>NC_132935.1:51392058-56814558 GCF_034638445.1 Ciconia boyciana | reverse complement strand
TAGTTCTTTTGGTAGAGATTGAATATTGTCAAGGTCTTATTAATGGGCTAGGGGATCTTCCAGGGTTTCCATGAACTAGTGGTAAGAAGTGATGATTTAATTTGGTGCAGTTCACTGGACTTCATTTCCAACCCCACCCCCCTCCCCTCCCCCCCAGTCTTTTAGCCATAAACTATTTTAAAAATAACCTTAGTTATGAGCTATTTAATGCATTTCATTTTCCACTGGACACCAAAAACTCTCTTAGTGCTTTCAAGAGAGCTTTCAAGCAGCAGCTAGAACTGCTGGGGCCAACATTGACACAACCTTCAAGCCTGGCCCTGGAAGAAACAGTTTCTGTAACTGGCAATAATACAGTGTGAATTCATGGATTCTCCTAAAAACAAAATGCTCAGCACTTTTCACATGCTAAGAACTGCCATGGCAGGTATTAAGGGGAAGAGATACAACAGACTGACTTGTCCATCTGTCAGTGATGATGTGTATGTCTAGTTCCTCTCAAAAACAAAAAACATGCCTTGCTAGAATCAATAGCTGACAATAAACGTAAAACATATCAGTAGTCTTTTTTATTAAAACAGTAATATACTGCTTGTGAAAATTGGCATAGCTTAATGTGCTCCAAAAGTGCCAGGAAGTTCAAGAGTCTCAGAAGCCGCTGGGAGATTGTAGCTTTCTCACTTCCCATGTTAAAAACCAGAGCATTGTGCGTGCTGTTCTCCAGGGCTGGCACAGAAGTCAGCACAGGGACAAGACCATAGCCAGGCTCAAAGCACACGTTTGAAAATGAGGATGTTTCAGGCTTAGCATTTTTTGCTCCTTGACACTGCTATGGAAAGACTCCCCACAGCCAGGTTGCAGCAGCCTCTGTATGTTCTCCAGACCTCAGAAGTTGCAGGCTTTGTTTTCTGTGGGCCAGGAATGCTAATCCAGCTTCCAAAGTGGTCAGTGCACATTTCAGAGGAGCGTTTCATGTGCTCAGAACACAAGTGGAATTGCCAAGCGAATAGTCTCATTTAATCTTCATTTGTCATCTCAGGGATAAGTATATGCTGCTTCTCTGACCTCAGCATGACACACAAAGTGCAGACTAAAGACTGTTGAAGTGCAGCTTTTATCTCTTTGACTGATTTCTTTCTTGTGTTTGTTTCAGATTTCAGGGAACTAAGGTGGTTTTGTCCACATTTGAGCCATACCGGTTCCTGTTTCCCTAGCATGAAATAAATTCCTTGTTCATTTTATCTTGGAGAGAAAAGATTTTGCTGCATGAGGAATGCTTGTCTTCTTGTCTCACTTGCAAAATGTATCTCTGTTTTATAGAACAAAAATAACTGATGTATGCAGGAATTAGAAAGACTTGATTTAGGGCTAGTCTATTGGTTCAGAGACAGCACCTTGGCACCCTGGACACCTTGAGCACCAGATGGATTATTTTTGGCCTCACATCAGTGTTGCATAGTGTGTAATTCCACCAAGTCTCATTCACATCCTCAGGTATGAGCATGTTCAACATACTGATGCATTTCAGGCACTCACGCCATAAGACGTGGTGTTACTCCCCATGTTACAGCAGGAACTACAAATGAGGGGCAGAGTCCAGCCTCCCCCCATACCCCCTTGGGAGCTGGGTTAGGTACTGTCCTTGTCACCCTTGCTCTGCGCTTGGAAAATGAAGCACAGCAACTCCTATATCCTTGAGATGCTCTGTTTTAGATCGGGTCTGGTGTTCTCACTATGCTCCTGACACAACCCTTGCTGAGGGAAGGAACTGAAGTGAATCCTCCCACCTCTCTTTAGTTTTGCAGAGAAACTTTGTTTGTGCCAAACATTTGAGGACTAAGTTAAGAGTTGCTGAGTTAAGAGTTTTGGTTTGCAGACATGTTAGGAGAACCCTACCTCTGAGTAACCAGGAAAGGTATATTTAAAATTCATAGAGCATAGCTGAAATGTTTGGTGACATAGCGTTGTAACTGAATGATGGGAGGCCAGCATGCTTCAGATGTCTAGTATGCAAAAGAAAAAAGGAAGCTCAGTAAGTTAAATCCAAAGTTTGTTTTAGAATGCAAATGTAGTCAAGTTCTCTTGAAATTCCAGTTTGTCCCTTTCTAGAAAGGGAGTGGCATACAGAGAAGTTTTCCATACATAACATATAATGATTTCGTTTGTAAAACAGAGATTTAAAAAGTAAAAAAAAAAGAATACTGTATACTAAAGGATATGTATGTATAATATATAGAAATTCACTATAACTGTAACTATTCAGTAAAACCACTAAGTGGGTTTACTGGCTCACAAATAGCAGATAAGATCATCTAGCACTCAGGCAATGAGAAGCACTGGACAGTGGAACCACAGTAGTATCATTATGTTGATGCATTTCATTTTAGAAATGAAATGATGGGCTTTTAGTTTTAGGGTCATTTTTTTCTAAGGAATTACAAGGACAGATTAAATGGGATGGATAGGAGCAAGGAAATGTTCAGGAAGAACACTTCTTTGACCACAGTGTGCTGCAGGTTTTAAAATGATGTCCAGGATTTCCAATATTGTGTGAAACCTTCCGGGAGAAATAGACTTCATCTTTTAGAATGAATTTCTATATTTATATATAAATACATATTTCATACAAATACCCTAGCCTATGGCCAATATGTAAAGTGCACAAAGGCAATTTCAGTATGAATTTAGAATCTTAATCTCCAATAAACAATCAGTTATTATTTCTTGAATTATAGGGATATTAGTTGCTGTTAGTAGTACGTGCTAAACTTTTAGGTAGGGCATATGATGGAAGTGTTAATTACTTCGTAAAAACAGGTAAAGCTTAGTCAGGGGAAGGCAGATGAGGTGCTTCCCCTTCCCCTACTGAGAATCCTCAAGGGGAGTGTAGCATCCTTACCATGGTCTGATGGCCCCACCTCTTTATGCCAAACAGAACAAGAAGTACTTTCAGTGAAATGCAGATGTGTCTTATTTAATATATTTTACAAAGTAGAGGACCAACATAGTTATAAGAATGAGAAATGAAGCCATTCTTTAGCCATCACATTTTAGGAGGAAACAGACCTTTGTATATTCCCAACTGCCTATCTTGAGGAGAATCAGTATTCACATAGTTTAGATTCATGAACCTAATGATTCAACTTTCAAATCAACAGCTGTGCAACAGTGCAACAGGAAGAACTACAGGAAACTCATGGCTTGTTTTTCTGCTACCATATATCATGCTTTGATCCCATACATGGACATAAAATAAATGTACAGAGTTGGTTGTGCACGTGCAAATAGTGTAAGGACAGAGAAACATCTATCAGTCAAGACTTAATGACAGTTTTTGCATGTTCCCTCTCTCCCATAAGGGGAATTATTTGTTTCTATGTCATTAACCTGGCTGAGCCTGTGATGAAATCTATGATGGGAGGCCGTGTCCTGCTAGTATTCTACTCCCCCTGATGTTCAGTAGATCGGTCCGTACTCCTAACTGCTGCAAAACTCAATGGCATTTGAAAAAAATGTATTTGATTTAAAATCCTGACGTTCTTCAGGTACAAGCTCATTCTTGTACTAGTATGTTACTTCTCTGTAAATTGCATGCCAAGTTGAATTTGCTATGTGAGTATGAAAACTAAGAGGATGTGTCATTAGGCCCTGTGAAGAGCAATGTACTGGAGATCGCAAAGGCACGGGAACAGCCTAATATCAACTGTCAGGCCCAAGGGTCACAGTCACATCCTCTTATTGTCTACAATTTGCATGTCATCCTAGCCTTTTCATCTTCTGAAGAGAGAACTGACAACATCTGGCAATTGCTGAAGAGTACTTGGGAACACGGATTTTGTCACATCGGATGAGGCGGTTTATCTGTTTGTGAACAGCCATTCCCTCTGCAGCACATAGGTCAGCTCTCTAACAGCATCCCAGACCTCTTGCATCGGGGTTGGAAGTCCCCCCGATATCTGTAAGGCCACTGTCTGTAAGGCAGTGGTCTCCATGGGATCTGATGAAATTGTGAGATCTTTACTGGTGTTGCTGAGCAGTGACTGACTCGCATGAATCATCCCAGTGATTTCAGCTGTTGAATAGCTGCTCACCATTGTGAGAAAAGGTTCCCAGTTTCACGTCTTTTGCTGGTTGCTGCTTGTTTATCATGCAGTATGTTAAATCTTCCAGGTGAGTTTGGTATAGCAGTGGTGTTATGACAGCACTCCATGGAACAAACTAGGAAGGACAAAGTGAACAATACTGAGGCGTATGAGTATTTTTAGAGTGTTTGATCATAGGCTTACAGCAGCAGTTCCTTATAGCACTGCCAAGTCACTCAAAAGATGGAATGCTAAACTAAATGAGAGGTTATTTACATCTGCAGAAGATGATTTTAAGATGACTGCTCTTTTTAATGAGTAGGTGTGATGCAGGAGCCTGAAGGTACAGCAAGAATTTAAAACCACAACAATGAGTCCAAGAGGAGAGAAAAATCTAATTGGGAGAATATGAGGCAGGAGGTTTCATTTCTGCTATGCCAAGGGCTTTCTTGAGTGGGAGTTTCTTTTTCACGCAGGGAGTGGGAAGATAGAATGAAGCCAAGAACTGCCTAGTCTTAACATTTGCGTGTGGAGCGTCCTCACCTTTACCCTTTTCACTATTTCTGTTCAGTGAACCAACAGTTTGATGAGCTACTGAGGTAGCATTTACCGTTTGGTCTTCTTTTCATCCAGTCAGCAGAACAGGAATGAACTTGGGGCCAACTGAGACAAGGGCTAACATGAAAGAGACAGCTAGGAGTCGGATGCAGGGAAGTAAGGACATTTTCTCAGCTCCATTCACTAAATAAGCTTGCTCACTGTCTTTTGCAGTTTAGAAGTTTTGCAGGAATGTCTGTCCTTGGTGAATGCTTAGACCCAGGGTGGAAACTAAATTGTTCTTAGTGATATCTATGCTTGACCAAATTGGATCCTTATCATAATCCTTTCTTTGGCCATCTTCGGGGTAGATTGCTGAAATGCAGTCTTAGATGGAGCTATTTCTGAAGACTCTGAATGTAGTTTTGCCACCTGCTAACCTACCAGAGAGAACTAACAAAGGAGGAGCTATATACTTCTATATGGATTTGCAGAGGAGTAGATCTTCTTAACCCAGGAGAAGCATGGCATAACATATCTTTACTGGTCACCATCTGATTTCCAGTTGATGGTTTTTAGGTATAATGATCTATTTATTGTTTTTACTTCTAGCTGTCCCAGAGAATGTTCTCTCCTATCGTAGTTCCACCGAAGTACTTGGAGTACTTCATTGTTCTAATGCAAGGAGCACCTTTCTTTTCAGCATTTCCCGTGCTCTTATCTTCAGCTAAATTTGGTAGTTGCCCATCATGCCAATTACTTCTGTCCTTTCCTAAGGAATTGGTTTGAAGAGTAAAGTAGGTCAATTTGAGAGTAGTTTGGAAAACAGAGTTTTTAATGATAGCATGAGAATATGATAGTGTCATTAATTGCATGTGTGCCCTTCAGCAAGAGACAAGATTTTTAAAGCACTCAAACAAATCTGAAAACTTGAACACACCCCAGATGTGTACAGCTGCATTCTGATGACTCAATATTAGCAAACAATTCATTATTTAATCAAGGCAAGTCACTTTGTCTTTTTGCTAAAGAAATTTTCCTTTTCAGTGTGTTTACATTGAAGATTCCTTGAATTATCTGTAAATTCTACCTACCTAATGCTTAAATGGGATCATTCAAATGATTAACTCTCAAACTGAAAGTATGTGCTGTGTTTGTTCAGTTCTATTGCTCATATATTACTGCAGCTACGTCTTCAGTAGGTGAATCACTGGCATCTATGAATTTTGGATTAAGCACAGTTTAGAATTCATAATTATAAATCTGCCCTGTTAATGGTTACCATTTTAATTCCAGAGAGTATTCAGACACTGTTCAAGTATTTGTGCCAAGACTTACAAGATATCAAGATTCTTGTACAAGAGATGACACTCAAAAAGTTAAGTAAAAAAAAAAGTTGTATAACTTTTCCCCTCCCAGTTCTTTACCTAGATGTACTCAATCAAAAGAAAAGGAAAATAAATGCTGACTTTGAAAAGGATGTATTTGAGAAGAGCCTAAAAGAAATGGGAAATTGGATTGGAACTACACCAGTGACTTTCTCCTGGAAATAAATTTTTACAGGACAGTTATGTCTTCAACGTAAGTTTGCTTGTCCCTCTGAAAGAGTGTATGAACTACATTACCTCATTACCCAACTGCTTTTGCCCAAGAGATCATAAGAGTGAAAGAGCTCTTGAGAATCTCAGGCAAAAGTACCCATTAATTTAGTCTAGCTTGTTTCTAAACAGTTAATGGGGAAGGTTAGGCTCTTCTGCAGACCAGTCCAGAGTGTGGTAAACACATCCCTGAAATGAAAGGAGAAGAAATAGCACAGCTTACCCTGAGTCATACAGGCTGCAAACCACATAGTAAAAGGAAAAGAGAAAGATCCTCCCCTGTTTCTCGCAGGGGAGAAGTACACTGAGAAATAAATGATGATTAACAAACATTATTCAGACATGAGGTAGGAAGACAAGCAGCTTTCCAAGTAACTCCCTTTACTACGGTAGCCAAGTGGAAAGCAAGCCAACTCCTTTAATTAGGACATGATATCTTGCTCGCTTGTTACCTCATCAGGCAGCTGCAACTTATCATAACCTAGTTTATGAGCTCCCAAGGATGAAGAGCATATTTTACAGGAGGCTTGTGCAGTACTTAGTGCTACAGAACCTGCTCTATAACTGACATTGTAAACACTATTACTACCACTAAACCCAACAGAATAATATGGTTCGGAGACGATATTACCCCAAGGAAAATGTATGTAGATATAGAGCTAACAAATTAGCCTGGTTATATATGGACTTAATAATAAATCCTAATAAAAACTGGATCAAGAAGAAAATTTATTTTCTTTTAGCTCATGTATTAGATGGGAGAATGGTCACATGATGTGTGAAAAAACCCCAGGCTTATGCAAGGTCATGCTTACCCACAGAGCTAATGTTGAGAAAAAACTAACCCAAACAAAAATAAAAATGCCTTCTGGAAGAGAAATGTTGTGTGCATTGCAGAGAGGTGCGCTTCCCTAGCCTTTGAGACACATTATACATTATTTATTGTCCATGAATAATTTGCTAGAGCAGTCCCTATGCACCTTCTGTTAGATAGGCAGCACTGTTGCCGAGAACATTTCACCACATAAAGTTCACCTCCTGGGATCTTTCCAGAAATGAACAGGTCCCCGGTCTGTTACAGAGCTGGGGACTTTTTTCTTCCTCTTTCAACAAAGTAAGATGGAGGGAACCCAAAATGAGGTTTAATTGAAAATAAATATAGCTGCGCACAAATTTGCTAGTCTTTGCTCTGTGTGCCAGTCTACAATTCTTGCCTCGTCTTTCCTTCTCCCTGTTCCAGAGATTTCACTTTCAATCTTGCATGAGAGAAATTTGGCACATTGAATGATTCATGCATTCCTGGTCAAATCATAAAGACTATCTGTCCTCATTCTGCAGGAAATAAGATCAAGTAAACAGTTTTTTCAGCTCTTCACAACTCATCGAGGAACCTCCTTCTAGGGTTGGATTCATCCTTCCTCCATTTCTTTCCTTCAGTTTCCCAAGTCAAGGACTTCTTTCCCAAGTCAAATTCTCAGGACTCCTGCATCATCAAGTTAACAACACTTTCCTCAGGAGATGAGCTCTATCTGACCTGATCATTATAAGCTCTCCTAACCACATTTTGAACAATGAATAATGTCTTATTCCCCTTGCAGCTCCAGAAGATCCTAGCTTCCTAACCTGTATCCAAAATAGAAACAGCTTCACAACTGTTTCCAGGGCTAGAAAATGAATGGCTTACCCATCTGAGGATGGATTTTATCCTTGCATCTATTTTAGAGCTATTTTTATCACACAGTCTTTGAATCCATTCGTTTTTCAATAATGTCGGATATTCAGCTCAGTTTTGATAAGCAGCTAATGATGGAGGTGGTAAGCTAGGATGATTTCCAGAAGACCAATTTGTCCTTTGTGGCTGTCACCAGGTCTCAACATCTCTGCAAATACCATTTAATCTGAGTGACTTAACATTATTTTGGGGCTCAACAGTGATGACTAACTTGGGAAAACAAGTGACCCAATGTAGCACCTTTTGGAGACAAACTTCTGCTTAACACACAGGCTAAGGCTTGAAAAAAGCATGCCTTGAAGTCCATGCAGCAGCTTCATAAATTTACTTGACTGGTGCTTCTTGGCTTTCTGCCCAAGATTTTTATATTTCTTTTTGCTAAATGAGCCTTCACTCTGGATAATTTGTTTCCTTAGTTGTTTTCACAGGGCACTTTGATAGTCATGTAACTCTTGTATTTTTATTGTTTTCTTCACTCGTTCTCATAGCCATACAACGAAAAGAAAAAGGATCTCAGATGATCAGTAAATAGTTACTATATCAGAGCCTTTGATAATTGCACCATAGGGAACGCTGCATCTTACTCTTTGTGATGAATCTTGAGAAGAGACTCAGAAGAGAGAGACTTGAAGTGAAAACCAGGCAGTGGCAGGTTTCCTCATGCAGATTCCTGGGCCTGAAGAGAGCATGGCAGAGGGAGCATGACAGACTTCTTTAGAAGTAGGATTTACAAACATACTATCTTCTACATATATACCACATGCTCATCTCTGCTGGAAGTAAGGCATCATTTTCTTTGGTTCTAGCTGCCTGTCTGTTGAAAAAAGGACCTTAGGACGGTCCTACTAAACTCCATAAAAAGCACCAGCTTCTTCTGTTTTAGCTGCAAGGAGGAAGCCATTAAAAACACATTCTGGGAAAGACTTTGCAGGAAAATCTCAGTGGACAGTGCAGGTGTAATCAAGTAATCAAAACAAAAATGCTCCTGAGAAACTCTAAAATCCTGAACTGCAAGGCAAGGGTCCAGACATGGTTAATTAACAGCTGCACAGAGTTGATATCTGCCTGGTGAGCTGGGACCACTTTCCCTCTTATTCTTAAAAAGCCTTGAATTATGTAATTTGAAATGGATATAGACCATATGAATATAGCTATTTTCACTTCGGGTCTTTGCTTTTAGGTCTTCGGTAAGTTATGAATTCCCTATATGATGTGGACACCAATGAAGAGATCTCATGTCTGCACTATTAAGACATGTTTTCCTTAAAAAAATGGCAGAAATAATGCCAGATATAAGTTGTCCCAAAGTAAATAATCTCATCTCTACTGAAAATGTTATCCTGCAATCAAAGTTTTTTTTTTTTAAACTATTATAAAGATGTAAGCTCTGGGGGGCTACTTTCTTAGGAGGTTACTGAGTAAAACATATTAGAGCAACAATATGCCAAAAGCTAATATGTGGATCCTAGCCATATAAAGTGAGATCAACAATATCTTTTATGTCAGAGAAAGAACAAAACTATATTTAAGGTGGGTACTATAACAACATTTATCCTTCAATCAAACACCAAAAAAGGTTGTGATTCTTTTTGAGAGTTGGATTACCTTCATTGCTTGCAGGCTCTGTGGCCTCAGGCCACTCGGAGTTTATATGACAAACACATTATGGGAAGGAGGAAGCATGTGAGTCCTGGTGGAGTTGTGTGCATTCATCATGGGAATCTAAAAATACAGTACAGGAAAGAACAAATAGGAATTTGTGATGCCCTGAAACTCTTGAGCTCTGCTAAAGAAAGCAGCAGAAATGTAGGCAAGTATTTGCTTCTTGAGATAATGTTCCCAACAAGCCATCATTTTTAGTGAGCCTCATGTTGTTTTTCTGGGAATTTTCTCAGTGATGTTGTGAACAAGAGAAGAAAAATATCAACAAACAGGTTGCAGAGTGAGCAATCACTCAAGAAGGCAAGATGTCCCTCTAAGGGGTAAAACCCCTCCTTTATTTAAAAACGCCTTTCCTCCACTTGTGAACTCTTATTTGGTCTTGGAGGAGAAACGCATCCCAAGAACAGTGCCTGAAGTCATGCAATACAAGAAGTCCAGCATCACAACAGCATAAATTGCCAAGCTCAAGATACAACATATTGCTATCAGGTGTTGGATCTGAGAAGTACACTTGGCTGAGAGGTTGGCTACAAGTCCTATAAATGAAAGGTTCCCCACAATGTATGAAAGCATCCCTACACTGAGCTTATGCAGAGTGACTTGTGAGGTCTTAGTCTCTGTTACTTACACTTAAGGCAGGAGGTGGTAGGGAGGAACAGTGTTTCTTTCCCCCAGCCATGGCTCTTGCCCATGCTTTACCTAAGGCATGTCTTAAAACTTGCAAGAAGCTCTCCTCAGGGTCCAGTGAGAGCTATCTTCAAAGAGTGAAGAGCTATCTTCAAAGAGCTCTTAATGCCAAGCCACTTTGCATTAAGAAGGCTCAGAGATTGCAGAGGTCATACCCAATGGTTTGTTATCTAATGGACAAATTTGCCTTTCATTTTCACCAGAGCCAATATTTTGGATTCAGTGTCTCAGCAGTCTTTATAGATGCCTTTTAGCAGTGCTTCAGAAGGGAAAGCTTTGGCATTCTGGGATTTTGCACAGAGCTGTAAAGTACCTCTACCAGCTGTTACGTGCAAGAATGGCTGTGGTACCTGCTTGTTCACATGAATAACTCTTACCTGGCAGTACAAGCCCGCCCGCTCCTTTTCTGTCCAGCCTCTGTCATCCTTGTGCATGTCCTGGGATGCCAGTTCCTCGCTTCTGCCTGGACATCCTCCAGCACTCCGGACGGCTGCTTTGGGAAGGCACTGCGCTGTAAGTCCACCAAGTTTCTTTCTCATTCATCTCTTCCCTCACACCAGACTTCCTGTGCAAACAAAGCAAAACTTCATTTAACAAGACGTGGAGACCAGGTTACAAGTTAAATCAGTGTTAGACATAATCCAAGCCTACTCACAGTAGAAATTCTTCCTGCCTGCTTTGATGTCTCTCACCCAGAAGCCCTACGGCATCTTTTAGCTTTGTATAGCCAAGATGCCAAGGTCTTTACAGTTGTTTTCTTGTGTTGCTCCTCAGTCCAGCTGGAGCTACTAAAACACTCCTATTATTTTAATAGATAGCAGTTGTATATATATTCTGTACAGCTCTAATTCTCAGCTGTTTTTTTCCAGCTTTCTAATAGACCACACAAGATATTACTAACTAAAGAATGGGTTGTGTTACTTTTACTTTTCTGTGTTACAAGTTTATTAATGATGACTGAGTTGAGGTCCCTTCTAGGGTGGTACCTACCTTTTCCACAATAGTTGAGACATCACAAATTGTTTTAGGATAGAAAGAGATGAGCTGAAGCTGCTGAGTGACTGGAGCATGACTGTAATTACATAAACCAGAGCAATCGATGTGTAAACAAACATTCAGGCTGTCAAGGCTTCCTTTCTAAAAATTTGGAATAAACTCATTTAACATCTCGTGTATGACTCAAATGTTTACAGACCTCATATTGTGTACTAAGGATTTGAAGCAAAGCCTAAAGAAAACAGCTACACAATAAACAATTCATTTTATAGATGGGGTTGGCACTTACTTTTATGAGAGCATATGGTGAATATTTAGAAGACAAATCTATGCAATTCAATTTCACCTCCAATATGCATATTTTCCAGTGAGTGGCTTAAGGCCAAACAGGATAATATCCCTTGTGGAATCCCCCACACCACTCTCAATTGATTCAAGACAACAAATTTAATGTGGGCTGCCAGTCATTTGTGGATCCTGTAAGCTGAATGCTTTTCCAGATGTTAACCTCCGTGGGACTAAGCACTCTCCTCTCTCTGGTTCACAGGGGAAATCTCTTATGATAGCTAGATGTATTTTTTTTTATATGATGCTAATTTATGCATTTGATATTCTCAGTGCATAGAGCCTCTGTGACATCTTAATATGTAAGAAATCCCTTCTGTTTGCAGCAGGAAACTGATAGTGTATTGACTTTTAGCAAGTGTTAACAGAAATCAAAGCATTTTTCCCCCTGTAATTCTGCCCTATTTCTCTTGCTTTGAAACCAAAGTGCCGTAACAGGATCAGTATGAGTGGGTGCCCATGAAAACCCTTACTTGGAAAAGCTGACTGCAAAACCAGCATTGCTTTTTACCACTGTTTAAAAGGTTTGGAACCTATATTGCTCTTCAGAGCATTTTCTTGACTTTCCTTGACTACAAGGAACAGTTCGAACCTTTTTTTTTCTTTTTTTTTCAGTGGAAGTTAAAATTCATCACCCTTTTTACTATAAAAAAAGGAAAATTATATCCCTGCAGAATACCTTCCATCCCCAAGGCACCAAATATTTATTGGGCTGCTGGCCCAACCATAGAAAAACAGTTGTTGTCATGCTGTATTATCATATATCTTTATCATTATCTTTATTTTTATTGTTATCTTTAGTATAACATGGCTGAAATAATGCAAGGCTGCTAGACAGTGAACAGCTTAGGAGACAGTTCCTGGAAGAAAAAGCCTTCCAGGCCAGATAAAGTTTGTCTCTGACTCTAAAATACCTCTTACCAAAATCTAACATTTTAAATATGATGAAAATAAGGGGAAGAATTGTACCTCTGGGTACGTTTGGAAATGGAGTGGAAGGGAAGAGACCCTTGGACAACTCCTGCTCTCTGTCTGTAAAGGGGTTCCTGCAGACGTGGCTGGCAGCACCCCGGTCTCTGCGCCTTCGTTTCCCCCATGCGCAGGGAGCACAGAAATGGTACCGAGTCAGAGTATCTGGGCTGGACTCTCTTCCTGAGTCACTTGGGTGATTCTCATTGGAACTAGCAGAGTAATTTCTGCAAAGAAATTCACCCACGGGCTTTTTACATAGATGTAAATGGCTTCAGAAGTCACCAGAAGGATCAAGCCTTGCAATGTATTTGTTTGCCAAAGTTTTAAAATCATTAAAAATGTCTGGCATGAGCCAGCATCTTTGCATCAGCATCAGATGCAATGTTGCATCTGAAACATTTGTGTTCTGGTAAAAAATGGGGTGTGGACGAGCATTTGATTTTGACTATGTGTAAACCTGAGTTTCTGGTCTGGGCTTACAACAGAATTAAGGCTAAATTTAAATGTAGTCCTAATGCTAAGTGTAGACTCTGAAAATGACAGTGCTGGCCCTCACGTTGGGGCTTTGTGTGTACAGGTATGACCACAGTTAATATTGGGTACCTCCTTGCCCTAGGTTAGCACAAAGGGTAGGTCCCAGGATTTAGGGCACTGGTGCAGGTTCTCCTAGAACTAGAGCAACAGCTGAAACTTTGGCTGGAAATAAGAAATTGCTTAGGATGAAAGTCATAGATCTTTTCCCAGCATGTGAGAGATGGATGCACCCATGGATGGACAGAGGACAGCATCTGGGAGGAAGAACAGTTGCAGATAAAGGTATCTGCTAGGTTCTTAGCTTCATCAGCTGTCTGCAGAGCCTCCGAAGGCAAAGTTAATCCTCCAGCACTGTATTCCCTATGCCGCTCATCCTTACCATGTAATGCCAGTTAAGCTACAGGCTTCAGATGCACCCCCACATAGGATGGTTAAGTTTCTTTTTTATCTGGATACTCAGCAGAGCTTATATAGTCTTTCTTCTTTTCAGATGTAATGTAAAATATAGTACGACACCTTTGATGAGTAGTCTGGATGCAAATC
Source organism: Ciconia boyciana (assembly GCF_034638445.1). NCBI lineage: Eukaryota > Metazoa > Chordata > Aves > Ciconiiformes > Ciconiidae > Ciconia > Ciconia boyciana. The sequence continues at coordinate 56,800,870 of NC_132935.1, read as the reverse complement.
TCAAAGGCACCTTGAAGTGCTGGTTTTCACGCCTGAGCAGCTTTGTGTCCTGCCCTTGCACTGCGGCTCGTAAGGAGCAGGGGAGTGGGTTGTGTTTCTGGGCTCTGGTACAGCCATCCATTTGCTGCGAGTGCCAGAGAGCTGCCGTAAATGCTGCCAGCTGGGGGCCCAGCGGGAGCGGATTTCTTTATCCCCTGCAAACCACCAGGGCCTGATCCTGTATTCTCTTCCTTGCTAAATCCCTCAGGTGCTTTAGGTACATGCAGAATGGAGAACTGGGGCCCAAGACCAGGGAAGAAAGGGAAACCTACTTCTGTGAAGATATTATGGAATGATCAGTACTTCTAGAGCCCAAGGAGTGTAATTGGCCAAAGTTACTGAATCGCATGAGGAGAGGAAGAGGCAATCTGTAATACTCCGTGTCTGCCTTTGTTTCTATCTATAATGTGAATGTTTAAAACTTCAATGAAAAATTATGAAGAAACACGAGGGTGACATTTGAGATGACTGGGGAAAAATCAATTATTAATAAACTGGGCAAAATTAGATATAATAATGAACAGCGCTCTAAAACCGTGACCTTTCTGCCCTCCTCATTCTTCAAGGCAGAATGCAGGCTCCTGTTGTTGATGCTAAAGGAGAATATGGTTGCAATGGCATAGCTCCTTGGTCATAACCGAATCAGGATTATTTAGAAAGCTTTGTCTTTTAAAATTAAAGTTGTGCCCCGACTTTGAAACCTGACCTTATTGAGAATGTGTGAAGGAATCATTTGATGCTTTGATATTGCTACAGCAAACTTTCCTCATTTCCTAGAACAGCACTAGATTTCCAAGAACGGTTTTGCCACCATTTCCCTCTAGAGGAATCCAGTGCCCAGGCAGTTGATACTGGAGTGGTTTCACAGTGTTCAGCAGACAACAGGCACTACATGAATCCTCCTTTTCCATGCCAGGCCCTGGTGAGCTGAGTAAGGACGGGACTGAGAAGAAAGAGTGCTCTGCAGGTGCTGGGATCTCTTTCAGCACCACAATAAAAGCCTGTCCCAGCTGCTTTGCTATACTGGTTCCCATCGCAAAAGAATATCGGCACAGCTTCTGGGCACGGACAAGCAGGCACAGACCAAAACTTGGTGCCATCCACAGAGCTGAATGTGACATTAAACACAACTGACCTTTTTGTTTTCTTCCTCCTTTTTGTTTCCAGCCCAGGCCTAGTCCCACCCTCAGTGCAGGAAGCATAAGGAAATGGATCGAGGTGGTACTAGATTTCATTTTCCCAATCTGCAGCACCATACTTGCTGTACAAACAGCTCCACACAATGTCCCCGCTGCTTGCCAAGCTGGCCTTTAATTGTGCTGGGTGGTGGCAGGAGGCCAGCACCACCTTTGAGACTGATGTCACCGCCAGTCTGTGACATGCCCGCAAGCAACATATTTTCATAAGGATCCATGCTCCTCATTCACCACTGAGACCAGTTCTTATTTGTCTTTAAATCCCTATATATGGCAGAGTGCCACCTGCAACTCCCAGGAAATCCTCAAAGATGCTGGCTTGAACTGAAAGGTGTTTTCCACAGTAGCAGTTAAGGCACTTGCACATTTCACACTCCCCTGTTGGAAATCGGCTGAAATGCGGCATTTATGATGCTGTTGTTTTGTGCTGTCATTCTTGTAAAAAGCAGGAAACATAAATGCAGGCAGGTCCGCGAATACTCCCACTCCAGCTGCCCCGCTCATCTTGCTCCGCTCTCCCTTGCATGCCGACCATGCAGTGCAGCAGCCTGGTGGGAAGCAGGTCCTTCTCTGGGCTCCGGGGAGCCACGAGCGAGGCAGCAGCAGAAAGCCCATGGCCAGGATCCTTGCAGCCAGAGCTGCTCTCTTCGTGGACAGTGCCCAACAGCACCCAGAGCTGATCTCTGTTTGGGCAGTTTCTCCTTGACCAGGACAGCTCAGCCCAGAGGAATCCAGTCCAGGGCTCCAGTCCCCTTACAGTGGCTGGAGATCATGCCTGTGGCTGTAATGCCTTGTCTGCTCTCGCTGGTGAAGCTTTAGGCAGCATAAGAGGTGGCTCAGTAAGGCACTTTCTAAAGGCACTTATCATCTAAAATGCTTGGCAATACTATGAAACCTGCTCCTTAACACGAGAAGGATGCTCTCCTCCTGCAGGCTCACCTTCTCTAGCCTGATGGCCCTTTCTTGTTTCATTGAAAAATGCGTAGGATCTGGAAGCTTTTATTAAACCTTGCAATTGATCCACTGTAAGTGCAAAGGTAGCCTAGTGAACTCAGCACAGCCTAGGAAGGAGCAGGAATGGGGTGTTTTCCAAGCCCTGCTGCACCTCATTAAATAAGTCATTTAACTTCTAAATGCCTCAGTTTCCCAGCTGGCAAAACAGCAACCATCACAGGAGAGAAAGCCAACTGCCATATGTTCCCAAGAAGCAGACGGCTGTGTAAGCATTGTCTGGGCTTATATAGGACCTGAACAGGGAAAACAGTACAAAAATTCAGACAGGTACTTAGAAAAGAGGCTGAAAGTCAGACACAGTCCTGCCGGCTGCTGGCAGCTTGCATCCTTCATCTTGGCTCCTGGAAATGGGGTGGGCAGTTGTAGTTTCTTATGGCAGCTGTCACTTATTCTTGCTGTGATGCTGCTTGACCCCTCCTGCTCAAACCTGCCAAGCTCTCTGGATTAGTAACTTTTCCACTGTTGGATTTCCCATCCAAGTTAAAAAAATACAAATACATCTTCACAGAGAGCACACACCTCTAGAAAAATGGGCAAGAGCACTCCTGTCCTCAGTCACAGGACACAGCCAACTAAAGGGCATCCAACCTGCATTATGAAAATAACTAGAAGTGGATCTTTTCTTGCATAACACCGCTACTGCATTAATATATTTCCTGAATGGCTATGGATTTTCCCTATTCAAAGAGGACAAGTTCCAAAAAACTCCTTGTAAATCTGTTTCTCTCACTGCCAGAAACAGAGAGACAAAGAAATTCCTTTCTCCTGCCTCTACTTGCTCAAATTTAATTAGTACCACAATTTCTTCCTGTACTAAGGAAGCAGCTGCTTCTTCTGCAGGTCACTCCAGCACAACAGTATTGCACAGAGATTCTGTCACTAGTATAAAAACAAGTTTCCAGTAAAATACAGTGCTGTAACACACAGAAAACTTTTTTAAACTCTCTGAAGAAGTCCTGGTATATCATTACTGGTCAAGCTCATCAGCTCTACGTTACCAGGCACTGTATGTAGCAGCTACAGCTAAAAGTCACGTAAGAGACTCCAACATTTCCATAACCACTCGGTCACACCGGTCACCAGGAATGTCTGGTCATTTATGCTGCTAGAGACGATGTGCGGCGGCAGTGCTATGGCGAGAGCAAACGGCTTCCCAGCACAACCATGCTTTATGCAGGAGAAGGGTGAGGTGTGTCTGGGCAGCACATTCTGGGAGCCCTTCTAGCCCCGGCCCCCCCGTTCCCACAGCGCAAACCTCAGCACTCCCTGCCCTAGGTAGGAGGCACCTTTGCTTTCATCTTGCCCTCTCTGAGAAACTTACATTGATGTGTGTGTGCTTGTGTAATTAGGTATTTTTTTGTATGTATACATAATAAAAACAGTCTCCACTGCACACGGGTCTTTCCCGAGGGAGAGGATGAGCAAATGAATTATGGGACAGATGTTAGTCATGCTGCTTATTAAACCATGGGATAGTAGCGTTCAAATACTGAAGTGGTAAGTGTGGCAGGACTGAATAGAAGAGAGAAAATTATTTTTAGGTGTCTGTTTCTTATAACCACATTTTCAGAGGGGGTGAGCACACAAAGCCTCTTTGATTTCATTTGGGATGTAAAGTTTCATTTCTGTTTCTCATTTGGAAAATGCTGGGTTAACGGAGGGCAGCCCTACCTGAAGTGATAATTGCAGATCCCTGTGCAATGCAGTTGTTCCAATCAGGTTGCCCTTGGGATTTCCAAAATCTCCCAGTGAACACTAGTGCCTTTTTCACATTATCTTTATCTTGCTGCTAAAACCAATTGCCAGCAAATCCAGTCAATAAACTAAGCTCCGGTTAACTTGGTTTAAACTGAGATGCATGCCCATTTCCTCTGCTTTCTAATCCAGTGTAAAGCATCAGGAGGACTAATTGCTGTTTCTTACGGCTTTTGAATATACCGCTGAGGGTATAGGTGTCTCAGAGAAGGTTTTGCAAAACATATGCTCTGTTAATGCAATGCATGGCTGTTTGTAACAGCCAGCGTGCCATAGTTCTACAGTATTTGACAGATGTTTTACATTTTTACGATCCGGTGGCACGCTATAAACCACGTCTTTGGCGGGGAAGGATTTGCATGCTGTTTGATGTATGTGCCAGCCCGTGGCCTGCTGCTCCCTAAAGCAAAGGCTTATTTGCATAAAACATGCATCAAAAGGATGTTTACGTACGTGGTAGCACACTCAGATGCCTGCTGGAAAAAGGAAACTCGCTGTGATGGAGGTTGAAAGCCAATGTACGCATCTTTTGATAGTGTCTGTATAGTTCATCTGATCACACGGATACGGAAAAGAAATCAAAATTTACCTGTGTAAATGATTTAGAAAGAAAAGTGATGACAACAACAAAACTGGCCATGGCTTACACACTATTCCCCAGACAGTTCTTCAGTCACCATCTTGCCTAGTCCTTCATTAGCACAGAAAAAAATGCTAGACTTTAATCACAAAGACTTCCTAAGTAGATTAAAGGCCAATTTTCACTGTCCATTTAACTTATCTTTAAAGCTCTGTATTGTATTTATCTTCTTAAGCTGAGCTGAGCTTTTATACACAAATACCGTTTAAAAACAGCAGAGCAAATACTATGTGGTGACTCAGCTCTTTTATTTCCAAAGACCAGCTTTGCAGCAGTCTGCGGTTAAAAGTTGAGTGATACTGATATGGGATGGAAAACGATGGTAAGAGGTGTGGAAAAGTCCGGCCGGTCGGCTTCAGTGCTGGGCTGAAGGCCATCTCCTCCGCCCTGTTTTGGAAAAGGCCGTTTTATAGACCGTGCAAGGTATCTGTTATTAGGGGTCTGGTTTTACCCCCGTATATATACATATATGTAACTAGATGTAAAAAGATAAAATAGACTTTGTTTTAAAGATAGATAGATAGATAGATAGATAGATAGATAGATAGATAGATGGATGCATCTTTATCTGTCTTTAGAAGATGGTTTTCAATATATACATTTAATTGTGTTATCTTCTGTGACTATATCAGCTGTTTGTAAGTGGTTGCTCATTAGCTGATGTACTTTTAGAAAGATTTAATGCCCAATGCGTTGCCTGATGTGTTTTATTTCTGAGTAGCAGCCGTGGAGGTGCTGCCTCTAGGCAGCTGGCAATGAACTTTCTGCATGTAATGCATTATTTTCTGTTTAAATGATTGTTTCTAGGCTGTAATTACTGCGTCTGCACTGCAATATGCACCAAGCCTAATCAGTTCATCTGTCAGCATTGTCTGCTACCCTGACAAGAGACTAAAGTCATTGCAGGCCTGACCTAATAGATGTCAAGGTTAAAAATGTCTCACTGCTTCTTCAGATTGGCCATTCTCTGCTCTAAGACCGATGGAGGCTTCAGAAAAGTGTGGGTGGATTTTTAAACTAGATTTTACTGAGTGACCTGACTCTCACAGAAAGAAGTATTTCCACATAACCAACACTTTCTGGTATGTAGGTCATGGTAAATTTAGTTAACTTGCTAAGTAGCTCAAATGATAATTTAATTTTGGTGTAGGGTGGTGGTTTTTTTTCCATTCAGGTCAGGAGTGGCCTCAGGTAACAGTGGGCTAATTCCTTACTCTGTTCCCCATCCTGGCTCCATTTGGGGTTCAGAGTTGCCTCTGCATAACCTGAAGAACCAGCACCGGAGGGATCTTCTGCGCTGGCATTGGGGTGATTTCAGGGTAATTCACTCCAGTGGGAGAAACCAGAAACCCTGGTAGTGGGACTGGCTGAATAAACCAGTTCTGGATCTGGGAGCCGGTGATGGCTGAGCCGTGCTTGTGGGACAGGGTCAGCAGCGAAAGGAGGTTCCCCTGGTTCTTCAGGAAGGACTGATGTGAATCAGGAGGGCTGCTGGTCACCTAATCCAGACCTGCTGGCCAGGAGCTCAGGCAGATTCTTCTAAACAGGGAAATGTTTCTACTAAATTATTTAGCTCTGTGCTAGGAAGATGCGCTAATTATTTGCTGAGTAAAAGTAACCCAGGTACATGAGGAGGTCTTATATCATAGCGCTGCAGTTTCTGAATAAATAATTTTGCTTCTGTTCTTGATGTGAAAAGGGTTGTATATTTGGGGAATAGCGTCTCACCATTTCTCCTCCATTGGGTGTCACTGTGTTCTTTAGGACGTCACCTCTTGGCAGGTCAGTCTATCCTGCTGAAAACTTAAGGGCTTGTTGGACAAACGTGGCACAGAACAGCTCCATCAGCTCAAGGCTTCCCTGTCAGTCAAACACAGACTGATTTTGAGAGACACTGTCAGTGTTCTAGACAGGCAAGGTCTGTAACCTTGCGTGGCCTCCCATGCAGTAGCACAACTCAAGGTTTGCTACAGCCAAGTCACAGGTCCAGGGCTGCTCCCTGAGAAATCAGAATCAGGCCTGTTATTTACCAAGCACAGTTCAGGGTGCTGGTTTCCAGGGGCTAATTCTGTCTTTTCTGACTTCTTATTGCTGTTTTCCTCCCAACTATTTCTTGGTCCTACTACTTTATAAAAAACCACATTTAATATGCTTTTTTAAATATGACTACACATCACTTCCTACTTGTAAAACACTTAAGATGCTTGTACAATATATTTAACTTGCATTTTATGTGCAGGTAGTGAAGCTGTGGTGTTGTCAGAGGCATCACAGACTGAGGGGAACACAGATAATTTGTGAAGCCAGGGCTTTGATTTTTGTCTAAGATGTGATTTCCATGACAAACCACACTGACATTGTACTAAGAAAATAACCTCTCAAAAGTCTTTGGTTTTGTCATGGAAATAGCTGTGACAAAATCATGGCCTTTATTGTTCTTCCTCTCATTCATATATGCAAAGTGGATTTTTTTTTCTGTCCTGCCAATGCAGCATGCAGAAAATCGAGCGAGGAACAACACAATACATGTCTTCTCTCAGACAACATCAGGAATCGAGGCCATATTTTAAAGACCGACATGCTGAAGCTGTAGTCAGAGACTTGTGATAAAAGTTCTCAAAGTGTCTAAGTTACTTAGGTCTCTTCCCTGGGCAGAAAATCAATGAGATTTATGTTCTTAATTGCCTAAGCACTTAACATTGCAATTCTTAGTAGCTAAAATACATGGACCACTCCTCTCCTATGTAAAGTGGCAACTTTTTCAACACCCCAAAATTGTGCCCCATTGCCTGTTACTGCAGGGCTTAGTATTTTGGAGCCAATTTGGTTCCAACTGACTCAGTGAGAAAGAGGTGCCTGCTGAGCAATGCCTTTGGGATGAGCCTGTCCACTTGCACTCCGCTCTCTTTTCCGCAGCCTAATCCAGAGCAATCACAGTGGGGGAGAGAAGCAGGAGGAGGATGAGGAGAGTACTGGGTTCCATGGTATTTTTCTGTGTAAATCTATTCTAAAGTCTTACTGTAGGGATTAAAAAGTACAATTAAGGTATATATACAAAAAAAAAATCTAGGGATTTAACAGGACAACCCAAAATTTGCTAATGTTGGCATTTAATAGGTTTCAAATTGCATAGCCTAGCAGCACTCTTCCCTTTTAGTGCAGTATCTGCTTACATTGCTCAGTCAGGCTTATTGCCATCAAGAGACATATAAAACTCAATATCCAAACTACCTTCTTTCATCTCATTCAGATATCCATCTACTTGCAGCTGCCAAGGACACTGTTTTTTAATTTTTTTTTCCTTGACCTTCTCTCCTCAGATCTCAGTCCATCACCCTGGGCAAGACTAACCCAGGCACGTGGGTGCCCCGTCCCCAGCAAGGGAGCGTTTCTGCCACCCACCCCTCGACCTCCTGCAGCTCTAACCTGCAACCGATGGCTGCCAAACCAGGGACTTCGCTGCCAAACCAGGGACTTCTGAGGAGCTGCTTTGGGTGTGTGCAGCCCCAGCCCCACCTTTGCCTCCAAATAGTTACGCCACAGGGAGCACCACCTTTCTTCAGGCCACCTCCAAGATGAGCGGCTGCACTGACTTTGCTGAGCAGCCTTTTGAGCCCTCCCTGACCTGCAAAATCCTGCCCAGACCATCAAGTCCTGTCAGGATTTCTCTCATTTTTTTCAGAGGATGCCCAGATTGCCCTCCAGAAGGTATTTGTACACCAGCAAAGAAGGAATAATGAGAGAAGTCCTAAATCTGCTCTGCTAGGAAAAAAAAAAAGGTGTTTTTGAGCAACAGATGATTTTTTTTTTTTATTTTAGAGACATCTATAGCAGGGCAGTAATCTCTGTCACCCAAGCCTGAAGGCAGAATGTCTCATACTCCTGCAAGATGGATAAGAAGATGATAAACAGGGAAGGGAAGCAGACTTTGCCTAAAGCCATTAAGCCTCTCCAGAAAGCAGGCTGGGCTATGTGGAGACTGAAGGCATTAGCTGTCATTTCATATGAAAATTATATGTACTCAGCAGCTTAATAATAGTCTAGCAGGTTGCAGTGATTTACATAAAAGGAAGTCAAAACAGGGAGCAAGCAAGAGATGTGGTACCTCCAAAGACAGCATGAGGGATCTTGATGGCTCCAGGCACTCAGGGAAGGAAGGGGGGGGGAAGATGCAAGCCTTGGGGTACTCTACGTGCACAGACGTTTCCTCTGCACAGAGGGGGATGTGAGGGGAACGGAGCGGTGGGGAAAGATGGTCCCAGCCCGGTCCTTGTCCAGGGCCTGAGGCACAACACAGACGTGGTGTTTCCATGTTGTCCTATTTTGGGTCTTTCCTTGTGGACTCGGATAGGTGAGCTAAGGGGCTGCACACCATTACCAGTGGTATGGATCCATGTCTGCCTGGTGTGTAAAGGGGAGGGCAGTGTGTCGGGGGTGGCTGACTGCGGAGAGGCATGAAGTAAAGCCCGAGAAAGGGGTGGCTTTTCCCTCTCATGGTGCCCACGTGGACACTGTAGTGTTGTGGCAGGAGGAACACCCCAACACCCTGGGGTGCTGCAGCCCCCCCAGAAAGCTGGCTGGACTGGGAGGGATGCCACGTATCACAGCCCTGCTCCTGATCCCCGCTGTGTTGCAGGACCAGGCGATATCCCAAGGCCATCGTCTCAGGCACCACAAACCCCTGGGTGAAATCCAGCTATCTATTTCAGCCTCGTCAGGCGAAGCTGTGACAGACGTATTCATATTCCCTTACACTAATTTGTGTGGCAATCTGTGAGGCTTCTCCTGCCCTGATTATTCATGAGGCAATAATTCAGATACCACACAGATACTGAGTGAGCTGCAGACCTTCTAAAAAGGCTTTTCATTTTCTCTTAGAATGTTTAAAAATAACCTTAGATGGACCACAGACCTGTCATTTATTTTATGATTTATTTAAGCAATTATGGAGCATGCTGGAATAATGCAGGGGTGGGGGGGAATCCCCCAACCCCACCAGCAGCCATATTGGAGGATAAAAGCCCTGGTGTTTCCAAAAAGCCAGTAGAAACATGTTATTTCTCGATGTCGCTGTATTTGCTAATTAGACTAGAAAGGACCTTATGTTTAATTAACGTGATTCTTTTTAAGATCGTCCGCAGAATTTCTATTTGTGTTTAACCTTCTCCTTGCTATTGCTTGCTGTCTCGCTTTTGTTTCAGCGATTCCTGCTGTTTCATAAGCACTTTACCTGTCAAGCCACAGGCAGCTGCTTATCCTCACAGACCTTCCTATTTCAGGATGGCCAGCAGCTAATTCTGCAGGCTGGTGTATTCTTGATTTGAAAGGCAAATACCATTTTCTGGTATCAAAGATACAAATCAGTCACTTGAATTTTCTTCTGCATCATTAAAAAAAAAAATTACAGCTGTCACAAGAAACAGAACAGCATTTTTACTTGCTGGTAGTCAACATTGCTTGTTCATTTGCAACTTTAACTTACTTCATCCAGGAGAAAGAGCTTCTAAGGAAGCAGCAACCCCTCGCCCCCTCCCTGCAAAGCTGCTCCCGGTAATTAAGATTTTGAAAACAAACCAGGATCTTTCAGTGGTGGCTCAAGTCTTCTTCAATAACCACTGCGACTCTTTTCTGACCTTCTAAACACTTGTACATGCTCCTCCTTCCGCTCCCAAACGGAAATCATTGCAACAATTCATCAAAGTGTTGCAGCAAGATTTTCAAGCAAGTAGAGTGGCCATCATGGACAACCTTAAGTGTGCAGACTTGGGGGGGTCAAATTAGTGCTCACAAAAAATGCTAGCAGTGAGGCTTTGAGACAACTGGGGAGGCAATTAGCACCTAATATGATTATTGCAGCTCAGGAGCAGCACTGGATACCACTTGCTTTGGCTGGTACAATAGTACTTTTCAGTCACCGCCTGTCTTGGTAAGTGGCAATTTTCATGATGACCCACAGGTGACATTTTGACACTGGGTTAATAGCCACGGTCCTAACAGATGTGGGAGAAATCAGACCTCAACTGGCTGGTATTTGGGAGCTGACCCAACAGCTAGCGAGTTTGTTCTCATCCAACAGCTGAATTAAACTTCCTAGAAAGCCAGCCGTGACACAGCAGGACAGGATGCAAGGGGCTTATCGCTCAGCAGAGCTAACCAGGAAGGCTTCTAGGGATCCCAGATGGTGCTCTTCAACAAACGAGCCTCAGAAAGCCTCGGCAAAGGAAATCGAACAGGAATGAGCCAGTTCAGGGATGGGATAACTAGTCAGGGCAGTTCTGGGGCTCCCAGAGAAATCATGTGGCCAAACAGATGGTCCCAGGCAAAATAGCTCGAGACGCTTCCACCTCTTGGAAGCGTGTGAATTCTGGGCTGCATTTACTTCTCAGTGTTAGCCACCAGTTTTACAAAAGCCCTGGTTTCATTGGTCTCTCTCTCTGTGTAATGGAGACAAGACATAAGCTTGGATTAACATGGGACATGTCATATTTTTGGTATTATGTTTAGCTGGCTGGTTTTCACTCCCATGAATGACTGAAAGCAACAAGCCATACAGCCTCAGAGGAACTGAGAAGATGGGTCCCGCTATCTGCGTGAGCAGCTGTTTCGCAGAGTTCAGTGAGGGAATTCAGAAACCTTCCCATGGCCCAATCCAGTGCTTACAGCAGGAGTCTGTGGAGCACAGCATAATGTTTGGCTTTGCCATGATTTGTTGCGTATAAAGAAGCATTCTTCTTCCCTTATGAATAAAGGAGTTCGGGGGCTTCCTCACTGTCGTCCCCGTCCCCTCCCCAGTTAAATGAACCTGGGAAGTACCATCAGAAAAAAAAAAATCACAAAGCACTCGAGCAGCTTGTAAATACTGAGGGTTTTATTTCCACTTCACATGGGCTCCAACAGACTCTTAAACAAGACCAGTTACAATTTAGTATGCCCAGAGATCTTCATGGTTTTCCCAAAACGAAGGAAGTTCTCAGTAAACACTGTACATAGCCAGTTGAACTGCTAACAATAATTTAAAAACTCTTTTTGTATAGTCAATGCAAGAATACCAACAATAAAAGTACAGTACAGGTAAATTCACAACAATATTACAGTGAAACAGATTGACTCACATTTATGTGATGGTAGAAGTACAGTAGCGGTATGTACATGCACTAAAGTGCGAGGACCCAGAGGCATGCAAGTCAAGTATTGTAGGTGTATTTTACAGCTAACTCCGTAAGACTTTCTGAGGCATTCTTTTTTTTACACTTCTTGTGTTTACCTGTATTCCCCTCCATCTCAATTAATACAAGTCTAGTGAACTAGCTTAATGGCTTCACTACTTAAAAGGTATCGCTTCAGACAGTTGAGGCATCTTTAAGAATCTTACTTTTAAAAACCGGTAACGCTGACATTAAAATAGAATAAAATTAACTTAAGACCCTAGTTTTACATGAGATAAAAAAACCCAAAAAACAAAAAACAAAAACCCCCAAACCAAAATCGAAAACATAACAGTGCAAATATAACCAAAAGGCAGTCAGTATTTGGAGAGAGCGCGAGCACATATTCAAATTCCCTTAAAACTTAATTTACATTTTATTTTAAATCTTACTTTATATCATTTTTACCCTTTTTTTGGTTTTTTTTTTTGTTAATATACTGTATGTAGAAAAGATGGAGACAAAAATAGTTTTCTCAGCTATGAAAAAAATTAAGTTATTCCAGGCACATTAACTGTTTCATTCTAGAAACACCTCTGTTTCCCAGGTCGGACATTCAGCAGCTGCGTCTGAGAACATTCTTTGACCTCTCCGAGCGGAGCTCTCTCCTTTGTGGCAGAGACGGCTGGCGGGGGACCTGGCGGAGGCGAGTCGCAGCCCCCTGTTCCCGTGCGGAGTCAGGCCGGCTCGCCTCCCTGGCTGGGGGTCTCTGCCAGCGGCTCCGTGCTTCCGCTCTCCTCTGAGGAAGTCAGGTCTCTGGTGGACTGTGACTGTGAGGCAGTAGGGGAATGTGAAGCCCATCGCGACGGTGGGCGCCGGTTCGCTGGTCTCTCTGGCCGGGAGAAGCAGGGTTGGAGGGACGGGGCTAGTGCAGAACAAGGTAGTTCCTTGGCAGCCAAGAGAGCAAAACAGCGGTTAGTGACTTGCATCGGAGGCTGTCTGGATGCGCAAAGAATTAAGAAACAAAAACTTCAAACTAAAGCTAAGCATCTGTCATGTCACGGGACAAAAGCAAGCAGCGAACACCTGTCTGTGTGTGGGCTCCAGGTATCTGCATGTGTGTCTGTGATTTATGGAACAGGTAAGGAGAGAATGAAAGAAAGAGGTCTGGGGTGAGCCGAGTAGCTGACAAACTTGCATTTGCTAATTCTCCTTGTGCTAGAAAGAGAAGAGCTGTAAAGCACATTTGCAACATAATTCAGGAAAATCCACTATTCATCACATTGCTCTAAGTGCTGACCTGGCATAAAAGGCCCAGGTTCGGCATTTGCAAGTGCGGTGAAAATCAACCACCGACTCCTTTTGTCTGCTTCAGAGTTCAGACTGACATGCAGGAAAGACTTCTTAGCAGCAGAATAATGACTGCAGGACCAGTTACAATTTCCAGCTGGATTAAAGATGAGGCTTATCTACAGATTTCATCTTCTGGAACGTCACTCCGTACTGCCAGCTGCTGAAGCCTGAATTACAGGATTCAGTAGTACTGTATGTTAAAGACGACATTCACAGAAAGGAAAAAACCTGAAATTTTGTTCCTCTACCAACTTTCCACTGTTCAGGCTTGGTTAGCCTGCCTCTGCGATTAGAAACAATCTGCAGCTGTGATTTTCACCCTGGCACTAAATTGGTAATTGCTTCTAATATTTATGGACTTTGCTCATAGTACAGCTATGCCTCTTGCCTCGCTCTGAACGCTCCTTACATCAAGATGAGTGATTGTGGGAGCAAGTCTGTCTTGTAGTGCCAAAGCCAAACTTCTAAATTTCACTGCATACTTTGTAATTTAGAAAAGCAAATCAGAGGAGTTTGTCAACCTATAGGAATGTGTAAACTGAGGAGCAGTCACTGGAGAGGACAGGAGAGTTCAAGAAAAACCGGTCTCAGAATACAAACTGGTGATAAATGAAAAGAGAGACCAGAAACAATACAATGCAAAGGAAAAGCTCTGGCACGGGAAGGCACAGGGAAAGCAAGGCAGCAGCAGAACAATGCAGTAGGAAGCAAAGGACGAGAAACGTGACTAGGGATGGAGAATATTGGAGTAGGTAACATGATGTGATTGGCAGTGAACAAACAAGGTGATATGCCATTGAACCTCTCTGTTGCAGTGGGAGGACCAAACATGAATGTTACATGACAGAAAGATCAATTTTGAAGACACAGAGCTGAGGTACGGGAAACAGAGCTTGTGCAGGCGTGTGTTTCAGAGAGGGTGCATCGTCAGACTTGGGAAAGCCTCTCTGAAGGGGGAACCTTGCTGCCTTTGGGCGATACGCAGCCAACAGGGTGATCAGCAGGTGCACCTCACCCCTCGAGGCAGCGCTGGGCTCATCTGCCCTCAGCACTCGCAGAGAGCAAGACGAGGCAGCCATCGCAGAAGATGCTCGGGGGCTACGGAGCCTAGGCTTGCACCGCTGCCTCTCTGCATCCTCGCCCCCCGCCCCATCTCTGCGCCGTAAACCTCACAACGACCCTCACTAAAACAACAGTAAGGCTGAAATATAAATCGGTGCTAACAAGAAGATTGACTCCGTGTCCTTACTTCACCTTATCCCATTGTGCCTGGGGCAACATATGGTCTGTGAAAGCTGCCACTAGACTCAGATTTGTTAAGAGAAATCCATATGCGCAGCAATACTCACAGGCAGCGCAACACAGTGAATTGAGGCTATGAGATTTGCAGGTCTTTGTCTTAGCCTCTTTCTAAACAGTGGCTTAAAATGATATCTCTATAGCACTGCTTGCTTCTGGCTGCTTTATCCTAGTTTCATAGCAATAAATGAGAGTCAGCATAGCGATAACAAAATTTATTTCCACTGCTGCCTCCCAGTTCAAAAGCCTCTCTCCAGCACGTCGGCAGATGTTGGTCAGCTTTTACCGAACGGCAGGGTTAAGCTCATCTTGTCTGTAATGTACACATGCCCAGCACAACGCAAGGCTAGGTCTGCGATGGATGTTGCTCCAGGGCCAAGAAGTGACTGGCAGCGTAATCTTACAACATGCTGACTGCCGAGTCAGTCACCCCCACCTGCAGTGTGGCTTCCTCGGCGTGCGCTAAGGAAACCCAGTCATGACAAAGAAACTGTCCGGAATGGTTTGTGAAACCCCCTCCTCACTTACCACGTGTAGCTGTCATAGCTAGAAATGTTTCAAAAAATTTAATATCCTGTGGGTAATTTAGTTTGGTGGTTGCTTGGGGGTGTGGGTGGACAGGCAGCACTTCTTAGCCAGGACACTGAAAATGGGAAAGATCATTTTGGCTTTGGTTTCTAGCTATTGCCTAAGCCAGGCTGTCAGCCACCGTGGCTATGCCTATATTAATACATAAATAAAACAAGTTTTCTGGCTCTGAGGCAGCGTGGATGGTCATAGCTCACGTCTGCACAGATTCTTCCCTCCCTGCGCTGTGGCAACCCCAGCCACTGGCCAAAACTGGGCTGGGAACAGCTTAATGAGCAAAGGCGACCGTCAGCCACGGGCTGGTGCTGGAGCCCCCTCTGCAGCCCTCTCCTCCTGCTGCTGTAGCCATGGCCGGAGGGAATGCAGCCCAGGGCAGCCAGAAGCCCTGTGCAGTGCTGTGTATTTGTCAAAAAAAAAAAGTTTGTTATAAATCTGAATCCCTCCCCAACATTTTTGCATACCTTTATGTTGGTGTTACATTTTGCCAGTGTTTTAACGTTTAACAAAAAACCCCAACAGCACGAATTTTGACTTAAGTGTGACCTCTTCATAGCCCGTGCTGCCGCAGGAGGTGGCAGATGGGCTCCTACCCTGAGTGCTTCCTGACCGTCACATACGAAGGACCCCACAGGGATGTCAGGTGTGTGCCGATACCTCTGGAGCTGTGGTTGTTTATTTCCCCTCGTTAACCCACACGTTCAAAAATGACCGCTTTCGGAAAGCTCTGGAAACAAGGTAGAAAGGACTTACAGCAGTGAGGCAGGCAGGGTTAGAGTCCCCAGGGGGTAGTTAATAAGACAGTTTGGTTCTGGACAGAACAGACAGAAAAGAAAAAGAAAGCAAGTAGGTTGGAAAGAACTGTTTTAATCAATTATTTTTTTAAAGTGAAGATTTCATGTCAGCAAGGAAGAAGTCTCCAGATGTCACTACCCATTCAGATCATGTTACCACTGTTATCACAGGGAAACTAATAATCAAAGATAGGCCACTAGCAGAAAAAGATTTAGAAAGGAAGGAAGCAAACAAACCAACCCTTTACAATCCTAGCACAGTCTTAGAAGTAGACACAGCATTAAACAAACCAAACATTTCTACTCAGCAGAGAAAGACATCTGTTATCCTTTGCCAACCTTGATTAAGGCTAGGGAAAAAACACATTACTGTGAAAGAGGAATAAAGCTGTATTTTTTTTCCTTCGTTTGATTTCAAGAGATAATTTCTGCTTAGGAAATCTTTAACAAACGAAAAAGCGGCTGATACGTTATGTTGCTTATGTTTCTCATGTTGCTCATGCTTATGTTGCTCAGGTTTCATGAAAGCCCTTTGCCTCACCCTTCTCCGTTGTTCCTATTTAACAGCGACACTGGATGGGAGACTCAAACTAAAGCAAAAGCACTTTAATTCTGACAACACCTTCCCTTCTTTTTAACACTCCCCCTCAAATGCTGAACGGTTCAGCGGCAAGTGCGTGGCAATTCCTCTGCCCCAGTGAGCAGAGGGCGCAGCAGCTGCCCTCTCCTCTCTGGGGCCATGTGGACAGTCCTTTCCCAGTGCTGTCTCCAGAAATGGGTCTGACCCCCAGTCCAGGACTGTTGTGTAACCTCTATGATTTACAGCCTTGCTAGTCATATAAGAAAAATGTTCATACTGCTCTTACGTTGTTAGTTAGGTAATGCTAATCTGCATTTTTAACACTAATATTTATAAATCCCATGATATGCACATAAGATACTGGTTTAGTGAATTAGCAGGATAAGACACTACCAGGCTGCACTGGGTGGATATGAACTTGCTTGTAAGCAGCTCTGGGCAAGTTAGAAAATACAGAGTTATTACTCCTATGTATGCATACACACTCACATGCACACATACGTATGTACGTAAATATATAAATATATATATGAACTAGATTTCATATTTGCAGCACGAATATAAAGTAAAATTACGTAACTAAACCACTCAGAAGCTCAACTTAAAGAAAAGCCACCAACAGGTGCTCCATGCAAGTCTAAAAGTCATTAATATACCATGCCATGACTGCAGAAACAAGGCAGCGTTTGGGGGTAAGAAGGTCACTTGTCTTGGCCAGAAACCAACAGGTGAGGGGGAAGCAGAGCAGGGACCTACAGGAGGGTGGTAGGGGCAGCGCTGATGTGACGCTGCCCCAAGCACAGCCTGCCTCCTCCAAGATCATCACTCGCTGAACTGCTGCATCTGGCTTTGTACAGTATGTGCTAAGTGGAAGTTGTACAAAGTGTAATTTGTGTGGTCAGTGTAATCCATAAATAACCCAAGGCATCTGCAGAGTCTAAACTTATTTGCGGTTTTGTTTTCAGCAGTGAACCCATGCTCCATTAAGTACATCTTGCAGAGCATCACCTCACCTAGAAAAAGCTAAGCTCATCGTGTGAACACCCACCACCTTCCTTTTCAATGCATATTCCTGAGAAATGACAGGACCACCCTAAGATCATAACCTGTGCATCTAGACAATAGTCATAACAACCGAGTAAGAGTTGCAAGGGAAAACAAGTCTTGGCTCTGAGGCTCGGAACTCAAAAAATTAGGCGAAAGATACTGAGAATTCGAAAGAGGAGCAATTTTCTGCCAGGTTGGTGGTCAATGGGTTTTTGCTAAACAGCATTGACACAAATCTCTCCGTGCATCAAACTCAGATACTGACGCTAGTTGTATTTTGCCAACAGCAATTTGTGATGATGTGGGATGACATCTGTTTACTTGTACTTGAAATCTGCTGAGACATTTAAAAGATGCAGGAGGAAATAAAGAATTTCCAGGGATGCCTTGAAGGAAAAGCTGCACTGAACCTGTAAGAGTGCAGCACACTTTCTAATAAGGCCCAGTAGTGCATTCCCAGTATTTTGAACTAAGGACAAAATACAGAGATAGCTAGAAAGAGTCAAATGAATGAGGCTGCTTTCTGCTTTTATTCACTCTGAGGTTTGTGCACAAAGCCCACTTTCATTCACTGTTATTTATCCTGTGCATGTGGTTTCTCTTTTATATGTACTAACTTCCCTATTTATATCTCTTTAAACTACATATAGGGAATATATCCTCAGCTTTGGGTCCTCTGTTAGGCAAAAAAGATCATGTCCTCTGGGCAGTACCTACAAAAGAGGAACTGATTGTCCATTGGGAACCACCCGCTAGTGCAAGGCAAACTGCAGACCAAAAATCTCCGCGCTCAGGTTCCCACAAATCCTTCAAGCCAAATGTTGACTTAGAAAACGGGGTTTGAACCTTCCCTTGAGGCTATCTGAGGCAGGAGTGGTAGGAGTGAGCCTAGCAAGGCCAAGGTGGGATGTCTGGGGTGTGTAGGGGTCCAGGAGGAGCAGCTGCCCTGGGGCCCACCGAAACCTCAGGATGCTAAAGGGGCAGAGAGGATGAGGGGCTCCTGCCCTGGGGAGTATCACCGACCAGCAGGGCACATGCCATCTCAGTGCTGTACCAGAAGGACGACATGTGCTGGGCATAATTCAGCTTCTCCAGGCCTCCTCAGGGCAACGCTCTCATGTGCACAAATGTTCACCAGAAACAGGAGGCTTAGACACTGATAACTGAAAGCTTTTGTCCATCATTAAACCCTTCTTTTTGTTGATCGCTGTAGCACATTACTATACCTGAGAATCTGACCCCCAATACTTGGGCATACCTGCTGAGACAGATGATGACTGTTACACTGTTGACAGCAAAATATCAATAAAGAGTTCTTCAACACTACGTATGCATGTACTTAGACTAGTTGATTATCTTTTTTTTTTCTTTTCCTTTTTTTGTGAGGCCACGACAGTCAGTACCAAATGTCATGCCATTTAATCACATTCACAGACCCAAGCCAAACTTAAATCAGATACATTCAGAAAAGGTATGCTGAAGTCCCTGAAGTTTTGGTTCAGGGTACTGTAGAGGCTATTTTTACTCAAACTTGTTAACACCCATTCTTGTATAGGAGAAAGAGTCTACCTTTCCACCCAGCATAAAAGAGAAATTTACTCAAACCTAGAGTCCCTAGACCATCTGTAATATGTTGTGTGTTTCGTGACAGAAAACCCTTATCCCACTCATTCAGGGGAGAACCATTTTTATCCTGTAAAGGCATCTTTATCCTGTAAAGGATAAAGCTCTTCTGATGCTTTCAAGCCCGATAAGCTGTCAGGATAGAAACTCAATTCTTTAACGAGTTCTTCAGTGACTAATCCAATAGTTTCATGACTGGGACTTGCTGGTGGTACCATGACAGGACTAGGATATTCATTGTAAATACTCACTAGGACTGCAAGAGATCTCATAATGCATTTGTTCACAGAAGAGTGCATTTAGCTATAGGAGGAAAAACAAACAAACTCATTACCTCTATGGACCCTGGATCTACTTTGACAATTTCTCCTGTGCTGTTGTCATTGCTAAGATTTGGTGGGCTGTGTGAAGGTAGCCTTCTCTCTTCCTTTAAGGCATGCTCCAAAAGTTTCTTATTCAAGATCCTGGCAGCATTTTCTGTAAGTGTATACCCTGGAGGAGCAGATAAGTCCTGCCTGATACTTGTCACCTCAGTCCCTTCTTCCTTTTGCATCTCTGTCCCCAACCGGAGAGGACTGGGTGATCTGCCACGGGCATTTGTACATGGCTCCTGCACTGGGCCCAGTTCTGGTCTGGGTTCTGCTGACCTGGACCGGCTGCTAGACCTGGGGCATTTTTGGAAGGTCTCATGAAAGATGGGGCTATGGTCAATAATGTTGAACAAACTGGAGAGGCCATCGTTGATGGTGGTGTGGACGGGACTCTCCCTTGTAGTAGTTGATCTAGCCCAAGCAGACTCACTGAATCCTTTCTGAGGTGTGCCAGGCAAAGTCCGGTTATTTGGCTGGTCTGATTTGGGAAGGATTTTTCTTTGCAACTTTGGAGAGCCATATTTGGGGGAGCAGCATGTGCGTTCAAACTTAGCCTGGACCTTTTCAATGACGGGGGTCACTTGCCTGCTTCTTAGGCTTCTGGATGGTGAAGAGACAGGCGTGGACCCCCCCTTTGGTGTCAGACACTTGTGTGGACTGCTGGTGATACTGCGCAGGGTTTCCGTCTGCAAGCCAACACTGATCGTCTGGGTGGTCTGCGTCCCTGTCGTTCTCATACCATTGGTTTGACACGCGGTGTCCTTAAACTGAGGCTCTGTTGAATTAGAGTTAGAGCGTATTGCGTTTCGGACAGAGAAAGCAACCTCCTTCATATCATCACTCATGTTTTTGGACATCTCCAAGCTGTGCAAGGGTGAGGCAAAGCCCACAGTAGTGCAAATAGGACGTTCAATGGGATGAAGACCACTCTCCAGAAAATCCTTATGATGTTTGGCCAGGTCACAAGACCATCTTCCAAACATATCTGAGGAAGCACCTTTTGTCTCAGCAACATTCCCCATAGCTTTGGTCACAGAAAACAGGAAGTCTGGCTCAACCTGGTTTTTCCCTTCGCTGCCAGCTATCACCGAGTTATCAAACCTACGGACAACTGGTGGGCTGTGAAAGACCCGAACTCCCATTTTTTCGGTTACACCGTGACTCCTTGTTGGCTGCTTCTGGCAGTGCTCCGGGCTGGTCATGGTGTTAGTTGTCATAGTGACACTGGTGGTGAGGTACCATGATGATGCCTGGAAGGGATCTGAAGCAGGATCATTCCCGGCTTTCCCAATTTCTGTCCTTTCTGCCCAGCCTTCAGCAGGCTTCTCGGTGGCCCCACCATGGTTCCTAGTGTTACTGTAATCCCAGTTTTTGTTGAACTCCTCGATGTATTTCAGATCATCAGGAGACAGGGGAGGGGTTATGTCATCTTTGCTGCTGGATGAAGGCAAGTTTTTTTCTGGTAGAAATGGAGAAATATCCATCAGGCGCTGAAATTCTGACATGGAAGAAACGGACATCGCCCTGGAGAGGGGAACATGAGAGTGTCACTCATAGGCTTGGAAACTCTCACAGAACGACTTATTTTCAGCAGCAAACTAACTCAGGAAACCTGACTTTCACTATATGCTTATGTATGAAACCACTGTAGCCCTCTCTTTCATTAAAGTTCCCTTTTATTATTTTTAAAATAGCTGTGAAATGCAAGCATTCCTGATGTGTCATTAAGAGTACCAAATGGTTTATTAATGGCTCTTAATTTACTGCTTTCTCATGGATTACTGCTTGGCAAATGTCTGAAATATGGAGCAGTAGGATGCATTTCACAAATATACCATTCACAGAAAATGAGTCTTTGCAACAATATGAGGCATGCTTTTCAAAGCAAGTGTGGAGTATTTTGGACTTGCTGGGAAATCAGCAAGTCCACCTCCACTCCCGAGATTGCCCAGGCTGCACAGCTGGTGTGTAGCGATGTGGGACATTCAGCCTAGATGCTGTTACATTGAACTGGCTTGGTGAGTTGAGCTCGTGCTATAATTCAACGAAAGGGAATTGCTATGCCGTAATGCTGGATTCTTGGCTTTCCCACACTTGGCTAGTTTGTACAAATCACAAGTATTCAGCTGAGTTGTCCTACTGCTTTGCTTTAAGAAAAATCAAACAAAAGAAGCTTTCTGAATGGGACTACTTAAAAATGCAAATGAGTGTAGTTTTCAGAGTTGGCTCAGTGAGGTAACTCTTGAGGGTGAGGATTCAGCAAGCAGTGGGTTTTATATATCAGTGATCTGGAGGATACAGTAAAATCACACTGTGAGTTTTTAATCAACAGCACCAGCTGCAGTTAGGGTGCATCTATGTCAGGGAGTTAGGTGAGATCAGGAGTGTGGTTTTGAAGTGGATCTCCTATTCGGATGCTCTGGTTTGCATCAGGGGGCAATCTCAGAGAGCATGAGCTGGGTTCCTTTGGCATGAAAGTGAGCTGGAAGATGATCTCCAGAAGCACAACTAATGCACTCGAGGGTTAGGTGGGTATTCAACCCATAGGATCAGACCAGAACTAGTCCAAAGCAAAATATCCCTGACATGCAGGGGCATGTCAGGTCCTCAGCACCAACTGTCTTCCTCTATATATTGATGTCCACAGGTCTGCACTACTTGCTAAGGTAGGCATACCTTCCAATGTAAGCTGCAGCTTCATGCACGTTCATACATGCATTTGTGCACCACAGCTGAATGTGGCCCAAGTTAATCAGAGTAGAACAGAAGCATATTGAGACAAATTAATCCCTGGGTAAATCCATTAATCTGGCTTGCAGGAGGCGGCACGGCTATGCCTTGGCTCTGTGGTTTGGGCTCCAGAGAGCTATAGCTCTGGCAGCTGAATATTTGCTGGTTTTTTCCCTGTTTTACTCACCTTTGAAGATTTCCTTTGTGTGTTTCTTCCTCCTGAAGAAAAAGAGAACCAAACAACATAAGTTATTTCTGAACCTGTTGGTGGCATTAGCTTGTGGGTGTTTTGCCATTCACTTTCAGTTAGTTCCACCAGCTATGTTTCTCTCTAAAAAGTGGCTAATTTTTCCTCTGATAAGGAATCTTAAATTGCCAGTGGGAATATCCTTCCCTTTGTACATGGGTAGCAGAATGGGCAATCCCATCAGGACAACAGACGACAGAGGGAAAGCCTGTACATCAAATCTCCAACAGCCTTGAACTTTTATAGTGCCGTGCAATCACAAATGGAAGTAAACTGCAAATGGCTTTTCTCCATGTGTGCAATATATTGTTTTGGACCATATATTTGGGAGTGAATTTGTTCTGTGGAGTTAATCTGCTTTACGCCAGAGACCTAGCTGTGCTGAAATAAGAGATAAACCGAGGTCCTTTGACATAAGACTTCATTATATGTTCTCTAGGAACCAACAAATGGCACCAGCCGAAACTCATTAAGCTAGCTATATTAGATGTGTGGGAAGACTATTACTTGTTTCATAGGGGCAATACCTACAGCTTGCTAACGGCACTAAGATGTTTTTATGGCAATTATTTCCCTGTGACAATTCCCATAATGAGTTGGTTTTTTTAATAGATACTTCTAAGGCAATTGCTCTACCGTTATTATTTTAACTGTTTGCTTATATTTCTAATAATATATCTAGGGAATACAAAATATGATCAGGAAAAACAGAGTATTAGTACCTATTATTTTTATTTGACCTCATGAAATCAAGAACATTACCAACACTGAAGTGTATTTCAATTGTGACTATTCAAAAAGAGCACTGCTTAACTCAGCAAATACCTTTCTGGTATTTATCCAGAGTCAGGGGAAAAAATGGGAGTAAACTGATCCTCCTTTCATTCACTCTGGTGTAAGTCTGGAATAATGTTGGTGGCTTCAGTGGAGTTACTACAGAGTAAATCTGACCTAACTAAATGGAGAATCAGGCTGAAGGCTGGATTGACTTCTACTGCAGTTAGGTACCACAAAGAAAATATAGTGGAGAGGAGCAGTCAGCAGGCTGCAGTTGCCTCTCTGCGTCCTCAGTTAAGCTATTCATTAAACTCCAATCAGTCTCGCCTGAGCAAACCCTCTGAGGGGAAACGACTTTGCCCAGGTTTCACTAAAACATGCTTTGAAGGAAAGAAGCTATGCAAATATCACCGAGGACCAAATTTTGCTGCTAACACTTTTGTTAATGGTGGTAAAGTCTGAAAAACAGAAAAGGGAAGAGACATCTCCTTTCTTAAATATCAGACTGAATTTGAAGGAAAGAAAACAGCAATCAAAATTAAACACAAAACATAGATCCCTGACACTGGTACCAACATTACTGAGTGAGCACTTGGGCATGTATGAAATAAAAGCTAAGAAATAAGAAATATGGGATCCCACACCACCAGCCGTACATTTATGGCACTGAGGCAGGAAAATCTAATTGGAACACACAGGTACCTACAGCTACTTAAAATGTAAGAAAGGTGGTCACATTTCTTGCCTCTCTTAATTTTTTTTCTCTTCTTCCTCTCAAAGAACTTGATTTTCCAATCCTTTAGCTAAGTAACAATGTTATACATCTCAAAGAAATGCTTGGGTCAAATTTTCACAGGCGTACATGTTCAAGTCAAGGCACACCAGTGAACGTGGTCCTGCAGGAAGCTTGAGATCTGACCTGTTGACAAACTCTTTTCCAGGGTGGTCAAATTTTCAAGCCAGAGTACACAGATACATCTTTGACTGGGAAGCTTCTGCTTCCCTATTTGCTATAATATGTACACCCAACGGGTATTTACGTGCTCAGAGCACAAGCCTAACTCATGTGCACAAATCTGAATTTTCAGGCAAGAAGAAAGTACTCAAAACTTGCATCAAGCAATGTGCTGCCTGCTTGATAATTTTAACTTCCAGCAGTCTCCGAATGCTTCTTGCTCTGTAACAGCCACTAACATTCAAGGAACAATAGAAAATAAAGGAGATATTAGCGTTTTGATGTTGTAATGTGTTTTTAATTTCACAGGAACCATTAAAGCGTATAGTTGTGGTTAGTGTGAACATTCTGAGTGCCACTTGCCACAACACACTGGCATAATATGCCAGTTCACAGGCTACTTTTTACCAGCATATGGGGACGGGGACCCTGGCTTTCATACAGCAACAGTGTAAACCTGTGAAGACCTGGAACCGGTGAAAGTAAGCCTGCGGTGGTGCAGACTTTAGCAGGACACAGACTACATTCACTATGGCACGATGGCATCTCTTAGCACAGCGTTGTACATCTTTATAGCTTTATGGTGTAGTCTGAGGGTAGGTACTTTGCTGATGAATAACAACTTTATTTTTTTTAATATCTCCTCTCACTTACTCATGCTAATCTATTTAGAAGGCAACCACAATGGAACAAAAAGTGTCTCTCTACAGCACTTTCTGCTTTACTAACAAAATGTAGCCTGTATTTCTTCATATATATGTATCTACTTACAACTGAAACAAATTTAAGACCTTCTAAACCGATATATTGTGTCAAATATAGTTATCATACACAATATGAATGGCCACAAGGTGAGGTAACCTTTGGGACCTTTAGGCTGGCTCCCAGTTTCTCAGGTGATTGACACTGGTATAATTAGCTCATAACAAGGAATGAAATCTCATCTATATCAAATTCACTACCGGGTAACTGTAAGCAGTGCCCATGACACAATATCTCTCTTCCCATAGCACGGATGCTGTACCAATTCTGACATAAGAGACAACATGCCAGCTTGATGAAAGGTAGAAGAGCACATACTTCCGATAATCCGGTCAAGAATTTCTCCCGCTCCAACTGCCGAGACCGGTGCTCATCAGACTCATCGGGGGAATCAAGAGACAGCGACTCCAGAAAGAGGTTTTCTGTGGCGCTGCACCGATCGCTTTCCTTCAGCTTAGACAGTGACCGATCATCAAACTGAATGGCGTCTGAATCAGAGTAGGATCTTGACCCCATCAAACGAGGCACGTGAAGGTTCCCCTGGGTTGTAAATGGACGAAGGTTACTCTCCTTCTGGTCACACAGAAAACCACCTCCTCTTCGCGGGCTCACTTCTTTCTGAAGCTGGAAACAAGGCAAATTAAAATGAACAGCAATTACTTACGTAGCATATGGCATTCTGCAGAACTCATCCTTCCCCAGGAGCAAGGCACCCGTGCCTTGGGGAGGCTGAGATCACCGCCTGGCTTCAGGGACGCCGGCTTTGCTGCACTGGTCCTTCTGCAAACGGAGATGTCTCTAGGACTTTGATGCTATTTACTCATGGGATTTTGAGTGATTAAATGTGTATATATATAGTTTTGCTTGCTTACATATATAGGTATACATATACACACTGTGTGTATATATACACAAAATAATGCATCTGTCTGTAATCTGATTTTTAAAGAAACCAATCAACACTGACTGTTATTTAAACACAATCTTGATATGAGATCCTAAAGCAATAGAAGTTTAAGCTCAAGGAAGGTGAGTGACTTGGAGTCTCATCAAAACAAACACAACACATTTTTCTTCTGGTCAGCAACACAAAGGTTGCACTTTTATGTACATCACTTGTTTCCAGAGGTGGAAAATTCCACTTAACGAAAGACAAAAGCTTTGTTTTAAAGACTGTCTAGCCCTACTGCATGGCTAGAAAGTTGACTATTTGTACAGAACAGCATCATCAAAGGGATGAATTAGGCATGCAAAGCATGTTTGAAGAAAATGCATATTTATAGAAGGGCCATCAAAGCTATTAACTCTACACTTTGCAAAAGCTGGGTGAAGAGAGGGTGAACCACTAGTGAAATTGAAACTACTGCCAATCTTAAAATTAGATTATGTGATCAACTTTTCCTTTAATTTTAAATACAACAGGATAGATGAAGTAAGTGATATTTTCAAACATGATGAATGATAGCAGGAATCTGATAAGTAACTCTGATGTTTTGTTAGAGCAGCCTGCTAAGGTTACTGACAATAACCTGCAAATGCAAGCCATTCCCTAGGACCCTGGAGACCGAAGACCTACAAAACATGTTATTTTAATCTTGTTGTATGTGTTTGGAAAAATAAATAGACATTGTATCACCTAACGTAGAACAAAACATTTTAGGTCTCAAATGACTACATTTGCACTTGGGCTGAAGTCGGTGAGATTTTTGCTTGATTCAGGTCTACAAAAAGGTGAATGCATCTTCAGTGTTCTGCTCATGATATACAAAATTTGAAACAGTTTTATTGGAAGGAGCTAATTTAAGGTATCCTATAAAGGTAGAGGTCAGAAGGTATATCTCAAGAGATCCTGGAGTCCATTCCCCAGCATATGGGGCAAGACCCAAAGCAAGGAGAAATGGTAATTGCATGTTTTCTGTATACACAGTTCCAATTGCAAGCCCTTACAGATTTTCAGAGATCCTGTAAGGATAATGATCTGGGAACCTGTATGAGAAAACAGTACAGTTTACTGGCTCACTCTCTGAATCTCAGGCAGCTGACAGGAGAATTAAAGTGAGAAAGACTGGCCTAACTTTTCAAGACTGACTAATGATTTTGAGTCCCCGTGTGTTTATACCTTTAAACACACAACATTTCATACAGGTGATTTTGTGGGTTTAAATATTTGTCAGTGTGCTCTGTGCACAATTAGCTTTAGGAGCACAGTGGAGGGGGATTCTCTAAGGGAAAACAAAGTGACAGTGTACTTGAAAAGAAAAAAACCCACAACTTGGAGCTCTGAAAAAAAGTAGGCCATCATGTTTTTTATATGCGAGCAGTATTCCCATAACCATCCAGAGGAAAGTATTTTATATATTTTATACATTGGTGTGAGCTTCCCCCTTATCGTACATGTATTATTCAGGAGCTGTGTGAAAGCAGACAGGCATAAAGCATTAGTATGAAATTTGGCACGCACACTTCTGCTCTCTCTTAGACTGTTTTTCAAACACACACACTGGTGTAGTCTCCTCATCCTCTACGTATTGCCATACATGGAATACACACAGAAAAACCCTGGGGAGAAGAACTTCAGAGATATACTAATTGTTTCCATATAAAGCAGGGCATGACTGCAATCTGAGAGGATATTCAACTAAAAGCCTGCAAATATTTGGAAGCTTCCTGTCACACAGGGAAATGTTTGATTATAAGCAAAGATGGAGTTATGAAGTTTTGCAGGCAGGTAGTCAAGATTTCAAATGCTGTTTCTGATCATCTAGTCCTCTGAAATTACTTGATATAATATTTTTTATTTCCTCTATCTATTGCTAATTCTGTGTACAACTCTATCGTACAGTAAATATATAGTTGAAGCCTAGAGATTTCAGAATAGTAACAAAAGAAATCAGCTCCAGGACTAGTTAAGAGATATTTTGTAGGCTCTCCCAAGATGACACTGAGAGGTTACGTCAAATTTAAAGAGAATTAAAGGCTAGGTAACATTAATAGGGATTTCTCTATCACTTCCTTCAATGAACCCCATTTCCAGGGAATAGAAAAAGCAGTTTTTAACCAGGTTAAGTCCTTCAAGCTATTGAGGATACACTGAAGAGATAATATTAAAAAATACAGTTCATAGGGACAGCAGCATAAACATCCAAAGAGGTACCAGTGACTCTCCAAAGAGAAGTTTGTGTCCACATCCTTAGTGTATTGGGAAATTTTCTGAGGGTTATTTAATTCCCATTTTGCATGAAGGATCCACAGGAGGCAGTTTGGTCACTGAAACTCAGCAGTTAGTAACCAGCCCAGTGCAACCATGGAGAACTCGGCATCTTCTGCCACTGAACCCTGGGAACCCGGTGAGTTGGATGGAGAGCTCTGCTACAAGCCTTCCTAGCTTATATGCGTTGGTTGTTTTATCTTAGGAGACGTACTTAGGAGACATACTACAGACGTACTGGTCTGCGTTATAAGGCATCGTAAGGGCTAGGTCAACAAGCTGCATGAAGAATACGCAAAACCCCTCAGATAAATGGGAGATAAAAAATTCCAAAATACAGTTTATTGATATTTTTAAATTAAGAAGCTAAAAAATGTACTTGTACTTCATTCAAGCATAGTGCTCCCTAGAGAGCATGCACAAATCTGGTGAAGTTCCATTTCTGATGTCCTAAGGACAGAAAGTATTCAGTTAATTGAGGACCCACAATTTCAGTTGTTTTTCTTACTTTTCCTGGAATGCATGACTCAAGAGCTGAACAACGTTCAGTAAAAAATGGTGTATTAACTCTCCCTCATTAAGCTTTTTTATTTTTTCTGTGGCTTCCAGCCAGATAATAAATCCATTAGGTATAATTTGGTTCTAACAGTAAGTAGATAAAAGTGTGTATGGGCACGAATAACAAGGGGACAGGTATGCAATTATCTGATTTGCAAATGATAGCAGAGGTGTGTACAAAGTTCATGTGACAAGGTAGGTGTGTCTTCTGAATATTTAGTATTGATAGCTGTCTATTTGTTATCAGTCAGGGCTCTTCATGCTAACCCCTGGATTCCTTTGCTAGAGAAAAAGAATTCAGTTGAGACTGAATAGTCGCAGCAGCTGCATCTTTGGTGGCTAATTCACAGATGAACAGACTTTTTTGGCAGGAAGCTGTATGTCAAACCTTGAATAACCCTGCATGTGGGACTGAGTGTTTTAGTACCAAGAGATGCACGAAAGCTTTCAAACAGAATGAATCAATGTGACCATGCCTGTCCGGGGTAACTGAAATGAAGCAGGAAATGGCCTTTAACCTGGAGCTGATTTCTCACAAGTGGTCTTTTATAGGGATTATGAGCATTTTCCTTTTACTCCCTTGTGTGTGTAAATTGTTTTGTAGCATGAGAAACACTGATGTAGCCAAGGAACCAAAATTGTTCCTGTGCTGCTTCTTAATACAGTCTCTTGACCTTGGCCTGAGTGTAGTAATGGTGCAAGGCCTCATGCTTGCAGCCAGCCATTGCTCACCCCAAGGTGACTCCTTACCTGCTCTATCCGCCTGAGCAGCTCCTTCTTTTGACGCTCCCACTCTTGCCGATCTCTATCAAGCCTGTCCAGGAGCTCCACCTTTTCCCGGTTCCAGTTCTTCTCACTGTGCTGGATTTGCCAGCGGAGGTCCATCACCACACCATGACTCTCAGCCAGAAGTTTCTTGTGCTCCTCTCTTTCCCTTTTAAAAGCTCCCTTTGCATCAGAAGTGAGGCCTGTTTCTCCTGAGGTGTTCTCACTCTTCCCTTCCAGCTGGCATTAAAATAAAACATTACTAGGACATCAAACTTTCTGTGGTAAAAGCCTGTGTCTGACAACGAATTTGAGTTAAAGACCTAACTCCACAAAGGTAATGGCAAAATTATCGCAAGTCTTAGCTCTTAGGTTCTCAATAAATGATCAAAGATGTTCAACTTGAAAAACGATTTAAAATCAAAGCAGTGAAAACCATAGGGAATCATTTCTCAAGCTCTACCAGCTTATGTTATTAAGACATCAGTTGTGATCTTTCTGCTGGGAGTGTGGGTACCAGCAATGAAGAAAACATGGAGGTGAACTCCACCCTCATCATCATCTCTGGCACAATCACCAGGACAACATCCTCAGCCACTGCTCTGCCTTTGTGCTCTCACTCAGTGCCCCCGAAAACTAAAGACAGTGCATTCATCTTCTGAAGAGACTTTTTGCAGAACAACCCTCAGCAATGGTCCTCACACCTTCCAACATAAGAGAGTGTTAGCAGCACAAGATGTACTGAGATCATCCTCCCCATCTCTGTAGGTTCTGCTGTCTGAACTGAGTTCTAGAGCAGTTAGCTGATGCTACCTTCCCTTCCTTCTCCTTCACTTCATGCTCAGGGATCCGCTTGATCAGGTCAGAAGAGCTGGCCCAAGGTAATAGATTTATAGGAAAATGCAGGCTTGATGGGGTGTCAGAAGGTCTCTAGTCCAATCCCCTGCTTCCAGCAGGGTCAGCTCTGGGATCAAACCAGGTTGCGCAGGGCTTTTTTCAGTCAGATCCTGACAAACCTCCAAGGACAGAAATTGCACAACTTCTCTGGCCAACCTGGGCCACTGCTGGAGTGTTGTCAGAGTAAAAAAAGTGCTCAGTGGTTTTGTGTAAGTTCAAGCGAGTGAAGAATTTATCCCTGAAGGCTGACCTTTTGTTGACAACTCAGTAGATGTGTGAGTGACTCAGAATGGGACACATCTCCGTCCCCTGGCTCTGCAGGTGAACAGGAGTGAAAAGCAGCGAAAACTCATTTCTGCCTCTGAAGTTAAAGTTGTCCTCAAAAAGGAGAGGCAGCAGGTCTGCTGGGAAACATGCTCCTTAGCAAGAGAGAAGGACACTGCCTTCACATTGCGCTACATGGAAAATAAGCCTAAGCTTTCTGAGCACACGGAAGTTCAGACTGGATTCAGGAGTGAAGCTTACTGTCTCTAGAACAGCCTCCCCAAGTAAATGGCAGAGGTGTCATTGCTTCAGTCATTTGAAATTGTACTGAGCTGCAGAGAACATCCTGTAACAGCTACTTGCATGGACAGGGAGATCTTAAAACACCTCTGTCCTGTACCACTAATTTCCAAAGTCCAGTTGTTTTCAAACGACCAACCAACCAAGAAAATAAATTATAAAAAGGCAGCATCCTATTTTAACAAAGTTGACATGGCACTATCTTTCTCACACTTATCCTGTTTGTGCAGTGTAAATTTGTGGGACCAGCAGCGATGTGCGAGAAGCTGTCCTGCACACAACTGCATGGCTCAGTGGTGGACCGAAGGTGCCGTGGGGCAGAAACACAGAACATCTCAGGAGAGACACCTCTGTGCTGCAGATCCACGATGGGAGACACCATCCTGGGCAGCGCGGCTCCTCAAGAGGCTGGAAAGCTTTGCAGCCTTCCTACCCACTACCCAGCACATTGACTGCCCCCATGTTAGTTCAGCAATATGTAAAAATATCACGGCCAGTTTCCAAGCTCACCGCTAACTTCAGATAATGGCCTTTTGCCCCTTGCTACATCTTTCCTCTGTCCATCCACAAGTCCCCAGCTCCATTTCATGGTACTGCGAGAGTCAAAGTTGCTGCTGCAGCCAGGGTCAGCCATGTTTGCACCATTCTTTTAGGTTTGTTTGCTTTGATTTTGTTCCAGTATTTAAAGGGTGGCTACAAAGAAGATGGAGACTCCCTTTTTACAAGGAGTCACATGGAAAAGACGAGGGATAATGGGTACAGTTATTCCTGGGGAGATTCCGAACGGACACAAGAGGAAAATTTTCACAATGAGATCAGCCATTGGAATAATCTCCCCAGGGAAGTGGTGGATTCCCCAACATTGGACACTTCTAAGATGCAGGTGGACAGGGTGCTGGGCCATCTTGTCTAGACCGTGCTTTTGCCAAGAAAGGTTGGACCAGATGATCCTAGAGGTCCCTTCCAACCTGGTAGTCTATGATTCTATGATTCTATGATTTTACTATTCCGTGGCCTGCACCCCCTGGCTTGCCCTTGCAAGTTCCTGCTGGGTTTACTAAGTAGCTGTGGCACTAAATAATCATGTATTTCAGGAGTGTCACTGCAGAGCTGAGACTGGCCAAAATAGTAAGGGACTACTGAAGCAAACTCTATACAATTTCCTTACACCTAAACCTGACAGAGGGCTATTTAGGACTTGTTCTTTGTCATATACATAAGTCATCTTTCAAGGACCTTTGATGCTCCTGTAGACTTCTCATCTTGCAATAGGAGCTCTCAGGAGAGGTTGCTGGAGTGTCTGGGGTAAATCCAACCAGGCTGGAGTGCAGACAACCTTACAACTCTGCTGCCTCCTGGGGAATAATGCCATACGCAGCAGTAGCTATGGCTAGCATGCTAAGTTGCAAAGACATACCAATGCCTGCGATAAATTCTTTAGCTGGCATGAAGCATGAAAATTCTAAAAGCAACCTATAAAGCAAACAAACACTCAGATGCGATAAATACAGTTTGTATGATTATCCTATAAAGCAAATTCCTTCTTCCATTTTTTGAATATCAAAAAAATAGCAAAATGTTGAACCTCAACATTGCTCATGCTCTCTCTCCCCTTACACCACTGAGTTCTTCACCACCACTGGGCAAATTCTCAGCCTTTCAGTTAGCAAACAAGAAAAGCAGTGGTGCCTAGGCCATGGTACCTGTGAAGGGCAGGAAAGCTGAGAGAAGCAGCGGGGAGAAAGAACATGCTCCAGGAGGGCGATACTCCAAGAATGCATGGCTGCCGTTAGACTGCCTTGCCCAAGCTGCCAAAATACAGTAAGTGATCCTGTGCCAGACCATGGGCTCACCCAGACCAGAGCCCTGGCTCTTGTCCCATTTGAGAAGAATACAGGAAGCCTATAAGTACAAAGATGAGTTCAAAACCAAGGCAAGTATAGAGTGATACACCTTCAGAATAATTTCCTGGTGTTCAGTGATTTGGGATCTAAACCTTCTTCAGTCAGAGGTGGTGTCTTTAGACTCAGAAGACAGTTCTTGGTGCCTGTGGAAGGCAGAACAATGCTCCTGGCAAGGAGAGAGTCCTTCTGCCTCTGTTTTGATGAAATGGCTCAAATCATGG
Source organism: Ciconia boyciana (assembly GCF_034638445.1). NCBI lineage: Eukaryota > Metazoa > Chordata > Aves > Ciconiiformes > Ciconiidae > Ciconia > Ciconia boyciana. The sequence continues at coordinate 56,767,841 of NC_132935.1, read as the reverse complement.
GGAGAAGGTCCATTGGTGGCTCCTTATCATGAAAGTCTAGATGTGACTTTCCTAAACCTGCTAACTGCTAACGGTGGCCAGATGCCTCTCCATGTGCACCACAGCTTATATTCTCCCAGGTGTCCTGAAGCTGGACTGTTGGTTGGAGTCCTAGTGAGGGTCCATGTCCTTACGTGCAAGTTCTCAATGCATACGCAGGGTTTGGCCCCACATACTAACTCCCTCCTTCTTCCAAACCTTTCTCGGTTCCCAGTTCCCAGAATACTGGGATTTTTCACTTGCCCAGCTGGAAGCTGAGAATCACTGGGACTCCTTATTGACTCAGAGTTATCGCAATCCCATACTTGGGAGCAATCTCATTATTTCTTATCTTAAAAACAATGCCTAAGGATCCTTCTGCCAAATACGATGTACATGCATTTCTGACAGCCAAGACTTTTATTTTTAATGATGTACGCAGTCCTAAAGCTCCAAAGCAGCAGGCAACAGTACACTGTCACCTCTGATATGCAGTGCTTTTGTATCAAAAGAGTTTTCTTTCCTTTTTTTCTTTCCTATACAGAGAGTTGAAGCATCAAAATGCAAAACCATTGCCAGTGACTATTAATTAGGAGTTGACTCTCTTGAGGAAAATGCTCTTGTTAATTGACCTACTGCTTCACAAAAAAAGTGGAAAACAGCAGCAGTGAAGACAACAGTGGAGACTAGAAAGGCCTTGATTCTCTATGGGCTTGTCAAGGGTTTGGCAGCTCTATACCCTCCTAGGGCGGGAGGCTGTACAGCCTGCTGCTTCATCACTACCAATCAAAACAACAAAATGACATCATGAGAGGTTCTCCTACCCACATTGACATGACAGACTTGGCTATTAAGTTAAAGCTGTTGTTATGCCACATGTTGATACAGAATAGCAAAAGATGTTAACATGACTATATGTAATGCTGATATTTTACATGTTGTTCACTAGCTCCTCCCATTTTGATCCTGAAATTGAACCTCTAACAAAAACACCCCATATTTTGAATCCTTAACATTAGTTTGAGATACATTTATGTTTATACTATTTCTATTTCAGGCTTATTATATTATTATTTTTATATTTAATTTTTTAACTGCCTCCTTGTAATTGTGAGCGTGTATACCAGACCTCAGTGGGACACTCACATTGTTTGCCCTACCCTAATTGATATTCGAATGATTTATGTGCTATCTTTTTTGCTACTGCATTAGGGACCTGTTTTTACTGTGAAATAGAAATGTAGTTTGGGGAATTGGCTAAGGAAGACAGTTTGAGGTCTTAAATATTGACCAGTTTCATTCTTTTAATTTGCTGGAAAAAATGTAAGAAGTAACACCCACGGCTTGATAATTACCATATGTTATATATTATTACCAGTGGAGCAGTGGAGGTAGCAAAGACCCCGATAAAGGCACCAGAAGGAAGGATGTAAAGCTACCTTCTCCCTGGGCAGGAATGGCAGCACTGTCCTGGTGCCAAACACCAGCCAACGCAGCACCCTGGGAGTTTATCGCCCATGCAAAGGCAAAGCATGCAAGTTCTAAATTGGCAGTTCGTTGTCAGACTAACTTTCCCTAAGTTTTGTTCTTTGTTGCCATCTTGAGCTTAAGATAAATCTGTCAGCGAGGTTTTATTTTGGGAGGAGTGAAAATGGGGATTGATTCTGTTTCCTTTTTCAAGTGATCTGTTGTCTGGAAATGTGCGTGCACTAAGAAGCAGCTGAACTGAGAATTTGAATCCGCTGAGAGAAAACTCTGCTAAAATGAAAGCTTCTTCCTTCATTCTGGGAAAGCAGCCTACAGTACCTGGGCAGGAAAAGCAGTGCTCGCATCTCAGCTCTGTGCGTCACACTGAGTCTCAAACGTTCAGTAAATCCTCCTAAATGTACCACCCTCCTGGCAGTGAATATTTTTATTATATTTATCTTCTGCAGAGAAGCTCTACAATTGCAAATCTTTTTCTCAGGACCTGAATGTACTAATTCTCCACCCCTGCCCTCTTCAATGCAGAAAATTAGAGCTTTTATGCCATCAGCTTTGGAAATGAATCCTTGTGGGTTTTTTGCTCATTTGTTTTCATATTGCTTCAAAAACAGTACATCTTCTGTGAACAGCCATACATGACTCTGAAGCACCTGGCACCAGATTTTATATACATACTTCTAACAGTATCCCATGGTGGGTAGCTAGAGCTCTCTCTTCAGTAGCGTACCATCCATCACTAACCACTAACTTTGAATAGCTGGTTTAATATTAACATATTGATCTAACACTTCAGTATTATTAAATCACTCTTTTCTCTCCTATGCATCAAATACCGCAGTTGTTATGTGCCAAGGCACAGTGACGAGCTAATCGTGAGCACGCCAACATCAAGACATTTTCTCTCCTATAAATGCCAATAAATACAGACACCCGCATGTCTCGTTACTGCAGCTGATACGTTACCAGCCAACTCTTCTGAGAAAATAGAAGAAGCAAGAAGAGGTTCATTTCCTTTGTCCCCACCTATTACACAGTACCTACTACATGAGTACCTACTACATGAGCTCTTGTGCTGGGACAACTGGATTCCAAGAGGCAAATCAAGAGGCAAAGCTTTGCTCAGGCTTCAGGGGGGCTTTCAGGCACCATGGTAAAACGAATACATATAGTACCTTTCCTGGCTGTCATAGATTTCCCATTTCATTAAGCACCTCAGCCGTTCTTTACCGGTGTTGGACGCAAGCGATGTTACCTGTTCGAGGTGGCACTTCAGTTCAGTCATTTCCACCTCCCAGGCTGCCTTGTGCAGGGCATACTGCTGCTGGAGCCCCTGGCGCTCACGTTCCTCATCCCGCAGCTCCGAGCGGAAGTCATCCAGCAAACCCTTCAGAGCATTCAGGAGCTTCCGATTTTCACTTGCCTGCCGCAACAAAGCAAAACAAATTATGTCATTGGATGGCTTTAGCCTCCAGGTTCATTTTTAGGGGGCAAAATACCTGCATGTCCACTGCATGGAAGAGAAAGTGCCTGGGCTAACTTTTGCATGAGAGAACTAAGAATGGCAATGACTTCTCTGTTTACAGGCTGCCCAGGGAAGTGGTTGAGTCACCATCCCTGGAGGTATTTAAAAGACACGTAGATGCGGCGCTTAGGGACATGGTTTAGTGGTGGACTTGGCAGTGTTAAGTTTATGGTTGGACTTGCTGATCTTAAGGGTCTTTTCCAACCTAAATGATTCTATGGTTCTATGATTCTACTTCTTGTTAGCCCTAGTCCTGAAGCACCCATGAAAGCCAAAGATACTTAAGTCACATTGGAAAAGGCACTAAGCATCTTTCTGGATTGAGCACATCTGTAATAACTTCTTTTTTAATACTGTAAACCAAAGCTAGAGTATAATTCCTGAGGTTTGTTGGGTAGCTGGATGTCTCATACATACAGCCATTGCTCAGCATCAAACCTCAAATATTTGTAAACTACACATAAAGAAAAGGGATTCATTTTTAATGCTTTTGTATTATCAGATACAATTACTTTGGAAAAAAATGTGAGGTTTTGAGCCGAGTATCTGTGCTAAGGTGTTTCACTAGTCTGTACTTCACATTTCTCCTCAATCCCAGGCAGTTGCACACAGGTTAGCTTTGCAGCAGCACCCCGCTTGGTACCAAAGGCACGAATGCCAGGTAGGCCACTTTCCCTCTTGCAGATGGGATCAAAGAGCAAACCCCTACCCACATCTTGTTGAGACTGTCATGGCCATACTGAAAATGTTGTCTGTGCTGTTGTGCTAGCCAGGAGCCATGAATGGAGTCAAACTAAAAGTCTAGCCAGAGCTGACATCTGATCTTGGCAAGTACTGAAAGATAGCATGTATACTTATTCAATTCTCTAAAGTTTTTTTCTTAGTTTTGGCGTTTACTTTCTGCACATTCTCTGGTGACTTGCAAAACCTGTCATTTTCCTGTTAAATATTGAAGAACATTTTTTAAAGATTCATTCTGTATCAGTAAAACAAAAGGTACCCCACTGTTTTTTGCAGTCATTGAATTAGGAGACAGATATGTGTAACATGATTTATTTATCCAAAATTTAAATCAAATATTCCCAATGAGCCTCTCAAAGACCAGGGAGTAACCAGAGATTGTATCTGACAAGTTATTTTGAATAGAAAAGACTTTTAAGAAAATTATACTTGATTAGCAGACACAGCATGAGCAGAAAAATGGGAAAGCTTACTCAACAAATCAGCATTTAATCACCTGGTTCTTATGAATGCATTAGCTTCCTTGGGAAGGCCTAACTCAAATTAGCTGTCTCAATTCTTGCATGATAGTCTCATTTATTTTATTTTTTATTTATTTTCCCAAGTGGAGGCTTCCTGCAATTCCTCTTATCTGGTGTTTCATGAAGTACCTATATGAGGACTTCTTTTAGACACGTCAAGTAAACAGATGTACGCAAAAATCTAAATTATTTTCATGTGCTTTTTTCAATGACAATACCTATAAAATTTTATGCAGACAACTAAGTTGATTTCATATGCTCATCAGATTTTTAGCATCACTGAACCCACCTCACCCACTTTTGTAATTACTAATCAGACATACCACAGTGCCTTTTTTCTTTAAAAAACAAACAAATGTGGTCTACTTTTTCCAAGACATTTGGTTTATCAGCAAAAATATGCTAGATGCAGGGAAATGACTGCAGGTGCTCATTGACTGACCTATCATCTGTTTGGGCTAATGAAATGTGATGGTGTACAACATGGGGTTTTATAAGAAACGCACCTACAGAAGCGGAATTAATTCCATTAACATTTAATGCCAATTAGCAGTTTCCTACTATACAGCAGCAGTCTCCATCATGCATATAAGATCACCTACTTTTCAATATGTAATGACATTTTATGTTTCCACCATGAATTTTCGTTCTGATACCCAATTAAGACTAAATTCTCCAAACATCTCAAGCCCCTTGTGTAGTAATCAGAATAAGAGCTCTTTTGAAGATTTGTCCTTAGTGTCACAACAGGAGCTGCTGGGTATTGAGCACATCAACAGCTGGCCTCATCCTCTTTGAAAATCCTGACCCCAAATGTCTATGAAGTGCTTTCATTCAAGAGCCACGCTCTGTGTTTTCTGGTATGCTGCATAAACCTTTCTCTGGCAAAGTAGTCTAAAGGCTCCACAAGGGAAATGAGGTAGAAAAAAATGTAAAACCAAACAACACTAAACCAAGCGACATCCCTCATTCCTGTGCATACATTTGATAGCTTTAGAGTCCTGTAAAATTGGGTTTGCAAAGAAAGAAGTGATGGACTAGTACAGAGAGGAGCCAAAAGAGCCTCACTGCAGGTTCGTAGCCTACTGGGATGAGGGCATGTCTTATTTCTAGAGGCATTACATCAATGTCGCTGTTATGAGACAAGTACCCCAGGTGCCCCCTGGGCTTGCTGGGATTTTAATTAACTTGCCAATATAAATCCAATTTTGGTTACATACTTTTAATTCCTGCAGAGAAGTCTCTTTTGCATGACTTTGTATTTATAGTCTGAAGTTGGAGAGGTCTGTGAGATTATTTTTTCTGTTTTGCCAAACTGGAGTGGTTTTGGAGAACAAACAAAGTACTTTTGAGACAATGTGCACTGAAATACAACATTTACAGCTAGACATGTTTTAGATTTCTGTTGGTAAAACTGCCAAACAGCTTCTGCCTAAGAATAAGTCCCATAGATACATAATGAGGATTGTTATGGTCTTCCTCTTCCTCCCAGGGATGTTGTACAGGCAGAAGAAACAGGGCATGGCTGTGATTCCCTGGACAGTCTCCCATGCAAGGAGCTGGCTCTTTAGTACCTTACCAGTTACTGAAATTTAGAGCATGGAGGAATCTGACTGATGTAAGAGAAGAGAATAACAAAAGCAGTTTAAAGTCTTGTTGTATCCACAGCTCAGGATTTATAGGTAAAGGAAACAACAGCTGACAATAAGTAAAAACTTAATGTAGTAAACCTCAATTAAATTCCAGGACTTTGGAGTCTTTACTAAGTTGAGTCAATGCCAGAGATGGGAGCCTCCAGCTCTAGAAAAGTTTGGGACCAGAGCAGTTGTTTGAAGCTTGGTTCTGCTTTTAATCACAATTCTTTCTTCTCTGAGAATTTCACTTAAGAATTTAGCCACAGTCTGGTATTACAAGCAGTTTAGTAGAGCAGTCAATTAAAAGCACAAGGTCAGGAGCCTAAACAGCAAACGAGAACTGTGTATTTTCTCTGTCTAATCACAGATCTAGGCAAAAGTGAAGCTGGATCTTGGTGCAAATCGTTTTAGTATATTTAGGTCTTAATTACTATTCCTTTGGGCTTTTCTCTTAGCTAAGCTTTGAAAACAAATATTGTATGAGCAAAAAAAGATCTAATTGGGGATTTTCTTGACCCCTCCCCAGCAACAACACGAGTGTTTTGTTTTTTAATGCTTTTTCCATTGCACCACAGATGTGTAAACCCTTTTCTTCTTACTCCCCTGATCTTACACCATTCAACAGGCATCTCACCCTTTCTACTCAACTGAACCAAAGCTCTTCCTTTTTCCACAGGCTGTTCTCCCTGATCTCTTACTACACACATAGAAACGCTGACTTACAGCAAGCCCTCCTCTACTGTGCCACCAGCCCGACTTGCCTGCTTATCTCCTGCCCGTGACCAGACTTTCCACTTGGCTCTTGAGCCTTGCCAGCTCCTTGCCTGACCCTTTCTGCAGTGTGCCCCAGCTGCCAGCCAAGGGACAACGCCATGAAGAGAAAGATGAATTGGCCCTTCTCAGAGTCCCCATCTACTCTGCCTCTCATGAACTAACCTTTTTTCCCCCCTTTCCCCTCTGTTATGCCTTCATCCCTCCACACACTGGCCGCATAAAAATCTCAGACAAGTGAGACGTGTACTTTCCACCAAGTCGAGTACCTCAAATCATAACAATATAAAATTAAAGGCTGCTTGTTGAAATTAAGGCCTCAGGGTTTATCATTTTTCTCAAAACAATTCCACTTTCCAGGCAGGGTGAGAAAGTCAGCAAGCAAGAGTGCAGGCTGAAAATACAAGCCATTAAATATTAACATTAAATGTTAAAAATAAATATGGGTTACTTCAAGTTACCGTAAGCCCTTTCTTTTTTCTGACCTAGTTATCTCAGCCACTCCTAGACTATCACAAAATTTCCTTCCTAATGTGAAACACACACTGATGTATTTCATCTTGGAGCTTGCCAGGCAGAACCAGTAACTTAGGGCTCTCCTGGGCTGGTGCAAACCTTGGAGACTTCCAGCTTCACCACTCACCCCAAATTCCCCATATAAACAGTGCTTTTTTCCAGCTGCGGGCTTAAGGAACCTGCAGAAGACCCCCAAAACCCTGGGTGTTTTTCAGCACAGCCTGACTAGTCAGTGGCATACCGGGAGGTGAGCACTGCTGAGATCCACCCCTTCAGGAAGGACGTGCTCTGGGTCTGCTGATACTTTCAAAGCTTTTAAAGCTGGGACAACAAAGGCGAAGTGTTTTCTTGCTCTATTTTTCTTTAGTTAATGTGTTTTAGGATCATACATGAATTAAGTGGAGCTGATGTTTATGGGTGAAAGTCTGTAATGTGTGTAGAGCGAGGACCAGGATCTGTTTGGTTGGTGAGCACAGCAAAGGTCCTGCACGCAGGAGGTTTGCAGGGCCAAGCCATCCACCATAGTGAGATGGACAATTCAGGCCCAACTGATACTAAGGTGTGTGAGGGCAGAGCAAGGCTCTGGCAGAGCCTCAAGGGTGCAGGAGGTGTGCAGGCAGCTACTCCTCTGTCACGGTCCTCCAGAAGACACTTCCAATGCCCTGAATCTATGACAGCATCAGAATTAACCTATACTAGGGCTTCCTATTTCTGTGCCAGAGAATACTCATAATCCTTTCTTGCCATTGACAAATACAAGTCCCGTAGCACTGAAAACCCTTTTTATATGCCTGTCAATAAACACAGTGCTTGTTAGAAAATTCACTAGTGTGAGCGGGCAAAACAAGTAATAGTGCTTAAAATGAGAAATATTTAGCAAACTCACTCATTCTTGCAGTGTTGAAATAACACTTTTTTTCCTGGTTGGAAGGCAAGAAACCTATTTTACCTTCACAAGTCCTTTTGGATATCATGCACTATTCACTATTAAGAGGGGTACTGAGATGTGGTCTGTTCCTATGGATCATTTATTTCAGCAAGATTAGCTGGAACTGCTGCATTAGAACATCATGCAGTGTATATAAAAATGAATTATAAGCAATCCTACTTCCCATTTCTGCCACCTTAATTGAGATTAATGCCTAAGCAATGATTATTTCAAAGACGACATAATTTATTTGAATGTTCTTGGTCATTTTAAGAGATCTATATGGAAAGTTAGTACATGACAGAGTTTGTACTGAGAGTATGTTGGTTTATATTTATTTTACTCATTCTAGATTAAACCAGTCTACGGATGGAATGCAGTTAAATGACCTGCTCAGGAGCACCTCCTCCATGGCCTTCTTCAGCCTCTACCAGAGAAGAGCTTGCTGAGAGGATGACAGTGATGGGTCTGGGTGACTGGCAAGGTAGAACCTTTCCAAATGCCAAACTGATCAAATGAATACTACCTTGGTAGCACACTTCACAGAAAATAATAGCTAGAGAATGGAGTTGTCAGCTAGCGCTATGAAAAAAGTAAAGCAAAAGAGTATATAAACTTAAAGCAGTATATGAAGTAGCATAAAGACCACAGATCTCTACTATTTTTATTCAAACAGAAATTCTAACTGAAGTTACATCTTGGACTAGGTTGCAAGGCAGCTGTGCATCTCCCAGCACCAGCCTAACCTTATTATAGGATGGAGACTTACTGTTGCCTGCTGCGTATCTATTAGACCATATAGATAATAAGCAAACAGGTTGTACATAGTCGTGAGAGTCTGGGGAATTCAAGGCGAAGAACTGAAATGCAAAGACACACACAATCCTCAGACCCTGCAGCGAGTCAAGCAAAGTAACGCGGTTATAGAGAGTTACATACTTGTCGGAGAGCTCTTGCTGTGGAGCGGGCTCCCAAGTCAAGGGCCCGGATAGAGATGGGGCATAAGGCATAAAGCTTCAAGACCTTTTTCACTGAATTTGTGTTTTACACAGAATTCTTGCTCCATTCTACTTATGATTTCAAATAATTCCATGTAACAGGATGCTCTCATCTGAACATTTTCCATTTTTAAAATATAAGAAGATGCTCCTGAAGAACTGTTGGAAGCCTTAAGTCTGTCCCCTTTGAATGTTTGCTATTATTATTGTTAGGACTGCTGGTATATTAAATGCACAAAGGAAAAATCTAGGATATATGGCAGTGCTCAGATACACACAGGCAGGGCACAGGCGATGTCAGGGAAAAGTTAGCATGATTTGCTTTTAGGCATTTAAAAACAAGCCTAGTGACAGGAAGGAACTTTTGCATTGTTTTCCTATCATCTCTAAGGGAAACGTTAAATACATGTGCTGGTTTCTTAAATTATTTAAAGGAAATAAAATCACCTCTTCTTGCTAAAAGCTTGACAGTGGAATACAATAGATGTGCTCAGGCAAGAGTAGCATGTAAATTCTGCAAACCATCACATACTGATAGATGTTTCTGGGCAAACAGCCACAAGAGGAAATGGGATTTTTCACTGATAGCATCTGCCAACAGGAGAACAGTAATCACGTGGCTCTTGATTAAATATAAATATAATGGATGAAATCCACTGTAATTGCTGTGTAACTAGAATTATTTTTACAAGTATGATTCTAGGTGATTTAACACAGCAGCAGAAGAAAATGAACTCCCTTGGAAAATCCACAGTTTCCATCCCCAGGGCATGATAAACAAATGGTATAGTACCTGCTTCTGCTGCTGCAGTAATTCTGCAGTCTGCAGCTGTGGTCCACGATCTGTGCTCTCCGTGGTGGGACGCTGGGAGAAATCTGTCAGTGCAAACACAACATCCTCTTCCTCCTCGTCTCGCTCTGCATCATCCACCTTCTGCTCAGACTGAATGCCAAAGTCTGGGAGGGCCTCAGGGTGCTCGATCTAAAATGCAAGAGCTGGGGGTCATCAACACTCTTTTGCCATTTGCCTCGGGGTACAGAAATCTATTGGAGGGCTAAAGGAAGGGACTATCTTCCCCTGCATCTCTGTGGTGGGATATATTGACTTCTATTCTGTAGGCTACAGGAAATGACCTTTGGGTGATATATGACATGTTGCATATGTGAACACAACACTATGCAGGCGTGCGAAATAGGAGGTCTACGCAGCTGAGAAGATGGGTGTAACATAGCATGATGGATATATTCCATTACGCATTAATGAAAATCTATACAAGACACTGGTGTATTGTCTGATGAAGATATGGAGATCAGGAAGTATCCAAATCTAGCGCTTTATTCTCTCTAATGCGTTAGCAAAACACAACTCCAATAATGACTGGAGGTGGATTGATTATAAATTAACCAGTCAAAAAATCCAAACAGTGAAAAAATGAAAGCTATTTTGATATTAGAAGATGAGCTAGTTTACATAGAAGCAAATTAGTACTGCTGAAGTAAAGTAGAAGCAAATTATTTCTAAGTAGTTACTCATCTCTTGTTTCTGACTCATATTACCACAGCAGATGAAGGTAAAGATGTTCATCCACCCTTTATCTAAGAATACAAAACATTGCAGTATTCAACTTAAGCATACTCCTACCAGACCTGAAAGGTTACTTGTACTGCCAAATGCAGCAACCACTGAAAAACACTAGGTACATAAGTATCAGAAATACTGAGAAAAACTACTTAGTTGCCTTAGCAAACGGTTTCAGAATTGCATGAATCTGCAAAATAAATCTATTATTCTCAAGAATTTTGTATAAAATGTCAGAATGGGCAAACATTTTTTAAATTTATTTTTTCTTTAGGTAAGATTTCCAAAGCGAATGGTAATTCTGGATGTGCAACTCGACACAATTTAGCAGCACCTTTCTTCACAGTGCATGTTGACTGGCAATCACACCCCTGCTGAGATGTGTCAGCTTGGGGATTCCAGGTTGTTATGTACTTCTGAAATTCCTGATCTTAATTTAGTTGCTACATGGAAAATCACCATGATGACTACTGGTGTACTGCTGCTGACGGTGATAGACGTGTGTATGGAGAAGAGGAACAAACAAGAATGATTCACTGTAAGTTCCCACAAGAAGCTGTATAATTCTCCTGCCAACATGAAAACAGAGCTTCCCTCCATCTGTATTGATGAAGGTTTTGTAAGGAACACACTGTGCACACGATGAGAAAAACGACAGCACTCAACCCATCTACACAGATTTGACTCCATCAGCTCGCTAACAGTTTTTTTTCTTTCCAAAAATTATTCAGGAGTCATATCTTTGAGACCTAATTAAATTTTCATTTACTATGAGACAGTTTTTCAGGACCAGATGTTTGTGCAAGTTAAAGGTTTAGATTTAATGATGGGTGATCTGTACCATACCATGCAGAATATATTTTAGCACAAGCCAACTTAAGAAAAGGCTTCATGTTTAATTTGAATCCTCTTTAAATCTATGTGTAATTATAAAGTTGCTGATGCCACATCATATTTAAAGTCTACACTTAAAGAAGGAACATCCCAGTACCCCACCGCTTGCAACTTCATTGGGTTAATAAGGTGGGACAGTTACCTCTAATATGTCCTCCCCTTCCTCCTCCATTCGCTTGCCTTGCCGCCAGTGTTTCAGCAGCCACTTCAGTTTGACATACAGGAGAAAGGTGTCCTGCTTGAAATGCCTGAGTTCTTGCTGCAGTAAACTTTTCTCCTGGCTCCAGGTCTTCTCTTCCAGTTTGTTCTGCAAAGTCAAGCTCTGCACTTCCAAGTCTTTCCTCCGCAGGGTCTGCATATGCTCCTCCTCCAGCTTTAATGGAACGACAGACACCATGTCAATGGGGTGGTGTCCTGGGGCGGTTTCCAGGACTTGTACTTTGTTGGGTGAGACAAACTGAAATCTCTAATTTTCTTCAGTAGTGAGTAGCTATTGAGTTTGGCTCAATAAGTTCCTCAGCAGTTATGACTGTTGAGGAAATTAGAGGACAGCAGTCGATAAGCTTTGCTTAGACAACCATATCCAAGTAACCTGCTGTGGAAGTGGACGTTTACTTTAAAGATGCACAAGACCTCTGCTGCTGCTTAAACATTTTATACCACTTGTATTTTCCTCCCTCTCTTGATTGTATCCCTGCAATATGTTCCCAGCACGACCACCACCCTACACTGCTGCACATATCACACCTGCTAAATGCATTTGCAGCCATTCCTACAAGGTGGGACCACAGCTGTCTTTCAGGCAACCTGGAATATTATCCTTGCTTCTTCCCTCCCCAGGCACAGACTCATCCTTTCCTCTGTGGCTACGTCTCCCTCTGCTTCTGGAAGGGCAACGCTTCTGAAGGAACCACATCCAGTGTCTCAGATACAACTACTGGTCCCTCACTTCTCACAGTTCATACTTGGAGGCATCTGAATGACTCACAGTAAAGAGTTTCTCATTCTGATATGACTAGATCAGAGACACATGCAGGAACTGAAGAGACAGGAATAGGTTGCAACTCGGCATTCAACATGTCTCAGTTTCAGTACTAGAAGCACCAAGAAAAGCTCATTCTTTGGAGCACACGTATAATTACATCTGTTTCAACACAAGGCCACCTGAAACATTATTCTTTAAATGTGACTTCTCCCTCAATATGTCAAAATCAAACAATGGCATGACCTGCACCCAATAGTACTTGTACAAGTTAGTGGTACAACATCTCATATTCTGCATGGATGAGATAGTGTTTCCACTTCAACCAAGCTGTGGTTCACATTGATCAAGAGAAAGCAGATGGAAAATGAGTACGGAGCCACTGCTTACAGATGCCAGTTTCTACTATTTTCCATTCTGCGGAACAACAGCCTCTCCCTTTGCTGACCAGCTCCATAGATGAAATCTATGAAAGCCACAGTATACTAATGACCACAACAATTTAAACCGTAAGGACATACCCTGCAACAAACAACATTACACTGGAATGAAGAATACTTCAGAGATTCTTCTTCAGGTGCATGGACCCCCTAGCAATTAATACTGCTAAGAAATATATGCTTGATTTTCATGGCAACATTCAGATGCTTCTGACACGGGCTACTGGTCCATATTAGATGGTTTACTAAGGACTTTCCTGCCCTTTAAATGATGTGCTCTGGCATAATGCAAATTTTCAGCACCTACACTACTATGCCTTAAAAAGTTCTAAATTTGAAATTTTTACAGTAGTTGCTAGCTTAAATGGGCTTAAAATGCAGCATAAAAGTAGTCGGGAACAAAATTGGCTATAACGGCCCAAAAAACATACATGCAACTCCTAATAACACTCATGGAGATGGTACACTGCTAGCACACATCAATTTGATGTCATTGAACATTGCTAAAAATAAAATTATGAAAAAGGGGCTTATTTTAAATTTAATTTTTACAGGAAGAAACAAACAGATTTTGTGTTGATGCAGGTTCTTCCACCAAATGAATTTATGGTCAAATACAGCAAAGATCTGAGTCATTTCCACCAGAAATCCTGGAAGGTGATAAAAAAGGAACAATATCAACCGGATGGGCATAATCTGGAAAAAATGAAGAATCCAGAAGATGCTTTTATTCTTCTATTTCTACTGGCTGTCAACATGAATAGCTAGCTTTGATTTTGCTGCATTTTTTTCATTGTTTTTACAAGCTGTTATGATCTAAGTTCCCTTGGTCACGAATTCTTGCAGAAGGCCCTGGTAGAGGTAGCTTCATAGAGTATTATGCTTTTTCAATGGATAGCTATCGCAAAAGAAAAGAACTTTAAGAAGCAGGCATAGCTTCCAAAAAGCTTTCATGGCCAAGGCAACTAGGAAGGAAATCAATTTACTGGTTGCCTTCAAAAGCCTCCATGAGAAAGCTCCTATGGAGATCAACTGGAAATTAAAGCTACTTATGAAAAAACGGAGGGATACCACTTGGGCATAATGAGATTAGTTGGCACAAGGAAAAATGCTTTGCAGTATGCAACAATTATGCTGAATTTAGTCTATGAAGTAAATTTAAAAAGAAAACTTCAGTTAAGAGCCAAACAGCCTGCAAAAATTAGCAACAGATTTTTTTCGCTCTAGGAGCTAGAGATCACAAAACGATTGACTAATCTGTTCCAGCCTTCAAAAGAGCAGGGGGAGCCCATGTAACAAAATATGATTTATTCACCAGTTATGAATAAGAGGGTTGGAAGCGTGGGGTACTGAGAAATACAAAAAAGTCCTGATTTATGTCTCAGTTATGAGCATGTAACAACTCCTCTGACTTCAGAGGAGCGTTGGTTTTTCTTTGGGCTAGGAGGGGTCAGAATAAAGCATAGAGACAAACTGTGCTCCCAGAGATCAAATGCACCTTTCCCCAGCTCACGGAGAGCTGAAGGGGCTGATATAATTCCCCATGCAGTATTTCACGTCTTTACCTCAACTGGCCCCGCACAGGGGAGGACAAAAATTCCCTCCACCAAGCACAGAAGCCAGATTCAAAGTGGCAAAATAGGCTTGAGTTTACATTTCCCCAACTTCCAGATTCTTCATTTACTCAGATGACATCAAACAGGCACAGCCATCTGGACACAAGTTCCCATGGTCCTGACAAACAAGGTCCACACCACACACCATGGTCATGCGTCTCTCCCAGCAGGCAGGTTTCGTATTTACCTGGATGATCCTTTCTGTAAACTTTTCTTGCTCCTCTCGGTGAAGTCTCGTCTCCTGCTCAAGCTGAGCCTGAAGCTCCTGTATCGATACATTCTGTACAGGTAAAACATGGGAATCCCTGAGCTGATCAGCAGGACAAAGGGATAGGTTTAGCAGAAAATGTGTCTCCGTGGTGTAAAAAAAGGAAAAAAGAAAAGAACTGCAGGACAGACATCTGCACAACTCACGGTTATCAATAGTTAAAAGCAAAGCACAGTGTGCAAGTAAACAGCAATGCCCTAAATATGTGTGGGAATTTCCTGTGTGGCTCCTTCGGAAAACTAAAGCTGGGATGCTGATGTTACATGTTGGATATTCCCTTCAGGCCTCTGCTCTGGGTTTGCACTTGAGTAGCTGAGACAACACACCATCATGACGTTTGCCAGATGAGCTCCTAGTTACAGGATTACATATTTCGTGGTGTATTTCTTTATGATAATGAAAGCTATAAAATTTTAACATCTCTGCAGAAGATGCATCTAATGCATATATATTGAACCTAATTATTTATTCATTTGCAACACTTCTGATTAGGCAGTTAATGGGATAGCATTTATTAAACCAACTAAGCATATAAGGTCCCTTTCTTCAGATACAGGACAGCTCTCTGCACAAGTCGACTTCATTCTGTGATTTCTACTCAAAATAATTACTCCACAAATGTCATGGTGATAAGCTGTGTGAGCCTGAGATCTGACCAAAATGCTTAAGTATCTCCTCTTTCAGGTCCAACACTATTTTAATCTTCATGTTTTCAATTGTATGTTCTCATTAAGTTTGGCATCCCATCCACTTTACTTCTGAAAGTTACTTAATTCAAAAATAAAGACCTAAGAAGGCAGAGCCAGACCTCATTATTTATACTACGTTAATTAATCTTGTGGCACTTATATTCCTGATCAGAACTTTCTAAGCCCTTCATTTTGTGTCTCTCACATTGGAGCTAAAACTGATTTGTTTGTACAAAGGTGATGCTCGGCCAGATGCTGTCCTCTTCACATGTGTGACCACAGAAAACACTACTGCCCCACACTCCTACTTCCCAGAGTAAAGACGCATTTAAAAGAAGGGATCACTTCAGGCTTCAAAGCGTAATCCCAAATTCTCTGCTGGCCGACGTCCAGCGTGCTCCAACCTCAGCAGCTGCAAGGATGTAACGCAGGTCGTGGGACCGCTCTTGGGGGCTGCATTGCTATTTCCTCTCCGGCATCAGCCCTGGCACCTATCTCCTCTCCCTGAGCACTCCTCCTGCTTCCCGAGAGCAACACCAGCTGCTGCCACTGTTTGGGCCGTGGCAGCCCTTGCTGGGACACTCTTGGTTATTCAAAAAGTATTTGTCACTGAAACAGATGCTCCTCTCCTCCTCTAGGGAAAAAGAAGATAAGGCAGATGGAAGGATCTCATAAACCACCCGCAGGACCATACTCCGCTGAAAAACGAAAGTCACCCAACATATACTTTCTGGGCCCTATCAGTTCTTTCTTTACTTCATTCACTTATTGACTTGTGCACATCTGTTTTGTACCTGAGGAAAAGACACTTCCAGCCCTCTGAAAGGTACACGTAAGGTGACCAAGAGAACATTATCTGCCTTATCGATTTCATCTTACGTCTTAACATGTCTGCAGACATTTTGTATTGCACAAAGGCAAAAATTCGGTCTCACAAATAATTTGGAAAGAACTGCTTGCAATGGGATTTGCCAGTTTTGCACAATCATTTGTAAATCATCACTTTAATTTTCTCATCCAATAAAGGAAAAACTACTGTCATCAGAAATTTCTGCATTCTTGTATTCTCATCAGGCTTCTTTATGAATATGGCAAATAATAACCAATGTACTAGTTATAGTACATTAATAACCAATGTACCTGGTTAATTCAGGTGTGATTTTAACAAATGTGTGTTCCTTCTTTTTATGAATTCAAAATCAGCCAAAATCATGCAAAGCTGATCTGGTGAAAACAGATACAACATGGCAACACTCTTCTGTTTGCAATAATCACTGATCTTAATATGCCTCTCTTTACAGTCATACGATTACACATTTAGATAGTTAGAAATATTGTTGGTCTTGGGATTCCTGAAACTGGAAGCTGAATCAGAGCAGCAAAAGGTACCAGGAAGGTAAGGTTTGAATTTTTCACTATTCACTTCACACTTGTGTTTTTCAATGAACAATGATTTGCTAAAAGATCATTTGTTCCACTTCAGACTAGTATTAATTGGAATCACATAGTTATGTATATACTGACAACACCTTATATCTGCAAAATTAGGGCAAGAAAATGATTAACTCATGCAATTTTTTGATAAACATGTAGCCCATGCAAAGCCAAGTTTCAGGAAACTTGGGCGCTGGGATTATGTGATAACTGTTGGAATTACTAAGAGATTAAATACATTATAAAGGTAGATGATAGACTATTACATGCACACTACACAGTGCAAATCTTTTTACAATTGCTTTGCCTCTTTAAGGATGATAGATTTTTATAAGCAGCAAAGTAAACGTCTTGAAAAGCAGTTAATGCATGAACGCAGAGCTGCACACCTTTTGCCTTCCAGTGCAACCTGAGGACTCTTCATAGTCCATAATTTCATATAATGTCATTTCTACCAGAAGCACTGGGATTAGTACTGCTCAGATCATGGGAGATAAGGCTGCTTAAATGCCTAATAGATTGCTGCTAAACATCTGGATCATGAACGAAGAAGGTGTAGAAATGTATCGTGATATTTGTATACACAGTTCAGGTACCTGGCATTGCATTGATGGACGTCTATATGTTTATATGTGGATATCAGGCCCCTATCATGTAATCAGCAGGGTGTAGTCTGTGGCACAACTGTGGTTTGGTTTTGTTTTGGAAAACAACACTGCTACAAAATGGGCACAAAAGTTGATAACCTGTTAACTTCCATTCTTTGTCTCCTTTGTTCTCATAAACAAAGGCGCTACACGAGGAACTGAAATCACCCCTAACGTGACGGCCACCACACAACGTACTGACACCACAGAAACAGGCAGAAACTCACTGCAACAAGACATACAAACACACTATAATGGGAACTACAAGCTAGTGCTACTCCATCACAGTGCCACAGAAGCGGCTGCACTTCATCCACAGCTCGACACCAACCGACAATTTCCCATGAATCCCAATTCTTGCATTTCCAGATCCACTTCCACTCCCATCCTCTCGGACAGGCAGTGCCAAAGCCTTCTGCGGAGTCCTTTTCTTTCACCTATTATCACTCCACAACAAGCTAATCCATATCGATGTCTTTACCTCAAGAGGATGTTCAGAGAAAAGTCATCCACGCTTTGGGGGCTTCACCAGCACTCCCTCATTGCACCGACCCCTTTCTGCCCCTCTCAGCGTGTTGAAGGCTTTTCAGGTTACTTTTCAGCTTGCACAATCCCACATTTCTGCCAGGACTTGTTTTTACAATGTTGCCATGCACCATGAGGCATGCCTGGGTTTTACATGTCTGTTTTCTCCATTTTACATTAGCTAATTGCAATCTCAGTTTGCCTGCAAACTTAATCGGTTTATATGCAACAACTGTGAACATCAAATTTCATGGAATCTTTCTTTTCAGCATTTTTTTTTGCAGAAGGGATGGAGCAAAATAAGGCCTGAGGAGGCAGGGTAGAAAGATGCTCTCCAGCATTTGTGTGTAATTCCAGGAAGCCAAAAGATGAACATTTTATGCTGCTCACCTAATGCTATGCTATAAAGCTTTGATATTTGGACCTTACATTTGACTATGCAGTCTAAAACCTACTACTTTTTCACATGTGACGGCTGACCATTGCATGCATACAATCAACCAGATCAGATAGGAACTTCAGTGCCTTTTGTATTACTTTTTACATGCAATACACATCTAACTGAATTCTCAGAGGCTGCTTCTGAAGATGTACTCTTCTCCTCACCCCTTAAAAATAAATGACATATATTCCATTTACTAGTGTACAATAGGCAGTTGTGTGGTTATTTGTCTGTGCTTATATGGAGAGTCTCTGATTTTGGAAAAACACAGAACACTTTGCTCCAAGTCTTTAAAAATCCATCTCATTGTATGGATAGTACACAAAGTCTCACCGAGTTCAGTTAGGACTGGGATATCCAGATTTACATCATAAAGGGTCTTTTAAGCCGTTATATTGTCAACCTTTATGGAATCTTGCATAGCAAGAAAGAATACAATTCATCAAAGTAAATTATTCTTGCTGCCCCTAATCTTGGTGGGAAGAAATACTGTCAGCACCAGTTTGTCTTTCTTCTTCCCACAACTTTGCATTGGAGGAACAGCGGACACTAAGAGATACAACTTTCTATGCGGTCCTCATTTGTTGTTTTTTTGGCTTTTTTTTTTTTTTAGAAGAAAGAAAAGTCACAATGTATAAAACATTCACTGTTTCCTTTCTGGAAAACAAAATCTTAAATCAGGGCAAGAGAAAAGGTTGTAAAAATTTTCAGCACATGGCTGGGAGCTGCTGCAAAAGCCATCCAGCCGAAAAGCTCTCACATGGAATTATGAAAATGGCACAGAAGGAGCACAGACACTCCAAAACCAGCTAAAAATATAACATTCAAAATATAGACCAAAATTCTTCTCATGTGTCTAAAATGGATCCATACAGAAGTTTTGATTTAAAGCAGGTGGTAAAGTGACTTACCTAACTTGCACATCACTGTATCTGGTTGGTCCACACTTAACCCAGGTATTAACTTAGAGTAATAAAGATGTTTTATATATCTTATGGGCATGATAAGTAAGGAAAATGGATAAACAGATTAAGAATGACCTAGAAGAAATTATTCTTCAGTGTGAGCTCTTCCTACTTTATTACTAGACCTTGTGGAAGACTTGCTTTTTAAGACATCCTCTCACCTCTCTAGCCTGTCTGCTTTTCAATTCTCTGGTGACAACTTGTTCGTTTTAAGTTAATTCACTCCAGTGGTTCTTTTTCCATAACCTGAGAATGTCGGAGATTTTGTGGCATTTTTCTACACAGAAACAAATGTGTAAGTCCTTAAAAGCCATGTATGAAAACAATCCAAATCTGAAATGCAAAGATGAGTGCTTTTGCCTTTGGCGATATCTACTTACTCAGGTAAGGGCAGAACTGATACCCTCTGAAGGAACAATCAGAACTAGGAGATACAGCTCCATTTTAGAGCATCGGGTATCAAATACTGCAACAAACTATATCTGGTCATTTGAAAGAGTGAAATTTTTCTTCTCCAGAATGTCTTCTTGTTTCTGAATAAACAGGAGGAGACTGCTTAAGGAAGCTGCCCTTTGTTTATGGATATTCCATTGGCAAAAAGGGTAAAATTCACCAGACAAAAAATTATTTACCATTTTTCCCACTGGTTCCCATTTGTTGCCATAGTAATCCTTTGATTTGTGCCGGGCGTTTGCTCCATGAAGCATTGTGTTACCTTTCTTAGTTCCTCCCTGTCTTTTAGTCAGGGCAATTCTCACTTGATCACTTGCTTTTTCTTTGGATGGTAAAGAATTATTTCCCCCTCCCACCATAACCCAGCTCTGCTAAAATCATGAATAATGGATCGAACATCCACCCCAGTGGGCTCCAACCTCCGCAACAGCAGCTGAATGGCTTGTTTCAGCAAGAAAACAAAGCCCTGCTCTTAAGGCAATTTCAAGATATAATTTCCCTTGGACTGTGACTCTAACCCGCTTCTTTAACATGCAAATACATTCTAATAACACTGTTGCACTAACAACTGCAATGCAAAGCCCAAACAAAGGCAGATGTTTACAGTTAGGCTACGGGGTAGTTTCAAGCACAAGTCAGTCTGCATTTATTGTATTTAATCAAACAATTAGGCTCCCACGATGCTCATTTTTAAAAATAGGAGAAATGGCTAAATGGAAGCTGCTCAGCATTGCTTGGGAAAATTTTCATTTAAAATTCAGTTTGGAAAAAATGAATTTAGAAAAATGGCTTTGCTTGCTTAAAAAGAAAACATTTGCCTCACTGATATGAAATGTGTTCTTCTCATGCTGAAAGTCCATACATAGTAAGAAGATCATCGATCAATGTTATCCACTGGCCAGTGCATATATTTTTCACTTCATAAGTTAAAGCAGATAACGACTTACGTATAGCCATCTCTGCTGTGGGCACTGAAAGGTTTGAGTCTCCATCTGAAATATCTGTGGTAATATAAAAGCCCCTTCGGTATCTGAATAATATTTTTTCCTGCTCATTCATCTGGCATAAAAAAAATGGTAGTTTTTGCTAGTGCAGTGTATGAAATTAAAAAAGAAAAGACTAAAAATGATACCATACAAAATTATTTGAAGGAATCTTCTGCTTCACTTGGGCTCGACTATTACAGATTATAAGATTTCAATTGGCTGTCCACCCACTGAACAGTTTCAGTGTAAAGCAGTGCAATATTCTTTGTTGCTTGAGTAAACCTGACCGAAACAAACACCTTAGTCTTCAACATTTTCTCACGTTGGGCCATTTAAGCCCCAGCCTTGCTCACCTTCTGAGCACATCTGGACCTCAGCTGGATATTCTCTACCTTTCATTATAATTACTGGCTTTTTCCTTGTCAGGCTATGGTGTGAAAACTATCCATCCTCTGTTTAAACACAGTTTGCTGTACACGGTTTACACGTCATCCCATCCTGGGAGTGGAAAAAAAAGATGTTGTGCCAAAATAACCCAAATTCCTAATCTTAATAGAGGGTTCGCATATACAGGACTTGATATAATAATGAGGCTGATCTAAGGTAAGAGGGAATTAATAAAAATGACAAAATTTAAACCAAAATATTGTAAACATTTGCTGTGGTGATTTTCTGACCTAATCTACCATAACTATTGACCAATACAATTGCAAAAGGATCCAGGCTGAATGGCAAGGTTTCTCTACCTCATCATCCCATTTCACTGCTGAGGAAGAAAACTTTACCTTTCAGTGAGAGACTTACAGTGTCCTGGGTTTATCAGATGTCCTTCCTGAGATTTATTATCACTGGTAAAAGTGAAACGTTGGAAGAGAAGCTGCTGAACAAATTAATTATTCTAATACGACCAAAACTCTGCACTGTCAGGATAGTTTAAAACAAACAAAACAAAACCAGCAAAGAATTACCTGTGTTAAGATGAAGGGCCACTCTCCCTTTGATATTCAATACAGCATCGTGCTGCTTGGCTACCAGCTGCCCTGAAGCTTTTTCTTCCTACCCCTGCTTTCTAGTGCTTGTTATCGCTTACTCACAAACCCAGCTGTTCCAGCCAGCATTCTCCTTCTGCCAGACTCAATTAGGGGTTTCAGATATGCTAAGGCCTCTGCATGTGTCTTTAGAATTAAAAACATATTAAATCTCATCCCTCACTAGAAGCTACTCTAACCAGCACAGTTTCAAGGTAGATTTGGCTTCCCAGTGGCCAGCAGAAAAGTTTTTCAATGCTCCAGCTCGCCTTTGCGGAGACAGATTAGAAATTGTTTTCTTCAGGACCAGCTGTAGTGTTGGACAAGCTATGTTCATGAGAAAGCAGCTAAGGAGATGTTTACTGAGGCTGATATGGCCTCTGCATGGATGAAGATTTAAATAAAAACTGATCAATGTTTTTGACGAATGGAAAAGTATTCCACAACCTGAACAATGGAGAATTCTGCTTTAAATAATGTTTTTTTGGAAGCTGCAGGGTGCTGTGTTCCCTGTTGAGAATCACCATGCACACCAGCATCAAACCCTCTCCTGTGCAGACTACTGCCAGGCAAAACGCAAAGCAGTCTCTATCTGTAGGCTTTCCAGATTTAAAATATCCAACAAGGTGAAACCTGGAAGCATGATCTCACATCAGGGATTACAACCTCTTCCAGAGATCTTTCGTTACGATACTCAATTGTAGTGGCTCCCTGAGCCGTATTTTCCCACTTAGCGAAGCTACTGGGAGTAGGGTGATGAGTCCAAAGTCAGGACCAATTTGCTTCTCTGAAACTGCAAGGGGGAAAAGAGGTCAACCACAAGTTTCACAACAGGGGTGCTGTGTTTGGTCCAATTTACTCCCCCAACCCCTGGCTTCTGTTACTCATCTCCTGGCTAAGGCAGCAGGAGGCAGTGAGTAAGATGGGCTGTTTTGCTGACCTCTAGACTGAAACAGCCCTTGTCTCCTGGCCTGTAGAGTTTAATGTCTCCATCAGCTCTGCGGTGTGGGTCGGTGGTGGCTCGCTGGTGGTGAATCTCTCGCTCCTCTCCACGATCTTGTTTGAGCTGCCACTCCATCTGATCCCTCAGTTTGGACTGTTAGGTGCATGGGCGGTTTATAACAAAAAAACAAAAGGACAGGAGGGAATAAAGAAAACAAAAATGGGTAAGGTAGACGACTGAAATACTACAAGACAAAGAAAAGCGTGAACAGAAAAACCAACTTAAATACAGTGGCATAAGAAAGTGAAGAGAACAAAACCAAAATGAGGATGAGCAAAATGATGGGCTGAAACATCTGAAAAGCAAAAAAGAGAAAGAGAGGAAAAAAGAATGCAAACACTGGTTATGAGGCGCATGCAATGAGGATGCATGAGTCAAACCAACAGCAAGCATACAAGTCATGAAGGATACGGGACACAAGGCTCTTCCTTCCTTACTTGTGCTGTGCAGAAAAGCCATATCCAGTGTGGCAGTTGTGGCAGTTTAGGCATGCGCCCATGGGCAACGCTTTAGGCAAGGCAGTCCTTCGCTGGCTACAGAGCTTCTCACTCGCTGCTCGGTTAGGGGAGTGAGCTGTAAGCAGGCTTTTCAAAACACATCACTTAGAAAACCGCGTTTGGTTGGGTTCTTTTGGCAAGGCTTTTGAGAACACGCCTGACCCTTTTACGAGAGAGCATAATAAAGACCTCCTCACATTTCTTAGCAAGGCTGCTAATTTACATTCATCAGAATTTTATTTTTTTTAAATTAATCTCCTCTTTCACAGGGAAACACTGCTGTTACAGACAAAAAGAAGACAGATCTCTATAGCACCAGTGGATTAGCCTTTTTGCCACGAGGAACCGCCTCTGAATCAAAGGAGTTGTGCAAACCAACAAAAGAAAAAAACCTATAAAGTGTTTGTTTAACATTACACGCTTCAATACATCACGGGTCTGAAATCATAACAAAGCAGCTGAGAGGAAAATTAGCTCTAGGGTAGCGATGCCAGCAAGAAAGAGAAACAATAAACAGAAAGAAGGGAAACAAGGGGCCGACCTACCTGGAAGTCGGTGATTAACTCCTTTCCCAGGTTACCAATGGGAGAGTCTCGAGACATGGACGTCATTGTGGATAGAAAACTGGAAGACTCTGTGAGATGGGGAAGAGGGGAGAGGTCCTCCAGCTGCTCCTTAAGGCCCTCCCCAATGTGATCAACCTTCTCCAGGAAGGTCTGCAGCTCCTTCCGGAAAGCTTTCATCCTGGAGTTGATGGTGTCCAGAAGCTCCGGTTCATGCTTATCTTCTCCCCTTTCCTCACCACTTTTGAAATCCTGCTCTGTGGATGGGCTGCTGGTTACGTGCACCTTTGCGTCATAAATCAAGCTGTCCGTATCAGTGATAAGGCGGTCCACAGTCCTTTCGAGCCGCTCAGCCTCGCGTTTGATATTAATTAAAGACTCGGTGTCTTCTTTCACTCTCATGAGCTCGACGGAGCACAGGTCACTGACTTCCGATGGCTTCCCGCTCCCAAAACCCGACGTCTTCTCATAAACTTCTTCAGAGTCGCTCTCGCCCCCGATGGGACCCTCTCTCTTTGGCTGGGGTGGGCGACCCTCTTCACTGTCACTCTCCTTCTTTCCAGCATCGCTGTCAGCATCACTGTCCCTGGGGCTGGAAGTGCGCAGGCCCAGGTGAGAGGCAAGATCATAACGCTGGACATTGGACATCAGAACCCTGTTCTCATACTGGAGCTTCATCACTTTCCCGCTCAGCTCGTTGATTTGCAACCTGGCTGACTTCAGCTCCTCTTGCAAAGTGCCGCCACACTTGGACGCCGCGTCGTCCAACCAGCCCGGCTCCTGGCCTGGCTCAAACTTGAATTTGTTCAGCTCGTTCGTTAGCTGCTTGTTGTGATCCTCGATTTCAGAGATCGACCGCCTCAGCAGTTCTGCTTCCTCTTCCACGAACTGCAGGTGCCGGCGCAGCTCTGTGGCCGACTCCACAGAGTCGCCGTAGGGCGAGGTAGGAATGCTTGAAATGTGGTCCCTGCTGAGACACTCTTTTTCGTACTGGCACCTCATATCCTCCATCTCAGCTTTAATCCCCCTGTTCTCCACCTCCAGTTCCACTATTTTTCTGCCCAGTATGTTGGCTTCCTCCTCCACCAGCTTCAAACGAAGCTTCAGCTCAGCCTCCCTGGTGCTGGGTGGGCCCCCTGCCTCCCCAGTAGGCAGGGGACTGTCCACGTCTCCATAGATGGACTTGTACTTCTGGAGCTCCTGCTCCAGTTCATCCTTCTCCCTCCCCAGTTTGGCCATCTTCTTACGCATTAGCGCTGCTTCCTCTTTGGCAAACTGGAGCTGGCACTTCAAATCAGCGCTGTCCTCCTGCCAAGAATAATCACCCCCCCAAAGCTTATATTAGAAGCAAAATCAGTTGCTCACCTTCCAAAATCTCCACCTCCCCACCTTCTGAGCTGTATCTGTTAGGTATGCAAACAATACACAGACAGAGCTGCGCAAACCACACGGCTGACACATTTCATGGCTTGGTCCTGGTTAAATTGGCAAAGCAGCTTGACCAGAGTCAGAGGGGAAAAAAAAAATCAGTGTGCCAGTGCAAGTGTTCAGTGATGCAAGAGTGCCAGCACAATGCTTAGTTTTTCTCAAATACTGAGCAAATTTTGTGGAAAATGAGAATGACTCAAATGAAAAGGTGCTGTGATTTGTTGGCACTTTCTGTTCCATTTATGTTTAATGATACATTTGCTCCCTTTTAGCATCACGAAACAAAGACTACTCAGATGAATTTGCTCATTGTAATCCCAAATCCCGGGCTTCTTCAGCTAGAAAGCACAAAAAAAGTGTGCTAAGATGCCTGGGTGCCTTGCAAAGTGAAGACTTTAACTACTGGATCTCTAAATGCTGTGAGCTAGCCGGAGTGCCTAACTCGCTTTCTGAATAGGAAGCGCTACTGTTGTCTCAGCTGCTGTTATTATTAGGATGGACCGGATTGTGATCCCTCTTTCTGGTATGGACAACTGTTCACATGGGAGATTGGTGAAAACATGTGAAAAAGGAAAGAAAAATTCATTAAACCGTAGTTACATCCAAATCTGTCCCACGTGAAAACCTGTGTTTTTCAGGAAGCACCAGGGTATTAAATGAGAGTAGGATTTTTTTCTGTGTGTGTTGGGCATTTTAAAGCACTGCATCTCAACTCAGATGAAAACTCCAGTGCGTATTGTGCTGAAATAAGAGACAAGGTTAAGTAAATTCTAAGCCGATGAACAATTTCTTTGCGTGAATCACTTTCATGAATTGTCATGGAGATACAGGCACTTGGCCTCATAAGAGACACATTTATCAGCATTAGCAATATAATGGAAGGCAGGCTTTGAAAGATGATCTCTTGAGACAGCAGATTTCATCATTGTTGGTAGGCCATGTGGACATATGTGCAATTATCTATGGAAACTTCATTTCGGTCTCCGGAGCACTGTTATCTTTCACAAGCACCATTTTGTTATAATTCCTAACAATGGCAACCAAATCCAGAAGAAAACATGACTGACTTTAATTGTTCACCCAGATCAGGCTATTAAAAAAATAAAAAGATTTACAAAACTAATTATGGCTCAGCAATCTGAGGAAACGATTTAATTTCTAAAGCACACATCCTTGCACATTGGTAATGGTGTCTTTTATGTTACCCAGATTAATTTTGCCCCATTCTATTTAGATATATACTAATTATGTCTTAATTTCAGCTATTAATACCGGAACAGCCACAAAAGTAATTGGTTGTATACTTCTGAACTCAGTCAGCTTTCTTACCGATTCCACTTGGTGCAGCTTGGAGCTTTAAAATATTAAATAGTAAAAAAGTGATCTTAAATGTTAATAACATGATAGAGGTAAAACATAGCCAAAGTTTCTGTTAATATGGGGTTTTCAGTGACAACCAGGAGTCAAACACAACTGCAATCAGTTGATCAGTTGACTGACTAAAACCCTGGTCATTGTGTTTCTGGCACCAGAAATGTGAGTTTTCTATGAATACAATTGAGGTGCATATAATTGATTAGAAGCAGAGCCTCTAGAAGATTGGCTTTCTTTCCTCTCTATCATCTCCTCACATACCCACACCTCTTTTTCACACATAGATTTGCAAATTGCTTTTCTCTTTATAACTCAAAACTGCAAATTAAGTATCAGATTTAAACCTGGCAAAACTCCAGGCAGCCTCCACTGGAGTCACTCTGAATTTTGGTTGCTCTGGCTGGATAAGCTGTATGATTAAAGTGTCATCTTTGGTCAGGGCTGCGCAAGACATTACCTTTGTTTTTCCTCTCATCGAGAATCAGTTTACCCCTGCAGCTGTAGGCTTTACTTTTAGGGAAACAGAAAGATCACAAGGAAGGTTACATCCAGACCAGTGCTGCGCTTCAGAGCTCACAGGTGGGGTGATCACTCCAGTTTATTTATTTATCTGTTAATAGCTAGGAAATAATCGCATCTGACATCTTCCTTATTCTGTCTTTGTAAGGCAGCATTTTTCCCCGTGCTTCTTGCCTACCTTTGGCTGCGAGAGCCCAGCCATCAGTGGCACTAGCTGGTGCCTCGCACCTCCCTGGCTGCAGGCAGCCGGACCCATGCCGGTGGGGAAGGGCCAGCCTGCCCGCACCCCTCTCCCCCGGCTGGGAGCATGAGGGGCCAGCTCCTCCCCGGGGGCAGAGCGGGCTCCAGCCTGACACCCACTGCCTTTCAAGCAAGAGAAGTAACAGTCACCGAGTTGCACTCGGGACAAGGCACTCAGCATTTTGAAGCTTTGGAAGAAAAGGGAAAGGCTTCGATGGGTTTGGGGTCAGGGCCCCAGTGTTTTTGCTTGGCATCACTGCACGACTCAACGCGTCTGCGGAGTTAGCGCGTTGTTATAGCAGGACAAACCCACCATTAACTTCTTATAACGGCATTACTTTATTGCTAGGCTTTGTCTACGAAAAAAAAGGATCACATTTGTAGGTTTTGGTTTTCGCAAGAGCTGAAACAAACAAGATTTTTTTCATTAAACAAACACAAGCCTCATAAAAAACAACAGAGCTGATGGATGTTAATCTCGCCTACTAAATATGGATCCCATCTGGAAAGGTGAGAAAGCTGTAGATCTTCCCCGCTTCTCTGCCAGGGAACATGACTACTGAAAATCCCATTCCCCGGACAGCTTTTTTCCAAAGGAAAAGAATGGTCAGGAGAGATTTATCAGCCAGATCTAAGCATGCCAGAAGGGTAGGACTCCAACCTTCATGCATCTGTCCCTCTGAAACTTTGTGTACAGAAATATCAGTGGTTTCTTGATCAGTTGAAACCGAGTAGAAACAGCAAGAGGGTGAGACACCCACACAGGCAAGTAGAGTTTTGACATATAAGGCAAACTAAGGAGAGGCCAAATCACCAAAATTAAGAATAGTTCATTATTAGTTAAAGCATGAATGAAAAGAAAGGGGGGGAAAAAAGGAGAATACAGTCTTTCCACCATTTTGGCGGAACAAGAGGCTCGAATCCCAGGGGCTGAAAGCTAGGCTATGGCACAGCCTGACACTATTTCACATCCAGTATATGTGGATGCCTTCCTGTGTACGTAGGGCAGACTGTATAGAAAGAAAAGAAGGAACGAGAGTGCAAAAATGTTCCGTCAGTCATGGTGCTAGTCATGGACTTTAAGAGATCATTAAGGATAAATGGGAACTAATGATTACTGATAGTGATTATTTGCATGCAATAGCATCACAGCTCTGCATGGCACTTCAGAGGGATGTTAATGGAAAAAAAAGCAGAAAGAAAAAACCCAGATCCCTCCCTACAGAGTCTGCAGTCTAATTTAGACAAATGTAGAAGGTGGAGATAAAGAAATGAAATGTAAAAGAAAGAAATGAACTTAAATTCATTATGCAATGTAAATGATGTGATGAGAATGAAGAGCTGATCAAAAATCCCCAAATATGATATTTCTTTTCTGGCAAGAAGACACAAAGATAGATAGAGTCCAACGCCATCTCCTCGACCACCACCACCGGCTCAAGGGAACTGCCAGGCAGAAGATGGGTAAGCGGTTTTGGGGTTGCAAGTCTGACGACAGGGCAGTACGACCAGCACCCAAGCATCTGGCTGAGTGCCAGCACTCCTACCTTGCGCTGGAGAACCACTTTTCTTTGTGTTTTGCCTGGTGCCTGGTATTTTCCAAGAAGCTCCGTTTTGCAATTCTGCTGAACAAAAACTTTTTTTCTTCAATACTGCTAGAGGCGGGTAAGCGCTGCTATGAATTCTGCTTTTACATGACTTCAAGACAATCAATTTCACAGGTATTATTTACTCAGTGTGCCCTGCAGTGGGTGCGATGTTCCAGCTAATTTTCATGATGAGCTCCCAGTGAGTAAAAACACCAGTCTTGCCATATGCTATACATATCTGTAAGCATGCGGATGCACAGAATCTAAGTTTGTGGTTGCTTTTCACAAAACATGCGATGGATATTTGAACTTATTTTAGGTATTCAGGGCTGCTGTCCCTGAAGAGCAGTGTTTTGAACCTCCCGGGCTGTGTCTGTACTAACCCCTTTGGGCCATGCCACAGCACCCGGCGGCTGTTTGACCAGGTTGGGGACTTGCTGTGGTGCCCTCTGGTCTCAACCAGCACATACCTCTGAAGGGATACCCGGGTTTGCAGACAGCTCTGGATAGCACCCTAGAGTTGGGAGATAGCTAGGGCATGCACCTATAGGCTGGGCCATGTCAATATATAAGATTGTTTCTCAGTCTTTCCTACCCTAAAGAATTGCTGAAGAAAACTGAATGGCCACCTGGCAAAGCGCTGTCGCAATGGTTTTCATTTTCAAGCCCAAATCCTTTGCTTGCCTGAGTTACGATGCGTGTGTACAGTGTAAAGGGTTTTTTTCCCCGGGTGGTTTCCAGGATCACTTCCCCACGTTGTGACTGGCGCAGAGCTGACCCAGGGTTACTCGGATAATTTTGTGAAGACCTTTTTAAGGCTTTCCAAGGCAAACTAAAGTTGCTGTTAATGCCTGTGTTGGGGCGGAGGAAGCAAGCATAAGGAATCCATTCCCTCTGCACCACTCCTTATTTCCAGGAATGAGGAAAGGAAGAACAGTGCTGCCCACAAACTCTGGTGGACACAACCCTGCCTTCATGTAGCTTCATCTGTAATCTGCATGTGTGTGGGCATATATATGTGTGTGTGTGTGTATATATATATATATATATATATATATATATATATATATATATTTCATCCATGTATTTTACAGACTTGCAGAAAAACAAACTCTCTGACCTGACTGACGACTTAAATAATTCTCCGTAGCAGGCGCTGCAGGCAGACAGCCCAGTGCCCCATTTTAAGGTCTGATTAAGCCGTGCTTTTATTGGCTTGGCAGGGACGCTTGGTCTGCTGTGTCCTGGGAAAGCAGGCTGCAGCCCCTGGCCACCACGAGCCCCCTGTCTGCCCACCCTACCCACTCAGCTGCCTGCCCTACCCACTCAAGTGCAAGACATTGTAATGATTTATTACAGTTATTATTACAAATCAATGGATTTTAAGACTCCATGGACTCAGAGGAGACCTCTAGGGTCTCGGTTGCGTACACTGAGCCTGCTGAGGGGGCAGCAGGGGAGGTGCAACCTTTCTCTAATGAAGGCACGATGTCGCTCTTGGCTCCTTTCGCAGGGAGGTGAAACACTATCCCCATCTCTCCAGCTATAAACAGTAACTGTATGGGTGCTGGGAAAAGCTTTAACTCCTACAGTCAGCACAAAAAGCAGAGGAAACTGGGCAGACTGCTTCCCCGAGAAGGATCAGCCTACGGGATTTCAATAAAACTGGTGTCCAAAGGGAGACTGAGTGGGTAGCTTAGGCTCTGTTCTATCTCAGCCTGGGGGAGCGCAAGTCCACATGCTGCCCGCCCCGACACCAGAGAGAGATCAAACCCGGGGCCACGACATGAGAGCTCGCGAGGTGTCGTTGCAGTGTGTCAACCACATTCCCTGCCAAGATGCTCATTAGCACAAAATCTTTGGCACCATGTATAAATTTAGTTAGTCCCTAAGCTGCGATCCAATTACTTTGTGAGGCAAGGTGATTTTCTCTTCTTGTAGAAAACCTGCAGCCTGAATCTATGGATACAAGCACGAGCCCAGGAAGCTGCACGGTTTAGAGATCACACTTGTGTCCTAAATTGCTTCTACATTATCTCTGGGAGGTCTCAGTAGATTAAGACCTAATTGCACTCTAGTTAATGTGCCTGATGGCCCTGTCAACACCCGTAAAAAGAAATTTGGAGTTTTATCATGTACTTTTGCTCCAAGTTGCACGTTCTTGAAAACCATACCTGGGTAAATGCCTTTTTTTCTTTGTGTATTTCTCTGCTGCCTCTTCTCTTCAGGGAACTCTGCAATAGAAGCAATGCTGAGTTACTGATAAGCTGAACACAAAGCCTGCAAGTTTGGCAGGGCTCACCACCATAAAAGTAATTGAGAATTCTCCTGAGCAGCTAGGGATTTCGTTTTTCGTATTAATCACTAAAAAAACAAGATGATCAGGGCCTTGTCAGTGAATTTTTCAATGCACAAAATTTCCCACCAAAAAAAAAAAGGAATAAAATTAGTTAAAAGTTCACAGAGGGAAAAACCCCACCCTCTTTTCTTCTCTGGACCACCACAATTTTTGGCAAAACTTTCTTTCTGCATGGGGCAATGATTTATGTTTGATTAATCCAGGGCAGAAGTCCAAGAATGTTACTCACAGTAGATGTGAAACACATTGTGGAAACCTCAGAGGAAAGCAACCCCCCAAAAAAAGGGAAGGACATTCATGTTTAAGCTATATGGCATAACATTATTAGTTAATCCGTGCTAGGAAATACACTGAGGAGCCCAGACAAAGATGAGGTAATTCTCCAGGTATTTCTGATTTTACTTTATAAATCAGATTTGATTGGCTTTGCAAATCTTTATATCCCTTTATAAGAAGGTTTTTTAAGACATGGAAATGATGGCACCACCACTGCTTGGTTTTCAGAAACCTCTCAACACCCAAATGGAAAAGGACAGTTTTCCTGAGAAGCGGGAGGTGGAGCACCGTCAGGACGTTATCGAAGTTTGCACTGACTTGTGTCTCAGGACCAAGTTCAAACCGGTGTGAGCTGGGTCTATTTAGAAAAGGCATAAATTTGACTTTTGTAGGTTGAAGTATCAGAGGGGAACGATAGATATTAGGCAAAAAAAGTGGGATGCTAGGAACTATGGAGTCATTTGAATTCAAAGCAAGCCGTATTTGTGCCCAGAGCCTGAAGGCTGATTACTCCCCAGCAATCACCCTGACATTGTGGCCTCTTTTATTTATTACTCCTGTTTATATTTGCTCTGCGGGGGACAGTTTCCAGCTGAGGTGAAGCCCGGGCTGTCACAGGCTTGCCCACAGCATGCTTCTCCTCTGGCCCGTGTGATGGAGCAGCGTGCCCAGACCAGCGCCTGCTCCCGCATCCGATGGGCTAAATCCTGGTCTCTGTAACCTACACTAACCCAGCACTGGAAACCATGAGCCCAGCAAAGAGGAAGGGAAAGGAGGGAGAGGCATCCTGTTAATTAGCTAAGTCCAGTCTCGTGCTCGGCCGTCAGCTGGCAGAAAACACGACGTGAGCTCGGGGACAGGCGCGTACACCCCATGCAAATCCTAACCAAAAGCCTTCTGCGGCTTTGTGGTTTCTGACTGTTAAGCTATGCAGCTACTGCAAATTATAACTATTGCACGCTAAGACAAATCTCTCCTTCTGCTCTTTGTTATACATAGTTAAGTAGTTAAAACCCATTCATACGCGGCACCATATGCCCAAGACATACTACAGTTTATTTTTTGCTAATCTGCTCTCTACTTTAATCCAGTGATTTCCTATAACTAATGAAGCTGAGTAAGAGAAATGGGGTTTTTCGAATACTGAAACGGTTTAATGAAAAAAGACTTTAAACACTGAAAACATCATATGAAAACCTGTTACACAAGCTTAGCCAGGATAAACAGTTACTGTTTTCTCTTTTTTTTTAAAATGTGGTGTTATTCTGGAAACAGCTATGTAGCTGAAAGCAGTCACCAGTCAGCAGCATCATGCCCCAGCATGCGAGATGGGTCACTATGGTTGAAGAGATACAGGGCATAGCCCTGGCCCTCACACTTTTCCGTGTGACTTCAAGCAAGAGTAGCTTGAACAAGAGGAGGTTGTCTGGTTACTGCATTTGGTTTGTAAGTAGAGTCAGGGATGAGTCTACCAATTTCTGTAGAGGCCTCAATGCATGACTGTAACAAACAGCTACCAAGCATACTAGAAATGCAAAACCTTGTGTCAAATCCTAAAACCCTTCTGCTCTTCCCTATAAGTAAAAGGTTACACTTAGACACATCCAACTGGAGAAGCTAGGGGATATAAACACATGGGCTACGCTGTGCAAGAGAAAGTAATAAAGCCTTTGCTCTGTTGTACAGGATAATACTTGGAAAGTAAGGGGAAAGGAATTAAAATGTAGGTAGGAGACATGGATGACACTGAGAAACAGGCAGGTAGCGATCTGGCTTTGGAAGCTGTAAGCTCCACTCCTCACTGAAAAAATGGATTTCACAGATCCAGACTAACAAGTTTGTATCATATTGCCCTAGATGGAGCCTCTATTTAAGCATTTTCACACTGTCCTGATTGGATTTACGTAAGAACAACCTTCTGATCAGTGCTCGGCTGGGAGAGTGCTTTGTATTTCCATAACGCTGAGACTCAACCTTAGGCTGAGTCTGTCCTCAGTGTAAGAAAAAGAATGGGATATTTCCCTCTGGGGGCTACCAGTGGATTACAGGGAGAAACCCCCCTTCCACGTGCCAGTGGAGGACTAGAAACATAGGCATGGCAACAAGCGACTGCCTGGCCAAACCCCCCTAAGCCCTATCTGAGAGCAAGGAAAGATCTCCATTTCACCACCGTGGGACCAGGCTGCACGTGTGTACGGAACACCAACCAATATAGCTGATATTTCAGTAGGACTAAGGGCAGAGTGCTGCTGCAAAAAGAAGTAGGTGGAACATGCTACAAGCTTAAATGGTTTAAAATGTAAAATGGTGCAATAAAGGAGCATTTCTCTTTGATGTACAGGAGATCAGCATCAGAAACTGATGTGAATTAATGCTAGAAGGAACATTTCTATACTACTTGTTATACTCAAGAGACCAACCAGAGTTGGCCATCTACCAAAATGTCTTTCAATGATGGTTAAACAAGATTTTATTATTCCTTTGGTTAACACAGTCTCTTAGGAAAGAGGTTACTAGCTGGACATTTTCTACCTTCACAGTTTCACTGCAGTTTGTTGCCGTACCTCTTGGCTACCAAGGAGAGCTAATATATGGGGGTAATAAATTGCCTGGTGTTTTAAAAGTTAAACTTCCCAAAAGATTATTGGATGTAGTGACTACAGTATTAACAGCAGGAAGAGGCGCAATTATTTTCACTTTCCCTAGGAGCCTAGCACGGATAGGAAGAGATAATTTGTGTCTTTCAGTGAATTCCATTTTTAACAGGTCCAAGAAGAGTCCTGCAAACGGAGCAGTGAGAGCGAGACTACCTACATGGGGAACAGTAAGCAGGAGTCAATGCACTGGAATTAGAGGTTGAGCAAGACATGGAAATAAAGTTTGAGTTAAGAGCAATCATACATGTAAACACATGATATGCCCCCAGTTTTCATACTGAGGCAAGTGCTGAGTAGGATGAGAATAGAGCTATGAACAGGCGGCAGTAAAGAAGGACTTGGAAAATAAGAGGAGAGCCAAGAGTCCCTAAGAGCTGCCAGCCTGTCACTTTAGTCACTGCTATTAAGAGGAGCAAGTCATTTTGGGTGCAGTCTGGCATCTGCAGGCAAGCATGGGCTTGCCATCATATGTGCATCAAACTGAACCTGCAAAATCAAGTAGTCAGCCTTTGAAGTGACGTCTGCAACTTAAAAACAGAGAGGCTGGCTTGGAAAGTCTGGCCCTGAAGGCATTTTCTATCACTGTGATGCATGAGGAATTACTGGGGCTTATGAGCTGTATGAATAATGTTCCGTGCGCAACGATGGCTTGCTACCAATTGCTTTGAAATGGATAATCACAATTTTCATTTGCATTCATTAGAAAATACTGCCTGTGAGAGATCTGACAGTACTTTTAAAAAAAAATATGCACGAGTGACCAAATCCACTTGCTTTAAATACAGCAGTAGGTGAAGCAGACCACTTTCAGATTAGCGGTATCTGCAAGACTAACAGCTTCAGTTGCACATTGGCATTTCATAATAAGAGATAACTTCTTGCTAGCTGTTGAGCCCCCTCATGTTCAAGAAGGAACAAAACATCCAGAGAGATATAATCTCTGCCCCACAGTACGTGACTCATTGGGAGATCTTGCCAATGGACCAACTCTTTCATAGCAGTTACTCTCCAAGAAACACCAGTGATTTAAATGAAGGTAATTCTGCTTGGCATGAATGCGAATCGGAAGAAAACCAGATCCACTTGTAACAGATGGTCAGAGGTGGATTTATCCCCAAGTGATGTAAACCAGCATTCATTGACTGCATTGCTAATCACTGCTCAGGAACGCCCCACGCAAGCGTTTTCCAGGCACTGTGCAGGACTGCATGGGAAGATTATGGCAGAGGATGAAAAAAGCAGGGGATCTCTATGCTCCTTCTCCGGCAACCCCCCCTCCACACAAATCCAGCGCCGCTGGCCACTGCAGGCAGTTTCCCTCTTAACTTTTTGCAGCTTTGGACTTGCCAGACCCATTTGCGGGGGTGCATGATTCCCCTTCATCTCACTGCTTCAGAGCTACCCCTGCTTGCCCAGTCTGGTAGATAAAGAAAAAACCCTTTGCACAGAGCTCTGTCACTCCCAAGCCACTAATGAAAAAACTCTTCTAACAAATGCAGCACTGAAAGAACATGACCAGGACCTGTTTCTTTAGGAGAGGCAGCTTTCAGCTACCACACTGCAGCTTTCTGAAATCTCCTTCCCAGTACTGTTACCTGCCCATTTGGTGAAAAGGAAGCATTTCCTCTTTCTGTAGCAACATCCCTTTTTTGAATGGTAGGACAGGGTGGCTTTCCATTCTTTCTTAAGGCCTGAAGTGTCTCTAAATTCCAAGTACCCAAGTGAAGTTTTGCTTTGCTGCCATCCCGTGCTTCTGTATTACAACGGCTGCGCAGTGAAAGTACAGCGGCAGCTTTTTCCATGTGGACTCTTGTACATATCTATGGGATGCTTAATGCAACTGGAAAATACAATGAAATTCTAATTGCTTTTCAATTGCTGTAGGCCCTTGAAAAAGATATCTCACCAAGCCCTGATAAAGCTGGGTTTGACGCAAATGATCTATATCTGCATTCATTCCCATGTGTGTTTCATTTACTAGAAACCTCTAAATACTGCGATATTCATTGTTCACACGACCTAGCAAAGCAAGCCATGTCTGAAATATCATAAGCATTATAATTCAGGATAAAAGCCATCCCTTGAGTAAAAAAGTACACTAGCTTTCAGCACCAGCTTAAATTTCCCTAACACTGCATTACTCTATTGTGCTAAGCTTAGAACAGGGGCTTTGGAGGAGCCTATTTCTTTTGCCTCTTACTGCTAACACATGGCACTGGTTGTCTCTCACGGCTTCCCGGTGCCCTTCACATGTAGACTGATACCATCAGGATATTATCTGGCTTGGCGTTTGCAAATAATTTGGTGTGACAGGTCTGGGAGCGCGCTGCGGGGAGGGAAGCAGCAGGGTTGTACCCGCTGCCCGAAGCCCTGGCAGGTGAGACGGCAGCTCTCAGGCGGATGGGAGACAGCTGGGCCAGCTCCGCGTTCAGCTCACAACACACCATTTCACTTAATATTTGATCAGTGGAGGCTGACAAGAGGACCTGAAACCAATATAATCATGTTTATGAATATGATAGTTGGTTAATAATCATTATAGTAATAACTGGTAAACAATTAGAGCCCAGTGATGTAATACCTGTTAATAATATAATAAATGAAATCCTGCAACAGACAGCTGAGATCCTAAACTCTAACCAGGTGTATCACTGTCTTATGCAGTGCTTCTGCCCAAACACTTTTCTTAATAACTTCTTAAATTCATTAAAATGTATTCTAAACGTCCCTCTCTGTCCCATTTTGTTAAGACATCAAATATCCAAATTACATCACGTGTCACAATATATGCAGAAAATTATACCAGACTGAGACCAGACTTTCCTTTTTTGTGTGTGTGTGTGTGTTTTTTTGGTTTTTTGTTTGTTTGTTTGTTTGGTCCTATTTCAGGTGAAGAAAACCAGAAAGAAGCCAGGTAGATCTCTGCA
Organism: Ciconia boyciana; assembly: GCF_034638445.1. Lineage (NCBI taxonomy): Eukaryota > Metazoa > Chordata > Aves > Ciconiiformes > Ciconiidae > Ciconia > Ciconia boyciana. The sequence goes on along the minus strand of NC_132935.1, from coordinate 56,730,327 downwards.
GACAGCGCTGCTTCTCCCCCTGCTTCTCCCCCATGGCACTGACGTGCCGGGAGCAAGCACTCCCCTCCAAGCCTCGTCACCCCTCCATTTGCCCAGCGCCAGTTCCCCACGCTGTGCCCGTCCCTTACCCCCACGTGGCAGGCGCACTTGCTAACCCTCTGCCGTGGCACCACCTCGCTTCCAGCCCCTGTGCCGGAGGAGGAAACCACAGCCGCACGTCCCTTGCAAACCTGCCAGGCGGGAGCGGCAGCAGCACCGGCTGGCAGCGGGGGGTTGCTGCCAGGCCTCTACTTCTCCATCTCCCACCACCTTACGCCCATAATGCCCACAGTAATGTGTACTAGCCGGGACTGCCCGCCCTCCCCTCCCCGCCGGCGCAGGAGCAGCACCCCAAATTCCCCTACAGCACCTGCGCTGTAGCCACCGAGCACCAGCCCACTCCTGGCCCCCGCAAATGGGCTGTGAGCCACGCCAGCTTGCACCCCTTTAGGAAAGAGCTCGTTCATGAGCTGGGCCTAATTCGGGTGGTATGAACTGCGCTGACACTGCCCGAGCCCTGTAATTACCTCGTTAGCATTATATCGTAGCAGACAGCCTGTGAAAAATGCGCTGGGCACTATATACACATAGAAACTGTCCTGAAACGGTTTGCCAACGGGAATAGTACTCATCCTCGGCCACAAAACCCTACCTAATGATACATGTCTGGTGCCTGTAGCCCAGGACACACTTCAGCACGCCAAGAGAGAAATGGTGTCCAGCCCCATGGCTGGCGGTGCCAGTTGGGGCTCCCTTCTCTGCCTCTCTGGACAAAGCAGGGGTGGCAAAACTCCCGGAGAAGATGAAACAACTTGTATGACTTTTTTAAGCCTTTTTTTGCTCTCGTGATGACTCTTACTGCAGCAGCCTGGGCAAACTACACAACTGCTAGAGAACGCAAACCCTTGGGAACAGCCCCCAACGTACCTGCTTGGCCATCTGCCATCCACGTCGCAATGCTCGGCATTGCCGCATCGCCCAACACTAAATGCGGACTGCCTGAAAACGGAGGTGAACTGCCCTCCCCTCCTCTTCTCCCTGAGAAAATGCTTTAAAGCCCAGATCTTTTCTGGGGGACTGCAGCAAATGTCCTGCTGTCATGTCACGGGCCTTTCAACTGGGAGCTGCTGACGGGGCTGGCTTTATGAAATTGGTCTGTAGGCCAGGTAGTGCTCAGAGAGGGGATTAGGAGTTTACACTGCTGAAGGAAGACAATATGAGAGCATTTGCTGCTGATCAATGTACATGCAGCCTGGCATTTCCTGTAGCACAGGCAATCTATTATAGGCATAAATATTTGGTTTGGTATTTTTTCAAAAGAAGATGAAGAAGGCAGTATACGCACAGGGATAGATACCTGCTCGCCAATTGCAGAGACAGAGCCTGCTCATTCTCTGCCACCAAGAGCGTTTAGAAAGCAATGCTACATAGCTGGTGGTACCAGTATCAGGACACCCTTCAGCGCACTGGAGAAGCAAACTGGAGAGTTTGGCAGTGACAGGGCAAAGAAGGAGCTGTGATTTGGACAGTGCCGGTAAAGGAGAGCAGGGGAGCTGAGCGAAGCCCCAAGGTCCCACTAGGTCAGGAGGCTACTGCAGCAATTTACAGCACTGGGAGAGGGAGAAAACACACGGCTCTGAAATCTCTGTAGTGTTCAAGGTATAGGTGTAAAGAGCAAATCTCATAGAATCTAAAAAAAAGTTTTACATATATATTTTTTGGAAGTCTTTTTGCAGAGAAAGATAGTCAGAGCTGCACAACACCTGTGCTTTCCACACTAATGGATCAACAGCTACAGAATTGTTTTTCACATTGGGGATGGAAAGAAAAATTTTCCTTGAGCAGACAACTATAAGTACAAGCATATTTAATCTCCCCTGGATTAGAGCAACTTGCTGTTTCTATAAAGTATTAAATGAAATTCTAAAGAAGCAGAGAGATTAAAGGCCAACTGCGATGATCCCCAACGAATGTGTCCCAGATAGTCTTTGTAATCCTCAGTTGCTCATCTATTATTTCACAATTTTAAGGACGCTGCACTCTGACAAAGGGGTTTATAAAAATAGAGTAAAAAGACGGCAAATTCACACTTCGGTAGCTGGTGACATTTTTGAACCTCATATAGCTGCTACCTGTGACACACTTTCCTATACATCATTCAATGCACACAACCGTTTACCAGCAGGTGATGGGTCACCCCCAAGATATTCATATTCAGCAAGCCATGGGAGTCACAGTTCAAGGACAAATAAAGTTAGTTCTGCTACAACGAACAGGCCATCAATTATAGGAATGAAAGTCAAGCCAGAGCATAACACTTGCAATTAAGAAACGGTGGAGCCCGGGCCAGGGCAGGCGCAGGTGACGAGAAGGGGACACAGCTCCTGCGAACACACCAGCCCACTGGTGAGCTGTAGCACACGATGCTCTGGGAGCAGCAGTGTGACGTCCACCCATTCCCCCAACACATTCTGCGGGGCAAGAGTTACCCTCATGGGAGAAAATTGCTAGGCTACCTATGAGCCAAATTGCAGCTGGAAATGGCCAGGAGGGAAAGAAATTTTTAGGAGAGAGTATAATTGCAAAAGCTGCATTTCCTTAGTAAAACCAGTCTATAAAGGTGTGTCAGCAGCAACCCTGTAAATGCCAAATGAAAAACTCTACGTGATGGATATAGCTCCACAAAGATGCGCTTGGAAAGGAGTATGAAAAGCCCAAGTGGGAACACAGTGCTTTAAACACTAAAATTCAAAATGCACAACAAAATTATAAAGGCGCCCATGGACGTTAACAGCAAATTATTCTGGTGAGAAGCATATTTCTGAGGATACCCTCATATGGGTGCGTATTTGGGTTATCCTTAACCATTTTGTCTGCTCCTGGGGCTGGGCTGTGATTGCCTGGGAACCTGTTCCCATTGCTTGTGGGGAGCTGGGGTGACTCTGTAGGTGTGCAGGGGCTGTGCTCTCCAGTGCTACTGCTGCTTTGAAGCCTAAATGAGCTGTCTCGGCTCCTTGCCGGGTTTTGTGGGCCCTGCCTCTGGATATAGAGGGATGCTCCGACCCCGAGGACCAAAGCACAAAATGAAAGGGATATTGTGCATTACTGGGTCTTATGTGGGGTAGGGAGACCCCGGAGAGGGTCTTCATGCTCTGAGACCTCTGAGAGCAGCTCCTAGGAAGATGGGTGAAAGCGTGGGGTGAGATGCTTCTTGGTCTGCTTTGTAGCTCCTGGGAAGGACAGATGGCTTTCCCATCCCTCGGCGCAGGAGCTGACTGCCCCAAGCTTCCCCATTGCAGTGGCTCAGTGCTTCGGGGCACTGATTTCTGGGGAGCCAACGGCGCTCAGCACCTGCCCGAAGGAGGAATTTGCAGCTTCAACTTTGTTGGTGTTCACCTTTCTCTACACACATCCTATTCGGGGCCTAACTGCTGCACTTTGCTTGAATGCAGATTTGCTTATGAAGCACAATGTTTTATATGTTTTCCCAAAACAGAACAGAAGAGAGAAAGAGGATGACCCATTTATATTCCCTTAAAACAGCAGAAGGATGAGCTTCACCAGTCCAGATCACTCCAATAGCAATTATCCAAGGCAAAAATCTTTATTCAAGCAATGTATTGATTTTGGGATACAAGACTAAGGGACTTGGATCATCACATCTTACATGAAGCCGTTATATTAATTAAACATTACCAGAATGGATTAGGACATCTTTGCTAGGACATGTGCTTTTTTTTCCTCACTGTATATTATTCCTGCATTTTTGTTTAGTCTAATTCATAACTTCCAACTTTCATCACTCCTCTTGACAATTTAGACTATACTTAAGTATTCCTGACAGGGGAGGATCTCTCATCTCTGAGAACTTATCCTGCTGTCCTCCTCTCTGCCTCTCTTGCTAATATCTAACCAAGCACAAGAATCATAGAACCATAGAATCATTTAGGTTGGAAAAGACCTTTAAGATCATCGAGTCCAACTGTAAACCTACCACTGCCAAGTCCACCACTAAACCATGTCCCTAAGTGCCATGTCTACACGTCTTTTAAATACCTCCAGGGATGGTGAATAAACCACTTCCCTGGGCAACCTGTTCCAGTGCTTGATAACCCTTTCAGTGAAGAAATTTTTCCTAATATCCAAGCTAAACCTCCCCTGGCGCAACTTGAGGCCATTTCCTCTTGTCCTATCACTTGTCACTTGGGAGAAGAGACCAACACCCACCTCACTACAACCTCCTCTCAGGTAGTTGTAGAAGCCTAAAATGTCAATACAGATGCATATTTTTTAAAAAAAATACAATCATTATGCTCAATAACACCCCACGTTTCCATTCCCCTGTGTGGGACGAGCTGCACGCACACAGCAGGGACTGGTTTTCAGGAGCTTCTTCTGCATGAGAAACCTTGTACCCTCCAGCCACTGCAGCCATGACCAGCCTTGAGCTGAGGCAGCAAGCAGGAAGGGACTGTGTCGGTACTGCATTAGGCTGCTTGGGAAACTTCTCTTCTACCATTTCCTAACCTTTCGAGTGACTGAATTTGTAACCCTAGTCACGTTGTACATGGTATTTTTATTATGATAATTATTATGATAACAAATGAAGACTGACAGCACTCGGGTTTGATGGCTTTCTCTCAAAGGCTATAAAATTACGCCCTTTTCTCTGTACTTTTACACACCTGCTGTAAAACATATATCTAGAGAATACATACAGTTCATCAATGAAGTGGAAAAATCCCACTCCAGCTGTCTGTATTGTGCTGCTGCACACATTCAATCTCAAATACAGAATGAAATACAAAAAAGGTGAGCAGCACTGTCGACTTTACAAGTCCCTGAAAGCTGATGCCAGTCGGTGTTTCCCCGGTTGTAACCATGCACTAAAGCACACAAACTACAGGGAAGATCTTACTGATCCCATTTGCACAGCTTGTTGATGCTGCTGCCTAGTAAGAGAGGTGTCTGACGATGATTTGAGAATCAGCTTCTGAAAAATCATTTTTAGACAGTAACTCCAAAGTCCTTCTAATCTCTGGGTACTTCTCATGCTGAAGTACATCAGAGCAGGAACATCTTCATGTGTTTTGTATTTGATTTGCCTACTCCAAAGAACCTCTTCATAGGTGGAAAGCTTTGCAAAGCACTCAGGAAGAGCAAAGCAGCAATGGCATGCTCCTGCTGGGGACTGCAGGCTGGGAAAATATTCTGGGGAAGTACCTTTTTGTTATACTTCTTGACCAAAAAGAAAAGGAGGCACTTTTTTTACTATAAATCAGCGTATGAAGTACAGGGATTTAACTATATACAAAAGGCTAAATACCAGATACCACTGTGGAATATAATTCTGTGCCAAGATCACAGCAATCTCCACTTTTTAAGGATTTTTTCAAAAAATCTCCTCACATTTTCATTAACTTCAGTGCAGTCTGGACTAGAGCCTCAGGCAGTGTAAGGGTCTCATTGTCTTCTCTGAGACACAAGTTTGTAGGAGACTGGACAGCATACAGGGGTTCCTGCAGAGAGGTATTTAATGGTCACTAATCCACGACTACTGTTCTGCTGTGATTAAAAGTAAGGCAGCAGGAATGCCTGATGAAAGGACATGATCAGGTCACGTCCTGAAGCCATACCAAGTCTGACAGGCAAGAATACAAATCTAGGATTATTTTGCGACGCCTGAAGAAACAACCAGTGCAGATTTGTTAGGGGACTTGGTAAACCTTCGCCTCTTTTCTCGGACTAGCAAAGCAAAACAAAAAGGGGAAAGAAGATGGAAAAGCTTCAAACCATCTAGCTAAATATTCTTTCTTTGCCGCTGGTCAGGACAAGAGTTCCCAAAAGGCTGTTACTCTCCTGGCAATAACAAAATGGAAATGTCTGAGCCACAACGGTGGATGAGCTTTTGATCTGAAACATAGCAACTAACAGCAGAATAGGCTTTATCCCAGCCTGGGTGCAGAAGATTAATGACTATGAATAATATGTATGCATTAGAGTGAATAATGACAGCCCAGTGGAAGGACCGCCAGAGACTCGCAATTTGTTTAGATCATTATTTCTCAGATGACAGAAACTATTACAATGAGGAAATTCATGCACTTTTCATTTTTCTAATTAAAACACGAAAACTGTTTCTCTCTAGCACTTAATTCATTGCTTGGTCTTTCTTTCTGCCTTCTCAGCCACCTGGAAAAAGCAGCTCCTTGCAGGTAAACTGTTTCTTAGCCGAGGGCCCACCCTATCTCAAAGGGTGCTGCAGTGTCAGTGCTTAAAGTAAGGGCACGAATAGCTGCCTTAAGGATTCCCACAGCAAAAGAAGTGCGTAATTTGAATTCCCGGTGACCTAAAGCAGGCGTGCTGCGGTTGCTACCTGGGTGCAGGCTCTGCCCACTGACCGATAAAGAAGGGGAACCAAACTGCTTATGGGACTGATCTTCCAATGCAGCTGCTGATTAGGAATGAAAATTTCATGCGGTTACAGTTTTTACAGAGGGTCTGGACAAAATATGCATTTCTACTCTGTTCTTAGAAATCTTGGTGTGCTTTTTTTTGGTTTGTTTGAGAAGCCTGAAGTCCCCAGGCCCTTTTGGCAGCTATTTTCTAAGATCCTGGCAGTCTTGACACCTAAAACATTGGGAGGTAGAGAGTGAATAAAACCACAGGCAATTAGCAGCTGGTCTCAACCAAGACATCACTTCCAACTCTTGCTCTTGCTTTCCTTGCTGCCCTAGCTTGCCAGGCTCCCAGGAGCCCTGAAGGGAGGTCTGAGGCAGGCTCTGGATAAACAGAAACAGAGAAGCACCCACTTTTTCTCCCAATGAATCTCTAAAGCATGGCAAAGTCCAGGTCTCCCTCTCCAGACACTGTTTCTCCCCCACCTTTTGCAGGGTTTTACCTCTAAATGCAAAGCAGGAGATGCAGTGCCCTTGTCCTTACAACCGAAGGAGCCTCACATGTGTATATTGAGGCTTTTTTTTTTTTAGGGATCCTCGTGGTGTGCATTTGGCACAAGTTACTACACACAGTGCATGACGGGGAGATCAGACCCCTCATGCTGGGATGGGTGAGTGAGGAGTGAAAGTCCTCAGAGATGCACAACATCTCTTTGAAAAAGACCCCCCCCCAAAAAAAAAAGAAAAAGAAAAAGAAAAGCAGGGAAAAAATCAGGCAAAAGTTTGCAGTGTACACAAATAGCCTGAAACATATTGACTGTTCAACACTTGCATATCGGCAAATTCACTAAAGGGACATGAAGTTATAAAAACTCTAAAAAAACCCCCAGAGCTCGGTGAAACTTAGAAACTTTCACCCCATGTGCTCCCTCGCACAGATGTGCACATACACACGAGCACGCACCTTTCCATACTCTTTCTCCATCAGCCAGCACCATCGCAGCCAGGCACGCAGCGCTACCCCCCTCCCGTACCCACACACCTCCCTGTGCTCCTTGGCTCACCAGTGTCAATGCCAGAAAAGCTCCTCCTGGCCACCGAAATGCCCTGAACGGCGCTCAATTTCCTAATCTGGCTTTGTTATTTTCTCTTTATTTTGCATATAACTGAAGTATGAATTTCTAACGTGTTTTCATTTACACGGGAAAACTGGAGAAAGCTGTTTGTGCCCCAGAAGGAGACAAAGAAACTTGAAGCAAAAGTAGATCTAGAGTTAAGCCAAATAAAACTCTAATTGAGATAATTATTTTTAATGACTTGGCACTGAAACTCATTTGGATGAATCCTCTTCAGACTTTGCCTATTAATTTCCCTAACTGTCAACATAAAAATGGCAGGTTTTAGCCAAATAGTCTACCCTTATAACAAAAACTAAAGTGAAAGTTTGTTGCAACCTTAAATTCTGAGAGGCATAAATTATCGATTTTATTAGAAGGCATATACTTATCTGAAATCTCCTCCCACTTTTCAGATAATAAAACTACTCACACGTTAGGAATAGCAAATGATTGATTCTGACTGGTGCTTAAAGAAGATACTTCTTTTTTTTAACCTCGCTTTCTGCCACTGGGCTCTGGTACGGCATTATGTATGCTCTGTATCACTTGTTGCTATGATTCCAGCAGTGACTTGCAGATACTGCAAGTTGAAATAAGTGGCTCTATGTTCCTTCCAAATGATTCAGCAGGGATTCTCTTTAAAAATAAAATTTTTTGAACACCATTCAGCACTACTGAGACATAAAATAAAAAATTCTCTACTCCCAAATATGACAAAAATAATAATAACAATGTAAAAAAAACCCCAACCCACAACCAAACTTCAATAACCATTTTTATTTCTACAGAGCAAACTGACTCTATAGTATTTGCAGCTATTCGGGCTCCGAAGTTGTGCTGCACGTACTGATGTGAGTGGCTCATTATTAGTCACGCAAGGCATCCCACTGACCTCACTTCAGTACAAACTGCAGAATCACAGCCCTGTTATGGGCAGGCCCAATATTTATGCACACTTGTCAGATTTCACACAGTTCCTCTGAATGACATGCTCTCCTCTGGCCCTGCTTTTCTTCTCTTTAGGCGCTTCTTTCTTTCCTCTGCCCTCTAACTTCTATGTGGCTTTTCATAATAAGTGTGAATTTAACCAGCAAGCCTCTCTGCAAACTCATGTGTAGGACTGTACAGTTCTCACAAGGAATGCTAGACATATTCATTAAGATCCCGGGCTGAAATATTCAGTCACACAATAAACTTGCAATGGAAGGATGCTCTCTGGCCAACGCTAAAGAGCTGAGCCCAGGGTAAGAGCTGAGGGAATGGAAGAGACTTTTAAAACTTTGCAATTACTGTCTGCAAATAGTCTGCTGAAAATACTCCAGGCTACCAGCTGATCGTAATTCTGCTAGATGTTTTAAAAAGCAGCTTTGACAAGCTTTCCTCTGAACCAACTGCTCTTCCTCCCAAATTTTTCTGGAAGTAGTATTCTCCATAGAAGCCAGAGGACTCTGATTTTCCTAAGAATAATAATGCTTTAATACCAAAAGTGTTGGAGATTGGAAACAATGCCAGGTGTCCCTCCGTGCTGCATGGAGGGAGCAAAGTCCCCACCGCTGCCGTTGTATTAACACGTTCCCAGGGCAGATCAGCGCTTCTGGATGTATTTCACAGCAAGAAACTATGCGGGGTCTAATGCGGGAATAATCTGCAGAAGCAGTATTTTCCTTTTGGCTGGATTTTAACAATGAATGCAAATGCATATAGGCTTTTATAGTCTGAATGTTTCTATTCAAATCTTTTGATTCAAAAGCCTTTCTTTCTCAATCACTGATCATGAGAACAGAACCTAAAAACCAACCAGTCCTTTTCTGAATCGATATTCTGCGTACAACGGTGCAATAATGTCACCTAAGGGGCTACACTTTTTAATATCATCGCTAGCTCTTACATTTTTACTTGGCTATTTCAGTCTTTTTAAAATGAAAACAGAAAAACCTTAATGTAAAAAATCCTGCAGTTTTGAGGTGTTTCGTAGGAACTAGCTTGGTAGCATACTGTCAGATGGCTGCTCCCAGATTAGAGATAGGCTGGTATTTTCAGCTCTTCCACCAGTTTTTTTAATGTTGCAGTTTTGTTTCCTTATGATCCTACTGCTGCTTTTCTATCTGTCAGTGTGTCACCACAGAGAGATTAGCTGAAATTTCAGGCTCCATTGAAGTCCCTTTGTCCTCTCCCACATGACGCCTTAGCTGCACATTGCAGTACCCCAAACAAAAAGGGATAACTGGCAACAAAGTGGCCCAGCGCCCACACTGCTGATGCAAATTTCTCCAAACCAGGAGTTTTAAGCCCCATTACTCTTGGATGTTTGCATACGTGCCTGGATCTTTGCGCACAGTTGTAAAAAGTTGCTAAACGAAGAAAAGAAATATTGATTTTTCTCTTCTTCCCTACAATTGGATATTTATGATGCAAACAACCCCTAAAATATGTAGGCTTTCTTGCAGAGCCTTGAAGAGGCTGCACAGTCAGCAGAGTCTGAAAGTTCAGCTGCAAAGGTCAGGCAGACACATAGAAAAAGGAAGAAAAATGTCCTGAGACTACCCCCACTTTGGAGCAGAACAAGCAGATTATTCTGCAAGAGAGGTCACGATTTAGATTTCTCTGCAGCTCTATTTCTACCCCACACAGACAGACAACTGAAGCAGCAGAAGCAAGCAAGGATGTGGTAAAGAAGAATGCTGGGTTCTAGTTTAACACCAATTTTTGTATCACCTAATTTCTGGACTGCAGTTTGCTCACATATGTAACTCACAGGATTGTTGCGAGGATTAAATCTTTGCAAGAATTAATCTTTAAATCTGGGTTTTGAAAAGATCTGTGTATTATATGTAGAATAACCGCTATGGTTAAGGTCACTTGATTACTCTCCAGGCAATAGAAATTAAAAGATCAGCTGATAGCTATTGTGTAATTATCTTACATTACATTTAGAAAACCTCTCTCTACTATCCTGGGATAAAATCCATGCGTAATTTGGCATAACTTAAAAAGCAGACAGGTATTGCAAATAAATATACCTCAGATGATTTCAGAGTTACACAAATCGCAGTCATAATTTATTTTTCAATTCCCTTTGATGTTCCCCCACACTGAAAACACATATGTCATTTCACATTATGGCAGCTATCCTGGCTATGAGCCAAATTCACCATCGGTGTTAATAGGTGCAACCTGGCATAAGCCAGCCACGATGCAGCTGCTGCCAACAGAGATTAAGTTGGTTCAAAGCTCTGTCAAACCAGGAACATGCCAGTTTTACACCTTTATGGTCAGTGTGCGCAGCTCTGCTCCCCTGTGTAATTCTATATGGCTGTCTTCTTAAATGTGAAGCATTAAATTAAAGAGAAGAGAAAAAGTAAAAAATGCAGTATAGATAAGAAGTTCCCCACAAAACACAACGGCCACCTTTATAGCTCTGAGGAGCTACTTCTCAGCTGCGGTCCTGCAGTCAGAGCCGTTCAGATCTCCCTGTTGTAAGCCCTGACAAAAGACAAGAACCTTCAAAAAGAGAAGTGTGTTGAGTTCAGTAGAAGAGGCTGCTGCTGGTATGAAGACTCATGCAGAGAAACAGGCATGCCATCAGGGGGGACAGGAGCATGTTGCCCTCAGGAACCCTGTGCATCCTTGGTGACCTCCAGTTCTGGACATGAGACCATAAAGGCTGTATCGGGTGGAGGAATTTTTTTCAAGTCACTTCTATTAGTTGCTACCAGTGGCTTCACAAGAGCTTGCAAGGCCTGAATCTCAGTAGGACAGGCTGCAAGGGTAAGGACACCCCCCCAAAAGGGTTCTTCCCTTCCTCTGGAAATGGATACGTAGGGAAGGTCTAGCTCGGGAGAGAAAAGGTCTATGGTCTGGAAACCTACATTAGGGAAGACCCCAAGAAGAGGTTAGTTGTAAGGTCAACGTAGTGACAAAAGCAACAGCAACCAGAGACTTGTGTAAGTGGTGAGAGCAGCATGACAGCAGTGAGAGCTATCTGGCAGTAAGAGGCAATAAACACTTAAATCAGATTTATACTTGGAAGTAACACTCTGACCAACAATTAATGAGGCTACTCTGAAGTCCGCCCCAGCTGCTGCTGATCTAGTCCATAACTAAACTCACTCTTCCATGTCCAACCAGTTCTTCCAAGCCACTTCTGGAAAAGTGAGAGAGCGTGTTATTCAATCACATCATTTGGTAGGGAAATGCTCAGTCTCTGCTCTCTGCAAACGTCTGTAATAATATCCACATCACAAGAATAGCAAAACATTATTCCCTCTTATCTGCAGACCAAAGTCTGACATCAGTCCCACACTGGCCTGGGCCCTCAAAGCTCTCGCTGGATTCCCAGGGGTTTTCCGCCCGAGCGATGATTGATTAATCCCCACCCATCTAACAGAAGGACGCCAGCGCACTCTGTGCTCCCCTGAATGCTGTGCAATCATAGAATTCAATTTAAAGTTCCTAAGGACCAGCAATCGTCTCCTCAGACACTGATCTACCAAACAGTAGGGTGCTCAGCTACAGAATAAAGGAAAAGCAGGAGAGGGCATTTCAGGAGTCTATTGCTAATGAGCGAACCATCTGTCTGTCTTCTTTGTGAAAATTGGATATTTATTCTGACATTTCCTTTTCCCCAAACAGTTTTTCTGCTGATGACCTTATTATTTTAAAGTAATATAATCTAATTTTAATGCTAGTACTTGTCCCATTTTTTTTTAAAAGCAATAAAGATAACTGTAGCTATCCTAGCAAATGGAAAACCAAAAATGTACCATGCCCGTGAGATAGAAAAGGTGCAAGCTATCCAAGCTGCGAAGTCCCACCACAAACAAGCCTAGCTGGTGATAATTACACTCATTATTAAGGAAAAAAACCATGGCCACAGCTGTGAAATGAGTGACCAATACTGAATTCTTCATATGGGATCATTCTTCCATCACAAATGAAAAAAGATGCTGAATACAAATTAGAGAAAACAAAGGAAAGTCTCACTATTGGCAAAAGCTTTATCATAAATACATAAACTGGGATGGACTCTCCCTGGTCTGCCTTACCCAATTTACGTCTCTCAAAGGAATGGGTCCATTTCAGGACAGCAGACTGTCCTTGAATGCCTGTAAATGCGAAGACTATTTTAGCAGAAATGTAAGGAGAGGATACAGAGACTAATCAAGTTGTCCATCCATCTTCCGGTATCACGTCTCTGCTGCAGACACCACCAGCTGCTTCAGAGAAATGGGTAAGAAGCCTGATGGTAAGTTAATAGGGATAGTCTGCCCAGCCAGGAAATCTCCTCTTTATTCTTACCAGCTATAGACTAGTTGCAGACCTCAAATATGAAGTTTTGTGGCTCTTTCAGGACTTCCCTTCAGATTTTTTTTGCCTGTTTTCAAACAGTGCCATTACAATCCTAAATCTGAGCAGCTAGGCAATGCCTATGCACTTCTAGCAAATGAGAATATCCTAAAATGTAAACAACCAGAGTACACTGAATTGTAAAATGAGGTCTGAGTACACGAGTGGTTATTTTTGAATCCACACTCCCTTTGATCTGTTGTCTCAAATCAGCAAGCATGGGCCAACTCAGACCTCAGAAGTGAAGTCAGGGAAGGCTGTTTCTTTGGATGGAAAGGTAGAACTTAATAGTGTCTCTCCAACCACCTTCTGATACTCATTTTAATCTCAGCTGAGCCTGTATTTCTTTGTGCATGGTTTTATGCCAGGTAGTAAATGAAGAATGCTGCATTTGGACTCACCTTTAGACTTTGGTGAGGCAAGCATTTACCCCAAATGAACACTTTGCTAAGGAGCTTTGTCAGCAGCGGCATTTTCTGATGCTTAACCTGGAGTTCAGTTTGCCAGACTTACGGAGTGAAAGGAGAGATTTATGGAGAAAGGACCGACACATCCTGCTGCCATGAAGGTCTCACAAGAACGTACTGCTTGTAATTACATGTGGCCCCTCCTTCTTCTGATGCCTTCCCCGTCAGCCTTGGAAATGTCTGTGACACGCAACGAAAAGAGGCATAACAAGCCTTGAGCTAGTACTAACCTGGCATCTTCGGGATGCAAACCAGCTGTCAGGGATCAACAGCAGTACTAAATAACACCAAAATGTACAAACCAAGGTGGTACAAGAGCTACATCTCTTTTAATAACCTATGTTTAATGAGCGCAGTCCCACATACCAGGAAGCTGGGTCAGACCCTTTTATTAAGAAGAAGAAGCTGCCACCCCTGGTTTGTATAGTGTGCTACCTAGTGCCCTAAACAGTGTGCTAAAGCACTGCATAAAGTCAACAGTAACCAAAATTTTTCTTTGATCAAGCAACAGAAGACACCCAAACAGGAACTGCTAAGAGCAACCTAACTGGCACAAATTTCTCTTCTGATGGTGAGTAAAGCTTAAGTGACTCTTGCTTATCTGGTGGTTTGTCTAAAGCACCTTGAGTATGTCCACTTGTCTCTAAAGGCACTGTGGACAACTGCTCCAAGCAAAGCTGCTTCACTAAAAGGGGACTTCAAAAAACATGTTGTTAGCATTCATCTGTTCCTCATTACTCCAACTGAATACTAAGTCTGAACAGATCTGGAAAAATGTACTTCCTACACAGACATTTTTTCCTCATTATTGTCTCTCTAAGTACTGAAAACGCAGCTGAAGGCGTGACCAGCTGCAATACTGGAAGCTACAAATATGCTACTTACGCAGTAGCGATGCTGGAATAACCAGAGCATGGTGCTCTGCTTGTTCCAAAAGGAGGAGTTTTGAGAGCGAACTGATAGAGCAGATTTTCCTGCTCCTCTAAGAAAAGCGAGTACTCCGGGGGCATGTGTTCAGCAAACGACAGGACATATGTTTCTGGGTTTACAATCTAGTAGAAGAGAGTAAAGGCCTAAAACCTCCACAATAACCCAGAGTATGTGTCAGCAGCTCTACTCTAAGTTGTTCCTTCTGGGAACATTAAACAATGTGACAATTTAATTTTTTTTTTCATTAAATGGTGAGCCCAAGTGGTATTGATGGCAATGCGACCTGGGAGGGAGAAAGACTCAAGAGAGCCTAGTTACCCACTGGCATCCACCGCCAGATTGCTAATTTTATTTGGTCTGAGAGTGACTGACCCAGGAACACCAAGGCTATTATTATAAAAAAGCTACCCCTAAAAAAATGGAAAAAACCTGAAGAACAAAAAATGAGGGTGTAAGGTTATCTGACTAAGGGCTTTATCACAATAAGCACAAAGACCTGGAGAGGATCAGAGGAGTTACAATAGGTGGAGGAACCCAAGTAACCTAATCAGTGAAATCAGAGCACAGCAAGTGCTCCATCAAAGAAGATTAAGCTGTCATCCCTGGAGTGAAATCCATGAAGAGCTGAGGGGAAGAAACTTCCTTCCTGGACTGCCATGCAAAATATGGGGGTTACTGCCTGAAGGGGCATAGGGCTTATTATGGGATGCAGGGAGAAGCAAATTCGGGGATGGTGTAAAACCTATCCAGTTGGCAGTTTGTCAATTTAAGAAGATGAAATACCATAATTTGCAGATTCACCTGCTTAAAGTGGGCAGAAAAATAAGTTTAGGGAGAGAGATGATGCCACCAGACAACCCTTACATTTATTTTCTTTTTCTACTTGACATTGCTTGTATATCTCCATGGATGTGTCCATGAAGTCGTGAAGTGCACTATGGCTGTATGTTCTACATTCCCTACATCTGCATATTTTATTTATAGGGCTGAATAAGACAGCATAGGTACTTTTACTTATCCATTACAATCTTTACTAGCTGTGTTCAATTTCACTTAAGCATCTCATTTTGACATTAATGGGCTGTAGTCAGGCTCACCTGTTCTGTGCTCATGCTGAGCGAAAGACCTCATCATATAAGTTTCCAGGAATTAAAATTCACTCAAAGAAAAAGGATTGAGGCCATTATTGAATACGATGAATGTGAATCACATGCCTGTTTCCAAAACTGGAAGTCCCATTCTGAGGTTTCTGACGTTCTGGACAGGAACCCAAAACAATCTCTTAAGATTACCTCAAGTTATGAATGCCAGCTTACAGAGGGACTGTGAATCAAGAATTGTTCCAGTGGGTTAAGAAGATATGCAACTTCAAAGGGCTAACTGAATCCCTCTTCACATAATTCACCAATATGGTCAGAACATGAGGAATCACAAGGACTTTACCCATTCTGGCCTGAATTTAAGCTTTCAATACAGAGCACCCAGTGTGAATGGAGATGTAACCTAAGGAGCTTTCTCTACCTCTGTGTACAGTGACTAAGTAATGGTGACTGACCCTGATTGCTCCTCAGAGGCGTCCCTGCTATCAAAAAGTGCCCTAAGACTGGCCATGAGCAGCACATACACCCCTCAACAGCAACATGGCAGGAGTACATTTCACCAGCCATATACAGAACTGCAGTTACAACTTCGAACCACCCTCACTTACAACTTCAGACCACCCTCATTTTTAAGCGCTGTATCCACATAAAAAATACAAAGCATCAAGGATCAAGAGAAGCAGACTTAAAATATCAGAGCTGACATACCAACATATGATCGCACCTTGGTGAACCCCTGTCTCAAGTAGCTGAGAGACTTCTGGAGGCAAGTGAGAGTCTACACCAGCCAGGATCATATACTGGGTCCTTCCATCCAAGCGAGTGTGATGTCTCATGGCACGTAAGGAAGGGCGGCACTGCGACCCTCCACGCTGCGTTACTCAGCAGGCCAAACCAAAACGCACATTCTGCTTTCACAAACTCTGCAGGTGTTTCTGACTTGGATTTGTTTGTTTCTGCTCTTTTGGGACAAGAGCCTCCTTGAGTTAGCCGTGAATTTTGGAAACAGCACAAGTAGTTATCTAAACCACACCTGCCGATCTTAACATATTTGATATACGCACAACTTGCTGGAAAACAGCTGGAACAACCCCTACCAGAATGTAAAAAGCAACCGAATCAAAGACAGAAACCACATTTTTTTTAGATCTCACTGCCACTGTGCAGGAGGTCAGCATGAAACTTCTTGGTTTACAGAGGTACTTTATCATCGCTAAATTAAGAAAGAGTGTCTGTTTAGGGAGAACAATGCTGCAGCCACGTTACAGGAGAAAACTGGAAGAGAGAGATTGTAAACGTTGCTCGCCTTTTCACAGTTGGCAGTATATTCCCCTGACTCACGCATACGTAGGAGACCTGCCCACAGTCTGAGTCTATGCAGGAGCTTTGAGTAAGACTTTATTACAATCTCTTTCAGTGCATACCCATAAACACGTTTGTCTTCTTGGCATAAATCTTCTTTTATATTATATTTATGCTCCACTGCATGTCTCAGGAAAACATTAGAAGGTTTATCATTGCTAAAATTTCAGATATACTACAGCCAATGGTTTAGAAAATTATTCGTTAGCTGCTAAAACAGTTAATGTAAGCCTCATTTTTAAACTGTAGAATCTTTATGACAGAGGACCTGTCTTCTGCCTCTTATGTGAAGTATTTGGGATATTTTGGGGCCACATAAAGTGATAATAATACCCTCGCAATCAAAGTAGCAAAACCTAGCATTTTATAATGGTCTCTCTGATAGAAAAAGTGTTCCAGAAAAATTTGGGCATACCTATCTCTAACTGGAAGTTTTATTTATCATCAAAAAATATTTCTACCTTGCCAGATCTTGATTTCATCCCTTTCTACTTTTAAACAGGTTTTCAATTTAAATCATACTTTCACAGGAACAAATGGCTTCAAGTTGAAATCTCTTTATTCTTTGCTTTCACCCCTCCCTTGCAAAAAAAATACCATGGAAATAATGCAAATACTAGCCTCTTTGCCATAGGTCAGCATCAGAAAAATCTGAAAGCGTTAACTTTTTATATAATACTCCTTCTGTCTGGTACATACATTAACATTTACGATGGAAAATGTTGAAGACCTCCCACCTCCAGTTGTTCAAGAATTTCTTGTTTAGCATCCACTGCATACTATAACAGATTTGCTGGAATACACATCTCTGCATCCTCAGATGAATAGTCTGTGTGTTTGCAAAGGTCTAAGGGATGGGGATGCCAGAAAGTGCAGTTTGTTAACAGCTCCAGACAGTTCTCACTGGAGTTTCTGTGTGCCTCTAATACACATCTTAGTATTCACCTAGAGAAGATCACACGTAATTTCTCTGCACAGAGGTAGAACCTGTGCAGTGGGTCAAAAGGGCCTTGAGGTTGATATCAGTAATTCCTTGCTATTCAATGTCCTTGAATACCGGCTCAAAGGAATAACCTCTGAGGAAGTTCAAACCTTCAGTATTTCTGCCTTTTTCAACTTTTTGGTAAAGATCTCCCCATATCACATTTTCCATCTACCACTTGAATTCCCACTGAACACAAAGAACATGAGTCAGAAGGAGACATATGAAGCATACCTAATTCCAAGAAAAACAAAATTGCATCTCACTGCTAACCTGATGAATAAGGTTCTTTGCAAGTCAATGATTAATCCCCCTTTGTCTGACTTGATTCAAAGGGAGGGGTGTGATAGGAAGCACATACTTCCTTCTCAGGTAGCCTTCAACTCCCAGATCCTCCATGCCGTTGCCTACTCTTTCACATATGCAAGGACTTCTAAATCAATCCTACCCACAAAGAGGGCCATAAGACTCATTTCAAGACTGTCCTTGTTTCCAAGTTCCCAGCTAGTGCGGAGAAAAGTGGATCCTGCCTGGACTTGGGGCCATTTTGGGTGCAAAGAGCAACGTTACTCCATTTTCCTGTGCGATAGATGCGGGGTGAGGGAAGGAGCCTGGGGCTGTTGTTGGGCAGCCCTTTCCTAACGGAGCAATCCTTCAGGGAGGGCAGCATTAGGAGAAGGACACATTGGCTGTCGCCTTTGCAGAGATGGACGCATGGCTGCTTCCCAGGGCTGCCATACGGTTTGGGTTCAGCTCCAGCTCCAGGAGTGGCTTTGAGCCACAGGGTGACTCCCTGTTCCCAGGGATTTACCACGCTGCAGCCCTGGCCCCACCAGCACCAATCAACCAGGCGTGCGGTCTCACGCAGGCACCATCCCAGTGAGCCCGGGCAAGCGACTCCAGCACCCAGTGGGAGCAGGAGCGTGTGTCCACACACTGAGAGGTGGGCAAGTAGGTCACTTGCATCTCCTGCACGCTAGCAGGATGATATAAGTGTATGTCCATAAACGAAACAACCATAAAGGGAGCCCACGTTTCAAAGGCACAGCTTCTTTTACAATGCAGCACTCTTTAAAATTGTAGTAAAATACACATGAGTATTTAAATTAACCATGCACATTAAAATGACAGGCAATCCAAGGGACCAAGCAATGAAGTTACCTATTTCTGGGGAGAGGAGAGGAATAAGTCTGGCAAGGTGAGTTTGCTGTGAAGGTCTGCCTGGAGACCAGCAGTTTGTGGCAAGAAGTTAAGTATTGCTTTATTTATTGAACTCATACAAATATCTTTTAATCCTACCTGCCCATCAGTTCTAGCCTACAGAAGGTATGGAAAACCACCACTGGTCCCTTCCCCAAGTGACTCAGGGGACTATGAAATTCAGCATAATAATTAATAAAGATGTAATAAAATCCCCAAATCTCCTGGGTCGAATTTTCCGAGCAGTGCTGAGGTGGCATGGGATTAGTTCTTGTCCTCTTCTCACTTCCTCAGCAGTGTCACCAACCTGTACAGCCAGCACTTGGTCTGTCTAATTCCTTCCTTCCACTTCCCACCTGTGTGAGAACAACTCTTATGCCTTGGTCATACTTACTACTCCTGTTTTTCCGACATTAGATCAGATAAATGTAACGAGGGGACCAATAGATTTTATATAACCCTTGTCCAAAGGATTCAAAAACTTGGAGGACACTTAACACGTTTCAGCTATCAAGGAAAAGGACTACACATATCTCTGCATGGAGCTTCACCCCTTGCTAGATTCGGCTTCTCCAATCTCAGCACAAAAAGCAGTCACTGCCCACCAACTGTGCTGAGCTCTACTGCAGCGTGTCCATCCCTTTATGTCCTGGAGAAGGAGGCTGGCCTGAGCCTGGCATTAGCGGCAGCTCTTCCCCTGCATGAATTCAGAGCCCAAATCCCCCCGTGATGCTGCAGCCCACAGGCTCCACAAGTGACTGTAGATCTGTTATGCAGCTGTTCCTCTCAGATACCTACCCACACAAATCCTGTTTACTCCAACTCTGCTGGGAAAGTACAGAACAGCACTAAATCCTATTTTACTACAGTCAGGATTAAGCTTATACATCCACGATGACAGTCTAAACCTTGCTATGCACCAGCTAAAAACCATGCAGCAGCCATGCACCAGCTTATAGCCATGCACCAGCTTAAAGCCATGCACCAGCTAAAAACTGGACTCAGACTTCCTAGAAATTCTGTAACATTATCTTTCCTTCATTCACCATTGGGAGAAAATATTAAAAATAAAGACCTTGGTTCAGTTGAATTACTGATTAGATGTTCATCTAGCAGTTTCCATGTAAAAAAAAATTCCATCAGTAAGCAGCAAGATGATACAGCCTACTTAAATTTAATTTATTTTGCCAGAGAAAAATTACACAAGCAACTGCATTATTAGGATGTACTATTTTAATTAAAGTTCCTGAGGAGAAGATAAACATCAACTAAGAAAAGCCAGTCATGTCTGGAAGCTGTATTGTGAATAAAAAAAATGAGATGCCAAAACACATTGCAGAAATGGACTTTTGACATTTGAATGAGGATTTCTAATAGCTCAGATGAAGGAAGAATACGAAACTGGAGGTTCAATCTAGGGCTGATTCAGATGTAATCCCTTCTGTTAGGGATTTGGGGCTGTGAAGCGTCTCAGCTTCAATGAGTATGTTTTTAGCAAGGTTATGCATACCAGACTGAGAGACACCTGCACGTTCCCTTTGGGAAGCAAGCTGGGGATGATCACCGACGGTGCCTGAAAGAAGAAGCTTCTGCAGGAAATCCCTTCAAGCTAATGGGACCCCAGGTAAATCTCCAAATTTGATGTGCACTTAAATCCTAAATCCAGTGTGGCCTTCATTCCTAAAACTTGTGGTAATATTTGCACTTGTATGACAGGTCTGGTTGCTCACTTCATACAGATGCATGCCTAGTCTCCTTTGAGTCTCCCTAAATCCTTGCCCTTCGGTGACAATCATGGAGCAGTGAGTTTCACAGACTAGTGACTTGTTTACGCCGTCTGCCCAACAAGTTATTCTGTAATAGTTTCTGCCTCCGGCAATCCTCTATGCCAGTGTAAAAGTCACTTTGTCTTGGACTGGGGGAGCAAAGTAAGCAGCAGCAGAAACACTTTTTCTTCAGTAAACACCGCGGAGAAGTGATGGGTGTTTAAGGATTGCTGTGAAAAGCTGTGATTTGGAGTGCTATCAACAAAAGGATACCCAAACTGGGCAGAAACTCTTTAGCCACACACGTATATTACACTTCCAATCTGAAAAATGAAATAAAATATAAAGCTGCTTTCAAACATATCCCTGGACAAACTACTGTGGTTGCACTTAAAGGATAAGAATTCATTCATAGTAGTTGGGCCTCAAAGCCCAATGGCTATCCCTACTCAAGAGATCAGGAACAACAACAACAACAACAAAAAAGTAGTATATGTTTTAAATAATCCTGTGCCTCACTTTTCCCCATCAGTAAGCCTGGAGTAAATTGCACACAGAACTCCATGATGTAATTTATTAACTTTTGTGAATTACAGTGAGGGTCTCCAACTGAAAACATTTTGATAGCCCCAAATACATTACTAAATGTCAGTAAACACTCTGAAATATCTTCTTTTCATTTTTGTGAGTATGAAAGAGCTACTCATACTTTAAGTAGTTATATTGGCTAAAAATCTGTTTAAGATTACTCAAAATTCTTGTATACACAACAGCCCTGCACATTCCTGATTTTTTTCTCAATGACTGTTTTCTTTGTAGTAGCTGTAATAGTAATCAATGGTAGTTTAAATTTATTTTCAGCTCGCTCTTTCTTCTTTATTAATTTATCTTTTGCCACTACTGTTTAAATCCCCCTGGAAGTCGGTGGAGACGGTCATCAAGCTTGACAGCATTAGCAGAGGATCTACCTTGCGCCTGAAATGAGTCTCAAGCTGACATTAGATAGGGCTCCCTGGATGCGTCTGGGCAGCAGTTTGCATGTGGCTCTTCCATACCACACCCAAATATCAAAACAAGGCATCAACCTCTGTGTATGCCATTGCAAGCAATGTGTAAACATCATGAGATCATCACAGGAAGTTCACGTCATAAAAAAGCAGGGAATGAATAATACAAACAGATGAATGCTTCCAGGCAAATAAACTTCATACCAAAAAAAGGGGGAAGGTGTCTTCCAACCTCTGCTGCACCAAAGAAGAAATGCCAATTGCAAATTAAAACCAGAGTGCTTGTATTTCATGAAGGTTAGGAAGGAAATTCTGTCTGCCCTCTGATAGCTGTCTGTGCCAGCCAAAAGTGAATTTATGGCATAATTGAAATTACATTCCTTTTCTGCTACTCACTTGCTTCTGCTGAGCATCATTATGCTAATGCAATTTATCATGGTTTATATCTGAAAGAGCTCTTCTGTTTCTACAATCCCACCCTTTGTCCCATCACTCTCTAAAAATCTGGGCATTATAATCTTCTTCCCCCTCCTGGTTCCCTTTCATGAAAACTCTGTAGACAATTGTGAGACAAAATACAGAGGACGCACACAATCCCAGATAACTATTAAATCTTCTAAGAATTAAGATACACTTTCACTGTCACAGGGGAATTTTTGCTTTGAGGTTTTGGCTCCAGTGTCCCTCATCTAGCAAATCCTCCAAACCCACGAAAGAGCAGAAGCAGGCAGCAGAAGAGAGGCAGCAACCTGCAGCTGATGTATCTGTAAGTAGGTAAGCACCATGCAACTGCCCCAGGTGCCGGCTGCAGGGCAGATCAGGCGACTGTTCTGCGAGAGGAACATTTGTACATGTAGTTCCCCCTGATGCTCAGCAAAGAAAGGAAAGGAGACGTATTCTCTTCCATTTCTCCTGGCAGACAAATGAATTAGCATCCGCTACCAAAGGCAGAAGCTGGTGGGTTGGCCCATGCCCTCAGATGTGTTATTGTAAGAAGAGGCTACCTCTGCTGATCATAGCAGAGAATAGTCGATCCGTGCCAAGGAATACAGTCTGTTCAGCAGAACGGTTTTTTCACTGTTGTTTATGAACAAACCACATCCCATGCTGAGATTTCAGGACTGGTAATCAAAAAGTACACTAAACAGATTTACTTTGAAGGTCTGCTTGATCAAACAGCAAGCCCCAGATGCTGCTTTACGTACCATTTTCAAGAACAGAAATACCCTTTTAAAGTAGCATGCTCAACCTCACCTAGTCCAGATTTTAGTTCGTTACCTGTTGCCACAACGCTGAATTGACAAATTCAGTCTGGAGTTGACAAAACGGTACCGCAGAGGGGGAAAAGGGACTGCGTGGTTGCTGGATCCCACGTCGTGCGGGTAGGAGTAGGCACTCCACCAGAAGACGCTAATCGGAGGTTTTTAAAGCCAACTATTGAGAGTATCCACAATTGCAAGATACTGAAACCTTGATATTTTATTTGGCTGTAATCAAATTACCTTATCAAACCTCACACACTTGTTTGCTATGGAATGTCAAACCCAAATAATGGGTGCTCTAATGCATATTTATTAGTCTGAAGGATTCATTAGGTCTGTAAGAATAATCAGTGGTTTGAGACAGAAAAAAATCTTTTTGTTGGGCAGTCTGCCTCCAGAGATTGTCACTGTTACCTGGGAAGGCTTGACTTGCCCTCGCTGCATAGCCAGCTTCTCTTTAAAAACTGCAGACAGACAGCAATCAGACTTTTGACACCTCCAGGGATCCAATTCCCCTACCTCCAATCCCTTATAAATATATAAGTGCTGTCATCAGTTTCTCCCATATTTCAAAACTCCCATGAACGGAATGCTAGAGTCCTAAAAAGCTTAACGTGGCCTGATTTTTCCCTACTTGGGCAGTAATTGGATATTTCACTTTGCATTTCTTCATCACATCACTCCCCAAGGCTGCCTTTGTAACGCACACTCAGTCATGAAAAAAACTAGCTCCGCAATTAAAGAAGGAAAACAAAGTAAAAAAGCCAAAGAGCTAGTACACCATGAGCTTAAAAAAAAAGAACTGCAGGTAGCTATGATCATTCTGACATCTGCTCACTTCTGGTCAAATGCTCCATCTCCTATCAAAGAGGAACAGAGTTGTCACTGCTATGCATGCTATAGAGGCAAAGTCTGACTTGCCTGGCTATAATAGCTAAGAGTGCTGTCAAAAAAATCCCCTAAATGCACAGTCACTAATGATTTCATTATGGTAAATCTTTCATTTGAAAATAATAGTTGGTACTTTAATGGAGAAAATAGGAACTCAATAAATCCTTAATGATGCCTAGCCTCTTTTATGCTAGCAGTTTTACATGGTAAAAACAATTCTTCTTGAGAATGTCAACCTGCCAATCTGGTTTAAGGTTTTAAACTTTTATGAAGAATTTCAGAGGGACAGTAGAAATATTACTGTTAATGGCTTTGTTTGAAACGTCTTGATCATGGATAATCAGCTACAAGGAGCTGCAACACAAGAAGCCCCTGAAAAGAAAATTAAAGCTAAATCAGAAGTGTTCCAAGGCTTTCTATTCCTCATCCCCCATCACAAGCCTCCAAGAGGTTACTGCCATGTCCTCCTCGCCCAGCAGTTCCCACTTCTGAGACAGGAGTAAAATGAGCCTTTGGTGGTGGGCGATTTATCTGAACTATTTCCTCTCCCAATTGCCCAGGCAGAAATCTCGTATTCTCCCCCTCCTCCCCTCTGAGCTGCCCAGTAAAACTCAACTCCAGGACCTCAGAGCAAGAGCTAGAGTGACCAAGTCAGGAACAAAATCAGTTGCAGACCGGGAAAGGCATGAAAAGATGGCTTCAATTTTAAAGACCAGATTGTAATATGATAAGAATGACAACCTTTGCATTCTAATTAGTGCTCCTGTCCCCTTCAATTTTGTTGGATGATGACCTGGAATAAAGGTACCAGGATCCAATCAACACCCACATTTAAAACCAGTTAACAGACTGTCAGGTTCAGTTGTGAAAATGCCTTTATTAGTAACCAGTCTCAGTGGATCCTGGAAAGCACTGTCAGTCTTCATACACTGAGCATTACATGCTGGTTGGTTTAGGAAACTGAAGATAATGTACGGAAAGGCCTTCTTTTTCAATCTCTCTTGGTTTGTGTTCACTATGAAAAATCATGTACTAATGTTACTGAGATCTTTCTGTTAATACCAGATTGTTTGAAGAAGTATTGTACTTCTTGTGGAGCATTACGTTGTGGATACTTGTGGGGTATCATATCCACAGCTTTTCTATTGCTCTTGCTTCTAGGGAAAGCATCCGTGAAGACATGAAGCATGTGCGAAATGCCCATGCCGGCAATGCTCATCCCCACAAGGCTTCTCTTCCTTCCCTTTGACTAAGAAAATTACTGCCAAATTTTCTCCTGATTGTCTTGTAGCAAAGAAACAACAATGCTGAAGTTCTCCACAGTGCTTGTTCATACCGACTCAAAAGGACAGCAGTTCATGCAGCGTACCTGTTTCTTCCAACAACCTGATAGCACAAAACCACGTTCAATGAAAGACAGCTGCCAGAGTGCCAATGCCTAATCTTTCTGTGCAGAACCACAGGAACTCCTTCCGTTTTCTACATTTTTCCCCCAAAGAATACACAAATTGTTACATATGGTTACTCTTACAACAGTTGTGGCCAAGAGAAGCAAGGGATATCCTGAATTTGTGCTACCTGAATTACTGTCTCCTCTACGGCTGTGTGGACTGATGGACTATTCACTCAAACAAAACTGAACAGACGCTAAACTTTATCCAAGAGTGAAATCAACACTGTAGGATCAAAACCACCCTGACTTTAATATTCACTGACATATTGTTTTTCATTTTGTTTGGTCTTTGCATTTACCACAGTCAGGACCAGAATGGAAGTGGCAAATTATCCCAACAAGGGCATGTTCTCACAGTATTTCCAGGGAAATTGAGAGCAGGTGGAACCAGAAATAGCACAGAAAAAACTTCCTATTTAAAGATTTTTGTGCTTGCCTGAAGCCCTGACCTAGGGAAGCAAAAACTTCTGGCAGCAGCTATAAAGTAACTTTTCAAATGGGGTAGCTCAGCTCCCAACGCTGGAGACTGCTGTCCCGAGGTGTGCCTGAAGTCCTGCCCATCACAGCTGCCCCTAACCTCAAGGGCTGGTTTGCATATACTGGAGAACTGTGGGTTCAACTTAGCATCCACATCTGCAATATGCAGAGGAAAAGCCTAAGGTGAAGAAGAGAGGGAAGGAACAAAAGATGCGAGAATCCCACCAAGGAGGGACCAGTAGAAGGGGAGGGAGGAAAGCTGATAGTTTTGGTCATCTGAGGAGATGAAGGACACCAAAAGGGAGGACTGGTGTGCTGGGCATTCCAAAGATGCATTCCAACTCTTTTTTTTTTTTTTTTTTTTTTTAAGGAAACTAACCCTAATTTATTTTTCCTTTCCCTTGTGAAGGTAATCCAGAAACTATAGTCATATCCCTGACAGCTGACCATAACAGTGGAGAAGTGAAGAGCTATCCTTCTATAATTTTGATGCATAATGGTCAAGGTCCAACAGTAACTTCCTTCCCACAGGTGATTTCCACCATTTCACATCCTGATAAGTAATGTAGGACCTATGTTTCAGTCCCTCCCCAGACTAATATGGGAACCTCCCCCTATAACTGCCCACAGTTTGTGATACCTGTGGCAATATGCACTACCTCTTCTGGTTTGGGAATAATCAACAAATTAATAAAGTCATCATAAAAGATACATGAGGATGGCAATGGAAAACCAGAAAGACTCCTTTGGGAACTACCAACCTGTCAGCCTCATTTCTGTGCCTGGGAAGATCATGGAACAGATCCTCCTAGAAGCGATGCTAAGGCACATGGAGAACAGGGAGATGATTTGAGACAGCCAGCATGGCTTCACCAAGGGCAAGTCTTGCCTGACCAACCTAGTGGCCTTCTATGATGGAGTGACTACATCAGTGGACAAGGGAAGAGCTACGGATGGCATCTATCTGGAATTCTGTAAGGCCTTTGACATGGTCTCCCACAACATCCTTCTCTCTAAATTGGAGAGATATGTATTTGATGGATGGACTGTTTGGTGGATGAGGAATTGGTTGGATGGTCACATCCAGAGAGTAGTAGTCAACGTCTCAATGTCCAGATGGAGATCTGTGACTAGTAGTGTCCCTCAGGGGTCCATACTGGGACCAGTACTGTTTAATATCTTCATCAATGACACAGACGGTGGGATTGAGTGCACCCTCAGCAAGTCTGCAGACAACACCAAGCTGAGTGCTGTGGTTGACATGCCTGAGGCATGGGACGCCATCCAGAGGGACCTGGACAAGCTGGAGAAGAGGGCCCATGTGAACCTCATGAGGTTCAACAAGGCCAAGTGCAGGGTCCTGCAGCTGGGTTGGGGCAACCCCTGGAGTCAATACAAGCTGGGGGATGAGGGGATTGAGAGCAGCCCTGCAGAGAAGGACTTGGGGGTACTGGTGGATGAAAAGCTGGACATGAGCCAGCAATGTGTGCTTGCGACCCAGAAAGCCAACTGTATCCTGGGCTGCATCAAAAGAAGCATGGCCAGCAGGTCGAGGGAGGTGATCGTGCCCCTCTACTCCACTCTGGTGAGACCCCACCTGCAGTACAGCATCCAGGTCCAGAGTCCTCAGTACAGAAAAGACATGGACCTGTTGAAGTGGGTCCAGAGGAGGGCCACAAAAATGATCAGAGGGATGGAACACGTCTTCTATGAGGACAGGCTGAGAGAGTTGGGCTTGTTCAGCCTGGAGAAGAGAAGGCTCTGGGGCCTTTATTGCAGCCTTTCAAAACTTAAAAGGGGCTTATAAGAAAGATGGGGACAGACTTTTTAGCAGGGCCTGTTGCGATAGGACAAGGGGTAATGGTTTTAGAGTAAAAGAGGGTAGATTTAGACCAGATATAAGGAAGAAATTTTTTACGATGAGGGTGGTGAAACACTGGCACAGGTTGCCCAGAGAGGTGGTAGATGCCCCATCCCTGGAAACTTTCAAGGTCAGGTTGGATGGGGCTCTGAGCAACCTGATCTAGTTAAAGATGTCCCTTCTCATTGCAGTGGGGTTGGACTAGATGACCTCTAAAGGTCCCTTCCAACCCAAACCATTCTATGATTCTATGAAGGGCCAGACTCTTGAAAACTGAAAGGGGAGATGAATAAACAATCCTCAATTATTTTTGATAGAAAAATATATTATATATGATGAAAAACATTAAAGAGAAAAGCAACTTAAAGGCTTTCAGATTTAAATCTGCCTTAGAACTGTTTATCATGTCATTTAATTACTTTATTCCCTCCTTCATCACTTCAAAATCTGCCATTTTGACACCACTGAACTCAGGGATGGGAATTTATCCTGAACTCTGCACACAGCGGTAGTGAGGAGAGCCGCCTTCACCAATCTCCGCACAAGACCCAGTTTCTCTCGGCACAGCTGACTGCAGCAAGAGCACGCTGAAGAGATTGGACTATTTTGGAGTGATCCCTGAGAAAGAGGCCTTAAATAGACCAATACGTACATCTGGCAATCTCAGATGGATCATTGTGCTCCTTCTGCCCACATAGACATTATGTTGGTGTCCCTAAATATCAACACAATTTACCCTTCCCAGCTCCAGCTACTATCACTGGAGCAAGACCTAAATTTTTCATATCCAGATAAGAATATATTGCAATGCTTATATTCATTTGGGCTCAAACTTTCATCTTGCAACAAAATATACAGTAAAAAGAAAAGGAAACACAGAAATCAGAGGTAATGTACCCATTTGGGGCAGATAGCGTCATCCTTCTAGACTGAATGAACCGCCGTTACGGGTACTAAAAGAAACCTCAGGCTTTCTCACATCAAGGCACAAACCCAAACCCAAATCAAGTGAAGGCTTCACTGTGCCTCCTCCCACAGAACAGAAACTGTCTCCTTCCCAGGCATTTCTCAGCAGGCGGATTGTGGGAACAGGGTGAAAAAACATGCCAGCCTTGCAGCGAGCTCCCTACCAATGTAACTGCTGGCAAAACCCATGGGGATCTATGGGGTGTGGGGATCAATCGTATGGGGATGAGAAAGGGGCTGGAATACTGCACATGCCACCGCTTTGGCATGAATTGGGTTTGTGAAACGAGTGAGATGGGTGAAAGTATCCTCACCTGTGGCACAAAGGAAACAGGTTATTTACAGAAAGCAGCAAAATGTGCTGATTAGAGGTTGCTTGAAGACTCCCAACTGCTCAATTCCACCTCTTTGCCACTTAAAGCCTTTTCCTGACCTACTCGCACTGACCGACTCCACTTTCCCATTCTAGGGGAACGGAGAACTTCTTGATGGATCCAGGCGATGCACAATGCACTGCCAAGCTGGGCTGCCTGACAGCCAGCAAGGCTCTGGGTGGCAGAGCCAGGCTTACCAGCACAGTGCCAGGTGTAGGGAAGGGGGAAAGCCCAGTGCCGTAGCATGTGGCAGTGCAAAATTTGCCAAGATGGTCCGATCTTTCCCCCTCATTCATCCTCTGACAGCTTGAGTAGGGTGATGTTAATAATTCATAAGTTATCTGTGCAATAAGTTATGTTCTCCTTTTAAAAATAGAGCTAGAGAAGCAAGTGTAAATAATTAATTTGAGAAGAGAAATAATCAATTAACCCTTTTCAAAGAAGGAAAAAAATCAATAGCTCTGACTTTTTTTCACCTGCCTAAGCATTTCCGGACAGTGCCGTCCCCGTGGCTGCCAATGCTCCGATGCAACATGTATTCCTACATGCAGCATCACCACAAGAAAAACCACAGGCAATCTGGGAAATTTGGTAAGAAACTACACATCTCACAAAGCTCCTCTTCTCACCCTGACAGACTGTCTCTTCTTCTTTTCCATCCCGCTACCCAGAGCTCCAGATGCTGGGATGAAATTACCGGCGATGTGAGATGAAAACAGTTGGCGCCTGCTCACCATGAGCCAGCCAAAGCGTGGCAGGAAAGCTATGCCTCGCAGGAGCGGCAGCACCAAGTGCCAAATGAAGGGTGCTTTTTTACAGGTTTATATACCCCTTCTCCTTCAGCTGGAGCTCCCTGATATGCTCGAGGCCAGATTCACTTAGGATCTGTGCTGGCTCCTCCGAGCCCTGGGAGGAAAGTGGGGAGGGCAGGGCGTGAGACATCTCTGAAACTGCGATGCCCTGGGTACCCATGTCCACCCCAAACACCGTGTGACGCTTCCCGCATGAACAGTTGCCAGACAGTGGCTGATCTGAATTTCACCAGAGAGCAGAAAGACAAGACTTATTCCTAATTAACTTCACTGTACACTCGGCTGTGGATATTCCAGCTCTAGATCCCAGTTTCTGCTCACAGAACAGCAGCATGCTGCGAAAATTTGCTTGCCCTGGAACAAAGTCTTGCCCACACCTTGGCAAGGAAAGCAAAGGGTACTGTCTTTATCGAGGACTTATGCCCCAATTGAAATGTGATTTAGAATATGGAGAGCATGCCTTAATTTTTCCCCCCAGAACAGCACTTGAAGGATTTGCTACCAAGTTTTTACAAGGGCTTGCTGAAGAAAACCTTTAATTATGCTGTAGATAGATTAAGGGAAGGAATGAAAAATAAGCCCATATTTTTCCCATGAAAGTTTTATATAGATGTCACAGAGGCTACAGTTTGTTTGCAGTGTCACTGCTGAAGCCCATGTGACAGACAGCAGGATTATTTTTGGTAACTGGGTGGAGGATGGGGAGACCGATACACAATTTGAGCTTCGTGGAGGTTATCTCCATGCAGTCTCTGTTATTGAAAGAGCAGCGGTCTATTAGTTACTGAAAGACTTCTGCTTTATAGTAAGAAAAATACATGACAAATGGGACATAGAGGAATTTCAGTTACTATACAAAGCAGGTTTCCTTATAACTAACCAGTACCTGGACAATCATGCAGTTACAGTAGATCACTGCTCCTGCTGTAAATGCCACCACTTAAATGTAATTTCTCCATATGCAAAGGCCAGTTGAGGTCCACCAACATATTTGGGAGCGAGGCTGTGAAGGGGGTGAGTTAGAGGAAGCCCCTGTCTGGGATGAGAGGCTCTGCTCAGGCTGAGTAACAGAAGAGCAGGGTTTTTTGCATGATATAAAGCTCTGGATCTCATCAGCAGAGTCACTATTACTTTATCTCAAAACCCCTCACTTCAAATATTATAATAGGATTTGGAAGCACTATTAGATGATTGCTGGCAAGCATGGACAAATAGCAAATACCTAGAAAATAAAGACTAGCTGGAGCTTGGTGGCAACTTATTCGGCAAATCATAAATTCAGATGTAGATACTGTTTGGGGGGGGGGGCATTTATAAGCATAAGACACTGGCACAAAACATTTTTAAAATTTCAGAGGTTTTTTTTGTTTAAATCTATTTTTAAAATTGCTAAAAAGAAAAGTGGGCAGTGCATTAGAAGATGTATAATATAATTCCTTGGAAAAAAAAAATTATGTTACTGAGTTTGCTTCTCAACTGCTATACATTTTGAGTCGAGCCAGATCCATTTCCACGCCTTTTCTCCACCCTGTTTGTTGGTAGCAGACCATTTCACTATCTGTACAGCTCCTGAAATGCCACAACGAGCATAAATCATTCACTATGGTTTAGGTCCCAATTCATTATTTATCACAGTGAAAAAAGGATACCGGAGACAAAATGGTGCTGCGGTAAAACTTTCATGCAGTTAATGGTTTTAGTTATGATCATTGCACAAGACTTCATTACTTATAACTATCACAAGCAGTAACTTCTAAGCAGGGCTACTGAGTCAACATGGTGCTCTTGCTTAGCCCTTTTAATGTTATTTGAATCTATAGCTTACAAGTCTTCTCTTTGTCCTGTTTCTCAGCAAATTGCCATCATTTAAACTCATTGATACCTAAGAAAAGTCATATATTACAAAAATCAAAGATTTTTCACAGTACAGCCCTACTTCACCCCAGTGAGTAAATTTCTTTTGAGAAATGGCTGAAGAACATTATGTGTTACCTTAATAAACATGTATGAAGTCCTAGCTAATGAAAACATGGGCAATATTTTCTACAAACAAGTGTGTTTTCAGCAAGAATAATTTCTTCACCCTTTGTGTATTACTTTGCACCATATCTATGTATTTATATCAGAGAGAAAAGAGGGACAAGTGATTTCAGATTGGAATAATCACGCTTTACACATACGCTGCATGTATTATGCCCTACTTAAAAGGTTCAAGGCCATGAAAATCAGACTGTCATGCTCAGCTCTATAGAAATAGCCTCCAGATTTCATTTTGCTAGATTATGTTTATAGAGCTAAATTCTTCTGTCAGCAAAAAGCTCTCTACCTCTAGTGATGTTAAACAGAGTAGTGCACATGCACTTTGGAGAAAAATTTGTCTCTAAATAATGTGCCTGGAAGATATTTCATCTCATCTTGTATATTTCTATCATTTTTACAAGCATCTGAATGCAGCTTCTCACTCTGTTAAAAGGAACAGATATTTTAACAGAAAAATTACTTTGACTGTTAAAAGCAGCAGTTCTTGAACTGTGCTTCAAAAATCGGGTGCTGCAGGGGAGGAGGAGAGGGTAAGCTCAGGCATGATAGCATCGCCATTAGCACGTAAGCCTTGGATGAAAGAGCCTTGAGAGAAGCCACTGCCCTAAAAAGCCCACAGGTAACCTGGGAAAGCCCATTTGTACCATATGAAAACCATATGTACTGGTTTTCATCTCAGTCTGTGTCCTAAAGAGATGTGTTGAAGACATTGCTAACGGCCAGTGGGCTTGCACTTCTCTCCTCTCATGCGGAAATGAATGGAAACAGTATTTCTTGCCTTCCCATTTTGCCTCTGCCTTTCTTTGTAAAAACACCAGAGAATGCGAGCTGCAGCCGTGGTCCTCCATCAACTGGAAGTGATTTCCTGCGTGAACATGCCCGGAGAACAGCACTCGTGCCTCTAATGGTCCCAACAACCTGGAGGGCTCGAAGCACAAATTATTTCGACTGAAGTTAGGAGCTGGCCAAGAAAACCTCAGTGTCACAGAGGAGGTTGCTGCTACACCAGAGGTCCTTGCAAGAGAGAAAGCAACACCTCTGGTTGCTCCCCCTCCGGTCCTTCTGCTTTCAGTGGCAATAGAGAGTCACCTGCTCAGTACAGCCGTCCCACAAGCAATAAATGCCCCTTTCTTCCCAGCTACACAATTCTCATTCATTGCTTGCTAAACTGTTTCATAGCGCTCATGTCAAATCTTTCAGCAGCTGCTACCCCCGTCCCTAATCCTTCCCTCTCTTTGTCCAGTCTGGCAGGGCTTCCCTTCCAGCAGCATCAGCGCTGCCACAGCCATGCCTCTTTCTCTTCCCTGGCTCACAATGCCAAACCCAGACAAAGAACACAAGAAAATACAAGTTTAGCAGCTGCGAACAAGCAACCGACTCATTCTCCCCACAGGGAAGAGGAGTGGGTCCTGTGCCATCTCAGCGCATTTCTACAATAAGTAGCAAAAATGGTTTATTATTCCCCAGGTATGTAGTTTTTAGAGAGAGGATTACTCTGAGAGGTATTACTTGCAGGGGAGTTAATGATCACTACAGCGATCATTAGGCATAAAGGCACCCAACACTTGCCAAGCACGATTTCATAGTGGTTTAAACTTACACTACAGATAGGTCATCTAGTTGTGAAATATCTTTGCTGAGAAAATATAAGCAAGACGTTCCCTAAAGACGCCCTGGTGGCTCCAAGGAAGTGATGTTTGGGATAGGTTAGATGTTGACTGGAAGATGTTCAGATGTCAAAGAAGATCCACTTCCTGTTGTCAAGCCTTTGAGAAAAGATCTGGTTTGTAGATGCTCAGGAGAGAATTGGTAAGGGTTTTGCCTTAGTGCTAAGAAAGGAAACTTTGGAAAGAGTTTTCTGAATGCGTGCTGGTTGACCAAGTTGAATTCTTAATATACATAAAAATTTCTCATGAGCTGAATTAGGATATTAGGAAGGGGAAAATGACAGTTGCAGGGATGTTGCTGAGGTAATCTGTTAGTGGTGGAGTCATTTTATTCTCTCCTGGCAGCCTACTGACTCAAATGGTGATGTTAATAACTTAGACAACAAGAGAAAAAAGCAAGCAAGCCTTGGCAGTGATATGTGTACGTATTGAATCTGTGAGGGTACACTGCCTTTGCTTCTAAAGTTATAAGGAAGAAGCAGCTTTGGTAAGTCACAGAAAATCCTAGCAAATTCCTAGAATGGACAGTTCTTAGAGACATCCCAGTTTTGCAAGGATATGCTACAAAGAAGCATTCACAGCAGTAGGAAAACTCTGAAGCTCTGATGAAGAATGCCACAAAAAAGGCATCAGAGGGAGGCACAAAACCAGTTGAAAAGTTCACAGTAAAAAAAAAAAAAAAAGAGGGAAGAGTTGAAAAAGGGAAACTGGAAAAGTAGGTGAATGTAATCGTGGAAAAAAATTCAGTGAACCACAGTGCTGCAGCAGTTAGAGAAGACTGAAGCAGAAAAACTTGGTACAGTCAGGAAAGTTAAAAAATATTCAGAGAAAAAACATTATTACCCAGTGAAAGAAGTAGCTTCAAAAGAATCAGTGGAAGTATTTCAGGCAAGAGTAGCAGAGTGATGAACTACACAGCGATAAACAAACAAAATCTGAAAAAAAATTAGGAAGCATTGTGGGAAAGAAAAGCACCACATTATCTGTTGGCTAAGAGGACTGAAAAAAAAGGAAGTAGAGTGGCATGATTAAGGAAAGTAAATGCCAGGGTGCTGATGAAGACATTCAGAGAAGAATGGTGTCTAACTGGAAGACATCAGAAGTTGATAAAATCCACAAGTATTGGTTAAAAATCCTTACCGATCCAGATCTTAGCTCAAAATACATCTATAGGATATGCTGCAAAAGGCTGGAGGGATGGAGCATGCTTATGGAAAAAGAAAAAAAAAGGGAAAGAGGGAAAAAAAAAGGGAAACACTGTCCTAAAAACCTGCAAGTGACTCACTGATGATCTGAGAGCTCCTTATTGAAACAATCAGTGAAAACCAGAGTATTTTGATGATGGAGAGTACCTGGCAGATACCAGAACAAAACAAGAGCCTAGATGTGGTTTTGACAGATCATGCAAAAGCTTCTGAAAGCATGTCATGAAATGGGAATCCAGAAGCATCTGGGACTGGGGAGGGAAGTGCATTAGCTACGACACAGCTGTAGGAGAGGAGATAAGAGCACTGTGAAGGACATGGCAGGTGACTTCTTGTCACCCTTCCTCTTTGTTGTAATGTTGCTTCTATTATTTGCAAAGCTGAGATGCTGAGAAACATTACTTAGTGACAAAAGAGGAAAGCCTGTCTCATATCTGCTTAATACAACAACTTGAAATTACATGGTCAGGAGGAGGCACAAATTCATTTCCCAGTTAAAACTGCAAGGCTTTTTTGAAGGAAATAAGAATTTTATTTGGACAGAGCAAGCCTGTATATATTTCACACCAAAAAAATCCTGTTGAAAGTATCACAGGAGATCGAAACAGGTACTGGGGTGAAAGAATCCATAACAGCACTAAACATTGTAAATGTTAGGAATTCTTCAAAAGATTATGATAAAAAATGAAGGTGGCTTTAAAGAAAGAGAGCTTTCAGAGATGTGTACAATTCCTAAAGATATTTCAGCATGCAAAATACATTAAACGTAATCAACATATATGCCATCCACTGCAGTGAGAAACTGGACCCGAGGGAATTGTATGGTAGGACAAAGCAGAAGTTGGCACTGAATTAAGCAATAAACATGAACACGGATGTGATAAAATCTTTTTGTTGATCAGAGGATGATAGAGGAAAAGGGCTGAGAATAGTCAAGGATATTACAGAAAATGAGCATATGGTGACAGTGAGCTATATCAGAGAGCGAATACTGTCTAACTGGGTCTCGGGCAACGCTCCAGGACTGGATAGGAAAGACGCTCCTTCTAAGTGTCAGCCTTTAGATAGACAAGATGCACAGTCAGGGTGGATTGGGAAGAAGCTACATGGCCTTTTGGTGACTTTTCTCCTGATATATAAAGCACCAGTTTTCCCACTGCATGTCTATTATACATTGCTTTAGAGCTTTGTGCGCATTAAAGAGGCATTGCTTCTGGTAGTTATTTGAATACATCTTGAGGCCAGATTTTTTTTTTTTTTAATTTTTCAGCAATGTCAACAGCGTTGCAAACACATACTTATCTGACACACGTATCACTGTGTTTCTCCAACTTTTGTCTCATCTGTCCTTGTGTGACCTGCCAAGGACCCAAACCTCTGTCTTCTCACCTACTGTAACCTTGTGAAATTCTGACTCCCAGAGAAACCACCACTCATGGTATGAAAAACGAGACCGTACTACTACTACCACATCTTATGCTACATCTTACACCCTGCTGTGCCTTCAGATCAGCATGATCTCATCCTATCATTCTACCTGCCACCTCCCCCTTTCCTTAGCTCCCCTCCAGCCTTTGCCTCTTATGGGGCAGAGTCTGCTTCCAAAGCAAGGGTACATTCACTTCCACTTGCAATGCAGCAGAGACAGTTGAGTGAGTTGTGCATCCCTGCCCTGCTAGGCTGCAGCAATCTAAGAAGCAGGGTAAATTCAGCCTGGTTAGAGCTCGCTTGAGACTCCAGCACTGCTGGACCAGTTTCCTTCCCACTGCTCACCCACAATTTAGTTTCTCAAACTGCTTAATCCCAAAGACCATCAAGCAGTATCTAGTGGACCTGTGTGTTAATCAACAACAAGCAATACATTTGGTACTGTGGATGACACGGTATTTTTGTATGGAATATAGACTGCAGACCTGGTAACATGGTATCATGTCCATTAAGCACAGCATTCACAAATAACATTGGGAAAGAAGAAGAGTAGCTAAAACATCATGCCGACTTTATCTTTTGTGTCAGGCTCCTAAGTAATCTAAGCAACACTGGTATTTACACCAGCTGACGATCTGTACTGTTAGGTACAAAATGCTCCAAAACTCTTGCACTGGACTCCCCATAACCCAAACGCAGAGAGAAATTAAATAGGAGTTGTCCTTATAAAACCGAGTCAGGCTTTGTGCCAGTTGACTTGTAAGCATTGTTTGAAAGATTAAAATAACACATAATTGCACCAGCTTTCTAAATCTCACCAGGGCTCAGAGGATAAATGCCTTACCTCATTATGTTTAAATGCTCTATCTCAATCTGGTTTAAAACAGAGCAGAGGCTGTGAGCTGCCAATCTGCTGTACTGTTAAGAGAACAGAAATACCACTACAGACCAGGCTGTGAGCTCCGGCAAAGAACCACGCTTAGTATTTGGCTTTCCTTTACTGTCCCCCGCTCCTCAGCTCACTTGCTTCCAAGGATCGTCACTTCACCCAGTATGACTATGTGTCGGCTCCAATTGAAATGATCCCTTTTCTCAACAGACAGCGTTTCTGTGCCTGAAGTGCAATGTTATTTATACATTACAGACCACATTCCTGCTGCCTAGCTCATGCTAGTGGCTCCTACTGTCACCGCTGAAAAGCACCAGCCAAAGCGGCAGCTTGCCTATCTGAAGTATCCTCTCAGAGACGAGTCACGCACACCTCATTTGACTCTCAAATAGGTGGAAGTCCCAGTCTGTGTAAAGGAGAGTCAGAGCTAGCTGGAGTCAAATCAAAGATAGTTTTGCTCCAGTAGGAAGAGAGGCTTTGAGGAGCCAGTTTAAAACGGGACAGAAGCCCTGTGAGAAGCCCCAGCCAAAAGCCCCAGCATCACTCCTCTACCTCCCTTATTGTTTCTAAATTACCAACACATTTGGGACATATAACAAAGATGAGGAGACCTTTTGGGCAATTGTACAAGCAATATCAGTAGGCATTTCAGGTAAGAGTTAGTCCAAGATGCTTGCATGTCAAATTTCCCATCCAACCCAGCAACACCGCTCTGCATGGCTTTCCTGACTATTGCATACCTCTTTTAACTTGTCCAGCTCATTTTGCAGTGTCTGCTTGGATACTTCCACCTCAATAATTTGCTGCCGAAGGATTTCATTTTCATCTTCTGCTTTAACACGTTTCTCTTCCACAGTCTCCAGCTCATGGTGCAGTCTGACAGAAACATCTTTGGCTACCTGGTCAGAAGAACACAACCACATTAAGAGGATCCATGAGGAGCAAGAGCTACAGTATATCTCCTACAGTAGGACGCATATTACAACCCTAGACAGCTGAGAAATTTTTAATTCAATTATGTGACTGTTGATGAAAGACTCCAAGCCTTCCAAGTACCAAAATGAATATTCATTTCTAATAAAGAAATCCAAGATGAAAATCTATTTGATTACCCGTCTCCAGCTCCCTCTCCACATTATGCTAAGGCAATGCCGTGAACAGCAGGAGGAAACGCGCACATACCAACCCCACACATCAAAGTCCCAGCATATCACACTGATAAAACAGAAGATGAGGAATTGTGCTGTAAAGTTGACAGGTCATCGATCAAAGCTGCATCCATGCAGCAGTCTCATCCACCCAAATTTGCTGCTCTAGCAGCAATCACAACTAGGCAAGAGTGATATGAAAGCACAGAAATATATGCTAGCTTAGGTCTTCTGAATCCAGCCTAACAAGAATAAATATTTACTCCAAAAACACTTGGAAAGGTGATTCATCACGCAAAATGATGAATTACTGAATTACAACAAGTCAGCAAAAACAAAGCAAACAAACTAAAAAACCTCAATATCTCTTTCATTTGAATCTATGTACAAGATTTTTACTGAGTAATGTATCATTTCTATTATGATAAGGTTATAATTTGTTTTCTATCATAAAAGAGAAAATTAGGTCTGACATTTTGAAAAGTTTGATGACTTGATATGTCACTCTCATTTCCACTGCTGGAAACCAATCATTCCAGTTTCAGAAGGTTTTATGTTTTGCATTTTTAAGTACAAAATGCTTAATAATTCTAGTAGTAAGCAGTCCCTCTCTACAGAAGATATTTTCAAAACAGCTACAAGACAGCAATATTAAGACAGACGAGTAAAGCTAGATAAACATCGTGCCTATACAAAGCTTAGCCTTGATGGAAACATTTCTGAAAAATATAAAAACCGTTTCAGTATGGACATAATTTTTACAGGAATTTGTGTTTTTATGGGAATAGCATTTTGATTCTCTATCTGCCCTCCTAAAATATTATAATAGTCTGTTCCTGTTATGAGTAACGCATTAGGCACTAAGAAATGCAACGTTGACTAGGGTTTTTTCAGTTATTTGGCATAAGCAAGAAAAGAAAAGGAAGGAAATGGCATGAATTGGGAAAAGCATATCAGGTTTTGTTTATACAGTTCTGCAAAGCTAAGGTTTTCACTAAAACCAGTAAAACAAAACCCTTTAAATCTTTCAAATGCACAAATGTAGCTTGACTGCATTTCTTTCATTTTGAATCTAAGCACACTTTTTTTACTAACACATCTTTTTATGATGCTGCATATTTGTTCTCCACCACAGAAGAAGGAAATTGGTTCTGACGTTTGGAGAACTACTGCCTGTTTCATGTGTCACCCTCCCTTCCATTGCAGGGAGCCAAATCCCCGTCTGCTCTCTTTTGCTGTGAATATACATCTCTCACCCACCTTTAAATCTTGTTCCAGGCTCCTAATGAGCTCTCCATCCACATGGCCTGTTTGTGCAACTTTCAAGCTTTTCTGTTCTGCTTTCCTGAGACGATATTGCAGAATGCGGCAATTCTTGTTTGCCCGGTCCAGCTCTCGCCGGAGCTCCTGCAGCTGGTAAACATCTTCCTCTAAATAGCTGTCACGCATTTCTTCCATTTCAGCCCGAAGTTCATCCAGCTCATCCTGTGAGAAGTCAAAACAGTGCTCCATCATACCTCAAAATCTCACCCGTGGGAGCAAAATAGGAAACATGCTCACTAGGATACCATATTAATGAAGTGATACAGATTGCAACATGCAGCTCCAGAAGTCATAGGAACAGAAGTTTTATCCCAACATTGACTAATTATGCTGAACTAAATTAATGAATACTTGTTATATTTCTTACAATTGCTTTAATAACTAAAACCAGACCAGATGCTTATCAGTCTCCTGAAGCTGGTAACACCTTCATTTTACCATCTCTAATTAAAATAAAAAATGTATAATTCTTTGCCACTATCTGAACTAATTCCTTGCTTTATTTAGACTACAGTAAACCTACTTAACTAAGTACCTCAGCATCCCTGTGTGATGTGCCTTCTTGAACAACCAGCACTACCTTAAAATGAAATTGTCCCTTGAAAACTTTAATGAATCTTTACGCCAAATACCAAACTGCTCCATATGAAAATACTGTCCCATCTCAGCCTAGCACTATGCACATGCTTAATGACAGATGGGTTGGATGCAGGAGAAAGTGGGTTTCTGTTGTGTGCACACACATTTCAATAACAGGACCACATGGACAAAATAAAACCTGTGCCCGTGGGAATAACCTGGTCATTCTTTTCTGGGAATCATGAACTGTCCCAATTCCACATTATACCATGAGTGGCACATGCTCTCTAAAGTCAGATTTAAGGATTTACGGCTGAACAGGATAAGCTCTATCATTCCCATTTGTTTAATGTGAGCATGACTGAAGCTCCAGAGCTAAAACTCTTATAAAGGTCTTCCAAGCACAGGGGTACAAGCCATTAAACTACTGTGTGAGAGGAAAACTATGACTCTACTAACATTGAACAAAGTGGGGAAAAAAATCAAGAAAAAGAGCCAGGAGGAGAATATTTGAAATGAACTCTTAATTTTTAAATGGTTTTCTTTAAAATTGCATTTGATATTTTAAAGACCAATTTTTCTGTGGAAAACATAGCTTAAGAAAGATTCAAGGAGAACTTGCACCAGGGCTAGCTGCACTGTCACCTCACTTCAGATCTCTAAATGACACTTGAAATACCAAGGATGGCTGGAGACTATTTCACACTTGTATCGGGTGGAGGAGACACTGCTATGGAGTTAGCTCCCTTGACAAAGTCCCGCCTGCCCCAGGCTGGACCATCCCTGTCCAGTCCCTCCATGAACATGTTTGCCTACATCCCCCTGGTAGTTCTCTCAACCATTCCCCCTTCCCATGGCCTAACTGAATGGAAGGTCGTGTTTTTCCCTGTATTCATCTTGCTCCACTGGAGCTTTAATAACAAATGAGGGACAGATCTTGTCTCTGAGCACAGTCCTGACCAAAGGAAGACACGTTGAACTTCTTTAGCCTGGTTAGTTATGTTAGAATTATACCGTTACTCCTACCAAAATCCCATCCACATATAAGAACTCCAGTATTTATACAGCTATGTTTTAACTTCAGCTAGTTGAGCCAGCAGAAGTTAAATTTTGGGTAAGCACAAGGCTGGTTATTTCCAACATGACCACTTTGGGCTCAGCAGCGAGGCTTTGCTCCACCAGTACAGCCCTCCCAGGGCTCTACACAGTTCTCCCTAGATGCTCAGAAAGGACAGACTGGTTTTCTCACAAGCCCACTATCGCTATACATTCTCAATATATTCAGATTTCTGCTGTAGGGGCATCCTGTCCCACAATCTCCCTGGGACAGCTGCAGGAGTAGGGTATTTGTGTGGATGGAGAAGCTCAAGGGTTACTCCACAGTGAGCTGGGTCATGCTCGCACCATACACTGTCTGAAAAGGAATAGTACAAGCACAGTAACAGAAGTTACCCTTGCAGCAATGACATCCTCAGAAGCTGCAAATACATTAATTAACCACAAACAGCAGACTGCGAGGAAGCAAATGAGCTCTGCAGACCAAACCCAGCAGGATTCTTTAAAAACATTTTATGGTTCGGGCCCTATCTACTCCTCCTCAGGGTATAGCCAAATACTCTGGCCAGTTTGTAGTCAACACACCGGTAAAGTTTTGATAAATGATTGATATTTTTAAAAAAGAAAAACATAGCAACCTATGCTTGAGTGAATTGCGGAGGAGACCTGTTTTACTTTTTAATGTACACACTTTTTCACTTTGCTGCACATTTATGGACACTTTCAAGAGGTAAAGTAAAAGTTTACCCAGTAATGACAGAGATGCAGAAGAAAATGTCAAGGTTTTAGAAACTGGTTAGAGAGTAGCAGTGGTTTTTGAGCCTAAGAAAAGGAGTACACTTTTGTGTTACCAGTTGATTGACTAGGTATTTTGGCTAAGGGACTCATACCAAAAGTACAGTCTTTACCTGTCGGAGCTAATACAGCCCTCTGGGATGAACAGGACCAGAGTTATTGCCTAGGGCTGTCTGTAGACTCAGGAGCTGAATCTACCTCAAGTAGATTTAAGTTCAATTAACTTTGTAATATCATCTTCAGAATGCTAGTGTTAGATTAATAATTTGGTTGTAAATTAGAATTTTGAAACACAAATCCACAATAGAGGAAAACATCTGTCATCAGATGGGATCTGGTTTATAATCTGATGTTTCTATTTAAGAACTAAGCAACGGCTTTCATGTATTAAGTGGCCTAAGAGCAATTATAATGTTATTGCTCACCTCTTAAACTTCCTTCTCATCTATATCAGGTTTTGGAATTAGTAAACCTGGTTGGTTTCTAAAGACAAATAATCCACAATATTTGACTTCATAGCATTTATTACAACCAAATTTGGAAAGTGAAACTCACATCATTTTAAACAACCCAATCCGTGAAACAGTCATCCCATTGAAACTGAATATTCCCAAATCCTCTCAGTGGGCATGGGAGCTCTCCCAGCCTGAAGAGTCACTCTGTTTCTGTTGGAGACTTGAATCCAGTGTCTTTCCTCCCACCAAAGAAGTTCCCCAAAGAGCTGCAGACATTGGCATGAGCTATATTTCAGGAGATAGATAGGCCTGTCTTTTACATCTGGGAAAACTGAAGTTTTCTCAATCTCCCTTAACAGCACAACTCTGACTTTGCAAGTCTGTGATTTTTTTTTGTTATGCTTGCCTCTGGTTTTGGTTATAAATACAAAGTTTGCTTTTCTCTAGTGTAATTTTGCAGATAAACTAAAATTTAGGATACAATCAAGAAAGCTGTACTTTAAAACCTCGCACAGTTCTGCTCTCAGATTTTTTTTACTGAATTGAGCTTCTTTTCCACACTTAATTTTTCTTCTACTCCCCAAACTTTCATATAGAAATCAAGCTGTGTCCCGGTCCCTTGTATTTAGGAATACAGCGTCCTTTGGACGAGCTTTAGAACACGGCAACATACATGCAAACACAATGAGGGCACAAACAATTTTGACCGTATAAGGAGCAGAAACCTCACCATACGGGCTGCACGCAGCGCCAGCCCGCTTTCTGCTCTATTGCTGCAGTGCCTGGGGCTTGGACCTGCATAGTCTGTCCAGCCCAGGGAGGAAAAACCCAAATGGGACAGATTAAATCTTTTTGGTTAGCAAGATGAAGTCCTATTTTTATATATTAAAAATATACATACAGAAGCATGTCACCTCTGAAACATCAAAATATAGGAAAATGATATGTGGTTCAGATATTGTATGACAGCACACAATTATGGACGCTGGGACAATCTTTTACTAGTTACAGTAAAGACATAATCTTGCTCTCGATACAGGCCACAAAACCACTGGCAAGGGTGTAGATGCTTCCAGTTCATAACAGCTTATTCTCCTTGGTAGGTACTTGTGATTCTGCCGTAGATGCTGGAACCTTGAGTTAGCATCTCCTAAGTCGGAGCTGTTACGATTACACCTACAAAACCAGGACAGCTTAAACTCCTCTTCTAAAGTGATGCATGCACACAAAACAGAGGAAGCTAAGTTAAAGACCCAGGGAAGTGGAAATTACAACTGAAACTATGACGATCCTAGCTACGAAACTGGCAAACCTACTGCTTTGAAGGAAAACATGTCAATCATTAGTGAAATCAAAGGTAAATGCAGCAAAGCCAGAACCTTAAAAATCCCAAACTCTGTAGTTCACAAAAAAGATGCTTTGGCTACAAGGCAGTGGGAAATAATAGGTAAACCCAATCCCTCACTTCATTAAAATGTATTGTTCTTATTACTAT
The DNA here is from genome assembly GCF_034638445.1 of Ciconia boyciana. Classification (NCBI taxonomy): domain Eukaryota; kingdom Metazoa; phylum Chordata; class Aves; order Ciconiiformes; family Ciconiidae; genus Ciconia; species Ciconia boyciana. The sequence goes on along the minus strand of NC_132935.1, from coordinate 56,686,436 downwards.
TATTATTTTGAGTGAGAATTAAAGCTCTTTCTCTCAGGAGGTATTGAGCTTCATAGCGTGGACTTTAATATTGTAAAACTGAAGAAAGAGATCAGACTAGGCACATAAAAGTAATTAAAACAAACAAGTAAGAAAGTGGCCATCCCTCTTTGTGCGTCTAAAAAATGGAGAGCCTGCTCCCTCCCTTAAAAAGGGAGGACCTGCTCCAGCATCCCAAAGTGGCAATTGAAATTGGGAGGTTAAGTGCTGGCGTAAGAAGCTTCACTTTGCTGTACATCCCTGTAGGGGATGAGAGCCTCCTCTTGATCCCTTTTAATTTAATGATAATTACGTTATTACTTTCAGTAAGAACAGCACCAGGCAGAGAGTCCTGGAAAAAAGAATATTGTTCAGGAAAAAGCTAAACTGCTTTTCTTTCCCGATGTCACTCTGGTCATCAGAAAGAACAAATGGAAGCGTGGGAAAGAAAATAACTTTCTAACTGGCAGCTCTTCCCAAATTTGCAGTAGAAATCCAAGTTGCTCCTCCTCCTGAGTCTAACCACTTACAATTTCAGGTACTTGGCCCAAATGACTTCCTAAAGGCCAGTTATTTGGGGTCTAATAGGGATCACTCATCTGAGATTCACCGGGTGGCTGTATGAACACAGGGCCACACTTAAATAGCTGGTCCATTTTCAGGATTCCCCTAGACTTCAGTGCAAAAGCAACAGAATTAGGATTCACTGTTTCCCTGTCAGTCTACCAAGCCAAGGTGAATTGGCTGAAAGGGGAAAGCCTGTGTGCAGTTTCCATTGCTGCGTAGGCCAAATACATACTGATGGTGTAATTTCACATCTGTACTGTGCAAATTGAAGACTTGCCTGTCAGAAGAGAAGCCATTATCTCATTAATACCTTTACTGATGTCATGCTTGTTTATTATTGATTTAATTTATAATGAAGTATAATTAAGGGTAAATTATAGGAATATGCCTTGTTTAGGATTCTTAAAAAAAAAAAAAAAAGAGAGAGAGAGAAAAAGAGTCAGGCCATGCAGCTATTACAATAAGTAACCCATACTCCTGTGAGTCATTCCCACCGAAACGACCAGGAATACTTGTACAACTGATGGCCTGTGTCTACCCGGCCAGTCTGGTTGAGATCCGTAATGAGGTTTGAAAGTAAATTTTCCAATCATCCCCACCGACTGCGGACTCATTCAGCCCACAGAGCACGCAAGAACCAGGTTCCTTCTGAAATAGAATAAACAGAGACCTACGCTCCAAGGGTGCACCAAATGTGCTCCGTTACTCTTGAGTCCTCTGGACAACTGTAAAACACAGGCACGATGGGGATGTTTCATTCAAGGGGCCAGACCAAATACAGCCCAAACTGCATATAAAGACAGAGGTAGGGGCATCAGCACCAGCTGCATCTAGGCCAGCCTGCCGATCTACCCTCACTGAGCTGAATTACTGGCTAATACAGAAAAAGCTCTTAACTCAGAGCGTGAATAGAGACTGAAAACTGGAACCCAACCATGAGTCAAAAAGAAAAAAGGAATTTTGGAACTTACTATTAGGGAGAAATTACATGCAGAAAATAGCATAAAAGATGTATGGATACTGAATTCATTACTCTGCATTTACAGTTATGTATATTAGCAAACTGAAAGTCTTTAGGCTCCAGTGAATTAGAATGCATCAGTGTCCAGAAGTTATATACTAACTTGAAAACATCTGCAAACTAGGAAGACAAAAACGTACAAAACCAATAAACTGTACAGTGTTTAAAGAAAATGCAAATGAAGTATGAAAGTCAATTGTCCATGTAAAAAATGTAAGTATTTATTAAGTTAGCCAAAAGTCATATTTTTAGATTATGCCAGTACTATTTTCTAAATAGAAGGTTATTTGATATACATTAAATCAAATGAGGGGAGAGTGAGGAAGGAAGGAGGGGCGGAAATTATAGTGGGTAGCTGCTATTGCGCTGACGAACCCAGAGCTTCTAGAAAGTCCTTGATAAATCTAAGATTCATAAACTGTGATTTTACGTAATCTCTGTTTTTGTATTTTAAATACCTCAAACTGTCTGTATGTAGGAGATGCTGCTGCTGCTAAGGAATAAACACATCCCCCATATCACTTTACAGCAGAAGTGCAGCAGGGATAAACATGCTTTAAAAGGCTTTGGTTGGGAAGAAAGCAACAACTATTATTTTTGCCTCTTGCAAAACATGTTAATGAACCTAAAGTCCCTGGGCCCCTGATATTGTTGTCTAGCTCTCAAACCAAACTACTTTACCAGTCATGCACTGATCTGATGTTGTCGAAGCTTGTGCACAAAACAAGATGAAAACTGAAAAATCGTAGGACCGTGAGCACCTGTTGACTTCAGGGCTGGTTTAAGTTTGCAGGATCCGAGAGCGAGAGCAGCATCTGGCAGCTTTTCTGCTTCATTCAAGCATTAGCCCCGGTATTGTTTCAACACACTTCCTCGACTGGGGCGACTGAAGCTGTTCGAGCAGTCATCTGGCTGGTGCAACATTGGTATCATCTATTGAGGGCCATCAAGGGAAACTATTGCCTGGTGCATCACACAGCTAATCCCCTCCAGGCAGCGCAGGGGTTGATGGGGACACAGCTGGGGCTAACAAGGCACACGGCCTTGCTATTCTTCCCCAAAGTGACATCCCCCTCCGACAGCTGACCGTCCCTCCAGCCGAGCGTGGCCACGTGGGTTTTGTGCCCTGGGCAGGGTTATCGCCTCTGTTCTCTTCGGGACCGCCAGTCACCAGGTGGGAAAAGCAGCATGTCAACCAGAGATGGGGGACGAGCTTTGTTTTGCTAACCCCAGTAACCCTCACTAAACGGAAAAAAATAGGTCCCATCGGTTTGCATCTTTTTTGCTCTGCAAAACCCTTTGACATAGACAACTCCCTGCAGGTTAATAAAGGAAATGGTTGTATTACTCCTCATGAGTTCATCCCAAGCCTACGGATGTGAAGATCTACAGTTTCAAGGGAGCTGAGAAATACAATGTAACCTCATATGACACACACTGTGATTTTAAACAAAAATGAACATCCTTTAGATGTATCAGAGTAGAATAAGGGGCCTGGAGTGGCCCCTTATTCAATTTATATCCAGCATATGTCTCAGATAAAAATTAATATAGAAAGAATAAAGACAATGCAAGATAAACAAGATGATTCTCTAATAAATCCAAGATAGTTTAGAATATATTTTTGTCCTAGTCCACACTATAGCACCATTTCTGGCATATTGAACTTCAACCAACACACGCACAAAGAGAAGGCCCAGTAAAGCAAAGCAGAGCAAGCATCAGTTTTGTTTTAAGGGCTGTATGAAGTGTTATGCCTCATGTAGGAGGCTGCTTTCACACTGTGGCCATGAAGGATGTAAAAAGAAAAGGGGCATGTGTCACGGCTAAAATACCACTGCTGTTTCTGCTAGCACGTTTATTTAATTAAAGCAGTCTGAATTAAACTTTGGCCAAGATAAAGCAAGAACATTTTTCATGGCTAAAATTTGGGTCCTCTTCCTTAGGATCCCTCATCCTTTAGAGGGCTCTACACCACAAAGAGCTTCTTTCAAAGTTTCCCAAGGACTTGCATAGCGCATGACGCTTCTCCCCGTGCTGGACACTTTAAAGTAATCCTGAAAAACAACACTTGTGTGGGCAGTATTTTGCTATTACTATCAGGACTGGCTAGCAATAACTAAAACTTTACCTTCTGCTAGCACTTACTGATGACCTCCTGGCTCCACGGAGTCAGGCACCACGACATAATTTCTCTCTTACACATCAACAAATAAATGATACCTTTTAAATGCTGCTATAGTATTACAGTCTTCCCCCATAGGTAGCTGAAATAAGGTTATGCAAGAAATACATGAAACTGAAATCAATGATGAAACTTCACAGAGGTAGGAGAAGAGACACTTCCCAATGTAAACACTTCTCCTCAGCCACTTCACCTACAGGCTTAACTTTATGGATAGTTGGCCACTGCTGGAGCCAAAGTCTCATCTAGGGTAAAATCACAGTCCCTGGAAATACATAAGGTGGTAACTTGCTATCAGGTTGAAGTCTGGCTCACAGTATATGAACTCTGAGATGTTTGCAGCACCAAGAGTTTGTTCTGCAAAGGCTTCTATGGAGCACTCTGGGAGAGTTTCTAGCACTTCTTGAGTAGAAATAAAAACAAATGACTGTTTTGTTTTTTCTGGTAGCCCTTTAATCTCCAGTAATCTTTATCACTAAGTCTATGTATATGTATATATATATACACACACTATCTTCTATAACCTATGTTCCAGCCACATGAAAGACCTTCCTATATGAATAATAAATTTCCCTAAAACAGGCTTTAAAATTATGCACACTTACTGTTGCACTCCAGCTGCAGGGAGGGATAAAGAGGAGTAAAAACTACAAAATTCGGCATATGGCCATGCTCAGGAAATTAACAGTTTCTTCTGGGATTTATCTAATCATTCGTCTATTTACAGCTGACAGCTTCCCCGTTATCCCTTAGCCCCCTCCAGCTAAAGGAGAAACACAGCTTGCTCCAATACCAACCAAGAGAACTGCATTGTAAAAAACACGAGGAACAAACCCACAAGTAAACAACTCAGGCAATGCTGTGGTTTTAATTTGCAGAAGGTTTTTATAGGTTTCCCTAGGAAAGGAAAATGAAGTTTGGGAATGCTCCTGATAACTTTTGTGCCACTGGGCTGTTTCCAACCATTTCGAGAGAAGAGCAGAACTGCTAAGACTTCATGCACCCAGGTGGCCAAGGAGAGCAGACAGACCATGTACCTATTCCCCTCAAAGGAGGCGACAGTGTGAGCTTGTGGCTTTCCAGGCACCAGGACATCCCCACTGGAAGTCAGCTGGGACACTGAGCCCCAGGAAACCAGTCTGTATTATCCTACTGGTCTCAGAAATACTTGTAGCCTGAAAAAGTCATAGTCCAAACCAAAGAAGGGACACAAGTGCTGCAGATGATGAGGACATCAAGGTGAAAGACCTGAAGACGCTGTTGCACAGGGTGAGAAGTTTGAAATTATGTAGAATAAAGTTATTTACCTAGGACTTGCCAATGTCAATCAGGTCCCATGATAAGAAAGTCCCTCAGGTGGAACACCCTAACAGTGGTCGGCCCTAGACGATTCAGACAAACTCTTTTTTTCAGTTTCCCATAGTTAAAAATTACTTTCAGTATGAAACAAGAGGCTTAACACATCCTTCATAAAGGGTTAAAGTTTAAGTACTATAGTTGTGCAAATCCTGTAAGGCAAAGAGGTGCTCCTGGGCTTCTGGCCTCCATGATTTCTAATGGCAGTGCCAGTTTACCTACTCCTAAAGCAATTCCTATTATCAATTCTGATTTCATTACATCTCCTCTTGTTTCTGGGCTGTCAGGTAAAACAGAAGCTTCTGATAAAGGTTCTCTGTGCTGCTCATCTTTTTATAGACTATTACATTTCCCTAAGACACTCTGGAGTTTTCCATCAATAAGTGCTATAAAAGCTTTGCTATGCACCAGTAATTTTTATTGGTCTAGTTCTGTATTATCCTTTTCTAGATGACCAGCAGTGCCCACAGTATTTCAGGTACACCCACTGATCTGTGTAACAGCTACAGACCTATAAACATTATATTTTCTTTGTTATTCTCTGTTCAGTTCTCACTGAAATCTAACATAATTTTTGCCTGCAGTTTCACATTGAGCAGAGATTTGCATTGCTCCTTCTCTCATGATGCTCCTGAGATAATGCAGTGCATTTAAAACCCAGAAAAGTGCATACTCAGTCCTTCTTTCCAAGTGCTTCAAATTTTCAATACTGAGATTTATTTCCCATCCCCTGCCTTAATTTTTCACTTATTCCTTAGGGGTTAAGTCTATGATTAAGTTCTGTCTGGTCTTTGCTGGGCTTGACTTAAGGTAAAAAAACTTAGTGTCATCTGAAAATTTTGCTGTATCATTGCTCGTTCCTTTTCCCAGTTCATTAAGCAGCACCAGACCCAGCAAAGAACCTTGCAGCACCCCTGCTGTTAACCTTTTGCTATGCTGAACATCGTTTCTTGTCCCTGAGCCAAAAGCCCTTAACAAGCCCAGTCTCTACCTTTACCCCCCTTCTCTCCCAAGGTTACACCCAACTCCAGTCCTTATCCGAGCAAAACTCCCATGGATTTCCATGGTCATTTTGCTTGACAACAGTGTTTCCAAAATCAGGGAACAAAGATTGTTCTCACCAGCAGCAGAGTCAAATGGTACCGTAGCTGCGGTTACATGATTATCTCAGTTTATCTTATTTATAGATCTTTATGGATGTAGCCTCTTTGCTGTGCCAAAAGATCAGATTGTAAGTGCAAGTCCAACTAAAGGTTCCCGCAGGTCAACCCAGCTCAGAGCACGCCTGAATTTAGCTTTTCTGTTTCTCCAAGGATGAATGCAGACAGATGTACTTTTCTACCTGCGCAGGGTTGCAAGGACACTTTTTATTGCTGCTCTTGTTAGTCTACTAGTACTTCACAACGAGTGGCTTCACTTCCCAGTGATAAAGTAACACAATAAACAGACAACATAATGCTGTCATCCTTTCCACAGCAAATGAGGGAACCGGTTTCTTTGGCTTTTCTTAAAGGGTGATACCGAGGAAAACAGTTCCTGGAAAGCAAGGTCTTGCTAACCGGTAGAGTGTTTGCGGTGCTTTAGAAAGAGTTGGGGTGTGCTGAGCTACCACCACGCCAACCAAGCGTAACATTGCCACAGTACACGTTGCACCAGACTTACGTTCGTCCAGCCTCCACAAATCGGGCTTTTGCAGGGAGCCGAGATCACACGCTTAAGTCCCTTAATGCCCTTAAGCCGTGCCTCGGCCCCGCTTTGCGGGGCTTTTGGCTCTCCCTGCACCTATTTCTCTCCCGCGGGTGAAATCGGGCATTTGGTCGGGCGGGGGTGGGGGGTCCCACGGGAGGTGACTTCAGGCTGCGCGAATCCACCCGCCGCCCCCAGCGCGGACCCCGCAGAGGCGGGCGGGAGGGGGCTGCGCCTCTAGCGCTGCCTCCCCCTTCCCCTCACTTCCCTTCCCGGGGCCGGGACCCGCCAAGGCCGGGCTCCGCGGGCGATGCTCACCTTGAGGTACTCGTTCTCCGAGCGCAGCTCCTCCACCTCCCGCTGCAGCTCCTCCGGGGCCGCCGCCGGCGGCTCCCCGCGGCTCGGGGCTCGCCCCCCGCCCGGGGGCGCGGGCAGCGGATCCCCGCGGGGGCCGGGGGGCGGCGGCGCTCCGCGCCCGGGGCCGGGGCCGGGGCCGGGGCCGCCGCGGGTCGGCTCGGCGGCGGCGGAGGGCTGGGCGGCGGGCGGCTCCCGCTCGCGGTCGCTGGAGCCGGTGCCGGACTCGGCGTCGCTGCTGGCGGCCGGGGCCAGGCGCTGCTCGTCGGAGAGCGGCTCGGAGGGGCAGTCGGAGAGGTCGGAGCTGCTGTCCGTGTGGCCGACGCGGGCCAGCGCCGCCGCCGCATGGCCGCTGCCCGCCGCGGAGCCCCGCTTCCCCTTCCTGCCCTTGCCGGGCGGCGGGGCCGCCTCGCCGCCGGGCTGCCGCCCCCCGCCCCGGCCGCCGGGGCCCGGCTCCGGACCGCGGGCCGCCCGCTTGGCGCAGGGGGCGGCCTTGGCGCCCGCCCTGCCGGCGGCGGTGCCGGCGGCGGCGGCCTTGCCCCCCGGGGCGGCGGGGCGGCGGGAGAGGCGGCCTGGCGCCGCCAGCAGCCCCGCGGCCGGCGGGTGGGCGCCCGGGTGCGGCGACGGGGGCGACCGGCGGGGGAGGCCGGGGGACTTGGGGGGGGCGGGCGGCGGCTTGGCGGCGGCGGCGCGGGCGTGGAGGTCCTTGAGGAAGGGTCTGGCGGGCGACGGGGCGCGGTGCAGCCTCTTCTTCTCGGCGTGCGGGTGGTGGTGGCCGGGCGAAGGCGGCGGCGGCGGCGGCGGCCGCAACGCGTCGCCGGGCCCCGGGCCGGGGCCGGGGCCGGGGCCGTTCAGCGCCTCCATGGCGCGGGCCGGGGGCGGCGGGGCGGCAGCGGCGGCCGCGGGGGCGCCCGGCGGCGGCAGGAGCGGCGGTCCCCGCGGGGCGCAGCAGCAGGACGGGCAGCCTCCTGCAGCCTCCCCGCTCGCTCTCTCATCACTTCTGCTTCTCCCAGCCACAGCCCTCACACTTTTCTTTCTCGATCCCCCTCTTCCTGCCCCCCCACCCCCACCCCCTCCTCCTCCTCCTTCTCCTCCTCCTCCTCCTCGCCGCTCTCTCCCGAGCACTGATTTGTTTCAATAAAACGAGCCCAAATCCCCCGGTGGCAGCCGTCTCCTCCTCCTCCCTCTCCTTCCCCTCCCGCTCCCCTCTCTGCCTGGCTCAGCTTGATGCAGCTCAAGTTGTGATGCAGCCCAAAAAAACCCTCCTTTTCCCCTCAAGCCGAGGCGAAGGCGTGTTTCCCGGCTGCCTTCGCCTCCGCTCGCCAGCCCCCGCTCAGCCCACCGCCGCCGCGAACCCCATGGCTCCCGCTGCCCCCAGCCCCGGCCGCCGCCTCCGCCCGGCTCCTGAAATAGCCCCGCTGCTGCCGGGGCCGCTCCGGCGCGGCGCTGCCCGCCTGTGCGCAGGATCCGCCTCCGCTGTCAGCGAGCCAGGCTGCTCTCCCTGCAAACTACTTTCCTCGCACGCTTTATTATAGGGGCGCCTCTGCCAGCCGCTTCCCATCAGAAAGCCTAATCTGGGGAGAAAATTTAATTTCCCCTCTACACGAGCTGTGTAGCGTTGCCCGTGTATTTTTTTTTTTTTTCCCCGAGCTAAGACTTCATGGAAACCCTCTCTCCAGAGACTGGCAGCGACAAAACAACAGCCGCCGCATTATCTCTTTGCTCAAGGCAGACACAGGTTCACCGAGAGGCAGGGCTGACTATCGGAGGGAATCAGCCGGTTCCTGGCTGTGGCTAAACTACAAAAGGCACGGACCCATCCTTTTGGAGCACGGGGATATGAAATTACAGCCCTTACATTTGCAAAGCACCCGGAGAGTAAATGAAAGGGAGGAGAGGCTCAAGCGTGGGAAAGAGGCGCAGCCTAATCGGTAGAGCGGAGCAGCAGCAGCCAGGATGTTTCTGACTCCTCCGCTCGGGCACAGCGGGACCTTGGACGGTGACTCCCTTATCTGTCAGAGGAAGGCGGTAAATGCGTGCTTAGCTCACGAAGTCCTTGGGAGGCTCAAGTCACCCACGTCTGAACGGCAGTGGCTGCAGCGCGCCCCGGGGAAGGGCAGTCCCGGGGGTTTTGGGGGGACGCTACCCTGGGGCGCTCCGGGTCCCCCGCTCCGCTCATCTGGGCGCAGGGTATTACCCCGATAGCAAGAGCCCCGGCGACGGCCGGAGCCTGAGGGCACCGGCACCGTCGCAGCAGCAGTCAGGGCGGCCGAGGTAAGATCGGCCGCTGGGCCTGGCAGTCCCGGGGCGGGTCCGGTGCCAGACGACGTTGCCCGGGCCGGCCTGCCTGGGGCAGAGCTGGGACCGCGCTGGCATCCCGGCAGCCCTTGTCCCGGTAAACGACGGAAAAACTGATTTATCCTGCTGAGTAGCAACACCGAGGCTGCTACAGGAGTACGCAACAGGTAGTCTTTACTCTGCCAAGGCTGCGGAGGTGAAAAAAAATAATAATATTCAAATCGGAGCTGTATTTACAGGTCTCCGGGAGCGGGGAGCAGCTCCTCGGCACCGCCCCGGGCAGCCGGCGTGGGCAGCGCCCGCCGGGAGAGCGCGGTGATGGGCGGGCTGCCGGCGGGGCCGGGCTGGGGGCGGCTCCAGCACCCTGGAGAAAGCCGGGGCTCCGGGCCGGCAGCGGGGGCGGCGGCAGGGGTCCCTCCCCGTCCCCGGCCGGTGGGACAGCCCTCCGCGGCACGGCGGTGCGGTCCTTCCGCGAGTGGGCAGGAGATGAAAGCCCTGCTCCAGGGCACCCACCGGGCGAGTCGCTGCTGTTGTCGGCTGGGGTTGTTTTAATCTTTTGGCAAAAGCAGCTTGTCACGGCTCACAGTTTCCCCCCGTTGGCATCGCTGCCGGGCGGCTCGGTTCCCGCATCCAGATGTGCCTTTCAGGTCACACAGCAAAGTGCCTTCTGTGGCAGAGATTACACTTGCTGCTGCCTGTCCGCACATCTGGTAGGGCTACCGGGAAGACTTCGTTGGGCCGAGTCCTTTAAAAATTGTACAAAAGACCCCGAGGAAAGGAAAACACAGCAAACCCGCTGGCGGGTGTAAGCCCCCTCACCCTCCCTCTGTGTACAACATTAGTAATTTACTTGACTGGGTGAGATAACCCGTCTAGAGAGGCAACATGAAGTGGCTCAGGTAGAGTTCGAGCTAGAAGAACGACTTTTGAAATACAAACAATTGCTACATTTTAATGACATAGCATTTGTCAGGCCATCACACATTATCAGTGTTTCCTACCAAGCTGCTGGGCTCTTAGTTGGCGGGGTTTTTGGCAATATGCTGCTGGTCAGTTCAAGCAATCCTCCTTTTCAAGAATGCTTGAGAGTGAAAGAGATGCCAGTTGCTGTATTTAATCTTGAAAAATAGTAATTATTATGGAACTACTACCTATTATGGATGTTGCCCTAGATGCGAGATATCAGAAAGGTTGTTTTGCTCTACTGTATTGTCACTCTCACTTGGTTTTGGCTATAACTTTCAAGAATAGATGGGAATTCCAGCTTCGCCTATTAGATTTGCAATGTGTTCTATTCCTGTGATGAAAGAGGAACTGCTCTGTAATAATTTATGAGTACCCTGTTTTGACTTTGCCCCATGAACAGAACAGTTCAATTGAAAAGGAAAATGAAAGGAAAAAGTATGGCTCAAGATAAGCCACTTTTCTACAAACAATAGCTGAGAGACAGTGCCAGGCTTCTTTGCACTGGAGGGGAAAAGAATTAGGGAGGTGAAAAAAGGAGCACATTCACAAAAGGCTGGGAATTGTCTGGGAGAATTAATCTGAGACACTTGAGTGCCCGACAGAGTCCAGTTTGCTGTGGTTACCTTGTCAATTTTACATTGCAAATACATGAATAAATATATTTTTTGCTATTTTATGTTTTTTTCCACAGTATTTTGGTTGTGTTTCTCTGTCCTCTGCTGTCGGTGCGATGCCATTTGGAGATCCCTACGAGAGCGGTGTAAATAGGCATGGCGTGAATGAGAATAAGACCCTAATATGAAAGCTAAGTACATACCACAGAAATCTCCACTGGGCTAGGCAAATGCCCAGTAAGGATTGCTGATATCATATTTCTTATTTATTTATATCAAACCATTTTTTCCTTGACTTAAAAGTTGCTAATGGTTCTCATAGGAACATGCAGGAACAGACTATCACGCTTACCCTAATTCTCCTCTCCCTTTCTTTTTATGTGCTTGTAATGTCCAATTGTTTTCTCTTATCGTAAATTAGTCATTACACTCCCTGGTGGTGGAACGGGTTCTTATACGCTTGTGTAGCTCTTAACATAATAGGACGCCTGGGTGTTGGCTGAATAATACAAATAATGAGACGTAACACTTTTACAACAAATTTATTTTGGCAATACTGATATCCTTTGTCTGATTAATGCAGACATTTGATAACTGAGTTGTATTTGCACAAATAATGATGAAAAGTAGATGCTAAGCTCGACTACTTAGATTAGCTATCACACATCTTACAAAGCATAAGGCACACTTTTTGGCAGTGCAGGGCTGCCTAAATTCTTTTCTAGGGCTGAGGCATGAGAGAGTTTACAATTACTTAGAGAAGATGTGAAGAGGCTCAATCTAAATGTAAATTTGTCCCTCAGCTGGCCCAGCTTACAGTAGCCTAAGCCTAAACTGTCATTTTCTGCTATTTCAAATCCCTATTCAAGATCTACTTCAATGACACCATAAGAGCAGCCAACTTATAATGGCTGGGCTCGGAGTTATAAGGGAGCACTGATGTTTACGGAGCTAAAACAAAATAGTAAATGAAGACACAAATGCATCCATACAGGCCATACATATGGATAAAACAGCATATATCTGGTTGAGTCTATCATTCTTCCCCTTTTATATGTTGCGGGTCATAAGTTGTAATTTCTTTGTGGCCACATTGTGCTCTGTGATTATACCATCCCGCAGGAATCCTAATCAGGGCCAGCAGGTGTTACAGTAACACATTAACAACAGCAACCAGGCACAGCCTCAACAGAAAAATGTGTGACATTTTCAAGTTCACAAATCCTATTTTTTTCGCAATCTCTCCTTCAACTGCTATCTCTCCTTGGGGGATTCAAAGCCCCAAAGACCTTTTCTAAAGCTTTATGCCTGGTCCCAGGAGTTATTTCTAGATTGTGACTGCTTGCTCCTTATTTGTACAAAACCCTACTATTGACGGTCTCGGTTCTTTACCAGAGCCTCTGTCCTACAGTAATATTACTGATTGCCATAAATCAATCAGGGAAAGGAAATAATTGCATGAACTAGCTCCTCGTCCTAAAGGACTTCAGTACTAGAAGAAGGGCTTAGGGAGATTTTAGGCATGTTCATCCAGAACTGTGATCCCTCAAAGCCCATCACCCAACCCCACAGACTCCTAGCTCTGTTGGCCATCTTAATTTTGGCCATAAAGCTCCAAAGACGACCAGAGCTTTCCCTTGCATGCGTCCATGCCTGCTTACTCAGAGCCAGTAGCAGAGCCCCTGGGCATCATGCGGTCACCACTAATGCTTTCTGGTAGGGATCGGGGTCCTCGTAAAACACAGCAGCAATCAGCTCTGTTGAGAAAACAACAGCACCCCACCTCTCGCAGAGGGCCTAGTGGCCATGTGGTGGGGCACCAAGTGAGATGTTGGGCTTTGAAGCCTTCCCCAGCCTGCAGGGATTAAAGACCAAACCCCCAAATATGAAAGGGCTGGTGGGGCTCGCTGACTGCTATCAGTCATTCCAGCTGGTGCTGAGCCTTTGTGTGTGTGTGTGTATGAAACCTCCCCGGGTCACAGTCAGGAGGCAAACGTGGCCCTTGCACGCTTCTTGCTGGGGAGAGAGTTTGGGCCTCCCTGTGCAAGCAGCAGGTGCTTCCCATGGGTGAAGCCCTCCTACCCTTCCTGAGCATGGAGCTACCCCCTCTCCCTGTTCCTCCAGCTCTGGGTTAGTCACCCCTGCCTGGGCTGAAATCTGCAACCCTGTTATGGGCAGGTGTTCCCAAGTGTGCACAGTTACTCTTCCAATGTCTGAGGAAACACCAAAGAGCCAGAATGTAAAGTCCTACATGTCCAGCATTACAAGGTAGGGTTTTTCCAGTGTCGCGTCTGCTTGAGAGTCACAAAAGTTCATGCTGAGGCCTGACTTTGGCTGTTACCCACTGTCTCATCTCTGTAGTACAGCCAGCTGTAATGTCCAATAGGAAAAAAACCCTCCAAAATTAATATATTGTGCTATCATACCAAGGGGCATCTGTGAACCTCAAACACCAAGGAGCACATACCATGCTATTAGAGATATTGCCTATTTCAGAACTAAGCAAGTCAAACATGCAGTTTCCAATATTAGTGAATTTGTACTTTTCCTCCTCACAGACCACCTGCCACCTCAATAAACACCCACATGCACACTTTAAAATTTATCATCTGCTCCCCATTGTAGGCACAAGTACCTAGAATCTGGTATTGTCTGTAGCAAAGCACTGTGTACCACTCATTTTCCAGCTCCTGAACTTTCAAGGGATCATTTAGTGCATTTCAACAAGTGTGTCTTCCAAAGTAGAATTGATACAGCTTCTTCTGTTTCTGGTTAACCCTTACACGCTACAGCTCAACTCCATTGACCATTACTGTTTGTTTTGTTGGGGTTTTTTTGAGAGGGTAACTGTACTAAATCGAGAGTTTCAAAGCCATAAAACATTTGCTTGTTTTGAACCCCTGGATGTTTGGTGACATTCAAAAGGGAGAGACCAAATAAGTCGAGGATCCTTGAGAATCAAAGGCTGGCTCTAATCAGAGGCACCAAAAGAAGAACACTGCTTTTGGGGTCTTCCTTCAGAGACAGTAAGGAGCTGGCACAGAAAGGTGGCATTAATTTATCAGACATACAATGAGGAAAAAGAAAGACAGGTCATATACTTGTTACTTACTGAAGACAGATGCTTTTCACAGGTTCTAGATGTTGAAATGGATACATATTACTGGATATACTATTTGTAAGTTATAGTTTGATATTACCTCAACATCAGAAATATTTCACAGAATTATGACACATATTTTAAAAGGCGAGGAGGCAGACTAATAAGATGACTGTTGGTTGGCAGTGTTATTAGTTTGGATATTCTGCAAAGGAAAGTGTCACCTTACACTGAGCAAAACATCAGTCAGTATATTATAAATTATCCATTTCTAATGGTACAGTCGGCTGAAGAAAGCTGCAGAAAATATCATATTCTGCACACACACACATACCTCTGATAACTAACCAATATCCCAATATAGCAAACATTTAATAGGATTAACTTCCTAGATATATCTGTGCCAAATTTAGCAATTAAAGAGTCAGTATTTTTCCATGGTGCTTCATTCCCACTGTGTTATTTCCTCCTACCCCTAGCACCTCTTCAACTATTTCTCTTCTGACCATGATTAAGGAGGCTGTTCCCAGCAGAAACTAAATCCCCAATTTTTTTAATTCCCACTTCAATTCCTCCTAACATGCTGTGGGCAGACATGCTGTATTCTTTATTTTGTCTCTTTTCAGTAATTTCAATTAATCTACCTCCAATTGATCCTAAACCTTTAGGACCTCCGGCTTTAGTGCCAGTTCCCTTCAAAGCTGTAGCTGTTTTTGATTTAAGTCTGGTTTTTGAGACAGCTGCTCCCTAATTTTTTTTTCTGCCTCTGAAAATCCCAAACAATTGCTTCTTACAAATACTCTGACTGTGATGGTTTAGGACTTGCTTTGTCCTTGGTGCATCTGCTGTTCTGTTAGAGCTCAGGAAAGCTGATTACTGAAGTCTGCTTCCCAGCCTGTGCTTTCACATGGAATTCCCTCTCCAACTCTCCCATCCAAATTTGGGGCACGTCATTGCATTACCGTGTGACAGTCAAGCTCTCGATTATGCAGCACCTTTGAGGCAAGCCCATAGTTACCTCCTGCAGTTGAGAGGCATCTGAGAAGGCTCCACAATCAGTTGAGAAATCAATGATTTTTAAGGAACATGCAAACTCTCGCCCATCAGTGTTTAAGTTCCAAAAAATAAAGGCCTGGAAGAAGCAGAAGCCAATGAGCAGGAATGTGTTATTCTGACATAAAGAGAAGTATGAGCGAGTAAGATTGATTTTCATATGTCAGAGGGAACGTTTGGAAGAGGGACCATTAATTGCAGGGGAAGATGGAGGCACAATATAAGTAAAATCTAAGCACAATATAAGTCACCAAAAATAGTATTAGTGGTATGTTCAAGGTTCCACGCTCTTTCAGTAAATAAGTCATTGACTTTAAGTTGTGAATTTAAACAAATACTGTTAGCACCTCCTATTCAGAAGTTGAAGAATAAGCTTTGCTTGCTTTCTTAACTTGTCTCGTAGTGTATTCCAGTTTGTTTCTGATCAGTAGCAGAACTGACAACGTTGTTTCCCTGCACCTGTAACAAATGGTTCAAAAATAAAGTATTTCACTAAAACAGGGAGTTAATGTTCACTAAAAAATATTTTCAGATCAGCAGACGCCTGTGGCATATCCAAGAAGTGTCCTTAGCACTGAGTTATTAGAATTCCAAAAAAGGCTCAGAAATTAGACACCAGTTATATCTTTACAACACTTTGAGGCTCTTCTTTTTTGAGGCTAGTTTGAAGCAGTTCTTTATGTCATTTAGTACTGGAAATGCCCACATTTCATAAAGAATAAGACACAATCTGATGGCTAATTTATTTACTGCATTTCAGTTTGTGGGGTCGAGCTCAGAACTACGCTGAAGTGCCCTGCCAGGGCAGAAAAAACAGGGGGAGGAAGAAGAGTTTTCTAGTTGTCTTATCTTGCAAGACTGTTTGGAGTCTGTTCTCCAGCTTCTGAAGGAAGAAATACCTTTTTGTTAAATTTCTTACCTGGCAATGGAATTAAAGCTCTAATATTCTCTATTTAAAATCGTGAGGTGACAGCATGGTGCTAGCCCTGACAAGTCTTAGGGTGTTAAATGTATTTGAATGCCTTACCTGTGCATAATTAGCCCAATATTCATATGAAGATCTGTTTACATTAAAGACAAAATAAAACAAAACCTCAGTTTCTTGGATATCTGTCTTGGTCTGGGAGTGATTACAAGTTGCCGCTGCTATCTTTCTAACACTGACGCTGCAACTTCCTAAATTAATTTATCCTAACCCTGGGTAAGAACAGGCACTTGCCCAAGGGATGCCATGGCAGTGGATGCTTCGGGACGTTATTGCTGAGGCAGGAGTGAGAACCAGCCCCCTTCGCAGCACGGTGGGTACCGCTGCGGGGTGCAGGCAATGCTGCCTGCGTCTGCTGGCAGGGGTGCTCGCCCCAGCCCCAGTCCCTCAGCCCTGAGCCGGGAGGAGACAGGACCAAGGTTCAGTTTTCCACGCTTTCTCCCATCAGCGCTGCGGTGGACTTGGCTCTCTGTCCCAAGGTCTTGTGTTACCCCTCCCCAAGGAGGGACTGGTGAGCCGGGTGGTTTGCTCACATATACCTATGCCTGGCTCATATGGATGAACCAGGAGTGTGGGCTGTGTGTGAACTGGAGCCCTGGCTCTGCTGCTCGTGCCCATGCAGAAAGGTAAATCCATTGACTATGGTGGGACAGCTTGTGACTGCTTGGGTAAGACTAGATTAGCAGCAGAGAAAACAAAGAGGAGGAAGATCTCCCCTACCAAGAGGGGGTATCGGCACAGAGGTGAAATCACAAGCCAGCTACCGCTCTGGGAGAGTGCAGAAGATGACTCGGCTTTGGGTGTAGCGTAGATGTTAATTAAAAACAATAAAATTAAACCTTTGAGACTTTCATAGAACAACTAACATTCTTCTAAATACCAAGAGTTTATGAAATGCAGAACAAACAGGAGCTGCCATTTATTTCAAATTTTCTGAAGTGTTTTGATAAAATCTGTCTTTGGAGGTTGTTGACAATTCATCTTGTAATGAGCTGAAAACTTACTGCAAGGTGGCAAGTACATAGGGATAACTGGCAAAAATGGAAAGCTGTTAATCGTTGAATTTGTCAAGGAATATCACAATACAACTGGCATTTTCAATCTATTTATTTGCAATTTAGAAGAGGAAATGAATGTCCTCATTCACCAAATTTGCCGATAGCAAAATTTTATTCTGGTGGCTCAAGACTGTGACAGACTCTAGGAAAACCTTAATGAAATTAGGTAATAGACAATTTTGTGGTAAACTTAATTTAGATGCATGCAAGACTGGGGACTAGACATGAGTGAATAATTATTTCTAAAACATATTCAGCATATTTAGCTTTTGTATATGTTTGCAAAATGCTAAAGATCCATTTATGGTTTTCCAAAATTCATTACTTGTTTCAGTTATTTCCAATTTAATTGTTATGAATAATTCTCAATTCATAAATTGTTTATGGCAAGTTCTGACCATTTCATTAGGTAGGACCTCAAAACACATGCCCTGACTCCTGATTCCAGGTTGGTGGTATCTGAAAACAGCAATGCAAACTGATTTCTGTGCTTTTAACCCCAGACCATCCTTCATTTATGCATTAATTAATATGATAAAGAGAGGTTTCTAAAAGTTTAGAATTAGCTAAATTAAGGGAAGTGAAAGAGAAATGTATGATAGAGTAGAAAAGGTAATGGTAAGACACAGAATATGGATCAGCCTTTCTTCTCCTGTTCTGTACGAGGCAACTCTACAGGATTTAAAAAATATAAGCTAAAACATATACTCTGCATCACAGCTTAGCAGCAATAAGAAAAACCAAGCTAAAAAATATAAAATGAAGTTTAGAAAAATTACAGGAGTAAATTACAGGAGTAAATATGGAATGGAGGAGAATCGATCCTAGTAAAGATGGTATTTTTGAAGGAAAACCATAGAAAGACCATAGAGAAGCTCAGAGAGTTTGTAGGACCCAAAATGATCGGTCTGTTATCACGGGAACCTCTTTAGTGTTGTCATTTTATCAGGTTGGTCAAGAAAGATTTCAATAGTTAAGAACTTTAGTTTGCTTTGAAAAGGAACTACTCTGTGGGTTAAAAGTAAGAAACTGTGTTGGTCAACAGCATCTAAAACCCCAGCTAATGGGCATCGTAACTGTGTGTGCTAAGAACAATTCGGAGAGGAGAACTGGATCGACCTTTTGTCATTTTATAAAGATCTGTACTGAGCCTGTTTTGGCACACATTACAGATAGCCAGCATTGGATTATAAGTCACATTGCACACCTAGATTTCTGTAAATCTACCACCACACAGCAAAGTGGAGAATTTGGGAGAAAAGGGGAAAGAATCTGGATGAGGAGAAAAAGAGAAGCAAGCTTACAAATTAAATTACCTTCCAACAATTAATAAAATACCTCTAGGTCTAGGACATCCCATTACAGCATATTTGGAAAACTACCCCAGTGCAGTCTGACAACGCCTTGTACCGCCCTCTCTTCCCATCCCTCACATGCCCTTTCCAAGTGGACGAAAAGGAACCGGGCGACGGAGGGCAGGGAGGAGGAAGGGGCTGGCGGAGACCCTATGAGACACCATGGCCGTGGCCAATGCCTGCTGGCAGTGCCTCCCTCTAACAAATTCACCCCCCACACCGCGGGCCTTTGTCACACGAGGATGTACCTCTGCTTTCTGTGTTCCCTGGTGCAGAAGCCATTCACCCCTCCGAGGGTAAGCAGCTTTGCTCCGAGGAGTGCCAGCATAACATGGCAGTTCATGAGGAGCACGGTAGTGCAGTTTCATTTTAACAACAGCGAGTTTATGTTTGTGCCACCTCTCATTTTTAATTTACTGTCACAGATGCATTAATTTTGTATCACTTGCATCGTCAATAGAGCCCTTCCTGCAAAAGGAGCACTAAGGGTCCATTATTTTCATCTTCCCGCCCTATTCTGATTTGCTGTTAGTCACCTTTTCTACACGAATCAATGTTGTTTCTCCCAAAAAACAGGCATGTGGGATTTATTCAGGCAAAGTGCCGATATTAAAGTTGCGGCATTTCCCTTTAGCAATAAACAGTGAACAATAATGTAAAGCATTACAGTATGACAGCTGTCACTCGAATGAGGAAGAATACACTCCTGACTCATCCTTCTTGCTGTCTGTCAACAGCAATGGATTTGGATCTGGCAGTGCCTCTGCATGCTACACAACAGGTTGTGTCCTTGTGTGTTTTGGACTTGTGTACTAAGAACCTGCATTGCCACGCTCCAGAGACGTGCATCGATTTTTATAACACTTCTGTTCTCCGCTGAAGCACAAGAAAGATCTTTAACATCTATTAAATTGGCACTTGTCACTAATGATTTTTAAGCTTATTATCTTTTGTAACTTAGAGGTCTCTTTAGTTGCTTTAATTTTAGACTCCGTATACCATCCTTTTTCCATTCAAGAAAAGAGTACATCATCTCAGGAGGCAAAGACATGTACTATTCTAACAAACTCCTGAAGAGCTTAGAAAGGTATGAATGGATCCTGCGGTCTAGGCAAACACCTATTGTGCTGATGTGACTGCATGAAAGAAATCAACACCCAGAATATAAAAAGGCAGGTTCACTTTTGGCATTAAGTTTCTCTTCCTTTACTACTCTTTCCCTGAAGCATGCCGTGCCTCTGTTTATCTCCATCTCCTGCTTTCTCTTCTCGTCTAACTCCTGCTTATTCAGAGTATCAAAATCTCCTTTGCCCTTTGGGCCACATTATTCCTCTTCAAATCCTTCTTGCCTGCAGCATAATTTTTAAGGTCTTATCCTCCCATCTTCATGGGTTTACCCACGCTTCCTGCTTCTTTCCAAGCATAAAATATGATCAGGGGTAAGAAAGATGCCGTAGGCCCACAGAGTTTGAAACCATTATGTTTAAGCCTGGCAGTGGGTCAAGGCAGAGAAGCAGCTGCAAAGCTGCATTTTCATATGTATTTTATGCCTGATCTATAGTAGAGATGGACCGTGTAAACTACTCGTTGAAACCCTTTTGTGAGGGAAACTCGCAGCACCATGAAATACACTATCAAAAAGAGAACAGGGGAGGAGGGGGGAAAGGATAACTGCTACTCGATGACCTCATTACCCCAGTGTGGGATGAAACAAGGTGACCAGGAAAACCCAGTCACAGGTGCTTGGCAGTGCTCTCCTACCTTACCTCCTCCAGAGCAAGTAACATCCATCCACCACAGGGACAGTGGTCGCAGCCCTCCATATAAAGTTGCATTTCACGGTGGATACAAAATCTCTTCTTTTGTGCCAAAAATGCCACATTTATGGTGCTTGCCCTTCAAGAATTTTCAAGAATATGTACTGACTAGCTTGATGTGAAATTAGTTAAAGACTAGGAAGTATGGCATATGTATCCGTTCTTGTATCATGCATGGGATACACTGGGAGAAAATAGGTTACAGTTCTGCTAAGTTATTAAATGCTCTTCTGGCTAATTGCTGTGATTATACAGACTATGGGCAGGTTCAGGACAAGAGTGCAGGTAACTCTTCAGTGGTCACTGTGCGATCAGAGATAAGCCAGGTACTCACTTCTCTACTTCCAAGCTATTGCCTGCAACAGTGCTGCTCCCTGCGATGAGTCTGGAGTTTCCTTCAGTGACTTGCACTTTTGGGGGAGCCACTGCTACAACCACGAAGGCTCGGACTCAAGCCCTGCTGCTCTCACTTCCTATAATATTGGTCTCACCATAACAGTCCTGCAACCTCAAGAGATCAGCTCTGAAGCTAGAAGCCAGATTCACAGGCTGTGTCTCAATTGCTTGGTAATGTTCTTCTGAATATGGGAAAAAAGTCATAGGAAAATATAAGCTGTTGGGAAAAATTTATAGGAAAATGTAAGTTGTAAACTCAGTATTACTAGATGGTGTGCTTTATTTTGTATGCTTCAGTATTTTGGTGAATTTGCCCACAAATCTGTGTGTTACTGCATATTTTATCTAATAAGTGATATTAAATAATGGTATGCTTTTTGCTGGGTTTTCTTTGTCTCAATTACTGGGCATATTTGAAATTTTACATTGTATTAAATGAAGACTATTATCCAAGCAAAACTATGAAGTGTAAGCTTAAGCATTGAAATCTATACTATTAACTCAAGGCTAGCCCATACTACAGAGTGAAGCCTTTTAAAGAATACTATACAATACATTTTGGATCTAAGCTTTTCAAAGCAGGATATGCAGGATTAAGGCTACATTTAAATCCAAACATGATAAAAGGAAAAAACTACTTTATAGCGATGTTATGTAAGAACTTACATGGGGAAATAATTCATCCCCTGGTTATATCTTGTAAAGGTATCAGGAGGGAAAAAGATATTTTAAAACATTAATTCTTTTTTTTTTGTCCTTATCTGATCTGATACCATAAATACTAAAATACTTTAATCCAAACTGTATGGCTATTGCCATCACACTGCAGAGCTCATTTTGTTTGTGAGGCTCCGTTCTGTATCTTCTGTTTCAGCATACTTCGATTTCTCTTCAGTACCAGCTCGGCTCTGACATTTTGGGATTTTGTGACCACTGAAATACTTAGCTTTGTGACGCTTTTCAAATAACTGCAGCATTATCTGTACTATATTCCATTTTCAAGTTTGTGACAGATATTCTCAGTACTGACTCAGTCTTGAAGCTACTTGCGTTTTCAGGCAAAAATGCTAAGATTACACTATCCTTTGGGACTACGTATGCTGCCTACATAATATATATATATTTTGTAAGCAGCTTAGGATAGGAATCGTGTATTATATAAAGTGGAGCATATAACCAATGCCCTTATTTAGTAATAACCCATGTTCTCACTCCTTCTGACTGTAGTGCCCAGTGGCAGGCTGGGATTTATTCAGGAGAAGATAAGTGGTAGCACAATAACATCTACTAAAATACACTCATTATTCCTGCCTTTCTCATTCGAAGTTGAAGATGAGCAAGCAGCCAGCGGCATAACCTCCTTGGTAATCGATACACATAAGAGGCTCCTAGGTCCTCTCCGGGTCGTTCCATCTTCCACCTCCCCAGGAATAAACGCTGTGATGAAGACGGCAGCATTATCCGCAGGAGGGTACTGCTGCTCCCCTCCCTCCCTCCCTCCCCCAGGGTCCCAGAGAAATACACTGCCTTTGAAACTCACGTGCCAGGATATGATTCAAAGAGTTATGGTTCCTGATTCTTGCTACAGTCCGCTCTTGCTGCTTTATTTACTTGGCAGGCTGAGGGAGGGAGGAGGGAACTGGATTAGCCTCCAAACCCCGCAACAAAAGGCAGAAAAGCTCTGCCTTAGGCTTTTAATAATCTGCATTTCCAGAGAATTACTGAATATGCCGGAATTACCTCCAGAAAATTTGGCGTATTTTAAAATAGCTATTCACAGCACTTAAGAAACACTTCACATCAAAATAGATTTGAAACCAACAGGAGTTTTGTTCTGATCTGCTAACCACTGTCACATACCATAAGAGAGGAGCAAAGCTAAATGATGACACCAGGCTGCTGGATTAGCAGAATTTAGTTATTATTTAAAGTCCCTGAGGTTTTGCTTTATCTACTTTACCTTTAGATGTATAAATGTTACATAGATAAAAATGATCAGAACCACTGGGATGGGAGTATTGGGAAAAAGACGGGGAAACAATTCAGGTTTTTGGTCAAGTGAATAATTATCTTCCCATTTGTAAAGACCTTTACAGCTGAGAGAGGACTACAGTATTTCCCTGAACATAACGTGGGGAGAGGACTGGGGTATTGGTTTTGCTGATTTATTTTTTTTAACAGAGGAAGAAAACTACCTAGTCTTTGCTCGTGGTATTAGACACATATCATGCAATGGCTCAAAACGCTAATTTGCTTAATTGCATTAGTCCACTCCCCTCCTGTTATGGGAATTCAAGCTTCAATGGCAAATTCAACCTCCTAATGAGATTATGGTGACGTTCCCAGTATGAGGCTGTGGGGTGGCAGTAAGATGGGCACGGGAGCCACGCGTTTCCTTGGTGACTGGCTGAGTGGTTAACCCTGGTAAGAAAGGGTGGAGGGAAGAGTCAGTTTGAGTGACAGTGCTTCATCCTTTAAACTTCAGTTAATGGCTGAGCAAAGCAGAAATAGTGCCAAGCAATGACCATGGGGAAATTACCCTTGTTTTAATCTCTGTCTCTTCCAGCTGATGTCAGTAGAAGGGGACAAGACAAAGGACCTCAAGCAGTGGTAAAGATCATTAAAAAAGAAGCATATAAAGCCATGGACATCACTGTGCCATCTATTAAATATTAATTTCAGTTGAATGCAGACATTTTTCTTTGTTATGCTGTTTGATGCTATATTATACATTTAATCCATTTTGTATAGTTTTATTCCTTTTTAAACCTCCTTTGTAATGAAGGTGCCTTCTAGTCAGCTCCACCAGCTAATCAAATTGCTTTCTCTTCATTACTCACACTGAGCTTTCAAAGCCTGAAGCCTAAGCTAACTGGAATATATGGTCACAATTTAAGTTCTGTGGAAGAGCTGAAACTATGCCAGAATCACAGCACAGAGCTGTGTTGTTATTGATGTTATATCGAGAGCAGGTGAGATGCTTTTGAATTAGGGAGTATTCAGTCACAAACATGTCCAGTACATGTACAGTAGTAAAACGTGTGTGTTTATCATTCACAGCCTCCTGTGGAAACAACTAATAGTCTTTTTTGCCATTTATCCAATAAATTGTGTTAAGACAAATGTAGGGCAACATTAAAGAGGTGATGTCTGTGAATGGAGAAAGACAAGAATTTGGGGGGGACATTATTTTTTCCCAAGGCAAAGATATTTCTGAGTCAGAGGACAACATTGCCCACATGCAATTAAGCAGTTTATAACCCACACACGGATCCCCTGAGCCCAGTTTAGTTGACAGCAGTGCAAACCTAGAGGATTTCCAT
The DNA here is from genome assembly GCF_034638445.1 of Ciconia boyciana. NCBI lineage: Eukaryota > Metazoa > Chordata > Aves > Ciconiiformes > Ciconiidae > Ciconia > Ciconia boyciana. Next base: position 56,662,284 of record NC_132935.1, on the reverse strand, counting down.
CGCAGCCAGTAAAGTTAAGCTGTTGTCAAATACACTCATAAAGGCAAAAGTGTTCCCACTTTCACAAGACTGCATATGAGAGGAAAGACTGGAGGTGCAGGCCTGTGGGTAAACCTGAACAAAGGGCTCCAAAGGCTACGTGAATCCGAAAGTGATAGAAAACTTACCCTGACCACCGAGCACCACCGGCGGGAGATGTGCCTCTCTGGCACGCGGCTGCTGCCCGGGAGGGCGGCGGGGAACAGCGTCCTGGTGCAAGGGCGAGAAGAAAAAGAGAGACCATCAGTACATGAAACCAACAGCAGCAACTTCTAATTCCTCTACGCTCTAATTCAGTACAACCGAGAGTGTCATCAATTGCTGAAATCTTTTCACTACTTTTAAACCTTAGGGAGCAAATGGAAATCACATTTTAAAGACAGAAACTTAATTAGGGTTTTTGAGAGCTAGTCATTTGCCGAAGGAGAAGAGACAAGGCCAGTTCTACATTCCTTACCTCTTCTCTCCTCTGGGAAGGTTTCTGATGTCTGCTGCTGATCCACATGGTGTTTCTTTTATTGTGGATTTGACTGTGATGGCTCCCGGCAGATCATTTTGACGTAGCTGGTCATCAGGATTAAAATAGAAGAATCAATGGGTTTTTCAGTTTGTTTGTGTTTTTGTTTTCCTCAGCACTTTTAGGAAAGCCTGTAATTCTTATAATCACATCCTGACCTCAGTTCTCAAGATCTGTTTTCGAAGATACCTACACTGTAATCAAAGTTGCCATTACGGCATGGCTAGGCATACCTGCAGTGGCTTTCATCTAGCTAGATTCAGATTAAAGGTTTCTGCCACCTTTGGGCTGCTGAAGCCAATGGCAGGGAGTCTGTCGCAGCAGAGGCACCCTTACAGCCCCACAGGGAATGCTGGGCACCTGCTTGCAAGGGCTGTGGGCTTGGTGGCCCTTCCCATGACAGCTCCTGCCTACCTGGCTCTGCCAGACTCACACCTTTGCCTCCTAGAAATACCTCGTTACCCCTGTCATGATTGGATTGTCTGTAGTTAGGTCTTCAAAACATGACCTTCTTCACTCCTTCAGCCCAAGTATTTATTAAGTGCATGGCCAGTTTTGCTCATTAAGCTCTCGCAGTTCATGTGGGCTGAGAGTTTAGCTCCAAACGTAGCAGCTACTGTTCTGGCTGTGATACACATCTGTGGCTCCTCCTCTTCAGCTCTGGATTTTTTTCTGAAAATTTTTCCTTCTCAGCTTTCTTCAAGCTTCTTTGTTGTTTCTTGTTGGTCTAGAGCCCAAGAGAAGACGTGCTGGTGTACTTCTGAAAGTTCAGCAGGATCAGTTAAGTTAGCAGCTTAAGAAGTTGAGAGGCTGGGAAGAAGGCAAGATATTCACAGCACCTCTTTAAGGTATTTGATACATAATCAAATACAATCAAATATTTTGATACATAAATTAGGAGCCTAATCCCTCCTGACTTTCCTAACAGTGAAAGGGATGACTCCTACTGACTCCACTTGGTGGAGGAACCTAATTTAAGCATCCAGATTTAGATGAGTTAAGTATATGATGTGATGACTCCTTCCCACTCCTGTTCATTTTTCCACTGCTCACATGGGTAGGAAATTCAGATGTATGTTAGTATTTTTTTTAGCCACATGTGACCCCTTATTGCTAATGAGAAGAGATTAACCTTTTGAAACACGAGGATGAAATTACACTCTCTTCAGGACTAGAGCCATAAGCTCTATATAATATAATCACCTAGAGCCTAGGAAAGAGCTATGGAGACACCAGAACCTCAGATCTGAAATTTGTCTATAATGAGAAAACCAGAACCCTTATTAAAAGTTATTTAAAGAGGCTCAGGATCACAATCCCAACCAATTCTGCTTTGGCCAGCAACAGAGAATAGTTAGAGTAAGGATGCGAACCCAGATCTCCACCCACAGTTTCAGTGGGAGAAAAAAATCATCTTCCAGCTGGGTTTTGCCATTGACTAATCCTACAACATCAAGAATTTTGATTTTCATGGAGAGGCCTAAGAACTAAAATGAGCTCTTAAAATGCAGCCCCAACACTGTTTGGAACAGAATTTTGGGTGTGTAACATACACTCATGACAGTCTTTGGCTGTATTATATTTTGAACACAGCTGCAAGCACTCATGTAGTCATTCCCTTAGAAACATCCATCTTGGTTATGGAAATATTAGTATTATTAGAAAATAACTACTAGCCATTAGGAGAGTGCACCCTCATCTGACCATATGCTAAGAGAAGAACTGTGGAATATAGGCAATATTATTTGGAAATTTAAAAAAAAGGGTGTGAGGGCAAAGAAAGGCCAAGATAGAACTTCATCGTGTTGCATTACCATAAAATATAAATAAATAGAATGAAATGCACTCATAATTCCAATTCAGAATTTGAGGAATTACCTTAATTGTGGCTCTGCCACAGGCGAATGGTCAAAAGCACCACCCTTCTGACTGCCAGCAACATTTTCAAACTATTTGATATATACTTAGGTGCTTGTGAATCCACAGGGGAGGAATAAGAAGGTATAATGTAATGGTAATGCCGTTACCAGTAATACCAGTAGATTTATCCAATGCAGAAAATACTTACCTAAATTAATCCATCTCCCTTTTGGTTCTGCTGTCTTGTGCATCAGATGGGATGTCAAGTTAAATATTGCAGTGCTAGAAAAAGAGGTTTTGCTGCTGTTATTGGCACAGTTTTAACAAAAGCAGAGGGCTAGTTTCCTGTGCCACCACAAAAGTAGCCCCACATATATATTTTAGAAACAACCAAAGTACATACAGTTGGATTCTAGTTGAAAGAAGCTTCTACTCATATGCTAACAATTTTGTTGGCAAGAGCTAGACTGCACTTTTAATATTATCAACATCTGTTCCAGTTTCTCTCTTCCATTTCAGTATGAATGTCTCTTTCTTCATTCTTCTCCATCCCTTGTAATTCTTCTGCTCCCATTGCAATAGTGCTCTGGAGGCTTCTGTCCGTCCCGTCCTCTAGGTATGAAACGTGCACGAGACTTTCATGCTACAGCTCCTTGGATCCTGGCCCGAGGATCTGAGCCCTCGCCGGGGCTGCCTGGGGAGCGCCTGCGTGCAGCCTGTACCATGCACGGTTACTCCCCTGCTGGCTGGCAAGAGGCTGCTACATGAGACAAAACCCTTTTTTAAGCCTTTTGTCTCTCAAACACTGATATTTACTTATGCTGCTTACTTAAAAGTTATGCAATGCATGGCAAAAAGCTGATCTTACTGCAGAAAACCTGAAGTTCTCTTTTTTTCACTGATATAATTGCATTCTGTTGCCATTAACTGGGAAAAGGGACGTTTAACTGGTCAGGATAGCTCTCCTCCATCCTCCTTTGGGTTACATTATCAACAACATTCTCAATTTCAGCAAACACCTAAGCTTTCATTATAAGCTGCTAGCACAGCCTAGCACAACTGCAATGATTTAAATCTATCCTATCCAAATATATTTTACCCGTCAGTATCTTATGACCCAGGAAGACATAAAACTCGATTTACTCATTAACCTTAGCTTCCTGAAACCGCAATTACTGCCCTGTGGACAGTCAGTAATTGAATTGAATAAGGGCAGCATGCAAATGCCAGCCAGCGCTAGCTACTGCTAAAAAGATAATCCCACATGCTTACAAAAATTGCACGCGGCACACAGACAGCAGGTAGCAAAGCAGAGTATTAGAAAGGAAAATGCATAAAGTAGCATGTGCAGGGATTAAGGAGATGCAAAAGATCAGACTCACAGGAACCCACTCAGTGGGAATAAACACAGTATTATATGAGCTTAGGTTTACAGTTACAGTTAACAGCATGCAGTTATTACTTTTGCCTTGAAAAGCATCTTCTGAGTGGATGGTTTCACCGCAGAATCAGATCTTGTTTTTCTCTCTGCCTTTTGTAATTCAAGATGTTAGCTGGCATTTTATATAGCCTAGTATCCCTTGCCTCAACTGCAGTAAAAGAGATCAAGACGTTACAGATAAGGACCAGAGTTAGTAGAATAAGATTCAGTTTGAAGTGTACTTGTCTTTCAACGTTGTTACTTTGCATTTTTTTTCCTCCCATTGAACCATGAGTGTATGCTTTTCCAGGCTTCTGGACAGAGCTTTTGCATTTTTCAGCTTGACCTAATTAAAGCATAGATAACCCTGGTCTCTTACAGCTACATTTCATATCTCATCATGGCACTTGCAGAAATATCTTGCTGGTTGGCTGAGTGCATTTACTATGCAACCTCATATTCCTCTCACATTTAACTTGTTTTGTTTAGTTTCCTGGTTCCAGTCCTAATTTCTTAGTTTCCTCCTTCGGTACTGGAAGATGCTCCAGTAAACAAAAAATGCCACTTAAGAGCTTTAATCACCATGGTTCTGATTCCATACAAGACACGACTACATTAGTATTTTAATTCAGATCAGGATCATCCCTTCTTACTGCAGTTCAGTTCACATCACAGAATTGTGTCGGAGAAAATAAAGTGGGTTTCTCCTAGAGGAAACTAAACCAGATGATCTTCAGGAGCACAGGTAAAAAATTCCAACTGCTATCAGTACTCAGTGCCCGAGGCCACACTAGAGCAAGCCCAAAGCAACCCCTTCCCTAGCAATGCCCATGCAGATTCCCAGCACAAATTCAGTTTGGCGGATCTGCTCATTTTGGATCACATTACTTAAGACTGACATAGCATCCACAGCATATGTAAGTACACACAACTTTCTCCTGTTTTAATTTGGTGATGCCTTGCAAGAACCTACACAGGATCTACAGCTATCTATAGAAAACAATATGGTTTTTTGCTAATATTTTTGTTGTAAGTGATGTCTCTTTAATCTGATGTTTGACTTATTAGAGTAGTTGTCTGGTTCTCCTCTTTGTCTGAACTTGTCTCAGCCTGACTGGAAACCTTGGTTTAGTTTGCTTAGCTATAACAACTTTTTTTTTCTAGTGATCAGACAGCTACTACCCGTTCTGTGTACTTTTGCTTATTTTAATCCTGTGATGTACTAATTTTTATAGAGATCATAGTGGCAGTTGGTTATTCCACATCGAAAGACGTATTTAGAACTCAAACATCCAGCGGCTGGTATAATTACATAGGAATAGAGGCAAGGTATGACAGCAAGGCCCTCCAAAGTGGGAACACTGGATGGAATTTACACAAATACAAGCCTGGGCTGATAAGAGGGGGCTCAGGATAACGCTAAGGATGCAAGTACTCACCCATGCTTGATTAAAGATATGCACAATTTGGAGCTGGGCAAAACCAGTATTAGGAGTACAAGAGAACAAAAAACAAGTATCCAACACATGTAAAATGCACTGTATATTGTAAATGTGGATGTAATGTACTTGCAGACCAGCGAAGAAAGAACAAGAGGTACGAGTGTGTCAGCAGACATGAAAATAGCCCCAAGTGGAGCCCAGAGTGATGAAAAAGCTGCCAACATCATATTCCTCCTGACAAAGATAAGGAGGAAACCCAACCATCAACGTCACACTCCACCCAGTATGTGCTCATGTGTTTCTATGCAACAATTTAAACTGTTGTTTTTTTTTTTTAACAGTGAGAAGTGTTTATTTAATTAGATAAATGGAACTGTGAAATTTAGTAACTGGACTAATCATATAACTGTTTATTGCATTTTATTTAAGTCTACTAAGATTTCAATTAGACTAACAATAAATTCTTGGCTTTGCATATAAGTTATGTCCCCATTTTTGCCCATAACAAGATTTTGAGAATAACAAACTGATTTCAATTAAGATTTATGCTGTTGCCATTTTGAGCAATCCTTGTTTAGTTCACAAGAACCTGTGAAGGCGAGTTATTTTGGTTCAGATTTGTATCCAGAACACCACCAGCGGTGCAAGTTGAACATAGCCAAGGTTAAACTTTGAAATGTGTCAACATGGAGATTTTCACTGCTTTTAAACTGCTTTCAATCTGCTCTTAAGCTGACAGAAATTGTGCAACCTGCCTGTGCTTTCCTTAGAGTAGTGACTATACACGTCTAGTGCAAAAACTACCCATCTTGTCTGTCCTCCCACACACATTCCACTGAAGAAGAGTTCTCTAAGGGACATCAGACTGACATCGATATGGGTTAGTTGGTAGATACTATAATCAAAGAATAGAAGGCATGTAGAAAAATGACATTGGGGATCTAATAACATCTGTGATATCCAGCCATTATAGACCACATGAAAAGAGAGATCCACTTGATCTAATTTACCTGGATTTACAAAAGCCATTCAACCACGTCCCTCACTGAAGGCTCTTAGAGATACTAAGGTGCCATGGGATAAAAGAAAACATCCTCTTCTGGATAAATTACTGATTAAATGATAAAAAGCTATTGTGTAAACCTATGCTGAAACCACATTTTTCAATGCAGTGCTGGCCTTCTTGAAAAAAGACGGTAATAGGAAACATGTACAGAGGAGAGTTGTAAGGATGTTTAAAGGTATGAAACGGCTTCAATAACAGGAACAACTGAAGATATTAGGACTTGTCAAGCCTGCAAAGGATGTGACTGATGGAAACATTTGATAAAGGATCTTAAAATTATGGGTGGCATAGAAAAGGTAAAAAGGAAACAATTGTTCCCTGTTTCTTCTGGTAAGAGAATGCTGAGGGATTAAATGAATTAGCAGATGATAGGTTCAAAATCAAGGGAAGCACTTTTTCCCATAGTGTATAGTTATGCTGTAGAACTTACTACCGCAGTAGATTGCAGATATCAATAATCTACATGGGTCTAAAAAAACCGCAAGCAACCAGACCAATTCTTGGAAGAAAAATCCATTGTGCTGTTATGATTCACCAGCTCAGGGCCAGCAGAAGTTTACCATCAAGATTTCCTACCCAGCAGGGGAAAAACTTTCTTTTCTTTTAATCCTTGTCTATTATAGGACGGCAGTGGGCAAAAAGCCTCTATTGTATGTTTGCCTATAATCATGGGGGATTAAGTTTCTCTTCACTGTAACTCTTCTCTGTTCTTAAAAATCAAAACTGCACTGGAGCAAACAAAGCCATGCCCTTATGTGGAGGTCATCACTGGCTGCAGATGGATGTTTCGGTCTCTTCTTTCTCCCAGTGGTTATCAGAGCTCTTTGGATTTTGTCCCCCTCCTGACATGCCCCTAGAAACCCCATTAGGGGCAGCTGCAGTATCCTCCAAGGAGAAGTGACTATAGTCAGAAACCTGTAGCATAAAGTAAGTAATTTCATAATTTGGCAGGTAACTCATTTTGGTTGCCCTACTGCCTCCCCTCCTGCTTTTCATGCAAGCCTGGACAATTCCATAAAGCCTGTTTACATAGCTACTGTGAATTTGCATCACTGTCCCTGAGAAAGAAAACTGACTGCTCGCTTTGGTACTAGCCAGCTTTTAGGGACCCATAATTTTATGTCAGCTAGGGAAGGTGTCTATAGGATTGTGTGTGCTAACACATTAAGATACACATGGTAGATTTTATAACCCTTAAATGCAACGAGAGGTCTTTAGAGAACATGCTAAGGAACTCGGAGTAGAGGAAAACATAACAATTTTAATCGAAAAATGCATCTTAATTCCCTCATAACAACAAAAATCATAGCCAACACGAAACAAGATTCCTCCTTTCTAAGAGACCAAAATCATTGTCAGGAAATAAAAACTTAAAATTATAAATAAAATAAAACCTCAATGTTTCATAACTATCTGTTAGGATCTACAGAAAGCTGGATTCTTTTTCAAGGGCTGGCACTTACCCAGACTGACACAAAATTTTGTTTTTATAGCATTGACCCTGTAATCCTCTGTGATAGAACAGCATCCTTGAAGAATAATACATAGAATTGGACCTGTGAAGTACTTAGAATTATAATGAAAATTTGACCTTTACAAATTTAAGGATATTTAAAATTTTAAGATTTTAATGTATATTTTGGCTAGAGTTGGAAGGAAAAATAATTTCACTCAAGATCACCTAAATCAAGTAGTAGGACAAAGAACAGATTTTAGGGGCAATTCTAAGAATAATAAAAAAAAAGATATGATGAGTCCTGATAGAAACACAAGTAATAAATCACACTGAGGTTTTTTTACCCTTTGATTCATTTATTAGGAAATGAAGAAGGCCCATCTGGATACTTAATGATTTTTGAATAAGTCATCGAAGGAGATCCTCAAGAAGTACAACTAAACAAATTGCATCTATCGCACAGATGACTGGAAATTAGCTAAAAATATCCCTTCTGTCAGAAAAGATACTTAAGCAAACACAACTTCGCATACAGAAAGTGTCTATTTTTAATCCTTCAATACTTCCTTCCTTGTATCAACACAACACACCCGTGCATTTCTTTGGCTATCTTTTCAGTGCCCACAGCTATTCACCAATACTATTCTTTAAGTTGCTGCTTTGGAAAAGCAGCAGGAGTTTCAGCAAAAGAGACATTTGCTCAGTAGCAAGAAGCAGCAAGAAGCAATTGCTAATATCCCAGGAAGAAGCAAGAAGCAGCAAGAAGCAATTGCTAATATCCCAGGACAGGTAACAGACTCCACTGGCAGGGCTTCAGTGACCCCTAATGGACAACTTCCACCAGTGCGCCTGCCCTTGCAGGAAATCCAAGCCATGCCATAAAAACTCGCAGTACTCAAAACTTCTCGTTTCAGCCTAATATGAACTCTGGCACTTCGGCTTTTCCTTGTTCAATGTGAGCATGTGTACAGCTCACACTCAAGACAACCGTACCTACTTCGTATTCTGACCATTTGAAATGTTCTAAGCTAGAAGGAAGAGAAAGGTGAACAAACCCTACATTTAACGCAGCCATTCTGACAACTAGTTAGGACAAAGCAAATTCAACTCTTTAAAAGCTAGAGCCAACTGGTTTTACATCTTCCAACATGAAACAAAAAATGTTGAGGACTAGTACCTCAAATTGACCCATTTAAACTATTTTAAAAGGAAGACTTGCAATCAGCACAATCAAGAGTCTGTATAAATGATGCTAGTAATTTGAAAGACACAGTCCAAGTATTTCTGCCTTTTCTCCCCAAAGTGAGACTATACTGCATTAGTACAGCAACGAGCCGTTTTCATTACAGGTAAAGGATTCTTTGCTTCAGCAAAACTACTGCCGTTTCCACTGAATGAAAAACTGCCAACACAAGAAGGGAGAATGAATTCATGCTGGTTGGTGCAGTTTCTTTTTGTCTTTCACAAACTGCAGAGATGAACTTGTGTGAATGAACTCCCAGTACAGGAAAGCAACCAAGCTGGAAACGGACTGCATTGCCTATTCCCCCTCTAGAAAAGGTTTTTGTTCATGTTCTTTCTTTACTAGCTTGGTTGCTCTGTTCCCCTTTTCCTGCCTACCTTGCTTTCCTTCCCACCTCAGAAATGTACCTGCTATAAATCTTCCTATCTCAGTGAGATTTTGACACACAAAAAGGTCAAGGCACTGAACAGAAGCATGACAGAGCTGATGCTAGCACTGACAGCTAGCACAACAGCCCCATTTAGACAACCGATAGCACTAGTCTGTACAACAGCTATTGGCTTCCAAGGCCAACTGGATTAACTATAAATCCTTGCCCAAGTCAGAAAGACCTACCAAATTCCCAATCCTGCTTAAATCTAGCACTATAAGTGATGATCAGTTCACTGTATCACTTCCACAAATAAGAATGTTAAAAAGGCAAACCAATTAAGGCAAACCCTTCGCTGCCAGAAATTCCTGCCTCTTCAGTGAGGTGACATAAATAACAGATTAAATTAAATTGAGGGAATGCTGAAATCTCCAGCAAGGGCACCAACACACAGCCCTAAATTTGCTTTAGCAAGTCACCATATCTTGGCTTTTAACTTCCAGTCCTTTTTTCCACCTTCTTCTCATCCTCCTTCCTCAGAAGTACCAAATGTTGACATTAGTTGTGTGTCCCTGGCTCTGAAGGAAAAGAACATCTGCTGAAAGGAAGATGTGACTGTCACTATTCCTCTAGCACACACAGCATAATTCAAGATGTCCTGGTAAGCCAGTGGTTTTCAGCTTTTTCCGTATCATGACTCACTATTACACAAGAGAAATTTCCAGTCTTACTACTTTCCTTCTGTTCACCTATGATCTGTTAACTCAACGCAATGGTTGAATGTCCATTATAGGCAGATCTAAAACTTTATGGACACAATCCAATACTGTATCAATCTCTTGATAGAGATGAACTTTGGTTTTGGTACAAGATGCAGTGCTAACTGGACATACCACTGAAATTGTGCCATTTCAGGAATTTACTGGATTAAATCCTAACCACACTGAAATCAGTGGCAAACCACCGTTCAATGGTCACGATCTACCATTATGTCATGAAAGTCAAGAAACCACCACTACTCTGGAGCAGTAGAGACACTGTGATTTCTGCCACTCCTGTGATTTCTGCTTGCCATGCTTGCTTATCAAAAGACACCCCTGTGTATTTTCTCCAACACGAAGAAACTCCCAGAGACTAGAGGACCTCACACCATCTGATGAGTTTAGTGGTAAAGCATGTTGGGCTCGGTATTAGAAGGAAACAATCCCCTCTCACACCCTGAAGAGTGGGAATGGGTTACCCTTAACTAGGGCTCCTAAAGAACAGCGATCTGCTAACACAAGTTAGAACGGACTTACAGCTGCAGCTAGTGCTCTTCTTCCCTTTTTTTATCCTGTGATCTCTCAATGGTTGAGCAGGCCATCCAAACAGTTCATCATTAGATGTCAACAAGGGTTGGGCTGACAGCTGAACTTCCACATGAGGCAACAGAGCAGCAAGAATAACTTTTTCCCCCACTCATCTTTCCACACCGCACTGCAAATCCCTGCTAGGTGGAGCAAGGACATAAATGAACTTTTTTTGACTCATATAAAAGTTGCAGAGATAAAATTAGGAGACAAAACCCTCTTCAGTCTCATAGTATAATAGATGCAAAGCAAACAGTTTTCCTGAACTTTTTATGATTTCCAAGGAATAATCAAATACATTCAAGCATTCTTACATAAATATGTCTTTCTTAAATGCGATAATTTTTAATTTTTGGTACAAGAGACTGGGATTCCAATCTACCTATACACAAACAGCACAGAATTACAAGAAAGTGTATCTAAGTCAAATTTCTTGATTTTTATTAAATTCAAAAACTGCAGGAAAAAAAATCACAAGTTTCTAAGTACAAATAAAAACAAATCAGCTAAAATAAAATGGTTGTCAAGTTAAAACTCATTTTCCATAATTTTCCCTTCCTTGCTATTGCCCACAGTACCATCAGAAATCCTACAAGTGCTTTAGAAATTGATTTTATCTTACCAATATGATAGCAAACTGTAAGTTTACTATGTAAAAAAGCAAACCGTTTAGGCACAAGGTGGCAGAAGACATAAGCACAAATATCAACCATGCTTCCTTAATTTGTCAGTTGAAATCCAGGTGTGCTAAAGATCTGCATGGTATTGTATTCAGAATGTCAGAGCTTACTCTGTGAAATAAGGGCTCATTTTTTATTTTTTTACTTATTTATTTAATGTTAACAGTTTGGTGTGTCTTTTTTCCTTCCAGAAATCAGAGACAAGCTGTTGAAGTCAGTGGTATACCTTACTGGTCAGTGCCAGTGTTCTGGCTAGAAGAGTGGCAAAAGTGACAAAATGGGTTCCAGCACCAGAGAATGAGAAGTAGAGAAGCTGTAGTGTGAAAAAGACTGGTTCATACTTGTGTTGCCAGTGTAATTAATAGTTTGGCGACCACCTGCTGAGATAGCATGACAAGCAGTCACATGCTATTTGAAGATATCAGCTGGGCTAGGTCATCAGCTGCTCTCCCAACAGAGCAGTGATCAAGGTGAACAACTAACGTCTGCTGCTCTCCTAATTACACCTAAAGGAACTGTCAAACTGAAAATTAATCATAACAAAATTAAAACACGTGTTGTTCTATATGCCAGATTCTACCTTTTACCCATCATTTGATACTTGCCATTCTAATAACAGGTGCAGTTCCACTGTCATTCATAAATACAAAATTTTATTTGCACTTAATTAGTTTAGAAAGACCACAATGTTTTTCAATACCACAACATTCAGGACACACCAAGTTATTCAAATATGTAACTACCGATTTACCACAGCTAAACTAAACAGTGCATTTTAATAAAAGATATACCAAAGATATAATTCACAAATTCATTATCAGACATAAACCTAACACAGTATTTGCTTGATGGGAATAATTTCCACCATTAGGAAAGAAAATAATTTTACCTTAGGTTCCCTTCCCCCCAACCCTACAGATGTCCAGACAAATACACATATATATTCCTTAACACAGGAAAATGTATCATCTTTTTTTTCTTTTCTTTTTTTTTTAAAGAATTTGTCTAGGACAGCAGCATTGCTTTTTATACCTTCTTTTAGAGCTTGAATATATCTCCATTCTTTTATTGAAACTTAATGATTCTTGCAACCAAGTTTATGCTTACGCAGAAAATTATATATGCTATTTCAGAGTGCAATCTTAGATCTGCACCAGATGTGATGTCTTGATACACAAAGAAAGGGTGCAGCATTAAACAAAATAAATAAAAGACTGCCAAAAATTAAACTTAGCTTTTCAATAAATCCAGTCAGCAGAGGATGCTACAGCCAAAAATGTTTTCACTACATTAAAAGGAAACATAATGCTGATTATGGAAGCTTTGTACATAAAGTCCTCTGTTTTTAAAAAATTTGTCTTTAAAATAGTTAGCAAAGCACCATATACTTATCTTCATACCAGAAGAGCTTCTGCCTGCCTGTTTATAATAACAAAGAACTATTACAACATTTATGTCAAGAATAGGTATAGATTTAATTTCTCCTCCTCCTCGACTGGAAGTGTGGTAAACCCCCACCGACTGTACAGTATTTATAACACTGGGGCAATGAAGGAAACATCATTGTGAGGGAGAGGGGTAATAATTAAATGTTATAGCTGAATCCTACACAGGATTGCATATTTGCATATTTACAAGTTAGTGTGTAGCTCTGACTCGAATAACAAAGTGCAACAAGAAACTGCCAAATGATTGTAGTGCAGAGTAGTACAGATACTTTCTTTACCCTCCCACTCCTATTTTTCACTCTGTATGGAGTAACAAGTCAACAGCAACGGACATGTGGCCTTGGAGGAGGCAGTTCTGGTGGGATTTCTGGCTCTGGTTGCAGGGACAGGATACTGTTGGACAACTCATTTCTTATAACATCCAGTGGCATCTTAAAGAAAAGAAAAATCACCTGTAAACAGTCATCTGCATAGAACTCAGCACAAAGAACTCGTTTCAAGAGTTCACTGTCAGCCAAGGTCTCAATTTAAGGATCTTTTGGTTCTTATTAATGAACTACATTTGAGTAAGTCATGTTGAGAATTTCTTTCAGAAAAAAGTTACATGACATTGTCAAAATAAAGCCACTTCCTAAACCAATTACAACAAATCACAACAGAACTGCCCGCAAATGAAAGCAGGCAAACGTACAGTCAGCTGCTGATATATAGTGAAGTTATAGGAAAGAGGAAGTACAGCAAATAGGAGCAGATGTTTACCAAATTCAACAGCAGTATTTATTAACTGAAGTGTTCAGCAGAGTCTGTGAACTACATCATGCCCACTACTTATTAACCAAAAATTTCACCTGACTGCGTGTACTCGCCCTCTATGTCCTCCCAACAAATACCTGCAGTCATTATTTAAACATTGACCATTTATGTGGTCAGAGGAACTACCACCTGAATATTTTACCTTTTTCAGAATGTCATCAACAAGTTTTAGAAATATTTCATCCACATTAAAATTATCCTTGGCACTTGCTTCACAGAACCGCATCCCAGTTATTTGCTGTGCAAACTGATGGAAGAGAAAATAAAATAACTACATGAAGATACGCACAAACAGCAACAAACAGCAAATATACACTCCTCATAAAACCTTTAAAAAAACCCCACAACTTTCCCCAAATCTGTCTGAATTAGACTGGAGTCTAATTCAATTAATAATCCTGAATCTCCAAGGTACAGCAAATATTGCCACATATAGCTAATTTTCACTTAAAATTGGTTTACTGGAAAAGTATGCTGCATTTTTCCAGACTTAAATCTGAGAAATTCATGTCTTCAGTTGATGTGGATTGCTGCATATTGCCAAAAAGTAAGAACTTTTCAGAAGAGTTAATCTCAACCTTATTATTAAAATGCAGAAAAGGGAAGTACAGATGTAAGAATTAGCCTTGACTCTCTAACAGAAAATGCTTTACTTCCAAATGCAGGATGGGTAGCTAAAGGAAAACGTTTGTGTATGTCCATATTGATAGTGTCCTGATCAAGATGGTGCTATGAGTGCCATGCTAAAACATACTATCTTGTCAGGTTCCTTACCATTTTTGGAGTTGGAAGATAACAAAAGAAACATGAAAACAAAGGTGAGCTAAGTAATCAAGCGGGGCTGTTGCCTGTCCTAAAATACTACTGAAAAGCAAATGTCTGGAAGAAGGCTCACAAAGATGTCCTGAGTAGAGATATCTCCATTTGTGATTCAAATCTTCACTATATCCTCTTTCAGAGCCCAAAAAGGAGTATCCCCTGCACTACTGTGTAGTGTAAGCCACCTTGTAGTTTACTCTTTCTTTAGATCAAAGACATACTGCTCCAGCAGGAATGCAAACAACTGCACATTCTATAAAAGTAAATACCATATGGATTTTGACAGAACACCACCACTCTCAATATGCTCCTTAGGCCTAACAGTCTGAACAAGAGTAGTCATGGACCACCAGCAGCAATGCCACAGCAGTTTTGCTTCTAACAGTAACTAAGAATCTGGTTAGACCGGTTCTTACCTTTTCTCCCTGCTGTCGAGTAATCTCTCTATCAACTTCACAGTCCAGTTTATTTCCAACTAATAGAAGCTCTGCATCTTCTGAAGCATACTGCAATTAAAATATTTTTAATTAACTAAACCTAGAAATGTAGGATTTTGTAATGCAAACACAATATTAAAAAAGGGCAATTCCTCTACTAAATAAGGAACCACACCTACACAGTTTATATGTAAATGTTCTTTCCAAACATTATTTAAAAAATTTTCAACTTCGATTTTTAAATTCCATTCTTAAAACATGACTTGAGAACTAGCTGTTCTAGTTTATCTAAGAATGAACATAATGACCTTATTTCACAGACAGGAAATAAAACTCCCCCCCCCTCCCAGTGCACAGGTAAATGAATAATGTTACAGATTTCCACTGACACTTCTAATTGGGACAATTCTAGTTCAAGGGAGCAGGAATGGACAACCATTTTACAACAAAAACACATTAATGTTAAATCCTGGCTAAAAGGATCCAGTTCAAATTAGTTGGCATTAGTTTAATAATCCTATATCAATGCTGTTAAAAGTCTTACAGGGTACCTTTTGAGGAAAAAAATAATTGCTTCTTAAAAAAAACATGTAAAAAGAAAATACTTAAGGCCTACCTTATCAATCATTTTCATCCATTTTGGTAAATCATCAAATGTTTCCTTCTTGGTGATATCATACACCAAAATAATTCCCTTGGCACTTCTGTAATAAGCTGAGGTAATGCTGTTGAATCTCTCCTGACCTGCTGTGTCCCTAAGAAGCAGCAGCAAACATTGGCACAAATATTTCACCAATTTGCAAAGTACAGAATAACTCTGTTTACATTTTCATAAAAATACCCCCACACTCATTAGACACTCTATATCAAACATTTCCTTCTATATGTGTGAATTTCAGGCAAAAAAAATGGAGCAGTACTTTCAATCATAAAAAGTTTTCATATCAGGACTACTTATCCCATACTAACTTCACCAAGAAAGGCCACCAAACAGTTCTACATGTGCCTGAGAATGAAGCTGTCCAATGAAAATGTACCAGCAGATGAAGCTGGCTTTGTGTTGTTGGGGTTTGGTTGGGTTTTTTTAATAGCCCTGAAAAAATGAAAAAAGAAATGGATACATGCTTATCAAACACAGCTGGACACCCAACTATGAGCAATGCACTGATCATTATGATTCGAGCTTTCAGAGCCTTTTTGGATCAACCACAGCAATTCAGCCATGGTTCTAAAACGAATACAGAAACTACTGGCAGAAGTGAATGAAAAGAGTGAGCAACCACTATGTGGTACGGCTTTTGAAAGTAGATACCTAGCTTCCACGCTTACATCTACTAACCTGAGGTGTTCAAATAACATTTCCATTCTCACTTTCAGCATTGTAGGTATTTCAGACAGGGTGCATTTACACTGGAGACTATTTTCCAGCAATGACACCATGTCACCTGTACTAGCTATGGCTTATATTCCATGTAGATGAGACAGAAGGGTTATTTTTTACTGAACCATGAAAACCTGTGAACTGCTTTTAATCGTATCAAGCCTACTTATGGAAGATTTTTGGCAGTTATACTAAAAAAATAGCTGGTGCATACCCTAAGTCTTAAAATGTGACTGGTATCACAACTGGAATGTAAGTTATACAGTGCTCCAAAGCGATCAAGCATTTGCTGCTTGAGTTCAGCCCCCAGAGTCAATGGATAACTTTGAAATTTCACTGTTAGAGCAAGTCAAAAGATGGACCAAAATTAAGAGTGGATGGGGGAAAATGTATGCACATGTGCTGGGACTCAAAAGTTCAAAAGGAACTCTCTTTCAACAGTCACATTTTAGACAAGAGGAGGAGGAGGATGAATTTGGGAATGAGATTAACAATGGAGACCTGAAACACTTGTCACCAAAAAAAGGTCATGTTCACAAAATGCCACATTGATTGTCCTGAAGAATGAATTCTTCTAAAGTCTATGCACATCAAGCAGTAGAATAAACTACCACAACCCTGTCTTGCTCTTCACAAGATCTTTAAGAATTTTAACTAAGCAGGTTTAAAAGTGAAGTACTTGACTTTCTCCTGAAATTGCCACAAGTGTACTTGATAGCAACAAATCTTTGCTAGTGATTTCACAAAGTAAAGCAGTGTCCACTAGAAAAAGATTTGAAACTTCTGCTTCATAGCCTGTGGAAAAATATTGACTACTTCACTGCCAGCCAATAGCATTGCAATATGGGGCAGAAGAGAACAAATTCCTATTGCATCCATTTTTATTTTATTTTTATTCAAATCCCATTTTCTACTCAGAACTTCACAATTACATTCATGCAAACCTTTGGGACCCTGCAGAAGGTGAAAAAAGGTAGCCTGTTTCAATAAGGTCAAGCTCTAGTAGTATTTCAGACCGGTTTTGGATGGTTAATTGGTTGCTTTCTTATCACTAATGAGGCATTTTTATTAAAGCAACAAAAGTTCTTGCAGCTGAAATTACATATGTAAGTATTACTCAGAGCAAGTAACTCTACTTTTTCTTCCATTACTTCTTTGCTATGGTCAGATTTATTTTTTGAAAGGTCCTTTGGACATTCACTCCATGAAAGATTAAAAAATTCTAGTATGAACCGTTGATTTTCCACATATGGATAACATTGCTTTAGTGCTTATGAACAGACTTCTCAGAATTATAACCTTGTAGAGCAGCCCCTGCCATCTGTTGCTAATCCAGCCTATTGATCAAGTGTATTAAGGATGGGATCCCTTTAGTTCCATTGTTCTAAGCAGACATAACTAGATGGCAGGTGGAAGGGCATACCTGATGTGGAAGAATGCATCAATTCTAGCTTTGAAGAGAATAATGGAAAAAGTTGCTTTTTTTGCTGGCTGGTCTTCCCCCTCTTCTCTGTGCCCCTACCAGAACACAGAAATAAAGGGGCTCTTTCAGAGTCACCTGGTTGTGCCTTCAGGTGAGTGCTAAGGACCTTTAGCAACTCCATCACAGAGGGGCTACCAGGGTACCAGATCACTCAGTTAATACATCAGAAAAACAGAGGGGAAATAAAGACAGTAATGTTCAGCTACCCTCTCTCAAGACAGTTGTCAACGCACTGGATAAGCCTAGGGGCAGGCGATGGAGCCAACCATGCAACGTTACACTCTGCCACTCCTGCTATCTCCAACTCCGCATTTCGCCTAGCCTGCCGAGTGCTGTATCTCCAAGTCTACCTGGGTACGATCAGCCTTTCCTCACCCCACAACACCCTCAGGCTCTTTAAAAGTTTATGGTATTCACAGGCTGCTGCTCCTCCTCTCTGTATCCTCAGGTCCCGCACTCGCCTTTGTGTAGGTCCTTCACCCAAATATCACACAACTTGTAGTCTGGCTTGCTGGCTAATCGAGACACACCACATGCTGTGACCAATTTAAAACACTCACAGACAACCTGGCTGCCCACTACATTTGTTAAATGGCCAGATGGCCACTGACTGTCACCTGCCAGTCGCGCTAATTACAGTGGATTATGGCTGACTTTCTTTGCCCTGCTTTAAGTCATTGACTTCCCCACACTTACACAACTAATGCCTCTACTGCCGCAGCAAGTTTAAATGAAACCAGTCAACAGGTTTCTGATTGTAAGCACAATATTCTGATCTTTGTTTCCTTTGAAAACTGCAAGAAAATAAGCTGAATTTGTGGTCTCTAACATTACATTAACATTGTACTAGCCTTCAAACAGTAAGGTGAAAATCGGAAAACTATTTCTGCAATAAGTAAGTTTAGAATGCAACCCCAAGCTACCTAAATAAGCTGCAGTTTGAGAAGAGTATCAAGTCGCTCTCTCACATGGAAAATCTCATCTTCTACGAGGTGCTATCTTATTTTTCATGAAAATGTGCAGTAAATTCTTCCAATATTGAGGAGAAAGTGACAACCCCTAATGCAGAGCTAATATTAAAAGCATATCCAACTTAAAATGCCTTCCTTTCATGTGCTGTGCTGGAGCAATTAAGTTTGTTATACTATTTTCATCGATGTATTACACTCCTGCAGCTGGAGTATTTTACTAAGGATAGCTATTGAAGCACTAGTGGAAAGCTGGAAGAAGAGGCGAGCATTATTTAACTGGGCTAACAGTACGCAACTTCATGAATTTCATAAGTGATACTAAGTGCTGCTAGTTCTTTATTTGCTCTGGTCAGAATCAACATAATAAATAAGTCAGTTCAATTTAATTCAAACTCCAGAAGTCCAAACAATATGTTACTACAACTTGATCAATGATTTGGCATCACTGAAAAAAATACAACAGATTACTCCTTTTTTAATGCTAAAAGCAGTGTTCTTTTATTGATTTTTTCAAGAAATTGTTCTCATGGAAAAACACTGGTATTTCTAAATTGTAATCAGAAACATACAGCACATGGCTCCTTGACCATCTGTAATCTGCAATAATAAAACCCCACTGCTTGGCTCTGTTTTTCTGCTTCCAAACCAGAAACTAGACATCACTCCAAAAATACAAACAAACATTACACCAAACAAAAGCAAATAAAAAAGCCACACAAAGCCCATTTTCAAGTGTTGACTTGTCATATTCTCACTATTTGAGACTACATAAAATACAATACAAATACAGTTGATCTTAATTAAAATAGGTTTGGATAATTTTTGTTTTACATAAATGTTCTCTGTGTCTATCTAAAACAGTTGCTTGAAACAAACACATAGACTCAAAACTGTCTTTGGCTCTGAAGTTAAATTTATTTTTTATGAGTGGTGGTGTGAAGTGGCAATAGAAAGGAAAATATTTTTAAACATAAATAAAAATGTAACACTAATTTAACACTTCCACTTGCTCTGTGCTTTTATGGAACCTACAGGCAATATTTTTTAAAAGGTTTTGAAATTATTTTAGAGGTTAATTCTACTTGTCAAGATGAGCTTTTCCATCCCATAAAAACCACAAATATATTTAAAATCTTTTATTATATGAAATATTTTATTTCAGAGGTACTGAACAGAAGGAACTACATTCTGTTATATTCCAGGACAGGTGATCTCCTCCTCAGACTACTCCTCGCCCCAGAGATTTTCCAAGATAACAACTGTCCATTAGAAAATGCTGAGCTGGCAGGATGTGAACTTTTTATGAGAAAGCACCAATTTAAACAACCTTCAGAAGCAAATCAGGCTGTTTTCTTGCCAGGTCACTGGCTTCCTTGGGCGTTAAACCTGTAGAGATACCAGAGAGCCCCTTTGGCTCCCCAGCAGGGAACTGGGCACAGTGGCAGAGCACCACAGCTTCCACTAACCAGGTCCTTTCAGAGAGGAAGCCAGACGTGACTGCTGCTTGTGTCAGCCGAGTGCCCAGATTACTCAGGTAGGAGGGAACAGTCAGACACCCCACTGTCCTGCCGAGCAACGCCCGGCACACCTATGCTTCAAAGCATGAGAGTGGGTTTCCTATTATTTGGTCTAGTTTTCAAGCTTTGAAAAAGCACTGATTCACAGATGCTCAGATTTGCTTGGGACACTTATGCTATCCAGTAGTTCTGGTTACTTTACCCTGCGGCCTGAGCTGCATGTGCGCATTACTTCTCACAGAACGTATGAGCTTGTTTCAGCCAAGAACTGCAATGCAGCAGCAGATTTACTGTATCTACTACTTCTGGCAGCCCAAGGGGCACTACTAGTGTTCCAGGTGGCACAGAGAAGATGGACACTACTCTGCATCCTCAGTGCTGCTCTACCATTTCATAATCTAAGGAGCAGGAGGTTGTTTCCTGACTGAACGTCAGGGAAATAGGGGAAGAGGTACTGCGAGGTAGCAGGGACCAGACAGGAACAGGCAAGCTAGAGGCGAGAGCAGACGCCTCTGTGATCCTCAGCACACAGTATCCCGTTGTGAGAGGAATACGGGACACAAGTCCAATTTGTATACCACTCTACTAACAGCAGCAGGTGTGAAAGCTGCTTTCAAAAGGACATCTCGCACGCTGGTTTTTTCATACATTCAAGTAGTAAAGGTCTGTGGAGAACACTCTGCTGATAGAGTGGTCAGTGGAGAGACAGGTCAGACGACCATAAAAAACCACCAAAGTTAAACTTCCTTTTTAAATTGTTCTTGTTTGATTTTTTGAAGTAGAATCATCAAATGACTAAAAAAAAAATCAAACTTTGATGCTTCGAAACATAACCTTAGTCATTTTAAGAAAACAGAAAAGCATAAACTTTAGAAATTATCTGTTCACCAAATAAAACATTCTTTTGTAGTAAAGTTACTGTAATCATTGTACATAAGACTGCCAGGAAGTATGAGGCAACCTTAATTCTGTCTCTGTGTAGGTATGAAAGGAGACTGACTTAGGATCAGCCATGCAGCTTAAGTCTGTATTTCTAAACTTCCAAGTGTTTGACTTGGTAAATTGCTTTCCTCTTTTAATCTAACAATTGAAGGTACAATAAGGAGGGGCTGAGGGAACTGGGGTTGTTTAGCCTGGAGAAAAGGAGGCTGAGGGGAGACCTTCTCGCGCTCTACAACTACCTGAAAGGAGGTTGTAGTGAGGTGGGGGTCGGTCTCTTCTCCCAAATAAAAGCCATAGGACAAGAGGAGATGGCCTCAAGTTGCGCCAGGGGAGGTTCAGATTGGATATTAGGAAAAATTTCTTCCCCAAAAGGGTTGTCAAGCATTGGAACAGGCTGCCCAGGGAAGTGGTTGAGTCACCATCCCTAGAGGTATTTAAGAGACAGGTAGATGTGGTATTTAGGGACACGGTTTAGTGGTGGACTTGGCAGTGGTAGGTTAACGGTTGGACTTGCTGATCTTAAGGGTCTTTTCCAACCAAAATGATTCTCTGATTCTGTGATTCTATGATAATAAGAGTTTATAAATAGGCCCAACAGCATACACAACATAGTTCAGGATAAATTAGCAAAAGGAGTGGTTAACTAATTGCTTTCCCAAAAAATTAGAAGTATGCCAAGACAGTTTTAAGGGTTAAGTATAAGAACAGCATTTTAACAGCCACTGTTGGAGAGAAAGTGACACTTAGGAACAGGATGTTGTGTTGATGGATTTTATAATATTTTAAAATATTATCTCTTTACATTGTATTTTCTCTACCATTTTAGCAGGGCTTTGCACACGAGTAATGGTCACATTTTAGGAACCTATCCATTTTTAGTTTTAAAAGTTTCCTATATCCTACTAGCATATTCTCAATATGTGGAAAATAATGGTTTAAACATCTCTTTTCCAACAAAACATCTCTCCTATAAAGTATTTATTCAACACAAATAATTTTTTTTATAAGCTTAGCACATTTCATATCAACAATTCATATCAGGTGTACAGTAGCATCTCCATATCAGAATTTTTTGTTACCTCTGTCAGCTCCAGCAGACCCTGGCTAACAATTGCTGGCTCAACTGCCAGCCTTGTGGTCATAGGTTTCCAAACGGGGACAGATGATGGATGAAGACATGCCACTAACATTCAAGTGTTAGGTGACTGATGATATCAAAGATGAAGCAGCAGTTAACTCAGAGGGGAAGCAAGACAGACACATGGTGTGACAAACAGAGTTGATGGTGACCTGCCAAGAGGAGTTAGTAAGCTGAATTCACTGCATCCATGTAGTTAAGAATGAGGAACCACCAGAATATCCCAGAAGTGTAACAACAAGTATATTTAGAGCTTTTTTTCCCCCTCTATGGATTGTTAGCAGCTTTAACAGTTTAACTACAATGCCAATTATGCATCACACCGTTAATAAGCCAAAGCTAAGCTTCTACATAGTACTATAAGATTAACGTATAGAACATAGCTGGTTTATTCTCTCATAACAATGTTTATGTATTGTACCACTCTGCAAAACAAAGGAGCTCTTAAGTTCAATAATTTCTAAACAATAAAAACCATATTAATCATTGACATGGGAGAATCATTATCAGGAAACATGTAACCTACTCCAGAAAGGAAAAGTTTAGCTCAAACTTTGAGCTTTCTGTAGTAGGACATGGGTACCAGTTAAGATATAGAGTCTTATTTGTATGGGATTGTTTTACTTCTCAGTGCTGTTTACAGTGAATATAGTTTACTTAGTCTTGAATGCCCTTCACTTTAAAGTTATTTAATATAGCATCAAAGAAACAGCACTGCCTATACCAGATTTCAGAAAAACAGTTTAGAAAATACTTCACAGTTGTTTTATAATTGCCGTTACAATGAAGGTCAGTTTTAAACAGTCCAGAAAATAAAAAAAACCAAAGAATACTTCCTCTAGTGTCTATTTAACACAGTCACCTTTTGTTGTTTGTAGAACTCCTATCCTATTTCTTGTGTAGGTGATACCATTATTCTAGGAAAAGGGGCTTGAGACCTCTGTGATGTATTAACATTTCAGTAATTACATTCATGTCCTATTTCTAACTTCATCTCCTTCTCCTTCTTTACCCGCACAAAAATCTAAGAGCTATTTGGTTTTGCTTAAGTCTTGTGGGAATGGAGGA
Source organism: Ciconia boyciana (assembly GCF_034638445.1). Taxonomy (NCBI): domain Eukaryota; kingdom Metazoa; phylum Chordata; class Aves; order Ciconiiformes; family Ciconiidae; genus Ciconia; species Ciconia boyciana. The sequence continues at coordinate 56,638,825 of NC_132935.1, read as the reverse complement.
GAAGAGGAATAGGGTAAGAGCTAAACCAGCTTATAACAGTTAATAGTATTAGACAAGCATATTAATTCATGCTAGAACATAAAAATTAAAACATACTGCTGGTTGCACGTTTGTTTTACTTACCAGATTTGTAATCTAATTTTCTTTCCTCTTAGCTCTACTGTTTTGATTTTAAAATCAACACCTATAAATAAAATACAGTAAACAGAAAAGGAGGAATAAGAAGCAAAAGTAATGAGGGTGTAATTATTATTTTTTGATAGTTTTTTTTCTTTATATCAACTTGTAACAGTCTGAACAAGCAGAAGGGTTTGCACCACTATGGGTCAGGAACATCATGGGGATTTGACAACCGCTACATAGTCTATGAGCCATCCAATTTGGCAGCACCACAACATAAACCTTCCACTTTGTGCAACACTTCCAGCAGCAGGTAAACCCAACATGACAGTAAAACAACAGGCATAGTATGTTTCTTTCTCCCCTATTCACCTTGACTGTCAAGGACAAGGCTGCTCTACTTCCAACTGGTACAGATGCCCTGGAGGCACGGAGCGAAACCAATCCCTCCACATCAGTTTTGTTGTCTGTGAAGTGGGAACAATACACATCTGATTTCCAGGCTGGATGCTTAGCATCTGTAAAGCGCTTTAGTAGAAGTGCTGGAATTGTGGTTGGCTTATGAAGAAGTTTGTCAGCACTGTCATTCACTGTCATTTATTAGCAAACTGCTTAGATTTAGAGAGGGTATTTGACTTCTTTCCTGATTTCTTTTATACCTGTATGGTACTTTTACCCATCATCTCAGAACTCCAGCCACATTTTGAATGCATGCTAAATATCAAAGATAGAACCATGAAGACCTTGTTATACATAAAGATTTTACTTCTATTAAAATAAAATAATGCTGGCAATCAACACGTAAGACATACTATGGTCAAACAATACCTAGACACAAAAGATTACCACCTCAACTACAAGAATATTTCAGGGTATAAATGTCCTAGAATATCATAGCATTTGTAGATTGTGAACCTGTTCATTTTAGTATACATTTGTATGAAGATTTTTACTTCAGTCCTTCCTTCTGAACACCATTCCTCCTAACAGTGCTAAATCAAAGAGGGGGAAATAAAAGGACAAGAGAACATGGTTCAGACTGGTACACAAACTCACACAGAAGTGTAGAAGCATAGTGTGTTGGAAACACTTTTGCTATTTCACAGACAATTGTATACCAAGGATAGGGATGAAAGTGAAGAGGAAAAAAAGATTTTTATTTTCTCTAACAAAAACTACACATTTTCCTAACGTCTACCCTTGGTAAAAGCCGAGTGTCACTGCCGATATTGTTAGAGTCAAGACTGGATTGTAACTTTGACGGAAAGGACTGAACTTGGCCCTTATGCAAAGCTTTTCAAAAGTCCTGAAAATTTAGGTAGGGAAAAAAAAAGAGTGCATTTTACATCCTGAAAACCAGTTGCACATTGTTGACTTGGCATTTATTTCAAAGTGCTTTTAAAGATGTCTGTAAAGTTGTTGGTATGAGACAATACAATGGACTAAGTTTAAAAAAACTAGATACGCTTGACTAATTGAAATATAAAGGATACACTCGATTCTATTCTTAGTTTGCAAAGCAGGTTGCCCCTGTTCAGCTAGACTAAATAAATGGAATGATCACTGATCTTCATTCTCCTAAACAAAAATCCCTTCAAACAGCTTGCAGTTGCACATTACATAGTGATAAAAGTATTGGTTATGACCACAACATTTGTCCTCCTTCTCCATGTCCTTAAAAGTGTCTAGCACACTTATTCACCAATTCTTGGAGAGCTATTCAGGACATCTGATGTTTATATTTCACTTACCAAAATGTATCCCATTCAAACCCCAGTAGGGTTCTTAGGCAATACAGGAGCTAAAGCGTTAAACTGATTTGTACTATACAGTCTGCAATTTTAATGGCAATTTTCAAGTATTCATATGCAAATTGAGAAAAATATTAGAATGATTAAAATTTCAGAGCATTTATTAATCCTAACTTTAAGAAATATTTTTCTACACTTTTGAAAAACCACCATCTGTGTTAGGGCAAAAGCAAAAGTGAAATGATCCAGCTATGCTCTATTATCCAAAATGTGGGAAATAAGAATTCTTGTAATTACTGCTTTTCTATTAATGAGATTTTTTTTCTTTTTTAAAGAAACACACATCCATTTCTACTGCTAAAAGCCTTTTCTCTATATAAATGCATTTAAACTATAAAATGCAATTGTCTTAATGGTCACAGCTTTGTCTACAACAAGACAAGAACTTTACTTGCCAAGGAGATACGCAATATTAACTGAAATTGCTTCAAACCTCTCCCTTCCTCAAGGAAGTTTGAATATAATTGCCCACACATCTCAATCCCAATTCCCAATCCTGCCATTATCTCATACACAACATACTATATGATTTGCCATTCGTCTAAGAACTCGGGTTAAAAAAAAAAAATCTCACTTTTCTATCCCACCGAAATACAAATAGAAAAAAGAATCTATGATGCTTATACAGGTGGGTATACTTGTCTTAGGCTAACAATTATACTTGTAGAGGAGCTTGATCTGAGCAGAGAGAGGATACAGCTCTGCTGTGTAAAGAAAAAGTCCTGTTGTCACACAAAAAAAGAAGTGTAAACCATCTCTGATCCAAAATTGTGTATTAAAAACCATCATGGGAATTTCACGTAAGTTTCACCAACTCCATCAACAAAGTATTTTTATTTTTACAGAAGTGCTTTATACACTGCTGTCTTACACAAACCAAGGAACAAAAAGGTTTTGTTGTATTTTTTAAAAAGAAAAATAAATAATGAACTATGGAGAGAAAAATCCAACTGTTCTAATAAAGTAAATTTTCAGCTCAGGACTTCCTGGGACTAGCAGGCACATCTGAATGAAATGAAGCAGAAAAAAAGCTTACCTGTTAAAGAGATGGTTTCAAAATAAATAATATGTCAACAACATTGTTATTTCAAAGGCAGATCTTTCTATTAATCATCTTAAAGTCATACCATGGAACGTTTCCCTACTGTTAAATTTTGCAACAAACAATGCAAACTAGTAACGGTTTTGCAAAAGCACGTTCTTCCACAGAACTGTTTGAATCATTTAATACTTAAGTCAGATAGCTTGCCAGAACTAAGCAAAGGTTGCTCAACTGCTCTTTAGTAATAATTAGTAATGCTCTGCAAGCATCAACACAATACCAAAAGCTTAATGTCTGCCAATACTGAAGGAAAAAATCTGGCAACTTTCCTTTCACACATGAAGAAACAAATTCCTAAGCCTGTCAGGTTTCATTACCATGTTTCACCATAGACCTGCCAAAGGTAGTGCTTTGAGTTTACATACAAATTAGTAATTTAATTAAAACAACAACACAATCATTTGTTTTCCACTTCAATTTCAAATATCATCCCGAGTTAAGAACAAAGTTCAATGAAACAAATTACTTAGCTTGATTAACGTAAATGAAAATACCTAAATAAAAAGTTTTGCTATCCATACGATTAGTCCAGCTATTAAAAACAAGGGGAAAAACTGTTAATATTCTTTGCAAGTCAATTGGGAAACTAACACTTTCCACTACTACAGATAACAAATACTTATTAGTCACACATGACATTGAGAGTGAGACAACTGCACCTTTCCATTCATGTATGCTAAGCCAGTCATATACGTTCTTTATATTTGCAGTTGTAGAACAGACCATTTGGATCAACTGCTTCAAACTCCCATTCTTCAGCAAAATAACTGCAAACAGTTCTTTTAAGCACCTCTGGTCAGCACAGGATAGAGAAGGTGTTAAGTCTGCTCTTAGAAAATGGTGTGTTTTTTTAAAGAAGTGCTTTGTAATACTACAGTGTTGATGCTGGAAATATTTGATAAATTATTTAAAATCCTTGCTTCAACAAACTCTTAATTTACAGTTGTTCTAAGCAAGATGTGTCTTTCTGAGTCTTGTTAAACCTAATTCTAAGACCTGTTAAGTACAGGCACATTGTCGGAATTCTTTGAAGTTTCACTCTGTTTGTAATGATACTAGTAGTCCTTGCAGTTACTACTCCCTTAAGGCAGCTCCCAAACCACAACTAATACCCAAGTTTAATAAACTTGTGCATCTGTTCTGTGGCCAGTCCCTCCAGAGACTGCTCCAGTCTTGAAGCTATATAGTTGCACAAACAGTGGCGGGCTAGAATGCGTGCACTGACAGCATGCAGGACTTACTAGCCCTGGCATAACACTCTGCTAGCACAGCTACACCAACATGTTCCCCACCGTTCGCTCGCCTCCAGTTACGGCAGGTATCCCCTAAAAGGATGTCAACAACAGCTAACACAAACAAGCCACTTAAGCACCTTGTGTCCTTAATTATGCAAATAGAACCGAGGTCATGGGTTTATATATAGTTCAACAAAATAGAGGAATCAATAATTACTGTTGACAACTGCCTGAACGACACATCTTGTAAAAGACAGGATTTTAAAAGGCTCTCTCTAGCTGCTGCAACACCGGCAAACTATTGCTGGTTTGCCTGCTACCTAGTTTGCATTTTAAATGCCTGCTGGCTAATTTATTGTCAACGAATAACCAAATGTACACACACCAGTGGAGCTAACAAGTGCATCTATTTATGATCATACTGAAGTGTGCCCTCTGCCAGGTCACAGTGATGTGAGGGGAACCAAAAGGCTTATCACAATCTCCCCTCCCATTAAGAAGTCAGCCTCCTCTCCATACATCAGGCTTGCATGGACCTCAGGCAATCAATGCATTCAGTTTTTCTAAAATTATTACACTCATACCATGAGTAAATCCAGACCACTACCTCTCTCTATGAAAGAAAGGTGTGCATTTTGGATGTCAGATTTTGACCCCCATTTTTCTCTGGAAAAGCCTTTTTCAGGAATCCAAACACACATCCCATACACATGTATGAACTAATGAAAAAGGCACAAAAATATAAATCTCGGCCTCTGGTTTGGGTTTCTGATTTTGTATCTATTAAGCATTTCAAAGGATACTGATTCAGCTTGCCCTACCACTTAAAACTGCAAATGAGCTGCTGCCCTCTCCCCACAGGCTAGATATATGCCAAATAAAGGCATTAAGTACAGCAGCACTTATCTGGTGTGTGTAAGGTAAGATTATTACTTAAGGATTTTCAAAATTTTATACAAAGCACATTGTTTTTGTTAATAGCACATGAACTTTAGATTAAAAATATGCTTCATGCAAATGAGAACATCTGTTACAACATGCGCTCAACTGAAACTATGCTTTTTCCAGGGAAAATAAAGGGCTAGCAGAATAGAAATTTTTTTTAAAAGTATATTAAACACACAGCTAAGCAAACTGTCTGTAGTCCTTTCAAAAATAAACAGCCCTGAAACAAAGAGAACAGACACTCAAAATAGAAGTGCACTAATGAAGTTCTAGATAAGGGCAAGTCGGTGAGGATGACGTATCGTGTCACTGAACCAAACTTGAGACTGTTCCAAATTCGAGACTGAAATCCAATAAAAATTAAGTCTAGCCCAGAACAGATTATAATACATAAATTTCTCACCCCAAACAGGAACTAAAAGTTATCTACTAAAGCACAAGCTGAAACACACACAACTGGGTCTAGCCTTTCTCTTTAAAGCTAAAAGAATTTGTTAGAAATAAAACAAATAGTAAAGAAACTTCTTACGATGCATTTTGCATTTAGGTTTTCCATTTTTTTTTTTTTCCGCCTAAGAGGCAGAAAAAGGAAGTGGAACAGTTTTGGTTTTGCTTAATGCACACAGAGTGACCTTTCAGAGGCCAAGATTTCCTGATAATAAAGTTAAAGGAGGAGCTGGGAAAACAGATGCAAATAGAGCACAAAAACCCCCTCCAACTAAAATCAATTCCAATAGATCAAATTTTCAGAGGCCTATTAGTGATTTGCATCAAAGCAATTCAATCAGTGAAAAATAATCAGACCACATTTAAAGAAACACAATCAGTTTAAAAATTCAGAGTTGCATACTAATTAACCATTAGAACAGACACATAATTCAAAGACTACGACAGTTTATTTAATTTAGACATCTGACAGCATTATACAGACAAATTTTCTTACTTCTGCTACAATTGATGACTGAGGTCACATGCTTCTTGAGGTAAGAACTGCCTTTGTTAGTCCTGGTCTGTAACTAAACACAATACAATACTTACACCTATCCAGAAACTACTGAAGTCAATGAAAAGATGCTCAATAGCTTTGATACTGATTTCTACCATCTTGTTGGGGGGGGGAAGCAAGCAATGACAAAAAGTACATGGAGGGGAGAGGGGAAGGTTACAAAAACTGTTTCAAGAAAAAAAACAAAACAAAACCAAAAAACCATTGCATCTTATTTTAATTGAAGCTGTAGAACACAAAGATAATTTTAAAACACACTAAAGCGGAAATACCTCTTTCAAACTGCATGTTATAAATTTAAAGATTTTTAAAAAGAGATTTGGAGGCATTAAGTATTAGTCAGACACGAGCCAGTTTGGGGATTATTTTAGAGGCAGGTAAAGTACGTTGTCCATAAAGCTTCAGCGTGTAATTCTAGAATGATTCACATGCAGACATTTGAGACTGCTCATCTAAAATAAAACTCTACCCATATCTCAACTGGCAACTGTGCTACAGACCAGAATGAAACAGATACACCAACAACAGAAAAAAAAATTGGTAATATACATGCAATGACTAAATTTTGAAGGTGTAATTATAATGAGTTTTTAGAAAACTGGTAGTGATTTTTTATTATATACAGCTTCCAATATACAGCTTCTAAACATGTCAGATGCTTGGTACTTCCAAACTGAATGGGAATGGAGGAAGTTATCATTTCTTTACTTTCTTGTGGACAGTAAAATTATAAAGCCTTTAACACGATTTACAGTACTAAGTTCAAAGCATGCACCAAAATTTTGATAAACAGAATGAGGTGGAAGAGGAGCATGGAAGGACTAAGACTCTCTGTGCCTTCCTGAGCAACACTTATTTTCAAAACTTCTGATTACAGAACAAGAAAACATAGTGAGCTGCTGGTCTACAACTACCTGACCTGAAAGGAAAACTGAATGTGAAGAAAAATTAAACTTACTTGATGAACAGCACTATCCAGGTTTTAAAAAGGCAGAATCTATTTCAAAATAAGACTGAATTTAGCATTTCATTTTAGGTATCAAGTTTCCCACTCTTTGGGATATCAGAAGAAATAAGTTGTAAAAGTGTTGCTATATGCTGTTAAATAGTTGCAATTTTAACAACTAGGAGAACATTAATCCTCTTTCTTGTTTAAGGACAGTCTAGTGAAGATAGTTTACAAAGACTTCAGGATTTTTGTGATGAAAGGCACTCTAAAAAGTGTCTCTTCCATTTTCTAGTTTAGCTAAAACCACAATTATTCTGCATAGTGCATACACTATTTTCATCAAATGAACATTTAAGCTCACAACTCCCAGAAAGAAATAAAAAAGTCCATAACTGAGAATCATACGGCCCTTTTTTTTTTTTCTTCTGACACGCTCAGCTGTTCACAGCAGAGACTGAGTTTGACAGCTGCATTCCACTCTCCTTGCAAACTAAACTCTGCATTCGACACCATTCAAGTGGCCTCTTCATTTTGCCTGTTGTTTTACTTGCGTATTCTCATATACGTACTGACTAGGGACTACAAGGTACTCTGACAGTTCTGTCGTGTTGATATAACCCAGTGCCTGAATATTTCTACCAGCTGAAGTTATCATCTAGTTTACAAATTAAGAAAACAAACTCAATTTCAAATTTACTCTTCTTCGCAACCTCTTGGTAATTAAAAACCCCATACCTTCCCAAAACCCTATTCCTGAACCCCAATAATTTATATCATCTACCTACTACATTTTCCTATTTTAAAATACAGTTCTGTTACCTTATGAGGACTCAAACGATTACGCATGGAAGACAACTGCTGACTACACAAAATGCTGTAAAATATGCTTAGTTGACACATCCGAGGCAAACAATGACTTGCCAGGTGCTTTCAGTCGCTGTAGTCTCTAGTGTCAATTAGAAGTGACATCGCTCCTAAAGGTGAAAGGCAGCTTCCAGAGAACACGGGCTTCTGTTGCAAGTTGCATTTCCTAAACTTATGGATACAGAACTGAAGACAAACAAGGCAGGTTCATACATGCTCCCTAATTATCTTAAGGTTTTGTGTAAGACAAAATTGTTTTCTGTGCGAGTTTCCAGCCTCCTGCTCTCCTCTATTTGTAGTTTGTCAAGTAATTGCAGCACACCATTAATGAGGTATTTGTTTGTTTTATTTACACTATTCTGCACTAGCCAAAAAGCCAATATATAACAGCAGATATGTATTCACACCCTGGACATGCGAAGATAAGAAGGGTCAATTCTCACAGAAATACCTATCACTGATCAGAACTTTCTTCCTTTTTTTGTACAACAGCAAAAATTTCTCAGTCTGAGCACAGAGCTGATTTTGGGTATAAAGCAAGGACATCTTACTACTACTTTGTCATGATGTGGTAAAACAAGACACATCTATTTCTACCCTTTCTTCCCTCTCCCCATCCCAACTAAGTTTTCAGTGCCGTCTTAGGGAAGGGAAAAAAAAAAAATCTTTAAAGAAAAATTAAAATTAACTATACTTGTCAGAAAGAGCCCACAGGCACATAAAAGTGTAGCAAAAAGACAAGTGTTGTCCTAGTTGATGCAGGATGTTTTTCTGAAAATTTTATGTAGATTGCTCTTCATCTCAGATTACATCAAATTACTAAACTTGTTTTTAAAACATAATTTTAATTACAATTTACTGAAAAATTATTTTTCTAATGGTTAGTAAGCCACATACCCTGTTTACAGTGCTTGTAAGAATAAATACTGACTAGGTAACTAAAATACTGAGGAGCAACTTAAAGGGCAGTTCTGAAAAATGACCAATTGATACTTTTAAAATGAATAGGCTGATGCTTTGAAGTGAATATAATTATATGACAAGCTTATGAGAATGAAACTTAACATTTGTGATGTTAGTCCACATTTTTTAAGGATAAAGAGAATGAAGAAAGATTTGAATTGTGGCAGAACCCCCAAATATATGTGTATATATATATAATTATGTATGTATATATTTATATATCATATATATTAAAACCAGAAGCTGCCTGCCTTCAGATTGCTCTGATAAAAGATAAACCTAAAGTTTTCACCATCGCTGTTGTTTATTTGAGGGACGTTAGGCATTTTGCATGGACATGGGTATTTTAAAAAGAATTGATAGGGAAAAGACTGCTTGGAAGAAAAAGCTACGGAGCTCTGTAAATCTAATGAGTTCCCAATTTACGTACCATTTCGCACTAACATCAAAGTAAAGTGAAATAAGGTCAAAGACCATTTTTGTGAAGCCAGAGGTGTCTTGCACAGCAGTACATTTGCTTGCCACTCATCTGGATTCCACAGGATACAATTAGTCCTAAACAGATCACAGGTCACAACATTCCCATCCTGATCCACAACAGAACTTCCCATTACAAACTTAGCTCAGTAACTCTACCTATGATTTTGCTTATAAACTAGGACTGAAGGAAGCTTTAGTGTTTACTAAAAGCGGTACTGTCATTTCCTGCAAATAGCTGCTAAAAGGAGGCACCCAAACTGCTCTGATATTATCAAGGACAAGGCCTCTTTCCTGGGATGCTTTCAGACCTGCTGAAAGAGACCTGAAGGATAAGACTAGGCCTCAGAAACTTTACATACTAAGCCAGCACGTAAAAGAAAAGCCGAGGAGCTCAACTTGATTTGAGGGAGCAGGAGAGTCAACTGCCTGAGAGGTGAGTCAGTGCAGGCCCTCAGGTTTGGGTGAGCAGGAACCTCAGGTTCAGAGATTAAAACCCAGAGAGAAGCAAAAAGCCTGGGGCAAAATACAGCAAATACTGCTGAGTACAGGAATTTTGTAGATCTGTCATGGAAGAAAAAACAGCAGAGACATTGGGAATGAGCTAAGATTTGGTGGATGCAGGTAGGACAGACAACCGTGAGACTGAGCAGTAGTTGGACAGATGATGGGAAGAGAACAGAGGCCTTTGACTATTAAATAAAGGGACTCTGATTAAAAAGAGGGTGAGATAGCAACATTTTTAAAAATTAATATATAAATTATAACATCACCATTATGGAGATCTGAATTAACACGTATCCCTTTTGGGATAAGAACAATGGGGGGAAAAGGGGGAAGAAGCAAAGGCAAGCACTCTTCCTTCACCACCCATCTTTGAATCTTCTCACAAATGTGCTAATGAGTATTTATCCATGACCTTTGGAAAGACCATCCTTTTTCATGCCAAATTTGGCATACTTCTTTTTAATTGCCAAGAGTCTGAAAAACCTCTAAGCGATAGTTTTGGATTCTGCTCCTGTGTGAATAACGAAGGTGCATGGGGGTCAGGTAACAAATCATAAATGGAGATGAAATTTTATTTTAAAAGAAAAAGTGTATGTATATTTATGTTTGTTGACAAAGCCAATATTACCCTCACACAAGCATTATTCCATTATAGAAAAGAAGTTACCTTAACTACTCTGGATTTAACACTGGCATGAAGAGAATTTTACATCATTGCAGATACAGAGGAACATTTCTAAATACAATTTCTTTGCCCAAACAAATAATAAAAATAAGTTATAACCTAACAGTAAGAACAAACATTCAGACCTAGCACATCAAATTGTAAACAGCAACATCTATTTCTCATCTGACAACCACATGCAAAAATCAGTAATATTTGAGCATATTGAGTATTCCCAGTACTATGTAAATAGCAGATTAAGTAGACACAATATTCTATGCAACTAATTTAATGCCCAAAATAAATACATCAAAAGAATTTTAGATCAACAGCACATCGTGTGCCGTTATGAATAATGTGCTGAAATCTGCCAAGCTATTTTCGAACACTTTCAAAGAACTTCAGTATTTTGAGATGAGACTGAAGACATGTTGATATGTTTTTATTATAAAATTTACCAATCTGGCAAAGTAGTCTTCTTAAATTAGCATTAAAATACTGTATCTTTTTAAATTGAATCCACACCTCCCCTTTTCAGCAGAAACACTCCACTTTTCAATGACATGGCCTTATTATCCTAAACAGCACTTAGGGCCTGGAGACAGCCAAAGGGTTTGGACATTTGCAATTCTTCCACTGTTGGAGAAGACCTCCAAGTAGCCTGTACACTTTCATGCAAAAGGTTAAGATGTTAAATGTTGTTCTGTTTCACCTGTACTTCCACAGGTTTAGTATAAAAACATAAACATAAGGTTCAGCCCATTAATATCAAGGTAAGGGAGTAAATATGTATCCTAGCATTCCATTTAAAATACAGTTTTGCTAATAAAAGGTAGATACAGCAAATTTTAGTCGTTCATTTGATTACATAGTCTTTTCAAATTTAATCTCAAGGTATATTCAGTTTACATAACTTCCTCTGACATTGCATCAGTCACAGGGTTTTCAACAATGTTTCAAAACACATTATCCACTTGTAATTCTTGAAAACCACTGCGGTAAGTGGTGGCAAAGAAAGAGCTTTATGATTTCAACTGTGTATCAAAGTCTGACCTCAGGTCATTTTGGAGTGTGGGTTATTTTCAATCTATGTGAAATGTAAATAGCAGAGGTTACTTTTTCTTATTCTATAGTGCAAAAAAGCAGTGTGCAAGCTGACTGTGAAAAGCTCTTTCATTTAGCAGTCAATGGATCTGAGGGAATCTCAACAGCTCTCAAGTTTAGTCAGAGGACCTTGAAAGAATGCCATTACTGTCAAGTCTTTCTACATGTATTTTGGCACAAGTCGATTTCCCTATGCTGCTTTATGTTGGCACACTTTGTACATCAAACATTACGTAATCTTCTGTCTAGCAGCATACCACCATTTATTTCCTGTTTCTTTTCTAAAATAAGGAAGCTTCTCAGCATCAATCACTTTCTCAGTTATCTAGCAAATCAGTTTTGCTTACAAGGCACCAGACTGGAAGTCTAGACCGGGATCTAGAGTACCTCTTCTCACTTCTCAAGATTCACATCAGGAAACTAACCCTAGTTACAGAGAGCAGCCCAGCCTTGAAGGAACCCTTAATGTAGGTCAACCCAAAGAAGATGCACATGAGTTCAAAACAACATACAGATCTGGAGAATTTATAAAGAATACGTTCCGCTATTAGTTCTATTTCCTCAACTGTAGCATGTATTTAATTAAATCTGTCTGTCTACAGAAGCCATCAGCATTTCTTCATTACAACACATCACTTGAGGATTATGCCTCTGATATATTACCACTGTCTTCTAACTTCTACGAGGTTAAGTTACCAACTTAAAAAAAAAAAAAAGTATCGACACTAACAGTACTGGTCTGCACTACTGGATTTGGATTTTTAGAGGACCTAGGAAAGAATGAAACAACTGATAAAATACACATTAAAACTAAAGTAACTGTGTATTATTTTGTCACAGGAAGATAATTTTGGACAGTAATAATTCAGTTTCTAAAAGGCAATACAATCACTTTCCATCAGATACTGTTTCCTCACATTCCAAGCTACAACTAAGCTAAGCACACGTATTTTCCAATGACACAGACTTAACAACCGCCTTGCTGCAATACTCAAGAGTTCAACTCCAAGGGTAGGACTATAATAACAATGCAGCCTAAATAGCTTGCTTTCCTCCCTTTACACAGGTGCACATTAAAAGACAGCAGGCATTCAATTACCTCCAAGACTCGCACAGATGACTAAACCATGAATAAGACAGCATTCTACAGAACTAGGAGGTTGCTCTCCAGTTAGCTGTGTGAGGAACAAAACATGCAGCGTGCTCAAGCCATCCTCTTCAAGAAACAAAACATGAACTTCCTCAGATCTAACATCATGGAGGGTTCCTCAATGAAGGTGTAACAGCAATCTGGAGTTAATCAGACTATGGTCTGGAACAGTACTTGAAGTCCCATCAACTACGTTGAATACACACTGTGCAACTTTTCAACTCCTGAAATAGTTCCATTGCCCTACATGAAACATCTAAGACTTGTGCACAATAACCCGTTTTACCAACCATCCCTACTTTTTTTTTTTAAACTGTGTTGCTTGTTGTTAGTAAGAGTGAAACAGGATACCCAACACCTTCTCAAAACTTGCAAGGATAATTAGGGCCTCCATGATTTTTCCATCAAGAGCTGGGAAGTCTGACACCAAGGGCTCCCTCGCCATAAACCCTGTGAGCTTCACACTGCAAAGCAGCACATGGCATCTCCAGCAACTCCTACGGCCCAGCAACCCACCCGGTGTGACGCAGCCCCACGCTGCCAGGCAAGAGGCTGGGTGGGAAAGGGACCACCACACACCCCGAAGGGGACAAGGGATGGAAGGCCCCTGAGGGGAAAGCCTCGGGCCGGCATGTGGGGAGGGAGCCCACATTGGGGAAAGGCGGGAGAGTGGCAAGGGAAGGCGGCCGCCACATGAGCCCCGTGTTTCCACGGCCGGGCCCTGCGGCAGGGTGGGCACGGTGAGCACCGGGTCGAGGACACCCCCCCTCCCCCGGGACGGGACGGGGCGGGGGGGGGGGGGGGCGCGGCCCGGCCGTCTCCCTTACCCACGGTGGACTTGCAGGCCTCGCAGAAGGTGTCGTCGGTGAAGCGCTCCATGAGGCTGGTCTTGCCCACCCCCCGCGACCCGATGATGATCACCTGCAGCTTGAAGTCGGCCGGGCGCGGCGGCTGCTTCCTGCGGCGGGACTGCCCCCCGGAGAGCGCCGGCGACCCCCCCGCCGAGCCCGCCCCGAGGTCCAGCCCGCCGCCCCCCACCCTGCGCTGCGGCAGCCCCGAGCCCGGCTCCATCAGCGACGCATGCGGCGCCGCGCTGGCGCCGCGCTCCCTCCCCGGCCCCGCCGCGCCCCGCGCTCCCGCCCTCCCCGCCACCGGCGCCGACGACTGCGAGGCAGGGGGAGGAGGGGGCACCGAGGACGAGACACGGCTGCCGCCCGGCCCTGCGCCCGGCCCGGCCCGAGGGGAACAGCAACAGCAACAGGAACGGGAACTGCGCCGCCGCCGCCGGGAGCGGCGCGCCCAACGCCGCGCCCGGCCGCGCAGCGCCCTCTACAGCGCCGGAGCCGCGGCCCCGCGCCGCAGTGCCGGGGGCGGGGAACGGCCGCCCGCCCCGCCCTTCCCCCGGGCTTGGGCCGGCCGAGGGTCCCCGCTGCCCTGCCGGCGCTGCTGCCCGGGCCCCGCCTGTGCGCACCCGGAAAATGAGGTGGGGAGCGCGGCTCCGCGCCGCAGGGCCTGGAGTCCGCCCGGAGCGGGGCTGGCCCCGCGCCGCCTCAGCCCCCTTGGCGGAGGTGAGCCCTGGTGGCCTCCGGCCTCGCGCGCCCGGAGCCTGCGCAGTCAGGCCCTGCTTCGAAGCGCGGTGCGAGCTGTGCCTGCCTGAGGGACAGCTCGAAGCGCGGTGCGAGCTGTCCCTGCCTGCCCGCCCCTGAGGGTGGGGTCTCCCCTAAATTTACCTTCAGGTAGCCAAACAGACCACAGCCTCACACGGACCCCCCCTGCGTACAGCAGCTCACGCCGCTCTGTGTCGGCTGCGGGTGGATTTCACCATCAAATCCACACCTAATACCTGTGCATAGGGATGACACGCCTGCACCCAGGCACGGACCTTTTCACAACAGCATATGCTAGCTCAGTAGTTCAAATTCCAAGCAAAGGAAAAAATGGCATTAGAGGAAGTAATGTCATAAATCATGTGAAGGAAAAGGATCAGGATGAGCAGTGGCTCACTGTAATTTTTGAGGAAATTTCTACCTCTCCAAGCACTGAGGACTTGGAGTTCACAGAATACAGATTTTTCAGCAACGGCAGGTGGCAAAGATGTGGGCCTGACTTCCAGAGGTAGGAAGGATTCACGGTTTTAAGTGGGATCTACAGGTAGGTGCAGTGTTCCTCTGAACATCAGAGGTGAGGGCAGCCAACGCTAGTGGATATTTGAGAAAATTTGGTCCCATCTTCTAGATTCTCACTACCATTTGTAAGCTAAGGAAATTCCACAAGGGAATATCAAATTGGGCTTTACACTTAGGAAACCATTGCCGTGCAGGAATGATTTTCTCAAGAGTTAATTTTCTTGAAGAAATGAGACAATTTGACAGTAAGGCTATGTTGTCAAGACCAATTTAAAAAAAAAAAAAACAAAACAACAAACTAGAACTAGTTTCCATTTTTCTTAATTGTCACTAGTTTTCATCACCAGAAATATTGGCAGTTCTTCAAACAAGTAGAATGATCTAAACCTAAAAAAAAAAAAAAGCTTAACAAATCAATCCCAACACTTCTTGTGTGTTACTCTCACCCCACCCTCTACCTTCTTCATATTGATTATCTGTAATGCTATCATTAGGTACTTGAAGGGGCAATCCATCACTGAGAGTGAAATAAGCTTGCAAGCAGAGCATCATAACAAGATAACCTTTTTGTTGTGTGTTGGGTTTTCTTTCCCCTTAGGTCCTGCCTCTAGAATTATAATCTCCAAAATCAGGCACTTGCTGTGACCCATCTGTAACTCTGACAGATCCTCAAGATTGCTTAGCTCTTCCTAAATCATGCAGACCACTAGGTATGATGTAGTCTGTTTCCCCACATGCATCATCAGTCATTAGAGCAGCCCCAGTTCCACATACTATTTTGTGTGCTACCAACTCATATTTGAACAAGGTAATTCAAACGAATCTGGGTTGACTGCTCTATTTCTGTACCTGCGCATAGATACTCAGCAGCATCAATATTCATTTTCAGTCCCTCATTAAATGAACTGAACTGTGAATACCAGGCTTCAGTTGCATAGGCTTGAGTGGTTTGTATCTTTTGTGCAGCAGGAGAGCTTTTTCCTGATTAGTCAACAGCTGCAGAGAACCCACATACATAAAGTTAATTCCTCTGTGCCTCCAGTCTGTCATGTGTGTTCTAGCTTGTTTTTATTCCTCTCTGGCTATTCGGTGGGGCCATCTCAGCAAGCATGCATAGATTTTTCACGTTAGCTAGTTTGTGGCTTCCAAATTTTTCCTTCACCTTTTCAGCTTTCCCACATTAACATGCATAGTCAACTACCGAGTATCGCAGAATCGTAGAATATCTCAGGTTGGAAGGGACCCATAAGTATCATCAAGTCCAACTCCCTGCTCCTCACAGGACTGCCTAAAACTAAACCATAAGACTAAGAGTGTCGTCCAGACACTCCTTGAATTCTGACAGGCTTAGTGCCGTGACCACTTCTCTGGGGAGCCTGTTCCAGTGACCAACAACCCTCTCAGTGAAGAACCTTTTCCTAATGTCCTATCTGAACTTGCCCTGACACAGCTTCTTTCCATTTCCTCGTGTCCGATCGCTGGTCACCAAAAAGGGGAGATCATCAGCACCTCCCCCTCCACTGCCCCCCTTGAGGAAGTTGTAGACTGCGATGAGGTCACCCCTCAGCCTTCTCTTCAAGCTGAACAAACCAAGTCACTTCAGCCGCTCGTCAGAAATCTTGCCCTCGGGCCTTTCACCATCGTGGTCTCCACCCTCTGGACACACGCTAATAGACTGATATCCTTCTTATGTCAAGGCACCCAAAACTGCACACAGTACTTGAGGTGGGGCCGCACCAGCGCAGTGTCGAGTGGGACAATCACCTCCCTTGACTGGCAAGCTATGCTGTGCTTGATGCACCCCAGGATATGGTTGGCCCTTTTGGCTGCCAGGGCACACTGTTGACTCATATTCAACTTGCCATCAACCCAAACCATAGACCCAAAGACTTGCCATCAACCCAAACCAACCAGTAGAGCAATAAGTCCTCGTTTGTCAAGATCAAACTACAAATCTCAGGCAGAGTAAGAAGCATCTGGACAACCTGCAGTACTGCAGAAATGAGTTTGTCATACCCTAAACTATTTTACTCTAAACAGAACAAGTATTTTTATTGCAGCTTTTTTTTTTTTTCCCCAATAGCTGGGCTTGGATCTTCTTTAGAAAACAGAGAATACTATCAGTAGCTGCTGATGGAAACTTTTTCAAACAGACTTTCAAAATGGTCTTCTGAATTTTGCTGCTTTATATCAGACATCATCATTCATCGCTTGGAATGTAATTCCTTTTCCAAGGATTTGGATATGTCACAGTATTAGTTTGTTGGTGTTACTTGCCATCTCTGGGTGACCTGATTAGTATTTTAATCTCTCTGGCTGTGAGAGTTGGGAGGGACTGATGCCTTCATCTAGATTTCTTCCTCTCCTACTCATGCCAGAAAGTGATGATTAGAGGAAGAGTCATTACCAAAACCATGGAAAATAGGTTCTTTGGCTGAGCTGGAAAGAGATGATATGTAGGAACTGGAGATGATATTTAGGAACTGTAAAGTACAATTTATGACATAAACAAACTATTCTGAATTAACATTAAATAGCATTTTAATTAGTTGTATTCATCTCAGATGAGTTTTTTAAACTTTTTTTAAGTTTTAAAAATGTATTTAATTTCAGGGATATAAGGGGCTGGGATCTGAGCTTCACAGTTATAACGTAGATTGATTTGACTGAGGGCATGTTTTTTTTAAACCAAAATACTGTTACTGTTAATAGTGTGAATACTCTTTTACTGTTACAAAGAGATTTATACTGGTATGGTTCATACACTTGCCCTAAATGGGAGCCTGTATATATGTGTGTTAAGTGTATGTGCACCAGTAGAATCATACCTACACCAGAAGGATGTACTGATATTACTGTATAAATAAGTTTTGGTAAAGCTGTACAACTTTTATGGATACCCTGGCCTACACTTCAACTCATTTACATATACAAATAAAATATCAACATGGAAAAAAAAATCCAATCAAAAACTAGCTCAAAAAGCAGAGAAAGAGATGGGATTTTGATTTCCTAGTAATTGTTTGGTGAAAAGCAATCAATATGCTAGTAGGTAGTATAGTCTGAGTTGCAATGTTTTCATTACAAATTAAATTGGTATTGGCCAGCAGAAAAAAGCTTGGGGCAAAGCCCACAGGATCAGTACAGCAGCATGGTTGAAATAGGACAAGAGCTTCTGACCTCTTAAAAAGCAAAGAAACAAAAGCAAAAAAAAAGAAGCCCCCCAAACCTCTCTTTTTCATAATAAGCAGATGTATGGAAAAAAGGGCTGGTTTAATACATTTTCAAGCTGTGTTCTTAGGGCAAATTGTAGTTAATATTCCCATCCCTCCCCTACATACCAGACACTCTCAGTGCAGCTAGTGTATGTGTTTATGTTTAGAAATGTGAAAGGAGACTTGCTTCAATGTGATGAACTGTTTGGAGAAGTCACTTTGTGTCTATGCAGTTACTTTCCACTGTACAGCCTTTAGTATATATCCCCTATATGTCATCTGTCGTGCCCTAGGCCTAAACGCTTTTTATTTTCATGCAGTTTCTTTTGCCTTCCACTATGTCTTGTACTCTTCTAGGTTTGATCCAGGTTGAATTTATTTCAAGAGAAATATTGAAAAGAAAATACTTGAAGTATTTTCGTGAAGAGAGGGGGAAGAGCAGGGTTGATTGGCTAGATCAGCCTCAATGGCTGTCAAGCCCAGTCTCTCTAAGCTTAAAGGATATTGATGGAATATTGACAGATCAGTCATTGTTCTAGTGGAAGGGACTCTTGCTACTCAGTTGAGTACAGCAGTATAGTTAATGCAAATGTCTCTTTAATCAATCTTTCTCACAGTGTGTTCTGAGATACTTATACCATAATATCTGAACTATGTTACTCTTATAATTAATTTTTCTTTTCAGTACACATCTAAAGGGCTACCATTGCACCCATATTACAGATGGGAAACTGAGGCCCTGATATTTTTGGCTGTGTATTGTTTTATGCTGATTTGAAAAATTTTAGATGGCTATTTTATGTGTTAAGTCTTGAGGATGTCCTTCATAAACTGGTTGGAATTTGCTGTTTTGGAAAGGGTTGCAAAATAACTTTTAAGACAGTGGCAGTCAAAATGAACACAAGATAGGAACTGCAAGCTTACATGTGCACGCTTGCGAGAGTGTAGTCTAAAAGCAGGATTTCAAGGCTTGTGCTATAGTACATTGGAAAAGTTATAGCACCTTAGAAGAGTGATCCAAGAAATAGTAGTCTTGAGCTTCTGCAAGAAATGCTAAGCACAGGGGTATAGCTAACCTCTCTTCCCCACAGAGTTCAAAGTTTTATACAGCTTCTTCAAGGGGTGTAGCACGATGCAGATTCTCCCTGCCAGACTAGTATCCTAAGACAATATCTTCTCAAATATAAATAAACTCTGTGGCTTCTGTTAACATCATTGCTCCTTTTTCTACTCTATAAATTTGTGAAAAGATACCAACACTCTGGATCTATATGCAGATTTTTTCTTTGGTGGAAATAAAAAATTACCTTTTTTCCGCTGTTTTCAGAAAATTCATCAGCTCTGAATATTTTTCCCTCTTTTTTCAGGGTGGTCAACTGTGATTCCCATGTGAATTTTAGATATACTTTCTAAACTGTTTTTTATTCTGAGCAATAAACCCCCTTTTTAATATGTTTGTTCCTTTCTAGATTGAATATTTTATTTACTGTGTGAGTGAACTGAAAAAACCTTTTTCCTAGGCCATCAGAACCCATTCTGGGATTTGAAAGTATAGCAATTTTGAGTGATATCTCACCCAGTTTTCATTCCTTAATATCTTTTTTCCCCCTGAAAATTCAATATTAGCAATATTATTCATATTGTTATTCAATATTATTCAATATTATTCATATTGTTCTCATTTTTGACAAATTCCATACATGCATGAGATATTTATAATCTAGTATCAAAATGTCAGATTGAGTATGATTAAATCAAAGAAGAAAACAAGCAAAAATTAGAAAAAGTCCTACTGTAAACAGCTCTGCAGATTTTTTATTGTACTATCGATTTTAAGCAGGTCTCCTCATTGATTTCGGTGGGGAGTTTGGTTAAAAATCAATAGTATGAGATGGCCATCTGATTGTACCTTAAAATTTGTACAAAGACAATAAAAGGATTTTATGTGAGGGAGGGACTTTTTACTAGTACCATTAGTATGATAGTTAATGGGCTGTATTCTGATCACTGTCACTTCTGAATAAGTTTTCATTTGACACATCTTGCAGATCATGCACATAGAGAACAGGCTGTACACATGTAATCCATACCTTTCCTCATGCAGGACTGAACAGCTTTCCACATCTTCCTGGGATCAGGATTGATTTCTACGTATGCAGAGACCCTTGGGAGAACGGGAAGGAAATAAGCAGGACACAGTTTAGATAAGGGATAGGGGAAACAGGCACTCAGTTCTCATTTTTTAACAAATTTGGAGGTGCAGAACACCTAATACCCTTTAGCTATTGCCATGGATTTGTGTGGTCTGCCACAGGAACTCTGGTCTGTTCTGTGAAGGCAAGCAGCTCCCCATCCCCAATGAAAGGGTCTCTTAGAATTATATTTTGCTGAATTCCTTGGTTCACAGAGAATTATTATCACAAAGGCGCAACATCTTTCTCTTCATTGACTTCAGTGGAATGGCTTCATAGTTACACAGTGGCTTCATACTTGGCCTTACTTCTGTGGTCATGCTTTACATTCAGCTTTCTGGTTCTGTATTTGTTTTAAATGTAACAAGAGATTCATTGTAAAACATGGCAGTTTTGACAGCTTCAGTACATGTCTAAGAAATACGAAACTCCATCCATCCATCCATCCATCCATCCATCCATCCAGGTAAAGCTGGCTTACTCCAGGTGAACTGTAGGATGTAGTGAGGGAGAACAGAGAAGTCCAGCCATGGGCAGTAAGTGGCTTGAATGGCTGCTGCAGCTTCTGGTTACCAGTGTTCGATGCAATTCCCACTCTTCTCTTGGTCCACCCATGTCATGGCCTTTTGTGATACCCAAAAAAGGAAACAGAGACTGTATTCATTGACTTCTGTGGAGTCAAACTGGATTTATACTGGTGCATACTTTTTTTTTTCCTTGATCAAAGTTTCCAATAAACTTCAGAAGAACACTAAAAAAAGTACAGAGTGGTTTTGCTGATGCAAGCGTATTTACCTCAGTCCTGTTCCTAGCAATGCTTCAAATAGACTTAGATATAATATATTTGCTTCTGAAGTGAGAAACTCAGTAGAGAGCAAAAAATAAATCCTGCAGATAAATGGATCTACAAACAAATTCTTAGAATAAAATTAAAGCTAATGATCCAATAGTCTCTGACTACTGTAATATGAAAACATGAAACATACCTTCAAGGTATGCAATCTTATGGAGCTCAGGTCATTATAATAAGCTTAACTGACCAAGTTTCCTCCTTCCTTTTCATTCTATACTTTTCCTAGCAATTCCAGAGAGCTATTTGTTGGATAGCTTTCAAAATTTTGATTAATTTAAACAGAAATAAGCTCTGAGGTTTGATAATCAACATTGCTAATTATTATGATTAACTTGGAGGCCTTGAATTTAAAATTGAAGGGTTGCAATTAGATGAAGACATTCAAGTACCTTACTCACTATTAAAGAATAGCAGAATTTTTGTAAAATGTGGAGTCTTTATATGAGTTGGCTCCATTGTAACCAATAGCTTTTAAAAACTCAAGAGTTTGTTTTCTTCCTTGTATTTGTCTGTGAAATACTGAATTCCCTCCAGATGAAGCTCTGGATCTCAGAGCAAGTCAGAAATTGAATGTTTTCTCCCCGGTGCAAACACACACACACGCATGCCTGCGCATGCACACACGTACACATATGAAAACTAATACTTGCTTTTAGTTCATGAAATGTTTATTTCAAGAACTTGAACTGTTAAGAACTTGAACTGTTTATGCATTTCAGGACCACTAGGTGCTGCCTATTCACTGCAGCAAACCTTACAGTCTCTTATAGCGAGTGAGAGGAAATAGGTGAATTATTCATAGTACAAAACTGATTTTGAGGCCTTTTGCTTCCCAGTGTAATCCGAACAATTGAGAATAAAGCTAAAATATGGTAGAGGGCTTATGTTGTGTAATTAGGAGAAGCATTTCCTTGGCCACTTAGTTTTGAGCCTTCAATTACTGGCATTGCGAATAAAAGGTATTAAGAAAATCCTGCAAAAAGCCTTTCCAATGTTTTAAGAAAGGAAAACACAAAAAGCCCTCTCATATTCTGGTCTGACTGGCATAGGAGGGATTTACTGTCAGGCAATTACTGAAAATTGAAAAATGTAATTAAGGTTCACTTAAAAGTTTCTAATCTCACTTTAGCTCTGATGCTCATTATCATCTGAAATGTGACATCTATTGTTTTTTAAATAACACGTGAAGAGCTCAATTCTTACAGTTAACACTCAATCCTTCGTAATATATTTCATTACCTGCTAATTCTGTACATGCAACTGCAGATTAAAGCCAGGCAGGAATAGAAGAAGAAAGTTTTTCTGCGTGGTTATAATAGAAAGTAGTAATACAAATCTCTAGCTTTAAACGAGCTTATCCATGACAGTTGTAAATATGCTTGAGCGAAATGCCAACAGCAATCACAACATGCGAGTCACCTATCTGCAGACAAGTGGAAGCTCATGGCTGCATGAAATGGCTTGGAAACCTTTGTGATTTTGCTGTTCTGAACAAATCTGTATTCTTCTAGAAGATGGACTGGTTTGAAAGTAAATATGGGACAATAAAAAGAAGTAAAGGACATGGATAGTGTGTCAATATTAGCATATTATGATAAATGAAACTTACTGAAATAAAATGTGCAGGATGCAGAAAGCAGGGTTATTGCTGCTACGTGTGTTTGATACCACTGTTCTCTTTTCTAAAGAAGAAGAGATGACATTTCATTCTTCCTTTGACTCAGACCATTTTTTTCAGTAGGAAGAATAACGGAGATATGAAACTAATGTTGAAAGGCAGACTGAACATTATCAAAAGTTTTTGCAGAGATTTAGGTAAAAAATTACAAGAGAACAATTGTTCTTTCCGTGTCAGTAAAATGAGCCTAAGAATGAAGCTGTACCCACATTGTTTTCAAGGTCTGGAAAAAAATAGTAATGCTTGAGTAAACAATAAAATATAGTAAATTAGTAGCCTAGGTGAAGAGATTAATCACTTCTTTAAAGTATCTGTCTGTTAATACCTCATGTAAAGTTTGTCCTAAGGGAATATGTAGTCAGGTGACAGAATGCCCGAGGGAGCAGGCTAATGGTAAGAGCATGGCTAAGATTCTGAAGCAAAGTTTAGAAACCATAAAACCCTGCATGTTCAGCTTTCAGTTTCTCCTCTCTTTAATTGCAAGGTGCAAATTATATGTCCCAGAATGATGTTATGATCCAGAAAATGTAACGTGAATCAGAACACACTCCATGTTATATTTATCAGCGGGAAATCACAACTCAGTTTATGCTAATAGGAGGATTTTTTTTTTCACCTCTGATTTCAGTATAGCAAGGCCTCATCCATTACTACTTTGGCTATTCTTTCACTTTAAGCGCTGGCTAAGAAGCTCAGACTGCTACCAGTTGTGTGGAACAGGCGCAACATTCCCATCCATGTTTCCGAAGCCCTTGTTTTTCACAGCTACTGCCAGGTTTGGGGCCATACAGTCACAGTGTTCTCTGCTGCAGATGATTTCTCCTTTTGCAGAGCAAGAGACTTAGCATCAACTGTTCACACTGGCAGCATGGTGTGACATTTATACAAATGTGGTCAAAAGAAAAATGGTATGTCCTGGAGGTGGGAACACTCAAGGTCACTTGGTCCACATCACTACTGTGTTGTAGTGCCCATTTTTTTTCCCAGCAGTAAAAATGAGCATGATTTGGGAAAGACTCTAATTGTTTGCATCATTCCCTTCTCCAGGAGATTTGCCAGGAAACAGCTTTAAATCATGTCTAGGGTTCTGAAGAGGTACTGGTGGCAGAGCCTGCCCCAATGAACAGTGACCAGCTGTGTGGTGTCAAAGCTTTAAATGCCAAATTCCTGAAAACCCATCAGCTATTTAACAGTGTTGTTTTCAGTTACACATGGCAAGCTTGACCAAAGGACCTGCTTAGTGAATGTCACTGTTCAGAGATTAGTGTGTAAATGCCAGGCTTGTGCCTGATCATACAGTTGCCCGAGTTACAAGGTGTAGACCTTTATTTGTAGTGAAGCTTGCTTCTTTATGACAGTGATGATTAGATCACCGTAAAAAACATCTCATTTTCTGGATAGAACGGAACATTTACTCTACCTGAGGAAGGTAGAAAGGAGAATATCTGGTAGCATCTTCTAAAATGAAATATATTTATAACAATAATTTATATGCTGTTAAAGTTCTTCTTGAAATTATATTAAATAACACTAATTTTCAAATGATCTTGGAAACTTGAAGACAATCCAGTGAGGATTTCCAGCATTGTTCTAGAGAAAGTGAAGGAAACTCAGGGATCTACTTATTTGCTTAAATCCCATACAAAGTAACAAAACAGTTAATTTTGTTAAAAAATAAAATTATAGACTTAAACTGTCAATCAACATAATTTCATGGAAGGTAGATGTCTCTTTCCAAACAAACTCACATTTATTTTATAGTGAATGGTGGATCTGATGGAACGAGGTGGTTGTATTGATACAGTAGTGTTGGATTTCTCCAGTGGGTTTGCTATAATCCTGCACATTCTGAATAAAAGATGTGATTCATGTGGGACAACCAGCGTGCACAGTGTATAGATTTAAAACTGGATTACTGAGAGGCCTTGAAATGCAACTGATACCAAGCTGACAGAGCTGGGTGTCTCCAGCAGGTTCCAAAGGGGTCATTAAAGTACTTCAACACTCTTTTTAAAATCAATTGTGTAGCTGATGATACAGAATCTTCTCCTGGATGGTTTAAAGATGACATAAAGATCGACCAGGAAGTAGATAAGGAATACAAGTTGCTTTACAGAGAGGACTTAGTTACCTAATTAAATGCAATTACCCAGTCCAAAGAACTGTGATTCAGAAGAGCCACATGTATAACTAGGAGTCATTACAGGGCACAGCAAAATCTGAGCCAGCGCTGAGTACTCTTCAGTGGGGCTACTTAGTCTTGGCATATGGTCTTGGCTATGCTGTTCTTCGTATTCAAATTAACTCTTTAGGGGCCACCTCAGGCATGTCTGTATTACATTGTGTAGACTTGCTTACTCTTTGTCTTGGTAGATGAGTGACTCGAAGAAGAGTTGAAAGTCCACTGTAGGTAATAATCTCAAAATCAAGCATTAATGGTAGGTTTTAGGAAGAAAGAGCAAAGGGAAATGGCAAAGTGACTTTGCCAGTACACATATTACAGTAACAGCCAGTAACAGCATTATTAGAATGGTCTTAATTTTTGGTAGCTATGCTATGAAAAGAATGTGGACGTACAGTTGAAGGATACAGAAGAGTACAGAGCAGTGTTGTGATGAGGTCTGTGACTATCTCTGCTTGGATTATTGGCGTCTAACTTTTAGGGAGTTTGAAAGAAAGCAGAATGCCTTTCTACTAGTGGCCCATGTTCATAACTTCACTTGTGGACTGTTCATTACCTGGTTAGAAAAAGTCTGAGCTAAAAGTATTCAGCATTGTTCTGAGAATCACATCTGTCTGCTCTCCAGTTTGTGTCCCAAAGCAGAGAGTCCTCTTCCTTGTACTTTCTCTTCCCATTTGATTCTTAAAGGGTCCTTATCTTGTGACCACCTTTTCTATGAAAGCCTCTTGTGCACCTAGAACAAATATCAGGTAAGATGAGCAAAGGAGATTAACTAAGTCCTGCAGAGGCAATTGCATAATACTGTGCTTTTTAAAATTTAAACCTGGATTTTTTTAGAAAAGATGTTAATCATTGTATAGTATTCTAAAGACCCTCTATAACTACCTTTTCATTTTCCCTGACTTCACTGATAGCAGAGGGTGGACCAGTAATGATCTTTGGCTACACAGTGCTTTTTTCCTTTCAATAAAAGAACAATAGATAATTATAGCTTATTAATGGACAAGAGAACAGTTATATACATACAGGAAAAAATGTTAGGGTCTTATTCTAAGCTGCAGAGGGAAAACTTTCAATGCATAGAGGCGTTCTGTTTTATGGAAGGACTTGGTTTTTGTTTTTCCTCCAAACAGTGGTTCTTCAGAGGCTCAGTAACACTTTGAAGACTGTATTATTTGGTATTTAGCATTGTGTGAAGATTTGCATCTTATGGAAGGGGAAGTCTACCAAAATTCAAAGCAGTTTCTGAATTGTTTTAGTGACTCCAGTTCAGGTGGGTCTATCTTTTTAAGTTAACCACAGATTTGAAACCAGGAATTTTAAGTGCAATGTAAAATATACCTGCCACTGGAAAACTCTTGCAATCTGCAAGCATCCCAAATGACATTTCAATATGTGCTTTTGCTATTTTTAAAGATCAATTTTTTATATAACTCCAGTAACAACAGGTATTATTTGAATTTAAATGGTTTCCAGAGTATTTAATAAGTCTTGTGGCTGCAAAAAAATTAAATATATCACATTAATAAAGCTAGACCACCTGCCTCCTGCCTTGATCAATACATCAGTTGTTCTGGAAGGGATAAATCTGTGCTGTAGATTGTAGCTATTTGTTTGCACTTCAAATCCTTTCAATTCATTTTTTTAAAAAAGCAAAGAGAAATACGTCCTCTTCCCCAGTCCCTAACAATTATTGCTATGACTCAGAAGTGCAATTTGAGATTAGGTTATTTACATTTCAAAAGGAGCTTTGAGAAGAGCGGATACATGGAAGATGCAAAACCACAAGAGTCTTTGTGGACCACAATTTCTGAACTGTAATAGACGGGGTTTTTTATTATTTATTGTTAATAAGATGCACCACAAGATGGCTCTCTAACAACAAAAATAGTCAAAAAAATCCGGAGCTGGTTCTAAAAATAGTTGTTGAGCTCTGATTGGGAGCAAGTTCACTGGCACAGACCTGTGTGCGGTGCTGTTGGAGCTGAGGAGAAACAGTTTAACCACTCTGACAATACCAAATGCATCAGTGTTTTTTTCCTGCATGGTGTCATTTGCTTACAGGAAGCAACTAGGATATAATAGCACTTGCTTAAAGGGTTGACAGTAAATAGCCATGCCAACCTGGGACAAGTTAGCAGTGTATTTGTTTTTGGGATGCTGAATGCAATGGCACAAGAACTCAATGGCATTTTGTGATGGGTTGATCCTGGCTGGACGCCAGGTGCCCACCAAAGCCGCTCTGTCACTCCCCTCCTCAGCTGGACAGGGGAGAGAGAATATAATGAAAGGCTCGTGGGTCAAGGTAAGGACAGGGAGAGATCACTCACCAATTACCGTCATGGGCAAAACAGACTTGACTTGGGGAAATTAGTTTATTACCAATCAAATCAGAGTAGGATAATGAGAAATAAAACAAAATCTTAAAAACACCTTCCCCCACCCCTCCCTTCTTCCTGGGCTCAACTTCACTCCCGAATTCTCTACCTCCTCCCCCCCAGCTGCGCAGGGGGATGGGGAATGGGGGTTGCAGTCAGTTCATCACACGTTGTCTCTGCCGCTCCTTCCTCCTCAGAGGGAGGACTCCTCACACTCTTCCCCTGCTCCAGCATGGGGTCCCTCCCATGGGAGACAGTCCTCCACAAACTTCTCCAACATGAGTTCTTCCCGTGGGCTGCAGCTCTTCATTAACTGCTCCAGAGTGGGTCCTTTCCATGGGGGTGCAGTCCTTCAGGAACAGACCGCTCCAGCATGGGTCCCGCAAGGGGTCACAAGTCCTGTCAGGAAACCTTCTCCAGCATGGGCTCCTCTCTCCATGGGTCCACAGGTCCTGCCAGGAGCCTGCTCCAGCGTGGGCTTCCCATGGGGTCACAGCCTCCTTTGGCAGCCACCTGCTCTAGCGTGGGATCCTCTATGGGCTGCAAGTGGATATCTGCTCCACCATTAACCTCCATGGGCTGCAGGGGCACAGCCTGCCTCACCATGGTCTTCATGATGGGCTGCAGGGGAATCTCTGCTCCAGCACCTGGAGCACTTCCACCCCTCCTTCTTCTCTGACCTTGGTGTCTGCAGAGTTGTTTCTCTCACATATTCTCACTCCTCTCTCCTGCTGCTGTTGTGCGGCAACTTTTTTTTCCCCTTCTTAAATACATTATCACCGAGGTGCTACCACTGTTGCTGATGGGCTTGGCCTTGGCCAGTGGCAGGTCTGTCTTGGAGATGTCTGGCATTGGCTCTATCGGACATAGGGGAGGCTTCTAGCAGCTTCTCACAGAAGCCACCCCTGTAGCCCCCCCTGCTACCAAAACCTTGCCACAGAAACGCAATACACATTTTTAGCTGAAGAATAATTTCAAAATAATTTATAGCAAATTTCGAGTGAAAAAAGTGAAGCACTTATTCTTATTTTGTACTATTTTGTTTTCTACTGTTCTTTTGAACAGAAGATAAGCATGTTCCAAACTTCCATTTATTTACAAAAATTATGTACATACTTGACCAATGTACAGGTTTGCTTGTTGGAAACAAAGATTTGCATGTGTGCAAAAGTGTGGGGAGAGAAAATGCGTGTGGAAAATACATACCAAATAAAAGTATCAACTGCAACTTGTATGCAGTAATAAGTCTTAAACAGGTACAGTCAGAAGTGACTACTAGGAAAGGCCATCTCCCAAGAAGTATGCACTGACTTTGCTAGAGATGAAGCACCAAACTTTCGTATCTTTTTGTCCTTCATCTCATAGGTTATTGTCAAAAAGGAGAACTTCCCTGCCTGTAGCAAAGGCTAAACCAAACTTCAGTTCTTTTAAAGTCAGCGACTGTTTTTGGGGAAACATTGGGTAGGTCTACACAGTCCCAGCACAGGACATTTCATGCCCTGGACACCCAGAAGACAAAGAGACTAGTCTAACTTGACTAGTCTAGTCCAGTTGAACTCCCCTTGGAGCTTAAGGGCAAATTTAAGAACACAGTGAAAGAAACAGGGTCAGTATCTGAGTCCCCCTATTCTTGCTGAGCAGACCAGGACATGCGGAACTGAGAGGAGAAAGTCCGAAACTATCCTTAGCTGCTCCTCATCTGTTAGTCATGGCTGAAAGCTGCAATTCAGTAGTTGCCCACTATTCCATGTTCTGTTCTGTGTGAGGACAAAAATCAAACAGAGTAGTTTAAATTCACCTGTTTGAATTTTCCCCTAGATGGAGCAGAAGAGCCCTTGTAGTCTCAGTTACCAGCTCTCAGCTAAGAGTTATACACTACCCGATTCATAGCAAGGCAAAATAACAGATTAGTTTCAACTATCTTCAGCAGCTTGTTAAGATAACATGTCCTGAAATGAAGTGCTCCCATAGTCAGGCATAGCAGAGATGTGATGCTAGAATCTCTTTTTCCTTCCCTCTCAGCTGCTAGCTGCTACCTCAGACCCCGTACCTGACTGTGGAAAGGCTTAGAGAGTACTAATAAATCAAAGGCAGGCACAGATTTAATGTGTTAGTGGGTTTGCTGTGACTGAACTTGTGATAGAGAGCTTAGCTACAACCCATTGTTATTATGGCTCTGATAGAGACCACTTCACAGAGGCTTGTGGTGCTAGTAATGAAATATAAGAGGATTACTGTTTTGGACAGAGATTTATATCTAGTCTTCCCAGCTCTAATAAGAAATGGTCCTAAGCCGCATAAAATGGGATCTAGACTTTCCTAAAGTTTAGCCATGTTCTGAACGGGGACTTTGGTTCAGGGAAAGTATTTATAAACTTACAGCTCCTGAAGTGTCTGCTCTCTGAGACTCCCTTGTCCTCTCTACAGCTCCCTGTGGAGCAGTCCAGCAAAATTACTGTGATAAAAGGTCTGCCTTGCAGTTCTTCAGCCCTAACCCTGTCCAGGTTTCTCATAAAGGGCTCTTGTTGCTGACCTGGCCTCTTTTGTTACTATCCTTCAGGTAAATCATCTTTCACAGGGATGAGATAAGGTTGCAGACAGAGCTAGTGGAGATCTAATAATGTGACCATTGTTTGATTACTCATGTGAAATCATGGGATAGACTGTGTCTGTTGACTGACATCAAGTGAGATGATGTACCAGACACTGAAATAGCTGGATTAAACTGGAAGTCATGGCTGATTCCTTTCCTACTACTCTTATAACACCCTGATCACTCTCTTCATTGGAAGGGTAACCTCCAGTTACAATCTGTTGCAAAACTTAATGTGATGAAAATGGCCCGTTTTAGGTGGTACTGGAACAAAAAAGGATCCCTAGATCTGCGGGATGGACCAGGAAGATTATATCCATTGATACAGAATCACAGAACGGTTGAGGTTAGAAGGGACCATCTGGTCCAACCTCACTGCTCAAGGAGGGCCACCCAGAGCAGGTTGCCCAGGACCATGTCCAGTCAGGCTTTGAATAGCTCCATGGCTGGAGACTCCACAGCCTCTCTGGGTAACCTGCTCCAGTGTTTGACCACCCTCCCAGTAAAAAAGTGTTTTCTTGTTTTCAGATGGAATTTCATGTGTTTTAATTTGTGTCCTTTGCCTCTTGTTCTGTCACTGGGCACCACTGACAGGAACCTGGCTCTGTCTTCTTCGTTCCTTCCCATAAGTTATTTATATAAATTGATAAGATCCCCTGAGCTTTCTCTTCTCCAGGATGAACAGTTCCAGCTCTCTCAGCCTTTCCTCATATGAGAGATGCTGCAGTCCCTTCATCATCTTAATGGCTCTTAGCTGGACTTGCTCCAGTAAATCTATATCTTTCTTGTACTGGGGAGCCCAGAAGTGGACTCAGCACTCCAGCTGTGGTCTCACCAGTGCTGAATACAGAGGAGGGATCACCTCACCTGCTGGCAATACTCCTCCTTAATGCAGCCCAGGATACTGTTGGCCTTTTTTGCCACAGGGCTGCATTGCTGGCTCATGGTCAGCTTGTTATCCACCAGGAACCCAAGGTCTTTCTTGGCAAAGCTGCTTTCCAGCCACTTGCCCCCAGTGTGTGCTGGTGCCTGGGATTATTCCTCACCATATGTGGGACTCTGCATTTCCCCTTGTTGAACTTTATGAGATTCATCTCTGTCCAGTTCTCCTGTTGAAGTCCCTCAACAGTGGCACAACCATCTGGTGTATCAGCCACTCCTCTCTGTTTTGTATTAGCTGATTATCTGTGAACTTGCTGAGGGTGGACTCTGTCCCATCGTTGAGGTCATTAATGAAGGTGTTGAACAGTATTGGCCCCAGTGTTGAGCCCTGTGACTAGTGGCTTGACAAGTCACTAGTGACTTGCCTCCAACTGGACTTTGGGCCACAGATCACAACGCTCTGGACCTGGTCATTCAGCTAGCTTTTAATCCACCTCACTGTCCACTTTTCTAACCCATATTTTGTCAGCTTGTCTGCGATGATGTTACAGGAGTTGATGTCAAAGGCTTTACTAAGTCAAGGTAAACAGTGTCCACTGCTCTCCCCTTGTCCACCAAACTAGTCACATCATTGTACAAGGCTATCAGGTTGGTCAAGCATGTTCTCCCCTTTGTAAATCCTTGCTGACTACTCCCCATCACCTTCGTGTCCTTCATGTATTTGGAAATGCTTTCCAGGAAGATTTTCTCCATCAACTTCCCAGAGACTGAGGTGAGGCTGACTAGCCTGGACCTTTGTTCTTGGCTTCCTGAAGATAGGATTGATATTGGCTGTCTTCCAGTATTCAGGAACCTCTCCCAGTTGCTATGGCCATTCAAAGATAATCAAGAATGTCCTTGCAATATCAGCCAGCTCCCTCATCACTTGTGGGTGCAGCCTTTCAGGGCCCATGCAGTTATGTACATCCAGTTGGTTTAAGTGCTCCCTAAACTGTTCCTCCTCCACCAGGGTAAGTCTTCCTTGTCCCAGACTTTCCCTCTGGTCTCAGGTGCCTGGGATTCCTGAAGGACTTTTTTGCTGGTAAAGACTGAGGCAAAGAAGGCATCGAGTATCTCAGCCTTCTCTGTACCATTTGTCACCAGTTCCCTTGCCACATTCAGCAGTGGACCCATGTTTTCCTTGGTCTTCCTTTTGCTGTTTATGAACTTGTAGAATCCTTTCTTGTTGTCCTTCACATCCCTTGCCAGACTCAACTCCAAATCAGCCTTGGCTTTTCTAACCCTATCTCTGCACCATCAGACAGACTCTATACTCCTCCTGGGATGCCTGCCTCTGCTTCTACCCTTTGTACACTTATCTGTCATAGCCATGTACCTGCTGAAAATACTTCAGCAAACATGGAGAAGAGCAACAAGATTCCTCACTCTCCACCAGCCCTTTGCAAGACAGACTGTGCTGAGTTTGTTAGCTTCTCCTTTCATTTGCACCTATGGACTTAGCATGGTTTCCACACCTAGCCACTGTCAGCAGCTTCTGCCCCAGAGGAGGCAGCATCACCAGTGGGAGTAACAAATATTCCGTGGGGAACTGGGCTCTATTCCTACTTACCTGGCTCAGAACTGAACTAGGTGGCACAGTGGTGAAAACACTGCTGGTCCGGCAATGCCACCCCTCCCAGCAGCGCCAGGAAGAGTGCTGTCAGAGTGTGAACAGAAACAAGAAATTGCTATCTCTAGTGGGGATAAGACAAAAGAAAATGTACACTCGCTTGTGCAGAAAACCCAACAGAGCACTTTGCAGCCAGCTCGGTCTTCTACCCAATGTGCAGCACAGCTTGCAGAAGGGCTTCCAGGCCCCGGTGTCGCTGCGGTGGGAACAGGAGGAAGCACCGTGGCTGCAGCAGCATCTTGTGATCTGGAGCAGACTTGTTCACTGGGCAGTGCCTTTGAGATGTTACAGCCCACTCCTGTGTGTTTACCTTTGGTAAATCCTAATGTGAACTTTTTTGTCTACTGCTATATATTTAAAAGAACAATGGATTTTTTAATATCTAAAGGCTAAGGATGAAAAACACTATAAATGTTACATATGTTGTTCCATTTATTTCTGTTTAACAATTTGTTATTGAAACTTAAAAAGACAAAAGTGGCTTGGCCAGTTGGAACATGCAATCTGCTGTATTGCTCTTTGGCAAGTGATATTTTGGGATGCACAGGACAAATTATCGTTACAGTTGCTGTATCATGGAGACAACTGGAAAAAGATACAACACAGTAGAAATCTCATGATCTTGTTCTAGGTTAAAATTCACAAATATTTGCAGATTTAAATGGAGGAAAAATGTATTTTTAAAATTGTTTTATGATTAAACTATAGAATATTAATAATGGAAACAATAGCAATGCCTTGTAAATAGAAGTGTAACACTATACTCTGTGCATGCTCAAAATTTAGCAATTTGAGTGAATTCAGTATAAATGAAAATAAAACGCAATAAATTTCATCTGTGGTGTTCAAATGTATCACTGTTATATTGTGAAATTTACAGTCTGTGACTCAAGTAATGATACTTGAAAGTCTTAAGTGATAAAGCACAAAGTGGCTCGTACAGAACACAGAAATTGCATCAACATGGACTCAACAAGTAAAGCCACAATAGGGAACAACAGGAAGGAAAATTATGGAGATACTCTCATTGCTTTCAGAGACAATGTGGGGATGGCAGGTGCAGATACGTGTTTGAGAAAAATACTCACTTCTTAAAAAAAAATCTAATGACTTAGTCGGCAGTGAATAATATTCTCAGGGTATTAAAGCATCAGCCAATATGTTTCATCTTGTGAGATCTGTATCATTAACCTATACATGCCCCCAGTGCGATACTAGGTTATGTAGATGCATGTGGCTTATCAAGGTGTATAATATTTTCTTAGATCTGGCAGTTTCTGGGAAGGTGTCACACTGCTAATCAGCATTAGAAGATGCAACATTTTTCCCCCCCTCCATGTGGGTAGGTTATGTTCCTAGACAGCTGACAGTGCACCAGAAACCTTTCTTTTCCCGTTATTAAAGCTGAGGAGTGCCACCAGCACATTCCCAATTTTAATTGAAAGGTGTAATTCAAAGCTAATGTTGATGAAGATGTTTGCTCAAGGGATACACCGAATGGACAATTTGACTTCCCAGTGCTTGTGCAGCTCGACCTGTATTGGAACCGAGGGTGCCTGTACGCCCTCACACAATTGAGTCTGATCAGACATCAGGACTGTTAATTGTCAGTTAGAGGTTGAAATACTGAAGGCCGGGCTGCCAACACACCACTGAGCCATCAAATCTCACGTTCCAAGAAGATGCACGTCAGCATCAGGCTGCTCTCGAGTGAGTAGCACTGGAGTGGGCAGTGCCCTCCTGGTTTTCTCTTGCACTCATCCAGCTAGGAGAAATAAAAGATTAGCTCTGAGTGAGACTGCCAATATAACTTTGAAGAATATATATCAAAAGCCAAGAGGCTGTAGCACCAAATCCCAAAGTGCATCTCCTGAGAAAGAACAAATGTTTTCCCCTGTACACCATAAATTTCTCATTGGTGAAAGAGCTGCAGGTGTAAGAGCTGAGGTTCAAAATTCCCAGGCTTTATCCTGCTTTGCCGCACCATATTTTGTGTGTTTAATACAATTGTTTTCCTGTCAGTAGATGTAAGGACAGGCATATGTAGTATTTTAGACCTACCTTGAATGTCTTAAAGCTGTTCCTGACACCTGGTACTGGGTATGTCAGGAAGAGCACCTTGCCTGGTTCTCTGTTGTTGTGCCAAGATTTTCAGATGTTCTTTTAAAATCAGTGCTCTATCAAAATATATTCAGTACAATTAATGTCTTTAGGTGTTTTCTAGTGAGGATGTAGCTATTAGCAGAGGCAGCAATAAATAGGTTAAAAAAAAAAAGAAAAATCTCTTAATCTAGCAACAATATCTTCCAGACTTGTACGCTACCACATACACTCATAGCAGCTCTTCCAGGACCAGTCCTCTAAGCGTGGGGGTGCACGAGTTCCTTCATACATAGAAATAATCTGCAGCAGAACTAATCCCCTGGAAGAAGTTACTCACGTGCCTTGGTGCGTACAGGGCTTGGCAGTTCTGTATTTGCATTGTGCAGTTACAAATGTCAAGGTGAATGGTATTTACATGGTTAAATTTTTGCATGAAAGAGATACCATAGCACTGTAGTAGATGTCTGTGCATTGGTCCAAGGCAGTGTTTTCTACAAAATTCTGTACTAAATTACAATAATAATACTTTATTTGCTTAATGTCAAGCTATCATCAATCCCATGCAAATTGTTAGCTTTGCAACAAAACACCATGTAATTGTCACTACACTCTTAAGCCTCAGCAGTCTTGATTTTCAAAATACTAGTTCATCAATAAACCATTGTAAAGGCTTTAAGCTCCAACAGGAATGCAGTAAGGAAGCTCTTTTCATCTGTGATGTCAATAAGCTGAGATGAGACAAGAAACTAGATTCATCAAAGTGACAAGTGGATATATATATTTTAACCATAATGAATAAATGACATCCCTATTAATGATTTATCTCCTTTCAACTTTAACAAACAGTTCTAGTGATAATGACTAATTTTTTTTTTGCATTAGGAAAGTAAACTGACACATACCTTACATAGTCAAATAGAGCCTAGTTCGATATTCATAAATGCTAGCTTTGTATATGGAACCCGAGTTGGTAATTACAACCAGAACTATTCATTTCCTTTTTTAAAAGTAGATACCTGGGAATGCCATTTAGTCATTACTCAGAATTACTTATTATCTTTGATGAACTTAGTCTGTGCTTTCATCTGGTACCAGACTGCATGCTAATACCAATCAAGAGTGTAAATATGCAAAGAAAAAAAATATTTGGGATGCGAATTTTAAATACGCTTGGTGTCATTTTCATTCTGCTCCCATCGAATCAGAGACTGCAGTGGCAGCACCCTCTTCAAAAATGCTACCGTTGGGGCAAGAGGGGATATCACCATGCTTAGAGAAATCCATCTCTATTCTTGTGACAAGAAATGCACTGCAAATGGGCATTTTTCCTATCCCTCAGTCCAGTCCATTTGTTCCTATTCTTATACCAATTTCGAGCCACTCACCCGTATCCTGCCCATTAGAGCTGGTTAGTACGTGCTGTTCATTTATCATACGGGAAATAGGCTGCTTCACCGGTCAGATGTTTTACAGGAAGGTATCCGTTTCAGCGAGGCTTTTTCTGAAGGCTTGAAAAGCAAGAGAGAAGAGCCCCGTGTCCCAGGGCAGCCCCGCCATCGCCAGGAGTCACAGGCGCAGGCGTTGCATACTGAAAACCAGCGCTTCAGCACAGCACCGTTTTGTGCAAACAATGGAAACGGGTTGTTTTTATCCATGTACAGAGTAAAAAACACAGCAGCAACAATAAATGTCACAACTTGAAGAGCTGCCACAAAACAGAAATGTCATCCTCCGGTCAATTTTTGGAGACATTTAGTTTGGAAATCTAACTCATCATCTAAGACAAAAAAAAAAAAAAGATGATGTAGCTGTTTTTCTGCAATTGGCTTCTATTTTTTTTCACATCCTTATAGTTAAAATATCTATTTTAAGCTTTCCTGTAGTGTCTATCATCATTCCCTTTAGATACTGCAGAGGAAATTTTGAAACACAAATACTCAATAAAAACAACAATAACAATAAATATGAATGTCAGGGAGGCAATTACTCCTATTTTTGCCTTAGAAAAGTTCTCTCACTGAATCATTAAACATCCCCAGTGTTCTCTAACCTCAGTACATTTATCTGTAGGGAGATTAATGCTCTTTTGAAGTTATGGGTCATTTTTCAAAATGTTGGTTTCCTCCTGCTTTCCGTTCATTTTTCTCAAGATGCCTCTACTCCACGGCGATGCTGGTTAATACATTAGCTCTTCACCTCTGAAGAGCTGGATGAAAGATTTTAGCCTTTCACACTTGTCCCTTATATTTACTCAGTCATAAACCACAGCTACCAGAAAAGCAGGAGGAAATGTAGAGCAGAGCTGGAGCAGGAGGCACGGTGCAAGTTTAGGGAGGGGTAATGTTAGTATAGCTGCGAGGGAATCACTTTTTAACACTAGCAGACCTAGTTAAACCTGAGTTAGGCTGTCAGCACTGAGGTCAGTGCATTGTATCAGCTAGACCAAGGTGAAATCAGGACTTACCCTCCTTTTTATGCTGGTCGTGGGTTCAGTGTCTTGCTCTAGCAAGACAGCAAGAGCTCTCTCCCCACCTTTGGAGACCAGACAGTAACCTTGAAGGATAGTTATTTGCATAATATATGTTGCAAATACTGGATTTCTGAACACAGGCTTCTGTTAACATATTTCTTCTATTTCAATAAAAGCACATTAAAAAACAGATGGTTATTTGGAATTGTCACGCATTACAGTGAATACAAATACACTCTTATAAATGAATAAAATGCTAAAGCTTCTTACGTTAGGATCTGTCACTCAGTCTCGGTGGAACTTTATCCTCTTCGTAAAGGCTTAAATTTTCTACTGAAATAAATATAAATCAGCACCTCATTCTAAGTCATTGAAATGGTGGTTTGCTTTGTTTTTCTTGACGAAAATCAGATGGGATCCAGTTGGCAAGCTTGCAGTAAATGCCTTAGTGGTCAGACTAATCACCTTTAATCACTTCAAGCCCTGAGCCATTCCGACATGAAAAGGGAAAATCCAGGCATTGCTGTCTGCACCTTCCTGAGAAAAACTCTGTCTTTGGGCGCAAAGTCCGGTGGGGGCCATGGCCTGGGAAAGAGGGGCCAGAGGGAATAATAAAATAAGTTCAGCCTAGCCTGGAAATGTTCTTTGTCCCTGTGGGGACCTTCACAAGGCTCAGGAGGATGCTTCTGTTGCCCTTCAGACATGCTTTAACCTCACCGGGGAGGTGCAGGGCAAGTGGATGGATAAACGATAGTGCCTCCTGTCATGGTGTGTGATGGGCTGTGCAGTTAAGCAGGGCGGTGCTATTCAGGAGCTTCAGAAAGCAAGTTCTGAGAAGCTGGCTGGCAGGAAGAAGCGAGTGGGTTGTTTGTGATGGCTAACTCCCAGGAAGAGGGCTCTCAATCTCCTTCCCAATGGGGATCTTTTACAGAAAGTCGTAGCAAACATCAGGCCAGGCATCAGCCAGTTCTGTGGTCTCGCTGTCCTCAGATTTCACAAATAGTGTGTATAGGCCGTTTTGTTATTTACACTGAAAATCACAGCTTCCTACCAGAGACTGGGGAGGTTAAATGAGATTTGTTAACATCTCTGGAATTCCTGCTGGGCTGAGGTCCATGGTCTGCATGCAGGTGTTGATAGTGTCTTTGTATGACAAGGAGACAGCATATAGAAATCAAAATGGTTGTTCAGCGTGAATGTGATTTGTGACCACAGACTCTGCAGTACATATGAACCATCTTTGGTCTTGTCATAATAAGATGTAGAGGAAAATTTCCTTTGGAAAAAAAAATGTTAAAAGAGCTTTTCAAGTGAAGTTTCTACCCTTTTGCCCAGCTTCTTTCAGTTATTATAAGAGTTGAGAAATAGATGTATTTGCTTCTCCCCTCCCTCCCTCTTTCAGCTCTCCCTTCTCCCCGCTCCTCAAGCTCTGCCAGGCTCTAGCTGCTGTGCCTGAGGTGCTCTTGGAGCTGACTGGTTCCCAACAACATCTAGGAAAAAACTTCTGGACTGGGACCAGAAAACAGCAAATGGAAAGGAGGGGATAAGGTATGTGTTACAGACCATTTGTTTTCAACCTTTTCCCCCATGGCATCACGCAATCAGTTCTTGATTATCCACATTAACAGAGACTTAAGATAGCTCGTGTAAAGCAAAAATGTAGCTAATGCAAACCATATGGCAATTAGACTATTGGAACATTCAGTGAAAAATATAATGGGGAAGGGAAACAAGGCCAGTAAAACTCCCAGGAGTGGAGCATGGCGGTCCCCAAGCCAACACTGATCTATCAGAGCTGTTTAAGTCCACACTGCCCTGTGGCACCTGCTTCTGGACGTGTGCAAGATCAGGAGGAGCTGTAGGAATCTCTCTCTAAGAGCGAGTTACTTATTTACACCTCAAACAGTCTGCTAAAAAATAATCCAAAGGTAGTGCCTCAAAAGAAGGTATAGGACCTCCTTTCTTCCTGCATTTCAACAGGAACAATGATCACAGTCCCCTGAAGTCTGTCCTGTCCTAAGACTGAGTTCAGTAAAGAGCCCTTAATAGTCATGTCCTCCTTCTCTAGCTGGTGGATTAACCCGGTACCAAGTTGTTCTAGTCTTCTTCTTGATAAAACTAAAGAAAACCTCACAGAGTCCCTCAATTTGCTAATCCCTTACCCAGCAGAGTTCAGAGCAAGGCCCAGGCTTATTTTTTTCCACACAAGGAAAGGTTGTGATCAACTCCTGTTCTTTAATACCAATGTAAAACACAACCCTCACCCTTCAACAGCTGCATTTCAAACCTGCCACTTGAATCACTGGGCTTGAAAATTATTAATCCCACTGTGGCTTCTCTGTGGGCTCCCAGAAGAAAAGAAATCTTTGTCCATGCTCAACAGCCATCCACTGCAGGTTAAGTTGCCCAGGGGTCAGCGCTGAGGGACAGTACATGCAATCACAACAGGCAAACACCAGTTAAAGCTTGAATGCAAAACATCCCAGCTGCTTCATGCCCTGGCTGAGAAACGAAGGGCCCAGGATGAGAAAAGTTTCCTGTCTGATGAACTGAAAAAGACAGCGTGTGAGCAGTTCATTGCTTAGTTGCACCATCAGGCTTTATAGTGCTTTACTCACCTAGAAGATAAAGCTGAAGAAGTTGCTTGACCAACATGTGTAAGAATATGTAATTTGTTTGCAAGTTTACCGTGTTTATCCTGTCCTGGTACACTCCAGTTCTCAGTGGAAGGAAACGAGAAATAATTCCTCTTAAATATGTTCCTCTTAAAACCTGCCGTCTGCTGATAGTTTGAGATACCAAAAGGCTTTGCTGTTTGGGAACATTGAGTGTTACCCTATGGGATTAAAAGCAAAGGCTCTGTAGTGCATTGTGAAATGGATTCTAGGATTTCAGGAGATGGCAAAAACATTCAGGGGGACTTAGATATAAAACTGTTGGGAAGGAAAGCAGTAATCAGGATTCTTGCAATGATAGGACTGAAACCACCAGATTCCCCATGTGCTATATATCACTTATCTTGAAATCTAGTCTACTGATTCCCACCATACTGCAGTAAATGACTGGAAGGATTTTGCAACCTCTTCCTCCCTGCCACGGCTGTCAGAGTGTGCCTTCTGGTGAGTCTAATATCAGTCTGTTGTTCAGTAATGGAATACTAAGGGGAAAAGAGCTCCATACATGTCTGGGAGATAGAAAACCCCCCGAAAAAAATCTGTGCAGGTTTACAAAGAACAGATCGTACCACCCAAGCTAGGTTATTTTTTGATAGAATTACTAAATTAATGGATGACGAGAATGAAATCGATTAAGCAGTTCTGAGTTTTCTGTAAGGTGTTTGACATAGTGTGTCACAAAATCTAGTGTGAAAAATGAGTAGCCATCAGAGCTGCAAAGAAACGGTCGTGAGAGCTGAGGATTGAATCAAGGACTTAAGGGGAGGGAAAGAAAATTCAAAAAATAAATGACAATGACAAACCAGAAGGAGGTATTTGCTCTGGGCTCTCCACAATCCGGTGTTCATTTCACTGGTATTTCATGCCCTATTAGGGAGCTGTTATGAGAGGTGAAGGTGACAGTAAATTAGGAGATTCAACTGAGTTAGAAATATGAGCAGGAATTAGTAGGAAGATTAATTTCCCCTCAGCCTCAGATTCACGCAGCAACACCCCCCCTCCTCCCCCCAGACACCCTGTAAAAACCCAAACCAAACCTAAAACACTGGGAGAAGGGGAAGGAAACACAGCAGGACTGAAACATGTGCCTGGAAGGAGTGGCATGGGGAGGCTGGCACGGACCTCGGTGCAGAGAATGAGAGGAGACCTCTTGACCGGCTGACGGCCGGTTCAACCCATCTTATCGTCCACCTGGGGACCCTCCGGGCTGTGGGTTTTGGTTCTCTCCCACAGCTTGCTTTGCCTGACAGCCGTGCTCTGCTTGGAAGGCTGAGAAGCCAGCAGAGACCTGTAGAGATGGGAACTGAAGAGAAGAAAAATTAGCAATCCAACTCACATTGCACAGAAAAAGGGTATTTTAAGGAGTATGCAGGAATGTTTAATATCATGTCACAGGAAGGTCCTGTCTGCAGAGTGCTGATGAAACTAGGCTTCAAATACAGCTTTGCTGTACTGACTTTTTACTCCCATTTCTATGTCTCTTCAATAGTAAATAGCACCTTCTTCCCACCTCTCAGGTAAGCTGCACCTTTTGAAAAGATTACTTCTTGAAAATAAGCAGACAGGTAACCCACATCCCCAGATAAGCCAGGCAGGGTGGCAGTGCCCTGCCCTGCTTGGTGCTGGGGAAGGGAGCGAGGAACAGTTTCTATGCCACTCCGCATAAAAGGTCATTTTGCTTTGCCCTCTCCTGTATTCACTGCTGCTGAATTAAAGATATCTCATGGCTGTGCACATGACATCTGTACTACCAGCTTCCAAGGAATTACTAAATAATAGGGTAGGTATGATCTTTTTTTCTTTGTGTCCTACACCCAGAGAAATGAGAGGTGACACAACCAAGCTAAAGGACCAGCGTGGGTCTGTGGTGTAGCCCAGGACAGACCCCTGAGCCCTTGATGCCTTACAACTGAGTGTCAACATCAGGTTTTTTTCTAACTTCTTATAAACACTTAATTTCCTCCCTCCCCTGGAATATCAACATTTACTCCCAAATGTGGTTGGCTGAAACCACTTGTAGACCTGGAAAGCACCTTTTATTCCCTTATACATGTTGTAGAAATTTCTATTCTGAAGGTCTTGGACCTTCTCTGACTCATTTTTTCAGGATTTTTAGAGTTTCTGTGTAACTGTAGTAGCAACCGTGAGTGATACTAAAACCTTGCCACACAGAGAGGCTAATTTTCTTCTGTTACAGAGATTAATGTTATTCTTTTTGGATACAAAAGAAATCTCCTGGCTGATGAACTTTGCTATGACACTGGGCGGGAATGGCTCCAGACTGTTATTCTCTCTCTTTCTCCAGAAACGCTTTGCTCAGCAGCTATTTGCAGGATACTGAATAAGCCAAGGAGCCGTGCCAGTTCCTGCTGAGAATCAGTGATCAGCTCTTGTGCTGGGGGAAAAGGCGGTAGGAGCTGAGCCCTTCTGAGGGAAAGCTGCCTTGTTAAAGACCTGTCAGCTGCTGCCAAAACCAACACGGTGAACAGCCCTCGTGGGCAGCTGCGAACCCGTGGGGCTGGGAGGGCTCTGCTGGTGACACAGTCCAGGGTGAAAACACCTGGAGTTTGAAGGAGCCAGTGGTCCTTTCTGATTAACAGCCTCCTACAAAACACATTTTCATCTAATTTTCCTCTTTTGGCTTTCAAGTAAGCAAGTAACGTCACACCTGCTAAGCAGCTAGAATTATGCAGCATCATAAATTAAACTTTTTAATTTGCCCAAATTCCTGGCTTATACCGTTTATCATTCAGAGAGGCAGAATTGTTTCCTGCACGGCTGTGTACGAGAGGGGAATCTTTTCCCCTTGCCCTGCAGCGCAAGATGAGGCACGTGGGCAGTGGGCAGCGGGTGCCGGCACCAGGAGCTCTGCAGAAGGATGCATCATTAGTGAAGTCGTGAACCCCAGGACACTTGTGTGGCAGTGCTGTGTTTTGCACTGCATACCCACCGCAGCTGCTTTAGGCTGAGCGACTGGTGAGGTCCTGCTGTTTGGGTCCCCATGACACGAACCGAAGCCCTCTGCAGCGCAGGCGCCTTTGGGCAGTGGGGTGGCACTGAAGAACCAGCTGCTTTGCTGCTGTCAGATACTCTGAGAAGTTCTTACAAACCAGAGCACGATGCTCACATTAGTGATGCTGTTCCAGCTGAGTAGGCTGGCATCAACCAGAAACACTCTACCATACAGGGAGGGAAAGTGTCCTTATGAAGTTGGGTAGTTTTGACCTCCCTCTTCCTCTCCCTCAACTCAAGGCTCAAAGCTACTTAACCCATGAGACAGGGAATCAGAGAAGAGGCTATTTCTGTGAATGCATTTCACTGGTGAAAGCTGGGCTTTGAAGATTGATATCTCTTGAAAACTCTTCAATACAGTGAATATCCGTTGGAAAAATATTGATGAGGCTGGATTTTACATACAAGAGCAAGGTGGTGCTGCTGCTTAGCACAAGCTTCCTGGAAGCGAAATCAGAAATGTGAGCTTGTCCCAGGTCTGGTAATTGCAGACAAAATGAGGTGCCTGCAAGGTCTCTTCCTGTGAAAATTTTCCATGGGTTTTCCCCCACTGCCTTTCCTTTCAGGCCAAATGCTGAACCCTTCTCATTGTTTGGAGACTGGTGGTGGTGGTGGGTTCTCCTTCCAAATGAGAAATAAAAACTTGCTCATGGACTAGAATAGTTTGGGGTGGGGGATGTGGAGTGGAAACACTATAGTGAAAAAATAATTTCCTTTTGAAGAAATATTTGAAGTCACAACAATTTGGTTTTTGAACAAATCTATGAAAAATTGTCTAGGCAGCAAGTAATACAAATGAATTAAACTACTCATAGGCAGTTGCCCTTTTCATAAGCAAAAAATCCATATCAAAACAGATCTAGATATATGTGGATGTGCTTAGGGTAAAAGAACTGCATCTAAAGAACTTAACCTAAAAATGGTAGCACCACACAGTCTAACGTAAACGAGAAGATGAGAGCTATTTGTGGTACCTTGCAGAGAGAGACTTAAATTTGGATGCTACCCCTTCTTTCTGTAAAACATCCACATAGCTGCTGGGCAAATAAGTTGGGAAGGAGCCAAAAAGAACAGCAGTGAATGGCATGAACCCCACAAAGGGAAAACAAAGTCCACCCACCGCGTGCAGTGCAGCTCAGCTTTCCCTCTCTGCTGTCTGCTTTCCTCGGGCCAGAAGCACAGCCCGGGGTCAGCGGGCAGAAGGTGGGTTTCATGTGCTGGCCTGGCTGCTGGGAGCCTCCTCCCATTAATTACTAACAGAGTTCAGAGGACCTGCAGCTTCTCTTGACCTTTTTGCTGCCCTGTTTATAGCACTGTTGTTCCGGCAGGGGACTATGCCAGGGCCACGGCCCCAGGGCTCGGAGGAGATGCCTGCAGAGCAGCACACCATGTCCTGTGCATCCTGCATCTGAGCCTGTGGTGCAGTGCTGGCTGATGCAAGGTCTGTCCTGTCATAAACTAACTCACAGCCAGATCTGTCTGGAAAAATATCCTAAAATGGCTA
Organism: Ciconia boyciana; assembly: GCF_034638445.1. Lineage (NCBI taxonomy): Eukaryota > Metazoa > Chordata > Aves > Ciconiiformes > Ciconiidae > Ciconia > Ciconia boyciana. The sequence continues at coordinate 56,594,396 of NC_132935.1, read as the reverse complement.
TGGTTCCTAATACAACAGGTGCAAACTTCAGCAAGGGTGGAGGTGTTTGCCAGTTGCTGTTTGCACCGCTTGCCTCTGTGTGTCCTTCTGGATAGCCTTCTCCCAGTGGCATCCTGCGCTTGTCAGGGGGAGAGCAAAGGAGCCGTGAAGGCTCAGAGATGCACACGCTTACTCGATGCACCAAAACTGCTCTTTGATCTCAAGCAATCAGGACAATTCACGGAGGTTTAGCTTGTTGTGGTCTCTTCTGAGGGAAGACAAGGTCTTAATCAAGTTAAATATGCACATTGCCCATGTGATACTGATAAAGGATCTTCTATGCTACATCCCTGCTGTTAGGGATGTAAAATCCTTTGTTTAAATTAAGACTACATTATTGCTGTTCACATCTAAATTAAAGTATGGAGACCAAGTCTGGAGTAGTTACACACCTCTCGTCCCAAAGGACTAAGCCGTATTTATTCAGCATAGGGATGGATGCGGGAGGGCCAAGGTCTATAAGTATACTCGTGCCTTGGATGTGCCGGCACCGCCGAGCCCCTCTCAGTCAGCAATGTGAATGCACCGCATGAGTAGCAGAGCGCGGCTTGCTTCAGCTTACTGCTGGGCCTGAGACAGCAATGCAACTAATTCCAAGTCCAGTGGTGGAAAAAGCCCATCCCTGTGGGTCAGCACTGTTAAAGGTCTTCTGGAAGCCAAGTCAAGTAAGATGGATGCACATACCTCATCACCATGTGAAGTGTATTTAGAGCTTCACACCTGTGAGTTATAATAAAAAATATGCTAACATATACAGCAATAAGGTGTGATTTGTGATGTTAATGACTTTCCCATCTATACATTTACTGACAAAATATATTGCATAATTTATGAAATTGCTTTAGCACTCAGAGCACAAACGGTGCCTCCTGATTGGCTCAGTTCAGTGCCATATGTTGTATAGAAAATGTATTTATACTCATGAAGATATAAATTGTAAGGCAGCCTTGAGTACAATGATAAAATTATAAACACATTTTCCGCCTGTTGAACACAGAATTTATATTTGTAATCTTATCTTGGTTGTGTTGCAACAGTCAGCTTGGCTTCTGTTTTTGCCCCTAAAGGCTTTCTTCAAATATTCCCTTACTAGAAGTGTTTTTTGAAGCTCTACAACCAGACAATTAAGTGAGTACAAAGAGCACAATAATTATTTCACACAGCCAGTATCGTGTCATGTGTGGTAATGTCTTTCTTCCTTTTAGTTTATTTGATCTAGCAATATGCTACACCGATAGACTGGCTTCCAAGTCCGTATTCAACTCAGTTACCATCAGTTTTAAGAGAACATAGCTGTTCAAAAAAATACGTAAATGTGCAAAAGCTTGAAAACTGGAAAGAGTTAAAGTGATCCAGGGATTTTTCATTCTCATTAACTGATAAGAGCATTTCAAATTTAGACTCTCCTGCTATAAGTGTGTATATATATATATATATATATATATATATATATAAAAACCCCTCAATTTCCTCAATTGTTTAAGTTATATTATCATATAGCAAGTTACATTAAATCTAACCAGCAGGTTCGTCCTTCCTGAGAGGATTTAGGTGTAAAATATGCAAGAGGAGAGGAGATGGTGGCCCTTGTTACCTCTACACCATCTACATCAGCCTGTGGAGGCAGATGGACGCCTTCGAGGACGACTCACCCCATGGCCATCTGTCTCCATGGGAAAACAGTCTTGCGGTAGGCAGACTCCTAGCAGGGTCCTCGCTCAGGTGGCCATGATTTAATGACCGAGTCAGAGCCTTGGCACATGTGTTTCATTTAAAATACAGCTTTCTGACAATCCTGGTAGACATTGGCCAAGTTGGCCAAGTCTTTTTTCTTTTTTTTTTTCTCCTTTCCAGAGAGAAATGAAGATCTGTTTAACTGCTGCCAGCTTCGTTATCTAATTGATGGGCTTGCTGGCGTAGCCGAGCACTGCTCTGAAGGTTAGGTTTCCTGAAAGCAGAAGGAAAATCCCCCCATGACCACTCTGGCACTTGTAGAACAAGCAGTTTAACTGACTGGCTGCTGAATGTATTAATATTTGAAGTTAATTTGTCTGCTTGAATAATCTGGTGCCAGATCATGCAGCCATTTATCAGTTGTAATGGGAAGATGCCACTCTTGCCCGACCTCCTATAGAAGGTAACCACCATAACCTCAGTACATTTGACACAGCTGACTGTGGAAAATTACATTGCAATATTGTTCTGACTGCTTGGTTACAAAAAGTATTTAGTAGCTTTATGTGCAAGGTTGGACTGTATTATATGTCTGTAGTCCAGATGAAGTGTAACAAATGAATTTGCAGTTGTACCAGCAGTACCAGTTAGGGAAGGGTGCCCAATTCTGCCTAAGCTAAATGGAAACCTCATGCAACAAGTAAGTGTGTTGAAAGAGAGCGTTCTCAGCAGAGGTTTTTGGGAGGGGAGAGAATGCTCTATTTAAAAACACGGAAGGTAAACACCACCCAAGCCAACAAAACTCTGCCCACCTTCAGCAGACAATGCTCTGCCCCAGGCTGTGCTGCTGACAGATGTGGTGGGATGGCAGATGGGAGAGCAACGCTGTCAGCTTGAATGAGAGCCTTCGCTGGAGAACACGCGTTTGGCAAAGCCGCCTGTCAAAACAGACGCAGGATGACCACAGAATGATCCTTGAAATGTAGTCAGAGATTCAGAATGTGGGTCAGAGTGATTTGGCAAGAGGGGACGTTGGCAGCGGGGAGGGAGGAAGGAAGGGCGGAGTGCCAACAGAAGGAGAGGGAAGCTCGATTTCACCAGCAGGCTTTGTCATCTGATAGAAAGACAGTACAGTTTAATATATCAAAAGCTTTTATTCAAATCAGTCACAAGAGCACTCACTTACAGACCCTTTTGGCTGTCAGACTGAGGCGTAGCTCCACGCTAGGCAGCCTAAAGAAGGCAGAAGGCAGACTGATAGCAGTTCATTCATTTATTGTCATTGAAAGAGATGATACAGACTTGTGCATGTGCTATCTTCTTGCTAGATCTCGACAGAGATTGGTACAGGCAAGCTAGAAGTACCAGGATGTGAAGAGTATCTAGTTTGGGGGATGGCCTGTATTTTGCTCATATCCTACCAAAAGAAAGCCAATGTATACACAAACTGAATATCATGAAGCAAAAGAGTTGCAAGCCATTGGCAGATGGTTTTTTAGCGGTTCTATCTCTGTGGATTTGCTCAAAAGCTGGTTGTTTTCAGATGGAGACTGTAATCGTTCCAAAACACAAGGCTGCAATCCACCAATGTGTCTGAGTCTGTGCAGATCCCCTGTAACAGCTACATTTTGTTTTATGTGGTGTGTAATATTGATTAAATTCCTGTACATGGCCAACAAAGGTCACTCTCCTTACGCCTGGCTGTGTGAGAGTTTCACAGGCATTCCCACCAAACTGCGCAGACTGGAGAACACGGAGACGAGCAGATAATTAAGTCTTCAAGGACCAACATCAAATTTCATCCCACTTCTCATGTGGCAAGGCAGTAACTATATTTCACTCCCAAGACTTTTCATCCTCAAAAGGCTTTATATTATAGGCTGATTGTTATATACCATATAAATCAGAATTTCAAGGGGACACAACAGCAGGCTAGTTCTCTGAAATGCATTCAGCTCAGCTTCTAAAGGTTACAAATACAGAGAGTAACTTGAGACTGGATACATCCCAATGTCTCTTCAGAAGCTGTAATTACTAACTCGATGTGTAATATGAGTATTAAGTAGGTGATCCAGCACGGTGCTCTGCCTTCTGAGTTATCTGAAGTTAATAGTTTCTGTGGGAGCAACTAATCAGGGTTAAATGCCACCTCCTTGTACAGCATCTAGAGTTGTGCAGGTCTGGAAGCTCTCAGGCAGGGCTCTGCTGCACCTGTAACATTCCTAATGTATATCCAGCATGAATGAGACAACAGCATAGCAAAAACACTGACAGAATTTTTTTGTTGTAGTAACTGCTGGTTATAGACAACACTTAAAATGGGCTGAATACCACACAGATAGAGAAGACCAAGTATCTGTCCCAGATTTTCTGCCACGCACAATTCACTCCTATGTTTTTCTCATTTTAAGTGAGTGGGTCTATCTGGCCCTGTCTATTTGGGTTCATTTTAATGACACGCTTAAATCATGTGCTTAATTTTAAGCACCTAAGCAATCCCATTCATTTTATGACAAGTAAGCTCATATTTAAAACTTTTTGTTTAAGCACATTGTTGACCGATAGCTGTAGATCTTAGTCCTACAAACACTTCTATGCCATCTGTGGTGGGTTGACCCCAGCCAGCAGCTAAGCCCAAGACAGCTACCTGCACACTCCCCCTACCGCCGGTGGGATGGGGCGAGAGCATAGGAAGAGCAAAAGCGTGGGAATTCATGGGTTGAGATAAAGATAGTTTACTAAGCAAAGGAAAGAGGAAGAAGAGAGGGGAAAAAACCCCATTCAAAACAATTGATGCATAGGCATGCACTCGCCACCTCCCACAAGCAGACCAACGCCCAGCCAGGCTCCTAGAAATGGCTCCCTCCCCCTCCATCCCCATTTTGTTGCTGGGCATGATGTTATATGGTATGGAATATCCCAATATCCCTTCTTCGGTCAGTTGGGATCAGCTGTCCCGGCTCTGTCCCCTCCCAACTTCTTTCCCACCCCTAGCCTACCTGCTGCGGGGGCAGAATGAGAAACAGAGAAGGCCTTGATGCTGTGCAAACACTGATCAGCAACAGCTAAAATGTTGGTGTGCTATCAACACTGTTTTGGTCACAAATCCAAAACACAGCACCGTACGGGCTGCTACAAAGAAAATTAACTTCATCTCAGCCAGTACAGCATCATGACATGACATGTACAAGGACTGACAAGCTCAGATGCAAAATGTGTGTGAGTATCAGATTGATTTTTTTGTGGAAGTGGGACTAGACAAGAGGATATTAATGTAAATGTTTGTAGGACTAGGTGTTTTGATTGCATTTACTCAGTATTAATGTATATCTGGCATGAATGAGACTTATGCTTTAATTGTGGCCCCTGAGCACATCTTCACAGTTACTAGAAATTTCACAACTGTAGAATACAATTAAAAGTCTTCTAGCTGCTACTGAAAACACATCAATAGAAGAGTTTCAGGAGCAAAAATACCATTGCTTGGCAGGACTGTCAGTGAACATGAGATATTAATCTCCCCTGACACATTCCCTTAGACAAGCTACAGCAAGCATCGCTCTCACTCCTCATTGTCAAAGCCCACCTTTTCTGTGCTTTTGTGCATCGAGTACTATCAACAATATTAAACAAAATCGTGGCAGGGTATTTATAGTCCCCAGCCTCTTCCAGCCTCACATCTCCTTTCCACCTATCTCAGGTCGTATTACCCAGAAGAGCATCACGTGCTGCGGTGACAGGACTGGGAGGGAAGCGGGATGGAGGCTCATGGGGCAGGTTAAACACGATCCTGGGGTGAGAGGCAGGACCATGGCACCAGAGGGCAATGCATCTTCCAGGAGGGCCCTTGGAGGCTCTGATGCAAGATACAGACCTGAAGGCAGTGTAGCACTGCAGCTCTCCTGCTCTGCCTGGCCAGGCTGGGCCAGGGAGATGCGACAGCCTTGCCCATGAGTGGGTGAGGAGCTGGAGAGACGGACTGGAGGAGGTGGGGGCGGCAGGGGTTGGCTTTCAGGCTTAGAGCAGGAGATCAAGCGAGTCTGGGGAAATAAGCAGTGCAGGAGCTGCCTTTTCAGCTTTCCCCAGAAAAGTCTGCTTGGACATACCCAGCAGGGGTGAGGAAGGCATTTTGCTGTTGCTGTTCATTGCAGTTTGCAAAGGGTTGACAAGGCTTTGGAAAGGTTCCTTCATTAAAGTGGGCTAGGATGCTGAAGGTGAGCGGTGGCAGCTGAGCGAGGGCACGCAGAGCAAGCCGCCTCGTGCCAGCGGCGTACGGAAAGCTCCCACAGGCAGAGCATGTGAATAGCTGAGGCAATGCAAATGCACCCATCAGCTTATGATTTCACCATATAGACAAGGTCTAGGCTATACAAAACAAACAAACAAATGAGCTCCAATAGAAACAGCGTTATTTTTCACACGGTCTGTTGGGTTTTACTGGTACTCTGCCCCCAAAATGACATTGGTCATTGGCTTCCTTAACAAGCTCAAACAACAGAACTAAGCTGTACATTTTTCTTCTAGTCCTAATTTGATTTTTCTTTTAATAAAGCCGAGTGTCTGGCATCAGATATGGGCTGCACGTGATTATGTAGTCCAAGGCTCCAAGCTGATAAATATAAAACCAACAATAAATGTAAAATGATATGATGAATGGTTCTGTTACCATCATCTGCCTACATACCTCGCTGTTTCTGAAGGCAAATGCACCATTGTTTGGAGAAGCTACTCTGGGAGGCAGGGCAACCAAATTACCTTTGAATCAGAAAACTAATGAGGCTGTAAAACCTCAAGTAAATTTCCAAATCACTTACTTTCCTTTAGTTATCCTTCATTTGGGGGGGGAGACACAAAACAAGCACAGACTCAGCAGTTTTGGAGTGAGTAGTGCCAAGGGGGCTTTAGGTTTGCTCCTACCATTACAGCCTCTCCTCGCCTCCTCGAAGGAAGCTGCCTGGAATAGCTGCTGCTGGAAGTGTCAATTTATCTTCATTGCCACACCTCAAAGAAGAAAAATCTGGGTCTTTGCTACACGTTATTAAAGGGCCAGTGTTGATTGAGAAGGGGCATATACAGTAAGCAGTTAGACCTGAGGGAACACCCACATAGAGTGAAACAAGAAGCAAACATTTCAGAGATATTGAAGATGAGCCCTAACCAGCTGAAGGAGAAATCCAAAATGAAGGTGGTCTTGATGCTGCATAGCGCTTTCAGATCAAGTCTTCATGGCACAGAGACCCTATTGAGCCACGCTGCGTACAGCTGGGCAGGAAGTTTTTTCTACGCTTTATTTTTTTTAATCTTACTATATGTAGTCCTTAAGCTTTGGGTTAGTACTCTGTGAAGCTACCCTGCCAGTGACAGACTCATTTTGCTGATCAGGAAGCTGTCGGGAGCATTGCTGTTAAAAAGATACAGATTACCTGCATGCGATCACTCACCTCTCTCACCATCCCCATTGCTGCTCTTTCAGAATAGCTTAGCAAAAATCATCTACCTCACGTTCCGGAGAGATGATGAGTTGGGTGATACATATGGCTAACCATTTAAAGTATCTCTTATTCATTTATGTACCTCTCATACACTGGGGACTGAAGAAAACATCCCTTCCTCTGTTCCTCCCAAACTAGGACTGATGTCTCCATAAATTCTGCAGCTGTACCAGGCTTGTAATTGTGCAACTTTCTTCTGAAGAGGGAGGTTGGTTTATGAACACTTAAAATGGCTGTCACTGCTGTTTTCTTTCTGTTGTCTCCTCTAAAATGCCATCCTCCAGGTCACTTCTTCGTAAGCTCCGTGCTGCTTCTTGAATATCTGCCCCCCACTTTCTGCTTCTTTCTGCTCCTTTCTGATTCCTTACGTTTCCTCTATTCTTAACTCCTGAGGTCCTCATCTGTTTTCCTTCTTGCCAAAATATTGTTTTACCTAACCCTGGATTTCTCTATCATTTGTATTGATTGATAGCTGTAGTATGAGAGTGAGGACACAAAGCTGCTTGCTGTGCTTTCTTTAGCTGGCTCCAGTTTTAAGGCATTGTAGTTCACAGACTGCCTTTTGGGACAACATCACACAGACTCTGTAACACGGGTTTGACTATGCCTATGTCAGAAGAAGAACAACAAAAAGTAATATCAGTAAAACAGAAAGAAACACTGCAGAACTCTCTCCTCCTTGTCTCCTTCCCCCCCTCATCCCCCAAGACCTACCTGTGCAAAGCATGTCTGTAAGAGTACGGCAGCTGAAATAATGTCTGGCAGACACTGGCAGTCTCTGTCCTTGGGAGAGATTGCCATGATCCTTGCTGCATTTCAATAAATCTCATTCACATTTGGGATCACACTGCCTCCGTCACCTTCTGTCCTAGGGTTCCTTCAGCACATTTACCCGTCTTACTTATGCTTCTTGAAAGCATCAGGAAATACTGGACACATACATGCATATTTCAATAAATAGATCGTGGAACCCAACTTTTTAGTGTCCCACAATTATTACAAAGAAGCATGCTTGGCTGGCATACCTGGTCTGTCAAGCTGGTTGTGAGGAATATGATGTTAGAGGCTTGGATTTTGTTTCCTAACATTAGGGTTTCCAAAGGAATCAGAGCATATTCTGCAACAGGCTGAAGTGCTACAGGGTTTATCCAAGGACCATCATTCTTCTCAGGGCTGGGGTGGTTTTTCCCAAGTTCTTCGGTACCTCTGTGTAATTTATAGCAATGGCAGGTACCTGCCAGCCACATTTTAAAGCAATTTTAAAAGAGATGCTTTCTAGCTGCAGAGGAAGCCTATGCTCGTGTCTTCAGATCTGCATTTTGCAGTGGTTTTGAACTGGCAGTTGCCAAGCTGTGAGTCATTCTGTCCAAGCTAGATCTCTTAGATTTAGAGCTTCTCAAAACATTTTGACTGATACTTTTATATAGACACTGCCCTCATTCCACATGGCTAGCATATTAAAAGGATCTTTTTAGGAGCTGAAATACCGTGCAGTCTGCCGCTTCCTTGCATTGGGTTTCCCATATAGCTTTGGAAGGCTTCAGTATTGAGCAGTTGCTCTGTCTGCAATGTCTCCTTGACACTTCTGGGTGAGAGAAAGATCTGCAGTTCCGGCAGACGGTGCAGCAAGCCATTGCTGCCTCATTCCCGTCTTCCTGCTTCGTTGCTGCCCCTCCTGCATCCACGGACACGAGGCAAGTCCCAGCCTGTTCAGACACGGGTGAGTGCTGGGGAGAAAGGGGAACCACCCAAACGCCATGGAAGTGCAGTGCAGCCGTTCTTGCGACAGGCAAGAGCTTTGATGGTGTAAACCTGTCCACTGGCAGTACTGGTAACAGCCCTAGTAACAGAGCAGTTTTACTCACTTTTTAACCCCCCCAGTCATTCTAGTATTGGTATCTTTAACACGAGGAATTACTTGCCCCTCGCAGCAGTCGTTCTTCCCAAGAACAAATGCACCATCACCCCTTTCGTAGCAGCAGACACAAAGCGAATGGCAGGGCATGCTCAGGGCTCGACTGAGTACTGCAAGCCCAACACCATCTCTTCTTCATACAGCAGGGCAATTTTCAGGTTCTGCATTTGCACATGTGCATCTTTAAACATACAATTCACCTCTTTTTATATATTGGCATGGCACATCCTGCTATGGGCTGGATCAACACTGGATCACACGATAAACACGCTCTGGAGGTAGCTCACTATTTACAAGAATTAATCTGAAAAGAGGCTTAGCTGAAGGCCCTCAGATGCCAAGAGATACTAAATTAAACGAGATTTTATCATGTATGTAATTATTTATTGAGCTGAGAATCCATACAAGGTAAACAAATGTTTACACTATCGTACAGTAAGCATTTCCAGGGCTTAATAAAAATGATTGTCACTCACTGTGCTTCACAAAAAAATTCATTTTAATGAATAAATAATTTGATGAAATCAAAAAATATTTACAATATAAACAAATGAAAAAGCTTTGGATATATTAATCTGAGCATCCTGTATTTTGCATTTTCTAACTGTATTTCTATCAAGATTCTCTCTCTGAAATGGTACAAAGTGGATAGAAATTACAACTCAACAAAGTTAACATGATTTGGTACATGTCTTTCCATTAGTTCAGGTAGGCTACATATGATTCATTTATTATGCACGTGTTAGAATACAAATATAACTAAAATCATATATTATCAAAATGCCAGACAGCATTCTCCACAGAACAGAAATGTACACTAGGCTGTGACAATAACTGAGAATCACAGGCAACGAAATATAACAGAAAAGTACAAATTCCTTCATAAGAATATAATTGTGCTCTCTTATTTACCAGAGGACTATGCTGCTTCACCACATCAATGGCTATGTATGAATACAGTGTTCAACAACTGCCATGTGGTTTGGTGTACGTTCATATGGGTGTCAAGCAGCGGCATTATAGTGGAAAACGGGCAGTGCAAGCAGTTTTATAAACATCTTTTCGGGCTCTTAAAAAGAGCCAATTATACAAAGCAGTATAAGCATAACACTGAGAAGTCTTCATCTCATTTACACAGATATCATGAAGCGACTTGCTTTGTTTGTGGTGGTGAAAGGAGCAACTTTGTCTGTGCTGTTTACGCAATCAGCCAGAATTCAAGTATTCCAAAGCCACTTCATAGCAGAATTTGTACTGATCCTGAAAAATCAAAAGAAAACCACAGTTATTGAAGGAACTTAATTAAGGGGATCAATATTTCTCTTCTGTTAAAATTATTTACTATCAGCTGTTGTCAATGGGAAGCAGTTTGCAAATCCAATTTATATTCAGATAAGAAAATCTTTATATTAACCAGACAATAGACACTACACACAGTAACTTATGGTACTGCTCATATTAGATGCATATTTAGCTGCTTTAATACACTTGTATGAGAAAAATTGACTACACGCAAGCAAATTGACTTGCAACCCTTCTGTCATCTGTCAAAATGCACATGTAGCACTTTATCAGAATTGGAGTTATTGAAATTCCTCCCTGGCAATGTTTATCTTAAAATAGACCCAGTGTCTAGTACTTCCCAGATTGTAACATTTATTTTAATGTCATTCACACGCTTGCTACATTTCAGGTCAAGAGCTGCTTACTGTTCCTCCTCTACGTGCAGCCCAAACCCACGCCGAAATACTGTCCTCTCCCAGTGCAATAGGCCTGTGAGATCGGGCCTGAGCTAAATTAATTGGATTCATTCCAATTAATTTTTAGCAATTGATGGTGATGCGTAAGTTAGGCTTTTAACAGCTCTTCTGTTACCCAGGCTAAGTTTTCAGGTGCCAGCCCTGTGCTTCAGACACAGACCTGCTGGTTTTATTTGCGCCTGCTTGGAAACAGGGCCGATCCCAGGGAAATCCCCTTCCCGTGGCATGCAAACCCCGTCTGCATCCTTCCGAGACGAAGGGTTGTGACTTCGCCCCTTCACATCTTCAGCGGTGTGGAGAGGCCAATGCTTTTGACTGACCCTCGCCCACTCTGCAACTTTAAATGATGCAGTCACTGGTGACATCAGAGTTTTGTGTGCGCACACATACTCCTCTTCCATTTTCATTCTTGCTACTCGCAATATTTAGCAATACTACAAACGTTTGAATGAAACAAAAAAGCTGAAAGAAATAGCAGGTGGGGGTTCCCTGGATCCAAGGGCTCTGTCGTCTAAAAATTCAGTTTGGAAATACCTGCCAGTTTTATGACTATTTTTGCCACTGAAATGCCTCTTTCTCTTATGAACTTTAATCAATTAATAAAAGATAACTAAGCATGTACTATCATACAGGAACACCAACAGGCTTAACTAGCTGACAGCACTCAGCCTTCACCTTCCCACCATCACAAGTAGGAAGCTTACCATTACACTTCAGATATATTCTCCTTTTCATTGAAGCAAACATTTTAAAGGATTAACTCTTTTGGCCTGTACTTGTGATTTTGGGTCACATTTTAGCTGAGAAGACAGTCCACCTTAACATGTAAGAGACCAAGTACTATTACAACAATCAAAAAGCCATTAACAAGCATGGACAATTTCTAAGTTCTTTTGTTGAGAGCTGTCACTTCAAAAGAAAACAAATCTTAGGTGCACATATCATCTAAGTTATGAATGAGTTGTATGTGAGGTTTTAAGATCCTGCAGGGTTCCATAAACTGCTTGTGTCTTCTTCAGAAGGAGAAAAGAATAAAAAAGAAGAAAGGAAAGAAAGGAGAATTATGTAAATTATTCCTTTTCTGCTTTTATTGCATATGTTTCTAAATAAATGAAAATTATTCTATAAGTACATAACAGATCAAACCAAAGTATCAGCCACTCATCCATTTCCATTTTTCCATGCTCATTTTATGCTGATTTACTGATCCACCAGAATAACTGTCATTTTTAGTAAACCGAATACTTAAAGAGCAGACATATATTATTTCCCACTGTGTTCACTCGTGTGTCCTTTGTACGTTTTTATTATTCCCTTGATGGTGGATATTAAAAGTCTCTTTACGTTAGCTAGCTTCAGAGGTATACTTATATTTTTTTTTCTAGGACACCTATTGGGAGGTCCAATAACATTTATCACAAAATGCTTTGGGCATTCTGTAATAGACATTTTGTAATACCATGTGTTACCTTTGTATGATGGCTGAAGAATTTCATAGATTTCCATATTGTATGGATGTGGCATTCAGATTTTTACACTTGCAGGAAAACCAAAGGTTTCAATGAAATCAAGAGATGAATCTCTTAAGTATGGACCGTAAAGATTGCCCTTCATCTCGTCAGAAAGTGCATAACAGTTATTGATAAAGCAGTCTTGAAACTATTTTTGTGAAATCCTGTTATAGTTCTGAGCATTTGATCTTTTACCACAGAATTTTACAAAGGTAGATGAATATTATTGTTCTCATTTTTCAGATATGGAAACTGAGGCAAAGGCACATTAATATAAGAAAGGTCATAAAGGATAAAGTCAGTAACAGGATCAGGAAAAGAACTCAAGTGTCCCGATTCCCTTTTACCATGAAACAATCTACATGGAAATTGAAACCTTGCTAATTCAAATATTTGTTCCTACAAAGTAGAAGACCAAGACTGAAAAGATGTGGTTCTAACTCTGCTTTGTCAGTGAATTACGTGATAATGGGAAAAATCCTGATGGTCCCCTGCCTTTGTTCCTCTGTCTGTAAAATAAGGAAAACAATACTGATCTCCTTCACAAGTGCTTTGAAATCTCCTAATGAAAAGACCTTACAAGGCCTCTCAATGCTGTCCAGACATTCTCAATACCATCCTTAATTTACTAAAAGCTATTTTAATTTTCTAAAATAATACATTTAGCTTTTGATTAAAAAAATTCTCTGCTGAAAAATGGAGACAGCTGCCTGACAAATCTATACCTGGAGAACTGTCACAAACAGGAATTTATAGAGAGCATTTTCTTCAACTGTACAACTCCACACTGGCAATTCTCTTTTTATTTCTATAAAATAAATGAATAAGAGATCAGTGAGTTCTGTGGACTTAAGGTCTGGGAGAACAGAGAACAGCAGGCCTGCCAAGTCTCTATCCAAACTATACTATCTGAATGAAGAAGTAGGACATTTTTCTTAATATCTAGGAAATAAAAATGTATGGTTCTCAGCATGATGATTCTCCTCCTGAGAATATAAACTAGAGGAAGAGGAGCCAACTAAGCTGCTCCCTCCCACCACTGCGAAAGCTTGGTAGTTTCTCACTGATACAAGATTCACAGTTCTACATTGCTGGCTCATGGCCCTGTGGTGCTGCTTGCAAACTCCCTCCTTGCTTTGCACAGCTGGCAACATCTGGCTTTTTTCCATGAGCCCAGCCAGAGCAAGGCCTCGGGGAGGATCTGGGACTTCACAGGTAGGCTAGATGCGAGCACTGCGATGGAGGATGTGGTGGAAGCCGTTCTTCTATGGGACAGATGAGGCGCAGTGATACATGCGGTAGGGAAATGGATAACCCTACCCATCCACACATGAGCCTGAAAGGCTCACTCTTCCCAACAGAAGAGTTGCTTTCTGCCCATCCTCCAGCATGTTTCACGCCCAGATCTTGGTAGCTCATCTGAGAGAGGGGAATCTCTCCTAAAATTACAAGAGGCTGGACCAGCTCTGCGAGATGCCTCCTGCCACACCCTGGGCACCCTGTAGAAAAGATGTTGAAATATGACCCAAACTTGTTTAACCAGAGCTTGCAAAATTAGCTCAGATTGGTTTAGCATTCCTGAAGCTGCCCAGGTGCTGCTTCCTCCTGCCTATGATGCTAAATCGAATACAGCTGCCTCTTAAGCAGCCACCTCTACAGCAGGATGTTGTAAAACAGTGTCTTTTATAGCCCAGGCTTCAGAATAGGGTATCACACTACACCCATCTCCAAGTACAGAACTACACACTGGAGTGCAAGAACCTGCTGGTTTAAGCTGTTCTGCAGCTCTTCTGGCATAGCAGCTGGCACTTCAGCAATTCTCCATTTAAAAAAAAAGCTCATAAAACACTCTCTAGGAAAATAATTGTACATGGCCCCTTGTTTCTGAACTTCTTTAATCTTTCTATGAGATAGAGCAACCATAATTAAATGCAATATTCTGGATGTCAAACTGAAATTCATGGCTTTGATAAATATTAGGCGATTAAGCTATTTATAAAATATATAATTTGAAAATCTGGCATTTCATTTTACATAAGTATTATTTCTACCATGCAAGGGCTGCTCTCCACTTGGCTCAGCCTGCTAGAAAAGAAAATTAATAAGGATGTTCGGCTGAAAGTTTAAAACTCTTAAAAAATTCAAATGAACAGAGACAAAGTCTCCTTGGGAAGAAAGCAGTGTAAAAATACTCTTACAAGTGAAGTGACTTCATTATCCCCTTTGAAAATGACTTGCTTGCTTTGTGAACAACTCCCACTGCAAATCCTGGAAATCTTACTGAGTCTTCTGAGAAAAAGGAACATGTTCTATTTAGTGGTGCAGTTAAAAAGCTCGTACCAGAAGGTCCACCATGTTAGGCTTATTATTCCTCAGTGTCTTCACAGCATGGAATACGTCAACAGCCCTCTGATGTCGAAGCATTTCACAAACAATACTGATTGCACAAAATGTCCCACTGCGGCCACCTCCATTCCTACAATAAAAGTGATAAAATGGCTCAGTTACAATTGACTCTGTGTTACAAGTTCGTACAGCACTAGAGATGGCTACAGAAGGCATGAGTTCCATTAGGGAGAAACCACAGAACGTTCCTGCCCCCAAAGGCTGCTGAACTCTAGGCAGAACACGATTTTTAATTGGAATTAATGGGCTGAAAGATCTCAAAGCTATGATTCAGAATTCAGCAGGCTGAAAGCCTGGAGGGAATTGAATGGCTGAGTTTTGCACCACCCTTCAGTGAACAGCTGACACAGCACAAAGAGGATGCTAAAATAAGGACAAGGTACTTTTCGATTCAGTTTGACACCCCTTTGCACTGTGAACGCACGAGATATTGCAATGAGCATCAGGCCTGGAAATGTGATAGAGAAAGTGGATCTTTGAGTTCTTTTATTCCAAATCCTGGTGCTTTCCTCCTGGACCCAAAGGTGTTTCGGAGGAACAGCGAAAGTGCCCAAAGTCTCATTTGTAGGAGCCCTTCTGGTGGCTCCACCTTTAGCATGGCAGTAGGTGGTGCTGCGATATTCCCCTGGCAGCAGGCAGAGGGGCCGGCTGCCTGGCAATGCCTACTTTTAAAAGTGTATGTATTCCCCCTCCACCCACAGTATCAGAGGATGAGAACCCGAAGTGACTTGCTAACAAAGAAGCCAGGCACAAATGTTCATATGCATGATCAAATACAGTATTTAATAATACTTTATCCCCGGTTATTTTTAATCTTTAAGAGAATCTTTTTCTTTCTGGAAACCCTATTATTTCCACAGCTATTCTAATCAGAATCTTTAGGCTGCGCTTCACCGAAAATAATAAACGTTAATAATTACCAGAGTGCAGACTAGTTAGGTAGCGGGCCTTTCAAACCAGCTTCGCAAATGGTTGATTTTCAAAGGAAGCTACAACGTCGCACATCTGTCACATCCAGGCAGTATGAAAAGAATGCTCTCTGCTGCCAAAACATTGCCTGATATTGTGGGACTCTTTGAGAATTTTAATTAAAATAAAGTCATTTAAAAGGATTATATTAGAGCTTTTTCTTTCTTTACTGCCTGGAAGTGACGCATGTGTGATGTTGTACAACTATTTAATATCATCAGCCACCTCAGAGATAACAGTAATTTGCACTTCAAAAGGGTCTTTTCAGCTAAAGATCTCAAAACATTAATTAATCACACGGCACAATGCTCCTTTGATGAAAGTATTATTATCCCCATTCTACAGATGGGGAAACTGAAGAGCAATGACTTGTTCAAGGTCAGTGATAGTGGGAATTATTAATACACTCTTAGATTTTCCTCCATTGTTCTAACATTCAGTAACCGCAAACCAAACTTCAGGAAGTTATTGTCTACTCTTGGGTCCCAGCTTCTGAAAGTGCATTAGCATGTACTTTTCCCACTAGCATGTATCTTCTCCATCATGGTAGCATCTTTAAGCCGATGCTTAGAGGAAGAGGGATACAACTTCAAGCACTGAAGACTTGGTTTCAAAAGATCAGCTACTGCTGAGGGCAAACAGCATGTACAAGTATTAAGCCATATCAAAAGGAGGATGGTGGCAGAGTGGATGAGAGTCTGCACCAGTGGAGCACAAAGGTCACAGGAGGACAAAAATATATACCATTAGGAGAGAAAGGTAAGGCAATTCCAGGAGTATCGTAACTGGTCTATCACGCCACTTTTACTTCTGTGCTTTATGTCTGGAAGAGGAATCACCCCTCCAATACTACTTATTTCTACAGTCCTTATCTGTAGGAATAAAAGGTACATTGTTCTGAAGGTACAATTTTGATTTACTCTGAATAAATATGGACCTTTCCCATTTGCAAAAGTCACTGGACATCTTTATATAAAATAGAGTTAACTTGCACCCATCATCTTTTCACAGGGGTCTACCAAGGGACAGAGAGGGAAACTCATTAATCTACGTAAAAAATTATACAGTTCCTCTTGTATTCAAAGCTTTTAAATGAGCAGCGGTGTTATTTATCCAGTTCCAGATTAGACAGACGCCTCTTCACCTCTTCACAAATCTTTTAAAACGTGGCACAAACTCTGTAACAGTATTCCCTTACTTTCTCTCTTTGGTTTCCAGTACTTACAAACAATGTACAACTGTGCGTCCCTCTCCCCCGTTATATTCTTCCTGCCACTTCTCCACTTGGCGGATGAGCTTCAAGAAGGAGCGTTTAGAAACGGGAGTGTCTCTGTACATGGGCCATCCCAGGAACTGGAACTGCTGCACCATCCGATAGCCGTCTTGGGGCTGTAGAGATTCAGACAACAAGCAGGAGAAAGTAACAGCATTTTTTTTGGTATGTAATTTAGATATTTGCATCAATGAGGAAAGTTGTTCAGGCAGATCACTGCTGACAAACTACTAATGTAATTTCAACTGCCCTTGAGCAGTTATGACTTCTAATTTCCAACAGAGTTATTAGAACAAGAGGTTTTAAACAGAGTGCTATACAAACAGACTAGAATAGAGCAATGGTACAGCTGCAGGATCAGGCAAATAATTAATTAATATCATAGCAGGAACTTGGTAGCAAAGAGGGAGCTGCAACACAACTTCAATTATATACCTTTTTTCATACGTTTCAGCATTTCGAAGAATGTTTGCATGCTTCTGTCTTTTTTTACGAGAAAGGTCAAAACCTCTCAAGATATTTTGAAGCAGGAAACATTTAAAAAAAACAAATGAAACCCTCAGATTTTTCCAGCTTATAAAAAATCTAACTACATTTTATTTTATTGTGTGCTACTGCAGCAGTCAGAACCCCTCTGGTGAAACATTTCTGAACAGTTGCTTTATGGTGATTTAAAATAAAAAAGGAGCATAGAACAAGTGTTAGTGGCAGAAAATTACAGTCCTTTGAAAAGGGCATAATAAACACACATATGAAAACTGTTTTTGTAGTCTAGGATTTGCCACTTTCACTTTTGTGCAAAGTGAGGGCATTTTAGTGCCACTTTTAAAATGAGCAACACACAGAAAGGTTGACATTACAATTTTTTCTCTAGAGTAAGAGGTAATAGAGAGGACGTAAGACTAACAAGGTAAGGGAATAAACCAAAGTGGATGCAGCATTAGATATATTCTTCAATAGGTTTTGTCTGCTTTATGGCAAAATTTGGAATCTACTGATTTTCTGGCCAGTTTCTTTCAGCTGACGGCCCCTCTTCCCAAAGCACATCAGCCAGCCCCAGTGCCTGCTAAAGCTCACATTAACGCTGCTGGAGATTGTGCTTTTATGTTGCTACATTTACTGCGAATGCAAGGCCTTCCTAGTACTAAAGAAATATCTTGAAGCTTACCATCTGCTTTCCTGTTCAGATATTAGCATGTTTTTGTGTCTGTTTTGGGGGCCTTTCTCTCACTGTCCTGAGAGCTACCAGATCTCAGGGCAGTCCCCAACTTTTTTCAGCAGGGAATGCCACTTATTCCTAGCTATGGTTCTTCGGTGATCGATACCAGTCCATTGCAAAGGCTCTATTCATCTGGAGGGGAAGAGATGCCTGGTCTGTGGTGGAACCTTTTTTCCACTCAGCTTGAAAGACATGCCTCGTTTAGTCTTCTGTCAACTTTATAGGAGCATAAAAGCTGGATATGAGAACGTACTTGTGCTTCTGAAGTGCTTACATATATTATGAAGTGTGATTAGTGGGACAGGATCTTCACTAAAAGCCTGGGACTGGTATTGAAAAACATGCCTAGCATTGGTGCACAGCTTTCTTCGCATGACACAGGAGACAAATAATGCAAGATGGCTAATTTCAAACTGCTGAAAACAGCACTGATTTTGGCATTGCTTGTCTACCAAACTGAATAGTGCATTTATTTCATTTGCATTTAACACACTTGAGATATGCATTAAAATATTTTTTACTTTAATTACACATAGAAGGCTTTTTTCTCATTGATTATGGTGTGACTCAGTATTGCACTGTTGCTCTCAAAAAAATAAGCTGAAAAATGAGAATGGTTTTTATGTGAGTTTAACTTTCATTTTTTGTGACTTGAATAGAGTCAACACATCTACTGAGATAGAACTGTTTTGCAAATAACATCCTTACTCTGGCTGCATTATAAATTCGGAATATCCGGCTGATTATGTCTTCTTCTAAATCAGCTGATACAAACTCCACCTGAATAGGACCGTGTCGGTGTACTCCATTTTCTGGCCAGTACTGAGGACACAGCTGTAGAAGATGACAAACACAAAAGAGCACAGTTAATCACTTTGAATTTCATGCTGCCTCAATATACTTTTCTAGATTTTTCTTTGTGCTACGTTCATTACTGACATTCTCGCGCGGTATCTTTATAAAATACGCAATGCACCATCCTCCATCAGTTTCAAGCACTCTGCTTCTACTTGTGCGGAACAAGTTTAAACAAATGTCTTTACACTTAACTGACCATGCTATTGCTTGCTGCTGTACTCACCAGTCTCTGGTATTTGGAGTAACACATTTCTGACAGTCAGCGTCAATTCTGCAATCCCGTACGACAAGACGGGGGATGCTGCCAAATATTACCATATCTTGGAGACAGCGTGAAGCCTAAAGACCAAGGGTCTGGTATCTCCAACTGTCCTGAAAAGTTGTTACTAATTCAAGCTACATCAGAATGTGTGCTTTATACTATGAAGGGTGCATCAGTTCTCAAAACTCAGGACTGAACTTTCACATCTGTTTCAGCCATGACTGATGATACTGGCTAATATCAGCATTGCTTTACATTTTCAACAACTGCTCAATTTCATCTTATGAATGCCACCTGAAAATAGTAATTATGCTTTCTTTAGTGCTCAGAAAACATTACTTCTAGGTATCTAAAGATCACAAAGTAACATTACCATTATCTTGCACAGTTTTAGTGTCTAATAATATCACGATGGCTTAATCCAGGAACCAATTACCATCTGTGTTAATACTTTAAATCAACACTTTGCAAGGAGGTTTCTGAAGCTAGACTCTGCTTGTCCATATTTTTCCATAAAAACCCTAATGATTTTTTTCCATGTATATTTACAGCAGTTCAAGCACGTAGCTTTTGCAAGCATTCACCAAAATTAAGTATGAACTCATGAAATTTTGTTTGCTTGCAGAAGCATTGATGTCATATTTGGAACTTTATTTCATTCTGTAAAACAGCTGTGGTCTTCATTCTGCTGCATTGCTGTTGGTGATCCAGAGCTGAGCTGACAAATCACATTTACTCCAGATGTTGTTTTGCATTTCTTATAACACTTATTCCTCAACAAAGCCGTTTAGAGATGACTACATTTTAGGAAAACGTAATCATTTACTACATCAATTAAAAAGAGAACAGGGTTTGATTTGCAGGAGTTCACTTTAACAAGTTAAACCCAGAAATTTTGAGTAGGAAAATATATTTTCATTTATTTGAAACCCCCCACATGATTCGGTTTGCTGAGTAAATTACTTTCCAAATATTGTCTAAATCTTACACAAATTTCTATTATGAAATATGCTAGTGTACAGGATAGCAAAATACAATGCATACAACTAATGCAAATGCCAGTGCTCAGATCATTTAACGTGTACAATTTAGTACACGTCTTTCAAATACATAGGAATACTGTTCTAACATATCTTTGAAAAATGCTTAAATGATAATAAGCAGAGCTTTTTGCTGGAGCTGTTTTAGGAAGCCAATACTTTCAAGTTCTAAAGAAACCAAACGCATTTAGGTCTGTGCATTTTGCATGCATGTGATGCTAGTGACTCTCTTTAAGTCAGAGTCACTGTGAAGGGTTGAATTTCATTTCCCAATAGAGCATAACAATCCACATAAATTGTAATATCTTAACAGAACTGTAAACACTCCATATATACATAAATAATAATGATAACAGTAATTATTAATAAATCTGAATGTAATGTGTGTTTTAATAAGCTCTGTCCTCTCTCCACTTCTGTTTGCTCTGAGGGTTTTGAGATTTATTCCTAATGAAAAGATTGTTACTCACATTAGAGGGAAAAAGGTTTAACATACTGCAGAGGCAGGTGCATTAACTGCATATCCCAATAGCTTTTAAAAGCCTGTGAGGCTAATAAATGCTTGAAATAGCCATGCGCTATTGTAAATTCAAAACACAGCCCACAAATTAAAAAAACCCTGTTCAGCAGTCCCTAACAGTCTGACTCCCTTGAGTCTTTCTTTATTCACTCAGAAAATAATCTTAGATTCATGAATAAAAGTTTTGTCTTTCATTTCTATTTTTTCTCCCTGTAGGCAGTTAAGGGCTTGGAATCAGAAATTCAGTCTTTAAAACAGGGCGTGGAATTCCTACACGTTCCTTTGAAAGACAAAACGGAAGATTAGTATGTTTTAAAAACAAATTCTTCATGTTAAAAAGAAATAGAAGGAAACATTTTTCTAGGTATGAACAATACTCAACGAACTAAAAAGATTCTTGATCATATCAAGAATAAAAATGACATGCAGTCTGCTATAAAAAATAACAATTGCTCTTAACCAGTACTTAGCAAATATTTACATATTAAGAATCCAGATTACCATCACGTTATTCCAGCAGACGGCTGGTGCAGTTTGTTAGAACCAAGGAAACGATATCTGTGTAAGAACTTGGAATTGCGCAGGTGCGAGCCAGGCTCTAGGACACTTAGTGATTAATGCTAGTGATTAAATTGCCAAACCAGTAGGTACGGTTTTCCAATTTTCTGAAGAACATGTACAGCATGCACAACTCTCTTGTAAGGTAATTATATTCCCCCATATGTTTCCTTGCCCTGTTTTCTCTTCTGAAGGATGCTTAGTCTCCAATCTTGTTTAGTTCCTATCTCCTTGCTAACAATGTCATTTTGTAGCAAACGTAACACAGATTTTCACACTGGGAACAGCTATCCCCTGGTAAGCAGACCAAGGTCATTGACCTGTTTCAGGCAGGCTAATGAATAGCTGTTGGATTCTGTTTATGACTTTTGGCTATTATTAGTGTGTTTCAGACTTGAGTCAGAATTCTACAACCATCATTTTTGTTTTTTAGCAGCTCTTCCCAAAGTATGTTTTCTTATTAGAATAAATTATGGGTGCACACACTTATGCGTGTGTGCATTAACATTTTGGTGGAGAAGCTGCTGATGGTCTGATTTATTCTTCTTTCCCTATGTGTATCTGCAAGCTACAAATCAATTTTTTAGCGTGTTAGTATTTAATGTTGTTTTATAAAACTAATTACATCCTAAAGCTGTTCTGAAGCGCACATGTGCTGAAATGCTGAGGCACTAGCACTCCTCTGTTGCATGGAGCAGTTTTCTGGACTTACTTGTGCTGGATCAACATCGTTCAGCATAACTATTGAAGTGCAGTGATAATCTAGGACCAGTCTCCAGAAATCTTTGACAGTATTTGGTAAGGGATGCTGCGTAACTATAAAAGCTGACGGTTGCTTGTAGCTCTGCAAAGAAATAACAAGAGATGGTGAGAAGAATGGTAAAAGATAAAAATCCATTTAGCAGAATGCCAGTCATAGCCCCAAAACTTTGGGACAGAAATAATTATTTCTATATAATTAATACATTGTTTTCAGCTCTTTCCCAAGATCTTATATGCTTCAAAGTTAGTAAACTGTATTTGGGCAGAATATAACTTCTGCAGTTGTTATATTTCTGAAACTTATTTTATGCCACAGGCATAGAGTAAAATCATCAGAGGTTTTTGCCTCCAATGCAACTTCTACAAAATTTTGAGCAACAGTTTTGTTTTGAGCTGTTAATGGACAGATTAATCTTGGCTGTCTGCACTTAGCTGTTAATTTGAATGATGCCCATGAAAATAAATATCTAGTCATTTTTCAGAAATATTGTTGAAATTCTGGTCTATCTGACAGCAGCGAGGATACCCAGGGGATAAATTTCAGCTGTTTTTGGTTTGTTTTTTTTTTAGTACCAGAGTATGTCGTTGACTGAGCTGTTTGGTGGAACCGTTTAATCGTGTAATTTTCAACTACGTCCTCCTGAGTGTTGAACGCCAGTGCAGCCATACTGGGGCAATTCTTGGGAGGGGTTGCCACTGCCTTCATTAATGATGGTGGGGAAGCCTCTACATGCCTTGAACTGAAGTATTTGTACCGCGACAGAGATACAATCTGATCAGCTGTTTGCATCTTTCTTTCAGAGACAGTCACTGAAGAGACCACAGAAAATGAATCCAATGTGTTTTGGGGTACAGATGAAGACATGCAAGACTTCAGTTCTTTGTCTTGGTTTCAGCAAACTGCAACCAGCAGGTATGGATGCTGCTGGTACCTCAGTCAGCTGCTGGTCCTGTCTTGCTGGAAGTTGCACGCAGATGAGAGATGCTGGAAGGGCTCTCCATTACTCCCTCACTTACAAGTCCCAGCAGGGCTTTTTTGGAAAATTGTTCTCAAACTCCTTTGGTACTGAATAACAAAAATTATGCTTGCTACCCCTGTTGCTTGAAGTGAGCTTTAAAGGTTTACATGAAGTGATCCAGCTGCATCTGGATGGATGCAAGTGGAGCGGGTGAAACGCATCATCTTGCCTGCTGGAGACTGAGTGTTCAGAGAGAGTGTAAATGTCTGCTCTCGTCCATCAGTGCAGGGATGTTGCAGGAGCCTGGCAAGGGTGCTTTGGGTGGAAAGTGACCCAAATCACCTCCTCCCTTGGAGCCTTTTGCCCAGGCACACTTTTGGATGCAGCTCACTGTTTCAACAGTGAAGAAGGGAAGCATTTTCAAAGCAAATATTGAGGCACTGCTCTTTCTGAGCAGTACTTAATTTACAGAACAAAACAGTACTGAACTCTTCGGGAAAGAAGACAATGTAATGGCAAGATTGTAAATTGCAGATCAAGGAAGCTCCATTCTAATATGAAAAGTCGTTGACCTACTGTAAGAACCTAGAAAAGTCACTTAAACTTTTGTTCTCAGTTTCTCTACATAGATGAAGATAATACACTTACCTTTTCACCGGAGTGTTTTGAACTTGGGCTTATTTTAGGAAAATGCTTTGAGAACTTGGAAGGAAAGAAATGCAAAAACTGCTATAAACTGTTATTACTCTAGCTTCACGTTTCAAAAAGGCCATTTACAATGTGTTCATTCTTTGCTAACCTCTGTTTTCTTGTTGTTTATGTGTTTGACAACTGTAATTACTATATCTCTAAATTGTCAAAGATAGGCTATAAATATCTGTAGACTGTAAAGGCAGTTTAAGTGACTTTTTACTGATATTCTATTAGCAGGATTAGAATTACCATAGATGCATTAGAAAAAAAATCAACACACACATGAAGAGGAACCATTCATTCAAACAGAAATAAACGGAAAGACTGAAGTAATGGCTTGTGTACTATCTTGTGCTGACAGACAATTTTTTTTTTGTTAATTACTGTTTAAATTAGAAACAAAGGGAACTGAAATATTGCCGCAAACCTTATTATCCTATTTAACTGCCTTAGTGTCTTAATAGGTAACTCTTTTTTTCCTAGGCCAGCTGGTTAAAAATTCAAACACTAGGGAGAAATCCAGACACATTTAATTTATCAAAACTCCCTGACTTGCTCTTTGAGCATGGCTTTGGAACCTTGGCTGTGACATAACATATGTGGGATTCTAAATGTACTTGGGAATTTAAAGATTTTGTGCCATGTGTCTGGAAAACAAGCTAGAAGGATTTCAGTCTTCTTATGCTGACTCCACTTTCTGGCATTGCTCAGTTCGGAGGGCTGCTTATTCCCTTTTTATTATTAATGATGTAGTGGAGACTTACATCCATCAGTGCAGCATTAATGTAGTTACTGCTCTCCCCATCTATCGTTATGAGGAAAGGCAGGCATCTGTCTGGAGGCAGAACATCCATACAGCGATTCTTTTCATGATTTCGTGGTAAAAGTGCTATGCTGCAGTCTTCTACGCGCAGTGTCGGAGTCACCATATTTAAAGTCTTTCAAAAAGAGTAAACAATACAACAGAAAAATTAACACAGCAGTGAAAGCATCCCCAAATATTTAAAAACAGATCAGCTCAGCATTCAGTTTCAGTGGGAATCAATATGCAGAGAAATGAAAACACATCACAGTCAGCAGGGTTTGGAAGCAAAAAATCCTGGAAGCATACAGATCTGAAAAATAACCTCAAAGATAGCTGCAGAGTAACCTGCCTTCTGGAGAAAGGACAGTGGAAGAAATCAATATGCTTCCCTTGAGTAAAGAGAAGATTTTACTACTACCCGCTGCATTCTTTTATGATTTAGCATAATTCAATAGCAACTAGTGACATATTATTTTCTTTTTTTTTTGCATTCTTTCCCTCTCAGGCCTAGTCCAAAATTCACATGGTTATAAGCAAGCACTTAAGTAGAAGTCTTCAGCATAGCTGAACTGTATAGCTTCTAGGTACTGCTAGCCACAACTTACCCTAAATTCCTCTTTGATCTGGCTGGAGTTAGTCTGAGGATCCAGTTTATTCATTTCATAGTAAACAGACCTAACTTGAGAAGCTGGAATAGATGTGTCCCCACAAAGACAGGCTTCCAGGATAGCATCGTGGATGAATACATACTGTTCCTGGTAAAGCAATTAAAATAATTACTGACATAGACAGCATACGCTACTAGTATTTTGGTAAATAAAAAATAGCAACTAATATGGTTGCCAGTAATTCTCTCTTGACTTTACTGGCACTGAAGCAAGACCAGAAGGAACAACAGCAGCTCACAAAACTTTATCCATCCCACTCATTTAGAAATTAATATAGAAGGATCGACTCAAACTGGTTACAAGTACAAACAGAAGTGCAGTAACACTCCATAATAAAACTTGGAATGTTTCTAGTTTCTTCATTCCTCTGCACAGTTCTGTAGGTGCTAATACATAACTGAGCCTCAATAAGAGGTATGCCAGAATGAATCCTCCCTGAAGAGGAAACACTCATGATTTTCCTTTTTTTTAGAAAACCATTGCAAGCCTTAAGTGCAGCATAACTGGGCACTTGTTCGGGCAGCACTTCTTCAAGTTTGTATGTTGATTATTTTCTGCATATGACTGAATAAACTACCTTCTGGATGGTGCCTACCACAAAGGGGCTCTAGTTTTATGTGCCAGAAGAATACTTTTTCTTGCAAAGTGTAAGGCAGTATTCTAGTAGATTAACAATACCTCAGTCTGCACCATGTTAACTCTCCGAGATCGAAGCTCTCTCACGCAATTGTATATGTCTACAACGCCTTCTCTTTCTGCCATATCTAGCATGATGTCAATAACAATGAAGCACCCAGTTCTGCCAGCACCAGCACTAAAGTAAAAGAAGAGCACAGTTAATGTTCAGCAGTGTATTGGAAAATGTAAAGTGCAAGGGTTCATCTTGCAGGTACTTGATCAGTGGGATGATTACTGAAATTAAGTCTTGCATTCAGACATTTGCAGGATTTCAGACTCAGTTTTGCCATTCTTCTTTATATTTTAGGTATTAAGCTTTTGTGGGTAGAGCTCCAGTGGCTTCAGCCACGTGTGTGGGGATGAGGCAGTACAGGAGAAGCAAAAGTAGGTTCTGAGTTTAGCGGACAACATTTCTGTTCTACCCACCTGCAGTGAACAACCAGAGGTCCAGCGTTTGGTGGGCTCTTGGATTTGACCTGCCGTACAAATCCCAGCAGGCCTGTCGCATGGTATGGTACGCCGTGGTCTGGCCAGCCAGTGAAGTGAAACTGCCGAATTTCCCGAATCTCATGAGCACCTCTCTGTTGAAAAGAAGAAAAAGAAAAACAAGCTTGAACGTGAAAGAAATTGGACAAGACACATCATAAGAATGTAACTTCAAAAGCCTGAGCCTTGCTGAAAAACATCCACCCCCTACCAATACCCTTATCTGTACAGACTGTTGGAGAGCTTTCTCATAGCAGGAGAGCAAGTTCAAAGGCTACATATCAACTGGTTTCAAAGCCTTACAACAAAACTGAGTAATTTAGCACTAGATTGGTTAGAAACTTTTAGCAACAAGATAGACGCTCATCTCTATATTTAAACACTAGGTTGCTTTGAAAACTGTGGCCTTAAGATGCATGCCACGATCACAGAACAGGTCAGCAGCAAGGCCATGAACATGTAGCACAGATGACATTTTTTTCCCACTGCTCTCCACAGGAGTTTTGCTGCTGACTTCAGGGAACTACAATTTCAGCATAATTTTCATTATCATTTGTCTCCTTCATTGGTCTGAAAGAAACAGCTGAATAGTAAGAAACCTGTTTGCACCTCCAATCATAGGGGCTGCATTTGTAACCCTCCACATGCTCACCCTTCAAATGATTTGCCACAGTCTACAAGGACATGGATATGGTAAGACAGGTATGAATGAGAAGCTGATCGTGTAAATAATTTCCCATGTGACTTTCTGGAGCAGTCTGGATATTAGAGGTGTGTATGCTAAGTTTGATTTTCTTAGTGCTTGTATTTCCCCTTGCCCCTCTAAAAATGTAGCTGCCAGTATTTTATTCTCATTAGAAATCCACAGACCAGAGGCCATCATACATATTTCATGAGCAAACAGCAAAATTATGACATATCATGTCTAGGCTGGACTAAATGTCAGTGATATTAATAACCAGTGGTTTACAGTTTTTCTTCTTAAAGATGTATTTCCTGTCTTGAGCTGGTCTGCGTATAAAAGGTCTAATTCTTTTTGCATAATGAAGTAATATAAACTTCCTAATGTATTGCTAGTATGCAAGCTAAAAGAGTCTGGGATTTTCAATGACTGAGAAATTTTGGCTGTGCCAGTGCTACATGACTGGAGTGGGCTTGGTGTATCTTGGAGTCCTGATGCTCTGACAGCTCAGGCTGGGGATCTGTGGAAACTGGGCATCTGCTCAGAGGAATATCCACACTCATCTCCCTTGGAAACTGTGACACAAAAAGGCAGGCAAGGGAGAAGATGAATAGCGTATGTCACGCTGGTGTAGACTGAGGAGATCACACCCTTGCAACAGAAATGACCTTATATCCTAAAAACCAATCTTAAAACATATTAAAACCCAGGAATAGACAAAATAATTTGCATTTTAAGACAGTGCAGCAAACACATTCAAATACAATTTGGTCTCTGTACTCTGGAGATTTTAGAGTGTGTTAGTTAACACAGCTTTTTGCTACTGTAAGCAAGGCCTCCAACTCCATAAATAGCTGTGCGTAGGTGGGGTATCCATGTCCCAAACACTTTTATATTGCTCCTAACAACTGCCCACAATCCCCCAAGAAACAAAGATCCCATACAAAAAGCAATGCCATGACTATACAAACTGAGGACTGAAACAAGTACCTCTCACAAATTCTTCATGCTGTACGCAGCCTTGATTTTCAAGCAAGTTACAAAAAGTAATCTGCCCCTCCAAACTAATGCACCCAGCTGTTGCACAGATCAGTATATGTCCTGTGTATCTCGTGCATTAGTTTTGAAAATGCTGTCTGTCATGCTGACTGCATTTTTGTCTATCGTTGGTAACACTCAGCTACTTACAAAAGATTTTGCATATAGGGTACTTTTATGAGTTTGCTTATTATACCTACAAAAGAATGATTTTCATGTCTGTAGCTTCCCTGCTGGTTTCTAAACCCAAAATAGTAACACAACTGCATGAATCATAAAAGCATATGCTCGGCTTCGAAAGACTATTTTTTACTTTTTTTTTCAGCTGAAACAAACAGAAAATGGTGTACTTTTTGCTAACAAACCCTAGGTAGGATGTTAAAAAATGTAGACCCTGATCCTACAAATACTTATGGTACTGCTGTATGTTACTATCTGAGTAATTCATCTGAGTTAACTTGTGCTGTAAAGGAACTGCTCCAAAGGAACTGCTTACGCACCCAACTTAAAGCGTATCTAGGAAGTGGTCTTCAGAATCAGAGTGTAATTTTGGGTTCAATTTTCTTAGCATTATCCCCCTACTCCTCAATAATTACCAAATAGCCATTTAAAAAAATGAACATAAGTGATCAATTTATCTCCAAACAAATCAACTTCTAAATTGTATTTTAGGAGCAGGTACGAGATGTTCATCCACAAATAGAAAAGATGGTCAGAAGGGACCTTTGGAGGTCTCCAGTCCAACGGCCCAATTGGAGTGGGTCTATGGCCAACACTAGATCAGGTCACCAGTGGCTCTGTCTAGCTGAGCCCTGATGACCTCCAAGAATGGAGATTCCACAACTTTTCTGGGTAAGCTGCTTTAGCACTGCGCTACCCTCCTCCTGAAGGAGTTTTTCCAGTGCAAGCCTTCCATGCTGCAACTCCTTGGCCATTGCCCCATTTTACCATCCATTACCATTGAGAAGAATGAGGAGAATTTGGTGCCCCTGATTTTCTAAACATCTTTGAGGTAGTCGCAGACTGCAATTAGATCCTCCTTACCCCTCCTCCTCATCTCTACCACACCGAACAAGGCCAAGTCTCTTAACCTCCCCCTGCGGCTCATGTGTCCTACATCCATAATCATCTTGGATGTTAGCTGTTGTACCAGGATGTCACAGCATGTACAGACACATGGGGTTAGGCCACCTAAGGCACAGAACTTTGCATTTTCCCTTGTTGAATTACTAAAGTTCCTGTTGGCCAAATCTTCAAGTCCTTTGGAAGTGAGGCTCCAATGTTGAGCATTTCAACACCACCCTTCACTTAGCATTATCTGCAGATTTGGTTAGGGTGCACTCTGTCTCATCATGCAGCTTGTCTTGGAGATGCTGAAAAGTATCAGTCCCAGCAGAGAAGAAATATAAACTTGAGAGAATTATGGTGGAAGAGATGTACAGACTTGACCTTCCAGTACCATTGGAAGAGTTAAAAAATATGGAAAATAGGGTAAAAACAAATGTACTTTACTCAAACTACACTGACATTGCTTTTAGAGGCTTACTGAAAAACTACCAACTATTAAAAAGCAGTGTCTAAATGAAATCTTTTTCAGATGGAGATTTTTTTTAAGAAATAAAATGTTTAGTGCCTTTTATCTCTATCTGTTCTAATGCACTTATTCAAGACAGTTTGGTTATGATCAACTGTAAAATCCTCTAGGTCTTTTTTTCCAGTCCCAGTTAAGAAGTGAAAAGCTAACATCAAAGCATGGGCTTAAAATTTGCAGAATAGAAATCAACCAGTGCTTCATCTACTTCAAAGTGTAGCCACTATTTCTCATCTGTTTATTAAAAATATCTAAATGCAAGGAAACAACAGGCTTGAATGAATTCGATGTACAATATGTATAGTGGTAAACATGATACAATATTTCAGTTCATTCAAACTGCATAATTCTGTTATCATTACCCTCAGGTTGCTGTGTTGATGCATATTTAAGTATTAGATTGAAGAATAAAACAGGAAAAAACCTAATTCCTTTGTTACTGTGGATATACGTACAGAGACCCTGTTGGGCTGTCTTTTTGGCAGTTTCATCTACCTGGGTGCAGGATTCTTTGATGCTAAAGATTATGTTCTTCAAAACCATAATTGAATACTATTTCATCATTAGAGAGAACCACTGTATCACAGGTACTGCAACTAAATCAAAAGGAGTTTTCTAAGCTAATTAGTTGAAAATCTACTCATGGAGATGCTGCGAGAACATTACTTCAGTGCACCATGAGGAATATCCGGTCTTCCAAACAGGCCCTTTCCTCCTCGTTCTGCAACTCAAATGAGTCTTGATACATACAATACAAACACTTCTGTCCTTTAATGAAGTCTGAATAAAACCCCTGAATTAACACAAAATGCATGACACACTTCAGCATTGACTGACTCTGCTTGTTCTCACTTTCAGTTAAGTATCTTATTTGTTAATTGTATGTTGCCCGTATATTGTAAGCTGTTTGGGAGAGCTACAAGATCTAGTAAGCATCAAACAAATTCATGGCATTGTTCTAATAAACAGTAATACAACATGCTGATTGGAACTCTCCCTATAAAGACAGATTCCACATGAAAAGTGAAATTGCCTTGAGAAGAGAATTAATTTGTTTCAGCTATGTCTCTGCAGAGCAGGAACACACCAGCCCAACAGACAACAGTGTTCTCCACCACGGACTCCTGAATAATGGTGCATGCCGCCTCTAGTACAGACAGAAAATTATTGTGGGGAACATAAGATGGGAAAACAGCACGAATGTGTTTTTCAATTGATTGCTGGGAGGGAGGCTTCGATTTCTCCTAGGCAAGGAACATCACTTTTTCTAACTCAGGCAGGGGCCAACAGTGATGGAAAGCGCAGAAAAGTTGCTGCATTTAAAGAAAACCACAGTTTACCATAAGAGGGCGGTAGTCGTTTACCCAAAAAATAGCTGCAAAACCGGGATGTCAGTCAAAAGATTTAACTTTCCCATGTTGAATCTTTATATGTTACTTAGGCAGATACCATCGTATTTAAGAAAACTGAATTTGGAAACTTACCTTTTCTACTGCAAATGTTCGAATCACATATTCAGCCAGGAGCTCTGTTTCTATTAGGGTAACTTTAATGTCTTTATATATCTCTGTGTCATCTGGCCAGTATTTGCAGCATTTGACCTTTAAAAAATACAAAAGAAATTAAGTTTCATTTATTTTAGAAGGTTCATACTGAATCTATTCTGTATTCTGTGCAATGATTTCTGTTTTAAAATGCAGTCATGCGCAAAACAGTCACATTTCCCACATGTGGAAATGATTAATGTTTAAGGGACACTGCCTCTTTTTTTTTAAAGACATCTTTCAGAGTTGCAGGTGAGATTTGTGTTGTGGTTACTAAAGTAAGGCAAATTTGTACAGAGCACAAGGGATATTTCTACCCTGCTCAACTCAGTTACAGTAACTGTTCATTTCCTGTGCTTTCCAACGCAGGGCGTGCTCAGAGGGACGACTACCACCAGAAGGTTTTTTCCCCAACCTCTAGTTGGTGATTTGTCTCAAAAATATCTTCCTACCTTCTAAAGTGAAAATGTGTTTTTCAGACAGGAAGGATCTTCTCTACTGTATAGAAAAGTATCTGTTTTCTCAGATTAAATTTCGAAAGGAACTGATGAGAGGTCAAATGGCAAAACTCAACACTTGAAGTCAAGAAATGAGTTTTATGTCTAGGCTTTAACACCAATTCACTAGATGACTGCAAACACCATAGGTGGGATTTATCTCACTTAGCTCAAACTAAGAAGAGTAGGACGAATGCCTTCTAGAGGTGCCTTTATTTTTGTTAACTATGAAAAGAGTCTAGACGACTACCTTCGCCTAGGTGTTTGTTTGGCTTCTTGATGGCTAAGGTTAGGTGAGATTAAGCACCCTTTCCTCCATAGTGATTTCACCTGGCTTCTGGAACTGTGCGTTCTTGGCAAATTTATCCCGGGATATGGATCCAGAAAGAAGGTGGGTTTTGTGAACTGTATTTCAGATTTTCTGAGCCCTGGTGTGGTCTAGATGGGATGGACTTCACAGTATTTAACGTATTCAAATGTGCACTATAATTCTGTTACTTTTTAAAGTGGGTTGTTGCGGGGACTGTATACGATGATGCAGATAGCTGACAGACTTAAGAATTTTCTCCTCCTTCCCATTTGTGTGGACAAGGTGGTGGGTGGGGAAGCTAACACATTACTTACATATCTTGGTTTTATTCTGCTCTATCACGGTAATAGCTATGCTATCACCACTGCATCTGGCTATCGTCCAGTAATGCAGTACGTGCTAGGAGTAGCATCTGTTATACATCTGCTGCATGGAATGGTTTCTCTCTCTCACCGAAGGGAAAATTTTAAACGGATCTTTTACTACATGTAAATCTACTGCTTTACTTAAATATACACTTAAATGGGTTGGGTAAAAAACCCAAACACTTCAAATATTCAGTGGAAAACTGATACAAAAATTAAAAAAAAATTAAACTTCACAACTCCTAGAGTATTTCTCAAACCCATTTTCATGCCAAAATATTTGGATTACTATCATGTCTAGTCTTGAGCAAAAGGTAGAACTGAAGGATGTGTGTATAAGCATGCGAAAACTGTAAAGCATGATTCAAATGATTTATTTATTCAAACTCCAGATTCAGTATATAAAGGATTACACAGAGAGTCAAACCTTGTCCTGTAAGGCAGAAGAAGATACTTTCCTCAGAATTTGTTTCTAGGGACATAGCCGATAATAATGTACAACCCCTCTTTACTGTCTGGACAGAAGAGAGGTCTTGACACACCAAAGTGGTAACATCAGCTGATAAAATAAAAAGTTTGTCAGGGCAGGGTCAGTAGCTCTGACCTTTTTTCTGACTCTTTAGCAGGATAAAATTTAAATCTGAATAGAACTGAGTTGAAGGGCTGGAAAAACATCCCCACATCAGGATCCTCAGAGAAAAGAGTAGCCTAGTTGTAAGCCCTGGCTCCCAGCCACAAAATTATACAAGCACCCTAACAGCTTATTCCTGCTTACACAGCTGATGGAAAGCTCCTAGAGCAGAGCTGAAGTTCAGGTAGCTACAAGCAGGTTTTTATTTATTTCTCTAGGCTTGTCTTCAGACCTAGTAACTGCATTAGTATTGGCTAAGAAAAATTCTTTATATTCTTCACATTTCATCTGGTATTAAGCATGGTTTCAGGACAACTGGCAAACACCAGGTTATATAGTTCCCTTCCATAGCAAGAGGCTTGGAGCCGGGACACTGGACAGTCCTCGCAGTGCCTAGCACTCTTGTACCAGGGGCAAGGGTAGCAAGACTGCTTCCCCCACCATGCTCACCAGCCAGCAAGCTGGCAGGGCATCAGTGTGGATGAGAAGGTTTCCACCAGCCAAGGGCCAAGCTGGGGACAATCCCAGGGTGCCTAAACTGCAGGATCTCTGGCAAACGCATACTCATGTCCAAAGCACATCTATCAGCTATAAGCAATGAACAACCATTTCAAAGGCATTACATGTTGCTGCAAGCAGTTTAGTAGTTGCTGCTATCTATCTATTGTTGCATCTACTTGATACTCATTCAGATCTTATCTTATTTGGATGTATTTCCAAAAACCCTCTGACAGAAGCTAAGTGAAAAACATTGAATGCTCATTGTTTTGTCTGTGTTGTTAAAATAATCCAGAAAATTCACATTGTTCAAATCCCTTAGGCCAGCAAACCAACCCTTTTATAGTCATTGCCAGGAACTTTATAAAACAGGGTTTTCGTACCTATGGCTAAGATAATTTTTCGACTCTCCATGCAGAATAAGGCAATTCACACTACCTCCGGACTGGAGCAGTCTGCTGACAACCCCATCTCTGGAGCCGATTCCCTTTTCCTGCCTGTTCACTCATCCTTTCCGTAGGTGGAACCTGAACCACACAAAGACGGCCAATGCACGTAGGAAGGGAGCAGCTGCAGCGTTGATCCTAGTCACAGCACTGCTGATCAGCACGTCTCTTTGTTGCTATCTTTAGCCTCTTTCCTTTCTGATGGGTGCCTGCCATCCTCAAAACAGCTCTAGTTTAGTAAAATAAACAATCGGGAAAAAAACCCCAACCCTGGCTCAATTAAATTGCTCAGCCTTGAAGGAAAACATGTCTGTTTCTAACTTGGTAAGTCTAGACAGTCTGGATTATGACGAAGAACTAGGGACATTTAGAAAGACTAGTTTAGAAGAGCATAGTCCCCACCTTCTTATGCCTCAACTGTTGGATTTTCTTCCACTCTTTTTTTAAACCTTATTTAAGATGATCCAGTGGAATAATTAGGGAAGCATTGGGGGTGTTGCACAGAAGTTATAGCCTTTCGTGCCTCATGCAGCTTACGCCTGCTGGGGATTTCTTACTCTGCTGCACAGGGGATTTTGGGCATGGAGCAGATTGGAGCTAAGCAGAAGGATCCATGACAACACAATTTCCTGAAAACTCTCCCAAGTGGAATAGGGGCTGTAACAGCCGTGGGAACGGTGCCAGAGCCGCAGTCAGAGCCACAGACCAACACTAAATGATTCACTCAACTGGGAGGAGAAAAAAACCCAAGTCTTTTTTTTTTTTTTTTTTTTAATTCAGGCTTTTTTCCTACTTTTGGCTCTTGTTCTGCAATGCTGCTGCACGTGCTGAGCTCTAGACATGGGAACTCTGTGGACTCCTGATGAGCCAAAAGTTAAGTAAATGCTTAAAGACCAGTCTCCCACCTCCTCCGGGACCTCTCAAATAAATGCAAAGGTGTCTTAAAGACAGAAGCAGATTAAATAGTGTAAATCAAAATCACACTTATAAATGTTCATTGGATCAGGGCCTTTATTTGTACAAGGAAAGACAATTGCAACAAAATAGAATATGGTTTTACTCATCAAATATGAGAAACTGCTGGTAACATATGTTTGTTCATTTTTGCTTTTTAGCACAGCTTTAGCTACTGTGAATTGATGAATCTCTTTCCCTTTTTATAAACATTTTGTACATGTTTTGCAAAAAAACCTACTAACAGAAGGTTTAGCTAAATAATTGATACATGAATCCAGAACTGAATATTAAATGCATTAGTTTTTTTTCACACAGTTGCTACCATAACAGTAAATATCGTCCACAAAGTAGAAAACATAATTTTGAAATCTCATCTGAGCAGAACTATAATTGAGAGTTTGTTCAGATACACCCCACATTTATATCCTAACGTGCCAAAAAATACAGATGTTCATCACAAGATGAGATAAAAGGGTGATTGCCAGAGACATAATGAAAATGCTTGGGTTTAATCTATTCATCCCAAGTTAGGCTGTCCAATTGTTCCAAACATGTTTATTTTACTAATAATTTTAGAAATTTGGAGAAGACGATTATCTGCTTCCACCCCCTAGCTCCATCACCCAGCAAAATAGTCTAATGTGAGAAACTAAGACTTAAAAATGAAGGTGGAAAGTTGTTGTTGTTGCTCCTTCTAAATATAACAAACAATGTAGGCAGTGGATAGCTAATGAACACAAATTGTGACTTCCGAAGCTGTATATTTAGCCATTTGGCAATGTGACACATCTAGCTAAAGGCAGTATGAAAGCCAGGACAGTAATTAATTTACTTAGAGGTCTGGAATAGGAGGAAAATTACAGAACTAATATGTGAGCTGGCTGTGAAATATACTTCATAGTTTGTACAGAACAGTTTAAATAACACTGATTTTTCAAAGTTTCCAATGTCCTTTGATTCTGAAATATTCTCAGCAAGAAGGTGACATAACTGGCTATGCACTGCATGGATTGCTATTAGTGAAGAGCAGTATTATATATTCCGATTTAAAATTAATCCTGAACTAAGTAATGATGGTAAGTCAGACATAAATTTTGAGGTGAAACCTCTAGGATACAAAATGAAATAGCCAACCAAGCTCACTGGTGAAAATTTTAAACAGATTTTAGAGATGTAGCTAGGATAACATAATATACTTTTATTTGGCTGACTACAAGCAAAATGACACCCAATAATTGAAAGTATTTTTATTTAAATAATTTTCAAACAAAAAATGTATTGTGATTTAAGAACAGTTTATAAGTTATAAAACAACCTTTGACAGAAGATAAAACCCAGTCTTTCTTTTTTTCATTTTCTTTGTTTGCTTTTGAGCAAGTCAGTTAATTGATTTATACCTCATTTTACAGTTTTCTAAAAGAAGTATGGAAGAGTATTGAGAAATAGAGCATTTAAGATACTGTTTGGCACCATCAGATGAATGGGTCTGTATAAAGGCAGCCAGGAGTCTTTATGTTGTTCACAGCTCCCAGAGGGGGAGAGATGTCTCCATGAACTTTACTAGCTCAGTCTGACTTTTTCCAGTGATGACTCAGAGCTGATGTAAGTCTCCACCTTCTGCTGCCCTATGTTGCCCCAGCAGCGCAATCCTAGGTTGCCTGGTAGATGCACTCTCATTCAACTTCTGCCCAGAATAGCTGGCATTCTGGACATGTCCGGTAGTAGCCATACACTAATGCTTTCCACCTGGGGGAATCAGTGTGATCCCTTTGTTCTTAAGAATCAGTTATACTGTTAGCATGGCATCAACCTGTTAGCTGGGATTAGATGAAATTAAGCTGACAGGCCAAACTCATGGTGTGGCCACACTTTGGCCATAAAACAGAATTAGTTTAGGAGAATTGCTTTAGGGTAAAGGTGACCCAAGGTAAAGCTATTGTAGTGTTGCTGTCTCCATCACTAGTACCAACAGAAGGATATGGATTGCCTCTATTTCATTGCTTATGTTTAGGCAATTTTGTCTCCCACTGGTCATTAAAAAAGGCTGTAAATTAGTGCACCTTAGTACAGCCCTGCAGGAAAAAAGGCTGAGCACAGAGCACATGAGAAGTGTGGTCCCATGCCAAGATGAATGATGGTTACAGGATTAGCTGGAGCTCCTCAAAGCCTGTCTTAATCCCTTACACAACTGTGAAATCATGGGCATATTGCTCAGTTCCTGTGCTCCAAGGACCTGATGTGTCTGCATCGAGCAGAACAGCCTGTGCTCTGAATCATGCTTCTGTTCCAAGAGCAAAATCATGCTATTAGTTGAGCTACAGAGCACCACCAAGTTAGTGGATTGCCTTCTGGCTCTAAAACCTGATCATCTGATGTTAGGGTAGAAAGTTCTACATGTTACTCTACCGGGTAAGGTAAAAATGTGTCATTGCCTCCAGGATGCTTCTTCCTTCACAGGGAGACTGAGAGATTAATTTCATGAGACTGCTGAGGTGAGGAGACTTGCAGTGTTGAAGCCGTTTCACTAGCCCCGACATTTCAAAGAAGAACTTGAAGACCTCTTTGCAAACTGCACTTACATTTGCTTGTTGGGCAGCACTAGCCCAACAAGGGGATCGATCCATTTGTGTATCCTCAAACCTCTTTTATTTATTTCTCAAAGTGAATTGTCTCAATTGGATTAGTGAGCATTAAGATATTAATCTCTGTTGATTACCATTCTTTGAAACACAGCTTTTACTGGAAACGAGAATGCATCAAAACACTGAGAGCTGAAACCATGTCTGCTTTGAGTCACATGGGACAGTGCCGAATGCTTGTAGGTTGCTGTCCTGTTGGATGATGCTAACATTGCTAATCTGGGGACATCTTTATTAAGTGATTGCAAGGAGTCCTTCCTTCTCTTTCCTGAAGAACAACAGCCAATTCTTTCCCTAATGAAATAATGCCAATTTGTTATTTCTGGTTAGAAGTCTAGAAAGCTGAAATCTTTTTTGACTAGAAGGGTTCACTGATTTGAAAGATTAACAATAGTTTTAACTTAACAATTGTTTTCTTTTTTTCTCATTGATTCTCTGTAAAAGTATAAACTCTGTGCTAACTAAGAAGAGAATTACGGTGAAACCAAAAGTAAAACAACAGAATATCTAATAACATATATGTACCATAAGCACAGGTCCTAGGTTTTCTAGGTAAACATGATTAAGAAAAAATTTTCCTCTAGATGGGGAAGGACACTATTTATAGGTTTTAGAAGCTGAGACTAGAATTACCTAGAGGTAGGAAAGGGTTTCATACAGCAACCTTTCTCCCTCTCATTTATAAAATGTGGTTTCTTTCTTTCAGGAGAAAAGTTAAAATGAAATCTTAGTCACCCATATGCTTACAAACTCTTTGGCACACCTCCTAAGGAGCGCTAATGCCAGTATCCTGAACTAATTCCAATGTAGGTAATTTGGCTTATTACATTTAGAGGCAGTTTCAATTAGATAGAGTGTTCTTCCATTTATACTAAAAACAAATGTGCTGTTTGTGAGACGTGTTAAAGAGTTATTGTGTTTCACCTCTGCAGTATCTCCGTAATGGGTGATCTGAATCTTAAATACAATTTGAATTTACCTTTGTTTATTAGAGGGTTCTTCTGCATGGAAGATTCTCAAAACTTGTAAAATGCGTAAGTGCAAGCTTCATAATAGCTTTGTGTCAAAAAATTCCTTTTTATTCTAAGAATAGGTGGCAAGTCCATTGGAAATTTCACACAGTTTTAATGTTACTGGAATTTCCTATGAAGTTTTTGTTTGATTCTTGCAATATGTTTTCAGTAAGAAGTCTTTGCACAGAGCTTTATTTGGCAGTTTTTCTTGGATGTCTAATGTCTGTCTATAACAGAAACAAATCATCAGGTCGACAATAAGAAGATCTGGTTCAACATAAAGACTTCTGGATTTTGTTTGTTAAGGAAACATATTTGTATCTGGTTTAGAAATGTTTCTTGAATGCTGACCAAGGCTGCACATCCTGAGCAAGGACCAAGCTTGGACCCAAGGCCCAAGCACATGCACATATGAATGCTTAGGGCTGGGCCCACAGTCTTTCTTGAGGACAACAACTCTCTTCTGACAGATTGTATCTTACAACAGGGAACATTTTTTACCCAGCCAGCAGCAAGATGTTCCCTTTCTGTCAGAAGACCTTCATATGGGTCTCCTCACTGTCATGTAGACCCCAATACTTTTTTAAGCATGAAAAGTCAGAGCCATCAACATTTTTGCAGCAAGGCAGATGAGAGTGACATGTATGTAGCATGTCAACCGCAGGTCCAGTAAAACAAGCAAAGGAAAAGCTAAGCCACTGCTGTGTTCTTTCTTTTTCCCTATGCAGATACAACCCTGCCGGCTCTTGAGAGGGAAAAGTCACCCAGGAGGAGTGTGAGATGGCTATCAAGAAAGCACAACGCTCCTAAGAGGTAAGATGGCAGTGAGAGGCTGTTTCAGCTGTTTCAGTAGCGCCAAGGTGTGCGTGCAAGCATAGGGGCTATTTACCAGTCCATGGCTGACCTTCATTCCCCTGTTTGTGTCACATCCATTCTGCTATAGTCAACCTTGCCTTCTTTGAAAAAAAGGGTCTTTTGTGTGCTTATTAACACTATTAGCACTGGCTGTTTTCTAATTCTGGATAATAATTGCAAAACTCTAATTACTGTAATTACTATGCTCCTGGGGTGAGGTTTTATTTTTTATAATTATTTCTAGTGATTTTTTTTTGTAAATACTTTGTTATATTAAAAGCATGATAGACAATCATGAGTCCTTGCAGCACATTTATATATCAACCACCTCCACTGAATTTCATCAGTGCATTTCACCATTTATTAATCAGATATTACTAAATTTCTTCTGCCTCAAGCAAAAACAAGGAGTGGGAGAGAAAGTGACTGCTGACAAATGACAAATGATGTGACATGCCAAGTTTGATTCTGCCAACCAAGTATTAGTACCAGCCCAACAAGAGCAAAGATGGAGGTGACAGCTAGATGGCACAATTGAATATATTCTAAATCTTCCCAGAATAACTCTTTAAGGCTGAAAGAAATGTTTCAATGTGTGCAAACATTGAAGCACTTCAAGAAGCAACCTGAGACTTTGGCCAGTCCATAAAGACCTTGATCCAGTTCCCGTTGCTTTCCACAGAACGATCCAGCTCTGTCTTTTGGAGTCTGTACTCCAGAGCAGTCTCTTGGAGTAAGCAAGATGTTCTCTTGTGTCTGTTTTCTGATCAACCCTACACTGGTGGGATAAAAAGTTTTGTTTCTTCTAGAATAATCCACCAGATTATGCAAAGTGTCTCAAGAAAAGATGTCTGAAATTACACTACTATCTTCAGTTGCTCTAGCGCTTACAAACATGAGCATGGAGGCCTCTTGCATTAATATAATCCAAAATACATTATTTTGAAATAACTTGTGGTCACACTAATATATTTTTATGAGTCTTGGTTTTGCTTTTTACCTGTTAGTGTGTGGTTTGGAAAATTCTGATTCTTGCACTAAAATGTAAGTATACTGTGCCATTAATTACTTGTCATTCCCTTTTTGTGAACTTCATTGTGAGTGGAAAGTTGTTGACCCCAGCATGAAGAAGATAGAGACTTTTCTTCAAGGATGCTTCAAAGGCTGCTTATTTGTTTAGTTTTTTTGTACAAGTTCTTATGTCAACCTAGGCCAATCTTAACTAAAAACCACTTCATCATCCATTATCAAAGAACTGTTCATGCAACTCAGCAATGATTTTTCTAAATGACTGTGAGACCTCATTTAGATTTTTAATAAACAGTCACATTCTAATGAGGTCTTCATAAAACTGACTAAATATGTTTAGAAATCATTAGCTTAAATTACCAGTACAAAAGTCTCCTTAGGGAGCCCTGCAGATTTTGTGATAAGACTTCTGGCAGATGGATTAGTATAACAGCACAAGTCAGTTCTGAATTTCCACACAAGCAGTGTAAATGTGAGTGACTGGGTAACAGGCTACTAGATAAAGAGCTAAATGTCCCTCAGGTGGGTTCATTAAAGAGAGAAAACAATCAAAACACATTTCTGTGCCATTTAAATACCAGGTGCACAGCAGTCTGCAGGTGCCAGAAACACTGACAAGGGTCCCTTGCTGGAACACACAAGAGCTTAAAGGCATGCATGGTTCAGACAAGTATGCCTCAGATAATGACAGATATTGGCAGATGTACCCAGACCCTGCTGGAGGGTAATGCAGGGACTGAGTCATTTGCAGCAGGTGCTTGCATTAGGGACAGCCTCATGGTGATTCCTCCATCCGCAATTAAAACAGTCCTGATGCATAATGCTCCAGGGCAAGAAGCAAGTTCCTAGCACTGATTTAATGACTATCCAGCCAGTCCTGGTAAACAAATACGCCCCCTCAATGATTAATTCATGAAGGATGTACACTGTGTGGCAAACATGTTAAATAGATATTCCTCTTTCCTGAAAATATAAAGGAATTTTCCTCCTCAGCTTACAATGGGTCAAGAGGGTTAAAAAATAAAAATAATAAGCCTCTGTAAATCTTATACCAGCAATAGCAATTGAGATAGAAAACCTCAAGGTTGGGAAGGTTACAAGGTTTGCCCTGCAGGAATGCTACCAAAAGGTCCATTAAAATCATTACTAATCAAGGTGGCACAGAGCTTGTGTTAGGAGTTGCGGGACAGATGGTGTGTTTGTAATATGCCTCCTTGTTGCTGATGTTTCCAGCTCTGGGAGCAGGACAGAAGCACCAATGGAAGAGTAACTGCATTGTTCTGTGGCTCATACGATCTCATTTCCATTAAAAGCTCATTTCAATTTCTGCTCTCTGATCTCACCTATGTTGGCCTCCAGAGAAAATGAGAACAAAGTCATTTCTAGCACTGCCAGAAACAACAAAGCCGCAGATCTGTATCCCACTAGGACTCTTGCACCCTGAAGAAATCTCCATGGTGGCACAAAGTTTTACTTGCTGCTATGGGAATGTGCTGCGTACCTAGACGTTGCGAAGTTGAGGCTGCTAACACTGGCACCAAGACTGGTGTCTCCCTGGCTGATACCTGACAGTTCACTCTAACTGATGCTTTCAAATCGTGACTTTAGGAAAACAGTATGTGGTTTCATGCAGTATGCTATTTTTGTTCTAAGGCTTGTTTATCCATACCCTGAAAACATCCCTTTTTAAGTTGTGTGCTTGGGTACTTATGAATGTGTATAAAGCTTTAACGAAGAGGTTTGCTGGAGAGCTTCCTATTCTTACAAATCCATCTGTTTTGAATGGATGTGACCATCCAACTATTTCTACCTTCTTCCTCACTCACAGGACTGAATTTTTAAAGCGGCCTCCAGGATCCTTTTTTGTCTCTGCAATTAGTCGTACATGTGTTCCTGCAGCAGGTGTTAATTGCAGTCACAAATCCCATCTTTTTTATTTCTAAAAATAATACTGGCACCTGACCTGTTGGCAGGCTTGGGCACACAGATACCTAAACGTTAGGATTTATAGTAACAATTGA
Organism: Ciconia boyciana; assembly: GCF_034638445.1. Classification (NCBI taxonomy): domain Eukaryota; kingdom Metazoa; phylum Chordata; class Aves; order Ciconiiformes; family Ciconiidae; genus Ciconia; species Ciconia boyciana. Next base: position 56,551,733 of record NC_132935.1, on the reverse strand, counting down.
CAAAGGACATAAGGAAGAATAAATTGAGATTGTAAAACTGGACTTGCTAAAAAGGAGACAAGATCTGACACTTTGACTCACACCACATAAACAGTACTCTCTCTCCTCATGCCAATGCCACAGGGCAGAGCGGTATCAGCCACTCCACCAGCGTGAAATTAAAAACATCTCTTAAAACCATGTGGCTCACACCAAAATATGTGCACTTGACTTCTTATTTCAACACTTCGATTTACAGTAACTGCAGTAGTTGCAATAAAAGCAGTGGGTTTTTTTCATTCCAAATGAAAGCTATATGCCCAGTTCCTAAGCAAATTTTCCTGAAAAAAGCATCCCAGATGAGAACTAAGACACCAGTGCATAGACAAAGCAGTAAATTAAAAGACTCAGTTATTGACGGTTGTGAGAAACAAAGAAAATGTTTCCATTCAATACTTGTTGAAAACAAAATTAGCCGTAATGACTTGAGTAGGAGGCATACTTTAGAAGTTATCAAGCAAAGAAAGAAAAGTACACAGTATCAGCCAGGTAACTCAAGCTTTCCTTTACTACTCAGCTCCTGAAGAAGACCTCCTGGTCAACAAATTTAGCGTGCAAATGAGTAAAGCTAATTTTTTCTGTTTGAGACCAGAAGGCTTACAGGAAGGACAACCCAAACAAACCACACTGATTTAGATTAATATACTATGAAGAAGGTGCAATTTCATAGTTTAACTACTTTTCTCAGACATCTGTTTCAGAATTACTCCCCCTCAGCCTCCCTGAGAAAAAAGATGACTCCATACCTTGTTCTGTAACCAATTCCCTGGTTTCCCTTAATAGAAATGGTATGTCTGAGATATATACAAAGATATGACGCTTTCCCTCGTTGGCAGTCTTTGCAGGCTGTGCTGTACAGAGTGCAGCTTTACCAGTTACTTTTTCATTGTGCTAATGTTATCAAAGCCAAGCATCCAAGGCATGTTTAAAAATAATTGATAATGAACCTCTTAGCACAGGCAGTCATAAATATTTTATGTGCTATACTCAGTATATAAGCATTTTGTTGGTCTGCTATTTAATTTCCAAAAGCAAACACCTTGGAAGTCTTTCATCTTTTTAAGTACAAAAATCACTTACCCTTCCCACTTCTACGAGATTAGTAACCATGATTATGCTGGCTGTGTTTTCATGCCATACCATTCTCCAAAAGTCATATATTGTCTCCTGCATTGGTCCTGAAACAATAAATCAAAGGAAAGGTTACTATCTGAAAGTCTCATGATTGGAAGCTTGTCTCTGGGGAACTTTGAGAAACTGTGACTATACACATATATTCATATCACTATCATCATATTTTTCATTTAGGGTCAATTTCTTTTCTGTCATCCCACCTATCTGCATTTAAGTATTTTTCCCCTGAAATAGTGCTCTGAAAGAAAGTTAGTTCTCCAGCATTTAGGTATTTATCTCTGTAATACCCAGAAGCTGAATTATAAAAAATGGATAACATTACTCTTTCTCTTAACTATTAGATGATAACCTAGGGAAGGTGTATTTGGAATGAAATGAGCCTCAATGGACTATGTGGCCTTTCCTGGTTTCTAATATTTTTCTTAGTATACACTATCCATCAAATTACCCCAGCTCCTAAATTGTACTTCCTGAAGTGAGACAGAAGTTACAGGTTTTTTCTGCAGAATATCACTTTGCAGAACAGCGGGGAAAGCGGTACAGAACCCTGGCATGCCACAGCAGCCATGTCCTCTGCGGTGCTTTCCCCAACAACCTGTGCGCTTTTGTAGACAAACATGCAGGGCTTCCTCTAGCGTCATGCTAAAGCTGTGTACCAGCCCACAGGAAATGCTGCAGAAATGTAAAATGTTGAGAACAACCTCATCACTCTGCGTATGCTTGGTCCTGTCTGTTTCTAGCCTACATGTCTGACCCATGACGTTCGGTGTGCCACTCCAATTTTAAACCAATGCTTTAAAATCACTGAGGCAATAAGAATAAACAAACGTAAAATACTATCAGCTACTACAAACTTAACATCCATATTGAATCCATTACTGAACTGCCACACTGCAGTAAGCAATTAGTGCCTTATTTAGAGGAATGCCTTAAATCAGCTAATTGGAAGACAAATGGATAATGTATTGGCCTAAATGTTCCTCTAGTGAAGAAACGAACACTCTTAAAGCATTACAAAACCATACATTGACAGATTTGGGTAGTTTGGCACCCATGTTTTGGTACTTTGAGCTCTCTTTGAAAATAAAATTTTCAGTCTGAAAGTCAAGGACTTAGTGAAAAATGCAGTAATATATTATTACTATATTATCATATCGGGGGGGTGGACTAGATGGTCTTTGAAGGTCCCTTCCAACCCAACCCGTTCTGTGATTCTAGGACTTTGTGATTCTATGATATTATAGGCAAGTCAAAACCAACTCACTAGGCAAATAACATGACAGTTATGATGCAACTTACTTAGAAATTAAGTTTAAGAAACAGGATGGTAATAGTCTAAAACTTTTGAATTTTTAAAATCTATTTTTATTTTCAGCAATTTCAAAGCATAATTTTATCATCCATAATTTGCATAGACCATGAAAAGAAGTTATGTATTCTCCCCCTTACTTTCTCTGCTTTTAAAAATGCTGCATATATAGTTAGTTTCACAGGTTTCCCTATAGTCACTCTCCGTTTACTTGCTTTGGTAGTTCATACAACAGGAGAAAAAGCCATTTAAAACAACAGGAAGCTAAGACTGCCAGAATACAAGAAATGTCAGAAGGTCTCAGAGTAGAAATAACAGCAGAATCTAAACCTACACTTTCTGAAATTACCAAATTCAAGCTGATGTTGTGGCTGCAAAACTGGACACCTTTTTTTTCTTTTAATTTACAGCACAGAACAGTTGCTACTTTTGTGAGATTTCATTCTGAAGTACGACAAGAGTTAAATCACCCTCCACCATATGGAAATTTACAGTAAGTATTTTACTTTACATAAGTGTCCTGGATATGGAATACAGGCACAGTCTGAATGCAATTTTGAATGTCACAGTAAGATAATTAATATACATTATAATGAAAGTTTATCTTACTTGTGCTTTAATAATGTACGATTCAATATAACTTTTGGGGCAATTAAAGTCACAACAGCATTAGAAAGGTTTTGGGCCAACCTCTGCTACTGGTAAAAGGAAGGAGACTCTTTTACTCCCTGTAGGAAAATACTATCTCTGTATGGCTCCTTCCTTCCTCTCAAATCTCAAACAAATACTCAGCAAAATTACTATTGCTATAATATTTGAAGGAGTGTAGCTAAAAATAGGATTAGGGCAAGGCAGTTTTCTATAGAGTAGTGTCCTGGAAAGAGTCTGCAAGTTCATGACACATTATTAAGATTATTTAAGCTTGATCAAGGACAAAAAATAACACCACTATTGCTTCAAGAATCCTTATTCACCACCTGGTTTAATGGAGAAAATCTAGATGACTCCACTGCATTCTGTCACCATAGGATTATGTGATGTTTCAAGACCATTCATCTGAATATGTTTTCGTTAAAGCTGCAGGACAGGTGAGAAAATATCCTCTGTCCACACAGCCCTCCTCTTTTCCCCTTGCAAGAAGCCAGAATCTTTGAGAAAATGAGGGGCAATGTAGTAAGTTTCTATATGTATTATTTCAGTTTTCTTTCCTACAGATTCACTTGAGATACAAGATGGTTGGGCCCTACTTTGTAACAGTCTTTTATTTTTGACAGCTCTGGGATAACCTGCAACAATTTATTCCTGATTTTTTTTTCTACGGACAGCACAATCTGTCTTGTGATTTAAAGATTCCTACATTTCAGATCCTGAAATCACAAATTACAACTGGGGAGAGATCCTAAACACTAATTTCTTCCTAAAGATTTTGAATTTGTCATTCTTTATAAAGAAAAAAAAAGATAATAAATTATGAGAAAAATAAATCTTTAGAAAAAGTAATAGCATTTTTCAGGCCAGAGAAAGAGCTGAGCTCTGACAAGACTTTCAGGCTTGATTCCAAATGTTCTTCTAGAAGAAATGTCCTATTCTGCAGTGCTGAGTATGCTCTTCTCAATCTTACTACCCAAATGATAAGACAATCATAATTATGAGTGCTTGACAGGATTTCCTGCTCTCCTCAAGTATTTTAAAGTGTTTTCTTGCTTTTCCTCTCCAATTCTTACATGTAGCCTCCAAACTTTTTTCACATTCAGGACACTGAAAGGAAAAAAACCACCTGAAAACCTACCTTAAAGTCTCAGAAAGTAATTCTTTTCTACTCCATTTCTCTTTTCTTCTTGACACTTTTCAAATTATTTTCTGACATATGAATAAATTATTACTTGTCTCCAGCCAGAATTGAAAAGCATTAGAGGCTAGGTAGGGTTGGAGGATTTATTGTCATGAAGAACTGAACAATTTGATTCCAGAGACTCGTGGTAGGGAGAGAAAGAGCCTATAATTGTTCTAGGCATCAACTTAACAGATGTGTGCACAATAGGCAGGAAGGTTATTCTCAGCAGTTGCCCCCTCGCGGGAGGAGCAGGTCTGAAGAGAAGGTACAGTGCTGCCTAACAGTAAGCCTGCGGTGTACCCCATTAGCTACACAATATAGTAGTTGGTATCCAACATTTCTGCTGTGAAAAAAAGAAATCAACAACATACTGCAACCAGAAGATGAAAAGCAAAGGAAAATAAGAAAAAGAAATCAACCCTCCAAACCCCAAGCTAATTAAATGCATTACTGAAGAAACTCAACAGAAATGATTGGTTGTATGTATCACAACCCTTAGTTGTATTACTAGTAGTTGTTAGTTGCGGCTCTGGGAATGCAAACATATTAAGAAATGGAAAATCACACAGCTTTTAAGACTGGTTTAAACTCTTAAGAAGCTGCTTCTGTACACAGAGCTTTCTAGAGCCTCTATTTCTGCTCGTTATTGTGAGACCCAGTTCTAACAACTGGTATTGATACTGGGGTATGTGATCAATTCGAATGTGATAAACTAGCCCAGAATAGAGGAAAAAGTGTACAGATGTAGGAAAGAAAGCAAACACACAAAGAAACAAGTAAAACCTGAATCCTGAAATGTCCCCAGCACTTACTCAGATGGGACTTGTAAATCCATGGGTCATTTTTCAATTTCTAGAAAAGCAAGCAGCTTAAACAAGCAACAAATAGCTTCCAAACCCTTTTTCTAGCGTCAAATGCACAAGCTAATGTTGGGTCCACCTGAGACCAAACTCAATGATAGATATTAAAGCTAGAAATGTGCAGAAAATGAACAGACACCTTTAAGCTCCAAAGGCTGCCCAGGGACAGCGCATTAGCAGTGCCAGCCGTTAGCATGTGTTGATGGAGGCAGCAGACTGACAAGATGCAAGACTTATACCTGCAGCAGTTAAATTCCATCTTGAAAAGAGTGCAATAAACCTCCTTCCAGTGAGTAGATGCGTCCACCCAGTGTGAGGAGGTGGTTATAAAATGGTCCCCTCACCTAATGGTTACTGCAGTTTCTAGTAGCAAAGATAACTGTCTTCACTTTTTATTCAAGCAAAACTTGCTGCTTGCTATTGTGACTGCCTACAACTTGACCACTCAAGGACAAGTAGCTACTATGCCTGCATAGAGGGAGCTGCATTTTAGCCCTCATTCTTTACTATGTATGATCCCTTCAAAATGAACTTGAGACACAGTACATGTTTTCTTATTAACAGATATGGCTGCATGTCCAAAAAGCAACGATTCCCTTTCCAACTACACTGTCAAAAAACCTCAAACCCATTATGTAGCAGAAATTGTTCAAAATACACATGAAAGCATAAAACGAGAGATTTAAAAAAAAAATAAAATACTGGGAGAACAGACTACAAGCTAATAGATTAAAAAGTTCAAGAATTTTCCTTTTCATAATGAACCTCTTAAATGGGACAGATTAGCCGTTAGTAGAATAACTTACAGAGAATTTCGCAGGAGGAAGCAAAATTACAGGGTTACTAATGCTCTGCCAGTCCGGTGATCTGATAATCCATAAGTGCATGTTATTTGCTCTTTTAACCATGCTAGAATTCAGAGGTAAGAACAAAATGCCCTTTCAGAAAAAGTTATGTAAAAAACTGCAGTTAAATGTTACTTTAAACTATAAATATGACTAACTGCAGGCAAGGGAACATCTCCTTTAACTGAAATACATTTTTTCCCTACTCAATAAGGCAACATGCCCAAGATTTTATCAACAGGAATTTGCAGGCGCATCATTATGTGATCAGGTTTTCATGAGCGTTCAGTTCTGTCAGCCTCCCAGTTACCTCATGGGAAGCTCATCAGTGGTCACCAGCTCTGCAAACCTGGACACCTCTTTGCGTGACCAGGTGTAGACTAAGGAGTGTAAGATTAGGTTCCACTTTTTCACAAGTAAAGTAAAATAAAATAAAATGTCTCGATCTTTCTATCTAAAATAGTCAGCATATGATAAAGAAAAGTGACACATCCCAGTTGTGCCGATTTAGTCAACTAGCAAGATAAACTGCTAGTTCAGTATTTTTTTGTAACTGCATGGCCGCTGCCACACAGCAGTACAGCTGAATCCTGGCTCATCTCTGCCCTCCCCAAACGAACTGGTTTCTGAATGGAAGATGCTTTGAAGATCTGACCAGTTGCTGATAATCTGATTTGTCAAGAGCAGTCTTTACCATATGCTTGTTGAATAGGTATGGTAGCATGCATTTAACTTTCACTCACCCTTCCAGGAGTTCTTAAGGGTTTATTGCCTCCATGGAGGCCCGCAAAGTCCAGAACAAAGCTCTGCTATAAAATCTTAAAAAACTCAGGCAGTGATCATGCAGTCTTTCTGCAATAACTTATCTCAAAATAGGTTTAGACATTTGTTTTCTACTATAACATATACCTTTAAATTGACTTTAAAGGCTTATACAAAAGTATGTTTTCATAGGCACAGTATGTAATGCTCCTATAAACACTGTGAGTAATTTTTAAGTCTGAGATAAAACTGTGGTCAAGGTATCACTAAACTTATGGGCCCACCACTCACCCATAGCTATCCAAATGCATACAGATCAGTCTTTGGTATTTTAAGGCGGCAAGAAAATAATGATGAAAAAGAATCAGGTCATATAACCTGGATGCTTCTAATGCTTTAATTAAAGTCCTCCCAAGTCTGTTCCAGAAACTAAAACAGCATTGAGGGTAAAACGTACCCCAGTGCCATGCACCTATTCACTTTTATTGAAGTCTCCTATAGGCCTATCCCTGTAAGAATTAGCACGCTAAAAGGCAACAGATGTTTGTACTGGCAAAACTTGGCCATAAATGCCTCAGTGTTATTTATTAATTGCTGGTTTCTAGTTGCCATACTTCAGTATTAATTATTATTTGTCGCTTCTGCATATCCCAGCCCCAGACATTTTGTACACTAAAGAATCTCAATGAAATTAAACAAAACCCCTGTAATGAGCTGAAAAAAATACATTCTTGCTTTTATCACTTTATTTCATTTGACTTATAGTGTTGACTGTGATGGCATTTGAAATGCACTTTCTAATTTTAGCCTTACAAATATTCATTATTATGTAATCTTCAGCAGGGTTATATTGTAATTATACAGCTATGCTGGCTTTCCTGATAAAACTTTCTTGGAAATCTCTCTTACTTTGGAAAGATACAAATAAACAAAGCTGTGGATGACCTTCCAACAAGGTTGGTTCCCTACAAGTATGTTAAGCCAGCAGGCAGCCCAAGCAAGGAAGCCTGAGGCTACGGTTACTCTTATGTGAGGTATGGAAAAAACCTCCCCCTCAGTTTTAAACCTTATTTTCACTGACTCCTCCATGGTCAGAGATGACCAGATTCAGAGATGGTGCAGAGAGGAGCCACTTGTTTGCAGAGGCAGTAATTAACTCATAGTCAGGTAAGAAAGAACACCGTTTTGTAAGCAAGAATGGTACCAGAACGTAATTCACAAACAAATAAAAAATGTTCCATTTCTCCTAACACTAGTTTTAACCCAGGCTTCAGAATACGCCGTGCCTACCATATATATGCAGAACCTATATTTCAGTTGTAGCCAGTCCACCATTTCTTTTTTTGGTCTTTTGCAACGATACCACCTTACAATGCAAAAAAAAGAAAACAGTATGCAGCAACACTATTCCACAGCAAGTCACCTCAGCTACACTCAAGTGGGTTAATCAGGACTGAGCTATGAATTTAAAATGTGTTTTTCATTATTTCCTCACCTTAGATGGATTGTCAATAAGAAACAGATCTGACTGAATCTTGTTAGCTTGACATTTCAGGAAGACGCTGCTTATAAAGCAAGCTGAAACGCTTTATTGAGACAAATCCTGCCCAGTGCAGCTACTGGCAACATAGAGGCTTTCTACTGTATCCTTTGCTCAGGAAAAACAGTCTTCTCTCATTATCGGCCAAGGGACAGCACAGTGAATAGTAATTGGCTGATTTTCAAGCACAAACTAAATCCTACCTGCTTCAAGATAGCCAGTCAGCAAGCCCTGCTGCCTGCACATTACTACATGTGAAAATTGGCTTTCACAAAATGAAATTTTCAAAGTGCTTTCAAGTCCCATTAGCTTTCAACGAGGCTTAGATTACCAAGTGACTGAGGTGCATGTAGAAATTTTATCTAGAGCTCCCATGAGACTGACCAGTGCTCTGGCTGGCTTTCTATACCACCTCCTCCTATATTTAGAGGAGTCAGCACTAGACCTTTCACAGGATGAAGGAAAGGAGGAGATTGACCTGTAAATTCTCCATCTCTTTCCAAATGTAAAAAGAACATAAAAACATTTGGCCTGTAACATGCCGTTTAGAATGTACAGTAGCGATGAGCCACAGTCCTCTCGTTTTATGAAATATACGCAAGCATCTTACAGCTAGCTAAAATAAAAACAACCCTCCATTCTAAATTCCCAGTTTAATATGGAGATGCTTAAAAAATACATCCTTTGAGTAATGACTAAAGTGATTATTCCAGAGAATTTTTTCATTAAAATTGCTCATTTCACAAAACTAGATAATCAGTTTGAAAGTACATATTTTATAAGTGTCCATATATACACATACACATCAACTATCATTTCTCTTGTTGGCTTTTCATCTGATCCTATTCTGCAGTGATTCTGTGGGTAATCAGAAAATTTTATGGGGATGTGGTATTTATTCCCTGGAATATCATATGGCATTTTCTTTTCTTTATTGATACAGATCTAACTAGGCTGGAACAGCGCACATCTCTATGCATTACTTTTTCTGCATTATGGTACCATCTAGAAATCCCAGTCTGGGACTGGAGCTCCACTGTAGCGGGAACTGCATTACATATTAAATGCCCATGAATACACAAAAGGTGTTCATGGCCCTCACAGTCACAATCCAAACATACCTTGAGAGACAACAGGAAGCAAGGTAGGATTTGAATGAACTGAACAGGCTTGGTATAATATACAGCAGCCACAATATGCCAGCTCCCTAGCCATTTCTGAATAATCTTACCTGTCCCTGCTCCACATTAATATTTCCTCCATGTTCAGAAACAAGCCATTGCTGCACTTAAATGTATTTTTAAGTCTGAGACCAGACTTTATGTGTGCACTCTTGGCAGGTGTTATTTAAGACATTTTTATAACACTACAGCTAATGCTACCAGCTAACTTTCCATCTAATAAAGTGTTACACACTTATTGATTGACATTTCTCCACAGCTAAATTTCAGTACTAGCTCAGTTTGTTCTGTATCAACAAAATAAAATAAAATGTCATATGATTTCCCAAAGAATAAATAGCACAGTCCCATAACACCTTTTGACTACTCACAGAAGTAATGCAGACTGGGAACAGAGGAACTGCCAGCAACAGAAATGGTCCAGATTTATCCAGTTAGCCTCAGATTAGGCAAAGCTGAATGCAATAAAAGCTGTGTACATAGTACTACTGGCCATGTACGTACCATTATGCCACTCAAGAAAGCTGCTTTTTCTGATCTTAACTGCAGGAAATTAAAAAACCCAACAAAACAATGTAGTTGTAATTTCATGTAGTTCATCCAGTATAACTGAAGAACTCTTTCTTTCATATAATTTGTTTGCCACACAGTAGGGATGTTAAATGGTCTGTTCCTCTCATTAACATTTTCTCAGACTGGATAAATCCAGTATCTTCCAAATTTTGCATTACATGTAGCATTCCCGGGGGTTAGGGATCCCCTAGTGAGGGTTATGTGGGATACCTGAATAAGGCCACAGTCTTGACTCTTTACCTTGCACAGCTTTCAGGAGAGCACTGCTAGGCAATGGCTTGCAGGGAGTGTGTTTCAGATTTTTCTGCTATGAAACAGGAATACTTTGAATAACTATAATTGTAACTAGAGGCCTTGATGTATTTTCCAGCGGATTGTATTGGCTACAGAGAAACAGAGCTGGTCTCACTCGCACATGGACTCTCTCTCTCTCTATGCCCTACAGACATGTAATTGTTAATTACAGTCAAGGATGTCGGGAGAACGATAGGGGACTCGTGGGAAACTGAGACACAGGACCAAACTGATTCAGATCAAATAGCAACATGAGGTATTGGCTCTCCATCTGAGGTCACAGCTCTGACTGAAGGCTTATTCCAGGAGCCTTGAGCCCAGAGTTTGAACCTGAACTGTCTTTGTGATAGCAGTCCAACAGAAAGTTTCAGTTTAGCTGAATCAATGTTTTCCAGTAAGGAAGCTGGTTTAGTTTCTAATTTGTGCATTCTTCTCAATAAGGGTGATTTGCATCATAGAAATATGAATACCTATTAATCACTCATTCTAAACAGCCCATCTGAGCTTGGGAAGACTAACAAATATGTAATTTATTTTGTAAAAAACATGCTGCGTGTAACATTTCCAACTCAAAAGTCTTAGGTAATTGACTTGTTGGACTGGGTTCTTCATATCAACTTGTAATGCAGAATCAATTTTGATGATGGATGAGAAGTTTAAGATCATTTTATCCCCTTCAGTAGAAGGTTCCTTGGGGAATGGACAAAATAACCTAATTAGTCTTTCCCATTTCTACTTTCTATTTTCATGTTGAGTCAATCGTAAGCATTGGGATGTAATAAAATCATCACTATTCTCTAGCTCAAAAATATGAGTTCATTTTGGCTACTTGTTTCTTTTATTTTTCCCCAAGGACCTTATTGTGAAGGAATGTTGCTCATGCTTGTGAGTAAGATATTCAGATGCTGTATTTTTTAAACTTGTGCTGGGAGTTTAAGTGCATTAACACGAACGCTTTACCCAGATGAACAAACAAGATAATTTAGTCCACATTAAGGCATAAGTAAAATGCTAGCAAAACCAAATTTGTCATAATTTATTATCCTGATAGGTATCTTGTGAGTGAGATATATCACTCAATATATTTTTATATTTAAGGCTGGAGAACTTTGGTACATTCATTTCTTGCTCAGTCATAGAGATAGTTAGAATCAAACAAATATTAGTCAGACCAAGATACATGTGAAGGTCATTAACAAATAAATGTGTATTGGAAATTTTTCCTTTTAACTTCAAGATAATTATGGTAAAAATTAAAGCTGCATGACAACAAATTCTCTCAGCACTATTGTTTATTGTTATTTTTGGGAGCACATTGGTTATTGTCACCACTTCAAGTAGAAAAGGGCAACACTAACTTTTTCATTCCATTTTTTGTTATATTTTATGGGACACTGGAGTATTTGATGTACACTGTAAACAAGGAAAGCGATTCTAACATGCAGAGTGTATTTGGGCTTAGTACACACATAATAACATGAGCATGCTTGCAACAGAATGAGATTTAGCAGCAGCAGAGGGAATCTCCACAAAGTCTACATCTGAATATGCAACTGCACGGAATAATTCAGATGGATAGGGAAATAAATTAATCCAGTAAGTCTGTATCTTTTTTTTTTCAAAGGCAGTGCTTCAAAATCACCCAGACTGTCATGTGCATTGGTGGCTGTATCAATATAGAGATTTCAGTTGCCACCAAAGGATATAGAACAGAAAAAGATGACAGATTTCAAAGATTCGGATATGGTGACAAGACAAAACAAAGCTGCCTTATTTGTTTCTTGATACATTTGTTTCTGAAATTCATTCTGTTCGTAAATTTGCTACACTTTTTTTTTTTCAGCAAATGAGAAGACGAAAAGCCTTCTTACACCTGCTCCCAAGCTTCCTCCAGGCTGCTGAAGACCAGTTGGAAAATAAACTTACCAGAAAAAAAGATGCTTTGACTACGTGATTTTCCTGACAAACTGCATTTCTTTGCTCCTTCTTCTGCTTTAGTGTTAGGCTTCACTGATTGACAGGCATGTTAACAGTACTCCATCAAGAGTGCCAGGTACCTTCCCTATCAAGTCCAATTTATGGCTGATTCTTTATCGAGGATGGAAACTCCATCATCAAACATCAGCTTTTCATAATTCGCAACCCACAAAAATACAGATATGTGAGGTACATTTGTAAGGCTGATGCTGTATACATCTTCCTTGGACAAAAACCAGATTCTAGTGCATAATCTAGGTAATTAGGAGTCTGAGCAGCAAATACACTAATACATGGCCACCTCCATAATGTTCTTTTCTGAAAGTGTGTTTGGTTCACAAGGACAATTTGCTCAGCTCTTGAGTTTCAGGAAGGTCATAACTTCCTTGTTTGCAGGACACATTTTATAGTCACATTTTTTAAAAGAGGACAAATATATTACTTTCCACACAATCTTCTATTTTCTACAATACAGCCTTGAAACATTTTCCTTTTGCGTGATTCACCTCTTTGTCTACTTAATTACTGTAGCCTCTCATTTCTCTTACTTCTTAATTCTGATATGCAGAAGTCTGCTGTAGCTGTTCTAGACTGACTTCACAACAGAGAAATCAAACCAGTATCTTGTCTTTGAGACAAAGATCTACATATGCTCTAAAGACCTTTACGTCTTATGTCCTGCTGCTCAATCTTTGCAGGGGAGAGGATAGAAGGATTGCTTTTTCTTCCTCTGTGGCTTTGACAATGGACTACAGAAAAGTTATCAGTTTCTCAAACTGTTGTTTCACAAGCCACATTAACAAGCAAGTGAAAGAACAGTCTGCATGGGATGTGGGAATTTATATTAGCAAATAAATATTAAATAATTATTCAGTATCATTTCTAGAGCTTGTTTGTACTTGCAAAGAATTTCCAAAGGTTTATGAAAGGCAGGCATGTATTTTATGCAAAATGTAGCCACACATATGTGAAGAAGAATGTAAGTGGCTCTACCTAGTAATGGATCTATCAGCAGTTTTCCAACAATACTGCTGTTTCACTTGGTCTACACACAAAGATTCAGAGAAGTGACACACTGCAACAGAGCCCAAGCCAACTTTGTACCTGTTAGAAAACTATGCTAGCTCTGCATTTACAGCCTTCTACACTGAATGGAAAGCAACAGGGGCATCTCATTCCCTGTACAGACAAACTACTGCACAGCTGATTAAGACAAAGACAGAAAAAGATAGGAATCATGAAAATGGTGAAAGATAACTATTCTAACACAGTTATCACTAAAATCTCCTATTATAAACAAAAAGGCAGAGAGAAACTCTGGTATTCTCATGTACCGTATGTGGCAACTGTTGAAAAGCGTTGACTTTGATAGTTACCAGTTCTTACTACACACTGTCTCTTTTTGTCCTCAGCACTAGTAAAAGTACCGATTTTTAAAAGATGCTCAAATGTTGTAATTGTTATCATCAGCCTTGGGTGGGAAATGGTAGTAAGAGAGCTCTGGTGAGTTTGCCATATGGCTTCATAATATAACCTGGAGATACCACTTCCATATGTAAAGGGTCTATTACTTCTGTGTGCATTTGGGTGTGGGAAAAAAAGTAACTTTGCCATTTGTCACCACTATTGCAAAACAGGTGAAGGACATGTTTCAGAAAGCCTTGCCTATTCAATGTAGTGCTTAAGAATGGGTTTACCTCCTTCACTGAAGACAGCTGGCTTCAACCACCTTTTTAACATTTTGATGTTAACACAGTTGAATCTTCAAGTTTAATACAGTTGTATAGAATTCAATCACTTCATATATATATATATATATATATATAAATATATATAAAGAAATCAGCCTGACTACCCTACATACTGCAAAAATGACAGCATATATAAAGCTGAAAAATTGTGTAGAGCTATCTTGCTTTGTTGTTTCTCAATTCTCCCTGAAGTAATTTCAAGTTTTAATTTTCATCTGGAGGCTAAAACCATGGCAGCAAAAGTTTCTTTGTAAAGAGAAGTGTGGAGCTTCCACACCGCTGTAGTTCTGACAACTTTTTGCTACATAAAAACAAAAAACATGCCAAGGAAGTTAAGAGTATTATTATTCAAAGCAATATTTCTGCTTCAGATGCCTGAAAGAGAACTTTCAGTTTGAAAGAAAATGTGTTTTTGTTTCTGAAAACCCTTATTAAAATGTTCACACAACATATACAGTTGAGTGTGGAAGAAAGACTCATATTTTGCAGGAAAGAGAAGGAATATGAAAGGGGTTATTACAGTGGCAAGTTTATGCTGCTGTAGTGAAGACTGTAAACATTTCCATTGTAAATATTTATTTTCAGAAGTTTATAACTCATACCTAAAAAACTCCTCCTGACTGAAACTTGACTTGATGCCTGTCTTCATAATCAGCAACACACAAAGTGAAACAGTTTAGCATCTGCTTTACAATTGGATACAGACAAAAAAGAGCTTGAAAGGATACACTGGGCTATTATATCTAAAGCTGCTTTATTTTCAAGAGTAACTTTTTACAGTCATTAAGATATGCTCTGAATTACTTCCACAAGACATCTAAGATCTGGTTCCTCTGCAGCAATTATGCAGTGAGCAGAGACAATCTGAACCGTGAGGAGTATTCAAAAGTCCAAGATGCACAAATGAATGTACTTCATATATAAAGACATGCAGCTTGCGTGTGAGTATCTGCTGTTTCACACATGATTGATCTGCTCGAAAACCAGCCCTGGCAGAAATGGCAATGAGCGATGCTGTAGAACTATATTAACCTTTGTTTGTCACTCATAATTTACAGTTGCTGGTGCAGTGGTGGAGGAAGCATTACAAAACCTTTGATAGAGACTTGCTAAAAGAAGCTGACTCACAGCTCAGTTAGCTACCTGAACTTCAGGGGACACAGAACAAGTAAATACAAAAAAGATTAATTTTTCCTGCTTTAGTAATCAGAGTGAGACATGCAAGATCAGCAACAGTCATCCAATAGTAAGAACATCCAGCAGTGTGTGTGAGAGTAAGTACCATAGAGATATTCAACCTAATGCTCTCACTAAAGGACCTGGTTAAAATGCATTGATTACCTAACTCCTGGAAAAAAAACCCTAGCTGCCAGTAAATTGAACAGATCATGCAAGAGCTCAATATTCTGCTATAAAAGAATTTTAAAGAATTATATCCATGGGAACAAGGGATATATAAAACAAAGTAGAGAGTTTTAAATTGCACCAGCTTGCTGGTTCTGCATGACCTGATATGCCGGCTTGTGATGAGGGATTCTTTTTAATCATGGTGACTCAGGTGCGGATCCCATCTGTTGATGCCAATTACAGCAGATCACCAAAAGTCTTTATTAGCTGTAAATTCAGTCTACCACTCACATTATACTTATCACATAAAGGAAAATTGATGTTAATTTTATAATTGAAATCGCACACTCTGAATGTATTACTCTTAAAATGGAAGTAAAACCTTTTTCGGTTATTAGTTGAGAAAGCCTCCATTAGGTAAGTCTTTTAAAAAATGTTTCTCCCCTAATTCAAATTAGCAGCAGGATGCTATGAATGCCAAGGTGGAAAGATACCAGTCTGTATGTCAAACTCTGGTTAGTATGGAAGACAGTAACACTTTAATAAAGAGGTGATTATGCAACTCCCAGCTCTGTTAAAAGCAGATCGGTAGTCTATTACAAACGGATTAAATTTGCCACTTTTTCACTTCAAACAATTATATTTGTTCATTAACACTTGATATGTTGAATGCAGCTTAAGAAGAACATAGGAAAATTAAATATCAATCATTCTAACTCCTCAGAGATTTAAAACTGACTCACATAATGATAATTTCCTTCAAAGAACAATAGGCATGTGCACCTGTGAAAGTTGCGGTGGAGGAGAAAAGGGAGAATGGGAAAAGTTATTTAAAGACTGATGTAAAGTAGACATCAAGGGAATTAAACATGCAGCTTAACTGTTGTGCTGCATTGATGTGTTTATACATATCTATATGAAAGCGTGTTCTAAAACAGAGCACGGACATCGTTGGCTATACTGCAAGCTGTGGCTCATGACAGGCTTACTAGTAAGGAAGACATAGAGAGGCATAGTCTGTTTGACGTGAAACAAATGTCTTTCCTTTCATAGTTAATATAGAGCCTTAAAGGAGTTTTAGAGATTATTCCCAGTTGCCTTATCACCTTTGCAGAAGACAGAGATTGCATCTTACTGGAAGTGTTACTATTGTGCAAAGGCTTTGTCAGGAAGCTGGGATACTGGAGAATAACACTAACTAGCCTTTACACAGCTGCATCTATCAGGACATTGCAGAGAACTATAAAAAGCAGATGAGTATTTTTAACCCTATTCTGCAGATGGGAAAGCTGAGACAGAGGAAGGAAAAGAAACTTTCTCATGATTCTTCATCAGGCCAGGGATAGAGCTAGAGAGAACACATAAACCTCT
Organism: Ciconia boyciana; assembly: GCF_034638445.1. Lineage (NCBI taxonomy): Eukaryota > Metazoa > Chordata > Aves > Ciconiiformes > Ciconiidae > Ciconia > Ciconia boyciana. Next base: position 56,534,916 of record NC_132935.1, on the reverse strand, counting down.
TGAGATCAGTGCTCTTCATTCCTCCAAAATAGAGATACAAATCTGCTTCCCAACTGGCCTTAAAAAATAAGATGTTAAAGATGTAATCCACCAAAAACCGCACAGCCAGATTACTTTGAATTTGCTGTAAATTGTATGCCTATTTTAAAATGAATTTTATATTCTTTAGAGAGTCAGTTTCTCACTCATTGCACCATGAGAGGGGTTAGGCATCCCTGTGCATTAGCTGCACCTACACAGAAGAAACTGATGGGACCTGCCCCAAAGAATGACAGCTGAAACTGTCATATATCCTTTACATCTTGGAGAAAGACTTGTTTCTACTTCTCTTATTCTCTTCTTGACTAGGTACTTCTTGACACTATATAACGAAAAAAGTGTGGCAAAGAAACTGTAGGGACTTGCTGGTGGATCTGCTACATAGACTTTCAGTACATTACTCATACATTATTACATACTAGGCTTTAAGAGCTGGAAGTACAAAAACCTCAAGCTTGGTATTTGCTATTCAAGCATTATGATGAGTGATAAAGCCACACTTAAACTTGCTTCAGATAGGGATCTCATATGTCTATCAGAAAGCTGTCAGGGAGATCTTCTGGTGAACCTCCTGATGAAAACAACTGTATTACAAACTGCAAGTAAAATGACAACTGTGTATCTTTTTATTTTAGGAGTCAATTAAAGGTGAAAAACAACAGCATCATTAGCTAAAGGTTAAATGGAACAATCCATTTCTTCTTAGAAGAGGAGGGTGTAAAAGCCCAAAGGCAATTTAGCAAATGCTGCATTTTTGTCCTAGTTTTCCTGTCTGGCTCATCTGTAGAAAGACTGTGGACTGAGGAATGTGGTGGGTGGGTAGCAGAAGTGGAAGAAGAGGCACATTTAAATGGCTCATATTCTAAGATCACAAATTCTAATTCTGGTCTAAAAGTGTAATAGACAGTAGTGAGGCAGTTCTAGAAATAAGATCTATGTCCCGCCCCACTGTCATCTGACACAAAGTAGCACCTCATTTGGGACTGTCAAGAGCTGAAGTACAGAAAGGCAGAGATACGAAGCCTCCCACTGTCAGAAGTGGGGATGGGAGAATGCAGACTCTGGGTTACTTAGGGGACAACTGAAATCACAGTAAGAGCTCTTATTTGACATGGGCAACATTTTCTCTGCTTTGATAGAAAGCCATTAAAAAGAATATATGACCTCTAAATTCCACACATGGTAAGATTATTCTGAGTATATTATACTCAGTACTCCAGCTGGCTCTCTTAAATGTTGGGCATGTGTTGAAATAACGTATGTGGGTGTAGCTCAACTTCTTCAGATCCACGGGCAAATGCAAGAAGCTCTGTCACAGAATACCTATTACAGAGAAGACTCCCTCCAAGCAATGGAGGAGCAATCAAATTTTCACATGTATGCTATCCAAGCATAGGCAGGAGACTGGCATGTTCAATATTATGCTTAAGCAGTCACAACAGACCCATCTTTCCCACCTGTTCCAGCTCTGAACTTGACCAAAAAATAAGAACTGTATCAGAATGGGCAAATTATGTCTTTGAAGACAAGTACAATTTGAAAATTAATTTTTGTGTTGACAAAGGAATAGGTTCTTGTTCACAAGCAAGCTTTTAAACGATGGTCTGTAAAATTGCCTCTCTAGATCCCTTTGAAGAATCCCCCTGCAAGTGTAGTATGCCTTTGGGTCCTCTGCTAAAACTTGCTAACTGAAGTGTTTTGTATTTTAAGGACCTGAAGCCTAGTTATGATTGAATAATTAAGAGAACATACATTTTCATGACACTGTTGTCTCTCTGAAAAGTTTACTGAATATTTCTACCATGACTTATTTCTTTTTTCTTGAGTAAAACACATGTTGAGTAACTTCTGTCAAAAAGGATGTATTTTGCTTTTCTACTCAAAACCTATTTGAACACAAAGGTAAAGGACTGCTTACTTGACATACCTGAAAATTAGATAATAATTCAGTTTGCTTGCTTCTACCTAAGTGATTGAGCCTATTCTGTCATGGATATTGATTGTGGCAAGAATGCATATTACAGAGTATAAACTGTAATCCAAGTACCAAAACCTCTTAGCCTCACGTAACCAAAAAGAAAGGGTGATAAACTTACCTTGTGTAGCAATGTAGTGATTTGGTCTATGATAACCCTAAAATAAATTGGAAAAAAAAAAAATAAGCAATATGCACCTCGGCTATGTTGCTATGAGTGAAACTTCATTTAGAGTAGTATTCAGTAAAAATCACAACAATACAGATAACGTATTAGATGCAAAAGTTCTTTCCAGTGGGGGAAGGGCAAGGGAGAAGGGGAACAAGAAGCAAATGTGTTTTCTGCAAGATACTTAAGTTGCAGCCTTGTACATTAGGGGACAGAAGTAATATGTTCTTTCAGTCCCTTGTTGGCTCTGCTGAAAATGAACAGCATGAAATCCTCTCTAGCACTTGCAGCTAATGGCATCAGATGCTCATGGAGGCCAAGATATACCTCCAGGTTATTGCTATTGATATCAAGCCTATCCCTTTTTTAACAGCTAAAGAACGCTAGATTTGCATTCAGCCTGGGGAAGGGTGAGGGGATGTTCACTCTGTCCACTGTGATTTGTTTATGTTTCATTTCTGAACAGTAAAAAGGAGGGTAAATTCTTTGACTAAATGGTTTGGTACGAATACACTTTTTCATATCTAAATAGGAAGAACATAAAACAATTCTATGTTTCTCTGATGACAAGAGCAACTTAATCACAAGCTGGCTGTGCAATAAAGTCTAATACTCTATGGATTCTTTGCAACATTGAATAGGTTGCCAATAGGGAACAATATAATTTTTACAGTATTTGAGTTTCTGATGCAATGGGAGTGTCACCAAAGATTTAGATCATGCACTAGTATGTTGAAAAATTCAGTTATACCAGTGTTAATCTTTTAATAATGGTTATGATGCATGGTCAGTCATCAACAGGAAGAATTAAAGCTGTAGCTTGCATGCCATTGCAATTTATTTGTAAAAGAGCAAGGGGCATTGCAGTGATGCAAGGTGGGAAAGACTCAAAACAACTGAAGACACCTTGAATATTACAGAAAGAATAACGTGAATTACAGAATTGATTCCTTTACATGCCATTGAAGCAAAATTTGGAAGTCTATGAACCGAGAAGTGTTCAGATAGCTACAGAGTTGATTTTTTTCTGCTATGTGTTATCCAATATCCCTAGTGGCTGGGACCAAACAATTCCATTTCCCAGCGAAAAAACGCATGGGAAAAAATACAGCATAACCATTGCCTCTCTCTCTTTTATCCAAGAAAATTTCATAGTGTCTGTGACGGTGCCATTCCCTTATTAACATGTTTATTCTGACAAGATGGCAACTGTACTAATAACCACATACAAGAGTAAAATTGCAGCTGCTTCTGTAGTAGAAAACCAAGCATTTCTAGTGGAAACCTGACTAGCAAGATTTTAAACAAAAAATGCTGTGTTTTGTGGTAGAGTTGTCTTTGGAAGCTGTCTGCAGTCCTCCAAGCTTTGCAATGAAGCCATCTGCTGAGGATGAGGGAGAGAATTTTTTGGTTCTCACCCATTGTTTCTTTTAGGGCCACATTCTCTCCATCTTCTTGTACTTCCATAAGAAAAAAGGTTGCTATGCAGCTATCTTATCAGCATTTTAAATGAGACTATATGGTCCAAATCCCTATTCCTCACATCTTTTAGTATTTTAGAGTCGGATCAAAATCTGACACAAGAACGTACTAGTAGCCGAAAAGGAGAACAATCCTGAATGTTGGAGAAAGCGTGAAAGCAAATTCAAACCCAGGTCCCCTATGTGAACTCTCTCTTTCCTTTTGTGACTGGTTACTCCCATCAGAGTTTAGTGAGATGTCTAACTAAATATATTTCCATATGTGCCTTTACGTCTTGGGGACTGTGCTATTCTTTCAAACAGCAAAGGACTGAGCAGAAATCTGACCTTAACTTAATGGTTCTTGAACATGCTAATAAACATCAACAGAAGGAAATATCTTCAGAAAGTTACAACTTCAGACTTCAGATTGTTACAACTGAAGTACTTACTTTTCTTGTATAGCTCTAGTTCCTCCATACTCCAAAAAAAAATCTGTTACATTCTTGTTTCATACTGGTGATTAAATTTGAACTGTAAACTGTGACACCACTTTTCAAAGATGCCACTGCTGAACAAGAAATCTTTAGCAGACAGTTTCCTATGAAGCAACACTTGTTTTACTTAGCCTAACATCTAGCACTCCATGTAAACAATAAAATTATTATATTTGCTATCCATAGATTTCTGGCTTTAGATAGTATTGACTTTCTAATGATTTTCAATTCTACTTTTGAGTTAATTCTTTCAACCAAAACCACCTTGTCTCTTAAAGAATTTATTCTAATGTAAAACATTAAGTTAACATGATGCAGAATGAACAAAGAAGCCACCTTCAATAATTAAACAGCCTACATATTTAATGAAATGTCTTGCTTGCATTAGAAGTACTGGTTAACAGCTGCAGAATATACTTTGAAGGCGACTTAAAAGTGAGATGACAAGAGATTGCAAATCTCTGCATTAGGCATTACAGAGTTTTGTCACATTAATATGCAAACAGCTTTCTTTTAAATGTGGAATGATGCCAAGCTGTTGACAGAAAGTGAAAATAACATTTTGTTAGCCCATATAAGCACCAGCAGGCAAAGTAGCCATACAGTGTTGCTGGCAAGGTTTCAGTCTAGTGGCAGTTGGGGGAAATTACTCCTTTCATTTGCTTATTGACAAAACCTTTGAGGCTTTTTTTTCCTTTAGTGTACACCTAGCTTCCAAAGATAGTACTTTCCAACAATGTTTAGCAGCTGATACTAGCTGTGATATCTATTACAAATTATGAATAATGTGAGAACAATAAGAGCTGCCTCTTTGACTGAACACGTTAAGTTTGTTGACTACATCAGTATACGCACATCAATATAATTTCCATTGATGTAATCGGAACTTGTTTCTCCTTCAATGGGCTGCAACCTCACTCGAGAATGATCATCTGAAACAGGAACAATGGAGAGAAAAAAAAGTAATTAAAGACACATTCAGTAACAAAGTCGTCATCAAAATACTACTTTAAAGTCAAACTAAAACCTCAGCATTTGCAAGTTCATGCTTGTTTTGTTGTCCAGGAAAACATCATATCTATATTTAATCTTAATTTCATTCATAAAGTTTTCCAAATCCCCTCTGATTTTCAGTCTGAATGTTTTAAATATTTCTAATGTGAAATCCACTGCAGTCATGTTTTTTTGCCTTGACACCCCTCCCCCCCTTTTGTCAATAAAATAAATGACATTAAGTTGTCAAAGGTTTAGTCATTTGGAAATGCTTCTGCCAGTACTCAAAATACACTGAAGTCATTCTACAAGACATAATGCCACCTCACAGTTTCTGAAGGAAACTCATTATGTTTTCAGTAAGGGAGAAAGCAAAAGAAAGTAATGACAAAATCCAAGCAGTCAGATAATGGCTTTGTCACTGAATTTTGCTCCACTGTGGCCATCTGTGTCTATCCAGGAATGTGCAAAGACTTCCAACTCTATTTTCCAAATTCCAATCCAAAACACCATGGCATGAATTTATTTCTTGTCAGCTGCCTCATTTTCTTTATGATATCACAGCAGTGATTAAGAAGTGCTAGAGGCTAGATCCCCCCAAAAACAGAATCTCTGTATGCTGGCAAGGCTTTTTCTTCTTTGGACTTCATATGCTCATCTTGATTCTCTTGGTTCAAAAGCAACCAAACACAATAGCTTTTCCAGAATGCTGCACAAGTTGTTGATAAAACAATTTGGGGGTATAATCTCAAGGATGGAGAGATGGTAAATAGCCACTTTACTGCTGCTTTGTTTACAAGTTACTCTTGCTAATTAGATACCTGTGTATTATTGGTTTTGAATGCTGCTTGCTACCTGAGCTAATATTACTTGCAGCTGACGACAGACCTTCATGACTGTGATCATTTCATTGTAAATGTAAATAAGCATTAGAGCACCTGAAACTTGCCACCCATGTTCTGAATAGCTATTATTTCAGCTTTAAAAATCCTAAGAGATAATGAATGAAAGAACATGAAGTGGCTTAAAAACCCAACTTCATCATAAATAGCATAATATTGGCCCACACTATGGGGGAGGAAGGAGAGGGCAAGTGGTTCTTCAAACAGCATTGTTTTAGAATTACAAGTCAAGAAATTTTCAAATGGCTGAGTAGGAAAGGAAGAGGCAAATACTTTATTTCATCCTCTTTTATGCTCCAAGTCTCAGGGACTAGAGATATCAGAGCCTCATTTGCTTCCTTGTGATTCCCTTGGGAGAGACAAAGGGCACAGTTTTAAACCAAATATAGTAAATCAGAATGAATTAAAATTCCAGCTCGAGGTTCCACACAGCTCTTATTTTGCTATTTTCTTGTGATTATTTCACCCAACAGTCTTCAAGAATGAGTTTTTCCAAACATGCTGAAATATTCAAATCAGTTATGTTCATCAGGTCAGCCTTTTCAGCCTCTTTATTCACTTTGCCAAGACTAAAAATTTATAGAGATGTGACTCTCCATTACATAACCCATGCTGGTCTGACCCTACCAAGCTATGCTTATCCAAGTGCTGTGCTATTCTCTGCTTAATTAAGCTATTTATCAGTTTCTTCAGAACAGAGGTTTGGCTCACAGGCCCTTAATTCTAAAAATCCATCTTACTTAAGAAAGACACTACATTAGGAAGTTTCTGAGCTCCCGACATGGCTGCTGCTTTAACAGTTTTGGGACCTGATCCAACTTCTGTTGATGTCAGCAGACTCCAGAAGTCAAGCTTGCTTGGACTCATGGTATGTTTTCATCCAGATTTTCATGATTTCCTGCATCATTGCCTTCAAAGCATTCTCACCAGGACAACTCAGGCTAGTAAAGATCTCCAGTTTTATATTTCTTGAATTACTTAGGGCAGGATTCAGTTGTCTAAACACAAACATCTCATGCCACTTTAAATACCCTGGGATATACTGCCTAGCCTTCAGCTGCCACTATGGAGTAACACAAGTCTCTCGTGTACTGTGTCACGTTTATTGGTCACCTAGGTCACCTGAAATGGCACTAAATGTCTATGTTTAGGCAACTGAATCCTGTCTTTGATGACCAATGAGCTCCATATTGGGCAAAACAAGCTTAGATTTCCTACTAAGGAATATCTTAAAAATATAACTTCCTGTTATTACTTTTAGACTGATTTACACAATTGAATAATATGCAGTGGTATCTTTTCTTTACCTTTCCTTTTATTTTGTTATTTTCTTTATTTACTCCATTCTTTCCTTGCAATAATTCTTGCTTCAGATTGGGCAAAACTAAATAAGTTACTTCATACCTTTATCTTCATATCACCTTTTTACCCTTTTTTCTTCTCGTGTACATCCTTTCTAGTACTGCATCCTCAGCTAAGTTTCTGGGAATTCTGGAGGTAATGGACTGTTCAATACCCATTTATTTGCAGTGGAGCTGGAGTGACTCCCTTTTTTTATTGCTTTGAAAACTCCAGTTAACTCCTTACTGCATAGCAATGCTTCTTAATTTGAAAAAAATCTTTAGTCAACAAGAAGAAATGTTACTGTGTCTATGCCTGTGCTTATGTCAAGTAGATTTAAACCTAAGAGGTACACAAGCCATATATTCTTCCAACATGTATGTTGATTCTTAAATAGCCTCTAGGTTAACTGTCTAGATTTTTAGGGTATTTTTTTCCTTTATACTTCAGCTGCTCTTGACAATTTTTGTAGCTTTTGAATACTCTCTTTTCCAGCTCATTGTTATTTTGATACCCTTCTATTAGGAGATCAAACTTAACTTTGCACTGATTGCTTAAGCTTTCAAAATGAGTTATGATAGAATCCATTTGTCTTTGTAGAAAATGGTCATAGATAATGAATATAAGCATTTTATTCTCGCTTCCCTCATGTTACCTACAACATGTATATACCAGCCTGCAGACTGTGATCTCTAACAAGCCCCTTGAGTAGCTGGTTGATTAGCATGCCTAGCCAATGACCCTTTCTTGGGACGTGCCTTGCTGATTCTTTGCAAATCACGCCTTTTATAAATGTCTCACCTAAAATCTTTAGCTGCTTTTAAAAGCTATGATCAATATTCTCTTCTCATTTAGTCAATACTGAGCTAAGTAAAAATAAATACATAACCCCTCCCATTCTGAAATTACCTCAAGATCTCTCCTGAGGAAAAAACAATAGATTTTACCAAAATCCATGTATAACCCTACACAATTACGGCAGAAACAGAATTTTTCTTAGGTAAAAAACCATTCATTTAGCAGATTCATGCCGGTTTTAGTTCCTAATGAGAAACACAAAGCTTTTTGTGTTCAGTAAAGAAGGAACATGTTTTCTGTGGGTGAGTGGACTGTGATCATGGTTCGGCTTGTTGATACAGTGGCTCACAAGTTGCAGCCACTTTCATACAGTGGGTAGGGCATGCTTGTAGCCAATTAAACGCACATCACTTGGGTAATGTAAAGCATATTGCCATTTTGACAAGCTCCTGCAATGCTGTCCGCTTGGTGCTATTGTTTTAGTTCCCTCAGAGAACAATAATGACTACAAGCAATAATGTAACAGTAGTATCTCAGGGAAAATTTAAACAAAGAGGATAAATGGATGGAAAAAAATTACATTAAACGCTTTACAGAAAAAATATACATTTCATTATAATCATGTACCCATAGTCGGTGGCATCTGAACCATCGTATTTTTAAGTCTTTAAACATAGCATAAAAGGGCAATTTAGTAAAATGTTTTTTAGCTAAAGCAAATACTTTATACAACTATCTGGGACAAATTTTCAAAAGTGGACCGCTAAAATTGTACTCTCAGACTCTGAGACAAGCGATCATTTATCCAGCAGAAAAACACATAAAATAATTAAACAGTTAACTACCTCATTTGCATACATGTATTTAACAGAGGACAAACTGTGGGCAGTTTCAGCCTCTCTAAAGATACTGCCTTTAACTCTAATGGATTTTAATTTTAACTTGTGTTATCTATGTTTTCACAGCCACATAAATAGGAAGTGTTATTGATAAAAACTCCATCCAACTCTTTCCCTTTGCTAAATACTGAGGACATTAAAAGTAAATTGAGATCTAAATTATCTGAGTTATATTTGCCCTCTCAGAAAGCCTTCAGTATTACTTGTAACTGCCATTGACTTGTGTATCTAATATCTTTTACTTGTTTTCCCTTGGCTACTCATCACTTTATTACCTCAGACATATAGCACTAGGAGTCTTCTGTTTTCTTCAACCAAAGGGTGTCAAAGTGTAAGGCGATGCCTAACATGACTTTAAAGAGGGGACTGACAACACTAAACCTGACTAAAAGAGAAGATCTATTGTCATAGGCTTGGACTGGAAATAAAATTTCACAAAGGAAGGATAAATATAAAACTTTTTGGTATTCTTATTTATGCCTTCAGTATTTTTACTGAAACGATAATAGTCATCTAATGTATTGCTACATCCTCACAAAATAACAAGTTTGTTACACATTAAAGATTGCTTGGAGGAAAACAAGCAAAACCACATCTAGCTAACTTATCTTCTTTTGCATATGCTCCAGCCCATCATGACATTCACATTTCCCTAGAAGATTTCATTTCCTTTTTCAGTAAGTAGCACAGCGTACATCCAAAATACATAGCAATACTATCATGTCCATTCAAAATGATGTGGCTGATAGCTCCTCTTGCTTAACTTGCCTCTGCCTCCACAAGCATTTCCTGTGGGTTCTCCTTCTCCTTCTGCAGCAAGTTACAGAGCGGTTTTCTCTTTGTAGACTGTCTCAGCCCCACTGGGTCACAGTGATATAAGGGCATATTCATACCACCTACTGTAGGTCACTAAGTTATGAGTTGGTCTCTCTAAACTCGTTATGCAAGCACTGCAGAGAAGACTTCCTGAGGTGGTGATTCAGAAGCATTCAAATGGTCTCTGTTTCGGAATAATTTCTCTAGAAGAGCTGTCCTTCTCTCTGTCAAGTCCATATGGTTCACTGATGAGGAAACCTAGGTAGATCTGTGCCTGGACAAGCACCTATACTAGGTTCTGAACTTAGGCGGTGTAAATATGCACTACATAGGTGCTCCAAATGTTCAGACAATCGGCACTGTTTATTCTTCTATGCTGTCCCACGTACCTAGAGTTATACCTAGAGTTATGATTTCTAAACTCCAGCAGTATCATTAAATGATCCCTCCTTAAAGGCCATCGTTCATTTTCATGATTACAAAACTTCTGACATACTGTGACTGCTGCTTATTTCTCTGCTTATACCTGCTTCATGGTTATCTGTCTGGCTGCTAGAAACACATACGCTTCGTATCTTAAACTTAGATTTTGAAGGAAATATCAGGGAAGGGATCATCTCCTACATACACACTGAGAACTTACCCTTTAAGTGCAACAACACCAGTGTGCAAATAATAATATAATTTTACTGAACTTGATATATTTTCTGCCCCCATGTTCATGTGCAGCATCTCTTGCCACACCGTTTTGCGATCTCATAATGACAGATTTAGAAGTCATTCACCAAAGCATGCTATTATCTCCTCAAGTTATTTGATTATTAGTGTATCTAATCTTTATCAAGCTTGGCCTTTTTAAGTAAAAACATGCAGATTCTGGTTTTTTCCTTAGAGCCTGTCTAGCATTAAGTCAGGATAACTGTCACTGTTATCAAGGAATACTTAAAGCAGCAGTATTGTCCACTCCTACAATATCCAGAACCCAATATGAAGGTACCGATGCGATCATGGGTACTCTTTCACTAAGCTGCCAGGAGTGTTGGGAGCTGTTTGAGCCAGATATTGCTTAAAGGTGTCATTCTCCATTAGCCAAACGTTGATCACAGGATGGAAGGTATACAGAAGGCTAGTTGAGAAAATGCATTAAATCTGCCAGTTTTCTCAAAAAAAAAGGTAACATCTTCCCTCACTTTTACTTCTTAATTAGAGAAGAGGAACATAAGCCTGATGTGAGCATGAGGCTGGTGGTCATTCTTACCCAGTTCTGAAGGGAAGTTAACACAGTGCACAATTATGTTGTCAACACTTACATGCAATGATATTCCCGTATCTATTTTTCATTCTGTTCTCATCTTTCTTAGCTGAATCCCACGGTGCAGACTGTCCTTCAAAGAAACTCTAAAAAAGGAAAGAAAGTGACATTAAGAAAAGCATGCAGCAACAGTTACCTTATGGATAAACCAAGGAGAAAGGCAAACAGTACTTTCGGGTATTGTTGTTAAAGTGTCATTTCACTGATTCTTTTATTGAGCAAAAAATGAGTCTCCTGTTTAAATGGTATTTATGCACAGCTCCAGATGTTATCTAAAATTTGACATGAGATTTTCTGTGTAATAGCAAGAAGAATTATTTGCACGTGAAGTGCTATTAAACCTTTCTAAAGTTGCATGCTTGCAACACTAAGAGTCCTTCATTTGTGCTATTCAGATTCTCCGCGCAATTCTCATACACACATATGAAGCTGAAGGAGCTTCATCATCAATGTTGGAGTTGCTCCAGCGTTTGAGTGCAGAATTACACACTGTACTAACATGTTTTATTTTTGACATATCCACAAGTTTACTTCTTGGCAGATGACCTCATGTATCTAAACATATATAGGCATTTAAAAAAATTTCGATTCAACTAGCATGTATGTGTCTTTTTTTTTAAACACAATTTATGATACCACCAAGATGATTATTCTGTCAGAGTATAAAAATAAAGTGATTTTGTGAAAGATATAATCTAATATTCACCCAACCTCTGTGCTGTAGTAGTAGTAATAAATTTGTGTAGTAATAAATTTAATGTAAATAAGAAAGCTGAAGGTGCTAAAAATATATTTTTACATTAATAAAACACACAAGCTGCCAAAAGGGCAGCAAGCAAGTTGTTATGTCCTATCTGTCCTGTGCATTCTGTGGTCTAAAAGAGCATTTGCACAATTTCTTAATTTACGTGCTGTATCTGTAGGTCATATAATGTAGATGCATTTTATAATTTCATATTGAAATATTAATCTTACGTTAAAAATATTTAGTTGCCAAACAAACCAGTGGAATTCTATCAGAACGATGGCCGGTCTTAACTCATGTTTTGACCTTTTTACTAGAATTATCAGTAGATTAAATCTTTTGATTCAAGAGGGACATGAAGGTACATGATTTACTTTTCTCATAACAGAAGCCAAAAATGGCTAAGTCCCAAACTAAACAGGGAAAACCTTGGGAAGTTTGTAACTCTCACAAGACCTCAACAGATTCTGAGTGGTTTAAAATAGATAATGCCCATTAAATTAAATTAAATTAAAAATAATGCCCAGGACACTACCATTAGTGTCCTTTGCCCTCAGACTTGAAATGCATTGTTGTTCAAATCCAATGATTTCCATTAGTAAAGAGCATAAAAGTAAAAAAAACCCCTTGATCTCTTACTGAAGTCAATGGAACACAGGGACTTTCAGTGTCTAAAATGAGTTTTCTTTTAATAAGTTCACTAGAGTGCTGGTTTCCAATTTATGATATGAAAACTCCTGGGAATACATGGATTATTTCTAAAAAGTTTGTAAATAACAACTTAAGAAAAACACAAAGCTTGTCAAAAGGCTTCATTTTTTTTGTCCTTCATCTCTCCACACTTTCTTAGAAAATTTTTAAAGGTTTGCAAATTGAAATTATTAAAACCCACTAATATAAATAAGTTTCTCCTTAATCATTGGGTACAGCTCTGAGAAATGCAGATTGCTGCCAGTATAGAGAAGTGGAACCCTGTAAATCCTAAGATGACTTACAGCTCTGTGGCTGTTTGCCAAAAAGGCGCCAATCATCTGCCAATATGGCAGTATATATCTGCCAATGACATCTAAAGCGAGCAAGCCCTCCCACTCCAGAGCACTCTCAACTCAGGCTGGATGGAAAATACTTTTGTAATAAGCCAGACTGAACTGCATAAGGAGTTGCTCTCCATGGGCAAAGACCTATGTCTCAATTTCTTTCAAAGCTCACACTTACTCTCAGACAACACTGGATGATGAACAATTAAACATAGTTAAAGGCAAAATAGAGATGGAAATGTTCAGCAACAAAGCTCCAAAGGCAGAACAAACTAATCATTCATCTGATCTAAAACTTGACCTGGTAACTTCCTCAGGATTTTGCGTTTCAGGCAGCTAGATAGACTATAGAGAATTCTAGTTTTCTTACAGTCCTTCTGCTAGAGACTAGTTCACAGAATCGATCCATAAAACACTACCCAGAAAGTGGTTTTGGGTTTAATTCACTAAGCATTACATATGCTGTTACAGAGAAAGAGTCGTGCTGATACAGCTTCCCAGCCTACGCCTTGAAATATGGAGGACCCAAATATACTCCTAGGGACTTCTTGCTTCTCCCTGTCCCACTAATGAACTTTTACTAAATTTCTTTAAACCAATCGATTACAGTAAATCTCTGGAGACAACTGGGAAAGATTTGCACGGTATTGAATTCAGGGAAGGTATACAATAGGCAATGTACTGGTTTGGGCAGCTCACCCGCTTCTCATCTGCTAATGTATAGGTTCAATTTCTCCCACCTGTTTGGAACTTCTGAAAACACTGATAAGCTTAATGAGCCTTACAGATACAATATCTCCTAATAGTATATCAGCAACACAGATAATTCTATTCTTTAGAATACATATATATCAAACCTCACACAATAACAGGAGACAGATTTAAGTTTCTAGCTACTGCATACTGACTTCACTTTCTTTATGAAAAATGTATTATAGAAAAAGAACTCCATATATATTTTTTTTTCTTCGGGTTTTTATCAATAAATTAGTGAATGAAATAAAAGCTGTCACATAGGGAAAATAGACGTAATTTATGTAGATCCATTTTTCTTTTTAATTCATTTTGGGATACACACAGGTATTTCAGTGAGAAGTGTACAGAAAAGATAATTTGAAGGAAGAGGTATTACAGTGCAAAAGCATAAAAAGAAACAGTTATTGTAAAAGACAGCTGGAGTGTCATTTCCTAAATTACCCATGTGCTGCCATTACACTAACCGCAACAGAACGATAATCCACAATGAATTATAAGGAGAAATCCCATTTGTCCCACAAGTCAAGAACAGAGCAGATACCTCATAACAGATGATCTGTCAAGATCTTTCCTTACTTGTTAGAAATATATGTTTCATTACAGAATTTTTTTAATGTCTTTCCTGACATATCACCCTCCAGGGAGACTGCTGCACAGCAGCCCACACATTATCTTAGCGGCTATTCATTCTAATTCATCCTTAAAAGTTTCTTAAAAATGTGGACTATTAGGAAGAAATATGCCCCCAAACAGCTTCATTCCACCAAATGTCTGGCAAGGGCAATGAAAGACCGAAAATGAGTGTAGGACATTTCTCAAATCATTTAAAATAAGTATTTCTTTAACTCCAATCACACAAAACCTTGGCTACCCAGCCTCCATGATCTACTTGAAGAATGAAACACTTTTCAAGCCAGCTGTTGTTACAGCAAACATTTCAGTGTCAACTGTTATTCAATTATTAGAAAATAATAATCAGGATAAAACAGTTTCTGAAAAAACCTGAATTATACAGAACTGCTGTATATGCAACATAAGAACTGGCCAGTGATGCAGCAGCAGGATCATCTTAGGATGAATGTGAAGCTTTTGCTTGCTTTAACTCAATGCTGAAGTGGTTTCCATTAAAAATTAAATATTTGCCAAGGGCTAATTCACTGTGACCCTCAGACTAGAAAATAACTGCAATATCTCAAATGAGAGGGGGAGATAATAATTGCAAATACAGATTTTTTAAATTATACCCTTTCCTCATTTAAAATTCACAAGACCAGAAAATATTGGAAGAGACCTATATAAAAGTACAATTTGAAGAGGCTGGAATGTGGAAAATAGGCTGAGATCTTCAGGATACAATTTGTAGCTCTTTTCATTGTCATTTTTGGTGACACGCTTTCCATCCTAGATTTTCATGCTTCCAACTAAGGATAGTAAAAATAATGCATCTTTTTAAGCACTTTAAGATCTACAAATGTAAAGTGTTGAGTGGAATTACTATTTTTATTATTAATCCAAAGCCAAGCAGCAACTTTTTCAAAAAATGCTTCATAGTTGCTAGGTGACAACAGTGTAGTCTCCCACAATGTCATTTATAAAATGCAAGCTCTTACAAGCAAAGAAATGAGAAGTTAAGGACATCATAAATCTTGCTCTGCCTACTTAATAAGCAAGAATATTATTCACAGGTACAAAGAAATGCATATTTCACTGTGTAACAATCTTAAGTTTGATCTGTGGATTTGTTTTTAAATGTATGGCTCTTTATGATGTGTGATTTTCCTGATTGACCCTAAGTTTCTCCACTGATAACATCCATTTTTCCATTGCTATTTCTAGATAACCAGATTAAGATGTACTTTAGCAAAATGAGTAATTTGACCTATTCAGTTATAAATGCCTCTGGATTCGTTTTTAAGCTACATGCACAGAGTTAAGCACGCTGTCTACTTTAGGCCAGACCAGACAACTCATGGTGGCCCTAATGGAGGTCCTTGTCAAAACTCAATTAGCTACAGAAGAAACTTACATTTCTACCATAGGTCCTTTGAGTTGCAGCTAAATTAGATGCCTAAAATGCCCTGAAGTGTATAGTGAAGACACATCGCTAGTTTTACCTAAATATATCACCCTTTACTACTGCTGTGTCCACTTTATATGTGGAGATTACAGATGGAAAAAACCCCATCTATTAAACTCTGAGTTAAGATCCTAGTGTCGTATTAGACTCTTCTTTGTATTTACAAACCCTAGTAAATACACATTTTATTTTAAGCAAGTTCATAAACGTTTGGAGGACAAGGACCTTCAGGCTCATTTAATGAACAGTGCAAAATTTATGAGTACAGTAAATCTGTCAGTTCATTGGTTTTTCAGTATTCAGAATCTGCAAAATACCTGGCATGTGAGGATGTTCTTCTTACTTAACATTAACTGCTTTTTTAAACAGTAAATTGAAATAATCACATTCAGTTTGTTGATAACTGAGTATTTAGATTGTTAAGGAATTAAGAAGGAAGAATCATTGATAGTTACATTAAAGAAATCTGCAGAGAGGTCCAAGCCATGAAACAACATTTTTAATCTTCTAGTCACTTTGCGGAAAGATTTTATCATTGAAAATGCATCACCTGCAAGTAATAGATCAGCCCAAGTGTTTGTGAGCAGTGGTAAATTATTTCACTGATGGCAACCCTCTGTATGCAAGCAGCTCTTCATACTTGAATCATTGCTTTGGTCACTGAAAGCATCTGTGGATGACAGCGTGCCACTAGAGAATACATTCACCATCAGCTTTTTCTTCCCTGTCAGCTTCAATCACTGAGAATTATGTCCAGTTTTCAAATAATGGAATTTAAAAAAACATTTTACTATTCCTGCTCTTGAAAACTGTCTGTTGCAAGAGCCAATGTGAAAATCTATCTAATCAATGTAAACTGCCTTCAGCAGTTATAAAGCACTTACCAGTGTGTTACTGTAACCTAGGTCTGAACATGGAAGAAAAAAAAACAATAGACTGCTGCAAATAGAATATATTGATGTTATTGACAAAACTCCCTCATTCTGTTTCGAATTTTCTGGAAAAATTAGGCTGATAGTTTACATACGGTTTTCTGAGTGTGAGATAAAAGGTGCAGATCAGTCTTAAAGCAGACAGACAGTTAATAGTCCGACATACAGCAACTCTCTAATATTGTTCCTGATGCTCCTTTATGTGGTTGTGCCTCCTTGAACTGATGTAAAAAGAAAAAAAAGAAACATCCATTCATAAAGGCTTGCGTCGCCAGAGGTAGGAAACAGAGTCTTCTCCTTCTCAGGTGCATTTAGGTTAGTCTACATTACATACGAGAAGAAGAGTAGGAAAGCAAAAGTCCTTCTGGTCTTTTGAGACACTAAACATCATAGCCACTGCCTACATTAAATGTTGAAATGGAAGGGGAACCACTACCTCCTCCACTGACTAACTGCAGCATGACTTACCATTTGGATTTCAAAAAAAAGGACTAAAACCACGTGGTAAGACAAAATCTGGTACTAATTCTGTCATTGTATTGGTGTGCTCATTTTTCAGCGGCAAGATGCTTTCAATTAGTGTATTTTCTAATACATTTGTATTTTTAAAGTCACAGGCTTTGGTACTCCCTGGACAGCTGGCCAGTCTAGTCAAGCCATAGCTGCATAATGAAAACATATTAAAATGATTGAACTGCTTTGGTGTGGTATCTTTAATGACATAAATACTTGTAGCAGTTAACATGAGGTAGCTGTAGTTGACAACAGCATTAGCAAATGCATATGAAATTTAGTTAACGCTAGGATAAGGGTGTAGCTCAGTTATAAGAATAGAGAAGTAACTTAAGTGAAAGTGACTGTCAGTCACTGTGAAAGTTGTGAAGGTGTTGCACACCTTCAGGAATAGCAGATCATGAGCGCCAGCCATGGTGAAAGCTAGTTTTTAGGCGCCAAGTGCATTTGAACAAGAAAATCAAGAATTAGGTATTCTTTCCTACCCAGTCCTATATTTGATAGTGTCCTGGGTTGCTCGGGGAGAGGACCCAGAGGACAAGGGAGGAGGCCCCCTGAGAGACACTGTAGGACAACACATGGCATGGCTGGAACCACCACGCAGACCCACCCGACTTCTCTCCTGGACCATGTCCTCTCTCCTGTGGAACAGGGAAGTTGTGCAATTTGTAAAACTGCATATAGCTGTGATTGAAATATTTGGTAGCTGTGATTGAAATATTTGGAATACATTTAGTCTCCAATGACCAATTGTCATTTGGTCTTAAACCATGACAATACTGCAAAAGAGAGTGTCATGGAGTACTTCTATAATAACTAACAAAGAATTACTTTCCAGATATTTTTTAAACCACCCTATTTATGAGATCTGTTGATGTCATTTCTTATCTTGGTATCTAACACTGCCACACCTGAAGTTCACTTTTAAGATTCAACAGCAGGAATAGAAATCTTTATAGATTCTGCAGAGTGGTTGTCCTGGTTTCAGCTGAGATGATAAGAGTTAATTTTCTTTATAGTGGCTGGTATGGGGCTATGTTTTGGATTTGTGCTGAAAACAGTGTTGATAATACAGAGATGTTTTAGTTGTTGCTGCACTAGTCAAGGACTTTCCAGCTTCCCATGCTCTGCCAGGCGCAGAAGAAGCTGGGAGGGGACACAGCCAGGATAGTGGATCCAAACTGACCAAAGGGCTATTCCATACCACATGACATCATGCTCAGTATATAAAGCTGGGGAAGAAGAAGGAAGGGGGGACATTTGGAGTGATGGCGTTTGTCTTCCCAAGTAACCACTACGCGTGATAGAGCCCTGCTTTCCTGGAGATGGCTGAACACCTGCCTGCCCATGGGAAGTAGTGAAGGAATTCCTTGCTTTGCTTTGCTTGCGTGCGCGGCTTTTGCTTTCCCTATTAAACTGTCTTTATCTCAACCCTCGAGTTTTCTTACTTTTGCTCTTCCGATTTTCTCCCCCATCCCACCAGGGGGGAGTGAGCGAGCGGCTGCGTGGTGCTTAGTTGCCAGCTGGGGCTAAACCACGACAGTGGTCTAAAAATTTGATAGATAACCTAGTTTCTATAGGCTTTCAGAGACATTTCCATTTTAGCTACTTAAGTTTTAAAAACTCCATTACTTTAATTCCTTTAAAATTCTTTAAGACTTCCATATAAGGAAAGATTTTAGAAATATAGTGAAATGTGAATTAGTAAGAGAAGTGCAATAGAACATACAATTAAAATTCTAATTTAGAAACTTATTCACTGGCACACTAGATAGCAATAACTTAACCTCATTAATCTTCCTGATTTATCTCCAGCAGAAAAATATAGTATGTTGATGGGATTTTATGATCTTTTTTTTATGGAAAGGACCCTCTGGGGTACAATACGCATACTTGCACTGTAACTCATGTGCAGGATATATTGTTTTTAACTTGTGTGTAAAAAAATTAAAGTTGGTCCCAAGCAGTGCTTATTTCCTCTCATGAAAATAGATTTCCTGCTTTTGGAGGATTTAACGAATAGTTTTCATATACAGCATGTGGGATTTTCATATCTCCCTATTCCTCCCCCACTTTTTTTTTAACACAATATGTAATTAAAAGTTTTGCTCACAACTATCATACCTTGTACATTTCCAAGAAGACAGTGAACTTGAGCAACACTCATGACTGCAATGTCTGTAAACATAAAGTGAATGAACGCAGGCTACACTGAATACCAACTACTTCTGTGCTTTGATAGGAAACCTCTTCTGGGGAAATACAGAAAGACATTGATCACCACATAGGCACTATCCATCCTTTGTGAACAAAATTATCCGCTTCATTATTCAGTAACTCTGCTATCTTCTTGATTCCTCCCTACATTGTTCCAAAAGATGTAATTACACATGTTAATTGCACACTACACGAGTAAAAGATGGTGCAGCGTTATTTATTTCTTAATGAGAATTCCTACTTACCAAGACACAGGTATTTACACAAAAGGGGCAGGACTCAAGGTTACATACAGTGCACTGAATGTGTGGATAAGGGTTTTAAGATAAATTCTAAGGTAACATTTTTATAACATCTTCAGAAGGGTAACACTTGACTACCTCAAATGACTTGGACAGAAGGAAAATATTCAGCCTGATCACTATGACATGGTTTGAATGAGGCCAAAAAGGAGAGGTATCTTAAGATATTGGATGAAGGCAGAGGCATCAACATTAATTCAGGGAAGTTAACGACACTATAATAATAATAATAATAATAATAATAATAATAATAACAACAACAACAACAACAACAACAACAACAACAACAACAACAATAATAATATGTCACAGTGGTAACTTCTGGTGCTCTTTTGTTGCAGTTGTTTTACAAGTAGCCACAATGACAGACCCCTAGAACTTTCAGACTGAGGAAGTTGCAATATTGCTGTTAGTGGTGCCACAGGCTTTGATTTTTTGCATCACAGATCTGCACTGTTTGCTAAGACTCCTTGAGACTTCCTGTTGAGTAAGCTTTGCAGAAGAAAAGAAATGACATCCTGTTTTACCTAGCAGCGGCTTCCTCCAACTTCTCTTTCCTCCTTGGCTGCAACTCTGCTTCTCATTTCCTTTCCCTCTGTTTGGAGTTACTTACGTTTGCATAAGGATGTCTGTATGCCTGTGCATTGCTACTCTATTAGAATTTGGAAAACTGTGGGTTTGTCTTTTCTTGTTTTTTGTTTCTAATTTTTAATCAAGAAAATCTTTTTCAAGGGCCTTTCTGCCAAGCAAAACATTCCTTCCACAATACTACTTAGCACTCAGAAGTACATCGCTCCTAGATTTTCTCTGTTGAACTCCGAATGTTAGCAGGCAGGTGGAGTCTACAAAGTGCTTTTAGATACCTTAGAGCTTTGAGAATATTATTTCGGATCTTTTTGTGCACTTTAAATTTAAATTCAAAAAAACTAATAGAAGATTTAAATGTTTCTTCTGAGTAGCCCATTTTTCCTCCTAAAGATTAGCACTATGATACTTGATTTACTTTACAAATAATAAAAGCTTGCCCCAGGGAACAGTTTCAAAGAGCTAATGAAATGTTATTAAAGCAGAGCATAAAGACACAATGTGCTATGAAAAAAGTAGGCAAGGACTACAGATCTTTTTCCTCCTATAGTAAAGAGAAGACTTTGCAATTGGTTTAAAATATAACAAAAATAAAAAAAAGAAAAAATAAATTAAAATGAAAAATATAAAGAAAGAGAAAGAGAGAGAGTGGGGAGAAAAAGACAAGACAAAAATTTTTTTAGTCATCAGAAGAAAAACAATAGTGTGCATTTAACTAAAGCAGTAAGCTTTGTGTTGTAGTCATTATAATTTTCTGTTCACTCATGTTTTATGTAGTTATTACTGAGAGCTACTCCACTTATTGCCTACATATGCTATGCAATGCACAAAACAAGGCTTAAGGATTTCAAAAAACTCTTTCTGAAGTAAGTGGGAAATACTTACTTTCCATGGCAAAATACTTACTTTCCATGACTTGACTGACACTGTAGGCCAGGACACTACTCTTTGAGCAACTGTATTATTTGAAGAGGTACTATTTATTTAATACCTGTTCACTTCTGTCACCTGCTTGCTGAAGATTATTTCTAATGAAAGGTGATCAACATTGAACTGGTGGACACATACGCTGATAAGAAAGGTGACTTCTGATACATTTCTAGCTAATCCAGTAATATTTTTGCCTGATTTTATCTGAATAAATCCTTGTAATAGAGACAGTGCACTGAGCTCAGAATTCACAAGAGCTGCCTAACTCTTTAAATTATCAGCTGACCCAAGCATAGAAAACCTGATAACATCTTCAAATTCCCTGTAAAGACAAGCTGTTTCTGATTTAGAACCACACAATTTGGAAAAACCTTGAATGTAATAAAATTCCCTGAAGCAACAGAAAACAGCATGTGGAGACACGAAACAAAAGCAAACAAATGTCGAATTTGAAAAGTGAACAAAACCCCTCCTATCTTTGTCCAAGTTGTAATGTACACACAGCTGATCCAACCTTTCAGAAGTGATAAAGCACCCCTCAGATTTTGCGCACTAAGTGAGCCTCAAGGGTTTTCATGAGTGTATCTAGGCCGCTCTAGTTAATATAGTTTGGATAGAAGATAAGAAAGAAACAAAGCTCACATAATAAGATTTTAATTCTGCTACAGGGCAACACTGACATCATATTAAACTACAAGATAAAAGCCAGAGTACACTAGCATGCACAGACGGAACACAAATATTTTGCACACTGTTGTTTTTCCCAGTGGATAAGACAGTACTTTTCAAGGGAAGTAAGAGTAGTAGGGTAGGCTAAAATAGATAAGGGTCTAATTGCAGTGCCCTTTCAAAAAAAGGATAGCACTTCATTGTGCTGGTTCATTACATTTTTTGATCTTCACAGGAAACTTTGGTGCCTTGATGTCTGCTTTGCTTGTTTGCAAATACACTATTTGCTAGCACATATAAAGAAAATTATTCATTCCTCTAGGCTTGACTTTTAGCCCAGCATTTTCCTTGTTCTAAAGAAAAAGACCTCCTTCTATCTAAAGCTATGTGTCTACTTCCCACTGTTCCTGGCTGGCATCCAGTCCCTGTACCTATCGTTTGCTACACTGTTCTGCTCGGGGGAGAGCAGTAATGGGTCACAGTAGGGCCGCTGAGTGCTTCCACAGCGATGGGACCTCCCGCTACTTCACTATTCAAAACTCCTGGCTCTGGCTTTTTAAAGTTGCTTCCTTTCCCCAGACATCCCTCTGCAGGCTCTCACTCTATAACTGCTTCCTGCCAATCATCTTCCCTTTGGACAAATACACACTTACTGGAAAGGAGTGGGCGGGTAAAAACTTTGAAAAAACATGGTGTTGGTCCTAGACGATTCCACACCTCTCTGAGAAACTATTGAAAGAATAATACAGAGTCTTTAAGAGCATACAAAGATAATCAGCATAAAAATAGTAGCGGTAGTAATGGGATTGACAATGATGACAAGTGTTGCTGTCAATTGTTAACCTAATAATTTTTAGCATGCTCACTGTATACTGACAGACAGCAGCGCTTCAATACAGCCCCAAGACTACTTGTTAAAATGCAGAGTGTCTGGTGAGGCACGCTAATGAATAGCAGCAGCTCACCAACCTGAATCGTCCTATTTTGATGTTTGAAATGAATATACAGCACTTTTTAATTCCAAGAGAGGTATCCCTGCAGCAATTTATCAACCAGGCTTAAAACCAGACAGTTTATTCAAACATATAATACATGGGATCACAGGCTATTCAGATGACCCAGACTCAGCTAATGGCTAAAGTGAAGTGGAAGTACTCCGGGTTAACAATGAGGGAGGGGTAAAAGGGGTTGCTGTCCCCTTGAGGACACTGTCACTTGAGGACCACTTCTGCATCATTAATCTAACATCAGATACGTAGTACTAGTATTTTGTCAACGGAAAAGTACAAACACACCATACACAAGTGACAGTTTCACTACAGCATGTATCCACAGGAGCTTATCAATGGACATTTGGATTGTCCAACTCTATTTCCATGTAATCACCTAGTATATTCCTGATGCCTGAGAAAGAAACTTCCAAAGAGCTTTGAGAAGTCTTTTAAACTTGTATTGACCTTGTGCAATACAATGGAGATCTCTGAATGTCCCAGTGCAGATGTCTCTTCTTCCTTCTTATTTATCACTCACACGGCATACATTCAGAGAATATACTCTGCAAGTGAAAAAAGTATTGGACTAACTAACAGAAAAAAATAAATCTCCAGCAATAATGATGGAGATGGCAATTAGAGTGCCATCAGTTACTTACTGGGCAGATGTGCAACAGGGATGTCTCTTCTAGTCTAGTTTGGTAGTGTTTTACATTTGTTGCTATGTACAAGTAACAGCATGGTTTAGCAAAATAATGAACCAAATGTAATATTCACAGAAAACAGATTCTGGCAAAAAAAGGGAAGAAAAGTGCCATTGTTTGACAGGACAGACTTTTTTCTAAAGGACAATATGGTGAGGACATGAAGATGAGTTGTTTATGGAGTAAGGGAGCTAACTGAAAAGTTACAAAGTCCATGTAAAACAAATAGTTTATGAAATAAGAAACTTAACAAACAAATAAAGGGTTAGTCACAGAGAAAAAATAGTGCGAAATATTGTTTACATTCACAGCTTTAAGAACAGAAAAGGAGTAATCATAGTTCTGCACTTAGATCACACCCATGACATTATTGTTTGGATTTTTTCCTGATGTGCAGGACCCTTGCAAACATGTCACCTAGCTACTCTTTTGTTCAGATTCTGATCTGCTAAGTATCAAAACAATTCTTCAGTAATGAAGATTGAGGTTTAACAACTTGATGTATAATTTTGTTTTTTGCAATCTGCTTCTTCATTTTCTCTTTTGCATAAACTGAGCAAAATACAGCAATTTATCAGCTCTCCATGGACATTTCAAGATTTATATATATTGCAGCTCTACATTTTTATTCTACATTTCCTTTCATTAGAACACCGCCCTCAACTTAGATTAATTGAGGCAAGCCAACATTATAAAAGCTCTGTTGAATAGCAGCAGATGCCTTTATTCTCTGCATTCCTCCATAAAACAAAACTTTTAAAAATTTGAGTCTCTATATAAATATTTACCTTACAAGACAATACAAATATTCCAGGCATCTGTCTCTCATTAAGCCAATTAGTAGTTGTTTAAAATAATCCAATAAAGTCCATATTTATCAGATTTCTTATTAAGTACTATTAGACTCTATGTGCCAAATTCTGCTAAGGGAACCAGATAAAATGATGAAGAGTGAGACAGATGGACAAGAGTGACTTGGCACTGAAGCAATCCAGTCCTGACATTTGGTGGAAGTTCCAACTTTGAGACAAACACCATTCAAGCAACAGGGGAAGACTTACTGCTATGGGATTCAGAGACGTCAGCTCAGCAGGGACTAGACTTCCAGCTGGAGTACTAGGGAGGACATATACTAGGGAGTATACAGCTGGAGCATTAGGGAGGTCAATACTGGCTTGAATCCTGTTTAACATCTTCCTTAATGACCTGGATCGTGGGGCAGAGTGCACCCTCACCAATCATAGAATCATTTAGGTTGGAAAAGACCCTTAAGATCATCAAGTCCAACTGTTAACCTAGCACTGCCAAGTCCACCACTAAACCATGTCCCTAAGCACCACATCTACACATCTTTTAAATACTTCCAGGGATGGTGACTCAACCACTTCCCTGGGCAGCCTGTTCCAGTGCTTGACAACCCTTTCAGGGAAGACATTTTTCCTAATATCCAATCTAAACGTCCCCTGGCACAACTTGAGGCCATTTCCTCTTGTCCTATCACTTCCTACTTGGGAGAAGAGACCAACACCGACCTCACTACAACCTCCTTTCAGGTAGCTGTAGAGAGTGATAAGGTCTCCCCTCAGCCTCCTTTTCTCCAGGCTAAACAACCCCAGTTCCCTCAGCTGAAGAGGAAGAAATATCTCAATTTCTTTTAATGACGGATAAAGGAGTCATTTGAATGCAGATTGTGGTACTGAAATTTCACCTGACAGCTCAATGATTAGGATACCTTCCTGATACTAAGGATTTGCTGGACATGGGACATAGTATTCTTTAAAATCAGGTTTCAGCCCAAATTGCATTGAAACTAGAAATGTCCTGGAATTACCTTACATAAGTTACAAGAAAAGATTTGTCTTCCAAAACAAAATAGGCTCCTGGGACACTGGGATGGTAAAAATAATCAAGTTAGTAAAAGATAGTAAGAGACTAAAAGACAGTAAAACTGATTCAGGCCCAGTGAACCTTAAACTCTGTTTTTCTCCCACTGCTAACAACATTTAAGGTTCCAGGAGAAACTTCTAGTAGCTGTAAGCTGCCTGGATTTAGTGCAAATCTATCAATGTAACATGGTAGTCCCATGTCCCAGCCTGGCTCCCTACCTAACCCTAAGTGAACCTCTGTAAGCTGAATCTAAGTTCCATAAGAATATATTTAAAAGTCTATCTGAGACAATACCCTCAAAAAGTATGGTTTGCTTTTTTCATATTAGGTAGCTGGATTTGGAAGTTATAATTCTCGGTAACTTCGCTGTAGTCATAATGGTTGCCATCTAAACTTGCCTTATCAGTTAAAATACAAATACTTGATATGATACCAGATCAAACTTGAATATTAGCATAAACCAAGATAACTTTTCTGTTTTTCATTAGAAGATGCTGAAACTTTTCCAGGCATGGGCAGAACTGTATGGTGAATGGAGTACTTAATTCCTTTATGCACAGGCATTTTCAGCTTTTTAAAATATGGTGGGTATTAGTGGCAGTAAAAAAGTACTTTCTATAGTGTATTTTTTTCCTTTTTCTCCATGGAAATAGAGAGGAAAGCAACCTTTTTCGCTTTTTCATATTATTGTACTACTAAGCTTGAGCACTCCAACACACTGCTCCTCCATGCTAAAACAGTCGTATGGGTAGCACCATTCAAATCTTTCATGACACCAAAAAAATCATGTTGCTACTAAACTTCTAGATCAGTCAGTCAGGTTTCCAGGGACTCTGACACTTGCTATTCTGCAAAACTGTGGAAAAAGGACACATAAACAGGTGACCTTTTCCTCCTTCAATCCCAGAGACACAGAATTGCTACCCTAGTATAACTCCTTCCCACAGCTGTTTCCGCACCCTGGCCTCCCCAGTCAGCACATCTTCTCCACTGTTTTTCTGGGGGAAAAAGAAGAGTGCTGCCAGCTGAAAGGAGTAAAGCAGGAATGTAGTCTGCATTACCTTACATAGTGTTCAGCATCACCTCCACTGAAGGCGGAACCACTGTTCCACACTATCTCCGTGCTTTCAAATGCTCCTGGAATAGCTATGGGACTATGAATGTTTTCACCTTACCCTCCTGTGGCAGTCAGCAGGTGAGTAGTGGGGTTCCCACATCTAGGAGGGGATGCAGTGAAAGGTAAAACTTTATCTGTGGGGAAGGTTCCTGGTATCGGAGGAAGTGCTTCTGGGGAATGAGTGTAAATATTGAGTAAGCACAAGCAGACCTCTGTGTCAGTGTGTAACTAGACAGAAGTTTAATAGTTTCACTCGTTTCTTGGCCCTTGGAACAGGGCTATTTTAAAAAGATCCAACCTGATCCCTCATAAGATATTTAAGCCAATTCCACTGTAGCATGCTTGAGCTAAAAGAAAACATACTCCTAGTTATGTCAACAGGAAAGACATTTGCTTCCCAACTAGGCTGTCCTTCTATCTCAGCAATGTTTAAAAATCGATTGATGGCAGAATCATAGTGTTTTGAAAAAATGTCACCAAAAAATAATAAACACATAGTCTCAATGACAAGAAAGAAAAAGCAATCCACAAAACAGTTAAAATTTATAGAAGCCCTAAATGCTGCAGATAGCATGGCCTTTTTTAGCTTTCTTTGTGTGCCAGAGATACATGTGCCTAGTAAATATCAGTAAAATAAACACAAATGCTGTGCAAAGAACTGACAAATGGAGGGAAAATATGTCAATCTCTAACCAGATCTACAATTAAACGTATAAAAAGCATGAGCAATTTATGTGATTTTCTTGGATTCGAACGTTTTTGTATGTTCTAGCTACTGTTGGTTCTATAGACTTGATTCACAATGTAACCGTCAAAACGTAAAATTCAAGCTGGTGATGCTGTAAAAGAAGAGACAATTAAAAAGTCAGTGGTAAAATCGAAATGTGTATAAAACTACTAGGAAAGCAGCAAGACACCAAATTTGCTTAGATTTGAAATGTTTTCCCCAGTGCAAAACCAAAGCAAATGCTTTGGTGTGGTTTGGAAGCTCAACCTGTTTAATTTCAAAATTCATATAACTGTCCCCCTTTTGCTCTCCGAAAGGCAGGAAGTGGTTTACTGCCCACGCTAGGAGTTTAATTCCACTACCTCTATGTACTGTAAGTAACAGGACTCTCTTGAAAGGGCCTAATTAATGTAAACAAGGTTCTTTGCAGAATAAAGCATTGCTCAGAATAAAGGCTCAAGGATTAGGCTTCAGCATAGCAGCTACATGAATTTAAATAAAAACATTTTACAACTGAATTTCTTTTTTTCTCTTTCCCTTTACAGCATCATCATCCTGCATTTCACAGTCCAACAGCAAGATAGTGGACCAGGAGAACAGCTACTAAAGTAAAAGACTAGAAAACACCAAGGATGCTAGCTAACTTAAGGAGTTCTTTGTGTTCTTTATAAACTGAAGTGATGTTAGTTCTATAAAATTGACTACCAGTATGTAAAAAAAAAAAAAAATTAAAAAAAAATTTACCATTTCACATCACGTTGTTTGCTTTGTATATACAGAAGCATGTATTTTCTTCTTCTTTATGTGTGTTAACAGCCATACTGGGTCAAACCAGAGGTCCATACAACCCATTATTTTTTTCTACAACAGCACTAGTAGCAGATGTTTACAAAGAAGTATGAAGAATAGAGCAAATAGAGAGTGAATCTTTCCCCAGCATACCCTCTTAGCTTCTAGCAATCAATGGCTTTCCTGAGCAATCTCTTCCTCAGCCAGAGACTGCACACAGCCATTGTGTTTAATAATGAATTTGTCTAGCCCATTTTTGAACCCATTTATAATTTTGGCTTCACAGCATCTTGAGGCAATGAGCTCCACGATGTAATTATGTGCTGTGTGAAAAATATTTCCTTTTGTTCACTTTAAACCTGCTGCTTAATAGCTTTGTTGGGTGCTCCCGATTCCCTATATTATAAGGAATAATGAATAATTGTTGTTAGCATTGCAGAAGTAACACTGATCTCTGGCACGGCTCAGAATATCCTAAGGGGGTATTGCAGCAGCCAGGAATGAGTGATATTTCACTACCCTGGAAACAAGGTAGAGACTTGGTAGTGGAGCTGATAAAGTGGCTCTGTGCCACTTTAAGGATTTCCTTACTCATAGAATATTTACATAGTTTATTGTGCCAACCTTACAGAAGCTGTGTACAGCAGTGTTACACAGAGCATAAAAGCTGAAGTAACTACAGTTTTACTGTAGTTATTTGTCCAACTTGACCAGAGACACCAATGACAAATAGAAACGCAGATAAAAATCAAGGCTAAGTGAACAAAAGCTCAGCTGATATCACAGCCTAATGCAGAGGACAATGTTCTGAAATACTCTTCAAGCAAACAATATACTAAAGTGTTCTGGTAAGGAATAATGGTTGACAGCACTTGGAAGAGCAATACTGGTATCACAAAAGACTGAAGAACTGTTGTATGCAGTCTTTCTCAAGATTTAAAAGCATATGTCTCAACTTGACAGTCATGCTTAGATTCAGAGAATCTTGGAAGGACATGAAAATCTAAAAAGAGCTTTGCACTAGAAGCTTTTCCCCATCTATTTAAGTCACCTAATTTATTTCCTGACTATTCATGTGGGGTTGGAGGTGGCTGCTCTTACTGTTCTTTTCTGAGTAAAGGATTCAGGATCTGACCTACCTTTTTAACATTTGTTATGTCATACTGGAATTTTGTTGCTTTGCCATCTAAACTTTGTGATACAGCCAAGTATTTAAGTATCAAAGGCAAAGTATTCCTGTTGCCTTCTCCCAGACTAATCACACACTAAAACTTTATGCTTACTTCAGGAACCAATACTGCACTGCATGGAAGCTTTCACCATCCCAGAGCAAGCACTAGGAGGCATGCTAATCAGAAGGGAATCCTGTCACTGTTTGGGTAGGACAGAGACAAAAAATCTACAGTTTCACTAAAAAGAGTTTATACCTCCTTTATTGCAGGCTACCTTTGTTAGCAGAAGGCAGCCACAGCTACGTCTGCTTCAGAACAGCCCCAGCCTGTGCATCAAGGAAGGTCCTCACTTCTTTTGTCTCCCTTTGGTGTGTGGTGTAGGAGTGGAGATAGCCTGCCTCGTAGAGACTCAGACCTCTTTCTTGTAGATATAAGAACTTCTTTTCTGTTATATATTAAGAGCAGTTATTATTGCACAGGCAAGCACCTTAAAGCTAGATGGGTAATAACTGAGCTCAGCTGGTAGATGCATTTTAACCTTGCATAAATGCATGCTATCTATTTTTTCCACAGACCAAAGCAGAGCATTTTCAGTCATGAATCTTTTTAAGATCTTAGGGGGAAGAAACTGCACTGTTTTGGTGGACAGATATTCAAGCTTCATCACCATTACATGAACATGTCTAAACCATTATGTGTCTGATGCCCCTGGTGTTGCTTCCACTTAAGTGAATGGTAAAATGTAAAACAGGAAAGAATGTATATTAAAAGCAACTTTAAAACAGTCCCTTACATCCCTTTAAAACCAACTGGACTTAAACACATGCTTAAGTTCTTCCCTGCCTTGGACTCCAAATCATGCTGTAAACCTAAAACTTTCAGCTCTTTGTGGGTTTGTGGCGAGGGACTCCAGTCTGCTGTTTCTGTCTTGTGAAGAAGTGTCAATATTATGAATTTTCATCAGTCCTGAACTGAGCTTCAAACCCAGTAACTCCAATAATTTTACACGGTTGATGCTGCCATCACATAATTTCTGAAATACTGACTCTCACTGACAGTACTTCGCAAGTCCCCGAAGCCAGCCTGCTTTTCCTTCTGCCCACCTCCTGGGCTGCTTTGTTTCGACGGGTACTCCAGTCTTCCCATCAGCTTTGCCCTGGGGGCCAGTTTTATCCCATAGTTGCCCTGCTCATCTTTGTCTCTGCCTGACCAAGATGCCTGCATCTTCTTATAGCTGTTTGGCAGGTTATGTCCTCTTCATCTCTCAGATGACTTGCTGAGGACCCAGGGCTACCCAACTGCTAATTAATAAGTTGGATGCAGAACCAAGCAGTTGGAGAACAGCACTGGCCCCACAAGAGTGTAGGCAGTGGCATCAGTGAGATCCCGTGTGATGGGTAACTGGGGGAGCAGCTATCGCACTGAGACAGAGGCGATGGCAGGAAACCAGCAGGAGAGAACGGGGGCTTGCCAAGCCCCTTGTCTGCCCAACTACAGCCTGCCAGATTGTCAGTGGACTTAACATTTTCCATAGAATCTTTCGGGGCCATCAAATCAGTATGTTGTAACAAAAATATCGTTCCTGCTAGAAAATGCTGATCATCTGTTCCATTGACAGGACAATTACTAAAGCACTACAGGAAACGTGTAAGAAGAAGTCTTGTATTCCAGTTAGAAAACTTCTTAAGACACACTGAGCCACAGGCTACATATGAATACAAATTTTCATTTCCTGAAAAATTTATGATGGCTATTTTAACTTATTTAAAACAAATGCATTATAGAAAATAATGCATATTTTAGGTATGCTGTGGATAAACTACTGCTAAATGAAAACTCCCAATAGGTAAATTATGCTAATTTGATTTGAAAAGTGTTCCTCTCACTTTACAAACAGCCAATAATGCTGCTCTGGTCATGAAACTAGCAATGGACTAAAATGCCTAATTATTTGTAGTGAATAAATACAAACCATAGAAAACACATAGGGTGTATATATAATTAATAAAGAATAGATTATAATTGCATTTAACATAGTTGCATAATTTAAAATAGAATAACTACATGACTGATTTTTTATGTCTTCTTAAAGGGCACTGATAAAATATGAAGGAGGTAAGGAGGCTTATATGAGTAGGAAGTAATGAATAATATCTGGAACATCAAAGCACAATATATTATTCTGTGCACATAAATCGGACCAAATCATTTTTGTAGGTGCAATGGGAAAAGTATGGTACATCAGCAGTTTTCAAAAGTAAATAATATGTTAACTGACGAAGGGATTATGGATTCTGATCAAATATTCAATGTCTTATTTGAATAATTAATAAGTCAGTCTGGTGCAAATGTGCCACATATAGCCTTCAATGTTTCAAAAACCTTTCTTTCAAATCATACTTGTCACTAGCATTTAGAAAGTTTAACCTATCACCTTATTGCTGTGAGCATTAAAGCCAGTCTTGAGGATTTCCCTCTGGAAACTCACGTTATGAGTGAAATTAAGTTCAGTGGCCTCATTTAGTTTCCTACCGTGGTGTTCAATAGCCCATAATGACGCATAGATTAACTAAATCTGAAACTAAACCCTAATTTCAAAAGGTACAGAGAGCATAGATTTGATACTAGCAAAAGCATAGTAGCAAGATCACTCAGCAAAAATGACTTGCCTAACAGACAACCAGAGTAAAATATATTCTGAGAAGTCTCCTTAGTACGGTTTGACTGTTTCTCAACCTGTGGCTGCGAAAGGGGAGGAAGACAAGACAGGCTGGAGAATAACGGTGCAACAAATTTCACATATTAAAATAGTGGAGTGATGTGTGAGTGTTGGTTATTAAAAGAATAAGCATATACCTCTGTGTACATCCAAACACAAGGAAGCAGTACGATGGAAAAGGTTAACTCTTCCCATTAAAGTTATATAACCCCCGTGTTAATTACTTGGACTTATCAGATGTGGATACTGGATTTCCAAAGATCTGCTCGGTGCCAAGTTAACAAAACCAGTGAAATTTGGAAGCTGTTTCTTTTATTGCTCCAATTTGACATTGCACATGCCCACAAATCTTTCCAGAATAAATTGAGAAAGATTTTGCAATGCCTTCAGAAAATAAAAGATCCTAATGATGGAGTCATAGGTTAGGAAAAAGGGGAGCAAAATTAAAATGAGTTTTGAAAGACTGCTGTGGCAGCTGGACCCAAGATGGGAAAAACCCCATCTTTCTAAAGCAGACAGATTGAAACTTTATTGCCATGGGATAATGAAGGACAAGAAGCACATCCACAAAACTGCATGCAACAGCTAAAATGTTTCCATTTTAAATGCTTAAGTAGACTCACTAATTAAGGATCAGGAATAACATCAGAGGTGCTTATCATGCTTTACATTACTTTTTGATTTTCAGTCCAGCTATGCTGAAATATGAAATAAATGTCTGCTACATATCTGAACATGGAAAAGACTCCCAGGGCATCTTCAGAACCATGAGAACTGACAGGTTACAACCCATTTTTTATTGCTGATAGATTTTGTATTCATTCACATGTTTGCCACCACATACACCAGGACTACCAGACTCAGTAGATGCAGAGAATGATTAAAATAGCTGCCAGAGCTCCTACATAAGAACATCCGTCCAACGGATCAGCTTAAGCATCTATATCTCACAACTTTTGAGTGGACCAACACTTTTCTGAGTGGATCAATACCACCAGTCTCTGTTTTAACTGCTTAGAGGTATACAATCGTCATGGAAGATGCACTTAAAAGCTACCAGGCTTTCCTTAGGACACAGTCTAAACTTTACATACAAGACTGAGTCTTGTAGACTCACATGGAGAAAAACACTGGGCTGAATTAGGCATCCTTGTTCTTGTTAGCTATCCTTGCTGCCTGATCATATACAGTTCAGACTGTTCAGGCTACTAAGAAGAAGAAAACAGGAGGTTCACACCCAAGTAAATCACAGACTGATCAGCATCAAAAATAGCCGTGTCACATCATGAGCAAACAGCTGCCTACACCCCACTGAGAGTAATCCTAAGGATATTGGAAGCGTTCTAGTCTATACACCTCTGCAATTTTATTATTCAAACAGATAAAACCCCAAAGCCTTTCTAATGAAGCCACGACCTGCCTAAATCTACAATCTGTGGTAAGAATAAACTCTAATGAAACCTGCTTAAACAAAAACAAATTAGAAAGCTGTTTCTGCATATGCATGCACTTTTATTTAAATTGGAGGACGAGTCGGAGAAGGAAACAGTGAGATTTAGAAAGTCCTGGGACACCTTGATCACTCAGCCGTTAGCCACACTGCAGCACAGGGCAGTGTCATGTGGATGATATTATGCACTGTGACAGCATTTCTCATACATTTGAAATCTGTTAAGAACAGAAATTCACAGCTATTAAGGATAGGTTCAGAACTGCATAAAACTGGCTGACAAACCAACAGACATTCAGCAAACTAAGTGTCTCTCCTCTGCACCGAAAAAAACCCCAAACAAACTCCTATTAACTACCACCCAGCTAAAATTGTTGACAACTGATTCTTGCTGATCAACAGCTGGAAGTCACCCGTTCTGCTATGAGACTTACTAAAGAATTAAAGGGATATTGCACGCATTGGGAAGTTATGTCACTAACAACATAGGCTATTTACTACTGAATGTAGTTTCTGGTTTGGGATGACTTTATTTCAACAATTTGGTATTGATCTGGAGTATCTTAGGATTTCCAAATGAAAACATGCTTTGTGGACATGGCAGCTGCTCATTTTTACTATTGCTTTTGACCTCCCTAGATACGATCTCCCCTGTGCTGAGGCTTCCAGTGTCCAAGAGTCTGGGATAAACCCAAGCAGGAACAAGTTACCTGGAATTCATGGAAGGCTGCTGCAGATCCCACGGCAATCTGAAGACACTGGGTTTTTCTGAACACAGTCCTTTGATAAAGGAGAAATACCTGTCTTGCATACAGGACCTTTATATCACCATCAGTTGTGGTTATCCTTCATTGTGCATGGGAGAGAACACTTACATTGCCTATAATCAGACCACTGCAACTTTCCAGTATTAAAGATTAAAGATTCAACTGGGCATTCAGGAGATTGTTCTGAGCCGCATCTAAACAGATGAAACTTCACAAAAAATAATAGCGTTGATCTCTACAGATGACTATTTCCAAAAATTTTCCACACTGTTTTCGCAGGACAAATTCCCACTATTTTACTTCTGTTTCTATTTCTGTTACGTTTACAATCTCTAATGAGTTTTCTCATTATTACAAAAATAGAAACAGAGACAGTTACCTTCTCTGCGTTCTGGAGGACGCAGATGTTGTCCTTCGTGTATTTACGCTGTGGACTAATGCCCCCATTCCCACCCAATGTTCCAGAGTCGTTCTGCTTTCTTTGTAATTTGTGTCTTGTGGGATAGAAAATAACCTGCACTGATTGTGGTATTGACTGTCTCAGCTGGTGCTGCAGAATATCAAATAAAATCAGAGAAAAAGGCACGATAAAAATGTACAGGTTGGAGGTAAGACAGGCCAGTTGCAGTCACAAGGAACACATGCAGAAAAAGCAGCACCAGCTGGGTCCTGCCAGTAGCTATATCAACATAACATCAATAAAATACTTATTTTTCCTAATATTTTCAACATTTCAGAACAGGGCCCCAGAAGCACAGGGCTTAGAAGTGTCATGTGGCAGCAAATTTGTCTTCCAGCTGGAACCAAAGAGAAAGAAAAGCTGTGACACGAGGACTGGGTTGGAGTGACAGCATTCTAGTCTGTTGTGCCTTTACATGACAGCAGAAAATGGAAACTATATCAGACTTCTGTCCTAGGTCAGACATTTATCTAACAGTGGTCTGGAGAAAACAAAACCTTAAGCGGACACCCATGGGGTAAACTTCCTCCATGAAAAATTTCCTGCTTGCCTGCAATACTTTCTGTCCCCCAAAACAAGGATCTCTATTTCTGCTGGTTTTAGAGAGTTTTTTTTTCCTATTTTGTTTCTTAAGACCATTTTCTGTTTACCCCAGATATTTCACTGGCCAGTAGTACACTGTATGAAAAACTGTTTTTATTGACTACCAGCATATCTACCTGCATATCTTCTGAAGTTCCATTTCAATTAATATATTGCTATGAAGATAGGATTTCTTTCATAACCCCAATTATTCTCAACACTAACCTCCAAATCCTCTTTGAATTATCCACTTTTTTATGATCATCTTTGACCACAATCCCCCAAGGTATAACTGAACAGTGACCATGACCAGATAAGCTATTTTAAAATACTCCTACCAATCTATAATAGGTGCTAAGAAGTGCTAGACCAAAATGAAATGTTTAACATACATTAGATAATATATTTCATGTTCCTGACCTTGACAGGCCCTCTGAGCCTGTATCCTCATAGGTATCCATCTATTTAACTGCAGTGATTTAGAGATTAATACAGTTACATTGGTGCAACCCCTCAGAGTGGAGACCATGCAGCATAAAAGGGGCATCATCAGTACAGTTTATCTTGACAGTATAAAACTTCACTGTATTAGGAATAGTATTGGTTTAACGATCACAGAATCACAGAATGGAGGAATAATACAAACGATATTCGTATAAAATAATTTCCTGACTGAAAGAGTTAACTGCCACAAAACCTTGAGAAAGGATGTGTGCGACAGGAGGGGAGGAGAGGGAAGATGACAGAGACAGTGGGGGGAAAGGCCTTAAAATTAAAGCTACATGGAGGAACCTTTTTTTAAACTCTGTTATTGACACAGTCCTGTTAGCAACAGTAAGTGAGGCTGATCTAAGCAGGATACCCTTTGCAAATCCTGGCTTTTCAAAGGAACCTCTGGTTTTAAGATAATGGAAGCTCAGAACTCCCTGTCATGGAACATAATGTGAAATTGATTTTGCAAGGCTTTATCTACACAAAGTTGCACTGGTTTAATTAAAGGTGTGTTTTTAAATCAATTCTGTTAAACCAGTCCAAGCTCCTGTGTGGACACTCTGAAATCGATTTGAAACTGTCTTGTGTCAACTAACCTTAATTTGGCAAAGAACCAATTTACACTGAGCAGGCACCAATCTTTGCTGATCCACAAATAGGGTTAAAAATGAATCTTATTTAAAATGGTAAGATTTTGATGAATTTCTCTGTTTCTGCCCTACCTACGCCAAGCTATGCTGGCCTCCAGTAGCCTAGTCCATCTGTTTAGGAAGGAGATGAACTTGCTTCTTTGCATCTATGTGTTTATGGCTTTTTGACAGATACACGTCCTTGCGAAAGGATACAGTGTAAAGCACTGTGAAACTAAGGAGTCTAAAACCAAAAGGTGGCAGGTATAAGGAGAAAGAAGTGAGACGACCTTCACCCTCCTTTTCGATTTATTTTGTTTCTGTAATGCCAAAAGGAGATAAGCAATGAGCCTCCTTCACGATCAGTAAAAAGCTCTCTCATGCTGTAGAATTGGGGAGCAGCTTAAATAACCCACAATTAGTGTAGGGTTGCATGTGAAATCAGGCCAATGGTACCCTGTCAGTCTAACGTCGCTGGAACCAAGCCACAATTTCTTTCTTAAGGGACTGGCAGGGGATAGAAAGGATTTTAAAGATCTACTGGAGACTACCTGTGTGGAAATTTCCCTGAGTTAAAGGATTTCTGTGCAATCCCTTCCAATCATTCACACTCCACTAGGCCGCAAATGAAGGTCTGCATTTGAGTCCTCAGCTTACGGAAACGTATCCACATTATTTCCACACCTGAGAAACACATGGGAAAATGGGCAGTGAACTTGTTACCAATGTGCCGCTAAGGACACGTCTGTATTTGCTCTCACTCTACAGGCACAGGATGAAGCTGCACTGCTACATCCAAGAGCCAGGGCCTGATCCTGCTCTAGGGAACAGGAGCCTTGGCACGTGCCACCACAGGAACAGGGCCACGCTGTGGGATGTTTCCCTGCTGATATTCAACCAAAGCCTTTTCAGTGATGAGAGCCAAAGTATCTCAGCTCCTCCCAGAAGGAGAACAAAAGGGTGCAATCCTGCAAAGTACAGTCTTCCCCCAAGCCCCCGTATATTGGGAGCTAAAGATACTCAGTATCTCAAGTGGGTAATCCTAATGCAGAGTTGAGCAGCGAGTGACTAAGTACCAGCCTGCCGTTGCTTAAAGATGATTTTTTAACCTTTATCCTTGTGTCAGTTACGTTACTCAAAAACTCATGCATGAAGCCGACAGGACTTAAAACTACGTAGATGTGCTTAGATTGTGAACTATAGCCCTAGTTATTGAAAACAGTGTCCCTAATTATTAAGTTTTATTTTAAAGCACTTAAAACTATGCACAACAGTAAGTGCTTTGTATCCTTGCACTCCTCTGATGTGCTGCTAACGGGTAATGTGCAACTTCACTTTCCGTTCAGTTCAACAGATTTATTTTCAGAGTGAATCCTGTGTGAATTTCTTCTGAATCAAACTCTTCCCCTGGTGAGACTATATAATCCTGCTGTCTTGTTAGAGCAAAAATCATCTATGAGACTTCATTCAAAACAAATGCCCTGCCAAACTATTTCTCCCTTTTCATTTGGACAGTTATCCTTCTGATAATTTATAAGGAAAAAAATCTTTCATTCTCTAGCTCAACCTTGTAAAGAGGACAGCATCAGTCTGATAGCACCGTAAACAGAGACTCGCAATCGTAGCAGTGCTAGAATATATTGGGCAGTTTTTCATTGCAAATGGAGGAAAAACAGCAATACTGCAGTAGTTCAGTGGAAAAAACCCCTCAAGATATGGCTAGTTATGGTTCATTCTGATTATAAACAATTTCCATACATAAAGAGGACTTCTTCAGATGCAGCTGTAGTATTTTAAGTCCCCCTTCCCTGCCACTATTAATAAACTGCACCCTCATGTATTGCATCTACTGGCATTAGTCAAGACTACACCTACTGTCTGTAATGGGATGCCATTCATCAGCTTGGTAAGCTCAAAATTAAGTGATTTTCCTGGAAACTGTTTCTCAGCAGCATCATTTGATCTGCTGTAGTTAAAAAGCCATGTCATTGGTTGCATTATAAATTCTATTTTACAGTAATCATTTTTTTTTTTAGAAATTAATTGTAGCTTTCCTCTAGGCTTATGCTGGTATAAAAGGTTTTGGCTGATGAGCAAATCTTTTCCAAAGACAAGATTTTCAATTCTATCATTTTTAAATAACAGTGGCACAAAAAACCTCACGGGAACAAACTTGTTTAAGTCAGCTACACAAATGAAAGTTGACAAGTGATTAGCTCCTTCTGGGAATGAATTGTTTTCTACATTTTAGGGGAAAAAATGTCATCAGTGACTTTGGAAGTGCCCTGAAGCATGGACTTTGGAAGTCTAATACTACAAATACCAGTTTAAACATTTACATATTTAAGCAATTGTTATAACATGGAGTTGGCATGACAAAGTGCAAACTTCAAAAAAACCTCATCTCTTCTAAAATACAAGCAGTATGCACACTTATAAAAACACAGCAATGTACTAGTAATTGTATTAGTCATCCCGAAGGACCTGCAACAGTGAATACATTAATTCCTACCTTTCATAGAATCATAGAATTGTTTAGGTTGGAAAGGTCCTTAATATCATCAAGTCCAACTGTTAACCTAGCACTGCCAAGTCCACCACTAAACCATGTCCCTAAGCACCACATCTACACGTCTTTTAAATACCTCCAGGGATGGTGACTCAACCACTTCCCTGGGCAGCCTGTTCCAACGCTTGACAACCCTTTCTGGGAAGAAATTTTTCCTAATATCCAATCTAAACTTCCCCTGGCACAACTTGAAGCCATTTCCTTTTGTCCTATCACTTGGAGAAGAGAGCGGGAGAAGAGAACGACACCCACCTCGCTACAACCTCCTTTCAGGTAGTTGTAGAGAGCGATAAGGTCTCCCCTCAGCCTCCTTTTCTCCAGGCTAAACAACCCCAGTTCCCTCAGCCGCTCCTCAGAAGACTTGTGGCTCTAGACCCCTCACCAGCTTCGTTGCCCTTCTCTGGACACGCTCCAGCACCTCCATGTCTCTCTTGTAGTGAGGGGCCCAAAACTGAACACAGTATTTGAGGTGCGGCCTCACCAGTGCCGAGTACAGGGGCACGATCACTTCCCTAGTCCTGCTGGCCACCCTATTTTTGATACAAGCCAGGATGCTATTGGCCTTCTTGGCCACCTAGGCACACTGCTGGCTCATATTCAGCCAGCTGTTGGCCAACATACCCAGGTCCTTTTCCACTGGGCAGCTTTCCAGCCACTCTTCCCCAAGCCTGTAGCGTTGCATGGGGTTGTTGTGACCCAAGCACAGGACCCAACACTTAGCCTTGTTGAACCTTATACAGTTGGCCTCAGCCCATTGATCCAGCCTGTCCAGGTCCCTCTGTAGAGCCTTCCTACCCTCAAGCAAATCAACACTCCCACCCAACTTGGTGTCATCCGCAAACTTACTGATGGTGCACTCGATCCCTTCATCCAGATCGTTGATAAAGATATTAAACAGAACTGGCCCCAACACAGAGCCCTGGGGAACACCGCTTGTGACCGGCCACCAACTGGATTTAACTCCATTCACCACCACTCTTGGGACCGGCCATCCAGCCAGTTTTTTACCCAGTGAAGTGTACGCCCATCCGAGCCATGAGCAGCCAGTTTCTCCAGGAGAATGCTGTGGGAAACTGTGTCAAAGGCTTTACTGAAGTCTAGGTAGAAAACACCCACAGCCTTTCCCTCATCCACTAGGCGGGTCACCTTGTCATACAAGGAGATCAGGTTAGTCAAACAGGACCTGCCTTTCCTGAACCCATGCTGGCTGGTCCCGTATGTGCTATGTGATGGCACTCAAGATGATCTGCTCCATAA
Source organism: Ciconia boyciana (assembly GCF_034638445.1). NCBI lineage: Eukaryota > Metazoa > Chordata > Aves > Ciconiiformes > Ciconiidae > Ciconia > Ciconia boyciana. Next base: position 56,494,639 of record NC_132935.1, on the reverse strand, counting down.
CCTTTCCTGGCACCGAGGTCAGACTGACAGGCCTGCAGTTCCCCAGATCCTCCTTCCGGCCCTTCTTGTAGATGGGCGTCATATTTGCTAACCTCCAGTCAGCTGGGACCTCCCCAGTTAGCCAGGACTGCTGATAAAGGATTGAAAGTGGCTTGGTGAGCACTTCTGCCAGCTCCCTCGGCACCCTCGGGTGGATCACATCTGGCCCCATAGACTTAGAGTTGTGTGTGTCTAAAACTTAAGCACGGTATATTGAGCCTCTAGGGCAGTGCACACTTGTGCATGCCCAAAAGAGAAATTGTTGCTTGCCCTACAGGGTGGAAGTAATTTAAATGACTTTTGCTGGTTGTCGTCCTCCCTTCTCTTTCTATCAGATGAAAGAATGAGAAGGGACATTTTTTTTTTGCTGGCTTCTACTTTGAGAAGACAGAGTTAAAATTGAATCTGTATCATTCTGCTTCTCACTGGCTATGTCAGAGTCACATCACAGTGAGACCCATTTACACCTGTTCCTTTGATTTCTCACATTCTAGTTTCCAATGAAAGGAAACTGAGGACTCTGTACTGGGTTGGAGATGCAGTGCAATTTGGACAGGTTCTTCAATTGGACAAATGGATGGGACAGGTTCCTCAACTGGACAAATGGACACTACTACATACAGAGGCAGATACAGGCTCTGTTAGGTGTAGCCTGCTCCTGGAAATGGGGGGGATGGGCTGCTGGTGATCATTATTTGATTCTTAGACCACATGGCAGGGAACATTTTTTGTTTAAATCTAATCACATAATCTTGGATCATAGTCCATACAATGTACTAAACGTTAACAGAGTATTTCAGAGGTGACAGCTTCAAGTCTGCCTGCAGATCAGACCCCACAAGTTCTTATGCAGTGCATTTTCCTACTTGATCAATCAAAATTATCTCACAAACTGTCATACACTCCTATGACAATTTTGACAATTTATAGTCCAACCCTGTGGATCAATCTTATGTATTTTTCCTCTGTGAAGTAATATATTTATGCTACTTATTTTTTGGGTTCAAATCCACTAAATTGTAATCTTGTGGGAAACTACTTGCTGTAGACATCGACCCATATTAGAGTGTTCTTGTACGTGAGAATCATTCACAAGAATAAACTTAAAATTTGAGCTAAAAGGAAGAGAAAAGTGGACAAAGGACATTCATTTTTACACCCTAACAAAATATTGGACCTAAGCAGATTTTCAAGGGTCTCAAATCCTCCCTCACATTAGACAAGGAACCCAGGTTGATAAGTCTCTGTTCATTCAACTATATGATTTGGATGAGGAGTGGTGTGTTCTTGAGACTCTTCAGCAAAACTAAGCTTTTGAAGTCAGGCATAATACTACCTTGATTTTGGGCATGACAGCAAGTTTGCTTGTTTTTCGCTTTTTTCACTTAGCAAACTGACTCATCTCACAAGGAAGACAGGATCTGCAGTGCAATGTGCTGCATTCCTATAGTATTTGCCAGGATGTAGTGGTCATGACATTTAAAACTAAGATGATAACAGGGAGGAACAGGTCACTCTAGCATGAAATGAAGAAACAGAAGTTGGAAAAAAAAAAAAAAAAAGGAAAAAAGAGAGACTATAAGTTCATATGAAAAATAATGAGTGCTAAAGATAGCCTCCAGCTAGTGGGAAATGGTTCAGGCACCACAGAATAAATTTTATAGCCCTACGGGCCTCTCTGAAGATTTGCTCACTTCCTCTCCATGATGAATACTATTATTCCAAGAAATACTGCTTTTAGAACTTGATTTCTAAGCTAATATCATGTTACGGGGTAACTATGATTAGACAATCTGTGATGTAGAACTTTGGAAAAAAGCTATATTCTTCAATAGTAAAAGAAAAATATGGCAAGTTCTGGGAGAACACTAGTGGACCTGTTTTTTTGAACATACAGCTTTATGCAATTAGAATTAGGCAGAGATTTCCAAGAAAGGTTTTTATGTCTCACTTCTCATCCTGGCTGGTTACAATCAGAAAATTTGCTTACTGTAGAGATGATCCTTTCCATCCAATATCTTCCCTCACACAGCAGCTGGCTTACTTGGTTGAGTAATTATTTTTCCTGTTCTGTGGTACAGGTAGGTAGCAGACAGATTAAGCCAACAGTGCAGAAGACATAATAATCAGATCATTAGACCTGACACTTACTTCATACTCCTCTTTGAATCCATAGCCTTCTGCACACTTCATTTGGGTGATGTGCTGTAGCAAGTCAGCTACACGGATGGCTGGATGAAGCTGTCCGGTCTGGTAGGGCACATCCACTGGATCTCGCTTCTTGTAGGTATGGGATTGGACCAGGCTGCTTGTGTCACTGACCATCGTATGGGTTTCGTCTAGAAAAAGAGTATCTCATAATGTACTGGCTCATTTTCACTTACTAATAGAAATATAAATTACACAGATTTCTAAAGGAATGGCAGAAATCTGACACCATCAGTATTGCTTCTGTCTGTGAAGGCTACACCAGAAGAACCGTAAATCCACGGAGCAGTTTACACAGGGAAATTGCAAGACTGATTGGAATGAGGCAAAGTCCATGGTTCTACAATGGAAGCATTGCAGAGCAGTCCGAACTCTAATATTGTTTTAAATATCACTAGCTGATTACAAACAGGTTTTAAATTAGGCATTTGGTTCTAAACTGCATAGAAGTTTCATTCTGAAACTTCAACAAGTCCCATGGAATGAAATTGGACTTGTATTCTTCTTAGATTACTGAAGTGTTATATTTTACACTGCAAATTTAGAGCAAATGTTTGGAGTGAGCAAAATAAAAAGATGCACAAAATGGCTTATGGTTTCATCAAGCTAGGACTGCAATGGAAATGTAGATCTGATACAACATTTGGAGACAAACTACGAGAGGACAAATGCAAAGGATCATCTGATCAGGAAAAACGTCTTGACTGGCTGCTGAACATGCTTTAGGACTATGGTATATCATGAGACATCACATTAGGCATGGAATGTTATACGTCAACTGACATGCAAGCCAACAAACAGGAGAACCCAGTGGGCTGGTTAAAATTTTTATGAGACACATACTCTCCCAACCCTCCACATCTCTTCCATGGGGCAAATGGGCAACTTACCATTGATTGGCACTTTTAAGAAGATAACATATCAGGAGAAAAAAAGAGGAGGAGAAAAAGGAAACAGGGCATAAGCAACAGTACTACATTAATAATTACAGGTAATTTTATGTTTGTAATTTAGTCTTTACAGAGTGATTTCCTAAATGAGTCAGATTCTGATCTCAGTGTCACAGTATAAATTAAATGTACTGAAACGAAGGTGTCTTACTGTGAGTCAATTCACACAGTTGTAACTGAGATCAAAACTTACACTTAGCAGTAAATAGACAGATGTGAAAGTGCACTCTACCTAAGGAAGCAATATGACTTTCTTCCTGCTTAGATGGAATTTTAAAAATTTGTTCAAACTTGACAAGAGAAAAAAATCCACCCAAATTCTAAGGTCCAAGTATCATCATAAATATTTTTTCTGTTTACCCAAATAATAATTTTACATATTCAACGAGTTTTTGATTTTTAACTGAAATTGTAAATGTGGTGCTTTGACTTATTCAAACTACTCCTCACTGGCTGCACACTACACATAGCAAGGGGTTTATAAAAAGACTATATTTATTTAAAAATTATTACTTTGTAAAATATGTTGTATGAAAGGGAAGCATTAAAATATTTCCACATTCATAAGTTAGATATAGCAGAAAGTCCCACAAATACTCTGGATGAAAAAGTCCCAGATTCTCATGTACACACCAAAAATACTACTACACCTCATTAAAGGTGAGATTCTGGTCTTACTTATACCACTGAAAATGGATTTTAAAGCCACAAAGCTCAACAAATCATATTTCAAGGATAATTTTAGGTTCTCTCAGTTCACACTGATACTAAGACACATGAAATCTGGTTCTCAGTAAGCATACAGTTAATATGAACTGTGCATTGAAACCTAAACCAAAAATAACAGAGAAAAATTTATGGGTATGACTATGGGCACTTCACTACTTTTCCTGTCAGCTTGCTAACCTGATCTAATGCAGAGGAAAAGGATTCATCTTTTAGTCATAACATTTGACAACTTTTGTCTAATGTGTGATAAAATTGTACTGCAAAGCACCTTGGGATGCATGGCATGAAGCGTGGTATACAAGTGTAGGTACAGTATGTTGCTGTTGAAATGGCACCTGAAAACTACAAGGTGGCTAAGACACAAAAGACAAAAAAAGTGTAGGAAGTTGATCATGATTTTTTGGGTGGCTTATTTCAATTTTAGAAACAGGTTAGAAAACTTGGGTTTTCTTTTGCAAACTACAGAATTCCTTGGGACACAGACTGTTAGTAACTAAGATGAAGGCAAAGTTATCAGATAGCAGGGTCCTGTGCTATAAAAGCAGCAGTTTAATCCTTATGAATCTCTTTCCTGTGAGCATCTTTGTTTTAGACTAATTTCCCTCTCTCCATTTCTGTATCTCTTATAGCTGCATTAATACTATTTTTCTCTCTTTGGGAGTGATCTTTCAAGTTGTTTTAATAAAGTGGTTTCAATCCTTGGTTTATATGGTACATTACAAGCCACGTGTATTACAGTTTTTTGCTTTGCTTTTGAGCACTGTAGCATGAGCATTTCAGGCATAACGGTCCACAGTTTTTCAAAGGGTGAGCTCCTCCACATGCAGTGTTCATATGCAATGTGAAGTTTGTCCAGCTTAAATACTCCTACAGCTGCAGTTGTTCTACTCTCCACTTACTCATTCTCATAGAGCTGTACAACACTTATTAAATAATATATTTATGTACTAGTTATATGAACTCATGGCATGGAAGGTCTCTGGAAACCCAGCCCAATATCTTTTCTGGGCTGAGACTCTTTTCCTTCTCCAATCTCAGAAACATGCACATCACTGATACTAGACAAACATGATCTACACTCATGCTCAGCAACTATAAATTTAACCACTGTTATGTAAAGTGGTTTTTTTTAATCTCAGGCTTTCACTTAGGTTATTACGCTAAGCATGGAAGTTTTTCCTCAAATGTAAGAAAATTTCCTCATATCTGAAACTGAGAAGTCAGACTGTTGCATTTTGCATCATTTAAAGAGTTCACCACCAATTATCAGTCTTTTTTTTTCCCAATTGGCTAAGTTCCTAATTTGCATGAATAGTCCAAAGATCTTGCTGTACATAAATTTGGAAATGGTAAGTGTGTTGTGGCCTTTCTAGCAGATTTTGAGAACTAAACTCAACCATTCACCAGACCTGTACCCTTCTCAGGAGGTCACACTGAAAAGTTCATTTAGTTCCAACTACAGGCTTGACCCTGCAGTCTAACCCAACTTCTTTGGACATTGGAAGACAGCAAGAGCAGGCATTAGCTGCAATTAAAACCCAGCAATTTTTGTTAATAGCTATATTCCTCTAACAACTCAAGAGTAGCTAATTTGATTTACCTGAGATAAAACACTATTCCTATATAGACAGTCATAAACACGTTTTGGGAGAAAGACCTGGTCTGAATGGAACACCACTCATAAAAGGGTACTAAATTTTTAACATGTAAGGTTACAAAAATATTCATTTTCCACAGTGAAATAACTGGAAGATTTTCTGATATGAGTAAGCACAGGTTGCTTTAGTAGACCATAAAATACATATCTAACTAATTCAAGATTTTACAGACTTAGTAAAAGCAAAGAAATTTTTTTCCCAGTGTGTGTTTGTCTGATATCTGAATTACTTGCTTAGAGATTATTTCTTGTGGGGAAAAAAGCTAACAATTTTACCACCATTATTACATAGCGAAGGATCACCAAAAAAATCAGAGAAACCATTAACTAAAACTTAATAATCCAGATAGGAAATCTCAAAGTTTTTCTCCTGATAATAGTACTTTTCTCCTTGCCCACCCACAAGGTCAGAAAGAACATCTACTGGATGAAGCGTTGAATGAATGCTAAAGCACACAAAAAAAATCTAACATCTCAGGCAGTTAAAAGCCACTGCAAATTTCATTTGCATGCAGATTATTACATTGTTACAGTCGCTACCGTTACCTTCTTCCAGATTTACATAATGTATAAAAATGCACAAGTTCCTTCTCCAAGTTATCACACTGAGATGCACTGCACTAAATATTCTTTCACAATAACAAATTTTCAAGATCACCTTCCTAAACTTCTACTTCTTATATGCTTCACTCTACTTTTAGGTAAGCCTGTTTAACTTACAGTTTAAGGGCAGGAATGAGTTAAGGGGTCTTGTATTTCTTACAGTGATTTGAAGAAAAAGGAGGAGAAAGAAAAATATTTGTTGTAAAAATATCAGACATTGTAAAAAGAGTAAATAGATAGGCTTAACATTAGAGTTGGAGTTCTTGCTACAGAGCACTGTTATATTTTGACTTATTATTTAAAAAAAATCTCCCTGTTTAGTTTAAAGTTAGTATAGGAAGGAGGTGTAAATGATTACAAGCCACAAAGCGGTTAGAGTTACTTAAGCATTGAAAATGCAATAGTGCCTCATGCTTATTGTTTTATCACTGTGCAGAAATCTCTCTCTTTTTGACATTGGACAATAGCAGGTTTTCCTAAATTCCCAGTGGAAATGCTTTACACTTTAACTGTATGTTTTTAACCTACAGTTCTACTGTTCTATTTCGTTCCTGTGACACCTGATGCATAATAAACTATATACTCTAAGTGTCATGTTAGCATTTTGCTGTTCAAAATACCATCTCTCCTCTGAAACTTCACTTTGACAAGCATGTCAGAAACTGTGCGGTATTGTGAGAAGAAATGATAGCTGGTGGATGGCCAAAACTGTATTTTGTCTGATTTTCTGTATCATGAATAGTCTAATTAGGAAAAAATGTTATTTTTAAGAAGTGACATCTTCAGTTCTGAGATAAAATGGAAAAAAATGAGAGAAACTATTTCAATTGCTGCGATAATCAAATTCTTTTGTGTCACTCCAAATACATGCATAAACATTTCCTCACAAATCCACTTGTTAAAATTATTTCTCTCTTTTCTCCCGACTTGCACTATGACAGTAGTAATCAAGCCTGATAACTGTCCTTAGCATTTTCAGTGTAGCCAAGCCTACCACCCCTCCCTTTAGCAGAAAGCTCCAGCTTTTTGCATACTATTGTCTGTACCCCGAGAACTGTGACTTTCTAAATTACTTCAGCAATAAACTTTGATAAAGGGAAATGTTCTCACCTAAAATTGCAGTTGGCACAAATGGATCTGTCATACATCATAAGCAGGTCAATGCAGAAAAGGTAAAAAGAGAGAGAACAGTAAATGACTGATAAATGTTCCCGAGTTTTCTTTCAGAAAGCTACTGTAAGCAACCAGTATGTTGCTTATGTATGTATACAATTTCTATGGCGCAGAGTATAATAACATAATTATATATGCTTTTATTATGAAACGGTCTATATAGGGTAGAAACCAAGAAAAAATCGGTTACCTGGGTAATAAGAATTAGGCACTGTTGTGCTCAATGTGTTAGTTTTCATTGTAAATGAAGATGGTGAAGATACAGCTGCGAAGAGAAACAAAGCTGGTTAGAGACAGGGAAGTGATACGTAGCTATTTAAGCTGAGTGATACAGCATATGTGATTGACTTAGTTTAGAATCCGTTCTGTTGTGTTTGCTGCATTGGAATCAGGACCTAGGGAAAACCAGGTGTGTCTAGTGAATAAAATAGCTCACTGAATTTAATCAATTCTCTAAAAAGAAATGCCATCAGAGAAAGCATTTTGATTGGTGATGACAAATATACTTCTTAAATCACAAGATTAGACTGAATACTGATGCTTGAATAAAGACATGGCGACAATACGTGTTTTTGACAGAAGCTTTGATCATTAGTAAATTTACTTAATAATACTGTAAATACTGTATGCAAATATTCTACTATAGTTCATTTTTTCCTCTCCGTTTTTTTGATTTGTTCAGACAGGTGGATAATGTGTACACAGATACAATTATGCCTGAAAATTACCCTTTGTTTAACAATGGTTTTCAGGAGTGATACATAGGCCAATGCTCATATTGGTATTTAATCATTTAACCATTTGTAAAACCTATGGGAAAGCCCCATGCAACAAATTAAGTTCATTTAGTTCCCTGGTATACAAAGATCATGTGAATTACCATTGTAAGTACAGATACATTCAACAGGTGGGAGTTAATCACAACATTTTACAGGACGTTCAACCAAAGAGTCATTAAAGGTTTTTAAGCAAAGCTCATTGCAAATTCAGCCTTAGTTGCTTGTCTACACAGCTCAAATTCAGTCAGATCAGTGAATGTAAGCACATTCTGCATACCTATAAAGACACTAACAGGAATTTGTGTCTACTTTTGTTTAAAAGTAGAATTGACGAAGACAGGATCTGCTGGATGAGAAGGAGTGAGATTACTCCTGCTGGCTTTCATCCATCTTTTTTTGGTTGATCTTCTAGGGCATTCAGTTGCCAGCCCTTGTTAAGATGGAGCTATCTGAAAACGGACTTAAATAATGCTGGCAGTTATCACTTACCCTATAAATGAATATATCTGAACCTACTTTCCTTTGATTAAGTCTCCTGAATCACTGGATGGAAAGAACAGAGTGGTATTCCTTTTGGGTATGGATGCAGAGATTAGTTGAGGTCAGTTGCTGCAGCTAATAAAACTGGCTAGAAAGAGAATGCAGCTAGGATAATAACCTTTCATAGGAAGTAGGAATGTTCTAAATCTCTTGAGTACAAGGCCTTACACAAAGATTATTCCTAAAGACTGTCAGACTGCTTCTTCTGGTGACCACATTTCTTAAGGAAAGTCTAATTAGAGGTTCTAGACCTCAAGTGGTATAAAATACTTGCTATGCCAATAATTTCAAATTGGTTTAAGGTGGTTTACATAAAGACGATTTAGTCCCAGGAACTCATTGCAGCTTCTTTGGTTGTGACCATTCAGTAACACCAGTGGAAAACTACATCATGATGATGGAAGATGAAGTCAAACCTCTTGATCTCTTCACAGAAATAAGCAATCTCATTAACTGAGATGGTATATTCTCACCAGAAAGGCAAGTCAGATTTTGAAAGATCTATTTCAAAGCAATTTCAAAAGTAACTCAAACACAAATTAACATTGCAAATTCTGAGCCTAATGCTGCTGAGAGAAGTCTCACTGTATAAACCTCACCAAGTGTTTGTACAATTGAGCTTGTCAAAGATAAGTTCTCAAGTATATTATTAAAGAGTGGGAGTTGGGCCTCGCATACTGTTAGTACTTGAAACAAAATTCAATCTTTGACAAATTCTGAAGATGTTCAAAAACACTGGTATACAAGAAAAACTGAGGTTCCTTAAGAACTACAAAAAACAAGAAAGGTTTTTGAACATAGTCATTCTTTTTTCATTCTTTTTAACAATTATAAAAAACTACTGTTTTTCCTGGTCTTTGCTCAGTGCTAACCTCCAGACAGGAATGAGTCCTCGACTAAAATTCTAATACAGGAAATTTTATATCCCAAATTTTATTTATTTTCAGGGTAGATCCAAGAAGACTCAGGATATTAGAGAATCTCTTAGGAAACTGCAGAACACATAATTCTACTGAGTTCTTCCTTTGCACAAGCCACAGAAAGAGCATCATCTAGAATTGGAAATAATAAGACAATCAGATCACCATTATTAAGTTACGACATTCAAAAATAAATTTTGCCTACAAAAAAGAAGTGAGCTGGGGAAGCATTTGAAGGACTTGGGACAGTATGAGGGATAAAATTTTTTTAACATAATAGAGATTGCAGAAAGGTAAAACTACAGCTGTTTCAGTAATGTCTTTGCTCTTTTGCAGAAGAAAAGGATGGACAGAAAAAAGCTCAATTATCCTTATTATTTTTAAAGAAGTCTGTTCTTGATGTCTTGTCTTGCTCATTCGAATACGCAGTGCAATGTGCTGCACAGTGGGAAACTCTGGATCCCATGGATTTTCCATGACTGAGTAATGAGGAATATTTTAAAAACCATTTGCACCTTTCTTCCACCTTCCAAAAAAAAAAAAAGAAAAGAAAAGAAAAGAAAAAACTTACATCTCCCATTTAGATTGTGTGTGTCCATGAAAGAGAAAGCTTCATCACAGTTGGTGCCTTGCTCCGTGTAGCTTTTATCCATTGAATTCACCATCACTGTCATTTCCTGCCGTGTACTACTCAATGTCTCTTTCCGCTTTTTAGCCAATTTTCTTAAGAAATGAATGTTGAGGAAAAAAAAGAAAAAAAACAACACTCAGTGAGCAGACATAGTCTTCATGTTGTTCAGATCAGTATTGTAGTTTGTAACCACATTATTAAGCAACATATTTACAATTATTACTGCATTTCTGGAAACTTAAATTGATTTCACACTCATGGCCTTTAGCAGCATCTGATAATCAAGGGATAGTTGCCAATGCCCTGACTTATGGTGAACAGCACCTTAATCCTTGGGGACCACCACTGAATCAAAGGGGACTACTTGGATACAAAGGTGATGTGAGCTACTGTATCAGAGGCTACATCTGTTTAAATACATCAATAAAAATGATAGGAGAGAAGATTTCACTGGAACTGACAAATCAGTAACAATTTTCACTTCACATGTGTAGAACTGTCTGGAGCTGTTTCACTGAGACACCATATAACACAGCTAACTGGTTTACATCATACTGTATAGTATATGTTTCATCTCTTAACACACTTTGCACAACCAAGTGACATTTTAAATTGAATTGCATTTCTAAAGACTATTTTCTGTCACTCTTGATTTCAGGAGAATTAGTCCCAAGAGTTAGTTGCTTCTCAGCAGGAATGCTCTGTCAGAGACAAGATCTTGATTCTGATATTAGAATAGTGATTCATTAAGCTATAGAACTGCTGTGGACACATGTACCTCTTTTTTCCAGATCTGACTGTTTCTGTCTAAACTAAAATCTCACTCTGTCTCCTCCAGAGTTATGCTTAGCTACCATCACAAAATAACATGTCCAAAACTCTTGATTTTTCTTTCAAGCTCTGTGTGACATCTGTGATCCTGATGATGCTGTATCCCATGCCCATTTGGCTTGTTTCCCTGGCCTGCGACTTTGTCTTAGACGAAGCCCTTCCCCAAGTCCTTGCCTACAGCCTTCATTCAAATTTTCCAGATTCCTTCTGTGTAGTATCTTCAAGGAATGGGTTTTACACAGAAATAACTGCTCCACAGACTTCGATCTTCTCGTATCTGTTAATTCAATGATTTTTCCTCGTGGAAAACATAATGAGCCAGGTCATATCCACCCACCAGAAAGATCTTTTAGATATCTTCAACCGGAAGTTACAGGAGCTTATTATCCCATCTAAGTTTCCTTCCACTTCTAGAGGCCTACTGCATCAAGCATAACCAACTTGTGCTAACTCTCAAAGCCTTTCTCTTTGTTAACTCTCATTCAGTATTAAAAAATGATTCCCACCACAGACTTTTACACCAGCCTCCACTAGATTTTCAAACAAGCACATTTGTATCCCCTCATGTTGCATGGGAGGAGCTTTCTGTAAACCTCCCTACCAATAGCTCACTATTCTCCTTCAAATCACTGCCTGCAGACACACTTTGCAAAGTACTGATATTACTGCTCACTGTGCTGATCAGTATTGCGTCAAGAGTCTTCCCATGTTCCCCATCTATCTACCTGTTGTCTCTTATCCTACACCTAGATAACAAGCCATTTGGGCAGGAGCTATGGTTATGTTCTGTACCAATACAGTACCAAGCTCAGCAGTATCTTAGTCCATGACTAAAGCTCAAAAGGCCTTTGAAACTGAAGTCTTGCTGTTAATAGAAGTAGTAATAGTAAGTGCAGGCATGCTATTGGGTCATTGCACACAAAAGTATTAAGGGTCACATTTGGCCCTCAATAAGCTGCTGGATTGCCACTCCATTCATGAGGGCATGTCCCCATGATGAAAGCGACTGAAGTATTCTGCCTTAAAAACCTGCTACAGTACCTGCAGTAACAAGTAGTATGTAACTCTTTGCTCATCCCGGCTCAGAAGTCACCTGTGTTAGCTTGAGCCACCATGAACACACTCTAGATTGCAACTGATGCTGAGAAGGAGAGAGCTTACAGTCAGTTGGATGGCAGCCACTTGTGGAACTCTGTACTACACTAAGCATTTAGATGTGCAACAAAACCTCATCCATAAATGCTCATTATTAGGGATTTCAAAATTCACTAATGATAATATTACAGTCCAGCTAAGAAAGAGTGTAGATAAACAGTAACAAGTCACATCCTTCCTGTAGATGAAGTTTAACTCCTGATTTTGTAATTTGGAATATCACTGGTGGACAGCAAAAATAACTCATAAACAAAGGTTTTGTTTCTAAAATTTGATTTAATTTTCACTTAAGGAGATTAAATGGAGGAGCTTAACAAGTCCCTTTCTGATCAACACTAATTTACTTTGTAGACTTGATAACAAAACTGGTTCTTTATTACTTCACAGTGCATAAATGCAGGAGGGACCACTAGATAATCTAGTCTGAACTCTTTCATATCAGAGACAGTAAAATTTCACTCAAGTACCATAACTAAAACAAAACTCTTACATCTTTGCATCCTTCAATCTCCCCCTTCCTTCATATCTAACTGTAATGAATGAATAATATTTAAAGTAGAATCTGAGATGTATCTCCTAATGCATGAACAACTTAATGGAAGTCCTTTATAAGGACTTATCAAAGTGATAACATGAAATAGATATATTTTTTCCTCCTTCCACCCTTAGCTCAGATGGCAACACACTAAGTCATGCATAGCTCCTCTTCTAATCCTCTTTAGCCTTAAGCTACATGCAGCTACTCCCACCACCTGCCAACCACTGGGCAATTCACAGCTTAGATGCATTGTGAAACCAAAACCTGAACAGTGACAATGACAGCACCCAGTGTGGTCACTGAAACTTCATCCATAAGGCACATATCATACTTATTTTATTTCACGGTTGTGCAGACCATAGGAAAGTACTTCAGGACAATTCAGCACTAGAGCACCGCTTCAGGAAGGCATGTAGAAATAGCTTTTCTTCACAAGACTTCATCTCTTCAGGCTGGAATCAGCAGCTTCTCTTTAACCAGTTGTCAATCCAACTAGCTATCTAAACACTGCATAGTCACTAAAGCCAGGAAACTGCAGTATATAGTGGCCTTCCCTTACTCATCAGTGGACCTGTGAGTACTATGTCTATTCACAAAACCTTTAATCGCTGTCAATGTCACAAGCTCAGCACTTTCTCCAAGAACTCTTGCATGTGAACAACGTACTGGTGAACAGGTAACAACTCTTCCATAACAGATTTTTAAAGAAACGTTGCTAGGAGAATTGCCCCGGGCAACATTATAGTGATACTAATCCATATCTGAAAATCCACAATGTGGTAAAATATATGATACCAGCCACTCTGTGGGATTACAAAAAACTACATGCTCTGTAGGGTTACACATCTGCTGTTACAGGGAATGTCCTTTATTTAACAGTAAAAATTGTATCCTTCCCCAGGAAAGCCAGAGTTCTTGCTTATTACACCAACAACATGAAGCTCAAATTTTGTAAAAAGTCAGCTAATTTTCTTAAAGAAATTACACTAACATTTTCTCATTTCCTTCATTTCTGGTTTTGGTCCCATAATCAAGCTATAGCAGATTGTTTTTATGACAGTAACAACTGTACAGTACTTCTCAATCTGAATCTAATTCTGGAAATAGGTCTCATGGGAAAAGCTCAAATCTGAAACAACTGTTACAGGAAGAGAGCGATACCAGCCAGACTTTTGTACTGTGAACAAAGACACCCACTGGACTTAGTCAAGTAAACTTTAGCTGAATATAGCATTTTTTACATCTGCAGTTTTCAGATATTGCTGAAGGTGTTGCAGTGCTGCAGTCTCTGCAACTCATCCATTCCTTGGATCTCTCGATCCCTGGGAGGCTCTAGCTATACAAGATTTAAGAAACTCGTAAAACCATGGTACTTCACATCACCATCACCACTCATGCTCTTAGATTTGAAGTAAATTTGGGGGGAAAAAAAGACTTAAATATTTGATCATCTTCACTCGCGGAAAAGACACTTCATAGCTACTCTCTGATGTTTCCTCCTTAAAGAAAAAGAGACATACAACCAAAGGAAAAACTAAAACGGATGGAAGCTCCCATGATGATTACCTAGGATGAAATTCTTTATGTAGGGAAAGCAAAAATGACCAGCTTATCACACAAATAGTGTCACCATCACTATATGAGGAAAGAGAATGTACTATACCAGTCTGAGAAAAGAGGAGCCTGATATTCAGAACAATCTCAAGACTAGCTAGGAACTGTTGGTATTTTAAGGCACAAGAAATTGCGACAAGTGAGCTGGTGTAATGGTAAAAATATGGTAAAATGCAGAGCAGACAAACATACAGACTCTCCCCAACAAATTGTGTGGGATTTTGGGTATCATTTACTCTGTTCTGTTACAAATATTAATAAAATCAGCCTAGGAAAATAATAAGCTAAAGGCTTCATCACAATCTGTCCCCATTTTATCTGCCACCATGAAACTCTTAAATGCTGCATCTTCTCCTGCACAGTCCCTTCTAGTTGAAAGGATCACCTTGTAAAACTTCTGCAAGCCTGACTCAGTACCTTTCTCAGAATCCTCCTTCTCTGTGATTTCTCCCTCCAACCCTCTAACAAACCAACGCCAATAACTGTTAAGTTGCTGCTACATTATCAGCCTCTATTTGGTTCATTTTCCATCTACTTACCTGCATCCATTTTCTCTGTCCTGTCTTGACTTAAATAACAAGCTCTTTGGGACCTAGCTTGCCTTTTCCCTTCGTGTTTATAAAGCACTAGGCACAAAGCACAAGACGCAATGGGACACTACCATAGTTAGAGGAATGTAACGACAGTAAAAATAATTTTTAAGAAATGGTGTCTGGGGCTGATAACCGGAATCAACTCAGGCTCTGAAAGAAATGTGCCTTCCAAATGTGCCTTTACTTTAGGAACAGTGAGAAAAGCATATTTATTTGAATCAAGCAAAAGCACTCACTTTCTTCTTCCCAATTCCAAACTGAGTGTTACTCCCCTTTTTGTATCAGTATGCCTCCTTTCTTCCAAGCAAAGAAAGGAGAAACAACATGCTGCTACTTTCCACAGCTCCAGCAACACACTACCATCACCAAGATATTAATAAACACAGTGAGATGAAATTTGTGTTAAAGTTGCTAAAGGAATTTTTTCCTTTAATTAATTCAATGAACTATTGCACTTATTGTAACTTAAGATAAAATAGCTTCTTCTTATATAGATATTGTTTCAAATTCTACTTCTCTGTTTGCGGACAGGTCACATAAATGGTTCTGATAAAGAAAGGATTGGGGGCTTTAATGCAACCCACTGGTGTGGTGCACTTGTAGTTACAAAAGCTTTTAACAGTTTGCTCACCAAACCCCTGAAAGAATCTAAAATATAATCAGAAAGATCCTTTAGTAAAATAATAGCTGGTTAAAAAGATACAATACAAAGGGTAGGACTAAAAGGTCATATTTCACAACAGAGATACATTACTAGTGGGTCCCCTACAAAAGTGCATGTTGGGATTTGTACTGTTCACCATATACACACTGATCTAGAAAAGCAGTGAACAACATTGCTGTCCACAATGTTTTTGGACAACACACAATTTTTAATTGGTAGTAAAAGTTAGAAATGGGGTTAAAAAGTTACAAATTTATCTCATGAGGTAGAGTGACTGGACATTCACTTAAGATAAAATTCAGTGTTGACAGATATAAAGTCACGCATATAGGAAAAAATAATCCTAACTATATACACACAATATTGGGTCTAAATGACTTCATAAACAACAGAAGAAAGAAATCTGGTAGTCACTGATTCTCTGAAGACAAAAGTTCAGTGCTATGTATATTAAAAAAGGCAAAAAGAAATCAGAAATGGTTAGGTAAGGAATAGAGAACAAAATGGAAAATGTCATTAAGCAAGTGTATAAATCTATGGAGCTCCCACATTTTGAACACTGCATGCAGTTCTGCTATGTGCCTATGCAAAAAAGATTTTGTCAAACTAGAGAACATATGCAGAGAAGTGATGGAAGATCAAAGGAACAGATCCTACCAGAAGGGTGGTAGTCCTTACACAGATAAGGAGTCCCCAGTTTAAAAAAGAGGCAGTTGAACTGGGAATACAATAAAAGTATATAAAAAAGAAAAGCATGGAGAAAAGTAAGAAATTAAGAAAGAATTACTATTTCTCAACGATGTAAGAACCAGAACCAGAGGGTATTCAGAAAAATTTTAAATATAAAAGTAAATACTTGCACACAAACCAGATAATTATGGAACACATCACCACAGGACTCTAGAGATACCAAAAGTAAATATCAGTAAAAGAAAAATTGATTAAGGGCTGAGCAGAGCACAGTGAATGCATTACCTTATCTTCGCTCTGTTCCTCTGTTCACCTAAAGGTTTGTCACTGGCCACTGTGACAGACATGATGTTAAGTCTGTGGACTTTTAATACAAGATTTGATGCAATTTTTTATGATATTAAACACCTTATTTGCTTTTCTAACACTTAGAATTACTCACCTTTTTGCATTGTTTAGGCTACTTATGATATACCAGGCAGGATTAATTAACTCAGAAATTAATTACTTTGCCCATCTATTTTGTCTGTCTAAGATACGCTAAAAGAAGACGCATAATTATTTTGGGGAAAATGCGTTAATGTGAAATAATTTAATGAGCATCACTGATTCAGTGACAGTCTGAAGATGTAATTTAATAAAAGCTCTCCACAAGAAGCATATAAGAAAGCCTGCAAATGTAACTGACTTAATCCCTGTTTATTGTGTCTTTATACATTTTTCATACTTATGTTGTAATTATTTTTCCTTTAACAACAAAATAGTCCTTGTCAATAACTGTGATTGTTTTGCTGTTTTCTGCAATGGGTCCTCTAAGGCAGACACAAAACCACACATCACACATCATTGTGAAAACTACATGTGTACGGTGGAGTTCAGGTTTAGTTTACCGCCTCTGGTTTGCAATAGTACACATTTGGTAACATTGTTATTATTCTAACCTGCATTAGAAAATTCAAAATACTTGCTATTTTTTAGGATATCCTTTTAGGGCATACCTTGAATCTCCAATGCCTCATCTGTATTCTTTATGTTACTTTTCATTGTTAAAAGGTCCTCATAGAAAACAAGTTTTATATGAATATCTAATTAATGTCGAACCCATTTCAACCAAAATGGTAAATTTCTTTCGGTGTTACTAAATAACTATCATTAAAAGTAATTAATACTTTTAGTCTCCTTTATATTTCTTATCAAAACAGCAACACTCTGCGTGGAACGCTTTCTAACTCCCCTGAATGGACTGAGAAACATGAAGCAATTGAAATAAAGTGAGGAAACAAAATATAAATAGTATGGCATTAGTGATAGTGAAGTTCTGCTTATAGCAAACTTTTGTCATTCAATTTCACATTTATATGCTTTATATTGAAATGTAATATGCTCAAGAATGCAATTTCCCAGTGACATTAAACTGTGTACTGTCAACACTCTATCAGACAGGAAATAAAGTTAGGAGAAATATTTTTAAAGGCACTATGTTTTGCAGCAAGAACTAGTGAACACTTAATAAAATGCTTTACAAGTTGTCCCCACTTCAGGAACTAGCATTTCTAGAGAACAACCACAGGGAAAGTAATTGTCAAGAGAATTAAAAAAGAAAAAGGTAGGCAGGATCCCACTGAATTGTGTTGTTCCTTGCTTAGGATCTCTTAGTCTGCAAACCTGTATTAGATTATAAAATTATTCTTTGTCCTAAGAAGTCCAACATATATTTTTGTATTGACACCACAACAAAGTAAAGCTACAACAGTATGGAAGACTGATGTAGAGATTATGAATATGTGACTATAGCCAAGGGTGCATAAGCCCTTTCACCTGGTGGTTTATTATAATTTCTTTTAGGTGCCTTCTTTTGTTTTAATTATCAACTTCCTGCTTCAGAGCAAATGCTAACATTATTCATTTCATTTTTACTGTGCTCTTGCATTCTCTGATAAAGACAAAAGAATGAACTTTAAAAAAATGCTGTGATGCTGCTCGAATTTTGAAAACAGAGCTCCTGATACCACAGGATTTTATTTCCCCCCCTTTCATTCACTGTGGCTTTTATTTTTTGCCACAGAGACTTTAGAAGCATTTTCAGTAACACCAAAACTAGTACTGGGAGACCAAGAAGGCATCCTAATACTAGCAGGACTGGCTAGAAAGGGAGAAGGAGAAAGGAATACAAGTAAAAGAGTGGGGGGGAGGATTTATTTAACGTACAGAGTTACAAGAATTGAGTGCAAAATGAATAAAAACTTTTTAAATGAAGGTGGAGGCTAATGAAAATGGTTTTGATTTATATCAGCATAAACAAAACCAGTTTTGATTTTCTGTGTTTTTTACTTGCCTTTTTACTCATTGCATATTAGAACTTTAATGGTCTTTTTGCACTTTGTTGTTACTAGTAGATTGGTTCATTAGCATCACATGAGATCAAAGTAAAAAGAAAAGTTGTTTGGCTACATCCCATTTTCAAAATAGCAGTGGTAGCTCACAGGTAAAGTATGGCATGACTGAAGAAGAAACAGTGGATCAGAAAAGAGAGAAAGAAAATATGGAGGGGAATGGGAAATGAGAAGGAAAAGATGATGGAAAAGTAAGGTGCAGCTGCAGTCACAGACACAGCTCACCTGCTCTTGCTGCTAAGTGTTCTTTCTTGAATTCAGATATTCAGCACATGCTTTCAGATTTGCTTATAGTGACATCATGAAAACCTCTGCTTATCTGTTTCTTAGCTTCTGCTTTGTATGAACTCCTACATCAGGTTATCTGAGTTTCTGCAAGTGAGGGTTATAGCATCAAACCCAAGAACACCTCAGGTCAAAGGAGGCGTCGCACTGACAGATTTTCTTTGCTGAAGCAGTGGCTGAGGGGGGACACTGGTGACTGACCGACAGTGTGAAGAAACTGGAGCTGTGTGGTGCGTCAGATTAATGTAACAACATTTATTTGAAATGGGCTGACTCTTGTCTTAGCTCACAGAGAAAGTTAATTTTGTGGTTACAGTTTAGTTCTTGCTTGTCCATCTAAGAAGGCCTCAATGCATTCTAGTATGATTGACAGGCTCTTCAGGGAAGGCTCTAGGCTATGGCAGAAAAAAGAATTTGAGAAGCTTTGGCAGAACTATACGTCTGTAAAGCTCCTGGCTGCAGTATTTCTGGCTCAAGTTAGTCACTGGTTTTGGTCTTCAGAAAAATCCACTGTAAAAAAAAAACCAACCAACACCACTTTGCCCCCCCCCAACAGGAGAATAAAACAGTAATGAGATGTGAGCAGCAATCTTTTTCAAAATTTACCACTATCTAATTTTGACCATGACCTTGATTATTATAAGTAATGAATCAGGTAATAAAATGTCCCATTCTACTCAGTTGAACTAAGGAAGCAAAATGAAAAGCCACAAATTCTCTGAATTTGTTTCAAAATTTAACAATTTGGCAATATGAATTTAAATTTGTGTTTTGATTCTTATGATCCCCAAATTAATCAAGAAAATAGTGAATACAATGTTTAATTGACCTGTAAGTCCTCCTGAATTGTAAGGGTATATAAGAAAAATACACAGAATATTAACACCTTGGTTTTTTCCCCCCAATGAATTAAAAGGCAAATGCTTATGAATCTCTTCAGTTCATTAAAGACTTAGCTGACTGATTTACTTATGTGATTAGAGCAGTCATGTGGAACTACTTGCAGGACGAGGATCAGGGTGCCACTTAGAATATGGGAGAGGCCAAAGTATGACAAATCCTTTACGAGCACAGGGAGGAATCCAGTAGCCCAGCTGCAGCTGGAACACTTGAAGGCCAAAAATCATGGAGTGACAACAAACTGCTATGTGCTTGTCCTCTCTTCCCACAAAGAAAAGAGGACAGCCAGGCAGCTGAGAGGTCTGTTATAGAGAAGAATGCAGGGACCCGGAGCAGCTGGGACCAGCTAAATTAGAGTAGGGAGATGAGCGGTAAAATGACTGCATTACCAAAAAAAATCACTATAGTCTTTGACATAGGAGCAGACCAGCACCCAGGTCTCTCTTTCAGCTGACAGCTCTGCTCACTAAACCAGTAAGTCATACTCTCTGATCCAGTCAATCTTGAATTACACAAAGCAGTGTATTTTTAAAGGTTTTAGAGAGTTCTTCCTATTAAAACCCATGTATAACCAACCAGGGGATTAGGACCCTCTGATAGGAAAGGAAATGGACTTTCAAATATTACCTGACTGAGCAGGGAATTGAACCTGGATCTCTCTTGACAGACAAATCCTGACTGAGGAGAGACTGAGAGATCTGTGCTTGTTCAGCCTGGAGAAGAGAAGGCTTACAGGGGATCTTACTGCAGTTTTTAACTACCTAATGGGAGAGTACAGAGACAGAGCTAGACTGTACACACATGGTGAAAGGACAAGATACGCTAGACACAAGTTGCAACTCGGGAAATTCCTATTAGATCTTAGTAACATTTTGTCACCATTGGGTTAGTCAAATAGTGGAGCAGGTGCTCAGAGAGGTGGGATCTCCATCACTGGAGATGCTCAAAACCCTGCTGGACAATGTTCTGAGCAACTCGATTTAGTTTAAGACTGCTTTGAGCAGGAGGTTAGAAAAGATGATCTCTAAAGGTCCCTTCTGATCCAAATTATTCTAGGATTCCCATTAAATATTCTGGTAATAGGGCTTTTTTCATAAAAGGCAGCCATAGGGATTTAAAGGATTACAGATTTGAACACAATCCTCAACTGTGCCCCTTCTTTGGAATAGTCCTACACGTGAAATGCGCAGTCAGAACCAATACTAGCAAAATTACATACAGTCATATAATTAAATATGATGGTAGATATAGATTCTTTTTAGTTATTTATTTCCTTTTTTTAATCATTTTTTTCTGCCGCATGTACTAAACCACCTTTCTAACTTAAGGAGCAAAGCTTGTGTAAATATTTTTATCAATAAAGCTTTTTCATTAGAGAGCTAGTTATATTCACATTGAACTGCATAATGAGAACGTGATAATTTTCCATGAAAAAAGGCAAATTATATTTTGATTTTCTAATATGGTATTAATAATATACATGTTCTCATTTTAATGAAGATGAAATGTTCCATTCTCCATTGTGTTTGATTTGTACTAATTTCTGCTACATTAATTGTACATAAATGTAAAATGACATTATACTACTTTACATGCTTTCTATTACGCTATTTCAACTTTATTGAAATGAAGGATTTGAAGTTTCTGAAGAGATTCTTTTCTGAAATGTATGGTCACATGAAAATTCCACACCTGACCTTTCCTTTTGCCGGAGGATACTTTTTTCCCACAAAAAGAAATTTCAGTTTCGTAGCTAACTCTATTAAGAACAGTAAATGAAAATTTACACAGAACCTGGACTTTCTCTTTTGTCAGCATATATGCCATTTTACTTATCTATAGTTAACCAGAATACCTAGGTTCTTTTGTATGCAAATGAATATACATACCTAATTTTGTTTTAAGAGATAAAACTTAAAAGAAACAATTTAGATGAATGAGAGATGTGTATGTCATATTGGGCTCACAGAGAGATATATTTCCTTCACAGTATTGTGTAGATGGGTATTAAAGACTGTACACGGTACAAGAAAACCGTATTTATAATGTATTGTTTAAAAGATATAGTTTGCATTTGACATTGCAAGCCTTCCCCTTTGTCTCAACAGCTTTTCTTTTTCTTCTTTTCCCCCATCATATTATCATATGATCTGAATAAAGAACTAAACAGACAACACTGGGTCCTACTCAGGAGGAGGTAGCTGTGTGATGTGTAGTGCCAGACAGGATGAACATGAAAGCTTTTCACAGAAATACATTCATGGCAGATTTTGAAATTCTCTTCCTGAAACTAATTATCATTTTAGAAAAGGCTGGCTAATGATGAAAGAAAACACCTTCTTATCCCATAGCTGTCAGTTTTAAGTAGAGCCTCAAACTCCCAGGGATGGTGTGCACTGTAGGTGCCCAGAATCCCTCTGCTTTTGCAAACCAAGACAAGAGGCAGTGTTAAACTGATGCAAATTTGTTCTGGGATGATTTTCCCCACATTTTCAGAGGTGTTCTCAGCACGAGGAATTACAGAGCTCTATGGCAGATGTATCTATTATGTGGTAGTTTAATCATCCTCTCTGTCCACTAACCTCTCTGAGATTTGCTATGATATTCTAAACTCCTTAAGCGTGGCCTGGGAAATTTCCTTCTTTAAAAGTAAATCTGCCACATAAGCGGTTCCTTCCACAAACAGAAAATCCCTAGCCCCGCAGTGCATCACTACCTGAGGCCGACCTGGGTACGGGACAGATATTTTCTACATGAAATAACTTGTTACTTTCACTATGGGGTTAGAAAGTTTGTCTTGCAAGTCCCAGCGGAGGAAGCAGATTCCCAGATTTCTACGAAGTCTAACAAGTTACTTCTATGCTTGCATAGGCTCAAGTTAATAGAAAGCAATAGTAACTGTGACAGTTTTAAATACAGGAAATATTTTTCTTTCAAGGTATTTAGGTCTCTGCATAGATCTCTCTCTCACTGGACAGAAACTAAGGCATTTGGCTTTATCAGTATAAGGATATAAAGCACAGTCAAAATAAGTTGTTTGAAGTTCTCCAAAACATTCCTTAAATGAATGATCTTTAGCATATTTGCTATTTAAATATATGTAAATATATTGTATGTATTGTATATATTATATACATGCATGTATATATGTAAATATATAACTAAATATATGTAGTGGTGTAGTGCAGAACCAAAAGCAAAGGTTTTGATAGGCTTAATTTAATACGACTCATTCATTAGCTTGCTGCTCCCCAGTAACAGAATACAAAACAGCCAAAGGCTTTTTGCTGATGCAAAATTCCATTGTATTAGTACAAATGTTCTGGTAGACAGATAAGCATCCTGACCTAGCTCCTACATAAGTCCTGCAGTGGGAGGTACTTCTTCAGTTCCTGGGTATATTGCTTTCTACGCAAGACAGTGTTCCTTGCTCACGCTGACTTTTTGAACGACAGTCCTGTACTTCCTCACTTGAATAGATAATTTTTGCCTCTGTGTATCCCAATACAGGCAGCACTCTGTACAACATATTTGCTAGTCCTGGTACTGAGCATTCACAAACTCGCACATGATTTTTTCTGTACTGCCTAGACTCCATCTCCATCACGTGCCTTTCACTTTTTCAAGCAATTCCCTCCTTCAAGACTTTTGTAATATTCAATACACCTCAGCAGTTCAAAATATCCAACTGCACAGCGTTTTAATCAGCCTTTTAGAGGAGTCTATCTTCTTTCTCTTCCACAAGAAGAAATCTGCCTCGACAAAAGTCACTGACTAAAACCTTAGAATAGGCAATACTCAGTCATGTAAGAAAGAAACTCATTTTTTCCTAAGGGGCTGCTGAAATTGGGCCATCCCCTAAAGGCAGGTAGAATAACTAGTGGGATGCATGAAGATATACCCGGAGCATAGTGTTCTTGGTAGTGCACTAATTTAATAGTGCTCTGTGCTCACTGGGGGGAAGGAAGGCACTAAGCAGTGGTTCTTTAGCAGCACGTAGCTCGTGAACCATTCAAGTGCTGTCCCAAGCCATGGGTATATCATCTACTCAGCAGTGGAAGTGCAGT
Source organism: Ciconia boyciana (assembly GCF_034638445.1). Taxonomy (NCBI): domain Eukaryota; kingdom Metazoa; phylum Chordata; class Aves; order Ciconiiformes; family Ciconiidae; genus Ciconia; species Ciconia boyciana. Next base: position 56,470,680 of record NC_132935.1, on the reverse strand, counting down.
GGCAGATGCACTGCTGGTAATCCAAAGCCATGACTACAGGAGGAAGCAGTCCAGCTGAGATCCTGTGAGGCTGATACTATTTGGTCAGTCTAAATTGCAGCTGCACCCTCAATTCAATTTTATCCCACGCAGAGGAATGGCACTTCTGGGAGAAACTGCCATTTGCCCACTTTATAAACAGCTAATGAAGTTGTCCAGTCCCTACTTCGCTCTTAGCAGGTATGTGTGTTGGGGTCTTACGTCCTATATTCAACGGCTCATAATGAAGATGTTAATATGAGACTTTTATGGCAAGGAAGGTTGATTAATCCACTTTAGGGGCTCCTTATACCACTGTGGAAAGGGCAGCTGATACAGCCACATGCCATGGTGGCTTTAGGTGAGAACATTCCAAATACATATATTTAGATCCCTTCATTTCTAATTCTGGCAAACTTGAACCTATTAACACCAAAGGCTTGCTTAATTAAAAGATGTAAGAAAGGTGTCAAGGAAAGCTTCTCTAAATCTTTCTAATACCATTTGATCTGAAAAAAATCAGTGTTATAGCCACAATAACGTTAACATTTGAAAAGAATGTTAACTAATGATTGCATATAATATGGGATTTTCACTCAGCTTTGCTGCCCACAAGCAGTATGATAATCCAAAGACTGAGGAATCAAAATTTTTGCATGGAACCATGCTACCTTTAAGTGTACACCTCTGTCACAGAAACACAAAGAGAAAATGAATGCCTCATACTTTTTCTCAAATGTAATTATCCTTAATTCTGTGAAAATACACTTTTAAAGACAGAAAGACATCTTTTATACTCGGAAAAGGAAAAATCTGAAACTTCTGAACAGAGCTTGCATGGTAAAATTGCTTTTGAGCAAACAGAGTAAAAGCTATAAATAATGTCATAGTCCTTCCCCCGATGAAATCATCTGTTACAAGAATACTATATGTGTTAACATGAGTTGCTAGGCACTGTGCTGTTCTTCAGAAAGCAACAACCCCAAACAACTAAAATACTACTACATCATTAAAAATATCAGTCAGTTGGAGTTTGCAGTTTTAACAGTAATGATAGCTGCTGTTCTTACAATACACAGCCCAGTACTTCAAATGTATTGGAATATTACAGATTACAGTAGTGATGTAATACAGTAAGTATACTGAGTTTTATAAAGATACACCGACCTGTCTGAAGTGTTGCAGGGAGGCAGCAATGAAGCCAGAAACAGAACTAAACAGGCTTTGTCTTGAAAACAACAAACTATTCCTTTGCCATCCCCTAATAATAACAAACAACGATGAAGTTTCTAAGATATAATGTGGTAGTGCTAAAATTAACTCTCCAACTCATTATTTACAGAGAAAGGATGTAAACTGTGACAGATGCAAGGAAGACTGCTCTTCCTCTATTAAAGAAAAAAACACCAACAGAATTTGATAACGAAGAAAGCAGTACCTCTGTAGCAAAACTTAAAATTTTGAGTTCCATAAAAATGATTCTGCACCCCTGAAGAATTTAATGGTTAATAATATCCTTTCTATGAGTTTATTGAATAACATAGCTAGCACAGAATTCTTTGTTAAAACTCTGCATGATTTGGGAGATGGTACTTGAGAGGGGGTGTCTTAATGCCTGTAACAAACTGCAGGTTAGGTCAGGAGACAGGTCTGGGTAGGATTCCCGTTAACAGAAATTAGAGGGGGAGGTTAGCAGGATATTAACTTGCAAAACAACACTACCAGTTAGTAACATTTGGGAATATGTAGATATTTTACCCTCCTAGAGAAACTGCTGAAATATTTTTCTGCACTTAAAAAAAAAATTCAGTGAGTAGGAATGCTTCTAAAACAGTACAGTATTTTCTGTGGAACAGGTTCTTTTAATGCTTTGCCACAAGTGTTGGTATATTTTCTACTGAATTAGGGTAAGTAATCCATAATATATTCATTATGGCTATTTAACTATACAAAAGCACCCGGAAATATCTACGGTGTTGTGATTGTTTTCTAAAGCTAAAGAAATATGAATGCACAACTACAAATATATCAAATTCATAAACTGGAACATGGCAATTTCTCTTTAACATACTGTTTGATTCAAATTATAACAATTTTAAGATTAGATGTCAAATAAGTGTTTTGACTAGATTGACATTTCCTAGCCTATCTAGACAACTTGTTAAAAAGGTGTATCTTTCAAAGGGAATTACAAGGCTCCTTACAGTTGACTTCAGCGGAGAGTTAAGTGAATGAGGACTTCAGAACGGTGCATTCCACTTCTGCCCTTGGAGAAAGGAGTGCTGCCTCTTTCAAGAAGCTAACGGGCTTCCCTTTGCTAACTTTTACTTGTGCAAGACCAAATGTAAAAACAAGATCTCTAGTACATCCATTAAACTTAGTCACTTAGTAAACTTAGTAATGGAATCCTCTTAATGAAAAGATGACCGAAGTGCTGCACCATGGGTACTTACAAGAGCTTTATATTGAACTGCAAGTCATTGCATGGAATGACACTACCCTCCATCAGGGGGTAATTTTTAACAGTCACTAATAACCTCTAAGCTTACAAACACTGGATAAAAATTAGTATTGTGCTAGTTTCTTCAAGAGTAAGGAAATAAGTAACTTGAAAACAGATGAGTGGACATCTGTGCAATTCATTAGGGACAGGTTCACTATTTAAATAGTGTCTTCCTTCGAAACACTGTAACACTATAAATAACTCTAACTAAATAAGAGTGGGCAATGACATTGTAATAATATTTTGACAGAGGTGAATTACAGGTGAGGAGACTCTAGTTGACTTTAGATGAGAAGTTATCGTAATAAGGAGCTAGATAAACAAGAGTTTTCCCAAGATCCAGACTCAGAAATGCAGGCTGAAGGACATACATGGACACCTGGTTCAGACACTTGTACATAAGTTTGGGTAGAATTTTAAATTGCAGTAGAACAGTATTTCCTCTACTATGACAGCTGATTTCAGAAATTAGGTAAAGTTTCTCGATTACTGCCATTTGCAGGTAAAACTGAAAAAAATGGCTTACTCTGCCAGAAGCAGACAGAAATGCTTGCATAATTTGGAATATCTTTTTTACATACCAAAATAGCATATGGATAGGAATGCATTAATATTGTGGTCTGAATCTGATAAGGACATCTTATCTCCCCTCTGCAGTCCCAGCCCGAGTTTGTCTCTGCCACTCTCTTTTTTTTTCCACTACAGTGATCTATGAAGTTCGTGTTCCTACACAATGTAAGACTCTCATGCTATTTTTCCACTTTATTAATATCATTCCTTTCACCTGAGGGGTTTTAAATATTTCATGGAGTTTTACTAATTAAAACTTACATCACTCTCTGTGCAATAGGTATGGTAAAGGGACAGACAGAAACCACTTCACTCATCAGTAAAATGGATCTTGGAAGGAAGTTAGCAGCAGGCTGACAGCAGTGTTACTCTTTACACAGAAGACGGAGAAGACTATTGCATTCAGCCAACAGATGAAAGGATTCAGTAGGATGAATGTTATTACCTAAATGGAGGGTTGGTCCAGAAAATGGAAGCTTTCCATTTTCAAACTACTTTATTCATGAGCAGTACAACTAATGGATTTGAGCTTTCTACGGATTAATGTCCTGTGTTCCCTAAGTACTGTGTCCCCAGCTCTCCTTTGGGTCCCCAGCACCTGCTCCCCAACATTTCCCAGCTACCTCTCCTATCTGTATAACTAACTAAGCAGCATTAGTTGCTAAACAGCAACAAGGCTAAAAATAAGATGGAATTTTAAGTGTCTCCAAATATCTGTAACTTCCCCTTTTAAGATGATCCAACAGATGGGCAGAGTGGCCCTCAGCACTGCACTGGGACAATGATTCAGAACAAACTTGTGGCTTTCAACTTATGTAAGAATTCAAAAAGAAGTTTAAATATAACTTAAGCTCGATTCAGGATTATATCTAAAAGTGCTAAGCTTCAAGCAATCACGTAGTGACAAGGCTTATGGCAGTTATGGACCACTCTCATTGACAAACCGGGAGCTAATCATGTCTTGCTGTAATTATTATTTTATCCCCTCCGTCCAATGCCCCTCTCAGGTAAGTACCTTGTCCACTTTTTATGTCTGGTGTTTTGGATTTCAGGTTCAGCAGTGGCGAGACCTTCACTGGTTAGGTGTTTGAACACCTAATGTGAAAGTGTGATATGGAATAGCTTGAGTGAGGGCTTTAGATTTTTTTTTTTAACTAGAAATTTTAAATAACAACAGGCAAAAATATCACAATAGAACATGAAGTAAGCTCAGTGCCCTCTGGAGGTCCTCACCTCTCTCCAATGTCTTGAAATGGAAGCCAGGGATAGTAATATCTTGTATTATGTGTATTTACTTAGGATTTAAATTAGATGGAAATAATCTGACCGTAATGACTTTAGTAGGACATGATCTTGTACATAAAATCAAACATGTTTTAAGTTTTCCTAGTCAGGGGCACACTAATGTATCAGCTCTTAACTGCTAAAAGCAGTTTAGGGCTAAAAGTGGTTTGGGGCACAGAGAGATAGGCAGACATTTTACTTACATTTTTATTTCGGCTCTGGTCACAACACTTTAACTGCCAAATAAATTGCCATGACTGGCTTAGGTGCACATGCCATACTAGTGCTTCCCTGCTACTAAACCACGTCCTAAGAAACAGGCAGAGTAACTCCTAGTAATTGTATTCAAAGAACTATTTTGCATGAATAACCACATCTGAAATATTTTGATCTGCTTCTTGGAAATAATGGATTTTATTACTTGCAGGTACTGCCAACACCACACAAGTCGAGTCATTAAGAAGCAGGCGGTAAAAATAAAAAAAAAAAACCTGCTCAGTTTCTTCTTCACTGTGTGCCATCATCACACTGTCTTTCTACTGGTTTCAGAAAGAAAAGAAGGGGCGTAATGGTTAATCTATTGTTTATTCAAAACCACCAACAGAAGTTAATAGACAGTTATAAACTAATTGAGTGCGTCTGTAGTGCTATCTCCTCATTCATCTCGCTTATTCAATTTAGCTCTGTTAGTGTTCCATATGGTACAGTGCCCCTGCTGCTAGGAACAGTCATTCATTGCAAAAAAACCCCTGTAACAACAGGAAGCTAATAGTTTAACTGTTCCTCTAAATTTGTTTGACAAAACTGACATTTAGTACTCCACGTCACGTTGTCAGTAATCTGCAATTTACCCTTAGGCAGGCAGTGGATGCTCATTTTATTTACCTCTCGTAGTTAAAAGCGTAATTAATATTCCACTCTGAAACAAAGATTAGAGATTTGACAAACATTGCAATTTAAATTCTCCATTATAGCAAACAGTAAAATCAAACATCTTTCACACACCCCATTGCATAAAGGACACGTGTAGCTGTAATTTAACTTTTTAGTTTTTAATACCACAAACTAATTTCTGCTGTCAGTTTAATGAGGTGGAAAACACAAATCTTGTTGCTCTCTGTGTGCGCAGGCTGGGACAGTTAGACTGCAGAGAGCTTGAATCAGTTTGCTTCACAACGTTTTAGTCAAAATCCCCAGATTATTGTGAGTCCAAAAAATAAGAAGTCAAAAAGAAGAAAAGTCTTAAAGACTTTGTTTAACAAAAGGCTTCAATAAACAAATACTTCAGGAACAAAAATACTGTAACACCACAGCAGTTTTCTGAATTGCTGTAGCATTGCTGAAAATCTCCCATAATCGTGGTCCGGGCTGTAACTTTGGGGCAGCGCTACTCATAGCACAAAGCCCAGCTAAACGCTGCAAAGATTGCGTAAGGAGGGCACGTTCCCCTTCTCAGCGTTTGACCTCCTTCATCCTGCTTTACACCCCATCAGGGTTAGGCAGTCATTCAAATCATTTAATCATGGGCTTAAAGCAGAAGCAGTTTGCAGCAATTCCGGACCTGGGTCAGCTGTCAGGTTGAAGGCAGGGGCTTGGCTGGCATTGTCTCTGCCACTTTCCCAGTCCCTTCGAGGCCATGCTGGGATACTCCTCCTCCTCATGCTCCTTCGACCTTCTCTCCATGCCCACAGATTTTACATGTATAGCAAATGCAAAAACAATTGCAGTGCTTTCTGGTTACAGTAGTTACGCTGTGTGTAAAAGTCCCATAGCAGGCTGCTTAGTGGCGTCTGCGTTACAACTGATTTATTGTGCCAGATTCTGTGACAACAGGGCATATTATCAAACTGGCAAAGTAGGGGGAGCTCTCAGAGAAATAAATGACTGCGGTTTTAACTCATGCTAATTTCAATTGGAATTCTAGCTCCATAAATTCTGTGTGACTGATTAAAATTATTAACATGTAGAACACCTTTAGGCAACCATGCTGGCTCATTAAACATGGAAGCCTAGAATTATCTCCAATGTAACAAATGTGTGTGCGAATGTGTGTGTTTCAGAGACATACCTCAGGAATGTTTAATTTGAGGAGATTTTCTTCACGGAAGCACTGATAATGCCAAAAAACCCCCCAAACCAGCATAAACTCAACAAAGAGGCTGCTGTTACTCTCTTCTCAATCCATCCTATGTAGTAACCCACTGACTTCTGACTCCTTCACAAGACTTCATTAGTCACTGCCAACTTCAATCTGCTTCAGTTATTTTGCATTCAGCTCCCAAAGGAAAAGCACTCTCCCCACTGATCACAGGCTAAACTAAAGATAAACTGGCTCATTTTATAACACATCAAGCTAACATGTCCTGAATCACACTAGCATCACAAACCAGGAAAGCAATCTCTGAATATATCTAACCCTGTCACAACACTAAATAAGAGAGATGCACATTTCTAAAACTGGGTCTCCAAAGCAGGAATTCAAGTTTTAGACGCAGGGAGGTTAGTGTAAGCACATTATTTTTTCCTAAATGTCAGAGGATATTTTCTCTTTCATAATGAATGTCTGCATATAAAAAATTCTTAATAGTAGTATTATACTTTAAAAGAGTGCTGTTGATGTACAATCTGAGATTCTGTGAACAAATGATTTGAATGTCCCTGTTAAGAGCAAATATTTGAAAAGGTTATAGCAATTGAATGAAAGTTATTTAGATTTTTATTTTATTCAAAATGAGATGCAGGTTATGAAAATGTATAAATCAGGAGATAAGCAGCAGAGCCACGAAGGTCAGAATCACAGCTGTTGATAAAGGGAACCTCATTAATCATAACGTAAGAATTGCCATATTGGATTAGACCTGAGCCCAACTGGTCTTACATCCTGTTTCTGTGAAGTTCGGCATGTTTTATGGAAAGTATAAGAGATACCATAAAATGCAGGTGTGGAAAAAACTGTTTCCAATCCCCTAATGGCAAGAGATGGCTCTAAATTTTGAAATATCAAGTTTTATATGCCTTCCAAAATGCTTTTTAGCAGTATTTACACCTGAATTTTAACAATTTTACCTCTGCATGTTCTTCAATTCCACAGAGATGTCCAGTTCACCTTTGAATCTTACTATAATCTTAGCCCAAGCAGCACCTGGTGACAATTAGTTTCATAGTCTAATTATGCATTATATTAAAGTTTTCCCTTCTCTGTTAAATGAAAGTTAATTTAAAAACCTGTTCCCTTTATGCTTGTATTAGCTGACTTACAGAGAATAAAAATTCCTGGTACAATCTACAATTTATTAATTTGTTTACTTTTACTGTGCCTACTTTTATCTTTTTCCTTAAATGGTCAATGCCCAATCTTTCAATCCCTGCTCATGTACCTTTTTCTGTCTGTAATTATATTCCATGCCTGACTGAAATTTCTCTCCACCTTCAATATTCTTTTTTGGATGAATACTGACCAAATTAAGAGCAGTTCTAGAGTTCTACAACTCTAATGCATGTTTGCCCCTTCTAGGTTGAATTCTTTCACTACTTTATTCTAGTTTGAATTCCTCCACTTTGTTATGGGATTGATTGCAGTGCAGACTCTTGAGAAGCTGGCTGAAAGCCTTTTGTGTTTCTGAACTGGTCTAATAACAAGGGCTGGATTTTGTAAGAGCAAATTAAGAGAGAAACTTGCACGACAGAAGAATATATTTCTTTCCAAATTCTAAGTAGCAATGCTTGACTTGACACTGTTAACTTTTCCTCTTCCAGGTAAATGAAAAGCCAAGATGGCCTTCAAGGAAAACCGAAGGGGCACAAGCACACATTGGTAGCTCTCACATGTAATTAGTGTGCTCCATTGGCTCAGCATTACCATACCAAGAAGAGGGAGGGACTTCTTCCCTTGGGAGGTCTAGAATGACATAAAATCCATTCCGTCCTTGGGGCACCAAATTTTCCACAGACAGGGGAAAATGGGAAAGCCAGACTTCATTTGAAACGCTAATAAACATACAGGGAATGCTCACTGTTTTCTTACTCATGTCAAAACTGAAGTCCTAAAGTGTCAGGGGCTTGCAAAAATCTGTTTTATATCTGTGTGGACATGGAGATCACAAGGTTTTCTGTAAACTAGTCAGAGCTGCTTTTGTCTGTTTGCCATCTGAATCTGCTCCCAGGGTCAGGCTAGCAGACTTCAAATATGAAGACTACCAATGTTCTTATTAGGCTCTTTAGGAATACAGCTGCGAGGTTTGCTCTGCATATCACAAAAATCACCTGCAAATATTTTGCCTGGGCTTCGCATGGCCCTCCCTCTCCATAAACTTCCTCCCTCTGATCATGCTACAACAGGCTAGAGAAACCAACACAGGTTGTTTTACTCAGTCAGGACTTTTACCTAGCTTCATGAGAAGAGGAGAAAAAACATTGGACACACTTACCAGTTGTTTTTTCCCCTCGCCCTACTTTTAAAAGAGAAATTAAATATACAACAATTGCTGTGGCAACGGAACAGCAATAATTAAATCCTTGGCATTTTCATGCTCTTCTAAGTGACACGCTCTAATTGAGAGACCTTTAACTTCTGTGAGAATGGTCTTCAGAAGAGACAACGGCAACTGTGAATAAAACATCCAGTTTGAAGGTTCTGCTTGAAATGCTCCTATCTTTGAATGATGTCGAAGGTTTGTTTCGACATTTGCACTCTAAATGCTGAGACGAAATTTGTGAAGAAGTCTGGTGGATTCTAATTAACACAAAGTATGTTTTTTGCCTAATTTAAACAGCAATAACAAAAGCATGTCTTATTTCCTGAGGCATTCAAGAAGTTCTTGACTCTACCTGTGCCACTCTTTTGAGGTACAATCAACAGAAATCACAGGAGTTCGAGAAATTATAGAATTCTTACTGATAGTGTCTTTTTAGCCTAGTCTGTGGGAATCTACCATCAAAACATTCAGCTTGCTTTCTAACAGTGAGCCATTGCAAATGTTTTGGTAAAACTGACAAAACTAACTTAGATTTCGAATCTTTTGCTATAAAGCTTCTTCTCAAAGAAATGCAATTTTCTCAACAAGGAAAATGTCACTTAATATAAACTCCACTTAGGAAACGGAAGTTCATTATACACCTAAAATGAGATTGTATCATATTATACAGAGTATGCCAACATTATGTCCACAGATGACTAGGTAGGCAATTAAATATGAAAGCTAACTGAATAAGCAGAGGAATTCATTTTTGGCAGCCTAGATCACAGCTAAAAATGTCTTTTTTCCAATGTGTCAAATTATTTTCATATGTATGTATAATATACATCAGTGTACATGCATCTTTCTGCATTACCATGCTAATGGTACAGGGCAATATAATATAACAAGACTTTCTGTATTGCTGTTATATATCCTCTTAACCAACCTTTTCCAACTATAAACTCACATTATATGCAAATAGACAGTTAACTGACTTTACCATCATATATTTAATTTGATTATGCTTACGGCTTCTTTTTAAAATCTTTCCCAGTGAACTAATTCATGCCATAAACTTAAACGTGCTCTAGGACATTACTGTATTGTAAATTGTTTATTCCTTCACAAAAGTCTATTAAAAAATTATGAATCTGCTCTGCCATTGACAATTGGGGATAATGAGTGAAAATCTTGCATTGATAACTAACTATGTGAGTGGGAGCTATTGTGTGTAAATGCTCAACACATTTCAGGAGTCTGTACCTCAAATCCTTTATGAGAAAATTTGCTTTTATAATAGCTATAGTTTATTGAACTTTCCTTACAATACTGAATTATTCATCCAGCCCACTTATCAATTCTTTTAGAATTTTTAGGAATTGAACAAAACTCTCCATACACTCTCTCATATTCCTTTTAGAACAGACGATTTACAAACCTAAAGTCTTGGTGTGAAATGCACAGAAAGCTCTGAAGGGAGTGTTTATATTCCAGCAAGGCTAATTTAGACATTTATCTTGCAACAGGTAAGTCACAAGTACTTATTTATTGTTCAGAAATTTTGGAAGCCCTATGATTTAATTGGTTGTATCTCCAAAGAATGGCAGAACCAGAGCGATGGTATTATTTTAACACTTTCAGAGCTGATTTGTGCCAGTACAGATGTAAACAAAAGTCTCCTCCTGATTTGTTGTGAATGGCAGTTGTACTGTACATCCGTTCACTGCTTTATCCCGAGAAGGGTGTGGATTGAAGCTATGCTGATTGGATTGGACATAGATTTGCTGTAGAGAGTGACACAGATAAAGTTTTTAATCAGAGGCCTCTTCTACTGCAAACACATTTTTCTTTTATCTCTAGGTGTTTCTAAAGTTCCTGGGATTTTGTAGTTTTCTAAGGTTTCTGGCAGCTAGCTGAAAGCTGGAAAATTTGCAAAAAAGCTCTTGCCAGTGAAGTCCTATTCATGTATGCTGTGTTTAGGTTGTGTGAACACTGTGTGAATGTTTGTATGTCTGTGATGGATGAATTGTTACGTAGATAAAGCTAATTGAACAGTATAGAACTGTTGCATTGACAAATTTAATTTTGCCTGTTTCAGATAGTACCAAAATGTATTTCCTTGAGAAATGACTACGACTGTGATGGTTTGGTATATAAGGCTCTTACCACATTTCAGTCTTTAATGGATGCTGTATCTCAGTTCTCTGAAAGCTACAACACTCAGCATTTGAGAACACTAATTGTATTTTGCTCCTTTGTCTAGAATGCTTATCTAATTGACAAGCAAATTAAATAAACTGTAATCATTTAACTGGGCAATATTTGGGTCAGTAACAGCAGAGAAACCACTCCATAAAAACAGCAGTGAGTTACAAGCAGTATGGGTACAAGCAACCTCAGAAATTAGATATCTTTTGATGTTTTCATATAATCTTTTTGAATACCGTGGCTATCTCCATTACTAGACCTGAGCATTGCAGATCACAAAGAACTGAGGGAATTCAAAGGAATAAAAGTAACTTAGGATGAAACAATGTTGAAAAGAATAAATCAGCATACATGGAATAATAGGTTGAAGATGATGTATAGATATGGAACTTCCAACCCAATCACTGCTCTGAATTGGGTGCAAACACAGCTCTAGACAAGTTTTAAGTGAACTACAGAAGACTGACCTTTCTCACCACAATACCTTCCATTCGGCACACTTCACTGATGCAGATACTAGACTGAAAGCCATCTCCTTTCATCTCTGAATTTTCCTCTCCCTCCTTTTTCCCCTCCTTCCTTTCAGCCCCCACCCCCAGAAAACTGTTACTGACATCAAGGTATGCTTGTCCCTTTTTTCCACTGTTTTGCAGTCTGTAAGCAGCCATTGTGCTTTCAAAACTAATCTTCTTTCTATTTATATATCAATAAAAAAAGCCTAGACTGCAGCATTTCACTAAACAACTTCAGGGATTTGAAAAAGAAAACAAGCCTATTTCACTTCAAAATGTCAAGATTCAATTCACCCTACCATGCTATTCAGCACACACAAAGAAGGGGTAAAATATATCCCAAAGTGTAGTGAGTGACTACCAATCAAAAAATGTCACATTTAGGTAGATAGCTATTGATAAACCTCTGGGAAGAACAGGACGAAGTCGGTACTAACAACAACAATTATACACATACACACCCTGAGAGGGGGAGAAAAAACGTAATAATTAAGACTGTAATCTGTGTATCTAGAATAAATATTAACTGACACTAAAGCAACAGAAAGGAGTTCACTATTGTCTCTGTTAGGCATCCACAACACAGTGATAGCATTTGTCTGTGTTCTGTTCCCTCAAAAATGGCAACGGCAGTTTAAATAAGTAGAGAGACTGTTTGAAGATTTTTGAAGGTTCCCCCCCCTCTTTTCTTCTATCTTGGAAGAATGCCTCTATTCTAAAGAGATGATTGCAAAATAATCTGAGGAGGATACTTTCAACTTCAATACCAGCCACTAGAATTCCTCTGTGTCTTTTTTCTCCAATTTTCATGACAGTATGTTTACTAAGAACAAATTCATAGACATAAGTCAAGAAAGAATAAATCACTCCTAGATATATAATGAAGGTTGGGCTTGAAAGTACAATTTTTAACAGTCTGCAAGGAACTAATCATGGAAGGACTGCCTTTCAGCCATTAAAGGTATGCTCTACATTATTTGGAATATTTGATTAGCTGCTTATTTATCACATCAACTATACTAGCAGAAACCTCTGCTGCTTTAATGCAAAGATATTTTGATCGCACAAGATGTTTTCAGTGCATATACTGTACCACTCAGGGATCTATTCTATTCTTGCTTGCATTGTGTTGTAATGACTTCAGGCAGTTCAAAGGAGTAATCTAAATACTGCAAAGCACACACAGAGATGCATGATTATTTTCTGCTGTCAAAATATCTACCTTTTACTTAGCTTTAGATTAGCACAAGATTGTTCATACAGCCAGGAGAAACAGAAGACACTATCTGGAGGAAGACTGCATGTCAGCTAAATTAACAAAGATGGAATCAGTGCAACTTGCTTCCATGAACCAGTTATGCCTTATTCTCCTCATCACCGTGAAATCTTCTTGCCCAAGTAAAGACCCGGGGCTGCATGAACAGTGATGATAGTCCCTGAGAACTCGGGCATTAAAGGACAACACTGCCAACCAGCATACCATGCCACCTCTTGGTCTCCTAGCTAGCAATTAATATGCATACTATGCGTTGCTAAAAGGCATTGATTATAAGATCGTGTACTTTCTACTACTAAACTCCACCATCCCCTTTCCAGTGCTTTTGTCCTCAAGGTCCCCAGTTCACCCTCATTTCCCAGTCCTCCAATATATTTATAATTCCTGCTAACTCATCAGTAAACTTCATTAGCACACTTCCACTTTTTTGTGACATGATGAGTAATGGCAAATCAGAAAAGATCAGTCTTCAGACCGACACTTAAGAAGCTCCTATGTCAAAAAGGAGGTTTTGCCACTAATATAACCAACCATTACCATCTCTCCTTTTATCACTTTCTTACATGTCCTACAATTTCTGTAATAATTGCGATCTTGCCTAGTTTAACTAATACACATCCAAACAGCACTGCACCTGTTGTCTTACTGAATTCCAGACAAACTGACCAACTACATTCCTGCTGTGTAGAAGATCATTTATACTATTACACAAAAATATCCTATTAATTTGGCATGCCCTACCTTGGTAAATCTATTTTCATATGACACTATTTACATTTAATCTCATGTCCAAATTATTTTCTTCAAAAAATGTTATACAGCCTTGAATAAAAGTAAGGTTATCTGAGACAATAGTTGCCCATGTAGTTTTTTTCTTGAAGATGGGCACCTCATTCAATATTCTCCAATCATACAGAACCACTCTGACTCAATAGCTCTATTAAAGATTTTTGGTAGTGGACCTGTCATTTATTTCATCTGACAGTTCTTTCGGAATTTGAGAAGGTGGATCATTTGCTTCCTCCAGCTTGGGTGCATCATGAGTTTTGAGTTTTGCTTCCACCTTACAGGAGTAATTTCCATTCCTATACCTTCGTTCATGTCAGTAATTCTTCCTGGCAGGCCTTTATCCCCATGTTAACCATGATCATAAGATACAAACATAGTCTTAGTTCAAGAAACCCCTTGCAGCATAGGGAGACCAGGAAGAAACAGCCTAAGAAGGGTAAATCCTGAATGGAGAACAGATAATATGGTGAATGGCTCAAATGATTATACTCACACCTTTGATGATTTGCTTGGTGAGTTATGTGATAACTGAACTTTATGGTAATAACTTTAACTCAGAGCTAAAGGAAATTAATTTTGAAGAATACTAATTGTGTTGATTTTGTGGTTTCAATCATCCCTCAGTCTGAGTACTGCTAAGCAAAGAAAATATATTTCCACTGGTGTTCTGATGTAAAATATCACATTCTCCTGTTCCAGAGGGGCACAGAAAGCCTGACTTGTCCCAGGACATGCAGACAGATTTTGGCAGAGCCAGAAATTTTAACACAGCCTTGGGACCCAATTTGAAAATAATCCTTCCTTCCTATTCTAAGTCCTATAATTTGGTACAAAGTTACACACTTACTCCTAATATCAAAAATTTCTGGTAAAAGCTGAGAGCACATTAAATGGAAATGACAGAGGAGGTAAAAGACCTGGGTGTATAATTTATTGCATTATAAGCCATCAATATGATGCAGCCTTAAATAAGGAAATCCAATTCTAGGCTGTAACAGGGCAGACATTTTCAGAGATAGAGAGGTACTAATGCCAGGGTACAAGGCACTGGCAAGACCTCATCTGGACTCCTCCAGATTGTCAAAAAAAATTAACTCAAATTGAATCAGATACAAAGAAGAGCTTCTGGGTTATCTAGAAAGGAGACCATATTTAACAGAGGAGAATTTTCAAAAAGCACAAATGAGGACATTGGGCAGTTCCACATAGGACGCAGACAGATATGTGGATGGACACATGAAGACCACGTATAGCTAGAAAGAACTATATGTCTGCTTTTGACAACTAATAGCTTGGAGATAAAAAGAACCACATAAATTAGAGGCCAATGCTGGCACAAGAAAAACTGTCTATAAACTATACGTGCTGGAAGTAGTCAAATATGGACCAAAGTAGTCAATGTATGGACCAACCTTCAAAACAGAGGAAGCTTTAAAGTAGGTATAAATTTATGAAAGTAATTTTATGACATTATTACTGAGAAAGTGATTAGATTTGATGAGCCTTCTAGTCTGAGGATCCTACATTCTTAGAAATTCATGTGCTGTGATAATCAAAATAGCAGGGGCAAAATTTTCACGCATGACATTGCACATGTGATTTTGTATTCATTTATGCAACTTGGCAAAGTAAGATATCCATATTGAGATGTAAGGTGCACTTTTCTCTACACAAAATTTTCGTGGCTGGATAACTTGTATGTTTGTCTGTTGGAATTAGAATGGGGACCAGTATTTGGCTCTTAAGCAACCATGCACATCTGGTGTATTTTAACAAAGTTTTTACACTCTTGCAAGTTATTTTTTTGATAGTTCAGTCAGAAAAAAAACACCCAAGATGGGTCAAACCTTGCTACCACATAACTAATAAAAAGAGAGTCAAGAAAAGTACAGAAAGGGTAGAATATAGATAACATGCTAAACCTTTAGCTTGTGACTTAGATTTCACTCATTGTCAACAAATTTTACAGCTGAATTCAAGTAAAAGTAGAAACTAAGTGAAGAGTGTTTGGGTTAAACAGAGCTGCCCATCTTGATTAAGTGGAGTATCTTCATGAAGCAAGGGCAGATGCTACCTACAGTTCTACCCTGTTACTTGCCTTGTCTGATTTATTCCAAACAGAAGACGTGTACTAAAAACTTAGTAAGTACAACACTCTGTGACAGATTTCAGCAGAAACATGGCTGATTTGTAGACAGACACGCAGTGCTAAAGACAGTAGCAGGCATAAACAAGGTATGAGTTGAGCAATGCTGATCACGTGGAAGTTTTGAATTCAGTTCAGTTTGCTGCATAAGGAGGGACTTTAATGTGGTAAATCACCAGACATGCTATGTACCCCTGCATCTCATAAATGGCTTGCCTGAAAGGTCAGGACAAGAGTCTCTATTCTTAGAATAGATCATATTGTATCATATTAGAAGATGATCTTGTATATTATTAATTTTAAAAAAAAATCTTTCCCCCTCATTAAGTGCATAAGGCTGAGAATTGCAGATTTACAGTAATCCCTGACTTTTAGTGAGAGTTATACACCCTCAGCTCTCTCGCAATGCTGCTGCCTGAGACAGTGAGTGAAGGGAGTTTGGTGATTTAGTAATACTGTAAAACGGCAACCCAAAACTGAATCCAGCTGTAAAGGAACAGAGTGAAGCTCAAAAATGTGCTTACTGAAGCTGAATCTTTGGTCTTTGGTTCTACTTTCAGAGTGTTGTGCCTGTATTGAAGGGCTAAAGTGGATTTGGGATGTATACAAAGATGTGATTTAGGCCTTTCATGACTAAGCTGGCTATTTTTTTCCAGGAATCAAGGAGAAAGTTCTCTTCCTACTCCTCAGGAGTAGATTGGGAAGATATTAGAAACAGAACAGACTTGTATTTCCATTGTCTTTGCAGTGGACAAAGAGAATCACAGCTAAGGCTGCTTGTAAAGGCTTTACCTCTAAGATATCTCACTTAGAACAGTTGGATCAATACATTCCGTCTGTATTTTTCTGCTTTAGCAGTGGAAAACAGACATAAAATTGACTTAACTGGATAGTTAAGTCCAGTTAATGGCTGATATGAATCTCCAAAGTATCCCAAAGCAGTTGGAGTGTACTAGTGAATCTGGCCTTTGCAGTTTTGTCTTTAAGAGCAACATTCTAATGAGGTTCTCCTATGTTTAAAGTATATTCATTTTTTAACCTCAAGTCTGTCTTAAAGTATTTTGGGGAAAATTTATGATGTTGAATTGGATTTTGAGATTTTCAAAAAATAAAAATCCTCAAATAAAATGAAATTTCTCGTATGAAGCCTTTTTTTCCCAGTAAAGTTACACAGTCCATTTTTTAAATAGTTAATATGTACACATGGTATCTTTTCAATTTATTATTTTCATTTTTTTCACCCCTTTACACCAACTGCAGTAGCAAGCAGCTATTTTTTCAGGATTCTGCAATTTAATGTTGAACTAAATATCAAGTGCTGGATTATGAAATCTGGGGGCTCAGATATAAGATAGAAAATGGGTTCTCATATGTGTAATTAAAGAGATGGTCAAAATATCCCTTCATAGATGATTTATTTAAAAAGTTAATTGAGTTATGTATTTTATTTTAAATACTGCAATTTTTAAAGGTCAGTGTATGTTGGTCTTTAATAAGTTTATAGCAACTGGGGGCAAACTGCAGAGGCAGGTCAAGATGCAGGAAATCTGCAGCACAGTCTGGATGATGGACCCTGAAAACATCTTGTGAGATGTCTGCTTAGATAATGTATTGCCATGCAAGGGTCATTTGCAAATTAAAAGCATGAAACTGCTGATGCTACTCAAAACTGTATTAGCAGAATCACAAGACAGCATGTGGCCCGATTAATCTTATGAACTCAGCATTAACATATTACTAGATCACAATGTAGATTACACATTTATGAGCATATCAACATCCAAAGCAGAGTAAAATATGCCCTGGAGCACCTTTGAGTGTAATTTTCTTCTACGAATAGAAACAAAGGTTTCAGAGCAATGGCCAGTAGCACCTTCAGGCTCAGCAAGAAATAATGTGGTCAAATTATCATCAGTTGCCACAAGTGGCTGTTCAAAATTCTACCTCCAGTTTCAGATTAAGTCTATCGTTACAAAGTTTAAAAAAGGGAATGTATATACAAGGATTTATTTTCTATAGCATCCCCTCTCAAGACATATGGAATTCAACACTTATCATGTACATGTGTTGCTGTTTTAACATGCAGCAAGTCAGAAGGCAAGAGTGGAACACCTTGAATTTGTTTCTCTGTGCTGGTGGTATGTAGTTCAACACTGAAGGAAAGCATGCCAGTGTATACATGTACTACTTAAATGGTTGTTATGCTCTAAAATAAACAAGCAATAGAAACACCTTGCCTTCCATGGTTGAATCATGTGATTTCTAATGTCACCTATGGGATCGGTACTGCCTATTATTACTTTCTGACTTTACTGTGGGTTTAACTGAAATATTGAGACGATGTGTAACAGTATAAAATCAAAGGCTGATCAGGAACCAAATTTATGAGTCTGGGATCTTAGATCAGGCTTGATATATTCTTGATACAATGTTCTCAATACATCTCCATACATGGATACAATAGATCTTTCTTGCTCCATTAATTCTGGTAAAATGCTTTTCACTATTTTCTGATTCAAAGAGACAGCCGCTGTGCATAACATATCTGCTTTGGGAGTGGGTCACTGAAAAGTCAGCATTCAGCCTGGCTTTGAGCATAGACCCACTTGACCAGTTTCCAGGCCCACAGCGACAAAAGGCCCCAGGATCTACCCAATAATATTCAGTAGGTCTGACAATGAACATGCCAAACACGCTGTTTGCTTTGCATGCACATACTAACTGTGATGCAGTGGACTTACTGCATTGGGAACAATCATGCTCAGCATTTCCAGAAACATTTAGGCAGCCTGACTAGCCGTGAGATAAATTCGCCAGTGTCAGAGGGTCTGACACAATGTAGAGCTGGAAAGTTTTGTCTTGTCCTTACTCTAGTTTAACACTAGATGCCCATACAGTATCTATGAGGCACTTCCATCAAGAGCTGATACCAACTACAGATAAAACAGGAGACTTGGAAACATACAGTATCTATCAGGCACTTCCATCTAGAGCTGATATCAACTACAGATAAAACAGGAGACTTGGAAACACTTTTTGGGTCCCGGCTCCTTGTGCATACCTTGAAACTATACTGATTTGCATCAGTCTAATTCCTTTCATCCTTCATGACCTGGTTTTCATCGAAAGGAAACATGGAATGATTGGGGTCTGGGGCCTCATAGTGCACGCTCCTTCAAATCAGCTTACATATTGCCAGCGTGGTTTATTCCAGAGGAGAGCACTGACTCCGGATACAGCCAGCCCAGAAGTGTGGGGATGCAAAGATGTTCTTCCCAGCACACTTTCACAAGAGCTTCCTTAAACACATATAGAGGGCTTGCTGCATAATTGCAACACAACTGATGGATTTTTCACATTTCATTTAGTGCAAAAGCTTCATGTAACTCAGCTGTAAACTGATGATACAGCTCACCACCTAATACACTAAACAGAAAAAGTAAAGGTTGAAGGTACTGTTTATGAGGGATAAGCTTCAAAAAATGCAGATATCTGAAAAGCAATTCAAACACTTGGAAGGTCATGCAGAATGACAAAACGTTGGCGAGGTTATTTCCTGCTTTCTTTATTTCTAGATATCTTAGGATGTTTTGCTTACAAAATACGTATCACAGCTGCTCCTACCTCTTGTCTTCATGATTTACTGTGCCAGATTCTAAATGCCTGGGATTGCTCTATCGAAGGCATTTCTGAGTATACATGACATTTTGATAGAATAGACCCAGTGACTTCAATATGACGATATGATAGGGGGATGGGTGTCGTCAGACCAGATGCCCTCACAAGGTCCCTTCCAATCTAAATTATTCTGTAAGTCTGTGTCTGCTTACCTACTGATACTTCTGATGTCTGGAATAGCCCAAACTCATCAAAGAAATGGCTACAAGTAAATGAAGAATTACAAAAAGGCTAATCAGGAGTTTCACTGCTCCTCTCTAGAGGTCTGGATATATGGTAGGAATTTGTACATAGCTGGTACCTCCGTCCTGGGGGAGAAAAATACTCAGAAAAAAATTCCACTTGCCTTCCTATTAACTAGTAATACCCTACTAAGAAACTCTCTCTCGTTCTGACTGTACTCAAGCCAAATATTTTTAATGTAGTCAAAAACAAGCAAGAATTCTACTCAGGATTTTTTTTTTTCCTTCAAAAATGGGATCTTTGTATACGAGCGTTGATAATGCACTCAAATACATGCAATACAAAGACACAGATTGGGCAGAAAGAAATAAATTGACTCTTCCTTTTAGCACCTATGTAAAAATGAAATGTGGACTTGAAAAGAAGTAAAAGCGTGACTAGCCTGGAATCCTTTGTTGCTCAAATATTATAAATGAGATAAAGCAATTTGATTGTGGTGGCATTCTGCACTGCATCACTGTAAGTACATGCCATTAACACAGCAGAGTGTAGGAAGACCTCTATTTCCACAAAATAAACATTTTAAATAAAGTACCCAAAGGTTCTGCCATGGCCTGGAGTTCCACATTGACTCTCACCAGATGGAAGAGGCGGGTAGGTATCAGCTGCAGCAGTCCTTCTTCTTGCCTATACTATTTTCAGACTGAGTAGGCAAGAAACAACTCCTCTGCTACAATCACAGCAAATAAATAAGGTCTAATAAATAACCATTGCTACTTTAGACAAGTCAAGGAGTTCCTGTTCATAAAGCAGTTTGTGTATATTTTTTCCATCATGTTATGCCCTTGTAGTTTGTAATAGAACAGACAGAAAGCATCCTACTCTTTGCTTTGTTACTTGCAAATAGGACAGGTGTTGACTGTGGTATTACATAAGTTTATGAAACATCGTAAATTGATTTATTTTGGAGTTCTCTTCTTTTTGTTATACATCTGCTGACATTCAACCCCACAATAAAATACTGTATTAAAAATTCAGTTTCCACTTGGCTGACATAAAAATACAAACATATTTGATGTGAAAATACCATTTACGCAACTGGTCTTCAAACAATTAACTGTTTTCCAAGCAACAGAAAAAATAATCTCTGTGAAAACACACTGCAGCCTTACCATATCACCAAGTATTGTGAATGTCTGCAAAGTAAAGTGAGGTGTTTAGCAAACAAAGAGGATAAAGAATGAGGACTAAGTATAGCTGGAAGATGAGATACAGCCACCTGACTTCAGAAATAGCCTTTTAACTGCCAACTGTATAATGAGAGTAAATATCAGGTGAACATGAATTCACTGACAGTTATTGAGAGAAAAATAGTTGGTGTCAAAACAAACCAGTACTACAAAATTGCCACGGTAGGCTGCTTTTCTTAATAACTTGTTCTAGCTGGATTCAGCTTTTCTGCAATTTAACATGTCTCTTCAGAAAGATGGTCTGTTTCTTTGCTAAAAGTAACCTACTGAAGAGCTGGCTGAATGCGAGGTTCGTTTGCAGTTCTGATTTGTTTATCTTAGATCTGTTTGGAATAATTGCATATGTGAGAGTAATCATTAGATGCCTGAAATAGTGCTGCATCTATCTGAATGGAGCAAAAAGGAAGAACCTTCATAAATAATAGTGAGGTACAGTATCGATAGTCAAGAATTCTCTGTCCCTGGAGTCAATGCTCTTATATTTGGATAAAGATTGAGCATCGAATATAAGAACTGCAGCATGTGTGAGCCACACATACATTAAAAATGAACAGCTGAAGGCTGAGGGACACATTTGGCTCAAAAATTTTTTTATGTGAATAGCTGACTGAGATACAGAATGCTGCTTCTGGCTTCACCTCTGATGTTCTTTGTGAAACGTCACTCTTTTTAAAATCCTCAATGGAATTTGTTCCAGAAACGCAGCTTTTTATACTGCTACCTCAACTTAACTTCTGGAAGCTGATTCATCTAGCACACTTTTAACATTATTATCATGTGTAAATAATGGTATGAAAAATGCATTTTCTGAAAATGAACATAATCTTCAACTGCAGGATCACTGAAAGGACTAAAGTACAGTGCTCTTTGCTTTCCTTATGTCTGTGCTGTTATTTACTTGGGAACTACTCATCCTTCTTGCTCCTCATTAAGTCATTTGCCACCTGAAAATGTCACAAGAATATGATTCTGTACCGTTATTGTTCCACGTCAACATGAAAATGCCATTTCCTTTAGCATTCTACATGCTGCCCAGAAATACAAAAAGATTTAGATGCCTGGTTCCATATAGAGTATCAGTATTCACATGCACATTTCTGGCAGAATTTGCTGCAAAATTATGGGTTGGTTTAATGCTATGGAATAGAAAAATGGCAGCTGCTGCTGCTACAATAAAGGGTAGCAAAAATTCCAGCTGTGGATATGCAATCCCTCTTTCAGTTTAATACAAAAAGTGATCTTTCCTATGACTAAATGCAATGTGCAACTTTGGCTTGTTTCTCTCTAATCTCATGTTTTCAGCTACTTAACTTTCTTCAGGATTGAAAAAAATAGATGCTCAATGCACCACTCCCACAAACAAAAGTATCCATGGAATAATTAATGAAAGCTGTGTAATTTCTTTTTTCTATTTGTGAATCAACCCGTAATTTCAATCTCTTCTGATTTCTGTATAAACATTTATTTTTAGCTTCAGAGATGAAAAGCTGACAGGCTTGGTAAAGAGACTTTCAAAAGAAATAAGGCACAGGAAAATTTTAATAGCTATTAGATATAGGCATAAAAATGCCATCTGTATATAAACTTCAAGATGCATACAGGAAGAAAAAAATACAGCTGATGTTTAAATGTCTATATTTCACTGGTAAATTAGGTACTTTAGGAAATTTTCCAGTATTAGTAATAAAAGATATGACACTGTCTTGTAGTGGAGCTGACTAGATGGTGAAGGAAACATAACACTGTCCCATTCCCTTAGATTTGCAAAGGCAGAATGTAGTAACAGAATGTCTTGTTGCGTTATGTTATGGACTGAAACACTGAGAGCTGCAACTTCAAATTTGGGCCATCCTGAAGCTTCTGTGGGCCTCTACAACCAAAGCTTTTTATGTCATATGGAAAAAGAGGAACTTAACAGTATCACAGCGAGCCACAACAGGTGATAGGTCTCAAGTTCCCACTGCACCCATCTCCACTTCAGCAATACTAAAAGAGTGACTGCCTGGCACAATGTTGTGACAAGCTGTGTGGGTATTGGGTCAAAGAGAAGGATCCCAGTTACTTTTCCTCCCACAGCATACCTTTGCTGCTGATTTGCAAAAATTACAGTCCATGTGGTACCAGTTAATTATTTCTCTGGTCAAATGGATACTTGTGGATCTTGTGCTGTGAGGGAAATTTGTAAGCATCTGAAGCACTGTCAGCTGAGGATTTTCAATGCTTTTCCTTCTACTGAAAGTACTACCTCAGTCTCACAGGTATTTTCTTTCTCTGGTTTGCCTCCCAGGACATTTATTTTCCTTAGCTGTTCATTTTCGGGGCACATTTGTTCCTTGATAAATCAAACAGCTGTCTCCCAGCCCATGGCTAAACTGAGGAAAGCAGGAGTGCTCATTAGCCCCAGCAGCCAGGTGCACACCCTGACTTCATCCTGACTCTCAGGTGAAGCTAAGAATAATCATCCCAAAGCCCAGGGCGGTCGGCTTCCTGGCAGATCCAAGTTAAGCAACATACTCAAGAAACTAGCACATATGGTAGTGTCCACTGGTCTTGCAATGGAGTTCCTGCAGGAGGGACTCAGTGTCCGAGGACACACCAGCATTCCAGGAAGGTATCAGGATGTCAGCGGGATGACATGGCTCACTGGCTGTTACCAGTTCACAGCCATTTGTCTCATGTCTTACTATCTGGTGTCAATGTGCTGCTTCAGTTGTCTCCTGCAGTAAAGCTGGTAAGCTGTAAATGCCTTGAGTCTTGAGACTTGTAACAAGCAGAATTAAACCCCTTGAAGCACCCCAGCACGGGCTTCCAAATTTTCCTCTCAAAAAGTTGTGTTGAGTCACAAGACAGCAATGGGAAGAGCTGAATGGCTTGCTTTTTAAAGATCATCCACACAGACACTGCCTGATCTAAAAGGAGTATGAACAAAAGGAAGAGGAAAGCTTGTTTGAAGATGAGGTCATAGCAGGCCATAGGCTCTTCTGCAGTAAAATTTTATAGCCTGTCACATTGTCTTAAACCCACAAAAAGCCCATTTCAGAATGGGAGAGTGAACATAACCCACACTGCATTACTTCTACAATAACCTGCAATAATGATGCTATTAGAGAAAGTCACAGGACTAAATTAACCCCTTTAATTTTGAAAGCTGGTGTACATGGATTATCATCAAAATGTTGGCAACTAGATGTTAGTAAGACTTCACCCAAAAAAGTCTCAAATTTTCTTCTTCAAAGCTTGACAAAAAGCCACAGCTCAAATCAACAAATGGAAAAGACTCAAAGGAGGCATTTATTTACTAGTTCTTGGGACAAAAAATGGAGGAGGTTTATTGTGCAGTGCACATGTACACGCACACCTACAGAGCTTCAGATTACAGCTTGCATAGACGAACAGAGGTATGAAATACCTGACATTAGTACTCTGGCACTTCATTTCCTTCACTTCAGATACATCATCAAATGATATATAAATAGACTAGCATTACTTTCTGACGTGACTAAGGATCTTTAGTTTTGATCTACATACAACTCCATTAATAATAGATTAAGGGTTGCTATCAAAGCATGATCACATGCTCCAGAAGGAAGAAATGACAAAGTACAGCTGTCAAATCACTCTCACTAGCTAAAGCAAGGGCAAACTAACCGTATCTGAACTTCTAGGACATTGGCTGGTCTATTCAACCTCTCTTTAACATTTCATTCCTGAGCAATGACTTGCATGCACATGACACAAACTAGTATTCTGCTTCTTACTGACCTTGGACAGGCAAGGAAAGAAAAGATCTTTTCTTTAAAGGTGACATTATCATGCAATAAAACAACAGCTTGCAGAGAGTAGGAGGAACCACGGCATTAACATTTTGTTCATTGATACTGAAGAAGTAGCATGTGACATAGGTTTATTTAGTATCTCAATCCAACTTCTCAAGGATTACTCAATATTGAGTGGATGATGCCACTCTAAAATGTTTAAACTCTGAGTAACCATTTAACTATTTCTTTTTTCCTTATAACTATACTGCTCTCTTAAATACCAAGCTGGTCTGTCTGGCCTGTAAGTGTTATAAAAATAGCTGGTTTTGGTTTACTGTCTGGCAAGCATCAGACAGTGAAAGAAGCAACAATAAAAGACACCCCATCACCGTCCTTCCTCAGAAAGGCAAAGCCATTCTGCTGCAGCCCACTGTAACATCTGCAAAATGGACAATTCTCAACACCAAATAGAAAACAAGCACACAGAAGTTACTAAAATGATAACAAATGGCTAATATGCATGGAGATTCCTTTTGTCACAAACAGATAGGATCTGCATGAATATTTATGGTGAAGACCCCAACAGGAAAATCCTAGATCACAAGTACTGCAGAGGCTAACGAGATATGGGGAAGATCAACACAGGCCAATTTAACTTTGAACTTTTGGTCACTAATAAGCAATCATGAACCAGGACAGTGACCATTCCTGCTGTGTTTGCATTCCCGATTAGTCACTCCAATATATATGCATTTCTTGGCTCTCAGATAATGAAAGACAGAGCAGTTTTTCATTCACAGCAAATTCACAAGTACCAAAAATAACATCAAGTGACTTTTATAGGGTTTTACAACTTTTTGGACCACTGCACTTCCTCACCCCTATTAAAAGACTTCGAGAAAGAGAACCGATTTGACTATAAAAGTCTAGATTCTCCATGATTAGTCAAATGCAAGAGATATATTATGAAAATCCTACACTATAAATTTAGCCTAGATTTTCATTAGACTCTGACTCTGGCAGGACACAACTGGAAAAACTAGGTTCCCAAGAATGTCCACAAAAGGAAAATAAACTCGACATTAAAAAGGGAGAATCTTGTGACCAAAATGTTAACCTGTTGTCAATATTTTTAACCCACTAGGCAATAATGTAGTGATTGGAAACACCTACAAGACATTAAGTGATGCGGAAAACAGCACTGCTCAGATGAATCCGTTTACAACAAAATATGAAAACAGTGACAAATTCGATATGATATTATTGGGATGAGCCCTAGGACTGCAGTAGGCATTTCTTGTGTTACTAAAAAGCAGTGTGAGTTAAAAGGAAAGGGAAATTAAGTTTTAATATTTGGATCCTGTATTAAGGATGTGCATGGTCCTGCATATGGGTCGGGGCAATCCCAAACACAAATACAGGCTGGACAGAGAATGGATTGAGAACAGCCCTGAGGAGAAGGGGGTGTTGGTCGATGAGAAGCTCAACATGACCCGGCAATGTGTGCTTGCAGCCCAGAAAGCCAACCATATCCTGGGCTGCATTAAAAGACGCGTGACCAGCAGGTCAAGGGAGGTGATTCTGCTCTTCTACTCCGCTCTGGTGAGATCCCACCTGCAGTACTGCGTTCAGCTCTGGGGCCCCCAACATAAGAAGGACATGGACCTGTTGGAGTGAGTCCAGAGGAGGGCCACAAAGTTGATCAGAGGGCTGGAGCACCTCTCCCATGAAGACAGGCTGAGAGAGTTGGGGTTGCTCAGCCTGGAAAAGAGGCTCCAGGCAGACCTTACAGCAGCCTTCCAGTACTTGAAGGGGGCCTACAAGAAAGCTGGAGAGGGACTTTTTACAAGGGCATGTAGTGATAGGACAAGGGGTAATGGCTTCAAACTGAAAGAGGGTAGATTTAGATTAGATATAGGGAAGAAATTCTTCACTATGAGGGTGGTGAGGCACTGGAACAGGTTGCCCAGAGAAGTTGTGGATGTCCCATCCCTGGAAGAGTTCAAGGCCAGGTTGGATGGGGCTTTGAACAACCTGGTCTAGTGGAAGGTATCCCTGCCCATGGCAGTGGGGTTGGAACTAGATGATCTTTAAGGTCCCTTCCAACCCAAACTATTCTATGATTCTATTCCTCTGTAAATAATCAGAATGGCAGTTACATGCAGAGTCCATAGCCAAAAGTGAAAGATGTGATTAACCAAGAGCAGCATATCTTGGAGTGCTTGTAGTGGACAGTAACCTTTTATTTATCATTGAGGTTAATTTCCCTTTCTGAGGGTCACTAACTTGATCTTATTTGCTTGACTTACTGTTGATCTTCTTTAATCATAGCAAAAAACCTTTCTAAATAATGCCTGTCTGAATGCAGCTAATTTAACCATATGACCTTTTCCATCTTATTTTCACCCTATGGCTATTGACTTCTTCTATCAGACAGGAAATGATTAGACTCTAAGTGGTATAGTGTGCTCAATTATTTTATTTATGCATTTCTGAAAATCATGAGATGTTAAATTATTGTATTATTCTGTTTTACTGTTTTCATACCTTTATCCAAGGAACCTACCACTGCAGTATCTGGGCTTTAAATAATTATTTTTTGTGTGTCAGAAAAGTAATCCACATGCACAAGAGTTCAAGCAGTAAAGCTCAGATGCTGATTAATCCTACTGTGGGAAAGGAGGCAGCTCTGCAGCCACTGAAGTGTCAAAGCAGCTAGTGTCACAGAAAACACTTTACACCTCCCCTGGTGCTTTTGCAAGGGCTACTCATAAGAGAACATGTGTTTCTGCAAGTATATGTGGCTAATCCTGTCTTAGCTGGTGATGTCTCTATCACTGATTTTCAGGTACTAATATGCCGACGACATATATTTTCAGGCAGTGCTGGCTTTCTATTTAGAAACACAATGATCGAATATTCCCAAATCCAAATGATGATAAAGGAAGCATGAAGTACTCTGCCTCTCTGATTAACAGACCTCCAATAGCCCCGATGCCACTGCTTTGCAGCAGTTAATACAAACAAAATTTAATTAATGGACAATGTGGAGAATATGGCACCCAAAGGTTTAAGAACTTTCGTCAGCAAGTTGGTGGCAGAAACCAGACCTCTTGATTCCCATGCTCTTTCCATAACCTATTTGGAAGCTTATTTAAAAAGCAATTGCTATTATGAGATTTTTAGGCCAGGAAGAAGCCTACAGGAAAGAAGTGAACACCAGGATTTCTGAAAGGATGACTTCAAAGAACTGCAAAGTTATAGTCCATAACTTTATGGTGTGAAAGGTTTTGCAGAGGTATTAAAATTACAAAACCTCTGGAAATTCTGGGGAAATTGTAGCCCTACAAAGACAGACTTCCACTGAATGGCCAAGCATTTTATCTGCCACCACAGCTCCATCACTCACCAGTTAATTTCTCTTATATTGCATGGCAGCAGTCATGGCAATATTTAGAAGTAATCAAAACCTGCTTTAATCAGCTATTATTGGGATCTGAGAGAGGGCAATAATGTTTGTGGTGACTTTATTGCCTTGCCAGCACTATATCTCTCTCTGTTTTTAATAGCAAAATGTACAACTGTGCCACAGATAATTTTCAGAAGTCAGTATGTAGGACAAAAAAATGTCCCTTATGAAATCAAATCTACATTCTACCCATGTATGCCTTGCAGCATTACATATTTATATGAAACACAGTAAACCAGCTAATTCATTACACAACACAAGACAGTGATTTATTAGTCCTTTGTTGTGCTGTGAGAAAATCTGGAGTCTCTCGAATTTTAGTCTCATGTAGTTAGGTTTTGCAGCATCCTAGCAATTCTGTCCAGTTGAAAGTAGCATCTGACCCCATGCAGAACACAGTCCTCTATTCATCAGGCAGCGAAAAGATGGATCCCTATTCTTTAACCTTTAATTAGTACTTAGCTACATTATGCATGCTGAGGGCAAGATTAGCCATAAATGCTTCCAGGGGCACTGTACACCTACTAGTAACCTCTGCACCTAGAAAGTACATATTTCACCCAGAACCAGCAAGTGGAAAAATATGTAGCAGAGAGGGTTGGACAGCATATAATTAAACTCGCTTTGCATATTAGGTGAGCAACTAAAGCAGAAACCATTACTCTCTGTCTGCAAAGCAGCTCCCAAGGTTGTTGCAGGCAGAACCAGAGAGTATATGTCTTGCAATACCAGGTATATGCTGCATATGACCAGTGAAAAATAGGTTTTTTGTTACGGCAGGGCTGAGACATCCAAATACTGGACCAGATTCTGCAAGGTGCTGAAGTCAATGGGAACTGAGGGCATTCAGCACTTAAATGAATTCACACAGAAGGGTATAAGAATGGTCCTTGTTTTAGGTATTTTAGGCAATCAAATTTAAGTGGTTATACTGAGTTTGTTTTACTCATTTGATGTTAACTTTATCACTCCAAGATTTTAAAGCAGTGAAGCTTTCCTTTGTCTAGTCAAATTACCAGATGTAAATATGACATTTTCTTTAAGGATATGATTTTAGGGAGCATGCTGATTTCATTACATTATACGGTGGGGGAAACATATATTTATAGTCTTAAAAATCTCATCTAATACAAAGTAATCATACACCAAACAACTAAAGCAGTACGTTCCTCTGAATCTTTCTGTGGTCTTTTCATGAGTATGTCAGCACTCTGTAAATCTGAATACATCATCATGGACTCACACTCACTAACTTAAGCTATGAACATTTTTTGTGAACAATACTTTCTACTTCTAGACTCTATGTCATTGAAAAGTCAACTAATAACGATGCTTAGAAATTAATTTATTTCAGGTATGCTATAACAACCATAATCAGCTATAAATCCTTTTGCCCTATTTGCCTTTACTGAATTTGCCTTAATTATACTGATGCCTAATTATGAAGCTCAGTCTAGAGGGGAACTCGCAAGAAGCAATGATGCAGAAAGCAGAGGACAGTTTATTCCACCTTATGGATTTACAACTTTCTACTACTGCAAACCATTTGGAACAGACTCTATTTGTGAGGTCATTAACATGTAAACAGTGTCACACTGAAGATGCATGGCAATGACCTACCAGGCTAATGAAAAGTGATATTGAGTTTACTAATTCAGATAAGGGTACACAGATTGCCTTTTCTCTAACGTGCAAAGGCCTGTCACAGAAATAAATGCATGGCCCTTGTTGCAATTAATTTGGTTCTTGTTCTTTTAAAGCTTTACTTGTAGACTTAATTAAAGCTTTCATGCAGCACACACTTTCAGGAAGTATCTATGTTTAATGGCTTTTTCTCCTAAATTAAAGAAACGAGTGAAGGTTATGATTCAAAGAACAACAGGCAATCATAAAATGAAAAGCTATTCTTAATACAGTAAGCATTACCTTGTTTTGACATAAGTAAATACACAGTACTGTGGGTGTTGAAGTACACTTCTTATAATTAATGTTATATTGCAACTTCCATGGTGACATCATTTTCAATTGCTTAAGATAAATTTTTTCTCTTTTGAATGTAAAATGTTGCATGCTAAGTTTCAACCTAGAGGTGTATATTTTTAAAGCGTTAGCAAAATCAATTTTTAGATAAGAAAAAATGAACAAATAAAAACAGCTCGCTGTTTTCCCATGAAAATAAAGAAACAATCCCCAATGCAAAAAATTCTCATGTAGACATGTAACTCAGTCTTTCCTTAATTTTACTGTATTAAATGTTCCCACAGAGTAAGTCTATCTAAGCAATACCCCTTTAGTAAATATCAAGAATAAAAAGAATTACAAAAAAGGTTGCACAATAACAGAAGGATATTCTGATGTTCTCAGATTTGCCTCTCCTTCCCTTCCACAGGTCCTGAAGAGAGAGATGGTAGGACGTGGAGCAAGAACAAATGATTAGGCAGCCTGCATTAAGTCTCAGGAGACTAAGCAGAGCATGAAGAATGAATATAAGGCAATTTTAAGGAAATATTTTTCAGGACAGGACAGACAATATAGTATCTGGGGGAGGAGAAGGAAAAGGGGCGAAAGGAAAGGAGGAGTAAGTAGAAGGAGGAGCAGAGGAAGAAGAGAAGCAGATGAAAAAGGAAATGGTCAGTAGAATAAGATGGTAGGCTTAAGAGCTGGGCACACACATTAGTGTAGAAAGAGAAAAAAAAGCTGGAAGGAAGACAACAACAGTAGGATCTAAGGAGTAAGTTAGACAAAACCCTTTGTGGACAGAGAACTGGACAAGACACTTCCATGAATGCACAGTACTTTGGCCTCAAAATAGGTTTACAGTGCTTTGGGTTCCAACAAAAGGCAGCTGAAACTGCAGTAACCTATTCAGCAAAAAAATAAACCTATTCTTGCTGGGAGCCTGTATTAGGACTCAACATGCAACCAAGGTACCTTGTTCTCCTTTTCATTTACTTTTCTTAAGCGTACAGTAGGAATTTCCTATGGTTTACTAACATCCTTATGTGTTTCTCTTCTTTTCTTAGTTTAAAATATATTTTATAATCTTAATCTGGAGAATATTAAATGCAGACATGACTCTTCCCTGTTTGGTAAGCAGAAAGTAAAGTTCTACTGCAAGTTACGCCTGGATGTTACAGCTAAGAATCAGGGCCTTATTCAATGACGTATCATAAACATGACAATCCTACCTTTAAAAATGTCAGTAAATACAAAACATTCAATATTTCATCTGCTTTTGAAAATACACTGTAATCCATGAACCTAGTCCCTTTGAAGTGACCCTTCCATGGACAATTGCCAAATAGGACCATGAAATGCAAAATACATTCCATTATACCTAAACCATAACCCAATACACATCTTTAAGCAAACTAAAATCTATCTAGCCTACCTAAACCATCACTTGCTGCAGACAATATGCATGCATTATTATACCCAATACGAACATGTTGGCCAAATCCATACTGGAAGACCTATTTTTGGCTACTGATGTCACCACACAGGAGGAAAGCACACTATCACTTTGCAATGGGAGATGGGGAGTGGCATAATTGCTCTAAACCAGCTGATC
This sequence comes from Ciconia boyciana, assembly GCF_034638445.1. NCBI lineage: Eukaryota > Metazoa > Chordata > Aves > Ciconiiformes > Ciconiidae > Ciconia > Ciconia boyciana. The sequence goes on along the minus strand of NC_132935.1, from coordinate 56,439,008 downwards.
CTCTCATTCCTGTACCACTGTGAAATGCACAGGTTAGCGAATGCTTTGCTTTGCCTTTCTTTCAGACAAACCAGAGAAGCCTCTGGTAGGTCTAACTTGTGCCTTCATGATCAGAGAGGAATCAGGAAATGAGAAAGAAGGAGAGAAGCTAACTCCTTCTGCAGGTGAACTGAGTATAATTTAGATACCCCTAGACATTTGGTTCAGTATCTCACCAAGGGATCTCAGATCAAATGCAGAAGTAGTCCTAAGCTTCAGCTGCTAAAAAGAAAAATAAATGTGCTTCTTTATGTTCACCAGCTTAGTACTCATAGGAGCAGGTAGTTCATGGCACAAGCCCTACAAAACTCTGCTCTCCTCCAACTATTACCTCTTTTTATCTGGATCACTGCTGCTGTCTGGTTAGCACAGGAATGAACTAACAGAATTATGCAGGACTTTTCTGACAGTCCTACAGACTTCTCTCTGTAGCATACACTAGAAGCTACAGTCTAATAATAATAATAGCAGTAATAATAAAACCTTTCTTGTACACTTGTAAACCAAATAGAGACATGTTTCTAATATCTATCATAAGCCTTGTAAAAGATTTTATTTTTCAACAGGGTGTCTGGGACTGATGAAATGCCAGTTTTTGCTGGATTTGTAAGCACACAGTATGGTTCGTTCCTCTGTTTCCTTGCTTGATTAGTTTTTGTGAGGCTCAATTTCACAGCTGATGCAATCTTCCTAGCTACGTTTTGCATGTGGGCTATTGCCCTGAAATTAGGAAGGACCCTGATCAGATAGAATCCTTGCACAGACTCTCACAAACGGAGGCAGAGGGCCAGAGTCACCAGGAGTGGCAGAAGAAAGCAACTGAGGTACGGCTCCTTATCCTCATGCCAGAGTTAGGTAATTCATCGTAGGAAAACAATGACCAAGAAAAATGACAGAAAGAAAATTTGGAACTGAATTATGATTTTGGTCAGCTAGACACTATGGAAAGCAAATGGCCACTGTTGTTCCCTCTAGGGATCTGGCAGTCTAGCCTTTAAGGGAGCTCAAGGAATACTGTAGGTAAGAACGGAAATGAAAAGGAGAAGAAGGAAAAGAAGCCAAGATTAGAACATTTTCATTGTGAAATTAAGAGTGAACACTGACAGATGCTACCCTGAGGTGGATTATCATTAACCTGGCCATAACCCCTGCGGATAGGTTCAACAAAGGTATTTCAGCTGAAGCATCTCCCATGGGATTCAGGGGTCAGAGAAAAGATTACAGATAATAAGCTCAAACAAAAATAAAATCAGTCAATAGAAGTTATTGCAATACTAATGACTACGACACCTCAGTGCCCTGTGCTGACATCACTCAACAGACAGGAATGTCTTGTTACAGTTGTTCTTATCTGTATCACGGAAGTGATTAAGCCTGTGGTTTACTGCAGCAAAGAAGTCTTAGGCTAGATTCACCATATGATTTCTTCTACCCATTTTTCTTTAAGCTTTTTTCTGCTGCTTGTCCTCCTTGAGTCCAGGAGAGATACAATGCAACATTCATCTTATTCCTTGTAGTCCCACCTTTTGCAGACATCTTCTGTCAATCAGTTCAATATTTATAGAATCATAGACTTGTTTAGGTTGGAAAAGACCTTTAAGATCATTGAGTCCAACCATTAACCTAGCACTGCCAAGTCCACCACTAAACCATGTCCCTAAGCACCACATCTACATGTCTTTTAAATACCTCCAGGGATGGTGACTCAACCATTTCCCTGGGCAGCCTGTTCCAATGCTTGTCAACCCTTTTGGGGAAGTAATTTTTCCTAATATCCAATCTAAACCTCCCCTGGTGCAACTTGAGGCCATTTCCTCTTGTCCTATCACCTGTTATTTGGAAAAAGAGACCAACACCCACCTCGCTACAACCTCCTTTCAGGTAGTTGTAGAGAGCAATAAGGTCTCCCCTCAGCCTCCTTTTCTCCAGGCTAAACAACCCCAGTTCCCTCAGCCGCTCCTCAGAAGACTTCTGCTCTAGACCCCTCACCAGCTTCACTGCCCTTCTCTGGACACGCTCCAGCACCTCAATGTCTCTCTTGTAGTGAGGGGCCCAAAACTGAACACAGTATTTGAGGTGCGGCCTCACCAGTGCCGAGTACAGGGGGACAATCACTTCCCTAGTCCTGCTGGCCACGCTATTTCTGATACAAGCCAGGATGCTATTGGCCTTCTTGGCCACCTGGGCACACTGCTGGCTCATATGCAGCTGGCTGTTGACCAACACCCCCAGGTCCCCAGGACCCGGCACTTAGCCTTGTTGAACTTCATGTAATTGGCCTCAGCCCATCGATCCAGCCTGTCCCGATCCCTCTGTAGAGCCTTCCTCCCCTCAAGCAGATCAACACTCCCACAAAACTTGGTGTCGTCTGCAAACTTACTGAGGGCACACTCGATCCCCTCGTCCACATAATTGATAAAGATATTAAACAGAACTGGCCCCAATACTGAGCCCTGGGCAACAACACTTTTGACCGGCTGCCAACTGGATTTCATTAAGCCATTTTGAAAACTAACACTTCAATCTTTCATAAAAAATACAGGCCTTTAGTAACATAAATTATGAAGTGAGTTTTGGTCTTAATATGCAGTATAGCTTCTTTACTGTCAACACATTTACAGTCACACAAAGTGTAATGGCAGGTTTGGGGTTTAGAGAAAATAAGTTTCCAATGCCATTACCCCTCTTGTACAATAAATACTAATACTAAAATAAGGAAAAACTCTCCTTTCTATTTGGATATTTAAAATGAAAGAATCTGCAGTCAGTTTTGAGCTATCTATGTATACAGAAATGAAATTTCAGAGTAAAAAATACATGAATCACACCTTTTTCCTGAGGGAAAAGTCTTAAAGTGAATGAAAATGATTCACCTTATATACTCGTTGAAAGTCTTATTCAACAATGATGGTAGATAATGGCAAAATCTCAGTGCCCAGAATGACTGCTGTTGACAGTAAGCAGGACTGATTTGGGAACCAAATTTTTTAGGAAGCTACAAACAATGTCAACAGGCTAATTGAGGAATTAATTCAATCCACAATTTTATGGAGAAGACAGTCCACCCTGGTAAACTGGTAACATTAATTGAACAAGATTCAATATGGGACAGCAACACAAATACTCAAATACAAAGGTAACTTCTTTAACACGCATACCTGTCCCTATCCTCTCCTCCCCTCCTGAATGTATGTATTATGTCTCAGTGTTGTATATAATAAAGATAGGCTTTCAGGCTTATCCTACAAGAGTATATGGAATCCACAATTTCTAAAAGCTATCTCAGTATTCAATTCAAATCCCTGTATATTAGTTTAGAAAAGCAAGACAAAGCTTTTACTAATGTGGAAAGAACCAAGACGTCTCTAGACAGCGTAAGCATTTATTTTTCCTTCAGTTACATTGGTTCCTACACTAAATGTCTGGTACCTTCACAAAACAAGCAGTGTAAACTAAAACTGTCCCTTTAAGGACAGAAAAATCTCCAAACCCCAGCTCATCTGCAAAATTTACTGCTTGACACTAAGGGAGCAAGGACAGTAACTGAGTGTGATTGTGTGACCTGCGTAGCAATCAATCACTTCCGATATTTCACCTCACTCTCTCTGTAGTACCCATTTATTTTGAAAAACCCAAACTTGCAGCACATTACAGATTATGGTTTCTCACTCAACACACCTGGGCTAATGTTGTTTTGAAAACTCTGGGTAACTTCAGAAATGGCTATGGGTTTCCTATGTGTAGGTATTGGGAAAGTAACTTGGAGTGAGTATCTAAACATGCCCAGAAAAGATGAACTAAAGCAGAGCTATTCCTCCACATGAATGATCTGATGTCTGTTGCACCTTAAGAAAGCTATTTCACATAGTCAGATCACTGTGCTGGGGGGCTCGCATACTTCAGAAAGAGCTAATAAAATTTAAAAAAAAAGGATTTACTTACTGGTGGTCTGAGCGTTAAGGATTTTTTACAATTTTTTCTACAGAGAAATGGGAATGTAAGCCTTGGCTATAGAGCAACACAATCAGATCGAAAAGAATCAGAAGATACAAGGAATCAGTATAAGAAATAATAACTTCAGATAGATTTTTAAAAATTATGTGGTGTATTTTAACTAAAAATAACATTCTAATTCTGAGATCGCTTAGTATCTCTGCATGAAAGCTAGATATCGTACCTCTGTACTCAAAGCATATGGCACATAGCCCACAAATGTATTTTTCAGTGATGGGGATTTAGTAAAACACGCTCCTTGCTATTTTGGGCACTGCATATTATCCAAAGATTTCAATATGTTGGCATTCTAGACTTTGCCAGATGCAACAAAACTCATGGGACATCCCCAAAGTCTAGCTTACAAGACAATTACAGAAATCCATGTTTATTTTGGGTAACATGATTCTGTGATACAAGTCTATGTAACTATGCGTATTTGAAGATTCAGAACAGATCACAGACATAGTCTAACAGATCAAACACATCAAATGGTTCAAACACATTCATGTTTTTTTGTTCAGTGCTCTCTTCCATCTGCAAGACACAAACTGATGAACTTATTCGAGTTCCAGAGGCAGCTGCAGTTGAGAATACAGGACTGTTTCTAACCTCTCTCACTATTTTCAAATTACTACAGAAGCTTTAAACATGATTATTGCATAGTTCCTGGAATTATCCAGAAATCACTGTTAAGAGTTTTGACACCATTGATTTTCTGGAAATTTTATGACTCTGATTATTAGGGTCATTTTTCAAATCTGCTAACCTTGTGCTTTCTGCCATAAGTACTAGGTCAATCGCAACAGGACTGGGGAAATGAGCCACAAATTAAGTCTCTGTACAGAGCTCCAGAAGCCAGCACTGAAAATCTGCTAGCGAAGCAATAGACACAGAGATGACTAAACTGAGAACAGACTCGCAGGCTCCTGAGCTCAAGACAGACATACAAGAAAAGTGTACTTCAACTGGGCCCCAAACTATCAAATTCTCATGAAAAGAAGGGTATGTTTTTATTCACGTTTATATGAAAGAGCTCAATGTTTGTAGAATTAATTTTCTTGTAGGAGGAATTTTGTTCTCTTTGAGTCATATACAAAGTACCAGGCAATAGGACCTCTAGTCCTATACAGTCCATTTTAGTAATGTTTCAACATTGTATTAGGCTTCTGAATTGAGATTTCCATACAGAGGACATACCTGTGATGCACTTCTGTCCTAAGTCACCTAACTAAATGATTAGTGCTGGGACAGACAATATCAGATTTCATACTATTAAGATCTCAACATGATTACTATTTTATAAGAATACTGGGCAATAATTGTCTCCTATTTCCCTACTTCACCTTTCACAAGTTGAAATGACTTGTGAAAAGGCACAAAAATAGAATAACATTATGCACCTAACTGCTGTGCAGCACCGTTGTTGCATAAGTACTTAATTTCAATAATAATCATAACATACCATTTTGATATCAAGTTCAAACTGAGGGACAACATCAAAAGCTACCTTCACAACTTTGTATTTTAATTGGGCATACATCCTACTCATAGGAATGTAATGGAGTCTCTTGAAAGCAACTTATAACAGCTACAATCTGTAACTATCTGCCCCAGAATCTGGGGTAAATTGAATTCCCCAAACTCTCTATCAGGCGTCAGTGCCTCGAGGAAACTGAGATGGTCCAAGCACTCATTGTGTTTGTCTGATGTTTGAATTTGAATGAATCTACGTATGTTAGCTCCTGACTAACGATTAATGATCTCCAAGGGCAGAATCTGTATCAAAATGAAGATCTCAAATATAAAAGTTAATGGCCATCGGTCAGCACAGTGGCACTCGTCGTCACCTGAACAACAGGCTTGTCTAGTTCATTTAACCATAATTACACAATAAACTACGAATGTACTTTTCCTTCTCTGGCCAATGTCACAGGGGTTTTGCCCATCAGAAAATGTGTCAGGAGAAAGCAGTCATGCCAGCACTGGCTGCCACGCTGAGAACACCAGTTATAACAAGTGTCACTAATGACACCCTCTCCATTCTTCTCTTTCCACCTGGAATCGACTGCAAAGTCAAAAGACCTGCTGCAGAGTTAATGAGCACTATTAAATTTGCTCTAATCTTAAGAACAAAAGAACTCATACAGGACTAACTACGGCCAGACAAAAAAAAATCTGCTGCCTGACTGAGGTGAAAGGTAAAAAATGCACCAGTTCTCAGGAAAGCAAGAGTGGGACGAAAGACGTTGGCAGAGGCACTCAAGCCCATTAAAAAGAAGTATAATTCTCAATAGCAGTACTCAACTTCTTTTCGGTAACATCTCTTGACTGGCTATCTAGTAAACACAAGATAAAATGGAAATAATTCTCTGCCAAATATGCACAGCTGTAGGTCCACCTCTGATGATTCATCAGCAGCTCTAGGCATCTGCCAATTTTTTCTTTTTTAATTTTAATTTAGGATGGATCTAGAAGTGGCAGAGATTGCAGTCTACTAGGGAAAAGGAGCCCACAGCACATAAGGAAAGCAGCACACAAGACAATAGTAACTATTTCAGTGCATAGATGCTCACTTGGATGTTACAGCTTGCATTTACAATGACTAATCAGTAAATTTGAATATGACACTCAGTATAGAAGTGGTAAATTAGCAATGGCAGAGTACTTCAAATTATGTTTCTCAAAATATAGAACATTTTATAATCCATACCAACTTCCTCAGCTAAAAATAAAACTGTAATGAATTCTGCATTCATCTAAGATTTCCACCAATTTCAGTGAAATTGCGTGGTGCGTAAACAGGTGGAGAATTTGGTCCAAAATATTTCCTCCTGTTGGGGGCCGATCTTGTCTGCTCTTTTCAGGGCTCTTACTTCCCTTCTTTCGCCAGACAGGGAGCAAAACAATACGAGGTCAAGATCACACAATTTCTTTTGGAAGAGTTAATGTACCCAAACTACAAAGTTACTGAATTTGTATCACACTAACAAAACGACAGATCTTTCATTGAAGCTGCTGTGAGAGTATTCCAAATAATCAAGAGAAGCCCTATTCCATCCGCTATTAACAGTCTCTATGATTGCAAAACTGGGGACAAAACTTTTGTTTGTAAAACTTATAGAAATATTTCAATGCACATATTTTCCATTGACAGTGGAAAAAGAGAAAAAAAGATATAATCCAATTTCTTTGAATAATGAAACAGTGTTTCATGTAATGTTCCATTTGTTTCAATGTTGTTTTTTTACTTAGCCTTGAGACATGAATCATATTACAATATTAATTTAAATATATTTACTTATATGGCAACAAGACACTATATGGCTTACTATATTATACTCTTTTGACATTTTAAAAATAACATTTAAATAGTCCCAAACTGAATTTTTTTTTTGAAGGCCTATTTCATGGAAGATATGGTCTTTTCCTCTGGGGAACAGAAACAAATTTTGAAATACTGTATCTGTGGAAGAGATAATTTTTTCTGACCTTCACATTAATACAGTGCTTTAAAGAACAGTTTAAAAAATTGCACTATATGTAAAGTGTCAAATAGTGTAATACAAAATCTGAATTACCAAGTAAATGAGCAGTTTCAATATATTTAGAAGTTGTAGGGATTTTCAACTAAGAGGTTTAAATTTTAGTTGCTTTAATTAATTTGAAGCATGGTTCTGCTTACCAAGTTTTCAAGTTAGAAAACATTTACTAATTTTTCCATAAATTCTATAAATGAATGTTAGATGCTTTTTCAAAATATTAATTGAAAAAATATTTATTTAAAAAGTTTGAAGAGCAACTAGAAAGGAACATCAAAACTTAATATTGTCTTTAAATAAAAACATTACTGAAATGTGTTCCTTTCCAGAGCACGCCACTACCATATGTGCCTGAAAACTAGTACAACAGTCTGTCTAATGCAAGTAACACCCCATCTTCTGTAACTGTATAAAAATATCTCCTAGTTTCCCATGACTTTTAAACCTGAGCTTTAAAGAAGACAGATATCTACTGGACAGCTGATTTTTGCTGCTGGCCAACAAGATTAAAGAAGGTTAAATGCATCCCATTTCATGACTAAGCAAAACCCTTAATATTTTGCTAATTCAAAAACTATCATGTGCTTCTTGTACCTGGAAAGCGAGAAAAGGTGAATAGCCTCAGAAAGGGATTTGCTAAATTCACAGAAGAACCCTTCTCATTCATCACCTGCTGACAGCAGGGAACGAAACAAAGGCTTTGGGTAAATAAAGAATCATATAATGGTATTACTAAGGACTGTATCAAAATGAAAAGTTATTACGTACTCAAAGTTATGCTTCATCTTGCCCTCGATTTTTAGTGCTCTCTCCTTTGAAATTTACACCAGTAATGGTAACTCATGACATTTATGCATGATCATTATTCATGAAAAAGTAGTAATATGTACACAGCAACAAATGGAAATGCTTGTACATGTCTAACAAATGCTATATTTCCAACAGAACAAATGAGAAAGAAACCACTAAATAAATTCTAAAAATAGTTACTTAGGCATGAAAATTTCTCATAGACGTGGCAGTAATATTTATACCTACTACTTTTCAACTAAGAAAATTCGTTATATAACAATATTCAAAGGACTCTAATGCACAGTATGAGGCATAAGAAACTGCTATAAAGCTAAATATTTAATTACATTATTGACCATGTTGTTTTTTCTTGGTAAAACTTTTACAAAGGTTGTTTTTATAAAGGAATTTTCAATATTAGCATTCACTACTTAGGCATGGAACAACGTGGCAGAAAGAGTGTCTCTGATGACAAAGAAGTTACTTACAGGTAATAAGTGTAGGAGTGATAGCTTCTTCTGCCATGATGGTGGAAGGATTAGGCAGTGGTGGAAAAGATGAAATGGAAGGAAAGAAAAGCCAAATATTAATGTATGAAAAATCAAGATGAAACTGAGACCAGAACTGGTGACACAAATGAAAGGTAGCAAGAATGCATATCTGGGCATATCATGCAATGTGTCTGAAACAGACAGATGGCATATCCACTCTCCGTAAAACTTTAAGCAATACAATATATAATGCATCTCCAACTGTTAAATCAAATCACCTTAAAGTACACCTACTAAGTAATGCTAGATATTTAATGTATATTTATCTCTGCATATACTACACACACAAATACCCCCAATTAAAGTGATAAAACACCGCCGGTTACACCTCAACTGCATTAGGAATAAAGATATGGAACTTCTAACATGGTGTTCAAAGTTTAACAAAGCAGAATTTCAGAACTTGTATTAAGTAGCTTCTCTTCCATCATAGTACTGTAGAATCTTGGGATATACCTTTCTTTACTTAAAGAAATCAATTCTGCCATTGACAGGACTAGAACTTGTTTCCAGAGGGGAAAAATCAATGGCCACAGCTTTTTTAGTATCTCAGCTTTTTTAATAACCATTTAAATTCTGAAGAAAAAATTACTTCTTGCCATGCAAATAAAAAGGCTATCCTTGCTGGCTAAAATTATTTTGGTGGTATTTCCCCATGTAGCAGAGGAAAAAATAAGAACTGATCCTGCATCCCTGTTATTTCTGTCCACGTGAGTGTCACAAAGAACAAGTTGAAGACCTCACACCACCACCTTGAGAAATATGGACCCAGTCAGTCTTTCCTGGATCACCTCTTGCAGAGCCAGATCTTCCACCCAGACATGCTCTGCATGAGCACAAAGTATAGAAGCCCTCCAGCTACGCGCTTCTGCTTTACACCTCTTCCTCCCTCAGTTATGAGCCACTACAAGCAGGACTGCAACTCCCCAAAAGGGGCAAGTTCCAACCTAAATTAATTCAATATATTGACTGCAATTAAAAAGAGGCTGGAGATCTTAAAACATCTCTCAGCATAACATCAAGTAGCATTCACACGTTGGTAAGATAAAAGACTGAAAGGAACCATGTAGGCATTTGTAATTTTTACAGCACATGCATACAGCCCTTTGACTGCAGAGGAAACATGTAAACAGGCCTTGCAAAGGACTATAACTAACGTTAACTTGCCTCTAGCTACATGCTTCAGGCATCCCTTTGAAAACTAGGCTTTCATCAAATTTTCTCTCTCATCTTCTTTGTGTGAAGATGCCGTTAGAAATATTTCCCAGTTTTTATTCCCATTTTTCTGCTGCAAACAATATTGTTCAAACTCAAGAGGCTAGATACTGAATATTTAATCACGTGGCACATCTGCAAAAATGCACACCTGTTAAAGTTGAGTTTTAAAAGATATCTAAGAATAGAGTAAGGGGAAAGCTGCAAAACAGTTATACACTTCTTCTACCAGCACATACCCCATTGCCTTCAGTAAGGAGCACAGGATCAGGTCCTATCAAAGCAGATCAACTTACCTGCTCTATTAGTAAGGGGTTGTTTTCTGGTTCAGTCATAATTATATCTCCCCCTGCCCTTCTTTTCAGAATTACTCATTTTCTCACTTTCATTTAGAATCTCATGACACTGCCAACTCTGTTTCTTGCCATATGTTGCCACGACAGAGTTTTAATGTAATTAGTACAAATGTTCTCATACTTCTAAAAGATGTATAATAATTTGAGAAACAACAATAGATACAATTAATCAGTGAAGCACTGCTGGTACTTATATGCAGAATTTTGCGAAATATGTTATAGAGATAAATTATTCCTTATGAAAAAAATGCTGAAAATCCAGGAGCTTTAATTTGTGTGAATGTCCCATTAAAAATTTGTATAAGATGAGAAAAATTAAAAGACTCAAGGTCCAGTTATCTTTATATTGTTACGGTTGTGAGATTTTCCATATGAAAGTCCTTGAAAAAGAGCACTGTGGTTTTTGACTCTCAAGGATACCAGACACTGAAAAAAACAGGTAAAAAGAATAAATTAAAAACCTACAGAAACAGAAGGTTTTAGACTCGCAAGTCCTCAGGCCACATGCAAAAGCACCATTCATAATTGAAAAGATTTAGCTTTTTGAAGAAATATGGACAAGTTCCATTTTACTTTCTACATAATGTATACAAACTTTCTCTCTCTCTATGTATGAAAAGTCTTTTTCTGCTAAAGAGATCGACCCAAAGATTTTGGCCAAATTTTCTTCTGTGCATGGCTCTTCAGTCACTTCCCGCTAGAGAGGCTATTTTATGTCAATAAACTGTTTCTATGTATAGTGATAATATAAAGCACTTTTATACCCTTCGGGACTGAAGACATAAATAAATTTCATAAATATCACTTGTAGAATAAGGCCCCACTATAGTATTTATCAAAACCAATGCAGCCAGGTACAGGAGGATTGTCCCACTAGAAGGGAAAACTTCTGGCACTGTGTAATTACCGCAGTGATTTCTTTCATTGTCTCTCTTCTGTAGCTGGCCTAGAGGGAAAAACAAGGTTCAGGGGTAGCACTGGAAGACTGGCGTTTTCCTTCAGCCCCTATTATCTCCAATTTCTGTCCTAACTGCTTGAAATTGTTGGTAAAGGTGTATAACTGAACAGCCTGATTTGCTACCAGGGAATGCATTCCCAGCCCAGCTCCACTGAGTGCAAAGGCCTTCCTTATCCACTGCCAAGAACCAGGGTCTCTGAGTTAAACAGATGCCACAATTACATACGTTAGAAACTACTGGAAGGCTCAGGCATAGAGACAGCTGAAAACAGAAACTAAGGATAGGCAAAAGAAAACAATCTTTTTATGGAGAAATGCAATGATCAGAAAAACTCCATTCCACAACTGAAGCAGAAGCCAATGTAATGAAATTTTAATAACCGCTTCCTTACTGCACTCCCACTGCAGCAGCAAGATGGTAGCCCCGAAAGAAACAGCTGCCCCAAAGACATATACTTTTAAGCAAACCTTGGACCAAGAAATCTAATTTCTCAAGTTCTGTATATTTTTTAAACTTAGCTGAAATAGAATATAAAAGAAAAAGAACAAAACCAGAAAAGAATAAAGCAGTAAGGTTCTGATTTTTCCAAGTCTTGATTTAATTGCTATTGCTTTTCCAAAGGTTGTGGGAACAGTTCTCTCATTTTCACTGCTCTACTTCAAGTTGACCAAAAGATGAACTTACTTGCTGCATTTTTTATTTTTTATTTTTTTATTTTTTATAAAGTCCTATGCAGGTATATCAAAGACTGGCAGAGATCAAGGGCCTTGCCTGAGATTTAATATTCAGGATCAGATTCAAAATCTACTTTATTGTGGAGCAATATTGTGGAAACACATGTATTGGTTTCCACTGACTTTGTGTTAACTCTTAAGTGAGAGATTCAGAGCACAGCTGAGGAGAGGAAAGCCTACTGGCATTATTCTGACTTCACAGAGAAATATCATCTCATTGATATGACCATATTGGTATTATGAATAGCTTGCAGGTTCCTAGTCTACATTACATGACATCTTTATGCAGGAATGTGGGTGAATGGATAAAGAAAAGATAGAACAGAACAGATAAAGAACTCTGAACAACCAAGTGGGGAGAAAAACAGGAAAGCACTAACAGTCTTCCCCTGACCCAGGTGACAAGCATACAAATCTGTTTTACTTTAGTCAAAGACTGAGTGTCCACACAGAAAATGTTTTACTGTCCATGATGTTCCTACCCTCACTAGTGACTCCATACCATACAACGAATAGTTAGGCCACCTAATCTCTCTGTGACTCAGTTTATCATACAACTACTTCAGAAGACCACTCTATAGTGAAATTAATAATGATGCCTAATGAGTGACTATTGATATTTGCAGAACTTCTCTACCTACTGCTTTGAAAGTGACCATATCCAAAGCATGTCTGTGCTGCACTGAAAACTCTGCTTTGAATGTTGGTCTTGTCTATTTGGCTACTGAATTAGGAGTCAAAGAGGCTGATCTGTGCAAATCTGTGGTGCCTGGCACCAACCAGGCAAAGAATGGTTGCTGGACGAAATGAGGTGGCTATTAAAGGAATATGTTGGACAGAGTCACGGTTATCATGTACAGTAAAACTGCTTTGCAAATCGCTTGACAATGGAAATAAATGATTCAAAACTAAGTTAATTAAGCACTGTGAAGCCCCAAGGATAAAGTAAATTTAATCTACTGGTGAGATCTGGAGATCAAGTCTACAAGGACCCATTTCCGTGACAGAATGAGTAACAGACAGCATACGCCTTGGGATATGCCTTGGAATAGTGGAGTGTGAATGGGATACCGCTGTAGCCAACTCCAAGCAAGACAAGTTTCAGAGCATGTGGACTCAGCACGGTGAAACCTAGCATTGTGGCCCACAGAGTATGCACATAATAGTGCAGAGAGGAAAGTGGTTCTCAGGGGAAAGATGCCACTGAATTACAAGGTGTTATTCTACTTTTCACTCAGGTCTTTACTCCAGTAAAACTCCTGATAAAGTAAATGAAATAAAATGATCAAGTGCAGTAGTCAAATGACATGCTAGCTTGATAAGATTGTTTCACAAAGTAGCACCTAAAGTATCATAAAACTGCAAAAACACTACAGTTTTACTAAGCTTGCAGAATGATTTATACATTTTCTTCAAATGCATAATGTATACACAGTAACTGAACCAAGGTGAAACCATAGGGGCTCTCAGCAGCATAGTGAATTAATGCACCAATAACAATCTATTGAATAATCGGTTCATCTTTTGCTTAAGTCATGAGTATAATTGTATTCAAGACCTTCTATGCTACAGCATCTGCTTTAGAGGTCTGGGACACAATATACCTACCTCCTGAAACTCTCATTAAAGCCTAGTCACATCCTGTTACACAGATGAACCATTCTTACTTTTTAATATTCACTTCAACTCATTCCACAGTTTGTTTTGTTCAAGGCTGCAGCATCATTCTGGCATATGTTTAAGCTATTGGTATCATTCTTTCTGTACTACACAATGAAATTGTATCTATTTGGTAACAGAGTTCCTGGACTTGTACTTTCAATAGTTTCATCTCTGTCACAAGCCGATTTATTTCAAACCCCAAAGAAGTTCACATAATGCACTTTTCTTCTAACAACAGAATTACTTTGAATAATAATTACTGTGCTGTGGTAGACAGAAGGAATCAAGTATCCTTCTGCATTAACATGCAAACACTTAGGATTCGAGCCTTCCTGCCTCTAACAATTAGATTATCAAAGAGCTTTTCCCTAGAGAATGAAGCAAGAGCTGGTATAGCATCCACTTAGCCAGAGACCCTGACACCTTATTTACTTTGAAACTATTTGGATCATTTTGCAATGCTCTCCCTTCAAGATTAAGAGAACTTGTCTCCCTTGGGTGAATATATTCTATCTTTGGCGCGAACGCTTAAGGAGAGGCTCGGAGCTGGAAGAGAGAGAGTGATGAATGCCAGTCAGGAATTGTGTGAAGAAGGACTGGCCAGATAATGCGAGAAGCCTTCCTCCCTGCATGCCAAGTGTTGTGTCTGGCCCTGGGGAGGAGTTTGGGAGTTCAACTGTTAAAACTGAAGGTATGAATGATGCAAGAAATCAGAAGTGGGAAGAAAAAAGTACTGCAAAGTCAGAACAGATTTTAACTCTGCTACACTGTACTTTATTGAGAAGATTTGGTTACTGGGTCAATTTCATTGCCCCAGCCAGACTTATCCTGGGGCTTAAGTCTCAGTCTCTTCTGTATGGCAGCTTTTGACTGCTTTACCTACCTGTTGTCATGACCTAGCCCTCAGCCCTGGCCACAGCGCACCTTTCTCGGCATAGAGCCCTTCTAATTTATGGCCCTGCTTCTGTCTTCAAGGCGAGTGAAAAGCAGCTACTTCTGCTGCCTGCCCTGAGGCACTGTCAGGCAGCTGCCTCCTTAGCTGTGCACCTCCACTGTTCAAATTCTGGAAGAATTTCAGGCAGCTCAGGGGTTTGGACTATCTCAGACCTGCCAAACTAGTTAACATACAGTTAAATCACATAGTGTTGGGATGAGGAAAATCAGGCCAAGATTGCTCTCAAAGGAAGAAAAGGGGATAATACAGGGTGAATGGCAAGGAGGTGAGGGGTTATGGGACAGTAAGAAGACTATGCCAGATATGGAAGGAGAATTCATGACTCGACCCTTTACACAGCTCCCACACATTCCCAACCCCACCTCTACAGCTGCACATCTCACATCGCTCAGGATAAACCTAAAACCTTAATTCTATTTGCTAATGAACTTCTCCCAGTGTAGACTTACCTTCTATCATCACATGGATTTTTTTCTTACCCATGCCACCTCCCTAGCTATGAGATATTTTTCCCTTTATTATTTTTCCTTTTACAGTGTTGAGAAAGGCAACCAGGTTTAAAAGTCTTACACTTCTAATGTTGTAGCAGTTTTCAAATGATGTTCAAAACAAAACAATCTCAATGCGTGTGTGTGTTGAACCAGCATTTGGAAACATTCAGCACCACTGTAATATTTTCATTTGTTTTCAGGAAATTAAGTTTATGCAGAAGAATATAGACCCCATTCTTAGCACAAATTACCTTAGCTCTAGTTCCTGCTTGACTGAGGATTTCTTTTACATTCAAGAATGAAGCTACATCTAACTTTCAGCTGATCTGTTGAACAGAGTGGAGACTCACACTTTCAGGATAGAGATACTGTTCTATTATTAGAGTCCATCATGCAGTACTAATGCATAAAGTGCTAGAATCATTAACCTCAAGTTGTTTTTCTTCTATAACAAAGCCACAAACATTAATTCATAGAAAATGCTGTGGGATGAAACAGACACCGTGATTTTATAAAAACCCAACAAAGCTTTGGAGGTGGGAGAGAGCAGTACTTCCTAAACTCTGTGGCAAAGGGCACGAAAGTGGCTGGATACTTTTGCCAATATCAAACTGAGAACTGCTGTAGGAGATGCTGTAATATGAATATGTACATAGAAAACATCTACTAATTGCTCACCTTTTCTTCATTACCAGCACGACCCCCAGAAATATAATGACGAACAGCAAGATGCCTGCAATGACTCCAGCAATTTTAACAGTATGGTCGGTCTGCTTCTCAGGCTCTGGGTCCGGTTTTCGAGTGGCAGCCCCTATGGAATCAGAAAAAGGAAAAGAGGAGACAGAAAAAGAATAAGGATGTTATTCTTTTGATGTTTATACATTTAACCTACCAATGTCATTAGTTTTATCCAGGGCCAACAGATATCAATGCTTGATCTTTTAAGAAAAAGTCCTGCTTTCATATGCATTGACAGGAATATAATTCATATTGTTCCATGACATTTTGCAAGACCACAACACAGGTGGGATACCACTGCCAGCCCTGACCCTTTTATAAAAGCCTCTTCACAAATTCACAAATTTCTGTATTTTCATTATCTGTGCTGCCTCCCTTTTCTTTCTGCCATTTAGAAACTTGCTAACAACACAATAACTATCCTAAGCCTTTATCCAAATTTGATTTGCTGGAACATTCCTCAATTATTTTTCATAAATGAAGCTGTAATTCCATAACATATTAGCTTGAACACCTGGAAAAGTGAGATAAGCTCATTTACCATGCATTTTACCCGCAATTGTTTTTTACACAATAGACTTTTTTTTTTTTGCCTTTGGAAATCTAAATCTAGGTCACATCTGGTAGGCAACAAGACTCCTTCTAAGCAATTTATTCACAAAGTGGGAAGCAGCTGATGATCACACCACTGGCACCCACATTTAATATCTGTTTAAATGAGATAACCAGTGCCTTACAGCAGCTACTGTCTTAGCTCTTCCAGCTTCTCCATTTAAAAAAAATAACATCGTTTGTACTGTTTACTGTATAATGTGATGGAACGTCAAATCCATGTCTGATGAAATATCCATTTCCTCTACTAAATGAGTTCAGGATGAAAAATGTTAAGGAAGCAACATTCAATTCACTAAACTGATTTTATTTTTTTTATGGACTTCCATTTTTTTTTAATCAAAACATGACAGCATTCATCATTTGAGGCACCATGCCATAAAGTGGACACAGGGATTTATGGATCACTTTCCTGCTATAGCTTTTTTGGGAAGGGAGAAGGAAGAATAAAGCCTAAGTGAAGTGTAATATTTTAACACCACATTCTTATCTCACCGTCTGGGTTTCACAGAGGGTTTTGAAAGCACGAATTATATTTTATTTGTTTCTTCACTTCCTTTTTTTTGGAAAGAAAGCAAATTAGTGATCAATTTACATGCAGAGATACTTTCTGAAAAGTACAATGAAAACATTTCCAATGTTTCTTCTCACTTGTAACCACGATATTCTAAGATGGTGAGTACTTCTGAGTGCCCACAGTTACACTTTTGGCCTACATCTTCAAAACTCCTTACCAGGAGGAATGCCAGGAAACCCTTGCAATTCGTATTGCTGCCAGAAAAGATGATAACCTTTAATCAAAATATATCTAGAGCTAACTGCAGGAAACAGGTTCTTTGGAAAAGTCTGGCCACGGTACTTTGTGTGAGTGCTAAGTCAGAGGAGATGATCTGCTGCCTGTCTCTGTGCCCAGTCCTACCAGAATATTAGCTCGATAGCAATACACGGTATTGCTAATATACAATACAATTCGGAATTGGTAAAATTCCTACTTTGTATGAGTAAAGGTAACAGAATCTGGCTCTGTATTTTGTTCAATGCAGATGCATAAAATTCTGCTATAAACAGTTCTATTTTTATCTTCCTTGTGTCATATATAAATCATTTTGTTAAACTCTATATTGCTGTAATCTGCACGGCACTCAATAGTGTAGCAGATATTGAGGAGACATCTAGAGTATCTTTGTGCAAAAGGCAGCTGTTGAGTTGAACTTGGCAAACAGGAAGCAGTGAATCAAGTATGATGCAAATGGTAAGTCATGATAAGGACTTCACAGTCCTCTTTTAAATCTAAAACCTAAGCAAGGAAGAATGCCAAGTCAACAACAAGCAGTATCTTTTTAGACGTAATTTCTAAGACTGGTTCCTTCCAAAGTCTATTCTTTGTTATCTCCTTCAGGCTACCTCACCCTACTGGAATACTCATCAGTAAAGTCTTCTTAAAATCAAATTCTGCCTTATGGTTTCATTCCTTTCGTCAAGGCTTCCAGTGCTAGTTTTGGGATCATGAATGCTAAACGTTAAAAGGAAGTGAAGGTAGCCTTGCTACATTTTCACATAGAACTCTGAACTATCCAACGTGTTTTATCTCAGTGTCCTGTCTCTCTTTGACAGCACAGGGTCCTCACTTCTAGCTAGAACTTACTAGCTAGACTTACACTATGCAGAGGAGAGAATATCAAAATTTTATTCAGAGCACACACATTCTGCATATCATGGAGTGCAACTTTCATGAAATGCCTTCAATGACACAAAGCATTACCCTCTTGGGAGTCATGGACAAGCTGGGGAATCCACCACTATTGCAAATTCTCCAAAGAAAGCCTACATGAGAAGAGATACAGAGCCTAACATCAGGACACTGGAACTCCCATATTGCATCATCTATTGATTATCCAATTGAGGGATCATCTCAAATTGTCTAAGAAAAATGCATGTAATGCCACCCCAAATTAAAAATAGAATAAAGCTTCCCATCATGATGGACTCAGCCTGACTCATAATAGAGATTCCCTTAAACTGGAAACATGATGTTTGACATGCCTTTTAAAAACTTCTATCATTAATTATTATAAAAAACCAAATACTGGCATTATCTCAATTCTCCTTTAGTTCCATTCAGCATCTCATTCATTCCCTGACAGAATGTTGCTCCTTTCTTGGTGTCAGTAGGTTCCAAAATCCACTTGGGTTAACGAACCAAATTTGCCACCTTTCACCTTTCTTGAGCATCCCTTGAACATTTCAGTATTAGAAATTTTGAATCAACTGTCTTCATTTTATTTAATACTGTTTATTCCTTTAACGTACCTCAGTTTTTCTACAACAGGATTTTTAAAAATCGTTGTGTTCTACCCCATTCTTTATCCCCCTTAGCATTCTGTTTGGTTTTACTTTGACATCAGATGGACACTGAACAGGTCACTGGTGCACTGTTTACAGTGAAACCTGCATCCCTTTCTTCAGTGCAGTGTTCAGTTTTGAACCCTTTATGAGTTAAAAGTCATTCAAATTTACCTCTGCTGAACACTACATAGCATTTAAGACTGAAATTTGAGTTGGTACTACCTCTTTATTCAGTTTGCTTTTTTCCTGATGAAATTCTTCACAGTCCTGTATGAATTCTGCTAACCTACATAACCTAGCATCATACTCAAGAGCTGCTGCCTCAGCGCTGACTCTTCCATGTATTTAGTAGACATACTGTACAGCATATAATATTAAACCCTTAAGTGCATTAGCTACAATAAATACTGGCAGTTTACTTCTCTCTGTTTTCCATCTGATAGGTAGAATTTGATCCAGAGTAATATTTGTTTCTCACCTCGTAATTACTTCTTAACTGGCTTTTAATCTATAGCCACACAGGCAATTGCACTGGCACCATGGAGAGAAAGGTGAACTGTGTGTAAGGGGATCGAAGCAGCTGGGGGCAGTACTTCTGAAATTCATTTTGCCACTTGATTAACTGCAATGTCAATTTGTGCTTTTAATTTTGTTTGTATGTTTTTAACAGAGATTTGGAAAATTACTACTGCAAGTCTAAAAAAATGATGCCATGGTTTGTCTTTTGCTCTGCTGTACTGGCACATACTAAAACAGTTGAGTGAAATGTAATCTTTCTTTATAGAAATAGTGTTAACTATTGTATCATGATATTATAGTCTTGGTGTTTCATTCTATTTGTTATTGTTGTTTCAACCGGTTTGTCTGACAGTCATTTCTAATTTCCTTGATCACCCTAGAGCCTTTAAAAATATGTATCTACAAGACTAGTGGAGTCCTGTATCTCCAGTAAAATATCTGTTTTTAATGACAGACTGCATATTGTTGCCAACAGCTGAGCTAAGCCCACTGCATTCTCCTCACAACACTGGACCTAATAACTTATTTGGGTTTTTTTGTTCGTTTTACTTTTAAGCTTTTGGTTCTACCCTTGCACGCAGAAGACTGACTTTAAACCTTGCACAATAACCTCACTTCTGTTTTCTTACTGAGACTGTCTGGGCTGGTGGAGTTAGAAGAATCAAGGCCAAACTGACAAATATACTGTGGTCCACCTCTAGAAAGGCAATAGGTCAGTAAAAAGCAGTGAGTGCAAGACAGCTCAAGGGAGCTGCTTAGAAAATGAAAGGACAAGGAAAAGTTTCCTGCCAGTTTAAAAAGGATTAAGGTGCTGACTTTGGAAAGTCCTTACTTGATAAGAACAAACTAAAGTGCTTCCTGCCAGAAATGAAAAACAGAGATACACTTATAGATAAACCCCAAGGTGCCACAAAACCCAGCAAAGTATTTCCACAGGCTTCCTCCATTGAATAAAGTGGAAGACAGTAACATTGTTTGGTTCCATACCCTTAGTTATTTACTTTTCTAATTAATCTCAGCAATTGCAATTTCCCTTTTACTTATTTATTGCCCATTCTTTGTCATTTTCCCTACAGAAGCATTTAAAATGTGAAATATCTTTTTTTTTTCACTTAGAAAAAATGGCATTCAGCTGGCCTAATTTATGACTTTCCCTCATGGGTCCCATTTTGTTCAGTACTTTGCAAGACCCAGGGATAATATTTTTAAGTAGTATCCAGAAAACACCTAAAGATTTTATTTCACTTATTTTTGACTCTCAGACCTATTCCATTAACTTTTTCTTAATATGGAATCTCCTTTTCTGAAGTTTAGTGATTACTCAGCCACTTCTTGGCATCTTACCTCCTCTTCAGACTGATAACTGAATTATGTTCTAGTTGCTAATATTTAGTGTCTGCCATACTGTGAATTCTTAAACTACTTCATGCAGTGAAATTTCTATTTCTGTACCATGGGTTAGAAGACTGGGTAAAAAATTTCTTCTCTCTTTGAAGAATTTCTAGTTCTCATTAGAGATATACAGGTCTGGTATTAGTATTATAGGAATAATTTGTGCTTTTTGCAAACCGGTTCTGCCAATTCCTTGGGTGGAAAATTTCCCTTTCCTTTCTCACTCAGAAGGCACAAGTGCCGTGTTATTGATCAACCCCAAAACTTCATAAACAATAATCTCCTGTAGGTAGTTTGTGGATATAAAAGTTTGAGCAGAACTATTCCTCATTAAAATGGAAGCTAAGACTATTTGCTGAATGAACTAGACAAGCAAAATATCATTCTTTTAACCTGCATGCAAGCATTATCCTGTTTTTCAAAACCAATGAAAATGTTCTTCAGTAAAAGAAATGGACCTCTACCAAACTGAAGAAAAGCGCTCTCTTCTTCTGTCTTTGTAAATGAACAAAGTTTGGACTTGCTTTTCAATGTTTATTAGTCCCTTACAAAAAAATGTAGTTAGAAATGACTGACCATTGTATAGAAAAGAATGACCAATAAAATAACCCTGGCTCAATAGTCTAGGAACTGCTAGCTATACTTTCAAAGAAAGGAATAAGATTAAAGCTGTTACTACTAAAAACTAGCTATAGGATGTTTTGCCTAAAGCGATCTTTAAAAACCCCCAACATTTCTTCTCCTATTTGAGTCAACAAATAATCCCTTCCTTTAATTAACTAGACTGGTTTCACTTTATTTCTCCCACTCAAGGCTGACCATAGTTGCTGCCTTTTTTACTTCCTTTCTGCAGCTTTAAGCTCACAAAAGGTACTTGCTTGATAAGTCACATGCAAGCCTTTCCAACTGTATTTCATCCACAGGTGTTCCAGTGACTGATGTAATGGCTAACTTTACAAGGCTTTGAAGTAATAATACAGTTAGTCCAGATCGTCCTAGTTTCCAGTCAAACTTGAGACTAACTTGTTGCATTAGTAACTAGCCCATGATTTTTTTATGCAGGCAGTGCGATTCAACTGTCACATCTCAGACCTACTTTTAACTTATTTCACAGGACAAGTCAGGAAAATGAAACATGATACCCCTGTGTGACAGTTGCACTGTGATTAGGTGGCAGAAATCATGCAAAATGGTCCAACACAGAAGGGAGGTAGAGAGGTGTGATGCTTCCTTGGAACACCCATCACTAGGATCCTATTGTCCCTGCCACAAAGTAAGAAGACTGAAAAGATCAGAGAACTTGGCTTTAAAGACTCTGCCCACTCTCTCCAAGGACAACACAAATTCCAAACGCTACTATCATTATTACTTTTTATTATTTGTATGTTAGTAGGATCTAGAAGCTCTAAATCAGGTTGGGAGCTCCACTGTGCTAAGAACGGTGCAAGCACACAGCTAAGCAATCTTTGCCACTAAAAGCATACTATCTAGCTGAGCGAGGCTGTAACAGGCAGGTGTGGCAATCGCAGGTGGGAGGGCGAAGCAAATACCCCTAAGAAAATGCATTTACAATACCCAAATAAATTAACACTTCTATCCTTCCTGCTCTTTTAGCTAGCTGGTATCACTCGGCATTTCCTGTTAGTAACACAGTAGAAACAGGCATTCAAGAGTGATTTGAGGGACAGAGTAATGTTTTTACGGATGACGTTGGTTAGGGTGTTCCAAGGGAGGAAGTAACATAAAGGTTCATAAACATAAAGGTAGGAAAAGCAGAGGTGCCAAAAGTAAAGGGCTGGGATAAAATGCAGTATGACAAAATAAGAAAGTACACAAATATGTTTGTGCTACTGGTATGAAAAAAGATGCTCCACAGAGGTAGGTCCTTCTTATAAATGCCAAATGATCAACAGGAATTCTAATCCTGTATCACAGACTGCAAATTACACCTGAATGGGGCAGTAGTGCAAAATGTCCAGTTTCCTCCAGAAGTTTCCTCAGCATTTCTACCCCCATCTCCCCCATGACTGCAGAAAACTGTACCCTCATTTTTAAGTCTGTAGCAGCATTACTGGTGTTATGAAAAGACAAGCCAGTCCAACGTGCTTTTTACTTGAGTTTCAAGTTCATTCCAGATGCCAGGATTTGTGACTGTCTTGGAGAAGACCCAAAACACATACAGATTCGTAGATGAAATGAATTACCACCCTGGCTAGTCTGTTTGTACTGTAAGTGACTGGCATTCAGTCCTCATCTGCTAGCCAGCCTGTATTCTGCTAACAAAGTCTTTGTTTTATTACTCCTGGTAGAACTCCAGCTAAGGGAGAAAGTTCTCCCTCCCCTTTCTTATTGTTAGCTTTCAAATCAGTGTTCCTAGTTCTTCAAAACTGCACTGCTTTTTTGTCCATATGGTAGAAGTTACAAGGTGTTGTTGGGCAGGGTATAATTTGTGACAGAAGGCGGTTTTGATCAGTATTCTTTCAGTTTTCTCTCTCTACTCCATGCCTTGAATATGTTAGTTTTGTAAATGCCTCAGAGTAAGGTCTGCTTTACTTCTCTTTTCACAGTATTTTTCCCTTTCTGTTCCTGGCTTCTTTTGGAAATGCTCATGTGTAAAGTGCTTTTTCCATGGGGCAAGGATTATGTTTTCTTTCTGTTTTGCTGAGCACAGGAGCTATTTAAGTGTTGAAATCGATGTATCCTGATTTTTCCTCTTATGACGTGTTAGCGCTCACTAAATCTATTTTTTGAACGTCTGGGAAAGAGGGCAAACAGCACTTACATTTTAGCAGGAGCGTATCTTCTCTGTAACTTATGATCATCGGTACAATACATATTGCTGTGTACAGATCTTCCTTTCCTAAAAAAGATTTCTCTACTTCCGTAAGACAACCATGCTGATTTGGTACATTGTTTATTTGGTGTTTTTTAAATGCAGGAAAAAACAGCCGTGTTAAAAGATCTATGCTAAGAAGGGACTATCAAAATAAGGCTCCACTGAGTAACAATAATTATGAATTATTAATTTTGTTTGTGATATTCTTTACAAAAATGTAAATATAAGTGACAAAGAACTGCATGAAAAGAAATGCAAAGAACTACTTCACTGATGAATATGACTCATTTAACTGACTATCAAATGAACTGTATCTCTCACTGGTGGATGATTCATGTTGATGCATGTAAGCAAAAAGACTTTTTTTGTTAAACATCTGTGTTTCTGGTTGTCAGGAGTAATAACATTCTTTACAAAACATGCCTAAAACAAATAAAGTTCCCCGTTTGACATGTATCTTTTGGTCTCATCACAATCTATTTTTTAATGGGATTTTAATCCAGGCTCCTTAGACTGGATTTTTCTGGAGACTGTGTTTTTTGAAAAAAGGACTTACAAGCAAGCAAGCCTTGATAAACAGCTCATTTGCTCCTTTGCAACAAACCCACCAGCCTTTCTGCTAGCTTTTTTGCTCTTTTCTCTTAATCAAGGAAATTTAAATAATTAAAATTCATAAAAATTTTCCTCTCCAGTGGGCACCCAAGCAGCTGGAAGCCCTCACTCATATTGGAGGAAAGAAAGTGTAGGTCCTCGCGCTTTAATATCACTGAGATCATTAAGGGATGTTTAAAGCATACTCAACAGCTACACCACAACCAGAAATTAATAACAAGTCTAGAATATACAGACATGGTGTATCTCCTTCTTGGAAATAAATAATTTCCTAAGGAAAAAATATAAAGTCTTTGGAACCTTAAGCCTTCAAATGGCCCTAAAGGGTACCCCCATACACTTTAGTCTATTCTATGACAAAAAAAAGTCTGGTTATGTATTTATAAGTACTCACTCTGTGTGGCCAAAGAAGCAGCCACAGTGGTGCACATCACAGACCTCTATGTCAACAAAGGGAAAGGTCATGGAAGCATATTTGAAAGACAGACCCTGCCACTGAAATAAAAGATAAAATCCTCCTGACTACTAGGGAAAGAAGAAACTGGGCTTCTTTACCAAACTGCTCTCTGATTACCCAAACACGACAAAGGTCAATATGACTTTGTGAGATGCAAACTTCTGATCAAGAAGGTTGACTGAGGAGCAATGAGAACATGCTTGCATCAAATTAGCTGTACACATGTAGGTCTCATACTGAATAAGGATGAGGAGGTCTGAGGAAGAGGCATCAACCAGGGCTGGACCTACAGGTGTCTCAGTACTTTTGAAATGTAGGGCTGGTTCCCAGCTGATGCTGTGTGAAAGAGGTCCCACTTGCAGCCACTGGAAGTGCAACAACATCTTATAAATCTGACTTCTGTGAACAAGAAGTCCTATAGGTATAATGTACAACAAGGGGAGGTTTTGGCCCTAAAACATTTGATTTTATGGCTCTCTACATAACCTCAAGCCAACAGTACTCAGGGTAGAAGAGTGACTCTCAAATTAGCTCTAAGGAAATGAAAGCAGTCAGTCCAGACTGATCCTGTCCATACATAACGCATTTTCTAAGCAAGCCAGCACCACTTTCTAGTTTTCTTCTATAGAAGTAGCAGATAATTTATCATCACCCTCACCAAGGACATTTGAATTTCACCTATTGCCGAAGGAGACCTCTGGTTGACTCTTATGCTTTCAACACCAGATCTACTCCTGAAACTATACTGAAAAGTGTCAAGAAATATCAGACATCCCTGAAAGTTTATTTCAGCTCTCTTCTACAAACAGGAAAGGTGTGGATTTGAAGCCTGAAGAGGACTCTGCCCTCTTTAGGGGAGGTAAAATGTGGTTTTGCTAGTATTCAGTTGGCCTCCACCAAGCAGGGAAGATGTGAAGTCAGATCAGAGTAATGTTTCTGCAGCTGACCTACTCAGGGTGAAACTCAGCTACAGAACTAGATGTTCTTGGCATGGACAAACACAGCTGTTTTATTTTCCATCCATGAATGCAAGGGATCACATCCAGCATGGGAACTGAGTAACCTGAAGCTATGGGTAGGAAGTAGTGGAGCGAAGTAGTCTTCTGATCTTGATGCCACTGAGGACTTAACTACAGGAACACTAATGAACAGTTCCAAATGGAAAGTCAGTGAAGACCTACTTACTTTGCCATTAGGAGGAATGGGGGGGGGAAGGGAGGGAGGGGCAGAAGGACAATGTAATGTAGGGATCCCAGTAGTAGGTCTACACATCCATGCATTTTTTGGCCTATGCTGCCACTGGCTCATAGATGAGGCTGACATTCATGGTGATTTCCACTACCAGCCTCCCTCCACATTGTATCCCTTATGAAGGGTTCTTCAGAAATCCTTCAAAAACAATCACACTCTTCAAATTTACTTATCATTACTTGCTATCCACCTATTTTCTTGGAGGAAAGCATAAGATAGCTCATTCTACTCAAAGATAAATGGAATTATACACGCAATGATGCACACAGAAAGGTAAAAATATATTTGTGATAAATTTATAAAAAGCAGGAAAAAAGACATAAAACTTCTTTTTTAAAGCATTTCCAGAGTCAACACTGTTTTGGGGCAGGAAGGTTGGCTAGAGGAACTGGAAAGCAGAATCAGCACAAGAAAGGAAAAATAATTCCACAGAATTCTAAATCTGTCTTTGTGCCAATACAGTGTAGCAATTCTTTTGTTCACATTTCAGAAGCGTTTACAGTATTGCTAATGAAAAACCTGTCCAAACTGAAGCAATGTTAGATGAACCAAGGTTCTAGTACAGGGACAAGAATAGAATAGGCCTCCTCTGAATGGTTATCACTGATTTACATTTCATTTTTCATATATTTCCTGTAGGTTTTAGGGGTTACAGAAAAATCTCCCTCTGTCCTATTCGATTAAGAATGCCTTAAATAGCCATTTTTCTCATCACTTCTTTTCATATCACTTTTAATTATTGACACATTTACTCATAACCAGAAGCTGTCTAATTCAATGACAGCATACTGAAAAGTGCAAAATATAACCATTTTGCTTCAAAAAAGTTTCATGAATACTTTTTGTTTGCTTCTGAGCAATGACAATTTACCATTTTTCTTGTTTCCCTTTGTGTTTCCAATGTGAACTCAAAAGATGAAACAGAACCTGCAGCTACTGTATTTCCTCTCTTGTCAGCTTGAAACCATGTGAGACAGCAACTTCCACTCACTTTTATGCAAAACTGTGACTCAGCTTTCATTTGCATGGGAGTTTTCCATTTACAGAAAAACTTCTTAGTGGTCAGCAGTAACAAAATCAGATGAAGAGAAGGAAATGAAAGTTCAAAGTTTTGGAAAAATAAAGACTTGAAAATGCACACATATGTTTGAATGCCTTTCCCAAAGCTCTAAAATCATCGGCTCTTGCAGTCAAACTCCCATTACTGCAGAAAAGGACATTTTCAATATCATGTCTGGAGAAGCAGGTGTTAAAAACCCATCAATAACTATAGTCATGGCTTGCATAGTGTTAAGTTATTACTCCAAGCAGACAAATGTAGCTTAGATATTTATTAAGATTTC
The DNA here is from genome assembly GCF_034638445.1 of Ciconia boyciana. Classification (NCBI taxonomy): domain Eukaryota; kingdom Metazoa; phylum Chordata; class Aves; order Ciconiiformes; family Ciconiidae; genus Ciconia; species Ciconia boyciana. Next base: position 56,411,613 of record NC_132935.1, on the reverse strand, counting down.
AGTTATTTCAGGGAATCTAAACTGAGTGAATTGCTGAAACATTATTTTGCCCAAGGTAGTACGTTCTATGTCTTTTGATTAAAGTCGACAGTATTACTCTCCTCTTTGCTGTACTACTGTATTTAACTGTAACACATTTTAACATTCACCTATACATTAACACAGAGGTAATCCATGTAATATTGCATTACACATTTGTTAAACTCTCCAGTGATACAAACACCAGATTTGCAGTTCCTAAGAACTACAGGTTATTTTACCCACAACTGGTTCCACATTTTCTTTCAAATTAAAATTCTAATTGCTTAGCATTTTATGAATACAGTCAATAACTACAGATGGGAAACATTGACATTCACAGGTTTTTTTAGTTACTAATTATATCTCTGAGTTTCTCTTTCTTCCCTTGTCTCTCCTTAATTTTTCATTGTGGTACATGCAAAACATTTTCTGCTTTGAATGTAAAAATCAGAGGCATATTTTTTAATACAGAAATGAAATAGAACACTAGATGACATAGAACCATGCTCTAAAAATTACCTACTGGCATTTTTCCTTTGTTTTATATTTTCTGCTTCTCTGTAGATTGCTGATGTTGAAATATTTTGGATTAGATGTGATACTGACCGGTACTACACAGATGGCAGAGATTCCTTCAGTTTGTTAAAAATTTATCCTGGTCAGTTCATTCATATCGTTATTTTCATGACTGGGTTTTATGTTTCTATTCGTTATAATGAGACTAAGGAAAGTGCCCTCCCCTCCAACCTCCACAGATATCCTCATATTAAGATTACACATTACTGAGCAAATAGATTATTTTTCAAGCTAGGATGAACTGAACAGACTCATCTTTAGTGGCTTAAGTTAAAATTTTTCACTCTCTTCATGTAAGAGATATCTGACACTGACACTTGGAATCATGTTTTTCTCTCAGCTATGGACCAGAACACTCAATTTTCAAATCAGTTGTGTACTTGAAAGATGTAACACAGCTCCTGCAACAACTGACTATTAACTCTGTGGCAATCAACTTTTTAACTCCTCTGAATAAAAGATAAACAGTTTCTACAGTGCCAAACATACCTAATTATGGTATTTGTCCTACCTAAAGGGTAGAGAAAGATTGGTACTTTCTTCTAGGTCATGGGATCTTCTCCAGCTGTTCCTATCCCAGGTCTGTAACACCACTGGCTCTGGCGATAACAGTGCCAGTGTTGCTGATGAACCCATACCTCCTCGGCCAAACATAAGCATCAATGGCCAGAGCAGAACTGCTGCTATGACCCTCTGCAGTTTATCCTCCCTACTCTCCTATTTACACAGCAGAATTGCAAAGCTCCCACTGTCCCCAACCCAACCTGTTCAGAGTAAGAGGAGCTGAATGGGAGGAGGTCCTGAACCCCTGATCAGAGCCTCTGGCTTTTCTGTAATGACTTGAACACATTCAAATCTAAGGCTGCTAATTAATTTTTCAGAAAACCTTGTAGGAATTCTTAGTATTGTAAAACATGAACTGGAGTACTTAATATGGCTAATAGAATCACATTGGTACCTGACTTCTAATTAGGTCAGGTTCTCTGTTGTCTACAGCTGGAAAGGGCTTGTATTTATATTATGGGTTATTTCAGCATTTGTGAATTGTTATCAGCATTATTTTCAGGCCCTCTTTGTCTAATTGTTTAACTGTAGCTCTTCTTCAGGTGCTCTGTGGAAAATGTACTTATGTTTAAAATCCTAGATGCTTTGGCTGCACTATCTTAAAAACAGAAAACCTGACATTTGACTCTGTAATGTACTAGGAAAAAAAAAGGAGAAAAGGAAACAGTAGCTCCCATGGCACTCCTGTATCCTCTTAACATTTTCTTGTAACTATACTGTTTTATAGATGAAACTGTCACTGCAAAAATGACAAATATAACACATAAAAGAACAAAAATGGGCAATAAATCACAAGTGACACTCCAGCCCATTGAAATGCATTCAGCCGGTGCTGCAGAAAGTAGGAAGATTTCCTCTTGCTTTGCATTCTGCCCAGCTGAGCAAGAGGACCAGAATCCTTGAACAATCAGGACAACAATTGCTGGGGCCATCATGTAAAAACAGGCTTATAATTTCACTTTGGAGAGTCAGATCCATTCTCACCCTGCTTTTGTTGTCACTTGGCCTTGCAACAGCATCGTAATACAGCTTTGACATGACACCACATAGGTGCTCGCTCTCCCCTGGATAACTATCCACAACTCCCACTGATGTAAATGCTGTTCAGAAGTATCAAGAGAAGAATAAACTCCTAAAACGGTGTATTCAACCTGCAGACAGACATATCTGCACATAGCTTTGTTATTACAGACAGCACTGTAGTCTCAACTAGGAAATCATGGGTTCTCCATTACCCAAAATAGCACTTCAAGTTTCAACATGTCAGAAGACATCTACATTAATGTTACATGGTTCAGGATGGAGAAAAATGAATGTAAATGTTTGTCCAGCCCGTGTTGCTATGCCTCAAATGCATTGTAAAGGGCAACAAACTAGATAAATAGGAAAACATTCCTTCTCAAATTCATGCTGTTGGTTTTTGTGTTAATAAACAAACTGTGTTTTCAGTAATGCAGTATAAATCTGGAGTAAATCTCTTGACATAAAAAATATTCAATGAGGTTGCGATATAATCAAAGATTTCAGTTGATTTTTTTCACTTTTACAATAGAATGGCTGAGAACAGAATCTGACCCAGACTATAACAATAAATCTTGCTATGTATTGAATACACATCTGAAGAAATCTGTACATTTTATTATGCTGCTAACTTCATAAGGGAGAATAAAGCAATTGGGATTATTTTATGACTGCTTTTAACATGGTTATAAAATATGCTGCTCATCTAGACCTTAAGGTATGCAGGGTAAAAATCATTTAAGCTTTAAGACTGCCACTATTTTTTTTTTTAATTCTTCTCAATTCTTAAGTATCAGTTATTCTACAAAACTTCTGACATATCTTGTTGTATCTGATTTGTACCAAGAATTTCATCTCTGAAGAGTGTACAATACAGAACTCTCCCTTCCAGCTGCATGTGTAATTAACAATGGGTAGTAAAAAGGGCGTTCTATGGAAATCAGTCTTAATAACATCCAGTAAAGTAGTGGCTGCTCCACTAAATCACAAATGGAAATACTTTAATTTAAATATAAGTAGCTCAGACATATTTCAACAATTAAGAAAATGCCTGAAAGAATGAACACCCTAATCATAATTCCAAGCATGCTATTTTATCAGAATGCAGACAGAACAAAATAGATGAGGGCCAAGTGAATACCAAATATGGCCAATTTAAATGTATTACATGAAGTGTCTCTTACAACATAGTGAAGGAAACTGCAAATATTTTCAGGCCTTCTCAAAAACATGGATTTGTTATTCAACTTTAAAGTCAAGACCATACAGTCACTTATGTATGTGATAAGTTTTTGTTAACCTTCTACATGATTTCAACCATACTGTTAAACCATATTTGTTTATGAAAACATGGAGATGGTATCATGAGAACTACTATGCTTCATGTATAAATAGTCTTTTCTCCTGGCTGACAGATGTTAGATGGTTAGATATTCTCCCTATCTGTTGGAGGATAGGGTCAACTGAGTGGGTTTCAAGTTAGTTACTTTTTGTAAGGTTTACACTGAAAGCTAAACGCTATCCCCCAAATTTGAATTCCTTAGTTACTAAGTTATTGAATCAGTGATCATAATATATTCACTAATACTAACAACACTAATTTGCCTATTTTGGCTTGTAAGAATCAAAATCACACAGTTGCCTTTACAGCATGTTGCATTATACTATAACCTAAGGACAACTACATTGTGGGTATTTAAGTGCAACTGCAAGGAAAAGTTCCCTTTGCTACAGGCTGCAAAGGAGTACTGAAGCAAGGAGTGGCTGTCAAGATATTTAGGGCAAATAGCAGGTAATCCTATAAATGGAAGTCATCTTATTTTTACATAAAAAGGAAGCAGAAAGGAAGGACAAAGAGGAACTAATAATGCATTGTTTACAAACTGCACCAGTAAGGGCCAGGATGAGTCGATGATGAGGGCGGAGGAAACGAGTGCAAGACTTGACTTGCAGTCATTGACTCAGTCAACTAGAGTCAACTTGAAAGCTGAGCTGTATTACCATGATCTTTCTGAAGAGGAAGACCTTTCAAAATTGGTAACAATATTCAGGAATGCAGCTGAGATTTTAAATTTTCATTATGCAAGAAGCATCAACTTCCCACCTGAAAAAAAGAAAATCCCAGCCCTGACCTCCCCACTACCAGTTATGTATCTCCTCAAATGCTAAAAGACAAAAGTAATTCCTTGATCTCAGATGTAATTACTTTGGTGCTGAGCAAAGAAGTGAGGAAAAGGCACTGACCAGAAAATGCTAAGTAACATTCTTTAACAGTTACAGCTGTAGGGCTTGTGGTAACTACAGTTAGCGACAGTCCTATGATTTTCACATAAAGAAGTCCTTTTACATGTAGATCCTTTCCACAGTCTGGGAATTTGTAGGAGAAAAGTGTGGGGAGAATGTGCATCATTCCCTGCTTCCTCATGTCCAGTCCAGCTCCTGTAAGTGTCCTTTAAGAAAATCTTTGCATTCCTCATGGATACTGCAGATACCATTATTGCTGTACTGCCCTGAAATCGAAAAGTCTGCCTAAGGGACCTCTACACAGTATGCCTCTGTAGAAAAACATGAATTCCTGTCGCTGTCAGGGGACCAACCACGTGGGCTGGGTGAGGTTTTTTCACTCCCTATTGCAGTTGTGGCAACTGAGGAGGAGGGAGATGCCTCTTTCTTTTTGATCACACAGTCCTTCAAGCGTGAGAAGGGGTTACGAAAATGATGAAGGGATTTCAGAGGCTTTTTAATACATTTCACAGATAGCCATAAATGCTGTTTGCAGGTATTATTTGATACTTCTTTTTCACTATAAAAATTAGTTTCTGGTAGAACAGATTTTTTTTTTTTTTAAAAAAAGGAAATAAAAGTCAAAGATCTGACGACCACAGAGTGCCAATGCTATGAGCCACCAGTGACAAAGCAATGAAATAAACACTTTGCTGGCTGTCCTATGCTAGCTATATCTCTGTTCTCTCATTGTTAACTACTATAGCCATCTCCTTCTTGTGGAAGAGCCATACCTCCAGTGTTTCCTGTAGCTACCCAGTTTTGCATTAAAACAAATAAAAAACAAAATAAGAGAAGAAAAACATTTAATTCTCCATATGGAAAAATATATAAGGTTATTTGAATCCTCTGATGAAGAAATCAAAACTTGTTGAAGTTCAAGGATATGGAAGAGATGTTCTTTGTCTCTTCAAAGCTTTATTTGTATTCTCAAGTAAAAAATAATTGAGCTATAAAAATGTATGTGGACAGAGCTTCTGACAAGCAGCACTAACAAGAATAAGCTAGCACTTCCTAGCATCATGTAAATATGTTATTCTGGTTAGCTCATATGTTATTACATAATACAAATATACATGCAACAATTTTGTCTTGATTGACATGGCAACTTGGGCATTATGGATCACTCAGCTTTGTTATTATAACATATTCCCCAGAACTAAAAGCTATAGCAGACATGTCACTAATTCTCTTATCTTAAGCTGAATCATTTAACTGTCTCTTATCAACTATAGCAGTATCCAGATGCTAAGCATCTGAACTCCTCCTTGTCCCTTTGACGCCTCGGTAGCAACATTTACATGCTTCCCAAGTAACTATGCCAGTATTCTTGAAAAAGGCAATGATTTTATCATATGCTAAATGCTGATGGATTAGGTCTAACTTCCCCTGTTACATATTCCATCAAAGTCACCTTAGATTCTAGAGTTCTTAATGCTCTTTGCTTCTGTTTGAAAATATAAAGGTTTCAAATCCCTTAAAAGCTTTATGCATGTGTTTATTTTCTGACAAAATGAATAATTTCCCCACATTCATAAAGATTTTCTGGTACATTCTGAACCGGCCTTCAAGCCATACACAGCCTAATAATTGTCTCACTTGTGTACTGAGTTTACTCTAACAACTAGATTTAAAAACCTTACAGTCTTGTTCATTCTCATATGTCATTCTCATATGTCACATGCTAGGTTATTTTGTTTTAATCCTAGAACTCATGTATGACATAATTAAAAAGGAATCAATTTTATTTCTTTATTTTAATTTTTTGCATATTGAAATGTTGCCAGAAAATATGATCTTCCCAACATTCTGCAGTAAAAAAAATATATCCATTAATACAAGATCTTTGTCCTAACTTACACATGCAACTCCTGAGCCTAAATTATTTAGAAATTCTAGTGTCTTGATCTAATAACACAGAAAAAAATAAACAGGTACACAGATATTTATCTATATTCAAACTGTCATTTAATTACGGATGGAGGAAGACTAGATCTCTTTACAACATCAAGCTTGAAGGAACATTCCACAGATCCCACACACAATGGGCACATGCAGCGGAGGTGTACGTACAGGGATGTGTATTTAAGTTTTGGTGCCAAGCACACAATTTAATTCAATGAAGCTGAAGAAAAATTTATGAACAAAAAGAAACTTTTAACATAGAAAACTATTTATGAGCAGAGAATGAAGAAACTAGTCAGGGAAAAGGAGCCAAAGAAAATGAGACAAAATGGGCATGATGACTTGTCTATACTTGAACATCTGACCTGTTAGTTGGTCGTCGCCTGCAGCAGGGGCGATGCGAATGTATGGTGTTGTAAGCTGAGTCACGATTATCGCAGCTAAGGCAAAGGAAGATTTCCAGGTCAGCATGCATGAGGGAAAAAAAAGCCAGACTGAAGCTAGGCCAGCAAGAAGAATTTTGGTCAATAGTTTATTGTCTGAACTTCTTACAAATAAAACCCAAAAAACTCCCACAAATTCCTTTTCATCTTCAGTTGTTAGTTTGGTTATTCTGCAAATTAATAAGCTTTCGTATGTGAGTTTCATTCAGGAAGAGGACTCAAAGGACATTATTTACATATAATGCATTTGAGGAAACTGGAGACTCTGGCTCTACTAGTCACAGCACTGGGCTTTCTAAGTGAAAGTTAACTGCTTATTCAGATTACTCTAGTATCAACCTCTCCACGTAATTTGAACTAGTTTCACTTTTTGTTTTCCTACTTCATAATAGTACATTTTTCCTATAATTATTTTTTAAGATAATTTTCATGTAAAGTATTTTTGAGCTAGCTAAGATTAATTTTTCTTGTACCCACTTGGGTCTTTGTTCTGAAAATGCACACACTACACATATACTTAACTTTCAGCATACAGAGAATGACCACTGAGAGTTGGCACGCTTTTAGTTAGGTATGTATGTAACCATCTGAGGTTCAAGTTTCAAGTTCACGTTTTGCCACTAAGACAAGAAAAAGCTGAAAAACCGGAATTGTTTGTGTGCCTGAAGTATTCAGACTTTTCTGTCAGAGCTGTAACAATCACTGACTGGTATAGATAACTATTACCATGGCTCACATTAATAAAATCTCGTATTTCTTTGTTTGCCAGCAGTGCTATGATTGCCTCTAAATGGTTAAGCACACTATGATACATATATATTAAGGAATATAAAAAAAATTAAAAGGTCAGATCCAACATGATGCAGCTGGAGAATGATGCAAAGAAAAAATATTGGAAAATTAAGGACAAAATTATATGAAAGATCACTCATTTACATAGAACAGCCTGGGTGCTATTAGAAATGTGGCAACGAGTGAGGAAAATACATCATCTACCATCTGCAGACAATTAAACTCAAAACTGCTGCTGCATAATATTTTGAAATATCCCTCTGCAACACTGAAATGCAGTGTTGATAGTAGCTGCTAGAGTAGTGTTGCTATTGGATTTAAAATATTATAATATCCTTTTCTCTCTCATAATTAATGAAAGCCTTCCAATATTGCAAAATTAGAACAATGATGTCTCCCTCTTGAGAACTGGATTCCTAGGAGATAACCAAGATGTTTCTATCCAGACAGTGTTGTAAGTCATATCAGGAAATACAGTCTTAATATAAATCACAAAACACCACAAAGTTGATAGCAATAAACTTGGAGGAGTTTTGGAATGTTTTCAACTTCATCTGCTGAGATTTTACAGTCATTTAGCTTGAAGAAAGAGTAGGTATATGAAAGCCATATTTCAAGCAAAATACGACAACCTTTATTACCACTGGTACAAAAATCTCTTCCTGATTTTTGTTTGTTTGTTTGTTTAATTATCTTGTCAAAAATAATGGGAATGGAAACCCTGCAGTCTCTACATTTGTTTATACACCAAATAGCCTCAATGGTCCTAGAAGCCTTTCTCTGCAGAAAACTAAGATCAGAAGACTCTGCATCACAAGAATATGCTGTCTGATGCTTCTTCTAGCAAAGTCAGTGGCAAAGGTTCCCTTTGACTTCAGCAGAAGCAAGAGGAGAACTTTCAGCTCTACAAAACCCAATATTCTGATCCTAAATTACACTTACAGTCATTGCAGTCAGGATTTTTATATGATCTCTAAAAGAATGCATTTAACAGAGTTTTCATTTGTAAAAATATAATGGTCATAAAACAAGTGCATTTTTTAAAATGTTACAGATTGAGGTTGTTTAAAATATACTTGATGGAATGAGAAAATATTATCCAGCACTGACCCTACACATACCTTTCACCCAGTGGAGTTAGGCTGTACTTTTCTAGAGTTAGGCTGTACTTTTCTAACAAGAAGCCTGTCCATATGATAATAGGCTATCTGGTGCACTTTGGCTCTGATTCAGCAATACAGTTTAGTGTGTGCCAGTTGAGCACATGCTTGACAGTAATCACATGCATTATTCCTGTTGACATCAACTGGAGTGAAAAGTGAAGTACCCACTCAAGGCTTCTGCTGGATGTGGGGCAAAAATGCTCTGTATCTTTATATTACACTTACTCATTTATTTTTAACAAAAAATACAACAGCACACAGTGGCCCATGGAATGAACACTGCAAAACTCAATGATAAAACAGAATCTCAATGACCTTAAGAAGGTCTCAAAGGCACCAACAACTTTTAGATTATCTGGAGTTGGGATAATTAAAGGAAATACAGCTAGCAAATGATATAGCTATGCTCATGTCAGGTTCTGAACTCCCATATTGGTCCTGAGGGCAAACTTCAAACAAGCTAACCACACACCCTTAATACAGACAAAGAGATGGCTTGGCCAAGCTCAGCTGGCTCAGTGGAGCAGCCTGGAGCTTGCCTTGGGTGACCTGGGTCCCAGGAAGGGCTGCCGATGTGCTTGGTGCAATCATCAAATTCCATGGGAAGGGAATTGCAGAAGCTTTCAAGAAACAAGCGGACAGTTGGCTGCACTGTCATGTTTGTTTTACAGGGTATGCTTTATGGCACAGGCTTTTATCCAGTAAAATACTTACATGTTCACTTTAAGACAGAATAGTTGCAATGTAGTCAGTGACATTATTCTTTGTGCTCAAAATTAGGTACATAACTGACTTGATTAGGGCCTAAAAGCATATGGTTTCCCACACACGTATTAAATTCTAGAGTATGTCTACTAACTCCAATGGTCTACAGAAGGCTGTAGGTATTTTCAGGATCAGACCTTAATTTAAAAGAAGATTGTACCAGTTTTATACGTGAATGACCTAAAGCACTTCCTTTTAGTTTTAAAAACCACCAAAGTTGAACTTTTAAAGATAACAGAAGGCCAGAATACAAACATTTCAGAAATGTTATTAGTATACGAAAACTAGATGTTGTACTGGAGAGCGTTCACAACCTTATTTGTAAGAAGCACTGTAATAAATAGATGGCACAACAACCACATGATAGAGTTTACGTAGCTTACTGTCTAGTAGCTATACTGAAGTCACAAAACTCAGTGGAAAACGGTGCATGTCTGTAAGAGATCAGGCACAGTGGTCAGAGCAGCCTTTGTTTCCTGGGGTACAGGCAATGTGAATGTTGTACTAAGCTATTTGGGGGGTGTGGACAGAAGGGGAGGTGAACAGGAGAGGACAATTCTCTGTCCTGCCCCACTGCAGGTGTGGTGATTTCTGACCTACAGACATTAGGCATTTTTACTATTTTTCCTAGTCCATATGTGTGAAGTCCAAAGAAGGCACAGAAGTCTGCTTTTCTCTCAAGTATCCCTGTTAGATCTAAAGGGAAAAAACTGTACAGATATGATTAATAACATATTAAAATATGTCATGATCTCCATTTTATTTTTAAAAATTAATATAGTTCAAAAATATAATACAGACATTCAGTTTATGAGCACGAAAATCAGTGCTTTACAGAAGCCCCCCAAGAAAGTTTTGCACCAGGGACTATAAAAGCCATTGCAGACACCTCTGGTTTCAAAGTCCTCACAACTACCCCTCACATTATTTTACAGGCTTCACAAAGGTATTACGATGGATTCTGAAACATGCTTTCAAAATAGAAATGTATGGAGATTTGTTTAAAATAAAAGCTGCATTTCTCACATCTCCATTGCCAAATGGGTTAGCTCAAAGTAGCTTGTTGCTATGGGAGCTATTTCAATCCATAAAGTTACCCTCACTTCTCAAATGAGAGAGTAAGATTTTTCAGTCAGTCAAGTAATTGAAATAGTTGAACGTCCATTAGTGATTAGAAATACAAATCTTCAAATAATTTAAAATCCATTCCTCTAATCACCTATTATAATTTCTGAGGTAATGTAGTCCACTCCTGGTATCACAGAAGCTACCTGAAAACAACAACACAGGATTCCACTTGAATCTGGAATTAATCTCTCATCTTTATTTTACTGGGTTTTAGTTTAGATATTTTAAAGTTTTCTATGGTTTAGTAAGCAGTCAGTAAATTAGAATTAAAACTACTTCCTTTGGTTTGGAAAAAAAACAATAGGAACCAATTCAAAGAGCCATAAGGAAAGTATTTGTCACATTAGGGAGGATCCAGCCTTTCAACAGAGGCAACTGTATGCTAACATTTCTGTTACTTTTAAGTAATGAGATTTTCATCCATACTATTTAGATTTAGTGGTGGTAGTGGAATTGTGAAGCCTACATGTAAAGGAAATCATGGTGGAATCAGTTACGTTAGTGATAGTCACTATGAGACATGCATGATCTCCTGCAAGGAACAGTGGTACAGAGATGAAGTAGTTTTTGTTTCACGCTCTTACCAGGTGCCCAAACCGTAAGGTGGTATTACCTGTTCCTACTCACAGCAGCACCTTCTTTCCTTTTCCTCTATTACAATCTCCAAATAATCATACTACCCCATCATTTCTTTTTCAGGCTTGAAGTTGCCACCAGCTAGAGGTACTAAAAAGGTGAGACTACAAAGATAATCACAGACAGATCTGAGCCTCCGAAGTTAAATATATCAGCGGCATGTTTATCTTTCCCTGTTTGGGGATCAAACCTATAGCTAGCACTGTCTCAATTATACAAACTTGTCTCACAAATGGTAGCATCATGTGCTGACAGTCCAATAAATAAAGCTAATCTGTACCATGAAAATGAAGAACATGATTTCTCCACTTTTTCTTTTATAAAGCAATTAAGATAAGATAATTGCTTACGAGTAAGGGGTAATTTTTCACTATGGATGTATAAGCAGCTAGTATGCACTCTGCAATTGGCAATTTTACAACTCTACTATATATAGAAAAGTCCAAAATATTTATCGTGAGATCATATAAAAACCCACAGAAATATATTTTAAAAACCCTGTGTTCAAGTAGACAACTAAAAATGAGTAATATGTTTACTATTAAAAACAAACAAACAAACTTACTTCCTAAATCTCAGCTAGAGATGCAAATGAATCATTTAAAATTCTGTAATAGGTTTAGTGATGCCTTTTAGCAATATAAACACTTCTTCAAGTTTGCAAAGACCATGTGAAGGAAAGGTCAGCAAGCTGAAATATAGAATACATGACATAATATGAACATACCTTTTGTGGCTACCCTGACGCAGTCAATTTTGGTTTCCTGTGTCAAATAAAGAGGAAAAAGGTCACATCTTGTGTCTAAGCAAAGAAAGTCATCCATGATTCTATTCTTAAAAGTACTGATAAAATGTCAGAGAAATATTCATTTAATGTGCTTCATTACATATTTAACTGCTTATTAAGCAACTCCAATGTGCTTTCATAATATGGACAAACACTGCTTGGGTATGGTACATAAACATTTCATTTAAGAATCCTCTAAAAGTAGAAAATATGTGAAAGATATTCAGAAGAGCACAGGCAAGTGTTCAGCTGTTTTACTTTGGCAATATAATGACCTTGGGAGATTTTTCTTTTTCTTACAGATAGTATGGTTCGACGCATCATGTTAGACAATTTTAGAAAGAAAAAATAATCAATGGTGTTTCACATTTCTGCACTGTCAGTGCACTGTGAAAGAGGGACCATTATGGTTTCTGGCAGAAAACACTTCCAGGCTGTCAGCACAGACAGCCAAAGCTTAGCAAGAACTGAAGGGCTCTGGGTAGGTCTGTCCAGGAAATGAAAAACAATTCCAGGAAGAATTAGTCCAATGAAACATGATCTGTGAAGACCTTTTACACACTTTTGATTTCAGTTCCACCTACTGATTCTTCTTTTACTGTTTGCAGCAAGGGGGAAAAAAAGCGGTTTCTAATTCAGTCAGGGCAACCAAATGAGAAAATGGGAGTTCAAGATGTTACAAACTGAGGTAATGGGACTGGACAGGCGAAGACAGATGTGCTAAAATCCACAATCAAGTTTGGCTTAAATTTAACAAAAGAAATCACAACGCTCTCCTCTTCAAAGCAAGAAAACAGAAACAAAAAAAGGAAAGAAAAAAAAGCCAAACACACTAATTGGACAGCTTTTAGATAATAAGAATGAATGGTAACGCACTACTTTGCCTACTTGCTATTGACAAAATGTGCTGTTTTCCCCTCCTCTTTCCTGTAACGCTTAATCATTAAGCAATATTGTGTTAGGAAAACTGTTATTTTTTAAACTCAGTGTGTTAAATTTCATGGTTACTTCATTTTCTCATTAGCAACTAAATTGGGCATCTTGCTAGTTGGTGCCAATCATCTATTTACACACAAATACTGTATAAAACCACACCTGTCATAAGACTTACCCCATTGGCTCTGCTAGCAGCTTGAAAATAGATGCTGTAGCTCTTATGAGGAAGAAGAGGAGTGTTCCAGAAACCACTGTAGGTTTTGTTATCACCAATAGTAAAAGGCTGAGCAGCTTGTAAACCATTGGCTGGAAACTCTGCAGCAAAGTAGTACTGTGAATTCAAAAGCGAGGCATTCTGGAAATGAATGGGCACTGGGTAGCACTTCAGGATTTCAGTTGTCTTTTTGGTCCTCCGTGGGCGTTCTTCTTCAACAACTATTTGATAGACACTAAGAGTGTAGAAAGGAAAGAACAAAAGAAACACATAGGTTATTTTAAGACTCGGGCAGTCAACTTATTCTGAAACCATAACAGGATACCAGTATTTATGGAAAAAAAGAACTGTTAAAAGCAAAAGACATGGGAAGAAAATGTCATTTTGATATTCAGGTGTACGAATTTGTGGAATAGATTCATGCTTTCAAACAAATTCATTTTGTTTGGGAAAAACAGTATTAGCCATACAAACCACAGCTTTTCATATAGCAAATGCACAGAACACTTCCTTGTTCTAACTCTTGTACAGAAAAAGCTTGCTTGATTAGTGCTAAAATGTAGAATTAAGTATTATTTTGTTCACAGAAGTATAAAGCTATAGATTCCATTCTCTAACCTGCTTATCTTGTCTAAATGAAATGAAATGAGTAGTAAGATAAAAATGAAGAAATAAATTACAAAGAGACGGGGAATAGTATTTGCTTAACTGTTGACATTATAACTATTTATAAAAGCACACATGGAGTAAATTACAGTCTTTTAACATTTTGGTGGCATATTGACTGTTACTGAGCAAGAATAAAACACTTTTTGATGGAAGTTATTCTCACTCAGCAAAGCACTTTTACACATCTTAGAGATAACCATATTTTTAAGTGTTTATGCATTCTGCAAAGCAATTCAGTTTGCACTTGCATTCTTTGCTGTACTGGGACCTACAGGGAACAGTCCATCCCTCTCCACTGTAAAGGTGCTATGGACATTCAAGCAGGAACAAAGAAATTGTGATTTCTGCTGTATATGCAAACAGTGTAATCATTATACCCCTGCAGTTGCTGTAAAAGCCTGAGTCAGTGCTTTCAAATTTGTGAAGTGGGAAGTCCATGTCTCTAAAGAGGACTGGCTTGCAAGTTTATTGCTTCACTGGGGAACAGTGATTCTTAATCGTTATTTGTCTCCTGGATTCTTGAATCCCGGTAAGCAAGTCAGTATAGGTAACTGATGTCAAAGCGGCAATGTGTCCACATTTTTGCACATCATCTACATCTAATAACAATTTATGATCTTTCAAGTTGATAATTCATAAAAAGCAGCAATCTCTGGGTAGGGTATGTTTCTTAAAGATGAAATATCCACACAGTCTTCTGACATGCTGTTCCCACTCTGTCATCAGTAGCTAGATGCTTACCTTTACTGAAGACTGCCCAAAGTACAGGGACACTTGGGCTGGGCCTCTGCAGGTCTCAGTCTGGACCCAACAAGGCTTATTGGCTTAGTCATATCACTGCACAGCTATGGCTATTCCCCTTCTGAAGGCAAATCTGGTTTAGAAGAGATGACTTTGTGCAGTCACCAAGGCAGCTCATAGCCAGTGAGCTCCTGCACCTGCTGGGGCTCTGCTAGACTCAAGCTGCTTTGAGCGCTGGCATAGAGCTCTCCAGCTCTTGCACTCTCTTGAGCCTTACTGACTCGGTGCACAACCAGACTAACATACTGCTTCTACACTTGAGCTGCCTTTGCATGTTTAGATAATGCTGTGTGCTTGAATGATGCCCCATTAGTGGAACTGTTCAAGGTCAGGTTGGATGGGGCTTTGAGCAACCTGATCTAGTGAAAGATGTACCTGCCCATGGTAGGGGGGTTGGACTAGACAATCTTTAAAGGCCCCTTCCAATCCAAACCATTCAATGACTTCATGATTCTATGACAGCACGATGCTAGGTCTGCAGAGCCTTCATAGCTGAATATCACCAAGAGGCAGAAGAACGCGAGTTCTCTTGGCCATCTTACTGTTTTTTTTACCAGACCTACCGATCATGTGCAACAGACCCTGTTCACTACGATTTTAAGATCTAGCATCTCCAGTAGGAGATGCTGCACTTCCTACACTCACAAAAAATGCCCAGAAAGTTAACACTGAGTAAGTTAACACTGAGTATGCTTAATACCTCTGCTTCTGCCTGATTTAGACTTTCACCATGGTGAAGAATTAGTTTAATGTTAAGACACTTAAATTTAAGTGTCTTCATGAAGATGTCTATACATCTGTAAACTCCCATTACAGTCATTGGAGAGCTACTCAGTACAGGCAACAGATCTTAAAGACCTGACCAGTGAGGAGGTATCTACTTTTGGGTCAACTTAATTGCCTTCTAGGCTCCACTGACTATAATAACTAAATACTCAGCTCACATGTAGACAACTACAAGTGGACACCTGAATTTACATATTTTAATCTGATGCTGAACCCCACACAGAAATCTAACCATGTGTAAGTTTGGTAGAGCCAGGGAGACAAACAAATGTCTTGAGGGTCCACTTGAAGGCCGCTGTCTGTACATTTTGCAACTCTGTGCAACAAAGTCTACACATCTAGCAGAACGATTTTCATTAGTTGATTAATTCCATTCTGAGTAGTAAACGAAGCTCAATACATGGCAACCTTTCTTTGATCCTAAGAGAATTGATCTGTAAAAACTAGCCATGAAATATCTACATAACAAACCTGTTTTTTCTCTTCCAAATCGATGTTTGACATGATTTTAGCAGTTAATTTTCTAGAGCAAAACACAGTTGCTTAGAACTGGGATTCCAAGGTACTTTGAAGAGAGCATGCTGCTGCCTCTAACTACTAATTTACAATGAATCTATAACAAACACCATTTGTGAATTTAAATGGAGTATTGGAAAAAAAGTAGAAGGTGATGTAAACATCTATTCTTGCAAGGCAGTGAAGCTAGATACACTTGCCTAATACCACAGCAAAGATAAGAATCCCTCAGTTTCATTAAAGCATCACGGACAGTAAACTAAGTTATTTGGCTGTCGCCTTCAGGAGAGTATTGTTACCTTTTTTATTGCAACCGGACTGAATATAAGAGGGACCTCAGACCAGACAAGGTAATATGACCTGTTTCAGTACTGGTTGAAATGAGGATTCTTTTCATTTTTCACTCAGTGATTAAAGCTAAAGATTGTAGATATTTTAGAAACAAATCTGTCATTAAAATGCTCCTTTTCCTCTGGCAAATTCATGTTGTACTGTTATACTACATGCACTACTCCTTGTATATTACATTTTAAATGCCTGCCATCTATTCATCTTCAGATACATTAAAGAAAGAACTAAGTTGACTGGAGCAATTTTAAACTTAAAATGTCTTTTCATCCTTACTCCACAAGACAAATTAGATTTGCAAGCATCTAGACCTCAAATCTATTTGCTCTTTAATAATTTAAGCACTAAAAGGTCAAGCAGCTCTTTTCTGTTCCCCTTTATCAAAGTCCAAGTGCTAATGAAAAATAACTAAATCCTATCTGCTGCCCAATTTCCACACACTCCTGTTTCTCTGATGTAAATTAACATGTTTTAAGCACCTGGGTCAACGGAAACCTGACAGAACTTTATGAGTGATATGTTTTACATTTGTACAAATGAGATCATCTTGCTAATGAATTTTACAAAATTACCCCAATTACAATTATAATCCAAAAGCTTCCTCTAATTCTTACTGTTAAAATCGCTTTCTTTAATATATAACAGCTGAATTGCCTACTCTGAAAAGGGTTCAAGCTTAGTGAATTGAGCTAGCACTGCACCAGGACTCTATTATTCCTCTTAGGTATCAGACCAATTTCCTGCTTGTTTGAATTTGCATTATTCTTTTTCCACAACTCTACATTTCAGAGAATAAAGTCTTCCTACCTGTAATCCAAAAAATAAAATCTACACTACCGTGAAACGTGCTGAAACCATATTGGCTATTGGTAGAACTTAGATTGATCTTTTTGAAGGAAAGAAATGTAATTTAAGTACAATTCATGTTACAGAGTTCTACTATAGAATTCCAATGCCTTGGAAACTGAACACATTGAACTAAAACCTCTTCAAGACCTTCTTTTTTTATTATCCTTGGAAAAAAAGGGGTTTTTTTTCCTAGGAAATGTACAAAGCCTGAAAAGCTGTTAAGCTCCTCTAACAGTGCCCTGATCAGCTGTGTAAACTGGTGGGCTACCTCTGCAGACTGTTATGGTGACACTGTAGAGCCCAATTTGAAGTTTTCTCCTCATTGTAGTAAGTCTCTTCTTAGTCTCATGCTTTATTATAAACATATATAACTGGCACTTTTTATAGATCTATTTCTGTATCTCGACTTGCATGCTTGCTTTGTTTTAATGCTAACAGATTCAAACAATAGAACAACCTTTAATCTACATATTGAGCATTATTTCAGTTACTTATTCCCATAGCCTTATTTATCTATATGCTGGAATCACTTCACTGCATTCTTCTACTAAAACACCAAAGTTCCAATAGATGGCAAAATTAAGAAACCCAAACCCCACCTTGTTATCTCAGTTTTATGTACATGAAGAACTTGATTGCTCAAACTCTAACAGTCTATAAGGTCCCCACTATTTCACCGATACTTGTGTAGACACTGAAAGTTCTTCTGTTGTACTTCCATTTAAGTCATAAGCACTTTTAAAAAATATCATTTTTTTCGTTCATGTTTTGCATCCAAAGTTTCATATATCTTTGCTCATTGTACGTTATGTAACAAAGTTTATTATTTAACACTGCTTCTTTAAAAAAAGACAATCTTTGGACAATTTTTTAATATAATCTGCAACATAATTTCCTCTTCATCTCTGTCATCAGTTGTCTCTGACATGTTCAAAGCATATCCACATAGATTAACATTGGAGATTTTGATCTATCTTTTCCTGCCCTTGTGTTGCACTAGATTCTTGTAATTCATCCTATAACTTAAAATTTTACAGGACTAGAAATTATATGTAAACCATATATTGAAATGGAAGAGAAAAATTACTCTTTAAAGGACAGGAATTAATAATTTACAGTTAGCAGGCAAATAGAAGAAGGCTACAAGAAATTGCCACTAACTCTCCTTCTACTGAGCAAGAGTCTGTGTATTTATTATAGGTGGCATTAAAGAAAGGTGATAATGACAATTCCCAATTTAGCAGGTGTCTCACCATCATAGCTACATAGGCTTTGCCAGTGGGCCAGGAGTTCTAGCAACACATAATATATACTGAACAAAATATACTCCATGTGCAGTCCTGTTCAGTACAGATGTGAAGCCAGAGAAGCAGCTGAACAGTGGTCCTGACCTCTGACCACTGTAGAACTTTGCACATTTTGTCAAAGGAGGAAGCAGACACTGTTCAACTGTGTTTTGTCTGCATAGCAAACAGAGACCATTGCTATATTCAAGATCAGCATTTATAGGATGAAAGAACTGGGTGCAGTATTAGTTGTTACTAGGGAGGGTACGGGCTCATGACAAGGGCAGTCTGAAAGAATATAAAATGGGTAGTTTATTTGGGAGGGGTGACTTTTCTTGTCTAAGCAGTAGAAATGAAGCAATCCGTATGAGTTTGGAATTTTTTTCTTTTTTTTTTTTTTTTTTTTTTCTGAGAGTGAATTGGCATTGTTACAGGTGGGGTAGGGATTAGATCAATGACTCCATAAACTTGGAGTTTATGGAATAGAAGTAAGACCAGGGAGTTTTTGATTAGCAAAAGGACAAATGAATATGCCTACTAATGACGGAGAAGCGTGTTCTAGGTAGCCCCCTCTATTTCAGGAACATTTTATTTAGGAGATCAGAGATTTTCTGGGCTTTAAGTGAAATACAGCCTTGCCTGCTATAGCTTCTAAAATGAGAAAAAAATGAAGAAGCTTAAAAAAAAACCTTGCATGAACATAAGGTTCAGATATGAAAACATAGAACTTATAGAAAAGAAAAACAAACAGACCAAACAAAATCTCCAAATTAAGGCTGCGGTACCAATGCCAACAACAATGGAAGTATTGTTAAAGTAATATACTAAGATCTAATTTATAAAGGGGAAAAAAGAAGGTGAACTAGGCAATGTTGCAAATAATACTGGCAACACAGAAGCAATCAAAATTCTTGCAACTGGTCACATTTAAGTGCTTGACGTACCAGCACTAAAGGTGTATTGCCTTTTCTTTTTGTGAGTGAAGGGAGTCTTAAATTCCTATAACTTTTTGTTTGCATCTTTACTTGAAGTCAGAATGTTTTATGCAAACAAAAGGTCCACAATCTTTGGCAGGTTTCTAAGTTTGCGGGACAGCTGGTGCTTCCAAAGTGTAGGAAAGGGACTCAGAAAAGAAAATACTTTGTGCTAGTAGCTTGTTGAAACTTGAATGGAATGATTCTGCTTCCACACACGGTTTTATTACTGGCTTTGCAAGTCAAGAGATAAGTCTGGTTAGATTCTTCAAGGCAGGGTCTGTCTTCGTTCTCAGGAAACACTATTACTGGCACCTGAAATTTTCAGCCCATGGGAAAAGTTAAATTGGAGAAAGCCACAAATCTTT
This sequence comes from Ciconia boyciana, assembly GCF_034638445.1. Classification (NCBI taxonomy): domain Eukaryota; kingdom Metazoa; phylum Chordata; class Aves; order Ciconiiformes; family Ciconiidae; genus Ciconia; species Ciconia boyciana. Next base: position 56,391,783 of record NC_132935.1, on the reverse strand, counting down.
CAGAATCAGACTTGGAGTGAACACAAGAGGGACTATTATACAGCACCTCCATTGTCATGCAAGGAGCCCTATTTCTCAGATCAATCAAAGCAGAAATACCTAAACAGCTGTAAAGGAGGAGATAAGACAGCTTAGGTTCAGCCCCTAGAGATACTGCCAAATGTAAATTCCCAGGTGTCATAATAAGCTTTATCTTCACAGACCCAAGTCCATTGGGGAACGGTATCTGGTTTTTAATGTAAAACTCCTAAGCTGCTTTGTGACTGCCCAACTCTTCTGTATGGACAGTCTCAAAGACTTAAAAGTCAGTATTTACAAAGGGGATTTTCTGGGAAAAATACAACCAAGCAAACCTCTCCTTAGCATTCCTATGGATTTATACAGGAAATCCCAACAGTTCTCATATGGGGAGCATTATGTCACTGGAAGTTAAAGATATTTTGCTTGTTCTTTCCTCCAAGGACAATCACCAGGGGAGGATGTGACAATGCATACAATTCCCTTGAGAAGGGAAACACTTGCTACGTAATAATAACTCAATTGCAGAAGAGTCAGATGGGCTCTGAAAGTGGTAAAGCAATGGCCACCGTAAGTTCATCACAGAAGAACTGATAAATTTATCTTTTGTGAGTTTGGACTCTCTAGGATTTAAGAGAGACGTCAGAGCCTGGGGTCCAAAAATTCTTAGAAGAAAATCTTCAAGAAAGGAAAAGGAGACAATGACGCACACTCCTTCCACCTTCCAGTGGCCAGATGGGTGCCACCTAGTCCTGATGACACAGTGTATTTAATTTTTTGCCTTATTTCCTAGTATACAGATTCACTGTTTTAGAGAATTTAAGCACATTACGTCAGGGGCAGAGAATGTCCAGCAGATCTTCAGCCTTGTAATCGCAGGCAATCATGTACCATTCATGAAATGTTTGTGAAATGTTTGTGCCTTTATATTCAGTTATCATAAATGATGACTCAAAATATAACTTTGTTTTGTTAGTAAATAAACTGAGAGAGAAGGAGAGAGAGAAAAAAAAAATCTTTTAAGGATTTCAGTTTGTCACACTTTTGTTTTAGAAGGATAATAAAAGATTGTCAACATGTAAGTGGTAGTAGATAAACTGTATTCCATTTTAAAACACATAGCATGCTGATGAACTGTAGTTTTAACTTAGTCCAGTCCATCCTTTGCAAAAATCAATAAATTCAATACATATGCTAACCTACCCTTATTCAAAGCAAGTATTAGTTTACTACTGAAACAGTGTATTAAAATTGGTAAGAACCATTTGATCAACACATATATAAGTGTGGTTAGACATAATGCCAACAATAATTGTGGCACAATAGCCTGGTCTGCTGTTAACTGAGATTCACTGACTGGCAAGGGAATCAAAACTGTTCTCTTAACCCTCCCAACCCCCCAGATCCTTAATAAATATTGATGAAATTATTTTTTTTTTCCTCCCTGGGTATACAGCTCCATGGTTAATTATTTCTAATTATTTAATACTGGTGCCCAACTAGGACTTGGGAGTGATACTACCAGTATGGTATGCAAGTGTAAGAGACCATTGTTGTCAGGATTACAACAAACAGGATGACAAGGACGCAACTGTGTCTCCACAACTGTTACATATGTTTCTACACCTGAAATTCCTTAATCCTGAAATAAAGTTGCCCCACCCCCACTCCCCAAGGGACTGACTACTACTCTATACTGATATGATCAGTTTGATGAGGGACAACGTATTAGCAACTCTCCATACTTAGAAATAACCACATAATTCTACCCTTTTTTTTTTTCTATAAAGATAAGCATATATGTCCCTTTGTCATTCTGAAGGTAAAGTTTTTCATTGTTATTTCTTCTGCTGGAAAAAAAAATGTTATAAAATACTGCAGGCCACAAAAAACCCCCTATGATCAGAAACATACTTTTTCTGAACCACTTACAACCCCTCTGTGGCTTGTGCTCTCCATACTTAATATGGATTCATGTATTTGGCTGCTTTTTCTTCAAACTCACGAATGTCAAGAAAATATATATATTTTGTACATATTCTGTACTCCTGCACAGAATAAAGTGAGTGCAAAATGCAAATAAAATTAAACCTACTTATAATAGTACTGTTTCACACTGACTTCAAAGTCATTTTCTACAGATGTAACTAATACAAGGCAAGAGAGCATTTGGCTCTATATTTATAAATTCTCTCAGCTGTTAACTGTGTATTTGCTGGACAAGCAAAAGACACCTTTAATTACAGATCTCCCCTAATGTGCTCCATACTGTATCAACGAGATATAGCTGCTACATACAGACTACAAGTGACAAGCTAAGGAGGGCACCAAAGATTTGGCAGTGTGTTTATTTTTTTGTAGGAAACAAAATGTTTAGAATGAAGAGACTGTAAGGACACATTTAAATAGTTTTAGTTTGCAGATAAGTAACTGTGCATGTGAAAAGTGAAAGAAATACTGAGCAAACAAAACCAGAAAAAGATTGAAACACTTAAGACTGTAATGCAAACAAAACCAGAAAAAGATTGAAACATATAAAAGACTACACAGGGTAGGAATGTAGAGAGGGAGAGAAGAAGAAAATAAAAGTAAAGTAAAAGAACAGATAATATACTGAAAACAGGTTGAGATGTACCATCACCTTTGATAAATAAGAAGTGAAAGAAAAAGAAGTAGGAGGAAAGATGAAGTCTATCTAATACAGATATACTTTAAACAAAGCATTTTGTAACAACTTACAGACAGCTACTTTTTATAAATTACATGCAAATATGCAATATGTTCATAACTATATTATGAAATCAAACACCTTTTACAAGCATATTGCATGTAATTTATAAAATTACTATATTTCATAATATAGGTATGAAATCATACCATATATTTTTATAAGACGGGGGAGGATTGTTTACCCAAGAATGTCTTTACACTCATGATGATCTACTTCAAAACATGATGTTTTGAACTGCTCTACCAACTGATACTTGGCATCTTCCATAAATACATAAGCTGATAGCCTTTCTAATAGGTATGTCATCATTATGTTTTTGGCAAACATAAAATTTCTCTGCTGATATCTCTTTCACGTATATGGGACAACAACATCCCATTTACATTGATCCGGTACTGGGTTCTTAAAACACCATTTGAAACAGAAGATGCTTCAAAGCCTTATAAATAGACTAAGACACTACAAGTTTTACAGCGAGAAGTTCAGAATGTGTACCCAAGAACATGCCGTAATCCCATCTATATTCCACACATCATCTGTGATACCCAGCTCCCACCCTCAATATGCTCAGCTCCTTTTAGTATCTCCCAAATACTGGCTGGAAAAGAGGCAACACATGCTGTGGCTGCTTCTGGGCTACATATGGGCTTGCTGGTATGTGAATTGTAGCTCTCTACTGACGGACCAAATGAAATGAACTAACTACTTCACACCATAACACAGCCTATCCTTCAGCATAGATATTAATCTGGGTCTTTCCTCTGTACCCAGAGATTCCAAAATGTGGGAGAAACTTACTATTTATGTAACATTTAAACTATTTCATATGTGCTTGAAAATTTCCAAGATGTCCAATATTAATGAGGGAAGGAAGGAACATACCGACAGGTAAACAGTATGATACATAAGCCTTGTTTTCTTAGGAAACTATGATAAAAGCAGGTGTAAACTTTAACTTAATTATGTTCCAGAAAGTTTAATTCTTATCTTGGATATGTTATATAGCACACACAAGCCAAGGAGTACTTCCTTTCTTCATTTTACCAGTGAACAAGTTTTATTCCTACGCTTGTAAGGACTCAGTCCCTCTAGACACCAGGTACTATTGATCTCACTCCACAAGGCTTTATGCTCTTAATTTAAAGCCCAAGCAGTAGTATCACTAACGGAGATGATGCTGGTCTAAACTGAACAGATTCTCCAGGGCTTTGAGACTGACTTCACTACGGAGCAGTATAAAATAGGGATGCCTCCTACTTCTGTTGTAGTCTGCTCACAACATGGCTTTAAAATGATAGAAAACCAGGGATGGATTGTGAGGATAATAATTCCACAAAATATTCCACAAAGCCACTATCCTGAGATCTTCTGGTGGGCATCATGGAAGAGGTGAGTAAAAAAAAAAAAAATTATCTCCAGACAGTTAGCTATACATACAGCTGCTTATTACGACACTCCTCACCATTGCCAAGTTGTTCACAACCTTACATAGATATATTTTCCTCTTTTCCTTTAGAGAGGAAAATGCTATTTCCATTTATTTCAATTTTAGATATAGGAATGGAGAGAGCATGATGTATTGATTTGCAGAAAGCTACACAGACTGTCCCTACCCAAACCAGAAATAAAACTGTGCTCTCATCTGCATCGAGCCCCAGTGCTGTATCTTCTAGGCCACCCTTCCTACCGCAGTAAGACTATGGTTTTCAGTAACCTGAAGCACACTGTAATTCCTCTCCTGGCCATCTAAGCTAAGAGGCTTAGCTCCTCTTCATCTCTACAACAGAGCTCTCCCTTGGGGAAGATGGGCCTACTCATTATCTGGACGACTTTGTTGTGTACAAACAAATAAAAATAATTTAAAAAAAAAAGTTGCGGAGATAGGTTTCAAGAGGCTATTTCTGCTGATATCAAAGAATTAACAAACCATTTCAAGTACAGAGCTTCTTCTACACTATCCTGCTGGTGACCTCTGTCTTAATTTGAGTATTTTTTTCCAGCAATCACATATTGAAAGCAGGGAGGGAAGGAGGGAAGGGGGAAGAGGGTGAGAGGGAGGTGGGGAGAGAGAGGGATGCAGAGGAGAACAGGAAGAGACAGAGAGGGAGGTTTCTGTAAAATCCTGCCGGGAACAGGAATGCCACTTAGTCCCAAATTATGTGGGAGGCTTTTATAATGAAAACCACTGATCATCAAAGTTATCTAGGTTTAGGAAACATTTCTCTCCAATCTTGTTTACAGTTATTTATATTATAAGACTGCCTTCATCTTTCTAAATTTGTATTAAAAACACTTTATTTCCACTGGATAGTTTAAAGTAACAAAAAGCCCCTCAGTATGCAGTGCCGTGAAAGGAAGGCATTTTGGTTTTTTCCAGTTTAAAGAACAAATAGCGTAGCAACTCAAATGCTCAGATTTTTACAACTGTCATGCTGTGGAAGTGTTCGTGCTTAGCAAAGCTCAGAGAACAGTGTGTAACTCTTAGTACAAAAAGCCTATGACCTAAACCATTCTTGCTCATAAAATATAATAATGAAAACAGGTAATAGCTGGTCTTGCACAGACAATTTTTGTTAGATGCCACATGTTTGATATAATAACACAGCATTGAATATTTCATTCTTGTAACTTTAATTTCTCTTTGTCCTGGTTTGATCAAGATAAAATCAGTCCTAAATTGCTTTGGAATATTAGCTGGGTACCATGAATGTATTTTGTATTCTCTCAACCATAACTCATTACATGGAACTTGCTTGGCATCAATAAGTCACTATCGCTTTTGTGTGTGTACGCATGTGTGGGAGCGTGTGTGTGGCTCAATACCCTGCTGCTAGGCTATTTAGTGATAAAATCTGATCTAATAAAATATTAATTACAGCTGAAAGGTTGGGTGAGAAATATGAACTCAATTACAGTTCCATATTGTGAACAAAGGGCAGGGTGAAAAAATCCTTTAGTTATAGAGGTTTGGGATAATAAAAGAACAACTAGAACATTAGACTCAAGCTGAGTGCTCCCTAAAAGGCCACCTGTTATTAATCTTCACATCAGGCATAGAATTTCAAGTAAATTAGGTCAAGATGAAAGATTTTGCTGCTGATTTTTTTGACTTAACTAATTTAAAGATTTCTTTATCTGAGCATTTTTTCTTTGATGTCATTGCAATTTAGTAATTAGAAATTTGTAACAAGCACGAGGACACAGCAATTAAAGGTTAGATATCATACACAGTATGCAAAATGATCACCTTATATGGTATAAAAATAGATAAGAACTAGCAGTTGATTCTACTAGTCTTCATTTCAGTCAGATTGGCAGTTTCTCAACACCAAACTATAGCAGATGTGGTCCTACCATCTTAGAAAGCCTTTTTTTAAAAAAAAAATACCAGCAGTGGAATATAAATTATTTTAAGACTTCTTAATAAATACATTTCTGTTCATCTGTTTGATTTACCTGAGTGTGGAGCGAGATGAATTACCAAAGACTTAATAGAATGTGACCAGATTGTAAACAAGCACAACTGTGAGCCAAAGTTAGTCCAAATCAAATAATATGACCTTGAAATCCTATGCATAGTAGTGAATCATGAGAACTGAGCAATCTTATCTATTACTGCAGGCTAAAATGTGCCATTATATCATAAAATAAGATTTTCCTTGTCTGAAGAACTGTGTTTTCTATTAACAGTGTTTTCTATTTCACCAAATTTTGCTGAAACTATGGCAATATATTTTGGTACCAAGCCAGAAAACATACTTTCAATGGATTTACATTTATGATACTCGGAACAATCCAAAGACCATTTCAAAGCTTCTTAATCAGCTTTATGTTCTTTGCTTAATTTCTTTTTAAAAAGAACACAGAAAAATGATAAGTTCATAAATACGAGATAAAAATATCTTGGTACAGCAAGCGAGGTGCTTTTATAAGCCAATATTACACCATTTAACTCACCAGTTTTCAGGTTGCCAAGGCCAATTTATAAAACAACTCGAAAGCATGGAAAAAGGAATAAAGCCTTGTCATCAATTAAAAGAAATTAAAGAAAGCAAAACTGTCTAAAATAATTTAGTCTAAAAAAGAACGAAGTTAGAGGGGATCTGAAGGAAATATTCAAAACTGAAAGCCATGGCAGATGTGACTGATCCTTTCTTTTCAATCTGTCGCAGAGAAAGAAAATATTGATGCACAATGGTACTGAAGTACAGATCAATGAGGAAGAAACAAAAGGAAATTCCAGGAGTCTGAACCCATGCAAACCAATATGCAAGAACCTGTGAGATCACACAGCCCATCTTATCAGAATCAGTAGTAGCATTTCTGAAAGTGTATGCCTGACTCTCTGATATTCAAAGAAAGCTCACTACTGCTTGCAAATTGTAGGTCTGACTAGAACGGAAAGATTCATTACAACACACCTTCAGCTTCAGCAAAGTCATTGACGGTACCTGAGCCATCAGAATCCACCTGGTTCCTTCCTGCTACATAAGGCAGGGTGCAAAGAAACAAACTAGTTATTTTTCTTATTACAGACTATGACACAATGCTAATACCAAGTCTTCACAAATTAGATAGAGAATCAATCTAGCAAGGTCTAAATGACCAGTTCACTTGGATTCCCAAGAAAACAGGAAGGCAGACTCCCACCTAACAGGGACATTACTAGTTCTTTAAATCTACATGGGATGAATATGTTATGTCATTTCCACTAAATAATTTTGAGATTCAAGTATTTTTTTAAGAAATACTATACTATGTTGTTATCATTCTACAATGTTCAGAGTTGCTGGATATAACATGATAAAATACTGTACTGGAATTAAAAGGAATGGAGTAGCAGATAAAGAGACAGTCTTCATGCAAGAGCCTGCCTGAGTCATTTCAGGGGCCACTTGCAAACCACAGGTTTCTTCCTCAATAGCCCTGAAAAAGGTCAGTAGCTACACAAAGATAAAGTATATGAATAATGAAAAAAATACTTTGTGAAATAATGTGATGTTCTTAAAGAAGAGGAAGATTTCCTCAGATCTAAATCCATACATAAATTATAAGATACACTATTGCTCATTCTCCTGTATTCCACTCCCAATTTGTTTATTATATAAGATGCTGCATCCTAGCGCAGTGGTTTTCATTCCGTTCTCTGCAAAGTCCTGCACAGTCTGCAAAAGGTAAGAAAACCAAACATACAGCTTGTAGATTTAAAATCGCAACATAAAGATCTGCACATACACTGCAATATCTTCAGAGGTTTACAAATTAAAAAAAATCACTCCTACTAAGAAAAACTGATTACAAGTAAGCAATATTCTACTTCAGTATTTTCTAGTAAACCACAAACTCCTGCAATGCTGTGACTATGCCCTGGAGAGCATCCACAAAGTGTGGACACTCTGCATATGCACAACATTCATGTGTGTAACTATGGCAAGTTGCACAGCTCTTTTTTATGAATGCAAAATAATATGCACATGCAAATTGATCAAGGAGCCTGGATATTACTTAGAAATGAAGAAGTAGTATTTAGAGCAGGAGATCAGCGAACAGATTAATGACACAATGTTAACACTAAGAGAATGAGATCTTTCTATATTCTACTAAGCTGTGCACCGGAAACTCACTACTGAATTGGGCTGGGGAATTAAGCAAACAGATGTATTAAAATGAGTGGTTTATAAGTAGAGGGAGAATGCTTATTTTGTCCCTTTTTCAAGGATGCTTTGCAACCTGCTTGTTTGTGTGCAGCACAGAAAGAAAAATATTTGCTGAGGCAGCTGAATGAATACACAAGCCAATTTCAACAGGTTTTTTTATTCAAAGCTTGAAAACTGTTTACTGTTCATTAAAGCACTCACAGAGGATATGAAGTTTTTAATCTATTCAACCAGGGGATACAACATGGAGCACAGAGAGACTAGCTTAAACAGATCCACTGCGGTGGTTTAAGATGTTGTCTCATTTGTCCATTTTCTCCTTCTGCCACATGCTATGCTTTCATGGGAGACTTGGTGGAAAGCAGCACATGCTTGTGCTTCAGTTGCAACTGAAAAGCCTAGCGTTATCACTTAAGCAACTCAAGCACAGACACATTTTCTCCTGTTGACTCTGCTGTGGGAGAGCAGGACCACAGCAAAAATAACCACAACAAAATTCTCGTCTCTCAGTGCTATCGTCTCTTGCCACCACTTAAATGCAGTGGGTCCTGGTCCAGCAATTTGGAAATGGAGATTACTGTCTGTGTTCATTTTCATCCTTTCTTCTTTACAAAAAGGCTCTGCAGGGCACTCTAATCAGCAGTGCAGAATGATGGAGGCAGATACAGAAAAACAGCTAGTTTTTGTGGCCTTGTCCCCAGTTTCTCAGGACTTCTGTGGATAAATACAAAGCTGACTTTCTATTCTGTCAGTGAAGGTATAACTCTTCCTCCTCCCTGCACTGGGAACCACTCTGGTAGGATTAGGTGGCATAGAAACCTTGGCAGCATGACATTGTACAGCTCTTCCCACAGGAAATCTGGCCGTAGATAAAAGATTCTGCACAGTTCAGGATTAGCACAACAGTTAAATACAGATGAGATTTTGGCCTTGTGCTTCTACTACCCTATGAGACGAATCTTGAAAACAGCTTCAGCTCTAGATGTGAGAACACGGTTAAATCATTTGCCATTGATTTCCCCATGGCAATTTCTCCCTAAATTCAACATTTTTATAATGCCTTAGACATCTATCCTACCGCTCTCTGAGACTGTTTTAGGCTGAGGCATTTATACTGCTCCTGACTAAAGAGTTGCTGCTTTCAGTTGTAGAGCCCAGTAAGTGACTCTAATGTTTCTTTATGTCATTTAATGTAATCCAGTTGAGCAGATTAGCTTTTACTTAGCAATGCTTTAGAGTCATGATGCTTGTTGTAAATGCCAGTGATTTCCTTTCCTATTTAAATGAACAGTGTAACAGAAATAAAGTTTTCATGTTAATGTTCAGTAAAATGAATACTCTTTCAGCATCCAGTATGGGAAATGACAGTGTTTCACTCGGAGCACATCTATAGCTTTTCTTCCTCTTTCAATGTAGCATTCCTCTTTATTCTTTCACCTCCTTTAATACTACTTAATTCACTTGTTTGCTTGCAATGCTTGATCAAAATGCTTTAGTATGCACAGAATGGGTCAAGCAAATATTATTTACACTGAGAGTTAGGAATTTCCCCAAATTACTCTGTCCTGGAAAACACAGTCCTCCTGCCATACATTTATGTATTAGTAACAGAATCTTTTTTAATGCAGCCATTTAGTGTTTGCTAGTGAATAAAGGGCTCGTATAGACTTGCTCAAAAAACACAATACCGGAAGAAAAAATCCTAAGGTCAATGGCAGTATGAAAATGCACCATTGTCAAAGAATCGATGGAAAAGGCAATTAAAATGGTACAGGTTACTTCTGTGTTGTAATCTAAACTATGAGAAAAAACCCACTCACTTTTGGCTCCCTGATGAAGAAAACCCTAGTCTGTGTGAGCATCTTGACAAAAGCTTGTGCTTTTTGGGGGGTTGTTATGTACAGAAAACTGAAAAGGGACTTTTGGCACCACAGTGTCGTGTGACTAACTCTCACACAATACTGCATCTCATAATAATTTCTATACATTTATCTAGCACCACCTTCCCGACATTTATATCTGTACCTGTTTCAGAGCTTCAATTCACCATTGGGTAGACTTTATATTTGAGCTGTTTATTTACATGCTCTCTGAACTGAAATTGTTCTTTTTCCTCTCTGAAGTTTATTCCCCTGATGTATTTTTAGAAAACAACCATGTCTTCTCTTGGCCTTAATTGGCTAGCTGAAATAAGTCCAGTTCTCTCAGTCCCTCCATGTGTAACACAGGTTTGCCAATTCCATGATCATTTATGCCATAATGTTCTGCTGGCATGGTGCTAGTAAATTAGTATTTCTTGGTAGATCAGAACTAGGCACAGGAGTTCACATGAGGTCCTGCCAGTGTCTTGTATAATGGCATTTATAGCTTGTCACCTTTGCTGGAAACCCCACCTGCTGCGTACAGTTTATTTGCCAACTTCACAGTCATGCCATGTTTTGATGTTTCACAGTCATACCACAAGCCATCAATATACACTTTCTTCTCCTCTGTTATTTCCAAAAATGAGCCTCTATCTTACAACATGCATCCTTGTTATTAGCTCATAAAATGCAAACTTTGCATCTCATCCTATTTGTAGGAGGTTAACCCTAAAGGCTATTCAATATTTTCTGTGCAGCATTCAATCCAATGCTGCAGGCAGGATCTACTTTTACTGCAAAATGGATTATGATGTGTTATATTTATATTTGATATCTATAAACAAAACATGCAGAATGTTATTGGGTCACTTCTCAGTTGATAATTCAGTACTTCACAATACAGCACAATGAACATGTACTTACAACATGGCCACTGGTTTAGAGCTCTTGTGAGCCACTTAAAAATACATAGTTAATTTAAATACTTATGAAAGAAAAGCAACTGAATCTCAAGAACCACAAAAAATATAAAGTATACAACATAGCTAAAGCATAGGAAGATTGATGTACAACATTGCCAAGGCTTCAGTACTAACAGGACCCAAGCAGCTATGGCTTCCAATATGACCTGCAAGACTGACTTGAGTGCTTATTAGTCAAATGGCTGAACAATCACTAAAAGTGACTCCATACTTTTCACTTGGGACATCTCACTTTGGCATCTAGCACTTGAGAGCAAAAATACCAATGAGATTTAAACCTCCACGAAAACAAAAGAACTGTAGTGAGATGATAAGCCACAGTGGAAAATCTAATTTCACATTGACATTAAGGATATGGGAAGCGCACATGCATAATACACAGTAAGATCAACAGTGAAAGCTCCCAGAGACAGTAATGGGTTATATGTGCCTGACAATTCCTAACCACAGTTTTACAGGAATTCAGAATGGGTCACTCAGCACTGTGGGTACAAAGTAACATACAGCTGCTGTGATACACATCGTCAGAAAATGACTTTAAAATGTCTCCAGAAAGTACATCCCCACATAATCCTGTTCAACAACCACTTGGGGAAATGTAGCTGACTCACATACTCCCCCTTCAATCCTTCCACAGCACACAGTAAAATGAAAACAAGTCCCTGGCATACTTCAGTAAACACAGGGCAACAGCATCTCTTTCTCATATTTTCAAGGAGTGCTCTGGTTGTTCTGCATTTGAACTCAGGTATGTATAAAGTGAGTACATGTTTAAAAATCATGCAATGTAGTAATTTCCAGTGATGTTCCTAACTATTTCATTATGGCCTCTAAATTAAACACCTCTCTCTCTCTCAAGGCAAGTGCCCAGAAATACACTTGAGCCCCCTACACACTCAGTGGGAGAGAGAAACATGTCTCTTTACAACTCCAGAGGGCTACTCTGAGATGAAGGTGGGATTGTACCTCTCATACTGTCTCTATGGGGTGATCAATGTGCCCATAACTGAGGAACTACCTAAACTCAGCCAGAAGTAGATGCTTACATTTAAAGACCTGAAAGGCACTTTATTTAGGATTTTACTGTATAGGTCTACATCTGCTTAGGATACAAATGTCTCATGCGAGATGTGACAGTCATGCCATTTTTTTCCACAATAACCTAATGACTTGAGCATGTTCTCAGACTGGAGGACAGGGTTCGATATTGTTTTCAACCTGAGAGGTTTTCACCATACTGCTCCCACCCCCCAGCCATCTGAACAGTGTTACTCTGGTCATCTGCTGTGGCTGGCCTAGCATGCAGTCAGAAATACAAGAAGTATCAGAGAACCAGGAGAACATTCATGTTTAATCAAATGGAGACTCTCCTTATTCTGTCCATTATTTCTGGTTTTATTCAATGACCATCTAAAATATAACACATTAAAAGTCCTGTGAGAAAGGAACAAGGACTTCAGGTCTCTTACTTGTCTAGGAGGAGCTTTAGGAACCTTGTGCTCCTAGTTAGAGGTTTCTACTGGTTTACTGAGAACATAGTGACACCTGAGAACAGGCTGGTGGCTCAGAGTTGCTAACACTGAGCTGCCTAAAATCCACCTAAGCTATATGCCTAACAGGAGACTGAATAGAGAAATGCAACACCATCCTCCCTATTAAATGGTTTGAAAAGTCCCCAGCAGGGCTTTGGCACCAGCCAGCTACCACTCTCCCCAAAATTTCTAGACATGAATCAGAGCCCATTCCCAACTGGCAGTCTGCAGGTGGTCATTGCGCCTGGGAGCTCAGCAGTATGAACATGGACTCTTTTCAGCCAGTTGGCCTCAGTACCAGAGAATGGTACAGGGCATACAAAATTCACTAGTAAATATGCATGCCTAAAGTCTGAACTTAAGTGGGCTAAACTGGGTGCTAAGTAGCCATTCCTTGGAAAGGGATCATGGAAAAATGACACTGTTCTGTTCCTTGCATACTCAGAGACCGAGCTGTTCATTTTAGTAAGTAGATTTAAGAAAAACACGTTTTATCAGTTCTGACTGAAGTTGGCGGTCCAGAGCCAGCAAAACAGAGTATGAGTTCCAAGAGCTTATGATCCACCAGTTGAATTGCTGCTGGATTTCAGCCTTTACCACGGAGACTGGAAAAACCCAGTGGTCAAAAGGATGTTAGCAGAGAGCTAGTCTAGCTGAACTGGACTATCACGCTGTCAGAATGAGAGGTAAGCAATATAGAGAAGACTATCATTAGGAATTATGCAAATATATGGTCTCCACTGCATCCTACTTAAGGCCAGCATGTAGAAGGGGGGTTAAAAAAAAAAAAAAGCAGAGCCTCATAACAGCGCAGCAAATTTTTCAGTTGTTAATTGTAACCAAAACCCTTGAGAAAGTATTGGTGAGTTATGAAACTGAAAAATAATCTCTTCAGAGATATGGAATAATCTATTATCTTTTATTCTGGAATTGCTCTAGCTTGCTTTATTTATCATAGATTAATTTTTATTAATCACATTGCTAAATGACAGATAGCATTATGTGCTGGATTCTCAGTGACACAAATTACTACTTCAAGAAATCGAAGATCAATGCCCCTTTTGCCCAGGGACTATGTGAGAAGTCACAGTAAAAGGACCATGGAAATTTGTGAACAAACCAGCAGGACATGTGAAGCTGCAGCACACATGCCCAGGCAACACGTACCATACATTCTAACTTAAGTCACAGTAAAAATCCAAGGACAAGTTCTACTGCATAACAAAAAAGAATTACAGCATTTTTACAGCATAAGCAATTATTGTACTGTTCCCTCAATGAAACTGAAATTGACCCTTCTGCTGTAAATAATTATACTTGTTGCTATAAAGAACTGACTATTATGGGCACTAATAAAACCCTGTCCCTTCTGTATCACAGACATCCTCGAACAAGTTTACTGGCTGCCTTACAGGTTGTAAAACTATGATTTGGAAATACAGTTTGCAGGCAAGAGCTGACCCTACAGCGTACAATTCAAGTCTTTATGTTTACAGACCCTTAAACAATAGAAAGGATGCTTGTGGCAAGCAAATTAAAGAATGGACAGTAAGTTCCCTTCATAACTCTTTAGACCTTTTGGTCTCACAGTATTTCAAAAGGCTGTATTTTGAACATAACATTTCAGAATACTAGGGAGTTAGTAATGCTACTTGAACATGTACAGTAACAGTATTTCAACATAACCATTTCTTTATCATAAATCCACCAAATATCTAGACTCCTTTATCAGTGAGCTCTTGAAAGGCCAAAGTTCACTTTTCATTTTATTGGGAAGCTTTCCAAATCTCTCTTGGTTAATGCACAGTTTTGATATTTCTCTCTCCTCAGCTGTGTCTACATGAGATTTCCTTTTTTTTCATTACTGCATTACCATGTAATGTCACTGGGAATAGAAGGAAATCACAATAACATGCTAGCATTACATAACGTGCTAGGTAGGAATTGTGAAGAGGACAGAGCTAAAAATACAGATATTGTAATGCTTTTATCTGCATGTGCTGTTACCATACCACACAGAACGCTAACATGTCTCTTATTGTGCAAATCAGCATTCTCCCATTTCCAAACTCATTTGTTCACTTATCCTGAATTTATAATCATACTCATGATGTCTGCCTCCATAATTCATGCATGGGAATTAATGCTGCACTCTTACCATGCAACATAGAAACTCAGACTAAGATATCGGTACCTATTCTTCTCTGGAAAGTGGATTGCAACTTTGAGGCCCAGCGCTGTGGCTGCCATGTACTCACAACAGCAATGAGAGTGCCCCGTGGTCTCTTCAAGGTTATGGAAAATATCCTGAAACTTTTGTATTCAGAGTGCTTGAAGCCCTGCTGCTTTTTGAGTTCCAATGACATCTGCCACAGATTTCCAAACAGCCTGGGTAGCTTGCTAGCTTTTGTTTGGATTTATTGACTGCCAGTGAAACAATTTGATCTGCTGATCTGCCGACCAGGTGTGCGTTTTTGTGAAGATGGTAAGTTTCAAGAATGAAGGTAGGCAGTGGCTTCTCTGGAAGCCTGTCTGTCAGATTGGAGGGTCCTGCAAAAGGTCTCTCAGGCTTCAGATGATCCTATTTCTTTGTACGAAAGTGTCTGAACAGTATTGCATGCCCTAACTGACGTGGCACAAGGAGCGCAAACTCCTGCTGCCAGCCTATGAGAAAGTGAGTAGACAGTGACAAAACAGAGGGGGTGGCCAGACATGTAGAAGGCTGATCCTCATGGCACCAGTCATGCTGAAGGAAAGAGATGAGGCCCTAAGACACGTCATCCTACCTTGCAATGTGTGTGGCAGCGATGGGAAGGCAATTCTGACCTCTGCTTCGTGTGCAGCGCATGGTGGTTCCAGTGGGGAACTGTTGCATTACATACGAGTCTTTGCATTTCAAAGGTGACCACCTCAGTTTAATTTATTCCTTCCTACTGCTAGTCAGTGGGTAGGAATTAGGTGTCCTCTGTCATTCATTTAAGAATTATTATACTATAAGTGTAGTTAAAATGGCTAAGCCACATACGAAATTTCCAGTCTCCCTGGGCTGACAAAGGTTTCTTTACACCATGCATCTTCCTTTGAATCATGCTGCTCCTATCTCAGGGACCACGTGCAGATGGCTTTAATTCCACCTGGGACAATGAACCTAGTATTTACAGGATGTCTGTAAAGGTCTGGATTAGGCCAATAAGAAATGTAAATCTCTGTGGAATTTAGACAATCTGTACACATCATGAAGTGTTTATCTGATGAAGTAGTAGAAAGGAGTGCTCATCACTTGAGATAACATGTAGTTTGAAATTTCTATGGTAGTTTTCAGCTGCACTTCAAAATACTTAATAACTTAATATGGCCTTTGGGCTGAAATAGAATATACATTACTTCTTCAGGGAAGAGAGATTAAAAGTATGTTTCAAAATTAAGCACTTCAAGTAGAGATGTTTGCTTTATTTTCCCAGTAGAGTTGTTCTTAATTATGCATGTTGAAGAAGTTGGGCACACTGATGATAAAGGGGATGCACTGAGAGTACACAAACTGCCTTCACTCCAGCACACTCTCAGCTTTCAACTCGCATAATTCAAAGTTTATTTGCTTCCTTCTGCATGTTTTCTTTAAGGTGCTTTTAAATTATACTACTTGGCAATTGCTGCAATTCTCTCTCTCCCTCTCATCTCGTCTGGGCTTTGCAGCTCCAGGTGCTACAGGACTGATCCCACACACTCAGCACAGGAAGCAGTCTGGCATCCTCAATGCCAAGTATTGCATCCACAGGGTGTTGCTTGCTGACATGCTTGGCCCTCCTGTTCTCTCACTTTAGGCTGGAAGAGGAAAGTACCAACTGTCTGTGGTGTCTATAAGAGCAGAAAGGGTGGCTGAATGGGCCATTAACTGATTAGAAGGGTTTAATGGGGCAAATCCAGCTGAGCCAAGCTTTGTAATGTAATATGAAAAAGAGACCAGGAGGCAGAGTAGAGCCTGGATGGTCTTGCCTTCTTTCTTATCCTTCTTGCTCCTTTCCCCAGTCTGCTGCTCCCAGAGTGCTTGCTATCGCCAGGTGGTTCCGGTGTTATCTGGGCCAAAATCTTTGTGATGTTTACTCTTAAGGCTTTTTGAGGATGTGGCACAGAATACCAGGAGGAGGGTGGTATGGTGACAGCATTTTGCTGATTATGTAAGCGAGATAAAAGAAGTGGGAACACTCAACCTTTATCATGGCAAGACTGAATGGAAATATATGTGACAAAGAAAACTTGCTTCTCCCTGCTGAAGCTAAAAGCTTGCAGGAAAACTTTTCCAGAGAAGGTCACAAGAACCTTTTATAATGGAATGCGGCAAACAATCTAAAGCTCTTTCTAACATAGATTAATATATAAATAACACTAAATACATGCAGTTACTGAGCATTACATTTTTCATTTCTGTGTATGAACCAGAGCTTTGCAATAAATTAGCATTCCTTAGCTGAAGTAAATGGAACTGACCAATCTATGTACCTGCAGACAATTTGGCCCCATGGTCTTTTAAACTTTAGGCTAACTGGCTCTGAAGAAGTAAAAGGTACAAATGATACTGCCTTGGAAGAGTGAGTCCCTCAATAGATGTTGAAGAGCCCTCATAGAAAAGATATTTGCATTTGTATGCTTTTTATGCAAGTTCTTTAAAACTTTACTGACTCTTACATACACATCTCTGAAAAAAAGAGAATATCCACAATAAGACATATATTACACAATTTCCACAGACCCATCATCTTAAATTAAAAAAAAAAGCCTTGCAAATTACAGTCATTCTAAAAATCAAAATAGCTTAGCCAGCTGTTAAAGAAGTGCATACTTTCATCATTACTGAATGCATTACTGCTTTAAACATATATAATTCCAAAATAATCTCCTTGAAACAAACAGCAGCAGCCATAAAACATGCCAGACCTGAAGTTGAAGACAAAGCAAGCAGTATTTGTTGTATTAAAACTCTGACAAAATACATTTTAATCATGTCCAGTCTTACGAATTCTAAAACAACCTGGAATGCCATTTGGCCTTCATGATTAATGTGTACTTTATCATTGTAAACAGAGCTTCCTGAACATTTCTATAAAGTCTGCTTTTTGAATCAACATTTAAACAATCAGCATTGCCCTTTCTCTCCTTTTACGTTGTGGTGGTCGTGTGCAGATTCTAAATAAGGTATATGTTATCAGGATTTTTCATATGTAAGTAGAGAAAAAGAATTTAATCACAGAAAAAAGCTGGAATTCTGAATGACCTCAGGTATTAGGTTTGTTGACTTGAATGGTAGAATTTGTGCTCTCTTTATCCATCTCAGGAATTAAAAAATTTTATGTGACATGGCTGATGTGTTGATCAATAAAACAACAACAATCATTTACACTGCAAGTTTAGTGGAGTTTCAAAAATATGCATTAACCAAGCTGGTAGTTGTAGCAGAATCAATAGACAAGGCATCTTGCTTAGTGGTGTGCATAAATGAAGTATGACTAAACTTTTAACATCCAATGAATACAGATTAAGATGATAAAATCCATATGCAGAATGTGTTCTGCAAGCTATGCAATGACTGTGTTTGAGAGTGTAATGAACAATAAAATGTTAAAAGTATTAAGAAATTCTTACTTTAATTTTCACCCTGCTTCATGCAGTATTTACATTGTGAGTTTGCAGTCAGCATTCATTTTATTTTAAGACCTGTTGCAAAGGACCTCTGTAAATTTGCTGCTTTGTGTTCATCTGTCAGCTCTATAGCTTCATGTTACTTTAAATCTCTCCTCCTATTTTCCTAACCACTCATCCCCTTATTTGGCACACTTTAATCGCCTAACTAGCTCCTTTCTGTTGTCAGTGAAGTTTCTGATGTGTCACTACTGCTATAGGAGTCAATCATCTTTAGTTCATGATGCAGATAAAAGGAATGAAACTGTTTTTTTATTAATGGTCTAATATGTTTGTATTTAAACATCAATGACTCCAACCGGTATTATTTTAATCCAGATGCTTGAATTCAGAACGACTACACTATATCTTTGTGAGATGAAGTAAGACAAACATCAAATCATTCTGTTTCTGATCTAACCTGCTAAATCAAATAGTTTCATTAAATCTGCTTTAATTGCTCTCTGTTTTTTTTCTCAGCTGGTTCAGACTTCCCCAATGTGTTGCATTTTGTTTTTAAAAAGTTGTCTGAATGACCAACAGGATAGCATTTCCTAAATGCAAACCTACACACATATAATATATAATGCAACAGCGAGTATGTTGCATAGTAAAAATCCCCAATTATTTGAAACATTGAATATTCTGAAGGAACCCCCAAAAAATTTATTTTCATTCATGCATATACGAGTATACCAGATCTGTATTTCCCAGACAAACAGAAATTACAAAAAACCTTAGCATCTTGATGAAAATAATTGATAGTAATTCACTATAGGTGGAAACTCTTCCTCCAGTAACAAAAGAATTAACCATTTTTGATGATACATGATTAGCCAAAAGGAAAAACATCCTAAACCTCTGAAAAATCTGTATTTCTCTCATCTGTATTTTCATTTATTCAGCGTATTGAGCTCATTAGTGGTTCTCATTCAAAATAATCTAACCATTCCTGTGTTTTCTTCACTGAAAAGCAGGAATCTTTTATTCTAATCAATGAAGGACTACACAGTACTGTGTATCTGGCGGTGAAATAAACATCTGTAAATTGGAAATTCATTAATGGGTACTATATAACACTAAAGAATCTGAGCTACTGGTTTTCCAGGTTGATTATTTTTCTATTTCTGCTCTCATGGTCAATTAAATGTAAATACTTTAAGAATGTTACAGTACATATTGTTTAAAATGGCTAACTTACTAAGAGTTGATTATCCTAAATCTGTGAAGTAAACAAGAAGAGTGAATATTTAAAGACAGTAGCTCAGCATAAAAAATGTGATATGCCCTTGAACTTATAACACTGCAGTAAGCAATTACCTTAAAGAAGCCACCCACACAACAGAACTATGGCTTTGTTCCTTATCTTCAAAGAACAAGCCACTTGCATCTGGATCAAATCCTTTAAACAATACATGAACACTCAACATCAAAGCACTTTCATTTTCTTCAGTTATTTAATTTAATTAGAGCTAATACAGACATGAATTTAGACACTTATTGCTGTGTAGAAAATCCCCAGAAAACATGTTCAAGAAATTAATCAACTTGGTTTTAATTTTATAAAGATTTTTCCCCCAGTACCTGACAGGAGCGCCTCTGCTCTGTGCAGGTTTCAGCAAGACTGTCACAGTGCTGTCAGTTTGATTCAAAGGTGTTTCAAGTTCATATGGTGGCATAGAGGGTGCTAGAATAAGAAAAGAAAAGAGGTAAAAATAATCATTATTCCTGTATTTCTTCTTTCAAGAGCTGTATCTTTATTTGAATAGGTAATTTTAAAGACTTCTTCAAATATAAAGACCATATTATAGGTCTAAGATGCTTTCTGTTACAACACAAGTGTGAGACAACTGTTAAATAACTTCAGGAAAAAAAAAAAAAACAACCAAAAACAAAAGAAATCCCAGCTCACTGCCAATTTCAAGACAGGAAACAGATACTAGTAGGAGTAAGTTTGCAGAAAGTACTGAGAATCCATGACTTGGAAATGAAAAGTTATCTCAAGAAGAGCATCTGCAAATGTGCATGCTGAAGTGACTATAGTTTTTGAAACTGAGCCCAGGTTTCTCAATATGTCAGTGGTATTAGGATGCACTCTCAGAATTTGTCTTTCCTGGAATTTTAACTAGTGCTGTAACTGTCCTGGGTCTATTGTCCACCACAAACATAATTTACAATAATGAAGCAGGATTATCACCACGAGAGCTTATCTTAGTTTGAAGCCACACTCAATAGCACTTTTGCAAACTGTGTCTTCATTAAGGAATTACAGTTGTGATTAAAACAAACGACGCCTCAGTTATTGTCTTTCGTTTACTGTTGCTACTTTTTTCAGTGCTATCATCTAGTCACAGTTTTATCATTATATTGGATGGGAGGCTGCTCGGTTAATTGATTGTTTAGCAGGCTGTTGTATCCTTATTGTCCAGTTGTTAATGATGATACACAATTAACAGATTTAAAGGCTATAGAAGCAAAAAGTGGTCATTGCAATGATCTTTTCTGACCACAGGAATAATGCAGAGCAGTGAACTTCCCTAAACTAATTTCTGCTTGAAAAAGAAAATCCATTTGGTGGGGGAGAAGATTTTTTCTTTAGCAGGTTCTTCCAGTGGCTAATTATACTTCATGTTGAACATGGAGACCTCTTTGGCATCTCAATTTGTTTAGCTTCATCTTCCAGCCACTGGTTACTTTGTGTACCATACTGATGAAGTTACTCAGAGTATATTATGCTCCACATACAGATAATATCAACCTCTAGGCTCCTCTAGCAAATTAAGTAGCTCCAACAACGCCAATCTTTCTTTCAAGTGTATTTTCCAATCCTTTTCACCTTCCCAGTAGTAGCTGCATCTATCTGAAAGGCGTATGAACTTCTCTCTCCTTTATCCATATTGCCCTTCAAGTAAGGACTACTTTAACACTTTTGTCCACAACTCTTCAGTCTGCTGTGAAAACATTAACAACATCTTCATTGCTTTTCATTGATATTCACCAGTTTTGAAATGCTTCACAAATAAAAAAATTAATCTTCAAAAACCTCCTTGTAAGCTGAGAGGGTTTTATTCTTTTTACAATGCTGGATATAAGGCACAAACTTTTAGACAAATCCTTTTAAGTAATTTGGGTACCCACTTTGAGAAGCCTAAAAGCATAATATTCCACAGTACTTTAAAAGATTCAGACACAATTTTCACATATTTCAGTTCTGCAGTTTGGAATATCCAGAACTTGTTCATGTAATGCCCCATTCTCAAGTTGACCATCCTGAAAATACGGGAAGCACAGAGTAACTGCACCTCCAAAAAGCTGTATGAACTCTGAACGTTTTTGGAGGACTCTAAGTGTCATTTCTTGCCCTTGGTCTCCTGCCCACATCTTATCGAGTCTTGTTATCTTCCTAATTTATGACTCCTAGGTCCCTACTTGCACTCTTTACTAATCTTAGTCTCCCTCCACCAAAATTGTCTTCCTGTCCAGGAGATGAGTTGTGGTTCTTCCAGTCCCACCTTTTAGTCCTAGCTACTTTTTCTATTCTCCACAGATTCTTGTATATTATCTATTTTTACACTTTTATCCTGTTGTAACCTATACAACTCTTTCTCCTCCACACTGCCCACAGGTAAAGAAGGTGCTTATCACTAAACAGAGAAAACAGGAGATATTCTTCCTGTTCACAGTTTTTGCAACTGCACACCTTGGTCTTCAGCAGCAGAAAGCTCAGATGCACTAAAAGGTAAGGCCCTTAGCGACTCTCTATCTGTGTTGGGCCACACTGAGTTGATGAACACACAGGCAAGGCTCGAAAAGCTTGCAGAACTTAAACCTCTTTAGTGAGGATGTCATCTATGGTGACACTGGCTGCTCGATTCTGTCAAGTTTCCACCGTTTGTGTGCAAACTGCAGCATTTACAAATTGCCCAAATCTGGACAGATTTTCAGATTGATGGCTCAGAGTAATGTCTCTCTTCTTGCTAAATATTTAAATCCCTGTTTGAAAGCACTTCAGTAATGTATCAGTCACCAGAATTTTTCATGATGTCAGCCATGTTCCTGAAATGGATGAAATTCTTAGTATGAAAGGCAGCATAAAAAATTTCAGCCCTCACAGCTGACTTTTCACGAAGTTATATGCAACAGAAAACAGTTTTCTAATAGAGTGCCCATCAATTTTGATAGCAGGCACTGCTATGAGCTTGGCTTTTGGTAAAACATATTTACATACAGATCACTTCATCCATCAGTGCCAATCACACAACTGTAGAATGAAACATGGCAACTATTCACAGTACAGAATAGTACTACTCAAACACTTAAGACAAGAAATTAAGAGTATTTTATTCAAATGAACATGCAGTCTAGAGTCAGACAAATTAAAATGCAATGACTCAATTCAGAAATTGGTCAGAATGCACTGTTGCCACCTCATCTGTCCTAAAAAATAGTGAAACCTTTTGGCCATAAATGTTCAGCATTTTTGTTGCACATCTCTCCAAAATGGAGAGCACTGGCCACACCAAGACCCTCAAAGCCCTACAGTGAGACAATGAGATCACAGGCCAATAGCACTGCAAAGAGGGTACCATATTCAAAAGCTAAAGTTTGAGTTGTGATTTTTCAATGATACTAAGAAATGTATGTATTCTGCTTCTATTTTAAATTCATCAAGAGATTGGCTTTAACTACCCAAAGAAAATTTTCCTTGTTAGTACAGTAACCAACATGAAATAATGAGAGAGTGGGGTGCAGATGAGAGCTTGCAGAACCTCACCGCATGGCAGGTTGGAGGTTAGTCTCATTCCCAAGCATGCCTGCAATGTCTGTTTACACTAATGACTTTTAGTTGGTGACATATCAAATTTAGAAAAGAACAACAATTTAAGATCCAGCACTATTCCCAAATGCCCATATTCTTATCCACTCTGAAAAGTCTCCTTCCTTCCTCGCTCTAATAAGGGCTGATTCTGCCATCCTAACTCATATCAAGTCTTGCTATGTCAGAAGTTGATTTCTGACAGAGAAAGTTTCTGCTCAGTATAGGGAAGGGGATGGAAAATGAACCCCATCGTTACCCATCAGTGTTAATTATGTTAGATTTTCTATAAAGAATAATTTTCTAACTTGAAAATTAACAACTTTTTTTTTTCTCTACAAAAACCTGTATTGGCAATAATTTCCACCTTGCATTAACTGCCTTTCCCTATAATAAGAAAAAAGAAATTGCTCTATTTCTGATTAACACTTGTTACTTTTTTTCATTCCAGTGAGGACAGAAAACGAGTGATGGGGAAAAGTACAAAGAATGAGAGTAAAAGAGAAAGAATATTTTACACCCAAATGCCTTCCTTTATCCTTTCTGAAAAGCAAAGTTGACCACAAATAGATAAGGTAATTTTCTGTAAACATTATCAAGGGGCCATAGTCCAACTGTCAGTTTAATTCCCAAGAAGATTGTAGAGAAGTGAAGAGTAAAGGGATTTCAACTGTAACTTTGCAAAACATTTTGTCATCAATTACATAAGCATTTTAGAGTATGTAATAGTATTGCATCCCATCAGCCAGAGAAATGAAGTGTTCCTCTGCCTCTGGGAGGGCTTTAAAATATTGTTCATGGATCTGCGGAAGTGACAGAGTCATGCTGCTGTTATCTGAAAACCACTAGTCCTGATGTTCTTGTCTAATACAGTTTCATATCCACTTCAGTCCACACGCCTGCTAGGAACATACGCAGGCTGGCAGTTAGCTACACTTCCTAAGCGAGCGCTAGACATATAGTATTTCTGCTCTACTCTCAATTGTTCATGGCTCATTAAAGAGATTTTCCAGCACCGTTACTGTACTAATTTAGAATCATGTCAAGGCTGACTAAGCTCTGAATGGAACCCTCATCCTCATGTCCAAAAAACCCTATGCTAAATGTTGCAACAGCAGCTGGCACTGACTGCAGGCACATAATTCACAGGGTTTCTTGGGTGATAAGTTACAGTTGTGAATAGGAATTTCAAAGTACGAGCTGATATTTAAGCACTTGGAAGTTTTTCAGATATGTTAATATATGTCACTTGGACATCTTCAGGGATGAACATGTATTTTACTTTTTCAATTTGCTGCTTGTTAAATCCTAAAGAAGTAGTAAACAACAGAAGAATCACCCATGTCATTCTCGTAAGCAAACAATAATACTCTTTAATCAAGTACCTGATATTTTAGTGGTGAACTGATTTGTGATTGGAGGTCCAAAGCCTTTAGCTGTGCTGGCTCTGATGGTAAAAGAGTAGGTAGTGCCAGGATACAGTCCGAAAAAGAGATAGTGCGTTTCATTTCCTAGCTTTGAGACTCGTCCACTTTGATTGGATAAATCTATTTCTGGGTCAAAGGAACTGACTGCTTTGTAGGTGATCTGCAAAAGAATAAGAAAGTTATAAACTGCCTTGAGCAGATGGACAGAGATTGCATCTTTATCCAGTAAACCCTTCTGATGTATGCGCTGTCAGACATTTTATGATAAGCTATCTTACTCTTATACTCTTCAAATCCCAAATCTCACGAAGGGACACAGAAACTCAGCCGTAACTGGTATGAGTTATTACTTTTATAGATACAGAGACTTAGAGGCAGCTAGATTACAACTCTGAAGGATGGCTTCAGGCTTACATTAATTCCTTCAAGATGCTGGCTTTACCAGTGTCATTTTTTGAATTCATCTTACTGTTGGTTTTGATCAGCAACAATAACAAAACCTAAACAACCAGGTAAAAACAGATAAGCGAATAACAGAAGGTATAGCCCCCAGTTCCAGCTGACTTTACTATAATTACACTTTGCTCTGAATAAGATTATCCATAAAAGATGATAAGGGCAGCTTAAGGCAAATTTTTCAGAAAGTGGGTAAGCTTGTATTTTAGTCTGAAGCTTAGCTATTGTAATTGCTAATTTGGAAATTTTCAGGTTATTATATTGTACCTAGGTCAGATTCTCATTTTGAGGAAAGGAGAGATAAAATGTTAAGTAATATATGCACAGTGTATATTGTATCTTCAGTTCCTTCTTTGATTCAAACAGTATTTTTAGTTTTCATTAGAAATGTTAATATAAGTTCACAGCAAAACTTGATCCAGATTTCTTCTATTAATTACTAATTTCCATGCACTGTAATGAGAATTTAAAAATAAGAAATCCATTAAAAAATTAAAAAGTAAAAATTATTCATCCCTCCTTTTTACTTTTAAAGTTTCATTTGTATGCGAATAATTCCAACACTCTTATTATATAAAATGATTGACATTCTTTTTGCTATATTTATTCCATACCATTATAATTAAGAAGACACATAAAACAATACATAGAAACATCTAAGTGTCAGCATTACACATCTGAAACACTTGCAATTTCCTAAAACCTCTGCCTTAATGAAAATTGATTTTTATATGACCCATCTAATATAACATCAATAAAGTGCTGAAAATTAGTAATAAAAACTTTGATATAATCTAGATAAACCCTGACATAATTTTGGTAGATATAGGCAGATCCTCTACAACTCCTCATCCATAAATTGAACTGAAAGTGCCTTAAAAACTGCTCAGCTAACCCTCCTAATTATAACAGAAGACAGAAGATTACACTACCAAATATCTGAACTTTTATCAGTAAAGAAATTAAGGTTACATACTGCCCAAAAGAATCTCCCTTTCTCATGGTAAGTGTTGTTACATCTGCTTGTGAGAGAGTGGGTCATAACTTTTTTTGGAGGTTTTAAAAGACAGGTTAGACAACTACATTGCAACTATGTTTTATATACAGCTGATCCTGTTTTGCCACAGGTATGTGAACTAAATGACCTCTTGCAGCTCTCTTTAACTCTGTTTTCTGTATTTCTATGATTCTTAACTGCATTTTCCAAAATCTCACTTAAGTTTTATTCAAAATAATACCAGGCTATCGGAGACTCTGCACTCTATGTTAGATTCTTATAAATTTTTTGCAGTGTTTAGTTGTTCGATAGCTAAGTGGCTGATGTTCCATAATGAAATAAGTTCCTCCATGGATAACGCAGAAGACATGAAAAAAAGAAGTGTTTTACCTGGTTAAAATGAACTTGCACTGTTTCTGTATTTCATTCCTACTTGTAAGACTGTTCCTACTTTTTTTTTTTAAACTAATTTCTTATGTCCACCATTGCTAATGCCAGTCCAACGTTTCAGTGATGGAAAAAAAAGGGCATGAGGGTCATTTTATCACTGGATGTTGACTATTTTTATCAATTTTAGATGAAACCTTGCCCAAAGGACTAACCCCTTTATTCCTACAACTGTGGACCTGTACTGGTGATAGAGGAGCAAAACTGTATAATTTGTCATTATGTAATTTCTTCATCTAAAGGCATTTTTCTTTAAATATTGGTAAAATAATTGGATTTGCACTTGATTTCACAATAGCAATGAATACTTCAATACTTGATACTTCAATGCACGTTTTTTTCCCACCACCTGTATTAAAAGACTGTCTCCTTCAGGCACTAAAAACAAATGCCGGGCCCCAGAGAACAGACTAAGTTCTGAGATTTTTAACAACATAGAAAGTTAGGTACTTAGAGTAAGAAATGCTAGACAGAGAGGTGAGATTGAGCTTTGTCTCTGGGAGCAGGGATGCCGACTCAGGACTGCACATTAATTTCATCTACCTGCTGGTATCAAGACCCTGGGACGTCCTGCTGAAAGAAACTGTCTGCTGCTGTAGTCTTAAGGCTGCCCCTATAAAAAACGGCTACCAGCTGAAGAGCTTGTCCTGGAAAGAGCAACCTTGCTCCTAGGTCTGACTCAGGCTTACGTACTTGCAGTCTTGCCTCACTCAAGCTGTGTGTCTTCAACTCTAAAGTATCCTGCGCTCTCATACTTGCTTTCCTCCCGGCACTACAATTCTTTCACCCCTGGTTGAGTACAGCCCAGTGGCGGGTGACAGGTGAATGGAAGGAGAATTCACTCCTTGCTGCGGCTCTGCGCCTGAGGTCACTGCCCTACGTGCAGATTAGCATGAACTGGGGAATCCCTCAGGCTGAAATGTCCTCTACCTAGGCCTCCCCCTCACTAGGTTAGTGCTCATCTGCTAGGCCATTCTCTGAAAGGTGAATGCCATGAGCACCATAGTTTTCATGAACATACCAAATATTGCATATGTTTGTATAAGAGCAGCTTTAGTGGCTATGCTTTTTAGATCAGAATTGTTGATGTACACACCACCACGGCTTAGATGCCTTTTTGTCTAAGCTTTGGCTTGCAACAGGGCGTAGGCAGGAGCTAGACACCTCACTTCTCAAGCTTAGGTGATTTGGAGCTGTGCTGGATGCATTACCTCAACAGCACAATGATCAGCCAGAGGTGCCTACTGAGACATCATGGATAGTCTGAATCAATCTATAAACCACAGGTACCTAAATTTCATCTAACTTGTCTGGATCTTATCCTGTGAGCTACTTCAGTTAGCTAAAATATACCTCAAGTATGTTCTTATATTTCACCTGAAGTATACAGGTAAAATGTCCCTGTGATTCACTGTGTATATTTGTTGGCCTCCAGGTAGTTTACCAGTCATATTTATAAAAACTTCGTGATACATTTTAGGCTTATAGGCAAACATCAGGGCAGAAAAAATATTGATCAACAAGCTTTCAGCAACTAGGTGTCTGTTCATATTCAGCCACCTGACTGGACCGAGTTGGCATCTTTAAAACAAGGGATGGTTTGGTTGCATTAGGCTGTTGGTATCTTTTACTTAAAAATTAATTAAATCAAGTTTCTGATTGAACTGATTGCCTTGCTCCCTCCCTCTCTGCTTTGAGGTGTATTAGATAAACAGTATAAGGAGATACCGGTATTTTCTTTTCTTTTCAATATTCTCTTCACTGTTGTAATGCTAGGTTCTTTTGATGTTCAGAGACTTGAACAGTCCTGACAACCTTAGAAAGTCTGGCCAAGTTATTCTTTTCTATTTCTGAATACACCTGCACAACTCCTATTACAGCTGATGGAGTTATGTATGTATATACATTTAAGAATGAACTGCATATATACAGTGCATATACTCCTCGGCAATGTAATTAGACATGCATGCATGTTTCTAAGTAGAAAGATGATTCACCACTGTGTGTTTCTATGTACATAAAGCCTAACATCAATAAAAACATTAACATATTAACTAAAACATTCTGATCCCTGAAGATAGGCAACTGTTGAACTAGCTGGAAAGTAGTTAGCTTTATAAAAAATCAATTCATACTTTTTCATAACATTTTATCCTCTTACAATAAAATAGTTTTCAAAACAGTATCAATAGGTTACCATTCAATTTAGCTTTTCTTTTACACCGTATCTCATTTAGGTGGTTTTTTTAAACAAAGCATTTCAATACCAATTTTGTAGTAAGGTCAGGTAAGAAGCTTAACAGTGATTACTGTCTGACAGCTTAATCTGTGCAGTCTTTTGTCAATTTTTCTAAAAGGTATTCAGGCAGAGGTTCCACATGAGGAAAAGCAGCGATTTTTAGACATCTAACAACATATAATTTTGTTGAATTTGCATTTAAAAAATGCTAGATTTTTTTTAATTATGCCTGCTTGTTTCTATTACAATAGGCTTCCTGTAATGAGTCTTATCTAAATGTGATGTTGACTGTCACCACTGTGTTATGTCTCCTATTTTTAAAAAATTCACTAAGATCTGTCTTTCAATCTTTTAAATATTTGATCCACATTACTAGATAGAATGCTATATCACATGGTTCTAAAAATAGCAGTTTTCTTAAAGCTGATAACCCAAGGACATTTTGGGTCCTGCATAATTCACTCCTACATTATATATTTGATTTTATTACTTTGTGACTGCTACTATCTTCAAAAAGAAGATTCATTTTACATAAACTGGAAAAAAAATTAATTTTCTTCCTAATTATGCACTTTTGAAAATCAAAACTATACATAAAAATTAAAACAGGCAAAATGCTAGGTACCTCATACAAAGTAATCACACCATATGTTTGTGCTGGCTCTCTCCATTGAAGAAAAATCTTCTCTTCAAAGGTACTCCCTTGAATGGATTCAAGTGGCACAGCGCTGGGGACTAAAGGATAAAACAAGGAAAAAATGCTGTTTTGAGAAAAAATTCAGAAGGAGACGCTGCTTAATATTTGCGCTGTTGAGGCATAAAAACTCTCCCACTATTATTTCCCCAAGACTGAAGCAAAGGCCAGGGTAGCTCAGGAAGGTAAAGATTTATTTAACAAGATAGTGCCATTAAAGAAACATATGTGTCACCTTCAGTGTAAGAAGGAATTAGTGAGCATTGCACTTTTCCCATAAAACACTGTTGATGAAAGAAAAGGACAAATCAGCTTTTTATATGGAATTAGGTGCTATCTCAAACATAAATTCTTGTAAATAAAATCTATTTGTGATATCTACTTATCAATATTGTTACTGTCCCATAGTGAAAAACATATTCACCATTCATATATGAAAATGCACAAGCATTGAATTAACAAGGTATATTTTCAACAGACTGAACTAGAATGGTTAGCTTGGAAAGATGAGCCACATGTTGCATAGAACAGCCATCTCACTGACATTAGGCCTGAAGACCTACAACAGCGTGAACATAAGGAAATTATGAAGCAGCCAAACTGAAAATCTGACATTACTAATTTTTCTTCAAGTCTCTTAATTTATGAGAATGACTTCTGAAGAGTCAGGGATGTCAGAAAGTTCTGATAAAAGGTATGTCAACTGCTCTCAGGTATCTACTTCTGTTTCCTGTTTGTTCTGCAAAAATTACCTTATCCCCAAGCCAACCTCAATGCAGTTTTCAGAGAAGGAGATGTGTAAACAGCACATGGACATGTATCTGCGATTTCATTTTTGTAAGAACACTTGCAATGGAATGTGAAAATAAAATCCTGAAAAATGCACTCAGGACTGTTGTGAAGCAACAGGCATTGATGGGTTAGCACTTTTCCACAAACTGTATGTGAAAAATCCGGTAAGAAGATACACTTAACATTTTCCACATGCTAGAGAAAGAAGGTGGAAACTACTTGCTGCAGTGGTTGAATTAACTTCTCAGACCCCTTACTGAGATTTACCCGAATGGTTAAAGAATAGGAAGGTCTGAAAGCAAGACATCTGGTGACTCCTTCCCGTTGCTAGGTCTGGTAGAGCACTACCATCCTCCTCTTCCTCTATGTTGTTGGTCTGGGAGTTTACATGGTTTGAGACTTCATAATCACCTCTCCATAGCTCTCCACAGAGTGCTTTCCCTTACCAAAGGGAAGCTCCAAGGACACAGGTGATGGTTTCTGAACTGGCTTACCAGTCCTGTATGGACCAGTAAGATTATGCCTTTAAGGCAACCTTAAGTCTGGGCACTAAAGCTTGCTTCCAGGTACGAGAGAACTGGTGAAACTCATTTGGAATCATGGGGTTAATGATTTATGTGTAAAGGGAGAGGAATTAAATATAGTGTAAATAAGTTGGAAGTATAGCAAAACACTGTGGTAACCCTCTAAAATTATCTGAAGGCCATCAACTGTGAGCAGTTATACC
This sequence comes from Ciconia boyciana, assembly GCF_034638445.1. NCBI lineage: Eukaryota > Metazoa > Chordata > Aves > Ciconiiformes > Ciconiidae > Ciconia > Ciconia boyciana. The sequence continues at coordinate 56,360,732 of NC_132935.1, read as the reverse complement.
ATAAGAGAGGTCAAACACTGGCAGTGGTTATCTAGAAAGGTTGTGGGATATCCATCTTTAGAGATACTCAAAACTCAACTGTACAAGATCTTGAGCGATCCGCTCTCACACGATCTGCTCTGAGCAAAAGGATGGACTAAATGAGCTCTGGAGGTCCCTTGCAACCTACATGATTGTGTGATTCAAAAAAACATGATAATTATTTGGGTCAGTATACTCTGTTGTGTTACATCCAGATTTATGTACCTTACTGAAAGCGTATGGTATACTAAAAAGTTATAATTTTTGTCCAGGTATTCTCTCAACCACTGATGCTGGTTTTAATAGGTCTTGGAATAACATAAAGTTCCAGAGGGCCAGGAATAAGAAAATATTATGGAAAATTTTAGAGAAAATACATAAACGGCCCAGATAACAATAAGGTCTTTAGCTTTGTCATTCTACAATTGAACTGAATCAAAATTAGAGGATGACAGCAAAATTAATTCTAATTAAACAATTTTTTGTTAGCTATGCTTTGTCAAATCTGTTGCATTAGCAACTATACATTCCTAAATTGTTTAATTTATTCCCTCATATATTTTGATTAGAAATTAGTACTACACAAAACCAATACAGCATATATTAAATGATTTAATAGGTTTAAATGACAAACTTCAAGTGCTTATTATAAGAGGAACTCATCATTGCTGAAGTTTTTTCCAGGAATCTTTCCAACATGTTCGCAGTAAATCTATCATTGATCTCAAAGAAAATACAAAGCCATTCCTGATCAGATTGCAGACAATAAAAATGGGAGGAGGACAGATCTGTTATATAAAGCAATGCCAGTAATTTGATAAGGTTTCTTTGAACAGAATGCATTTTAAAATGGCTAAAAGCAAGGTCAAAAAAACTGAGGTACACTTGTAGAGGGCCCTAAGGGACTATACCTCAGCACAGAGTGTTCTGGAAACGTGAAACTGATTTCTGGTGCATGACCAATTCAACAAGGAAGTCCCATTTTGGTATCATAGCTAACAGAGCTCCAGTAAACTCTCTGCATGTATAATCGCAATAATATCACAGAGGACTTAGGACGATGGTATAATGTTTTCCTGCAATATTACTAGAGCATTACAGAGACACAGTAGCCAATTCTGCTGTCCATGCTTCAAAAAAGACACTCACAAATTATGTTATTGCTCAAAATAAAAAAAAGAGGTCTGAAAACCCCACGTTAGCTGAAAATTACTAAAAGGAAGGGAATATCTGTATTTGAATGTCTGTATATGGAATATATTGTCTGAATGAGCAACCAACAGCGTCCAGTGGTTGGAAAGCCAAAGCTAGAGAAATTGAAACTGCAAATCAAGAACAACTATTTAAGGTTGAGCATATCACTCAACAGAAAAGCTTATATGAGGATACTGTGGACAATCATCTGAAATTTCTTCAAACTGATACTGGAACTTTTAAGAGGCAGAACATAGTTCAAGCACAAGTCATGAGTTTAATGAAGAAACGATTAAATGCGTGATGTTATAGGTTATATAAAAGATCATTATAAGACTTTTAATGGACCCTTTACTGCCTTAAAATTGCTGAGGTTGGTGGAAAATCTGTTACAGATTTCAGTGAAAGTAGAACATGCACTTATATAGAAAAGCATATTGACTATCAGGTAGTATGCATATACAATGTATGCATATATGTAAATACAAGAACTCACCATCTTCATCAGTTTGTACTACAAGTTCTTGGCTTTCTTTTCGTCCTTCGGGATTCATTAGTACTAATTTGATGCTGACATTTGTGTATGGTGATAGATTAGTAATTGTGTGCTGGGGATGTGAACTTTCTGTATCCCAGCTTACTTCTTCTCTGACTTGCTCTTGTCCTCCAGCCTGGTAACGGTAATGGACTGTGAGGTTGTATCGATGGCAACGTGTGACATTATATCCAAATGGTTCCCAGCAAATAGTGATTTGTCGAGATTTGATCTCCACAACCTCTAGTTTTCGTGGCCCACGCATTGGATCTGCAAAATTACCAACATAATTCTGGTATGATTATTTTTTCATATTATAATAGTAAGTAACATGAGTAATAAGAAGTTATACAGTTCTATAAATATGACATATAAGCAGAAACAGAAATTCATTGCTTTATCTCTCTTAGTGCAAATGACAATAAAAGTATAGATCTCTGATTTTTCAGAAATCAGGAAAAAAAACAGTGAGAAAAGGAGAGAGAAGTGTCTTTGATGAAAAATGAAGAGCAAACAAAATACCAGAAAGTTTTTATGCTTAAACTCAAACTGCACGATACAGTTTAAATGACGCTTACTTTTTTACCTATTTGTTGCTTGCAAAGAATAAATCTGTTCAATTTTTTCAAAAAATTAATTTGTGTTAACACTTTTAGAGCAAAAAACTTCACAAAACAAATATCTAGAAAGAAAAGGTAATTTTAGGGAAAACTTACAAAAACCTGGTGATTTTCTCCCAGGACTGTTTATACAAAGAAAAAGTGTTAGGCGGTTCTTCAGCTGTTTCTTATTAATTTGTTTTTAAGTTAGACTGAATTCAATTACTCAATCTCTATTTGGCCAGGACATCCAGTTAATATTCCAATTCTTTTAAAATAGTCTATAGGGTTCTTTTCCCATAAACATTAGTTGTTAACAGCTTCTTTTTTTTTTTTTTACCACATCTAAAATAAACAGTGCAAATACCTCAGTTTGTATTACTGGTTTAGCAAAAAAACAAAAGAAACGACAGGAGGCACATCAGACAATATCCTACTGCATCTGAGCTTTCCTAGAGATCTCCCATTTGATTACCAGCCATAAATCTCATCTAACAAAATCATACCCAAGAACTTACAGCTATCTATATACAAGAACCAAAGACTGTGGTTGATGAAGTTAAATTTTCTTCAGTCCTCCTGGTCCCAGCAATTGAGATAGAAAAGTGAATCCAAATTGCCACCATATTACAGCAAAACCACTGATTTGACACGCACCCCACATTTTCAAAACACTGTCATTAATAGAGCTATTATACAGATTTAGCAATAATCTGTTTTTTTTCATATTGGAGCCCTCAACAAGATTAAAGACAATGTCTGGTTTTATCCACTGCTTCACTAGTTAAATGCTTAGAAGACTTTTAATGAGCTAGAAGCCTCTTATACGTAAACAAATTAATATGCATCTTCCCTCTTTTATGTTTATTAATCAACATGTCTTCACTAGGAATGTTCTAAACAATTTACACAGGATTTCATCTTTTTACTTTTTAATAAAATCCCTGCATGCTTGAAATATTTGTTCAAAGATGTTATTCATCTTAACTCCTTGAAGAAAAGGTGTTAAGAAATTGCTTGTTCTCTCTAACATCTACAAAGCAGGGTATTTTTTTCCCCTTTTAAACCCTCCAGCTTCTTCTTTTTTTTTCTTTTTTAATTAATTGCCACTACCCAACAGTGTTGATCACCAATACAGAATATTTGCCAATTGGTGACAAAATGGCAAAGCAAAATAACTTCAATAACAGATCTAATCCTGGTCTCCTTTCTAGTGACTAGACTGACTAGTAAAAATGTCCTCACCAAGGATAAATCAGTATAGAGCCATTTACCTACTTCCACACTCAGATACCCCAGATAAGAATCCTGGTGTTTGGGGTGTTTGGGACATTTTCTATTGCTAAAACAATTAAGATTAATGAGAAGCAAACCTCAAAGACTGGCAAGTCCTAAGAGTTTCATGTTCTCCTTAAGCATTTATTTCTGCATAATTCAGACATAAATTTCACGAAAAAGGAGTTTTCCCTTTTTTTTTGGTTTCATATCAGTTTCTAAGAATTTCTTCATTTAGGTGAGAGTATGAATAGGAAAAGACATTTGATGGCTATTGTGTAACTGTAATGCTATTTGAATGGGCTAAATAGGACTAGAAAATCAACAAAATTGAGGTGACCCTGACAGACAACATTAAGCACTTGAACAAAGTTCCTAGCTGCAAGAATATGGAATAGCCTGCTTAGTTTCATAGTAGGCACATCAGAAAATTCACAGGGGAGCTGAGAAATCATTTTATTAGAGACATAAAACTAATTCGTAGCATTTTAAAACTGAAATCGAATGGCTGTACAAAAAAAAATGGATCAAAACCTATCCAAGATTTCTGCCCAGGAGGAAGACATTCTTATGTCACGTTACCTTAATAAAAAGTACAAGTTAGCCCCCTAGTTAAATCTTGAAGTCATTGCCATGCGAATGACAGATACATTTTCACTTCTAACAAAACAGACAAAGGAAAAAAGAGATTAGATTGTAAAAGATGGAGACAATACAGCTTTTGTTGATATTCACACGATAAAGCTCATCAGACAAGGCAAATACCCTGGTTGCTTTGGTTCCTGACTTGATTCTGTAATCTATAGTATCAGATAGCTACGCAGCTCATATTTGTTTTTCTTACCATTCATTCAGAGATTATGCAATTGATAGGGCCCTAATAACCCCTTCATGGGGTAAGAGTAGTGTGTCAAGCAGTTAATGTGTCAACCAGTCAATGACAGCACATAGTGGAAAGAAAGGGAGAGGTAGGATATAACAAAACCCTGGGACACAGCAGAGAAAGACAATTAAGGAAAAATAAAGCAAGATCTTATATGATGCACCAGGTCGGATAACCACTGGTTTATGAGGGAAGCCCACTGAGAAACTGAGGTTGAATATTCCAAAGAGGTTTGTCCATGAAATAGCCTCTGAAGGTACAGGCCTGTACTCCAAAGAATTTACCCACTTCATGTCCTTAACCTCACTTTTAAATTCTCAAAATGGACATGGTTAGTGGAATAGATGATGCTTTATTATTTCTTTCATCAAATAAACCTATTTCCTGAATTACCACCACTTTATTTGCTTTATTTTATTTTTCTTTCCAATACCACACTTATTTATCAGACATGACTTCATTACAGACCTGAGGACATTAGTTCTCATCTGCTCTATATAGTTGAGTTCTCAGTCATAACAGATCTATACGCTTCAAGTACATGACAATTTTTGGTTAAATTCAGTTAATTCATACAATAAGCAGGAAAGAGATGAAGGGAAACATGTCTACTTTTAACCAGAAAAAAAGGCTAAGGTAACAATAGAATTTTTGCATTAAAAAACATGTGGCTCAAAACAGCCATGAAAAATAGCAGGTATTGCAACAAAAGATAGAAAAAGAAGTTTCCATTTGATCAAGTTAGCACTGAGCTTCTCTGGAGGTATTGTTGTATACCCCAGAGGAAATATTTAACGTGATATGGTTCTGACAGCACACTACATCGTTTCCAATACACTGGAAAGTATATGTTCTTCATCATGAAGGACGCATGATATTTGGGGAAAGAAAAATGTTAAGCAACACAAAAAGAATGACAGCTAATGACTATGGTTTAAAAGGGAAAGCTGAATTAATTACCACAGCATGATGACTTCATTTTGTTGATTTTACTTTCTGCAGGATCTTTTTATCACTTTCCCATGGGAAGTTCCCAACTTTAAGTGAAAAAGTAAGTATTCTATAGAGATGCTGCTATTGTGCTCATGAGACTTGCACTAACTATTCATTTAGTACTTGAAGGTTGTTATCCTAGCAACGGTTTGCTGTTGTTGTTAACATGCATCGGGTAAGGTTAAGCGATAGCTACATAGAGAAGTGTCATTTCACAGTGCTAATCACAACTGAAATCACATTTTTAAAGTAGAAGACAAATAAGGAGATTAATATGCCATACCAATTATATTATATGCAACATATACACCTCATACCACAACAGCTATTTGCTGAACCTTTGTTTCTTCCTTACTTGGTAAAGGCCCACCTACAGAGAGGTTATACAGCCAGACCTCTCCACTCACTCTGCAGTTCTCTAGATCAACTGAGCCTCTGTTGTTCCTCAGTATTCCAGCTATTTTTTTATGCCTCACTGGTACAAATCATGAGGCGAATGGGGAAAATAAGGCCTACCAATTCATAAGAGAAGAGGTTTTCCTCCCAAAGGAGCGCACTGCCTGTCATGCCTGAAGCTTGGCCAGGTAGCTCTTACTAATTCCCCTGCTGGTGCCTGCAGCATTTTTCATACTGCTCTCCTTCTGCCAGCTTCAGCAGGGTATCAAGCAGTGAAGTCTGACAGTTGCAGCTCTGACCTGAGGGACCAGCAAGCCCGGTTCTAGCCCCTGGCACTTTAGCATCCAATTTAATTGGTGATCTTGGCTCCTTCTCTGCTCCTCTCTGTTTTCCTGAGAATATGGAGCAGAGACTGACAGACAGGATCAATTTCCATTGCAGCTGCAATTCACAGCTCATTTCTCTGGAACTTCACACTTTACCTCTTACCACAAGTACAATGCTTTTTCAGAAACTCAATTTCAGAATCACAGAGACTTTTAGGTCTATTTTTAGCATCCTGTCATTGATCATCAAAACTTGGGTTCAGAATGAAAATTCAGACTGGAAGTTTTGTCTTTTCACCACAGACTGCACAGACCTACTGAAACAAGAGATGAAGAAAGCAACAGCATGGTGATTCTCTGCCACTCTGTGATACTCCAGTAGCTGCAGACATCTGGTGTGTGTTAGGTACCATTTGAAAGACATCTAAACAATAGGAATGAAGAATGTACTTCTTGTCTAGGCAAGCTATTAGTGTGGTATAGCTCTGTAATCACAACTCTTGTGATTTAAATTCCAGATTGGACTCTATTGTCCTGCCACAGGAAGTAAAGGATGAACAGAACAAGAAAATGTAAAAATTTAAGAGGAAACCAGAATCATCTGAGATTTAAGATATTATCCACTACAGCTCTTTTAAACACAAAATTTAACTAATGATAATTAGGTGTACAGGCTTTGTCACAGATTGCCTAAGCAGTCTGTTTCAAATTACTTAACATCTTTTCACATCAATTCCCTCTGAGTAAAGTGGGAGTCACTGTACTCTAGCATCAGTATCAGAGGGTGTCGGATACAATTTAATGAACACCTGCAAGGAACCTGCATACACCTGCATCACTACAGTGATGGAGACCATAAGCACATACAAACTTCAGACTTGATTCCACACACTAAATCAGGGCCACATCTGATTGAGCAGACAATTTAAGACACATGCTTTGTTTCAAAGAAGGCTACTTGTGTTTCAAGTCAAACACATGCTTTAGGAGTTCACCAGCACTGGTAAAAGTGATCAGGCTGTCACTGCACGTTACTGAAGCAGAAGTACCTTCCAGGGAAGAACAAAACAGAACAGCTGAGCAGGAGACATGGGAAGTTCACTTTTCCCTGCAGAGAAACTACAACATTAAACATTTTTTAACAATGGAGATTACAACTCTTACTTTATATAGATTTATGCACACCATATTTAATCCATATTTCTCCTTACTTGGTAAAACCTCACCTGCAGAGGTTATAAAGCCAGACTTCTCTACTCGCTTTACAGTTCTCCAGATAAACAGATAGTCAGCTGCTCCTCAGTAGTCTAGATATTATGTCATGCCTCAGGGACACAGATCATGAGGTAATGAAAGATCATTTCATCTATTGGGGAACAGACTATATGCCTCATGAGCCAGCTGCTAGCGAAGTAACAATGTTTGTTTTGTTTTTAGAAAACAAATCTCAAGATTTGTACATCTATAGTCAACACCAAACAAGAAATTTACTTGCTTGGCTTGTCCTTATTTGATTTGGTTTGATATCCAATGTATACATGACTGCAAACAATTTAAGGTTGTTTGCAAACTTCGTCAGACAGTTTTGTGAAAGATCACATTCAACCGTGATGGAGTGATTTTTATACTGTAATTATTCTTCGTCTGACTTCTTCAACAACAGATTGAAGTTCAAAAAGAGCTTTTCTTTGCTCAAAATACCACATGATTTATCAAATCTGGTAATAGATCAGGGTTTTTCAAATTCCAATTTACCAAAAACTGCAGAGTGCAGTGAGGAAAGAAACAGTGGGCAAGACTTTAGGTAGTGTAATTTCACAGCTTTTTAACAAATTTTTATTTAGGTCAATAAAAACATTGATTTTACACAGCTGCATCTCAAATCCAAAGGAGCAGTCAAATTTGTTATATAAAGAACTGCTTTGTAGTTAGGACTAGAGGAAGAAAAGGGGCACTTTACCTTCATGATTTTTCATACTGTCCATTATTTGGGTAATAAAAGAAAGGAATCAAATAAATAGGAGGCAAACAAAGAAATAAAAGGACAAATGATTCATAAAATGAGCAAAATCAAAATCCTAATATTATGTTGCTGATGTCATTGTCCTGCTGATGTCATTGTCCTGCTGAGTCCAATCATTTTAAAGTTAAACCAAAGACTAAGCTACACAAAGCTGTGGAAGATCCAAAAACAACCCTTTGAATAAAGAGAGGCACATTATAGGTTGGTCATCCTACTTATCTAAGACCACAGCGTGTTGTGGCAGCAAGCAAAACCGTTAAAAGCAGCAAAGAACAATCGTAAATTTGTAAAAAAACTTGAAACATTGGTTTCATCTGGGATATCTCTGCTTCCTTTCATGGAGCAGTCATGGAAATTGATAGCAATAGCTACTAAGATTATTTAGGTAAAAGTAAATGACCCCAGAAGATACCCAGCATCTCCTGGAAAGATTTCAAGTTATGGTATTTAAAATTCTTACCAATCTTTCACTGTTACTTGCTAATAGCATTTCCAAAAGAACACGTCCCTCCTTCTGCAAAAATAGATGCCTCCCACAGAAAAGCAGCACTTCTATCAGTCTTCTAAACGTACTCCCTGACACTTTAAAAAATGTTGGGATGCAAGCCCTGCAGAGCTTCAGCGCTAATGAGACAGCAAAACTGAAATGATAGTCACCTGCAATCCAAAAGAGGAAGGAATAATCAGTTATATATATATTATATGCTGAAAAATACACTATGCCTGTTTTTCTTTGAGCAAATTCTGGAAAAAATGGTCTCTCTTTAATTATATTATTTTAAAAATTTTTTTCTTCTTTTTAATTATATTCTTTTAATTATATTCATTTGTCTTCCACAGTCAAAATGCCAGTGAAGGAAGATGAACACAAGGGTGTATGTACCCTAAAGTTTTCAGGATGATAACTTTGAGCAGTAGCCTGTGGGGAACCTTTCTGCACCCTTCCAAGTTATTGCAGACTTAAGAGCACTCACAGGCAGGAATAGGCTTCCTGCATACGTTTCGCCCAGCACCTTTATTAGTGTCATCAGCATCACGTAATGTGTCACAATGGAGAGAAGGTGTCAACAGGACAAGACTTAAGTATAAAAAACCACATCGCAGGGCAACCCCACCACAGATAGTTTTCTGTCTCTGGACTAAAGCACTTCCCAGCATCTGAGAACTGGAAGATTCTCACTTATGGCATGTGCTCATGTTCAGCCTCTTCTTCCTGCCAGAGATGCCAGCAGTCTACTGGGCAAAAGAGAAAAGCTAGCATCTCCCAAACTATCCTGCTGTCAGTAAGATTATAGCTAACACCATTCTTCTTCAGCGTGGAACCAGATGCAAGATCGTGCTTCCACTGATTTTGTTTTATCATATACTTTGGAAGTATTGTGTAGTTAAACCTTATATATTTGTATGAAGTATGACAATAGCATTTCTCCTAGTTTATATACAAAGAAACTGAAGCTCAAAAGAAATTAATTATCTGCTGAAGGTTACAAAGCATCAGCAAAAGCCATGGAATCCTAATGCTCAGTCTCATTTCTAACCCATTAGAACATAGCACTCAACAGGTTTTTCTGTACTTTGTGGCCAGAACTGGTTAGTTCCAAAATGTGGGAGCTCAGAAAACAATAAAATACATACTCACAGCTCACAGCCATAAAACGAGCAGGCCAAGTTCTTAACATGAGCCAGCTTGAATCCTCACTCACTTCTCCTCAAATTTAAATGTGAGATATAGTAGAGGTCTACTTTTTCCAGGAAGGATCCTAAGTACTAATATCAGCTTCTCACTAGGAGAATTGTCTTTGTGATATTTCTAGCAGCAACACAAGCTAAAAATATAAGAATTCTTGGGAGAAAACCACGATATTTAGCCAATTATAGAAGAGTCATTGAAAGCATATTCTAATAAGCATCTAAGACATCAGCTCACCACTTACAAAATATAAGCGTAGCTGTTGCTTGAAACCAGATGAGGCATTGGATTTAAGCTTTTAGTAATGTATTATTACAAGCACTGGATACAGAAACATGAATGAGTGATACAATCCTGCATGAGACAGTTTCCTTAACTTTTTCATCTCTTATTCTCCAATTCATGGCTACACATATCCCACGAGGCTTATGTCTTCAGGCTGACATTCACAGTTGCAAAATATATTGGTCTAATCATCAATAACACCCTTTTAATCATCAAGAACACCCTTTTAAAGTTAGTAGTATTTTTAAGTGTTAGTTTCTATATAATGTTTTCTTTCATGAGAGAGCCGATATGAACTTTTCACTTTGCAGTAAAATTTAAATCTGAACCGATGCAAATTGAATCTAATATTTCTTTATGTTGTCATTTTATAGGTATACCCTGAATGGTGAGTCATTTAAATTCTAATACATTTAAATAAAGAATGAAAGAAAAACATCATTTGATATATTTTTGTCAAATTATCCACATTACATGATTACTCCTCCACAATCAAAATCAGATTTTAAGTATGAATGATACAAACAAGATTACATTCCGAATCTGCAACAGAGATTTTAGTTGCTTGTTTAAAATGACATACCTAGCTATTCAGTAATCACTTTATAATAACCCCTTTCATTTCTAAATCTACTTAGCCATCAGCCAGTAGTGAGGAAAATGCTGGCAGTGGTTTTTACAACTACACATTAGTTTTACATTTCATGACAAGCTAATTCTAGAGAGTTCGAAAGACAGACAAGCATGTGTTCTTAAGGTTTTCTTTCTTTTGCATGAAGGAAGCACACATCTAACTGAGAAATGAAAAATAAAGAGTGCAGACATATACTTTTCACTTCACATATATGGCAGTGACAATTTATCCTAACTTCACCCCAGGAACCTCCATGAATATGGAAATCAACAAGAAATTAAAGGTTGTGACAAATATCTCTCAGAAGAATTACTATGGTAAGATGGCAAATAAAGTGCCTATTTCTGGTAGATGCTACCTTTGGTAGACCTAGCTTTGGTAGATACTTGGATCAGAATGATCTCTGAGGAAAATTAAAGTCCAGTGACCTATGTTGCATATATTGTCCCTCTCGATTGAATCTATCACAGGCGTTTAACCCTTTTTCTGAGTTGATCATATGGCTGGTTTACAGTGCCATTATTGTCCCTTTCTATCACATGTCCATCATATGTTAACAAAGTAGATGTCATTATCTCCTGATCTGTCACAGAGGCTCATTTAACCAGACATGTACCTCCACACCTGTGGCACCCTTCAGAAGCTGGCACAGGTAGCAGACTTCTAGACCAGTTTATACAGCGTGCAGCCCAGATGTTGCTCATATTTGAGAAGACGCAGGCAACACAAAGGAAGCTGAAGGTCTGAGGAATTGCTCTTGTGGCCATCTGACGCACCTCCTTCACACAGTTACCACGCAACAGTATTGTCTTCACTGAACATTAAACCATCTGGTAATACAGGGTCAACACAGAAACTTTCAGATATACTACGAGTTGGTGCAGGTGGCTGGCTCATAATTAAGTATATTCATGAGAACAACAGACAGAATTTGACCATGCACCATGAACAGGGGAAATGGCATTAATGTAACATACACTTTTCTACTCAGTGGTCAAAAAATGTGAACTCAGGAGAACAGTATAAACATTTAGAAGTTCTGGTGTGAGGGAAAAATCTTTTTTCTAGCCTTTTTTCCTGGAAGCAGCTGGAATACATCTATGACTTTGTAGTATGGCAAACTGTTCTCTTCATACACTAATACAGTACATGTATTTTTGTACAGTAAGTGCCCCAATCACTTTCTAATGGTGACTAATATTAATGGCAAAGCATGCACTGTTTGCTTTGTTGTGTGACACATTAGCATGTTTGAACTCATTAAGTTTTATGGTACAGCTGCTTGACTTGCCCCTGAAGTCAACTGGAGAAAAGATAAACTGTTGTGTAAATTAGTGAAGGTTTCAGCTGCTCAATACCTGCCATGAAAGTAGAAGCCCAGAGACTGTTTATTATGTTGCGCAAAAGAATAAATGGGCAATGCTGTTTCATAGATCAGTCAGAATAAGATGTAGCAGCCTGTTCTGGTTATCACTGTGGCCTATTGCTACTGACAAATCACATTAATTCAGAGCTGTTACGTACAGTGGTGTTAGCTAAATTGGGGATTGAAAACAGGCCTTTATTGAACCTAGATGACAGGACAACATGGTCATATAAATCTACGTAAAAGAGAAAATGCCACCAATCAATGTTACTCGTCTAAAAAGAATATTTACCATTCTTTCTAATCTGACATGTGCAATCAACCTTAACCAAATGATGTAGAGTGAGATCAGTTTTGACAAATAACCCTCAAATGCATAAACTTGATAAATGAATCAGATTCTCTGTAACAACTGGTAAAAGAAACTTCGAACCTACATACATGTCAAAGGAAATGGAATATTCTGTCTTCCTACTATGCTATTACGTGCTAACTACTATTAACATGTAAGTACAATATGAAATGAGAGGTAAGTACTGTAAAGTTGAGAAGACCATCTGTTTAATTTGTGACACAACCCTTTTCCCAAAAGAACTTCCTACATAATACCCAGTCAGTCTGGATACAGCCTCTAACTTTCCTCAGGTTAGGCGCATCCTCAGGACTTTTCCAGGAGCTTCACACAAGCCTGAGGAGTTACTAGCTACTTTTTCACCCATCAATCTAAACTACCATCTTTGTCTTCACATACTGTCAGTAACTAATAAATTGGGCCTCAATATCAGTTGCAACATTGAACTCTGATTCCTTTCTCAAGCTAGCACAAATGAGAACAGTACTTTACTCAGACTTTCTTAAAAGAAGCAAAATACAAACTTCTATGCTATCTGAATAACACATCAAGTTTTGGATGTTTTGATTTAGAATGCTATAAGAACTTACATAAATGATATAGGTAAAGTAATTTTTGTTTTTCTGTGTATCAGACCACCTTGTATGAAAGGAATTTCTTGCTGATTCTCTTTCCATTCAATAACTATACATAATGTCTTTAAAGTACTAGGAAAGTACCTACATTAAGAATATACACTGTTGACTTTGTTGGTTGAATATATTCAGCCTTTTTTTTCCTGATATATCACCATATCTAGAAAATTTATTGAAGAACTTCCCCAGACTGCTCCCTCTCTGGCAGAATTCTTTGAATTTTCCTGTGACAGCTGAAGAAGTTATTTGCCACCAGCATTCTCTGCTATACCATTCCCTGTAAAAAGCAAACATAAGAAAATATGCTTGCTGATGAAGGGAATTTATATTGTTATATTGTACTATGAAATACAGAGGAAACCAGCCCATCCTTGCTTCTGACACATTTGTAACAAGGAAAGAAACTTCAGTGGAAGAGGAAGGAGAAGAGCTGGGAAAAAAGGGTGTAGTGGATGGCAAACTGCTTCGAAGTTAATTCTCTTTTTCCTCATAAGATTTAAGAAAGTCCTAAGATTCCCACAAAAATGCATATACCTGGGACTTTGATGTCTGCCCCAGATACAGAAATATATGATAATACTGACAAAAAGAGTAGACAAAGGAATACAAGCACAGATTAAAGAAGAAAATACGAAAATAAACATGCTTTTGTGTAATGTGTGTCACAGGTTAGTTAAACCTGTGTTGTTTATTTCTTTTTAAGCCATGCTTTATTTCCACACATGGTCTTGAGCCTGTGTTGTTTATTTCCTTTCTCTAGTCATAAAGATTAATCATTTATCAGGTCTACATTTCCCTATGTTGCCTGCAGCATCCCCTGCTTTAATTGCTACAGGTCACTTTGCATTTGGTTATGTCCTTTTGCTTCCTTCCCTCTTCTAAATTTGGTCCTGTCAAATGGATTAAAGAACGTGTGCATTTATGCCAGAACCATAACTGACATGGAAGAACACAAAGCAGCCATCAAATATTCAGGAAAGTGAAGGTTATGGGAGGTTGCTAAAGTACCTGCAATCCTGAGCGAAGGAGAGGGGCCAGGACTAGGTTACGGTTTCACTGGTCAAAGACAGGCAGTTGCTTTACTGTCGAGACATAAGCCAGCTCCGCAGGTCACTCAGGAGCCCTGGATCACAGTTTTACCACACAGTTCAAGGAAAACACAGAAGAGGTGACTGGTAAAAGTCCACCAGAAATAAGCTGGTGTGACAAATTACGGAACTGCATATGACAGCAATTACATAAATCTGAAAACTGTCTAATTCTATCACCAGTGACCCAGGATTCAAAGTCCATTAAGCATTGTTTTTTCCAATTGAACTGAACTAATGGAAAATAATTGCTACTCTGAAAGAGGTCATACACAAAGTAATAAAAAAGCAAGTGCTATACAGTCACTCTTTATACGTTACTCTAATTTGAATTTATAAATTGCTGACATCTGTTATAAATCATGCAGTTTTCTTCCAAGCACAGAAGTTTCTCATCACAGGCGTTCCCCTGTCTCATCACAATTATGAAAGTAAAAAATTCAGGATAATAATTTACATGGAGTTCGTGGAGTGCTCAGGTTTTCATCTCTAAGGGTGCTTTTCATTAACAAAACTGGGAAGAGAGTAAAAAAAAGGCAAAAAAAAACCCAAAACCAAAGATATAAAAAGCAACAAGAGCCTACAACAGCTCAAAATCAACAGCTCCCAGAGCTTCCGGCCACAGAATAGCCACAGAGCTGTCCTTATTTAAAAATTAAAATAAAGTTTTAAAATAGTTTAATTTTAGAAAATAGGAAATATTCAGAAAGATGTAAACCACACACTGATATTTTAAGTATCAAAATTTGCATTTGCGTGATAGGAAATATAAGCTGTTATTTGTAACTCAGAACTGAACCAAATGAGAAGGCAACAGTAGAAGAGCTGCTGCTTTTGCATTTGCAGAATGGTTTCAGGGTTGCCTGTTATAATCTTGAATTATGGTGATGTTTATTTTTTTGTCAGTAATCTACACGCACATAAAAATGGTTTGCTGGTCTTGGTATACATATGCACACAAAATCTAGAAATATTCATATAATGCATAACCAACTTAAACTAGAAGTTTCTCAACAACCAAGCCGCTGCTTTATGCTTATGTAAGTCCGCTGGTAGCACAACTGCATTTTAAACTAAGTTACATTTGTAAGAACAAATAATTTCATTGATTTGTAAATGGATCGTGATATTCAGAACTTCATTTCTAATAGTTAATCTGAAAAACCAGAACATAGCCATTAATATGATGCTATAAACTTGTAATTGCTCTTGCTGTACTAGATGGTGCAAACATTCTCGTCAGGTCTTCCTGGCTGGATCTCAAAGGTCAATCGTAGAGAGAAATTGGAAAAAAAAACTGACAGAAAGACAATATGACAGAGACTTGAAGTCAACAAAAGCTCATTTGCTCACTTGCCCCATCCAACCCATCAGCTGAAGTCTTTGTGGATCGGTATTATTCACATTGGTGACAGGGCTTAGTGGAAAGATCCCCGTACTGGGGAATTTGAAATCTCATCTCAATTTCTGGCTTAGGCACTTGTCACTGGAAGGTCGTAAAAATCCCGCTCAACACCTCAGATTTGAATAACTAAATCCTCTGTTTGTAAACCACTTCGATATTTATGGCTCAGAGGTGTTACATCGGAAGAAGATATTATTATTTTTTCAGTATGCTCTGAAAGCTGAAGGGAAAGCAACATGGGAGTCAGGGTATCTCTAGCTATTCCACTGCTGAGGGCACTCACCAATTCATACAACTGCACTGAAGCTAAATGTACGTCGTAGTCTGCTTCGTTAACACATGACTTCAGAAATGCCGACAAACTGATGTCAGGGAAGGCAAGAGTTTAATTCAAGACAAAGAGGTGAGTTAGGATGGTGTATTGGGTGCATCTGCCCAGGTGCTGGCAGCGGAGGGCTGCAGGGGCGGCCCCGTGCCAGGCACAGCCGGTTCCAGCCGGTTCCAGCCGACCCACCACAGGGCACAGCTGAGCCCCTCAGCCAAGATGGTGGTGCCTCTGGGAAAGCACGTTTAAGAAAGGGCAAAACACTGCCTGGCAGTGAGAGAAGGGAAGAGAAGAGTGTGAGAAACAGCCCTACAGACACGCAGGTGAGAGAAGGAGGAAGGGGAAGAGGTGCTACACGTGCCAGAGCAGAGACTACCCTGCAGCTGGGGAGAGGACCATGGTGTGGAGCAGGTATCCACCCGGCAGCCCATGGGAAACAGCATGCTGGAGCAGGTGGATATACCCTGAAGAAAGCTGTAGCCTGTGGAAGACTCCATGCTGGAGCAGGGGAAAAGTGTGAGAAGGAAGGAGCGGCAGAGAGGAGCTGTTGTGGACTGACCCCAACCCCCTGTGCCAGTCGGAGGGGGAGAAGAGCGGGGAGTGGAGGAGTGAAGCTGCGCCTGGGAAAAAGGCGAGGAGGGGGAAGGTGGGAGTTTCATTTGTCTTTGTTTCTCACTACCCAAATCTATTTTGACTGGCAATAAATTAAATTAATTTTCCCCAAGTTGAGTCTGTTTTGCCTGTGATGGTAATTGGTAAGTGATTTCCCTATCTTCACCTCGACCCATGAGCTTTTCTATCTTATTTTTTTCCCCCTGTCCTGTTGAGGTGGGGAAGTGAGAGAGCAACTGAGGATATCTGGCAGCAACATCTGGCAGCCAGAGCCAGCCGAGGTCAACCCACCACAGTTGGTTTGGTATTTTGAATATTTAGGTCTGATCCAGGTACAAGTGAGTGTTCCCTGAATGAAGAATACAGTATCAAGACCTCAGTAAAAAAGAGACAAAAACAGACAAGAAATTTTGCACTATACCTTGGGTTTTTTTGCTTAATTTTTTATGAATTCACAGTGTATTAAGTATTAGAGTAGAAAGCAATCATTTTAAATTGTATCAGCACTAGCACTGTGTAACCATGGTAATTAAAACAATACTGTTTTTAAAAATTACAAAAGATTACTCAAGACACATAAAAAGGAAGTATCCAAGAAAGAACATCTTCCTCCTGATAACTACATTTCTGTAAGTCTGCAAAATTATTAAAGACACAGACATTTTTTACTCCTGCTAAATAGTTAGTTAGATATGCTACAGAATAATGATTTTAATTAAGAATTAAATTAACAGGGAGTTTGCATGGACAGAACTTTTGAGAAGCCTTAAAGCACATTACTGTTAGATCTCTGAGAGAGTATTTTGACCAGGATTTTCCTACTCCTTATTTCTATGGAGACTTCACTACCTTAATGCATATTTACAAGTATTCTAATACAGGAGCAGTTCCCAACTGGAAAAAAAAAAAACCAAAAAAAAACCAAACGAAAAAACCCCCAAAACATAAAAAAATCAGGCCTTTTAAGAATTAAAGCAGAAGGGGCTCACATGACAGCTCAGAAGCATTTAAGTCCACTTCAGCCCTTTCACTGAACACTGCATCTAATACTACCATTAAGAATATAAGTGAATAGGGGTTCGAGGGACTGGTCCCTCATGATGCAGTCCTTGCTTATGACAGAAGAAAAAACTCAGTAGGCAACAGCATGGAACTGCTTAAGTGGTCATTTATATAATAATGTTTAGCATGGTACAAGCGTATTGTTGACTTAACTGCACTGATCTGAGGCTTCTTCTAACAACAGCTTGTACCTGAAGCCATTAGTGAAAGCAGGCTAGGAAAGGCAAGTTTTGCCTTAATAGAACAGGAATGTGGATGAAATACTATTTTAGGTGAAAGAGATTAGACAGACAAGTCTCGTGTGCTCTCAAGTTTCCCATCAAATAAGAAATCGTCACCAGAAGTCAAAATATGACACTGTAATACCAGGAGATTGGGGCGTATAAGGTTAACCTCCTATCACATTCAGGGAACTTCTCATCCTTTCCACTTAGAGTTCTGTTTGAACATGCAAATGCCCCAGGAGAGATGGTCACCACAGGACTACCCTGCACCCTGGGCATGTGCCCAGTATGATGACTGACATGCAGTCCTGTGCTTTGGAGGCATCCCAAGAATTTCCATCCTTGCTTTCTTGTTTCCTGAGTGACAGGTGTAGCAAAAGCTGCTGGCTCACACAAACAGGAAACCACACTTTTGGTTTTCTTCATTTTTCTCCATTGCCCTGAGCAAAATGCAGCAAGAAGGGGAGAGCGGAACAAAGGCTCCAGCTATTCTCAGCTGCCTCCGGGAAGTGTGGGGGACCCACCACACACAGACATGTAATGGGATAATGAGGGAGCTCAAGGATACTGGACACCTTTGGTTACTCCTGTGGCCATGCAGAGATGCTTAGTGAAAGCTTAAAGTTAACCAGACTGTCTGGTAAGAAGCAGAAGTGCCAAATGTTTCATCAGAAGCCTATTCTCAGTACTAGTTGATAGTTTAATTTAGCAGATTCAGGGCATATGAAAGACAGCTGAATAAAGACAAAGGCTGTTTATTTAAATTAGGCTTTGGCTCAGAATGTCACCTGTCACTAGAGGGAAGCACTGTATGTCAATGCTATAGGTGAAAGACCAAAACAGGTAAGTGTTTACGTGTGCTGTGCAATGCCATGTTGCGTATCTGTAAGAGCACTTTAAAAAGACAAACAAAAAGCTTAAAAAGCTGAACCTACTATTATGGAGTTTCTGCCTTCTAGCAGAGGGAAGTCTAAAGCACGGTTATGGCATCTTATTTTTACAAGTTCATGCCAAATCACCTATCCAAAATTTCTCTAGATAAATCTGCAGTAACAAGTTTAAAAACACATAGAAGTTGTTAGTTACAAATGGCAGAACAAACCCTAGGAGGCTTCTGGCGGCTTCATAGGCATTAATCATGATCCATATATAAAAGTACTCCCTGTGAATTCACATAAAATGAGGCAATAATTCCATCCATGGTTTCCAATGACATGAACAAATGACTCAAGATTCAATCCTGTTGTTTATGATGTTGCTAGAATCTCGATAAAAGTAAAACCTAATGTTTATAACTATAGACACATTATTCCTTCCAGTATGTTCAGCAGACCATAGGATTACCTACATGACTGTATGTTGTTGAAACAATTTTACTCTCAGTACAACCAAAAAGCTATTTAAAACTACAATAAATAAACCCATTTGCTTCAGCAGAATTTGCAACTCATTTCAAATTTTAAAAACAGAGATAGTTATCCCGATCTTAATGTGGAGCTATCTCTTGAGTCAAGAGGGAAACATATGGACAACAAAACGAATATAGTAATAGTATGGAGACAAAAGAAATAGGTGCATGAAGGCCGTCCTATACATACATGAAATACTTTATTCTTGCCTAAGACACTGTCTGAAATGTCCTGGAAGAAAATTCCTAATAGCTGGTTTGAGCTTTCTCCATTTCCTTTAACGAAGAAGAATGAAGAAGAGCATCTGAAACGTTCTGAAGGCAATCTACCAAAACCACTGACTAATACAGAGCTCCCTGTATAACACCTAGAAATAATTATAAAGATCACTGTACATACAAAAATGCCATTACAAAAAAATAATTAAGTCAGAAAAATGCCAGACAGTATCACAGACATCACTAAAAATCCTGAGTTCCTTTATTTAGTTACAAAAATTAAAGAATTTTGTTGTTTCTCAATAAAGCTACAAAAGTGCACAAACAATGCTGGTATCAATCTGAGTGCTCTTGTGGTTACCTTGTGCGTGCCTTCAGTATTAAATTTAGAGGTAGGTATAGCTGCTTGTCTTACCAGGAAAGGAATTTAGCAGTGATCTGCAGATATCTCACTCCTGTGTAAATATATTTTCATATGTATGTGAGTCTGGCAGTCCATATGGCAACACTAATTATTGCAGTTCCAATTTAAAATACATCTACAGATCCAAAATTTAAATAAGGCAATGTCAGTACATCAATTTTTATCTTGAACTCTATTGTTAAATTATATTAAAAAGCCATATTCAAAAAATGTAATATCATTTGCTAATTTATTGAAAATATGCAAAATAGCTCATAAATAACTTGCTCTTTAGTTGAAATAGAACTGGATCATTATAAAAGTTATTGAAAGAAAGTGAAGAAAAAACTCACTGCATGAAGATGCAAACTGAAGAAGAGCAAAGAGGGGGTACTATCAGGGCTTAGGTTAGTACAGCAAAACTCTCTTTTAATAAAAGTACAGTTTCACAAAATACAGGATTCAGGTTCTTGACTCCCATCAAGTTTACGGCTGTGATCTGCTTCTCATATGAGATGTTTATTGATAAGCACGTGTGGTGAAAACAATTGGGCTATTCATGTGACAGCTGATCTACAGAAGTGTCCTAAGCCATTGCAGACTGCAGATCACAGCCAGCTTGGCGGTCCTGCTCAGAAGAGCTGCAATGGCAGGAAGAGACATTCCCAAACGCTGGGGAGGAAAGGGCAGCTTATGCTACATTGAGCACCTACAGGTGAGCATCCTTGCTATTGAGCAGAATTTAAATAGTAGCGAAGACAAGGCTGAAGTTTAAGGAATGGAAGCTGTCAGCCAGATTCCACAGGAGAAAAAAAGAAACACTTTCTTTACAGAAGGACTTGTAAGAGGCAACCATTAAAAAGGAGATGAAAAAAGAAAGAAAAAAATCTTTCATTAGTAACTTTACTTAGCAATTATTCCAATTGGAGAAGTATATGGATACTTCATACACTTGTTAGGCTGTGAATAGTCATTGCTTTTCAGTTTGAGTGTGTTTCTGTAAATAAAGTATTTTTTCAGTACTGTTGTGGAAATAGAAAACTTAACTTTTATAATACAATATCTGAGGTTGAAAAAGAGCAGAAGTCCTTTGTATAAATCAAACATTTATGGCTTGAGGCATATGGCAAAATAAAGCTGGTAATTTTTACGGTTTCCTTTCCTTTTGCAACTGACTCTACCTTCCTAAATGTGTTTGTTTCACTTGCATCCAAAATACAAACAACTTCATCAGATGGCAAATGGCTCACCTTGTGACCACAGGCTAACATCTCAATCTTGTATTATAGTAAAACATTGCCTAAAGGAAAACACACTCTGTCATTTTGGTTCAGGCAACCTGATAACGTAATGTATACATCCAGGGGCAGAATTCGGCCATGTGAGTGCAAAAGAAATAAATCCATCCTTTCGACAAAAGACGAATTACTAGGTTACAAAGCTAAGCCAAGCATATCGCCTAGAGTATCTGCAAACTGCTTGCAAACTGTTCACCTACTAGTTGTAAAGTAAGAAGACAAAGGACTTGAGGCCTTTGTATCTGCAGTAGTACAGCAGACATGAGGCCCTTTGAATCTTCAAAAAAACAGTACATTTGAAATATTTTTCATTTCTCTTTTTTGTTAAGCGCATATTTTCACTTAATGGTTTTCCCTTACTCTACATGATGGTTCTTTAATCTTTCATACCAATTTCTAGCATGATAAGACACAGTCAGCATCCACTTTCATTAAATATTTGATGATTACTTAGCTCTAACAAGGTGAAAAGTTTCTGCGATTTTTATTGTAGGTTTTGGATGTTTTGTAAAATCCTAAAAGTACACCAAGAAGTGTTTATGCCTTAAAACGTAGCTAGGTATACACTGTGATACAGAACAGCTAGTCTGCATTGTATCTGAGAAATGCTTTAATTCAAAATAATGCACGAGCATTTAATATGTGGCGACCAAAGATTTGCACATACAGCTTTGTTTTTATCCATTCATTTAAATGTCTTCAGGAGTAATACAACTTGTCTATGCTATTAGGCATCATAGGTTTATTTTATCAACAAAAGTTATGAAGGTGATGCCTATCAAATGAAAGCATTTACTATAGTACCTGTCTCTACGAATAGTGAGAAGACTCCATGACTCTACCTTCCCTTTAGTTAAGAAATAATGTTAGCAGTTGATTTCGTCTGTAAACTCAATCTGGAGACATCTTCTCTGCCTGGGAAAACATTCTCTCCAGTCATCACAAGCTTTGTTGTCTTTGCTTCTTTGGCAACATAGCCCTGCAAGTTTGTGACTCCTAGCAAATGGATTTGTAGCAGCTTCAGTGCTAACGATATTCCTGTCTTGTATATGCTCCCATGTAATGTTTTGGTAAGTTCTTCAGGAAACCACTGTAACCTTAGGGTTTGGAATGGGTGCAGCACACACCTCAGAAGTCCATATGACGACTAGATTGTTGTGATTGTCAAGCAATGAGGCTGTCCTACCAGACTGATGACAAATTTAGTCTTGCAATCTCTTACGACATTTTCCTAGAGGAATTCAATTTCTGTGAACACGCCAGTTTTGCTTGATCGTTTTCCTGCAAGGTAGAAAGCTGGCAACTTCCTTTACCAAAGAGGAGCACATTTGTTCAGCTCTTAATATCCACTCTGAGATGAAATATCAGATCCACATTTATCCACTGGGCAAAAGATTTAATCTACGTGAATCATATGGCTTCCACATGTCATAAAAGAACAAGACACTAAGTTTACAGATCACCCTACTGGAAAATGAAACAGCAATGAACAAGGAGTGTTGAAGCCTGAGATTTCATGATGAACATCAAGGTTCTCCAGGGAGTCTAAGACCCTAACTGGAGTATTGAAAGGGCATTATCACCACTTGAAGCTAATGCCATAAAGCCACAATAATTGAATGCAGTATTCATCCCCTACGTGCAAGCTTTGCTTTGCTTTGCAGGCACACAGATATATCAGGAAAATACCATTTCTGGAATACACTGATTTCTCTTTCTAGAAGGCATGGAAATAGGAGTATATTCCCTCTTTTCAGTTCATTGTAAAGTTGCCCTCAGCAGTCCACTGATTAGCTAATGATACCTAAGCATGTAAGGTGAGAATTGCTTAAAAGCCTCATGGCTTTGTTTTCAGATGCCTAAGGTACCACTATGGAATAAGATGAATTGGGTGCCTAATTGGAGGTCTGTACCAAAGACAAGGCATCTTTAGCAAAAGCTCTTCATTTATTAGCAGTTTTGATGAGGAAAGCAGGCAACAGTTTCAGGTTCATTTAAAAGACAGGCATACCATAACTCCTGGTCCCATGCCAGTTCTTTTTCTCAGGTGACATGTGGAGTCGCAGGAAGAGAGCAGCTCTGCACATATTTCATGCCTTACTTTGCTTTTGCAAGAAGAATTGTGCTAAAATATCCAGACTTCGTGGTTTAGTCACTATAAAGGCATAATTAGAATTAAAGGTCAAGTCTGTCTGCTGCAAAGCACTGCAAGTGTACAGACATGTCAGTTGTAAGCTGGGAGCATGTGACTGACATCTTCTAACTGTTCATTGAGAAACAGCATGGTATCATACTGTTGATATTTCCCACAATTTGTAGATGAGAGTTGTAGCAGCTGCTGATGCATTTGGCGATACTGGGGGAGCTGGTAGTGATGCAGTGGCTAGGGTACCTCCTGTTATCACAAGAAGAGAGAGGAAGTGAGACTTGTCAAGTGATGGAAAGATAGCTCCAAAGATGAGCAACTCCCAGCGTAACGTGAGCAGTTGATCTAAAATGACCAGTTACCTGGTGCCAGATCTGAACTCTCCGCAGTACTACAGCTGCAAAGCTTGGAAAGACCCTTTTCCAAAATTATGCCATTATTTCTATATTAGCATAACAATAAACAGTATTTTTCATCAGCCAGTGTGCTTTCAGCACAGTATCTAAAGTGTTTCCTAAACTTAGGAAGTATAACTAATAGCAAAGACATGTTCTATTCAGCCTCTTCCTTTCTGTTAAAATGCCTCCTGGTAGACAGGTAAAATTGAACTAGTATAGGAAAACAGACTGCAGAATCAGAGCTTTCTGATACATGGGAGAAAAGCTTCCTATTGCTTAATTTAATATGGCACTCATTTTTACCTTTGATTATAAATCACATTTTTAGAAGAACTTTTATTTTTCTGATAGTGCTTGGGGATCTGATGAAGAAATGTGTTTACTTTTTTCCTATGTTCTCTTTCTCTTTCCCTCATTATCTTTTTAATCCTGTAATATCTGCTTAGAGTTTGCATGACCACATAGTGCTGGTTCTTTTCTGAGTAGGAACTGCTAGGAACACTGAAGCACACAGCACTGCTTTCCTCATGCCATATTTAAACAAAGTCAACTCTCAGAACATAATAGAGAAGAGAATGACTGAGGTAGAGAGCATATATTTTGTATTATGAGTTGCAGCTTGAAAGAAAAGAAAGGGAGAAGGGATGTGAGATAAAAATAAGAATAGATGAACATATTATTGAAGGACTCAAGCTCACAAGTGAGAACCAGTGTTTCTAACTTTTTCATTAGTTCCTCACATACTGTATTTGACAGAATTACTGCTATGCTTGCTGACACAATCCACTGGCCTCCAAACATCATGACTGTAATGTCTGTCAAAGGTGACACCTGTTTTTCATTTGCAGTCATTGATTCTCCACCTTACAGCCAATGTATTTCATAAGAATAAACTGTTATCATTACCAGCAAAATATTGATTAGACTGAAATCCCTACCTGTAAATTTATAGCCTTAATTTCCAGTAGGTTTCGTCAGTTATATTCAAGCAGATGAAGATGTAAGGGAGTCATTAACATGTGTCAAGCAAAATGTTAGCTAGTCTCTCATGTATTTATTAAAGTTTAACAAAAACAATGAATAAATAATTACTTCTATATAATTGGAGAGAAAAAAAAAATGAACAAGCACCTGTTTAGAGTCAGACAACAGAAACTCAGAATTACAAGCCACAGACCTTATAGCTAAGTAATAACATGGGCAGAAGTCTAGAAGGAAAGAGCATAACTCTTCTAGTTGCAGAGCAAGAAAGACGTCAAAGCTCCTCCACATCAACACCCTCTAAGTCCCTGTACATTCAGCCTATTAGCAAGGCCAGTTCTCTCTGTCCCTGTAGTATTATCAAAACCCAACTTGACTTCAGTCGCTTGGTTTCTGAAAGCCTCCATGCCCAAGTTATCCTGGACAAATGAAGTCCTCTCTGGCCTCCACATTTCTCATATGCCACCTGAAATAGCAGAACCACCTTCTGCCATTTGTCGCTTTACCCTGATACATGCTGTTTTCAGTTTGCCATGCATTATTTTATTATATTTAACCTCCTCACCATGGGGAGATATCAATTTTCCCTACATATTTCCACAATCAAGATCCTCCTAATTCCCTCCTCATTCACTAAGCTTATACTAATTATTTTCTTCGTCTCGGTTCCTCAACCTTGGCCCTTGGCTGTTCTTTGTGTGGATGAACATCCGCTCTCCTCTGAGTGTTTTTTGCCACCATTTTCATGTTCTGCCCCCAGCTCTTTTTCCTATTATTCTTCAGGGCCATGATGCTAGTTAGCTACTGTAGAAACACTTCGCAACACCCTCTTGTAAAATGTATTGCAACAATCATTGTGCTTTATCATTTCAGCAGGTGCCTTATTCTATATGTGCAAGTTGAGAACTTGGACTTGTAATCTTATGATCATTGAAGAGCAGGGTCAGAATTAGCTTCTTAAAATGCAGAGCACTTTGTCAAAGCAGCCTGTAAATAAAAGCTCTTCTGAGTCTTAGACACACAAGGACACTTTCCACCATACAGTGCACCTCTGAGATGAACAAGACCTCTGGGAGATCAAGGGTACTCTTGTTTTCTCACTACCCTTAAAAAAAAAATCTTTTGCTCCTTCAGTTACAGATCATCACCATCAGCCCACTGTACATCTGAAGAACAAATGGGGCATCTTCAGCAGGAGCAGAGAGTAAACTGCATTTCTAGAAATTACACTGTTCTGATTTAATTGACTCAAAATGCATTTAAGTGACTAAACTAAGGATCAGAAGTTTGCCTTCTTTTTCACAAAAACCTCTGGTTTTGCTAATTATAGCTGAACAAAGACATACACGTGAATGTACATATTAGTTGTGTGAACCTTGTCAGTCGTAAACATGGACAAGTGAACTTGTAAGTGGAAATTTATAATGACTTGTGAGGTTATTTTCATGAAACATATGTTCCAGAAAAATCTGAAGTCTCAATGCCTCATATATGTCAACATTACATGGGCTCCATTTACTTACAGGAATAAATTTCTGATAATGTAATCCCAGAACCCTCTTTCTCTGTCTCCTCCCTATAACATGTAATTCCTCTATTTCTTCTCGATTATTCCTTAAGTAAAGAAGTCATTTTACTTACTAAAAAGAAAAAAACACTTATAATTTTTATATTGAAAATATAAATCTAAAATAAATTTATGCAATTTATTTAACTTTAACAAACTTGTGTTGTTTTCAGCTGCACTGATAATGCTACAGCTAGGAATGAAAATCCTATACATTCATACTGCACTTTTCATATTGTAAATAGAATAACCCACTTTTCATTCATTAACCACATATTATGACTCACAAATGTGAAAGAGACAAAATAACTATAAGAAAAAATGCTAAATCTTGGCTATTCATTTTTGCCTAGCTTTACAATATCCTGGAGCTCTTTTACATGGACAGACTCAAAATTCTCTGGAAATCAACAGATAATAGATGCGATTTACGTGCTGAAACAGTGAAGAGCAAAAATTCAGCATGGTACTATACAGGTTCCTAAGGAAACAAATACATACACCTTTTTTCAAATCATATGCAAGTCATTTACACCGCTAATGTTGATATGCATTTCAGTGAGAGAAAAATGCACAGCGTTCATTGTGACTAACAGAGTTGTGCCTAAAACCAGAGAGGTAGGTCATTACTCCTTCAATTTACAGTGCATAATACAAATTTTGCAACCTGTAAAAACATTATGCTCTGTTCTATTCTGCTGTGCTGGTAAAGTAGCTTATGGTTGGTCAGACTGACATTTTTCTTTTGAATAATGCAGAGAATCAATACTCTAACACAGAAGGGGGGAGAAAAAATGATGCAGTGGGAGACTTGCAGAAAAACTGTACTTGGACTGTGCATATTAAACAAGTCCCAAGAGTCCACAGAGTAATACAGATAGCTAAGCAATGAGGTCCAAATCTCCTATAAACTTTTCTATACAGAGACTGGAGATTTTTTTTGCATTTCATTCTTTTATAACCTATGAAATTCTTATAGGCCTCTAAATCTTGAAAAGGAGATTTCATCATCTTTGGGGCACAGACGATGATGGTTAAGGAGTTATCCAAGTTGTTGCCCCAACCTTAATTTTCTCCATCAGAAAATGTGAGAAACTCAAATGGAAAATTCTCTGTACTTTCAAACTTTACATACAGAAGGAAGCATATGACAAAGTTGGTCAAATCACTAAGTACAGGTGCCTGTCCACAAAGACAGAATCAGTAGGGTGCAGCAGAACTGTGTAACTAGCACAGAAACTATGGTGAAAAGAATACCAAAGAGAAAACTGGTTTGCTATTGAACAAAAAGGAAAAGTACTCAGTATGGACATCAAGGCAACTGAAGTATGTAATGCCCTTTTTGTATTAGTCTCTACTAAAAAAATCAGCTATGACCTACGGGTTATCAAAAATACAAATTCAAGGGGCAAAGATCTTAGCCTACAGTAGGGACGGAACAGGCATGCTGAAGGGTACTCAGATAAGGAAGATATTTTCAAACCTCTAGGCCCATTGCTCATCCTGTTTACTTGAAAATTGACTGGTGGTATCATGAATATATTAGCATTTATTCTGGGAAAATTGTGTGTAAGATGTCAAAAAGACAAAAATAATGCTGTTTGGTTTTTTAAAGGCTATTTCTAAAAACCCTAAAGGAAGATGCATGAAGAATTACAGGCCTATAGAACAACTAACCAGACTACATGCAAGACACAGAACTCCTCCTCACCCCTGCCAAATTAGTAGAAGACAACATAGACTTGCTAAGAATACATCACATATGTGACAAGGCAACAGGCCCTGAGTTTGGAAACAAAGTAGTAGATACCTATGTCTTGACTTTACTAAAGCTTTTGATACTATATTTTAGATAACTTTTCCATAACCCAAAGAAGCTAAGGCGGATTAGCCTGAATGAAGATACTACATTGTGGACTCAAAGAAAGAACCCGTTGGAAAACTACACTGAAAATTTAGTAACCTGGTACCCTGCAAAAGTGAAACGTAGCAAACAGAGATCTGTCTAAGATCTGGTGCTATTCAAAATTTTCACTAATGGTGTGTGCAACAGCAAAGTTGAGAAGATCTTGGCCACCAAATCTGAAAAAACCCAGAAACAACCCCACCCCACCACCAACCATCAGGACACTGTTCATAAGTTAAAATTGCAAGATGCTACAATGAGGCAGCAACAACGAATTGCACAAACTTTAGACAGGGAACAACTGCTTTAGCTGTGTTTCTGTAGAAGATGGTCTCATAGTTAGTACGAAGTTTGCACCGTTAGGGTCAAAGGCTATTGTTCAACAGTTTAACTGGTGGCTGGTTAGAAGTGCTACTCTGTGGGGGATGATACTGGAGTTGATATTGTTCAGTGTATTCACTGAAGATCTGAAGAAAAGGATGGAATGTACCCCCAAGCTTAGACATGACAAAATTAGGGGAGCACTTGCTATGTGGGAAGGCATCACTATCGATCAGAGGGATCTCAACCAGCTGACCCTGGAGGAATTGTCCAACCTCTTTAAGTTCAACAAGAGAGATGCAAAGCATTGTACTGAGGATGGAACAACCTCATGTGCCAGGAGCAGCTGGGGACCCATGGGCTAGGTAGCACCTCTTTAAACCTAGAGATCCTGCTGGTTGGCAAGCCAAACGTGAGACAGGAAATGTGACTCTGCTAACTACATACGGGACTGCATTAGCAAGCCCACAGCAAGTAGGTGAAGGAAAGTGATTATTCGTCTGTATAAGGCACTGGTGAGGCTGTATGTATGTGCATGCTTTGGTTCCTCACTACGTGAGATTTGACAACAAACTGGAATGTCTCAGAGGGTGAATAAAGTGGCTGGAATGCATCAAATAATGAGGAGAAGCTGAGGGAACTGGGCTTGCTCAGTCAAAGAGGCATTTCTAATAGCTGTATTCCAGTACATGAAGGAGAATTGCAGAGAACAAAGCGTCAGACTCTTGGATGTGCAAAACAAAAGGATGAGAGACAACTCTCATCTTGGAAATTCCAACTCGCTATGAAGAAAAAAATTCTTCACAGTGGTCAAGCACTGTAACAGGCTGCCCACTGTAACAGGCTGTGGAATGTCTGTCTGGAGATATTCAAAACATGACTGAAAAAGCTCTGAGCAAGCTGACCCAGCGTTTTAAGGACTGCTTGGCAATGGAGACTGGACTGGATGACGTTCCCAGACAAAACCCTGTGATGATGCTTTGATTTTATGATTTAGCAGTATCACATGTGAAAAAAGCAACACTACTGGGACTACTTAGGACTCAACCAGAATGCCATGTTCAGGAAGGGAATAACCTTTTCTCTGTGTCTACAGCTGAAAAATAACAGGTTTGTACTGCAGCAAAGACTGAACTTAGAGATTAGGTAAACTTCTAACAGCATGAACTGCTGGAATAGGTGGGATGAAGAAATTACAAAATTTCATTCCTTTGAGATCTTTCAGAAATCTAGACAAAAAGATGTCACGAACAACAGAAATATAGCTGACATGCTATATAGCATATTTTGGGACAGGGAAGGAACAGAAGGCCTCTACACACTCTTTCCATTCTAGAACCCTATGAGAAGCAAACCATGGTGACACACAGAAATGGAAAAAATTACTAAACAATATATTTAGGGGTTTTATATTTTTTTGGTCATAGCTTTTACTAAGAAATAGTCAAATATTAGTATAGCACCATTATTTTGAAACACAGCTCTCAGTTACTAATGTGGTTTGCTTTGGGCGAGCCCCTAGGAAAGTCGATCCGACATCATTTCCTTGAAGAAAGTTTCTTAGTAAAAAACATGAGAAATTCAAAAAAGAAAACAGAGATAGATGCTTTCATTCTAAGCAGAAGTTTGCCATTAATTGTTCGCTCCCATGCTTACCTTTTGAAATGCAGTGCTATGTATGGACTAAGTACCTAGAGCTTCCAAAACTCTAGACACAGGAAAATGTAGCTTGCCCATTGGCAATACTTGACATCAGCATTAGAAAGAAAATATTATGGACTCCTTTGAGACTGCAGTCTGTGATGAACAGAAAAAACTGAGAGCTCCAGGCTGACAGGTGGAATGCAGCAGTCTCTTGTATATTTTGTGACTAGCTTCAGAATTCTACCTATAGTACTGTGCTCCAGAAATCAAGTTTTAACTTCAGCTTTAAAAAAAAAAAAACAAAAAATGCAAAAAAACCCAAACCATCTTGCATTTGAAGTTTTGAAAACAACTACAATGATGACAATAGCCTGTATACTACATGTTCTTCTTTAATCTGCCAGTAATTTAAAACAATAGCTTCAGAAGACTTAAATCCAACTCTGATGTCCATAAATCCTTAATTCTAAAACCTGTCTACACATCAACATCATTAACTCCTTGCCTTTGCTGACTGGTTATTCTCCCTTCTTCCCAAGCTGAGGTTAGTGGTCACTCTGATGTCAAAATTTGGAATAGAATTTTTCTGGGGGCTTCTGTGTGTGTGCAGGAGAATGCACACAGAGGTGCATGAACTTGAGTGACCATTTACAAATTAGCACTTCTTTCTGCTAAAAGGAGGTAGTTCACCTAGATATTAAATGACATCCTAGATTTCTCAAGTTGGTATTTTCTTCATCTTCTAAAGAAGCTTAAATGTAATTATGTCATGCCAATAAAGTTTCATTTCTTTTGATAAGTAGGCCAAAGTAGCAGATGTCTAGTTTAGCCTAAAGGAAAAGACGTTTAATGGTGTGTGACAAATAAGAAATAAAAAAACAAGCAACATTTTTTCAATACTACCTACTTTAAAAATGTTGCTTTACTCTGTTATTTAAGTTGTACATCCCTACTTATATTGCATTAGAATGACAGTAATAATTTCTCATTCAAGACTGGGTATTAAAAATCACCACAGCGACCTTTAATATACTTAACAGTAAGCTCTCAATTTTGTAAAAGTCTTGACCCACTACTTACCTCTTGAATGGCCATCTACCAAAAGTGAAGGAGGATAATGGAGATAAATACAAGGAATCAATTGTATCCCTCCAATCAATTGTATCCCTCCAATCAAAGCCCTCCACACACGTACACTGACAAATCCAGTCAACTCACTTGACTGGTTTAAAATGCAACACTGGTTTCCCAGAAAGGATAATGGACTAGCGCATAAGAAGAAATAATAATTAAAAAAAGCAACAAGGCAACCCAAGTGAAAGAAACCTTTTGGGGAAAAAAAAAAATCATCTATTGAAAGGGAACAGACACTTTATATACTGTATGAATATAGTTTTCAACAGCAGCCTACTAACAAAAACACGACACTTTAAATACATTTAAAATAATAACATGTTATATCATTAAATGATCAACAAAGCAGACAATACTCTCCCAGTAGTGCCTCATGTAACACCAATAATAATAATCACTTATATTACCGGTGGGCCTAGAATATATAATTATTCAATATTGCATTGACCTAGGAGCTAAATACGTACAAAATTAAATGACAGCACCTGTCCCCTGTTTACAGTCTCAGTAAAATGGAAGATAAAAATCAGGACCACAGAACAGATTCAGATACAGGATGGCAGAGAACAAGTGAAAAATCAGATAATATTAGTTACATATACAACAGGTACTCTATGCCAGGGAGGAAAAATTCTTACAGCCTATATTTTAAAACTCTGAAGAAATATATCTCTCCATATCTCTGACAAATCTCTTGGATAACTGCATCTTATCTGGAACTCATTTCTTTTAACAGTGGAGAAAGGATATTATGGATTTAGATACGGAGAGATTCTGATCATCTTGTTTTTCATTCTGGATAGTCCATTAAAAATACTTAGTATTATATAGAATACAATTAAAAAATATTTCTCACATATTATTGTTTTTGGAATAAAAAGTCCCTAGTGTGGCTGACTGGATTCTTTAATTCACTTTGATCCAAAAAATTCTCTACAGTACTTATGCAGGGCTCTTGCATATGCTGTGATCTCAGAACAACACAAGGGAGCAGGACAATAGCACAGGCCTGGAAGGGACAACCCTCAGCACCAAATCCTGTCCTCCACAGTCTGTGTGTAGGCTACATTCCTACCTTTCCTTTTCCACAGGGTGTAACATTTAACAAACCTAAATGTGTTTCTCCTATTTTTCACCAAAAGTCATGGACACAGAAACAAAATTTGTCTTTCACTGCTCAAATCTTGGCAAGTTTTTATGTTTCACAAAAATTCATATTCTAAACTCCAAAAGTCCCTTTGGAGAGCAAGGTGGAAAAGGTGAGATCTTAATTTAGAATGCTCCAGAAGAAGCTTTAAGAAGTAAGTTTACTCTCTTTTTACAGTTAAGAATTAAATAAGGAAAATAGTAGCAGGATTTGTGAATAACCCTGTTATTTTGTCTAGTATGTGTTGCGAATGTTGTGTAAGGCATTCTTTCAAAGCAGTGATTGGGGTCAGTGTAGAAAGAACTGTACACATTGTACTTGTTATTACATACACATTTTATGCCCTTTCATACTGTGATTTAGTCTGCAGTGGATGCTCTAAATAACATGTGTAATTGTAGATTTATTGAAAGGAGACAATTTCAGCAGTTCAGTGAGCTTATCAGAATGGGTTTTGCAGATGAAACTGCACAACATTCTTAGAAATGAAATGTGAAGGACAGAGATGAGCAAAGCCCTTTTCTTCAAGGCTCTGGCTGGCTACCAGAGCATGCAAGTGGATATTTGTAATTGACAATTTTTCTCTGGATTCATAGCAATATGTTACTGGGATGCAACATAAATGCTGAACAGTCACAGGGAATGGTGTTATTTTCCACAGTAGAAGATTTTTCTGACAAGATCTACAGACTTGCCTGACTGTAGACTCACACTGCTCATACATAAAAAGAGTTCCTCACTCAGAACCTACAAGCAAGGAATGGGTTCCCTTCTGTCAAGCTCTCACCTTCATTATTGCCTACTTTGATATCAACTTTTCACATTTCACTTAGCAGTAAACAACTGAGGCATAATGTACCTGTAAGAGGCAATTATCCTCACAGTTCTAATTGCTATGTAATACTTCTGCACTTTAGAGTAACAGAATACAAATGTTTGCCTTCTGCAGAAGCAATATGAGGACGAAGATGCTACTGTACTATCTATCAAGATTTCACCCACGCAAGTAAATAGCAAAATCTGAAAATATAAATGCATGAACAACAAATCCATCCACACAAATTATTTGAGCATGACTCAATACAGTGCTTTTGGGTGCAGTTTAGTTGCCTAAACATAGGTGCCTACTGCTACCTGAAATGTTCTAGCTTATCTGACTGATCTGTACAAGGATTTCAGGTAAGATGGACTCTATGGGAGACCCCCTCCCCTCCTGGACTGTCAGAGAGACCAGGAGGGACACTACGAGGAATCTCCAAAGATACTCACTAGGTTGCTTGTGTTTAGGGAACTGAACTGGGCCTTATGACTTAAGGTAAACCAAGTAAACATGATTACTTAGTACTTTTTAAATAAAGTTTTATCATACCCAGGGTCCAGACTATCAGAATCATGCATGAAAAGAACTAAAAGCAACAAGAAAAATACTCCATTAATTATACGTTTGACTGCCCTGGACTGCTATTTCTATTACAAACCAATATATTATCTTTTCTTCTTTAATATTACATGTATAATGGGAATAACAAATAAAAAATAGGAAATTATTATACCAACTGCACACACCAACCTAACACATTGTCATTTGAATACCTTAGTTTTACTTGAGCAAATATATCTGTGGTCTAGCTTGACTAAGTGGACTGAAAGGAGTAGACAAAATGAAGCAAGAGAATCAGGGAAGCAACTTGCACAAAGCAACAAGAGAATCCAGGTTTATTCCTTGGTTCATGATTCCCTTCCGTATCCACTACTGTTTGCTTTATTTCTTCCATTCTTCATGAAGTCATGAAGAGAAACCAACAAAACTAACTACACAATGATGGAAAATAATTCCTTTAATGCTAGGTTTTTTTCAGCAAAGTACCATGTTCCATGTCTGTGGCTAGAAAAAAATTCAAGGTGTGAAAGTGAAATGAATGCACATGAATGGAGGCACACACAAAAGTTAGCTTTATATTTCAAAAGTAGCATCGAATTAAGACAAGTGAAAGACTTAGGAGTAAACAAATTATGTGGCTTTCTCAGTCTTCTGTGCAATTAAAAACTGCATTTTACACTGATATCATCAATATTAAGCTTCATAAGCAAAGAATAATTTTGATTCCAATCACAATATGCAATTCCACACTGCTGGAGGAAATGCATTAGGGAACATGCATATTGCCCTTTGCAGGTTATTAATGTGCTTGTCTGCTTGATAAGCAGTGCTGGAATGAATTATCAAAACATACCTTGCTGCTCTAGCTGTGGTTTTTTTCATCATCATCCCTTTAGCCATTTCCAACAGCATTTAAAAAGAACCAAACGCCTCTTAATTTTGCTTTTGGATGCTGATGTTGATATGATATGAGGCCATAGGACAAAAGCCTGCTCTCAGCTTTCCATGGTGGAGCTTAGAAATGCTGGTCTAGTTGAACGTGCAGGACTCAGAGATGTTCCTCCTTCGGCCCCATGTGTCTGGGTAACACAAGCTGAGAGTCAAGCTCCACAAACTGAATCTGAAAGCAGCATCGGCTTTCAGAGCCATATACCTTCATGCAGGCAAAACTACTGTCTACATTCAAGTTTTCCCACGTTTTGTACAACATAAAGGAATGGATAGGTGCATTAGCAGTTTTGTACAGTGGAACAAGCAGAGAAGGTTTTCCTTGCTTGTCTTATCCTTAACACCCATTTCCAAAGAAAGGAGTGAAGCTATGAAAAGAATCAGAAGCTATTTCTGTTACTATTACTCAATGGAAAAGACAGCCATCCACTTTGGAAAAGAAAATCATGTGCTTTCTTAAACACTTCATAAAAGGATAGTTAAAAAAATATTTGTTTCTTAACACATTCACAGTGCAGTATGAAGAGGATTTTCTTCTTCTTTATGGCTCTGTTCTAAAAACAATATATTCAGACAAAAAGAGGAGGGGTTTTTTTTCTCAAAAAATTTATTTTAAGCTTAACAATGAAACATTTCACCACCTTTCTTCCTCACCCATTAATTTCCCATAGTGTGTCAGCAGCTGTTTATTGATTTTTTTGACATCTATTTTGCATTGTACAGGACTTCACTGTCAACCTCCTACTGTACACATCTGATAGTCTGCAATTTCCATGATGTGTAGGAGGATGATCTGATATTGGTAGTTAACATGGCAGCAATATTAGCACCTCACTAAGTTGGCGAAGACTTCTTATGTAATGTTCCTCTGCTAATTTACCACATATTCGAATCATAACAGGCTGAAAACTATTCACCTACATTTTACAGTTCATCTCCATACCAAAATACTTGCTGATCCTCGGAGGGGGCCTGTCAGGGCATATGCCATCTAAAAATTTTGCAATCTGCATAACCAGGCATGGATGGTAGATAATTTTGCAAAAATATTCCAGAACAGTACTGAAATTCTGTCTCTTTTCTGAACATTACAAAGATGTTTGACAGCATTAAAAATTAAAATGCTTTATTTTCTTACAAAATTTGCATCATACTTGAGTTAGTATTATAGAGGTTCATCCAAGTAAGGATTTTAGTTTGTTAATATGCCCCAGAATCACAGCATGCCCCTATTAGTTCAGAAGCTATAAAAATTAAAATGCTTTTGGGCATTATCTGACTTTGCCCTTCAACATAACTACTGTAGTTTGTGTATGCAGGACATAATGATTACAGAAATCAGTTTTATTTTCATTTTGTACCATTCTTGGTTTCTTAACCAAGCACCTCCAGACTGGAAGTAAATCTGACTACATGATGGAAGAGGTACTGAACAGACACACAGCTAAATGGTACATGTCTGCTTCCATGGTACGTCACTAAGTCTGGCAATCCAAAAGCTTCTGCTCAGACCCCTAGAGCAGAAGCTATAATCCTGATACATCAGACTTCTGCCACTGTTTAGAGCCTGCTGCTCATGAGGAGAGAGATTTGCCAAAGTTCTTTTTTAACCAAAGCAGCCTTTTTGAGAACGGAAAATGTGTGGATATGGCTTCTCCTCAGGACAACAAGCTTTTAAAGCTTTAAACATCCCTAGGGACTCGTTCCTTCTTTGCAGGACTAAATTCAAACTGGATTTCACAGCTCACATGAAACCATGTAAAACCGTAGATTTTGTTCCACTACATTTTAACAGGTTTAAAGCAATTATAATTCAGGTTAGATGGGCCATATTCAAGTGTCCACAGACATAACGTTCCACCAAACCACCTCAGACTAAGGTTGTGGAAACAGAATCACAGAATCACAGAATCGTATAGGTTGGAAAAGACATTTAAGATCATCAAGTCCAACCGTAAACCTTACACTACCGAGACCACCACTACACCATGTCCCTAAGCACCTCATCCAAACATCTTTTAAATACCTCCAGGGATGGCGACTCAACCACTTCCCTGGGCAGCCTGTTCCAATGCTTGATAACCCTTTCAGTGAAGTAAAATTTCCTAATATCCAGTCTAAACCTCCCCTGGCACAACTTGAGGCCATTTCCTCTTGCCCTATCACTTGTTACCTGGGAGAAGAGACCGACCCCCATCTCGCTACAACCTCCTTTCAGGTAGTTGTAGAGAGCAATAAGGTCTCCCCTGAGCCTCCTTTTCTCCAGGCTAAACAACCCCAGTTCCCTCAGCCGCTCCTCATAAGACTTGTGCTCCAGACCCTTCACCAGCTTCGTTGCCCTTCTCTGGACACGCTCCAGCACCTCAATGTCTCTCTTGTAGTGAGGGGCCCAAAACTGAACACTGTATTCGAGGTGCGGCCTCACCAGTGCCGAGTACAGAGGGACAATCACTTCCCTAGTCCTGCTGGCCATGCTATTTTTGATACAAGCCAGGATGCCATTGGCTTTCTTGGCCACCTGGGCACACTGCTGGCTCATATTAAGCCAGCTATCGACCAACACCCCCAGGTCCTTTTCTGCCTGGCAGCTTTCCAGCCACTCTTCCCCAAGCCTGTAGCGTTGCATGGGGTTGCTGTGGCCCAAGTGCAGGACCTTGCACTTGGCCTTGTTAAACCTCATACAATTGACCTCGGCCCATCGATCCAGCCTGTCCAGGTCTCTCTGCAGAGCCTTCCTACCCTCAAGCAGATCAACACTCCCACCCAGCTTGGTGTCATCTGCAAATTTACTGAGGGTGCACTCGATCCCTTCATCCAGGTCATTGATAAAGATATTAAACAGAACTGGCCCCAACACAGAGCCCTGGGGAACACCGCTTGTGACCGGCCACCAACTGGATTTAACTCCATTCACCAGCACTCTTTGGGCCCGACCATCCAGCCAGTTCTTTACCCAGCGAAGAGTACACCCATCCAAGCCATGAGCAGCCAGTTTCTCCAGGAGAATGCTGTGGGAAATGGTGTCAAAGGCTTTACTGAAGTCTAGATAGACAACATCCACAGCCTTTCCCTCATCCGCTAGGCAGGTCACCTTGTCACAGAAGGAGATCAGGTTGGTCAAGCAGGACCTGCCTTTCCTGAACCCATGCTGGCTGGGCTTGATCCCTTGGTTATTCTCTACATGCCATGTGATAGCACTCAGGATGATCTGCTCCATCAGCTTCCCTGGTACCGAGGTCAGGCTGACAGGCCTGTAGTTCCCCGGGTCCTCCTTCCGGCCCTTCTTGAAGATGGGCGTCACATTCGCTAATCTCCAGTCAGCTGGGACCTCCCCAGTTAGCCAGGACTGCTGATAAAGGATGGAAAGGGGCTTGGTGAGCACTTCTGCCAGTTCCTTCAGTACTCTCGGGTGGATCTCATCAGGCCCCATAGACTTGTGAGTGTCTAAGTGGTGCAGCAGGTCACTAACCATATCCCCCTGGGTTATGGGGGCTCCATTCTGGTCCCCGTCCCTATCTTCCAACTCCGGGGACTGGGTACCCAGAGAACAATTGGCCCTACTATTAAAGACTGAGGCAAAGAAGGCATTAAGTACCTCAGCCTTTTCCTCATCCTTGGTCACTGTGTTCCCTCCCCCGTCTACTAGGGGCTGGAGATTCTCCTTAGCTCTCCTTTTGCTGCTAATGTATTTGAAGAAATATTTTTTGTTGTCTTTTACAGCAGCAGCCAGATTAGCTCTAGCTCAGCTTTGCCCTTCTAATTTTCTCCCTGCACAGCCTCGCTACACCTTTGTAGTCCTCCTGAGTTGCCTGCCCCTTCTTCCAAAGGTCATAGACTCTCCTCTTTTTCCTGAGTTCGAGCCAGAGCTCTCTAGTCAGCCAGGCCAGTCTTCTTCCCTGCTGGCTCGTCTTTCGGCACCTGGGGACAGCCCGCTCTTGTGCCTTTAGGACTTCCTCCTTAAAGAATGTCCAGCCTTCCTGGACTCCTTTGCCCATTAGGGCTGCCTCCCAGGGAAACTACCCTGGTTAGATTTTCTTCTCACCATGGCTGGCTGAGAAGGCAAGAAGCATGCCCACCAGCAACTGGAAAAGACCGGAGCAGTTATACTTGTGACTACTGAGAAGAAAAAATCCTCACAATAAATAGAGGACTCGCAAGACGCAAATCTTCACCAGTTCAGATAAAACACTCTAGCCCTTTGTTCAAATTTGCTTGAGAAATGGCTTATTTAGCCTAAATCAGTTCCTAGTTACCTTAACATTATCTGAAAATTCCAGGAGTGCACACAGATTTTACTCAGGCTACATATGCAAAACTGGAATAAGACCATCTTCTAAGACACTTATGTTAAATGTTATGCCAGGTTAACAAAGCTGCACGGCATCTAGACGTTGTCTGATTAGCACTTGGCCAACTTATAGCTCATGCCTCAAAACCAGTCTAAGGCCAGAACTCGAATTAAACCAGTACAGCCTTACAGGCATATCATAAGCTATAGTGCCAGTCTGCAGGGCTGTGAGCAACTAAAATGAAGATACAATCAATTATCTGTTGTTCAGACTAGTGGTACGATGAGATAGCCGAGACAGAACAGAAACTCCCTAGGTGATACAAAACATTTGTATAAACTAGGCCACTGCAAAGTTGAAATGGGAACGTGCAATACGGGTGTAACAGAGAAAAGACAGACTGTGCAGAACAGGCTCAGGAGGCAATGCCAATTCAGCCTGAGGGCTCCAATGCACAACCTCATGCAAACATGGCCATGTGGCTTCCAGACCCCAGCTAGCTCAGTGGCAGCCAGCTCAGATCTCCGCATTTGTGGCACAACCTACTGTGAAGATGGATAATCTCCCAATGGATAACCGTGGGCTGTGTGTGGCTCAGTTTCCTAGCAATGTACTTTGTGATGGCAGATCATTATAATTGGAATTGCTGTTGCTACACAAATACTAGCTGAGAAATAAGCAACCCAAGGCAGTAAATGCAAAATAAATATTTAGTATTGTGGACTTCACCTGGAATTTCTTCCTAGTCTACATGTCACATAGCATCATACATTTCCTTCAATGTATATAATATAGCTACTAATTTTATGTGATATAGCTATAATATATAGCTAAAAGTATAATACTATGTAATAATATAGCTAAAAAATAATATTATAGCAAATATTATATTTTATATAATACAGCTACTACTTTTATAACCCATATAATTACTGCTTAGGGATAACACTACCTTTAGAAACTTGTTTCCTTCCTTAGGCTTTGCAGTGAGTTATTGGTTAATGGAATATGTATGGGATTTAGTTTTGAAGGGTAGAGAGGAAAAAAAAAAGAAACAAAAAAAGAAAGATAAGGAAATCATCACTTATCGTTTTCTCTATCTGAATTTCTGAAGTTGTACTATATCTGTAAAGAGCGTACAGACTCAAGAGGATTCTGCTTGCATAAAAGAATCTGAACCCTGCCAGGACAGGCTTGATGTTTATTGAAAAACTAGAATAGAATAAAATACTGCATCCCTAATTAGAAAAGTTATTTTAAACTATAAATTATTTGTCTAGAAAGAAGAAATTAACATGGTAAGACACTGGCACACACAAACATAAACAAAGCTTTACCTGTGTTCATTACTCAGGAACATATGTATTTTAGAAACAGCTGGCTATACAAGTTTGGAGGAAGACTGTATTCCAAGAACTTGAATCTTCAAAAGTTATTGTCTCATGTCTAAGGGTATTGTGCAAGCACTGAGCATTTTCAGGATCCATTCCTTCTACTACGGAAACATAACTCAGCTGCTAAATTTTATGAAGCACAAGCACAGTAAAAGTGCATTTCCCAAATTCTCACCTGTTTTTCACAGGTAGTTTCTCTTTTTCCTTGACTGAATTTTTTACAGTTTATTTTTTCCTTTCTTAAAATCATTCACTGTTAAGTTATCTGATATACCTTATTGATACCTAGAAACAAGATATACATTATATTTCATCTTTGAAAACATCTTTTTCTACTGGCACTAAAATAAAACTCATTTAAAACTGGAAATAAATAAAGCACACCAACAATAATGACATTTCCTTATTCTATGCACAATGTAACCTCTGTTTTGGTATGGACCAAACTGCATGAAGAATAACCACACAGCTTCACAATGTGAGTATATCTGGATGCTTCTTGCTAATCAAGCTTTACCATGTGGGATGTATTTTTTGTGTGCAGAACAATGAATATCAATTATAACCAGCAATTATGGCATACACGGTTTATATGAAGTTTAGAAAACCCTTGCCATATTCAGATGAGGAAACTTTTTATGTTGAGCTATTTTAGGTACAATAAATTTATTATTATAAATGCTTTACAGTAAATAGAGTAAATGTGGCCTAACGTTTGTATCCCTATTACTGCAAATCTCTGATCTTATCAGTGTCTCGAAACTGAGGCCATCAGATGAAAAGTCCTGGTCTCTCATTTCGTGCCTCTGCGGGCACTGCCAGTTTTCCCATTACTGGGTGTGAGGCGTCAGCAGGCCCGTCTGAGCTTTGAGACCTCCTACGCTTCACCTGAGGTGCTATGATGAGAGTACAGTACAGCACTGTGATGTACCTTTTCCAAAAAACACACCGTGTTTTCCAACCTCAGTAACAGAAACGAGGCAAAGAGCAGCTTTGGCCCAGCTCACAGCCTACAGGCATGCCTCTCTTAGGAACACTTATACAGACCTAATTTGGGTTAACAGAAATCTTATCCCCTCTACTCCTAGAACAATGTAATTCCATTTTCTCTGTCCCCCATTATTCTTTAGTCAGCACATGCCTTTAACCCATGCCATTCCGAACTGAGCACTCGGAGATGGTCAAATGAAAAAGTCTAAGGAGTCTTGTGTTGTACTAAGAAGCTACAAGCGTGGAGATGTATCAGTATTGCTTCCTTTTTATGCAGAATTTAACCAGGTCTGAACCACTTGCTAGAAAACACACCCTAAGCAAATGAGTAACAATCATGTGGATTTACAAAATTTGTAATTCCCAAAAGGTCACTAACAGATTTAGTCTAGATGACACAGTTTACCATAAACCCTTCCATAAATCACCAGGATCGGTGTTTCTCAGCTGAGATTTCTGGGGCTCTGTCAATTACTTCTATGTGATCCTCAGCAGGTAACTGAGCAGACCTCTAGTCAATAGGCTTATATGCATTATACAGAGTGCTGTACGCAGTAATGGCACAGCTGTAAGGCTATTAAAATTTTTATGGAGGTCTGCAAATCAAAGACATTGAGGGAGGGGAAAAAAAAAAAAAAAATTCACTCAACTGTGCTTTACCCAAACAGATGAGTGAATCATTAAACTTTTCACTTTTTTCCCATTACTTAATCATTCTAAAGCTATCTGATTTACCAACACAATGAAAGTACAAATTAAGAGCTCTAACCTCCACCTTGTCTCAAAGACTAATTTTGAAATTAAAGAGTGCATGAGGTTACTAGCCATTGCTGGGGAAAATATCAATTAAAAACAAAGCACTAGTGAAATTAGCCCTCTGCCAGCAATTTTACACAAGAAGTTGTTACCACTATCTGCACCCAAGACCAGGCAGTTTTGACACCCACTAAAGTTCAGGGCCTGAGTCTTCTCATGTTCACAGTGATGTTAATTACTCTGGTAACAGCAAAGCTCCTGTAGAGAAGGTAAGATCCCAGGATGTGGACTTTTTGTCTGCAGTCTAGTAGAGCCAGTTCAGCACCAACCCAGTATAGTCATGAAAAAGCCACTAAAGGACCACACAATACGAATTCTTCAGATACCTAATGGCTAAAAGGAATTAATGAACTGGTAACGGAATCAAGCACGATAAAATAAAAGCATGAAAAATACATGAAGAATAAGATCCACAACCATGTCACAGATTGATTTTACCCAAGTTATTACGGTGAAAGTCACGTGGTGTAATTAGTTTCTACATCATTAGCGCTATGTGTTTTGGAACCACACTTAACTACAGGTATCATTAAAGTTAAGGAATTGCTTCTTTTATGAGGAGAGAAACATTTGCAGCTCTACAAACCACAGACTAGCCATCAGGGAAAACATACTAACATCTGAATTTAATCATATGTTCCTTCCGTCTCAACGAACAGACTTCAGAAAAGTTTAGTATCAATGCAGTAATATCAGTCCAAGATGTGGAAAATATTCTTGTGGTTAAAATACACTTGGATGAAATATTTCAGATGTTTTTGTAGTTGGAATTGCCATTTTCATATGCCAAGCTTCCCCCAGATTAAAGTAAGTTCATAAAGAAAGCAAAAACACTTTTTCCATCTACTTTTCTCTGCCCATTTTTTTATTTGCTGCTTGTATGCATGTAAAAGTAAGTTGATTTTGCAACGTGAAATATTACAACTTGCAGATTGTTAAAAGGATCATTACATATTTCCTCTTATTTTTTTCCTTTTGCTATTAACACTTTTCCAAGCAATAGCTATATTCTGTATAACTGTATCTTGACTGCGGATCTCTATACAAGTCACCATTTATGATATTATCCATGACATTTAAGATTTGCAAGTGCTGTTCCTACCTGATGGTGATCCTGTTACTTATTATAGCACAATCTGGTTCTATAAAAAGTGGCTGAATAAATTTACTAATTTTTTCCAAGAAAGGATAAGGTATCACTACTGTATTTTCAAAAGATTTTTCAATCCATGACGTA
This sequence comes from Ciconia boyciana, assembly GCF_034638445.1. Taxonomy (NCBI): domain Eukaryota; kingdom Metazoa; phylum Chordata; class Aves; order Ciconiiformes; family Ciconiidae; genus Ciconia; species Ciconia boyciana. Next base: position 56,317,182 of record NC_132935.1, on the reverse strand, counting down.
AGAGAAATTTGACTATATATCTGCGTGGTAATAGGATTTATATAGGCTGCAAATCTCTTATCATCCCCTTTCAGAAATACCGATTTCATGATTCTTTCTTAGAAGATGAGGCACCAAAAATAGCTTTCTCTGAATATCTGAGTTCTCTCAAAATTTGACTTTCAAAAGCAAAGCAGTAAGACTGAATGAAACTGGTCTGTGAAAAAGGAAAAGGCCTCCAAGTAAATATCTTGGCTTTTGTCTATCTAATGAAAAAATCTATGGCTAAATCTACTTTGACGTTCAGTTATCCACATGATAGTTTTCAGCTCTACATTTCTAGAGAAACCATGGAACTGGTGAAAAAAAATATGGGAAAGCATATGTGCTGGGGCCAGAATCCAACCCTTTGGGAAGCCAATACTCCTCCTTATGTTCTTCTGCAAAAATACTAGTTGAAACTAGTCCAGGAACTATTTCCTAAAAGACTTCTCTTTACCAGGGACTTTCCTCGCTGCTTTATCACTCTCATGTTCCAAGATGCTGAGGCTGCGCCTTCTTCTGGCTAATGTCCAAATTCCTAAGCTTACTCCTTTTCTGAATGTGCTCTGAATTCCAGAATGATACTGTCTGCCAGCGGACCCTCCTTGTACGCAGGGTCACACAGGGCTGTGGTCAACTAGAATATTATTAACTGCATCCCAGCCACTCCTTTGCATCTGGGAATGGTTCCATGCTGAAGTTAGCACTGTTTGAGCAGGTGCAAAACCTCTGTGGGGAAAAATATCGTTAACTCTGAATAATCTAAAACACGATGCATCTCTGGAAATCTGTGCGGAAATATAGCTTTCATTTTTCTAAATCTAATTTCTGAAAGAGCAGCTCTGTCTCTTTTGGTGTTTATCTGAATCCCTGGAGGATTCAGTGCTCTACTGAAGATGAGATTGCTTTTGTCTAGATTTATTGCAAATCAATGTGTGCTGAGTTCACAATTCACCCTGGTTATATTCTAAATGACTTTGCTCTTGGATGATGGCTTGATGAAACTGTCATCCAACTAAAGAAAAAAGTTCACCACCACAAGTTTCAAAAATGCTTTACAAATTCTTGGGATCATAGAGAAGCCAAATGGCACATACATATCAACGATAGATGTCCTTTCAATGCTGAAACTATAGGTTAAAAAAAATCCTCCCTGGTTTGAAAAAACATCAAAGAAACTGTCAAGAGTTTCTTGGATCAGATTGAACTCTGAAGTAGCTCTTCATTTTACTCGGAAGATTAACCAGATGATGCAGGACATTCACATTTCTTTGATTCCTTTGACAGTATTCCCTTTGGGGTTCCTCTGATCTGTTTCACAGGGCAATTTTGCTTGAAGCACCTGAGAAGGGCCTATGCCAAATATAATTCCTCCACAGGACAGAAAAGAGCTTCTTCTCCCTTGTTGGCATTCCCTTTGGAGACTTCAGCAGACCTTGGTTGGCCAAGGACAACGGATCACAACTGAAAGAGTCACTTAGCCAAAGCGTCAGAGAGGTTTCTAGTCTTAAAAGTGGAACTAAGGAGAAATGGAGGTGCCCATAGCATGATCTACAAAATCCCAGCCCAAATGTTAGGCATCTAAAGCTGGGAACATTTTTGTGGTCACTGCTATGGCTGAACCTCTTCTATCCTGTGACAATTCACATCACTTCCTGAAAACATTACAAAAAAGGTTTCGTCATTCTACGAATGAAGCATTACACTGTCTTACTTCGAATAATGCCTCAATAGCCTGTATTTTGAAAGAATTCTTTTGAACATTTCTAGTACTTTGAAATTTTTTAAATCCCATATGTATAAGCCTAGCTTTTTTTGTTAAAAGATTACCTATACAAAGCTGGGGAAAAAAAGAAATAAAGATCCTGTCCCTTAGATCATCATCCCTTAGCGCTTTATTTCTAGCATTTCCATTTCTGGTAGACAGGATACTAACAGTAAAGCAAACATACGGTATGCATCTTAAAACAAGATATATTTTAATATTTTCACTCTATTCAGTCTTACCACAGCAAACCGAGTAAAACAGAATAGCATAAAATTTATCATATTCTTTCACGTGTGCATATTTACTTCAGTGGGACTTAAGTGTAATGTGATTCTAAATGCCTTGCTGAAGAGGGATGGGAAGCTAAATATGCAGCAGGGGAAGGAGAGGAAAAAAGTAAAGATTCTAGACAAAATAAGCTGTCACAAGAAGAAACAAAGTGAAGCAGTAGGCAGCACAGGATGACATTCTAAGAATAATTTGATAAATGTTTGCAATATGTTTTTAAAAAAATCAAGCATCCCCGATTTGAACCTACTGCACCTAGTATGTATTTCAGTAGGGAAGGGGGAGGTCTGGCATGCCTATGCTTTTTCTTCCATTGTGTTACCCCTTTTTTGGTCCCCTACAGTCTGTTCAAGTGCCTTCTCCTGTCTCTCCCGTCAGGTTTGGAGGGTGTGTTGCTAAAATCACAGATTTGTTCTTCCAGCTGCCACTCCACTTATGTATAAAGTTAAGTCTTGTTTTGAGCTATCAAAACATCATGAGAACATAAAAAGTAAGTCATCTCAGTATATGTACTGTAATTTCTAGTCTATTTTGGCTAGCAGTGGTATGTACCTGCAATGCATTTTCACCCTTCAGCTGTAGTGTGCACAAAAACCCTATACTCAAAACGTAGATTGGCGTTTTTTTAAAAAAAAAATATGTGGACACATAAGTAAACTATTGGCATAGTGTAATCTGGGAACTGATTTAGCTACAGCAGTGTATTACATATATTTTTAGGAATATAATTTAGTCTTTTTCACTAGATTTGACCAAAAAGACCATCCAAAGAACCCCTCCCCTCCATTAAGAACTGTCAAAAAAAAATTAAAGCAAATCTTTCTGACAAAATGATAGAACTATTTTTCCTTTCTTCTAGAACATGAAACTCTGTAACTGGTAACACTGCCGTTGTCGGCTTATTCTTAAGCAGCACAATTTCCTGGCATGTCTCACAGTATTTCAAATCAGTTGCATAAAATCCATAGCAACTAACTTCAGAATTTGGTCTTTTTTCCTGGTATGGAAATTTCCTTGTTTATATTAGATGTTTGGACAACTTCTAACTCCACTGACATAATAAATAGTATCATCCTTGAAAGGGCTGTTGAGAGTGAGCAGAGTCAAAGTGTTATACTTTAACCTTGGCAATGGCCCATCTAAAAATGAATGGACACAACCAGGAAGATTAAGGAGACATTTGTCTTCTCTAGTCAGAGTAAGAATACATTCTGCTCAGATTCAGAAAGTCAAAGCCCTATTTCACATTATAACACAGAACTTAATCAACAATGGCCTAAAAATGAGGCTTTAAACAAGGTGTTCCTGACCTTATTTTAGGAAAATAACTTATTTTAGTCCTTCATCAATGGATATTAGGACTGATAGTATCATTGTGTACATAGCCCAGGCAGGTCTTTACATATTTTATAGGAGCAGCAAATCTTATCTTCATCCTAAGAATGTTTTAACTTTATCCCCAACGAGACTTGAGGGTATTTACAAAGATCAGGTTAGTCTCCACAGAAGCATTTTATCATCAGTGGAAAGATGCTTAAATTTAAAAGATGAATAAGAACACTTTATTTGGATCCGGCTCTGAATCAGCCTCTTGCAAAGTGTGTCTTTCCATGTTGACTACAGAAGTTACTGAAGATACACACTGAGCAGCACAAGCACAGCTCCTGATAGCATATGTAAAAGCTGGAGGCAATTCTCAATTAGCAACCCATACTTCTGCCGAATCTTAGAAAACAAGTTTATGGGAATAACATTTATTGTTTCCATAGGCACTAAGCTGTCGAAGGAACCACAGTATTTCCTCAAATTACTCATAGCAATTCTGGGGCAAAGTCAGCAGAAAGTATATTACAAAAATATCGGCAAAACCTTTCCAAGTTTGATCACAGAAGGCAAAATTAGTCTAGTCTTACTGGCTTATATTTACTTTCCCGCAAATAAAATGACTTGAAATAACAGCATGATGGCAGTACACTTAAACAGCATAATCAGATTACTTATTAGTCCCTTGAAAACAAACGTTTGTTTGCTTCTCTGATTACTCCTGATAAATACCATAGACTTGCCTTAGAGCAATAATGAACTATTGCATAGACAGCAATAGATCATTATTGGTTAAAAAAAAATTCTAATGTTACTTCAATTATTGCTTTATCAACTGTGCTTTTCAGGATTACGCCTACATAACCTATTGTGTAATACGTCTTATACATGAAATGCTACCCAAAACTGGTGTCAAACATGATGAATAAAATGGGAAAATTAATGAGAAGGAGGAAAGAGGTTTTCTCTATGGATATAAGCAAAAGAAAATGCTGGAAAGCAGCAAAAAATGCGGGCCCAGGTTGGACTGGATTAATGAGCTTCAGCCAAAGCAAAAGTTTAACTTTTGCTGGATTAATGAGCTTCAGCCAAAGCAAAGGACTCAAGGGTATCCTGATCCTCATCTAGAAAGCTTCTATCTGAAACGAGCTTATTCCTTCCCCTCTTCCCTCCTCAAGAGCAGACTGATTCCACATTCACTTCTGCTCACCCACCCACCTGAAAAAGCTGTTCTGCTTTTCGCCCTTTTTGTTTCTCTGTAGGAAGAGTTAGGATACGGCTGTAAAGAGTGTCAGCTTTTGCAAGTCTTAGGCTCTGAGCTGGTAAAGGCTTACTGACCCATGACAGCTTCTGTATCTTCCTGCAGGCTGTCTCACTCTAGAGCAATCTTGAGTTGCAGCACATTTCAGTTTCTGTTTTTCACTGGGAAAAGTGATTCCAGTCATAATCTCGACATCTAATACCACTGCAGCACTGTTGAAGCCTTTTTCCTCTCCCAAACAGCAAAAATTGTATCTTTTGCAATCCATGGAAACTTAAAACTGAAAATAGGCAAAAATTACTTTTCTTCTGCATCATGTGCCCTGTGCTTTTACTACAGCATGACAAAATTCTAATTTGAATTCATGGTCAATTTTTTACTATCCAAGACAAATTACATCACTTTAAGTTTCTTTAAAAAGAGTATCTCAGTAGCATCTCTTTAACATTTCATACTGAATAAAATCAAAGATATTCACTACTACTTTAAATGATATTCAATGTATTTTATTTTAGCCCGGCATCAGCCACTGCATGTTAAAGTAAAGCAACTAAATATTTTCTGAATTCATTTGGTAACCTTAAATCTGGTGTTTTGCATGAGAAACAGCACAAGCAAGTATACGCCTATAGATACCAGTGCACATAGTTGTCACATACATTTCGTTATCAGTCTCTTACCAACTGTTTGTGTAACTTTGCTGAATATTAACAATTTAGACTGAAACGACTACTCTTCCTCTTTCGTCATGCTGGAAAATTTTAGCAAACATAGTTCAGCTTTTTCTGAGAATTAGTTTAAAATTAGTTTATCCAATGTTACATGTATTTCCACCATCATTTAATAGCTCCACCATCCCTTTAGGGCCAGAAATAATCTTGTGCAAAAATTTAAGAAGAAAAAGAAATTGATTACCTGTGCTCATAAAAATAAACACAGATTTATGAGTTGTAAATCTGAGAAATAAATAAGTCACCATTCATGTACATTCTAAGAACTTCATAAAGGTTTGCTCCAACCAGTTGCTCAGCTGTACTAGATGTGCCCATTTTTGATGAAGATACTAAGCTATCCCCTATGAAGAAATAATTAAATGTTTATGGAGATCTGTGATGCACTCATATTCACAGAATTCTCTGAGGACTACCTTTTTCTCCTTCATGCATCTTTAAGACACTGCAAAGGCAGAATACTGTGTTGCCCTGCCATTTCAGCATTTCAACGTGTCAAATCAACTGGTATTAGACTAGAATTGTTACAGAAGACATCTAGGGCCATGCCACTTAAAGCTTCTCAATAACAGAGACAGCTCAAACCTTTTCATTTTAAGGAAAAAAACTCTAGTCTGATCCACTGGGGAACTGTGCATCTATAAAGCTCCAAATGCAGAATAAAACCTTAAGATGTTATCTAATTGCAAATCATATAGTTCTAACAATCAAGGCATAAATCAGTTTGCAGAGGTTAAAGCCTGTGGTCTGAACAAAAAGAAAGAGACATAGAAACTGGCCTCAGCAACTTGCAGTAACGTCCAGGAAGCAGCTACTGTAGAGCATGAAATTGAATGCAGAACAGTACTTTTCTGACAGATTTTAAGATATTAAAAATGGACCATTGCTTTCATAAGCAATGGTCCATAAGTCAAAAGAATAACAGTAAAGTGGTAGTACACACAGAAGTAAATGATCACTTTGAATTTTAGTAGAGAGTATCTGAAAGTTATCGTTATGAAAATAACCTATTTTCAAGTCAGTTGTTTTAGGAACTCAGTACAATATTGTACATTAAATGCTTCGCAGAGACTGTGTCACTGTAACACAGAATAAAATAAATTAGCTTTGGAAGATTCATGCCAAACTATTCTGTGATGTTAATAGAGCAGAAATAGATTCATTGTTTTAACAGATTCATAGGTAAGATGAAAGGCATTTTTACTTAGTCAAGAGTCCAACTTTTCTGTGTACATAAGAACCATATTTTGAGATTAATAGCATATACACTTTGTTTAAATAATGAACAGATAGTATAGCAAGAGGAATCAGTGTACAATGAGTAGACTTGTGTCTAATTAACAGTGATAACAAAAGCACGCAAAATACTTCTGTAAATACAGAGCTGAAATGAGTGTATGGAAGAAGCATCACACACCTGTTAGTTAAATGAGAGTGATTCTGAGCTTTGCAGTTGCCTTTGAAAACCCTGTGCCAAAACTTTTTAAAATATTAATCTTTGCTGGAGCTCCCTTTGAAAGATTATGTAGAAATGAACAGGGTACCCTCATAATGTTTTTATTAATTTTCTTTGAGACTCCAGTATCGGAAAGCAAAGGGTTCATCTCAGTCAATAATTGGAAAGTTTGAAAATCAGAATATGTTATCACTTCTTGCATTAGAAACAACTCTCTTCAAGATTAAACATAACCTTGATAAGATGGCCTTATAAAGATCCTACTTCTTCAAGAACAGTCTTAGATACAGACTGAGACAAAGTTCATGTTAACAAAGAGAAAAACAGACTGAGGAGCCCTATCTGCATAATATTACTCTGAATTACTGCAAGACTTGGTTCAACCACCATAATTTTTCATCTGCTTTTACAGCAAGTGAAATAAATAACGAAAGAATTTTTAGTTTCTCTTTAAAACAACTAACAATGCAATGCTATTTGTCAGTGAAAGGTTTCTTGACAAAAGAAATGCTTTCATTGATTATCCTGAATTATAAATTATAGCTCTCTAATTCTTCCTCTTATAAATGAATACTCTTCACAATCTAGCCTTACATGTCAGACAAAAAAGATGAAACTTTTATAATGGAAATTTAATTATAGTACAATTTTTGCCAGTTGTCATTCCAAAGTCATCTATAATTATGCTCAGGTCATTAAAAGTTATTTTTTTCATTTACTTGGCCAAACATGCCAGTTACATACCAGGTCATCCTCTCAAATTCAACGCTATACAACAGTAATTAAGTGAATTATTGAATATTTTTGATGGGTTTTTTTAAGCTAATTGCAAACAAAACATCTGCAGAAACAGTCAAAACAAAGAGCAACTGACAGACAGTTTGATTTTTGTTTCCAAAGAACATAAATTTTTAGAAATGAAAAGGCACTTCTGCGTGTCAAGAGTAAACACTTATTATTGCCTTTTTGCTTTACATGCATTTTCCCATACGTATAATACTAAAAGATAACAGTCCACTATAAACATCATTTTCTACTGCAAAATTTCTGGACCAAAACACCTTCAGAGAGCTTTTTGAAAGTTATGAATCATGAATTAATGGATAAAACTGAACTCTCCCTTTCCCAAAAGAAAACCCTCTTTTTTCCTTACCGGGAACTGGATCGAGCTCAGCAGAATGAATAAGCGTGAACTAAATGCACAGATAGGTTTTAATATATTTAAAATAATAAAAAGGGTGCTCAAAGGATGGTATATATTGCAAGACAGCTAAATGCAGACATCAGAAGGATAAATTTGAAAACACAATTGTTATAAAGTATTTTAAGCGGTTGGTCATATTTCTCATTCTAAAAAAGATCATCCTGTGGATGAAAGAACATCAGTACTGAAATGGAAGAGCCCTAAATCATTAACTTCATTGCCAGTCTTCATTTTAATCTCCATTTTATTCTTTTAATACAGTACTTCATGATAATGCTATGCACAGTGTTTCCCAATTTTATTTCTTATTTCCTTTTAGATATTTAAGTAAGTATTTGCTTGCTCAATGTCTTTACAGTCAAATGTTTTATTTTCTTTGGGCCAGAATCCATTTAGCCATGTGGGTAGAGAGTAGCAAAAAAGCATATAGAGCAGCTTTCTTCCCTCAAACGTTTGTTGCCTGTAAGAGTCTGGAGGAATCTCAGTTCCACAGGGGTGCCCCTCCCTGCCTAACCAACACACTCAGCAGTAACTAGATGGATTACCAAACAAAACTATTCTTTTAAATCTATAGAAATTGAGGTTTAGTGCTCTTTAAACTCTCAACTTTATTTTTCTGTAGTTGTAAACAGAAACATGATGCACACTTGCTGACCAGAAGAGATCCTTGGACTGTAGGACAGCATTACCTATTTACAGCACTGCTGTGACATAGCATCCTGAGGAGAAAGAGAGAATTTTTTTTTTCCTCCAAAGTCAGGATATTTCTTCATTGGGATCTGCCCTGATTTAAGGTCTCAAACTAGACACCTAGTCTATACTCCAGGTTTTAAAGTTGTAGTTGTACTTTATGGCAAAAAGTAGTACCAGAAAAGCCAGAACTTACAGCACCAGCTCTTCTTCCTGGGAACCTTCAGAAGGTTGGACTGGATTCTGTGTACAACAATTCTACATTTGTAAAACAAACAGCTTTGCAAAGACAAAATGCCTCCCAAGCACTGAAAAAACTGGAACCACCTGAGTGGTGTCATTGTTCGTTTTCCTTTGAAGTGAGGTAGAATTAATGCACCATTCATTCTGCAAACCTTTGATTTTACTTTTTCGTGAGCATTTAAAAAAAAAAAAACAACTAAAAGGTTCAAAACTTAAGTATCTAAGTATTTATACATAATTCCTGGATGCTTCATGCTTCACAGATGCTCCAATAGAATTGTGCAGTTATGTTTTTTTACAACTGGCTAAAGCTGCTGGGCAACATACACACGGTCTAACAGTCTCAAACAAAAGGGTGAGCCTTAAAATAATAATACAGAGGAGCATGCCTGTCTGTTCATCCATTTCCATCTCTCAATACCCTTTAAAACCATTGCCAAATTTCATCCAAATAACTTGTTTCAAATTTAAACAAATTTGACACAGTCCTGCCAGAATTTAATTCCAGAAGACGAGACAGCGCCAAACTAGTGCCCTCATTCAGGACGCTCAGGGCAGACAAGCAGAAGTCTAACATCAAATACTCCATTTGACAGCAGATTCCTGGTTAATTGGGTGCTGCTTCTTGCTTTGCAGGTCTGTCGTAAGGGAAAATGGGATTACCATCATAAGGTGGCAATATTTAGTGCACAAATTTTTCAGAAATTAGGCTTCCATTGTCTATGGGACATGGGTCATGTCTATCTTATTTTCCTGGCTCCTAAAACAGATGGCTCAGAAGTTCACTCAACAATTTTTTTTTTTTTTTTAAATTAAAAAAACTGTTCTATAGAGCCTAAATCCCCCTTGGTCATAGGGGTGATACATTCATACATATATATGAAGGAGAAAGATAACTGGATTGATGGACATACGTGTGTGTATGTGTATGTATACATACACACTCTCAGGCACGCATAATTAGTTATTCTTTTAGACATAAATTGCAGAAGTAAATATACTTTGGCCACTTCAAATGTATAAAAGATTTTGCTTTGGTTTTGGATAAAACCTCCTCCATTGACTAAGTCAGAGGAAAAGCCATCCTTTCCTGTCTCATTTGCTAATGTTTTTGCCAAAGGATCAGCATTATTAGTAATGAAGTGAAGTTTGCCTGTAACTGGAAGGCAGTATGGCATAACTGGATGTGAAAACTGGAATAACTGATGTGAAAATTGCCCTCAGAAGAGGGGAGAAAGTGCTCAACAGAAAGTTGTGAGGGATAAATTCAAGGCACCTGTGGAACTTCACAGGGAAGGCTTCTATACCTAAAGCATTCCCTGTTCTGTATTTCTAATTGCTTTTAATAAGAGAGTACTAATGCATTTATTTAAATCTGCAGTGATAACACTTCTGAAAAGAGAGATCCAAAGCATCCATGGAACAGTTCGTGATCACTTTGTTCAGAACAGAATAATACTAAGGAATGCCCTATCAATATTTTTGACAAGTATACCTAATTTACCACTTCTGTTAAAGGTGCCCACATACCAGTCTTTTGTATATAATCAGTACACTCCCCACTTGCTGGGATTTTTTCACTCCATACCAAGAAATTCTTCCTAAATCAAAGTTGGGCAAAATAATTTTTTGAGTGTGTGTTTTTTGAGCTTATCCTTATAATTAATAAGAGACTGCAACAAATCTGGCGATGAAGATATGTCATAGGAGAAATCATATTATCTACTTTTTCTCAAGGGTCATTATGTTTTCTTCACATTCCCTCTACCTGGCAGATGTGAAATTAATAATTTTCCCCCTCAGGTTTGCTATAAGATGGTGAAGGTTCATTTGTCTCAAAGAGCAGGTTAATTTCTTCCTCTGCAAATGTTTTGAAATGGGAATCTAATAAAGTGAAGAACTAAGTCTCCATTTAAAAGACTGCTTTTCACACAACCAAAGACAGTCCTACCTGGCAGTTCTTTTTACGAACACTCAGTTTCCACCCCTATATTAATCCAGCTGTAATTGTCAGGAAAGAATCCTAAATGCTTCTCCTCATTATAATGAGGAGCTCCTCAAAACAAACTGATCTGACAGTCAGGTTTCATACTCCGTATCCTTATCATCACTAGAATAGGTCTACGCTCCTTATACACTCCAGCCCACGTGTCAGAGAGAGGGCCAGCGGACCTAGATCTTTGCAGGAGTTTGCCTCTCCTCTTCCTGCTAGTACAGTCCCCCTTTTAGGTGGTGGGGAGAGAAAATGTTCTTTTTCTCCAATGAGACCTCTGGATGCTGTAACTAAACAAAAAATATGTATTTAGGGACTAACGCAGACACAAAAGTGCAGGGATTAGTACTTTCTACATAACACCAGCTCGTTTGGTTGCTGATATTAGCAAAGTGTGTGCACAGGTTGAAGATTCACTGAATGGAGAACCAACCTGCAATTTCCCCTGCAAAGGAAAGACACACCTGGGATGAAAGGGCAGATACCCTGATAATGTTTTACTTTCTAATAGAAAATGTTTATTTTTCCCTGTCATTGGCAACCACAAATCTGAAGAAGCATCCAGAATGATGCAGTGGAACTCAAACTTTTGTCTATGATAAAGAGTCTTTCCATCACGCTGTTCCTCACTGTTCATACAGCCTCGGTGAAGGACAGGAATATGGTGGAGAGATCATGATACTGGAGAGATCATGATACATCCCTGCTTGTGAAAGCAGAGCCCAGGAGAATTTAATAGACACCGTGGTGACAGCTCCTCTTCCCAGAGTTTGACAGAAACTCAGAATCACAGAATGGCTGAGGTAGGAAGGGTCTGGTCCATCTGGTCCAACCACTCCCTACCCCACCCTTGCCCAACCAGGGCCAACTAGAGCAGGCTGCTCAGTAGTATGTCCAGGCAGCTTTTGAATATCTCCACTGCTCTCCCCTCACCTACCAAACCATTTCATCGCAGAAGGCTATCAGGTTCATCACGCATGACCTCCCCTTTGTGAATACATGCTAACTTCTCCTGATCATGTTTTTGTCCTTTGTGTGTCTGGAAATGGTTTCCAAGATTGGTTCTTCTATCACCTTCCCAGGGATTATGGTGAGGCTGACCGGCCTGTAGTTCCGTGGGTCGCCCTTCTTGAATAGAGGAGTGGCATTTGTTGCAGCTGCATTCACTGCCGTTTACTGCATTTATTTTGCTTTCACGGACTTAAAGGACTCCCAGAGGGGATTTTTAGACTGTGAAATGAAGAGAAGGAGAATTGGACTGAAAGAGATTTTTAATGGGAGGATTTTGGATTATTTTGTTTTTTCTTGACCCAAGATCTCCAATAACACAAGGGAAGGCTGTTCTGTAAGACAGCATCAGAGAAATCAGCTCAGCAAGGAACAACTTGGGTGCTGGTCTCCAGACAAGCAGCTGCCAAGGAAGAGCTTTCATATAGCAGTCACAGCTTGACATCATTTGTGTTTTCAGTGGGGCCCTTTCCAAGAAAATGCATTTTTTTTGTTTCCTAATCAGAGGTAAGTGACAACGGACACAGAGACATGGACATACATCCCACTAGGTAATATTTTCTTGGAATTCTATTAAAATCTATCAGCTTACCTTCTGCACATCCAAAAGCTGTGATTCACCTGCTACACTGCAGAAAATCCAATACTAGCTTTTACCCTTATGAGAAAGTGAACCTTATATGGGAACAATTTGTACATCAGAAAGGCATAAGGAGAAAGGACGATACAGCAGGTATTCTTCATTTCAAATTTCTGTTAAAACTGTAACTTACTTTCACAATAAAACCATACATGAAATGTAAGTTCACTGTGGACTTCCTGTTCTGATCAATCAATGCAACTTCCTACTAAAGTTTATTACAGCTTCAGGTTTGGAATGGTGAGTTTAGAAATACCATTGAACTTTTCCATGGACAATCAAATGCTGCAGTATCTGCAACCCTCCTTCTCAGGGTTCAGGTGTCTGTGATCTGAGGTCTAGCTCTGATACAACACAGCTGCACAACCTTGGTTCAAACTTCTAAGAAAATTGCTAAGTTCTGAGAAAGAGCTGTAGAAAAGAACCTGCAGTACAGCTTCAAGTTGACATTTTCTTATGATCACAAAACTAAGCGACTTTAAGACTTTGTTATATGCCTGAAAAAAACCTGAACCTGTTCACAGGCAGTCCCCCAAGGTATAGCAACAAGAAGGAAGAACTTAATTCCCAGTGACACAAAGATCCTTCCTGTTTTCTTGAGACAAAAAGGTCAAAAGATCCAAAGAAGCCTGCAAGGACAGAGAAAGGCAGCTGCCATTTCAACCTAGAGAAGTTCTCAGGAAGGAACTCATCTTTCCTAATAGTGATACAGAATGGGGAAGGGCATGGAAATAAGCTGTAAGTACCACTGAGATTCAAGACAGGCTAGGGCACAAACACTGACAAAGGGAGGGACTAACTACAGAATTAATGACAAAAGAAGATGGGAGGGTGGAAAATAGGGAAGACCAACTGCAAAGATGATTGAGTATTCAGAATATCACACACTAGGGGCTGCAGACTGTCCATCTTGTAGGAGCTGACAAGTGCTCCGTGTCATGGGGCAGGAGGAAAGTGGTGGCATGCAGTACTATCTTGCATACCTGAGGATGTTGACTTTGCATGCAGAGTTCAAGACAGTTGCTGGCCCATACCACCTGCCTAAAGATACTTTTGTCTGTTGCAACCTGATGCAGTTGGAGAGTGTATGACAGCAAAGTACTGTATAATTTGTAGGGACTATCTAAAACGGGTAGATGGGGAAGATTAAGAATTTTATACTTTGGCTTTGGATCAGGCTGTTCTTTCATCATTCAATTTTCAATAGAGTGAACCTATGTTGCCTGTATGAATACTGTATTTCCATATTATAGACCTTATATACTAGTAAGTTATGCACCCCTTTTAGCAATGAAAAGGAGAAAACAGGGAACTTAGTTAACATTCCCAAGTAAAAATAGGGTTGTTGCTCTCATCCACATCTGATCATTTTCAGGATCTGGTAACAGGAGATGAGGTCTCAATTAATCAGAGGGAAGAGGATGCTCATTCCATCAGTGAGCATTTTGGCACATGTAGATTTTTTCACAATGCCAGTGGATACCAGTGGGCAGCACAGAACTAGCGAAGTAATTTTGACACCTTGGAAAATTACCCAGCTGAAGCCAAAGCAGTGAGCAAAATTAATAAAATGAGAAAGCATAATCTTTAAGAGTGGGGATTTAAAGAGTTCCTCTGCTCTGTTCTTCCAGATTGTAACAAAGCCTTGTAGGAGTAATAGACAGTTTACAACTAACCTGCAGCAGTGAATCAAGAGCTCAATTGTACTGGGAGTAACAGCTTTCCTCGTGACAACCTCAGGTGATGGGGTAGAAGACACAGCAAAATTAACTATGTTAATTAAAACATTCCTGTTACTTCCTTGTATGAGGAAAGTGTGAATTCTCTGCCTGGAAAATTATTGGTAAATTGACAGTGATTGTTTTTGCAAATACTCCAGTGCAATAATTGTATCTTAGCACAGAGAAGTAGAGTTCTGACTGTTAAGAAGACCCCACAATTTGGGGATAGTCCATCAGAAGTTTCATTCATGGCAGTCTTTTTATTTCTTTTTTATTTTCTTAAATTCCAATAGAGTTTTCTGGTTCAGGAAAGGAAAAGATGGTAATTTTCTAGGATTACTCCAAATGTCACAGTGAAAAAAAGAAACATTATAAGAAAAAGGCAACAATTTTCCCTAGAAGGCCTTAAAAATCTTCTCCCTTAGCAGGAGAGAGGATTTTATTTTACTTTTTCTTCCTCAGGTAGCTGGCTTTAAGCTATATCTGTTCACCAGCAAATTCAAGGAACAACATTGTTTAGAAATAAAGTTTCATAATAGAGAGGCCATAACAAAAAAATTTGCAGGAGCTCATTTAGCAGTTCTGGATTTTCCAGGAGACTCTTTTAACTGGGGCACTGCCTCACTGTCAGAGTGCAGGGGCACATACTAGATGAAGATTTGTATCGTGCAATGCATGTCAAAGACAAAACATGTTGCAAAGCACTGAAATAAATAATTCTACTCACAGAAATATTGATATGGATAAGAGGAAACTACAAAACATAGTCTACCTTATTAATCCTTCAACATTTCTACTTGGGTTTTAATACGGAGAGTTCCACTGGTTTTGGGTCAGACTTAGAGGAGATCTGATTCTGGTATTTTTCAGGCACCAGAGGATTCCCAATCTACTTTAATAAGGGATAACAGGTTTTTTAATAACTATTGAATCCCAGATCCTCAAACTGATTATATCCCATATGGCAGAGCCACTGTTGGTTCTGTGCTTACATACAAGGTGATTTCTTTGGTTCAAATATTTGTGCAGCTGTTTAGCTGCTAGCAATGGCTGGGTGGTTGAGGTCTCTATAGCAGTGGTTGGCATTGTGAGCCTCACACCGAACTAACAGTCTTATTCCTCAGGTAATGGTGTCTGAAGTGTGGAGCATTCTGATATCCTGCCCCTAAATAACTCTAATTGTGGGTGACGACTCTGGAATTCTTATTTTACAGCTATACCAGAGTGAAAATGTATACCAGAGTAATTTGAGATATACTGTATAATGGAAATGTTCTGTCATGTATCTCCTGATGAATTTTCTTCCCATTTCCCCCTGCCCCCCTTTTATTTTAAATGGCAGCACTCTTCTAGGTTCATAACACCATATGAGACAGCTGTGGGAAGAGGAAGCTTTGAGCACAGCAACTGGTGATTCAAATTCCAGACAATCTGCAGAGGCCGCGGTTTCAGACCTTGAAACGAGAAAACCCTTTTTTTTAAGTCTGACTCAAATGTGGTTCACAACGACCAAATCCATTAAACCCCTCTTTTTCAAACCTGAACTCCACGTTCTAGGTTAAATCTAATCCAGACCTAAATGTAATTCCTCGGCCTTCCTGAACACTGCACTGAAAAAGCACTTACATTTATATTACATTTCATCAAAAGGAAGCAAAGCACTTTAGAAAGTATGTAACTGCTCCACTGAGGGTGATGCAGCCAAGTCTGGAGAGATTTTTTTTTTTCTTTGCATTCTAATTGTAGATGCTTTTATTTACTAAAGTTACAGATAGGACTTGTCTATTACAAGCCTCTGAAATCTCATTTTGCTAAAATGAAAACATATTTCAAATGCTTTGAAGAACTATTAAGATTATTGAATGTCTAGCGTACTGCTTCAACTCTCCGAGTGGTTCACTAGACCCCTAGGGAACAGCCAAGCAGCATACAATTATCACAGTAATTAAAAAGGTGCAATGACTGTTCTCTTAAAGACTCCTGTTTTATTAATTCTATGGTATGCTTTGGAGACTGGCATTATTTTACTCCTACCCAGCTTAATTATACCATCATTAGTTTATCAACATCTTTTTTAAGCCCTTGGGCCAGTTATTAGCCTGTCACTTGCTAACAGTTAACCAATAACGACTACACCTTCAAAGCAGGATCTTCTGCTACAAAAAAGCCAATTTGTAGAGACAGATTTAATATCATCATTCAATTTAAACTTTTCAGTCAGCCATCTCTTTCTGCTTTTAATTTAAGAGGGTTACTGTTTAGCTTAATGAAAACACAAATAATGCTGATGTATTACAAGATGTTACCAGGTAATAAAATACTTCCAGTACATAGTGGTTTATGAGACTGAACGCACGTTTTAATACTCAACAGTATGTACCACTGAAAAGACCAGAAAGCATATGATGTTCTTAAATGTAACTAAAATTCTGGATTTCTCTCTCTCTACTGGGTCTGGCTGGGATGGAATTAATTTCCTTCATAGCAGCCTGTATGGTGCTGTGTTTTGGATTTGTGACTAAAATGAGGTTGATAACACACCAGTGTTTTGAACATTGCTGAGCAGTGCTTGCACAGCCTCAAGGCTTTCTCTTTTTCCCACTCCACCCCCCCCAGCAAGTAGACTGGAGGTGGACAAGAGGCTGGGATGGGACACAGCTGGGACAGCTGACTCCACCTGACCAAAGGAATATTCCATACCATATGATGTCATGGTCAGCAATCAAAGCTCAAGGAAAGGAGGAGGAAGGGGGGATGTTCATTGTTATGGTGTTTGTCTTCTCAAGTAACCATTATGTGTGCCGAGGCCCTCCTTCCCAGGAAGTGGCTAACATCTGCCTGCCGATGGGAAACAGTGAATAAATTCCTAATTTTGCTTTGCTTGTGAGTGCAGCTTTTGCTTCACCTGTTAAACTGTCTTCATCTCAGTCCATGAGTCTTGTTGCCTTCCTTCTATTTTCTCCCTGTCCCGTAAAAGAGGTGACTGAGTGAGCGGCTGTGTGGGCACTTGGCTGCTGGCTGGCGTCAACCCACCACGCTCTCTAGCCCTTTAGTACAGACAGGCTCACCCAATGCTACGTTATCTAATCATACAAGCAGATGATAAAATTATGAGAAAAACTGGTTTAATTTTAAAATAACTGAAGTACTTGTGCATTAAATACATACTTACCTTACCAGATAATTTTACATTATTATAAAAGGCAGTGACCCAGAAACCCTCCTGAAGGGAACTCTAATTTTTATGCCTCATTTTTGACCAAGCTGAAGTTATCTTAGTCTAGTAAAGAAAATCTTATAAATACTAAGTACTTAACTATTATTATAACTTAACTGTACTGCTTTTTGGTATTTTTCATTAAATACTTCTTTCCAGTAATGAGACGAAGAAAAAAACCAAAAAGAATATCAGAGTTAGTACTTGTATAGACTTCAAAACATAACACTGGGATTCTGACAGCAACTATATTTCATTCTATGTTTGACATCACACCAACCAGTTCAACTGAAATGCCATTTAGCCACTGACAGGTGGCCAGGTGACTTTACAAAAAGTAACTTTACTTTCATATGCGATGGAAATACATCATCATTTCTGTTGAAGTATGTAATTTTTCCTGTTAAAAAGACAAATAACACCAAGCCATTCTTTAAAAGATTAGGATCAATAAGCTAATACCATTTGCTTACTCCCATTTCCTCTAGGTACACTTCTGCCTATCTTCCACCAACTTTACAGCAGCAGAAAGAAGATTCAAAATACTGGGGGAAAATACTAATGACAGAAAAAATTCCAGGTCATCATATACTCTATTATTTTCTGAGCAGCTGAATCCCAAATTAATTTCACTGCCACTCTTCCTGAAAATTACTATACAATTGCTTTTGTATAATAGGTCTACTTTGTATCTTTTCACAGTCAGAGGTCAGCACTATTAATTATAACATTCAAAACAGGAGCCAAGACTGCTACACAGCACCACAAATCACACTATCTCATTTAATGAAAAGACATGCTATCAGTCACTCAAGAAAGCAGTCCTTTGCTAAACCTCATCTGCTAATTGAGACTTAACACTGCATACTTTTGCTGTTACACAGGATCTCTTTCCACTTTATCTACAAGTTTGATATACTTGACATTGAAAAATGGAAAAAAGAAACTTTATAAAAAACAAAGTTCTTATCAAGCTTGGGATACTAGCCAAAAAAAAAAAGAAATTTAAAAAAAAAAAAGAAAAGGATGAATTAACCTGACACCCAAACATACACTGGCAAGAGAGGGGTGTAATGAAATGGAGAGAGCTCAGTGCATACCTGATAGTAAAAATCGTTTCTTTATACAGCACTCTACACTGACCACTTTAAGGCATGCACAGGTATGATTTCATCTACAGTCTGCAGTGGCACCGAAGGTTGGTTTCAAGATCATCATAGCTGGCAAATGCTAATAGCTTACACTTAAAAGCATTCAGTCTTAATTCCTGCAGCGTATTGGTTTAAGGTAGACAGTAAAAACTGCTAGTGAAATAACTTACGTTTTCAACCCTAGAAAGATGCTTACAACTTTCCAATCACTTTTGAGTACTCACCAGCACATTTTGTTCTTGTTTTGAGAGCTGGGCCAGGAGATCCGGTTCCTCCTTCACCTGGTCTTGTAAGTAATACACTGATTTCATATTCGGTGTCAGGATCCAGGTGCCCAATCTTATAGCTTGTGGAGTCCACAGGTTGTATGTCATACCAGCTTCCACTTGAAGTTCGATACTCAACTTCTCTTTGAATAATGGGTCCATCCCCATTGATGGAATTGGCATTCAACTGTATCCACAGGTAAGTTGCACCGACTGAGGACAGCTGAGGTGGAGCAATGGGAACTGGTGGCTCTGAAGCACAGTAAGTTACAAAAAGCAGCAATTATTATCTTGGCATTTTTTCTGCTTCTAAAACATTCAAATAAACCATGGGTTTTGTACTATATTAGAGCTGAAGATTGCATAAAAATATGGATATGAAGAAATCATCACTACAGATTAACTTATTTCCAATAAACCGCAATATGCAAACTTTTGCTTATGCACTTGGAGATTTTAACATGAAGCTTTTATTTTATACCATAAAACTTCAAACCGGGTGCAACTGCAATTCTACTCACTAGACATTACATGGCAACTTTTAACTTCCAATTTAAAAAGAAAGATGATCTCAATTTTTTAATCAAAATACAGCTCTTACTGGATGTAAATATAAATCCTACTCAAAACTAACATTTTTAAGCTTAAATTGATATTGAAGTCTATTCCTAGACATAGCCAGAACAGTGATTTCTGCATGAAAACAAAATGAATTTTTTATTAATTATTTCTCACGGACTGTACTACTCAGCCTTCAGATTTTCAGACTTTTGTGTAAGCAGCATAAATATAGTATTTTTTCAAGTCCTATATCCTGGTTAAACAGAAAGAGCTTCTAAATGAGAGCTGGGGGAATTCTTGAGTCTTTACTATGACTCTGACTCTATTTCATGTAATGGCTTATTTTCACTAACTACCACACAGGAGCAGTACTCTGTTGCACAGAGCAAGCATGCGTGTGATCTCCTGATAGTCTGCATTCTAAAGATTTTAAAAGTGAGGAAAATTTTAAAACCACTTTTATTTGTTACGTGATGGGCATCTCATTTTAAATAAGACTGCAGAAATAATTTGCAGACATCATCTCTTTTTAAAGGTAAATAACAAATTCATTTTTTTCCTATTGATTAACCAGGAAATTACTCTGCTGTTTCATGGATCACATCTGCATAAAATTCACCTTCCCATTGGTTAAATATATTTATACAGAATGAAGCCAGGCTGCTGTAATAAGGCACTGTTTGATCCAATATTCTTAACATATCTATCAGCAAACACTGCCACCTTCTTAAGGCTACACGGAATACGTAATGAATGTAGAACATCTGTCTTCCCTAAGCTGTAGATTCAGATTTATCCTCTTCTGCTAACCCTTTCCCAATATGTTGAGATATAGGTAGTCAAACAGAAAAGAAGTTGAATTTATATATTTCATCATTTTCTCAAGGACTTCAAAGTCAGAGTTAGAGCAAAGAACATGAAAGAATGAAGTACAAGGGAGAAAGGAACTCTGGAAATAAGTACTAGTATTTCCTGAGAAATAGAATTGCTATTTTAACAAACATGTAATTATCCTACGTTATGCCACCTTTTTTCACTTAGAGAAAGAGTACTCAACTCACAGATCACTAAGTACATTGAAGATTAGCTATGCCTCAGATAGGTATTGTTTCTAAATTAGTGCTGTACACTTGCACATAAGCTTCAATCTGGGCAATCTGTTAGTAATTGCTGAAATATGATATCACAAACCAGCAAACATAGTCATCGGCATTATATATTTTCATCTTAACAAAACTAATTGATTACTGTCATGAAGAACATGATACAGTGGGCAACAATCCAGAATGTCTCCAAAGATGTCTACTAATTATTACTGATTGCAATAGACTTAAAAGTAGCTTAATATATTGTGGTAGATTCCAGTAAACAAAGAAAAGAATATTGTTTACATTTTCAAATCACTAGGGAAAACACTGTTATATGTCAGTAGCAATATATGGCAAACTGATGTCATCTTTCGGTTACACACATACTGCAGTTTTATTGAAATTATTGTTCCTGAAGTATATAAACTATGGCTTCATACAGCGATAGCATGTCTGGAAATAGTTCTGACTTGACTCAAAATGATTTACCATCAATTTAAATCATTAGGCTGTTTTGTGAACCAAGACATGAAATGGAACTTTTATAGAGCATCCTAAGGCATTTACTTAGCCATGCTGAAAGAACAGTTAATTACTTTCAAGTTTCAAATGCTACTAAAGGCTGTTGAAGTGCCATTCAAAATGCAAACTCAGGAGTTAGGTCACTAAGGTTAGTGGTTACACCAATTCATTCCAAGTATTACAAGTACTTGAAATAGACAGTATTTTATTGTCTTTTTATCCCTTGGGGCATATTTTTCATTCCTTTGTGATCAAAGTGCAAAAGGTTAATGCAAGCTGCATGATTTCAGCAAAGCCTGCATATACTGCAGTTTAATACTAAAAGTAGTCTTCTTACCAGAGACCGAGGTTACATAAAATGAACCTTTCAATACAAATATGATGCTCATTATTAAGTGACTGGTTAAAAACATGAGACCCGGAGTTAAGCAGGCACTTTAATACAAATGGTGTACTACCAAATATAATGAGCTGATTTCATGACTAAGGTATGAAAGTTGTTCTTCTGACTTACTCATTTATTCCTCCTTTAGGCAGAATGATTTAATTTTTTTAGGATACTGAGGAGTTTGGATCACTTAATCAGGTAAGTACCAGACTGCAGCACCATCTTTCACTAAAAGCAGTTTTACTGGTGGCCACTGCTGTAGTCTCAAATAAATAACATGCAAATTATTTTCCAATTAATACCTTTATGAAAATGGTACGATAGACCTGTGATTTTACAGCTGTGTACATTCAAGGAAGGAATTTCAACTGCCTGCAGAATCAAGTTCATAGCAGTGGCTATTTAGTACGATGGTTTAGCTTAAAGAGTTCTCCCTTGTAGATCCCTCTTGAAACACAAGAAAACAAAGCTATTCCGTACTGTGAAACCCTTTAAACATAGGCTTTTAAAATAGAATATTAACTCAAAAAAGAAGGTAAGTTTATCCATAATTTCAAATTTAATGCTTTTTCAACTTTGAACAGACAGGTGACCTATTCTTGAATTCTGTGGCAAATGGCGATGGGCATAATCCCTTATGGAAAGAAAATAGTGGCCACCTTACAAAGCCAGAGGTCTGAAGATGATGGACAGCTTTAGGCAGATGCTCTAATGTCAGCCTACATAAATGGATCATTTACAGTGAATATGAGAAAAAAACAAAGCCTTTATGATAAGGAGCAGCCCTTCTCTTATGCAGAGGATAAAAACAAATGTAGTCGTACATGCATATAAACTATTTATTCTTATGTGCTTCTATATTAACTGGACACATACTTGAAACAGCAACTTCTTTATTTACACTGCTTTGTGCTTTAAATTATACAGAATTTCCAAACATTTTCTACAAGATCCTAACATCTTTATGTTTTGCAGTTCTTTTAAAATTTTAATAGGGAGGGGAAAGGCATCACACAGAGATGCCAGTGGAGATAATGTAAATCTCTGAGATTTAAGTGAGTTACAGAACGCAAAAAATAGACATTTCTTCTCTGTGGCTCAGAACAGCTAACTTGAAAAATGAAAAAATCTGCTTCAATGGTAACGAGAACATTTTTTGATTTTTCCTTTGAGGTGAGAGGATGGAGCCATGCTACATTTGTGGGAGAACAAGGAAGAAAGATTTATCCTGCATGCTAGTTTTATTTTAATTAAATAGTAACTGTTAGTAAGACAATGTCACGATATTCCCACGTGATACTGTTCAGCACATCATGAGTAGATGAAGTGATAAAAATAAGGTATCAACCGTCTCTGATGCTCTGTCCACATTAAAAAGTCTTTATTATAAAACTAATCAAACCATTATAATATAGTCTTGAAATCAACTAAACACCTTTAAGAATGTTTTTCTTCCGTTTTCCTCTCTATTTTGTTTTTTTTAATATATATATATATTTCTGTGCTCCTCTCTTGAGCATGCAAATTATTCTATCCCTTTGGAAACAATGGAGAGCAGTGCCATTTTGCAGCATTTAATTGTGGATGAAGTGCAACAAATTCCCCCTCTGATAACAAAAGACACTGCAATGATTTTGAAACACCACAGTTCTTCATGCAATATTTTTTTCAAAAAGTCTTTAGATAATTCCTGCCAAAGCATTTAATTATTTAATTAAACAATACCTCTAAACAGTATGATGCATAACATGTGAGCTAATTTTACACTATTCCTTACTGAGACTGTTCAGGATGAAAACTTGACCTGACCCAGTATCTGAATGTTCTTAAAATTACTTGTAAATTCATCATTTAAGAAAATGTAATTGTTGTATTTTATACATATTTTGAAACTTTACAGAAAAACAAGTGTCCTTGTACTATACACTGATAAGCCTAAGCAGGTACAATCTAATTAGTTTGACATTAGTAGATAACCTGCTAAACCCTGCAGTAGTTGTAGTATGACCATTACCACCCATCCCTAACTAGGCCCAAACTGTTCCCTTCCCCAAACATGATTCCTCCCGAACCCAATTGCTCTGACTTGCCCACTCCTGACTTGCCAACTCTCTTTTAAGACAGCGCTGCCTCAGCCTGCGTTGCTCTCTCTCCATGCTCATCTGCTTACCTAAGTGGTCTAAACCCATCTACCCTTCCCTTTCTCAGCTTTGCTCTGTTTTCGTTTTCTCCCCACGCCATGGTCACCATCCCCACGTTCCAGACACCACTAAATTCCCACCCCAGGTTTGGGGTTTTTTACCCCAGGC
This sequence comes from Ciconia boyciana, assembly GCF_034638445.1. Taxonomy (NCBI): domain Eukaryota; kingdom Metazoa; phylum Chordata; class Aves; order Ciconiiformes; family Ciconiidae; genus Ciconia; species Ciconia boyciana. The sequence continues at coordinate 56,293,333 of NC_132935.1, read as the reverse complement.
TGCATCTACAAGCTCTGTGCCTGCTCCTCTCCCTGCCTTCCAGTCTGCTGTTGTTCTTCTAAGCATGCTTCTCCCTAGCATCTGCTTTTCCTTTCCCCTCCTGCACTAGACAGTTCCCCTTTCCAGACAGTTCTCTCTTACACTGGCCTCAGCCCCCTTCCTCATCCCCTACATACATATTTTTACATATGCATGTATGCATATATGTTTATCTTCCACCCTTTGTCGTCTTTCTCCCTAGTTTTTAGTGCTTATGTAGTCCCAATTTTGAGCTACCTCCCCTCTCATTTCAAAACACCTCCCACTTTGCCATACCTTTCAATCCCAACACTAACAACCCCATCTGAGCATGCAGCTACTTGCTCTTGCACCCCTCACTATCCATCATGCATGTCACCATTTTACCCTCACAGCACAAGGGCTCAGCGAGGTGGAGGGCTGTATACTAAAAGCACGGGAATGGTAAGCTCACAGCTTTTGCTTCCCGTGCCTGGATCCAGCCCATCCCAGAGGAGCTCAGATCAGTGCTTGCATTTAAATTCCATTCACTGTATCTAGAATTTAGGGAGAATCTGAGAGCTTAACTCAGAGAAGTCTTCATCGTACATATCAGAATGGGGGTCTTGGTGGGTTTTATTTAGCAGCTTGTAAATTGACTATACTTGAAAACAGATTTTCACAGGAACAGAGAAACAGCATTCTTGACATAACTATTACCCTCCTGAAAAAAAGTTCCTGCTTCAAAGCCCAGAGTCTTCAACACTTTGCTCTAGCAAGTTTGCTAGGATGGCTGAACAATCTCAACTGTTTTGGGTGGAGGTTTTCTCATAACCTTCAGGCTGAGGCACACATCCACGCTGGAAAATATCAGCCTGAAGTCAGTTTGCCAAAATATGAGCATCCAAAAGCAGGACTTCATGATAGGAATTGTCAGGCAACCATAAAAATAAGTCCTAATACCACCACTGTTTGTAAAAAAGGGTACAGACAGCCTGGTGGATCCAGCATGAAAGGCTAGTTGGCAGAGAGAAAACAGGCGTTAAGTACTGTGTATACTTAATGTATGAGAACAACAGATAAGCAATCTTTAATATTTTCTTACTGTGTCTTGATCTCAAAATGATTTTGCCCTGCAGAATAAAGTCTTTGCTCTAGAGGTCCAGAAGAGGTTTGGTTCTGCTCCCGGTGTTAAATCTTCCATTTGGAAAGATGCAGACATTTAAGCTGCCAGCATTACAGATGGTTACCTTTCTATGCCCTCGCTTAAAAACCTAACAAAACTCCTTTTAACCAATTTGACACCTAGGTTTACCTTGTTTGAACTCAATAAGCAGTCTGAACTCTGTAATAATCTGATGTCTGCTCAGACAGGCTCATTCTGTTCTCCTAAATCTAATCTGTGTTGGATCTGCCCACTATTAGAAAAATTCAACCCAGGGACTGTATGTAGAAGTCTAATTTACTTCACCAAATACATTTAATCAATTCCACCCTACTATTTTCCTTTTGCTCAATGTTTGATTACTTTTATGTCACCTATTAGATACGAACTGCTGTTTTTTACAATAAGTGGGTGATCTGACAAGGCCAATTTCATGTCTCCCATCAGATGAAGTGACATTTCAATCCAATTCTCTGACAAACTTAAATGAGGATACTGTGTAGTTTGAGCACACACAATGACAAGGCACTTGTCTTTTCAGCCTTTCCTATCAGAACAAACACTCGGGTAAATTGAAAACCTCCCCTTCAGGATTTATTTAAATAGGACAATCAATACTTTATTTCACCATTCTCTAAAAGACATATAAGATAACACAAACAAGTTTTCAAAAAAACCCCTTTTTTTCCTTCTTGTTTAAGGCCAGACTAATTGTTCACTGACAGGCTTTTTGCTCATTAACTAGACAATATTCATGTTTACAGTTCTTTAATAAGATAACATGGGATTAACTGACAGCTTTTTAATTGCTTCCCCCCACAGATTAAACCTTGCTATAACCATATCTGCTCAGGTAAAAAAAAGAGGGGAAAAAAACCAAAGAAAAAAAGGAACATTTGGCAGTTTCTTACATATCTCTCATGTTCAAGATTTGGTTCCTATTCCTTTGTGATTTCAGGTTTGGTTTTCAGTACCTGACACTAGTAGCCTTTCCACTGATTTTGGAAGTTCTCGTAGCTGGTCTCCAGTGCCACACAACATCATGCCACAGCAGCACTACAAACCTTAAAGAGGTTTACATAAGAAAGTAACTGGAATCCACTCAAAGTAAGTTCCTATTTAGTGAAACTATATCTACAATAAAGAAGAATGAACGTTGTACGGAGTTGTAACCCACTCTACTGTGCAAATGTCCCTATTTAAAAGCAAAGGGACTTTGAAAAAATCTCAATTCCAGTGCAGGAATTGTTATTTGCAACTTGAGTTACAAGTTCAGTAACCAGAATGAAACAGAGCACAATAAATGTTAAGAACTGATTCTCTTTAACTTACAAACGCTAGGTTTGACTCTCCTGTCATCCTAGCAGTGCAATTCCAGGGAAATTCCTCTTAAGTCAGCTTAGTTACACCAGCGAAAATGAGAAGAGAATTAGATTCATTGTTTCCAACAAAGAGCGGGGAGTAATTACACCACTATTTCTACACATACTATTATTAACCCATCAGTAACTTCCATGTATACTAAGCATTATATGCAATATGGGTAAATGTACATTTCTTCATGATTTATCAATGGTAATGGATTAAAAAAAGATATAGCTGCACTGAAATCAATCTATTACCTTTGAATTCTGCTAACTAACATTGCAAAAAAGCTGCTGAAAAAATTAGGAAATACAATTTCTTAATTATACACCACCAATAAGAAAGCATATTTACTAATTAGCCCCTAATGCTGCTATTTCAGTATAGTCATCTAAGGTTTTACAGCACAATGTTTAAAATGGGTCTTTTTAGGTCAGAAGGAATGACCTGCAGGTGGTCTCATAAAAGCTCCAATACAGGCAACAGGGATTACCATAATTACTTTGCCACTCTAAAAGTAGTTAATGGGATTACACCCAAAGGCTATACACTTGTTCACAGCGCCCAGCGCAAATTTTCTGAAAGAATCTGGGTAAGCACAAATGCTTTAATGATACGCTTCATAAATTTCATCTACTGCACTGCAAAAGGAGCACTAATAAATTAAAACACGCTAAATCAAAGAAATTGAAAAAAATCTAACTTCTTTGGCTTTCTGTATCTCCTGTCACTGATACAGTCAATCTTCCATCTGCCTCCTTCAGGCAGTCTCCATTCTTCCTCATTTCCACTGATCTTGGGTCTGAAAGATGCTTCATCATTCCTGTTGGGGTTCATACTCCACCCTTTCTTGCTCTCTTTGCTGACTTCCATACATTTCCATTTTTGGCCACTCCTTTTATTTCCTTTTCATGCTATCTTTGCTTGGACTGAAATAACCTTATGTTTTCCACCATGCCTTGTAATTATATTCTGATCTCACCTTCTCTATTTGCCTCTTTCTTCATCGGTCCATTCAAATAGCTCATCTAAGTTTTCATACTACAATTTGTTTTGTCATGTTATCTTCATACACTGGTTATTTGCAACCTCCTCCTCCTCGTCTTGTCCCGCTTCTCTCCATTTTCTCTAAAACACATCCACTTTGCTTTGCTTTTTTAATGTCTTGGCCTGATTCTTTATTTATGCCACTGTGCCTCCTGCCCTTTAAACCCCTCCTTTACTGCTAGCTTCTCATATGCATGCTTTCTATACTGACTTCAGAAACAACATCCATGCTACATTTTCAGATGTAACTGTTATCCCACACCTTGCTTATTACCCTACATATAAGTTGCCTTTAGGAAAAGGATCATATCTTTAAAAACTCCTGACAAATCCCATATAGGTTTATAAATATACAAAATAATTAAAGAGTTAGGAGAAAGAAAAGAGCAAGTTCCAGATCAACTAATAACAAAGCCCCTTATTCAGTCTGCTGTCTGCAACCAGAACTGTACAAGCTCTTATACTGCAATAGGTACTGATTTTTTAATTAGATTACTAAGTCATAAGAAATGTTAATTTGTATCTTAACCCAAAAGAGAAAACCTAGAGCAAGATTTGGAAAGCAGAGTGACAAGAAGCTACTACACAAAAATTAATTTCTTGTTCGTGTTACTGCTTAGCCTATAAGTTTCTTTAACTCTATTAGAACAGCTATAACGATACCATCCATGATAACCCAAATGCTATCCCCAAAAGCAAAAAAGTCCTATCCAATGAAGGATACTGTTTCTAAAATCAGAGGATACATAACAGATGCAAGTGTGTCCTTCCTAGTTTCCAGAGGAAAATTCCACACCTGTGGTGAATTTAGTTTTAGGGCACTCGTTCACTCCTTAACAACTTGGATCAAATTGTTTTCCAAAAGAAGAGAGAAAGAGCCTTTAGCCCTTCATCTCACTTCTTGCTTGTTAGGCACAGAATGGACCAGAAAAGGAAGACATGTAACACAATAATGTGGCTCCACAGCTTAGGTGCTACAGAATCTGGTTTTGTCTCTGAAACAACAAAAATAAAATTTTGTTCCTCCAAAATACTAGTATAAAAGCAAGAAGCAATCAAAATGCAATTTAAATATAATGAATGTTAAAAAATTGTTTTAGCACAGTTGTCTGTAATAAGGATGGACATACCTGTATGCATTCCATTTACATTTAAGTGTTTCCTGCTGTTTTTAAAAACATCCCTCCATATGTTAGAATATGTGTATTTTATGTGTTCATTTTAATGTAAAACTTTCATATTTTGCAGTAAATACAGTTTTAGAATGCAATCTCCATAAAGGAGGTAAATAGCCAGTATTATGTTCATACCTTTAAAAAAAAATCTGCTAAATATACTTTTAAAGAAATATAGTTCTAAACAGTGCATTTTGGGGAATTATTCAAAATAACAATCAACAAATAAGTAGTTAATTAGCCCTGGCTTCTTCTGTCATTCTCTTGTTACAGCTGGGTAGACTCTTAAGATTTACATAAACAGAGTCTATTTATTGAAAGTCTTATCAACTTTAACAGGCTATTAACCTCTTATCGACATTCTTACTGAATTAGCAATTGCAGGTCCTTATTCCATACACTGATCATGCAAATACTGATTTTTTAATTGTGAAATACCTTTGACTATCAGTTCTGCATAGTTCGATACACCAACTCCTCCTTCTGTCCGAATCATGCAGCGATAGTTACCAGCATCCCGCTTCGTGGCATTTACCACACTAAAAAGAGCTACAAATCGGCGAAAGTTGAACACTTTTATGTCCTTCAAAGGTGCATCCCTTACATAAATACCCTAGGCAAAGAAACAAAAATAAAGAATATTGTTAGTCATATTTAAAAAAACCACCGACAACAAATTTTATTTCTCTCAAGTTCCCCAAGAGAGGAGGCAAGATAAAAGCAGAAGTCTGTATGTTACTTTTACAGATGTTTACGGTGTGTGAGACTTTACTGCTTTCCCATGTGAGTTAAACCATTCATCATCAGTGGGCGACCACTCATCTGGAACATCTGCTTTCAACTCTTTATAGATTAACTAATAGAAAGATTTCAGAGCAATGTAACGTTTACTTGCTTGGCTTGCTTTACACAAATATTTAAAGTTATTTCTTTTAAAGAAACATGAAATCCAGCATACTCAATCTCCGCTTTCTCTTCCCCTCTGCATCTGCTACTTGGCACATGCATCTTGCACAGCTTGCACGGAAATGTCAGTGGATGGTTCTCGTATAGCAGCACCTACACACAGGGTTATCAGCAACTCAGGTGGAAGAGCCTAGGCACAGATTTACCAGGCAAATGACCAACAAGGCAGAAGCTGTCTCCATCTCCCACTTCCTCAGCATGATACTGGGAACTGCGCAGTTTCTACCCCAGTGCAGCATCTCGCCCTCAATTCAACATATTGCATGCACGGCACAAGAAAATGAGCTATGTAACAGCTGAGGGGCACAAGGCCCAGCATAAGTCCATACTATGGGCCTGCTCCCTCATGTGATCTGGTGCGTGGGCTGGAGGAGGAAGAAAGGGAGGGTAGCAGACAGAAGAGGGCAGAGACGACATCTTGCGATGTCCTCTGACACAAAGATGAAGGCAGAGAGACTTGGCTCTCAGATTCTCATCAGAACTTGTGCTCCACCTGCCCATGAAATAGGAATCATGCACTATGAACACCCAAAACCCCTCAGAAAATGTAAAATCATCAAATTACTAGAGCTGGCTGAAAAAAAAAAAAACCAACCCAAAATCTAGTGACAACATTTACTCAAACAAGCAAACAAGAAAGACACACTTTTCACAGGAACATATACATTTCAACAAACTGAAGGCTAGGGCCATTATCAAAACATCAAAAGAAACTGGAGAACCCCAACAAGCACCTCCCAAAAGACGCTCTCTCCAGGAAGGCATATGCACAGTCTTGATGCTATGTAATGATACCAGTTATTTTTAGTAGGTTTTTCTGACTTCAGGAGCTTCAAGCAGGGCAAGGGTCCTGCACTACCGAGCTTCTATAAACCATCAACACAGCTGGTGATGTCTGTTTTTCTGCCCCAGAGTTTGTAGTTTGTCCAGAATTAAGCAGAATTTAAGCTCTACGTAGGAAATACTGACCTCAGTTTGTTATGGCCTTTACTTGCCACCATACTGAAAGTACCCTTAAAATACCAGTTATAACCAGAGAGTTTCAAATACCAGCACATAAAATTAAACTCATCCATAAATCACAAAACCAAGTCAAAGTTAATCATGGCATTAATGCCAAAGAAGCAGCATAATTAACAGTAAATACTGATTCTCATGCACAGTAAGGTAGAGTTACTCCCTCTTCAAAAATAAACGTGGGTGATGCACAGCTTATTTAAAAGAAAAAAATGCTTGTAACATACCCAAAGAAGAATGTAATATCATGCCTTAAAAATTACCCAGTCTTAAATTATTACTTGAGAATTACTTCAGATAATTGCCAGCTCCTTAAAATTCCTAGATTTCTGAGCTGCAGATAAACTGGCTTCTCTCATGTGCCATGGCAGTTACCGAAAACAAAACTTGGAAAGAAACATTTCAAACCTACTATTTTTACTGGTTTTGCCACTGTAATATCCTTCTACCTATCCTTCTAAGAATGGCTGCAGATAGCAGGAAGCAAGCAGAGTGGGTTAATTACGATTTTGGAGAATGAACATTTCTTAAGAGCAACATTATTTTTTGCCTAAGACAATAACTGATTAATCCTAATTATCAGAGCTGCTGACCAGTCACAAACCATATGGTTTTAAAGCGTGTTCCTGCAGCTTTCAGACTCTTTAAGGACTCTGTGCATAGCCAAGTCATGTGCTTACATTACATCCACCCACGCTAGTTTTTCCTTTTTTCTAGCTGCAACATCAGGAAGCTTTACACAGGCTATTTTATCTTGCCAAGAAATAGGGTAAGTTATTCCCTAGGGAACAACACACTGCCACACACTGATTAATTCTAGTACCTAAACTAGCTCAGCTCATTTAGAGTGTGAACAAGGCCCTCCACTTCAGCCTGCACGGTACACCCACCCTTCCACATGGGCACCTGCATTTGGAATTTACCAGGACTCTCATGAGTTATAACACAACTGAAGAACCGTGTAAATATTTAAAGAATTATTTCTCACTGTTCCCACCCAACAAAGGCTACAGAATGCTGTTAAAAGGAGAAAAAGGTGAAGGGAAAGGACTAGGCAATGCCATGAGGCAGCATAATTTCTGCCTTAATCTGCAGCCTGTGAAGAGAGGAGACCACGGAAAGGTATGGTGCATGCACACGCCCTGCTGGTCCTACACAGAGGACCATCTCCTACCATGCCAGCCCCCTCAGACCTCCCAATGGCCCATAGAAATCCTGAACAACACAGCCTGGGTTGTCATATAAACAGCCAGGAGTCCACAAAGGGAAGTGCTCAAATACCCGGACACATAGGACTTATTTCCCATCTCTTTCTGTGCATACGTAGAATGAAAATTGGAACTGATCAATCCATTGCAGCATTTATAATAAATTATTATTTCACTGGGGTCCCATAATCTTTTTCACCTTTTTCTTATTCTCAAACACACTAATGTCGCCTGATTTCAAATGTCTTAACTGCTGTTCTACAACAGGAAATCTTAGTTTGATCAAATAATTGACTATATGGCCATGCAACACGTGCTATCCATTCACATGTCAATAATTTCAATTGAAAAAGAGAGAAGCCAAAGCATATTTCAGAGGCACACATAATTTTGCTCAAATGAACAAGCTACATGAGCCTTAAATGTAACTCAGCTTGGCTCTATAGAGGATTTGAGCCTTTTTGTCCCCCACTGAAGTCCAGATGTGAAACAGGTTCTTAATGGTGGCTTCAAAACTCATGGAGCTCCAGAATAAAAAGTCTTTATTACTATTATTATAACACACCTGTAAAATAGATGTGAGATTATTATTAATAAAGATTATCTTGACTGACTTCTCTTAAACATTACAAACTCACATCAGCAAAGTGTACAGTTTCTAATTATATGTTAGAACTCAAACAGTCTCACAGAAATCACTGGCATGCCATTTCCTACTAGAACTCAAAGGAGACAAAAAAAAAAGCTTAGATTTTTTTCTTTAGTCTCTTTGGGAAAAATATTTTCAAGGAAAACACAGTATCTGGAATGGACAAAGACTAAGAAACATAATTGTTTTACTTTCCACAAGAAAAAATACATCTCAAGAGAGCAAGTCTTCCCTCTCTTCTGGGATGACAGCAAATGAGTAGGAGAGCCGCCTAATTTATTTAAGCCTGAGCATAAAGGAATGGTAATGACGGTAATGAATTCAAGTATAAGAAAAGTTCAATCCACAGGCATTGCAGAAGAGAGTTTAAAAAAAAAAAAAAGGCTGTACAGTAAAACAAAACAAAACAAACAAATAAAAAAACCTAACCAAAAAAACCCTCAAACAACCCACACCCCCAAACACTTATTTCAGCAATGGACAAATGGCAAAAGACTATTTTTAGTCTGAAAAAATGTTATTTATAATTTGATATATGAATACAGAGTGGCTTCTGTTTTAACTGTACCCACACGGCCAGCTTTGCTCCCTTTATTTGTGATTCACATTTTGTTCTCTCTGAGTTACTGCACAGTGTCTTCAGGAAGCTGCACAGGTATGACAGTGGTCACTTTTATGGTTAGTTAACTATCTGAAATTTGGAGGAGAATGTCAATAATATTTTCTTTTCCATATTTAACAGGCCCCTTTAAGCACATTGTATGATAAACAAGCTCTCATTTCATTTAGAATGGCTAGAAATAACTTACTTATATCAAACGAACATTCGTTTATTTAACATATTAGTACATCCCACTACAATTTTTTTTACAAAGAATTAGTTTTAGTAGCATTCACAAAAATAAGTTTTTAACACTCGCTAATGCAACATTCTGAAGTCTCACAAATAAAAGAGATCATTTACAATCTATCGGTTTACTAATTGTAGTCATTAAAACCTTAATTTCAGTTCTTTTAAGATAGATTTTGAAATATACTGATAGGTCTTGCAAACTACCAGTTTTTATCTGGAAGCCCGAGTCTTCACAAATATATCATATCCTATTGAAAATTAAACACACAAAAAAAGACAAGTCTGTAATTTACTAATCCCATTCCAGAAAACAGTATAAAATTCATGATTTACAATGCAACACTGTGGTACTCTATATTAAAACCCATTAAAACAGGTTGTCGGAGCAACTTTGTAGTATCCTTCTGTTTTATGGGTGGGGTTTTTTTGTTTGTTGTAAATACAATTCAAAGATAAAGATAGTTCTTTTTACTTTTTGTACTTTAGCCCTGATTTGCCATGTGAAAGACCGAGGCTTTACTACAGATTAAGCTTGCTAGCTCTTTCTGCCTCTGGGACTCGGAGAACTGTGTGAACAGGACACTTCATTCTTTGGAAGGAGGAAACTGCCGTAATCATTTAATGCTAGACCTGCTTGGACTACAAAGGCCATGTCCCCAGGGAAGAGCTATCTAACCTTCTTAGAGCAGAAGAATTTTGACTGCAAAACAAAGATTGCAAAATGTTGAGATCCAAAAATGAAAATAACAGGTTCCACTGGCTGCTGAGCAACCCATACATTTTCAAATGCTCAGAGAAAGCTTTTAAAAAAAGAAATACACATATTCAAAAATGCTATTTAAGCCAACTAATGAAAAGACATAACTGGTAAATCACTTGTAACAATAAAATTTCTATTAAACAATGCATTATTTAATATATAGGGATATTAAAAAAAAAAATCTTAATTTAACCTCAGGATATATACAGCTTGAAAATCCATATTCCTAGTACCAGCATATTAAATGCATACAGAAACAGCTTAAAGCACTTTAAAATGCACATTATTTTTCCATTTTAGGCAAGCTAGAATGAAAAGAAATAGGTTGATGGTTATTTAAATTAGACTTACAGTCTCTTTTAGGCAATGAACTAACTGTAAGTCTTCTAAATGAACAGCAATTTAGCAGCAACAAGATATATATTAAACCTTTCAGAAATACTTTTAACAAAAATGCAGCAATAATTCAAAGGGATTGAAGTTCTGGGATGTTATATCCAGCACTACCACCGCATTAATAACTCTCAAGGTATGTTTTAACAATTTTGCCAGAAGAGACTTAACAGGAAACATTGGTCAGTCACCCTCTGTCCATACAGGTAGATTAAGCAGCTTTTCATACATTTAATAAAAGAAAGGGTTTGCATTATCCCACTTTCAAATATGCACATTTATAAAATTGTGATTAGAGTCATACCAGTGGGATCTCAAATAACATTGGTAGTGCCAGAAGTAATTTTGTTTAAAATATGTATAAAATCTAAATCAAATAGTAATTAATAACTCAACAAAATTGCTTCGCAGAGTTCATATCATTCCAATAATTAAGACAGCTGGCTTTACCTCTGAATTTCTAGAGCTGCTTTCATAACCAAGACAACTGTTTGTCAGTCTAGATTAGAACCACCACAGATCCTGTGATTATCCTGTATTTATTCCATCTGTGTAAGTTAACAAGTGTATTTCATTTAAGTAATGATGCTGTGCTGGAAAAATATTATTATTGTCCTATTTGGAATTATTCTGCTATGAGCCAGAATTGCACTCTGCATGTGTAACTAATGGGCATTCAAGCAAAATGTTATTATTTTACCTTTCGAGAAAGATTTCAGCTTTCAATATTCTAGTGTTTGATAACTAAGCCTTTTCTTCAAATCACATAGCTCTCCATAAATCTGTTTATTATGACTAAACCTAAATGCTGGCTGGAGCTGCCAGGTAATATTGTAAAATATTACTAAAGTTACACATTGAGATATCAAATATTAAGAAATGACATCTATTTGAAGATACAATTAAACATACAGAAAGTAAACAAAGGCATTATTGCATTTTCTGGAGTTGTTAAACTCAGTGTAATTTACCCAAAGCAGTTACTCTTTACTTACATACTGAAATTGTTTTGTATCATTCTGACAGGAGCAAATCTGTTATTACTACATAGAGATTTTAAAACCAAAAAAAACCCCAAACCCCTGCTCAACCTTTTTTTTTATTTTTACATTAAATTCCAGAGCAATTGAGAAGAGTTAATATTCTCTAAAAATTTGTCAGTGCCCTCAAAATACGTAAAAATTCCAAGTCTTCTTTCCATTCATCTTTAGAAGCACAGAATACAATACAAAATTACTTGTAGGGAACTACATCCTCAGAAACATCTGGAGAAAACAGAGCACTAGGAAATCTCTCTCTAACACAAGAGTTTTATACTTTAGATAGAAATTATGGCAATGATCCATGTATCTGCTAAGCATTTTGCTGAACCCATAGCCCTACTTATAAAGTCATTTAATCTAATACTGTATCTTAATTCTTTGAAATACGCAATGCTAAGTACTTCTCATCATCCTTTTATTTGTATTAAAAATTCCAAGAGTTAGGATTAATAACTTGCTAAAAAATGAAGAGAACATACACAGGATCTTAAACACTCTGCCTTTGAGTTCTGCAGTCGCCAGGCTTCTGGAGGGGCTGGGAAGGAGCAGAGTGATGAGGAGAAAATGAGAAAGTAAAGATCATTAGCATAATTTTCATCTGTACACACAATGCAAAGTATACTAAAGCAGGCATTTGTCTGTCTTTTCTATCCAAGTACATAACAGGACAGTTAAAAAACCGTGCGGTCGTGTCCCACATTCTCTTCACTGGACAAGTGTTATCTTGTTGGGAAGAAAAGCGGCATGGGATGAAGGAAGTCCAACTTGCAAGTTCTGGAGACAGCCTGAAGTCTATTCCAAAGTTATAAACAACCAGAATAGCAGGCAAAACCAAAGTAATACCAAGTCCTACAAAGCAGGTAAGGAAGAAGGAGCCAGGAAGGAAGCACACACATATTTGATGATGAAAACCCATGCCCTATTCAGGGTGAGGCAGCGGCCTCCTGAAAAGATCCTTTCAAATGGGAGGAATGAATGGCAAGAAGAGACGCATGCCTATGGTTAAAGAAAGCTATAGTAAACCCAACAGTGACAGTGCAATTTGTGAATAAAGACAACCATAGCAGTAATAACCAGTAATAAGTTAGGTACACACTGGTTCATGAAACAGGGAAGCTAATGTAGAAGGGTTTGGCTGGAGGTGTTTCCGTCTTAATTACTGAGTCAGTCACGTAGTTTAGCAGCTCTCACCCCCAACACACACCTCCTCCAATGCTCTGTTTCCTTCCTATCATCTTCCCTTTGGGTTTAATTTAATTTAATCTTTACTTCGGTTCTCTTTGCCTCAAAACAGTTTCAACAGCCCTTGGTCTTATAAAAGAAGCTGCCATTCAACTCCAATTTGAACACGATACCTCCCAGCAGTAAGTTTGTACATTTTAACTACAGTATTCATTGTAAAGGTCACTGTTTCTTTCTCCCAAAGGTCCAAGAGCATAGCACAGAAAGCTTATTGCATTTACTTCACCAATTGCCTAACTCATATGTGTCCCTAAGTGATTCTACTGCTGCTGAACTGTGCTTCATATCAAGGCAGTCTTCAGGGTCCAAAAACAGGCATACCTAACAGGCTCTTCAAAAGCAAGCTGAATTTAACCAGCCCCCCGTGGCACAGGTCAACTGTTCCAATATCTCAGGTTTGCTAATCACCATGTATTATATTATTTAACACTCCAGAATAACTGGAAGATTAACACATCAAACTGAGTTTCTTGAAAAGAGAACACTACTTGGGTCGCTTCGTTTTCAAATTCAGATAAGAATACCAAAAAGGTTAGACTGATACAGGTAATCCCAGAATAACTTTTCTTATGGGTCACTTCATCGAATGAGAATATATGTGGGGATTGATAGGGATGGAGGAGAGGGACAGATTTATGTGCATCTGTGCTGGGTTTGGCTGGGATAGAGTTAATTTTCTTCATAGTAGCTGGTATGGGGCTCTGTTTTGGATTTGTGCTGGGAACAGTGTTGATAACACAGGGATGTTTTCATTACTGCTGAGCAGCGCTTACACAGGGTCAAGGCCTTTTCTGCTCCTCACCCCACCCCGCCAGCGAGTAGGCTGGGGGGGGCACAAGAAGCTGGGAGGGGACACAGCTGGGACAGCTGACCCCAACTGCCCAAAGGGACATTCCATGCTATATGATGCCATGCTCAGCAATAAAAGCTGGTGGAAGGAGGAAGGGGGGGGACATTTGGAGTGACGGTGTTTGTCTTCCCAAGTCACAGTTACACATGATGGAGCCCTGCTTTCCTGGAGATGGCTGAACACCTGCCTGCCCATGGGAAGGAGTGAACGAATTCCTTGTTTTGCTTTGCTTGTGTGCAGGGCTTTTGCTTTGCCTATTAAACTGTCTTTATCTCAACCCACAAGTTTTCTCACTTTTACCCTCCCGATTCTCTCCCCCATCCCACCAGCGGAGAGTGAGCAAGTGCCTGTGTGGTGTTTAGTTGCCGGCTGGGGTTAAACCATGACAGCATCCCCTCTAACTTGCGTATATCCATAAATATCTGCAGGTAAGCAAATTTTCTGCAAATCAATGTATGTAGTCCATTCATTAATATCTGGTAGTTTCTGAATACTTGAGACAGTTCTGAAACAGGGGAAAAAAGGAAGAAGAAAGAACAACTACCTGTTACCAGAAGCTTTTTGTCCAGAGTCCAAGTTTCATATCATCCTTGTTAAATAAAAATAATAATGGCTCTCTTAGGTGGCACTTCTGACTCTCTTTATAGATACAAGGTGCAACAGGGCATCTTCAGCAAATGAGGAGGACCAAAATCTACTAATTTTTCATGTTACCCACAAACAAACTTCGCCAAGCTGTGTCCAGGTGTCTTACAGTTTTGCACTGTTGTCCATAACCAAGGTCCTAGTGGATTTCATAGAGTTTCCAGTGTACCTCTAAAAGCAAAACTTCTACAGTTCATGAATTTTTTAGATTTACTTTTTCCCAAAAATCTCTTTTGGTCACAGGAGATTACCAAAGATACAGAGGATTGAGTGTCATATTTTTGTGATAAAAAGGCTTTTTTCAAGACAAAAATTTTAATACCTATATTAAAAGTTTTCAGATTCCATATTCCCTTCATAAGCAGGAACAGCTGGTATACTAGTTGAAAACAAAATGTGTATTTCAATCTCACAAGTGCACTCTTGGCAGGGCACCATCCACCTCTGCTAGACTGGTGCTGAAGGAAGGCCTTTATCACCCATTATCACTCCTTGCAACCTGATGGATGATCGGCACCGCTACAGAGATAAGCACCTCTCTTCCCTCTATCTACAGTACTGTTTTTTTCTACTGTATCAAGGGTTGCTTAGTTTTCTTGAATTAAAAGAATGAAATTTGCTCACATCCACTGAAGTTTTTAGTTTCTTTTTTGGTATCACTACCAATGGGGTCTGTGGTGCTCACTGATCTGAAGTTTCCAATTTAAAGGTTTTGACAATGTAAAACTTCACAGCTGCTTCTGCCAGGTATTTTCACCAGAAAACACCTATTTCGGATAATATTTTAAGCTTCTGCGCCACTTAGGAATGGTGGAGCTGGTTCATGAGGATAGGAGTGAAGTTTATTCTTCCATTTACCCTTATCTGCATTTTTTTTACTATTAATAACAAAACATGCTGACGTTTCTTCATGGTTACCGACATTTGACTCTTGTGCCTGGCAGGGCAGTCCAGGTGGATGGGGAGGCTTACCCCATAGAGCAGCTTTGCTAGCCAGGCTTCTGCAATGTTTCTGAGTGGGAGAATATAAGGCTCATTTTTGTCTCCACTATTACAGTGGCCCATCTTATACAAGCAGTGTAAGGCTAGTATATAGATTCAGAGCAGCTATCGCACCAGCAGGCGTTTTAGTTTTTTCACCTGCGCATTTCATTGGTCATAGTATCTGTGTGAATCCCAGTTGTGCTACACAGGAAGCACGTGGAAGTAAGATGTCAGTCTAACATCCATCAGTGATTGTACTGGGGCCCCGACTTGGCAAGTTGGCCTCTATTTTTCTGTTTATTCAATGGTTTATTTTTCTAAGGAACATGCAGAAATCTCTTGCAAGAACCAGCCTCAGCAGCACAGTGCTGTGGAGGAAAGATTTCATTGTGCTTGGATGCAAAAACAGGAGGACGGCAGGTTGGCAACCCATTCCCAACACTTCTGAGAGCATGTCAGTTCCCTGACTTTAAGAATTTAGTCCTAAAGCAATCTCAGCACTCGGACAGTCATGCCAGTGATAAGAGTACACAGCACCTGACGTGCCACTCAGCCTCGCTGATGCTAAGGAAAAGATGTTGTCCAAGGAGGAAAGTCACCTTTACTTCCTATCACACTCCAAACACATTTTGTAAATTCAGCTGCACATAGCTTGTTGATAAAAACACTAGGCTGGATGGTTTCTGCTGGTCAGCTCCAAAACATCACTGAAGTCAAAACACCTCACAGATACATTGATTTCAAGATATCTTTCTGTTTCTTGCATATGTTCACTGGGATTTATCATTAACAGTCCACAATTAATTAATTTCTCCTAGTCTCTGGTATCACTAATAATTGAAGATTCTGTAAGAGAAATCTTAGCATCAGAGAAAGATTAATCAAATCTATGTACACATAAGAATAAAACCAGTAAGCCCAGGTAAAAAAGCCTGGCTGGTGTTATCCCTGATGGGAGATTGCATCCCAACAGACAGAAGATAGAAGAGGATTGCTTTAAGTGTGATGAAGCCTTCAGCCCTACTGCCCAGACAGAAGTGATGTAACTGTTCCCAACAAAGTTTGTCACATAAGCAATGCATTCGTCTTTCTCAAAGGATAAGCATCTAACCTAACAACTCTTTTGTAACAGGAACTGGTTTGGAAGTTTAGGTATACATATTCAAAAATGTATTTGACTTTTCATGCACCCTAAATATATGCTGTCTTAAGGTATAAAGCTTGTAGTATATGCATTTGCTCATAGCTAGAGCAGAACAAATAAAATAAACGTAGATACTTTGTTCCAAAAATTTGGTGTGGGATCTCTAATACATGTGAACATACTTTAAAATTTTGTAAGTTTGAAATGATGTTTAGAAAGCTGAGATTTGTTACATTTCTTTCTTATGCCTCTCTTTAGAGAATATGTAAATTAAACTAAATCCTTCTATCACATTTTATCACAGTTCTTAAAATGCAGAAAATAAGAAAAATTGAAGTTTGTCTCCTAAAAAATTATTGTGACAGAGTTTGTGCAAATTAAACCTCAAGCAGAATGAAAATAAATGCAAACCCAACTAGCTAACGCAGTACTGTACACAGATGTTTATAAAATTGTGCTGTAAATATTATGTAAGTGAGGAAGAAAAGGGATATACAGATAACAGAATGCATTGTTCCACAGGTGCTTCCAAGTACCTATTATTTGCATTTTCATTACTTCACTTTTGTAAATCATATGAAAAGCAGCTTCTTTTTGCCACTTCCTATACTACTGGCATTTTATACACAGTACTAGACTGCAGCCTCTGCGTTAACAGATGATATTGTACTTCTGACACTCTCCTAGCAATATACTACTCCTCCCACATAAATTGCTGGAATTTTAGTGTGATCAGAGGTTTAATAGGTCAGTGTTCATTGATAGCTAAAGCCCCATCCCAACTGCTTTGCTGGGTTTCCTCTGTATGCTCTTATTGCTGAGAATTTAATTTCTCTTCCTTTATGATCAACAGAAATAAAGTAAGAAATAAGAAGTGTAAACTGACAGAAATAGAAATTAACAGAAAAGACAGACCAAGAGGTTAAAATGGGAAAAGAGAGGAATCCAATCAACTACTGAAAAACAGCGTGTGTACATAGGCACACATCTCACCTCAGCCAAGAAACTCAATTTCAGTATTTCCTTATCAGTAAAAGTTGCTAAATGCTACAGACGAAAATAGTGATTTTTAAATATTATCCCAGAATCATAAAATAACTGTGGTTGGAAGGGATTTCTGGTGATCATGTAGTCCTAGCCCTCTGCTCAAAGCAGGGTCAACTACAGCAAGTTGCTCATGACTGCATCCAGCTGCATTTTTAATATCTCCAAGGATGGAGACTCCCTAGCCTCTCCAAGCAACCTGTTCCAGTGTTTGAACACCACAAAAATTTTTTTTTTCTTATGTTTAAGTGGAATTTCCTGTATTTCAGCTTCTGCCCATTGCCTCTTGTCCTGGCACTAGATACCACTGACAAGAGTCTGGCTCTGTCATCTCTACTCCTTTCAAGATCTCCCCTGATCCTTCCCTTCTCCAGACTAAACAGTCCCAGCTCTGTCCTTGTATGTCAGATCCTCCAGTCCCTTAACCCTCCTCCAGCATGTCTGTATCTTTCTTGTACTGGGGAGCCCAGAACTGGACACAGCACTCCAGGTGTGTCTCCCCACTGCTGGGCAGAGGGGAAGGATCACCTCCCTCCACCTGCTGGCAACACTCCCCCTATTGCAGCCCAGGAGGCTGTTAGTCTTCATTGCTGAGAGGGCACATGGCTAGCTCATGGTCAACTTGTCCACCACTATCACCAGGTTCTTTGCAAAGCTACATTCAAGCCTGTCACACCCCACTGTGTAGTGGTACATGGGATTATTCCTTCCCTGGGGCAGGACTTTGCACTTCCCTTTAACGAATTTCACAAGGTTCTCTCTGCCCACTTCTCCAGCCTGTTCAAGGTCCCTCTGAATGGCAGGTCGACCCTCTGGTGCATCAGCCACTCCTCCCAACTTCATATTGTCTGTGAACTTGCAGAGGGTACATCATCATCCAGGTCAGTAATAAAGAGGCTAAACACTTACGGCAATTGGTACAGCCCTTACAGTGGGAGCACAAGAAAGAGCACAGGAAAGGCATTTTTGCTCAGTCATTCAATGGAATAGAAAGAGTCATCCCATACTGACAATACACAGATGCAATAAAGAAAATGTAAACAGATGGGACACATCTGTTAATTATAAACATTCCTTCATTAGTGTCATCAGATTTATTTTTAAGGTATGTTTATGTTTAGAACATAAGCTAATGAGGACATGAATTCATAAACATACAATCTAGCCAATGACCTTATTGATTGGACACTAGTTACAACACTAAAACCAAGCTTGTATGATGCCGTGTTGTGTTCTTCAGTCCTTTTGTCTGACTTTAACTTGAAATGATATCACTGAAAATACCCACAATGATATCACTGAAAATACCCACAATTGGTTGTCAAATTATCTGACAAGCCTGCAATCACAGCTCATGCACTAGGGTGCATGGCTGCCTAGCAGGATCAGGAAAAATGCTTTTCTTGCAAAGCAATGCACTATGGAATAGGTAAACAGCTTTCTATCTTCCGTTTCCTGAAAGAGTAAATACTGATCACAGCATCATGACACAAATTTCATGGTTCATTGGTCTAATTTGGGCAGCTAACCTGTGAATTGTGGTTCCCCCATCATCCTTTCAATTGCAAAAACTTCTATAATACCCCATAAATTAATAGACTTCATATTCCATAGAGAATAAGAGTGGGATAGGCTTGAAAAGAAAAAAAAAAAGGAGGGAAATAAAATGTGATCTATGGTTTTCACTTAGGACTACTTCAAAGCCTGGGCATTATGAAACTAAGAACATCTATGCCATTTGCAACAACTACTCAGCAAAGACAAGGAGACTAAAATAACCAACAAAGTCACAATTCTTCATTTGTTTTAAGGAACATATATCCCTCACAGTCCAACAGACTGTAAAAAGTAAAGTATTTGTTCACCCGAAAAATGCATACTACTAAACTTGAAGACTTCTGCTGCATACAAGCTGAGAGGTTTTTATATAGTTATAAAAGAGATAGAAGTACAGGAGTAAAATCCTGCCACCACTGGAAACAGTCAGAAACATCACTGAATTCAGTGTGTCTGTGATTTCACCCTGGCAATTTACCTGTACTTCAGAGTAACAATGTGAATCTGAAAAAAAATGCCAGGTACTGGAAATAATTTGGGAGCAAATTATCTCACTATATTTTGGAATTGCCAAATCCAAACATATTAAGCCTCCTGATACGACTTATGTGGCAGAAATGCTGAGAGAAGCCCCTGATAAAAATCACACAACTGTATTTATTTATTTACTTACTATGGTTTGCCCTTAAGGTTTTATAAATTTAAGGAAACAAACCATCAAAAGGATGGTAGAAAGGGCTTAATAATACTGGTGGACAAACTAGGCATATCAGAGAGATTGCACAACCTGTTCATAGCACCACTAAGACCTGAATCCCTACTACCTGAGTGCTAGCATAACTGTCTCCAGAGAATGGTGCTCATTTTACTCTGGCTCTAGTGTACATAAGAATGTCTTCTATTAAGATGTTTTGTAGTTGATTATTGGTTCTACTGCTACCGGGAATGAAAGAATCTTTCATGTTCATTTGGAAGATACCATGTTTTCTGACAGCTGTTACAGATAGCTGCATTGTACTCATGGTCCTGTGGCAGCGTCATGAGATGTTATAAGCAGGCATATACAACATTGCCCAATACCATACCATGAAACCAGATGGTCTCAGTTGATTGACGGAGAACTGCAAGGTCTGGGGTTCTGTTACCCGATAGTGACCTAGTACACTAAAATACAGCTAATCCTGTTGGGAACTGTATCTCATAGCCTTGATTTGCAGCATCCCACACATGGAGCTGTATTATCAGTCTTACTGTAAGTTGCAGCAGACATCTGTGGAAACTGGCAAAGAAGTACAAAAATAAATCCAAGCTATCCAGGAGATCCTGTCAACTTTTAAAATGTTCTTACACAAAGGCACACCTGGAATTCGCACAACCTTGGACTGATTACCAGAGGGACCTGTAGTTATATGGGCAAAATAAATAAACAGTGGCCCTGCAGGAAAATGAAATACCTCAACAAGTCAATCTGTTGCTACTTTCTTATTGTTCATATGGAGAAAAAAAAAATCTCATAATCATGTATAAACAAGGAATCACTTAACTAAGCTCAGCAAAGATATTCTGGAATTGCTACTGCTGTTAAGAATTATTTTATATTACATAAAATCTAGAAGGGCATTTAATTTCTAAAATAAAGAAATTACATTCCAGCCTTGCAAAGAACTTATGTGTATCCTAAATTCCGTGCAAAAAAGTTAAAGCTAAAATTATACTGTCCTGAAATCTATGGAAAAACTGAATGGAATCAGGATTTCCCTATATTGAATTCTACCTTCAATTTTACAAAAGAGCATTATGCAAAAGTTCAAAGGTTCTAGAAAGGTTATCGTTGGTGAAATAACAACCCATTATTTTCCCATACGTGCTAAACTCTTTCCATGATGGGTAAAATAATTCTTTCAAAAAGTCTCAGTGGCTTAGGAAAGACAGGAGTCTAATTCTACCAACTCAACACTGTAATACTGGCTTTAAAGGGCTGGAGCGTTAGAGAAATATCAGCCTTATATCAGCACAGAGGTTGAAAATACCCATGCAAACCCACATGAAAACAAAGAAGATTTCCTTTGCCTTCTACTGTATTTGATCAGGCTCTTTCTGGATAGACATAACAGTTCACCATTCATATACAGATAAATATGGATCTTTGCTTTTCAAGTGGTTTTACATATTTTTTTGTGTGCTAGTTTTCTTATAAGTACTCAGCTGTTTAACCTGTCACACTTAAATGAATTATTTCTGAAATGCTCGATGAAATTTTGCACCAAGTGCAATGTGAAAGGAAAACTATAGTAAAAGCCTGAAATTGTTTGAACAACAAAAATAGAGAATTTCATCTCTAACTCCCACCTGTTACTATTGCTTCACTTTCTCCTATCCCTCTTTCTCCACATACTGCAGCTTCATGTGACTGATCTCCTTAGGCATTGTTTTAGGCATCCTTATTTCCTTCTCAGTGACAATGTACCAGTTCTAGCATGTTGTTTTTCACGTATGGAAAGCAATAGGGATCTGGAGGTTGGTATATCCCTAATGCTAAGTCCAAATACAGACTATTGTTTGCTGTAGAGAACAGACAACTCTGAAACGATGGCAGCAAGACAGCAGTTAAACTTGTACCCCCATTACTAAAAGAGATCAAGTAAGATGCATGTTTTTGATACAAGGTTACACATTGGATAAGGGGAGACTGTCTTTACTGAAAGAAAAGGAGTTGGAGACAGTCTTTAAACCAAGATCTGACACCTACCTAGAAGCTACATTACTCCATAAGTAAAAAATTATGGACTCAATGAATATAGGTAAGATTCTTTGGCTCTATAATACAGAAGGTCAGATTTGACTGTCATGCTGGTCTTCTCTAGACTTAAAAAGTAAGAGTGCAATTTTAGCTGAAAATACTAAATAGAGATAGAGGTAAGCGAAGCAAATCATTAGCGTAATGTTGCAGTTAGCCAGCACAGACCTTATGAGAAAGTCATATGCTCTTCCTTGGGGATTTAGCCTTTACTCATGATCGCCACATGTAACAAAACCAGTACCTTTGTTTTTAATAAGGCATCCCATTGAAACAAGGGAGCAAAATCTTCCAGTATCATTTTCTGCAACAGAATACCTACTATGCAGCAGTTCAAAGGCACTATAAAATCTAATATTGATGAAACAGACAGCCCTATTAATTTTCATGTTTACATTCCTTTCAGAGTGATGAACTCCCCTCCCCCCAGATCTCAGTGCACTAGGAAAGAAAGAAATTACCTGTAACCAGAGTCTGTCACCTGAGTCTGTTCCACCATTGGCAGTGCATTGAAAAGTAGCAAATTGCCCTGCATTGACTTCCACACTCTGAAGACGCAAGAAATGGGGAGTTTTTGCTGTTGGAAGAAGATAAAGTATTGAAGTTACGCAACATGGAGGTACTGGCTGTGAATAATACACTGAGCAAATTAAATAGCCCTGCTTTAAAAGGTTCAAATCACTGACTACACATTAGATTTTTAGGCTGGTTTACTTCCATACCTGGGAGAGAGCAGAGGAGAAGGGTGCTGTTTAATTGTTCCTGCTGTGTAAATTATCTTAGCTCAGCATCCCTCTTGCAATAACACTCTATTAATAAAGATCATACTGGAAACGAAGTATGTTTTGAACAAAAACCTATTAGATACTTACACTACCAACTAGACAAAACAGTAAGAAGTTGAGTGATGTTGTCAGGGAAACAGGTTTTTCTTTTTAACCCGGTACAGTGTCTATAGAGGAGATGCTTTAGAAATGTAGCACACCAAACAGCTAAAATACTAACATAACACTTCTCACCAACTACAGCTGTATCCTTTAGATACAATTCCTTTCAAGAACAATGCAGAAAAAAACCAGAACACAACGCATTCTCCATACCAATACTTATTTTTCATTTAGAAAGAGAAAACACTCCCAGTAAAAATTAAAGCAATACAGCTACAAATAACTTAATGAATGAAATAGATATTCAAACAAGAACTATGTCCACTGAAGGAGAAAAGATAGCATGTGTATTTTTGTCTTACTGCAAAGAGCCAACCACGTGACACAGAAAAGCATAGAAATTTCATACATAAACTTATCCTTGAAAAGGCAGTATTCCCCAACCATTCAAATCCTACTGCAGGCAAGGGGACTTTTTGCACGGCCTATACTAGCAGATAAGCCAGGCTCTGAACATTGCTTTCACACATGGAAATGATAGTACTAGTAATAAACTGGCAAAGTAAACATACACTTTCTAGCAGAGCATCACAACCATTTAAAATGTTGATGACATTTTCTTAAAAGAACTTATCGCTGGGAGAAACTGCAGTTTCAAGGAATTTATAAATAAACAGCTACCAGAATTCAAGAAAAAGTTGCTTAATATCCATAGAATCATAGAATCATTTCAGTTGGAAAAGACCTTTAAGATCATCAAGTCCAATTGTAAACCTGACACTGCCAAGTCCACCACTAAACCATGTCCCTAAGCACCACATCTACACGTCTTTTAAATACCTCCAGTGATGGTGACTCAACCACTTCCCTGGGCAGCCTGTTCCAATGCTTGACAACCCTTTCAGGGAAGAAGTTTTTCCTAATATCCAATCTAAACCTCCTCTGGCACAACTTGAGGCCATCTCCTCTTGTCCCATCACTTGTTACTTGGGAGAAGAGACCAACACCCACCTTGCTACAACCTCCTTTCAGGTCATTGTAGAGAGCGATAAGGTCTCTCCTCAGCCTCCTTTTCTCCAGGCTAAACAACCCCAGTTCCCTCAGCCGCTCCTCAGAAGACTTGTGCTCTAGACTCTTCACCAGCTTCGTTGCCTGTCTTTGGACACACTCCAGCACCTCAATGTCTTTCTTGTAGTGAGGGGCCCAAAACTGAACACGGTATTCGAGGTGCAGCCTCACCAATGCCTTGGTTTTTTTCAGTTTTTTTTCAAAAAACTTGGTTTTTTTCATGGTCTTCCTAAACTCTGGAAAACGAGCCTTTCTGAATTACCAGGTATGGCCTAAGGGGTGTTAGGTTTTAGAAACAAACAAACAAACACACCCACAAGAAAAACCCCACCCACCACAAGCCATCCCTTTCAGTTCTACATGCTTACAACTTGCTTTCTGCTTGGTCTTTGTTCGTACTACCCAGACAACTGCCTAGCAAATATTTTTCCCATTTCAATTTTTGTTTAAAGAGTTAATCATTCCCAAAGTATTTTTTTCTGGCAATATACAGAAAAAATAGCATTATGAGTCTTGCAAAGTTTTAGACACACAGCAATTCTATTCCAATTTTCACACTTTTTCAATTTTCTTGTAGACAATGTAACTGGTTTGATGTCTTAATTTCTAACATTTTAATTACTTCATCAAAGAACTTTTCATTAAAGCTTTTGCATTTCAACACTGCCACGTTAGAACTCTACGCGCTATGGGGTATAACTTCGTCTCCACATTAACATGAGCTACTTGCAGGTTTTGAGAATTGATTGGTACAAATGCACAGATCAAACCTCTCAAAATCTGCGTAAGAAAAATTATTAAGCTGATAAAATGCTGCTTTAGACTTATCCTACCTGAACCAAAATTATAAATTCAAAATGCACAAATACTCTCTAACAACATGAGAGCCGCTGTGTTTATTAGAATTAAGTGATTCAGAAATAACAGCTGCTGATTCTGCATAACTGTCTCTGTATTTGAAGAAATGTCTGTGTCTTGCCACTAACACTAAAACCATTTTTATGAGGTGCTCTGGTACTTTATTGGTTAATAAACCACTTTTTATTTTAAATCACAGCTCGTACTCACAAGCCACAAAGAATGCATACAAGTACAACGGTATAAGAGGAAGGTGAACAATTACACAGAAGTTGGTATCTTTTTCCCCCCTCAGTCACTTGGTCAATGAGATTACAACCTCCAGTTTCATGTATGATCTTACTACATCTTATTTAACAAATAGCAAATATGTGAAATAATCATTTATTTAAGTAGTCTGTCCAATTACGTCTGGATTACTATATTAAAGCTTTAATTTACAAAGTTTTGTTTTGACAGCAATTTTAAAACTTAGGATAGTTTATTACATATCCTTAATAATGGGATAAGGAAACATCTGAAACCTAAGCAAGTAAAACACTGCAGAAATTGAGCCATGAACCCAAAGTAAAATACCTGGGGAAGTACCCTAAGTAACCTTGCTTAGCAAAGCCTCAGCCCTCAGCCAGATGAGTTTTCTTCCTTCTAAGCCTCGGAAAAAATAATCATATCTATTCAGCTCTTGTGTTGTTCATCTGCTCTCACTAATGCCTCAGCTTGTGGCTGCACAGAATTTTGGATGGCAATAGAAAACTGGTCAAGAAATCTTTATGACTTTTGTTCTGAAGGCGTCATTAGATGGCACAGTTAGGCTCTGGGGCTTACACCAAGCGCTGTACACGAGGTGCATATAAGAGATGTCTTTAAAGCCAATATGGTGCAACTGCACATACTCAGCCTATATTTATAGCAGTGACAATGTTTTCTGACATTTTTTGTATCTTTTGCTCCACATTTATTGAAGCATAGTGGCACATTAATTTTAGAGGGCTGGCTTTAAAATAGCAGATAGGTACTTACTACACGGATGTCCTAAAACTTTCACTTCATCAATAGCCACATATCCTGGGTGACCTGAAGTGACCACTTCAAAAACGACCTGAGAAGCAAAAAGAGAATTTCGGTTAGCAGCTTTGTAACACAATGAATATAAAAATACTGTGTCATGGAAAAATATATCAACTCTTTTAACATGCTGAGAACACACTGAAAACAAAATACAATCAAAAAACCCTCAAAATGTGTTGTTCTTATCATTAAAATGAACCAGAACATAAAACACATTTTTTCATGTTTATACTACTTTTGGAGATTTACAAGCGTGATCATATATAGATCACAGTGAGAAATAACCAAATCCCCCCCAATATTTGGTCTGCCAAAGTAGTTACCTAATAACCACTTTATTTTCAATTCTTTGTCTTGCAGAATAAACTCCTACTTTTATTTTTAAAATGACAGTTCTGCAGTACACAGAGATTTGCACGGTATCAGACACAAACATACCTATTTTTATGAATGTATTTTCCATGCTCTTAATCTTCCACCAAATGTAGTGAATTAACTAAAGCAGATCCATTTGCTACGGTTTGTTTAATGGCTATAAATAGGTCACAAAACAAATGGACCGTTCTTGTCATTTGAATTAAATACACTCAAAAGTAAACCTCTTCAAATTATGGCAGTCTTAGTGTTGAACATTCCAAGAATGTTTATGTGGAATAGAAGAAAATATGCCGGTAACATTAGCAGGTACATTTCCAAACCAATGCTCAAGGAGTTCATGCTCAAATCCAGGTTGTGATTTTCTTTTTTAATGCTTCCCTTTTGCTTGGAATGTTAACTCTAATTGCCTTTTGTAACTAGTCTCAGAAGTACACTGAGGAAGACAAAGTTTAGAAACTATTTTTCACACATATGCTGCACTTGACCTTGGAACAGATGCAGAAGGACACTACGTACCATATCCTTTACTGCAATTATTTCAGCAGAAAGAGAATGATACAGAATGCAAACATGTCACAAGGATAACATACAGCCCCGTAGTATTATATCACAGTTTCCTGGTGCTGAATAAACACCGGCAGAGCACTGATTCTGATTTTAAAACAAACCTGGAGGTAAGCAAATTCTTCACCACTTCTTGCCTTTGCCTTCTCCCATCTTTCTCATTGCTCCACCTGTAGGCACCGATCCTGTTCTCTCCCAGATATCATCTTTCTAAATTCTGTCCATTTCTCCCTCTCAATCTCACTGGAGTGAAATGGCCATAAATATGGCTTTAACTCCATATGTCTGACACGGAAAAAACTACTTTTCATTCTAGTTTTGTCTCCTGTCCACACAAAAATTTCAACCTACAGTGCCAATGTTGCCCCCAGGTAAACCAGGCAGCAACAAGAAAACAAAAGACAGCAATGAGAAAAGCCCAAAAGCCACCAAACAGATTTTGCAGAAACAAGTTCTGGAAGAAAAGGTTTACTCAGTCACAAGCCTCAGCTTGTGGCCTTCTAAATGCCCAATGGCACTCTGATGGCGCTTAAAGTTCATATTACTGATCCACAGCAACAGAGTGGACAGGGTATGGATTTCGCTCCCAGCATTCAGTAGACCATCCAGAGCAAGACCATTCAAAATTTCAAAACATTTCTTTCCTACAAAGAAGAAAATCTCCTGGTGGAAACGGTCTTAGGATCTGTCTTGGGAAGTGGAAGTTCTTAAAGAAGAAAAAAGCAGAAATTATTGAAGAATAACTTGCATTCAAAGACCTGAAAGAGCTTTTCCAACAATGATCATTCTTACCCTCATCTTAACAGCCTTAAAATGGAAATATAGAGGTAGGTGACATGCACAAAGTAACCCTAAGTTTTGATGGCAGTGAAAGACCAAGAATGCAGCTCCTGTTTTCACTCACTGACTTTAAAAAAAGAACAAGCATTTCTCTGTTAACAAATGCGACAAACAGTTGTATGTTCTCAGTTTGTATTATGCTCTCTGAAAAAAATGGTTATGCTGGTGCCCTTGGAAGAAGGAGGAAACTGCTCCATTTCCTGAAGAGCTACCAAGACTATTCAAAATGGAGAAGATCTGAAAGACTGTAGGGTATGAGAACCATGGCATAGCCCCAGGAACCTGCAGTTAATGCAGGGATGTTATAACACAGCGGTGAAGAATAGGAAGCAGACAGGCAGGTCTCAGAAATGGTGGAAAAGTTTCCTAGGGAAATATGCTGCCACTAAGAAAGTCATTGAGTTAACTGGATCTAAGTGTGGAGGCAAAGATCTGCCTGTGAAAACACAGAAGGCTAGGGACAGTTACTGATTCCTCTCCTGTATTCCCTAGTGGCTTTGAGTTTTCTCTGTTAAGAAAAACAAAAACAAAAACAAAAACAGTTGACTTTCTAGTTTTTATTGAAATATAGCTTATTTAAAAAAAAACAAACAAAACCACCTCCTTCTCTTTTGGAGCACTCAGTATAAGGAGAGATCTGCACAAAGCCATCTGAAAGGTCTACCTGATCCACAATCCCATCACTGCAGAGCAGAGGAGGTTTTTTCAGGTTCTTCACTTTTAGATATGGTGTATTCTAGAAAATCCTGGGAGGAACTGGTACATACACACCTCTGAAGCAGCCAGCCAAACCAGTCAGAAGTCTTCTGCTAAAAATATTACTGCTAGATAATGGGGATTTAACTATTAAAAAAGAAAATGTTGCATAAAACTGTATTTTCCAAAGAATTACCTGACTTCCAGCAAAACCAAATACTTGAGCTCTAGAAAAGTAAACATATGCAATACCTGAGTAGAAGATCTCAAAATAATTTCTATAATTCATAACTGAGGAGCTTAGCTACAGGCTCTCTGAGAGGTTTTAAGTACTTCATTATTGCAATATACTCACAGACAAAAAAAGCTTGTAGATTCTAAACACAAACCCGTTCCTTCAGTTCACAGGCAGAAACAACAACCTTGAAATAACTGAATCAGACCTGCTTATGACAACAGACAAAGACTCAATGAGTGATCTAAAATATCCTGCTGTATCTCTAGACAACACACCAAAAATGTCATTACCACAAATAAGCCAGGCAATGTATCAAGAAACTGCTAGCTGGACATACTATTAAATTACAATTATTGTCATTAAAGAGGGCATGTTCCAAAGAAAAGTAATACAAATTGCAATATTGTCAGTTTAATCATGCTTCCATTAAAAGCAATAGCCAAGCTGATATCACTTTTAATGATCATGAGTTTTGGTCTCTTCTGACACAAAATATGCAATTTTTAGTAAATGGAAAGAGCCACTACAGCCAGTAGGGACATACCATCGTCAAAGAGACATCGCTGATGTGCCTTTTACTTCATATATAAAAGAACATGACACCTATTCCAAGCACAGTCTGTTCACAGGTTGTGAAATACTATCAACTGGTGTATCCAAATCTAGTATTTTGTTTTATTTAAATTAGTAAATGAAGATTATGGACTAAAATATCTGCTTAACTAAGCATTTTCCCTTTTTACTCTAAAAAAAAAAGAATTTGATCCTATGCATGACACGTTTCTGAAAGTCCTAGTAAGTGTGCTGCACACTGTAAGAGGGTGCTCAGGAATGGACCTAGAAACACTTCTGGTAGCTCATTTATTCACTGGGCTTTTTGGAATAAATTCATTGGGAATTTATTCATATTAGGGACATCAAGACTATTCACAAATGTGGATCAGTTTTGCTAGCAATTTCACTAGAAATTAAACCTAGAAATTTATTTCATATCCATTTTTTTCCATCATTTCACATTTGAAAAGTTGCTTGTCTTGTAAAAGTTAACATTTTTACTCCCACCTCCAAACTTTGCCTTTCCTCATGGCTGACACAACACCTGCAGGCAATATAAAAGAGCCCAGTCAAAATAGAGACAACACTCCAGCAATGTCAGACTGGGCAGCCCTTGGATTTTTCGCCTATTATTCTGCCACCTTATCAGTCCGGAAACAACCGGTTAAAACACTGAATTCATTTGCTCAGGAAAAACTCTGCTGAAGGTTGGCCTTAGAGCTGTTTTACACCATTCTCCCCCTCGCAGGCCTGCCAAACAGGAACCAGGGAAGCAGCTTAGCACTGCACTGTCCCTGATCCTCCCTGCTTCAGCGAAGAGCAAAATTAGCTTTTCATTCCTGCCACTTCCCCTTTCTACATATGAACAAAGAAAGGGGGTCTGCTCACCAACATAAATGCTTACTGCTGAAAATGTGCGACTTGAGATAACTTGTCTGTTCCAAAGAACAATAGAAATAAACAGGTTTTGTTGCCATACAACCTTACTCTGTAAATTCCTGCCTTTGTTGTTGCAAAATTACGCTTTTAGTCAAAAGGTGGATTGTACCTAATATAAACACACTCTACTTCACATGACTTAAAAATAGCACTTTGCAAAAACAAGGAGAAAGGAGTATGAAGAAAGCTACTTAACCTCAGGCTGCAGTCCTGCTCCCCTGCACCCCCAGTAAGTGGGCAGTGCTCTATCACACGCTGCCCGCAGCGCGCACTGCGCTCTCCTCTCTGCCTGCTGTGCTTTACTGCACAGAGTGCCTTTCTTTTGACTATATTTTACAAGGTGTTAGGAACAGTCTCCCTCCAGAAAACTGGCAATGTCTTGGACCCCTGTGGGTTGAGCTATTCTCCCTCTTTTGATTTGTCCTAGGACTACCCACTTTATCACTGGGGCATGATCACAGCGACTGCTGCCTCATCAAAGCCACGTGAAGGGAGGTTCCTGACCTGGTCTTTCCCAGGCCCCATAGAAACCCATCACAGCTTATTGACTTGGGCTGCCTAAAATGTGGTTAGGCCTCCCTGGCTGGGAATTCATTTTATGCCGTTTCCCTCCCCATGTCTCACTCCTGCGCAACTACCATGCAGCGCTCACGCATGCACTCAAGCACATTAAATAATATTTTGGTGGTTGCTTCGAACCTGAGACTCCAAAGAAACCTCTTATGGGTGAGCAATGCTGAAAACTGAGCTCCTGACATTAAGGCTTATTAAATCTTATTCTTCTCTTTTTGTTTTTAAACCGATTGTTGTCTTACCTTTCTCTACTGAAGGCCCAGAAACTTTCTTGGTTTAGGAACAAGGGACAGGAGAAAATAACAGAGCCTTGTGTATATGACAAAAAGTGCACGCCTGCTTACTCTTGGCCATTTTTAGACTGCTGCGGTTTTTAAATTTAGGTATGCGGTCTGCCCTGGAGCATCTTTCTCAAAATAACTATTCCCAAATCACCCTACTGAATGAAGAAGAGCTATTTAAGATGCCTGACACAAGGCTGTGATTCAAAATGCAATATGCATTTCAAAGTTTCTTTTGAGTTCAAAGAGCAGTTCAGGAACCGTAAGCGTGCTGTTGAATGCAACACACACAACACACGAGAATATGAGCCTGACCTTTACTGCACAAGAAGCTTAATTCTCTGTCCTAGCTGATGACTTAAGACATTGCATGAGCCAAACTCCAAGCAAAGCATGTACAAAGCAGGTTATGAAACAAATGAAAGTTCAACTCCAGATTTGAAAAGGTAGGTTGGATCTACCGATTCTTATTCCCTAAACTCCTAATTTACAGGGGAAAGTGTCAGAATGGTAAAGGGTAAATCTCATCTCAGTGTGAAGTGATACCATGTAACTCCTCTGTGTCCTTACTAAAAAAGATAAGGAATTACTGCCAGGCTCTTATCCCATTTTCTCATTCCAGCTTCATAGAAATTTATGTTTAAAGAAGGTGCAGTGGCATAGAGAGTAGCATTACTCCACTGGAAGCTATTTTTAATCCTTTCAATTCCATTTCTGGATTTTAAAACTGCAGTGTTTGTTATTTCATCAAGATTTGTTTCAGCTCACTGCTGCCGTGCCTGACTCCCAGCAAAGTACAAAGCAAATAATTCAAAATATCAAAACTGATAGAGGGACGGTGTGTAACTTGCAATGGTGCTGTGCCAAATTGCTTGCTTGTATAGGGTTAGGAGCTGGAAACACAAGCCACTCACCAGACTCAATCCAGTAGTGGCATTTTGCATATTGTAAAGTTCCAAAACTGCAATGCTTAAGAAACATAAAATATATTTAAAATACTACTAATTGGTCTGAGAATCATTAACTAATCTAGAGAAAAAGAAAAAAAAAATTACTCTCCCTCCGCCTCAAACAGACAAAACAAGAAAACAACCCTGAAATCAACAGATTTTCCTCCTGCTAAAAGATCCAAATGAGGAAAAAAAATCAAAACTTTGAAGAAAATAAAAACAACCCCCCCCCCAAACCTCCCACCCCCTCCTCACTAGAGGAGCAGCCTTTTCAGGACTTACTTTTATCTCAAAGATAAAATTGATATCATCAATTTTAGAGCCTCTCAACCTACTGAGACTGCTCCCCAAGAAATCTAAAAACAAGCTCACCACTACCCATAGAAATCTACATAGCATTTAATCCTCTTTTTCTGTGTACATCCTAATTCTATTCAAGTAAGGAGGAGGGTGAAGTTCTTAGTAATATGCGAAGGCTTGTTTTGTTTGCAGGCTGTCTTTAATGGCATGATAAACTCCTTGATGCTCTTGCTTAAGATGCACCAAGGAGACAATAGCTCAGTAAAGCAAACAATTTCTCCTGTGACCAATGATAAAAAGAGGAAGCCAATGCTCCCTCAGGGGAACACTCCTAAAGGGATTTTATAATACAGAAATAATACTAGCTCCTGTAGAAATATGCCAGCTACTTCGAAACAAATAGCTCAGAGACGAGGAGGCACAGCAGAAAAGAACAAGCTGTGCTGATTATCTTTGACCCTCAGAAGTTGTTTGGCAGCTTGAACCTATGTTACTGCAACTATATCGTAATCAGCAACTGGACTGCAATGTAGACATACCCTAAAGTCAAAGGCAGATGTTAAGCAGTGGCACTTAGAAGACCATTAATTATGGAATTAAATATATCCTTAATCACTAGAATACTTGACAATTTAAGTTTAATTAAGCAGTAATTAAACTACAATTAATGTTGTTACATGCAGGTTATCGTTGTGATTTATATACATAGTACAGCTTTCATACGGGGTGAAACCTACACAAATAATTACCTAGTAAAAAGAAAAGTGTACACTAAAAAAAATTAATTACTTTGTTCAGAGACTGTACTTCTAAAGAGTCAATTCTAAATGGAAACCCAACATGAAAGGTATTAACAAGCTTGGATAACTGGTGCTACAATAATAAAATACTGTTAATTATTAAATCTTTTGAACACTTTGCATATATGTGTTAATAATACATGGTTTAAACAAATAAATTGTTAGAAGTTGGATTAAAATTCACTCCACACTACACAATCTAATTTCTAGTCAACTACCATTAGTGGGAGTTATTTTGCCTACGTTTTTCATGAATCAACAGCAAAACAGAACAAGACTACTGTGTTTTTAAGTATCCTGAATTGTATAAATATTATAACTCTGAAATGTTGTCATATAATTTGTCTTCAGAGTTCTGTAGTACATTTTGTTTTCATTTGCAGCTAGACACCTTGTAGGTGTCCTACTAATGGAATGGAACTATAAGGCATTCACAAACATGCATTCACATATCTATACATGGATATGTGATTTAAAACACAACAAAGAAAATCACATTATTACATTGCTTTGTCCCTTCATCTACTAACGCTGAGTCTATTCCTGAAGATTACTCATCAGGAAACTACCGACCTTCATATATGAAAAGTTAAAAAGGGCCGTATCATTCCTTAAAAATCTTCTTAGCGGACTTTTCTTAATTTTGTTCAATAAGGTCAGACAGCCTCAGAAAATCCCTGGGAGGAAGTCTTGTACATTTTGGAGGTTATGTGAGAAACACATGGATTTGTGCCAGAAGAAGTCGGAGTTTGGGAATTAAATGAATAGCAGCTTAGGAAACAGACCTGGTGCTAGGCACCTGTCAGATGGGTCCTCTCCCTTCTTCCACCATACATGCAGTCATCTGAGCTCTCACCTAACTTGGATGCACATTCTCACAAGATCCACATACACCCTCTACCCTCGTCCTACGCTTCTCCCAGCTGCAAGCAGATAACTTCCTGTCTCGCCCCAAAACAGTCTATGTGAAGAAAAAGCATGAAAACACATGAAAAGAGTTCAGAAACAAGGAGAAACTGCAAGTGTCACCTGGTGAGTGACAAAATTGCATCACATTTCTGTGGAAGACGGAGGCATGGAGGCAACCAAAATGGAGACGATTGACCATAAGCTGTCAAAATGGAGACAGAGCTTCCTCAAGAATAAGTTAGCTTATCTGCAGTGAAGCTACACTATTTTATACCGATTCCTTGGACTGCCATGGATATTACTATAGCATAAGACATTTTCGCACATTAGCTAAATTGCAATACCTAACCAGGAATTATTTCAGACCGTAGGCAGCAAATGCAAAGAAAATTACTTACTACACCCCTCAGTGAAAGAAATATTATGTAAAAATTTCTATATTTCCAGAGGCAAACAGAGCACATGGAATCCATTACAGACAGACTCAGGTGTCTATTATATTATCAGCTGATGCATGGTAATTTGCTAAACTCCAGTACCCCATCCAAGCATATAAGGGTTCACCTACGAATAAGGGTGAACAGTCCAGACAGCAGGTCTCAAGGAGAAAGTGGACTAGAAAGGTTATCTTTCTATTTCTATGGCCAAATATCCACATTAGTCAGACATCAGTTAGAAGTATCATATTGATAGAAATCTATTAGCTTGATAGAAAACAGATTATTACTAATATCAATAACATTTAAAACTGTCAGAGCTTGCCTATTTTTATTAACGTGTTGATTTAGCTTAAATTTACTAGTCCAAGTCAGGGCTTCTTCTATTAAAATTCCTCTGTCCACATTAGCATTTTGGT
This sequence comes from Ciconia boyciana, assembly GCF_034638445.1. Taxonomy (NCBI): domain Eukaryota; kingdom Metazoa; phylum Chordata; class Aves; order Ciconiiformes; family Ciconiidae; genus Ciconia; species Ciconia boyciana. Next base: position 56,258,672 of record NC_132935.1, on the reverse strand, counting down.
TCAGAGCTAGAGTGAGGCTTTGAAGCACAATCCTTGTCTTTACTGACTGATGGTTCACAGAGCAGTTCTGTTCCATAAAAAACAGACTCCTTTCAGAAGAAAGGAAATTAGAAGCTCCTCTACTAATTCACTCCAAACCCAGATGGGGACATTATGGTCCAGACAGGCATGAGTGACACAGTCACACATTCACGCAGTGTCTGCAAAGTGCGCACGCACCACATAGCATTCCTGAACCACCCAGCACGCTCGCAAAACCCTCCAGTAGATCCCATGTTACAAACTGCCCAGAGTTATATGCCATGTCAACCACAAAATTGTCTGTGGGACGCTCTACTCTTCTCCCACCATCCACTGAGGCTAACAACACAGACTGGTCCTCATTATTTCAGTCAAGATAGAAAGGGTTTTTGGCATCACTGGAAGGCATTCTCAACACTGGCATCAAATCAGTAACATGGGGCCCACAGTCTTGCAGTAAGGTCATAGAATCATGGAATATCTTGAGTTGGAAGGGACCCATAAGGATCATAGAGTCCAACTCCCTGCTCCTCACAGGCCTACCTGAAACTAAACCATATGACTAAGAGGGTTGTCCAAACACTCCTTGAAGTCTGACAGGCAACAAAATACACATTGCCCTTTCACTCTGTGACACGTAAAGGTATGGCTAAACCAAGCTTGGACTCCGTGATCAGGATACAGCCTCATGCTCTAGAGAGGCAGGTAGTACACCGCTTCTCCCACAATGCTGAAGTGAACCTCAATTCTGCTAATACACCTGCCCTTCTGGAAAAGGTGCCAGTATTGCCTCATCGAGTCCACAGCCAATTACAGGAGATCCACATCATGAGTCATCCCAGTGAGGGTTGCTTAGATATTCATAAACTTACCCTGAATCCTCTCCAGGAAGCCCCGACGATGCAGTTGTAGCAATTCCTAGCCACCTTGGGCAGAGCACTGGACCCACAAATGTGGACCCTGTCAATACCCCCTGCACAACCTAGGAACACACTACCGGAGGCAAGAGGAAATGAATGAGTGTGCTCTTTTGGGTCTGCAGGTATTGCACCCATTGCCAGGTATCCCATGTTCCAAGGACAAGATGGTCCCGGCACTCCAAACTCATCTTTTGGACCATGAGTTTTTGTCAACTGTGGGTGAAGCAATCACAGAGGGAAAGACTCCAGAAAGTTCTTCAGCTTGTTTTTTTCCTTAGAGGAAAAAGGATTCAAAAGGAACAGCTTCGGTTGACTTGAGACATCCTCACAGATCAGCTGCCGCAGCCACAGAAAGAAGTCCACTATAACCCACTAGAGTACCTTGCAGTGCGTATTGTCAAACTCATAACGAGAATATGATGGGGCACCAAACACCTGGTCACCCTAAACAGCACATACAGGAACAGAAACAAGGCTCTGCCATGTGTGACACTGGTAGTTGGGGTGTTGACATAGGAATTAAGATGCTGTCACCCCCTGGAACAACACTGTAAAATGACAACTTTGTACTAACTAGGGAGGTCTGCAGTCAAAGAACCCCCATCTTTGGGAGAGCTTTTCTTCAGAAAGCTTTAAACCATAAGTATAGTGACAATGTTCAGCACAGTGGACCAAATAAAATCCAAACCAAACTTTCCAAACTGCAAGTGAAGATTAGAGGAGCCTCAATAACATCTTTGATCTACTGGTCTGCTCTTATTACACCAAATCACTTGCTTGCAGAGACATAGACTATATTTTCATGGGAAGAAGGAGAAAAACCGTTGAACTACTATATAACAGAAAATAACTGTATAATCTGTAAACTTTCCTACAAAAAAGCAGCACCTAAAGGAACTGTCAAGTGCGATCCTCCCTAAATCTTTAGGATGTAACCAAGAAGCCCATTCCTAAGATAACTATTGTTATATTTATGATTACTACTGGACAGAACAAATGGATATTGGATTCAACCTGAAGACTTAAACTGAGGATTCAAAGGATTCTGCTGATTCTAAGGCAACAAGTATTGCTGATCTAAATCAAACGTGAAGACGCTACTGCAATAAAATCTATTGGCATTCAATTCCAGCATTGCTAATGAACCAAAAGAATGACTGAATTTATTATAGAGAAACAGAGGTAATTGACTGAAATCAATGGCAAAATTTCTAAATTGTTTCAATACAATTATTTCACTCACATTTAAAGCATGTGTGTGTGTGCAAACATTTCATACAATTCTATAAATATATGTAAAAATATAAACACAGCCATATATATGTAAAAACAAACATTTAGCATCATCTACAAAATATAATTAAGATAAAGATCAACAAAACATACTGAAAAATATTTTGATTTAAATTCAAAATGATGATTAAGAACCAAGTCACTATTATGAGAAACAAAATTTCATAAAATGTAAAACATACCTGATAAAAATTGGGCCAGAAAGTGCTAATTGCCAGTTCTGCTCTGTTCCACGTAGCAGTGATAGATGTGTTCCAGATCGGGTTACCAATAGGACCATCATTAACTTTCACATATATATTCAAAGTGCCAGGGCTAGATCCACTCTTGCTTGAAACGTAATAGTGGAAATCAATACAATGCGTATCATTTTCTTTCAGATGGGGCAGCAGGAGGTGAGCCTTCTGTCCCGCAAATCTCCCAGATGTATTCACCAACATAAAAGAACCTGCAAAACAAAGTCACTAGTTCAATTTCTTCTTTATTTTATTCTCCTCTCCCTAATACGGCGATCTGTAATTAAAGCATCATTAAAAAAATAATCATTTTGCTTTGCTTTTACTAACATAACAGTAATTTGTATTCGGTAGGTATTCAATCTCAAATTACTTTTCAGAATCTCAATATTCTTTTCCAAAGCTAGTAAATATTAGAATCTTTATTTTAGAGTTGGAGAAAAAAAAGACACAAACAAAAAAAACCACTGACGTGATCTTCACTGCACTGAATCTACAGATGTTAGAAGAGAATCAGTTGTAGGTCTCAACTATCCGAGCATTTCTATATGCAGAGTCTGTATTGGGTTTGTGTGGCAAGGTTTTGGTAGCAGGGGCGGCTACAGGGGTGGCTTCTGTGAGAAGGTGCTAGAAGCTTCCCCTATGTCCGGCAGAGCCAATACCAGCCGGCTCCAAAATGGACCTGCCACTGGCCAAGGCCGAGCCCATCAGCGATGGTGGCAGCGCCTCTGGGATAACATATTTAAGAAGGGGAAAAAAAGCTGCTGTGCAACAGCATCGGGAGAGAGAAGTGAGAATATGTGAGAGAAACAACTCTGCAGACACCAAGGTCAGTGAAGAAGGAGGGATGGAGGTGCTCCAGGCACCAGAGCAGAGATTCCCCTGCAGCCCATCATGAAGACCATGGTGAGGCAGGCTGTGCCCCTGCAGCCCATGGGGTTAATGGTGGAGCAGATCTCCACCTGCAGCCCGTGCAGGACCCCACGCCAGAGCAGGCAGATGCCCAAAGGAGGCTGTGACACTGTGGGAAGCCCACGCTGGAGCAGGCTTCTGGCAGCACCTGTGGACCCATGGAGAGAGGAGCCCACGCTGGAGCAGGTTTGCTGGCAGGACTTGTGACCCCTTGGGGGACCCACGCTGGAGCAGTCTGTTCCTGAAGGACTGCACCCCATGGAAGGGACCCACGCTGGAGCAGTTCATGAAGAGCTGCAGCGTGTGGAAATGGACCCACATCGGAGAAGTTTGTGGAGGACTGTCTCCCGTGGGAGGAACCCCATGCTGGAGCAGGGGAAGAGTGTGAGGAGTCCTCCCCCAGAGGAGGAAGGAGCGGCAGAGACAACGTGTGATGAACTGACCGCAACCCCCATTCCCCGTCCCCCTGCGCAGCTGGGGGGGAGGAGGTAGAAAATTCAGGAGTGAATCATAGAATCATTAAGGCTGGAAAAGATCTCTAGGATCACCTAGTCCAACCGTCAACCCAACACCTCCATGCCTACTAAACCATGTCCTGAAGTGCCACATCTACACAGTTTTTCAGCTCCTCCAGGGATGGTGACTCCACCACCTCTCTGGGCAGCCTGTTTCAATGCTTGACCACCCTTTCAGTAAAGAAATTCTTCCTAATGTCCAAGCTAAACCTCTCCTGACGCAACTTGAGGCCATCTCCTCTCGTCCTATCGCTAGTTACTTGGGAGAAGAGATCGACACCCACAAGTTAAGCCCGGAAAGAAGGGAGGGGTAGGGGAAGGTGTTTTAAGATTTGGGTTTATTTCTCATTATCTTACTCTGATTTGATTGGTAATAAGTTAAATTGATTTCCCGAAGTTGAGTCTGTTTTGCCTGTGACGGTAATTGCTGAGTGATCTCCCTGTCCTTATCTCGACCCATGAGCCTTTTGTCATATTTTCTCCCCTGTCCAGATGAGGAGGGGAGTGATAGAGTGGCTTTGGTGGGCACCTGGCATCCAACCAGGGTCAACCCATCACAAGAGTCGCAATGAAATCGAGAAGAATTATATGTGCACAGATGGTGGGATACAGTATATGATGTAGATGGAGTCTAAAATGTTCTCAGTTCCTTAGCCTTACTCTAGCTAATAACCATCTACGTCCTTGACTGATTAAGTGTGACAATTGTCTCCTGGCCTCAAGAGCTGAGAAAAGAAGGAACAAATTAAAATACCCAGCAAATTGGTAAGCTTTACGGGGGGGGGGGCAGCGGTGGTGGTCGTGAATTTTACACTATGGTCCCAACTTAACAAACAACGAGAAATGTAAAGGTATAGTTCAAATAAAGTTACATTCAAACAACCCTCACATGAACAGCTAGTCAATTTATGCTCTATTTTTCAATGCCTATTAATGTGTTTCTTTGAAGTGTACCTTCAAAATAATCATGTTACAGAACAGATGCGCAACTAAAGAATTTGAATGACTGTATAGACATTACATTAGAAAAATACAATGTGATTTTCAAGACATTCATATTTCTGGGTTGAACAAACCCAAAGGAAAGAATTCTAGTAATACATCTACTATGATATCATAGAAGGAAATAAAATTCAACACAATGTCTACTTTGGAAATAAAACATAGCAATAAAATACATGAGGTAATTTAAACCCTGTGTTTTTCATAAAAGTCAAGAAATTGATATGTTATAGGTGCATGTTATAAACGCATAACTAAGTGCTCTTATAAAAATGTAAGCACACATATTTCTCAAACAGTTATTAGAAACAATTTTTACCTTTTTTTTCTTTTTTTTTTTTTTTTACTTTGATGGGTGGTGATACCTTGGAATTTCAGTGAGACGCAACCTCCTAAGTCGTTTCTTGAAACGGAATGTAAATGTTTATAGAAACTTGGTCCAGACTGCACCTTTATCTTAAATAGGTTTAACTATTCAATAATACAGTTTTGCAGTTACTTTAAATTATTTATCAAGCATAACTTCTCATTAATTTTCATTCTAGACAAAGTAATTGAGTTTGTAAAGTTGACAAAAATGGAAATTAATTGTGATACAAAGGAATCTGAATGTTTTACTTCCTAAAAGGCATTACTCTGTAGTAAATTTACAGACTTTTAGTTACTACAACATAGTGGGACAAATCCTTATTCATTAGTAATGTAACTAGAAGTCACTGAACGTGTTTTTCATACTCTTCTAGAGAAAACTTTTAATTTTTAATTTTGGAGAAGGAAAAAAGGCAAGAAGGCAAGATTCATGTGCTTTTCCACGCAAGGACTGGTTTCTACAAGTTTCTGAGTACGCTACACTCAAGTCTATCGTATGCACATTTGCAACATTTTATTTCTTGCTGTGTTTCAGTAATCTAAAATGTAGGAAGGCCATAATAAGGAGAAAAAAGGACACACACACACACTGTTCTAGATGAAGCAGCCAAGAGGTGGTAACCTTGCTCCTAACCTATTGGCACAAGCACAGGAAGGAATACTCTTTATTACTACTTTTCACATGTGCTCACCCTGTTTCAGCCTGTCACAACAGTACACCATTTTCATACAGAATGCCCTATGTGGTTTTGACTTGTAATACAAACATCTTCAAATACTCCAATGCAGAAAGAATCAAATTTACTTCCACAAAGACACAGTAAGAAGACTCCTGTCTTTATCTTATACAGAGGAGACTAACCAAGTTAGTAGTCTTTGGTCTTTACAATATTTTCTTTAGTATGACAGTTTCTAAGTTGTTCGTGGTCTTGGGTTGATCCAAGTATAGAATTCCCCTGTGTTGGAATTTTTTATTCTGTTGCTCAGTGATTAATTAGGATGCTGAAGGGTGAAGAATGAATACACACCCAGCTAGAACAAGAGTTAGTCCTGCTATATTACTTATAACACATTTCCCCATCTTTATAACACAATAAAGGGTTAAAAATAAAACCCACAAAAATATATCTGGGTACAAGAAGGAAGAAAATAAATTTTGAATTTAGCCACATGGATCTTTGCTTAAAACAGGCAGGAAAGACACCAGTGTTCCTTCCATCACTTAGGACATGCCATGCCATTCAATTCATTTATTTAAATTTAAAATGTAAACCCCTTAAAGTAGTTAGAATTTGCTAAGTTATCAAAACAACACTTAAAGCATTCATGAGTTCCCTAAAAATTAGCTGGCAAGCTTTTATAAATCTTACCACCGAGAATGCCATGCAGAAATGTCCATCTTTTCTTAGCCACCTTAAAATTTCAAACCAGTGTCTTCCTGATAACCCAACCAATTTTATATTCCATGCTGCTAAGAATCCCACAGTCCTTGACAGAATTATATTTTTAAGAACTATTTAACTTATAGCATCCTGATTAATGTAGTATGCATTGCACAACTGAACCATGTGAAAAATTATCAGTATCTTAAGAAATGGAATATAGTCAGCCTATTTTGAAAATATGTCTGTAACTCCTTTGTTGAAAGTGAAAAAGTACAGAAGAATGTCACTGTAAACAGAATAAATCCTACTTTCTTTTTTGTAAGAAAAGGGAATCTTTAAAGAGAACTAAAATAAGCGGCAGTATGTCATTCAGATGTTTTAGTTTTTCTGCTAGAAATTATCTGGTAAGCTCTTCTTAGTTCATGAGGCAAGGAGTAGGACATAAATGTGTCCTTTTAATTGTTTGACTAAACTATCGTCTGAATTCCAGGAAATAAGACACCAAGCAGTGTCGTGACAGGTAAACTACATCACATAGGTCTTTTGGACCAATTTGATTTCCCACTCGTGAATGTCTCACCAACTAACGCTTTCGAAAGCTGAAGTTTCTTTTGTTCCAGTGCACCCGAAGCAGCACCTTCACTCATACAACTTTTAACAGAGTTGAAAACCAAAAGGACATTCAGCCATCTAGTGTGGCCTTCTAAACCCAGAGCTGATTAAGTAACATGTAATAGCTTGTTGTATCAAACATAGTAACTTCTATTCTAGCCTAAACATATCCCCTAGACAGCATTTAAGGAAAAATTTCTTAAAGCAAGTAGGCATCTAGATGATGGGTCCAGGAACACCTGACTGTAAGAGCCTAGTTTCAGAAGAGAACAGACTTCTTGCACCAGGCATGGGCCACGACTTGTGTGCATGAGAATGAAAACCCAAAGTGCCTGTACATTAAGCTATCTAAAATGAGCCTGCTTAATGCAGAGCCATTTCAAGCTAGCCAATGAAGAAAAATTGAATATAGCTACATCTCCAACATTACTCATCTTTGAAATTCTGTGCTTTGCTGGAGGAAAAAGAATGTGTTCTGTCTGCCTAGAATAGCTAGCACTGCTTTTTTGAAGACAAATGCTTAGGCCTCTTCTTTCAGTGGGCCAGATGAACAAGAAACATGCACACAAGAAGTCTCAGGTACATGCAACCACCAGCACGTAGGCAAACCTAAAGTTCAGGTGTAAGCCATCGATGTTCTGGGGGTTTGACTAAGGTTAAGCAAAAAGAAAACACAGATAATAAATTTCATGGAAGCCCCTAGTTGGTGCCTTAACCCTTTATTAGCCCTTGTCTTTTAAAGACTGCCATCTCATGAAGGAATTCAATATTTTGTTTGACAGTATCTGTTTTTCCAGGCATGTGAATTCTGATAAAGATCAACTCAGCTTCTACACCTAGTTTTAACTATGGATCTTCCCACAAGAAAAATAAACTAGTATGTATTAAAATTAAAAGGCATAATCATTAGACAAAAATCATTACATATATTTTACTTAAAGCCATACGGTGTGCATAACGAAAGAAGTGAACTGAATGCATTAAAATCTTTCTTACAATGTTTTTTATTTTTCCAAATCTAGTCAACTTATCTTCAGTGTTAAGTCATGTAGAAATATTCTCTTTCAACTTTTACTATTGTCATCTGTTAAACAGATTGTTGAAATAATACTATGCCAGATGGTTATATAAATCTAAAGCATGTGGATAAACTCAATACACAAATAAACACTTAATTTTGACAAAAAAAAAGGGGGGGGGGGGGGGTTCAGCCATGATAAAGGAAAAAAAAAAAAACCAAAACAAAAAAACCCAAACCACAGCACACTTTCTTATAGTAGATCAGTTCTCCAGAATCGTTTACCACATATTTGGGCACATGAGAAATACATGCAAAAAAGAACTGCAACTATCCACTAGTATATCTACTAGGAAACAGTTATCTGCCAGGAAACAAGGATTCAACAAGAAAACACGTAAAATTATAATCAATTCAGTACTCATTCATAAGAAGAGATAGCAAGTGCACATATTACTATAAACACATTCCTTTTAAAGTGACTAATTGAGGAGGAGTTGGAAGCCCCTGTACATCAGGAAAACTATGATGTGGTTGCCATCACGGAAACATGGTGGGATGACTTGCACAACTAGAGTGCGGCAATGGATGGCTATAAACTCTTCAGGAGGGATAGGCAAGGAAGGAGAGGTGGTGGGCTAGCCCTATACGTCAGGGACTGTCTGGATAGTTTAGAGCTTGATGATGGTGACGATAGGGTGGAGTGTCTATGGGTAAGAATCAGGGGGAAGGCCAACAAGGCAGATATTGTGGTGGGAGTCTGTTACAGACGACCCAACTAGGATGAGGAGACTGACAAACTATTCTATAAGCAGCTGGGAGAAGCTTCACGATCACTAGCCCTTGTTCTTGTGGGGAACTTCAACCTACCAGATGTCTGCTGGAAATACAATACAGCAGAGAGGAAACAGTCCAGGAGGTTCCTGGAGCGTGTGGAAGAGAACTTCCTGACACAGCTGGTGAGTGAGCCAACTAGGGAAGGCGCCCCGCTGGACCTCTTGTTCACGAACAGAGAAGGACTTGTGAGCCATGTGATGGTTGGAGGCCGTCTTGGGCAGAGTGATCACGAAATTATAAGAGTTTTTGATACATAGAGAAGCGGCGAGGGGGGTCAGCAAAACTGCCACCTTAGACTTCCGGAGGGCAGACTTCGGCCTGTTTAGGAGACTGGTCGACAGAGTCCCCTGGGAGGCAGCCCTAAAGGGCAAAGGAGTCCAGGAAGGCTGGACATTCTTTAAGGAGGAAGTCCTAAAGGCACAAGAGCGGGCTGTCCCCAGGTGCCGAAAGACGAGCCGGCGGGGAAGAAGACCGGCCTGGCTGACTAGAGAGCTCTGGCTCAAACTCAGGAAAAAGAGGAGAGTCTATGACCTCTGGAAGAAGGGGCAGGCAACTCAGGAGGACTACAAAGGTGTAGTGAGGCTGTGCAGGGAGAAAATTAGAAAGGCCAAAGCTGAGCTAGAGCTAATCTGGCTGCTGCTGTAAAAGACAACAAAAAATACTTCTTTAAATACATTAGCAGCAAAAGGAGAGCTAAGGAGCATCTCCAGCCCCTAGTAGACGGGGGAGGGAACACAGTGACCAAGGATGAGGAAAAGGCTGAGGCACTTAATGCCTTCTTTGCCTCAGTCTTTAATAGCAGGGCCAATTGTTCTCTGGGTACCCAGTCCCCAGAGTTGGAAGATAGGGATGGGGACCAGAATGGAGCCCCCATAACCCAGGGGGATATGGTTAGTGACCTGCTGCACCACTTAGACACTCACACTCACAAGTCTATGGGGCCTGATGAGATCCACCCGAGAGTACTGAAGGAACTGGCAGAAGTGCTCACCAAGCCCCTTTCCATCCTTTATCAGCAGTCCTGGCTAACTGGGGAGGTCCCAGCTGACTGGAGATTAGCGAATGTGACGCCCATCTTCAAGAAGGGCCAGAAGGAGGACCCGGGGAACTACAGGCCTGTCAGCCTGACCTCGGTACCAGGGAAGCTGATGGAGCAGATCATCCTGAGTGCCATCACACAGCACGTAGAGGACAACCAAGGGATCAAGCCCAGCCAGCATGGGTTCAGGAAAGGCAGGTCCTGCTTGACCAACCTGATCTCCTTCTGTGACAAGGTGACCTGCCTAGTGGATGAGGGAAAGGCTGTGGATGTTGTCTACCTAGACTTCAGTAAAGCCTTTGACACCATTTCCCACAGCATTCTCCTGGAGAAACTGGCTGCTCATGGCTTGGATGGGTGTACTCTTCGCTGGGTAAAGAACTGGCTGGATGGTCGGGCCCAAAGAGTTGTGGTGAATGGAGTTAAATCCAGTTGGTGGCCGGTCACAAGCGGTGTCCCCCAGTTCTGTTTAATATCTTTATCAATGATCTGGATGAAGGGATCGAGTGCACCCTCAGTAAATTTGCAGATGACACCAAGCTGGGTGGGAGTGTTGATCTGCTTGAGGGTAGGAAGGCTCTGCAGAGAGACCTGGACAGGCTGGATCGATGGGCCGAGGTCAATTGTATGAGGTTTAACAAGGCCAAGTGCAAGGTCCTGCACTTGGGCCACAACAACCCCATGCAATGCTACAGGCTTGGGGAAGAGTGGCTGGAAAGCTGCCTGGAAGAAAAGGACCTGGGGGTGTTGGTCGATAGGTGGCTGAATATGAGCCAGCAGTGTGCCCAGGTGGCCAAGAAGGCCAACAGCATCCTGGCTTGTATCAAAAATAGCGTGGCCAGTAGGACTAGGGAAGTGATTGTCCCCCTGTACTCAGCACTGGTGAGGCCGCACCTCGAATACCGTGTTCAGTTTTGGGCCCCTCACTACAAGAGAGACATTGAGGTGCTGGAGCGTGTCCAGAGAAGGGCAACGAAGCTGGTGAGGGGTCTAGAGCAGAAGTCTTCTGAGGAGCGGCTGAGGGAACTGGGGTTGTTTAGCCTGGAGAAAAGGAGGCTGAGGGAAGACCTTATTGCTCTCTACAACTACCTGAAAGGAGGCTGTAGAGAGGTGGGTGTTGGTCTGTTCTCCCAAGTAACAAGCCATAGGACAAGAGGAAATGGCCTCAAGTTGCACCAGGGGAGGTTTAGACTGGATATTAGGAAATTTTACTTCACTGAAAGGGTGGTCAAGCATTGGAACAGGCTGCCCAGGGAAGTGGTTGAGTCACCATCCCTGGAAGTATTTAAAAGACGTTTGGATGAGGTGCTTAGGGACATGGTGTAGTGGTGGTCTTGGTAGTGTTAGGTTTACGGTTGGACTCGATGATCTTAAAGGTCTTTTGCAACCTATACGATTCTGTGATTCTGTAATTTCCCTAGATGTACTTTCAGATTTAAATATATAGATGATGATAGTTTCCTCAGTCAAAAAGTTTAAATGGGATTTACTTGGGTTTAGTGCTTAGGTCTATGTTTAGGCACTACATGCAATTTAATTGTTTGAAAATACACACTGAAATCAAACTGAGAATAAAATCTAAGGTAGATGATGGTGCTCAGCATCCATGAAATTCAGGCTTCTTTAACCCACAAACTTGCTAAATCATCCATATTTCATCATTTTACCCAGAGGGTTTAAGTCAACAAACTGGTGGATTTGCTACCGTTGCTGTTGGTGTTTACAATTCCTCACTGCAAAATGTTTCAGCAGTAATTCAGCAAATATTTGGTTCATTCAAATATTAATTCTAAGAAGATGCAATACTTGAAAAAGAAAATATAGACTACGGTTGCTCCAGAGTAAATGGGCAATCAAACATCCCGGTAATTCTCATTAGAATCAATGGAAGTTTTCTGTGAAGTAAGCATAGAGAAGACGAAATTTTGTACACAAAAAGACGCCCAAAAGACAGAGTGACACAAAAACTGCAAAAAAAAAAAAGCATTTGTTTAAAAAAAAAAAATCCGACAACTGAAAAAGCAATGTACTGTCCTACAAAAATGATGGAAATGGCACAAGAGAGATTTTCTACTCACTTCTGCAGGTTTTCACCATGTCACATCACCTTGTTAAGAGCCACTGTTTATACTTGGAATGTCAAATGCAATGAAATTGAAGGCAATATCATTTTTCATGCACGAAGAAAATGTGAGTAGTGGGCAAAGAAAGTTACTTTATTGATTTTTCACCAGTCTTATACATGGTTGAGGACAGAAGATTAGTTTTCCTTCCAGACTGTGACAACAGACATGACCTACACAAGTTATAATTGCAATCCTATTGCAATTTCATTGATACAATAATAAATACAAGTTAAAAAGTACTGGTGTTTAACTTATTTAGGCACTAGTATTTGTTGATTTTGACTATCACTATTTGAAAAATGTGCTAAATGAAGGAAAGCAGAAAGTCTGATTTTAAGAACAGATATTCTATGTATTACCTTATCAAAACACCCTTCAGGTGCAGAAACATCTCTCTGGAAGGCTGAAGGGTATCAAAAATGCTGTGATTAGGTAATTGCAAAGGGTTACATTTTATTAACAAAACAGCATTCCCTAAATGCCAGACAGCCCTACTGCCATCACTCACAAGGAGTGGTTACCTTTTACCATTAAAATACCCTGACTGTGACTACTGCGAGTGCCCAAGACTAAGTATGTGACTGTCCAAGATACTGGAACCGCTGTGTATATGCAGATGAAGTGCAAGGCTCAAGTGTCATGGGTCCCACTTTCAGACAAGGCAAAGTCAATATATATGTTCTTTTATTTATTGTATTTTATAAACATGTGTATGGACCATCTTGGAAGTACTCCAGAAAGCAGAAGACATGAATTTAATAATATCCAGCCTTGGACTTTAATTCCCAAAGCTAGTAAACAGAAGAGTTTGTGTCCTCAGTATTTTTTCCTACTATTTACTGATTTTACAGATAAAGGAAAATACGTTCTCGGGTAACATTTGAAAACTATGGAGCTGCTGTAATTTGAGAAACCTTTCAAAGCATGACTAGCACTACCTAAAGAAGCCGGAACTTCTGCTCAGATGCACCACATCCAGATACCATGCAGTAGGTAACTGCACATAAACATCAGTGCCACTTGCACCCCTGAATTGGCATAATGAGGTCTGCCAAAATACACCAGTTGAGAGTCTTCCCTTCAGTGCCTCAACTAACACCCATCAGTTCTGTTCATTAACTTAGAAAACATTGTCTCGGGTGAATTTTAAGCCTTCTTTTGAACAACATTTACTCATATTAAATTTCATATGGTAATTTTAATCATTATTTATTACCAATCCTAAAAATATAATGAATCATCTCAACTTTCAAGTTGTTTATCTTCCAAATTTTCAACTACTAAATATCTTGAAAAAAATCCATTAAGCTATTTCATCATAAATCCTGTATAATGTTTGAAAACAAACTACTTCTACCCATAGTGCCATCTTCGTTTTAGCAGAACAACTAATAAGCCTAGTAAGCCTTATAATTCTTTCACCAAATTCAATTCTTCCAATTCTTCCTCATGTCATATGCAGACACATCTTCCATTATTTTGTTAGAAATTGTTTTGATCAAACACAAACATCAAATCAGATATTTCTGAATCATGTATTTCTGCAGTCCCTTTTCTAATAGCCAGTAATATCTAAAAGGACTGCTTTCTGATGAATGTTGTTTGTTTTTTCAATCCTTTTCAATAGTTAAAGAATTTCAATATTTCATGAATTCCACTATTCATCCTATAATCTTTGTTCTGTTTCCTTCATAACTCTTCTAAATTTTCAAACACTGTATTGACATTTTTAAGGCTGTTTCTTATATAACTAATATTACCTCTTTACAAAAAGAAAGCAATGTATAGAAAGTCCATACACACACAGTTCACAAGCTGTTAGAGAAAACAACTGCATGTGGACAAATTCTGAGAGATTTGTCTAAAGTTTCAGATTCAACTTCTGAACCAACCGTTGCATTTTAGAAAAAATAGAAAGCAAAGTAAGAAAAGGCAAATTATCCATATGGTGGAGTACACAATATGTTATTTAACAAAAATAAAAATATCCTCTGGTGCAGAGCTAACTTGAAAATAAAAATATGAAGGTTATACATGAAGAAAAGGAAATGAAGTGAAGGAGGATGGGATGGAAAGTGTTGGGGAAAATGGATCAAGAGAAGATTCATGACTCCAGGACAGGCAGACCCAGGGAGACTTTTAAAACACAAAGCTATGCAGCAGCATCTCCCCAGGACTGGAAAAGACAAATTCAGGTTGAGTATTCTAGAGCAGGGCGCAGGTAGATATGTGAAACAATTCATTTCAATTAACTGAAATTAGAGGACAATGTGGATCTTTCCAAAGTATCCTTCAAATAAAGTAATACGAAAAGGAATTTGACCTATTTCTACCCTCAAGCTTGACCAGAGACAGCCTTTAACAGAGGGATTCAGCATTTCCGAGATGAAGGTGTAAAGTGTTCCCCCACATGAGGCCGTCACGGTGGACACCCCCAATCCGTTTTCAAATCAGTACAGCTCCAGAATAAGAGCAAAGATCATTCTTTAAATATATACATCCAAACTGGGGGAAACTATATATTGCAAAGTATTTCCTCCATCTTCCACTGTTGATAAAGGACCAGAGATAGTTTATGCAAAAAGAAAAGCCAACGGTATCATCCTACAGCTGGATGGTTTGTATGCAGAAGAAGATGATAAGTCTCTGTATTGTGAACCATATGTGCACTTAAAGAAAGAATACTGAAGAGTATATATTCGTCTGAATTAAAAATACCATGCGGAGTATTAATGGAAGGGAAAACTAAAGCTCACAGGTTTGAATGTCATCTGCAGTTAAAGATCCTGTAAATATGACATATCACAAGCTTCTCTGGCTTCAACATTGTGGGTGTAGATATTGTTGATTTGGAACAAAGATAAGTTAATGCTGGGTTTGTATAAAACCTTCTGAAGGGCAGGAAAAAGGGATCTCATTTGAACTGCAGTTCCACTCATGAAGGCAACTGGAAAGATTTTTTTTTTTTTTTAAACAGGGAACCTGACTTGCCTCAATATAAGGCAAATGTAATTACAAGGTAACTCTCCTTCTGTTTGATAAGGGGGCCCAGGCAGTGTGGGCAATGAAGTCTCCAAGGAGTTGTGCTACTCCTCTTGCCCCTGGAGGGCCACCCTATATGCAGCCCAGCCCCAAGGCAGTAAAGCAAGTACCACCACAGGCGGGAGAAGGTTTCCTTACCAGCCCTAGTCACTCAGAAAATCCACAAGCAACTAACTAGCCAAGGGGTACGACTGCTTGGGAGAGGTTTTTGTTTGTTTGTTTTTAAAGGAACTGTGCTCCAACCAGGCTTCAAAGAGGCAAGTTTGGTGCAGGACAACATTCTTGTTTGTTTTAATTTCTGTAAGATCCCTCATCCCATGTTTGGCCAAACATGATATGCTCTGGCAGCTCCACCAGTACAGCCTCTACAGCCAGTGAGAACTGTGCCACAAACTGTTAGAACAGTAAACTGATTTATAAAATGCACTCACAATAGACAGCTTCCCACAAATGGTACACAAAGTTTTCTTCAAATTCTCTCAAGAGTCCTCAGGACATAGTCAGCTGCATTTCTTTAAAGCTGGCCTAATACCTTTTACCACCTATAACATTTTTTAACTTTTATGCTATGACTGGATCTCAAACATGCCAGAGCTTTGAGACAGACCTGTCTGCACCTTCTCTTTAAAGCAAACACACCAAAAAATACCAAAAGGGCTTTGAAGAAGCAATGTTTTATTAGAATATAAACTTGAACAAACTCTCTTCTGTCTGAAAACCCAGATTCTTTCAGGTAAGAGAGATAAAATACAGCCATTTGAAAACAAACACCTTTTCTGCCCAACTGAGTCTTTGTGACAAGGGCCCTTTTCCTCCAGATCTGCTTTTCACACTAGCAACTTTCAATAGCCTCTATGGTTTCAACAAACTGTACTTGTTCTCCTCTGGGTCAACAGAAAAATCTCCCCTCTTTTCATCATCCCTGGCCTGGTTTTGCGTCTCTTCCCCATTATTCTAAGAAAACTCCCCAAGTGCGAGCTCCCCAGTCAGCACATCTATTACTGCCTGCCCCATTCTTCCCTGGAAAAGCTTCTCTCATGGCCAGGTGCTCTCAAAGAAGAAATCCTCTCCTCCCCTTCAAAGAAATGCCCCTGACCAAAAAGCATGCAGTTACCAACCATGGACTTACCACAGCATATAATGTGCATACAAAAATCATTTTAAAAGACACTTTGAACCACTATCTCATTTGTCACACACAGATTGACAATACGTGCATGAAGAATTTTTTGCATGTTCCTTCTGTTTTCAAGGAAATAAGATGAAGTTTCCAACCTCACAAACAATAAAACTTGTTTAGCACAAAGGCTCTTTCCCTGCCTCTGAGGACTACACTCACAGATGCTTCCTTGCCTTGTCTGTTCCTAATAGGGCACAGCTCCACCAGCTGATTCTTTAGCCTGTGTACCTGCAGTGAGTTTGGAAGAAGAGGTATGCTAGACACATCTGCTAAATCTATCCTAAAGAAAATAAGGAAATTCAAAACATAGGTTTCAGTAAATAAAGGATTAAAGGATAGGAATAGAAATAGTAACAATCAACATGGTAACAGACAAACAGGTCTTGCTAAAAAAAGCCTGGTTTTACAGTTGGAGGGGATTGCAAGTACTGCTGAAAAAGCAGCTAAAGATACAAAAGACTTCTGTGAAGTGCTTAACATAGTAAACAAACTGATTAGAGCAGCATGACAGAACACATCAAATGTATTAAAAGCTGAATAACTGAAGCAACTGTTAATGAAGAAATCCCAGTAAAGAAGGGATGAGGTTCTGCTAGTGGGGTTCTCTTTGGATCACCGCTAAACTAGATGCTATTTAACTTCTTTTAAAAGGACATAACAACAGATGTAAAATTGATTCTGGGAAAAATTGTAATGGATACACACACTAGCAAAACAACACAAAGTGTCTGAGTAGCCAAATCTAGGCTAGTCTCAGGACCCAGGGTGAGTTCTCCTCTCCCAGCCTGACAGACGCAAGGTCGCTGCAGTTCCATGTCCCCAGATCCACCTGGTGGTGAGGCTTCCCAACACAGACAGACAGACATACACGCAGAGAGAGATGGCCTCACAGAACAAATACACACAGAAAAACAGTGCCTTTACTGGCACCCCTATAAACACACAGAACACTCATACGAACAGCATGGACAGCCCCATCCTGTTCCTCCTCTCCAGCTAACAGGAATTTCAGTCTGCTAGTGGAACCCACACCCTGCTCCTCCCCAGGTGCTGGCTCCCGGACCCAAGAGCCCCTGACTTTCATGGTCCCACACCAGCTGCTGGCACTCAAACCTCTTCTACTGCTCTCTGGTTAGCCTGGTTTGAAGTTCGTGAGCATTCACACACACATTGAAGACAAGAGCGCACCCACATACAAGATGGTTAGAAATAGGATTTAATAAGAACACAGGATAGACTGCAGTGATCAAGCATCAGGCAGAGTCACACCAGCATACTGAGTGGCCTCCTATTTACACCTGATAAGCTTCTTTTATCCCGTTATCCCTCTATTTTTCCCCACGCTTGCTCCTTCCCAATCCAACTTTACTCCTGCCTTTGGTCCCCACATTAAGGCACACATGCAATGAGGGCAGCAAGCAAAATTGCAAGCCATGTTTTCCAGTGAGTTGCTTACCTATCAACTTGTATTTTATTATAACTTGGCATTCAAAGGATGAGACAGTTGTTTTGTCACTGAAGATAAGTATTTGTAAAACTAACCAGCACATGCCAACAATTAATGCCGTAGCCTAGAAATTCTCCCTTCTTTTCTCAGCACATTCTCTTTGCTGCACCACCAATAACATTAGTCTTTATTTTTGTAAACCATTCAACCATGCAATTCAGCATTTAAGAAACAATACTCAGGAGATAAGCAGAAATCAGCTTTAACATGTTTCAGGGGAGCTCCTGGGGTAAACCAGTTGCTCTGCAGGTAAAAGCTTTGGGGAAGTAAATATAATGGGGGGGAGGGGGAACATGGGTTGATCCTGCACGTTATCCTTATTGAAAAGAGCCACCTCCAAGAACAGGGTTAAGTGCTCTTCTCTCTTCCCAATGACAGGCTGAAAGGTTTGTTAAACACAGAGGTTAATATAAAAAGCTTCTCAAGGCCCAAAGACAGTGAGCTTTACAACTTTTATAGAAATTCAATTTTGTTTCAGCTTTAGGTTGCCAGGTTAATGTTTGACTAACGATTATACCTATGTACACCCTTCCAAATTTTAGATCACCCCAGCAGTAAGTTACTTTTCATTTAAAAGCAGACTGTTATTGTACTTTCTGCATACAGTATTCTCTGGAAAGAGTACTGCCACCTGGCCGATTACCAATTTCCTAACTACTGATAAAGGCACATTGTCATCATAATACTATCACATGTTTAAACTACTACTAAGGTGTTGCACAGATTAGCATCTGCAGTAATACAGCACATGCAAGTGACATCCATCCTTTGAATTCCACTCAAATGTCTGATAGTTTGTCAGAGACCTGTAAGACAGAAAACAAAACACTACTATATTGCCTATGGCACTAAATCCCACAACAATACAGAGCCTTCTGAAATCTTGTTTGACATATCAGTAATTTTAGAAGCATAAAGCATATTAGCCTCAAGGGCCATTCTGTTACTGGAGTAATTTACTCCTGGTTTTATGAGTGTGAACAAAGATAACTCACAAGAAATCTACCTTATCTATCAAAGGGTAGGCTAGAATAAAAACAAAAGAACTCCACAGATCTACAGTAGACTACAAAGCAGTGTTTAATCTACTTTCTTGAATCAAAGCACCCATCCTTTTCACATCTGTTTAACAGGTTCATCTGAAACCTCCCTTAGCATGGACCATATATAGCCTCAATTCTTTTACTTCCACATAAAAATCCTGCTCAGCAATTAGAAGCTCGCCAGTATAAGTACAATCAGAGACACTTCCCTAAAAGATACTTTTATATTTTGTTTGGTTTTTTGTTTTTCTGAACTGAATCACTGGTTGAAACTACAAAACACAAGTAGTAGGCTTTTTCCCCAGTTAAACTACAAATTATTTTAGATTAGCATTTACAGCATTTTTCCTCCATGGAAACACTGCAGAGACCTTAGGTAAGACTTGCCGAGTAAAATTTTAAGAACATCAGGGCCTGTGTTTAGCTGATGAGCAACAGGATGGCTCAGGACCTTTCATCTTGAGCCCCTGTCCCCACAGGAAAGCACTATGTTATACCAGCATTAAGGCACTCACCTGCCCCATGGCAACTACATGACAGTTTAAGCTTTAATGGATAAGCTACTGCACTTTCCAAAGGCTGTTATACACTTTAGATATCTACCTTTTATTGTCTCATAGCAATCAGTCTGCACAGTCAACCTATACTATAACAATATGAAAGCTTTAAAACTGATATAATAGCATATGCAATTGGGGGTGTTACTTCAATCTTAAAAAAACCCAACAAAAACCATAAAAACCTACCACCATGAATTCAAAATCTGCTCTTAAAATGGAATTTAACTCTGGTCTACACCAAGATTTATATATATATCTATATATGTGTGTGTGTATATATCAGCTTGAAATATTGCATTAGTTGGACTCACTTTGTACAGGAATTAGAGACCCATTACATCTCCATTCCTGGATTTCTTTCTCTCTCTTTTTAGTGCACTTACACCTTTGCCACAAAAGCAGCTGACAGCATTTTCTACAAATTGGTATATAAAGCCATATTTCACTTAGGTTTTCTCCTCTTAGGGATCCTGTTACACTTAGCAATGATAGAGAGAAGAGTGACATATCTTAAGAGTTCAGATTTCTTTCTTCCTACCTGATTTCCAAATTCTAAAGCAAGTAAAAAGTACAGAGTTATTTGTTATCCTAGGTCTAAGATATATGACAGGGTTACATGAAGGGGTTTCAGTACATGGCAAATGAAAAAAAACCAAAAATAATTTAAGGCATAAGGATTGTATTTGCTTAAAGAAATCAATTCCACAAGTTTGAAATCTCACTTCTAAAATAAAACTCTTTTTGCAAAAAAAACCTTCTTGGCATTCCAGGAAGAAAAAAGACTGACTCTCAGCTATTTTATTCTAGATATGTTAACCACTACAGTACAACCTATCTTTAAAGGCTCTTATCTAGAAGAGATTACGTCACAGACTACATTACAAATAATGACTACTGTGCAGGTTGCCAATTTATGTGTTTATTCACACAATAATTTCCTTCACTGGGGCAACAGTTAGACTTTCCAAAGCCATCTGCACACTGATAAAGTGGGAATTTTGCTTCTCATTCTTTTAAAGAGACTTTTTCCAAGCTCCAGAAGGAATTGGTTTTAAGTCTTGTACTACTATGGCTATTTGCTATGTCCCAGTTAGTCGCAACTTGTATCCACCTTAAATATAGCAGAAAACATCCCTAAATCATTTAGCTGGTGTACATAATGAAGTTAACATACTTACCCCATGGAACTATATATCCTTTTTTTCCTGTGCAGTCCCATGGAGGATACTGTTTGATATACCTAATTCCAAGTTCTAGTCTGCTGGAGATGCATTAAAGATATTAATTTGGGCCTGATTCATCACTGAAATAAGTCCTCCAGTTTCCATGACTCACAATCCCAGGAACTAGATTGTCACTCAAGAGAACAACAGGGTCAGGTTTTTTTCCAAGAAGGAAAGCATAAGACTTTAATTAACGTAAGAGCTTAACGATGTGCTTAAGTACCATTCAGGAAAGCACTTAGATACTTACTTAATTTGGCTTCAATAGGATTAAAAATTGAGAAGGTACATGCATAATGTTTCTGCATTATGCTTTCTGGAGTTCTGAGTTCGTGCTATTGCAGGAACCTGACATTTCACAGCTTATTTAAAAATTGTTAATTGAAATACCATTGTATTCATGGATACAATTTTCAAAAATACCTAAGTGATACAGAAATCCTAGAGTTGATTTCATGAGAGCTAATGTGTCAACAAAGTACAGTAGCTAAAGACAGCAATTTAGGAGCTACAAGCTGTAAAATTATATTAGCACATATATATACTATGCATATTAGTAGAGCAACTGAACTAACCCACACCCCGAGAAGGAAGTGCTAATTAATTCAGCAAAACTCAGACTCGTAAGTCCTGAAACTACTTTTTCCAACAATATTTAGCCACTTCTCAGCAGACTTGTAATTCCCAAATTACCTAGAGCAAATGAACCATGCAGAACCATATTCAGCACCATTCAGTATGGTGTTTTCAGTTAAATTTTAATTATGGGTGGCTGGTGGTCCATAAGAAAAGTTAAGGCTTGGTAGCAGTGCTCAAGCCAAAAAAGTTTGGAGAACACTGACTTAAACTGTTTAAAATTTTTTTCAAGCCCAGAATTTAATCCAGGTTTTAAATATTAAGGCATGTGAGTGATTCTGAAGGGGGAAGAGGAATAAATAAGTGTTCTCACTGCTGTGAAAGGGGAATGTGCATTTACACATATTTAAAATATGCTGCAGGATAAAGCAGAATCAAACAGAAACCAAACTAAAAGATGACAAATGCTCTGCGCCTTTCTTCTTCCTTGACTTCCTCTTACCTTTAAAGCTTCTAGGTTGAAATTTGGACAGGATACCAGAATCCCTCAGATTTCATTACATGTTACTCAAACAAAAACTAGGGAACTAAAGTGACATTTTTTAGATCACGTCACCTTTTTTTGCAATAATTTTAGCCTGGTATCCTCATGACCCATTCTGCTTCTCCGTGCTGCCCAGAGAAATGTGTCCCTCCCCCCTGCAGCTTTCAGGGATGACTCCCAAGCGAGCCCCAGGCCGCCATTTGCAGCCACTGCTGTGTCTTTCCCCTGCTGTGGCTGCCCCCTGCCAAGCTGGGGAGGACAGAGGAGGCTCCCGCCGGGGCCGTACTCCCCAACAGAAAGCGTGAGCAGCCAGGGGTCCAAGGCAGGCGCAAACTCCCGCCGAAAGGAGGGAGGGAGCATAGAGTCCTTCTGTGGGAGGATAGATCCTGACCCTCAGGCCTACAGGGAAGGAAGCAGGATGCCAGCCAAGACCTTCCATTGCACCCACAGGGCCCTCAGCCTACAGCTCAGACCGGGAAAGACGGCAACGTTTCACATGGTGTGTTCACTGCCAGCCCTTTACCCATCCTTCCCCGCTCCTAGGATGTTACACATATTCTGCTAAATCTTTGTTTAAAAAAAAAAAAAAAAAAATCCCCATTTCAACTGTTTCTTTCAACTAACGGTTGTTGCAATGCTGCTGAGCAGCATGAAGCGTCCCTTACGGCCCCCCACCAGAGCGACCTGTCCCCGTTGCAATGCTCTCTGCAGCAGGCAGGTGAAAGCTGACCATGGCAATGATAGCCACAGCAGGGTTTTACTACAAATACGCCTTAACGCTTCTGCCTGTCACTCATCATTAACGTGTTTCACATCAACAGTTTCTTATTTCTGCCCCCCTAATATTAAGAGCAAATTGCTATGTACGAGCAGGCAGCCTTAAGCTGAGCCTTCTATCTACGTAACCATGAAAACAAGCAGTGTAGGCAATAGTTTAAGTGTAGGTATGCCAAACCACTCACAAAGTAATGGTTCTGTATTTTTAACATTTAATAAAAAAATTTGTTTCCAAACTGACTTATTGTGTCTGGCTGTAGTTTGACTAAAACATGATTTAAAGTCTCAGTTCCATGAAACCTTTCCTTGTCTGCAAACATGAACCATCTGAATGTACCTCCTGAAGTACTACAGACCTTTGTTGTTGTTGTTTTCAAAGCCTGTTTCACATAACCAAATAAGCTATGCTTCAACAGCATTTTATGAGACAAAAATCTTCAGACATATTATGAACCTTTATCATAATGAACCAGATTACATTAAAATATTAAAGGAAAACGAAAATCCTAAACTGAATAATTTTTAGACTCAATTACCCTTTACAATATAATAAATACTTTCTTCTTCATTGAGACTACAACTTGGTGTCAAAAGCAGGAAGGCAAAGCATAGTGACATAAATTCATTTTTAGGCAAGCAACAGAATCACTTGGCTTTACTGGAGACACTGCAGCATTTGTTTTCTCTTCTCTCATCTCACTTATCGCCTTCTTATTTTGCCTTATGCAATTATTGTACTTAACATCATTTTATTTACCAAAAACAAATTTGCAACACCACAGTTCCTTATCCTGGAATTTTTGCTGTGACCTTTTGAAGCCTGGCTACCTTACTCTTGAGAATATTTTCAAGTGTTTTACTGGTGAAGTTTCAAATAAACAAAATGTGTACCAAATTTTAAAGACTTATCTGCAATCAGCCCAGGAATACTTTGCCAAGAAAATCGTATCAGTGGCAGAACATACTCAAACTAAAAAATTCATTTATAGCCCAGATACTTTTTTAAATCAGCTACTATTACAAGTAATACTTACAACTCTAGTACTTAGCCAAGATAAAAATAATATAGCCCTCATTTTCCAGTTTACTTTGTGTGTGTTAGACAGTACTTTGTATATAGGAACATCCAGACTCCAAGCTATATATTCAAACCAAAATGGAGACGGAATTGGGAAAAAAAAAAAAAATATTGGTAGTAGTTACGGTACCATAAATACACTTTTTAAAATAACTTTGGAAGTTGACTTGTTTTGAAATAGATGCCCGCTCTTCCACCTTCCTTAAGAGTCGTAAGTCCCTTTTTCAGAAAAGCTAGAAAATAAACTATAAATAAAACCACCCCTTCGAAAACACCCACTCTCTGAAGCACAGTGAAAAGCCCAGATCCTCAGGCAAACTGGATTGTTTGCTAAGTCTGTTGGACTAATCTGAACACTAAGCACTGCTGGCTCGCTCACTCTCTCTCTGTTACAGTTGTATTTTTCCAAGTCATCTGTCTTCTATTCCTTCTTATCACCTGCTGAACACAAGGGGGAAGTTGAGAATAGCCTACTAAAAAGCGAAGGCACACTTAGTTAGCAGACGTCAGCAATCTTTTTCACATGTTGCACAATTATGGATTTACAAGTTCACAGATTAAGATTTAAGAACGCATTGAAAACATTTGAAATAAAATTCTTGTAAACATATTTCTTGAAGTGTGGGGATAGTTTAAACCAACATTCTGAAATGCCTGCTGAGACACAGAAGTTGCTATGTGAAGCACAATAAACAGCTATGTACTGAATGCCATTTATGCACAGAATGAATTATTAGTCATGCCAAAGAAGCTGTGCACTGCTGTTTGCATTTTGTTTAAAGTTTGCACTAACTTTTGTAACTAAAAAAGTCTGTTGAAAAGTTAATCCTCTTTTTACTCTCTTACATAAGTCTCTAGAGATAGGGGGTTTTTAATCATTCGAAATGTACTTATTTTAAAAAGAAAGAAAACTTTTCAGTTAGGCAGCAACATCAACCATTTCATAACACTTAAACTTGGTTTTTTGTGCAGACTGTAACTCAACAGACTTCACCGTATGATGAACAGTTAATAGATAAATGCATCTAGGCTATTCCTACTCTTTGCTCATCATTTTGGTGAGGCTTGTCATTATATAGGAGGTAAAACTCACTAAGCTTTAACAGAATGTAAGTTAATTTCCTGAAAGAATAATGTAAGGGAGATTTTTATTAAATCCTAATTACTTCTACTTCATTATCACTTCAGTAGGTGGATTGGCTGATATCATTATTGTAATGGAGGGCAGCAAGAATGAATCAGTCCAGTCTTACAAATATACTGCTTCCTCTCATCTTTTTATAATAGTCTGTCACCTTTTCTTGTATTTCAGTAATAAAATTCACAGAGGTCATACTGGGGAAGTGAAAAAGCAATGACTGAAAAGTGTCAATGATAGACAAGCTCTTACTGCCTTTTTTAAAAAACTTCATCCAGAACTTCCTCTAGTTGTAGAGGCTGGCAATATTGTTAATATGAAATAATTTAACTTTCAGTCTGGTTTGGCAGATGAGAAGAATGTGTTATGAATCTCCTTGTTTTGTCAAAAGTCAGGGGCAAAAATTCTGGAATATATTCTGACTGGCTACTTCAGGAACAACCTATGGCTCTGCAAGTCTAGCTCAAGCAAGTAGACAGGAATAATCTTGAACTTCTGTTTTCTCTAGAATCCTCTTTTTTCCTCAGCCAAATATTTTAAAACAAAACAAGATCAGCACTAAAACTAACTTAAATGATTACAATTTATAAGCCTGTTTCACTGATTTAAAAATCTTTACGCTTGATTAGAAAAATTGCTGTCTTGATATCCCCTGAGTAAATTTTTCATCAACAGCAGTCCGTAACTACTGTTTTCCTTCAGAATAAAAAGCACAGGAAAAAAAGGCCTAGAAAAAGAATAAAATCCTATAAAATTCTAATTCCTTTAAGAACTAGAGTCTGTAAAAACTATGTATTTTTATGAAAAGCTAAGATTCCTAAGAAAGGATGGGGTTTTTGAGTGTAGCTAGTTTACTATGTTATTATTATTCACAAGTACTGCTGTTCATTTCACACCTACAAAAACTAGTTTAAGATTCTCACAGTTTATGTGCCTAATTCTTTCTTTAAATTTCTGGAGTTTCTTGTCCTACCACACTCTACCTAACTTCTTTGCTCCATCAGGGATGCCAACCTCATCAATCTCTTTGGTTTTGTCCTGACCATCTCCTTGTGTACCTTCCCTCTGATCCAATATTCAACAACCCACCCTCTTTCTTTCTTCCACTAAATCAGTTTGAAAGGGCACTCAATATATTAACAGGCTAAATAAGTTAATTGTTGAATGTTACTGTTTCCTCTGTCTTGAATCCCGATTCCTTAATTTCTGTTAATGGGGGCCACAGCTATCATAATTTCTAAAACCGTAGGTGGATTGTATACATAAGCATTTATACTGCCTATTTCGTCCCGACCTGACCTCGTAGATACCAGAAGATTGCTACAAGATAGGTGGAGCCTTTGAACTTAATTAGAAGTAAGTGAAACTATGCAAATAGCAACATATAACTGATCTAAACACACAAGAAGGGTCATAAAGCTATAGAAAGCGTTCACATCCTTACATCCATCAGTTTTCTATCTACCAATTACATGTGCTAAACTACAGGTGAAAGGCATTCTTTAGATGAACTAATTTTAATCTTGGATTAAACCACAAAAATAGTATTTCATACCTTTAAAATCTCAAATTATTTTCTAACAGATGGAAAAACAGTGGTTGAGCCAAAATATCAGCACTACAGCTATTCTCTGCAGTATTCTTTTTATTTCATGGCAGCTAAAAAGATTTCTTTTTGTTCTTTTCTTTTTAAAGAGTAATACACTAGTTCAGTCCATTAAAAAAGAAGGAAAGAAAAAGAAAAAAATCTGAAAACACTGATGATTTTCTGAGACACTGGTAAAGAAGTTGCTTAAGGATTCTCAAATGCCCAAGCAAATCATTACCAGGAAATTACTTTTTAATCAAGCATGAGGAGGAAAGAGGAACGTATTTTATTCCCTACAACAATACAGCATATGCTTAAACAGTTAGAAAACACTGTTTGCACTTCAAGAGAGACTATATCGCCAGAAATAACTAGAATTCTCTAATATTTAGCTTATATCCACAGGGAGATTGAAACTTGTATTTTCCCATAGCTTACTCTTCCTTGCAAATTTCTAGCAAATTTCATGTAGTCATTCTGCTATTATTTATGATTTTCTATCTCAGCTAGGACAGCAATTATAGACTAGTTGTTTTCCTTTTATGCTACTCAACTTTGGTTAGTAAGGCTGCTAAGACCTAGAGAGAAACCTGTAATCCGCAATCCTCCCCCACCTTTCTTTTTATTTTTTTTAATTGTCTGAGGATAAGGAGGAATGGATACTTAGTACTGTAATTACTTAATAATGGCTCCGATACTTAAGTAGCACAGATAAGTAGTATTTTAGGGTTGGATGTGTCATGAAAGCTCAGCTAATGCAATAATAGAGTAATATAAACATTCACTATTTTTAAAAAATAGTTGACATTTTAATAGAAAATCCAATGGAAATAATTCTGCTGAACAGCCTACTAAAAGCTCTATAATTTATACATTTTTCATTATCCTTCTGCTTTGTTCTTCCATATCTCTTCACACAAACATGTTGCAGCTTTTAGCCTCAAAGTGGTCAAATTGATCCTAGGTAAGAAGAGATTGCCAAGTCTTGCAAATCACCATCAAAGGTGCTGAAAAGTATAACTAGTGCCCATGTACACCTGCACAGCGACTTGGTCTCTAAAATTAAAGACTTGGAAATGGAGACTTAGAAATTTCAATTGCCAAAGAAAACCTCTAGTCCTTTAAAAGCAATCTGCATCATAAATCTGAATCACCTGGTAATACTTAGAAAGTTTTAAAAATATATTTAGTACTGTTAGCAAGTAATTTCAGAATACTAACATTTATGTATGACTGCAAAGTAAAATGAATCTGGAGAGAAACCCTCAAATTTGGAGCACTTGAGACAATGCTCTGTCTCCAGGTAAAGGCTGAAGAGGTGTACCTCAGGCTTTCTGAAACAAAATTCCCTAAAAAATAAGAAGTACTTTTGCTCGCCTTGCACTAACATAAAGACAAACTTCACCCAAGTCATCTGAGAGCTGGAGCTCACTGGAGTGAGAAAGATATGCAACATTCAAAGCCAAATCAGCATCTGTTATCTTATGCAGGGATACCTGCATTGCTTCTAGAGTATTTCTTTAGAGTAATTACCCAGTGCTGAGTGCAAACATCCATTACAAAAAGATTGTATTTTACCAATGCCTCTTTTATTAAGGTTGGTTTTTATTTCAATTAAAGTTTGAGTTAAAGGTGGATTGCAGACCTTGAGTCAACATTGGTGTTTTAGAATGGAAAGCAGTACAGGCGTCCTCTGTTAGGAATCATGAACTAGTGTAAGTAACTCTCAGCTTTATTTCATGCTCTGCCACTGACTCATTTTCCCAAGTGAGTCACTTAACCTGCATAGATCAATTAGATTGTAAATTATGCAGGATACCAAAAGGCCTCATGGTTCTTATGAGGTGTTACTCATTTCTGGAGGAACATTTGACATTCTTGGATAAATAAGAGTGTAAATTTTATTACTGCCAGCTAACGAGAAATCAACTTACAAGAGGGCCATGCTATTTGTGGTTATTTTGCATGATAAATGATTCTCCCAAATAGTCATCAGTGGTGAATGTCACTTTTCTCAATCCCTGCCCTGTTTTTCATATTTACAAGCTTTTGCACTGGGTATGCAAGAAGACAGACATGAAACGTGGACAGTAATTGCTGGTTCACACACAACTAAAACAAAAATGGGGACATGGCATCCACAAAGATGAGATATAATGTTCACTTTGTTCTGCAAAGTAAAACAAATAGTAACTTTTTAGTCATGATTACTATGTCCCTGATTCATTTTCTTGTTTTCTGAAAAAGTAGAACCATAGTCCTTATGTAATACTGAGTCCAAATACTTAGTTTACAGTGTACTATTATTTATTTGACAGGTATGTTAAAACCAAGCCCATTGAATCTGTTAATATGAGTTTTACTATTTTATTATTATTACCTGAAGCCAGAAGCAGAAGGACTGTTTACTATGCAGTAATAAGCAATATTTGGCATTAGCAGGAATAAGAGATACAGAAGTCATCAACTTGTGGTGAGGGAATACACTTTTATGGGTTGACTCACAGGAAACATATTGTTACTTCTTCTGGGCTTTTTTTCCCCCCTTGTTTTAATTAAAACAGGAATAAACTGTTTCCCAGTTTTGCTAAACAAACAGAAAAAAAGACCATGCTGACAGAAGGAAGAAAAGGTCTTTTCTCAGGAGACATTTCTTAAATGCATAACCTTCAATAACCTTTAGTTTCTCCAGGTTTCTTTAGTTTCTCTGAAATTCTGTTATAGTCAAACACAATTGTTTTTTGAAATGGACAAAGAATTGTTTCAACTACTAGTGATACACCATCTGTTAAGTAACATATCAGGTAGAAACGCAGAAGCTAGGCTAGGAAGCATTTCAAGGCCTACCTCTGTAGCCAAAATTGTTCTTTAAGCCACTACAGACCAGTACTCGTACTGAAAGTGGTCCACGCATTTCTACTGTACCTTCCTATTTCTGTCCTATGAGGCTGCACGGTAAACCAAATCAAGGACCCAAGTGATTTTCTGTTTTTCTCTGTTGTTTTTTTTTTTTTTTACTGCTGGGGATGTGGGAGAAGGTGGTGTCAGGTCCCGAAGGGCATTTCCAGGCCATACTGTCCCACCCCCCACCCTGCCCCTGGAGCCCTATTTCAGCTCAGCCCTGGGCCGTCAGTCCCTGCCCCGGCAATGCTGGAGGAGTGCCCGTCTCCAGCCCTGTCTCTGGCCCCTTCTCCTTCATATCCTGCCCCAGACCCGTACTTGGACCCTGGACCTGGGGCTTTCCTTGGATCCCACTAGCAGGACGTTACTGCTGTTACTGGCTCTGCCGGCTGCATTTAGATGCTGCGGGACTGCGCCCGTCTGTGAGGGCACGGCCGGTGCTGGGGCACCCTTGGCTTCCAAAGCCCCTTCCCCAGAGAAGCAGCCAGCCCTTGCTGCTCCCTAACGGGGAGGGAAGGTGTTGGTCAAATTTATATAAGCACGTGTGAAACTACTGCCTAAAAACTAGGCTTCATCTCAGCTCATCCACAGGAAATAATAATGTATGTACTTCCTCTCCAGTTGTACAAACCTCAGTAAGAAATGAAATCCTAAGCAACGCTGACATTTAAAATATCACATTTGTTACATGAGATAGCACTTATGGAAACAAAGGGACAAAGCCTACTACAACACTATGCAACCATATGGTACATACAGCTTTATTGGCTTGAATTTTTTCCTTTAATAATTTGTGTGGTAACATTTAATATCTGTTACATATTTAGCACATCAATATTTAAATATTATGCTACTTCATTATACAATTGTTTGTATGAAAGTAGTTGATTTATTTTTTCAAAGACTGGAATGGTTTTGGTTTACTGGGGTTTGGGGTTTTTTTTGTTGTTTTTTAAAGAAACCTAATATTCTGCTCTCATTGACCAGAAGTACTACATATATTTGGAAAGTGCTGTTGTCTGAGTGCATAGAATATTAAGACATGTAATGTGTTCCCTGCAAAGAAACAAAAAACAAAAAATCCTTCTCTGCTCCCAAAGGAACTTCACTAAAATTAAGAAGTACATTTCCATCCGAGTCTCAAAGTAAAAATATTTCAGGGATCCTTACAAACCATTTGGAACTGCAAAGTAAAACTACACTTACATTTCCTCAATGTAACACAGTTATAAATATAATCCCCCAAATTAAGGTAAAATAACTATACAGAATAGGCTACTCTTTCTTTGTTGTTACTGAAAAAGGATGTGAAGGCAGAGGGAGGAGTAGTAAGAGAGCAGGAGAGGAAAGAATGACACATAAAAATTATTTTATTGTGTTCTCTTCATAAAAGTTTATCATTATTTTGAATTACAAGCAACTTATACTCACAAAATACAGTCTATCACAACTTTAGTTGTAAGCATTTGCATATATTTAGCCTAGCATAAGAAAATGAGGCCCAGGTGAAGTCAATGGCAGTGATGGACCAGAATCGTAATTCAGCTTCAGCCCCTAGTCAGATACAATGCGTTACTAAAAATCAACATGTTGTTCAAGTTTCAAGTACGCTGTCCTCACAACTTCCATCAGGAAGTTTTGTTTTAGTATAATAAAACATTTCTCTTCCAAAAAGACACTCTAAAATTTACTTAGAAATTTCATTTCCAACAATGAGATTTGGCTCTTTTAAAAGACCATGAGAATATTTGAGGCAAAATGCTTTTTGATACCATAACAAAGAATGTACTGAACAAAGAAAAACAGTAATTATACTTTTAATTACTGTGCTATAATTAACACGTCTTGTATAACAAACTTCAGAATTGTAGACAAAGAATATCGGATGAGGGCAAAACTTGCTGTCATCAGCTGCTATTTGCACTTAATTAGCAACCCAAAATTTGCAGAAAAATTGTATCAGTTTCTAAAAACATGCTTTTTCACAATTTAACCTTGACATGGAAAGAAGCATGTGTTATGAAGCTTTGTATTAAGTATTGAAGAACACCTTGGAAAAAAGCAGACTGTAACATTATTTATCTTGAATGTAAGTAATGCATCTGTGCGTGTGGAAGCCAAGTGAAACCGAATCTCTTCATGTGTTCGTTTCAAAGTAAAGGCAACTACCTTGCTCAGAATATCCTGTGCCTCAGCAGATGTATTGAAAATCATCAACGTGGTTATATCCAATTGCTAGTCAGGCCTTCTGGAGTCGGAATACATACAGCCATAAATATTAATGCTTGTGCTTTTTTAGACCTATCTTCAAATGTTCCATCAAATTTTCTTTAAATGAGGAAAAACATAAAGGAACACATTTTAATAGGCAAAGAAAAGCTCAGGCAACTATTAAGTAAAAAAGGATATCCCAGAATTCTTTAGGGAATTTGACAGTCTGTGCCTCCCTAGTCTCCGCATCATTGATATGCTAAAATGCAGTACACCAACAAAGCTTTAGCTAGAAAATGAATCTGTGAAAAATAATAACGCTTAGGAAAAGCATCTCGAGTTAGAGGTGGCGAAGAGAGAAATTTGGCACAAAATAACAAACACGACAGCTGATGCAAAACTTAAAGTCTGTGGCTAGCGGATTCAGCAGAATTTAGAGAGGCGCTATAAAGACTTCCTGACCACAGAAATATCATGCATGTACTGAGCTTAAAGCAGAAGGAAGAGAGAATGAAATTCTTGCAAATAAATATATTCTCCCAAGAAGCATTACGGCACGTGAACTGTACAGAATAGGAACGAGAACAGAATCTTGAAGTAACAAAACCCCAGAATCTCAAAGTAACAAAAATGAATAAATCTTTTGGCAATTAAATTTTGCTTTCATTACAAAGATCTGTCATTTAACAAATGTAGTACAAAAATTAGGACTGCTGTTAGGCTTTAGCCTTACAATAGTATTGAAAGGCTTTTAAATGACAAAATAAAGGAAATGCACAGCTTAATCATAAAAGCAGCCTCCCTATTAGCACACAAAATAGTGGCCTCAGGTTACATAATTTCAAACACTTTTCTTCTCAATATGAATAAAATTCACTAGTGAAAGACTAGACAACCTGAGATTATACCAGAGGATTTTCTATATTCCCTTACACAGGATAAGCTCTATTTGCCAAACACAAAAGATAAATAGCAGCACTCAAGTTATTGAAGCATCACTGCAGTATAAATTTTTATTTCCATATTACGGGTGGAGAACTAGCTTTTCCAAAAGAGTATTTTCATTTGAACGACAGTGATAAGGGTAAATAAAAGACCTCAGAGGAGCTCTTTCCTGGAACTTTAAAGGCAAAGTCATTAATGGGAAACAAACCCACAAAACTTTTTATTTATGTCTCGATAATTTCACATGTACATTGCTAAATATCTTTCAGTAGATCATAACAATTATAGATTTCAGATTCCAGAAATAATCCACTTGGAGAAGATTTTTTTTTTATGACCCATTTGCTGTTCAATCAGAACGTCACTGCTATTTAGCGAAAATTATCTCTACCAGCTATAAAGGTGAATAACTTGATAGAAAAGGATGCATCTAATCTGAACCTTAATACTACAGAGAACGTCACATCAGAGTTGGAAGCATTTCCAATATGTACAGCTTGAGGAGGCGGAGGAGAAGAGAATGATGAAACTAAAGGGGAGGCTGGACGAGGTTAATTGACATAGATGTGTAATACCAGAGAAATACTGTCATCCTGCTGGTGCTGTGCAGCTGTGAAGACTACACCTAATATAAAACCATTTTATACATGTAGAAATCCTAATGATTGACGTCACTGGTGAATACACACCATATCCAAGGTGTGCATTCCAAGGGCTTTTTCTTTTTTCTTTCTTTCTTTTTAAGTGAACTTTGCTTCTTTATAGACTTGCACAGGAGGTAAAATGACCTGTTTTAATACTTTATGTTAACTTAAAAGTACAACTGGATGTAGACACACTACAACAATTAGCATGGGTAATTTAAATTCAACAGGCAGTATAATATGCCCTTGCAAAATATAGCTTTTCCTTGCTGTAACTAAAATAATAATAAACTTCTTACTAATTATATAATTGTTGTTACTGCTACACTAAAAAGCAGGAAAAAAAAAAGTCTGCCATGCATTCAAAGCTGCTTACGTTTCGCAAGCCATGTAAGTAAAATGCCTGAATTGACATTTCTCCAAACAACTTTCTGCCTTCACAAACATGCCTCACACTAAAATTAAACATGGCAAGAAAAACACCACAGCACACGTAACACCTAAATATCATTGCTGAAAGATACCGCATCTCTTTATACATGGTACATCAATTTATTCCACTGCAAAGTTTTAGGGTCACAGGCTGCCTTAAATTTCACATAGCTCATTGTGCACTCATGAAGAGAACCTGATTCTGCTGCTGACCAAGGCTACTCTAGAACACGATCATTTCTTGTTTCAGGCACGTAATCATTGCTACTGCTGCTACACAATGAGCTTCCAGAACTCAGGTAGCATCTTTACATAGTTCTGCATGGTGCTTTTTGGATTTTGGATTAATCAGTTCCCACAGGCACTAGCTCAAGAGCAGGTACACAATATCCCACTGATCTCCTCAGAAGACCACCCTCACCAACCCAGCCTCGACTTTTCAAAGGCATTTCATTTGATGTGTGGCTGCTTAATAAGGAAATGCCAAGGAAAGCAGCAAGTTTTACATCCCTTTCTTCAGGTACCCTGCTAGCTTCTAGAAAAGTACCCTTCCCTATTTGGGATATAGAAGAGTCCAGAATCCTCCTCTAAAAGCCTGTCCTCTCTTTCAAGGGTGGGATACCACTTGTAAGAGATAACGACACCACCCTTTTAAGTAGCACTACATTGGTAGGATCCCTTTCTTAAGATGTCAGAACCATAGGGTCAGTGCTGCCTTCCACTCAAACGGTAATTAGCATTGATTTCTATCAACTGAAATCTGCTAAAATACTGTAGAAGTAAAAGACTGGAATCAGGGGCCTGCTTCTCTTCACCTGCTGTTTTCCTTCCAGAGCCTTCTCAAGTGCCTGACAAATCTTGATTTCTCTTCTACAGATTGATTTCTCAAGTTGATGTCTCTTCTACAAAAGCCCATGTGCAAAAGGAGGGCTAATGACCAACTTAGGTTCTCATCTTGAGGACAGGACTATTTTCTTGCAACTGCAAGATGTGAAATTAAAAAAGCTTCAGAAAGGAGCATCTCTAACTTCTCTGAGCAGTGGTCTGATCACACAGGTCTTGCATAAAAGAAACAGCCTCTTTAGCAAACTCCCCATTCCCCTCCTTTCTTTCTTTTGTGGCTCTCAACACATGAGAAGTAAGAGAATACATTAAGGATCATCCCATTGTCACTACGTGTTTGATGTATTTCTTGTGCAATTGCAGGAGACGGACATTCTGGGAAGAACAACATCTGACTCCTGAGTTCAGGCTGGTGCCACAATGCTCAGCTGCATACGTACCAGACACTTAGAGAACTCCCCTTCACCAACTTACATGGTGCTTAGGTGCTTCCAGGAATAGGTGACAATGTTCCAGTCTATAATTCTATTGAGGAGTTTCCACCATCACTGTTTTGAACTTGTGCACCTTAATTTCACTCTTAGCCTATTGTGGGTTTCTATGTGCCTTTTTGAGTCTAGGTCTCACTCTCACCTTTTTCTGATCTGAAACTGTTTGGGGTGTGGGGAAGAGCTGAATGCCACGACAGCAACTAATGAACCATGAAGTATATCCTGCCCAGTCACGCTCCAGCAGAAACCAGAATGACACAAGAGTTGACTGTGACACCTAGGAGAGGTAAAGACTGTAAGAGTATGGGGAAATCAGGAACTCAAAATCTGGCAGAAGGACATTCCTCCCCTCTAAGGTAAGGGGAAAAATGAAATGATAAAATTATAAGTAACAATACAATCATATTTGAACTTAATACAAAATCATAGTATATGAAGTTAATGGTGAGAAAAGTGCCTCTGTAGCTTCCATGTTCTAATATGAATATGTATGTATTGAAAAGTGCTTTTCAAATCTGTATCATGTGAGGAGCACAGAACTGTGATCAACTGCTTGCATGCAATTATCACAAATATTTGATGTTATTAGCTGCTGCAACATTATGACTTGGATAATTACCTGCACCTGTTTTCTCATAATTAAATGGCTGTGTACATCATTAAATTTTCAATGAGGTCCAGACAGTATTTTTTTCTTTGTGCTACTGAAATGCAGTTGATTAGAAATGTTGTGACTTCTAGATGAAGAATGCATTATTTCAGCTGGTGAGGGAAATAACTATATTGCTTTAACACTGAGAACAAAAGTACTGAGCTCTTTAATTCAGCTCATGGAATTAATGAAAGCCTTTTAATTGCTTCTTCTCTGACTCTGAGTTCTGCAAACATATACAAGGGAATTAAGATTGTGTCTGATATGCTGGGAAATCTGATTGCTTCAAATACAAGAGAACTTAAACACAACACAAAGTAGAATCCATCCAATTTGCTTGTGTACTAACCTAGCTCCACAGCCACATTTGCCACCTCACATACTGCCACATGACTGTCCTCAGCTTGGGAGCAGAAGTTCAAAAAGCATAGACATCTGGAAACACTTGAAGCCGCACTGCAAGCGGAAGGTCTAGGTGGCTATATGTAGTCTCCTAAATGTGCTGCTTTTGGCTGAACCAATGGCTTTCATTGGAAAAAAAAAAAAAAAATTGTTTATGCCCACACCCTAAGGGAAGAAACTTCACTCTCTGCAAAATTGTAGACATTTTCCAGTACACTTCTACTGTGTATCAGATTTTAAAATATTACATAGAGTATTTTCCTACGAGGCTCGATTAAAGTTAATGAAGTAATTTAAACCACATAATTCTCTAGTAAAAGGAGGAAGACAAAGGGAGATGCTAAAAATACATTGTTCTTAAACTGTGATAAAAATATTGATTTGGTCGGAATGAGGGCCTGGTTTTTGACACTGATGAGGAAGAAGCTTTCTTGTATTTCAGAGTAATTTCAAATTCAACCCAAAGAACAAGTACTCTATAAATGACAGGTTTGCCAAATAGCTTTCTGATGCAGCATTTAATGACCTCTGCCTCAAATCACTCAAATCGATGACTTTTTGGCCACTCTTACTATAGTCACAGCTCAAGCTGCTAACAACATACTATCAGTCATCAGTGCCTGCCAACAAATTAAGTGCTGTAAGAAGGCATGAAAAAATCTCCCATAAATCTAATTGAGACAAGAATTCCCTCTTTAATTTCAGCAGAGAGCCTTAAAATAATATGCCAAGAAAATGATTCCCTGAGGAATCATAACGTTTGCGCTCCTAAAGAGGAGTGATGGAGTCCATCTCCAGCTCACTGGCATTTTCACTGTGACTATGACTATGATCTCGTCGTATAGAAGAACTGTCTTAAAAGATAAACTTCTAACTCAGGAAATAACTGACTTAGGCCCTGAAATGGAGGCAGTCACATTACACACTTTAAAGCCTGTAAATGCAAGGAAAGGTTTTGATCCACTCTTTATTAGTTTCTAAAGGGCAGGATGGATGAGAAGAAATCTAATGGGATAAGCATGAGACTGAAAGAAAAGCCCTGAAGACTGCAAGAAATTAAGAGGCTTTTTTTCCAGTAGATTAATTACTAAACAAGAAAAAGCTTATTTAGGAATAGTCTTGATTATTCCCCTTCCTCCTGATCTTGCAATGCAGTGAGTGCAGCTCTTAGAGGAGCATCTTCAGACTCACTGTTTATTCACAGTCCTCACAAGCTTTTTACTGGTCACAGCTTTTCTCAAGTATTTTTATTCTCCAAAAGAATAAAATAGCCAGGCAAACAAACACAAAGTAGAACAGAATAGACTAGACTATTTCATTTGGAAGGGACCTACACCAATCATCTAGTCCAACTGCCTGACCACTTCAGGGATGACCAAAAGTTAGTCAAAGCATGTTATTAAGGGCATTGTCCAAATGCCTCTTAAACACTGACAGGCTTGGGGCATCGACCACCTCTCTAGGAAGCCTGTTCCAGGGTTTGACCACCCTCTCACCAAAGAAATGCTTCCTAATGGCCAGTCTAAACCTCCCCTGACACAGCTTTGAACCATTCCCATGCGTCCTGTCACTGGATACCAGGGAGAAGAGATCAGCACCTCCCACTCCACGTCCCCTCCTCAGGAAGCTGTAGAGAGCAATGAGGTCGCCCCTCAGCATCCTCTTCTCCAAACCAGACAAGCCCAAAGTCCTCAGCCGCTCCTCACAGGACATGCCTTCCAGCCCTTGCACCAGCTTTGTTGCCCTCCTCTGGACACATTCAAGGATCTTCACATCCTTCTTAAATTGTGGGGCCCAGAACTGCACACAGTATTCAAGGTGAGGCCGCACCAACGCTGAATACAGCGGGACAATCCCCTCTTTTGACCGGCTGGTCATGCTGTGTTTGATGCACCCCAGGATGCAGTTTGCCCCCTTGGCTGCCAGGGCACACTGCTGACTCACATTGACCCTGCTGCCGACCAGCACCCCCAGATCCCTTTCTGCAGGGCTGCTCTCCAGCCACTCCCCTCCCCATTTATACCTGTGCCCAGCATTACTTTGTCCTAGGTGCAGAATCCAGGATTTGTTCTTGTTAAATTCCATCCCATTAATCATAGCCCAATGCTCCAGTCTATCCAGATCTCTCTGCAAGGCCTCCTGTCCCTCAAAAGAGTCAACAGCACCACCCAGTTTGGTGTCATCAGCAAACTTGCTAATGGTGCATTCAACTCCTGCATCCAGATCGCTGATAAATATATTGAACAGCACTGGCCCTGGAATTGAGCCCTGAGGAACACCACTGGTGACCAGCCAGATGTAGCCCCATTCACTACAACCCTTTGAGCCCTGCCCTTCAGCCAGTTCTTCACCCAGCGCATTGTGAACCCGCTCATCCCACAGCTGGACAACTTCTCCAGAAGGATGCTGTGAGGGACAGTATCAAAAGCCTTACTAAAATCTAGAAAAACTACATCCACCGCCTTCCCTTCATCCACTGGGCAGCTGACCTTATCATAGAAGGATAACAAATCAGTTAAACAGGACTTTCCCTTTGTGAACCCATGTTGACTGTGCCAGATGACTGCATTATTCTTTAAATGCCTTTCAACAGTACCCAGTACATAATCTTCTCCACAATTTTTCCAGGAACTGAGGTCAGACTAACAGGTCTGCAGTTCCCTGGGTCTTCCCTCATGCCCTTCTTGTAAATTGGAATAACATTGGCTAGCTTCCAGTCAGCAGGGACCTCTCCAGACTCCCAAGACCTTTGGTAGATGATTGAGAGGGGTCCTGCCCTAACATCCGCTAGCTCCTTCAGTACGCTGGGATGAATCCCATCAGGCCCCATGGACTTGTGAACATTCAGCTGATACAGCTGGTCCCTTACAATTTCAGTCTCCACAAATGGAAACTCACTGTTCTGACACTCGTAGTCATCCGACTCAGGGGACCAGGCAGCCCAAGGTCTATCAGTATTATTGAAGACTGAAGCAAAAAAACACATTGAATGCCTCTGCTTTTTCTTCATCCCTATGAATCAGATGACCATCTTCAACAAGTATCGGTCCAATGTTTTCTTTAGACCTCCTCTTGCTATTAACATACTTGAAAAAGCCCTTGCTGTTATCTGAAGCAACACTGGCCAGTTTCAACTCTGATTGAGCTTTGGCCTTTCGTGTCTTCTCCCTGCATAAACGAACCACAGCTCTGTGCTCTTCCTGCGAAGCCTGACCTCACTTCCAGAGATCATGCAACTTCTTTCTCCTCTTGAGCTCCACAAGGAGTTCCCTGTTCAGCCAAGCTGGTCTTCTGCCTCACTTGCCATACCAGCGATACAAAAATTGTATTGCTACTTAATACAAGTCTGCTGAAACTGGAGCAGAAACTGCAGTAGTTTCAGTAAGATACCGATGGCAGGGAAGGTACAGTAACATAGCATTCAGCACTGAGTGAGTACCTAGGGAACCCTATGCTAAAGCACATGCTACTTCATTTATATTACTATGGAGTCCCAAACTACCCAGCTTAAAGCTTCCTGAGGTACATTTACATGTCTCAGGCATATCCCCAGGAAAGAAGATTTACATTCTGTGTGGTCTTTTCTGAACCAAGAGCCTCCACCAGAAGTAACTGAATTTTTCTTTTCCAGACCAATATTCCAGTTGAAAAATGCTGGTTGACCAGAAGGTAATGCAAAGGTAGCTGTCCCGAGTCCCTGATGAAATACTTTAATCCTTATTTACTGGCTTTACAACATGAAGCCCTTTCCCTCCCTCCTGTTGGGATTCTCCTACCTGACTTTCCCTCTCTCCTGTTGGGATTCTCCTGCCTCATCCAAAGGAACTCCTCATGAACACTCCAGGGAGGGAAAACACACACACAAACAAAACCCCAGTTATTCAGTGTACTTCTACTTTTAATTTAGCAGGGAAATCTGAAACAAGATTCTGATGCACTTAACCAGCAGGATAGTGTCTGGCACTATGGGTGGAAAATGAGAGGGAGACTGGGTTTCCAATGTGTAACAGTAAAACTTTGTAATCCTAAACATTTTTGTTGTCAAGAAATCCATTTCAAATACAGCTCCAGTGTCTAGCTTATTATGTTAGCAGTTTCTCAGCATATATTATGGCAGGTGTTATATGTAACCTCAGCAGGAAACATGTAATCACAGCAAGGTAAATGAGTTAGGCTAGAGGGCTTGCTTAGCACTGTGTGGTACTACACCGTGTTACACAGAAATACCCACAGCAGTCAACTCCATCTTCCAGGTTGCTTTGAGAATACTCTGGTTTAATGAGAAATGAATTCCCAGACCTTTCATATAGCCTCTGACTTCTACGGAACAGGAGAGTTCCTCAAACATTAAAAAAAGTCATAATTTATCATATCATCATTTTCCAGTCAAACAACTTTAACAAATCTTTAACTACTATTGATGGATTCTAACGTAGCACCTCCCACTCACTTCCATGAGTTGCAGCATGTTCTGTGATTTTATACTCAAACATCAGAGGGCTGCTGGAATGTATAAGAAAACATGACAACTGTTATCCTCCTCCTGGTAAGCTACAGTTATAAATACTAAAGAAAGCCCATTGCTTCAAATGAAAATTTGAAAGTCAGTCATCTACGTTGGGCATTACCTCATGAACCACACTGTTTATATTCAAAATACTTTGTTCTACAAAAGAAGAAAAAAGTGTAAAATAGAAGTCATATGTAGAGAACATCTACAACAAAAGATTAAATAAATCATTAGCATATTAACCCCACCATTTTGTCTGAAAGCTATTAGGTGTGTAGGCAAAATACATTCAAATAACTTGTCTAGTTGGCCTATTAAGCAAGCTAGGAACATTATCCATCAGAGATTCTGATCCTGATTAATCTATTACTTCCCTTTGTAATAAACCCAGTATTTGTGCCAGCTGCTGAAATCTATAAGTCAGGTCAGAAGGTACAAAAATGACCATAAGATTCCTGTAAGTTATCACAACAAGCAATACCTCAGACGTAGCTGGTGGCATTACTCTGGTTGTTGAACAAATCTGTTAAGCACACTACTCACCAAATCTTTAGGTATATTTTTAAAGTAGCTAATCCCTTTAGTGCTTGCACTGTAGCCATGGCAGCACAAAGCTAGCTGGATCTGTACTCAGGTGGTTTGCTCAGGCTGACCTCCATCTTGCTCCATATTAGCAGCAACTGATATTAGCTTACGCAGTTAACTGGAAACTGGCTTGAATGTGTCAACATGAGCTGGAGCTGCTTGCAAAAGAGGCACGTCCTTAATGCTTGCGGCTATTACCTGGATGTGCAATAAAGTGCTAAACATGCTAGTGTTCCAGGTCTAGAAAATTCTATGAAAAAATGTGACTCAAACACAGTGAACAAGGTGCAACTCCCACACCTTGATAGTAATTTACGTTATCTCTGGATAGCATTCAAATTAATTAAAAAATGCACCTATTTAAAGTAAACTGGAAGAAACAGCATTGAATAAGAAACACATTTAATTCTCTTCTATATGAACATATACAGAAGAAAAGCATCCCTGCTAACACAGAACACAAACACAATGCAGTGCTAAAATATACTTAATGATAAAATACCCATCACAATGGAAAGTCAAAGCACTATAACTTTACATGTTCAGACACTGCAGTTGGCTTTAATATAGACTTGCCAACTGATCACTTTATCTGTCTTTTTAAAAGGATCACAACTCTTCTACACACAATTAAACAACAATGTACATTTTTCACACAACTACTTCACATTCTACAATACTAAATACTCCTTTAAATCAGTACCTTCATTTATGGAATATCTGCTAGCTACACATATCTGCTAACTAGGTATCAAAAGGCCATTTTAAACAATAATTAATATAAGCATTATATACATTTTCTGCAGAGACCACATAGACACTGCTAAACATTAAGCAACACTAGGTATTCAGGATACAAATAACTGTAGTAGGCCATTCAAAAAATTACATATAGCCATGAAAATCCTATATTATCACCTCAAATAGCACAAACAGAATCCTCATCCTGGCTTTGACCAGCACTATATTAAACACAGAACTCTTCATTGCCAAAAACATCCTTTCAATGCACTGAATGGCAGCCTGTGAAGATTTGATTTAACTGATTTTGAACTATTCTAAAATGAATGAAAGGCTGATGCCAGTGACTCATTGCAAATGCAGTGACATCCCTTCAGTGATATCAAACCAACCGCTGCATCGAAGAAAAATGATGCTACTGTCCTTTAGAAATCAACTGGAACTGTGAAACACTGTAGAAAGATTTTATACAACTGAACACAGTGTTTTGTAACAAAATACACAGACGTGAACAGAAATGATATCCAGCAAATGACAAATAGAGCAGACTCTTGACAATATTTGCATTTCTTACAGTAATCTGTAAAATTCCAATTGTATCACTGTTAGTGACAAGACTCGCTGTAGCAGTATATAAACTAACACAATGAACTCAAATATCTCAAAAATTCTGTTTTCATTTGAAGTTTGCATACTTCTGTGTGTTTTGTTTGTTTTACTCATTTGAGTTTTCTCAACTCTTACCCTACTCATTCCTCAGACTACTCCAGATCCTACCTAACTCCTCATTTCAGAGCTCTGACCTCTTCTCTTCATGGCTGTCTGTATGCCAGTTGTTCTCAAACGGTAAACTGGCATCCATACATCCACATGGATGTGTCCATATATATATAAATTCTTCAGCTTGTAACCTGCCCGCCCTTTAATCCAACCAACACCTCTGTTGCTCTCAGTTCTTCTGTTCCTCCCTTCTAGGATACATTGCCAGGTGTCAGAGAGATGGCTTCGCTACTGCAGTCTCACACACTCAGCCTGCATTCCTTCCTATAAACATCTCAGAATAAGCAACAGTTTTCAGTTTTAATGTAGAGTACCAGAATACTCTGTGGGAACACCACAATTTCAAAATGCTGACAGGCCACAATGAACCAGATGGGACATGAGCATAAGAGGGACTATGGAGTGAGAGTAGGGCAGGCATAGGCCAGAGAAAGAAATCAAAATCTGGGAGATCAACCAAAAATTAGATTAGAAATGCAGGAAGAAGAGCTCTAGAAGACTGTTTATGTTTGTTTGCATTATCACAGGACCTTGGAGCACCAAACAAGAACTGCTGGGCAAACACAAAATAAAAAATGGAACAAATGAATGAGGTAAGAAAACAGTACTGATAAGAACAGTGCGAAGGGATTTAGGCACAACATTTTGTTTTTAATAGACAAAATGACAAAGGAAAGTTTTACAAGCAATGAGAAGGCCACGTATCTGTTTAGAGGGAGCACCTTCCAACAGTGAGGCAACATGAAGGAAAGCATAAAGATCTCTCCCTGAAAATTTACCAACTAAATGACTCCTCATACTTTTCCCCTGCTCCAGTATGTGGTACCTCCCACAGGAAACAGTCCTTCACGAACTGCTCCAACGTGGGTCCTTAACACAGAGTACAGTCCTTCAGGAACATACTGCTCCAGTGTGGGTACCCCACAGGCCACAGATCCTGCCGGAAAGCCTGCTCCTGTGTGGGCTCCTTTCCGCAGGCCACAGCTCCTCCCAGGAGCGTGCTCCAGTGTGGGCTCTCCACAGGCTACGGCTTCCTTTAGGGCATGTCCACCAGCTGCGGTTTGGGGTCCCGCATGGGCTGCAGCGTGGTATCTGCTCCGGTGCGGTGCTCCATGGATGGCAAGAGACAGCCTGCTTCACCATGGCCTTCT
This sequence comes from Ciconia boyciana, assembly GCF_034638445.1. Taxonomy (NCBI): domain Eukaryota; kingdom Metazoa; phylum Chordata; class Aves; order Ciconiiformes; family Ciconiidae; genus Ciconia; species Ciconia boyciana. The sequence continues at coordinate 56,214,843 of NC_132935.1, read as the reverse complement.
CCACAGGCTGCAGGGGAGTCTCTGCTCCGGCGCCTGGGGCACCTCCTCCCCCTCCTTCTTCACTGACCTTGGCATCTGCAGGGCTGTTTCTCTCACATTTTTCTCACCTCTCTCTCTCACACCTGCTGCCCAACATTTTTTACTCTTTCTTAAACATGGTATCGCAGAGGTGCCACCAGCATTGCTAAGGGGCTCAGCTGCGCCCTGTGGGTCCAGTGGAGCTGGCTGGAACTGGATGCATCCAAAATGGGGCAGCCCCTGGTCTCTTCTCACAGAGGCTGTTCCTGCAGTCCCCCCACCCTGCTGCCAACACCTTGCCAAGAGAGTAATCTACTGTTTGGGCATATTTTACTGAAGACATCTTTATTGGACTACAGCTAGAGTGTTTACAGTTAGCTATAATTGTAAATGTGTATTATATAAAACACATTAATATCAAACCGCTGTAACTGTTCTCTAGGACAATGCAAGATGGCATTAATAATGACTAAGTGTTTCTATAATTGCAGTTTTGAACACTATTATAAACATACATACTTGGAACAGAAAGACAAGGAGAAAGACAGAGGCTGGGAAAAGGGAAGAGCCACTCTTCCTACAGCATTTACTCCATCTGACGCGGGACACTTGAAACAGAAGAGCAGTGGATTAACCACCCTCATTTAGTCCATACCAATATATACATGTCATTGCTTTTTGGGTCTGTTTAACACAATTTCAGATTAGTACTGACTCATTAAAGGTCATGCTTATATTCACCAAGAAAATTAGCATCCTACTTACTTTAGTAGCCACGACTTCATCTTCTTCTACTACCGTAACAATCCAACAAGGATTAAAGTCCAGTGTAAGGAACACTTTTAGAAACTTTTTATAATTATCTTTGATACAACTTACCAGTTTTCACCTAAAACTAGATCTCACAAAGAACTATTTATGTTCACTAACATGTAAATATATAGTGTGTACATTAATGCATGCAAACATATGCATGAATGTTATATCACATTTCTTTTGTCCCACTGAAATAACATATCAAGCCAAAATATTTATCTATCTGAAGTACAGCTATGGTCTCCACAGACTCATGTGCATTAAAATAAATCAAATGCCATAACTAGTGTGCTTCCCCCTGACTAGCACCAAACTATACCAAATATTATATATTGACATCAACTCACTCACTGGAGCATATTGCCTGAAATTAGGAATGTTATGTGCATTAATTTTTTCTACTGACAAGGGACTACTGAACTGAGAGTTCTTGTTTCAGTCTAGTATTACAACATTGTTGCATAAAGCATTTTGCTTTCAAGCCAAGAATTCCCCACAAACCATTAATCTAAGATGTTCTATTCATTATCATCTGAAGTTATTTCTTCTAAAATATGTAGCTCAGAAACTGCTGACAAACTACTTGAAATCTTTTTTTAAGTGTATCACATAACTCTCTGGCTAAGGCTAACTGAAAACTAATTAAAATCATTAAGATGATGATTTGAACAAGAACAGGAAAAAAAAGTCTAGATGAAATTATGAGGAAAAATTAGATGCCACTTGACTGAATCGTGCCCTTAGATATACCGCTTCTCATTTGCAAAAAATGAGCATTTCTTTCCCTCTCAAAGGGGTTTTTGACCTTTTAAGGCACCAATATCCACAACCCTCCTCAGACTAACTCGGTCATCTTCTGACCCAAGACTCCCAAAGCATATTTCACTTCCTTTATGGGCACAAATATAACTCCCTAAACTCTAAATATAATTTATTACCAAATTTAATACCTTTTTACTTGATCATCGGAACATTATTTTAGTCTTCTGATAAAAAGGCAGGAAGACAAATAAGAAACAAGTTGTATAACATCTGATAAATAAAATTACATATATATCATTTTCCCTCCATAAAAATACCAGTCCCTAGTCTGGACTCTTGCCTCTGGGAAAACAAAACAAACCAAAAAAAAAAAATCTTCAAGCCTATGGCCATCACAGAAAAGAACATCGATTTGAACGTCTTCTATCTGCCAAGAAGACTGAACAACATATACCGACAATCACTTTCACAAAATCCAAGTGGGGAGAGTAACGAATGAAATTTGGAATAGAAAGAGAATTTCCAGTGGCATGATTGCAAAAAGAATGTATAGCTTGTATTGCAAGCCAAGATGACTGATAAACTATGTGTGTTAGCTCCAACTTGATAAACAGTATTAAGCACTAATGAAATAGTCCAGAAAATTTTTAGCAGTGTGCGCCAAGACCACTGGACAAGAGCCAGTTTAAAAAGAAATTTGCAAGAATCTCCTTTATCTGGGATGATGAACTCAATCTAGCATGATGATCCAAGTGCCGGGACTCAGGCAAACTGAACATTCATCTTGAAGTTGGGACTCCTACCTTTGCCAGAGGAAATGAAGTGCTGAAGGAAAAGGCACTTCAGTGCAACCACCAACCTCAGAGACGATGCTGTCCACAACACATGGCAACATTGATAAATCTATAGTGAAGACCACTTTATAAGTGAATGATATCTATGGCTGACTAGTGCATATCATATGTCAGGGCATTTATTAGTCCACTAGTGATGAATGCATACGTTCAGGTTTTGTTTACGTAGTAACTTCTGAAGATTCACACTGTTTCTCTCCTAATTTCCTTATCCAAAAATAAGGGAGGAACATTTTCTTGGAAAGGACAACTGTTAAAGAGATTTTACAGAAACACCAAAGTACATTATGAGTGCTTTAAAGAACTAATTGAAATGGATGTGAAACACCAGGACATTCATCTTCAATGCTTTTAAGTGTTCTGGATATATTTATACTAAATTATGAGGCTAATGCAGAAGTCGTCCCATGATGCTACCACCAGTGATTTTATGAAGTGGTCTTTTTGGTTTGGCTACTTTTAGGTGACAATAGTCACAGGAGGCTCAGTCTTTAAAAGCCAAAGAAGACGCTGAGCTGGGCTGCAAGCACTCAGCCTCCAGGAAATGGAGATCAGTACATGGGGGGAACTCTTAACATGCCTAGATAAAAAACATGAAAAGAGAATAATTGATTAATTTTAGGCTAGTGAATAGTTTAAAACCAATGGTCAGATTTTACGTATTTGTGTGGGTGAAGTGGTAAAGGAATGACTGTATGACCAGAGCAAGTTCATAGTTCAATAGAATGCAAGGGTTGTTGCTATGGAATTAGGTCCAACTGCATGCAGTGCACAAAGTACATTAAATAATAGTATCACAACTGTCTTTTAAACACAACAAGCATAATATCATTGAGGCCCTTTGTTTTGGGATACCTCTCCTCTCCTTTTTCTTTCACCTATTTTTCACTCTCCATTTCTTTTCAGAAGAGATTTTGATTAATATCTCTTTTAATGAAAAATCCTAATGCCATCTTTGTTTTATCTCTTACTATCCCCTCTTCCTCTGAGACTTCCTGAGTAGTCCTGTCTGCCTGGTTTTAGTACTGCTTCATATTCATTTTCATGCCATCATTCTTTCTGCCTTCCCTGATTACACCAAATTTCTATTTCTACTTTCTAACCTTTATGTTCCCCACACAATGAAAGAAAACCTTTGCTTTGCAAAATATCCCTCACAAAAATCACCTGGAAGATCTCAGTATTGCAATTAACAAACAGATTTAGACAACGTGTTCTAACAATAGTACTGTCAAGAAATGCTGAATAAACACATAAGCTATGTCAAAGAGAAACAAAGCAAAAAAGACCAACCAGATGGCATCCCTTGACCTGAGGGGGGCTTTATCGGTGCGTTCACCTGATCCCAGTTAAGATCATCATCATCTGACTGACTATAGCCACAGGAACTGAGAGGCTCATCAAAGGTACAGCATCCTGTAAAATAAACACAAATATAAAAATTAAATGAGGCATGCAGATAACAAATTATTAATCTCTAATCCTAACAACTGCAACATGATTCAATGCAGGCTGTGTAATTTTTAAATGTCTTTTAATACAAGTGATTATATATATTAATCATCACTTTCTGAGAGGACATAAAACATCCTTGTCAGGAAAACAAAATCCCAAGGGTAAAAGAGCAGATTTAGAACTGCAGACAAATCTTCTCCTATGACACAATCATCAGGTATCAAAAACAAACCAGCAAAATAAAAAGCAGTAAAACTCAGAACATCAAAAGATTGTATGATTAACATTCTTCAGGAAAAACGAACTATTCCATGCCTAAGAACCTACATTTTAGAAGAAAACTGTAAGCATGGGAACATCAGCTCCCATTCCTGTATCTTGGTTTCCAAGTAAGGGAAGGCCTAAATGCTCTCAGGTGTGCTGTGTTGCAAACCAGTACCAGCCTGGGTGCTTGTGGGATCAGCACCTCTGGTACAATATAGCACATCTATCTCAAAATGCCAATCTATGCATAGCTTCAAACTCTCTGAAAGAAAACAGTATTATTTCCTCTCTTTTTCACATTCCCTTCTAAGTAATTTAGAAAAGAACAACATGTTATAAAAGCTCACACTATCCCAAGATGGGACAGGGAAAAGTCTAGTGTCATGAATTTATAAGAATGGAATCTAACATTATCCACAAGAAAATGGGAAAAGCTTTGCTTTTTCCCTTTCATACAGAGGAAACTTTTCCAGCCTTTTTACATAGTTCTCTACAGGAAACTAAACACAGGGTTACAAAATTCTGTTTTCTTTGATGTTCGATGTTTCACTCCGGTGAAGAATGACATCTTTCCTATTCGGGAAAACAAATATAACCCTAGTCACGGATATTTCAGTCCATATTAAAGTAAATTCTGCAGCTGTTCAAACAAAACTAAACTTTAGGGCTATTCATCATCTTTGCTATCTGTCCATAGGCACAGCAGGCATAGCCTTGCCAAGCTGTATTAAAATAGGAACCAAACAAAATCTAGCTTTAAAAAAATACTTTAAAACTCTAAATTTTCCTGGAACATTACAAATGGCATTACAGAATACCTTTATCAAAAAGTATAGGATCATCGAATCATAGAATCTTTTAGGTTGGAAAAGACCTTTAAGACTTTTCGAATAAAACTGTAAGTGTGGGAAAATCAGCTCCCATTCCTGTATCTTGGTTTCCAAGTAAGGGAAGGCCTAGATGCTCCCAGGTGTGCTGCGTTGCAAGGCAGTACCAGCCTGGGTGCTTGTAGGATCAGCACCTCTGGTACGGATCAAGTTCAACCATTAACCTAGCACTGCCAAGTCCAACACTAAACCATGTCCCTAAGCACCACATCTTAAAGCCTTTCAAATACCTCCAGGGATGGTGACTCAACCACTTCCCTGGGCAGCCTGTTCCAATGCTTGACAACCCGTTCAGAGAAGAAATTTTTCCTAATATCCAGTCTAAACCTCCCCTGGCACAACTTGAGGCTGTTTCCTCTTCTCCTATGGCTTGTTACTTGGGAGAAGAGACCAACACCCACCTCTCTACAGCCTCCTTTCAGGTAGTTGTAGAGAGCAATGAGGTCTCCCTTCAGCCTCCTTTTCTCCAGGCTAAACAACCCCAGTTCCCTCAGCTTCTCCTCAGAAGACTTCTGCTCTAGACCCTTCACCAGCTTCGTTGCCCTTCTCTGGATACGCTCCAGCACCTCAATGTCTCTCTTGTAGTGAGGGGCCCAAAACTGAACACCGTATTTGAGGTGTGGCCTCACCAGTGCCAAGTACAGGGGAACAATCACTTCCCTAGTCCTGCTGGCCACGCTATTTCTGATACAAGCTAGGATGTCATTGGCCTTCTTGGCCACCTGGGCACACTGCTGGCTCATATTCAGCCAGCTATCGACCAACGCCCCCAGGTCCTTTTCTTCCGGGCAGCTTTCCAGCCACTCTTCCCCAAGCCTGTAGCATTGCATGGGGTTGTTGTGACCCAAGCGCAGGACCTGGCACTTAGCCTTGTTGAACCTCATACACTTGGCCTTGGCCCATTGATCCAGCCTGTCCAGATCCCTCTGTAGAGCCGTCCTCCCCTGAAGCAGATCAACACTCCCACACAACTTGGTGTCATCTGCAAACTTACTGAGGGTGCACTTGATCCCCCTTGTCCAGATCATTGAAAAGATATTAAACATAACTGTCCCCAACACTGAGCCCTGGGGGACACCGCTTGTGACCAGTTGCCAACTGGATTTAACTCCATTCACCACCACTCTTTGGGCCCGGCCATCCAGCCAGTTCTTTTCCCCAGCGAAGAGTACACCCGTCCAAGCCATGAGCAACCAGTTTCTCCAGGACAATGCTGTGGGAAATGGTGTTAAAGGCTTTACTAAAGTCTACGTAGACAACATCCACAGCCTTCCCCTCATCCACTAAGCAGGTCACCTTGTCATACAAGGAGATCAGGTTAGTCAAGCAGGACCTGCCTTTCATAAACGCACGCTGACTGGGCCTGATCACCTGGTTGTCCTGTACATGCCATGTGATGGCACTCAAGATGATCTGCTCCATAACCTTCCCTGGCACCAAGGTCAGACTGACAGGCCTGTAGTTTCCCAGATCCTCCTTCTGGCCTTTCTTGTAGATGGGCATCATATTTGCTAACCTCCAGTCAGCTGGGACCTCCCCAGTTAGCCAGAACTGCTGATAAATGATGGAAAGTGGCTTGGTGAGCACTTCTGCCAGCTCCCTCAGTACCCTTGGGTGGATCCCATCCAGCCCCATAGACTTGTGTGTGTCTAATGGTTAGCAGATTGCTAACCATTTCCCCTTGGATTATGGGGGCTTCATTCTGCTCTCTGTCTTCCAGCTCAGGGGGCTGAGTACGACAGAACAACAGGTCTTACTAGTAAAGACTGAGGCAAAGAAGGCATTAAGTGCCTCAGCCTTTTCCTCATCCTTTGTCACTATGTTTCCTCCCGCATCCGATAAAGGATGGAGATTCTCCTTAGCCCTCCTTTTGATGCTAATGTATTTATAGAAACATTTTTTACTGTCTTTTATGGCAGTAGCCAGATTAAGTTCTGGGCTGGGCTTTGGCCCTTCTAATTTTCTCCCTGCATAACCTCACAACATCCTTGTAGTCCTCCTGAGTTGCCTGCCCCTTCTTCCAAAGCTCATAAACTCTCCTTTTTTTTTCCCGAGTTCCAGCCAAAGCTCTCTGTTCAGCCAGGCCAGCCTTCTTCCCTGCCGGCTCATCTTTTGGCACATGGGGATGGCCTGCTCCTGTGACTTTAAGATTTCCTCCTTAAAGAATGTCCAGCCTTCCTGGACTCCTTTGCCCTTCAGGACTGCCTCCCAAGGGACTCTGTCAACCAGTCTCCTAAACAGGCCACATTCTGCCCCCGAGAAGTCCAAGGTAGCAGTTCTGCTGACTCTCCTTCTTACTTCTCCAAGAATCGAAAACCCTATTGTTTTGTGATCGCTATGCCCAAGGCAGCCTCCAACCGTCACATCACCCACAAGTCCTTCTCTGATCACAAACAAGAGGTCCAGCGGGGTGCCTTCCCTAGTTGGCTCACTCACCAGCTGTGTCAGGAAGTTCTCTTCCACACACTCCAGGAACCTCCTGGACTGTTTCCTCTCTGCTGTATTGTATTTCCAGCAGACATCTGGAAAGTTGAAGTCCCCCACGAGAACAAGGGCTAGTGATCGTGAGGCTTCTCCCAGCTGCTTATAGAATATTTCGTCTGTCTCTTCATCCTGGATGGGTGGTCTATTGTCATAGATTCCCACCACAATATCTGCCTTGTTGGCCTTCCCCCTGATTCTTACCCATAAACACTCAACCCTATCATCACCATCATCAAGCTCTAGACAGACTATCAAAACACTCCCTAACATACAGGGCTACCCCACTGCCTCTCCTTCCTTGCCTATCCCTTCGGAAGAGTTTATAGCCATCCATGGCAGCACTCCAGTTGTGTGAGTCATCCCACCATGTTTCCGTGATGGCAACTATAAGATAAGGATGTAAGTAGGATAACAGAAGACAAAATTTCATTATACCTGACAAACTTCACCTAACTGAAGTCCAGCCTTCCTAATAGCTAGTACCAGTTTATATCTGAGATTCGTGACAAGCACTTTGCAAGCATATAATCTCCAAAAGAAATTAATTTCATATGCAATCACCAAATAATTTTGGGTTTTGTTCTCTTACAGTGACATTGGTCTTTATAGACATATCATGTTTGCCCTACCCTTGTATACAGGTCATCCTATACTGTTCTCTGTTCTTAAGTATTTTTCTATAGGAAGTCTTCGTTAGCTCTAGGTATATCAGGGAAATTGGCACCTCTGGACACTGCATCTTTCTGTACAATTTTAAGTGCACAAGGTTCAATTAGATAACTCAGTGGGAGCAGAAAACCCATTAAAGAACTTGCAACTCCAAACTCTAATATTTCACCTCAATGATACCAACAGATATAAATTATCTCTCCCCTAAAGTTAAACAAATTCAGAAATACAAGACTTTGTATAAAGTATATAAAATAACATCTGCAACATTTCCAGTGGGAAGGCTTAGAAAATTAGGCAGTCATTTACACATTTGTTCTAGTGCTTGCATAAATATTACTTCAAACGTCATAAAATACACCACAAGCTAAGTTTCAGACACAAAAGCAAAACATCAACTTTCACAGACCTGTTTGTGCTTTTTTATAAAAAATAGAAAAAAACCCAAAACCACAGGTGAAGCAAAAGGTAGCTTCCTTGCAAAGGTACTGCAAATGATACTAGGACATAAATTTAAATATCAAGTTATGCAGTGTGCAGCGTAGTCAAATTTGGCAAAAAAATATACACCCAAATAAAACCTGGCATAAATCAGGGGTTACAATTCAAACACAGGACTAATGAATGTATGGAACAGCTCCCATACCTCATTACATCATACGTATCTCTAGCTATAAGAAGACATAGGAAAGTTTAAGGTGTTCTTGCTCAAATCCAGAAGCGCAGCTAAGTGCTGCAAAATGTCCAATACTGGAAAAAAGGGAAGAGTTTGTGATTCCAGATGGTTAGTAAAGGCTTCTCCCCTTCTCACTAGTTAGGACGATGCCAAAAAAGTGGCTAACTAGAACAACAGTTCTACTTGTCTAGACCATTTGTCTGTCAACACAGGACCGTTTCTCACTGTTTGTTTTTCTTCATTTCTCTTGCGAGTCGATAGCTAAATCACTCTGTCAGGTTTTCTTTTTTTTTTTCCTTTTATCTTTGCCATTTACATCCTTCAAACCTTTGTGAATTTACTATCTTATCACTTTCTCAAAATGGGTATCTAATCTTCACATCTGCTATAGGAAGAGTTTAAAAGGAAGTTTTGAACTTCCATTCCTAAATCACTTCCACCCACAACTCATAACCAAACTGTAGCAAGTATTACTATGAACAATCAAACTCCACAGCCACCCATCCAGAGAACTGACCAGCATACATAAGATCTTTAACAGCACAGATGCCAAGCCATGTTTCTTTCTACAGCCAGCACTAAGGATAAGATGAATACTAATGAAAGCTTTTTGCACAGTCATGAATTTTTGGAAAGTCTTCTGCAGATTAAAATAGCATACATGGCATATATAAGTGTTGGAAGTATAGACAAGTTTATAGACTGAACTAAGAATAACACAGAACATCTTACTAGAACAACAACAACAAAAAATTAGCTTAGCCAAATTATCCAAGTAACAATTACTATAAATCAAGAGTCATCAACAGTCCTAATGGCTTATGCCTGCTCCCCAAAGTTCTGACCCTCACATCTGACTGTATCACAAATAAGATGAAGCTCTTTAGAAACAGGTCATGACATTTGACAAAACCCTACATTTGCATCTACTCAAGCCCTCCTGCCTTCTTCTGCAGTGCTTTCCCTATTTTCTAGTCATGATGCTCTTACTGTACAACATTTCCACTTAAAAAGTTATCCACATACGAAATCAACAAGGGGTAGTAAAATCTGAAAAATTATCAGTGGTCTTTAATGTCTCACATCATCACACTGTTTTGAAACATGAGCCACGGCCAAGATAGGCACTTGTTTATAATCAGCTAGCACACTTGAAAAATTCTGCCCATTGTTGCTATTAGAATTTATAATAACAATCAAAATACATATTGTCTGCTATATAGTTTAATCAAGCAAAGCATTTCCCTGCCTGTTATACTGGCATTACATTTGGATAACCGAACTGTGTTTTAAGGATTAATTCTCTGCTGACTGAAATATTTATAAGTAAAACAGGAGATACACATCCCATTAAGATTCTTTGGCTTATGATACATTTTATAGATATTTTTTGGATTCCTAAGGAATTGAATTGACAGATGCACAAGATGCAACAGTCTATTACAGCCTATGGTTCTTTCAACTGCAATTATCCATTTAACCATCATGAATCCAGTCCAATATAACTATGCCATTGTCCAAACGTAGTCCTTTTTGCACATTTCTATTTTCATTTGGTTAAATTACTTTAGGTCTTGAAAAATTTATGAGCTTAAATGAGGAATATAATTTAAGATGAAAGCAACCAATTAAAGTAAATGGGAAAAAGAATATACTATATTTTTCCTCATGTGAATAAAGTTTTATTCAAAGTATTCTGTGTGTTACAGACTATAACTACAACATCTGTTACGAAGTATTCTCCAAGAAAACCTTACCAAAAGTACAATAACAGAAGACAAAAATCGGTTAAGTGACAAAAACTAACATAGAAAAAAGTTCAAGTTACGCTGGACACTGCTTTATTTTTGTTGGTCTTATATACTGCAAAGATCTCAGATCAATATGCACTTTCTATCAGAAATTTGCTGCCAAATGTACAAGTGCTAAAACTTGTAATGCTTATGAGTATCAATGCTAGCATTGGCAGGGGACATATGTGCATACTGGAACTGATACAAGGACCCTGCTTTGGTATAAAATATATTTTTTCTTTACAGCAAAACCCTGTGGTTTCTGGTCTGCCATAGTACCATGAATTCTGTTGCAGAATAGGTGAACTCAGAAGATGAGTTTACTGAATCCCACATTTTATTAGTAGTATTCTTTATCTCATTTTAAAAGTATTCTAAATTCTGTTGTCTCTGTATTTTCAGTTTCATACTCGAAATGTATTTATGTTGATTAACTCTAAGTACGACATAGCTATTCTTTGAAACAGAAATAAAGATTTTGATACCTGACCCAAAAGCAGGGTGTCTAGATCACATGCGGTATCAGGGGGCTTTGGTAATGCAGTGCAAGATTAACCTCCTATTAGGCAACAGATCTTTTCTTTCTGTCTATAAAAAAAAGGAGCCTCTACCCAAACCAAGAATATACCATTCCTCAGCCAGCCGCATTCCCTCCTGTCCTCCTGACCATCCCTGCATCCAGCAGCAACGGACCGAGCACATCACCTGGACAACATACCAAGGCAAATGAAAAGTGAAATAAATGAATACTGTGACAAACTGCAATTGTTAAGCTCGACTGGACTGTGAATAAGTCAGCTTTCATCCCCAAGGGTTACTACTCAGGAGGATGAGGCAGCATTATGGTGCTGCCTTGTGCTTCCTTTTACATTTTTTAAGTTGTAGATTTCGGGGCAATCATCCTATCTAGACACTCTCACGACAATTAGAAAACGATGTGAGAAACACAGCATTAGGAAAACGGGATCCTGAGCCCCTAAGCTGACAAACCATCAAATCAGAGAATAAACAACTATTCCTTTGGGGGCAGGTAAGAAGTCATAGAGTGGAAAATAAAAAGCCATTCCCAATTAAAAACTGGCTAACAGAGAAAGCAAAAGTGGGAATCAGTGGACAATTTTTAATGTAAAAAAATTTAAATACTGTCTCTAAACCTGTACAACAGGTCTGGCCTGCTGTATAACTTTTATTAAAGATAGGGTGATGACAGAAATTGCTTAATACAAAACTGTTTACCTCTGAAATCAATAAATGGTTGAGCCAATAAAGCTTCAAGTAAACTAATTACAGCTACATAAATGGACGGTTTAAGGAACATATTAGAAACTGGACATAACGGCCTGTCTGGATTCTGCTTTGTGCGTAGATTCTCAGCAAAAAAAGGCTCTACCTGCCCTTTCAAAGGTGTTACAGCATTACACATTAAAAGGACTTTCCAGACATGCTAGCTCAGAGATAGCTAGCAAAAGAAACTCTTCTCTGTGTGCCTCCAAAGTGCACGCAGAGCTGCCATGTATCTGCAGTGACATACACACACCAAAAATTCTTACCCAGGCTTTACAAGTGAGCTTTCAACAGTGGGTAGTCTGTTTTAAAACAGAACATTTATTATCTCTCAAAATATACCAAGTTTTTGATTTATGCTAGAGGCAAGTGTTCAGAGCTATAAAATAATACTCTAATCTAGATTACTGGTCAGGCAGTCTGAAAAAACATATGCTGCATAATTTAAAACAGTATCTACATTTTGTCAAGTCTGCATATGCGCGGGGGTGAGGGAGAAGAGCAAGAGGGAACAGATTTTACAATTAAAGAACTTCTCTGATTGCGGCTGTGCTCAGAAAGGGTTTTGAAAAAGGTAGAGGATGGAAGAATTATCTGGAAAAATCTCATGAGCCAGAGCAAAGATGATGAGGTAAAAGGATGTACTTTGCAACTAAGAAAGGCCAGATATTAATTCTGACTGTAAGGGCGAATAACAGACGGAAAATGATAGCAAATTGTGCTAAGATATGTGGAAAAGTGGTATGAGAGTGCTAGAGTTGGGAATTCACGGACCCAATTCCAGCAGTATCACAGGTGATAACAGTATACAGAAAAAAATCATTTTGGGTAAACATTTGTAGCTGTTATTTATGAGACTTCAAAAGCTCACCACGTGTTCACAAACCATTTACAATTGTTCTCTCTGTTCTCCCTCCACTTACCTGACAGAAACTGAATCAACACAAATGTCTCCAAAAACGTTTCAGTTTTGGTGACACGGGACACTGTAGCAAAGTTGCATTTTATGGAAGACATATCTGTCAGTTCTAACTTCCCCTGGAAACCTGCCCACATTTAGGCAAATAAAATGTTTTCTAAAAAATTAGACTTGCCTAACAGATACTGAGAATAATTCCAAATTTGAGTTCCCAGACTCTAGTGAAAAGCCCTGAAAAAAAGGAACAATTTCCTCTCAAAATGTGCATTTAAACTGCTTTTAGATACCAAGACATAGGAAGGAACAGACACCACTCACCAAGGATAAAAGACAAGACATTGAATAAGGGCTCCTAAAATAAATATCACCCATCCTGTGTAAGCAAATAATATCCATACATTTGTGTCATTTTTATATCAGTGAATATTTATGAGGCCCATGGGAAAACAGGAGCACATTAACACTCTGTGAGCAAACTTATTTCTGGGATTTTTTTAATGCCAGGGTGTTTGATTTTGCAATATTAGTCATAGCTTTTCTTAATGTATGGCATGGATTATATGGGCAAGTGTACATGTATGCTTACATACACAAATTATATCCCTGCTGCATCCTGCTGCAAATTATATCCCATGCAGTTGTCATTAATTAGAACACATTACCAAAAGAAATATTTGAGTGCTCAATCCAATAAAGAAAGTACAGGATTTTGTAGAAATGTATTTAGGAAAACCTATTTTGAAAGGTATTATTAAAACAAGCATATTTGAAAAAGTTATTTGGATTTTATGCTTTAGTAATAGGGAAAGATGATATTCTGGGTGTTAAAACTACTAGCTGGTCTTCCAGTCCAACACAAGTTAATACTAAAAGAGACATTCCTTGTACAAATAGCTGCTATGGCTAAATTTTAGTGGTTGGGGGGTTTTTGGTGGTTTGTGTGGTTTTCTCTTTTGGGGTTTTTTTAGTTTTCATTTCATTTTGTATACATATTGTTGCACCTTTTTAATTATTAATTTAATGCTTAAATTGAGTTCCAGATCAGGGAATTCACTTTACAAATGTAATAAATATTGTTATGATAACTTTTTTGAAAGAAAGCCTTATTAAAAAAAAATCTCCATATGATAAGTACTTCGGAATGACTTTTCAAGAACAACTAAAAGTCCAATTTGTAACATATGTTTAACCTACAGATGTATATAGCTTATTAAAAAGATCACATTGGGCATACCACTTGCAAAAGGGAGACGGGTGATGTACATGTGTTTTGGAGCTGACTCAACCTGCCGAAACTCTGGACTGTGGTCAAAACCATTACAAAAATAAATAAATAAAAGGCAGATCCCCCATATGTTTTGTATCTTGTTTATCACAAATACATGACAAAACCATGCTTCAAAATGCATAAGTCTCTTGTATAAACTGCCTGAAACATTTCAACATAAAGCTTTGACCTACAAATAACTAACAAATGGAACCTTCTTTTCACATACTTAAAATAGAATTAAAAATTCAAAAGATACTCTGACAGTAGAATAAGCCTCCTGAGAAAAACAAAAATGCAAGTGAACACCTCTTTCACATAGTTTATATCATAGGATTCACTTAATTTATTTTTATAGCTACCACCCAGGAGTGCACAAAACCCCTTTATTAAATGTGTAAAAGCATTCAGTCATCTTGGTTGGCAAAGAAAGCAGATGCTACAGAACAAAGATGTGGGAGAGGTATTTTTTTCCCCATTTACTTGAAATGGAGACTAGTAAGGACATACTGGGAGGGCAGGAAACAGACGTACATACTGCAGTAATATATACACACAGTAAGAATTGGGTATACTTTATTTTGACAAGCTAACATGCAGTACCTCTTAAAGGACTTGAAACACCTCCTCTGTTTTGAAAAACCACAGTAAAACACATAACAAAGTTTTCTGTACTCTTTCCTAGGGAAGAAAAGAAAGAAGGTAATTTTCAGTCTAGCTCCTAGGCCATACATTAGCCAGTTGCAACTTTGAAGCAGCACTCTGCAGCACTTCACCCTTCTGTCAGCCAAGGGACAAAATACATGCCATAGGTACCTCTTCTCCACTCAGCGTCTATTTGTGATTTCTTATGTTGGTAACAGAAGCTGCCCCTATTAATTTAATTATTATGTAGAATGCCTCTATCCATTCCTCACCTGGATTTTATTGCAATTTTACCTTCACTTCTCCTTTCAGTTCACTGAGGAGAGCTATCACCAAAACATGCCCAAGCATGTGCAGCTGGCATTAAAAAGAAAACATCTAAACATAGTAAGAAATTACTAATTGGATTTCTTTTCTTTCCTGGTTTCATTTGCTCCTATAGAGCTACCAAGGCCTAGAGGCAAAATCCTAAATTGTTTCCTTACGTAAGGTGCTGCCCTGACAAAGGGTAAGCTCAAGAATCACTCACCATTAATCTCTCAGTATGGTATTTACAAGGCATGTAAGCAGTTGCGTTGAACTGCTGAAGATAGGCAAATTTCAACAAAAAGAAAGAAGACAGCTATCTGCTTTCAGGAGCTTCATATTAATTCCACTTTTTTAATTGATTATCCTAAAAACTACTTACTTCTTTTCATTTCACCTCACTTGAGTACCCCAGCATCTTCCTATATCACTAAAATACAGCACAGTAGAGCTGCCCCAGAAAGATTTGTCCAGGGGAGGGGAGAGGAGAGCAGGGGAAAGCATTTGGGAAACAGTACAAAACCTCACAGATTATATTCAAGAAAGAAATGTATATACTGGAAAATCTCAGATGAAATAAAATGCAATTCAGAAGGAAGGAAAAAAATAGGGTGCGGATATTCAGTCTTTTTTTTCCCCCAGCTGGGAGGAAGGGATTGAAATGTATGCCTTGCAGCCAAAATCTGTCATAATAAAGGGTCTGCTCACACCGACACTTTATTTAAAACACAGTGTAACCTAAGAAACATACAATTATCAAGACTGTGATTACAAGACCACACCAGACCATTTCTCTAACACCCGTTCAGGAAACACTGTATTAGATTTTCAGTTTGTCAGGAGGACAAACCTTTTCATGCTACATCCATCCTAGGGCTCTGGGGAAATACAGCCTAATAAAAGACAGTCAAACCACCTTTTCCACAACCAGCTCTGCCATCCATTGAACTCACAAAGCCATTAAGTTCCTGATCCCAATGTAATCTGATTTTCACTAAGGCACTTTTTAATAACTTTGACAAATAGCACTTCCTTCTTACAATTACTAAAATCCAACATCTTCATTCTTAGTTAGAAATTATGCTATTCAATTATCCCCGCAAAAGTTTTTCCCCACGTTGTAATGGATGTGCATGAATGAATGGATGTGAATGAAGGCAAGAATAAGCAACACAGTAAGCAACCACTGTTCTTTTGTCTATGGTTGTGCCAAGAGTCATACAAGTTTTCACAAAACAAATCAGCTTTCAGCTGCATTTCATGCTATGAGACTATGAGAAAAAGACTATGTTGCTTCAACGCATTTATCACATAAATTTACAATTCAGATTGAGCTAAAGAACACTTGCTCTGGCTGAACAAACCACAGTGTTACTTCATAGGTCAAAGTCGCTTTGTTCATTCCTTGCTTTACAGTGTTAGGTAAATGGACAGACATCGACGAACAACCCTCATGCTGTCATAGAATAATCAAAGCTATGATATTTTAAATTACTTTAACTACTGTATAACTACTATAACTGTATCTGTTAACAGCACAGATTATATCACAATAAGAAGCAAATAAGAAGCTAAGTTCTGATTTTAAAGCTCAGTATCATTATGTTTTTCTAAGGTCAATAAATACAACAGTGTAAAATAGTTCAAAGACTTGGAATAGGTAAAGTCAGTTCTAAGACAATGGGCCCACAGCAAAATTTAGGATACCACAGCTGGACTGCTAGTACAATGTAGAATATCCTCTAAGTGAACCCCAAGACTCATTTCTTTCCTGGCTTCCACAACTTTTACAGGCAGTTAATACTGCCTCTGAAGTTATCAGGTAGCAGGACTGAAGACAACCTGTTTTATCAAATCCAATTTTGATAGCTGAAAGATTATCATTTCATCCAACTATCAGAACATTCTGACATGAGTAAATTTTTTGGGTTTGTTTGTTTGTTTTTTTTCCTGTTGTTAAAAAACTACTATAATATCCTATTTATCTACATATAAAGGGATTTCACTGAGAAACCTGACAGCATTTTTCTCATCTCCCAGTTGAGCTTTTAAAATATATCTTCACCTTTAAACTCTTCAAGCTAAAAAACACAAGTGTACTTGAACCTCAGTCATTCTCCCTGGTGCTGCCCATTTTTAGTGAGCCTCTTGTCTTTACAGCTCCCAGAAGACAGACTCCACAAAGCAATCTCAGGTGATGTGAAACCAATGCTCGATGCTTCTCCAAACCCCTGTCTTTTTGAGCCTGAAATCTTCCTGCTAAACCCATATGGGACTGATGGGCCATTTCAGTCAAACCCAATTTCACTTATTTATCACAAGCCCCCACTTAGAAACTCTACTGTGGATTGCTTGTATGCACAATCTGTTTTCCAGCTTTGAACTTTAAAAAGGATTTAAGCAGTCAATCTCAATATCATTATAAACCCAACGTGCATTACTTGACTATTGATTGTGAGAAAATAAAAGTTTGAAGCTTGATTTCAGGGCTAATCTTTCCATTTGTTTGATGAGTTCTGCAGTTGTTACAGAACACTTAGTGCATCCTGTTAGGTAACAGCATATTGAGCTTGGATGAGAAATCCAGACTATTTACAACACACTTCTAGCTTTAAGTAAAGAACAAAGGCAGTGTTAGCTTTGCTGGTCTCGGAGGCTTTTCAGCTATACCACAATTAAAAAACCAAAACAAAACACTAAACATTTCTGTATAAAGGATTCCACAACCTTAAAATATTTTCACAAAACTAATAATGTTAAGGTGGATTTTATATTTCTTCTGCCTGATACATCAAAATTCAATATATTCTGTCCAAATCTAGACTTTTATATTCTACTTCATCAATGGATAGAGCAAATGAAAAAATAGGACAGGACACATTGGTATTCATTCTATTTGTTATCAGACTGTCTTACAAATGGTATTTTTCCCTATAAATTTTAAGTGAAATAGTTTATCATCTAATTAAATGAGCTGTTTATGTTCTGAATTTTAATGTGTGTGTACTGAGACATTTGAGAACAAATGCCATTAAAAAAAATTTATACATGGAAAGAATTCAAATAGATATTGAAGCCCATGGAGCCCCTTCCCTGCCTGCTAATCGAAGAATTCCCCCATACCTTTTTTTTTTTTTTTTTTTTTTTTTTAAATCTCCGTGTTTTCTGCTGCATTTAATCTGGGGGCTTTCCTTCAGGTGAGAAAGGCTGATACTCATTTTGTTTTGCTTTTTAAAGTTACTGTGTGTGCGTTTTCCCATGCAGTGACTACGAACTGCTACAGATGCATCCCAAACCATTTAGTTCTATGATACAGCTCTAGCTACTTGATCAATAATTCAGGAAAATGTTCATCTCGATTTAGTTACTACTGTCAGTACAACCCTTTGTGCCTGGATGAAAAGAGAGCAGGACCTCCATCTGGAGGTTTTACCTGTGCTGCTCAATGAATTAACCTGTAGGAGGTGTCACAGTGATGAAGCAGTCAAAAACCTCCAGCAGGCAACTTCATCACATGGGTAATTAGTTCACTACATCAATAACGCCTCCAGTCGTTAGCAGCGCCAAGGCTGAATCCCTGGTCTGCTTGTTAAATTCAGTCAGCACAACAGGCTTTCACTGTGCTACAGGTATAAATAACTTTCTATTTTTAAATGTAGTTAGCTACTGCTTCCCCCCCCCCCCCTCATTTTTAGTCATTATCTCTTGCAATAAATCATACTTTATTTCATTCATCAGGTCTATAACCTCCACCCAGAAGAAGAAATAATTAATTTTAGAAACCTCTGACATTTCACAAGGTCTGATCAACTATAAGAGAGACCCATATTTGAGAGTATTAAAAACACTACCACTGCAACATTGACATGCCCAAGCTCATATGACCCAAAGAGTGAACCCTTGAATCTTCTACATAGCAGAACAGGGTGCTAGTGCTACATTACCTGGATAAAATAATTACTTCCAGTTCTTGCTTATAAGAGGATTAAATCAGCACTAAACTCGCTTAAATGTTGTACCACAACAAAAAGACAAATCAAGGCCACACAGAGCTTCACGCTTTCTAACCCTGTAGAAACCATTTCAGGTCTGCATGCAAGTGACTGTAGGATCTAAGTACTGGGAAATGCAAGGACTCTCAGGTCGATTCAAGTATCCTTAGTTTACCTTTACTTACTTACAGACAAAAAATAAACAGTTGAGCTTCTGGGGCAATTTTCTTCTTATGTAAATGCATCTTACTTAAGTGTTTAAAAATCTTAATAAAAGTTATGTTTGGCCTCTATTTTTGAGGCAGCCAATAGGTCTAAAGACTTCAATGGGTGCTAGGAGTTGTGCGTCAAGTGTCAATGCCATCCAAATACAGGGATATTTCAAGAGGATGCAAGACATTCATACATTCATCTGCCATCACCCAGTCTAACCCAATGTACAGCACAGACCTCAGGACTTAGAGTAATTAATCTCTGCCTGAACCAGAGCACATCTTTTAGTGACATATACAATCACAGATTTTAAACATTTTAAATCATAAAGGTGCCAGAGTTACTGAGCTAACTGCATTCTCTTCTTTAATAATCTATTTGAGCACCATTTCAGGTCTTAGCTCTCAACTCTGTTCATGGGTGGAATTCGCTATTTCTCCCACTGTCATATCAAATCATGGACTGCAGTCCTGCAGCCTACTGTCAGCCAGCCTGCCCTGTTCACATCTTGCAGTTTGGAGCCAAGGGTGCCAGCCGACAACTAAACAGCTTGGAAAAGCAAAGTATTGTTTGTTCAGGTTAAACACATACTAGAAAAGGAGTTTAACACAGTAAGTCAGTGTCTTTTGCATGGGGTTTTTTTCCATAATGTTTAACACTCCTAGGACTTGGAGGTATAATTCTTTTTTCTTTTTTTTTTTTTAAACTTACTTCACAAAATGCCTCTCTCCCCCTCCCTATCGGTGCTGTACAGATCCTGACAATTAGTTGAATCCTTCTCACTTCAGCAAACGTTCCTAACTGGTTACAGCCCTTTGAAGTACTGCTCCCATGAACTAGTAAGACAGTCCTCTTTTCAGCTTCAGGTGTGGAAGCATGATGCTCCCCTACAATTGTCTCCTGGTATTAATTTGAAGATTATGCATCTATAGCTATTGTGTCCTCTTCCTGTTTGTCTCCCTCTCTGAAAGAAGCATTTGGACAGAATAATCCAGTTACCACAACAACATCATCTCAAACATGCCACTTAAATGCATTTGTAAAATTACTTCTCAGCATTTTTAGGTTCTTGAATCACAGAAGGGTTGAGGTTGGAAGGGACCTCTGCAGGTCATCTCATGTCCCCCACCCCAAACTTGGGCAACCTAGAGCAGTGGTCTCCAAAGTGGGGTGCATGCAAGACAATCCATTGGGGTGTGGGAAGAAAATATTAGACTTTCTATCTTCTTTTTTAAAATGTAAAAATAAGGAAGAAATTAAGCTTTACTGATATTTAATATACAGCTGGACATTGGCACTCTCAGCTGGTCCGTATGTCAGACCGTCATGTCTTCCTGGGGGAAGAGTGGGTGCTCCACAACACAGAGGGGGTGACAGTGATGCCCTCACTTGATCATTTGCTTTAAACAAACTGCAGTGTACTGCAGTTCAAGTGCGCCTGGTTAAGTGGATTTATGGATATTATCTAGTTTCAACTGAAGTAAAGTAACCCTCACAAAATGGACAAGTGGCTTAAAAAAATTCCTGTGAAGAAACCGAAGTCTGAAGACGATACTAATAATACAAGCACCAGCAAACAATAAGAAAATGGCAGAGCTGACATTTCTCCTTAGTAAGAGCTCTTTGTCAGCCACATTACGGGGTAACAATGGTGATGACCTAATCAGATCTCACAAGAACTCGGACAAAAAAATTTGAAATTATCAATATTGAAATAGACTGAACTTAGAGGCAACCTTCAAATCGCTGCATCATAAAGTGTTAAACTACGGTTTTAAAAAATAATGAAGCATATTCAATTACATAGCTGTCCCTAAAAAATGTATTATTAATAGCAATACTTTAACATGGAGAACAAAAAGGGGCTTTTTTTACCATTATTTAAAAAAAATTTTAAAATATTATTTCATCTTTATATCATCCTTTTTAAATTTTTTGTGCATGTTTTAACTGTACTAATTATATTTGTATAGTAGTATGTGTATATATAAACTATAAATAATGACACACATATTGGGAGTGCATGCTCAAAAATTTTTTACTGATAGGGGTGCATGATCAAAAGAGTTTGGAGACCACTGACCTACAGCAGGCTGTTCAGGACCATCTCCAGATGGCTTTTTACTATCCCCAAGAATGGAGGTTATCTGGTCCAACCCCTCTGCTCAAGCAGGGCCACCTTGAGCCACCTGACCAGGACAACGTCCAAATGTTTTCTGAGTATCTCCAAGGATGGAGACTCCACAACTTCCCTGGACAACCCGTGCCAGTGCTCGGTCATCCTCACAGGGAAAAAGTGTTTCCTGACGTTCAGAGGGAACCTCCTGTGTGTGCCCGTTGTCTCTGGTCCTGTCACTGGGCACCACTGCAAAGAGCCTGGCTCCATCCTCTTTGCACCCTTCCTTTGGGTACTTATAGACATTGATAAGATCCCCCTGAGCCTTCTCTTCTCCAGGCTGAGCAGTCCCAGCTCTCTCAGCCTTTCCTCATAGGAGAGATGCTCCACAGAGATGCTCCTTTACCATCTTTGTGGCCCATCACTGGACTCTCTCCAGTATGTCCATGTCTCTCTCGTAGTGGTAAGCCCAGAACTGGACCCAGCACTCCAGCCGTGTAGAGGGGAGGGATCACCTCCTTCGACTTGCTGGCAACACTCCTCCTAGTACAGTCCAGGATATCATTGGCCTTTGCTGCAAGGGCACATTGCTGGCTCATGGTCAACCCAGTGTTCACCAGGGCCTTCAGGGCCTTTTCTGCAAAGCTGCTCTCCAACGGGGCATCCCCCAGCCTGTACTGGCACATGGGGTTGTTCCTCCCCAGGACTTTGCAGGACTTTGCACTTCCCCTTGTTGAATGACCCTCTGGTGCATCAGCCACCCCTTCCAGTTTTGGGTCACCTGCAAACTCAGCAAGTTTGCAAGGGTGCACTCTGCCTCATCATCCAGATCATTAATGAAGATGTTGAACAGGACTGGACCCAGTATAAACCCCTCAGGTACACCACCAGTCACTGGCCTCTAACTGGACTCCGTGCCACTGATCACCATTCTTTGGGCCTGGCTGTTCAGACAGTTTTCTACTTGCCCCACTGTCTGCTCATTCAGCCCATACTTCGTCAGCTTCTCTGTGAGGATCTTATAGGAGACAGTGTCAAAAGGCTTACTGCAGTCAAGGTAGACAATATCCAGTGCTCTCCCCTCATCTACCAAGCCAGTCATTTTATCATAGCAGGTGGTCAAGCTGGTCACTTCCCCTTGGTGAATTCATGCTGCCTGCTCCTGATGACCTTCTTGTCCTTCATATGCCTGGAAATGGATTCCAGAATTAGTTGCTCCATTACCTTCCCAGGGACTGAGGTGAGGCTGACCCACCTGTAGTTTCCTAGATCCTCTTTCTTGCCATTTTTGAAGACAGGAGTGACATTTGCTTTCCTCCAGTTCTCAGGCACCTCTCCCAATTGCCATGATCTTTCAAAGGTTATGAAAAATGGTCCGGCAATGACATCAGCCAGCTCCCTCTCAGAACTCATGGGTGCATCCCATCAGGACCACAGGCACCAAAGGAATGTTTTTCCAAAAATTAATTCACCTAATTCTCAGTCTAAATTTGTTTAGTCATTCAGGCTTGTTTTACTAGTGGCCTGCTACTCTGTGGGTCACCTCAATTATTAAACAGCAGTTCTCTACAGCATGCTTGCAAACCCAGATCAAATACTGTAAATTTGATTTACTGAACAGATTCTAGTGGAAGATTTAAGGAATTTCAGAGGTGTGCTTCCAAACACTTAATGGTTCAACATAGTTGTTGTTCTGAGCTCCCTTGAGTTTGTTGTCCTTCACAAGTTGTGATGCTGCATGAGCTAAAGTATTCCAATGACATTATAATAATGCCAAGTATTCCTCCTGTTTCGGATACTTCTAATCAGACATCAAAAAGCATGGCTTCCAGTCTTTTTCAATCACTGTTTCCTTGATAGTGTTTCTTTAGGCTGGAGGCATGTCTTCATTTCTGTGTCAAAAGATACAGTGCTTTCTTGCACTCCAGCTTTCAAGATCACTTAGCTGTCCTCTGATCACTACTTACCATGGCACTAGCCCTGTTGTTATCTGCATGCTTTTATCAGTAATGGCTCTATATTTCTTCCTCATCACTAATAAAAAGGTTAAATACTGTCAGATCCAAAATTAATCCTCAGAGGACCTCCATATACTCCACATTGATTACTGACTACAATTATGTTATTGAGATCTATTAGCCATTTCTTTTAAAACACACTTGATGTATGCTGATGATTCTGTATTGTTCCAATTTCTAAATCAACATGTCAAATGGCACAAAATCAAACATTTTACAAATATTAAATGTCACATATCTTTGACAAGTCAAACTTGTTCTCTCAAAATATCACATTCTCTTGAGAAAAGATCTATTTCCCATAACCATGTGTTGATTGAAATTAATTAATGAAGAATTAAAAGGTATGTAACACAGTTGACTCCCAGGCAGCCAGTGTATTATTTTGCACAAGATTAATGTCTGCTTGACAGACTTAGGATTACTTGGTCATCCAATTCACCCTTTTAATGCTTTGTCTTATCAAACAATTCCTAACTTTTTTTAATGCACACAGCTATCCATTTCTCCTTCTCCTCTTTCCCCCACTTCCTCCCCATTCTTATAACCCATTTTACTTTTCCTCCCATCTTAACGAGGATAAACCAAACAGTTCTATTATTGCAATTAGTAACATTCTGCATATAAATTTGACTATCTCTTCCTCTACTACTTCCAAATCCACATTACTTCTGGATGCAGAAGTAAGCACCTATGTATTGTTGAAAATAAATGTCTTACTCTCATGATAAACAAGCACACCAATATACTTACTCAGTTTTATGATGCTAGCAAGTAAATTGCCAACAGTAGTAGTAAGGACACTACTGTGCAATTCCTAACCTGAAAAGAGTTCTGAATTGTGAAGCAGAGAAATTCTTTACCAGTTCTATCTATCTTCCCGGGGCGGGGGGGGGAGGAAAAAAAACCAAACAACAACAACAAAAAAAACCCCAACCACAACTTAAACATAAAAACAATAATAAAGATATTTTAATATAGAATCTACCAGTCCAAAAGGTCTCATGAAAATAACATACTTAGCCATACACTCAGAGTAGTGATGTAAAACAATCACCTGTCAGTGAAGTCACTGCCCTTTCAAATAACTCCACTAAGCTGGATTGAGACTTTTAGGAACACAACCACACACATCTCCTGCCTTTTCACACACTTTGTTTTATTCGCAAGGGAAAAAAAAAATTGCGTTATAACTCACCTGTGGCACGAGATGATTAGCAGTGTTCTGGGAAATACCGTGTTTTATTTAGAAAGGCATTGATTTGCAAACAATGGGGCTACAGAAACAGAGCTCAACAAAAGTAAATGAAGGACTAAACAAACATTCATGGAGACAGGAAATTCTGTGTATGAGAACTTTCTGGAGAAAAATTTATAATAAGCTTTTGTTCTTTAAAATCGAGACTAGTAGTTGCAAAATGAATGGCCAGTTTCACTGTGTTTAATAGTTTCTATTCCTTAGAAGGTTACTTTATTGATATAAAATTTAAACCACCGTTGACAAAATGCACGTCTGTTTCTCCACAGTTGTGAGAGTACTACAAAATCATGGCTCTCCTTTCTGCAGAAAATTGCCTCATTTACAAGACGAGTGTCCCGCATTTTACACACACATTACATTCAGTCATATTTTCCCGTGTTCTTAGGCAGTTTTTATTTTTTCTTCTTTCTCCCCCTTACCTCAGGTAAGCCTGAGAGCAAACAAGAATTAAACAAAAGCCACCACAATGACATAAAATTTGTATTTCTTATTTTTCTTATTGTTGTTTAGCATATTTACCTTCCAATTTTTTAGGAAAGTATTTTAGTCTAGCTTCAAATTCATGCATACAGGAAACTTATTTAAAGTAAGTGCAATAGTAATACTGAAGTCATTTTACTCCCTCACTGATTTTCAGCAGTAGATCTGTTCTTCAGTCCCAAAGGACTAGTGGCATTCATCCATACCCCCTTGTACCCGCACCTTTATTTGGTTGGTTTTTGTTTTGATTTGTTTTCCCAAGATAAGCATATTAAAACAGAAGGAATAGCCTACTTACAGGCCATCCTTTTAACCAACCATACTTCAGAGCAAGGTAGTTACAGGACATGAGGGTAATGGGGATGTTACACATTCACTCAGCTGCCCTCTGATCACATTTTTCCTTGCTAAGGAAAGGCACTAGAGCCTCCTTATGTGCTTGCTTGTTGTTCACATTATGGCTTATATATGGCAATGCGCCAAGTCTGGCATTTTCTTTGCAGCAAACTAATTCCCACGTTACAATATCCTCAGCACTATGTGGAGACATTTGACATTCACCAAACCTGACAAGAAAGAAATCTTGAGTTCTTTTTGGTACAGTAAATAATAGTCCCTGTGAAGGTCTACCCTAAACAGACGAACCAAAAAAAAAAAAAAAAAAAAAAATCAAGCAACAAAGATGGCTTCACTATTTTAAAAAGGGCACACCACTATCATGCCGAGTTACTCGTGAAAAGAGTCTCAAGATAACATCTTAAATTAACGCTGCTGCAGCAATTCTCACAGATGGTAAATCAACAACAGCTTCTGTACTGTAAATCCTTTACTAAAAACTGTAAATCCCTGCCTTTAAGGCCCATCTCTCTGTAATCATCTTTGCTCATCTTTCACTGCGTTGCCAAAAGCCCCTAATTAGTATCAACTAGGGCTGCCTTTCACTGCCCCTCATCCTAATCAGTTGACTAATTACTTGCACATAATCTCAGTGTCAGGTTAGAAGATGTTCTTTGAATGAAGATAAGCATGTGGAAGAAGTCTCTTGCCTAGGGGGCATGGAAGACAGCCTGTAGACAGCTACAAGAAGACCTCAATAACAGGTAGGTAAAGCTAACTAGCCTTGCATAAGGGATGGAAAGGGGGAAGATGCAGTCACAGCCAACAGCAAACTTACAATCACGATAATCCACAAAAGCCAACAGCAGGAAGCTTTTAGTGAAGAAGGCAAGTCAAGGGAAAGGCTGCAGTATGAAGAGCACTCATTCTAGCATGACAGCGGGGAATGTGACTTTGGATTTCAAATGGGCTATACAAAGAAACACCAGCAGATGCTGCAGTAACTGATGTAGGAGGAGCAGAATGCATACACAACGGTTCTCTGCAAAGGCAAGAAAAGAACACATCTGTTTTTAGGAACATATGAAAATACTTGGAGACGGTATGTATGTATGAGAGAAAAGAAAGCACGAGAGGTGTACCTCAAAAAAAGTAGTAAGATTAATGAAACAAGGAGCATGGGCAAGAGTAGAAAGAAGAACAGTGTAGAGAACAACACTTAAGAGGAGCTATCTGCCTCCCAACTCAGACAGCATTGCCATGAAATCCTCAGCATAATGATGGTGCGCTAAAGGGTAAAGGAGATAATCCAGGAAAGATGAAAAGGACTGGATTAGGAATGGAATCCTTTTCAGACTCTTTTGCAAAGAGCAGACCTCATGACAGAAAATAAGAGAAAGAACAATTAGATCAAAAAAAGTTAAAGAACCATTTTAAAAACAAATGCTTTAAAACTATTAAGTTTATATCATGTTATTACACTTAAGGAGGGGCAAAATACAATACTAACTTTTAAAAAAATGTTCTGGTGACTTAATAAAAATTCCACCAGGTGGAAACATCTTAAGGATTTCTCTAGATATTCTGAAACCAGTACAGAACTTGTGAAGAATGCAGAAGAGCATTTCACAGACGTGTATTTGTAACGTTGCTAATTCAGTAGTTACTTACCAACAGAGTAAGTACTGCAAAGACCCTAAAACTGACACCAAGGCAATGTGTGGGGATGACTTTTTACTCTTAAGATGAAACAAAACTACATTGATTTGAGTTTATGGAGTTTATGTTAGTACATCAAGGAACACTGAAAGTTCAATATTCACAAATTGTGGATCTGTCCCCCCCTTTTTTAATTATTTTTTCCTTAACTAAAATGCCTTGCAGAGATACTTCTATTTTGTGCCTAAGTGCAAAAAAACTGCAGTACTACATTCAAAATTATAAACTCATTTGAAAAACATAACTGCAACATTTCAGAAACAACATCTGTGCTCAGCACAGCCTCCCAGCAGAATCCCCAGGGGGGTATTTCGCCCAACAGTTTGCTCCATCTAGCATTTCTAGGGGGAGGTCCTAAGCTTCTCCAAGCCATACAGTGCAGAGTAACACTGCTGAATCACACCCATGCAGTTATAGTGACCGGCAGCCAAGAATGTGGCCCTACAGTACAGCCAGAATCTCCAGACTGATGCCCTGGGTCCGACGGCAGCCACATTCCAACAGTTTAAAGAAGAACATCTGACAGTCCTTAAATTTGTCATATTTCACATCCCATTAAGATGAGCAGAGGCTGAAGATTTAACTCTGCAGTTGGCAACAGTGCTGCAACACATCAATCCATGAACTGCAGACCTGGGCTGTGTCCAGCAGCCGGTGCAGCCCACCCTGTGGGGCCACTTGCCAGCATTGCTGGTTTGTATCCTCTCAATAATTTGTACCGATCTTTGCTAGTCTCCTTCACAGTCAGTGACGTGGTCCAGAAGCAAATACTCTCTCTAAATCATTATGTGCCAAGGCCCAGAATTGTGGCAAGCGTTAGCATGCCACAATTTCTTTTCTGTGACAGTCTCCACGACAGTATCAGAACTCAGAAGAAAATTGTTAGCTTTTTCTCACCTAACACACAACATGTGAATTCGATTAAACAGCTAATTATCACATATGTAGAAAAGTACAAAGAAACTACTTGGTTAACTGGATTTTCCTCTTTATTTAGCTTGCTTCTTATTAATGGGGAGAAAGTTTAGTTTGGCTAAACTATCATACAAGCAACATACAATAGTTTATCCATCTCAAGAAGGCAAGAAAGAAACTGAGGCACCCGCCGAACCTCAGGGTTAAAGAGTCTCAGGATGCAATAGACTTCACCTCCCCTTGACTTTGGGCATAACTGCCTAAATTAGAGAGTCAGTTCCCTTAAGGCCCTGGCCCCCCACCACCTAATCCAGGGAACGAGCAGGTACCTCTAAAGGACAATTCAGATTTACAGTAGTATTGCTTCCAATTTAGGTTTGGTTGCTGCTATTTATGTGCTAGACACATATAATGCTTTATCTATGCAAGTTTGTTTTTCAAACAGCTTTGAAAAATCTCTAGTTCAAATTAAATGTTTTGTAACAAATGTCAAAACTGTAAATCACTGAACAGTAGCAGTAAGCTGATAGAGAAGATGCAACTTGCTCAATACAATTCTCCAAATGTGTTAAGCCAAAAGTTGTTTAATACAATTTAACTCACCCTGGAGTGCAGTTAAATTGTGATGGATGGCAGCTTGTCTTAGTCTTTTTCATTTGTTAAATTATGATAGATGAATTATGCATATTACTGAATTTCAATGCATTCTTTCTGTTCACCACCCCCGTTTCATGAAAAACATCCAGTCAATAAATAGTCTAAATCCATCTCCATCGGAACCATATGACATTCTACAACTATGATAAAGACGTAAAGGCCAAAAATGTTTCAGAGTAAGTCCCTTAACATTAAGAGCAACAGTAAATGTACACATGTAATGTAACTACTAACATGCTTAGTATCTCTTTTTTAAATAAAGTAACTGAACCTGTACCTGGTAAAAATGTGTTATTAGCGCTTTATCAGAACTTTGAGGGAGGGAAGACTATAATGAATCAACCCCTCAAAAAGACATAGGCTTTTTTTTTTTTTTTTGAGCAATTAGCTAACATGGTATCAAAGTCACATACTAAAAACTATGTAAAAACAATTCTTTCATAAAAGAAGAAAAACAAGAAATATATTGCTAAATATAATATAATAATTTCTAAGAAAACTTCACATGAGCAGCCATGTGGTAATTATCTGCTCTTTGACAACACCCGCACAGAGACTCCTAGGACATACAGTTTGTCATTTTAATGTATTCCACAAAATCCCAGAGCACTAAGGTTCAAAAAAGAAAATCCATACTATCTACTTTTTCAAAGGGTTTTTATCTTGCAATAATTGTTGCATGTAACTGCACCTGACTTCTAGCCACTTCAGCATCCGTGCTCAACCAGTGTGGCATTTCAGGAGAACATCTGTTTACTTTGAATTATGTCCTTCAACTGGATTGTTCTTCATTTAACAACAGATGTACAGTGTCTTAAGTTCCTCAATTTGGAAGAAATTATAAAGTGAAAATGGCTGATACAGAGGTTTTCTTTAGAAAAAGACAGCATATGTCTCCATATGTATCTCTATATGTATTTGTAAACTACCACAACTCAAAATGTCTGACAGATATACTGGAAGATTAACAGAAACTGCTTCTGATTTCAGACGCGCTGCAGTGCACCAGGAGAAAGTCTCTGAAACCTACGGAGGTACATCAAGGAAAGACAAGTCTACAAGAAAATCTAGTCAGGCTTTAAATGTGTCCCTCAAGACTTACGAAAAAGTAAACAAAACCAAGAAAACAAAAGGATTTGAATTTGAAAAGTGCCACACATTTCAAAGATTACAGGGTATTTACTTTAACTGTTGGTGTGGTATAATTTAACATAGCTGAAGAATAGCATTATGTATCTGATTCACACTACCAGCCTTAGGTGCCTTAGGTACCTTCCACAGTAGGTTTTTGTCAAACATAGATGGAAGGACTCAACCTAGAATGGCTACTTTAAAGAATAAGGAAAAAAAAAGAGCTAGACTATTAACTTCACTAGCAAGTTTCTCCATCTTTGATGAAAAGACTTATGAAAAGTTTATGAAAGTACAGACATGAGGCAGTAGCTCTGTCAAATCACAGCGATATGGTCTGACTGACAGGTATACAGCTTCACAAACGCATCCTGACAGTTACACACACTGAAGCACAAGTAATCTTATTTTAAGTAAAGTTTGCAAAAACTAAAGTGTGACACTTACAAGATTTCTAAGCAAAAACCTCAGGGACAAATTCAATCTGTATTGCGTTCATTTCATCCTAGTTTTCCTTAAATATATTGTCCCAGATTATTCTTCTGATGTCTCCTATCCTGATATAGACCTAATGCCTAGGAACTACATTGACACTGTGAGTCTGCAAGGAGCTTTCAAAAAGCATTTTTATCTTAAATATGAAGCGTTTTCCTGCTGGTGAAATGGCATTACAACTTGCAGAATTCTTCATTCATCCCCAGTGATACCACCTACTGTGGAAGGTTAGATCTGAATCATCTTCCGTAAAGGAAGCTTGACAGTTCATTTCAGAGGTTCCTTTTTGTCTCCAATTTCTAAGCAGAAAGTAGAGTACATTCAGAAATTTCAAGCAGCTGTGCACCACTGCAAGTGCCACAGAACTAAAATAACATTTCTCAGAATTAGTCTGTCATAGTTTAAAGCATCAAAATTGTTAAGCAATTCTCAAGTGACATTGTAATTACAGAGTGCAGCCGCAGTGACGCTATACTTAAGGTTGAGAGAGCTATTCCTATCTAAAACACCATTTTCAGTTTCTTGAAACTTTCTCAGCACCCTTCCTTTAAGGCATACCTGACATGGGGCAGATAGAAGCACACTTTTTTGATGTGGGCCTCCTTCACAATTCCCATTTTTATTGACTAAACAAGCTCCTGTTCCTTAGAGAGGTTAATATTCAAACAGCAGACAGAAGAAATTGCTATACATAAATATTACAGAAAAACAGTTAAGTAAAATCATACATTCTTGTCCCACTGGATCCTACTTGGATGACAAAAGCTATGCATGTAGTTGAAAGCAGGTTATGATAGCAGTGCGGACACTATGAAATGGTAAAAAACCTCAATTAGGTGTAGTACAATTTGGAGAAGGTTTTAACACAAAAATCAGTTATTTGTTGTCCCTATTTAGCTGTCCCCCAATCCTGGACCACCTAAACTCAATGAGTGACAGAATTTCAACTCTGCATTCCCTAGAGCTAAGGCTACGATAAGCCCAAACAGGCTGTATGAAATGCTTGCATTTGACTCCTTGTAGCAGCCTGATTATTTTTGAAAGCTCAGCTGAACGATCAGGTATGAGCTGAGCCCTGCCACTCTTTCTCCACAAGTCTAACTTGTGCCAGATTCTAATCAGCCCTACTGAGATCTAAAAGTGAGGTATTTTTTAACTGCAGACTCCTGAGATGCTTTTTGTGACAGAGACCATGTCTAGCATACACCCCAGGGAAGGAACACCACACAACATAGCAGTGGACACCTTTCAAAAAGCAGCAGAAGAGGCTTGCCCTGTCCCTGTTTTTAAATCAACAGATTAGATCTCAGTTTCCTGGCCAACATAAACCCTACATTCTCTTGAGGGAAGACACTCTCCAATGCTCTTCTTAAAATGCACTGCTGTGCAGGAAAGGATGCAAGACTTACCAGTCCAAAGACGAGGAGACAGAAGGATGGCTGATGACACTACAATCTCACGATAAAAGAACTTATCCTGAAGGTGAAAAACTTTAAGCTATTATACAGTAAGAGACAAGAGAAAAAACAGAACCAGAAAAAGAGGAAGCAGACAATTGCATTGAAGAGCAAGTTCTGGACTGTCAAGAAGATGCATATGCCAGAAGATGCACTCAAAGCTTTTGGGGAATCAGTTGTCTTCAGTGTTTCCCTGATTATTAGATCTAAACAGGCCTGGCAAGGTGAGGTAGCGAAGCTGCCTGCCTACTCTGCCAACCATCCTGGAACACCTGGCTTTCTCCTTATCCAACAGAGAATGCCTCAAATGCACTAGGAAGACCCTGCACACCCAACAAGAGTCCAGCATTTCACTGCAATACCCAAAAAGCTCCATGGTACGACACCTAAGCTCTTTCAAGTATTTTTACTGGATCTGCACCTAACAATTCTCACTTCAGGCCCTGAAAACCAGAAAGATTGCGGCCCATTGATAAATTGCGTTGACTGCTTGTTCTGTCTGGTTTCAGTAGATTTGTGGTAATTGTCAAGACAAAGACTAAACAGCGTTTATCTGCCCCTTTTTGCACTAGCCTACAGTAGAGGAATATAGACAGCAACCATTTTTTTTCTCTTCTCTCTCCTGAGCTTTTCATCCCTTCTTACTATTGGACAACCTCTCTCAGTTCTGTAGCTTCTTCTAGGCTTTCTCAGATACTTATTAATTTACAAAGTTTCCCAGTGCAGGAATTTGACAGCTTTTATATGAAAGATAGCTCTCCCCCCCCCCCGCAGTCATCTTCAGTAATTACCAGTCAATAAACAAATGATGTCTATTTAGGCATATTAAAATTCTTCCCAGAATATGCAATAACTGTTTCCTTACCAAGACTGTCTTTTTAGTTGTCAAGGTTGCTGGAAGAACAGAAGGACAGAAAAATCATCCGCCATTCTTTCTATCCCACTGCATCTACATTGTATTTAATCCAACAGACACGGCAACTGCTCATACAACACATGTGCAAGATCATGAACACATAGATTTTGTTATCTAGATTCCACATTTCACCAGACTTACTTACTGAGATCAGTCCTTGGACTGCATGTTACAAGTGAACGTGCTGAATTTTCATTGAGACAAAACCAATAAATTCTCTTGGATTTATTTATTTATATATTTGGGGAGTGGACACTATTTCTTCCTTGCCCCTAACCAATACAGACAGCAACTATCCTTAATTCCTGTAGCTGAGGTCCCTAACTGTCAAGGAATTAGCCTGTTTATTCTGAAGAACAGGAAAGGGTGAAACAGAAAGATGTCCTATAAAAATAAAAAAATAATTAAGTAAAAGGGAAATCCTTTGCTAACTCTGGCATACTGGAAGTGAGAGCCAGGAATCTTAATAAGCAAGTTCATTTCAAGACTGCTAAATAACAGAACTCTTGCTAGAGCTCAGACACTAATACTTAAAAAACAATACTGGCTTTAAAAATAAAAATAAAGGTAAGTCCTCAGAGCCCTTCTTTCTTAGAAGGAAAATTAAGAAGGCAAAGGGAGGTCAAAAGAGCCAAGCATGCAAACTAATTATTCAGCAATTCTTAAAACAATAGTTAAAACATTTTCTCAGAAATTGTGAGAGAAATATGGGTATTTGTGAAACCTACCACATAGACTGAAGACAGATAAAATCATAATTATTATTAGAATGAATAAAAATCTTCTTAATTTTGTTCCTTTCCAACTTCCAATCGTATAGCTCTAGATAAGTTTATTTTAAGTAGCTTTGAAATAGAGCTCTTGAAAGAAGAGGATATGGGTGGAATAAAATCAGCAACTACCTTTTCCCATCTGCAATGACCAATCAATGAAATGTGCCAGCATCAACTAACCACTGCATTATTTTAAACTTGAACCAAAACTAACATACTATCAACAATAAAGTGTATTATGTGAATTTTATTAACACTTAATACAAATTCTTCCTCCTTTGTACGTACAGTCAACGTGATATTTTTCCTTCCTCCCAAAAGCAGGAGATGTAAGAATTAATTTCATCCCATAGCGAATCATCTTGGCCTATTTCAATACTTATTACATTTCACTGCAATAATTTATAGGCTGAACACTTGCAGTGACAAACACTAGGCCAGAATTTTTCAGTAAAACGGTGGAAAGAGCACTGTAAGTAAATAACATTAAATGTTTTCACCAAACAAATTGCTCTCATAAAAATGTAATCCTCAGTAAATTCTTCAAAAGAAGCCTGATTATAATTCGCAGTCCTTCAGAACAGGTTAATTTAATATAAAGAAACTGGAGACCAATTTGTTTCGCAAATACTGCTAGTTATGTTTCACATAAATCGTAGTCATAAAATATGTATCAAATTTAGCCTAGAAAGCGATACCTTCTCTTAGTTCAGCTACTTTTTTCCCCACAAAATCATGTAGAAATACCTACAATGTAGACAGGTGTAGAACTTTTTAACTGCCTCCCTCAGGAACATGTATAAAAGTCAGAATCAATCTTTCCAAAGATGAATATCCGCAAGGTGAGAGGCAGAGATGCTCCTCCATGCCTTCTGCCTGCTGTCAATGGATGACAGCAAGAAGAATCCAGGAAGAGGCATTTACAATCCTTCTGCATACAGACACTTCCCCGGTAATTTCAGTCACCGGACAGAACTACAAAATGTATAGGTTTCCATACAAGAATAATCTATGATCTGACGTTTAAAAAAAATGCTGGACTCTTCAGCAAGACTATTCTGAGACAAGACTGGTGAAGACTATTCTGAGACAACTTATACAAAGCCTATACTCTTTCTGGTTTTAAAGCATAAATACAGGAATTTGCAGCTTATTCAGTGACAACAAGTGGACGTTACTGCTAACTTCAATCTACTAAAAAAATATAATCTATCCATTATATTTAAAATAACTATGACTACTTGAATAGCTTAAAGATTTGTCTTGAATAAAGGTCAGAATACTGACATAAATGTTAATTTTTTTAAATGGAACCTTTTTTATAGCAATCAAGCTTTTAAAGAAATTAGTCAAGCATTAGAAAATTAATTTTGTATCAACCACTAATAAAGTCTGGAAATAACATGACCAGACCTTCGGCCTTCAAAAGTAAAAATGCAACACTCAATTTATACATCTTTTTCATTGTAACAATGTCAGTTATTCCTCCTGTCTTGGCAATTTCCAAAAGGTCAGCTTGTTATACACTAAGGAAAGAATTCTTAGACCATAAATTAATAAAGTGAGTTACATGGCATTCCTTATCAACCTTAAAGTTAGTCCCTGCTAAGAAGTTTTGCGGAAAAACATTAAATTGCAAGATTTTTATAACTACACCTCCAAACTGTAAATGCTTAGCCTTTCAAGTCTATTATGACAAGCAGGGGGAAAATAACTTGTTACATCCAAAAGGCAAAGCAGTGACAGAATGGAATTGTTTTAAAAAATTCTTCATGCTCCCTGTGCACTACAGAACATCAGAAATCCATTCTTTGATGATGCTGTAATGAAAGAAAGTTGCTCTGGTAATATATACAAAGCCCCAGATAAAAGCTTACAGGATTAAAGGATTACATGAAGGTTATTAAAGGGGTTGGGGAGGGAGGGAGGAGGATGCACACTCTTTTAAATAATGATCATCATTCTATCTGGAAATGTAAGTGATAAGTTTGGTTTTAGGTTGCATTTTAGCTTTTGTAATAAATGCTCTACTTACTTTCTTTTGAGCAAAAACAAACCAGCAATATGTAAGGAAATAAGTGCTTAACTTGATCTGCAAATGCACAAGAAAGATTTGTTTGCAACATAAATCTGTTGCACTGGCATAGCTTCATTAAATAGAGGTTTCAGTTCTGAATTGGCACATTATATATGGCATTTTTATCCATTAGACTGTCAAGCACCATATTTTCAGTATTTCTTTCTATGGAAAAACATATCTAAATGAAATATTGACATACCAGTGTAATGAATTACACTGTTTATCACTTCTAAAATAAACAAGTGACTATTGTTAATTTACACGTCATCCATATACATTATGCATGAGTTTCACAAAGTTTACAGTTGACCAAGATTAAATCCACTGTGGCCTCTTATTTTCACCTACTGTTGAAAGTAAATGCAACTCATCATTTGAGCAAATGTCTTAACTCTTTTTTTTTTTTTCTCATACATCTCACATCATCAGGTTTCAGCTCATCCCCAAAAGAAAATTCCAAAAATAAGAATATATAACTGCTTCCCAAAGGGGAAATCCTCAATATGATTTGGAGTTACTATGATTATTTACAAACACTGGTTGCACCATACCCACTATGGTTTTATTGACTTTCAGTGTAGTTAAACTGACTTTATTAAATATAAAATACTAACCTCAGACATGTAAGGTATTAGACTAATGGGCTATTACTTTCTTCTAACGCAGCTGTACATTTTACAATTAAAGCTTCCTTGAGAATTATCCGATTTCTTAAAACTGTCAAAAATGAGGAAAAAAATAAAAATCAAACGTTATTTGATTCTAAACAAAATACTGATGGTCCCAGTGTACTGGGTATAGTTGGTATACGAAGAAATGAGTAAAGTAATTAGAACAGCACTCTAGCTCTTTTCAGATATAATGAAATACATGACATCTCCTTGGGGACTCATTTGTTCTTAATAATTAAGCATGAATTGAAACTCTTGCTGAGGGCAGATCTGTAAACAAGTATTTACTGTAGCTATCTAAGAAAACAGGACAGTCTGTCTATTCTGCAACCAGCAACTACTAGCAATTTTAAGGCAACACATGGGTTTAAGTTCAAATATTTAGTCTGTACTCAGGAAATGTATTTCATTTTACACATACCAAATTATCCTATTAATATGTTATGCAGTCCATTGAAAAATAAATTGAGATAGTTTTAGCACTTTCCAAAAGGTTATTTTGCAAGTTCACATGAGCAAACATTTTACAGTAAAGTATTTCTTCTACAGCTCTTAGTACATATTGTAGCACCTACCAAAACTGGTACAGGAACTAGCTGAACACTTTGTGACCAGCTTTTTTTGCAAACTTTTAAAATAATCCATGTAAAATATATTCACAAATTATATAGTAACTGAAAAGATCCAGAAATCAAGAACATAGGTATGTCTTTGATGTCCTAGTTAAGAGGCATTTGACATCAACATTTTAAGTCTTTTTGGCAATCACTGAGTCATCTAACAGATGCTAAGGGGAAAAAAGGCTGGAAAGTGAATATGTATGACAATAATGAGACGTATAAGAAAGCCAAACAAAATAAAAGCTTTACAATTAATACTGAGAGAACATGGGAACATTATTTAATGTTTAGAATGGAAGAATGGAAGAACATTTATCCTTCCAATACTCTTAACTTTTAACCTATTATCCTGATAGACCTGCTGGAAAGAGGTATTGCTAAGTAACCATGGATAGGTACAGAAGATTTACGGCAATAATCATATTAACATTATTGGGCGCTACTAATATAAATCATCACCAGAAAAAAAAAAAACAGTATAAAACTCCCAACACAGATGCAATACATACATACTTTTGCTTGCATTTATAACACATGAATCCACTATTAAAACCTTGTGTTGCACAGAGGTTGCACAAAATCCCATCCCTTACTGGAACCCTCATGTAGAAAATGTTAAAAAGGTGGTGAGTGATTAGGAACATGATTTCTCAGTTTCCACCTCAGTATTTCCTATGTACCTTACATTCATCAAAATAAGTGATAGGCTTTATGCCTATTAAAATTATCAAATACTCATAGGCGTTGGTCCCTATTCCACTGGTAGGGAGAGATTATGAAGAGACACAGGCTGGAGCATATAGACAAGTCACGCTTTTTCCAAACCATTCTGTCAAGCTCCCGGCAGGAGAAGAACCAGTAGCAAGACCCTCAGCACTCCAAAACTGTCTTCTACAGTAAACATTAACAGAGCTTAAGAGTGGCCAGATAAAAGGGCACAAAATCCAACCACTCATTCTGCAACCGCACAATGTCTTGGATCTTTTCTCTACTGAAGAGTCCCACATTTCATTTAACCCTAGTCTTCACTGCAAGCTCAAATAATCTGTATTCCAAGGATTTTGCCAAAATCTCCTATAGATGGGCAGTACTCAATACCTTGGAAAGCTCCGAGATGCAGCTTCTTTGAGTAGTTTACTCAAACACACCACCGCAGTAGGTGCATTCATAAATTATCTTTGTTGTGTTTTATACCTTTCACTTGAAGTACTCGCCCAACTTGCTCTAGTTATAAAACTTCATACATATGGATAACGGTCCTTTGTATGTGCTAACAATCCTGGCAGGTTTCCCTTCAATAAACCACTCCAGATGTTAGTCTCGGTAATTACGTCTGACATCTCTCAGCTTTGGTAATGAAATACTGCTGATACAATTCCTTGTTTGTATTTCTATGGATCATCTTCAGACATAAAAACTACAGAGTTGAAACAGCCAAATCGACAGGCACAGAATGAAAATCTGCTAAAATGAATATACAGCAATCGCATGATTAGCATAAACAGGATAAATATGGAAATACAGGATTCTATGAGAAAACTATCAGTTATACAGTATATTTCTCTCTTCTGCTTAATAAAGATGCCCTTTCAAATACTATATATACATATGTATGACTACATGAAAGACAAAATTACCAGTGTTATCAATTTCATGTAACACTGTAAGATATAACCTCTTTCTTGCTTCAAAGAATCAAACTCAACTTTACACAATAGGCCTGTTGCCAACAAGGTATGAGAAGAAAGACGCACAATGGAATTTCTAACCTGAGAAGTCAAGACTCAATACTTATTTTACCTACGATATTATCACATCAACTAAACTGAATATTAAAAGTTCTTAGGCAAAAAATGCAGTTAAATAATTTGCATCCAAAAAGCTTGAATTTTGCAGATGTGATCTTAGAGAATGCAGATTCTGGAAGGTATAATATAAGACGTGTACAGTTTCTACATTGATAAATAAGCCTGCTCAAGAAGAAGTCATGGGCTCATACCACTTTCTTGGGGTTTTTAAATTATCACATTAAATATCAACACTAACAATAAAGTTATTAAATCAGTACACAACTACTGCTGATGTCTGAAATTGCAAATATTAGTAGCGCTGTCAATGTTGTATGGGGCACACAGAAAGGAATTTAAGTAGGAGCTGATTTTGTATTAAAAGTAAACATTTCTTATGGTCTTAAGCTATAATAGGTGTCATGCCAATATTTCTGCCAACAGTATTTTATTTCAGATAAATTATCAAATAGTGTTGACAAGTTCTTAGTGATAATAGCTTTCCTATATATTACACAAAAATATTAGATATATTACACAAATATATTAATTATTATGACTACCTAGCAACATTAAACACCATCACTAAGAAGCAACTTTTAGGATCTACCCACCAGCACAAACCAGATTTCATTTTTAAAAAAAGTAAGAACAATGTAAAAGTCACTTTAACTACTGACTTCTGAAGGACTAAAATTATGCCAAAGTCACTTAGATCAGCAGGAACTCAACTGACTGCTAATTTGAAGTCTTCTTAATTGAAAATCAGGAAGCCACTCATATTTACTGTAATATGCAATGCCACCATTTTCATCACATAAAACAAAAGCTTCAGCACATGCAGAAATAAAAGAACTTCCCCCCAGGCTACGTGAAGTACGCGAAATGGGCTGTTTCCCAAACAGTATTATGACTGTTCATATTGCTATCCTGCAACTTAATACCATAACTGAAAATCATTTCTAAAAACACACAATTGCAGTAATGATGTCCCACCCCTGTACATTTTATTTATATAAGCATGAACAAATGTTTTGAACAGAAATACGCGGACACACATACAGCTGCCCATCCCCATGGCAAAAAACCCATGCAGCACACTGGATATGCTTTTGTAAACTCAAGGTCATCCAAAACAGTTAATGGTTTTGAACTTCTCTAAGTAGTTTTAGGCATTTAAGTCAGCACAACATTTGTCTAACTACAACATTCAGTTAATGATCAAACAAGAAAACCAGTACTAACTGGCCACCTATGGCAAAATCTCATTACTATAGTTTACTAATGAAGGGATAATTATGTTTTGTAAGAAATAAGGAAGTACAGATTTCAAAGGGATTCACGTATTACAAAAATCACCTTAATATCTCAGAAGAATGCACTCAGGCTTGCCCCATCAAATGAGAGAAGAAAGGTGAAAAGAAGTCAGAGGATCATCATTATCTGCAACTCTGAATATCTCAGTTTGCTCATCACATGAACTCTGTTACCAAGAACCACAGCATTTACGTGAAAGAAGTGAATCGGTGCCAATGCTGTCATTCATAACAAGGTCTACGAAACGTCCTGATAAGGTGATTTTATTTAACCTAGACTGTGCTAGTAACTTGGCAGGTTATTTTTCTCCTGGTAGGATGAAAGGATACAAAAGAAAAGGACTAAGAAAAGCTCAAGAGACTTGGAAGGGAACGGTTTCAGCAAAACATGAACAGTGTATTTTGGAAGGGGGGACATTACGAGAAATGTATCAAATGCTTCTGATGATTCAGAAAGTTCAAGTAGGTAGGTGTTACAGACTGTAGATTTTAAGACATCACTGCTATATCTGACTCTAAACAGAGAATCGTCAAGCTCAGAAATAAAAAAATAATGCTGCACATTTAAGCCAAAATTTTAATTGTGCA
This sequence comes from Ciconia boyciana, assembly GCF_034638445.1. Classification (NCBI taxonomy): domain Eukaryota; kingdom Metazoa; phylum Chordata; class Aves; order Ciconiiformes; family Ciconiidae; genus Ciconia; species Ciconia boyciana. The sequence goes on along the minus strand of NC_132935.1, from coordinate 56,174,203 downwards.
GATTTATTAAACTCCCTGTGTTTTCTTCCAGAAAAGTCTGGCTGAAGCCTAGAACCAGTCAGTAGGAAAGAGAGAGATCACAGGAGATCACAGTCTGCATGAGTACGTCTGAACTTACAAAGGGAGTCAGCTCCTTACAGACAGGGCAGAAAGCCCAGCACAGCACTAGCAAGGACTTTTCTAAGTCTCAGGTGAATGATTCCTTGACCGAGGTCAGAGCTGACATGTTGGTAAATGAAATTCAAAGGCAAACTTTCTCCCTTTGTCCACACTTATCCTCACGACCCATCTTAAAGGCATACCATGGAGAGGGATAAATTGAATCTGTCAGAAGAAGCAGTGCAAAGTGACATCGGAGGCACAGCCAGAGCTTTGTCATCCCGTAGCCTAGGCCAATCAACCTGTATTTTGAAATATTCACACCAGGCAGAATAAAATGTTAAATCTTATATGCTGGCTATATGAAAAGGAGAGAAGAGCCAGGGGAAAACAGTAATGACTACTCTTTGTGGAAAACAATAAACTATGTGCTAGGAATATTTGATTATGCAGAGTGGATAAAACCATTTTAAATAGCTCTACAGTATTATTTTCTGTGCCTTCTCTGACAACAGAACCACCTCCAACTGAAGAACTACCTCTTGATCTCTCTCTGTTCTTCAAGCAAGGCCTTCTGTGTTACTAACACAGTATATAAACATGTGCTTACTTAGGATCTAAAGAGCACCATTATTTTGACAGGACTGCCTACATAACAATATGCTTGTGCTAGACTACTTTGCTTAATTGAGATCTAAAGGCTGAAGTAATGAGAGAAGAAACATGAACCCCACCACATTCTCTGAAGGTAAATTGACCGAGTGCTATGTGAGACACCAATTTCTACAGCCAAAAGTTTCTGTTAAAAAACTTCTGATCTGTGATTCCTTTCAAAATTGCTTAACAGTAGAGCTTAAACATCTCAGTTTAAGAGGACTTTCCAGAGAAGAGTCAATACTCACCACTCTGAAATCCATCAGAACGAAATAGATATCTTATGCCATGCCTGGAAATATTTCCCAAACAAGGTTTTTCACAGGATCAAGACATTATGAATTCAGAGACAGAATACTTTTGTTTGTTCTCATACAACATTCAACAAACCTATGCTTTCACCTGTTCCTCAATAAAAATATTCTGAATTTTCTAAAACACAGACCACACCAATCTTCCATTACCGGGTATAATCATCATAACTATTTCAGTACAAGCCTCGAGTAAGCTAGTGTTAAAAGTTTATAAAAGAAAGACTAATGAATTCTTCAAAAGCATCATTACTGCCTTTTACCTTTTGAACTGTGTGCACAAAACAAAGCCCCAGCTTTCTCCCTCCTCGCCTATGTGGCACTAAACCAGTCGGCCATTCTTTAAAAAGGCAGATTCCTATTTGTAGTACTTAATGCCAAGGCTAAGCTAGCTGCATCCAGACAATAATAACTATTTTTATTACTTGGTTTCTGAGATAAGAGGATTCTGTCATTAAAGTGTTCTCTTATGTAGTGCTTATTCCTGCTCTAGTTTACTGGCTGAGACTGGGAAAGCTTGGAACTGATCACTTCCATTTGTTTTAATAAACTGCCCTACTTAACTCCCAAGACTGTATTGGCTTCATTCTCCAAGAGGTTTCGATGATGCTGATTAAATTATGTCATTTTTAGATAATTTCTAACTCTTATTTTAAAATTCAGCATTAATTTATGATGCATTTTCTAACAAACTGTGGTGCACAGATACCCTATGTATATTATGAAGATGTAAAAGCCCTGTTTCTATTCTCAATAGAATAAATAGTACTTTGGACAAAGTACCTGTACTCTCAGTGCAATCCGATGCAAAGAATTATTAGGAGACTTGATGAAAGTATTTCTCTTTCTGCGTGCGAAAATATCTTGACAGCTGCATTGCTCAAATATTGTTATGTGTTTACATCATCATATGGTTCCAGTAGGTTCTGTGAACGTTTTCCAAACAAAATTTTTATTTTATTTTTACCCTGGCAGTGCTGTACCCATGCAAGCTGAACACTGCATTGGTACATGAAACTATGTACTATGTTTTAAGGAACAACTATGGTTTACTGCAGCAAGCCTCACATTATTTCCCCCCACAATAAGTATGCAGAACATGATCAACTCCAGTCTTAGAGGCACAGAGGAATGGGTACACAGCAGCATCACGCCACTAAGACTGTGTCTACAAGTAAGGACAAAGGTGCATGTCTTCTCTAACAAAGCAGCCTCCTGCAGCACTGAGTCACAGCACAAGTGAAAGCTGGATACAAAGACCCAGGCATGAACAACTGAAAAAACTCCTGAATCTTCCCAAATCTCAGGCTGGAAGCCTATGACAGAAGTAAAGAGTTGAGCTGGGGCAGAGGAAAGGTCTCATAACCTCAGATTCCCCCCCGCAGCTTTCAGTGTAACTGCATCACCAACAGGTTGGAAATTGCTGTTTTCCCACCTCCATCTCCGCCTATTCACACCAGTACAAGGGAGACATGGACATACAACAGAGAGTCCAGCAAAGGGCCACAAAGATGATGAAGGGACTGGAGCATCTCTCCTATGAGAAAAGTCTGAGAGCTGGGACTGTTCAGCTTGGAAAAGAGAAGGCTCAGGGGGATCCAATCAACGTCTGTAAGTAACCTAAGGGAGGGTGCAAGGAGGACAGAGCCAGGCTCTTTTCAGTGGTGCCCAGTGACAGGACCAGAGGCAATGGGCACAACCTGAAACACAGGAGGTTCCCTCTGAACAGCAGGAAATACTTTTTCCCTGTGAAGGTGACTGAGCATTGGCACAGGTTGCCCAGGAAGGCTGTGGAGTCTCCCTCGTTGGAGACATTCGAAAGCCATCTAGACATGGTGCTAGGCAAGTGGCTCCGGGTGGCCCTGCTTGAGCAGGGGGTTTGGACCAGATGACCTCCAGAGGCCCCTTCCAACCTCAGCTATTCTGGGATTTTGTGAATTACGTAGAGGCAGAACATAGGCCAACAATAGTGTCTGATCCAGGATTTGCCTGTTACACCCGAATGACGAGAACACTTATTTTAAAAAGTCCATTACAGACCTGACCAATTCTTTCACATCTTAACTGCTAAGAGATGCATCCAGTATTTTATATTACCCCAATCAGATGAAATCAAACAATCATAGGAAGAAATTCACATTTTCAAGACAGCTGTGAACCCCTGTGTGACTTATCTGCTTTAACTTCTGGCATATTTTGAGGCATCATCAATGTTTAGAAACTCACTCAGGTTCATACGTAACTAAAGCATCTGATGAAACAGGACTGAAAACAATTGATAAGTACCTGTACCTTACAGAATATTTACTATGTTTCTGTGAGAACATGGTTAAAATAATGAAAATCATATTTTTTTTTTACTTTTAATAATATAGTATCTCTTATTCTGAGTTTCAATGGCAAATAAGATTTATTTATTTTCCCATTAAACAGATTTCCTTTCTATTTGAATATCTCATAATATGAAATAGAAACTTTAAGTCTGATCATTGTAATTATTTTTACATTATACAGCATTACCATTTACAATCTAAAGTCAAATAGCTAGGCAGTATCATCCCAAACATAACCCATCTAACTTATTTCCTGCATGTTTACAGGGATATTAGTTTATGAATCTATTTACCAGAAAATGTGGTTTTCTGTATACACAGAAAATACACTGTCTTTTGCAGTAGTTATTCACCATAAAGCAAATACTGCAACCTGTTTTGCAAGCTGTTACTCTCCTACTTGAATTACATCTTTCAGCTTTCTGTAGCTGTCATTAACTTTGGCCTCTTCTTTATCTTCAATCTGAAGTTAATTCTCTGGCCAGCATGTTGCTTGCCGCTTTGAGGGATTAAATATAAGGGTTTATGAAGAAAAGGAGCTTTTCATACAATGCTATTACACCATGATAGCTTTCACAGAAGTTGTTGACTCTTGAAAAATGCATGTTAAACACACATGTTGTTCATTTAAAAAGAAATATTATCATATTGCAAAATAATAAAAAAGGATTATTTTAAAAGCATTCACTAAACATATATGGAATCCTATTACAAGAAGCAGACAGTGACATATTCTCAGCACAACACACAGACACTGGAAATGCTGTTTGTTGTTTATATACATTGTACAATTATACTTCTAAGACATATTCAAAATAATACCTAAATTTTTACTTATAAAGGAAATTCTCTTAAGAAAATGGTAAATCTAGAGAAGCATTCTGGTATTACAGAGTTACGAATCTGTGTTCCTGTCGTACCAGCCTTTCATTTTATCCCACTTCAGCTGCTGATGAAGTAAGGCATTCATCTACAGACCAATTTGGAAATTTAGGACAGTAATTAAATGGTTTATGCTAACCATAATATAGTGTGTCTGTGCTAATGTCCAAGATCTGTCTAACCAACAGATGCAATAACAGAGGATAAATGTTGTGTATTTGTGGACCACACTTCCTTTCACACCTGCTTCAAAACAGAAACTCACAGACAATTCTTTAGTGATAAAAATACACACATACTTTGATTTAAAAAATGAGCAACTTCAGCTGACCCTGCTGATCTACCTGAGCACCAGTAGAGTATCTCAGGCTTTTCAATTACAAACAACTGGGAAAATCTTAGAAATTTAAAGTACATGTGAGATGCTAGCCAGATGTAACCTGGACCTCAGTTGGAAATAATGGCAATACCACTCTCATTTCCCTTTCCAACATGTTTTCTACCCCATAAAGTGGAGGATGGTGTAGGAAGCTGCAAGAGACAACTTTGCTAACAATTTAGCTACTGAAAAGTCTCCACAGTTGAGGGGCTTTTCCATAGCATTAAGAGACAGCCTAAACAACATCTATCAATACCTACCACTATGTGTTTAAAGCCCCAAATTCTGCATCACAAAAAATAAAGCAAGCCACCAAAGGAACACTCCAACCAATGTGCCAGCAAGCCTGTCTCTGTGGAGAGAACATGTTGCAGCATGATTTTGTTTCTTTTTTTGCAGACAATGTGGTTTTCAGTGAATGTAATTATCTCAGTATCTTCTACAAGCAATAATCTTTCAGATGTGTTCTCTTGCCTCACATGCTCTGAAACACTAAAATAAAGACTATTTCTAACTTCAGTTAATTTGCACTGGATTATAGCTGAGTGACTTAAGTTAAAAAAATATTATTAATATTACATCTGTTACAGATGGAATAAGCATGGATAAGCATAATCTTTTCATTGTTTTATGGAACCACAATCCACCAGCAAGTGTACAAATCCGCATGATATCCTTGAATGCTGGATTTAAATTTAGGTCTCAGAGAAAGGTGAAAGATGTGCAAGTTCTTAAGTATACAAAGAATCCTTAGCTGACTAAACATATAAGCTAGCTTCTGCAACTCATTTGCAGGGATAAAGCACATCTTTATTTCAGCATAATCAACATAATTTCTCACTTGTTCCTGATTTTCCAAAAGTACAGAGAATAAACACACAAATGGGTATGACGGGGGACTCGGGAACCTGCAGCTCAGTATAGGAGACTGCAATATGCTTCCTGCACGCCCTCCAAGCAAATCAGAGATGAAGGTTTGTCTGGGGTAGCTCTGCAGGCAAAAGCCTTGATACATACTTACGTACCCATTCAGCAAGGAAAATTAACTATTAGGAAAAGCATTTTTATTCCAGTGTAATGGCACATACACTGGACTTCAGCACTTAAGCACTGCAGAATAAGCAGCCTACATAATGTATACAGTTATTCATCCTTTGAAATATGCAAATACCCATATCTCACTTTTCTAGATGACACTGTTCCCCTTGAAAACTTTTTGAGTTTAGCCCTTTAGACCTTGGCTTCAGATTTAGAAAACTAATAGTACAAGCACTTCTCCTGAAAGAGCTCTACCTTAAAGATTATGAAAGATGCCAGATAATCAGACAGAATGAATAGTAGATGGCCTTACAGCCAGACATATGAAGTATCAGTACTTTCCTGTTAAGTACAAAACCTCTCTCTCCTTCCCCTAATTGTCCACCACCGACAATGACAGTAACTTTCCAAATGGCTCTTCAGCTCATCTTCCATTTTTAAATATGCTGAATAAGCAAGCACAAAATTGCTGTTACACCCATCCGCAAGAGATTTTATCTGGCAGAGTACTTTTCACCTACATAGCATGTATAGACCAAAGGGAAAGACGGTAAGCGGTCCATCATTTTTACATTCCTTGTTCTCCCTAAATACTTCAGGCAATTAATTCTGAACATTTCATTAAAATTTAAGTTACATAAAATGCACCTTTCTCCCTGCTGGCTGGTTATATATTAGAGCAGTCTTTGTATCGCATAATCAAGAGATGATGGACAGCATACAATCAATGTGGCTCACAATGAATCTAGCTGCCACTCCGGAAAGTTCATGAAGACTGGCACCAATGACCGAGGCAGAGAACTGAATAAGCAACATATTGCCACATAACCTACGAAGGTTAGCAAAGTAACATATCCCAGCAATACTCACCAATTACTAGCCACTGGATGTTGGGGAGAAGCCTTCCCTTCCACCTCTAAATGCGATGACGAGAGTGACCCCTGAACACGTGGACAACCCCCCGCACCATCCAAGAAAGAGGGCTTTAATACTTCGGCATCTGCTCTTCAGCAGGCAGCCTGCTGAAAGCCGAGGGGAGGCCTTCAACTAATGGAACTCTACGGAAGGGAAAATAAATGGCTATTCCTTTTTAAATGAAATCGTTTAGTCAAGACTTCACGTATATTGTTATTTATTATGGGTGGGTGGGGGGTGTTAACTGAAAAGAAAAGGCCAAATTAGATATGAGGTTCAAAGTGAAAACTAACAACATGTACTCGGTCACCTCCATTAAACAAGCAGCATTCAGACAGCACTGATCTCTTTGAACAATACACTGTCTGAACACTGGCTCAGCCTGTACGCAAAATCCAAAACTGGTTTACTTAATTATGATTTTAAACTAGGCAGGAAGCAATTGAAACTTACAGTATAGGTATAAAAATGGACAGTAAACAAACACTTTACAGAAAACACCAGCACAGGAGTCTACAGGATACTCTAGAGTATTACACAAATAGCAGATGAATTATTATCTAATTATGCTTGCCTTGCAAGCATATCCAAAGAAGCTCTGAGCATCTGCTTGTCACATCGAAGACTTGACAAAACAGTAAAACTTAAACTGATTAGATACCAAATTTTGTCTTCATAACGCTGACCACCTCCTGACAAATACACCACTCTTCAAAAATTTCTGTCATCATTCCTCTTGGCTCACTACGAACTTCATCTGCACAACTGAAATAAGCCATGATAGTTAATAGTACTACAGAGACCTGTAAAAGCAAGTCAATGGCTTGAAATAGTAATTTAAAAATAATTTCATAGTCCCAGATCCTAAAGAAATTAAATGCATTCTGAAGAACTTCAACCTTGAAGCACCTTCCCCAGTAAGTTTCTGGACACTATCAAATCCATATTGTACTCTTCAAATCACAAGAAATGCTTGTCCTTAGGAATCACCTATTTGGACAGAGGTATTTTCTTTCTTCCCTCTCCCCACCAACTGGGTCACAAACCATTTTGGTTGAAGCTAAGCCTGATATTTAGCTCTCAAAGGTGGTTTAGACAGAATTAAAAAACAACAGACAAAAAAAAAAAAAAAACCCAGCCAACATCAAGGAACATAATGTAGCAAGTTAGAGCTTTTTAAAAATGGAGAAATGAACTGAATCCAGTTCAGAACTTCCAGCCCAATAATATGAATACAGAACCCCACAGGAAGTATCCTGCTCTCTGCAGAGGCCACCCAGTGGTTGGAAGCCTTTCCCTGAACAGCAATCTGAACTCAGCTGAGAGAATAAGACAAATCAACTTTAAAGCACTGCTCTACATTCCCAAAAATTAAAAGTCTACTACAATATTAAATAGATTATTTTAATCTTGTGAACTTAGAAGTTTCAATTAAAGTCTTAGTGGAAAAATGAGACAGCAGTAAAATGTAAACATGACACAGCAGGTCAGCTAAGCCTGCTCTTAACACTGGCAAGAAATATGCAAGAGCAGTGCTTTTCATACAGCAGAAAACCTAAGGTACCTGTAACTCAAGGACAATGAACCAGTTTACACAGCACAGAAGCAATGAAGACAGGGAACTGACTAAATCACATGCCTTCTCAGAGTCAACACAACAGGTTTGATTCAATATCTATCTAAAAGAATAACCGTGGGCTGAAGGAAGCAGGTGAAAATACGGTGGCAATTATCTTAACGTTCACCACTGAGAACATACTAACGCTAAACAGCCCACTGTCACACTTCCAGGGGGTACGTTAGTAGTTCCTAGGCTTGTGCTGGGCACCCGTGCCAAAATGACTGATCCAGCCCAGAGCGTGCTCAGTACTCCGAGACAACCGCAAAACTGAAGCTTGCATAGGATGCTGCGCTTGCTTAACGAGCGGAGCTTCACACCATAAAATTCAGACTGTCAGGCAGTCATTACCTTTTCAGCTGAAATTCAGATTATTAGTATTTTATAAAAACCCTCAAATGGTCCAGCTACCTTATAGATCACCTGCCCTCCTCATCCCAGGTTCCTCTGAGGTAACAGATGCATTCTAGTAAGAATTCCCCTCTCCTCAGAGGAGAGAGAATTCATGTGATGAAGTTTACTGTAAAAGGCTGTTAATATTGGTGACTTTTTCCTCCATTTCCATTCCTCATCAGAGCTTTCTTCTTGCAGCTTTACAGATTGTATGTAAGATCTGATTCCTTCTCCTCCACCTTGCCTCAGCTTTACTCTGTGGGCTGAAATCCTCAAATTTATCACATTTGCTGAAGATATCCATTCAGTAAAACTAATAACAAAGGATTTTTTTCCTGTATTTCTTGTGTGTGTTCATTCTTTTATTCACAGGATAAAAGTCTAGAGCATTGAGTAAATACCTTGAGAAAAATATACAATAATGTATTTGCAGTCAAAATAATTTGGCTCCAGAACAAACTCACTAGTTTCTCCCCGAAACTGAATTTTCAGTTAGTTCTATTTGAACACAAGAAAACCAGGAATTTGTTAGATAAAAGAAAAGTGGGTCAGTCTAAATCTCAATTGTTCATGAAGCAGAGGATGGCTCAGTGCTGTGTGTCAGGATCATAACCAGTTTCAAGTTTGTCAACTGTAGTTTCTCTGACAAGGGCTGGTAACAAGTCAACGTTCATTTTTTTACCCCAAGGCTGAGAAAAGAAGAAAATTCTTGAAAGAACATTTAACTGACCTCATAGTGCTAACTCAGTCCACTTTAAAGTGATAAATGACCAGCTCTACAGGGCTCCACTTAGAAAAACTTTAAATAGCACAGCTGACCACTAACACTAAAAGGTTCTGCAGTTTTGACCTACTAGATGCAGGCAAAAGGAGGGGGAAGGATTTTGTCCTGAGGGCAGGGAAGAGATGCTGACTGAAATTTTAAATGATACTTCCACTTAAGACATTAGAGAATATACTTTTTTATGTTACTGAGAGCAATAAATATACTTACTGCATGTTTAACCTTGACTACTGAAGTTTTTCTCAAACCACCTGAGACACAAATATGGTAATACCTAGGCTATAATTTTTTTCCTGGTATATAACTGCTCAAAGGTTTCCAATTTAATTAAAATTGTTGTTAATTTATTGTCAGTTCCAACTGACTCCACTCTATAAGTCTGCAGAATTGATTTTTTTAAGGAGAAGTTTGGTGGGGGTTTGGGGTTGTTTTGGGGTGAGGTTTTTTGTTGTTTTGTGGGGGTTTTTATAAACAACAATTTATTCACAGCATTATCATCAACAGTAGATGTGTAACTAAGCCATCAATTTTGCTTATACCCTTGTAAGGATGCAAAGGTATCCTTGTAAGGATACTTATCTGAGTAAAATGATTGTTTCCTGCTGGTACCAGAGTCCACTGAGATTAGACGTGTTTTCAGAAGGTTAAAAAGTATCTTTAAGAATATTTATTTTACAAACCACAGTTACATAGCAGTATGGCATGCCAGCTATAATTTTATACAAAGTCTGTATTTCCTGTTGGAAGTCTTGAAAATGAAGAACAAATTATCCCTAATAAAATAATTTCATAAGATTGATATATTTTTTAAAGATCTTCCAAAGCAATCTCTTATTGTTCCTATTCCCACAACAACCATATAGAGTTATCCATCTATGCATACAGAAACTTGGGCCATGACTATGCAAAATACAATCAGCTGTAAAATAAGATATATATTAAGGAGAGTTATCGATATTCGATGCACTTATTTCACAGATCCACACTACGTGATCCATCAGAAGACACTGGAGCTTTTTTCCCCCCAAATGAAGAAAATGTAACATGCACCCATCCACTTAAAAAAAATATATATAAAATACAAGTGCTTTCACTCAAAAAAAATATATTCCTACATAAAAAACTAATCAGGAAGTTGTGGTGATAAGTTACTCTACCAATGTTCTGCTGGACTCAAAGTGTCGAAGTGAATAATTGATCGACTGTGACACCGCAATAGCTGGGACTATATAGCAAAAGAGAGAGAAAGATCCCTAAGGACCAAAGTGCACATCTTTGTAATGGGAGCAGCTGTAATAAATCTAAGCTGACAAGTATTCAGAGACTGAAGCAATGTTCCATCAAATATTTTTAAAGTCAGTTCCACACAAGTCAACCCAGCTTCGCCTGGAGATTTATCAGACATTTAGCTGGTGCACATGTGATCACTTGTTAAAGTGGAGAGGAAAGCAAAAGAAGTGGACAAATGAGAGATACCGGACCAAGGCACAATAAGATTTTAATGCCTAAGGATGAACTTTCACATTTTGTTAAAGTTTAGAAACATCTAAAACTGTTCCCCTATCTTGCATTTTTTAAATATCTTTTGTTTTCCCCTAAAGGTTTTTATTTACAGAAAAGAATTGAGAAACTATTTTCTTTCTTTTCCTAAACTTAGGAATGTGTTTCAATCAAAGTTCTTGAATGAATTTTTTTTTCCTCAAAGACGCACATTTAAGTTGTTCTTTATCTCCTAACAGAGTTGCACATTTTTAACTTTCAAAGTTTTACAGAGAGGTTTGTAAAATTCTGCTGGGAAACCCGACCAACTCACACAAAAGACATTTGATTAAAATGGACTTTAGAAAACAGTACTAGAAAAACAAGATATCATGCATTTGAGAAAAAACAGTTTACTAATACCCTTCAAAGTATCAGCTTAAGCAAAAGAGTAAGAACAGTCATGGAGTCCCTGTTCAAGAACCGCCATCCTCAATAGCAGACCGAGCCTGTTTAATATTGGGAACTCTTCAAAATACTTATCAAAAGGGACAACTTGACAAATCCTGATGTCAGCAAAAACCCCAGCATTTGGCAACAAAAACAGATATATCAAGTACCTGACTATATGCCAGGCTGATTCTGTATCCTGCTTCCATCTACACCCACATGAAAAATGTGAACTGAACAGCTCTCAAATGCTGTTAACTCAACACAGTGCAAACACAGACACCGTTAACAAAACTCTGCTAAGATCAAGCATTCCCCAAAATTTAGATATACGTAAAATTATAAAGCAGTGAGTGGAAGGAGGAGATTGGGCAGGGAGTGGAACGATACGAGAAGAAAAACCACCTAAAGGTTATGAAATAAGATGAGAAGGCAGAATCCTGTACCATTTCACAAACACCATTCAGGAATAGTGGAGTTGAGCAGAGTATTAGACATTCTCTGATGTGAGCTCGGGATCCATGCTCCTTCTGTACGTATCTCTGGTCATAGCACAGTGCAAGCATGATCCCTTTTATACTAATGGGGTTACCATACTGTTAATGGTAATTTGGGGGTTTGGTTTCACACAAGTGAAATGTAAAGATGCAGTGGAAAGTGGACAGGGGTATTTCAGACTGGAACAGGCTGTCTGCTCCCCAGAGCTTCACGTTTGCAGAATTCAGTAGATCTGAATCAACTGATTTAGGGATCCAGGAGTTTGAAGATATTTCTACAGAAAGTCTCTGAATCTCACTGCCAGCAGGAAATTCTGTGACTCTTCTGTTTATTTACATTCACATTTTCATATCCAAGTTTGATGACAGCCATCTACTGACAATTGGGTTTATGGAGTGAACAGAGACGGATAAACTGTCACACAAACTGACATCCACAGTTCTACTCATCTGATGATGGAAGCTGGCACCAGCTTGTCTATATGAATGAGAGAAGACAGCACAGGGTGGAGACGTATCGTAAGGGGCTGCTGAGGTCCCTAAACACAAACACAACCAGTTTATAATTGATGAGGTAAAGATGTAAGAGCCAGATGGATTTCTATCATGCGGTCTTTTTTGATCCTCATTTATGTTCCCTTCTGTTGAAGTATGCAGGAGTTGCTGGGTTCAGTGATGCAGTGCTACCCTACCTAATACTTGCCACGGCAGAAATGCACCATTACATCTGACAGCCCTCCTACTGCAGCTGCCATGGAGAGCTAAGCACAGCCTCTCCCCAAGAAAAGGGATTCAAATCAACCTCTGCTAAACTGAGATTGTCTCAGTTGACAAAGAAACAAGGGTTACAGCAAGGTGACCCATTCCATTCTGAAATATCAATCTGTTTTTTTTCCTTTTGAAGCTTTTGATTAGCTTTAAAATTACTGACATGAAGTTTCAGAATTTTGAAATTCACAGGTAAGGCTTTTTATGGACCAACACGTATCAACTTCAAAGTGATCCATGAAAGCTACTTTATCATAAGACTTAAGCACAAAACCACATTTTCCCAAGACCATTATATATCCTTACTAATTTGATATTTTTGTTACTGACTCTCCAGAGTTATTGAATTATTTACTAGTCCATGTAGATACTAACACGTAAAGAATGATTTTTTCTTCAGAAGTTACTAATACAGAATTATATGATAACTGCATTTTAATTCAAGCAATGGAGCGGTCAGGGACAGATGAAGAAAAAGCAAAGAGCACCAAGTTATTTCTGCTTTACCAGAGTCCAACAATGACAGTGATGACAGCATTGATGGTGGCACCGTACACCTGCAGCACCATATCTGAAGAGGATTCCCAATGGCTTGAGCTGCAAAAATACCAATGTAACCACTCACTGCTTTTCAGCTCTCTGAAAGTCATTATTTATTTTAAGTTAGTCATTCAAGTTAGTCACCTTACAGCCACTCTGTAAGGTAATTCATCCCATGCTAAGAAAGGTAGCCAAGAAAAGTGAGATGAAAGTGAGACCCTGCAAGAGGTCTCTTGTCACTAAGAACCGGAGAAGCCTAAACAACTAGGTTACACAAGATGTCTGACTTTAACACACAAGGTCAGAAGAAATAAATCTGTCCCCTGTTCACTAGATTGAGTTGTGGGACTTGATTTTACGTTAACTGCAATACTGAAGAACTTACTTTTCATGATCTGCTCTATCTACAAATAGAAAACAATGCTTCAAAAGAAGCAAAAAGCAGACACTGAAATAGACTTAAAAATTAGTTCTAGCTCTTTGTCATACTTGAAAAAAATATAATGACAACTCAAGGCTTTTGTCATTCACAGAAATGCTATAAAAATCATAGAATAGAGTGGCCAAAATTAATTTAAAAAAAAAATTATACATCATCTTCCTGGTTTTCTGTAGTGCTTTTACAACAGCTGAGAGGCAACATGAGCATTGCCTACACTGGCTATTGCAAAGCACAGAAAGAGCTCTAATAAATTTTGCACTTGTTTTGGAGAGGTTGGAGGATCGAGTCCTTATCTTAAACACCAAACATGATTAATTTTATTCAATGGGACTACTCATATTAGTAAAAACGTTTGTATATATGGCTGTTTGCGGAATGAGACCTAAAGCAATTTTGTTCTCCTTGACATTCCGTTTCATGCAGAGGCCTTTTATTTTCCATGTACGACACTCATATTTTATACATGGCAGCTTGGAGAGTCACACTTTCATCAACATCAGCACCTTTTTGAAATCCTCTAATGCATTACAGCTTGTGTCAGAATAAGGCAAGTCAGTATTCTGCACTTGAGATAAAGGAGGAAGTTGTTGTTTGAAAATACAACATAGAAGAGTGAAATAAAATATATAATTTGGTGAAGAAATTTTAACACATGATTCATGCATCTTTCATGAGTTTTAGGTCACAAAGAAAATGCATGCAAAGTATACGTACATTGTATGAGCTGGACTCAGATAATTTAGGATTAAAAACTGAATAAAAATAAGGAAAAATTATTATCTGAATAAGCAAACATTAATAGGAAATAATTTTCTTCATTTTCACTTCTCTGAATAATTATACCTGGGAGCTATTATGAATAATTTATGAGATTGCATGCAGTTTACATGTAGCTCTGAAAGTCTATGCATTTATAATACGATCATTCCAAATAATTCTGGGGCAAACCACGCCTGGTAAGTGACTTCTGCACAAACAGTCTTTCAGCCTTAGGATACTTTAAGCTTCTGTTAACAGAGCAAGGCATTCCGTTAAAAAAAAAAAAGAGAGAGAGAGAGAGAGAGAGAGAAGAAAAAAAAAATATTTTTAGTTTATTTAAATCTCTCTCCCGAAAGTAGCATTCAATAATTCATTAAAATCTTGTAACTCCAAACTTCCTTTAAGCTTTGAGAAATATTGACTAACTACTTTATATATTGATCTTTACAGTGATTAAATTTTTAAGGCACTTGAGACTAAATTCTGGTAAAGGCAATATTCTCTTTTTCCCAGCAGCATACAAATTATGTTGCGCAGCCCAAACCCAAACCATTCTGAGTACCCCACACTAGTTTTAAAAGTACAACATTGTTTCAAAAACAAAAACCTCACTCATAACTCTAGTGTTCTATTTTCTGACCATGTGGAATATATGGGACCATTTAAAACAATTACATACCATTTCTCTATTGAAAGTCCTGTTTGCCAAGAAATTGTTTATTGTACACATACTAAAAAGAACAATATGCAAAAACCCTTTCTTTTTTTCTTTTTTGGTCTACAGTGAATTTTAGTCTTGACCAAAGATGAAAAAGCCACTTGCAAGAGTACAATAGACTACACATCCTTTTCTCTCAAGATCATTGTGCAGATTTGTAAACAGGCAGTACTTTGTCTTCCAGCATAAGTAAACTATATTTAATGACTAGAGGAGTACTGTATAAAGAGATAAACTAGAACAAAAGACATTCTGCAAAATACAATTCAGTATTTATACATAAATTATCCATTCACAATACTGGCGCCTTTTAATAAATTTTGGCCTTTAAAGTAAAATTTTGTTAGCTTGGTCTAACACATTTACTGTCTTTACAGTACATTTTACTCTTTCCTCTTCAAGATGCAACAGAAATAATAACCACCAACAGAAACTGTATTTTCAAAGCCTGTAAGTTTATTTATTAATTCTTTTCTGCTTAAACTGTGTATCTCAAAAATATATCTATTGTGTTCCTGTGCACTTTAAGTTCACAGACTGGAGTTTGTCTGTTCACCCTATCTCACTTGTACATCTGAACCTATCTTCACAGTACACTACAACATTCCTTAGAAATTAAAAAAAAAAAAGGCAGCAAGAAACATGTTCCTGACAATCATCCAAAGCACTGACATAGCTCCATCTTCCACCCACTACGTTTTTCTAATTATATCTCAACAGCTCAGCTCTCTTAAGAGAGAGAAGGAAGCAGATGACATTGTCAGTATGCCAGGGGAAAGAGTAAGACAAGTAAGCAAGGGAACCCCAGGAGGGAGGAGAATCGAGAGTTGCTGAATTTTGTAGCAGCTACTGAAACCCAGCTCAGTTGTATGTAAAGATTACACGTGCTTCAAACCTGCATTGAAGCCATTGTATGCCAAAAACTACCACGTGTATTCCTTCTGTGCAGAAAAAGGGTGGTTTGGTCACAAAATGTGATGACAGAGTAAAAGATGTGAGAAGAAAAGAAAAAATTGCCTGGTCAAAATAACAAAAAAGAACTCAAAGTTCTCCCGTAACAAACTTCCCTTGTCCTAACATCCTCCATCTCCTCCTACCCTATACTTTTACTTCTCTCCAACAAAAACACGGCCTTCTGAGGTTGGACTACCGTCTCCGATACACTGAACAGACCTGTATAAACCTTCTCCCTTTCAAGATCTTTCAGTAACACTAGGCATCTTTCCTACCTTCATCCAGAGCCACTCTCATGCTACTAGTGCTTTAAACTACTGAACACGTACTAAAAATACTGATTTTTTACAAAGTTGGTACTGGACCGATAACAAAACTTAGTAACCATTGCCCCCGCCAGGAAAGGGCAGTGAGCAATACCTACCCTACTTGGAAGCTGTCGATATATTTGAAAAGTACATCAACTTCCTTTACGAAAAAGTAAAGGTCATTGGCCAGAGAACACGATTCCAGATGTCCCTTCTTGCCTTTACTGTTTGCTATTTTGCTGCAAGAGTGATTACTCTCATAAAATTCTCCCTCCATAAACATGTTACATCATATCCAAGCACATGCTTAAGTTGCTTATAACGTTAAAGTACACTAGCTAGTTTCAAAATCAAAGCTCTGGTATCCTTTTCATTATAAATGAAAAAAACGTTTAAGATTCTTAGAGACCCATTTGGGGAAGGGAAGAGGAGAAACACCACAGCTACGTGGCACCTAACTTGTGGTATAAATGAGGAAAAACGAGTTAATTTTGAACAGGGGGAGAAGAAGCAAAAACAAACATTCTACTTGAATTCTGAATCAGCAATGCAAGCATCCACATTTCACATTAACCCACCCTTCCCTGGTATCTATTGCCAATAGCACACCACAAGAAAACTTCATCAAGATTAGTAATACACATATAATAGCTGGAACAAATTTCTGTGGGC
This sequence comes from Ciconia boyciana, assembly GCF_034638445.1. Taxonomy (NCBI): domain Eukaryota; kingdom Metazoa; phylum Chordata; class Aves; order Ciconiiformes; family Ciconiidae; genus Ciconia; species Ciconia boyciana. Next base: position 56,157,210 of record NC_132935.1, on the reverse strand, counting down.
AAGGTATCCCTGCATATTATTGTTAAGGCATGAGAAAGAGAGAGAGAGGGACATCCTGTTCCATGTAATGATTCCCTTGATGGTATACTTTAGCCAATTTCATACTCTTCTAGTAGAAAGGGCATGTCAAGAAGAGAGATGACAAGACCAAAAACCACCACGTTCAGCCATATCCTAGCAAATGCCAGGATAAAAAGTGCATTCAATGCAAAGATGATTCAGAGCAATTTGGCCTAACTTTATGTGAATGCCAATTCTGTTATAGAGTCCAAAAATAGCAACGCGCCCTGTTCCTCTCATACAACTTTGCAATTGCAATTGAAATGGGAAATACAACATATGATGCCAAACATTTTCTGTTTTATAAAAGACACAGGTGGCACCAAACTGTACAATTTCTTACAGAAATATTGATTTTTCACCTTTACTGATTAAGTGGCCATTCAAGAAACTAGTTAATCTTAAAACAACCTACACTGCTTGGAAATCAGTTAGCAAGCATACTCTAACGGAGCAGCCTTTTAACTTGACACAGGTTGGAAAACTGGAAATGCCTCACCAGAAGAGCAGCAGACCTAGGAGGTAGCCTGGATATCACATGCCAGATACTGACCATCCATCATTTCTATGCAGTTTCTATAAAAACAAAGCACTGCAGCATTCTGGTCTGTCCCAGAACCAGCTGAGCTCTTTCCCAACAAGCAAACGGGTAATTTTCATCCACTTCTTAGGCAAGACTGCTCTCTATTACACCAACCCACACTTCCTCACTCTTAGCTGCAAGGAGACACTGGGGAAGAGAGAAGCCAAGTCATTACTCCTTGCTCATGAGTTATTTTTGAAAGAGGAAACCGAGACATTGGATTCCACCCATCCGTTGGAAAAAGTGTCTGACACCTCACCAATGTTTAAATGTAGCAACCAAAGAAACCATTTTAACTAGGAGCAGAGTCTGAATTTTATTCATTTGGTATTCCACATGAAAAACTCCACCAAATTGGATCTTCATTTAATATTACCTTGTTCCCTGAGAAAAGTGTTGGCCGGTCTTCAACTACCTATGCCAGAAATCATATGGGAGCAGATAGATTTCAGAAAATACAGAGGTCCACCAAATACTGAAGATCCAGTTAAGTGCCAGTCAGTCAAGCCTACTCAGGAAAGACAACAGTCAGCTCCTGAAATGCGACACAAAGGGGCAAGCAAACTCCAACACATTTTTGTATCTGAAGTGCTCTAAGCATGGTAATACCAAACAAAAAGAAGACGGAAGCTGCTTTAATAATTGCATATAACCCTTGTCCTCCAAATGGGGAACTATTTATGAAGGCAGTTACAGAGTAAATCAATTTAGCAACCTTTGATAACTGAAGACTTCACAGAAGTTTTATTTGCATGGGGTACTGAGATTCGTATGCCTACGGAAAACTACAATACTTGAAACTTCCTGGGAGTATAAAGTACCACCAATTTTTGCTACCTCCTTAAGAATTCAGAATTCTCTTTTTTTATATAGACTGGTTTTGCTTTCTTGTCCAGATATTATTAATCTAATAGAGAGGGTAATTTTTGTAAATCTCTGTATTCTGGAATTTAAACATATGTGCATCATATATACAGAAGCATGCAAGTCTGGAGCATCTGTGACTAAGCAAATATAGTATCTTGCCCTCATTTTCACATACATTTAAGGATAAACCTGCTGCAAAGCAGAGGAAAAACACCTAGTAGACAAAAACAATATTATTTTTAATTGACGTTTGTAATGAAGTAAAAAAGAAATGCTTAAGGGGGCGGGGGATATATTTTAAACCAAAAGATAGTCAACACAAAGAAGGCCTGATACATTTATGGCATGTAGTATTTTACTACATAAATGCTAGAAACTAAAGCAAATAATTTGCCAGAAGAAATCCAGATTTTCCATAGGAGAACCTGGTGCTATATCATCACATATGAAGCCTAAATCCTGTCATGTACTCCTCCTCAGAGTACAAACGTCTGGAATAATATAACCTGAAATAAGTAGTTATTTTAATGCAATCAGAAGTATTATCTGTAAAACTCTTGCTAGACACCCTGTACTTTAACTGGTTTATTAAAAGGGAAAGCTGGCTTATCTCTAGAGATCAGTCTTTCAAATTAATATCTTTTATGTTCTGAATAATGTGTTGTAGCTAAGTAGCAGAGAAATTGGAGAATTTATGAGTAACATTATAGATGGTTCTAAAAAATTAACCTCTCCATTTTTTTTCTTGAAGGAATCCAGCATACTATTCTTTTTAAACTCTCAGTAAAGTATCTGCAAACACTCATGCTATTCCTTTTCATATTTTCAACTGACAGCTTTCCTGCATTAATACTAAACATGCAATAGCAATACCCTTTTTGCGAACATATATGATTTTACATGCAGTTTCTAGCTATAAAATAAAAGTTGGAGAACCAAAGCAGTCACAGTGGTCAGCAGAGCTTCATAAGCCAGTGTAATGAATTTCTCAATGTAATAATAGACATTATGAGAATTTTCATATTTTCAAGAAAGGTGGATTAGAGATAAATGAAAGATGCACACGCCTGCAATATCTATATAATGCCCAAACCTTTCTCTGTCTTCATGATCTGTCCCATAGCAGCTCAATGTCCAAGAGGATTAAACACCATAAATATATAGACACCTGAAAATGAAGACCTAGCCAGAATGGCGTATTTTTCCTCCCAAAAAAAAAAAAGTTTTTACCTTAATTGTGTTGTATACAAGGAATAACCACCAACTCTTGCAGCAAATAAGATGCCTTTAACAACTTTAAGGAACTTAATTTATCATCGTATTATTTCTTGAGACATTCTTGATACATGTTACAGTCAGGAGGCTACAATGATAGAAGGCAGACACACACATTTTTGTCCTGCTACTAAAGAGCAAAGCCATTATAGCTCTTCACAATCCTTAACCAAATGAACATCTATTGCTAAGTTCTTCAGCAGTCAAAATCCACAGCTGATAAGCTTTCATGCTTCCCACTATTTTCAACCATATAAAACAATACAGAAAACCACACACTCACTTTACAATTGAGCAGGCTACAGTTTGGCTGGTCTTCAGCCTGCAGGTGGGCACCCTCAACTTAAAGAATTCTGTAGAACTTAATTTAAATTTCTCTGAACTGCATAAAGAAAGTGCATTACCACAGCTCCACAAACCGTTTTACACCATGCACTGGAGCATCTGAAGGGAGAAGCAGCAGAACACTGGAAGACTAATTTTCTTTTAATTGGCCCTTATCAGTGCCATTTGTATCTTCCTTTCAGTGGGTTTGAGTAGATAAATATTGTTTCCTATTCCAAAGATCTACCTCCCTTCTCTTTCCAGATTAAGACTTCAATGATAAACCCACGCTCACAGCATGACCATAGATTTCTGATGAGTTCAGTATTTCCTTCTTAATGGAAATCATCCTCAGAAATACAAATGAAAAATGTAAACCTCAATCCAAGTGTAAACTGAGTAAGTATAAATGGACAATGATTTGAATTACCCAAGATCTCTAGCATCTCCTTCCCAGTTAAGGGTGTCCCCAAGTAACAACAGATTTCAAGCTGAGATCTCTGCACAGTATTAGTCCTGTTAGTCAAAAATCTACACTAATGTATACCAGTATCATCAACAAGAATCATATCTATTTTAATCCAGCCTTATTTTAGAGCACGAGAAGTATCAGCAATGAGTTATGGAAGATACTTGCAAAAGAAGAGCCTCCTCGCCCATCTTCACAGAAAAGGTCTGGAAGAAACAGGGGGAGGCTGGACGCCAACAGTACAGCAATGGAAAGGCACGTTTTGCTTACTGGTATCAAAGATGAAAGCTAGGATTTTTGGTGAATACATCAATTAGGAACTCATTTCCTGCAGTGATTCACACAGTTGCTGTGGTTCTGAGAACTTCCTCACACCGCTATGAAGAACATTGAGCCATGCATCACCTCAGCCCCTATCAGAGAGCAGAACTGAGATTACCTCCAAGGCACTTCTCTTTCTCCGCTAACCAAATTGGCCAACATTCTAACTCCTCTTTGTCTCTCAGTCGTAGAATATGCAAAAAATACATAGAAATTCTCCCCTAAAGAATCTTTCCCCTACAACGTGAGTGTGTATCTTCTCAGACCTCTCAGGAAGTGTGCAGAACACTGATTTGGAAAACACATACACGCTCACACATTTGGTTTACAAAGGAATCTGTTTTGCACTGCACTTTCCAACTTCTGTGTTAAGATCCCACCTGAGCAAACATAGTAATAAGACATAATAAACATGAGAGCCTGGAATATTATTTTATATGCAAAGCATATTTTGATAGTGGTACTGTGATTGTAGTAAACTCAGAAAAGAATTAGAGAGCAATAAATTGAATACCTGCACATCCTTGGGTATCTATGCTTCATTAAAAAACAAACAAAAAAAACCCAAACACAAAAAAAAATCAACAACAAAAAAACCACTTTATCCTGAATGATAGTCGCATAAGGTCAATGTCAATTAAATTTTAAGTGTTCCTTTCATGGTTCAGCTGGTGAAGCTTCCTATATAATTTTGCTAGAATATACAGCATATAAAATGAGTAATGGAGCTTGTATTTGTATTCTGTCATTCTCTATTAGTGTTGTGTACAGAAAACAAGACCCAAACAGTTAGTGATGAGTGAGGTGGAGAAGGGAAATGAAAATGTCAAATGCAGGAAGAAACTGTTAAATGGCACCAAGTGCCTGGGTGAGGTGTTTGTCTACCCATGTGCTGCTTGTCTTTCTCAATCTATCATCAGAAAGGACAAGGAACCTCAGGAGGGATGAATGTCCTAAGTCAGAAGTATGGAGTGGTCTACATCCTAGACTGCCTCAGGCAACAGCATGCTTGCCCTAAACTGTCAGTTTATGGTCTTCACTGCAATCTGCCTCCTGTCAATGTAAAATTCAGAAATTGAAATTCGATGTGACTTGTAGCCTTCAAAAACAAAGAGTATACTTTTTTTTTTCCCCAAAATGATAGAACAATGATTACAGGCATTTTTAGGGGGGGTCACAGCATGGGAGGGAACACACATTCCAGTATACCAGCTTGCCCAGTTTTTCACTCAGACTGATGCTGTGCTGAGAGATAAGAGACTGACTGGAAGTGGTTGGCCCAAATGACCATCTGACCATGAAAGAGAAATATGGGCTAGAATGTGAAAGGAAGTCCTAATGGAAATGTTAAACAGAGAGAAACAGCACTGCCATTACTGTCAGTAAGAAAGGACTGGAATAACAGAAGAAAGTCGATCAAAATAGTTAAAAATGAGAACAGAGAGACACAGAAACATGCTTAAGTTTCTGCATGTCAGTTCATCCCTCCCATTTCATAATAAGCAAAGAGATGATAAACAGGAGGCAAGCCAACAGGTTGTATACTCACTATTGCTCTCAGACATGAGCAACACAACAATTTGGATTGAAAGACTGCAAGCCACCTACTTCTACAAATGATGCCATCCTGAACAAGTTAGGTACATCCCAGTTTATCCTAGTTCTGCTTTACATTTTTCTTTTTTTCTTTTTAAAGTATTTTTATTTTTACATGTGATGCTGGGTGTTTGAATATATGGCAAACAGAAGAGATCTACATGAGCATTCAATTCAGAATGGCCGTTTCCCTTTTACAGCATGAAAGCTCACCAAGAGGATTATATCCTATTTCATCACAAAATAGTGATTTAGATTTTATTTTTTTAAATCTTTCTTATACCTGGGGATTTTAAAGAGTTATTTTTACATTTGCTGAGAGTATTTTATAAGTGAAGGCACATTATTAATATTAAATATTCTGGAATGCTTATAATAGTACCACAAGCCATGCAAGTCATTGCTCAGTCACCCACAGAGACAAAGTCAAAGCATAGATCTGACAGTATTTTCCCAAGAGACCCTAAAATTCACAACCCTTTAATGAAGTCTGGACCACACTGGAGCCTTGCACTGGAAGTTTTCATTATAGAGAGTTCTCATTAATTTACCATGTAGCAGATTAAACCAACTGCATTTTGTTTAAGATCTCCAATAAAGACTTTCACTTACAGCCAGTTTACAACTTAAAAAAAATCATTTTACACAACTTCTGTAGTCATAAAAATCAACAACACAAAATGTCATAAATTTTATATTCAGCAGCATCCTAGATCTACTTTTGTTCTTAACTGAACTCCACAGCCACGCTACCCTCAAGTTGAATGGAAGCACAGTTAGATCATAGTTTAAATCATCTGAGACCCGAACGCTACATCCACGTGACAAGGACGAATGTTGGAATCTTTTGGGTTTTACATGCAACATACGTAGGACTGAAGACTGTGCTACAACAGAGCCTACTGCTACTCTCGAGCATAATTAGAGGTGTCCCCTTCTCATAACAAGTCACCAAAGCCCAGGCAAACATATGCTGGTAATTTAAGAACAGACAGAATAGGTGAGAAGGATGCTGAAAACACAGGCATGAACACACTAGCTGTGGCGATTCATGCCCAATTTGCCAGATGCTTTAAGCAGGAATCCAGACAACCTGCAGCCCAGTGCAGTTACCGTCTTTAGGGCAACTGCATCAGAATCGACAAGATTTTTCTGAATGACCTCCAGAGCCTTAAGTGGTTGCTGGCACAGGTTACACCTTGGCAAAAGCACATGCTTTAAATCCAACACAGTCCTCAGAAGCTGACTGTATATTTCTGATGATGTCCTGTGCCAAGCCAGGCCATGTTTTCACCTTCTCCCCTACATGGTGAGCACTAGGAATCCCAACCTAATACCCATATATAAACAGGAAATAAAACAGCTGGTGGAAGACTGTCACAGCATGAGTATCTGTTCTGGATTCCTCTAACAGTGCTGTTTGGTACAAGAACAAAAAACAAAGCAGTAAAGCTTAGTTTATCAACACATGTATTACTGCAAGAATTTGCAACCTATTTACAGGTACTGAGAGATGTAAAAACTGCTTAAATGGAGAGTAATTCAAAAAAAGGCCTATTAACACAGTTTTTGGTTTTGCAGGGTTACTCCTATTATTTGATCCCATCAGGAGAAAGCAGATGAAGATGCAGACTCTGCAAATTGTATCATTTTTTGTTGGTTTTGTTTTTAAATGCAAAATTGTGTGAATATCTCAAATTGTAGCCTTTTCCACTTAGACACACAAACATACATATAGCGTCTGTCTCTCTCTCTTCTCCCCCCCCCCCCCCCCCCCAATCAAGTATTTGGTATGACATCAAGTAACAGCGTCATGACACCTTCTCTCCTTTCCATACCCTCCCCAGAAGAAAGTTAAAAATGAACTTATCCACCTTACACCCCCACTCCTTGGAAAACAAGCCCCAGCAGAAGAGCAGCCAGTTAACTGAAGACCCCCACGCCCCCTTCTCTCCCTGCTGAATCCCAGCTTGCTCTCCTTTACCTTTCCAAGCTCCCCTGGCTCTGGCCCTTCACAGGGTGGGGTTTTTGCCTCTCAGCAGCCTCACTGCCTCTTTCTAGCTCCTTCCAGGACTCTGCTTTCGCACAAGCACATATGGCAAAATATGCTCTGTAAGGCCCACTGACAACATTTAGCAGGGCAGGGCAGGGGAAGAGTCTTCTGAAGACAAAATCTTTTTTTAAGGACTTCCCCAACAGTGTCTCACTATTCACTTTCACAAAACACGACTAAACGTAGTAACACAGCTAGGATTGTCATTCTCCCTCTACCGGCACAATATTCTCTATGGGGAAGAAAGGAGAGAAACAGGGCAGGGAAGCATGGACAGAGAAAAAGAAAGAAGCAGCCTCAATGACTTATGACAGAAAATTTCTCTCCTAGCAGGACTAATCTCCATTTACTCTACTAAGATGGAGCTTCTTTATGGAACTCTTCATCTACAGCAGGAGATTATTGATTCACCATCCATCAGAGACAAATTTTATTTTTATTTTTTTTAAGCCTGATAGCTTTATAGATAGAGTTCTACTGGATACGTGTAATAAGATTGTTTCTTATTTAGTGGATTATTCCCACTAAATAAGTGCAGAAATAGCATCCCAAATTTAAAAAGTAATTCAACTTCACCCTCTTCCCACCATAACTATATATCTGACTTAACAGTATGATCATCACTGACCACATCCAAGTTGCCTCAGGTCAGATGAATTTGCAATGATCTTATGATACTAAAATAATTTAATTTGAAGGGAAGAGAAAGTAAACAGCAAATTGGTCAGTTGTTCCTTCTAACTGCAACAATCATGGAAAGAGCAGCTCACTCTCAAGATAGCCAGAGTTCTCTGAACGAAAACGGGTTCTCACCCCCTGCTCCCCAAATGCCAATCAGTGAAGCCAAGAAAGGCTCACAAATAGCCAAAAGAGGAAATGCAGCTTCTTCATTCAGCCCCGTGGAAAACAATCCTGATAGCTTTTTCCAGTATATGCAGATTCCAATCATAAAAATATTCTGCTGGGTTTTTTACCTATTCTTTTTTTTAATAAATTATTATTAGTCAACTATTCTCCAAGACTGGATAGTCTCCAAAGCGTTAGCTAAGGGTTCCTTTTAGGAAAATTATAGCCAGCCAGTGCATAAGGGGCCACATTAACAGTCACAAAACTGAAAATACAACTGTACCAATTTTAGATTTCAATACACTATGGTGTTGCTTTTACCCCAGCAGCTCTGATGAGTTGCTTAAGGTTCTAGTTAACAAAAGGTCACTCTGTAACAATTTTTTTCTTTATTTTTTAATGTCAGAGAAATCCCCAGGGCTGTTGCAAAGAGCTCTGCAAATGCCATAGCATGGAAAGGAAGAGAACAGCTTTTGGGCTGGGGGTAGGCATCTGCGAGAACCCAAACCTTCTTGGTCCCCAAGGTGACAGTGAAGATGAGTCCACTGTACAGACTCATGCAGACAGACAAAGCTACTGAGGGCTACGAAGGTCTGCTCTCAGCGCCCTCATTGAAAATCTGCAGAATGAACATCACCTTTCCAAAACTTCTACCTGCTTGTAGCGTGTATTAATCATCTAGTGTTTCAAAAAGTCAGAGCATGAGAGACTTGGAGAGAACAAGGACTGAAAGCACACACAATTCAACCAGAATAATTCAAAAAGAGTCACTTGGAAGACAAGCAATTCAGCACAATAAACTAATCATTTCCAGACAGAAAAGTCTCACTGAATAAAACAACTAGAGTGCTATATGAAAACACTGCACATCAGTAAGACTTGTTAGCGTACGTAGGTCCTGCTGACTCAACACAACCTTAAGGACTGTTATTTATTTCCTGAAAGTACAGCTCTTATTTACAATATAACCTGGGTATAAAATACTTAAGCACAGTATTTGCTTAGACAAGTTTGCTTCCCTTTTTCTTCTTTAAGAATTGATGAGTCCAGAGAAATAATTATCTTTAAACAAAAAGATAGTTCAGGTTTGATTTTCTTTATTTATTTCACATTTTATGGCTACGCAAGTCAGAAGGTGAGGAAAACTGGCAACAGAAAACAGAGTTCCAATTTCTAGTATTTAAAAAATGGACTAAATATGAACCAGAAGAAAATGGCATGTAATTTAGGGAAAGAAAAACATAAAAAGGAAAAAAAAGGCAAGAACAAGAGTTTTCCTTAAACATCTTACCCAGTTAATTTGGAGATTTTTGGTTTTTCTTTGAGATGGCAGAAGGAATGAGTTATAAAATCCTGAGCTTTGAAGTTTTGTTCATTTGATATTTTACATTTCAGCAACTATTTTTTCATTATTCACTGATCTTCTTATATTATAAGGCACAGCTGTGAACGCAGACTTAACTAGCTCATGCAGCGCCTCAATATCAGGATGTCATTTGGCAACTTAAGAAATGCAGAGATATTCTCGATCAGCCAACAAAAACAAAGTCAAAGCACCAGGGTTAGAATGAGATTGTAGCAACTCAAATCAAGGGTGCCATCACTATCAACTTCAGCTATAACAGGCATTATTATTATATTTTATTTTATTCTACTTTTAAAATCAATTCTCTTGAAAGAAAAGTAGTAATTAGATATTGAGTAGGTAAATGGCAAAATAAGAAATTTAGAAAGTTTAAAAAAAAGGTTTCCATCTATTTTTCATGCTATTTTTACTCCTCCAAGCTGTCTCAGTATACAGAACAGTAAATCAGCTTTCCTTGCTCAGAAAGTCTGACTTTCTTATTCTTTCTTAATCAGACTCTTCTCTCGTCTACCTGTGGACAGGAAGATGCTGCTAAACACTGTAATTACCCTCTGTAGAAATTACAGAAGGAAATTACAACAGGTAAAAAAGAATTAGAAAGTAAAGTCAGCAAGTTTAAAGATTTAAATCAGCAGAATTAAGAAAACCAAACTACTATACTTTCATCTTTATACATAATATTGGTAACAAGAGGTGGTCATTCAGAAATATGGAACCCATGAAACTGGGCATCATAGCTAGCATGTTTCTAATCCAGCCCAGCTCACACTGGCTGTATTTCTTCCTATGTCCTTCCACTGAGGGGAAGAAAAAAATCCACGCACAACACAAAGAAGCTGTAAAGACACAAAACATTTCAGACCAAAGTTAGAAAGGCAACGTAAGGAACTACATCCAAGTCAGCTTTGTGCTTCACATGGTCACGGCCAAAATACAGTACTCATTTTTCCTTAAAATGTGAACACTGAAACAGCCATCTGTGCCTGTCTCTCCTCCATATTAGACAGCTGATGCTGAAATGTAGCCCACAATAAGAAATTACTTTAAACTCTGTGCAGAACTCCGTAGTCCGTACACCAGAAAATGTAGCTACATTGGCTACCAATGGCACTAACATAATCCCAAAGTAGACTGGCCCTTATTTATCTGAAAGCTCTCTTTTGCTCAAGAGAGACTTAAGTCATACTACTGCAGCTGCAATAGATATGGTGCTACAGCTAGAGCTCCAGGTACATACTGGATGAACAATTAACATGGTATTTTCTGATTTTCTAGGCATCCTGCAAGGTCGCTATATGGCCAGAAGCACAGAAGACCTGAAACATTTTCATTATGAAATTACCTTTGGGTATTTTATCATCGCTGGTAAGAAGTTCACATAAATGGTCAATTTTTACACCATGAGCCTATAACTACAAATTAATAAATACATGTTTGCTGAACAGCATGCAGAGCGCTCTCATCTCAGATGGCCAACTGCTTTCACTCATTTATCTTAAAGTGTTTTGGGTTTTTTTACATTGTTAAAGTTTTTAATGACCATGTTTATCCCAATAGGATTCTGATTTGAAATATCTTCAGGTCTACCTATAAAAAGTAACATCTGTCTGTCATTCACCATTTTTGCAGAAGTAGTGCCATTATATCCAGTTTAACTATTCAGATGACCACCACATTGATGTCAATGAACTCAACAGATAATGGAATCTAAAAGTAAAAGGTTTGTTCAAGCAGCTGTTGCTAATTTCCAATTAAGAATACAGGGTACATAAGCAGCTAGTGCACTGAAATAAACAAAATACCACCTGGCTTTGCAGGGTAGTTATGCCTTTGCATCAGCTGATACATTTCAAGATAAGAAAGAAAAGGTTCTCTTCTCTTCTCTTCCCACCCACCTCCAGACTGCATCCAAGCAGGGATCTGTTTGGCCCTAGTGAGGACCAGGATAGGACTACCCTCAACTAAGTCCCCGCAACCCTTCCAGTAATGGGAGACCAGGCAAGAATACATTTTGGCAAGTGGATTTATATATAGGTCATGGCTGACCTGGAGGCTGTGTTATTTTGGCAACAGAATCGGGACGAAGCCCTTAGCTCCTCACTTTCTGTGGAGTGGAGCCATCAGCGCGACCCGAGCTATGGGCCATGCAGCCACCCTGCAGCAGGAGGGCTCTGGAAAAAAATTTCCATTATTTTCCAACCCCGCGTTGGCTGCAGCTCCCTCAGAGTCCTCTTCCTGACACAATAGGCAAAGCAAGATGGGCTGCAAGTGGTTATTTTCATTTGTTGCAACTTAGCCAGGTCTATCAATTATCTTAGAGGTGAGGTCAGAGGGAGTTTGAAAGCCAATCAACTGACCTAAAAAGCAAAAGATACAAAAGAGGCTAGTGGACCTGGAGGCAAAGCCAGTAGCTGACCTGCAACGAGAAGTAGCCTGATAGACTTTGAGCTTTAGGAAAAGTAGGCAGAAACTATCTGGCCACAGTGGACAACCTCTCCTAACTCTGTGCAGCACAACTCTTAAATGGGACTTGAATATTTCTTGATAACGGACCTAATACTGTCAATACAGGTGAACTAGAGCTCATTTATGTCTGGTTGTAATTATATTGTAGACAAGTTGCTATCTGCCATTCAGTCCTATGTGGTCTCTCTTTACCTTTCCTATCTCCGCACATGAGCCAAACAGGATTGCAAGGTTGATCACCCCAGCCATTACTGCACTTACAGTGTTCTTGCGAAAGTACTATTCAATCAAAAGGAGAAAGCATCTATAAATCCTCTTTTATCTCTATAATGTAAGGGCACAATAATTTGCAAGTTCAATATACTGCATAAGTTACAAATTAAATGAACTGCTAGCATTTTGAAGAGTTCTCATTTTTAAAAGCTAGTGCTTCAGCGCAGAAATGAAACAGGTCCTTCTAAAAGCTTACAAGGAATATAAATACTCCTCTGGTTTAGTACAACTGCTGTGTTTTATAAGGACCAGACATTTCAAATACGTTTTGCATTAATAATAATAATCTAGATGCATTTAACTATGAAAACCAAAACTGAGCTCCTTTCAGTATGAATTTGATATCAGATGTGTTACAGATACATTTAAAATAACTGCCCATGATGTTTCTTGCTTATGTATGCATATAAAGCTGTTCAGAATTAAGTCCTATAGGGATTTTCCAACATGAATGCTGGCAAGTATTCTGAAAGTTCAGAGTCTGTTGATATATATGGATATTTTGTAAAGTTACTTTGTGGAGTTGGGTTTATTTTAACTTGGTAAAACAAATATTTAGGGAATACAGTGTATTAAGTGATTCATACAACAGGGAAATATAAACACTATCAAAAATACACAGCTATTACTCAAATTTATGTAAGCTGCAATACCTTTTTACCAGCTTAAAGGTACAAGATAGCAAAGCTGTCATTTGATTTTAGAGTATCAACCACACGCCATGTATCTGCTTTAGTTCACAGTTCTACCACCAGTGCTGTTAATGACACACTGCAGCCTGATGCATCAGAGGCTAATCCTGAGGTTTAAACAAATGATTCCCTATTATCTCTTGGTCTCAGAATGTGCCACATCAGAAATCTGATGGATTAATGAAACACTGCTACCGCTAATTGCTGACACAGGAGTATTTAGGGCACTGAGACAATCACAGGAATAAAAATAATAATTAAAAAAAAAAAGGGGGAAGAAAAAAAAAAAGAGGCTTCCTCGTTTTCCTCTGCAGTACATTACTCAGTCACACAATGTCCTGTGTGAAAGATAACTAAACATATGCTTTATCACTTAGTCCCAAACAAAGCAAGTCTTTTCCGTAGCAGCTGTATGACTAACAACCAAAGATACTAAACACTGTCACAAAGCAAAAGACGAATAAAGAAATGCTTTTACATTGACTTCCTGTAAAACTGCATAATGCAGTAAGAGGCTAATGAAAATGAGAAAACTCTTCAACTATATAAAACTTGGGGCCTGATCCCTAGGAAAAACTGCTGGAGAATTTGCAAGGGTGCCCTGATCAGCCTTACTTTTACTGACACACAAAAAAAAAATCTAAGTTTGGTATTAAACAAAAAGGCAGGTAGACAGACAACTTCACTCAGCAGAAATCACAGCTTATTTTGCTGAACAGTGTTGGTTCATTGTCAAGACCTGTAAAGGAGGTGGAGGTGTTTTGTTTTGTTCTGAGTGAATGACTGGAAAAAGTCCCTAAATACACAGACACCTCAATTGCTGATGATCAGTGTACTGAGCTTTTCCACACTCTCACCAATTTATCCAGTAAACAACAAAAAGTTTAGTAAGTTCTGGAAATTTGGATCAAGCTTGCTCTGAAGTCCCTTTAAAAAGCTCCCCCACCCAAAAAAAAAAAAAGAAATGAAACATATGATGGAAATATGCACATTAAAGAGAAGTATACAATAGATTTTCTTTATATTTAATGAAAAAATACCAGTCATTTTCTGTAATCCACCAAACACCGATATGCATGTTCACTTCCAGTATCACAACTGATAGAAACAAAAACACAAAACCAAAACTAAACAAAAAAAGCCCCACACAGGTGAACAGAAAAGATGGCCTGCCACTCTTGGACAAAGGCAAAGCACTAAACTAAATGGCTATTCAATGACAACGAGAAAACATGCTTAAAAACCTTCCCTTCCTTTGCCTGCACAACCAGAAGACAGGACCTTGTCAGGGGAGGACAAGGCAACACACAGATAACATTTAAAGAGAGCTGACAACATTTATGTTGACCAGAAAAAAATTTTAACATTTATGTGTCTTTCTTCTAAGTTAAAGACAAAGTCACCAATTAATGAAATATAATTATAGACTAATTCCCCCTGATTTTGTGCAATAACCTGAACAAACAAACACCCACTCCTAAATTTCAATTAATGAAAAGCTAACGTAACAGTGGTTTTCCAGTACCATATGCAGTTTAAGATTTCCAAAATTCAGAAACCTCTCAAACTGCCAATATCTGCAAATTAAATGATGAAGCAGTAGCGAGAGGCAGTGTTTCCAAAGACAGCAGGAGCACGTCCAGCCTGTTACTGGGGGCTGCACCCCACCACCCCAGCCTCCAACGGCCAGGGCGCAGAACTGACCTGGATTTTTAACCTCACTGCAAAACCTGTTCCACATACTCGAAGTGAAGTAACCACAGATACCACAGCATTTAACGCCTGGGTATCCCACAACCGTTATCAGTGCCTTTACTGTGGTTTGCTACAGAAACTCTAGTGGATTTTCATGACCAAAAGTGGTTGAAATTAGTCCCCATTACCAGTAGATTTCTGCCCATAAAACTCATTCCCATGAACATAAGACATCCTGAGAGAGCATTGCTCTTATCTCAAGGAACATCTAATGGTAGCAAACAAAAATCGGAGTGTTAAAACTCTAGAAAAAGTGATATTAAAGAGATCTGCCACCTCTTACTGATATTACACAGTAAATGGTAGATGTTGCTGCTTCTTGTCAGTGTTTAGAAGAACTTCTAAGGGGAGCAGGTGGAAAAAGTATTTGCTAACTTAACTGGTCCACAGATTAAAAACAAGAAAGTGAATAATGCAAACACAGAAGTATGTTGAAATTCTGATTTCTCTTACCATACACATCTCTACTAAAACACCATTCACATGCTCTTACACGTTATTTTCCCATATTTTTTGTTGTTCAAAGATGAAACTCGATCCATCTTAGAAATCAATATGAAATATCATTAAAATTATCCATTGCAAGATGAGATGTTATCTGAAGATTAAAAAAAAGTATTAAGATGCTTTGCTCTAGGAAAAGAGAAAGGGAAAGTACAAAGACTTGCTGTACTGCAACATTTTTGAATACGCACTGTAACAGGCTGAAAAAAAAAATTCAGAAACCCTGAAGTTATACTAGTATGCTTGTGTAAGTTTCATATAATTAAATATATTGTATTGCTTTTTTAAAACTAGATATTTATGTAGATTTTAACACTTAGAAAAGACTAATGCAGTAGAGGCAACCTCCAAATATCAAGATTCCAAGCAATATTACTGTGTGTAGTCTTTTGCCAGAGGTGAATAACCCCCGAGTCACACAACTTCTGGCTGTCACTTCCAAACACAAGCAAGTTAGAAAGCGAAAAAGGACTGCTGGAAAACAGAAGATTGTTGAAGCTAAGACTGGACGATACTGAACTACTACATTGAATTTACACCAAAAAATGGTTTGGAACTTAAGTGATCATAATTATTTTTGTAATCACCTGAAATTACTCCCCTGGTGTTCTGGTACTAAGAGAGTATCAAGAAAACAGCCAGTAGACTTCAGCACATGCTGCAGCTCTGACTGACATTCTGTCATAGGAATTGCTGCACTTTGGCAGCTTGTCTATCCCAGTAGCAGAAATCAGGATGATCACGTATATTTTGCTAAGTGCAAGTGAAATGTGTTTTGCTTCAGAGCAGAAGCTAATTCAGTAGTCCTTCTAAATATCTATTGCTCTTTCTGGTTTCCAGTTACCCTTTGGCTGTGGCTAAGTCAACCATGGTACAGATATCTCACACCAAGCCTTTGCTTAATGACTACTCCACAGTCTTCCCGTGGTGGAGGCGCAAGAGCCGGAAGGTGCTGGAGCATCCGAATGAGGTTGTAACTATACATGCACACGCAGCGTGGAACTGGAGAAAGACAACCAACTTAGAGAAGTCACTAAGCAACTCAGAAACATCAACCACCCCACTCAGTATGTGATTCCAGCAGGTCACCTACAAGCCAGCAATCAGAACCATTCCCAGGTTTAACAATGCACTATGTGCCTGGGCAACCTCCAGAACAGAAAACTGAAAGATTGGAAATTGTAGTTGTACAAGCTATGGAAGTCGTTTCATCATACTATGATGTTCTTTACCAGATCTATGACATTTAGGATTCTGAAGTAATGGGATTTTCGTCTTTGTAACATAATGAACTTTTGACAGATGCATAATTTCAATAACTGAAGAGCTAGGAACAGAAAGCTATTCAAGATATTTTAGATATATCAATTTTTTAAAAGATAGCAATAGATAAACTCATCACACGTAGCATTAAAAAAATTGCAGAAACTTTACCAATTTTCTAATTCACTTTCTAGCCTATGTCCAAATGGTACCAATTACCTAAATAAATGCTTACAATGAACTGGGACTTTTTTTCCCAGACTACATTTCAACTTATTTTAGTAGCAATTATTTTCTATGCCTATTGCTGTGGGAATAGTGGCATAAACAATTAGAATAGTGGATGACTGAGTAGGTAGAAGTTGATAGATGGGAGTAAAACTTCTGGTCATATAAAAATCTTCAGGACAACAACAACAACAACAAAAAGGAAAAACCTAGAAAAGTGACATTGTGTAATGTCAAACTATAAAAAAGGTCTTAAATCAGAATCTTGTAATTTATAATACTTAAATAAGGTGACGTATTTTACTGCTTCAAAAACTCATCCCTTCTCTTTTTTTTTATTCAACGGATAAATCAGTAGAACACTCATAATGTGTCATTGCATTTCAGCTAATCTTTCCATCTAATAAAGCAGTAACAGTAATTTTAACTAAAATTATAATGCAAAAATGGCAAATTTGTCATTTTGCAAAGATGAGTTTTTCAGGGTTTTTTTCCAAGACTAATAATATCCATTATTTGCTATCACTCTCTTTCAGGCTTTTTTAGATCATACCATGATGGAAATACCTTTTCTACTGGGAAACATTTATTAGTCAAAATCTGACTGTGAACTACCAAAAAGATATTATTTCTTCTTATTTTACTACTGTTCTGACAGAGCAACCACATCACCTACTAATATTTAGAGTAATTACTTGTAGTATTATATCTACTCCTAACTAGAATGGTTACATTTTTATTTTAAA
This sequence comes from Ciconia boyciana, assembly GCF_034638445.1. Taxonomy (NCBI): domain Eukaryota; kingdom Metazoa; phylum Chordata; class Aves; order Ciconiiformes; family Ciconiidae; genus Ciconia; species Ciconia boyciana. Next base: position 56,139,523 of record NC_132935.1, on the reverse strand, counting down.
AGTTTGTGGGTGGAATATAACTAACCCACTATTATTCAACAAAACTGAACCACAAAATAGGTAGATGAAACTTTTCCCCCCCCTAGGCCAGTAAAAGCTATTTAATTATTTAAAAATTAAATTTAATTTTTGAGGACATATACACAGAGTGAATCTTCAGAGACAAAAGTAATGTCTCCTCTGCTTAATTTAGTTCTTTAAATTAGTATTGCAGTCCTAATGTTTTCACTATTTGGACTTTAACCTGATGATTACTTTGTTGGTGTAGGTTTATTAATGGATGGGCTCAGTGCCCCCAATTAGTGCCTTTAATTATTGGTTCCTTCCTGGATTTTTCCTTCCTTTTGTAGTTCGTAGGCAGCCATCAATTGTCTTTTTTAGTTTCTTCTTCTGCTTTTCTTAAAGATAGTGCATTTGCTTCCGTAACAAGTACAAAAGTATATTCATAACAGCAGTGAGCATTAAACAACACTTTCATAACTGGCAGTCTTACCAAGGTCATTACATTTAATACTGTTCTTTGTTCCCTTGTTCTTTGTCATCTTTGTGGCTGATGTTCTCATGGCCAGAACCTCATTCACATGTTTTATTTTCACTTGCCTCCTCTTCATGTTATAATGCAGCTCTTGTAAAAGTCATGATGTTATACTGGCCACAAAGTGACACATCTGTTTACTCATATTGTCTCTGATTTTTGCTATAGGGCAGCTGATTTCCAAGGGTTCAGCGAGCTATTTGTTAGGGGGAGAGGGGTGGAGGCGTGAGGATTGGTAGCACCGAACTTAATTTTGAGTCAGCTGCTTAGGAAAACACTTTTCTTTTTGTATTATACTCTGGCAGGGCTTTTCAGCAGGGGATGCCTAACTCTGAAATCGGTTGATTCTGCAAAACTACACAACACTGACCTTCATGAAAAGGCACAAAATGTTCCAGTTCTCTCCAGATTTTTCAAGGAGAGGATGGCTATTAAGGAACAAGCAGATCAGGAAGGCTTGTAGCTTTCCTGAAGACAGCTGTTCTTAATATAATATTTTTATTCTTACACTAAGTTAATGGTACATTTCAACCGCTGGTCAGGTAAATATTTTGGGATACTATCTTATTTCAACTATCTTAAGTTGCCTTTCTTCTTTGTAAGAATTGGACTTCAGAGCCTCTTGTATTTTTGAGCATTTTTTCAGTTCAGGGATGAACTAAAACACAAGCAAGCTAGAAATTCCTACAACATAATTCAACTTCCACACAGAACCCCCATTAGCTGCCATTCAGTCCACGAGCAAACATGATGAGCCAGCATCTTGGTGGCAAGCTGCATCAGGGCAAAGGTCTTAGATGGCACTGCCGCTGTCAACAAGCAATTCAACTCTTCCACTTTACGTCACTCGCAACAGAAAGTGAACAACTTAATAGCCAGATGATTTATCTAACAATTTATCTAATGTTTAACCATGTTGAAAGTAGTATCACTACTTTTTTATGAAACCTTGTTTTACATTAATTTTTATGCAACATCTGAGTTGCTGAGGTTTCCTTTTACCCAATGTTTTACTGTGTTTCAGTCTCATAAGTATCAATTAAGACTTGTATGAAAACTTCATTTTAGACACTGCCCAAATTATCTAGCTTCAGAGCAACAACTGACTTCTGAAAATAAGTCTAGCTGACCTTTACCTCTCCTATCTAATACAGAATTAGTTCCGTTCAGAGAAAAAAAAAGCACAGACCTCAGCGCTTCTAGTTTTCTTATTATTTGGGGTGGGGAGGGAAGCAACCTCACTAGAAGTAGCACTCTTAAAAAGAAATGTAACTTGGCAGGAACACAAACAGCCTCCATATTTCTTCTTCTTCTTCTATCCTCTACCAATTTATATTTTTTTTGGGGGGGGGGGAGGTGTTTCTTGGGGTTCTTTTTGGTGGTGGTTTTTTTAACTACCATGTAAATATATAATCCATGCTTTGTCATGCATATCTCCTATTTGTGTTTACGCCAAGACTAAAAAAAGCAGTGGCAGACCAACCAGCTAATCATATTCTTCACCTTACAACCTCAGGCAAATGACCTTAAACACTGCAAAACATAATCTTAATCAAGTCCAAATAAAAGTAATAATTAATTCAATACTGTTAGCATACAGAAGCTTAAGAACTGTCCTCAGCACACAGCAGAACGTTAAATACACTAAAAACAGCTCTGAAAGAAAATACAGCAACGAAGAGCCAAAATACCTTTCTCAGAAGCCCTCTCCACTGCATGCCACTTAAAAGTAAATTTTAACTTGCATATCTAAGTTTTATCAAAGTTAAAGGAAGAAAATCAGCACTTTGGCTTCTTCCACAATGGAACAAATACGAGTTCTAGGAAACAGCCCAGGATTTCCTGCCACAAATTATCACAGCTTATCACAACTTCCACAAAGCAATATCTTCACATTTCCCTCAATACCCCTGATGCTCCCTCCTGCCTCCCATCAGCTGCGACAGAGAATCCCGCAGTGATGGTTCCAGGTGTGCAAGCGGCCGGCCAGGCTACAGCTGAGCTTCTGCAGCAGCCGTTTCCCCTGGCACGCACGAACTCGAATCTCCCTCCTTTACTTAGTCACGAATTTTCACACAACTAACAGGAGCTAATTACCTCTGAGGTTTTTTCAGCTGTTAAATGTGGAGAAGCAAGTTCCAATGTTGCAACGAGAGACTGACAGAGCAATGAGCAGAGCAGTCACGTAAACCTCACCACTTAGGGCAGTAAGCTGCAGATATAATGCATCTGGCAAAGCTAAAGCTTTCGTTTCTGACTCAAGGTTTACACAAAAAGAGCGTACAGCCAAGATAATCCATCCTTAATTATGCCTGAGATTTCCTGACCTTTGTGTTCAAATAACACACTTGGTGACAGTAGGGTGCAAGATTACAAGCCAGTTTCCATTACAATTATATCAGTATTAATCACACAGATATAATGCCATGCACCTTCATTTGCTTCCAAGGCACTTCCCTGGTCAAACTCCAGAGGAAGTTGGTTAAAATTATCCAGCCGTATTACTAAGCACCAAGCACGGCCCGATGAACCTGATGAAGTTACTGACTGCTTTTGATCATTCACTAGGGCTGAGAAACTCAAAACCAGAAAATTATGTCAAGTTACACAGTTTATTAAATGAAGATGTAACTAAGGTTCAGTTTTACAGACTTGCTTTAGCCTCTATATATGAAGAGTGCTAGGAAAAGCATCCAAGGCTGCAGATATGTTACCTGTGTCATAAGACAGAGGAGGGATTCTTCTCATACAGTGCAAAAATGTTTGTTTGTTTGTTTTAAGTAAAGGAGGATGTTAATCAATGACTAACATCCCACAGGCAGCTCTGCTAAGATCACATAGTTTAGACTTTCCGAAAGAGACGACTTAAGCAATTTCTGAATCATGCATTTCAGGAAATAACTATGCAAGAATTGAAGTCCTGGAATACCAGCAAATTTCAGAAAATAAAGCTGTAATCAGAAAATAAAGCTGCAATGACACTTAAAAAAAGACAAGAACAAGAAACCTCTTGATCTATCCCTGGATCCTGGAACAATCCCCAGTAAGAGAACAGCTGCTAGGAAGTTCAATTATATCAAACTACCATAAACTAGCACCAGTTTATGGAGAATACTTTGAAAAACTGCAGTGTATGCTTAAAAGAAAATTTATCAGAATGTAACAGTTTTGATGCATTTTTTTCATGAAGACTTTACAATACTGTATCAGGAAAATCAGAATACTAAAAAAAGTTTTCATGACATTTGTTAAATTAACTAAAACCTAGCCAAAAACACATCTCAAATGGTAACCACTTAGGAAAAAAAAAATACACTAACTAGGTGTGCAGTGGGAGGTCTTTAACAAAAATGTTGAATAGGACAATGTTAACAACCTTTAAGAAAGCTGCACCATCCCCAAATTGAGTTTGAAGATGACAGAAAGACTAAGAAAGAAACATGAAGTAATGAAGAGTGTTACACAGCAACTTCAGTAACATTCAGTAAGTCAGAGACTAGTAAATAATCATTTTGGCAAACATACAAAAACTTGTATTTAGAAGCAAAGGATGAGTGTGGAGAACGAGAGCCTCCATGCCAGGAAGACAGGACTGAAAAACTTAAAAATAAAAGTATTTAAAAACAAACCAACTAACCTACCCCCAAAAAAACAGACAATCAACCAAATGTGGGTTCTTCATAGAATGGTGGGGCCAAAGAAACACATACGAACAGCAGGTGGGAGTTAACTACCTGGGCATTAAATGCTGGGGTTCAAGGAGGACTTAGTTTTGGAAACTGCTACAGCCTAGAGTACAGAGGCAGACAGACCAACCCACACACACCGACCCCAGTCCCTTCTGGTAATATAATCTACAAATCATGTAAAAATTTCCATAACCCAAAAGCCAGATTAGCTTCCTTTGAAAGGAAAGACAAACAAAAGGAGGAAACTGGCCTTTAACAGGCAGTTAATAATCTCTTTGCCTTGCTTTTTTTTTTTTGTTCAAAAATACTTTTCAGTTTCAACTTACTGTTAAACCCAAAACAGAGGGAAAGTCCTTGCCTAGTAAATTCAACTTTTCACAACAGTAAATTATGTTGATTTTATAAATAAAAAAGATCTCCACAAGATCTCCATAGCAAAGGATATGGAATATTAAAGCAGAATTTCTGTACAAAATTTCAGCAAAGCTCCGATACAGGATGCAGAGGTCAAATGTGTGGACATTATTAAAGCAACAAAATATAGAAAAAGGAAAAGCTATAAGAAGGGACAACCCTGGAGGTTACACATATTCAACTGGCAGAAATATAATTGGTATCCTCTGGATTTTTTCATGAGCTCTAGCAGCTTCCAACATTGCATACGCCACTGTGTTATATGGAAACTAAGCACTAAGTATGTCTTATCATAAATACACAGGTTTCTGCTTCACCAAAACATAGTCATATACATATTTATCTAATCACCAGAAGTTTCAAAGGCAAAGAGGTATGGAAATTCACTATTTCTGTAGTGAAGGAGTAATGGCTGTTAGAGCATGGGTATGAGAAAGCAACACCCACTTCCGAGTTTGAGCATTGTTAATATCCATAACATGACTTCAGCAGTACCAACATGGACCTTTTAAAAATACTGGGGGGCGGGGAGGGGAAATCCTAATTTTAGGCTATGAGCTTACTCGAGTAATATTAAAATGCTGGGCAACAAATGAGCCAGGTAACACTGATACATAGAAACCACAGATAAAAGACATTCCTGAAACATTCTTCTCTTATATTCTTTAAACAAAATAACTGATAAATCTGTGCAAAATATTAACAGAAACAATAGGGCAACACAAGGAAGGCTGGGTTCTCTCAAAGGTGAACATTTATTCCTCAAATCCAGTGCTAATAAGACTATAAATTGACAACAGCAACAAAAAAGAGAACTATGAGCTCGTCTAGCTGGGTTGCCTCTTAGCATGGGTGACCCTGAGCTCAATTTCCTGTTACATACTTGTAATGCGGGAGACCCAGAAGACTTCTTCATGAGAGAGCCATTTAGGAGTAGGTTTATTGTAAAAAAAAAAAACTCCACGACACTGACTCAGGCTGCCCTAGACTAGCTCAAGACTGGTAAACAAAGATTTCACCCTAATTGGTGATTACTGGCAGACACAGGAACTCTATTTCAGAGAAACAGAAAGCTTCATCGAGCTCAGTATTTGCAAGAGTGTGCATACTAACCTGCATATACTAGCGATTTACATTTCCAGAGTAAAGAGCAATTCATTTAATACTCTTTCTTTTGTAAACTAGTTAACACTGTAGAGTATCCATCTATCCGACTTCTCTAACTAGCTATTATATTTGAATTAACCGAGTTCCTTTCACCACCGATAGTTGCCATGATTTGTTTGTGGAGGACTTCATCCCCCACTGCAATGATCTCTGTATGTACAGCGGGAATTTCACCACAGGATTGCAGATTCCCCCCACCCCCTCCTCTTTTACAAGTACACTATGGAGAGGTAGATACTAAACATCAGGGGTTTGTAATGATCAGATCACTAAACCACCCCATCTAATATGAGGACACAGAGTGTCGTTCTTGTAAGATTAAGATTTCAGAAGTCTGCGTTTCTTTAAGAAAATAAATTCTCTACTGTGCGTGTACTCTCACAGCAGCTAAAACATCATCTTTTTGCCAACATCTTCTTAACATTAATCCAGTTATTTCATCAGTGCCAGTAATCTGACTGTTTACCCCTCTGCAAGTCCATGCGACTGAATTGCTGAAATTTTATCTTGCCTATGAGCTTACAGGTGAAGATCAGCCATCTGAGAAACTATTCTACTTGCCGGTTGACTCCAAGAGTCACCAAACATCTAATCCACAAGGAATTCATCCCAAACACTTTGCAGTGATACTAGCAAATAGTTACAAAACACATACTGCATTTGTTCCCAAAAGATTCAAGCAGAACAAACCTGTCCCATTTCATATTCTTGATTTCAGAAGTCTTGTGCCTTGCTTCACAGCTGAAGAAAAAGAGCGCTTGACCTGGAAAACGGCCCTGCCTTTCTTTTAAATTGGAAGAGAAGCTTGTAAAAGTTGGCTATGCCTGAAAACATGAGCAGAATTGTAAGTATGCTATTTCTCAGATAACAGGAGGTGACCAGTTTTTAGGTTCCCAAGAACATTTCAGAGTTTAGCTAAGGAAGTCCCTGAAGAGATACTCATTTTTAAAAGGCAAGTAAATGTAACAATATCTGAGGACCAGGACTGCTGACCTGAACAAAAGTGCCCTTACTTCCACAGTGAGAGGACACTAAATGGATTGTTAATCGAAGGAAGCCCTGACCAAAAAAAGAAAAAAGGAAAAAAAGCAGGAAAGTGACTAAAAGCTACCAATGGATCATAAGTTTTTCAAAGACTGTGGGAGATGGAAGTAATTTTCCCATTCTCCCATGGAAACTGTGAATTCATCTACCATTTTGACAGAACCCTCACAGCACAGAGCACTTGTCCAGCTGGACATTTGAGACATTATCTGAAAGCCTCTGGAGGAAGACTTTTGACTTTTCTTTGGGGTGCCCCTCGTTAATATAGCTCTTTCCTAGAAATAAGCAAAATGTTTTCACCTACTACATACCTGCTCTGGCTTCAGCCTCCTTGGAGGCAAGTTCTGCTCAAGATAACAGATAATTCTGCTCTTATCCTGGCAGTGGACTTCAAGATACTTTCCATTTGTCGTTAAATTCCACAGACAAATTTTTGCAGAAGACAGCGAGACAAGACCAGATCGACTGCATGTTCTTTTTACCTGCAAGGGAACCTAATCAGAGTGATTCTGGCTCCACTGCAGACTAAAAGCAATGTATTAGGTGAGGGAATATGCATCAACTATCTGAAGAGACCAATAGCAGATACAGGGTAGTGGCTTTCACGATGTCATCACTAGTAGTCATAATATCTGAGCTTTTTTGTCAGACAGGAACTTTAGCTTCTGAAGTCTCAGGATGCTAACCTTTAATTGTGGGGGATGGCAGGGGGTGGAATCTAACCCAAGGGAAATAACAGCCTAAAGGATTAAAAACGTGAAGCCGAGGTCAAAAGCTTTCTACTCCTAATATTACAATCAAAATATTCACCAATAAAATACAGTAACACTTCTTTTGCCTAGATAAATTAGCAGACTTCAGTGTACAGCAGACGATTTTGGCAGAAGAAAACAATTGTTAGAAGAATTGAAAGCATTAATGAAGGTCTGGAAAACCTGCCATTTGATGAGACCTATGAAGTCCAAATATTTATTTCAGAAAAGTTTAAGGGGTGATTTGCTCATAATCTAAAGAATTTAAAGAAGAATGAGATTTCTGATAACAAGCAACTTCTTCATTGCTTGATAACAAGCAACTTCTAGCAAAAAAATGCATAATGAGATACAACAGGGCAGAACCTCGAAGCTTAGACAAATTCAAATTAAAAATAGGCATTCATTTAAATTCTCTAAGTGACAGTAATTTACCACTGAAAACACTTACCTCAGGATTTGGCTTATTATCCATCAGATAGTCTATCTGTATCAATACCTTTCCAGATATAGATCAAAAAAAGTATAAAATTTAATGGGAAAGCCTATGTAGGCAACAGGGAAGATTAAAATATACAAATCTATAAATTAATCCATTCGCTCTTGGACCTTCTTATGGATAAGTCACAGCAGAGACATGATAGCCTTCAGAGGAAAAATCAGAGAAGCTAAAATTTAAGAGTTCAGTACCAACAGAGCAATTAGCATGGGCAGAAATTAGATGAACTGAGTAGGCAAGAACCTTTTCAAAGCACTGAAAATCATCCCAAGTTTGTGAGTATTTAACCAGAATAGTTTCTCACATTACTTTTTGATGCCTGTAGTAAAGCTTCTAAATACTAGGTATCTCATTAGGAGGTTTAATAAGAAATTTAAGGGGGGGGGGGAGTTTAGGGGGGAAGGTTTTGTACTTTTTAAAATCGGAATCATGAATAATGTTGTCCCACTTGGCAGAAAACAAAGGAAATCCTAGGATATGTAAACCTAACACCTTCCAGTGCTAGTAGCCTTTCTGCTGCCTCTTCCTTTCAAAGAAAGGATCCACTCCATGTACTAAGTAAACCTTAAACAAAAACAAAAGACTCAAACAAAAACAGCCAAGGTCAAAACAAAACTGAAAATCTGATTTATAGGCAGAATTGGGGATGAATCCACAATCATAGATTGTCTACACATATTTCCTAAATGTTTTAGTGAAGATCTTACTAAATACTATTTATCAAAAATCATTATACAGTAAAGGAAGTTAACAGCAAACATCTCAAATGCTAAGAAATCTCAACTTTTTCACATTAAAAGCTATGAAATAATTCAATAATTGTAAGCCATCCCCACAAAGATAACATATTCCTTTTTATGAAGAATATTTTTGAATCTTAAATAGTTCTGTACAAACCTCAGTCAATCTCAACAGATTTTTTTTTTTGAATCATCAGTAAATGTTCTCTGGGGCAAAGCTCACACAAAAACTACAGAATGTCTCCTGGTACTAAACCTTCTGTGAATAAAGCTTTTAGATACTTGCAATGCTCTGGCATCAAGACATTCATACAACTCTGCATTATTTATTCACCAATCTTTGAGCAACTTCCCAAACACCAATGGAGACCAAGACTATTTCAGCTATTTGATGTTACATCTTCTCAAGTGGCTAAAGAGGCTATAAAGCACCCCATTGCTTAAGCCTGCCATCTCAGTTCCATTAGCAGTAAAGACCTCTCTATTCAAACTGCTAAGTAAATCCTCTGAGAGCCTGGGGACTGTTTCATGCTTGAAAGCAACTGTTAAGAATTTGACAACAACCAAACTGTTCCTATTTAATCCTTCTCCCAAGGTAAAAAGAATTATAGGTAAACATATGCCTTCATTATTTGCTTTGCTGCATTTCAATACTCAATCCCACACAAAATTGCCAGCCAAGGATTTAATGCAATCTCTTCTGTATTTCAGAGCTATTGCCTTTACAGAATGGAAAAAGCTTAATAAGGGCTATAGAGTTGGTTAGCAAACAACTCTATTTTCTATAATACACACTAGAGATTTTGCAAAGGTAACTTTAATAATGGAAGGAGTTTTGGAATTTTTTTTTCAAGTTAGGATTTTCAGGTAAGCCAAAACAGTTGTTAATCCATTCAGTCTGCCAATAACTGTTTTTCTTTTTAATTAAAAGAAACAAAATTGATCTATTACAGAGTACAACTCCTCTAGTTTTACTACACACACAGATTTACATAGGCTTTCTTTTGGGTTAGTAATATGTATGTTAATCAAACAGTAGAATATCAAGGAAAGCTTCTTAGATACACTCTGGAATGTATTAAAATGAAAATTTCAAGCCTTCGGTCAGGTTAATTCAGAAATGAAAGAACTTCAAAGTTTTTCAAAGAGCCTGACACTTTGTTACTCTCTTAGTGATGTACAGTGCTCCCACCCACACAGCCAGAGCATTCAATGTCTAATCCCTCTTCTTCATGAAAAACGTGAAGCAATACAAATACAGAATAATTACTATAATGACTGAATGAAAATAAACATGCAGTTATGTTCTGTTGCAACAGTCGCTAATTGACAAAAGGAGCACGGACATCACAAAGCAGCAATTCCTACAAACAGCTGCCATAGTCCGGGCTGCAGCACCATCGCAGCCATAAGGGTTTCAAAAGGAAATGGTGCTGTGTGATGGGAGGGCCCTGCAGAGCAGAACAGCGGAGCTGAGCCATCCTCCACACGGGTCTTGACTTTAGAGTAACTGCAATGCAGTCTCAAGGACTGGACACCCATTAGCATCAGTGGGTGATGCAACTCCTGCATCTCCCACTTTAGTTTCATCCAAAAGGAATCCAAACTTGCAAGCTCAAGGATGGCTTCGCAATGTGAACTGAGGTGCGCAAACCCAGGCAATTCCGAAGTTCATTTCAGAGGTACATTCCTGATTCAAACTAAAACATGAATGTAAATGCTCCCTCAGAACATAAGCGAGGCAAGGACATAAAGGAGAGAGAATAAGTGTATTAACCCATTTTTTTATTTAATTTAAAAACAAACAAAAAAAAAACAAAGAAAACCCCCCAAAAGTAGACAACCATTCAAGCACACAAGCCTTTATTCAGACTGCAGTTTTATGCAGTGCTGGAGACAAAACCAGGGCTAATATTAAATTTCGGAGTTTATTTAAGCAGACAAAAGAAACTCCCAATTTAAAATGAAGGCTGTGGGCAACTCATTAGGCATCAGAAACCAAAGGCTAAGCCCAGATGTCTCATTAAGTTTCATGGATTTGGACTGAATATACAGTACAGCAAAAGTATCATTTACATATAGCACAACAAATACGTCCAAAACAATCTATACCGTTAGTAACATTCATACCATGTCAGAGGACTTGTACAATTATCCCCATTTTACCAAGAAGCAAAAAGAGAAAAAAACGTATTGTGGTTTATCTAATTGAAATCGGACAACTAATCACTGGGAAAGTCAAACCCAAAAATCCGAACCTTGAATCCTAATGCTTATGATTGAATTTAAAAACAAAATTCCCAAACCATTTATCATACTGTGTATCATTTATCATACTGCACTTTTTAGTGGGTTTCCCACACACACCTTAGTGAGCAAAGCCTGTCATTCATTTTAATAATACTTTCTACAAGTAAACAACCAGGTCATGAAAACAAAACATGAGACTTGAAGACACTCAGTTATTGTAGGGCTAATTATGCTATTTAGTGGAAAAAGAAAGCCTTCTTCCTAGCTTAATTTAAGAAGCAAGAAAAAGCCACCACTAGCTTTGAAAGCTGCAGCTTTCCCCACCATTCAATTAGGCTTTCTTCTTTTTTCTGCACATTCACACATTAAAACTTCATGTTCTTTTCATAAACATTTAAATAATAAATCCCTTTTCTGTTCTGTACTGCTTAAGGCAGTGGGCACAGTACAGTCTTTATATTACTTCTAAGCTTTTTTGCCATGTCAAGTCTCTACATACGTCTTTGGTTGTGCTTAACACAGGACTAAAGCACTGCTGAACACATTACGACTGGAGCAGCAGATTAAAAGGTAGTACCTTAATAGCCATTACTTTTCTTTTATGTCAACTCTTTAGAAACTTCTAAAACCAGTTTAGCATTAAAAACATGATTCTTTTTCCCTTCTAACTCATGACATGTTTTAACCTATGTTTCTTCTACAATGACATTTGAGTACAGTACCGCACTAAATTGCTACCTTTTGAAGGGAACAAAATATAACTAATAACATGTCATCCCATCCATGTGCATAAAGAAGCTCAAATGAGGACTTATACAAACTGATGCTTAAGTAAATATTTTGAGACTTCTTCACCATATTTGGTGTATTTCAAGTTTCTTGTTTTTCTTCTTGAGAAATGCTGCTCTGCTGAGGAGCTTGGTTGTTAGCAAACCTCTATTCTTACAGAAAAGAGTGGTAAACTAAGTGTAACAATAAATAGAATAAACGTGTACAGCAAAATCCTTCATTCAAATGGAGATGGAAAAGGAAGGTGATGATGGAGAGAGAGTGAATGATCTTCCTTTGATGTATTTGCAAGGTTTTGTACATTTGTACATACTCAGAGTTCCATACTATATCATCTGTATTTAGCAACAATCATTAAAAACATTGCACAGTACAATAAAATATTTCACATATACACAGTAGTCAAGTACAGAGTAAGAAAACAAACAAAAAGTATCTTTGTAAACAAATGTAAACAACCAGTCACTTAATAGTGTCATTCTTGACACATTTGAAGTTTTATGAAGGTTACTACTAGACAGAGATTTCTGCTACATTATAAATATGAGATAAAGCTAACCAGAATCTTGTATGCATGGGGTTTTTTTCAGAAGTTGTTCTAACAAAGCTGCTGTGATCAATGTTTTGCTCTCTGCATTTTCAACCTTGTCCCTTATGTTCGGCTTGTAGGCTTCTCCTGGCGAAAAGCATCTACTGCTCTGTTTACACAGTATCAGCCACGATACCTGTTTGGTTCTGAAGTACTGTCCTGCTACTCACAATGAATGATAACAGCTTGCGTGCTTTATATCTGCTTCCATGCTCCTTTCTTGTATGTTGCAGTATAGTATTCCTAAACAATAATCAACTGTTCCCCTGCGCTACAGACAACACGGGGGGACAAGAAACTTGAGAGCTAGATGCACACACGTCATATATATCCCTCCTAAAAAATTCAAGACTGTATGAGGCACAACTCATTTATATTCAAGCCCCTACATCTGTACATTTCTTTCTATAATTATGATATTGTATAGTCCACAAACAGCCTAAGCACTAAATGATACACTGTAGCTGTTGCTAAGGCAGCAGCAGATTTACATGGGTGAAATCTAGCCAGGGTACCACCCTTGTAAATTATCAATAATTAAGCTGCTTCTCCATTAAGGCTGCCACAACTAAAAAAAAAAAAAAAAACCACAACCAAAAAAACCCCACAAACCCCCCCTCCATTTGTTATGAAAACTTTACATAAAATAAAGGTCCATACGGTAAAGACAGCAAATATTTTTCAGCTTTTAGAACATTTATGGCAAACGTTTTTTGAAAGTGCAGCAGCGACTCATGGGCTGCATGCCCAGTCACAGAAACTACTTCAGGAAAGAAAAACACGAACCCAAAACCAGTTACGCCAAAACTGTTTCATAACCAGTTTCATTGAGAACCATCATGCTTTATTTAGGTTAACTGCATTGCAGGTATTCCCATCTTACGGTAGTTTCAATAAACTCCTATCTCTGTCCCTTTTTAAGTCAATACAAGTACTCACACAACAGCAAGAATTTGAAAGACTTTTCTGCAGAAGAAGAAATGTGCAGAGGAGGTAGCTGTTTGTTCACTGTTTTTGTCTGAAAGTGTTTAAGCTAGGAAAAGAGTAAAAATAACAGAGATTTTATTCTGAAGCAGGTCAGGGATAAAACTTTTCTAAAACACATTACTATTCTAGCGTAGAGATCTCTACATACAATACAATTATAACTAAGATCAACTGCGAGTAGTTTAACTATACTTTTCCAGATCTTACTTCCAAAGAAGTGACTGGTTTTGTCTATACACAGTTTTTGGAAAATGGAAAACATACTCTCAGCAAGTTGTGTACCAGAAAGTGAGGACAACAAACTTTATATACTCTGAGTACCAAAGCCATAGCAAATTATTAATATCAGCCCAACTGATTTTATTAGAACTTCCTGTCATTATGTTAATAAAGAATTAGTGGCAAATTAGTAAGTCACAGTAGTTGCATTACAATTACATTATCATGATATTGAACATGATAGTATAAACGAGACTAGTAAAAATATACTTAAGCAGAAGATTATTTGCACAAGGAGCTTCATAACCGATATGTCTTGTGTAATTAGAACAAAAATTAAGCTAATTTTTTCTGCTATCTCCCCAGATCACTCCAATCTACACATAGCAGATAAGCATTCTAATCTATACTGTGTAGTATTTGCTGAGAGGATTTTTTAGAAATTCTACAAATTTCAAATAAAAGTTGATTTGAGAAAGTTTACATTGCATAACCTTCCCCTAAACAGAACGAGCTTGATGAATGGGGAGAAATGTAAAAGATAAAAGTATTATAAATGCCTGCCTTTAATTTTGGAGACAGATGTAAGTATGTGTGTGTATAGACATATGTGCGTACACATACACATGCACTCACATTTGACTTGTTTCCTAGCCATTTTTAAGAAGAGTTATCCAGAACTGTCTGGACGCATATATTCTATAAAGTTCAACAGAACATAATTGGGTTATCAACTAGAAGAGAGTACACTGACCATACTGGAAAAGTATACTAAGTTATTCCACAGTATCTTCCAAATTAACTAAATAATTCTTATACTAAATCATCCAACAGAATTAGATAGCAGGGATAGAGTTTCCTTTCAAATTCTACAAGCCTTTGCCACGTGGAAGACTAGAAATCCAGCCTTCTTTTCCTACAATATGGTAGCCACCTGCCAACTGCAACCTCTTTTGCTGTGGAATACATGAAGTTGAAATACTGGAAAATAGAAAGTAATAAAGAAGCTTAAAGAAGTACATATTACTGCTGAACTGGAGATCAAGGCTGCTTGAGAAAGGAACACTTAAAATTGCCCTGCTATTAACTTTTTAGTTGTCTCATCACATCCTCAAACTGCCCTTCAAGTCCCACCTGTGCCTACAGGGTACATCATAATCTGCTTCCATCCTCACCAACCCCTTCCAGTTAAAGCAAAGCTTCATATGTGTACAAATGTTAATAGTCCATGCTATGTGTTGGCAATCAGTCCCTTACTCACTAGCAATTATGATCCAAACTAAAGATAGTTCTGGATCATCACAGCCTGTCACTCACACCGTAAATGCCACACTACAAGTGTTATTTCGAGGCCATTAGCCATAACTACATCAGATCACATGGCCTCCCAATAAGACTCTCAAGAGCATACAATAACCCAAAGCTAAGCCTGTAAGCACAGCCAAAGGCAGAGATGGAGCCTCTCCTCCAAAGGCCCACCACTAGCTATACTCAAGAGGGCCTTCTCATGCAATTTGTGAGACAACTACATCATGAGAAGACATAGGGTTTTGCTGCACTAATAACTGCTGCTAATCTAATGATTAAGCATTGCCAGTCCCAGTAACTGAGCTAACATGATCCTCTATCTTCCAAGGAACAGCTAGGTCTCAAGAAAGTCCTAAATGATCCTGCTATCAACGCCTGATGCTTTTTTAACATAAAAAGTGTAACAGTCATCTGATAAAAAACTATGGTAGCCTACCTCTCTATCAAATAAAACACCTAAGGAAACCTGAAAACAGAACAGGCAAAATGTAGTCAAAACTGTTTTGAAATGGAGTTTTGGGACATTAGGTATACCCACCAAATAACCAAAACACGTCAGACCTAGAATTTTGAACACTATAACCAGTGTAATAGGCCAACATTGCAACTTTCGTAACGCTGTGGAATACACATCTTTCTATACTTCCTCCATTACAGTACTGTCAAGTTATACCAGTTACCAAAAAGAAAGTTGAAATAAGCCTTTTAGGTTGCCTTAAATTCCTGTATGTAAAACGCTACATTAGAAACCAAGCGTTACATCCATGGAGATTTATTCAGCTCAAATACCTGAACTTTTGGAAATGCAAAACTCGGAAAACCTCAAATCTTTTATTTTGTCCATTTAATCTCTGCATTAAGTAAGAAGAAGGGAAAGTCCTATAGAAAAGCCGTATCTGATCACATAAACAGGCATTGCACCAGAACGCTTGCAAAAGACAAGAAAAATCTCATTTCACCATCACTGACAGCCTTCAAGAGCTTTTGAGGCATTCATAGTTGTTATGATGTATTCAGAAGAAAAAAGAAAAAAAAAAAAGGTGCTGCATTAATCAATTAAGGCAGAAGATCAACATCCCCTCCATAAAATGGGGAAACACATCTTCCTTTGTAATGTGCTCTGAGATCTGCTGATGAAAGATAGCTATAGATGATGAGTGTGGAGGGAATAAGCAAGTGAAACTATTTGACTGTTATCTGAGATCATTTCAGCTTGGCACATCTGCTTAATATTTTTAACCTTAAAATCATGACAGATTTATATTTGTTACCTAAGATGTATTTTTATATATGTACCATTTCAACAGTATTTAAAGACATAAAAATACCTCTGGCTTTAAATAAGAACATTCTTTCTTTTAATATCTTTATTAAAAAGTTAAAATATTTAAAAATTAATCCTGATAACCTTATTATTAGAGTGAATTAAGAGCTCACAATGGACACACTGACAACAAATAGCAACATACAATGTTTTGCTTATTCCATGGTTGTATAGAATCATAGAATCATTTAGGTTGGAAAGGACCTTTAAGATCATCAAGTCCAACCATTAGCCTAACACTGTGAAGTTCACCACTAAATCATGTCCCTAGGTACTACTATTAAAAGTTACAAACATTTTTCACATGCATACAGAATTCTGTCTTAATTAGAACAATATGACTAAAACATCTGACAACTGGAAAAGCACCGAGACATCACCATTCTCTTCTTAGATTATTGTCAGCATTTAAGAAGTATTCAGAAAGCAACAGTTCAGTTGCAAATATTAGCTAAGCCAAGATAATTAAAAGCTGTTTCTCTAGACATTAGAAACCAGTATTTGCAGTGACCCCTAAGGGGATTCTGCTTCCCCCACATCACACTGACAGAGAACCTGGTTTTCCCACTGCATCCAGTATAACTTTAAAAGGAACAGAATAAAGAAACATTTTAATTATACAAAGAAAGTATGCTTCCTTTACCAGCAATGAAGCAGACAACAAGCACTATGCCCATGAAGCAGCAACTACGTAAGAGGAAATGATGGGAGATCTAATTAACATAAATTCTGAAAGTGTCTGAGAAAGCAATTAAAAAAAAAAAAAAAAGAAAGATGTTACAGAGCCTATTAAAAAAATAGACAATCAAAACCATATAGATTGGTATTAGGCTAGTATTAGGGGACAAAAAGTCTGGGCTCTATTTACAATTCAGGCACAAAGAGGTAGATGATGTGGTAGAGTAAATATTATTGTTTTGAGATCTTCTCAAAAAGCAAATGAAGGACATTGCCTAGCTTCTGTTTTACTCATTAATTCACTCTTCAGGGATGTATTGGTGCAAAGTAAGAATAAATCAGTGTAAGAGTGCCTATTAGAGCCCTAAGCAGCAGCACTTGAATTCAAGAGATAAGAACTGGACTGTATAATACCACAAAGAGAGGAGAAGAATCACTGAAGGTTAAACATGAAAAAAAAAAAAAAGAAGAAATTAAAGTCACAATAACTGTCATATTTATGCACATTCACCTAACTTTGAACAGCCGTGGCAATGTAATTCTCACCAACAGTAACAAATTCTTGACTTTGTGTGTACATCTTTCACACTGTCTCTTGGTTTTTTATTGTTGTTTCTTCAAGTTACTAAGATGTCAACAGCAGGAACAGCTACTGCAAGCCACCCAGTAACAGACGCAGGGGAGAGAGGGAATCTATAATCATAATAATCTTTTGACCAACTCAAAAGACTCCCTTGAATCTACTGCAGAAGACAAGAGTGAAGTATAATAACTACACAGTATAATGAAATCAGAACTTTAAACCCATTTAAAATGCCTCACAAGATACACCAGAAAAAAAAACAAAAAAACACACCACAAAGCCAAACAAGAAAAGGAATTTACAGTATAAAGCACCATGCAGACTGAAGATACTTTTCATAGTGCAGTCTGAACACCTTTAAGCTGAGCTGTTTCCTCTGCTTTGCAAGCAGCATGAAACACAAGTGCTGTTTCACATGCAGAGCCTTTCAAGAACCTCCTCTTGGCAGCTGCAGCTAGCACACAACTGCCGGTACAATGTAAATTCACACCTTAACATGGTGTGCAGTAAATTTATTTGTAGACAAATCCTAAAAGCAAGATAATTTACTGTGTTTTTCAAATAGTTATCCACATTGTCAGTGTGTATTCAAATGGGAATTAGTGCCAGCTGAATTCACACACTGTAACTCCTGAGCACTCCTCTCCTGATGTGCATAGGTGCAGCGTTACTTGTTCTTCGTTCAGCAGCATTTCTTGATCTATGCCCCAGAGATCAGAAGAGATCATGATCTAATGGTTCCTTCTAGCCTTAAACTACATTATGTTATGCGTTTGCAGCAAACCCAATGAGCCACTGGAATTCCACTATGTACTTAGCCAATGTTTAAAGTTAAAAGGTAATTTAGTCATAATATACAGGGCACTTTCTGCAAAAGGCAGAATTCTATTTTAATAATTCTTTCCATATAAATGTACCGATAAAAGGCTATATGCAACACCAACTCATATTAAAAGCACCAGCTGAATCACACATTCCCCTACAGAGCTGCAAAGAAATGGAAGACCAATTAAACAAGTTATATTGTACAATCGCACAGATAAGATCCAAAATCATGTTTCAATCACTGAACTTATATACCATACAAATATTTTTCACTGATGAAGTCCCAGTATACAAGATTAAAGCATTTTCCCACATTTGCCTGAAGAACTCAAACACCTAAAGTAAATATATAGATCTTTCATAGTTGTAGCAAATCAGTTTAATAATGTAAATACCTTATATTTCATTAAAATAGGCATGATTACATGAATATATTAGCTTAAGTTCAATATATGATATATATATATATCTCATGTCTTTTATAATGAAAGTGACAACCCACATAATCATATATACAGCTCTACCAGCCTATTTTGAAATATCAATTATTTGCTTTGTACATTCAGCCTGCTTGAGAAGTGGATTGAGCAACAATGATTATGTTTAAGCTCACTCTGTGGGGTTTTTTGTTTGTTCATTTGTTTTTTGTTTGCTTTGTTTTTCAAGTTATAATCACTATTACTTCCGGAGGATGTCAGAAAGGAAAGAAGAGCAATACATTAGCCTTAAACTTTGCCCCAATGCAGTTTTGCCAATATCGACAGACCAGATAACACCAACTAAGTGAGTAAACAAATCTATTTTAATTTCATGCTCAATTAAAAACACAGTGGGTTGCCAAGACTGAGAAGGGTGTGGAAAATTGAACAAAAAGTTTCCTAATTTTAAAGAATTTTTAAGGGCAACTATCTGTGTAAACTATTACATAACCCCATTACAAAGAAAGAAACAACGCAATACCTACTTAGGGCTGATATGCACACAAGAACTTGCAAAATTAACCTGATCCGTTACAGAAGCAAAATCTACACGCTAGAGTGAAAAATGCGTGCATCATCAGGTGTCCAAAAAATAAAAAAAAGCTCTTCAGACATCATGCAATTTGTTTAGTTGCAACATGTTCTAAGTAGTTGTTATTAAATAAACTGAAAACATTGAGTTTGTTGCTGGCTCTCTTTCATTTCATTTTTCCCTTTCCTACACATAGTAAATGAGATAAATAGTTCTGTATGTTCCACATCCCCCACTCATTTGTTTTTCCTTTCTCTTCTCTCTGGCTCTGTTCTCAACAATTTCTTACTCTTCCGCTTCGCAGCATTTTCTATCCTGTGTTTTCTATTCCCTTTCTTTTCCTAGTTCTGTTCATATCCTCTCTCTCTCTCTCCACAATTCCCTAGGTCTCATTTCTTGATTATTCCTGCAATCTCTCCCTTACACAACTAGGAATGGAGAGATTCTATTACAGAACTTCTCTTTTCACAACTAGGACAATTTTACTACATTCTTAAGAACTAATGCTAACATGAAAAACTAAGAATATAGGCCCTAGATAATGATGCGCTGGAAAGCAAATTTGTAGGTTCTAACTACAAAGGAAAAGGAAAGGGACAGTCACTGGAATTCTAAGAAAAAGAATAGAGAAACATGAAAAAAGACCTTCTTTTCATTGCTCTGTTCCTACAACCCTCTGGCACTTGTGAGATGTGTGCTGCAAGCATGAAGACTTGCATGCTTGCAGCCTGCCTGCCACCGCCTACCAGTATTTTTTTATTCTTCTTCACAGTAAACTACTGCAGTGCCTGCTTCTGCATTTATAGTTAGAGAGCAAAACTGACCCGATAATTGACTGCTGTACTGCTGCCCACGATGTTAAATTAAAATCAGCATCCATATAAGAAAGAGTGTCTGTAAGTTGAGCATCACTGCAGCAGTTAGCACGCAGTTCATGGTTTCAAGCTCTCCTTTCCAACTATGCCACCTAGAAACACACTTTTACTCCTGTTAGCTTAAATTGTGAAGATGCTGACCTAGCACAAGGCTAGGATTGCATTCTGCTCATCAGAATCAGATGGGTGTCCAACCACGCAATGAAGCATCAGAGTTTAATTTCTTAATTGTGCAACTTCTGCTTGCAATGTCCCTCTTATATTACCTTCTCACAATCCCGTTGCTATGATTCCTCTCTAAAAATGAGACACATCTTCCTCATGAAATCTTGATTAGAAGTCCTGACAGCAGTGAGACCAGGATTACAATCCTGTTTCTCCCTTACAGCATTTAACTTCCAGTAGTTTCTCTATGTTTCAAATACGGTGCCTCTGATGCAGCACAACATTATACCAGACAAATTCATTGAAAATATTCTAATATAAGGTAATTATAGCAAAAAATATGTGGAACTGTTGTTGGCAATGCTTGGAAATTCATGCATCTCTGCTGATAACAGCCTTCATCAACAGCCAAGTTTTCCCCAGCCCAAAGGTCCCTTCTCCCTGAAGCACCAAAAACCCGAGGCCGTTACCACACACACAACCCACTGCACCACACTTCCATGAAGATGTTGGGGTTGTCAACTACTGACATGAAACCACAGGAATAGTAAAATGGAAATGCCGACCACTATACATTGCCTACTCTATTTCTCCCGTGCAGGGATAAATTTCACTCTTACAAGAAGTAACAGTCTGTGGCATAAGAAAGCCACCGCAAAATTAGCCAGAATTTGAAGCTTCAAGTTGTAGCAGCATTAGCTGCTGTTCAAAATGCCCTCCTCCCAACAGAAAGCAATACTCCACCAAACAGCCACGATTACTACTAGAGTGAGGAGGATGGTAAAAAGTATGTTAATACTGAAAAAGGAAAAGCTAGAAGTAGTGTGTTGAGTTCTGGCAGTGTCAAATAATGAGGTTGCAAATGAAAAAAAGGAGATCCACGCTTAGGAGGTTTCTCTATTTCTCTGCTGGCCTGAGTCAAATATGCTAGCTCTGGGGAAATGTTCACAGATACCTTTTATGTACACCAACTCCAATATTCACAATTCTATTGATCTGCAAGTGTAAAGTGGGTTTTTTAAAACTACTTATTTTTGTCTTGCTTTGAACTGACAGTTCTTAAAATTGGCACTTATGTGCCCATATGCATGTACACACAGATTCAAATGGTAATAGCAGCTACATGACTAAATGCAGAAGCGTGCTACTTAGTCTTCTGCATTTTATCCCCCAATAAGACAAAATCAGCATGCTGTTAGCTAAACCAGCAGTAACTAAATAAAAAGAACAAAGAACCCCTTTGCAATGTTTTAAAGAACTTTAAAAAAAAAAAAAAAACAACACTATGCCTTTTAAACAGTTTAAGAATTGCATCTGGAATCTAAATTATCACGTGTCGATTCTACAGAGCTTGTTGAGATTCCCAAAACACAGAAAAAAAGAAGATAAAATTTATTTCAGTCATTCGTGAAATCTCAGCTATAATACACCAACTCCTAATTAGAAGTCTGACATGGTAATTAATTTAAACACAGAATAACCCATAACCTTTTCACTGTTCACTGATTCCTAGCAAGATGTTTTTACTGTGACTATAAACTCCAGAATTCTCTGAAAACATGAACTTTAATCCCCTGGAAATGACCAGCATATGTCATCTCATTAGTTAGCACATTTCTGGCAAGAACAAAATTTATTGCTAAAAGGATAAATAAGGAAAGAGGACAGCAATGGAGCCTTATGTTACATAAGTCTCAAATGAACCAATACCCCTGTGAATACCAGCATGCCTGGGATCCAAAGCATGTCTAGTCAGGCTTGTTTCTCCGAGTCTTTCTTTAGTTTGGTCTCTAAACAAAAAGAAAGGTTTAGGTTTCTACAGCACTTGGAATGAATAGAACCCAATTGAAATGGAAGTCAACAATAGTTAAATGAATTAGGAAAAAAAGTATAGGAAAAAAATCTTTGGACACAGCATAACAACAGGAAAACATGTTGCTGCTTGTTGTTTCTTTCCACAAACTTCTCTAGAGGCATCACTTCTCCTTCCTTCCACTGTTTTAAAACTCCCCATGGAGTTTTAAAACTCCATGTTATGCAAAGAAGAGTAACACCACTTCTTTCCCTGCCAGTGTTCTCTGGGACAAAACTCAGTTAAAAACCTGTAGTTCTTATCTTTCAACTAGTAATTTCCCTCTGCAGGGATTTTTTTAATACATTTTTCTCATTTTAGAGGTTCTGCAATTTGTTTTTTCTTTAGTATTGGTGTGTATTTTCTCTTTACTGAAGTTTTTAATTGAAAAAAGCATTTTAATTAGGGAGAGCTCCAGTATTCTCTGTTATTAGACAAGAATGCTGGTACCATACAACGAAAACTTCTGCTATGGAAGTAGTTAAGTGTATGCCTTTAAGCTATGTGAATTTGAAAACCAAATTAAAATGTTTTCTAGAACGATTATCTCTTACTTGATTATAAGTCATCATTTTATTATTTGAAAAATAACACAACCAGAAGTGGTCACTGGTACAACCATACTCATTCTGAACAAAACTAGACAGAAAGCAACAGGAGTTTACATTACTGGCACCCTTAAAAGTATTTATCAACACTACAAAAAGGTATTTAGAAAGACCTTCCTAACAGATGCATTTCAAACACAGTACATTCAGAAGCCTAAAAAAATTCTTTAGCTTTTACCTTTTATGTTTTAATATACTCTGGAATATCTTCTCTCGATAAGTTTTTTCTCTTGCATAAAAATATTGCACTGACATACTGAAAAATTTTTAAAGCTCATATTTTACAAGTTCATATAACACAGAGGGGTTGTGGAATCTCCATCCTTGAAGATATTCAAAACTCAACTGGACAAGGCCCTGAGTACCATGATCTAGCTTTCAAGTTAGCGCTCTCTGCGCTGAGCAGCAGGTTGGGCTAGACAATCTACAGAAGCATCTTCCGACTTTAATTGTTCTGTGACTCTAATCCCTTCCAAAAGGAACTCAAAAGAAACTGCAGCACATAAATGCAAAGCATTACAACCGATCTCTTAACAAAATCTGCTGCTTTTACCTATGCAGGGTATTGAGCAGGAAGGCATTTCTCCAACTGTACATCTACCTTTCATAGTCTCTTAAAAGCTGTGAGAACAGCAATATTCATTCTTTGAGGTGGAGAAAATTAATAAGTGTGGACCAAAGCTGTGTTCCTGCTCCTCCTCTTGGTTTCTAGTCCTGCTTCTTCAAGGCAAAGTCTGTCAAGAAACATCAAGGGAAAAGCTGACAGCAAGAACCTCATAGTCAAGACTGATTTAGCAGGTAGTGGTATTTCCTGGCTCCCTCTTCTACCTCCATCTGGTGAGGCTGCCTTTCAAGATTACAGGAAGACAGTCAAACCAAGCACCAACACAGCAGAGTGAAAGCTACAGTCACCAAAATTAATCATGAGTAAATCTCTCTCTTTTTAGGTCTATACGCCAGTTCCTCTGGCATCAGATTCTACCTGTCACTGCTCAAAAGCAGGTGACGTGTGAAGTACCCATCTACTCAATGCAGTGCTCATCATAATGAGAGCATTTCTCATTTGCAATTTTTGCCTGTTAACTTCTGCTAACGTACTATTCTTCTATAACAAATTTGGCATAAACATCAAAGTTGTATATGTATGCATTTTTGCTTGATCTAGTACACTTTTTTCTTTTTAAAGGATTCTTCAGCACCTTTAATAAGTGTTTTACAGAATGGGCTGCTATACAGCTATGGCTAGGAGCTGCTGTACACCACTTCTTCCAAACAGCATGCAGCCCTTTATGCAGAGAAAAACAATTTCACTCACACTTAACACATTTACTATGTAGTAGACAGATACTAGAAGCAAAAGTTTAAGTTTAGAACTTTTAAAAAATACGAATAAAAAAAAATTCAGATGTTCTTCACCAGTGATGCTTTTACTTTTTGCATTTAGTCAGCAAAACAGAACCTATGCTTCTTATTACTTTTTGACTTCATAAGCAAATATTTATTTCCCAACTCCACGGGATTTTGCATGCAAACACTAGAGGAAAATATTTTAATACATAAACTATGTTCATGAAGACATTTTTAAGTTTGCTAATTTTTTTTTAATTATGAAAACACTTAAGGTTATCACTGTTTTGTTTTTAAGAATAAGCAGAGTCTACTACTTAGATCTAAGTTCTTAACTGTGTCCTTTTAAATGTTTGTACTACCTAAGTATGTAAAAATACAACAGAGTTACACAGGTTTTAGCATACAAGGTCAAACCACCACATTTTCAAGTGCTGCACGCTGCCTCTGGCAGAAACCATTAACTAGAATTTCAGAAAATAAAATACCCATAATGCATCTAACTAGTTTTGTAGAGTTTTTTCTTGTGCACTTTAGAAAAACAATCCTGCCATCAACAAGTCTAAACTACTGCAGGTAATACAGTTAGGCATTATTAAAAGTTCTTAGTCTTTAACAAGAGCACTCTTAATCAATAAAAATGTCAAAGCCAAATCGGTTTTGCTTCTTTCTTCTACTTGATCATACCAACTCAGAAATTCCCTATGCTACAAATTACCACTTCTAACCCTTCTCCTGTACAGTACAGTCCCTCTTCCTTTACAGGGAGGGTCAAGGTGAAATGCTCGTCATGTATAGCTGAAGCCTTGCGGTTCCCTATTTACCAAGCCCTCCAGACAAGAAAACTGGTGCATATGAATCAAATACAAGCAACACTAATGCATTAATGACTGACATGTGGCAGAGACACAGACACACAGATGCAGTTTGACATTAATGGAGAGATTTGCCTGTGGTCATGCGCATAGAGGAGGGGGGGGACATAGACCCACCTGCCTCATGTTTTAACCTGAGTATGAAATCAAATGTCAGACAAGATTAATTAGATGCCTAGAGTTTTATTCTTTTCTGTTGATAGAAAAAGCACATTTCCATAATGTGAGGAAGCATTTATGTGGAGAGCAAATCAGGTTGACATTGAGGGAAGGTTTACTTTATTGTAAATGCTAGCTGTGTGGTGCTTGTCAGTGCAATTACTTTCTACTCAAGTGGTTTGCTTTTTAACATTTTATTATCTTAACAATAAAAACCCTGGAAGCAATAATTATTTATTATGCTAATTCTTTAGCTTTTTTATTATGAATTTCTGCCAGACCATTAAAACTTGCTGTTTTCCAGAAATAAACCAGATTTATTAATATTCAGCCAATTAAGAAAAAAAAGAGAAGGCAAAACCAATCTCTGTACTAGTAATTAGTTACTAACCAGTCAATTTGTACACTTATCAGCTTCCCCATAAGTTCTGTTTTCATTTATTCAATACCCAACATTTCTAACATCATTCTGATTGAAAATAACTTCAAAACACTAAGTCCACTGCAGCATTTTTTATAAATAATGATTTAAACAGTCTGAGAGGCAGCAGGGCTTTAGACCACTCTGAAAATGCACTATACTCAAGGACTGCATTTTAATTATGGAAACCTTTTAGAACATCCCTGTTTTATTAACAGTAAGTGAAAGACTATAAACAAGGCTTCAGTATGCACCACTTCTTCTCAATCCTGCCTAAAGCCCTCAAGGGGAAACAGCTTCAACGTGCTTTCATTTCTCCCCCCAAGCATTCTCATCTCTGAATGCCTCTTCTCACCAGCTTTAAAATTCATTTAACATAACAACCACACAGTTATGCTTTTTTCTTCCCCCCCCCCCTTTTTTTTTAAAATATACAAGTGTTCCCTCCTTTAGGAATAAACACCAAGGCTCTCAAACTCCCACAGCATAAATGCAATATAGGAGACCATAAGTAAGTCTAAGCAGAAAAGCACTGCAACTAAATATACCTTGAAAAGCTCTTAGTTTGCAATGCTTTTATAAAGCTTTATGTCCATGAACAAACTGTCCCTACATTTCACGCAGTGACAGTGGTAGTAATCCCTGGAAAACTTCTAGAACAAATTCCCTAGCTCAAAGTTTAGTTCCCCCTGAGTCAGTACAGCACTAGCTTCTTCTATGGCAAAGATGCAATGCTTCAAGGTTTGTCAGAGCAGCCCTCCCAGCTTCAACGAACAATACCAACTCCCATGCTGCCACACACAAGAGTGGAGCCAGGTTTCTTCATCGCTCCCTGCTTCTGAAACAGCTTTCTCCTGTACCTCCCACTGGGAGATTGTGCCCGTGGCAACAGAAAGTTCCCTATTAATATGTAATATATACCATAATTAGGACTGTAAAGCAGGTAGTTATCTCACAACTGTCCTCCCTCCCATCCTCTCCCTCACGATCACAAAACTTTACTTACAGGGAAAAAAAAAAAGGGAGAAAAAACCCCACACACAACTTATTCAAAGCCCCAACTATTCACTCCTGACTTGAATCACTGGTATGCCACTGCCCACTGGATGGGCACAACCCAACAGGGGACAGATAATTTGCTCTTTAAGCACCCATAAGTCTCTCTCCTCCCAAACACCTACAATCCAAACCACCCAACTGTGCTGCTCCCACCACTGAAGGAACAGATGTAGAAAGGAGGCAGGTATCAAAAGAGGGAAGGAAGGAAGGAAGGAACATAAAGTAAACTCTTGCTATAGAGCAGCAGTAGGAAGAAGTAAGCTTTGCTGGCGTGGATGTTCTGTAAAAAGACAGAATAGGTTGTGGATGGAGCAACTTTTGCCCAAAAAAGATCTCAAAACTTAAGTCCAGGCTCTACAGTACCAAGGTGGGACCATCCTGATCAAGATTAATGACATGGACCAATTGTAGACTAGGGTGTAATCCATATAGGCACATGGTTACTGAGTTCAGGACAAATTTTGTTAAAACTATGACTCCTTGTTATGGAAGTGCCCCACCTCTCATGTGCTCTCCCAACATCATCAGTTGCTTGTGTTGAGGGTTCAAAGGGCCTATTTACTAAAACCCATATTCTGAAGTTTTATTTCTATCCCAGTTCATTAAGTAGATAAAGTCATCACATGGAGCACAGATGTAGAAATATACAGAGACCCTCGTCACCACCAAACTCCTCAGCTACTCCATACTCTCATGGCCCCCTGCTATTTACTGGAACCTACTTCCCTCCCAGCCTCAAGAAGTTGAAAAAACAGCAGCAAAAACTTAAGTGGAGGTAGTTTTTCACACCTAGTTATCAGATTACTATCAGATCAGGCACCATGTCCGAAATGCTTTGAAGAGCACCAAAGAGAATATAAAAATTCAAAATGCTGCCATTTGAAGACACGAGATCCATATTCCATTCTCCATATCCAGGAATAGTATGACAATACATTCAAGCACAGAAGTTCTCCAAAAATCAATTAGCAGGCCACTTAATTATTTGTTTAAATCAGTAGTTGAAAAGGAAGCTATTACACACAGTGCTACCCCCCTGAAAGACACAAAGCATGACTCAATGCTGTTTTCAGTTGTATTACCTCCAGTAAAGACACTTGTACTTAATAGCGATGTGAAATAACTCTGACCCTTCTAATTTGCTCTTCCCATTTTCTACAGGAACCTGGCCTCTTGTACAAAAAGAACACAAAGAAAACAACCATAGGAATGCTACTGATGTTCAGTTACCACTTCTCATCCTAAGGGAAAAAACAAAACCAAACAAACCCCTTGAATAAATAAAACCGATCAAGGCCAGACTAAGAAAGTTACCAAGCCTATTTAACAAAAATCAGAGTAGAAAGACATACTTTGTAAGGTACTTTCTAAGCACAGAGTCTGGAGATGGAGGAAAAGACAGCAAGTGGGCAGGGATGTAGATATAGAAGGGTCCTGGCAGCCTAGTCTGTCCTTTCCTGCTAATACACACCTAAGTCAATCAGAAACAGCATCTGCCTGATCAACCTACAAACCAGTGTCAACACAAGGCAACAGCAAGATAACCAGTTTCCTGGATAACATCCACCTGTGCTTTACCTGACAGAAAGCAAGGCCAGGGGGTGCGTGAAATCCTTTCTTACAAGGGACTAGAGCTCTCAGGATGGGCACGCAGTAATTCACTTGCCTTTTTAAATACAGACACAGCACATTGCTCTAGTCCCTCCTAGGACATCAGGTTACACCTCTAGGGTTTAAAACATTAGTGCAGCCTTTCTAACAAAGTATGTGCCTCAGTGACCTGCATTATTCTCTGCTACAGAAGAAGTAGCCAGATTTGGTATAATCATTACATTCCTAGCCACACCTCTGACAAAGTATGCAAAAAGCTCTGAAGTTCTGTCATTCCTGGATCCCAAAAGTATTTCATCTGCAAATCTAAGCCAGTGAGAGTTGCATTTGTTATCAAAAGGTAGATAAGGTAAATTGTGAGTTTCAGCATGATTGTCCCTTTTCAGCAGAAATTTAGAATGTAGTGCTCTTAAGCTTTGGTCTCAAGATATACTCCATTTGAATAAGTAAATGCTAGAATTTTTTTGTAAAACATACAAAAACTCTCTCAAAAGCTATTCACCTACCAAAATACTTTAATAAGCATGATAATCAATTTGGGAGCGACACAGAAACCCCTAACAAATACAGGCTTCTACAGACACACCTGAAGACAATTAGCTCTTGGCAATGACTTTTGGCTGCTCTACTCGCAGTAACATAATAAATACACAGTGTGTAGGCTGAGAGAAGCAATGCACATGGAACAGAACAATGGAGAAGCCTCTGAATTTTCTCTCTCAAGACAGACACCAAATTTTTTATTAATACACTCTACAAACTATATTACTAAATGTGATGAAGAAACAGAAAAAGCTCTTCAAAAATATAAGATTGTGACACAAGCTATATATCCTATTATCTTCATTTATTGTCCATGCATTTCAAATGGCATTAATTTAAAACAGTAAAAAGCAAAGCCATTAAGTACATACAGGGCCCCAATAGCTTCAGGTGTAAAATACGACTAGTTTCTCACAACAGCTTAGAGTGCTGTTGTGTATGGAGTAAAGTGTATTGAGTAAAATTTTATACCATTGCAATTCTATCTCGTGTATACCCAGGAAAACACATGGAGTTACTGTGAATATTTTCTCTCAAAGAAAATGAATTACCATGGGTGCAATATTCCTGTATCAAAGGCGCAATAGTTCACAGCCATCTTCCACATCAACATAAAAATTTATTGCAAGTGATGTCAAAATCCATTAAGTCCCACTTTGTTTGTTTATTACTGATCCGCCGCTGGAGGCAATCAGCTCCATCTCCAACCGGGCTGCATTAGCAGGCTGACTCCAGTGCAAAGTCAGAGTGGGGAGCATGAACCACCTCTGAAAACAGTCTCAGTTAACACAGCTAGATTTGCACAGAAACAGATGAGGAGTGCTCATGAAATCTAGCAGCACAGCTGAGCGATAAGGGAAGTATCCTCCATCTCTAGGTGAGTAGTGAACATCTTTGGAAATAAATATCTAACTCAAGTGATTTGTTGAAGTTAAGAGTTCGTCCACCTGAACTCTTACAGGAATATACCTCTACCAAACTCTATCCTGTTATATAACTGCAGCCATTTTAAAGCTTTTGCAGGACTTCAGCAATTCCCACATAGCTGAACCTCCACACAGTGTGTGTACACAAGATCAGAGTAACCCTTTTCTATTCCCAATCATGGCCCCACCTCAGCTAAAGACGGAATCTTACTGCTTTCCGATAACTGAGACCCTGCCTGCTTCAAAATCTTCAACTACTCTCAAAGTCACGCTGCTTTTCAAACTTACAATTCTGTCGATACTGTAGAAGGCAGCAAAAGAAATCAGTTGCAGTCTCAGAGCTATGCAGCTCTGAAGAAAAGATACCAGTAAAACTTGCTCCTGTCATTAAAGAGAGGAGACAGAACCCAACCAGTATTCAGCTTCCCAAAGCTCTGTGATCTAATTCTACACAAAAGGCTTAATAAGGTTTAGACTCATAATACAATTAGTAATTTAGCTCACAAATTAGACTATCTATTAACATTCCAGCAGAGACATCAGCCATATGAGGATTAAGAAGGAATCTTCTGCTCTCAATATGGAGTGAGAACTTGAATGCTTTAATAGACCACTTCAGTTTCTGCACAAGAGAACATATATTGCATTGTACAGAATGACGTGAGCATGGCCAGCATCCTGCTCATATATTGAACTTTCATCAACAGGAACCCCGTTAATAATTTGCACAGTAAGTACAGAGTGGGAACTTTCAAGGTCATCTTAAAGCACAATTTTAACTGGTAAAAATTTGTACTGATAGCACAGAATACACGGCATATGCATTTATAAGCATTAGAAGCACACATAAAAACAAGGGCCAAAATTAACATGTCAGCATGGACAAAACACAGGTTAACCCAAGGTATGGATATTATACAACATTTAACTGCAGGATTTGAATAAAGAAGCATCCGTTTTCTGAATCTTTGCTTACAACATTTATTCTATATCTATTATGAAAGGAAGGCAGATGTATGTAATACAAGGTTCTGCATCATCTTCTGCCCATAATCAGTGCTCAAAAGATTTAGAAAAGAGCTGATACCTCTAGCGTACTACTTAATAGCACTTTGTCCACACAGCAAAAAATGTTCCAGATGAATTTTCAAAGGCAGGCCAAGTAGGCAAAAACCACTCTACCTATTATTAAGGAACTAAAATTTCAATTGCTGTATCCAAAAAGTGCTGTTCCGATTTCCAGAAAACTATACGTGTAACTACATTTCTACAAAATGCTGATATTGCTGTGCTCATGCTAACTTGTGTTAACAACTGATTTACTTGCAATTATTGTGTCAACAGGAGCTTTTTGTAATTACTTTCATAGTATGCCCAAAACTGACTGTATTCATCTTCAGGTTTTGAGCTTGTGTTTGTATAAATAGTGCCAGTATTACTAATTCTTTTTAGCTTGAAAAACAAACAAACAAAAAATCTTCATCAGTTTACTTCACACTCTTGTAAAAACCATTCACACCCAAATAATATTATGAATAACATCCATCTGGTCTGAAATCTAGATCTGGCCACAGTACCTCATTTTCCAATAGCACTGCTTGCTGTTTCTATCAAATGTTCAGTGTGACTACACTCAGTGCAAAGTAAGACTTAAACTTCACTCGCTTGTAGTACTTACTCATAAGCACACGCTTTGCTGGCATGTGCATTAGCACACGCATTGGGACCATTTTGATCTTATTGGTCTCAGAAAAAAAAAAAAAGAGGTCAAAAAACCTGACTTGTTATGAATAATACTCAGGCAGTCAGGAACTGTATCCCTAAGCTTCTGTCATAGCCCGCCCAGAGGCCCTGGGGCTTTCTTAAAATGTGCACATAGATCTCCAAACTGTAAGGGCAACAGAGTGGCCCATGGCACCATAGGATATCCTAAATCAGAGCTACCATCCTCCAGTCTCAGCTCTCTTCTCAGCTCAGTCACAGCTGCCCAAAGGATGGAGGTGGCAGAGGAAGGCAGAAATGATCTGTGATTTGTGGAACATGGTGATGAGGAGCAGACATGAACAGAGAAAAGGCGCTGGAGAGAGCACAGGAGGTGGCAGGTAAGCAATATATTCTTAAAGGTGGCCTGGTGGTTAACAGCTTTGTTAAATATGTATGTTATTTGCTGGGGAATAGATGGTACTAAAGTGCAATTTTAGACAGAACTGAAAGCAGGTAAGAACCCTCCCTCTTCCTCTGCACAAAATTCCAGAGTACACAGCTCTAGCAGATTACTATAATTGGCCAATTCT
Organism: Ciconia boyciana; assembly: GCF_034638445.1. Lineage (NCBI taxonomy): Eukaryota > Metazoa > Chordata > Aves > Ciconiiformes > Ciconiidae > Ciconia > Ciconia boyciana. Next base: position 56,107,385 of record NC_132935.1, on the reverse strand, counting down.
TTCTTTTATTGCTAGACCACTGTGTAGAGTCAAAGCACTGAAATCATGCGAATGGGGCTGCTGGTGAATGTCACGTATTTGCTCAATGCCAGTTTCAAGCATACAGATCTGATTTTTTTGCAGTTCTGCTCCCAAGGGTCCAGAAATACACATCATCTAATTCTGGCACACAAGCCAGAATTAATTTTTCACTGCTGCAAATCTAACATGGCACTCTGCAGTTTGCAAAGACTTTAACTGAGCCAGTTCTGGAAAAGTGCAATTTCTCACTCACAGCGAGTGGCTCCCAAACTGTGGTTTGCAAAACTCCTGTGATCCACCCATTACGAGCATTGATTTGAAGCAAACAAGCCTGTCAGATACTACTTCACTGAGGCAGATTTACTGTGGACTGATTCAGGAAGCTGAGAGTTTATATTCATTTTGAAATTGAGATCTTCAAAAATACGGACAGTTCTCATTACAAAGTCGTTGAGTTTGGGCTACACATCAGAAACTGACTTCATTTTTGCAACGAACGCAACAGAACTGACAGCCAAGCAATAACTTTCAAAATACAAGCTTCTATGTTGCAGCCTAAACTGCAACACATTGCATGTAACCAAAACCTCCAAAGTAGTTCCTGGCTGATGCCAGAATGAGTCCACAGCTGCTTTCTATTTCCATTCGTCACTGAGTCGTAACAGGTATCTTCCAAAACAAGAATTTAGACTTCCAAAGACTGTATCTGTTTCTCTGTAGACATCAGAGAAAGACTTTCAAAAGCAGCAGACTATGCATGCACAGTTTATGTTCCCTAATTCCCCTTGAAGCAACATCGCAATACAGCTAGACCAAGCCCAGACAGTCTTTATCCAAACTTCTCAGGCTGAACATATGCAATACCTAAGGCTTCACCCCTACTCCCAACTCAAAATTACTATCTGCACTCCAAGACTCCAAGTCCACTATATGACAAAGGAAGGTACAGGTGAATAAGGCTGAAGAGCACATTCAGCAATGGATCTACCAGTGAATCAACCCACAGGCACAGCAGTATGTTTGTCTATGGTTGAAAATAGAACAGAAATAGCTGAGGAATATTATTCTTACGGGGTTATTTCCATGTCATTTCCCTGTATGGATAATCTTATGCTAGATACTAGGCTACAACTTGAAGAACATTTTAAGGCTTTTTCTGTTCACACCTTTTTGTGGTCATGTAAAGTTTTTAATGTGGGTAACATTAAACTCCCCAATATTCAGGATGCAAAGAAGTAACATTCTACTGGACAAACTGACTTTCTGTTAAGCAATTGTACATGGAAAGATCCAGCTTGTTTAAAAAACCCAATCCACGTCTGCTGTTGCTGCATGGCTGCTGCAGAAGCCGGTTTTTTATTTGTCAAGAGTGTATTTCAACTTGCCTTGGGCTCCTGGGCCCTACGCAATTTCAATGCATGTTTGCTCTAAAGGGCGTGTGCTTGTCTCAAACACTCTTAAATAAATAAAACAGTCAAACCCCAGTGTTTTCCAAATCCTCAGATGAAAATGCTAGGTTAATTCACATAAATCCTTTACTAGCCTAGATTTATGTAGGCAATTCTAACACCAATACTTAAAGTAAAAATAAATAAAACACACCTCATGAACTTTATATATGGTCTTCAATCCATGTGCTTTGCTGTCACTGTAAACAGAAGGTAGTAATGTTGGGCAATATATAGGGTTCCATTTCACATTTTCAACCTCTAAGGTTTTAAATAAATATTAACTTTAATTGTGTTTTGGTTTTGTTGGTTTCCCGTGACACTCACAGACCTAACCCCAAAAGGTTGCTTTCATACTTAGAAAGTTGCCTGCAAAGGTTTTCTTTGGAGCTAGGATTGAATCAAGATGACACCTCTCAGATACAGTAAAGAGGGCATCAACTGCACGGTGCCTTAAAATTATTACTGGGACAACAGTTTATCTTACATAACTGAGAAATTACTTCAGTAATAACTGTCTCTGCAGAAGTTAAAACGAAAAACAGCTTAAGTGATGTGTTATGTAAAGTGCTTATATTAAAGTGTTGAATGCAGTGCTTTGTAAAATAATCATCTACTCTGCAGAATCCAGAAAAGGTAACATTAAAGGAAAAAAGGCTATAGCAATTCTCAGTCATTAACATAAGAACTACCCCACCGAGTACTATGGCTCCTGGAAATGTCCACAACTGTCTATCTCCTAAACATGTGACAGTATTTAAGCACATTGTTGAGTTTCTAGGGAAGACTGAAGTTACAGGTGGTGACAAGTGACTGCTGTAGATTTTCTCTAAATACATTGGGGGGTTCTGAACTGTCACCTTCTTTTTTTTTTTAAATGTAAATTTAGCAGATTTCTCAACCATGAAAAAAAATCCTACTGGTCAAAACTAAACAAAAACCCACAAAAAGAACAGAAAAGCCTGGCTATGAAGATCCTCACCCATGTCACAGTCAAATGCCAGAGCACAGACTTAAATCCAGGTCTCTCACACCGATGTAGGAGTTCTGATCACTAAGCAACTGACTGTTACAACACGAGTTAAATATATATCTGTCTTTTTCATGCTGTGCTCCAGTGGTATGATTCATGTTAGGCTATGTCATCCCAATGTGGAACCAGAAAAATCTCCAGGCTCAGAAAGTGCCACTGAGAGAAAATAATTTCCTGGTTAAGATTATGAGACACATCTTAAAATAGTTAAGCAAAAGAGATCTTACACTATCAAAATAGTAATAAGTTCCAAAAACTGTAATCATCAGAACGCTGTTGATCCTGAATTATATAGGTTGACAGAAACATCACAGTAATTACAATAGATTATATATAGTCCTATACAGATATGCAAACAGTGTCAAACCTTGAAACAAATATACTTCCTCGCAAGTTTCTACCAAGCCTGTGAGCACACTCTGAACAGGCTGTAGAGTTGTTAGGACATTAGACTTCTGGCAGTGATTTTATTTACTGGAAGGATGGAAGAGGGAATAGGTAATAATGAAATTTTTCTTTTCAAATGAAACAAATAAACAAATCACATAAGAAGAGACAGCAACTATACCAAACAACTACAGAGAAAACAGTTATGTCTGATCTGGGGCCTAACACAGTTCATTGAGATGGCCATTGACTTGCATGTTTGTTTAGCTGAACTGTTCGTTAAAACAGGAAAAAGCCATGAGCATTAAAATAGCAGAAGTGAGATGAATGGGAGTTCCTATGCAGGTAGAGGACAATGTGAATCCCTTTAGGAAATCTCAGTCTCTGCTTGAGATATAACCTGGTAATATTCTTTTTTCAAAACTGGAGATCCATTTTCTCTACATACCCTCAGAAACTATGTAGACTTGGTAACCAAAACTTTAAGATGTGCATGCAGATGACCATTTTTTGGTCATAAATTACTGTATCAGCGATAGTAGGATCACTAAGCATCAGCTCCCAAAATAAGGAATTGTTTGACCTTAGAGGGAGAAGAAAAAGAGGAAAAAAAAAAATACAACCTCCCTGCAACCACCTCTGCTGCAAGTATGCCATGAAAAATGCAAAAGTCTGCTAAAGGGTAAGAATTCGTCAACTTTTTAAGACACAGACATACAAACTAGTGCATAGATTACAAGCATATACACAAGTATAGAAGTGCACGTCATGGACGGAAATTATTCACCAGAAAAACAAATGTGAAAAGCCCCTCTATTCATTTACCCATAAGAACAACTCCATTATGAAAACCTCAAGACATTACTGGTCCACTATCCGTCCACCTGAAAGTACATAGAAACTCCTGTAATACCCTCCTCAATCTTATGTTAGAATCTCATCAGCACAACTAAACGGTTCTTTCATCTAATCAGCCTACCCTTATGCACTACAGAATTAAAACAAAGGGCCACAGACAAAAGTATTCTATCTAGTATATTACCTTCAAAAATAAAGAGTCTAAACAATATTTGATTTTAGAGTTAAGGATAAAAGAGGCAATAGGATTCAAGGCAATAAAGCACAATCTTTCTGAAAACTTCCCCAAAATAACCGTGCTGTAAACCTCAAAAAAAAACCCACCAAAACCAAACAAACAAAAAAAACCCCTGCTATAATACAGGCATGTGATGCTCTATTTCATTCTCCTAGAAGATGAAAAGCTAAAGTGATGAAAGAGGTAATTAGCTGTTAGTTATTCCAGAGCAAAAACACATTTCTTGTGATTAACAAAACAGTGCTGTAAAAGATATTTATTATAGCTTAACACTGAAGAAAATTTTAAAAAAAAAGAAAAGGGGGGGAGGGGGAAAGCCAAGCTACCCCTCAAAAAACCCTACTGTAACCAAAACTTACTGCTCTCTAAATCAGGGCAGATTACACATGGGGGGAAGGGGGAAAACAAACACACTCATGAGCAAAACATTGGGTTTACACCATTCCAGAGAAAAGAATTAAAGATTCATTAACATCACCACACTTAATCATATGTGTAAAGATAATCAACTATTGCTATGTAAAGCTGTCAGAAGACATATTCAAGCCTTGAATATATTAAAGACAAACGTGTTCAAAACTAAGATGACAAAAATAAGAAAATGTGAATAATTATAAATCCATTTATGTTTTCCAGGTGTAATTTAGCTGCCTTTAGGACTTCAGCTTTTTTTCTAGAACATCTTCTCTTCCAGTAAGGTTCATCTGTTACACTTCCAGAAAATGTTATGCCTTCCTTCCCACCTTTCCCTCCAACCACCCTAATTCCAACCTGTTTTGATAACTTCTTCCTGCTAATACTGCCGTGGTTTTGTCTGAACAAATGTGGTCATTACTTTGTTTCCGACCACTGCTCCTTATGCGGCAAAGGGTCACTGTGGAGTCAGACGCTTCTGGCTGAGACACTTCTTTCCTATTTCCTGCAGCTACTGAGCATGAGTATGTGTTAGAGGCATAAATACACCTTTATTTTTACTGTTATTACTCTCAGAAATCTGGGCATAAAAATGTCTTTCCTTCATTTTTAAAAGCATATGTGGGGACTTACCCTGTGTATCTCCTCATAACATTAATGGAGGCTTAATGGCTTAAAAACCAACATGACACATTATTCCAAAATCAGTACAGAATTCCACTGACAGCAACATCATTTCTGAAAATAATTATTTTGAGTGGAACAGAAAGCTTCTTAATAGGTTGTGAGAAGACATATACTCACACAACACTTAAGCTTTTCTTTAAGACAAGGATCAATCAATATAACCTTATCAGATCTCTATAGCAATAACCTTTTCATTTAAACCACTAGGAAAGTACTGACAATTTCTTTGTAATTTCATGCATTTTGTTGTGTATTTTTATTATACTAGAGCATTCATTCATCCTTCTGTTGAATACTAACACTGATACTGAAATCAGCCTTTTTACGAGTAATCAAAAGTTCATTTGTATTATAATCAAACTGGTGCAAACAAGCCAACAATGGATTAAAATTCTCTAGGTCACAAAAATCCATCATATATTTTCACACCTCCCCAGCTCCAAATACACCTACACTCTCATAAAGCCCAGTTTACAGCCCTTCCTCTTTCTACGCTTAGAAAAGTGGATTTAGAGATGCAGCTACACCTAGTGATCAGCAGCAGATCACAGCAGGCAAAACTCATGAAGACACTACCAAAATCAGAGAGAAGTATGTGAACATAGTGGGGTGAATAAAGTGACACAGTAAAATTTATTGATAGACTTCTGGGGTTTTTTTCCTAAATATATGACCATATGCTCCAAATTGGTTTTAGTTTCTTGAAATCCTTTTTAATACATTGATAACATTACACACTAAAATCAGAAATACAGATCTGGAAGTTATCAGCAAAAATCAAATGAAATAAAAAGGACTCTCTCAATTTTTCCTACAGAAATTGAGCAGATAATTCAGCTGCATTCACACATCAGCAAACAATTTATTCCCAGGAAAATTTTCAGAACTACTTTACACAAGAGTCGTAAATGTGAGCTGAAAGGTTCATAAATGCATGTCACTTTCTGGGGAAACATCTTTAAAACTTATTTGAGGTAGCTACATCACTAAGTGTTTGACAGTGACACCAACGAGCTTTAAACACAAGAGAACTCCCTCTCAAATGGCATTTCCTTTAGCATGAAGTTGCAACGTGAAATACAGGATCAGTTCACGGGTCCTGACCCCACAACATCACTGGACTTTGTTCTATCAAGTCTACACCTATAATCTTCCCCTAGCTGAATCTAACGATGCAAATGGAACCGACTGTCTCAGCAGTAAGGTGTAAAACTGACCTGGCCACTGGCAAGTAGGCTGTTTGGCACATTCACTGACCACCTCAGTGTATGAGTGAGCGCACATGAAAAATAAACGATCTCCACATTTTTTCAGGTCAGACTCAAATGACATTAGTGAGATGGAGTTCAGAAGCTTATTCACTCTATCCTAACATGTTTTGTGATTTGCCTGAGGATTTGGTCTCTCTAGCTGTCAATCTAGCAACTTCTGTGACAACTAAATATATTCTTTTTTCATAAATTATATGCTACTATATTGTTTCAGGACACTGTGATTTGTTTTCCTCATGGATTCTGACGACTGCTAAATCGTGAGACCAAATAAACATCACAGGATTTTTTCCCCCGGTGTTATTACATCCTTGTAATATTTTGTAGGATTTATTTTTAATTTCTGATGAGGTTTCATTACTAGCTTTTGACAACAGGACAAGACCAGAATAGCTAAATAAAATAAATTCAAAAATTCAACCCACATACCCACCACACAGTTTCTTTTTTGACAAACTGTGCCATTTCCAAAGCCCAGACTCTCATTTTTACCTGAAGCATTCTGAAGTCCATCCAGTTTACAGGGGAACACAAACTTTATTTAATCTGTTTCTAACTGTCAAAAGGTTTTTTAAAAAAAAAAGAAAAAAAAGACATATTTAGAAGCCAATTCTTCAACATGCTTCTATTAATTTGCTGGAGTATTTTAAATAGGAATACTCTTAGGTGTAAAATACAAATCAAGTCATTCACCTGTTCACCTGACAGCAAGAAGTTTGGTTTGAGAATCTTTCCCCACAGCTCTCACTGTTTAGCAAGGCCACATCCACACTATGGACTTTGGAATAGTTTTGTTGATGAGCTGACAACTGTGTCAGCCACTAATAAAGCTGCATTTTCAGTAGTATGTGTTACTTCCCTTAGGAAGTGGAGGAATGCAGAGTTGATGGATGGATAGAGAGGAAGGAAAGCAGGTGGAATAAGCAATGCAAGCAAAAGAAGAATTTGTTAAAATGAGAGATAACCACACTTGGAGCTCTTTGCTGGTCAAGTGATCAGAGCAGCTATAAAAGACTTCCAAACAGAGAGCCTGAATGCTCAGAGAAATCTCTTTAAACACAATTAATTTTACCAGAAACTTTTTATTTTCTATACATTGCTCCAATTGCCAGGAGCTTCATTTCAGCTGGGATAGGACCTATGAAGACTTAACCTATATTCTTTCTTTTCATCTTCCCTCTCTGCAGTCACCAAACATCAACATCATTACACTGAATTTCAACTTCAGCGTGTCAAACTTCTTCCTTACATCTGTTTTTGGAAAACATGATTCTTGTTTTTAGAAAGCCTACACCCAAAAATGAAATAGATTAATGTAAGGCACAACATCTATTCAGAATGCAAGTTTTTGTATTTTTAATCCATGAAATAGCTTGAGGACTACTATTGTCTATGCAAAACCTTTACTAGTCACCAGGAAAAGTAATTTTCAATTTTTTGCACAGCACTTTTCCTCCTGTTGTTCTCCTCATAATTGCCACTAGCCCTGGTGCAAAGTTTGTTATGAATGGCCTCCTACAAGCTCTTTTAGTCAGTCCGTCCATATCTCTCTCTCACTGCACTAGTACTCATCCCTTCTCAGACAGGACCTAAAACTTTTTAAACTAGTACCGTAAAAAGAGTGTGTTAATATACAACCTTGTCACTTTCCATAGCAAAGGAGAATATAACAGCCTAATAATAGCCTCCCTTGGTCAAATTCGGGTTATAAGCAAGAAGCACCAATTTCAGAATTCAGGCTGTGTGCAAATTTACACCTATCTGAACATGATGCCTTCATAAAAACACAGTTTCTGAGTTCTATTACATATCTCCTTGCCTTCAATTTCAGCTCCCCATTTTGGTATTTGACAGAACTCATCTCATCCAGACCCTTCATTTTATGCAAGACCTAATATTTAGGCTTACAGTGTCCCTTCTAACTTTCCACACCTCCATGTTTGACCTAAATTCCTTACAGGACTGGATTGCTTTCCCTAGCCTGAATAATCTACCAAGGAGATGGAAGAAGGAACACAGTGGAGTCAGGTGGTATTTTGTATGACAGGAACACCATGTTTCAGGAACTTTTGTAATATTAGCATTCAGTGTTCGCATGGGACCACTTAGTAACATTTATGTTAAAATTATAAACAAAAACAGCTAAATTAGGGGTGCTACAGTTTCTCAGAAAGAAACTAGAAAAAAAAAAACCAAACCCAAAACTACTCTTGCAGAAAGACCCCAGCTACTTTTAAAAACTTGAGATAAGCAGCATTGTCCATTTAAGACAATGTTTTCAATAACATCTCTTGAATTCAAATTCTTGAGACCATTTGCTTCTTGAACTGATGAATGCAGAATTTTAAATTCTTTAGTTAAGGACTCAGAGAAAAATCTCATTGTTATTAACTGTTAAGCTGCTTTCAAAAGATTACTTGAAAGCTTCCAGGCCTTAAAAAGCCAAGATCCGATCTTTCAGTAAGATTATTTTCTGAATAAGAAACTCAAATAAAACAATAGCTGATGGTAATGTTAGAACCAATCTCTGGAAAACAAATCAGTCATTTTAGAAAAGGGTAAAAATAAGAATGGAACTATAAATGCCAAAGATTACTTAACTTGCCCACTGCTATTCTTTGCTTAGAACATGTGTGGAGTTGGTTTTGCTTCTTTTTTCATTGTTTGTTTTTCAACTTTTTATAGGTTAGTCATATAACTCCCGTCTGCAACAAGGGACAGCTATTACAAAAGATAACTACCAACTCAAGGACAGATCTTTCTGTAATTTAATTTCTATGACACTGATGCACCAAGCTTTTAACAAAAGCAACAGCAATTTTTTCCCCCAAGCAAAAATGACTCCCAGGCACGCACTTCAAATGGTAAAGTACAAAAATGGAAATTTCATCAATTTTGTTCTGAGTGCCAAGAATCAATATTTAAAAAAAAAAAAAATCTGTACGTGCATCTTCACAAATAATCTTTACATTCAATATTTAACATACACAGGCACGCAGAGGGAGAAAGGAGGCCAGATTCTGCATCCCATGACATCCTTTGCAATCTCACTGATGTGTGTAAATTGCAGCCTCTGTTATTCAGTTCTTCAGAACGGTTGGAATCACACCTTTTGAATAACTGTATGCACAAGTCATCTGTGAACTGTTTGTGGTTTTTATCACAGTTCTTTCCACAGTGTGAGGCAATGGAAATGAATACGACAGATACAAATCTAACACTAATGTGGGATTGTTCCTCAGTAACATGAACAGCACTTAAACGCTGACCCTAGTATAGTATCAGCATATCGCACGCACAAGTCATTTAAATATCCAGGAGAATAAGAGTTGCCCCAGCTTAAGTTTAAACAAGAAGTGAAACAGTTCACGCAGGTCAGCAATGAGTTATGGATTTATCTTAATAAAGCAAGAGCTCTCACTGAAGTCTGGACACTAGGCTTCCAATATTAATGAGTTATAGGGCTAATATACATGAGTTCAGTTCCATAATTCACTACAGAGCATAGCTTCATCCTAACAGGAGTGTTCAGAAAAGATTTCATCGTTGTTATATATCACCTCGGTACAAAACATTTTTCTGCGCAGGGATCTTCTGTCTCATCTGCAGTAAAACTGCTGGACAGAAATTAGGGGAAATGCAGCTATGTATACAAAAGGTCCCTGGAGCCCAACATAAAACCAGAATTTCTCGATTTTTAAAAAAGTTTTAAAACAGACCACCAATTCCTAGCCATAAAACCTGGTTTAGCTGCATATAAGCAACATGTGATGTACAAAATATAAACTATTCTGCAGCCTGAGCAACAAGGAAAGTCAAAAGTATTGCTTCCCACCAGATCAAAGTACACTTTGCATGAACTGAAGACCAGATGTCTTCAATTTAACGTGCTTTTCAGTTGCACTCACTTCATACTAGGAACAAAACAAACAAAAAAAAATCTGAAGTTACTCTTTGCAGTGAAGCACAGAGAACTATTTCACAATCCAAATTTCTGTCTAAAATTATGGGTTTCTTCAGCATATAAATAGGACAGGGGTGCAGGCAGAGGACTCGAGCCCAAGATAACCATCTGCAGGTCTTGGACTTCAGGGAACAGAAAGACGCTGTTGATGGAGCACTTTCCCGGGCTCTTCGCTGGATGTGAATCCTGACACCCCGCAGACGCAGGCAGCTTCTGCCCTGCCCTCCGAGGTGACGATTTTGGGGGCTGCAGAAAACGAGGGGCCAGGGCTCTACCTCCGGCTCTACCGGCGTTTCACAGCCGCACCTACGGGCAGCGCGAAAGGCGGGGAGCTCCGGGGGCGAGGGAGGAGGAACCGGCGGGGCGAGGCAGGCAGGCAGGCCGGCCGGTGGGGCACCCGCCAGCCCCCCGAGGAGCATGACAAGTTTTTGTTCCCCGTCGCCAGCTCCGTCGCCGGGTGGAGCGGCGGAGGCGAGGGCGGCGGGGGCCCGCGGCGGCTCTCCTCGCCCCTCCACCTCCCGCGCCGGGGCAGCGGGAAACTTTCGGGAAGTCGGCGGCGGAGAAACGCCGGAGCGAGCCCGAGTCCCGCCCGTCCCTCCAGCCCTGACCTCGCACTGCCCGAGCCCCGCCAGCCTCTCGCCCTCCCCCTCAGCGCCCTTGCCGGCAGGGCACAGGGGCGCAAACCTAACGGCATCCCGCCGCCGCCTCCTCCGGACACTTCCCCCCCCCCCATGTACGCAGCGGCTTCGAAGTGTCAGCCCCGCCAGGGGGACGGGGAGAAAAAAAAAAAAAGAGAAAAAACAAAAAACCAAACCCAAACGCAAACGACTCCGAAATCGCAGCGCTTCCCCTCCTTGTCCCTCCGCGTCCGCCCGCGGGAGGGCTGCCCGGCCCTGGGGGCAGGCGAGGCGGATCCTTACCTGTGAACGTCTGCGCTCCCGCCGCCAGCAAAAGTCCGGCCAAAGTAACCAGGCAAGTTCCAACTTTCCCCATATTTCCACCCCTTCCTGCTCCGGATCCAGCAAAGTGCCAAAGTGTTTGCCAAAGTAGGAGGCGCGCCCCTCCAGCCAGTGGGGCAGGCGGGGAGGGGGGAGCCGGACTCCCCCACTTGGTGCCCCACGGGCTGTTTTCCCCTCCTCGCCCTCTCTCCGATTTTAAGGGCAGGGAAAGAGGGGTGCGAAGTGGCCGGGGGCTGCCTGCCTGCCTTCCTCCGGCCGCGCCGCTGCCCTCGCCCCAGGGGCCGCGCCGCCTCCCTGCGCGGACGCCCCACGCCTTCCGCGCTGCTCGCCTCCCCCGGTGCCCGGGGGGGGCACCCTTAATCCCGGAGCCTCTTCGCCCGGCGCCGCCGTTAGTCCCGGCTTAGCTCGGCTCCCTGACTGACTCGCGGTTCCCCCCGGCAGGCAGGCAGGCTAAAGGGAGCGCGGAAAGTCACGCCCAGCCGCCGGCGCCGCCGCTCTCCCCCGCTAGAGGGCGAGGCGGCGCGGGCTCGCAGCGGCGGGGCGCCGTTGACAGGATTTCGGTTGGCGAAGCGCTCCAGTCTCCCTCCCGGCGCCCCCCCCTCGCTGCCCCGAGAGCGGCTTTGTTTGCAGAGGAGGTGGCTCCGTGCCTGGCAGGACGATGTCGAAAGTTCCAGGACGGCGGGGGAGAGAAGGAGGAACCGAAAAAAAAATGAAGAAGAATCTCAACCAATGGTCTCGGTAACTTTGCCGCGGGCCGGCCCCGGCGAGAGCTGCAGCCGCTGAAGTTGGGGCCGCCGCGGCTACCTGTCCCGCCGGGACGGGGCCCTGAGGGAACGGCTGCCGCCGCCCCGAGCAGCCCGGCCTCTGCCCGCGCCCCCGCCCCACCGCTCTGGCGCTCCTCCGAGGCACCGGGACAGGGAAGGATAAATATAAGAGAGGGGGAAAGCGCTGGCTTTTCATAATCGTTTTGTTTTGTTTTTACAGACAAGCTGGAGTCTGTCGGAAGAACTAGTTCGAGGCCACTACTCAGGGTTCCGCGAAAACCGCAAGCGTTAAGAGCCCTGCGCTCACTGCGAAAGGCTGATACTAAAAGGAAATTAAGATGTAAATGGGGTTCTCCGGGCTGGCGAGCGGCACTGTGTTGTAAATAAATTGCTTCTTATTCGTGTGCTGCTAATAAAACTTCAGCTCTTTGCCCAGCCCTCAGTTACAGCCACCCTTCGCCCCTCCGGAGCGGTGCGGGGCGGCTGGGAAGGGCGGGAGGCGGGAAGGGACCCCTGGAGATCGCCCAGCCCGGCCCCCCGGCTCAAAGCAGGGTCGCAGCTTTTACTCCTGTGAGTGAAGAATGACGTCATGAATTGGCAGGGTTAGATAGTGAACGATGGAAGTAAAATCACGTTAAAATGGCAGTCACCTTTCATTATTCGCAGTCTGCGACTTCTGGTATTTATCTCTATGTCGTGTATGAAATACAGCTGCTTGACAATCTTTTTCACTTTGGGGCTTTGGCTCCTGGTGTCCAAGACACTGCAAGGATGTGTTTATTGGTTTTAAACCACTTCTTTCTAAATTGGACTTCTAGAGGTGGAAATACTTTTGTTGGCTATCGCTTTCAGTGAAAGCTTTCTTTTCATTTCAAGTGCAAGTGTGGCCAAAATTAATGCCTATTTATTCCCTGGGGGATACAAATAAAGCGGTAAAAACAAGAATCTAGATAATGCTGCGATTAAGGGTTTGAGCTGGCAAACACAAATATAAGAGCTCAGGTCCTAGGTTCTCATTTTTCTCCAGCACAGGTCCTCTGTTTTCTATGCTACTCTCATATATAGGTAGCCGGCTTCACTCTCGTTTCAACTGAAGCCTTAACTTTGCCCATCCCCCACATGGTAGGGCGACTTACAACATATTAATGAGTTGTGCATATTTTGTATTATTTTAACATATAATACGTCATCTTCAAACTTAGGCACACGGCTGTATCATTTCCAGTGATCACCCAACCATGCTGTTGTCAGGACACTGCTCCATTATGTTTTTGCTAATGCATTTGTTACGTGATGCAATCTTCACGAAGGGACGTGAACTTTTTGATGTGTGGGGGTAAGGCAGCTACCTCAAAAGTTAACGCAAGGGGGCAGAATAGCATTAATTGTTGTGTTTCCTGACGTCAGACTACTTTTGAATTGTGAGCATTCTCTTCGTTTATTATTTGCCTGGAACTTCCCAGTCTTCTCCGCGAAAAATGTTACCTTAATTCCACAAAGCTTTGATAGCCTTGGGGTAGGTTGCAATAAAAATTCTAATTTTTTTATTTTACAATTTTTTCCTGGGTGTATAATTTATGCAAATTTTATGTTCTAGAAAAGCTGCAGTTATAGCTTCTGAAAATTAGAAACTATAGCTACTCTTGAAAGTGTTACCTTTGTAACTACAAAACTGTTAAAAAAAAAAACCTTAGAAAGTTTCATAAGTAATTTAACTTACGGCAAATTTAACTTTAAAATGTGTCTTCTAGTGGATCTGTCACTAAAAATCCAGAAATGAAATGAACAGTTAAATCGGTGCTTATGCTAATGATGACCTCTCTCTAGGTTCACAATGTCCAGACACACACAAAATTGTATCTCTGATCAGCCAATGTCAATCCTAACACAGTGTGGTAAAGTATCGTGTTCAGACATATAACGTTAACTCTCAACCCCGTTTTTGATACAGCAAATCGAAAACGCCATGCCTATATCCACAGCTATCTAGTGTTAGCTTAGCGAGGATGAGATAGAAAGTCACCGAGTTCTGTGGATTACAGAAGAGCATGTAAAAGTGTTTGGTCACAGTTACGGTAGGAGTAAGACTGAAGTGCTTGACCTTCAAAGATATAACCATTCTGCTTTAATTACAGTAAATCTAAGAAACGGTTAAGCTTCGGGGAACAGCTAAACCAACAGGAACAATAGAAAACACAGGTCATGCATGGCTGATCAGGAATTGTTAGCTGTGTTTCGCTGAGTTTTAGTACTGGAGCATGTATGAAAACAGTCCAGAAATACTACAAAAAAGAACTAGAGCATCAAGAAAACACTAGACAAAAAAACACAGGTTCACTAGTGGTTGGATTCCAAGAATGCCTTCAAGAGAGTTCATTAAGGGCTAAGCTGTGGCTGGAAAGGGGATTGGAAGCATATGAAAAAAAAACCCCTTACTTTGCTGATTGTTTCTTACTGACAAACGGATACTTTGCATCTCTTCTTGAACTGGATCACCTCAAAGAAATACCTGCTTACAGTTCCCTACACACACACACTTCAGCTTAGGAACATAGAAGATCACATATATCACAAATATAATTACTCCTGCTTAAAGGAGTCAAAGAATGAGACAGTAAGATGTGGAATAAGGAGAAAAAAATCTGGAATTTGTCACAACTATTTTCTAGACAACTATTCTCTAGTTGTCATAACTATCTCTATCTTTTCTTCTTGATGCACATCAATAGGAAATGCACACAACCAGCCTTCATTGCAAAGTTTTTGTTTTATTTTTAAATACAGAATTTGTATATATACCACTGGGGGGAAATTAAACAACCTGATGATAAATTATGAATAATTACACTGTTTATTACACAAACTTGACTGGCTCAGCTGCCCTCTCCCTGCTAATAGTTCTCTTGCAGATCCATTTCCAATATTCCAGAGCTCTGACCTACTCCTGACAAATGATTTTTGAAAATTCCAAACTGATAGAGAACCGTATTACTGGTTAGAGAGGTCTGAGGTCCAAATACTTACCATAATGTGGAAACAGAAGTACTTGACCAATGTTAAGGAAAAGTTCTTAGGACAGGCACACATAAATGCTTAACAATTACATATATATTGTGTTTATCTATTTAGCTGTGACCTTTCCTTTAAGGCACTAATGATATTCACAATGCTATTCATTCTATATTACTAGCACAAGAACAAGTAAACTTATCTCAAATTCCATAAGGCATCAAGGCCATCCTGCATAATCTGTAGCATGAAGTCACCCTTCCTATAACGATACAAAGCAGGAACACTCTCTTGCTCATGTTACAGCACAAATAGAAAAGTGAAGACTCGTATTCAAATATCAGAGGAAGGCCCAAACATCCTGCCTTTTTTTGACCCGTGACAATGCCGATTAAGTGGCCAAGAATGTGGGCTACAGGGCTGTCACCTGATCTTTTGGATCAGTAGCAGATAACATCACTCGCAGCTCAAAGCTATTTTTTGCACTATAGAGTGCAAGAATGATTTTTCACTAGCCCACTCCATCTTGTTGTAAAGCTCACAGACAAAACGTCGTGAGTCTTTCAATGACACTACTGTTTAAATATGATGAAAAAGTAATTTTCTTCACAGGACGGGCACATTTTTTTAGTTAAGTACAGCTAATTAGCGAAAGTAAGATGTGCTTTGTTAGAAGAAAGACAGACAATGATTCCAATTCTCTTTTTATCAAAGCTACTTCCCTGCTACAGTGAAATTCCAGAGCCAATCCTTGGTCAGGAGGACCACTCAAGAAAAATCACATTATCTCTATAGGCTGAGGGAGAATATGCCAAACCTAAAAGGTTTTTTTCCATTTGTTACTCTTTGTTCTTAAATACAGAGCAACATCTCCTTTGCCAATGTTCACTTATCTTTAGGTAGCTTTATCTTCTAACCCAGATTTTTACGGATACTCTTTACCTTTTCACTGCTGATTTTTTGTCAAAAGCTTCAAAAAGAAAAAAAGTGTGCTTATCTATGTGCCAGGATTTATTGATTGCATTATATTCAATTATATTCTTTCATAATGTTTAATATATCTATATCCATAGATGCTGGAAAGGTTTCATTTGTTACTGAAGAGCTATTTCAGTGATAAATGTAGTGTTCTGAATAAATCTTCTAGTGTTTATTCAAAAAGTCAGGTGTGCCCCCTTTTTTTTTTTGAGGGGTAGAGTGAGGACATAGTAGTGTCCTTAAAAGATCATGTCAACCCCATACCCCGTCTTTCCCTGCCTCCGAGGAACAACAGAGAATTCCTTGGAATTCTAAAATTGGTCAGTCTAAACCAGCTACAAAAGTTGCTGCATACAAAATGTTCCATCTTCAGTAGAGGCTCATCATCTTTCCTGCTTATTGCTGCTGGGGTTTGCTGGCACTGGAATTGATCCCTGATCATTCATTTGGCACTGAGATGCGCTAATCACAACTGTGGCTGCTTCCTATCAGATATTGCCATGTGTAACAGGACGGCCTGCTTTTTTTTTTTTTATTTTTGGTACTGCTAATGATTTGTGCAAGCAATGATAATGATCCACTTTGTACCAAGGACACCTTGCCTTATTCAGTTGATCACTCTGAAGTTTGGTGGTAATAAAAAACATAGTCCTCTTTGTTTCCATTTGTTAAAAAACAACACTTTTGATGATTGAGGAAATTCTGCATGGTCACTCCTGGCCATGATATTAAACCATGGCTGGGACTTGAAAGAGAAAACACATCCAGATCTTTGAAAAAAGTACTTAAAAGACTAGAGAGAAACAATCTTTAATCAGAAGTTGCTGAAATAGAAGTGAGAAAAAGGTCTGAAGTATCCAAGGAAAACAGTGGGGGACCTTTAGGTTCTGAATGTCAGGAGGGGAGCAAAGAGCACCAGACGGCGCTGTACGGACGTGGTTACTGCTAGTTCAAACCCAAGAACAAATAGCTGCATTGTGGAAGAATATCTATTTCATAATCTCACACTTTGCTCTAATAAGATGGATAAGACAGAGTGTAGCCTAGGCAGGCAGAAGCTTGTAAACTCATAAAAAATTTAACTCTATATGCAATGCTGTCTCTCTATTTGCTGCTGGAAGCAAAGTTTTTGATTCCATGATGAGCGTAGTCTCCTTTTACCCACACATGTGATTTGTATGGACAAGGGAGAACATGTACCTCATACCAGGTTGTGTTTGATGCATTTTGATGTCCGGGAGCCAAATCCTGTCTTGTCTTCTGCTCATCAACATTTTATTAGAAATCTATTGTGTTTAACAACCTACAAAGACTTAAAACGATTGTGGCTTTTAACTCTACTCAGAAATTTTTTATCACTGTATAGTATATGTGAAAAGCAGGCCTCTTCAAACTTGAACTTTCTGTCAGGGAGCAGAAAGGGTCAGCTGCTCCCTAAGGGATGGGGAGCCAGGAGCTGAGTGCAGTAACACCTCCCAGCAGGAGAGAGGCCAGGGGTCTGATCCACCAGCCCCCGCAAGGTAAGCAGGTTTGCGTGGCAAGATTTTGGTAGCGGGGGGGCTACAGGGGTGGCTTCTGTGAGAAGGTGCTAGAAGCTTCCCCTGTGTCCGGCAGAGCCAATGCCAGCCGTCTCCAAGATGGACCCGCCGCTGGCCAAGGCCGAGCCCATCAGTGACGGTGGTAGCGCCTCTGGGATAACTTTAAGAAGGGGGAAAAAACTGCTGTGAAATGGCAGCTGAAGGAGAGGAGTGAGAATATGTGAGAGAAACAACTCTGCAGACACCAAGGTCAGTGAAGAAGGAGGGATGGAGGTGCTCCAGGCGCCAGAGCAGAGATTCCCCTGCAGCCCACGGTGAAGACCATGGTGAGGCAGGCTGTGCCCCTGCAGCCCATGGGGTTAATGGTGGAGCAGATCTCCACCTGCAGCCCGTGCAGGACCCCACGCCAGAGCAGGTGGGTGCCTGAAGGAGGCTGTGACACTGTGGGAAGCCCACGCTGGAGCAGGCTTCTGGCAGGACCTGTGGACCCATGGAGAGAGGAGCCCACGCTGGAGCAGGTTTGCTGGCAGGACTTGTGACCCCGTGGGGGACCCACGCTGGAGCAGTCTGTTCCTGAAGGACTGCACCCCATGGAAAGAACCCACATTGGAGAAGTTCACGGAGGACTGTCTCCTGTGGGAGGGACACTATGCTGGAGCAGGGGAAGAGTGTGAGGCGTCCTCCCCTGAGGAGGAAGGAGCGGCAGAGACAACGTGTGATGAACTGACTGCAACCCCCATTCCCCGTCCCCCTGCGCTGCTGGGGGGGAGGAGGTAGAGAATTCAGGAGTGAAGCTGAGCCCGGGAAGAAGGGAGGGGTGGGAGAAGGTGCTTTTAAGATTTGGTTTTATTTCTTCTCATTATCCTGCTCTGATTTGATTGGTAATAGATTAAACTAATTTCCCCAAGTTGAATCTCTTTTGCCAGTGATGGTAATTGGTGAATGATCTCTCCCTGTCCTTATCTCAACCCACGAGCCTTTTGTTATATTTTCTCTCCCCTGTCCAGCTGAGGAGGGGGAGTCACAGAGTGGCTTCGGCACCCAGCCAGGGTCAACCCACCACAGCAGTGCAGGCCTAGATTCAACCAAGGCTCCAGATCATCAGGCAAGTTCACAGTGATGAGGCAGGTCTGAGAAGAAGCCAGGAAGACAATCTACGAGTCAGGATTAGGATCATGTTCATTGATCACCAAGCAGGTCCACAGTGATAAGACAGGTCCAAGATCAAGCTCAGAAGTCAACCCACAGATTGGGCCCTGGATCAATGGGGTCTGTGACCAGACACATGGAGACCAGTGTTCCTACAGCATAGCTCCAGCAGATACTGAAAGCCCCAGGGTGAGCTGAAATGGGGCTCCTGGGCGGAGGGTGTAGGTAGAGGCCCCAGGTGAGGCTGATCAGGGCCATTAAGGCTTATTACTGCACTCAGAGCCATCTCACTTTCCACCTTTGCATCTTCAAATATATTACATGGCTTTTAATATTTTTTCTAGCTTCCCATACCTTGTAAAGAAAAGTATATTCACTGTTCTTCTTTCACTACTTGTTCTTAGCTTCTCCCAAAATGCGTATGTCCTTAGCCGTGTCTCTGTCAACTATATCAGGAAGCACATACAGGAGACGAGAGCAAAATAGTTCAAATACCAAATACTGTTAAACAAACACCTACTTATGCCAACTGAGAGTGTATAACCTTCAGATTTGTGTATGGCTGAATAAGATTGGTCAGGAGCAGAAAGAAACAGAAACACAGGATTGATCAAATGCAAATACTTGCAAATATTCATATATTCAGTCTTCAAAGTCTGTACAAATACAGACTGTAATATCATCTTTGTCACTCGTTGCTTTGATCTTGTCATTCATCTGGGTTAACATCCTTTTCTATTACAAATTTAGGCTTAATTTCATTGTCTTCAAAGTTCTGTACTGTGCTACCTCTCCCTACTCATTTGAACTTCAAGTTGCTATTCTTTCTATTCAGTGCTTCTATAATCAACCGTGTCAAGGAATGAGACCAGAAGAATCAAAATTTAGGAGAAAAGCACTGTGAAGTAAGCTAACTTCTCAGTCTTCCAAGACAGAGTAATTGTTCCAAAATAAATTAACATTTATTACATAATAGAAGGAACACACACTGAGTTATACTGGCAGAGCTATAGCATTATATTTTTTCTGCTAAAAATATTCTATTCCATCCCTTTCCATAGATAAACCCGTTTCCAGAGTGGGTTTCTCTGCAGGCTCCCATCAGATGGAACATTCCCTTTAGTAGTAATCCCTAGAAATACTTGACAGAAGTTTATTTTTCAGATGTCTTCATACAAGGCAGAGGACTGAAGCAGACAACTGGAATAGTAATGTCTGATGCCATCAGTGCTAACATTGACTGATCACATCTGCGAGAGCCCTTCAGATGGTGTCTCCAGTTGGGAGAACATATTTCTGACATCTTGGGTTCATTTCACCAAAAATTCACAGAAGCAAAAGCCAACTGAAAAGCCATATTCAATATAAGGTTAGTTTTCTTTCTGCCTGTAGACTTCTCTTGAGTTTGTTCACTCACATATATTTTTCTTCAATAGCTTTGAATTAGCATCAGATAATAGTAGCTGTGTCTTGGCATAAGATTAAGTTTTTTCCAAAAGTTCATTTACAGCTAATTAAGAGTTTGTGAAACAAAAAAAGTGAAATATGCAGCCTCTTTGTTTCTCTTCATGGGTCTTAAAACCAGTCATTGATGGATGGAATTGGAGTTCCTTCTGCCTCCTCATTACTAACTCTTATTTAGCAATGTAGCATTCATGTTGTCAACAGCAGCTCTAGACAACTTCCTACTATTACTTCAATGCAATTGTCATATGAGATGCATGAGATGTTATTAAATTGGATCCTGTTGCAACATGAAGTTAAGATTTTTTCCCTACAGTTGTGGTTGAATGGAAGGAAGTGCACTTTATATCTTGTACTTGTCTTTCAACAAAAAAAAAAGATTTTTTTTTCCCATGAAGTCTACTTTAACAACAATTTACGCTGTTGCAAAACACTACGATACCGTCTCATTGGAGGCAATTCTGAGCAGGCAGACACAGTAGTCAGTGATGCAGAATCCATCAAAGAGGCAGCATATGAGCATAGATGTAAGTACAACCTCTCACACCTGTGCTGACTGCAGGTTTTTACCTTAATATGTTAAAAAGTTGTTGATAAGTAAATTATATGTTATAATGATGACAACTCTAAATTACGCGGTTTGTGTTAGTCATTTGTAGAATGTATTTCATATTTGTGTATTTGGAAATATTTGAAGGTTTTTTTGAAAAATGGTAATAGTGGGCCAGGGAAGGCACTACAAAGTTGAAAGGTTCACATGTAAAATCTACTTCTCTTATTTAATATTTTTTCTGTTTCTTTATTTTCTTTTCTTAATATTTCTGCTTTTTTAGAGAGGGGAGGAATATTTTTCGATATTCTTATGATTGAATTCTTGTTGGTGTTCGCTTGTGCAGAATGATGAAGAGGCGTGAAAGTTAAATGTGCTTCATACCATCATTTTTTCCTCTTGATTGCTTTCATACCAACAGCAGATGTCCAGTGAAGGGACACAAATATTTCCCTTTAGCAAGTCATTCCACTGAAAATAATGGGAGATTATTTAAATAGCGTGGCCCTGAGGAGACAAAGCGGGGGGCAAGCACAGGAGAGAATAGGAGCAGAAACGTACTCAATCAAAGAATGATTTTATTTGCATGCAGTGAAATTTTTTAGCAAGTTACACATAATAAAATTAGTAGGAATTCAACTACCCATCGATTTGTCAAAGGCATTGGGAATGATAACTTGAAATTTGTTGTGGCCATGAATGCTATTGATTCTCCTGCTCCGTGCACTATTGTGCTAAAAAATCAATTATTTAATAATTGATTTTATACTAACTGTTAAATTATTTTATTAAGTCTAAATTAAGAATTATGATGGATACAAATGTATGTGCTAAAACATAATGCTGAAATGGATTCCTCTCACAAGTTTAAATAACCATTCTGATGAGACAAGAATGATTACCAAAATAAAAGCATGATAAATAAAAGTCAGGAAGGCTTTGCAGATGTGGTGAATCATTACATATTACTTTGCCTTTCAAAATAAGTGTTGATCCTGCTGTTGCTTATTGTGCAGGACTTCAATTAAACTTAATGGGAGTTCTATGCACAGGAAAGCTGCAGTGTGGTGGATTTGGTTTTTTTACCCTCGCACCAGTATTAATGGGAATTACAGGTGTGTTTTGGGGCAAAACCACTACCCATATTAAAAAAAGTCTAGCCACATTTGCAGGGCTACATAGTACTGTTAGTTACAGGTCTCAAAAAGATGAATCTCTGTGGCAAATGAGACTATGTTTTCTCCCTTCTCCTGTGCAGTGATCAGATGCAAGCTTTGCTGAGGAAAATTTTCTCATGTTGAGGAACTGACCAGTTGTTGTCTGAAGCTATAAGCTAAGGGTATGTTGTTTCCAGAGAGACAGATGCTAAATCAGAGGCAATATCACAAATCCTTATTTTTATTACAGTACAAACAAAGAAAATATATTAAAAGAATACTACTAAAAATCAAGCACCAGCAAGTTATAAAACACCTAGATTAAAACACTTCTATAACTTCAGGGCTATACCTCTGCTAAATTCAAAGGTTCAGGTGCAAACAATGAATTGACAGAGCTCTTCAGAATATAATTGAATGAATTATGTGCAATAACCTTTGTGGTCACAAGCATTGCAGATATGAGTTAAAAGTTTCCTAGATTAGAAATTCTCCCTTCTGAGCACCAATCATTTTGGAATAATCCATATCATAACTGGAAGTAACTGCTTCTGCTTACCTCTTGTCTATAAAATCTCTGAAATGCTTCAAAACCAGGGATACACAGCTTCTGGAACAGAGTAACTGGGGAAAAACTCAAACTGAAAAATCAAAATATTTTTGCTTTTTCATGATCACACTAGTAGAAGAACTGAGTACAGTCAGGACCCTGAATATTAGGAAAGCAAACTTCCAGCTCTTCAATAAGTTAGTCAATAGGACCCCCTGGGAAGCTGCCCTCAGGAACAAGGGAGCAGAACGGAGCTGGCAGATCTTGAAGGAGGCTTTCCATAGAGCGCAAGAGCTCTTGATACTCAGGTGTAAGAAATCAGGAAAGGAGGGCAAGAGACTGGCACGGCTGAGTCGAGACCTGCTGGTCAAACTAAAGGGCAAGAAGGAACTGCACAGGCAGTGGAAGCAGAGACAGGTATCTTGGGGAGAGTATAAGGACGCTGCCTGATTGTGTAGGTATGGAATCAGGAAGGCCAAGGAACAGCTGGAGCTGAACTTGGCAAGGCATGCAAAGAATAACGAGAAGGGCTTCTACAGGTATGTCAGCCAAAAAAGGAAGGTCAAAGAAAGCGTATTGCACCTGATGAACACGACTGGCAAACTGGTAACAAAGGATGAGGAGAAGGCTGAGGTACTCAACAACTTTTTTGCCTCAGTCTTCACTGGCAACCTCTCTTCCCACACCTCTCAAGTGGATGGACTGCAAGACGGGGACTAGGGGAGCAAAGTCCCTCCTGCTGTAAGAGAAGATCAGGTTTGTAACCACCTGAGGAACCTGAACATACATAAGTCTATGGGACCTGATGAGATGCATCCCACAGTCCTGAGGGAAATGGCTGATGTAGTCGCCTAGCCACTCTCCATGATATTTGAAAAGTCATGGCAGTCAGGTGAAGTCCCTGGTGACTGGCAAAAGGCAAACATTGCACCCATTTTTAAAAAGGGTAGAAAGGAGGACTCTGGGAACTACCAATCTGTCAGCCTCACCTCTGTGTCTGGGAAGATCATGGAACAGATCCTCCTAGAAGCTATGCTAAGGCACGTGGAGGACAGGGAGGTGATTTGAGACAGCCAGCATGGCATCAGCAAGGGCAAGTCCTGTTTGACCAACTAGTGGCCTTCTATGATGGAGTGACTACATCAGTGGACAAGGGAAGAGCTACGGATGGCATCTATCTGGACTTCTGTAAGGCCTTTGACATGGTCCCCAACAACATCCTTCTCTCTAAATTGGAGAGATATGGATTTGATGGGTGGACTGTTTGGTGGATGAGGAATTGGTTGGATGGTCTCATCCAGAAGGTAGTGGTCAACAGCTCAATGTCCAGATGGAGATCAGTGACAAGTGGTGTCCCTCAGGGGTCTGCATTGGGACCAGTACTGTTTAATATCTTCATCAATGACATAGACAGTGGGATCGAGTGCACCCTCAGCAAGTTTGCAGGTCACACCAAGCTGAGTGGTGTGGTTGACATGCCTGAGGGATGGGATGCCATCCAGAGGGACCCGGACAAGCTGGAGAAGTGGGCCTGTGTGAACCTCATGAGGTTCAACAAGGCCAAGTGCAGGGTCCTGCAGCTGGGTTGGGGCAACCCCTGCTATCAATACAGGCTGGGGGATGAGGGGATTGAGAGCAGCCCTGCAGAGAAGGACTTGGTGGTACTGGTGGATGAAAAGCTGGACATAAGCTAACAGTGTGCACTTGCAGCCCAGAAGGCCAACCGTATCCTGGGCTGCATCAAAAGAAGCATGGCCAGCAGGTTGAGGGAGGTGATTGTGCCCCTCTACTCCACTCTCCTGAGACCCCACCTGGAGTACTCCATCCAGCTTTGGAGTCCTCAGTACAGGAAAGACATGGACCTGTTGGAGCGGGTCCAGAGGAGGGCCACAAAAATGATCCGAGGGATGGAACACCTCTCCTATGAGGACAGGCTGAGAGAGTTGGGCTTGTTCAGCCTGGAGAAGAGAAGGCTCTGCGGAGACCTTATTGCAGCCTTTCAGTACTTTAAAGGGGGCTTATAAGAAAGATGGGGACAAACTTTTTAGCAGGGCCTGTTGCAATAGGACAAGGGGTAATGGTTTTAAACTACAAAAGGGTAGATTTAGACCAGATATAAGGAGGAAATTTTTTATGATGAGGGTGGTGAAACACTGGAACAGATTGCCCAGAGAGGTGGTAGATGCCCCATCCCTGGAAACATTCAGGGTAAGGTTGGATGGGGCTCTGAGCAACCTGATCTAGTTGAAGATGTCCCAGATATCCCCACTCATTGCAGGGGCGTTGGACAAGATGACCTTTAAAGGTCCCTTCCAACCAAAACTATTCTATGATTCTATGATTTGTCTGCCTTAACACTTTCACCGGTGGTACTGTTCCTATTTGATCAAGTCCTGTTCCCAGTGAAATCAGTAGTAACAGCACAGCTCCTTCAGCACTTAGGCTGCATTTCAGGATACTAAGCACCATCCTAACATTGTGACTGGTCCCTGTTGTCCATACTGATTTTGCTATGCAGCTGTGCAGAGATGAGGCAAAGGTGGAGGTGAAAGGCCAGGCTGAGGCCTATTTGGTCTCTTCAAACAGAAGAGAACAGACAGGGCTCAACCCCGTGAGTTCACCATCATAACTTATGGGAGCTACCACATTGTGGTGACTAAGAAGCTACTTGAAGCAGATGACGAGCATGCTCTGGCCAAACAATGTCAAGATGAGAATAAGGAGCAATAGGCTGCCTGGTTATGCACACCAAAAGGCATGGCTCTGTCCTAAGCCCATTCCCCAAACTGTGGACATCCACCAATGGATGACGGTGGCAATATTAATTCAAAACATCTTTGTGTCATAGTTCACTGTCAGAAGGCCATGGTTTTTGTTGATGCCTTCCTTAGAGCACCTTTATTTTAGTCTCTCTGTCTCTGTCCTATCTTTCTGCATGTCCTCTTTAGATTGTCTCCCCTTCCCTGTGAAAGCAGTAGACCAAGCTGCCTGTTGCCTCAATTCCAGGAAATATGCTAGTTAATTCTGTAGGCCCCTGACTGCTCTCCTGAAAAATTGTTCTCCTATCTCCCATTTTGAAAAACGTTCATTAGTCCTGTATTTTTATTCCCATCAAGTTTGAAGAGAGGAAGAAACCCTCCCTACTGACTAGTATCTGTTGTCTCCCATCTAGAAAAAAAGTGTTTTCTAACATGTCACTTGGAGGAAGTCACAGTGTGTGGTTTTTCATGTGTGCCTTTTACCTACAGTAGGGCTTCTTTCAGGAAAGATGTTTCTCCTTTGATCCCTCTGGAGTGTCTCCCAGGATAAATGTCCTTAGGATAGTATCTCCGAGCATGAATGGACACCAGCCCTCACCCTCTGGGCACTTTACAACTCCATCTCATCCAATTGGTTCCCAGCGGTGCTCACTCTGAACTTGCTGCAGATGTGAAGGAAATCCCTGCAAAAATACAAAGCAAACACAAGGCACAAATCTGGAAATACCTGTCTCATGGCAGATGCTGCAGCATGCCTGGAAGACCTGTATGAGGTGACCCTGTATGGCAAGAGGGCGCTTGAGAAAGAGAAGCCATAAATGTTCCATCCTGACTGACAGAAATGCATCATTTCCAAAAAAAGAAACCACTAGGCTTTCTTATATAGGCATAGGTGTGTATTTTTGCACACTAGCTTGAAAACACAAGGAAATAGCACTGAGGCTTTGCACTGGCCTTCCCCCTGGTAGAAAGAGAATTGAGGAGAAGGGATAGACAAGAGGACAGCAGTGGAGACTGCTTTGGACCACTGGTCCATAGATAAGGCTGGTTGGGAGCATCCTGGGCTTAAATGCAAGAGGTCACAAGGCAGACTCACAACGCAAATGTCTGGTGACCCCAGACTCCGTTATTCTATTGCTACTTTGAGCAGAACACATATTTGTAAAAAGTGACTTCCAGCAACGGCCAGGGTCAAAGTGAAGGAGTGTGGATGCTACCTAGTGTGATGGTTCAGGTCAGGGCTGTTGGGCTCCCCTGTCAACAGCTCCTGTACCTTCTTATCTCTGCTTTCTTTTGTCTTGCTTCAGCCTCAGAGTTGTGCAGCTGAACCTCTGAAGATACCATGCTGTGGTCTATTCTGGCTGTTTTGGAATTAGGAGTCCCAGAAAGAAATTCACTGGGTCTTGATTTCCACCGTTCAGCAACATCCATGAGGGTTTGCAGAAGAGGTTCACCAAAGGAGTTCTCATATTCATTTGTATCTGATGGAAAGCAAGGTATGGCTAAAGGCATGCCCCTAACTAGTCTGACAAAGAGTAGGTTCTCTGCCTGGCAGGGCTGAGGCTGCTGGTGGCTCTGCATGATGATACAAGGACAGGTTGTGTAAACCTGAGCTAAGGAGGATGTCTGGGGAGACTCCGATCAATGCGGAATGGGAAGTATTCCTGCAGCTGCAACAGTGGATTTGTGGTACCACAGATTATGCTCTCTGTTAGCTGGGATGATCTGGAAGCTTTTTGCATTATTGTCTCAGCAGTTTGGGGAGTAATAGTCTGAAAATGGTTGTAAAGTTATTCAGCATGAGTGGTCTGTACAGTGCATTTGGCCTTAAGGCTGTCTCTGAAGATGCTCTTACAAGATGGCCCAGTGTAAAGATGTTCTTACAAGAATGGCACAGATGGTAGCTGTTAAAGATACAAAAAGGAAATAGCTGGGTTTATTCTTGTCTTTTTCTAGGTCCAGTTTTGAACTTTGTGTGTTTGGTTCTGTTAACAGCCACTAAGTGCACTGGTAAAATAATAATTTTGATTTAAAATGAAATCTGACAGGAGTGGGGAGGGATTGAAGTTGTAAAGATGAATGACTTCTTAATCTAACTTCCATAGGCATGTCAATGTTTTTGTTAATATAAAAAATAGTGATTGCACAAAAAGATAATGTACACAATGTTACAGTTTTGTAATGCTCGTAATGCCTGGCACATGATTACGTTAGAAAGCTGTCACTCTGCACATTTGGAAAAAAGAAAGAAAGAACCAAGAATTACATATAATTCCTCCTGTCATAACTTAACAGTATTTTTGCCCACTTAAGGTTACTTTCTCCAAAACCAGTGCTTAAATCTTCAGTCACCCTAAGTTATATTTTGACCTTTATAAATACCATTTTGACATAAATGTGCTGCAGCTTCTTTAGTCTGTTGCAGCTCACGTGGCCACAAGACTTTCTTCACTAATAGCAGAACACCAGCTGTATTAGCTGTATCTGTCTTAGATAAATGTAAGTGAAAATGTCCCTCACATTCACTGAACATTTTAGGTTTTACTGAGAAGCAAACATTTCTGGGCTGCTCCTGATGCCCTTGAGAACAATTTTTCTCATTTTTCTTCATTCTTCTCTGTGATTCAGTTTCTATGAAGAGACTCTAGGAGAAATACAAAAGGCAGGGGAAAGAAAGGAGGGGAAGGACAGCAAAGAAACAAAGAAAGGAAAGGTGCAGTTAAGAAACAAAACGGCATGTAACAGAAGCACTAATGAAGTGGGAAGGCGTGAAGGGGGAGAGGAATCAGAGACTCAGAATAAAGGGACCCAGAAAATGATGAAACAATTGTGACTGACACAGAAAAGTGGAACTTACCAGTAGCTAACATGAAAAGGATATTTGGAATAAGAATGGTCCACTTATATTTCATGGTCCTTTCTGTCCATGTCCATTTGGAAAAAATTACTGGAGGAGAGCACTCTGACAGACACAAATTAAAGACACGGAAAGTCCTGTGTCTTTATTATGACATGTATATGTTATGTGATTGCTGATCTCAGTTGATGACATTTATCTTTATGAATTCACTGAGTTCTTTAGGTGGGAGAAATCAGAAAACATATCAGTGGCATTCTCTTGGCTCTGCTCAGAGTGAAACGAAATGTCAGTGTCATCGTAAAGATGAGCTTTCATGTGTAATATATGTGTAGTATTGATTTTATGATGAATTACAGTCTATAAAATGCAAACTATTTTAAAGACCTTAAGAAATTAATGTTATGGATATTACTCATACACCAATAAAAGCATTTGCAGAAGACTGATCCAATATTAAAAGAAAATCTTTCATGCATAAATAGTTTTAGAATGCTGCAAATTGTGAGAAAAGGGTGTTTTTTTCAGATGTTGCAACAAAGTGAATTGTAACTTTATAAAATTAAGAGGTCTGCTTTGTACTATACACTGAGGGGATTCTCTGAGTTTACATTATGTCTACAAAATATGTCATCCTCAATAGCTGGCTTGGTTGAAAAAGACATTTAATGCTTCTCTAGGAAAAAAAAAAACGTATCAAGGACCACCAGTTCTGACTGATAACTTTAGTTGACACAGGACTCCTGGTTCACACTCAAGGACCAATTCTGGAGAGATTTAAGTGGGAGAATGATGGATTAGTGTGAGTGGTGATATCTTCATCATCATTGAACAGAGAGAGGTCAGAGTGGGATTAAGCTGTGCAGGAGAGAGTAGGACATTGTTGCATAAGGAGAGCTCAGGGAGGAAAGAAGAGACTGATCAGCCTCAGTTGCTGACCAAAAAAAAAAAGCAGATTTAGAGAAGAGATCAGTTCAGATTAGGAGAAAGTGTGCCAAAGCACCTGTAGATATCGAGAGTCTTGCAAGTTAAACTCAAAGGCATTTCTTTCCTGAACTTGAATTCCATGTTTTTCTGGCACATGGAGTCTGAAGGGTATAAACTTGATCTGCAAACCACTCTGTCACAGTGCATGACCGGAGGGCTTGGGAATGTGCAGATGCTGCAGTAAGGAAGGCTGGGGGACTATCACTTTTTTTTTAAAAAAAGAGGATGCTAGACTGCTAGACAAGAAATCTAAGTTCAAGAGTGTTAGTTTCAAACTGGAAACTCGAGAAACTATGAGAGGACTCAAAGCAGAGGCACTTTGCCTGAAAGCATGTGAAAGTGAGCAAATTACTCTATTTGCACCAGTTTAATGGATAATGAGGTTAATTTGTAACTGGATAACTTACCCCATATTCCTGTGTACCTTGCTGCTGTGCGTGTGCTTATGTACAGCTTCAGAAAATAAGCATATTTATATGGGAATAATTAAAACAGATACATGTATACATGACCTGCACAGACATTCTTTGCAAGATCATTTGCTCCAAAGATTGTATTCCTGCTGGTAGAATGCAGATCTGATTTCATTTAGACAAACCTTTCACTTTTTAATAACAAATGAAAGATTATCTGTATGTGAGACAATGCTATACATTAAGTATATGGCTAAGATGTCACACATGCTGAGAGAAAATTGTTGTCAAAGCAAATGAGCATTTTGATGATACAATGATAAGAATAATGTAATTAAATGCATTTTCATACCACTGATTTTATCACCCCATTTTCCACACTGTTGCTTCTAGCCATATGCTTTGTTTCCATCCAAATCTACTCATTAAGGAACAGTGACTAACATTTGTTACAGACAGACAGTGCTGAAGATCAGGTCCTGGGATTGTTGGAATAAGGTTTAATTCATCTGAAGAAGTAAGAACATAGTAAGAAAGAAGAGAGGGAGAAGCTGATATAAAATGGAAAAGCCCGTGAACACAGCTAGGTAAAGAATGGGGGGCCGAGGAGACAGATGATCAAAAGGATTTGGAAAAAAATTGAAGTAAGGGAAAATGAAAAAGACACAAACAAGAATGAAAAGGAAAGAAGGAAAAAGGGAGAAAAGGAAAAAAGGGGAGAATGAAAAGGAGCCTGTTAATGGTAGCTGGAGATAAAAGGGGAGAGGGAGGATAAGGCATAAAACGAGACAGAATTTAATTATGCATACTTTTCTTTAAATGGCCATCTAGCCTCCAGCCCTGTGGGCCAAGCGTCTGTTTCAGTTCGATTGGTGGAACAAGCGTGTTGTGTATCACAGCTAAAATATTTAGCAACAGTGGCATACTGAAAAGAGCGCACAGTTTTCAGAGGGGCTAGGCAGGATGCAATGTTGGGGATAAGGCTGCTAAAGGAGCAGGAACTCCGGTAGCACGACTCATCCCTGGGACTGGGCTGGCAGGATTTCACATACACTCCTCTGCCAGTGTGAAAGAGGCACTTGTGAAACCGAGGGCTCCTTTACTCTTTCCAGAGACTGGAGACACGCGTTGGGCTATTTTGCTTATGAGGGCCCACAGGGCCAGAGTAGTTGTACCATTTGAATATTTGCTAAAGCTCTGGGTACCCGTTTGATTATAGCACTCTGCCAAACCGTCTTGACTGCTGCAGCCCTTCCTCCCATGTCTCTGCCTCCAACTGCACCCTTCACTCTCTGCTGTGCTTTTGGCAGCATCGTTCCTTCCCCTCCCTCCAAATTACATGTTAAGAGGGGAACCAAGGAGTCATTCTCCAGTCAGAACCAGGCTGGTTTTCATAAGACTTAGTTATTATTCTGCAGCATATTTACATAATCAAAGGAGCAGGGCAAGAGTTAGGATTAAACCTTTTGCTGTTTGGCATTTTTAGGATTGGGGTCTTGGTGTTATATTTAACCTATCAACATACAAAGGCTTTTCTAATATCTATGTTTATAAAAACTTACATTCCAAATTTGGGAAGTCCTAAAGATCACAGATGAAACCTTCAGCTCCATCCTTAGATGAAGAGATCTGTCTTTATCCTCTTGGTGTGGTATGCTGGCACTTAAAAGGAGCTTCATACATTCCTATAGGAATAGCTGGTCAGGGAGGGAACCACCACCACGCTAAGAGAGGACTGACCTCTCCAACTGAGGTCTTTTCTGGGAACAAACCTCAAAAGAGCTTCTATGAGATACACTTTCTTTTTGTCCCAAATATTCTCAGGTCAGAAACTAAAAATAGTTTATTTTCTCCTGTTCTGCTCTCTCAGAGACAAAACACCATTGTCAGAAATGTTAAAAGGATTGCTCTAGAGTCAAGATGACTCACAGCATTGAACCACTCTTCGTGATAGGGATAATAAGATTTTACATTTTGAGGCTTGTTTTCCAGTTCAATCAACATCAACAGTCTTTGGATCTATTTTTCTTTTAATATCTCTGGTACTGTTACAGTACATTCTTTTTCTTGATAGTATGGGGGGGAACCTTGCTGTCTAATGCTACCATGTAAATAACATGCATAGGAATGTGCACTACATTTCATCTCTCCAGGTGTGTATAATTTATAATAGGACTAAGCCTGCTAAACAGTGAGGTCACGGCATGCCCTGGCCTCTTGGTCCCTCGGCAGCAAACCAGAGTGTGGTGTAACACCATTTCTGCCTACACAAGCTTTCCTTATTTTGAAAGGAAAAGTGCACAGAAGCTAGCAGATTATTATGGCTGGGACTCATACGACAGTACAGGATGATGCACGTGCTTATGAGACCAGCAATTTAGACATAACCAGAAAGACCAATTTCCATCTTTTTCTCCAAAAGGCACTTGTGTAAGGCTATATTAACTTTCTTTAAGGCTATAAGGCTATAGCTTTAAGGCTATATTAACTTCGCTTTTTCATTAACTTTCTTTCCCCCTTGCCCTGTCATCTCATTTTTCTCTCTCCTTTCTTCACTTCGTGTAGCTGTGATTCTGTCTTCTCTAAGAAAAGGTTTCTAATAACATCCCACTATTTCCTAAATGAGCTCAACTCCATTTGGCTTAGAACCCAAGGGCCAGCAGGCCACTGCTGACATTTTTAACACTATTTCAGATTCATCTCCTCTGAACCTCTTCTGAACAAACTTGCAAGGTGGGAGTTTAAAACGCCACCTAAGGCCTGATGCTAATGGGATATTCACATTCTGTTAGTACACGGTGTGTATGTTACTACCCATTACGCAACAAATTGATTATGGTTTGGAACTAAGAGAAAACCACATCAAAAGGACAGAAGCCACCTATTGTCCTGAACTTTGAGAGATCTATAATACTGTTTTTTTCTACACTTTTGTGGAGGTATCATCATTTACCCAAGTCTATATACCTAGTATTCTCTTACATAGGTATATAATTATAGCATCTGACTTGGCATGCACCTCTTTTGATGTATATTTTGGAAAAATAAGTATATCACTGCAGGTGGGGGAAAATCCAGTTTAATCATCGAAGAGCCAGGTTGAGTTCTTTCAGCTACTGGAAAAATAATTAGCAGCTGTATTTGTTCTTCTTTTCCTGCTACCAAGAGGAAAACTAATAAAAGAATGATCATAGGATATACAATATGCCAGTTAGATGTCTGCGTTTAAGAAAGTCTGTATCTACAGCACTTTATGGACATTATGGCTATTATGCCAATCAGTTCTCTGTTTCACTTTCTTTTAAAATAACATGAAGAAAAGACAAACAAAGAGGACACAATGTTAACTTGTTCTCAGAGCCAAGTCTAACCTTTGAATTTAAACACAACCCCTCAAGGGACTTCAAAGAAACCTTTACCCAGTCATCTAGAGAAACAACTAAACTGAGCCACAAAAAGGGAATCCTCACATCTGGAATTCCTGTATTTATCAGTATTTCATCTTTAGACATTTTGTGGAGCAAGGATTGGAACCCAAATTCTCTTTAGGGTAAAAGGATACCCTAACAACTAGCCTATCAAATGATCCTTTTCTTTGTTCTTTCTGGTTTTTTGGTTTGGTTTTTGGTCTTTTGGGTTGTTTTTTTTTGTCTAATGAATATTTCAGTACTCCAGGCAAAACAAAACAATTTTACCAGAGGCATTTAGGGAGTTTGCTTTTATTCTAGAAAATGTTGAAAGTAGACATTTCAACAGTTTATTAATTTTCCCCAAAAAAACAATGTCTGTTCCATAAACAGACTGGTTTAAGTAAAAACTGTTTTGGTGTTTGATTCTTTCCAACAGCTTCATTACTTGTAAAATCAGCATGGCTACATTGTTGTATTTTTAAGATCATAAACACGCATTGTTCTTCTTCAAGAAGCAGAGTAGAAAATTACTCTTTCTACTTCAGTCATTAAAATAATGTTCAAAATGACTCACACATTTCAAATTCAGATTTCTGGGGGTTTATATTTGTTTTGTAGGAAGTGGAAAACAAGCCTTAATAGACCTACAGAATGTGACAAAAGAGTTCAGACCTGTCACTGAATCATATGTTATGGTGAGAGAAAATGTTATATGGTAAAGAAATAAATCCCTATTGTGGAAAGAAAATGTAGGGTGTCTTGTCCCCCAAAATCTACAGCTGGCACTTACTCTGATTCCAAAGACATATACAGAGACAAGCACTTTCAGTGACCTGTGTTGCCACCATTCTGTGGTAAGCAAACATGAAGGAGGAAATAATGGACTATTCAGAGCCTGTGAGAGCTTGCCTGGAAGTTGATCTCACTAATGTGTTTCAGAGGAGAATTAAGGCAACATCTGCATTCCCAGATATGGTAAAATAATTAAAAAGCTGTTTGGGTTTTATTCTGCTGCTTTTAAAACCATGTCATGTCTTGAATGGAATAAAACATTGGATAAATATTTTTTTATCATCTAAGCTGTTTTTAGTATAGAAGATGGAGTTACATCTTTGTTCTCCTCCTAACATCTTAGGGTTACTGTGACTGCTTCAGGCAGCTACTAGCTTAGCTGGCTTCTGCCCCAGCCATCATGGAAGGAGTGCAAGCAAGGCTGCTATCAGTCAA
The DNA here is from genome assembly GCF_034638445.1 of Ciconia boyciana. Lineage (NCBI taxonomy): Eukaryota > Metazoa > Chordata > Aves > Ciconiiformes > Ciconiidae > Ciconia > Ciconia boyciana. The sequence goes on along the minus strand of NC_132935.1, from coordinate 56,073,293 downwards.
GAAGGCAAGTGCAAAGGTTAGTCTGGGCCTCTGTGTATTAAGTAATAACAAGGAAATTGTTTCCCTTCAAATTATTAAGACTGATTCTGCACTCACTGTGACCCAATTTTCTCAAAAATGATGGGGTTGGTGCAGGGGAGGAGAAAAAATGTGGAGCTATGTCTATTCAGAAGTTACTCTGAACATTAGAAGATGTTTTGCATTCCCAAGTTCTGCAAATTCTCTTTGCTATATCAGAAAAAAGGGCAACCTTTGATATACTTTTTCAATCGAATACTGTTTGTAGTTAGATAAAAAGAAATACTTCTGGTGAGTTATGAATGCTAACTGTCTGCTCAATAGGTGGACCATTTTGGCAGCTGGATGTGAATTAAATGGACTGCTTCATGTGTCTTTGCTGACTCAGTTCTGAAGCATGCCAAATTTCAGTAACGGGTAGCCAAATAGTTAATCTGATTTTTCCATTCTTTTCATAATTAGGAAAAAATCCTCCTCTCTATGTAGTGGCAATCTGCTTAAAAAATGGAAACTATGAAGTTAGATAGGTAGAAGTTATTTAGTCATAACTGAAAAGTAACAATAAACAAAATAATTGCACAGAGCAATTGCTTTGCAAAATTGATGTAACTGTACACATTTAAAATTGTACACAACTTTTATATAGTAAATCATTTAGCAAGTTGTTTCGTTTACTGCATCCAGCCTCCTCCCCAAGTCTCTCCTTGTTCCCAAATACGCTTTCAAGAATAATAAATACCACCTTAAGGGGATATGCTTTAAAGCAAATAACCACTGCCAAATAATTTATCACATGTAACCACTGGTCTCCATCCTTAATTACTCGCATTTTGTTCTACTGCTGGTTTAACAGAAGTTAAGCCTAATGCCTATTCTCTGTATATTCTTTCTTTCAAGAGCTTCTTTTCATCATGTATTCAGAGTTTGAACCAGACTGTCCCTTTTTTTGTGAAGAAAAGCATTTCTGTGGGACTTTGCCTATGGGACCCTGTGGCAGAGAGAATCCTATTTAATTCTTGGCATGCGACATATAAAAGAAGTCCTTGTTTGATTCAGGTTCACTAAACAATAGTTGGTACTTATTTGCATAGGGTAAGCTCTATGCTTAACTTCTGGGTAGTTCAGGTTTTGCCTGCTGTTCAATATTTATTGCACTATCTTATTTATTTCTTTAATTTATTTAATGCAGCAATATTTGGATGCTGTTTTTCTGGGAACTGAAACAGAATGAATAGTCTGACTCCTTGTGGTTTTATTGAACTTTTTTCAAGGTCATAACAATTTACTAGGGCATGACAGCCTGTAAGAACCAAGTTACCAAGAATTTATTCCACTTTTTAAATGGTTTGGATCTAAAAAAGAGGGAGGAAAAAAACCATGCATTTTCACTATGTTAATGGCAATCTAGTTTATTTCACTAAGAATACTGAATAACCAAAAGATTATATTCTGCTCTCATCAAACAGATACAATTCCTCTGACATAGTGGACTTGTGTAAGCAAATGTCTTCCAGCTTTTGGTGTTTATTAGGAAGGAAGTTTTAAATAGAACTGATAATTTTAAACAGTATTATAAATCGGCTTTGATTACACAGAACTATGAGATCTGCTCCTTTACCTGCAGCTTATTCTCTTAAAATCAAATCCTCCTCTGGAGTCATGGAATAGAAAATGAACAGGCGTGATCCTGACTATTTTCATTGCACTAATGGGTTTAGCTAGTGTTAACAGCTCTTTAAAACCAACATATGATGCTGAGAGCTGGACTCTACAATGATCTGAGCACTACACATGGCTTAAGTTGGATACGGTTCCCAGGACAGATCTAGGTAGGATCTGTAGCATCTAGGGAAGGCTCTGACTGTGTCGTGGTTTAGCCCCAGCCAGCAACTAAGCACCACGCAGCCGCTCGCTCACTCCCCCCTGGTGGGATGGGGGAGAGAATCGGAAGAGCAAAAGTAAGAAAACTCGAGGGTTGAGATAAAGACAGTTTAATAGGGAAAGCAAAAGCCGCGCACGCAAGCAAAGCAAAGCAAGGAATTCCTTCACTACTTCCCATGGGCAGGCAGGTGTTCAGCCATCTCCAGGAAAGCAGGGCTCCATCACGCGTAATGGTTACTTGGGAAGACAAACGCCATCACTCCAAATGTCCCCCCTTCCTTCTTCTTCCCCAGCTTTATATACTGAGCATGATGTCATGTGGTATGGAATAGCCCTTTGGTCAGTTTGGATCAACTATCCTGGCTGTGTCCCCTCCCAGCTTCGTCTGCACCTGGCAGAGCATGGGAAGCTGAAAAGTCCTTGGCTAGTGCAGCAACAACTAAAACATCTCTGTATTATCAACACTGTTTTCAGCACAAATCCAAAACATAGCCCCACACCAGCCACTACAAAGAAAATTAACTCAATCTCAGCTGAAACCAGGACAGACTGTCAGCTCATCTAGGTGAGAAGAGGAAAGAACAACATCTCCTCTGCTGCTGCCTAGGCTACTTGGATCTTGACTTGATGTAACCAAGACAGCACCAGTATTCATGGAGACAGTGACTGACCTCAGCTACTGCCCACCAGTACACAGCTACAGAACAAGAAGAACCACAACACAGAGGTACCTGTAAGGCTTGAGGCCTCTTGGGGCTACTCCTGTTCTGCTACCACCGGTCCCTTGTTCAGTGATCTAAATGTGCAATCTAGCTTGCAAAATTAAACGCGTGTTCTGTTTGAGGTTGCAAAAGGGCTGTTGACTACTAGTGAGTCATTACATGCAGACCTGGGCTCCCCAGCTGCCCGGGGAGTATACCTGTGGAGGTGTTTTGCACCTATTTAGCAGTCTATATGCAAGTACAAATTTTTGCAAGTGCAAAGACTAAACTGTCAAGATCCCAGTATTTTTGTCTTTTAAAAGGACTAGACAGAAAACTTCTCTTTAATATAGAGGTGGCAATGGAGCCCTCTTTCTGACTGGCTTGCACAGAGAATAGCAAGACTTGAAATGTTGCCCGGTCTCTATGGTGGAGCTGTAGAGAAGTGCACCTCTCAATTTTCCCCCCAAAGCAGCAAGATCTATAAACAGATAATGAAATGTTTTTGTGAGTCAAAACTAGTGTATTTCATTCAAAGTATGTTATAAGATAAAGCTATTTCAATACTCGTTATACCGTAATGAGCATGCTTTATGTTCAAAGCAGAGAGAGCAGGGCTGCATTTCAAAGAACACTGAAGTTAGGTAATGGATTGTTTCTCCAAATGTAGAGATTTCAAAAAATAAAGCAGTAGTTTTGTTACTTTTTTAAGGAAAACCATCCTGGCAATATATTTTTTTCATATAAATATAGAAAAAGGCAGTAGATGTGCAAAGGAATATATTAGAATTGAAGCAGTAGCATGTTTCAGTAGCCTCGGATATATGAATTAATTTTCTTCTCATTTGTTTGTTTTCTCTTGCTATACCTTTCCTTAAGTAGCTTGAGGATATATCTGAAGCAGTTATTCCACTTTTCCTTGTCTATTCTCACCAACAAATGCTATAGCAAATATAGGTTTCTGCAGCTATAATGATTAAATAAGTTCACTGACTGTGCTCACAAAGAATTGAAATAAGTCCAGTATCTGTCTTTTCTTTATCATAATTTACATACTGCAGATACTAATTTCCGAGAAGAAAGAATTAAAATATGTTCCCAAGTAAAAGATTAAAAATGTGTAAGAAATTGGATTAAAGTGGCTAAAATATTCCACAGAATTGCAGGAAAAATATGAGTTGTGTTTTGTTTTGTTTTCTTAGACTGTAGGGAAGACATTATCCACAAAATCATAAGAAATAGAGCCAATATAGCCTAGATTTATTCCTAACAGAAGACTATGTTAGGAAATTACAAGATAATCAAATCTCCGCTATAAACAAATAGGAACATTCTACACACATTTTTCTAAAGAACCAAGGGGCAATATTGACAGCATAAGGTTTTACTGGGAAAATGAAAGCAAACCTCTAGAGGACTAGAAGAATTCAATGCTAACTGCTGTGAACAGTGAAAGTTTTCCTTAGAGGGAAAACACCAGTGAAAAATTATGATTAGCTGTTTCCAAATGTGAGTTTGAAAAAATAAATGCAGAAAGCAAAAGGAAGTAGTGTGGTAGTAGAAGGTTTCTTGAGTGACTTATTGTCCAATTGTAAAACACTGACAGAAATTAGTAGAGAATTCATATTCAGTATTGCCTACCTCTGTTGTTTATCGCTTATTTTTATAGCTAGTTCCTCTGCTTCCTGAAGTAGAGGAATTTATACCCTTCTAGCATTTATAGATTTAGGTTTTCCCATTCCCATTATTCATTCTTTAGAGATTCTGAAAATCCAGCAGGCATCGTGGGCCATCTCAGCATTGTATCAGGCACAATTGCATGAAGTGTTATTTGAAGTAGGACCTGGAGCTTGGAGTGTGAACAGAGCTTGTTTGTGTCCTGTCTGCAAAATGAATATATTTATACCATACAGGTGGCTAACATAGGCATTGCAACTGTTGTCCATTGATCGCAGAGGGAGTCGGCGTCTGGCAACCTTGACTATTTATTAGGCAGCTTGAAGTGCATATTGCTCTGTTGAACTTCAGTGCCCACAGTAAAGCTGTAGGAAAAGTATGGCCTCTCTCAGTGTGCCAGGACTGCAGTTCAGATGATACCTGCTTCTGATGGTGGAGTCCATACTCAGAATCTGCAGCAGAGGAGAGAGTATTTATAGTCGGTGACCCCACTATTAATTGATCCAAGCGCAAGTTTGCTGACCTTCAGGCATACACAGATTTTGTCCACTTACTCTGACTTCTACCCTGTAGTGACTGTGGGATTCCTGGAGGCAAGATTTTGAGGACAATTCCTTTGAGTTGATGTTTATTGACATTTGCTGTGAAATATCACACAAACAGTGTTTGATAGACACATTTTTATAGATCTTGAATTAAGACAAAATTCCACACTTAAAAATGCAGTATTATGCTTGTTATCCTATCCTAATGAGCAGAGTTATATATATTAAATATGCACATTCAGATTTTGGGTTGTGGGCCCGATGTGCTATCCAGAATCCTGCCATATTAACTATTATGAAACCATACATGCAGACGGTGTGCTAATTGAGAGCTAACTAACCGACTTTTTCTCTATTCACTTATTATTGAAGCAAAACTTTTAGTGAGCCATATCATGCTCTGTCTGAAGTCCATGGGAGTTGTGTGGAACAAGTCTGTGTGGAACTGTGTAGAACAGTATTTAATCTAAAAAAAAATCTGGAAAACATTTGCTAATGCAATGCCAATGGTACGTAAGTTAATCTAAATGTTTGCATTACATGAGATGTAAAATGCAACATTTATTTTCAGTACATCTTTAAATTGTTTTCCTTGCAACTGAATTTTTTGTGTCAATGTTAGATAAACATAAGCAAAATACCTTTTTCTTCAGGATTTTTTATTTACTTTAGAGGAGTACAATGACTGCTAACCATCAACTGCATGTTTATATAAATAAGTAGTTTAATAAGATGATTATATTTTTAAGTGCTTTTCTTTCTTTCTTTCTTTCTTTCTTTCTTTTTTTATCTCTGGGGAGCAGATCTTTTGCTGTTATAAGCTATTCTATAAAGGTATTATCTTTCAACCTCCTCTTCAAGGTGTCCAGTAACAAGTTGTAAATTTAGCAGATTTTTTAAATGATTTTTTAATATTGTTTTTTAGCCTTCACCAGCAAAATTTCGTATTACCACCATTTTTGTGGCACAGAGTTATATGTACATGCCTAAAAACTGAGGAAGAGGAAAGAAAAAAAAAAGTTAATACTGTACAAGTTGATACTATATGAGGCATATATGTATGATACATCGTCATCACATATTAAAAGATGAGACTTTTCAAGAGAAAGCAAATTTCTACCAACCAAAAAAAAGGTTAAGTGATGACTATCCCAAAGAACAAAACTGTAAGTACTCGATTTTTAAATGCTGATATTTTCATTACTTCCCTAGTCAAATCAATCAAAGTAAGTCAGTGATTAAATTTGCAAGATGATAGATTGATCGGTACATTTTTAATATATTACCTTTAATAATCACATAACACCTTTTAAAGCAAGCTAAAAATTCCTGATTTCAGTATGTTAGCACTAGTAAAATACCATAACTCATAGAAACATTTTCTACATTTGTTTCTTCTGAATTTGTAGAAACTGTGTCCATTTCAAACTTTTATCTGTCCAAAAATCTTTAAAATTGTCAAGTTTAATTTTATTTGTTGGATATATGCTATACTTTTCATATCACTTTAAGAATCTTGATTTTCCTACTAATCAGCATTGAATGGTCTAAAGAGGTATTCACACCATCTACTTCATGCAGTATGGAGCATGTTGAGTAGAGCAGTCAAGCCTCTATGTATTAGAGATGTCACCAGACAGTGATTCAGGTCACCTGCACCTAAAAATATACAGTGTGAATCTCTTGCTGGAGGTCTTAAAAATATTCAGACTTAAGTTGTAAATTAGTTTTCTTCCAAAGGGCCTTTTCCATCACCAGCATTCGGTTCACAGTTCAGAAGGGAATTGCCTCTACACCCTCAAGCACAGGTAGCAGCACTGAGAAGTGACAGAACACTGGATGACTAAAGCCAATCCTCTTGGCTGTTGCAGCTGCTGTTGTATACATGTGTGCCTGAAAATACTTGCCTTTGTCTCAATCATATTAGCAAATCAAATGTCATTTGAATGACGTGAGGATTACTTCAAATGCCTCATTTCTATTCAAATACATAATTTTACACATTAAGATGCTTTTTATCTCTTTCTGTTGTGTTTCTGGTTTGGCCGTGCTTGCAAGATCATCCTAAAACAGATAAGGTGTAATTTCATATACTCTATAAATGGATTATGAGATCAGATCTCAACCTAAAGCTATTGGCAAAATTCTGATGAACCTCCAAGAGAAGATATCAGTCTTTAAATATTATGTAAGCTAGTATTAAAAGGCATTGATCTCAGTAGAGATCCCTCTTGGAACTTGCTCTTCTGAAAATGCTAAGGCCTTTGTAATCTCAACAATTTGCTTTCCACCTCCCTAATGTTCCTTACCTATTTTATTTTATTTTATTTTATTTTATTTTATTACCTGTTCTATATTTGAAAAGATCATGACACAATAATCCATCATGTCTAAAGTTGACTACAGGTTTGTGAAAATCCAAATATGTTAAATCTGCTGGCTCTGTCTATACCAACAGTTATTTCATTAAGTACTATGATTTGTCTGAGACGATTTACCTTTCACAAATCCACGATGACTCATGCTTATTAAATTGTTCCCTTCCAAACTGAACGAATCTTTAAGATAGCCAAAAATAGCATCTCAAAAGTTCTGCTGCTATTGGCTCAGGCTTTGACACACTTAAACAGACTGCAAAATATCTTCGTTCACTAATTTCCAGTTGGGATTTCTTTTTCAGAGTAAGTTATTATTAAGCCTGCATAAAGGTGGCAGAATCTTTCTCATGGATGTTTTTTCTTAAGATTTAATATGGTGTTAATCACTACAACTTCTGAAAACGATCCATTTCTGATCTAGGTTACTTTTCTTTCTTTTCAGCTGGTGAGACATTTGTAAGTGCTTATTCATGATATTTTAAAGGTCTAGCTATCTAAGATGTATTATTTTTTGTTCACAAAGACAAGACATTAGAGATACTTTTCCACTTATCTATGGAGGGGAGAGAGAAGCTTTAAAGCGCTGGGAAGACTAGCTGTAATAAACTATTTGAAACACTTTGAAGAGTATTTATTTTACCATCTTCCCTCATGAGTACAAAATGGACCTGTTTTTAAAACTACATTTATTTTACCATGACTATCCTAAGCAGTCTTCTTTTTTTAAAGCTGCTGTTTCTTTGCCTTTTTAAAAAAAAATTTATTTTACTTGTCACACACTTTTTATATGCCTTTCATATGCTGTCCAAGTTAGGGAAAGATTAGTAATGCTTGTGAAATCAGTGCAAGACTTTTATCACAGTTGTTGTTTAGGTCTTTTTATACAGTGTTTGCTTCTTCCCCTGCTGTACTCAGTAAGTTAAGGATTCTTATTTAGTGCAGCCAGTTTTATGTAAGACGTACAAGAATAAGAAGGCAGAGCTGGAGTGGAAAGTGAGCCAGCATATGCTAGTCTCCAAGACAATGAAAATTAATGGCTTATAAAGGAAAGAAGTAGTGTCGGAAGAATGAATCAGAGGATCAAGAGAACAAAAACAAAGAGCAGGAAGGTGAGGTGACCACAGTACAAATGAAATCTTAATGATACGAATTAATTTTTGTTTGTCCCAACATGCTGCACTGTTCTAATGATGAATTTGCCAAAAATCTGGAATTGTCTCCAAGACCCCGGGAAGCATCTCTAATTTGTGCACTGAAACATAAAAGAGCCAGTCACTGGCACATGTAGAGACTGGAGACTTCCACTTGCAGTGAGTTTCTCATATTTATGAATACGTCTTCTGAAAAACAAAATTCGCTCCATTAATTTCCCTGTCAACATCACTCAGTAGTTCATTGAATTTGACTAGGAAACCCAACAGCAGCTCCTGCTTCCTCCTCCCCCAACATTCTCAGGCCATTTTTTCTTGTGCAACTCATTACTATAGAAACAATCTTTCTTAAGGTATTTCAGTTTCAGAGAGCAATGCTATACTAAAGCCATTCTGCTTATAGAACATTTTGTTTCTTTTTGAAAATGTCTCAGATGAAATACTCCATGACAATAAATGTTTTCAAGAAACAATTTCCCCAAACACAAATGAAATGAGCACTTACTGCTATGGTGGTATTATCATGGTTTCCACAATAACACCAAAGAAGGTCATGTAAACTTTCATATTACCCATTTCATGTTTCATCTAGTTCTATATGTATGTGTGTGTGAATTTGATGTATTGTAGAAGTAGAGGCCTGGGAAGATTCATGTCATATAATTGCTTTCATGGAGTGATCAAGTACCACCTTAAACAGAGGTAGAGGCTTTACCTCAGAGTTCCCACAGAGCCTAGTTGTTAGGAAACCTCCTTTTCTTAGAGTTATAAATCCAGTTTCCACTCTGATTTTATCCATGGTTAAGTTTCTTCCTCTTAGGCAAGTTCAGTCCTTTAGTTTAAGAAATTCTCTTCTGTATCCTGGTATGTATCCTTAAAATTAAATTATAGACAGCAACAAGATGCACACAGTCTTCATTCGGCTAAGCTGTGCATGCCACACCTTCTATACTTTCTTCATAAGAAGGGAACTCCTTTCACAGCGCATTTTCAAATTTTTCTGGGTTCCTTGTTCCTCTTAATCCTCTTCTGTCTTTTATTTCACATTGATACCTCTATATTCCTGCCTGTCCCCCCTTCAGCTCATCTCTGCATCCCCCACCTCTGGCTCACCACTGCTTTTGAAAGCTATCTGCACATTCACTTTCTTCCTTACCTGCCATCGCAATATTAGGCTTCAAGCAGCAGCTGGCAGCCTGTTCCTCAGCTTAATTAAAGGCCACCCTTGAACTTCACAGGAAATATCTGTATTTGGGACCTCAGGACTCTAGCTGCGCTTGGAACAGTGAGAGAAATTTTTGATACGATTCAGTGCGTTAATACTGCTGGTGCTAAGACTTCCAAAGTGTCTGCCAGAATCCATACAAAACAACCCCCCAGAAAAACAGAAAGAATATTTTTTTCATTAAATATAACAAGTTCAAGGTAAAATGTGTGGAACCCAATGGATATGTTTTGCTATGTGAAACTAAGTCTTAAAGAATAACCAGTAATCGCTGTGCTTCTGTTTTCATGAGCTAAACTTAGTTTTGCACCAGTGGCTCACAAATGCCTATGCCAAGTAAGATGTTCTGACAATTAAGGAGGAAGGAAAGAAGTCTGTGGTTTGGGAGGAGAAGCAAATCCATTCTCTCTCAAAGGCATCTGAGAAATAAAAGGTTCACCATCTTCTGTTTAAAACTACTCTCCAGCTGCATCGGTTTTAAGCGTCACACATTCCAAACGTGTGTCATATATTTGGACAGAAGTGCTTTAATGTCATGAGTCCTTCTGAATCATCTCTTCCAGTAGTACATCCAGGACCGTCTTACTCGGCAGGCTGAGAGCAGCCCAGCCTGTGTTTGGGTTGCCCCAGTAGATACACGCGCTCACGCTGCACTGATGAGAACTGTACAGCAAGGAGAGATTCTGCCTGGAACATAAATGGCAGAGGAAAATCCTGTCCAGCACTTAGCATCACAAATGGCAAATTAAGAGATGCTTACAGATATAATATCTGTGAGCCAAAGAGAGGAAATTGTAGTAATCACCCATTGTGTTTGAGTAGTACTTTGTACTGTGAAAAAGCTTAGCATGAATATGGTATATAACTACATTGCAGCAGGCCTGTCATTTGGAAAGTGGGAGGGAAAGAGTTTATCCTCTCCTCCACCCCATCCCTCATTTGAGTTTCTCCTTGTAAAGTCATGTCAATAGCAAACAAAAGCTCACAGTGCAATAAGCATGAAGATAATCAGCTTTCAATGCTCCCACTCCCACTGGATTTTAAATAGCAGATTCCCCTGCGCATAACAGTTTTATCAGAATGCTTTGTTAAAATGGGGCTCTGCTGTTGATGTTCAAAAGCAAACACTGCTCTACAGGTATATACATCATCTGCAAGATTCACATGTTCCACTGGGCATGTCAGTCCTTGGAAAGAGTGGCGTCTTGCTCAGGTGTGGGAAAACTCAGGACAGCCCTGTACACCCATGCAGGACGTGATTACATGCTTGCAAGTGGAAGCTGTGTGGAGTGGTGTTCATTGAAGCACAAGCAGCTGCCGCTATCCTGCACTCCCGGCACAGAACTAGAGATGATAACGCAGGACGTCTGCCTCCTCAGATGAAAAGTTTCATTTGCTTTCATCTTTCATGTAGATTTTATAAAATAAGAGGTATTAAAAGAAAAAGGCAACAATTGGAAGCTCCAGAAATAGTTTATATAAAAAAAGCTATTTCCTATTATGTGAGCAAAGCTTGTGCTAGATTTCAATTGCCAGAGTATACGAGCTGCCTGTTGAAAGGTCCAACATTCTCATCTGGAAAAACTTTTGGATTTTATTCCTTTATTTGGCTTGAAACAGAGCTTTTTTGCTTTTGTTAAATCTTTAACTGAGGTCTGGGCCACAGGAAAAGTAAAAGGCAACATGCTGGCTAGAGGCCATCATTTTACATTTTAGAAGAAGGATCTGGAGTGAAAACAGATGAAAGCTATGGGGGCCCTGGTCAGATGGCAGTCAAAAGATCTGCAGGAGCCAGAAGGAACAGAGTCCAACATATTTGAATCCTGGCTCAGAATAAATCAATGATCAGCTGAAATTGGGGATGATGCAAGGAAAAATTAAAAAAGCGACATTCCTTGAGCTATTGCTTCAGCATTTTGTATAGCGAATAATGGAAAAATACCATCAAGAGGAGATTTTCATAATTCTGGTGTCAAGAAATTCTGTGAAGTGTTCGCACTAACTGCTGTCACTCCAATGATATTTCTAAAAAGAACAGAAGCTGCAGAGGCACAGAAAGCAAAGGATGGCCTAGAACAAACAAGAAGACCTGGAAAACCAGAAGAGAGCAGACTAAAAAGTTGTATAGAAATCTAGTCTGTGCTCAGCACCAAATGGGAATTAGAGAAGTAATCAGGGAGGAAGCAGACTGACGTACACTGGATGAGGTAACCCATCAGGTCAGAGGAAAAATTCATTTTGAGGAGGGCCGTGTTAGAGAAGATGTTAGTAGACGTCATTGTTTTTGTGAAAGCTAATGAGCTAATACAGCAACTCCAAACTTGCTGCCTCTGAAGCTTCCCATGCCCTTGTTTAGAAAAGTTGTGGAGGTCACAGACTGCAAAGGAACCTTTTAGCTTCACTGTGCAATCTTAAAGAGGTGCAGCCAATGCAGGAAACACTTGCAAGGAACAGGGAAATGCGGGAGGTGTATCTGGAAACAAGCAAAACCCCAGCTAACAGCTTTTCTGTTCTCAAATTGTGAAGAAATACAGTTCCTAGCATTTTTATGAGAATGGTTTAAGTGAAAAAAATAGCTCACAAGAAACGTTTTACTTCTTTTCTTTTAAAACTAGAAACTAAAGTGATCATGCAACACACTGAACATTGCACTCAGGTGGTTCTCAGGTGGATCAGCTGATATTCCTGTTTGGAAAATCCTTCACTCATAATGGTACCAAAACATTGCTTTATATGTTAACTATACTCCTATAACAGGTATTTATATTGCTATTGTTACTAGCTGTGCCATTTCAGTCAAATCCTGTTTCCTTTGTCATCCACCTATGGTCAGTGGAAGTAGGATATCCTCTTCATGCTCTGGGGCACAGTTTTGCGGTGGTGAGAGAGAGAAAAATGTGTCCGTCCTCGACATAGCTCAGGACAGGCTGAGTTACCCTCAGAAATACCTCCCTCCGCTGACTATACATGAAGACTCAGTTCTTTAGGTGCTTCAGTTCTCCTTGTTCTGCAGAACTCGGGTACCAAGAAGGGGCACACACTAGAGATTTAGCTTTATCAACTAGTTTGCACCATTAAACAAAATGATTTAAAATTAAACAAAATGTCTAACCTCCCCCGTAATCCATTCAATGCAACACACACCTTATTTGTTTTATAAATGCTGAATCTCCAGCTATGATATAAAGATCTTATATAAATTTACTGGGGGAAGCCAGGAGGAACAGAGTCCAACACAGTTGAATCCTGGCTTGAACACTTCACAAAGAGCAGGAGGGGGAGAAGGCTGAAGGAAGTTAGATCTGAACATTCATTGTTTCAGAAATTCATCACTGACTATTTTAAAAAAATCATTTAAACAGTTTTCCACATGTGCTATTGTTAAAGCCTCTGCATGTCACACAGGAAGACGTCTTGCGTTGCTGCACCGGGCCCTTGAAAGGAAATGAAGTGGTTCAGCCAGTCACTTCTTTTTTCAGTTTCCATCATTGTGTTAAGGTTAAAGTTTGTTTTCCTTACGGATACCAACTGTAAACAAGCACCCACTAACACTGATAGTCTCAAAAAAATGTGGTTTGTCTTTTAACAGAAGTTAAAACATCTGTTATTCTTTAAGATTGGAGTTATAATGCACACTTCAGTCTAGCAGCACTTAGCATTGAATTTAAAGGACTTTTCCTTCATTAGAAAGTTTCCCTACAAGGAGAAAAAACATAAATGAAGTCTCTCTAGAGACATTTTGCTTTTAATTGGTACTCACAACTGCCTTGCACACCCACCCGCCTCACACACCCCCTGGCACAACAAATGCTCCCCCCCACCTTATTACGTGGCTCCATTTATCTGGACTTTCTCCCTAAAGAGGAACTAAATAATCTTTATTTGTAGAAAGAGGCTTTGCTATCAGAAATAAATTACAAAATGCATATTCACAAATCTAAAGGCTAAAATCTTTGGAAGGACAAAAATAAATATCGACTACAGTTTGTTTAGCAATCAATTTTTTTAGTCCATGTTGACCTGTAATGACAAAGGAGCTTAACATATTTCTAACACTTGTACATTTTACAACTAGAAACAAAAGAATCTGTATTATTGTAGTGCATCTGTATTTAATAGTTACAAAATAGTGAATCAATGTTACTCTCTTTTTCTTTCAGTAGCATTTTCCTTGGAAAATGGAAACTGCTTTACAAACCTAAACTAATACAGAGAATTTCTCTCTCCCTCCTTCTCCGCCATCATGAGTAGAATCCTCTCTGGAAAAACCCTTTCAGGAATATTACATTCTAAAGATCATTGATTGTTAAACTGTATTACATTCTTTTCCTATCATCTTCCTGCACTGAAGACTGCAAAGACACAAATTGTTATTGCTAGCATTATTGCACCATCTCATGTTGTTTCCAGTGGCTCATAAATTCTGTATATCATCATATCCTTTTCCTATGACTTTACATTAGCACTGTAAAAGCCCAGAATATGGATTACTATTTTGGACTTATTTTTCTCCTTTTTTGGATTATTTTTCCTGAATAATTATTTCCAGTACATGAAATGTATGTCAAATGAACAAATTCTTATTATGTAATCTTGTAATCTTGTAATCTTTACAGATACAGCCCAACCCATGTTGGGTTGCCCTGGTACAAAGAGCATGGCACCTTTTTGCCACACTGGCATTCAAGAATTTTTTCCTAAGCCATCTCTGCTAGTCGTCTTGGCTGTTGCAAAGAAAAACCTTGGGACTGTAAACAAGAATTTGGCATTGGTCTGGGTCCCCAGAGAGCACTGAAGAAAAGATCAGGAGCCAAAGACAGTATTTTAAATAATTCTCACTGTTAACCATTTCAGTGCTGATGAAAAAAAGCAGCAGGCATGAACATAATGCAAACATCTGCTCGACGGCTGAGAGCTTTACCTCACAGCTTGGGAACTCAGATGGACGGGGCTTGGAGTGCCACCTTCTTTTCCCTCCCGGCTCAGGTTAAATATAACTGGACTGAGCTTAAGGCTGTTTGTTATTTGCAAGCCAAGGTCATTATTAGTGCAACAGCTCGCTGGGTCCAAAATGTGCTAAGCACTTTACAGAGATGTAGGGCAAGGCAGGCCTCAATCCCACAAAGCTGATATGTCAGTGTCAATTTTAGACACAGCAACCAAACCTGCCACTCCTCCCTCTCCCTCCTTCCCTCCCGTGCCCGTTTCCCTGGGCTGTGTTGCCTCTCTGGTCACTTGGAAAATCAGAACAAGCATTTAGCTTTAGGACACTGAAATTTGCCTCAGCATCTGAGTTTTGAAAACACTTACCCAAACCCAGGTATTTTTGCAAAAGGAATGGGGATTAATAGCAGACTGTGGGATCAGTCACCTCTGGTTGCATGGTGAGTAGAAAACCCCTTCGGCCATTTCAAGGACTAAACAGGTATCTGGAATCAGCTCTGCCTAGATCTAGCAATGGCCTCTTTGGGTAAAGGCTCCTGCACATTGTGGCAAAGGGAGTGGGGAAACGGTGGCCTCCATCACTTATAAATCCGTCATTAAATTGTCTTTTTTCAAAGAAGAAATACTGCAATAATACAAATATTATTTTTTAAAGCAGCTTGCTATAGACAAGTTCCAACTTGTCTGTGAGACACTGGCAAAATGATAGCATTTTCAGGAAACAGGCTTTTGCTTCTCACATGTTCTGTCTCTTTTAGTCAGTTCAGTGGAAATGACAGTTCAGGGTGAACCAGCAAAAAGTTATTTAGTCTAGATCAAAGGTTAAATTTTCAGCTCCCCTCTCTAATCATAAATAAAGTTTTGAAAACATGTTTTGGTAATGGTATTTTGTGAAATGAATTTCAAGGTGGCCTTTTAGGGTAGTCAGTATTACAAGAGCCAATGTGACACACATTGTGTGGGAGAGGGAAAGAAAGAGCTCATGTATAAGGGATTTAAGTAAGCTTATCAAAACTGCTCTTGTTGACTTGCATTTTTCTCCAGCTGAATTCCTGCTCGGTAGCAGTTTACCAATTGGGTCCTCCTCAAATGAAATCTACAGTTTTCTCTGCAAGGGAGGGGAAAATATAATAAATCAAAACTAATGAGGTATTCTTTTTACTATTGACATCTTCATTTTTTCTTCCTGTGTCACTGTTAGATTTGAAAGGAGAAAACAAGGAGTGATATTGAATGTGAAAAATGAAAACTGCCCACCCAGTGAAAAGAAGGGAAGGAGGAAATCAGGAGAGTGAGTTAGCAATTCCTTAAGCATATGCAATATCTGTAATTTTCAAACTTGACAATGGCACTGAGACACAGAGGGGAAGTGAACTGATTGGGAGAGTGTTTGCTCTTTCACAAGCAGACTTGCAAGAGAAGTGCATCAGTCATTTTGTCCAGGCTGTGTGTAACACATGCACATCTCAACGCGGGCGCAGAATGGCAGCCACAGGAGGGAGGAGGGTTCTCACCTGTTTTTCCTCCCCTGCTCGCTCTGCCTTCCCTGCAGGGAGAAAATTGACACAGCCCTTCCTTTCTCCAAGCGGAGCTGTTAGCTCGAAATCTAGTCAATTAAAACACTTTCCTTTTCCTTCTCTAGATGCATCCACAAACACCTGTGCTAATTTTTTTCCGATTTAAAAATCATACTATCCTATTTCTTTTTCAGTTCCTTTTGTTGCTATGTGATGCTTTTCTCTCTCTCCTTCTCCAACCCCTCCCTTAGCTCCCTCCCCCCAGGATAACAGAGTGACTAGACTGAGCAAACATTGAAACAGACAACGTACAGATTGCTTTCAAATGCACAAAAAAACAAACCGTGAGGAAAGAGATAAAAATTGATAGGTTTCTTTTCCCCCTCTTTAGTCGTAGGTGTTATTATAACAATATAGGTAAATATTTTCCGACGGAGGTGTGATTCTTAAATTGATAATGTCTGTAAGTTCAGACAGTGGTTGAGAAGTTGGAACTCATCAGCTTCTGTGTGCTGGAGCACTGGCACGTTAGGCAGAATGAGGAGTGCAAGGACGCTGCAGTGAGCTGTGCTCACCCATATCATCGCACATGATTAAGATCACATGTAGCCTTCTTGCAGTTCTGTAGGAAGATATATCTAGAGTTTGACTGTCACTACATTGTACTGAATTTAGTGGGCCTTTTTGTTGCGCTCATCTTACCTCTTGATTTTTCTCGTCTGGCTGCTTCTGACTGTTACCCAGAGAGCCATTCCAAAGTCTAAGAAATTAATCGATGCTATAGTCCTGCTAGGGTTTGTTTTCAGCTGCTACAGTTAACAGGTTCTTCAGATACAGAAATTTGAATAAAATGAACAGTGAAACTAGAACATTTTCTCGCAAGTGAACATTTGTAGTGAACAGACGGACATTGAATACGATGTGTAGCATTCCACACAGTTATCAAATTTGTCTTTAATGCAGGCATGTATATCTAAGAGTCTTGTCCTTGCTTCAGAGATGCTGCATACTCACAGCTCTGCCTTCAATGGGGGCTGCAGGACACCAATTCTCCACAAACCTCCAACTTGCAGAAAGATAACTTACATTCAACCCATCTCTTCTACGAGACCAGGTATGTAAATATATTTTCTCATGACCAGAAAGCTTCCGTTATCTCCTGTTTTAGGATATTTGAATGCTGTCCCTGTGCACCTATCTCAACAATTAGTTCACACTCTGTAAGAGCCATCATTTGTTTTGCCTGAGATGTATCTCTGTGTGTGCAGCAGAGGACATTGGTATACATAAGACATACGAACTGAAACATCAACCTGTATTTCTGATGAGGCAGTGCAGAAGGTTTGGGTTTGGGTCTAAGTCCAAGAACAAATAGAATTTATGAGTAGTTTGGGTGAAAGAAAACTCTTTTCCTTGTACTTTCAGTTATTTTCTTTCAGGACTTAAAGGATCACTCTCTGGAGCCATCAAAAATTCCTCCCTTATATGACAGACTAGAACTTGAAGCAGAACCTCTGTTGCCGGACTGACTCATCTGGCTTCCCCAAACAAGAACAATACGTATCTTTATAGCCCCTCTCTATATTTGGTGGATCCTGTAATGAGGATGTTAAGACCATGTATCTTGCCTCGATATCTTTCAGACTTTCCAGGAGACTCAGACAATCCGTGCAAAAATACACGCTGACCTGGGATCCCCCTGGCTTTCACCTTCATGAGAATACCTGGCTGAGGTTTAAAAAGTGAGCATTCATGTCTATTAATTCATTGTAAGTTATGGGCAGCAGCATGTATTCTTCTGGTAGCCATTATGGATCTTAGCACCTTTTACAAGGATAAGACATTCTACATTACAGCATAGAGAGAAAGGACAGTGTAGAAGCTAGTGACAAGAGCCGACCCTTCTATCAGAGAAAAACTGATTATCAGTCAATTTTTTATTTGCCTGTGTAACACTCAAGACACCAATTAACTACCTGTCTTTCCCCTATTAGTAATATCTACACTGCACTATCCAGGAAAAGTGTCTTAGTCAAAATTAACAAGGCACAAAGCACTAGTTGAATAGCAATTAGCAGACAGTGTCATTGCCATATCTTGCTAATAAGATGAAACAATAGAGAAGGAAATGTATTCTGTGTGTCTAATGGATGCTGTAGATCAAATAACATCTCAGAGATTTCTGAAGTAGTGTAAACAGAACGACTCCCTGTTGTGATAAGTCATCTTGGATCAATGGTGGAACTGGAATAATCGCTGGCATGTAACTGATGTGGAGAAGGGAAAAATACAACATACTGAATTTTATGTTATCAGATGAATGGCTTCATTTGAGCCTGCAAGAGTGTTTGACCGACTCTGTACTAGGTAGGAGACAGACACTAATGGGGCTGGTTTGTTTTTGCAGACAGATGTCTACAGTTCCACCCCTTCTCCCTCTTGTTGCCCAACCTCAGCCCAAGATCAACATGATTCAAAAGCAGATTTCACTTATCTGACATCCACATGTGCTCCTTTAGGGGAAAGAGGCTCAGATAAATGGTTTGGGTTTTGAGGTCATCTCTGTAACAGGATTAAAAATATTAACTGGCTCATAAATTTGTTTTACCAGGGTAGCGTTGCCTGACTGAGCCTGTATCATTTTTATTGCTAGCTACAGTTATGTTTATTGACAGACAAGGATTATAAAATGATGACACAAAGCAGTAGTTATTCTGGGTTCCAGCAGGAACAATAAATTCTCTGCCTCCAGCTCTGGAAATGTTTCAAGGCTTTTTCTTCATGAATAGTTACTCTATAAAGCCATAGTGTTTTCTTGACTAACATTACTCATTTAGTTCACCTGTGTTGCACCAATCAGCAGAACAGAGATGCAGAAGATGGTATAATACTATAACATTTACAAAGCCCTAAATGGACAGAGCTGAAATTATTTTTTTCTGTAAATCTTAGTTGCCAACATCAAGAGCAGAGTTTCATCTGTCTAGGGATATTTCTAAACACAAAACAAACAAACCACCAAAAAGGCAAACAAGAAAACTTGATAAACATGAGGAACTTCAATTGGAGAAAAAGAAATAAAGAACATTTACACTTCTAAATACACCACAAAGTGACACAAAATCAAACATGCATCAGAAGTCTGTTGAACCCCAAGTTTTCAAATGTTAGTTATCTGCTTTAATGACACAAAGAAGTTGTAGGACATTGGCTGTTCGGTGCAACAAATTATACAGAGGTGGCCTACTTCACTTTCAGCCTATTTCAGATGTCAAGTTTTTCAAGCCTCTATCATTTATCTTATCTTCCTTTTGCCCTTTTAATATTTGTTTACATCTTTCCCATAGTCTGAAGCCTGAAACTGCACTCTAACTGAGGTATCACTGGTCTCAAGAATAGCGAGAGTTACACAGAAACACAGAAGAGTTGAGGTTGGAAAGGACCTCTGGAGGTCATCTTGTCCAACTTCCCCGCTCAAGCAGGGTCACGTAGAACCGCCTAGAGGCTCTGGCCCTTTACAAATTAAAGTTAATATACCTGAGAATAAGGAGAATCTTTTTTAACATAGTGTCACACTGTTGCCACTGTCTGTGTCCCCCTACCTTCTAACTCCTTTTCTGCCTTATACTGCTTCCTAACTGTTTTTTCCCCATTTCATACATGCAAAGCACTTCTATAGCAACTGCATGTGCCTTTATCAAATTTCCACCAGTTGATTTTGGAACATCTTTCCAGTTTCTGGAACTCCTTCCAAATGTAAAAGCATCCTCATCATTTCATCATCCAGATCATTGATCAGCAAAGGACTGAATAGAACTGGGCTCAGAAACACCCCATTTTAAATGTCCTTCCAGTTTGACAACAGACCGTTAATAGTTTCTCTTTGATTTTGTTTTCTCAACCAGCTGTGAGCCTTCTCTGCAGTGATTTCATCATATGCCTTAATTTGCTTACGAGAATGCTATGTAGGAGACTCAAGAGCTTTACTGAAGTCAAGATATATCACATCTACTGCTTCCCCCTTATTCACTTATCCTGTCAAAGAAAGGAATTAGATTGGCTTGATACAATTTGTCTTTGAGAAATTCGCATTCACTAGACTATTATTACCCTCGAGGTGCTTATAAATTGATTGATTGATCCTCCACCATACAGCTTCAGTTCAAGGAAAATCACTTCACCAGCATCTACTCTGATGTGCAGCTAATTGGGCTCAGTTCTGTGATTTCAAATCTACTTCTCCTAGTTTGGTGTTGTCTTCCCAAAGAGGCCTTCTAGCTATCTCGACCATGTGTTCTCTTCAGTCCCAAAGCTAACCAGGTTATACGAGCTTTACCTGCAGTACTCAAGAGCACCAGACCTATGAACACTATCCATGCTCATAAAAAGACCGTGCACTCTCTAACTGACCTCTTTCTACTGTACTATCAAACATAAAACCCCTGTTGATGAGAGTGACTGAGCAGTTCTGGGGTGCATGCTGCTAGGGTGCATGCCGCTAGGGTGCATGCCGCTAGGGTGGATGAGCAACAATTTTTTGTCATTTATGCAGAAAGATTCCAGCTGAAGAGCAGAACGCAGTAGATGGAATTATTGGTAAGCAATATTTGTCATTTATGTAAATGAAGCTGCCCAGAACTGTCTCATCTCCTTTTTTCTTACAAAGGGAGCAGAGAGTTTCAGTTTTCTAAGCCATTTGACCCTGAGGCTTACATTTGGAATTCCATGCTAATAGACACTACATAATTATTATTTTAATTAGAAAAGCTGCAAAAATATTCTACTGAGTCTCTTAATTCAAATGGTTTAACTGCCACATAGGGCTTAGTCCTACAATGGTTTCAGCAGAGAGTTATACTGAGCACAGTTGGCTTTTTGCTCAAAACAAGCTCAATATTTTGGCATGGCATCCTCACAATGCAGAATTAGGTTACTGAAAGGGTGTTTGAACCCAAGCTGACCACAAGTAAATACTCCACTATTAAAAACTGCAAATTTGACTTTTACACTTATTTCATATGAGTAAAGGATTTTATTAAAAATGTTAACATGCACAGAGACCTAATTTTATAGTTCTTACTTGGGCAAAACTCCTGTTGCAACTAAGGAAGGACAGTCCAAGCTCAGTGTGAGGTGATCTAGCTTCAGTCACAGTCCTGTCCTCATTCTTCTTTGATATTGATCCTGTGTTAGGCTCTGCCATTGCAAAAATTATGTGCAGAAATTCACTGGGACTGCTCCCATGAGTAACAAAGATTTTTAGGATGACAGTATCTCAGTTTCCTATTTGTGAAACAGAAATAAATGTAACTTTCCTACATCAATGTTTGAAGAGCTGAAACACATTTTTAGGGGCCGGAGAAGTACCAAAATAATAGATGATTTGTTTCAAAGATAATGCAAAACACTGAATAGGTCATTATAGAATAATTTGATTTGAAGAAACATTACCACAGAGCAAAATGAATAGATTAATGGTATAATTTTGCTATTTCTTTTCTTTCTCTGTTTGCAAACATGTAACAGAAAACATTTGCAGAATGATAACATTTTTTTTTATTCATCATCTACCACTGCAAGTATATCCATTTGCTTCATTTTATAAGCAGTTAAATTACTCTGACTCCTTACATACTTCTGTGAAAAAAGATGTTTACCTTAAGATTTACATGCCCCCTCTTCTACTCATCACTAAGGGCGTGTTTGTGTTTTGCAAAGGGATACAGCATGATGCCTGAGGTAGGTTTCATCCCAGCTTGTATGTCCACACATTGCTATACAGACCCCTGCTACTAACCTAAAGTGGAAGCAATGGAAGTCCTAAAACACAGCACTGTACCTGCACCAGTAAAGCCTCACCTCTCAGCAACTGGACTGGGATCCAGGCTGTGACGGGGCTGGGCTGCTTCGTGTTCTTCTTTTCTGTGCAGACCTAGTCCAAGAACAGTCCCATCACTGCTTTTATGTTCCTGCCACAGGTCTTTCAGGCAAGATATGGAAGCTAAGATACAACAGGAAAACAAGCAGATCCTCAAATGTTCCATAAAAATTTAGGAGCTTTATAAAAACAGGGAAATAAGTTCAAAGATGCATTTCAACTTAATTATCTATTAATTTAAATATGAGACTTGGACCGTATCTTAGTTCTCTGCCATAGTTTTATCTACCTAAGAAACAGCAACAACACGAGCTTTCTTTGTGGCTCTGTAAGTGCAGCTGGCTAAGAACATTGTTCCCAGGGCTGTGTGTGCCCCTCCTGACACTGCAAGGTTACTTGTGAATAAGAATCACGTTTGCTTCTGCTACATCAGAAAACAATTAATCTTCATTGTTTACCAACCAGGAGTAATCAAAAGCAGTAGGGAAATAAACTGTGTTTTCAGGTACCTATGAAGATATTATGAAAACAAAGGCAAAAATGCAAACTAAAGCTGAGGAAAGCTCCTAGACTGCCTCTTACAGGAAAATGAAGATTTAGGTATTTTACAAACAGTTTATTTTTTTCACATTTCAGTGAAGACATATTTCATGGTGTAAACTCCAGAGGTATGGCAAAGTGATCCAGAATACCTTATCTGCTCTGGAAACAGTTAAGGTCGGAGCAGATATACAAGAGCTGCTTTATTTGTTTAGGGTTGATTTGCAAAGGTGATTTTAGCAATACCAATAGGGAAATTTGGCTCCTTTTTACTAGAGAGGAGGAGAAAAGTATTGCTATGAGTAACCAGGAATGCACTTGTAAGGTACTGACATGCTGCTCACCACTGTAATTACAGGGATAGATAATTATCTAGGTTTGAACAGAGTGCAGAAATTAAAAGAGTTGAACTGCTGATTCTATATTAAACTGAGGGCTAGAAGCAATAAAGGACTTACAAGTCCACAAATTAGGCACTGCTCTGCCCAAAACAGAAAACACCCAGTTCACTAAGCAGAAACTAAAATCCAGCTGGTCCAGAAAACCCTAAGCAGGTACCTGCTTTCAGCTAGTTAGCAAGAAAGACAAAACTTCAGGCTATGTGCCAAACCATCCAAGGGAACAAAGGCCCCTCCATGTGGTGGGGACCCAGAGCCTGGTACCTGAGGTGAGGAACTGAGTTTTCTTCCTGAGAAGACGCAAGATGTTCCCACCATGCACCTTTTCTGCAATAGCATGTGCTCAAGAATCGGGCTCAGAGGCCTGTCAAGACTGGGGAAAGAGGAGAGGGAGAGGAGAGGGAGAGGAGAGGAGAGGGAGAGCAGCATTTCAAAAGAAAGCAAGAGCACTTCTGATTTCCTGTGGGGCCCAGTCCAGCCCCAGAGATGTACTGGTCTCTCAGAGGAATTGGACTGTCCTCTGATTAGCTTTTGAACCTCAGTGGAAAATGAGTAAGAGCTGGGCCAAACTTTCTGACCAAAAAAGCCCAGCAAGTTTAGATACTGCTGGCTAGCTTCTGAGTGGGTTTAAAAAAACAAAAAATCATAGTTTCAGATTTATATACCTAAACACTGCAAATGCAACTGTAGGTTCTGGAGGACTTTCTTGGGTTCAGCACCACATGCTTCGCAGTGTACTTCCAGACTACAAGCCCCTCCACTACAGCAATTCGCTATAGTCCCCTGCGCTGCAACCCACGTGAAGTTTCTTCTCCTGTATGCGGCACGTGCACCACGGGGACTCTGTATCACTTCAACTCAGTCATAACTTCTTTTAGCAGAGAACATTCAGCTACAGACTGGCTTTCCAAAAAAAATCACAGACTTGGAAAGGTAAATTTTCTATCAATTTTAAGCTGTAAGCTCACTGTAGCAGAATATCATTTGGAAAAAAACCCCAAACATGCTGACAGTCAAATAAAAAATGATTCAGGCTGTAGTAAATACCAGTAGGACAACAGCCTGCCTTTCTTAGATGCAAATCCTAGGCTAGTGTTATGCACATTGTTAAAACTTCTTTCTATGTGTAAGTTTTTCTGTAGAATTTATCCTGGAGTATCTAAGCCTTGTACGGCTGCTCCCCCCTACTCTGTGATTATCTGAGAAGCCAGCTGAAAGCTCGGTTTTAGGCTTCTCCTTTTTCATGCAGTATTGCTTTACTGTAGTTATTTGATGAAATGCTGTGTGTGACAAAGAGAGGTGTTTCAAAACATAAACAGAAATACCCTTGTAAAAGTATTTAAAGCCTCGGGCCTGTTATTAAACTGCTCACCAATGGTTATGGTCTCTGTCGATGTTGCTCCCATGGGTGCCAGAATGGCGCAGAGCTCCCTGGGCACGATGCGGGATTTGAAATGGGGGACAAAGCCACAAAAAATAGGAGAGAACACACTGGTAGGTAGAGTGGTTATTTCAGATGAGTTAGAGAGGGGGTCGGTGAAGAGAAGGGCAGCAGACAGCTGTGCAGCAGCAGTCCTTCTCAAAGGGGTAGACTGCGCAGGGATGCAGTGGTCCTCTACTGAGGCACGCTGGGCTGAGACGTGGGGACAGGACGTTACCACATGCTAATAGATATCCAACACGCTAATGATCACCTAGTAGATCTGTCCAGCAGACTCAAGCAGGAGCCAGTATCTCCCTGTGTCTAAGGGAGCTAACACAGTGAAAAGCTAAGAAAAGAGGGAAAACTATGAGAAGCTTTAGAAATAATTACGTCTGTAGATGAAACCAGCGCAATGGCCTGTTCTGCTGCCAAAGCATAAATCTACCAGGAAGCTTTGTGCTGTTTACCTTACATACTGCATGGCAAAATTTCTTCTAGGTGACCACTTAAGGAGCTGAAAAAAATATTTTTTAGGAAAGATGGTCTTCAAATAAAGTGAAGCATAACTACTCAACAGGCTGGGAATGCTTTGGGACAGTCTGTTAGGACAGATGGCTGCTTAACAAGAATGGTCTCTTGACCAGGTTTCTCTGTCTGCATTCCAGGTGCCTGCACGTAAGGAAGCAGATCACATGCACTGTTTCAAATGTGTATCGATTTGCCAGTGGGGAGAGAGAGAAAACTCTGTCTTTGATAAAGAATTTGATTTGATGATCATTTACAGACCACACCACACGAAGTCTTGACACTGTTTCTTCACCCTAATTACTTTGTGAGCCATCTGGTGCACCTGCTGTTGCAGAGAGGCAGGAATAACAGTTTTACACCCTCCCTCCCTTTTCTTTTCCTTTTTCTCACACTGAGATGGATCTTTTAAGTGCACATCCACCTGACGTGGCCAGACAGTGCAGATGTAGACGCAGGTGCAAACTCGGTCAACCATGCCTCCAGATGGCTCTTACTTATTAAGATAGCCAAAGTAATAACCCCAGATAAAGGGCCTCCAAGAAAAAAACAAGACCATTCTGCAGGAAGACACTAGGTTGAGAGATGGAGTTTATGAGGATCCCGAAGAGGTAATCAGCTTTGAATCTGTGGTGAAAACAGGAGTGGTCAAGCCCCCTGAAATTCGGATGAAATGACAGATTGATAATTGAGCAATCGGGAAAATGGTTAAAATGCAATAGTCTCTCCGAAAGGCTGATTAAATAAGCATAAGTGCCAGTAGCTAGATGCCAAGATGAAAGCCGTGGCTTCCTTTTCTCCTGCTGAGTAATATGCTCTGCCACTGAAAAAGCCAAGAGACAAAAGCAATAGGATATTTTATAGTCTGGTTTCTTTTAAACATCAGAGGAATCACACTTCCAATGGCTGAACTCCAAACAAACAAACAAGCGAGCAAAATGAAGCAATTGTGCCCTCCCTCAACCTCTCCCTTTAATATCTTTAATTACTGGCCCACAAAGTGTGAAAGTTCAAAGGAATGAGTTTCAGGCTTGGGAAGCTGCCTCACTAAACAAGTTCATTTGGGCAGAAGAAGCTCACAGGAGTCCAGAGGCCACCTCTGCTTCCACAATTGAATGAGCTTCTCCTTGTTAACCTGAATGCTCTTTAGGGGAAAGGCATCAGAAAGAAAAACATCTTTTTTCAGCCAACTATTCCAACATACCTTCTTCGGGACTACCACAGATCACTTGGGGCTTTTCTGGCCTTGAGGGACAGCATAAAAAAGCACCCTCCTCTCTAGTGATCATCCCAGCAGCCATGCTGCCTAAATGAGCGCTCTGCTGAGCAGAATTAATTGCTGCTTTCCACCTGTATTTTCTTGAGAGAGGATTTGTGGCAGAGTGCCCTGTAGATGCTGTGCTACTCGGGACAGCGGGTCCAAAAAACCAGCATGCAAAAGTGAAGGGAGGTGCAGATCCACGGGCAGGACTCCCTTGGCCCTGCCATTCTGATAGCGGCACACAGACGCCTTTGGGCTTGGCTGAGGAGCAGTCAGCCCTGCTCCAGGCCCTCTGCAAAGTGAGAAGGAGATGCAGGGTGAGGGAACTTCACTGTAGCAAATCTTAGTGAGAGGTGGGGTTGCAATACAAGCAGTTCATGCTAAGCTCCCTGGTTTTGGTCCACGATGACTATGAAAATGGCCTAGGTGTATGTCTCCTCTGACAGGTCTTCTCTGAATTTTCCTTTCTAGAGGGCTCCTCAAAGCCTGAGATCTCAGGGCCTTCAGCCCAAAGAGTCCTATCACCATGAATGCAATGAGATCCCAAAGCTGTTTCGTAATTCCTGACATACCCCAGAGAGTCAAATCAGTTCCAGAACCCTCACGCGTCTGACCAACATCCTTTATCCAGCTTTCTTTCTTTCTCAGTGGCTTGGTCCCATTCTTCTAGAGCAGAAAAAGGTACAGTTTTAACCACAGCTTCCACTGGAACTATGAATTTGGTATTGGGATATAAATGTTATTAGGGGCATAGGTGACATGCATTGAAGGGCAGCAAGATGGGTGGAGTCGGAGGTGGAGATGGAGATTTCCCCACATCTCTGGCCCTTGTTCGGGGTGCTGCCCCACAGCAGCTCCTCAGAGGCAGATATGCCAGAGCATAGAGGTAGTTCTGGCCCTGCCTTATCCCCTGTCCTCCCGATGCTTGGGAGGCCCCCAGCAACCCTGGGCAGTGGAGGGGAAGGAGAGGAGTTTGAGGTTGCCTGTGTGTCCCTTCCCTTTCTTTTCCCTCCTCTCCTCGCCGTCAGTGCGGTCAGGCCCATGCACAACACAATCACAAGCAGAGAGAAAGGCAAGAGCAAGCCGGGGGAGTTGTGCCTTGACCCTTTCTGTGAAGGTGTCTGTCACTGCCATAAATACCACTTTGCTGACACAGTTGAGAAACCTTGAAAATTGTTATTACTTCTAGAACTTAGAACTAAGAGTTTTATCCTTGGACCAGTACCTCCTGCACAAACCCACAACAGTGAGACATCTCCCTACCACAAGACCTTTAAATGCTGCGTATTAGGCAGCAGATGGAGATGGGGAGTGTAAGGAGGCAGTGAGACCTTCCCCACCAGCCTGATAGACACTGTTCTTAGCACAGCAAAACCTAACTGTTGCCAAGTTTCTGTAGGTATCTTGAAAAAGGAGAATTTTACTGAGGTTTTAAAAGAGGATAATGCAAACAAGAAAAGAACCGTATTCTGGATTATGCTTTTTCGAAAATTCTTTTTAACACAACACACAGGGACAGCAAAGCCACTTGTTAAGTCCTGTACACCATGTTGTGTTGTGAGAACAAACCTTTCCCCAGAATCCCTGTTTTATTTATTGCCCATTCAGTTTGCTAGCCATATGTAAAGCTAAACCTTTGCTAGTCTTCCTGGAAACTAAGCCAGCCAAACCACTGAAGAGATATATTTAGGACGGAGGAGCTGTAGGGGACAGCTGGAGCATACCTCTTATATTTCTTTACTGTAGCACTATTTAGCCTTGTCACTGGTCCCAAAGTGAAATAGCTGGTACTCATATTTTAATGAATGACAGCCAAGCAAATTCAAGTGATGAAGTTGTGATCAGCTCTTCCACAGTAAAACAAGAATTTGGATAAACCTGTATTTGATTTGGCCTATAAATATATTGCCCTATTAACGACCTCACCCAAAGGCAGCCTTAAAACTGGAACAATTTGTTTTTCTGCAATCAGGGCTTTCAGTGAGTGCTTTGATTTGGATGTAAAATCCAAGGACAGTGCCTATATTTTTTGATGCTAGAGATTCACTGGGCAATTTCTGAATTCACTGAGGGGTAGTTATCACCAATACTGGGATTTGCATGATGAGACTGTGCTATGGAGGATGGATTTGTTCTACAATGTTGTCTCTTTCCTGGGCTCACTGTGATCTACAGTACATGTATATTGGTTTGCATCCTGCATTCTGAGTGGCCTGCATTGGCAGCAACATGAATTTTATATCACTTATTAGTGATATAAATTAAGCATTTCAGCTCCTGAATAATGTTAATCTGAGGCCCATAACCAGGGAAGGGAAAATCAGGATCCTCCTTTCAGGACAATGGGATAATTCCTGCAGTAACTGCTCTTAGCAAGCTGTTTCCAACTCCAACTTTTTTCTTCCCTTTTTTGCAGCTGGATTTCCATTTGGAAAAGCAAAGTGACAGGGCAAAGTGAGAGCCTTTGCAATAAACTGCAGTATGCAAGAAGCAGAAGGAAGAGCTTACAGCCTGGCTAAAGCAACCCAACTCCATAAGAGGGCAGTGTAAGAAATGAGCACTGAAAATTATTCAGAAATTATTTTCAGTAGCGTTGAAGTTACATTTCCCATAGAGGCAAAGCTCCCAGTGGTTTCAGGTAGCTGGGGGGACAAGCTCTGTGCTGAGCAAGGTTTCAGGGATCGCACTGAAGTCCGAAGGATTACTGCATACAGAAATTTGTCCTTTGGCTCTCCACTCACGCTCGATTTTCTGTCTAAACCCATGATTTAATTTGGGTGAATCCTGATTTATACCACTATGAATAAAAGGGAGGTGAGGCCACCAGTAGTATAAATAAAGTCTTAGCTCAGTGGCAGTCTTGCCTGTGCAAGAACTGCAGGATCAGGCTGTAGAGTCCTGGTAGCTCTTTGGCATTCGATGAGCAAGTTACCTTTATTTATAACATGGTACAGCAGGACGTGTCGTTGTGATTGACTTACAACAACTGCAAGGTCAGAAGTTTGATACGCTGAGGGAAAGGTGTCCTGGCAATGTATGTCTGGAGATCGTGTTGAATCAGGGATATGTAAAAGGTTAAATAGGGTAAGTCTGGAAGCTTTGGGCTTTTTTATATCTCAGACTAGCTTTTTAGAAACATCCTTGGAGGATACTAAAGAGCGCCTTCTATAGCAGAATGCTGAATTCACCTTTTTTGCCACCTTCTGTGACCTTTTTCCCACCTCCTTACTTGTGCTTTGTAAAACAAGAACCACTAAAACAACCCTGTCATCAAATCCACGGCATCTATTCCTTCATTGATTCTTGAGAGGCGATAACAAGCTCAGCTAGGAACACATTTTAATAATTATATAGCTATAATTATCATTTGGCTTTGCTAGGATTTTTGAAAGATAAACTGTGCAATCTATTTATAAGCTTGATAAGCAGGAGGACCTAGTGCCCTTTCCTTCTAGTAAATCCATGGTAAGTCTCATATGCAGAGTGAAATCATCGAAAAGAGCATCAAATAAAACAATGAGGCTTCCAATTAAGCATAATCTTGCAGTAGGTAGGCACAATAAATACCTCACCAGTGAAGGGAAAGAAAGCGTTGTATTTTACGCAGAAATACAGACGTTTCAGTAAATACTTAGAACATGGCAATCTTCCATGAGTAGTCTGATCCACACTAGCGCTTATCCCAGGACAAATGGTGAGGGCGAAAAGCTATTCCAGGAATATCTTTGGTGTATACCAAGAGGATACATTTTGAAGGAGAGCTCCATTTTACACAGCTGGTTAGTTACACGATATGTATCTGCTCATTTGCAAAATTGGATTTTGTAAGCAAAAACAAATGGAGAAAAATAGCAGGAAAGACAATGAAAAATGGAAACACAATTTCAAGGATGTCAGAGCAGGGGCTCTGGGTAAAGTATGAAAGCAGTCCCAAAGACAAGGCTTATGGGGTCCTGATAACTGTTTCCTAGCAACAGGAATACTATTAAGGGGGATGCTGAAGTCCAGTTTAATACGTTTATCCAATGCTCTGAAGGACAAGTAAGTAACATCAAATTCCTCATTTTATACAGGGCTACTCAGTCAGGTTCTGTAACAGTCTATACAAGAAGAGTTTCTACAGAAATCAGTCCTGCGTATGTACCTATATATATATCTGTATATATATGTTGGTCCTTTTCCAGCAGATCGGGGAAACAATGTTATTTATTGGGATACCTGCTTTGGGTTATTTAATGAGATATGAGACTGCAAATGAGTTAAACACGATTATGTGAAAGTAAACTACAATACTTTCTGCTTTTATTTCTAGGATATTTAGACTGCTAAGCTCACAAAAAATCTATTATGGTATTTACAACTGACTGTCATAAAAGCTAGTTCATGGCACAGTTTTAATATAGTTGAATGCAATTATTTTTAGCTTAGTTGTGAAATTGCTTGAAGTAAACAACTGCTGTGTTCTCCCATTTTATCATACTTCTCCTAGTAATACTAACCTAGACTAAAACTAGTTCTCCATTAGAAGGTTTTTCATGTTAAAGAGAGTTCCATATATAGCTATAAAAACTATAGATTGAACACTGTAGATTATGTTGTGTTAGAAATTTATTTTAAAGCTCTGAGCAAACTTTCCACAGAATAACCACCCAAAGGAGAGGATAACACCATGTAAACTTTCGGGAAGGAATTTGATAACTTGGTTAAAAATATTGCATAATTCAGTAAAACTCCTTAGAGTCAAAGCTCAACAGCAGTATTTATGCATACATTGAAGTGACTAAGACCAAAGCCAAAACTGAATCAAAATGTTGGAAAGCATGGAGAAATTTATTCAAGAGCCAAGCACTGAAAAAGGTTAGCTGTTGCATGTCATCATGCTTATGTCAGTGCAGTCGTACTCTAGTAAGCCTCAAATGTAGATAATTAATGATCGCCATAGCCCCAGTAGCCTCCCAAGCCAACCCTCAGAGGTCTGCCATCTGATTTCCATGGCAGATGACCTTTGAAATAGGTTCTTCACATTTTGAGGCGGGAGAAGGGACAAAAATATGATAGGATTTGGAAACTGTTTTTACTCTATTCTTTTGCTGCTCAGGCTGAGGTTCTAGTGAGCACCTGATATTTCTGTTTTTTTCCAGCACTGTTTCAGGGGTCTGATTCTCTTCTTCAGCATTCGGCAGATCCCTAGACCCAAACAACAAATTCTAAGCTCCATTCTTTCCACAGCCCAAAATAAACCCGATGCAAACAGGCTCTAAGACCCACAGCCATCCTCTGGGAAATTTACAAAGTAACCCTAGGTAGAGGACCGGTTTGCCATCTCTCGTTTCCCATTTAAAGCATGATGTTTAGTTAGCCAACAGGTGCAGAAGACTAGACAGCTGCACTGTTAGGCTCAAACTGGCAAATTTTCAGGGTTCATTCATTAAAGCAAGACAACAAGCGCTTTTGCTGCATTCCCTCCATTTCTCTGAATGTAAAATTATTGGTTGAGTCCACCCCACTTTCAAGGCAGGGGTCTCCAGAGGGGCTGGAAAACCGATGTCTCCCTATCCCATTCCATTTGAGAGGAGACCTCAGGAGCAGCCTGCAGAAATGCCTGCAGGCAGGCTCTCCAGGTGGGCCTGCTGGGGTAATAAGCTGCCTAATGGCATACTAAGCAGCAGAGCAGCTGGGAGTGCTTCAGCCATCAATTCAGGTGACTCATAGCAAAGCTACCTGCATTTTCACAAGCCAGGGACATCAGTCATGTCACTTTTTCGGTTTGCTGTCAGGAATGGAATGAGACAAAGCTGGCAGCCATAGCGGAAACAACATTTCCCACCTAATTTGGCAGGCTGGAAATCCTGCAACCATCTTTGCTTCCGAAAATGCCTCTGTGTTCTCTCTGTACACCTCGCTGTGGATGTCTGACTAGAAGCTGGTTTACACCACTTAAAGGATGGGACAGGCACTTACATAAAACAAGGCAGCAGACAGCTGCTTTCAGACTATGTAGTTTCTAGAAATGAAGGTGTAATTTTAAGAAATTAACTGTTTTATTTTTTATCCTTCTTGAAGTAGTTCCAGCTCTTGCCTGAAAAAACAGATTTATTTTTTTTTAAAGGATAGTTGAGGCACAGTTAAGACACATACACAGAATGAAACATTCAAGCAGTAAAATCACTTTGCTACTTTGAACCCATCTGCAAAATACCTTTGTGTACTACCTCTATAACCTTCCCACAATAAACAAAACCCCTGCCCAAAACCACCTTTATGTAGAGCTTTAGGCACTTTAATTTTTTAGTGACATCCTTGGGACACTTACACAGAGGCTCTACCATCACCCACAATTAAAGGAAAGCCAATATCTTTCTGTAGTGAAACACATTTGATACTTGTTCAAGTCTGCAGCTCCTATTGCTGATTCTCACCACTTTCAGTGTCAAAAACAAGGGCCTGTGCTACCCTTTTTATCTTTATACCTGAGCACTTGCTCACAAAATTGTAGTGTTAACATAAAATAAACCAAAGGAAGGAAACAGCTGCTGGAGCCCTGAAGAAATAAACTGCACGAAGCACACACAGGTGTTCACACTTTTGCTCTTCTAGTTAGGAACTGGGGGAGATGGTTATGATCTGTTCCTCCTTGTGGCCCAATGTTTGAAAAATGACAATGCTTTCTACCACCATTAGCTGGCTGTGCTCCTTTTTTGTGGTAGCAGAGGGAACCGATACTTGGGGGATCTAAAGGTGTCAGGCTTAAATCCCTGCTGAGCTGGATTCCTCTCAAGAGCGCAGCAAAGAGATACCAAATGAAGGGTTTTCTGTGTTTGACATTTTTACAGGTTGTTATGGAATAGTTTATAAAACATCAAATGATAAATAATCTTTTATTTCCTCTGTTAGCTGCTTAATCCTTGTCTACCTCCTTAAAATGCCAACTACAAAATCGTGGCAGATCTAGCTTGCCTTTTACACATTCTTGCAGATGATCATAGACAGGGATCCTTATACATTTGATATGAACATACAATTTAGCCGCCTGAATTTGGTCCCATTGAGTCTTGCCTGCCTGGATCTGAGACTGAATGCCAGAATTTGTTAACTGTGGTGCTATTAGTGCTTAAAGATTTTAAGAGACTAAACAGTTGTGCATACATTTTGGCACCGCATCTTACTGCTCCTGCTGATTTAGAAGCAAACACTGAAGAAGGCATCGAATGGATTAGAGACCATAGAGCCCATTCTTTAGTGTGTGGTTGTTATTAAAAGGTTATTTAGGGGCTCTCTTATGGGGGTGTCTCTGGATTAAGGATTTAGGGAGATAGACCAAGGATTTCTTGGTAGGTACTTAGCAGTTACATATGTACCATATGCTGCTGTTTTTGAAAGTTTCCCTGTGTTTAATAGTATCACTTTTTTGGCTTTTCCTTAATATTATTTGCAGTTAGGTCAGAGGTCTGCTATGCTAAACTCTGATCTGAAGGCACTGCAAATGTGATAGTGAATCCAGCACTTTTCAGTAAGCCTGTATGAAGTAATAATCAATTACCAGGTGAACTTAACCTGTAAACAGACGTGGATTGCAGGAGGCAGATCTGGTAACATCAAGAGAAGCAAATCATAGAATACCACTTGTCAGAAAGTCCCTGTAAAGATATTAGGGACTTCATGAAATTCATGGTGATATTCCATTTACTCAAATCAGCATGGGATCGTGTGAAAAAAGTCAGAAGAGGAAAACCTCACCACTCCTCAAGCTGGAATGAAAACAATATTCAACTTAATAATAATTTCTACTGCAACACTTATTGAAAATCAGTTGGTTAATGATGGTCAGATAGGAACCCTTGATATTTGCCTATCCACCTTTGATGAAAGAGATAAACACATGCATGCATAACCACAAATGCAGACATGCATATTGCATGTGCATTTGACTACATCCCTTTTTGATTGCTAGTTTTCAGTTATCAGTCCTATCCTGAGCTTATAAATACTTTACAATTATGACCCTTAGGTATTCGACACAGTTCTTACAGTAAGGGCTTGATTTCCCCATGTTAGGTTACATACACGTTACTTAATGTGGTGACAGAGTTTTGCCTGCAGGAGTGTTTTTGAACAATAAAAAATGCTCGTTCTGTCAAAAAAATGCCTTGATTAGAATATGCAGAAGCTTGATTTTCACCTGCTTGCCTCTTAATTCTGGGTAGAGCAGGTGTGAAACACTCTGTAATTGAGCAAGTGGTTACATCTGCTCTCAGAGTCCCAAATGAAATTATTAAAAAGAATTAAAGAATGAATTAACCAATGAGGACTAGAAATAGGGCAGAGTATTTTGCTTCCATGGAGGCTTGATTTTTTTGATGCTGCTGCTTAGATCAGTTAATGATCCTCTGTTATTGGTCATGATCCCTGTCCATGAGTCCTTTTCAGACACAAACATTTCATTATTTTATTTTGGAAGATCTACTGATTTTTGATAAGCAAATGTCATTACAGATGCTGTTATTGGCAAATCATGGCAGATCTTCCTATGGAGCTCTTTCAGAGAGTATCACTCGATCGCCAATATTAGACTGCAGCAGCTTTGCTGCTGCTGTGACAAATTTTAAATTAAATTTTTAAAAGCGCAGGAAGATAATGATTTCCAATAAATACTGTGAAATTCACTTCCTATGGTAGTAAAAGGCACACAAGTTACAACACACTAAAATTTATACATTTGCTGCAATTCACCATTAAGGAACGCAAGAGGAAAGTTAGTGATTTTGAATAGATGATGTGTTTTATTTTATCGTTTGGAAGCATGCCTGTTATTCAGGATCACAGAACTCATGAATTGATGATCCAAAGGGAGGCTCTTTTACTATTGCATCCCCTGCATTGCCTCTATAAATATCTTTTTATTATTATTATTCTGCAGTTTTTAGATTTGTTTTATGGTAGTGGTTATTAATGTTCTACCTCTGACTGTTAAGAGAATTCATAGCTCTGTTAGAAGTCTGACATGTCTGGGAGATTTGCTTGTGTATGTAGTTTTCTTGCAGTAAACCATTCTGCTGGACAGGGGGGGGAATATTCTGCCTTTGATAGCAGGTATATTTCTGATTACAGTTAGTGGGAATATGTGGCTTCAAACAAAACTAGCAGCCCCAAAAGTTTAAATTACTGCAAGTGCGGAGTGTGTAAGCTTTTTGTATATGATTGCATAGCCTAGACAAAGAACAAAGAAATAGCTACTGCTATTTATTCCTACCGGAGAGTGAGGATTGGGCATGAAAATCTCATGCTCCCAATTAACTTCTCCGGGAATTTAGAGGATTGTCCAGCCATAGGACAAACAGTGTCTTCACCTCACCCGAAACTGCAACTAAAGGAGATCAGTGTTACTAACAGCATCAACCTTTTTTTGTTTTTAAAACCTCCATAGTTTCTCTTTCTCTCCTGAAAATGCTATCATGACTATATTGAGGTTCTCTTCCCCCTGCCCTCGGGATATTTCAGAGCCAGGAAGATACTAAAATCTTAGAACATATTATTTTGTGTTTTACTTGCATCTTTGGGGTGTAGTGAAATGACAAAACACAATGATGAAAAAGAGTCAGCAAAACTATGGCAACGAAGACTTTAATTTCTCCAGCAAGCCATACTAACTTGGAGTCCGCCACCTACTGCAAATCATCTCTAACACACCAAATGATTCACAGATATTTAGTGAGTAATGGGATAGCTGCTGGTGCAGCAGCTCGACAGTGAGGTAGGTCAGGAGCTGGTTTATCCATGAAGGCTACAGTGAAAAAGAAAAAGCATGCTTTTTTTTTTTTTAAAGAATAATCACCCAGGAGGTTAGATAGCTCCTCCCCTCCGGCCGTGACTTTCAGAACAGACAGAGTTTCTGAGTTTGTTTAAGATTATTTCTTCTCTGAGAAATACTCACTAGAGAAAAGGCAGAGGGAGAAAATGTATGCATTGCTTCTTACAGCGTGTTTTGTTGTTCTGGGGGTGATGAGGACACCTGGGGGAGCTTTGCACCTGGCAGCTGCGTTTATAACACACCTTTCAAAGAGAAAGGAAGACCATCTTTAAAAGCACTAACATCACATTTAAGATCCTCTCCACGCTGGGCTTGTTTTGTTTGCCTTCCAGCCCTTTCTCCTCCACGAGGAAGGAATATCTCTTTTGACAGAAAGCCCCCCAGACAAGCAGGCATGAGAAGGCTGGTTCTTGTGGAAAAAGCTGGCAGTATGGTCTGGACTCTGGCTCTCGTGGGAGCTTTGTTATTGACTTTAGCTGGGCCAGGATTTCACCCGTTGCTTGTGTCAAGTTTGGCAAGGATTACTGGCATGAAACTGATCCTGAGGGAAGAAATCAGACTGCTTTTCAACACAAATGACCAAATGTCCAATGTGTATGAAGAAAACTGGAAGGATCATAAAAAAGACTAATCTTTTAGACGTGCTTAGCAGGCCTGATGATGCTCCTATCGAGGCTATGGGAGCTGACTTGAGGAGCAACCACAGTACGCCAACACGAGCACTTCACCTCCGTCCCTTATCAGGTTTCCTTCACAGCCATCGCAGGGCAGCTATTTCTTCACTGTACAGCTCCAAATGAAAGAAGCTAGGGTGGCCCAGGAGAGATTTAAGCTGGTCACCGCAAATTGATTCACGCAAGTGTCTCTGGTGTGAGGATGTGCTACTTCTTAAGCAGCAAGAGAAGGGGAAATGAAATGAAGAGGTTGTATGGCTGCTCTCAGGAGAACGGCAAGCTAACAAGAGTAGATTGGTGTTAATTTAGCTGAGAAAAGAAGCCTCTCCTCTTTTAGTGCTTGAGGATTTGAGATTCCAGCAACAGGTTGGTGAGGTAGGCAGGGGGAAGGAGTGGGAGGGAGATCGCTCTTTCTTAAGCGATTGCAGAAGTGTGGAAGTAGGTTAGGGAACAGGAAGAAAAATACATAAGTGAAAGGGAAACACAAAAAAAGGGCAGAGCACAAATCTGGGAGAACAGTGCCTCTTTGCTGCTTCAAAATCATCTCCGTTGGGAGAGCAGGGCAGGAAATTGCTGCTCTGCTCCACAAAATTAAAAAAAAAAAAACTGAGAAGAACTACTCCCGCTCTGTAGCAGGACAGATCCCATATCCTGTCTTTCAACAGGGTAAAGTTAATGTGGAGCAGTGTTTATTCCTATCAGATAAGACTAGAGCATGGCAGGAGCAAGCTACAATTTTGTCTTTATGCCAGCCCAAGAAAACATGTCCTGTAGCCATAATCCCATGTACAATTTGAGCAGTTAGCACTGCCAATGAAAAAAGCAGTTCCCTGTTGCGTGCTCCCTAGTTCCCCTATCTAGTTCTGTGCAAAACCCCTAATAGCCCTGCCAAGCCCTGCTTGAAAGTGTAAGAAGTGTAAATGAGTGACTGGGGGAATGGACAGAAGGTTAAACAGCTCTTTCGAAGTCTTAGAGTGTGTGTGAAACTATGGCTCAAGAAAGACCTTTTGTAAAGATAAGAGAATAGCCACCTAAGAGGTACTTCTTGCTGGACAGCCAGAAATTTCTGATTAAAAGCTGCATTAAAAGATGCTAAACATAACCTTGAAGAGGAGTACTGCTTCATATCTGATAACATGACATAGCGTGTGGATTTTTTAATACAATATATCATGTATATGACGATAATAATAATAAAAGCATAGGTGATTTTGAGTCCTTCTACATCCTAGGTTTATTGTTATTCTGGTTTGTACTGTCAAGATAAAGCAGAAACAAATGGTTACCCAAGTGCTGAGTATCCTTGAGAGAGCTAAAGAACAATTTTCTGAAGATGGAGAGAAGGATAGATTGGCATGAAGTAAAAGAGACACCTGCTTCAGTTCTTTTTGTTGATCCAAAGCTTCTGTTGATTCAAGGGATAAAAGAAGTCCCCTGATGGGATGTGCCAAGAGACACTTTTAATCTCTTTTTGCTGGTGAGCGAGAGATTCTACTGCCAATGCTTGCAGTATGAACTTCATCCAGTGTTTATTGTGTGAAGAGACAAGATGAAGGGGTAGCCTTCCCTGCACCTCTCAGACTTAAATGGAGACTAGAACCTAAGATGCACACCCTTTAATCTTTTAGGGAAAGGATAGAGAAGAGATACGGGTCCAAATCTGTAGGTTCAAATTAATGCCTACATCTTTGGATCTCAGAAGACCCTTATTTTTATTTTTAATGTGTCCGATCTCCTGAAGAATGACTGGTTTATTGCAAATTTAACTCAGTGTGGTGAAAAAGTAGCTTTCAAAATGTCAGCTGATGAAACACTGAGTGAAGCAGAGGCTTGGGGCAGCTTCATCCTAAATTCAGGGCAGAATGAGGACCAAACACACCATCTGGAAATGTTCATATCACCTGCCTGGTTACATAAGGGAGATTAATGGCTTCTTATGGCTCTTTTCTGTGGAGGACAGTAGTTGCATTTCCTTCAGTTTCCAAAGAAGTTAACTTGCATGCTGATCCAAACAGTTAACTGAAGTGCTGTCTGGCAGGAAGCAAAATTCATGCCGAAACTAAGTATCTGCTATGCATTCTAATTTACTTTCCCTGATTACAGCAGGACTCAAACAACAACAACAACTACAAAAAAAGGCACAGAGCAGTGAGCAAAGAATCTCTCTGAACTAGCACCCAACCCAAAAGCTCTCTGGGCTTTTTCTCTGAAGCTGCTCTACCCATCCTTCTATACCTGATGGTTTCTTCTTTGTTAGTCTGTTGTTTGCTTCCTCCCTTTTTTCAGCGTCTTTGTCCTTGCAGCAATTTCTCCTGCAGATACAGAAGATTTCCAGCAGAACAAGAAGGGGTGAGGCAGCTCTGCTCCTGGGTGCCCATGCTCCATCTTTGGGGTGTGGAGGTAAAGCTGTATATGTAAGAGAAATCAGAGCCACTCACTTGTTTTCTTGCAACTATATTGAAGTGGTGAACTGTGATTAGACATTCCTGCAGCTGCTGGTTTCAAAGAGGTTTAACCAAGTGTATAATTACACAGCTATTTCACCTTTACCACTTGGGGCTCAAAATGCCGACAATGCCAGAGTGCAACCATTGGCAAAGCCTTATTGCATTTGACTTTGTCAAACCTCTTCAGTTTTCTGTGGGATGCACTTAGCCCCTTTGCATCTGGGAGACTGCCCCAAACACTTTATCGTAGGCAGAAGATAACAAAGCAGGACAAAACAAAAAGCAGCGACGAGAAAAAACCCAAATACTTCAAGACATTAAAGTCAATACATTCTTGAGTAGCTTTGCCATTAGACATGTGCTCCTGGTTGGTCGACTTAGTCACCTCTTGTGAAAGCAGCCTACTGAGAGATTTGGACATATTTTTTCCTCCCCAAAAGTTTTTTCCTATAAAGCATTTGGCCCATCCATTGTTGTATCAGACTCCAATGTAGACTTCTCCATGTTGTCACCTTAGAAGTGGGCCCTCAAAGTTTATGAAGAATTAAGCTCACTAAAATTTCTGTTGTTTCAGTATGCTCCATATGATCCTGTTTGCAAGGTACTGTTGGACTAGGGCTCTAGCAGTAATTTGGATTTGAATGTCCTGTTTTCTGAGCTAGTTTTCTACATCGTGCCTACATTAAACTCAGTAGAATTTTCTCTGATCTTTGATAAAGGCTTTGTGGCCCCAAAATGTCCAGGAGTTTTACAATCATCTTATAACTTATAACTTAATCTCCCCTGTTCCTCATTTAACTGCTCTCTTGAAGTATCATGTCTCAGCTTATATCATTCCAACTTTGGATGAATGAACAACACTGAACATCAGAGAGAGGCAAACACTGTAATGCTTTTATGAATATTCATCTGTATTTTGAAAGGAACTCTGCATTTCCTTGGTTTTAATTTTCACGCCATGAATTTTCTGACAAGTAATATCTGTACAGAAATATTTGCCGAAACAGCATATACTATTATAATAGCATCAAGTAGTACTAGAATGTTAACATTCAAATGAATAATTGATATTCACATCAAAAAACTGAATCAAAGAATTATCCAATTGAGGCAAGAAGACATGCCATGTGATCTCTGTGTTAAATTGGATCAGACTGAATTTCTTTTTTGAAAACCTGCAATAAGCTGCCTGTGAATGGGCCTAAACTTGAGTTTCACTCACTCTAAATCATTCTGAATGACAAACAGACTTGCAAAAACATGTTTATAGACAATTTTCAAATGGAAAAAGAGGCAAATGCATTAAAAAAAGTATTTACCCTGAAATATTCTCCCAGCTGAGCTCTTAGATAAGTTACTGTCAGGCAATCCAGAATAGTGCTTTCCCTTTGCATTCTCTCTCTCTTAAATGATGCCAATTCAAGGAGCAAAAGATTGTGCTTTGACCCTGGCGTGTCAATCCTCTGCTTATCCGTGCAGAAGACTAGCTCGGAGTCAATGGGCTCTCCTTATTTAAAGTACTCTTTCATTCCCTGGCCAAAGTGTGCCCATACCACGAGTATTCTTGCTTCACCTGCTGACCTATATTGCTATGACCGTTACCCAAGGTGATGCCTTATTGGTATTTCTGCTCCAGTAAATGAGCCTTCCCAGGGCTAAAATACCCTTTACCAAAACATTACAAGGAAGCAGCAGTATGTACTAGAGTGGTCACCAGTGAGAAAAAACATTCTTTTTCTATGGAAGGTGATTTTACAAAATATTCCCAGTCAGTGGGACAAAAAGACGATCCCCAGATGAGCCAGCACTGCTTCGTTCCTCTCCTGGGAGAGAAGGGGAAAGGCCAGTATAAAAGGGGGACACAAGTAAGGTCCCATATGTCATGACACTCCTGGGGTTTGTCTGGCTGGTTTCTTCGGCCAGAATAGAAAGCAGAGGAAACCTTGCAGATCTTTGAGCAGCTTGGTCATGCAGGTTGGGCCATTAATATGCACTTACAGACACTGTTTAATGAGGTAGGCTCACGAGAGGATGCAATAATTGAAAGGGGGGTGCACTGCTGGAGGTCCTGGGGAGCGCTCATCCATCTGCCAGCTGCAATGGGAGGTCTGGGGCAGAGCCAGCTCGTGCTTGGTCACCTCGGGCTATGCACAATCCAGAAAAGTCCTCCTGGAGAAAAGGAGGCAATGGCAGCAGCATTGCAGACCTGTTAGTGAGAGCAGGGAAGGGCTGCCAGGCTGCTCCGGGCAATCAGGCAAGCCATGTGCTTCCCCTGGTCTGCAGTGCTGCCAAAGCGGGTGTAGCGGACGGGAAGCATAGTGAGGGCAGCAGGAAAGCTGCCTCTGAAAGAGGTCAAAATGCCAGCAGGCATGGGAAGAGGTGAGATGCCTCACAGGGAAAGATACTACGTGTGCAAGGAACCGTTCAGAGTAAGGGGAAGTGCATCCATCTGACAGCAAGGGGTTTAAAGACCTATTTGGATCATGTTTTTTTTTAAAAATCAACCAAGCAAAAATCCCATGTTGTAGGACAGGAATAATACTTCGGGGGATTGTGGTACACCACCTGGCATGGGTGGATGCAGCGCAAGCCAAGAGCCATCCCGCAGTAGGAGACAGGCTGGATGACAGGCTTTGAGCTCCGAGAAAGGAGGGTGAAACCTGGGACTGTTGGATCAGCTTTCCTATATTTTTTCCCAACATGAGCCCTAAGTGGATTAAGGAATCTTGGTATCCTTTGGCTCACCCCATATCCTTTTAGAAGCCGTGTGCCATGCATAAGTGTAGGAATCCTGTTATATTCATTGGCTTTTGTTACATTATCCACACCTTACGTGTAATAGTAGCCTTCTGTTGAAATTCACATCCAGTGCTCATGTCTCCCTTGCCTTTGTGTCTACCCATGAGCTCTATGATATCAGAATTGTTCATGAATCAGTGTCATAACACTTACAAAAATCTGTCTTTGATGTCACTTCTCTTGCTTTTTCTGTCTCCTAATATTTGAGCTAAGAGGAGAGCGGACAAATAGCAATACAAACCAAGCCAGCAACAAAATCCTACACTGAAAACATGTAGTACCTATTATTTGGAGAGACCTTTCAAACAACAGTCTTTGCTTGCTGCATCTTTACATGTGTAGAATTGTGAACACCCCCGTTATTCCCAAACGAGGTATCCAAGAGACTGGTGGCAGTTCACTGTAGCTTTTTGACACAATCCGCTTACAAGTATTCAATGCAGAAAGATGTTATTGGGCAGCGTATTCTGGGAATTATTTCATCTTCCTACACAAAGGCAAAGCCATTTATCAGCTCAGATCCATTCATTATCCTTTTCTGTAAGACAATACCTTTCTACCTAGATATTACCTTCCAAAACCCTGGCCATATTGTATGAAACAATAAACACTGGAGCTATCACCAAAAAGCATCTTTCCTGGCTTTGCCAGCAAAGCTTTTCTTCTGGGGAAATGTGTGCAGACAGGATGCTCCTCCTTTTCCTTCCCAGTGACCTCCAAGCCAGCAGCTGTCTGAGGACAAGGGGCCTCCCTGGGTATTGTGATTGCTGTTCAGCTGGGCTTTATAGGCCATGGTTAGTCCATCTAAGGGCAAGTAGGATATTTCACAGGCTTTTGCCATCCATGCAAATTCTGGGTTATTTCCTCCTCTGCACAAATATTATTGCAGTTAAAAACAAAACCACACAGAAAAACAAACCCCCTTCTTGCTAATTTGTTTACTCATTGACTTTCATGTAATACAGGAACTGGCAATGCGGTCCCTGAGCTAGCTCTTCCAGTATCAGCACATCAGTATTCAGGAGTCCAACTGCTGCTGTTTGCAAATCTGTGTAGATGAATGCAGTCCAAAATGTACAAGTTGGACCTAAACATTAAACTCTATTTACTGTAGAATTAAAGGTAAGTCTTCAACAAACAAAAACTGAAAAATGTGGATCTGCAAATATGAGCAAATATAAACTCCTGATTTTAGTATGCTAGGAAAAAGGATGTTCATAGTTTCTATCTCTGACATTCCCCTGTTTTACATACATTTCCTCTTCACAGATGTGTCTGGACTTTAAAAAGCAGATTTTGGAGGCTAGGTCTTAAGTTGCAGCATGAACAGTTGCTCACTTGAGTCATTATCTATAAAAGTTGTGGCCAAAATTCAACAGTGTTGATGCAGAAGATTAAGCAACTAAAGCAAAGACTCTTTCCCCTGCCTGGCAAGGCACCTTAGCACATGCTAGACTTCATGCGTATGGGTATGCACACCAGTCCCCAAAGGGGTAGTTATGATCCTGCTGTGAAGAATGGTCTGCAATGGCTTGTGACATGAAGGCCTTCAATAAAGCATTAATTTTTCGGACTTGCTGAGTATACCTCTGTCAGATTTATATTACCTTTATTTACACATGGTAAGCTTTCTTCACTTAGGGTGTATTTGGCTATGTAGGTTGATTTTAAGTGCTCTTCTAATTGAACGCAGTGTAATATACTGGTGCACAAATGACAGAGGAAGGCCATCAGTGGTATTTGTTTTTGCTACTAAAGCACTCCCTTGATCTGGATAGAGGAATTTGGAAAAGGCATGTTGTGTACTAGCATTAAAAATATCTCGACACCTGGAAGATTTGGAAGCCAGCCCAGGGTAAGAGTCGGACCTCTAGGCACTTGAACTTCACACTGGTGGAACTTGAGGAGCATCTTGACAGTGATGGAAATGAATCCTAGACTGAAAGCTGAAGTGGAGAGGAGCAGTTAAATTAATGCAATGGCTATCCAAAGTACAGAGCATTGCTGGAGCCTACTGTGTCACAACTCAGCTTGCTTGTGAAGGGAACGCCAGCCTCTGAAGGGGAAACCACCAGCAGTGCCACTTCCATTCTGGCAGATAGATGTTTGGGGAAGAAACATGCATCCATGGAAACATGCATCCCTGGAAATATTCTCTGTGTTTGAAAGCTGACCTCCCCAAAATGCACTTCACAGGGCAAGGTGCTTTGTGAAGTGTGCAGAAGTTCATGTGCAAGGAACCAACAAAAGCATAGATAAACTGGTAAATTAAGTCCCAGGAGGAGCTGTATGCCCATATAGTTTCATATTAAGCAGGGGAAAAGAAAGAGTAAATATTGATTGTCAATGTAG
Organism: Ciconia boyciana; assembly: GCF_034638445.1. Classification (NCBI taxonomy): domain Eukaryota; kingdom Metazoa; phylum Chordata; class Aves; order Ciconiiformes; family Ciconiidae; genus Ciconia; species Ciconia boyciana. Next base: position 56,029,151 of record NC_132935.1, on the reverse strand, counting down.
GATTTTGATGACGATAAGAGTCTTTCTGTGGGTAGCCACTGCATTGCTTGAGCACAGGAAATTAAATCAGTCTGATCCCTGATTGATAGGAAGCCTGTATCTGACCTGACCAGCCTGCTAGATGCCTCTAATGCTCTCTAGGTGTCAACCTACCAAGCTGGTTCTGCCCTAGATACCACACTGCAGCTGCCAGCCTGCTCCTCTGGACGCGGGGTGCACCCGGGTCAGTGCCTTTTGGTGCTTCGCTAATGAATTCCTTCTTGCCTGGATAGAAGTAAACAGTTTAATTGCCCAAGAGCAATTCACAAGTGTAATGACGTTTGCTAGTGTCTGTCAGTCATGAACTGGGGTTTGCACGTTTTGCCTAGTGTCCACAGTCAAAGCACACACGTGCACACACTCAAATCGACGTGAGTCCATTTGAGCTTTCTTCTTCCAGTGACTAAAGAGAGCAAAGGAAGTAATTTCTCCTCAGATCACCCCAATTTGCCTGGCCATATGCAACCTTTTGAGGGTGCCAGATCTATCAGCAGGAAGGTGGGGGTCCCCCTTTCTACTGCTTCTCAGAGGAGTGACTCTGGTCTAAATGTGTCTCTGCAAAGATGATGCATCTCATCTGTCTTTGTTCCTTTGTAGCATGGACATAGAGAAAGGGTAGAGGAGATTGGCCAGGCATGTGTCTGACTTATTTGTGAAGGTGATAAAATTGAGAAACAGTCAGAGTATCCAGTAAACTACTAATTAAGTATGACTGCAAGTAACCCTGTATGACTTATAAGCTCAGCCTAGGTTGTTATGAAATTTTAGCATCCAGTCAGGAAAAGTGGATGGGTGCCTGGCTTTCTATTGATAGTAGCTGCTACATCAGGTGCCTTTGGCTATAGTCTGGCCTGACGTTATGAAATCTAACTTTACAGATTTGGATGTATTTTGCATTTCCTTGGGTCAAGTCTGAATTTAATGTGCAATGAAAAAAAAAAAAAAAAAAGAGGTGGAAGCAGGACGATTATTTAGGAAACCGAAAATGCCAAGGGAGCTCTTGGACGCTATGCTTCTCTTCCCCATCTTACTGCATGCAAATAACAGCTTTCCTTACAATTTCCGACAGAAAGTATTTGGAGCACTCATTTTGACTTCCTGATTTGAGTGTGTGCTTGACTCTGTGCAAGTGGCTACAGTTACCAAAAGCGCTGAAACATAATGCTGTGCCTCAACATGAATATTCAAGTTCTTTCAGGAGGACACCGCTAAGATCATTACAATTGCTAATTATAAAAGTGGTAGCCAAAACTCCCGCTTCCTTCTATTATTCTTACATCCTGCAGATGTCCTGATTTAGCCAGTTAATCATCAGATTCTCTTGGGAATCATCTGGTGGTTCAGTTTTGTGTTTCTTTTTTTTTAAAAGAAGCTGCTTTCAATTTTTAGTGTGGTGTTTCTCATTCTCTCAAATGTTGTAATTCATTTCTTAAATATTGTATGTGATGTTGCATTTCTTAAATACTGTGCTTGGCATGTGTGCGTGCTCTTAAAAGGTCCCTGAGCCACATTTTAGTTCCTGGGAAAACAGCACATATCCCTTCAGTCAAAGCAGACATTTCATTTTGCCTTTGATCATTATACCACCTGCTCACTCTCAGCCACAGCAGGTCTTTCAATAGCTCCATCATGCAGCTTCTGTAAGTTTTGTTTACATCTGAAAATATTGCTCCCGTGCGGCAGCACTTCTGAGAACCATACCAAAGGCTGGGGTGTGCTTGTGGGCTGGTGTGATGCCCTTCTCTGCAACAGTGCCTTGTGAAATGATATTTGGGGGAACAATAAGCAGAGTGAATGGCTGGCCAGAGTCCCCTGGCTGTTCTGTCACTTTTGTGCTACCTGTCAGCTGTAGATATCTGAATGCCTCCTCATCTTTTCATATGCTCTAATTTTCCCACAGCTAATGAGATAGCATGGGACTGCTACACCATAATCTGCGAGGAGAAGGATGTGAAGGGAGGAAAGGTCAGCCATTAGGAAACCATAACCCTGAGGCCTAGAAACACATAACCGTTGTGTTCCATCTACTGTCGCAAGAGGCTATATTTGTAGAGCATTTATGCTGTATTATGTTTGTAACGCGCGGATGGTGTGGTATTCACTGCATGGCATAATCTGACACTGTGAAAACTCATATCCTTTGAAAAGGCCACTAATGGAGAATGGGAATAGAGATAATTACAGGAGTTGGCAGAGCTAAACCATCAGATCACAATAGCAAATTTGGCGACCGAATTGATTAGCAGCATGAGAGACTCTTCTATACCAGAACAAGTTCTATTTTTTCCTCCTCCTCTCTTTCCAATAAGGCATCAGAGCTCAGCTCCATGGTTGCAACAGAGTCCACAGATTATTCACTGTGCCTAACTCATCTCTTTTGTCCTTTTTTTTTCAGTAAACAGTGCGAAAGTTGTGTGTTTATTCCTTCTGTGTGGGTTAATGTATCTGAAAGTAAATTCTCTCTTTCCCCCTGCACATGCACAAACCTCTGTGCTGCATTAGCACCAAGGATTTGAGTCCCAAACTGCATGTGTAGGGGTGCAAAGCACAAATCTCATCATGTTCATGTTATTTGCTGATTTTTCAGTCAAGCCTAAAGCTACTAGCAGGTCACTTTCCTGAAGCACTGGAGCTCACTGCTCAGAAGCCGGCCCCAGGGACATGCTCCAGGCTCTTCAGAAGTGATAGCCAAAGCCATGGGAAGAGAGGATGCATGAAAATGGAAGAGGAATGTGAAAAGCAAGATAGGTGGGTAAAGTGGGTGATAAAAGGGATAGTAGGGGGGAGGGAAATAGGAGAGAGAAGTAGCTCTAATGAACCTTGAAAAAAAAATCTCAGACAAAGAGAGTTTTAGGGAATGAAAAGATGTCAGACTTTTTATTTATCCTCTTTTCTGTGGATGAGCACAGAGAAAAAAATGTATCTATATTGAATGGATGGCATTACTCTGGAATTCACATTATCCAGCCGTTAGGATGCTGTTTCCTCATTGCACCCCTATGTCTGTGTGATTTATGATGCCATTTTAGAGAGAAGATACTGAAGCCCCAAAGGAGTTGGGGTTTCCCCTCACTGCCGTCTTGCACTGCCTCTCATCATCTGCATCGGTGTGAAACACTGCCTGTGGGATTCAGCAGCAGGCAACATCTGCTTTGTGCTGGAGTGGATACCTGCACAAAGAAGCAGAAGTCAATGCCCTCAGTATCCTGCCCAAGGCCAGCCAGCACAGCGGTGGTGCAGCCTTCACCCAGTCTCCCAAGTCCCACTTATGTGTCTGAACCTCAGAAGCAACCCTCCTCTCCCAGAGCCATGTGGTGCACCAAGTTGTCATGTCCCCATGCGAGCAGCTGGTCTGCAGGACCAGAGTGAGCTGCTGTGCAAAGTCCCCCATGGGAAGTCACAGTAAGTCTTTCCATCCACAGTTGCTTTTATTCACAAGTGCTGAGGGTTGAAAACATACAAATGGGCAAGCAATGGGTTTTTATGATGCCACGTGAGCTCCAGCCCTGCTGGTCAGTCTATCAACAGGTATTTGAGCTGCCTGTAGTTTTCCTGCTAGGCACAAGAGGCTTGGCAGCCATCCAGCATCCATCCTCTCCCGCTGGACTGTGTCCTCCCACATGGACCATCCTACGCATCTCTTTTAAGCTTGCTTTTGTGCAGCGCTTCACATCTGTGCTGTGTAAAATCAAATCCTTAGACAGCTTTCTGAATCGTGGTTGAATTTATTAGCCCAGATTCTTCTCTTGGTTACTTGAGGCAAATCCAAATGTTCTCCCAGGTATAGCTGAGGGGAAAATTTTGTGATGATGTTTTTGAACTTCTTCCTTTGATATAAACACTGTCCTTGGAACAATTCTTCTCTGCTTTGTGAACTTATTTTTCCCCATTTGGAAATACTGAATAAACTGAACAACTTGGCGGCACATTAAAGCTTGTTTGAAACCATACACAAAAGATTTTGTGCAGCTCAAATGCCAGAGAAATGTGTTCACATGTGATTGAACATAATAGTCCAAGATTAGAAAATCTAGCAAGAAGCAGGGAGGATTAAGAGCATGCTCTCGTGAAAACCTTCAGAACTTTGGATGAAAGTCAACGCAATGAGGTACCCAGATGAGACTAGTTTGCTGAATCATATCACTCTACCGCAAAATAAGCAGTGTGAAAAGGAAGATTTCACTCATTTCACTTCCACTGTTATCCTGCATCTAGGCATGAATATAAATTTTTAAAACCTCACAGTATTAAAGCTATATATTTGTGTCAGCAAATTGTACATAATCTGTTTTGTAAATATTAGGAGCTCTAAACCCTTGGGCCAAGTTCTGCCATGAGATGCACACATACAACGCTGACAGTCTTCGGATGAAGTTATGCATGAAACAACAGAAAGCACAATGTGACTGAGCCAAATCCATTTCTTTTAGTATCATAAAACATTGGAAAAATAAGTTGGGCTAAATTCTGATCTCAGATGCGTTATTATAATTGAGATAATAACACAGTCAGCTAAGTTACTGTCATTTAAAAATATCCTAGCAAAAAAGAGCAGAATTATGGCTGTTTGTTGTAGAGCCTTATAGAAAGATTCTTCGTCTTGATGAGATGCTGGGTCTTCAAGGAAAACATTAAAAGCTATGTTAAAAAAATGAAATTCCTACCTATATCAAGAGTTTTGTGCATTTTGACATAATAGAACTGCAAACCAGTAAGTCATCAAATAGATCTCATAAACTATTTTTGCCTGTCCACTCCACCAGGAGGATGAATCTGTGAGATCAGCTACATCGACGTGTGACTCAGTGTTGTTATGCCTCACTGGTGAGATTAATAAATGAGATTAGAATTTTCACCCATCGTATCCTGAATAAACTAAAATGGTATTAACTAAAGGGTATTCCTCATCTAAAAACTTCTTATGTTTCAGCACTGGCTTCCATCACTATGTAATGGAACTTGCTGTTCTAGTGACACATCTGTATTTTCATGAAATGAAAAAAAAACAACCCACATTTCTCTATGATTTTGGAACCTTCACATACTTTTGTGATTCTCTAAGTCTCTGGAAAGGTACTAGTTCCAGAGAAAGAGTAAAAGAGATCAACATTAAATTTATCAAACAAGCCATCTTGCTTACTTTTCCTCTGCACTACACTGTAACAGAACCTTCCAGTTCCCATTTTCTTGAGCAATAAAATGAACTATGTAGTTCTGGTTTAGGATGGCCCTGAACTGAACAATTTGGTCTTTGACACAGATTTTAAGGTGGAACTATTTACATTTTTTTAATTTTCATTTTCAAGAAGAAAATTTCCTTCTTTATTTTGTCTCATTTTGTTGTTTGCAAAACTAGCATATGGATCTAGAACTGGATTTAAAAAATGGGTCAGGAGCTGTCTGATCTAGGGCTGGGGAATGGGTTTATCTCCTTTTATCTCTGTGATTTATACTGTTTTGTTGCAAGGACAATAAAGTGTTATTACAATTCAATGTGTGTTACTACTATCTAAGGAAAGGGCAACCTATTAGGAAAAAGGCACAAAACCCAATGTAATTTGAAAATAACACAGCATAACTGATATTTCTTTAGAATGGGCTTATATGGAAGGGAACCAGAGGTTAATTGTGCAAAATAATATTACTGCACATCCAAATGCCAGTTCTAAATGTTATAGTACATTAAAGTATACTGCAGTGAATTAATAGTCCTAACAGTGATGATAAGCATGAGTGGACTTGAGGAGGTATCCTGCAGCTGCTTTCTGTCAAATATAAGTAATATTAAGGAAACAAGTGTACTATTGCTTTTGATCAGAGTTAATGAGACATTAACAGTGAATAAAATGACTTTAAACCTAAACTTCCTTACTATATTTTAGCAAAATATTGCTAACCACTTTTTCTGTAGGGACAGAGATGGAATGACCTTGCAGAGGAATTTGGCAAGCCTGTGTAACATATGGGTTGCTTCCCCATTGAAGGTGTCACTACCTCGTGCCACGCAAATTTCCATCCAGCCTCGCTGGGTGCAACCTAATGATCTTTCCACACTTTGACATCACTGTCACCAGTGGATATTGGTGTAGCGTTCCCAGGAAGTCTGGACCAGTGTTCAGCAAAAGTCAAGTCAGTGCAACCAAGGCTGAACAAATAATTCTCGCCAACAGCCACATCAACCTAGTGGCTTTCAGCTGCTGAGGTGTTATGAGAAACAGCATAGGAAATGGTGACTGAGTGTCTGTCCTGAGAGCCCTGTAGCTTTCAGTGTCACCTGGCTCGTAGCAGTAGAGGTCATCTTTAAAGGAAGTTACTCAGTGCTGTGGAAAGGTAAGTGGACTTCTATGAGAATTATTCTAAGGTAGCCGGAGGACTCAGATGCCTTTTATCTGTTTCTTTTCCGAAAGTGTGGGGCATGTGCTCTGCTTTTGCAAAGTCTCCCCTGCAAAGGCTCCAGAAATGTATTAGAAATTCTATTGCCCCACCGCCCCTCAGTGGCCCCAACACTCATCGCTGCTGGGCAGGTCTAAGGGAAGGACAGAGGCAAAGGGCTCTTAACAGATTGTGTAGTTTTTCAGGACACATGAGGTTGTATTTATAAACCACATCTGCAGAAACCCAGATTAGAGGAGGGCCAGCAAAGGCAGCAGTGTTCCAGGCAGCTGCACTGCCCAGTCTCTGTAAGAGAGAGATGCAATTCGCTCTGTTACTCGGTGCGGTTCAGAGCTATGTGCTCCTAAATGCGGGTGAAGATTCCAGAGATACTGAATAGAATTGGCACAGAACTATCTACTGCAGGAATAACACGTTCTGCTGAAAGAAAAACTTCTCTGAAGATTGACACGCAAGTTACCATTGAATGATTGCAGGGAGAAACTTAAATTTTTCTGAGTTTCACTTGCATATATCTTAAGGAAAGTTCTCTCAGGTAATGAGGCCCAACCATTCCCTTAGACTTTCATATATGTACCGATCTATTATTGCCTTAAGCAAAAAGGTACAGCATAAATAACTGCATTACAATGCGATGCACACTCTAGAGCTTTGTAATCGTAGACATAATTGTAACAGCAGGTCTATGTTGTCCAGCTGAATAGAGATCTGTAATTCAGACCATGTGGAATGGAGTGTGGTTTGTACCTCTCAGTGTCATAAATCTAAGGTGGGAATTTTACTCTTAGTGTGCTGTATTGCAACTTTCTTCACTGTGCGGTGTTGCCATCAACTGCAAGGAAAAGTTCCTGCATCAATTCAGTGCTAATAGGACTTGCTGGGTATCATCACCCAAGTGTCTCTGGCCAATTAAAGTTTTTAACTTAGTCAATCCAGCATAAATATTCTTTAATACCAATTAACACAACCCATTCATCATTATGATCATTTTACAATTGTGCCAGCTTTTGCAGACCTTGGAATACATACAGTACAGAAAAAACCCCACAGCCTGAATGAAACATCATCTTGTTATTGAAATAACATTCTGATATTTTTACATGTAATGTGATATCAGAGAATGAATGAACGCTCCAGGATAGATGTTCAATTAAATCTCTTGTTTTCATTCCTGAAAGACCGCTGCCATACATTTTAGATTGTGCTGCTGTACTATATTATTGAGGTTATTTAAAGAAGGTATCTCTTCCCTTTAAGCAAGTGGTACTGGGAGGGTATGGGGGTATTTTTTCAGCCCCAGCTATATTAATTCCCCCAAACAAGACTGTAATTACAGTGTAAAGGAGAAAAAACAGATTTACAGTTTGACGACAGTGAAGGCAATAATCCTAACAAATAGAGGACAGAGCCTAATAAAAAACAGTTATGATTTTTGCCTTGTCCCTGACTATGTAATTTCCTTGTTCTGTCTGTGGGAGGACACACATTGCCTGAGCTACTCCTGAGGCTCTCCAAAGTCATCTTTCACTCTTACATTTCAGCAGCAAGCACTTACAGGAAACTTTCATTCCATCTAACAGCTGCGTATTACCTAAGAAACCTCAGCTGCAGAATTGTTCACTGTGATTCTTGGAACATAAAAATGATTGTTTTTCATTGAAATGTTCTGGTCCAATTTGACCCACTGAGACCAGCAAATAACGAGCACCTGAAATAAAGCATTTTCAGATGACAGGAGAAAAGGACTGGGAATTAGGAGACTGAGGGTATTAGTTCTTGCTCTGCCACTGGCTGCCTACATGACCTTGGCCAAACTGCTTCCTTTCTCATGTTTCCCTTCCCCTGTTCTCTCCATTTCAATTGCAAGCTTTCTGTGTTTGTTTGCACAGACAGTAGCACAGTGCAATTCCATCTAAGAAAGGGCACATTTACAAAACCAGGCAGGCTTTCTCTCTCTCATTAACTTCGGCAGTCTCGTGCTGTCGGGGGGTTTGTCGGGGTTTTTTTTTAAGGATGAGGAGTCGGCACATCAGCTGCTGAAACCGTATATTTTTGCTTTGGGAGAAAGTAATTTTCTGGGTTTTGAGCCCACTCCTTCGTTCCTGCTGAGCCGCGGGTGCAGTGAGATGCGTGTGGACAGGGATGCTCGTAGCCCCTGTGCAGGCAGCCGGGAAGGGCTGCTGGCAGCAGCTGGTGCCTACTCCTCCCTGAGCTGCCTCCCTGTCCTGGACCCACTTCACCACGACCGAGAGGGGAGTTCCTTCACCTGGCCTCAGGAAAACACTGCTTACTTGGCTCAGACATAATTCAAACATGAATTTGGTAGAAGATTTACAAGGAGAGTGGAAAACAGCAAAGATGCGAAGGCCCCCTCATGCCTAGATTACTCTGGGATTCGTATCTAGATAGATTTTTAGCCTGCTGCAGTCATTACCACATTTTGAGGACTCAGGTAATTTTCCTCCATCACTGAATTGATTGAGACGGGGCGAATTTTTCCACCTTTCCCAAGAACCTGGCTGGATCACTAGAAAGGGCAAGTTCAGACTGGCCCATTTCAGCAGGCAACAAAAAGCCACTTCAGACGCTTATCTGATGAGGAATCTGATACCTCGCTTGATAAAACCAAATCAGATGAGAGAGCAGCAGAAAGCAGAGCTCCTACTATGTCACTGGAAGCAAACACTCTCCTGTTCCTAGGCCTTTAGTCCTTGAATGATCAGAGAGCCCCAGCATTAGGCTGGGGAGCAGCCATGGAAAGGAGCAAGGGAGGACATCTCCATGGGGCAGGGAGATGGTGGGGAGTGAGGTGGCAGGGAAGGAGGAAACAGCCTTCCAGCAGGTGAAAACAATTAGGGAAGAAACTGTGACCTATCCTGCACAAGTTATTAACAGTTGTTCCCAGATGATTTTTATTAATAAAATTGTGGCCTAATTATGCCACCTCACTTGAATTTTGTTTTACTTTCTATGCTTCTGGGACAAGAAGCAAAATATATGCAAGAGAAATGAGAAGATGGTCCTGGAGACAAAAATCCCTGATATTTTTAAAGACATATTAACCAATATACTAGCAACTTTGCTCATGGGAAAGCAGACAAAATAATGAAAACAAGGAGATGGAGACTAGAATAAGAGAAGCAATTGAGCGAAAGGAAGAGCAGAGCAATGTGGAAGAAATGAAGGACACAGTGCAGCTTCTTAACGTGTAAGGGAAAAACATTATTGTCAAATACCGTGCATAACATGTACGAACAATGAATACTTGCTAAATCCTGTACAGAAGCGTGAAGGGTATAGAAATGTCTGCCAATATATCCTTTCCTAAAAAGATCCAGCCAGCCAGGGCAAAATTATGCAGGCAGCCTCACAAAAGCATGCTCTGCGAAGGCTGGGTGTCTCCCCTCCTGTCTTCTGGTGTTACTAGAAGAAGAAGAACTGGGAAAAAAGCAGCTTTTTTGTTCTCAGCAATGCAGTATACAGGCCTTAATTTATAAAGACTCATTCCGAATAGTCATACTGTAACCTCAGTGGACTCGCTGAAGTTGAGAAAGTTCAAAAACATTGCAGGCTGAAGATGTCCTCTTGCTTTTTCATTTTATTTATTTTTAGTTTGCCGCTTGCTTTTAAAAAGCCTTGTGTTACTATGGTTATAACTGTGATGGTCAAAGGACACGGGCAAGCTAAAATTTGCAGGTCATTACTGGAAAAAACTGATACAGTGGGAAAAAGGAGATAATCTTTCTGGTGTACAAGCCCTCCCTGTCTACTTTTTCCAACTATACTGGTTGGTCTAATAAAAGATGCTACTCCCACCTACAAACCTTATCTTGCCTGTTAAAAGATTGTAATTAATTTACCTCTCTAAAGGCCTCATAATACAATTTTTTTAAATGCTGGAACAATCCTGAACCATGTGCCTGTGTATTTGATAGTCTAGGTTTGAAGCACTAAAGGCAATTTGTGACATAACTCAGTCAGCTTTCTTTTTCTTTTTTTTTTTTTTTGGTCCCAAATGCATAGCTTAACTCACATAATCAGAAAGTGGATTTACAGAAGCCATCGCAGCTTTAATAGTTGAAGAAGCATTAGCAATTTAGGAAAAGATAGTAGATAAAAAGACTGGAAATTTTAGAAAATGCTAATCCTTTTCCTTACTGAAACACACTTGCCTTGCCTGAGGCATCATTCCTAGGGAAAAAAAAGAAAAAAACAAGCTGCATTAAGATTTAACTGCAGGGTTGGATTTAATTTTGTTTTATCGCATTTGTACACAGGAAATGTATATGAATAACTAGTCCTTCCTGCAAAAGGTATCATCAGAGCCTTGTCTGACATGTTTGTAATTGCTTATGCAAAGACTGGGGAACGCGGTGGGGAATGCAATGTCCCAGCAGTGGTAAACTGTGTTAAAATCCAGTATAAAATAAACTATTGCTAGTTAAAGTGTTTGAGCAGACCAGCTTACAGCACATTCATTGCTGCTTGTGCAAGAACAGCTCCTCTGTTCAAACACTGGCAGAAAGTGAACACAAAAGAGGCATTTTTCTCAGCTGTAGTACGTAGTTACAAATTATTTACATTTGGGGTGGAATCACATCCTGGTTTGTTTTTATGAGAGTATTAAGCATGTTTTTGATACTGGATAAGTAGTGAAAACCAACAAGATTAAGGACATAACAATACATCCTAGGTACCTATCGCTGCAGCAGACAAGCACCTTGGCAGATGTGGATAACGGAGGCAGAGACATTACCGATTCAGCTGTCATTTTGTTGTATCAGCTCACCTTCTAAACCTGTCTGGAAGAGAAAGGGAATAAACTGCTGTTTCACATGCATGCAAGAAAATTTGTTCTGCTGCTTATGTGCATGTAAAATTGAATGATTTCTTCTTGGGTTTATTATTAGCATAATCAGAAGCATTGCACTCCATCATTTTGTTATAGTAATCCTTGTTGTTGTTATAGGGACAAAATAGACAGCAGGATAAATCCTTTGCTCCCTTACATTGGGACAAAGCCAAAATAATCGTGTTCATAATGGATTTACTCTGGAGTTTACATCAGGGTAAATGAAATCAGAAAACATTGCAAACTTATATGTATTATGGACAGTAATGGGTACCAAGTGTAGAAAATACAGTGTTACCACTTGAACTCAGTTTTACCTTTCACAGCATTATTGGGCTGCTTTTTTGTTCATGTCAGCTGCTCAGAAGGCTAACATCTAGTAGAAAAAAACAAAGTGAATTTTATGTACCCAATATCTTTTAAGTTCTTGGATTTCCAGATTTTATGCTTCATCCAGTGTGATTTCTTATGACATCCAAAATCCACCACCTTTTAAATTGACAATGTTATAGCTGAAGCAAAAGTTAAATAGAACTCCTAGGACTGGATTAGCATTTCACTGGCAAAGAGGTAAAGTTATATTAACAAATTTTGCCAAGGACTCTACTATGTGTGCTTAGGGAGCAGGCAGTCTGAGAAGCAGTTGGTACCTCCAGAGAAGTGGTTCGTCATCGGCTGGGTGGTTCTAAATGTACCAGCTTGTTTAAATAGCAAATTATTTTAAATATGAAAGGAGGCTTCTTCCAAGAATTGTTATATTGAGCATCACAAAATTGCTGGTGGTTTTTTTTTTTTCCCAGAGAGCTAACCTCCATCTGTTTCTGAAAGAGCTTAACATTCATAAAGTAACAAATTATATTTCAGAGCATAGCTCTTTATCCCTCACCAGTTAATAGGGCTAAGAAAAGATTTCAGAAGATTCTTCTGACTGCAGTGCAGGCTTGGAGGAAACAAAAGGAGCCACCGGGAGATGTTGTGAAGGCATAGTTATTTGGTTACAACTTAACCTCTTACAATCAGAAAGCAACAAAAGGCATTTAGGTCACTACAGCAAACGCTGCCATTAAGCTGGTCATATTTCAACAGAGTTCTGAAGTCTGAAATGCTATTAGGCAAGCAACAGACTGGAAGGAATATGAAGAGAGAAAGCACTGAAAAATGCAAGAGACCAATAGCAAAGGACAACATATTTTAGAGAATACACAATTTTCAATTCCCCCCTCTTGAAGCTGGAGAGGACAAGGAAGCAGCGATCATTGGGTACATCATCGATGAAGATATTTCAGGGACTCGGGATTCTTCCCTGCCTGTGTCTGAAAGCATTGGAGAATTTAATTTTGTATTAACCACCCAACTCCAGTTTCTGCTTCTTGGTTGTTGTTGCGATGTTGATGGTTGGTTACTGCGTATTCGTGGCATATAGAGGCAATGGGCCACCTTCCCCGTTACCTGATCATCTCTGAGCAAACCACTGCTTAGCAAAATCCTTCTCTGTCTTGCTAGGGGTCATTAGCAAATGCATTCCTGGTGCTTTTCAGCTCTAGATGGTTAGTAATGGAACAATTCAGCCTCAGCCCTGAGATGCCTTTTTGATGACAGTTTTGATAAAACCAATGCATTTCCACAAGAAGTGTCTACAAAGGTGGTCTGAGTCCATAAACATTTTGTTGGAAAACTGCTGACCAGAGCTACTTAAAAAATAGAAATATCTCTATGTAGTTGCCTTTCCAGTCTTACCTTTCCCCTGTCCTTCCACATATGCATTGCAACACACTAAGTATGTGTCAGATACTATTTTCCTTTGGTTCCTTGTCTCAGTCAAGGCATTTGAAGGAAGGTCACCCAGTGGATCTATATTCAGTGCATCTTTCTTATCCAGCCCTTCAGTGGATAATCCTATGTGTTGGTTGGTCTGAAACTTGAATATTCCATAGAATTATTCCTTGCTGAATAGGTTAACTTGTTTTAAAAATTATTTTAATTAGGGCAAAGAAATATATTTTTCTTTTAATCTCTTTGTCAATGGCTGAGCTCGATAACAGAAATATTTGGTCAAATCAAGCTTCAGGCATAAAAAAACATGAAAAGATCAAAAAGTTAAAAGCAACTGGAAACCTGAATCTGATAATAGACAATTTTCAGTGTAGCTGTCACTGCTGGTAATACGTTAATCCTTTTGTAAACACTCCCACACCTCTCCATAATGTACATAAATGAATACCACATATAGTAGATAATCACAAATGTTGTAACCATGACAGTTTTATTAGTGCTAATGATACTATTTTATATACTCACAAAACATATGGCAAGCAGGTTAATATTTTTAAATTGGCTGAATCTCTCTCGTTTGACAGAGCTATACTTGCCCTAAATTTCCAGAAGGATTTATTGCAGTTTTGGTCTCCCACCTCCAGGGCAACCACTTAGAAGTGCCCTGGAGGGGCTCAGTATTTAGCAGCAGAGCAGCATTTCTAAGGGCAGCTCCTCCAAGGTAACTCACTTCTCAGAAGTCAATGCATAACATATATATAGCACTGCCAACAGCATAAGAACAGCTGTGGTACTACTCAGCTGAAACGCGGAGAAAGGATGCATTTAAAGAGACACAATACATTTCTCCGGTTGACTTGGCATAACCTGATGCGATTTTCCTTTCAATTTGCTGCAGTCCCACATGTAAGTCAAACGGAGCAGTAACACATGTATCTGCAGCGGCTGTAACAGCAAACTTGCTTGGACATTGCTGGTTTGTTGGGGGGTTTTGTCTGGTTGGTTGGGGTATTTTTTTTTTAATGTGCAACTTTTGCTATAACTTCAGGATAGTGACATCATTTATTTCATTTTTAATAGGGTATATTTTGACCTGATGATGTGTTGCCCTTATGTTTGACTGATGGGTGTTTACTTGAATAACAGTAATATTTTCCCATTCTTAGTAAACTGAGGGCGAATCAGAAAAGAAGGTAGGATTTTGGCAGTTATAAAAACTTGTTGCTGCATGCCATCTTCTTCCTGCTAGCATTCCTGATGCCCCTAAACCCTCTGGCTGCACTACCCACACTCAGTCTGAAGGTACAGTGGAAAGTCTCATCTTTCAGTCCAAAATAGCATCAATCTTTTCCATTGCAAAAGCGATCTGGAAGACTAAAATCTTAACAAAAAATCAGTTCACTAGGGTTAAGCGAGTGTCACTCAGCTTTTAAATATCACATTGTGAAATTCCCATAAACGAGGAGAGGGGAGGAGGGGGAAGTTTGTTTTTTCAATGTTGCAAAAGCCATGTTCCTGCCCTAGGAACGTACAATCCACTGGGAAGAGGCAGCTGCTGAGAAGCTCCGAGATGGTCATAGTCAGCAACCAGTACTCAAGAGACGTTGCTGGAAATCCTTGCCTAGAAATCTTGCTGGCTTTACCAATTTGGCAAGGATGTCAAACCTGCTTCTGGAAACAAACAAAAAAACCCTTAAATAATTTATGCCCAATGACTGAAAAAAAAAAAGGGGGGGGGGGGGAATAAAGCCTTGCATACTGTCCTGGCATGCTCAGTACGATTAGAGCACAAAGCACGCAGCCTGCGCTGAGCAATTCTGTTGTTCTTTTGGGTACCTGCAGAAATGGCTGAGAGCATCCTCCTCCTCCTCAGCAATCTCTCTCTTAAGTGATCGGCAAACAAGAGTTTGCGTTTTTGCTAATGGTATATGATTTCTCATACCTTTTAACTCTCCCACGGTGAGAATGGGGACAACCTCTAGAGACAGCAGTAAGAGTTTCTGAAATGTGGGTGATAAAGATGCTGAAGTCTGCAGACGTAAATGGTTTTGAATGAGGGAAAGTGAAAACAAAAACAGTATCAGCTGAGGATACTTTTGGAGTTCTACAATTCTTATCCTTTGCGAGGGAGAAGAAAGCAGAAAGTTTATTTTATGCAAAAGCAGAAGAAAGCTTTAGGGTTTTGATTTTTTAAAAGTAAACCTTATTATTATTATATAGTTAAAAGCTGAAAATAATAGCTTGCGAGAAGCTTTTTTTCCTCCAAAACAACAAAAACCTGAAAAAAACCCAACTAAACTTAAAATCCTTCTGTATCCAAAACAGAAATGTTTGACTAGAGTAGTAAGACGAAATGGAAAGTAGTTTTGCACTGAACAGACAAAATGAATCATTTTACAGTTCAGCATATATGAGGGCAATTGCAAGAAACAAAAAATACGGGGGGGGGGGGAGAGAGAGAACAAGAGAGAAGTGTGGGCACACATGCACATGCACGGGTGCATGCATGTGTGTGTTTGAAGAATAAATTAGGAATACATAAAAAATGCAATATACAATTGACCCTACTGCTGCGATCTTGATAGATAAGGCAGTTGGACAGGAGTTGTGAGACGTTGTGGGAAAATGTTTCCTCTGGAAACATTTTAGCTGCCTCTACTGAATGTCTTTCCCTCCACAAATACCTCATTTTCCATTGTAGTAAGGAGGGAACTTTTTTGCTTATTTTCTTGGAAAGCATTGATATGTACTTAGGCATACGCTATTTATTTAAGACTTAGAGCTTAAAGAAAATAATAACTACCTCATTAGCACTACTACTGTTACTACTACGTTTCTGCTAAACAGATGTTTTGGTTGAATGCAATGCAGAAGTAAGTTTGCTTTTTATAAATCATAAAGATGGTGGAAACACTTCCATGGATTTCCTGCTAGAACTGTAGAGATAAAACAACAACCACCACCACCACCAAACTTAAGAAAAAAGAGCCCACAAATTCAGATTTTGCTGCATTGTTCTGGCAGGTAGGAAAGTCTATCTGAAGTAAACTGGTAATATTGGGTTTGATACCATTTAACATGTCCTGAATGATGTCCATCACCATCCTGATTGATGAGCACCACCAGCAAGCTTGTGCCTAGAGCTAAATTAGGGTGAAGCATCAGTGCACAGTTGCTACTCACATGAGGCTCGACAAACAGGAGAAATGGGCTGACAGGAGCCTCGTGAAATTCAAAGGCAAATGCAAAGTCCTACCCCCGAGATGGGGTAATCCTATGCTGTAGCACAGGCTAAGGACTGGCAGAGAGGCAGCTCTGCAGAAAAGGACTTGAGGCCTTGGTAAACAACAAATTGCACAGGAGTCAGCAATGCATCCTTGCAGCAATGGAAGTGGGCCTCATGTTGGGCTGCTTTAGCACAGGCACAGCCAGCGGGCTGGGAAATGTGAGTATTCCCCTCTACGTAGTAGTGGAGAAGGCTGCACATGAAATACCATTCTCAGTTCAGGGCCACCCAATCCAAGAGAGACATGGACAAGCTGGACCAAGTTCAGTGGAGGGCCATCAAGGTGGTTGGCAGGTGGAGGACATGACACATGAGGAAAGGGAGCTGGAGTTGCTTTGTTTGCAGAAGAGAAAGTCAAGGGGAGAGCTAACTGCCTTCTACTGCCTAAGGAGGAGTTACAGAGAAGGGAAACCAAACCCTTCTCAGAGGCACAAAGTGAAATACAATAACAAGGTGCACCCAGGGAAATTTGGACTGGATATAAAAAAAGTTTTTCTTTACAGCAAAAGTGTTTAAGTCCTGGAGCCAAGAAAGTTTGCGGAAACTCCACCACTGGGGATTTTTAAAGCTTGACAGGTAAAGGCCCTGAGCAACCCTGGTCTGACTTTGAAATCACTTCTGCTTTGTAGCAGGAGGTTGGACCAGTTGACCTCCAAAAGTCCCTTCTGATATAACCTTTCTATGATACTACACTTCTTTGAAATGATTTATTCACATGGGAAATTTAACTGTCCAGGATGAAAGAAAAGCAAAAGTTTACAAAAGCCTATAAAACCGAGCAGAACTAATTAGAAAACTGTTTCTATATCACTGCCCTAAACTCCTGATTCATATCCATATAGCTAATTTAGCTAATGCAAGCACTCCAAAGACTAGTAGATAATGATCCAGAAAGGAAGTTCATTGCAACAGTATGGAGTGGGTCACTCCAGGCACCGGGAGGCAGGGGACATCTATGTTTTCTGCCCTGTCAGTCTCTAGAGATTGATTAAATGTTGTGTCTGAGTGCAGGTTTGCATCCCGAGAGTTTGGCTTGGGGCATGGAAAATTTGAGCCCCAATTCCATTTTAGTCTTTGAAATACAGTGAGGAGCTGCCTGTAGGCTCTCAGTGGAATAAGCTTGTGGATCCGGGATCTGAGAAGAGAGCCGCCTATGCCAGTAGACAGAGCAGAGTTTTGTGAGCAGAGCTGTGCCTTAGGTCTGCAGTCCTTGAGACAGAAGTGGATAGAGAGCACTCATGTTCCTCTCTTCTCACAGAGTTTACAGCCTGCCACCATCTGAAAGTGGGTATGGACAGTCTTTCCTTCAGAAAGAACTAGGCAAGGCAGAGGACACTTATCTTATTGTCTCTTTATACATTAGCATAGAGGTTAGCGAGCTCTTTGTGGAAGCAGAAGATGTTTTCTCAAAAGCAATACCTTCCCTCCCACCCCCAAGCTTGAAGAGTGTCTCATGTCTTAGGACATGCCCTAATTGTCAGTCTACAGCTTTGTGAGGGAGGGAGGAAGGGAAAGGGAGGCATTCCCAGCTCTGCTGTGAGAGCTCTTCAACTGCTGAGAAAACATTTTTTTTTTTTTTAAAGGGAGGGAGAAGCAGGAAATTTGGTTTGGTCACATCTCAGAGGTTTATGTTTTGCAATTAGACATACACACTTCTAATAAAGGCTGGCTCTGTGGTCCTTACCAGTTTTTGACTGGGTAATTACTTATTAATTACCAGTCGGAGACATATATGCAAGCCAGAGAGCATTAGAGATGTGTTTTACTTTTAAGAAGCATGTTCACAGAAACCAGCATCCCCAAAGAAGCATGTTCACAGAAACCAGCATCCCCAAGCTGAAGTATACAGGGAGCAATATGCAGAGCCAGCAACCCCGTCCTTGCATGATCCCATGGCACCTTCACCTTCTACATTTACATGAGGGGCAAGAGGAGGAGGTCATTCGTTTCATGGGCACAGCCAAACTTTTTCTTCAGGGGTGCTTCTTCAGGTGTATTCCCCAGTGCAGGGCACAAGGAAACGGCAGCACCGATTGAACATAAGTAGTGACTGTGCTATAGAAGAGGGGTGGGAGTAATAGCTCCTGATATTCCCTAGTAAATATGTGCTTGAGTGTTTTTGCTGGTAAGCCACTGCCTGTGCTAATGAGTAGTTCAGTGTTGTGTGGTTGTCCTCTGTTTTGGCAGTGGCAGCATAAACCAGAGCTACTTCCTTCTCATGAAATGGGAGGTTTAGCTGTGGAAGTCTCTAGATAACTAGCTCCAGTGTGGTTTAGGGTTTTTTATGTTGACTAAATTACACTCTGATTGCATTTTATCTACTAGACAGCATATTTACTTATGTAGCAAACTGAACAGGGAAATATTGTCTCTGTTGCCAGACACTTGATCTACTAATGCCCTATGACCTCAATAATAAATTATTTCAGGTTTGTGATGCCAAATATATGCTTGCTCTGACTACACAAATAATGCTGTGTAAACTGATTTGCGCCTTTGCAATGGCCTTGTGCAACATTACCAAATACTTTGCAGGCTTGTTAGAAATTCAGAAGTATTTCTTGATTCAAGAAAACTCAGAATCCAAACTGATAACAATGAACTTACCTGCAATGGATGTTTTTTCCAAAAGAAGATGGTTCAGGATGGTTGCTTAAGAGATGGGAGTGAAATCCATGCAGTCTTAAATTTGCATTTTCATGAAAGTATGTCCTTACTTCCAGACTTCTATCAAATCTGCTTACGTTCTTCAAAACATGATGTACCACATCTTTTCCTCCGCAGCAGTGAAGCCCTGAGCCTATCAAATGAGGCAGAATGTGAGTTAAGATAAGCAAGGATATATTTTTAAAACCCGCTTCGCCAATGGGCTTCAAGCTCTAACTTGCCCCAGTTACTCTGACAGCTTCAATCAACCTGGAAGTTCATTATTTCTTTTCAATTTATAAAAGCTGCATTCACATTATAAAGCAGACGATAATCCTTGTGAGTTAAGATAAATCCATAGACAGTGCTCACTTTAGTTCTAATTCTAATTAGAATCTGCACATTTATTATGGAAAAATGTAAGTTGTATGATTTAATCTTTCGTATTGCCAACACTAACCATATTATTTCTGTATTATAAGTTTGCTTTTCACATATATAGCAATATAAAAAGGATTATTAACTTAAATCCTGTATTACAAACACTGATCCATACAGTGAAGCAATTACTTTACAGCAGTTAAATATATAGGGGCATAGAGCTCTTCCCACCACAGTCAATAGGAATTTAGCCATTAACTTAAATGAAAGCAAGATTAGGTCTGTATTCTAAAAGAGGTAAAATGCATTTTTATAGCTACAGTTAAGGACGACGTCAAAGTAAAAATAATGAGTCATCATTCATTGTGTACAACTGCTACTGCTATCTAAAAAAACCTACCCAAACCAAAAATCCTTATTGCTAATGGCATTTATATCATCAATCAGAACATTCACAACATCTGGAGAAGGTAATAATTGCTTCAGCTTGGATCTAAGCTTCAGCTTGGATTTAAGTGCAACTAGCAATTAGCAGGGGCTCACCTTCATCAGATCTCAGAGACATCAAAACTCTGCAAGCTGCTGGGACTTGTGCCTACCACCTCCCCACGTGTGAGGAGCTTGATGTGGTAGATGGGTCTGAAAGTACCAGTTGTCATTAGCCAGAGCTGCCTGTCTACACAACCTAGAGTACTCGCTAGTTCTCCTTAAAAAGAGATTAAGCTGCTCCCTTTCCGTTTGTATACCTAAGGCTGAAAGCTCTCACCTTGAAAATTAGAAACCAAGGTTCAATTCTCTCCTCTGCTGTGACCCTGATAAAGGAGTGATTGGCCTAGCTCATAAACTAATCTGGGGTGGAAGGTCCCTTTCCCCTTGCTGTTGAAGCAATACCATCACACACAAAAAGCAATGAGAAGATGAAAAGTGAGCACAAAAGAGCCCACCTGTACATGCAGAAGCACCTACATGGTCACCTAGAAGTGAGGTGAAGGGACCTACATAAGAGGTTTCTTGCTAATGGCTCTCAGGTGCGTGAAACTCTTGTTCAAGATGAAGCGTCTCCACCAACGAGCACTAAGGCTTTCTGGCTTTGTTTCTCCCTAGCTATTTCATGCAATCAGCTTAAATTGACCATGCAGGAGTCTCTGTGAGATGAAAAATTAGAGTTTGATTTTCACAGACTATGGCAGAGAAATGAACTTGTGTTTCTCGTAGCCAGTACTCTGATTTCTGCATGGTGTTATACTTTCTGATCACATCAGGGCTTTTGACAATTTGAATATGGATTTCTGGCTCCACCTCTATGTGAAGTAAACCTGTGCAACTTCTCTCTTAAATTATTTGTAAAATCAGGGACTAAAAGCTGATAGCTTCCTAGAATGGCAGCTGTAGGTCTAAAACAAAGGCTGGGAACTACTAGGAAACATAAACAAGACTTGGCAGAACTGGGAGTTAAATGCTGGCTTCCAGCTCTGTGCGGATTCCCAGAGGCTGTTAGGCATTTTGTATTTTTGCAGAACATTGCCTGTCTTTGCAGTGCAGGAGACGAGGCAGTCTATTCAGCCAATATGAAGAAAATGTGGCAAAATCCGGTATACCTAAGAGGAATGAAAATACCAATGTTTTCTGCCCCAAGGAAAAGCTTGAGATTAGATAAGAACCAAACCGACCTTTTCCTGTCTTTGAAAACAAACATTAGCAAGACATTTTTTTGATGCTTGAAAATACCTCTTTTATTCCTTTCTTATGGACATTGCTGAAGAAATGAGTGGGTGGTGATGTATTCAAAGCATGCCTTGTCATGTCTAATTGGCTATATAAAGAAATCAAATAGCCTCCTTCTCCAAAAATATATAGCACATTAATAAGAAATTATTATTTTATTGGTAGAGCTGACTATTGGCTAGGAGAAAAAAAAAATTGTTCTTGAAGCTAATCAAGACCTAGATTTTCCAAAAAGTTACAGAGAACAATTGTCACTCAGCTGTCTAAAGCATCCCTCAATCAATTGATTTAATAGAAACAATATCACTATAATAAAATGTTGTTAAAGAATATGTCTTGTAGTTTGAAAAAACATGCCTGTGACTTTATTTTATAACTGTCCATGATTTGTCTTGGGCTTTTTTAATCTCAGGAATGGAGACCATTCTCTTATGATAAAGTTCTAGCCAATTGACATTGTCTCTTAATTATTTTTGTAACATATTCATTGCAGAATTTGCTCAAGTAAGAAGTTATTGTTTAATTTCCATGATGGATGTGCTAATTTCATGAGTATTAGATTAGTGGAGAGTATACAATTTGTATTAACATGCATATGTCATTGAAGAATACATTGTTTTCCAGCTGTCTTCGAACAAAAGCAAGCCTATGAGATACTGATTTGCTTTTGCAACATCTACTTATGTGGATAGTTCCAGTTAATATTAATGTGAGTAAGGATTACATAATTCAATCTACAGTTTTTGCATTTATTTTGCTTTGGTTTTCCTGATTTTTCTTTTGTGTTCATTCTCCTAGAAAACACACACACGCAATTTTTTCTTGAGATTGCTTTCATAGTAAGATTAATTTTGATGCTAAACGCAGCCAGAAACAAACCAAAAGGGCAACACTTCTTGCCTAAAGAGGATGAACATTTCTGTGCTGTAAGGAACAATCCTGCACTTCTAGGAAAACTGAAGGGAGGACCTAACGATAGGTCTTTCATTCTCTAAATCCCTTAATGTCAATTAACTCCTATAACAAACAAAAGGACCGAACACTTACAGGGTGACAAAAGGGCACCACAGGCTTTTAGGATTTCACACCAGAACTATACTTTCCATTCTCCTAGCAGCCGGGAAGCCCCTGCACCCTCAGTCATGGGCATTCCTGATTCAGCCAGTCCGTTGCTCCCATGTGCATCCCCAAGGATTACGTTTTATCATTCTTGCCTTAAGGCTCATTCAGATTTATAGTTCTGGAAGACATGTGGGCTTCAGACGGACACAAAAGTCTGTCTATCTTAAATTGCTGGGGTTCAAATATGCTTCTAGCTCAAAGCTACAAGGCAAAAGTGGAAGGCAGTACTTTCAGTAATCCTTGTGTCCCCAGATCTAGACTGGGATATGCTGAATTTCACTGCATCACCCTGCAAGAAATTCGGGGCACAAAGGGACTCTGCAAAAGGATGATGGACAGCAAGGTTTGTCTCAAAATGGCAGCAGTACATGATTATGATTTTCCTCAACAACAGAAGGTGGGAAGGACTCCTGACTTCCACAGCTTAGACATAACTTTAGTTACCAAAACAGGATTTAGTGCTTAATTTCAAAACTCTGACTATGCACTTGGCACTCAACAGTCACTTAATCCTGGTGGCACCTTTACCAAGTACCTCCTTTTTGACCCAAAGTACTGGGAAGCTGGGGTCCAAAGAAGAGCAATGCCTCAACCACCTGAGGGGACCCTAATTTCCAGGATCGCAAGTCAGGCTTGCTTTGGTATTGTACCTTCCATGAAAGTCTCTTTTTTTTCCCTCTACTATTCCACCAGTTCCACAGGAAGATGTAAAAATAGGTATGAACAATCTCAGCCTGGGGGGAAGGTTTCCTACTTCTCGGACAAATACAAAGTACGTGCCAGCACCCACACCTCATGTTCCTCCCATGTCCTAGAGAAAAACAGTGATCTGTGTCCAGCTCAAGCAAAGAAGAAATGTGGGTCGCTACTCTCAGGCAAGAGTCCGACCTGTCGGATCCAGGGGCACAGCAGATCTTGCCTGCAACTTTGGTTCAGGCAACAGGACCTGAGCTGGGGGGTGCGATCCAGACACCCCTCTGTGCCCAGGCTTTCCTATTAACTGCACTAGGCAGCTCCCATTCCCCTTGTGGGACACTCACCTCCATGACCTGAAACACCAAACTCTTTTTTTGCAGAAATGGTGCCAAATGATGGGGTTCGGTTTCCATGCAGCTAGCCAGGCACCTCAGGGTTACACATTTTGGCACCAAGCCTATGCTTTTTAACAGGGCAGAGTCCTGTTTGGGTAAGCATTTGCCAGGATAGACATAAAGCAGTTGCAATTCCTCAGTTATTTTTTTTAATGACTAAATCTCCAATAAGTTTCCAGTTGCCTTGATGCTGGTTGATTTTAGTGGAAGCTTTCAGCAGCTTTCAGGATAGGACTGCATTAAAAAGCCAGCTCATGCATATGCAGCTAGTGGCAAATAAACAAGTATCTCTCTAATTAAAACACATCTAGGAAAGTCTAAACTAATTTAACGTCTAAATGACTGATGATAAAGGGGTAAGGGAAACCCAGAAGTATTAGCCTTTTAAAAAATTGTTTGGCATAAGGGTTATAAAATGAACAGAGATAAGTATCAAGGCATCTAGCATGAAAAACCAAATGAAAAACATCACTGAGACAAAGTTATGGAAAGAGATAAAAGTCCGTGTGCGCTGCAAGTGAAAAGACATGGCAGAAACGTGCTTGGCTTCCCCAACATGCTATTAACATCTGAGAAAAACACTACTGAAATGTTACAAACTAATTAAATTGGGCATACAAGGGAACCAATGGGAATAAATTATTATGCAAATGCAAGGTTTTCCCTACATAAAGCCACTGCTAGAAGTCGGTGTGGTGTTAAGCAAGGAGTGGGGTGGATGCAGGGCTGCCCAGGAGGTGATGCTCGCACGGAGGGACCCCGGCGCTGCAGCATCGTGCTCGGGTGTGGATGGACCAGATCACAGAAAATGGGGTAAAATCCCACCGAAAGCCGGAGGGTAGGAAGGAAAAACGTACCTGGGACTTCCTACAAAGGGAAAAAAAGAGACTCATGCAGGACTGCCAAAGCAACAGTGCCATCTGCTGCGTACTCCCCTATGGAAGCAAGCTGATTTTAGCTGTCTCCTGCTCTGCTGCAGCGAAGGCAGCAAAGCTGAGAGCCTCCATGTAGCACTGAGCTGAGGCGGGCAGGATGAAACCCAGACTTTCCTCTGGCTCAGCCTTTGTACCCAAATGTGTATGCAAGCATCCTGAAAAAGCATTTTATGGACTGTCCTTACTAGAGACATTGCCCATTGAAAAAAAGGTTTTCTCTCTCTCTTGGCATAGCAGGACCCTGTGCTCAGACACTTGGTGAAGGATCAGTCTGTCAGTGAGACAGACATCGTGAATATGCAAGCAACCAAACAGCTGCTGTCCAATCTCTTTTCTATGATGTATTTCTGTCACCTTGTAAAAGGGCTTTCTGTTACTGGTGCAAATCTGGTGTCGGTTTCAATCCATATTTTATGCACAGTCCTTTTCACAGCAATTATAACAGAAAAGTCTAATCAATATTATGAATTTTTATAATGCCTTTCATCAGTAGCTCTCAAAACTCATTTCTAAAGATTGAACCTGACAGAACTCATAAAATACAGGTGTAGCCACTCCGTGCACAATTCTGGTGGATTTAAGTCTGTAATCCACACATCCATGTTTACGCATCTAATATTTTTAGCCTTTACTCAAACACCCTTACTTTTTTAAAGAGTTCCCCCAAAAACATGTTCAGGACAGAGTAAGAATGGAGTTTTGATAAGGTGATTCCCTGTCATAGAATCATAGAACCACAGAATGGTTTGGGTTGGAAGGGACCTTTACAGGCCATCTAGTCCAACCCCCCCTGCAATGAGCAGGGACATCTTCAACTAGATCAGGTTGCTCAAAGCCCCGTCCAACCTGACCTTGAATGGTTCCAGGGATGAGGCATCTACCACCTCTCTGGGCAACCTGTGCCAGTTTTTCACCATCCCCATTGTAAAAAATTCCTTCCTTATATCTAGTCTAAATCTACCCTCTTTTAGTTTAAAACCATTACCACTTGTCCTATTGCTACAAGCCCTGCTAAAAAGTCTGTCCCCAAAAGTCTGTCCTATGACTTCCCTCGGGATGCTTACCTTACTCCTTAAGGACATGTTGCAGGATGGATAGTCTAACATTGTTAGCCCAGGCGGTGTTATATTTAATAGGTCCCATTAAAAATATTCCCCGTGTTAGGACATCCCTCTTTAAAAATGTTTATAGTCAAAAGGCTATTCTTGACATACTCCAGCATCTACTCATTTTTTCCTCATTAGACCATTGCTCAGGCACCTATTCTTTTTGCACGTGTGCTACAGAATCCCTGTGATTTGTCTGCTGTGGGTGTTAAACTTCGGTTTTCTGTTAATTTGTAGATTTCCAAGCTGTCCTCTATGTCCTCTGCTACTGTTCCTAGACTCATTAACGACGTGTGGAGGCGAGGCTTTTGGAACTAGGCAGTGTGGGATTCTGGGGCAACAGATGCTCTGCGGTAACTCAGAGATGCTTCATACTGCAGACCTGATCTTCGCAATCAAGGGTATAAATTTGAATTTCAGAAAGGGATAAAACTTGTGATGAAGTGTTTGCTATGACGAGAGCTGAACTCCAAGAACTGAAGTCAGCTCCTGCATGGGTTCAAAATATGAATCCCGGTCTCTACTGGTAATGAATGAACGCACACTCCATCACTAAAGTACCTGAATCACTGCCTTAGCACACATAGGCTGGATCAAGGATGCATTTCTTGTGACTTTCTTTCTGTCTCTTTTTTGGCTTCTTGGAACATTATATGATTACTTTAGATTGGAATAGCTGTAAGATCTGGAGGCTTCACATTAATTATTAATCTCAGTATCTGACTCCTATATTTTAAGATCTACAGCTCTGAAAGAGGAGACACTGCTGGCAGTAGCTACCTTGGGAGGGTTGAAATTTATTATAAATCAAACTAATCTATACTGTCTCCTGCTCAGGAAATTGAATTCTGGGAGTTTGAGAGAGTCAACTCAGAGTTGACTGAGACTCCTAATTCACATAGATGAAGGACATTTGCATTGAGATAAGAAAAAATCTGTTGATCTGATTCTCATTACAAATCAAGTTTAGTCATTCTGGAATTCAATCTACCATATTTAAGTTAGTTAGTAGGACCTTCAAAAATGGAGAGTGGAGTCTTTGTACTTTAAAAATAGATGCAACAAGATTATCTGTTAAAAATAAGAGATACTCATTTTGTGCATATTTAGCCAACAGATACTTATAATCAAAGAGTGATAACAAGTTCCCATTATTTGGTTATGGGCCTCTGCTGGCTGAGGTCCCACAGTAGCGATTTTTGAGTGAGTTCTTTGTACTCGTGAGCTTAATCAAAAACAAGACGCAGCTCTGTATTTTCCTCCACAAAGTCAATGGACTAAACTCATCAAAGTAATAGGGTTAAATTTAGCTCAATGTGTCTTTGTTAAAATGTTTATAACGCAAGTGGTGGCTATTCATAAAAGAAGTAACAGAGAGTCTGTAGATGGATTTGTTTCTTTGTCACCTCACTGAGCAGCTGGAAGGTATCTCCAGAAAGAAATACATGTCTTCTTGTGAGTCTGAAAAAAAACCCCACCCTCCTATTGTGTAAATTCTTGGCTGCCCATTTCCAAGAAGATGATGGGCATCTTTGTGCCATGCTTATTAGCTGCAGTTAAGAACGTTATTAAAAGCTCATAGATGCAAGTTCTTCTAGCTAGCACAATACAAACTAAATAAATAAAGTGACGGACGTTGCTTCTGAAGTCAGAAGATTCAGCCTTTGCTCTGCCTTACACCTGCTAAGGGAAAGTAGCTGAACGTCAGCGAGGCCTCTGCTGGAAACGGCGGCCGTGGGAACTGCCTCAGGGAAGTGAGGAATCGCTGTAACCCCTGCCAGCGATGGCCATGCCCTGTCTCAGGCGCCTTTGTCACAGCAAATGCCTGCAGGGATCCAGTTTGCCTAGAAACAGCTTTCTGCTGCCAGCAGCCCTCTACTTGGGATGAAGGCATCTGACACTGATGTTAAGCGAACGAAGCCTCTTGAAGCAACTGGATCCCGGTGCCACAGGCATGCTCTGTGTTAGAAGCAGACAGCGGGGGAACTCAGACGAGGGTTGGGGGGGACGTATTAAGCTGTTAGCAGTATCTCCATGCTCTGGCTAAACCTGTGCGAGCACTGCTCCAGCTACTCCAGCTGCTGATGTGTTTTGTCAGCAACGAGTTAAATTCTTAGCACAGACAAGGCTGAAGAGGTGAACATTTCTTGATTTCCAGCTTTGCAAACACCTTTGACCAGCATCTCAAAGTATGACAGCCTGAGAGCATATTAATGAGCAGCTACTTCCCAACGGGAACTGTGTATCAGCATTTCTTCTCCCTCTCTGCCGCTACCCTGAGTGGTGACCCAGGGGTGCATGAGCAGCTCAGAGATGGCTGCAGCAGCCTAAGTATCTAAACCAGCCAGGAGGGCTTGGGGTACAGAAAAAAATATCCTAACCTTAGAATGACAGCTCTCTTTCATCTGGAGATGGGGTTATGAATATAGCATTTACTTTTACACCATCAAATAGAAATGATAACATAATGGACCGGCAATTCTGCTGTTATTCTGTGGCTACAAAAGCACATAAACTGAAAGGCCAGGGGAATGATTCTTTTGCAGTTAGCCTTAATTCCTCTGCAGATACAGAACTATAATGGGAAGCCAGAAATGGGCCTCTACAATGCCCTATTTAACCTATTGTCGTGGTTTAACTGCAGCCGGCAGCTAAACCGCTCACACAGCCGCTCACTCACTCCCCCCCAGTGGGACGGGGGAGAGAACTGGAAGAGTAAAAGTGAGAAAATTCGTGGGTTGAGATAAAGACAGTTTAATAGGGAAAGCAAAAGCCGTGCATGCAAGCAAAGCAAAGCAAGGAATTCATTCACTCCTTCCCATGGGCAGGCAGGTGTTCAGCCATCTCCAGGAAAGCAGGGCTCCGTCACGCGTAACTGTGACTTGGGAAGACAAACGCCATCACTCCGAACGTCCCCCCTTCCTTCTTTTTCCCCCAGGTTTATATACTGAGCATGACGCCATATGGTATGGAATGTCCCTTTGGGCAGTTGGGGTCAGCTGTCCCAGCCGTGTCCCCTCCCAGCTTCTTGTGCCCCCCCAGCCTACTTGCTGGTGGGGTGGGGTGAGGAGCAGAAAAGGCCTTGACCCTGTGTAAGCGCTGCTCAGCAGTAAGGAAAACATCCCTGTGTTATCAACACTGTTTTCAGCACAAATCCAAAACATAGCCCCATACTAGCTACTGTGAAGAAAATTAACTCTATCCCAGCCAAAACCAGCACACCTATGGGAATTTTTCACTAGAAGAAGGGGTGGGCACACTGTGTCAGAAATTATATACAGTGCTAATGATATATTAGACAGGAGATAATAAGCCTTTCAGGGATTCCTAAATGTATTACTTGCTAATTTAGGAGGTACCCTGGGTGCAACTTATGAGGTGGTACTAATTTAGAAGGTATCATGAGTAACTCTGCTTGCTGGAGGGCTGAAATGTAAATCCCATTGTTCAACAGGGAAAACGAAAATGCTCCTTCCATTAAGTCTATGATCTGTCCTTCACTTGCCATGGGGAATAGCATAATTTAGAAAGCTGCCTTCTAGGATGTTGAACAATCATGCCTCATCAGTGAGATCTCTAGATTAAAAATGTGAACGTTTTTACATTACTAGAGGGATTATTATATCTTGCTTAATATTTCATATATTTGACATCAAACTACCAAGTAACAAGTATAATGTATTAAAATGCCCTTCCAGTCATATTATTGGCCTGCTTTTATGTAATAAGACTCTAACTGCATTTGTTCAGTGATACTGTACAGTGGTTTGATTTATGTTTTGTGGTGTCAGGCTGAGAAAGGACTTTAAAACTGATTGTCGTAGTCAGTTCAGATCTCTGAGTTTCTATGGATCCTGAAACAGGTTTTTCTCAGAGGCAGAAGAGTTTCTGTATCCTTCCCTGAAATGCAAAACTGATGCAGCAGCACCTTCCATGGAGCTGGATGCACCTTCAGGCATCCAGCAGTAAGCAACAACATTGTTTTCAGCCCTGATTGATTCCTTCCAGAACTAGTAGATAAACTATACTATTATGCTGTTACCGTATCTTAGACCCTAATGCCTTGTGTACACCGGGTCCAGCCCTCTTCACTTCTGCATGCCTACACTTCCCACGGTACTCAATGGGAGGTGAGGCTTGTAGGAGCAGTTCCCTTGGTCCTGTTTTGCCAGGTTGAGTACCCCATGCAAGGAGAGCCCCCCCCAAAAAAATCACCTGACAGTCATGGCAGGGCAGTTCTGAGCTTCACACCACACGTGCACATCAGCTAGGTCCAAACCAGGCAAGCAAATTTGTGCTTCTTTACTGGATCCCATTGTCTTCCCTTTCTTTATTCTACCTTTTTTCCTCCTGTCCTGAAGTTAAAGTGAGTACGTCTCTGTGAACAGCGGAATTGTTACCGCTCTCTGTAATTGTGGCTACGCATCGTTGCTCCAGCCTCAGACTGCAGCTTCCCTTTTAAAGGACTGACACCAAAGAGTAGGAGTGTATTACACATGGGTGAAAGGGAGTGAGGCGGGCATATTTTTACAACAGAAACGGAGAACTACACATAAATCTCACCATCTACAGCACGTGGCAAAATATGGGGCTAGACAAGAGAATCTATTCCTGCTTTTATATGTTTCTAAATCATGCTGTAGCAATATAACAACCAGGGGGACCGAAATTCCTCACTTCCAAAATACAGGTAACAGAGGCAGTGAATTTATGTAGAGCTTCACTGGGAACAGGAGGGGACTTCTGGAGAATAAGTCAGGCAAGGACAGGACTTCTTGTTTGTTCACAGATGTGTATAGACTCTTTCCTATGCCTTTAATATTTGCCATAGCCCTTCAGTAGCTGGTTAACATAAATGTCCATCTAGAATTGTATTAGAGACTGAGGATTTATGAGGTACAGGGGCACAGAAAAATGCCACTAAGTGTAAAGTATATTCTGCTTTTCAGGCCAGTTACTGCTTCCTGAGGCTTCTTTAACATTTTTCACTTATTCTATTTGTTGTTTTTCTTTTTTTCTCTTTTCTTCTTCTTTTTTTTTTTTTGCTATCCCTCTGTGTAGTTGATGAAGACAGGCCTCTGCTAATGATTAACTTGTTTTGGAGGGCAAATTCAGAAAAGGAGGGTTGAACTGGCATCAGTCAAGCAGTCAACTTTAATTAAAAATGTTGAAACTCGTTAATAAGAAACAAAGAGGCAAAACAAAAAAAGGAAGGAGAGCGTGTAGCAATAGAAAAGAGAGAACATAATAAAACAAGGAGGAAGGACAAATGAAAATAAAAAGGCAACAGAATTAATGGGAAAATGCAGATAGCTAGTATAGAAGAAACTGTACATCAGCTGTCCTGGCTTCTTATTAAAGTGACTAGATGTCTAGCAGTAGCCTCTAAAGTGGCAATTCTTTCCCTCTTGCCCCCCTTATATTTATTATTTATCTGATATTTTAAAATATACTGTTGCTAGTATGAACTGTGACAAGGTAAACGGGGGGCATTTCTGCTGTATATTTGTTGTTGAATATGCACACAAACCTAAGTCCTGCTCAGAATAGCCAACTGCTGGTTTGGGGAGTACGAGAGAGACAGGGGACTGTTGCAGAAATCCCAGTTTGATGACTCATCACCCTGGCAACACTGGCAAGAGAAAAGAGATGCTTACCTTTATCCAAATCTAGACTATGCTAAATTGATGTAAATGTGAAAATTACTTACTGAGAAGAGCTATTATCTTCACGGATAAGTCTTGAAATGTCACTGCTTTGCAACATATTAGCCTAGCTAAAGAACATTAAATAGCCTCTCTAATGGACACCTGATACACCAGAGAGAATTCTGAGTCTCTGGTGAATTTCCACATCCTCCCCTAAGGCTAGTCCTTATGAGGATTTGGACACGCTGGATGAATTTTCTTACTCATGCACTCTTAATATCTGCATGCCAGTCCAAGGAAGATGAAACATCTTAACCGCTGTAAATTCATGACTTTGAGCCAAATGAGAAATAAATCAAATCTGCCTCTGATACGGGCTTTGCGAAACTGAAAACTTACCAAGTCTAACTAAGAGCATTCATTTGCTTTCTGTTCTCCAAGCCCTGGTGGATCACTTAGACCAGAGCAACCCCACGTCCTCCGAGCAGGACTAGAAAATGTAGTACCTGAAGTCTGTGAGACACTGGTTTTATGTTTTCACACAGTGTAAGAAGAGGCTATTAAGTCTCGTAGTAAAGACTGTTATATTAACTTATCCAAATAAAATATGGGGATTGAAGGGGAGGGTTAAAACATACACATCAGCTTTTGATAAACAACCAACTACTAAAGTTCTTCTGAAGTTAAACTAAATTTTGAACCAGCTGTGCTTCATGCCCTGCCTCTAGGAGTAGCCCAGACATTTGGGTGTAAAAATTCTCTAAACTTTTCCATTTGAGCCTTCTACAAACATCCAGGCCAAACTGAACTCCAAAAGTATTCAGTTTGCTGTCAGATCTATAAATTTTCTTAGACAGATCAGGCTGTGTAGAATTTAACTTCTTTTCTTCTTTAATGGGCTAAAGAATACATTTCAAATAGTTCACTGCAAGACCTACTACACTTTTAGTGACTAACAGAAAATGAATGTATCTGCTTGTATGATTATTGATCAATAAAAGAACAACCGAATACGAATTCTTCCATATTTTAAATCCCCACATTGCTTAATAAAAGTCCCAATGAAATTTGTGATATCTAACACTAAAAAACACCCAGAAAAGCTAATGTACAAGAAATTCAAAAGCAAAGTAGTTTACCACCATGTGTTTTAAGTCCTGCTTTGATGTTAAATTACCAGCATTTTATTTGCAGTGGAATATGTTACTTTTCAGTGAGCTGACATGTATTCCTCAGATACTACATTGCAAAGCATTGTAAAAACCTCCCAAATATCTCCAAACATAGGCACACACAAATGCACAGACACACATGCGCAGAGGGTTTTTTTTTTAATGAATTGAATTCAAGGTTAGTATCTTTGTAACTTCATTTGTATGTGGACAGAACACACAAACACCACATTACAATCTATTCTTTACAGTGTTATTTTCCAACTGGAAAGAGAAGGTAAGTGTGCTGAAAGATATACAGGACCCTTGCACAGGGAAATGGCTATGGAAAGGCATTATCTTAACCAAGTCACACTCGATTGAATAAATTTCCCAAAGTGAAGGTTTTATTCTTCTGGATTCTTCAGCTCTCCAATCGCTGCCATTCACAGGGCACTATATTACTCTGTGCCAGAGAGACTTGTCTGCTTACCCAGGCAAACAATTTAGGAACCACTAATAGCCTCTGTTGTTCCCTATAGGGAAAATACATATACATGCACAGACCAGTACAAAAAACCATATATACATACGGAGACTTCCATTACGATTTTTTTAAAAAAAAGGACAACGAACAAGTAAGGAAAGTATACTGCAAATAACTTTGTTTTCCAGATGGAAGTGATTTTTTACTGTAACAGTTTGCTGTTACTCACTTGGTAATTGCTTTTAGCTGATTTTGGAATGCTGTTTCTAAAAACTATAGAGGCTTCTTTTAAATGTGTCCTGCTTACCCTTGTTTTGAGGTGGAGCATTTTAATAGCTAGGGAGAAAGGTTTTTCTGCCATTGAAAGCATTTGGCACAGGGCATTGTAGGTGCGTTGGTGTTTCTCTGATGTATCATCTTCTAACCCTTCACAGCAAGTCTGACTGCTATCCTATATTGAGAGAGAGTGCTTTGTGTCCTGTGCACACGTGCTGCAGAGGCAAGGCCAGGCGAAGGAAGGTATTTGTACCCTACAGCTTCACTGACCTTGCTTCAGATGCCTAAATTGGGCTGCAGATGTCCTGGGGCTCTCTCTGGCCAGTGGGGAGAGACCTGGAGACAACATGGGGCACTTCAGCAACACTCCTTTCCCGGTGCCTCCCAGGAATAATGCATCCATTTCTGTCAACCATGGAAACAGTGTCCGGAGACTAACCACTGTCTGAAACCTCTAAGGCAGGTGCATAAAGTTGGTGTCATGAGCACACCACCTATTTTGGGTAGGTTATCTGTCTCATGAC
Organism: Ciconia boyciana; assembly: GCF_034638445.1. NCBI lineage: Eukaryota > Metazoa > Chordata > Aves > Ciconiiformes > Ciconiidae > Ciconia > Ciconia boyciana. The sequence continues at coordinate 55,995,716 of NC_132935.1, read as the reverse complement.
CGGTGGTTGTGGAGCCTGCCAGCCTCCCCCGTCCTGCCCTCCTTGCGCGGCAGGTGAGAGATTGGACCCTCGGTCCATTTTCACACCCACCCACACCTGGCAACACTGCCTTTGCAGGAGGGGAAAAGCAATTTGTTGCTTCTGTGAATACGCCCCTGATGCAAAGGCTGGAGATCAGGAAGAAAACAGAGCAACATATATTTCCCTTAAAGAGTTGTATCAAAAAAGAAAAAGGAATTTTTTTTTTTTTAAAATGTCTGGGAAGTGGAAATTAAAACCAGGCTGTCCATCAATGAATTTACGGTATCTGAAACTCCTCTGAGCCCTAGAAAAACATAAAGCTCTGCCCTTTGGTCTTCCTTTCGGTCTGCCTGGGTAAGCTCACTTTATGAGGCAGCATAATTTGCAGTGACCTTTTCTGAAGCTGTTGCTACACTTCCTGCTTCATTGGAAACCACCTTTTTAGCCATGCATGACGTGACTCCATGTACATTGGAGTATAAATTTCAGGCTTTGTCGCTAAACCCTGCAAAGTAATCCGGTGCGGTAGGCGGCCGTACCGGTGCAGGATGCTGTTGGTACCGCTGGGCTGCAGAAGACAGTGCTGAGGGATGTTTTTTGAGCGCTGGTTGGCCCTTGTTACGCCACAGATAAATGCAGGGAATCAATGGGGGTGGGGGATGAAAGAAGAATTTAAAACTAATAATGTCAGCAGTCTGCTTTTCTCTGGATTGCTGGGAGGGAGAAAAAACATTTCTTATGTAATTCCCACTGTTAAAAAATCTTTATATGAATTTGATTTCCTTTTGGAATATTCAGGGTGTTCCGATAACCTAATACATTTCCAAGGAGAGCTGTTTCAGTGTCTCTTTTTTCAACTTTTATAATTATTATTCTGCCTCTTACTTGTACAGAGGAAGGACTATGCAATGTTATAAAAGGATTTTCAGACTTATTCCATATGTGAGTACCTCTGTCAAAATTTGTCAAAGTGTACCTCTGTCCCAATATACCTAAAGCCCCATACCATTTAAACATCTACTGAGTTTTTAAATCTTGGTTTTGCCATTTATAAAATGGTAAATGTATATATTCTCATATAATTGCAGGCCCTTCTACAGTCAGCAGAAGTTTTCCTTTGTCTGTAACCCTTTCAGGATTTCAGCTCCCACATGTGTGGACTGCAGAAGCACATGGGACATAATAATATGCATATTTTCTTAACATTTTAGAAATTATTATGTATTGTTATTTTTATCTAATTATTTTCATACATCTTAATTATACTTAATAGAACCGTGCAAGGCAGTCTGAAAAACTCCCTTGAATCACTCAAGAACTGCCGTCTGAAGGTTGTGCAGCAAATTTATCCTTGGAATTTGGTAAAACCATACTGACCAGATGATTAGTTCATTTTCTTTGCTTTCTTTCTTTATCTCTCTTTATTTACCTTTATTTATCTCTCATGTGGTGAAGACCTTTGAGGTTTCTTTTTTTCTTTGGTTCAGGAAATAAGCTGAAATATCAATGATTTTTCTACTTGTGGAAGTTATATGCTGTAATATGTTTTCTCAAGTAATATGCTGGCCTAGCAAAGCAAAGAATGTGTTCAAATCTCTCCAGGATCAACACAATACTTTTTAGATGCATCCTCCTTCACTTAAACGATGACTGTAAAGTTCTTAAAAATATTAACTGAAAGATATGGTTTCCTGAAGGTACCGCATAGTAATAGGAAATGAATTCATTATATCCTAAAAAGCTTAAACTGCAAAATGCATATTCTTATAGTAAAAATGCCCAGAAACTGTTCTCGAGTTTGACAAAAAAAGAGGAAGTTTGGTGAAAATGAAGACAAGTACAGAGAAAATATTGGCAAGTTGGAAAAAAAATAAAGTTGGCATATTTTTCAAGCAAAATAATAATCATATAATATTTAATCTGAATTTCAAGAGCTTTCAGCTGGAATCTGAAAAATTCTGTTTTGAAATGCCACCCAAGTGCCTCTTGGAAATCGGTCTTTGTAGGTTCTTGCTGCTTCACTCACGCAGCGGGCTGGTGTTCCTGGCCAGGTTACATGCCCATGGGTGCCCCACGGAGCTGCTGGGACATTGCAAGGGATTTGGGGAAGAAACCAGTCACCAGCGGTGTGAGGAAATTTGTCCACATGGCAGGTTTGGCCAGTAGCCCCAGAGCAGTAGGTACAGCACGTTTCAGCTTTAACTTCCAGTGAGGTGTTACAGCAACACTTCAGATTAAAATGTTTTCCTTTCAGTCAAAGGTTGAAGTCACTAACTTTGGTTAGGCCAAGAGCCTGAAACGTTCCAGTTTTCAAAGACTTTGCTTGTTGACTAGACTTTAAACTTTTCACAGAATGCAGCTTTCTTTCCGATTTAAAATAAAAATAGATGGAATCTGTTCACCTCACCAACTGTACCACCAGTGTATTTGATGATAGCTGGAGAACAAATTGTATAGCCCTATTGTATATTACATTTACCCCAACCATTTGACCCCTGGCTATGTTCTTTCTACTTTGTTCTTGTGCTTTGCCCTCTGTTTCGTCCACATCAATAATTTTTCTAAGCTCTTTGAGAGCTTCTCTGAGTGATAGCCGTAGAAAAGTCACCCTGCCAAGAGAGTATCCTTTTCCACGAGTGGATTCCACTTTTTCCATTCCTTTGAAGAATACCACCACCAATAACAACAAAAATAATAGATGCATCAAAAGATGCATATGCTGCTGTGAGGCTTAGGATGAGAAAACTTCAGTGAATACTAGAAACAAGTGTAACATTCTGCATATAGTTCTCTGAACGATTGTAAGTCAACATCATATCATTTAATATACAGATAGAAGTGGTACTGTCGTCATATGTTATGAGATATGACTACAGTCCGTGCAGCATTTCAGCTCCTTTTTTCTGTCGTCCGTCCAGCTAATATCAGATGACAACGCTGAGATGCGCCAATTCTTTGCTAATGCCCTGCTCAAAACTAGGGCCGGCGTGTGACATCATACTTTCTATCTCCCTCCTGCGCCTCTTGCTTGCTTTCTCTATCTTGCGCCCTCTCAGATGCAAATACATACATCTTTATTTGCCTCTCATGCATATTTCTATAGATTAACAGTGATATACAGTCTTTTCTTTTTAGAGGAAGAATTCAGAACACTACCTTTAGTCATGTGAGATCATTTTCTGTATCTCTGAGAAAGCTATTTATAAGGGTCTTGATTGAGGAATGAAAGAAAGACTAAAGCAGTTCAGTAGAAATTATCTTCTTAATGGTAAAATCTGAATTATACATTAAAGTACCATTTATTCAATGAATTTTATTATTCTGTTTAAAAAGGCACTTTTATGTGTTCCGTAGGCTTACAAAGGTTTATTAGCTTGAGTAAAAGGTTATTATTATTCAATTGAATAACTGAATTTTAAATTATTGGTATTGCACTTCATATTATAACTGCTTTTCCAGATGTATTTGATTATGTCAAATTTGCGTTTTAATTCCCTGTCTAGAGACCATTTTCTTGAATCATGCACTGTTTCTCACCCTCCGTAGCGGTATCCTAATGGACACACACAGTCCAGTCTCACATCTTCCATGTAAATTACTGTGCATACCCCTTCTAGTCAAATCACATCAGAGGCTATCTGGTGTCATATAATCCTGGATACTGATACGTGGAAAATCTTTTCAGGTGATTAATGCCATAGGCATCTAATTTTCCTGCAAAGCACTATTGCGGGACTGCAGCATTTACGTGAACGCCAGACTTGGGGATATGAAATGGACCTCTAGGAAAGTTAATAATCTGTGCCTAAACTGCTCCAAGAATTATCTGTTGGTATTTCTATAAAGAATTGCGGCTTTATTTCTTGTTGCTAATTGAATCACATATTAATTTATTAGACGTATTGTTCATTTAAAAACTTAGAACTTTGCTATAAATCTCATTGCACGGGTGAAATAAATACATGTGAAGCTACACATAAAATATCTTTGCATTTGAAACATATATTAAGTAAAAAAGTCACAAAATAACTGTGCTTTGGTGTTTGTTTACTTGCTTTGTTTGTTTGTTTACGTAATGCTCGAGCAAATGTGCCCTTCAAAAAGGTTTCTCGTTTGCTGGAAACATAAGATTTGTCCTTGACTGCACACTTGGAAACTGTGATTCCTGGGCGTAACACTGAAATTCTTGATTAAGATAACAAATGCTACACAAAACAATCCAACACAATAGAGTATCAGGGTAGGCAGCCCCGGAGTGGAATATTCTGTGAGCACCGATTCTTCATTGCTACGTTCAATACCGCACTGATAACGTTAGCGTGGCCAAAGGTGCTGTGTTTGCTTGCATGTACCTATGAATTACATAATTGTCTGCTGTTATCGGGCTGCTTCTACCCTTGCTGAAGAGTTTTTCCCTCAGCCAGGGGTTGCCCATTAACTTCACTAGAAGCAGGATCAGCCTTCCACAGCCTTCCATAATTTCGAGCAAATTATGTTTTAGAAAGTAATCATTGATTCCTGAGATTTGACATAGGATAAGAAGCACTTTAAAAGTGGCTTTGAATACTCTTAATTAGCTCAAGAATTACAGGCTCATTCCTCTTTTATGCTGCCATTACAAGCATTTATCTCAACTGATTTCAACAGAGTTGCTTCTGTTTTACACTGGTGTGAGAGAACAAAAAAACCAGGTTGCATAAATTGTTAACAGCTCTTTCATACTGCCTCTTTATTACCAGATAAAACTTTGATGAAGGACATTCACAGAAGATCAATATGAGAAACCACATAAGACCTGACTTTTATGCTACTGGCAGATACTGAAAATCACAGAAATAAGTATTTGTTTTTGAAGCTCTTACTTAAGCTGATGATTGGTTTGACGCTGCCTTTTCCTGAAAGAAATATTTCACCTTTAGGAGACGTCCTGCTCCAATTGCAGCGATGCGGGAAAGGGAAGGGAGTGCAGTTGTTCATCTAGTAATGAGCAACTTCGTCTGACAGCCTTCCTTTGAGGGAATAAGGACCCACCTTCGTTCCTCTGCTTCGTGTGGATGCTGCTCCCGGCTGATGTGACGCACCGCTGTCGGCATCCTAGAAAGGCTGCGTGTCTCAGGAGGGGTACTAGGGGCTTTGGGGAAGTTTGGGGTCTTCTTCCAAAGAACCGGGAAATCGCCTCATCAAGGGCGATCTTCACCTGTAATTTATAGAGGCCAGCACACAGCTGTGGGGTAAACAACATGGTATTGAACTGGCCAGTAATATACTGTCTGTGAGCTAATATAGCTCAGGATATATTCACTGCTGAAAGTAAATTAAACATTTGCCTTGAGATTCACTTAGATAGCAGTGTTTGTTTATGTAGTGGTTTATCTGCTTATGAAGAAGTGAGCAGGAGTTAAAGTGCAACTGCAATCACATATAGTAAATCCAATTTATATTAATATTCCTCCAACCTAATAGCTGGCAAATACATGTTTCTGCACTTCTAGCAGTCTGCCTTAATTTGTTTCTGTCAAACGAAGAGCAAACATTTTATCACAAGTTTGTTGGGGTTTTTTTTCCTAAAAAAACCTAAGCACACCAACACTGAGGGTTACAGAGGTGGCTATTTTTAGAAAGTTTACTCTTCACACACTTAATCAAGACCATCATACTTTACTTGCTTTCCTCCAGCCGTTACTAAAGACATCCACAGTCTTCGAAATCCGAGCGTTATGAAGTGGAAATGCCTGTGCAGGAAAGCGCTCCGGTACGACTGAGTCTTGATGACAGGCTTAATCCCAAGCTCAGCGGAAACTCAGTTGTGCTCCTTTTTCTCCCTGAGGTAGTTGAAGAGGACGTCCAGCCCCCCCTCGATGACCTCGGGCAGGGGCCGGGACAAGGGGTTGTGGGCAATGTGGAGGCCTTTGTCCATGGGGTTCCAGGCAATGCGTGGCAGCCGGCGCAGCAGGTAGAGGTCGTCCGGGAGAGTCTGTATGGCGTTGTAGTCGACGTTTAGTAACTCCAGAGCAGTGACGAAGCAGAGAGACCGTGGCAGGGTGCGTATGTTGTTATTCTCTACGATAAAGATTTGCAAACTGGCCAGATGCTGGACACTCTCTGCGATGTTTTCAAGCCTGTTGGACCCTAGGTGCAAGAAGTCTAAGCTCCTCAGTGCGAAAATGCAGAGGGGAATTTGCACAAAGCGGTTGTTACTGAGGTTCAGTTTCCTCAAACTTGTCAGGTCGGTGAAGCTCAAAGGCAGTTGCGAGAGACAGTTGTGAGAGAGGCTCAAAACCTCCAGCTTCCTGCACAAGCTGAGCTCTGCTGGCACTTCTGTCAGGCAATTCATGTTGACGAACAAGACCTTCAGGTTCCTCAGCAGCCCAATCTCTTTAGGCAGACACTTGAGGCAGTTGCCACCCAAGTTCAACACTACCAGCCGGTCCAGTTTCCCCAGTGAAGGAGGAATCACCACCAGCTGGTTGCGTGAAAGGTTCAGTTTCTGCACCTCAGGCAGTCCCCACAGGAAGTCGGGTGTGCTGGTCATCCCTTTCATTATGAGGCTCAAGCTGACATAACGCAATCCCCGTTTCAGCAGTGACTTGGGCTCTTTCCCTGAGAGAAGAGCATCTTCCCATGCAGGCAACTTTGGACCTTTCCTCAGAAAAACCATGCTCCTTCGCCCCTCGTTCTTCGAGTGCCCAGTTCCCATAACACCCTGGATCCCTCCTGAGAGATGAAGTGAGGTTTTCTTCCCTTGCAAGTGCTACACCAACATGCAAATGCCAACAGAGGATGACAGCTTGCAGGAGGCGGGAAGGTCAAAGCAAGGAGACAAGGAGGAGCCTGTGAAGTGCATCTCAGTCCACCGGGGCAGTTTCCATAGCTGCTGAGGGAAAGTTTCACTTTTGGGGGCTTATGTTGGTCTTGGTGCACAGTCTGTAATGAAATACTTGCTCCTGACTTGTGAGCAAACCTGTTCAATTCAAACTGAATGCCACAAGGCAGCTGTCACTGTCATTTGGCCTGGGCTTTATTGGACAGATATGTATCTTCACTGCAAAAAGGTCACAAGGATGCTGTATATAACTTCACCATGTCAGCTTTCTTGGCTATCTGGTACATACCATGGCTGCAGGACAATTAACAAGAGTGACTTCAAAAAACAAACAAGTAAGCTATAGAAGAAAACAAGCAAACAAAGAAGCCATCATTTCAATTCAGATTTAAAGGACATTTTCACAACCATTTTTATTTTGATGTTCCTGATTTCACTGAAATAGTTACAAGTCCACCAGAAAACTTTGCATGCTGCAAAAGTGCTGATAAAGACTTTTCATGTGAGTCCTTGTTTTCTGTTTAGTTAAAAAAAAAAAAGAAAAAGAAAAAGTTAATGCTCGTAAAAAGCGTTAGCTTTTATATCCCCTTTGTGGTGAGGATAGGCCTCTTTCTTTTCAGAAAGGGTACCGCCGTCACTGCAGCAGTGACATTTTCCAGTGGTATCTGCGCCCACTTGGATGATTGCTTGCTACCCACGTCACCAAGTGTGAGCAGTCATACAGTGCAGTTCTGCCCAAATTACTCTGTCCTAAATGTCCTGTGCTACTTTTACACCTACCAGCGAGATTTTTGGGGTCTGGTTCTTTTGTGCTGCAGAAAATGTAGCCACTTGATGCCCATGAACTTTCCTGTCTTTCTGGGCTATTCTGGGGTACAGGGGGACTAGCAGTCAAATAGCTCGAACTATAAATGACATTTAACTCCGGGATAGAGAGACTGATGGGAGAGGAAGGAAGCAGTATAATAATACCCGACAACAGCTGAAGCTAGCTCTGCTGATGAAAGGAAATTGTGTTGCTACAGGAATATGCAGTGAGTTTAAACTCGAAGGGACCCTCAAAAGGATACGCAAAAACTTCAGGCACCATTTAAACTAGGTGAAAATTTAAACTAGGCACCATTTAAACTAGGTGAAAAGACTTTCAGGGCTTTTCCTCCCCAGTGGATCTGTGGTGATGGAGATGCTTTGCAGCTGCCTGAGAGATTTGGTGATGGCTGTACCCTCCCCACCACCTCATTTCAGAGAGCCTCACCTTAAAACCCTGCATTAGCTCAGATGCTAAAGGACTATGCATGAAGCTGCAGCTGGGAGTCGGGGCACTCCAGCAACCTCTTTGGAGTCAGTCCCCGCAGTCCCCTCTTCCTGCCAAGCACTGCTCAGTCTCTTTTCAGTTTTGGGTCCCTGATAGAGCTGCACCTGCTTGGGAAGAGAGGGGAGAGAGGGGCATCCCTGCAGTTGTGTCTGGCGAGCAGGGTCCTGCAACAGGAGAGGAGCCTGGACCATAGCGAGAAGTGCGAGATGGTGGCGAGCTGAGCGAGCCACGCAATTAAAACGTGTGCCTTAACAGGGCTGCACGGCATAAAAACAACGGGTCCTGAGGCTGAAATACTGCATTCCCTGGAGTGCCTGGATGAGCCTGAAAAGGGCTGAGGCCAGTTGTAGCTGTTTGGTTAGAGTGGGTTGGCAGCCTGACTGAGAGTCACAGATCCCTCCCTCGCAAGCACTTTCTGCCAATATTTGTCAGTTTACAAACAAACATTATATGGAATCCCATCACAGCCATAAGCTCTGACTCAGTGTTCTTGTTAATCATCATCCAAACGTGCTGCCCGGAGTGGCAGAGATAACCCTGTCCCTGTAGCAGAGCAGCCGCTCCGTGGGGGAGAGGAAACCCATCGGCAGGCCAAGCTCCGGCCAGATTTGGCCTTGCATGACAGGGGGACCTAAGGCTAAAATGTGTCCCTTCAGCCCAAGCAGGTGGAGAAGCAAAAAGGGGAGCCTCTCACGAGTCCTAACTCTGGGTCGTCGGCCCAGCTGCTGTTAAAAATGCACCTATTATCAGACAGCCTAAATGGATTTGAACAAGGCATTCCCTTCTGCAGCGGCAAACATGAAGGGAAGAAAATAGCCTTTTAGAGAGCATTTACAAAGTTAGGCATTTCCCTTCTTTTAATCACACTGCTGGAACGAGGAACCTGCTGCAGCTCTGCCCAGGAGCCAGCGTCCCTCCCCATGGCTGGGCTCGCACTTGTCCCCACGGTCGTGTCAGAGCTCTTCCTTCTGGGGGTCACTTTTAGTAACAAACGAAAACAAAACACAAAGGAAGCACAGCCTCTGTAGTCACAGTCTCCCCCCGGCTGGCCAGATATTTTTGGATGAGAATGTTGTCCCCATCTCCAAAACGCATTAGAGTTCACTGCCTGGGGACTTGGCAGGGCCCAGTCCAGCCTCTCACCACAGAAATCCCCATTTCCTAACAGCGTGACTCAGCCAAAGCGCTCTGTACCCTCCCCTGGTTTTGCATCACGCCGCCGATTTGAAACTAAGCCTGTACAGTCTGGGTCGGGCTGTTGGAAAGCTTCACCCGGGGCTCGCTCTCAAATGCTCCGCTCCTGTCGCGCAGCATCTCCTGCTATTGCATTGCCCTATCATCTCCTGCTATTGCATTGCCATATCTCCTGCTATTGCATTGCCATATCTCCTGCTATTGCATTGCCATATCATCTCCTGCTATTGCATTGCCCTATCTCCTGCTATTGCATTGCCGTATCTCCACTGCCTGTCAGGCAGCAGCAGCGGCAGCAAAGGGGGTTTATAAAAGAAAGTCCACATCTGCAGCTTCCATTGTCCGGTTCTCTTCCTGCCTCCGCAAGTACCGTAACTGCTGCGCGAAGAAAAAAAAATAACCATTTCCTTTTCTTTGTTCTCCAACAGAAAAACAGGCTATTGAGCACGCTTGCAGTTGTGGAGACGGGAAACTCTGAGGTAACCAAATTAAATTCCTTCTTGAAATTGGGATAATAAAACCACAGTGGCCTCATCTGGACGTCTCAGGAACTAAATTTCTGAACAGAAATAGTCCCTTATCTGTTGGTGTCCTGTACTGGCTTTGTTCAAACACTTTTCGGTTCCCTTTTCCCTGAGTTGCCCGCTGCCCTGGCCCGTGCTGTGCTGTGCTCTGGGGACGCACCGGCTCCTTTGGGCCTCCCGCAGGTGGCTGGGCCAGTGAAACACTGCGTGGGCAGTGAAACAAACACTGTGTGGCCAGTGAAACACTGCGTGGCCAGTGAAACAAACACTGCGTGGCCAGTGAAACAAACACTGTGTGGCCAGTGAAACACTGCGTGGCCAGTGAAACAAACACTGTGTGGCCAGTGAAACGCTGTGTGGCCAGTGAAACAAACACTGTGTGGCCAGTGAAATGCTGTGTGGCCAGTGAAACGCTGACCTGTGTCCACACAGCCTGGCAGAAAGCAGAAATTAATTTCATGCATGCAAGTTTGGCAGGGGAAAAAACCAACCAACCAAACAAGCCCAAATCGGTGGGATTTACAGGATACAGGGTAGCTGATAATTGCTTTGTGGATTAAATAAAAATGTTAGTATGCGGGGGGGGAAATGACCCAAAACTTGCTGAAGAACTTTGTAGTCTAACAAATATAATAAGAGAAACTGCACTATTAGCAATGATAAAAAACTGGTAAGCTGACAAAATGACAAGCTATATTTTATGACGTTCTTTGACAATGCAAATGATTAGATTTTTTTTTTTTTGAAGGAAGCAGGATTGTCAGCCCCAAAAAAACTGTAAGATGAGTTCACAAAGACCTGGAATTTTAAAGTCTATTATCTCTGGGCTCTTTTATTTGCCTGCAGGTTTGGAGTCTCTAGAATACAATTGGGAAACATTTTCAAGCTTTTCTCTGCAGCCAGGCGGGGGGGGCTGGACAACTGCATTGTTTTTAAATAGAAGTTGAGATCATCACATCATTACTTTTCTATAGGATTTGAGCTTTTCATGAAATATCCGATAGCATCAGGCTTTTAATGAAACCATAGCCATCTTGACACACTGAATTTAAATTTTGTTTTCCTGCAAAACCAAATTCTGCCATTGTCTTTTAAATTGGTGAGCGTACAATAGATACTTACAGTTTTATCAGGATATACCTATAGGTTCATAATTGATTTTGAAGCAAATTTCATGTTCTCTATGGAGCCAAAATCTTACATAGTTCCTCTGGCTCAGCTTTATTAAAAAATTTATTATTATAAGAAGGAATAGTTTAAATCTTTAAGCATATCCTTTTCTAAAATGCTGGGAAGTTCATCCCATACTCTTTCGGAAGAAATTTTCATTTCCATTCATTATCTAGGCATTATAACAAACACCTGGCTAAATGAGGATGCAGAAACTACCTAACCTTTCCTGTGACAGGAAGGATGCTTTGGCTAAAAAGGGTTAACTTGTTTCAAGTTCAGCAGAAAGCAACAGTCAGGCCAGAGAAATATTCACTACAAATACAAGTGCAGCTACTGAACCATCTTTTCTTATGCTGTTCCTTTCCTCTGAAGTAAATAAAGGGTTTTAAAAGTGTCAGTGCCATGATGCAGACTGTCAAAGATATCCTCTGGTCTTAGTGCCAAGGAAGCAAGTTTTGTAGGTTTTTAACTACTTTGTAGTGGTTTGTTGATCTTGCAGCTATTCTGAAACACTAAGTCAAATTTGAAAGGTAATTTGAGATTTATGAGATGTGACACAAGACAGGAACAATTCTTAAGGCAATTTCAGATTTCCTGTTAATTTGTTTTTAATTATGGTGCTGTTAACAGCCTTTAATGCCTGTGTGTCCCTGGAGCTTTCCTGGAATGTTTTATTAAGGTCCCATGTGGAGCTGCTGGATCACCTGACCCATGAAGAATTGGACCTGGAGGTGAATGACTGCCTGTGCAGGGGCTCATTTAACAAGAGCTTTGGCAAAGTTTTTCTGCAGTCCTCTTGACAGAAGACAAGCTCAGACTATCCATAGTATGGAATAAAAAGAGAGAGATTTGGTTTTGTGTGTGTATGTAGACGAGAAATGACCGGCTCGATTCCTCCCAGTAGTCAGCAGCCAGCAGCGACTCTCATGTTACATGGAATTACAGGAAGTTTTATTTATTTTCTGCACACTTGCAGTAGTATTTTGAAATTCCAGAAAATGCATAAATGACTGGTTGGTCTGCTCCTACTTCTGTCACAATTTCCCTGTGTGTAGACAAGCGAAATAAGTGGCCTGTCTGGCTATATTAAACAGAGGCAACCCACGATCCTGCGCTGCGGTATCACCCATGTCCTCTGGGGCACCAGTTCATCCCGTGCCCACGATAGTTCTCCTGGGCACCACCAGAAACCGCTTGCCTTAGGTGCTGGCCCACTCGTCTGCAGGGAAAGGAGAGTTTAGCACATGGACATGCCCTAGGGCACACCACCGTCCTGCAGCAGCACACCTAGGGCCCTCTCCTGCTTTATTGAGTCATCTGCACACAGCCCTTGTGTCTCAGCCTTCTCCCCCTCTTATGACCAGTGTAGTGACAGATTTGACACCGTTCATACACGTATTTGAAGTCATTACATGGAGGATACCATTGCAGTGCAGAAAGCATTCGCTCTTCTATTATTCATCACTACATTTATGAACAGTCACATCTACATTCATAAACACCTATAAAATAGCCTGTAACTGCCTGTTAGCAATATGGATGTTTGCTAAATGCTACTCGTGATCTATGGCTTTCCAAATCAAATTGAAAAAAAAGTTGGAACAGATTCTCCAAACTGGGTGAAGTAGCTTTTAGTATAACTGCTGCCACACCACCTCTGCCGCAGGTATTCTTTTTCACAGAGCTCTTGAAGGTCATTTTGTTACCTTTTGAATGCATCGTAAGAAAGAAAACAGCAATTCTTGGAAAGTAGAAGAGAGCACCTGAATTCTCCTTGCCTAAATCTAATCTGACCTAAAAAGAGGTGTTTCTTGGCCTGTCTCACAGAAGGAGTCAGATCATCTAAGTGTCCATCACATGCCTACTCAGTTGGCCTTCGCGCAGAATGCATCAATACTTTCCTTTCTTTCTTTCTGTCTTTCTTTTGGACTACAACTCCTCCCAGACTTATTTCAGTGCCTGGAGCAGATTCAGTTCAGCTGCCTGTGGTGTACAACCCCCAGCTCTCTGAAGCATCCTGTGACCAGGGGCTGTGCGTCACTCTGGGATGGGGGAATATCCCCACCTCCCCTAAAGCTGTTGCTCAAATTAGCAGGGTTTTCTTAAACATCCATGGGTGCAGAGAGTCCAAAAATAAGCATGAATCTATGGTCTGCTGGCAGAACTCCCAGTCCCTCCTCCAAAGACTGTTTAAGTATTTTACTTTTAATGGGTCACTGTAGTTACCTACTTTTCTGGAATCTGAAAATCCATGCTCTGTTCTGGAGACAAAAAGCAGAGATGACCCTGAGGGCCCTGAGCAGAGAGAAGCATTTCCATGGGGACCTAAGTGTAGTACCTGTAGTTTAGAGACAGATGGGATTTAAGCTAGACCATTAATTCAGCATTGTCTAGTAAGAGTCTTACAGACTCTCCCTGCTCAATCTGCCAATATGCTGATTTTGATAGACTGTTTTTAAAATAAGTAATTCTCTCCAGGCATTATTAATGTCAATGTGTCTGTGTCCTGGCTCCATGGGGTTCTGCATGCCACAGTAAAGACCAGGCGATTGAACGTTATGTATTGTAAAGTTCATTGCTGCTGTGCCAATACCCCTCTTTTTTATTCTAATCGTTTAAGTGTGTTTGAAAATGCTGTTGTATCATAAAGTCTTAAGGGAAAAAGCCAGAGGGAAGTTGTAAACTTATTTTAGAAATAAAATCAAACACCGAACGATCCAGTTTTTCATGCCTGATTTTGTGTTTAAAATAAATGCATGCTTCTCCAAATGAAAGCACAAGCCCTTTTTATCTCAGTCCTCAGGAAATTTGGCAAATCAGTACTACAAATCAATGTGACCCAGTGTGAAGGGGTTTAGGTATTTCCATCCAGAGTCCATTACAACAATGATTGCAAAAAAGAACTTATGAAATAATTCAATCAAAGCTGCTGTGGAGCCTTAATCCCAGATCCATGACTCTTACACGAATTTCACTGATATAAGAAGAAACTCTGCATTTACCTTCATATGCCTGATAAATGATAAAACAGAATCTAATTAAAACTCCCTAAAACACATACCAGTGTCTCAGTTTGGGATTTATCAGAGACATTATCAAACGAAAGGGCAGACATCCCTCTAGACATTTGAAGACTCAATGCTGACAATTAATAGCTTGACTTCTAAATTTCCAAGCTCTAACTTAAGGAAACATATTGGATGCTTAGCTTCAAAGGGCTTGAATGAACAAATAAAACTTCTCAAGCAATCAGTAAAGCAATGCATCTAGGTATTATTAGTATGACAGAGATATTTGAAATCCTGTGAAATAATATGGGTCACTGTATGGTCAAACAAAGGCTGGTGAGATCTGAGTCAAGCTGCAGTTCAGGGGAGCTAAGGGCATCGCACAGAGCACAGCCCGAAGGCAGAAGATATAGCCCAGTAGGTGAAAAAAGCACATGACAAGCAACTTGCATAAAAAAATTACCTTAAAAGAAGTAAAATAGAGCAAATCAAAGGGAAAATAAGATCTCGGAGCTCAAGTACAAGCAAAAGAAAAAAGAAAGAAGAAAGGCCCACCCACAATCGTCACCTCTCTTGCTTTACGACCTCTAATGAGCAACTTCCCAATAGAAAGAATCAAACATGAATCTGTTCTGTACATGAACATCACAAGAGATTAATTGTGGTGTACAGCCGCGGGGTTTCAGCACTTACTGGACTGTGGGACGACAGGATATCGTAGTTAATGATTCCACCTGGGGTGGAACGATGGCACATTCCGCAGCCATGGAGGTAAGCTGAAGGTGAGCACTGATGCTCTGATGTGTGGCCAGGTCAGCTAACCACAAGCCAAGATTTTTCAAAAAGGCAGAAAATGATGTGTGGCTCGAAAGGAACACAAATGGCAGTACCAAAATTTAAGAATGAAATTAAAACTGGAGGTTGGACTGGGGTGAGCAGGGCAAAGAGTTGGAGTATTTTATTTTTAATCTTATCTTTCTGGACCGGGGAAGATGACAAGCAATATTTGCAGAGGATTTGAAACAACAGTGCCAGCCTGTGCATTTGTCATGAAAATTTGCTACACATAGAGCTCAATAAACTGATGAAAGGCATTCTATGATATGGTTGCCTGTGAGATCTGGAGACTAGACCTGGTGACACATATTGTCTCTTCCCATGCTGTGGTCTTAAATCTGACCTCCTCTCCTGCTGCCTTCAGCTCCCCTACACGTGCAAAATTCAGGAGCCTCCGTTCACAGGCCACTGCGTTCACATTATCTTTGGTGCTGATCTACACGTTTTCTGCCTCACTGCATTTCACTTTTAGTTTATTGGATTTGAACAAATGTAGGCAATCAGAGGAAAATGCAATTTTAACAGAGTTGCAGCCAGTTGTTTTCCAAGTGATAAGAAACCTTATCTGTGGCCAGGGCTGGGTGCAGACATAACCTTGGCTGGTGGGCTCAGAGCAATGTGCTGGCAGATGCTAGCAGAGGGTTACAGTCTGTTTCCCTCCCTCATCCATGGAAATGGATTCAAGTTTTCCAAGGCTAATGAACTTTGCTAAGCCATTTCATGAGTCCAGGCTGAACATACAATGCGTTACAAATGTCTTAATTGAGTTAGTTTGGCAATCCAAAAGTGAATATACATGCACAGTCTTTGTGAGGTCTATTTAACTAGCAGCCTGGAATCCACTGCTGCTCTATGGGTTTAGAGAGGTAACATTTCAGGAATATAGATTTTGTGAGCTTCACTTTAAAAGCCACTGATGGAATGGAGCAGCAAGAAAAATATTTCTTAATATGCTGTTTTTACCTACCCCTCAAATGATGGTGTCATGATACTGGAGTAATATTGGGTAATATATGGTGACGAAGGAACGGTGATATTCCCCCACTGATGAGGCAGAGCAAACATTTGTCTGCAGCCACCTGTTCTTGAACTTCTCTAATTGCACTTTTTCACTGTCTCACTCTGGAGCAAACTATGTGCAAGACAAGTGGAAAAGAGCTAAGTGCTCTTCCTCGGGTGGAAACCGATATGGAAATACCAAACATTGTCTGCTACCTGACATAAATACTGATCTAAAAATACGCCACTTTCCCCCCAAACCCTCACTTTACATCATAAATGAAGCATAAGCAGACCCTAGAAAGATTGAAGCAGAATGTCTACTGAATTTATGATTAATAAGCATGTCAAGTTTTATAACAGCATCCTTATGTGGACACAGCTAATGGCCTTAACATTGCTTCCAGAATCAAAATTGAATGGTTGAGCAGCCTTAGCCTCAGGAAGGCCCACGGTGATAAGGGAACCATCACAGAAAATAGGTGTACGCATTTTTCAACCTGTCAAGCAAAAAAAAAATCACAGATGATGATAAGTCAAGGATATGCCCTCTCATATATGAGCTGTACGAATGTTTGTGCTGAACAAGGTTGCCTCCTAAACAAGAGGGAAAAGGCGAATGTAAGCAACAGAAAGCTGCATGATTATCCCGTAAATTACACTCACCCAAGAGCAATAATTACTTTGAATCAGCATTTAAATAGGGAAGGAGTTGTTCTGTGCTGCTCAAAGCTGTTGTAAATTGTTAACCCTGTAAGAAGCTCAAGAAGAAAGAAGCAGACAGGTAGGCGCGGCAAAAAGGAGGCCACAAATTTGGATAGAGCAGCACATACACTTAAGAATTATGTAGATTTTTTGGAAGGATTTCACCTGCCAGTGTTATCAAAGGCTGCAGAAAACATCTCAGGCCCCAGGGACTGAGCCAGGCTGTGGCTGCTGAGGATTAGGAAACTAAACTGGAGGACAGCCTAAGGACCTGCCGATCTCATGTTAGTTTGCCTTCCTCTGAGGCATCTGCTGCTACTTTGCTGCTGAAGGTGGGGCTGAAGGGCCTGTGCACCAGCCAGGTCTCATACAGAAAGACCCAGATGCCAGATGTATTTTTTTCTGTTTCTAATTAGCAAAACAATGTGCACAAGTATTGACATGGGTAAGACGTAAAGCACTGGACATGGCATGTTGTCTTTTGATATTGATGAATCACCGATGTTCTCCTGGATCAGTCTTCTGGGAAGGACAATAATCGACTAGTTAGGGATGTTATTTGTGTCAGCCCAAACTCTCCCCAGTAAATCTCATAAACAAATCTATTACTATAATGCTTACATGCTTCATTAGTTTTCAAATAAATGCTTTGAGTAAAAAAAAGTGCTGTAAAGGTAGAAGTCATAAATTAAGGGGAATTCTCCATTAGCAGTGGTATACAACCATAACATGTCCTTGCAGAAGTGATATCCAGATAACTTATTGAACTATCCAGGCAATCACTGAAAAGCATTGGAAGAAGGACTGTCATCTGAGTTGTCTATGTGCAGTATATAACATCTGCTGCAAAAATGATGGCTAATTTTGTAAGAGATTCTGTTGCTATGTAATAACCACAGCTCTGCACCACTGGTTTGTGAGAATATCAGCTGTGATAGACTAACAGTCTCTCTCTCATTTCACAGCCCGGCAAACTTTTTTCCCACTTTGCTCTTATTATCAACCCTTGCCGATTCCCTCTGTGTTTTTACCACAGGACAGAACCAGCAGCATCCGACGGTGCTACAGAGGCAGTTTTTTCCTAACTAGCTTCTGAAGGGTGGTTGTACTCTCTGATGCAAGCAGGTCTGTATTTCTTCCACTACTATACGTACAGCTTGTAGGAAGTATTAATTTTTACTATTATAGCTTTTAAAAAAAAAGGAAATAAAGTTAGGCAAGACATCGCAGCAATAATCCCCAGCCTCCTCCTGATGTGCTCCACGGCGAGTCCTTCTCAAGCCACCCATGACCATAATGTCCGCTGCACAGCTCAGCCGAGGCGTAAGCTTTGGCAGCACCGCATTTGCGACGGCAGAGCTCCAGCTCCTGCTCTGTGCTGACTTGAAGGCAAGAGTGGCCCCTGATGAAGACTTACTTCCTGAGGCATTTATGCAATTTGGGGGCTTCTAATACAAGTGCTGACAGATGAGCTTTGTTTCAGACATGAAGAATACATGTGATACAGTGATAATAGTGATTTATTTTTTTTTTTAAATAAACATAGTGCTAAGTATTACTATGACCCCTGGTTATATCCCTGTAGGTGGCCACTATTTTTATAAGGTATAGAGCTACACTGGGTATTTCCAGCATGATTATAAAATTCTTATGTTCTAGAATTAAATAACATTTTTATGCAATTCATTCCATTTAGATAATTTGAGAACACCTGTGACTGTGTGAAGGTATTTTGTATTCTGGGGCATTAACGAGACAAAAATATTTTCTAGACAACAGGCCAAATTCAGAATCAATGTCAGTCAATGTTGTTTATTTTGGAAGTCGCACCTGGTAATTCTCAGCTGGAATGTGACCCTCTGGCTTTGCATCTTAAACAGTCATAAGTATCTCAAAGTAAAAAATGGGGGAGCTTTCTTACGGACTCTTACCATCACATAATTGCATCCCTTCCGTACTTCTGACACTAGAAAGATCTCTGTCTATTGATTAAGAGAAAACTATGCCTGAACAGCTAATTTCCTTTTATTTAAACTCTCTGTTGACATTTTAGTGGCAAATAACTGTACAACATCCATTGACTTTGTTCAGTTGTTGTGGCAGTTAAGACAGAAATATGTGAATCTCTACATCTTCACTGAACAGAGATTTGCACACGCTGCTGAAGTTATTAAATGTACATGATATAATTTATTAACTGAAAGCCCATTAGTTCCTGACAAAAGCTAGGAAAAGGAGTCACAGTATAAATATTTAAAGTATTAATTCAAAGACTGTTAAGGAACATGCAGACAACACCAGAGTATAGGAACCACGCTTTGTATAAGGCAAGATTTCTTTGTGAGATTTCTCCTCTCTAAACCACTGAGCATCCTAGCAGAGCATAAAGGAGCCATTGAAATACTTCATCAATTATATAAGAATAGCTACTTAAATATACTGAAACATATGTACAGTTCAGTAGCTGTGATTTTATTGATTGCCTCGATGACGTGATTAAAATTTGCCAATGATGTGTGTTTTCAGGAAATATTCAAATTCCGCTTGCATTCAGATTAGAAAAAATAAGACTTGAAGCCAGTTATAATACAGTGGCATGTTATAAGAATATATTTTATTCAGAGAGATGTTGAAACTGGGATCTTTAACATAGAATCATAGAATCATTAAGGTTGGAAAAGACCTCTAAGACCATCTAGTCTAACCATCAACCCAACACCTCCTTGTCTACTAAACCATGTCCTGAAGTGCCACATCTACACGTTTTTTTGAACTCCTCCAGGGATGGTGACTCCAGCACCTCTCTGGGCAGCCTGTTCCAATGCTTGACCACCCTTTCAGTAAAGAAATTTTTCCTAATATCCAATATAAACCTCTCCTGATACAACCTGAGGACATTTCCTCTCATCCTATTGCTAGTTACTTGGGAGAAGAGATCGACACCCACCTCTCTACAACCTCCTTTCAGGTAGTTGTAGAGAGCAATAAGGTCTCCCCTCAGCCTCTGTTTCTCCAGGCTAAACAGCCCCAGTTCCCTCAGCCGCTCCTCATAAGACTTGTGCTACAGCCCCTTCACCAGCTTTGTTGCCCTTCTCTGGACACGCCCCAGCACCTCCATGTCCTTCTTGTAGTGAGGGGCCCAAAAATGAACACAGTATTCGAGGTGCGGCCTCACCAGTGCTGAGTAGAGGGGCACGATCACTTCCCTAGTCCTGCTGGCCACGCTATTTTTGATACAAGCCAGGATGCTGTTGGCTTTCTTGGCCACCTGGGCACACTGCTGGTTCATGTTCAGCTGGCTGTTGAACAGCACCCCCAGGTCCTTTTCCGCTGGGCAGCTTTCCAGCCACTCTTCCCCAAGCCCCAGTCATCACTTAGTGGCTTAGGGCATTGCCCACATCTGGCTCTGACTGTGTTCCTTGGTCTTCCAGCTGCACTGGGACTGCCTAAGAAGCATGGCCACACACCTTTTTTTGAAAAGCTAAAAAGCCACGGCATGTGCTTACTTTGCTGTTTGCAAAACAGGTGATGCCATTTGGAAACAGAAATAAAACGTTTATCTCTCTGCGAATGAAAGGCGTTGAGTGGGTGTGCTCTGGCCAGAAGGGCATTCAGCTCCACAAGCAGCATCTGGCCTGCCTTTAAATCATGTCCCAATGTTGTGGTTTAACCCCAGCCGGCAACTAGGCACCACACAGCCGCTCGCTTACTCCCCCCCAGTGAGATGGGGGAGAGAATCAGAAGAGTAAAAGTGAGAAAAAGTCGTGGGTTGAGATAAAGACAGTTTAATAGGGAAAGCAAAAGCCACGCACACAAGCAAAGCAAAACAAGGAATTCATTCACTCCTTCCCATGGGCAGGCAGGTGTTCAGCCATCCCCAGGAAAGCAGGGCTCCATCACATGTAATGGTTACTTGGGAGGACAAACGCCATCACTCCGAACGTTCCCCCCTTCCTTCTTCTTCCCCAGCTTTATACACTGAGCATGATGGCATATGGTATGGAATAGCCCTTTGGTCAGTTGGGGTCAACTATCTTGGCTGCGTCCCCTCCCAACTTCTGCACCTGGCAGAGCATGGGAAGCTGAAAAGTCCTTGACTAGTGCAAACATTACTTAGCAACAACTAAGACATCCCTGTGTTACCAACACTGTTTTCAGCACAAATCCAAAACGTAGCCCCATACTAGCTACTATGAAGAAAATTAACTCTATCCCAGCCAAAACCAGCACACCCAATTAGATCCGCCTCTTCCTCCTCTGCCTCTGGAGGTGAAGCAGGCAAAGCCTGGGTAGAGAGAGAGCAGGCAGCGCAGACACGCTCTGCCCAGCGGCACAGACGTGGTTGGGAACCTGGTGGCTGGGAGCAGAGCCGTCGGGTACTTGTTGTGACCTGGAGCTTTTATTTCGGAGGTGTTACTCCTGGTTTAGCCGTGCAACCCCTGGTTTATGCGCCCTGTATCCATGTCACATTGGTGGATCCCACTCTGGTTTTAAACCAGGTGCATTTCTGTGTCTCCAGCATTTCTGCAAGAGGAGTTTAGTTGGTGTACAGCTACCGCTACCCTGTACGCTAATCCCCTCATCGAGTCACTGGCCATTTTCTACCTCTGCTCTGTGAAATCTCATCCATAAAGTAGAAATTTGGGATGTTATCTCTTCAGAGAACAGGGGGAATCATGATAGCAGAAATATAAGTGCTCCAAACCCATTTCCTCACAGTGCCTCAGTCCTGATTCAGAATGATCACTTTTAGAGATAAAAGGATAATTCAATCATCATTTAGTTTCTCTTCCTCTGAGACTCCCAGCCAGGAATGATTTATTGAAAATTGTCATGATAGCTGTTATGTTTCAGACGTTCTTGGAAAGGCTCTTTCATAACACATAGCCAATTCGCATGGGCACAAAAATTAACTTTATTTTAAAGACAGATGTTTTAAAATATGTATTAGAGAAAAAAAGACATTGAATTTAAACCGAACAGCTATTAGCTTCCCTAGATAGTCTTTTTTAGTAACAATTGCCTATTAATTATTTACTACTAGCAAAAGATTTGATCTCAAGCAAATTCTTTGGATTTTGTTGACTTCTCTGCAGTCGCTGCTGCAAAGTCTGGCACGTGGTAATTCCAAATTCCAGGCTCAGTTATTCACTTTTTTTCCTGTGGTAAAGTTCAAACTGACTTTAATGAGAGATTTGCTTCAGGAAGGGATGTGGAATTTATTATTTTGTCAGTATTACACTATATTACACAAAATATATAAAAGTTAAACCTGTTACATTGGCAAAGCAATTAAACCCATGAACTTCGAAGGCGTCCTACTTGTCAAATGCAAATAAGCTAGTTCAGTGTGGTGCCAGGAGGAGCTCAATTTCAGAAATTTTCAGGGAATAAAAGGCTCTACAAAAGTTGTTTTTCTTTGCGTTTTTTCAAAGAAATGAGGGTAATGTGGCATTTAGATGAAGCAAAAGATAGATATTATGTCCTTAAACGTAGTGAAATGCTATAGCCAAGACATACCCATTGTACCCGCATTAATTTTCAACCTTGCCCATTAGCTCCTGCACCCCCCGCACTCCTCTCCCACCCACACTCCTGCAACCTTCTCTGGACTCTGCTTCTTACGGAAACGCTGTCAGGGGACCAGTGTGTGCAATAAGCCTGATACTGTCAATCTTCAGGCACTATATGCATGATGAGGACATTCATGCAGCCAATCAGTTACATAAGGCAGGAGAAAAATAAACGCATAAAACTCATGCTTTATGAAATAAGCTAATGCTAAACTGTTCAGGAGCAGGAAAACTCCCCTACAGCCAGCCTGTCTCATCATTTTTTCCATCCGAGCGACTGTTTTGTCTGCCTGAAGCATCCAGAGCTGGCCAGCCTCCTGCCGGGTACTGCCAGCGCGAAGCCCCAGCCTGCAGCGGCCAGCACCGGGGTCTATGTAAAACTGAACCTGGGTTTTCTCATTCCCTTGGTGAAAGGTGTGAAAAATGCAAAAAGTTACCAGCAAAGAGGAAGCTGGTGGGCTCTGCTTTGCGAAGACAGGTTGCATTGATTTCCTTAGCGCGTCGAAGTGGGTGCTAGAGGGAAAGGAGTGAAAGGTTTTGACTTGCAGGTTTACAGTGCCATCCAGTGGCTCTGCCAAATGCCTGCAGAACAAAACCAGGAAAACTCGGAGCTTACTGAGGATTTCACTATAGCAAGATTTTCAGATTTGAATGAAGCAGAGCATAGGTCTTAAAAGTGAAATTGCATTAAATTGCTTGACTGCAGTTTATATTTGTTGTTTTTAATAATTAACTTTTTATTACAAGTACTTACTCTTTAATATGTTTTAAGTACTTCTCTACTTTTAAAACAAATGTATTATTTGTGTTAGTATTAAAAAATTGATTAAAAACCCAATTAAATATCCTGTAAGAACACAATCCATCCAGACACAGCCTCGTCACAAATAATTTAGCAGTGTCTGAAAATTGAACTGGTGCTAAAAAAAAATCTCATTAGGAAATTCTTATCCTACATGTTAGTGATCTGGTTTGGGATTTAAAGTTGTTTTTTTTTCCTGTAGGGTCTTGTGTTTGTGGCTTCATTATCAAGCCAATTAATTGAATCTTATATGTTGTTTGTGTCATCAGCTTACAGAGTTTATAGAGTACTTTGGAAATGTTATAATATAAAGTATTCACCAAAAGTCACTGTGTAAACTCTGTGTGCTGACTTGTTTATTTTATAATTGGCTCGTTTTCAGTCACTCTTTGACAGAGCAACTTTCAATCTTCTGTAGTTCCTGGTATTTTATCAAAAATCCTACAGCAATAATAGCTATTTTTCCTGTTCCTTGATAGCACTTATAAAAGACTCTTAAAAAAAAAAGTTTGCTTGGTTGTGTTGTGCATGCAATACGAGTCAGGTTTTTTTTCCCCCTACTTTTACAAATGAGAAAAACTGAAAAAAAGAAGGAAACTGATGGCTTCATGGGCAGCTTAAGATGAGAAACAAACGTCATCTTCAGGCTGATGGTGCCTCTTCCCAGCGAGGTGCGCATTCCTGGGAGTACCTGCGGCGGGGTCACCTCGGGCTGCACGATAGTGGAAGGGAAAGGGGAAGGAGAAGGAGAAGAGAGTTTTTGCAGAAGGGGAAGAATTTTAATTGCCGCTCACAGGATGCCACCTCTGCCTGCTCCCTGTAGATGACCAGAAATGTGCAGGGAGGAATCCAGGAATGGTAAATACAATGCTGCAGTGTTGCTGCAGATGATAACCATTGACTAAAGCTTGATAATGTTTTCATTTGTTTAAACCCAGACATTTCTCGATTGAAGTCAAAGACGAGCTAGAGAGCTCAGCTCCTGAGCTCTCCCCTCATCAAACTGATTGGCTTTGTGTCTCCTTCTCCAAAACAAACCTCTAATTAGCAATGGAGTTTACACAGAAACACTACCTTAGTAAATACAGCCTGACGATCCATCCATCATGTGTATAATATTTACGTAGACACAGTTGTCTCTTCTTGCTGTGCAGTTCAGATTCTCAACATTTCCAGTATCTCATGAATTTTTAATTGTAATTCTTTTTAAAGTGGAGCTGATATCTCGCTAGATATTAAAAAAATGTTAGACTGCTTCTTCACTGATGAGCATTTGTCTACACAGCACAAAAGAGCCAGCAAATGCTGCTGTCAGGCTCAGTAGCATTTAACACTGACTTTGCACTGTAGGTAGCTATGTAAGTAGAAAGGGAATCAGAAAATAAGTTCTAGTCAGTGCAGTTTAACTTGACAGTAATTAAAATAAGATTGCCCCATAAACTTTGTCCTTTTGCCCGTATTTATTTATTTACAAATTAACAGGGCATCTGATTTCCCCTATTTTCCAAGTCAGGCTATTCTTGCAACACAACTTAAAGCCTGATTCCATAACTGCCTGCAGTTAGTTCAATGTAAGTGTATTTAATTAAAAAAACATACACTTCAAATAATGCAGAGATTTTAAAGGTAATTTTAAAGATAAAATGTAAGCATTAACTCTGCTTCTGTTCTATATATGAATGGTAATGTTTGAGTAGCAGAGGATCTCTCTAAATAGCATTAGAAAGGTGAAGCACAGAGATTTCCAGACTACATTGTCCTTTTTTAAATACGCTTGTGAAAAGTCAGTTGAAATATATGTAGGGGTACCCACAGGTAGTAGGAAGGCACATTCACCTGCTTTTATAGACAGGAAGAGTTATTGCTGGTTTTGAAATGATGCTCCCTGAACCTCACATTAGGATGCTCCTACTGTTCCTCAAATTAGGAACCTGACATAGGTTTTTTGGATTATTATTTTTTAAATGGCTTCTAGTTTCAGTCTTAGGCAGGGCTAATTTCTTGAAAATTGGAAGTGATAAATTATTCAGTTTGCTAATAATGGCTTTCCAGATAGGTGTAAGGCACTTTCTTGCAATAGCAGGAATGGCAGTTAAGTTTAAAAAAATAGCTCGCATTATGCGCATATTTCCTCCCACATTGATAGAGTTAAATTGCCTCTTGAATTAGATTCTATGGCAAATTTCTATAACAGAAGCTTAAGCTGACATCAAATTCATATTTAAGCGTATAAATAAATTACTTCATTTTAAAAGCTACAGAAGACAACTGAAGATGTTCTTTGTTCCACAAGTTGGACTAAGGTCACAGATTCAAGCTCTTGGCTTTCACCTTCTGCTTTCTAGAAGTTTTTTTTCTTCCATTATCTCTAGATATTCTACACAAAAAGGTGATGAAGCCTTGCTCATCTCACATCAAGATGCCTTCTTTTAACACAGATTTTTGCATAAGCAGGTACATGTCTCTGGGCAGCAAAATCTTGGCACTTGCTGTTAAAAGCTCAACCACTGGAACAACACTGATGTCCTATGGATCTTTTCCCAGCTGCATACCCGACTACACTTGAGAAGAAATGCAAATTCACTGAAGAAAAGATCAGAGGGTATGATTAACTGATTAACTCCTATTTAATATTTTCTGCATAATAAGGAAGGAAAAGTTAGTCACAAACTTTAATCTGCTCTCACAAATTAATCGTGGTTTAAATTATTTTATAAATTCTCTATTCATTCAGAACTATCTGAGATGTTAGGAGCACAAATTAAATGCCATTCAGCTTGCACACTGCTGTAAGGGCCAACTTATATTGTCTCTCCTTCCTAATACAAATTTGGAAGTGATGGGTTTGGATCCTTCAAGTCTCACAAGTCCTTTCCACAAGTCCAACATCAGTTTGGAGATCACAGAATCACAGAATCATACAGGTTGGAAAAGACCTTTAAGATCATCGAGTCCAACCGTAAACCTAACACTACCAAGACCACCACTACACCATGTTCCTAAACACCTCATCCAAACGTCTTTCAAATACTTCCAGGGATGGGGACTCAACCACTTCCCTGGGCAGCCTGTTCCAATGCTTGACAACCCTTTCAGTGAAGTAAAATTTCCTAATATCCAGTCTAAACCTCCCCTGGCACAACTTGAGGCCATTTCCTCTCGTCCTATCACTTGTTACCTGGGAGAAGAGACTGACCCCCACCTCTCTACAACCTCCTTTCAGGTAGTTGTAGAGAGCAATAAGGTCTCCCCTCAGCCTCCTTTTCTCCAGGCTAAACAACCCCAGTTCCCTCAGCCGCTCCTCAGAAGACTTGTGCTCTAGACCCTTCACCAGCTTCGTTGCCCTTCTCTGGACACGCTCCAGCACCTCAATGTCTCTCTTGTAGTGAGGGGCCCAAAACTGAACACAGTATTTGAGGTGTGGCCTCACCAGTGCTGAGTACAGGGACACGATCACTTCCCTAGTCCTGCTGGCCACGCTATTTCTGATACAAGCCAGGATGCTGCTGGCCTTCTTGGCCACCTGGGCACACTGCTGGCTCATACTGAGCCAGCTATTGACCAACACCCCCAGGTCCTTTTCTTCTGGGCAGCTATCCAGCCACTCTTCCCCAAGCCTATAGCATTGCATGGGGTTGCTGTGACCCAAGTGCAGGACCTGGGACTTAGCCTTGTTGAACCTCATACAGTTGGCCTCAGCCCATTGATCCAGCCTGTCCAGATCCCTCTGTAGAGCCTTCCTTCCCTGAAGCAGATTAACGCTCCCACACAACTTGGTGTCATCTGCAAACTTACTGAGGGTGCACTCGATCCCTTCGTCCAGATCATTGATAAAGATATTAAACAGAACTGGCCCCAACACAGAGCCCTGGGGAACACCACTTGTGACCGGCTGCCAACTGGATTTAACTCCATTCACCACAACTCTTTGGGCCCGGCCATCGAGCCAGTTCTTTACCCAGCAAAGAGTACACCCGTCCAAGCCATGAGCAGCCAGTTTCTCCAGGAGAATGCTGTGGGAAACCGTGTCAAAGGCTTTACTGAAGTCTAGATAGACAACATCCACAGCCTTTCCCTCATCCGCTAGGCAGGTCACCTTGTTGTAGAAAGAAACCAGGTTGGTCAAGCAGGACCTGCCTTTCCTGAACCCATGCTGGCTGGGCTTGATCCCTTGGTTATTCTCTACATGCCGTGTGATAGCACTCAGGATGATCTGCTCCATCAGCTTGAGATGATCAGTAAGATTTTTCCTGCTGTTACCACTTGTTCTTCATGTTATAGATGTCTGTCATGAACATAACTGTGGCTATTCCTTTGCCTGCATGGGCTACTGAGCCTTCAAGCTCTTGCAAACAGTTTAATCAAAATGCAAGGAAAAGTCCCATCCCCAGACTGGGAACAGCATTACGGAAGGGTTCTTGCTGATTAGCAGCAGTGATGGTGTTGAATTCCCTATTGCCTATGGGTTCCATTTTTTCAACAAAAGAAAAATTAATGTGAATTCACTGCGATTTTTGGGGAGGAATATATTCGCCATAATACAGTATACCATCCAATCATTCCTGCTGGACAATAATCACAATTTCCAGCCTGTGAGCTCTTCACAGGAAACAGGCTGAGTCTTGCCTTTGACACCATTAATGCCAATAAGTCAGTTCTAGTAGGAAAACAGCAGAAACCAATCAACAGAAAAACATCACCACTTATTTTGCAATGTGGAACCAGTGCAGCTCTAATTAACCTATTTCCAAACCATGCCACCCTTTGCAGGCACAGTTTCCTGCTACCCAGTATCTCTTGCTTCCTGCATCTCCTGCTTTGGTAGCCATGAAGAGACAGGAGTTACAACAAGTGTCTTCATACTCAGGTGCCTAGGCACGATCCAGGCATGTGATATATTTACCACAATATAATGAGATAGTTCCGTATTTCATTTCAAAACAGGGGGGCTGGGGCAACTATGCTGCTTGCATTGGGTCTATCTGATGCTGCATGAAAGCAGGATTCCCAGGATGAAGAGATCTAAGAATTACTCACTCTCTGTATTCCTCTTCTTATTAGTATCTTATTATTAAAGCACTTTTATTAAACTATTTGGTGTTGTGCCTTTCTTATGGAGATTGGGGAAGGACCCTGCACATCCCCTGTGCAAGAACAGCCAGCAATGGCACTTCTGTGCTCTCCTAACTCCTGCCCACATCTCCTTGGCAGAGCTTTCAGCCTCTCTGCTGCAGCCCCTGGTGCCTTGTCCCCAGCAGCCTGGCAGGAGGTGGCTGGACCGACTGCCTTTAGCACCAGGCTAGATTATGGCTGGTAATAGGAGGGGGTGACTGGGTGTTCACAGCCCCTTGAGAGCCTGGAGGGAAGCCTACCACTAAACCTAGGTGCTGTCGGTGTGAGGGACATGGAGGTGCATGAAGGTGGGGGCATGTACCAGGCAAGGGTGATAGCCCGAGCATTAAAACCCCTCCATGTTATGGGACTTACTGTTCTGGGAGCAGAGTAGGAGTTTACACAGTTTCCCATTTTCTTTCTTCCACTCCCCCTTTTTTGCATCCAGACAGTCCTAGAGCGCCTGCTTCTCTCCGAAGCCAGCCCTCCTCTCTGGTGAGCACTTAAGTCTGGGCAGCTTCTGAGGTCAGTGAAGCCCGTACCGCAAAGCAGGCAAGCCCTTGAGGGACCTTGCACCCGGAGGCCAACCCGCGCGGTGCCTTTTCTGGCCAGGCTGGAGGCATTCAATCCGCCCCCGCCTTTTCCCCTGCCCCGTGACAGCTCCGTGCAGGCTCCTGGAGCAGCTGTTTCCCAGGTTCCTCTGAAACAGCAGATTTCCTTTAATCCTTATGGAAGCTTTTGTCATCTCAGAGCCAAATTATTGTAACATAAATTTCAAGTTACAGCTTGAAATCACTTTCAGGAATAGAAGGGGCAAAGACTTTTGCTGCTGAAGCAGAGCGTCAGGCTACCAGCTGAGGAACATCAGGAGGGACTTGGGAGCTGCCCTGGCCTACACCTCTTTCCTTGGGTTGCACTTCCAGCCCACTTCCAGAAACCAGTAGAGGTGGTTTCTCTGTTGAGAGGAAGTTGTGGGCAGGGTGCGCTGTGAAAGGCTTTTTGCTTTGAATTTACTCCTCTCTTTGGTCTGTCACAGCTCAGATTTATTAACCTCTGGACGTACTTTTCCGAGGGAGGGAGGAAAGCACTTGAAGGGTTCTGGGGAACAACTGAAGAGTTATCTAAACCAGCTTTTAGTAGCGGCTGAATGTTTATTAGAGGCAGACAGGCAGTTTAGTGTATTGGTTTTTTCCTCCGATTACAAGTGATAATTATTTCCAGAATGCTTTTTCAGAACACTTGGGTGGTGCTTATGAGACAATGAGGCAGAATAGATAACAAGTGTGTGCAAAAAAGCCCAACAAAAACCAGCTAAAAATTAGAGGCACTTTGTTGTACAGTACAGCTATTGATAAATACCTTATTTAGCCATTAAATGTAGTTCTGGGTGGGATTATCGTCTGGTTATATCAGTGTACCTCCTTCTGGAAACTATTCCAAATTCCCTACCCCAGTTCCAGCAGATATTGCATCAATGGTGTTCACAGTGTAGAAACGCCACGATGTGCGGTGAGGAGAAAGGATCATTGAGAGTGGGATGGGTGGTAAGGCGGGATGGTGGGACGTGCAAGTTATTAAATGTTATGGATGAGGAAAAGCACGGCACCGCTGACAGCTACGAGTGCCCCCACTGCCCTCCGGGGTCAGGAGGTGACCTCATGCTCCTGAGGGGCCTGGAGGGAACCTGCCATTAAAACAATAGCTCTGCCTTAAGCACAGCAACACAGACAAAAGCTGAAAAAACATATTTGGTGTTCACTTGGAGTTTACTTAGGTGCAGGATAGCAGAGCTGTTCTATTCAGACTTTGTGCATTTGGGCTTTCTCCAGTTTGAATTCTCCCAAACTTCTGTTTTTGCCAAAGGCAATGTTTTTATCCATAGGTTGTTATCCACAGATGGCTAGATTAACATATTCACTTTGTGCTACATCATCCTAAATATTAGGATTTTCCATTCCTTTGCAACTGAAACACTTAGTCCTTAAGGCAATTCTAATTCATGAAAATTGGTGAGAGAGAAAACAAGGTTTTAAGAAGCTCCCTATAACCACATCTCTGAGTATTTTCTGGGTATTTACAGGTAACTTTTTTCTTATCTTACATAGCAAACTTTTTTTGGTTGTTTTATTTTGTAGTAAATTTTAATTAGCAAAACCAATAACTGTGAGGCATTCAGAAATTACCCTTCCTAAAGTTTGTGCCATCTCTGTCTTTCATTCAAGTGAAGTTGGAGCAGCAGTAACTTAATTGTTTTACAATATAAAAGTCTCCTGTGCTATTTTAATTTGCAGTGCTACTATCTATGTTAAGCATATATGATATAGTAGCGCTCAGAGTTTCAGTTTATGCAGATGTTTTTCAGGGACTGTATAAACATGCACGAAAGTGCAGTGCCCTAAAATGCTTTCATTCTCGTGCATGTTTCTTGGCTTATTCAGGATCTTACCTGTACCACGGCATTCCATTTTCTCATCGGATTAGTTTGTCAAAGAGTAAGACATTTCTCATCTTCAACTTATAATACCCGATGCACTCGCTTGGTGTAAATGTGCAGTGGAGTTACACTTGCTTAAGAAGCTGAGATTCTCATCTAACGTCATAATAATTCAAAGCTCATTAGAAACCTAGGTTAGGAAAGAATTATATTAATAGTGCCATGTCTTGAACTGGGGATCATTGCCTGGCACTTTGTAATACCAGCAATGAACCGTGGAAAAAGGAACGATAGAAAACACAGTAATCCTCTTCTCCAAGAAGGTACATACTCAAATGAAATTTGAGAAGAGTCAGTTTTCTTAGGGAATGATTATAATGGACACTGAATGATGGTGATGTAGTCCTATACATATTCAATGTATATATTTCAGTTACAAGTTGTATTAGTTAAACTATAATAATTGAGTCAGATGATAAAGTCCAGAGCTGGCCCTCAATATACATTCTCTAGCTCTTGTGGAATATTCTGATGAGGATAAATGCACGTAATAATGAACTGGCACTTATTCGTTGCATGGATGTAAGAAAGTACTCTTCAGCTTGCTGTAATTTGAAGAAATGGTTAAACTGATCATAAAGCTGTAAACTGGCAGGACTTTACGCTGCACAGATGCTCCCTCTTTCCCTTTCCTTTGTACTTGGCTCCCAACTGGTACTTGTGATCCTGCACAGAGGATTCCTTAACCTGACCTCTATGATTTTAGAACAAATGACGCTTTGGCTCTTGAAATTTGTTGACTTTTCTCTCCACAGATGTTTTGCTTTCCTCCTCCTTGCCTGTCCTGAAATGTAAGAAGTTCCTGGTGTGAGCAAAGGACAGATCTGTTGGAAGGGACAGATGTGGAGTGTTATTTATTTGCAGGCTTGAAGGCCTTTGATAAGGTTTTATGGCAGAACTTTTTCATTTTTTATCTCCTTGACCCGTAGATTTTTCCTGTTTGTCTATGTTCTGAATATAAACATTGCTATGCCTTCTCAAGTATAACTCATAACTCTGAGTTATATGGTAAGAAAGAGCTTTATTTTATACAAAATCTGTAAATTACTATTCTTTTCCTGAATTTATTTACCCCGGTCAATAGAAACAAGCAGCCAACCAAGCTGAAGTCTGAACTCCATGAGCAGCTGCCCCCAAGTTGAAGAACGCACTTGCAGTCTAACTCCGCTTATGCAACTCATACACATTACTGTACTTTGAAATATGGTTTTAAATGCAATACCATACCGAGCAGCACGTTTTTCTAAAAAATAAGCAGCATGCGTTGTCAGCGGGGATTCGCATTTGAGAGACAGTACCTTTTGACTAAAATTCCCCCCCTCAACCAACTTATTTTGGGCATACAGTTCTTTTCCCAGGCAAATGTCATTCCTCGCTGCAACTTACTTGAAATATTCGTTAACAAGTACTGTAGATACGAGCTCTGCGACCTGACAAACCTTAAAACAGGAAAGCCTAATGGGAATGAACTTCCCTGAAATATTACAGAAACGTCTCTATCTTGAGGAATTTCTACAACCAGTTTGTTATGTTTTAAGCTAGTTTCAAGAGGTAGCTGATCATTAAAAAGTTGCAAAGACTTCCTACGGGACAAAAGCAGTCAACCTCTTAGCTTAGCAACTGAGGAGAGAACTCGTTTCATTTACAAACATGGCTGATTTGCTGTGTTGATGTGGAGCGGAGGCTCAAAAAATGGCACCACGGGCATGAAGATTCACACTTGGGGATAACAAATTTCCAAGGAAAGGCCCAGCAGCTGTACTTTTTTTTAAACACGTGAACATATCTGCCATATAGGAAAGCTGTATATTGAATTAGCTTCGCAATGCTTTCTCCCCCCATGCACTTTTACCTTGTTATTTCGCATACTCACCTTTCCCTTCTCCCCCTCCTTGCAAAAACTCCCAGTTCATTAACTACAGCTTTCCAGAACTTTTTAGGCACCGGGCTCGGGCTCGCCGCACCCCGCGCATCACCCGCAACGCGCGGCCGGGGCTGCAAAAGTGCTTCGGGGCCGGTTCTGCGGGGACGGGCACGCGTGGTGCGGGGCGTGGGGTCCCTGAGCGTGCGAGTGTGCGAACGTGTGAGCGTGTGTGTGTGTGCGTGTGTGTGTGTGTGTGTGTGTGAGCAACCCCCGGCGGTGCGGGCGCGGGGCGGAGCGGGCCGGGGGCGGCGGGGGAGCATATAAGGCGGGCGCGCTCGGCGGGGCGGGCAGCGTCCCTCTCGGCGGCGGCGATGGGCAGCGGCGGGCGGCGGCTGCTGGCGCTGCTGGCGGCGGCCTCGCTGCTGTGGGCGCCGGGGCAGGGCCAGCCCCGAGGTGAGCGCAGCGGGGGGGCGGCTCTCGGGGGTGCGCGGCTCTCGGGGGTGCGCGCTGCTCGCAGCGCAACGCGATACGATACGATACGATACGATACGATACAGCGCAGCGCGATGCAATGCCTGCAGAGTTTGTGTGCAGCCGCCCGCCGCGTCCCGGGGCAGGCTTTCGCCCCCGCGGGGCCGGGGGAGCCTTGGCGGCGTGCCGCCAGCCCCCGCCGGGCAGAGCCGGTGCGGGGGCCGTGCTGCGCTGCAAGGGGAGCCCGGCGGGCGGAGGCGGGCTGGGGTCCGGCAGTGCTGCCCGCCTCGCTGCCACGCTCTTCCCTGCGCACCCCCTCCTTTATCCCTCCTCATCTCCGCGCTGTGCAGCCGCCCTCCCCCCCTTTCCTGGAGCCCTTTCTTCTCCCTCGGCGGCGGGGGCCACTCCGCCCGGCCGCCTCCGGGGCCGCCCACTCCCTTTGTGGGAGCCGAGGGACGCTGTGCAGCGGCAGAAACCCGGGGGAGGGGGCGGCCCCGGCGGCACGGCCGCTGCCCCGCTCCCCGGGCAGGGGGGAGGGCTGGCGGGCGGCTCGGCCCCCCAGCGCCGCCCGCCCCGTGGCGGCGGAGCCCCCGGTGCAGCCCCGGCCGCGGCGGGAACCGGGGCCGGAGCCGGGCAGGGGCCGCGGCCCCGGCCCCGGGGGTCCCGCTCCGGGGAAGGGCAGGCGGACCCGAAGGATGCCTCACGCTGTCTCTAATGTAAACCAGATTAAGCTCTGGTATACGGGGCGAGAGGGGATCAAAACCACGTCCCAGGCATGAGACGGAGGTAGCATGAGGATGCGATGGAGATAATTTGCGAAAGTTTTCTTCCCTTTTTTTGGCACGTGGGGCTGGCCGGTGCATTGCAGCCGGGATACGGGAACGCTCCGCGGCGAGTTCTTGCTTTGCGAGGAACTTCATCGCACGCATCCTCTTTGTTGGAAGTGCAGTAACTTGTGTTTTCCTGTGAGCTGAAGTTCGTGAGCAACAGCCGCTCACTCTTACCGGGTCAACAGCAGTTGACTGCGGCGTGCTGGGCTATGAGGGAAAGCACTGGTAGACACCAGATGCTCTCACCTTCGGCTTGATTCAGCCCCTGGGGGCGTCAACAGCAGAATTTCTACTGATCCCCACTCCCTGCACATTAGTCCCCAGCAACGTTAAGTCTCTATTAAAAAAAAACAAAACAAAACCAAAAAACCGAGAACAGAAAATGGTTGGAAGGCATATGTTGTGCAGATGCATTACTTCGTTTTCTTTACGGCGAAGTGTGGTGTTCGAGATGGATATAGTGTGGGAGATTAGCATCTGGATGTTTATACACCGCAGTAAAAGCGAGTGTGTTCATTAATATCATTATGTGTACAAAACTTCATCCTCCAGGGAAGGAGGACAAAATCAAGCCCAAGTAAACTGCTAAGTCCATATATTTCAGCTTGTAAATAAATACACTTCACCTGATTATGAAAATTCAGTCTTTGAAACAAATGAAAAGCCAGACAAACTAATGCAAAATTTACTTTTCACAATTTTTTTTGTAAGGTACCAGCTTATGCACACCAAATAACCTTAATTCACTATTAACTCCTATTTGAATATGTATGTTAGCACTTAGTTTAAAAAGGTAGGAATTTTCCTAAGGCTGGTCAAATATAGGTGACGAGTCCGTACCTTTTTTCGTAGAAATTTGCAATGATCACACTGCAGTGATCTGCTACAGCTTTTGCAAATGGTTTAGTACTGATATTCCAGCTTTTGTATAGCAGCTCACATTGTTAGAGGCATCTTGATAAAAATGCATATTTTTATATCAGTGATTGAAGATACCAGTATATTTGATTGCTCCTAAGCCACCCCTCCTGGGGCTATTTAAATTCATAATTATGTTTTTCTAGTTGAAAGATCAGGTCAGGAGACCATTCTTTCTATTAGATTAAGTTGATAGAGTTTTTTCTTTCTCAGCATGAGAGCACAGATCATCCGAGGAAGCAGTGAGTATCAAACCCCCCTGTAAGGTTTTGACCTTACAAAAACCAGAATTCAAGATAACTGATCCTAAAACAATGTGAAGAATGTGATGCAGATTAGAATAGCTATGTTGCTTTTGCGGAAAGTAAACTACTGAAGCTCAAACTTGGAAGCATCGTGATGTTGTAAAAATGCAGTTTGTGGTGAGGCTGGAAAGATTTCTCAGAGCTGTTGCAAGAACACTGGCGAAGTTTGGGGGAAAGGTATCTTGGCATGCCCATAGAGAGTGCCTTGGTAGAACTCTCATCATTTCTTGTTTTTCTGTTTGTTCCTGCTTTTGTCCTGTCAGCAGATGAGGAAACTGGAGCTTACCACGGTTGCAAGGGTCTGTCAGAAGGTGCTGAAGTCCAATCTA
This sequence comes from Ciconia boyciana, assembly GCF_034638445.1. Lineage (NCBI taxonomy): Eukaryota > Metazoa > Chordata > Aves > Ciconiiformes > Ciconiidae > Ciconia > Ciconia boyciana. Next base: position 55,960,419 of record NC_132935.1, on the reverse strand, counting down.
TGAGAGAAACACAGAATAGTAAAGTCACTGCACTGAACAACTTTGAAGGTTAATGATTGGTTCTTTCAGCCTAAAGATTAATATCTACATACCTATAAAATTTAGTTGGTATTTTAATTGCAGGTGTTTTGTAAAAAGTGTCCCCATCATGTTGAAAAGTTGGGTTTGTATTTTCAATTGAGTCTTTTGTGTCCACTAATGGAGTAACTCTTCATGAAGCATGTATCACTAGTGTCCGGTTCCAGATGAGAGTTATTTTACAACCTCAGAAGCACATAGCCATTTCGGAGGCTTATGTAGCAGCTTTGCTCTGCTGGAATGCATTCTTAATTATACTGGAGGCAACAGTGATACAGATCTACAAAGTAGAAAGGGAAATCAGTTAATGGTTTTGCACACTATTGCCTATTTTTCATAAATTTAATTATGCCACTGTCGGATGATTTTTCTATAATTAAAAAAACCATCCTGCTACTGTAAAGGTAACTTTCAAGGCTGTAATTGTAGACTAAATGTTTCCTCAGCTGCATCTCACCTCAGCTTGTTTTTGTAAGCTGGTGTGCTGTAGTAGCCTGCTCTGTTGTTCCTGCCTGGAGTTTTGGAGTCAATACTCTGGTAAGTGCTGATGCTCAGGGGGTTGAATGGCCCCAGGAAGGTGCCTGGGATGCTCCATCTGCGCACAGCTGAACACAGGTATTTCTCACACTTATCATCATTTGGGTTTCAAACCTGCCTTGCTTCAAGAATCTGGTTTAGTAATTATGCTTAGGCTATGACTAATACACAAATTATGACATTATGGTCAGCAGCCACATTTTTTGCTGAAACATAAGTGATATGGTTTGCTTAGAAATTTGATTGTTAGAGCACTTGCCCAGGAAGTGGGAGATTTAGGTTAATCTCCTTAGTATGAGATGGTTTGAACCCACATCTCCAATTCCTGAATAGTGCCGTATTACCAAGTTGCTGTGACAGGTAATGCAGGGGAGGCATGTACGAATCTCTCCAAACCTCTGTTTGAAACTGAGCTACTGTGCAGCCAAGAATGCAAGTTTAATGGGTGCAGGAGAATGGGCAAGAAAAAAAGCTGATGCTGTAGCTGGGTCATTAGGGTACTCAAAGATGGAAGAGAATCAAATTGCAGGCCTTCCTCTTTTTTATTTACTTGTTGCAAGCAGCAATCAGGCATCTGAATTTGGGAGAAAAACTTTTTTTATTGTACCTGTGTCTGTTGGTTTTTTTGCTGGGTCACTCAAGCTTGGCACCATTTGGCGGGATGACTGTGCATCCCACTTAGTGGAGAAGGACTTTTTGGTGCCTGATTCAGGATGGCAAGTTCCACCTCAGAGGTGATGTGCTTTAATTGTAAGTGTGACAGCATTTGGCAGGAAGATAATTCCATCTTTTTTGGTTTTTTTTTTTAGATCTGGCCTTTAGTCTACAAGCCTAGATAGGTAAATCTTAAACTCTTAGCTGCCTCGCTACAGCCTCATGCATTCAAAGGCGTTTCATGCGTTGGTAGTTTCCTCTGACGCTTTTGAAACTGAGAGCCAGACTTCCAGAATGTACTTGGATGACCATAAAACTTTGAAGAAAGTCTTCTCACACTTTCAAGATGAGCTGGATGTTGCGTTCCCAAATGCTTTCTGTATGAGATGAAAAAAATGTCATAGGTCTTTTGCCATACTGTGTCGTAGGTTGGTGTATGCTAATGGCTTGAATAGAGCTTGTTTCTATCAGGCTTAAATACCAGATTTTTCACAAAATCTGCAACAAAGAGTTAATTGATATGGGACATGGGAAGGTTTCTACCCCCTGCAAAGTTTGTCTTTATTTTTAAATATTTTCCTTTAACATTTCAGCTATGCTTCCACTGGTGTGAATATTGTTTCCTGATAAGAGAACACTAAAAGAAACCTAAAGTCCCTTGAGACTTGTGGAAAACTTAAAAGGCAGTGCTGTTTGCAACTTGCAGTGTGAGGCAGGAGACTAATGAGCTAGAAAGATTGTAGGAGTCTGAGGCAGAATCACTTAACGTTGTGGTAGGCTGAAAACTTTAACTTTTGGCAAAATTGGGCAGAATGGTATACTTGGCTTAAGTTCTCACTTTTTCCTTGGGTTGGAAACCTCAGTTACAGTGAACCTACAGACACCCCTTGTGTCTTCATGCAGGTTAAGTAGCAGGGCCATAAAATACTTATTAATTGTCCACGCTCTAGTTAACTTGTTAGATTATGCGGTAAGTCTCATGTCCACACACGCAAAGGAGCACAGAGGAACAAGGTGGGGCAACCCCAATAATGAACCCAGAGGAACGAGGCCCTGCCAGGGCTGTCCCATGACAGCCATCGCTGTGAGTTATGGGAGCAGCTCTCCAGAGCTTACGGGTGTGTGTGGGGGGTGGTGGTGGCTGTCTACAGGGGTATGGGACTCATTATGGCATGCAGGGGAAGAACATTTTGGGATTGCACAAGACTTATTTTGGGATGAGGAGGGGAAGGGCCAAAGACGGGGAGGGGGAGGAATGAAGGTGGTCTGGGAAAGAACAAGTATGGGGGGCAGTGGGGAGAGGGGTAAGACGTTAAAGGAGGCCAGTTAGCTGTAAACAGGTTGCAGGTCAGTATGTTTGTCTCTCCATGCCCTGTACCTCATCAGTACATGTCCTGTAATGATGTACCTCACGTCCTGTCTTTTTATTAAATTCTGTTTCTAACTGTTCTCCTGGCTGAGGGGGTCACTGTGCTGTGTGCATGGAGATATAAGTGCCAGTCTATGGGGAGAGGACCACAAGTCACAGGGGCCTGCACGTCTTGGGTGCCTGTGGCTGGAGAGACCGGAGCGTGTGCGTGTTGTGTGGGTCTGTGTGTCAGTGTGTGATCGCCAGCAAACACCAAGCCAGACCAGCCAGCCACCAGGATGGGAGGCTTGGGAGCCAGGTATCAAAGCAGCCATAATTTTGGGATGGATACTGGAGAGACCAGAGAGTCTGCAAGTTGGCTACTGGGGGGAGCAGGAGATCCAAGGCACCTACTGGGTAGACCGTGGGGTCTAGGAGCCAGCCAAGAGACCCGTCTGCATGCATGTGTCTGTGTCAGGCAACTGGTGATGAGAAGATCCAGGGCCAGCTACAAGGTAAGCTGAGCGTCTCATCCAGTAACTGGAGGGATCTGTAGTGGGTGTGCGTGCAAGGCAGTCTGTGGACCAGCGGCTGGAGTGGGGCTGTGGGCCTCAGGGTCTCACATGCCCAGGTACCAGCAACGGCGGAGACATGGGATCTGGGGGGGGAGGGAGGGGGGTGTTACTAGATTGTGTGTCCAAGTCCAGCTACTGAAGGAATCCACATTGCATATATATCTGTATATGAATATATATTTTTCTACTTAAGGTCTTTCATACTGATCAGCTGGAGCAGGGAACAGGATGAGACCATTGGTGGTGGTTGCATTTGTGTGTTTCTGTCTTTGTTGATCTATGTGGCTGGCCATATGTATATGCATATATGTGTTGCATTATGCATGTGTGTGGCTATGTATGTGCCTGTTGGGAATACATGCTCAGCTTTACTACTGACTGGACCTGGAACATGGAGCTGCAACAGCTGCCTCTCTGTTGGGCTACAGGACTTGGCACACCCCAGCAAAACTGTAGAAGAGCAGATGTAATTCTGGAGCTCTGGGCTTTTGTTTTCTCTGACACAGTTTGGCTGTTGAGGCCTTGGTGTAATGGAGTTTGTTCCATATAGTACTCTACAAAAGTCAATTTTAGATGACCTGTCTATCAAGTCTCCTCAAACAGAGGCCACATTGCATGTGCCCAGGAATGGTGACTTTGTGGGTACCATTGCGTTAAAATGATAAGCTTCCCTAAATTCATAATAAGCAACACAAATATATTTTGAAACCTTTATTAAATAGAAATGAGGCTTGATCATATTAAAAGGAATTTGTAGTGTAAAAAGATTAATGTAAAAAGTAATGGATCTCAACTAGGTGCAAATTTTGCTGATTCAGGTCTGACTTGAGGATGGGAGAGAAGAAGAAAGAACCATGAGAAATTTCAGTTTTTCTTGTGGTCTGCAAAGAACATCTTGGACATTTTATGGGGAAAACAATGTGCTTGGCCTTGATTAGAAGGTCCTAAATTTAAAATCTGCTTTGTGTTTTTTCCCTTGCTTATTTTAAAAGAAAGTCAGCACCAACAAGCCACAGACTATTTCTTTTCTCAGAGTACAAAGGTATGTGACAGAAAAATCCCATGAAAGCATTCTAAGTAGACTGAAGATTAAGGTAAAAAACCCATTTGTCTGTCATAAATATTTTCTCCATTCCCTGAGGGCTTAGAAAATTCATCTCTGGAAATTCAGGACTATCAGTGTGTGTTGATCAGTTGTTGGTATTTACAGCAGTCTCACAGAGGATATTCAGGTGGGGTTTGCTGCCTTCTCCTATGTCTATTTTTTCTGTCCTCCAGGCACCCCTCCTGACCAAACAGTGGAATAGTGTGTTAGTGAAGTTTTGCAAGATGAGATTGGTTAGGTCAGCTTGCAGGAATTGTGATTTGTTAGTTGGCATAAACCTTAGGTGCACATCAATCAAACTTCCCATTTATATATGTTTTTAGGTACTTGATATGGTAAATGATAGCCCAGAGGCTGTGTACAGTGCCTCTGGGCACTAGGATATGGGTACAGCTCTCTGGCTTTGAGGTTTAAGGTGAGTGCTTCATTTGCTTGTGGGTCAGAGCAAAAAAAGATTAAGTATATCTGTGTTCATTCTTTTTTAGTTCTGCTATTTAAGGACTTTATTTTAATGATTTCTCAATCATTCTGTGTTTTTTAGAGGGGAAAAAACAGCTTTTGCCCTGAGATGTAATTATTTTATACGCATTTCTTGGTATTAAAAGCTGTATACATCACAATTTTACAGGAAAACTATAGAAGATTTATTTTGTAGTTAGTGGAGATATAAATAACACTCTAAAAATTAGAAAGCATAGAAGTATAAGACTATAAAAATACTATCAAAGTATAAGCCTCCAGTATCCTTATTACCAAGATACGTAGATGTACATAATTTAGACTTCCCCTCTTGATGTGAAACAGCAGTTATGATTCTCGAAGTTTTCCCTTGTGTTCCTGGCAGAGCAGAACAGACTTATAGGATGCTTTGGTTTTACCTGAAAACCTGATTTTTTTGAAGTCTCCCTGGAAAATCACTACTGCTCTAATGGCTATGTGAGCTCAGAGGGCTGTTGGAAGGGAGGGGGTATGCATGGCAGGCAGCCTCACCCACTGCCCTTCCCACACGTCGTCCAGCCTTGCAGGCTGTGTAAAGCAGCAGCTAATATGGATTGATGGACTGAGTTGGTTTATCTTGGCTTTTCTGGGCTTTTCCTACCAGGCAAGGCCATGAAGATCCCACTGCTGCTTTGTGTAGGCAGAGTAGATTTCAGCCTTTAGCAATTCCTTCTGATTTATCATCTTTAACTCGTTAGCTTTTGATGATTTTTTTAAACTGTCATTTAATACAGTAACGACTCCTTCAGAGATATTTCCTAACCAATTCTTTTAGATTAAAGTTTCAGATTTGAGAGTTGTTTTGCAAGCATAATGTAATTCCTTTCTGTGAGCTCACTGATTGTGCTGTGAGATCCAGCCCCCCTCTTGATTCCCGCATGAGAATAAAGGTTAAAAAGCTGTTTAAGAAATGGTCTTCCTGAAGTGGAAACTTTATTTTCCCCTTGGCTCTGCCTGCATTTTTACTGCTGTTTTGCTCCAAAATGACCTTGAAGATAGGCCCATGTCCACTGCCTCCTTTATCATATTTGTATAAGCTTTTATTTGCTGAAAGGCTGAGAGGACAGTGCAGAACCTGTGTAGGTAATTTGAAACAACTTCTATAGTCTTGATTTGGTTATTGGATTATTATTTTTTTCTTGTGAACTTGATGAAGCAAGAAGTTTTTAACAGCAAAATCCTAGCTCTTTACAAATCAGTGGCACAAATCTTGCTGACTATAATAAACCTTGGAATTCAACTATTGAGCATGAATGCAAACTGGAGCTAGCACTGATGCTCGCTTCGATTAGTATTGATAGTTTTTATTCACTTTTCTGAAAGTGCAACTGGCATTTTGCCTTCTGTCACAAAAATCACCTGATCAAAGAAGTGTGTAAAGCAATGTTTGTGTGGGAAGGAGAGGAAGAAAACCCAGTAGCGACTGGCGCTTCCGGTGCAGTTTTGATTGTGGCCGAATGCCGCCCTTCCAGGGAGGACTGGAGCAGGGGTCCGAGTTGTCCTTCATTTGGTTTACATGGGTGCCGGCAGAATGAGCTTTGCGGCCACGGCGCAAGGTGGTGGGCAAGCTGGCTTCCCCGGGAGGATGGCAGGTTGGGGAGCATGGCTGCACCGGCTGCTCCTTCGCCACTCCCTACCCAGGGCAGAGCTGCTGCCAGGCTGGATGGAACCTGGCCAGTCTTCGCTGACATCTCAGGGTTATTCCAGATCCATCCAGGAGTATCTAGACAGGGAGTGAATTGACGGGAGTCTTGCACCAGCAGTAGGCCTGTGCTTGAAAAGCCAATTAATGGAATTATGCCTTCGCTGTTTCTGGCTGTTGCTTTACAGAAGTGAGAAAACCAGCTCCTGAAGGTGCTTCTAATAAAACTGCTGGGTTTTCTTCTCTAGTTTTCCCATACAAACGTTTCTCAATTCAAATGCATGAATAGCTAATGCGTGTTTTGTTAGTCTCCATGCCACACCATTCCTATATTTTACTTGCCTTTATAGTGCTGCCTTTTGTGTGTATCTTGCACTGTTGTAAGAGGGGAGGGCAAAAAAGGCTTGTAACTGTGTGCTAATACCTCTGATGATTAGGTTGTTTCTACTTTATTGGCTGAGAAGGGCTAGATAACAGAAGTTTGAAGTGATGGTTCTTTGAATTGTCAGGATCTGTGGAAACGCTGATTTAAATTAGGGTTGCGAAATATATGCTGTTGAAATTTCTAGGATTCCTTTTATTTGCGTTAGCCGGTAGAGTCTCTAAAATGTGTACTCAATGACTTCTACTAGAAAACACCCTTTAAAGTATGGTGAAGAGATAAAAATTTTGATGGGAAGTGAAGGATCAAATGAACTCCACAGACTTTGGGAGAATTCATGTGAATTTACATTTATCTACAGACAATTGTTCATTTATTCCTTCAGTAGTTGCTAACTAATGTGGTGGTTCGGTAAGGCTCTTTTTTAATTGCCCAAGTAGTCCAGTTTGCTTTTATGGGGTAATATATCTCATTTACAGGATTAAGAAAAACACTTTTACAAATAGAAAGCAAATCTGCCATGTATCTAGAACTCCATGACTTGTGAATAAAAATGGATATTTTTAAGGGTTATTTTTGGATATTAACAATAAAATTCTGATCAACTCTTCATGAATTTAGAAACCATAAATTATTTTTTGCTAATGCAAAAATTTAAGCTTGTTACTGAGATGGACTTTAGAAGTAAACATGAATTTTAAGCTAAAACTTACAGGAATAAGTCCTTCCAAGCCCTATCCCAATTTATCTTCCTTGAAGTAGGTTTACAGTGTGTCTGCCAATGTCCTCCAGAGCAAGTTTATCATTGCTAAAGGCATGCAGCAGATGCAAATACTGCAGCCAAATGTATGACCACTCTTTACTTGAGAGTGGTCACACAAGGGACAGCTTAGTTTCTTGCATATTTGATAATATGGTAATGGAGACATTTCTAATTGAAGAAATGATTCTGCAAAGTACAGTGCAGGTTTTCTGTGAGGTGGAGGAGGCTGCTCTTTGCAAGCAATGAGAAAGAGATGTATGCGGCTGGGCAATGAACTTCAAGATGAATTGCGTGATGACTAAAGGAGAACAGATCTTTCCATAGTGATGAGTGATAGTATAAGATCTGAAGGCAGCAATCAAGCATTAGGTACAAATCATGACTGTTGGTGGACAGCTGTGTTCAGTGTGTATCTTGGCATGGGTCAGAAGTTGCCACGCTGATGTTTAGCTCCAGTGATACGTCAGGTTGCTCAGAAACTTTTTACTGTGGGTACCCGGTGTTAAGGATTTGCTATCGCTGTGCTGCCATGGCTAATAGTGGTAATGGACAAATCCAAGTTTGGATATCTCTGGTAGGCTGAAAATCCTGCTGATAGGAAAAGAGGGTAAGAAGGGGCTTCTCAGTGATGCAGTGGCAAGGAAGAGGTCAGGATGTCTGCCCCTTCTGTGTACCACATAGTACTAACTGATGATACAATCTCTCTGTAAAACTTGAGCAGCCCTCCTCATCTTTTGTGTTCTTAAGGACAATGAGATTTCTGCTGCCCACTCGGCAGCTCTACCTATATGATCACTGCATTTCCCATAGTAATCAGCAAAAATGTTTGGGGTGTTTCAGGGTAGGATCTAAAACGTGCCTTGCACTTTTTTTAGTGTCACTGTAGCATTGCTGAATTTTAAATTAAATTACTTGAACTCTCAGTCCTGGTCTTCAGACTGTTAGAATTTTCTTTAAAAATTGCCCTCTGGGCTGAAATGCATCATTCTTGTTTTCAGGCCAAAGGCAAAATACTTTCAGGACACTTGATTAAAATTCCATGCGGCTGGTTGAGTTACTGAGCATTGATGGCAACACAGAAGAGAACTTCTTCGGAAGTTTGCAATATAGGTTGGGTTTTTTTCCCCTCTCTATTTTTGTGTTCTTAAAATTACACTTTTTCAGGAATTTATCCTGTGTGACTCAAATGCCTTTGATTTTCATGAAGGCATTTACTGGAAAATCATAAAATGAGGGTTTGAAAGTGGTGAGGGTTTGAAACATAGAAAATGTGCAACAGGTGACTTGCTATTAATATTTTTAAAATAGTTGCGATATGTGCCCTGTACATTTGTTAACCTGTGTGCTTGGAGGCCAGCAGATGTAAGTAAACAAAACATGGTGATTTGCGGTTTTACTTTGTTGCCTAGAGTAAAATGCCTACAAAAAAGCAGCAGGGTATATTTTACTTTTTGCAAAGTGCAGAAAGCCACCTCTATACCACGTTGAACAATTGGTTATAACTCTGAGGTTATAACTACAGAGGTTATTTCCCAATTAGCCATTTAAATCGGAGATTGCAAAATCTCGTCAGTAGAGATAAGGGAATGATCGAGTTTTGCATGTCTTCAGCGTTACACAGTTGCAAATCCTTTCAGCTCCATTCAAGCTGGAGGAAATGGGCTCCCTTGTACCCAGGAAGATCTGGCAGTGATACAGGGCTGTATGTGCCCTGACAATGGCTTTGTGCCTGCTGGAATGAAAACATTTTTCTTCTATGTCTGAAAAAAACATGTCTTTGTAAAACAGGAGAGCTGGTAGGTCTGAGGTGCCAAGAACTCTTCAGCTTGAAATAGCTTTTGTTCATTAATAGAAAAATTCCACTTATTTTAAGTCGAAATTTAACTTCATCTAAGGCAGCTGCAATTTGTAATATTAAGATAGTGCATTCATATTAGGAAAGTGAAAAAAAATATTTTTTTGAAATTCGGACGGTGAAATAAATTTTGGTTTTATATATGGCTGAAGAATAACAAGCTTAAATGAACTAAGTGAAAAATACATTTCAGAGTTCCTTTGTAGTGCAGCTACCTGCTATAAGACTTCATTTATGATCGCAAGGAGATGCCAGCTGCCTCAAGGGGTCCTTTATGTTTACATGGGAAAAGAAGTAGTAACATTTTGGTTGTGATACTGAGTCACAGTACAGAAGTGACCGGGACCACTAAACCTTTAAAATTCTTCTCAAGCTCAGGTCTCTTAGACTTTGCAAGAGATAAATATAAATTTAGAATCAGGAGAGAGCGAATAGATACTTGGGTCATAACTTCCTATTTATTATAATAAATGATTCACTGTGAAGCCTAAAGCTGCACATTTACGCATGCAAATTTAATTAGGATTAAACCCAGACAGGAATTTCGTTTACAATAAAGACTTGCCTCAGGTTGAAAACTGGTGATAGGAAAGAAGTGCAGGGTGAGCCATTATCTATTGAGGTAGTCATAGTAAAAGGCAGGGGGACGGCTACTTTAGATCCAACATCAGTAAGAACAAAAATGTTCTGTCTTGTTGCTATTGGGACACATCATAAGTGACAAATGACTGAGGTCCCTAGTCTTTGACATGCCAATCACACTGGCAGTACTACTGTCATATTGATCTAAGCTAGTATTGTGTCTTGGGCTGAATATAAGCAAAACTGACAAGACACTGAAATACTTAATAGCTGTGGCTTGTATTTACTTCAGGTTTGAGTGAAAATTGTTCCCAAGATTAAGGTGAGTTCAGGAAAAAAAGCTAGTGTAATGCCAAAAGAAAGAACAACCCCCAAACCACAAACACAACAGTGTAGACTCCTCAACATGTGCAAAAAGCTTTGGGTGAACAAGAAAGAACTAATTTCATGGTCTGGCAGGTTTGTTGTTCTTTGGCAGCCTGCCCATCTGTCAACTTTTGGCTCTTTTGCTTTGGTGTAAATGCTGTGACAATTTCTAGGCAGATTCTTGAACAGGCCAACACCATACAAAAAAATCAATACTTGCAAGACATGACTTGACAGAAGAAATATTGATTATGCTTTGGAAGTGCATGATATATAGTACTCTTAAATTACCCACCTTTTATATCCAGTTGTACTGTCTGATGCTGAAAACTAGCATGAAAGCTAGTTTTCTTCTTTTCCTACTGCCCCTTAGTTTGTTCTGATTGAAAGAAAGCAGCAAGTTACTGCCAATAATGAAGGTATTAGAAATTGCTGTGATAAAACTTTTTGATGCTCTTTTTTATCCCCAAGAACTCAAATTTTTTTGCCTTGGATCCCTGAAACTTCTGAAAGACCTAGCCATAATACTAGAAACCACATTCAGGGCTGCGATGTAACCCATTAAACCTATTGTATTTACTAATGTTTTCTGTTCTCTCAAAACATTCAGCTGAAGGCTGTCAAGGGTGATGTGCACTCCTTTGGGAAACAAGGTAGCTCTTTTGTAGGAATCTCTGGATGGGACTGAAAATCAGTTGCTCCAACTCCTTCAGTGTTAAGAATTTGCACGCTGACCCATGTCTTTGCATCCTCATCCTCTACTTCCAATTGCAGTACATGTATTGTGACATAGTCTCTGTATGATCTACATCTATGTTTGCAAGCTCCAAGCATGAGAGGGACTCAGAAGGTGGGACATTGTAAAGTTTGCATTAGTTAACTTGTTAACACTTAGCTTCATAATCTAAAGGATATTGTTTGTGTGAGGTACTAGCTTAGATCGAATACTAACCCATTTGTGAGTTAGTTAAACCTCAATACTTTGTGTAAGAAAATGTTAGTTACTGTGTAACTAACAGAGGTGACAAGCTTCAGTTTCTTGTGCAGATGTATTAGTATTGCTTAGCTTTCCTTTTTTTTTAAACATTTAGTCTGGAAGTCTGGGTTTTCTTGTTACAGATATTTTTCAGTGAGTTTGATAATTCCCTAATTTTAACTCTCTATCCTTCCAGTAATGCATATTGGGAAACGTAGCATCTTGCAATAGAGACTTAACTGGGATGTAATGCTTTCCTCCCTCTTCCTCTACCTTAGTTTTCCATTGCCTTTTATATTTAGCATGCTGCTTCTTACACTTTGAAATTTAAAACTTTATTAGGGTTCAGGTTTTCTGCCCTTTTTTTGGAAAAAACATCTTGCCTTGTTCAAATTCTCTGCTACATTCTGGCCATCAACCTGGCTGTTTGCTGGTGTTTGAGAATTTTAAGGAAGACATGCAAGTTCTGCCAGACTCTTGCATAACCTTCACGAACTATATGGAGGAAGCTACTGGGGGGAGAATAGTACAGCTGATGTTCATTCTTGAGTGAGCAAACTTTTGCCTTCTGTGTTCCCAGTCTGAATTTGATAGCATCTTTATTAATCTGCAGTGTTATACTTCTTTCCAATAAATTTCTGAGCACTGAATGCTAATTAGCGCATCATTAGCCCAAGGCAGACGACAGTAGGTAAATGCCTGTTGCTGCAGTACCCTGTCTCCATTAAGGCTCTTATTAATGCTGAATGCCCATAAGCAACAGCAGAAGATGTTTGGCAGAGAAGCCCTTTGCTATTTGGACAGAGGAAGGGGCAAGGTTTGGTCTTCTGCTTCTGTAGCTTGTTTGTGCTCTTAACAGCTTGCAGGGTTCAAGCAGAATGTTTTCAGTTACATTAACTGCTGTAATGGATTTTTTGTTGTTCTTTCTTCTGGTGCTCCAGTTGGATTGTTTAAGTGTGATTTGCGAAACCTTTACAGAATCGGAGCTGTAAAATAATCAGCAGATTGTTCTGAAAGCAAGTGTTTATCAGTATGCAGCAAATGCCTGCAAAGTTATCTGTTTTACAGATAACCTAAGCTCATCGCAGGGCCTGATGTGGAGTATACTTCTCTTTCATGACTGACCAGGCTGCAGTACAACAAGGATCTTTTATTTACCTTAGCATGCAATGCAAACCGAACTGTAGTGCCTTGAAAAGAAAGCAAAACTTATTCTCGGGTGTGTTAACAAAACTGTCAAGAATTTAAGAAATTATTCTACTCCAGTTGGTGCTGATGAGGTCTAAGGAGCCGCACTGTTGGAGAGATGCAAACTGCCAAGAATTCAGAATGATAAGAGGGTTAGAAAATTGACTGTGGAAAGATTGAAAGGGTTGTTTACGTAGTCTAGAAAAGATAAAAGGCTGTGTGATAACAGCCTTTCAGGTAATCAAAAGCTGTAATCAAGATCATGAAAGATCATGAATGCAGCAAAGACTACTAAGATTTTGTAACTTTTAAAGTGATAAAGCCCCAGAACAGACTTGTCAGGGATGGTGAGGAATATTGCTCATTGGAAGACTGAGAACAGACAAACTTAATATGTTCTTATATTGAAAACTGATTGAATTAAATAAACTTAATCTTCCCCAGCTAGTGTTTCTGATTGACAGATTAGTCAGCTTTGCTCTACAGTATGAGAAGAAATAGAAAACAGGTTTTAGGAGAAGATAGTGGTCTGTCATGGTAGTGAGTTTTCATTTTAATCTGAAATAGTTTAATCGAAACATTGCACATTTAAAGTTTGCAGAGGTTCTGCTAATAAAACCATACATACCCCTTAGTTAGCTCCTGTAAAGTTTGTGTTGTGCTAGCAGAAATTCTGTTCTCTGTGGGGCTACAGAAGAATGAGTGGTAAGTTTTCAAAATGATTTCTACCTAGTGGCTTGCTACCTAAGCCTATTGTGTAAGTTGTAGTGAAGCTTTCAGCTTTTCAAATGGGTCGATGCTGCAGCTAATGCATATTTTTGGGCAACATCTCCACAAAATGGATTATAAGGTGGTGCTATACCACAGATTTCTTGCTGACTCTGAGGACAGGGAATTAGTACCTTAATTCCTGCAGTTAAAAGTTAGGGATTTCAGCCCATTTATTTTGGGGAAATCAGCCTGGATTTTCCTTGTGATTACAGGATAGGATTCTGATGAAAGTGCATAGAAAAGGTTAAGCTAGGGACATTCACTGCTGAAATAAAATGAGGGCAAGTCTATTAAGTAGGCAAGGAATCTGAACCCAAGCCCAGTAGTTTCAGGGCTTTTATTTAGTAAACTCATTTACTCCAAAACTTGAATGAGACAGAACAACTAAAACAAATCTCTGCTATTGAAAACTGTCTGAGAATGTTACAAAGAATGTGACCTCAACTTCTGCAGTGTAATACTATTACATTTCATACATTCTAATACTCTGTGACATTTTATTGCATTTCGTCCTTAGCCCTTTGTGTTGTCCTGAAGTGCATCAAACTACTCTGAACAACTGTCACTGTGTCCTCTGTAAATGTTTTCAGTAAAAGGAGAATCTATTGCTTGTGAGCAAACTTCAACATTGCCTACTTGTTATGAACTGCTGATTGCCTTACATTTTTAAAAAAGCTAACTTGCAAATGAGATTAGATCCTTTCAAGTATTTCTGTGTTCTGAGAAACGACACAATAAAAAGCTCATTGTTAACTGCACACATCAGCTCTGTTTTTTAAGTAACATCTACTTTGTTCACTTGCGAATTACTGCTCTATTACCCTCTGCACAAAAAAAGCCAAAAAACTTAGGGAAAAATCAAGCTGTTGCTTTGCTGAATGCCTCAGAGTTGCTCACTGAAGCCTAGTTGGGAGTCTTCATTGTATACACCAACGAGCAATCCAGAAAATATTATGTCACCTTCTGGACTCAGTTCTTGGCTTGCTTCAGATAATTTTCATTTCAGATAGTCTTAATTTCCTGTCATTTTTGTCTTCTGATTTCTTAAAAAAAAAAAAATCATCTCCCTCATTTATTCAGTTTTCTGGATTAGTGATCTGGATTCAGAGGGAAGCTGTCTTAAAGGTTGCCTTCCTGTAAGTTTTGCCATTCTCGCTATGTTGATCAGGATACCAAAAAGTGTTATTGTCTTTATTGTGCTTATTGAACATATTTCATAGAATCATAGAATTGTTTAGGTTAGAAAAGACCTTTAAGATCAACAAGTCCAACCATTAACCTAGCACTGCCAAGTCCAACACTAAAGCATGTCCCTAAGCACCACATCTACACACCTTTTAAATACCTCCAGGGATGGTGACTCAACCACTTCCCTGGGCAGCCTGTTCCAGTGCTTGACAACCCTTTCAGGGAAGACATTTTTCCTAATACCCAATCTAAACCTCCCCTGGCACAACATGAGGTCATTTTTACTCTTGTCCCATGGCTTGTTACTTGGGAGAAGAGACCAACACCCACCTCACTACAACCTCCTTTCAGGTAGTTGTAGAGCGCGAGAAGGTCTCCCCTCAGCCTCCTTTTCTCCAGGCTAAACAACCCCAGTTCCCTCAGCCACTCCTCAGAAGACTTGTGCTCTAGACCCTTCACCAGCTTCGTTGCCCTTCTTTGGACATGCTCCAGCACCTCAATGTCTCTCTTGCAGTGAGGGGCCCAAAACTGAACACAGTATTTGAGGTGTGGCCTCACCAGTGCTGAGTGCAGGGGGACAATCACTTCCCTAGTCCTGCTGGACACACTATTCCTGATAAAAGCCAGGATGCTATTTGCCTTCTTGGCCACCTGGGCACACTGCTGGCTCATACTGAGCCAGCTATTGACCAATGCTCCCAGGTCCTTTTCTACTGGGCAGCTTTCCAGTCACTCTTCCCCAAGCCTGTAGCGTTGCATGGGCTTTTTGTGACCCAAGTGCAAGACCCAGCGTACAGTTGGCCTCGGCCCATTGATCCAGCCTGTCCAGATCCCTCTGTAGAGCATTCTTACCCTCAAGCAGATCAACACTCCCACCCAACTTGTTGTCATCTGCAACCTTACTGAGGGTGCACTCGATCCCCTTGTCCAGATCATTGAAAAGATACTGTGCTGGTTTTGGCTGGGATAGAGTTAATTTTCTTCATAGTAGCTAGTATGGGGCTACGTTTTGGATTTGTGCTGAAAACAGTGTTGGTAACACAGGGATGTCTTAGTTGTTGCTAAGTAATGTTTGCACTAGTCAAGGACTTTTCAGCTTCCCATGCTCTGCCAGGTGCAGAAGTTGGGAGGGGACGCAGCCAAGACAGTTGATCCAAACTGATCAAACGGCTATTCCATACCATATGACATCATGCTCAGTATATAAAGCTGGGGAAGAAGAAGGAAGAGGGGGACGTTCGGAGTGATGGCGTTTCTCTTCCCAAGTCACTGTTACGGATGATGGAGCTCTGCTTTCCTGGAGGTTGCTGAACACCTGCCTGCCCATGGGAAGGAGTGAATGAATTCCTTGTTTTGCTTTGCTTGCATGCACGGCTTTTGCTTTCCCTATTAAACTGTCTTTATCTCAACCCATGACTTTTTCTCATTTTTACTCTTCTGATTCTCTCCCTCATCTCACTATGGGGGAGTGAGCAAGCGGCTGTGTGGTGCTTAGTTGCTGGTTGGGGCTAAACTACAACAGATATTAAACAGAACTGGCCCCAGTACTGAGCCCTGGAGAATGCCGCTTGTGACCGGCCACCAACTGGATTTAACTCCATTCACCACAACTCTTTGGGCCTGGCTATCCAGTCAGTTTTTAACCCAACAAAGAGTACGCCCATCCAAGCCATGAGCAGCCAGTTTCTCCAGGAGAATGCTGTGGGAAATGGTGTTAAAGGCTTTACTAAAGTCTAGGTAGACAACACCCACAGCCTTTCCCTCATCCACTAAGTAGGTCACCTTGTCATACAAGGAGATCAGGTTAGTCAAGCAGGACCTGCCTTTCATAAATGCACGCTGACTGGGCCTGATCACCTGGTTGTCCTGTATGTGCCATGTGATGGCACTCAAGATGATCTGCTCCATAACCTTCCCTGGCACCAAGGTCAGACTGACAGGCCTGTAGTTTCCCAGATCCTCCTTCTGGCCTTTCTTGTAGATGGGCATCATATTTGCTAACCTCCAGTCAACTGGGACCTCCCCAGTTAGCCAGAACTGCTGATAAATGATGGAAAGTGGCTTGGTGAGCACTTCTGCCAGCTCCCTCAGTACCCTTGGGTGGATCCCATCCAGCCCCATAGACTTGTGTGTGTCTAATGGATAGCAGATTGCTAACCATTTCCCCTTGGATTATGGGGGCTTCATTCTGCTCCCTGTCTTCCAGCTCAGGGGGCTGAGTACCCACAGAACAACAGGTCTTACTAGTAAAGACTGAGGCAAAGAAGGCATTAAGGACCTCAGCCTTTTCCTCATCCTTTGTCACTATGTTTCCTCCTGCATCCGATAAAGGATGGAGATTCTCCTTAGCCCTCCTTTTGATGCTAATGTATTTATAGAAACATTTTTTACTGTCTTTTATGGCAGTAGCCAGATTAAGTTCTGGGCTGGGCTTTGGCCCTTCTAATTTTCTCCCTGCATAACCTCACAACATCCTTGTAGTCCTCCTGAGTTGCCTGCCCCTTCTTCCAAAGCTCATAAACTCTCCTTTTTTTTCCTGAGTTCCAGCCAAAGCTCTCTGTTCAGCCAGGCCAGCCTTCTTCCCTGACGGCTCATCTTTTGGCACATGGGGATGGCCTGCTCCTGTGACTTTAAGATTTCCTCCTTAAAGAATGTCCAGCCTTCCTGGACTCCTTTGCCCTTCAAGGCTGCCTCCCAAGGGACTCTGTCAACCAGTCTCCTAAGCAGGCCAAAGTCTGCCCCCGAGAAGTCCAAGGTAGCAGTTCTGCTGACTCTCCTCCTTACTTCTGCAAGAATTGAAAACCCTATTGTTTTGTGATCGCTATGCCCAAGTTAGCCTCCAACCATCACATCACCCACAAGTCCTTCTCTGATCACAAACAAGAGGTCCAGCAGCGTGGCTTCCCTAGTTGGCTCACTCACCAGCTGTGTCAGGAAGTTCTCTTCCACACGCTCCAGGAACCTCCTGGACTGTTTCCTCTCTGCTGTATTGTATTTCCAGCAGACATCTGGAAAGTTGAAGTCCCCCACAAGAACAAGGGCTACCAATTGTGAGACTTCTCCCAGCTGCTTATAGAATATTTCATCTGCCTCTTCATTCTGGTTGGGTGGTCTATAACAGACTCCCACCATGATACCTGTCTTGTAGGCCTTCCCCCTGATTCTTACTCGTAAACACTCAACCCTATCATCACCATCATTAAGCTCTAGACAATCAAAACACTCCCTAACATACAGGGCTAGCCCACCGCCTCTCCTTCCTTGCCTATCCCTTCAGAAGAGTTCATAGCTATCCATTGCAGCACTCCAGTTGTGCGAGTCATCCCACCATGTTTCCATGATGGCAACTATATCATAGTTTTCCTGCTGCGCAATGGCTTCCAGCTCCTCCTGTTTGTTGCCCATGCTGCATGCATTGGTGTAGATGCACTTGAGTTGGGCTATTGATCCTGCCACCTTTTTGGGGGGAGAAGCCCTAATTCCTATGTTACCATTCTCAGGCGCTTCCGTGGTTTCTAACACATCCATAACCCTTGCATCTTTGCTGCCACGTGGATCTCCATCCCCTACCTCTACTGAGATGGCAGACTGAAGGACCTCACTAGCACACTGTTCCTCAAAGACTGGTGTGCTGCCCCCAGGCTTATCTCTAGCGAGCCTGATTTTATCCCTTTCCCCCTTTGAATCTAGTTTAAATCTCTTTCAATGAGCCCTGCTAACTCCTGTGCAAAGGTCCTTTTTCCCCTTTTGAGACAGGTATACCCCATCTGTCACCAGCAGGCCTGGTGTCGTGTAGACTGACTCATGATCAAAAAACCCGAAATTCTGCCAGTGACACCAGGCTCAGAGCCACGTATTGGATCTGCTGGCTCTTCCTGTTCCTTCCCTCATCATTCCCTGCAACTGGAAGGATAGAGGAGAACACTACTTGTGCTCCTGATCTCTTAACCAGTCGTCCAAAGGCCCTCAAATCTCTCTTGATTGCCCTTGGACTTCTTGTTGCAACTTCACTGCTGCCTACCTGAAAAATCAATAATGGTTAGTAATCTGAGGGCCGTACCAGGGTAGGAAGCTTTCTCTTCACATCTTTAATCCAGGCCCCAGGGAGGCAGCAGACTTCCTGAAGAAGTGGGTCTGGTCTGCATATTGGGCCTTCTCTTCCCTTCAGAAGGGAGTCTCCTATGACAATGACCCGTCTTTTTTTTCTTTGGGGAAGCAGTTTTGATGCAGGGCATAGGCTGACTTAACCTCGGCGACACCTCCAAGCTAGAGGAACCATCGTCCTCATTATTGTTCAGTTCTACTTGCAGAGCCTCATACCTATTTGCTGGCATAGTGAAGCCTATGTAAAGCAGAACTCTCATATGTATCCTTCTGTTTGTACAACTGTTTTTGTAAAAGAAATGAATTTAATCAGCTATGCTTCTGCTAGGAGGATTGTTATTCTGAGGACTGTTCTTTTCTCCACATGCCATCTGTAAAAAGTGAAGAAGTACAGTTTCACCCTGTCTGTCAGTCACATTGTGAGAATCCACACAGTCAAACATGGTCAAAAACAGACAATGTGTGGATTTTGCCAAAATGCACAAATTCACTTTCCCTCCACCTGAAACAGAACAGTGACAAATTACTATTAATTTCCTGAGTGAAAAAATCATTAATCGGGAATGGAATTGGGGTTTCATTCAGATCTAGCTGTACAGAATGCAGCCAAGGGTCCTAAACTGAGAATACTTTTTAAAGATAAGGAAGGGAATAAATATGTCTAAAAAGCCTTTGATAAATGGCACACAACTGCATGTGATTTCCATATTTCCATTAGTGATGTGTATGTGCAGTGGTCTGAGCACGCAGAGTCAGTCTAATGTCTTTGGAGTGCACTGATGCTTCTGTACACAGGCAGGCTATCTGAGCTAGACAAAATGTTCAACAAGGCCAGGATATGTCAGATCCACTGTGCAAATACTGTGGAATTTATCTGCTCATGTGCAGTGAATCAAGTGTATCCAGAATGTATCACCAGATGTGCACTGGCCAGAGTTGGGAGTTGCCAGAATGCTGGAAATGTCCCAAATCCTTGAAATTCTTCTTGGTGAAAACTTCAGGGGTGCTTGGTAGTCTATACCTATAACAGAATCAGTTAGCTGAAAAAGACTTACAAAACCACAAAGAATTAAATTGAGTCTCCAGGGAAGATGATGGCACTTATCTCTGCAACAAGGAGCTTGTGAGGACTTCTGTAGACCGTGGTTTCAGGTAGAATAATTCCCAAAGAAGTGTAGGCTGTATGATCAAGCCATAAACTTTACAATACACAAATAGCTGTCCTGGTTGCAGACATCTTTTACTTATGCAATGATGTATCTCAGTCCGTGATGACTTTGTGTGAATTGTCAGCAGTTTGAATCTGCCCAATAAGCTGCATGCTCCAAATATCCCCATTCATTCTGAAGGATTAGAGTCAATAGGCATATTGAAGCACATAAAATAGAAGTTGGCTGCCTCATCTACCTAAAAGCTCTTTGCCTGTCTTCTTTTTCCCTGGCATACTGCATGCTGACCACCTGTTCATCATTCAAATACATTACAACTGGCTCCATTACGAACAAGGCTTTTCCCTGACTTTTGGTGAACGATTAATGCTATGTCCTTCACCACAAGGTCTGCCTGCTGAGCTATACATACAACAAATCCATCTAACCTTTGAATTCTTCCTTCTTGTAATTTCTTTAAGAATTGAACATTGTAGAGTGTGAATGTGACAAATTCTGCCATATGCACATTGCAGACCACCTTGTTAGGGATTTGATTCCTCTGCTTTCTCTGAGCTTGGGACATTTTGCCCCTGTAGGAAAGCTCTGAATGACATAATTCTGACAGTACCTACTCAGGTTTTCAGTTTTCCTGTAGTGAGTTGTAGTCATGCATCTGGCTAAAACCAAGCTCTTACAAATGAAAGCAACTTGCTTGAACATCTAATGAAAACATTGTGCTCCACTTTTGTGCTGAGCTATAGTGAACTAGTTGTTATTCTTTCTTAAGGTCAAATGAGTATTTATACACGATTCATTTTCTGGTATTGGGTGGTGTGTGAGTCTCTGGTTTGGAGCAAATGGGCAGCTGCGTAGCTGGAAAAAATCAAGCTAAAAGAGTTTACCTTACCATGAAAAGAGCTGGCCAGCAGTTAGAAGTAAATGCATTTAATCTAAAAATTCTTTCAGCTTTTCTCAGGACCACCATAGTCTCTCGCAAAATGCTGAACAGTAATTCCCAAACAGAGATGGGCTCAATGGTGGAAAGCTGAAGTAGCAAGTACTTACACGCAAAGTTGGCTGCAAGGTATTTTAACAAATAGAATATAGTCAACCAAACTAGATTAGTGAGCTGAGAAGTCTACAACTGAACTCTGTACAGATCCATATGGATCTGTTGCCATCCATATGGAGATCTCTCAAAGCTTGTTCAAAGGTACGATTGTCTAATGTGATAATGGAGCCTGACAGCTCAGCAGTGAAACTGAGGATTTTGTACATAGCACTTGCCTTCCTTTCTAGTGAGAATAAGTATGATAAATGCAATTCAATCAATCATTTGTGCTGGACTTTAGATATCAAACTGTAAAAGTTACATCAATGTCTTTAAGAATGCAAATACCATTTGCTAAAAGTTCAGTTTAATGATACGTGGTATCTTCTGCCTGAGTTTTATGTCTGTTATGACCACTTGGATTTTATAGCAGGATATGATGACAGTCACCTATTTATCTGTAAATGGCTCATTTAAGTGATGATTCTGTGGTTGCTCATCTTTATCATACCTACCTCTTCCTAAGAGAGATAAAAATATATTTTACCAGATGGCTTTACTCTTCTCTTTATCTTTTTTTTTGTTTGTTTTTTTTGTTAGAGGGGCATCTAAGATCTCTTGAACTCACAATTCTGAGTATGCAGCTTTTCCTAATAAAAGATTTTTCTTAAGAACATGCTGAATGACTGAAGAGGAACAATGATGTTCTGTAAAGATGCAACTCATTAAATTTGCTTCTTTTCTTCCATTTTGTTTATTGCAGATACTTATTGTTTCTTAATAAATTGGCTCATACACTAATCTCAGTCTCCACTGAAATCAGTGGCTGCAACTCTGCAGATTGCCTTAAAATTTGATCGCGTTAAAGAGAATCGGAGGTGAACGTAATCAGCTAGGATTTGAAGAGATGCAGTACCTTGCAGGATGAAGCTAACAACCTCTTGCTTTTTATTTGGATCCTGGGGCAAAAGTCCAGTGCAACTTAGTTGGATTGAAATGTTCTTTCTTCTTATCTCTGTGGGACCTAGAAAACTCATCATGAGTCCTTAATGTTTCCATACCATTATTCATTTCATTATCAATCAGTGAATTTATTAGAAGTCAGTGAGATGCTTGATGGTGAGCAGACAAAAGGGCTGAGTCCAGGGTGAATGTGGTGACTTGAGCTTGGGGTTTTGGAATGAAGCTTGGCCAGCACTGCGCTTGCCATCAGTACTTTTTCTTCAGAGCTTTGCTGTTCCTTTGGCACAAGTCTATTGACTGAAGGTTATTGTAGGCAAATTATGTCACTGTAACAAATGACCCTGGAAAGAAATGGCAGGGCTACTGTGTAACGTGAGTGAAGGTAATGAATGACCTGGGAAGTAATGGATAGCTCTTGAAGACTGGCTGATAGATGCCTACGTGAACAATAATGAATACTGAATACAGAAGATTTTATATCATTGGAGAGTAATGTAAAGGAGGGAACCCTCTTCCACCACTGAGCTTTCTTGTCCAGCAGGAAAATGGAGGGCAGCATTTCT
Source organism: Ciconia boyciana (assembly GCF_034638445.1). NCBI lineage: Eukaryota > Metazoa > Chordata > Aves > Ciconiiformes > Ciconiidae > Ciconia > Ciconia boyciana. The sequence goes on along the minus strand of NC_132935.1, from coordinate 55,938,079 downwards.
GCTTTGCCTTCAACTTCAGGTCTGGAGCAATACTGCACCGATACTGCATGAGGTGAGAGAATACTGTGCAGAAAGCATGTTACTGGCAGAAGAGCCTCACCAAAGTAGTCAATAGGATGTCTTCAGCATCCTCATCTGCATCAGATTTAGTTATAATGAGAAAAAGGCATCTGACCTAGACTGGATTTAACTTAAATGAAGTCAGGATTCAAAAAAATAAAGAGCTCCATCTCCCTCCTGTTAAGTTTTGAGTATAGCACAACTGAAAACACACTGTTATTCATACTGCAGTGCAGAGGGTTAGGATTTAGCCACATTTTCAATAGCTGAAGTGAAGGTCTCGAGGCTTTCCAGAGTAATGCAATTACTGGGCAGACAAAGACACTTTAAATGAAAAGAATATTGAATTTTGCCTGATCTAGATGGACAGCTCAGAAAAACAAAATATTAAAATTACAATCTGCTATGATGTGTGTTGTAGATTAACGAAGTAAAAGAATCCATATAGTTTTACTAGTGAAAAAGGCATGTATTTTCACAAATATGACTGGAATTTTTTTTGTATTCAGCATTCCTTATAACAGAAGAAAAACATTAAAAACCCTTTCTGAGATGTGATTTTAATACCTCACTATTGCAACAGTAGCAATTCTTGCGGCACTGTTAATACACCATACCAAGGCTCTAGGTTTCATTTCAGCCCATTGTGTTTAATCTCTAAAGACAGGACTCTCTTTTCCAAAATTGTTTCTCTTTTTCAGAGTTGCTTCTGAGTGGAAATGGAGTATCTCTGTTACACCATAACCATGCATGAAATAAAAGCTTTTTAGCTCAGAAGGGAAGGCTAGAAACTGATAACAACATTGCTGAGAAGCTGTGCTTAACTTCTTTCTGTTGCATGCAATATTCTTTAAATTTTATCAGTAGCCTCCAAGCCAAAGTAAAACTTTACTCCTTTTAGAAAATACTAAGGATTCCTGGTCCAGTAGTAGTAATCTTGAAACGCTTTGTCTGTTGTTTCCTTATTCCAGCGCATAAGAGCAACACCATTTGAAAGTTCAGTAAAGCGTTTGTGTGAAGATTAATAAGTGGGAAGCAAAGCATCCCTTAGACTTTACACAGGCTGCAGAAAAGCCCAGAGCAAATGTCTAAATCACAGTCCTTAAAACTTGTGAGCCCCGATCGTGTTGTTAGGGGCGGTGGCGTTGCTGCCTCGGAGAGCTCCAGTTAAACACCGTTTTCCACACCAGCCAAGTGCGCGCTGTACACTTCCTCCTCGCTTCTGGCAGCGGGCCAGTTGTCCTCCTGGTTTTGATCAATTCACAAAGTGAAGAGAAGGTTTAGTGACTGGAAGAGTTAGTTTACTAACTCTTGTGTTCCTCATCAATAAAGCATCCAAAAGTGGAGTAAAATAACAGGGTTATTGCGGTTAGGGTGCCACAAGGGCCGAGGGCACCTTGAGGGCCATGGGGGCTCCCTGTGGGGTCCGTCAGGGTAGGTCCTGTCAGCCAGGGCCCGTCCCACCGCCCCAGCCAGGAGCAGGGCAGTCGGGGGGCACTGGGGCAGCCCTGGGCATCGCGCACCTCCCTGGGGCCAGGCCAAGGTCGGGCAGGGACGTGGGTCAGTGAGTGGGCCCAGCTTGGCGGGGGGGGAGCTCTGAGGGGAGCTGGAGACCATCCCTGCTGCGGCATCGCTGACGCAGGGGCTGATGGCCCCAGGGCCTGAAATGGGGTCCTGGGCTGAGGTGGGAGGAACCCTAGGCAGTGGGCAGGGACAGACAGGGCCATGACGATTGATGTGCCGGTGTCAGTGTGGTATGATAATCTTTTCACAAAATAAATGGTTTTCCTTATATTTTTCCATATCTCTAACTCTACGCTAGAAGCTTGTCATGAAAACCTGTATGTTCAGACTCATACCCATGTCTGTATTTTGCTTGCCTTACGATGTGGCTGATAATCGTTACTTCTTTCAAGGCCTGTTCCCCGCCATTTTGAACCTGGCCAGCAACGCTCACATCTCCACCAACGCCACCTGCGGGGAGAAGGGACCGGAGATGTTCTGCAAACTGGTGGAGCACGTCCCAGGACGGCCCCTGCGCAATGCACAGTGCCGTGTCTGCGACCACCACAGTGCCAATCCCAAAGGCAAGTTTCATGGGGTTTTGTTTTGGTTTCATTGGTCTGTGTCATTCTTTTTGACCCTTCTCCATGAATACAGGGTGCATTGGGGTAACGTACTTTTTACTGTTAGTCTCTCTACTACATGAGTGAAACTACCTTTAAGCGAAGGGCTGACAGAAAGTGTGAGCACCTTAAATCACCGTTAAGCACCGCAGAGTCCAATGACAGCCTTTTTGTCTGGGGGCAGATTTCAGCTTTTACTTCTTTATGACAGGAAGAAATTGTGCTCAGTGTGAAATAAATGTGCTGGGTCAGAGAAGATGCAGTGAGATGTATTTTCAAGAGATGTTTAATTTTTTGCTTTAAAACAGAGCAGCACCCAATTTCCAGTGCAATAGATGGTACCAATAACTGGTGGCAAAGTCCCAGCATTCAGAATGGGAGGCAATACCACTGGGTCACCATCACCTTGGATTTAAGGCAGGTGAGTAGCATTTAGGTGAGTGTCATTTGTTGTATGTAGGATGTAAGCCAATGGAATTGATTGCAGTTCTGTGTTTAGATGGTAGCAGTTTAGATGGTTTAGTAGTTAGCTGTTTAGTAGCACATAATTAATCATGGAAAGTTAAAGCTTATATGAACTGGTTTTAAACAGATGTGTTTTTCAATTATTATCTAGAACATCTTGGAGATTTCATTCCTATCAGACTGGACTGGAAATGACTATGTTTGTAAGCATATAGGTCACAGGTTGTTTTCCTTCGTGGCACAGTAACAATTGTATATGTGTGGATGAGAGTGTTTACACAGGTGTTCTTTCTGTCTTGGTAACCTTCCTTTGCCTGACCTTGCTGTCTTTTCCCCAGCAGTCGTCTGATATTGTTTTCTTCCACCTTTGACTTCATGCAGGTTACTTGAAGTCTGGGTTATCAAAGACTTGTTTTCAAGCAGTAAACAGAGTTTTCAGGGTATTGTCATAAGTGCAGATTTTATATGTGAGGATGTATCTGTTTCTGTTTATTAACTATAACTATCAGCCTGTCACCTGATCATTGTACAGTTTCTTAGTAAAAGAGTAAATGATTTGGAGTAGCACATGGTAGAAACATTTGACATTTACTGTAAGAAAACAGAGCACAATATACTTCCAAATATGAACTCTTTGATCCATACATATTGTAACTCAGATACTGAGTTTCAGAGGAGGAGAGAAAGGTAAGTGACTGGAGGATTATTGTATTCACATCAATTATCTTACAGTAGATCTCAATTTAAACTCTTCTGTTTAAATTTCTCAGTATTTTTGCATATTTACATTAAATATGTAAACCTGTTAATGCAACGTAATGGTCAGATTGAAGTGTAAAATGTCAGAAGGTTCAGCTGCAGGATCTCCAGAACCCTGGAAACATAGGCTTTCCTCAGTTGAGGGATATCCTTCAGGACTAGGAAGCAAAACATGCACAAAATGGGGTAAAGTTACTGTTGCTGAAAAAGTTGATTTGCCACTTTCTGTGCTTCTCTTCTGACTGATTCTGATCACCATCTTGTTGGAAGGAGCACTGGGAAGAAATGTTCTATGTTATATTTTCTATGAACTTTTGCTGTCGGTTGTTCTGAAGAGTTAGGGATTATATCTCTAAAACACTGATTTCTGACCCTGAGGAGGCTGGAACTGTCTGGGCAGAAGTTGGTTCCTCTGTTTAACCTTGGCACTTTACGGCAAAGCTCGGAGGGATTCATCATTCTTAGGCAGGAGGCTGCTAGACTGTACAGACCATTTGCTAATTGTGCTGGTTTTGGCTGAGGTAGAGTTAATTTTCTTCACAGTAGCTAGTATGGGGTTATGTTTTGGATTTGTGCTGAAAACAGTGTTGATAATACAGGGATGTTTGCCTTACTGCTGAGCAGTGCTTACACAGAGTCAAGGCCTTTTCTGCTCCTCTTACTGCCCTGCCAGCGAGTAGGCTGGGGGGGCACAAGAAGCTGGGAGGGGACACAGCTGGGACAGCTGACCCCAACTGCCCAAAGGGACATTCCGTACCATATGACATCGTGCTCAGCAATAAAGTAGGGGGGAGGTTGGCCGGGGGGCCGCTGCTGAGGGACTGGCTGGGCATTGTTCAGTTGGTGGTGAGCGATTGTTTTCATTTGCATTGCTTGTCTTTCTTGGGTTTTATTTCTCTCTTCTTTGTTATTTTCATTTTCATTACTATTATTATCATTATTATCATTATTATTATTATTATTTCTATTATTTCTATTATTTCTATTATTTCTATTATTTCAATTATTTAAGTCTTCTTATCTCAATGCATGAGTTTTCTCACTTTTACCCTTCCAATTCTCTTCCCCTCATCCTGCTGGGGGTGTGGGGAGTGAGTGAGAGGCTATGTGGTGCTTAGTTGCTGGCTGGGGTTAAACCACGACACTAATTTATTAGTTTGTCTGTTAGACATGGAAGAGTCAGAAGTCTCCTATCCTGCTCCGAGAAAAGACAAAATAATTTCTGATTTTCTTGGCTTTTTCTTGTTGTTTTGCTTTGAACAGATCTATGTGTTGGCCTATCTAAGCTGTTTGAAAATCATAGCTCAACAATCCATTATTAATATGGGGATGCTTCCAAACTCTGGAAGAAGTTTTGTTACTAAGAAATGCATACTTCAGGTGTGCAGTTGGTAGCAAGCTTTTGCAAGATCTCTAGACCCTGCTTGAAAGTTATTTTAAAGATTAAAACAGAAGGTTTAACTTTGATGTTTTAAAATGAAGCATAGGTTAAACAAGTGCCTAGTTTGCTCTTTAATTAGAAAGCAGAACTGTTAGGAAAATAATCACAGGGTATCTTTTGTCTGTGACAGAAGGTTTGGATAGGACTTTCTTGTTTGAAGAGTTGGCTTTGTGTTTGGTTTGTAAATAGACAAACAGGAAGGAAAAATGAAGGAGGAGGGAATACCTTATTTTTTATCCTCCTAGAGCATTTTCACTGTGGAAGCAGACCAGCTGAGCTGCCCTCTAAAACTTTTATTCTCCAGCCTTAGTGCTGTTGATGTTTCACCAAATACCTGTCTTTCCTCTCCTGACCCATACTCAGTTTCACTAATTCGATTTGAAAAGTTTCCCCCAAGGGGCCTTTCTTCTGTGTTTTCCTTAGAGTGTTTGAGAGAGGGAAGGCATCCAGGGCTATGCAAACTGAATGTAAATTACTGCTCTGTGAGAAAGGATTTGGTTAATAGAGATCACTTGAAGTCAATGAGTTATTAGAGCTGACTTGGTGTGCTTACTTTAAGCGAGTCAGCACAAGTAAAGAGTAACAAAAGAAAAATGTATGAAGGACCTTAGTGATTTTAGTAACTGTTTACTTCATAAATTTGCTTGAGAAAGAGTTAAAATACTCTTCTAGGACCTTTAACTATAACTATATGTATTGCAACTGTAACTGTAACAACTGTAACTGTAACTATATGTATTGCAGTGTATCTTTAGCATTGGTACTTTTTTTTACACTTCAAGCTTTGCGCATTAAATCTGTCAAGTGGCATATTAAAGTAAATATGTCCTTTAACTTTCCTTGCCAGAATATAGAATACGTTCACACCCTTTTGTGATGTGATGAATGACCATTTAGTCATTATTTATGTTTTTTGAGTAATTACCAGAAGTTCTAGCAGTAAGAGGAATGCATTGTATCTTGGGATTGTTACCAATGTACAGTTTAGAGATACAATCCAGCAGTGGGGTTGGTGAGTGCTGGAACATAGCCTTGGCTGGCAAATATGGGGAAGATTCCCTTAGCTGGTGAAAACTGGCTCCACTCCAGTTTACCCTAGGTGAAGTTCTGGCCACAGTCTGTGTCCTGTGTCCTGTAATTTGGCTGTATTCATCTCTTGGCTCAAAGTTGAAGGGAGCAGAGGATAGTCTTTCAGCGAATATTCTACCTTGCACTTAGTTTATTTAGTCTAAAAACAGCTGGACTGAAGAGAAGTTTGATAGAATCTCGTTAAGAAAAGAGGGCTGGCTAATAAAATCAGTATCGAAATTGCTGTTTTGATCTTTCTTCTTTGCAGTCTCTGTGCTATTTATAACTAATGCTAAGCATTTTGTAAGGGCAGCCAGCGGGTATGTCATGATTTCTTAGCTTAGATGGATCATAAGAACTAGGTGCATGTATTCTGTTGTGCCTTTCAGTCTTTCCAGGACCTAGATGTATGATAGTCTTTCCTTTATTTTTTTCTTTTTTTTCCCCCCCTTTCCATTAAATGTATGGCAAAGATCCAGAGCTGGGGAGAGAGTAGTTTAGCAATGAGGTGTAGTATTGATGTACAGGATACCAAGATTTGATTTATGACCTTGCGCTTCTTACACTGGCAATTCTACAGAAACAAAATGCGCAGCAGCAGTTTTAGATAAAAACAGCATTTTTTGCCTGAGTTTGACTCCTCTGGACAGCTACTTTGTGAAATTATAATGAATTAAAATAAATGCTGACTATTATAAATGTCAGCAGCATGCTTGGGCCAGCTGTAAAATATTTCTCTGTAACACCATTAAATGAAGAATATTTTCCTCCATTTTATTACCATGCTTCAGACTTTTAAAGGTATTTAAGGGTACTTTGTACTAGGCATAGCAGAAAGGCACAAGTTTATATGTCACAAAGTTCTTGAATTATAAAGCGAGACCAGTTGTTCTTGGAAGTCCCAAGAAAACATCTCCACTTCTGATTAAGTCATAGCTCATGAATATTTCATGAGTACCGGATTACCACTCAGAGGCTGATGTAAGAGTAATTTGTAGTTTCTCCTATAAGAAAGTAAAAAATAATGTAAATATTATACTATGATTTGTACAGAGCTTTTATCTTGAAATCAATCGGCAAGAAGATATTTCTGTAAGGACCAATCCTTTGCTGATGTAAAAAGATATTATTCTGTTGACTTCACTGGACCAATGCTAATTTATTGTATGTGGCAAGCTTCATTAAAAGCCTTTTGTGGCTTTGTAAAACTGAAGATGCAAGATTCAGGGTGCTCATCTGTACATTCTTGCAATACATTTCTTGAGTAAAATGCATTTTTCTTCTATTCCAAAACAATGGTTGCTGAATGAAATGAATTAAATGAATCAAGTGAATCAAAATATTAAAGAATAGATAATTCAGGAGACTAGAAATTCTACTGGATTTAGTTTATTTTGCACTTTTAACATCACAGACCCCTCAGAGCAAAATGTCACAAGCAATTTCTAGGCCTCACAGTCTCTAATAAGAGCCTGAAGCCATCTTTGTCCCTTAAAAAGACATTTCTGTGAACAATATAGGCTGATACTCAGAATATCCCTTCATGTAGTCTTCTACTCTTTGAGAGTTTGCACAGATAAATTTTAGACTTTTTGGACAGTAAAATGAAATCTGGGAAAAAGAGGCTTTTCTGGTAACCAGGTTTATATGTGTTGACAGCACTGAACAGAATGGATTTTGCAGTTTCACTTAAAATGCGGAGTAATGTTAGTTGTAATAAACATTTTCACCACAGGAGTTGTCACGCTATTTTGAAAAACATACTTAGCTGTTTTTTAAATTCCCTTTCTGCACTCATCCTGAAGGAAAGATTTAGCTGAATTTATAAACCTAGGAGGAACCAGTCTGCCAAGAGCCTTGCATTCCTCCAGCCTTGTTCATTTTGCAGTCTTCTGCATTATATGGTTTACGTTATGCCAGTGTGATTTCAGGAAGGTATGCAATAGGACACTGAAAGTGATCCTGAGGTCCTAAAATCATATCTGCCTCTCGGGTTTTTCAATGTCAGGTAGAGTTTGGATTTGAATTGGGGTGTAGATTTGAAGTAGCAGTTGGTACCTCCATTCTTAATAGGTTAAGCATTTCTGAAATTTAGAAAAAAAAATGTGTTAGGACACATCTTTCCCTTTGACTTTTCACTTTTGGAGCCTAGGGCTCAAATACTTATAGTTATGAAAAGACAGAATCTTCCCTTATCGTTGTCTCCGTTTGTGTAAATTGAAAACTATAAATGGGAGTCTTTATCCAAAAAGAGTACCAGGAAAGCTGTGCTTGCCAGGGCACGTATCTGTGTGTGTTGTAGAGCACTGACCATGCCCTTGGAAATGGGGACTTTTGGCTAGCATCTGCTGCGTGGCCACTGCTGGCTGAGTTTACAGTCTTTAGCAAAAAAATATGCAAAATTTCCTGATGAATGGGGAAAAGGGTTCATTTATAAATCTGTTTCAAGAATAATGCACTTGGTGTTGCTGGATCTGCATTCAGGGAAACAAAGTCATTAGAAAGGCTAAATAAAGCAGAAGTGACTTGTTAGGTTGGTATTGCTGCTACGAAGAAGAGGCTCTTCAGTACAAGTTTATTTGGCTGGTCTTTACAGTCGGGATTGAAATGCCTGTAAAATGACACTTCTAATCTATGGCTGCTTGGGAATTGCTAACTTGCTTTGGCTTGCCCTTTTTACCCTTGTAGCTCAATAAGGAAATGAGTTCTGGGAAAGCTATACAGTCAAATTAAAGTGTACAAATCATTAGCTTTTGCCACACAGCTCAAGTTTATCATGTGGCTGGTTGGTGGACACTGAGTGGATGTGGAAAGTGGTAAGAAACTGCCTTCAGTGATGTTCAAACCTGAAGAATTTATAAAAGTAAAAATCTGTAAAGAAGTGCTCTGACGGTGTTGGAAAATCAGCTTTTGCTTTACATGGAATTCCTGGTTCAGATCCATTTTGGGTTGCAGAGGCTGTGGAATACAAGGTCTGCGAAACCCCCACCTGCTGACATTCCTTAAAATATCTTCATCTGCAAACACTGGGAACACCTTAATCCCTTCCTCCAGCTTCATCCCCTTGCTTGGGAACATAATGCCTGAGAATACAACTCCTACTGATAGGTTGTCTTGTGACTTCTTGACTGCAGGAGCATTTATACAAAATCCTTTCATTTCTTTATTTAACCTATATTATTTCAGGGGCTGACAAATTTTTGTGGTGTTGCTGATATTCGTTATCCCGTGAATTTACCTATGAAGTATTTTTTGGTACCTATGGGCTGTGTGTGTAAATGGAAGAGAGTTGAGAGGATCTGGGGGAAAAGAAGGCAATGGTTTTCTATGCTGTGCATACTTAAATGTTTATAGAACCATTCACTGATTTTCAAATGCCTCTTTTGGGTTCATAGTGTCAAGTATCTTCATTTCAGCTGTTGGTGAACTGTAGGCATGCAGGAAAAAATCAATTCCTAGATGTCTTAAGTACCAAATATGGCTGCTATTTTTCTGGAAAAATGTTGACTTGAAAATATTTAATTTATTGAATTGTGCATTGAATATGTGCACAGTTGCTGTGAAAATTTTTATCTTTAACTGGCTTTTCCCTTCACTCCCCCCTCACCAAGAAACTTGATATTTAAAATAAATGTAACTTGCATACTCTTGTGAATATCTTTTATTTCTGCAGCAGTGGCTGCAGTTAGTTTGTGATGAAGGATAGCTCATTGTTACTAGTTGGAACTGGATTTAAAACTAGCTACATCAGCTGCAGACTATAATGGGTCTTGAAAAATCTCAGTGTAATCAAAAGTAGATCATTTGTTGTTCAGCCAACTGTGTAATAAGTAGGGAAGTAGTTTAGTTGATGACAGCAAGCAGAGAGCGAAAATAAATAAATAAAAGACATATAAGAGTTTTTGAGGAAAATTTTCTACCATGCCATTGGAAAAAAAATTGGGGTTCCAGTCTTGCATCTTTTATGCATTTGAGAGAGATTATTGACTTCAAAGGAACTTGGAGGTGCATAGAAGTTCCTGAGCTCAGTCAATACAACTTCCCTCATTTTAATAGTTTTCTGCAGTTTTCTTCTGTGATGGAGAAAATACCCATGCAAGTGACTCTTGTCACATACAAGTTTCTTCAGGTTAGGGGTACTGAAATGATGATACCCCAGATTCTGCTGGTGCATAACCCAATGTGAAACAGGTATATAACTCAACTATCACTAACTGAATCAATGAAATCCAGGTTGTATGTAGGGAATACAGTTGCTTGACTTGGAGTCTGCCTGAATTGTGTTCTTTTCCCTTTAAAAGCATGTATTTTAGCATTTTTTTTTCAGTTGGAGCTTGTTGGCATGTTGTAAGTTTTGTTTAAAAGGGTCTCTTCTCTTCATGGAAGCTGGATTATAACTCTTTGTATTCAGTTAGCTTTGATAAAATTTTCAGATTGTGCTGAACAACAGAGGATACACAGATCCCAGAGAAATTTTATTTCTAGGACTGTAAGGCTGTGACTAAACAGTGAGCTGGCTTCTCTTTTTGTTTACTTCTGCTTGCATTGCTGAAATGTCATATAAGTCAGTAGACAAAATCCTCAGTTTGTGTAAATTTTCATATTTATTGAAACAACTGGAAATGTACTGTTTGTACGTGCTTGATGTCTCAAAGGATAAAACTGGAGTGCCTGAAAAGAAAATCAGACCAAGTGAATATTATGTTTTAAGTTAGGTCTGATTTTAATCAAAACTGAGATTTTTTGACGTTTTTTAAGGTATTAAATCTAGTAAGTCAGAATTTGAAGATAAGTATCACCATTTTTTTTTCCTCCTCATGTCTGCAAGATCTCCTAAGCAAAGCTCTGTTCACTTAAATAATGTTTTGTTTCACAAGTAGTTTCCTGAGTTGCACACACAATGCAATTATTATTTATCTCTGTCTGTTTATTTCCCCATTTGACAAAACCAGAATCTGCTTTTATGTGGCTTTAATCTGTATTGAAAAAAAAAAAAAGCTAAAAAAAATTTTAAATTTAAAATGTCTGAAAGAACTGATTGTGGCCAAAATGAAGCTCAACACAGTACTAATACTGCACATGCAGACAGGAATTATGATGATTATACCAGCTGACCAGGCAGTCTGCTCAAGTGAGAATATACACCTCTGAGATGGTTGAATAATATGGCATTTTTCTTTCATCTAAATGTGGCTTGATACTATAGTGCATGTAAAACATTAAACTCCTGTATAGAAGTCTTATCTATTTGCAATGACAGCCTTTTTAAGTGAGGTGATGTAGTAGGTATTAGGTAAGGAAGAAGATAGTAGCTTTGCAATAAGTGCACTTCAGTGTAGTGTCTAATGCTGTAGCTAGTTAGGGGCCAGTGGAGGTTATCTAGCTGCCATGACAAGGTCATTTAAAAGGTGATATAAACTTAATTACTGCCCTGCCTACTCACAGAAGTGCTGAACAGTGCTGTTGTGTGGATGGGGATTTCACTTGGGACCCAGGATTGTTAAAAAAATAGTCAAGATACCTGTATAGCTTAGAGAGTACACATCTTAAAAGAGCAATTATTTTTAAATGAGGTTACTGTGCTTATATTTGTCACATTCAACTTATTTGTCCCTGTGTGTTTTCAGCAGTGTCTGTAAATAGTCTTCTGCTTAAATAACTTCAACACAGAATGAAAATGGAATGCACAGAGTTTTTTAATATAGGGTGTAAAAAGCTTATCAGAAATGCTATTACTGAGAGGATTAAACTCCCAGCTAAAATGTGAAACAAAGAGTTGTTTAGGCTGCAGCTGTTTTGAAAAAAAACCAACCCACTTCTCTGAAGCCCGCAGTGGTTCAGAAAAGCTAAATAGCACATTGCCCATAGAAAGAATGTTATACCCAAGTAATCCTGAAATGTACAGTGTAGATATAGATTTCAGCTATTACATTAACACAAAATGATGCACTGAATGCTTTTGGTCTTTTTTTAGTCACATAAACAAATGTTTTGTGTCAGAGTTTTGACAAAAAATGATAAGTATTTCTGTTAGTGACTGGCCTTTTGTCAAAAGTTTGTGCAAAAATTTTATCCCGAGTCACTGTACCAAATTTTACCCTCTCCCCAGGCAAACCATATACTGCTTTTAAAATCTGAGTTTAGTACCCAGTTGGCTTGTAGTGGTCTTCTACAGCATAATGAAGTGTTAAAATTTTCTTCTTGCATTTTTCTAGGTCTTTCAAGTTGCATATGTCATCATCAAAGCTGCTAATGCTCCACGACCTGGAAACTGGATTTTGGAACGCTCCATAGATGGCACAGAGTTCAGACCATGGCAGTACTATGCAATTAGCGATACCGAATGTTTAACTCGTTATAATATTACACCAAGAATTGGGCCGCCAACTTACAAGAGAGACGATGAAGTTATCTGCACTTCCTATTATTCCAGACTAGTTCCCCTGGAACATGGAGAGGTATGTTTGTTTTTGCACTTGCAGTTTGTGAGTAAGTGCAATTGCTATCAGTAATTTGATAGCAATTTGAAAACATTGGGATTACAGTTACAGAGTTCATCGCCCTTAGCACTACCAAATGATCTGTTATTCTTCTTTAATGATACTATTGTTAAATCATGTACCAGTATAGCAAACTTTTAAATGTTAGGATGAAACATCTCTTTGGCTCTACGTATTCCCATTACTAAACTCTTTGTTCTCTCTCTCCACATAATTTGGTGGTAGCTATTAGCTGTGAATTATTAGTTGCTTTATCCCGAAAGACTATAACAGAGGCTCTATGTTTTGCCAGGTTTTTCATTTAATAAAGAAAACCCCTGTGTTAGGAACACCTGGTTGCGTGAGATAAAGCTGCAAACACTGTTGAAGTGCTCGGCACAGCTGGAATTCCTAAACAAGCCTTGGCATTGTTTCAGGGATGTAGCATAATTAAAAGAGCTACGAGTTGTGCAGCCTCACTGTTGATTGTTCTTTCTTTTAACAAACTCTATTCATGGTACTTGTGTAATTTATTACATAGAGGCAGCCACATAATGAAATGATACATTAAAACCAGCAGTTATTCTGTTGTGAATGCTATAATGTAAGAGCATGATAATAAATGCAGCGTTATCCCACGGGGAATGCTAGTAACTCTTGGCTTAATGGAAGCCAATATGTTTTTATTTCTTGGTTAAAAAAACACTGGAGTGTATGCAGCTAAGGGCTAAAGTGTGTCGAACAACTTCTTCACATAAACTTAAAACTATGTTTCAGCAAGAAGAAAACAATGACATTCAGTAGCATCAAGTCTCACTCACTTTAATCAAGTGTTTATTGCAGTGATGTAAGCATATGGCCCACAGATCAGATGGAACAGACAAAGAAACTTAACCTGTCTCTCCACACAATTAACCAGAAAGCCCTTAGGTTCACTCTGTACGAACAGTGCCTCTTGTAATGTATGTCTGATAGGCCATACAACTCCAAACCCAGGAATGCCAGAGCTTCAGTTTAGTGACTTTTTTTTTCTCATTTATTTTTCCTGATGTACACAGAATTAATTGGGTGATACTATCCAGAACATTGCTTTTTTTTTGGAGTGCAGTAACATAAAAACATGACATAAGAACATAAAAAATGACAGAATTAAAGTGCTGTGTACTACATAAAAGCTGTCATTCACAAAGGACAGGCTGCTCCTTCATAGCTGGAATGTCAGACAGACAGGAATATTCCCTGCACAGAGTATCTCACAACCTGTATTAGTGAATCTTGGCACCCCTTTGAAAATACATGTATTTACTACTCTGTAATTGGTTGTAGCCAATCTATTGAACTTCAGTATGGGGCTATAGGAAGTCCTGCAGACCAGCTAATCTCTACAAGCACCTGCCTTGTATCCAGCATTTGTTAGTGTCCCAATGTTCTGCAGTCAGCTTGTAGTGTCCTGGTGTGAAAGAACTGGTAAGGTAAAAGGACCACATGTCTAGATGTGGATGTCACTTAATAATAACAACATTTTTTTCCAAATCAGACATTTTGACACTTTGGCTGCTAGATTTTTCACAGGTTTGAAGAGGTATAGCTGCTCCACTGTAAGCTCTGTTGTTCACCTGATTTATACTGCTTGAAGATCTGCTTCCAGAAATTTATGTAATGAAGTCAGTGCTCATGATGAATTCCAAAGCTTAAACTACAGTTGTTTGGAAATGGTCTTGAGTTATGGAGGACAAATAAGCCAAAGATATAATAAAAATATATCAGTGTATATAAGCCATATATAAGCAATATATTAGCCAAATATAGCAGTGTACCTGGAGAATCATTCTTTTTTTTTCTTAGTGTCTTAGTATCTATCCCTACTGTTTCTTCTTTTTCTTGCTAGGAAAGATTCCTCTGTTGTCTCTGTGGAAATTACAGTGTATTATTACAGAATTTCTACTGATCAAGCCAGTAGATAACTCCAGAGTTAAAGTATGAATAATGTTTCACATTTCATCACTTGCAGGCACTATTCATGAGTAGTGAGAATATGTATTACCAGAGAATTGGAGATTTAGGCAGGAAAGACTATGTAAAATGAAATGATGTGTCACCCAGGAGGTAAGGCAAGTTGGTTGTAACAGGCCTTTTTGGTTCTTTAAGTCTCTGGAGTCTAAGTGATAACAAGGAAGCACAACACGCTACAACTTGCAATGCTGTGGTTGGGTCCTCCTCTCTTTGTTGTGAAAATGGAAGGATTGCACTGAGCCTGGCAAATTCTACATCTGTAGTAGGATGTGGTGCTCCATGCTAAAGTTGGGCTTCTATATAGTGAGTATATAGGTATTATTTTTTTTCAGTGGAAGCAGTGCAGCAATATTTGAATGTTTGGCCAACAATTCTGTCTTGTAATTCCTGGCAGAAAACATGACTTCTGAATGAATATATATCACAACCAGTTTGCCGAGAGAGAACAGACTGAGATGGGGTGGGCATGTTCAGTCTTCAGTTGCATAAAACATGGGTACAAGGAGGAATAATCTGTTCTGCGTGTCTGTGACAGGATGAAAGAAGTGGTCTGAAATTGCAACAAGGAAAACTTGGTTTAGAGATTAGGGGCATTTCTAACAATAAAGAAAGGCTGGAGTAGATTGCCTTGGAGGGTTGTAGAATCACCACCAACAGTGGTCTTCAAGAACAGATTGGTCAAACATCTAATAAAAGTCTAGTAAATCCTACTTTGGGGTAGGAAATGGACTAGAAGAATTTTCTGTGTTTCTATGAGTGCTAAATATTATATAAGGTGGTGTTAATTTGCAGGATCAGACCTGGAAAAAGGTTTGGGTTACATAACTGTTATTCTGCAATTGGAAAATGGATGATGGATAGTTTCTGAATGGGCTATCAGGAAAGTGAAATTCTTCGAACACAGTATATTAGAATATTTAGAAGGAATAGTGATAATCCATAAATGTCAAAATTATAATGTTGGGAGTGTGAACTCCATTACCAGTCTCTGTTTGTATATCTTTGAAATAATACAATTACTGTCTGGGAAGGACCTAGCTCCACTACAGACTTAAGATTAAAATAAAAAAAGAAATAAGTAAAATATTTAATATTTAGAAATATTTTCAGTGGAAAGATTTGACGATATTGGACAAAGTTTATACCATAAATTCAAGAGTAGTATATGAGTTAAAATTACTCTGCATGAATGAGGATATGCCATGCTTTCTAAAATGTAGCTGACAAGCCCAAAGCATGACCCCTTTTTTGTTGTGGACACTAGATGCACTGTTCAACATTTGTTTGTGGCACGTAAGATTTCATTTTGCAGTTTCTCCCATGAAATGCAGCAGGAACTACATGGCCATATGAGACTAAATACTTGTGTGTTCCTAAGTTGCTTTGGAAAGAAGGAGGGGGCTGTTGCCAGAATAAGTTGTGCAGCTCAATACCAAAAGCCTTCTTAGTGGGGCCAATTTGGGATTGTGCGAGAAAGATGGAGGCCAGATGAGTTGGTTTGTTGTGGCAGCCCTTTGCTTTCAGTTGTCATCTGTATTGTGGCTTCCCACTGCACCCTCGTATCACTGAGTATTCCATGCTGATTGAGCAGCCCTGTCCCAGCAAGGCATAGGATTAGTGACCCCAGACTGAGCATGTGCTCAATATTATGTTTTGCAATAAGATCTTTAAAAATTGTGGAAGAGAAATCCATAAGGACAAAACTGTGCTTATGGCCAGAGTTACATGTTCCATCTCAATAAGGAAGAGGAAGGAAGACCGGGGGAACTAAGGACTAGCTTGTGGTACTGTTTTTCTCTTTATGCTATCTCCACAAAAGTCCAGGAGACTTGAGACTCTGTGATGAGCTGAGAGTGGTGGTTTCAGAACTGCGTGAGTCAGGAAGCAGGTAGAGGGTGTGGAAGAAAAAAAAATTCCAGTTAGTTTAGCATCTCACTATCCTGAGTTGTTGGAAAACAAGCTTAAGTTCTATGTTTTTAATTCTCACACTAAGATGTTTCTTGTTGCAAATGAATCACAATTATGTTTATGATTAAGTCAGTCCCTTTTTCCAGATTCACACATCACTGATCAACGGTAGGCCTAGTGCTGATGATCCTTCACAAAAGCTTTTGGAGTTTACTTCTGCGCGATACATCCGCCTACGACTACAGCGTATTAGAACCCTTAATGCTGACCTCATGACTCTCAGCCATAATGATCCTAAAGAACTAGACCCCATTGTTACCAGAAGGGTAAGCTTATTGTTCATAAATGGTATTCAATGTGAGTCGATGGGAGAGTCTTTTCTGATCTATTTGAGGAGGAAGTACTTGATTCTTGCCATTGACAATCAGAATTATTTTGATAGGTTGTTAAATAATTCTTGCCTTCCCTTTGACATTATTAACAACAATACCTTGTCAGAAACAACTTTGAAAAAATATTTTTAGAGATTGTTTTTTATTTGTTTGCTTTTTGTTTTATTTGTTTGTGAAAGTGATTTATGCTAGGAACGGTATTTATGATGCTTTATCAGCAAAGTAAAAATATGGTTTGGCTGATGGAAATGTCACTTGAGCTTGCTCTTGGTGCAACTGCAGTACCTTTTCTGGTGTATCAAGGATTTCAGGACCCAGTGCTCTGATTCATAAAAATAATTATTTAAAAACCTTGCCATTGTGAATTTTGATGTCTGATGAGAGTTTTCTTTTTTTTTTTTTTTAAGGCTGTTGTAATCAATTGGTTTAAAGTCCATGAAATAATAATAATGCAAAACACTCGGATAGAATTCTGGAAAGTATTAACTGATCTTTACACTTTTGATATTGAAACTGGTGAAACTGAGGAACCAAGCACTTAGGCTGACTTCTTCAAGCTCTCACAGAAATTCGGTGTTGGAGGCCCTAATAACAGTACCTATCATGAATAACTTTTCTGCAGTATTCCTGCTTTGTATTTTGCTGTTTTGACCCTCTTCTTAATTTGCCTTAGACCCATAGGTTAGGAGATCAGTGGCTTCAAGTTTTTCTATGAAGGCAGGCTTTCTGATGAGAACAGAAAAATATGAGAAGTGTTTCCTCTTCCCCTCCCTTGTAGCTATTTACCTTGAAGAACATACACAGGCAACTCTTCCTTGAGCAGCAACAGGACTCTTGCAATTTGTGGCTTCTCTGATACAGGCAATCCTTGTTCATTGACACTGCTTCTATGAGGTCTGGCTGAATAGCTGGGTACAGAAGGGAGAAAGGAACTTAGGTTTGGTCAGGGTTTGGTGGGTACTTTCAAGGCAGCCCCAGTCTTACCTCGGTGATAGAGGTGCCCATTCAGCTGCAGCATTTCTAAAGCGTAAAATGTGGATGTTCTGCTTGTTCTGTCTTCTCCATATGGGAATTGCTAGCATGGAGACTGCAAGCGCAGAGTATTGGACAGCTGCTCCAGCTGTGCCTTGCTAGTCATAGGGAAATGGTTAATGCACAGCCTGAGCAGGTGAAATGTTCCTGTGGAGCAGGCTGGTTGACATTTAGGTTTGTTGATAGTCTTGTAATATCAAGAAATACACCCCAAAAAGAAAGGCTCGACATGGAAGCATACAAACATACAGCTGGGAAACAAGGGTGTTGAGGACAAGCATTCCCATTGCTTTTTTAACACATACAGTTGTGCAATGCAGGGCCTAGTACTACCCTACCTCGCACTATTTAGTGCACTTTCGCATGAAAAGCTACACATCTTTTTCTTCACAAGATGTGGGTTTTATTGGGCAGGGTTCCCAAATCCTGCTGTCTCACCTTGTGTCTCACTGTGCAACCAACTATGTGCAAGCAAGATAATCGCTTCCAGCTTTCTGGCTGTGTTTTTATTGTTTTTTGAAGACTTTACATCCAGTTGTTAATACCAATTTTGTTAGTCTCTTGTACATATTCTTGTAAAAGGGCTGATGCAGAACTTTTCTAAGTGTTCAACAGCACCTTTATTTCTGTATTCTATTTATTTATATTTATTTCTGTCTGTAGCATTTGATTAGCATTGGTCTCTCCTTCAACTTCAAGCTGCACACAGCTGCTGTGAGCCATATGCTGTGAGTTTTAAGAAAACAAGGCAAAGGAGATGAAGCAGGGAATGCAGTGAGAAATACAGCTCTGCTTTTGTCCTCCTACTTTTCTCAGTCTGGACCTCCTTCTCTGTAGTTAAGGACTTACTGTTCATGATAAGTCCCTGAGTGTCTTTTGTAATTCAAGCCCATAACATTAAAAAAAATACTAAAATACTAAACATAATAAAAAATTTAAAAACATAAAAAATTAAGTATGAAATCAAAGAGGCTAGTTTGCTCCAGATCCAAGTTCCTTCAAAGAAGTAACAGTCCAGGAGTCAGCATATCTGACCACACAGGGCCACCTTCTCTTCCTGAACCAGATGACTGTAGGGTTGTTAGGTCTGAGAGTCTTGAACTCTTTCCTTAGAAGTATTCTCAAAAAGTGTTTCTTTTTCATTCCCCTGTAGTACATACTTCCCAGGATACAAACAGGACAACCATGTTGATACTGCAGCTGTAACTGAACCCAGATGGTCATTTCCTGCCTCTTCCTTGTCTTGAAAATTAAATCCTTTCCTTATGTATGTTGGTTTTGCTCACCACCTGGCAATATTAATGGATTGTACTCTGCTGTATCACCAATTTTTAAGCTAAGAATTTGGATAGAATAATACATTGCCTACGCACTGGTAGCAAAGAGCTGGTCTGGAAACGAGTGCACAAACTGGTTTTAAGGGAGGGCAGAGTTCCCGTTTTAAGAAAGCGTACTCTTACTCCCCAGACTGAAATTAAAAGATAGCATTTTGTTATGCTTCATGGCTTCTTAAAGCGTGAAAACAGGATTTTTTTTACAAGTAAATTTGGTCTGAGGTCACATTTGGTGGTCTTTCCTGAAGCTGAGGAATTGTGCATACTTAATTAAACTTAAAAGTCAGTTATTGTTTTGTACCAGTGAGGAAAAACATGGGAAAAAAATTTTCACAAAATGGAAGGTTTCCCCGAGTGGCAAAAATTCAAAGCTTCTTTTATTTTCTTGGCATTTTTCAAGTCACAGAATAGTTGAATGCTGGTATTTTTTTCCAGAGTAGGGAGGAAGATGTAAATACATGTCAATGTCTTTTATTCATGCCTTTTTCAACTTTGTTTTTTGTAGTACTACTATTCAATAAAGGACATCTCTGTTGGTGGCATGTGTATTTGTTATGGCCATGCTCGAAGCTGCCCTCTGGATGAAATCACAAAGGTATTCTTTAATCTCATTGATTTATTGTCACAAAACAACTTTTCCAATTTAAAAAAAAAAAAAAGTACTTTGCCTAAGGAGAATGAGAAAGAGGAAGCTAAAAGAGATCTTACGATATGGTGCACACAAATTATTTGCTATAATTTTCTTCCTTTTCTCTGTAAGCGTATCTGGGTCTCTGGCAATGTAACTTTCTTGAAGTAAACTCTTTTTCTTTGGCATTAAATTTAAACAATTCAAGGGGCACAACAAGAAATAGTCTCTTGCAACACAGGAGATTTGTCCCTCCTGTTCTAGAAAGGCTGTTCCCCAATAGTTGATATAGCGTGGTTGAGCAGTGTAATGCTAATTGTGGGGTATTTGTGGGTCTTGACATTTTTTTGGAGTAAGTCTGATATTAGGCAGACTTTTGGCAAGATTGATTAAATTATCCATTTAAAAATATTTCAAGAAAGCAAATTTTTTATTCTTAGAAATTGCAGTGCCAGTGTGAACACAACACATGTGGAGAGAGCTGTAACAAATGCTGTCCAGGCTACCACCAGAAACCGTGGAGACCAGGAACCATTTCTGCTGGGAACAAATGTGAGAGTAAGTATGCACAGAGATTCAGATAGTTTCATAAAGGCTTGTTATGTTCTTGTTTGAGGTTGCTTTTCATACAGATCTATACTAATTCCCAAGAAAAATCCACAAACTATTAAAATGGGATTGTTTAAAGGTAGAGGATCTACTTCTAATCATAACTGTTAAGATTGTTTTAAATATTCTATCCAGTATGACTCCCTGGCTAGTGGAGTTGTCATGTAGCAAAGCTTTCAGAGTCTCTTTTTCAAAGAGACTTGGGGATTTATTATACTCCTGTAAAAACTAGCAGATTTGCATCAATCATTTTATTAGCTACTTGAAATGTAAATTTTGTACACTGATCATAAATTTTGTCAGATAAACAACTTTATTCTGATAACAAATGTTTTGAAAGAAACTCCTTATTGGCCATTTACATTTCAGATTGTCTGATAGATTGACTTAAGCTGTGCCAGTACAGCTGAATGTGTTGCTAGGGCTAGTTAGTGCATTTTCTCTCTTCACATCGCTAATGGATAGCACAAGCTGCAGACAATTAAGAACCTATTAGATAAAATTTACAGTTATGAATGGAAAAGTAGTCTTTTTTGTTGAAGTCTTTACACAAGTCTTAATGTCACTCTTTGGAAAGTAGGAGTTTATGACTGTTTGGACCAAAGTACCCTCTAACCTAAATTAAATTTATACTTGTGTACTGGCATTGTTGAATTCTCAGACTTTTGTCTATAATACAAATAAGAGAAGAATTAGGTGGATTTTCTTCTGTAATGCAGAGGACAGAAAATGAAAGAACAGCTACTGGTAATAGCAGACATCACTATTGACATCAGTCCTGATGGGATTGTCTTAGTGAGATCTACCGAATACTGTTAAAAACAGTGCTATTAAAGTGGTGACAGTGGTTTTGAAATGTGCTTACTTGCTAAGAAATACAGTGTATCGAGACTGCTGAAGCATATAGCATGGTTAAAGAGAAAAAAGCACACTTTTGAGATTAATTGTGATGCTCTTCTACTTACATTTTCCACTTTGAAAAATGTCAGTATTATAGGAACCGTTATACAATGTAAATAAAAAAAAGTGGATTTCTTTTCCATTCCTTCTCAGAGTGCAACTGTCATAACAAAGCAGAAGATTGTTATTACAATCAGAGTATTGCAGATCAGAAAAGGAGCATGGATATTCATGGCCAGTATATAGGAGGTGGCGTGTGTTTAAACTGTACTCAACATACTACTGGGATCAACTGTGAAATGTGTGCTGATGGATATTTTAGACCACACAAAGTAAGACTTGGAAAATACCATTCTAATGTTTTGGTGAATTACAACATGATATGATGATGTGTATTTCATCTCATTGTAATTAATATATATATTTTTATCAGTAGCAGAATAGCTAAAAGCTATAGAGGGGTTTTTTTAATGGATGACATACCACCAAAACTTTCAGAGAAAAACAAAATGCTTGTCCAGTTGTGTGGGAGGGCAGGTCAAGCTGTGGGAGAAGAAAAGAATGAGTGAAGATGAAACTTGAAGTCCTAGTGTGGAAATGTAGACGTTCTGATAGGAAACCCATTTCTCCTGTGGATAAAGCTCTAAAAAGTGCCAGTATTGAAGTTTCAGTGTCTTCAGAAGTGCTAAAATTGTGTACCATCCTATATTGGTCCATTTCAACCATTACGTGGTTCTAAGATCAGAGTCTTTATCTCATGAGATGTTGCAACAAGTATTTTTCTTCTTGACATGATTATTGTAGAACATGTGCTCCCTGAGCCTGTGTACTTTCCAGTTTACTGACAAGAGTCACTCTTTGGAAAAATGACCTAAACTCCATAAAAGACATTTTTTAAGACATGACTAACAGAGTTAAACACATGAACTTCCCGCAATGTTAGAGGTCTCAGTATAATGAGACATACTGAAGGTCTTGCTTTGGCAGGTTCATACGTATTTTGGAAAACCCATGCTTTAGGAATCCAGCATAAACTGGTGCAGAGAGCAAAGGTGAGCCTGTAGGAGTATGGTTAGACAGCAGGTAGAGCTCATACAAAGAAGTAAACTGGAGTCAGAGATTGTCTGATTTGCTTGCTATAAGAAGCATTGAAGAAAAGTCTTCAATCAGCTTATAGCCAATAAATGTGTATCTAGAGGTCATTACTGATTTGCTTTACATCTGAAACACCTCAAAGGAAAATTTTCCCTGAAAGAAAATAAAATCTTGCCATATGAATTGCATTGCCTTATATTTCAAAGATGTATAGATTGTGAAGTCAGAATGAATCTTCATGAATAGATAATCTGTCCTCCCATTGAACACAGAGCCAAGGATTTCTTTCATTTCCTTCCTCTTTGAACCAGAGTATCTTTGCAAAAAGCATCCATTCTTGTCTTAAACAATTCCATAATCTTTGGCAAACCATCACAGTGGTTAATTGCTGTGATGACTTTAAAAAGATGACTATTTAGGCTGAACGTGTTGGGCTTCGGCTTCCAGCCATTAGCAGTTACTATACCTTTGTCTGTGCTATTGAAGACCAAATTTTGTTCCCACATTTAAGTTTTTTCTAGGCTGCAATCCCCTGATCTTCTGTTTGCTAAAATTAAACTAGTCCCTTGATCTATTACTGCATATTAGCTTTTCTGGGCTTCATTCAGATTAGTTCCAGTGATCCCAGACAAGAAACAGATGTAACTTCACTTTTCCCAGTTAATAGTTTGAGAATTTGACAGAGAACGTTTGTTTTTTAGGTTTCTCCCTATGAAGATCACCCCTGCTATCCCTGTGGCTGTGACCTGTTCGGCTCTCTGAGTTCTGACTGCGTTAAAGATGAGCACCATTCTGACTCACAGCGTGGTAAGGGAGCAGGAAGTGCCTTTTCTCTAAACTTCAAATCTGGCTATATTTCTGGACATTGAAGTCTGAGGGAACACTAGCTACTTGTGAATGTCTGCCAGTTAGGTACCACTTCAAAACAATGGTCAATATTCAGGAAGGAGAGGTGAGGCGAGGCATAACATACTTTTAGGATTTTAAGGTATGTCAGGTCCCTGAATGTATTCTTGTGTGGGAATGGTGGGCTCTGACTGTATAAAACGACGTGAAGGATTGAGATCTAACACTGTTGTTTATGAATGCTGTTACAGATGTCACAAAATCCATTTTGCTGCAGTTTCTGTGCATCTGGTACTCTAAACGTGAAAAATAGACGGTGAGACTGACATTATGCCAAGTATCTGTGTGGAATATAACATGGAGTGTAATAAAAAAGGAATGCTAATTTACTTGCACCCTCTGAGACATCTTGAATCCAGCCTACTCCCTGTTCTTATTTGTTTCTCTGTTTTTGCTTTTCAAGGGACTTGGCCAGGTCAGTGTCAATGCAGAGAAGGTTACACAGGAGAAAAATGTGATCGTTGTGCATTTGGGTATCGGGGCTATCCAAACTGCCTGCGTTGTAACTGCAGCCTGGTTGGTAGCATTAATGAAGATCCATGCACAGAACCTTGTCTTTGCAAAGTGAGTATTAAGCTGTCATTTTTGTTTAAAATCGAATCTGTGGATTGATTTGTAAACTCCTTTTTAATAAGGGAAACTACTTCATTAACTGGAGTGATCACTTCTTTTATAGGAAGTAACCTGGTGTAACTGTACACCTGATGATAACACAGAACTTAAAATTACTAACTAGTCACT
Source organism: Ciconia boyciana (assembly GCF_034638445.1). Classification (NCBI taxonomy): domain Eukaryota; kingdom Metazoa; phylum Chordata; class Aves; order Ciconiiformes; family Ciconiidae; genus Ciconia; species Ciconia boyciana. The sequence continues at coordinate 55,914,123 of NC_132935.1, read as the reverse complement.
GTACTGAAAAATATGATAATTTATGTTGAATAGTTCTGTATGTTACTAATAGACCATTTTCTATAATAATGGGCCAGACTGACATTAAAATCGAATAATAACTGCACACGGGAGTGTGAGGGAGAATCACAGAGAATGACAGTATGCCTAGCTGTGTTTGGTTTTAGGGATGAGCTGATATTTCTCTTCAAAGTCACTGATTTCTTGTAAAGAAAGGATGTGTTTATAACATCTGCTTTGTGTGAAGAAACAGCATGCCTTTGGAAAGAACTATTGGAGCAATTACATTAGATGTATGTATGAATTATGATTTAATTATTTGATTACAAAATATAAACCATAAAAAATATTTTAAAAAAGATCAGTTTTGCAGCCTTCTTTTATTTTTTGGTAAATATCCAAACCCCTTGAAATATCTTGCAGCTGTAGATTCTGCTGAACTTTATTACAAAGCTGTGTGTCAATATTTAAAGAAGTTACACTTAATTTTCTGAACCAAATGTTAGCTAGTAGTTTATGTATTTGTTGCCAAGTATGACAGTGAACAGGAGCCAAAAAAAAACGTGGTTTGTTTGACAATTTTTCTGTAACTTCTTAGTTCTTTTGCATAATTTATCTGATCCAAAATATCAAACATATAAATAAACAGAGTCTGGAAGAAAGAAATAGCTCCAATGGCCAATTTAAATAAGAAAAAGGAGATACAACCATTTTGCTTGATTTTGAGCTAGAGTAACACTATATCAGTTGATGCAGCTAACTGGTGAAAATTTTGGTATAAACTGGATGAGAAACTGTCCCCTTTCAGTGCTGTCGTGGACATGAGCCTGACATACAGAATTTTTAGGCCAGGTCACTGAGAGTGTCACCAGCCAGCAGCCCACCTATAGAGGTGGAAAGAAGGAAGGAGAAAATTTGTGTGCTCTAAATATCAAATGAAGGAGACATGATTTCTAAGCCTGTACAGTCTCCGTGAATGCAGTAGTGCAAGCTATTCCTTTTTATACTCTGAATTTCATAATATTTGATCTTTTGTGAAACACAGCTCTTGAGGTCTAGTTGTTGGGTAAGATTTTTATTTTTCATTAAGAAATAAATAATAATTTCTGTCTAATAATGTTACAGAGACAAAGTGAAATGTGTGATCCAAGTGCATCCTGAAGACTGAGAAATAAAAAAGCTGAAAAGAGAATACAAATATTATTTCTGTAAAAATCCAAGATTTTAAAATCTCATTATCTCAGGAGGCCCTTTGTCAGATTTTTCCCAAGTTTGGATATTAACAAATAGAAAGCAGTCATCCTCAGCCTTTGAATCAGAGCTGGGGGTCATAAATTTTTCATATGGTTTGCAAAAACAGTTTGTAGTTTGCTTACAAAAGTACATAACCTACCTGTTTAGAAAGGCCTTATGTAAACTTGACATGCCAAACACTGGTCCAGAAGAAGAGATAGTTGCCACCAAAGGTCTCAGATTTCTCTCTGGTAAGTCTGAAATTTGCTCCATGGGAGCAAATCTGCTGTAAGTCTGGAATCTGGAGTGATTCTTTTGGCTGAAGTTACCCTGGTAACTGCTTCTGAAAGCAGAATTTGGTCCACAGGCATTGCATTTCAAATTGCAATGCAGAGCTCATACAGGCCTCCTCAAAATAGCATGACAGGTATGCTTCACTGTATGCCCTGCAGTCCTGGTGTCCTAACCGTATGTATCAGGGAACTTTGTGGGGTGCTCTGTAAAGTTCTCTTTGCCTTTGTAGTGGAGTTTTCCCATAGTGGAAACCAAAGGTTGACATGGGGGAGTGATGTGTGTCCAGGTCTTGCCCTGATATGAAGCTAGGACATGATCAGAAACTTGTCCCTGGCAGCAGGAAATGTTCTGTATCTTACTGTGTAGAAATACCCATGGAGATTTACTATTTACACAGCTTTGTGGGCATTTACCGAATATTTTCTCTACCTGTTTGCTTGTCAGCAGCAATTGTCTAAACTTTTTGAATAAATAGCTACATATTGTCTGTACAAATTTTACAAGAAAAAAAATTGAGTGCACTGGTTTTGATTTTTTTTCCTGTAAATTCTACATTGAAAGAGGTATGTAGCAGTAAGCTCTAAACTACCCAATTTGCATGGTAAGGAGGCAGCAGGAGCTAAAGGAGTGGAGCGCCTCTACTTTTGGAGCAGGAGTTTCTGGACCTTAGCCAGAACATATTAGGAGGAAGAGCTGCCAGCTAGCATAAGTGTATGTGGTGTTCCTCCAGGAAGAGGTGGCAACAGTGGTGGGGATCATGGTATAAGTATTAATAGATGGTTGAGGAACTGTTGTCTTTAAGCTGGCTGTGGTAGCTCCAGGAGCCTGGCCTTAAAGGTGAGCTATGCTGTATGTAGACTAGCTGGATTCAGTAAACATGGGAACTTTTCTCCAGAGCAATCTATGAATTCAAGCTATGAGAGAAGTAGACTGGCAAGCTGGCAGAAGCTTTTCAAACCCTGCCTGTGTGCTGAAATTTCACTGCGATAGAGCCCTTGCCAGGGCATGTTTAGATTTTGATGAACTGGCAAATTCTGATGAATTTTTCCAATCAGTTTTAGTTTTAAGCTCTGAGTCTTATTAAATAATCCTGCTGTGCTGAAATCTGTTTTATTTTATAACCTTCTGAATGCTGTTATGCCTAAATCCTGTCTAATCCACTGTGTTTGTTACCGTAATAATGCTGATGCAAGACAAATGTTATATGCCATTGACAGGAAAATGTAGAAGGTGAAAACTGTGATCTCTGTAAACCAGGATTCTACAATTTGCAAGGAAGAAATCCTCAGGGCTGCACAGAGTGTTTCTGCTTTGGGGTTTCTGATGTCTGTGACAGCCTAACATGGCCCATCAGTCAGGTATTTATATGCTATGTCCATGACCTAATATTCTTTCCTCAGGCAGCTGCAAAATGAACTATATTTCTCTTTGACATGCGCCGAAGTTAACTCCAAATTCCGGCACGTGTCTCCTTACAGAGGAATGGATTTTCAGTGTTATTCTGCAGCTCTGAGGTAGTCAGTGTGTCATCCCAGTGCAGGCTTTGGCCCCACTGGCTTGCAGTAATACCAGAAGCATTGGGAAGTGGAGGCTGCGATAATGCACTGGAAAAATGCATTTTTTTCTGACCTTGTGCTGTTAAAGTTTCTTTGCATATTGAAGAGATGAACCCAAACCTGTTTCATTGCTCTCATACCTATTGGGCAAGGCCAGAGTGACCTCTGGCAATATTTCCAATACTCTCTCTTAGAAAACAGAGTTATTATAAATATCACTGTCTTCTGAATAGACACTTCTTGAGTTAGGAGGCTTTGGGGACACTATTTTTCCACTAAATTCCTTCCATATCTTTGCAGAGCTAGTCACACTTCAGTCCCCTGTTTTGTGTGCCAATAAAAAGAGAGCAAAACACCTCAAATTGACTGAAATTTTAAGATGCTTGTATAAAACTTTCAGTGAGAAGAACGAAGTTCTCTCATCTTGCTCCCCCTTCTGGGACTCTGGATTTAACTTTCTTCCAGCTCAGCCCTATCTGTAAATGGAGGCGATAGACCTCAAAGCCCTTGAAGTTCTGTAATTCTGTCTCAGGGAATTACATAGGTATAATGCTAATTTTACTGGGAGGATGAAAATCATACTCATTATATTTTTGTTCCTGTCTAATAGAGAGGTAGAGACAATCCTAGTCTGAAGTGGCATGTTTGCATGTATTGAGTGTCAGACTGGATTAATGAAAGTGTTACAGATCCATCGGTTTGAGTGAATATCTGGGGAGGGGTTAAATTTAGTGACTGCTTTCTCAGTGACACAAAGCCTGACTCCATTAATATTACTATTCTTTCTTGCAGATATCAGACATGACTGGATGGCTTGTTACTGATCTGTATAATGCAAGGAGTGTGCACCCTCAGCGAAGCCAATTTGATGGACCCCGTCAAATAAGTATTAACAACACTGAGGCTGTGAAAGTACTGAAACATACTTATTACTGGTCAGCACCTGAGCCATACCTAGGAAATAAAGTAAGTTCTCAGCTAGAGTCAAAACTCCTTTATAGTTTCTCTATTTTAATCATACTATATTGCTCTAATATATAGTTTCTGTAATTAAAAATTACACATAAACCACAGTATTACCAGACTTCTCAATCTATTTCTGCTTTTCAAATCATAGTGTTCCGGGCCAGACATTCCCAGTACCTTCTTCTTGCTCTTTGTGCTCATTCATCTCCCCACTTCCTTCTCTGCCTGTCTTTGACACAACATAATCTTTTTTTCTCTTGACTGTTACTAACTTATATGCTCACATTCCCCATACTCTTGACTCCTATCCCAAAGCTTACACCCTCCACATCTTGTCCAATACAGTAGATAGGACCATTAAATTCCTCTAGCCTTCCTCTTGGCCATCTCCCATTTCGCGTTTATTAGTTTCCAACCAATTAGTCCTTAACTTTTGACCTGGTTACTACCTAAAGCTCTGGGTCTCCCATTTTTTGCAACAGAATCACAGAATAGTTGAGGTTGGAAGGGACCTCTGGAGGTCATCTTGCCCAACCTCCCTGCTGAAGCAGGGCCACCTAGAACCAGTTGCCCAGCACCATGTCCAGAGAGCTTCTGAATATCTCCAAGGATGGAGACTGCACAGCCTCCCTGGGCAACCTGTGCCAGTGCTTGGTCACGCTCACAATAAAAAAGTGTTTCCTGATGTTCAGAGGGAACCTCCTGTGTTTCAGTTTGTACCCATTGCCTCTGGTCCCGTCACTGGGCACCACTGAAAAGAGCCTGGCTCTGTCCTCTTTGCACCTCCCTTCAGATATTTGTATCTATTTATGAGATCCCTCTGCATCTTCTCTAGGCTGGACAGTCCTGGTACTCTGTCCTCCCTCACAGGAGGGATGCTCCAGGCCCTTAATCATCTTAGTGGCCCTTTGCTGGGCTCTTTCCAGGGTGTCCATCTCTCTCTTGTACTGGGAAGCCCAGAACTGGACTCAGAGCTCCAGCTGTGGCCTCACCAGTGCTGAGTAGAGGAGACCTTGCAACCTCACTTGTTTAATTATTTTTGGTCCCGTCTCTTTGCCCATGCAGCCCCGTTGCTTAGTACGGTGACACAGTAAGCGAACACAAGTCTCAAAAGTGTAACATTAAGGAGTACTTTTGCACAGGGCAACGCTCACTCAAATTCTGATCTTTCATCCATTTAATATAGGACTGACTGTTGGTACTACTCTTTAACTTACCTTGAAGTAGTCAGCAGCAGCTGTGGGGCTAAGGAGCCTGAAAGGTGGAATGTGGAATGTGACTAACTCCAACATGCTGTACCCCTTGGCTAGGATGGTAGTGTAAACCTCTGCTGTTTGTTGAAAGTCCTGTAGGTGTTTGAGGGCACTTATCTGAATCATCTGTAGAGCCTTCAGCTAGCTTTCCCCACCTGCACAGCAACAAGCCAGTGCTTGTCCCTGTGCTGATACACACGGCATGTTAAATTTTCCCTGGAAAGTGGTATTTGTAATCCCACGTACTCCTGTAATTTGGACATTGTACTGTCCCATGTCACTTCTTTGTGTTGGCTGGAGGTTATCATGTTGTTAAGACTTTGCTTTTTGTTATTTCAGCTCACAGCTTTTGGTGGAGACTTGAAGTATACGGTATCTTATGACATTCCAATGGAGAGTGTGGACAGCGATATAGTATCTAGTGTGGATGTCATAATTCAGGTGGACTTTTTTTCCAGCTTGTTACTATTCACACATTATTAGGAATCTATGAAGGGGTTAAAAAAAGGAAAATAAAATATTTCTATAGTAGTAGTAGTTTTGTCAATTTTAAGTCCCTTCTTAAAAGTCACTACCAAGATTTTGTTACTACTCATTTCTCTGATTTTCTGATCCATTTCTCTGAAATTGTAGGTATACAATGCTAGTTTTAAATGATAAATACTTAAATTTTAAGCTTTGTGTAAACAGGTGAGGTGTTCATTACCAGAAGTACAAAGCTCTGTTTACAAAAGAAACTACAATAAGCTGGAAGAACTTATATTTATGAAATAGATGAGTGTTCTTGCTGATTGCTTACTTCTTCTAGATTTATGTTGCAGTTAAAAAGTGAGGCTCTATCTTGAATCCAGGCACCTCCAAAAAAGCGTTATTTTGTAAGACGTACTTAGCAATAGAACAAAGGAGAAAAGAGATTCTGTTTTGTAGAGGAGTTTGATTTTTGAAATTTAATTTAATTCTTTTTCCAAAAGAAAATCAAATATCTCTGAAGTCTCTGAACCAAAAGAGAATGGGATCGTAGTCTTCCTGAAGCCATGGAAAATGCAGACCTTTTACTTACTTTTTTTTCTAGTGCAAGAAATCTAGTTTGATTGCCTCTTTTCTGTGTTATCTGGATGTAAATCTGACACTAAATGTAATTGCTAAATAAAATTTGCATGCAAATATGGAAAATGTTTTCTCTGACTTTCAATTTCAGGGTAATGGCCAGATTTTGAGTACAAGAGCAGCGGGCTTGTCATTACAGCCATATGAGGAGTACTCTAATGCAGTGAGATTTGTATCGGAGAATTTCATAGACTTCAATACAAAAAAAGCTATAGACCGGGAAAGGTTGATGACTGTTCTCGTAAACATGACCCATCTTCTGATCAGGGCCAACTACAACATTGCCAAAAAAGCTGTGTACAGGTGAGGGAGAGAAAATATTCAAGTTAATCTGTATACTTCTATTATTTTTGTGCATATGAAACACTATTTATAGTGGCAGTATTCCTAAAGTTTTACGTTAATAATTCCTAGGGAGGAAAAAAAAATTTTTCTTAAGAACGGTCTTGTCCCCCAAATACATTCACGTGGAATGTGTGGAAAAGGGCATTTGGTGGTTTTAAAGATATTTGATAGCAGAAACATTGTTTTCTGCTTTAAAGGAATACTGCATAAAAGCCTTATTACAATGGCAGCTTTGTTAGAGGGAAATACCTCCGAAACTCTCAACAGTATGCTTATCTTGGTATGTGGCAAGTTAATCCATCACTGACTATTGAAAACCTGCCAGTAATGTTGTTGGCTGTAATTTCTTTTAATGTCTGTTTGTAGATGTTACTGATGCTCATCTCTAAGGGAGTGCTTAATAGGAAAATGGGGTTGGAGTGGATTAACTGATCATTCCATAGTCTCATGTCAGCATTAGCAGTATCTGCATCAGTCCTTACAGATCTCTGTTTTACCTGTTCTCCAAGATGTACAGGAATAAAGGATACCAATATACTTCTAATACCATGATAGAGGGGGAAGGTTTTGTTTAAACCTCTCCACAGGAGAAGACAGGAGAATGGTAGTAACAATAATGATAACAGGAGGAGGGCATGTCTACTCCCAGAACTGCAAATGCAGTGATAAGACTATGATCATAGTCTTTTTACAGCAGAGATTTGTGCCTGTTCCTCAGCTGTCACTCTCAGGGAGCAGCACTCAGCAGTGTTACTCCCCTAGAAGCAAACTATCCTGTTCAAAATCAAGTTTGAGGAAACAAATGATGTGATGTTTTCATGCTTGATCCTAGGCTGGACTCTGTGACTCTGGATACTGCAAGTGCAAATGTTATAGATCTTTCTTCAGCACCAGATGTGGAATTCTGTGAATGTCCTCAAGGTTACACAGGAGTATCCTGTGAGGTAACCTCTTACAGTGTTTTATGTATGCAAAATTATCTCCTATCTGAAAGGATCTAGGTTTTAAAGGCAGGCTGCCTTTAATTATACTGCCATAAAAGTGTATGTTCTGTGGTGAAATGCTGTCTACTATACTGTACACAATGCTGTAGGTATTTTCTTTCAGATACACTAAATGGGATTTTAAATTTATTTCTTGAATTCTCTTTTGTGGCACTAAAAGATGATGATACACTTTAGAACATCAGTGTTCTGCAGAGGGATGAGCTGTAAAAGCTCTGTGAAGCTGTTTTGAGCTTACCTGACTCATTAATAGCACTTTTCCTGGATCTGAATCGTATATAGTTTATTTCTGTTTTATGTCATTAGATTTATGGAGGAAATAAGTAATCTTAGCAGGGAGGAATGCTGGCCTTTGGAAGATGCCACAAGGGTCAAATGTGTCACGCAAGGTGGTGTCTTATATATCTGTGAATAGAAGATTAGGGAGGCAGAGCACCATCTGCAGAATAGCAGGAATTATTTTGACAAATAATTTCAGTATGAAGCCTTGTGCCATAGCATCGTTAATGATTCTGCAGAGGAGGTAGAACATCTGCTTTTTATTGTCCCATAATAAAGAACTTCACATATTCAACTGCACAAAACTTAACTTATATGCCTCCAGGGGACAAAGGGCTGAATCAAAGTTTTGTGCAGTTAATTCTTATCCCCTTTATCCAGTGCAAGTAAAAAACAACCACCAGAAAAGGCTGCAGTGACATCAATAGAGTTGAAAGAGCATTCAGTTACCACAATGTGAATGAGTCAGATGGTGGGTGGTCGGAAGTGGGCTCTTTGAAAATGTTTTGATGTGTACCCTTAACACACATAATGCTACTGCTTTTTTCCCCTTGTTTCTTTTCAGTCTTGTCTCCCTGGGTACTATCGTGTGGATGGAATACTCTTTGGAGGTATTTGTCAACCCTGCAAATGCAATGGGCATTCAACTGAGTGTGATATTCATGGTGTTTGCTTTGTAAGTCCTCCTTCAAAGTGTTTGTGTTTTAAGCATCTATTTAGGAATTAGGAGATAATTTTAGGTGTGGGAGACAAGTTTCCAGTGTATGTAAATTTCAAGCTATGGGTACCAAGTGTTTATTTTTCTTGCTTTTCATTGTTTACCTCAGAATATGTTCAGGTGGCTCCATTAACGTGTTCTCCAATAAAGGGTTTGTTTCAGTTTATCATTTCAAGTGGTGAATAATCAGAACTAAAATAAAAATGTCACCATATACTGGCTGATAAAAATCTTAACTTTGCTTGCTGCAGGTGACAATAAAACTTTTCCTGAAGGGAAAAAATTAAGCAGTGATTTGGGTGAATATCTGTTTTTGGATATATGTGCATCTTCCATGACTGACATCAGTGGAAATTACACATTACCTTCTGAAGAGAGAATTTAGCTCTCAGATCTCTTCTGAAATTTAAAGGTCACAGAAATAAAATGGCTAGACACCAGTGAGAAATATATAAGAAGTTTGTTACTGCCAATGCGTGCAATATGCAAAATATGTTTAAGTTTGTGTATAAGTAACGTGGCTGGTTTCATGGTGTAAAGTGTATTCTAAAATGTAGGAAAGAAACAATTAGGATTTGTTGTTACAACTTGGAAAGAAACCCACTTATTTTCAAAGTTCTACTCTGTTCTTCATGGCTGTCTCCTTCGATGTTATACTGCAGCAGACTCCTGCAGGGATCCCTCAGGGGCTGGAAAACCATCAAGAGTAAATATGAAAGGATTTTTTCCATGTCTCACAGGCTTGTCAACACAACACCACAGGACCTTTCTGTGATCAGTGTTTGCCTGGCTTCTATGGAAGTCCATCCCAAGGAACTTCTGAGGACTGCCAGCCCTGTGCATGTCCTCTGAGTTCTGCCACAAACAAGTAAGCTGCTTATGTGAGATTTGCTTTTGCACCTTCAGCAAAGTCAGAAAGTAAGATAAAAAAAAGTGTTGTGAAATCTGAAGGCGAGAGAGAAGGGCTTTTTTTCTCCCTCTTCATTTGAGTATATCTCATAGAAACATTGTTTTTCCAGGTAGACAAATGTATAGACTAAGCTAAGGCAGGCTGAGTGAACTGGTGCAATTTGTACGTGAAGGTTGAAAGTAATACTTCGACCTGTCCTTGAACTTGACAGCAAAATCACTGTTATCTTTCATGTTGTTTCAGAAAACAACAGAAGGACAGAAGTGTTGCATGTGAAAAAGAGGAGCTCGGTACAGAAATTGGACAGATTTGCTAGAAAGAGGGCCAGGTTTTTAGGAAGTTTTAAAATCTCCCTTTCTTTTAAAAGAAAAAAACTTCAAGAAGACTTTTGAAAATTATAACTTTATTTTGACATATTGTAATGTTTAAAGCATTGATGTTAATCTAGAAAAACTTGCAATTACATGGTTATATAGATAGGTGCATGAACTTGAAGGGTGGATACTGAGTGTTTGTAGAAGTCTTGTGATTCTGTGTATTGATACTGACTGCCATAAATATTGTTGATAGTTTCAGTCCTACTTGCCAGCTGAGTGAAGGAGGCGGAATTGTCTGTGACAAATGTCTTCCAGGCTATACTGGTTCTCAGTGTGAAAGGTATGTACAGTAGCTTTGGGTAAAATATCTATATCATTGCCATCACTAACTGTTCATCATCCTACCTGCCTTGAATTGTTCATACCACATTTACAGAATATTCCTAATAAAATTTTCCTTCCCATTTTGTCTTTGCTTGTAATACAGAGATACTTAAGATAAAAATTTAATAGGAAGTACTCCCTTGGGTGGGGAGAGTGTTTGACATGACCGCATTCCAGCTGATAAAGTTTTTAATCTCTGGTGCAGGTGTGCTAATGGTTACTATGGAAATCCACTCATGCCTGGACAATCATGTGCTCCTTGTGAATGCAATGGCAATGTAAACCCTCAAGAAGATGGCCACTGTGATACCTTCACAGGACAGTGCCTGAAATGTCTGGGAAACACAGCAGGTCACCACTGTGAAAAGTGTGCTGATGGGTATTACGGGGATGCAGTGATTGAGAAAAGCTGTCGTGGTAAGCTATTATTATTACTCTCAAAATTTAAAGAACACAAGAATGTGGTGTACAAGGAGCAGAATGGATGGCGAGATATGCACCTTTGCTGAAAGAGTTAACCTTCAAGTTGTGACTTGGAAAGTGCAAGTTGAAAACTATGGGGTTGGGTTAGCCTGAGGAAGGAGTGTATTATGTTAGGGTCTGACACTTCATATTCCTGAAACTTATTGGCTTGCTTGACACTGTCCCTCCAGTGACCTGCTGTAGACATTTCCTACTTCTGAATGTTACATATAGGGCTGGAAGAAACAAACTTCTCAAATATATCTATTCACAGAAGTGGGTTTTTTTAATCTTTTAGCCCAAATGCATAGTACAAGTATTACTGTAGTATATTAACATCTATGTGATATAAACAGGTGAAACAGTCATTATATATGAAACTTGGAATTCTGCATATAGATAGACATTAATGAAGTTTCTTTATTTGGTTTCTTTTTGTCTAAACATAAGCCTGTACATGCCATGTGAATGGTTCCCTTTCGAGTACTTGTCATCATGAGACAGGCTTCTGTCACTGCAAATCAAATGTGGTCGGAGAAAGATGTGATAAGTGCTTGGTAAGCAAATATTTACCTGTTCCTAATATCTACATTTTGTTATATCTTGGTCTTCCTGTTTATCTATGGATATTGATTAGAGCAGATACAGAGAATCGCAGCAAATATATTCAGGGGAGAGGGGACCTGTTGCTGGAGCGGAGACCAAAGGTTTGTCTGCACAGGCTTTTGCAGTTGCAAATTTCTCTGCCTGTGCTCTTTGCAGATGTGAAGCTATATAGTTGACTCAGCACCCTTCTGAATAGGGCTGTTCAGGCTAGTGCTGCACTCACTGACAGCGTGCAGTCATGTTGGCTTACCGAAAAAAACAAACTGAACTCTGCTAACAGACCTGAAGGGATCCTAGCGCTGTGCTTCTGCAAAATGAAATCTGAGTGGGAATATCTGAAGAATGTGGTTGGTGATAATAAATACATCATGGCTGAACGCCAAAAAAGGATTCAGCTAAAAGACAGGCCTGTTATAAGAACAAGTAGGTATTCACTGGTGATACAAAACAGCAGTTTCCAGCCTTTGCTAAGTGTAGAACTGCCTCACAGACCAGAGCAGGAAATCTGTGCCCAGTTACTGCCCCTGTGCCAGCCCAGCTGAATGCCTTTCAATCCACATGTACCATAGGTCACTGGCCTGCTCTGTTCTGGTCTTTCATTCACATTCACAGAAATCTGTGCCTGATCAGCACAGTGCACCCTCACCTCATGGAAGTCTTTAAATTAAAATAACCTCAGACTTTAAAACATAATGTCTCACTGATGAGATTAGAGGACCACAAGAGCATTTCAGTGTTCACTTTTTCGCTCAAATGCATACTTGCATATAGCTGGGAACAGTGAAGAGATAAGGCCGGGGAGTCCTCCCACAGCAGTCACACAGTGCTGACCAATATTCATGCAGGTCAGACAGCAGGGAAAGTAAACAAGAGAAAATAATAGTGTACATCGTATTGCTTTCAAAAATTTATGAAATACAGCTCAAATGCATTTACTTCCTGTCCAACAGAATGGTTATTATGGCCTGCTTACTGGGCTTGGCTGCATTCCCTGCAACTGCAGTCAATTTGGCTCAGTCTCCGAGGACTGCAATCATCAGGGGCAGTGTCACTGTGTACCAGGAGTGGCTGGAGAAAAGTGTGATCGTTGTGCTCATGGCTTTCATGCATTCCAGGATGGTGGCTGCACACGTAAGCTCTAATCCATGATCTTTTCAGGGTTTGTCTGGAATTTCTTTCAGCAATATGTTTTATGTTAAACTCTGGCAAAGGTCAGTTGTTTTGATGACTATATGGAAAAATCTGTAGAATGGTCTCCTAATACTTTGATTAAGGTAGGGAACAAAACATTTCTTTGATTGCTTATTGTGTGGTTCCTTGTAAAAGGTGGTGACTATGAAATAACAACTCATAAAAGTTGCATGAGAGAAATATTACATCCTCAATAGCTCCTTTGTCTTTTTTTTTACAAAGGCCTTCAGTCCTTCAGAGAGAATAGAAACTTTTCGCCTGCAATTGTAAAAGTTAAGAGCTACTACTTTTACAGATTTTTACTTTGTTTTTACATTTAATTCTTAAAAATATATTTTATACTTTGATAAGAAGTCATTGACTCTATTTTCCCATCATCATCTGGGTGTGTGAAATTTTTAGTCATGATACAGAGGAAAATGTTAATCCAAACAGAGAACATGGCATCAAAAAACCTAATTTATCATGTTAATAAGATGCCCTTTTCAACACAGTATAGCTAAAGGAATGCCTACCTTTTCTCCAACCTGACAGAAACATTTTTTCATGCCTCAAATAGCACAGTCATATGAAATCTGCAGTGAGATTATGTGATAGGATTATGTTTTGGAACATATATACTATGTCTTTACTAAGAATCAAAGATCCCTTAGGTACCTTTAACTATTTCAGTCTCAAAAATTTTGTAAATGTTATTAAAACAATTAATAAAACCACATTTCTGAACTTCTGCTTTTTAGCAAGAATAGTATTGCATTTCTTAAATAGACAAGTGCTTCCTGCAGTGGCTAGTTACTATAAAAATAGTTATCCATCCCTATTATTCACTAAGCAATTCTTGAAAAGTACTAATTCCAGAGGTTAATCCTTTAACCTGCTTGAGAACATTACCATATCTCCTGATGAGTTTTGTATCCTCTATAATAGAATTTTTTTCCTACAAATTTACTCTTCTCCACAATAATTTTGTTTGTCTTTGTTGATTCCCCTGTGGAAACGCAGCACTGCTTTTTAAACCACCAAACAGTCTATGTCAAGAAGCAATAATGGGCTTTCAATAAAAAGATTAAATGTCACTGTGGTCATAATTTGTTTCTCAGTGATTAGGGATGGCAAGGAGTTCCTAGTGGAATGGATAAACTGTACTGCATAATTAAGAAAAGTAAGACCATCAGTGGTCTTGTAGTTTCTTCTCTGTAGCTAAAGCAGGGATAAAGTTAATAATTTGGTCCTATTTCTCTTGCAGCCTGTGACTGTGCTCATACTCAGAACAACTGTAATGCTGATTCTGGCCAATGCATTTGTCCCCCTCACACTCGAGGACCAAAATGTGAACTCTGTGAAGAAAATCACTGGGGACTCTCTCCTAAACTTGGCTGTAAGGTATGGTAGGCTGGCCGAAAAGCCATGTCTAATTAAAAGCAATTCGCCTTATACTAATGTCAGAACTGGACTCTTGTTTTGAGAACCTCAAGCTTTATTCTCTGTCTCAAAGTGTTAGTGCAATGTGCTCACGTTAAAAAAAATTAAAAAATAATCAGACTGTAAAGTGTTTATTGAGGAACTTTCTAAGAAAGCTGTCTTTGAAAATACTGGTCAGAGTGCCTATTCTGGATAGGTGCATAGATCATATTAAAATTTTGAAGTGTGTATTCTAACTTTTAATTGCTTAAATAGCGATACTATAACAGATTTATAGCAACAATTGGCAACAAGGAACATAGTTTCTGTGCTAATCAAGGAGTGATGATATTATGGTTTTAAGAACAATGAAATCTAGCTTATCTTGAAAGCCACTGCATGCTTTTTTCCTGAATATTTAAAATTAAAATGGTGTAAGGTAGTTAATGTTTCATGAATGGAAAACTGGTAACTCCCATTATCTCGGCTTAATATTTATGATTAAGCAGTAAAATGCCAACTCAGTGCAGATCCAAGGAGTAGCAACCATTTACGCAATTAGGTCCATGCAGTAAATTCCTGACAGATATGGCATTGGGCCGATCTTTATTTTATAAATGTTGAGATTTTGAAAAGCCTCAGAATTACATGAATGTAATGGGTAATTTCAGTGGAGAAACCACAAATATAATCAACTTGACAAGGTCTGTCATTATATGCAGTAAGTACTTAACAAGTACAAGTATCAGCCAAATTGTTTTCTTTTTTCTCTCTTTAATTTTTTAGAGTAAGGATGATAAAGTAGTCCTATAATATCTCTTCAGAGTTTACCCTCTTAGTAATTTATAGCAACTTACTTGGCAGCCAGTCTTTAAACCACTGCTTTGTCAGCTACCAGCTACTGTCATTCTTACCTAATGTTCTGCAAATACAATCTGCTGGTCCCTGTGCATTTCCCGTGAAGTGGGTGATTCATAGGGTGATTTCACAGCACTTGCCAATGATCAAGTTTAATTAAATATGTAACTGCTCACTTTTGCTCAGTTGTTTAGCATTCTTTTTGGTTACAGCATGACAGTAATTAACATGAATTACTCTAAGGTATTTTAGTTACTTTCTTGATGCAACAAACAATACTGTGATCTGCAGGTAACAGTCTCAACAGAGGCTCCCCTGTGCTGAATAGTCAGCTCTGGCAGGTTGAGATCCAGTGCAACATCTAATGGCAAACCCTGGAAAGGCTCTTGCATGCTTTCTACATGGATGAAATGAGGGAGATGCTGTCAGAAACCCAGCTGGTCTGTTTTTGCAACGCAGACTGCATTAGTGTGGTACATCATCTGGCTCCGTTTCTTGCAGTTTTCTTGGTATTCAGCATCCATTTTTGGGTGCAATGATGGAGCAGAGCTGTGGTCGTGTTTTGCTTACAACCCTTCTCAAGTGTGCTGCAGCACAGTTAATTGTACCTTAAGAGTCCTTATTTATCTTTATCACATATAGAGGTTGAAGTACATGTAAATTATTTCTATTATTATGATTCTTAAAATAGGGTTTGATGTTCAGAGCTGTAGACCTTTAATGATATCTCGTAGCCAAAGTTGTTAACTTGTTTGGTCATAAAGTGTATTAGACTAGGCAGTGTAGTATCTCGTGCTTGCTGCTAGAGTAAAACCAGCTTAATACAAAGAGTACTAATGGTGAGCAGCAAACTTGTGAAGAATGCTAAAGGATACATAGTGATGCTAATAGATTTTGTGGGTCTTTGTGTAGAGTGCTTTACAAGGTAAGGCTTTTCATCTCTAAGAGAGATGATGAGGAAAGAAGACTCAGGGAAAATGCTCACAGTCAGGTGATGATAGATGGAATGTACTTTTTGCCTGCACTGTTAGAAATAACCACAGAGCAAAATTGGACTTGTTAAGTAACCACAGATATGAAATTAAGACTGAAGATTAGATCCATCCTGCTTCAAAAAAGAATGACAAATTAAGTACATCCACTTGGCATATTTGTAATAACAGGTTCATATTACTTATTGCATAATGAAGAATGGGCTCTGCCAGGGAACAGTATTCCTTTGGTATTGAGCTGCATTGCATGCTGAGCTTCCCACCTTTGGATGCTATGCGACTCTTGGTTCCTCATCAAATAGTAAATGAAGCTTAAGCAAGATGTAGGCCCTATTAATGCTTCTTGAAATCTTAAAAGAATGTCAGTATTAAGATTTTTCTTTCTATCATTTATAAAATTATTGTACTTATAGATTTCTTTCATCCAACATTTGTGTAACATTAGTTTACTTGCTGCACTTAATACATAGTATTTTAAATAAAGTCTTTAGGATTTTTTTTTTCTGGAAAAGGTTCCTTCAACTCCTTTGATTCTCAACCCAGATTTGGGAATCAACAAAGCTTCTTACTTTTTGTCATCCACTGTTTAATGGAGATGCAGTTCTTTGTTCAAATACAAACCAAACAACTCCATTTCTATGTGTTCCTATGTGAAGTTCTTTCCTTCTATTATTGTATAGTAATTGTTGACAAACATTGAGTTTTAAGGGCCACCCTAAATTTACTGTGCTGTTTCTGTTATAACAACATTGTTTTTAAAGATCTGCTATTTATGAACATTTCTTCTTTTCCTCTAAGGCTTGCAACTGTAGCAACACTGGTTCAACCAATCTGCAGTGTGATGTACTGACGGGTCAATGCCAGTGCAAAGTTGAATTTGGAGGACAGGACTGTTCCAGGTGTGCATTAGGCTACAGGGACTACCCAGACTGTGTTGCCTGTGACTGTGATTTGAGTGGAACCAAAGCGGAGATGTGTGATGACAGTGAAGGACTTTGTGGCTGTGAAGAAGAAACTGGCATCTGTGCCTGCAAGGTACTGAAGTATTCAGACCCTTTTGGGACAGCATTGGGGTTTTCTGGACATGCATTACATAAAAGTCATGGAAGGTGTAGGGCTGAAAGGACTTCAAAAGGCAACCTGCATCCCTTCTTTGAGACATTTCCGAGTACACCTAAATCACCCCTAAAGGATTTTCTGTGCCAGCGCTAAAGTGTGCCAGTCTTATTATTAGTCAGTGGGGTTAAAAACTGTGAGATGACATTCCCCACTTTGGACAGACACAACACAGCTGTAGGCAGAAGAGATAGCAACATTACCAACATGGCGTTGTTATTTCTGTTCTCAGAAATTCCTGTGATAATACTAGACAGTTTTTCTTTCCTACCTCCCTTTGTTTTGTTTTACGTAGCCAGGTAATTTTATTTCCAGTTTGTGGTCATAAAATTATTGTGGCACAGTATTGTAGTTCTCTTTTAGACAGAATTCATGGAATTTGATGTGGATGTGTGTTAAGAAGTTAGGATCAAGACCCATTGTATGCGTAATCACAAAAAGTAATTTCTGGCTGACTAATGCTCCATCCTTGCTAAATTTACAAAACAGCCACTGTACATCTGGTAGAAAAATGACTGTCTTTCTAGTCTTGTACAGGATTTGGCATATTTCACAACTATGGTCTCGCTGCAGTCCTAAATTCAAGTAGATTGCATTTGCTCAATGTAGGATCCATGTGTTTATTCTATATTAAGTGAATTTCTGTAACTACATAATTCTTGTACTATATTCAGAGTCCTCTCTTTCGTGGATTAGTATTGTAAGGTAGAAATGAATGAGAATGCATTTGTCTTGCTTTTCCTGTTGCTCCTAGATTTCTGTCTACCTCCTTTTGAAAAGGACAAAGTACTGGCCATGAGTTCTGGGACAAAATTTTTTTAAATCTTGTTAAATACATGAGAATGGTGCTAGTGACTTCAGTGTCACTATATTTCTCTGTGTGATGTAAATGCCTTCTGATACCAAGAGCAATGCTTTATGAACCATTTTTAATGGTACAATTTTTACGTGTTTTTTTTATCCCACTTGCTTTTTTCTACAGTTGCATTTTGGCTTGCAAATAGTTCCAATAATAATAGTTCATAACTCATATGCATTATTTCTTAGTTGCTATTTAGAAGGTTTTTTTTCTGAGTACACATAGAACATTGGAGAAGAAACAGCTGTAATAGATAAAAGTATTCTGATGCAATGAGCAATACAGAGAAAATGTTTCTACCTCAAGCCAGGGAAAACTATTCCTTCATAGAGTCTAGGAATACTTTGCTGCAAGAGTTGCACTTCTGAGTGCAGGTCGCATTAATTGATATCATCTTGAAGTTTCTGAGCAGACAATCTCTGATAAAAAGGTTGGCTTTTTCTTAACTTAAAAGCATAAATTCCCTACATGCTGTTTTGGCAATGAATAACTTCATTCTCTGTGTAGAGATAGATAGACAGCACTTCTACAGCTTCTTCATGCTAAATGTGAAAGCATTTTAAAAAACTAATTAAATGTTAGAAAACTCCAGTGAAAAAGCTATTATATTCTTATCCTCTTTATACAAATAGAAAAAATGAAATACAGAGAAGTTTTTTCTGCTCATACACACATCGTTTTATTAGGTTTGGGAACAGCACATTGATTCAGATGATGTAGCCTGCTCTTTTGAAAATCCAAATGATAATGATAGGAAGAAACCAATAAATACAAAATGGAGAATCTCAATGTTTTTTTAAATGTGGTTATGTTGCAAGTTCTGATTTGTTTCCTATGCTATAACCAAAGGCAGGGTTTAGGAATAACTCACGTACATTGCTAATAGTGAAGTCTGAATTGACATTCTTGTATAAAAAGAGGAAACATTACATACAGAGATTTAGTAGTATAGAATCTTCTGAAAAGGTGAGAATCTGTTCTTGAAAGATTGAGTGATAGAAAAGAACTTACTTCAAGGAAACAAATGTATGCCTTCATAGGTCTCTCTCCAATCTTCTGGTTAAAGGTGCCAGTGGGCACTGACTGTAGTTTTGGGTGTTTCTTGAAGTTGGACTTACCAGTTGGGAATTGAGTGCAAAAACAGACACTTGGGCATAGGTCCCCTGGTTCCTATTCATACTGAGCAGTTTCTTTGACTTTGAGAGCCCATTTTCTGGGGTGCGGGGGTTGGTTGGAGATTTTTCTGTCTTGAATGGAAATGTATAGCTGCTAATTTTTGCTAGAAATTCAAATACATGGGTTTAGCTCGAATGTTCCATGTTTGGGTTTTTTTAAAAGAAAAACAGCATTGGAAAATAATGAAAAAAATAATGTACTGCATAGTAAAATGGAACAGATACAATAAGTGACTTCCTGTTATGTAGTTTACATAGCAACTAGTTTTTCTTCCAAAAAGAACCATCTTTCATTCGGCTAGCAAAGTAACATGAGGGTGCTGTTATCTTTTTTTATTTCCTTCAGGAAAATGTATTTGGTCTACAATGCAGTGAGTGTAAACCTGGCACTTTTGCTCTGTCTGCTAACAATGCACTAGGTTGTACACCGTGCTTCTGTTTTGGGATGTCCACAGTTTGTTCGGAACTAGAAGATCATGTGAGAATTCCTGTAAGTAAAGTGACATGAATATACAGACACAGTTTGATGTTATCCTCATGTTAGCTACCACACTGCTGTGCCTAAGGTTGCATACATGTCATGAATCAGGCTGAATATAATTGGCTAGCCTATGGAGGCAGTGGTGTATGGCAGAACAAAAGAGAAAGCAAATGGTAAGTGGTCATAGTCTTATTTCTGAAACGTTGTGTTTCACTCTTCGCTTTTTAAAAAACTAATATCAAACATGTTTCCCAATTTTTTTGTTTGGGCATGTATTACTCTAAGATGGACTATTGACTAAATAGCTAAAACTGTTAATAGTATGTTAGACTGAGATAGAATATTTTTATTGAATGAATCTTTCGCTCTTTGTGTTGCAGACAACCTTAACTCCAGATCAGTCCATTCTGCATGTAGTAGCTCAAAGTAACCTGACTGGAACAGTGGAAGGAGTATTTTCGCAATTTCCTGATGTTTTACTGGATGCTGCCATAGTCAGAAAATACTTAAATACAGAAACATTTTACTGGAGGTTACCAGAGCAGTTTCAGGGAGATCAGGTAAGATCATTAAATAATTAGAATGCTTTGTAGATAATTTCTTTATTGTCTAATAGTCAATCCTTTATTGTATAACAGTCACTTTATCTTGATAACATTTTTCTGCATTAGTTCTATTCCTGTAGGTCATAATATTATAAATATTCAGTGACTGAGCAAGCACAAACAATATGTTTGCATTACCCTTTCCTAATGAGATTTTTCTTGACCCTGTGAATTGGTAACACCCGTATTTAATTACCATGTTACTCTTCAGAGATCATATGGGGAGAAAAGAGGGATGTATTCAATTTTACTGTAGAAACCTGAAAGAGTTTTCAGCCTTGATGCTAGATTCAGTATATAGATCATGGAATCTCTATTGCTTAGGAATTAAATGAAAATTGAGTGCACACCTTGAAAGGGCCTAAAAAAAGAAATTGAGACTGCTTTTTAGAAATACGCATTTAACCTTGGTGCAAAACCTGCTGAATTTAAGTCAATTTTCATGTTTTATTGCCAATTCTTCAAAGAACTGACAGTTTTCAAGTCTTCTGATGACGTTAAAATATTTTCAGCTAGTAGCTCTAACCTTGGAATAAATAAAAGTTATAATTTTTTATCCAAACAGCTCATGGCCTATGGAGGGAAGCTGAGATATACTGTTGCTTTTTATGCTTTGGATGGCTTTGGAACCTCAAATTTTGAGCCACAGATTCTAATGAAGGGAGGTCACACCAGCAAGTTGGTCATCTATGCAGACAACTCTTCTCCAGAAAACGGAGTAAGAACTGACAAGGAAGTAGAAATGAAGGAGGTAAGCCAAAACATCGGTGTGGAAATATTTCCTTTCTTCTATGAGCTTTTACAGAAAAGCTCTCTATATTTAATAAAATACTTGGAAAAATGCATATCTGATTTCAAATACGCTGCGTAAATAGAGTGCTTGGATTAAAATGCATCTATTTTAAGGAAAAAATGGCTGGGAATATCGTGCTATAGCAGCAAATAACATTTTGACATTGTTTCCTCTTTTGGAAGTGCTGAAGGTGTTGCTGTGGCAAGCTTTTCAAACACAGACTCAGATTTCAGTGATGAATGACAGGCAGACAGGTATTGTCACTCTCAGGCAGTCTCGTGATTTTGTAGCCTGTATGTTACACTCAGAGCCCAGGAGCTTCATATGGGATGTGAGTCTTAGCCTAGCAGGAGCAGTAAGTTGCAGTAGTGCCCACTGGAGAATTTCAGAGGAGATAACAATGACCTCCTCTGGTCTCTGGGACTCTCTGCTGACTGGGGCTGAGTTGAGGTCTAGTCTCTCTTCTTGACAGGAGGCAGAACACAGTCACAGCAGCTGTTTCTAACTGCACACAAAATGAGTGCTGTGACATTGTGGTCTTTTGGCTGTCTGGGTTCTCCGGATCTAGCCAGAAAAAGCTGTGCCGTGCAGGCCTGGACCGCTTTCCCGTAGAGACTGATCATGGAAGTTGAGTGCAGGGAAGGAGAGGAGAAATGATATAAACCCATGTCTTGTTCTACCATGGAGCAAGATTTTGGATTTTCTGGGACCTGGAGTTTAGACATAGTCACTGTGACTGCATTTCTGAAAGAACACGTAAGGAGGAACAGAGCATTACTTTGAAGTGAGCTTGAACACTCCTTATTTTAATAGTATGTGTTATGTTTCCCTAGGATTCTTGGAAGTATTTTAACTCTGTGTCTGATGAGCCTGTCTTACGTTCTGACTTCATGTCTGTGCTAAGCAATGTTGAATACATCCTTATCAAGGCAGCTTATGGCCAAGGATTACAGCAAAGCAGGTAAAGCAATCTCTGATAGCATTTACTTATTATATTGCATTTACTGTGATTTAACCTAGAAATAGTCCCAACTGAGCTATACAGTAAAGATTTAACTCAAATTAGAGAAATTTCCAATTTCCTATTTATGACTTTTGTTCTTCCTCTGATAAGAAAACATGACCTTTAATGGCAGCAGAATCCCTCTTTAATTCTTTCTGTGAAACACTAAATGTCTCTGCTGCCTACTTTGGTAGAAAAGCCCATAAAGAAGCACAGAGCCTTACAGGCTGATGCAGTGTTCTGCAGGATGGGTGATATAGTTAGATATTTTCTAAATTGTTTCTTTCCCATCTTATTTTTATGGGTATTTAAATTTTTGTTTGTTTTTTTTCAATTGAAACACATGGTTCCCTGAGTTCTTGGGTTTGTACCAATCTAGGTCTCTCCTATAGCTTTACGCACTCTGGGCAGTAGTAGAAAAATATTCTCACCTTGGAATGGTAGCATTTTACTGCCATTTTGAACAGAACTTGGTTACTAATGAAAGGGAGGAGATGCGATATGGTCATTGCATCTGTCAGTTTGGAAGCTAACAAGACAAGCAAGAGATGCATCCAATGAAAACCCAATATTTGTATATCTTCACAGCTGTGAAGAAGTGTTGTTCCACTTCCAGATTTGGGATTATTTTTGATTCGCATGCCCTCAACTATCTTTTTCTTAGCTCTGTCCAAAAATCTGTGGGACAAAACAGGTGTATTTCTGTCTAGTGTTTCTGAGGCAGGAATACATGCTCTTGCATAGTGGGTTTGTCAAGTTTGGCAGACCAATGGGAATCAACTTATATTACTTTGAAGTACTTCTGATTTGTTTGTTGTAGGTCCCTAGATCCCATAAATAAGTAAAGAATCTTCAGATTTTATTGAGATATTTGCATGGGGAAAAGGGGATCATGGGACATTATGTATGGTAGCCCTGACCTTGAAGCAGAAAAATGTTTGGATCTCAGTTTTGGTGCTAGGACTTCTCTAGATGTTCACGCTCTCTTCTGCATATATCTTGTAGAATTGCAAATATCTCAATGGAAATTGCAATGAAGTTTGAAGAAATGCATCTAGGCAGAGCTAGAGCTCATCTTGTAGAGCAATGTAGATGTCCTGCTGGTTATGCTGGATTGTCCTGTCAGGTACAGAATCCTTGAATCCTTTTTGTGTGTCTAATAGTGAGATAATAAAAAAAGTTACTTAAACAGCTTTTAAAATTGTTGTAACTGTTGATAGCCGTGATCATGTATTTTTTTTTAATTTTACTCCCCTTACAAACAGGGCTGTGCTCCAGGATATTACAGGGGAAAGCATACAAAACTCAGTGTAAAAGAGCCTCACACTCTGATAGCACCTTGTGTGCCATGTCAGTGCAACAACCACAGTGAAACCTGTGATCCTGAAACTGGAAAGTGCTTGGTATGTACAGTTTATACATTTTTCTATTGGTTTCACCTGAGTATACAATGGAAGTAACCTATGGAAGGAGTTTCTGGGAGAAGTATATGGCTGTACTATTTGGATAAAGTATAATTTCCCCCCCAGCTCTGAAAAATGGAAAATCTGAGTAGTATTTCCTTTAGGGTCCATTCAGTAAAATTATTAAGCTTTTTGGGCACTAACATCTTCAAAATCATTAATTATTTTAGTTTTAATTTTACTTTAAAAATAACTCATGTATCAGCTCAGTGTATCTGTTTTTCTGTGAGATGTTTTGAGCTTCTGTCCTTGGTCTGGCAAAGGTCCACTTAATCACACAAAAAAGAAGTAAAGGAAGCAGTAAGCCATAACACACCACAGACTAGGTCAAAGTCAAATTCTTTGTCTCTCAAGAAGAGAATCCTCTGGGCAGCTTTAAGTGAGGCTTTTTTAACTCCCAGAAACTAAAGTAGTATAAGGATATGTGTCAGCTAAGTTCATTTGCTCACTTTTCTTATTTTATCCCAAAAGTTGCAAAGAGGGGCCACATCTTACTAACACATTGCCTCTCTCTTGTGGGCTGACAGCCCTGTGAACAGCAAATTCTCAGCTAACCAAATAAAGCATATTAAGTCTGTTCTCTGGTATGGCTCAATATTCTTTCCTAAAGCTTTTTCAGTTGCTTTGTTTCTCCAATGGTGAGTAGGTTAGTTCAAAGTCAACTTCTGCTGAATTCATTCTTGAAGTCAGTTTTTAAAGTGAGTTTCCTTTGTTCTTCAGGCTTTTGTAAACCATTCTTTTGCTTTTAGGTTTGTCCTAAAGTGTGTATCTCATGAGTAAGAACTATGGTGCTCATTTCTACAAGGCCAAAACACATAGGTCTTTCACACTGGTGAATACTATGCATTCTTCCTCTCAGCTTCTCATTGCAGGGGTGGCAAGTCACCTATGTGTTGAGATTACTAAGACATTTCTGGCTGAGTAGTGTGTGCAGAAGAGATGTTTTTCACCTCTGACTTCTGCTCCCATACAATAGGAGGCTGCATTGCTACTGGTTACTGTCTTCAACTAGCCTCTAAAATATACATGCTTGCAAGAATATGAATCCAAAAAAAGGAAAAAAACCCAGAGGAACTGAATTTTATTCACTTAGGGGACTAATCAGTTAAATTATGTTTATAATACCGATTTAGTGTTTTAATATTAATAGCACTGGCTCTTGATCAGTACTGTTGACAAATTAAATATAGTGTCTATGAATCCTAACTGTGGATGGTCCTTGGCTTATAGCATTCAAACGCATTTGCTGAAACACTGATGTTTTTCATCCGGGTATCCTGTTTAATTTTTCCATGAGTTGCTTCTTTTTTTTGAGGATTTTTTGCTTTGTACTGTGATTTCCTGGCCTGAATTGGATTAATAGAAGCAGAAATATATAAACCTTAATGGAAATTTAGAACAGAAATTAGGTCAGCCTGCCTGAGTGGGCATTCACATAAGAGAAAATATGCTGGCATTCCGCTTATTTTTGCATAAAAGGTTCCTCCACTCAGAGAATGCTGACCAATGGGTAGTGACATTTAGAGATGATTGTTGGAAACTGTATACATTTATTGACTTCGGGGAAGATAAAGTTCCTCTTGTTGTTTATTGTTGTTTTAAACTGACTGAATTCCTTTTTGTGTATCAGAACTGCAGAGATAACACAGTTGGTGATTACTGCAGTGCTTGTGCTCCAGGCTACTATGGGAAAGTAATTGGATCTGTCAACGACTGCTCTCTTTGTGCCTGTCCCAGAGCCAACCCTGTTAGGTAACCAGAACTTATTAAATCCAATGTACATTTTAGCATTCTGGATTTCTTGTGCTGTATGTCTTGCCTCCTATCCCCCCATGCTATGACAACAGGAGTTAGTTATCATTACATGTCCTTAATTTTTAGACATTTGAAAGCTACCTATTTCAGTAAATGGAGCTTACATTCTGAGTTGTTCACAGCTAGTGGTAACTCTGTGAGGTTTTAAAATAAAAAGTTTAATGGATAGATAAGTCAATTTTTTCTCTAAGAGTGGATCAGACACACAGAATGTTTTATAGATAATGGAGTAAGTTGCTCTGGCATGTTTTAGTTTCAAATGTGGGTCCCTTTCTTAATTCAAAAAACAATGCTTTTACATTTACAAAGATTCAGGCCATCTCCAGACAATGCAGGAACTTTTCATGAGATCAGTCCTAGGGGAAGAACAAGTACTCTTTTGTTTGAAATTTATACATCTGTTTGTTTGGTAGAGGAACAGTTAACTTCTTATTTTGAAAATCAAAATGCTGTGCAGACTGATTTTTCTCCAGAAGCTTGAAAAGCATATTTGTTGTTTGCTTTTGGATAATTGAATCAGAATAAGAGTCTAGCAACTCTGATGTTCTCATGCAAGTGTCAGTTAGATATATACTATAGCCATATCATGCAGCATCCATTTTTCATTGTCTTATCTTTTAAAAGGAAAGCTATAAGGTGCTTTAGCATTTTATACAGTAATGGAGTCGCATTGGGAAAGCAAACTTTTTAAGAAATAAATAATTTAAAGTACAAATTCTAGAGCACTGCATCAGATTGAGCAGAGGATGCTGTTGTTTACAATATTTAACCCGTGGCTGAAGTTGTTCTCTGTCTTTGTATGGTCTTCCATTTATGTGCTAGCAGGTATTTGTTTATCGTTCTTCCAGTTTTAGTCCCACTTGTGTCCTGAAAGGTGTTCAGGATTACCACTGTGATGCTTGTCTCCCAGGATATGAAGGACAGTACTGTGAAAGGTGAGTTACACATGATGTCCCCATTTATCCCCAACTCCCAAGGACAGTTTGATTAATATGAGCCATATTTGTACTTGGAATAGGTAATTCAGTGTTCATAAATAAATATATGAATGAGTGCTCAAGGACTTAGTGATTTGTTAGTTACTGTTAAGAAGCCATTAATTAGAAACCTGTCAGTGATTCTCAAAGATAAATACAACGTCTAATTTTATGATGAATATTCCCTGATGTTCGGTGTCCCATTCCTCCCTGTGTAGGTGCTCCCTTGGCTATTATGGTGACCCTCAGCTTCCCGGTGGCAGCTGCCATCTGTGTCGGTGCAATCCAAATGGCTCTGTTCATGTTAATTGTGATCGTGCAACTGGCCAGTGCCTCTGCAAGCGAGGCGTGACAGGACAGCTTTGTGAGGAGTGTGAACCGAGACATCTTCTTGTGGAAGATGAGTGTGTTTGTAGGTGGTTTTAAAATTGTTTACTCTCCCAATGGGCTTTGGTCTGTTCCAGTGATATTTATGTGCACATGATTATTCCTTGAATGTTTTTATGGTGTCAGGCCCTATTCTTTCTATGAAAGGAAATAAATCCTAACAACTTAATATCTCTGTAAAACAGGAGGGAGTGGACTAGATAATCTCCAGAGGTCCCTTCCAACTTCAGCCATTCTGTGAACACAGAGGAGACTACAGTAGAGATCATAACATCAGACAAGCGGTTAATCCTTAAAATGGCTTATTTAGTGTTACAGACTAAGTTTAAGGAAAGATAATTTTAATACTATTTTGCTTTCTGTAGCATACCTTTATTTATTTGAAACTGCTGAATTCCTATGTCATTGACCTTTGGATGTGAGGTTGCTGTAATAATACTTTTGGAGTTATCCCAGGTATGTAGGCATACTCCACTGATAATTAGTCACATTCCACCAATAATTAGTCATGTAATTCCTTATGAGAGGGTGGATAGCAGAAAGACACAGCAAGTACAGTTATCTGCTTTTACAACGAATTGGGATTTAGGACTCAGATTTTGCTTTGTATAAGTTTAAAAAATCCCCAAGGAATAAATGGAATTACACCACTATAAGCTTCAATTTTCTGTCTTCCTAACCTGTTTGAGTGAATGTCAGTGGCATCACCCTGGATTTATAGTAATATAGCTAAATATGCTCAATAAGCTTATAATACAGCAAGCAGCTCAATAGCCAGCAGGATCAATAAGGCTTGAATGTGTGCTAGCCTAAGGAGAGTATGTTTGGAATAGGTCCAGTCTTGGGGCAGGAAGGGAAGGGCAACACTACAAATCTGTATACTGAAAATTATTATACTTAATCACTCTTACTCAAAAGGTGAAGGCATATACTGTGTAAATCAAAATAAATTTCAGTATTTGGTGGCTTCTTTTTAATACTAATATTGCTTCCTCCTCTTAATGGTTTATTTAGCTTGTGATGACAACTGCACAGGAGTTTTGTTAAACAGTTTGGATAATCTCAACAAGGCCATACTTTCAATGAACCTCACTGGTGTTGCCCGTGTGCCATATGGGATATTGTCAGAGTTGGAGAATGCAGCAAAACATCTGAAGGTAAAATGAACGCACAAATAGTAGAAATACTTAGTCACACCTTTAAAGCAAAACTTGCATCCACTCACGTGTGCCGGTAATTTAACAGAAGCCCTCCTGAAGTTCATGGCTTGATGTATTAACAGATGTTAATAATTACAATATCTGAAAGCAAACTTGATTAAATTACATGTTTATGCTTCAGCAGAGATACTCTTATCCTTTAGTTTTAGTGGCTAACCTTTTAGTTATAAAGCATCAGTTATGCTTCCCTTCCTTTATGTCATAAGGCATAACGTACTGCATTATTGTAATACTTTAAGGATACAGTTGACTTGCTTTCTGTAATTGTTTTGTTTGTATAGGAGCGTCATCTTCCAGGACTATAAACTTTATTCAATATGTAGCTTTTATTTAGCACTTTAATTATAAAACAAAGTCAAATCTTATGTAAAAATAAAAGCAGTTTAAGTCTCTCCTTTAGTACATACATTTTGTTATATTAAAATCAAATCAAAGCCAGCTGTCACTCTTTTGGAAGTGGGATGCTAAAGGTGATATAAAATTTTTTGTGACTATGATGTAATTTCTGTTTATGTAAGGCCACGATGTTCTTTAAACAACTTAATCTCGAGGGTAAGTTGGTAGTCTCGTATTTTTTCTGTTTGGAAGCAGGTATTCCCCTCTTTCTGGCTAATCAAAGATTACCTTCCCTTGTGCCTTGTACCAAAGTAAGTGTAGCTGGAAGCCAGAAAATCCCCAAGTTTGTTTATGTGAATTACAGATCTTCCCTGAAGGGCTGTCCCC
This sequence comes from Ciconia boyciana, assembly GCF_034638445.1. Classification (NCBI taxonomy): domain Eukaryota; kingdom Metazoa; phylum Chordata; class Aves; order Ciconiiformes; family Ciconiidae; genus Ciconia; species Ciconia boyciana. The sequence continues at coordinate 55,885,630 of NC_132935.1, read as the reverse complement.
TGCACTGTATTGTGTCTGCGTCATGCTGATTGCTCTGGAACTTGAGTATTTCCTCTTTTCTATGCATTAGGTGTGGGTCTTTCAATGAGAAAGTTATCAAATCAGATCATCTGCTCCTCATTGCTTCTGCATCTTCAGTCCATCTAAGGACTTCAGTAGTTCTGTTTTTCTAGTTAAAGGCTCCTGCTCTACTCCTCCTAACATATCTAGACATACTTGCTGTCCCATTCTGGGTTTTTGAACTGGGCCTTTAAGGAAACTTTGCTGTGCTTTATCCTGGGAAGCTCAAGAGCTTCAGCTTCTGTTTCTCTTTCACTTGTTCTTTCCTCATGCTGAGGAAAAGACTTTGAAATTTCCATTTAACACAAGGCTGTTGGATAATCCTGTGTATTACTTCTTCAAAAAGTTGGGCAAAATGATACTTATTATGGTATTTACAATGGTTGGCTCTGAAACATCTGAAATCTAAAAATGACCTTTCCCAGACTTGCTCTCTTTGTAAGAGATGCCTTAAGTTTCTTTGCATCTTTAGAGAAGTGGTATTCTGTTGCAGGCCTTGACTGTTGCAGGCCTTGACAAGGAAATGATACACTTGGGTACAATGGTCTATTTATTGCCATATATAGCAGTTCTGAGGTGACCTTGAAGCCAAATACAGCCTATTATTCTCTCTTATTGGTGAGAGGATCTGCAGGGCTGCTTGTGTTACCTTATCGTGTCTGGAGGGCCAAAATCCTGAACTCCTGAGTGCCATGCGCTGGGTTTTGACATGGAAACATAGAGCTCTCCAGGGTCATCCTCACAGATATACCCTAGATGCAGCTGTTTTGACAAGACCAGCTGCTGAAACAGTAGCAGCTGTGGGACTGGATGGAAGCACTTAATTTGATGGGCCTTGGAACTTCTCAAAGTAGCTTATATGGGCAGCCCAGACTGTGTTGAAATTGAGAATCAGGAAAGCAGAAATTATGCTTCCTTCTTATTACTTGATTGAAAGTATGACATGGCTGGATCCTTGTTTCCTTATTTAAAGAAATGACCCACTTAGTTGCATGAACTGCATGTATGTAATTACTTTATGTCATCTTATGTGCTTTGCAAATCAGTCATTTAAAACATATAAATAATCTAGATAGTGTGCATAGTTATTTTCTTCCCAGAACTTCTCTGGACACACAACAAAGTCTTTAAATTACAGTGTGCTGTTTCTTCTGGTTTCCTATAGGGGTCTATAGTTCCTAGACAAGATCCAACTTACTCATTAGCTACAGTAAAAGAAAGTCTTCTGACTTTATCAGGAGGAATTGATCAGCTGCATGAAGAGGTAGGTGCTGGCTTCTTTATTCTTAGCCTTTCTGGAGAAATCCTTTGAGATTTCATAGCATGGTACATAAATGCCAGAGAGCTGTTTAGAAATTATTTTACATCTATAGAGTTCAATGAAAGAATTCAGTCCATTCTATAGTCTTTCTGAGGAGGGGACTTAACTGGTCTGTGGAATTCTTCTGCAAACTACAGTGTTTTATGATACTGTACAGGAGATTTGCATGGTTTCTGTTAAAGTTCAGAAGCTTTTTGTACTGTGATCACTTAAGGCCCTAAAACTGGAGAAAGGGAAATACTTTCTTCTTACTGGTTTTAACATGTGGAGTTTATTCAAAATTATGTCATAGCTGAATATTCTCCAAAAAGTCTTTGATAGCTATAGTATAGTGTTTAAAATGATCTCAGCAGAAATAAATCTGTGGCAAATTCACATGAAAAGCAGGCAACATTTGTATTCTTTATTCAGTTTTAACACAAGAAAAATTGTAGGTAGAAAATTGACAGTTTACTTCAGCTATTAGACCTCGTTTGCTGACCATATGTATCTATAATTTTCTGACCATGTATACATAATCTAACTAGGTGCCTGCACTAACAGTGTTGTTACTGCTAATAGTGATGTATCCAGAAGAGTGATTTTTTTAAGGTACGTTAGTTGTAGCTAAAATAATATATAATGTTTACTTTGTTAAAGAAATAGCTTTGGTAATTATGATCTTATTGCTTCTGAAAATAATGGATAACACAATTCTTCACTGATATCAAAGGCTGGAACTTTCAATATAATTAAGGCATCTGCAAGCATGGAAGCATCAGAGATTTATGAATCAGCTAGGTCTACCTTATCAAAAAACATTTTTTTCTCTCACAAAGTATTCTCAATATTGGGAAAAAAGTATAAAAACCATAGAGAAATGTCATGAATGAATCAGTGTTTTAGGAGAACTGTCAAAGATTATCTCTGATTTTATTCTAGTTGTCTAGATTTTTGAAAAAAGCTTGGCAGCTTAACACAATGACTCAGGAAACCAGGAATAAAAGTCGAGAACTGACTGGATTTATTGACACAGTACATACAACCATCAAAGGTATCCTGCTTTTAAGATATTTCCACTTCTTTACAGAATTTAGAAGGGTATTTCCTTTGCAACTCTTAAAAGAACTATTTACATGGAAAGTGCTGCAGTTTGCACAGGGGGTTCACATATATTCTTTTTTTAATGATATGACTAAATTGTTTACTTTCCTACTTAGTACTTGCTGAAGTTGCTATGTCACTAAATGAAACACTGGGCTTGGATCTCCCGCTATCAAACGCTACATCTCAGAGCCTGCAGGATGATATTTCTGCCCTTTTGGATGCATTGCGCAAGAAAGATTTTGTTCAACAGCACCATAATGCTACTAGTGTCCTAACGTAAGCCTGTTCTACTGAAAACTTTATTTCACATATGTCTATACTATGCAGTACTGCTTTTTGGAGAGATATCTGGAGAAACATTGTGCTGTAATAAGGGGCAGTGTGATGGATAACTAGCCCAGGCTATGAACTCTCAATTTGGAGTCACATGATTTGAAGATATTTGGGCATCCCACGTGATACTAATATAGCCAAAGCCTGTTCATTTGGATGTGATACAAAATTCCCTTGCAATAAGTGAAAAGACTCCCTGGTTCCAGTTTGTTTCAGGTCTGGCCCTAATACACATCTCCTTGTTGCTTTTAGGTAGGAGACGTCATAGAGCTGTCTCAGTCAATTGCAAGTCCAGGACATGTCAGGTCTGCTGAAAGACATGACGATTTATTGTCACTGCAATATGTATCACATAGATTTGCAAATGAAACCAAGGCATTTGTTTCAGCATTCTGACCCACTGTCTAGGATTGTATTCAGTTGTCTTGATTTGTCCCCAGTTAAAGGCTATTTTAAAATGGCTTTTGTATTCATTATTAGTGCTTATTGCCAGACTTGACAGTATAAAACATTGACTGTTCCAACAGTCAGCAAAATTTTTGTTCCAGCTTCAGAAATACTAAGTATTGCCCTAGCCCACCAAAAGCTATAAGCATGTTAACATTGCTTTCAAGGGACAAAGATTTAGACCAGAGTGGAATATATCTGAAAATTTTACTTTTCTTTATTAAGTGCTTTGGATTAGGCAGGATAGAATGTTTGTGTTGGTAGCATGTCTGATTTTGTTCGACAGACTCCTGTGCTTGTCCTTGTGCTGAATATTAAATTGTACAGAAGCTAAATGGACATGAAAATGGACTAGAAATGTACCATTTATCCTTATATTTATTAGGAACTTCAAATAGCTTTTTCTGCACTTACAAAAATGTCTCAAAATGTCCTGTTGCATAGTAACAGAATGTTCTGACTTTCAACATCAGCATTTGAGCTGTTATACAAGGCATTTGTAAATTAACTTTTTCAATTATAGGCTCTGTTGAAATTTCTGAAAGTTCTCTGATAAGTGTCCTTTGGCAGATTGAAGAAGAAAGTTAATAAGATTTATAAGATTGTTTGCTCTGCAGAATTTATCATGCAATGCAGCTGTAAATTCAAAACCGATTTAAATAAGCAACTTGCCAGTCCATTTTTCAGGGAGCAGAAGTTACCACATGGCTCACAGCAGACTGAGCTTGTGATGACATACTGTTAAGCAACATTCGTAACTGAGGTCTCTGCACATTTGCCACGTAAAGCAAAGTTGTCAAACAATTTGGTATATAACCTTTTTACTCTACACTGAAATGGAAGCCATTACTGTCTTGTAAAATACTTTCATTCTTGTAACTTTTTTAAGGCTATGGCTTCTGAGTGTAAGGACTCTGAATTACTAGTTTTAGGAAATACATGCAAATGCACATCTGCTATTCAATAAGAAAGATGGAATGTGTTTTGCTGTGTATAATTGTGAAATAAACTAGGTTTCTTTTGCTTTGGCTAAAGATCTATATGATTTGAAATCAGATTAAAAGGGACAAACATTTACGTAAAAGTATCGTTACAGCTGCAGTGTGCAGCGTATGTGCTGAAATGAAGAGAAACAAAGGAATAGACTTTCAGGATCATTTTCAGTTCGATTCCTTCAATACTGGAAAGTGTTCAAACGGAGATGCAAATATTCCCAAATAGAACAGCTGAAGTGATTAACAACTGACAAATTTGGGGGGATTTGATATTTCCCAGATAATGTCTGTTACTGATTAAAAAAGATAAGTGCAGAGATTGCTCATTTCAGTGTTCATTTTAATGAGACTATTTATTTTTATTTGATACTTAAACTTTTCAGGACTCTTGGGTATATTTCTTTCAGTTCTGGTTACTTGTTTCTTTCCAATGACAATCCTCATAATTGATGCTTTGATCCTACATGCAAAGTATGAATCACTACAATTAAAATATGGAGCAGTCCTAGAGGAATGTTTCACAGAGATTTTGATGTGGGGGATGTCCCAAATTAAGTCCAAGGAAATGTGATTTATACTAACCCCTTTCCCCCCTAGTCACCTCATACAAAGTTTATTAACTGTATTACTGCCCTCTCCCCCAGGCAGTTATCTTTTTGTGTGGTAAGACAAGTAACTAAGCTACCATGTATATGTATGCTATTATAGAAAAAAATTGCAGACTTTTGTAAGAAGATGCATTTAAATTAATTTCACATGAGCCCATTTTCTCCTCAAGAAATCTCCTTTGACGTTTATTTATTTTCTGATTCCTCTCTTTGTCAGAGATGCAGAAAATTTGTTGATCCAGGTTCAGAAAGAGTATCTTAAACCCCAGCAGGAGCTTGCTGAACTAAAAAAGGATGCAATCCAGCTCTTATCAAAGCACAACAGCAGACTGCAAGATGCCCAGGACCTGGTGAATGAGGCGCTCGCTAACTTCAATGAGACCAATCGCTTGTTTCCTCTTATCTCTAGCAACCTGGCAGAGTTAAATGTAAGACTGGACAATCAGTGTTGTTGCATAACAAATACCAAATATGAAATTGTGTTTAAAAGCTGCTTTTTAGACTTTAATAAAATTGTACATGTTTAAACATGGTAATATATGTGACACCTTAAAAACTCAAAGGAAACCAGACCCCTGTTTGAAAACCAAAAAATGATTATGTGTTATGTGAACTCATCTGCACTAGCTGACTTTACAGACTACTATAAAACACTTGATTTATGCTATAGGACAAAAAGCTAAATATAAAGGAAGGTGAAGAAGTCTCGACCATGCTCATTAAAGAAGGGAAGGTCCTAGTAAACACTGCTGCTGCTCTTGCTCAAGATGTAAAGAACTCTACGTCTGTAAGTTCTTAAGTTTTAACATCCTCTTTGACACTATATCAGGTGTATTTTGCTATTGGAAAAAAAGAGGAAACCATTTTGTTATGCAGAACCTGGAGGTCCACCAGGATGGGCTAGTCCTATGGAGCACCAAACTGCGACACCACGTGGATGAGTTGGTGATGCAGATGTCTGTGAGAGGAGTGCTTGACCTGGTATACAGAGCCGAGGACCATGCCACCCAGTTCCAAAGACTTGCAGATGCACTAGAAAGGTGATACACTCAAGAAATATGAAATCAGGAGAGATTTACAGTCATGTCAGATTTGATTTAAATAGGTAGTAGCTTAATCCACTAAAGGAATTCCCTGCCTATGGCAGGGAAGTTGGACCAGATGATCTTTAAAGGTCCCTTCCAACCCAAACCATTCTATGATTCTATGATCAATTTTTATTCCCTGTTTCATTTCAAGTGCTTGTTACTTTTAATGCAGTGTACCTTTATTAAATGATATGGAGTGGGTTGATTAGTTCCACATTTCATGTGGTTGACTTACACAGTAACTAGTGAATTTTTAAATGCCCAGTGAGTGTTTCATGGTATGGCTTGAAAAGCGTCTGGTCTGTGTATGAATAGTTCTTGACAATATATCTCTGAATATCATCAAGAAGCTATTCCTACTATGACTCCATTATTGTTGCTTTCAAAGCATCTTGCAGAAATGAGTGGATTGCAATGTCAAATCCACTCAAATGCACTCTTAGAATTGGAAAGTTAGGAAGTTATTCCATTTAATTCAATTGAAATTAATCTTCTATCCCAGGAATCCTTCTAGGATTCTTGCTGTTTTGTCTTTTAAACTCAGAAGTTACGTGTTAAAAATTAAATCACATCAGATTGGAAAATTTACATGTATTTTAAGTTTGAGAACAGAAAATTTTGCTCTGAGTGACACTGAGCAACTCTGCTGACTTCATTTCAGCCAGATAAATTCAATAAAGAAAAATTTAATACAGAATAGCTTTCAGATGCTTATAATTTCCTCCTGGATTCTGTATTTCTCTACTTTGCTTTTGAGCTCCAGCTAGGAACTTGTTTCTGTTCTGTTCTGTTTAGGCGATGTGATTTGTTTGTTCTAAGTGTCTAAGTGGCTTTATAAATTGAAAAACTGACCATAAACAAAAAGGAACAAAATAGAAAAAAAATAGATTAAAACCTTCTTTGAACTAATTTTTTCAGTTCAAAATAATGAACTTAAAGCCTCTTATGCAACATAGGCAAGGTGTGCTCATTTTTTCAGAGTGCATCATGTATTCTAGGAAGATGTGCATGTTGTAACTGAAGACATGGAACTTGGTGCTTGATTAAGATATTCTCATGAAAACAGAATTACTTGTTAATTCTCTATTTAGTGGCCTCTCTAAAGTAAGAAATGTGACTCTGAACACAACTGCTGCTGTCTACACCCACTCCAGTGTTAAAAGTGTGATTGAAAGAACAGAGAGTGTGGCAGATGATGCATCTAGAGTTGTGAATGGCCCCTTGGATTTAGTAAGTATCAGTATTAGTATTTTAATTAACATCTTTCCCTTTCTCATTTTGGAATATTTGTTCTAATTGTTTTTGCACTTGCTGAAATTTGGGTCTTCTTCATGGAGGCATGTACGGCAGCTTGTCCTACCAACTAGTGTATCCTGAATCTGTACTCCAAGGCAGTAATGGCACCAGATTTCATGTTCTGTTTACCTTGCTTTTCTCTCTGCCACAGTGCCTTTTTACAATTTTTTCTGTTTTTTTAATGTCTAATGCATGGTTAACTGGACTGGACTTGATTCTATGAGTGTTTATATCAGTCATCTGACATGCATTCCTGTAGAACTTAAGTTCCCAGACCTCTGGCGCTCCCTTTCACCTTTGGAATTATTCAGCCATCTCCTTATTTGACCTGTCCCTCTTCCATTTCTATCTAGGTATTCCCAGCCACAACTATTTTGCTTAGTTGAGGACATTTCATAACCAAATGTATGTTTGTGTCTCATCTGTCATCCCTCTGCCTTGCAAGATTATGAGGCTGTTATTGAAACAGTAGATTAAAAAGACCTGACCAGTTACCAGTCTGACCTTATTACTTTAATATTATTCTGTTTCCCCCCTTTTACCTCTTTCTGCTTTTCCTGATTGTAAACCCAAGGAAGGAATGGGCTATGTTTTACAAGTGTCATGCACATTTTGCCTGACGAAACAAATATGTGACAATGCATTCACATAATAGTGATCAAAATAGTTGGCATTGTTTTGTGAGCTTGTATGTTATTTTATAGCACTCTGTCTTGTTAAAGCTTTGTACAGCATGAATCCTTCAAGGTACATTTCCAGATTTTCCAGTTGGAGAAATGGATTAAAAGAACACTTTAAAGACTGGGATTTTGAGATATCTCACTTTAAAGTGCTCAGTGATGGGAATTTTCACTTAACTAGAATTACTGATATTCCAACAGGCAACACTGAATCAGTAGCAGTGTTCAAACTAGAATTTGGTAGGTTTTGTTTCACAGTTGTCTTTTTTTATTAACTCACAAAGAGATTCAATGTCACGTTCTTGGACAAATGATTGCAACTTGTATTTTTTTTTAATTGATGCTTAATAAGGTAATAAATAGAATATCTCATAAATAGTGAGAATGTTCAGTAACTTGAAGTAGACATCTGCAGATACTTAAATGTTTTCAGCTGAATTTCTGTTTTTCGTATGTGGCAACTGATGTTTGTGTTTTTCAGCCAGAGGAGTCTCTCAGTCTTCTTGGAAAAGAAACTCTACTGCTTAGCTCCAAATTTCAGAATGAAGCTAAAAATCTTAAGAAAAAAAGTGATGGTCAGTTCTTTAGAGTTCACATTTCTGCTTTTTTTTTCTACATCCTGTTTTGTATGGGTTTTTTTAATGTGTTTTGTTTTGTTTTTTTCAAATGAGCATAAGCTAAGGTAAAATACTACATACAACTATATATGACTATATACATATTTTCATACAATTAAGATTAATGTATTATGGAGTCATGTAGTATTTTACTTTTTTGGGTAAGAATATAACTTTTCTCTGTAAACCTTTAAAAAATTGGTCTTCATTATACCTCATTTACCTCCAAGCAATGCTTTCTTTAAATGGCTGTTTTTCCAAATGTTATTAATTAAATCATTAGGGATTGTGCAGTAGATGAAGAACAAACATAATTCTTGAAGAAATACATTAATCCAATTTTATCTAATAAATCATGGATTACACAAGTATGTAGGGTGATACATCTTAAGTCATAATACTTTTTACTTGTTCCTTCTACACAGCTGAAATACAGTAACAAAAAAAGCTGAACTTTTTTTGCCTGTACAAAGTGCCTTTTGGCTCAGAGTCCCTCTATAAATTCCAAAATCCTTTTGGTTTTTTATGTCTCCAGAGATATCAGCAAGGCATTGAAGTCTGCACCATGGAAGTTCAAAAACATTTTGAACACAGACTTTGTGTAGGAGCAGAGGCTGGCCCTAAGGGAAATTTTGGACAAAATTGGACAGAAAGTGAATGTTTCACAGAGATAAACTGTAACTGTAAAATGGTCTTTGCTTTTAATATCAATGGCTTTACAAATATATATACATTTTATGTAAGTCAGATGGACAGACTACATACCTTTTTTGTTTCTTCTGTTCTACATACGTATTTTTATTTCTAGTGAGAGGATTCTGCAAAGAGATCACAAATAAATAAAAGAAAAACACTTCTTTGGCTCCTGTTAGATGTCACAAAAAGTGAAGAACATAATAAAAATTCTAAGAGTTCACAATCATGGAATCATTTTAATTTATAGCCTTTTTCTGACTGTGTTTCCAATAATTCAGTCTGATGGAATTGGCCAACAAGGATAACTTGAATGGAGCAGTGCCCACAGGAGCTTATCTGTGCATACTGCATTCATTTTGCATTCCTATTTGTAAAATGCTCTTTCTGTTGAAAAAACAAAAAAAGTTCCATTGATTCAATAAGTGAATGCTTATTATCTCTATACATAGGGTTTGTGTGGGTTGTATGGTATTTGTTTATGCATAGAAAAATCACAGTTATTTCTTCCAACAGGCCTTCTATTTGGATTGAACGGGTTGAACAAAAAGATAGAAAAGATTCAGGAAAGTACTAATAAAATTGTCAAACAGCTTAACGATTCCCTGTTGACACTAAGAGCATTGCCTAATGGTAAGTGAAATTTATATTGACATTCTCCTTATTACAGAACCATCTAGTACAATTGTGATAAAGTCCTGTTCATTGTCTGATTGCCGAGACCTAGCAATAAACTATACTGGGGACTCATTTAGCCTCCTCCCTTCCAAGGAATATTTTCAATTTTTTTCAGTAAACCCGTGAAACATAACTGGGTTATCATATAAGGTCTGTAGTCTGGTTCCCATTTCACACTGCTGTAAATCAGGAGGGGCTCTGAAAGCAATATAATTACACTGCTATGAGAAGAGAGTGAAGTCCTAGAATATTTAATCCCACATGGAGATAAATTTATATATGGAACTGTGAAGTTTTGCTTTCTTTGATAGCTTGTTTCAAAATTGTTTATACTGTGCTGTGAGTCTTATCATCTGCATCTAAATGTTTTCTTGTTGTAAACGCTGACTTCATATAACTGATTAAAATGCTCTTTCTGTGCTTTTCCAAAACAAAAGAATCCCCTTTAAAAAAAAAGTCATTATTTTGGATAAAGGCAAAACCTAGAGTTCATGGAAGCTAATAGAGAAAATGTCTTTGAAGCTGTGAATAAGAGAGTCTGAAATACTTTGTCAACCTTAATAATGTTTTTTTTAAGGTAGAAGAACACTCATAAAGACCTCCTGCCTGGGTTGTTGGGTTGTGCTGTATGTCCAGATTAGGGTGCTAAGTCCAAAGCTTTAAAATACCCATTTTACAACTGAGGCTCTTAACTCACACTAAAGGGTGATATTAGTGATAAAGTTACACTGGATATTAATTGCAGGATGCTATCTAACATAAAGCTACACATTGAAAATGAAGGCATTAGTAAAATCATAGGACTGTCCTCCTTAACTAACAGCTTAACATTGTTTGATTTCAGTTTTGTTGTTACATTTCTTGAAGTTTTCTTTTTTTTTTTTTATCTGGGCAGAGATTCATGGTGGCATTGCCCTCTCTATAGGGTACTGGTGGTGAAGAAGGTTCCATGCAGACCTAAATCAGGCCTTTTGTGCCAGTTGCAGCATCTTCCCGCTATTCTGGGCACAGGGGGTATAAGGGGCAGGCTGAGACTGGGAGCAGTGCACTCACTATATAAGTGATTGTTGCCCAAAGCAAAGGGTGTAATAGACCTTCTGCCTCACCAGCTTTCTGTGGGATTCAAAACATAAGTCTCAGGCTAGTGACTCTGAGTGCCAACACTCATTCAGGGAACTTAAACACTATGAGCCTGATGTATTCATATAATCTTCCTGTTGGGATAAGCAGAATCAAGTTCCCCATCACTGCATTCTGTGTCTGTATTGTATTCAGAGCTGGTCATGAAAAATAAAACATTTTTCCTAGAATTCAAAAGTTGGATTAATCAAGTCTTTTGATCAAAAGACTTGAAAATCTAAACTGATGAGCCTTAATTAAAATTGCTTCAAATTCTATTATTTATATATATGTGTGTAATATATTATTATATACCTCTGTGTGTGTGTGTATGAACAAACATAGCTACATCTATAGCTATATCCACATCTGTATCACCAGCTTGGGAACACTTACCGTGTTTTTTGTTCAGGGCCATAGCCGTGGCCATTTTCCATCTTAATAACTGGGCAAGAAGAGTTGCATCAGCCTTCTGGCACTCCAGTTTCACAGAAGGTAAACTTCCCACTCTGTAAGCCATGACACATTCAACAGTTAAGCAAAGTTAGATCACAGTAGGTCTTGGTTTGGAGCTCCCCTCACAGACTGAAGAATACAAACAAACAAAAATGTGACTCTTACTATGAAAGGAACATAACCGACAGCATTTCAAGTGTTTTGACTATGTTTGTAACTGTGTTGTTATGAAGCCAGGCATTTATTACTCCCAAGTATGTATGAAAGCTGTGACTTTTTTTTAACCTGGGAACCGTGTTTCAGGTACAAGGAAATACATGCTTGAGGTGAAAGAGCTGGCTGTGACTGTGAACACCAGTGCTGTGGTGGGTTTAAGTCACTTTGGGGATTTCAGTCAAAAGCTGATGAATACTTCTTCTACATTGTCCCGAGTTAATGACACATTGAGGAAAACTAGTGAACTTATAACTGATTCATCAAAAGCTGGTAAGTTTGCTGCTTCATTGCTGTTTTGAAATGTCACTGCTTGCAGAAGCAGTACTAATATTCAATTTTAATAGGCATTAAATATGAGTCTGATGGATGAAAGTTTCTTCCTAATTCAATAAAAATGTGCTAACTTTTTAAAATACCTCTAGAGGAGTCACGTGGGATACCCTTAAGTATGCATATTCCTTACAGATATTTAAAATTGCTGAAAACAAAATGATCAGAAACAGGCTGCCTTGGCTAAGTATTTTAGCAATAAACAGTACATTTCTCTTTCAACCTGCCTCAACATTTCATTTATGTTTTGGCAGCAATCACAGCTGAAAAACAAGTTAAAGAAGTCGAAGCACAAGCAAGTCTTTTATTGGATAGGCTGAAACCTTTGAAAATGCTAGAGGAGAACCTGAACAGAAACCTATCTGAAATTAAAGAGCTCATCAGCCAGGCCCGCAAGCAGGCAGCATCTGTAAGTTCCATCATCCCAGACTTAGCTGGCTTCACTTTCATTTTTAGCAGGGAAGTTCTTAGAGATAAAGAGCCTAAAACTTACTGTCAAAATACCTGGTTGTTCCGGGGTCTCACTGAAGTCCAAGAGCACTGACTGATGCTAAAAGCATACTGGCAGGGCTGTTGGTATGTTTTATAGTTTTAGCTTCAAGTTTCTTATTGCATTTGTGAGTTTGTCAGAACAGCAAGACAGTAATTTATTTACTATTTCCTTTTGTTTCCTATGAAAATAATGAAATACTATATGTCAGAAAGCAATCACAGATATTTTGGTGAGAAATAGACGAGGGGATGGTGCTGCCATTCTTTTTAGGACAAGATGTTAATTTCTAAGCTTATTTTAGAGATTCATGTGGGGTGCCTCCATATAACATCAAGTATCATTACAAATTTTTTAACAAGAATGTTGATTCTATCAATAAATTTGCCATCTATGCCCTGCTATGTCTGTATATGGTTCTCTGCAAGAAACTGCTGTGCATCCAGAATACTTTAAGACAAATAATATACTTGTTTTTAAATCTCTGCACCCCCCTTAAAGACAACAAAAGTGGATCAACTGTACTATGGACCTCACTAAACTGTGAGGGGAATATGGAAATGACTTTGCACTCAGTAATTTTTGGTATGCCTTTGGCTTTAGTATGGGTATGTTATTGTAAGGTTTATGGAAGTTTTGTTTTAAAAAATAAAAGGCTTTCATTTTTTTCTGCAAATCTCCTTAATTATATGGTTATTGCTTCTCTGTCACAGTCTACTGAAGCTTAATGAATCTACTGCAGAAAAGAGGGAGTAATATTTTCTGAAGTGTCGTAAACCACAGAGGTTTCTGGCAGGGTGAAAAGAAGTATTAGCAAAATCCCCTTTTCCAATTTTGAGACTTTGTTCTGTTGTTTTGTAAACTTTTACTAGAGGAGAGAAACTTTATACATCTGTATATGCATGTGCATATGCATATGCACACATGTGCTTCATGTATTTAGTTGTTATAAGCATATTCAATGAAGTTGATGAAGTTAAGGCTTTTCTGTTAAAATGGGTTTTCTGGCATTATACTGCTAAGCTCCTTGGAGTTTGGCTGCATTTAGCTTGAATTGATGTCCTATCAGTATACTAGACAGTGTTTAAAGGAGTATGACAACAGGAACATGAATTTCTCTACTTAATGTTAAAAAAGTTTAACTTGTAATATATTCACAAATGTATTTTTTGAATAATCATGTAAACTGTATTATAAAACTTTGAAAGAACCAGAATTATTGCAAACTGTCTGCCTTTTAAATTAAAAAAAAAAAAATTATCTCAACATAGACTAGAAATTATGTTTTTGTTTGGTTTTGGTTTTTTTTTTTAAAGGCTTTGAATTTCTGTATCTTTATTTTCTGATATTATTACAGTGGCTTTTACTGATATATGGGCTTCTGACCCAAGATTTATTGTTATTTTCTGAGGTATTTGAATAGTTGAATTTACTGGATTCAAATTCCTGATTGAATGAGTAAATTATGACAGATTTAATTATTTTCTATTTGTGAATCTCTTTGTCAAGTGATACCTAGGAGATTGCTAAAATCTAATCCAGGTAGCAATACTTAGATTGCATGAAAGTATCTCAGCAAATGGCTTGCATTTGCTGGTCAGAAGCTAAGTACATATTCCAGAAATATGTGCTGTGTACACTGAGACTTGCTTAGATTCCATTTCCGCCTTCCCCCCCCAGATTAAAGTTGCAGTATCAGCAGACAGAGATTGCATTCGTGCCTACCAACCCCAAATTTCATCTACAAATTACAACACCTTAACACTCAATGTGAAAACTGCTGAACCAGATAACCTCCTTTTCTACCTGGGTAGCAATGGAAAGGTAAGTTTCGGGCATACATTTACTGAGGTGATGGTAGTCAAATGTTTTAAATGACTATATATATTTTTTTTTTCCTACTTGATTTCAAACTAAGTATCCATGTGAGGCCCCTTGCAGATAAATGTGTTCACTAGGGGTGGAAATATTTTTGTGCTGTAAATGATTCCAGAGATCCTCAAAGGTAAAGAATGAAAGCACCTGGTTCCTTAGCATTGCCTCTTGGCCATGTCATGAAACTCCCCCTTCCTTTTCCCATGCTGTGCATTTAACCTCATGGAGTGTAACACTGTATGTGATGCTTTCATATTGCATGCTGGAGTATATCAAGTGATTTGCCTGGTATCACAGAGAAAGTACTTAAATTTGGCCCTCATGAGCATGGTGCATCCACCCACTTGAAAAGGAGCATGGTGGCTCACTGTCACATTGCCCTCCTCTTCCTTCCCTCTGTAATCCTAATAAATGCACAGCCGCTAGCTCCCTGTGGCATGCTATCATGTGCTAGTACTTTTTCACAGATTGGTAGGTCACTTTACATACACTCAGAAGTGCGTATTTCTTTTATGTCTACATGTGTGTGTACATCACAGATTTTTACATATCTATAAAGAAAACATTCACCTACTTGTATATAAGCTGAGGTTTTGGTTTCATTAAAAGTAAAAATGAGTAAAAACTTACTGGGCCTGATTTTACTAAAAGTCAACTCCCGTAATATGGGATGAAGGGACATGAATCTGGACTTTCTTAATGTTACATGTTAAATACACAAAACAGAAACTGCATGTTCGATGCCATGTATTAGAATAAGCCCTGCTGTTTTTCAGACAGACTTCCTTGCGGTGGAGATGCGACGTGGGAAGGTAGCTCTTCTTTGGGATTTGGGCTCTGGATCAACAAGAGTGGAATACCCTGATTTTCAAATTGACAACAACAAATGGCACAGAATACATGCAACCAGGTAATTAAAATGAGAATGGCATAAATGTTGGAGAGGAAAATTGATTATTATTATTTTTTTAATGAGATGGCTGCATTGTAGAAATGTCCAGCTACTTAGTGAATAAGCTTGGCATAAACAACACAAACCATCTTTTGAGTTCTGCAGTGGCAAGTTTTTTCTTGTCCTTAAAAAGAGAAGCCAATAGCATGTGTTGATTAAGCCTGGTGATTTCTAAAACTATTGGTATTTGTACTTGGCAGGTTTGGAAAAACAGGTACACTCAGCATAGAGGAAATGAATTCCAATCAGAAGCCTTCATCTAAATCTGCAACCTCTCCAGGGACAGCCAGCATACTGGATGTTAACAAATCAACCCTGATGTTTATTGGAGGACTTGGAGGGCAAATCAAGGTTAAATTCTGAGATCAGCATTGTGTAAAATGTTTTTATCATGTTTGAGATATACTTTTGACATAGAAATAATTGCATGAATTGGTTACTTCATCAAGAAATGCCAGGTACTCTGAACATAAAGCAAAAATGCTATAAGGACGTTCTAGTATCCTGAAGTTAATTTTCACTGGAAATTTTTTGCATAATGTGTTAACCAGGACAGGCTGTGTGTGCATGCATGATGCGTAGACATTACACAATGAAATTGTTTTTCGTTCCCTTCTTCCATGGCTTCTTTTAGTTTGCCATTGTTATTCATGCCATGAGGCATGTAAGTAGGTCAAGGACATAGTTATTTTACTTCTTTACATGCTGCAAAACTAATCTATTATGATTTAAATCATAATTGTTAATAGTTATGCTAAAATGTGTTGTTATTTTATTATGATTTATATCTAACAAAGTTAGAGTTCAAGGAAAACAACCAAGCAAAAATTTGGCTGCATAATTTTCAGAGTACTTAATATTAATTGTATTCATGAAGTATTTCTTGTCTTATAGAAATCGCCTGCTGTTAAGGTGACCCATTTTAAAGGGTGCATGGGAGAGGCATCCCTGAATGGCAAATCTATTGGTCTTTGGAACTACATGGAAAGAGAGGGCAAGTGCAATGGCTGTTTTGGAAGGTATTTTGTCTCACTCTCTTTTTTGTAACAGATCTAGAGTAATTTACATGTGTAATATATATTTCTGTGCTAGTTAAAAATAATGCACTCAGACAAATTGCAGTGTTTCATTGATCATTGACTTACAGTTCTGAACACACTAATCTGAATGTGCCAGTGGTGTCAAATAATTTCATTGGATGGCATTTTATCACTTATTAATCACTTTTTCAGAGGAGTTCTATTGCTGTGGTCTATTTTGTGCTTTGAAAGTAGGGACTGCCAGTGAACCAAACTATTTTGGAATGTTTGCTTTCCATTAATTTCCAACAAGACAAATTTATTCTTTCCTAGGATAAGAAACAGTATAAGGCACTCTTATAAAAAAAATTCCATAGCAAAACTGTAGCCACTGAGCTTGCTACTGTTGTTGTAGTCATTGTGAAAGTGGATTGCAGCCTGTACCATTTTTATGTTTAAGGAATTGAAAAGAAATATGCTTGACCATATTTCCTTTTGCAGAATGTTTCATGTAGAAACAGCAGAGGGTGCTGCTTGATTGTATGAGATGCTTTTTGCAAGTATTGTATTGCAGGTAAAGGGGCTAATAGAGCATTTATTGTAAGTGCAATTATGCAAAGCATTTTGATAAATGGATGACATGTTAAGTAAGAGGGTGTATGTTGTAACAATTATTTTTTCCCTTAAGAAATCGTTGGGGTTTTTTCATACATCAGGGAAGAACATTTTTTATCTTGTATACATCCTTCCCCACGGCTAAATCATGTATTATGAGATTCTATAATGAAAGTGGCCTTTGGCTGGAATCCCTCAGTTGTTCGTAACATCAAGATTCAAGTCTCTTTCCACACTTTCTAATCATACTGCCTGGGGGCTGCACCAACTGATCTAACTTTTCTTATATTTTATATAAAAATGACTGGAAAAACACAAATCTTCTAATGTTTTTAACTCTGATTTCTACTTTTGTAGTCCACAGGATGAGGACACTTCATTCCATTTTGATGGCAGTGGATACTCAGTTGTGGAGAAGGCACTCCGCTCAACAGTGACTCAGATAATAATATTTTTCAGTACCTTTTCACCTAATGGGCTTCTTCTGTATCTTGCTTCAAATGGCACTGTAAGAAAATGGATCCGATTCTTAAGCTGTCAAAAACTATGTTTAGATCACTTGATGGTTTCTTGCTTTCTTTGTTATTTTTCAGCTTATGTATATTAAAACAAGTTGTTATCTCTGTATGGATTATCACCTGTGATTGACATCATAAGTCAATGGAGTAAAGACAGGAACCCTAGAGATAACTTTTTAGAGCAAATATTCACATATACTAAGGGCAAAATTAAGCAATGAAAAGAATTCTCCATAATTTGTTTTAATTCTAGACTAAAATTAATGATTATTTAACTAAAGGCAAGAAAAAGAAACAGTAGGGACAACAAACTATTTTTGTTCAATTGGAGGAACCTTTGCAGAATGTAAAATCTTTTGGAACTGAGCTTGCAGAAGGACAATATAAAATTGAATAGCCATATTGAATTAAATCCATAAGATGGGAATTCAGTAAACTGAACTAAACTAAATAAAACTCCCTGCAACAGCAATACAACCTACACCCATCTCCAGACCTTCATTATCATGTCATGCAGTTTACTGCATACTTAGCTGGTGGTTTTCTTTAGCTGGTGGTTTTCTTTTCTTGAAGGAGGATAAAGCTTTGTTTAGATACAGATTGTTTCAGAGTCACTGTATTATTCATTTACTTTGTTATGTACTCACTGCCTGAATACATTGCACAATGATATCTGACAAGTTTTACAGTGCAGAGGGGCACTTCTAATACAATTCAGAAAGTCTTTTTTACTGTGTGAAGAAGCTCTTTGCTTCTTCCAGAAAGAACATTGTAGTGTTTGATCATTATGCTAACAGTCAAATCACTCTCAACTTCATCCAAAAAAAAGCAAATGTGACATTTGTTATTTAAACCTTCCTCTGCTGAGTAATCAAGCCTGATGATGCATTTAAGTAAGAATAACAACAAAACAAAACAAAATGACATCCTTGTGAAGTACCTGTAACTTAATTTTCCTAAACATAGCAAAGATAAGTGTCTTGGGCCTAACAAATAGTCTAGGTACAACAGTTACCGAACCTTTTTCACACAGTAGCCCAAACCTACCAAGGATCATCCTTTTGGAAGATTTTATTTCCAGGAATGTAATCTGTTGTTTGGGGTTTTTTTGTTTGTTTGTTTGTTTTTTCCCCTCCCAGAGAGATTTCTTGTCCCTTGAGCTTGTTGATGGCAAAGTGAGACTGACTGTTGATCTAGGTTCAGGACCTCTTGCTCTTACGACAGAAAATCGTTACAACAATGGAACATGGTATAAAATTTCATTCAGTCGGAACAAGAAACAAGGTAGGCTACAGAGTGAATAAAAACAGGTGTCTGCACATTTACAAATACAAATATCTAAGCCACAGGGACCATCATTGCAACCAAATTTGGTCACTTCTAATGCAGTTTCTTTAGCAGCCACACCTATGTTACTTTGCTTTTAGGACAGCAGTGTAAGTCTTGTGCATGGTTTGGCACAAGATTGTTTCAGAGCCACTGCATTATTCATTTACTTTGTTATGTACTCCCTGCCTGAATATATTGCATAATGATATCTGACTTAAGTTTTACAGTGCAGAGGGGGCACTTTTAATACAATTCAGAAGGTAGTGCAGGTAGTGCAGAAGCTGCAAGACAAAAACATATCAATAGTCTTTAAAGAGTGAAAGATCTTTTTCCAGGTCTGTATATCAGGGATCACGTTTTCTGTTCTGCATTTTAATAGTACCTAATACATCAGTATTTAGGGCCTGCGTTTGGGAAGTAATGCATTACAAATAATATGTGTTGATAACTATAACATATATATTTTTTCCTGTAGAATTCCCCAGATTTGGTTTTGTCAGAGAAGAATGAATGAGATTAACAGAATAGCTGGAAGTACAATAAATTACTCATTCTAAAAATAAGAAGATTGTCTGTACATGTTTGAGTCAATGAATACATTTTCCTTTATTAGAGACAAGATTGCCAAAATGGAAGAATGTGTATTTGTGTCCTTCTCCAGATCTTTACTCTCTTTTCTTTGCAGGAATTTTGGCAGTCATGGATGCATATAACCTTAATTATAAAGAAACCAAGCAAGGGGAATCTCCTGGGGTTGCCTCAGACCTGAACCGCTCTGATAAGGACCCAATCTTCATTGGTGGGCTGCCAAGATCGAGGACTGTGAGGTAAAGTATCCTCTCGCTTTTCCCTCTTTGCTAAGACTCTTGTAAGTAGAGGGAAAGACTTTAACAAACTCTGCTATCTCCACTGAAATTAGTGAAAATCAGTGAAATCTGAAGTCTTGTTTATGGCCATGTATACCACAGAATTATCTGTCCTTTGCCTTCAAACTCTAATGTGGTGCTTTTCAGTGGTTGGTCTGACACTGCAGTTCAGATCAGAGACAAGCTTCTGTTTTTCCCATCCATGGGTGATTTCCACAGCAGCCGCCTGCTCTTTGTGTCAGACTGCAGCAAACATTCAGCACTGCTGCCTGGAATGATGCTTCTTTGATCTCTACCTGTGTAAGCCTTGTGTTTTCCAGCTGGCATTTATGGACAAAACTGCACTTCACGATAAAAGTTCTACTTCAGAAAGGAATTCTTGTAATTCAGTTTTGAAACTTGGAACAGAGGAGAAACAATTGTGAACAGATCAACAAAAAACATTACAAATATATATTTTGTAGCATGTCTCTAGTTTATACTTTTTGTATCGCACATCCCAGGTGAACTTGTAAAGTCGAATTTCTTCCAGTGGCTTCACTTTGAAAGGATAAACGTGGCAAAAGAAAATCTAATTAAACTGGCTGCATGCTCTTGACAATAAGGTAAATTCCAGGACAATATTGGTCTCTGCGCAGTTATTGCAGAGGTGCAGACTTGTTAATCTTAGCTGGCATGGCAGCCTGTAAGGGATTATGGCAGGACAGCCTTAGATTTCTCTGACTTAAACCTGGAACCAAATTAGGCATCCTCCAGACTTAAGAAATGAAAAAGAATTGCTAGGTAATAGAGAGCTACAGTTACCTCTCACACAAAAGCCATTACATTTCAGCTGAAGATTCACTTTAAAGTTTTGGAAAATTACCTGGCCTGGCAACACAGCATTACACACTTGTATGTTTCCATCTGGGGACAATGTTAGCTGACTCTTTTTAAGATCAGAATTAACATCTGCTAAGAGTAAAACCCAAATTACCCCTGTTTTCACTTACACTGGGCTGACTGCATTCTTTAAAACAGATCTCTCTTTTTCTTATTGAAGAGAACTTAATCTTTTCTGCCAGGAGATTCCAAATACTGCTCCTTGGAAAAAAAATCCTTGTTTTGTGTTTCAGGAAAGGTCTTAATAGTAGAATGTATGTGGGATGCATCAAGAATCTGGAAATATCCCGTTCAACCTTTGACTTGCTTAGAAATTCATATGGAGTAAGAAAAGGCTGTGTATTGGAGGTAGGATATTTTTAGGTTTTGTGACCTGATCTTTATTGTTATTGAACAATGAATAGTAATGTTTGTGAAAGAATATAGTGAATTGAAATGGGTTTATCTTGAAAAATTCTAAGATAATCTAATCTATACTTGAATTTTTTTTTTCTTACTGGGCGCTATGTAGGGACAAAGTCAGTAATTATTTCTCTTCCTCATAAAATAGCCTATTCGTAGTGTGAACATCTTGAACAACGGATATATTGAGTTGGTACCTAAGTCCTTGAGCCCAGAATCGGAACTGATGGCAACTTTTGCTACAAAGAACAGCAGTGGCATCATCCTTGCTGGACTCAGCAGAGGACTGGAAAAACGACGACGTAGGCAGGCACATTTGGCAAGTACTGAAAACAAAGATTTTTTCATTTTGTTTTTGCCATTTTTATTTTGTAATATCAAGTCAGGTTTTTATGACTGTAACTTGCAAAGAATGAGAAAGAAAAGTTTATCTGGCTTAGGAAGGCCCAAATACAGAGGCTAGGTGGGGAACAGAGGATATTTGTTGTAGCAGAGGAGAGGTGAAGGATCAGTTAGCAGAGACCTATTACGGTCACTGGGACTCAGAATGCTTTTGCAACAAGGAGGAAAACTGCACGTGAAATGCACACAGAGTATTACTTTCCACTTCTGTTAGTCAGAAGTAGTTATTGAAGGATTTGAGATGAACAGCTATCTCGTATCTGGTGGACTGTTTTGGAGCTCCTGGAATCCAAGGACAAAGTCTTAGTAGGAATACCTGCCCCTTCTTATTTCCTTCCTCTAAGGGGAGGAGTAAGGTGGTGGTGGTATAAAAAAACTCCTGCATTTTAACCTGAATTTTTATCATGACCAGAGCAATTTCCAGCTTTCATGTTTTCTATTAGAAGGCTTTGCACTCTGATAGGTACCAACACATGCCTACTAGTCTTTGAGTTTCATTTAAAAGTTTGTTTACAACAAAGTTGGAGGTAAATTTTTCCAAAGTAAGTTCTATTTAAACACTGAATGAGTGACAGAAAATTGAGTTATAGTTAAAAATTAATCTTCTGATTAAATCCACAGCCCTTCTTTTCCATCATGCTGATTGATGGTCATCTTGCAGTGCATGTTAATGCTGGAGATAGAGCAAGTACTAGAAAAGTAATTCTTCAGTCTGCTAATGGAACATACAGTGATGGACAAGAACACTCTGTCATCCTAATCCGGAATAAGAGGTACATGTGACTGCGAACAGTACTACCTGTTTAATTACTGTATGCTGTTGTCAGTTCACTGCGCTCTCTGAGGAACTGCGTTTGCTAGCTCATTAGGTGGAATAATCAGGGCTGTGTTTTTCTGCTGTTAATGGAGGTGTTCTGATTTACGTGATAATTGTATACAGCATACAGCCACTGAAGAAGTTGTAGTTAAAAGCTCTCAAAATCTCTAGACAGCTTGGGCCACTTGAGTAAAGTATACTAAATAGTATTAGAAAAAAATACAGCTATCAAAATAATTTGGAAAGAGACCTATCAAAATAATTTAGAAAGATATTTGACAAAACTCTACATGTTAAAAATTATCTAAAGAAGAAGGTCTTCTAGTTTTAAGACATTGAAAGGATTATCAAAGTGATGGAATCTTTATTTCTTTGAACAGGACATTTTTGAGGCTGAAAGGAATGCTTTTCATTTGAAAATAAATGTCTAAGGCCCTTGTTGAATGTTTTCCCTACTTCATCTTTTTCAGGATCATAACTGTACAGGTGGATGAAAGTAACCCTGCAGAATTGAGGCTTGGTTCATCAGCAGAAATGAGCCCCATGAATATTTCCAACTTCTATGCTGGTGGCATTCCAGCAGGAGAGGGCATCTTAGGGCTAAAAATGGCTGGCTCCTTTCATGGCTGTATCAGCAATCTTATTTTTAACAAGGAGTAAGTCAGAGGGGTAACTGCCCTGTTTCGGAAAACTGCGTATAGTAATTATTAATTGTAGTTTGTAATCTCTTTCATTACATTGTCCATTTGCCTGGTTTTTAACATAAGACAAGCATGATACTGATGATCTGGGTGTTATAACAGGCAGAAAATGGATATTACCAGCTACATTTCCAAATAGCATCAAAAAGGTCTTTAATGTGTATAGAGGCACTGCACAAAATGCAACCGTCTCTACTATAGTTTCATCTGCATTCACAGACAGAATGGTTTCCAAGAATATTGTCTGTTAATATTGTTCTATGGACAGATTAACAGATTATGCCACTTCTCAATCTTTTTGTCCCAGCATGCCACTTCTTTCCCTTTCTCCTGTTACTGGTGAAAGACCCTGTAAAATACTCTCCTTGTGCTTGGGAAATGTAGGGATTTGGGATTTCACCTCTTAAAATGTAGGTTTTTAAAACACAGGCTTTTGTATTTCACCACTTCCATGAAGTATGAACATGTGGATATGGAAAGCTGCTTTTTGTCAGAGAAGCCTAAACCAGCCATGCAGCCAGAAGACATTGAGATTCAACCTGAACTTCAGGCTTTACCAGTTCCCCTGAGGCCTCTTACAGATACAAAAAAAGTATGTGTGACAGCAAAGCTCTATTGCCTCTTCTAGGAAAGTGTTCAACAGCAAGATGCATTTTAGCTTTGTGGAGAATTGTCAAAGTATGGACTGTGTATATTTGCTTCCTTCTATGGTATGGAATGGTTCAATGAATGTGGATTTGAAATTACTATTTCTTATAGAAAACCTGTGATATAAACCTTTATAGCAGCCTGTTGGCCTTTTGGAAAGGAAATGTAGTTAGGTTTATCATTGTTCAGGGAGCAACACTAAAAAAGAAAAGAAAAAGTGGAGTGATAATCCCCCAGCAGAAGGACTTGACAGTAACTATTATCTTTAGCGTGTTCCTGCCAAAGTGGCTCTGTGCTGAGATTTGCATTAGCTGTGCAATTCAGCATTCACATTTTCCTGGTCACACACATGCAGTCTCTGCTCTGTGTCAAAGAGGAGGCACAAATTATTCCAGAGACACACAGTGTCTGAATGCAGCTTGCATGGCATCTGTTTCCTCTCACACAGTCCCTGTTCCCAAGAGAGAAGGCAGCATTACTTCTCTCCTTCTGCAGCTGCACGTCTTTATAATGAAGTGTTTCCAAAGCATCCTGAAATCATTTTTCTGTGGCAACAGAAAGCAGGATTTTATACGTTTCATAAAACTGTGGCTATAAAAAGAAATAAGCTGTCCTTAGAGCTAAAGTATAGCTTTGGCTCATACTCTGTTACTCAGCTCTCCATCCCCCAAATCATAACAAAAATGTGCGTCCTCACTAAATGGGAAAATATTTCTACCAAGTCCATAAGATTTTCACACTGCAGTTGTACTCTGTCTTCCAGCATTTGTTATCAAAAGGGCTATCAATTAAGACAAATGCTGAATGAATACTTCTCAAACTACAAACATTTCTCAGTAGAAAAGACCAGTGCTGTCCATGAGACATAGCTTAATCATTAGAACTAGTTCTTTTTGAGCCTAAAGAGAGCTCAGAATGATTGGGAGTTTAGCTAATTGATGTTGCTGTATACTTTGTGGTTATAATG
Source organism: Ciconia boyciana (assembly GCF_034638445.1). Taxonomy (NCBI): domain Eukaryota; kingdom Metazoa; phylum Chordata; class Aves; order Ciconiiformes; family Ciconiidae; genus Ciconia; species Ciconia boyciana. The sequence continues at coordinate 55,861,124 of NC_132935.1, read as the reverse complement.
TGGGTTAGTTTTGCTCCTTACAAAGTTTTGCATAGGCACATTGCCATTCAGCACTTGCTGGTCAGCACCTGATACTATTATTCTTAATAAAGTCCTTTAATTAACAGGTAGTTTGTGCAAAAGATGAACTACCTGATCGTGTTCAAGGTGCCCATCAATTTGGACTTGCCAAAGGCAGCCACTTGACACTGCTCTTCAATCAGTCTACTGTCAGGAAGAAGTGAGTATATCCTGAATCACACATGTACACACTGTGTTACCTTGTATTAAGCTACAAGAAGCCCAGTGATGGTTTTGATGAATGATCATTGCAGTATCAGCTTTGAACATGGCCCTCGCTTCAGGTTTCTGTGTGTTCCTCATGGAAGAAGGTGGTATGACCACCACAATGTAATTAATGTGTCTTTCCCAGCTTTGTGGTCATGAGTTTAACTCATGGTCAGAGTTCTGCATTTTTTTCCCCTCAGACTTAAGAGCCCCACTGTACCTTCTGTATGCATTTTGATTTCTGTTTTCCACATACAAAGCTCAGCTGGTCCCTCCTCCTTTGACTGATACAGATAACATCTTGCCTTCTCCTCTGGATTTTCTGCAATTGCACCTTCCATGTCTGCTTCACTCCCCAGGTCACTGAAGGAGCTAAGACTACTGAGAAGAATAATTCTGTTGAGACTTAATGTGCAATAGGTTCTCTGCCACTCTTATTTGTTTGAGAGGCTCCCAACAAGGTTCCCAAAACACAGCCTGCAAGCCACTTGCGTATGCTTCTTTCAGCTCAGGAAGCCTCTGCAGGCATTGAGAAAAGAGCCTTTTTTGCTTCTAGCCCTTCTGTTGTAACTATTGAACATAAGGACATTGCAGAGGATTAATGCTATGTAGCCTGAACCTAGTGTCTCCACAATAAATGGCTCAATCAGCTCCTCTACCTTTTAAGCCTCCCTCTGTTCTCAGTCTGCCTATTATATCCCAGGAAGCCTGGCTGATAGTAATGGATGCCATCACATTATCCTGGCATTCGTTCCTTTCTTGGGGCAATAGGCAAGCCTGCAGTCACAAACAGCTGAGCCTGTCCCTCTTATAGCCCATCTCACTCTGTGACAAGCACTTTTTCTGGCTCTGACAGGTACAGGACTGATTTCTATTATGAAATACATTAGAGGTCATGCTTTCTTAGAATCAATGCAGATTCTACTTTACTGGCCTTTGTAATAATAAATTTCCTTTCATACTAGTAAATTGGTTGAGGCTGTTCTCTGCCTCCAGAAAAGCTTTTTATCAATGCAGAAGAAATATCTTTCAGTAACACTGAATTTTTATTGTCTAGACTTTCCGTCCAGCTGAATCTCAGAACCTTTGCCTCCAGTGGCCTGATTTACTACATGGCTCACCAGAACCAGGTTGATTATGCAGCCCTACAGCTTCATGGGGGACAGCTCTATTTCTCATTTGATCTAGGCAAAGGAAAAGCAGTAGCTTTTCACCCTGCTGTTATCAGTGATGGAAAATGGCATACGGTAGGTAGTCACCAATCTTGTACTCCATTTTCTCTTCCCTGGAGTTACTGGGATGGTTTTTCCCTGCCTTTCCTGTACGTTTTCTGTGTTGCAAAGGCAAACAGGTTTTAATCCAATCATGAAACCATTCAGATAACTTACATTTGAGTACAATTATTTCATTTTTAAATTCTTATTAATTATGCATCAATTTCAGCATCCAACTACTGGCAAGTATCTCAGATTATTTAGAAATAAAATAGTTCACCAACTATGTAATAATGTAATAATCTTCACCAGAGAAGACTCCAACAGAGAGGTCTAGAAACTCTGACTTTTTCCACAGAGAGCTTTCCATGCACTGTCACCAAAGACCTGCAACTAAGTGTGTGACAGGGTGAAAGAGATTTGTGGGTGCACAGTTTCTCCTTCCTCCCACTTACAGCTTAATACCTGAGCATGTCATAGCAGCTAGTGCTAACAGAGAAGCACTCTCTTTCCTTTCCTTGGTTGATGCAACATGAGAAAGGTAGACATTTGGAATGAATGGAGGCTGGAGGGGGAGGACTTGGCATAAGGAGAGTTTGAGGAGAAATTATGGCTACAGCTTTCAGCTGTCATGTAGCCTTCAGGGCCTTCTGTACGAAGACTCTGTGTCAGCCTCTATTGGTCCAGTTCCTCTGAGCAGCCCACCTGCTGCTGGCTCTGGCTTTCTTCGTGAGAAATGACTGTGATGTCTGCATGAGTTTTAACAGCAACTCTGACCACATTACTTTTCCTTAAGGCAGGTGAGGATGACAATATTCATCCTGCTAAGCTTCCCTTCCCTTGTCCATATGTGAAACCTTAACTCCAGGAAGTGGCTTCTGTGGGACAAAGTGATTGATGACACAAAGCTGCCACCTCTCCTAGGTGCCTTGGGAATCAGCAGAGTGTTATTTTTGCTTTTCATGTATAATCATCAGAAGAAACACCAGCAAAAAATAACATAGAGAAAGCAAATGTGAACTTCTGTCAGAGAGAGATATCACAGTTAAGCTCTGCTGCCTACCCTGAAAGGAAGAACGCTCTAGGATTTACAGCTGCATGTTTAAAATTAAATATACTCATGTAAAACTCATACTCACACTATTCACTTTTTAAGAGATTAACAGATTCCATATGAAAGCTGACCTACCTTTACTAGCCAGGACATAAAAACATTGAACCTTTTTTCGGAGATTAAGGCTGAGTCACACCACTTCACAGCTGGGGGTGATTATTGCCGTAGCTCTCCAATCAATTTAAGCTAATATGCATTGCTGCCGAAAGAAACACTTCTTTCCATTCTCTACCATCTGCTTATATCACCCTGCTGTACCACTTTATCCCCTTACCAACCCAAACGTTCATGGAACCTCATGTTGAACCTGGTCAGGATTCTGAGTGGGGCTAAAAGTAACCAGGGAAGAATAAATGGCTAGCTGACTTCAAAAAAAGTCCCTCATCAGCATGTGAGTAATTGCTTTAATGCAAGAAAGGCATTGGGGCATGAATGAACAAGATGGACAGAATTGGAAAGCTTTTTGGTCATAGCAAATTCAGCACTGCCTATCATAAAATTATAATATAGGAGTGTGCACTTCAGAGGGCTAAGATGACTCAGCTGGTGGGCAGCACAATAATTGCAGAAGGCCGGCACAGTACTCCCCTCTTCAAACTCAGAGGTACTCATATCCTAAGGCAGTAAACTAGTGGTTTTAAGTAATGTTTGTTAAGGCACTGAAAAACTTATGCAGGACAACATACAGTCATTGTGAGCCCTTGGGGAGGCAAGGAAGCAGTTTAGCTGCTCAGTTGCATTCTGAAATGGCCTCAGCCTCACAGTGAATTTCAAGAGGATGCTTCAGTACAGTATGTTCAAAGCAATCTAACCACTAAAAGATTGTCTTGCTTACTTCTATGGCAAATGATGACTAGGTAACTGATTCAGCTTACTGATTCATGTTTGCATGCTCTCATTTTTTCCAGATAAAGACAGAATACATTAAAAGAAAAGGTATAATCATTGTGGATGGACAGGAATTGGTAGCAGTCAGTGCTCTGGGAGATGGTAGCACTTTGGATGTGGAGGGGAAGCTCTATGTGGGAGGACTCCCCTTAGACTACGTGCCGAAGAATCTTGGGAATGTAAGAAGGTTTGGAGTGGTGGGGTGTCTCTGACATTTTGCAATACTAGAATGAGTATACTGCATCAAACCCATCTAATTCAGTATCCTGTCTCTGATGGGCAAAAAAAGAAGTACTTAGGGAAAGAAACAACAAAGAAAGTAATGACCCTTTATCAGATAAATCTTTCCAGCTTTCTATGGCTTAGTGACTCTAGCTAGAGCTTGTATGCTTGTGTTTTAGTAATAGCCCTTAACAGATTTTTTTCTTCTATCAATCTCTCTGTTAAAAATGGGTAAAGAATATAAATTCCTGTGTTTTATAGTATTAGACAAAAGTATGACCTAGAATCTCAGACGTTTGGGTACCTAAGTTGTATTGCATTCAAATAGGAATTAGGTGCCTTAAATATCTCTGAAAGGCTGAGTTTAGCTGCCTGAGATTAAAACATACTTTTTACACATGCTTTTAGAGGGTAGGTTTTTGTCACCTTCCTCCTTGTGCAGCCCATTATCTCAGGGAGGATTCCAGTGATGATAACAATGTTTCTCAAGTCCTGGGCATACTTTCTTCACCCATGCTTTTTAATTGGATAACAAGGCTAAAAAATATTTTAATACTTTGAATCTGCAATTGCTGAAAATAGTAGTAGTGAGAAATTATAATGAATCTTTTTGCTGGATAACACTCTAGTGATCTATACTTGCAAAATGTGGTACAAAATCTTGATTTACTTGTTAATTTGCTGAAGCATGTTTGGAATGTCTTTAACTGTTGGGTGTATCCCTGCTCGCATTTGAGCAAATATAATTCTTTTTATATGTTATAGAGAGTGTAATACTGCGAAGACATTATGTACATTTGTAACCTTATATAAGTATATGTAATAATAGATAAGTATATGTAATAATAGAAATGTAATTACATAAATATTTTAGATCCTGCTGTGTTTTGTTCAGAGAATTTTTTATTTACAGTAACATTAGGTGAATCACTAAGAGAGCATTGCAGCAGTTTGTATTACACATTAACTCTTGTATTTCAATATGCTTAGGTGACTCACAGTATTCCTGCCTGCATTGGTAGCATGACGATTAATAGCAAACAACTGGACAATGAGAGCCCTGTCTCCATCTTTGCTGTGAATAAATGCTATGTAACAGTGCAGGATGGTACTTTCTTTGATGGGAGTGGCTTTGCTGCTCTTGGTAAGTGTCATTAAATGAAAGCAGTACCTTACTGAATTAATGTTAATGCAAACGTACTCTTTTTAGGTCTTGCTGGAATTGTGTGTAATTAATTCACTCCTCACACAAAAAGTGCATGCCCTGCATATGTATTTCTAACTGAGTCCCTTTACTCCATACATCCAAAAGTGGCCATTTCTGCAAAGGGCTGTCTTCCACAAATGAAAGAGCTAATGATTCTAGCACTGGGAAAGAAATGAACTACCTCTTTCTTCAGCTAAGAATGTCCACATTCATGATGTTTTAAGTTAAGGTCTGTTAAAGGGCATGGAGACAAAAGATGTAGGGGACTTGTGACGTAATGTGAAGTAATTGTGCTTGTTACTGTTTCTTACAAATGAGATAGAATGTATTAAATCTAAATTAATTAAAGAAAACTTATTTGGGAATTTATCTTTTCCAGTATAAAATGTGAATTATGACTTTAGAAAACTTTCCGGAGATTCTGCAAGGTCGTATCCCAGCAGAATAATTAACAAGCTTTTTAGGCCTTTTACTTACAATGTATGTATTCTACTTTGTACTGTGGGTTACAAGTCTTCTCTTAGAAGCTTATAACTTCTTTTCAGTCAGAGAAGGTTACAAAGTCCGGTCTGATGTGAACATCACACTGGAGTTTCGTACAACAGCGGTGCATGGCGTTCTCCTCGGGGTCAGCAGTGCTAAGGTTGATGCCATCGGACTGGAGATTGTAAATGGCAAGGTAGGCTGCCCTGCGCCGGCACACTCATTTCACAAGGCTTGCTTAAAACTGGGAGGCTAGAACTGTTGGGTAGCAATAAATAGACACCAGTGAAACGTGAGGGAGTCAAAATGGCCGAACCAAATCCCCACAGAACTAGTATGGGACAGACTTTCAGTCTCAAGGTTCCTCATCATCATTATATCATAAAATGTGAGATTAGCAGAAGTCACGGGAACTTTTTTGCCTTCTTAATTAGTGTGATTTTTGTTAGTCTGCAGCCACTGTGACCTGCTGTACTAAATACCTTGTATGTTAGACCAAATATATACCTTTCTTGTAGCTTAATACTTTTTCTGCCATAGAGCTACACTTGTCCTTGATAAACATATTATTGCATGTACAAAGCGCCCTGTTTTGTAATCTCTTCCTCAATATTCATGAGCAATTAACTCACTCTCTACTTCTACTGGCCATTATGCTCCATAAACCTTTTAACAATCAATGCATAGTTCTCCACTCATCTCCTGCATAAAAAATGTATACTTGATTGCTCTTAAGTATTTCCTTTTCTCAGAAATAGCTCATTTTTTATTTAAAACTTCCTAGCTAGATACAGTGTTAAATATCACTGTTTCTGTGGGACATACTTTCTCAGTTAATATTTATGTATTAATCCTCACCACACAGTTGAGGAAATGTCTACTGCTTTGAAAAATAAATACATGAAATAAATCAATATATGTATTGGCAATGAAAAGTGCTTTCAGTCCATTCTCTTTCTCTTCAGTTAGATACAGTGGATCTTCTTTCAGATCTGAAGTCTCAGCTTCTGTGAGAAAATGACTTGATTTGTATTTGTAAGAAACATTGAAATCCCAAGTGAAGTATACCAAGCTAACCCAATGGACCATTGCATGGATAGATCTAAGTCTTTTAGATTTTAAAGATACTTCAATAAGGACACACTCTGTCCATCAAAGCAAATATTAGCTTTGCATAATTACCAAACATTTATTAAAATGGAAATCTCTGCACCAGCATGATTGTGCTTCTATCTAGGAAAATTAGTTCATGTATTCTTACTTTATATCTTTATTGGCATCTGGCTGTTTATACAGGTTTTATTCCATGTCAACAATGGAGCTGGCAGAATAACGGCTACATATGAACCAAGAGGCACAAATAGTTTGTGTGATGGAAAATGGCACAAGGTTCAAGCAAACAAAAGCAAACATCGCATTTCGCTGATAATTGATGGGAATTTGGTTCAAACTGATAATCCCTACATCCAGTCAACATCTGCAGATACAAACAATCCCATTTATGTTGGAGGCTATCCTGGTAGGTACAATAATATTTCTCTTCCGTTCTCTCCCTCCTGCTCTCACCCTCTCTCATAAGAATGGCTCTTAACACATGTGCTCGCTTCCTCCCTCTCCCTCCCCTGCGCTCTCTCTCTCTCTCTAATTCATGAAGTTCATGATTGAATTATAAATCATAGTTACCATTTTCCACATTGTCGCTGAGATCACAACAGATTAATATTTGTGTATACTGTCTTTGTGGAGGACTGCATTAAGCTGTTGAGTGTGCTGGCAAGATCAACTGAACTCGTATCACTTTCCTACACAAACCTGCTCCTTAGTTTCTGAGAAGGATTTCCTCCACATGATTTGGCTTTCACAGTCTCTCTCAGACTTCACAACATCTCCACCTGTGTACCAAGAGGTGTGGTTCTCTTGCAGTCAAATTCATATTAAGGCTTTCCTTCACATTCATCTAAGTAAGGTTTCTATAGTGTTCTTCTCTGCTTTATTTTTGCTAATGTTTCGTGTCAGGGGCTGTGCAGGCAGAAGTCAAGCTGCTGCAGATGAACATATATTTCCCTTGTTCTGTGCAAATTCCCTTCTGAAGTCTGTCAATCATACTACGATGGTAATATAAAAGATAGTAACACAAAAAATATATAATTGAATTACTTTTCAATTAAGTTGTGCAACTCATTAGTTCATAATTTGAACCAAGACAGTGTATTCATTAAGAGGGACTGAATTTTGAACATCATGAGTTTGGCCTGTTTGCAGGCATGCTTTTTAATGAACACATCAGTACTGAGAGTTTGGTTTTGAGTATCTTATGCTTTTAAACATAGCATAAAATGCACATATACATTTGTCTCTGAAGCAGCTGTTGCAGTTTATCAGTTCAGATATTTCCATTTGTGTGAAAACAAGAGTGATGAGGTCTGAAGGGCAAACGCAGCTTTTAAATATTTGGAAAGCTTTAGGGATAATAGCTTGAAATGTTACAGAGCCTTCTGTTGGACAAGGTTTTGGTGCTTAATGGAAAATGTATTAATGGTAATTAACCAGATCTTGATTAATATTTGGTCTTCCTCGAATACCAAAGCGGCCTTATCAGCATCTTGTGAACTTTTTTTTTTTTAAAATAGGGTAATGTGATACTAATTGTTCTTTCAGTGCTCCATCTGTAAAGATAGGCTTCATAGAGAAGAGAGAAATTCTTCAGTTTAGTTGAGTACTGCAGAAGTGGAATGAATTGTTTCACAGGTTGTATGGGAAAAAAAGAGTTGGACTCTTTCCCAGCCTCATTTTTTGGTTTACCAATGGAGTCCATGACTGTGTACAGCTCAGCTGTTGCTTCATATTCTGTCAGTTTCAATTTTAACTCGGAAGACACCTATGTAGAGTGGCTTTCCTCTCTCTTTTCCCCTCTGTTGTCCACCGGGATGAATTATTTCTGCAAACTCTGCACAAGTTATCCCAGTGCATGGCTTATGCTTGAAGGCAGCAGTGACTGTCCGTGGTGGGATGTACCAGATCATCCAAACATGAATGGAACTTGGTGCTCCTCAGATGTTGGTTTTAGCTCTCATATGGGAGGGAGGGGAAGCAGTTGAATAATAACCTGGACCTTTGTATTGTTTCAGTTCACTGGAAAAAGATTCTACATATTTCATGTTTGTTTTTCAGCTGATGTGAAGCAAAAGTGCCTCACAAGCAAGAGCTCATTCCATGGCTGTTTGAGGAACTTCGTGTTGACCAAGGGCCAACAGGCAGAATTGTTTGACTTCAGCAGGGCTTTTGACCTGCGTGGAGTCTTTCCTCATTCCTGCCCTGGGGCTGAGCACTGAACTGCAGCAAAGCCTGTCTGGACTGAAAGAGGGTTTTTTTGTGGATCTGTTATTTTTCATTCTCATTTTGTAATGAAAAGAAGAATTGGTGAGAGCCTGCATCTCTTTGATTTTCTGGTTGTTTTCCAACTCAGGTCAGTTTTTTTTTTTTAGTCAGAAGCTCTATGTCTGCATTTTAATGAAATGGTTTTAAACAACAAATACCTCTACTACAATGTTAATGGCATCAATTGGGTATTTTTCTTTTGGGAATTTTTATTAATCAGTGTTTACAGTATGTTTTATTTTGATTACTTGACAGTATTTCATTTTCTTGTGTGTCGGTCATTTTATAAAAAGATAATAATTTTGGACCACATAATAAAATTACAATAAACTGTGCATTATTTCATGTAGTTCAGTTGTCCATACATTTCAATTAGAAGGAAAAGAGCCAGAAGGCTGAGAAGTGAAAAGTACCAGAGGATAGAGTCCAGCAGAGGGAGCAGGAGACTAAAAACATAATTTTGAAGGTCTCAGATTCAGAGTCTAATGAATAGAATTTTCTTATATGGTGGCTCCAATCCCTTTTCCTTCTGCCTTAATATGCAGTGCTTCTGACCCCCATTATAGCCACATTGTCTAGGAGGATTATGTTCCCGTTTATGCTTTCATATAATCAGCTGCAGGACAAGCAGCAACTCTACAGCACAGAGCCGCATATGAAATATTGTGTTGGTGAAGAAATAATTTGGGTCTGGCTTGGGAACAACTATGTATTTTGGCAATGAGAACTTTCTTGGGAAAACAGTATTTCTTACAGGACACGGGAGCACCTTTGGTGCTCTGCGATTCCTGATTCACAGGCCAGTCAGCAGTTCTATCTTCACCTTTTCCTACTGTGTCTGCCTCTGTTTCTAAAATGAGGTTTCCAGTAGTTGCTCTTGAGCCAGGTTTGGGGGGCACGCACTCAATCTGACTCAAGTAAGGACATCCACTCATCAACTGGCTGGATCATTGATCAGTGACAACCATGTCTCTTGAAGATGCATCTATAATAAACATAGTTCTTTACAAGTCACTTTCATCTCCTTTTTTCTCTTTGAACTAGCAGTACTTTTGTTTGCTCCTTACAATTTTGTTTGGCTTTTACTATGCATTTTTACAATTCATTCTAAAGTCAGTTTTGCCTATGTATTTCATACTAGTGTAAAAAATGCTAGCTCAAATGAAACCCCAAAGCAGTTTGTCATTGATTTCAATGAGGCAGGATTCCAAGCAGTGTCATTTTGTACCTTGCATCGAGGTAGTCCAAGAGAAGAGCTCCTGGACCTCTTCTAATTCAGAACTGCTCCACTTGAGCAAGGATGGCAGAATGTGGTCTTTTGTGTAGCTATTCAGGTGCTATAACAACAGAGTTGCTTTTAAGACAGATTCACCACTGCTTTTTGCAATTTCTGTCACCTGCTTCTATCTGAAAACCGCATGTTTAGATTTGAAGAGCTTGCTTTGTTGGTATTGGTTTTATTTTTGCCATGGATACAATACAATGGACACATTCTGCTGTACGAATACACTTATGTGTGGGATTACTTCAACAAAACACATAACATAATGAGGATTGTAAGGGAAACGTACATACAAACATTTTGCTTTGATTAGTGGCATCATATTATTTTCCAGAGAAGGCACACATTAATGGAAAGCCATAGAAAAATAAAAACTGAAACATAGTGTGTTTGTATTTTTTACCGATTAGTCCCAGGATCTGATCTCGTAAGGTTCACGTTACAAGCAGTAATTGAGGCAACATGGTTTGGGTAAAATTTCATCCATATCCTGAAATATGTCTTTTAATATATATTTTTTGGTAATTTCCAAATCTTGCCCCTTAGAAGGAGAAACATTTTATTAATGTAAAGGACTAGTGGAGAGGTGAAATTAATAATAGAAAGTTTTGGAATACTAAACCTCTAAGCCAAAATATTTTTCCTGGAAAATGCAGAGTGAGGTAGTTTAATATTATACATAGACACAGACACATTTGCACACATGCACACATTCTAATGACATTAGCTGCATAAACAGGTTAGAGCATTCCAGTCTGTTTCCAATACCTACTTAATGCAATACACACACACACTCTTTCTCTTTTTCTCTCTCTCTCTCTCTCCCCCTCTCTCTCGATATGCAAAATGCTGTCTTTGTAGAACCATGGAGTACATAAATGCTTGAGGCATCTTTGGAGTTTGCTGAATAAGTTTCTCCCTGCTTGCTACCACTTTCTTATTAATAGCTTTCCACATATGTTGCTTTTTGTTAGGTGACAATCCTATCATAACTTCATTTTGACTTCAACTGCTGTTAGGAGGAACAAAATTCCAGGTGCCTCCACCAGCATTTTGAAATATAAGGCCTAAACCTGAGACCTCATATGCAAAAATGTGGTAGAGATTGTTCAGTTTGTCTGCTGCATATTAAATCAAGTTAGTGTACCACAACAACACAGAACAACTTAATGTGTAACAGTATTAACCACAGTACACATGGGTCATTAGGTGCATTTCTATCAAAAAAGAATTTTGCCATTCTGTTTCAGAGACAGCAGGTATTTGGCCATGTTGTCGTACTCTGGGCACTGTACGTAGAATCTAGTTCATCTGCTAAGATGCATGCCTTATAAAGTTATAGGCAATTTTAGTATAAAACAAGTGTTCACAGGATGGATTTCATTACATCAGATTTGGCTTTCCTAAGTTGCAAAGTGGTAAAAGGTGAAAGTCTTCCAAAAACCCCTTCTATCCTATATGGAATACAGCGAGATCTATTTCAGAAATAATTTTGATCAAGTCCTCACTTCAGGGTCCAGAACATGCTGAGCAAGTTACAGTGTGAGCACATGGGTGCTCTGTACTTTCCCTTGCACGGCCATTGAGAACGCAGAGTAAAGTGAGTGGACAAGACAGAGGAGGTCAATGTATTTGTCTGAAAGTACTGTAGAAAGTTATCTCATTTGCTATGACATTTCAAATTCTTTAGTTAATGTTTAGGCTCTTTGTAGAGTCATAAAAGCTCTTTCGTTGGCTATAAATACAATGATGCTTAGCATTTATATGATGCTCTTTGTATTCAAAGCACTTTGCCCATAAAATCCCTTTGCTGAGTTTGTCCTTCCTAGATGGATGTTTATAACTCCTGTTCTGCTCAGGGAATTGTTTGGCTGCATCTGAGACCAGAATTTAACTCAACTAATTATCATGTTACCTTTATAAGGAAAGTACTAGTCCTGCTTTACAGCTAAAAGAAAAGGGCAGCATAGTAGAAAGAGTTGTCCATTGCCACAGAGGGAACTAAAGGGAATCAGGAACAAAGCATTTGACAAAACGTTTATGCTTTGTCCTATGAACAAACCACAGATCTACTCTCTCTCATATACTTAAAATAAATAGTTGTCAAAATAAGCAGCGTATTTTATAATGCAACTGTCCTGGTCTTAACCTGGCTGCAACTGTGCATGCATTAGTGTTAAGAAAAAAAAAATTGGAAAGTTAAAAATTTCACTGTTTTAAAGAAAATGAAAGAATAATGTTGCTAAATTTTATCACTTTTTATCTCAAGAAGGTAAGAAAGACAGGGGATCTGCCTTCTGTAGACATTATTGTTGCTGGTAAAATTACTGACTCAATGTTGATTTCTTTTACTGAATGCTAACAATGAAAGTTAACTACTGGAGAACACAGTTAACTTTGAACCAGAAGTAAGGTTTCTAGAATGTGAAAATCTTCATTGCACAGCCTAGCAGAACGTCACAAGTTACAAGTTTCTCTGCAGGACAGCGTACTTTATGTTCACCTGGAGGACTTGGTTCAGAATGCTTTTACATTGCTAGCTGGTAAACAGCACCAGCTTCTGCCTCATCTGTGTGTCCAGATCAGGAACAAAACCCACTGCTCAGCCTGTGGGTGAATTCATTGTGCAATATTGTCGTCCAACGATGGAGACATTGCAGTGCAGTTGAAGGCATTAGTTCCCATTTTTTGTGTAAGACAAAGATGAAAAAAATACTTGCGGTTTTCCAGAGACTTGTGATTTCCCTACTCAACAAACACGCTGTAGTTCTATAAAGTATAGCCCAAAACCAGAGGATTAGGTGAAGAATGGTGCTCACCCTTGTGACTGGCTACAAACTAGACATACTGTCTAATAATTGCTGTGCTGCATTCCCAGTGCAGTCGCAGGCCACGGTTCTCTTGTCAGCCTGTGTGTTTGCACAGACTGCATGCCATCTGTAAAAGGAGCTGCAATTTGCCTATGTATTTGTAAAACCCCCAGCACAAGTGGGCCTAGTTTGGCTATGGTTTTAAGGCCCTAATGTGTAAATGTTAAATAAGAGTATTAAATCCCTCTGCTCATTGGAAGCTCTTTTTCTTCTCCATGCTGTATTATGCAAGATCCAGAAAACGATCTCTCTTCTCAATGCAGCTGAATAGTATAAAAGTTGCTTACATATTAAAGCTAAAATAAACAAAAGAAAAAAGGTTACAAATTAAGAAACTATAATGTTTAACAAGAAAGGTGACGGCTGTAAGTGGCACCATTAACACATAGCTCATGTTATGGCATTACACAGACTTAAATCTGAGAGTATCAAGTAAAAGATGGAGCCAGGGGAATATGCCCCATCTCACCTAGCATTTATCTCCTGAAGCTTGTCTGTGTGACAGGGGAAGGAAGGAGAAAATGGTTTGTGGTGCTACAATTGCACACAGTAATGTGATCCAGACAGACAATTTTGGGAGACTGGTAGTAATATATACAGTGGTCCATACATAAAGCAGTATAGCTGTCTATACAGTAGTTCTTCCTCCTGCCTCCCTCCCTCCCCCAGCATCAGGTACTCATGAGGAGTGACTGAGAGACATAAATATTGCAGTAATGCACACTGTACAGGTTTACTTTCAGCAGAAAGGTTTGATTTTGTCACACAGCTACGTCTTGGCACCGCTGCAGGCCAAGGTCCTCTCTTCCACACTTGACAGGTACCTTCTCTTCTTGAGTGTCTCTGGGGTGCTTCTATGTTACACTGTGGTCGGTAGTGTTTCATACATCTGTGGATGCCGCTGCATTCTTTCCTTTCCAAAAATTCACGTTCTAACTCCAGGTCAGGAAACGAACAACTCTGTATGTGACAGGTTGTTTTCTGTGCCTCCGTACCTTGGTCTGTCCTCCTTGACTCCTGGGCCAACTGGCACAAGTATAATCCATATGAAAGCATAACTGATGTGCTATTTTCAGATGGTCCAGAAGCTGGAGTGATAATGCTTATACCAAAAGTAGTACATGGCGAACATCAGTTGGACAGTACAGTAGGAAGGAATGATATCCTGTAGCTACCATTTTGTTTCGTCTCTGCCAAGAGCTTCTTAAAAAGACAGGCATCACTGTTGTCCATTTGGCTTTTGTCCAGTACGCCACAGCCTTCTGCTTCAGCTTGCTTTTGGTTTTATCACCCATTCTGCCTGAGGATTTGCACGGTAAACATCTAACATGTATGCATCTGGATCCAAACAGTGCTGACCTGAAACAGAAATCGACAGCCGTGAATCATAGGATGTTTTGAGCACATCAGTAAATGGGACAGAGCTATGTTAAAATGTCCTTGAACGTATCTCCAACTTGCACAGAGCGAGCCTAGTTTGGTGTGCCCAGCTGACTTCTTGCCTGGATACAGACAGGGGCTTCAGTAAATTTGGCAGTGATTTTACTCAGTGAGAGTCACGAATTCACTTTAACTTCCAGGCAGGATGCCCTGCATTACACTGACTTATGCACAAGGCATTTAGTCAAGTATCGACTTGACTAAATGAACACGTGAACAAGTGAACTAAATGAACAGGTGAACAAGTATTATGGTTTCTTTAGAAGCATTAACAACACTGTTACTGTAAGTGCCACAGTATGGTTTTTTAATTTCTCTGGATTTACTGGGCTGGATTTATAACTCTATGACTTTGTTTCTACACTATTTTTAAATGCTGAAAAAGTAGCTCTGTAAACCATGTGTTCCCATCCAGCTAGGATCTTGCAAAGAAATATAGGGACTATATCAAGGTTTTTTGTAGTTGCTGTTTTGCTGGTTCAAAAAAAAAGAGTTCTCTAAAGTCTGGCCGTTTGAGGGTTTCGTTAGGTGGTGACCAGGACTAGGAGTTGGATGGCTGGGGAGTCTCTGCTGTCTTTGCCACAGAAAGAAGCATTTGGTGCCTCTTAATTGAGTAATAAGGCAATAAATTTTTGAGTTAAGTTTGATTTGTTGGACTATATTGCATTTACACTGGGTGATGAACCCATTTAACTGGTAAGGTTACATTGTTGTGACACAAAGGATTATGGTAAAATTTTTGTACAGTTACTTATAAGGTCACTGGGGTCCTAATGATTTTATTCAAGTGAAAACAGTATAAATGAAATAATCCTTAATCAGTGGACTAAGGTACCCTGAAAGTTCTAGGACTATAAAAAAAAATTTAAAATGAAGACACAAATTAAATGTCCAGATTTTTGAAAGAGCATGGTGGGAATACTTGGAATTGTTTCACAAGGCCTTTAGGATCTTCTCCTGTTTTAGCATCAGTTGGTCATCCTGTTTAGCCAGACAAAACAAATCACTAATCAAACTTAGCTTTGTATGAGTATATATCTTCAGTGATAAAGACTTTGCTTCTTGACTGCTGCTGAAGCAAGTCCGTGATGTTTTGTAATAACTTTATAGAAACTGTTTAGAGCTGAATCTAGAAGAATTAAGGAATAATCTAATCAGACAGTTGACAAAAGACTCCAACAGAGCATCCAGAATTTTAGTATGAATAGAGAAAGGATAGAGTCAGGACTGTGCAATATCAAATTAAAATCTGCTTTTTGACCTTTAGGCCAGGAACTTGTGTGGCAAGCCACTGTTGTTATTACAAAAATATCACTGCATGAAACACGGAAGAAGACAAAATCCCTACTGCAAGGAATTTACAGTCTAAATAAAGCATATGGATTAGTATGAGTATAATACACCCATACATGCAGGGGATGAATTCTCAATTTGTGTTTTTTATTTGGAGGAGGTTAGCACTTCAGTACAGTGAGGAAGAAATAGGTCTTGGGAAAAGGCTTGACAGCGAGGTGGAATGTGCTCACGAGAGGAAGACTAAGGACCTCTTAACCATGGAAAAATGCTCAATTATGAGAGTGAGAGAGGTAAGCAAAAGGTCAGATGAATTTGGCAAGACTGTCTGGAGTCCGGCTGAGATCCAGCCATCACATCACTATCTCCTGCACGGTGTCCCTTCAGTCATACTGTAGTCAGAAGGAATCATTACATTGATTTTAACAGCTTTTGGGTCAGACTCCTTTCCTGCAGAAGGACTGGAAGGTAGGAGAGACCCAGCTGTGTGAAAACAGCACTGCCCTGAGGTGTTTTAGGAGGCTAAGGACATTCAGATTGAATTTTCAAAAATGAGACCTACCTATATTTCCTCCAATTTCATGTAAACTTTGGATCTGGCCTCTCATGTTCTGTGATGAACCACGGCTAGGATAGAAAAAAACCTTCAGTATGTCTTTCTGTTATAACCACTGCCTTATCAACCACCATCTATATTAAGCTAAAAATTGATATTTTTGCCCCTGTGCACTTACTTATCAAAAGCAAGGACTTCCACCAAACGGAGCACTGCAGAATAGTGAATCTGCTACAGAGGTAGATTACTGTGTCACAGTTAACTAAGCCTTCTATTATATGATTTATTTTTTATTATTTATTTAAAGAGAATTATGTGGTAACTTGGGAAGACTTTGCAGAAAAGACTTTCAGATACAATTTACCATTTCCCATAACTGTTAATAATTACTACCTTAAAGAAATAAAAACATTAACATTTTATGGGCAGATGTAAGACAATCCCTCTGGGTTCTCTATGCAGCAAGTCTATAAAAAGTATGGTTTTAGTAGTGGCATAACAGAGGGCAGATTGATTCTGTATAGGAGCCAATTATTAAGTAAAATATGAAGAATAAAATCAGTGGTTACAATTTCTTTAACCAATGTAACCATAAATTAGCAATTTTAGATTAGAAAAAGAGTTTTTGTAACACAATGAGTCTTTGAAAAGGGGACAATCTATTCATTAATGGTTCTGACATTATTGCTCAGGAAAAACAAAATGTTCTGATTTACCCACCTGTTTTCACAGTGGAATCGAGCCAGGATGTCCTTGGCTTTTGTTTGGCTGTTGAGTTGAATTGCCATAGAGACTTTTGAATGCAGTGGAGCATAAACTCTTATCACCCCCTCGGGTATGTCAGACTGTAGGTATGGGGGAAAAGTGACAGCTCCCTAAAATCAATATTCAGTAGAGTAAGTCTAAGGCAAATATTGCTGTAGCTCCATTCAGAAGCAGTTCTGCAACTCTTTTGAGGTTGCTTGCAAAAATCGCTGTCCTGGATTCACTTAATTATTCAAAAAACATATTTACAGTCATACAAACACAAATTTATAGTTACAGTATAATAAGATAAGACACAAAGACACAAACTCCTTGGTAAGCATCACATAAATGCATGGAGAATAAAGTACATCCCTTGAATTTTAATTGCTTGCAGTAATACTGAGTCAAGTTGTTATCTGAGATTTTTTTTAAGTTATTTTTGTTAACATTGGTCAGTGAACCAACTGCTTATTTAAAAGTACATAAAAATGACTAGGAATATCTGGTCTTCCTTTTAAAGGTGAAATTCTCCTGGGGCATGAAGATCCAGTTCTCTGTTTCTGCTTCCTATAGCTTCAACTAGATCGAAGCTTACGTACAGTAAAATATCAAAGTACCATATGGTCTCTGTTAATTTGAAATTTGACCTTGTGTAGGGTTCAGATGATCATCTATGAAGTTTATGCACTCTTCCATGATTAATGGCAGAAAAATCAATTAGCAAGGTTTGCATTCCAGTTCTAATTCAGTTAATACCATGCTGAGCAGAGTACAATAGTCTCTCCAGTCTCTGTCCCTGTGTAATTTAGAACATCTGAGACCCGGGGATTGTGTTAAGTGCTCTCAAAATTCAACTCAGTTATCCAAACAGAGTTTGCCTCCAATTTACTGTTCATATTTCAGCTACCTGCCATGGCTAGTCTCATTTTTATTAGATGCAAAACCAATTACTATGATCAATGAACTTGCCTTCCCGAAGGTGCAATGACTGCAGTAACTGACTCTCCTTAGAAGCTCTCACTGTATTTGTTCCAGGGTGAATACAGTTTTGCAACGCAGTAGTCCACACTGCCACTTTAAACAACCATCTATGTCTCCATCTGCAGCACAAATGTGTGTCCCACCCACAATATATTTCAGTCAATGATGGCAAATGAATTCTCCAAAAAGCTGAATTAACATGGATTCATGATTCACACATATCCTTTTTCTTTCTGTTTTTTTCCCAGACATTCCCTTCTGCATTTTCTCTGTTGTCTGTGTTAGGTTGCTTATTCTCTATTTCTTGTCATCTCTTAATATCACTTCTTCCTAATTTGTCTTTTCTTTTGTTCTTCAAAACTATTCTTCAATAACTATAGAGTCCTTGACCAGTTCCTTGATTACTCCTCTTACAGTTCACCAATCTCCATTCTTTTAAACCTCCATGGAAGACTCTAAAGACTTTCTCTGCAGGTTATTAAAGGTAGTTGCTACATGGAAATACTACATATAAGCTGCTATAGGAACTGTATATGTTGTGCATGTGTACCCAACATGCTTTGTTGCCCAAATTGTATGTTACACCTAATACATAAGCTAATTTTAGGTGTCTATTGAAGTAGTATACCTCAGGTAAGTTCCTAAACTCCATATCCAAGCAGTGGAGAAAAGTTGGTGGCTTTAAGACCTCCAAAGGAAGATTTTTGTATCAAACCTTCCTAAGTCTGAACTGCACCTGGAGCTCTGGAAATCCTCAAAAATATCCACCTCTCTCCTCTGACTATATGGGGAATAACAACACAAACTACTTCATTAGGCGCTTAAAATTTAGACCCAGTTTTGGTGTCTATGTTTGGCAAACTGGATTTTTCTCTCTGCTTAGGAAGTTAGTGCAAAACTGTAAAGCTAAAGCTTGCAAGGAGAATATCGAATGGCCTGGACCAGGGCATGGGTATGTGCAATTAATCCTACTACAGACCATCCTACTACTCAACTACAGGTCCATGCATTTGTTGAATATCTACAGATCATTGCTGTCAAGGACAGTCCACATATGATCATTTTCTTTTAAAACAGGTACAAAGCCAGCATGTGTTTGTAACAGCTTATAACTTGGGCTGCTAGAAATCGTTCTGCCTTCCTCACCTTTTCTCAATCAATCCCCAAAGCTTTGTCTCATCCGGATGTTGGACTGGGAAGCACATCTTTCAAGATAGCTCCCAAATCAGCCTATTTTGTATGGTAAAATTTCCTCTTCACCCCCAGAAGCTTTTACGAGATAAGAAAAGAGGGAGGCTGGTTAAAGCTGCACTTGAAAATGATATATTTTTATCACACCTCTGGTCTTTCAGGTCTCTCCCGTTCCATGGTCTTTCTCCTCAGAAGTTTTCTCACTCCTTTGTCAAACATCAGCTGCCTCTTGCTGTTGTTTATTGCTGCCTCATTCATTTTTCTCACTTGGGAAATCAGGAAGGATGGGACCTAAAGGGAGGAAACCAGAGCTGAGAATACACAGTAATTTTTTTCCCCATAAAATTGGTATTGGTGCTTTAGAAAGGCACCAAGTTTTAGGCAGCAGAAGCTCCATTTATTCCCAGCAGATACATGCAATTAGTAGCTCCCTCTCACAACCCACAGTTACTCCTTTGGTGAAACTGTAGATCATCTTTCATACCATATGAAACTTTTTAGTGATGTTTGCAGTTGTAGGAACTTTATTAGGAGATAGTCTTTGCAATCCCCATCATACCCTCCCTCTGTTATGAGGAAATGAGCTGAGACTGTCGTCATCTTCATGCCAACCTTTGGAAGTCCAGCAAGCAGTACACACTTGGGGCCCATATTGTTATGGGCTAGACTTTAAACAGTCATTTGATCTCATTCAAGTTTAGATATCTCACCTACGCATCTAGATTAAATCATTCTCCTATGCATTCTTCTGTATAACCAATGGTGTGGGATAGGTACCTCCAGAGGGCAATTCGTGCTAAAATGGATGTATCAGATAGGTGAGGTGTCCATCCAGAGGTATCTGTCACCCTATCTCATTCTAGCTATAGAAGACTCCAGCCAGTTTCCAAAGAATAGCTGTTTAAAAGGTCAGTTTACTCTGATTTCTACAGAGCTGCTGCATATAGCAAAAGAATTCTTTGTACTGGAGCCATAAAGAGGGAACCAGCATTACTCACTGTCCACAGGATGTCCTGGTACCGAATTAAAAGCCGCACAATGTGCGCTGTGGTGGCGGCTGCTTGCATTTCTTGTTGGTTTGCACGTTTCCCTTTGTAGATGAAGAGATTTGGTGCAACAATCATAGAAACGTTCCACAAATTCATTTTATTTTTCCCTTCGTTAGCAACCACCTTCTTCAGGAACTGAAGAAAGGCCTGGAAAAACAGCACTTGTTATGCTGAGTCTCACAAAATAGTTTACTTCTTAAATACAGCATTTTCAAATGCACAACATGTCTGGCTCGAAAGCTGCTGTATTTGCACTTGGAGGTGAAATTTAGGTGTTCTTACATTCTAATTTGGATTACTCTGATATTTGCTGGCACAACCACCTGTGTCAATCACAGAGGAATAGTTAATGTTATCAAAATCCACATTAATAAATCATCTATCACTTGGAGCATAATCCCAAATCTATAAGTCAAGTACAATGTCTGCACTAAGGCTCTGAATCCTGCCGTAGAGGGAAGAGAGAAAGGTGTTGCAGTGGTATAGTTAATTTCTTCATAGATTTCAAGGTGTCCATTTCGATGTATCTGGCCAAGGCTTTTTATATCGCAGTCACCAGGGTGATCAGCCTCTCCTCGAAAGTGCACCAGTCCCATATATGATATAATCGGAGGAATTTCTGCCAGCAACCCCCAGACTTTTATTCTGGGATAATGAAAGCAAGAAGTGTTCAGTGGTTGTTCATTGATGTCACTTCTGCACATGCATGGCAGAGTCAAAGGAAACTCATTTCCCTTTTGGGCAGTTTATTCAGAATTTTGCTTGAGTGACTGAATAGGATGGATTGCAGCTGTGGTTAGAGTTGGGGTCTGCCAATGAGTTCTTTTGCAACACCATACCATTAAAACCACTGTCTTTGTACCCTGCTATTGCAATTAAAACATTTTTACAAACCCAGGAATTACAAAACAGAAACTGTGTTGGAGAAATTTCTAAAATCTCATTATAGATAGCAAGTAGAGATGCATTCAGTTTTGTCACTTCTATTTTTGTATAAATAGTAATAATTAAGACTACTTATCTAGCATATGTTTTACATATACTGCTGTGTATCGATATGGACTCTGGTAGAAGAAATAACCCCCATTCTTCACAGAGCACTAGTAGCCCTCCAAATGCTTTAAAGATGGTTGTTATTCTTGTCCCTTGTTATTGTATAAATAAATACAGGTAAAGAAGGCATCTGGACTCGTAAAGCTATTTGTAAACTGACCAGTGGGAGACTTTCAGAGATGGGGGACCTGCAGGGTCCTGGTGAGCAGGGGACCTGAGGAAATGTCTGGGGGCTCCCAGGCAGCTTGTTCACCCAGGTTTCCTTTATGTGGAAACAACTCCAAAAATGCAACCAGTGTCTCTTAGGGTCGGGACATAGCTGTAGCCAGATCTGGGAGCTCCCAAGCACTCAAAATGCTTGTAGCCACCGTGTCTGTATCAGGAAGTAGTAGATGGGTGTGGGTGTGGGTTTGTAAGGCAAAACGGCTGAGGCTGAGGCCCTGACATCCGTGCTACAGATGTATATTTCAGGGGTTTTTACTTCAGACTACCTCCTCCAGGCTGGTCCAGTGCCCCAGAAGACCTTCAGCCCTGGCAGTGCACTAGGCAAGCTTCTGGGGGGCAGCTTCTAGTTTAACTTCATCCTGGAGAATTCCAGTTCTAGGGAAACCCCAGAAACTGGACCTTCTTTTTCCAAACTATGCGAGGAGCAAGCCTCTTTGAAATGGTTGCTCCAGAATAAATGATGCCTGGGAGACATTTACTGACACCAGCAGTTGGATACCTCCAGCAACTATTTTGTAATTTCTTGTAAGAGAAGTGACAGCCAGGGAACTGGAACATCTTTTCAAGGAAATTATAAAAAACACAGATTAATACATTCACGGTGTAGCGTCTGATCAACTGACTGTTAGGAAAAAAACGTGTGTCTCATTTAAAAGTCAAAGGCACCACAGATGGCAGGTAATAGCAAAGAAAGAACTTACCTTGGCTGTGTCTCTGTTGGCTTCAGGCAGCAGCATGATCAACAGATGCAAAGCTTGTAGCTGTAACTTGATCTTGGAGATTTCTAAGAATATGAATAATTAATTTTTTTGAAATCCCAATTACAATTGGTTTGTTCTAAAATCCTTGTTGGTCAGCAGAGTTCTAGAAATACAGCAACCACTGCCTGGTTGAGACTAGTATGTTTAGATATTTATTAACCATAATCTTTTCCCCAAATATAAAACCAGTTGTCATGAGTGGGTTTTTCCTCATCATCTTGAGTCTTTGTTACAGGGGGAGATGAAGCTCTATAAAATTCTGTCTAAATAGCAAGGAACCAATATTTTTCAGTACTATCCCATTTCTCTTTGATATCATGGTCAGAATGTGTTGTATATGGATCAAGTATTTTCCCCCTTTCAAACTGAAATGGATATTTGTTTTCAGAAAATTTTCAGACTGTTGTTATTGAGTAATTTGCCGAACACTTGTGCCATTAGAGTGGAGACTGATTGCTTATAACTTAAACTTATTTGTCCTGAGTCTAGCACTCTAGATAAATGTAGAGCCCCTTGTCAGTTACAAAATACCATCGTGTTTTCAGCAATTGGTATATATTGATACTGTGCAATGCTCACTAGAAGGGCTGGGGTGGAGAAGATGGGAAGAATAACTGTCATTTGCTTCCACTCAGGGTGGATGAGAGACGTTTGGAGAAAAAAAAACAGTGTCGTGGAGAGTGTATCTGTTGGAGGGAATAAAGTCACTTTATTCTGCACAGACACCTGGTGTCCAGTCCTCTCCTCCAAACTGCTAAGCAATCATAACTGCATGAAACTGGGACTCACAGGGAGCACACTCAGGTATGGGAAGGTTACAGGAAGGGGTCACCTCTTTGTGCCCTTTAAACTACCTCATGGAGACACTGAAAACTTGGCTGCAACCTTATATAAAGGTTCTAAGTTTTCTCTACCTATTTGCCTAATAAATGTACCATGCTGATAGTTTCACTCTGTCCTAGCTCAAGTGAATTTACAATGAAGTCAATAGGTATTGCAAGGTATTACTGCATTCTTCCCGGAAGAGAAATTACCAAAATTGTACTGAGAATGAGAGGGCGTATGGACACTGAAAACAAAACCCGACTGCCTGAAGCTTTCTGTGATCACATATATCTTTGTACGAATATTCTGACCTCAGCATAAACCTGGAGAAAAAGACAATAGATCCAATAGAATATCAGCTAACGGGCAGTGACCTGAATTTACCTTGCAGAAATTTTCATTTGTGAAATCTATAATTTGTGTGAATCAGAGTCTATATATGAAAGTCATTGCTCAGCCAGCATTTGCTCACAGATTTCAAATCTCACCTTAAACAGTTGTGTCACTCACACAATGAGTCTATGCTATTAGCTAAATGCATAGACTTTTTTCCACTTGAAAGCTTGCAGAAAAAGTAAATGTTTAGGAAATGCACTGGGCCTTTTTTCTCTCTACTTCAGAGAGCGAAAAAATTACATGTATTTTTCTCTCTACTTCAGAGAGAGGGAAAAAATGTAACATCTACTATTACATTTTATCTAGATCAATCCATACTAACTCCTTTTCCACCTACTTTCCACTAGCGTGATGAAAGCAGGCAGATATTCTACTGTGAAGAGCGGGCTTGGGAGTTCTCTTATAAACATTTTCAGCAGTCCTGCTGCATCATTATTTCGTACTTGGTCCCAGTCAAAAGTGTCTTCATAAAATTTTGCCTCAAGTTCTTGATGGAGATTCTGAAAGATAAAAGGAGCATCTGACCTTTAATCATTGCTTCTGACCCAGCAGTTTGAGATCACTTCAGAAATCCCATTACAAACAACAGGCAGGTTTACACTGTAGTTGAATTAAAGTAGCCCTGAACCAGTAGCTGTGCGGAGTTCAGAGCAGGTTAACAGATCAGATTCCTGGGGATATTTTGCAACCCAGGCTAAATTTGGTTTGCCATAGCTAGATTTCTGCCAGTGACCCATTTGAACCATTTTAAAGCAAGACAATCTTGTGCAATGTCTTAGAACTAGAAACAGAAAATTAAGTTCAACAGAATTTTTAGCACAGCTGTTCTTTTTGTTTAAAACACTCTCCAGAGGTTTTGACCCTTAAATCACAAAGGAGTGGCATTTCTTCCTCGCTGCCAGGGAACTTGCTAGACAATCTGTTGGCATCCGAGTCCATGGGCCTTGAGCAAATAGCTTTGACTTCAGGTCTTCCTGTCTTTAGGATGTTTTCTTTTAGGATAGCTATAACTAGATTTGATCACTTCGTAGAAAAATAAAGGTATCAAACCATTACTGTCAGAAAACCTCCACTGAATACATGCCAAAAAAACCCCTCAAAAACCACAAGAGAGATCTAAGACAGAATTGATTATACCCTTGTGGGTGCCCATTTCATCCTCTTGTTCTCCAATGTCAGCATCTTGCTCTATAACACAGGTGTATTTAGTTCTAGAGGGTAACGAATCGATGTTTCACACACATGTGTGAATGGAAAATATCCAGTAAGGTTCCTAGTAGGAACAGAATTTGGCTTCAAACCCAGACCACTGTTTGGAAAATGCAAGCTCCCCAAAAATTTGCTGAGTTAATGAGACTGAAGGAGGCTATTGTAAGGTAAGGATATCCATAAATACTGCAGCTTTCACCATTATTACTGGCCAAAGACTGCCTTATCCATAGGAAGTTTGTTGCTGCTTTTTGTGAGACCATTTATGACGAAATATATCTGTAGCTAATATTCAGGTTTCAGATCACGTTTTTGTCAAATGTACTTTAATATTACACAAAAAAGTTTAGTCCATTCAGACAGAAAAGCTTTTAAAAATGAGTTCTGTTTACTGTGTCTCACATGAATGGAAGGAAATTACATATCAAATATGGTCACACATAATGAAGTGGAATGGCTGGCACAAAAGGAAATAGAAAGTCATTCAGGATTTGGTATATAATGTTACAATCTCATTTTTATTAGCACATTTTACTGGTTGTAATCTAGGCTATCTCCGCTTCCTTTGTATTCACATCCTTTGCACGTAATCCATACAAACACCTGGATTAAATTCTGTCCTAGTAACTGACTGGGAAATGTGGAACAGAAATCGTCACCTCATCAAAATCGCAAGGGGAGAGAAAAACTACTCCACATTTTTCTGCTGAGAACTGGGAAAAAGCCATAGAAAGAGAAAGCAAGATTTTTGGAACATAAACATTTTATATAGATATCCACACAAGAAAGCATATATGTATATTTTATACACTCACAGCCCCCCCATATATATATATATATATGCACCTAAATACTTTTAAAAAACATTTTTGCAATTTTTTTTTAAACATGACTGATCCTACAGTAGACTCTCCTGCATTTTTGGTTCACTGGAGCTTTTGTTACAAACCAGATTACAGACAGAGGAAAACTTGTATTTATTTCTTCTATTCTTTGTTTTATATAAAAGTAACCTTTAATCACTTCCATATGCCTTTTCTTTCTCCAAACAAGACTGAAATAAAATTGGAATGCCCTCAAATCCTAATGTCATAATAATGCATGAAGGCTTTGAGGGATGAAATCTGGATCTGCTTTGACAAAATCTCTCTCTTGCTGGTTGGCTTGTTGGACAGACTTAAATGAAGCCAAAACTCAAATAATTTAAAACTTTCATATGGGCAGTTTGACTTACCACCCAGTATAGGAGAGTTACATATAAAGTCATATCTCATAGCAGCTCCCTGGATATAGGTTGTGAATAAGAAGTGAACAAGACACAGTACAGTATATGCAAAGAATATGAAAGTAATTTAATTAGCTAGAATGCAGCCCTGCTGTGTAATCTCCCTGGAGAGGCTGGAAAAAACTGAGATTGTGTGAAATAATACTTTAAGTATTTGTCTGAAAAAATGAGGAAGCTGAAAAGTACAGGCCAAATTAGGAGCTCCCTTCTGCAAGGTGTGGCACTTTGCAAGGTGCTGAGAGCTTTTATCAATCCACAGAGTCAAAGGGAGCTGGGATGCTACTGCCTATCTCCAATGCGTTTCATGTAATGCCACTTTTTCTTGTACAGTCATTTTTGATGATCCCCAGCCCATCAACGTTTAGCAATCCCCAGCATTTGTGTGGCTGCCACGATGTTGAGACTTCCTGCCTCAGAAAGCACGAGTAGCTTTCCTGAGGATGAGAAAGTGGGAGTGGGATGCACTTAAGAAGTTGCTTAAACCAGGCCTAAAGGAACCTAGAAAAATCCGGGAAAGAGGTAGATACTACTAAGCCCAGAAAAAATCTTGTTTTCCTAATTTGCCTCTGCCAAAGGCTTTCAGCTCCTGGAATCGAGTTAGTCTGGAGAAACAATTGCAAGCATTACTGCACCACAACAGGTTATTGGGTACCAACTATCTTCTGTTCATAGCCCGCAAATAGCCTGTGAAAATGCAGTGCTTGAGGCTGCCAACCAGTGAAGGCAGGCCAGATTTCTCTCACTTGGAACATGAAATTGTAAGATCACAGAAGATAAATGAGAAATAAAATGACACAAAGGTTAAAATGACATAGAATAAGATCTTTATCTGAAATTCGCTCAGTTTAGCAACTCTGGATTTCTGAAATAAATTAAAACGGAGATTAAGATCACAGCAACTTTGGATGGCAGAGATAAACTGAAAGGATCCCTCAATGCGTAGTGGTGAAAAACTCTATTCAGTGTCAAGCCTGTGCTTTATATAGAACATTAACAAATGCAAAGCAATAGACCACATGTTCTGTGATTTATTGGTTCCCAGGAACCAATCCGATCTTTCACTGGTAGGAATAGAAATGCTGAACTACACACATCAGTATTTATGTGCAGTGTGAATTTGTGTGTGCTGTATTATTTTACATAGAGTCTGTGGTCCAGGAGACAGAAAACTGGCACGAGTGTGTACCTTGACTCTGGAGGCAGATCCAGGCACTCGTAGAATTCCTTCGGTTTCTAAACCTGTTTCCTCAAGCTTGAGCAGCAACTGAAAAAAACCCAACAAAACCCAAGAAAATACTCAGAAGCACTTAAAAATACTATTCTCTTTTTTTCAATCTAGGTATCCTTGAAACTAATTTGAAAAAGATACATTTCTATGTAATTTGCTAATGAAAACAAGCCAGCTCATGTAAATAAACCTTCCTAATTTCTTCTCCATATTCCTGACCCTGAAATACGCAGTATGCAGAGTACGGAAAACTGATAATGCAACAGGCCCCTCTGTCCTTGATTTGAGATTTGGCACTGCTATAGAAAAATTAACACATACACGTACTAATAAAAGGGCAGATACACTGGGTAAAACACAATGGTGTTTTGAGGGAAAATTAACCTCTGAGAAATGTTTAAGTCTTTCCCCGAGGAGCACAATGGAAAGGTCTATAGATAACATACGTTTCTGGGAACTGAGAACTCTGATTAGAAAATGATCCCAGGTTATTTTATTTTGAAATTTCTGAATAAAGGAATAGGTTTTCCACCCTAATTCTTTATAAAAAAATAAATATGTTTTCATTTAACATAATTTAGAACAAGGAAAAAAAATAAAATCATTTCCTAGCATTTATTCGTACAAGTCTGGATTTTCACCGCCAGCTCTGCTTCCTGCCCTAGCTGTTGGATCCTTCTAATTTCCCATGGTATCTTGACAGGGGAGCTGGAGAGCTGATTGCGAAGTCATGTAAATATGCAAGTCATGTCAGTTTTTCCCCTGACACTCCACACTAGTTCCCCTTTTGTCAGTATTTGCAGGGAAATTTGTTGTAGTTTCGAGTCCATGTAAACTGTGTAATTGCATGTGTGCTTATGTCTGTGTACCTGTCTCCAACACATCTGCTGAATGTCATTGTACTGTCAAATGACTTATATAAATGACTTTGTCTTGTCATACAAACCTCAATGAGAAGATACCACTTCCATTCTGGAAATAATAGCTAAGTAACACCTACGGTTTGAATTCATGTGAAATTAAAACTCCTGAGACAACTCATCTCTGACACTTCTGCACGCACACACAATTTTGCATGGCGCTCTAATTTAATGAGAAAGGGAAACAGAAAGCCAGACATTTGTTTCCCGAAGTTTCCTGTATAGTACCACATAATTACAAAAATGGAAAGAGGTCTTCACCACAGATAAAACACAAAAAAGGAGCAAATTTTATCTCCTTGTCACAAGGTTTTCACAACATACAGACAGACAACCTGTAGACACCTTCAAGTCTGTAAAGCCTATGTCTTCTTTTATCCGATGTCTGCTTTAAGTGTCAATGCAAATGATGGCAATGTGAATCTTAGTAGCCAAGTAGGATGAGTTGTACTCACTTTTTGGAAGATGAGGGGAACTTTTATTCCAGGAACCTTCTTTTGATCATTCTCCAGCAGTATGGTGAGAGGGACTCCAAACAGACCATTCTCTTAAAAATAATAACAACAGATGTGAAAAAGAGGAAACACAACCTCATATACATCTGCTTTGCAATGCTGGGCGGCGCCCAGGTGGCCACCATGGGGATGCCACAGCACGGTACCTCGTCCCCGCACCCTCTCTGCGCGGTTCCTCTTCAGCTCCACCCCCAGTGCGTCGTAGAAGGCCGTTAGCTCAATCAGGGAGAGGTAGCGGATCTTCTTCATGTCTTCAGGAGAGAGGTCTCCAACCTCTGTCAGTCCAAACCGGCTTTTCCGAACAATGAATTTCTACAGTAGAGATGGGTCGCATCTTTATTTGCAGAAAAATTACAGGATGTGAATTTTTGTTTTGAAAGAGATGCCCGTATGTGATAGGAAATCGTATTAGGGTAGATGGATAGAGAGCTGAACTACAACCCTATATATTGGCCTGGTATGTTGACATAACTTGCATCCGTCTGAAACATAAAATGGAGCTTCTTGCTCATCATGTTCCCTTGCAGTTTCACTGGTAAGCAGTGCTGGAGAAGAGGTGTTAACCTCAGTGTCTGTACTCCAGCTGTGACAAATGAGCTGTGTGCTACTTAAACTCTTGCCCGGTTTCAGCAGGATATAACGTTTTGCTCTGCTTCTGCCTCCCCCAGAGCGTCTTTGAATGCTGTTGAAGCAGCTGACACATTTCATCATGGATATGGTTGTATATCAATTGTGTGTGTGCGTGTGTGTGTAATGAATCCATGCCTGCTTTGCATATTACTATTAATTTATGAGGTCTTATAGGAGAGTTCAAACTAAAGACCTGAGGAAAAGCCCAGAAGCAAAATTACTTAGTCCTGATGCCAACCTGCCAATTTACTGGTACTTTTTATTACTCAAGAAGCATTTAGGCTCAGAAACAGGACTCCCAGCAGCTAAGAAAGAATTTATTCAAGTAGGCTTGAACTAAATGATACTTAGTAATTTGAGGGCATGTGAAGATGTCTACATATTTTAGAAACTGCAGTGTCATGGACCAGAGCCAGGAATGTTGCGTCATGACAGAAGCATTTGTACAAATGTCAAAAAGAACAAATACCCATCAGTTTTTGACATAATTGTTTTACATAATAACAAAGTTATAGTAAAAAACATGCTTTTCAAAGAACTGGTATTGAATGTTTTTTTAATTTAATTGTAATTTAAACCAGTAATTGTTAGTCAGAGGTATAAATAAATAGCATTACAAATCATCTCCTCCCTTTAGGGAACTGAGTGGAAACCCAGCCTTTAATAATGTTTTGCTTCTGGAGATTGCAGCCTGGTCCTCCCTTTTTAAAAAAAATTTGGACTCGGTAGGTTTAACCCATCTTTAGATGAAGCCAGTCAAACAGATTAAGAAAAAAACCAAACCAAAACAGAATTAAACTTACACCAGATTTCAAAAGTAAGAGAGGACAAAGGACATCTAGATCATGTAGGTTAGGACTTCCTAAATCACATTACACATCGTCTTTCAATAGGGGTTAATCATAACTGGGGGAGAAAGAGTGCAGGGGATAGAATAACTAATTTACATGCTGTCTGGGGTATTTTAGGCCAAAATCTTCCCTCCCCAGAATGCAGCAATTCCACTGTTACCCTTATGCCGAGACTTAATAATGTAAGAAAAGCTACATGGAGGATAGTCTTCTGAAGACACATAAAATACTAAAGAATATCTAGGCATTTTGGCTCCAGTGATGCAAAAAGTCCAAAAGCAGTCAAAGCACAATAAATCATCTTGAAAATAAGAAAAAATCACACAGTATACATATATTTTCTGAGGGGAAAGAGAAAAAGTATGTTTGCCCACAAAAAATGACAAATGCTCCAAAACCAATTACAAAAGGTAGCTACAATGATTTTCCATGGTGGCTGGTTGACTCCTGGGGTCACTATGATGTGATGCAGTGTAAACACAAGGTTTAGGGCTGGGCCTCTTTCCTCTGTCCTGTGTTGCAATTTTCCAGTGATTTTTCTTACAAACAGTGGAGTCCCAATATGCAGCACTGAAGGAGGTTGTGCTATCCTCAAATTAGATTACTAACGTTTTGGCTAAGGATCGTGTCTGATATTGTGTGACACGTTGTTTCTATGTGGAGCTATACAGTGTACTAAGATGGGTCTGAAATGCTAACTAACTCTTTGTTCTGTAATATCTTCAACTAAGTCACATTGGTCGTGGTCCCACATTGGGGAAATTGCATGTAACCCTGTGCAGACAGTGATGTTGAGTTTGCTCTTCTGGGAGTTGCAGGGGACACACTATTTTATGATACATAATCTCTCTCTGTGCAGCTAGGTATATGCCATCCATCAAGCTGGTTATACTAATGTGTCAGACCTGCCCTAGAGAAAGTATGATGTTGTGTAGACTTCAGTCTGGCCCTGTTGGCCCACCTCGAGGAAGGAGGGACAGTCCTTCGGAGGGTGGGTGACTGGTCGCTGTGTGTAACAGAGCAAGAGGTGATTTTTTTGCTAGGGCCCATTACAGTCTGAGCCATAATGGGAAAACACAAACTCCATGAGTGGCAGCACATGAAGTAAGAGAAATGCCAATGTCAACAGCTACGATTGTTGACTTTATTCAGAAAGCCTCTGTCTGTGATGACCTGGCATATTTCTCGTGTACTCTTCTGAGCACACAAAATGATGTCCTGCATGCAGTTCATTTCCAGCACAATACTGGCCTTTTCTAATACTAACCAATTATGCATCCACAGGTCCATGATACTCAATGTAGCATCTTCTCTTCCTTGTTTGTCACCAATCTCCCTGATCTATCAACTGGAAATTGTCCGAGCTGTTGCAGAGAACAATTTGTGTGTGTGTGTGTTGTAGTGAAGGCTGGGGTCCTAGGTTTGCTATTACAAAGAGCAAGGATGAACCTTTGGTTTACCAAAATCATGATGAATGCAGAGATATCCTTACTCTCCCCAGGGCACCAAGTTATCCCCACCCCAAAAACCCCAGACACACTAAAGCACAGGGATTTCACACCAGTTGTCATCTACTTGGTGCCTTATCCCTCCTTTCAACAGGGAAGCTTACTCCTGCATCTCAGGTTCTTCTTCCTTGATGGTGCCTGAGATGGACAAATGGATAATTCTCAGAGAATTCAATGTCTGTGTGGACAGCAACAATTTCAGATTAGTTCAGGACCTCAGGACATCATATCATTCAGGAAATGCTTCCTAATAATTTACAGCTATTTCATACATTTCACTAAAAAGGCTGTATCTGAAGCACAAACCTAATGCTCCAGTTTTCAGTAATGGAAGCTGTGAGGGCTGATGGAAACAGAAAACTGGCTTCCTTGACTTCAAGAAATAATTCCAGATAATGACACAACTGCGTAGTGTGTGTCTGGTTGGATGATATGATAAACTTTCCTTTAACCATTCAGGTAGTATCTCCTATAGCGTAATTGCTCTGCATACTGATTGGAGACAATCAGTACTGCTGCAGGACTAAGGCGTGCTTTCTCCTTTTCATCTGTGAAGCAATTTTAAATCCATGTGTTAACAAAGGCAGATAATCTGTGGGGGAATAAAGTAGGAAAGCAGACCAGTAATGAAAATGATTTCTAGTTTTAGTGCCAGTAACTGGTCTTTATTTCTATGTGAAAAATGTGTGGATGATGCAATATTTGTGGACTGAGTTACACATATTCAGCTGTGATGGGTACAAGTAAAAACCGGGCTTGGATATCCAGTTTAGCTTTGGTGCCTCTCTGGGAAGCAGTCACAAGTGGTGGGCAGGCACAGCGGGCAGTCTCTGTAAAGCATACATAGCAAAGGACAGCTAATGTATTTTAACAGACTCCACTGTGCTGGGGCTATAAAGCAGGACATTACTGGGTTAAAGAAAACAATTGAGGAAACATGTCGAGAGCAAACTTACAGGCAAAGCAGAGTCTTCCTTTTTGAACCTCTGGTTTTTCGGCCATTCTTGGGTTTTTGGAAGGACCATAACGGATTCTGAGAAAGAGACCTCATAGGAGAGCTCTTCTGTTATGGATGGGCTGCCTTTATCTAGTCCGCAGTCTAGACAGCTATTAGCTGAAAATAAGAGAAATTATATATGAATGCTGAATGTATGCTTGCATTTAGTACAGAGACATTAAAAATTGAACCAAGATGACAAAAATCTTGAGAAAGTAATAAAGGAAGTGCTTCAAAGGGGAATTTCAGTGTAACACACGGCATGTTCCTGTTTTGTCTGGAGGAAATAACCCCTTAGAAATAAAATCCCTATTTTCATTTTAGATTATTTAACTTGTTGCTTTTCATGAGAAAGATAGTCAAGCTGGAACTTCCTGTTTATCAGGAATTATCAACTTTTTGTACTCCATCCTTGTCTACCCAGGCCAGCAAACTGTGTTGGCACTTGTCTAATGAACAATTAAAAATAAAAGTTCCTGACAGAAAAATGCCGTTGACACAGTTTCTCAGGTCACTGTTGACTTACTTGCAATCATAAGGCATTGTGCATATATTTTATATGCTCACGTACATATATTTCTCACAGTTGCTAGTTCAGGTGTGTAGCACCGAAATAGGACTCAATGTACAATCTTCCAGTTTGAAAAACACTATATTTACTGGAATTTCTGGTAGGTATTGTGAAATGACTTATTGTTCTACTCTAAAATTTAGTCACCTGCTGAAATTAGTGGATGCCAAAGGAAAATTTTTGAAATCAGTACAATCAAGTACTGAAATACCCTATTGTCATGGAGTCCAAAGTGTGATAACATGCATGAGTTCCAGTGTTGCCAACTTTCATGACTGATCTCTCACACCTCAGGACCATTTTACATTTTTGATTAAGGTCCAGCTCCTAGACACACGCAATTGGAATAAAATAATAATTTTCATTGGAAGTGAAGTAAAATTTCAGCCCCCAGGACTGCAGAGAAGAGTTTACTAACATGACCCAAGTGCATTCAAAAGCCATGGAAATCAGAAAGTGAATTAAAAAGCATTACATGTTTTATAAACATGTGTATGCCCCATGATTTTTGAATCATTGAATTTACAGATACAGGGACCTAAACATTTTTTGCAATACCCTTTGTTTTGCCAGCCTTTGTTTTTCAAGTCTGGGGTGAAAAAGCTAAGTGTGAAAAAGCTAAGTGGCTTCTGAGCTGTGACCTTAGATGTTACCTAATGGCCAAGCTGTTTTAAGATGTTTTCCATCTCTCTTTCCATCCTTGGACCTGGGACCACAGACCATCCACAGTGTCCCTGGCAATTTGGTTCCCCATCTGTTCTAGTACAACTGCTTGCAGAGCAGAGGTATCAACCAAGCAGCGAAATGAACAGTTTTTGCAACCAAGGAAAATGTCTGCGGCACTATATCCAGAGGTAAACCTGTAAGAGACTAGTTTTGAAGCTTGGGTATTGATATCCCTTTAGTTAAGCCCTGAAAAATGGTGATGGGAAGAGCTTTCAAAATAAAAGATGGACGTTCCCGTGGAAGGCTGGTGACAGTTATCCAGACACTGAGTAGAGCAGAGCTATCATTTTCATTAGCACTGCCAATCACTGTCAGTTCAAGGTGTTTAAGGGATGTCCAGAATAACACCATTAGTAGATCAGAATAATAGGGCAGAACCAGAAAAATGATAAATTTCTAATACTACAGTTTCTGCAGTACTGGAGAAGAAATGTGAAGGAAATATGCATCTTTCTTGTCATGATTTGCAACAAGAAAATACACTGCTGACATATTTTGGACAAATTCTGCACCATATTGTTTAGAGGTTATTTTTACATTCCCAGCCTTGCAATGATCGGTACTTTTTAGACACCGATGCCTCAAGGGCAGCAGTCTCTGTCTGTACAACACCGGTCTTGAACGGGAAACTTTGGTTCCTGCATGACAATAAGCTGACAATGAAGGTAAGAATATATATGCAGCACAGCCCCAACACAGAAGAGGGGAGTAACCTCAGAACCACAAAAGGATCTTTCTGTCTATCATTTTCCTAGGAGGAAGTGAACACTGGTTACATGTTTGCATACTCACAGCTAACTGATTTCCAAACTGGCTTCTGCCCAGGAAGCTGGATACCATTAGAAGGAACTGGTGACACTGGAACTGTCTCAAATGTGGGCTGATAGGCAAGGAAAAATGATCAGACTGCAGTGAAGGTAAACGTCCATGGACAGAAACTGCTACAGTTCAAGAAACAGCGTATCATTCTCAGCTTACACTCTTTTGCCAAGTTTAAACAACCTGTTGTGATTCACCAGAGTACATTTTCATAGCCGAGCCTGAGAATTAATCTTCCCCAGGCTGCACAGATTTGGATCACGTTGAGGTCAGTAATATTGCAGCTCGCTGTAGCTAATGAGTCCTGTCCTATATAATGACTGAAATTAGCTAAGTTAAATTGCTGTACGTAATTGTACTAAGCGAAAGGTCTTCATCAAATTGTAATCCATCCTGCTTTTAATCATTTTGGCCACAAATCTTTTTGAGGACTCTCTGACACATGTCGAACATCCCCTGCTCCCAGGCACCTGTCCGAAATCAGGCTGTTCACCGCCTTTCGGTATTCGGGCACCAGCAAATTATGAATGGATGGATGTCCTCCCATAGGTTATATACTAACACTTTATCAGTGAACTGCAAAAACAGTTTTTGGGGAAAAAAGACCTTTTCTATAGTCAACTCCATTTCTTTCTGCTCCAGAAATCATTCTGCACTGTGTGAAAAGGGGGGAAGCATGTGTGGCATAGCAGAGAAGGGACTCTGAAGCCCAGGGGGTGACTTTCAAGCACCATCACCTCTTCTTGGCAGCTGAGTTTTGCCCTTGTTCTCAGCAGTTTTGGGAGTCGTCATAAGACAAATCTGAGTGTGCGTGTGTACATGGGGCAGTAGCAGCTCATCTGCATGTACTTGGGTAAAAAAAAAAGGTCAAGGATTTAAAAAATGCTCTGAAGGGTACTCAGAGAAAATAAATACAATGCCCCAAACCAGCCTTGTATTTTTTCTGCTGTCCTTTGCATCCTGGTGGGGGCCCTCCCTTTCCCAAACCCGCTGCCTCACCCTCACCCCCAGCCCGATGGAGCAGCCCCCAGCTTTCCAGCTGAACCTGCAGCCGAGGACCCCAATGAGCCCACAACAGCCGCTCTTTAAATTGCTAAAGCGGCTGTTTATCAGCAAGCAGCAATGCCTCAGGGCAGAAATTTTGTCTCCCCCATTTGTAGCCAATGCACAGGAGCAGCATTCAGGCTGCTAAAAAATGTCAGATATTTAAAAGACAGGCAGCTCTTCCAATTGGAAGCCTGAAATAATGTTGCAGTTGTTTTATTCGATCTTGTCCTCTGAGCTGTTTGGGTAACAAAGTCAAATGTAACATGAATAAAATCTCTCCTGAGAGAGTCCGTTCAATGGCCCGCAAACTTGATAGGAAACAGGATTTGAGTCACATGGACTTCCTTTGCCAGAAGACTATAAGGACCATTGATTTTTTTAAAAGAACTGTAGGATGCTTTTATGATATGATAAAATCCTATAACATTTACACAAAAGGCTTTAGGACATCAAAAAGCGAGATAAATTTCAGGTGGGAGTGTGGAAGTGGAGGGGACGGTTAAACTTGCCTCAGCAATTTGGGAAAATCAAACATAAAAGTGGTTGTTCTGCTGCTTAAGATCCAGATGGAGAAATTAATGGTAAACATTAGCAACTGGCTCATCTACTTTCACTGCTCAAAATGTCTGACCCTGCGAACAGTATTCAGAATGGATTTACAGTAAGTCAAGTCTATTAAGGAAAAAATCCTTCCAGCCTTGTTACACAGGTGAAATCAATAGTGCAGCAGCTGCAGTAACCAGGTTCTGTTAAGCACGGTGGAGCTGGCAGCGGGGAGCTGACGGCACAGCTCTGCCTCGCATCCAGCAGTGCTTGCGAGAGCCTGCAGGCTTCTCTACCTTGTGGCAATTGAATATCATGAACCATGTACAATAACAGGGGTAGCTAAAAATATCGTATTCGTGGTGTCATTTCCCAGCCTCCACAGGGAGAGCATATAAAGAAGCCAAATCTTTGTCTCTTTTGTGAAAATCTCTTCCAAACAGGACCAACAACCCCGCCCCCCCCATTTTTTTTTAGTCTTAGGATAGTATGATACGAAGAAAAGGAAGACTGGCAATAAAACTTTTTTAATGCATGAAATTTAAAGATTCAGATTGTTTCTTTAGTAAAAAAGAAGATTAAAAAACTTTGGAAGCTCATATCTTAATAAATGTGAAAGGCCAAGAGTCAAATTGTATCCTTAACTAAATCGGGACAGCTTTATTCATTTGGCTGGGGCTCCAGCAAAGGCAAGACTTCTCATATCCTGCTTTCTGATTGAAGGTGATTAATTAGACAGTTCTCATTATCCAATACAAAAAATGAGGCCAGTGTTTACTGGCACAATGTACACAGGAATTTCCAATGGGAAGAGGAAACCAGAAGAGCAAAGAGAAGATGGAGATGAGGTAGATAGTTCTTCAGTAGCTACCCTCATTAAAACAGTAAAAACAAATCATTAGAGCACCAAAGCAACCAAATTCTGTTGTCAGCCCTGCAGCTAAGGGAAATAAAGGCAAAGGAGGATAGCCTTGTAGCTTTGGTCAGGATACAAGTTGCCCATGCTTTGGATATATTCATATTTCTGAGCACTGTCATCACAAATGCTTTTTCATGCAAATAGCTCTGGGTTAGTTAGTGATTCTTCTTTAATTAGGACATGATTTTCTCATGCATTGCTCGAGTAAAATGCTCCTAAAACTCTCGAGGAGTTTTAGCTGATCACAACGTACAGGGTTGGGCTGTTAATGAGCATGATGCTTCATTTCCTCCCTCCAATAATAAAATCAATGTTTCTCCCCCCCCCGTTTGTATTCTGCTGTTGTTTTTTCTAGGCTTTGAAAACTAGCAGAGCTGATAGCTTCTGATGG
Source organism: Ciconia boyciana (assembly GCF_034638445.1). Lineage (NCBI taxonomy): Eukaryota > Metazoa > Chordata > Aves > Ciconiiformes > Ciconiidae > Ciconia > Ciconia boyciana. The sequence goes on along the minus strand of NC_132935.1, from coordinate 55,823,523 downwards.
AAGCAGCGGGGTACCAGCAGTAAGGAAAATCAGGCCACTGTGATTAATAAACCATCCAATTTAAATCTCCGTAGTGTGGCTGTCAGTCAAGCCTGCTGCGTGTAGGCCTGTCTGAAGCAGAGCAGAGGCACCTCAGCCTGGGCAGGCTGCTCCACCGAGGCATCACTCTCGGAGGGGCGAGGTACCGCAGGTGCTGCATTTTGTCCCCCGGGATCACGGTACCTTTCCAGGGTGGCCAGCAGGGAAAAAAGAACAAACCACAACCCCCCGAAAGGAAATACGGCTTCATTTCCTTTCATTTCAGTCCACTTGGGCCGTTGAGGGAACACTCCTGCCCTGAGGGGATGGACCTCAAGGCAGCATGAGGGGAAAACACCCTTTGCTCTGAGTTGACCCACACAGACACTGGCCACCGGGAAGTAATAGCAAAACATCTAGCAAGCTGTTTTTTTCAGAACAGAGAAAAGAAACTAGGGCAAGTCTATCTTCCCCCCTCCCCCAATGGCAACTATCTATGCCTCTTCAGTGGTCCCCTAAATCTCGTCTCAGGTGACCCTAGTGAGCTAATCACCTTTTCTGTCATCATTAGCCACAGAAGAGAGTAATCCATCCTGTGACCCATCCCTCTAGGCTCCTGTAATGCTTAGGTTGTTGGGAAGATGTAAGTCCATCCTCCTAATGGGGAGGATTATAGAGAAGCAATAGAAGCAATTGCTCCTAAAGAAGCAATTAGAGGTGCTTTGCTGTTTGCAACACATTTACTTCTTCCCTTCCCAACTAAAAAGCAGGATGGGAAATCAAAACTCTTGCATGTCATTTCAAGCAGTCTTATTACCGGTGTCTCTTCAGCAGCTGTGCTAAAAAGATTTGCCCCTCCCTGTTGCTCTTCTTTTTTGGCTGGGTGGTTTCTATTCCAGATCACTTACCCAAACCGATTCATCACAAAGATTCACTGACAGTTGTAGTGCCATGCCCAAAGAGGCAGCAGGGTGTGAGGGGCTGCTTCAGCTGACACCCCCTTACACAGGGCTGCTCAGGAAAGCCTCAGCTTGGGGCACAACACCCCCCCTACAATGCGCCTGTCCCTGAGGAGCTGATAATTAGGATGGACTTTCTAAATCCCATAATAAGCAGCAGAGATAGGAGCGATGGTCAATGGGAATGCCCAAAGGGTGTTGGGAACCTTGGAGGCTTTTAGAAATACAATCTGTTTTGCAGTCCATTGGAGGGAGGTGACAGTGTGCTCTGCAGCTGTATTTGTGTACCTGTGTTTAACATTTAGGTAAGCACCCTGCAGAACTGCATATTTTTGTGGGAAGAAGAATTAGAAGTCTTAATTACTTTTCCAGTCTTATCTTTCAGACTTTCACAATGCAGAACAAGTAAGTGAGCTGAATTTCAGAGGAGGTAGAACAGTGCTTTGAAGGGCAATGGCCCTGAAACTCCTAATTCCTTTAGCAAGTGAGGAATAGAGGTGAAAAATAAGCAGGTCAAAACCAGATCAATAATGTGCCCATCCAAGAGAATGGGTGCAACATTTATTTGGCTGATTGAAATTTATTAGGAAACTCAAGCTTATAATTATAATTTTTAAAAATTTTAAGCACATTAAGGTTCACAGATACTTGAAACAGGAGAAGTGTGAAAATCTAATAAGAAGGGCCATCAGCTTTTTAATGTTCATGCAAACATGCCTGAGGATTTCTCATGCAAGATAGTCTACCCACAGGAAACTACTGGATGCTTCTGGATATATTTGTGGGATATGTGCAAGAGGTTCAAAAGAGCCCAGATACTTAAACTGGAGACAAATAAGTCCCCAACCATTATAGCTTTGTAATTTTAATATAACTATGCAGCTACAATTTTGTTTCCCAATTTTTTGTTTTAAATTCATTCAGGATGCCAAGCCTTGAAGAGAAGGTAGGACAAATAGAAAAGGACAAAACAATTTCGTAATGAAAAAGAGTTTCTTGGAGTTTTGTGATGGCAAGAACTTTAATATTCATTTCAAAGGTGAGCTTGTGATCTTATTGGCGACTCCCATTTAAGATATGATGAGTGACATATGTAAAGTCATGCACATTGATTTGAGCATTGGACTAAACTCACGCAGTTGACTGCATTCATCAAAATCAGAACGTGTAGGGATAAGAATTGGTGCGTTTAGAGCTATCCTCAGGGAAAAGTGGATGAAACCACCAGAGGCAATGTTCATTTCTGAAGCCATGAAGCAAATGAACAGTTAATAGATTTTCATTTGCTATGTAAGTGAAATGTAACTGCCAGTGTACCAGTTGCAATCATGCCGGCAGGTGTTTAATTGCTTATGCATATTTGAACCCCAGTTGCTTCATTAGAGAAGTTTTACTTCACCGCTGAGACGGCTGAGCAAATAGCAAGTGTCCCCAGAAGCCAGCAAAAATTTGAATAGCTGCCAAGAGTAACTCACCAATTTCCAAAACATAAAGGAGTAAATGTTAGTCTTGATAGGAGATTGCAGGAGGAAGGCTGGCAACAGATACAACATTATGTTACAGGTTAGTTGCAAAACTGTGCACCATCTATTTTATTTGGTTTCTTCCTTTCCTCTCAAAATGTAGTAAATACAGCGTTAAAAGTCTGGACTTAGCGTCAGGTACTGCTACTAGCTGTCCGTACATTGTCAGCAGAAAAGGGTTCTTGTCTGGTAGAAGCTTTGATGAGCTACTTGCAAAATGCATAAAGATTAAGCTCAAAAGCATTCGCTAGGATGCATTGGCTACTTACAGAAGAGTCATTGATGCCAAAGATGTCTCGCACATCCCGGACTGTGTGCTTGTTCTTCTTCCTCATGGTCTGAGTGTAGGTGTTGTACCTCTTCTGTACGGCAGCAGCTTGAGTTCGGGTCAGAGTGGACAGCAGGGCTTGGCCGTCCTCCTCTTCAGCTCCCGAGATCAACGTAGATAAACCTACGTCTTGCAGCCATTCTGCCTCCAGCTCCCCTTCTGTGGAGGAAGAGAGCGTGTTACCAAGCCTGGCATGGGAGGGAGAAGGGGCTGAAGGAAGGGAGGTTGCACGGTGGACCGCTGCCTTAGCTTTTACCTCAAGAAGATTCCACTTCCAATCTTTCTTAGGCCACAAGGGTAAGTTAATTTAGTTTTGTCAACATACTGTCAACTTTCAGTTTGGCAGTCTCTGCACAGGAGTGGCTTAGGAGAAGAACAGAAGAGGTATTTTTAACCTGTGCATCAACACACTCATGTGAAGAAGGCAGTAGTGTGCCTAGCCTGACACAGCAAAGTCATTAAAACTAACCCCTCATTCAAGAGCATAAATCCCCTCGGTTACCATTTATACCACATTGTACCAGATGAAGCCATTTGGCAGGTGGAAATTAAATTGGTATTCCAATTAAAATAAACAGAAATACTGAAGTGGTGTATACAATAGAATAATATATGTGCACACTAAGGATGAGATTTGACATGCCAGAGAGTCAGCTGGTAATCAGACACCTAGTGAAGATGCCACACTGAGAGTAGCATGATGTCCACCTAATCCAATAACCTGTTTTGGACAAGATGCTTAAGAGTCAGAGCCACTCACTAAAGAGCAAAGGTCAGGTAGGGGTAGGTATCAAGGAGGTCAGGTAGGGGTGGAAGATGCAGAAATAGCTATCCTTGCATGCCAGGTATCATCCTGATTTCTAATAATTAACGACTGGCTAGCAGTCTCTACCTAGGGTTTCTTGATATCCTGATTAGTGACTAATACCTTCTTGAATCCTGTTCAAAACCTGTTTCTCAAATGGTTCAACACGGCAACCGGTTCCATAGTGAGATTATGCACTGTGTGAAAAATTATTTTCTTTCCTCAGATTTCAGCTTGCTACCTGGTACATTAAATGAATATCCCTGGTCACTGTACGACAGGGACAACCTTCCAATCTACCTTCTCTAAATCATTTAGTAATTTTAAATTTTTCTGTCATTGCCTTTTTATTTGTCTGCTTTTTAAAGTAAAGAGTCACAGTGTTTTAAAGTCTCTCTTCACATAGGAGATTTTGAGGGCTTTCATTTTAATTCTGTCTGTGAACAATCCTAGCTCAGCAACACGCTGTTTGAGACAAGACAATAATTGCATTCCAGCTTTGGCTGAAGAGGAGGTATACAAATAAACAAGTCAAACAGGAAATGGATTAATTTGCAGCATGTTCTATAAAACAACTAGTCAATGCGCTTATTGTTCTTGTTCTAGCACTGGTCTTAATGGCAGGTTGGTATTTCCACTCTCCCTTTATTCTTGACACCAGAATGCAGATTGATAGATACCAGTTTGCTGCACTTTGGCAGTTAGATACACAAAAAAGAAAATTACAGGGCTGGACCTTAGGGACAAGTGAAAGCATCTTACACATGTGCCTTCACTGACTTCATTGTTAACTGTCTTGTCTCTGTACAAAGCTCTACAAAAAAATATCTGCTTCTAAAACCCCTGCTCTGTGTTAGATGGGATGTGACCAGCCCTGTATTCGGTGAAACAGCTTGTCTCCTCCCTGATCCTTTCTGTATCCACAGATAGGGTGACAGGCTGTTCCTTTCCCTCCTTGAACCAACGGTTCTTCTGCTGTTCTCACACTTCTTTCTAACAAGGACTCTTTTCCTTTCCGTGTGTCGCTATTCTAGCCACATCCATTCGTGTTCCAGTTTCTTAATTATAGTCATTTTGGCTTTTGTCCTGACATATTCTTTCCAAGAATTTAGTTTTTAATCAAACTTGGCTTTCATGATGCTATGAAAAATAGTAAAGCAGACATGAAATTGTGCCTGCTTACCAGCCACCCCTGTGATTTGTTTTCTCTGGCTTTTGCCCTTTTCCTGTTCCAACCACTCACAAACAATAGACTAAGAAATAAAAAAACAACCAGAGGAGTAAAACTATTAAAGAGAAGGAATTTCTGCATAAAAAATCCTCACAATTTTATGACACATATTTTTAAATAAGGGCTAAAAGAAAAACATGTTGTTTTACAAAACACTATTTTTATAGTGGTAGCTACTTATACAGCAGGGTCTTGATACAGTGATTCTGCTCCACCAGAAGACAAACAGATAATCAAGATGGTTCCCTCTGGCTGGTAATTCTCTTTTTCTCATAGAGATTGCTAAGAAAGAGGTCTGCCTTTCTTTGAATTTCAGATATAACCTCAAATAACTCACAGCATCCCAGCCTTGTAACACCAAGTGTTAAAGCAGTTCTGCACATCACTGCCATCTTAAATACCCCATGACTTCCTCTTCCCCTACATTTTCATCCCTTGTATCACTTGTTATGATCTTCTGTTCTTTCTTGCCCGTAGTTACTAACGTCAACAGAGTAAGTGTGCTGATGTCTTCCCCTTGCACATGTGGTCTGGCAAAAAACAGCTTTGTGGTTTCGACAATATCAGTGGTGCCTGGCTGCTATCATCCTTTGGCTTCCTTCTCAAGGATTCTGCATCTCTTCCTCTCAAAGGCATCTCAAAAGGGTGACAAATATTTGTTTTTATTTTGCCCTGAGGACTTCCACATTGATTTGCAGTGTTTTGATCTTCGGCAAGGAGTATTATCCTATTAGGAGCTTAATAGAACTCACAATTATTTCCAAGATTTATAATCCCAGACCGAATATATTCCTGAAGTTAATAACTAGAATAAGCACTGCCTGATTGTGTGTGGGTGTATGCGATATATACGTGTTTAAAACAACAGTATGAAGGTAAATGAAGTGTGGAGATGTATTGCATTTTTACCTTGCAGTCTCATTTTTAATTCAGGATAGAGGGGGAAAAAAATCAATGCAATGTAATGAGGTGTAATCAGACAAAGGGTAACATGGGACTGCAGCAGAATTTGCACTGTTGTGAAGATTTAGCTCAGCAGTGATGAAACTGATGGAAAAGTTTCTGAGAACACAGAAAATGGGCTCCTCTATTGCCTTGTCCTACTAACTTGTCCGGCTTGGTAACTCACAGATGTGTGACATTCCCCTGACCGTACAGACAAGTCAGGGACACCCAGTTCATGCTGACAATTGCATGAAGGAAACACCGAGAGGTTCACAATCTCTTTCTGGGGTCTCCAAGCTAGAGAGCATGATCAGACAGGAATTTTCCCAATAAGGTCAAACTGATTGAGGCAGATTGCTTTTCTGCCTTCCCATAATAATAACCATAAAGTTTCAATGTTATACCTTGATTTATTTTTATTTGAAACCACAGGCCAGCACAAAGAAGTGCAGTTTGGATTTAAGCTGCCAGACCATAACCTTCATAGCAGACTGAGACTTCTGGTGAATGGAGGTCTTCTCCTTTTGCTTCCAGGAGAGCCCTACCTGGAACTAATGAGTGAGAGGTGTTCCCCATGGAAACGGTACGTGGATGGAGCTAGATACCTCTGTGTGGGATACTTATCATGACTGTTTTCACATTTGGTTGCTTAATAAAGTAGCACTCTGTCCCCCTTTTCACCCTTTTTCCTGGTAGCAGAATTAATGACAACCCATTGCACGTCAACGTAAGAAAAATACATCATCACTTGTGTTAATAATTGTATGGAAAGAACAAACCATTTTTTCAAAATCTATCCCTAGATCAGTAGTTAGTAGACTAGTGGCCCTGACCCACAAAAGGGTTGTAGCAGTTATCAGTGGGTCATGACCTCAGAAGAAATTCAGTTTCATCCTATAGTAACACCTGATATTTTGTGTTGCACAACATAATGCATTTGTAAGTCGGGTCATAATTGGAAAAAAAATGAGAACTGGTGTTCTAGATGTTATCAAATCATCTAACACAAAGCTGCACTGCAGCAAGCTATTACATGTTTTTCCAAATACATTACAAAAAAGGAGAGGAGGAAACGTTCAGGTAACAGAAGGAGGTAGGAATACCTTCAGCATAATTTGTAGAAGTGATGAATGAATTTTGGCAAGTGGGGAGTCTGAATGATGTAGGCATCCATATATTCAGACTTATCTCTAATCTCTCCTTGAATTATATCTAAATCGGGAATCTCAGAGAAACAGGCAGTTATCAAATTTCTGATAGCAGCAAACGATATCTAACTAAAAACTGCTTCAAGACTTTAATAACTTCTGCTTTATATCATACCAAAAGCCAGGAAGTTGAAAATTCCAGTATACTAAATGAACCTTTTGGTCCTCTTATATGATTTGGTTTATTTTATTTAATGCTGGAGATGAAGTTTTCATTTAGTGCCTCTCTTTTCTGAATTACACCATATCTGTCCTCTGAAGTACAAATAAAATTGGTGCAAAAAAGCCTACTTCAGAAGTCAATTACCAGCCCCAGTGCATAAACCAGACTGAATTATTGTTTCTCTCTAGTGATCTCTCGTACATTGACTGTGATGTTCAGAAGTAGAGCTACAATGATCATAGACCCAGCCTAGCACTTTTGGTCATACTGGATGACAGTACGAAGGAGACCAGGGCATCACTAAAGAGACAAGGCAAAGCCAAGGTGTGCGGAAGAAGTGGTGTTTGTGTGCTCACCATCAGCAGGTTTGAACTCCAAGAGTGTTGCTTCTTCAGGTCCATCCTCACTGCTCTCCTTGATGCTCTCCACTTCACACCAGAAGTCCTCCATGGAGGTACTGTCCATGGAGGCCTGTGAGTTAGAGCGACTGAATGCAGGAGGAGGTGCCGACTCGTTGGAAAGCATCCTGTTAATTCTTCGACAACGAGGGAGAGACTTTCTGAAAAGAGATAGAGATGCAAATAAAAATACTCTGTCTTTCTATCTTGCTAACTTGTACCATGCAGACAAAGCATGCAACTAGGGCATCAACTGTGACCATACCAGGGAGCAGGGAACAAGGTGTTGGAGGCAAAGTGCACAGTGCTGGTGGTCTTCATGATCTGTGTTGCTCATAACATTTATGGCTGGAAACTTATTTTGCATCTGATAATTTATCTATTTAATATCCTTTAGTGTTTTACACTGTTCAAGGGGATTCAGGAGATGCAATTTCTATTTCTAACACTGATACCCATCTAATGAGACACTGGAAAAGTATTTTAACTTCTTTGTGCCTCAGTTTCCCTTTCTATCCCTTCCTGTTTTGCTTACTGGCTGAAATGCTTCAGTGCAAACTTCTTTGGGGAAAAATAATCAGACTTGGGAACCGTGAAATATTTTACAAACTCATCTTGGCTCCAGAAAAGAATTAAAAACTTGAAATATTTTAATTCAGAAGAATAATTACCTTTTATTTGAAAATTCTTTATAAAAGAATGCATTCTAAAAATGAAATTAAAATAAATGAAATCTTAACAAAATTTGTCTTTGAAATGAAATAGTATGTTTTAGGCCAAACAGAAGGGTTTGATCACAGGTTCAAAAAAAATTATGATTCCCTAAAAATCAAATTTCAAGTTACAATTCAATACAGTGATGGAATCAAAACAAAGAAGTTTGTTCCTTACTCCTTTGTTCTTGTGTTTTCCCACTGTAAATTCTTGCAGCTGAAGACAGTTATACAAGTTCATACAAAATCTTATAAATACCCACCACAAAAGTCTTGTCTGACTGCTCTTTCGGATTATTATGTTTGCAATACTGTAAGCAGCTTTTGTAAGTGTAATTACAGTAGTTACAGTAAACAGTAATAATAACCACAACAATATTTGTACAAAGGAGTCAGGAGGTAATGTAATTATGGCAGAGAGCTAGACTACAGGAATTAATGGAAAATTCTGTCATAAGGTCTTCTGGCCTGCACTTATCTGAATTAATTCAACTGCAGTTTCCCTTTCTCTTCCTTTTCTTTATGGCATCATCCTGCCAACAGGCCTTTGTTTAAAACCACAGGCATCACTTTTACTCCACTAAAAAAAAAAGATACTTCCTTTGCAGTATTTTCCTCCTTGTCAAAGTTTTCGTAATGGATGTATAAACACTATATTATTTAATAAAGCCGACTGGACATGCTTTTCCCGCTTGGTGCTGCTGCCTCTGGTGCGTTCCCCCCGTCAGCGAAGGGCTGGCTGCTTCCCTGAGGCTCCTGCAGCCTCCTCGCTTCGTCTGGGTGGTCCCAGGCAATTCCTTCTGGGTTAGGTCTGGGCCCCAGGTTGGGGAGCCGTGGTGGAAACAACGCAGCACTATAAATCCAGCTGCGGACATTAGCAGTCTCAGGTCTTTGCCCCTTTTTGAAAACACAGAGGTGTCATATGGACGATTCCGCTGCTAGACCTGCCCATGTGCTCTTGGTCAGCTGCTGGGAAGCAAAGCTTTCTGATGGGTGACAATATTTCAGCAGAAGAAGATGTAGTATGGTGCTGTGGAGACACACGTCCTCCAGGAAGAGAAGTGCTATCTTCAGTGTTTCTATCCCTTTTCCCCTCATAAACAGCAAATGATTGTTTGCTTTTAAACATAGCGCTGAAACTGTTATTGTTTTAGTTCGAACAAGCCACAGTCACCAAATCTGAGAAGAATTTGTGACACAAGTGTGGTTAAAGCTTTTTGAGTGCTTTCCATGTAGCTCTCCCTCTGGGGAGATGCGAGCGTTTCAGTCAGCTTTTGTTCACAACGCCTCAGATGACTGGGGTACCTGATAAATCATAATTACTGGAATTATGTATCTGGATGTTTCGGCCTCTGGTTTTTTATGGATTCACCTCTCTCTCTTCCCTGTGTCAGCATCAGCAAAGAAAAAAAATATGCAAGTCTCACAGGACTTAAATATAATGAGTTAATACTGAACCAAGCATCCCCAAGCAGAGCTTTTAACCAGCAGAAGCAGAACCCCCGAGAAGCAGCCAGAAACCCCCACCTCTTCAGCTGGGAGCTGGCGGGGATGGGGGAAACAGCTCCCGCCAGCCAACTGCTTACTGCTGTGAAAAGCTGTGCTCTTTTGTTTAAAAGGTGATAGTGAACACAAATACGGAAAAAGGCAAAACTTCCTGGCACTCTCATGGCATCTGGGGCCCCTTTTCACTGGGCGCTGTACAAGCAGAGAGAGACGGTCAGGTCTGGTGACAGGCGAGCAGTGGGTGCCCATCATCCCTGTCCTCCCTGGCCTCCTCTTTAGCTCGGGGCTCTGCCTGAGACCCCCACGCTGCTGCCCACTGGGCAATTCATATCCCTGCTTAGTATAAACCTTTGTGAAAAATAAGTCCCTACATCTGCTATAGAGCCCAGCCCAGAGCTCCCGCACCAGCAATCGTAGGAAGAAATGCTCTCGCCGGTCTGGAATCAAAAGTGCTGGGATGAGAAGAGGGCTTTTTCCCTGATAGCGTCACTGGCTCCCATCATTTAGTCATGGTCAGGGAATTTAAACATTTCCTGCCCTCCCAATGTGAATCTTGACCACGGCCCTTGTGCTTTTCACGCACGCCAGACTGATCCTTGGGCTTTGACTCCATCAGCACTTCAGCTAGCTCAAACCAAGGCTTTTTATTTCACCATATTAGGAAGAAAGAGGCTTGGCGGGTTGTTTCTTTTCTCCCCACAGTGAGTATGCTATTTTGTAGTATTACCATACCAAAAAGCTAAATGCAAAACAGACCACGTAGCATGGCAACAACTGCTGTGACAACCAGCTTTACCAAATACGTCTAAGGTTCCTGGGTAATTAACGTGCATTTACAACAATATTAAAAGTACAGAGCTTATTTGGAAAATCAGCTGGACAAAGTCTCCTGAGAACCTCATATCTGAGGCTTGTTATCTCAGCCTGGATTAAATCGAGCTGTGTAAAATTCCTGTAACAAGAAAGGTTAGGCAGAGGTGCTTTATCCTTATTGGTAAACAGCTGAAGCTTGCTTCCAGGTGGTCTGGTGCAAACCTTCTGCAATTATTCTGAGTCTGCCTATTAAAAGCTCAAGTGTTTGAAAGACCTCCAGCTGCAGTTTTGACCCATATACCTGTGGCTTTTGTCCTGGAGGAAGTGGTCTTGCTTTTATGTGATAATGGCAGTTGTCTCCATTTCCTCCAGCCAAAGCTGCTCAAAACAGTTTCAGGAAAAAAAAAAAATCCTACTGAGGAAGCAAAGCATATTCTTCACCGCTTTTATTTCATTCTTGAAGGACACTGAATGAGCACTGACTCAGCAAGCTGCCTGCCTGTCTCAGAAATAGCTGAACAAGCCCAGGTTGCCTGTCACCTGGGAACTCTCCTAGCAGAAAACCTATGTTCTGGATACCTTTTTCACCCTCAAGGTTTTCTGGCTTGTTTGCTCTTTTCCTCAGTGTCTGTAGAGAAGTTTACAAGGTTAAAATGTTTTCATTAAGCCAAATCAGTTGTTCTTACAGAAAATTTGAAAACCAGTCTTGTTAGGTAAGTAGCAATCATGAAGCTCATACTCGGTTTCATTTGCTCCCTCACACACACTGGCAGTGGTGAGCTAATCTGAAAGGCTGACTAAATTAAACACAGGAGGGATCTCAGATTTTGGCCTCCTAGATGGAAAATGCTGGGAGAGAAGGACGAACCTTAAAGCACTGAGCAAAAATTACAGTGACTCCGCTGAATGAGCTGAAATTGTTTTCAGAGTGTAATTAAAAAAAAAAAAAAAGCCACACAGACACAAACCCAAACCCTTGAAAAAGGAAAGAAAAAGAAAGGAGAAGTATACTACAACGGCCAATGTATCAAAGAACTCCTCTATTACTGGATATTGGTCACAGAAGAAAGGGTTAACGAGTGCCAGTAAGGAGAAATATGATGATATCATGTAGAAAGCCTTCTGCGGAAAGATTTTTGCAAAGAAGCAGGGTATTTCCATGGGGCACAAGGAGGCTGATTCAGCTGTGTGTGACTCCGGTTTTGCCCTGGTGTATGTTTATAAAGCTGATGAAATGCAGTAGCAAATCAGGCCCACTGATCCTATATTTTATATTCCGTATATCATGCAGAAGTGTGCTGTTCAGGGTCTGACAGCACACATCGATTTCAGGATAGCCAAGCCAAATCCAATAAGCAATTCTTACCCTATCCCCAAAGTGAAAGTTTGTCACACCACATGAAGAGCTGGTTCAGTGACACCTGATGATTGCTCACAGGCTGACTAATAATAAAGCCAGGCTTCTGTTTTCAGTTTAAGTAAGATATGGGTGGTAAAGAATCCATAAAACAAACAGGAGCAATAAAGCCATCTTGTAGTTAAAACTAGCATTTAATCCTTGTTTACACAGAGAGACAAGACACCTTACTCTTGTGCATCGTTATGCTTCATTTCATTCAGTGGGTCGTGAACCTGCTTCACTGCAATTAGTCACGTTTATAGGAATAGGAAAGATGAAGGAAGCAAATTCTCCTGGTCATTTTAGGTCTAAGATCCCCTTTTTCGTATTGCAATCATTCTGTCAGTGTAGCCACTTAATCCAATGAAGTCAGTAGTGCCTGAAAAACACAACAGTGGCAGAGTACAATGTTGTTTCCTGTATCCAGATCTTTCTATCCTTCAGTTTATCATGATAATTCACCAACTTACTTCTGACAAAAAATAATTACCCTCTCTCTGCCTAGCTCTTCCCAATTGTAAAAAAGGGGATGGTAGCTTGCATTGATAGGGAAACAAAATTTGTTTCTCTTTATTAAGAACTATGTTTTTCTCTGTTCTGAAATGGTAGGAATCAGTCATGTGCCAATATTTCTCTTTTTTTTAATAAAATGTGTACAAATTCCGGGCAAAGGAAGAGTCCAGCAATTGGAAATAGTATCTTTGTGCACAGTTCACGGCACAGTTCACTCGTGCCCCAAATCTCTTGCTTTCTGGTTCCTTCCTGGCGACCCTGTTCCAGCACTGTTTGCTTCTGCTTGTTTCCTTCTCTCCATGCTTGGTGGCTTCTGCTCACAGAGAGGGGCATATCTCAGACAATATCCCCCATCTCCATCTGCACACTTCTGTTTCTGATTATCTTGCAGGTGTCAGGCCAGTTGTAGGCAATGGATCCTAAAGTTTCCCTTTTCTTTCCCTAACATCTAGCACAGCAAATATTTAACCTATCATGCTCATTGATTTCATGGAGGTGTCACCCAGCCTCCCTTGTAACAGAGTGTTTGAGTGAGAAGCAGAATAGGATTTTATTTCATTAATAACTTTCTCATCATGCTGCCTAGCAGAACTCCAAAATCATATTAATCTGATTGCTCTTTGTTACAAAGCTGGGTTTGAAAATAAGCTGAGTTATCACATCACTGTATCAGCTAGACTTGAAAACACAGGCACTGAGTACTTTGCATGTCTTTGTATTGTACAAAACATTGTACAAAATATGCTTCTGGCAACTATTAATTTTATTTCTAAAGATGCTTCTCTGTCTCCACAAACATTTTTGGACTGAAAGGACGTGTTTAATGAGTCTTAATATTTAACGACTTAAAAGAGAAAAGACTTCTAAGACTTATAAGATTTAAAGGAATTAAGAGTTTCATTTATTTATTCATAACTCATCTGCAATTCATCAAGGTACTAACAGGAGTTAGGAGATTCAGCTGTAGAGTTTGCACGCCACTGTTATCTGCCAGCATTTAAAAATGCATTTCACCTTGAGTTCTTCAGCTCTCTCGTATGCAACCTTTTCCGAAGTGGTATGGAAGTCCCCCGTCTGCAACAAGGGCAACATTGTGACCGCTCTGCGGCTGAGCATGCAGATTGCAGAAGAATCTCTCTCTGTGCGTTTCAGTGTGAGGGCTCTCACAATCAGACCCTTTGAGCTAGGGGAGTGCAGGGAATATACTCTCTAGGTATTGCCTGCTGGCAATGATGACCTTTGGGGACACGACCCAGACCTCTCCTCCACACTGGCAATCACATCACTTCAGCGCTGGCCCGATGCAGGAGACAGTGCACTACATGGCTTCAGTGTGTCTGTCAAAATCTGAAAGGGACTCTATTTTGCCTTCATTCTCCTAACAAGGCTGTTCCCAAAGGGCAGCAGGGATTCCCAAATGATTAACACTAACAAGAGTACATTCTGTTAACCATTTTTTGTTGAAGTGAATTGGAAAAGGATTCTTTTCATATAGATTAAGAGGCAGCAGGATAAGCTAGTTTGGATGCTGAAGACTTAACGACATGAGCAGATCATGGCAGAGTATGTTAGGTGTAATTTTCAATGGGTATGGGCAAGATAAGAAGCATCTGGACACGGCCTACAGCAGGTGAAAGCTGGTTGTGAGCAGCCAGTTTAAACACCTTAAACATTTCCAACACATTTTTATTGTTAGAGGTGACAAATTTTTTTGTTGTGTTGGTGCTTGCTTAAGTCCAATTGCTTTTATATGAAACAAATCCGCATATCTAGGGCAGACCAAAGTTTTCCAGGAAGAAACTTAGGCACGTGGGCCATGTACTGTGGGCTTAGGAAATCCCTTGCTTCCAGGAAATGTTTGATCTATTATGCATGTGCAGTGCAAATTATTTGTGTCTGAGCATTGGACCCAGTGAATCTGACAGTTCACCGTACAGAGCTGATGAAGGCCTCCAGGAGCATTGGGCTCACTGTGCATGCGCTGTACAATTTATCCACTCACGTTGAGTAGATGCCTCCAAAAATTCCAGCTGGCTGGCACTCACCCAGAGAGATCGCTAGGTAGCTGAGCACCCAGAAATCCAAGGCAAACCCTTCAAATTCCACCTGGACAAAATTTGAAATCAAGATGTATGACAGCCCTGGATATAATACTGTAAGATTACCAGTCTTTGGGATGATTACTTGGTTAAGCCACACAGTAAGCATGAGGCAGACATGTTTCATCCTGCAGTTTGGTGCAAGCAGCTACCCAGTGTTTTACCCAAAGTAGCAAGCAACGACGAAGCAGTCACATGAATGAAAAGGAGAGGGGGAAGCGCAAATGCACCAGATCCTGCCTAAACTCTGGTACTGCACGAAGTCTAATGCTGTTCACTGCATTCACTCGGTTCCTCCTCAGAGAGCCATGTGTAGTAGTGAGAAAACTCTCACAAAAGTCAGTGGAAAAGCTGTATTTCTCTTTTGCTTCCTACTGCTCTGGCAGTGTCACTTCGAAGGTAAGCAACAACCCAAAAGTGCTCCCCGGGGATAGCATCATCTCAAGCCAGCTGGAGTATGTCAGGCCACTATGCACGCATCTGTGTGTAACTACAAATACCAAGGAGGCTGGGAGAAGGAGGGTAATGTGCAGACTAATCCAGAATCTTCTCTCACAATAAAATTGATAAGCCTTTGCCAGCAACTCACACTTAGCCAGACTCATTATTTATAACACAACAGGATACAGTTAAAACTGCAGGAAATGCACAGGTTTGAGGGCTCAGATGAGGCTTAAATCATTCAACAAGCAAAGAAGCAAACCAATTAAAACCCATGGGGGATGTAAACTGGACAGTATTAAAAGATTTTTGGCTCTAGAATCACCAACTAGATGTTCTAAAGAAAAAGAAATATTAAAATACTTATCAGGCACAATGAAACACTGAAAAATAAGGGGTCAAACTTTCTACAGCTTTCAGTACAGCTGCTAACATTGCCTGCATTTATGTGGCAATTGTGGAAGAATATATACTTATTTTTATTTTAGATCACACTAAAGGAGTTATCCTTTCAACCAGCATGATTATTATCGTTAAGGAACTCACAGTATTTATAGGACTTCCTTTCTCTGAGACACTTCAAAAGACAAATTAGGTCATTTTGGTTGAATTAAGGTAACAACATAAAGAACTGGACAATACTATCTACCGGAAGGCATCTAGTGCAACTACATACATTGCAAGTGTAAGCTCTTTAAGCTCCTGACATAATCAATGAAGGGAGGCAGATATGTCTAGAGAGTGAACATGTAAACTAAACAGGAGCTCAAAGTCATGCAATATAGCTTTGCAGTTTTCTTTGTGCTTAGTTTTAAGTGAACTCCAGCTGTTACTTTCTCCCTTCCTATAATTAATGCACCCTTTTAAGTAAATGTCACCACTCCACCCATTACATTTTTTTTCCAAAGGCTTCAGGACCTAGGCAAATAAGCAGTACTTATTTTCATGAGATATTGGGTTTTCCTTTAAATATGTTTTAGTGTATATGGGAGGCAATGGTTGAGCTACAAAATATGAATACGTAAACTCTCTAATGTATTCATTTACATTTTACTCATGAATGGTATCAGTTACCCTGCAATTCATGAGAAAGTATTTTGAACATTGTGCTTAATAGTATTCACAGGACTGGACTGAAGTAATGTAAAGCAACACAATTAACTTTTAAAGCTAAGCAACACACAACTTTTAAAGCTATTTTATTGAAAAAAAAATGCTTATGTGGTGAAGATACTGTTAAATCTTTCAACAGAGTGAGGAGCAACGTCACAATGTCGCTATAAAAATCCTGGATCTGATTCTCAGATAGTTATAAACTGTTACAACCCCACTGGCTTAATGTATCCCTTATGTTTAAATTCAGAATGTCCTTCTTTGTGGTACTGCTAATGTAGAAGTTATTACAAATCACAAAAATTTCATGAGCAAATGTACTTCTCACCATTTAGATTTTTCTCGGCAGCTCTGGGTTGGCTGTCAGGCAATTCTGAACCCTCAGCTTGTATTTTCCATGGCGTATTGTACTTTGTGGCATACCGAATCAGTCAGCAGGAATGAAAAATTTGCTGGAAAATGCTGTAGCCAAATAAAAATCAAGATGTGCGCATAATTCTATTTTTTGCCACTCAAGCACATTAGTAAAAGTTGTATGAGTTACTTTGGAAAGAGCCCCAAATTTGTTGAATAGACTGTTCTTTTGTTAATGAGGCTTCTTAATAAAACAGTGTAGATGAAGAATGAACACCGAATAAAGCAATGTAGATGAATCTTGGAGAATATCTCAAAGCACTATGTTCCTATTTTCACCTGAAGAAAAATGGTTATGCATCAGTTGTAAACTGATGGAAAGTACATCAAAGTGGAAACTACAGAAAAACAGATTTTTAGCACATTGTCTGTTGATTATTCTTGTCAATGTCCAGAACAGTCTGCAACTTTATTCTGGATGACTTGAGGCAACATGAGACCTCATCTCTACCTTTCCACCTCTCCATCTGCAGCCAACCCTGAATTCTGCCTCTTTCCTTTCCTTTTCCATTTTCCGGAAAGCAAGTGCTGCTGGGCTGGGTGGGAGCCTTGTGTAGAGGTGGAGCAAGCAGGGAAGCTGGCAAGGGCTCTGTGCAGAGAGGAGGTGATACCAGTGCGACACAGGGGGACCTGACACACAGGGCAAGGGATGGGGATTGCAGCTGATGGATGTGTTCCCTCATGTTTCTCCAACAGCGTTTGACCGTCATATCTCTTTATCAGAAGTCACACACAAGCCTCTCTCTTCATCCAGTTCTAAATATTTACAAAAAGCTCAGAGTCAAAGCAACTATAGTACTTTACATTCTAAAAAAATAAACTACTAGAAAATCCCAAACAACTAGGTGATATTAACAGAGGTAAATCCTCTTGGCTCTGCTGAAGCCAATAGAAGTTTTGCTAATGCAGTGCACATTTCACCTTCAAGCTTTAAAAAGCAAACTATATTAGAATAGATTTTTGACCAACACTTTTGAGGGAAACAATGAACAACTAATTTCTTGCTAAATCACTCATCTTCTTTTTGGTCAAAATTTTAGGGTGTTTCACTCACTCTAAAATTAAATAGTGGTATATTATTTGGTAACGTCTCCCATTCAGGACATCAATAACTGTACAAGCATAATTGTGAAAGCATAAAGCTGAATTTAAAGCAAAAGCTGGTAGAAGGCTCCTATTGGAGACTGGTCTAGAGAATTTTAATTTATAATGTATGTACAGAAATGTGTTGGCAAGAACCTCTTGAGTTGCCAGATGATACTAGTAACATTAGCAGTACTATGAAAGGTCATGGTGAGATGATGGGAGATGTAACCATAAGAAAGGACAGAGCAGAGCTGAAGATGAAGAACAGACGCTTAAATTTGATGGAGACAAACACAACAGACAAGGAACACTAAGTAGAAGATCACAAGTGTCCAAAGAGCAGACATTCCCATTTATTTTGAGGAATCAGTGGACCACAAAATCAAATTTAGTTTATTATATTCTCAAGTCTTCAACAGAGGAATGAAGAGGGAAAGGAAAAAACAATGCATGTTCTTATACTTTGGCTATACAATTCCAATCAATGAGGTATAAAAGGTTGTCTGTGGTCTTAAAGTGATTTCTAGGCTTATGCTAAACAGATAGAGGGAACATCCTCATGAGAATTTTCAAGACAACACCCTAAATTTCAAGTGGTATTTTTCTAATTTCTGTTCAAATGTTTGTACTATGTGCCTGTGAAAATCATGACCTTTCTATGTAAGGATGCAAACGAATCAGTGATGCTTCCAAACCACTTGAACTCCAGTGAGAGCTGGAAATATTTGACTAGATTACACTGCTTTACAATGCCCATAAAAAAGGCAAATAACAGAATAAGAAAAATCACCTCTTAAATGGGAATATTAGTACATGATGCACAGCAGCTTTCCAATTTCCTTCAACTACCTTTTTTTTCCTCCTGCTTATTTTATTTTAGAGGTTTCTCAAATATTTCATCCATGAGCACTCTGAGGGAAGCTGCAGCATGCCAGGTATTTCAAAGCTAACTTTTCAAATATACTGCAGCTCCTGAAGCTCTTGGAGCTAGAGAGACCACTAATATTTACAAAACATGGTGTCTTGGTCCACAGTTCCTCAGTTATATGAGTAATTCTGAATCCTACAAGCAGCCCTGCTGAAGCCAGCCAAATGACTCTTGTGTGTAGGGTTTGGAAGTTCAGCTGTCTTAATATTGATGCTGAGGGAGTAAGAGGTAGCTCTTGGAAATCTCTGAGGAAAATGGGCTCATGTTGGAGGGAAGTCTTCAAGGCTCAGAAGATGTAGAGGGACAATATTATCTTAGCTTCAAGCATCTTAACATAGGTATAAAATGCCCATTCATGTTCTCCTGGGAAGCAGAAACCCTAGATGGCCCAGAACCATGCTAGAAAGTTCTACAGGACCTTTTGTAGACAGCATGTATTACAGGAAGGGATTACTCTTGGCTATTTTGACAGTTACTGATTTGTTCTGGTTTGTTCTAAGCTGTTCTGGGTTTGCACCAGGTTGCGTTGGGAGAATGGAAAGAGGACTTTGGAGAATTGCCTCTTTAAGCTGTGTTGAGTTCTCTTCAGTCACAGCTGGGAATCTGAACCCAGATACCAAATCATCATGTGGCGAATAGTAACAACAGAATCAAGAATTTGGTAACTACTAAAACACCCCAACCACCCCCTGTAGCATTTAATTAACTCTATGGGAAAGAGCTAATTCATCATAACAGGACCATGGAGACACTGTCAGATAAGAATTATGGAGGGAGGTAAAGTGACATCTCTGAAATCACACAGATGTTTTGCCACAGAAGAGGGTTAAAAATATAAGAGCTAGTTCGTGACTTAAAGCTATGGTACACGGTGAGTAATAGAACTGCTAATCTTTTCTAAGTCCTGCAGAGCTTGGCTGAAGTTTCTAACTGAGCTTTGTCAGCCCTGTACATATTCTTGGCTGGATAGCCTCTAAAAAGTAATTAATATTGCTATACAAACATAGTAAATCAAGTTTGAAAGTCCACATGCTCATGTCAAATGGGTACAACTAAGCTGTTATTGTGCCCTCTGTCATCGTGAGTACATGCTCCTCTTCCCGCTCCTGCCTAGATAACAGCCATGATCCATGATAGGAGGTGAAGATTCACAGGGCATTCATCCATCTTTTAATGATCGTGTTAGATCTTTCACTGTACAGGCACTTTATGAATGTTGTGAAGCTGTAATGCTATCCTTCCCACGAGGACACTGAATTAGTTATCCATGCTTTTGATATAATGCATCTTGGCTGAACTGTTGCAGCTCTCCTGCTTTGGAAGGTTTCCAGTCAAAGGCTGTATTTACGTCAGTTACAATTGATTCAAAATTCTTCCACAGGACCTTGAACAGGCTAACACATCTTCACAAGTTTAATCCAAAACAGAGACGATAGATGGCTTTCCAGTAAAACAGGGGAATAATCATGCTTGTACCTCTAGTTCTTTGGTTTGAGTTGGTATCCCTGGTTGGTATTCAGCCACTGCTTGGACCAGTACCTTTTCTGGACTTCCAGGTGACTACAGATTATGCTTCTAAAAGGGATTTAGGAGGGCAGTCACCTAACTCCCATTTTCAGAAAAGACTGAAGGATTCAGGAGCACAAATCCTCTGGACTTACAGGGAGAGTAAATGCACCTGCACACAAAGTCAATTTTGAAGGTGGTACTTAGGCTTTTAAGTCACAGAAGTCACTTTTGAAAATCTGCCTTCAACTTAATTGTATGCCTTCAATTTACACTCTTTATCCTTGGAGTTCTTTTTCTGTGAGCATTAAGCTTGCCCAGTTTTCTGGGATTTTGACCACCTAAATTTAAGCCTTATCTTTTAAATTTGGCTTTGATTAACACAGCTGTTATTTATTCTTTTGCTTGGCAGGAGTTTCTGCAAGATCGCCATAAAGTCAGCCTGTTTGTATTGTATTGTACCATTAATCTCCTTTTCCTTTATGACATACATACACAATATCCTAAGGGGAAGATTACTGTACATACATACGGATTCATACTCGCATATAAATATATGTATGAATACACAGCAAAGATGGGAACAAAGGGAGGGAATATTTTAGTAATCTCCTAAAAGCCTTTGTGAAGAAGTCTAGATAACACATAAAATGGAACGTTTTGTATGGCATGAACCAAGGGATCAACATTAATTGGTTGCTTAATGGAAATGTAATTCAAGATAAAAATGGAACAGACTTTATTCAAAGTAGTTGGAGTCATTTGGGTGGGAGGAAGATCTGTCAAGTTAAGAGGCTGCTAATATCATTATGATCACTTATGCATAGCTCACCACCTCAGGTTTTCCAAAATAGTGCATCTGAAGAGACTTTCTAACAAAAAGTAATTAGGAGAGTTGAAGAAAATACAGTGTTGCTTAGAGTTGCCAGGTTAATTTTCATCAGAATTCGGTCATTATCTTAAAACAGCATCAACAGCGGAGAATTTCTAGCTATCTAGAAGCATCCACATTTCTGTGTCTCACAGAGACTTTCTGAATTAGGAATCATTTTGCACTGCAAGGTGCAAGGTGCAAGGTGCACTGAATTAGGAATCAAACTGCACTGCAAAGCCCTACCTGAAAAGCCCGAACACCCAAGAGTGAGCTACCTTTTCATTGCATGGACAGGATCACCTTCACTAAGAACAAACAGGAGCAAATCCGGTGATGGGAGATCCCCCAGAATTCTTCCATTCATAAGAAGAAGGAGTCACAAAATCACAAAAAGCAGTTTGGACAATCATTTATGCCAGTAAGCCCTATCTCCCATCCTGACAGAACGCTACTGGGACTTGTAATGCCACTGTATTTCCTGAAGAAACTCTATTAGTGCTAGGAGTATAATTGTCCAGTAGAAATTTCACAATAATCCTGCTGATCTAATCCTCTTTTCTAAACAAATCAATCAAGAATCTAGGTAGCAAAAGTCAAATCTTCAGGGATATTAGCTGCCTGGATTTCCTTTCAGCGAGTCTTCATGTTTGACAAAGGAAGAAGAAAGTACTTGCTCTTTCATCCTGATCAAAGTCAATTAAAATCTATTATGTACTTATTATATTGGACCATGATCATCATATTCTGCTGCTCTGCAGCATCTGATGCCATTTCAGACTTCCCTTTGATCCCAGTATAGGCCTCGTGCTGCCCCTAGAGAGGGAATAACAGGGGAAGAAAGCCTTGACAAGTTTTCCCCAAGGCAAGGAGTATTATTTCTGCTGATGGTCATGACCCCGGCTCATGATATTTTGCTGCAGGGGGACTTTGGAACCGGAAAGGTTGCGCTGGCCATTTCAGCGTGTGCAAACTGCCATGGAGCAAGAACTGCTAAAAGAAACTCCTCAAACACTCCTGATGTTTGCTCTGGAGGTGCAGAGCTGTAAGCATCATGCCAGCCAGCCAGTGGGAGAGAAATCCCCTGGAATCCCTCCGTGAGGGATGAGCGAGCGTGTCCGTGAGTGCTGGATCGATGGTCTATTGTTTGCATTTATTTAGACTACATAAACAAGCTTCCAGTTTCCTCAAAACAATGTGGACAAGTCCTAGCTCCAGCTCCCTTGAATTTCTCCAGTTTTCCTTACTAGGTAAACAGTTTTAGCTGCTCTTCCCCACCAGTCCCCTGATACCCTGGATTTTTACTTGGTTATCAGACATAAGCACCTTCAAACTGAAAGTAGCCATTAGAAAAAGCCTGCGCTACCTGCAAATCCCTGCCTGCCAAGTGTACAGAACCGAGCCAGATTTGCGCACAATTTGAAAAACGTGTATTAGGATAATGTATTTGTGAATGTAGAAGCACTTTAGCTCATTTAGCCATGTAATCTGTATGAACGCATCACTTAAATTATCAGACCTGGCTTTCCTCCCGTGGGATGATAGAAGTCATAAGTTTCTTCTTTCCTTACAGCTAGGTTTGTATAAAGCTCTACTTGTGCAAGTTAGAGTCTGGTCATGACACTGAGCTGAAATACACATAATTATCATAAACATCCATATGACATCAGAAGGCAAAATTTGAAAAAGGCAAATTTCTGACCCCAAATCAAATGAAAGTGAAAATGGGAAAAGCTGTGATTAATTCAATTTGAAGAAAAGATTCTGCTCCCTCTGGAACATTATTCCAGTGGAACACATTTTTAAACAGAATAAATGGTGAGAAAAAATTGTATTATAACAGAGTATAATTTTCCAGAAGCACAGCTTGTTAATAAAAGCTTAAACGGGTTCATGTTAATAGATTCTTGAGGCGTATTTTCATACAGCTTGAGTTAATGCAAAGCATGCATATCCCCATCCTGCAGTTGCTTTCGCTTGCACTGTGTCCAGTTGTTTTTCTACAGTGGATCATTTTTTTTTGTCCCCCCTTTTCCTGCCTGGTAAAGCTGGAAAATTCCACTAGTGATAACTCTGACAGCTTGCTCCCCCTCCTGTCACTCCTCGTTTAAGAAAACAAGAGGGAGGGAGCAGGGTCTGGAAGGCTGAGAAGTTGCTCATTTAGTAAATTCTGCAAGTCTTACCTCTGAGCAGAATAAAGCCTTGGTGTTATCCTTAAAGGAGCAGAGCAGAGTCCTTCTGAAGCCCAACTTCTTCATGCTCCTAGTGGCAGTGAGTCCCTCCTCAGCCTATGATCACCAAGTTGCATATTCTGGGAGCTATCTGACAGCCTGTGATAGGATATTCTGCCTCTAGTCATGCAAAGGCTGCGGGAACAAAGAGCGGTGGAGCTTCTGGCCCTTGTGGGAAACAGACTGACACTGCTCCATCACTATTTAAAAAGTAGATGCCTTCAGGATAAATCCTCTTAGTGTGTTTTCCTGTTTGTGTCAGAACTTAAACCTTTTATCCATTTCCTAAGAGGAGAAATAAAAAAGTAATCAGCACTAAGCTGCGCTGTAATTCAGGAGAGTCCCTGTGGGGTGGCTCAGAAAAAGACAGAGCCAATTTATGTGTGTTCTGCTAAAGGGATATGAGACACTACCATCAGCATAACGCAAAAAATCGTACATGACCAGATGCAAATTAACGAGGAGCTCTCTCTGCACGGAGATGGCTGCTCCACCCGGAGCAGAAGCATAGTGCACAATGCCAGCGAGGAAGGGGAAGTGAGCCAGAGTACAGCTGTTAAGAAATCAAATATTTATGGCAAAGCCTTTCTTGCTTTTCCTACAGTGGGACAATCACTGGGAGGCCTAGATGAGTGCTGAAAAAAGCACACACCAGGTTTTGTATGAACAGTGGCCCAGAGCTGGGTTTTGGCCACAAGATAGATAAAGTCTTGAAATTTGGGGATGATTTTGCGCTGCAGCTGGGGGATGAGGGAACACACTGTTGTGTTAATGCTGTCAAAGGAGCCCTAAGAAATAACTCTTAAGCATGGAAAGCATATGAGATGGTCAAGCTTTACTCCTTCCACCAAACCTTCGTTTATCCTTTGAAATACTTAAACTGGTCTGTAAGATTTACAGCAGTCCTGTCATCATTCCTCCAGCCTAAAATACAGGAGGAAAAGCTGGCTTTCTGGTTATAAGCTTTCTGATATCCTTCACTTCCTCCAAGACATGGCTAAAGCCCTTCAGCAGAATAAAGGGAAAAGAAAGCCTGTTATTTAATCAGAACAAGCAGAGAAAGATAGGAAAAAAAAAAGTCTGGGGAAAAAAAAAAGAAGGGAAAGGACTTCCTGAATCAGTCACAGATTTCCGAAGGGGACAGAAAAGAGCAAAACCAGAAGTGGTTTGGTTTTACAGTTCATCTTGAAGTTAAATGTGCTTTATATTTTAAACTGGACTTAATGTTGCCTTTTTATTTCTTCTGGTGAACTTTTAGGATCACATAAATCCTTGAAAAAAATTGAAAACTTCTTGTCATTTACCACTGTCTGTAGGTCTCTTTAGGGAGCAGCATCCTTTAAAGGATAAACTGCAGGGAAAAGGGTGGCTGAGGAATTTGGTAGTGGACTGTGGGGTTCTTCATGCTACAAATCCAGCTGCTGTTAGTGGTGACCAGAAACTGCTTGGCAGCTACTGCTGCTTTGCCTGAAACGATATAGTGATGCTAGTCCATATCATCCTGCCTAAATATCTCTATAGTGTTACCACCTACAGGCATTCAGAGCTAACCTCTAGGCTGAATAGTCATGAGACTGCCCTCCCCGCTTCTTTCAAGGATGTCTTCTCCCTCTTTTTAATTAAGTGGTACATGCTGCCACTATTACTCTCCTTGAGCTGTAGCTGTATGAAGAAATTAAAGTAATTTTATACCTAATTCTAGGCTTTGTCTGAACGGTCAGATAAATATAGTTTTAGGATTACCTTTTTCCAAAGTTGCTCTCTAATGGAATTTAAACAAGCCTCGGTCACAGTGACTTAGGTTTTCCTAGGCATTAAGGTGAGTTTTGGTTGGATTTGGTGAATATGACGGTGGGTTCCCATTTGCAACCCAAGTCCCTTGCAGCTTGCCACCTATGCGGCACAGAAAAACACCGTCGGGGAGAGAGGGGAGGAAGCGGAGGCCGGCTCACTCGAGCAATTCACAATGAGCGCGTCTTCCCTCTGACTGCTGTCGGCAATTAAAACACTCCCCATGTTTCAGTACGTGCTGGATCCTCTCATCGAACATTAGATGTTGAACTGGGATGTGTGCGTTAGGACCCTGCTTGCCACAGGCTCCGGATTACAGCCAGGGGAAAGAAAGTCACCTCCAAAGAGTAATTCAGCTCACCTATGGATGAGATGTCTTTCTTGCTGTCCATAAAGGGAGAAGACAGTGAGGGACTCACCAAAGAGCTGTTAAATGCTGGAAATGGGTAAGTGCTCACTGGGCATTAGGTACACTTAAAAGTAAGAGAACTGTAACCCTCTCCCTGCAGTGCCCTTGTATTTAACATATTTTACCTCCAAAACACCGTATTTTCTTTAACTGCAATTTAAACAAACATTTAGATTAAAAGTCTTGCCGTAAAACTACGTAAATATGTTTAAACATCTTTTTTTTGCCCTCACTTTTTCTGGACCAGCACAATGGTGAGCCCTAATCACAGCTGTCCTACGAAAAATAAACAGTGGTGAACTCGTATACACAGGTGTCCCACCAAAGCATGACACAGAGATCTGCCTGCACTGGTATCTTTATTCATATTTGAGTATTCTGTTTAATGGTTTGTACAAAAGTAGCTCTGAACTAATTCCATATATGGGACATAATGATGAAATATTTCAGCAGATATACTGGATGTCATACAACTGATAAATGCTGACGCATGTAGTTTCATGCTATTCTTTTTCTAAAGTTAAATGCTGAGA
The DNA here is from genome assembly GCF_034638445.1 of Ciconia boyciana. NCBI lineage: Eukaryota > Metazoa > Chordata > Aves > Ciconiiformes > Ciconiidae > Ciconia > Ciconia boyciana. The sequence goes on along the minus strand of NC_132935.1, from coordinate 55,797,579 downwards.
TATAAAATAGACCTGCTGTTGACTCCATTTTATGACTGCAGAAATACATAGATAATCCTTACAATGAGGCAAATGTTTAAGCTTTTTGCTGCACCTGGATGTAAGAACCAGTCATAAACAGTTAGCTATGAAAATAACTGATTTTTCAGGGCTTTGGCCAAACAAATAATTGAAAAAAATCTCTATTTAAAGTTAATCTGAAACAAAGCCGTTTGCTTTTCCTGTAGAAATTCAGAAGAACAATAAACATTTTTATCTCAGAGATTTGTTTTACTTTTCTGTTGAAAGTTAAATCCACACAAATTAGAAACAAACCAGTTCATTTAGAAGATGTTGCAATGAAATGTTTCAGCTTTTTCTGATTTTTGCCTAATTTTTTCTTGGCTCCAAAAATGCTCAGTAGATTATTCTGATCACCCCAAACCATTTTTTTTCCCCCTGAAAAAGAAACGTTCCTTTTTTTTGGTCCCACTTCTAAATACAGTCTCCTGTTTTAACAGGTCACTGCTGCTGGGGAATAGCTTTAAGGACTTGTCTAACTGATGTCATATGGCAAGCATGAAAATAAAACTACAAGGAAGGAACTGGAAGAATTATCATTGGATTAATTATTCCACAGAAATTAAACTGGCATGATCATAATCATGTGGTGGTTTCTTCTGAAACATGACTGCTATTTCCAGGGACTCTATATATTGATCTATTCCAGCTGTTAGTGAGCAAAAATCAGAGGCTCTTCTCCAGGCTGGATTTTACATTAACACTGGGATACATTAAGCACACATGCTCCAAATCTGGCTTGTTTTTCATGCTGGAAAAATGGCAATATCCTAAGACTTAATAAGTGATGTATTTGAAAGCAACTATGTAGATAGGAAGAAGATAGTCATTCATGGCCAAGCAGTCCAGACTTGACATCAGCTCCTCAGATGTCATGAAAGGTTAAACCTTCTCTTAGGAGACCTCTGAAGATCTGCTTCTTCTGTCCGGGCTTTGGCAGGGGATCTGTGAAATTTCCTACCTACACTCATGATCGATTAAGATTTAGTTGTGGTCTTAGCTCTGCCTACGACACCATTAATTTACAGAATAGGGATTTTTCAGAAGAAACTACTTAACCTGAAGACCATTTAGACGTAAAACCAGTCAGGCAAGAGAAGAGGGTTTACAGAGCATGACAAAAGAAGGATTGCAAAATGTGCAGCGCCGACATACAAAAACCTTGGAACAGAAACCCTCCCGGTGCCTGTAGGAAGGGTTTTGTTTTGCAACGCCCCTGTGCCTTACAGGAGGCCTGCGGCCGGCCACTGAGCTGGGTTTCACAAACACGCTGAGGCGGCATTCTTTATCTGCAGTAATGCTCGGTGTCAGCTGCAAAGGTCACCTTGACAAATGAACTTGCCCGGTGGAAAAAACCCTCCTCCACCGGTAAATGAACAGGAAGGGATTGAGCTTGTTTTCCAGTGCCCATTACAACAGCCGCAGACCAGGGCCATGTGTACACTGGAAACAGTACGTGGAGCCATGTGATGGGGGAGCCATTTTTTGTGCTGAATTTACAAACACAGAGGTTTTTTCAGGTGGCTCTTTGATCTTTGGAGAAACACTATTTTGCACCTTAATTTTCAGTCATCTGGTGACTTTTGACAATATTCTCCTATTAGGTCCCTACAACGAAAGCCTGTCTTACTTCTTGCATTAAACTATATCATAGAGAAGCTGTTAGTTACCCTAATCCTGAGGATTTACAGTACAGTTCCCTAGGGAAGCTACTTACTTTCCCTTAGAGACATAATTTCTTTCAAAGCTAAACAGGCCAAGAAGGCCAAGAGTAAAAAGATGACAGTCTGATAGAAGAGTCACTGAGTGAGGAGAAAATGAGTAACAAACCCTATCAGTCACCTGGCAAGAAGATGAAGAAAATAATTACTTGCTAGTATCTCTGAATTTCAATGTATTTTCACTTGGAAAGAGGACCTGAGCTGATAGTCTGTAACGCTACCATTTCCTACCTTCACGCAACGGCCTGACCATGCTCACACCCTGAACCAGGTGTGACCCTGAAGAGGCTTGTCTAGGTACAGTTTGAATCACCCCTCAAGAGCAGCGAAATTCTGACCCTTAAAAGTAATCTTTTTCACTGATCCTTCCCCATTTTGTGTTTTCTCATCCCAAACCATCTTTCCAAACTGGTTTTTCCGCTACTTCTTCTCCCTGATGTTGCTCCATGTCTTTGACGCACAGGGAAATGTTAGGGGTAGGGTTCCTGCAGTCTAAAATGATTGCCTGCCTCTCTTCTCCAAAAAAAAAATATTCATAACATATGGTGTGGGCTCAGGGTTCAAAGATTATTATAAAGAGTATAGAAAACCCAGAATGCATGACATCAAGGGCTGAAGGATTACTGCAGCTTGAGCAAAAACAGAGAAACTTTGTCTAAACCCAAACAAAGCCAAGCAACGGGTAAAAGCCCTGGCTTACTGATTGACAAATGTAAGACATTTATTCCCTCTCCTCCCTTAGATGTTAACCAAGCACTGCTAAACTAACTACAGCTAAACCACTGTAATGTATCAGAGATATTTTTATATTAACAGATGTTCTTCACTAATGTGACTTTAAAAGTAACCGTAACTGCCAAATTCGTATTTGGCCAGTAACCTTTATTTTAAGAACTGGGGTAAGTTTCTGCCGAATTTCTAATGGTCTATTGACCAATTCACTTCTCCTTAAAGGTGAGGATTTAATTTTAACAAAATACCTTACTAGTTTCACCCATTAGATAATGCTAATTTAATCAGCAATATTACTTGAGGGGGACTGTAAATCATGAAATGTGTTCCAGTAAAAGGACTTAAAAAAAATCCCTAACTAAACAGGCATTACATCTGAAAATTCTGTTGGACACAAACAGACAAAGGAAAAAATAAGTTTTTACTTTCTATACATCTTTATGACTCTGAATGTGCTCAATCAATTACAAATGTCCAATCTCCACAGTTCATTCCTTTAAACAGAAACGTACATAAGTCAAAGACATATCTAATTACCATGTATAATGTAAATATTAGGTTAGTCTAAAATGTTGTTAATTATTTGACTTGAAAGCAGAGCTTGGCTTGGCAGTCAGGCAGAATTCGAGAGGCCTGTCTTGTACAATGCAGCAAAAAAGAGGGTAGAAGGAAAGAAACTTTTATTAGCAAGTTTAAAAGAAGGAATCCATGTTAACCACTCCACTGTGAACCATCACAGCCATTTCATCATAAAAAATAAAATATGAGAAATTCAAAAATATTAGCGTGAGATAAAAAAGAACAAAAAAACCAGCAGCCCCTCTCAAAAGTAAATGTAATACTATTGTTTACCATTGCCACAATTTGATGGCATTAAGAGAGTGACGGTAGCTGAGATCAGATCTCAGCTGATCTCCCTTGCCTGACTTCAATCCAGAGACCTGCAGCCCACCATGTTCAGTGCTTGGCACACCGAGTGCGGCCAAAATCCTATCTGTGCCACCTGAGGAACCAGCCCCATCACTGGCACTACTGAAAGTGGTGTTTTGCCCCTACTTGTGCAGGTCTGAATGGCTGCAGCGGGTGCAAGGTAGTGGAGACTCAGGCCCCCAAAGGCACTTTTATCTGCTCGGGAAACGGACATACACCTTTTCAAACACAAATGCCTTCACGAGCCTGAATGAGGTTCCTGCTTGCTTTCAAGATCAAGGCTTTTATCAAGATTTATCAAGAAATCTCTGGCTTGAACAGCACTGTCCAAACAAGATACACCCAGACCCATGGTGTTCATGAACGGTGATATACAGAAGAGTACTTCTTCAGGGCCAGCCGCCACCTTCCGTTTCCAGCTTTCCTTTCTCAGTCCCTCTCACACTTGCACAAATCCAGCTGGGAGGCCCGAGGACACCAGCCGTGTGACAATGTCACAGGTTTCATGTAGTCCTGCGAGATGATTATCTGACAGTTATTTCCTCTTGCAACACTCTCTCTTGCATCAAAGCACTTCGGCTCCCTGTTGTTCGTGTAACAACTGGTACTGACCCCAGCCCCAGCAGTTTCACCGGCAGGGCCTTTTTGGCATTGGCAAGACAGAAGAAAAATGCTGATTATGACTAATAGAAAGTGCTGGATCAGAGAGAGGAAAAATTCAAGATATTTGATAAGAGACGGTGTTTCGAAAAGGCTTTCCTGGCAGCCCTGTCGAAACTGCAGTAACAGCCTCCTTTGCCAGCCGTCGCAACTGTAGGCAGCCCTCTTCGGATGTTCTGAAGGATGAATGTTTCACATGGTCCTGGTTCTTGTTTTTCTACAGATCCGTATGAGCTGAGCGGGCAACTTACGTCTTATAGGACATGCGCTATTAACTTACTTAGTGGGGGGTTATGGCAGATGGGAAAAAGCATGCATTTTAAAGGAGGGGCAATGAAATCTGACAATGTCACCCACACAGGACACATACAAGCTCTATTTGATGAAGACACCCCTTACCCCCTGCCCCACCAGCATCCGTGTCGGGGGTGTGGGTGCAAGAGACCTGCCAGGAGATCCCACGGGGCCATGTCTTGGTAGGGCTGCAGTGCTGTGTCTAGTATTTTGGCCCAATTCCAGCATATATGGAGGCCTGTTTACGGTACTCGTGAAATTTCAGTCTGCTGCTTACTCCACCTCTGCTCATTGCGTTTATTTCTGTGCGCTGTGAAAATGTTGTTGTTGTTGTTGTTGTTATCGTTATTATTGCTATTATTATTACACACTGGAGGTGTGAGTCAGAAGCAAAAGCCTCCTGGGTGCTGTGCTTTGTACCAGCTACGCTGGAAAATGCTGTTTACCATCAAAAGCCTGCAGCCCACCTCTGCCCATGCGGAGCACTGTGCTCCCTGGCCACGTCCTGATTGCAGTTCAGGCAGAAAATGTCATTTTATACCCCTAAGATAGCTACATTTCAGAGATAGAATTGCTTCTTTCTCACTACATAAACTCAGAAAGTTAGGGCTGTAAGAAAAACATAACTATGACAACAAAAAGTCAGTCTTTCCCGTATTCAATTACATGGCAATTTTACAGCTGCCATCTTGGGTCCTACGAGGCATAGTGCTCTAGTCCAGTGTAGAATTATTTCTAGCCTAGGAGGGTATAGACATACGTGTGGACGTACAAGGCCTTAATCTAATCAGTGATCCAGGACTATATTTTGTCTTTTTCAGGCCGTAGGCCAATTTTATAACTGAGGAAAAGAGGTAAATATTTCCTTTGTTTTTGTGTTTCTTTCTGGCAGGCTGCTTGGAGAATATAGCAGCTCTTTGAAGATGGCCAGAGGTTTGCAATGCTAGTAAAATTTTGTTGTGGGGGAAGTGAAGAGTGAGCAGGGGGCAGGTGAGGGGTGATGTTCCATCACCCATCAGGGAGGAGTGGGGTTTTTCCACATGGCTAAAATGCTGGGTGTCTGCACTTTGGTACCACAGACGACTAACACACACCACACACATGCATACATGTACAAATGCACAAATGAGCACGGGAGAGACCATACCATGGCAAATGTGTACTCTTCAAGGATTTTTAAAGCACTGAGTAATGATCAGCTGGTAGGGGAATTATGCAGCCTGACCCTGAAACTAAAACCTTCAGCAGATTTGCCATGACAGCAGAAAGTGTCTCTGCTTGCTTTGTCATCTCTTTCTCATTATAGTCTTCAGACTGGTTACAGATCTGGCTATAAAATTTGAAAATTTGGTTAGGACTTGTAATTTACATCTGCTCTTTGCAAAGATTCGCTGCTATTAGGAAGAGATGGAAGTTGAGCGCATGGAAGGTGCACCTTGTGGTGACAGCTGCTTTTAGAGTTATCGACTTGAAGTATTTCATGTAGTGTACGCTGTCAGGCACACCACAAGTCCTGGTTTTCTAGGGATTTCTTCAATTTGATTTAATAGCCCATTGCCCCTTTGGAATATATGCTGGCAATGCCCAAGAATTTATTACACGTTCTCCCTTCTCCCCTGAAGTTTTTCTTTTTCACAGGTTGAGCAAAAGGAATTTTGAATAACTCCAGGTAGGACCTCTGTTCAGGCTGAAATATTGTCCCCTGGAGTTTCCTCAGAGGCCAGTGGCCTATACTGGAGTTTCCACAGTGGGCAACCAGTGGCCTAACCCTGCTTGGCACCAACTACTCAGAATAAAAAAGAAAAAATGTGGGGGTTGGAGTGGGGTGGGGAAGGAAAAATCTCGGTCAGAAGTGCCAGGGCTCAGAGCTAGAGAGTTTTTTTCTACAAATCAGAAAAATTAAGTAAGGGCTGATTCCTGTGAAGTGCTCAAGCACATTGGCCACGATCCACTAAAGCACTTAATGTTAAGCGTGCTCTGGAGAGTGCCATCGAGAACAGTCTGAGCGCTAAGTACCCAGCGGGATCAAGCTCCAAATGGGGACCAGACATAAACCAGATGGTATTATGTTAGCTTTGCCGTATTATAAGCTCTTTGGTTTGCATTTTAATCTCTCTCTTATTTTCCCCTTTCTTGCTTTGCCTTTTCTATAAAACAGTCCATACGTGCACTGGGAGAGGAGGGCAATATACTGAAATTGGCCCTTGTCACCTTTTCACAAGCATGGAGTTAAGGCACGAGCTGGGAAAACTGCTGCTTGTTTTTAACTTAAACTTAAATCAGCGGTGCTTGGACAAGGACCGTCAGGAGTTTGGAGCTGCTGAAGGGAGGAAAACGCTGACTCTGTCCTCTAATGCGCTCCCCAAAGGTTTGTGGTGAGTCTGCTTTTGCGTTTGAGAGCATCGGCACCTGCATCAGAGGTTATTCCTATGCCTTGGCATTTTTTTGGGATGGGGATAGGGGCAGGTGGGATGGCTGGGCAGGGACAACGGGAGACAGCTCTCTAGCTGTTCACAAACTGGGTTCAAACCAAACTGAAGCAAGACTGCTGCTATGTAGTGCTCAGCGCTCACACATCCACTGAGGTCACCTGCCAGAAGGCAGTGGGAAGAAAATAAAACCCTAGTTGCCGCTTTGTTTTTTTAAACAAGCTCCTGGCTTTCCAATTCTTCCTTTCCAGCACAGTTACAACTATCTCCAGAACTTCCTCAGACCTGGGATTTGTGCAGATGCCAGCTTTTACATGGATGTTTTTGAAACTGAGCGCTGCCCGACTGGAAGCCGTCCTAGCTGGAGCTGCTTTCCTGCAGGGAGGGCATGGCGAGCAGCCGAGGTGGGACGTGTGCCTCTGCCTCTGCGGTGCTGACACTGCTGACTCTCGAGACAGAGCTGTCCGGGCTCAGGTCCGAGCCTTGGAGCCTGAATTAGGGCAAGCCGCCTGGCTGCCAGGCCGGTTAGGGGTATTTCTCCTGCACAGGCTGTGCATGCATGTGGGCTGTGCAGTGAGACTTAAGAGGAAATTTCTGTGATCGTTTTAGCATTCGGGCAACTGGAAAAGGAGCTGACAGAGGCGCCAGGCCTTTGCTTTCATGACTGCATTAATCTTCTCCTGGCCTCGGAGAGAAATTTTAGACAAACTTAGCACATGTTCTCAAAGAGCTTTCTTTCTCAAAGTTATTTGTGCTGTGGATCCTGCACTGATGAATGATAATGGCAGTGAAATGGCCAATATAAATCAAACTTTGCTGGATAATCATTTCAGTAAGGATGCCTGATGCTGTGCTGTTATTTAAAAAGTTGACAGTTGACTACCATGGTGCAGAACTTTTGAGATACATGGATTAAAAAAATGGTTTTTTCCTATCTCAGAAGGTGGTGGTGGGGACAAGAGGAAAAACTAATGCCCCTTTTTTCATATTTATGTATCACCCAAGAAAATTTCTTTCTTAGGTGTAGTTATGGAGTTCTTTTGGTCCAGGGGAAAGAGTTTCAGATGCATATCATTTTAAGAACTAAGACAAATAATATTATTGCTACTGCTGGAAAAGTTCCTGGTTGGCAACAGAGCTATATTAACTATGATGTGAAAGTTTAGTCCACGGCAAATGTGGCATAATTCAGAGTTATTCTGCCATGAAAGAGGTAAAAGCCTAGTTAAGTTACTTTTTATTTGCCCCGTGCTAAGAGCAGGTCCCTGGATGGTTACAAAAGCTCACATTTTAAGTGGTGGCTTTTAAAGTCATCACAACTTGCTTGTGTTTCTGATAAACTAGGAGGGAATGAAAGTAGTTTGGACATAGCTGACTACCAGACAGAACCTATGGGCTTTGTGGGAATTTGACAATAACTTTTGATCAAACAAGGAACAAACTGAAACAAAGCCGTTTTCTATTTGTGAACTGCCTATTCCTCTAAAGTTTCCTCCAGAAAATGCTCACATAGATGCAGTTGTCACAGCTCCAGGAGGAACATGAGTCTGTGCACAGCCATTTTGTTTGTTTTTCTGCACTTTCTGTCTGTATGTCTATATGGCCATAGGCAGAGCTACAGTTCTGAAAACTGACAGAGAAAGTTTTCTGGCCTCATTGTAACACTTTGAGGCAATGATCTGAGCTGGGAGATGGGTCAGGAGGACCCCAGAGCACCCGCTGGCACATCCCACAGTCAAGCTTAGAGGTCAGCTGAGTCTGTCCTTCATGAGCAACTAGACAACACAATTAATTAATCTGTGACAAAAGTACAATTCAACAATTTTATATAGAATATTTCTATATGAAACAGAATATGAATAACAATGTGTGAATCAGGCCCAGCGAACACTGCAGGAAACACAAGGCAAGTGCTACTAAGAAGAAGTTTATGGTAAAGTTTGTGTCCAATGAAAATTAGACAACTACAGCAACTCAAAGGAGCCACTCGCATTATTTGTCATTAGGGTTAAAACCAGCCCATCCATCAAAAGGTGTTCAAAGTGCTTAGAAATAGAGCAAATCAGAAAACTTTCTATGCTACAGACAGTAGAAGTGTATATGTCAAGAATTGCCACTCAAGATATTATGTGGTTGGTTTCTTCATGCAAAATAAACTAATAGCATTTTTGTTAGGCAAACCTTGGATCGTAGCATGAGGTCACAGCTAACCAAGAAGCTGCTCTCTTACCATAATTTCCAGGGAAGCAGGACTTTCCTATTTATATATTGTATAGGATAATAGTCAGAACTCAAATACAGTGTAATAAATACTTTGTCCGTAGGCATTTCAAGGGTTGTGTCAAAGAAATGTATAGACTTGACCTTTCAAAAAAGTTCTCCCATCATATCTGGTATGAATGTGTATTTTCTTATGCTTTCTTTGTTGAAATGCCTAGTGACATGAGTGTATTTCAGTTACTTGTTTAGACTTCTGAGTAACTATTTTGATTTCAACAATCAGTATTTAATATTCTGGTCACAAACTTTCTTTTCTAAATAATGCAATTACAGAACTTTTCAACAGCTTTGATTTCAACAAGTGCATGATTAAATCAGTAATTTAAATAACGCACCACATCAAAATTAAATGTTGAAGTTGAGATTCATTTAAAATAAGCTTCAACTAAAGAATTTTGCATGACCTTTCATCTACTTTCATCATGGTTTTGGTCTACCCTTCACTTCACTACTTAGTAATGGAAGAGCATATCTACTCAGCAAGATATCTTCCAATGCTGTCAAATGTGTCTCATTTTCAAAGACTGAATAGCCGAGTTTTGTTTGATGACAAGACAAATGCAAAAAGAACCCCTCATCTGCATAGCAAAAGAATTCACATGAAAGCATGGTTGTCATAAAAGTAGATTTTAGATGTTTTCTTTTTTACCTATGTACTTCCTATTTCCTTAGGTAATTGCCACTTTACCCTTAAATTCTGAGTTTTCTCTTGAATTCCTTTAGATTATTTTAATGATTGGAAGATTCCTTGGTTAGGTTTCTGATTGGTTGCTGTATTACTTTATCTTTACATAAGCTACACATTCTGAAAATATAGATAGGACAACATAAATCTCCACCAATCTTCTTATCTTAGGCACCTAAAAATTATATTTATATTCATTTAATTTGATGTCTATGATCAAAATCAATTCAATGATTCATTCCTAGAAGGCACAACATCAACTGCAAAGACCAAAATACCTTCCCCATTCTCAAAATCTATAGGACTTATTGCAAAACCACAAAAAAGCAAGTCATCAAAAGTCAAAAGTAATATCGAAAGCATAGAGAATATCATGGGTACAGGAAAAAGTCCCACAGCTTGATACTTACAGAATTTCTTAAAATGTAGCCACTTTCCAGCTGCCAGCCAGAGCATAGCTGTGCATGAGGCAGAGACACAAACAGTACCTCCTTTGTTACCTGTCCACACGGCTATTTGAAGTCTGCTGAAGAGCAAACTTCTGAGCAGTTACATAATGACAAAACAACACGAAGGAAAAACACATACGTGATTTTGCATCAGCTCTTTTGCTTTCTGCACGGCAATTCCCATGAAGATCGCAATGTAGAATATTTTTTTGCTGTTAGTATTGCTCACTTTGAGTTTTTATAGCTGCTTGGAGATCTGCATCACTGTATGTGATTTCAGCTAATCAAGCATACAAATGAACAGGAACGCAGACACGCAGCACTGTAAAAAACACAGAAGGAAGTTTTTTCAAACCAAATCCCTCTATTAGGCAGTGGTTCCAGTGATGAAATCAGAATAGGAAGGAAAGTCTGTGTTGCTGCATTGTTTTGTTTGGATTTTGGGGTCCAGTGCTAACTTGTGATAATATTTCCATTTGTAAGTATATTTCTCTGAGGGCAATCCAAAAAAGTGACTATGATGAATTTAATAGGAAAAATATCCCATTGAACTTGCTAAGTTTTTCCACCATGAGTGATTGTTACAGAATTGCCCCACTCAATTATCTTTCCTGTGTAGTTCAGTAGCTTTTGGCTAAGTTTATTGTTTTTTATCAAAGTCCAATAAATGCACAAAGTGGATTCAATAGAAACGTAATTACAGAGAAATTCAGTAACTGATTCATCCCTGTGAGAAATTTAAGAGTTTTTAAATCAGAGAATGGAGTGAATAGCATAAATGACTAAAAAGAAGCACTGCAATGTATATCAAGGATATAGAGTTGGTTGCAGGGACATCTAGATCTTTAGAGACAAGCTCAAAGCCTACTGCCACTAAGAGGAGTTTTGGATCTGACCTTAAATGTTGTGAGATGTCAATTGCATTTGTAATCCAAAGATTTAACTCCCTATAACCTCCACAGTTCAACAGTTAAAACAAACATGTCCTCTCTACAGACATGTAGACAGACATTATCTGATCGGCCCATCACACTGAGTAATTCTAAACAGGATTTTCCCGGTTGCGTGTACAGAGCACTGTATCGTCTCTCTGGCTTTAGGTAGCATGGTTTAAATGTGAGAAAGGCCAATGATGGCAGAAATGTTAGCTTAAGCAAACGGGATTTTTCCTTATGTCTCCCAAACATAAAATGCACAGCAGCAGTTTTGCAAAGTGAGCAAATTCTTTTCATCAAATGTAAAATTGATATTGAAGATTAAGAAGTTTCTTCCCCATCCGTAAGAATATGTCACTCCCCTCACCATACGTAAGTATGTGTTGTTCATTGCTTGTCCCTGAGACCTGCTCATTGCTTTCAAGTGATCTTCAGAAAATGGTAAATTCAGTCTGCTGTAACCACATTATCAGGTGTTACTCATTTTATAGGTTGTCACAAATGATGGAAAAGTCGTATTAAGTTTTTAGCTAAATATAGATCACAGAAAAGCACAGAAAAATAAATACTGAGCTTATTATCTTCAGCTATACCGGTTGCTTAAGTATATTGACATCAGTGAATGTTGTAAGTCCCTGTGAAGATGGCCAAGGCCATAAATATGCATTTTCTGTAAAGATATCAGAAAAACTCATTCCACTATCTATTATTTTCCTGGCTGTTTCTGGTACCTGATGCAAACTGCTTTACTTAATTTCAAAGATTAATCCAAGACTTTACTTGAAGTCTTCAAAGATTGCCTATCAAATGTTATTGCTACTGCTATGTCCCGTGAATTCATGGGCTATGGCTATCTGTGGGCTTTAGGGTAGCCCCGCCGACGCATTCCATTTCAGTGTTTGGTTCATTTCTATTGTTGCACAGCCAGAGGTCCCCTTTGGTTTGGATGAAATATAAAATCTATCCCAGTGATAGAAACTCATCACCAATAGTCTCAAAGGGGGTAACTTAATCTAGCCGTCCACTCCACTGATATAATTAGGAATGCACTTTGTCAGCCTTTGAGGGTTTAACTACAGCTGGCTGGGTTCAAGGCAGTCTCAGAAACCAATCTCTTCTTAGTAACACCATCTCCTTCACAGAATTACAGACATACTTTCAGCAGATGTACCCAGCTAACTGCTGAATGATGTTTTTCCACCCACTTATGCAGTGGTCAATGTCTTTTTCAGCAAAACCAAAGCCCTGGATCAATGTCATGAAATGATTCAGAAACCAAAGGCTTAACTGACAGCTCAAGAATAAAGGTTATGAACCTTATTTACAGTGTTTGAATGTGGCTCAATTCAGCTGCTGAACAACATCATATTCCTGATCCAGCTGATGAGATTTAATTAGAAAAGAGATTCTAATGGATATTCAGATGCGGACTGGCCTATCTATTGTTTAAGAAATAAAAGATATTTTAGGCTCTATTCTCTAGGAAAATCAGAACTCTTCACACGGATTAGCTAAGTTAGATGAAAAAATCTAACCTAATAAAAATTTTAAATCTTTTAATTTATTCATCAGGACTAGTTCTGGATTCCTGCTGTACCCTTGGCTCTTCTGCTGGAGCTTGCAGGGATTTGGACGATGAATACTTTCATAGTATTGTCAATATGCTTTTTTAACTGAATATCACAAGCACCGCTCCTTTTTTCATGTGCTTTGCTCTAGTAGGAATCTGATTTGCACAAATAAATGAGATATTCTGTTATGGTTCAAGCACATTGGATAAAGCTTCCCTTCCAACCTGCAAAATATTTGACAAAAATGCAGTATAACTTTATACCTATTTACTTAACGCACCTAGGCCTGAAAATACCCAGCCCAACCTATTAATCAGAAGAGTGGCCTGTTCAGAAAAAAAATACCCTTTTTTTTTCTTATCAGTCCTGAAGCATTAGTCTAAACACTTTGAATTCCAACCTTCAAGTTTCCACCTACAGCCGTGTCAGCGGGCTGGACACAGGCTCTGCCAGGTGGGAAGCCCTATAGCTGTGGTAGTGCAGTGCTGCGCCTGCTTATTGGCTTGGGCAAAATGCTGTGCTAACATCATGTACAGCTCCTGGACACAGGCAAAGGGAGGTTGGATTTGCCTGTGGCCACCCGATAAAAAGATATCCTGAATTCCTGTGTTGTAATCATTATGTGGCAATCGTGAAATTCACTAAAGCCATGGAGTTACTACCTTGCTGTTAAACCTTATGGTGTCAGACTGAACTTTCTTTTATTTTTTTCATTGCTTTATTTGGTTCCTTTTTGATATAATACAGATTTTCAGTAGGTGTCAGAGTACCGGCATCACAACTGGGCCTTAAATACTGATAGTACATAAATTTCAATGTCCTGTGTCCGAGAGAAAAAAAAAAGGACTGTGAATTAAATAAAAAAGCAATACACCTCCTTCTTGCTTCAGTAAGTCTCCATGTAAGTAGGAGAAGGTTAACTCTGAAAATTACAACTTACTGTATCTTTTAGAATTCTTGATAGCACTAACAGTGTTAATTATAGACATCCTCATTATCCACATGAATATCATACCCCAGATTTGAATCTGGAAAGAGAAAACGAGCCTCCAAGGACATCCTATGACAATAAACTCCCCGTACAAATGGGTGATTACTTAAAACTGCAGTGACTCGTTGCATGGCACGTAACATAATTAACTGCGTAACATAATTAACTACACTTGTGTTCAGTGTAGACTGAGGCAAGCTGGTTTGGTTTGCATGGTCTTACTGCATTGCTGAGTGTGGCACAGTTAACTTCAGGCCTGGGTTAGCTAAATCTTATAAAAAAAATTCAGTAGTTAAAAAAAAGCCATAAGAGATGGAGTCCATTAAGGATGAAATGCATCTTGACCACACAGAACAGCTGCACAGTCAATGTCCCTCCCAAAAATCTGTGGTGTGCTTCCTAAATACAGACATGGAGGTCCTGTATGTTGAAGAAGGCTTTTCAAAAACTGACATAGTGGGTTCGTTTGTTTACTTTTAATTGCCACTATTTGTCAGAGGCAACAGATGGCTTGAAGACATACACTTGAAGAAGATTCCAGTTAATGTTTGACTTGTGGGATAAGTAATTCTAATGTTTGCCATATAATCTGTGAATTGCCAGTGATGGGTAGCCTTAAGCTTCATGTTGCATCTATGGACTTGTACATATTGTACACACACGTGTAAATAAGAACAAAGGAATACTTCCAGAAACCTCACATTTCCAGTAATGTTATCCTTAAATTCTCGTGGTTTAATTGCTTTTGCTAATTGAAAGAGAGAAAGAGGGAAGAAAGCAAGCGAGCAAGACAGCATCAAAGGATTGCAGCAGATCACTGGGGATTATGGGGAAATGCATCCTCTGAGTGGAAGATGTAAGAAGGACCTTACACAAGGCGGACACAATTGTTTCAGCAGGAGACTAAAGACTCCCACATATTTAAAAGACCCCTATCCTGTGCTTGGTCAGCTGTCCCTGCTTCCTTCAGCCCACCCTCTCTCCAAAAGTGAGCACTTTTAATGTGAAATCCTGCTGCAGCCTGAGTACAAAGGCTTCCCTTGTCTCTGTTCATCAGGATAAGCTCTCTGTTTCCTTTCACTTCCTTGCACATGCATGATATGGGCACCATCTGGCCCAGAAATGGCCAAGGACAGCCAGAACTGCAAAACTTCTTCAGAGAATGCCCTAGGCTCCCCTGCTCCATGTTTCACCTGTAACTACAGCAAAGATTTTATATTCATCTCTGATATATCCAGACAAATATTTAGAACTCAAGTTTTCAAAATATTTGAATAACGGAGGGAAGTATTGCAAAAGGAAGACAGGCCTAGTCACCATTATGTTTTAATTACCTAAGACTTCATACTGATGTCTTATACTGCAAGAATCCTATTAAATAGGAAGTCAGCCTGAGCTGAGACAAGAGATAGCATAATCAGATCATGCCCTGTAAGCAAAGTTATTGACAAAAAGTTCTGAGTTCTGATGACTTGATCCCATTTCCACTGAATTCAAAGGTAAAACCTCCATTACCACACCTAAGTATCCATTAACTCAGTCCATGTGTATAAACAAGGCTCATATCCCACTTGATGTTCCACTGCAGGATTTATTATTGACCTTTTATTAGACTAGAATATAAAAAAGACAGAGCATTTCATGTTAGATTGAATGCTACAACTATCCAGTTCTTGCTCTCATACTAATGTTAACCTTAAAAAGGAGCTGACATTCTCACTTTTAGATTCCCCCTTGACCACTAGGTATGATCACCACTGGGCCAGAAAATAAGCTTGGATTATATTTTGTTCTGAGCTTTTATTAGCCAGAGAAAGAGAAACTAATGGGGAGGAGGCTCTCCATCACCATACCTAGAGTTTGCATAGACTAACCCAGAGTCTGGGTAACTGCAGGCTCTCTGATGTCTGCAGGGGCATAGTTAGTGAGGAACAAACTACTCAGTGAGTCAAATTCAGGCCTTGCATAAATTTGTTATTCCCTGCCCAAACCTGTCGCTTGGGAAGCTAGTATTTTTCTGATTAGCTGTAGTAAAATATGAGGACTTACAGCTCTAGAGTGTCTTCCATCTCTGGTAGAAAACTGTGAGAGCGACCTCATGCCTGATGTCCTGAGGTTTCACCCACAGATGTTTAAAACACAGTTCCCCAGCTTGCCTCTTGCTTTACTTGTCTTTCAGCTGGTAAATGACGTCAACCCAGCTGGACTTCTACATCCAATACAGGTTTTCAGTATATACTCCCCTCTGTCTCTCTGCACTGGTAGGGCTCTTCTACCCTCCACAAGAAGACCTATGGTCATTATTTTGCTCATTATACACTCAGAGCAACTTCTGCACAAAGAGATGTTATAAAAGGCTTGTATAGTCCTCAGGTGGAAATTCAATAATGGCAACACTTAGTAGCAGAGATTTCTGTCTCTCCTTTGTTCAGCCTTCTTCTGTCTAAACATCCAGCATAGGTCCATCCTAAACTGGATGATTTTGCACATCTGAAAATCCCACAGGCTTACAGTAGCCGAGTATTACACATAGTGTCCTAAATAAGAAAACATAACTGCCTTCAAACGAACAAGCTGATAATAGGCTCCCTGCTCCAGTGTTTGTTCCACTCTCCTCAGAGACTCTGGCAGTGTCCAGGAAGTTAACAGATACAGGCAGGGGAAAAAATGAACTACAGACATGAGGGATCCCTCACAGAGCATGTCTTTCCCTTGCATTAATTACAAGGGATGCCAACTCAAGCACTTCTGCTGACCTCTGCTAAAATAGTCCTTCAGGGTAATAGAGGCTCTTTTTCAAACAACCTGTCTTTTAAACCATTTCAGCTTTTGACTTCAAAATCACCACTTAAATGCCATTCCAAAACCCATTGCCACATATGTATGGTAGGACTTGAGGGTCAGCTGTAAATGACCCCACCACAAAACATCCTTTGGGACACCTTTCTCTTCTCACTCCAACTCCTTTTATTGGTACACAAGGAGGAGAATCAGGTCATATACCTGTGAAGGTGGTCCGTCTCCTGTCCTCCTTTGCTCCCCTCTTCCTTCCACCCCCTTGCATTCTCTTTTTGTCTCCCTTTTCCATGTCCCTGGCACATACACAGGACTTGGAAGACCACGATGGGGACTGTTTCCACCGAGAGAGAAAGAAGGAGGCAGGCAAAGGGGCCAAATGCTAGATAGGATGCCTGGCTTCAGTCACCAGCTTGAGACGTGACTCTGGACACTCTTCTCCCAGTTTCCCTCCTGTGCTCTTTTAATGCACCCACCACGGTGGTACCTGAAGGTACCTGCACAGAGCATGGTCCCACCCTGATGGTGGACGTGCTGCCTGCTAGCCTTACTCTGCTGTGCTGCCTGACCAGCTGGAGCAAAGCACTGCAGTGGGCCAAGTGGCTGCTAGTGCTGTGGTTAGCCAAAATCCAGGATGTTAACTTGATTGTTTGCTATGGATACTCTGCATTATTTGAGGATGTGATTCTATATTTGTACAGCGCTAACCAGATGCTTTTCAGATACTATCTAGGACTTTTACTAGTATTCCACAGTTGTGTCTTGCAGTTCCCACCACTGCACATTTTCCACACATTCACACTGAATTATTTTGATCTCCTGTGCAAAAATAACACTTTACGGTTCTTAATTCCTGGTGGTTTGTTATGCTAGTGCTGTCAATCTGCCAGATGCAATCTGAAGGTGTCTGTGTAGGGCATGCAGGGCTCTCAGGTCCTAAGTTTTTTTGTGGGCAGCTCCAAACCTTGTGTAATCAGAGATAAGTGACTTAGTTAAAAATGAGTGGGGCAGCTGGCTAAATGCTCAGCCAAACAAAATGATCAAAGGGACAGTGCCAGATGTTTTCCATCAGCTCTACATATGGAGGTACCAGGGAGAGCAGCAGGAGCACCAAACTAAAAAGAAACCAGAGAAGGCAACTCCAGTTTCAACCATAACATGAGGAACTGGCTATAAATACTACATTCCGCAGTGAGGCTCCCAGAGGACATTCTGTAGGTATTTCTAAAACCTACAGGAAAAGCGTGTCTACCATTGTCTGACTTATTTGTACGCATCCTCCCGGTAAATATTTTATTAAGAATTATCATTCTTAGCATCTATAAAAAATACACTTTAAAAATCATATTTTAGAAAGCTGCAAAAAATGATAAAAAGGTTTTTTTCCACAAAATGCATTTTTTGCCCAACCTGTGCCAATACAGTCTTTTCCTAGACTACTGTTTTGTGGGGTTTTCCTTTACCACTTTTAGTACATTTTAAAATTTTAATTTCATAGGTTTTGAGTCCAAGTTACTGCAAGAGGGCCAAGTCATGTCAAGATCTACTGTGGAAAATGAGCCAGCTTTTTATTTTTGTCTTCTGGGGAAGTTTATGGTAGAGTGAGATAAGCATCCAAAATAGTTAAGGTTGTTTATCCTGCATCACTTAGAAGATATTCTTGACATCACTTGTATACAACTGAGCAGGGGAGCTGCTCAATCAGCACTGACAGAAGTTAAACCCAGATCACCCAGCCTCAGGGCGCACAGACCTTACTTCAGTGTGATAAAATCTGCTTCTGTTGGGATAAAACCTGAACTACTCATACAGATCCTCTTGTCACAAGCCAAATTTTGGTGCATAAAGGCTCCTCCCCTAATTGTATTCCTTCTGGGGACACAATCATTGTTTCAGGACACTTTACCTCACCCTGCATATCTCTGTAGTATCTTGGGGCTTGCAAGGGGGGGTGAATATTGCAAAAGGATGTGGTGCTATGCTTGTCCAATTGGCCTCAAATCTCCAAGTCTTAGACTTGGAAAGCAGGGATCCTGGAAGCTACCAGCAGGTAACTCAAGGCAACATAGTATCTTCAGAAATTTATCCTGGTCTTTTTTGACTCTACAGTTTAGTGATGCCAGCCTGATCAGCAGGTCAGGCTGAAAGTCACCCCCTGACAGCAGGAGGAGGGAGACATGCTGAACGTGAAGAGATTGGGAAGGCATTTCCCTGAAACAACTGGCAGTGCCAGACTTGCTGTTGACTAGGGGAGAAGGTAAGAAGGGGTCTTGGCTGTGTTGTTCAGTGGTGCTGAAATCCACTTTGTCCTTTACCTATGTAGCAAGCTCCTAGGTTTGGTAGTATATATGCTGCTCTTTGCAAGAGTATCGATTATTAAGATGTTTATTCCACATATAAAAAGCTTGATGTGACCTTTAAAAGCTGCTCTAAACCCATTCTGTAGGAACAAAGCCTGCGAAGGTGCCTTTTCTCTCCTCTGATTCTTATCTCATGCACATATAAGCGTAAGCCACTCGTTGCAGTGGAAGTATCTGTGATTTGCAGTGCAGGATGAGTTCTTTGCTGGTAGATATGCTAGTAACAAACAGGCTGAGGAACTCACTAACTCTCGTACTTGAGTCAAGGAAAGCTTGAGCATGACTCACTTAGGAATGCTTTGTACTCCCCTAATTGCATAATTACCTTAGAGAGCTCACTGGCCATTTGGCATAGAGGTCATGCCTGTTTCCTCTGAGCACAGGAATAACTCCTCCTAGCTTCTCCTAGCAGGATAAAAAGGAGATGTGAGGAAGACGTATGGCCGTGGCCCCACTTTGCCTCTGTATAATCCAGGAGCAGTATTTGTGCACAACTACCAAGTCCTTCCTTCTCTGAAGTGAGGATAGGAAAGTTGACCATTATGTAACATAAATCAGCACTTTCACCTTTGCACTGAGACAGTATCTGTATTGAAAGGGGTAGTATGACATTCTGGGGTGTTTGGTGAGGGTACTTGTGACATCTGAGTTCTAATAAATGGGATTAAAAAAAAGTGAGGGGGATGCCGCAAGCACAGGAATCTTCCCCACTATACTCAAATGCCATAGAGTTAGGCTGACTGCCAAGCAAAGAAAGCAGAGATCTCCCCAACACCTTGTTCTCAAAAGCAATAAGTAAAAAAAAGATATGAATAATATAAGTGCTATCAACAATTGCAATCATGCAAAGCAGATGGCAAGCGAAGTGAAGGGACCTGAATGTCCCATGAGAAAAATGGAAAATGAACTTGCTAGTTGCATTAACAGAATTAAAGGAAGATTTGGCTGGAGATTCTCCTGTACCTCTAACAAACTCAACAGTGCAGTTTTCAGGGCTCACCCCATGTGTAGAACTGGTAAAGTAAGTAAGTCTGCAAGATGAAACAAAAGGAGAAAGATAGAAATGAATGATATAGATAGCTGAGGAGGAGATATTTAAGTATAGCTATCTTTAGTCCCCCTGATGCTCTCTTGTTCTGAAGAATGGCTGGCATTTGTGGTCCCTCTTAACCTCTTTATCAATGTTATCCAACAGCAAATTTGGAAGCTAGAATTCTCCTTTGCAGATTGGTGACGGCATCACTATGCAGTCAAACTTTCATCCCGCTCTCCCCTTCATTACACCTATGAATTACCATCCTTCCTTGCACACTGCTGCATCTTCCATTTGAAGTAGCTAAAGCACATCTTCTCCTGTCCCCCTTACAGCCCACCAGCCAATATCCCCTAACAGATAATGGGGCATATACACTCTCCTCCCACTGGACTTATGAATGAAACTACCTGTGGCTGCTATACGTCACGCTGATGCTAATGCTGCTGGTGTGTTTTAGACATGCGCACAGGATGCCTGCCTGATTGGCCCTTCAAGAGTTGTAGATGGATGTGAATCCAAGTGGTCTGATGCATTTAAGTTACTTTGTTAGTGTAAACTTTGGTGTCCATGGGCTTCTCAGCTGTGTACTTGGATTGGCAAGAGTGTACTTGGATTGGCAAGAGTGTTTAAGATTACTCATTTGTTTAGAGATTCATGATGGCTACTTAAATCTTTCCTTCTTTTTTATCAGTGTCTTTTTAAATAGTGGGAAGAAGAGCAGTTTAATGCCGACTGAGGCTGCATTAGCTTCCCCTTTCTGTGAGAAACCTCTGCCTAGAAGGTTCCCAAAGTGAAAGTGTTTGCAAGAGAAAACAGCTGGGAGAGAATCACATCCAAACCTGGCTCTGGTGAGTGGGGCTGCTCTTCTGATACAAAGGGAGCATCGCTCTAAAGCAAGAGAAAAGTTTTGGGGAGAGGAAGGAAAATGAAAGATCTTGATTCCTAACTGAGAGAGAACTGGTCAGCAGTTTATCAAATTGAAAGTTAATGTCCAAGACTGATCCTGTTCTCACAGATATATATCTGAAGTACGGACTTCATTAGAGCTACATCTAACTAAACCCAACTGAATTCAGAGGAAAGTCAGGCTCTAGATCCCAACTGCTTTTGTTATCAAACAAAAAACAGGCAACACCTCTGTTCTTTGCACGCTTTTTTGAATCGTTCTCCTGGAGACTCGAGGAGTTAGCATGCCATAGTGCGGGTGGCTGCCCTAGGGATCAAAGGACACCAGACAGAGTCTATAGTAAAGCTTCTTGCATTAGAATGGCGGCAGAGGAAACTATACAGAAAATGCAGTCCAGGAAAGAGTTCTTAGAAGATGAAATAGGGATTAAGCCAGAGCCTATTTTACCATTTGCTAAAACGCTCAGTGCATTTGCCTTCATGGATTCTGCATTCCAGAGGACTGCATGCTGGGTTAATAAAATCCCTCTCTTGAACACGCTTTGGAAACTCAGACGGTCACTGACTGCCCATATGGCAGAATTTGGCTATTGCTATTAGACAGCTGCAGGAAGTTGAGGACAAGAAAGGGGAGACAGCACCAAAATCTTATGGACACACAGACATATAAAGAGACACATGGCTTTGCCTCATGGCAGGAGCTTCCAAAATATGTTCCTCATCAAAATGCCAGGATCCTCTTTTCTTTTTTTCTTTCATGAACTGCAATTCGCACTTCTGCTTTTCTTAGGTGATACATATGTGATTTAAACCCTCATACACCCCGCGCTTAAGTTTCAAGAGCATTTTAAAACAATCAGCACACCTACAAGAAAAATAGCAAAACACCACATTTCCGTTCCTCACAGACTCAAAGGGAGATTGAGTTTAGCATTCTTCCTTGGGGAAGAAATGACATGCTCCCCAGTAACCCAATGCCAAACCACTGCTCTCTGTTTTGAGTAGCAAATGCCATTCTTACTGCGTCTAAAAGCCCAGATTGTGTTTCTTTTCTTAACATGAAATTGTGTATTTTGGTACTGCTCTCAAACAACAGTTTAACAGAACAAAGGAGTTATCTTTATGAGACAGCCAGGGAAATACACAAAGAACAGGAAGATGCAGCTAACCTAAACAATGACATTGAAAACAAAATAGCTATCGGCCTATAAATAAACAACATAGAGTAAATATCATTATTTTTATTAAGAGAAGACACACACTTAATTTCTTGGGATAATGACATCTACTGTTTCCTCAGACTTTAGTTCTCATTTTTTCAGTCAAGCCACAGAATAACATTTCCTACTTTCTTCAACTTTTTACAGTATGAACTTTCATAGCACTTCTTTTGGAGAAAATTGCAAAACCCAGACACGTACATTTAGGAGAAAGGTCAGGTTTTCTAAAACAATAAAATCGCCCAAACTGCTGTTTTTGAACTGTGCAAATACATGCATTCTCACAGGGCAGGGGAGTGAACATACACATGACTGCATTAATTAAGACAATGCTTAGTTTCCTGCAACCCAAAGGAATTTTCTTATTTAGACTAAGTCTTTAACGATGCAATCTCCCATTGTGTGTATGTGGGTGTGCAAAGCTGCAACTGCAATTTCACAAAAAGGCAAGGGCTGGTTCTGACCTGGTGGGTGAATGGGGAAGGAATTAAATAATCCTCTAAACCAAAGCCAGAACCAACTTTCTGAGTGCCAGACTCAGTCACTCCAGCCTTCTCACTTTCCGTAATACAGTCCTAAATGACCTGAGCAGAAGCCTGATTCACGTGCTTTTTTTCCTGGGGATTGTCTTATTGAGTACCTTGGGCAGGAAACTGGCCTGATCTGTTGACTTACAAGATTTAAAATAAGCACTCGCGTTTCCCCCTCCCGATCCAGACAGCGGCAGTGGGCTGAATCACTTCCCCGGTGGAGGCAAGAAACGTGTGAGAGCAAAGTGCTCGCGAAGTGGCCGAGTGATCGGGAAACGCTCTCAGGCTGACGTACAGTCAGCAAAACCCACGACCGACCCCGGCGAAACGTCGGGGCATGGCACCGATCCGCATCCCTCAGGCTTTACCTGCTGGTGGGCGAATGGCTGGGGGGGCTGTCCCGCACAAAGCTCTGCTCCATGCCCGGGATCCTGGCTGGGCTGTGGGGATGGTAAGCTGTCAGGACCACGCTGCCCGAGTCCTTCATCTCCATGGTCATAGGCACATGTCGGCCCCGCTGCCTGTGACAAAGGTGACCGGGGGGTGTGGATGGGCCCCGACGGGAGGACGAGCGGTCCTGTCACCATGAGCACATGGCCTGGCTCCGTAGCAGCTTCTTGCCGCCGTTGGCTGTCAGGAGAGCTGTGTAACTGAGACACGGCTCCTCTCCCTGTCAGGAAAGCTGCATTAGCATATATTCAAAAACACCGCCCACAAAACAACCCATAGGGAAGTTACTACGTTCCTAGGAAACTAGAAACCTGAGATAATCCTGCATGGCACCGAGCGACCGCTGGGAAAACTTCTTGCTTGCTTTCTTGTTGTTTCTTTTTAAGAATCAATTTCTTAATACTCCTCCTGCTCCTGAAATAGGCTCGACTAAGTGAAATTATTTGCCTTTTAAGCAGCAGGACGGGTGGAGAGCACTACTCAGACACAAAATGTGGTTTGGCAGGGCAGGGAGGGACATTTAAGCTGCTTCCATGAGAGATTCAGAAACTGAGCAGGCTCTGCTCTGTTTAAATAATCAAGGAATAGGAACCTTGATTTCCTACATGCTGGGTCATTTCTGTGGCAGGGAACTGCACTTGCTTTCTCCTGAAAACCTATTAAGCTTTCGTTTTGCCTGATACAGCTGGGTACATGATGAGAAGGGCGCTGGGAGATGAATGAATTATTTTTACAATAGTGTGCGTTCATCTGGAGCAATCCCATAAATAAATACACTCTGAGGCGCTTGATATTTTTTCATACTTGTGCTTGGTCTTTGTATGCTAATTGAATGTTTTTCTCTCAAAAGGAAACAAAGCCAAGCAAAAATATTTTCTCTCAAAAGCAAGCAAAAATATTGGGGTCCAACTCTGGAGTAACACCCAGAGAAAACTCTGTAGGCAAAATGAGAAAACTCACACAGCCCTTTATTTTCCTCTCCCACTTCTTCAGTGTTTGGGTTTTTTTGGATAAATGCTTATTCCTGAAAACTATTGTCCTGCCTGTGAAATCATGGGAAGGCTGTCCCCAGTTTTACTCTACGAGGCACAGCTCTCTGAGCGCTTCGTGAGCATGTGAGTGAAACACCAGCCTCCGTGCACCTTCGTCACAGCTGTGGGCAGCGTCCCCAGTGCAGGTGCTGTGCAAAACGCCTGTCAGGCTCCTCTTTCGCATCCCCCTTGAATGAAGGTGGTTTCACTAGCACAGCTATAGGGCTGCCTAAATTGCACCGTCAGTCTCTCCAGCTGGCGAAGTAGCTCCGGTTTTGAAGGGCACAAAAATGATTAATCTCATCTCCGCCTTCCCCCTGAGCTCCGTATCCTGCCTGGGGGGGCAGGAGTGTTTCAGTCAACTATGTTGCTGCGACTCATGTAGGCAGTGCCTAAGTTAATTTTAAATTAGCCAGAATAGGACACTGATAACAGTACACTTGGCAGCACTTCTTGCCAGACTCACCCAGGGAGCATAAATATTTGAACATGCAAAGCCTCTAGGCTTGTTCTTGCTATGCTGTTAACATGTCCTGGATTAAATATTTTAAAGCCAGGTTGCACGGGATAGAATCATAGTTACTTCCATGGAAGCGTGGAGGCCTTCTGGGAGCCACCATGCAGCCATGTACATATGTTAGAAATGAAGGAGAAGGCTCTAAGCTAACTCTGGAAGCATTGCCTACTGCCCATGGCATCAGGACTGTATCCCACGGTGCCTCCAGTGAGGACCGGGGTGAATGCAATAACCAGTGAAGACCTCATTGTGCTCTGTGATTACTGGGGTATTCAGGAGAGGGATAGGGTCTGAAAAATTAGGATAGATGCCATCATGGATCTCATATCCCAGCTCTGTGGAGCACTGACTGAATGCCAGGTTTATGCCTGGCTGCTGGATGACCACGGATGCTGCTGCCAATGTAATTTTTTTTCCTTCCTACCCTGGCTTTACATTCCTCTTCCTGGACCAGAAGGTGGGTACCCCACTTCTGTGATGAGGGGGAGTAAATTATAAATATAAATTTATAGCTGGCACAAGTGCAAATAGGTATATTGAAAATCAGTCAGTCAAAATACTCATATCAAACTGAGAGCTAAAGATTTATAAAAAGAAGGTATAAAATATCTGCTGATGCCCTTTAAAGGCATTCTCCACAATTTATTTCAAGAAACTAAACACACACCATGGAAGGCACCAAACACTATCAGAAATGGAGTAGGCATCCTTTAGGAGATCAAGCTACAGACAAAGTATTGGCTGCAACTCCAGGAAAGTCTTGTTTTCTCCCCTTCTTTGCATCATAGCACTAGGCTTTCTCCAGTACCATCAGACAACAAAATTATGTCTATGTGCTTTAGCCTATGTGCAGATAAAGCCCCCAGTAGAAATAGCATGTATTTTTAGTATTATTTTTATTTCCTCTCTTCCCATAATAAAAAAAATCAAACAAACACCAATATGACTTAGAATAGAATACAGTTACCCTCTCAATAGTAAAACGCATATAAACAAAAGAGGCCCACGCTTATTAAATGGGATTTTCTCTCTAAGAAAAATAAACATGGAAGATTTTATTTGGAGATTTATAAAGTGCTGGTGCATAAACTGGAGGCTTGTATGGAAATGTCAGTCTGTCTGGCACAAGTACAAATAGATATTTTGAAAATTAATCAGCCAAAATACATATATCAAACTGAGAGCTAAAAATGTTTATAGGCATAATGGCTCCTGGGGTTAGACATCTGCATAATAGTGAAAACTAAAAATGATGCTAAATCAACTAGAGATACACATCAGCCATGTTTAAACAAAGTTTTAACTGGACTAGCAATGCAGCCATAAGAAAAGCGTACAAGGCAACGTGGGCCAGATTCTGCCTTCAGTTCTATCTGTGCAATTCTGTTAGTTAAAGGAGAATTTTATTCTCCTGGTTTCTAAAAAAGCAAGTAGGAAAATATTTTAATCCAACATGCTTGTGTTTCCACAGGATCCCCCTTCAATACTCGATCGTGGAGTACTCAGGACTATGACACTTGCAATTGTTTTTTCAGGTAGTTAATAGCTCCGTAGGCCTTTCAAATACACTGAAAATGCCAGTTTGTTGAGAAATATATAATACCGCGGGGATGTTTTTGGTGGCAACCAGTAAAGTGAAGTTACAGCAAGAGAAGAACCTGTGGGGAGTCTGTAGCCAGTGAACCCGTGAGCAGCTCCTTCGGTTTTGGTAGGCAAGGACGTCGGGCTTTCGAATTTTACATTGTGCTTGTGCCAAAGGGAGTGCTTTGCACTTTCACAAATTTGGCAAAAGAGTTGTTTATATATGGATCAGTGGGCCAAGACTTTGAGAACGAGGAATGAAAAACCTTTATTAACCTGTTGTTTCAGAAACCTAAATCACTAGCTATATAGTTGTACGATGAAACCTTCAGCTTTTCTGCTGAAGAACATCTGTGGCAGCCATATACAAGAAGTATAAACACACAGAAAGTCATTAGTTAATGTTTACTGAGATGAAAAAGAAATTTTCATTGTTGCTAATAATATTAATATATATTTACATAATATTAATTAGTAATAATTGTGGCAGTAACATGATGGGAAACCTTTGTATGTCAAATTTAATGTCTGTTGCTTAGAAAGGAGCTAATAAATTTTTCACATAGATTTTAAACAGCCTTTCTGATTAAGTCCAAGGGGGCTGTCACTGAGAGGAATGGGAGTTGTCAGCTAGGGGTTCTTGTCCCAAGATGGTGGGGGCATGCACCATTATATCATAAGAGCAGACCCACAGAGCCCTGGAAAGTGCAAAATTCCCCTTTGAACTACAAGTTACACAAAAATCTCTGGGTATTGAATTTCATTGCTTGCTTCCAGCTTAAATTAGCCAGGACAAAGTTGGACAGAATTCGCAAAACTTTGAAGTTAATTTTGGATCAGTTTAATGTGAACTTGAGTTAGATTAAGTTTTAAAAGGAAGCCGTGTAAAACACAGCATTTTTCACTGATTATATCAAAGGAAATAGAGTGGAGCAATACACAGAAAAATGTCATCCTAGCACTGTGCCTAAATTTCCTCATCCCTCTTGTTCAGGCAGTAGTATGCAATAAATTTTGTATCTATCTGTGTGAAAGAAACTGTATTTCTCCATGGGAGACAAAAAAGGAACAAAAAAGGCTACCTCTTACTTGCCTTTAATTTGTCGTTTTGATGGAAAGATGCCTGAGGGGTGGGGGGCAGAAGGGCTCACCACACCAAAGAGTTGGTGCAGGCAAAAAGCACCTGGACACTGAAAACAAGGAGTGTCCCAAGGTCACATGAGAGTCAACTGACAGCGGTGTGTCAGTCTTCTGCTGCTCGGTACCAATACCTCCTGTGAAAAAAGGCTCTGAGAAGGGGCTGGCTCTTGTGTCAGGAAAATTTTCACTGTGGCTTGAGGTCTATTTACTTTAAAAGAATTTTCTGCATCATGAAGGATAGTTTCTAATGCTTGATTTAGCCTCTGTACTTTCTATTCCTATGATGCTGGAAGGATTACAGTCTCTTTTTTCCACTATAAAGGTGAGGTGTTTGTGTGCCTCTGTGTGGGCAGCTGAGAATGTGAGCGAATGGGTGAGATTCATTGGTAGCATCAAAACACACCCACGGCTTTTAGAACATTGAAAGATTTATAAGCCAAAAAAACCCCCAAATTAGAGGAAAATCTTTGTTATTCTGCTTTGTTCATCTTTTCAAACTGAGATTAAAAACAACATTGAAAAAACAGTTGCTTGTTCTTTACAAACAGGTTAAGTATCAAGGCTATTTAGGCAAAGAGAATAGAAATCAGGTATCATGGCAATTGGTGGTGTTTCAAAGGTTTTAAATTAGAGTATGAAACAAAACATTCATCTTTCTTTGTTAAATATAACCTCACATATTTCTATCCCAGACCCAATTTAAATGTACATCATAGTTTGGTGAACTTTAACATGGTCATTTTTTATTGAGTGATTTACTGTGGTTGCTTTTATCTTAAAAAAAGACACAAAAGCATAGAAAAAAATTCTTTAGGCAACTTTGTGTAGCTGCTTGCTTAGCAGTGACCCTCATTTTTTTTCTAGGAGTTCAAAAGTTGGTTCTCCTTAGCCCAGATTAGACTACCCATATATTATTCCCATTTTACTTATGTACAGAAAAGGAAACTTCCTTAATCTCTCTGCCACAATAGGGCTTTCTGGAGGTTTACTTTAAGAAAAAGCTCATATCCTTTCATTCATCCATTAGGTTCATGCTCCTTCATGACATGTTGATCTAACCACCTCAGCTGGGACAGCTGACATCCACAGCTGAATGCTGTGGTCTGTTTTTATGTTCTGAGGCAGTAAGTTAAAATTACATGAAGGAGTGGTAATGTGGTCAAGTTAGGAAAAGTAGCATTGGGAGAGGCTGGGTGCTTCTCTGAAATGTTTCTGTAAGCACAAGCTGAAAATGGGAATTGATCTCTGCAGCATGGAAGGGGAAAAATGGTCAGGGATAGACAGCAACGAGCATTTTCAATACATGTGCCTCCATCCTGATGCCTCTGAAACAGCAGAATTGGGTTGGGCATTTGCATTTGGTACAGGGAAAATGAGTCCTCATCTTAAAATTATATATATCTTTATAAATACTTATATATTCCCCATCATACAATTAGGGTTGTAATAAAAAAATTTAGGAAGATAGTTTCTTGTACAAAAAGCCAACCAGATAGAGCTTTATAACATTAACATTTTAAAAACTACTGTTTTCCAGGGGCTAATCTAATACTTAAGCAGCTGTATGTATATGTATATATACATATATACATATTTGCTTAGGATATGTGTATATACACACATAATCCCTCCTCCCCTTTTAGCCATTGTTTTCATTTAAGAAAGGTATTCCTTTTTTTAAATACTATGAACAGCAAAATGCAGTTTTCTGAGCGTGGTAATGATTTATGCATCTACCTTTGCCATTACGGTGTCACTTTAGTAGAATATCTGAAGACAAAATTATTAAGAAAAAGGTTGTAGCCCCTTTGTTGTTACAATCATAAGCAATTTCACATTCAGCATTTTGGTAACATTTTTAACCTGTAAATCACTCCATTTCTAGGGAAGGCTTTATGTAAGATGCAGTCGGGATTTCCCTGTAACTATGCCAAAGATTTCTTTCATTGTGCCGTTTTGTAACCGAGTCTGTTTCCCAGGGAGCAGCAGTAGACCACAGCTCTGCTGGGGTATTGGGAAGTTGTACCGAGCGAGACAGTCACCAGAGCACCGCCCTCTTAATTGAACCAGACTTTGAGCTATGTTCTGAGGGATATGTGTAAAAATTGATGAAGCAAGGTAGAGAGGTGTTAACACGAGCCACTGATGTTGATCAGGCACATAACGAGACACATGTCAATATCAGCTATCTTGTATTGATTGCATTCTACTCCTTTTAAAATCAAGAGCTGTGGTTTTTAAAATGACGGAGTCCAATAGCGCTATTAACTGGATTTCCCACATCTGCACCCAAGAGGCGAAACCCCAAAATCTCCTTCCCATCTAGAGCAGAGGGGTGTAATTCAACAAAGCATAGCTTACATCTTCATCCTGCTTTGGCATACTGCGGCTTGATGACTTAAATTCCTGAAGTTACTAAATTTACTTTTGCTTTTCCTATGGAGAAATGAAGAAACTATTCTTATTTGCTGATTTCTTCATAGTACTAGCACTTCACCAGTAAAGTAGTAATTGAGGTCGTTGGAGGCGTCTTATTCATGTATAGGTCATGCAAATGTGATATCTCAACCTTCCCTGAAATGACTATGTGCATAATGAAGAGAGGTGAGGATAAAAATAACCTTTGTGATCTTTGCATGGTAAGATGAAGAATGATGCAGGTGTTCAAGTAGCGGGTCTGGGCTGTATACAGTGGATCTATCCCCCTACCCCACATAGTACCCACTTCTGGAAATGCTGTGAGCATGTTGCCATCACTGTACAGCCAAGCATGCTCGAGCTGACCAGAGAACTTCATGCAACACTCTTTCCCAATTTTGAATAAACTCAAAAGTTGCCATGGTCTTAACTGGGAATCTGAATTTCTGCATTCTGAATTTTGGTCAGGCCTTTTAAATATCTAAGTTATTGCAGAATGAAGTGAGTTCTACTCAAAAGTGATTTTCCTATTTTGATAGAGACATTTTTTATAAATTAGTAATTTCAAATTTAGATCTGCTGCAAAAGTAAATAGATGTTTATTGACTTATACCAGCTCTAAAGATTTTCAGTAAGAGGAGGAACAAATAAACCTAATTAAAATGTCTATAAGTGAATTTAATGCTCTAATTTACATGACAAGTTTGTTATAATTTTAAATCCTAATTCTAAGGCCTCTATAGTTTATGAACAGTAAGACGAGAATGCTCTCAAATTAAAAATAAAACAGTTTGAATATATGTAAACAATTTAATATTCAGCAGAAAAGCACTGGAATGTACAACTATTAATGACCATTTGCATTTTGAAATCATATTATCAAAGGTATGCATTTACTTTATAGTATTGCTAAATTAAACATATCTGTGGGAAAGGCATATTTCATTAATCTCTGTGCGAACACTCTGTGTTTTAGGAACAGAGACATTGAACTGACTTTTCCAGGAAAATGCAGGATGCCTGTGGCATAACCATAGGGGGAACCTAAGCTGCCTGACTCACAGTCCTGTGCCCTAATCACATGTGAGGACGCAGCTTAATTAATCAACAGTTTGGAAAGTACTTTTGTAAAGGAATGGGTTGTTGTGGTTTAACCCCAGATGGCAACTAAACACCACACAGCTGCTCACTCACTCCCCCCCGGTGGGATGGGGGAGAGAATCGGAAGGGCAAAAGTAAGAAAACTTGTGTGCTGACATAAGAACAGTTTAATGATTGAAATAAAATAAAATAATAATAACAACAACAATAATAATAATGAAAATTGTAATGAAAAGGAAAGCATAAAAAAGAGAGAGAGCAACAAAACCCAGGAAAAACGAGTGATGCAACTGCTCTCCACCCGCTGACCAATGCCCATCCCATCCCCGAGCAGCGATCCCTGCCCCCCGGCCAACTCCTCCGGTTTCTATACTGAGCATGACGCCATATGGTATGGAATAGCCCTTTGGCCAGTTGGGGTCAGCTGTCCTGGCTGTGCCCCCTCCCGGCTTCTTGTGCCCCTGGCAGAGCATGGGAAGCTGAAAAGTCCTTGACTGGTATAAGCGCTGCTTAGCCACAACTAAAACATCAGTGTGTTATCAACGTTATTCTCATGCTAAATCCAAAACACAGCACTATACCAGCTACTAGGAGGAAAATTAACCCTATCCCAGCTGAAACCAGGACACGGGTGAAAAAGATAATACATTTAATCAGCCACAAAAAGAAAATCACAACAGGAGATATGGAGAACACACCGTGTGAGCCACAGAAATGAGACGTCTTCCCTGCAAGTGGCTAGTTAGCAATTTATTCTCTGCAGAGGGTATGTGCTAATTTTGGTGGGTTGTCTAGGGAGACTAGAGGGCGTTCCACCTAATAATTATTAAATCATCCAGATTAGTCCTAAGTGGAAACATATAAATGAACATAACTTTGCTAAGCACATTAACGGTAAAGTTTCTAGGCTACTTTTATGGCACTGTATTGAACACCATGAGCTTAAATATGTTTCAGAAGCACTAGAAATAAATTTTGCCACTGCTCCAAGTGGGTGGTTGCATCACCATGGTGAGCTAAATGAGCAATGATAATCAGAGGGTGACAGAAGGGAATTTTGCAATATAAAGCATCCGGGAATTCCTGGCTTGGGAGATTGCAAATAAAATTTCCAATTTTTTGCTTAAGAAGGTCAAGCATGAGACTTTCCCTCTGTGATACTGGCACCAGGAATTTTGTTTCATAGTTGAAGGATATATCGGAGTTGAGGACATGGAAATTTAGCATTAAACTTTGTCATTGTATATTGTTCATAGAAAAATAAGGATTCCCAGGGTTATTGTGCTAATTTTCTTAATGTAAATTGCTAGCCTTCTCAACACAACAGAAAAAAAATTGCAGTTATTCTAAAGGCATTTCTGTTAGAGGAAAAAAAATAACATGTAGTTATTATTTATTTGTTTCATTTGGGTTTTGTTTTTATTCACATGTAATTTATCGGTGGCCTCAATGGGCTACAATCCATGGTATGCAACCCTATTAAAACAAAACAAAGTCCCACCAGGGATGAAATGGATCTATTTTCTCCAGATTAATTTAATAGATGAATGTTTCACACAATGAGGAAGCCAAGACTGCAGATGACTTGGTTTTGGTTTGGAACTTCAGGGAACAGATGGGAAAGCAGCAGCATAATGGATCCACAGGACCGCGTTTATTATTTGGCTTTGGTTCAGATTTTTATTTTTTTGCAGTGACCGTGCCTTGCTGAATCACCTCAGAGTCTTTTCAGAAACTTTTCCCTTCATTTCTCTACTGTATTTTTTCCCTACTTTTGATCCTATCTTTGTTGTCATGCTTGATTATAGGTTTCAGTCTCAAAAAAGCATGGGCAGTCTCTAGCTGTTTTTGCAAAGCAACTGTCATACATGAAGATGTTTGAAGGACTGAAGGGAATAGGCAGGAATGTGCCCTCTCGGCCCCTGCTCCAGAGCCTGTGGATACTGGGGAGGACGAGGAGAAGGGCCAGCAGAGAGCAGCTCAGCTCGTGTGCTGTTTCTTAGCAGCTTCTCCTATTGCCACTGTTGGAGACAGAGGACTGGGCTAGATGGACCACAGAACTGACCTTATAGGGCATTTCTTGTGGTCTTCTCTTTTCAGAATGAATTTTCATTAATTACTGTAGAATAGGACGGGCACAAAACTGGACAGAATACAGGGTATCCATATAGGATAAGGTTTTGTTTCCAGTACAATTCTGGTCTCCCAAAGAGATACAGACAACAAACACAGATACTGATTATCATCAGTTAAATACTTTTATTTGGGGGCTTTGTGATATAAGAAGCCAAGAAAAAACAGCAGTACATTGTTTATTAAAAACCTGTTTATATCCAGTTCATGATGGTGATTTTGTGCAGTTATAACAAAACTAAGGCATGGGTCTCAGTCAGAGAAATGAAGTTCCAGAGAGTTTTTTTGGAAGTTATGGAAACTTGAGTTTATCCTCCAGTACCTTTAGAACTGGAGGATAAACTCAGGAGACCCTGGAGATGAGATGCAGCTTAGAAATAAGAAAGAAAACTTATGATGGTGGTTCTGCTTATTTTTGCTTTTACCATACTTGTCTGATTCAAGCATGTTCCTGTTATTAAGTAGAAAGGTGTCATGAGCTTACCCGTAAGTGGAGGCAAAGCATATTCACATACTTAGCTTTGAACTTTAGTCCGCCAACGATCAGTGACAACACCCCGTGGAAGACCTTGAATTCATTTTGTGGCTCTGCTTGTCATTTTGTTCAGGAAACTAGTGGATAAATGTGTGTCTTGTCCATGAAAACAGCTTGCCTTCTAAATTTATGAAATCTTAGACTTGCTTCTAGCTTTACCAAAAGACAGCATGAGTGCAGTCCCCCACAGGGATCTACCTTGGTCCATCAAATGTGCTTTTGTAGCCCTACCGAACTGCAGTGCTCCTGTGCAGAGGACTTTTGTCTGCTATCAGTCCACATGGGGCACAGTAAGGCTCGGCTTACTTTTAAACACAAAAGCATCAAAAAATCTCTGGACTGCTACTAATAGTGCTGTCTCTTTACATATGTCTTCTGCATGTTATGTGCAACCTAATTTTCTTTTATTTCTTGCAAACAGCAATTTCATTATGTCTCTCTGGTTGTTCTGCTCTCTGACATTTCAATCTGTCTTACCTTCTACTGAACGGGAAAACAATACCATTAAGTGAAACTTGAAAAGACAGAGAGAAACTAGCAGACTCATAATTTATTAAGCTGCTTTGTCCTTATTCAGCATGACTCAAATAAGGACAAAGAAGCACATGAGAAAAAAAAGATGAGATACTGGTAAATTGGGAGTGTTTTGTCCTCCTCAAAGTCTCATCATTTGATGAATGAGATACTGCAGGTCTGTTACTAGACTGAAAACACATTTCTTGTGTAATCTTGCTAAACATGCATGTCTCAGCAAAGTTATAATGACAAAGATATGTGGATAAATCTCAATTACAGCAAGCATAGGATTTTATTTAGTCATCCAAGTTTTTACGCAGCAACCAAACTGGCATGTCAAACCTGGCATTTGCTTGCACAAAATAGATAACCAAAACTCTGAGTAAGCCCCATTTTCCTGGGAAATTACTGGAATTGCAACAAACAAATAAAAAGCCTTTCACAGGCAGAATGCAAGGCCATGCATTTTCCTGGGTGATCCATTGTATCTCATGCCCAAAGTGTGCCTCACTCTTTCTCAAAACAAGAGCTATAAATAGGCAGGCATTTTGTGCCATTTTAATGCTGAGTATTACACATTCCAGCAACTTCATTTTTTCGGCTAGTTATTTTTATTTTCCTTTGTTGTGACGGAGCAAGTGAGCCCAGCCTACTGAAATGCCACCCGCTCCTTGAAAGAAAAATCTAGGAATAAACTCAAAGATCAGGAAAGGGCTCTGCCTAGAAATACTCCTGAAACAAGGAGGAGAGAATGCAGAAAACTAAATGAGAAGAGTGATCTGAATGCAGGAAGTATTTTGTTTGCAAATAGCAATGAACTTTTGTCTGAAAACCCCTGCCTTTTCTGGTGTTATTTTAAATCCCAGTCCCTAATGAGGAACATCACTAGACTCACGAGGGATGAAAGAAATTTTTTATGGCAAGTCAGAAAACTCCCTGAAAAATGTTACTTTTTTTTTTTTTAAATATGGCCCCCTATTGTTTCCATACCTTGGGATCTGGCACTCAGAGAGACAGTAATTTCCTCTGAACGCTTTTAGAAAACACCAGGAGTGATATGGAACATTAATGTCCCTTACAAATAGTTTCAGTTTATGGGGGAAATCCTACAGCATGAAGACACATTTATAACTCATCACAGGGACTTCCTCACCCTATTATCGTTAGCAACACAGACCTCAAACTTGCAATCACCATCCTGCTAGCAAAAAATTCCTAAATCTGCATTCGTGTCGGCAACAGTTTCGTGGATGCCCTTTGTGTTAACAGATCTCAGTGCAATGCCAAGTCTTTAGTTTCCACCGGACTGCTGAAATCTGTGCTGGACCCGTGCTCTGATGTCAGCCTGAGCTTTGTGTTGCCCATTTAGGCAGCCTGGGCTCTGGCTGCTTGGGAATCCCACATCCCTTGGTGGCAGGCAATGGCAAGACTCTTCCAGGGACAACCACAGGCAGAGCCATCTGCTTAATCTTAGGCACTGCATTAAGGGAGGATGTGATAGAAACAGAAAGTCAGAAGAGTTGCATCATGCTGGGGCTGTTTGTTGTGAATGCAACTGTGAAACTGCGTGTTTTGGAAAACCCAGGGTGTACACAATGTTTTTCTGGTAGATTTACCAGCTAGTTTGCCCAACCTGGTCTGTGAGAGTGCTCTAGAGGATAAACACTCAGCAAATCTGACCTTGAGCTAACAATAAATTGAATAGCTTTACTGTGCCTCTTCTCAGGATTTAAAAGTTTAATAATGAATTACACAAAACTCCTGTTCCTGGGAAACATTGTCTATGTGGGATCAAAACTATTCTGTATACTGGCAGACTGTGATCCTTGTGGTCTCATATTGATGTCACTGCAGCTTTATTCTGGGCTAAACTTCTCTGACCAAAACAGAATTACTCCTTGTTGATGCCACTGCAAACAAGGTTAGTACAAATGGCTGATCAAAGCAACTGCTCCAACTTCTAATGGCTGGGCTAGGACTCGTCCTGCGAGCTGTGACTCTCTGGTTCTGCACTGCTCGGGAGGAGACCCATTTGCACAAAGCTTCAATACCCTAAACTTCTGCCACAGTTTTGATCTTTCGTTAGACCACTCTCCTAGAGTCTTGGCCCTCCTCCATCTCTCCAGTAATTAGTCCAGCCTCATAGACAAGGCTGCAGATTTGTTATGTTCTTTTAATTCTTAATTTTCTCTCTATGGTGAATTTTGTTCAGGGCGATTCTCTTCAGGCGAATAGGAAAAGGCCAGTTTGGTGACCTCCAAAGAACATCATAGTGTTTACAATTGGTAGTGAGTATATAGCAAACACTACAGGCCACTGGACATATGGACTTAAACACAGGAAAAGGTTGAACATGACTGCATTTCCTGAGCTGCAGTCTGCATTCTAGTAACGGGTGTCTATGGGTGCCAACTCTTCCTTCATAAGCTGATGAAAATGGGTATTTGTGCTTGCAGCAGCTAGAAGGGCAACCTTCCACATGTCGTCTGGTGTGTAACACACACAGAGCTTTCTTTGCACTGACAGCAACTCTTGGTGCTGCAGATCCTTTGATAATTTGTCCTTTACTAAGTAATCTAACTTCTACTCCCATTATGTGTCTGAGAACTGTGTCCTCATTTGGATTGCAAAATTATTGCAGCCTATGTGCTGAAAATCAATTAAAATAAGTTAAAGAAAATAATTTTAAAAAATTATTTGTGATTCTGAATAATTACCAAGATTTTTTTTGCTTTGCAATTACTGTACCATCCAAGAGAGAACGTGTCCAGCAAATCACTTAATAAAATGCATTTCTGTCAGAGAAGCCTGCTCACCTGACTTTGCTTCATTTGCGGAGAGGATCAAGGAGATTTCTTACTGCAAATGGTGCGCTGATCCTATTGGAAGACAGTGTAATTATGATATGTAGATACCATTTTAAGTTGCAAGTAAGCCCCTAAAGGGCTTTATAAAATTCTGCTTCACAGTGCACCAAAGGTACAAAAAGGGTGGCACAATCCCAAAAATTGGTACATGGCTTCCAGCTTTGGCTCTCTAACTGCCACGAATTATGAATTGTGTGCTATTGCTGCTTTTGGGTCAGATACCATTAACTTACTTTTTAGGAAAGGCCTAGAGCAGCAACAGTTACCAGAAAGAAAAACATAAGAGAAAAGTATGCCCTTTCACCTGGAGCATATGATTAGAAAACAGAGAAGGCAACGTAAGAAGTGTTCAGCACAAGGACAGGAAGGGCCTGTCCAACTCAATAGGCTCAGTCTTTTCTTTTTGCCTTTGTTTATCTGAAACTAACTTCCCTTCTTTTTTCACGCTGCTCCTCTAACTCATTCTGAACTTGTCTTTAATTTCCAGCACTTTTTCCATTAGCACTACGTAAAATCTTGGCATAAAGTACTTGTGATGGAAACATTTCCCAGTTTCTTCTAAGTTTCGAAACAGGGGGAAGCTCTAATCTATTTGCTTGTAGTTTTAAAGGGCAGTGCAGACAGTGAGCATACGGCTTTAGTCTGCTAGCTGTCTGTGCATTACAACTTAGCTGAGTTTTAAAATTCTTATGCCAAATTAGATTAGCCTGAAAGCTGCTCTAATAAACTTTTGAATAACCACAGTTGGTTGTGGCCATACTTTTCGACCAGCACGGCACAGAGCTGTCCCATCAGTCTTCCTTTTCCCATTTAAACATTGTCAGGACAAGGGATTATTGGAAGAAATCCATAATTTTCCCTACACCATCAGATTTTAATCAACTTTGAAAATTCTGTCACATTTCATGAGGAAGGTAAATTTGTGATAGCTGTGAGGGACAAAGTGGATATACTCCATCAGAAACTGTGGCCCTTGATTTTTAAAAGTCCTGTTCAAAGTACTCATACCTCAATATTTTTAGAACGTTTAAAGTATATACTTCAACTAACCCTGCCATAAGAATTAACCTCTTTTCCTCTAATAAGAGCTGTGCATCATTTGCTTTTGTTCTTTACTTTAGGAGACAGTACTGTACCAGTCAAGAGAGACTGTGCCCAGCAAATCACTTAGCCTTTGTTCTACCTTTTATCCAGTAATCTTTGATGTAGAGCAATGCTAACTATCTTCTGAAAACTTAATTAAATTAGAATTCTCCTTATGTATCATGGCAGTAATATCTTCAAAGAATTCCAACAAGTTAGTTAAGGTTGAATTCATTTGCTTCAATATAGTCCAAGTGTCTCGAGATGTTATCCCCCTAACAGAGAGCTCTTTAAATAGCTTTCAATAAATTCTTAAAACAGTCTTCAAAAAACATTGGATCACCATCTAGTGCTACCTCTCCCATGTAACCTTTTTGATGATTGAACTTAAATTGTCTATCTTTGTTGTTTTATACAAGGATCCCACTGTAAGTTAGTGAACTTCATGTCAAAATTAAAATAAAATAAAACGCCTGTTCAAATGTTCTCTTTCTCCTTTTACTCACTAATGTTCATGGACATCGCTTTGACTAAATGAAATTCTGCTCACTAATTACATTATCTACCTACCAGAATATAGTCTTTCCTCTTTGACTTTGAAGACCGATTCCTAGCTGAGAGCAGTTTACTTTGTATTTCCTCTACAAGGGATGGAAACATAATAAATATTTAATAATTCTATTATTTTTAATCCCATAATAACCTCTCAATTTTATATTTTCAAAATTCCAGTCAAAATGCAGATTTAATATATGGATAGAACAAGACTCGATGGATTCATATAAGGTCTTTGTATTGAGATCTATCCTATCACTTATGGTTGATTAATTTTTGCTTTAATTTATTTTTAATAATTATTTCTAGGTTTTGTTTGGGTTTTTTTCATAACACTTTGGAAGTCCCGGCTTACCAACTCCTTTTTCACTTGCATAACCATAAACATACCATAAGTAAGTTTACAGAGTGTCCTGGAATAATTTCATTTTTTCTTAGCAATTTCACCGGTGCTTGCACAGAACTCACCCAACACCTGGCTCTCCTGAGCTAAAGGGCCGGCTGGGCCGACTCTACTTCTGCTGCTGCCTGGTGCCTTCCAGCACTTGGTGAGCTTTCAGTTCCTTTTCTACACCTTCCATGTTTACAGTAATGCTTCCACTAGCAATGAGTTAACCAGACACCCAAGCTGATTCCCGCTGCATAAAGCAGCAAACGGAGTCTGTAGGAGAGATTTTTGCTGTACGGTGGTTTGTCCATGTGCTGGGAAACGTGGGGATACGTATGTGTAGGAGAGGGAGATGTGAGGATCTCAGGAGACCTGCTTTCTTGCAGAGAGCAGACAAAGATGAGATTGCAAAATACATCTTGTAAAAGAGCAAGGGCCGCAACCTTGTTTCGGCCAAGCTGTACTATTGTGGCCCTGTGAAGCATGGCTAGCAGGCACAATTTACACAGCGGTGTCCGGGGAGGAGGAAGCCCTCATCAGTGATTCCATGGAAGGGCTTGCGACAGCCCCGTTCTCTCTTCCACTGTGCCATGGCACAGGTCGGCTGGGCTTCTACTGGTCTGTGCACCCGATGGCTGCCATGGTGTGGATGGTGTAACCATTTCTGTTTAAGCATCACGTAGCAACTTTAATTATGCTCTTGTTTAATTTAATGGTACTCTCTAATCATTTGCATGAACTAAACAAAAGTTATGAAAAAATCAGGGGTATCTTGAACTGAAAACCCACTTTTGAGGCTAATGTCTGTTTTGTTGAAGTAGGATATCCTTTTTGGCAGGTTTACAAGCATGTGTCAGACAAATGTTTTACAACAAAAACATTTTGCTACAATCATGGGTTGATAGAATGACTGATTATCATTTAAGAGACCCTTTGTTCTGACTCCTCAGAGGTATCCTCATGTGCTTACAGTCTGAGATTCATTTCTCTCTGAAATTGCATTCATATGTGCTGGAGAAAAAAAAACATCCCCTCATTCTTCTACTATGAGGTCTTTTTCTTTCCCCCCATGACTGATTTTCATAGTCCTGTAACTGATTTTCATAGTCTGAAATTATAATTTTATAACTACATTGAATGTAGCTCAGAGTGCAAAAGAAGTGAAGCACAGCCCACAGAAGCAGGGAATTGCCTGGACTACCTGTGGAGTGCTGTATGGAGACACCCGTGTCAACTTTGAAAGAGGGGCCTTGGGTACAGAAAGCAACCCAGCTGCCACTTCACAGAGGGGAGTCCCCTCTCTCATCCCTCCTAACACAGACCTCCGGCACAGAGATTAATTAATAGCGGCCCACTGAGGTAGTGAAATATTATACCTATAAGAGTTGCCTGCAGTCACAAGCTGCAGCAGAGCCAGGAGCTGAACCCAGCCTGGAGTTCCAGTCTGGTGCCTTTTACCACTTCCTTCTCTCACATGACTATTTACATTACTGACCTTTGGGAAAAAAAACCCAGATATTTATATATGCTCATATTTGCACACAGGGTTCTTGGTTTTGAAACATCTTTAAAACCTCTGCAGTCCAAAGGTGTCTGTAAACTCTGGTGTGTCTAAGGGAAAGCACATACTGAAAAGCAAAATTTGAGTTCTCCTAACACTTGAATAGAGATACAACCAGCCTGGTAAATCCTGTTTTGCCACATTAGTTCCCTTTGGCTCAGAATAAAGGAATCTGGGGATAGCTGCTGGGCAGCTTCTAGGAAAAGTAAGAGTAACACTGTTTAGGTGGCGACAGTGGCTTAGCTCTTACAGGGATTTCAGGAGCACCGTCTGGTCTTGATTGCTCTCTACTGCAGACCCTAAGCTAACCAGCCCTGAGAGGAGAGCACTACCTCAGCAACAGATTTGTCCTGGTGTCAGGAGAAATGTTTTCCACAGCTATAAAATCCAGGGATGAGAGTTTGGTTGCTCCTTACTTTTCTTGGCATTGCTATATTGGCAGTGCAATGCTCATTAACTCAATTTATTGTTTGTACCATTTCTGCTATAATCAGTGATTCAGACTTGACAGGATAAGAGCAACTCTACATTTTCAAATATATAATATATTGCTTTATCTTCTTAAATATCCAGACAAAACCTTTTTAATTCTTTTTAATTTTTTTTCCTTTTTTTTTCTTTTTCAGCCATAAGCTAACTTCCCTGGGTTGATAGATAGAGAGAGAGACTTATGGAGGACTGAAAAACTAGAATAATAATTTTCAGGTTTTTGGACATCTGTGTAAAATTTCTTTGCTCAACTGAGTCAGCACA
The DNA here is from genome assembly GCF_034638445.1 of Ciconia boyciana. Taxonomy (NCBI): domain Eukaryota; kingdom Metazoa; phylum Chordata; class Aves; order Ciconiiformes; family Ciconiidae; genus Ciconia; species Ciconia boyciana. The sequence goes on along the minus strand of NC_132935.1, from coordinate 55,756,365 downwards.
AGTCAGCACAGGTCATTGAAAGAGGTCTAAAAGAATGATCTCACAGGCTTCACAATCCAGAGAAAAAAGAAATCAGAATGTATATATTTACACTTTTTTTTACTTTCTTGAAATATTGCAAACCAAACTGTGAATGCTTCCTCTGCATTGGTCTCTACTAACATGGTAAAAGTTGTTCTTTGTCATGTAAGACCAAAACTTAACAGTGGTCTCAGCTGCCTCAAATGATTTCAATCAACCATGTGGTGAACAAGCTGTCTAATTACTTTATGGAAGTAAAATAACTATTACTTGGTTGTCCTCTTCATGCAAATTTGTAAAATGTTGAATTTATTGACTTTATTGGCTTAAAATCGAAATTTTTAATTCACTCTACTGATCTAAATGGCCCTCTTTGGGTATCACAGTATGTAAAACAGTTCAGCTAGACTCTGCCATGAGGGTAGGTGCCTGATCCTCCGCAGAGGGCATGCTGTCCCCCTTTTCTGAGCAAATATTACCTGTTTTAGCCTAGGTCTGCTGAGCCCAGTCCTAGGTCACCACCCTCCACCACCAAATAAAGGATTTTGGCTTGGAGAGGGAACAACGGAGGCAATGAACAAATGCAGAGTAGCAGCCCCTCAGTTTCCAGACAACCTTGGGGTCATTAGAAGCCACTGTAATTTAGAGGTGTCTTTATGTCCTGCTGGAAAGTGAAACTGCTGTAAAAGCAGAAGAGTGACATACAAAATTAAAAATACAGCTAAAATAGAAAAAGAATGACTTATCTCTTTGGGTTTTCAGAACTAATACATCTAGAAGTGTTGTTTCATGACATCAAAAGGATGTATTGCCCTTTTACAATGTCATGTAGCATAAATTAAACTGAAAAAAATGACTAAATCTGAAATTAAGGGAGACTTTCAGTTACCTGCCTCCAAAAAGCTTTCTCAGGGAATTCTGTACGTGGCTACATTATCAGTTCATATGCAACATGAATTGATAGAGGAATATACGTAAAATAAAAATAATGTACCTTAAGGCTCCTACATGGTAATGAAGGGTATGGTAGTCTGGAAAGAAAATAAGATCTTTCTTGTATTGTACAGAAGCCCAAATGCACAGATGATCTCTGTGTTCGTACACACACAGAGAAATCAAAACACAGCTGTAAGGTCTAATTTTAGGGGCCACTAACCTTGATCATGCTCTTTTACTAATCTTCCTATTTGGGAATTCAAAGGTTTAAGGAGGGCATAACCTTGAGGGTTTTAACCAGTCCTTGAAACCAGTATTCACAACGTGTCATCTGATTTTAGAAACAATATTATCAGACTGCACTGGTAAATAGTGGCTTGACCATGAGGTCTTTCTCTGGTGTAGGTACAAAATTAGGATGTCCTGGAAGCTGAAACATCATCTTAAATATAAACAACACAGAGGGTTCCACAAGGATGTTTCAGCTGAAAGAAATGTGCTAGGCGTCTAATATCACATTCCTGTGTCAATAAAAAGCAGAACTAAAAATCCTCCATCCTTCAAATCCCCCGCCAAGCCACCTCTCTTAACAGTTCATCCCTCTGAAGAGGGACTTTGGTAGGGTTTTCTAGTAAATAAAAGGAATTACTGAAAAAGTCCTGAAATCGACCTTATGCTTAAATCTTCTTTCTTTTCCTTCAGCATTCCCAGTTGAATCTCACCAAATTAAAGCTTTTATACATTTTGGACCAGCTGCTGGTTTTACAAAACTGCAGAATTTGCTACTTTCAAATGTATTATTTATTTGAAACCTTCTTATGTGACAGCTGACTCACAGTAAGGAGGCAAAAAGTGTAATTAAACGGTAACTCTTCATGTAATTTTATTCAGTTAGAGAAACCTGTGATATGTAAAAGGAATGAAATAAACCAAGTGTATGCATATATTAAAACATAAAGCGTAAGGGAGGTCTCAGTCCTGTCCTGCAGTGACACAGCGGCTCCACGGCGGCATTTGAACGATGCCCTGCACAACCAAGCTGACAATGCTAGATTGTATGGTATTTCTGCAGTAAGGAATAGAGCTAAGCTGAGCCTGGGATGAGTTAAACCTTAACCCATCATATACAGTATTCTCGGTTGCTGTTAAGAATCTGTTGCCTGAGCATCATCTGCGGTTTTTAGGTTTGCTTGTGATGGCATAGATGAATAATATTCCAGGATGGTGTTAAAGGAAAGTTCCACAGCAAAATCCACTCCCTATCATATTTCTACCTTATGACCACAGCTCTGTACAGTCCCTCCCACATAACTGCTCAGTTGTGTTTCAAAATCAGAATGATTCCCTACATTCCTGGTTAGCACATTCAGAGGTTAAACATAAACCAGAAACCAACACTGACTATCATTAAGCATTCCTGTGCCAAATACCTTGCTGAAGCAAAATGATAAAAGCTCAGCACACCATTCTTGGCAGGTATGACTGAATTGTTTATTTATGCTTCTATTAATATTCTTGTTTTACTATGGTCTCACAATTACTTTTATTCGTCTATATAATTCCACTTTCTTTAGTCTTGTGAGCCATTATTTCTGATTTAGTCCTGTGTCACGTAGCAGAAAAAGGCTGCAGGAGTTCACAGCTCATTATTATATATTGCAATGAACTGCTGTGGAGCTAACGTGATACTACATGAGCTGGGAAAATGCTATGTGAAATCTAACTCTAAAAGGCAACCAGAGAAAATGGGCACCTATTTACTCTTGTATTTTTCCCACTTAACCAGAATGTGCACAGGCTCTGTGTGATGAACAATAGTTTGGTTTCTGCTTCCTACCCAGATTTATGTCTGTTAGCACAGACGGTTCCCATCCAACTGTCAAACACCTTTCCACTGATTGCTTTCTTCAATATGTAGGGACTTTTTTCCTTGCTACTTTCTTCCAGGGGCTCCAGGCACTCCAGAAAAGGGTGGAAAGGAATGAGCAGTTCACAGGCCCTGGTCTGTGCAGCTAGGGGTCATGGAGCTGAACTGGCTTTCAATCAGTGCATCACCCATACAGTATTTTAAACCCTGTTATCAAAACCCACTCATTCCTGATGGTGCAAATTCATGAGGTTTTCTGAACTTAGTTGAAACTGGCATCTGAGATAAAACCACAAAACTAAAAAATATTAACTAAAGCCTATGGGAATAGTATAGACACCTATGGAATGATGTACCATCAATCTTATATGTTATACCTTGCTGTTTCTGGTCTTACTTCCATACTCTGAAGCATTCATGTAGATTACAGGCTTGACAACGAGAAGGAGTATCTGTCTCTGGAACATTAACAGATTTGATTACACCTCTCCAGTACTCAGAAGTGACATACATTACTAGGATCTTTCCCAACCCCATTCCTTCTCTTCCAAAGTTTGATAAAAATGAAAATCGTGTCAGTACATAAAGTACTTGACAGTACAATCTGTTCATTTTTTCTCCTTTGATAAGTCCAGTATTACCGTAGATTCATAACACAATGGGTTCTGCTTATGTGATAAAACCCACCACCTTATCTGTCCATTTTCAGTCCAGCAAGGATTGGCAGATATAACTTCCAAGAAAGGCTGCAAGACACCGGCAGAACAAGTCATGGAAAAAGGTGGAATTCCTCTGGTTTTTCTCTTCAAGTGGAAGAATTGAGAGAGTTAGGATTGTCTTTGTGTTTCCCTATACTTAAATTTTCCTTATCTTCTTTATAAAGGCCACTTAATATAGCAAGAGGGGAAACATTAAAAAAATGCATGAAAGTGTGTAATAAATAAAGTTATGGAATCCTCCTGAATATTTGAAATAGCTTTAAAAATTTTGACTAGAATCCCTCAAATCTGATTGTCTACAGCAGGGGATCACTAAGATGCTATTTAAAAACAATAATATTGTGATAAAAATGTGACTTACTTTTTCTGGATTAGGTCAAAGAGGTTGCAAAGGTGTGAAAGACTGGCAAACAAAAGAGTTTACATAGATACAGTTTCTTTAAAACACTGATTTCACCTCTGATTTTCAAGCTCCTTATGAAAATAGCCAGCCAAACAAAACCTAAACTGTGCCCAGATAGTTCCTTTATAAGCAAGAACAAATGCATCTTGGCATAACAGAGATTTTTCACCTCACCTTTCTGATAAAACTAATTCTGGTTAAATAACTTAGTTTAAACATTAAAAAGCAAAGATAATCTCCCCTCTCCTCCCCAAGAGCTCTTTCTCATTTTTCTGCTCTTCCAATCACAGACACTCTCTGTATCTCCCCAGAAGATCAAACAATATTATCAAAATTAGAAAAACTTCTTCTCCAAGGGTTTTGTGTTGTTCTTCTCCCTGATGATGTTTTTAAACACCGAAAACAAAAGCAGAATTTCCTTGCTACACAGAAATCCCTCAAAACACCACTGGAAAAAGCTAAAACTAAGATAAAAACTCCCTTTTAAGAGGTTGCTTTCTCGGTAAACTCTCCACTGTAAGTCAACCAAAATAGTCCACTCTGCTTCTAAAGGATATTTCAGCATTAGTTGTTTCTTTCATTGACTATTTTTCCCTTAGAAGAGGGAAAATTCTTGTATACTTTGCTCTTTCTCACATGTGTGTTGCCGTGATTACCTAAAGCTCCCATCAATTTTATCAGATGTAGTTGTAGCATTTGGGTAGTTTAGAACTTAGTTCTTAGACAAATAACGCCAAAACAATACTTTGTAATCTGGAATTCTTCTTTTATGCACCCCTGTTACATATACTAAGAACTTTTGAGACTAGTAGCACTGACTTTGGAAGCTTTTCTGACTACCTTTAAAGAGCAAAATGAAGGGAAAAACATTTGGCCATGGACCATAGTTTTAGAAATAGTTATCTTTTGAAATAGGGACAATATTCTCTGTCTGCACATCCTGATTTACATTAGCTTTTTGCTTTGTTCAGGAATGTTTTCTGTCCTCATCTGCTTGTTCATTGCTTGCTGCAGTGTGAAAAATTAATCTCTAATCCTTTGAATTATACAAATCACTCTTTATGGACTGTCTTGCACAGAGATAATTATCTCTTGTTTATTATTCTTCCTATTGAAATCAATATTCTAAACAACAATAATGAAGAAAGATGTTTTGATGTCTATTTAAAGATATATACATTTACCTAGCTATTTAAATCCTGTTCTCATTTAGCTGATGTTAACCAGAATAACTCAGTTGATGCATCATGCAGTGTGATGCATCAGCTGCATGGTGGATGAAAAAAGTGCTGAAGAATCTGACCAAGAAAAAGCATATTGACTTAGAAAGTAGTTGAGTTTCAAATGCAACTACTGGGACATAAAAGGAGTAGCAGATGTAGCTCTAATGCTGATTTTGTCCAAGAGGAGCAGCTATTAGGCAGACAGTAGACACTGTCCTCTTCCTGTGAAACAGAAGTGGGTTTTCTGCAAAACACCTGTCTGGCTATTGCTGGCTGCGGGCCGAAATACCTGTGACAAATATAAGCATCTGCTTATGAGCAACTGCTAATCCTCTGTCACATAGGATACAAGATGTGATTGGAAGAAAATCCACACATCAAGCGGGAGATCTTGTAGCAGAAAATTACAACATTACAAGATACTTTATTGAGCATAGAGTATGTCCTTAAATTTTTCTTATCCCTACTTAGAAAAAACAGAAATAGAAGCTTACTAAAAAGTTCTATTATTATTCTTCAAACAAAAGTTGATGTTGATTACATTTTTTGTGATGGTATTCATGACCCCTTTGTTTATTTTTTTTTTCTACTTCTAAATTACCTTATTAGGACCATGTAATTTAATCTAGCTAAGCCTAGTTCTAATTTAATCTAGTTCAGCTCACAAGAGCAGGAATCCATCTGTTCACCTACTTTACATGTGAAACCATTACATGACCTAGTTTTGCATGAAATATTAAGCTTAGTATACTTTTCGACATCCCTGGGCTGAAAAGAAACCTGTGCTTGTAATAAAATATGGCAATAGTTGATCTGAACGCAATGACTACTGAACAGTAGTCTGATATGCTGCATTTTGTAGAGGACAGTGGTATACATGTAAGGTGTAAGGACATCATGAAAGCATCATATTTTCCATCTGTAATACTAACAAATGGTCAATTTATGTTATCCTGCTGCTTATAACAATGTGGGCAGATCTCAACGTAGAAGAGATCAGTCAAACAACTTTGTCAAACTGAACAAAAGTTATGATATGAATAACCTATAAAATGAGACCAATTAAATATAATAAGTGTGATGAAAATAAAAATTAATATAGCAATATTACTTTTGCATAATAAGTGATCTGGTAGTTAACAGGATCCATATTTTTTACTTAGCTTACCCATGCTATAAAAGGATTAGTAATGACAAGCCTTTGCAGCCTTTATACTTTCTTACTGTAATTAATCTTATTCTATAATCTTTAGACCATTCTGAAAGAATTAAGAATCAGGTTGCTCTGAGACCAGAAGCGATTTCTTACATTGCTAACTTGCATGAAATGATCTTTGTTGGTCTTAACTATAGTTTTCTGAATGGATCTTCAGCAAGTATAGTTTTTTACCAGTCTTTGGGGAATGATGTACCAGAATGACAACCTTTTCCAAACGTGATGAAAGGACCAGAAAGCCATAGCAGAAACAAATTTGCTAGATGAGAAGCCCTTGCCACTGAGAGGGAAAAATTCAAATGCAAAGTATTTCAATTCTTTAACTCATATTGCTATTTTAAGTATTGGCATCTCTGGAGTGCCAGAGAAGGTCATTTTAGAAAGGGAATAGCAGCTGCTAATTTGAGAGCTAGAAAGACAACCAGAGGTATTTATGGTAGTTGCAATAGTATGAAGTATGACCTCCACAAAATCTCAAGAATCTGCAGGGAAGCACTCCAAAATGGACTACTCTAATTATTAACAAAGCTTCAATTACAACCCACACCACATGCCAACAGTTGTCAGTGGCTACCGTATCAAAGATATTTAGTGAGCCTACAAGGATGTAGCATAAGCCTGGTTCTCTGTACCCCATTGTCAGAACTTATTTATTGTTAATATTCCTATGATACTACTATAAGTATTTCAAACATAAAAGAAAAAAAATTTGCCAAACATGAAAATGATAGATCTACTTGAATAGATCAGAAATGTAGTGAATTGTCTAGGAGGAGGAAGGAAAGTATAGTGTTTTGATGAACTTAATGAGTGAATTTTGAACTCCAGGTTAAATTCATGATTTTAACCTGGACGTGCTTCTTTGACATCTACTATCTCCTAAATGCCCTTACATCCATATGTAGACATCGCTTCTGAAAAAATAGTTTGCCTTGTTCACAGGCTGGATATAATAATCAGATATCACATTTTAATTTGTAGTTACTGAAATGACAATATCTTGAAAATTGGATAGCCCTGTCCTACACAAACCAGAGTGGCCAGTTGGTCTGTAGGGGCTACTGAAGCTGACAAACATTGAACAAAGAAGCCAAGAACTAAAGCATGAATTTAAATAAGGATTCATAAGAGGTAAGCCTCATGCAGACATGGAAAATTTGGGGCAGGAGAAGAGTGGAAGCAAAGGGACCAGCTTTCACAGTAGGAGAAGCCCAGTTTAACTGTTGGCTGATATCAGCCAAGACAACACAAGTCTCCTTTCTGAATATAGTTGCTGTACCCTCAAAGATTCCCTTGGGGAAGGGCGAGTTACCTTTTACTTTCAGGATGCCTGTTGTTTTTTTAAATTATCTGTACACATTTGGATTCTGTTTTTAGATAAAAGAAAGTGCTACAGTTAGAGATTTGTGAATAACATGTGTGTAAAGCAGAAAGACTCAAAACTGCATGGGGATTCTGAGAAGGATGGGTAAGGGGTCTCTCTGAGAAGCCTGTGCTGGACTCAGTGTCAGGTGCTTGTATCTCAAAGGCCTGATTGTCAGAGGAGATGATAGGAAAGGGTCCGCCCTCAAAGAACAAGAAGGCCCACAAAAAGGAAATGCCTCATGCTCGTTGGCTTAAGCTGAAGTGGAGATTGTCAGTGGGTGAATTTTGATGAGAAATCAACCCTGGTCCCAATTTAGTGTTAGTTCATTATGTTAAATGGGCAACATAATGTCTGCCTACATTCACTTCTGTGTTCCATTCACATATACTTTGCACTTCCATAGGTTTTTCTAATGCTGCAAAGCCTTTTTCTAACAAGAATGAATGACCTCACTATAACCTGTAAAGTAAGCATTTTATCCCTATTTTATGGGAATCTGATGCATTGGCTGATTAGATGACTGACCTCGTATTACACCCAATAGAGCTGTGGCAGAACTGAAAGCAGAACATTGATCTTTTCCTATGGCTTATTACCCTGTGACTTTTTATGGCAGAAAGTCAAACTATTTAGCTTGCTTTCCCATCGGTTCATGTCTTTTGTACCTGTACCTCAGCCTCAGAAATCTGCCTACCAATCCCCTCAATGCCTTCAGATCCATCCTCCTGCATCTCTTCTGAGGATTCTCAGAATTTCTCAGCAATTCCGGATGCTCTCTTTTCTCCATCGATGGTCTGTGAGGTACATGCCATAGCTTGGCCAGCAGCTTATGTGTCAACTGGCTCATCAGTAGGCAAAACACAAGAGATGACTAATTAACTTACAGTTTTGCTCAGAAAGACCATTAACTGGGTTTCTCTTCTCTAGTCAGGTGACACTTTTCATGAAACTTGTATGAATTAAACTACCTTTTAAGATTTTCATTCTCTCATCATGCCTGTTTAAGCTGGCCAATCAGTTCATATTGATAGGAGGGAGGTTGACATAAAAGATGTGATTGCAATACACCTTGCCTCCAAAGAAACTAGTTAAAAATGAACCTAATCTAAATGAAATATAAACTCCATACATTGAGGAATAAATTCCTCTACAATGAAAAAGTAGAAATAAACTTTTGTGGGATTTTTCCTAAAACAACCTAATACTGAGTTTCTTTCATTTTCCTTTGAAACTTCTGGTAATTTTGACTATCTAATGCAAGGAGAGAGACTTCAACAGTCAAGGCACAAATCCTCAGTTCTTCTTTTTTCCAGTCAGAGGAGAAACTGCAGTGAGGAATAGATTCCATATGGCAATTGATCTATGAAGCTGAGCTAGATCGTTCAGTCTTTCCCCCCTAATTGTTCAATAGATCCATTACACACTAGGATTTTTCATAGCCAATTTTTGACTAAGGAAAAGGCCATTGCTTGACAAATGGTCCTTCTGTTCCTGTTCTGTCTGAGCCTCCTGATCCCCCTTTGTTTCCTTGTCTGGCATTAGCCTTCTGTTTGGCTGAGGTGCAGGCGGGTAGTGTTATTACACCAGGAGTGCTTGGCTTGTGTAGCTACATTTCTGTCAGTATTTATCATAACAAACACTTTTCCCCTTTCAGTGAATTCCTAATTAGAGTCTGAAAGCTGGCTCAAGGCTGTCTTAATATATCAAGGGCCCAATTCTTCTTTCAATTACATAAAAGTAAGTCCAGGGCAGTTAATAGAATCGATATAGATTTATGCCAGTGCGATCAAAGTCTAATCCAAGTTTCTGCTAAGGAATACATTTTCAACTATTTGGGGGAAATAAATAGCTTGATGTATTTGTTGTGTAAGTAGCTTGATGAGAAAATGGCAGTTTCCTTGATGAAGATGATTTTCCCTCTGCTTTACTCCCACAAAGGATGTCTGGTCATGGTGAACACCTGCAGGTGAGAAGACCGCAGGCAGCATTACTGGATGTAGGGTCCAGGTTAGCTGTCTATAGCCAGCATGGGTTAAACGCCTTCAAAGAGCTACAGCAAGGAAAACAGTGAGGACAGGCTCACTCCAAAGCTGGTGACAGGATTGTCCAGAGGCACAAGGTATTTTAAGGCCTCTATTGCCCCTTGCAGAGATAATGGCAGGTACAAAAGATTGAGAAGGACATTTCTTGCAGGAATGTAATGTCTCCTATCTCAGAAACAGAGAGCTAAAGTGAAGATCTATTCACACTCGAGCAAGCACGCTGGAGTGAGCACGTTGGCACTCAGGAGGTTGCTTTAGGAAAACATAATACCACAAAAATACCAACAAGACTTCTAGCAGCCTCCCCCAAAGGGAATCTGACATACAGATAATGTAGGCGGGTGATATTTTTTTCACTAGGATACACTTCATATTTACAGATGCACTGTGAATGAATCCACTGAGGGTTGGAGATATTCACATAATCTACTATAAACACACAGCACAAATGAAGAGCCTGGTCCTTTTAGTCTTAACAGGAGACCCAGGCTCGTCCAACACTATAATGCTCATGCTTAAAGCAGTCTGAGCTGGTTTTCTTTAACTGAATTGATTCAAAACAATCATAGGTGATTTTGATTATTTCCAGTAAAAAATGAAGAAGTCATACTCTCTCTATCATGCAAACAATCATAGGAACCTTCTGGTAAAGTCTCACATGGAAATATATTCTGAACATGACATTTCTTCTTCCTTAGATCAGTGTGAGTGGTGCTTTTAATTCCCAAGACTTGGCTAACTTTCTGTTCCTTAATTTGACACTTCAGTTTTAATTCCCAATTTAGTTTGCATATACCGGTTTATTTTAGTTACAGGACATCTGAAGTTAATAGTAGCTTTGCCATTGAATTTAACATGCAAACGTGGAATTAGAACAGTAGAGCAGGAAGCAGATGTCCAAAAGTTTGCTGCCAAACCAAGGTTTAACTATGTTAAGTCCACTATAAATGCTTAGCTCGCTCTGATTTTCTTTGATCCTGGGTCTGTCTTCTGACCAAAAGGATCAGTTTTAGACCAACACTGTGTTTATTCTGACTTTTGAGAGCTAGAAAGATCATAACAGAGGAATCAGTTGTTGATAAAGGATGAGAAGGTAGAAAGACAACCAATGTGTTTATAGACTTGGTCAATGTTTTCTTCGAGGAACCTATGAAATAGGCTGTTGCTTCACATGGGGTAGGTATTTTTATTCACAGAACCTCAGAACTAATTAGTGTGTGTGTAATTCTGGTTCGTACCTCACTTTACCACCTTACGGCAATTACTTATGGCTGCTGTAAAAAAACCATGCTGTCGTGTAGAGTCTTACAGCTGTATCTGTACCAATTAAATTTGAAGCTGGCTTTAGCAACCCCAGGCACATGAAAAACATGGAGTGTCAAGATTTCCAAACCGCTAGAGCGTTTTTCAGAAGTAGTGTATCCTGATACCCTAGTTTACAGGAACCAATTGATCCCAGAGTATAATATGCTGAACAACACATTCCTGAAAGGAATTTGCTGATGTATTAACAAATGGTGATCCCAAGCTGTCCTGCTTTAAACTCGATCAAGGTTTCTTTTCCACTAAGCGCTTGATATCCTAGCCACATTTAAAAGGGAGGCTGAGTCCTGAGAAGAAAATGAGTATAATCATTCGTGGAACAGCAGTGGCATCTTTATGAAGGAAGCCAGCTGATGTGGCAGGGTGTTTTCAAAACTTTTCTTGTAGACAGATGTTCAATTGAAAAAGCTCTGATTTTTCTGCAAACTTGCAGGAGGAGGCATAGGCACTTTGGGAAGTAGATTTGTTCACAAAATCACTTCTGTTTGATGTTATCCCTTCACACATGGATAACAAAGAAGATAATCAAGCAAATGATCACGGCTGTTAAAAAACAACTGTGTCAGGAAGAAAAGCATGTGCTAGGAATTTCCCACAGAGATGTTTTGAATAATACAGTTACATTGCTGTCCATCATGCAGATGCCTTTTCTCTTTTGCCAAAATTCTATACACAATATAAAGTTATTTCACATAAAAACTATATGTAAAGGATACATTACTTTTTTAGATTATTTATAGACAGTTGTATAAAATTCAGCACCTTTCCATCACAGAAGTGGTAACAGAAAGATAGTTTTAGCAAGATTTTACAGAAAGGTACAAGCTTTCTATAAAAAAGGTAGAGGTAGTTAATGAACAGACAAAGTGTCAGTCTGATATTTGAGATTAAAATGTATAGTTGTGCATTAATTTTAAACCGCTAGGATGGCAAATTTCACAAAAAATCAGAACTTTAGGATGGATTTCCAACAGCTATGTGCCTATATGAGTCAGCTGAATGCTCAGCTTCTTTGAGAAACTGGTGTTGATTGCAGAATTTTTCAGCTAAGGTTCATCCTTCATTAAGTGTCATTGGAGGATCATGAAACAGAGAGCTTCCATTTTCTTTTCCTGTTTTTCTGTATTTACACTTTCAGTCATTTTGTGAATTAGATGTCAATGTTCCTCTCCCCAGAATTAGAAAAGGGACTTTGGCATGTAGTTTTTGAAATGCATTGAAAGTATGGTGAAGTATCAACTAATTTCCTCAAAATGTGAATTAAAACATAAAGCTTCACAAGTTTCAGAAAGTGTTAGCCATATGAGAAGCACTGATATTCTCATGGTAATAAAATTTTGCAAGAAATGTCTGGTGTCTGGCAATAAATCAATTGTGATCCATAATAAATTCCAACTAATCTGGTATCTCAGTGTTTCTAATAGGTTTGTACCCTGGAGTTAGATTTTCTTATTGTCCAGAATTTGTTGAACTTTAGGGCATGTTAAACTTTAAATCTTATTTGAACTTTAAGGCCATTTCCTTTCTTAGGACTCTACCTCAAGGTGTGGGGGAAAAGATCTTCCTGATTGTCATAGGTCAAATCTTTATCTTTGGTTAATTAGTTTAATCAAACTGATTTGGTACTTTTAAAGTCATTGCATTCATTTAGGTAATTACGTGCATATGCCATCATAATTTAATCGGGTAAATATTTCACCTCTTCAGTGAGGAAATGGCTGACCCTCTTTTAGTAAAACAATGTTGGACGGATTTCAAAATACTTTGTCATGATCCATGATGGATCTAGGTCCAGCTAAATGGAGCTAAATGAAGAAGGAAAATCCTACAGTTGATAGTGTTCAGTTTGCTGCTGCAGAACTAAAGGGAATACATTTCTTAAGACCAAACTAGGTGTAGATTGCAGCTATTTCTGGCCACCCAACACATTTAGTTCAGGTTTCCTTGCAGCCGTTTAGTACATGGAATTTGGTTTAAATTTTATCTAAAATGTAAGCACATCTGGGAGTGGCTCTGAGGTCCTGTGTAGGGATGCACATCTGTGAGATCCTGCCTGAATGTTTGGATGGCAGCATTTGAGTGAGATATGTACCTGCCCCTTTCCATCCCAGATTGAACAGGAGCCTGGGCACACATGCAGGGTCCATGTGATCAAGGAAGCAAGACTGCATGTTCACTGTGGAGCATACTTACTTGTGCAGTATAAACACTGTTTCTGGGACTTCAGTCCTTGAAACAAGTACACCTTCCACCATAGGACCGCTTACATTTAGAATTGGGCTTTTTAAAAGCTGTATTGATTAAAAATACAGATAAAAATCACACAGGAACAGAAATAAATGGTCTGTGTGATATTTATAGAATTAAACAAGAAATGACCTGGGATAGCTACCTTCTCTGAAGCAAAAGAATATGCTGTGAACAGAAGTGCACACACTTTGGTAAATATTGGAACTGAAGCTTCACAGACATCCAGACTAGTGCTGAACATAGGCAGATATTAAAACTATGATCTGGCTCAGGTAAGAGTAGAGGTAATGATGGCTTGAAACACATTATATATAAAGTTTGTAATGAAACACTACATTAGTAGTGGTATAATAGGTAATTGTACAACTCTTTCAATAAAGGACATATTTACAACTGATTGAAAAATGGCAATCTTTTAGCCAAAAATGTTCCCCTTTTTCTTCTTTTTGAAAGGAGAAAAGATTAAGTTGGGCTTGTTTACAGAGTGTGATTACACTCAGCTGAGTGCTGTTAAAAGGCATCTTGTTTAACCTTAACACAAGCTCGTGGAATCAGCAGAAATAGGAAACCATCATTTGAAAACACAAAATCTGTGAAATGTCTACCTGAGTTCCTCAGGTAGGACATATTAATATGTATGCTATCTTATTTTAGCACTCTAAAACAATGTAGCTGCTTTAAGTTAGTTGTCTGCGTTGTCTGCTGCTCCAAGTCAATGACAAGAGAGAGGTACATCCAAAGGGGCAATTCTTTCCCGGCTGAAACAAAGATTTCTGAATTGACAAAATTTCCATTAGATAGCTCAGGAAATGAGCCGCAGGATCACCCAGCATTTGTTCAGAAGAGCAAAAGAGAAAATTTTCCAGACATTAAGTCTTACAATCAATGCCGAAGGAATAGTGCAGTGATGATTCAGATCTGTCGAGTGTAATGCAAAATGAAGCAAACATTAATTGCAGAACCATATGATTTAAAGTGGGTACAAAAGTACAACGTAATATTATTCTAAGGAAATTATGTTTTATTTTAACTATGGAAACAATAGAGAAGTTTAAAGTAAATTTGTTTCATGTTCCAGATGTAAAAGCAGTAAGAATATGTGTAACTATTCAAATATGTATTTTTAAGTAGTATCACTTTCTAAACAGGAGATGCAGTTAGATTCCTGCTCTTAAGCTGCTAACCTTCTGTTCTAGTGAGGTAGTTAAAACTGAGTTTGCTGTAAATGCCAAAGAACCATGTTTAGTATGCAGAGACCATATTCTACATATCCTGATATTTTGTAAATCCTAAAATGTAATTTATTCCAGTAATCCTTCTCCAACAAAAATGAATTTCTCCAATCAGCAGAGTAAAGGCTAATTGTGATAAAAGGGGAAAGCAAAGACCTTTATGAATGAGAAGATAGAAGAGCCTGCATCTTGAGTTAGTTGGTGATTGTATTTGCAAAGACAAAATGAGACTGATTCACACAGACTTTAATAAAACTTTATAGTTTAAACATTATCTCAGAAGATTTCCTGTGACGGTTCAGAACTCCCAGAAAGACAATTCTCTTCAGTAATTCTAAGTACAATGTAGGGTTTGCATTTAGAAAGACAGGCTTCATGTTCTAGTTTGTTTCATATATTATTCAAGTATTCTACATTCATTTGGTATTATTATTAGACCTAAATATATATTAAAGAGCAATCATGCAGATCTTGGAGTGCTAGCAGACAATGAAGTTACAACAAAAAAGCTGCAATATAGGTTAGGAACCATTAAGACAGACTGAAGGACTGAGGCAGATTTTCAGTGAGCAAGAGAAAAGCAAGAAGTTAAAAATCAGTCTAACAAATCAGTCTACCATACTCTTATCTATTAGACACATATTTTGAGCAATGAGAGCTTAAGTGGAGATAAAAGCACAAGCAATAGGTGATATATCTGAGAAATCTCAGGCAACTGCTGATGGAAGCAGAAAAGGTAAAACTGCAGTTCTGCAAGGCACAGATAAGGCAATAAGGGAACACAGTCCCTGCCACGAAAATCACTGCAGGCATCAGCACTGCCATGGCCCTTAGGTACAGAATTATTCAAGAGACCAAAATTACCAGTATTGCCAAGTCTGTGTAAGCATGGTGGAAACTTAATTCTCATCAGTTCACTTAGTGTGATAGCAAATTGGTGCATCTTTAATCAGACAAGTGTAGGTAAACACCTATAAAATTAACTACATTTGCTACAAACAAACTATGTGTTTCCAGAAATCTGAGCTTAGACTCAACTGACTGATCCAATTTTAGTGCTTGAACGGTTCATAAAAGTGACAAAGCACCACTGCTGACAAATCTGATTACTAAGCACCTACCTCCTGATTCCCAAGGGCTTATTGAACATGACGTGTTCTACATGTAAAAATATTTCGCCGCATCTGGTATAGCACAGACAGACTTCAGAAAGCATGGTATGACTTGTTAGCTGTCTGTGTATATATTATGTTGGCCAGACAGATTTCCCTGTAGCACACAAAATAGTTCCTATGTTCCAACAATAATAGTTCCAATAATAATAATTCCAAAAATAGTAATAGTAGTAGCAACAGATCTAAAAGGAATTTTGATCATCTAGTTCATGCCTTTGCTGAAATATTTCAGCTAAGATTTTTCTCATATAGAAGAGAGTGAAAGGATAGGTCCCTCTGTCTTGTAGAGAATAATCTCTTTTCTAGATCCTGGTTTGGCATTTCCCACCCGTTTTTCTTTCAAGAGTGTAACATTGCTAATTTGGGTTAAATTTGTGGTCCACACTAGCCACATGGACTTTTTTCTTCAATTCCTTTCTGTGTCTCTGTGCAGCTAAGCAGTCCTACTGCAATGTGATTTTCTTATTGAAAGAGATAAGAAGAACATTTTGAACTCAAATTTTGTCTTCTAGCTTGCTTGAAACCACTTACAGGCTTAATTTGAAAAATATCTTTCTCTACTGTCCAGTCCATTAATTTAAATGTGTAATAGTGCCAGATCCATGACAAATTATGGAACCTTTTTGATTGCTATAGTATTTATCCTAATTTGTACACAATTATCCATTTTGAACATTAATCATAATCTCTCAAAAAAGAAAGCTTGTTCACAGAAATACCTGATAGAGTTCGAGCACCTGCAGAATAAACCTCTTGCATTATGTCAATAAATCCTCATGCATCTGTGGATAAAACTGGACCATGTAAGAGTTTATGAAAATTAAAAGGGAGACACCCAGAGGACGAAAATGAGTGAAACCTGCTGAACTGTTAAACAAAACCAAATGTGTTCCAAGTACAGGTAAAGATTCTAAGTGGGTTTTTTTGTGGTGTTTTTTGTTAGGTTGTTGGGTTTTTTTTTTTAATGTGTACTAGCCCTGTCCCATTTTACAGTAGCATAGTACATAATTTTTATGTAATTTTCTTTTTTTGGGTACAAGCCTCAATGTTAATGTTTGTGTTGATGAGCTTAGCTGGTGCAAGAAAGCTTAGAAGAAGTACCAAGACAATACTGAGTGCAGCAATAGCATGCTGAATTGTATGAATAAGGATTAAAAAAATAAAATTTGGAAGAATTCCTAATGCATGCATATGCCATTTTCTTCATCAAGGAGTCACTTGTTCTTTCAGCAGACTACTCCATAAATTCCTCACTGCAGAGTTCAAAAAGGTAGAATAAGAAACATCTAATCCAAGTTAGAGACAGAGTATAAAATAAGATAGAGTGCTAGTATAACATGGAGTGACAAATACATTATCTTTGTGTATTATCTGATTAAAAATTAAACAAAAAATTGATTTGTAAAGCTGCTGAAACTTTTGTCCCTTCTGGCTTTGCAAGAAAATGTGTCTTTTAGCTTCTAGTTAATGTGTCCCTTTTAGTAACTGCTGCTGATATACATCTGCAACACATATCAAAATATTTTAATATAATTTCATTTGTCAGATAGATGACTGTCCCTGTTACATTCTTCATTTCCCCGTAAGTGAATAATGACAATAAAAAGTTTTATTTGCCACTAGTGCAAAAGTTTCTAGAACAAGCTTCTTCAGGTAACTATATACAGGTACATAGTGTTTTATGCAATTACAGACTTAAGAGTACAGTGAAATAAAACAAGTTGCATTTAGTGTTCACACTTAGAGGAATCCAATCTGCGGTTTAGTTATCCTAGGAAAAAGTCTACACATACTATATAATGTAAATATGAAAAAGTCAGTTGCTATTGTTATGTTATATTTAGTTCTTTGGATCCAATACAGCATTTATTTATGACAGCAACATTATTATTCTCAATATAACACTAATATGCTATTCAGATAATACTAAAAAATTGAGAAAAAAACTTTAGCATCTGTTCAGATACAATTCCTGGCTGATTCCAGAGAGCAGCAGTGTTAACACTCAATTGCAACTGAGACCTTTGGATTTTTAATTGTGATTGGTATGTGGCAAATCCTACACATATACAAAAACTCCAGCCATGTTTCTCCAAGTAGATTTCTGCTTATGGGACTGGATTCCTCTGAGTACTACATAGATTTGCCAATAGCACAAGCCAAAGTATGATTCACTCTAAGTTCAACCAAAGCAGCCATGCAAAATACAGAACATAGCCCAAAAGATAGTGCTTTTACAAGAAGGCTCATGCCATATCCCCATCTGTGGTTATACAGTCACTGCTGAAGGCCATAAATTAATGGTTTTACACAACCATATATATACTGGATATTAAAGTAAGAAAAAATCAGCCATATATAATATTGAGGAATATCCCTGGTAAAAATGAATCACGTTGCAAAAAAGAAACAAACCAACAACCATCTGCCCTCCTGCTATGGAATTGCTGGAAACATCTATGACACATGAGAGTAAATTAACATGATTGAATAGATGCCTCAAGGTGATTTGCCATGAAATATAAAATGCAATTATAAAAATAATAAATATTAAACTTTCATTCATACTCTCATGAAGTATAAGAGCTAATGCATCTTCATGGAGGACTCGGGGATGCATTAACTGTGATAATCCTCTCACTGCCATACCAATGACTTGGCATACCAACGATCAGATCCTCTTAGGTGGAACCTACAAGATCTTGCAAAGAAGCAATTACTGCTCTGTCCATTATTAGAAGCCAAGAACATAGCTTTTGAAAAAAAAAGCAGTTTCCTAAGATGTCCCTACTCACTAATACTTTTGAAATTTTTCATTCTACCATTTTTTATAGCTTACCAGCATAGATATACCCATTATTGATTTCTCCTGACTATTTTCAAGGAATGTATCAATAATTATTTAAGGAACTTATACTTTTTTCTGGCTCATACCTCTCAGGCTGGGTTTTATTTTCAATGTAACGATACACTTCAAGCCTTAAATTTCCAAATCTCTCTAAAACTCAGATATAACAGGTCAGAAGGTGCACTAGATCTGGAGCACAGATGAGCTAATCACTTTTCCTTGTGTTCCCCTCCCCCGCAAAACCCAAGCAATGGAAAAGAGGCTGCTGACAGTATTTATGCCCTGAAGCTTGGCAAGGCTGCTCTGGATGTGATGTGATGCTGTCCTGTGGATACTGAATTGACATGCCATCCAGACAGGAAAGGAAGTGCGGGCCGAAAACTTGGGGCCAATAAAATTTTGAGCTTCTCATGTGAAGCATTATTGTGCTCAAAGGAGGAGTTAAGGACATGGTTATGTCTGTATGAAGCCACACTGGCTGTTGAACAACTGAATTATCTCCTGGTCTCATATATGAGTGTGGGGGGAATCAGCTTGTGGTACTCCTTGTTGGGGAGACAACCTGACAACTGTGCTTTATTAGGTAAGGTTTTACAGTTGACAAAACCAAAAGACAAGCACAAAATTCACAAATGCAGTAATGACTGAGTAATTATTTGTATACTCAATATTTGTCTCACAAGGCTAATCCTGTTTAATCCATTGTACAGCTCTTCCAGTGTTATTCTATGTTTAGAATAGAGAACAGATTATTTAAGAAAAATAAGAATGACATAAGTATAGTAAGTAGCAATAATCCAAGAAGGATAGACTTTTTTTCTCAAGGAAAAGTGGTAAGTCATCTATAAAATCTAAATTAGTCCTCAAGGAAAAAAGATATTAAAGATCTCAAAGTAGATAATTATGTAATGAGCTATGAAGTGTTATCAAATTAAGTAATTCAATATTAATTCTCAATATAGGAAGGAAAAAATGCTCAAAAAAAAAATTTAGAAATGCTCAATTGTTTAAACCTCTGGAGCTAGAAACAATATTTATTGTAATGTTTAAAGTAATATTTATTTATTGTAATGTTTCTAGAATCAAAGATTCTCCTTCAAATATTTTAAAGATTTTTGGGAAGACTGATTTTGGAATCTATAAATAAACTATTTCTAGGTATAGTAGTCAACTTTTATCTTGGTTGATGAAGTGAACCTTCACTTCAGAGGTCTACAAAAAGATTAACTAAAGCAAGCCTATTCAAGGATTTACTGAAGATTTTTGGGTGTCTGCAAATATAAGTTCTTTCAGATGAACATATTAAAAATACGTAAATCTGTCTGTCCAGCTATCTTCAACAGATTTATCTGCAGGCAAATCATTGTAGCTTGCACAACAGAGTATCCCTCTTTATACCTGCTCATGTCCTACACCTGGGCCGGGGCAACCCCTGGTATCAATACAGGCTGGGGGATGAAGGGATTGAGAGCAGCCCTATGGAGAAGGACTTGGGGGTACTGGTGGATGAAAAACTGGACATGAGCCAGCAATGTGTGCTCACAGCCCAGAAAGCCAACTGTATCCTGGGCTGCATCAAAAGATGTGGCCAGCAGGTTGAAAGAGGTGATTCTGCCCCTCTCCTCCACTCTCCTGAGACCCCACCTGCAGTACTGTGTCCAGCTCTGGAGCCCTCAGCACAGGAAAGACATGGACCTGTTGGAGCGGGTCCAGAGGAGGGCCATAAAAATGATCTGAGGGATGGAACACCTCTCCTATGAGGACAGGCTGAGAGAGTTGGGGTTGTTCAGCCTGGAGATGAGAAGGCTCTGCGGAGACCTTATTGCAGCTTTTCAGTACTTAAAGGGGGCTTACAAGAAAGAGGGGGATGGGCTTTTTAGTAGGGTCTGTAGCAATAGGACAAAGGGTAATGGTTTTAAACTGAAAGAAAGTAGATTTAGACTAGATATAAGGAGGAATTTTTTATGATGAGGATGGTGAAACATTGGAACAGGTTGCCCAGAGAGGTGGTAGATGCTTCATCCCTGGAACCATTCAAGGTCAGGTTGGACGGGGCTTTGAGCAACCTGATCTAGTTGAAGATGTCCCTGCTCATTTCATTGCAGGGGGGTTGGACTGGAAGGCCTTTAAAGTCCCTTCCAACCCAAACCATTCTATGATTCTATGTCCTTTCGCACTGAACCTGTCATGGTTCTTCACATGTTAGTTTTCTGTAAAGTCTGATGCAGATATGATGATGTTCCAAAACTTGATGCTGCAAGTTTGTGCTATGGCTGCTGTACAATTGTTTATATTTAATGAGCCAAATCAGCTAACTTTTCTGCTTCTGTTTTCCTTAAGCAAAGTCACTGAAGTTGCCTGTAGCAGAAGTTCCTTATGTAAATCCACTGATAGCTGCTTTGGAGCAGAACAGTAATAGGACAAACTAAGTCTGCTTACATCCTTATGCAAACACAGTAGTGGATCATACAAATGCAACTTTGCAGAGTCATTTATAAATGTCTTTTCCTTGCTTTCAGCACAACTGTTATTGAATCCCATTACTGTAATCTGTCTTCTAATGATCAAAAATGATGATCCGGTTCACCTTACCCTCTAACCAAATTAGCCCCTTTAATTAAGAAACCTGAGGGTTTGCATCCACAATTCTAATTTAGTTGGTAGTTTTAAATCTGCAACTTTTTGGTAGTTCCTCACACTTACTGATTTTGCATTTTATGGTCCTACTATTCAGGCTGGAGTTTTTACTTGTGATTAAATGCACACCATTCATCAGGCATACAGTGAAGAAGTTTTAAACTTTTATTATATTGAGATGGTTTTGTTGGTTATAAGATTGTGGACAAAGTTTCAACAAATGTTACTTATGTAGATTCATAATTTGTGAAAAACCCTTTAAAATTGCATTACTTTGCATGAGAATGGTCTGATTATGAGAATACCTTTAGGATGCTGTGCCACTAATCACACATCTTACAGTTCTTTCTTCCTTTGTATACTTTTTCCTGTGTATTCATACTTCACAGAATATTACTTAACATTTCCCAAACAGTTTCATCAGGCTTAATTAAAATTCACTACCCTTGGAGAGGTAGTATTAGTATTCCTGTTCTACAAATGACCACTTTGAAGTCCAGTCTTGTCCAAGGTCAGTGTGGGGAAGAGGAGAACTGAGCTGACTCTAGCCCTGGGTATAATCACTTTCCTGGGGCATGCACCCAAGCCCAGAGGAACCTTCCCTCTGTGCTTTGGAATCCACATGGTTACTTTATAAATCTTCTTAAAACTTAACGACTACTACAGGAAATTTCAGTTAAATTAAATTATGCTGGTGAAGGATAACAGAAGGACTAAATAAAGCTGCTTTAGCAGCTTGTGTTTTATGAGAAACAGAGGTAAGGGAGAAACCACCCACACTTTCCAGGATGACAGAGGCAGTAAGACAGTATGGTCCCTTTGAGCTTTTGAGTGCTACGATAATCAACAGAGCTAAATAAAATACAGAATTTCCCTGGGCTTTTGGCAATGTGAGCCTTCAGAGGGACATGAAATTATCACCAAAACAAGATCTTAAAATCTTGGTTTTAAAAATCCTGCCTGCTTTTTCTAGCAGCACTAAATTGTCCCTGAAGTTGGCTGAGTAGTCTGTCTGATCTCTCTTTTTCAGGATTAGATAAGGGAAATGAGGTTACTGTATCATTGATCAAAACAACTGTATTAATGGTCTCCTTTTGGATTAGGCCAAAAAGAGTCTCTACATTTGATATGCTAAGGTTGAGAGAAAGCCTACAGTGTTTGTGAAGCCTGGGGCCTATATGCTGGATATGAATGTGTGAAACAGAGTCAGCAGTAAGATACTGACTACTGCGAATAACAGATGGTAATATTCAGTGTGAACTGGTAAGGTTAGTCAGCCCAGCAAGGCAGCCAAGATCTTTGCTGAGATCCTCTCTGTCTCTGAATGTACACCTACCCATTGAGAAAAAGGCTCACTCTCTCACACACTATTGCTCAAAATGCTGAATTTATGAGATCTCCTAATGCAAAACCTCCACTCCTTCTTGCTTTCTCCCCTGGGGAGCTTCTCCATTCATTACCCAGGCTCAATCTACTCCCACTGCAGACTGAGCAGGCAACTAACTTGTTTGCCAAAACAAATGTTGCCACGTCCAGCACAGGACTTCTCTAAATTGTGGCATTCAGCTACCGTAAGGCATGCTCAGAGTTTACCTGGCTAAAAAAAAAAACATTTTGGAGAGTGGAAAGATATTTTATAAAAAAGAAAATTCCTTTGCGCTTACAGTCCTTTAAAGAGAATGCGAGCGTTTAGCGATTGACAGCACCAGTTTGTATAAAAAGAGCATCTTCATAATAAGCATCATGGTATGATTAAGCTTTCAGGCCAGGTATCAATGAATCTTCATGGTACCTTGTCCACCTCAATATCCTACTATTTCTTTGGGGGAAATCTTGTAGAAAGGCTGTGGAAACCCTGTATAAAATTCTCCCCTTTCTTGCTTCCCCATGATCCGGGGACACTACCCCTCAGCCTGGCTCCCCACCTGATGTACCCATCAGGTCCTGGGGTCTGATGCCCCTTTACAACAGCTCTGTTCTGCTGCAGGTCTTTTCTGCTCCTTTTTATTGCTGGAACTTGCTCCAGATAACATCTATGAAGAAGAAAGGGGTTTGGGCAGCATAGTACAGCCAGCTCCAGCCCTGGCCAAGGCACAGAGAGGTACAAGACTGTTCAGAATAAAGCAACGGGATCCAGGCCTGAAATGTTGTTCAAAATCATGGTTAGAGAATTGTAAGAAGGCTGTTTCTGAAAAGAGAGCTTTAAAGAGGTTAGAAACAAAACATTGTATTAATTGACCAAGCAGACCCTAATTATGAATCCTTTCAAGCTATTTCCTCTTGGCCACCCTAGTTCAGCTGGAGGGCTGCTGCAGACTGGAGGCAATATAGCTGTAGCAGCTTTACCCCAGCTGAATGCTTCAGGAGAGCAGAAATGCAGAATAGTTATTCTGTATTCTTAAAGCTGAAGCAATTAAACTGTAAGGTGGAATTGCAACAGCTCAAGTCCGATTTCCTGGATAAACCCCAACACCCCCCAAAACTGGCACCTAGAGTTGCCTTTTCTTTGTAAATTAGTTTTTAAAACATGAGATAAACATAAAGATTGGCTATTTAAATAAAGGAACAATGGCTGTAAGTAAGTAAGTAGTAAATGTATAATGGCTGATTGATCAGAGAGAGGAAGTAGATTGGTACAATTGTAGGGCAATAGCATGAATCTTCCATGTTTTAAAATCATGCACTACCAGTTTTCCTCTGCAAATTTCATCTTACAGGAAACCAGTGAGTATAGAGAAGTAGGGAAAAAATATGTGTGACCTGTGCAACCCACATACAGTCAGGAGACTTCAATAAAATAAGAATCCTAACTTTTAATTGAGAAAAAGTATAGAGGAAATAGTGAGAAATTGCCTACCCCAAAGTTTTGGGAAGGCTCTCACCCCAGCTGTGAGACTGAGGCATCTCAGCACAAGTGAAGTCAGGATGGCTCTGCTCATGCTGGCCAGGACAGGGAGAGAATGATCAGGAGAGAAGGGAAAAGGTGAGAGAAGGCAATGCCAGTCCAAAGCTGGCCTGGCAGTCTTCAAAGAGTGGAGTTGTCTCTCATAACGGCTCAAAAGTAGACTGGCCCTGAAGCTACACCAGTTTAGCCAGGGTTGGGGCAGTTTGTGGATTGGGAAGGTAATCGTTCCTCTGTGTCTTTTCCATTCTCCTTTTCTTCTTGCATTAAGGATATCAGAGAATCAGAGAATGGCTGAGGTTGGAAGGGATCTCTGGAGGTCATCTGGTCCAACCTCCTGCTCAAGCAGGGCCACCTAGAGCTGCTTGCCCAGGGCCATATCCAGACAGGAGATATTCTGAATATCTCCAAGGATGGAGAGTCTGCAATATCTCTGGGCAACCTGTGCCAGTGCTTGGTCACTCTCACAGTAAAGAAGTTTTTCCTGATGTTCAGAGGGAACCTCCTGTGTTTCAGTGTGTGGCCATTGCCTCTGGTCCTGTCACTGGGCACCACTGAAAAGAGCCTGGCTCTGTCCTCCTTGTGCCCTTCCTTCAGGTATTTATATACATTGATAAGATCCCCCTGAGCCTTCTCTTCTCCAGGCTGAGCAGTCCCAACTCTCTCAGCCTTTCCTCGCATGTGAGGTTCTTGAGACCCTTAATAGTCTTAGTGGCCCTTCACTGGACTCTTTCCAGTATGTCCATGTGTATGGACATGTATGCTCTCTGTACAAGAGCATGTCCATGCTCTTGTATGGAGCAGCCCAGAACTGGACCCAGCACTCCAGGTGAGGACCTCACCAATGCTGATTAGAGGTGTAGGATCACCTCCCTCGACCTGCTGGCAATACTTTGTCTAATGCAGCCGAGGATACCATTAGCCTTTTTTTGTTTGGTTTTTTTTTTCAGAAAGGGCACACTGCTGGCTCATGTTCGACCTGGTGTCTACCAGGAGCCTCAGGTCCTTTTCTGCTGAGCTGATTTCCAGCAGGGTGGCCCCCAGCCTGTACTGGTGCATGGGATTGCTCATCCCCAGGTGCAGGACTTGGCACTTCTCCCTGTTGAACTTCATGAGGTTATATCTTGGGAAAGAAAAGAATCCGACCTCTTAGTTTTCCTACTACTGTAAACTTTACTTTTCTAAGAGCTTTGAAAAAGGGTCTTCCATTAAAATTGACAAACATGTAAGAATATTTCATATATTTTATAAGGGGAAATATAATTTTTCTCTAATTATTAGATGCCAAAAATGTATTTAAATTTATTTTGCTTATGTCTATTTCTTACAATAGTGTGTTTTTTTAAGATAAAAACAAACGAGAATTTTAGTTTTGCGTAAGTATGAATGCTGATCAACAAAGTGGTAAATATTCACTTTACTGAAGCCAAGCTAGCATCACCTTGGTTTGCACTTGTACTAATTTCCCCAGTAAAGAAGTCAGAGTCACAGGTTTCTTGGTCCTGCTGGTGCTTTTAAAAAATGTCTGATGCCACTTTTGCTACACTCCAGTCCTCGGGCACCACAGGAGTCTTAAGCAGAACTTAGATATCGCTGTTATTAATTTAGCTGTTTCATCCTTGAGATCTCTTAGAGCTCTCAGGGGCACACGATCCAGGCCTGGTGATGTTTTTACTGTTCTTTTTGTTGATTTGTTCTATGGCCCCTCCTAGAATCACTTTGGTTTTAGACAGGCCCTTTGCTGAGCCCACTCCAAGAAGGAGGTTACAGGGGGGATTTTCTTGTATTTCCACAGTGAATGTCAAGGCAAAGAATTTGTGTATCATTATACCCTGATCATCAGTTGTCCCTACTAAAAGTGTGTGGGTTTCTTCTCCTGATGTGTTTGAGGGATCTAGTATTAGGTTTTATTTTATTTGCTAGTTATTAGGTTCAAATTCTGTTTTAGTCTGCCTTATTTGCCTTATTTGCCACAACAACCCCATGCAACGCTACAGGCTTGGGGAAGAGTGGCTGGAAAGCTGCCCAGAAGAAAAGGACCTGGGGGTGTTGGTTGACAGCCGCCTGAATATGAGCCAGCAGTGTGCCCAGGTGGCCAAGAAGGCCAATAGCATCCTGGCTTGTATCAGGAATAGTGTGGCCAGCAGGACTAGGGAAGTGATTGTCCCCCTGTACTTGGCACTGGTGAGGCCGCACCTCAAATATGGTGTTCAGTTTTGGGCCCCTCACTACAAGAGAGACATTGAGGTGCTCGAGCATGTCCAAAGAAGGACAACGAAGCTGGTGAAGGGTCTAGAGCAGAAGTCTTATGAGGAGCGGCTGAGGGAACTGGGGTTGTTTAGCCTGGAGAAAAGGAGGCTGAGGGGAGACCTTATTGCTCTCTACAACTACCTGAAAGGAGGTTGTAGAGAGGTGGGGGTCAGTCTCTTCTCCCAAGTAACAAGTGATAGGACGAGAGGAAATGGCCTCAAGTTGCACCAGGGGAGGTTTAGACTGGATGTTAGGAAATTTTACTTCACTGAAAGGGTGGTCAAGCATTGGAACAGGCTTCCCAGGGAAGTGGTTGAGTCGCCATCCCTGGAAGTATTTAAAAGACGTTTGGATGAGGTGATTAGGGACATGGTATAGATTCTGTGTGGTGGTCTTGGGAGTGTTATGTTTACGGTTGGACTTGATGATCTTAAAGGTCTTTTCCAACCTATATGATTCTGTGGTTCTGTGATTTTTCTTTTCATTTGATATGCTTAAGTTTCTATCATCCTCTTTGTTATATTAATTTGAATATGCATGATTTCAGCAATTTGAAATATGTTTTCCTGTTTCTAGCAATCTCCCTTCCTTGCCATTCTGTCTTGTTTTCATCCTTATTTAAGCCTTTCTTATTGCAATGCAATATGCACATCACCTGTAAGAATTTAATTTTCTTAGCTCCTCTGTCAGCCTCCCTTTTCACAGGCTCCCTCATTTTTATATAGTGCTGTTTCTTCATGACTTCATGAAATAGTGCATGAACTGGAAGAACTGTTTTGCATGTGTAATCTTTTTCTTGTTAGTAGAAAGGTGTATGAGGCCACAAAGTATTTTTGTTTCCATAGCACCAATTCCTGTATGCTAAAAACAACACGATTCAATAGAAATGGACTGGACAACTTCTCGAGTGGTAGTTGTATCAGTCGTGATGGAGAATGATGGTCCAGATGCGATCTCCAGCTCAGGAAGTCATTACCTAATTGCTGGAAACTGAGACAGTGTACCAGGGGAAATATTACCCTTTATGCATTCTCCATCTCCTACATACCTCCCTAAGCATACCAATCACTGTCCAAGACAGGATATTGAGGCAAATGGCTTTTTTGATATAACTCCATATGCTTGTTTTTATAAAAAGTAAATCTGTTAAGAAGGAAATGCTTCATGGAGTGAGTTAGATTTCCCCAGAACTTCATTTCATAGGAAAACAGCAGAAAGAGTCCTGACATTATTGAATTATTCATTTTAAAGCTACTTTAAATTTAAAGGTACCTATTATGAAAAAAAGACAAATATGAAGTGAAACAATTTTGTTGCAACATAAAGTTTCTCCTGATCCAAAAGTATTTTTCTTCCAGTATCTTCCTTTCAGAACTGTGTCACAATGGCCAGCATTAGATCCTTTCAGAGCATCACAGATTTTGCAATCTATAAAAGCTTTCACGAATCAAAACATTCAAAGCCCTGAAAATACAAACAGCCTCAAGACTGCACAAAATATAAAGTCCTTCCTGGCATATGAGAAGAGGTTTGGTTATACTGAAATGAAAGGCTCCTGCCTTTCGTCTTTTCTTGCAGTTTCTATTATAAAAAGCATTCGGGCAAAACCAGACCAAGAAATGCAAATTTAAAAGTAAGCTACAACCAAGATGTAACTCAAAATGCTTTCATCCTCTCTTACGTGTTTCCCAGTCACACTCTACTAAGCTTCATTACAGCTTGATTTCGCCTTTGTATCTGAGTTATGATTCTTCCCTTGAAGGAGCCTGGTTACCTCACCCAGCTTTCATCCTGTTAGCAATGGACATAGGCATTTTTTTCTTTCTTTGGAAAGGCATTTGATTATAAATGTGAACTGACCTTGAAGCTATTTGGTGGTCATCAGCTTGGAGGAACACACGCAGTTTGTTGTGATTGTGGGCTGTTTCTAATGGTCTGCCCATACAACCTTCTGCACTGGTCATTCCTGTGAATTGGGATAGCCTGTTTATTTGGCCTGTTATGGAATGTAAAAATTCTGAATTACATAGTAAATTTTAACTATTAACAATGATAGGTTTATCAATGCATTCCTAACTGCTTCAGAAGACATGACTTGTTCTCCTTGCTGTTTTATTAACCACAAAGTTATACTGACATTAATAAATATAAGTAAATAACATAATTTTAACAAATAATTTTATATTTTGTAATATTCATATGTATATCCTAATTATAAAAATATTAAATCCTATGAAGAGAAGCAGAAATTTGATCATTCTTAAAAAACATTACTTGACTTCAGAGAGGCATAACTGAGGTAAAAACTGTGTTTAAACTAAAATACAATAATGTGAAATGAAAGTTTGAAACCGAATGAATTGCAGTGAACACTTAAGTTGCAGCAAAGGCTCAGTACTTTTATTGAAAGAGCTCTCATCTTAAACTACTGGGAAACAAATAAATATTCATATTAATGCTTGGTCTGTATTGGGGCACTTGAGCATATCTCTGGTAGGAAACTTACTGTGTAGGTTTAATTTGTATGGGGCTTTCCCTGCAAGAGAAAGGATAACTGGTAATTTTATAACCAGCCCTGTAGTAATAACTTGGGTGCAGATATCCGAAGTGACATGCATATTTCAGAATCCACAGTGCTGAGTTACTTTTCCTTCTGGGGACCAGGCTCACTTAAAAGGAAGGCTTTTTTGAAAGAAATTTATTTACGTTGGTAAGAATTCTCAGTAGTGGATTTTACCTTGCTTTTTGTCAGGATGTGTAGCCTGCCTTTATATCTTTCCACATTTCTGTGAAGCCTTGAGCCAGCTCTGCTGGTTTGGTTATAAAGCTGTTACCCAGCTGTCAGCTTGTATGGTGATATTTTTAATAGCTCCAATATCTCATGCTAAGTCTGCTTAGGCTTCCAGAAAATACGTGCTCTGCCTTGGATGTGCTCAAGCACACCAACTGTGCTCAGGCACAGTTGTTAGAGTAGTCACTCCATACTAGCTATCATCATATCTGTTGAATTGATGATTTCCCTTGCAGTCACGATAGAAGAAAGTGCAATGTTTAAAGCACTATCTCCATTTATTGACTCGTAAGTCTTGCACCTTGCCTAGCTCTTAGTCCTTCTTTCTTTTTCCTTTTTCTCCACTGTTTCTGCTGCACCCATCTCCTTCCTCTGCCCTTGCTCAAGCGTGCACATTACGGCACAGGAGGCCATGCTGGTACCTCCATAGCATAGCCCCAAAGAAACAAAGGTTCCTCTTGTTGTCTCCCTTTCTTTGGATTTAAAATTAGTGCTCCCAAGATCTTTGCTCTCATGGCAAGGAATAAATCATAGGTTTAAAAAACCAAAGACTTACATTCTCACATAACTGCAGTAACAATGGCTTTAAGAAAAGATTTAAAAAAAAAAACCTCATATTAATCTGAAAACACAGCTGAAATATGACAATAGCATTTTTCCTGCTCAAAGGAAAAAAAATATTTTTGGAAGAAAATATAAAAAAAATTGTTAAATTGGACCTTTCCTGTAAAAAAAATCTGTTACGTTATAATAATAATTTCTAATTGGAGAAATCTTTGTCTAAAAATGTTGTTTACTTCTAGTTTCTTATTCTTTCTTCTACACAACGCAAGTTTTCTTATGTCCCCAAAATATAATAATCTCTAAATATAATAATTTTAACATGTACATAAACCCTCAAAAGACACTGACAAAACACACTGCTTATTTAGGTATACATGGATTCAATTTCATACCAAATTTCAGATGCAGAATCTGATTCAGCCAACTCATTAAGCACATACTTTGCTTGAAGCCAGGGATAACTCTATTGACCTTAACAATCCTATTAGCAGGTTTACCTTGATTTTAAACCCACAAATGTCTCATTAAAATAAATGACACTGACTGTAAGGACTTTTAACTCACAGCCTGGGCGCATACACATGATTAATCTTTGCTGGGTCAAAACCACAGTATTCACTGTCGGACGACTTTATCACTTATGTGTGATAAGGTATACAATCAAGTATAATTATAGGTTCTCATGTCTGGACCAATTTAAAAAAAAATAAATTCCTGCTTTGGAAAAGTTTTGAATTATCTATTTAGCTTGTACAAAGAATATGTTTTCTTTTCTCATCCTGCACCCAGCACAAAATCTTCCCTTCATCAAATATTGACTTGGATTTTTTCCCTCTCTTATTTCCTATCTTAGAGATTAATAGATCTTTTGTAGTTGCAACAGCTAACAATTTAAAAATTGGAAGAAAAATACTATAATGATTTTAGAAAAAGTGTACATTTATGTTTCAGAACTTCCAGAACATATATTTCATGCCTTGCAGCGTGAGTGTATTCACATCTTTGAAATCTACAGCCTTTTAATCACTCTTGCTAGTCACTTACTGCAGTAATAAATTTTGTAACATCAGATAAAACATTTCTAGGTGGGTTCTCAAAGAGGAACTCGATAGTTTAATGTGCTGTGATGCTTATATAAAGCACTGTGCTAACAAACTGACAGAATTTCCTAATTAAATGTGGTACAAGTTGTATAATGCAGTGGTTAGTAAAACTATGTTACTGGCTCAGGAGCAAGGCACACTAAATTATACATGACGATCATCAGAAATTAAAACAGAATATTTGCAAGTTTAACAATCAAAGAACAGACGATTAAATGTAGGCTTAATTCCCCTTTTAAACCCACAGATAGTTTAAAAGCCCTTTTGAAAAATATGAAAATGCAGGTAAGAAGTGTAGTATTGTTTTTAGCAGAATATGTGCTTTTTAATCTAACACTTCCCAGGTGAGTTTAGTCATACCCCCTCCCCTCGAAAGCTCCAATCACAGGAACTGTGAATGAAATGCGGTCCACAACTCAGGAAGCTGCAGTCAAGAGGGAAGCATCTGCTGCTCTATATGACAGACAGGTGCCACTGATTGCACCCAGCTATTTATTCCTTTACTAAGGAGTTCCTTTAACATAGAAGCAACCAGGTAAAAAAATTCTGAGTAGTAGAGTTGCAAGAGAGATGGTTATTTGGCCTAGAAGCATACAAATAATTAACAGGAGAGGTGGGAATTCTTAGTAGTTATTGATACTTTGTGGACAATTATCATTAATAACTGATAAAAATTCAATGGATTGTCTATTCTTGTATAGTATTGAGAGAATCACATCTTAAATGGCATTCAAGAAAACAATCATTTTAAGAAAGACTTCATAACAAAGCAAAGAGCTATTACATTTCAACAACGCCACATACAATTTAACTGGATGTAACTGTTTTTCTGCTGGATAGGAGAAGTATGCTCTACAGGAGGTCATACTAATGGGAATGGTTATCTTAACTTTTTAATCAATGTGCGTTAAAATAATGAAATAGAGCGTGAATTTTAAAGTGAACATATCTGTAGCAATGGTATACATAACATTAATCTAGTCATAAAAACCTAGGTTAGATGGCTCTAATAACAAGACTATTTCAAGGACCTTTGTTTCTGCAGAAATTGGAGGTGTTTATAAGTGACAGAGAAAGAAGCAAAGCAGGACATTGTTCTTCTGACGGATGAATTACTAATATTTTCTTCCTTATCCAAGGATGTTCAATAGCCAACAAAGAAATTAAGTGATTAACTTAAGCTGTCTTTACTTATTCTGTCGTTACATTTCATGCAGGCTTGCACTACAGCAGTCCTGCGGCATGCCAAAACACTGAAGACACAGTAATGGATTGTGCATGTATATGAGTTTATACACGTTTATCTGTATGCTCAGGTGTGTTGACTGGCATTTAACTCCCTTGCACTATCTGAAAAGAAATAAGTGAAAAGTAAGGGTTTACTGAATAAGCTTAAATGCAGAATAACATCTACTCACAGATGGATAAACATTAGATTTACATAATATAAATGCAATCTAATGGCAAGTATTAACTGAATTTTTTTAACTTGATCTATTAACCAAAATAATTGTTTATGTAACTAAATATTTAGAATATTCTAGGATGACTCCCAAGGACTATGGTGAGCTTTGGATCAGGTCTTCAAAAAATCCAGCATGTTAAATGACATTGGCCCATCCACTCATGGCATTTTTTATACTATACTATTGGAAAAAGTGTGTTTAGAAAAAAAGCTATGGGCAGTGCAAGGTTCTTTGCAAGGTTCTTAATGCAAGGTTCTTTCAATAACCTTTGAATTATTTATCTATCTTTAAAAATCCAAGATGCTTATAATTAAATATTAAAGATTAAAGTGCAATATTTTAGACTCCAAGCAAATAGTAAAGAGACATTAGTAACTGAGATACCATCTTGTCATTGTCACTAAATGTCCATTCTTATCTGAATAACTTACATGTGCAGTTGACAGTAAGTTTTTCTCCTACAGAACCACTTTAATTTCTTAAGTAGTACCTCTGAACTATTTACCATTACTTTTTAAATGTCTAAATAAGGCTAAACTTACTGCTATTGAAACTTTGAGTAGAAGCTATTCTTTCAGACAGGATAAGCTTTAAAAAAACAGCTACTGTTATTAATATGCCAACAGCGTTTGTACTATTTCTTGTAAAGGCTAATCTGCAATTTTTAAACATCAGCACAGAAAAGGTGAGAGCACATGATAGCTGCCCTTCACAAAGGGACAGATTTATTTTCCACAGTCAAAATGTATAATTAAAATGATGAAGGAATGTAGAGTAAGGAATAATTAAGAATTAATGTTATGAAAAAATACTGAACAATAACTCATGACATATTAAACATATCCATAATTAAATATTTCGGTTTAATGTGGTATGTCATTGGAAAGAACATTAGTTATAACACAGTCATTAGCCATGTACTGTGAAAAACTAATATTCTGAGAGACCAAGAAAATGATTGTTGCTAATCTATTTGCAAAAGCAAATGTGAACTATCTCCAGATTTCTTTTCACAAAATTATTCTCCATATTCTGTTGAGAAAAACCACTGTGAGGCTAAATGCTGTGTAAGAGTCTTCTGCCTGTGCTATACCAGTAGTAGATGATAACCCCCACTTTCATTAGGTGAAGGTACACAGAAAGATAGATGAATATGCTGGTTTTATGCTGTACCAATCAGGATTACACAAATCTACTTGTGTTTGGACCAATCTCACTGTTATGTTTGGTCAAATAATTGCTTTTGAGTAACATTACTTGAATGCTCATCTCCTGCTGAGTGACGTGACCTCATGAGTCTTGAGGATTTTATTCTGCAGACAGTTAATGAATAAACAAGCAGAGGGGCTCCTCAAGACAGGAATTCTGCTGGACCCTGGCAGTTTCAAAGGAGATTAAATGCACCTTCTTGATGCAGCCTCTGCCTTCGAAATCTTGAGAGTGCTGCTGGCTGGAAGCTGAAAGGAGGTAGACCTTGCTGTGCATGCCTTGCCCTTCTACTTTTCCCCAACCATACCCTCTAGATGGTTCTTTCCTCTCATTCAGCTCAGTATTTCTTCTCGTTTTATGTATTTGCTTAGTCATGTGAAAGTGGGTAAGACTTTTCCACACACATAACAAGGGGACAAGATTTCTGGAACCAAGAGGATGGCTCAGGAATTAACCTCAAATAAGTTTTCACCAGGCAGTTGTGCCAGGCCTTTCTACGCAGAATGGCTTAGACCCCATGTGAGTGTCACCAAGCATGTACATTTCTACACAGGCAGCTTAGGATAGGTTCCCTTCATCTGAGAAAGTGGAAAGAAGAAAACATCAGATGCTACCAGATGAAAGAAATTTCTTGATCATATTGTCTCCAGAAAGCCTTGGAGGGTCTTGAAATTTTTTTGCTACAAAAGGTCCATGATGCAAATGGCCAACTTGAGTCTCTTGTGGAAAGAAATCCTGGATAAGATGGAGCTGCAACAACACAACAGATCCCGCTGGTTTTGCAGTCTGGTGTTTTTGAGGAGGTGATAATTGGTGAAAGTGTTACATTGAAACCACTTGTTAATGTGGTAACACAGCTTAAAATAGTCTCCACAACCACAGCAAACTCAAGAAGTCCTTTGGCACAGTCTTCTAATTGAAAATTGTTGGCAAATAGATTGAGCAATGATAAGATTATTTGCTCCCCAAGACGGGGACTAGGGGAGCAATGTCCCTCCCACTGTAAGAGAAGATCAGGTTTGTAACCATCTGAGGACCCTGAACATCCATAAGTCTATGGGACCCGATGGGATGCATCCCAGGGTCCTGAGGGAATTGGCTGATGTAGTTGCCAAGCCATTCTCCACGATATTTGAAAAGTCATGGCAGTCAGGTGAAGTCTCTGGTGACTGGCAAAAGGGAAACATTACACCCATTTTTAAAAGGGGTAGAAAGAGGACTCTGGGAACTACCAACCTGTCAGCCTCACCTCTGTGCCTGGGAAGATTGTGGAGCAGATCCACCTAGAAGCTATGCTAAGGCACATGGAGGACAGGGAGGTGATTTGAGACAGCCAGCATGGCTTCACCAAGGGCAAGTCCTTCTTGACCAACCTAGTGGCCTTCTATGATGGAGTGACTACATCAGTGGACAAGGGAAGAGCTACGGATGGCATCTATCTGGACTTCTGTAAGGCCTTTGACATGGTCCCCCACAACATCCTTCTCTCTAAATTGGAGATAAACGGATTTGATGGGTGGACTGTTCGGTGGATGAGGAATTGGTTGGATGGTTGCTTCCAGAGGGTAGCGGTCAATGGCTCGATGTCCAGATGGAGATCAGTGATGAGTGGTGTCCCTCAGGGGTCCGTATTGGGACCAGTAATGTTTAATATCTTCATCAATGACATAGACAGCAGGATCATAGACAGCAGACCCTCAGCAAGTTTGCAGGTGACACCAACCTGAGTGGTGCACTTGATATGCCTGAGGGACGGGATGCCATGCAGAGGGACCTGGACAAGCTTGAGAAGTGGGCCCATGGGAACCTCATGAGGTTCAACAAGGCCAACTGCAGGGTCCTGCACCTGGGTTGGGGCAACCCCTGGTATCAGTACAGGGCTGGGGGATGAGGGGTTTGAGAGCAGCCCTGTGGAGAAGGACTTGGGGGTACTGGTGGATGAAAAACTGGACATGAGCCAGCAATGTGTGCTCACAGCCCAGAAGGCCAACCACATCCTGGGCTGCATCAAAAGATGCGGCCAGCAGGTTGAAAGAGGTGATTCTGCCCCTCTACTCTGCTCTCCTGAGACCCCACCTGCAGTACTGCATCCAGCTCTGGAGTCCTCAGCACAGGAAAGACATGGACCTGTTGGAGCGGGTCCAGAGGAGGGCCACAAAAATGATCCGAGGGATGGAACACCTCTCTTATGAGGACAGGCTGAGAGAGTTGGGCTTGTTCAGCTTGGAGAAGAGAAGGCTCTGCGGAGACCTTATTGCAGCCTTTCAGTACTTAAAGGGGGCTTATAAGAAAGATGGGGACAAACTTTTTAGCAGGGCCTGTTGTGATAGGACAAAGGGTAATGGTTTTAAACTGAAAAAAGGTAAATTCAAACTAGATATAAGGAAGAATTTTTTTATGATGAGGATGGTGAAACACTGGCATAGGTTGCCCAGACAGGTGGTAGATGCTTCATCCCTGGAAACATTTAAGATAAGGTTGGACAGGGCTTTGAGCAACCTGACCTAATTGAAGATGTCCCTGCTCATTGCAGGGGGTTGGACTAGATGGCCTTTAAAGTCCCTTCCAATCCAAACTGTTCTATGATTCTATGACTCTAAGTGTTTCAGTCTCTGCATTTAATAGCAAGCTTTTCTATGAAGCATAAAGATGCTCTCTTAGGGAGAGTGGTCTATGTGTAAGGTTTAATTTATTTTCAGCACAGTCCTGTAACATCCAGATTTTCGTTTCCAAGGCCCAAACACAACATGAGACAGTCCTGGTCTCTCTCAGGGTGAAACTGCAGATTTCCTTCCTGGTTTAATTTCGGAAGTTGCACACAGCAACCTTGGCCTCCTGAGTGCTGCTGAACCCAACATACCTAATTTGTAATTTAAGCAATGTTTTACAAGTTTTAATTTTATATTGAAAAACTAAAATCTCTATTTTTTAAAAAAGACACACTCCAAGCAAAAGATCATTTAAAATGCAGCATTTAGAGACTTGCATTGTGGCACATTTATTCCAGCAAGTATATTTTTTAAGAGAAGTTAGTGGTTTTTGTTTTAGATTCAACAAAGATGTTGCAGGGAGGGTTACCCAGAATTCAGACTGGGAGTGAGGAAAGTGGCATAGTTCTGGAGCAGCTTCAACAAGAGACCTAACCAGAGCTGCATCCTGACACCTTAAAAAAAGAATTTGCCTTTTTTTTTCCCAACTTCCCTGAGCTTCAGAAGGTAAGATATAGAGGCACTTCCTTCTGTCAGGGAGTTCTTGCAGCGGTGTCTTAAAATCAGGATATCCCCGTGTTTTGCACAGGCTGCAGAAATAATTCCGAATGCCTCGTTACCTGCCAGGAGAATATACTAATAGGAGCTATGTCATCTATTAGCAGAGCTCAAACAAAATCTATGTCTGCCACCAAAAATTATCACTTGGTTGTGGCAAATCCTCTGTGCTCCTCGTTCTTCCACCACCTGTAAATCATGGGTACACAGGCCCTGTAAATATGAGCTACACTAAATAATAGTGTTGCAGGCGTACTTTGGGTCCCAGTGAGGCAGTAGCTCAGGCTTATTCTCATCTGTGAGCAGCTGGCTGACTTGGCTCTTTTACTAGTGAATTGGTTCAAACATTGGCCAAATAAGGTCTGACCTCTCGCCTTCCCTCTCCCCTCCGCCTTGGCTGACATGGTGGGTGCTCCCTCCTCACATGAATCATCCGTGGCTGTTGGACCAGCGAGGTCAGCCCTGCCTCTGCTCTTGTAATAAGCTCTTCTAATATTGACACAGCTTGCACTGGCGACAGTGTGGTTTTTGCCAGGATAGCTTGTAGGGACTTCCCTGAATGCAGTAAGCTGAGTGAGAATTTAAAATTTTGCTGGTCTAAGTGGTGGATGCAAACCAGTAAGCTGAAGTAATATACCAGTAAAGATGTTTTATGTGTAGACAAGACCAATGTGAACCTTACAGAAATAAGCAGAAGAGTACCAAAAGAAGAGGCTATGGGTAAAATGGTTTGTCATTAATGCTGTACGATAAAACCCAGGCCAGGTCTAAACGCTGCTCTTCCTCCTCCTTTCTACAATCAAACCTTCCCTCACTGCCTGCACGGTTAATGGCCCACACATTTAATGGCCTTGGACATAACACTAATGTTTTTTCCACTTGCCTTCCTGCTAGCCTGCTTTGCCCACGCTTGCATCCACAGCCCCTTGGTAGTGCAGCTGCTGTGATCATTGTTGGTGTCCAAAGCCTCCAGCGCTTATCAGAGTCAAAGAGGGAGACAGAAAAGGGTGAGAAACTCTCTGAATCTTGTTAAAGATGAGTTAGAGCTGAATTTGTGTTGAACAATGTGGGCATTACAAAATAGCTCTGTGATTAGCTCTTTTATCTTAGATTAATGGGACTTTGTGTTGCAAAATATCCTGCAGAGATCTTCCAGTGCTCTTTGCATGTGTGCATGGACTTACGTTCTCAGAGAAGCATGTTAACAGACACTTATACTTACATATAAGTACCTATATTTGGAAAACACATGACCTTTAATTTGGTACTTCTTTTGCTTCTTGCTTTTGCTGGTGATCTTTCATGATGCTACAGTTAATTGAACACAGGATTAATTCGATCACCACTTTATTAACAAGAGAAATCATGAAAAAGTAGGCTGGCATTCTCAGTGAGCAACAATGAATTTCCTGATTTGACTTGCCATGCACTATTTTATGACAAGGCTTATTGACATTCTTCTGATTACTATTTACTTGAATACAAGCTTTCTACCAGAGACTAAGCAATATATAATCTCTACAGAAACCTGAGCTACTTATATTAAAATCTGATGTGATGTAAAATGGAGAGTTTCTGTTATTCTTGGCTCAGTAATATGCAATTATGGTAATTTCTACCAGCATACTCAGTGCCTGTACTTTTGTGACAAAACAGAATAGGCCTTTGCTTGGCTGGTTCTCTACCATTAGTGACAGGATGACTTAACAGCATTAATGCAGGCTAGAGACTTTCTGTCTCAGAGATGGCTTTGCCTGCACTTGAGAGATAGAGGAAATGTATGGAGGGGTTTTATAAGCAAAGTGCTTTATTGTGCACCGAGGCACATAGGTGTGTGAACACAGAGGTTGTTATTCCTTCCATGTGGCGAACATCTTCCTCACTTTAATGGCTAGCTCCAAGAACAACGTTGCTAAAACCCTGCTAATAGCTGCAGGTCCAGCTAAGTTTAGCAATTTCTTAATAGAGACTCAGAAACCATTGGCAAGAGCAGCGCACAGAACAGTAGGGAGTCAGCATACTCTGTTGTCCCGTGGTTTGTTAAAAATTCCTATGAATGTCAGGTATGGGTGCAGAGACAGAAAGGCTTTTACCAGAAACTCCAAAACTCTACTAAGAACAACAAGGATTTGAAAAGTAAATAACTAAGTTAATAACTAATTATATAAAAAAAATTAAGTAACTTCTCAGTTTCAAGTACATGACTAGATCTGTTGAAATAATGCCGCAGAATGAAAGCTAAGGGATTTTTTTTTTTTAATATTTCTATTCTTTACTATCAACTTAACAAGGAGAAAGAGTGAGAAATAAAGGAAAAACCTTGCTTTGCATGCTGGTGGAGAGGATGTTTGATTCATTCCACTCACCCTACAAACGTGTGAAGCAGGAGATGCAATATCATTTTCACAGGAAAAAAAACAGCTCTTGCAATTTATATTTCCACTTAGCATAGAAAGTGAGAGCAAACAAAATTAGAACAGAATTAAGCTTTTTTTCTTCACCTAAAAAGAAACAATATGAACAACAGGA
The DNA here is from genome assembly GCF_034638445.1 of Ciconia boyciana. Classification (NCBI taxonomy): domain Eukaryota; kingdom Metazoa; phylum Chordata; class Aves; order Ciconiiformes; family Ciconiidae; genus Ciconia; species Ciconia boyciana. The sequence goes on along the minus strand of NC_132935.1, from coordinate 55,717,027 downwards.
GGTGTGTAATTCCTTTGCCAGACATGAGATCCTTATTACATTTGCCAGAGCTATCTAAGTAATAATATTGTTTCTATTGTCATAGGCATCATTAAACAGAGAATGTACAATTTGCCTGGAATACACATTTCCTGAGTCATAATCACCATCAACTTGAATTATAACTATTCATATCTCAGAGTCTTCATTCATTATAAATGTTAATATTTTCTAGCGCCTACTAATGATTTGCAACATAAATATTGTAGAAAGATGTTATTCTTTCCTCTAAACAATCGACAACCAAAATTGAATATTAGAATATACATAAGGCTAGAATTCACATTTACTAAGAAACTGGCGTCTATTTCAGCAGACAATAAGTAGCTTATGACACATAGTCAAGTAGTTTACAACACTAGTATACCACCCAGATGAGGGTGTAGTAAGTTCTGTACTCCCCAAAACAGCTGGTCACACATGCCAAGATAGAAAATACAAGGTTCGAGATGGACTGTTTGCTACGTCCGAACATTCACCTCCCTTGGGGACTTCTGATATTGTCCAGTTTTTGAAAATTATGTGATGGGGAATGGATTGACAAACTGGCAAGTGTTACTGTTTTTTGCAGATGACCAAACCCTTGATCTTAAGTAGGGTAATTACGTAGACAGTGGTGAAGCATTAACCACACTATCAATGTACAATTTGTAGATAATAAAAGTACTATTTAATTGCTTTGTGAATATTAAGGAGTAGTGTCATTGCTGCATACTGTATCTTGGTGTTGTCACTGTGCAGAGTTGAGTGTAACCACACTGCAACTTCACGTCAAAAATAGCAAAGTTATTTATATTTCCCATCTCTAAGCGCTGCCCTCTCAGAAAGCCTCCTTTTCACAGTGGATGTTTCTGATCATGACTCATCAGCTGGCTGAATAAAATCTAAACAGATAAAAGAAAAAATACTTTTATACAATTTAATGTCTATGAGAACCCACTAATTCTTCTGCATATTTCTGCACAGTTTGTGTAAGGCCTCTGTTATTAGGTTGATTCAGCTCAGAGGGATGCACTATTTTGCTTTTATGACTCTGTATAATCCTTTGCTCTGTGGTTCAAGATGCATTGTCCCCTGACTCACAAGAAGTGATGAATTACAAGGTAGCGCTGCCAATTTTCCAATAAAACAAAATGAGAGATATAAACAATCATTTCCTCATAAGAGCAACATGAACTAAGCTGGGCTCAACAAAACTGAAGTAAAACCTGCACAATACTAATTTTTCTTGCAGACTGTGATTCAGTATCTCCTTTTAGTCCCATATTTGAAATTTTGGGTATAAAAAAATGCAGAATTCATTTCTATAAGCCACCAATCAACCAAGGCCAAGTCTGGATAGCATTAATCTACACATATGCACATGTATGTATCTATATGCATGAACATACACACGCATAAGTTGTCAGTATTATTAATACTCCACATAAGACAATAACTCAGAGCCATAATTTCTTAAGCCCTCATGTACCTTCTCACAGTGATTTGATTTTTTTTATTGTAGGTTTAAAATTCATCAGCTCGGTACCTTAAATCAGGAAGATCTTTTCTTTCTGACAGCCACCTTTTGCCCTGATTTCAACTTCTGCTAAAAACTCTAAGAAACCTTAGAAGTATTTGCATTTCCTCAGAGCCTTATTTCTGTATTTTATTTCAAATGTTGTTATAACTAAACTGTAACTTAGCCATTTTTTTTGTGTGTCTTAGGGGTTTGCTTTAATTACTGTGATAGTCAGAGGCTTCAGAACTGCTTTGCAAACCTGTCTTCACCATTGTTTTCTTCAACACCTGCAAAGCTTCATGGTTTGTGGAACCAAAAATTCAAATTACCCTGTAAAGTGAGACATGCAGAAAAAAGGACACCTTGTAGATCAGTAGGGGAAGAGCTACAGATATGCACAAATATAGCTATATGCAAAAATGCAGAAATGCTGATGCCTGCACACGCAAACCTTGGAAAAATTCCACCACATTTATGAATCTTCCTCTCTCTGCCTTCACTGTATGTTTTTTGGAGTAGCAAATCTCACTCTTTTTCACTATGTTTGACCCTGAAGTATGTCTGTGAATATCTATGAAAGGGTGTAACCCTTCTTCATTATTACTCATAGGCACCACAATATTATCCAGGGCTTCTTTTCCCAGCTTAACAGCTGAAACCTCCATGAAGAACAGGGTTTCTCATGAGGAGATGAAGAAGAGAAAACTGCATCATAAGTCAGAGTGAAGGTGAGCTTTGAAAGTGAGCTAAAAAAAGACTGAAACTAGTACAGGGATTTGAAGAACAAACCATACCATTGCAGACTAGTAGGAAGCAAAGATTTTTGGCTATGATGCTTTGGTTGGTCTGAAGACTGCAAAATAAAGACCTGAAAGAACAGGTTACAGCAGATGTAAGAAGAAGTGATTAACCATGTAGGAGAAAGTGATGACAACAAAAAAGAGGCTGATAGGATTTAGTGAAAAGGGTATTTTAGAGGGGCTGAAGAGAGAAGAGTTGTAAAAAATCCACAAAATCAGGCAATCTAGTAACAGAGAAACAATAATGGTATAAGAGGTTAAAGAAAAAAAAGGGAAAAGAGATAATTATTTAAGCTGTCTTTCCATTTTAAGCAGGAACTTAAGAAACCAGGGACTTTTCTGAACAGGCAATCTGGATGAGGCCGTGGCATCTGTGTGGAGGGTGCTGGTTTGCTGTTGCCCTCCATGACACTTCGGGGCCGAGTGCTGCTTTGCTGCTCCAGCCGTGGGAGAAGGGACAGAGAGAGAGTGAAAACACCCCTCTCCTTCTGAATCTGTTTAAATAAGTGTGATTCATTTACTCCTGGAAAAGAAGTTTTGTCTTAGAGTAGAGCTGCAAACAACTACTTCCCTAAACTGAAACCTCTAAACTGTGTAATGCTTACATTTAGACTCTGGCAAAATTACTAAATTCACAACATTAATTCTAATCTCTAAGTGGGTACATAAGTATATTCTTTATAGAGGTAAGAAAAAATAGATATGACGATTGATATATTTCAACATTTTAGATGCTCATGATGAATACAGTTCCTAGTCAACAAAAAAGATGCTAATGACTGCATCAGTGAAGCTAAAGTAGGAGGCAATATTGTGCATAAAGATTTGGAAAGATGGACGTCAATGCAATTACCAATAGTAGATAATTTTATAGACATTCTCAATTTTTACCTCAAAAAAGTTTTTAACTCTAGTGCTCTTTAAAAGAAAAAGTTATTTCCGTAAATGGCATCTGTAAAATCTTCCAAGTAAAAAAGCTCAAGGTAACAATACTCTTTGAGATTCACATACATTCACTTTTCTCATCTCAGGTAAGTAGCCAGAGAAGAGAGCCTTTTTTTATAGTCAGCAATGACATATGAACTGATTATAACTACCTTTATGTACTTTTTTCGCCCAAACTTTCACAGATCCAAGGGAATTTTGCCTAAGAAGAAAAATAAGATATTTCTCAGAAGCTGGGCTTTGTAACAACTTCCACCCATGACTTCAACACAGCACTACCAATAAACAATGCCATCATCAGCCAGGATTCTCTCTCAATTCTCTGCAAAAACACTATCATGTTTGTTTACGTGTTCAGACGGTTTTGGTGCATGACTTGTTTTATTGGCAGTTCTGAAAGGGGCACATTCTTTAGCAATGACACTCTTAGATTCTGCCCCAAAAGTGCATCAGACTGCACAGGATGTGTTGTTATCTGCTCTGTAACACATAGGCAGTAAATTAGCTGCTATCAGCCAGACGACAGACAGCTAAATTGAATGTTTTCATATAGTTTTCTTTAATTGGCTATATTTCTTGATACCTATCTTTTCTGATATTGGTCCCATATCAGATGTGAGAAGATTAAGTCTGTCAGAACAATGGCAGAAATTATTATAGACAGCAAAGATATGACACTCCATCAGTGGCAGGCGCTTTTCAATCTAATGCCCTGTAGTGTGTATTACACACATTCACAAGCCCTCGTTTCATGGTTCTACAAGTGTATTTTATCTTATGGGAAAAAAAAGAGATTCACAGATTTCTCAAATGTGCCAGCAATTGCTCTGAGTCCCTGAGGAGCCTAAAACAATTGTATCTTGAAGCGTAATATATTTAGAAATACACATTTAGGGGGGCTGTGGCTGCATTTTTAGAAGGATTTTATGACTTTTCAATTCAGTACAATTGGATTCCCTATAAAAAATGAATTTCAATATGTACCTGAAGCTGAAAATCCTGAATGCACAGAGTATAATTTGGGAAAATTATCCTTTCAATCAAAATTAATAAGTAAGGAAATCCAATAGTCAGAAAAATGCCAAATTCACTCATTCACTGAAGGCTAAATGATATTTTCAATGCATGTCTCCCAGCTATTAGCCTACGGAAAAAATCACATGCTCCAGTAATATGCACTAGACTTTTATATAAATGCCTGTCTAAGAATTTACAAATTTCACTGAAAGTTTCTTATTACTACAATAATTCAGGATGTAGCTGTGCCACCTGTCATGAAAAGCACAATGGTGGAACAGAATCCTATGACATGAATAAGTGTTAATACATAAAATTTTCTGTCCTGTTCTTTCAGAACATATCTGTGTTATGTTTTATAAGCAATACTGATACATGCTGTCTACACAGCTGAACGATTAAAAAAAAAAATAAAATAAAATTGCAACTTGTTACCACACCAGAAATGTGATCTGCTGCAAAATCCAAGTAAGCAGAGATGTTACGGCAATTAATTAGGCTTGTTATTGTTACTAGCATTCATTTCTGTGTGAAAAGGAGTTTCTCGAATTGCTGTGTATGATGGTGGTTTACTAGTTGGTTTACAAAGGAGCTTTATCCGGAGGACGGACAGCAACAGTTTGTGGTAGAAAATAACTGTATAATGAACAAGTTTGTACTTTATGTAATATGTTTTTAGGTTGTATCAGACATGCCCACGAATCACATGGCATTTTGGAGGGGGCAGCCCTTGTACCAATGGGAGTGGGTAGGAAAGCATCGCAGAGTCTAAGGCAAGGACTCCATAGACCAGAAAGCTGCATTTTTACAGAATTAATGTTTAAGACAGCTTTATACAAGGTCATTTAACACAGTCCATTTTAGGACAAATGTATAGAGATTTTCTATCTCCATGTTGTAATCAGCATTTTTGATTAAAACATTTGCTTTCTTATTTCTGCACCCTCTTATCTTATGTTAATGACAACATAAAATGGTAACTTTCATCAAATTGTCTTTACCTATAGCTTCTGGTATTTGTGTCCTACATGGCCAAATATATATACTCCTTATATACTCCTGCTTGATAGGTGAGTCTTGACTTGCTTTCTTTTTTTTTTTTTTCATTGACATTTGAAAAACCTCCAATCTGCTTTCCTGTTGGTTGCATCCTGCATCATAGTTTTTGTGAAATAAAAAAGTTCCTTTGCCCTGTGTGTCCCCTAAATTATGAATTATTCAACCACTACACCTAAAAACATTATCTGTGTTTTTAGTTCACAGTACATTAAATGCTGCAGTGACATCAGTCAATTGACTTTATTGTGCCGTTCTCAGAACTGTAAATGAATCAGATTTCAGCTGCAGACAGACCCACAACCTTGAGTATACTATTTCTGTACAGCAGCACAAAAGAAGACCATTACAAAGTAAATATCTGTAGAAAATAATCAACAACCAGATAGAGTAACAATTTCATAAAAAATTGTAAAAGGGATTTGTAGTTTGATGTAAAAATCCCTTAAGCCTGTGTATTGATCGTCATTAGCCTTGACAAGTACCTTGGGCTACATTAGATAGCCTCATTAGCCAAGCACAGTTTACTTCAAGTCACAGATGCTTTTTGGAAGGTTAAAACTGATATCACATTTTGATGGTAAGATTAATGTTGAGAATAAAGGTATGTAATTTCCCTTAGGTCAAAATCTGAGGGTTTCTTGTATGTTTTATAATGTTTTTGCTTTGTTCTTCTGGAAGTAAAAACCTAAAGGTTGGCAAGGAACGTGGGAACTTAAAATTAATAATGCCTCTTCTTCTCAAAATATTTATGTTGATTTTGTAGCCATGTACTTGATAGCTCATAAAAACAATAATAATTTCAGTGCCAAGGTACAAAGAAGAAAAAACAGCCTGAGGTAATGGTTTTACAAAGGTACAGATACTATAGATGCTGAAATACGCGGAAAAAAAAAAAAAGATTGTTGTTGGCAGGACATGGAGGGCAGTGATTAATCTCAGGAAGAAAGGGGCAGATGTCAGACATTCACCAGCATGCAACACAAGTGAACAGCATTTAGAAAAACAAGATGCTTATGTTGCCCCAGGATAGCTCATCTTTCAAGCAAATATGGTAAGTATGACCAAATCAGCAGTTATCTTCAAAATGTCTTCTGTGATGGATGGCACAATTTTTCTTTACTTCACTCCTTTTTGCACTTCTTAGGACATGTTGATTTTCTGAAATGAAAGAAAGATCATTTGAATACAAGCTCTCGTATATGGATTGCACAATGGGAAGGGAAAAAAATCTTATTCATGTATCTTTCTGATTTCTGTTTCTAGTCCTTGGTACATATTCATTAGATAAACTTAATTGCTTTACTTCTTCTGCTGAATTATGAAAGCATCCTCAGACATCCACTGCAAGTGTCTCCACATAATATTGCTTCACAAACATTAAATCTCAATTATCTTGGGGTAGAAGCTGGAGTCACATCTGTGTCATGATAAATGTCCCCAAGTTTATGGGTGCTTCATACACCAGTCTGGAAGGGAACTTCATTTTCATACTGAGATGAAGGGTTGTTTGTGCAATGAGGTTGGTTCCCAGTGCTCTAAAGGCTATTAACAAGCATTTATGCACAAGACACACAAGAGTGGCTGCTGCTTTTTTACTCCTGTGCAATGAATGTTTCATCACCGTATACTACAAAAGGTGGAATGTTTACAGTCTTGTTTGGTGCTGGTAAGATAAACAGTTTTTAAGTTATGGGAGGAATTAACCGAAACGTTAATTCTAATGCTCTGTATGTTTAGCTGGAGAATACTCAGTTCTGGACAAATATAAGACAAATTGAGTCTAAATTCTCCATACCTGTGGCCAAATGGTGTCAAGGAACAGCATCGGTAATCTGTGCTGGTAATGGTTAGGGTGGTCCCTGGCATGGGCACCAGCACCAACAATACACAGCACAGCTAGGGGGTTAGTGTAGGCCAGGCACCATCCCCAAAATGCAGTTTGGATGCTTCCAGCCACTTCTGAAGTGTAAAAGAGTTTAAAATATGGATGGGCTGCTCTGTGCCAGGGAGCATAGTGTGCATGTGAAATAGTAAATTTAGTAAATAGTACAAACAGTGCTTTTCTGTTTGCTCCCTGCATGCTCTGCTTTACCATAGACTATGTTGCTTGCAGGTGAAACCAAGGGACTTCAGAGACAGGGGGCATGCCACCAACACCTGTGCCTGGGCCAGCTGCCGCCATGTGGCATCAACCTTTGCAGTACCATCGCCTGCCAAGGCTGAGGCGAGGATGTCAGCCTGTTGGGAATGGCTTTGGTGCTGTGGGCCATGATGGCAGATGGGGTATGAAGGCATCCTGAATGTGGTTATTGTCACCACAGAGGGGACAGAGGCAAGTGAGCTACACTTCGCACATCTCAGCAACATAGACATCTGGAGCTGATCCAGACACCATTCTGGGCCTTACCCTTGACATCTCTTCCTTTCACTTTTTTTCCCTTTGGCTATAAAATTAACCACTTGCTTTTGCAGTGGTTTGTGGGTCCGAGCTGCTAGACATTGAAACAAGTTTCAAACGAGCATGTCTGAGCTTCAGCAGTGTATGGCAGTAATATTTTTGTCAGAGAAAGAGCACAAGAAGAGAATAGTCTCCTCAAACCTTCACTTCATATTAGTTTGCACTTCCCCCCCATCTTTCAGAGACCTCTCAGTTGGACGACTTTGGACTTTTACAATCACTAACCCATCCTATAATTTACAGTGACTATACTTCAGCTTTCACAGTATTATGCCAGAGGCTTATGAATCAGCCTCATAAGTTCACCTACAGCCCCAATTCCTCTCGTAGCAATGGTGTGTACCTCCTGCAGGTCACCCAGTTTCCATATAAAATAGCCAACAGTGTGGAAAGTGTCTGAGGATGTGTTCAAGGACTAACCTTCAAAGTGGCTGTTCTTATAAAAGGAAACCTTAGCAGCAGGATGTATAAATTTGTGACAGGGATTAATTACAATACAGAGCCTAAACAAGCACCTCTCATGGTCACTGGAAACAACTACAGCAGGGCTATGGTATTTGCAATGTGAATATATGACTCAACAAACTCTGCTGATAAAAGGCTGAGAGCACTTGGAGAAGATACTTAAAATTTCTGCTGATCTGATTAAATCCTTTTTTGTAAATAGATTAAGCAATACAGGCTGCAGAACACCAGAGGAATGACTTGTCTGAAATATTGCTAAATGCCTTCTGAAAGGCATATATTTGAGATAATCTCTCTGGCTGGGAACAAACTGGGTTATGGAAGTCCTGTCAACTAGGAAGATTATATTATGCTTTTATGGATTCATCCAGCAGCATCAAGTCAATCGCCATTCATGGAGAAACCAAGCACTGAATTAAAAGTAGGCCCATAATATGTTCTCACGACAGTGTCCAGGAAGCATTACAGTTCACAGTGAGTGTGAGTTCAAAAAAATCTTCAATCATCTCTCTCTAATTCACAGTAAATAAAATAACTTTCTAAGCAGTTGTGATTCATTGCTAGCAGGCAAACTATGAAAATTGCATCTCATTGAGTACTTTTTTTTTTTTCATGCAGGGTTTAACACTCCTGTAGTTAAAGAACAGAGCATTTAGGGCAGTGCTTTTTTTGCCACATATTCCCTGTTTCTTGCATCAGGCAGGGATCAAGCTTCACACATGATCCTGCAAATAACACACATCTGGAAATGCAGAAATAAATGCATATGTCATGTAACATTTGCTTATTACTGAAAGGCTTCACCATGGAGCTATAAGGAGTCACACCAAGACCTCACAAAAACTGACTGTTCTTCCTTCCATGTCTCTCCCACCTCATTTGCACACTTTGGCAAGTTTTGGCACCTGGAGTCATCCGGCCTCAGTGTTATATCCATCCAACCTATCCACTCATCCCATGTTCTTGTAATCTATAGTAAATTTAGCTTTCATTACTCGCAGAATTTATGAGCTGAGATTAGTCTATCTTTGTAGTAGAGACTAGGTGGATACTTCTGTGGCAACATACCATGAACAGTTTTCTGCGAGAATAAAACACTAAAAGTCACCCTAGCCATTTTGGAACATGAGATCAAAATTCCTTGGAAACAATCCCATAAAACTACTGGAACTAATGCTATTTTTAGGGTCCAGTTTTGTAAAGAACTTTGAGCAGTGCGCTGCCAAGCTCTGCAAAGCCTATGCCCATTTTCAAACTTGATTCAAGCAATAAAGGTGAAAGCCACAAAAGAAATCTGATGGTGCAATGGTAACTTGGGGCTTTCAGCAGGGACATGAAGGATGAAGTCCTTGCAAAGAGAAAAGTGACCTGAAACCAAAACTTCCCTATTACAGGAAGGCACTCTGACTTCCTTACAGTTCACAGGATACAGGTGTTTATCTGCTCTGCCTTCAGCCTCCTATGCCCCGAGTTTTCTTTAGGACCAAATCTGGTAAGTGTGGTCTGAGAAAGACAAACCAGTTTGGGCCCTCCAAGTCTGTTTTTGAAATCTAATGTAGTCGAAATATGAGATAGCTACCTTGCCCCTCAGTGTTACCAAAGATTTAGGACACTCTAGGCTTGTCAAGAAACAATCTTGGGATTGTTTGGACACTGTTCCCCTGGGAAGTGTGCAGGAAAGGCACATACGGATGGCAATTTAGGAGCGTGGGGAACTCTAGCAGGGCTTTGTGGAGTATGGATTTGGCGGTGCTGACTAGGTATGTTTGTTCTTTTGTGGACCTAGTCCTTAGTCTTGTTGAATGCCAGTGGGACTTAGTCTTCTTCATGACCAAGTCATGACTAAAAGTGAGTCTGGCTTGTCTAAATCGCTTTGATGTTATCATATTAGGCGAACTCAAGAGTGTCTTCACATTTGCTCTCAGAAGAAGGTGTTCAGGCAGAACCTGGTTACAGAACAGAAGAATCATTTCTTCTAATAGCTGAAAAGGAGGGTTTTGGGGTAGAGGAATAGGCCAGAAGCTCTTGAATTCATGCTGGGAGGAGGAAGAGAAGATTTGCTTAGCAGGAGGTATCTGCAGGCTCTGTCTCCAAGCCCTCCAGTCTCATGCCCCCAGGCTGCAGCAGCCAACACAGACATTATCACGTTTCCATTCCCCACAACCACCCCCTCCCCTGCCAGCTCCAAGTGAAGCAGAAAACAAGCAAATTCCTCTGCCCTGCCCACAGCTCCCCTTCTTTCTCTTGCACTGTGCAGTGTTGCTGCTCATCAGCAACATTTTCCCGGGCTGACCGTTCAGACCTAGCCCTGTCTGGTGTCCCCAGGGATGCTGATACAGCACATCCCAGCACACAGGAAAGGACAAAAGGAGGCACAGAGGCTTGAGAGGACAGTCACAGTAACCATGGGTGGTAGACTGAGTTGTGCCACGTGCACATGTCTGTGGACGCTTGGCATGCTCGTGCCTTCAGCAGTGAAGGCCCAAATAGCATCCTGAACATGAGTGCCGTGCTGATACACTGCCTGCCTGGTCCTTGCTGTCCCAGTCCCAAGTAGAGGAACAAAACCTCAAGGTAGTTGTGCAGGGCACAGCAGGGATCTGAAGTTCAGAGGATGTAGGGAATATTTGTGTCCAGTCAGTCACGTAGGCACCATCACCTTGAAGGAAGGTCTGTCTTCACAAGGACATGCTCCCAGGGTAGCTCCCACCCCCAGAAGAAAAAGGTCACCATTCTCTTTCCCATTACCCCCCACCAAGGTGTGTTTGGTTGGCACAGTACCAAACATGAAGCTGGGAATGGTGCAGGCAGCAGGCATTGTGGTTTCACTCCTTAAAGAGCAGACACAGAATGAGCAAGTACAGAAATAATTTCTTGCTTCATGTCAGACCTCATATAAGAGGCAGCAGAAGGAGCCGATATATGCTCCCAGCATGTCAGTGGGAAAGACAGAAAAGACTGGGACTAAATCCCCAGTTCCAGCGCCTTGTCTATAGAGAGAGAGGAGTCTCCTCCAGCCCATGAAAAGTAATTCAACAGTGACTGAGGCAGCTGCTGGTTGTGAAAATCCGAGGTTCACTAAGACAGCCAGAGCAGCAGCTCTTGGAATTATTGATGCCAAAACAGCATATGTTCAGCCTCCTGCAGTTGCTGACAAAGTTCACCACATGCTGTGCTGGATTTTGGTACAGACCCTGACACTCAGAGGTTCTCAAGACTCTGCAAGGAGGTAGCAGTGATTGAATAGCATCAGAATGAAAATTTTCTCTGACATCCATCTTTAAAAATGTATCCACCTCAGCAATGACACTGACAATGCATCCCAATGATACACTATGATATAGATAGAAAGAAGATAGCGTTGTAGGATGGGTAGTGTACACTTAAAGGAAAACGAAGAACAATGGTTATAAGTGCTTTTAATATTAAAGCTGTCACTGAAATGAGGTTTAATTCTGCTAAAGCTGAAGGCTGTTTCTAAGTTTGGATGCTGAATCAATGCCATCTAGTGGTGGTAGGGTTGGGTTTTTCTTTTTTTTTTTTTTAATTTTATGGTCATGAAGTTCACAGCCAGTTTAACATCATCAAAGTTCCGCCTAATAAGTAGAAAAATTTCTTGGTGTCTTTCATACCCTTATGAAAATTGTCTAAATATTCCTGCAGGCTGAGCAACTAAAAGCCATTGATATATAACAATCAAGATATGTGCAAATTCAGAAATATTTAAATTACCAGTAGTTCAAATAACCATATCCATCACAGACTAAGACTCTTTTCTATTGAAGACAGCATTGCAGCACAACTTATCCAACACTCCCAATTTTAAAAGAACATCTTTGCTTCATTATGGTTTAAGGAGATAGGAACACCAGACTGACCAGCACCAATAACCTTATATCAGTTTGCCTAACAAAAGGTATTTCCTCTGATGTTAGGCCTTACAATAAGCTGCATTTTCTTAGCTTTTAATTATAAGCATCATGTTCCCAGGTGTTTGTCATCACACCTGGCCCCTCAGCAATAAATTCTTCTATGTCAACAAGAGTTGACAAGAACAGGAGTTAACAAGCAGGATTCATTTCAAAGCTTCACAGGAAAACAAAGACATTCTGAGCCCCCCGCAGTCATATATATGAAAAATGAGCTATTTTGGTGGTCTGTTGTTTGCTTGCAGAGTACTGGCAGAAGTAAAATGTCAGAAATAAATGTAGCCTTATTTCATTACCCCTGCAGGCTGATTGTGGTAGTGAGTGTAAATTAGAAGACATACACAGTTGTGAGCATTGTACTTTATACTCATAAGGCGGGAGTGCAGAAAGTGCGTCCTACGTATAACTGATAATTTTCTTAATATATTCCTCACTCAAGGGTTTATATTAGAGTAGATACATTCATAAATGCTTGGTATTCTGTTCAGTGCTATGCATTAAATGCAGCTCTTGGATAAGCTGTTGCTTTAATTTGTTCCTAGTATCAGTGCTGATCTACAGCTGACTTGGCAACAGGGACAGAGGAGATGAGGATTGTACTGAAATGTGAAATGGTGCTGTGCTGAGTACCAAAATTCAGTAAAGACTGAGTGCCTAAGACACAACTAAAGGTGACAAAAGCAAAAACTCTGTGGGCAGGAGCTAAAAGCAGCTCTGGAAAAATTGCAGTGAAAAATTATGTTGCCCTCTTTTTATGTTTACCCCTACTCTTTTTCTTTTTCCCTTATGGGTTCCATGAAGCTCTTCAAACCTGTCCTTTTACAGAGATGCAAATTCAGGCTTATCTTGTAAACAGTGCTGGTATAGGAGATTGGGTTTTGAAAACTTGATTGCTGCTGTAAACTTTTTCCCTGTTGTGAAAAAGCCTCTGGGACTTCATTAAAAGAAGCCAACAACACTGGAGCTATAGGTCCTTACACTTGCAAAGCTCTAGCATGTTTTTATAAACATAAGTGTATGAATCTGAAATCTAAGAAATTTTGTAAAAGCAAAGTATTTTTACCTATTTAGTACATGAAAAATCTGTACATGTACATTGAACATCTGCAACTGATGCATATATATATATATAAAGTAATATGCTTTATATAACAGACTGGAATTACCTACAGCCCTTGTTTCTTTTCCAAATTGTTGTAGTTTATGCTGTTTCTGACAGTACCTGAAAGAATTAAGAGCTGCTCTGGTCTGCCCTTGCAAACAGGAGAAAATCAGCAATAAATGAAGGAAAACACTGTCAGTGACACATTGCTTTAATTTATTTCCATCAGCGGCAATGCATTGCCAACTAGAATTAGTTACCTTTCAGTGAAGTCCATTTTTCTATGGGAATTTGATACCTGACCTATATGAACAGTACGAACCCTCAGAAATGATAAAAAATGCCTATACCACTGGACTGTAACATCTTCTCTGCATATCTTCTCAGTTGCATCAGCTGGGGCTTCAAAAGCTTATAAACTAGCATTATTATCAAACACTTTGCTTTTCCTGGGCATAAAGTCATAGATTTCCCAGCTGAACTGGATGCTTAGGAACTACTTCAGAGGAGATTTAGAGCTTTGGGAGTGAGACCCTTGAGACGTGTTTGTAAGAACATGGTACGAACACAGTAGCTGGTGGCAGCATGAACGGACTGTAGGTCTTGGCACTCGACCTTTCCTGTATACTCCTTCCAGCATTTGTTTTAATAATTTTCAATAACAGCCCTGCTTTTAAAATCTTGAGAGCCTAAGAAATGAAAAATACTTTTTTCCACCTCTTTATGCTACATAGATGTTATGCTTGAAGTTTAGACTGGGCTCAGTGTCGAGCTTGCCAGATGTCCAGTTTAATCTCAGGAGGCCACCTGATGAAAGGCTTAGGGGAAGCCAGCTAGCATGGACTTGGCCATCCTCCACCATCCCCTCTGCCTTGCAGTGACCTCCAGTGCCCAATGTTGGGCAGACAAGATGGGCCTTGACTTTCCTGCAGCGAGTATCACATATCACAGGTGAGGCTTAATTGTCAAGAGAATACAAACCACTCACTGGTGGAAATTTGTATCTTGTTACCAGAAGCCACCAGTTGTCTCACTGGCACATTTGCACTCCCACTGGAGTTGAAACTCTCTCTTGGCCTGTGCCCGCCTCCCACCACATTAAATCAGACATTAACCTGAAATGGCAAAGTCTGTCTCTCCAGCTGTAAATTAGACAATGCTGTTAACTTTTGGCAGCTGTAGCACCCACCGTTGTGAAACCAAGCTTGGTCAGGTCTGGGAGGCAGCTCTAGCATTATTGGTCACCCACTGGCCAGGGCTGTGTGAAGCTATTCTGTGCATCTTCATTTTTACACAGAGGCTGCATAAGAGTTAGGCAGCTCAAAAGTGGAAAAAAAAACGGAAAAAAAAATAAAATTGTCCTTGCCAAGGTCTCATGTGACAACAGACAGCTGAAAGCTTTTGGGCTTTGGAAAAAAGTTCCCCTCTCTCTTCCCAAAGCCTTGCACCAACATTGTTCATAATTTCAACAGAGAAGCAAAGGATGCTGTGAGAACCACCCCTGCAAGTTGGTGATGGTTATTATGATCTAATTGGTTAAATAGGACTGTCCTCTTTTGAATATGTTTGAAGCTACTTTTAATTATAAAATCCAATGAAATATCCTTCATGCTTTATTAAGGAGCAAGAACTAGTAGTCACTATTATGAAGAATTTTTTACTGATGAAAGAAAATTAATGTCAAATAAAAGCATAATGAAATGACACTTACGCTTTTCCTCCTGTGAGTGAATATGGTATTAGAGTTTTACTCCTCCAGAGCTTCTGAGCACTCCTGGTATGTCTTTACACAACAGAGAGCTCATGGCAATTCCTCAAAGAGTTACATCATAAGGATATTACAGAGCTGCAGATGTGCCCTACTTATACACAGGATACCCAGAGGCGTTTTCTTGTTCCTCTTCTAATTTCCTTGTGCTTAATATTTGATGGCAAGTCCTAAGAAAAATGCCTAATTCCTGCATCTTTAGGTGATTAAACACCTTTGAGAATCTGAACCTAGGACAGTTTTGGTAAAATGCATTCTTCTTGTATCAGTATCAATGGCAGTGACTAGCGCTGCGATGCCATTTTCTACTAAAGAATCCACTTTTGAAAATGGAACAAAACTCAATCACTCACCTGAACACAATATCGCCGTTCTGTTTTCAGTCACTACACCAACACTTTCCTTTTCTCACCAGGTGTTTTGTAAGAAATGGCTGTTTTCCTCCAAAATACCATGTAACTAAGCAACTGGGGGCGATCAGGAGTTACCAGGACAGAACCTTTTTAAACCACACATTCATGTGGCAGCTTAATGAACAGTGTTTTGCAGGCAAAGGATAATCATTATATATGTGCAATGCCCTTCCATTCTTCTCTCCCAAGAATTTTCATGTGGAAGACAACTTATCAAGTGCAACATAGCAAAATGCACTGAGAAAAGATAACACTAAATATGAGTTTACAAAACATCCCACCTTTTTGGGAATGGCTCTGTCAGCAGTGGAATCCCCTTTCATTTAAAATCCATTCAGCATTGTTACATTGAGCATCACCATGACTCCATGATTCAAGAGCTGACTAGAGACTGTCAGGTGGCTCTAGGACAGAAGCGTTGAACTGATGTAATATGTTTCTGACACTAGGTGAGATAAGTCAGATCTCTTTTATTGCCTGATAAATGATTTTTCTTTTGGCAGAAGTGCAGCAGATATCACATTTCTGATTAGACTACACAAAGAGACTGCAGTACATGCTCCTCAGAACAATAGCTGTGCATGAATATGTGTATGTATAGAGGACACTGATAATGTAAATAGGGCTTCTTTGTTTGTTTGTTTGTTTCTTTCTTTCTTTCTCTCTTTTTTTCTTTTCTTCATTCTTTCCTTCTTTCTATTTCATCTGTAACAAAGTCTGTTATTTTTGCAACAACTTGTCTTCAAAGAAATATTCTGCTATACAATCTATTTGCCCTAGTTTCTTAGACGAAGCAGCTTTTGACCTATGCTTCATATGAAATACAAATATGTTTGTATTTCTTTCTGACTTCAGGAAAGGTATTTTCAAAAGTTGCTCATCAGCCAGCTCTCAGTTTTCTTGAAAAGAAATTCTGCATCCTTTAGTGAGGAATAACAGCCATATCCCCTCAATGACATTCAAAGGGAATTTAGAGCCATGGGGTCAGAATAGGCACTTATTGTGGACAGGACTTGTTTAGTATGCATGGGTATCTTCCAGAAATGAAACTGCATTTCATGAATTGCCTTCCTACATCAACCCTCCTCCCCCCATATCAGATGCTCCCTCTTCTCTCTGTACAACCACTGAGAAAGGAAGGAATAAAAAATACTGTAAGCCAGCCACAGCAGTCCATTGCTAGGCCTAATCATCAGCAATTGTGTCACAAAGTAAAACCTGGAGCTCAGTAACTCTGGGATTACGCATTTAAAGTGAGTTTTAAAATGGGAATTGCAAGAGAGCTCTCCCAACGCCCCTATCTCGCCAGATTTCCAGATTCCCTCCATGTTCAAGGACTTCAGATAAGGAACCATTCAATACCGGATTTACCCCTAGTTTCTTCATCTATGAAGAAAGCTGCAACAATTTGTCATGTGGGCTATAAATAAATATACTTTTGTCTCTGCAACCAAGCAAGATCTGGCTTCTGTTTCTGTTACTACTGCATTATACAAGCAGACAGGTTTTTGGTTTTATTGTTTGTTTTTTTTTCCTTTGAGCTAGGCATATTTAAATATTATTGAATAATGAAATCAGAAAAGAAATGAATAATGAAATCAGAAAAGAAATTCCAACTGCATTAAAAGGATACACTGATTTGTATCTTAAGTGATATAACAAAGAAATAGGAAGGCTTTTCTGGACTATAAAGGTAAGAAAAAATCCTCAGAAAGTGCTGCTAATAAACACATCTGGCAATTTAGCCACATCATTGAATCCTACCCATGACAAAAGGCAGTCTCACAACTGTCAGAAAAATGCATATGCTTGCATTTCCTATACACATCTTCAAAGTGGCAATATATATATAGCATATTTTTCAGTGAAGATAAATAAAATTACAACAGCATGCTAGCTGGTATGCCATAACCACTAAAATTGTAACTATGCTCCAGAATTACTCTTACAAATAGAATCTAAATGGTACCACACTCACAGGGAAAGAACATGAGTCAGAGACAAGAGTCAATGCACTAACAGGTAAGATCACTGCAACAAATCAGAGCAAGAAATCAAGAAACCAGGAAAATGCTACCTGATGGGAATGGAGATTTTAAAAGTAGCCTGAAAGCTTTTCTACACTGGACAGAATCAAAAGCAGCAGGAAGAAGAAATAGCAGCCAAAACACAGGAGGTATTGAGCAAGATGTTTTGAACTACCACAATAAAAATGCATATTGTCTGCTAACAGTGTTTACTTAGATATTCACACATTAAATGTTCAATTAAAGTAATAAGATCAAAGCAGACAGAAAGTAGTGCAGGAAATGTCAAATGTTGTTGTATGAATTCTTTGTGTTCTCTCAGACCACTTGCCACACAGCTCAATTGCCTGTCTTCAGAGGTGGTCAGCTACTTCAAGGGAAGGCTAATAAACAAAATAGAAGCAAAACAGAAATGATGGTGTGAGAAAAACATCCTCTTCAGCTTTGTCAAGGCACTGAATGAAACTCTGGAACTTGTGGTTTAATTATAATATTTGTTTTAACATAGACCTACCAGTGTCAGGAGTCTTTTTAGGAGCTCCAAAGGAGATGGATGAACATGGGAACTCAGAACCCCACATTTCAAGCCCAGATAGACCATGATTATTATTTGTCTAAGCTCTCACTTGACACATTTCTCCATACACAGGTTGGAGAATGTGTGTCCCATCCACACCCCCCTGCCCAAATAAAGAGCACACTGAAGATCTTTCTAAAAAATGTGCTGTTTTACGTTAAGGATTCTCGGTGGTGGCCTATTCACCATTGTCCATGGTTAAACTGGATGAATATTAAGCCAGATTAGTTTCCATAGCTTCTAGTTGCAGCAGCTGGACCATCTCATCAGCTCATCAGACAGTTAAGAAGACTTCATATTTGTTCCTGTACCTAAACACAGCGGTCAAGTTTCTTGTGGTCATCTTCTTGGGCATCTGAATGAACCAAGGTCCTTACATGCCTATGAGAAGTGTTGTTTTTCAACTTCTGCATCTTTCAGTGTATTTTGAAATTTCTCCAGTTTTCATAGTCATCTTGAAGCAAAGTCAGCTGATGCAAACTGAGACTAGGCCTCTTCCTTACTTTTATGTCATCATCCCTATTCAGACAGCTAAAGATTCCCTTTATTAGAGAGACAGAATCAAGTAATTACATTTCTTATGAGAAATTCTGAGGTAATTGCCTGGCACTTCTCAGAGTCACTGCTTTCTATGACTTCATTTCCCATCCCATAAACATTCAAAGTTCCAGTTTTAAAATATTCCACTTAAAGGGTGAAACTGTACTAAATGAGTGATTTCCTATTTGTTTAGTTTTACTGATAACTGAAGACATTTTTAGACATTTAAGTTCATGTATGGGGAAAAATCTTATTACTAATGGAAGTGGTTGAGTTTATTTTGGAGTTCATACTAAGTAAAATAGATTTTCAGATTTTTTTTAATAAGCAAAAAAAAGTTGTTGGAAGAGGACACCTATAAACAACCAAATGATTTGATTTTATACTGTCATCATTGCATAGTTGCTTTTCTCGAGTTACATTCTATTCATTTGGGGGATTACATGGCTTGAGAAGAAATTAATCTCCCTGATTATCTAATCTTATTCTAAAGTCTGCTCTATTTTAGGCTGAGAATCATAGAGAGCTTGATGAAATAACTGCCCTGATTTCTAAAGCTGTGTTAATAAAATGTGGCAATTTAAAAAATATAATTAATTTACATTTGCTTCTAAGTGGTGATGATGATTATTGTATAGCTTAACAAGAGGACATAGGCATGCACTCCCAGTTACAGATTCAAGACCTAAGTTTTAGCTCACAGGATTGAAGACTCTATCCCTACAGCTGTAGATCATTATACATAGATATTGAGTTCACTTTAGTGTCTTGTTTACTGCAACAATTATAATAGCTAGAACTTTATTAATATATGCAGTAAAAGCAGTAGCAAACAATACGATGTCTTTGCACAGACAAGCTTTTATCACATTGTGTATGATGGAAAATTTCTCAGCTGCTTCATGTTTTCCACATTTGACAGCTAATTTAAAGTACTCCAATGTTATATAGCACCTACACAGTTATTTAGTAACTAACAATGATAATTCTTTGTAAACAGACACCAAATCTAAGGTTGATTTGAGGTAATTTATTGTAACACACTTGGCCTGAAGATATACATGAGAAGATGTTATGCTGGTTAAATGTTTCTAAGTAGTTATGATACATTTTACTGAAGAGCCTACGATAAAATCAGATTTGTGACTCTTCATGCTATTTACACAAGATAAACATTAAGTAGACTGCAAATATTTAATCATCCTAATTTTATTTAGTCTCTCTAGTTTAATAGATTACTTCCTCTTTATCATTCCAGCTAAACTTTGAATGCTAAATAGCCAACCAGATTAGCAGCAGCTACAATGATAAACAGAGCTGACTTCTGATTATTCAGGATGTTAAGAAAATATGGACAAGAGAAGTCTACTGTAAGAAGATGTGAACCTTCATTTACTGAGGCAAATGCTCTAATCATCAGAGTTGATTCACTAGACCATGGCAACAACATGACTACAGTCAGAGCAAGTTTATAGCCTGTTGTATAGGGCAGTCACTTGGGAAAGGGGAAACTTGGATTTTGGTCACTTCTGCAATTACCCCTTCATTTAAATACTTTAACGTAACAACAGATCCTTCCTGCTGCTGGAAGCCTCTTCCATGTTCTTTTTGAAGACTATTTCTTTTGTTGGAAAACCCTTGAGGATTTTTTTTTTCTTCATATTGATGGGATTTTTTCCCATCAAAGCAGCTCTTTTCCTCCTACTAGTTATGTTATACTTTGCAATGAACTTTGATTGACTGCCTATTTGCCTTTCTGAACATGGATAAGCAGGATTTCATACTAGTGGCCTCAGGGATGTTCATTAGGTGTCAGGACATGAAAAGCAACTGGGAAGGAAAAGGGCATACAGTGGAAAATAATTTTAACAACTCTGAAAACTTAGAAAATTTAGCCTCTTTGTGTGTGGACTGTGTAAGAGGTGACAGTGACATGATGAAAAAGGCAGAAAAAGAAGGAAAAACATACCCAGGAGAAGCAATGAAAATTATGAAGGCATGCATCAGTTAACTAACTGATTATGCATTTGAATAATATACTATTGTGAATATTGCTTTTCCAGAAAACTGTGCAATTTTGAAAATAGCATTAAAAGCTTTTCTGTACTTACCACTTTCTGATTAAATTACTGTGGGCCCAAAATGTATCCAGTTACTAAACTACATCTGAATGTGCACGGCGGCACATTCATATTAGCATCAAGCATATTAGCATATGGCACGGCATATTAGCATCAAGAACAACTGAGGTCAGAAATGCAAGACAATGTAATATGTGTGAAAACTCCTACTGTTACTAGTTTTCACATGTATTACATTATGTTGTTACTACTATTGTTACTAAATATCATAATAAAATAGTTTTTTTTAACTCAATCCTTTTGTATAGATTATTTTGCATAAATTATTAAAACTCTATAATCCAATTGAGTAATATCTACATCAGAGATGTACAGAATTAAGAATATATTTCACCTTCAGCAACTATTTCTGGAGCATAATACCAATAAAGATAATAAATAAAGCTTTAATATGCTGAAATAGGGAGTGGATTTTCAAACTAGGAAAGAACTATTACAGAAAGATATGGTTCACCCATTTTTCATTTTACATGAATTATTCCTCTAACAGGAGGATCTATACAAATTATAATCTCTTACTTTAGAGAATTCCCATTTTTAGAGGTTTTATTTAATGAAAAATATTTAAATAGCTCTGCACACAGAGTGTACTATAGTTAATTAATTTCCCCTAGCAAAAAGGTTGAACAAAATTTTCTAACAACTTCTTAATTTTTTAGTTTTCATGAAAGTTGGCAGAAGCACAAATTATGAATGAGACCTATGAAGGAGTGTTCTTTAAAATGTTTAAAAAAAGGAAACAGGGAAACATCACACCCATTTTTAAAAAGGGTAAAAAGGAGGACTGTGGGAACTACTGACCTGTCAGCCTCACTTCTGTGCCTGGTAAGATCATGGAACAGATCCTCCTGGAGGATATATTGAAACATATGGAAGACAGGGAGGTGATCAAAGACAGTCAGCATGGCTTCACCATGGGCAAATCATGCCTGACTAATCTAGTGACTTTCTATGATGGAGTGACTGCATCAGTGGTCAAGGGAAGAGCTACAGATGTCATCTGTCTGGACATCTGTAAGGCCTTTGATAAGGTCCCCCACAGCATCCTTGCTGCTAAGTTGGAGAGAAATGTGTTTGATGAATGGATTGTTAGATGGATAAGGAATTGGTTGGATGGTCATGTCCAAAAAGTTACAGTCAATGGCTCAATGTCCAGGTGGAAACCAGTAATGAGTTTTGTCCTCAAGGGTCTGTACTGGGACCAATACTATTTCATATCTTCACCAATGCCATGGACAGTAAGATTGAGTGCACTCTCAGCAAGCTTGCAGATGGCACCAAGCTGAGTGGTGCAGTTGATATGCCTGAGGGAAAGGATGCCATTAAGGGGGACCATGACAGGCTTGAGGAGTGGGTCCATGTGAACCTCATGAAGTTCAGCAAGGCCAAGTGCAAGGTCCTGCACCTAGGTTGGTGCAGGATATTTATTTATTTATTTTTATTTTTATTTTTTCACAAATTATAGCTGGTTTATTTCAAGTGAGCTTTGGTTCCATGTTAAAATAGCATGATTTATCTTCTTCAGGGATCCCCAATATCAATACAGATTGTGGGACGAATTGATTGAGAGGAGCCCTGCGGAGAAGGACTTGGGAATACTGGTGGATGAAAAACTGGACATGAGCTGGCAGTGTGCACTTGCAGCCCAGAAAGCCAACCATATCCTGCGCTGCATAAAAAGAAGCATGACCAGCAGGTTGAGGGAGGTGATTCTCCCTTCTACTCCTCTCTCGTGAGACACCACCTGGAGTACTGCGTCCAGCTCTGGGGCCCCCAGTACAAGACAGACATGGAACTGTTAGAATGGGTCCAGAGGAGGGCCATGGAAACTCCTCTCCTATGAAGAATAGGAGGTCAGAGGGCTGAAACTCCTCTCCTATGAAGAAAGGCTAAGAGAGTTGGGGTTGTTCAGCCTGGAGAGGAGAAGGCTCTTTCAATATATAAAGGCTGCTTATAAGAAAGATGGAGAGAGACTTTTTACCAGGGCCTGTAGTGACGTGACAAAGGGTAATGGTTTTAAACTGAAAGAGGGTAGATTTAGATTGGACATAAGGAAGACACAATGTGGGTGGTGAGACACTGGAACAGGTTGCCCAGAGGACTTGTGGATGCCCCACCCCTGGAAGTGTTCAAAGTCAGGTTGGATGGGGCTTTGAACAACCTGATCTAGTTGAAGATGTCCCTGCCCATGGCAGGAGGGTTGGACTTGACGATCTTTAAAAGTTCCTTCTAATCCAAACTATTCTATGATTCTGTGATTATGAAAGAAATATAGAGTTATCAAAAATAAAAAACCAAACCAGAAAACAACCTCCTGTCTATTAACTACAGATAATTTTTCTACCTTCAGCTCTAACATGAAGACTAAGTTTAAACTGCTCTACACTGTAATGTCAATTATTCAAAGATGACATTTCATGAGTAGACAAGACTTGTATGCTATCGCCCATCCTAGATCCCCAAAGCCTTTGATTTGTAAAATTTGATTTCTAAACTAGAGGTCAGTCAGCCTCATTCACTTTGACTTCTGGGAAAATCATGGACAGTGTCCCCTTGGAACATGCTTCTGGGCATGCGAAGGAGAAGAAGGTGATGGGGAGGAGCCTTCATGGCTCTACCAAGGGTGGGTGCCACCTGAGCAACCTGACTGCCCTTGATGCAATGACTGTCTGGATGGATGAGGGGTGGGCAGCAGATGTAATTTACTATGACTTTAACAGAGTTTTTGACACCTTCTCCTGCTATGTTCTTGTATACAAGTTAGGCTATTACAGTCTGGATGGAGGGCCACCAGGATGGTTGGGGCTGGAGCACTTGTCCTGTAGGGTGAGGTTGAGGGACTGGGGCTGGTTCAACCTGGAGACAAGAAGGCTTTGGGGACACCTAACAGCAGCCCCTGATATGTATGGCGTTACCCAGAAAACAAAACCAAGCTCATTGCACCTGGTGGGAGTATGAGAAACAACAGGCATAAATGGAAATGAGGGGTTCAGACTGGATTTAAAGAAGGTTTTCAGCCTAAGGACAGTCAGGCAAGGGCACAGGTTGCCCAGGGAGGCTGTGCAGTCTCTGTCCTTGGAGGTTTTCAAGACCCGACTGGACAAAGCCCTGAGCAACCTGGTTGGAACTCCCAGCTGACCTGGCTTGGAGCAGGAGGCTGAACCAGTGGCCTCCCAAGGTCCCTTCCCACCAGTATTATTGTGAGATTAAAATTCATATATAGCTGTCTAAAATATAACTGAAAAAATTTCAACTATTTTGAAAAATCCTGTTCCTGTTCCCTCAGGCCTGTGAAGAAAAGATGATACTTGCAAAGGGTCCTGTTGCTTACTAAGACTGGCATAATATCTGCAGCTTGATCTCTGGAGAAGCAATTGTCGACAGCTTTGATATAAATACAGTAATCAGAATTCATTCATCTGACAGTGTAACATGGCATTTCATTTTACAGAACAAAAAAAAAAGAAAATATTTCCAAAGGAAGCAGAAATCTTTTACTTCTCCAGAAAATGAACACAGCCTGGCACTCACAATCACAGCTTTAAATTAAGTGGAGCAGTTAAATAAAAGATAAAGATAAAGATAAAGATAAAGATAAAGATAAAGATAAAGATAAAGATAAAGATAAAGATAAGATAAAGATAAAGATAAAGATAAAGATAAAGATAAAGGTAAAGGTAAAGATAAAGATAAAGGTAAAGATAAAGATAAAGATAAAGATAAAGATAAAGATAAAGATAAAGGGGTGCTAGTGTCACTGAAATTTATAT
This sequence comes from Ciconia boyciana, assembly GCF_034638445.1. Classification (NCBI taxonomy): domain Eukaryota; kingdom Metazoa; phylum Chordata; class Aves; order Ciconiiformes; family Ciconiidae; genus Ciconia; species Ciconia boyciana. Next base: position 55,692,476 of record NC_132935.1, on the reverse strand, counting down.
ATTTTTTTTTATTTGGAACTCAGGAAAAAGGGAGAATAAACCTGGAGAAAAGCGGACTGATTTTCAAGCATATACTTAAGTATTTGTCTCTTTCCATGACGTCTCAATAATAGGTGCACGTGACCGGTGCTGTGTATGCTACTGGGCTCTGCCCACGTGGGGCCGACACACGTTTAGCTGAAGTACTGTTGGTCTTGTCAGCATATGTGAAAACATGAGAGTAAATGGGAAGAGTGTATGTGGATTCAGTGTGTGAGCCTTGGAAAAATGTGCTAGTCCGAATGCAATGGGCTTGTGTTAAATCATTGAGAGTCAGACTGATGTCTGTCTCCTCAAATAAAACTTTGTCTGTGAATGGTGTGCTGCGGCAACAAACATACACTGGTGGCAATACTACAGTGGCGTTATAAAACATGAGCCAGTGCTGACTCAGTCTTCCAGCAGTAAGTAACTGCCTCTGGAAAAAGCACCAGCCACACAGTTCTCTGTTGTTCTCTTTCTTTGCAAGCCTTTAAGTGGCACTAATTGTTTTTGGCCAGGAAAGAATAGTTAGGAGCTTTTAGGTCAATGAACCAATCTTGGTGGGGAACAGCATTTTGGAAAAATATTAAGTCTGTAGTATTTTCACCAGCTGCTGACCTGCTAAGTAGGCAAATGGGCTAACAGATTGAACTCTGAAGGGATCATGGGGTGATAAACACAAGGCTACCAAACCAGTCGTACAGCATTACTGGTAGTTTGCTGCCAAAAAGCCCAGTAATCCCAAGTATCCATGTTTGGTGCCAGATATATTAACAAGCTGTAGCTGTGCTAATTTTGTTTTTATATAGCATACAGGAAAAGTGTAACGAATAACAGCTAAGCCATCTTCCAAGAGCAACGTTAATACTTTAAGCTTCTGTTAACATAGATACACTGAACGAAATGGGATGTTAAATACTCCATGAAAGATAGCTGCTTCACAAAAATCTGTTCTGCATTCAAAGTCCACTCTGACAATATAAAACTGAAATGTGAGTGTATATGTAGAACTGTAGCCATTTGAACATTGTTTATCATTGTTCTAGGATCGTAAAAGGGACCTTAGGGTAAACATGAAGGACAAGGCTGACAAGCTGTACGGCAGGGCTAATTTTGATTTGAATGAGGTTCTGAAATACAAATTCATGTAGTCGAGAGCAGTTCTACATACACTATTCAATAACAAAATTAGCCCTGCTATATAATTTTGGGCATATGCATCTGTAACTACATATTCATTTTTTAATAAACCAACAGTAAAATATGATATTATGAGCAACTGATGGATTCTATCTGTATTAAAAACTATCCAAAGCTATAACGATACACATAAGAAAAGCATATTTATAGCTTTAACATTTTCTTGTTTTCACTTAATGAATCTCCCGGAGGAACTTACTTTCCATTTTTTAAACAGCAGTCACATAAGAAGTGAATCCTGAATCAACTGAATACCATGACAAAACTCTGATTTACTTCAAAAGGATCAGGATTTCACCCTTGCTTATATTGTGGGTTTGCTGGAAAGGTTTCCAAAAGATACTGAGAAAAAGGCCTAAGGGTTATGAAATGTGATTGTAGACATCCTTCAGCAACAAAAGCTGAAAGATTACGTAGCATATTCAGAAGCGTGTCCAAGAACCTCACTTTTATTTATGAGTCTAAGCAGTCAATAAGCCAGTATTAATGCAAGTGATTATTACAAAAGCATGTTGTTTTCTTACCTAGAAGAAACTGAATTTTAATCAGAAATGTACTTTGATAGTTAATGGCATTTTAGAGCATATATTGATCAGTAGATCTACATGTTGAATACCACAGCATAGCATTTAGTCTTTCCCTCTTCTTTTATCAATCATGTTGTTCTTTGCAATTAATGGCAAGAACTTCTAACAAAAGACAAAACCTAAATGGCCTCATAGGAGAGCATACCAAATTATTCAGGGTTTAAATACCTTAGTTGTCAAGCTGTAACTTCAGACTCCTCACTCCTCCTGTAGACATGAGAAGAATAATTGGCCAGCAAGGAGAGGAGCACTCTTCATCAGCTGGTTCTACCAAATTAATAAATGAACCCTGACTAAATGGCCAGTGAAACTCTGTTTGAACATGTGTAATTCAGTGGATGCTGAGGAGTGATTTTAAACTTGATTAATCTAGATTAAAAAGGTTTTTAAAAAATTGCTGAAAATCTCTAACAGCGTGTCTTTGTATTTTCAGAGATTTACTGGAGAGAGTATTAGGCTGTATTATTGAGCTATTAGCAAGCTTCACGAAGAGAAGCACAGAAAAGAGTAAAGGCAGTGCCATTACAGAAATCATTGGGATATTTTCAAAATGAATAGACTATACAGAATTTTGGTCACTGCGTCAAAAACAACCCCAAAAGAAACAGAAGAAGCCCAGCAGCTCTGACAGAAAAATTACAGCTGTAGAGATTCTTCACCAAAAAAAATGAGATGAGATAAACACCAGCACCATCTCATTTTGCAATAGCATGCATATGAGGTGATGTGACAGATACCTAGGAAAATGCATGTTACTTCGGCTGTCATTCAGATGTCCTGGAAATACAGAAATATGAAAGCCCATGATGAAATAGAAGGGAAGGCAGGAAGGCAAGCTCTTATTAATGACATGTATAAATATGAGGAAGAAGTGGAGGGAAAGGTTAGGAAAGAGAATAATTCTTAACATTCCTAATGATTTCAAAGATAACCATAGCAAGGGCAAGAGGAGCTCTTCTCCTGAGTGCTTTTTTGTATAAGGTGACCTCTCCACAAGCCCTGGCATAATGCTTGGATAACTCTGAGCCACCTTCTAGCTCCTGCTCAGTCCTGTGTCCCAAATTCAGCCTCTTGATCTCAGTGGTGGCTTGTTTGTCCAGGGACATAGTGTCAGCCTGCAGCTCCCCTTGAGGCCAGACTGTGTCACTAGTGGACCCGATGTCAGTAACCACTCTTGGGACTAGGAAAGCTGAAATCATAGCGGGTGCTTGGAGAGTGAGAAGAGATAATGCAGCTGAACACCCAGCTTCACAGCTCTCCAGTTCTAGATAATGAGTGAGAACAGTTTCAAACTGCTATAACTCACCTCCAGCCGCCTATCACCCACCAGGACAGTTTTGGCAGCCAAGAGCAGATATAGCGTAAGGGCCTTTGACTTTTCTTTTTCCACCTCAGCCTTGCTATCTGATATGTCACCCACTGGTTCCATTTGCACATGGGAAGTCCTCTAATATCAATTTCAGCTGCCTCTCTGATTGCTTCACTGGACAAGCAGCAGGCTCCAATCCTATACACTGACATAGATTTTCCCATATCTATTGTACTACCTCTAGGGAAATCTTTTGTTCTACTTTTCGTCTTCCTTTTTGCGAGCATTAGTCAGCATTTCTTGTTGTATCTTGTCTTCAATTTGGTCCACAGCCTGAGTGATAATAAGCATTTGCAATATACCTGCATCCCACTGACTCCCATTAAAATATAGCAAGTTCTATGAATCTCTTGGGATCTGACCAGTAGACTGTTCCTCTTTCCAACAGCAACATTTGTAATGCATTGGGAACTTTTATAGAGCTATCAGCAGAAAATATATAGTATAAACAACTGCACTGTGCAATCCCAACACCCAAGCCTTAGCCTAGCAGCCACTATGTGTCAAAATCTTGCAGACAGGGGATTCTGACCCTGTATGGTATTTTAAAAATAAAACAAATAGGAAAATATTTTATTTTAAACAACAACAAAAATTATTAGGGTAATTGCATTGAAATAAGTTACATGAGAGGTGATTTTTTTTTGTTTCAGGCTGTTAGTATCGATCGCTAAACAACACACCTGTTCTCCATTGCATGACAAAAGCAATCCTCTGTTCTGTTAGTCAAGGTAAAGATGACAAGTATACATGTCCAGTGATTCTGAACTTGGTTTTGGACAGAGCTTTGGACAGAACAAGGAATTTACAGGTACAAACAATGATTTTTTGCTTAGTGCTAAATCAGTCCAGATGGTTGCAAAGACGACAGGCACTGTGTCTCTTGAGTGGGGACTTTTTTCCTCTTCTTTTCTTTATTGTTTTTTCAAACTCAGACCTACTTTAGACTGAAATTATGTGAATGCTTTTGGAAGTAGAGGAACCTAAAGCAACGTTTCCTTAACCAATTAACTTTGACTTGTGGTGTTCAAATTGTAATTTTTCAGGATGCAAATTTGTTTATTATTATATTACTGCAGAAATATCCATGCAGAATGCTATTCCTATTTAGAAAATCTATATTGAGAGAAAGTGAGAGGTGACTGATTTGTATCTCAATACAAACAGTAGATGTAGATGGCTTTGATTTTTGAAAGACAAAAGAGACTAATCTAAAAATATTAAGAGCTTTTGCAACCATCTGGCTTGCTTCTCCCTTGGTACTCTATAAACTACAGGTAGTTTATATTAATCAGTTCTTGATGAATCCTCATGCAAGAGTATTGATGAGGCAGAAAAGGCTCTGTGTTAAGAGTGAGCACATCTTGTAGGTTAGAGAAATACAGAGGAGAAAGTAAAGCAGAAAGCAGCACCAGACAAGTAGTTGAGAGGCCATGAGTTGCATGGGTTTTGCTGTCTTGGAAGGCTTTTCAAAGGACCCACATTCAGACTGTGTCAGGATGCCAGCTTGTTTCACTTAGTGCTAGCGGGGAGAGGAGAGGCAGAAGGGGAGGGAAGGTATCACAAGCTGGCATTTCCTCTTAGCTGTCCCTTTCCTATAAAACACACATATTATATTATGACTTCGAGATCATGGTGCTACAGACTAGCTCATCCTGTTTTCTGCTGTGGATAGCACTCACCTCTTGTTTTCCCTAGTGCAAGGAAATATTCCAATATATATTGCAGTATTTGTATACATATGTGTGTGTGTGTGTACATACATAAAAGACATATACATATATTATATTCTTTTAAAATATTTTTTAAGGACTGTGGCAATCAATTCTATCTCTTGTAATTGCTTTTGTTACCCAGTGATGGACTACATGTCTGCGTGTGAGTGTGTGTGCACACAGAGGCAGGGAATGTGGGGGACTGCAAGTGTGAGAGCAAGATGGAAGAGCAGAATGACATTCTAACACCCCTGTTTGATGTGTGCTACATTTGAGCACTGGTATCATATTTTTTTTTTTAAGTATTGTCTGCTTCACTACTTGCTGCACTTACTTCAGCATAAACTGGTTTTTGCTCCATTTTTCCCACTTATTAACTAAAGAAGAAAAACAATAAAATAAATTTCAGTGCAAGGAAAGACTTTTCTGTGCGTACATTAATAGTATAACAACACTTAATACAGAAACTGAACAAAATAGTAACATTTTCTGTCCTTTTTATCTTAGTGATAAAATTATCATTTGCATGAGATATAAATGGAATATCTCTTTTTTTTTACTTTTGAAGTAGCATGGAATCTTAAAAATACTGAAACAAACAGTTTAGTTTTTCTGGGAGAGAATAAGATCTCTTTCACAGGCAGCTGCACAGATTATGCTTTCTATTCCCACAACCACGATTTGCTCTTTTCTTACATATGGCTATTTCGTACTCAAAGTACACAGCCCTGAAACAGGCAGGCTTTTATTCATGGCATTCATATTGCAGAAATGAATCGGAGGTTGCCCTAGATGTTCAGACACATGCAATCTTTCAAGGATTAAGCCTCAGAATTGTGTATTTGCTTTATTCCCAGCACATTTCTGAAGTTAAAAGTGAGAAAACATTTCAAAAAGGATCATACAGAAATATTACAACTAATAGAAATGTTTTACTGGTGTTTTCCTGTCAAGCTAAAAAGTTCAAAGGGAAATAATTGCAAATTTCTGTACTGGATGAAAAGCATACATCAAATGCCAAATGTGGGAATGATACCTTATCTCATGCTTAGCATCAGACTCAAGTGTAATTCTTTTTACTGTGGTGGAATATGCAACACTTTGCTTTTCTGAATACTTTAATGATGTTTGAAAATGTCAGAAGGATCCTAGCCTTTGAAGTAGAGAGATTCTCATCTATAACACTGTTAGTCAGCAAAGCTCATTGTTAGGCAAAATCATGCAAAATGACACTGAGATTAAATTTTGTTTACAATGGAAACATCAAAGCAAGTAGCTAAAAGTCCCATGCCTGAGAGCATACTATTAGCTGTTTTTCTTTTAAAAAAATTAAGTTTTAGTTTCAGCTGATGGACACTTTGCTGCACATTTTCACCTTCTTTGTGAGAGATTTTATGACATGAAGAAATGTAAGTGTAAGAAGATAAGTGATAGGTTCAGAGGAGGTACAAGAATAAGATGCCAAGAAAGAGCTGATATTTACTTCCTCTTCAGGACAACACACGTACGTAGAATTGTTTAGGTTGGAAAAGACATTTAAGATCATCAAGTCCAACCATTAAACTCCAGGGCTCACCATGTCACACCTTTACTTTGTTGCAACCAGAAAACAACTGACTCAAAATATGTTTATACGTTTGACTTTATAGTAGATACTTTCAAAAGTGAGCATAAACATTCTTTTCATTGAAAATAAACAGGCTTATACGATGCCAGTTTAGTATTTGTGACGTTCACTGAACTTCATGATTCATGTTCTTATCAATTTTTTAAAGTATTTCCTTTTCGTTGTCTTTCAATCAGGCACTTGGATAATTGCAGTAGGCTCATAAATTCTATGAGTTGTTTTTGCGCAGGCACCTGCGTTGAGAATGGTTTTGGAAAGCGGGCTATAGGCCTACACATGTATAACTCAGGTCTGGATGGGCGTTTACACTGCCAATACTTACCTAAGCATAGATTCACCTGGCACTGCAAACCATATTCAGTTACCTTATGGTGGAAAGTTTCATAAACCTCTCATTCTGTCCTCAGTCGAGGGACTGCAGTGGTAGTCACAACAGGCTTTGCTTTTTGTAATACGGAACTGATCATTTTGAAAACAATACTGATGGAAAGAACTACAGAAAAAGCAAGTATGCATGTGCATGTATGTCCATATTAACACAGGGACTCAGTTTAAAAGTGAGTAGTTAGTGTCCTTAAAGCGAAGCATCATCATACATGGTCTGACTATACATGGTCTCCTCAATTAAGTATGAATCCTGTTCAGACTAGTTGTTTTCAAATGAAAAAACAATTTTTTAACACATGCAGTGTGGTCAAGAAGATTTTTTTACTGAAAACTGGACTTCTCCCAGCAGTGATTTTAGAAAAGGTACACACTAGCAATATTTGATTACAGGTAAGAGTTCTTCACATAGAACCACCCTCCTCCAAGCTTTAAAATACAAAATATCAGTTTGTTCAGCTTTAATGATTAAAAAAATACAGTTTCCACGGTTAGGTGGCACTGTTTCCTTTTTCTTATTAAAGCTTTTAAGTCTTTGCAGTCGCTGAGCTTCAGAAACACCAAAAACATAAAGCCCTTTCTGATTAAGGCTTCATTCTGAAAAGGAACCGGACAAACGTCAGTCTGTCTCATGGGTCTGTAATTATTCCCTTCCCTTCTCTTTGAAGCTGATATGTGTTTCCTACAGTCTTTGCCTATCACCTTTTATAACGTGCTACAATTACTGTGGGTATTTTCTAGCTTGGAGAAATGCTTCAGGGTGAAATTTCCATCCTCTCCAGGTGCCCTGCAGATACCGCTGTGCCCTGCTTTCCCTTACCCTGCAACACCATGAGAGCTCTATATTCAGCTCATGTATATCAACCATGTTGAGGATCCTCAATAGTAAAAAAAAATGCCATTTCCAAAAGACCATGCCTACAGTAAAATTATGGTGGTGAGGGCAAGAGTTGGCTCCACTTTAGCCATGGTTTTGATGCGGTTGTGTTTACTTTTCTAATCCATCTTTCTACAACTGTATTATATACCCTTGCAAACTGAACTGTCTTGAAGAGAAAGGAATTTAATATTTTGGGGGAGCTAAAATACTGCAACTAGAAACAAGCAAAATTCTTTTGGATCACCACTGAAACTGGTGAAAACACCAAACTCAAATATTTGCTCTGAAATGGCCAGTCCAGGCATGATTAGGAACTAGGTTGTCAGCTACACCAAGAAGATAAATTGTACTCTCATTGAAACTAGACTGTGAGAACCTCTGTGTATATAACAGGTCACAAAGAAGTGTCAATGAAAATATCAGAACCCATAGTACTTAACATAAGCTATAGCTACAATATCAACTGCCTCATGTTAATTCACCAATATTTTAAAATTCCTATTGTATTCATTATTATTGTTTCAACTGACTTTATAAAATGTTTCATTGTACCAAAATCTGTTTTTGTTAAAACAGGGACTGTCAGCCACCAATAAGCCTTGCACTGTACAAACAAGAAGTACAAAGGAAGTCCATGTTGCTTTCTTTTAAGACAAAAATGGGGTTGAAATAGTTGATGAAGTGGGCTGAGATGTGTTGGGAGGAATTGTCTTCCCTGAAGCACAATGGTCTTATCCCAGTATTTGTAACCCAAGTTGAAGTGAGCAAGTGCTAAAGTTTGCACCTCTGGAGCTCTGCCCCTTATTTTCTATATTACAGCCTGGTGGAATGTCTTATGTCAAAAAACTCATGTATTAGTCAACAGAATCCTTCTTTTTATTTTCTAGGTAGTCACAACAGTGACATCACTTCAAAAGTCATTCCTGGACTTCTCTAATTAAGCCAGTTTATGTGTTAACAAGAAGTCTCAGAAATGGGCTGGACTGAGCCTGTAGAAAACAACAATGCTTTGTAATTTCTGAACTGCTTTTTCACAATATGTTTCTGTATGGTTGCCTGATAGAAATCATCCCTCTGAATATTTACTGAATATTAGTGGTCTTTCCCACTTGATACAATTTTACAATATTATATTTCAATAAAACTGCGCTATTGAATCATTGCTTGTACCTTTCTGAAAAGCTGCCTTTTTGGATATAGTTTATTCTGCTATATAATTTAATGTTATTTTTTAAGTGTGAGCTAAATAGACTATGAAACTTGGCCTCACTGTGATATCTGAGTGTTCTTCTCACCCTTTCCTATCCAACCTTTTCCACAAAACTTTCTTCTATTCTTTAATTCACAATAGTCTGTAGTGTTACTAGAGGCTTCATGAACTTGAGAAGTTATCAGCTATTAATGTACCACAGATTACTGAACATGATCAAGAACATTTTGCTATTCTGATACTCCATCTGTGAAAGTAGACACCAGGGAATACAAGAGATCTACTAAGGTACACAGCTGTTGCTACTATTTTTTATTTAATGCTTCCCTCTCTCTCTCTAGACATTTAACTTATCTAGAGAGAATTTTTCACAGAATTTGACCAAATCTTCATAAGTGTTGAAGCTGTTGGCTAAATTTTCTCTTACATACTTGAGGTTTACTGTGTTAAAAAAGGTAAAAACAAAATAAAAAAAACCCCAGACTGCTCACAGACCTGTAAGACATCCTTTTTTGGAGGATGTCTGTGGACATTTCTGTTAGAGAACCTGGAAGGATGCAGAGATTTAGAGTAGAAGTTGACTATTTCTCCTTATTCAAAGGCACCACCTGTTCAGGATTAGCAGGCAGTGGTCCCAAAATTTGTTTTCATGTAATCTTCTGAACTCCAAGGGGGTAACAACAGTTCTGTGGCAGGGAATGGATAGATCTCCTCAACTTGTTTGGTAAGATCCACTGACCAAGCTTACTCTTCTCCTCAACCCAACTGTCTGTCTTTGCTTAATAAAACACTGAAAGGAAGACTCGCTCTGAAAGTGAAATCTGTTGGACTTTCTGTCCCGTCTGCAGGAAAACGTGTAGGGAATGTATGTGCCTTGGGAAGGTCAAAAAAGGAAGTTCTCAGCTACAGTGATATTTCTTTGAAAATCCCTCAGAAATAACTTATGATTAAACAATAGAACATTTTTCTCCAGAAAGGACACCAAATTTATTTATGACTAAGTGAATATAATAAAACCAAATCCTTCTCCAGAAATATTCAGCTAAATATTCAGCTTCAAAATGTCAGGTAGGGAATACTACAGCATTTGAAATTGGTTTCCAGTCTCTCTAAATCCAAAATTAGTATCTACACAGAATATAGTATATATTAGTATATATTATATACTAATTAATGCAGATGTGCTTCCTAACAACTGTTGGATAGCAAAGCAAAAAGAAATTATAACACATATTAAAAGATATATATATACACAATATTATTACAGTTCCATTCTAATCTGTCCATAAATATTACTACATCTGCAATGCTGCTGAGTTCTGTGTAATGTGTATAGCAGATACACAGGTCTTTATTCACAGAGCTTCACTGGCTCACTGTACCTTAAGAAATTATTCCTTATGCCTCTATGAAGCATCTGACATACAGGAGTTGAAATATTAGGTAAAATGCAGCAATTTATTAAATAAATAAACCTTAGGTCTATGGTGGATAATTCTCAATATACTCTGAGGTCCTATATAATTACTGTTTTGTTTTGTTCTTCTCTGATTCTGTTGCTGTTTCTTGAGATCTGTATGCACATAAATTAATGCAGTTCATCAATATGACAGATGAATTTTAAATTTGGGGTTTTTATTTTTTCAACAGTTCAGCAGTTTTAACACCAACAGTGATGCAGGCTTTACATTATGTACTTTTTGACATCTTTAATTACAGATTTATGTGGCATAGATTAAGAAGAATATATATATTCCTCAGTGGAGCAGACATTTTTATTTTCTAGAGCTCTCCCTGAAACAACACCACAAACTCTTCTGAAGTCATGAGACCGTCCATGTTTAACTTAATCTTCTACTGGGTCATCAAAGGGACATGGGAGTTAGTCTAAGAGCTGGAAAGGCATGCCTCTGCTTCTGTTCCCTGCCAACAGCCCTGCCTCAAGGCAGAGGTTCAAAATTGTTTTTATGACCTGAGTCCCTCTGCTTCCGTCTGTTTTTCTTCTAAGGGAGTATGTGAAAAGCATACTCACTCATTCTCTTTCACAGGCTGGCAATACAGTTTTCTTTTTTTTGTCTTTAAGTATGAGCTGTTGGACCTCTGTTATTATGCTTTTTTTTGCCCAAAAACAAACAAAGAGAAAAATAAGATTATAAAAACCAGTGAGGAGAAAATTCTTATTTAAACCACTGTTTTTTAGTATTTATGAGTGTGATAGAATTAACTGTAACCTTTCACAGCATGCCATGTTTCTCGTTAACATGTTAGCCTCTTAGGAAAAAAACAGGTACCAATCCCAAACCTCTGGTTGAACCGAAGGGAAGCCCAGCTCTTTGCTTCCCTGAGAGCCAGACCTGGCCAATTGTCCTGAGGCTCTGGATTTGCTGCAGGACATAGACCATAACCGGCCACTGGATTGCAAACACCTTTTTCATTTTTCAGTGGAAGCTGCTGAGCAAGCAATTATATCAGCTTTCTGTTTGTTTTGAGTAGCACCTTTCCTTCATTTCCATTTCACTGAATCTGCAGCAGAGGCACAGCACAGTGCTAATGGTATTTTTAAGAGTAAACTTGCCACAAAACAACAGCTGTCAGGCCTACCATATGGAAAAAAAACCCAAAACACAACAGCAAATGTATCCAAACTTGGTACAAACAACCTGATAATAAGGTAGCAACAATAAGAAAGCAGTTTGATAGTAGGCTAAAAAAATAGCTACAAAATTAATTATCAATATAAGGAATATTTTTATTTGAAAGTGCTGGATACTTTTAATTTTTTTGAAGGAATCTTTATTTGAGCTGCAAATTGATTCCTGATTTTAGAGTCGTGTACAAAAAGGACCTCACAACGTTCAGACAAAAGGTCTTCAGTTAATGACAATGGCCACGCTCTGCATACCCTTATGACTTCTCTGAGAAATGTGCAGTGTAACTAGCTATAATTAAATATATGCAGATATCACAATAATAAGAGCTTGATTAACTCCATTCTATATGAAGCTGCATATTAATTTCCATAATGCTTAAAATTAGATGAGTTCCATCTGAATTTTAACATTTTCCCTTGCCAAATGAAGATGCTAATCGCACTATTCAAATGTTTGAAGAGAGACTTGGGAAGCTTAGTGCAGACAAAAAATCTATAGTGTTACCATTTTAGCAATACTCATGTGCCTAACTTAACCAATCATGAATGAAGCCCTTTTACTTAAATATTTGGGATATGTCTAGTACATCTCAACAAATCAAGATTTTTTATATTCATCTGCAGAGAATTAAAAAGGAATGGATGCTTTCTAAATAGATTACCATGGTATTTATTCTTCTTGAGAAAGAATGTCAGCGCAATTTTGTTAAATATAATATTAGCTGAATTTTGGAAGATGTTTATCTAAATCCTACTTTACAGAAAACATGCATGTTTTGATGTCATTATTGACTATTGGTTAATTATTGGCACAAAAGATTTGTTCTACATCTGGATGTTGAATCATCCACATACTAAAAATTATTTGATCAAGCCAACTTATGATTATAACAATCAACACAATACTAGAATCAAGATCCCCTTTCTAAGAAAGAGATTCTAGTTTCCTATGCTATTCCTTTGGTTTCACTCAGTTCTTATAGCTAAGATACAAATCTTACATTCCATGAAGCTTGTTTCTAATCCAGCTTTTGGGGATGGGGTGGGCTCGGGAATTCTTCCTGCTTAAAATTGAGTCTGCTAGCTGTAAAGGGCTACTGCTACTTTCAAGACCTTTTCAATTCTGGTATTGAGGGAAATATCCCAGCCAGTTTCATTCCCAGCAGGTGTCATGGAGTTAAGCACTTCAGGGCAGTAAAGTGTTGTTTTATTTCTTCTGGAGTTACTAGTCCAATGTTTTTAAGTAATGTCCAATGAGAAGCCTGGGATGATTCCTTAGTGTGACAACAAATAAACCAACAAATGTTAGAGGAAAGATACTGTGGCAGCAGTAGAGAATCTACAGCTTACTCTTAGTCAAGCTTCTCACCCAACAACTGCAGCTGGTTTTAATCCTACTGTTTTAGACTTCAAAGCCTTTTAGGATGCCAGTTTCATTTACACCTTAGTCTCCTGCTAAGAGCGATGGCGTGATACATAAAGCGTTATTTGAGCAGACGTAGCAATGATTGCAATCCACTACAGAGCAAACCAATTCTTTTTCTACGCCTCTGTTCCTCCTGGCTGATATTTCACCTTATTGATTTCAGGGTATCATGAAGTGTCAACCATTCATTTAAAAATCACCATGTCTGAACAAGAGCAATGCCATATAAATGCTATAAAAATTACACAGGCTTTAGCTAAATCTTAATCACTGAATTTCTGAACAGACTGATGATGACAGCTATCATGCTGAAAAATGTCATAATTTATGACACACGGTATGTGTTCTCTGAAAGACTGTAAACCAGTACTTCTGCTTTTACTAGATATTTAGGATGCAGATTGCTATTTTGCATAATTATGGCTGCCACAAAAGATTAAACTTGTACTAAAAATATGTATCACTATCTAAACACAAAATGTGGGCTTTTTTCCATTGCTTTTTCTCCCTCCTCTCTCTATTCAATCTGTATCTCATTCCCTTTTTGTTCTTCTGCTTCCATTCTCTTTCCCATTCGTTCTTTGCTTTGTTCCATTTTCCTTTATGTCTTTACCATTTTGCTCCTGCCCCTGTATTTCTAAATCATTATTTATTTAGGGGAAGAAAAGTTCTTTTTAGCCTTTTTTTTTCTGGTTTAGCATCATTCTCAATCCCCTTCACTTGTCTCCTTTGTTTCTCGGTATTATTTGATTCTCCTCATTTCACCTCTCTGCAGTTTGAAGTTCTTCCCTTTTCCAGAATTCCTGGTTTTCTGTGCTTCCTCCAGCCACTTATTTTGCTGCTTCTTCTATCCATTGGTTACATGTTCTTCTGCCTCCTTCCAATGCAATATGTGGATTTTTTTTCAAAATATTATGTCACTTCATTTAAGCAAGGCTCAAATAACCTAGAATGCCTTACATCAGATTGGGTGCACCTGCAGAAATCCTTAAGCAAACCACAGGTATGTATCCAGTAGTTTACTGGCCCAGTCAGTGAAAAGCAATAGTGAGCTACAGATTTTGATGAAGAAAAGCTAAAGAAAGGATCACTGATGGTGTCCAAGTAAAATGAGGCTTCAGCAAAAGCAGAAAAGCAAAGCTATATCATGAGAAGCTGTTACAAATTTCTGTTCTTACCAGAGTAGGTAGAGTTTGGATCCAGTCTTCACCTAAGCTATCTTAAATTTCAAAGTATTTAGTATGTTTCTTTCAAGTCCCTATCTGATCAGCCCTTCCTCTATTATCTCAACTTTTGCCCTTGAGCCTAAGCAGGAAATTAGGTTAACCTTCCCAGGCCTTTAGTTTATATATTGTTTAAAGGGATCTAATTATCATTTAGCTGTCTTGATAAGGTATTTACAGTGTACTTACTATTTGTAAAGAGCATCGAGACTATCTGATTAATGATAATTTGAATGCAAACTATTATAATTCCCAATAGAACCTGTGACCTCAGAATTAAGTAGTTAGTTACTCAATCATATAGCCCTCAAAGTTACTTGTTTTAGAAAAATCTGGTTTTGCATTAAGTATTGTATTTACATGACAGAAAATTAGTTTGTTACTTGTCAACTTGTTATTAGTATGTATGTCATATACCAGTTCTGAAATATCAGCTTCTTGTTAGGCAATTGTTAAACAGAGGAAGAAACAGAGGCTTGCAAAAATTATACGTTTCAAGTCTTGTCTTGTGATTCTCTTACTTTATGCACTATCTGCATGCCAAAGCACAGAATGTACAGTGTCTTTTTTGCTGCCTGGAAGAAATCTATAAATCAAGTAAAACTTTCAGTCTCTGGTTGGCACTGGCAATCTGCTGTGACAGACTGCAATATGAACAGTCTGGTAGCTGAGCAAGAGAGTCACTACTAAGGTCTTGCATCCTGCACTGAATTCTTATTAGCAGTTAAAAAAAATCTGTTAGTACATTCCCTGTTTTAAGACTACAATATTAAAAATCTTGGCTATGAATATTTAATGTTGCTTAATTAATTTAAATTGTACCAACCATTATCTTGCTAAGGCTTTCAATGAGGACTGAGCTACCAAGGGCCTCATAAGTAGCAATTAAGACTGTGAAATGGGAGCTGTGATCAAGAAAGTAGTTGCCGTTGCCTCCATCTCCATGTTCACTGCAGCACTGCAACATCATTTGGAAATACATTTGAAGCAACAGATACCAGTAGACCCACATCATACAAGATGTGACATTTTGTTTTAATTGAAGGCCTTCTGACTTCTCTCATATTCCTCACCAGGGTAATGGCTCCAGTTGGCTGCTGTACACCCAGGCAGTCCTGGTAGGGGTGCTCAGTGGGATTTTTGGCATTTATAGTATCGTCATCTAGGTGCCCTGCTGGGATCAGCAAAGAGAAGGTGGCCCAGCCAGCGCACAACAACCTCAACCCAAACTACGCACCACAGCGCAGGTGAATTGCCACCTAAAACTGCAGTGGCTTCCTACATAAGGATGGTTGCCTTCTAAATAAACATAAATATAGATGAGAAGAAGCTTACCCCTAAAGCCAGTTTCTATTCACAAGGCTTCGGTTATTTCAGCAATTGAAGGAAGCAAAGGGTGAGGACAAAGCAAATATTAGTATTCTGCTAACTTGGCACTGAGATCTGGATAAAGCCCTAAATCTCAGATCCTCAAAGTATTTTGCACATCTCGTTCAGGTTCAGCAGCCTCACTTGCAGCTGTTTGGTGTCTCTGTCCGTCCAGGGCTGCCTGTCTGCCTGATGGCACATGGCAACCAAAACACAGAAGAGACGGTGGCATTCAAACTCACAGGTCATTCACCATCTTCACCTCTTAGACGACCGGGATATAATGAAATAACTTTTGCAAAATACAAGTATCTGTTTCTGCAGTCTGTTATACCATCCGCTCCAAGTTTGAGAAACCAAATACGGATGTTATTGTGTATGTAACATTGATTTTGTGAGGGAAAATAAACATTTTAAGCTTCTAATAGGAATCAAGAGGAATATAGTGTTCGATTCAAAATCCTCTTGGATGAGTGAATCTGTGAGTTTGTCTGAGTTTAGTTCAAAACTTGACGAGAATTTAACTCATAACTAACTTTTTTAGTCGCCAACAGTAACCGCTGCATGCTTATGAAACTTCAGTTGCTCAAGAGCTGATGTTAGTATTTTAATACCTGTCTCTTCTTCATCAATAATTAAAGGTAGTCTCATTATTAACTATTTATCAAGTATAATAAATTTATGGGCATAGTCTATATTTTGACCTGTTTTTGTAATAAGTTCTATGTGGAAAAAAGCCAATCAAAAGAAAAATAATAAATATATGCATAGTATATCTTTACATGTTTTTTTACATTTTGTTTGAAATGTTGCTTGATAAACATGGGTAATTTTAATAAATTTTGCCAATTATATCAGCCCATAAGTGTTATCTAATTGTGGCCTTGAATTACTGTCATCTTCATTTTCTCTGTTGTGCCATATTCTGTCAAATTTTAGAATACGCCTGAGCTAACAGAAACCAAATTAGTGCAGAATACAAAGGGGTTCAGTCATGCCCAGGAAGTTCCAGATGGATTCAGGTTATGAGAGATCGACCATATATGTAAAAAGCCTAGAGCAATTCTGCCTCTCAAAACCTTGAAAAAGGTATAATTTAAGCAACCTGGTGTTCTTCTGCTAATCTCTTTGAAGTAGTATACCTTTTCCATTAGCACAACAGCAATAATTACAGCCCATATGATGTAGAAGAACTTTATGCCAAGGTAAATCCAATTCACTGAACTTTGTTCAGAGATGACAATAAGGCTCCAAAAATACTTTTTCTGAAATGAAATTTTCTGTGTTAGACTAGGGACATCGCTACATTCCTTCCTCCAAAATGTTTATATGATTAATGCACTCTTTCTGGGTTAACAGTAGAGTTGTTTTTAGATTAAAAAAATACATGTTGGCTTGCTAGAATTATTTATTTTCTATGTACAAATTGATATATAAGTGCAAACTATTATTCCTTTTTAAAAAGAGCAGATCATCCACACTTGAGCCGATGTAGTATCTAGGGGGATATAAAATCACATCCTAAGAAGGTCACTGTTACAACATGTTTTAACCTTTGTTGCATCAGTATGGCATTTGCCTCACTGTCATCTTTTAGTACTCCCTTTTAGTACTCCCTCATGCAGAAAGACAACTTTTTAGCTGTCAAATAATTGTCCTGAAAGCAGCACAATAACCAGAGAAAGCACAGCACAAGGGGCTGGAAAGGCCCCCAAGATGTCATTCAGTCTGTGGAAGGTGGTCCAAGGCAGGGCCAGCTGCTCCTAAATCACATCACACAGATATCTGTTATCTTAACAGATATCTTTTTCTGGAAGCCTAAAATGATAGCTCTATATCAGGTTAGATATTAGGAATTTGTTTCTAACCATAAGGGTAGCGCAGAAAAGACATAGCTGCCTGGAGAACCTGCGAGATGGGAGGTTTATAACTGCAGGTGAGATAAACATTAGCCAGGAGTGATGGAGTCAGCGACAGCTGAGCCTGCCTTGGGGCAAGGAGGTGGATTGGATGAGCTTGTCAAAACAGGACACAGGGTTTGTCTGCCTTCGTGCAGCGTTCCCCATCAGCAGCTCTCAGCACTCTCAATGTCGTGTACCACGTAGCATGCCGTTTTCCCAAGTGGCTGTGCATCATCTGGATCACTTGTGCTGCCTTTCTCCATGCATTTTTACCAATGAAGTGATGTTGTCTTCAAGCCAGCGTGTTGCTGCCGTTTGCTGTGATAGCTGAGACTTGGGGTAAACGTATGCTGTGTGACTTCTACTTTTGAAAACATAGCTAAGCTAGCTCTAAATCAGGTTGTTTAGGCCCTGCTAGCAGGTCTCAAATATGATTATGACTGCAGCTGCACTATGCTTTCCCTGATACGCAAGCCAGTAAGGTTAAACCTATTTGTGCTACTGAACACAAGCCAGCAGAGTGCTCCTGCAAGGAAAGCTAAAAGCACGTTGGGCTGCATTGGCAGGAGCATAAGCAGCAGTTTGAGGGCAGTGATTATTGCCTTTTGCCTGGCACTGTGGTGAAGCTGTATATTCAGCATTGCATCCTGTTTTTGATCTCCCCTCCCCAGTGCAAGAGGAATATCAACAAACGAGAGACAGTCTGGCAGACACCCACCAGGATGTTTAGGGACATAGAGCATATGTCTTACAAAGAGAAGCTGAGGGAGCTGGGTTTGTTCATCCTGAAGAAAAGAGGTTCAAGGAATATCTAATCACTGCCTTTGAGTACCTAGAAAGGAGTTGTAGAGAAGACAAAGCCAGGGTCTTCTCAGAGATGCACACTGGAAGAATGAGGCAATGGTCACAAGCTGCAGCAAAAGAAATGCCTACTAGACATAAGGAAAAAAAAATCATGGAGTGGTCAAGCTGAACATGGTGAGGCATGAAATTTGCTTTTTTTTGAGATTTTCAAACCTTAACTGGAAAAGGTCCTGAGAAACCTGATGTTGGCCCTGCCTTCAGTACAAGGTTGGCCCAGACAACATGTTGGTGCCTTCCAACTCAAATCTTCCTGTGATTCTGATTTAACCTCTTATTGTGCACTGTAGTTACTCCTCGACCTTCAGGGAAGAAATGTCTTATAGAATCACAGAACAGCCTAGGTTGATAGGGACCTCAGAAGATCATCTGGTCCAACATTTCATGGGAAAGGGAGCCTAGATGAGATTATCTAGCACCCTGTCCAACTGCATCTTAAAACCTTCAGTGATGGGGACTCTACCACATCCCTGAGGAGGTTTTTCCAGAGACTGATTGTTCTCACTGCAAAAAAAATATTTCTTACACCACGATGAAGCCTTTCTCAGTGCAACATGCACCTGTTGCCCATTGTCTTCTCCATGTGGTTCCCTGTGGAGAGAGAACCTCTGTCCTCTTTGTAGCCGCACTTTAAGCACTGGAATACTTTAAGTACTGGAATGAGGTCCTCCTGAGCCTTCTCTTCTTCAGGGACAAAAGACCTAACTCCTTCAGTCTGTCATCATGGGGCAGGTTCTCCAGCCCTTTGATCATCTTTGTGGCCCTCCTTTGGACCATCTCCAGTCTGTCTGTGTCTTTCCTGAATTGTGGGGACTAGAACTGAACGCAGCACTCCAGGTGCAGCTTGACAAGCGCTGAGTAGAGAGGGATGATCACATCTCCATCTCTGCTAGTAATGACCCTGCTGATGCAGCCCAGGATCTGATTTGCCTTCGTTGCTGCAGCGGTGCTCTGCTGACTCATGTTCAGCTTGTTGTCCACCAGGACCCCCAGGTCCCTTCAGCAAGGCTGCTCCCCAGCCACACAGATCTGAGCCTTGGGACTCCTGGAATGTATTGCGGGACATGATTATTAATAATAATAACTCCTGTAACATTCTATTAGGATCACATTTGTCTTCCATAGAATAATAATAGCTCTGTTAGGCTAATTTTGAAAGGATTTGATCTGATCTGGGTATGAGCTAAGAAACTGTGGTTATGCCAGAGGAAATGAGAAATCACAATCTTTTTAAGAAAACTGCACTAAGGAAATGATCCAGAGTTCAAAGTACTGTTCACCTTATTTTCTGGAATTCATAGTCCTTTCTCTGTGCCATATTTTATTAGGAAAAGGCAAACGGCTTTTTCCTTACTGAGCAACTTATTGAATGAGTGTGGTGCATATAATGTTTAAAAGGAAATTATAAATCTGTGTGTTTATCATCAAACAGAAGCTGTATCACTCTTCACTGTTGTAATCACTATCCTTTGAAGTCTGAGGTCCCATAATTGTCCAATAAAAAAAAATCAGTTAGGATCTACTTTTGCTTTAATGTGGAAAGCTATGTCCATGACATTACTTTTAGCAGCTATGCTTCTGTTCCAGAACATATATGTAGGTATCAAAGATGTTTTAAGCTTTTGTACTAAAGAGATTTCTCTGCTTCTGAGACTGAAAAATAACTTAAAAGTACTTTTTTTCAGAAAGAGGTCAATCTGTACTACTATAGTACAGTCTAATTAGTACTGCAGCAAATGACATAGCAAAATTAAATGCATAGATTAGATTTTTACACACATACAAACACAGAGAATACCTATTACATTTAAAGTAACTAGTTAACTGGTGTGTTTACTGGGACCAAAGAAAGAATTTTTAATAAAAAATGACAATATAAAGGTTGAATTTATGGTTTTAATTTTTTTTAAATATAAAATTTTATGGGCTAGACTGTGCATCTGTAACCTGATTTAAATAAAGAGCAGCATTTAGTCTTGCAGTTTTCAAATGGAATGGGAACTTCTGTACTTCTGTCCTCCCTCCTCATTAATTCTAGGTCAAAATAATGTACAAAGTACATGTCCTTTCATGCTGGTTCTGATGTGCTGGACACAGCATGCACCCATCTCACTGTCTGTGAAGCATCTGCCCTTGCTTGCTGAAAAGGTTCAGGTAAAGAGCCCATTTGGGGAATGACACTATTCAGTCTTCCTTCCCTCTACTGATGGTGTGTAAGTGAAGAGATAGTTTGCCATATACCTACTTTATCTTTTATATACCTTCAACACTCAGGAAATGTTTCTAGAAACTGTCACATTATTTTATCAGCACTGCAACAAACATCTTTCACAATTTTCTTCTCATACATATATAAAATATTTGCCATTTTAATCAGTGCAAAGGCTTTTAAATTGATAATTTTTGTCGTAGAATAAACAGCGTATTTTTTTACACGCTTGTCTCCAGCAAAAGTTGCCCATTTTATCTGAGAAACTTTGGCATTCCCACAGTGAAAATAATTTATCTCCTCTGAAAATTGCTTTTGGTTTGTAGAAGAAGTTAAATGAAGCTGAAAAGGTTCAGTTGCACTGAGAATTGGCAGAAATATTTTTCATTTGCTTAGATATGTTTGAATTTTCTGCACGTTTCTGACAGCACAGTAAAAAGACTACACATAAAAAGGCATATATACTATATTTGTAACCTCAGCTTAACACCTGAGACAGTAAAACCAAAATCTAATACATTTATCATTTGGTACCTTTTCATTTTGCCATAAATTTCTTGTCGTTGTTACTTCCCTTTGAAGCCTACAGGGACAGCTGGTAAACTGAAAGCCCCAAGAGGCAGTAGCTAAACCGATATAATGCAGTGACAGCTCACAGGTTCCAGGTCTGGGCTGACATTTGGATTCTGCTGATGTTACACTACCAGAAAAATTAATAACATTATACTGGAGGAAATTATGTCCAATATTTCCAAGTGCCAAGTACTTGGGCAGGTACGTGGGTCACTCAGTGGTTTGGGCTTTGTGTCTGCTTCAGTAAAAATGTGAAACACAATCACACACAGATTTTGGCCTACGTAGAGTACAGAAGGATCTTTGCTAGTTTCTCAGTAGTGTTTGCAACTTTGATCTGGGTCTCAATAAGGGAATGGTCCATTTCCATGCTCTCTAAAATAATAAATACAGTCATTTCTAGTGGTTTGGCCTGGGGTGGGAGAAAAAAATGCGATGGCAGGAGGTAAATCTTTCCCATTCTGCAGATGCTTTAGTTTATAAACTCAGATATATTACATAGATATGTACACATATGGAATTCCATATGGAAGATTTCCTTCTAATGAGCATGCGTGTGTGCACTTCCACACATTTCCTTGTGACACTTTCCAGCAAGTTATCTAAAGAAACATGTATCCCTAAACCTGTGAATAGTCCATCTTATTTCAGCAGCACAGTTTAAACGCAGACAGTCAGTTTCATGGCCACATTCTTCACAGTACTGGGCTCTTAGGATGCAACCCAGTACCCAGTGAACCCATTGAAGAAATGTTGACTGGTGCCAGTGGTTTTGAGTCAGACCCACTCACTGTGTTTTGTGATTTTTGTCCAGTCTGTCTCGTAGAGGGCTGAACAACCAGCAGCGATTTGGAGGCATAGCAGGCGCCTATGACAACCTGCATCCTGATGAGCTGCTTCTAGACCGCAGAAGCATTGCAGCTGTACACCCTCGAAGAAGGTTTAATTTTGCCTCAGCGGGGCCAGCAGCGCAGCCATAGAAACAAAGTGGTCTCATGGGGGAGACGGATGCCTGTGAGCTAACGTCACCTGTTGTCCATAGATGACATTGAGGGCAGATTCAGATTTGGATTAAATTAGAGATGAGAAAATGCATGAGTGCAGAGCAAGAGCTAAACTGGTTAAATTTATACTCACCTCAGTAGCCCTCTCACCCACCACCCCGTCCAGATACCAACTTAATGAGCCAGTTTGTAAAGCAATGTGACCTTCCTCTGTCCAGATAAAAATATTCTTTGAAGATTATTTGAAGAAAGTTGAAAGGAGCTCTTTCAGGGAGTCCTGAGCTTCATTAAAGTGGGACAGAATGGTGATAATGGATAGTCCAGGGAAAAGACTAATAAGTTACTCAGAGCTGCTATAATTGGGAAACAGCGCTGGCTGTAAACTGATTACTCATGTGCAAAGTTGGTACACTCATAAAAGATGTTGATATCTCACACAATAATAAGACCTAAGAAGTTTCTTGATGTAATCCACCAATATTTTTGATTGAATACTTTAGGCTGATACAATCTGACTTGTGTTTAATGAATAAATAACTCTTTGCCCATGCATTAGTGGAGAATGTGAACTATTCTCTTATTTCCGTTTAGAAGAATGAGGTGAAATCTGATTCCAACCACCCTTTCTTCTCTTATTAAAAGAGGAAATATTAAAACTTCCTTGACCAAACTAGATTTATTTTCTTCCCAATTTAGTACAGAGCAGCCCAGATGGCTTAATTCAAAAGGATGTGCCACTGATAATGATAACTCTCTTAACCTCTTGACTGTCACATAACAAACTGTACGTAGCACTTCTGCACCATGGGAATGGGTATTTAGTCTGGATGGTGAAGAGATTTAACTGAAGCTTCTTAAAAAGACAAACATGGACGTCAGCTTCTGGAATGTTCTGGACCCTATACATACAAAAAAAAAGAGTAAGATGCTCATAAATACTTTTGAGTTACTGGTGCTTGAATTCAGATACGCTAGAGGAGGCTGCTTGTTTGCCAGTAGAGCCTGAAATGTTTTCCTACTAATAAATACACCAGTGACACTTATGCTGTTAAAATATGCAATAGACATCATAAAATTGATCAATATGTAGAAAATACACCATTTTCTCCCTGGAGTCCATCACTCTTTTTGCCAAATGCATATATATTTTTTATTATTTTACATTCGGTTTCAGATTTTGAAGTGAGTTCTGATAAAAACAGAGACAGTTCCAAGTCCACTACTTGCTGCATAAATTGCAGGACTTCTTTCCAAAGTAATTTTTGCTTATACAAGGCAAAACACTGTTCAGTGGTCAGATGTGAAAGTTATAGCCAAGTTGCAGGGCTTCCTCAGATTTCTTGTTGCATATTCCAATGTTGGGTGTAACCATGAAGAAAATGGACCCCTGAGAAATTATTATCTTCCCTGGATAGGTTAAAGAAATATGCCTTAAAAGCTGCAAAAAACTATCAAATAGTCTTTATATTTACCTAAATACATCAGTATTAGTGACTTAATATGAAAATGAGAAAGGAACATTTTCTTTTCCAGGGAGAAGGTAGTCATAGCTAATTTTTTTTTTTCCTAACAGTTAATACATGAGATCTTCATGGATATTCAAAAATCAGGTCAGGTCTGAAATTTGCCATCTCTACCATAAATTAAAGTAGCTTCCTCCTAAAATCCTATCACTCTACCCATCATTAACTTCAGTGTCTTACAGTAGGTTGTAATTGAATTACTTTATTGCATCATTTCATCACATTGTATTCACTCAAAAAAATGTTAAGACCTCTCTATTTCACCTTAATTTACCTATAGCATTTTAAGCTGCTCATTTGTTCTGTTCACCTCTGGCTTTGTGTTTGCAACCCACTCCTTACAGTCAGCAGACTGTGCTCTGCAGGTCTTTTAACAGAGATGGAGAAGGATGGGCAGGTTGCAGACAGGCTTTCCTGGCCTGGGAGCTCTCCTCTCCTCCAAGACAGCCTTGAACAGAGCTGAATTTGGAAACAGAGTCCTTGCAATGGCCATACAAAATGTCAACATTTCTTGCCACCATATTAAAGAAACATATCTCCATATTGGGTGAAAATATCTTTCAGTCACCTTCTGCTGTGAATTTAGCCTGGCTGCATTCTCTAATTGCACTTCCCTGTGAAACAGGGCATAGTATTGCCACCTTTGCTTTCAAACTTCTCTGTAGTCATCTACAAATAACGCAGCCATGTTTGGTTTCAGTCCTCTTTCTAAAGGGTAGCTCACTGGGTATATAAAGGTCCTTACAAGTCATTAACAGCAAGCTTTCAAACTCAACGGTTTTACTCAGGTCTGTGTGCCATCTTCAAAGCTCATTTCTTCCCCTCAAAGGTAAAGTCTAGCCTTTCCATCCCTTTCCTATATTCATTTTCTGTCATGATGAACTGGGGACGAAAGTTCAGACTCTCTTTCACAGTACTGTATTCCTTTTTGCTTGTTTAAAATTCAAACCTTCTACTTGGGATACTTGGGTGACTATTCTGGCTCTAACATTTTTACCTTCAGAGGATTTTGAACTAAATTAGCATAGTGTTATAGTCTGTAGGGATTGTCCCTCATATACCAAAACAAAAAGTTCTATACTTTGTGGCAGGGCAGGCATTGCTTTCTGCACCTGCATTAAAGTCAATGGAAAAACTTGATTCAAGGTATAGAAATACTCCACTCAATCAAATAAGCATTCTTTCAGAGTGCCAGCACTCATTTTTTCTTCTTTCTTTCTGTTTGGCTGAAAGGGGTTTCTAGTGCCTTGGGAAAAAAAGATCGCAAACATTATGCAGCTGCAATAAAAAGATTTCCTCATGAACTAACCTAGCTGAGGCCTTTCCATCTCACAGAATAAAGAAGAAAAGTGAACTTGAAACTGAAAACATATTTCCCTGCAACTATCACTAACCAGTGAGACCGGTGATCCCTCTTGTTGCCCATGTTTCCTTACTGTGCCTGAAGAGCTCTCTCAGTGCCCACAGCACCTTGTTTCATCAAGGAGCAACAGGCTGCCAGATATTTCTAGGTCTCTTGGCTATGAGTTGGAAAGACTGAGTTTCCTGACAGTTATTATTTGTGTCAAGACAGTGAAAGCTCAGAGAAATAGGTCCTGTATTGTGAGAAGGACAATCCTGTGGTGAGAGCCCAGGTTTAGGTTTATGACAATACTGGTCTGCCTCCCACTCAACCTCACGATGCATGCTACTTTGGCATATTACTTTCTGCGAGTGTCAAGTAAAATACTGTCTGCCTTGCTAGGTGTCAGCTAATGTGTTTATGTTCTTAAAACACTCTTTCTGTTATTTCTATCTTTTTGTTAAAAAACAAAAAGGCACTAGGAACAGAAAGTGTTATTCTTCTCTCCAATAATAATATATTCTGCTTTATATAAGTAAAGGATATTACGAGTATCTATATGATAGTATTTATTTAGGTTTCTACAACTAACTGTCTTAACAGCTAAATACTGAGTCTTTCTGAGCAGGTATGTAAAATGGGGAGGACATAAGGAGTCTTTCCCCCCTGTCCTACACATTGCATGAGAGGTTTAGTCATAATCATAATATCCACACAGAAAGAAAGACAAGGGACTGTTCGTCTCACATCCTCAGAAACACACCATCTGAAGGACTCTGAAGATACATCCTCAAAGGGTGCACTCACATCAGCATTTCAGTTCAGATAAGGAACGTGCTTTTGAAGTGAATCTCCCTGTTGTCTCCATTCACAGCATTTTATGTTATGTTGTGGAGCAGTCTTAGAGGCCTAGGATCCCTCAGCATGAAAAAAAGGCATATCCTAAGAGCATGCATAACACATGCCAGTGGCTAGGGGGTTCAGTCCAAGGGGCCAGGCTAGAGTCAATGTGAAGCAAAACCCCTAAGGTGCATGTAACATCGATGGCAATGCCTCAGCAACAGCGGTTTTGCCTTCAAGATCCATTCTTATCAGGAGATGCTACTGCTGTGTTTCTGTGGGGCTAATGTAGACATAGACTCAGTTGTACAAGTGATTGGAAGCACTAGGAAGAACAAGATGCATCAGGAAGTTAGGGAGCATGTACTTCTGCATCATAAAACCCAACCAAAAGAGTAGAAAAAGCTGTAACCGAGCACCCTGTGGAACATAGCGTTTCTCCTTTAGTTATTAAGTCTATGAATATATTTTCCAGCCAGATCTCCACTTAAGTACAGGTTCTCAGTGCAGTTTGTCGGTCTGGCATCCAAAACAATCCAAATGCTTTCTGAGCTCCTCCACAGCAACATCTTTGGGAACCCTGTCTCAAAGTGCGCATCAGTACCTTCCTTGGTAGCAATACGTCTTAAATGGTCTGATTGCCTAATGTGGAGCCAGGTCTACCAGAGAACTGAGGTCTCATCTCAAAATGTCAATAAAATATTGTTTGTATTAAGGAAAAACTCACCTTTACATCAATTTTTATACACCCACCCAGGACTAGGACCTGACTGTCACTTCACACTTCCCAGTAAATCAGGTATACTCTTTACTTGGTTCAAATAAACCTCTGCTCAGATTATTTCATATCATCAGAGAGGGGAAGTCATGGGGCAGGAGAGTGAGGATTCATTTGTATTAGTAGCTGTGCTTAAATTCTCTGTAAAAATAACTCATCTGATCATTTTTATCACACTGCCTGTGTGATATAAAGTGTTTCTGCAAAATTGGAAGTGACCTTTGCCTCAAATATTTTTACATGCCACTTCCTACATTAGTCCTACATTAGCCACTTTCTACTGGCTGCTCATCACTTTTTCCTTGGTCCTTTTTAGAGGACCCCAACAAAATGACTTGTCCCAGTTGCAATAATCAGACTGGCACTTGGCAAAACCTTCATTTCATTTGCTCATTATTTGGTGCTGACCACAGTCAGATCAGGACAGGCTCCACTGCCACCCTGCCTTGGTGGTCCAGTGTTGCGTTAGCTGAGGGGCAGTAGCCATGCTGCTGGGAGACTGGATAAGAGGTGGGAAAGTCAAAATTGTGGTTTGTGTTGAAGACATTAATATCTAAGGACAAAGGCAAGAGTGCATGCCAGGGTTTTTTTCCAAGGTCTACAAGACGGTCATTTTCTCTCTTTTTTCCTAATAGCTAATCCTGTCTTTTTACTCTAGAGGAGGAATATAATCTTAAAGGTATGTTAAACTAGTTCTCTTCTAATTTCCGTCTTTATACTTAGAGGCCTGAAGGAATGACCATGCAGTAGTTATTATATATTGTTTTGTAGTGTTATCAGTGAAACTGCTGTATCTTCTGCAGCACTGAGAGTCTTGTAGATTTGTTTCTTGTTTCCGATAAAGGCCTTTGGGAGTCCTAAATATTTCTAGCATGTCCTAAATAAGCTGGAAGGAGGAAGAGGGAGATAAAATATAAACAGAGTCTCGTTTTAGTGTGGCAAGTTGTGAGGCATCATTAATTATTGAAAGCAAAGCTGGCATCGACGCAGTATTTGTGACACATGGCCCAGGTTTGCCAGTTGTGTGCCACAGGCATAGATTTTAAATTGTTCACTTACAGAGAAGGGCTGGATTGATAAATTTTATTTAGACAGCATGAAATTAATCTTTTGTCATTATATTGAATTCATTCAGCCTATGTGTCCCAATCTCACCAAGTAGGGAGCTACTGTATGTAAATAAAGATTTAGGGTAAATAAATACACAGGCAAACAAAAATCAAAAGTAGTATCCTTGGACTGGGATCTTTCTCTTATTGTCTTCTTTGGACTAATGACAGTATTTTGAATGGTTTGTTGGATTTATAATCACCATTCCCAGGGAATTCTGTACATGGACACAAAAAGGGCATATGTTTAAGTATGACTAATTTTGGGGGGGTTCTGACCACTATAACAAAAAAATTAAAAGGAAAGGTGGGCAGTTACTATACATTTTTAGTCCTTATTATGGGGTTTTTTGGCCTAAAATCAAATGATATTGCTCACTGTTTGTTCTCTGAAGCTGTTTACAAATGTCTTCTGCAATATGAACACCAAGTAGCATTATTATTGTATTTATTATCTCCTGAACTTTAACAGATAGTTGTGGTATTTTCTTCAAGACCTACAAGGTTCACAAGGAATTTGCTAAGAAATTTCTGTTCAGTAGCAAGAGGTAAAAGAAACTGAAAGGGTTTATGAAGAGACCTGAAATGAAGTTGAAAGACAGTCGTCCAGTCTCTTTATTCTTAACTGGTTGTGTTTTAAAATATAACTTTATCCTGAAAATAGATGTACAACAGAACAAGGAAATGAAAACTGGTAAGTTAAACAATTTGTGAACTAAACAATGAGTCTCTTATGGTAGATTTGAGCCTGATTGGTAGTCTTCTGCTGCCAAACTTTCTCATCATTCAGATGGGATACACACACCGAACAATAAAAAAACAACAATTACAACAAAACAAGCCAAACAAAAATGGATTACTGCTTGCTAATTGGAATTACTATCCATTCAGTTCATTGAATGAGGCAAAGGATGTCTGGAAAAAAGATAAAATGAAGTCATAGGTAAAGGCTGTCAAAGTGCTTACGGGCAAGGGGCATGAATTCCTATTGTACAGTCAATCTTAATTTAGCATTTCCGAACACTGGAGTTTAAACATAAAGCTTGGTGTGTTATAAGAATTACATCTTGGTAGCACCACAGAAAAAAAATAACTTTGCATGTGAAATCAGTAAAATCAAGCAGATACAGAAGTAAAGAAACAAATTATATGAACGTATGATGCTCATTCTTTCATAGTTTACAAATCTAGCAAAAAAAATTACACTAATAATATGGAACATTATTCAACTTAATTTTGTTTTCTTACTATGCAGTTCATTAATACATATGTATATACGTATTTTTTTCCCATTAGGAGCAAATTCTAAATACAGCAATAAGAAACTCTTAAGTTTCCAAAGGATACAATTATATTGTCTATCTGAAGACAGATTCTATTATTATAAACTCTTTTTCCTGCTGTAAATCTTCCTTCAACATGTGTCTTGACTTATTTGAGGTCTTAGTTCCTCTTCAATACACCCAAGGAGGATAATGAGGTGGTGTTTGGAGGATCCTGACAGCATTGTTGCCTGGGCTGAATTTCATCCTGTCTGTAATAGATGGGAAAAATTTGTCCAAGAGACAACCTGAGAAAATCTTTATGTTCTGATGAAAGTCACTCAATACAAGTTAAGTCCAAGCTACTGAAAGACAAAATGTAACCCTTTGTCTCCCAGCTTGGGGCTCCTCTTATCTAACATCAGCACTGTAAATATGAGATATCTAGACTTATGCCATGGTCTCTCTAACCCCAACTGAGAGAACAGACACCTCCAGAGGTAATTTATCCAAACTATCTTATTCTTCTGTACTGAAGTTTTAAGTTTTTAAGTTAGTCACACTAGACTCCTTCAACATACCTCACTTTTTGGTGCATGTTGTGAGGTGAAAACAATCTCAGGTCACTTACTGAAAGAAACTCTGATAACGATGATAAAAATATTTTAATGGTATTAACATAATTAATGCAACAATATGTAATGCTATGTGTTTCAAAATGTCTTGTTCATATTAATTCTTGTGAAAATGTGGGTTTGTTAGCTATTTTACATAGCTACGTATTCATCAAGTGTCACTTTGAAAGTGTTGCCTGAAAAGCAAAAAGAACTGTGTTTAGCAGACATGCTCAAAAGCGCAAAGGGAAGTTAAGAATGTAAGTAAGTCCTATGCATCTTCAGTGACAGTCACACAATTTGGGGAAAAAAAAAAAAATCTCTTATCTTACCTTTTTTTCTCTTATCTTCTGTTTACTTTTCTTCTAATTTTTGTCTTTCGCAACAATATGACTTAGTGATGAACGTGTATACAAAATTACTTCATATATTGGTCTGATTAATCTATAATTTCTACTACATATTTATTGGTTTTAATGAACAGATATACTGGAACAAATCCTAGTGCAATATCTGTACCATATTCTTTTATCACCAACTAGGCCAAATCCTGGCAAACAAACTAAAGCTTGCAGTTCTTAACTCCATAAAGATTTAAGGTGCTGCAACTGCTTAGTAAAAATGAGGCTAGTTTTTAAGCAAGACTAGGTTTGTAAGTAGGTATGGTTGGAAATGTCAGGCAAGCTTTTGGGCACATAAAATCATCATAAATTTGAAACATATATGTGTCTGTAAGTCTATTATATTTTCCAGCCATACCAATCTGTCTAACAGGAGATATTACCTCTGCCTGTCTCTCCTGTCTGTGCTCTTAGGCCATCATGGATATCTCTAGTTTTAAATTTCTTTTTCAGGCTTCATAGCTGATTCCTGTTAAACACTGTCATAAAACTTACTACAAAGTATTTTGTTAGTACAGCAGAGTCTTCTTGTCCCCAGTGGGAATTTCATTGTTTTCATTGCTAGAAATCAGAACTGGAGACAAGAGAACTTACAAATAAGTCTTTTCATGTTCAAAATTTTGGCATGATAAAAACAAGTTGAAAGGTAGATATCTGAAAGTAGGAATGGCTTCTAAAAATTTCTGTGTAGCACCCCTTATATTTTCAAGGCATCTAATTTACGTGTCCATTAGCAAATTATATATTATAGATGTGATCCCCACAATAAATCAGGGTTCTATGTTTTATTGGTTCATTATAGCTACATCTGTATTTAAAGCAAAGTACCATTTACAGTTATGATGCAATTGGAACAGTACTAGCCTTGTTCAAAGACATAAATTTAGAATCTATTGGTATTAGGCAATTGGTATTTATAGGTACTATCTCCATGGCACACCAAGTGGAACTTGTAAGATTCCTTCACCAGCAAGGGGAAGCCAGCCTTGCCAGCAAGCCACCTCTAATGACAAGCACACTTTTACATTTTTAGAGAAATGCTTGATAATTCACCTCCTTCATTATGGAGAATTGCAGTCTGATAACCATAGTAACAGGAATGATGCGCTCACACTTCAGTGATATCCACCATAGGATGAAAATACCTGCCAGCCCATTACAGACACCCCCTTGAATGCTCTGAGGTCACAGGTGTTGAAGAAACCAACAGAGAATTAGAATAGGTACGGTGACAGAAAGTGGTACTGAAAATGTAATATTGTTATTATCTAAAATATTCACTCTCAATCTGAATCACTTTTTTCCACTGTGGTTGTCACAGACCAGTCTGAGAGAAGACAGCTCATGTGAACTATGAAATGACTTCCTCACATCAGGAAGAGACTATGTTTATTTCCGAAAAGAATATGAGAGAGATATACAAATTAAAATACAGGTTAAAAGTTTCTCAGAAGCTTTTTTTTTTCTCATTTACTCATTTCTAGCAGAGTAGAGGGCATATCCAGCACTCTGTAGGAGCTACGTATTGCTATGCTCAAAAACCTGTTTTATGGGCAAAGAGGAAGAACATTTTACATAAATATGCTTGGAATTGATCAAGGAAACATTTTATAATTATTCTTTGCAAAATTTTTTCATGTCTGAGACTTCTTGCCACAAGATTTCAGTAAGTTGCAAAATCAAATAAAAAGTGTATGCTGAAATTCCAAACCTTTATCCTTCCATATATGAGAAAGTGAGAAATTTTGCTTAAGAATTTTGTTGAATTTAAGCCATTATATAGTGTTGGGAAAGATGTAGCTTTGCAAAGTTGGCAGTAACTGTAGAATTAAATAGACTTCTGAACTCAGAACTTACTGGGAGATGTCCTGATCCAAAACCTATTGGAATCAATGGAAAAACCTTTTGCTAATTTAGACAAGTTTGGATTACTTGCTCAAAATATTCTCATAAAGTATTTCTTTGAATTATTTACATTTTAAAAGTGACATTTGAGGATATTTAATTAAATTCTTTACAGTTAATATTTAAGCAAAAGATGCCAGTCTTGGAGTATTAGATTAGGTGCTAAACTGTCATGTGCTGAAAAGTCTGTCAGCAATTGAATGGAAAGCTAATACAATAGTTAAGCTACAGCAAACATGGTGAACTCTAGATATTTCTACCAAATTATCTCTACTGTAACAAGATGAACTAGACAACCCCACACCCAGGCTGATCAAAAATATATACTTCAGCTTTCAGGGTCACTAGGGAAATATTACTCAGTATAAAAAATTGTGTCGAAAGATTTGCAAGCCATTTATAGTTTTGTCCTCTGAGTGAGTTCCATCTGTGCAAATGTTCACTGAATGATAAAAAAGCCATCTACTTATCCATTAACTTAGCTGATTTGAAATACTGATAAATGAATAGCAGACACATTTTGCATTATTATTTAATCTGACAGTAAGGTACAATAATGGATTAAGTTCCATTTTATATCTCTGCTAAAAAATCAGCGGAAAAAGTACCCCAAAATGTCAGAGACATGAAGTGTGTTTGTAAGCTTCTGATTTTCATACAGAAGGAAAAGGAAACAATGAATATGTGATTAGACAACTCTTATTCCAGAGAAATGCACAAAAACTTAGTACTGGCAGCTGCTAGTGAATGTGTTCTTGATTTTCCTGTTTGGAACGTAGCAATCTTCCCCAGTGTAATATAATGTGAATGGCTTTAAAAGAATATATTAGTACTCATCGCCAATTCCTTTTAAGTCAGATGTGCATCACTATGTTGTTCATTAGATAGGTTCTCTGCTCCATTTTGTTTTCTTCCAACACATTTAATGCCTTACACCTGGGTCTAAGGCAGGTTTTGAGCTTCCCAAAACTTTTAACAAAAATTCCAGCTCTAACAGAGCAAGAAACTTTTTTTTAAAGCTATACAATGTTGACAGTAAAATGCTGTTGTGTGTTTTTTATAGATCATGGCAGAGTTCTATGCAAAGGTGTTATTTGTATATTGCACATGAAAAGAAGACCTCCTTCAGGGTGATTTTCTTAAGACGTAAATATTTCAAGAATTTAAAGAGAGTTTTCATTTCCTTTACCCCCAAGTAAAACATAAAACAAATGTATGGCCCCACCTGCCACATTGCTGCCTGCCTCTTGGCACTCAGCGTGGGGGAACAGTGGAAAAGAGCACCTCATAAAGCACATACCTCCTTGCGTAACTTTGACTATCAGGTCATAAACTACCATGGTATTTTAAATATAATATATAGCACCATTCATTTTTCATTACAGGAAAGTTTCTTTCCCTTTAGTTCATAGTAGTCTGTGCTTTATGTCATGAAGAGCTCTCTCTCTCTCTCTCTCTCTCTCTCTCTGCAGCCTTCTCCAGCAGGTCTCACTGTGCCAGGGGAATTCAGGTTGTGCTCAGGAATGCAATACACATTAATGCCTTCCGAAATGCCTTTGTACTGTAGGCAGCTACACCTCTTCCATTTACAGTTTCTGCTCTATTGTAAGTAGAAGTGGGGATCTGTTGCCAAGGTTGAAACTCATTTTTCATGCAGTTTATTTTTCTACATAAATGTGAGTAATGTCGTTGATGAGGCAGACAAATTATTTTCCACTGATTATAGAGCAGATGTTACATAATCTGCGTGAACCATTGCAGCCTGTGTTTTCTTTCATCTTCTTCTTTGCCGGATATTTGAATAAAGTGTGAAGCTGATGATATGCCCGCATTAAAGCAGACTGCACGGGTTGCTGCTGGGCAGCCTGTTCTCCGCAACACAAGCCGGGAACCACAAAGAGAACTGGTGCATGAGTCTACTATAAGTAAAGGGAGGGGAAAAAAAAAGGTACTGAACAAGCCCTTCTGCACAGCATGTCTAGAGCAAAACTGTGCACAGAGCTACAGTTGATCCTGGTTTGGGTTTGGAAGGAGGACTGAAAGACTTAGTGAGACCTCCTTTAAAATTATTTTCCTTTGATACAACAGCAGAGTTCTGTGCTGTGTTGAATTGTCCCAAGCAGTGAGGCTGGCTTTAGAGCAAGTAGGTCCCACATAATCCTTCCTCGGCATGTGTCCCACCTACCACACATAGCTCGGCTGTCCTGGGCTATTTCTGTATACGTGCAATAGCATGAATGAAATAACTCATCCTGGTCTATTTCTGTACCTATGCAATAGCTTTCCTGGCAGCTTCCTGCCCGCCTAGGTGCAAAAAAGCTGGCACGTGGGAATACGCTCTGCCCCGTAAGTGTGGGGCCATGTAAAACAAGGCACGCCCTGGAAGAAGAGTACCTCCCTGGCAGCTGAGTCCATCGTTTCTGAGCCTCTCTCTGAGGAACACAGAGGAACCTGAATCTCTGCTCCCCTTTGCACAGGGAATATGCTTGTCTCTGGCTCTGGACACATGCAAAGGGCAAAGCTTCTGCCCCAGGAATAACACTTTTTTATGCTTTATCTCTAGGGTTGCATGTGAAGGATCACACAGGCATCTCAGCATACGCTGTTGAATATGTATGCAAGAGGTGGTGATTAAGTAATGACATTTCTCCAGATTTTTTTGTGTCCCTCTACCCTAAAAACAGCAAAAGGTTGACCAGAAAGAATTTCAGGACATTTTATAAACCGAGAGCAGCTATATTTTGCAATATGTAGCTTAGTGAATTCCCCAAGAATGCTGAGCTAAAATTACTTCTGGCATCCCCTTTCCATTTATTATTTATAAGAGCGATCTTATTTGGTGACATGGTATTGAGTCTTCTCAAAAAGTCGGAACCTTACGGGTATAATGTCTATATAATACTAGTTGGCATACTACAGCTCTGAAGGAAAAGGTGGGATGGTATCCTGTACTGAATTTAACTGACTGAAAAAAATGAAAAGAAGTTAGGTTTTTCAAAGTCTACAATATCTACAGAAGACTTTGGAGTACAATTCCGTTCCTAGCCCCTGGATGCAGATGCATTCTCAGTTCTGCGCTTAATTTTTTACACAGCTGTTCAGAAACAAAAAATTAGAAACTGCATTTCTGTGTTTTACATCATAAATGGAAAAAAAAAAGAATTATGGAAGAATGAAGGAACTTGAAAAATGATGTGGTCATTTCTGGATGGCTTTAAAGTTCAAGCCATACATTTAATGTGGTTTTGCATCTCTACACATCTTGAGGGAAAGAAGCTGGTCTACAAAAGCAGATTTTGCTTTGTTAAATATCTCCATGTAAAATGGTCTACAGATTGTTACTGTGTTATTGTTAGAACTGTATGTTGCAAGGCTTAGGAAATATTCCGATTTCAAACATTTAATCAAGTTTATTTCCTCTATTATACAAATATTTAGAAAATTAAAAGAAACTATGTATAGCAATTTGAGATAAGTCAGCAATATATTTTATCCATTGTCCTTCAATTTTCCATGTCAAAACCTCTTAACTTTGTTACATACATATATTCTTGAAAACAATTAGCAATGGGAAGGAACAGTTATACATCATGAAGAAGCATCAATTTACCTTGTTATCATATTATATTGTTTTCATGTCTGTTAGCAACTGATTTTTAGCATTACTCCTACTCATTTGGTGGCTGGTATACTGATGAAAAGACCTGAATACACTTTGCATTTCCCATGACAGAATAAATATCAGGTAATGTATGATTTTTCAGGTGTAGCAACAGATATTACAGGGTATTTGTTTTTTACCTTTACATGAAATCCTAACTCCTTTGAAATCAGTATGCATCTTGCCATTGCTTTTAATGAAGACCAAATTTCACCTTTTACATTATAGAATATGGCAAATTTCTTGCTTTAATACCAGGGATCTTTATTTAACTTTCTTGAGCCCCAGAAGTCTGTAATGCCTTATTGTTTTAGTTGAGTAAACAATTCATCTTGTGGCAAAAGGTGGAGAAATGGCTTTAGAAGTTTCTTTTTACAACTTTAAATATTTCAGCATGACCACAGGAGAAGTAAAAAATCTGCAGAAGAAGCCTAGCTGAACCTCAGAAAACTGATTCATGTGACACTGGTTTTATGTCTCTCCTGCTCCTGAGATGGATACACAGCACGGGAGTTGTGTGATCCCTCACCCCTACTAAATGAGGGGAAAATGCATGCTTTCTATTACAGGCAAACAGTTAAAACCTTCAGTATTTTTCTTCTGCAAAGACCTGTCAGGGATCTTGCTGAAAAAGCACAGGCAAATGCATTTAAATTTCATAATTATATAACTTAAGATTCAGTTCTGTTGAAAAATGTTTAGTTATGTGTCGTGGTTTAACCCCAGTCGGCAACTGAGCACCACGCAGCTGCTCGCTCACCCTCCCTGCCCCCCGGTGGGATGGGGGAGAGGATCGGGGAAAAAAAAGTAAAACCCATGGGTTGAGATAAAGGCAGTCTAATAGGACAGCAAAGCAAGAGAAAACAATAATGACAATAATGATGATAAAAGAATGTACAAAACAAGTGATGCACAATGCAATTGCTCACCATCCGCCGACCGATGCCCAGCCAGTCCCCGAGCAGCGGTCACTGCCCCCCGGCCAACTCCCCCCAGTTTCTATACTGAGCATGGCGTCATATGGTATGGAATAGCCCTTTGGCCAGTTGGGGTCAGCTGTCCTGGCTGTGCCCCCTCCCAGCTTCTTGTGCACCTGGCAGAGCATGGGAAGCTGAAAAGTCCTTGACTGGTATAAGCGCTGCTTAGCCACAATTAAAACATCAGTGTGTTATGAACATTATTCTCACACTAAATCCAAAACGCAGCACTATACCAGCTACTAGGAGGAAAATTAACTCTATCCCAACCGAAAGCAGGACATTATATTAACAGTGGAATTTCAAAAGCACAGTTATTACATTTACCCCTAATAATAAAACAGTTCCTCTCAACTGAAAAATGTAATTCTGCAGTTTATCACTTCTTTTTCTTATTGTACTATCCCCAAAATAAAATAAGTAAGTAAATAAATAAAAATTTATTGTTATTGCTGTCATGTTCCTCATACTTAGTAATTTTGCTTTCTGTTACCATATTATGGCACCTCTTCCTCTAAAATGACAAAAAAAATGAGAAAGAAGATGAGTAAATCTGGCTTGGCTGAATTCAAAGAACTGCAGTTGTTTTTCAAACCATAATTCATCTTGTCATGTAATCTTATATTGCAGTTAGCATCTATATACATATTTTTAAATTTAAAATGTATTTCTCTTGTTGCTGTATTCATGCTGAAAACCTTACTGTGGCTACCACCCAAGAAGGGAAGCCACATTAGACCCTTGAAAGCAATACTTTTCAGGGCTTCCAGAACAAGGGCTGTTTCAGAGAATATTGAGAGAGAATCGTTCCTGGCCCATCACAAAGCAGCGCAGAGGCAGTTGCGGCTCTCACAGAAACTTTGCACCAGATTACAGGACAGAGGGTGCTTTTTCTTATCCTGCTAGGCTGTTCAAAGGAGAGACATTTCTCTTGCTGAATAAACAGTAATTGCAGAGCTGAGCAGTGATATTCAGTAGTCAGTGGGAAAGAAGAAAGCAAAAATAGTCACTGCCTGGTGGATTGAGTCAAACCGCAGATGCCCCAGATGAAAACCTGATGTAGTTGTGTAGGAGAGATGGTTCTTTTTCTTGGACTATCCAACAACAATCAGAAAAAGAAAAAATCTCATTTTAAAAGAAAAGCTCCAAACTGTACATCTTTCCCTGTGAAAGGTTTATGAATGTCGGTTTTTCAGAGCTTTTTTGTCCAGGGAACAGTGAATGCAAATTTTTTAAACTCAATTTAAAAAAAAAATCTATGTGTCAGCTACTCTTCTCTTTAAGTCAGAAAAAATACGGCACATACTATTAACAATGTTAATTAAACTGTTTTTCTTCCTTTCTGTAGCATGTGTCTCTGAATGCCTATATGAGTGTGAGGAACAAATATAACACACATTTTGTTTCTTCCCATACCTTCAGGCAGGCTGTTCCTCCAGGAAGCAGTGCAAGGTCTAGGAAAAGTAAAGAAAGGTGTAAAGGAGACTGTGAAGAGGATGAGCTATTTAGTTGAATAAATAATTACATAAAGTAGGACACAGGATAAAAGACATGAATCTATTTAAGCATAGTTTGTAAACCAGAACTAGTTTATGTCCCTAGCTGAATTAATGATAATGTCCAGTGAATACCAAGGGAGCTAGACTGAGGCTACTGCTGTGGATGAAATAAAGGTCTGATTAAAAATCTGTTTTAAAGAAAAGAACAAGGGAAAGACTCTGTTCACTTCAGCAGGGCTTGGACAGGCCCCAGCTAAGTTGCCTCCATGTCCATACTATACCTAGTAGTCCCATATATCTTCAGGTAGGCACACTACAGGGAATGTTTGGGTTTTTTTCAGATTATGAAATGTGGAAAAACCTTTCCTAGGTTTACAAAATAACTCTTTTATGAATGCACATTGCACAGTTATGCAATGTTTTACCGTAACTACATGTTTTACACAGGCCTTAGTATGTATTCAAGAACTTCAGATGAGTTCAACACAAACTGCTCACATAATGCAACATCGGATGGTATTTCAGCACTTAATGAATCCCAAAGAATTGTGCTGGGTTTTGCTCCAGTGGCAGGCAGCTGGGAAAGGGTCAGATAGATCCCCTTAGAAATATGTCTATAAGCTAAAAAACTGATTGTGGTGAACAGTCTCGGGGTATGAAACATTCCATGGCCAAAATTATGGGTGGTTTCTCCATCCACATTTCAGGAAATGCAGTGCTTAGATAGTGAATAGTAGCCTAAGTCTGCTTATGTATACTAAGCAAGATGCTGCTAATGAAGTCTGTCCTTGCCAATAGACGAGGGTATTCCAGCATCTGAAATTTTTGCTGACTGGGATTTATTGTTTGGTGACGTATGGAGCTTGGAGATGAGTCAGGAAACACCATGTTTTTTTGCTATAGCAAGGCCAGAAGAAGCAGACTGCAGTTCAGAAGAGCGGAGCTGGCAGAAAGGTTATGCAAAGAAGAATTCTAGTAGATTGGGAGGAGACCTGGCCCAAGGTCAGAAGGTTTCTCATGAATATTCCTGTGCTTTTGGTTAATGCAACAGAATTTTCTTTCTGTTGCTCTCCAGAATTATGCATTGTTCTTCAAAAGGAATCAGATATTTTATGCAAGATGTTCAGAGACTCAGTTTTGCTACAGAATCTTTTAGTAAATATGGGTTATTTTCCAAAATAATTCTGCTATCTTTCAGCCCAAATCCACATTTTTCTGCACAGAGCATTACTTTAATTATAGTCTTAAATTTATCTACTGAAGTGTTAAGCAGTCATATTTTGAATTGCCAACTAAAATGGTTACATTCTCCTCGGTATTTGCCTTTCTTGCCCAAAACAAGTAACCAGGTTTTCTTTAAGGTTTTGCATGTATGAGCATAACTGTTTCAACTCAGTTAGACTCTTGCCAGGTGAACCACAGAAAGTACCCTCCCAGTTAATTGCAGTATATTCTTATCTTTGCAAAAAGAGAGGTTTAGTCAGTGTGCTTGTTTGCCCTTTAGATCTCAGGTTGATAGTCTGCCAAAAAGCCCTGGCTACCTTCACTCCTCTCTCTTCACAGACTCTCAGTGACACTTTGCACCTGAGTTCTGTTTGTCACTTGGAGCGAAGATGATAACTTAGTGAATTCTCAAATGTGAAATCAGTGTGTCAGATCTGGGTAATTTAGATGTGTCCAGAAAGCCTCAGGCTTAAAAAGTTCAATAAATTCTGGCTTTTCAATAGGTATGCTAGACCCATCTTTTGTTTCGACTTTGTCATCTCACCATAGGAGAAGTATACTGTCATTTGTCTACGATGACTGTAATTAATGCCTCAGCTCCCAGTTCAGTCTTTGGAGGGCTGCAACTGGATAATTCATTCTCTGTAGTGCACTAAGAAAAGAATGTATCTACTTGTCCAAAATGACAGTACAGCTCCTGTATGCCGTCAGACATTTGTTTGTATTCACTCAAGTGAATTCTTAGGTTGATCTTTGTCTAACCAACTTGTTAAGTCATTCATCTTAATTTTCCTGGTTGCTAACGTGTGCTCTACCCATATTTTTCTTAAAACTTTTCCATCATCTTATAAATGACTTGATTGTTTTGTGGCTTCTGGGGGAAAGAAGTACAAAGTCACAACTAGGAGTCTTCTTTCATTTTTTTTTTAAACATTTCCTACAAACAAAATAATGTATAAAAGTCTGCTACTGGCTAACATATTCCCTGAAAAGTATGATGAAGATGTACAAAACAAAAAGAGTCCATAAATGAGAGACCACCCCTACAGAAATTACCACCTTTGAGATATCATTCTTACTTATCAGATATTCGAACAAGAACTGATTATGTAAATATAGATATTTCTTCTTCACATCCACAATTAACAATGCAGCAAATAACTGTTGTAATCTTATTACTATGTGTAATACCGATGGTAGGCAATTAACAATACTTGTTGGATAATAACATTATCGCTGGAAAAGGGATCCAGGCTTAATGACTATTTCAGCACTTCTGTATCAGCAATCAGCATAGTAAGGGCTTTATGTGAGAAAATAGCAGATGGCATCATCAAATGCATCTCTTCTGCTGTTGGGTTTGTATAATGTCCTACTCATCTGTTTCCGTTGGGTGCATAACGTGCTGTTCATCTATTTGATATCTGGCTTCCTGTTTGACCCTTTCAAACCTGTCAGTGAAACAGCAAAAATAATTGACACC
This sequence comes from Ciconia boyciana, assembly GCF_034638445.1. Classification (NCBI taxonomy): domain Eukaryota; kingdom Metazoa; phylum Chordata; class Aves; order Ciconiiformes; family Ciconiidae; genus Ciconia; species Ciconia boyciana. The sequence goes on along the minus strand of NC_132935.1, from coordinate 55,651,650 downwards.
TTGGGAGTGAAGAAAAAAAAACAGGAGAAGTTAGAACTGCTGGAGAGAGGAGGGATCCTTAGAGAGCTGCTCTGAGAGGAACAGGGTTGCAGGAGCACACCCTGTCAAACCATGCAGCACCAACTGCAAGACTTTTCAAAAGAGGGTTAAGGAGCGAGCAGGATGCTGCAGTGTTTTAATAACCTAATTGTACCTATTCCCGAAACAGCCGATTAAGCCTTATGCCCAGCAAAATGCTTATTGAATAATTAGTTCCACAGTAGTGCCAGATTTCAAAACAAAACAAAACAACTGCAAACAAGAGTATTGGTCAGGAAGCAGGAAAAAAAGCAATGGATATTTGAGAGCAGCGAGATCTCTTTATTATTAACCCATAAAATTCACTTCATGGTGGACTAAGAAAAGCCTGGCAAAATTAGAACAGATGGGTGTGCTGTGGTTACTACTCTCTTCAAATGTTTACTAAGTTAAAACAATTGGCATCTAAAATGACCAGATAACAATATGTGTAAAAATTAACTATACAAAACTACTGCAAGAGTATCTAATAAAAGGGAGTGTGGTCTATGAATGCAGGCATGTACGACACCTGATCTAAAAGTTATGCATCCAGTATTATGCATTATTATGCATTATCATACATTGCCTGTTGGAGGCATTGGTTTAAATGTTTTTCCAGGAAATGTCTTATTGGTTTTTGCTACCAAGTGAAATCCAGTGACGTAAGTCTGAGCTAAAAAAAGGGGAAAATAAAATGTGATAAATTGTGAGGCGCATGGTCTCTGTCATTCTTAATAAAAAATATTCAGTGAAGCAACAACTGAGATGAAGAGAAACAGAAGAACAAGTAGTGGGTGTCACAATACCTTACTTCAAGCATTTAATGTAGGCATCTACATATGAGCTAGTCAGCTAAACACCTATTATGGTACAGAAGAGAAATAAGCACTTCTAGAGCAGTTTTCACCTCATCCTAATTTAGATCTGTGCATTGTAGTTGTTTATAGAGGTGAGAAATGAATCCCACCCTTGATAGTTATCTTTTATGTATTTGCAGCATCTTATTTACTGCGTTCGATTCAACGAGATTTATCTACCCACACAAATAAGTCAGAAATAATTCTACTCACTTTGACTTCAGTAACCATGAAAGCATTGATGCTAAGCTCAGTGTATGTGCCGGACAAAGGGACAACAGAGGGGAGAAGGTATATAAGAAGAAATGTATTTACAATAGGACAGCTCAAATGGTTGATCTACATGCAATGGAAAGCAAGGCATTTTCAGGGACAGCCAGTTATCCAGAGAAGGAGCGAAGCCATGAAGACTAAGAGAGAGAGATACAAATTATGGAGAGCTAGGAACACAATTTAAAAATGATCTGCCAAATTTTAATCTTGAGCTTACTGGTTCAAAAATACCATTATTTTAATTGTACTGAGCAGTGAACTGTATAGGAATATAAAGTAGTTTTCCATAATTTGAGCCAAAAAAAGTATAAATAAACTCAGTGATATTTATTTGTTTAAAATGATCTATTGCCATGTCATCAGGCTTTATTTATTAAGTCCCTATTGTCCAGATGATGTCTCCAGTCAGTGCTATCTGTAATGTTTAACATTACTCTGTAATTTTCTTCTTTGGTTAACCAAAGAGCATGTTCCAGAGTTATCATTATTATGCACATTATGCAGCTTACTTAGACCAGTACAAATAGCAGCAAATGTCACTTAATTCAGAGCAGTTCTTCTGCCATAAAAGCAGTGTGAAAATATCCTGAAAAATTACTATGTAAAATTAGAACTAGTTTATTCAACTAAGCAGAAGACGTGTATTCATACTTGTAACTTGATTAGTGCCAGAAATAAGTATTGTACTCCTTTCTTGGGTCTTGTGTGCATTTGTGAATCAATACAACTGTGGGAATGTAAGATAGATTCTATTCCAACTTTTATGTCTTTAATAGAATAAATGACTTAATCGAACTTCAGTCATCTAATAGTTAGACATCTAGACTGTTCAATTCATGACAATATTAGACATCCATACTGTTTCAAAAACCATCAAACATCTCAGCTTTCTTATCCTAGCTGCTTCAAGTACCTGTCCTGAGATTAAAGAATGATCCTCTGGAGGTTTCCACTGCTATTAAAGCTAGATTGGAAAACAAGCTTTGACTAACCTTTAAAGGGTTGAAATCAAGTGAGAGGAGTCTCTCTTAGATCGTCATCCCATAAGCTGTTCCACAATGGTTTATCACTGTGCCTATTTCAAGTCACTGGGGAGATGGGCTGTATGTTGTGCCTTTAAAGGCTCAGAGTCCAAATTCGTTGCAAGACCAGTATATATGAACTAGGTGGCAAAAAAAGAGCCAGTTTGACACGCTGGCATTTGAACTGATGGAGTATTTTTGGCGTTAAAAAAAAAACAAACTCCAAGTTTTTTTGGAAGCTGCAAATCCACAATACATTTTTGTATAAACATTGTTTAAAGTAGAAGCTCAGAAGTCGCATTTTGTGGGCTAAAAATATAAAGTTTTCCAATTTGAGCACGCCAAAGAGTTCTTACCTTTGCAGCAGAGATGTAAGAGTCTTATAACAAGACAGATATGTTTGTGTGTACATCAACACTTGGCCATCCTCACTGAGGTATCCATCACTGCTATTCCATTTTGCAACTAATGATCCTCTTCTAGAAACATGTCCTCCCAGAGATGGATGACAGCTGGCTCCAGAGACAAGTGGGAAATCTGGCATCTTAAATTCAAGAGATCATCACAGCGTGCCTGATGCCTATTACAGATATAGGGGAACAGCAGCCACCTAGGCGACAAGCAGAATACTGTTGCCCCACTGAAGAACATGGTGCTAATTACAATAATTTCAAGGAGGAAATTTCTTAACTCAGGCCAAGTTAAAAACTGTACTGTAAAATGAATGATTTTATGCACAGCAGTTTCCTCAAGGTCAGGCATTTTGATGCTTAGTGAGAGAAAACACTGGATGTAAGTAACCCCTGCTGCTTGTCAGTAAGAACTGTGCCAGGGCAATATATTTTTTTAAGACAATAAAGCTTATGTTGTTTTTATGGTAGCTTATACTGCACATATGACAATGCTTCTTTATTTCAGTTCTAAGGACCCTGTAGCTTAGTAAAAGCTTTCTGCACATTTAGTTGCAGGTTAATTTATATTTCAGAATGCAACTGTGGATTCATGAAATAAATCATCTGCAGTGGAGCAAGAACAAGTTTTGCTCTCTCTGCTAGATGCCTTTGGAGAGCGCTGCTGGTATTCTCACACAATTATTCTCAAGATTTCTTTGGGTAGTCAAAGAGCTTTTACAATGACACCTGAACATTTCCATCACCACTCTGCTCCTCCCAGTTCCCAATACCCACCTCCTTGCCATATCATCATTAACATCTTTATCATCATCTCTAACAGTCACCGAAATTAATATTTCAAGTAGGCTCTTGGCCTGCTGTTTGCGTATGGTTGGCCAGATGAGCACCAAGGCCACCAGTGAAACACATACATTTTTGAGGGCTTGAGTGCCTGAGGACCAAAGATTTGAGGCTTTCCACACACATTCAGCGGCTTGCCCTGTAGTAATGGTAACAAGTTGATTGTCCCTACCCTGCCCACCATCCCTATGGCACCCTGATGTCTATTTCCAAAAGCAACAACATACAGACAATACCTTCCACTGGCTACTGCTTAGTATAAACTAGCAAATAGCACCCTGGAAAAAGCATGTTTTTAAATCTCACAATCTTGTTCCTTCGGCTGACGACACACCGTGTTGCTGTAAGGATTTTGTTAGGACAATAAAGTAGCAAACATCAGCTTTTTTCAAAATAAGGCTTCTGACTGTCAGAGGGATTGCAGTAATTACACTTTCCAACGTAAATTCAAAAGATGATGCCAGCGTTTGAGCTCAAGGTCCCTGCAGAAGTGGGTTTCACAACATGGTAGGGATCTGCTGACCCCGGGGAACCTGAAGGAATTGCTTTTCTCTACAGTTATCTGACACATTTATCGGCACAATTTTGCATTTCTAATTCAGTGCTTCACAGCAGTAGCTTTTCAGGGTGAAAATGGTGTTTGGAAAATTACCACTACCTTTAAGTCATTGAGTTGGCTTCTGTGAACTGAAACTTGCCAAAATCAAAGACTGACCCAGCTGGGAGAAGTGACGGTTTGCTGATGGTTGGCATATGTACCTTAATTCTCCTACACAGTCACCTGATCTTTTCCTCTTTCTTTCCAATGAGTGCTGTCGTTACCCATTATAACTACCAATATTTTTTTTCTTATTTTCATTTGTCTTTTTAGTCATCTCTACAGCTTGCTTTATTTGTATTTTTGGCAGCAGACACTTCAGAGACTGGGTTGCTTAAAAAAGTCTGTTTTCTTCACAGTTGCTAGACTTCGCTGTAACATGCCTCTGGCTCTTTGGCTTTTTATTTTAAAATTATTTTTTATCACATTGTGTGAAACATGAGTTATTCCTAGCTCTTCCTGCCACATGGACAAAAGTTTAGGAAGTGTGATTTTTTTCAGACAAGATATTGTTGTTCATTACAATAAGGCCTAGCACCAACAAGTTTAGTTTTCCATTTTGGCTATGAATTCACATCAGTTTCTCTTAACTACTAGTTCTAAGGACTGGGACAGGCCTTGGTTGAGGACTGTCAGGCTGTCTCAGCTGGCAGAGCAGGCGGTACAAGGGTGAGGGAGGCATCCCCTTTGGCAAATAGCAATTCTCCAAGAAACGATGAGCCAAAAAAGTTTTCTTATTTCTGTTCCTCTTGAAGGGCACTAACACAGCATGACATAATGTGGCAGAGCTTTGCCAGGCCACCCATGTTGCAGGCCCTCAGTGTAAGCTATATTTGCTGTATAAGAGCAGTAAATAAGTAACATTAGCGGATGTCTGGGCATCATCCTTCCTTTGTAGATTTCCATATCCCCAGTCCCATCACTTACACACAAGCCTTGCAGAGAGCCCAGCTGAGATCTAATGCAGCCCAGTCTGTCTTTGCATAATGCACGGCCTTTATATACGTGCACAAAAAACTCCCTTCATGTTTCTTGTTGACATTAGCTCTGGCCTTCACTGAAAATCTCCTAAGTAAGTTAAATCACAAACAAGCTGTCTCCGGAGACTGAGGGAACACTTTGGTCCTGCACACCAAGTACCATCAGGTTGTACAGTCCTTTATACTGTTAAGAAGCACAACGTCTGCCTGTCTTACAGACCTCACCTCTCAGAGGCCATGAGTTACATTTTCCTTTTGACTCTAGCAGTTAGTCACGTATGCTGTCCTTCGAAGGCTGGTGAGGTAACCTCTGTCTCTGTGCCTCTTTCAAATGATGGCAGTGATTATGTGTGAAAGTGGTGCCTGCAGTCCCTTTTGTATTGGCAGTCAGCTGAAGCACTCTCTAATGTGAGTAACTCTCTTGTGCCTTCTTCCTTCACAAATTGTGTACATGTGCCTTCTTAGGGCAGGATCTAAGTTGCAACAACAATATAGGCCAATAACCTCCTGCAGGACACTTCAAACTCCGGTCCCTCTGGCATTTCCTCTGCATCATTAGGGGTCCTAGCTTAGAGCCTGCTGGCTTTCGCGAATCCCAATATACCTGTCCTATACACCTAATAGCAAAGAGTTTAGTTGCCTTAATACAGCATTACATGTTCCATTCCTTGAACTGGCCATCTTAGTCTTGGGCATTATGTAGGCACAACCCTAAAGTCTGTTTCCTAAAGCTGATCCTTGTTGTTACTTTGTTAATCACAAAGACCATCTAGAAAGATCTTCTCTTTCAAAATAGTTTTCCTCAAACAGGCAAGCCATCAAGAGTAAATCCCACGCAGGGCTGTGCCTGTCCTTCTGACACCACATGGGATTTAACAAATTTAGCTATCTATAGTACAGCTGTTTAGATTTGAGCTTGTTTTGTGGATACCTTTTGTACTCAGCAGAGAAAAACAGGTGTTTCTGGGCAGTGATTCATCTCACTCTAAGCAAAAAATAGGTCAGATGAATTACATTCTTGGATTGGGGTGAAATGAACCCAAATGAACTTCAGAGACCATTACAAGGGCCTGATGCCAAATTTGGATGATGCAAATGTCACATTAGCTTCTGCTCCTAGTAAGTGAAAAAGACATAGTCACTTCTCAATTCCTCTGAAGAGTGACTCACAAACTACAATAAAGAAATGGACAGGGAGCTGCCATCCAGTCAATAAAAACCACAAACCACAGGGAATTGGAGGGAGTGTAGGCTGTCTTTATTTGCAAACGATGTATGTCTCAGACAGAGGTACCTGAGAGACGGCATCCTGCTCCACGATCAGTGGCTGCAGCTGGGGCAGAGGATGACAAGCGTAACAGCAGGTTGGAGGAAGCAGCAGTATTGATGGCTAAGAGCCTCAGCTGAGCCCTACAGAAAAAGCTGCACCTTCCCACCCTTACAAGAGGGGACAAGGTATCTTTGCTGTGTAGAAGTGGCATGCATTCTCCTTAAAACAAAATTGCTAAGTGGGCATAGCAGTTTATTCTTAAAGACATGATATATCAGTTTCTTCTGTGTAAACAGCTTTATTTTGTAAAAGAGGAAAGGGGGAGCATTTCCTTTATCCTTGGGGGAAATGGTGGCCTACTTCTATCTAATGGCACCCTCGGAAATCCACGCAATAACAATAGTTATTCTGAGGAAGAGATAGAGATTTTCAGGGCTCTGTTTTGAAAGCCCAAACTTCTACATGTTAAAGGGCACTGTTATCAGACAGTACTCAGCAGTCACCTTCATTAAATGAGTCCCTTCCTCTCAAATTGTGAAGTCAATCATTAGTCATTCTGAATATCTCAGTCCTGATTCTTCAGCAAATGCCTTGGTGCTGATGCTTTTTTCTGAAACCAGAGGTACTGATAAGCACAGCAGAATTGCGCTGTGTCAAAAGAGTACTAACAAGAGGAAGGTAACAAGAGATCTGCTGTACCTTAAGAGAATCCCCATTGCCTGGTTGTTTAAAAATCCAAGCTTAATCTACTACTACTTCCTTTACAAAACAAAAATCACTATTTTTTGTCTCAGCAACTTATTCTAATAGGTTATTCTCCAGCCTAGACCTTTTGTGAAAGTGTCTCCTTATGATCTTTACATCTAGTATGTTTGCATCACCCTACACCCAGCGAGACCGTAATAGTAACTTTGGTTGACATTTGTGTTGTGTAAGATTTTGACATCTGTCTCTTTGCTTGGTTATGAATGTTTGATTTTTAGCCCGTCTCCTTAATTATGCTTGTTCGTTCCAAAAGCTTGTTTATATCTTTCCCCTGTTAACTTTTAGAACAACTTCTGCATGGGCCAACCACGTCCACTGCTAAGGGTCTGATCCTGCAAGTCTCAGCTCTCAGAGGATCAGGCCCTTTGACACCTGCAAGTTACAACCTGTTTATTTATGTGTGTTGCAGCCCCTGAATAACGAGGTCGGGCCAGGCCAGCTGCATGAGTAAAGCATGAGGAGCCCGGTGGTCCCCTCGCCAGTGCAGGGGTTTGGTGGCCTGCCCAAGGGGTGCTGCAGCTCAGGGGCAGCTCAGGGACTCGCTTGAGCTTTGCTAAAGGCAGCACCTCTATGGGCGCACAATAAAACTGCCTGGGACCGTGACTGAGAGCCCTCACTCTGAATGTCAGAAGTGGCACCTGCGTCCCAAAGAGTCAGACACTTCTCTGCCATCCTTATTCAAATTCTTACTGAAAGGATGTGGGTTTTTTTGAATTGGTCATTGCTGGAAGGACATCTTGAAGCTCTTAGTTATGCAGCAATTATTCACGCTATACACACTTGTATGGAGCAAGTTTTTACATTTCCTTTCAACAGTATTTTGGATGTGCCAGCTTACTTCATTTGCTAAAGTAGGCTTAGTTAGGAAAAAAAATAGGCTGTTTGACCTTTGAATTAAACTGTCCATTTGTTGAACATTCCCTATTATCACAATTACAATACGTATCATATTAATGATAATTAATTTATGGTTTTCTCCCTGGATAAATCATTTGTGCAGATGACAAACTGTAAAGGTCTAAGCAGTGACTTCTAATGCTCTCACTTGACTCTTAGTTCCAACTTGTCCCAACTCTACTTACAAATATGATCTGTTTTCTTTCATTAGTATGTCCCCATGTGGCTTACTTAGGCATCCTTTGAAGAGCTATAAATTTAATTTTAAATATTTAAATATATGTCGTATAACTTTTTCTTTCAGGATTTCTACATGGTAAGAGATTGAGTTGTCAGAAGGAAGACAAGCTTCATTTGGGCCATCTGTACTGTAGAACAATGAAATTTTATATTCAGCAGGTTGAACCATTTTAATGAGCAGGGCATGAGAAATGAAAAGTATGTTTCTTTACAGAGCTTGAGAGACTCCGTTTTTTTTCTCAGAACTTGCAACATAGAATGGTCCAATTATAAGCAAACTACCAAAGTCATGGTTGGATACATTGACTCAGGAATCTAGTGCTTTCAAAGGGAAGTTGGAAAGTGTATGTCTCTCATGTATACACTTCATCATCATTAACAGCTATGAGTCGTGCCGTAGTTGATATGCAGCATCATCAAGTCACCTTACTGCCTTGCTCAAATAAATTCAGAAGCTCTATTAGATTTACCTTAAACTGTGCTTTATTTCCCAGAAGTTTATATTAGCTGCAGTTTTACTTTCATTTTCCCCTCTGTGATAGCAGCAGGGCCTGTTATATGTTTTCCAAGTGTTGCATTTTCCTTGATGAGTTTTATCTCTTTTTGAACAAAATAGTATTGCAACTAGAAAGCCATAATAACTTGAATATAAACACACAAAATATCACCTGAAATTTTCATGTTTGAGATTGAGCAATACAAAACTATATCCTAGCTTTTTTTTTTTTTCCCCAATGGGAAATGCTACAAGAGAAGGTCTTTTTAAAAAATTAAGAATACCTGTGAAGATTTTTTGTTCAGTTACTGCTTTATTTTTATTTTATATGTTTGTTTTGTATTCTTTTATTTGAGAGAACAGGAACTTTTCATGATGTTCCTGATCCAAAAGCCTCATGTTAATATTTTCCAAAGAAGGAATTTTCCTGCCTGTTTGAATGTTTCTGCAGATTTTCAAACCAGAGCACTGTTTAAATTATGTTAGCCAAATGATCCCAGATAGACAGTGATACCCTGACAGATTACAAATATATCCACTTAGGAAGTGAGGCACACAGAGCTGAAATGTTAAAAGATTTGCTTTTATTAAAACAAGTCTTTCATGAGGGATACTCTTTGACGAGAGTGTATTTTTTTTACATGTATACCTCCAATGTCCTAAAAATCTTTGGATCAAAAGCCATCCATGCTATCTTAACTTCATCAAAGAAAACCGTTTCAGCAGACCTTCAGAGACCTCTCCGAAGAGGATGGTCATTAAAGTAGGGTTAGGAAGGAGGAGATAAATTATTCAAGTATGGTATTATGAAGAATACCATTATCTTGGAAGGACTCTAGTCCCTTCACAACCTTAACAATTTGCAGAGAGGTGGCTGTACTAATTACTAGAACTGTATGAATATCTAGAAATAGAGTAGGTCAAAGAGTCTTCCTTGAATAAGCAACTGGACTGACTGCCAACGCGGTAAATTGCTTTACTGAAATGTCAATGAATTATTCAACAAGATTTCTTTTTTGTCATTTCTTTGTGGCTCCTCATCTCCTTCCCCTGATAATAAGAAAATACACAAGTTCCTGAAGATATTAGATTATTTTTACTGCAGCAGTTTCTAGGAAGCAAAGGTTTGGTATGCTTTGTATTGACAAATAAATACAAAAAAACCATATAGTCACTGTCCAGAGAGCTGTTCATGTTCATATTCACTCACTATAGTCAACATGCAACAGGGGACAAAGAAATAAGTATTGAGATAATAGAGCAATGAGGTGCTAAGAGTCAAAAAGCAGAATTGCAGCTAAATGGGCCATGGGTCTAGGCCTAAGCATGGGGCTGGGCATTTAAAGGAGGATTAAGTGAAGTATTTATTTTACGAGAAATGTTGTTTCTGCACCATTTGAGAGAGCATAGATTAGGAGACATTTCTGTGAGTGGGAGATGCTACCCAGAATCTTGTGAACGCTCTCAGAGATATGGTCAAAGAAGGACATGTTCTTCTCCACAGAGAAATTAAAAATAAATTTGTATAACTCAGACTCCACAACTGAAGACTGGAAAGAAAAAACAGAGTGCAAATATTCTGCCTGAGCCAGACCTGGACTTTAATACTAAACACCAAGCAGCAGTGGGGATTTCTAAGTTCAGAAAATAAATGTTTAATTGTCATCTGGGCAGCAGGTAAAGGAGAGGAAGGAAGACTGTAACTCATGAGAAAGAAAAATATAATTTGGGATTAAGGGGAAGAAAAAGATTGCACTCTTTAAGTGTACAGCTGCAAAACCATTAGTAGATTAAATGGAAATGGACTAGTTAAATTGCTTATTAAAATTATGATATTTTATTAATATAATAAATTATTTTTTTAAACATAAGTTTTCATTGTTCCTTATTTGTATAGCAGGTAAGGTGTGTGTGGTCTTCTGAGACTACCAAAAAGATATTGCTCTACCTGGGAATATAAAAACTCTACCCTGACCTTGCAACCAGATCTATGCCCAAAAATGCTTAAATGAAAATATTAAACAGATCTTTTCTTGCAACAGAGACTCTGCTGGTAGCCTGAGTCAGGGCTTGAGATCTTACTAGGCAACAGATACATATAAAGAAAAAGAGTTAAGATCATCTAGCAAACTGTGAAATTTAATTGGCATTTTCTTAGAGCCTCTCTTTGCTTTGCCATTTTTTAAAAAAATCTATTCTTCGTGTATTAATATTTGCATTCTTGTAAGAAAAGCTGGATTTTAGGCACCAGTACTTGAATAAAAGGAGATTTACTTCATCCTTTTCCTGATATATCCACCTTCTGTGGTTTCTGAAAAAAACTAAATAAAAGTCACATATGAAGTGTGGCTTGATTTCTACTTTTTCTTTTTTTTTATGTCAGTGTTTATATGGTAATCTATTTGATCCATCAATAAAAATGATGTCTAGATTATTTTACCACCCTGGAAATGCTATCTTATTGTTGTGCTTTGTTTGCTGAATTATACAGGAATCATCAGAAATAGTTATTGCTTCTGATTTGCCCCTTATATTAATGCTATATTTCAGTGTACCTCTTCGACAGACTCATTAAGACACAAGGGCAGGCTGGCGAGCAGAGTGCATCTTCTCCTGCATTTTAATATTGTGAATATGTAGCAAACGCTTCACTGCCAGTTAGAACTGACAAAAAGGAAACATTTCACAGTTTTAAAAACCTGACTTTCTCTGACTGTGCCTTGGCTAACAAAGCTAAGGATAATATCTTGTCATAAATATAGAGCAATGATGAAATTATTCTTTTATTTCTTCACAGTTCCTTGTAAGATTTCTCAGGTTTCAGAGTTGAAGCGGAACATTTTAATACTTGAAGTATTTTGGTATTACAAACTTACCCACACAGTACTGAAGGCTTTGGAGAGCTTGGTTTTGCAAAGAAATTGTCAACATGGATTAATGGCACCACCTTTGTTCACTATCTTGTTTTAATTTGAGCAGAATTGCACTTTATAAGAGTTGTGTTTCCTGAGAGATTGTTCATACTTTTTTCCTCAAAGGAGACAACAATTCTCTGTCATTCTGCATTGTAAGGAATTCATTGTCCTCAACAAGCTTTATGTTTGTTCAAGCAGCACCCGTACAATATAATTTCTGCGATTATGTGGCACTTTTCAGCTCAATGTATCCATTCACAATATTTGTGTTCTACTTAAATATTGCATCTCCTATCATGAGGAAAACCTTATGATTTCTTTTACTTATGACAAAGCAAACCAGGAAGTTTCCATTTAAGACTGAAAACCAAACCCCATTTAGTCCTGTATCCCTCAAAGCAGAGACATATCTAATTCTAACTGACATAAAAACTAAATTAAGTAATAAACCAGACATAAACATTAGCAAAACAGATAGGAACCATATTAGCCAGCTGAGCATTTCTCCAATTACAACATAAGAACTGAAGGTCAAGGTGAGTTTAGTATTTGCTGAATGCACATAGAGCGTAATTGTTCAGTTTAAAAAAGAAATATTACGGAGACATCCATTTTGATGCGCAACCTTGGAGAATAGTTATATTTGTCACTTTCACGCACCCCTTGCTCCCACAAGAGTTCTGTTCACGTGACAGCAATAATCTCCAGAGAGCATCAATGAAACTTTGTGGAGACCTTGCTGTATTAGTGTTAGAATGTGAGATATATGAATATGCATTGGCAACATTATTTCAATTGAAGGTTGTTGAGGCTTCTGCTACAGAGGCATTAGAAGGTCAATTGTGAGATTTAGATTGGTGTAATACTTTGAATGCAAGGCTACAGAGACCAGTTGACGTTTCCATTATGATACTTTGATGAGGTGATTAGTCTAGGAAAATTATTCCATTTCAAACCTGAACCATTAGAAGAATCATTTCACATTATGGGACATTACACTATATTCTGGTAGTGTGATTATTTCAGTATTGTATTCACAGTAAAATAAAATGAATGGCAAATTAGAAACTCTAAGCATGACTTTTGAATAGCTTTATAGGCAAAGACAGAAAACCAAATGACAATACGTTGCTTAGTACATCAGGAATCAGAAGAAATGTGAGACGGTTAAAAGAAAGAATCAGAGGAAGATAACATCCCTTGCAAGAGCTGACTAAAGAAATGGATGGTCATCCAATGAGACAGAAAAAACATCATCATTAATAAGAATCAGAACTTAGAAGCAGGAAATCACAGAACTGGCAAGTGTCTCAAAAATCTTCTGATCCCAACTTCATGCCTCAAAACAAGATCTATGACCCTCCTAACAGATATTTGTCTTACTACTTCTTAAAGACATCTGTTAGCAGAGACTGCATAATCTCCCCAGACAATCAACTCCAGAGCTCTGCTATTTTCATCAGTTTTGCTAGTATCTAAACTAAATCTCTTTGCTACTTAAGCTTATTGCTTCTTCTCTATGCACATCATATACCCTCCATACAGGAAGCAGATTTTTGTGTATTTCAAAACTATTAGTATGTTCTCTGTGGTCTTTTCTTCATCAGGCTAAATAACCTCTATTTGACCTATCATTTTTCAAAGGTTATTATTTCTAGGCTTTGTTATTCTGATCTTTTTCAGTGTGCTCTGATTGATCAACATCTTTCCTGACATATAGTGCCCCAACCTGGACCTGTTCCTCCAGCTAAACCCTTGCTAGTGGTAAGGTTAACTTCATCTGTCTGAAAAGACAAGCAGAAAATGAAGAAATGGTAATTTTTCTGCCCAGAAAATAATAAGTAGTTTAACTCTTGAAATATATTTTGACCAAAAGTGTAGATTATTTAAAATACATTCCATATGCACATCAGAATGGCTTTGAAATGGACTTGGGGTTGGGGTATTTATGACATTTTCAGATTTAAACAAAATGCTCTCTTATTTGAGATTTCTTTTCCAGTCTGGAACCTTTTCAGTTTTCATTGGCATGACTCTTCAAGCAAAATGCAAGATTGCACATGAAATTGTACACACCTTACTATCCAACCATGTATCTGTTCCAGCCACTCTAAATAATATTGTACTGCCACAAGCCTCCTTTCAGAAACAAGCATTATATTTAATATATCTCATCCTGCTTTGTGTAATTTCGCAGGCTTTGGAAGGGAAGAGATTTGTTATGTGACAAATTTACAGATGACAAATACACACTTGTTACAGAAGTCCAGGAAATATCTCTAAAATTTCAGTGAAAGCTAACAAAACTATGTGAGAGAATGGCGCACAACACGTCAAAACTGACAATATGTGCTGGCAGTGTTCATTTGAATTGCTTATACAGATCACCTCATTCAAAATTAATTGCAACCAGACAGAGGAAAGACTTAATGTCATTGTCGAGAGCTCAATAAAAAATTATGTTTAACATGTACTATCCACTAACAAAGCAAAGAAATTGCTAGAATACCTAAACGATGAAAAGGAATGGAAAATAGTGAAGGTTTCACTGTCTTGATAAAAACATGCATGAACCATACAGGTCTTGAATCTGCTCCCAAAAAAATGGATGGATCAGAAAAAGGACAGCAAAGATGAGTATTAAGAACATCTATTAAAAGATGCCAAAAAGAGAACTTGCACTGGAGAGGAGATACACAAAAGAATCCATGAAAGAAATAATCAAGGCAATGAAATGTGCTGAGAGGGTAAATAAGAAAACTCTGCTCACCTTTTCCTTATGTAAAAAAGGAAAAATAGTGCCAGTGAAAGAATGATTCAAAGCAAAGCCATACCTACCCAAGATAAATCCATTATATTCCCTGGCTATGTCCAAAAGATCGGACACAGCAACTTTTCCCAGCTCCCAGGAAAGGATTGTGTAGCTCACACAGGTCCCACCTACACAGTGCAAGAAGACTAGATTTCTCCTTTGTCTCCCTACTTTCCAGAAGAAGAAAAGCCTGTTATGAAGGTCAAAATCCATCCATCTTGCCCAGGGACCTCAGTGGCAGATCACTTGGTGGTGAGCAGCTGCCTTACTATCTGCCAGTAAGTAGTACTAGTCATAGATACTGTGACAATATAAAGTTGATATCAAAATAACAAGAGAATACAAAGTGAGGAAATAAACACGTGGAATAATGACAACATTCAGATTACTGTTACTATTAAGAAGGAGATAAACTTCACTTTTTGGAGAATTAACTAGCATGACTAGTTAATGACTAACATGATTTTACTATGTATTACTATACTATTATTTTCTTGGCATATTCTTTAGAGTATCTGTTCCAGACCATTGTAAGAAATTGAGATATTAGCAAACAGATCATTTGTTTACAGCATTATGAAAAACTTAAACAAAGTCAGATTAATAAGATGGTAAGAATCACTGTTTTAAATGTCTAGGTAATATGAACTTCAGAGAGCTATTTTCCCCACCAATCTGTTGTTTAATTTTGTTTTTTACATTTTGATCACATTAATTTCATACCTGTCTAGCGACTAATGTGGCAATATTTGCTTAACAATCAGTGTTGCAGATGGTGCCATGCCTGGAGGTGGAACCATGTATGGAAATTTCATTATAACTTCAGAAATGAAACTGTCGATTTAGATTATACTATTATGAAAAAAATTAAGTTTCATGTGATGTTAAAATGCTGGCGTAGTGGCAAAACTGTAAAAGCAAGGGAATGCTGTGATAAGGCTTTCAGAAACAACATTACTCTTCTCCCAGAAACTAGCAGCAGGCATGGGCCGGTGCGCTCTCAGAGAAGGAGTTCATTTATCACTATGGATGATGCATTTCGCAAAAAATCAAGCCAGCAAGATGCTTTAACAAATATCTTGCATTTGTTGTTGCCACTCCCTTGTGACACTTAAAAGAAATATAAGTTGAAATATTCAGTCTCTTGTATAACAGCACTGCAAATTTCTGCCTGTGTGTTGAAATTTTTACCGTGGTTAGTGCAGACAAATCCATTGCAGTGTGCTTACCTCGGACAACTTTACAACTTCCTCCACCACCTACCAATTTGTTACTTTTCATGCACTTTAGCGACAGTCATATTTTCTTAGGAAACATCAAGATAATACTGTCATACCTAGCTTGCCATTAATCTGACACGGAGTTTTGCAATACCTGTGGTTCCTACGCATGACAAAGCGTGTTGCAACGCACACCTCCAAGCCTGCAGTCTGACTTGCTGTTGTACATCTAGCTTCCCAGACCCCTCTCCATGGGTCGGTGGAAGACCTCTGTCTTTCAGCACAGTAGTCAGCTTTCCTCCAGCTAACACCAGCCAAATGTGTGTTTTCCCTGCACCCGCTGCTGCTCCTGTGTTTCACATGAAACAACTACGTGAAGAGGAATGGGCTCTGTTGATCTGCACACCCACAGGTTGAGGAAAGCTCAAGTCCTGCACAGTATTTCTTGCTTTCTCCACAAATAGTCACAACAGGAGTGACAAAAGGTTCTGTGCTTGTCTGGAAGAGTTTAAACTAACAGGCTCAGTACTCTTAATTGACCAATATGCTTCAACGGACTCATATAAAAGTTCTTTTTCTAAAAAGTAGGCTGTTTTATCTCCTATATTTTTTAATGCTACGTAATGCCTCACATTGCTTGAAGTAGGTTTCATTAGTCAAACTTGTAAAGATCATCATATTTCCATTGGGAAGTTTAAACTCTGTCTTCCGAGTTGCCTAATATTTAAAATAAGCTTCTTGTTCATAGTTCTAGTACTTAGATTTAGTAATTAAGTTACATCCCAAAATGCACTGTAGCAATAATTTAGGGTATTTCTGGCTTTAGGGGCCTGTGTGCTAATTGTAGAAACAAATTTATTCACAGTAAATTAAGACAAACAGGAAGGCCTTCAGCTGAAATACTGTGGAGAATGTTTGCTAAAGCTGACATGGATTAAGAAGCTTCAGTAAGACTGTACTAGCAACCTAAATGTACTAGCAACCTAAACACATTTCAGAATTTAAACATAAATGGATAATTCAGTTTTTAAAATACCTAGGGAGTATTAACTGAGAGTCATACATGCTAAATCCTGAAGAAATGCTGCCGCTTTAAATGCTTTAAGCTTTGCTGGCACAACTGCAAAATGTATTTCTACTTAATGGAGAACACAAAAGTCTGATAAAATGTTTAAGTATATATTTTCATAACCCATGAGAGAGCATCTGCTTGTGCTTCATTTTGTACAGGTGCATCCCTAGATTTAACTTTGATCTTTTGGATGATCATTATATTTTGATTCACTGTTATACAGCTGTAGTTAAAACACAGGTACTGCTTATAATAGGAAACTCTCCACTTAGATACTGCTGTGTTTATATAACGCTTTTCTATAGCATCCAACTTCCATTGCAAAATCTGGAAATTAGATAATCACGTAATAAGAAAAGTATTAATACCTGGTGTCTCATCCATAGATGAACAGCAGATGTAGAGATTTAAACATTCTGGTAATAATCTGATAACTATTGTTAGTATTGCATTAGTTCAACAAATATTACTTTTCATTGGACGAAAAGCATTTCTGAATTTAATGAGATCAGTCTCCTACTCTGGGTTTTATTTTCCCTTTGGTAAGTACATGTGATGATTTTAAAGTCATGCCATATTTTTTTCCATGGTTATAGGACTACTTGGTAAATAGGCTACAAATCTGACATACACAGTTGCATCATTTAACCACAAGAAGGAGGAATCTTCTTTTCCTTTCAGCCAAAGAATAGGGACCTTATCAGTCCATACGGAGAAGAGGCTTTACTTTCTTCCGGGTATAGATCAAGCCAGCTTCATGGTGCAGCCCAGCAGTGGGGCACGGGCTGGTGAGGGGGCTCTCCTGTGCACTGGGCAGTGTAGGTGGGGGCTCGCACCCCCCAGCTGCACCATCTCCTCCCTGGGAAATGCAGTGCAATGCTGTGTGGTTTGAGTTCAGCTGAGGAAGAAAGAGAGGACCTGTCTCTCTTTAGACTCAACTTTTTTGCTTCCTTTTTCAACACTGATTTTTGTTCCTCAGACTGGTGAAGCTGGACAAATAAACTAAAGGGGAAGATAAAGAGACTGCATGGCTGGGTCCTTGCACTAAATTCTAAGAATAGATTATTTAACGCTTCTTTATGGACAGGTAAGGCCATCGATGTGTCCCTGAGGATAGCTAGCTGCCTGTGTGAAACATATTCTCTCTGCATTTGTTGACCTAATGATTCACATGCTAGTTTTAATCAAATTCTTCAGAACATCCAGTTTCCTGATTCTGGAAAAAAATCTCAACTTCAAACTCTTTGAATATCCCTCCTAGAGATACAGTTTCACAGCGAAATCTGAAATTATTCTGCTTTAGCAAAGCTTGCAGGAATAAAGCCCAAGGGATATGCTACTGCAGAAGACATAGCTCAATTTTAGGCAATGGAGTTTTGGCTATTTACAACACAACTTGTCCCTAAGCTCCTTTGTAATTTGAAAGTGTACTAAGGATATGTATCGTAGCGTGGTATCTAAGTTCCCATTTCTTACCCTCATGGCATGGCTGAGCTTTCATTGTTTCTAGAAGTAGGTCATCATAGTTGTTTTGACTTCAGTGTAACATTTAGAAGAACTAACCCACATTTTGTTAATTTTGAAATATTTCCTTTAACAAAATGAATGCAATTAAAAAGAGATTTATTAAATGACTGTCCAGTTTTCTCTACTTCTGAATGTGTTCACCATTCAGAGTTTAATTTAGTCACTTCACTTTTCAAAGATTTATTTTAAGCCTTCCTGATTTGCTGAAATAGCAATTTGCACATTGTATAAGCTGTTTATAGATTTCAGCTGCTAGAAGAGTGTTAAGGATATGAATCTATTTTGCCTTCAGGCATGTCTGTCAAAGACTGATCTGCAAATGAAAAAATAATTACATACCATTTCAGATTATGTTTTGATGGTAATTTTGATACCCAATATAACTGAAACAGGCTTTTTCTTTAGGGGAGAATAAAAATGGAGAAAAACAACTTTGTTCCAGTGGAAAGAGCAGAGCCATTTATACTTACTCTAAAATACTTGTAATCAGGATTGGAAGTGCTCTCTGTGAAGAGCAAGGGATATCATATCTGAGAGACAGAATGGGTTTGATTTGTCATCTTCCTCTTTCAAATCCTTACTAAGTGAAATATCTACAGCACTTCAGAAGAGGATTACTTCACCTAATCACCTGTCCCCACAGACAGTCGAGCAGATGTGCGTTGTAACTACAGTGGGGTGAGAAACAAGCAGGCAGAAGGTAAATCCTGAGCTCTGGGTGGCAACACCTGTAGGCAGCTTGTCCGCTCTTCTGTTCCCTTCCTGAAGAGCGTCTCTGCCACGGACGGATTTGAGGGAGCTCTTCAGCTCTGATGGCAAAGGAGCAGCATCTCCCTCCCAGGCAGTGATGGTGAGCTGTGTTTTGTCCATAGTTTCCTACAGTTAGAATACTCATTCATTAAAAAGTGCAGAAGGGAGGAGAAAATGAAAGCATTTCTTGCTGTTAATTCTAGTTTTCTGTACCTGCTTTACCTGCTTTCTTAAATCTGTCAGGTTTAGCAAACATAGGGCTAGTAAAAGAATAAAGAATAATTAGAATCCAGCTCTAAACCTGTAAGGTTTGACCTATAAGGAATGAGAGTTTCTTGCAAATGTTTTCCTTGGAGAGAAGTGAACTGGATGGGTGAACTATAAAGTGGGTGAAAAGCTGGCTGAACTGTCGACCATCATCAGTGGTCCCCAGTGCAACCGGCAGCTGCTTACAAACAGCATCCCCAGAGGTCACCACTGGGGCCGATCTCATTCATCATCTTCATCAGCAATGTGGAAAGGAGATGGTGCACACCCTTGGCAAGTTTGTGGGCCTCACCAAGTTGGGGGGAGCGGTGGGTACACTGGGGTGCATGGCCACCATTCAGGGGGCCCCCAACAAGCTGCAGAGATAGACTGATGGAAACCTCATGCAGCCCAACAAGGGCAAATGCAGAGGTCTGCATCTGTGGGGGAATAACCCATGCAGCCCCTGCGTGGGCTGGGGTCGGCTGGCTGGGAAGCGGCTGGGCAGGCGAGGGCGTGGGGGCCTGGCAGATACATGATGAGCAGAAGTCAGCAGCACATCCTGGTAGCAATGAAACCGAGCTCTCATCGGGATGGTGCTAGCGCATGTATAGCCAGTTCAAATTAGGTAGGAGGAAAAATGTCCTCACAGTGAGAGTGGTTAATCCCAGGAGCAGGTTTCCCAGAGAAGCTGTGGAACAAGTGTCCGTGGAGATATTCAAAACTCAGCTGGCCAAGGCCATGGGCAACACAGGGTAACTTTGGAGCTAGACCTGCTTTGGGCAGAACCTTGGATCCAAGGACTCTTTCTACCTAAATTATTCTCTGTTTCTAAGTCAAAGTGCAAAAGCATAGACTACGCCTCCCTGCTTCTAAAGGTAAAGTTTTATCCGGGCAGGGGATCTTGTTCACTGCTCCATCTCACAGACCAGGAAAGTTTCTAACAATGAAGCAAAAACTGCAGGAGGGGACAGGAGGATGATGGAAGAAGGGAATCAGCTCCCTTTTGGAGACATCCATAAGCAGCAGTAGTCTCTATGGATTGTAAAAACTACAGTCTGGAAAATTATTATATCAACCAAACTGTTGGTGTAAATTTACCTAAATTATATGAGTTTGGCATAATTTTGTCTGTTTACATGAGCCAAGCTGTATAATGAGCTATTTTTAACTGGTGATAATGAACTCCAACAGCTTACAGGACAGATGAGAAAGATGGGTCCAACCATGCAGAGATAAGACTGGAAATCAGAAGCCTCCTCACAGATCTACTGCATGCTAAATATTTTTCATAAATGCTTTGAAACATCTCAGATGGAAAATACTGCACAAACGTAAAATAATATCACTAATATTATTGTGCTTTGTATAAATGCTCCTAGCAACAAAAGGAGATGAGGAACACAACCCTGCTACCCCATAAAATTTATATTAAGCAGAATTACCTATGAGCAGAATCTTTTAAGACAGTCTCATTAGGGATCAGCTATCCTTCATGCTATACCAAATGATTAGTAACCACAGTGAAATAATCTTCCACCTGGCAGATAAATGTACAGGATGTCACAAATGGGTATATTAAATAACAGAAATGGAGAACAGACAAAGAAAAACATAACAAGAAAGATTTTGAAGTAAAACATGGCTGTACCAGTAGGTTGTGGTTAGCTACTGTTATCAGTTTCCAGAAACTGTTGAGTCCTTCCAGTACCACTCAGTCTATATATAGATATCATCTTCGTTTTATTGAACAGCATAATGTTCTTCTAGTCTCTTATGTTCTGAAGACCGCAATGCTTCCTACCATAGTCTCCAGTGGCCATGGGCTTTTTGCTAGAGCTTATAGATCTGCTTAGTTCTTCATTTTCAAGTTTATGAGATGCTGGGGTAGAAGAGAAGCGACAAATATGAAATATGAAAATCTGGTCTGTGATCATTACACGTGTAGTTTAGGATCTCAGTGTTTTCTCTGGGACTAAGTTTGAAGACATTGTAAAGATACACATTCCTGTATTTGAGCCATTTCAGACTATTTTTCTGTACTGCCTACCTAGCCTGTGCAACTTTCAGTCTGAATAACTGTTTTCTGCAAAAATTCTAAATAAAGAGAAACTTTCATCCAATGCATGTTCAAAACTAGTCAGGTGTTATCTATTTTACATTACTGCCCAATTTTTTTTGACAAGGATTAGAGATGCACAGAAACAAGGGGAAAATGTGAAGTTACAAAGGTGAAGGTATCATTGCAATAATTCCTTAAATTTTAAGTAGCAGAAAAGAGGAAATAGTTTGTATTATACAATTTTTCCAAACGGACAAATTGCAGGAGTACAATCACTGAGTAGTTATGTATTAGAACTGAGTGAAAAGGAATAAAAAATGAATAAATATGAAAACAATTTATAATTAACATTTTTTGTTGACTATGTTTGCATTCCTTTCTAATGTCTTTTTGGAAGTGTTTAAGCAAATCAAGATTTGTGTTGGCTAACACCCAAGATTTATTTAATCACAAAAAGACATTTTTTGGTGACTAAACAAAATTAATCTGAGTGAAAGCCAATTACAGTTTATAAAGGCTAGCTACAAGAAAGAAACAATGTCAGTCACTATGCTTAGGTATAAAATCACATCTATAATAAGGAATTGTAGGTGACTAAATAATCCACAAGGTGGGAATTTTTTATTTTAAAAATGTAAAAACTAAGCAAATTTAAAACAAGTACTGTATGTTCTCAGATAATTCACTAATTGGATGTAGTAGATTAGACTCACTAAACATATTATTTTCATATTTTTTCTAGTTCTTCCATATCATCATATCTTTCCTTAAGCTAGAAATGAAATTAATTTATATGCAAAGTCATGTACTAGATCAACTTAAATGAGTGGCAAAGTTTTGTAGATTTTATTATCGATTCCATTTTTTCTTGTTATTTTTTTGCCAGCTACATCCAAGTTACACATTAACCATTAAGTTTTGCTTTTCCAGAGTATCTTTCTTTAAAAGCAAGAAGATCTGAAATTGTGAAATTTCTGAAATTCTGAAATTTTTGAATTTCTGAAATTCACTTGTGTTCAGACCCAAAGCCCACTGATGATAAGGAGAAGACTTCAGTGAGTTGTTCCAAACACCCAGTTTGAGATATATTTCATTATCTGCTAGACTAGATTATATTTGGTACATGCCTGGGTACAAAAAGGAACAGGAGGAGACAAGGCTCCTGGGCTTTCCTGGGTTCCCTTCGCAGGATTTAGGTGTTTTTAAAATGAGCTAACTTTCTGAGGTCACTGGCTCTTTCTTGCTCCTGTCCCTATAAGGGCCAGCAGCAGGCGAGCCCCAGGCCTGGAGAACGAATGGGGATTGCTACCAGCCCTGCTCTGCAGTGTCTAGGAAAACCAGGCAGTGAGAAAGCAGATTTTGCATCCTTTTACAAGTCAGGGTTCATCCCCAGTGTGAATCAATGAATATTAGATACAGTCTAGTCTATGATTTGCTATGGCTTGCACCTGAATGATGTTCTTAATACTCATTTTGAGTCTGCATTATTTCTATGAATGATTTTAGAAGACTGTTTTGATTTGTGCTGCTGA
Source organism: Ciconia boyciana (assembly GCF_034638445.1). Lineage (NCBI taxonomy): Eukaryota > Metazoa > Chordata > Aves > Ciconiiformes > Ciconiidae > Ciconia > Ciconia boyciana. Next base: position 55,628,803 of record NC_132935.1, on the reverse strand, counting down.
ATTTGATTGGCTAATCTTTAGCTACAGAATTGCCATTGCTGGTTTTGGATAAAAACAATATACATTACACTGCCTGGAGGAAGATGTTTTTGTCTCCTGTTTGATACCTGACATTGTTCCTGCTGAAATTTATTTGCTGTGATTTCTTCAGCAACCCATTTCTATGCCATGGGGGTTTTTTTTGTCGCTGTTTTGATTTTCTGCTCTCTCAGTTCTTCAAATCATGCTTACCAAGATATGACAGAGTACAATTTTAAAGCAGGGAAAGCAGTGGTGACCACACAAATCCTTTTAAATCCAATCTGCTGCATAGCAGAGTGACACTTGTGATTGGTGGGAAATGTAGACACGCTTTTGATCTCTCTGTAGATAGAAATTCCTCTACAAGATTTGCATTGGCTTTGCATTTTCATTGAATGATTTTTAAAGCGATCATATATTTTGGGTAAATTAAAAAGGAAATTATTTAGTGGGTATGTGCAGATAATTCCTCCTCATATTCTTGTTTGTGCTTTGAAAAACTTCTGTAGAATATTTAGTTCTGTATTAGCAAGGTAACAGAGCCAGTGAGTTGAATTGTGTATGAGTGATGATCGGGTAGTTTATCCTCTATAGTCAGAGTTTAGCACTCATTTTTAATTTAGAAAGATACTATACACTCCATTCAACTTGTACGTAACTTATATCAAAAGATTAGATTATAATCATGCAGCACATAGGATGGAAGGGAGCTTGAAAGTGTATTGTATGTTTTACATCCATTTGTGACAGTTCCTTGTAGACTATGAGCTCTCAAAGGAACAGGACTGCAAGCAGAGAAGCGGGCACTTTGAAGTGTGCTGCTTGCTGCTGGCTGTATTCTTAACCATTCAGTCTTTCCAGAGTGCTTTTATTCCTTTTCAGAATGCAAAATATTCTTTAGTTCCTTTGGCATAGCTGGAAAAAGAATTAAAGTGATGATGAAAAGATGATGCCTACAGCATGGACTAAAGCTATATATCATCTCCTACTTGGGTGTACAACAGAACCACATCCAGGATGGAAAATGCCAATATACACAAAAGAAGAAATTAGGCAAGCTCGTGAGTTAGGGGTGCTCAGGTGAGTGGCACAGGAGAAGAGCTTAACTGGAAGACAGAAACGTGAGTGTATGTCTGACATACATACCCTGGAGCATGGTGTGCCAGCACAGGGCAACTGGGAGAGCAAAGCCTGCAGGGAAAGGGGGCAGAGGGAGCCAAACCTGGTTGTCTTCTTTATACTGCCTCTCGGATGGGACCTTGCAGTGAATGGTCCCCAAAACCACACAGGATTTTGCTTCAAAGGAAGGTAGTTCATTCACTTCAGAAAAAAAAGCTGTACTCACAGCTATGCAGTGTGGACAGCTAAGGACCTAGGAGCAAACTGTGGAGTTAAGTTATGTGCTAGTATATATGGCAGGTGTATCCATAGGCATCCAATTAGACTTTGGTTTGGCTCTACCGTCTAACACACAATTTCCTTCAGCACACAAGAGCCCTGCTTCCACAACAGATGGGTAATTCTGGTATCGTGAAGACTGCACATAAAGTCTGAAATAAAAGCTGATATAACTGCTGAAATGGCCACTAAGGATTGAAATTGCATCCTGTGAAGGATCTCATCATGGAGCAGGGAAGTGCCAATAATAATTTTTCTCTCTGAAGCCTTGCTATGACCTCACCTGCAACAATTTTGCGCAGTTCAAGGCACCCTTATACCAGAAAGTTATTGACATATCAGGAGTATAAAAAAGAGCAACAGGAACTGTTATGAAGCTGGGCAGATGGATGAAAAGAAATATTGTTGAGAGAAAGAAATTATAGCAGGCTACCTATGTGTCTGGTTTAAACACAGTTGGCAACTAAGCACCACACAGTCGCTTGCTCACCCTCCCTGCCCCCCGGTGGGATGGCGGAGGGAATCGGGGAAAAAAAGTAAAATCTGTAGGTTGAAATAAAGGCAGTTTAATAGGAGCAAAGGAAGAGAAAATAACAATAATAATAATGACAATAAAAGAATGTACTAAAGAAGTGATGCACAATGCAATTGCTCACCACCCACCGACTGATGCCCAGCCAGTCCCCGAGCAGCGGTCACTGCCCCCCGGCCAACTTCCCCCAGTTTCTATACTGAGCATGACATTGTATGGTATGGAATAGCCCTTTGGCCAGTTTGGGCCAGCTGTCCTGGCTGTGCCCCCTCCCAGCTTCTTGTGCACCCGGCAGAGCATGGGAAGCTGAAAAGTCCTTGACTTAGTATAAGCGCTGCTTAGCCATAACTAGAACATCAGTGTGTTATGAACATTATTCTCATACTAAATCCAAAACACAGCACTATACCAGCTACTAGGAGGAAAATTAACTCTATCACAGCCAAAACCAGGACACTATGTTTGAAGGAGGTTAAAAAAGGGAAAGGGTGGATCACCACTAGGAGCAGCATGTTGGATTGCTGTTAAATTGGGAGTTTCATGCTGAATGTTAAGAAAGAAATCCTTGGCATTATTTCTCAGTGAGGCTGTAGCAGTCCTTCCATGTGGCTCCAGCCCATCCTTAGAATTGCACTAATAAACATTGCAGTAATTCTTTGCATTTGTGTCATAGTAAGGACCAAAACTGTTTCCATGACAGCAGACATATTGCTCTAGGCCCTTTCCCACCCCAATGTCCATATAGCAAACAAACAGAAAAATACTAACACTAAGTGCTCACTGGAGATAGTCAGCCAAATTCTGCTCTCACAAGTGTTAGGTCAGTGAAGTCCATGCACACAGCCAAAAGCTGATTTGACCCATAGTGTGAGATACAAGTAAAGCAATAGTAGATGAACATTTGTACCCCTTAATGAGGTCATATTTAATATGCTGTGAGCTTTTCTGGTCACCTTATTATAGTAAAGTTATTGTAGAAAGGAAGTGACAGCAGGGGGGAATCAGTATTGTATAATGCAGAGACTTAAGCATTTCAATTTTTTTCCGAACATTTGTGAAAGTAGGACTGTGTTAAAAGGAAAAAGGAGAACTGGAGAGGCATTGAGGTACACAAAGCCTGCCTATTTAAATTCCAGTCAGAGATAAGAGCACAGGTTTGTCACTAATATAATGTGAGGAAAAGTTTAAAACAATGAATTAGCTATGATTTCTTTAAAGTGTAGTTAATAAATACGGCTGCAGTCAGTTGGAATTAGATTATTGATGATTGGCAATAGGATATTAAAAACTACTCACATAAATGCTTTCCAAACAACTTTTTTCCACCCATAGTACAATAGCATTTTGTTATGGGTTCAGTGTGCCACTTTCAATTTAAACTGAGGGAATACTGAGGACTACAAGGGCTGAAACCCAGTTTAAATTGCAGTCTTTGGGAACTCACTTTCAATTCCCAGAAAAAAATTTAAATGTTTCTGATTTTGCTGCAGCCACCTCCCACTCTCACCCACCCCCTTGGGCGCAGAAATCCAGAAACGCAGCAGATTTGTCACAGGCCTCGGTCCCTTCCTTTGGCTGAGGGAAGAATAAATAGACTGAAGCAGTAGCCAGAAATCTGCAGCCATGGACTCCCTGTCTGCATCTGTAATAAATCCTAGAAATTTTCAACTTTTTGTTAATTCAGTTATGTAGAAGTTATGTAGTTATGTTATGGAGAGTTATGTAGAAAGACTGTGATTATTTTTTTAAAAACTAAATAGATTTGGGTTTAATATTGAATCATTCTCTTTCTCAGTTTGCTTTCAATGGTTAGCTTTACTGACGACTACTCTGTTGTTCCTATGGATTGTTTCTCTTTGTTCCGGCAGATATTCTGATTCTCTCCAAGCTGCTATTGATTTCGGCGCAGAGAGGTTTCACCTCCACTGTTTTAAATGCATTGTGTTCTTTAAAAGTGCAACATCAACAGCCGCCCGTTATTTGCTGCTCATCCGGCAGGTCAGTGTATGGAGAGGATGGAAAACCTCCTGCTACCCTGCAGAGGGATTGTATCACACCACCATTTCTGCCCTTGCAAACGCTGTGTTATGAAATGATTCCCTTCTTAAATGCAGAAGATTTAACAAAGACTCAGATGAGGTGCTCAAATCATTACTAATTTAGGTAAATATTAAAGATTTGAGAGTCTTATTTTGAAAATTAAATTTGAGCATTTCTAACCTTAAGTTCACCATGACATTAATATAATTTGTGCTACAGTAACTATCTATTCATGCAGTAGTTATCTGTAAGTACAAACCCCAAGTTTTTCATTTCAAATGGATCAAAGTGATCTTGTGACTGACACCAAACACACTTTGTAACAGAAAAGTAATAGAAGTAAAAGTAACAGAAAGCAGATAAACACAACTGTACTGTCAGTCATCCATAACAAACTATTCACTTAGAAACTGAAAATGTATAAAATATTTACCGATTAAAGAGAGGAAAAGAAAAAGAAGTGTGGCAGAGAGAGAAACATGAAGATCAACACTATGATTCACATAAATATACTTTCTGATACTGAGGTCACGAGGCTCAGACACGGCCCAGAACTGTTGACTGTGAATTGGATTATTAGAAGGTCACTTAACTATCGAGGTGATATGTTTTATGTAAGCTGAACATTTAGCCTAATTAAAAAAAAAATCTAAAATATAAAAGCTATTATTCATACGCAAAGCTGAAAATTATGTAAGAGCTATGGCATACATAGCTTTTTTTCACATTGTCATCTTTATAGCTACATTTCCAGGGCTTTCAGAAATAAAAGTGAAATCATGTCAATTTGGTGTGAAATACTGGGACTAAAATGAATTATGTTCCCTGAGAGGAGACACTTTTGAGAAATACAGTTTATGATGGCTATGTGAGATTATACATATATTTCTATATTGGGTTTGTGTGGCAAAGTTTTGGTAGCGGGGGGGGCTACAGGGGTGGCTTCTGTGAGGAGGTGCTAGAAGCTTCCCCTGTGTCTGACAGAGCCAATGCCAGCCGGCTCCAAGATGGACCCGCCGCTGGCCAAGGCCGAGCCCATCAGCAACGGTGGTAGCACCTCTGGGATAACATATTTAAGAAGGGGAAAAAAACTGCTGTGAAATGGCAGCCAAAGGAGAGGAGTGAGAATATGTGAGAGAAACAACTCTGCAGACACCAAGGTCAGAGAAGAAGGAGGGGTGGAGGTGCTCCAGGCGCCAGAGCAGAGATTCCCCTGCAGCCCACGGTGAAGACCATGGTGAGGCAGGCTGTGCCCCTGCAGCCCATGGGGTTAATGGTGGAGCAGATCTCCACCTGCAGCCCGTGCAGGACCCCACGCCAGAGCAGGTGGGTGCCTGAAGGAGGCTGTGACACTGTGGGAAGCCCACGCTGGAGCAGGCTTCTGGCAGGACCTGTGGACCCATGGAGAGAGGAGCCCACGCTGGAGCAGGTTTGCTGGCAGGACTTGTGACCCCTTGGGGGACCCACGCTGGAGCAGTCTGTTCCTGAAGGACTGCACCCCATGGAAGGGACCCACGCTGGAGCAGTTCGTGAAGAGCTGCAGCCCATGGGAAGGACCCACGTTGGAGAAGTTTGTGGAGGACTGTCTCCCGTGGGAGGGACCCCATGCTGGAGCACGGGAAGAGTGTGAGGAGTCCTCCCCCTGAGGAGGAAGGAGCAGCAGAGACAACGTGTGATGAACTGACTGCAACCCCCATTCCCCGTCCCCCTGCGCAGCTGGGGGGGAGGTAGAGAATTCGGGAGTGAAGTTGAGCCCAGGAAGAAGGGAGGGGTGGGGGAAGGTGTTTTTAAGATTTTGTTTTATTTCTCATTATCCTACTCTGATTTGATTGGTAATAAACTAATTTCCCCAAGTCAAGTCTGTTTTGCCCATGACAGTAATTGATGAGTGATCTCCCTGTCCTTACCTTGACCCATGAGCCTTTCATTGTATTTTCTCTCCCCTGTCCTGCTGAGGAGGGGAGTGACAGAGTGGCTTTGGTGGGCACCTGGCGTCCAGCCAGGGTCAAGCCACTACAATTTCACAAGATGGTAGCCCTATCACTAGGACTAATGTTATTTTAAAATAATGAAAAGTATATTTCTTATGGTAAAACATTCAACAGACATAATTTTTAAAATTACTTGTTCTAATTGCTATGTTTACTCATTTAAATGTAATAATGCATAAAATCAGACATCTCTGGACTTACAAATATATATATATATTCCTTACTTCGATTCATAAGAAATATTTTTTTTCTTAAACATGAGAGGTTTGTCAGTATCTCATTTTACAGATACTTCACATGAAGTTGTTTATTTGGTATATTGCATCAATTACATAGTTTTCCAAAAAATGTATGGATAAAAAGGCAGTACATATAGCTAAATGCTCTTCCGAGGCCAATTAAATACTTGAAAGTAGAGTAGCATGGGCTGAGACCATGCAGCTGTCCCCAGTGAGCTGTGTTAAATTTTGGGGGATTGCAATGAAAAGGAAAAATGTCAAGGGAAAAAAAGATACAAGTACAAAAAAAGTTGATCTTCCAGCAAAGAAAATTGTGAAACAATCATAGTTTTCAGCTATGCAAATTCCTATCTAGCAGTTGCTTTTGTGCTCTGATTTTTGTGTTAATAAACATGAGCTTTTTTCAGCTAGAATAGATTTTCTCATTTGAAGAAGGTACTTAGATTAAATAGTTGAAAGCAGGGAAGATACTGGAGAATATACAATTATCCTTTGATTCATAGATTAGTTATTCTTATTAGCCTGGAAAGGCTTCAGATTATTCATTCTATTTTGTTGTGTTATATATTGTCTACATTTGATTGCTAATACTTGATGAGTGTTTTCTGTAATTAAAAATCCTGGTTGTTGTAAAGAACAATGAAATGTGCATAATTTCCCTTTGTCTTTTTTTTTACCCAACTCAAAGCTGTTCATACTTTGTAATTTAGGAGAGGTAAAACGGTTTATAAACGTGTCAATGACAAACAACCACTGAACTTTTGATTTCATATTCCATCTAAACCTATAATCACTTGTTCATTGGTTTCATCAGAGACAATTGTCCTGACATAGCTTGATTCGGCACTGAAACACGTTGACAGCTCACCTGATACCATAATTGGACAAAGCGATGTTGATAAATCTACTTCTTCAACGAGATACTTAGTCTGGAGAGTGAAGTCCATGTTGGCCTCTAATCCAGAAGGATGCTTGGATTTGTCTCTGCAGTCGTCACACTGTATTTATACATTCACAGTCCCCCACTCTAAATTCATCTTTAGCAGACACTCACAATCTGATGGCTAGAGATAATCTCAACATATAGGTAAACACTGGGTTCGACAGCAAGTGATTTTGTCAGCACTTGTGAAAGGAAGCTGACAGTGGTGGTGCAGAAGACCTGGAAGCTTGCCCCTGCCTGCCCTTGCACGCAGGGCTACAGAGCTACTCAGCCACACAGCAGCACCCCCAGCGCAGTGGCATCCAGCGGAGGGATAGAGCTGAGGTCAGGCTGTGACTGATGCTACAGGAGCCTCAAAACTTATATTCTCCTCCTCTTCCTCAAATTCCACCTCAGTTAAAGGTCTCCTGTAGAGAACTACTGTATGTGGTGAAAGAGATTTCTTTGGCCTCTATCCCTAACACAGCTTCCTAACAACCATCTTGCATCTGGGCACTAGATTGAAGATTTCTTTTTGGTGTTTTCCTCATAGAGGCTCTATGCATGAGGTACTGCTGGTACTTGGCTTTAGTTGGAAGTATGCAATACAAGCAAGAATGTTTTAAATTTGCAGTAAAGATCCTGAAACACATAATTGTTATTTTGATGTATTCGGGGGGGGGCAAAACTGCTTGTGTTCGTAAAAGTGTGAGGAGCAATCACAATATTGATGGAAACAATTAATGAAAATCAAAATATATTAGACACAAGAAATGGACAGAATAGATGAGATCGAAATTTGATGTGTCCAGTATCAAATCTGCAACAGTGTCCCATATGTTTTCTAACTGCACTGGTGAAGGTTAACCTGGCAATAACTTGGGCTTATTTGCTACAGCATCACTGACATATGCATCCCCTCCAGGGCCAGTTCCTGGAGTACAGGCAATGCAGGGTGATCACCACACACAACTGTTGGGGTTCGTCTCCTCAAGAGCAGACTGGTCTGGTCCATGATATCAGGTAGCCCTGAGTCCCTATGACCCTAAAACAGTATTATTATTTTTCTTTGGTTTTTTTCAGCTCCCATAATGCAAAATGTTGTGTGGTTTTATTGCAGAGTAGTATTTTCACAGTGTGAAACTCAGAATGTATGTTTCATGCTGTGGAAGTACGGGATGAATGTATATGAGAGTGACTAAGGATTAAATGCTTGATGGGGTGGGGCTGGAGAACTAGCTAGGGTGGAAGAAGACAAACCTGATGCAGTCTTCACTAGATATTCACTAGAATCAATATTGCCTTTTGGGAAGGGTCCTATAAGTGGACAATCTTTTAAATCACCCAATTTTGGTTTTGGAGACAATTCCATAGATCATGGTAATGAAGAACCTGTGAGCTAACGAAAATTAGTGACACACAGGACCAGGACTCTAGAACTAATGGCAGCTGGGCTTTGTGGTGTCCAAACTGACTAGGACTAGCCAGAGTCAGCTTAGGATTTCTTATTGGTGTACAGTAAACTCAGTTTTGCCACTCTGGTTATGATATAACATTTATTATTTTGGGTGTGGTTCACCCAAAATATAGACATCTAGAAGGTGGCTATCTACAGCTGAATAGCTTCCTCTTCATTGCCTGTGGGTGTGATTAACTTTATTCTATAAAGGATATCTTCAATAGGTCAGGAATCCTAGGGACGAGGGTTTGCAGCAAGCGGAGATGAGGGAGGGAGGGAGGAAGAGCTGGCTATTGGAAGGGGACACCATGTCAGTTGGACCCAGCAATCCTGCCTTGGCGTCCACAGGAGGAGCTGCAGGCTGGGCAAACAGGGCTGCTGCATCAGGTATTACTATCAGAAGTGTTTCGAGGCGGAAGAATCGTTATGCTTTAACTGGCATAAAGTTGTCTCTCATAAGAATCAGCAATTGTTGAGAAAGGGACAAAGCAAGAAAGTGGAAAAGTATAATCTTTTTCATTTAGAAAAGCATCGTAATTACAGAAGCATACAGAACGCAATAGCATATTTTCTGTTTGCTACTCTCTGCCTCAAACAATTTAAACAGCCAAAGGAAATGAGAGAACTGGGAAGATTAACAGTATGTGTTGATATTCTTGCTGCAGGCAAAGAGACATAGCTAATTGGCTTTAGACAGTTTTGAAGGGAATCCTTTTGCAGAAGCATAGGCATACCATATTTTATTTTATTTCGCAGTGGTGTGCATATAGCATGCAAGAAAGAGAAGGCAAGATTTCAAGCATAATTGCATATAATCTTAATTAAAAATGATAATGATCTTTCCTTTCCATAACATTCTTTCCACAAAGTTGCTTGGTAGAGGAAAGAAGTGGTAGATGAGAGTTACTGATGAGTGAGATGTACACTTAATGAGATGCTTTCTGCTTTTGGGACGGGTTTACTGACATCAGCTGAGCTTCCATTTTAAAATCTAAACATTAGGAAACAACCATTCCAGGTTTGGCGCCATTCCACACTCCAATGAAGAGCTCCACTCACAGTATGGGAATATTGACTTAACAGGAAGCCTGAAACCTCCTAAACCAAGGGAAAATAATGTAAAGTAACTGCTTGGACTGGTCAAATGTTAATATGGGGGAAATATTAAAACAGAACCCATTCCCCATGTATAAATGTTTCACAAATGCCAATATACGTATTCCTTTAATAATCTTATAGGACCAAGCATATTTGATACTTTTTAAAAGGTTTAACATTCTTTAATACTCCTGTGGAGCAACCCTTGAGAAATTGAAATGACATATTACAAAAATCACACACAAGTTACAACGAAGTCTGTGACAAAACCAAATTTTGAATCCAGATTTCCCCCAAAACCCACCTAAATCTTACTTTGTGACTGAGACCCCTTTCTTCTTCCTTATTAGTTAAGCTTTTAAGACTCTTACAAATTCTTAAACGGAAGACACTGATATGGATGCATTACCTTTAAGTTAACCACACACACTTCAAACATCTGGCTTGGCCAAGTAGCCAGGGGTCCTTTAGTCCCCTTGAAGCTCCCATAAGGCAGCTGGACAATTCCTCCATGCAGGCAGAAGGCTGCATTGGAGCAGAGGTGAGCTCTCATTCCTAATGACACATTTCCTTTCAATTGGACCTGAGTGTCTGCAGAGCCCTTCAGAGCTGGAGTATGCCCAGCTTTGTCTGGTCTGTGGTAGCTTCCTTCCTTTTCCACAGACTTGCCTTGCTTTTGTGAAGTGCTTCACCTGTTCATCACAAGTGTAATAATTCCCTTTGATTTCTCTTCCAGCAAGGCAGTGGGATGAGTTTTCCAGCACCAGTTTAGGAAGAGAAAAGCAGAGCCCTGAGGAATCCTGCAGAAAGTCTCCCCTCAAAGAACACACAGAGACTTTCATGGTCAGGAGACAGCCATGCTTTTAGGTATGAGTACGTTTCCACCATCTCGCAGTGCAAAGCCAACTACAATTATTGTAAAGGTCAGTAAGTTATCACAGTAAAGGTCAGTAAGTTATCGCAGCAAAGGACGTAAGGTTACTCTGCCCCTCAACCTCATGACCTTACTGGAAGAAGTGATCATGGAAAATAATGTCAGTATCCTGCTTTCTCAACATGTTGGGGAGGACTGAAGGCTAGTGCATTTTCTTCTTGTTTCTAGATAAGCATCTATCCCGCATCTGCTCTTCCTCTCACATCCCACTTCATGGTTTATTTTTGTTAGCCTACCTCAGACAGTGCTTTGCGAAGCATAGCTTTTGCAACTCTCTGGAGCCACAATCTCATCTCTGTTTACTTGTTCCACACGGGGTAAATTCTGAAATAGATCCATGGATCACCCTCCCCAACTTGCTTGTTTGGTGTTCTCTCAGAAATCTTTCCTCTAGAGACAATAGAGGGGAAAGGATAGATTTCTTCCAGATTTGACTGGGATCTTGCTCACAAAAACTAAGGACCATTTATAAACATAATTGTCTGCAAAACCTAGTAAATATTTTGCAAAACCTAAGTCACTGAAAATGCATTGTCCTTCAAAAAGTTGCAATAATACCAAGGACTTAATTTGATCACCAAAGCATGACAATGAGGAAAGTGCAACACTGGAAGCATTTTCAAGAAAGAAGTTGCTCCCATTGCCAACATTTCCTCTGGGCGCCTGAGCCAGGTGAATGCCACCTCAGCTACAGGATCTTGAAGATGCCTTTGTTTCAGCACTCTGCTAATGATGGATTTCACAGCTGGACAGTTTCTTTAGCAGATCTGCTGACATCTCAATTAGCAAATCCTAACCATGAATAACAGCATCTACCCATGAGATTTAAGCTTCTTAAAGCAAGCTTCCGTCTTTTCTACAGCTTCCTCCATTTTACAGCTTCCAAGCCTCTGGACCATCACTTCATCCTGCATTACATGCAAACATCAAAAGTTAGTTTTAGCTGAATCTAAAAAAGGAGCTGTGAATAGGGAAAGGATGTATTATCGTCTCAGCTGGATCGATTTTACAGTCCCCTCAGTGCTCTGTCATTTATAACAGCACATGTTCAGTACTGAAGAGCCCAATGTGAGGTAAGTGCTAGATCTTTTAATGGGGTGGGGATGGTCAATCCAGCACTCCTCTAATACTGGGAGCCATTTGATCATTAGCAATAGATTTGTCATTTAAGACAAAGTGACACCTCTTGACGCCTCTCATTTTGCTGGATTAGGACCTCATTACACTGTAAACATTACTCTCCCCCAGAAGATGGAAGTGAGGTATTGAAAACTGAAGGTGTGCCTTTACTGACATAGACAACCATCTAAAGATGGGCTGCTGCTGTTTACATGGCAGTCACACATTAAAAGTACATCCTTTCATCAGAGGAATATCTTCAAGCTGAGCACACAGCTCTTCTTTTGTCACTCAGCACTTGTTCATAGAGCCAGCAGCCTTGTCTTTAATCAGTCTTCAACAGAAGACTGAAAAGTGTTTTAGGTTAGAAATGCACAGTGCAGTAGCTCATTGCAAATGGCAAAGTAGCCGATGAGCTAGCAGTGATGGTCATGAAATATGCATGTGCACAATGAGTGCTGAGTGGAAATGTAAGCTGTTAGGGTCCCGATTTCATTTAGGATATTGTAAATCCATACAGTTTTCTCCACAATTATCTGGACTTGTAATGTGGGATAGCAGGATAAAGCAACTTTAATTCCTGCGAATGTAAATGACATCAGAGTGGAGTTTATTATTTCAGCATGAATATTTAGGCATTTAATTTTTCCCCGTCATGACTAAGCTTTACTGTTAACTAAGTAGAAAAGCTAAAAGGAAGTTATTAAGTATATCTACTTACTGTATATAAAATACCTTTTATTTTAGGCTTGGCTATCTGATTAGTCCACTGTAGTGTTCAGGACACCACATCTAATCACACTTACATTCTCCCAGCACAATGAAAGGAGAAAGCACTTTAAAGATGAAAGACATGGTCAGTTCAGACTCTAAAGGAGGGGTTAAATTAAAATTTAAAGCAATATCAAGAAGCACAGTAATGCTCAGAACTGCAGAATGATTGTAGAGTAGAAAGTCTTAAAATAGTTCTGACACTGATTTCACAAGTAATTTCTGTATGGTGTTGAATCAGACCTGGATGTGTTGCGCTCTGTCTCAGTTGGCCTCCTCCCTCGCGTGACACCATCACTGCAAAGAATTTCCCTCCCTACTAGATCCCTCGATCCCTGCAAGCAGACCTCTTCCTGGCCCCGTTTACTGCTGAAGGACTGCGAGTAAGTGACAGGATGACTCTGGGCTCTCACCAAGTTTCAGATCAGCCTCCTCTTGTGGAATCACAGTGAAGTTTTGATCTGGCTTTGCTATTTTAAAATTTCCTAGAGATCTCCAGCATCACTGATGCTGAATCACTATTTACAGCCAGCATTAGAGAACATTTGCTTTGAATGTGCTGTTGATGCTTTAGGAAAATTCCTCTGTGTGGGTAATTTCTGGTTGTAAGGATAGGCTTACTTAGCCTTGCTTAGAACTGCTAACAGTGAATATAATTCAGGCTTAATGAGCTGTGAACAACTTTGGGTATTTTTTAATCCTGTGGGAAGACTGCTTGGCTATTGAACAGTTTGACCATAGGAACGGTAAAAAAATCCAGAGTCCCAAAATGCCTATCCTGGGAGATGTGGAACTGATTGAAGGAAAACACTCTCTTGGAATTGGCCTCCTTTGTGGATCTGCCCTTTCCATTCTGGCTTATAGACAGAGTAATCGCAGAGATTGCAGTGAATGACCAGCATGATGGGGAGGTAGGGAAGTTATAACAAGGATTCAGATCACCTCAGATAGATCCAGCAGCAGTAACATCTAAATAATTCACAATTTTGTACAGCCATATATTTTTTTTCATCTTGGTGCTAACGTAGTTAACTAATTATAATGCTTTGTTGCAATAACACTACAATGACAATTAACTCTCCTTTTCTGAGCTTGGGAAATCAGGAGTAATTTAGCATGTTGTTGAAGATCCCCTGTCGGTCTACATGTACCTCCATGCAGTCTGACCTCACTCGTTCATTTTTGGAAGAGGATTACCCGCTAGTTCTTTTAATTCAGCACCCAACTAGCTAACATGAAATGATCCAAAGGGGTGAAAAAAGGCATCATCATGTTAATTCTTCACCATCGTTTGTTTGGGCTCTATCACAAAATGATACCTGTGTGAACTGTGTGAGTAAATTACCATCTGTTCAGTCTAGAAAGAGCTGGCCAGTAGGAAGGAGCTAACTCACCAGCATTTGGCACAGCACTTTCAAGTGCACCTTTCAGAAGGATGTTATTACTTCCATAAGTCAGTAGTAGTTTTGGTTCAGATTATGAAATTTTTGTCTGCAAGTAATTTTCTTCTTTTGAAGGTGACACGTCCTTAATTAACATACTTATTTTAGTTCAATTAATATTTATAACATTTTGCCCAAGAATTTTTTCCTGTATTCAATTTAATGCTACTTATTCTAACTCTCAAATCGCTCTTTGCTTTAGTGACACAATGTTTGCTGTCTCAGCTAAGTGCTTTGGTTATGTTTAGTACCTTAGCAAAACAAGCACTTTCTATTCATTATCTAAATCAGTGATTGGAACATTTTGGTATTTTGCTGCTATTTGGTTATATGTGATGTGGTACAGATAATCATATTTGGTGGACTTAACACAAGTCAATATTTAATAAATGACTGCCCTGTAGGAACTTCATCTAAACTGTGAAATTAATAATAAATGCTTTCAAATAGATGCTTTCCAGCATACGGCCTTTTGAATCATTTATAAGTTGGGCCCCTTCAGTAAGTCTTTTCATATTTAATGCATTAAGTTAGAGTATTTAAGTTGGAGCGTTCTGAAAAGAACAAAGAATGAGGTTCAAGAGGAAAATCACTCAGGGTTTGGACGAAAGGAAAAACAAATATTTTAGGTCAAATATACAACTAATTAGGATAGATTGTGCCTTTAGGTTCAACCTTAAAACCCTATTCATTCCATCCTCAGGCAAAGGCTTAAGTTCTGCATCCATGTCTGAAACATCGCTTCTCCAGAACTCCCTCATTATACAGAGCAAACACTTGAAGAAGCCCTTAAAAAGTTGTGCTGGGCTCTTGTCCCTGGCACAGACAGCAAAAAATTAATCCTGCCTACCTGCTGCCTGTCTCTCCCCCTCCCCTGGCCTCAAGGAGGATCCGAGGGCACACCTCCCAGCACGTCCCCGGGCTCCTCTGGTGAGCCCTTCTGCCAGGACTGTGCAGGTGGTTTGCAAAAGGGTTAATTTATGCACCTCTTTATAAACTGGATTAAGGCTATGGGCAATCTGGAATTATTGCACTGAAAGAGCAGTGTTTTCTTGAACTAGTACCCAAAGGGAAACCTTCAAGGAGGCTTGGTATATAGTCATGGCTGGGGTTACCTAGCAGAGAGTAGATATTTTGGCCATTTAGCACTCGTGTGGAGGTCCATTGAGGAGACTGTTGCAGGTTCCTCCCTCACCCCTTCCCAGCCTGTCTGTGCCTCTCCCTGCTCCTGAAGGATGCTTGGCAAAGCCTACCTGGCCCCTCTCCATGTGTGCAGCACAAATGGCTGGTTCAGTGCCTGATTGGGGACAGGCTTGGGCACCTGCAAGGCTGAAGCCAAATTGTACGTGGCCATTGCAGTATGAGGTGCTTGGAAAGATCAGCGTTCAGGTTTGCAAAGCACTTCATGGGGACAGGGTGGCCATGAGAAGAGATGGAGGCAGTGCTCCATCTAACAGACTTGGATGAGATACACCAATAACTGTTTAACCTGGAGAAAATGTAAATGTTTTCAAGAGCTGAAAAGCACTGGCATTTGTTGTCTACCTTTCTTGGGGCAGCAGGACAACCAGCAGCTTGCACTAATAATTATGAGTTATTTTATTTTCAAAAGCTAGAAAATGTATAGGCAGGCACTAAAACAAGATCAAGGCATCAAAACAAAAATTAAATGTTTTTTCATTTAAATGAAAATTATGGATCACTTTTTTTTGCATCCTACTGGCAAATACATTCTGTAAAAGCCAGGAAGTGTTTGTAAGGCAGGTCTTCTGGAGGACTTTGCACTATTAAATTTATATTTTTTGTTGTAAAGATTAATGTTGCTAATGTATACAAGATATTCTGCATCTATAACACACAGGTTAGCATTTATTATTAGCAGCTCTCTACCTATTTATTTTGCTGCATTACCCATCTGTCTGAAAAGTATGTTTATGCTGTGGCTATCACTAATAAGATTATGATCTGTTCAAATGGCCTGCTCTAGGCTGCACAAGGCAAATGAATAGCATGAAGTACATCCTAGTCTGATACCTTGCAGATTCAATAGGTCCCACTGTGATACCAGGCCCTGATATCATTTCAGCTTATATTAATACGAAGCAGCAGGACTTAGCTGTGGTTGAACAAGCTCCCTGCCTCCCCACCAATGAATCATGCAGAAACTGTGGAAAAGCAGCAGCTCAGCTTTCCATCCTCAGTCCTGAACTTGAAATATTTCTTTAATACAGTGCGGAAGAGCCCAGGACTACAGGAGGGTGAGCCTTATGGCTCTAAAGCAGAGAAGATGCTTCGCAGTGGGCCAGAAAAGGGCATGTGGATGAGATTTCAGATGTACACAGTGTTTGATATCATTAGCCTTGCAAAGCTCTAGTCAGTGTACTGGCACATTCCTATAAGGCTAATCTTCCCATACACAGAAGCACAAGTGCTGATTTTGACATTGCATATTCTGCCAAGCATCAAGACAGCTGGGAGTTGAGTGTCCCAAAGTGCAGCACCCTGGGGTCCTCTCAGCTGATCCAGACCTTTCTGTTTTCTGTGTATGTACACAAAATGGCACATGATGTACCAAACCTGCACTAGGCACCATAGCTGAAATTTGTAAGAGGCTTAAAATGAATAATTTATTTCTCAGCAGTCTGACTAAAATACAGTGATCATTCAGTAAAGATCTAGAGGTATAGAATGCCTTACATTGATTTCATAATTTTGCTATGATTAGTTAATAAATCACTGTATCCAAGTGTTAATAATATTTGTTTGCAACAGATGCTTTTCATTGGTTATGTGGCTGTCTTGCAATAGTGTTTTAATTAAACACTCTGGACGTATGATATAAAAATAGATCGCAGGTGTCACTCAAATTCACACAGATTCATTTGAACTTTGCTTCAAATTTCAATAAAGTTTCCTAACCCTTAAGATCTTTACCACCTCTGACCAGCTGCAGTACTGATACTGTCGGTTTCCCTGCCATTGTCAAAGTAAGCAATTATGCAGAATGCATGCCTTTGAGGACAATCTATTTTTGGATTCCTAATCGGCATATATTCATAGATGGGAGAATGAATACTGTTTTCACTTCTATTCTAAAGAAAGCAAATGATTTAAACTGATGGCTTGAGAAGAAAATGAATACAGGATTCCATGTTTTACTCTCTGTAACAGAGTCTGATGTAATCTTTATGCCTCCTCAACAGTTCTTTTTAACAGGAAAAACATTCAGAGAAAAAAAATCAAACTTTTTTTCCCCTCAATCTCCTCCCCCGAAGTTTAAAATTCTCTCAAAGAAGTGAAAATGCCGAAACCAACTTTTTCCTCCTGGTGTTCGAACCTTAGAATCCTTGAAGTGTTGTTGGTCTGGGTTTTCTCTTATTGAGAATATCGGCAGGCTGGAGCAACAACAAATGAAAAGCGGACACAATTTTTAGTCCTACTGCTTGGCTAGGCTCGGTCTAAATTGGTGCAAATGGCTCTGCATTTTACCAGCAATGTTCTGAAGCAAACAGTTGCTTAGGTGGTTGGTTAATTAAATAGTCAGTTTACTTACCCTGCAAGGTGGCACCTGCTTTCTGGAGACTTTGTTAAACCAAGTTCCAAAGTTTCCACAGTTTTAGAGGAAGTATCGTCCCCTCATGCATTCTCCCTCCCCCGCCCCCCAAATATATAAGCTCTCAAGCTCTAACCAGTACTCTAACACACACAAATGTATTTTTTTCCTGACAGAAAATGCAACTATTCTTTTCCTATTTTAGTTGTTAGAGCCTGGAGAGGCAAGAGTCACTCTGTTATCTTCTCTAAGGAGCATCATATAGATTTAAACACAATTATTTGTGGACAAGGACTAATTTCAAAATTCCTGTGTTCTCCCCCAGGCTCTAGTAAGAATATAGTCTAACAGCTGGAGATAACATTAGTAAAGTGCAGCAAAGCCTATTACATAGAAAGTGAGAAGTCAATACCATCTTCATAGTCATATTCTGATATGAAGGAAACTATCTTGTGTGAAAACTCTTCTATTTGATTTTCCTCAGGGCTATGAGAAATAAACCATCAAGGATTTAGCCATGCTGGATCAAGATGTTACTGCTCCTCAGCACCAGCCCAGCCTGACTGGCCCTGTGCCAGAGAATGCAGTTCCTTGGGAAAGTGGGAGATTAAACTTTCCTCCTGGAAAGTTTTCCAGGAGGGGAAAACTGCAGTCTGATAACCCGGTTGAAACCCGCCCCATTGGCAGTTTAAGGGGGCATGGGGGTGTATGAAACAAATACTCTATTTTGATACTCCTCCAACGGCAGTAATAATTTCCAGGCAAAAGCAAAATTTCCCACATGCCACCTTTTGTCCATCAGAGAGTGGAGAGGAAAAGGAAATATGCTTCCAACAGATTTTCTAAGTCACCATCACTCCAGGTGTGAGTGACCCTGCAGGTTTACTCAGGATTAATAGTGCAAACTGTGTTTAGATGAGGGCTGTCATTTTAACCACCACATCCCACTTAACCAGACTGATGGTGGTTTTCTTCCACTTGGTGTAGCAGAGCCTGGCAGCAACTTGTTCGTAAAAGAACTTTTTTTCCTTGTGTTGCCATCAAGCAGAAACATTACACAGTGTCCCTGATGAGAGATGCAAATCCAGCAGCCCAGTAAAGAAAGTATCCCACAAGAATCTATAGGGCTTTGGGGAATTTGCTTGAAGATGCAAATAATGATGGCAGAGGGTGGAAAAAAATTTAAAAAGGAAAGCAATGTTGCCATCTAAGAGTTTAAAGAGGGGAAGAATAAGGATACCAAGTCAGGAATGAAGGTGACATTTGCTATTGTGTACTAATAAAGTACAAAAATGATGCAGAGAAGATGAGGAGGAATAATTCAAACAAACAATCAGTAAGGAATTTACACTGAAACAAACAAACAAACAAACAAACAAAAAAGGAACTAGAGAAAGCTGGCAAGGCAAGTTGTTGAATTGCCATCCTGGGAGATATTAATCTATGTGAGATGGCTAAGAATAACTAACTCAATCCAGTCAGATGCAAAGGGATGGAAATGACAAGAAGTCCCTGCCAACTCAGTCTGCAATGTCACTCCCATACATTCTCTCATTTTGGTTCCCTGGAGTGCAAGTCGTGTTTTATCTCATAGACTACAATCAGATTATTTCCTATCACAAAGACAACCCTATTCGATTCATATAAACAGCACCTGTCTTAGCTGTCATCTAGGATTTTTTTTTACTACAAGAAACTGTATTTTGGCTGTTTGCAGTTTGTTGGTAAGCCTCCCTTGACCCTGGGTTGGATCATGTGTGTTGAGACCACCAGCAGTACAGTACACGTTGTTACATCTGAAAGTTAAGTAGATGTCTACCAGGCACGACATGGTAATCTCACCTTAGTACTCCATTTGGAGTTCTGTGTCCAGCTCCAGGCTCCCCAGCATAAGGCAGACAGGAAGCTACTGGAAAGAGTCAGGCAAAGGGGCAGAAAAATGATTAAAGGACAGAAGCATTCCTCATAGGCAGAGAGGCTGAAGGAACTGGGACTGTTCAACCTGGAGGCTGAGGAGAGGGCTCAGGGGGTCTTATCCATGTGTATCAATACCTGATGGGGGGAGTCAAGAAGATAGAGCCAGCCTCTCCTCAGCGGTGTTCAGTGTCAGGACAAGAGACAATGGGCACGAACTGAAATACAGGAAATCCCATTTAAACATAAGAATTTTTTTTTTTTTTTACTGTGAGGATTGCCTAGAAAAGCTATAGAGTCTCCATCCTTGGAGAGATTCAAAACCCAGTTGGATATGGCCCTGAGCCATCTGCTCTAGCTGACCTTGCCCTGAGCACGGCAGCTGCACTAGATGATCACCAGAGGTGCCTTTCAACCTCAACTGTTCTGTGATTGGTATGCTCTGTAAATGTAAGAAAAAAATTGCCTGTCTTAAAATGATGACATATAATTAAAGTGGTATATCATTTCACTATGCATAACTCCAGGATATGTTGATCACTGGCACAGTCTATCATAGCGCTGTTATAACACTGGCTTGTTGCATATTATAGGTACATTATGCTAATAACCCACATCATAGAAATCTGTAGATTCTTCTGTTTTACTACTTCCTAATGTACAATAAATGTCAAGATACTTCATGAAAAGCAATAATAGTTGCTGGATTTTCCAACACTGATAACATTTTTTTATATATATAAGCTTCAAAGCATAGTCACATTCAGGCTTTTTGACATGACAAATATTAACTGAAGACTGAGAAAAAAAAAGAACTTCTATTAGAGCCTAAACCTGAGAAGTACTCAGCTTTCTTCCCTTCACTTGAGGGTAAAATCCTGCTTGGAATGAATGGGAGTTTTGCTATTCCATTCAGTAGGGCCAGAACCTTGCAAGTAATCAGTTCTGAGATGTGCTTTTAAATTAAATGGCAAATGGTCCAAATCAGTCAATATAAAATACTGTGGGATGCTTTCATAGATTTCCCCAACTTATAAAAAGCGAAGAAAAATTAAACCTAATTTAGCTAAAACTTGCACTATTAAACCCCTAAAAATGCTCTAGGATTCCCTGTAATGAAGATTCCAGCAGAGCCTCAACCGAAAGTGCATGCAATAGCCATGGAGATCCTAACCATCTTTTCTCCCTGCTCCCAATTAGTACCAGCTGGTGACTCTACACATGACATTTCTGAGACTGGCACAAACTGAAACTGCATCCCCCAGCACCCCTTCCCCCCTCCCCACCCAGAGGGCTGGAGCAAGTTTTGGGGGTTTCCTGGGAAATGACTAATTGCAAGGAGAGCGCAGGAGCAGGCACAGTGGGAGCTTCAGCTCAGGAAGCCATCAATAACCTGCCAACTCTTCAGCATGTTCTGCTGTCCCATGGGCATCACCAGAAATGAGTTGTTTAGTGTAGGGTGTGATAGAGTTTCCACTCAGCTGAGTGTCATCGATTTTAAAAGAGTTTGGATGACTTGTAACTTGTAAGAGCATTGCAGGCAGCCATCTGGCAGCTTAGGGCAGGGTTGGAGAGATGCAGGGCAAAAACATGGTGAGGTGGACAAGAGGAAGGCTTAAGCAAATGAAATTAAAATCCTTTTACGTTTGGATGAGTGGAACATCTAATTTATACTTGCCCATATTTTGGATTAAAATAAATCTATTTTTAGGTCACCTTTTACAGCTTTATTTCAGGTCCCTTATCTGAAGAAAAGCAGAGGACAGAGTAATGTTGACACAACTGGAGGCACAAATGAATGCAGTGACTTTCTTTGGTGTGTACTGTAATGACACTTTAAATTCAGTTTCTTACAAGATGTACTCTTTGACCATATCCATTCTGTCATGGATTTCCAAAATATGTAGGCTTTCTGGGAACACACTAAAGTATAATGATGATATATATATTTTTTTAAATGAGCCAACAATGTCAGAAAATTGATATCACAGATGGCACAAATATTAATCCTGTTAAAAGTATTAAAACCACTGAATTGTATCTTATTTTATTGTAGCTAATGACCATTCATTAGAATGAAAAAGCAGAAGTTTCTGACATCATCTCATGATCTTCTCTTATGCCAGCAGGGGAAACTTTCCAGCTGTTTTATGGAAGACATATCCAGTTGGAAACCTGGATTTACAGTAGTGATGATGACTGTCACAAGGGATAGAGCATATATGAAGTAAAGATACTATCCATCCTATGTTTAGTACTAGTCATTATTAATCATGTGAAATAGAAAAGAAAATATGTTAATTGATCTGAAAATGGCATGAGGCTAGGAAAGACTGTAAGGAATTGAAAGAAAAATCTCGCAAGAGAGAAACCGTATTCAGCACCATTTTAGCTGACTGGCCCTGCTACAGGTACCTCTGATTAGAAATGCTAGTGGGAATGCCCCAGAAGTTAGAAAGCCAGACTTAAGAGGAAAAACTGAATAACCTGCAGTTGTTTATATGCAGTGGAAAACAAACAAACAAACAAACAAATCCCAAACAACAAAAACCAGTGATAGCATTTATAGACATACAAGTCTTCTGTGAAGAGATAACCTTAGAGTACAGGAGAAGTAGTAATGGGGATAAACTGCAGAAAGGAAGGTTCAGTTTAAATAACAGGAAAAAAGTAACTTGAAGTATTTTGCATCTCTGTATTTCTAGGATAATAGAGATTTAAGGACTTTCATATTCTGGCTTTTAGATTTACAAACAAATTCTGAGGTTTGACAAGTTGTTGGGGCTTATAGTTCCCAAGATCTGGAAAAGGCCAAGATGTGTCACATGTATGGGAGCTGCAGATATCACAACTAGGGTAAAGAGGAGCTCCTATCATCCCCTGGTGGGTCAGAAAATAATAGGTAAACCAACAGACACGTGCCCAAACTCTTTTGCATCTGAATTAAATGTGTGTCTGTTTGGAAACAACATATCATATCCAGATATTATAGCTAGATGTGTGGGGTGATAATGTTCTGTGTTTATGGCTGTTACTAATTTATATACATGTGCACGTCTGCGTGCACACCTGCAGAGGGGAGGGTGGAAAGGAGCAGCAGGTTTTTAAAGGCAAAATTGCACTATCTGTGACATCTGTTACTGTTTTTAATACAAAAATAACTTACCAATGTTGCTGAATTTCAATTAAAGTCCCAATACAAAGTACATTCATACCAACAGTTGTTTCATGTAGAAATGTCTTAATAAGTTGGAATTCTATACTTTCTTTGTTTGAGTTAATTTGTTTGGAGGAGGGGGTGAAGGTTTTCAGATCTAATTATTTAATTGCAGACTTGCAGTTAGCCTATTAAAGACGGCACATAATTAAGACAGTAGAGTATTGGTAAACAATGGCTTGATTTCAGTTGTAAACAAGGGAAGGATTCTTTTTAGTAAAACTTCTTAATTGCTTCCAATGTTTTCATTGAATTTATGCTGTTTAAAACCTGCAATTTGAAAAACTACTTATGTTTTTGGTAAGTTACAATAAACATAAACAGTGTTGCAGCATTAGCCACGGACCGGTCCTATGCAGTGGGATCACTGAAGTAAATTCTTGTACAGTTTGGAAATAGTAGGCTTGTGGGTTCAAAATATGAAGATAAATTTTCTTCAAAGCAACCCAGATAATTGGATGTAGAAGAGGAAAATACTTGTACTTGATCTGGAAAGCTGTGGAGGAGGTTAAAACCTTCTCATCAAAAAGAATAGGGTTTGGGCACAGTCCTTGGTCACTGTTAGTAGGAGGTGAAGAGGAAACTCTGCCCGAGGACTGAAGACAGCTTAGCTCAAGGGGATGCTCTCTGGTCCAGCACAGCACTGCCAAGAGCCAGCGTGCCAGAGAGGGGTCTCATCCTGACACTCAGAGCAGACTCCTAACTGCATCTCAGCAGGCTGGAGCTGGAGAGGTGCAAGCTCTGTAACAGGTGTACAGAGCAGGAGTGCAGAGATTAAAGTTGTGGTTATCATATGCCTACAAAAATTTGAGTCACGCTGTCCGTGCTCCTTAAAGGGGTTGTCATCAGAAGCTTTTCCTTCGGTCACAGGGAATAGCTGCCGCTGCTCCCAGAGCTGCAGAGGGAGAAGCAGGATCCGCGTGGGGTGATGAGGGTTTTGTGCTGGCTACCACAGCGCTCGCTGCTGAACCAAACAAGATGTGCGTTACCTAATGCTGCTGGGCAGCACTGCCGGAGAAATGGTTTTTTTCCCTGTTACCATGGTAATGGTCAGACCAGACATCTAACGAGATGTCTGATGGGGCAGGCGATATAATACCATAGGCGGCAGGCTGGATGTGGGAGAATAATGCTGTATATCAGGTATCTGCTTACCAGACGTCTTCTAGCTGACTAGTGAAAAAGGTGGCAAAAGGATCCTCTAAACTGTGGTCTTTTACTTGGAGAATGATCCGTATTCAAAATTGGATATTTCTCACCCTTTGTGAGCTAATACTGGACACTAATGCCATCAGTAGTATTATTATAGCCTCCTATCTACTATTTCAAATTTTATATTACTCCATTAATTATTAACTTCTAGTACAAATCACTATGATAGGAACATGCTGCACTTAGGTCTGAAAAGAAAACATTAAATCTTTCTTAAGGTGTAAGTTCTTTTACAGATCACATCATTTCAGTGCTTTAGCTTCTTGCTGGAGCACTTCTAGCTTCCAGCACTTTTAATGCTGTTTCCTGGAAAATTGGAGGAGATAAACACATGTGTCTGCATATTCAAATCAGCTCATCCACAGTGGAATAAAGAGAGAGGAAGATTTATATGCTTATTTCATTAGTATATGCTATTGGAAAATAAGTGGTATAATACATATGAAAATATTTTGCATCTTATTATTTTGCTATGGGTCTAGATTTATTTTTTTCTTTTGAAATAGAAGAGCACTGAATTAATATTTTACTTTGAATTTTATAGATAATCTGATATTCAGCAGCCTTCTGAACACAAAATCTGACGTGGGTGGACACAGATGTATGAAGTTGGGATGTCAGGCAACATAGGGGAGGCAGAGGTTTTGAAAGCAATAGACACAGTTGAAGCAGAGAGAGGAATGAGAGCAGGAAAAAAATCACTATAATTTCTACTGTTGCACGTGATAGGCATTTAAGGACTTCTGTTTGAAGTCTCCCTGCTGCAAGTAGCCTTATGGATATGATTATAGAATCAGGCCCACTATAGACTAAGGAATGCTTTGGCAATTGCAGACGTATTTGTCAAAGAAAGCACCAACCACAATCTGGTAATTCAATAGTGAATCCAAGCAATTTTACACAGGCTGCTTATCATCCACATTTTAAATGTAGCAATGGCCTATTTTGAATTATTCAGTTTGGGTAATTACTTTGCAAAATGCTAAGGTATAATGCTTCGTTTTGTTATTTACGCTAAATTTGTCATTGGACATACACGAAGTACTATCTGAGCCCAGTTCCACTAGATACATGAAAAACATCTGTGGTAACAGTTACTCAACCAGCTACTCAAGCCATTGTTCTCTCGGAAAAAAAAGGACAGAGAATGCATTACTGAAATCTAATTCTGCAGTAATAATAGGTTACCTCAACCACCTGCCTGTTATTAAGTCCATATCCTAAATCAATTATATAGCTCATTACACAGTCACTGTTTGGGCCATCTAGTTAAATGTGTCTAGATAAACACACAGATAAAAAGGAGCACATCTAAACTAGAGATGTGCTATAGAATTTAAGATAGGGTAAATTCAGAAAATAGTCTCTTCAGTAATGAAATATAAAACTCTTTATTCTTTTTTTTTTTTCCTTGACCTGGGAGCAAAGTAATGTATAACTCTTAAAGAAAGTCTATAAAAAGGCACTACAGAGAGCAGCTTCTACAGTGAATGATTTTTAGACTTAGGTGTCTGGAATACAAGGAATAGACCATTGGGTCTGTTGAAAGGGTGCACTCCTGAGAAGAGATTCTACATGTGTTAGGTAAAAAAAAAATAAAAAAAAAAAATTGGAGAAGTAGTTTTCTGTGGGCCTTTTTTTGTCCTACAAACTCTACTAAAACAAAAACTGCCCAATTACACTGAATTATGTGATGCTATGTGCTTATTTACTGTGGAAACTGTTCACTAGGTATAAGGATAAGAACAAACTTGGTTTCATAAGTGTCCATTCCCCAACAGAGGAATTTAAATAGGAATTTAAAATATTGGAGACAGGCAAATCCCAGCTAATTTTCCAAAGAAATACTCCAGGGATCTCACTTCATTATTATTACTAGTTGTTATGTGCATTATAATAGCATCTAGAAGCTTTACTTATGGACCTGGACCTCACACATTGCTATATATGTTAATTCTGCACCACACTAATAATTAGAGACAGGTAAGAAGTAGGAAAATTTGTGTTGATTTCAACAAATGCTGAATTCTGCATTCCTAACATGGGTACTGTAGCAGTTTCAGTTCTGTTTAATAATGCTGCAGTTAAAAATAAATAACAGAAAATGCTAGCCTTTCTCCATTCTTAGTCTAGGGAATATACACTGACTGTTTTATGTTGTAGAAAATGTGTTTGCAAAGCTGAGAACCACCTCGCTGCATTTCACAGGGAATTTTTGTCAAGTTCTATAAATCAAACAATGCAAGCAACAATTTGGTGCTCTACGTTCAGCAATTGTTTATGTTATCTCCTAGCTTATGTCTGCCATGGTGAATTTTCAGTCCAGCTTTCTTCTTTACCTCATTCAAATCACAAAATTTCTTCCCAATCATTTTCCCCCCAAAGCATTTGTTAAATGTGCACATCAGAATTGTATGGGGAAATCCTTCTAATGCTCTGACTGCAGCAGCCTCCAAAAAGAGCATTATTTCCCTCCTCCTACTCATTAGTCCCTTGCATATTCATCCAGGAGCTGCATTCAACCCTTCTGGCACATGCCCAGTCAGGAACTGGACTGGTTTCCCCCTTGGATCAGATCACTTTCAAGTCATTCCTTACAAGTGTACCACCCCCACTTCTACAGATACCTGCTACTCTTAAACTGAGATTTTCATATTCCTCTGTGTTTAAAACCTCAATTTTTGTCTGAATGGAGTCTAGCTTGCCATGTAATACAGATCTTTCTATTTGCTGGGTCTCATACTGGTCTTCCACGAGTCCTTGTACCATTTACTGTCACATTTTGGGCAATGTTTATCACTGACACCTTCACTGATGAAAATTCTGTGTCAGGCTGGTCCTAATCCTCCCTGGACCTTTATTTCAAGGCAGCTACCCATTGGCAATAGCTCTCAACTGACCCCTTCATTATCTGTTTAGC
The DNA here is from genome assembly GCF_034638445.1 of Ciconia boyciana. Classification (NCBI taxonomy): domain Eukaryota; kingdom Metazoa; phylum Chordata; class Aves; order Ciconiiformes; family Ciconiidae; genus Ciconia; species Ciconia boyciana. The sequence continues at coordinate 55,602,021 of NC_132935.1, read as the reverse complement.
AGGAATTTTATTAGTGCTCTAGGGTGCTAATGTTTTAATTGTAATACCAAACTTATAAAAGTTTATTATGTTGCTGCTATTAACCAATTTTCTAACCTCAAAGAATGGAAATAGGACATATTCTTCACAAAATTTTGTTGAAGGACTTACCTCTGCTGTACACATTTTGACTTTGTCATCAGCCAACACTTCTACCAACCTCCAACCTTCTCCCTTTAATTTCACTCTGGTCAGCCAACAGTTCTTCAGGTCCTTGCTCTTTTCAAATTTAAGTAAATTATTCTGCTTCTGTTGAAGTTTCCGTGATACATTAAAAGACCAAAGATTATCTCAAACAGATTGGATTCAATTTATCAAAACTGGCTGATATTTAAGATATCTATCTCTGGCTAAATGTGACTCACATCTCTCCTGGGTACTAGAAAACTGGAAAGTGTGTAGTCTTCTGAAATCAAATCACACAATTCTGTTATTTTGCAAATAAAAAGCAGAAACATTTATGGAACATATATGCTTTTTTCATCATTTATGAATAATTTTACCATTCTTCATTCCTAATATACCTTTAAAAATGATTAACCTTACTTCTCCTGACATGGATTTTTGTCTGTATTTAACTACACTTCTCTCTGTATTGCATTTAATAAATTCTAAATAATATCAGTTCCCCTCTATTTCCAGTTTTGAGTTTTTAATAAACATTTTATTATTTTTAATATTATTATCACTTGTAATTGTTATCACTAGATTATCACCAAAGTTCTCTTCTTTCCTTGTGAAATGATACCTTTCTACCCTTCTATCAAAACCTTCCCCTCTGCATTTCTCCTTCCATAGTTTGTTCCTATTTTAAATGTTCCTTTATAATTTTGCTTACAAGACTTCTCAGATAAGAAAAAATTGATCTGGGATTAGTTAGCTAATACCTCAATTCAAATACCTTCATGATTCTGACTGTCTGAGGTAATCAATAACTCTCAAAGAAGTAAGTACATTTGTACAGAATTCCACTCAGCACCACTCTTCTGCTCTGTTCTAATAAAGTGATCAACAATGTTATTTTGACAAGTTTTACAGGTCTGCATGACTTCAGACTTTGTTGTTTTGGTTTTTTTTTCCCTCCACGTCAGTTAAAAAATAGGAATAAAATAATGACTAGCAAGGGGTGCTTTAGACAGTCTGAAATGTTTACACAATGATATAACATCTCAGGAGAGCCACTCAAAGGACTGCAGTATAGAAACTGTATTTTTCATTTTTGAAGGCTGTAAGTGATTGAAAATACTTGTATTTTCATTGTTCTGGCATGTGATCAATATTGAAAGAAGCTTGAAAAACATCTACAACATGAAAATTATAGACTGAACTTGGTTTAACCATGTTTGCACCCTTATAACTGTCTACAATCTGGTAGTGAACAATTTGACTGCTGAAAAGTGCTTTTTAAGGGAAATTTGCATTTCATCAAAAACAATCATTAATTCTTCCAAATGTGTCCCCACAGAAGACACTCATGCTAGGTTAAGAGCTCTTGACACAGAGTCCAAAAGACATATAAAACATCTTTTGATCACCAGAGATAACCAGCAAGACTCTGGCACGCAGGGCAAAACTAAGGAGCAAACCTGAGTGCCAAAGGTCCACAAAGATTTGTTACAATATATTCACATTTAAGAATTTACACAAGCATCCCAGATGTGCTTTACAGCTCAATGGAAAGAAAATGTGCACATGCGTGCTGCTGACTGTGCTGAAAGGCATTAAGTGGGAAGAATATTATTCTGTATTCAACAGGAAATTTAACCCATCAGTGAGAAGCCTTGCTGCAGCTCCCAGCTGGAGGGCTGGTATGGAGACAATCAATTGAATGACAAAGCAGCTACTTGGCTGCACTCTTCATAGCTGGGATTGGGCTTTGCACTTTGCCCTGTAGCCAGTTGTGTGTGTGGTCATTAGTGGAGGGGATGGTGTGTACCCCTAGCACGTGGAAAAACAGCAAATATCTTTGAGACATTTTAAGAATATGTGTCGAATGGGGGATATATCACCAGAAAAATGTTCTTCTAGATCCAAGACATTATTAACCACATTAATGCAGTCCATTGAAGAAAAGCAACTGCTTTCTTTAGTAGGACTGGTGTATTTTACCCATTGTAATGTAACATGGGTATAATTCTAAAACAGCTCCCACAGAAACATCTAGTCCTGAGCTTTAAAGGCAACAGGAATGCTGCCTGCCAACAGCAGTCCTTTACCTGTCTGTGACTACAGAGAAACTTAGGATCTGACCTTACCCAGCAACATTAAAATAATACAATTTTCCTAGTAACATGTATGAAACAGAAATGAGAAAGTTGGAAGTACTTTAAAAGTTTATCATCCTGTTGCCTACCTCTGTCTTTTTTCTTCTTTGCAGGCTACACTCATCCTCCCTGTGAGAGTCAAATGCTCTATCAATTTAATGGAGGTCTCGTCCTGATCAAAAAACTTCAATCATCCAGCCACTAAACAAAACAAAACCCTGTCATTTAAGTGCCTGTTCATGAAGTTGTAATGCTCCGGTCTAATCAACTACCAGTCCTAACAGCTAATGCACTTCATGAGTTATGGACTGAAAAATGACCATCCAAAAGAGCTGCCAAATTATACTGAATAAGCAATTAATACATGGATCTTAATTTTTTTTTCAGGGAAGATAGAAAAACTGTCCCTAACTGGGAGTTTTCTCTGCTCCTCAGAGGAGATTTTTCTGTGTTTGTGTGGTGAATAAAAGGCTCTCCTTTTCTCACTGACTACTTTCAGAGATAAACATTTTTCACTGATTAGAGAGCTGCCCCAAGGTTTCTGAAAAGGGTGAACAAAACTGATTGGAAAGGGGAAAACAAGAGCCCTGGCTGACCCAGGATAGAGAATGGGGGGAAAACCAGAGGGGAAGAGGGTGGTGGAGACTTCAGTTAGCTTTTACTTCTCCTCCTGGCTTTCTGAGAGGACTGGAGGGCTGGAGAGGATCCTCCTGCCTTGGGGAGGGCCACCCACCTCAGGAGTTGTCATTACATCAAACACAACAGCTCCTTCCCATGCACCGAAAGTGGTGGCCAGTCTGGCTTCCCAGGGCTGTTACTTGGCAAAGGAGCTACGGTGATTTCATTGCTTCCTCCCAGCTGCCTGCTGCTTTGGGCAACTTTCTACCATATCTGTCACTAAGGCACATCCTGGTTATGAGTTTGTTATGCTGGAGGAAGGTATTCCCTTCTTTCTGCCATCCCATACTCATGCATTTCACAGTTTGGACCTCCTTGAAGACAACACACCCAATTCTGGGTCAGTTCCTGTGGTCTAATCTCAGCAGGAATTGGCAACTATTTTAATGCACCTAAAATCTATTCTATTCTGAAACTACAAAACAACTCTCCTAACTACACCACTTAAAATGCAGCCTATATGGTAACACTTACAAAAGCACTGAAAACTGAGCCAGTGCCTGATAGAAGGTTTCCTGGACCATGCACTCATTTTGTACCCAGTGCACCTGAGTTCATCCCCTAGTCTGTATTTTAGACAAGCTGCTTAGCATGGGATGCCCTCCTATAAACTCTGCCCAGAGTCAATGGAGAGATTCAGGCCTCCCCAGAGGACAATTTACCCCACTCTATAAGCATCTAAAATAACCACTCATGAGAGGTACTTTAGATGACCAGCTCAAACTATACATCTGATTTTTCAGGCAGCAAAACGAGGCAAAATGACTCCAACTCCCAGTGCCTTTTTCTGCTTTGTTCTCCCATCTACAAAACAGAAGTAATCACGTGCCCACAGAAGAGTTGTATATGCTAACAGTTAATGACTGTGAAGCACTTAATTAGAGAGGAACATGATAAAATTGATCAGAAAGAATCATCCTGAGCTGCCTAAGAATTAGAGTTCTCCAATTAAATCTCCAACAAGATTGCTACCTAATGATAAGGTTCTTTGATAGCATAGTTTTTGACAGGGTGGAATTGATGAATTAGTAAAAGAACAAAAACCTAAAAAGGTGATTATATTTCTATATGTCAGTGTACAATAGTAACCATGAATAACGATGAAAGATTTTTATAACAGAGAGTTTCCAGAAGCAAAAGTTCTCCCACAGGTGAAAATTAAGAACCCAACATCTAATATTCAGCTCATTCTTTAATTTTTATCTCTAAATCTCCTGGACTTCTTTTGATGAATGCCTGGTTCTTCTCCAGATCACATGTCTAGCTTGCTGGGAGACACTGTCTTAGTTTACAAGTTCTTTTGTCTAGGTAAAATGTAAGACTGAAAGCAGGTGGAGGTGGCATCCAGATGCTTGCAATTAGTGAATTCTAGTCCAGATTCTGGACCAGAAACTCTTCAATTACTGACTTAAATGAAATGCCTATCGTAGTTACCAATAACTAAGACTCAGAGGGGACAGTGTTGACCAAGGCTCTTCTTTGGTCATATTCCTTCTGCTGGCAGGACAGGAACATGGTGCTATAGATGATGATTTGTTAGGTTCATAGCAAGAAGAAAACTACCTTTGAGTCTAGTTAAAGTTTTTTAGCAGTTATTTGGCACTGCTGTTTTTCTTAAAAGTAGAACTAATACACAAAGAATCAATATTAAACAACACTTTAGGGCTTTGAAACATTACACATAGATACCATACAGTAGGACCAAAGAAACTCTCATTTTGTAATAAAAGTCATATAGAGAGAATGACATTCAGGTAGGTACCTGTTAGATCTGGCGTTAATTATTCATATAAATAAGCTTAACTGTGGGATGGAGATTAAAATTTTGGCCGTTACTCCAAGGTGTACTGTTTGCAATTCTTTTTATAAGGACAAATGAACTTTCATTTCTTACAAGTAATTTATCATGTGTGAGATCATTATTATTTTAAATGCACAAAATGTTATTGATTGTTTGACAATTTTTATTATAAAAAATTAATTACTTTTGACAGACAAGACTTCTGAGAAGTAGTATTCCATCTTGTTTTTTACTGTGCTTCTCTCATTTCCAGTGAGTAAATAATTGACTCTTAGTTTGAATCTGAACATAATGACAAATCTTGGCTTGCTATCCATTACAATATTACCAAAGAACACATCAGGCTTAAAAAGAAGACATACTATGTGGAAAGTGATATAAAATATCCTTCACAATCTCTGTGCTCATTCATTCCTCAAGCTTGTCATGTACATTACTGGTTATATTACAAACACATCTATAAGGGGTCATATTTCATTTCCATTTGGCATTCTAATAATCTGTTGGCATAGTAATACAAATGATCAGAGTGAAAGATAAAATGAATTTTCAGAAATCTTGAATATGCACGGTCTAGAAGATGTTTTAGATATTAAAAGCAACAATCTCATAAAAGGGATGTGTTAACCTGGTCTGCAAATAATATTGATATGCTAAAATTCATTCATAGGGCATCACATCCTGTTAGATTCTAGCTCCCGTAAGCAAATTCGTCAGAATTGTATTTGTACAGTGTGAACAGCCTCAAAACTTAATATGCTGTTTTCAAAATCCTTCTTTAGTCCTTCTAAAAACTTTCAAATATCAGTAACCGTAAAGTTCATTGCGCTACTGGATAATGGTCCTGATTCACAGGCAGAGCTCGACAAAACTTCTACTCAGTAAGTAGATACTAAGTAAAATGACTGTTTCAGCGTGCAGAGAGCTGATTAGCTGGATTGCATCCATCCTGCAGATATGAAAAGAAGGGGAAAGAAGTCACCTTGCTTGCTTTCCTGGCCCTTGGCTCTGCAAGACTGTCCATCTTCAACTGAAAGGATGCAGAGAGTGAACTGCAGGTTTTGTTCTCCAAGGCTGATGAGGTCTCCTCACTAAATTGTTGCAAGCTTGCATCGAACTCCAAAGCTTCTGCTCACCCATGGGCAGTTTCAGGCCTAACACTGTCTTTTTGTCCCCTTGCTCATCTTAGCTGTCTCCAGAGGGGTGCTTTGCAGCCCAATCTCATGTGCCATTCCCATTTAGTGCATAGGGAAAAAAGTGCCTAACTCAGCACTGTGAACTCTACTGACATCTGGCACCTAGATGTGCAATACCAGAGGCAAGTCTCTTTTTTGGTAAAGTCTCTAAGCTCAGTGGCTTCAGCTTCTGAAATACTAAACCTAGGCTCCAAAGCACTTTTGAACTGACAGACAGTGTTCCTAGCCATGTTAGAAACTTTTACTTTCCATATGTTTTATAAATCCTATATAGTATTTTTATATGAAGGTTTTGGGCTGTTTCATACCACAAAAGGTTCCCTAGTCAGATGTTCAAATTACATATTTATTGTTAAAGAATACTTCGATCCTTTCAGAACACTTAATAAAGGGTTTTTTTTGTGTCTGTCTTCCAGTGCAGGAAAGTCCTACTGACAACTTCTTCTGTGTACAAAATGTCGAGTCTCTGCTCATGTTGCAGAAGGCTCTGAAAAGCTTTCTCTTTTCTTCAGAGGCACATAAGGAAATATAATCTTACCATGCTTCACTCCTCAGTAACAGGGAGAACATTCTGATCCACCCTGCATGGCTGGAGACTTAAGGACATGAATAGGACCATTAAGGACCAAGCCCTTGTTCAGGTCAAACACAGTGAGGGAGAGAAAGTAATGTAGTGTTTGTGTTGCTGCCTGGCATCTCAACGAGCTTACTATTCACTGTGGCCTTGTGAGAACTTGGCAAGAGATGTAAATCTCTCTCTGCCCCACCTTTCTGCCCGCTTCCATTACCAGGCTGTAAAAGGAGAGCCTACCTTTCAGTCCTTTCTTGAGGGACAGTAGACTGGAGAGCACAAGGGGTGTAGGCGCTGGAGTAACAGAGACCATCTATCTGCAGCCGAGTGGCAGAGCTTTGCTGAGGGGAAGGGGTAGGTTTTGCTGAATCAGCACCTTGAGGACCTGCTTAAGTCTCATTTGTGTACATGCTTAAGTGCTCTGCTGAATTATAGCCCACAGCAACCAGCTGCCAGCCCTTCACTTCCTGATTAAAAACAACCAAAAAAACCATTTCTGGAAGCTGTTCACATGCTATGAGCAATGCCACCAAAGGTCCCCCTCTTTTCCTGATTATTCCTCTGCACCTACCCAACAAAATTCCATCCAGAGCAACAGGACTGCTTAGTTTGAAGGAACTGTAGGGAGAACTGTATTTTCTAATTATGTGCCAATTTCTTTTATCTTGCTTATCTCATCCAAGAAAATAGTTCGGCTCTTAGCAAATATCCTGAGGCAGTACAATTGCCTATTAAATAGGACTCCCTGTTGATTTCAATGCACTTTCAAAGCGCTTCAAAAGGTTGATGGCACAACATGGCCCAAAGGTGCTTTTTACTAATGTGTTGTTTGGCACACAGAGAGATAATAACAAAGGAAAATCTGACTATTTCTTGAACATGGCTATCAGCACTGGCATTGCTAGACAAAATAAAATAACCCTTTCTTAGTAAATTAAAATTTCTGTGTCCTGGAAATGCCGTTTATGACACAGAGTAAAATTCCAACCAGATCTGAGAAAAAGAAGTATCTCCTATTCTTAAATAAATTGGAAAATCAATGCAAAACAGTCCAGACAGAGAAAATGGAGTGAAATATCAGAATACTTAATACTCCCTCAGAGGCCATGTGATGTTTTCCAGTGCAATTCCCAGTACAATCTCTCACATCAGATTAAGATACCTGAACAGTTTCAAATGCAAACACACGGCAGCAATGCCACAAGAGGAAGGGAGGGCTGGCATCCAGTTTTCAGGAAGGAGACATTGCCTTCCTCAAGACTGCCTTTGCTCAAGGCAGAAATGGCATTTAAAGACAGAACTGTGGCCAGCTTGAGAAGATGAGAGTAAATCCTTTTATATCAGCAATCACACTGACCAAGCACAACATCTGCTATCAGCTCTGGATTCAGAGAAATTTCATATAAACTAATCACCCATCGCTGAACACACTGAGAGGGAGAAAAAGGATTTAACAATTGACTGGTTTCATAGTTCTGTCACTTTACTTCTTCCCTTATAGGTTTTTTTAAGTAAGGGAAGTGCCACTATTTAACTCTTCAGGCACAGTTTAGATGACCTCACTATGGAACAGAGTCTTGCTAATATCTATGAAAACATATTGGCCAGGTTTCAAAAGTTATTGCTGATTTTATGTGCCCATTATTTGGAGTATCTTGTTTCATTTGTAAAGAGCTGTTTTTTTACAAAAATATCCCTACTCTCACCCTTTAAAGGTCAAGAACATTCAGTTTGGCTATTCCAATTAATGACAAAAAGAATTGTTAATAAACATAGCTGCTGTTTAACTGAGAGAAGTAACATCCTGTCTAGATGAGATTTTCAGTATCATCCTGATGATTTTGAGCATATAGCTTTAATATATTCACGTGACAACAACGCAATCTGCAGATTTAGGAATCCCTACATACTCATTAACTTAATAGACAATTATGTTGTATCAGGTACAATTAAAAAACACAACTTTCTAAGAAATCCCTAATTACACATCTACATGATAGACCCTGTTAAGTAAATAATGGGCTTCAGAAAGTCTCCACATTTGTATATTTGTCTTAATACATTGCTAAAGTTCTGATTTGCATTTGTACCATAACTCAACCAACTGACCAACTTGTGCCATTTTTGTATAGGCTCATTTATCTTACAAATATTCGTAGTAACCCTGAACTTCAACATGATTATATTTTTAGGGTTTTTTTAAACTTTGAATAAATTACTTCTGGTTTTGATATCAATATATTTTCAGAGATGAGTTTTAAACGTGTAACATGACCTTCTTAAACTACTTAAACATTTTTCTTGACTTCACACAAAATGGGACTTGTGAAAATGCTGAATAAATATTTTAAGGTAATGTCTGTGGCCTTGAATCAAGTCCTCTTGTCTGAACCCTGTAGACATCAGTGGGGAATATTTTTGGTATCTTATCTCCTATTCAAAATTTCATACTGGTGTTTAATAGGGTACAAAATCTTTGGTCTTAATTCAGGTGAAGTTTAGACAGATGTGAATCCTTCATCTAAATGTTATATCTGTATCCTAAAAATGTATTTCTCATTTTGGAGGAGTGTCATGAGGAATCAACAAAATCTGTTACCATTCATTCACTACCTTTTCTTGACTTCTTATTTTTAAAAAAGAAAGGTAGTTAAGAGGGATTCTAGTCTTTTACTCCTTAAATTGCATCTGATTTTGTGTGGCATGTTAGTGCATGAGACACAGCCTAAAGTTAAATATGGATAAAAACTTGAGTACAAACCTTTCTATCAGTTTACCAAGTCTCTGTGTAAGTCAAGCTGTGTAAGCAAATTCATCAGAGCAATGGCACAGGAAATCTGAGCAATAAGAGTGTTACATGCAGTATTATAAGCACTTGCTTTCAGTATGTGACCAGAAATCCTGCATTATAATCAACTAGGTGACAGAACTTCTTATGTGAGAAAATTTTGCAAGCAACAAAGGCATTGGCTAGACCTAGGTCTGCTAGACTCCTACTGTAAAGATGGTAGAATAAGTTTGCCTTATTCTGAAGCACATCAAAATCCAGAATATCTCAAAATATTCTACAAAAGGAGCATTCAACTGTGTTTTTCATCTTAGCTTTTCACTGGAAAAAAATCAATGTTTTCTTCTGGAACTGTCAGGAAGGGATATTTCTATGTTGACTGACCTTTTTTTCCAGATTTCTCTAAAAGGAAGTGGATAAAAATCAACATAAGGGCAAAATAATTACTGATTAGTAGAATTTCATACTCTTGCATACATTTTCTGACAAAGTTTTGTGTCTTTAAGTTTTCTGTAATCTCTGTAACTTGAACTGATTATTTGGTCAGAATGACCTTTTCAGAACTGTTTTAGGCCTCTTTAGACCTAAAGCTACAGCTCAAGAGACAGCTGACAATGACCCCCTCCCCTCTGTGCAAATACTTGTGCATGAGAAAACCAGACCCATAAATTACACAAAGAAAATGTGCTGCACACTCTCTATCAATAATGTCTCTTCAAGTAGACCCAGACAGAGGGCTCCCAATATTTCTACTGCTCAGCAGAAGGTGTCAATATTTAATGTGACAGGCAAAGCAAGAGGGAAGGTTTCTGATGGCAGGAAGCAAATGGATTATTCCTTATGCCACAAAGATTTACTTTGATTTGAGTGCATGTTCCACACTCTCCCTTATCAGATTTTTCAGGGTTGACATATTGTTTACCTAACCTGGACTGTCAATGACAATTTTTCCTCTAATGAATACATTTTTTTAGTTACTTTGCAAAAAGATTGATCAGTGTCATTATTATAATCAGTAGTGAACTGCAATCATGTTTAGTGCTGCTATACTGGTTGACGAATAAATAGATAATTACAATCCCTGAGCTGAGAGTTTATGTCTCAGAAACAAAGTGTTACTGGTGCATAAGGAAAACACATGTTTTCAACTACATGACGCATTTACCTAAAATTATCAAGGTTTCTGCTGAGCAGAAATGCTTGTCACTCAAATTTTTGTGAGACAATGAGAGGAAAGTGATACCAGCATGCCTGTGAGAAGTTTTGTTTGTTTGTATTGATTAAAAATGGCATCCAACAAATTCAGCATGTTACATCCTTATTTGATCAGTAACTGCAGAATTCATTCTTTCATTTTTGGATCCTGAATATAAGTGGAGAAGCTTGAGGAAGCCTCCACTTGAATGTGTTCATGTGTCTCTGACACTTTATGTCACAAAGAACTGTGATCACTTATGACACCAGCTGGTAACTGCTGTCGTAATACAATTTACTCTGCTTAAAAGAAAGAGGCATGCTTCTTTTGCTCTTTTTATTTTCATTTTCTATTGGAAAAAAGGAAGTGTATGAACACAGTGACTATTCAAATTGCGAGTCACTGTTCAAATACTGTCCTGTTCTATAAATGTCCCTTGTAATAGCCAGGTAAGTCAATGGTTCAAATGGGTTTTGATGCTTCTCCTAGTCCTTGCAGCAGCACTCATTCAAACAAGTTGCCACTTAAGGCTGCAGTGCCTCTAGGGAATCCTCAATAACAGAGAATGAAAATAATAATTTGCAGTGTGTAGCATTTTTTGTCATCAAAGATGGAATTTTTAAAAACACTTTACATTCTCCCAGTTGCCCCAGAGGAAGCCAGCTAAATATTTTCCATGGTGTTTAGGGAAAGCAGGCTTGACAACCTAATCCCCAACTTTTGTTCACAAGTAAGCTTCTCCTATTTGATCACCCCTCATGTAAACTATCAGCATACTTATCCTCCTTTGCTCCTTTCCTTTGATGGGACTGCTGAGCCTCCTCTCAGCAACAAAATATGTTCTAGGCTCTGTAAAACCACCCATAACACTCTGTCCATGCACAAAAGGGCTCTTTGGTGCCCATAGCTGTAGTATTTCCCATGGCCTTTCCTGACAGCTGAAGATGCATATCTAGGATGCCTTTCATTCCCTTGAGGGACTATGGGTATCTGGGAGAAATGAAAGCAGCATTTTGGCTAGTCTCAGGACAGCATTACAGGCAACTGAAGCTATAGGTTATATGGGACTCCACCTTTGAGATAAATGAATCACAGCTCAGCCTCTGCTTCAGTTTTGGAAGCAAGCTCACTGCACTGCAGTAAAAAGGGTTTGTGAAAGATAAAGGAGAATAGAAAAATGGAATGGGACATGCAGAATACAAAAAGGAGAGGCAGAAAAATGTAAATGTCCAAGAACAAAGCAACAAATTTCAAGCAGTATTGGGTAGAATTTGAAAACAGTGCAATGAGAGTTACTAGGGAATTCCTATAAACACAGTATTAAAGAGAGGTAGGACTTGGCATTTGAACTATTTTCCCCATGTAAATATGAGGAGTGTTAAGAAAAGAAGCAACTGAAAGAAAAGAAAGAATGGCTAAAATCTAAAGAAAGAAGAGCTACTTAAACATTAAGAATTGACATACAGAGAGTCAAAATAAGTTTTGGGGATTAGAATAAAGTGAAGCTAGTTCAGAAGCTCTACTAGAATCTTAATTTAACTTATGAAACAAAGGAGAATGTTGTCTTTTATGTCTGCCTATTGCGTTCAGACAATAACATGATTATTTGCTAGAGGTCGTAACTATTAAAGTATATTGATAGAGGTTTGTTCTCAAGAGAAATAACATTTATGTCAGGAAGAGTGACAATCTCATTTTATCCACATCAATATTCCTAGCTTGGTGTAGTCTCCTCTCCCAGCACAATACATTCTATTAAAATAATTTATGTTTGGTATCCTGTCTATTGAATTAAGAGTATTTTCAGCTGAGGCAAAGCAATTTTAGAACCGTAACTTTGCATTCTTGGAAATACTTCTTCGCAACTCAGCACACTGCCTATGTAATCACTAATACAGAATACTTCTCATATAAAAATATTAAAGGAGGAGATAGTGTGTTCAAATAGCAGTACAATTTCACTTGTTTCTTCATCTAAATACTCTTTACTTATAATAATAATAATCAGGACCTTCATCCACATGCCTCAGAGTACTTTACAAATGGCACAGTATCACTTCCTCTCTTTTGCAATTGGAAAGCAAAGGGCATGCACAAGGTCTTCTTGTAGGTTGCCCATACGCCATGGACAGAGCTGGCAACAAGGACTAGCAACTACCCTCTTTCCATCACTGGCAATCTGGAAGCCTGAAACATAGAAAACCCTTAACTTAACCTTCAGGATCATTTATTTCTTTGGAGGTAGCATCAACCTCTCTTCATCCCAAGAGATGTGTTTCATTTTGTCACACATAATACAAAACAAACCTACTCTAAGCAAGTAATTAGTATAAACATATTTCAGATGAACTGATAGTGTCAATAAATTCTGATGACTTTGCTTATTTTGTTTTGATTCAAATAGAGCAAGATTCAAGTATTCACTGTTCTGAATTGTCTCTGAAAATATCTTTGTGTCTATTTTGACAGTCCCTTTCTCAAAGCTCAAATGCTCCTACCAGGATTTACGCCCACAATTGCATTGGAAAGACAATACAAGGAAAAAATCAGACTCTGCTTCAGGAAAATGAATAAACCTATTATATAGCAACCACTTAACAGTAAAATCAAGGTAATTTTTCTCAGGTGTTCTGACTTTACAATTTTTGAACCGCTTGTTGAGAATTTTAAATGAATCTTGAAAGCGTAGAGTTGAATTTCCTTGCTTTTACTCTCTAGTTTACGTGTGATGTTTTTACATGCCAGCACAATCAAGTAAAAATTACTTCCAGTTATATTTCAAATATACAGTCTGATGAGTTGGAAACGAGAGATAGTCCTTATGTATAAGCTTGTTGTCAATAAAGTTTTATAGGTTACTTTTTTCATTTTTTTAATTCATTCTGATTATGTATGTGTACGTTTAGGCATTTTAAGATATTAAAAGGCACAGCTCAAATTTCTGAGAGATGTACAGTGTTTTTTAAGATATAGGAATGATTAAGAATAACTGGTTGTTACATCTGATCTTCACTCAGTAGCGTTCATGTGCTCCCTACAGAGTGCAACCAAAATGAGAAGCAGCTTTGGATGCACAAGGAATGCAAAAGTTTCCCCTTTTCCTTTGGAGTGAATTATTCCAAAGTCTGTGAGGCAATAAGAAAGCTATTTTTCACCTACGGCAGATGGAAATACATAAATCATACCTGGAAGATATCAGCACCAACCGATTTCATTGAGACAAACTCTATAAATCAAAAAAACTTCATTCTGATTTCAGTTATCATCAGATGCAGTTGATCTATTGAAAATCAGAAAAGCATAAGTACTCAAAAGTGTATAAAATGCACCACAAACACTGATGGAGCTGATAAGATTTGCAGAAGTATTTCCAGATAAGTAGGGCTTTTGGGAAAGTATCAGGGCTTCCAAAAGTAATCAGACCGCCTTGTAAAACCGCTATCATTCATTTTGTCTATTGTTCCTTTTTTGTCTCTTAAGGACCAGGTGTACTAGGGTATCTGACATCTGAGAAAGTAGATCAAGATAAGGCACATTTATCCAAACAATGAATTCCTAGAGAGTTAGCTGAACAAGTAATTTCAACTCATAGTGAACTGAATATACATTTATGTTTCCTGTCTTGAAGATCCAATCCTTCTAAAATAAATTCAGATTTTGTTAAAATGAAAATCTTCTTCCCTGTAACTAGCCTGATTTTTAATGTATGAAGTTAATACCAAACAAACAAAAAAAAAGAAAAAAAAAAGAAAAAAATGAAAATATGAATTTTTAACAAGAGCAAGTGCCAGATTCTGCACCTGGGACAGGGTAATCCTGGTTATACGTACAGACTGGGGGATGAGAGGCTGGAGAGCAGCCCTGCAGAAAAAGATTTGGGGGTTTGGGTTGATGGCTAGTTGAGCATGAGTCAACAGGGTGCCTTGGCAGCCAAAAGGGCCAACCGTGTCCTGGGGTGCATCAAGCACAGCTGAGCTAGCCGGTTGAGGGAGGTGATTGTCCCACTCAACACTGCACTGGTGCAGCCCCACCTTGAGTACTGTGTGCAGTTTTGGGCTCCTCAGTATTAAAAGGACATCAAACTATTCGAGTGTGCCCAGAGAAGGGTGACCAAGATGGTGAGAGGCCTTGAGGGCAAGACTTCTGAGGAGCAGCTAAGGTCACTTGGTTTGTTCAGCTTGAAGAGAAGGCTGAGGGGTGACCTCATTGTAGTCTACAACTTCCTCAAGGGGGGCAGCAGAGGGGGAGGTGCTGATGATCTCCCCTTTCTGGTGACCAGCGATAGGACACGAGGAAATGGAATGACGTTGTGTCAGGGAAAGTTCAGATTGGACATTAGGAAAAGGTTCTTCACTGGGAGGGTGGTAGGTCTGGAACAGTCTCCATAGGGAATTGGTCACGGCACCAAGCCTATCAAGACTTCAAGGAGTGTCTGGACGACGCTCTTAATCATATGGTGTAGATTTAAGTAGTCCTGCGAGGAGCAGGGAGTTGGACTTAATGATACTTATGGGTCCCTTCCAACCTGAGATATTCTATGATTCTATGATTCTGTTATCTAACCAGGTTGTTCTTTTCCCCGTAGAACCTGGAGCTTGAATTGCTGCTAAATGAAGACGCTATCTCATACTTTTATATGAGCTATGGTTCAACAACCACCAATCTGAGAAGTGACTAACATGCACACCAAAAGGTAATACTTGAGATAAATCCATACTCAGGATAAAACCTGAGGAGCAACAGCATGGCTATTTATGCCTTTTTAATATTTGCTGTAAATACCTTTCTGTTGTCTGGAAAGAAGTATTTTTAAGGCTGACACATCACTGCTGAAACCCAGTCTTCTTGTTTTATTTATGTTAATTGTCTGCTACTTCTCTTGTCTCTGCCCAAGTAAGGTCGAAGCAGAACTTACTCGGTCAGCACTAATATTTCCTGGTTTTGTTTTGACCCTTCTGAAAAACAAGAACTCTGAGCCCAAAGCAGAAAATGCGAGATGTTCCCTCTGCCCACAGAACCATCGTTACTTGTTGTACCATGAATGTCCTGAGTGGTCCAGAAGATAGAGTCATTTGGCATATCTATGATTATTCCTTTGAGAAAAGAGAGGACCATGTTCTTGGCAGCAATGCAGCTACTCTTTGGACACTGGCCTGGCAACATAAGAACATGTAGGCTCCATGTTCTCCTCACATAGGCATGAGGAAAGGCATAGGGCATGCTCAGTATTTTACAGCATAGGTCCTTAAGACTGGGCTCTTACCATGAGTTCATGGATGGGATCTTTCACCTCTCTTTGTTTTCATGAGTCTTTTGAGCAGCAGATCTGGGCCTGAAAAGTGTGGCAAATGAGCTTTGTTGCTTGCACAATGCCTGTTGTTGTAAGATCAAGGTACAAATGCTTCTCTTCATGCCTTCTGTTTTGTGTTTTGATAGTTAGAAATTGCCCCCACACTTAGGACCTTTACTAGGAATAGTCTAGCTTGGCATGTTGTGCTCAGATCTTGACAATACATCAAACACTAGGCCTGTTGCAGAAAAACAAGGTTTCATTACAACTGCTTTAATAAAAGGAAGGAGACTATCAATTAAAGATGATACTCCTTTGGTGCTTTATTTGTTTTGCAGATACTCCTTTTGCTGCAGGCTGTTCAGGCATTGACAGTTTAAAGCCCTTCCTGTTGGTGAAATATCTGCTGATCTGGACTTCCTTCCAAGTGTATCTCCAGCATATCTCAAGATAGTAGCATGTCAACAAGCATAATTTCCTTATTTGTTCTTAAAGCATCAGGGCATGTGCAACTCCACTACCACCTAAACAATAAGAAAGCAAGAAGCAAACAAATTATTTTTTATCTAATTTTATGTATAGAATAATGTAGGGTTGGACTACAGGTTTTATGGTGGGCTAATTTTATATTGATGTCAATATGCATTCTCAGATGCACACCCAGGCATACCATAAATGTCAGGGAGGTTCTGGGATGGCAGGTCTGGCAACACATTATTTCATTTTTTATGACTGTCCCTTGGATATTAAAGGTCTAGTAGAAAGGAAAGCACCTGAGGAAACAGTATGAGAAGAAAGAGCACCTTGTCTGCTTTATAGTCCCTCTGTGCCAGGACTGGGTTCCTTGTGTTACCCATTCCGTACTAAGCTTAATTCAATGCCATTTCTTCATTTGCATTATAGTTCTCCCAAGATGATGGTGGCTTTGCCCTGATTTTTGATGGAATACCCTGGAAATAAACCCATACAAGAGCTTCTGATCAGGCATAAATCTGAGCATTGTAGCCTAAAATCCTGAAACACAAACAGCTTCTTTTTTCTTGCCATAAAAGCAATTGTTTTCCTCTACAAAGGTCAAAACATACTTGCCTATAGTTGATTTTTTTAATCTTACTTATCTTTACAGTGAAACTAAAAAGACCAATTAAATTATGAAAAGAGGAGCCATGGTTTGTTATCTATTTTTTCAGCTTTCAAGATGACATGATTAACTATGTAATTAGTAGAGTCATTAATGAAGTTAGAAGAGATCACTCACAAGTGTATAAAGCACTCTGTTCCATTACTGTAGAAATCTTTGAAGGTTAATGTATGGGTCTCATTGTGGGGTACAGATAGATATTCACAGGAGCACCAATTTTCACCCTGACTATCATTTATGGATTTAAGGTGCAGATTAGAAAGTTGAATTTTCAAGCCCTAATTAGCCAAAAGACATGCCACTAAGGCGTATCCCTGAGGAGGGAATCAGTATGTAAACAATGTGATTTAACAGCACGATGGGGGCAGTAAGATATCCTACTTCTCTGCAATGACTACTTTTACGACATTTCAGTATGCATGCACAAGGTGCTGGAATTCTTTCCTACAAGATTGCAGTCAGGACCAAAGCGACTCAATCCTTGCCCTTCATAAACCAGAATACAAGCCTTAAACATTTTTCTTTCCTTCTGAAAACTTTGCAATTATGCTAACAATGCAATGTTTTGTTGCAAAATGTCAATTACAAGAAAAATCAATGCATTCTGACCATGCTCTGCTACCCCTACCCAGCATCCATTATTTGTTGTATTTTATAAATTTGCACCCTGCCATGTCAGGACTGGGCTCAACTGATTGGTACTGAATGGTTCAGACAGTGAGCTCTGCATTAGCTTTAGATTCTTGACAGTGTTCCCTCTTGTGCAGTCACTTCTTTGTGCATCATTTGAATTTAAAATGGAAAGGTCACTGTTTGCCAGTCGTGGGAGAAAAGCAGTTAAACATTTTCTGAGTAAACTATTTAATATCTTTAAATGCTATTCAGTAGCTGTAAATTTATACTGCCTTCATGAGCTGAGACTGAAAATTAGAAATGAATGTGTGGGCTGTGTGCTATAAGAGGGAGGAAAAGGACAGCTGGAGAAGTTCCTCCTCGTTCTGGTTTTGGGAGGGGGTACCACAGTCTCTACCACACAATTTGCAGCAGCTTTTGCACCTTATGATGATCTGATTTCCTATGGAAAGCAGCACAGCCTGAGTCTCTACCATGAGATTCTGCCCAGTGATGCTTGTTCTCCATCTAACCTGCCACAGATGCTCAAACAATTAACTGTGCTCACCTTCATCCTTCCTGCCCTGGGAAGAATAAAACACAGCTAAATCAGGGGAAGGGGGCAGGGTGAGCCAAAGTTGCTTCTTTTTTCACCTTTATAACCCTCAAAAGCCTAGCAAAAATGTTTGAATTTTCAGCCTTTTAATTAGCCAGTGTTCAAAGTATATTGGAATAGCCATGATGGGCTACATAATTAAATAAGTCGATGTTTGCACAGAGACAAAAAAAAAATCTTTTATGAGAGTTACTGATACTCTTTCAGACCGGCAGCACAGGGAGAGGTTTTATGAACCAGAAAGTGACCAGGCTTTTCTTCAGCCACAACTGATGATCTCATAAAATAAATTATTTACCCTGACAAATCTTGCCTCACCTATACTCAGAATATGAATTCTTCACTGACCTTCTTAAAGACATAAAGAATAATAAAGATCATATAAGCTTTTAACAGCCTTTCATGAAAAAAGAAAACAACTCACAATAAAATAACGGTCTATCAGACGGTCAATATACTTTATGTCCTCAAGAACTGAGGCACAGTGAAGGCAAAACAAATACAGGACAACGGACTATATCCACAAGAAGAAACAATACAAAGGTGTGAGACACTTCACTTCTGGACTTTATGTTATCAGCCCCACCTCCCTACACACACATAGCACAGGGGAGGGTCATTGCTTGTTACAGAACCCTTTTTTCATGTCTTATTGTGAACATCAGGAGTAATTATGTTAACTTTGGGTCAGGCCACACTCACTTTACAAACCAAATCAAATGGAAGCTACACATCAATTCAGTGCATTCAGTGCAGATCTCATTTTGTTCCTACTGGTGTCACCCCTGTGTTTGCAAGAATTCCAAAAAAGTTCCAGTTATGATTCTTTTTCTGGTGTCTACTTTGAAAATATCTTTTTAATGATGATGTATAGACAATTATATGCCATTATGTATTTCCTCATGCAAAAAAGTTTCAGCAGAGGTAGCTCAAGAAACAGCACGTGGCAAGCATTTGTGACAGTCCATGAGCAGAAGACGGTCCTGAGCTGCCTTGCAGAAAACATGGGAATGCAGATATTTAGATCCCTCCTTTCCGGAAGCAGGCAATCTGGTTCTAAATTCCTTAAAAGACCAATAAATCAAAATTCACTTTCAACTCTTGTAGCTCAGTGTTTATTTTTAATTGAAAAAATAATACTGAACCTGAGCTGATTGTAACTCTGATAGTCTGTAAACCCACACTCTTTCCATGCGTGGTACCATTAACTGAAAGCAGTGGGAACTACAAACAAACACATATGCAAGAAAAATTTTTAGTCTTCTCAGAGTGATCAAGCAGAAATCTCAAATGATAGTTGGACTAGAAAAAAATGATATAAGATAATTGAATTCATAAGACTGGAATTTTGTTGTAGATAAATAACCATGGCCATATGACCATGTCAAACTTATAAATGTCATATAGTGACAGATGCATGTACACACAGATATGTATATATCTCATCTCTTCAAAACTGCAGGACATGTCCTCAAAGACAGAAAGCATTTTCTGCTCTCACAGCATCATAACTCTGCTCATGTACATCAAGTTATTCCTGATGCATTCAAAACCAGCATAACAGCAAAGTCACATTTATGTTTAAAGTATGAAGCACCACAGTAGTCACCCTTCTGGTGACCCCCATGGATTAACCCAGAACCTCTCCACCCAGCTGGATAGGTCAGCATGCACCATTCAGAAGAGCTCTTCCCTGTGCTCCATGCAGGTGAAAGCAATGCTCCACAAGACAGTGATGGTGCTGGTGGAATCTTTTCAATTCCCCGGGGAACTGCAGCTTGTCAGCTAGGTCTATGCTAATGCATAGCTTCCTTTGCAGCTGCATATCAGACTGACCCTTAATTTCCACTCCTATACTCATAATTTCTATGCAAAAGAAAGCCAGACAAAAATCAATGGGAGCTCAGAAAGAGATGGTGGTCTAGCTGTCGGTGGACCAAGACCCAGCTGCCCCACAGCCCCCATTAAAAAGCAGTTCTGGATGTTGCCAGTAACTGCCAGTCAGCTGAGACCCATTTGAGCTCAACTGTCAGGGACTTTTCCCTGACATAGCCCTAAATCTAAGGCTTTAAAGTGCTCCCTGCTAATGAGGCAGGAGCGATATAAATATCCTTCAGGCTGCTGAGCCTGGTGAAGAGCTGATAATGACACAGAGAATATCTCCCTACCTGAAGACCTGTGTAAAGGGAGGATTATGGGGTGTTTTAGGGGGACACCGAAATTAAAACCCAAACTCCAAGCTGACACAATTCCCTAGGTCACAGAACTGATTGTGCTTTGTGTCCTCTCTTTGATAAACGTTTGAGAATAAGCTCTCTGAAACACACCCCAAATTCTTTATAAAGGCAAAGGCTTCACGAAGTTAACCCTAGGAACAGTAAGTGTTCCAGACAACTTAAGAGAAGTTTATACATTAGACAGAGCTCCTTCTGCCCACATATTTCTCTGTTTCTGGTTCCATTAATAAATGATTATCACTGAAGGGGCACATTCTTTCACTTTTTATCTACAGTCCATTTTATCTACAGGTTTCCTAAAGAAATTAGGATTGCGCAATCGTGCCATGGGCATTTGTCTCTATTTCTTCCTTCTCAGCTCATAACTTTGAATTTGTTACTTAGTTTTCATCACATTTCTTGCCAAAGTGGGCCAAAGATGTTATACAGGGTATCCCATAAGTAAGGGGAAGATAGACTCTATCAGCACTCCCATCCTAGAAGAGCCTTGGCTCAACCTTATTTGATGCCAGAGACAGCACCCTTACAGCGGCCCCAAACAAGGAAAAAGATTCAGGCATGGCTTATATCAATAAGAGAATCAGAAAATAAAGATCCACTGATAACCAGGCTACATTTGTGCTGCTGATCGCAGAAGTACTGGTTAATGATTGTTCTAGTTTACACAAGCAGTGAAACAATCCTGAGGAAAACACAGGGGCTTGAGTGGACTTCTGGCTGAGATGAGTCCTGACTACAAAGAATAGGTGAAACATGCACAACACGAGCATTTTTTGCTACCAGTTAACAAAAAAAGTTATAAGTCAAAGCAGACTTTAAATAAATACATATTGGAAACTCTGAACGTCAAGTTTTATTATTAATGTGTGAACACTGTGGCTATATTAACATTTCTAATTACATGCTCCATTTAAGGAAAATTAACAGTAAGCTGTTAGGGTGTGCTGAGAACGATGCTGACAGCCATGACAGCTCTCTGGTTGGTGGAGCAACACTCTCTCACCAGGCTAAGGTGAGGTGATAGCTCTCAGACCGAGAAGGGCACTGGAGAGGTAGGGTATGGAAACAGCTCTGGCGTGGGATTGCCACCGACACCTACAAACTGGGAACATCTCTTCTCATGATACCTTAAGGGAATTAGGTCACTCTCAAGGATTTGAACACTCACACTAGAGTTACCAGCTTGTGCAATAAGGATGAAGAGAAATACAGACAGAAAATTACCTACAAAATATTGATGGAGTTTTATTCACCTAAGTAATTATCAGCTTATCTTGGTGTTTAAATTCCTAAAAAACCTAAATGCTTTTATCCTTTCTTTGAGATTGACTGTTAAGCAGAGGTATACCAATCTCTCACAGATAGAATGTGTACATACATTTTAATTGGGGAACATGTCCCCATGCAATATATTGGATAGATGGTAATTTTTTAATTCCTGTAACCACTTGCAGACTATTTCCTGCCTTCCTTCCATATACACATTATAAAGCAAGAGCATCTGTAGCTGCAGCAATAGGAAAACTCTGCAGGAGAGTGGTGGAGTTTTTTAGTCCAAAGAAAAAAAAACTGCATACAATTCTACAAATATTCATGTATACAATAAAAATTAGCAAATGGGATTATGGTTCGTTTTCAATAAAAGAAATATATTGTTCCAGATTTAGCTTCTGGCAATTTTAAAAAATTCCCATCATAGTAATAAAAAGCACATTGTAGTTTTCCACCAAGCATCTTGGATTGTCCTTTGCTTGAGATATACCATACAAAGGATTAACGGTTTTAGTTACACAATGTTGCCATTTTTCTTCTATAGCCTAGTTTGAATACACTTTATATTTTACTGAAACTGTCTCTAATACTCAGTGTCTTCATAGTTCTTGGTAAAAGGAAAGGAAAACAAATTTATGGTTCTATTATCAGAAAATGTTTACCTTTCTCATAAACAACTAACAAATATAATCAGAAATGGATTTCTGACAATTTTTTTAACAGTAAAATATCATCTTTTTGTCTTAATTTCTGTATTGCCATCTCTGTAAATAATTTTCTCATTATTTCATCATATGTATAATAAAAAGCTTGAAAAAAATGTAAAGACATTAAAATATAAAAAAAGAAAGCCAAAGAGTAGCAGCTACATTATGTAAAAAGTGTCTTTTTTTTGACAGACACAGTATCAACTCACATTAACCTAGGTTTCTAATAGATTAGAAAACACGGAGTTTGCTTTTTACAGTCCATATGTTAAACTTGGGACATGAAATATCCTTTCATTTTTCTCCTAAACTACCCTACTGAATCAGCAGAGGACCAGTATTGTAAAACCTGCATGAATGAACGGATACCAAAGGCCATTATTTTACATTTTACATTACACAGTACACTAACATTAGTTTTACAAGATAATGCCTGTTCTCCATTTTCTATGGTATATAACATAAAAAGGAAAAATTTACAAAAATTCACTGAAAACGTAATTTTACTGAAACAGTGGTCTAGCTAAATATTTGGCCAACTGCATCAATGTCAACTGTATCATATTTAAGATTTGAGTCTTTCAGATTTGGGTTCCGCTATAGCAGGGAACTATGGCAGCATATTCCTTCCTGAGGGCTAGATTTCATGCTTATGGCAACTAATAGGAATTAACTCATTAACTCAGTAGCTAATGTCTACTTCTGGTAACATTGCTGATACATTCTTGAGTAAATCGTAGGAAGTACTTACCTGGTACAAATATAACATATTTTAATAAAACACCCTAAGCTACCTTTGTATGTGGGGAAAGGGAGCCGATATTTTAACTTTTCTAGCTATCTACATAGAGGCCTACTGAAAAAAAATTGAAAACAAAATTAAAAAAGGAGCCACCCATGCACTAAAATAGCTTGTCATTAAGTGTGGAGTTTCCAGTTTTGAGACAGATTTTTCTTATCTATGAATTCTGTCCCACTACTAATTAATGACAGTCAGTGAAAGCCTTTTAGATGTGACAAAACATTAAATGAAGAATTCTTCATCAAGAATATTTGCGTTGTTTCTATAAAAACTGATTATATAAAATTTTACCATAGAAACCCATTTCTTTCAAAACATTTGTTTTGAACTCTACTTTCAAAACATTTATCCTGTAATAGAAATTCTAGGTTGTAAAATGTTACTTTATCCTGCAGTTAGAATTTTTAAACATCGAGATTTCCCTTTAATAATACCTAAATAAGAAATGCTGTATTCTCTGGATCAACTTTGCTTTCAGAAAACTTAAAAGAAGTTTTTGCTCTTAAAAGAAGTTTTACAAATGAAGGAAGTAATTTTGTTCTTAATCTAAATATAACCCTCAGTATTTTTACACATCTTTGAAGAGTGTTCTAAACTTTTATTTTACATTTATCTTTCTATATAATAACTTTGGATACATAATGGCATAAATGAAAAAAAGTATTTTTCCTTGGGCAAATGCAGTCTAGTCCTGCTCTGGACTACATGACCTCCAGGGCTCCCTTCCCAATAACGCTTCCATAACTCTGTGAAACTTAAGAATTTTATCTGTTATTTTTGCATCAATTGATCCTTGCAATGAATACAAGAAAAGGCCAGTAAGTTTGACTTGAATAAGGCTTTTTCTCATCAGTTCTCAGTGAAATCCTCTAAAGCTTCAGGTGACAGACATTAAAATGCATTTAATGGAAAGGAAGATGGTACATGGAGTAATTGGAAGAAAGAAATAAATAACTATTATAGTTCCAGTACTTGGCCATAAAGGTCCAAATTCAGAAAAACTTTCACTGAAGAAAAGCTAACATACTTGGCTGGAGGTTAATGAAAGGCTCATTGCAAATGTAGTCAGTAGCACATGCCAAAACACCCTACAAAAAACACTATTAATGACTCAAAGTAGGACATCTGAGGTAGGGTAATATTGATATTTAATACAAGATGTATCTTTTCTTTGAGTCCTCTTACACAGCTTTCTAGGAAAACTGTGTGCAAATACTATTACTTATTCAGTCGCATTGCATGTGTGTACTAATGTTGTTCACTGAGTCAGTCCTATGTAACAGAAGTATGCTATATTTTAGAGGTTTTGTCAAACTGTTTTGTTTTGTTGTTTTGGGGTTTTTTTGTAAATGCTAAGATTAACCTTCACATAATTAGAGAAGCTGTCCTTACATGGAAAAACATTGAATGGAAAAATAACCCTAAACCCCCTGAAATAAATAATGGTATGAAGATTGGTGAGGTATGTCTATTTCCTGTCTTCTTCCCAAACTAGTGGACTATCAGCTTCCTTTTAGAAGTGCATGCTTTTGGTGAAGGCTGATCTCTCTGCTTACAGAAGATACCATCACACAGTATCTGAGATGAGAAGTGAGGAACAGCAGTTTCCCTGCATGAACCAAGATGAATCAAGGAGGAGGACAGAAGAGCCGTTAAGTATCTGGCATCCATCCATGACAGGGATTTATGCTGAAAACTGACACTGGCATTCACTTGTGTTACAATTCCTAACCACACACTTATTTGAGAGTGTGATTGTTCATCAGGAAAAAATACCTGGTTAGGAAGCTTTTAACTTTTCCCAAAACCACCAAGTCAGGTAAATGTGTAATTACTGGCTGATTAAAATGCAAATGGCTTACTCGCCAAACTGTATTTGTGCATGGTCTACTAAAAAATTGTTTCTGCTTGTGACTTTCTGTTGGTAGAAATATATTTATTTACTGACAGTTTTTTAACTTTGTCAACCTTTGCTGAAACCTGACTAAAAATTAATGTGAAAAACAATTTTTTTTGATGAAATGTATCATTTACTACCCCTTTAAAGTGTGCATTTGTTAAAAATGTCATTTTAAAAAAGCAAAAATGAGTATATTTCTGAGGAATATTTTTGGAAATGTTATAATTTTATGTTTTAATTTTAACCCTCTTTCCTTGGGAAGCTGTAAATTTTTTGCTTATACGGTATTTCGGAAATGATCCACATGCAAGGTTATGAAGAGAACTTTTGGATCAAATTTAATATTTACGGACCATAAGTATTATGGATTGCCTTCAACTATGGAAATGTCTCTGAGCCTATGTAACAGACTGGTGGATTTAATGGAGCCTGAAATACTTTAATTAGCTAAAGCATGTTTTTCTGTAACAACCTATGTATAATTCCATGACCCATTGTTCTTTCAAAAGTAAAATTCCTATTTCTTTCTGTTGAGTTTTATTAGATTTTAACCATTATTTTAAAAAACCCAACATAAATAACATAAACTGAAAACTTCTTTTAAAGGTGGATAATAATTCCATTTTTTCCATAGTCACTTAACTCCCATACCATAAAATGGACTAGAAAGTTTGCACACCTCTGCATGCATGTGTGCCTGATCATTTTAAGAACACTGAGTATATCTACCACGTGGATGCATACGTGTGCATGCAAGCATGTGGACAGCTTTGATTTACCTTCTGTTTGCTGCAAAATTTTACAGGATTCCCTAGCACCATATAATAGAGGCTAGAATTATGAATGCTGAATGTTATTTTACAGTTTTTTAAAATATAAAAAGGAGGTATTTTTTTATGTCCTACTCAGTTGTTCTTTAGGACCAAATGCTTCATGAAAGCCTTAATTCAAAAACCCTTTTGTGTTCTACTCATATATTGGTATTCCTCTGCTCAATTTGACATGCATTTAGGTTACATCTATGCCGTATTGTGCAACATTACACGATACCATTAAAGCATCTTCAAACATGCATCTGGTAGCATAGCATCTTGACTATTAGCAGAAAAGGTACTATAGAGTTCCCCTAAGGACAGTTACTAACATTCTGTTTTGTGATGAAATTTTTGTACACATTTCCTAAAATGAGATAGTGTTTTTTAAAAGGGTGGATTAGGCTTCTTAAACTCTGTTAAATACACCTATAACAAACTAAGCAAAGCAAGCTAGTAGATGTTCCTTTCCTGTGCTGTTGTTTACTAAATTTTTGTGGCATGATTTGTCTCAATATATTTTTTACATCTACTAGGCTAAGTATTTATATTCTATGTGGTTTACTCAAGTAAACTATTATAATAAGAATAATAATAAAAATCAATAAAGAACAATAAAATCAATCTTCTATTTGTTTATTTATTTCTTCAAGGATTAAAATATTGCCATGCTTTTCAACCATATTGTAGATATTCATTGTCACATAATGATGCAATAAATTAAATGAACTGATGTGTGTTTCCGACAGCTAGACAATATGTGGTGCTGTCAAGAAAAAGATGAAAAAAGCCTCTTTTTTTTCTTATTTTCCTGGCTGTAACAAATCAAATATCCATAGTAAATGTGAACGTCAGTCAAAGATTATCAGGGCTTTCTCAGGATACATATCTGAATTTTTTCTTCTTTTGATTCAAATGAGATTCAACAGGAGAAATTTTGCAGTGGCTTCCAATATGTGAAAAGCTATATAAAATTGATTGTTAGTTTTTTAGCTTTTGACATAAAAGATTACATAGGTTATCAAGCTACACTGTAGCTCAATAATTAATCTCAAAAAGTCAATATTCTTGTAAAAAATTCACATCATACTCTGATTTTAAAAGCAGTGGGGCTTATACAATGATAGAGATTGAATGATTCAACTGGTAAGCTTTCAGTGGACTTTCTTGCTGTGATTTTGAAACCCTCCATATTGGTAAAAAAGTCAATGCTGATATCTGTTGTGAAATCTTAGGTCTAAGGCCTTCACTTAACATAAAATGCACCTTATGACAGTCACAATAATTTTCCTCGTGTAGCCTGTGCTGCCTGATGTTGGAGACTACGTTCCTTAGATATTTATTCATACTAACACCTCCTGGGTTTAGAAAATATTGCACGTCTCATGCAAAAAGCTAGAAAACCAGAACAAACTCTGGACCAAAGAGCAATCCCCATTCAGACAGCAATATTGTCCTAAAAAACCCAGTAAAACCCTTTCATGGGATTCTAGTCCAGCAAGTACTGTCTAGCAAGGATCCCTCTATAATCAATGAAGACAGAAAGAGACACTTCCACACAGGAATTCATCCCATTCTGAAATAGATGACTAAACCATATGGTATATTATCCCTTGGAGGTGACTATTTCTCTCTGTTGACTACAAGAAGAACCTAGATAACATATTTAGTCAAACCAGCTAACTTTTTAATGTACAAAGTTAGGCAAATTCCAACTAACTCTTCTAATAATATTTTTGGTGTATCATATTTCCTGTTATAAATAAATAACTAAATGCTTAGATAACTCAAAAGGAATTTCAGCAAATTAATTCTCCATCTTTATGCGTCTTTAGCCTAACCATAAGCCAAACTCTAACACTGATTTTGAGGTATTTAATCATGCTCTGTAGTAATATTTATATTGATTTTCCGGTTTGATTAAAAACTAAATCTTCTCTTGCAAAGTTCTTGAGGTGGGTGCACTTTTTTCTTCTCTAATTTCATACTGGTACTTTCAACCTCTTATTGAGTTTTTCAACATAATGGAGCTTTGAGTCTAGAATAACTTTAAGCACTACAAATAAGATGGCAGCAGTGGTTCATTTTTCCTTAAAGAACAGCTATTATACTTTCCCTGGGAGCATAGCTCGTGGCTCATGAATCTGTTGAATAGAGATGTTGAATCCTGAATAGTCATTTTCCTGTTTGAAGTTTTCAGATACTATTATTTGAGAAAAAAGTGTTATAGTATTTTTATTTTCACATTCGGAACGGAGAGTGAATAAGCTATTCCTCTTTTTGACTGAGAAGTTATTTATTATTCTAAAGCATTAACATGGTGGGGCTGATGAAAATGAGAATGGAAAGAACTGAAATGACCATCTTATGGTGAAGACACTGGACCGGCACTCAGGAAGATGTAAGGTGAATTACCCATTCTCTATGGGTCCCTGTTGGGGACCTTGGCAACCATTCATTTTCCCTGTGCTCAACTTGTCCTTTCTGCAGTGATGGAAATAAGACTTCCTTGCCTCTCAAGAGAATTTGGAATAGTGGTTGATATTTTCATTGTGGTCAAATATTTAAAAGTTATTGGCCACAAACATAAACACATATATACAGCAACTTACCTTGATTACCCTGTGATTACACCCACTACAATTTTAGCACAAACCACAGATTTCTTCCAAATTTTTACCACTAAAATTTACTGGTGACTCAAGCAGGGAAATAATTTACTTGAAAATAAGTGAATTATTTGCCAAACTGGTAACCCAGTAAACAATGACCAGAAAAGGGTCATATAAGGTTTAGTCTAATCCTAGCAATACCTGAAGCTAAAAAATAAACAGGAAACAAAGGAAACTGAAACAGAGTTAATAATAAGAAATAAGTTAATGCCTGATGTTTCTTGAAAGCCTTTTTTTACCTTCATTGTGGTTTATATGCATAATGGCTTATTTGTGGATAAGCTGCGAATTTTCAGGCAGTGAGATGATTTTCAAATGATATAAAAGGTTGTTACACTACGAAAGAGGGGACTGAAATCTTCATTACACTACAATGACTGAGATACATGGCAGCCTTATCTGAGTTGCCCCTGTGTGATATGACCATGCTACACAAATATTTCTTATATTTCTTCTTCTCTTTTATTTAATAGAAACACCTGTATACATCTTAATGGGCTGTCTGCTTCTCCTTTTTAATCTTATTTGAATTCTTCTGCCCAGATAGTTATATTGCAATAATTTTCACAATTAATTCTGATTTCAGAAACAGATTAAAAGCAAGGCTACTTGCACTCTCTAGGGAGTAAAGATATGAATACTAAAAGCTAAAAGTGACTGTACGGGTCATCCATCCAAGATCAGATCTTGTTTTTAACAGTAGTCAGTAAGCAATAGATAAGGAATCAGAACAATCATCACTTGGAAGATTTCATTGGTATAAGAAGTGATAAACCAACCAATCTATTTATTTTTAAAATGAAATTTTCAGAATCAATGAATCTTGAAATTTATTGCATGCTTTCAGTGAGTTTTTAAATAGCAGTTGTTTTCGGTTTGATTTGAAACTAGGAAGAGGCAACTAGAAGGAAACAAGCTGTCATTTTTAATATCCTGCTTTTCTGGGTTCCCCTTAAGAGATGACAGGGGGAAGTTAACAAAATTTATGATTTGACCCATATTAATTGTCTAAGTCAGAGAGCTGTTAAGGACTCTAGGGAGACCGTCCAAGTGACTGTAATTTTATACAGAAATCTCATATGATATTTCAAGCAAACCTGAAAACAGAGCTAGCTGAACTAGCCATTAAATGTAGTATTATGTAAGAAGGTTGTGAATCACGCCTAATTTGAATCAAAATATGTTTCTCATACTTAAATATTGATAAAATATTTTAAATAGCCTTCTCAATATGGATAGCTACATAAGTATGGTAGCTGAACTGCATGATGCTCTAAAAGAGTTAATTAAAAATATACTTATGATGTTAGGGCTGCCTTCTGGACCATAATCCAGATTTGCTCTAAAATTTGTGGAAGTGAAGTCGAGATTGACTTTGGATCAGCCTGTGCATCCTTTTCCTAATCACTTCCACAAAAAATCATGTGGTTTTGTAATACAGCCTTGCATAATAATGCCTGTAAAGGTAGAAATATAGGACATCCTTGTAAGTGAGAAAACAGGAACTGCAAAGCAAGCAGGGATAAATGTTTCTGTGGCTGAGAGACAGAGACACACATCAGAGACAGGCTTTGGTGTCCTACAAATGTCAAATTTGATCTGCAAATTTTTTAAAGAAAGATTCTGGCATTTTTCTTTATCCGAAGGGACCCTCAACAACGCTCTGACAAGAGGAGAAGAAGTTCTGTATCATGACAAGACTTCAGCTACTGAATTGAATATAGGGAGCTTTACTTTCTTATATAACTTCAGCACACAAAGCAACATGCATTATCAGAACAGCAGGCAATGGTAGAGATACACTATTTGTGTCAGATGCAAAGTATAATTTTCATTTTTTAAATCATAGTGAGAAAAGAACCAAGAAGGAAAACAGCAACAGAGAGAGAAAGAAAATTCAGAAGAACAAGCATGACATAAGGGAAAGAATGTCTTTGCTTCTATGCTGGGCGTGCTAAGGAAAAAGTTCATTCTCTGCCTTTAGGAGGTACTGGAAAAGATTGACTGCATCCAATTTAATTTAAGAATAAATCATCCCAGAACTGCTTTGTACCACATAATATGTCAGACTGCTCAGTCCAGTTCAACAGAAAAGGGAAACAAAGATTGCTTTTATTTTTCCTCAGGATTTGTATCCACTGACTGCGGCTTCTTTGGAAGAACTTCACAGGTTTAGACTGAACAGCAGTGGAACTGGTTTTGCTGAAATGCAAGCCAAAAAGAGCTGAACTGGCAGAAGATCTTTGCAGCCTCTATTATTTACAGCAGACTTAAGAGGACACGGTTTCTCTAAGTTACGTTTTTCAGTGGCCTTTACTTTGCCTGCTAAGATCTACTACCTATACCTTACTTTTACATTTGTTTCTCTGATAAACACCAGTTTAGCTTGAGTATTGCAGCACCTGTGAGTAACCAGTTTTTCCTCAGCCATTTAGGAAGAGAAATGCCTGGGAAAGAATTTAATCTCAATGCCAGGACATAAGCACCTGGTAAAATTGTCATGGTTCACAGGCACAGCACCGCTGAAACCAAAGCAGAGGGTTACATCACAGCGGGACAGTCCTGGGCCAGCCTCTGGGGAATGCAACAGCTGTGGGATGTTTCCCCAGGATTTACGAAAGAAAGAAAAATTTCCTGTCTGGGTCAAATGGAAGAAGTGGGGGTTGTTCCTGACAGAGCTTACCTTTGAAAATCTCCCTTTGAAACAGCGTTACACGGCTATAATTCTTCCTACTATTGACATGGAAAGAGAAAGGGTGAAGACTGCCTGATGATGGCTGTTGAGTGATGCTGACATCCACAGTGCAATCCTGTCTGGACTTCCAGTCGGCTTTAAACTTTTTTCTTTCTACCTTAAACATTGCCTGAAGAGTGAGTATACTATTATTAAACTATGCAGCATCATACAAAATGTGTAAGGATGGACTGGCTGTCTTACTATCAAGGCTGCACCCAGTTGTAGCAATTTTTCTTCAAGTTTGAAAATATCATCTCCAAAAAGCTCCAAGTTGTATAGGAGGCAAGGGCAGCTCAGGGTAGCGGGTCCAAACCAGTTTTCTGCTCTGTTAATTCACTGGTTTAATGTAGAAAACAATTTAAATATTAGAAACAATCATTATTACCCAAAGTCACCATGTTGTGGACCTAGAAAAGTAAATTAAGTGATCTTATTCAGGCCAGGATTTCTGCTGCTCTCCTCACTCTGGAACTTAGGAACAAGAGAACATTTTTGTTGTGGTTAACCCAGGAGTGAGGACTTTCTATAGAGCTGTGCCCACAATGAGGAATTCAGAGCAGGAAAGGAAAATTAGAACAAATCCTACCACCTCCTAAATAATATGATGAGTTTTCAACACCTTGTATCATAAGAAACACCCCTCTCAGAGTTTATACAGCAGCACTAGAATGAGGTGTGTTAGTTTTCTTTGTATTTAACTGTTTATCCCACCAAAACAATACAAAAAACCTCCAAAACCTAATTTTTACCTTTTGCTTGAAACTGCTTGCAGCACTATTATTTCCTACCCATGTACCTTAGCAAGCAATGCTATATGAACTATATATTAAGGTTTCTCACCTCTTCATATATACACTAACTAGCATCATTTTGTCTTATTACATGCTTCAGGTCAGATCAGGACTATTGCCACCACAGTCTTGTCTTCTCTCTCAATATACTTCTCTGATGATAAAATTAATAATGAGAAAAAATTGGCTGCCATTAAATAACTGGAAGTGTTTCCATTTACTTCAGCAGGCTCAGGATGTCATCTTTAGTTTCTCGTTTCCATTGGTGGATGAAATACTGATGAGAAAAAAAGCTGCACTTTTGTCATTAATGAAAAACTGCCTTAGTATGACTTAATATCCTTTTCCAGTACCCATACATTGTTAAAAAGGTGTGCATTCTTCTCCTTAAAAATATTTCCCTCCTCTCCTCTTCCGCAGTTGACAAATTTCAGATTCTCTTAAATGTAGATGCGATGGCCTTGCTGCTTATCACGTGGAAATAACTCGTAATATGAAAGAGCACTCTTTTTGAGTCTGGGGGAAATGTTAGCCTGTCATTGACATGCTGTTCTAAAGATACTGCTAATTGAAGAGCTTCTCACTGCCTTTTGCCTTTTCCATCCCATTCCCACTGCATAGTCATAAACGTGCTACTCTCAGTTAAATTCATTACTCGGTTTCACGAACAGTCTTAGTTTCAAAATTCTGTTGCCATAAATTAAGTAATAACAATACAGCTTTGGCATACAGAAGCCACAGTCTTTGTTAGCGTTCTCATTTTCACACTTCTAGATTAATTCTGGAGTTGTGACACATAGTTGAAGATTAATTTTTTTTTACTCTGAAAATACTGCTATTCTTTTCTTTGTTTATATTATCAGGCAAATGTTTTAGATCTCTCATGTATTTGGATAATCTACATGGTAATTGTAGCTTGGTTTAGGAGTCTGTGCACTTGCCTGTATTTACTCATTCATTCAGAAATACATCTGCATCATCAAGGAAGCGTTTGGAAGATATTTTAGTTTGCTGATGCCTAATTTTCAGAATTCCAACTCCTACTTTAAAGCTTTCTGTGGGTTTTTTTCAGTTTTATTGCATCCCCTCCATAAACTGGTAATCCTCACATGGGTCTGAAAGAGTAAATATGAAATCATGAAGTGAAGTCAATTCAGTATTCTGTTTCCCAGCTGGAGATCCCTAAAAGATGTGAGATGGTTTTATAAGTGGCAATGATGGGTTTGCCTCTTTTCCACTAAAGGGGTTATAGTCCCAAAGACCATAGTACAAACATTAAGAGAAATAGCTTTGTTTGTGAGTAGTAGAGACAATGCTGCTAAACAAAATCCTAATCCTTTGTCCGACCACCCTTTTTTAAAAGAACCTCCTGCCCAGCTGCAGCGATATGCAGGTCTACTCCAGAAGATATTTTTAATTTACACCTTATCAATATAAAAATCTGGCATAAACCAAAATCTGAAAATAAGTTATCAAGATAACAACAACAAAAAAAAGGTAATATGAAGACAAATGCCATAAGGACAGCTAAGCTGTTTTAAAATCAGTACCTTTCTAATTAATTTTAAACCTTTTTTTTTTTTTTTAATCTTAAAATGAAGCTGACTTTTTTTTTCTAGGAAAATTTCTTGAAGGAAGCAACATCCTGTGTCTGCCCCACAGGACATATGTAGCTGGTGCGTGCTATAGGTCCATTCCTGTGCTTGGTCCAAGAAGACCTGGGTCCTTTCCACCATCCATTACAGAGTATTTAGCCCGGGCTTGTTCTGCCAGTCCCAGAGGCTCTGACTCTGTCCCAGCACAGATGGCAGGCATCACCCTTTCTAAGTAATACATGAGACCTTGACTCTACAAAAATCAATCTACTCTCATTTTCATAAAGCATGAAAGATAGATTGCCTCTGAGAGGGTTTTCTTATTCCTGGGCTTTCAAAGCAGCAGATGAAGAACATTGACATTTGATACTTTAACAACAAACATGACGTGAACTGTCATCACAGGTAGTGCAGAGTTTTGCCAGCAAATGTAAGAGTGATCGCAGTAAATAAATATTTAAAGCCTCCTTATTATTATAATCACTGTGCTCAACACAATAGCTTTTCACCTGTTCATTGTTATTTTTTGAGAGTCAGCCATTCTTTGCTATAAAACTTCCCAGTCTGAGTATCCTCGTAGCTCCGTAATCAAATCTTTCCAGCTGAGAGCAACTGGATAGCCACCCTTCAGATCTCATCAGTGTCATTTACTGAATGGATGTATCAGTTCTGATACACCACGAGACTGTCCCCTCTGCAGAAGAGCTGAGCTCGCTGCCCCGAGAGTGTCCCTAGACCCTGCAAATTGGCAGTGAGTTTCCTCTGGCAAGCCTAGGGATAGTCTCAACCTTCTGGTATCCCTCTGCAATGCTGCTGTTAATGCAAATTTTCTGCTCTGGCCACATGAGCCTGTCGCGTCTCTCCACAATATCTTGGTGGGCCATTCGACCCCTCGCTGCCTTCATGCAGGAGATGTAATGGGGCACCACTACCAGTCTGCACTGCCAATTCCCCACAGTGCCTTTGGGCACACCCTCCTCCTGTCACTCAGGGTTCGAGGCTGCTCCTCAGAATGGAAACACATGAGGGGGTGTTTATTCACTTCCAGACTTACTTTACAGCTTCCCTTTGATGAGCTTCCCACAAGCCAAAGTGCATGTTTATAGTCTGCCACGCTGATTAATCCTGACTTGCTGTCCTTTTGTGTAAGCTTGCCTGTATCCAGCTATAATAATTTACATTTTTAACATTCTTTTAAGAAAGGATGGAAAACAGTATTTTTTTCTATAATCTTTGCTGATTATAATCTTGCCTCTTCAGGTTCACCACTCGGGGAAGCTCCCGGCTTCCTCTGCAACCCAACTGCATTCTCGGCCCCTACTGCCTCATGTC
This sequence comes from Ciconia boyciana, assembly GCF_034638445.1. Classification (NCBI taxonomy): domain Eukaryota; kingdom Metazoa; phylum Chordata; class Aves; order Ciconiiformes; family Ciconiidae; genus Ciconia; species Ciconia boyciana. The sequence goes on along the minus strand of NC_132935.1, from coordinate 55,566,973 downwards.
CCTTGCATGCTTTCAACTCGCCCTCCTCCTTGGTTTCAAAGAGTTGCCCATCTCTGTGTTATCCCTGCATCTGATCTCACTCAGCTCTACTAGTCTTCATATACAGTTATAAACTCAAAAAAATAGGAAAGGAAAAAATTAACTGAATTAATGAAAAAAGGAATACTAATGTATGAATTCTAGCATGAAAACAGGATGAAACACTTGTAATCTTCCAAAGCAGCTCCACCATACCAGTGTAAGAGCCTTTCAACATAGAACACATAATCTTTATAGAAGACATATTCTGTATAGAAGACTTAATCTTCACTGGCAGTTAATCTTAGATATTGATGTGCCATGCCCTACTATTATAGAGGTTCACCAAGTGCTGCTCGGCTGCACTGATTAACTTTGATCCCCTTCAGAACCTGGCAGTCACATTGAAGGATGGAGGCTCTTCTTATTTCCTAAGTACGTTGTGCCCAAATTTCTATACTTTCTATATTTTCTGCTTTCTATATATAATATATATAATTTCTATATTTTCTGGTTTAGAAATAAAATTTTAAGGTTTATTTACCAGACCAAAAGGAAGTATGAAAAATAAACCCAGCGTTCCTCATGGCACACCATTGGAAACCACCTCTTTAAAAAATATTACACTTAGTCAGTATTTCTACTTCCTCAGAGTCATTGTCACATTTCCTGACTTTACTGACAGACAGAAAACCTGTTAGTATTGTTAGCGATGCGGAGTCAACAAAGCTATGCGAGAGAGGAGAATTCTGCTTTTCATGCATTACCAACAAAAACAACAGCTATAATTCAGGTATTGAATTTTTCATTTTAACTAAAGCAAAGGAAAATGTCACATGTCTAAGAAGCTGTAGAGAAATTCTAGCATTGGTTGAGAGAAGCATGAAGAAAACTTGCCCTGAAATTTGTAATCTAGGTATGCTGCTTTCCTATCTTTTCTCTTGGAATCCCCATATATTCCAGATCCTTGTTATTAGAAATGAAGGGCTGGCTCAGTAACCTACATTTTATATAAACTGAACTTAATCTTTAATGACTGTAATATTATGCTTATTTATATTTACTCTGATCTCTTCTTGAAAAAGGTGCTTCTGATTAGAAATTTTAAAAAGCTAAGAAAATAATATAAGAAGATCTATTCCAAAACACTATTGAAGAGTTTGAAAAGCCTTTTATTCCATAACAATACTCAAACTGTCCATCTGATATTCCATATCAGGAAAATACATTTCTTCAGCTGAGAAATAAAATGCATCCTGTCATATCATCATGGAAAGATTAACTGACCACTAATCTGGGCTTGGCAGTGAGTGGAGTTATGGAGCTGGATGAGTCTCCTCCAGAAGTGTACGTTGGCGCTGCATGGGAGATACAAATCAGCCCAAAGTGGGTGGTCTTCCACACCTCCTATGCACTGCGTCATGTTGCATACCTTTCTCCTAGTTTTGCTTGCTGGGGACACACTAAGCCCCACTGTAGAGACTGATGTTCTCTAAAGTCACTGTCATGACACTGCTCCCCTCTGGAGTGTTGTGCTTCCACTGTCCCTGCAGCCTGCCAGGGAGGCAAACCAACTCTAAATCTGTTCAGGAAAAACCAAGCAATCACTTTTTTATGGTTTCATTTTCGGAGTCCTGTAGAACATATTTTATGTGAGTATACAGTCTGCTTCAAAGCCAACACATCAACCTTCTTCATTCAAAGCTCTCTAAGCTCTAGCAAAAGAGGAAAAAATAACCTGATTTTTTTAATATACTTTACTGCATAGTATCAGACATACTTATTCCAAAAACAGCTTCCCAGCAAAAGTCAAAGAAATCAGCCCCTTGCTCATTGTGCTACAATTAATTCTCTAAGAATTCTAAAGACAGTCTCCCTTCTTTCCAGCCTAAATAGTTCACTGTTTGCTTGCCAAATTAAAGGAAAATGGCAATTTTATGTTGTCTCTTCTGACATTCAGTCACAGCTACTTGATATGCCTTGTTTTGGGTCAAGACACATTTTGCTTTCTGCTAGCCATACAATCATAGAATCATAGAATGGTTTGGGTTGGAAGGGACCTTAAAGATCATCTAGTTCAACCCTCCTGCCATGGGCAGGGTCATCTTAAACTAGATCAGGTTGCCCAAAGCCCCATCCCAACCTAGCCTTGAACACTTCCAGGGGTGGGGCATCCACAGCTTCTCTGGGCAAGCTGTTCCAGTGCCTCACCACCCTCACAGTAAAGAATTTCTTCCCAATATCCAATCTAAATCTACCCTTTTTCAGTTTAAAACCATTACCCCTCATCCTATCACTACACTCCCTGATGAGGAACTTGTTCCACTTCATCACCCAGACAACTAAACATAAATTTCAATTACCATTCGTCTTTTCTTATTTCACATGAATTATTTATTTAGAGGTGGGGTTTTTTTTTCTTTCTGTCTAGTGGTATCGATGGTAGTCTAGATATAGTCATATTTGAACAAGATTAGATTTTATAGCTAAAGCCCCATATTACATAATAAATCATGTAATAATAAGCATTGTATCTGATAATATTATTATTCTTATTAATGCTAACAAAACCCATCAGTAGTAAGGGACCATGTTACTGATAACACCATATCTTTTATAGGTTAGTGACATCTTACACTGGGAAAAAATTTAAACTTTTCACAGTTTGTTTCACAGAAACTGTGTCACAGTGGATAAATAGGAAGCTGTCACCTGCTTTTTTTCCCCACATTCCAGTGACGCTGATCAACTAGATGATTTTTCCTGTTCTACTGAGATAGGATCCAGTACTGTGTTATATGAACAAAAAGAGTCATTCCACAGAGGCACACACATGCTTTCCATTTCCATTTCCATTTCCATTTCCATTTCCATTTCCATTTCCATTTCCATTTCCATTTCCATGTATCTTGCACTGAAGTATGTTTTTCAGAAGTTAAAATAATGCTTTGCATCAAAGATTACAAGAAAAACAGCAAAATCATGACAGTTAACCTTCTAGACTGACACACCAATAGTCCATTAGAAACAAAAAGTCCAGCTGTAGTAGAATGTCTCTTATTTTTAACAAAATATATTAAACCACAATATTAAAAATTAAGTGGATAAGTGTAAGAAGGAACAGGGGAAAAAAATAAACTAGTTTTCTGTCAGAAAGTGCATTCTTATTAAAATAATTTCTTGGTTTGGGGCTGGTTTTGTCTAAATTTTAAACAAAATATGTTAAAGTTATTTTCTTTTTTTGTTCTGATAATATCAAACATGTTTGTTTTTACATTAATTTTATAAAATGTTTCAACTTTGATTTTACTACAGTAATTTCTAATGTAAACATTCCATTCAAGATATTAGGGGAGCAGAAAGAATTGAAATGAACATTTTGATGGTTCTGACTCAAAAATCTTTTAAATTTTCCTTCTTTTGGAAATATCAGTTTCAGGGGTGAAAAAAATTTCCAGATATCTACTTTCCCAAAGGATACGAGTTCTTGGTTCTCAATTTGCACCAAAGTTTTCTTTGGTGCCTAGACCAAAGTCAAACTTTAAGCCGGAAATATAAATATACCTTTCACAAGGTTTTAACAATTAAGCCAAAAGCATAATAACAAGGCTTACGTCCCACCTCCCCAGAAAAACCCACCCCACAGTAATAAGTTTTATTTAGCAAAGAAACCACAATGTAACCTGATATATTCGGGGATCCAAAAGATGCTTGTATTTCAGAGGAAGACATGTTACTGCCTAATATGTGACCAATATAAGGAAGCAATAACAGGATAAATGGACTCTTCCAGAGCTGCTTAATAAGCCATGAATACGTTTTGTTTTCATAGAAAAACTTTGTCAGAAAACATCAATCAGTACATGCAAGAAGGGTAAAAACATGATCAATAGCAGTGGCCTCATTTACAAGCCCGCTCATCTGCACGCAGATTCTATTTTCAACAGTGTAAGTCAGGAATAACTCCAGAGGAATCAGTGGCAATACACCACTTGAGGAACTACGGAGATATTTTTTGGAGATCATATGTGATTCGATGTAACTGTTGGCTTTTGTGTTGTGATTTATTAGGACTGAAGGGACAGAAGAGTAAAATACAGCTGCTGGGCATACAGGTCTGGTCTACACCATGTGATGGTGCCCAATGCACAGAGCTGAGATGCTGGCAACAGAGTCTGCTTCAAAATTGGAAGCAATATATCCTTGATACCAGTCTGAAGCAGGGCACAGCTCACGCCCTGCCCGCTTGGATGCAACACTGTGCTAAGGTAGCAGTACTGTTTCTGTCACCTGAGATGCCACTACACAGAGCAGCTTGAAGCTCTATGGTGGTGTAGGCTCTGTGTGCTCTCTAGAGTACTTCATAAATATGCCCCTAGGCTCCCCAGGTTGGTGTAACCATAATTAAGAGCCAGAAAAATACAAATCGTGCACTGAAAGACAAACAACTGCTCACTGACCGAAACCAAACAGCCGCTCAGGAAATGGCGTGTGTGAAAACAGAGGCTGGGATTCATCTCCATTTAGTTACAAGTCAGGAATCAAAGGCTACATGTTTAAACTAATCGTCTTGTGTCTTGCAATAGAGAATGAAAAGAAATGTACATTTTCAGTGCAACTTACCTTAGATAAATATTTAGAATGGATCTAAATGCATAGTTTTTAAGATACTACAGGTAGCTTAACTGAATCCCACCTCGTCTGCTTAAAGCAGCAGCAGTAGAGTCTTGGCATGAGAACTTTGACAACTGCAGTGGGGGAAGACTCTCAAATACTGATGCTAAAGAAGCAGAGAACACTTTCCATATGTATACAAATACATGCTTGCTTTTCTGTCCTGATATCAAGATGAAAATAACTGTGTTCTGCTTGGCTAACAAAAACTTGTACTTTGAAACACTGACATGTGCCATTGCAAACTTTGCTGCATGCTCATAGCTGAAATGGCATAAAGTTTTTATTAGGATTCAGGTTCTCTTGAACTTGATAAAAGCTCAAGGATGGGACACAGTGCTCAGGTCAAGACAGGGGAAGCCATTGACAAGGTCATTTATGGAATACAAAGATCCAGGCAAAAAGGGTCAGAGGTATATAGGTATATAGCCAGTAATATGAAGATCTGATAAGTTTATATAGATGTATAGTAGATCCATGCAAAAAAAATGGCAATTGTTTCCTAAACAAAGATAATATTTAATATCTTTCTGAATAGTCATTAGACATGATAATATGACTTACCTGACTCACCTGAAGTGATATGTATATAGAGCGGTACTACTACATAGTATTCTGAAATCTAGAGATTCTGTGACAAGATTTACTTAGCTAAACAAATAAATAAATGTCATAGTCAAATCTGTCCTTTAAATTGCCTGAGATTTCAAGCCTTAAAAAAAAACAAACCAACCTAAATATTGGGTGTCTGCACACCAGGAAAGCCGAACTTCTGTCACGAGAAGCAAAGCATCAGCAGAATCACTTTATTTCTTTACGTTTACCTACCCTTGAAATTACTATTTTTCAGCACACTGCAGTGTGCCATGAAAGCCCAAAGAATCCTTCCCCTTTACTTTTATTGTTAAACACAGTTTGAGGTGTCTGAGTGGAAAAAAGCCCACTTGTTCAAATCATCTCTACACTACCACATCCATGAAAGTGAAAAAGAGAAAGAGGGAGAGAAATCTCTAGAAATGTGATTTATCAGCATTGCATGGCCATTGCAAAGAACAGTTTGTGCATATTATTTACAGTGGCCAAATATGTCATTCAGGATATCACCCCATACATATTCAGATAAAACAATTGGACTTCAAAAGAGTTGTAAAACTTCAGCATACTAAAATGTCTCTCTACTAAATGTGTTACTAGACATTCCCCTCAGCTTCTTGCGCAAAATAAACGTCTCCTGCTGGGATTCCCCCTGTTTTGGGCATCCTCATCAGACACAGCATACATGAGCAGGGAGGCAGTAAGCATGTGAGGGCTGGGGGGCCTGTCCACAAATGGAGATCGTTGTGGTCCTTTGGGCCAGCCTCGAACTCCACTATGGTCAGGAGTACACCAAAGGAGCCATCCTCAAGAACACACGTTTCTTGTCTTAAGCGTTAGGTATGGATGTCCAAGAACTAGTTTGTCCTGTCCTAATCTGCCTTGAGATTTAGTAATCTGTAACAGCTGCCCACAGCTCCCTCATCTTTAGTTTTTACTAGTCAGAACTGTAGTGCACAAGAATCTGGGCCCTGTAAGCCTGAATTGCCTGTGAGTCTGAATCAGTAACTGCTTTTCCTCCAATTTTATCCTTATAGAATAAACTGCAATCACTATCCATAAAACCTAGTCAGGAAAAACATATCACTCAAGGTCACTAACACTGACCCAACCATATTTCATCAGTTCCTGGACAACTCCAAAGCACCTTGATTACTATCTACGCTCTTGGCATCAGCAATAAAAAATGCTACAAATGCAGCTGTACCTTACACAGCTCTCAGTGCATGTATCTATTAGACATCAGATGCCATGGTTTGGTGATTGCTCCGTTGTCTCCTCTTTACTAGATACTTTAAAGCCTTTCTGACTCTCTCAACTAGTCTGTCACCCACCCAATCTGTCATCAAAAATCAGAGCTTCTGCCCCTGCAATATGAGCTTTCCTTTTGTCTAAGATTCTCCATTCTTTACCAAACCAGAAATCATCCCTCCTAAATACCAATTAACCAATTTTACCAACAGTACGTGTCCGGTGTCTTTGCCTTCTGCCTTCATTCACTTCAGGGACAGATGTTCCCATGGATATTTATCTCCTCTGGAATATTTCCTTGCTTTGCTTTCAACAAAAGCTTTTGTCCTCTCTAACAACTGTAAAAAAAAAATCTCACGCAGCTTTTGATGATTATTGCTTTGTCATTTTGATGCTACTGCTGTTTTCTTCTGTGTGGGAAAAAGGACAACCCACCAGCCTCATTTTGCTTACAAGAACAGTTACTTCAAACAGCAAAACACTGTGAAAGCTACAAGACATACAGAAGAAATTGCTTTTTATTCTTATAAGAATAAAAAAGAATTTATGAATGAGTTTAAAAACAACATCTAAGCATTTATGCCCTTTTAAATAGCTTGTTTTGTAAACATATATTTTGCTTAAACAGGATTTGGAAGTGTCCCTTAAAATATCCCATGGTTCCACCGTTCCACTGCAACTGTTTTTCAAGGCTTGTGAGTGGATTTTGCATGGATCTTAACCCGAAGGCAAAATGGAAGACATTTTAAAAAATCTGGTTAGACACCCATACCATCAAATACATGCATTTGCAATTATTTTAATTAGTCCTTCAAATAAAGGTTAGTGCAGTGCTTATTAATGTTAATACCATGTTATATATTCAGGTAAATGTATGTTCACTTATTTTAATGTGCAATCAGTCATAATTCTGCTTTCCCCTTTCTCTTTTGGCTTTAAAAATGGATATTAAAACCCGAAACATTATTACTGTAATGTTATGATTGAGAAATTACACTTACTAGAGTAAAGAGACTCAAAGGACCGTTTCCAGAGCAACCGCAATTCAGCCAGCTTGCACTTTACACATCTCCTGAAGGGAAATTCTGCCTGCTGCTCACAGCTGGACTAAATCCTTACAGTTACCTCTGGCTGCAGAGTGACTCTGCAGCTGTTTCATCCTTTTGCAGGCTGCAGCAGCCATGTAGCAGCTGCTGTCCCCCCCACTGGGGATCCAGCCACCGGCTGCAAGCTGGGGAGAGCCTAGCTCAGACCCCTCTTAACAACCCTCCTCCCACCCTAGGACCTCTCTCAGGACCTCTCTACCGCACAGTCCTCCCTGTGTCCTACCCCACGTATGCAGCTATACTAAGTCTCTTCCGTGGCTCTTCCTTGGACAGTAAAGTTTATCCCTAAAGGCTTTAAAGTAGCATCCTCCTCCGAGAGGATCCAAGCTGGCCCCGGTCCTGCTGGTCTCCTCCCAGAGAGCACTCAGGAGCTAAGGGCTGAGCAGCTGCAGGGCCAGGGCCTCCAGACTGCATTAGAAATCATTAAGATGGAGGCCTGTACTCACACACATGAGAAATGCTGACCAAAGTCTCATACCCATACAGAAGCAATACTGAATTCTCCAATTTAACATCCATAGGAGTAATAAAGGCTCCTATTCACACCAGCCAAACCCTCGTCAAACATATCCCGCCCCCAGATTCATATATGTAGCTCCTACTGAAATAAACAGTACGTTTGTACATCTGTAGGCTGAATTTTGTCATGTTTATATAAACACTGACTACTTGATTTGGTCTTGGTGCTGAGAGCTTGAAATCAGTTAAACTATGTTATTTTTAACTGCAAACATTCTGTACCTTTGAAACTGTATATGGCAGGTTAAAACTGGCTATTACATTGTGAAGTATAAAAATAATTAAATTTTTAACATATTAGTACAGGAACAAGAATGTTCTTCCAGTAGAGATTAATACCATTATAAAATAACCTTTAAAACAAGTTATAATTGTGGAAGTCACACCATCCCTGTTAAACCTACTGACACATGAGACCCAGCTCTCCAAGAGCGGTGGCCAGGGGACTGTCACCTCGTGTTTCTCTAATACTCTCAAAGCCTGCTCTGGAGTGTCAGATTTTGAGCTGAATTTGGAAAGGCTCAAGACTGCTGATGAAAACAAGAGGACTGACTCTTTCCTAATTGACTCAGTGGCAATGGTCTTGTTGTGGGTATTTGGGAAAGACATCTGACATTTTCCACAAACCAGTGCAACGGGCTTAAACAAAGCAATTAAAAATTAATCTGAAGCAATTAGAATTCCTTCTTAAGAATGTTACTGCAGTTGCAGGTAAAGAAATAGACAGAGGTAATACTAAAAAAAAATTAAAAACAAATTGGGGGGAACCTAATTTCTTATTTTAATAAAACAAGAAGAGTATAAAAATAACTTTAAAGAAAACCTTTAGTTCTCAGAGCAAAATCTTCAGAAAAACAGTTTTAGAATATATAGCAGTTGAATACATTAAACAATCAGAAAAATATTAGGTTAGCTACTATATATTATTTATAGTTCGAAAACATTCATGCAATCTCTGTTAGATTAATCTGACTTCATGAGGTTGACAGGATTAATACTGGTGTCATAAATCAGCAAATATTCTCAATCTTACTTCTTGAATCACATAAAATTAAAAGCAGTGATGAAGAGTCAACTTATAGTAGACAGTGTAACGCCATCTGTACCCTGTGTTCAACAGTCATCCAACCACCATTCCCTGTTTATGCAACTGAAAAAAAAGGGACCATGTTATAGCATGAAAAAACTTATCCTTCTTCCTCATTGCTCCAAACTTTTGCTGATGTTTCATCATTTGCTCTCTTTTTTCATCAATAAGACTGCAGGTTCCTGGAGTCAAGAATGAGCTCTTTGTTCTCTGTGTAAACTTTCATGCTCAGTGCTGCCTTTAAACATTAACTAACAATGCTCCAAGAAGAGAAAAAAAACAATGAAGGTCATGACAAATGTTTTGTTCCTGTCTTTGGGATCAAAATTTGCTGGAGAGTTTGATCTTGGAAGCGGCTGAGCCCTCTCATTATCTGGGGAATTCAAGAAATTGTCTTTAGTCAAGATAGCTTACATCCATTGAATTCAGTTCACCTACAGTTTATAATGCATGGTTAAAATTTAGCATAATTTTCTTCAAAGAGCACGCCCATAGACTTGTTGGACTTCTCCACTGAGTCAAAGGAGACTGTTCCCTCTTCTGTAGCATGGAACCCCAACATCCCAGTCCTTCTGTGCTAAGAAATGGAAGGATGAAAAATATACATGGATATAAGGTATGGATATAATGAAAGTATAATATTTCTTTTGTGTTGTATTAGCCAACAGAATTATTCCTAATACTGATAAATTAATTCCATGTGCCATATGCCAGAATTCATGTAAATATTTGCAGACTGAAACCATTTTATTCCTTCAACTATTGAGCAAGCTCCTCAAAGAGTATTCGTCAACACAGCTTTGTGATTTCAATGGGACTATGCTAATGTAAATCTAGGTATGTGTAGTATATGGTAATGGATAAAAGGCCCATAATCTCAGACTTTGTCCATGGTGCTCAGGAATATAGCCCTGGAAGACTGGAGATTACACCTTGATGTTGTGCCAAAAACAGGTCACATGGCTAGAGAGAAAGTATATTTCAACTTTTCCTAGAACTCAATGGGTTTTTTTTTCTGTGTGCCATCAATGTAATTTCAATTACTCAAGCAATTTAGATTCAACATAGGTGGCAGCAATAAGGGTTAAATTCAACAAACTAGCTTTATGCATACTTTCCACTGTCCTGGAGCTGCTAAATATGGAACCGTTTGGGGAAAGTTTATGAATACATTGTACCTGTTTTGAGTTTCCTAATGTGGATTTGAGGAAAGTGGCTTACAGTGTGATGTCTGAACAAATTCTTACACTCCCATCCTGAAAACAGTGTTAGGCTTACAAAGAAAAATTTGCTGCAGCAAAAGGTCTGCTGATTCACTGCTGTTTGCCCCATGGTGTTCACTTAGATTAGTGCTGCTACAGTGATTTAGTTCCACCTCAGAAGATAATGAGCCTAAATTTTATTTCTGTTAGTTGTCCAGGCACGTACTGCAGGATAAATATCTGGAAAGCAAAGGTGAGGGGACAGAAGAAGCTGTTCACTTGGTAAAAATAATTTTAAGGTAATGATGATTCTTTTTTCTTTTTCCAGAAAAAAAAGACTTCTGGCAAGAAAAATTGTATAACAAATTTGGGATAAATTTCCTACTCCCTCCAAATTAGAAGAAGCTGAGATTTGTTGGCTTTTTCAACCTAGTGATCTGGATACCACTCTGAAACCTGGTTGTAACTGCAGTTCTGCTAAACATTTCCACTACAGTCATAAAAAATACACAGGTAGATATAACAGGACTGATGCACTTGAGTGTTTTGCCTGATCAGAGTCTTAACTGACCTGGGCATTCAGGTTCAGCTTTCAAAGAAACCATAAAAAAGAGGTATCGGTGAATACAGAAGTACTTGTAGGAGAAAGGGAAAAGGACCCTGCGGTTCCCAGTGAGCTGCCCCTCTACACACCTCTCTCGAGCCTGTGCATGTATGGTGGCCACAGCCATAACCCCCCATGCATGACTGGTCTGTCTCAGTACTTCTTCAGTATGAATACACAATAAAGGAAAAGCAGCCATTCACGCAATTAGTGCAACAACGGGACATGGTCAACCCCTTGCAAAGAGATTCAGGCAGTAAAGTCACTTTGCCAGCCAACTGAAACAGATAAAATGGCAGCAGACATGACCTTTCTTTCTTTTCTTTTCAGGCATATATTTTCTTCCTTATTTTGGACGCCATGTTATTTTTTCATCCTTCAAAGTAAGTAGAAGTGGCACACAGTGCCCCGTTCAGTTACCACAGCACTGAGGTGCTGTTCACAACAGGAATTTCCAGTTCTCTTTACACAACCAAGTGAGTGAACTCTGCTTCAACTTGTACTCACTGGATAGGAGCAGAAGTGCTATTGATTGGCAAGCTGGCATTAAAACCTTGACCACATAAGCAGCTTAAGTCATTTCACCTACAGATCTCTAAAGAAACTTCTTTCATATCCACCAAATACCTCATTAACTAAAGAGATTTTAGTCCCAGGGTGCATGCAAGACCTCATTCTGCCATAAAAATTTACCATTGACTTAGCTGGGTCAAGATGAAGTCCTAAAAATTAAACGGACCCCAGAAGCGTGATTGCTTTTCCAAACTTCCTACCAAATCTGGAGTTTTAATACAACATGAGCTATGCAGTATGACTTTTGTTATCTTTCTAACCAAAATACTCAAAGGGTGCAATTCATCTAATCAAATATTTTTATCTACAGTGTAGACATCTACATGTGAATTAGTCATATAGCTTCCCCCTGGAAGGGGGAAGGAAAGAAATATATACTTCTGAGATGTGATGCATCCCATCCTAATGGAGACATCAAAACCAGGCCAGGTATTCATATTCAAACTGTAAAGTAACCTGTTCTTCTCCATTAACTCTGAAAGAAGTATGGGGGACTAGCTCACCCATGGTTTTCTCATACATATATCCATACCCACAGCTCATTGAGATTAATCTCACCAAAACCAGTGAAATGAGTCTGAAGCAGAACATAGAAAGGAAGAGGATGAACAACCCCCACTCACCCCCCCAAAGAAAAACCCCAACCGAGATGCAGGGGAGCATTAAGAGCTAGGGAAGGGGGGACATTGGATTAGCACTGTGCCAGCTGGCGCTGTAGAACAGTAAACCTCTGAGGAGTCCTGCCAGTTAGAGTAATTTGGTTGCCTTCTGATTAAAACATGTGATGAGTCGATCTTCTTTTAGTATGCCAGAAGTTATGATCTAAGGTAAGTACTGCAGATATTCATACTATGATCTTGACATTGTCCTAATTCTGTTCTCTAAAGCCGCGCTGTTCTGCAGCGGGCTTTCCCCTGTGCAATACTGGCTTACAGGTGGTGGCATTTGAAATGCAGTTCAGATTAACATTAGTCTTTCTGCATAAACATTTTGCTTCAAATATAAATATTTCACTGCAAAACTGATCGATGCAGATGCAGTAAAAATGATCAGGGACATTCATGTGTTCTTTAAAGTTGAGTATTCCAAAGTAAGAAAACTAATTTATCAGTTCATTAAGCACTCCGAGGAACTACTCCACTGAGGCTGTAGCTGTCTGCCTCTGACCTGTGCTCATAAAGCTGACAAGCTGAGAGTGCCCCTTTTCTCCTTAGTTTCTCAACAGTGTGCATTTGGCAACTGTTATGTCTAACTGTTAAAATGAAATGATTATGCTATTTCATATTTCTCATTTTCATCAAAAAGGATTAGTTTATAATCCTTACTACCATTTCACTGAACTAACCAAGCTGTTTTTCAATTGCAACAAAAAATCTAAATAAAATTTTATGCTTTATGACTACAAGACAGATTGATTTTCCCTTCCCAATTTGTATAAAACAAAAATAATTCTAGGTTTAACATTGCAACTCACATAGAAGCTTTTGCGACTTCAGGATATTTTTACGATTGTATTACTCCCCTGAAGTATAATCTTGGGAAAATTTAAAGAGAGCAAGAAGAATGGCAACGTGTCGATATAGTATAGAGAAACTGTATATCCATAACAAGCTTGCCAGTGCAATGATAAACATTGTATGAATATGTTTGTGCTTGAAAATATTTTCCTAACATTGTTTAAAGACATAAAGGCTTAAGATGTGTGCCTAAAACTACCTCCCTGAGAGCTTAGCCATCTATAAACACATCAAAACAACATACTATTTGGCTCTATGTTGTACAGCATCCAAACTGTGTTACACATACTGCTTTCACTGACTACAGAATCAGCAGTATTAAATAGACTGCCAAGGTCTCTTTTCTTACGATTTAATCACGATTTGACATTAAAGAAGACATTCTATATTTATCATTTGTTTTAGTGTATATTAGGTTTTCATAGAGATGGTTTGCGCAGAAATCAAGCTGAGTCTGATCAACTTCAATCCACTCATCGTACCTCCAAAGTGGCTTTCTAAGCAGAACGTGGTATTGCTGTCTTCTGTAAGCATCTATAATTGTCCACTGGTTGAGGCATACAGAAATTCAGTCTGCCTCCATGTAATAGGTCTTCCCACACAAGGTGTTTTTTCCTTCTTGTGGAAATAGAGGATGGAGTGATGAATACAGGACTGAAATACTGAGACAAAAAGCAGTACTGGGAATTTGCTCTGAATTCCAATTTTCCTGTTCAAAGAATCTTCCTATAAATGTCTGTGGCACCTTTAATTTTGTTTCCTCTCCTACTCTGTGTTTTGTATCAAAAGGATCACATTATGTTATACAATATATAAAATGTCACTGCTAAAATGCACTATTTTCCAGTAACTACTATTACAATAGTGTATTTCAGTGTCATTTGTCTCTATAAATAATGAGTAACTGAGAAATGTGAGACAGCTGTTTAAAAATACAGATATTCGTAGCAGTAGCCCTTGCAACAGGTATAGTCTTTTCCATGTCTTGTGTAAGTTTTGGTTTATATTCGTTCATTATATTCTCTGTAAAATGGTTACACAATAATAAATCATGTGTTGATTTTAGTGATCGATTAAAAAACCACCAAAACAGTTGTGAGGAATGCTTATCTCATGCAATATGTAGCAGACCAGGGAACAAACATCCAGTTCTATGTTCAGTGAAAGCAGAAGAGCAGGATGAGAGGTTTGTGGCATCAGTGTTTCTTTTAAAATGCCTATTACTCAGGTAAAGCTTATAATGCCAGATCCCTCTCATTACAGACATCCAGAGAAAAGATAGAGTTGTTCTAATTACGCTGTGCGTAGAGGAGCAACTGGATGCATTTGCCAGGCCACAGCGAGGCTCGGGTAAATGTGGGTAGTTGCTAGGCTGCTGCTGCCTTGTGCCACAGGCTCAGGAAATTGTGCTGATCAATTGCATGAGAAAACTTCTTATCTCAAACCTCTCCCACACAGAGTCCCATTTCAGTACCTGAGGCTTTGAAAAAGAGGTGGGGGGGGAGTGCCTAGCAGCAAATGCTAGAGGAAAAATAGCCAATTAAATGCTAATATTCAGTTCTGGGTCATGGACTTGTTTTATGCAGTCTAGCAAGAAATGGTTTGTAAAATTTCAAGTGCTCAAAACATACTTCCATTTTTTTTTAGGTAAAACCAGGCTTGTTAAATTAAATTCACATTTTTGGGAAGATGAGGCTTGAGGGGTTCTCAGTCTTGGGATGGATTTTACTGCACATGAGAAAGGCTGCAATGGACTCTCTGCAGCTACAGTGTGAGCCATGCCAAATTGAGCTGAATTATTTATGTGAGGATTTTATGACTAAATACTGTCATCCACTTGGGATGTCAGTATCAACAAACATAAAACATCTAAACAGAGACTCAACTAGATTAGTGGTTATACTAATACAAAACCCTGTCACTACATCTATTGGATTCAGCAGTACCTGTGGATCTCTTCACCTGCTACGTAAAGGCACTTTGCCATCAAGTAATGGCAGTGGGCAGATTTAACGGGTCATCTACTGCTAAGAAACCACTTCGCAAGGGTACAATCACCCAAGTCAGAAAATACAGCAGCAATTCAGAGGACAGTAGTGATCAATACGTCCTTCCAAGGCAGCAGATTCTTATCTAGGATTTCCCTGGGAAAGGACTTTTGTCACAAAGCAACTCTCCTTCAGTTTTCTCCAGTTTTTCCAGACTTACAAGGACCAGGTGATCCTAAGCAATTCTAGATGACTACAGGTTTAGTAATCATAGATATTCTCAAACACAGACCCCACAGATCTACGCCACTTTTGTGTATTTTTGTGTTTATTTGCCATTCTTCAGACAGATATGCTTCTGTTTTCAGCAATGTTTTCAGACAGTGACAGTACTGCAAATAGTAATATAAGTTTTCTAAAGAATGGAAAAGTTTATTTTTTTACAATTCAGGTGACAGCTGAATATACGTAATATACACTTTTCAGAAACTCTGTGAACCACAAAAGGGGCTCTTCATTTATACAGTACAGGTAGACCAGAGAGGGACAAGAAATCATTCCCTGCAATGTAAATGATGGAGTGTGACACACTGTGTCACAGAGTGATGAACAATGTCATTTGAAAATTAATCCCTGTAATTAAGTCAAGCAATTCTGAATATGAATTGACCTTTAAAAATCACCAGCTATTTATCCATATTTCAAAGAAAAGACTGAAATTATTGTCATTTATAAATTGGACACAATTTACATTTTGGCAGCAATAGCAGTATCAGCAGGATGGGGACATAACTGCACTGTTAAATAGGTAAAACAAGCAAGTATCCTCATAAACCAAGGAAAAGGAATAGATCCATAAAAGAGAAGTTTTGATTATGAGATGCAGAGACTTAACACATTGTATAAATTCTTCTCAGCCTCGTGCCCCTGTGGTTCCTGGCATGCACGCTGAGGGTTTAAAGAGCTTTATCCATCTGCGGTATGAACAGGTCAGTCTGTTCTGAGGCAGCTGGAAATTACATGTCCTGAGAAATCTCATATAATTTTCCCCAGTTAGAGCCAAAGCTAATACAAGGCAGTTAGAGAATATACAAAATAATCCTCCCTTTCTAGGTTGTAGTCTAAGTGATATGCAATACATATACCAAACTAGAATATTGCCTAAACCAGTTCTCTCCAAAAGAGGTGAGTCTCAAAAATGAGAATCTTGGAAGCAGGGAGATTACAGGGCACAGGGACTGGTGGCCATGCCCAAAACCCACGCACACACACCTACACACACACATCCATATTCTGCCTCTCTCACAGAAAATAGTCTTGACTTATTAAGTGAGAAAGAACTGCAGCTGGATGCATTATAACAATTTTTTTCCCTTTGGGGGTATTGTAAAGATTCTAAAAATATAAAGATGAGACATGAAGACCACTCATAGCAATAAAACGACAGCTAGAGAGTGACTATGGTACAAGTATACACCATGTATGGTCCATCAGTCAGACATTTATATGGCTAATCTGCAATGAAGACACTACATGTATCGTTGTTGCCATAGTTACAGTGGCCTTGTGGGGCACATATTGTATCACTCTTGTCTTGCACTTATTTACTAGAAAAAGCAGCAATTTCATCTATTATTTATATGATTCCTGTTTCTTTCACCACTTCATCTCTACTCTGCACTACCATACAGTCACTTCACTTTCCCACAGTTCTTTGAATGTGGCTTGTATGATTTCAGATCAGACAATCATGAAAATGGCATGAGATAATTTTCTACTGAAAAATATAAAGCTTCCCATGGTCTTATGTGAATATGAATTCCAGCCTGTGCTTTTTTTTGATAAAAATAAAATACAGTATTGCCATCATGATTTTCAATTATTTTCCAAGACTGGGAAAAAATACAAGGAAACTCAGTGGCTAGATCATGTGCTATAAAGTAAATAAAATATTTGTTGTATTTATTTTAGTCTTCAGTAATTCAGCCTTCTCTTGATGCCAAGTTCATTACAGTCCTCAGGAATCATACTGATTTAATGCTGGGTTACTAACAATAACAAAGATGTACTTGTCCTGTAGTCAATGTTTTGGGAAGATAAAGCAGATAGAAAAAATAAGAAAATACTTCTTTTAGTTATTTTTGGGTTTATAGCCTTAAAATATTTGTTAAATACATTACAATATAGTTGCCCACAACATTGACTAAAACAATCGCCTAGAAAATAAAAGCAAAATAATTGATTACAAATAATGCTCCACGTATTTCAGCACAGCATTGCAAGCTGCCTGCCTTCTACAGAGTGAGTGAAGGAAAAGAAAAGTGACTGTGCTTTTTGGACTGTGCTGTGCTGAGACGTGATGGAGAGAGAAGGGGCTCTGGGAAAGTGTGGTGTGCAGGCTCTGGGGGACACATTTGGCCACCGGTCAAAAGCCGGAAGTTTGAACAGTGCATGCCCACAGAAGGGCTCTAAAAATCCTGTCTTTCTTTTTTATTATAGTGGCAGGAACATACAGTCAAGAATCATTTCAGCAGCTGAGAAAGGCATTTCTTACTCTGGCAGGTGGTAGTTCTCATGGTTTCACTGTGGCCTCTGTCTGGGCACAGAGTTTTTTGGCACTGATTGTGTTATTGATTTATAAAATGATTTGCTGTGATCCTTCCCATATTAAGTAAAAGCATATTAAAAATTAAAAAAAACAGCAAACCAACAAAAAACAAGTGGTATATGCACCTGAGAAACAGATTCCCAGTGGCTGGAAGAGTCTAGGCTCCAAAATACAGGGTATTACAAGAAAGCCAATTTCTTTTTTGGGGGTACCAAACCGAGACACATTACTGTGCTCCCCAGAAACAGCACTAAAACCGTGGGTGCCCATCCTCTCACCCCAGTGCAATTCCAAGGGCCTGCACAGGCTGCACAGGCTATTTCACCCCTACAAAATGAAAGTATGCTTAAAACATGGACGGAAATACTTAGCCTTAATTCTGGCATGAACAAGTAGTGAAAGCAGTGAAGGTATGGCAGCACAAGCTTCGGAATAGCACAGCAAAAGCACCTTTTTCTTGCTATGTCCAAATACCCTTTTGAAAGCCACTTCCCTAAATTATCAGTTAAAACCATTCCTCTCATAGTGCTGTAGCATCCCAAGAGCCTGAACTTCAGCTGAGCTACTTAATTACTATCAGAGGACAGCCTAACCCAGTTTGGTTTTAATCCTTCTCTAAACTCGGGACCTATCTCCTATGAAAATGTGTTCAAGAGCCTCCTCCAAACTAAACCCACAACTCCACAGCGACCTGGCAACATAGAACAAGACCATTTGAATTTGACAGCCACCCTCTTCAATCTAATGGCACATCCTGAATTCAGGCTGAACAAGGAGTTCCCTTTCACAGGGGTGTCCGTGGTTGTCTTTGCACCATATCGTCCTGCCCTGTCAGATTTAGCGGGAATGTAATACAGGAGGGGAACCATTACACGTAGAGCAACATTGGCAGCCTGGGAGCAGGAGGCTGCCACCCCGGACAGTTGTCACCTTGCCTTGCACAGCCCTCTTCAAGCACGCTCTTAATCTAGGCTGCAAACACATATTGGTATCACTTACTCATCTTGACACTAGGCTGGAAAGAGCTATGAGTGCTGCTAACCTCAGCAGTGTCTCATTTCATGTGTGAGTAATAAGTCCATATTCCCTAGAGGGAGATGAATGCTAATGGCTTGAAATTGAGAGGTGCTGAGCATTTAAAGCCTCTGCTGAAGTCGTCTTTTAGTACAGAAGGCACCCTAACAATTACGGATGCTCCTACTCCTCCGGGGATCAGGACATAAATAAGGCTCTATATTTTTCTGTAGTTAATAAAGGACTTCCAATGTCTTCTACACAGAGGGAAAGTAATAATATGGTGTCATTTAGATGACTGCTTTGTACTGTTCAAATGTGCTTATCTGTTCTATTTAGCTGTTTGCAGTGAAGCAATATCAAAGGGTTATAAACAGTCCACCTAATACTGTGAACACACACTGTGAATTTCCACATATTTGTCAAGTCATATCAAAGCTCAGCTAAATGTAATCCTACGTCTCTTGCTGGTTCATGGCAACCCCTGAATGTGCTGATTAAGAAATAAATGTTCTTCTCTGAGACAATAATGATTGATTCCTGAGTTCCAAGAGTGGCAGCTAAAAGGCGTTCTCTGCACAGTTTTTCCTCCGCCCAGTTAGCAAAAACTAAACTGCTCGAGCAAGACATTTCCAATTAATCTCCCATTCAGACAAAAAATATTTTGAAAAGGGTTCAACTTTTTCTGAGACATTTCACCTTTTAGTTCAAGACAATCCAGCACTTGACATTTTATATAACTCCTATACAAAAGTAAAAAAAAAATAATTAACATTTGACATGGCATAGTTGACAATGCTGATCCCATTTTATTCCTGTGGTGGGAAGGTGTGAGAATGGAAAAGCAGATTTCTGTCTCATAGCTGTCTAGGAAAAAAAAAAGAAAAAACATAAATTAATTAGGACCGGGTTGAATTGTTTTCAGGATGGCTTAAAAGCATTCAAGGTTTTCCACACATCTAACACATTATTGGAAGTTTCAATATATAAAAACTGGAAGATCCTAATCTCTGGATTTGAGCCTATTGCATACATAGAGGAGTCCTCTTCCCTAGCTCTTATGTTATTGCCTATTCTTTCAGGTATTGCTCAAATTGTATCAAACGTTTTTTACTCTTGAGAAATAAATAAATCTTTTTTTCACAGCTGAATTTTCTTAGATTCATAGCTTCCAATTTTTCCAAGTGAACAGATAATACCAGCAATACAATGTTTTTAACAGACAGAACCTCAGAGGAACAGGGTCAAGAAGGAAAAGACTAAGGGAGCACTATTTGCATTCTTTTACTCTCTTTTCTCTCTCAGAACAGTCACAATCAGTAAGAGGTTTATGCTAGGCATATTCACTGAGTTTAATTAAGTATCTGCATGTCCCCCATGAGCCTTCAGCAGTGGGAAGCCCTCTCAGGGGGGAATTTCATTCAGTCCAAGGTGCCCATAACCTCTGCTTTGCCCAAAGACCAGTGCAATCCCATGAATGGACTGCTGAGATTTCTGCAGGGCTCTGGGATGTGTGCATGGAAGACCTTGACACCAGTCTCAACAAATGTCACACAGACCCAAAAGCTAATGCTATTGGCGGACTTCTTTGTAAGGCTTGGGGACTTCATACAGTGCCATGCCACTAGAAATCACAAGCTCTCATTGCTGGAAATCCTAGCATTATGAAGACATATCAGCATAAGCCAAAAGTAAACAATAACATTTTCCTGGATTTTCAGCAGTAAGTGCCTGCAGCTCCTACTGACTTCAGTCAGATTTGTGGGTACTCAGCACTTCTGCAAGTCAAGTCATTTAGCTGTCATTTAACTTGAAATTCTCTTGCTTTTGTAATTTTTTTAAATATCCTTAATACTAGTGGAACTTCTGTACGAATATGATAGCACAAGAGAAACAGATTTTGCTTTTGGCCGTATGACCTACTTTGGAGCTACTTTCACAGTCAATTATTCTTTTGGCTTCTCTATCATTTTACAGTGTTAAGACTTTTTTTTTTTAATTAAAACCTAATATTTTATTATATCGTGATTTAACCCTGGCTGGCAGCTAAGCCCCACACAGCCGCTCGCTCACTCCCCCCAGGTGGGATGGGGGAGAGAATCACAAGGGTAAAAGTGAGAAAACTCGTGGGTTGAGATAAAGACAGTTTAATAGGCAAAGCAAAAGCCACGCACACAAGCAAAGCAAAGCAAGGAATTCATTCACTCCTTCCCATGGGCAGGCAGGTGTTCAGCCATCTCCAGGAAAGCAGGGCTCCATCACGCGTAACGGTGACTTGGGAAGACAAACGCCATCACTCTGAACATCCCCCCCTTCCTTCTTCTTCCCCAGCTTTATATGCTGAGCATGGCGTCATATGGTACGGAATGTCCCTTTGGGCAGTTGGGGTCAGCTGTCCCAGCTGTGTCCCCTCCCAGCTTCTTGTGCACCTGGCAGAGCATGGGAAGCTGAAGAGTCCTTGATTTAGTATAAACACTAGTTAGCAACAACTAAAACATGTCTGTATTATCAACACTGTTTTCAGCATAAATCCAGAACATAGCCCCATACTAGCTACTATAAAGAAAATTAACTCTATCCCAGCCAAAACCAGCACATAGTATCACATAGGAAAAAAAATTCTGGCCCAAAACTTCCAAGGAATTGTGACTATATGAGTGAGATATCATGAATAAGAATTGAGTCAATGTTTTTAAGACTTCAAGACACAAATTAGGCTTCTCCATTATTATTGAATCTGAAAAAGTAACCTTATTCTGAAATACTAAGTAGTGAGAAGCTTCCACAGAGGTCAGTGGGAGTTTCTAAGCACTGAGTGGTTTTGAAATTGAAGTTATTTATTGACATGCCTGAAATACTGATTTAGGCTCCTGGCTTAGCTTCTCAGTTTGAAAAATTCTGTTATGATTTGGGAGATCTTGCAGGGGGCAGCTGAGAAATTGCTCACTGTTGCAATATAACTTGAAGAGAAATTACTTTTTTGGCGGAAGTAGGTTATCTCATCAGTTCCTGCTTTACAAGTAGAAATCAATATGATTGTAAAATGCCCTTTTAAAGTGATCATTAAATGTATAACAGTGATTCAAAAATTATAAAATATAACTCAGAAAAAACTTCCATTTTTTTTCTCTTGAGTGTTGTGTTTTTATTAATAAATTGAATAACTAGTATACAAATAAGAATTAAAATATTACATGAGACAGTGTGAGGGGGACAGAACATACGTTAGAAGGCCAGAAGACATCAGTGCGATCACTCCGTCTGTCACCCTTTGCAGTCACATTTCTCAAAGTACGTCCTCTGCACACCCCCAGAAGCATCTGCTTGGCACGTAGTTCTTAAAATAGGGAAGGAGGCAGAAAGCTAAGGGATTTAAACCTTCCTGGTAAGAGCCCAATTCTCCACCAGTGGGCTCTTACCAGTTTCAGATACCTCCTTCTCCTCACATTTCCCTTTTGGTTTCCATGGGCTTGTCAGGGACCCACCCATCCCTGTCCCCAAAATATTTTCTGCACTCCAGCTTGAGAACTGCAGTTTGAGACATGTGGCAGATGTCAGACTACTTCCTAAATTCATTCTTGTTTAAACTAGGGCTTCCCTTTGAGAAAAAGAAAAACAAACAACAAAAACACCCAAACCAAAGTGGAGGGAAAATAGCCAAGGGATAGAGAATTCACCACAATGCTTTGTAAAACCCTTCCCATGGTTAACTGCCAGCAGAGTCAAGAACCTGCAGCTCATTTCTAGTGCTCCAGCCACTGGATCTAGTTACATTTGTCTTCTAGGCTCAGATGCACATCTAAGTTTCACTCCTCCATGTCAATATTCATCAGCTTTGGTCAAGTGCCCCATTAACCTTCTCTTTGGCAACTTCTTAAGAATTTTACTATGTATGTAGCACATTCCCAGGCTTCTAATTACAGTCTCTTCTGCACCCACTCTGATCTATTAACAAACATGCTTCCTGACCTGGAGACACCAGACCTGAACTGATAACGGTCATATCATATACCAGAGCTGGGTTCAGTCACACCTATACCAAACTGAGATGTAAAGTAATCTTCATGTTTCTTACTCAATTTTCTCCTGAATCATGACAGGAGTACATTAATTCTTTTGGACAGTGACCTTGTGAGCTCAATAAGAACAACTCATGATCAGATAAATATCTGCCAAAAACTGCACTCTCTGTTCAAGGCTACTGGGTACAGAGTTAACATACTTCTTATTAAAGAGGTTTTTATTTGATGCAGGTCATGAATTCTGATCAACTTCATAAGACATGTTCTCTCCTATTTGGCAATACCTAATTGTATCCAGTACTACTGTTTTGCATAAGACCCTGGCATATTTCTTTGCAGCTAATGTGACCCTTAAAATGCTAGATAATTTCACAGTTATTTCAGTCTCGTCTTGCATGATACGGTACTGTTGTTATAGAGCTTATGTTGAAAATACTGTTGTAGTAGCAGATTAACATTAATACCTTCTTCACACGTTCTCTGACATTAATTCTCTACCTCAAGTCTCTCACAGGAGAAAGCACCTGACCAGAAGAGAAGACAATATTATAAATTAATGAAACAGAGGAAAGGGACCAGATGGAAAAAAAAAAAATTTGATTTAGATGCCTCAGTTCATTTCATAAGAAATGGAGAAATGCAGGCCCCTGAGACTGCCTAGGACTGACAACTGCCTGAAAAACAAGTATGTTGGTTGGTAGAAAATGCCAGAAAGGGGAGTATATTTAAAATTCATTCTTCCCCTTAGACACATGCCTTAGTTGCCTATACATACACCTTAGATTCCTACAGGAGAGTAGATTTGTAACTAGAAATCAATTCACTTGGGCACCTCACTTGTGTATTTGGTACAAAGGAATGCCTCATGGTCCTTTTAGATATGACCAGAGGAGGGTTGCCCATTTTCCATATGTTGGTTAAAACACTCAGCCAGGATGGGTCTTAGTCCCTTGACTGTATGGGATGCACACCCACGTTTTCTGCTTCCCAGACAGGTGCTTCATGGCATGACTCATGCTTTTAGTCAATAACTTTTTAATGTAAATTGCTTATACAGCCCCAGAAACAAAGGCCTTTACCCAAGTCACAACATCCTTGGCCGTATACTCCAATGTGCATACCACAAAGTCAATGTTTCTCATTTCATCTGTGTCTATGCCCATGCCTTGGGGCTGCAGGTTCAACAAGCAAGTTGTAGTGAACCCAGCATATAAGGCTAATGGTAAGGATGTCCGAAAAAATGGGAGTAATTCCTTTGAACCTCTTCCTACTGCCTGGGTGAAGGATGCTCTCTTTAGCCATCAGGCCAGGAACTGCCATTGAGGCTGTTGTGGAAAAGGCATGAGCACCAGTTTGGATCCAGTGCTGCACTAGCTGCTGCAGCCAGTGCCAAACAGTATTCAAGCTTGCCTGCTAACCCAGGTCTCTCAGGGTCATAGGACATCCGATATGGGAACTCTACATGGTCAAATATGGGCAGGAACAAGCACTTAGGAAAGGATCCCTTAGCCAGTTTGGCAATCCTGGTTTCCATTGTAAGGGGAGAAACAGCCACTCTTCATTTGTTTTAAAGATGGAATAAGATTTTTTTCCTGAAATGCCTGTCAATTTGTGTTGACTAGAGTGACTAAAGTTAAATGAAATAGATGTCCTTAGACTGTCATCATCTCAGTTGCAAGACAGGTGAGCTTCAGGCACAGAAGGAGCTTTCTGAGAAAAAGCTTAGTTTCTCAAGGAGCTAACTGGGTTAGGTAGAAGTCTTTTCATTCTCTCATATTTAGATGTCTACGTTTTCCCCTTATGTTGCCCTGTTGATACCTAAGTGATTTTTATTCAGCGTTTGTCCAGATTCTATGGGCAATGTAAGAAAGACAAGACAATTTCTTTGTCCCTTGAAGCACTAAATGAAGCTAAAATAGCATGACAAACTAATGTTCCTTTCTAGCAGAACATCATCCTTAAGCACCTTTATTATTTTATCTCTGTATTGTACTATACAATAGTCTCCTATTTTCTGAGCTGAATTCTGTGCGGCTCAGTGTACACCGTTTACATGAGCTTAAGGAGGTACTTTGACAATTACTAATGTTACCCTCCATATGACCCAGCTGTCACATGACAGAGGATTAGTGTCTTCATAATTCCCATTTAAAAAGTTAAAATGGATTGAAGGGAACAGGTGCTGCATTATTTGTGCTGATCTTTGTTCTGCTGTATCTCATTTTATCTTGTCCATGCAATATTATCAAGGTCTTCCTAAAAAGAAATGCAATTCTAAAGGGAGAACTCAACTTGACTGATTTGTGGACATGTCTAGGGTAGCCTTTAGTTTTCATAGTGAAAAAAAAAAACAAGTTTCTTTCCATATTTTTGTTCCTTGAACAAAATCTGAGAAGTGGAAAACTCTTACATCCTGATTTAAATTACAAGAAAAGAAAATAATGAGGATTAATCTTTTGTTCTCAGCAGGTGAGATGCTGATGTCTGACTTTTGTAGAATAAAGTTTATCTCATCAGTATAAATTTACAGTTTTTGAAACAACTGATTCATATGAACTCCATGTATCAGATTAATGCCTAACTTTGATTGTCAGTCTCCACAATGAAAATTAACAAAGATATCTCTCATACATTTCCCCTTAGACAAGCTGAATTTTTCTCTGGGAATATTGCACAAGCAGCAAATATCTTAGTCAGTTCCTCAAGAATATACCAATAATCTGAGCTGATTTTAGCTTTAAGAAAACTTTGGTGACTATAAAATGAATATATAAGCATAACACTCTTTGTTTATTGTACTGTTACCTGAAGCTTGAGTTTGTCTCCAAGATTAAACAAATGCAGTAACTGGGACTCCCGGTCCCCACCATTCTAGCAACATGCTGTGCTGGAGAGGAAGCAAGTGTATTATATATATCATACAGAGTCAATTTTACTTTTTTCTTCAAAGGTTATCTTCTGCCATCTCTGGATTTGGTATTTGGGATTACAGTTTTTGCAGTTCAAAGGTTATCTTCTGTCTAAACTAGAACTCAGGTGGAACTCAAGATTTCTGGATGAGAGGTATTCCCTTCAGCTCTAGCATGCTTGGCAGAGATTCTCTTGATTTGTCTGATAAAATCTGCAAGGAAGCAAACATATGCGAGTCTTCAGAAGTCAGAACCATCTGTGATCATATCTGCCATTAAAACAGCATCATCTTCCCTCTCCTACAGCTTTTGCAAGACATCCAGCAATTCTGAGCTGTTGCTCTGTGCATGCTTTTTGTCCATCAAGTACTGACACATCTGGCTACTTAATCTGAAATTAATATTGCCAGAGTGTTCCTCCTCTGAACTACAGAGATATTATTTTTCCCTTTTCCATTTGTTTCTCAGTAGATTTTTTCTCACTTCAGATCAAACTTTCTACTCACTTGGACCACTTAAGCTTTTGCTGTTGGTCCCAAATAAGTACTGTGTATTGGTACACAAAGTCCCAACTCTCTGTGGGTTCTTCTTTTACTCTGAGGAGAAAGTCTGCTGGAAGACATGAGTTCCTGTTGTTTCAAAATCCAAATTCAGCTCATTCTTTTAGCCAGAAGGCAGGCAATACAAAACCATAAGCTCTGTCCACTTTCTCCTTCTTTGTTTGTACGATTGGGCCTTAGGAATTATGTTTTGAGATTTGGGTGCCATTTAGAACAAAAGGCTTGTGGCAAATTGTACCTTTAAAAGGTCTGACAAAAAGAAGGCAAAATATTTGATTGTTTTGCTTTCTTTTATACACAAAATAAATCAATAAAGTACCAGTATTAAAATCCATTGGGGGTTAAACAGAAGTATATTTATCTTAACGATTCATTTCCCTCACTATGGGCAAAAGAAAGGGGAATGCCCCAAACCTCTTCAGCACATGAAAGAAAAGATTGGGGTTTTCCTTATAACTAACAGGCAGTGAGTCATAAAAATGACTAAACTGTCATTTTCTTGCTGTGAATAAAAAAAGCAGAAACTGCAGCATTTGTGAACCTGTCAAAGGGTTAAAAACCATAAAGATGGGTTAAAGAAAAAATAGGCAATGCCCATGCAGCTAAAAAATTTGATGCAAAGCACATGAAAAATACTTGCATCTTGACTCCCAAAGATCTTGTATTTTTCCCCAGCTCTAATGCTTAATTTTCTTCTTTGCATCCACATTTTTTATTTTGGCTGATTTATTTTGTTTACTTGCTTTTTAAATGATCCTGCAGCATATTTCCCAGCATTTATGCAAGATACTTGGAGAGAAGTAAATTAGAAATGATGAGAATGTGCTGTTTCCAAAAGAATAAAAGATGGAAAGTAAGCTACTTGTAATTGGCATATAATTAATTAACAAATGGAAGCGAGGGTGACACATCCTAGAACAGCTAGTTAAAAAATTAATAGTTCAGGGCTAAAGACAGGACTGTCCTGTGCTTACGGAACTGACAGTGACAAACCTACTGGAAATTAATACTACAAAAAGTGGAAAGAGTGAATAACAAAGGAGTCGGAAAAAAGATGCTTCTGAAGCAACCATTTTTGGGAATTATATAATACCACCATTTCACAACAGCACGACCTCGCACTTCCCAAGTTAGAAACAGCAAGACAGAGGTACAATGAAACTCAGTTTATTTAGAAACCAAATCTTGCACAAAATCCTTCTATAAAAACTACTTAATTCCTGAAAAGAATTATTGCTCAGGTCATGATATTGCAATTTTAGATATGTAGAAAAAACTAAAGCCTTTAGTATAAATTTCAAAACCTTTTTGTTCTTCTTCATATACTCTCTTGGTATTATGCTTATTCATGTAAGAGTATCTAAATTTTTGTTCACTTAATAATTCCTATGAAATACCAAAGGAAAACTCTTCATACCAAGGTTCAGAATGTTAATGATCTAAACATATATTTATTCCCCTAAGCAGAAATATTCTGATGCCTCAGCAGTGAGCATCCATAAACCCAGTAGCTTTGTAACTTTTTTATTTAGATGTCCAATAATGTCCAATAGTGATTTAAATGTCCTGTTGCTCAGTAGCTTTGTAACTTTTTTATTTAGATGTCCAATAATAGACACCCACAATCATTATTTTTAGGCTCGTCAAGCTATTGAACTGTCTGTGTAGCACTGGATTTCTCTTTCGTCTGACTGGTAGGGAGGCCACAGATAAGATATGCCACCAAAAAATATCTCACAATTCCTAGAAATTAATCAGGGGAAAAAAAATATTTCTAAATGCTTCTCTAATACCAGGTTGTATTTTAGAATATGCTATTGCCCCCATTTACCAGAGGTCTATCTTTAAGAAGAGACATTTTGCCAAAAAAAATCAAAGAAACACAAAATTGCTTGGATTTCCAGATTTAGTTTTTAATCTTAATGTTTGTTGCAAATCTTTCATGGTTTTGATGCGGGTAGTAAATGTCACTGGTACTACAGTACAACACCACAATTCCTTTGCAGAAGGACATCTAATCTAGCACATAGAAGAGAAATTATGAAGAAATGAGGGGGGAATTCCTTGAGATCTTCTAGGTTGGAAAGTACAGATGGATCAGAGAGCTTCTGAGATGGAAGGAACTTCTGAAGGAGTCAACAGCCCTGGAAGTCTTTTAAGAAGAGAAATGACCTCT
The DNA here is from genome assembly GCF_034638445.1 of Ciconia boyciana. Classification (NCBI taxonomy): domain Eukaryota; kingdom Metazoa; phylum Chordata; class Aves; order Ciconiiformes; family Ciconiidae; genus Ciconia; species Ciconia boyciana. The sequence continues at coordinate 55,538,551 of NC_132935.1, read as the reverse complement.
GCTGGGAAGTCAAACTGTCCCCTTCTGAGTCTTTAAGATGGGCAAGTGAAGGGAAAGGCATCAGATATGCAACATAACTCTGGCAGAATGAAACACTTTGTACATAGTTTATTCTTCAGAGATTCAGATGCGTATTTGCAAAATAAACTCTTCATAGCTGAATAAACACTGTACGTTCAGATTCTCAGCATCACAGATGGCACTTCTCTCCTATTTCTATAGTTCTACTACAACAGTGATCTTACAGCATACAAAAGCGTGATATTTGCATTAGCACGCATATGGAAAGCAGGACCAGTCTAACCATGCAGAACATCTTTCATTAAAAGTTCTGTGATGTGTTTCAAGAGATTTTTTCTTAAAGATGTTGACCTCTCAGTAGGGTAAGCAAAAAACCAAAGGGCTGTTTGCAAACGTTCATAGGCACATAAGGGGCACCATGAACTCCAGCTGAGACTGAAGCAGTGGGGAGTGATCTCTGAGGTGTTTCAGTACCCAGAAGAATTGAGCGCTGTACTGGTGAATCACAGTACTGCACAGCATGTGCACAGTTGTATTCCTGCTTTTCCCCCATCCAGGTTAACTATGGAGAATGTTCCTTCCCCTCTGCTATGCCCCAGGCATGCCCAGACATTGTCTGGAGTGCGCCAGTTGGCCCAGGCCAAAACTGTGCCAGAAGTGTGCTGGCAAACAGTGTGGATAACCACATACACACCAGTGCCTGTGTCCACGCCTCTGTCTGAAGCAGTGTGCTGGTGCAGACCCAGAGAAACTTGTCTCCTTAGCTAAAGATAGCTTTTAGACCTCAGTCCCTCTTCAAATATTGTACCAAGTATTTGAGCTTTGTCAGTGGCATGCCATGTTAAGCAAAAGAGAAGTATTGACTGACATGGTTTAACCCCTGCTGGCAACTAAGCCCCACACAGCTGCTCACTCACTCCCCCTGTGGGATGGGGGAGAGGATAGGAAGGGTAAAAGTAAGAAAACTCGTGGGTTGAGATAAAGACAGTTTAATAATAAAGAAAATATAATGATAATAATAATAAAATAATAATAATAATAATAATAATAATAATAATAATAATAATAATAATAATAATGATTAAAGGAAAATAGCAAAGAGAGAGAAATAAAAGCCAAGAAAGACAAGTGATGCAAATGAAAACAATTGCTCATCACCAACAGACCGATGCCTGGGCAGTCCCCAAGCAGTGGCCCCCCAGCCAACTTCCCCCCTAATTTTATTGCTGAGCATGGCGTCATATGGTATGGAATGTCCCTTTGGGCAATTGGAGTCAGCTGTCCCAGCCGTGTCCCCTCCCAGCTTCTTGTGCCCCCCCAGCCTACTCGCTGGTGGGGTGGGGTGAGAAGCAGAAAAGGCCTTGACCCTGTGTAAGCACTGCTCAGCAGTAACGAAAACATCCCTGTGTTATCAACACTGTTTCCAGCACAAATCCAAAACATAGCCCCATACTAGCTACTGTGAAGAAAATTAACTCTATCCAAGCCAAAACCAGCACAATGACACATTACGCTGCCTTTGGTTTCCTCTGGCAATTTTAGAAAATGCTTCATCCTTAAATAATGGAAATGGTGAGAAAATATGGGGTTCTGGAATTCTGATTTTAAGGGTAGATTCATTATCAGATACATTGAAGTGCTGGAAACGAACCTATCGAGCCCCAGGTGAGACAGACATAGGCTGAAAAACTTCCTATGATCTAAACACTATATATCTCCATGAGAGATACATACATCTCCATACAATACAGAAGATTAAATACAAATCTTTAAATGGATTCCGAATGTGGGTTTTTTGTAATAATTTCTATGCTGTATGGAAATTACTTTGAAAGTAACTTCGTAAGCTATAGTCTTTATTTCAAGCAGATAGTACAAGAGTTCACAAACACTCCCTTGACCTTTCTGTCACGGAGTATAGTAGTAATCAGATTGCTTAAACAAAAAAGCACTATTTCTTTTTCATCAGACTGTTTTCTTCATGTGTCGGGAGGGGAAGACCCAGCTTAAGGTCTCCAAGCAGCTACAGTTTTCCTGCAAATACTAATGCATCTTCAGTGCTTCAAGAGCCAGTGAGTAAGTAGGCTAACAAACAGAAATAGAGAAATTCTGTCATCATTAGCTTGCAAGGAGATTTTAGCCAGCAAACTGTAAAACTCAAAGTGGCTCTGTTGTTATGTAAAATTATATGTATGTACTATACGCAACTCAGTCTACACAAGATTAATATTTTTGCACAGCTGCTACCTTAAAAGAAAACCATCAAGTGTCAGGCAAAGTCAAGCAAATGTTCTTCCCTAAATGTATATGTAGCATGACACCTGAGATTTTATTTTCTTCTTGACAAACTCCTGCCTCATTCACTATACAGCTTCCCATTTTTCGAAAAAGTAAAGTAGTCTCTCAGGAAACTGCCTCTCCTGCACAACCTACAGCTATAAGGATTTTGTAAGAGGGAATTGATAGCAAATACAAAAGTTTTGCTGTTGATACTAAATTATTCAATACAGTAAAACAAAAACCCAACTGAGAAGAATTATTAAAGGTTGTTAGGTTATTGGGTAGCTGAGCAATGCAATGAGGGTGTTATTTATTTATGATAAACATAAAGCATTGCACATGTGGAAAAGTAATTCTAACCATACGTAACTGACAGTCTCTAGATTAGCTGCTGCCCCTCAGAGAAGAAACTTTAGACTAACTTTAGCAGTTCCAAGTATCAGGTCAGTACTAAATAATGAAAAAAACCCTATCAAAGTTGGAAAAAACAGCAGGAGAAGAGTGAAGAACAGAAAACATGAATATGACATTATGAACTGGTGATGTACCTTCATTTTGAACGGTTTGTGTATTCCCCTCTCCCTATCCCATCTCAGGAAAGGATATTATACAACGAGAAAAGTCAAGAGAAGAGTTATAAGGCAAGACAACTATGTGGAGAAAGATTACATAGAGTAGGACTCTTCAGTCTTGAAAAACATAACTGAAGCGGACTACGACAAATGGATAGGGTATCACAAGTAGCTTGGAGAACACAGAGAATGACATCATTGCTTCTCATGATACAAAACTAAGAGCCATCACAAGAAATTAGCAGGTGGAAGGTTCAAAGCAAAGAAAAATCCATGCTTCAAACAGCACACTGTTCAAGTATAACATCCATTGCCATGGAAGACAGCAGAGGCCAAAAGTTTACAGGGGGCTCAAAAAGCAGTCAAATAAATGAATCAATATGTAAGGTCTGGGTCCAGAAATTTCTTCAGTCCAGAAATTTCTAAGCCACGGAGCACTGGGAGTGTATACCCTATCAGTGCCTGTGGATCCAGGATCTTACACTTCTCCAGGTATCAGTAGTTCAGCCTTGGAGGAACCGAAAGGACCTCTGTTATAACCCACTGCGGCCATGCATATGTTCTTCTCTCTTGATAAAATCTTTGTGTGTACTGAATGAGGTGTTTCAGCCATTTTAGACAACAACTTTATCCCCACAGCCTGAGGCTACAGAATCATAGAATCATCGAATGGTTTGGGTTGGAAGGGACCTTAAAGATCATCTAGCACCAATGCCCTATCACACGGTCAGACGCTTTGTGAAGACCCCTGCAGCAGTAAGGGTTGTGAGGGGTTAAGGAAAGCCTAGCTAATTTCCAGAGGGGCAGTTTTTGTGAGTTATCAGCAGTAGGAGATGTGAAGCTACGGTGATCTCCAGAAGGATGACTTCAGGGGATTTGGCTGTTAAACTCAAGCAAATCCACACTGAGATTTGCAAATTTTCTAAAGTTAATTTCCTGGGCCCAGAAGAAGACATGCAGGTGTTACAAACAGCCACTTCTTGTTGTATTTCTTTCTCTGGTCTAAAAGGGGTGTCCTAAAAGGATGAATGAATTAATTTTTTCCATAATGTTTTCAAACAAAATATGCTTTCTTTTGTCTCATGCTTCAGGAAAGTGGAACTATTTTCATTAAAACAGTTTTCCAAGAAAATTCAGGCTTAGATTGTGCAGAATTTCAGACTAGACATTTCCAAGCATGCAAAGCCATAAGCAGTGAAATAGCTTTTCAAAATAGGATATTGCAAACAGTTTGAAACCTCCTTAGTAGTATTGGTCCTACCCTTCAGGTTAGGATGAACAGAGTTACGTGGGATACTTTTTTAATAATAAAAAATGGTTTAATTTTGATTCTGATAGAAAGAATATTTGAAATACCCATGAATCACAAAACTAGATTTTGAGACACCTTCAATCTCAAGTTGGTATGGCTGAGTCAGAAGAGTTCTTGCTTTGGAGAAGGCTGTAGCTACTTGCACTTCTGACCCCCTGGTAAGGAGTCCAGTATTTTAGCCTAATTTTCCACTGAAACTGAGTTTGAGCAAAATGCCAGGCTACGAATTAGAAGGACTGATTCTTTGCAAATAGCAAACACTATTTTGGAGGTCGTAACCTCCAGCAGAATAGCCGAGCTGACAGCTGGGGATGATAATGTCTTAAACTACTGCAACAAGATTTGCTCATCTGTCAAAGACCTTAGAGAAACCAAATAGCTGGCTGACTGGGAATAAGTCACCCTTCACAGCACTTCAGCATTTAGTTTCACCAGCTGAGGCCCAAGCTGCAAGCTATTTCCGCTGTATAAAACCGTTCCCTGAAGCTATCAATTCTGAATGTCATAGAAACAGCAACAGCATTAGCGCAAGAATATTTACCACAGCCTGGTTGAGGCTGGGTATGGCAATGGAGAAGGAAGGGATTGGCATACGTCAAAGCGACAGGAGGCGTTTGTTTCCCTCTGTTGCTCAGTTCTTGCAGCCAGGAGAGAGCTGCAGAGAGCAGGGAACACTTTTGCTTGTTTACAATGCTGGCAGTTCAGATGCTTTATGAAAAAACAAGGGGGGCTACTAGTAACAGTGGGACTGCTAGTATATGCAGGAGGACCTGTTTGTTCTCCAGCATGCAATGTTGCTCAGTGAATTTCGGGAGTAGGAATACCAGCCCTGTGTGATAACTCAGACAAACCGAACAGGAGAAAAGTAGCTTTGGCTCTCCCACCTACCCTCTCCCACTACAGCTACACTGTGCCTGGTTAAAAGTAGCGATCATTCAAATGTTTAGTTTCATTGCAGAATTTAACACTGAAATACCCCTTATTCTATGTCCTTTCTTATACCCTGTGGCTCCCTGGGCTTCCCAAACCATTCTTGGAGCTCTAGGTCCACAAAGGCCTGGAAAACTCCAGAAAAGGGTTTTGCATTCATCAAAGACATGACTGCAAATCAAAACCTGACAGCCTGTATTTCCAAAACACAGTTATCTCATTTGATATTTTAGTTCCTGGTAATGTTGATATAAAAAATTCATTGTGAATCAAAAGCTAATAGCTTTGTGTTTTAAAAAAAAAGATATTTTAGTTCCTTTTATAAAAATTTCATGAGGAGTTTTTCTACATTCACATCTGGATAAAACAAAGGAGAATTTACCTCATAACAACAACCTTACTTTTCCTTGATTGTACATCTACGACAGAAGAACAGGTTAAAGAAAAGCTTTCTAAATCAGTAGCACAATAACATCCTGCAAAAGATTTGAATTGTAAGAATACGTGTGGCTGACACATTTCATGTACAGCCATAATACCATGTAGTTTTGTCATGTGCCCAAGCTCCAGGAACAAAAGCAAGTGACCAAATCTTATCTAGCAAATTATCTTTAGGCGTTACAGTAACATTTTTATAAATATTACAGATGACCACAACTTGGGTTCATGAAGTTATCAGATATCTTCTTCTGCCCTAGAACATACATCTTGACATTAACACTATCAAAGCTGAATGACAAAGTTAGACCTTAGACCCTTAAATTCACACACATGTAGATGTAGATGTAGTTGTAATGTATATGATGTCTGTATATTTTAACACTGGTTTTTATATAGTGAGAGATTGGACTTCCAATACTCAGGATATTTTTAAGTAGGCCCTGGAATTCCTTAAACTTAGAATTTTGTTCCAAATTTAAGTCTTCTAGATTCTAATTCCAAAGACTTTAAATAGCATTCCATAGATTGTTTCATATTTTTGTGGTATAACAGAAGTAGGAAGCCTGTGAAAGAAGAGGCTGGCCCACTGAATATTCAATCAATCAAAAATCAAGCATATAGCTGAGAAGCAATGGTTTCTTTGTCCTTTCTTTTTTTCTTTTTTTTAAAAGAAAAATAATGAGAAACAAGAATAAGTGTCAAAAGAATAATTTTTACAGATATCTCAAGCAGCAGCAATGAACTACCAGTCCTGGGGTTAATATATTCAGAGTTCTGAAACAAACTAAAATGGCTTATTTGTTATCCAAAATTTGAAGTATCTAATAAAACACAGTTACTACTCCAAAGTACTAACAGGTAGCAAATGTTTTTTCTATATTTTTAAAATTCCTCTTACTCATTCAAGTGCATGAGACAAGAAATTTTTATCCCTGTACCTGGCTGAAACAAGATTAAAAACAATATAGCAGAATGCCTGTGTGAGATGATAGGCTGTAATTAGCATTGTTTTGGGAAGAAACACTGTGCCTCTCTCCTATCTTCTCTGACACTTTGAACATCTCCCTATAGATAAAGCATGTCACTATATATAAGAGATTCAGTTATCACTGTTTCTTTTGACTTCCAAGGTGCTCCATGCTGCTAGGGAAAGTAGTCCTGGAGTAACATATAGTCAGAGAAAGACTTAAACATGTTACAACAATGGGCAAATACATTTCAGTACCAATAAAGACAAGTAATGTGAAGTGTATGAGGGATGAAGGGGAGAGCAATTAAACTTTCATACACTTTATAGGATTTTACATTAATGTCAGTGATCTTATATGACATCGCAGTCAATTAAATGGAGACCTCTGTTCACTATGCAATTCCAGATACAAAGCAAATACTATGCTAAGTATGCATAAGGAACAGAACAATAAATAGTATGAAGAATATAATAATTATTTCATATGCAACAAAAATGCAGCTTTTCCATTATTCCTGTCTGGAATAATGTGTAAAGTATGCATAATAAAGAAGCACATAAGATTCAGAGAAGAGTGATAAGAATAACTGGGTGAGAAAAAGCTCTTGCAAAGAGTTTGAAAAGACTGAGACAGCCTTCAGAATATTTTTCAATCAAATAATTCGTTCTTTCCTAATGCACGAGGAATAGGATATTCAAAATTTTTTAAAAAGAGAAAATAGTTTATCACCCAGCACGGGTGCAGCCAAACTGAGGAACTCATTACACACAAAGTCATTTTGTCCTAGAAATGAAAAAGATTCAAAAAGCAATTGAGAATTTTATGTAGTTACAAAAAGTTGCTGTAATACCCTGTGGGAAGGAGGTCAGACTACTGTGTCAAGACCTAATCCTTTCTAATCATCTCCAACTCAGAAGAGGCCAGAATTAGGTTTAGCCTTATGGGGTAAGCAATTCCACATCTATCTGTAACAGGGCTTGCGTGTCTCCCTGATCTAATATGACCCCAAGTCAGAGTGAATACAGTATTTCCTCTGTCATATCACACATAACAGGACCTACTAACATTTTTTTCAGGACTGTTTAGAAACTGTTTGAAACTTTTTACATTTGAAAATGTCGGCCAAGAGGTGAAAAATACTTACTAGTAGAATTTTTGTCTTGGAAAATATTTTCTTCTAGGAAAAATATAAGCTCTGTGCATTACAACAACAAATACAAGGTGCTTTTCACTACATCGATATTCTAAAAGAGACTTAAGAATAGTCAAGTACTCCTCAAAATGAAAAAAAAAGTTTAAATTCAAAAAGACAAGGGGTAACTCTCTGAGTCTAAGCAGCAAGCTGCTAGACCGTCTGCTGGCACTCTTGCCCTAAGCACACATATGATCATAAAAAAGGATGTGTTGGCTGCCTACATTCATGTCTATGTTTTCAGATGGCACTCAGCCTGTTCACATATTGATTGGGAGCGTTGGTATAGGAATGGGTGCCAAGGTATTTTGAGTTTAGATGGGCAGCTTGCATAAATAACATTACTGATGCCATACCATTCACAGAAAGTCCTGCGAATGTGCCAAAAAAAATCATAAAAGCAGTTGGCATTCTATTCTGTGGAAAGAATAGTCTGCTTTAGACAGGAAACAGAAGGCAAGATATATCACACTGCATAGCAGTAATTACATGGGAAGCCTACTTTTTCATCACTGGATTCAGTCCTGGAGCTGAACATGCTTAGAGATGTGTAAGTTTCCATTAAATGGTAAATGTTTGCACTGGAGAGCTGATTCACCCTCTCCCAACAGCAGTATTATCTTCAGGTCCACAGCAGTATCTAGGGTCTCGGCAAGATTAAGGTGTTGGAGTCTCACAGTGTTGCACAGCTAAAGCCAGCTACCCTGCAACTATAGGGAAGTGTTTATCTCCTGCCTGCTTCAATGTATTGCAGAGAGGAATAGAGGAAATAAAGCCCAAGGAAATTGGCATAGCCCCCTTCCTTAGTCAACCAGTTGCATGCGCTGTCCCATAACTGTGCGTCTGTGAAAACTTCCCTTGCATTTGTGGCATGGTTTCACAGAAACTGAATCAGGTAATCCCCCTTATTCTAGTACAGTTGTTCACAAACCTGTTGAGATGGTTACTACAAGAGTGCCATCAAAAGAAAGGGATTCCTCTGGGACACACTGTTGGAAAGGGGGTTTAGGAGCAGGAGGAACTGAGCGGCAGGATTTCACCCAGCTGGTTGAAGAAGGAAAGCTGCTGAGTGGAGAGCAGGCAGAAGAAGGAGGATGAACCACTTCAGTTCTTCTGATAAAACTGAACATCTACTAATATTTTAGCAATTGGCTTTTCACAAGCTAGAATTAACTTTTTTTTTATTTTATTGAGGGGTTTCTAGGAGAGAAAATTTTCTTTATAAAATTATGAAAGACAATCTATGAATTGCAGTAAGTTAACACAAGCTTGTGTATTTGCACTAGGCAATTACAGTACTCACATATTTATCTGTATCTATTATTTTTTTCTTTGACATTTCATATTCACTCTGATATTTTGGTTTCCATTTTCTCCTTTGCCTCACCTTCTCTGGGATCAGATGAGCTGAGGTTGAAATCTCCTGCCGTAGGCTGAGGCAGGCGAGAAATTAATTTAAGTCATTAGCAACATCCAGCTTCTGTTCTGTAACTCTGGGTATTAGTAATTGCTATCCTCTCTCACTACAGTTCTGCTTACTTTTTCTTTGTCATCTTCTCCACAGCACAAAATCTCCATGGACTTTCTTAGCTGGACAAGCATTTATTCATGGCAGTGTTCAAAACAATGCTGGTTCTCACAACTTGTCTTTGTGACCAAGTCCTGTGCACCTGGTACTCGCAAACAACACTCGATATTAGACCTTGAAGTCAATGAAAGATTCACTACTAACTTACTGGGAGTGGGATCACCCCAGTAGCTTGCAGTAGTACTCCAAGATCATGGCCGGCCTCCCTCCTGAGTTTAGTGGACTTGGGATCATGGTCTATCCAATTAGTGAAGACCAGTGGGAGCCATTTTGCAGAATTATCATAGACATTTTTGTATGCTGGAATTTGAAGTTGCCAAAAATCAGAGGTTTAGAACTAAACAAATACTGAAGTCTTCCAAATAGTGCGTTTTACTAACATTTTTTGTATTTAAGCCGACTTTTCTTATTATGATAGTCACTTTGCTGCAGCAAGAAGAGTATAGTTATTAAATACAACTTTTGGACAACGATGGATAATACAAAGGGTTTATTTTATTAGATGGGATTGTGCTAACCTCTGGCTTTGTTATTTTTTTCACTGCAGCACAGATAGCTAGTTATGTTTAACAAATTTATTTTTTATAAACTAAATGAGCCATGTTCAACCTTGTTTGAGGAAGAAGCATCTATTGATTTAAGAAAGAACAAAAATAACTTCTGGCCTTACGGCTTTCTAAGCAGGTAGACATAAGCAGTAGGACAGAGCTCGAGTCTTTTCCGGACTGATCCCAAAATGAATTAAAATGGCTTATCTACAAACACATAATTATGATATTTACTTAGCTACATTGTCCTATTTTTGGTGATGGAGGTAGAGTCATTTTTCAGAGACTATTGCAATTAGCATGGTTGACAGCTGATTTGTCTGTCTCCAAATCTTTGTACTGACATGTGATGTCTATCTTAGAGACATGCTTATTGTAGCATAAGATGTATGTATCCTCACTTTGCATTTAATTGCTATGACACATCAGAATCAGAATTAGAAGCCAAAACTTTAATCAGTCCTAACAATATCTGCAAAAAAAAAAAAACAACAAACCCCAAACATTTTTCTAACACTTGTGCATGGAGAACTGTGCAGAATCTCCTAAGTGCAAATTAATATGAATGCTGGATCTGCTAACTTACCATCTGAATTTTGCATAATAGCTAATGTGTAAAATTCCCAGTGCTTTCAGCAACGGGCCTGCTGTTACTAGGAAGCTAGGAGGCACCTTCAAGCTACCTCTACTGCCAATAGCTGTATATCATTACTAGCGACAGACTCCTTCGGTCCCACAGGGATTTGTTGTCAGCCTGAGTTGGGCTCAGAAGCTGGCATACTGTTACCGTGCTCTGTCTCCAGCTGATCTGCCTTCTGCATAGCTAGGACTGTACACAGTCATTCCAATCTTTTTTTTTTTGTCTTTCTTTCATAAAATGGACCAAATTAGGCCTGATGTACCTTGGTGAACTCACAGGGAAACACTGTGTCTAAGCAAAGGAGGAGAGCACTTCTTCCTCAAACAAAGCTGAGGACGGTTCAGTTGTGTTTCTCTCTGTAAAATCCAGTTGTGGAAGCTAGAGTACGGGAAGCAGCTGTATGAGCTGCAAAGTAATTTGGGATGTGGTTATTAAAAAATAAACTGTTGATTTCTTCCCATAAATGAGAAATCACTGACAATAGTAATAACCTTTAGGTACAAATGCATATAATGAAACACATCTTTAATTAGTACATAGGATTTGTGAAGGCTGGTTTGATGGCATGACAAATCTGCATGACATAGTGTTTTAGGTTTAAAGCAAATACATTGAATCTACTTTTTCCCACTAAAGATATAGAAAGACTGGGGAAATTTGAAACTGAAAAATTTAGTTTCAACAACAGGATGGGTTGATTAATGAAGCAGATAGATAGATAGTTTAAGTACATTGGCTAATACTATGTGCGCTTGTCAAAAACAAGGCTGGTCAAATCAGATTAATCTCTTTCAGAGACAGAAAAACAAGACTTGTGGATATAATACAAGTGGACTGAAGTATACTTGACTTCAGCAAGATATTTGATGAGATTCCACAAAACAGTTTTGAGAAGAAAGTAGGAGAATACAAATTAGACTGTGGTCTTGAAGACAGATAACTAGTAAAAGGAAACCCCCCCCCAAAAAAAAAAAAAAAACAACCAAAAAAACCAACCTAAAAAAATCCCTTCCTACAGAGAAGAAATATTTTCAAGTTGAGAACTTGGACTTCACTTTGAGAAGGATGTAAATTAAGATAAAGCATGTCTCAAGTTTTACAGTCTGTAAAATGAACCTAATATGAACACTTTAAAGCTGTGTAACATATTGATTTCTGAAGATCAATGCACTTGGCAGGCAGCTATATTCTTTTTTCAGAGAGGATAAAACCAAGTGCACTGATCTGAAGAGTTTTTCAGGGAGGCTATGTGGTCTGTTAGATATAATGGAGTTCTGTGCCAGCAAAGATCTATGATTTTTAATTCTAGCTTCTTTGAAGCTAATCAGTGATTTGCCACTGAGTGCAGCAAAACCAGCATCTCTCCCAAATACCCTGTTACCTCTTGCATAAGCCATTTAAAATCCGCATATCTCACATAAATGGAAGAACCTCTGAAAAGGGTGGTATGAGTATTAACTAAAAAAGGATTAAAGCATAGATAATAATTAGAAGAAAAATTGCTCAACCCTCATTTGTGTTGATGAGCCTTAATCACATATAGCAGACCTATTGGAGTGCTTAAGAATTATTCCTGAGAACAACGGCTCCCCTTTATAAATACTGTGTGATCTGATCCTAGAATAGCTTCAGGTCAGGAAAGGGAATTTATGAGACTTCTGCTGCTGGATCTGTTCTGACTGCGCTAAAGACACAGGCAAAAGTAGGATCAGGACTGGGTCAGATTAAAATTAATTTCCTTCAGAACAATGGAAAGGATTTTTATACTTCCTGTGTTGTATTGAATCTTACAGCACATGCTATTTTGTCTGTAAGGCTGCTCAAGTAAGAGAAGCTTTTTCTTTTCTTTTTATAATGGGAAAATTTTGGGTTTAGCTCTCTCTTTATATTCAGGAAAAAAAGGACTATTTTAGTTCTAACTTTTTTTTAATTGCCCTTGGCTAGGAATCAGACACAGAACATTGCCACCAAGAAGATGAAATATTCAGAAATGGAGGGAGCAGTGGCAGAGAGTTGCATTAGAGACTTTCATTCAGCCTTAACTATTACAGCTCAGTGTTAGAGCCTTTCCACACCCATGGCTATAATTTACCTTATTTTTATATTTTAAATTTAATGTCTTTAAGTATATACTGCACATTGATCTCTACTGTACTCAGTGATTATGACTAGCTATCACTTAAATGTTCGTTGTGGAAATGAGATGTAGCCAGTTTAATAGCAATTAAGAAAGGCATAAGTAAAAAACAGGGCTTTTATTTTTTTTCAGTGATACAATACTCTTTCAGGTACAACAAGAAATGTCTGGAGCACAGAGTAAAAAAGAAAAGTTGCCAGCCATGCTGTGTTGGTTCGGAGGTCTGCGTTGTGGCAACTGGAAAGAGGACCTAAGTATTTAGATTTGAGCTGCGTTAGGAAATGTAGCACTGTGCACATGTCTGATCCAAACTAGAGTTAAGGTCAACATCAGACAGCAGACCATTTTTCTTCTTTGCTGCACGACAATAAAGATTATTCCAAATTACTTTCACATTTGCCTAAAATGAATTTGGTCTTTAGCTTTGCATTATTGAAGTTACATAAAAACTTAAGAGGAATATAGTCTCCTAAGAAAGCAAACCTTTAATGACTGATTTATTATTCATCCTTTTTATCTTCAAATTTCTTTTGTTTTCTTTTCTAAAAATACAATTTATTGAAGTCAGAACAACTAGCAGGAGGCAGAACATAATATCAGCTACTGCATATAGTCTGGATTCACTAGCCAGCTAATATTGTGTAGCACCCTTTAGCCATGGGAATGAGAACGGATTCTGGGGGCAGATGGCCAACAGGGAAAGTTTCACGGCATGAAATAGGGGCAGATGTTATACAACTTCATCCTGTACTCTACCTCTGGTGCCAAAAGGAAGAGGAAAGCAAGAAGAAAGCTGGAAGAATAAGGAGAATAGATATGAGGGTACAAACATGCTGCACTTGAACCATTTGGGCATGATTTTTGTTTGCCTTATAGGAGGCTGTTGAGTTAGACCAGAGCTCCAGTCACTCAAGCAAGGCTGGCTGGATTGAATTACCCATGCCTGTCTGTCATACCCTGGCTGTCCAACAGTGAAATTAAAAGTCCAGTCCAACGAAGTCTCAAGAAAAGTATCCTCAAAATGAAGATTTATATACATGCACTCATTAAAACTGAAATAAAAATTACACACAAAAATTCAGGTGCCTTTACTCTTGATCAGAAAACCCTGCCTACTTACCAGGAAAATGATGTGCAGCGACTACAGAAAGTCAATTTGACTTTAAAAAACCCTCTACTAAAACCCCTGACTTTGTTCTTTCAGTTCACTTTCTGTCTCCAGAAAACACTGAATAGATGTCTAAGCCTCAGCCTTTTCAGCAGCAGTAAAGTGTGGATATAAATAACAGACATTGACTTGGGGAACTATAATCATGAGAGTGACGGTCTCGAAAAAAAGAAGCAGAATAACTTTGCATAAGAAAACTATTTTTCAACAGGCGATTTAAAATAATAGGAGATCTTCCATTGGCAGTACTTGATTGCTACTAAACGTATTGTGTATTTGTCAAAAGGAAGCAGACACATGTTAATGAGTCCCTTTTGGTCTCAGCCTCCTGATGGTGATTTCTCTTTAAAAGGCTTTTTTTCTTTCATTGACAGCCAGTGCATAGGTGAGACAATTTTGTATATAATGTAAAATTCCATTTTGCTTTCCTGATCCTCACTCCAGATAGCAAGCAATGGGGAAAATATGCGATTTTTAAAACAAAATTGGAAGACAGGGGATGGGAAAGAGAAGGAAGAGGCAAGGATGTGAGAAGTAAGGAAGGACTAAGAGGATGTGTATCATTTAGCCCTGGCCTCTATATGCCAATTATGTGGCCAGGCAAGAGGCAAATGGAGAAGTCAGGTGAAGCATCCATACACTACAATGGGAAGAATGCTCTTCTTCCCATCTCCTCTGCGGATGTGCTGTATTGCTTAGAAGGCAGCCTGGAAATTGGGAAGGAGGAGATGGAAATTCCAGGATGACTGAAATAAACGGGCAGAGAATGATTGTGAACTAGAAAAACTGCATGTGTCATTTTCTGGGTAGGCCTGGTTGCAGAATATAATCACTTTAAAAACTTTCATGCGAAAAATATATGATGATTAGGTATCTAAATTCTCTCACTGATGCATGTGAAGGAAAAATAAAGAATTCAGTTTCTTTGCTACAAGTTTTCAGGTAATTACTACAGCACATTAGGGGGCAGATTTTCAAAGTTCTGCTAAGAACTGTAGCTGTGTGACCTCTCTTTAAAGTCAGTAAGAATTGCTCAGTTAAGTCTCAGTGCATTGCAGAAGGTGCACCCACCTTCTCTTTGGAAGGTGGAAAGCAATTTTCTTATCCCTTCTTTGAAAAGTTTTTTAGTTCTTTAGAAGACTTTTCCATTTCTGCTTTGTATTTCACAATTTATCCCCAAAACACTGTACTTGTTACACAATTTTTTATATCTTAAACTGTGTTTGCCGTATCCTTTCAGAGGGATATTACTGAGAATACAGGATTTTTGTTCTCTCCAGTAATGGTCAAAAAGATTTTTGCCTCTATTTTTTTTGTACTGCTAGCTTACGGGTATTGGTCATGTTTTGCTCCAAGGCAAACATCTAAACTTATTCCTGAAATGACTATCCGTACTGTTAGAATAATGCTGTTCATACATTTGAATTTAATTGAGTTTGAATTGTTAAAGCTGTGTCAGCATTTTCATTACAAACCACACAATGACTGAGCAGCTACCAAAAAAATACCCAAGATATCATGTTATGAAGTGTACAATGACATAAAAATGGTATGAAATTAAAACAATCTGTACCAACACAGAATTAATGAAATTTTATTTTCTGATCTACTTTCCCTCAAACTCCTCTTGCAGCAAATAAGATGATGTATTTCTCCCAGATTTTCAAACCTATCATATAAATAAGTCTTATAGTGCTTTTTTGTATTGTCCCTGTACATTCAAAACTAATGTTAGAAATGCACAGCAGTCATTTGCCTGTTTGTAGAGAAGATAAAATAAAATCATATTGCCCCAATTATTCCACTGAGAATACTACTAATGAGGATATTTCCATAATATAAGATGCTACAGAACTGACGAGTAACAAGAAATAAGTTAGTTGGGTACTGTATAAATAGGGTGGAAAAATTATCAAACATTTGCCTGATTTTTTTGAGGCTTCAATTTAAACTTAATGTAAGGATATTTCATCTTGCCATTTTAAGCCTCTAATTACAGTTACCATCCTTTGGCTTGGCATCTAAATCACAGCCTGATGAGACTTATTTTTACACAAGGAGACATCATACAGGAAAAGGTCATGCTCTACGTAATTCTGGCTTTGTTTTACTGCTTCAGCCTATCATAATATGAAATTTTGACAAACTCTAATCATAATTTTATTTTTTTAACATATTTAAGAGAATAATTAAAGCCAAATATCATGTTACCTAAATTAAAGGGAGAGAACACGAATCATTCCTTTCACTTCTGTCTCAGGAATCTAGGGCAACCACGATAAAAGTCATAAAGGCAAAACACACTGCTCTTTATATGAAGGAAGAAAAACACCACATTTTTCAATACAAGTTACTTTAAATATTACAAAACATTTGAAAATAATCGCTCAGCTGCTTCTTGCAAAGACAGAGACTAATGAACATAGACTGGGAACTGCTCTCTCCTCTGCACGTTGAAGAAAAAAATATTCATTACAATCGCAGTTTCAAAAGTAATGGAGGCCCTAACTGGAACTAGCCTAATTGAAATGTAGTGAAAACTAACCATTTTAAAAGGTTATTTTGAAAATGTTTGTTCCAGCTGCTCTCTATTTCCTAAGAAGTTGTCTAACTCTCGCAACAACTCTATGTAAGAGAAAGACTCTCCCACAACCAGCAATCTGTGACAAAAACATGTTCCCACTGCATTGTGATGCACTCTGGGGATGCACCAGTGTCCACCAGTCTAGGCTGGTGTGCAAGACCGCCTTAAGCCTTGTAGAGTTACTAGCTTGGGTCCACGTTGCTGACCTTGCTTCCTTGCATCTTATAAATACCCACAGGCAGAGCAAGATCCATTTTTAAAGGGATATTTAGGTATTTAGGGTGCCCAAAGATGTATTTAATATTGTTGAAGCATTTCTCAGCAGTACCATGGAGTTAGACACCTAGACGCTTCTGCAAGTCTCATTAAATAATGACCTGCATGTAGGACTTTTAAAAATTGAAGCCTAAGTGACTTACTCAAGTCACACTGGGGAAGAGATCTGGGTTGTCTCATGGAGTATGTAGTGCCACTACTAAGTATGTCCAAAACAAGTTCGCCAGGCAGGCAGTGAAGACACAGAACCCACAGGTGACCTGTGCTCTTCTGCATCAACAGAAGGAGGCCAGGACATCAGAACAGGCAACAGATGCCTGTGTTTAGGTACCTGAATCGCTGCTTCAAAGCCCATGGCATAAGTGATTGACCATACATCTCCTGAGTACCAAACTGATTCTCAGTCATTGAGGCACCTTTCCTCAATTTCTAGTTAGAAATCCACAGGAATCGCTAAAGTATATTGGCTAATACAAAAATATGTTTTAAAAAACCCTGTAGACATACCACCCTCTTGAAGGGCCCTAGGTCTGCTTCAGGTCCCATATCAACATGTATTAGCCATTTGATCTCACAAGACCTAGTTTGTCAATTTTTGTCTTGGAGAAAATTTGTAAGTGTGAAAAGGATGGCAGAACATATTTCCTACTAAGGAAGAAGCAGCTTGCTAGGATAGCTAAACAGATCCTGGTACTTTCATGCTTCATTATTTCCATTGAAAGGAACATAGTATTTATTTGTTGAAAACTTATCAAGTCTCTCAATTTCTGCTGAAGTTCAGTAATTCCAAGTACTCTTTTGTGCAGAGAATTTTAAACTTTTACTGAACTCTCATCTTGTATTAAAGTAAATAAAACATTTTAGTCTTCTAGCTACATTATGCATGAAAATGAAGGTGGAAATAACACTTAAGAATAAAACAGCAGTGGGTAGCATGGATTTGATTACAGATTGAGCCTGCATCATCTTGCTTACCACTAAACTGAATCCTTACCTTGGTGTACCAATGATTAGCATGAGCACCACAACAGCAGAGGAGAGATAAAGGGAGGCAAAGGTATGTATATATCAAATCCGTATCATTCAAATGTAAAAGCTATTCATTATTCCACTGAAAATTTTTTCTAGTAATCAAAATAGCTGTCACGACTGTTGTGACAAATATATAACCAAGCAGGCAATTCAGACCTAGGCTGCATACTGCTATATAAACTATTCAATAAATACTTATGAATAATAAATACGGTTACATAAATATGGACCTGTTTTTATGTGATTTGTGAACAAAAGAGAGTGAGATTTATCACATAGCTTGACAAATAGTGATGTGAGGATGAGGTTTCTGATTTAGCAAGGCACTTAAGCATGTATATAAACTCTGCCACATTCTCAGGTCTGATTAATTTCTAAGTTAAGCACATGCTTAAATGATTGCCTTATCAAAAGCAACACTACATTCCTCATGAAATGTAAATTAAATGTGCCAACTTGCACAGGTTTTTAGTTACATTTTCTCGTTCAGCTTATTACTCTGGCTGAATTAAAACCTGGTGGCTTCAGTTCCTATGGAAATAACAGAGAGAGTGACTCAGTCCTTCACTACTAGAAGATACTTGACTTACCTTGAGGTAAACTAGCAAGCTTCAGCACAGACAATTCAGACAAAGATAATAGCATGGCTCTACAGCTCTGCACAACAGGAACAGGAGAAAAATTGGTCTAATACTTCAGCTCACGAAAACATGCATATGCAAGAAACCAGTGGAGTTATAGTGATTTATATCAGCTAAGGATCTTCCTAGTATTCTCTATTGTACATCTTGACCTCAAATACAAAATTGTATACAAAGAAATATTTAGCAAGAGCAAAATAATCAGCGAGACTATTAATAGCATAGGGGCTATTAAAATTGTTTAGTAATATTGGCTTGCTTTCTAGACATAAGACTAAATGCACATATAAATCTCTGTTTGGATGCAGAATTAACAACATATACAAATGATTATTCTGCTATCCATTTTAAATGACATAATGGAGTTAATAGTTATGGTAACTGCACATATAAATGCAGACAAACAAACTCTTGTGCATTTTTATACACAGGCTAGGGTCTGTACTTAAGGAAAAATGTGGAGAATGTTCCTCAGACATTTATTTTGAAGACAGCACTTCTAAGCTATCAATAAAGCAGCCCTAGGTTTAAAATGGAAGTTTTATAAGTCTTCTCACCTCCCAGCTGAGGAATATGAAATTCATTAATTTTTTTGAAGCCTGGTATTCTGGCTTATATGAATTTCAGATCTGCAGATAGCAGATGTTTGATTTTTCTTTTTCTTGTTTGGAATTCCTCTATAAACCTTTGGAAGCATTGCACAAGCATCCTGGTACTCTTAGGCACATTTGCATAACTGTTACACATAGCATATACTTACTGTGTGTAATAATAGATTAATTTCTACATGCTAGATTTTCAGGGTGTTCTTCACTTTTATCAAAGGTGGGTTCTATCCAGGGACTATGTAACATATCCCTTTCCCTTCCTGTGGGGTTTCAAGAACCTCTTAATGCTGAGTAAAAACTTCCTTCACGATTATGTACCACCATTCCCTGGATGAGGTCCCATCACAGGGCATGGTTTTCTCAAAGTCTGTTCTCTCAGTAGGAGCAGACAAACTGATCGCAGGGTAAGGCTCACTCAGATGATGTATCTATCTGCTGCGCAATTTCTCTAAAAGGGCTTGATTGAGCAACTGAGATGATAGTGAAATCTTCTGCAGCTATTGAGAAGCTATTTAGATAATGTCTTGCTTTTTGGAACATTCACAATCTTCTTATTAATTATACAAGGACAGCACCCATATTTATATCTATACAAATGTACTGTGAGGCAGCTATTGTTTTACACAGACGAAATACTTAAGACTAAAATATAAACAATTTCATATGTTATAATTTTTAGAATAACTGATATAACATTATACTTCTCAGTCTGCATCAAGTGAGACAGATATATACTCTTGTTATACTGGTGCACCCAAAGATCCACAAACAGCAAGTGACAACAGATGGAGTAGTGCCATTTTATTTCCATAATCTAAGAGCAGAGCAAGTGACAATCAATCAAAACAGGGTTGTGTGTACATACACTTATACAGCAAATGGTCATCTCAAGAAGCATAAAGAACTCCCAGTCAGTGAAAATAGTTAAAACTGTTACAAACTCATGAGCAATTTTCATGCAAATAGCAATTTTTATTTTTTGTAATCTCTTGCTTATATCAAGTCATTTGAATAGTTTGGAGAGTCTGTCAAGATAAGATATCCTGAGATGAAAATTATTCATTAGAAAAACATCTGTCATCTTTGGATGACAAGACTGAAGTAAAGACAACAATATCTGTGCCACATTGTCCATGGCAAACCATTGCTAGGCAAAGGGAGGTGTGCTTTACGGGAAACTGCTTCGAGTGAAGGCAGTGCCATGTAATTTCAAGCGAGACTTCAGTTTTCTTTTTTTGTTACCAGGACTCCCGTGGCATGAACTTCCTGAAATGATTTTTTTTTCCTCCCAGTGATGGCTCCCTGAGGAAATTCTGGTTTCTGTAATGGGCAAAACACTCATGGGGCAGTACTTTCGTTTAGTTATGTTTTTTTCTGGTCAGAAAACATCAGATTCAAGGGAGACTAACATTTCACGCATTTGGGCAAGATTTTACGGAAGAGCTGCAGTAGTCTCAAAAAATTATTAGTCCTTAAACAGTATAATGAAACCAGCAATTTTCTCATCACTGCCTTGAAACCACTAATTTAATCACTGTGGTATTATATCTCTCTATAAATAACAATAAAAACATTTTTTAAAGTAGGTACATATTTTACATGTCATGAATTTCATTTTCTGGAATGAACTGAACCCATATCTGTTCCTTTTTCATTTAACCTAAATGAGATAAATCTAATTTAATCTGAAATGAATCAGTCAACATGTGCCCAGTATCATTTTATAACTGTCAATAAAGTGATGCTATAGCCACTTGTAATTTCCATGGAAAAGCAATATATTATCGTACCTTTATAATAAAAAATTGCTTTATTGTATGATTATTAACCTACTCATTGAAAAGAAAGTGTCAAACTTTGTGAAATATTACAAGCCAAGAGACTTAAATTTAGTCCTGGAAAATAAAGTGACAGTACTGTGTCTTATGCAAGCATTCATCACTTCATAATTGATGGTTACAGCAGACAAAAAACAGGGAAGATTTATGGTGATATACTAAGCAATTTTACCTGTCAGGTACTTATCTCAAAGGATACCCTCTCATGAGAAAAATACATTGTGATGAGAACAACAGCTTGATTCTGCTTGCTTGGTGTCCCTGAACTGATCCAACTGAAACAGCAACTGAACAGTTGTGTTATACCCTGGCTAGGTTTCGGTTACCTCCCAAAGTCACACGAGTTCTGAGGAGTGACTTTTTTTGCTGCTAAATGGATCTTTATGGCTTATTAAAAATGAAGAGCTGTCTAATTTTAGCGGAGGTGGGTGGTGGTGTATTTTATATAAACAAGGTTTTTGTTACAGGTTATCAGTTGAAACCATCTAAAATTCAAGACAATCATGAGTGTATATTATATTGCATCCTATATGGGCCTGGGAAAAATGTCAGCGTGTTCTCACTTAAAATGCTCATACTGCTTACTTGGTTCATGTCTTATCCCTTCTCTACTTTTCAGAGGGGTGAGAGTATCCCAGATGAGTCCAGAAGTATGTGGAATTTGACCCAAATTTTCTTGTCCTACAAAACCATATACTTTCTAACACTTAATAATGTTAGAAAGCTTTCCTCCTCTGTAAGTCCAATACCCAGGATAGCAGGGCTTTGCTTACACCTGAAGAACTAGATGTGGCCCTTTAATTTGCCTTTAAATGTTTTCTCAGTGTTCAGACAGTCTCAGCTACATCACAAGGCTGTCTGATTTCTGTCTCTTCACAAGATTACGATCACTGTCATTTACATCATTTAGGCTCTCATTGCCTAAAAAGCATGGGTTTTCTCTTAAATTATTGCTCTTTCTTTCTCTGTCTGGCTAACTTTTTTGTATTTGACACTTGTTTGTCTTTCTAGAACTTCTGTTTTTTCCTAAATGATCTCATTCTAGTAAAACAAAAACCATGTTATTTCTTGACAGACTATTGATCAAGTGGTTCATTTATGTAAAGAAGCAGTTTAGCAATCTTGTACATGGGCAAGCCTCCTTCTGAATGGCTTACCAAGTCATTATAAATCTCTGGTTTAGGACATTTATTGTCCTTGAAAAAAAAGGAATAAAAATTGTTCTGTGTGGTGCTGTAAATCAATCAGCTGAAAAGATAGACCTGAATGCTCTAAATTAGTATGAATCTAATTTTGCTATTTTCTTTGTCCAGCTGTCTACTGCATGTCCTTCAGCCTCTTCCATTATTTGTAGATTGAACGAATTCTCAGCAGACTTCCAATACTCCATCTGAATTCATTGGAAACACCTTCCCTAAATATGTAAAACTCTGAAATAATCTAATTATATTAATAAACACCAGCAGGGCTGTTGAAATATGATAATATTTCATGAACTATCAAATAAATCATGAAATATGATAATAAATATGAAATATGATAAATAACTTCAAGACCCAAAAGCCATTTCCATCCTTCCATTCAAAATGTGAAAGAAACACAACCATCTTCAAAAGAGTACTTCTGACAGCAGGTTTCCCAGACTGTTACCACCAAACAACTAAAGGACGTATGAGTGTGGACACTATGGCACGTTGAGGTACAAACGGTCTTGTGCTACTCTGCCCACGCTCTGAGCTTGCTGGAGATGAGTCAGACCCCGCCTGAATGCCACGCAGCTACAGCAGCGTGGCCAGCGCAGCTGCAGGGAAGAAAGGTCGCTGAGGCAGTCCTGCTCTATCTGGCTATGCTATATTTTCACACTAAAATCCATGTGTATGGTAAATCAGTGGAAAGCTAATAAAGATCCTCCTTTTCCATGACCCCACCATTTCAGCAGGTCACAACTTTGGAAAAGAGGACTTCTGAGAGAAGCATTAGACCGGGCCATTCTCTTCCTCCTCCACGTGTGGCTCCCGTAACACAGGAGCCAGTCCTGACATGCACCGCATCCTGTCCCATGTCTTTACATCTTCAGAGCTTTCCTGTCCTTCTCCATCTTGCTGCAGATGCCTTTTGCAGGTGTCTCAGCCTCCACAGGATTTCCAGGCAGCTCACAGTACATGCAAGAAGACCAGGTGCCGGGCAGCCCGGCACTGGGCTGGCTCCTTCTCCGTTCACCTACTGGACTTACAAGCCCTAAGCAGGGCTCGTGAATACAAACAGACTGGAAAGCAGAGAGGTGGTCACTCTGCTCTGTGGTCGCACACAGAAATGTTGTGAGATTGCGATGAGCAGAGGAGGCTGCAGGAAGATGAAAGAGGAGTAGGAAAAGGCTCTACTTCCGTTCCCTTCACACTGTCAGAAGATGGCAAGGGCAAAGGCAGCAAAAAGAGCTACTCAGAGGATGCGGTGCCATGTGCTGAGTCCTGTCTCAAGGATATGGAATGGAGAATATGAGGCCCTGTGCCTCTGGTCCCTAAAAGAAAATACTCTCTTAAAAACTCTGAATGTGATACAAAGTCAGAGAGACCAGAGAACATTTTTATACTCTTGCTTGGCCATATTCCTTAAGGAATCACAGTTGGGCTTGTACTTCCAGGGACAGTTTGAAACAGTGATAGCCAAGTACATAGACTGATGTCCCAGTAACCAAGCTAAAATAACTGCATCTACTGGCTCTCTGATCCTGCTATGTTATTAAAATTCTTGTAGGTTTATGTACAATAACAACTCAGAGATACAAAGAATATTTGTCTTGGTGCAATCTTCTGGAGAGGCCAATGTTTGGAAGCAGCTTAGTTTTTGTTAGGTGCTCATCTTGAAACTTCTTTGCAAAGAAAATGTATTGGTTCTTCCTTAATTTTTCTTTTCCCAGTTATCTAAGGCACATATCTTTCTTTAAAGAGCTAGTATGAAACTCATTAAAGAGTGTGTTGCATATCTTCTTATTAAGATGTTAAGAGTCTTTACTCAGGGTTTTATACCTTCAAATTTCTCTCCAGAAAAAGAACTCTAAATCACAGCAGTCAAAAACTGCAATAGTATGTAATGTTTGGAAAAAGGCCGGTACTGCAAAGTTCACCTCAAATACGAATGGTCCTGGAGCACACCACTTAGTAAAGAAATGCAGATGAATCTCTGAAATATAAAAAGAAGCCAGTCTGACACATTTACTGACTTTGAGTAGCACCTTACCCTGCCAGCTGTCCCATTGAAAAAGAGACACAGAAAATTAACTACTAACTGAAATAAGTAAAAAGTTTTCGTTCCCAAAATAGCTGTGATGAAGGAAGAGCACACTGCGATGTGCTGATGTGCACAGTGTTCTGAGTTCTCCTTTAAGATTCCTCCTAGAATTTGCATGAAGTGCTAGTCTTTGCTTTGCTTTGAATTATATATATGTTTGACGTGTTTGAGGAAAGTTTCACATCAGCATCACTGAAGTTCAGTGGAATTTTAAAAAAAACTTTTCTTCCATTGACCATGATTGTCCACCCAGGCTGATCCTTCCTGTTGTAGGAAAGACAAACAGGTACAACTTTTTGGTGTTGTACAGCTCCATGAGTAATAGCTCATTTCCTCATGGCTTCACCAATGACAAGGGGCAGAGACGAGGCTGGACGGTGCTAAGTGCCAAGAGGCAGAGGCAAGAATGAGGTGAACTGAACTGGACATTGTCATTTACTCTTATGATGAGATGTGACATCGAAATGAAGGAAAAAAGGTTTCCTGGTTGGTTGCAGAGCAGCCGCAGCAGGAGTACGAGATCATTGCTGGCCAATGCAAAAACTCAAGGTGTGCACCCAGAATGGGTGCAGAGGGCTGTCAGCAGAGGGCTGTCAGATGTGCATTTCTCAGGATGTCCAGCAGTTCACAGAACAGCCCGTGGAATTACGCTGGGCTCAACTTGGACCTCCACATAGTACCTTTGCAATTGGAAATAGCACTTGAAGGAAATTGACTGAAATAAAGACTCATTATGAAAGCTACAATAATATCTGGTCTTAACTAACCCCATAAAAACCAGCTTGGTAGCATTAAAAAATTAAATCTCTAATGATCTCAAATTAAATGCAAATATGCTCTAAAAACTCTCAGTGATTCCCCAGGAATTTCTTTTGTTAACTGATATACTGGAATGTAATAAAGCAGAAGTATATTCAATAAAATTGAAAATCACAGAAAAGGTAGATCTGAAATTTCCTCTCTCTCTCTCTGTCTGCCTCATTATCCAAGAACAAGGAGACATTCAACAAAATTGAAGGTGAATTATTGTAATAAGTCTCCATCAGGATGGTTTCACACTTTCAGTAACTATTTTATAGAGCAAACCTAGAGAGAATGGATAAAGAATGTTAGAGGTGTTAAAAAAAGATTTAAAACATATACAAGAACATGCTATCATTTTCTCCTTTGAGAAAAGAACTTTCAAAGGTGAACACAGCTTTCTAAATGGAGGTTTTTTAGCACTCTTTTACAGTTGCTGGACTTTTAGCTTTAAGAGCATTGTTTTATATGTTTGTTAGTCCCGAGTGTTTCAGTACTGTCAGCCCCCGTCCATAGCAGTCTCCTAATTCTGAGCAGAACAGCTACAGCACAGCTAGATGCACTTAGGACGTTTTGTACTGCCTTGCCAATGTACCCCGTGGCCTACCTCAGTGAAGGAAGCATGAGTCTGAGTTGGTATTTATTTAAGTTCAGATCTACTGGCAGGTGAGCTCATCTTTCTGCTACGCAGACTGGAAGATGCACTGACCCCAGTGGTCGTGTTCAAGTAAGTCAGCTGAACTGGGCAACGTCCAGTCTTTTGTCATTACTCCAGGTATGGTCAGCAAATGTCATCTCTTCCATGTCATTAAGTGTGTACTAGGAGTTTTATGTAGACTACCAAAACAATTTCAAAAAGTGAAACATCTCAGTCAAGATCAAGATACATCTGACTTGGACCATCATAAAAGTGAAATGCTCTGAAGCAAAGATCCTGAACCACCCAGTTTGCATGTTTAATACCTCTGTTCAGCTACCATATGTCCAATGTCTTTTTTTTCTCTCAGACTTCAGGAACTATTTTATGTTGGTCCTCAATTTATTTTTAGTCTACATCGGTATTTGTATGGCAGTATTTGAACCAGACTTTTATTGTGCAGAGTACTGTGCACAGAAGAATGTCTTTAGAAGGTTTGTAACCAAGACAAGAGAAAACAGAAAAATATAGGCAGATAATCTGGAAGGACTGTTTAGTACCCTGTCAGAGCACAGTAGGATTTCTCATATAAAGCAATATTTTAGGGTACTTACACCTCTTTCAGTGCCAGCTTTCTGAGAAATCACACTTTCAGAGTATACTTCTTTTAGTCTGGACTGCTACTGCTAATGAAAACCGAATGGTGATGAGATCAGTAACCAGTATGTATTCCTCTGTTTTAGACTATGTTCTCACCCTCAGCAAGAGTGCAAAGCTGCATCTAGAATACCCTATGCCCATGCTGGTTATCTAGCAGATTTCTTAAAAATCATTCTTGCATTGTATAAATGTAACAGGCAAAGATTAGCAAGAAGGTCGTGTAGCTCAAGGGCTGGCATCAAGGAGCTTGTCAGGAGGACATCAAATAGACAAGGAGGCGTATTCATCATGTATAGTATATAAAAGGCATTTCACTAGACTTTAACAGAAGAGACACTTTTTTGTTTTTTTCTGCTTTGCTTGCGGAGATCTTTCAAGACCTAATGCAAATATTTACAGTACCCAAAGTTCTTCAAAAATGACAGAACTAAATTTGCAGTATTAGCTTTCTTATTTCCCTGGACAACCTTTTACTTTAGATATCCAATATCTGTAGATAATATTACAGATTCTTCAAGAAAAATACTTCTCTGCACAGCAATAGTACAATGTGGAGTTTTATTATTGCATTATAAAAAAATCAAGAGTGGTTTGATTTCTAAAGTAGATGTATATTAAATAGATACAATTGTTTTTTCTCTGAAGAAATTGAAAATGTATTTTTTTTAGCTGAGGAAATAGATTACTGAATGCAATAGCTGTTGTACAGTGTACCACAAAATTACTTACAATACCTGAATCATAGAGAAAAAGATGTCCAGTAGTTATTTTTTTAATATTTAGTTAATTCAAACAGAAATCCTTGAAAACATCAGTTTACTTCTGCAGAAGGCTTCACTGAAAGACAACTCTAACATATAAAAAGATGACCCTTCTCAAAAATTCCCTCTTACTCTTTGCTTCAATCTTTCATCCAACAATCTTCGTATCCCCACATGCTTGTAGCAAGGTAGCAGGACTTTGCTGTACTTCAAGCAAGGATGCAAGGCTGGGCAGATGTCGAATTCCCTGACCATTCACATTTCTAACTTGATGGAGTGCCTCCTGCTATGTTACTGATCGGAGGGAAGGTAAAGGAAGAAATCTCGGGAGGACCCTAAACATTAAATTGTGCTTATGGTGCACTTGCCTTGCAGCCACCTCTTGCAGCCACCTCCACATTTTATTACTACCCTTATGGTGATATGGTCTGACCGTATCTGAGCAGACACAAATGACTCATCCTACAGAGACTCTGATTTTTGCTGCAAGGGCAAATAAGATTTGTAGCCAGCTCAGTCTGTGAAGGAGCTCAAGCTGTCACAGGGATGATGGACAATATTAATTCACAGGAGAGTTCTTGTCCATTCCCAAGACTTATGTCTCTACAGAGTGCATGCAGCCACTGACACCAAACAGTTTGTGCACAGGAGAGAAAAGGCTACCTGTATCTTGCAAGTATTCTTATGAATATCAGACTCCTTAGTTTCTCCCAACTGCTCCTATTCTTAAGCTTCTTTGGAAAGCTGATGCATGCATCTTCACACTAACATGTAAGTTTGTTTGCAAAATTAGTAGTAAAAGGGATCAGGAAAAAATGAGGGGAAAAAGCAGAAGGATGTTTCATGAAAGAGGAAAACCTGTGCAGAGGCAAGCTGTCATGGAGGAGACAATAGCTGGTGTAAGAGGAAATATTGAAGACAGCTGACAAGGCAGGGAATGTGACTAAATTGGGCAGTATTCAGCCACTCAGTCATCGCTGCTGCAGGCATTTCAGAAGGAAACATGAGCATTAGAGACAATTCTTGTGATGGAGACAGCTGCTTAAAGATTGCAACATCTAGCAGCCTTGATAGCCTAAGACTACAAGTCCCAGAACAGACTATTCAAACACCAATTTTATTTGAAATATTTCCTATTAACATACAATTCCTTGTGCAGTGTCTTCTGATTCAGACACAGAGAATATACAAGCCCCACTGATGAGTAAGATAAGCTTTGTCTTCCAGCTGCATTGAACACATGAGGTTCCTTTCGGAAAGAAGTAAGCACATGGACTTTATTCAAACCATCATACTAAGCAATGTGATGGTGATACCAGGTGGTTTATAAACATTAATTTAAAATGTATCAATAGCAATCCAGAGCTTTTAAAATCATATCAGTTGCGCCCAACCTCAGAGTGCAAGATCATTATGGACTGAAAAAGGATGATGATTGGAAGTGGAGGATCAAGGAGAAAAATCATAGTGTTCAAAATTTTGACTACAACTTCAGTTTTGCTAGACTCTGTAGGATGTTTCTTTTTTTAGAAGATGTTAAAGTATTCTATTTCTGTATTTAAGTTGAAAATAAAAATCTATAGAATTAAGAAACAGAAAAGTTGACACCTTTCACTTTGCTACAGCTTAATAACAATAGAAATGTTAGAAGGAACCACTGTGATGCATCTGTGGATGTACACAGATATAGCTGAAAACGTAACAGACAGTGCCTCTGCTGTGGCACAGCTAACAAGGCCCACAAGCCACAAACATTTCCTAGGGGTTTCCTGAGGAATTCATACCAGTTGTTCATTTTATGTCCCTTCCAACACCAGTAGCCTGCATCATCGTAAAAACTGGCATCACAACAGCACAAACCTTTCTTCCAGGGAATGGAGTGACTTTCATGCCAGAGATCAGGGCTGTAATATGGGCTGCTCTCAACAGCAGAGCTGTGAGACCAGAAACAAGACAGATGCCAATATTGGCACTGCTACCTTTATGGATTGCAGATGCCTTTACTTACTGTCAGGCTGAATGCCAATTTTGTTTCTAGTTCAGGCACTGTCACAGCTTTAGTGTCTATCAAGAAACAGCAGTTTTAAATGGGAAAACTAAACAATCAGATTTAAGCTATCAGCTGTGTGTGGTAAGTCTAGGAAGATCAGATTCCATAGGGAGAACTGCTAATGATCCAAAACTTGCTTATCAGATAACTCTGTACAGTACACCCTCAATATATCCTCCAAAAATGACTCTCGCTTCTTTGGTCCTTCTTCATTTGGGAATAAAATCTATCAATCCAAGCTACATCCTGCCTTGCCATGTTTAGAATCCCCTCAGAGTTCATTTCTTCAAGAAAGCCAAAAGGTTGTCCTGACCCCAGGTGGGAATGTATCCCTTGGTGGAATGAGGTCAACAATTTACCCCTCAGCGTGTATCTGGAGGCACATACATCCACTGTTGCAGAAGAAAGAGGTATTTGACGTTCATTTGAGAGATGTTTACCAGATTATTCTACCAATTTATTTCCAATACTTGTGAAGTTTCAACTTTTTAAGCATGGGACAGCCATGTTTTAAGGCTGTAAGTGAAGTCTCAGGGGAAGCCCAGATTTCAACCTTTACAAACCAATGAAAACAGAAGTCTCTGTTTCAAAATGAGCAGGGTTTTTTTCTGATTTCAAAGCCAAATCTTATTTTTGGATAGTACAGGGGAAAGAATGCACTTGAAATACTTTTCATTATTATTCCTATCTTAGTGTTTATAAAATAACAATAATATACATATCTTGTCTCCTTTTATTGTTAACCTCTAGATCTCACACTACAAGCAAATCACAAGTCCCATTTCATAAGTTAAGGCATAAGTGGCGAGATGATGTAACCAAAATCATGGGCAAAGTAGTGAAAAATTCAAAACTGCATCCAGCTCTCCAACATCCTAACCTGATGCCATACCTCTGAGCACCCTCTCTCCCAACACAAATGTTACAGCTTAAAAATACACCAACAAAACAAAATTTATTTCTAGACAAGCTTCGTCACTTCCTGTTGACCACTGGCTACAGCAAATATTAAAAGGCCCTCCACAGTCAAATTTTCAGTTCTCAGATTTAAATGAGCTTGTCTGCCCCAGTGCAATTGGGAATACCTCAGAGACATGTCTGACACGTTGACTTGTCTGACATTTACTTAAAGAGAAACTCTGTGAGCAAATACTTCATTTTTTTTTTACATGAAACTGTTGGTGCTGCAAGTTTTTATTTGTAGGTGTTGACAGGATCAAACACCAGACATAAGGAGATGGTATAGACTTATAACGACTGGCTTCAATAGAATGCCACAGCTATATGTGAAGAGTTGTGTGTGGTATTCACCAGCTGTTGATGTTTTCGTCCCTAACATCCCACTTACAGGAATCCAGCAATTGATGTTCAAGAGCATACTTGCTGTGGTAATAACACATAACACTGCATTGCACTGGGAAACCACTGCACAGCATTTCACAAAGGTCATTCTATGGATGGGAAACTAAAGCACACAGAGAAAATGATTTACCCAAGAGAATGCCAAAGATGCAGAATAAGACATAATGAAATCCAGAGCTCTTGACTTGCAGTCTAGACCACTAGTCATTAGGCCTGACTGCAAAACTCAATGTAAAAATATGAGTTTATGCACTATGAGATGTTAACACAAATACAGCTATTCTTGTTTAATGCTTTGAGGCTTCAAGACACTGTAGCTCTGTCAATTTTGCTAGCTGCTCTGGTGATGGAAAATTCAAATCAAGTTACTTCTTTCTGCTAACCAGAAAATAAGCAGATTTTCTTTTTTTTTTTTTTTCCCCACATTTTGGCCTGTATACCAACATAACAGCTCAATACAGATATCAGCAGTTCCAGCAGAGTCTGGGGTATGGGATATGAGTTTCTCTTAAGTTCTTTGTTCACACAGCTGAGAAAAAACACGTTTTGGAAACAAAGAGTCATGATCCTTTTGCACTGAAAGGAAAGTTTACAAAAGCTGTGTCAACTGTCTTTGGAAACCCAGAACACTGTTTTGTGTTATGGCATATAAACAGAGCAATGCACGACAAGGCTCAGGGTGATCTGAAGACATGGATGAAGTATACACAAGTCCAAAGGAGAAAACAAAAAGAATCAAAAGAGAACAAGGCTTCCAAGGCAATCCTTAAGTTGGTGTTAAACAAGAGGCCTGTTTTGGGGAGTTTATGATGCAGGCAAAAACTGTGTCTGCAAAATGGCTTGCTAGTTCCAAATGTCAGTGCACGTCACTTCTGATTCATTCACAGAAGTCATATAACAGCCATATGTTGCCATATGTATTGACCTAAGACTGTGTATTTAATCACATTTTCAAGAATTTAAAAAATTACTAACTACCTCAAATTTGTTCCTCAAAGGGATTCCTTTTTTTTCTGCCTGCCTGCTCTCTCCTCTCGGTACTGCTCATCCTCAAGAAAATTCTGGTTACAATGGAATAGAATCAAAATAGAAGCATTTGTGGTTTACATTAAAAAAACCTGTTTTTTCTTTCACTGAGATTCTATACTAGATTTTTTATCAGGCAGTTATCAACAGACCTTTTAGGTCAAAAACAGAAGGAGGAGGGGGAGGATTTTGGCCAGCCAGACAGGGGCTAGCCACCTACAGAAGCCAAGCACTGAACTAGATGAACATTTGTTATGATCTGGCATGGCAATTGATATGGTCATCAGTTAAAAAGATATTGCAGTGCTGACAGACATGCCTGAATACAGCAATTTTAATACCTTTTTATTTGTGCTGCTCTATTAGACAGGGTGCCTTGTGGAGTCTGCACATATTAGCATCTGAGTCTGCCAAATGCTTCTTCATTTAAACCTCCCATTTACTGTCACTGATTAATGGGTTGTTTTTTCCAGGACTTGGAACTGTTCTTCCCTTATCTTCAAACACTGGCTGTTCACATGCTTTCTCGAAAACCATTAGCAGTCTTCTACTTCTTTGCTCTATTCAGTAGGGAGCAGTCACATCTGAATTGACTTCTCTTGCTGTGGGCAACATTCTGTGTATTCAATGGCCAGAAGCTATCTAGGCAAAGATTACAGTATTTTTCATATTGTATCTTCTTCATATTAAGGTACCCATGCACAGTGAGGTCACATTCAATTTTTGCTCTTTGCTTGGAGAATTTGGGAAAATATTTTGTGGTTTTCTGTTGTTTTTTTTTTAAAAAAGGTCATTTTTAAAAAAAAACTTATTTTTTTAAAAAAACTTATTTCATTAGAGGTATTTATTTCTTCCTAGTTTTTTAATTTCAAAAAGTAAGTGGAATTTAAGAGTTGGTTGTAGTGAAAAATAGTGCAAGTTAACGTGGTTAGCACCTTTCATTCATGTCAGCTTAATAAGATAAAATAAATGCTGCCCAGTGAATATGAGACAAGGATGAAGATCATATTGCTCGCAGCCTAGGAGTATGCCAGTAGGAAGGTTAATTAAGGGCAGAACTTATTGTGACTTGTTCCAAGAAAAATTATTCCCTCAATGAAGTCAGACAGCTCTAGAACATTTAATATATGTCTGAGGAATTTTTTTTTTCTTCTTCTTTTAAGAAGATCACTGTCCCATAATGGTTATTTTCTTTCTGGCAATCTTGAAATGACACTAAAGCTGACAAGGTAGCATGAAGATGCTTAGATATGCAATATATCCTAGCCTTGGCTTCTTAAATACAGCCAACTTCGCAAGGGTAAAGGAATGAAATATTTTGTTTAATGATTCACCAAGTATTTTTCCAAAACAGGAGGGAAAAGGGCTACAGTCTGTTTTTGGTTTTCATTGCAGGGCCCAGGCTCTAACAGTGAGAAGAACCAGTGTCTAAGTGAAATTTTACAGAGAAGACTGCTAACCAGAACATCAACCTGTCTCATTCACTGTCCTAGGATTATTATCGCACTTCAAGTCGCTTACGCCTAGTAAACTCAACACAATCTTCCAGGTAATGTCTCAGTGTAATGTCAGTTTTGTTCATTAAGAAAAGCTTTCTGATGAGTAAAGCATTTGAAGTAGAATTCCCAGTAGAAGAAACACTGGTTTAGACAGTTATACTAATTTGCTTGCAATTACTTGAGATGACAGCATTACCTGTGTGCAATGGTAAATATGTTCTTTCCTGCTCAACTGAGGCATTTCCAGCTTATCTAGGTCTTGTGGGGGACACATGGGAAGCAGAACACAAACTTAATATACAATACATAAATACAATCCAGCAAATGCACAAAGTTCCTGCAAACATCCCCCTTTGGACTTGCTTCTATATTCTGTTTTACATGAAGGGTAGAGGGAACTGTACTGAAGTTAGTAAAGTAACACAGGCATCAAGTCAGTGTAACAGAGAGGAGAGTTAGAGTGCTTATCTCTGGTGAAGACTGCACCATTATGCAGTTTCTTTTTCAGCCACTTTCCTCCTCCTCTGGATGTGAGATTAGACGTGGGATTAAGTGAGCTCTGGAACAAATGAGAGGAACACATCTGTGGCTCCCACAGAGCACAATAATGCTAGAAAATGCTGAAAACAAGCACTTTATTAGTTATATTGCCAAGATTAGCACTGTAACATATCGTCTTCCAAAGCTATGCAGTCCTTTGTGACTACAAAAGTTGCCGAGGTCTGCCCTTAGATGTGCATGGTGTCTTTCAATACTGAAAAGCAGAACTGTTCCCTCCAGGGAGAGGATTGCTCATTCTGCATAGAAACATTCTGCTACAGGACATAAATGAATCTTCCATGGTAAATCCTAATTCAATGCATTTCAACACAGCTAATTCAGAGAATTATATTTTAGAAATTTGTATTATATTGCTATACTATTCCTTTTAGGAGTACAATACATGCAGGATAATTCTTTTCTGACTTCAACATCTTGCTGTAGTAAGAAGGATTTGTCTCATATACCATGTTGCGCTTCTGGATTTTTTTTTTTTGCTGCTTCCAGCCTAGTACACTGTTCCTTTGTAAATTATGCAAAATGTGCAGCCGAGCTCATTACAGGTACCCACTGGCCTCCTAGATAGGCACAGAAATTTTACAGCCCATTTGCCAACATCTAAAAAAAAAAAAAAAGGCAATTGTCTTTTGTTTTTAGTGAACTGTTTTCTTCTTTCTCCATTCTTTCCAGTGTTTCGGTGGACTTAAACATCTAGTAACCGCTACAAGAAAAACAGAGGTTGGAAAATATGGAGACCATCCTGGCATACACATCCACAGGAGTGAAAAGTCTATATTTATATGCCCACACACTGTCATTCCCAAGCTGTTCTGTGAGCTGTTTAGCGATAGCTGAGATTCTGGGCCAGCAGCTTTTGTAATCATTTTTTTCACTCTTTCTATTGTTGTAAGTGAAAAAAAATGGCAGTTCTCCAGTGACCAAATTAAGAACAACTCAACTGCATTTTGTCCAAAGCTATTCATACAAGTGGTATTATAAAATGTTCTAATTAAATGCAAGGCAGCATATTATATATCGTCTTTCTAATTTCAGAGGAGTGCTCACCATACAATTATTAACAAACTAAAATAAAATATTTTAAAACCTTTTGCATTCAAATCCATTTGTGGCTGCACTTTTATGAATAGTTCTTCATTTTCTTTAGTACTGCATGATGAAATTCAACCTTTCCATTTTTATTCCTGACAAAACGGACAAGAGGCATAAGGTTATGCAACAGTGGCATAAGGTGTCAGCAGCAAAAGATGATAAGCATATTACCTCCAATGTATTGTGGCTGCCAGAAATGCAGGCCCCTTCATGTGCAAGGTCAGAGACCGACACCACAATGTCTCAGCTGACAGGGAACTTATCGTTTCCTCAGTGTCACAGGGATTTTCCTTTGCCTTACCAGGAAGAATGAATATCATTTTTTTATCTGGTATGTCTAGCAAATTGCTGCACTTTGCCAGCACAGAGGACTGACCTTTGTGGCAGCTTCAGGTGAAGTTTCTGATGGAAACATAGGCTCCAACAAGAGAACTGATTGACACCAGCAGCGTTAACACCTGGCATCTTGGAGCAGCTACCACCAAGGTTTGGAGCTCTAGCTATTGAAAAGTGCGATCTCCTTTTGCTATTCAATGTTTTTCTTCTTTTCAGGGGTGATATTTAGGATCAGCAAATACCAGCAACTTGTAGGTTTGTGTTACAGTTTCTCCTTTTTCCCCTAATATACCGGCAGGACCTGCTCTCAGCACACACTATTATCTTCACAAGTATCAGAGATGTTCTCCAGCAGTAGAGCCCACTGACCCCAGCAGTTGTCAAAAACACTCAAAGAGGCAGGAATTCATAGGGGAAAGAAAATTTAGACCCTACCAAAATTTGAGTGACATTTTTCCATCCTACCCCACAATAACGACCCTGCAGAAGTTGAACCTGGCTCCTTGATATGAAAACTGCATTTATAAAAGTTTTCAGACTGCCTTCACAAGGAGAAATAAAGGCTTCATGAGTGCAGGAATCCAGGGATCTGCATGCTAGGAGCCATTTTTTTCAATAAATTATGACAAAGAATTCCTATGTTTTTGTTATTTCTGCCTTTCATCATGGAAATCTTTTGTTTCTGAAAGGATTGCACCTCATCAGTTCTGACACAGTCAATCCATAAATGTGTACGATATAGAGGCATTTATTTATTACCTAGTTTGTACTATTAGTCACCTGCCTTTACTGCTTTACTTTTCAAATAAAAACGCTCTGAACAACCACAGAAACAGTGAATTGCCATTTGACTACAGACATTCTCTGTAGTCAGAGACTACAGTATTGACATTGCATGCTTCATGAACACATCATACATGTTATATTTGACCATGCTATACCTGCAGACTTCTTCATAAAAGCATTTACCTGAAGCTTTCAAGGCAATTTCTTCTGAATCAATCACCCTATATCCTGTTGATTGCACTGTGCAGGGAAATGATCTATTTACATACTAAAAAGGTCAACGTTGAACAAATCAGTATTGAGGATGTTTTGTCACTGCATTCAAGTGAAGCATAAAACTGTGTGAACCCAGGAATTCTTTTTGCCTTTTTACCTTCGTGTACACATGCCTGAGACATCTATGTGGAGACATAATGCAGTGTTTTAGGACAGGTCAGGTGACTGGCAAGCATGTTTATATTATAAACCTTTCTGATTACTAATAGGCACAAAAAAAGTGGAGAAACTTATGTAAAGTATGGGTCAGACTCATCATCTAAAATGTGTAATTAATTCAAGAGTGTGACATTTGCATAATAGCTGCTTCTTATTTTCAGACCCAGTTAACAGGATACAAGCCCTCATAACAGGCTTTGAATTACATTACTAGTTTATTTAATTTACTGTATGCAATAATGCAAATAGAATACAGACTGCTAAAAATATCTATAAATTTGCATTCAAGTGAGATAATCCCAAAATATTTAAGGACTAACTCCTCTGCTATTCTAAATTGGCAAAACTCCATGGACTTGATGTGATTTTCCCCTGCTAATCAAAGTATAAATGCAGCCATGTTGTTTACCTCAGCTGAAGTTATAAACTCTGTAAGGCTGATGTGCCTCCAGCATATTTCTTCTGGTATATCATGGTCTGATCGGTCAGCTGTAGTAAAAGACACAAAGGCTGGGGCCCAAAATGAAATCCAGACTACTACTGCTACTTCCATGGAAATTATTCAGTCCTTTTTGTAACCTCTATCCCACAGCTTCTGTACCTGTCACATCTCACAAAACATAGGGACATCACTTAAAATTGTTTAAAAGCTAATTGCTGGCTTTTTGCTGTTTCCTCTCCATTTCCCTTCTCTGATTCTCTCCCACGCTCTTTCTCGCTCCTAATATTTTTGTCTCCTCTCCTTGATCCCAAATGTAATTACTTCTTATTGCATCAAGTGTTTTGATTGTTGCTATTCTGATTTCTTTTCTTTTAAAATTCTGTGTCTTCACAGATGACAATAGTTACCAGTTAATTTCAGACAGAGTCCTATATAACACATTAGTACTGATATTAAAATATATATATATATTCCATAGTTTTTGAGAAAATACCAAATAGCTAGCTATCTTTTGCTGAGAGAGACCACATGGCAAGGCTTTGAAAGGGCAGGACATTTCCAGGAAAAGGAATTGTCTGCAGAGGTGAAGTACCCCCTCCGGCCCCCTTTTCTTTTCCAGAATTTCCATCCTGAGGGAACACAGCCACCACTTCATCCATCTGCCTCCCTGCCAGCCCTAACAGAGCCCTGCTCTTCCTCAGACCTTCCACTCATCTTCAAACAGCATGGTAAACCACTTTTGTGTTTGCTAGGACTCAGCCAAGGGAAGCAGATATATTATTATTGACCTTCAAAAGTAGGGGGGGAGAACCACGTAAACACAAAAACAGGCAGTAAAAACAATAACAAAATGGTATTGGGCAAGTCAGCATTGCCTGAGGCTGTACAAAATGTAACACAAAAAAGTCTTTGTTATAATGTTTTTAATTAAATTTTGCTTTCCTTGATAGGATTTTTGCTTTGCTGTTGAAAAAAATCACCCTGTGCCACTTCTATATGGGATGATTATAGAATATGTTAATACTAATAACACAGGTATCAACCCTTCCAGCCATTAGGTAATGTCAATAACTTTAAGACTTAATCTGAAGGAGGAGGGCAGGAGCATTTCAAATGAGCCAGGAAAGACTGCCACTTGGTAATTTACTGATACATTTTCCCTTCCCACACTGTTTCCATGTTCCTGTCACTTTTGCGACATCCAAATCAGATCTGCTTGCAGAACTGGGTGAATTCAAGGACAGGCTAAAGACCACACCACCTTGTTTCATCAAGCTGAATGATTAGATACCTGTTAAAGATCCCAGTGATCCACGGCTGATGCTTTATGAAAGCGTAGAACCCATCATCACCAAAGGTCGGAGCCTGTATTGTGCCTCCTCCACTCGCACCAGTTTCGACAGGAGTGGACACCTTCAGTTCTCATTCACTCAGCACCTCAAGTATGAGGAGTAACGGCCAACACTGTAGTAAACAATTTGTAGTGTTATCTTTGGTCCTTTTAATTCTTTCCAGTAAATCACTTACTTCCCTTTCCCAGGAATGACAACAGTATGCAACAATTCACACAGGGATACTGGCCTTGGGGTTTTTTTTTTGCAGAGTATGTAGCTCTTTGGTTTTATATTAATTTATAGACTTTATAAAAATAATGTCTCTAGGACCTAAAATACGTTTTTTTTATAGTAATCCATTATGTGCCACTGGGGTAATTTGAATTGGAATTGTTGTAGTTACATCATAGTTTTGCTTCATTTTTCATTCAAATAATGACTGCTGTGCAATGAAAGGCCAAGGTCCAAAGCTTGCTAGATAACTTTTTCCGCTAATCCTGATTTTCACATCTTTGCACTTGCAATCCACTGAATCTTACTCAACCATAGAATGATATAGGTTCAAATGGACCTCTGGGTATCAACTGATCCAGACAGTGCTCAAACCTGAGCCAATTCAGAGCACTCGGGGACTTGTTCATTACAGTCAAGAATATCTCCAAGGACAGAGACATTACAAGTCTCTGGGCAATCTGGTACAATGTCTGACCAATGTCATAGTGAAAAAAATTATCCTAATACCTAATCAGAATTTCCCCTGTTGCGTGTTGTGTCCTTTGCCCCTCATCCTTTCATTCTGCACCTCTAAAAAGATGATAAATCACTTGGGACAGGTATATAAATATGCATTTTACTTACACAACATGTGTTTTTCATTTTCACATGCAATGAAAGTGTTTTAAATTAAATTAATTATGTGTTCTGCCATTTGAAGTCCTCTTTTAGTTTCTTTACATTCACAATGAAGGTTCAGAGTGGACTTATTTAAAAGTTTCAGTGGTTTGAGACCTTCTATTATTTTCAGTGCGAGGCTTGTTCCAAAGCTCACTGGAGTAATTAAACCTGTATTTACTTCACAATTCCTTCAGAACTAGCAAGTAGGGGAGTTTTTTATGATATTACTGGCTCATATACTTCTCTAGAAGGAAATTTTGAACAATGACTTTGAGAAAGCTCTCTAATTTACTTCCTCTTCCTTTATCATACAGGAGAAATTATGATTTTCAATGTAATCTGTAGCTTTAATACACTGGTATTCACACTAAAGCAGACATTTAATGAGATGAAAACAAAAGTTCAATAAAATGTAAATTTTAAAATACAATTTATTCTGAAGTAACAAGGTATAAAAGTGTAAATGTCACCTTTTCCATGAAAGGACAGTGATACATGCATACATTTACAGTAACCAGTGCTGAAAT
This sequence comes from Ciconia boyciana, assembly GCF_034638445.1. Classification (NCBI taxonomy): domain Eukaryota; kingdom Metazoa; phylum Chordata; class Aves; order Ciconiiformes; family Ciconiidae; genus Ciconia; species Ciconia boyciana. The sequence goes on along the minus strand of NC_132935.1, from coordinate 55,499,284 downwards.
GGTAGTAGGTAAGTTGCAGAGACCCGTACTGACAAATGGCCTCCCAGCTCCGACACTAAGGTGGGCTTCACAAGCCTGACTTGGGTAAAGTGGTTCCCTCTGCAGCACATGTGAAGAGTTGGCCACCTTAGACTGGGTTGTGCACCATGGAGGACGAAAAGGGTGGAAGTGCTGAAACACATGGGTACTCTCCAGTAATATGGGATAGGTGAATGCAGACCCCTCTGGGTGAGAAGGGCTGGGGACCGTACCTTCTCCTCCTTCAGTGAATGCTCTCTTTACCTGGCTACAATGCAAAAGGTAGGTGCAAAATAGCACAACACCATGGCCCTGAGGCACTGCCAGCCCTGCCTGTCCCTGCCCACCCCACCCCCCCGGGTTTCCCCCACCCTGCCCACAGCCTAGGACCCCATTTCAGCTCCCAGGGCCATCAGCCCCTGCCCCAGCAACACCACATCAGGCCAGTCTCCATGCCTGGCCATGGGCCCCACCAAGCTGGGTCCACCTGTGGGCCCATGTCCTGACTCAGCCTCTAGCCCGTCCCTGTCCCCAGGGAGGTGCCCAGTGCCCGGGGCTGGGGCTGCCCCAGTGCCCCGCAGCTGCCCTGCTTCTGGCTGGGGTGGTGGGACAGGCCCTGGCTGCCAGGACCTGCCCTGACAGACCCCACGGTGGCTGGACACACACATTTCAAAAGAAAGCAGTTGTCCAAGAGCACCTAATTCCCAAGTAGAGGGTTAACGTCTGAATCCAAGTCTCTCAAAGGCACCCAAACCATAAGTGTGAAAGCCTCAGAAAGTAGATTCCTAGCCACAGGATCTCATCTCGGTTTGATGCCTGCTGTGGATCCCAGCTCTTGGTACAGGAGGGGACAAAGAGTGGTCCTGTAAACTGTTCTCCTGGGGCTGGGCACCTACCCTTAGGCTTTGCAACACCATCACTCATACAGTCTTAAGAGCTTTTCTTTCCAATCTGCACCTCAGTATCAAAGTTATTTTTTGATCTATCTCTTACTGAGAAGTTACTTTGCTAAGGGAAATTTTGGAAGTCCAGAGGGGTCTGCTTTATTCTTTCTTCTTGTTGCATTAAAGACCAAAATTGAACGAGTAGGAGGCAATACCAAATGAGGGAAATGGATTTGATCACCCTTAGGCTATTTGAACTACCACCCTTCTTTACACTAGGATCCTCTGGGCATTGCAGCAAGCCAATAGTTTTTAACTGCAAAGTTAGTAAACATTAGAAAGAAGCATAAGAACCTCTTTCCAGCTGGGAGAGAAACTGAAGGTGAAGCAAGGAGGCCCGGAGGTGAAGGAAACAGAGAGGGATTAGGAAAGGCTGTCTTTTGTATGCCGCTTTCTCCAGAAAATGATTGAACAGAATGCTGCTACTTACAGAAAAGCAAATTTCATTGCACAATTTAAGAGTCATTCAGTGAGATCTGCCAGAAGGAGAGAAGTTATAGGGCATAAAGTAGAAGAATATTCACAGGCCTTTATGTACCTCTGCCCGTGATATAAACTCCACAGCAGGATTTCAGGCTGATGCTGTTATTCAGACATAAAACTAAAAGTATTCTAATCTTATTTTATGGTGTTTCAGTGCCAGCATAGGTCTACACACTGTAATTGTATTATAATATAGCAAGCAATACGTTCCAATGCAGCTTTGGCTGAGGAGAATGGGCATACCTGAAAAGAGACGTCTACACTGCAGTCACTTGAAATTGTGCAGACATAACCAAGTTGCCTTTAAACCATCTCGTTTCGGTAGCCAGCTCACCTTAAAGTTTCTTAAGAGCATTAGCAGCATTGATTTTGTCATCCCAAGAAGACCCCTGTGTGCAGGGCTCTTCAGACATAACAAGGAGAGAGTAAAGGGGAAGTGTTCTGTGCTCAGTGGGGAGATTGCCTCTCCTGCTGCTGACAAGAGGGTGAAAAATTGGGCACAAGGACTCATTTCTGGGATAATCACACAACCCTGCGTAACAGCCATCCCCCTACATATCTTTATTCTCTCAGCATATACAAGCAATTCAGAAGTTGCAGGGCTGCTTCAGAAGGCTTCCTCAGATTCCTAAGACACAGTAAAAAGGCCATGGCCCTCTTACTTGCTCTGGCTGTGCTGTGCTTCGGTGCTGTAGGTGCCCCTCACGGAGAGCACAGTGCAGATTTTTGGCTGAGTTCTGCAGTGACCGTGCCAGTATATGTAGACCTTAGGAAGTACCAGATGCACCCAGTGGGGATAAAAGTCTGAGAGCCTAAGAGATCACTAACACCCTGTGTGCTGCAGCAGCTAAAATAGTGTCAGTGTTTTAGTCTCTGTCAAAAGCGATACCATATTTCTAACTAAATACAAAACTGCCTATGATGCACTTCTATCTCTCTGTAGCAGGAATCCACAGGACTCTATGCAACCTGGTTAAAACTGTGAGGGGTATTCTCAGAGGCCAAAATAAAACACTCAGCCAGCCAAGAATCTGCCTGGCAATTGGCTGGAAATGTCCAAAGGGGAATTCAGCACAGTATCCCCATTGTAGTCAGTACAGGGTGTCTGAGCATACTAAGTAACTTAGAGGTTCAGCATGGTATGGCCCCTGCTTTTTTAATTCCCCACCTCTGCCAGTCTCCTAAAATATTAGGTTTTCTGTCACCTCCCCGTTCCATTAATCACAGTCATAAGTATGTTAAAGCAATTCTTGGTCTTTTCCTTAAAATGGAAAAGCCACCACTGCTGTGAACTTTAGCGACCATGAATCACAACAGACTTCAAACTTGTATCATCAATTACAAGCACAGCTAATTGGAGCACAGTCAGGGCTGCCAGACACTCCCACCATTAGTTTTACCATGGATCATGGTGACTTCAAATGACTCACCTTCACTGCTCTGGTTCCTGAATGTTATTAGGCAAGTGCCATGTGTTCCTATGTTATCAGCTCATAGAATAGGAGTCTGTACCTGCATGAACACTGAATGCCTAAAAATCTGTCACAGACCTCTTGATAGGGAAAATCACCATGCCCTGAGAACTGGGGAAAAGGAGATATTGAATTCTTTCCCTGCTTTCTCTTGAACTTCTCCCTCTCAACTCTTCCATCATAGCATTACATTCACTCCATCACAATTTGGACCAAGCAACTTAAACCATAAAATCTGACCTTCACAACTTTTTCTTGAGTTCTTCAAGTCTGGTCTGTGAAGGAGCAATGAAGTCACCTGCTGAGATCTTGTCCTCAATGGCAAAGATATATTGTGATCCCTGCCTTTATCACGCAATGTGCAAGATGTTGCAAATATTAAACCTATTTTCTGTAATTCAGTGTACAGAAGATACACTTGAAATAATGCAAATACCACCACCTTTCCCAATGCAACTCATGTGCACTCGTGTACCTTGTGATGATATCCTTCCACTGCATATTAGGCTTAAGCATTTAGGATAAATCACACTGAAGTAAGTGTGGTTCTCTGCAAAAGAGAATTGGGGAGGAGAAATACAAAACACATGAAATCATGTCAGCAAGGGAAGCAAGCGCCAATTTTGGCCTGAGCGTGTAATCTAATCAGAACTTAAGTAAGTATGAAAAAAGGCATTTAGCAAGGTCCTTTTGCAAGAAACTCATCAAGGAACCATATGCTGACAATCAAAATCTGTGGCTGAAACCTGGCCCGGCTCAGAGATTTGCATTGTCACAGGAACCAGGGTCTGATTCCAGGCTATGAACATAGGGTACTCCCACCTGCAGTACTGTGTCCAGCTCTGGAGCCCTCAGCACAGGAAAGACATGGACCTGTTGGAGCGGGTCCAGAGGAGGGCCACAAAAATGATCAGATGGATGGAACACCTCTCTTATGAGGACAGGCTGAGAGAGTTGGGCTTGTTCAGCCTGGAGAAGAGAAGGCTCCAGGGAGACCTGATTACGGCCTTTCAGTACTTAAAGGGGGCTTATAAGAAAGATGGGGACACACTTTTTAGCAGGGCCTGTTGCGATAGGACAAAGAGTAATGGTTTTAAACTAAAGGAGGGTAGATTTAGACCAGATACAAAGAAGAAATTTTTTATGATGAGGGTGGTGAAACACTGGCACAGGTTGCCCAGAGAGGTGGTAGATGCCCCATCCCTGGAAACATTCAAGGTCAGGTTGGACAGGGCTTTGAGCAACCTGATCTAGTTGAAGATGTCCCTGCTCATTGCAGGGGGGTTGGACTAGATGGCCTTTAAAGGTCCCTTCCAACCCAAACCATTCTATGATTCTATTTAGCATAAACTGTGGTGACTCAAGGAAACCCATTGCAAATCACTGCCATATTCAGAAGATAGGTTCTGTGACAGCTGACATACAGCAAGGTTTCTCCTTGCTTTGTATAAGCCTTTACAATGTCACGTCTTTGGATCATCTCAGTCATAGCCTGAACATCGTGGCTTGTTACGATCTAGGCCAAGGCTGGGATGTGATGCAGGTCATCACAAAATCCACCACTATCTTCACCAAGTGAGGTGATGTCCACTAGTTTGTACCACAATGAGCCTTCGGTGTGCTTACACTGACACTTTTTCAGATTGCCTACATCTGCCACAGGCGAGTCAGGTCTTCTCATACTGCCAAGGTGCAGAGGCACCAAGGAACACAGCACACATTTGGTAGGTGAAGGACTGGCATGCAAACTGTTTCTCATTAGCATCTTCTCCAGACATCGCTCCTGCAAAGGCACTGGGAACAGCATCGTGTCCAGTCCCTAATGTCCTTCCATACACATTCCTTTGCCATGGTCAATTCTTCTCCCAGCTATCACTGGCTCATCCCATCTCTGCTAAAATGCTTTATCAACCCTATCATGAACTATCCATTTCTAAATCCTAAACATTAAACCGATGCTTGATCCTAAATAAATTAACTTTAAAAGTTCAAATTTAATCCAAATTAAAGCGCCAACAATTGACTCTTACAAACTTCTGTCCCCTAATACTTACCCTGAGGAATCTACATTTTACTCCAGTCAGACCTTCTCCCTCCTATATAAGATTTCTATACGCACCAGTGTATGTCACCCAGGTATGACAAATGTGACAAGGTAGTGGGGGCTGACGGTCCACACCTGGCTGACAATAATTGGAAAGAAAATTAGGTGGCCAGAATTGTATCTGTATTCACGAACCAACTACACTTACATGCATACGACAATCTGTTCAGGCAGGACTGTTAGAACGCTTAATTTTCCTTGGACAAGGTTTTGATCTAGTGACTGCAATAGCCAAGATGAAACACAGTTGTTCTTTAATGGCAAATAGCCTGACCAAGCCTCTGCTTTAGCCATCTGTGCATATTTCATTTAATCCCACTTCCAGAATTAAACTATTTAGAGTCACTAGAACCTATAGCAGAATGCAACCAAAAGCTATAGAACTCAAAACACACAGAAAGAGAGGGAACAGGCATCTATACCTTTTTGGTAAATGTTGAAAGAGTTTGAAAAATACTAATGCCAGATCCTATGGCAGAGAAAAATTCTTAGCTCTTCTTGGGCACCAGGCCAAAACAATCATGTGAATTTAGTGTGAAAGTAAGTAATACATTTACCATTTAAAGTCTTATTCCCATCTTAATCCAAAACCACTTACAGGAAAATAAATTTTATCAGCAAAGGTGTAAAATCCATAATAGCCCACTTAGAAAATATAATAGTTATTAGAAGAAATGTTCATTATATACTTCGATGGATTAGCCCCCTTGGTCCCCCTCAGCTTTTGCAGTTATGAAGATGTTAACATGAAATTCACTCTTGAACACTCTTGAGGACCTACACAAGAGAAATGTGTGAGCTGAAATGGTGGGGACAATGCTAACACTGCAAATACTAGTATAGAATAGTTCATTCAGTGGTGAACTGAGGTGAGCTGAGATGAACTGTCTGGAAAGTCTTATTAAGTCATACAAATATACCAACAAATAGCTAATACAGTAATTTTTGAGGAACTGAAGAATTTCTTAAAAGATTAGTTCTACTAGCCAAGCCTGGAGAGATTTTTTAAAATTCCAGCATTCACCAAAACAGACCTATATACCTGAATGTATATGGCTTACTTGCCTGTAAGCTTGACTGCTTTTTCCAGCTCCAACAGGTGGCCTTGTCTCTCTCTCCCCTCAAAGTCAATGTGGAGTGATATCATCAGATCATTACAGCTACAGCTCTTCTCATCTTCAGCCAGCTAAACAGCGTTTAAGTATTCCAATACAATGGGAATGCCCTATTGATTTAGGGCATGTTTACCCTGTAGAGAGTGGAGAGGTCCCTGAGGGCTCCTGCTCGCACTCATCCTGCCTCTGGGAGCTCCCAGGAGCACTGTGCAGAAACCTCTGCTTCCCCTGGGTCTCAACAGCATAGAGCTGGGACCCTATGGCAGCTCACCCAAGCTACTATACCCTGCACAACCACCGCTTGTTCAGCCTCCTCACCCCCTTGGGAAACACTGCACATAGAGGTGTTTGGTAGCATGCACTAATTGGTTTGGGGTCTCAGCAGGACTCCACCAAGCAGGATAGATACTGTTACTCTCAGCGAGGGCATGTGTTGTCTACACAGGTCTTTAGTATGTCCTATGACAGAACAGTAATCCACTTGTAGCTATATGCTAAAATGTGCTATCACTCCATTACAGGCCAGAATATGTATTCATGAAAGGGTAAGAACAGACATCCTTATAAACATAAGTGAGCTTTACCCTTAATCTTCTAAAACCTGCTTCTCATGCATTCAAGTCTATACCCGTTCAGTAGCCTTACTCACAACCAAGTACATCGTATTTTCGCAGTGATTTTCATTTGCACAGCTGAAGGAAAGCTCACAGACCATTTTCCATGCATAAAAAGAACACAGGTACACTTTTTCCACTGATAATATAAACACTATCCTTTTGTGAATTCAGCCTTAGAGTATTTTGATAGGCAGATAAATAAGGACTTTTACTACAGTCTCTTATTCTCAGGTGGGTGGTATTTTCTGTAGTGCTATTACCACCTGTATAAATAGCAGCACTACTGCTGGTGTAATTTGGACTGCTGTGGATGTATACACTCAAAGCACAATTGGATAGTTCTTGTTGTTCACCTATAAAATGATAACTGCAGTCACCTGGCATTTGGTAAATAGATTCAGCAACCTCAGTGCTTCAAAACACCTCCCTAATTTGCCACAAATAAAGAACACTGCATAAAACCTGGCATCCCATGTGAAGCATCTTGTAATGGCTAGCAGAAGGGGGAATACAGCACATTCAGGAGCCAATGTACTTCATCTGCAAATATCCACTAACAATTTTTATTATGTAAGCTTTTAGGCTTGAACAGGAGCACTCCTACAGCACTGTGTTTCTCTGATGAAATTAGGGAGGAATGTAGGCTAGCAAATATACTGATCCAGATTAAAAATACACTTACAGTGCTTTAGCACTCTTTAGACTGTATATCCACTAGGAAAGTAAAAATTAGGTTTGGCTTGGTTTGGCAGGTGTCCTTTGTTACATAATTAATGGTCTATACTCTCATGTCAACATTTATACGGAAAATCATTCCTGAATAACAAATGTTGTAGCTCATAAACATGAGCACTGAAGACTTTAAAGGGAAACATGTATTATTAGAGGTATGTTCTTAAAAGGAGTTGTGTGATGTTTCATGAAGGTCCACATAAACAAAGAGGTATGTCCTTATGCCTCTAAAGAAGTAACACTGCATCCCTAATAAACAGTTATACAGAAGCATCACAGTAGTCTTTAGCTATATAATGTCATTAAGGAACAGAATTGTTGATTTTCTATTTTCCCCGCACATCTCTTTAATGGCAGCAAAATCTTTCTGTCATAAAAGCATTAAAAGCAGCTAACTCGTTAAGAGCAGCTAACTTTTAGTCCTACATTTAAAGTCCTAGACTGTAGAATATGATAATTTCTTATGAGGTATTGCCTTCCCTGATGGCTCTTTTCTTCACCAAATAATGTCAAAGATTTGGGATGTAATTCCAGTGTCCTGTTGAAATGGGTAATTTGCTTCTGAGATTCAAATACTATTTTTTACTTTGATCGAGCAAAATACATCAGTTTTTCAGTGTTATGACCAGTCAATAAATTCCCCCCAAAAGTGACATTTTAAATGATTACACTCTTATAGTCTTCATGCCACTGTGGATATTAATACTTAAAATTAAGCAGCTTGATTATAATCTCTTCATCATATTTTCAAGTTTACTGAACTTATTAAAAATATATTAAAATTAATGTAATTTTAAAAGTGATTAAAGCACTTTCACACAAGGAGAAAGACACTTGAAATATCAATTCTGCCTGTGTGCTTACATCTGCCATGATTGAGAGTTTATAATTCAGCATTTTCATTATGTAACAACAATTAATTTTCTCCTTTTCAGAAATGCAAGTCTTAAATTTACAGTATTTTCTTTTCAGTGTTAATTGCAAAGATAAATCTGGTATGGATTTAGCAAAATACAATTTATCGAAGGGCCAATATGAACAGGAGTTTTTCCATTGCCTTTAGTGGATTGAATCGCACCCTATGACCTTGGCAGGTAGAAGTAGGAAAAAAAAAAAAAAAAGGCAAAACCTATTTTTCTTCTTCTAGCTAGCCCTAGAAATGTGACATAACAATAGTATTACAATACTCTAAATACCTACTAGGTACCTAAGTACCTACCTAAGTACCTGTGACTCGTCTTTTTATATTGTTTACAAATACTACAGTTGGAACTCTAAATATTTCATCCAAGTAAAAAATGTAATTTTATGTTCTCCTTATGCAATCTGGAAATAGAAATTAATAAGCAGATAATCTAGGGCAGGGTATTCCTTTCTTTCCTCACTATCTAGTTACATTAGTCATTATCTCACATTGTTATTTTCCGATGGAACTGATTTCTAAAGTAGTTACTTGGAGAAATATTTGCAATATTTCCAAGGAAACAAGTTTCCATGAGTGACATGTTTTAGCTGTCCTGCTCTGGTCTAAATATCTGTTCTTTTTCATAGGTAGCAAATCCTCTCTTTCTACAAGAAACAAGACATTTCCATACCAATACCAAAATTCTTCAAATGGAATGACAAATGCATTACTGCATTTATCTCTATATATGTGCATTTTAAAAGATTAAATCCTGGACATTCTTCCCTTCTGCATCTAAATGAATCTCCACAACCTCCTGCTTTGAAAAGCAAAGAGGTCAGAATGACCTGTTTCCCAAGGATTAGCTTTGGTTCATCTGTTACAATTACAGACACAGACTGTGTTTTAGTTTCAAAGTTTTTCTCCTCTGAATAAATACTTACATGTGCAATTGTTTAACATGTGAGGCTACGGCAGTGTTTGAATTCTGCACATACTGTATGAACTGCACATAGGGAAGGGAAATCTTCTTGGCTTAGAGACCCTTGGGAGCAGGGTCCCTAACGCCCAGTGGATTTCTCCATTAACTTATGTACTTCTTTGTTAACTTATGTACTCCAATCAGATGAGCAGCCTTTTGTTTCCCACAATTTTAACCTGCTCACATTATATGATATTTATATAGCTGTTCCCACTTGACCCTATTACTAGACTGGACTTTTCCCAGCCTGAACAGTCTACCTGCAACTACACAACAGCATCCATCAGGTCTAAAGTTTTCCAGGGAAATTCCTAAGAGGACTGATTTCACTGAACAGAGGAAAGCCAACTGTAGTATGTTGATCCCATGCTTAGGGATCATTCCTTTTATTTCAGAGTGTTCAAAGCCCCTGATAAGGTTCAGCATGGCAGCTAAAGCATTCAGCAGCTATAGTTCCCTAAACATCGTGCACTAGGAATCAGCGACGTTCAGTTTTCATTATAGGCTCTGGAGAACACATGGCAAACACCCAGGCATCTCAGCCATAAGTCTACAACCACACCAGTAAACCAATCAAGCAAAGCCCATGCATGTGAAGAATTAACAATGCAAGTTACAGGACGGATCCATTGAGAGATTCAGGTCAGAGACAAAAGCATATAAAAACGAGAGTGGTGGAAGAGACCCTGGCTGTGGTCATATATATACACAGAGTGATGTGCAGAGAGGCTAAAAACACTGTGAAACCTATATCAAATCAAGTCAACTGCATACCACGTTTGAGCTCCTATGCGAGGCAGGCCTTTATTAGTTTAGGCAGGACCTCATCCTAACTACAGTCATACTGTTCTTGGGAACAGCATCTTCTCGTGGCACAATACTATGGTGTCTGTTCTATACAGACTTGTGTATCACTTGCTCTGTTGCCATTACACATTGCTGTCATGCTATATGGCATGTAACAAGGAGGAAGCTGATTATAGAAAAATAAAATTCAGACAAAGTGAGGAAAACTCCATTTTAAAAAGCCAGAATCACTTTCTTTAAAGTCACGGCAAGAAAAAAGGAACACGTAGATGCAATAACTCCTGAGTGTATTTGGAGAAGCGTTGCTTAATCCAGTGTCAATGTCAAGCAAGAATTTCAGAAGTAAAGAGGCAATTAGAGAGGAGTGAGTACGACACAAGACATGAGAGTTCGGCATGCAGTAAAGTACAATGGTTTTCCTTCAATATCATGCCCTGGGGTGGTGCTTGGGAAAATGTTTGTTGACATTTCATTTTGACTGCCTTTTATTTATATTCCACTTTGTATACAATACATACGCTTAAAATGCCTAAATACACAAAGCTGCCAGCAATTATTAGTATGGACACAGTCATGGATCAGAACTATCCAGAAGAGAATTGGAAGAGTATTTTTTATCCACAGTCCCCTACAGCAAGACTTAGCTTAACTAAAACATAACTTACAACATATATTACTCAAGAAACCCAAGCTAATGCATGTTTCTGTTTATAATCTAGTCCATCTTAATAATTCAGTATGAACTAGCCCAACATTATACAAAATTTGCTTTAAATTGAAGCTCTTTTAGCCACAAAAGTCAGCTCTTGCACACTGCTTTGAATTACCTGACCAGTTTCTAAAAAGTGACTGATGCATGCCTGTTCTTTACAATATAGTTTTTATAACATAATATATCTACTAAAAGGTACTCTACTATTTTTCTGCCAAGTGTATTGCTACATGTATAACTGAACACAGAAATTTATGGATAACTGTCTTTTACTGTAAATCATTATGGAATCATTATGTAAATTTTACTGTAAATCAAAATAAACCACTTATTTTAATATACTCTCATAGCAGGTTAATGGGAAAATATCCTCCCTGTTGACTTAAATATATGGTAACATTAATATTTATTAATATTTATTAAAGGTATTTGATTCACCACAGAGACAATGCACCAGGAAAAAGGAGAGAAATGCACTCAGTAGAAGTGAAATCTCCACAAGTATATTAATATCATTATCACATATTATGAACTATGAATGTTGTGTTAACAAATATTCAGACTGATTCAAGGATCACACCAGGAGTAAGAGTGCTTCTTTCACCTTGGAGTGTTTGAATTTTCACAGGCTGGACAATAAAAAATATGGTGGATGGAAGTGATTTAAACAGCTTCACAGTTTGCTTGCATAGAAAGCCTCACTAGTAGTACATGCTTAAACTCTGTGATAATGAAGTCAAGCACAGCATTCACTAAACCATTTTATCTAGAGATTTGGCCATCATCAGAAAATAAAGATATGTAAAGCAGCATTCAGAAGCACCCTATTGGATAATGAGGAAACTCAGACATAAAAAAGGAGAAAGGAAAGCAGCTTAGAAGTATTTATTATTAGTGCTTTTAAAATACTATAATAGAACTGACAAAGAAGTAAAAAAAAAAAACTTAGTAGATATGGACCTGATCTCTAGACTGCTACAGGAAAGATGTTTGATATCACCCAGTATTATATTCAGAAAAAACAGTTCTAAAGAAGACTTCTCATCAAATCTGAAAATCAAAGAAAAAAGGAAATAAAAAGGGACTGAGTTGACAATTAACTGTGGAAAATAAAATATCAGAAAATATTAACAGGAGCATTCAGCTGGAGACTCTAGTCATCTAAATACAGGTGTTAACTAAGTTAGGTGTCTAAGCTCCCGTAGTCAGTGAAATGTATTCAGCTTTAAATCCAACATTTACAACTCAGCAGCTAAAAAGGTGTCTGTAATTAGATTGTGTATATTACTAGATTTGTATGGGGAGAACTCTGAAACGAGATTGTCTATATTACAAGATTTGTATTGGGAGAATAGACACATAGGTGTATTTATTACTCAAATCACCTACATTTAGGAAATTAATTTCAGCTGAAATTTTTCAGAAAGATTTGTGTAATATACTATAAGGTAGATATGAGCTGGGAATAGCTATGGCCCAGCACACAGGTTCAATGCGATGCTGAAACAAGACATGTTCAAACTGATACAACACTAAAAAAAAAATCTTGTTAGTTTTATATACAAGAGCATCAGGCATACAAGACCCAAATATTTGCATGTGTGTGTTTGTATACATTTTGGTAATCATCTGAACCTCAGGAATATGCCAGATTTTATCCTTCAAGTTGGGTCACCTATAGTAACTAAGCAAAAGTTTTATACTTTTAAGAGATTCTGATGACCATGAGCCAAGAACAATTTTGGCCCGCAAATGTAAATGCTTGTGTTCTTTGATCAACACTTTTAAGCTTTGATGCATCATTGTGAAAAGTTACAGCAGAAGATCTACCAGAAAATGATTTCATATGTTTGTGAGAAAATCCTCAGCTGGTTGAGTAGTAAAAGCAGTATTCATAAATATGTTCTAAATGTTTTTTATCAGCAAAACAGAGCAATGCTCAGATGTTTTTCCATCTGGACTGTGAGGAGTTTTCACTTATATGCTGTAAAAGACATGATAACTCGGTGCTTTAAAAATCATTGAAGTGAGATTTGTGTCTGCTTAGAAAAGTGTGAAAGCTTTTATTTTATTTTATATGTCATAAATAAAACACATGTTCTCATGGTTTCTTAATTCCCTTCTTTCTTTGTTCCAGTTGTCATTTCTGCTACACAAGAACTGTCCAACCTGGAAATTAGATGGAAAGTCTGACACCTCCAAATAAGAAACCAGGTAGGTTTTTTTCACTGAAGACTGAGACTCAGCCAGGAGTATTTGCACACAACAGCCGTATTCAGATCACACTGAGCAAACTGATAGCCATGGAGGGGCATATCTTCTTAGAATAATTTATTTTCAATTTTCTATTGGTTTAGTGTAAAATATTGGAGATTGGAGGTAGCTCCCTGAGGACATCATAAGCTTGTGACTATAGATATAAACATAATTTTAAACTACTGACTTCTCTCTCATTGCCCCCAAAAACTCCTTATCCCAATGAATCCAGTACAAGACAGAGCCAAAAGCTGCCTATTGGGTCCTTTATCTTACAGCTTTCTTACCTGTTAAATTTCTCCCACCCCACCTCTCTGTCCCTCCACACAGCTTACCCCTTCAAGCTACTTCTGAGGTGTCCTGAGAGCAATCCAACTGGTACAGCTACAAGCAATAGGTCGAAGTGGAACAACTCAAAGGAGATCACTGTCTACCTCCACACCTAGTCCAAATGACTCTCACCTAGGAGAGCCCCTTCTGAAGCAGCTTCATATCACATTCCTACACTCCCCTTCCAGCAATGCATCCCTCATACAGACCTCAACAGCTCAAGCATCCCCTATGCCCCTCTTCTTCACAACAGACACTCCTATCCCAAAGGAAGCTTCCTACACCCACATGGTAGACCTCATCTAGGTGTAGAAAAAATGTTTGAATACCAGCACCTGTGTACTTTTTTTTTTTTTGCCTCAGAGTCCTGCTTGCTTCTCTGCTGAGTTTTTGAAATGACCCATCTGTTTTGTCACACAGAGGGATTTCTAACAGTTATCAGGAGGGCCCACACCACACCACCATAAGCCTCCACTGAAAACAACAGTGACCAAATACCTATCACAATGATCCAGCTAGGACTTCCTTTCACTTTAGATAAGTTATGGGATCAGCAGTGCCTGTTACTACCCACACCAGGAACTCTGTTAAAATGAGAAGTAGTAAGCTGTCATTTGAAAGCATTTCACTGGCATTTCAAAGAAGGCTAGGGACTGGGGTTTGTCAAAAGGCACCATCCAGCAGCTGGACTGAGTTTTTCACACAGGGTCTTAAGTCACCATCCCCAAGGTTACCAGCAGCTAGGTCTCTCCTCCTTCTAAAACAAGTCTACCACTCCTTTTTGGTCCACGCTCCTCCACAGACCTGCTGGTGCTGAATGAGCACTCTTTGTTTATAGATGCTTGAATTTTGCCTGTATGCCTTCTTTCCCTAATGAACATGCCCAGACTGTGGCACAGAGGGAAACCTCAGCAGATTTCATCCAGAGAGATTTAGAGGGATTCTAGATGGTCCCTCTGAGGAAGAGGCAGCCTCTGTATCAGCTCTCTGCGGTCAGCCTGTGCCTATGCCCTTGGTCTGGTACATGCACATGAAAATACATGGAGTCTGATTAACATGTACCATCCACAATAAGGCAGCTTATTTTATATGCAAATATTTATTCTTGTTTTTCAGTCTTCTAATGGTGAAAAAAAGACCCCAAGATTAAATCTGGTAGGTGTTTGGAAGGTGTGAGAAAGAGAAGACTATCTCTTGAGCCAGGCAGGAGCATAGGTGATTTGTGCCTTACAGCTATACATAGCATACCAGCGTATCTTCAAATAGGGAAACTCCTGGTCTTTCCTGGCTAATGACAGAGTCCAAACCCAGGAATACCACAGAGCTGCTTGCTCTTCAGTGGAGCTGGAACAGCTTCCCACAGGGACTGTGGTGTGTTAATCCTCATGATGTTTTCTGTGCTAGCATGAAGGCAATCTCACCAGCAGTCCCAATGACCTTTGACTTGCCCTGAAAGTACACTCAATGGTTACTACAGAAATTGAGAACTGATGCAGACAAAGAGTTCATCATAAGTATCAGGTACTGGGGCACCATGCCAGTAGTTGGCAATTTGCTATTGCAAAGATGCATGCAGGTGGGTGCCTTCACACTGTGGAAGCTGATATTTTGTGGGGCAAAGAGGGTGCTGCCTGCGCTGGGATGTATATGCCAGAGCTTTGGGTGATGTATACTCTGCTAGTGTGGCTGACACTGTTGTGCATTAGCTGCCCTGAGGATTTGTGAGGCCATTGATGAGGTCTCCCTTAGAATTACAACAATCCTCTGGAGTGTATGAGTGTCTATCCTGATTCTGGGAATGGACATCCCGCCTCTGGTACCATTCACACTTTCTGAACACACACACACACACACACAATACTCTGGACATTGTGGACGTTCATCAGGGTAAATCAGCTGGACTATGCCTCACAGACCTTCACAACGAATGTATTTATTGGTGGATTTGACATGACAACTATCCACATGAGATTGCCATGGCCAGCTTCCAGGAACTGATGAATGCTTATTCTTGAGCTATTGTAGAGTCCTGGAAATGGGAGCCTGGCTAAAATAATTGCCTGTCAAAAATGAGTCACTTACAGAAGCACAGCATCAGCAACATGTTAGGAGGGAAGAGGATTCATCAGAGCCCTGCTATCCACAGGGAATGCCTGATTTGAGAGCAGTCAACACAGCTTCTTTAAGGTGCAAGAAGGGGGTCAACAAGTAGGTAGGTGAAGGTGATCTAGCTGATCCACCTGGATTTCCAAGAGGTTTCTGAAAATCTCTTTCATCAAAGAAATTAAGTGTGCATAGAAAATTAAACTGGATACAAAACTGGAAACAGAATATAGGACTAATGGTAATTTCTCAGCACCATCATTAGTCAAATTCTGCATGGATTTGTGCTGGAACTTCTTCTGTTTAAGATACACAAATTTTATCCCCTCGAGAAGAGGATGAGCAGGGATATAACAAAATTTGCAGAAGAAACAGCTATCCAAGGCACTAAGAACAAGAACTAGCCATGAGGAATTTTTTTTTACCTTAAGGGGCCAAGTGACTGGGCAATAAACTGGTAGATGAATTTCAGTGTAGATAAATGTAAAGTGATGCACATGGGGAAAACCAATCTTAGCTTCACACAAAAAATTATGAGCTCTGTACTGACCATTACCACTTGGGAGCAACACCTTCATGTTATGATATATAGGTCCATAAAAAACATCAGGTTAGTGTTCTATAGCAGTCAAAAGAGCAAAACAAATGTTAGGAATTATCAGGAAGAGAATAGAGAACAAAACAGAAAATATCATGCTGCAGTATAAATCCATGTTTTGCCCATGCCTTGAATGTTGCGTTCACTTCTGCCCTCCTCATCTGCAAAAGGACCTACAAGGTTCATAGAAGGCCAACAAGGATAATCAAAAGCAGGAAGAGCTTCAATAAGAGGAATAACTGAGTTGACTGGGACTCTTCATTATGGAAAAGAGGCATCTTAGGGGCATATAGTAAAGGTCCACAAAATCCTTAGCAACATAAAGAAGGTAGGCAGGGACTAATTGCGTCTTCCAATACAAGACCTAAGGACGAAGAAGCAAGAGCTGGGTTCAAAACCAGCACAAGGAGATGGTTCTTCATGGAAGTGGGTAGTAGACATGTGGAACTCCTTGCTATTGTGGATGCGAAAAAACGTACATGGGTTTAAGAAGAAACCAGACGAGCACTGCATAGATAGGCAAACACCAGACAATTCCTACACAACACCATGACAAACTACAAAGACCTCAGAAAATAACCCACTATCTGAGCAGTTGCAGCTAGAAGAGTACTGAGTAAGCACAGTACTGAGGAAGTATCCTGTGCATGGTGTGAACAATACAGCCCCTCTTTTGTTCTTATGCTCTACCCTTAGCTCTCACACAGAACCACCTGTGGCTGCCTTTCCATCCTTAAATGAGTGGCCTATTGTTGATTATCCTGTGCTATGGGAGAGAAGAAAGCGGTACTAATGATGCCTGCCCAGCAGACATGCCAGAGTCTGCATCTGACACCATCCAGGGCACTATGGTTCCTGAGCTGATCAGATGCTTAGCACTGCAGCATGAGCAGTTGCATCTCTACTTTTTGGCCTCCTCTGAAAACAGTTTAATTTTCAAGTCCATCTTTTCTGCATATACAAGTGTATGTTTGAGTATTGGTTCATTAAGTTAAAGAAAGCACCATTAAAAAGTCAACCTTTGCTCATATCAGTGCTGTGAGATAAGGTGGTTATTGCTTACTCTAAGCAAAAGGGAAAACCAAAGTGCTTCAGGAATTCCAATGCAGTAACACTTTTGTTTTCATGCAGTCACTATATTTTTTTCTAGACTGCTTCTTCTGCGCTTTCTTTTAAGCCCTTTGCTAGTGGATAGATCCTTACTGACATATGAATGAGGCATGAACTTCCTTCTGTGACCTTCATGTTCTCTTGATTGTTTTGGATACTTCACCTCTGCTTTCTGTATGCTAGATTTAATTGGCATTGGACTAGAGTCAGAAAGGCATAGGCTCAGTGTAGCAGATGGCAGCCCTGGATACACCTCTGCTAGAACTTGACATCATGTTGTATCCCCAACAAAACTTTTCTTAGTAAAGATAAGATATATCTCTTCCCATTTTTAATGCATTAAATCTTGGCACTAAGCCCAGAGAAAGTTTGGGAGTTTGGGCTATCATGTATATCTATTATCACTCCAGGAGTGTAATAAAAGAACATCTGAGGAGCAGCACAGCAGGGGGGTGATTCGTTTTTAACCTAAAGAGTAATGATCTAGCACCTTTCCCTGCTCCAGCAAGCAGAATGAATATATGTGGAAAATCTTGGTTAAGAAGCTTCTAAAGATGATGCTAATTCACTTCTCTTTTGTGTGTGTGTGTTGAATAATATTACTTCCTTGCTAACTATTTTGGATAAAAAGCAATGTTGGATCTAGAAATATATCCAGAGTGTGAACTTTTTAAAAGACTCTAAGCATGGACACCAGACAAATATAGGAGCCATTCTGCTTTACCTCACTGATTTCAGGTACCCCAAAGATTTCCAGAGTCTCACTACAGATTAAAAAAGGGACCACATCCTCAACCAGCACAGGTCACTTGGCTTCAGTGTGCAAACTCAGATCTATCTAATACATCAAGTGATCTTAGTCCAGAAAGTGCCCCATGCAGGTTCTGGTCTCTGATTACTGACAGGCTAGGTAAGAAAAAAACCCCAAGGAGCAAGCACATCATAAATAATACCCCAGTATTGCCCATCTAGTCTGCAATAACTATTCTCCCTACACCAAACAGTGGAGCAGATCCAGGTCCACTTCTCAGCCACAAAACCTCCGTGTCCTGTGTTGGGGGCTTTGCATAAGGGACTGGCATAATTTCGTGCAGTATATGTGCAGCAGCCCATGTATCAGCCTCCAGCTGACATACATTTAGTAGGATTCTTTAGACTTGTCAAGCTTGGCCTAGAGATTTTGGACCTTTTATTTTCAGATTTAGCCCAGCAGATTTACCACCAAGAATGAGAAAAAGTTTTTACCTCCCAAATCCCAGTTCAGTGGAAACCAGTATCTAAAGGAGTAGTTATTGCTTTACCAATGCCTAGTTGTTTACATCAGAAGTACCATTTTCTTCTCACCCCATTTCAACTGCTCTTTGGGTACAGTTAATGCCTTAGTAAAGGTGCCAAAAGGGAGTCCTTTCTCTGCTTGAACAAAAATTGCCGCTTTTAGCTTCTGTTTTATTTCTGTTTTGTCTGCATTTTAGACAAAGGCCGGCACTTTAAACAGCAATTTGGAATCAGTGTTTCCTGCTGTATTTCTCTTTCAGGCAGCGCTGATGTATGTACATTTTGAAAGGACAATCCTCCTTTGTCTCTCGGGCTGAACATGAAACACTGCCAGAGCAGCAGAGCAGAGGGCCGCTGGGAGGTGACCAGAGGCTGCCAGCTAGGCAATCTGGAGAAAGCGTGATGAAATCCTCTTCTCAACTACACTGCCTGTCTACTGACAACTAGAAAATACTTCCTTCATAGAAGCTGCTTGTGGTATTCAGTCATATATCATGTACGCCCTTCTGGAAAGTAATGGCCAAACAACACAATATTAAAGAGCCTCTTAAAATGATAATGGTGCATCTCAGTCACTAAAAAATATTGCCCTTTTACAAATGCTTAACCACAGCCCCATATTTTACCCGTATGTCATGTATTTCCTCTTTTTTCCCCCTCTATCTATACATACTTATATAATATAAATGCAGGAAAACAAACACATATATACTTAAAAACACAAATACAGTCTTGCAGAGAGTACAGTGTATTTTGTTACAGTGTGTTTTGGAAAGAGGTTTTGAAGTTCTATACATACAAAAGTCAATGCCAATAGTCTCCTACCAGATACATGCAGTAAAACCAAAGATGCAGCAATGCAATAACGGGGTCCCAGCTCAGTCTGCCTGGCTTCAGCGCAGATCCACCTCCCCAATGCAAGCCTGGGTTCCTTGCCTCTTGAATGACCAGACAGCGGGCCTTGATTTTCCTTGATTTCCACTGCATTAGTACTGACCTGTTGTTCAACCTCTCCCATTCTCAAAAGCAGCATTTCTCACTGCTTTGCCCCTTCCCCCTCAAAGGGTTTATGAACATTGTTGGCACTGGAAGGACTCTGTTCCCTCTCCACTCCCTGTAGAGCTCTCACTTCCTTCCTTGTTGGTCTCAGTGGGGTAAAGACCTTCTCATACCCATGGCCAGCTGTTTCGCTGTCTAGAGTAGGCTTCTCCATGGATGCACATGTGCTGCCTGCTGCATGTTGAACGGATTCAGGCAAGGTCTTTGAGTGGGAGTCAGTGAATCTGAGGATGCTGCAGCTGCTGTTTCAAGCATCAGCTGGTAACAGTTTTCTCTCTGCAGGCATCAACCTCTGCTGTCAGCTTTGTTCCCCCTGATGACTAAGGATCCAGTGCTGCACACACTTGGTACCAGAAGCTTTATGCACCAGCTGCTCTGGGGAGATAGGAGGCAGGGTGTGAGCAGTGTGGAACATTTTCTTGCACATGTAAAGCCCACAGAGCCTACATAAGAGTTTAACACTGACTATTATTGCCTTTCTTATGACTGTAGTCCGGCCTTTGAGATATCCTTTGAGGTAGGTATTAAACGAGAAGAGGTTTCACAGCATCTAATTTCAGGCATCTGATTCACTCTCCACCCCTGCCTCCCCTCCTTCCTCTTTACTGAGCGCAGGCAAAAGCACAGCACCCAAGGCTGGGAGCCCACATCGCATGCAGCTGTACCCAGGGCAACCCCAAGCGTGAACAGTCTCACACTCGGCATTTCCGAGACATTCACCCTCGTCAATCTCTGCTGCAAATAAATACTATATTTGTTTAAACATGGGGAACCCAAACAATGCCTGAACAACTTGCCTCTGGGTCCCTGAATAAACTGCAACCTGTAAGAGGCACGTCCCCACAGTACCCCGCAGGCCCAAGGACAGTTCCTGCCTGCAGTGAGCTCTCTCTTTACCTCTGTGATAGAGAGGGATGACGTCTCTAGAGTTAGGCCTCCTTAAATATGTTTCCCCAGGCAGATTTCAGCGATTGGCAGGTACTCTGCCAATATCTGCCATGCAACTGGCAAAGGCTGTCAGGGCCCTGGGTGCATCATTCCCCCTCCTTGGGGTATGGCGTGCGGGCTCCAGGCCAGCCTGGGAATTGCTCAGCCTCAGCCTGCCCTCCAGCAGAGCTCCTGTGAGGAGACGGAGAGGCCCTGGCGAGGGCTGACCCCGGCCTGGGGGAGCTGCTTTCGTGCGAGGGCCTCCCGCAAGGCCTGGCCTGAGCCACCCCCGCCCCGCACGGCCCTGCCGGTGCCGGGCCCCAGCCCCAGCTCCGGACTCGCATCCCAGCCCGGCCTCAGCCCACCCCATGCCCAGGGAGGTGCCCGATGCCCAGGGCTGCCCCAGTGCCCCCCGCCTGCCCTGCTCCTGGCTGGGGCGGTGAGACAGGCCCTGGCTGCCGGGCTCTGCCTGCCCGGCTCTGCCCTGGCAGACCCCATGGGGAGCCCCTATAGCCGCCTCAGGAGCTCTGACAGACATTGTCCCCAACCAGGGGAGAATCTGTGTACGCCATCACGTTGCACACCTGCGTATGTGCCCCTGTGCACCTCCGAGAAAGGCGTAGCCCTCAGAGCAAAGGCCTGCAGCCCACATTTGAGCTGAGGCGGTTCGACTCTGACAAAGAGCAGGGGCAGGGGCACAGCACTGAAGCTGAGGGGCTCCTGAGGGTGGCAACCCCGGAGCAGAGGCCTGGTGGCCACGGCGTGCGTCGCACAGGGGCAACAAACCAAGCAGCTGCAGCCTTTGCATTTCCCAGTCATGCTTTTTCCCTTCTGTTTGCTGCTCTGGCTTGATTTATCATGTTTATAATGCAAACGGCAAGTACGTTCAGATAGGGGCCATGTCGTGCTGTGTCTTCTCTCAGAAGTGCAGTAACGATTATTTTTTTTTTATCAAGTAGTTGTCAATACTCATCTGATTGTTCAAGCAGACCCAAAAGAGAGCCCTGCCATTTTTTCACTAGGAATAAATAGGGAACCGACTAAGATTTCTGAAGAGCTGATGCAAAAAAAAAACCATACCTGTGTCTGTTTGCATCTCCTGATTAGAAAAGACAGGTTTTACCAACAGATGTATTTGCTTTTTGCATTTAACACATACTATATGTCAAAACAGCAGACTACTGACCCCAGAGGACAAATTTTAATACAAAGTACAATTAAATACAGCATGTGCACAGCCAAAATCCAAAAGGACAGAGTCCACACGGTCTTCAGGTGCCAAGCATTGAGACCTGTGACCTGAAACTGTGAGTTTCTTCTCAGGCCTGAGCATATATTAATCTCATAAAAGCAGGGAGATGACATTGCACTCACTGCATTTTCTTATGTCCAGCTTTAACACAATCTAATGGCCATATGAAGCAACCACAATGGTTTATTATTACTTGCTGAAAGGGAAGGACAATTGGATTTGAATGAATACATAAACTGTTGCCAAATAGATTCCATGCAATCTATATTATATATGCATAATTATAGACATACACACACACACACACCTTTGTGGCATCAGGTAGTAATTAAGAAAGAGGAGATCAGATATCCTTCTTATGCAGCTGAATTAACATATTCCTTGGGAATATGTTTTTTCTCAATACTTTTCAGGCTTATTTATTTCATGTTACTGACTCACTGGTAACCATTGTTATAATTCAGATTTCTTCCGCACCAGGCTGGGCAACCAGTGGGCTGACTTAGCCATTCCTTACGCATCCTTCATTTCTGTTGCTAAAATATAGATGTTCCCCAGCACTTCACTTGGTTCTTGGCAGCAGCATAAATTAAGCACAAATATTTATTTGATTCCCCTTCTCTAAAGTTTCTTGCACCCTCATCTCTTCAGGGTGGCCACATGTTGTTCAGGATTGATCCCTTACTGAGAAGCATCCTTCTTTCTCTCCTGCTCAAACACTTTCAGTGCTAATTTTCAGACTTTCTTCACCCATTTTGGTCGTGAAGGAGCTGTATTTTGCACAGTTCTGTTTTGCTTCCAGCTTCTACCAAATGACGCTATTATAAAACCCATTGCTTTTTTATTTCATTTAGACTGACTATCAAATGTTCAAAGTAAGGGTAAAACTCAGAACATCCTCTCAGAAAACAAATGCTGGTGAAGGAGACGAACAGGAAGAAAGAGCCATATAAAGATTCACTCTTCCCAGGGGATGAGGCAGAGAAAATGGTCTTTCTGTTCATTTGGTGCAGTATTTTAGATATCTCTCTGACAGAGCCATATAAAACCTAAATCTGCAGTGTCCCAGCTCCAAGCAGGGTTTAACTCATTAAAAATTTTTCTCTTAAGTATCTTATGACAAATAAAGGTACCAAACTATTTCTAATCTAAATGCTTTTGAACTCAACAAAACCATAGACTGGCACAAAACCAAGAGGAGCTAATCCTACATATACTACACCTTTGGCTCCTCAGCCACCTTTCTTGAAGAAATGTGTGCCTTAATGTTTCACTATACACATAGGAGCTCATTAAACATACTCTTCTAGATCTCTTAAATAAAACTAAGGACTGTTAAAGAAAGAAGCAGTCATATAGCTGGAGACACCAGGTTACCTTACTCTGCCATCCCAGCCATATTTACTCATTCATTTCCCTAAGGCTTCCAAAATGACTTTTCTCTCTGATATTATTGTATGCCATTTTCAACAAGATGTCTTTAAATACTTAAATAGTACTGGTTTTTACTACCCATAGCAAATGACTCTGGCTATAAGCTTTACCTCTTAAGTTCCTAACACACTGATGTCAGATAATACTTTATTCTCTTCTAGATACCGTTCTTGATGAAACAGTGCACTGTCCAATAACGTCCAGGCTATAGCAACTCTAGCCAGTGATCCACCTCTACTTATGTGAGACTATTTATTGGTCATATTGCATCCCATTCCGCATGCTCAGTCAAAAAAATAAAGTAAGAAATAATGAGGGTTTCCCAAAGCACTGGCAGACAAGTTTTGAAACAAGATTGTGCCCTTCTTTCTGTAGATAGCTAAGGTGTAGAAAACATTGCAAAAAACCCCCTATTTTCTTGCAGAGGAATTAAGCTGGATGAATAACCAGACACTCTCTCAAAACACATGCAGTGGTGGATTTTAGCGTTTGTAGTGGAACTACAGTTTCTAAAGAACAGCTAGTATATGGCAATTCCCAGGGTCTGCTAGTCTCCACACAATGCCCTGGTAACGTGAGCCTATCCATGACATAAAAGGATGTAACTACTGCAGCAGGGCTTTCGCCAGTGCAAAGCACAGCGAGTCTGTGCTCCCAAAGCATAATATTCCCTGACTCTCTGCTTACAAAAAGACATGCATAAAGATCCTTTGGAATGAAAGCTCAAAGTTCCCTGTGGTAGAATTAGCTTTTAATCATTTTGGAATTGTTAAAAAAAAAAGAGAAGCAAATCCATGGTTAAACAACTTGGGGAACAGACCTTAATTTCTAGTTGTTTTCTAATCTACCAGAAGATTTGTCTCCTGTGTTCATTTGCATACAACCTTAAGAAATACTCATACTTCCCACTACTGTAGATCCTTCCATCTCAGGAGCTTAGAAGATCTTTTCAAACATGAATATGCTGCATATCACACAGCCCCTGTGGTCCTGAGAAGTCTAGGTAATCCCTTAGCATGTAGGCATCAGGCAAACAATATACTTCCTCAAGACTACACAATGAGCTTAGATAGACCTATGCCTCAGTCACAAGCTAATTTTTCTTCTATTCTCAAGTATCTTAAGGATTAATCCTGACAAGTCTGGGTAACAGTAATGGTTCAAACATTATGTTTTTATTAAAAAGATCTTTTAATAAAGAAAAAAGTGCCCATTTTTTAGGACATCCAAAATTAAATAATCACTTTTCATGTTCTTCACCTACCCTTTTCAGAAGCAAAATAGAAAAATGAAAAAAAGGGAAGAGAAAAAGGGAGTTTACATCACACAATCACAAAAAAAAGAAAAGCCACACAAGTCACACCTTTTTCACCACAGCTTTTAAAGCGTGTAATAAATGTTACATTGATATTTTTAGTTATTTAATAAGAATTTCTAGCCAGTATTTGACCAACTCATTTGCTCAACTCAAGGGCATTATCAATAGTACATGATTCTAATTCTGTGCCAGGTTTACATGTCTTTGCAGACTCAGACCCTTAGACATCAAACAAAGCTGAAAGGTTCATGATTTTTAAGCTGATATTTAAAGCCTTTATTGCATGTTGCATTTATACTGGAAAGGTTAAACTGATCACATTTTCTGAGCATCTCTGCAGTTTTCCTTGTTTTTACAAAAAGCAAATATTTGAGGTTAGTGAAAATCACAACAGCTTCGGAAGGGGGGGGAGATAAAAATCAAAAGGTAAAACTCTTGTTGCTGTGACACATTTTTAAGAGGCTTTCTCATACTCACATGATGGGAAGAATGCAGGATGTGCAGAAGCCAAAGAGGGAGAACTTCTTAGCAGGTATTTTGAGGACAGCTGAGAAATACTGTACGAATAATTCTGGTGAAACTGTTTGTGTTCCAGACTCACAAAGAAAACAAACGAAAAAGGAGAGTAGTTTCTCAAATCTGTTTTATTCTTCTCTCAAAAGAGAGAATACCAAGACTGTGTTTTTATCTATTTTGATTCATATGGTGTCTATCACTGAGGTAGCTGGACCCTGCAGAATAGCAACAAAATAAAGAGTAGGGAAAGAAACACACTTGCTGAAGAGGCAGATGAAAAGACAAAAACTTGTCTGTCTTATTTATTTATTTAGAGCTATAAAAACTTCCAGAAGCACCTCTCTGCTCTGAATCCCATCTCATGAATTAAAATACCCACTAATATGCAATACAGAAAGGACAGCTCATCACAATTCAGCACATAAATATTCAACAGTTATCATGAGGAAAAATAAGCTGAAGGCTGTTCATCTCTCAACCCAGTCTTCCCTAAGAGCCTGGAGAAAAGACAAATTTTGAAGGTTAAAAAGGCAGACTAAAAAAAATCTCTGGAAAATGGTGGTAACACCACTGAAGTCAAGGATACCACATAGAGTGAAGCATTCAGAAGGCCTTGCTCAGCATGGCACTTATGCATATGCTTAGTGGTGAATGAGAGAATGATCATATGGAGTATTCAGTCATTCATCTGTCTAAGTGCCTAAGGTGTTGCTCCAGAATGCATGCTTGGCCACAGTGAGGAAGTTGAATTTAAGGCATGCTGCTCTTCTCCTGGTCAGCTCTCAGTGCAAGGGAGAAAATAATCCCTAATGAGGATGAGACATAGATTTTTATCCTGTGTGTTCTGCACAGTCTCTTTGATATAGGAGAAGGTGCCTGAAAATTTAAAAGCCAAGAATTTCCTACTCTGGAAGCAAGAATAGTTACTTTCTGATCCCAAGTCAGCATTGCGGAGAAAAAACAATTCATAATTGTGTTGGTTCTTTCTGCAACACATTTCAGTGGTAATTCTGACTAACCAAAATGTGAGTTATTCTAGTTTATTGACATAAATGTAACAGTCACCAGTTCTGATGATATCTGATGATGATTTTTCTCTACAAATGCTTGCTGCTAGCAGACAAACAGGAGAAATATGCATTGGAAGGCAGTACCAGGTCAGCCTGATATCTTATTGAGCAGCCCATCTCTGAGATCAGCTAATCTTAGAGGAATTAAGATTTCCTCCTGCTTCTGAGGAAGAGCTATAACTTTAATAATGTGAACTGTATAAAAAAATATATTCATTCCACAATATATTTATTTGGGGTTGTTCAGCCTGGAGAAGAGAAGCTGCGGGGAGACCTTATAGCAGCCTTCCAGTACTTAAAGGGGGCCTATAGGAAAGACAGGGACAGACTTTTTAGCAAGGCCTGTTGTGACAGGACAAGGAGCAATGGTTTTAAACTAAAGGAGGGCAGATTTAGACTGGATTTAAGGAAGAAATGTTTTATGATGAGGGTAGTGAAGCACTGGAACAGGTTGCCCAGAGAGGTAGTGGAGGCCCCATCCCTGGAAACATTCAAGGTCAGGTGGGATGGGGCTCTGAGCAACCTGATCTAGTTAAAGATGTCCCTGCTCTTGCAGGGGGCTTGCGCTAGATGACCTGTAAAGGCCCCTTCCAATCCAAAGCATTCTATGATTCTATGATTGTATGATATTTCCCAGTTTGGCTTGGATTCCAAGGTGTGACAATTATGTTTATATCCCAATGCAATTATAGATGTTTCCATTCATTATCCATACCTATATCTCAACCTTTTGGAAATCCTGCTAAATAACAGGAAAAAATAATACCCAGTTCACTGTTGTTCAGTATTGTTAGTTTTGGCACTTTCTGGACAGTGTTATTGCCTTCGGGTGGAGGTGAACACTGATCATGCTTCCCTTCATTGCTCTGAGCAGTTGTGGCCTGGCTGTCCCACTGAGCAAGAGGAAGATTTAGAGAGCAAACGCAGCAGTCATCAGCATGGCTGATAATTTTTGCTTTTGCCCATACAGTTCTTTGTTTGAGTGCACAGTTAGCTGGCGTCTCACTCTGCTGAAGTCCAAATATTTCATGTTGTTGTTTTGCTAAACATCACGAAAAGGGACAGGTTTCTTCTCCATAGAAGGTAATCCAAACAGATCAGGACAATAGCATGAAGGTACTTTGTACCTACTTTAACAAGACCAGTTACCTTCCACTGACTTTTTGATGAATATCGTCAAATCAGTGGAGAGGCACTCATTTTGGAGTTAGCACAAGCTAGAAGAATACCACGCTCTGTGGCATCATATCTGCCAAAGCTTCAGGAGGAGGTATTCTCTACTGGTAAAGGAGGCAAAGTCTGAGCCATGGGAATGTTACCCTCATGGAGGGAAGGCATTGGTATTAACATTCCTTCATGGTTTATCCTTGAAGATAAGAATTAGCTTTCTATTAACATCAGAATTTACTGCATCCAGGGCTTAATGCAGAGGCTCCTGAAGGAGAATAATAAAGCTGTGCTTGCAAGGCCTGTGCCACTGCCAAAACATCACCTTCTCAAATTTTGTCTGCTCCTTGCAGCACTGTCCAATCCATAGTGTTTGAAAGATCATAGCAGCTTTTTACTAATACAAATTTACCTGTTCAGATTCTGCCATAAGAAACTCCAGTAATGTCTATACTACCCCTGACTGGCATAATCCCAGTGGTGAATCTGTCCCAGTGTCCTTAAGATTGTATTCCCTCCATTTTAATTTCATTTGCACTCAGATGTCTGTAGAAATTGTTTCATCAATCCACTTTTATCTCTCATGCTATTTAAGAAAATAAAGTAGGTCAACGGTCAGATAAATTTGAGCAAAAAATGAGAAATATGATCTTTTTCTCCCCCTTTTCCTTTTCAATCTCATTTTGGAACTGAATGTTACCAATCCTTGGAAGGATGCCAAAATTCAATATTGTGCTGATGAGAACATGTATAATGTATAAAGAGACACTTCAAACAGTGCATAAAATCTGAGGCACAAAATGTCTAACAAGGCTAAACCAAAGGCTTTGTAAAAGTTACAGCAGAACCAATTGGTCAAGAGCTCTTAAGGCTGTCCCATCCCATTCAACTACAGATGTCAGTAACTGACAGGTCAAGATT
Source organism: Ciconia boyciana (assembly GCF_034638445.1). NCBI lineage: Eukaryota > Metazoa > Chordata > Aves > Ciconiiformes > Ciconiidae > Ciconia > Ciconia boyciana. The sequence goes on along the minus strand of NC_132935.1, from coordinate 55,471,058 downwards.
TCTTTGCTAGAAAATTGCTATGACCCCAGTAAATCAGAGAATGACATTAAAGGCTGTGAATTTAGACACACAAAAAAGCATCCATTAATAAAGATCATACATACAAAGATATTCCAAAGTTTTGGTTTTGTTTTTTTTCTTTTTTCCTCAAAAATAAATCTATGTTGTGTTGGGAGTCCCAAAACCCAGGGGCCATAAAATGATGGGTAAAACTCCTGGGTAAAGCTAGTTATTTTATCTAAAGCTTTTTTTTTGCCTTTTTTTTAATATGTGGAGTACCAAATCTACACTCAACACTGTAGAGAGAACAGAGGCCCTTCCTTCTCTTTAGCTCCTTACTCCTTCCACAGACAAACAGGAATAAATGCTACACACCCAGAGTTATGGGTGAATGGATGTATATTTTATGTGAAGTCTTTCAATATTATATGTTTTAAATCTGTTCAGCCATGCACACCTGAATGAGTAAGTGAGCATCCAGGTTTAAAATTCAGGATCCAGTTTAGAGAAATAATAAAGATATCCCCCAAAATACTTCTTTCTTTTTTTCTTTCTTTTTTTTTTCTTTTTTTTAAGTAGAGGGTGGAAATGCTCCAAATACAAAAATTTATCTTATGATGTGCTTCAGGAAAAATTATAGACTATGTAACTACATGACATGAAACATTGGTGACATTCACACTTTGCCCTTTGGACTAAACCTGCCAGGATTAGAGCTTTTCATCAGCCTTCCTGAGACAAAATTGTGCATTGCTCCCTGTAAATTAGAGCCCTGGTGTGAGACAAACACTCAGAGAGGTACATGGGGACTGTGAGCGTGAACTTGAGCCTGCATTCTCCAGAGCTCAGACTCCCTTCCACAGGAGTGAATGAGAACATGTAGAACAGGAGAGAGATTAAGAAATTAAAAAAAAAAAAAAAAAAAAAAGGAAAAAGGGGGGACTCCAAAACCCTAATAACGCACCTATTGTAAAGCTTGTCCCACACACAATCATTATGTATATACATACACACATACATCATACATGCACTGATCAGCACAGTTGAGTTGATTAAGGACTAGCCAAACTCATTGCTACATGGGCTAATAGCAACTTACTAGCCAGATAAAGGGAAAAACAAGGAAAAATGTGCTTCATTGGGATGTCTAAAGCACATTATTTCCTGGGGCTATCCTTGCTATGGCACAACATGTTGCAGCATCTCTGTCTGAAGGCTATGCCCAAAGGCAGAGTGTAGCCTTATGAAAATAAATGCAAGTGATATTATAAATATTGTGGCCCTTCACAAGATATCACTTAGAGGAAACAGACAGAAGTAAAATTCAGCAATGTAAAAATGTGAGTTGCAGAGCATGTTCCTATGATGGAGGAAGGCAACAAATTAGGAATATATGTAGTAATAACTGTGAGCAAGATTGAACATCCTCATATGTATCATCATATTCACAGAGCTGTCATCGAGGGTCAGGAGCTGTTTCCTTTATAAACAGTGTCACTCACTATTTCACTATTCAGCTGTTTTCAGTCATTGTAGGCTGAAACTTGGCATTCACATAATCAGCTCAAATGCAAATCTGTCTCTAAAAATGACTTAAATGGGTTAGGCCAAATTTAGTACTGGAGCAGTAAAAATAATAATTTAGGTATGGTTACATATTGGCTGACAATAATAATATCACTTCTAACCAAATGCAAATTCAAAAGTTTTAAAATATAGCAGCCAAAAAGTGCAGAAGTCTGCATCTCAATGCATATTAATCAAAAAAAAAAAAGCAAAAGAAGCACAAGTTTGTTCCTTCCCCCACGTAGTAAAAATAAGTCTACCAATTACATCAGAATTGACATCAAACTGCCATTTTCCTCATGTAAAGCCTTTACATGAGGGAACTGAAGCTGTAAGGGACCTCTGGAGGACACCTGGGCCAGCCTCACTTGAAGGAGGGCCCACGTTAAGTGCAGGCGAAGAGCTCCGCTCGAGAGAGTGTATTACTTACAAATTCAGGTATTATTCAATGTAACAAAACTGAGTCTAAAGCAAGAGAACAAGTGAAGACTAGCCTTCAAGCATTCTTGCTTTTGACAACGAAGAGATCTATTCAAGCAAAATAGGCTCTAAGCTCCCAGTGTTTCAGCATCTGGTTTTTATAGCAACTTAGTCTGCTGCTGGTTTCCAAAACATCCAAGCTTTGAGTCTAAGCCTTCTCTCATTTACACCAAGGTAAATTTATATTTGATCCAGTGCAGCTGTGAGTGCAACTAAAGTATGTGAGAGCTAAATCAAATACAGTTGTTTCCTTTTCCTTTCAGCTGAGTCCCCGTTAAGTCCTTATTCTCTAGACTGCAGCCTTCCCCTATGTGCTTTTGAAAAGTGTTTGTGCAGGACGACAAAAGAAAGTTATTGTCAAGATTTCTTGTAAGATTCTCACCTCTTTTCCACCCTTGTTTTCAATTCCTTGCTGGCTGAAAATAACAAGCTCCTGAAAATACTTACCAAATTGGGAATAGTATTTTATTCAGATCTTCAAAGAGAGTTTAATGTTGGAACAATTATTTCTAGTAAATCAAACTTCGCATGTTTAAAGAACTGTTCTTTTAACTGCAAGTGCCCACTTCCATGGCTCTTTCTCACCACATTTTCAAGCACTTTCTAACACCATGGAGAGAAAAAATAGGGTTGGGTTTTTTTCATTATTACAGTAAGTACTGAAAACACAGAGTTCATGACTCACCTCACCCCAGAGCCACTGGATTCCCAGTGCTCTTTACCATATGAAAGAAGAAAAAAAGAATGGCATCATTGTCAAAAAATATAAGTGGAAACAGCTAACATGTATGAGCAGACTCCATGCATCTTTGAATACGGAGATTTGTTTCTCCAGAGTTACAGAGCCTGTGACAAATGACCACCATGATTAATTGCTCTTTTTCAGCAAGCACAAAATTTGAGTCATAATTTGTTATAAAGGAATAGTTCCATAGAATACTTATTCAGCCTCAAAAAGACCAAGTTTGTCATCACTCAAGACAACAGCCAAACAATAATATAAATGGATTGAAAGGCAAATAGATTTTCAGACTGGCATATTGTCCTTTCACCTGTATCCCCCACATACATCAATTGGTGTCATATCTGATATATTGATAGCAGGGTCATTGTTGCCCACATGTTTATTAGTTTCCACAAGTAAGATTCTGTCTTATTAAAATACCAGTGTCAATATGAGTTGTTAGGATTTAAAAAGTCTTGCCTTGGGAGTTAACGTTTTATTCAAGCTCTGACCTTGAATGTTTATGCCATGCATTGTTTTTCAAAAACTAAATGATATTTAGCTCTGTTGCAGGCTACCTAATTTTGACTCACCCATGCTTTTAACAAATGAGTGCAGCAAATGTTTGCAATAATATCATGTATTAATTTCTCTGTTGTGTTTAGAGTGTGTCTATTCAAGCAAATAGCCACAGCAAGGCAAAAGTTGGAAGGATAATTTCAGAGCTGGGGCAGTAATTACCTTCCAGTCACCTTCTGAAGATGAATGAGTTTTGCACAGTTCTGTTGATGCAAACAAACCACAGAAAATATGTAAGGTAAATATCAAGCTCCTAGTTGTAGTCGGTCCAAATTTAATAACAAAATCTCACATTATTACAGCATCTTCAGGAGGGTACTACCTTTGCTTAAAGGCTCTATATCACTTCTTAGGTTTTCCTTTCCTCATAACAAAAAGTCCTCTATTTGAATAAGCAAACAGACCCTTCTCTGACCCCAAGCTATTACATTGGAAAGCATGAAACAGATATTTGAAAGAAGGAACCTAGCACTTTGGCCTTATTTTCAGGCCATTTTACAGCTGACATTAATCCTAGGCTTTGCTGTAGGCTTGCATTCATCTCAGGGTCACATTCTCAATGTTTATTCAGACTGTGTCCATTGGCTTTGGTTTCTCCTCTGTAGTGCCTTCTGTTTCTTCTGCTGTCCCACACAAACAAATATGCATAAAAACACTGAACAATACCCAGAAAAATCCCCTTGATTTAAATGATTATGGGTGCTTATGTTTAAGTTGGAGGCTGCAAATGACTGTTTTGGTTAATAGATTCAAAAGAAGCTTGACTCTTTCTTATGTTTAAAACCGATGTTGGGAGCAGTTACATTTTCTTCAAGAGAGGCTATCAAAACTGGTAAGTGCTTTGCAGAAAAAAAAAATGCTTTAAAAATATGTAAGCATTTGCCCGATGGTAGCTTTAGTCCATTTTTAAATCTCAAGTCTTTCTTTTTGTCTAGTGGTAGACAATGGGCCTGTCAAGCAGTTTGTAAACCCATGCTTTGAGGAAGCATTGAGGGTTGGACTAGATGATCTTTAAAGGCCCCTTCCAATCCAAACCATTCTATGATTCTATGAAGTGAAACTATATAATGACAAAATGTATAGTGGTATTATATCTTGATTAAGCACTTAGAGAAAAATATCGGAAAAATTATGGATATGCTCTCTGTTTTTCAAGACTGTTTTAAGAAAGCATTTTGATACTTCTCATGAAGGATTAAACAAAATTTTCCCTTACTTCTAGTTTTCCCCAGCTGGTTTACAAGACAAATCCCAGCTATGTCTTACAAAGTGTTGTAGAACATCTTTACAGAAGCTTTCTATTGGCTTTGTATCTGTTTATTGTTTTTTTGTAGTTTGTGTCGTTGAGAAATTGCTGCAAATTAGGTTGCAAGCCCAGACACATTTCTGCTTCACGTCTGCAGTTCTTTTCATGTCAAATACATATGAAGTGTTGGACATTTGTCTCTGAGTGGGAGCTAACAGCAACAGCTCTAGACAAGTGTGAGAGCGGAATTAGAAATTCCCAGTTCTGTGATACCCTCATTATATCTATATATTAAATTCTTCATGGCTGATGCTCTGAAATTAGTAGATTGGCTGCGGAAGAACAAGCTAGAAGTTGGTCACTTCCCATGTCACGAACCATCTGCAACTTCACTGACAACACTTCAACAGAGCAGCGCTGCCCATGTTAACATGAACTTTACCTCCACACTACAGTGGCAGAAGGTTTAGGATGACTGTAGTGTACCAGGATCATGTGGTACTGTAGGTCTCATAACAGCATGGGTTGCCTTGGACTTTCTGCAGATGGATGTGGCCTGCCAGTGTCAAGGGGGGGAAAGGCTTTATGCAATCCACAGGGTTGGTTAGATGGGAGCCATAAATTTCAGCTGGAGCTTCTAGAAATTTGGTCTCAAAGTTCCTACTCTGTTGGGTGATTATAGCCCACAGAGGGGTTCATTTCATCTATTATTCATTAATATGGCAATAGTCCACTTAGAATAACCTCAGTTCAGTTTGTTTCATATTTAACTTTGGTTCATCCCAGGTGTGAGTTTAGAGTGGTGTGTAGATTGACATACAACATTTTAAGCTGTCCTCTAGGTAAAATAAATTGCAAAAGCAGGTGTTACAAGGAGTAAAACTAATAGCATACAGATTTTGAGATTCACTTCTCTGAAATGCAAAGGCCACCTTCTGTTACATCAATTTCATCACTCATTGAGACCAGTGTTACTGAAGATTTACACAGGTATGCCTAGGAACAAAATCCATTCCCAGATTTTTCACATCAATTAGTGAAAAGTTGATAAAATAAATTTTTTATCTATTCCCCTGGTTCCCAGATCACCTTTCTGTAAATGCCAAGCATCCCATTTATTTTATCACTAACTATAAAATATCTGCACAAAGCTCTGGAGGACAGAAATCCATCACAGTATCTTGTCACCACAGAGTTTAATACTCTCTGATGTGTTTTCCTTGCTCAGATAATATTTTTGCATCCCTTTTGTCTCAAATAACACACAGGAAAGACATTTGTCTTTACTTCCACTGATAAAGAACCCTAATCAGGTTAATTTTCTTGCCACATAGCTATGTTTAATGAACTAGTATATTCCCATTTCCAGAATCCATCAGCAAGTCTATCCAAATCAGCCTTGCTCCATTATCTAAATTTCAATTAAATGGGGACTCCACCTAGACTTCATATTAGAATATCAGTCCCTTTCATGACTGTTCGGTTTCCTCAGACAATTCCTCTGCATCTTTGCCTTAGTCACTCATAGGCCTGTGTGCGCGACAGGGTAAGTCTGGGTCCAGACCAGCTGCATGAGCATTTTGAGGCTGGGGGAGGGATAGTTACTCAGTGAAAGCAATAAATTCTCCAAAATCAAAACTATTAGGTAATAATTGGTTCCAAAAAAAGTTTTTATTTAACAAGTTTAGGCAAGCATGTCCTTTTGACAATTTTCAAAATTTAAGTTAATATTAGTACTCTAACAGAAAAGTAATTCACCTTGCTTGAGACATTTGTTAGTTCACTTGTTTTCAGATTGTTGATTTGTTATCTTTTTAATATTTGGAGAGGAAGGCAAAACAAGACAGCACAGCTTTACTCTGAGGTTTCTTCAGGCTATTATGAGAGAGACAATACTGAACTCAATGGATCAGTTTTCTACCTGATCCCATGTGGCATGTCTGATATTCTTAGTAAGACTTTTCCCACTATTAGTAGTGAGAAACTCTTTAAAAACTGAAAATGGAAGAAAAACAGCCTCTCCACTATGTTATATTTGAAACAGAGAAGCATCAGCCACAGAGGGACCAGAAAGGGAGTCAGGGTTTTATTTCTATATCCAGAGTGAGGACGAGCATGGCTTCTTGATATACAGAAATAAAATACTTGTACTTGCTGCAAGCCAGCATGGCCCTCTGTGCTATGGGGCACCTCTAGGAAAGGTGCAGTCATGGGAGCCTGACTTTGGGAGACAGGTAATGGTGCTCAGATGGAGACCATGAAGTCCCAAGTAATGAGTTCTCTTTTAAGCAAAGTAACAGACTCTTTCTCTTTCAAGATGCAGTTAACTAAAGTTGATGTTGTCTACCTTCATGCTGAGAAAGGGCATACACAGAGTCAGGCAAATACCAAAACCTAAAGGTAAGACAGTTAAGATTTAAGCTCACATTCAGCAGTCTTTAGGTTCAGATCCATTACATGAAGTTTAGTCACCCACAGTTCATGGTCAGCGTGTTATGCTGCCTTTCAGATGAGGAGAGTGTGGCTTGTCTCCTGCTTGATAAGTCCTATAATGCTCTCTTCAGCTGGTCACACCTGATCTTTCAGGACTTTTTTCCCCCTTTTTACCTCCTCAGTTAGCCAGAATACTATAAACTTTTCAGAATCTCTGTAGACATTTGAGTCCCCAATATGTTGATTATGCCAATCAGGAAAGAATAACACTGCCTGCAACATTATTGTTAAAATGAACCTTATGCACCTTCTTTTTGCAGTCTTATAGTTAGCAAACTAACTCTGGTGACTCAGCAGCATGTGCCTAATGATGGAATGAGCACTCTGAGTGGATGAATAAATGGGATAAGGTGAGAAATGTCAGAATTGGAGTAGGTGTCCATAGGTCACACCTAACATTTGGTATTGCCCCTACCTCAGTTCATAATAATGACTGCTTCAAATTCATCTATGAAACACTTCCAGGATCACAGCCTTGTGAATAAGGATATGCTTAGTGGTCTTACACACGTGGTTATCTATGACCTCCAGGCTTTCCCAACCTCAGGCATACTGCCTACTCATCAATAGCAGATTAGGGTAGCAGGCTTTCAGAGTACAGTCAAAACACTTTTCCTTATTACCAAAGCACGTCTCATTCTGGTATCTGTGCTGAAGGGCTGGAGCAAGTTCTTCATACAACCTCAGGAACATGTCTTTCCACACCCAAAAGTTCTGCAACCGCTTCTTGTTATTTAAGTCATCACCACAATGTGATCCTGCCACTCAGGAGTTATTTGCTGTTCTCAAAAATGTTGCTTAGTGAAATGCAACAACCTGCCATTCTTCTGAAGTGTTTGTCCTATCCATTCATCTCCCTCAAAAATTTTTGTCTACACTTCAGCACACCCATCAGTTGAATTTCTAATCAGGAATAATTTAAATCTCTGAACACAGATGGAAAATATAGCCAATCTACAAGATCTGCTACAGATGCAGAATTCCCTCAAGGATCCATAAGTAAAAAGAGACATGTGAAGACACTGAAGTGTGTAGATAGCTAGATATTGTGATGTAGAAAGCATTACGAGATGTAGAATAGAAATCTGGGGAACCTGACCATGAGTTCACTGAACTCTCATAGTGCTATGCAAAAATGCTCCAGAGGGAGTCACGTAAATATTACAGGTAAGCAGAGGGAAAAGTCTGCAATGTGAAGATCTGCAACATCAAAATCTAGAGTTCAGAGTTCTGCTATAATCAATAGGAGGAAACAGGTAATTGCAGAAAACCACTCCTCTCAAACTGCTGCTCCTACAGAAGACCAGATCTGTCATGCTCTAGAAGTGATGTAGGCATGTTATAGCCTTCCAAAGTTAGGTGAGATAAATTCCACCCACTTATGATGCAATATGTTATATTTGAGACAGGAACTGACACAACCTTTTGTGGTGAGGACACCTAGGAACAGCAAAAGTAACCAAGCGTTTAAGTGCTCTGACTGTGGTTGAGTCCTCACCAAAAGCTGTGATAGAGACAGTTACTTGTTTAGCCGTGGTCTGATTTATACCTGCAGGTATTACTTGGAAATATCTGTTTAATATTTTCTTAAGCTCTGATTGGTTATTTTAAAGTTAAATAAACAGTTCTTAATGCATCTGTGATCCTCATACTCCTGGCTATGCATGAGTAATAAGCATTCACTGAAAAAAGAATGCATAATAAATGGAGGTGTTCAGGCTTTTTAACCAGCGTACATGACAAGCTTCATTTCACACCCAAAATATTCAAAACAACCAAAGAGAAAAAAGAGCATGAAAAGGCCCTTCCCAGCCTTCTGTTCAATAGCCCAATCTACTCACAATTATATTTCAGGAAAACCAAAAATTATTCCAGGTTATGTCTTTTTGAGTGCTTTAGGGCACAATTACCTTCTCTGCACCATTAATATCTATAAACAAAACTCAGCAAAATAACTCTCTAAAAATAACTAAAGATATAAACACAGACTGAAAATCAGCTATGTTCTGCATCACAAGATGAGGCATGCATTTTCCTCCTGCCTGGAATATCTGTGTTTTTCAGGAACACCCAAGCCTGTAGAGGCTCCCAAAGCTTTTACCTTGCTAGATGAACAGTAGACTTAGTGCTTGACATTTGGGGCCAAAGCCTGGTTGCTTTACTCACATACATAATCCCACAGCACCTGCAGGCCAAAGGTACCTTTCAGTGTCTCTGGTGAAACTCTATAGCAAGTTAATTGACTTTTGTTCAGATATATAGATTAACTAGGTCATAACCTACCCCAGTGGGACTGTTGAAAAGATCAGAGCAAGCAACATCCTTATAGCCTGCACAATTAAAAGGCTCCCTTATTTTTTCTCTTTAAGGAAAGAGAGTTATTTGCTAATGAAAGCAAAAGGAACAGCAAGCACACATGATGTTGCTAATTCTTTTTCATTTATTCTGTTTCACTCTTTCATGGTAATGTTTCCTATAGTAAAGAAAAGAATATTCCTATTGGCTTTCTGCTGTGAATATTCCCTGGCTTTGGCAAAACCAGGATGTTTCCTGTAGATCTGCTTCATTCTGTAAATTCAGCTCACTTGTATCAATGCAGAAAAGCAATTTATCAAGTTGTGCTTTAATTTAATTATATAATTTGATACCTTTAAAGTTAGAAAGCTGATTGAGAGTGATTAGTGTAATACCAGGCATTTGACTAACATAACTGAATGTTGCAACAGTAACATTCAAAATCAGAGGTACAATATATGTCATGGTCATCAAAAGAATAAAGATCAAGTCCTCCATGTAAAGTCTTATGAATTATATTTAATAAATGATGGCCTACAACCTGAGTCCCTAAGTGTCATTTAACTATAGAGTTCAAGTTCTAGTTCTGAATAGGATTTTTTTTTCTGTCTACTTTTAGGACTTAGCACCTACTGATCACTGTTAAATCACCATTCTACACCTTTAGGGCAAAGTTCACTGTTTTAACAGTAAGTTATGAAAATAGTCTTTGCTACCTTTGTCAATTAGAGTAATTTAAAACACAACTTAAGTGTGACTGAAGAGAAAATATATATGTATCAGCACACTGACCCTGGCACTTGGGTCCAGACCATGGCAGAGCTCAAAGAACTCTACAGTTCACTTTTGTGCCACCCTAAGCCTGGGAAGGGTTTAGCTCCTATCACAGGCGAAAAATCCACAGGCTGTTCATACCTATAGTAACAGTTAGTAACAGTTCCTGGCACATTTAATATGTGCTCTTGATTTTACCCCAATGTCCCTTCTCTACAGAGAAGCTGTGGAAGAGCTGGCAGAAACAAGATGACTCTCTTCTTCTGGCAACCCAAGGGTTCCTCCATCAGAGTCTTAATACTTTTTCTGTGTTCCTTTATGTTCCCAAAATGTACCATTAAATCATAGAATCATAGAATCATAGAATTGTTTAGGTTGGAAAAGACCTTTAAGATCATTAAGTCCAACCGTTAACTTAGCACTGCCAAGTCCAACACTAAAGCATGTCCCCAAGAACCACATCTACACGTCTTTTAAATACCTCCAGGGATGGTGACTCAACCACTTCCCGGAGCAGCCTGTTCCAATGCTTGACAACCTTTTCTGGGAATAAATTTTTCCTAATATCCAATCTAAACATCCCCTGGTGCAACTTCAGGCCATTTCCTCTCGTCCTATTGCTAGTTACTTGGGAGAAGAGACCAACACCCACCTCACTACAACCTCCTTTCAGGTAGTTGTAGAGAGCAATAAGGTCTCCCCTCAGCCTCCTTTTCTCCAGGCTAAACAACCCCAGTTCCCTCAGCCGATCCTCAGAAGACTTCTGCTCTAGACCCTTCACCAGCTTCGTTGCCCTTCTCTGGACACGCTCCAGCACCTCAATGTCCTTCTTGTAGTGAGGGGCCCAAAACTGAACACAGTATTCAAGGTGCGGCCTCACCAGTGCCAAGTACAGGGGGACAATCACTTCCCTAGTCCTGCTGGCCACACTATTTTTGATACAAGCCAGGATGCCATTGGCTTTCTTGGCCACCTGGGCACACTGCCGGCTCATATTCAGGCAGCTGTCAACCAACATGCCCAGGTCCTTTTCCGCCGGGCAGCTTTCCAGCCATTCTTCCCCAAGCCTGTAGCGTTGCATGGGGTTGCTGTGACCCAAGTGCAGGACCCAGCACTTAGCCTTGTTGAACCTCATAAAACTGGCCTCGGCCCATTGATCCAGCCTGTCCAGATCCTTCTGTAGAGCCTTCCTACCCTCAAGCAGATCAACACTCCCACCCAGCTTGGTGTCATCTTACTGAGGGTACATTAGATCCCTTTGTCCAGATCATTGAAAAGATATTAAACAGAACTGGCCCCAACACAGAGCCCTGGGGGACACCACTTGTGACCGGTCACCAACTGGAGTAAACTCCATCCACCACAACTCTTTGGGCCGGGCCATCCAGCCAGTTTTTTACCCAGCGAAGCATAGGCCCGTCCAAGCCATGGGCAGCCAGTTTCTCCAGGACAATGCTGTGGGAAACAGTGTCAAAGGCTTTACTAAAGTCTAGGTAGACAACACCCACAGCCTTTCCCTCATCCACTGAGTGGGTCACCTTGTCACAGAAGGAGGGCAAATCTTGGGCAAATTTGACCTTCATTTTTGGGCAGATTTTGTATCATACTGAAAGTGATAGCAATGAAGCATGGAGCTTTAAGGACCTTCACAATTCATCAGGGTTGTGACAAATTGTGTTAACAGTCCATAAAAATTATTTCTATTGGACGAGTACTCTACGTTAGCTTGTCGTCTTTCCACAGTGATGACTAGATGTCCAGCGTAGAGTAAAAAACTGTGATTGCAGGTCATGGGGGAAGGGAAATGACAAAAAAAAAACAGGTCAAAAATTTGGGTTAATCTCTCTTGACAGCATATAAAAAAGATACTGTAATAGTTTCCATTTATTAAATGCGAAGTTAATCCTTTAATAATGTAGGGCAAAGACACCTATCAAACTGCACGAGTATGGAAGTATGCATTGAGTGCTGGTCTGAGAAAACCCTTCCCTTAAAAAGGAAAGATGCAATCATTGTCTTAGTCTCCTGACTGATAGACTGTGCTTTCATGCAGATTGCTGCAAATCATCTTATTATTAATTATAAGTGTGATTATGCTTGATTGCATTGTTCCAGTGTCTCACCAGATCAGTCAGGAATTTCCCCAACTAACGCAGGCATTGTGTATTTTGTATAACGAAAAGACAGCCCTGCTCCCCAGTAGCCTGAGGGTATGCTGGGAAGCAGCAGGTGCATCCCCAGGAAACTGGGGGAAACACCGGTATCATTAAAATTGTAGAATATCTGCTATCTAGTCAAGCTCTGTATGACGGTGGCTCCTTGTGGTTGACTAACCCAGCTCATGGACTGGGTGGACTAACTCCACTTCATGGATGTCCTGTTCCCATGTGGAGGAGACAAACTACCCACTATTCCTCCCTGACCACTTCCAGATTGAGCTGTTTTCATATCGCCAGAACTCTCTGATGTTGGGACTTGCAATGAGCAATGCAGATAAAAGGCATGAGCATCTTTCTCCATGTTGAAAAACCTTTGCACAGAGTTGCAAAAATGCTGGTATCAAGTTTATTTTTGAACATCTACAATTTTAAATTACCAAGGCTAAAAATCTCTCTAGCACCTACTGCCCTAGAAGAAAAAAAAGACAGCGGGAGCCATATGTTATTGGTGCATTCTAATGTTCCCCTCCTACAACAAGTGCTTTGGCATGTAAGTAATGTACTTTTAATATCACTTACAATAAAAACATTTTCCAACCCTCTGTCCAATATACTTTGTCATTATTTCTCATAGACAAGTGCTGTCCCACTGACTTAAAATGCTATTTCTAAAGCTTGAAGATAAAATAAGCTATTTTATGAACTTATCTTACAAAATACACATTCACATCATTTGCTGTAGACCTTCAAAAAGACAACAAAAATGTTTAAACAATAAGAAGGTGCTAATCATGAACAGTTGTACACAGATATCTCATTGCAGCTAGGGTCAAGTTGCTTTGGGATGGCCTCCATCTCAAAGAGCTTACATAGTAGAGCAACGAGGTAAGCAGAGGGGGAACAACATTAAAAAAAGTGTAATTGCAATGATTTGGGGCAAGTGCTACACTGGTCTTACCTTCCAGGCAAATAATTTGGGAAGTGTTCTTGATTAGCCTTTATGTGTGTTTGTGTCCACAAATAACAGACACAGGTTTTTGCAGTTATTTGCAGTTGTCTTGTATCAACAAACCAAAAGTGAAGGCAAATAACATGGCTGAATGGTTCCTACTTCTTTTTAAGCCAGCTGAGAAGTCATGCACAGAACATTTAAAAGCAACTGAGTGACATCTGCCCCTGAGCACGGTTCATAACCTGAGGGTGCGACCATCACAGACTTCCTGCAATATGTCACAACTGACCCAGGAGCATTTCACATTCAGTCTCATTGCAAGATGTCACATTGCAAGTCACATTGCAAGATGCCAATTAAAAACATATATATTTATAAAGTGGTTAGTGTTATTAATGCCTCGAAAATAAAAATCTATTCACAGAGAATGTCAATAAGAACTGGTGACCTAAACTAGTAGTTCCTTCTTTTTTGTGTGTGTGTGAAAAAGCTTGTTCATCGTAAAGTATTAATTCACTTTACCTTTCAATCACCAGATTTCATGGCTGTGTATTTCCTTCACCCTGGTGAATGTTCCCAGCAATGTGTATCTCTGCTATAATTAATTTTGAAAGAAGAGCAGACATGCAAATTGCCATTCGCTCTCAGTGGATTATCTCGACTCAGGCTTGCTACACAATGAAAAGAATAGTTGCCTCTGATTCTACCACATATCAAATAAGCCAGACGAATCTAATACACAATGTGGATTCACGGTGTTTGATGTAGGCCTGTAAGGATTTCAAACATACATTTTCTCAGTGAGGATGATTTCTCATACTTCGTTCACAGTGCTGCTCTTTTCCTCTGCATCGGTTATCAAATCATCATTAATCATACCAGAGTCTCCACCATTAATCATATCAGAATCTCCACTGCCATGGGAAACAAACAAACAAACAAAGTATAAGGGCTAAGATAAGACAAAACAAACACTCACTCTGAGACCAGTGGCCAGACTGGGAGTGATGCTTTTACAACTTTCCTAGCTATTGAATAAGATGAAGCTATGAATTCCAGCAAAAAAGAGTCAGGAAACCTTGGCATATAGCACAATATACTGTGAAGCATATGTACAAAATGTACATCAGCTTTTATTTTTATTAATGTAATAAATTAACTAATTAAAAATAGCTAAATAAGCTACAATTAAAATAGGCTTTCAGGCTAGAACCACTGTTATGACTAGAAGCCATTCTCCTAGCAGGATATAGGTTAAGATGGCAATGACCCTTCGATACTTCTGTTACTCTGTGTATAAGAAATTGTAAAGATAAATCACTGGGGAAAACCTGAAGCCTGTGCAAAATGTCTCTCTCTTATGCTTTTAATACTACTCCTCTAAGAATCCTTTTCATATTTATCCTTTTAATCTTGTGCTCAGATTGCAAGTATATCAAGTAAGGGCCCTCTCTCTGGTTTAGTTTTGTAGGGTCTCTACACTGGGAACTGCAGGTCCATGGCTGGAACCCATAGATGCTACAGTATTTCATATAAGTACACCAAGTACCTTAAGTTGTCCTTTGAATTGTTTTTGGACCTTGGGCCTGCTGAGGACTGAGATATATTAACTTGGCTACACATCTCCTGGGTTAGAGCTGACATACCCAGCCAGCCTGGGGTGGAACCTATTCAAGTGGATATACTAAAATCGATGGCATTGTTGTACTGAAGCACAGCCCAAGAAGGACCCCATCAAGGCTACCATCTTATGCTCAAACAACCTAACAAAAGCAAGTATATGCTTAAAAATTAGTGATTTTTAAATAGATAAAACAGGGAGAAAAGAGGAGAGGAGAGGAGAGGAGAGGAGAGGAGAGGAGAGGAGAGGAGAGGAGAGGAGAGGAGAGGAGAGGAGAGGAGAGGAGAGGAGAGGAGAGGAGAGGAGAGGAGAGGAGAGAGGAGAGGAGAGGAGAGGAGAGGAGAGGAGAGGAGAGGAGGAGAGGAGAGGAGGAGAGGAGAGGAGAGGAGGGAGAGGAGAGGAGAGGAGAGGAGAGGAGAGGAGAGGAGAGAGAGAGGAGAGGAGAGGAGAGGAGAGGAGAGGAGAGGAGAGGAGAGGAGAGGAGAGGAGAGGAGAGGAGAGGAGAGGAGAGGAGAGGAGAGGTGAGGAGGGGAGAGGAGAGGAGAGGAGAGGAGAGGAGAGGAGAGGAGAGGGGAAAGGGAAAAAAGGGAAAGGGAACAGGAAAGGAAAAAAGAAAAGGGGACGGGAAAGGAGAAAGGAGAAAGGAAGGAGAAAGGCAAAAGGTGAAAGGAGAAAGGAGAAAGAAAGGAGAAAGGAGAAAGAAAGGAGAAAGAAAACACAGGTCCAGTAACCTCTTTGCAATTCCTAATAATTATTTGGGTTCACCAGTTTAATGATAAATGTACGGCATCGTGTAGAATGTTATACAAATAAGGCAGGAGCTGAGCCTGCCAGCAGTGCTCAGTAGTCACTGCAAACACAGACAGTTACAAATTAACTCAGGCAACCAGTAAACCAGACCAATAGGAAAGCTGCCTTTTGCAACCATTCCACTTCTGGGAACACAAAAATCCATATCAACTAAAAATAAAATAAATGTTTCATTAAAGCTCCCAATGCATTTGTTAAACAAGAAGAAGAATCTGTAGGATAGGCAGGGATATGCAACTTGGCAAGGTAACTTGCTCTGAGGGATTCAGCCTGCCATTGTACAACTGGTCCTTACCATGTAGAGCAAATTCAGGTTGCATTGCTAGCTACTGTGGAACAACACCTTCAGCAGCTTTTCATCCAAGAACATACTTCTTATTTTCCAGGATTTGGCCTCACCTACAACACATTTTGCTAAGAGTAATTTGAAAACTGTGAATGTGATGATAGCCTAATCACTCAAAACTTTAGCAATGAAAATATGGAAAGGCTGTTGTATAAAAAGATAGCTAAATAGAATGGTTTAGCTTGACAGAAATAGAAAACATGACTCAGACAGGGAAAAGAGCTCTTTGCCCTTTAAAAAATCACTCTTGTTCTTCCTCTTTCTCTAACACAGGAGCCTTTCAGGGAGAGTCTGGTGATGCTGCATTATTGATGTGATACAGGTCTCCAGTGGAAACAGATGTGATATGTTTGGTTTTCTCTGATAGTCTGGGCTGAACACAAAGCAAATTACTGAATGTCAGAAGACTCGGGTTGATCAAGACCGTTCAAAGCACACTTTTAAAAGAAGTTCTTAAATAATAAATCTTAAATTTCAAGCCTGTTGCATAACCAAAAGTTATATATGTAGTAAAAGACATGTGTCCCGAGTGATTTTGCTGAGACAAACTGCAAATGACATTAAAATGCGTATGTGCAGCTTTAGGATTTGTTTGTTCTCAAACCAGGCACTGATAGTTGGGGTGAAAGACACATAATAGGACAGTCTGGGTGACCACAGAATTGCAGAGTTGTTTAGGCTGGAATATATACAATTTAACTGAATATGCATAATCTCTCCGACAAACTTCCCAACACATGTTGGGTCCTTTATTTTTAAAAAGACAGCTTGACACCATAAACGTTCTCTTTATTGCCCCTCGGTTTCTGGCAGGCTGTTTTACACACAGCGTAGTCTTCCCACACAAGAGGTCAAGCAGAGGTAGAAGAGAGCTGGTTTGGCCCAGGCTAGGTCACACTCCAGCTGCAAGAGGAATCCAAGGCCACTGTACAAAAAGGCAGGTTCGGTCTATCCACCCCAGAAAACCACGCAATGTACGTTAGGGGCACACCCAAGCCACAGGATGAGTTTTCTGTATTTACTGAGATACCTGCCTGTGATTTGCCTTTCTAGCTCATGGTGGACCTCGACTAAAGCAATCAGCAGTAATCTCCTCTCATGAATAAGAGAAGCAGTGTGATGGGATACACTCGATTATGTCTCACTTAGGTGATAGCTTCAATTTAATCAGTTTTCACGAAGCGGCTCAGAAGAGAACATCTTTTCCTGGTCTGTGCTGAAAATGAGAGATCCTGGGTGACACCACTGACACATCTCAGCTACCACTTTCTTCTTTCATCATCTTTCTTCATCTTTTCACCTGCTTCTTCGCTTTCTCCCTAGGCATTCCTACAAACTTGGGGGGAAAAAAACCCAAAGGCAGGGTGGCTGAGCCTGAGGCTGCTGAGACATCACGGGTGGGAAGGGGACCGAGCATCTTCCCGCTTCCCGTTACTGGGCTCCTACACGGGAGAGCTGGTGAACCGTGTGAAGGACTAAGGGGGTGAGAGGAGACGGGACCTCAGGCAGTTCGGGAGAGGACAGCCCCGGGGAGATCGACAGAGGGGAGAAGTGAGGGAGAGGTGAGGGGGAAGTGAGAGAGAGGTGAGAGAGAGGTGAGGGGGAGGTGAGAGAGAGGTGAGGGAGAGGTGAGAGAGAGGTGAGGGAGAGGTGAGGGAGAGGTGAGAGAGAGGTGAGGGAGAGGTGAGGGAGAGGTGAGGGAGAGGAGAGGGAGAGGCTGCACCTCGCCTGCGGCCACTCACTCGTCGGACGGGGGGAAAGAAGAGGTCAAGGGGCACGGCGCGGCACAGCGCGGCACAGCGCGGCACGGCACGGCTCGGCACGCACAACATGGCGGAGCGAGGCGAGAGCGGGCAGGCCGGTTGAGGACGGGGCGTGGCGGTTGAGGGCGGGGCCTCCGAGGGCGGGGCCGCCGGGGGCGGGGCGGGGCGGTGGCGGGCGGGCGCAGGTGCGCAGGTGGCGGGGGCGGGGGAGGCCGCGGCCGTCCTGCCGCAATTTCCCTGTGTCACGGCTCCCGTCTCCTAGCAACGGCGCCGAGTCCGGCCGGCAGCCGCGGCAGCCGCGCACCGCCCGCAGCGGCGGCGGCACAGGCAGCGGCTCCGCCGGGCCGGCGGGTCCGGCGGCGAGGGCGGGCGCTGCCGCTGCCGGGGGGCGGCCCCGCGGCGGGAAGGATGCGGCATGGCGAGGGGGCAGTGCTCCTGCGGAGCTCCCTGAGGCGGCCGGCGGCGGCGGGGCCGAGGGGGCGCCCGGCGCTCGGCCCAGCCCCGCCGCCCGCCCGCCCGGGGCCGTGAGGGGCGGCGAGGCGGCGGCGGCGACGGCGGGGCGGGCGCCGCGCGGGGATGCCCGCTCGGGCCGGAAAGTTTCTTCCCCGCGGCGGCTCGGCCGCTTCCCGCGCGGACTTCTCCCCGGTCCTCCTCGGTAAGTGACCGCGTCCCCCCGCCGCTGCCATCTTGAGCGGCGGCTCCGTCCGCCGGCGACCCCCGACCGACGCCCCGAGGAGGGGGGCCCGGGGCTGCCGCCCGGCGGGGCTCGCCGCCCTGCCCCGACGGCGGGGAGCTGCGGGGCCAGCCCTGCCGGCGCGGGGCACCCGGCGGAGCCAGCGGCAACCCCCGGCTGACGCCGCGGGGTCTGGTGCCGGAGCTCCTTTAAAACGGTGCGTGGCGGCCCCTGCTCGGCAGCCGGAGCCCGGCGAGCCCCGTCTGTGGCGCCCGAGGGGTGGGAAGGGGTTAACCCGGGTCCTGTTAGTACTGTTAAAACTGTATTTGGCCTTTACCGAGCAAGGTCGGGGTAGGGCTTGAGGGCTCGCCTGAGCAGCCGGCGGCGGAGGGCGGGGGTGTGGATGGAGGTCGCGGTCGGTTCGTGCGAGACGTGGCTCCGGCCCCTGCGAGTCCCGGGTGGTTTTATTGCATTGCGGTCGCTGGCGATGGCCGGTGGTCCGACGGTGCCTGCCTTCGCTTGCCGAGCTCTGCTCTCTCCGTCGCCAAAACTAAGTGCCAGGCGATGCCGAATTGGGAAGGTTCCTCGGAGCTGATTACCATCTGTTTTCTTCGTGGTAGAGGAGACGGGCTGCTGGTTAGGGGGGCAGCAGAAAGAATGAGATCAACGAACCGGCAATTAAAGCAAAGCATGCCCCGATAATTACACTTTTGCATCAACAAAAAAATGCTCTTTTTTTTTTTTTGCCTTTGTTTTTTTTAAAATAAATACTTCAGCGATAGGAAAGAGAAGACAAGTCTCTGCTCTTTGTTTTGAGCGTGCGGTACCTCGGAGCGTAATTTAACAATGTCCTCGCTGACAACACCCTTCTTTTTCTGGGGAAAATGCAAACGGAGTAAATGGGACACAAAATTACCGCATACATGGCAAATCTGGGAATAGGACAGAAAAGAAATGAGATTTAAAAGCTGAACGGGGGAGGGGGAGCAAGATTTTTTTTTTTTTTTAGGTGCTTACTTAATCGCTTTTCAGTGCAATGAATTGAACTTTGTGAATCGTATTATATTTGGTGCCGTCATCTTTTGCTCCCTCAAAAAATAATTGGACACTCAGACAGAGAAAAGGGGGAGGGGATCCTGCTCCTCGGTAGCATGAAGGAATATCTGCCAAAAAGAATTGCAACAGTGGAGGAATTGCTCCTACACGCTGCATTTTGTAGCTCAGATCACTGGAACAGAGAGATGACTTCTGATGGTCCAGTAAAACAAAAGCCATAAACGCTCAATGTTTAGTCCCCTGCCGGTTTCCCTACAAGCAGTGGTTGCCGTTTCCCCAGGTGACTCGCAAGGGTTTGCTCCTCCTTTAATAATATTTGACACGCCATCTCTTACCTGCCAGCCACCATCTCCCCTTTCTGGGGCGGGGGTGGAGGGGGGAATATGCTGCTGTTACATAACGGTTACCTGGAACATCGCACATGTTCCCAAACCAGGGATGCCTCTGGACCGCAGGTGGGAGATGAATTTCTGTGATATTGCAGACCAAGTGCAAATGGGTAGGAAGAAACTTTCACAGGGCACTGCTTTCCAGTGTTCAGATGTTTCTCTTGTGCATTTCACAGTAATTCCTTTCCCACTCATTTAAGAAAGGCAAGTAATGTGTTTAACCCTCCCCCCTGTAATGTGTAAGTAGTGTAATGAAACAAATGGTATCTATAGATCAAATATACTACCTTCCTGCTTTTATCTCCCCCATCCCCTCAAATCCAGCATGACATCACTAACCACAATCAGTGTGCAGTGCAATTCCAGACCCTGTTAGGGAGTGGGGCTCAGCATCCTCTGAGGTCTGGTGCTTTGCAAGCTCCTTCTGAGACCAGCAAGATCATTTTTTTGTTTACACCAGCAGACACCACTCCCTCTATCATTTACCTGGAAAGTAAAGAAATTAATTAGCAGTTTGGCAAGAGTATAGTGGGGCACATGGCTGCTTCGATGCTGTCAGTCTGCCTGTCGCTTTCTTACACACGGGAGCTGTGTGGGTAAGGGAGATCAGCCTGTTGGTGTCAACCGCTGTCCCACTTGTTGAAGGTTTTAATTAGCAGGAGTTTGAATGAGGAACAGCAAACAGAGACACCTCTTGTGCTGCAGGTCTGCCCCTGGTCCTCATCTTCTTCTCTTCTCCCTTTCACTGCAGGAGCTGGAGTGGCCGTAGGGGGCAGCGCTCTGGGTAGCCAGCCATGATCGCCACTGGAGGCCTCCTGAGGATCTCAGCTAGGAAACAGGACCCCTTGCGACCCCAAAGCCAAGTCCCCAAACGCAAACGCAAGGCCAAAAAGAAGCGCAAGAACGACGTGGTGGTGGTGAAAGGCAAGCTCAAGCTGTTCTCCCTCTCGGGGCTCATCGCCCTCTGTGGCATCCTGGTACTGTTGGTGGGCATCGCCTTGGCTGTGGTGGGCTACTGGCCGAAGCCCAGCCAGGTGTACAGAGAAGGCAGCTTCAGCGGGGGGCGGCACCTGGCATCACAGGGTGGCACCCCCAAGAACCGCTCCCAGAGCCAGGAAGGGGCACAAGCAGGGATCCATCCAGAGTCACCCCACAGAGCCAATACCTCCACCACTGCTACCACCCGGGGGTCCCCACAGTCCCCCCCCACTTCATCGTCCCCCCAGGCCTCAGTGGGTTTCCTTTTCCGTCTTTTCTCGAGCTACTTGCATTCAGACAAGCTGAAGGTGCTGGGCCCCCTCATCATGGGTATTGGCATCTTCCTCTTCATCTGCGCCAATGCAGTATTGCACGAGAACCGCGACAAGAAGACCAAGATCATCAACCTGCGTGACCTCTACTCCACCGTCATTGATGCCCACAGCTTGCGGGCCAAGGACGGAGGCACCCCGGCCTCAGCCCCTCTCAACGGCTTTGTTAACTATGTGCAGTCCCGAGGCCTGGAGCTAAAGCCTGGCGGTGAAGGCCTGGGTGCTGCAGCCATGCTGGCCAAGAGCTCCTGGCCACCAGGACTGGGTGTCTCCCTTTCCCCGCCAGACCTGGCGTCCTCACCACGGCGTTCCTCCTTCTGCACCCCACCGCAGCCGCCCAGCCTGGCCGAGGCTGTCTACAGCATCTACCGGGAGCGTGCTGCCCTTGCTGGCCACGCTGTCACCAGCCCACCCTGCAGCCCGCCGGAGAGCTGGGGCCAGCGTAGCACAGCCAGCTCCATCGTTGGTTCTTCACTGAGTGCTTTCACCCTCCTGCCCTTGGCACCAAGCGGTGGAGGGGGAGGCTGGCGGAGGCCCCCTGGTGAGCGAGGAGCCCGGGAGATCCCACGGGGGGAGTTTGAACTGAGCCTGACCGACCTCAGCAGCAGCCACGTTGAGGGAGGCTGTGGGAGGAGGAGGCACAAGCTGGTTCTCAGGCGGCAGAGCACCAGCTGCTTGCCTGATGCCAGGCGTCCCCTTTTCCCTGAGCCACTTCAGTCCCCGGCTGTCAGCAGGGGCACGGGCTCCACTCTCTTGGTAAAGGCATCTTCTAGCTACTCCAAATCTCTGGATCTGGGGGGGTCACCCCCTCCTGCCTTCACCAGGACGGACTCCCAGAGTTCCCAGTCTGAGCCTTCCAGCAGCAATAAGGGCTACAGCCACCTGGAGGAGGCAGGCACCTCCTTGGAGTCAGTTGCCAACACCCCAGCCAGTAAAATCCAGGACTGTGAGGAGGAACCAACTGAGAAGACAGACCCCCTCAAGGCTACCAGCAGAGAACAAACAGGGGAGCAATCCCAGCAAACTCAAAGACAGTACACAAATAAAGAGAAACTCTTTATGATTTCTAGGTCGCACGCTGCGTTAGGGCTGGAGGACGGGGAACTGGAGAGTACTGGCATCTAAACAAAACAGAGAAGGCACGAGGATACCTTGCAACCCTCCACACCGTCCCCTCTTCTCCATCTCCTTGTGGACTTAGGAAACCGATCAATATCCAAAGAGCTGCAGTATGTTACCCTTGAAAATTGAATTCCATAAATCCTGTAGATGACTTCAGGAAAAAAAAAAGAAAATCCTTTCTGTCCGATCGTGATTGTATGTTCCATGCAAGCCAAATTGTATTAAATATCCACAGTCCAGCAAGTTCTTTGGATCACATTAATACAATTTCGGACAGTATAACTGTGCACTTTACTGTTTTGATTTCCAAGTGCCCCTTCTTCTCCTCTGATTTCTTTCTTGCTGATTTGCCACTGACTGCTTGAAAACCGCAGGCACCTTTTTAAGCTCAAGAGCAACGTGGTCTTCAGATCAAGAAAGCCGAGCTCTCTCTTTGTTTTGGTTCAATCACTAAAAAGTTTGCAAGGCCTTAAGGATGACGTACCTTGACAAAGAATGAGTTTGTTTAAATTCTGGAAAAAAATGACAATTTAGAAGAGACTGGAGTAGAACAGAGCTCTGATGATTTAGTTAAAACCATTACATTCCTGAATCCAAAATACCTACTACTACGTGATACTTTATTAAGTATTATTACACATGTATTGACTAATAGCATTAAAAGATTTTTTTTTTAATAAAACATTTACAAACAAAACTGCCACACAAAAAAGTCCTTTATTTTGGTAAGTAATTACAGATATCAGAAACCTTTTGTTTTTATACTGTGAAAGATTATAGAGATGCTATGAGGCCAAAGGTTTGCTTTTGCTTTTAAGTGGGTAATTAATCATTTAGGAGTAATTTCAAAATAAATACTGGTTCAGTCTCTGAGAAACCACACTTTAAGTCAATCAGCAGATTCTGTTTCAATTTCTAACAGTGCTCTGTGACAGCAGAAGAAATGTGAGTTTTTGACATGCTAAGGAAAAAATTTTTTTAAAGGTTTGACCTATTAAAATTAGATTTTTCGTCAGTAAGACATTAATCTCGAACTGCAGCGTATTCTTTCTGGATTTTTCACTTCCCTTATAACTGTTGCATTAAGCCTTTCTGCTGTTACGGTTCCTATTCATGGATGCATGTGCATAAGCTTAATTTTAAAGCATAAAGATAGCCCTGTCAATCTCGTAGCAGTTGGCCCTATTGAAGTCAGCGGACGTTTCTCACTGACTTTGGTGTGGTGAGGATTTCTTCTTGCGTAAGAAAAACATCAGATTTCCTGAAGGCTGGAGAATGCCTTGTCTGTAGGCAGATTTTTGGTAAATTGATGAGCTGTTTCATTTTCATAGCTGCAGCACAGCAGGCACTCTTTCATTTTGCCAAAACAGCTTTACGTGCTCAGAAGATTTTGTCAATACTTCAGATTTTAAATATGGATGTGGCATTTCACTGCTACGGGAAGAGAAATCGACATTAAACAAATACAATGTGTAGGCAGGCAAGAGTCTTTCTGTTGCAATTAACATTTTTCTTATGGTTTCATGTTTTAAAATGCTTAGTTACATATTTAACTACTTACATTACAATACATTGCAAAATTGCATATAACTATCACTATATGCAATTGCATTTAGTAATCCAGCAAAATCCTTTATTAAATAAGGCTAATTTAAAAGAAAAGAAGAAAAAAGAATTTGCCATGTCAGAGTCCTGAAACTGGGGAAGCAGAAAGTGCTTGTTCTCTCGAGCAACGGAGACATATAGGTGGCAATAATTTCCCTCCTGTCAGTGGCAACCAGTGCATTGACGATATGGACATCAGTGTGGCATTTTTTGCTATCAAACCGCTAGCACACAGCTGGCAAAAGTATGTTGTAAAACTGCCTGGACTGGCATGGGCTGGATTAGGCGCTGCATGAAGTGGCAAGCGGGCGGCTCGGCTGGCGCTAGCATTTGCACGGGTCTTTCCTTTCAGTTCCCTGTGGGCAATGGCCCTGCGCATCTGCTCGTTCTCCTGTAACTTCCAGCAAAATTTATGAGATGTATCTGAGTGGCGTTACCTGTGCTGACGGAGATGCTAGTTACTGACACAGCTGAGGACACCCTGTTTGTTATTTTTCATGCGAAAACCCTTCATGGAGGTGCGAGGGAAGAGGCAAGTCATGGGTGCTACTTACTGGGGCATGGGGTCCTCGTGAAGGGATTTGTTTTATTCTGAGAGGGGCAGACAAATGCCTTTTTAAAAAATATTCTCAGTAAATATTTCTTTAGTCATCTGAACCTACAATGTGCTCTGAAAAAAAAAACAACTTTAAAAAAGCCTCTGGGTACTCCTTAGATTGATTTAAAATAAAGCTGTCCAGTAATTCTTCTGATGATTAATTTACTGCAAAGCTTTCTGAATAACAAAATTACAACAGAGTTTGGGTTTAATAAGTAAAAAATTATAGCCTGTTCCTGTGTTGCCAAAAAAGGTGTGAAACATGAACTTTCATCAGTCAAGCTGGATTTTCGAATAACAGCAGCTAGAAGTGATTTGTAATATATAGATTAATAAGCAGAGAAAGCTGCCTCTCTCTGTTTGCAAGTTATCAAAAAATCTCTATTTTTGCAAACCTATTAATTAAAACTATTTGTTGAGCAGCTTATGCGGTGGTGGAGTTGGAGTCAGAAACTTTTGTTTAAAATTCAAGATGGGCAAGTTAGTTTAACATGCCAATGTTGGAAAACAGCTGAGAAACTCAACCCCTGTGCACCAGCCGTGACTGCTGGTAGTACCATTAGCCTTGCAGAGAAATGCAGCAGCTGGTAAGGAGCTGAACCTTTCCTGGTGATACCAGCAGGTGATGGGAGTGCTGGGGTTTGTGCGTCGACCTCTTCTCGAGTCTCTCCCAGCTGGCCCCGACTGCTTCTCAGGACTGCCAGGCTGCCTCTTGGCCATTGTTTGCTCATCCTGTCACTTGCTTATGCATTTTTCTCTGATCTGGTTTCTTCCTTTTAACTTTCGTCTGCATTGTCCTGCCACCAAATGCTTCCTCCACAGTCCTTGTCAAGAGCTGAGAAGCTGCCTCTACTTACCAGTATCTGCCTGCCTGTGTGTTGCAAAAAGAGATGTGCTCGTGCACAAAATACTTATTAAGAAGGAATCGTTAGTGCCTCTAGTTAAAAAGTGGTATGCCTGAAGATATGTTAAGCTAGAATACCTAGGCATAAATTTTTGCTATGGAAAAAACTGATTTTTGTCCAGAAATGCTTCTTTTAGCATAGAAGAAATGCTATGATATTTATATAAAATTTCCACAGAAAAAGTTAATTTCTACCCGAACCCTCAGAATACTCCCATCACTAGATTGATTTGTTGTGAGTATAGATGCTGCTTGGACCAGTCTGAGGACACAGGCAAATGCCCTAATTGTACTTCAGTCCTGCTGCTGTTTATTACAAAATCCTCAGGACTCTGGAGAAGCTGCTGACATGATCGTACTGTAACCCAGTTCTGGCTCAGTTTTCACGGTCTAGCAAAGTATTTAAAATCCTTGCATTAACCTGGCCCCCTTGACTGAACTGATTTACCAAACTCTTCAACCATTGACATATCAGATGATCTACTACAAAAGACTATAGCCTAGATTCATTACCCTGTATTGTTTAGATAAATTTTTAACAGCCTTTTCAAGGACTGATGCTGTCCCACAGTGAGTAATAGTGCACCTACAAACATCGAATTAGGTAACTGTTAACATAGTGGTAAGTCTGCAGTCTGAGATAGAGTATGGATTTCCACAAAAGCCAAAATGTTTACAGAGATGTAGCAACATGACTTCAATTAAACAATAATTTTTTATTAAAAGTAATGGAGATGGCATGATGCTAAAGGTTATTGGATTTCAGTAGGAGTAACAGCCTTTGATATCATTTAACAGTCTTTCTAAAAGAATATTCATGTGGATGCAATAAAACAAACAGGACTATTTATAGTGAGAAAGGAGAATTACTAATAATTTAAGTAGTTCACCAATTAATGCTTTGCCTCATTAACATATTTCAGACCCTCAAATTTCTCTCTCCATTTGAAAAGAGAAAGAGAGGGAGAGAAAGAAAAGAAAGTAACAACCAGCCTCTGGCCATAACCTAGCTAGAAATCAGACCTTGCTGCACAAAACCACACAAAATATGAGTGCTCAGTGATAGCTGACAATTAAAATCTTAATAAAAGTACAGACCTTTTTGGCCTTTTTTTCTTCCACAGCAAATACATCAAGCTTCCCTCAGGAAAAGCCACTTTCTCTCTGACTTCTCCAAGGCTGTCAATAGCAACACCACAGTGCTTTATCCAGGCTGCTTAATTACTATTTTTCTCTACCAAGGGTGAGTCAAGGGTTCAGTCTGGGCCCGCAAAGAGTGAACAAGATGCACAGCATGTGCAGGCACAACCTGAGAGGATAAATAGGGTCTCACAGCCACAGGCAAAAATCTGCCACGGAAGAGTATAATAGTATCTATTTTTTTCCAGAAGCCAGGCTTCCTATTTACCACTTCTAAAATCTCCAAAGCAGAAACGTCTAAGCAAGTGCACTAGGAAATATCTTCTACCATTTAGCTTTCACTGTAAGCGTGGAGACTGAGGGAGAGCCTGGAGGTCCAACAGAGGCAGGAATGATCAGGTGAAATGGCATCGAAGTTTGGATGGGGGATCTAGGCTACTAGAAAGGAACTGACTGGATCACAGGGTAATTTAGGAACTGGAGGAGCGTGGCCTGTATTTATCCACTGGTTAGTCTTTTAGCTACATTTTAATTAAACAGAGACAGCGGAGCCACAGTACTACGTTTAAAGTTTTCTCTTCATCGTTATTATTTTTAAATTACATTGCAATGAGACAGAAAGCTTGTTTGGTGAAAGCATCAAAAGAGATGCAAACTAAGCAAGTGTCAAAATCACTATTAAAACCTCAGTCCGTGAGGTTTCCTTCACCCTCTTATGCACAAAGGAGTTTCAGTCTAAGATTTTGTGTATTACTTTTTCTTTTTTCCTTTCCCCTTTCTCCCTATGACAAGTTTGGTTCTGGTGAGGACATATAACTGATACTCTCAGACTGGAAGGTAGAAATGGGGAGAGATTGTTCTCTAGCTTTAGAGAAGCAGCCTGCTCCACACTAAGCTTCGTGGCTAAAGTCAAAAATGGCAAGTAAAAAGTGAATGTTCAGCGTTCAAGTGGCTAATAGATTATTTTCATAAAGGTTTAAATGAACTCCAACTTTGAAGAAAACATAATCTACAGGGCCAGAGTATAGTTACTGCCACACAATTGGAAGAACCATCACAATATTTACAGAAATATCTAAATATATTGAGACAAATCATGGTTCGGTTTGGTTTTTTAATTTTCTGTGAACTGTAGAAGATAAGACGTTGCAATACCCACCGTCACATAAGATAGGATGGTGCAATACCATCACATATCCTAGGGATTGCTCTTTGTTCATACCACACGTAAGGTTCAGCATGCTGCTGACACATCCTCCCCGACCTGTCTGGGAGCAGGCTGAGGCCACACCATACAGCTCCCACTTTGTTGCCATAAACTAAATCAGCCACTTGTAAAGGAGCAGGACTTCATAACAGGACCACCAGGTCTGGTAAGAGTTAGAGATGGTAACGACTTTGCAAGTGGAGGTGGCTCTGGCTCAGTACAGGGTGCAGCGCAGCTCCCCTCACACCTCGGAGCGGCACAGAAGCCTGTGGTAGGGTCTCACACAAAACTACCTGCAAAGGCCTGGCAAACTAGCGTTTCTGGTGACACAAAAGTCACCAGAGGCAGCTCCATCAGGATAAATTCCAATGAGCTAACATGATACTTCTGCAACACCCTAAAATAGCCTTCCTCCCTCATTCTTGAAGCATACTTTAGGTCTCTCTGAGGGATGTAGCATGTTTTTACTTCACTGACTTGACAATCAAAATTCATTTTAAAGAAATACAGTTTAGCCTCAGAGCCTAATAGAACCTATTATTTAAAATGCTTATACAGTCCCTATTAAAATAGCATCAGATGACCTCACAGTCCTTAATGTATTTCTCTCTCTAACATGCCTTGGATACAGAGCATGACTGTCTTCCTCTGTAAAAACAAGGCACAGAGATACAGCCACAGATGAAGTGTGCAAAGACCAGATTTATTTTTTTTTTAAGGGAGAAGAATGCAGGCACCAGTATGCAGTGATGACAGCAGGCAAAGATCTGCCTCTGAGTGGTGTTTCCAAATCACGCAAGTAGCCTGCTGTGGCACAGAGCCTTGAACGCTTGTCCTCCCACAGGAGCTCCATCCCTCATCTTTACCAGAGCCTCTTTCTGCATGCGAGACACCGAAGTGCTAATCTATTTCACTATCTTTCAGTCTCATCGCACACGATATTACCGGAAATAACTTAGCAAAAGCATAAGATTTTCTGAAGACCTCCCTGCAGAATATTTAAGGACACAAGCGATATTAGGCAGCTGATGCCATTCTGTTTCAAATGAGGAGCTTAAAATGAGAACAGGTAAAGTCTGACACTGCTTATTAGTTTACTGTGGTAACACAGGATAAGGTGATGATAGTAGCAGGTCTTTGGGTTTTGGAAAGTTCAATCTGTCTGCTGGCACTAGTAACTTAATCAACACTACAGGCTGTCTTGGTGCTTGGAAATGCAAACAGGACGGTTCTTGTCCTTGTGTCTGTCTTTGCAACGTGTACAGCATCTGGAGCAGCAGCGCTGAAACAAGGACGGGTGCTAAGGCTGCGCCTCTCACCATGTGATCAGAGACTAATATAAGCAAGCTGTGGAAGGAAGTTGTTTCTTTTAGACCCTTAAACTAGAGTTTTGGTGCATTGTCACCTTAATGAAGCAGTTGCGCTTTTTAAGGAACTGTTTGGGACTAACATGCAGCAAAGGTGAGGATGCCTTCCTAGCAATGTTCTTTGCAAGGATCTACTGCCTCTCCTCTGGCACACAGGGGGAAAAAGCCTGAATAAAAGCTTTAGCACAGTTCTGGGATCAACGAGCTCTCGGTGCTGTAGCAGTGCTATGGCTTGGTAGGCCTCTGGCTGGTCCATGCTTGTCACTGAAAATCTGGGAGGGGGATAGGGGCACATGATGAGCTATGGAAGGTCAGCAGCTTCTAGCCATCACCAGTTCGTAAGTCAGCTGCCAGCACAGCACCTAACGAGCCCCAGGAGTTACCCAAAGAGCAAAAGCAGCCAACAAGACTGCAGGTTGCATCATCACTGGTGGCACCAAGAAGGCACTATTGAAGATGGCAGGTGCACAAAAGCAACAAGTCACTGAAGTTTCTATTGTACTTGTCCTTGCAGTTTTGGGTTGTCAAATGTGGACAGAGGAACCACAAAATACTGCAGTTGCACCAGCAGCAGTTAGTAGCGCTCAGCTGTTCCCATCTATAGCTGGCACTGACTTCACTGTCACTCATCACAGCCTCCGTAAGAGCTCTGCAGCTCTGCTAGCATCATCCTAGCCAAATGGAGACAGGGAAATAAAAGGCTTTCCTTCCCTTGAACTGGAGAATCTAGAGCAATGGCTAAAATAAGCCGCCACCTCACTCCCTCGCTCCCTTCCCATGCATCTGTCCTCTCCCTGAGAAGCTGGACCACCCCAGGGCCACAGCGGGCGTTTCCTCCTGGCTCCGCACTCGCATCCATCCTGCATAGCTTCCTCCGCCTAGTGAATCCAGGGGAGCCGAGGGGCCTGA
This sequence comes from Ciconia boyciana, assembly GCF_034638445.1. Lineage (NCBI taxonomy): Eukaryota > Metazoa > Chordata > Aves > Ciconiiformes > Ciconiidae > Ciconia > Ciconia boyciana. The sequence goes on along the minus strand of NC_132935.1, from coordinate 55,440,970 downwards.
AGTCCAAGGAAGCTGACACATTCAAATTAATTGCATTTGTAAAGCAATATTAAGATAATGTTTACTTAAGCTTTCATTTCACTGGCAAATTGGTTCAGTCCTCTGCTCAAATAAACGTTTTATGCTCCTAATGATTCACCAGCAGGTTGAATTAATTCTCAGATAGACAACAGATTTCTCGACAGCAATGTTTTCCTGCAAGCCCTATTAGGTATGTATCTAAAATGTTCTGTAGAATATCTTGGTTTAGTTTACAGTTGTAGGTAAATCTCACTGGCAATTGGAGCAAATATACTTTAGGTAACTCTGCCACCCTAAAACAGATAGAACTATGTTTTTCAGCAAAACAGATAAAGAAAGTGAACACAAGTATTTTGTTTAATCCCAGCCTAGAGAAACGGTTGGGTGGGAGAAAAGAATCAGATATGGACCAACAATAGTTGCTTTACTTAGAATTGCCGTTTTACAATTCAGTCTCTTGCTTGAAATGGAATTTTCACCCCACTGGTGTTCAGAAATTCCCAGATACTTTGGTAGATTCGAGATGTCAAAACATTAGGAGTTGTGGATTCCTCTGAGCAGCTGGAATGCTTATAAGTTGCAGGGAAAGTAAAGATTACCCCTAAATATCTTTAGATGTTCCTAAAACATTTTTTCTTTAACACAAAAACGGAATACATGTAGCAATGCAGGGGCTGGAGAAGGTTTTTGTCAGCAGGAGCTTTAAGTGGTCTGGGTAGCATCAGTAAGTAATATATCCATTTCAAACACATGCTGATAAATGTTCCTTACTACGATGCTGGATTGCATAGTCTTTTTTGCTTTCTTTCCTACCACATGAGATGATAGATTATTTGTATTACACATAGTAAATGGGAGCAATATCCAGTATGCAGCCTTCTCTTAAAAAGTCTGTGTTGGATGAACATAGGGAGTATTTAGTCTTCATGACTCTGAAATGGTGATTAATACATTGTTTTTACCATCTTAAAATATAGAAGTGTTAGCAGGCCTTATTCTGTCAAGAAGAGTACTGAGAATTGCTCTGTTTCTCCTCTGTCAAGGGCTACAACTTAATCAGCTTTTGTTTAAATGAATAATTCTGTTACAGTACAGAGTGTGAGCAATTATGTTACACACACTCGAATCTGCATACTGCAGCAACACAACATATATAAATCATCATGTTTATGCACAACTAAAATACATTACTTCTACATAGCCCAAAGAACTGAGCCAAATGCTGAAAACCGAAATTCTGGTGCAACACATGGAGTAACATATGCAGTCAGGGTAAAACAGGTGTCCTAGATGGAGAAGGTAATGAGGAAATAGCTGATCTCATCACAGCAGTGATTTAAAGGCATAAGCATGGTAATCAGAGCTGTTTGAAATGGGAGGTTAGACTGAACCTGCCACAAGTTACCAAAAACCAAAAAAGACGAAAACCCAAGTAGTAACCAAAGGCAATGCCAAGGAGCCCACCCGCAGCCCATGAAAGCAGTGGCACTGCTCAAAAGGAGAGAGGAGCTCTCCCCACCAGCACCAAGTCGTATGTCAGGCACATGGAAAGGGCCCAGGTTAAGGCAGGAGTGATTCCCATGGCAGGGAGATCCTTAGTGCTAAGTCTCTGCTTTTGGGCCCGGCGGCACTGTGGCTGGTGTGTCCTTGTGTCCTGAGTGGATGTTGCCCCTCCAGAGACCGGTGGAGCATTTCCTGCAATTGCAGGCTGCAGCACAGGGACTATCCTTCAGCAAGGAACAGGGATACTGGTGGCAGCAGCAGCCTCAGCATCGCTCAGCTCACCCTACAGAGGAACCCAGGACCCTCACGAGCGGGAACGTGGCAGAACCATTTCCTGCCCCTCCACCATTTCCTCCTTCTCCACCCCCATTACACACACCACATTAGCACCAGCTGTAACATTTACATGTCCAAGGTTGGAGCCAGCCTGAGACAGGACAGCCCATGACAGCAAAGCCTGCATTTTGCTCTTGCTTCTCTGTGTCATCTGCATAAATTGAAGACTACAGGGAGAACTTGTGCTCTTTCTGTCTGATCTTACACCGTCCTTTGTAGATGCTGGTTGTTTAAGTGCTGCTCTGCGAGACCCTGATGCATGCTTACTGGTGCATTTGCTGCAATCCCATTTTGCGCTGGCTCCGCTTTCCATTTGCAGTAAGTCAGCGGTACACTTGCTCAGTTATTCTGAGTAGGATTACAGCAGCTCAGAGACTTTGTGATGGCTCAGTACCCCCATTGCAACAGGGGCTCTGCAAACCAGAGCAAAATGGGCTTACAAAGCAGCAGACTAACAGCTGTCAAAGTGAGCTAGCCCTTTAGCAGCTCAAAGAGGTGATGTTGGGCATCTTGCCCTGCAGCAACAGGCTGAGTCACAAAGCATCCTAGGGATGAAGAGAACATGGTGCAGCAAGCATTATCCTTGCTGCAGGGTGTTCACTACCCAGAAAAAGGAGCAAAGGGTTCCAGCTGGGAAATGCAGTCAGATACAGAAGTGTTGTGGAAGAGGTAGAAGTGTGGGACCCTATGCCAAACTAGATAAATGGAGCGGAGGGAGAATAAAACAGGAGTAGCATAGAAAATAAACAGCAACAGGAAAAGGCAGTGTTAAAGGAAGGTCTAGTGATGAGGTAATGAAGCAACTTTGCAGATTCTACAAAGACGTGCTCCTGAAAATGGGAAAAGGAAATGTACTTTCAGTTTTTGAGAGGCAGATTTAACTATGTAAGTATATCTGCTGGGTATAAAGGAGCTAAGGAGACCTGATTTTAAGCACTGCCTTCACATGCCCTACCACCTGGTTTCTATGCACAAAAATATTGGTCAGTAAAGCAATGGCTCTCAGTTCCTGCTCTGAAAAAAACAGAAGGATGTCACTGCAAGTCCTGCAGCCAACAAGATGGGTGGTGGCATGGGGGTGGGCATGGTGTGTAGGACAAGCCAAGAGATAAGGTGTGCAGGCATAGGTGCTTGGCTCTTGCTCAGTGAATACTAAACGTGGAGAGGAGAGAAAAAAAATAAAACAAATACTGCCATGAGGGTGTCCAGCTCTTATGAGATGAATGGTTTTCCTCAAAGCTTAAGCTCCTGGAATTATGAGGTAGGTTTACATGACTTCTTATGCATTTTAAGTTTTTCTCATGCTAGCAAAAGAAGGCTTAAAAAAAACATGAGTAATAAAGACTCAGTATGGATGGGAGGTTAAAATGGCCTGAAACATACCTTAAAGATATCATTTTTTAAAGCCAACCTCAAGATTTGATTGGGTTTTGACTGATAATGTTATTGACCCTGAAAAATAAATAAGTTTACTTATAAATCCTATTACTTTGTAAAGGGTTTCATAACAGTACCTAAAGGCTTTCAGTTATTCAGGCTGAAATTATATTGTTTGTCTTCAAGTAATCATTTCTAGTCACTTTATGTGTAGAATTAGTAGATAGAGTCATTTCAAGTATCAGCCTCGGAGGCTGTTTGGGGGGTTTCATTAAAGCCAGTCAAGAGCAGAAAGATCTCTTCCACAAAGTTAACCCGAGAGAAGAAAACCTTGTTGCCAGCAGAGCTGCAGGGTCTCCTGGAGCCACCTCATCCTCCCTCTCTGCCACCTGACGTCCCTGCTCAGGCTGTTTTTTGCACAGGTCACCAAATGCAAGGAGGTAGCACCCCCTGGGATGACTCAAGAATCAAGTACAAAGATTTTACACAGATAAGAGAACTAATTATTCTGTGAAGAAGCATGCTCAGAGCAAAATAATGTATTTGGAGGCAAAGTATTAAAAAAGATCTGCTTTTTTTCATGTGCAAAAGAATCTCTGCATTTGTCAGTTAAATTTATTTCAAACAGAATTCTAGCCAATTATCAATAACAGCCTTTATCATGCAGAAAGCTGGGGTTTTGGTTTGGTCTCAACAGCATCAGCTGAGACCTGAGAGTCACCAATAGCACTGCTTCAGCTGAAGTCTGAGCAAGATTTAACCTCAAATCAACACAATTCTGAAAAATACTTATGAACCAACCAGCATTTAAAGCTTAGCCCTCTACCTAAAGGGGATTTATCACAGAAAACCCTCAACAGGTCTTCAACTCCAGTTCATTACTCACAAGTAGAGTTGAGCAGCTTCTTTGGCTACGAAAGAGACAAGTCAAACTTCCCATAAACTTTACATGTGTATTAGAAACTTAGTATAATCACATCTCCCTGATGCATTTACTTGGTAAATGTGTCACTATTTTATGCTTATGCAACATTATTTTATTCTTATTCAACAGCATAAAAGTTGAACCAGGCACCTACCAGCAGATAATAAATGCTAGATTTCTGGCAAAGAGGTATATAAATTGTTGCCTACAGGTGATTATCTCTCTTCTTTACATTAAGAAACTGAAGGCTGAAAGGCTAGCAAACAGCCAGGCAACAATTTACTGGGTTTTTAATTTTGAAGACAGAATTACTTAAGTGGTATGTCCAGCTTAAAAACAAGATTTGTTTTTCCACCTCTGATCCAGGCACTGAAATTTAAGATGAGAAACCTTAAGTTCCTACATCTTGAAACTTGGAAAAAAACAACATTTCTGAAAGCAGTTGTCAATGTTTTCAGCTGATCTTAAAAGCAGTTTTCTAATTATAAGATTAAAAGTAAATCTCCAGAATGGAAAAGAAAAAGCCCTGGGTAGACATTCAATACCTAAAATATCTTGGTTTTTAGAAAGTACTTAATTTCTTTCATGAGTGTAAAAAGTATGCTCTGATCTAAATATATAGACTTTGTAGAGTCTTTTTGAGACTTGCTCCATGTTTCTGCTGCACAGGCCAGTGACCAAACCCCATGGTAGGAAGCCAGCTTCAGGGGTGTTAAGCCTACACAGCGCCATGGTTTAAGCCCATCTGGGAGTGGTTTTGAGAAGGAAACTGTACCATACAATTACACTAAGTTGCTTAGGATTTATGGGCCCCCAGATGTGCCCTTCTGGCTCTAACTCTGAATAGCCACTCCCACAAAGACAATAGTTATCAGAGTTTAAATATTACCAAAGAGATGGCTTTTTGAATGGGGTACTTGTCAAACACAGTGTCTTTCAGTCCTGCATCTGCTTTTAGTTTCATGACAATATGATGAGAAAGAAATAGATTTCCTAACAGAGAAAAAAATCCATAGTTTTGGTCTGATCCACCCCATCAATGCTCCAGAGTGCCATAAACAAGCCCCTTTCTTGGCTAAGCAACTGCAGCCCTTCAGACAGGGGTCAGGGTGACAGCGTAAGGGTGTGGGACTGTGCAAGAAAGTATTTTAAGACTAAGGAGAGGATTTGTCTCATAGGAATTTTTTAAATTTTTTTTAAATCAGAGGTTATAATGAACTGAGCAAGTTTTGGTAAATGTGTTGAATTGAGGGATTATTCCCTTCTACCTGCACATAGAGAAACAATATAGGGCTTCTATTGTATGGTATACTGCCAAGGCAGAAGCTGTGGCTAATGACAGCAGAATACACACATGGAAATGAAATGCCCCAAGGCAGTCAAATTGCTACACTCACCCCTAAAACTGCCTGCTCCTAGTTAAGGATCAGGAATTTAAGATGCCTGCAGCCACATGATCATATGCCTCCAACCTGAAGCTACCACTTTTCTGATGCTCTGCTGTGCCAACAGAAGAGGCTGGCATCTTCCTGACATGAAGCATAGGTAAAGGAGGAGGTGTATCAGCTCTCTTCTGCATATATAGGACTAAGGGAAGGAAAAGCCAGCTGGACTAACCAATATAATCTTTATTTATTTTAACTTAAACACACAGATATAGGGGTCTTGCTCAATTGCATTTAACCCCCCAAAAATGTAATGTCCAGAAGCAAGAATTGCCCCAGCTGTTCAGATGGCAAAGGCCCATCTGATGTTTAGTGCCTAACAGCAACCAGTAACTGAGTATTCAGGATAAGATATTTACAGAACACTCCTTCCTTTGGCTTTTGTATCCTGTTTACTAGAATAGCTAGTTTAACAAACATCCAATTAAAACCAGCCAAGAAGCAGGGAGATGCTGTTGTCGAAGCTTCCTCTCAACTTACTTGGAAAATAATCATTGTAGTGCAATTCAGCATTTGGTTCTTTCCAAAAGAGAAAAAAAAAATCACAGCCCATGGGTAATGCAAGTTCTCTCCCACCCCAATGTTGTACCATTGTTTCAATAACTCAAGTTACATTAAACTAAACTCAATTAGAAGAAATTAGCAGATAGCATTTATCTTCCACATAAACTACTAGTGATTATAAAGCAAATTACTCAAAGGGAAAAAAATAGGCAAGTTAGAGACTATAAAGGGGAAAAAACTCAGAAAAAGAACAGTAAATGCAGGGATCATAGAGAATGAATCAAACTCACTTCTGGACCTAGATTTCACAGTGTAATTTCCCCTACAGTAGTCATGAAGAAGGACAGTTAAGCTGCTTCAGCAGTATGAAGTTATTTTCATTTCAGAAACTGTCTCCCACCTGCCCTACTCACATTGGAGATGTCTAATAATCAAATGTATTTCAATTAATTTTAACAAAAACACTAGGGAACAAAAACATGGATCCCCATGGCTAAAGCAGAGCACCAACAAAATTCAAAATTCAATTCAATATTATTTTATATTCTCCATCATAATGCTGAAAATATGCTGTTATGATTTGAACAGAATTATAGAAGCTTATTTTGACTTGGTTATTAGAGACTAAAGAGATTAATACTGTATTTGGTAGATATTTGGTTTTAAGCACTATTCTAAATTGTCAAGATTAATCACAATGATACAACTTAAGTATTTTAACTTAATGTACCAAAACAAGTGTACTATACTCCCAAGATAAGTGAAATTAATTACCCTACAATCATCACAATAATCCTAAAACCAGAATTAAACTTAAACTGGAACCTGTACACATTAAAAACCCAAAAGTTTATGAGCACAGGTTCACCACATATTTGCTACACTCCAGTGCCATCTGTCTATAAAAAGATAATTAACATTTTCAATAAGAAATACAGCTTGTTGTAAAGTGTACTTGGTCCTAGGCCATTGAATCCACTTAAATTCCTAAGATGAATGACACTGCTGATCCTTTTCTGAATTAAGGAATCATTAAGAAACACTGCTTCCTCAGTGTATATTTAAAGCAAACTTGTCCAGAAAACAAATTCATCCAGAATGTGCTGATACAGAGATGCTCTGTGGAAGTCTCACTCTTAACTACTCCCCCAAATTAACCTTGAAGTCTTCCTCTAGCATTGAGCAATTTAGCTGCATTTTGAAGACCCCAGAGAAGCTGGGAATAACTACGCTCAAATTTGCATTTAGAAGACCATTTGGGGACAGCCTTTTGAAAGTCCACAACCTTCAGTGGAGTGACTCAAAAATAAATGCTCTGCCAAGCACTGCAGCACAAGGGATCTGACACAGACCCCTGTGCCGAGTACAAAGCAGGTTCATTAAATGCAGAGCCTTCCCTTTCCTCCTGCACAGTGGCTGGCTGGTGGGTTTTGTTTTCCCCCCTTCCCTGTGAAAAGGGCACAAATACAGGGGTGTTCTGTTGTTTTTTTTATTTTTGTTTGGGGTTTTTGTTTTTTGTTTGTTTGGTTTTTTAAAGTCTGGTAACAAGCTGAGCAGGTTTAAAACAGCCTGATGTTAATTTAACACAGTGCATCCTAGCCCCTCTGCCCACAGGTGTGTTCCCACACAGCATGTAGGGAAGCAAAACACCCTATGCTTAATGCTACTACTTTTGGGGGGGGGAGCTATTTGAGCACAGGCTTTTTTGAAAGGCACGTTTTTTCAAGGAAAGCTGGAGCTTTAAAAAGACTAAACATCGCTTTTCAAGGAGCAATTAGAGCAGAAAAGGGAAGTAAGACATTTTCCAAGTGCCCGATTGCCTTCCCCCGCATTTATTGCCCCCTTTATAGCTGCCTAAGCCTGCTGCGAGTGTTGAAGACCTGGAGGCAGCCGGTTCCCCTTCCAGTCGCAGCTGTTTTTCCAGTAGTGCCATCTACTGGTGTCTCTAGTAGGGCTTCGCAGGGAAAGTCCTTTCCCCATCCCGCAGGTAGGGCAGGCTTGGCTGGGAGGCACAGCTCAGCCCCGCCTTGGCTTCAGCGAGCAAGGTGCAAGGCAAGGAAACTTCAGTCCCAGTGACAGTTCAAAACCCTTAATCTCTTCTTGCCAGAAATGAATATAGTTCCATTGTATCCGGTTCTAACGCAGGCATACATGTGAGACTACAACGTAACTTCGGTTTAGAAAAAGGCTGTTGTGCCTCGTTTCCTCCTCAAGGCATTTTACAAAAACAATTCATTATGGATTGCTCTTCCTCTCCTTTTCATTATCTAAAGAAAATTTAGTGTTATACCTCATCTTATTCCACAAATACTATTTCCATTAGTCAGGCAAAATAATTTTCTCATTAAGTAGCTACTAGTCAAAGGAAAGCATGTATTTCACAAAAGTGTGTTAACAACTAAAAATCATCTACCATTTATGGACATGCAGTGAACAATTATGTTGCAATCATGGTTTGGAGTCTTAAGTCAGAGCAGCTGTAGGGATTAGGCAAGATGTGTCTTTAGGCAGTACTCAGAGAGAAGGCAGGCAGGCACAGGAAGGAGCAAAGTCGGGGCTGCAGGCCCAGAGCAGGAGAAATGCAACAGAGGCAGAAGTGTGCATTTGGGCACCAGAGGTGTCTGGCAACAACTTTGGTATCAATGCCTGACTTCTGAAGGGCCTGATCCTGTAAACCAGAGCTCATTTGTCTTTATAGTACATAGGCTCACCCACACCTGTAGTGTAGGTTCTTGTTTAGACCTAGGCATTTCACCATTACAATATTCTGTGATGTTTCTCACAGATTTTGTTCTACTTTGTTTTGTCAGTCTCCTAAAAAGACTGTTTTCTGCCAAAAATGAATTCACCATCCCCATCCTTCACCTCAGCCCGGTGCAGCTCAGTACCACTGTGGTTGCCTGCCTTCTCCGTCATCACCAAGCATGGGTTCAGTTCACCAAGGACTGCAACAGCTTTATCCTGAACTTGCTGGCTGATCAAGTGCATATTCCATTGCTTAAGTTTTCTGCAAGCTTCCATCTGTTAGCTTTGCTTTTTCTTGTTCCTTTGCCATGCTTTTCAATGCGTCTGAACTGGCTGGCAACAGACCAAGTACTGACTTTGAGCAGATCTCTCCAGCTGCAAGAAAAGTCCCATCTGTAGCTTCAGGCTGTCCCTTCACCTCATTGATTTCTTTTTCTTCATTTGCAATTGAAGCCTCAGCAATCTTTTCAGATGGCTTATCATCAGCTACTACTAAACATGAGGCAAGCTTACAGCTTGCGGCAGTTGCTCCTATTTCAGCCTTTACAGCACTATTTGGAAGGTCTTCACTGCTTGTTTCTCCCACACCTTCTGTCTGCATTTCTTGCTCTTTACTCTCTTCTGTACCACTGCAGCCCACATTAATTGAACACTCACAATAATAGTAACCAGATTCCTGCTTCTTCTTACGCATGGCACAGAGATCAATTTGACTGAAGACCTCTGTGCCAAAGTAACTGTCTTCATATTCTTTATATAGATCCGAACAAATTTTTCTGAAGCCCTAAATATTGAAAGAGCAATGTGACATTACGTGTATATTATGTCTATATACACGCAAAAATACATGCACTTTAGAAAGGTACAAGATGTATCAATTATCTTAACAAAACTTAGCAAAAAAATACTCCCTCCCCAGCCAATTAGAATAACAATATCAACTTTATTTGGCAGTATTTAAGTTGATACTGAGAAAAATCAACCTCTACTAATAAAAGTTATAGGAAGTTTGGCTTTTGCTGAATCCTCCACCTACCCCACCTTCTGCAAACAAAAAACCATACCAACAAAGATACAGAAACAGATCAAAAAGATCAAATGCATCCACCTACTTCTAGATATTTCAAGCAAGTTTGCAGTCACCACATCCATTGGGAAGCTACTGCCTAGTCTCCTGGATTGCCTTTAGGAGGGATTTCTTTATTTCACCTAAAGTTTATTTTGCTCAGTTTCATCCCATTGCTACCTTTACAGACTGAAAAATTAATCCTTCTCCTCCTTGGTGTACACATTCCACAACAGTAATTAAATTGTGTGCTAGAGACAGGTTAGAAATAGAGCTCATGCACCTTCTTCCCTGTGAGCAAAGAAGTATTCAAAAGAAGTTTGACTCAGTGACTTATTGTAAAACAAGCTCATTTCAGCAAGCCAGAAGAAAAAAGAAAACCACAGCAGCTCTCAGATAGCTACCAAGCACTGCTAGTCTCCCAATGGCCAAATGCTACAGCAGTCATGGCATATAAATGGAAGTGTTTACTCCTATAGATGTGTTTTCAGATGGTAACATGTTCTTTTCAGACTAAGAAAAAGTAACTTCCACTGCCATAATCAAGGCACATGTTCAGAAACCATTGTAATTTAGGACTGTCAGGATTTAAAATCAAGTCTCCCATCTGAGTAATTTCTTTGCAGTTCTCCCCCCGACAAGTTTGGGCACAGCAGCGCTGGCTCCCCTGTATGGGTGTCACCAGGGATGGGTGAGCAATCCAACAATTCCACAGTCCCTGCGGCTTTAATTCAGTCAGCAACAGGCTGCCTGTTAAATAAGGGGCTCCCACAAAGCATTTAGCCTATAACAAACCATCTATGCTAAGGGCACACATGGAGATGAAGTGAAGGACAGATGAATCATTAAGCAACAGGGAATAGTCTTTGCCTTCCCTTAACCTAAGGCTCCAAGGAGCCCCTTGCAGCAACATCGCCTCAAAAAGTCTCAGTCAGTTTGTTCAGCCCTGCCCCTGAATGCACAGGAGTGCACAATTAAAAACAACAAAAAAAGTCTCTTTACAAGCTTCCTTCCTTGTAATGACAGCCTTTTTAGCAGGCAGAAATACATGGTTCATGGCATGTGGATTACGGGAGGATGGCCAGAACAGCCAGTGTCACCTGGACAAAACCAGATATAAATAGCTTCACAACCAAACACATCAATTCATTAGGCATGCTGCCCCTGATGACCAAAACACTTCAAAGTTTAATTAAACAAACTGCACACCTTTTCCTGTGCTCCAGAGATACTCATGTGTCAGTCAGAACCAGGCTGTTTGGTAGCCAAGAGCTACGTGTTGCCTTAATGCCACCAAGTTCAAGTTCCGCTGAAATGCAGAGGTACACTGCACATGGGCTGTTTTCTGGGTAATTTGGGAGGATGATCGAAACTTGAGCAAGGTCATGTCATTGAAGGTAACTTAAGTAGCCAGAAGAGGGCAGGATTAGGGCTGCACTTTCATTAAAAAACTCCAAATATTTTAATACACATATGTGACTCTGCAGGATTGCTGCTCTCACTACCCAGGGTAGACCACAGCTATTTGCAGACCTGCACCAAGTGAATCTACTTAAAGAAGCATAAAAAGCAAGAACAAACATTTCTTCACTTTGGCATGGAGGCATTTGATTCGCAGCTTTGCTCCGGCATAGGCGAGCACAGGCAGTGCCCAACACTGGAGGCTAACAAGCCACACTGACAAAAGCACTTTTAGTCTGCATGCTGGAGAAAGCTCTTACTACAGACAGATACAGACGTGAATTCTCTTAAGAGATGAACTGCTCCCTTTTGGCTCATTGGAAACAGAGAGGTCAGAAAACCTGAAAAGCCCATATTTTATATTTATGCCGGGGCATACTACACGTTTTGAACCTGATCAACAAAACAGCACATACTGCTCCTTTGGTAGCTATTCAAGCTAAACAGCACACAAACCAACCTCTTGGGATCTTTAGACACACAACTAAAGTCAAAGATGCATGATTTCCTGAGACCAAAGTTTGCAGTTGTAATTTTAAAGACAAGCAGATCCTTCTTCCCCACAAATAAGAACAAGGTCTGCAGCTATTCCACCAGTATCACACACCTGTCTTGTTAACAAAGTATTCTTGAGATGTAAAATATAAACAGGGAGTGTTAGTAATTATTTCTCAAGCTTCATAAAAGAAACACTTAAATTGCATGAAGTACTTGAACTGCATCCTTACAACAAGGAAACAGTTATTTATGGTATAAAAAAGTAATTACAGCCAGTAGATGGCATCATAATAACTAAAGTAATATTTTGTCTTATTCATACTTTGTCATCTTCTAGCATTTAGGAAGGTTGATTTCTCTCCTGCAGTCTTTAGGAATGGGATATGATAGAAGTAGTCAGTTTTCCTCCTTTCTTTTCCCATTACATTTTGATTTTGAAAGATTAAATTGTCAGTATTTTCAGTTAGCATGTCAGATCTCAAAATGCATACACACTAGTCTTCCAGTTTGATCTTTGAGGTTAAATCCTATGTCTAGGGTTGAGCCTGGGTAACCTCAGGGAGATTTGTACATGGACATACAGAGTCCACATGCCCCTAATAACTAACAACATACAGCCCTTCTCCACTTCGGTTTCATGGCCCTGCTGTGTAGAATGGTATTTTAGGAGCAACAGTTTTAAGGTGCAAACAAATTTGGACAGGAATGTGCAATGCTTGGTAGACAAGGGAAGAGAGTAAATATTGTCTGCCTAGACTTCAGGAAGGCTTTTGACACTGTTTTCCCATAAGATCCTCATAGAGAAGCTGATGAAGTATGGGCTGGATGAACACAGTGGGGTGGATTGAAAACTGGCTAAACAGCCACGTCCAGAGAGTGGTAATTGGTGGCACAAAGTCTAGTTGGCAGCTGGTAACTAGATGTGTACCCCAGGGGTCAATACTGGGTCCAGTACTGTTCAGCATCTTCAGTAATGGTCTGGATGATGGGGCAGAGTGCACCCTCAGCAAGTCTGCTGATGACAAAACTGGGAGGAGTGGCTGATTCACCAGAGGGTCCTCAACAGGCTGGAGAAATGGACTGACAGGAACCTCAAAGTTCAAGAAGGGGAAGGGCAAAGTCCTGCATTGGGGATGAACCACCCCATGCACCAGTACAGGCTGAGGGCTGACTGTAAAGCAGCTTTGCAGAAAAGGACCTGGTGATCCTGGTGGACACCAAGTTGACCATGAGCCAGCAATGTGCCCTTGCAGCAAAGAAGGCCAATGGTATCCTGGGCTGCATTAGGAGGAGTGTTGCCAGCAGGTTGAGGGAGGCGATCCTTTCCCTCTGCTCAGCACTGGTGAGGCCACAGCTGGAGTGCTGGGTCCAGTTCTGGACTCCCCAGTTACTTGATATTCAAACATTCAAAGTTCTATACACATACATATTTATATATTTATAAGCAAGGAGACTGCATACATGAATCATACTATGCAGGAGTATATGCCATATTTAGTGCTAGAGATCAAAGAAGGAGGAGAACATGCAAGAAATTACAATTTATGTTTTTTTACTTTAAACTTGATAGTAAAAGGATGCATGAATACACTCTGGACAAAAGTCAATAATTCCTACATGCCTGGTTCCTTTGGGTTTTTTTGGTTTGTTTTTTTTTTTTTTTGGGGGGGGGGGGTGGGGGTTGTTTTTTTGGTTTTTTTCATTAGGCATTGCTGATGCCTGTACTCATGAAATTCCCCATAGGCAGTATAAAAGAAAAAGCCTCTAGCACAGAACTCAGTACTATCCAGCTTTGATTGTACCAGGTATACAGAGGCAAATATCAAGTCAATATGAAGTATTTGAAGTGCACAAATACAAGGTCATTTTCTTCAGCTATTATAGCATTTTCTGTTTTCTTTGTGCATGCTCTTTTAGTGTTTCAGGTTTGCAATATATTGACCTCATAAATACAAGTACTATTCCTGGAAACAAGCAGGACAATATTCCACTGGGAAATGAGCAATCTAATCAGAGTTGTTTTTTTACTTTAATTGTATGTGATAAAATCCCATACAAAGCTGCAGTAAAGGTTAGAAAGGCACATCACACATTTCTAGCATAAATCAAAGCACCAGCCTGGCTTCCAACATGACATTAATCTTGTTCTCAGATAAATATTGCTCAGAAGCCATCCTGCCCTATGGAAACAGCTTGACATTGTGTTATTGTGCAGATTTGACTGACCACAGCAGAAGGAAAGCACTCTACTCTACCATAGAGAGTCATACACAATATGAGCAAGAGACCCCATCTCTTCCAATCAGATATGAGCAAACACAACTGTGCTCGCCAGCCTATATACAAGCTTTGTTAAATAGTAGAAGTTATATTTTTTGCTAGTTGCAATGCTATTGGTTAAGTATATAGTCCCCAAGAATTTCATTAGAAGGAAAATAATCAGTAGAACAGACCCCAGTAAAAATATTTTAAACCCAGTTACTTACCCTTCTTTTCAACCTTGGTGCTTTGGAGAGCTTTAGGAAAGTAAGATGTGGTTTGAAATCCTTGCTTCCTGAAATGTCAAGATTCATTTCATTAAAGCATTCTTCCACAGCTTCTAGTAAATAGGTGAAACAAGAAATAAAAAATAACAATTGGGAAGTAGGGAAAATATTTACAAGAAGGTTAAACGAAAACCCCCTGTGCCTGCCTTAAGACACACAGTAGATAACTAGTTGTCACACTATCACAGGCAACACAGACAAATGAAAAATAAGCAAAGTTGTGCATGACAGTACAGCCATATGTTGCAAACGTGAAACTAGATCCAAACTTATGTTTGCTATGCAATTCCTTCTGAATTCACAGACCTCCTATCACAATGGTGAGTTCAGGAAAGCACATGCCCATGGCAGCCCTGTCAGGAACAAGATGCAGCCACCAGTGGCCACAGCTGGGGAGTGTGATGAGGCCAATTCTCCCCAGTTATTGCAAAAAGCAATGAGAAGCAAAATTCTTCCAGCAAAAAGTGGCAAGATTCTCAAAACTAGTACAACTCCTCACACATAGCAATTCAGAAGGAAATGTCACATGAACATAGCAGTCCTTCCCCAGATTCTATGATACAAAGTGTTTATGGTGGTGTTGGTTTAAAAACTTTGGCCACATAGTTATAAAGCAATAAGGTTTTATTCTGCATTGAAAGAAGTGTCTGTGAGCAACTCCAGAATTTATATTCAAGGCCTTTCAGCTAAGGACTGTAATGACAAGTCAAACCAGGTTGATCTATCCTTGGTTTTCATGAACTTTGAATTGGGGGTTGCAGAGTCTCACAAAAATAGTGAGGTGAAGCTTTCATTAGGCAGACCCTGCAAGTCTGGCAAATGCAGAAGATGACGTGTTGTTCTCCAACAGTTGTGCTTAAACAGTAAAGAATAATTCCAAAATAACACTAAAGCCTTAGCTAAGGCTGGAGTACTTAGGACCTCTCCAGCAATTTTTCTTATTGCCAGAGGTCTTCATACCTTGGTTGTATAAAGGGGATTAAAAAAGTGAAAAATCCACATCTGCCCTGGAAACCTGCAACATTTATATGGCTCCTCCTGCCAGACCCCCCTTCTTGCCACCCATCTTTGTTACTCCTTAATTGCTTAGGCACTGGGAGAAGCAGGTTCAATGTTGGAATTTGTGTTAAAAATAACACATTTGATGAGTGCACTGCTTGAAATGACTCTACTTCCATTTTATGTTTCCATCTTTCAGGAAGTTTAACTACATGTGTGTTTACTACTTTGCATTTGTATCAAGGCCAAGTCTCTGGCTTGGAGTTTAGCTAATTAATACATTAAAATGTTTCATCTCAGAGTATTTGTGAAGGAACAGCAGCTGGGGCTGTCTGGTCACTTTGCCAAGGCAACTGCTTCATATTTTCCAGCTGGAAAATATATAAAGAATAGGATCCAGTTGCCTGAACAAGCATCCAATGCCCTTTTAGATGCCCTACAGGATGCCCACCTGGCCTCCAGCTGCCACTGCAGCAGGGTACAGTCTGACTGTAGGTCCAGTGTGGACATTACAGATACTTCAGGGCATGTAAAAATGGTACTAGGTGATTATGGTTAGGTATCAAATAACCCCTAAAGTGCCTCTGGAACTTTGTGAAATAAAACACATTAACATGAGGAGTTTCTGCATATTAAATCTTCTTGCTCCCACACCAGTAGGTCAAAGCACAGCAAGCCCCAAAGAACACATGCAGTAGCAAATTGTCTAAGCTCCTTCTAGAAAAAAGCCCTTCCTCACACATCATCTAGGCAAATAACATCCTCTCAATGCACGAAAAGAAGCAAGCTAGGGCTTAACATGCAAAAAACCTGAAACTAGCATCTCATGTTCACCACCCAGCACCAGTCCTACCAAACAGCAGGAAGGAGTTATTACTGCAAGGTGAAGGTCTTACTGCCATGAGCAGATGTTCATCAGAAAGGCTGATGATGAAAGAAAAGTCAAAGCTAGGAATAATCTTCAAGCAGTCAGTTTAGGAACAAGGTTTATAAGTTATGTCCTGCCCATGTCAGGATGGCACTCAATTTTCCAGACACTATCTTCCCTAGCTCACTTGGTAAATAACCTGAGAAAATTCCAAGACATCTTAAGCAGTACCTCTTTTTCAAAGCAGATGAGGTCACTAGCAGCAAGAGAAGCCCAGTAATGCCCAGCATTTACCAATTAACTGCAGTTAATTGATCAAGAGACAGGATAACTCTCCACTTTGAAACTGGAGTCCATGATGTAGGAACAAAAGTGAGTGAAGAGCCAGCCACCTTATTTTCTAATGCCAGGAAACACTTCAGAGGTTCAAAAACTTCATTAGAGCAGGCTGAACTGTTAAACTGTTGTTGACAAAACATCAATAAGGGCACAATGAGGCAGAGGCAGCTAGTGAAGTAGCTTAACCTTTGCCAGTCAAATCATTTGCCCATCATGCTGCTTGAAAAGGCAGCATTTGAAAATCCATGCCTACCCCATGAGCAACCAAAAATATTGACTAAAAGGTAAGAAAAAGAAATTCCCTATTCATTATATAACAATTAATTCAATTGCTATGCTGAGGGAGAAGAGAAAAAACAGAAACACATTTCTTCAGAGATGTCATTAAAAGGGTAGATTTTGATACGCATTTGCATAATCCCCAGACTCATTAAGTTCTAGAAATGGTCAGAAATTATGCAGAAAGGAGAACAACACTGGAAGTTACATCTCTGAATAGCAAAGCCATTGGTGACAGAGTTAACAGCTTGAAAACCAGCAGCTTGTCTCACAGTCAAGGAAGTATTTCAGGCAATCAGTGAACAATCATATTGCATTAAAAAACCACGCAAGTACTGACAGAATATTCCTGGGGCTTGCAATCAAAATTTTTCTCCTCCATCTCATTAAGAAAGGGGTTCAGATCAGAAGCTAGACACCAGGTTTCCAGAACCCTGAAGATGCAGGTTTATCCAGGCAGAGAACACGAAGGATCTGCCACCCACTATTGTAATGGCTTTTAGAGTTAATGCAGCTCCAATATCATTAAAAAAAGAAAAAGAAAAGAGAGCATCACAGCACACATTGTGCAGAACCAAAATTAAACATTTCTGCTAGTGCTAAAATAGCATGATAAAGGTTGATCTGGTATGCTATGATTCATTGGGAATAAAATTCTCAGTTAAGCAAAACAATGAGTAGAGGGAAAGACAGCAGTAGTCAGATGAGAGAAAGGAGGTATTCACTTCTGCATCTTTCAGAAGTGAATGAGGAGAGAGCTAAGGTGGGGGCATCAAAACAGTCAAGCAGTCCCTTTCTTTTAATGGCATTGAAGTATATATATGTTGTGGACAGGCATGTACCAAATCTGATCTTAAACAGAATTGCATCATGTACCTTCTACTTAGTCATCTTCCAGTCAAGATTATTTTGTGTTAAACTTAGACTTTAGAAGAAATTATTTGGGCATGGGGGAAGTTTGTTGAGGCTCTAATCCTAGTAAGTAGGAACAACATCAGAGTACTTTCAACAAAAGCACAGCTGTTTTGAGTCAAAATTGTCTTTGCCATGGATGGAACAATAAGAGAAATGAAGGCCAGAGTCAAGCAAAAGTGACAGATAGTGAAGTGGCTAATTTTATTTAGCTGAGGCAAAGAAGCTGTTCATATTAAGAGGCATCTTCTGTCTGTCTAGTTGCAACACTGACTACTTAAGAGGGAAAATAAACAGGAGGAGAAGAGAGCAGGACTATTACATCAAAGCTAAGAACTGGAGGTAGGAAGCAGCTTCAACAAAGAGAAAACAGACTATTCTGAAAAGCCATATCCTTTGAAGATTACATAGTGTCTTTGTACTGCATGCCTTTTTGAGAAGCATTAGTTGAACTATGCTTCCTTTTTGCTTAGTATGAAAATAGCAAGGAAAAAAATGTATATTGATTATTTCTGCTCTGTTGGAAGTAGAAGCCCAGGACACAGATGAGGTTCTGCATTGCAGGCTAAAGCAGCTCCTAAAAACAGAACGGGGGTGGGGGGAGAATATCAAGCCCGTCTGAAATTGTACTTGGATGCAGGTAAGCAGGTCAAAGATTCGGAACATCTTCATGAACCCTGAGTGCTTTGGGAAGGTAGAGCAGAGGACACAAGCTACTCATATTTCTGTTCCATCTTCTACAGTGGAAGCAAAAGACCCATCTGCTAGTGCTACACACATACATGCAGACAAACACTGCTATTTGTCACCTCCTGTCCCAGAGGTACAAATGATTTCATGCATGCTCCAGTTTAAAGGAAGGGCTTGTGAACTAAACTGGGGCCAACACTTACAAGGTTTCCAGTTTATTAGAATGAACAGAACCCCAATTTTGAGGTGTCATTTTGAAGACCCTATGAACACCAGAGGCCTGTGAGATCCTGACTGCAGGGCAGGCTAGGATAGCCTTGCTGTGAGATCTTGACATGTCAAATGTCTGTGCATCTCACCTGTCCCAAATTAGTACAGAGAACTTATTTTAGCTCTCATGCTCTGCAGAATCCCAGCTGTCAGCTTCATATTTAGTGATTAAGAAAGAGACGAGACAAGAGGAAAGGCAGCACATCATGGCCACGCACAGAAGCTTGGGCCAGTACTTACAAGAGCTGACAGACTCTACAAACTGGTTTACCACAAGTGGTAAAGAGTCAGGTTAGGTGCTTACCTGCAATTCTGCTCAGCATTTTCTGGTCTTCCTCTGACATTTTCACATATATCACTTGATTGTTAAACTGTCCAATCCCATGAAATGTCATATTAAGGCCTTTACCCTGCAAGATGGCTTCCACTTTAGTCTTGCTTTGCTTCAGTGCCAGAACAGCCCTTAAAAAATAATATTATAAATATATATTCTGAAAGAAGGTTGATTATTACATATGGAAATATTTAAATATTTTTAATATACCTGATTTTGACCACTCTGCAGCACTATGCAAGGTATAACAAGCACACTATATTTCAGTGCTAATGCTTTTGTAACAGTTAGAAGATGCACAAGCATTTTAAATACATTATGTCTTTCAATAACTTCAACCTTAGCTTATATATTAGAAGTGAGTTTTGCTAGCAAAGTGAATGTTCAAGTCATTAACATGCCAGAAACAGCTATGTGAATATATTGTTGCTAAAGAGTCAAAAAGGATAAAACTGAACTTATATTTGTGTCACATAGTTGAAAACTTTATTGTTGCCATTTTCAACTGGTTCACTAGTTTTATTCTTAAACCAAAATAAATCCATTCTCCCACCTGAAGCACATTTAGCATTTGTCTCCATTATATTCTCCTATTCCAGAACAGCTAACAAAATATCAAATTGATGCTTATATTGAGAGCTCTATGTCCCATTTCAATAAAATTTAGATGCACACCTTGCTGTGCATACAAATATCTCCAAAAAAGTGAATTACCCAAAGACATAATACCTCAAATTCAACCATTTCACTTCAAGACAGAAAAAGTATAACTAATAAGTTTCTAAATGTAGACACCAAGTCTTTCAGCAACTTAATACCCACTGAAGTTTTACAGGTACCCCCTCTTTACCTTGCCGTCTCAGGAAGAGGGATCCTGTCAGTCTTCAAGTTAGAGCAGAAACCTTCTACTAATGCTTCATACTTCTAACAAAATACTGCATAACTAAGGACTACAGGACACCAGTACATGGATTGCTGTGGCTCCTGTAGCCACATTTACTTTATCATTACACCTAGAAAAAGTTTTGACTACATTCATTTCATTGTTCAAAAAATCTTACAATTGGGTAACGTTATCCAAATAGAAAACAGGCATTACAACCCACACAGCACAAACTAGTCCCCTTAGGAAAGCATGTTTCATGCATACAAAGGCCACTTCAGCCAACATCATGAGCAATCCTCACTACTACATTGGAGTTATTTCAACTATAACAACATAGGAGCTGCTTCTTTCCAAGACTCTTGGGGACTCTGCAGATGAATATTTGGTGCAGACAGGACTGAAAGTGGAAAGAGAATGAATTCTTTGCAGAGGATCTTGCTGTTTCCACCTTAATAACAAGCAGGGCTAACCTAGCCCTTCATTTAAGTCCATAACATCTAAGTTACCATTAAATGCTGCTAGAACAACTTCTGCCATGAGATCTGAAGATGCCTCCCTCCCCCTGTGAGGGGCTAGGCCAGCCACTTCAGCAATGCTATTAGCCTGAGAGAAATACTTGGCCTAACACCTTAAGGCAGTCTTTCATGTGACAGCACAGAGCAGTAGCCACTGAACTACAGCCTCATTTAGCAGAGCTCTGTAGGTAGGTAGAAGATAAAGGATGAAAAGTATTTGGCAAGGAAGATCTGCTTTTCATTAGGTATGCCCATTATTTTTATATTACAGGCACACATCCATTTTTAAGTTCATTAACACTACTTAGCTCCACTCACCTCCCTAACCAATTGATTCCCATTTTGATTGCTGCTCTGCACCAGCTTCCTATCCTCTTGGATGACAGCCTGCCCAGTCAGCAGCACTGGCAGAGGTTTTTATTACTGAATTACTTTACGTGGTATCTTCTGCATGCAGGCTCCTTAGCCCATATAAAGGTCCTCCTATCTTTTTCCCTTAGGCCCTCCAAAAAAACATCTTGAATTAACAATATAGCAGGTCATTTTAAAATAAAGCACATACAAATCTGTTATATGCATCCTAGTCCTGTTTAACTGTCTCTGCCTGTATGGGCAGAGAAGTTTTTTCCACTCATGTCATGTTGGTTCTTCTGACATCTTTCCAGCAAGGCATTCTGCTTTGTGCCCAAGAAGATGCTATGTCACACTCATGCAGTGTTGAGGCCTTACTCTTTCATTCCCCTGCTGATGGGCACCGAGGCTCCTAGAGAAAGGGCTGCTCTCTCCAGGTTCCCACCTCTACCACACCAATGCCTTCCCAGATACATAAGGGCCTTTCCTCACTGCCTCCTCATGCCAAGAAGTCTCAAGTTTCCTAGTGTGGTACAGTATGAGAAGGCTTAGAGAAAAAACTGCAGCATACTGGCTCTATTTGCTGGACCTTCCTAGCAGCTCTAGCCTTCCTGACCACAGGGTAGCTTTCCTTAGTCATCTCTCAATATCCCCATCTTAATATACAGGGCCCCAGTGACAGCCCACAGCTTGAGTTAGACAAGAGAGCAGCTTGGAAAGGAGCTAGGCAGATTTACTTTGTTTTCTTAATGCAACATGTCCAATCAGCTAACATTTTCCAGCTTGATACGAGCACAGCTGATCTGAAAAGCTGTGGTTTCTCAAAAGGCAGCAGCTCAGGGAAGTTTATATCCATTGAGTTAAATTATGATAGTAATACAGTAACACAGTAGTAATACTATTGGCAGCCATGCTGCTTTTTCTCTTCACCCCATGGCAGATACAAAATTTCAACCTCTGAAGCATCACACCTAACACCTAACCAGGTATTGAGAACAAGCCAGACACTGATCAAAAAAGTCTAAGAAATTGTATGCAGGCCCTATGAAAATGTAGTTATTCACAACAGCAGCAGTAAGGCTACCACATTTACAGAAAAATTAGCTGCACTTGAGTTTTGCAGGATTCTTACTTTTTTACTTCTTCTTCTGTTCCCAGGTGAGCTACTATTATAGTAAGGTGCATAGTTTGAACAGGAAGAAGAGCTCTCAACAGGTCAGGTTCTTTAGTGAATATGAGCTCTTGGACATCTTCAATTCTGTCCAAAATCTGCAATGCAGCAAACAGGAGACAGGGAAATAAATTTTAATTTTAGAGTGCTCAGGTATTACTAGAAGAATTCAGAATGCTGAAGCCTTACGCACCCAAAAATGCAACTCAAGTTTAAGCCAGGAATCTGCAAAAGAAAATCCCCCAGATCTATCATATAACAACTTTCAGTTTCAATTTCAAAGTTAATTTTTCAGGAATTGATTCATCTGTTTTCCTTTTTAAAGCCTACAGGCTAAACTCATAGCTCTCATGTGAGCTGGCACCCCTAGATCTTAAAGTAGGTCTGAATCTGACCCTAAGCCTGTTAGAATAAAGCTCACAGCACTGTGTAAATATTAATGGGATCTTCATGCAGTTGTCAGTTGTTAATAGACTGTGGAAATTGAATAGCATTTCCATAATTAATCTTATGCCATTTTCTGATTACAAGTTTGATCACAGATTAAACCGATACCTCTTCCCAAAAGGAAACTGTAACAGCAAACAAAGTAGATCAACTGGGTGAACATGCCATTTTCCAAGTTGGTGTTTTCTAGAACTGCATATCCAGTTTCTGGCTCTTCTGGGTCTATCTGTGGCTTTACACAACTGACTCCAAAGAAAGATTTTTCAAAATGATCTGTTAAGGTTTACAAGCCAGTCATGGGAACAAGGCAGGAGGGAGAAGAATTTAATCACACAGGGACTAAGCATCTGGTGGAAGCCTTTGTTACAGCAAAGTCATTTATAGATTTTCAGATTATTTCACTGAGCGAATTCTGGCTTACATGCCTAGGTGCTCACACATGTTAGAGCTCCACTTTATTCTTACATAGGTTGAAACAGCTGGGTCAATATTTTTTTGTTTTGCAATCTTTCTACATAAAGCCTTGGCAGTCGTTGTGCAGTCCAGTAAATAGTCCCACAACCTGCATGGCAGAAGAGATTAGTATAACAAGTTTCTGATAAATGTCAGAATAAAGCCACACACAATTAAGAGAATCAATTTGAAGACAGAAACAGCGAACTCCCTGAATTCAGACTCTTGCAGTACATTTGTCACTATGAAAAACACATCACTGAAATGACTCTTACATTAAGGTAATTCCTACTGGAACTGAGGCACAATTTATTATGGCCTGCTATTTACAGCATGTTTGCTTAGATCATGAAAACATGGAGTGGGAATCAAGCCATCAAGTTGCCTGACCACACAAACTAAAATCTTTGCTTCAACAAACTAGGTTAAGTATTGACAGCAATTCCAAAAAACAGCCTTGTGTTCTTCTCCCTTGTCCAATCTGTCTAAGAATACTCTTGAAATAAGAAAGAAGATCTTTTTGCCTCCTCAGTTGGAGGCTTGGACAGCTGGGAAGCCAAGTTTGAGTGAAATTCCTCCATGTAGATATCCAACCATTGCAGAGCAATTTTATGTCTTTTCTTACCCTTGTCTATCAGCTTCACAAATGTGTCTTCAGAACTTCCTGCTTCTTCTCCCATGGGAACAATCTACCTTATCTCTACACATCTTTTTTTTTGTGGATCAGTCCATAGCACTTTTCTATAAATGCTATGTTTTTGATGGGATGGCTGGTTTTTTGGGTGGGGGAGAGGAAGGAAGCACTTGTAATGGAGTACTGAAAGCCTGAGACCACAACATTCCTAGACCCACCCCAGCCCAAGCCCATTGCTGGAGGCTGGTGTCCAGCCTCCTGGAGCCCAGCTAGACACAAAGTGAAAAGGGCTGTGGCACCCACCAGGACTGCAGTGGGGTTTTTTCCCTTTGTCCTGTTGAAAGGGAGGAAAATGGAGACAGCCCTAGGCCCCATCATCTGGAGAGCTCTCAAATATAATTAAGGGAAATTAATTCTACCCAGAAAGCTAACAGCATCTTTAAAACCCTTCTGTAGGGGACTACAAGGCCTACAGTGTAACAGGCAACCATGTTGTATGTTCAGTGAGGTCAGGCACCTCTGCTTTAGAGGTAAAAGCATCTGAAATTTTTGACAAAACATTATCTGTGCATATATATGTATATATATGTATACACACACATATGTATTTACTCACCCTCCACATGTACACATACCAGGCCTACAGTACTGAGCACAGTGTCCTAACCCTTCATTGTTTCCCTCACAGAGCCTCAGCCAGGGCTGTCTCAGGTCACTGCCACCCTTAGAGGTGGCACTTAAGAGGAGCATAAAACAAGGAATATCTTGGGCAGAGCATCCAGCCAAGGCCATCAGAGCTGCCAGATTACCAGAGCTGGTGTGAGAGCAGGGAAATCTGGAAGAGCAGAATTGAGAGAGAAGGACAGGAGAAAGAAGGGAAGGACATTCACAAAGCTGTACAGGATGTGGTCACAGGCCATATACTAGGACACTCAAATCTCATTAAAATAGCAGAATAAGTTAGGCATTCATGTCCCCTCAAGCTGTTCCATGATCTCATTCCTCAGTGGCAGGAAACTTTCTAGTTTCCAGCCTAGATTTATTCTTTGCCCACTTCATACCCATTTGTTCCTCTGCCAACATTGTCTTCCAGCTTACACAGTTATTTTCCCTTCCTGGCATTTATCTTCCTGACATGCTCTGCACTTTTGTTCACCTCTCAAAAGCCAGTCATATGTAGGAATCACTGAAAGTTATATGGGGCCATCCTCCAGATAACCTTCAGAGATTATTCCACTCAAGACAAAGCCAGAGCAAATAATCGCCTAGCGAGAGGAAGGCACCTCTGACGTCTCCCTCTAACACATGCATAAGAGTTTCTACACTTAACTAAGGTAAGAACAAAAATTCAAAAGCCTGCCAAAGCAAGCTACTGTACTGCAGCTGCTTGTCATGCTGGAAAAAAGGAAAAAGATATACAACAGATACAGTAATCCTTCTTAATTATTGCCTTTCAGCAGTGTAAACACAGTTGTGCCAGATACTGCATGGAAAAAAGCTAGGAAAGATAGGAAAAAAATGGAATCAAGTTATACATTGCAACAAATATCTGTTTGGTTCATTGGAAAAAGCACCATAAACTAACAGCAGAAGCTGGTAGCCAAGGGTTATGTTTTCACCACATTCATCCAAGTTAACATTCAGTTTTTGCCTTCTACATTTGCTTTGTAAGAAAAGATCCCAAGATGCATATATAATAAATATTAATAATTCACACAGTTTATGCTTTTTCTCAGTTCTGCCCATGCTAGCTGGGACACAGCAGTTACTCATTCAAATTAAGACTTTCCCCCTGCCTGCCTCCACCAGATGGAACAGCCTTTCTTGTCTTTGCACGCCAAAGCTTTTCTGTCCCTTCTCTGCACAGTACATTTGAGTGCACAGTCACCTGCTGCCCCTACATCAAGGTTTACTGCATGGGGCATGTCCCACCTCAAGACACCGCTATTCAGCAGCAAGAGCAGAGTCCCAGACAAGAGGGATACAGCAGGTGCTGGTACAAAGTATGAGGGCTCTGTCTGCTTTTGCATACCCTAGGCAGCTACTAACAAAACATTGCCATCAGCAAGTCGGGTGTCTGAAGTTGTCTGGAGGCTGAAGGGCAAAAAACCTGTTCCTAGTAAAGGGACTAAGAGCACTGCTTTGGGAATGAGATGCTCTGTATCCTTCTTTCAGAAAGTTGTGTGGGCTTCAAAATTCACACCAGCAGAATGGGAATAAGTAGCTCAAGGTGAGCCAGTATTTTCCCTCTTACTTTACAAATACAAAGAGACATGGGGTTATGCAGAAGTTAGGGGGCTTCAAACCAGTCATACATAACAAAAGTGTGAAATCTGTGTATCAGCTCCAGCTTTTGTATCATCTTTGGAATTTATTTCCATGGATCATAAGATAGTGCCTGCAGTATCCAAGCTCTGCAAGGCCATCTTGACATATTTCAGAAGAAACATTTACTGTGGTAATTGGAATGCTTTAGGACCATTGCAAAGTCTCTAGAAGAAAATATTTCTATTTGGATTTCTGCTGTTTGCTGTGTTTTGGTTTAACAGTATGGAGGTGAAACACTGCTGCAAACATGGGAATCACAGAATATAGCATACCTGGATGAAGGATGAGCATGCAGACTCCACACATGGCTTCTTAGAATTAACTGTCTACCTAAGACATCAGGGTAAGTTTGTTGGGTAAGAAATGGAGAAGAGAGAACATATCAATACCCCTTTTCTCCTCTGTAGAAGAGAAGGGAATTCTCATCCTCCATTGTGAACTTCAGTGGGGAAGGAGACAAACCAACAATCAATACTAGTTTCTATTACACTAAATATGACTATAAGACAATGTAGAATGGGACAATGCAAGATTGATAAAGCCACTGCTTTCTTCTGGAAAAGAGATTACAGAATAGGAGATATTACTGAGGAGCAAGACATCCACTCAGACCTTATGGAAAGGGCGATGCCAGTCCTCAAAGTGACTTTTTTTTCCTGGTACTAGCCAAAACATTGGTGTGCTATCGACACTATTCTAGCTACAAAGTACAGCACTATGAGGCCTGCTATAGGGAAAGTTAAGACCATCCCAGCCAGACCCAACAGACCACTTCTGATAAGGGAGCAAAATTTGATCATTCTGGGCTTCTGAACAAGCTTTGAAATGAAGGTAACTAAACTTATGCTTAGCTTATTTAAGGTTTTTATTGTTTTTGATTGAACAGCTACTTCAAAATACCTGATCATCTGTTATTGGAATAGAGACAAAATAATTTGGTGTCTCTCGTGGGCGTTTCTTAGACATTTCTTGTCCCAGGTCTTCCTTCTGGTCTTCCACCATCCCCTTGGGCCCTTCTTGGACATTGCCTTGCTCCTGCCTCATCTCTGTAGCTCTTTGACCTTCCTTTTGTGGGGACAGGTCTGCTTTTAGCTGGTCCTGCTCTTGGGTCTGGTCCTGCAGCTGCTCCTCTGTCACCATCCCATCCAGGTCTGCTTTGTCTCCAACCTGCATCTCCTGTAGCTCCATCACTTCCACTCTTTCATCTTCCTGGCTCTGGTCCTGCTGGGGTTTTGTCACCTCTCCTTGATCCTGCTTTTGGCTCGGAGCCCCCTGTGGCATCAGCTCCACCACCGCCAGTTCTCTCTCACCTTCAGATCTTGCCATTGGCTCTCCCTTATTTTGTTTTGGGGTCAGCTGCTCTCCATTCCCTAACACTTCCTCACCTTGCTCCTGGAGGCAGGTTACTTCTTCTGGGTCCTGGCCCAACTGCAGCTGCACAGTGACCTTGACACCAGCCATTCCTTGTCCCCGCTCCTGTGGCTGTACCTGCACAGTTACCTGTGGGAGAGCTGGCCCTCGGCCCCGCTGCTGTAACTGCACCTGCACAGTCACCGCTGGGGCCTCCCATCTTGGGCTCAGCTCCTGAGGCCGCACCTGCACAATCACCTCTGGAGACTCCCACCCCTGGCTCAGCTTCTGAGGCTGCACCTGCACGGTCACCTCTGGGGCCTCCCACCCCTGGTCTGTTTGTTGTGGTCCCATGTTTGGGGCCATGCCTCCTCGTGCTGTCTGCCTCTGCAGCTGCATGTGGACATTATCCCCTCCCTGGGGCTGCTGACCAGGGGACAGAGACTGTGCTGCTGAGAGGTGGTTTCCTCCTTGCCCCAGCTGTACCGGTGAGCCAAGCTGCTGAGCTCCCTCTGGACTTTCATCCACCTGAACCTGCTCCTGGACCACCTCTTGATGCCTACTCCTACACAACTCCCGTTTTACCACCTTCATCCTACGACACCAAAGCTTTCTTCTCCCAAGTTGGGGATTCTCCAAGATCCTCCTCCTCTTTCTTCGGGGCTTGAAGTAATTTTTTAAAGGAACTGGAAAACAAAGAAAAAAAGCTCAACAGCTGTCAAAAGAAAGAACTGCTTACAATAGTTCAGTCTGGGTTCAGCTCTGCAGGTTGACTCACTACAGGGAGCTCCAAGCAGATCAAATAGCTCAATCTAAACCACTGCCTCTAGAGTGCTGTGCGCTCTGGGTGGTCACTGTATTGTGGTCTTGACTTCTGCCCTTGACCTGTTTAGGTCTCACATACTTTAAGGTACAGCTATACCATTTCATAGCACAGAGCAGTATAGAAGCATAAGCCTTATCAAGGGTCTGCAGATACATTACTCAAAGGTAGTTAATTACAGAGATCCAGATTGAGAGAATAACCTGAGCCAAAAGACTTAGAAGTTGAATGCATCTGGAATCAAGTTTGCCAGTGAAGTTTTGGTCTCCTGTAACAGCAACATGTTCCCATCTAATCAGACTAGCACACTACTTTTTTCCTCCTAAGTACACATTACTGTTTTTTCTACCCCAAACTCCTGCCATGTCCTCTATCTTAACATCTCCCATTCATCCTACTCTCATTTCCATCTCCTCTGCAGTAAAGTTGCAGAATAAATGCTTTCCTCATCCATACTGTCTGCATACAAGTAGAGAAGGCACTGAAAGCCCAAATAGATTTTTTTGCTACTTGTTTCAGAAGAAAACTCTGCAGAAGCCCAAAGAACCAAGAAACAACATTTCTTCATCAGTCAGTGCAGCTCTTCAAATGCAGTAGGTCCAGCTGCACTGAAGTGCCACTTTAAGGAAGGTATCTAAGCAAATAAATTCTGTAGACCAAACAGGATTCATCTGTGTGGGGAAAAATGCTTCCGACCCCAGATTACAACCTGCCTTAGCTTCAAGTCCTTCTAAGTCATGGCAACACTGAGTTTTTCCCCTGAAGCTATAAAAATGTAGGCTGATATATTTTTCATAAATCTGCTCTCCAAGACAACCAAAATGTTTGTTCAAAATTTGGAGGAAAACCAGACCCCTTCCCACCCCCACAAAACCCACATCCATGAAAAAGTCAAAGTTAAATAGGCAAAGCCTAAAAAATTCATATACAACCTAAGTATTTTAATATTAGGCAATCCAAGCCACAGGTAGTACAGCTGTCTCATTATATGAAAAGACCCCACTTATTTTTGCAGTGGGCTAAAGATGAGAAGCTTAAGAAACTCACCCTGATTCATATGAAGACTATTATACTTTCTTTCAAGAATCCAGATGTGGGGGAGTTGGTCCACAGGAAGGGCTAGTTTTAAAAAGGAGATTTGAATGCTTGCATATATTTCATATGCAGTTTCACTAATCAGGTATCTCCATTTCTTGTATTTAATTATGCTCCAAGAATTTTGTTGACTACATCAAATCCAATGCCTTAAAAAAAGGCTAATGAAGATTTTTTAAAATGCAAGAGACCAAATGCTTAAGGAAATAGACAGATCCTACCTCTGGAGATGAAGCACTGTGGTCATAAACTAATTATAAAATCAGCTGTTACCCATGATATTTGTGCCTGGGCTCCAATAGAAGATTTTGTCCTTCTGGAAGAGTGTTTAATCAGGGATATGCCGAGTCCCTGATCAGCTAGTAGATGATCCTTAATGAAAGGCAGAATCTAGCATAGTACTTCATCCTGAAACAGCATGAAACTTACTTTCAAATATCTCTCTGACATCAGCTTTGAGAAAAGGAAGCTCTGCCATTGCTGTCATGTCTTCGCTATCCAAATGAAGAACTGGAAGAAAAGAACAATATTGAAGCCTCCCAGAGTCCCTTCCAACCATATAACTGCTGTAGAACACATGCATGCATTTTTAAAATAATTGTAATGGGATTAAATTCCTCTGCCTTCCTCGCAGTCTCAGGTAGCTTACCTGAGAAAGAAAACCCTGAGGTTTGAAAGAGGAAAGGAAAGAAGAAAAAGTCCTCTTTCAGAAGTCATCACATAAGTTAAGCCTCAAGGCTATGTAAAGTCTTGGTAAATACATACTATGATAGTTCAGATTCTGAGAATGGAGCATCTAACTCCTCTGTAAACAAGTATTTAGATACATGTAGATCAATCAGAAATAATGTTTAACACCTAGAGCAACAGCAGGATTCATGCCACTAAAACTTCATAAACTCCACTGAAGTCTGTCTTACTAGCAACATGCAGCCAAGGCATAATGCAACAGAGGTTTCGATAAACCCTTTTTTTCATCCAGTGTAAGTTGCCATGTGAAAATTTGTTAGAACACATTAACAGCTTGTTAAAACAGGTAACAAGCTGCCATGGTGGTGGACATTTGTTGTTGTTTGTAGTTTTTTTTCCTGAGCTAACACTTTAAAGCGTGTCATCTCTCTTGCATTTGTGCCTGCACAGTAGCCTTCAGTGGGGATTTTGCAGACTGTCACCAATGTAGCAAAGACAGAAACATGACAGCTCAGGCTGAGTATAGAAGTGCACAGAAAGAAGCTTCAGTGTCCTTTACAAAGTAACGGACAATTTTAATGCTTTTCAATACATAACTAAGTAGTCTTGTCAATATTACACAGTTCTTTCCCTACACTATTTTGCTCTTAAACCTGTATTGCTTCATATGCACACATCTACTGCAAAATTTTCTGTTGACATCCCCACCAACTAAAAAGACTTAGAGCTGCAACTGTTACCCAGCCATCCCTACACTATTTGCAGGTCCACAGAGTCCTCACAGCCATTGTGTGGCTGTCATCAAGTCAAGAATTAAGGGCTCAGGATTTTTCTGCCCTTACAACCTGAACTCCTCGGAGGTTGATGAAGTGGTAGCATCTTGGTCCTTCAAACACTTCAGCACCTGTGTAAAATAAAAAGTGGCTGGAGATCCTGAGTGCTAGCAGCATCCCAGAGGGCTCCAAGCTTCCCCCAAACTCCTGCTTCCCAGTGTTATTCTCAGCCCTGCCAAACCATTGAGCCTAAGTGACACCACCAAATACTTGTCCACCTGCCACAAGCTCCAATGCAAAGCAGGCAGCCAAGAGCCAAGTGCTGAAGACTGCAGTCTGTACAAATAAGAAAGGTTCCTGCCCCTGAGCCCTGAAATATGCTTTTAGGAGCACCTGAAAAAAGCTGGAAGAGCA
This sequence comes from Ciconia boyciana, assembly GCF_034638445.1. Classification (NCBI taxonomy): domain Eukaryota; kingdom Metazoa; phylum Chordata; class Aves; order Ciconiiformes; family Ciconiidae; genus Ciconia; species Ciconia boyciana. The sequence goes on along the minus strand of NC_132935.1, from coordinate 55,409,922 downwards.
CCCACCTGCATCCAAAACATTTAAACTATGAGGACAGCTCTTTCTTCAAATAAGTTGTTTATTCCATTTTCAGCCTTTTGACCAACAGAGCTTGTGCAGATACCTGCATCCCAACCAGCAGCTCTGAAACAGCAAATGCACACGCTCCAAAGGCAAGCTCCCCCCACCCTCAGTCCCATGCCAAAGTCTGGAAACAGCTACTAACTGTGTCTAGCTAGCATCACCCTTGATCAAAAGGGTCCAGAAACATCCAGAAGGAAAGTTGACCTGTCCCATGCAGATGTAGGCAACATTTAGCCAAAGACCTCAAGTCTACCCTCCGCTGCTTCCCACCTCCTTAATCTTACAGGAATCAAATGCTCAGTGTAGATGACAATACATAATTAATCTCTGCTGCTCTAAGCTTTAATTCTTCTAGTGTGAAACAATTCCACTTTGCCCAACTGACTGCATTTTTGCCAGTGTTAAGCTACCATACCATACAGAAACCCTGGAAGCCAGGCAATGTTTGCTTCTACCCAGAAACAGGTTTTGCACTCCAGGGAAGCACCACGGGAAACTGCTGACTGGGTAACACTGCCTCAGTACCTCTGAAGGATGATGTTGAAATCTCCTACAGCCTCTCTGAGCAGAAAATAAACCATGACAACAGCTTTTACACAGTTTTGCTTCATCAGGTAGGTCAGAAACTCCTCAGCTGTGTGACGGATAGTAACATGCAAGTTTGCAGGCACTGCTCTGGGAAACCCAAAATAAAAGTCTACTTATGGGCCTTGCTTTCTGCCTCAAGTCCTTTCCCTCGCTACTCAGTCATGGGAGAGCAGGATGCAGATGGAGCTCAGCAGCTGATAGGCAGAGTTTGCATCCAGAGAGGCTGTTTAGACTGCTGAGAATAAAGGGAAGATTTGCCAAGGTCCTGGTCAAGCATAGGCACCTGCCCACTGTGATAATTCACCTCTCATGTTTTACCCAAGATCTGAATGGCTGTCTGGGGCCTCAGCACTCCTCCTATTCCTCTTTCCAAAAAAAGCTATCAGTTTACTGAAATAATCTGATGCACATGAGGCAAAAGGCATTGGAGCAAGCAGACCTGGGTCCAGCAGAAGTCTTTCTCTAAACAATACTGCCCTCTGGCAACCTATGCCTACAATATCCAACTCATCCAGCCATGCTAGAAAACTGTAGTTATACAAGTTACTTTCCTCAATCTTATGATATATTTGTGGGGTCACCAGGCCTTATTTCCCCCAGAAATAACTACATGCTTTGCAGAGTGGACATCTCAGATAGATATGTGCATAATTTTCTTGTTAAGATGCCTTTTCAGCATTCAGCTCCCCCGCTATTAAGTAGGAGAAAAGGAAGGAGCAGGTCAAGGAACCTGCCATAAATACTCTTAGAAACAATATTTCTGTATGAAGTTGCATCATCTTCTAAGTCACAGTATGCCACAAAATCTGTTCATTTTATTCCCTATCAATTAAATCTAAATTAAGTTAGATCAGGAGAAAGCACATAGAATTTATTGGGCCCGAGTTTCTCCTTCTTACCAGTTTATTGCACCTTCATAAGTGTGAAATTTTATTGCAGTTGACAAGAAATGGTAGCAGGAAGAAGAACTGAGGAATCAAGTTTAAATACAATAAACAAGCCATCTGTACAATGCAACTTTAGCTAGAGAACTTGTTTTACTGAGGCATATTTTATCCTGTCTCATCTTACCTTTTGCTAGAGGTTTAATACAGGGGGAGGAGGAAGGGTGAAGGTGGGAGGGAATACAGAGCCACAGTTAAATAACACAGAATAGAGACTGAGTGATCAAAAACAGTGTTCCCAGGTCTGTACATACAGGTTTCTTCACAGTCTAAACCCAACCTGTTCAGAGGGAAGAAAATTCATCAGTTGCCTTCTTTGTGTGTAGCTTTATCTGTTAATCAAGAGGCACTGAGATTCAAGAGGTTCTTGACATTTTCATTTATTAGCTCTATTTTCCCAGTATAAAAGTGGCAAAATGAGGCAAGTCACACCTCCCAAAAACTGATACTGTATTTGATGACGTCTGTTTTTGTCTGACTAGTAGCCCAAGTAACAAATGAGTAGGGCATTCCAACCTGCTATTTAACAGAAGACCACTAATTCCTTACCAAGACTAAGTTTACAGAGTTTGTTCACCTACAGAGGTGAGGCCAAGGAAAAGGGGTGGAGGGTGAAAATAAGAGAAACGAGAGCTATGAACTGAACAATATTTATGTTTGATGGAAAGACATTAGAGGCAGATACACACACCCTTCATAGAGGCAACATGTACTTTACAAAGATACTCTTTCCTTAGTAGGCTCATTATGATTCAACACATTGTCAGACCACACTGAATGAATTGTTCCCAGAGTACAGAGGAAAGATAAGAAAGGCTTGACTTGTATTTAATGATCCACCATTAACATATCTTTATGTGGGTACAGTTTCAGCATTTAGCATGCAGTATGCATATAATAGTGACTGCAGTGTCTTACAAAGACCACCACTATCTGGTGGAGGAGGAAGGCCAACACACCATTCCTCTGAAGTGGAATGCAGTTATTAGCTTTTAAACGATGGTGTGTAGCTTGCTTTATTAGCCATTGTTTAAAACCCTATAATTAGAAAAAATGTTAGATATGCAAGATAAACCATCCTCCCTCGAATAATACATGCTCCCCTGTGAGTTATAGTGATTATAAACTGTGTTGAAGAGGTTTTTGTAGAAGTTTCTTTACACTGACTAAAATCATACAACAATGATCGTGCCATATTCCCATTGCAGCAAAAACTGATACACCCATAAAATGTGTCCCAGTCATTGCTTTTCTTTATGAAGATCTCTGAGCAGCCATTAAACAGCAATTATCTTTGATGCTGTACTGATCTTTTACATATAACAGAGGCAGATATTCTGTACCTTCTCAGCTTGTTTAAATTGTAGTCCCTGCTGCCCCCCACTCTGACTGAAGCAAAACTCAGTTAAGGTGTAATTCATTTAGCCATGTTTGTCTGCACTTCCAAGTTCATCTTTATACTCCCTAGAATGAAACAAGAGTGTTACCCAAGATAAACTTAAGATAATTTGCATAAAATAATGCGGTTAGCACACACTTGAGATTACTTTGATTTTTGGTAAGCGTATCATTTATGCAAGCAAACATCATTCTTTGAAAAGGTAAGATTCAATCACTTCTGATACAAGAGAAACTAAAATACCAGGACTGAAGTAATAATTTAAAAGGATGAGGTTACACCATCAGCTGCTCACCAGCATGCCTTGCAGGGATGTCCTGACTTTGTTACTGCTTCACAAAGGCAGCACCTAAGCCCTCACTACAGAGACAGGTGGGAAGGCTAAACCCTTGATTTGGGAACCCCACACATTCTGGTAAGCAAGGCTTCCTCCTCACTCAGGCAGAAGCTTCAAGTCTGGCCCTCCATGCCTGGACACCCCCAGCTGCCACCAGTTCAGCCAGACCTGGTACTCCCATCGCCTTTTGGCACCAGAACTTCTGAAGCAGCCGTGAACCAAGCCAGTTCTATGCAGGATGGATACCTCTTCCCCAAGTGCTTCTGTCTTTATTTCAAAGCACTTTTTGTGCACAAAGGCAGGGTTTAACACAGCTTTACACCAAAGCCTACACCTGTGGATTTGAGACAGCACAGTCCAGCTATTACTCCCTTACTCTATCACAGACAATTTTCTTGTTGCACTTCTACAGATTCCATTATCTCAGAAATATTTCACCAGTCAGAATACTTTAAATGTCTGTTTTCCAGCTATCAATTAATGCTATAATCTTTAATCAGAAATACAGTGCATTACACCACCTCAGCCTCTGCTTGTCATGGTCTCCAGTAATATCCAGCCACAGTGATTGTCTGCAATCTAAAGGATTTACTCAGTAAACTAATGATTCTTAAGTATCTCATATCTACTTGGAAAAGCAAATATAGATTATTTGCTCCTTTAAAAAATTATTCTCCAAGTACACAAGAACATGTGGAAGACTCCATCTTAAGTGACTGAGTACCCAACCTTAGAGAGAGAGAATACCATATCTGAACACCTAAGCCTTTACTACAAGTTTTAATTTATGTATATTTCCAAACCCTGCACGAGCATCCAAACCACTTACAGTCCTTAGTTCATGCCTGCCTGAGGCCTTGCTGATCAGCCACTTACACAAACACTATTCAGGCAAGAAGCGTGAAAGGACTCAGGCTAATGTTCTTTCAGGTTAACGTTCATTATTTAAATAATGAAGAAGTGTAAGCAGCAGAACACAGTACAGGCAGGGCATGTCAGCCACACAGCAAGTGCTGCAGGAGAATATCTGACCACCGCACAGCATCCAGCCCCGCTTCAGCCACAGCAGCCTGGGATGCAAGCCAGCCTGGAGGCAGGCACAGAGCTGCTGAAGGTCAGCATGTTCTTCTCCAGAGCAGCATACCTGAGGGACCAGAGAAAGCATCTCAAGCCCGTAAAAAACCACCTCATCTTATTTCTTTTTACTTGCATGGGGACTGGAGATTATTTTAAGGGAACAAAACTGCACCTATTTTACAAGTATTCTTAAAAAAATCTGTTCTTTAAATAAAGAATAAGAAATTATTTTAATCTTAAACTCAGTTGCTAGACTTCTAATTGCCCAAAAGACATAGTAAGAGTCACTAGTTTTGACACCATACATTATACATAAGGTCTGGTTTGCACCTATTGTATAACCAGGAACAAATATTAGCTGGAAATGTATTTTAGTTATGCAGAATTCAAGTTGTGAGAAAATGACACTTTTGGTGTTTAAACAAGAGTTTTAAGTCAGTCGCTTCAATATTTCTTTGCAAAGCAACTCCTATTAACTTTCGATTCTTGAAGCATTTGAAACAGGATTTTCCATTCTTCAGTTGGAGCAATGTAACAATATGTACCTGACTGCAAACCTGAATATTTTTCAATAGTGTTTAAGAATCTATATTACACATACCTCCTTGGGAATTTTTTAGGCATGTTTAATAAAAATGATCTTGTGTATTGGCATATGTAAACAGAATGAACTCTTGAGCCACAGCTGGGATGATTTTTCTGCCATGTAAACAAACACTTCTGCAGAGTCACACTCCTGTTGCAGCTCACCCTGCACTGAGGGACTGCAGACCTATTCAGATATGAAAGCTAATGCTTTTTTTCCCCCCAGCCTGCCTACCTGTATGCTCAAAGGCAAGCTCAGCAAAATCAATGTATGTGTGGTCCAAGAAAATGCTTCCATTTCAATAAGTAGCTCACATTATGCATGCCTTCTGTTAGAGGAACAGACATCCTTCTTCCAAAGATAATATAAAAGCATCTGAGCAGGGGGATGGAAACTGTGACGTAAGAGGCAGCCAGTAGAAAGACATATGGAGGCAGAGAAATAAGATAGATATCAGCAGTTGGCAAATCTCCTCTTACATTTCACATTCACATGCTCACCACATTTAGGCACAGAGACTGTATCTAACACTCCAGCACCAGAAGAGGGTTGGGTTTTTTTTTTGCATTCTCCAAAGAAGCACATGCTATTATAGACATAGCCCTGTACAGCACAATAATCCTGCATTGCTAATCTGCATTTTGTATTAAAGCCAGAAATAGTGACAACACACTGGACTGTAGTGAAATTACACAATACATTGCTATTATACCATCGTGCAAGTATGAACTGTCAACTACCATTCAATTTATACATTGCCTTGGTGTCCTGTGAACGTACAGCAGGGGGAATTGAACAGAGCAAAAAGCATTTGTGATTCCTGACCGTTATCAAGAAAGTAATTTTCTTCTCAAATTGAAGAACAGTTATTGGGTATAAAGAAAACAGAGTTATCCCTGAAGCTCCTTTCTCTATTCACGCTAGCAAGATGATGCCCATTTAGTTTTCTAGTTTCCCCAGTGCTTTTTTCTGTTTCAGTTTGGGGGGTTTTCTTTGTTGTTGGGTTTGGGGTTTTTTGTTTATTTGGTTGGTTGGGTTTTTTCTTTGGCACATATTTCCACCTGCATTACTGCAATATGACCAATGGAGAGAGTCAAGAACCACTGCTTTTATGCCATGGAGTGCATACTGTAACATGCTTCTGTCAAACTCTCCTTGTGGTGCTTATGCCCTTTTGTCTGGGAGACAAAACAAGAAGCCATTTCCTTCAGTGACAACAAAAGAACTAAAGCAACCTACTCCCAGTTATCACCATGAAAGCTGTTACTTAGACTACAAGACTAAAAATCTAAAACCTCTGTATTGATTTTTTTTCTGGTTTCTCTGTTAGCAGGATGTGTTGTGAGGGAATGATCCTTCAGCGTATACAGGGAAGTAACTACCCACAGCATCTGCACCAGCTTTCTTCAGATGGATTAGGAAAGGAGCTCATAGCAGGACAGGGGGGAAGGTTACATCTAACTGCCTCCTGGCAAGCTGCCACAAGGAAATTAAAGTTTGCTGCACAAATTTAGTCTGGTATTACACAATGTTTTACTAAACCACACAATATACCCAGATTTACAAGTTACAGGATGACACAGCTAAATTACAGGCATGATTTTGGACAAAGCTCAGTTCTGTATTTAGTTATCCAATTTATTGGCCTTCAGAAGCAGCAGATCACATTAAATGCAGAGCCTTCCTCCTTTCCATCCCCCAACTTTTTTTTAATAAGCATCACATTGGGACATCCCAGGTGACAGTTATCTTTGACAATGAATCCCCAAATGTGACAGGTAAAAACTGACCTCTCACTGTAGCCTATTAACCCTATCACCTAAACTCGTGTGTAATTATCAACCATAATGTGTTGAGAGCCTTCTGCTTGCTACAGTTATGGACACACACAACTTCTTAAGCATCCATTAGGAAGCCATTAAGGCACACGCTTGCCAACACTTGAGTAAAACAGAAACAAATTAACTGCTTTGATATATTTTGTGATCATTGTCAAGTCTTCAAAGAAAAGATAATCCTGAAAGATAAGATAACTTTTCCATGAATGAGATCTGATTTTGCTAGGATCCTCTTGGGGAGGAATAACAGCTCTGGGTATATATTATGCAAACAGTTCTTACATGCTGTGGCTTGTGCAGCTTGTCAGAATTATTGTAGGTACTTACTACCCTCATGTTCAAACAAAATTGACCTGGCACAATATCTTGGAGATATTTTCATTTTCTATGCCCAAAGTTCTCTTGTGCACTTGAAGGCAGGTCAGATACCCACAGAAGAGGAGGCTTTTTTGTGGGGCAGCCATCTCCACCTCAAATGTGATGCTACGTATATGATTCCAACACACAAGAGGATGGCAGGAGCAGAAAAGGAAATTTACAGCGCTTGCTAGATGAGATACTCCAGGGAACAAAGGAATGGGAACTTTTGAAATGGCAAGCTTGTTTCTGTAGAAGTTCTAACAAGGCTATTACTCAGAAGCGTCCACAGGAAAAGAAAATATTACCCAGTGCTGCAAGATAAGCAATTGTTATATATTTGTGGAATATACATTCAGCAAGTATATAGACTCATGCTTTCTTTAGAAACTGCTTTGAGTTTTGCTCAGTCACTGAAAAGAGAAACAATACTATACTCTTAATTAACTGCTCAAATGAACTATAAAAAAGTTATTTACAGGACTTATTTTGTCTTTATTATGGATTTTTAGGACGCAGTAATTCACCTTTCTATATGAAGAAGGAGGCACTAGAGAGACTACATAAAGCTATAAATACTATTAATTGCAGAGTAAGGCACAATATCATTAAGAGTTATGGAAACTGTCTCATCTCCTTTACTCCTTTTGCTTCTGACAATCAAGTTTAAGAGAAAGAGTAGTTGAAGCTTTCCATCAAAATCGTGGTGTGGATTAAATCCTGGCCAAGAATGAACTAGCATTGATTACTTGTAAGAACTAGCAGTTTTAGAGCCACTTTGTGGGATTATTCCATGCCTCTAATCTCAGAAGTTGGGCCTTGAATGAACAAGCAGCTGCACCACCAGCATGAAGGAGACCAAAGCATATGATCAGAAGCAATTCAAACAGATCAAGAAGAGACATCAACTGTAGTTGATCTATTTAAATTCATGAGATCACATTTGGAAACATGGAAGAGAGCTGCAGGAATATTAAACTCTTTGAATTAAGTCTTACAGAAAATTTATCTTTTGATAGTCTGTTCAACATCTCAAGGCTGTCTGACACCATTATATGCAACATCAGTATGAGGAATAAAGAACACCACAAAACTAACAATTAATAAAGGAGCCCTGAAAAAATGCTCTGGGCTGGGAGATGACTGGTTTTCAGAATTAAAAATGTGGCAACAAGAGTCTTAAATTACAGCTTGTATACATATATATACACACACACATATGTATACACATATATTTATATAACCTAAACATGCACTTTACTTATACACACTGTTGATACATATCAACATTAGAGTATAAATCAGCTTGCTCATTCCTTAACTGTGAAAACCCTTTACATTGCATATCCATATGCTCCTTTCAGCAATAAAAGGATCCCAAAATAAAGGAAAGACTATCTAACAGAGGCCAGCAAGCACTTATCCCTATTAGCAGTCTGCAGAGGACCCACCAATCCACTCTGCAGATCAGAGCAAGCGACTTAAGGAAGCATTTCCCCCCTCCCAATATCCCCCTTTTGGCTTCCCAGATTAAGACATCTCCCAAGGCCACACTCTTATTAAAGCAGTTAGAAAGCCTAAGGAAAGTCACAGCAGACTTACTGCATAGCGAAGTGGAAAAGAAGCAAATTGGATTTAAGACCATTATTCCATAGGTGAAAAGGAACAGCAGCCACAGGCAGGCTCTCGGGGCAGCAAGATGGAACAGGCAGCCAGAGATCAGCGAGGGACAAGGGCAAAGGGATTGTCTCTTCTCGTTACATCTTACCCAGGCAGCATTCCCCAGGCCCTCAGCAATGCTGTAAAGCCACAAGACATCTCTCCAGAGGTGATGAAATGCTCTCAGCTACAGGCTACCCTCCCTCAGGCACACTACCAAGTACTCTCAGGGCAAGGTAGACCTGCATTCCCAGTGCTCATCTGCACTTCTTGGGCAAACAAAACAGGAGGTTTACACTTCAAAGCTACTGACTTGGCATTGTTCCGGTAAATACCAAGTTCATCTTAAAGTTGTTATCAAAATCACATGCCAAACCTAAAGGACAACATTAAGGCTGAGAGAAAATTTACTGTCCTGTTTTTTTGAAAAGCACAACAGCAAATCCTAAAGCATAAATAAAAATAACACAGACAAGTTACAAATAAGTGGGACACTTTTGTCATTAACTATTCCCAGTGGCAGTAGCTTATTAGGCCTATAGTCAGTTCGTAACAACCTTAGATTTAGGTTATTATTCAAGCTGCATGTCTTTGAAGGCCTATTAAAGGCAACAACAGGATAGCCCAGCATACTAAATAGCTATATCTTAGAGGGTCAGGTTTCTACAAACATACATTAACTAGTAACTTGGTGTTTGAGGCCAGTTTGCTCCAAGGACAGGTATTAGTTAAATTTAAAAAAATCAAATAAAAGGGAAGAGAAAATTATTATCATCTTCCTCCCCCCCCCCTTAAGGAAGAGGATACAGATTCAGTTCAGATAGACTTGGGATCTGCTCCTCTTGAGTTCTCTAATCACTTTAGCATCACAAGTAGACACAGCCAAAGATACTGAGAACAGAAATTTAAAATAGGAAAGATATAAACAATTCATAATCTAGACTCATAACAGACTGCTACCTCCTGCTATATAAGCCAGTACTAATGGACAGCACTAGAATACATTTTATACCTCACAGAACACATTTCAAAGGGAGATTCCCTTAGAAGTAAAAATAGAGTCATAAGGTACAACACAGAACCATAATAAAAAGCCACAATACAAACATGCTGAGCAATTAGGTTTTCTGCACATAATAGCTGCATTTTACCATCACTAATATCAAATTAGCTCAGACCACACCATTCTCTGTCTCCTCTCTCCTAACCCACAAAGTCCTATTACCCTTAACCATTTTTCAAGCACATTAGCAGGAACCACAACTTGCCATTTCTCTGTACACAACACATTTGTATAACCAACTACAGCTCTTTAAAGAGCAAGGCTATAATCAAGAAAACAGTTACTAAGTAAAAATTCAACTAGCTGTTTATGTACCTACCTGCTAACAGCAATGCTAACAACTTACACAGGAATCCTTTAAATTAAACACTTCAATCAGCAACACCTACTAGGTTACACATACTTAAAACTTTTAACTAAAACTTACACTACCTATAGACAGAACTGAGTTCCTGGCATTGGTTTTTATACCAAATCAAATTCACATGACTGCGCCTTTCTCATGAATGTGACCCACCTGCACCTGTGGTGAATAAAGTGGTCATTCAGGAGAAAAAAAGCTGAACTACTACAAGGTACTGCTTATCTGATGGATTGAGAAGGCAGCAGAACAAACATTGATACAGCTGAAACACCAAATATTTCCTCAAAAGATTTACTGCTTCAGCCTGTTTTCTTACACAGAACACCTGAGGCTCTTGGACACTCTCAGGTAAGTGTTAATGAATAAATGCCTAGGGCTGGTTGTGACCTACTTGTATAAAAGCTTCTCCTTCACCATGCTCCTTTTTTTTCTTTCTTTTGTCTTGCATGTGCTTTGAAATTTGCTGAGAAGACACTCTTGGTGGCATTTAGAGATGAAGTTAAGCTAAGAAGATGTGTAATAATGCTTTGTAGAGAAAATGGGTTCTTTAGCATCTTGATTCTGAAGGGAGGAATCCAACTGATTTGAGTTGAGGCTTTTCCAGTATTTTGAAATTAATAAATTGATTAGTATTAAATATGTGCCCCTAAGCAAGCAATATGATTAGACAGAGCAGTGAGTATTTAGGTAATGATTCTTATAAGAGTAGACTGACCTTTGAGAAGGTAAGGAAGCTAAGGCAGTAAATAATGGCATAGCACAACTTGCTGGTACTACCAAACGTTGTTTTCTCTAATCATGCTTCAAAGGAAGAATGAAGATTACATTGCAGGAACTACCAAATCTTATACTATAATCCCTGTTGATAACTCTCTCCCTAGTATATTAGGGTCTCCATGTTTTTTTAATCATAAAAAAATAGATTGCATTGCATTTGGTCACAATAACTAATACCATTTTTATACAGTGCTGACAAGTATTTTAGGAAAAACATTTCATTCAAGCTTTGTTACAAGTCAAATGAAAGATGGATTGACCAGTAAAACAGGAAGATCCTGAAATCTTCTTACACAATATATCTAGAAACCAAGGGTATTTTCTTTTCCTAAGTAAATACAGTTATTGAAGGAATTTATCTGTAGTAGTCGGTCCAGCTGATTTATGGAGGTCAGAACTGGGTTGTTTTCTCTTTACCTTGACTCCTTGGCCAGCTTTCCCTCTGCTTGCAATATTGATGCAAAGAATCCCTCCTGGCAGAGCCTGCACTACTATCCCTTGGCACCCTTCTCCTTGCCAGAGACAAGGGGTAATGACTGGATGAAACCATCAAAAGCAACTGGATGATCCATGTAATGTTCAGCACAGGAACTGGTGATATAAACCCTCCATGGTGAAGTAAATGTTGTGGGAGAAGATCCTCATGGGAGGAAACACTGGATCCTCGTTGCTGGACTGAGATGAAGCTAGCTGTGCTACTGCCATTTGGACTGTGGTTGTCATGACCTTATTCCTACCACTGATTTGAGTCAAACAGGGCATCTTCCCCTGGCTCCCCTCTTGGGGCAGTGAGTGGGACCCTGACCTCCCTGGGGCCATAGATGGGCTGTAGCTGTAATGGCTCATTGTGCAAGTGAGACACATCCGTGTGGTGGGCTGTGAGTGCTATCAGCAGTCATTCAAGTAGATGTTTTGTTTAGTATTATTGCTTTGTGAAGTTTGGTTATTATTGTTTTATTTATTTTGTAGATAAAATGAGTATTTGAATGAAGCAAGGGTTCATCTGTGTCCCTAGTGCAGTCACAGCCCTGCTAATCGGTCTCCTGTCAGAGCACGCTAATGAAATTTGGTGCCTGCTGCGTGGGCAGAAGGCACTCATGGTTTCAAGAGGTGTGAAGGGACAGCCTGGTGGGCAGTGAGAGGCTGTTCTGTGACAAGTTTCTGTCTCAGAAATAGTCTACAATTTTCAAATGCTCCCAAGAAAGGAAAAACATATTTTAAAGGCTTGTATTAATTTTTATTTTTCTTTTTTCTTCTTTTTTTTGTCCTGTGACACAAACATATTTCTGAATTTGGACTGGATCGGCAATAAAATGTTTTTATGGTTATCTAAATGGGTTGCTCCAGAATTTAATCACTCACTGAAGACTCATCCTTTCCCTGTTGTGAATGCTGTCACTTGAACAGCTGACTCAATCACATTTTCAGAAAGGTAGTTTTAAAAAAAAGCAACAGTGTTAGAATAAAGTGCTTCTACTACTCTGTGTTTTAGGATTGAATTAACTATGTAGGGTGTCCTCCAGAAGCCTATAATGATTAGCTGTTTTGTTGTGCTCTCTTGAAAATATTATCAGAGCAATCCTTGCCTGGAGAGAGTGTTTTCAGAGGAATTCCTTGCTTTTGTGTAGAAATTGCATGCCCTTTACAGATTTGATAGCTTTCTCTACCATTTACAGATGCTGTGGTGGACATTTAATCTCAGGGATGTTAACCTTTCTAAACTTTGAAGTGTGAAAATCTTCTATTTACAGGCTGGTCTCTCCTTAAAGGAAATCTTCAGGTTTTTGCACATCTAGTGCCCGAGCTGCCATTTTTCTGTCCAAATCAGCCTCTGATGGTCCCTGGCTAGGAGGAGGTCAACACTTTTGCTTAGGTGAGCCCCAACTACTTATCTTGGTCCTCACATCGGGCATGCAGAAACAACTAATGGCAGATGGGCAGTTAGCTGCAACCCACCAGTCCCTCTTTTTGCTTTGTATCAGAGACAGGTTTGATTGCTTCTCTACTAGCAGACGCAGGGCAGGATATGCTTGGTGGTCTATGCTTAAGGATTCCTGTGTGTATAGCATGCATGTTTGGGCATGAGCCTGGACTTAGACGTGCACCAGATGCACAACATGAACTAGCCTTTGCAAGGTGCTTTATGGAGACATGGTGAAGGGATGGTGATGTTGATGCTTGAATCTCCTACGTATTTTCCTAAGTGCTTGTGCAGCTTGTGTAAAAGTGCAATCAAATTAGATGTGTCCTACCTGTAGCTGGTCTTGATTTAAGCAGCTGTGCAAGGAATGAAAGAATCTTTTATATTTTCTAGCTGCTGAAAGTGGCAAGGGCCTACATAATAAAATACGCTGGGGATATATACAATGCTAATGTAATTGACAAGAAAGAGTTAGGAAAAAAAATTTTCTAGCCCTCATTCCTTCACTCAAAAGCATATTCATTCCTTAATTACAGTCTTGTGGGATTATCCTTTAACAAACAGCTGGTTTAAAACTGCCAGCCAGGAGTACCTGGTATCTTGTCCTTTCTACTGTCAGTCCATGCTCACAATAGCCTTAATAGCATATTCTCTTGGAGCATATTTCTCTGCTTTGGCTGACTAGAAGGACACCTTCATGGCCCTATGTGCAGACTGGCCAGCAACCTCCTGCCTCAGTGGAGAACAGCGAATGTATGAGGCTAAAGGGACAAACAGGTGACATATCTAGGAACTATTATATTATTTTTTTTTTTAAAAAAGACCCTTGAAGTCTGCCATCCAGGTACGAATAGCCAAAAATCACATAGGAGACCTAACAGTTAATTTTTCTTTAACAGTCTGTCTCTAGGGATATCATTCTCTGATTTTCTCCAGTTCCTGAAGAATAATTTGGCTGCCTGTGCAAGCTCGATTTGAGTGTGATTCCACAGCTGCAGAAGCCCATTGATATGTGGTGGTGAGCAAATCACTGCATTTTTTTCAGGGCTCAGCTGTTTAAAATACACTGAATGCAAAATCACTGGTAAGTTACAATGTGTTTAAATTACTCTAATTAAAGCTTCTGTAGTATGGCACAGTTCATGATATTTCATTGCAAATTATAGCTCATGTACCTACGATGGCAAGCAGGCGTTATCCCTTATCTCTTTATTCAAAAACTAGAAAGAATGGGAAGAAACAAACTTTTCAAGCTAAATTGCAGACTAACTAGCTGAAGTCTTTTGACAAATTTTTTAGCACCTCTACAATGAGACAAACAGTTAAATTATGGGTCTGAAGAGCTTCATCTGATGGTGGGAGAAAGAGAAATCCCTCTTTAGGAAGGCTTTGGTCTGTTTCTATTTTTAACAGGTTGGCTATACCATACAAAATGGTGCACTTAATATTGCTCATCAAGCTGTGTACCATACTGTGCAGATTGCAAGTCTTCCTGCTGCAGACAGTAGCAAGTCAAACTCATTAATGGCAAGTAGATGTTCAGCTAGTGGGGATGGATGTTTGGGAAGGGTTGGCTTGGGGATTTTGCATTAAGATGAAGACCAGCAGGGAGAATCTTAGAAAATGTTTTCCTGGCTTCACTGAAGATAGATGTTATGGAGTTTCTGGAGTGTCTTGAAAAAGGCACTTTTTTTTGTTTCTTGCTAAAGCTTGAATTGCTTTTCCTGTCTCAGCATGGCCAAAGACAGGCCTGTGTAACACAATGATTCACTGTAATCCAAGTAAGTGTCAACAGTGGTTTCCATCCAGCCAGGTTGCAGTCAGCCAAACTGGGTATGGACTTGCCTATTGCTGCTGTAACTGTTGCCCATGAATCTGCATAGTTTAATTGTACATTTAGACTAACTATTTCGATTAACTAGTGGTCTCAGAAGGTTTGGGAACCCTGTACATGAGAAAAAGCACCCTGAACTGCTGGGTGTGCAGGGTGTAGAGGTGATATAGCCATGTTGGTACAGCACTGCACCAATGTTGACATGGACTTACTAACTTAGAGTTTTATGAACACGTACTGCATCTAGGCCTGATCTGGTTTGGGATGGTCATGTAGAAGCTTGTAGCTCTACCTTTGCCTGCTCCAAGATAGCCTCTTGTGAAGAGTTTTAGTTTCAAGTCTACACTCAGGGTTTATGGAGTGTCTTTCCTTTTGTATATTGAAATTGAAAGTGATGACAGAGAGAGGAAAAAGGGGAATACAAACATACACAGCATGGGGAAGGATGTGCTGGGGGCCCATGAGCAGCCCCAGAGCTATGGTGTCATTAGAGGGATGGATTGGTTTGTATGACTGGAGCACTGTAACGGATGACAGCAAGCACTTTAGAAAGGATAGCCTGGGCAAGCAAGGAGGAGCTGTTGCATGCTGTGCAGAAGAATTAATCAAATGCACAGAGGACTGCTATGAAATGAGTAACAGGTTTGTCCAGAGCTTATGGGTATGGAACAGAGGGGACATTGTCGTGGATGTCTGCTAAAGACCATGATCAAGAACAGCAACTGAGCAAAGCTGAGTGTCTGGAAGAAGCCTTATGACCACAGGGGATACTGCCCTGAAAGGCAGAGGAACTCAGAAGAGCTGGTTTATCTTCCTAGGCAGCCTCCTCAAAGGGTAAGAAAGAACTGTTTCAGTGCTCAAGAAAATGAACGTGTCTCAGGATGCTAGCTGGGCTGAGTGTGTAACTCCCAAGTGAACTCAAGCACAAAGAAAAAGGGTGGAGGCAGGGACAGGCTACCCAGAGGCAATGCACAATTACCACCCAGAGAGTTATTCCAGGGAGAAAGTTGGAAAGCCAAGCACAGCTGGATTTGACACTGGATAGATGTGAAGGGCAAGAAGATGACCTTCTATAGGTACTTTGGCAGCAAAAGAAATACCAAGGAGTATGTTGGCTTACTGCTGCCTAGGAGCAGGCAACCTAGTGGCAAAGGACGTTGCAGAGGCTTTGATTCTCAAGGCACGTCAGTCTTTATTGGCAAGGTTTAATCTCAGACCTCCCAGTCTCTGTTCTTAGTAGCAACATTTAGAAAAGTGAGGTAGAGGAGGCTGACGTACATATCCCCTCCATGATCGAGGAGAATTGAATTCAGGGACGGAGCTGAAGGAGCTGGCCAATGTCATGCAAAACTGATGTTGGTGTTCAGGAGAGGTTTCCCATGACTGGAAAAAGAGGAATCTTATGCCCACTTTCAAAAAAGTCATGAAGGAACAACTATAGCCTGGTCAGCCTCACAAGGTGGGAACATTATGGAGGAAGTCCTCACAGAAGCCCTTTCCAGGTGTATGAAGGACATAAAGTCTTTAGGAACCGCTAGTACAGATTTACCATGAGCAAATGGAGACTGACCAACCTGATTGCATTCTGCAACAAAAATGACGGGCTCTGTGGATGAGGGGAGAGCAGTGGATGTTGTATACCTTTACTTTAGCTTTTACCTTGACAGGATCTTCCATAGTAAACTTGTAGGCAAACTGGGGAAATACAGACTGTGAGGATTTACTGCAAGATGGATAAAAGACTGGCTGGATTTTTGGACTAACACAGTAGTGGTCAGTAGCTGGAAGTCCTGGCAGACATATAAAAGCAGTATTCCTCGGGGGCCGTGCTGTTTAATGTCTTTATTGGTCATCTGGATGAGGGGATGGAGTGTGCTTTTAGAAAACTGGTGGATGATACAAAACTTGGGGAGAAGCAGCTGAAAGACTGAAGGGCAGGACTATTAAGCTGAGGACCCGCAGCAAGCTGCAGTAGTGGGCTGTGACAGCAACCTCATGATGCTCAACAAAGACAACCATGGAGTCCTGCATTTGGGATGGGATAACTCCATACATGCATTGGGGTTGACTGGCTCTGCAGCATGGGACCTGGGAATCCTGACTAGTTTAACATGAGTCAGCAACATGCTTTTATGGCAATGGGAACCATCTGCATATATGCATTACACGACAGAGAAGAGGCTGAGAAAAGTGCTTCTTCCTTTCCTCTTGGCACTTGTGAGACCACATCTGGAGAGCTGTGTGCAGTTTGGGGCTCCCCAGTACAAGAAATACATGGACATGCTGGAGCATGTCACAAAGATGTCTGGGGGCTGGAGCACAAGACGTAGGAGAAGAGCAGAGAAGGAACTGGCTTGTTCAGCCTTAAAAAGCAAAGGGCAAAGGAGATTAAATTGCTGTCTACAACTACCTACAGGGGTGATTACAGAGGAGACGGGGATAGACTTAGCGGTACATAGTGACAGGGCAAGAGGCCATGCTGCAGCCTGGGTAAATCCCAGTGGTTAAGCTCTGGAACAAGCTGCCCAGAGGGGCTGAGCAGCCTCCATCCTTGGAAAATGTCAAACCACTGACCAAACCCAGACTATTTCTTGATATCTGCTTTAAATCTTTGCTGAACACCAGGGATGATTATTTCTTGTCATAGTCCTAAAGAGCATGCAGAACATTTGCTGACTATTATCTTTATAGCAAAACTTTTACATGCTTGGATAGTCTCTTCTCTCTTGTCTTTCTCAGCTAGGTTAAGTTCTTTCATCATTTCCACTTTAGGTGTTTTAAACTGATTCTCCCTGGGTGTTTTTTTTTCTCCTTGTAATTCTGTCTGCACCTTGTGGTATCCAGAACTGGACATTGTGCCCTGGCTGCTGACCCTAGGCACCATGTGAGGTGGGAGAAAAAAAAACAAACTGCTTCCTATGTCTTAGGTATGATGCTCAGGTTACAACGTATAAAAATTCAGTTTGCTTTTGTTGAAATAGCATCGCAACATTGGTGTATAAGCAGTTCATGATCAACTATACGAGCTAGTTTAGCTTCTGTAGTAGTGCTATTCAGCTGTTTGGTTCCTACTCTGTGTTTGTTTTTCACTTCCTATATTGCTCCTCTACAGTTTCAAGCATTGAAATTATGTTATGGATTTCAGGCAGTATCCCCCGTTTTCAAAGATGCAGAGTTTGTGATGCTCTTTTCAGAGTGCTCCAAGCTGGCATTTGTTCCTACTCTGAGATGGAAGGTATTAACAGAAATGTTGGATTGTGGCACTGCATTACCCCCTACCCCAAATTTTTAGCTAACATCAAGTTTAGCTGCAATGACAGACTACTTCAGCACTGAGGGCAGATAACCAAGACCAAAAAACCCTCACCATTTCATGACACTTTGGCTTGTTCTTCCTGGGTATTGAAGTTAAGCTTTCTGTTTTGTTCCCCTAATTTGCTTTTTGGAGATACTCTCTGAACTTTTCCTGTTCTCAGACCTTATCTGTCCTCAATGAATATTCAAAGAGAATTGTTCCAAGATTATTTTGGCTTATTTCCCTAGATTCTTTCCTGGAATTTCAGCCATCCTGGCAATTAAAATATCTTTAACTCTTTATGAATATTAAGTATTTTCTTCCAGATTCTGGTCTGTATCTTAGTCCTCTGTTTAAAATTGCATTAAATGTCTGGTCACAAATAACCTTAATTGCAGATGAGATACAGATCTAAAGTATACACTCACTTAAACAAATCAATGCTTAAAACATTCTGAATGTCAATAGCCACTGGTTTTGCTGATAATTGTCCTTTATGTAAACACTTAAAACTGACTTGGTTCTCTTGGATCCTTCTCCTTGCTTTTTCTCTATACAGCTTATATTAAGTATGTAGCTGCGTTTCTTTTTACTGGCTTTTGCTTCTTCCATTTTATCTCAGAAATATCCTGCACTTCACACTGGTCAATGCTTAATCTTCATATTGATATTCAATTCAAACTGGACACTTCCTCAGTATTTTGGTACAGCCATTTACTAAACCCTTCTCCATAAAGTAATCTGACATAATGAATGTTTCACAAGCTCCATGTGGGCTGACATTACTGAGGCTGCGCTCTATGTTGTTAAGGTAGAAACTATGCACTTGCTTTCAGAACAAAAGCTTGCACTTTGTATTGATAGGAATTTTTCATTAAAAAAAAAACAAACCAGGACAAGGATTTCTTCTATATAACTGAGTTCTGTAAGAACAGTAAGAAAAATCCACGGACATCCTAAGGACTGAAGTTACATCATTTTTTAATTGAAACTTTCTGATTTGATAGTAAATATGCAAAGGCTATAAACAGGTATTGCTTTGGAATGTATTACTTAAATGCAAATATTCAGAGGCTAGTATTTGCACACACTTCTCTCTTTCCACTGAACAGGTACAGCATAATAGCTAAGGACAAAAAACTGATAGAAGGGAAGCAGTCTGTCCTTCATGGCTAGCTTAACATGAAGCAGAAGGAAAGAGAAATAATCTTCATAGTTCTTATTGATCTCCCTTTATATTGTTGCAAGCTAGAAAGCCAAGCTATTTATTGACTGAACTTTGGATAGCCACCTCTGATTAGCTCAGCTTTCACGAGCAAATCTTACAGTTCAGTGAAAATGCTGCATGCTGTCAGAAAGTGTAGGAAGATGTGAGGTTACAAAACAGATGTCATTTTTCTTCTTTACCAAATAAATTCAAAAATATTCAAGGTTAACCTTATCACAGTTGATGACAAAACAGAAGGTGTTGACATGCTTCTGAACTTACACTTCTCTCATTTTTATTGACAAATGAGCTAAGATATTTGTCAAAGATTGACAAAATACAAACTCACAAGAACGGAAATATTCAAACTATAATAATTTATCTGGGTGAAGTCCTGCTTGCCTACTGAAGTTCTCAGACCATATGCAATGATGCTCCTACATTCATGTTTCATTTGGCAAACATATTTGCAGAGTAATGTCACTTCAGTTCCAGCCTGGCATGCTCTGGTCACAGAGGTTTCTCCCTGGGAAACTTTGAATTTACAAGACATGCAAGTTTGGATTCTGCATTGGCAAATTAAATGGGGCTGAGGGACCTGCTCCTGGGGGCTGTGCCATGCCATCGCAGGCACAGTCTCTAGGTTCACACAGGGTGGGCAACGCAGCCCTTGATGTCTCACGCTCCAGAACTTCTCAACAGTCTATAACAAACTCAGGATAAAAAACTGCAAATACAGCTATGCTACCAAGAAAAGTCTAGGGTCGTGTCTGTCTCCTAGACCCTTTCCATAGAAGGAAACTTGTTATTGTCCTAAGAGCTTTGGTTAGAAACGAGACTGTGCTCCACACTCAGTGAAAACAGATCTCCAACACCCCTTTGTGGTGTATTCAGAGGAGGTGGAAATTTTCTTCAGACTCCAGATCTAGAAATAGGTGTAACCATGACCATTTGAGCAAGACCCGTTAACTAGGTACCTGGTGACTTGAATATTACTAGAAGTAAAGACATACTCTCATTTTCAACCTTCTTTCTAATAGAAGAAGGTTTAAAAATATCAGAGCTCAGTTCTACAGGAAGAAGAATAGAAGAAAGCAGAACTTACAGATAAGTGGAGTAAACTAGAAAAAAATGAAATTAAGACTAAACAAATAAGTTAAAAACATTATCAGCACACAGGGATCAAGTCTTCTTTTAAAATCGCATAATTGAACACTCAATCTCACATGCCCACCCTTTTAACCCCAGGATCTTTTCTGCCCAGCTAATGGCAGCTAATCTATCCTAATGCTATTCAGGTTGCTTTTCCCCACAGATGATCTGAAATACCTAGCTGTCACTGCTTTCTTTGGGTGATAAAGAAGCACCATTGAGTTTCAAATCTAACCTTAATGACCAATTTATATTTATCTAATCAGGTAAAAATTTAAGGCCCAGGGATTTTTCTCCTTCAGTCAATGCAGAGTGCCCAGTTCCCTCCTCTGGGATGATCAGCTATGGAGGGATCTGACAAGGCAGAATCACAAACTTTTTCCCTCTCCCTTTGGAGGCCCAATGAGAGTGTATGATTTCCAGTGCAAGTCCTCTCTTCTGAAAGAAATTAATTTCCAATTTATATCGCATCAGTTGCGGTGCTAGAAAGTTGGTGGACTTTTCCTGGCGTTTTCCTAAGCTTCTTAAATTCATCATGTCTTAAATCCAGTAGATAAATATTCACAGGCTTTACGGTTTAAAACTGGTTCTTTTGGGGTGATTTTTATGAGCAAACTTATAAAAGTGCTGCCTGGAATGAAATGTAAAGTAAAA
This sequence comes from Ciconia boyciana, assembly GCF_034638445.1. NCBI lineage: Eukaryota > Metazoa > Chordata > Aves > Ciconiiformes > Ciconiidae > Ciconia > Ciconia boyciana. The sequence goes on along the minus strand of NC_132935.1, from coordinate 55,388,807 downwards.
GCATCTTGGATTAACAAACATCAATTTTAAAAATAGCTGCTTTTAATTACTGAGCTCTAAATCAGAAAGTCAGTGCAACATCAAGGGGCTGCTTTTCTCTATTGAATGTGAATAATATTTAAAAGTGAGATGTCTTCTAACCCTTTAATTTACACCTTCTAGGGACGGTTCTGACTCACAGTTTTAATTTCTCCCTATTTTTTCCTCCATGGGTTGCAAAACACATTTCAAAGCCTAGAATAAGTGAGAGACCTGATCCAAAATTCTTTGGCAAATTTCCCTCCTATTGTGAGGAATATTGGCTGCCAAGAGTCCAAAACTGAACTCCGTAAGGACAGAGTTTTTCCAACACTCCTTGGTCACTTCAAATATCTCTTGAAAATCTGGCCATTGTATATCAGGTGGCTGAAGCTTTCCTGTTCGTATTGTCCCACAGTAGCATTCCTTTATCCTTAACTTGGACATTTCAGAAAATGAGAGAAATGCTGGACTTCTGTGTGGCTCTTGTACCCAAAACGTAGAATCTCCATGTGCCCCAAACTCACAGAGAAGAAAGGGTTTGTATTAAGTGTTAACACCATTGAGCTCTGCTATTCCTCCCAAAAATACAGAGGAAGGCTATTACAATTATGTAAAATCAGTTAAGGAAAAGGCACTTTTTACAAGACTCCTAGTCTCAGTGTTGCTGCCACAGAGCTTTCTGAGATGAATGAGATTAGTTTCATTCACAACTGAGACAAGTTTCATTCAGTTATTTGTTACATCCTACTGATGACTTGTAACTTCCAGTACGTGAGGTTTTTTCTTAACTAATGGAAAAAACATTTTTCGTCTGTGATTTTATCTGAAGCCAATTGACTCCAGAGGTGCAAAAGGCAAGCAGTGTGGTGGGTGATCACTAACCTTTTGACAGTACATGGTTTGGTATGGGGGAACGTTTATTAAACAAACAATGTTAACTTGACCTAAGACTGACTTTGAAGTTTGATCTCTAGCAGGAAGACCTATCTAATGATTAAACCATGGAATTAGGCTCTTAGGACCATAGCTGATAAAAACCTTGGGTGCTCATAACTGGGATGCTGCAATTCTTCATTCTAGACACATGCTGACTACAATGAAATCCAAGGACTGAGGGAGATGATTTAAAGCCATTCACTGAGCAAAGAGCTGCTTCCAGTCAGCCCCAAGAAAGGATTAGTACAGGAGCAAAGGCTGGACTCTGACCTATTTAGAGGCTAGGTGCCTGAGGGAGGCACATGAGGTGACTCGAAGCAGGGTAAGATTCATTGAACCAGAAGGGGAGGTCTTAAGGAAGCTGATTCCACTTTTCTCAGCTATGGTATGCAGTTGAGAGCAGGCAAGTTCTGCTTTTGGAAGGCTGTTTTCCCCTGGGCAATCACAGAAAAGAAGAGCGGGAATGACCCTAAGATCAGAGACCAGGATCTGGCGATTCCCACCCCACCGGGGCTGTGTGCTGCTCTGGGAGGGCAGGCTCTGTTGGGAGGAGAAGGGAAAAGGAGGGTCATTGCTCACCCCTTTGCACAGCAGATTGAGTTGGCTGAATGGATGGGACCACATATTGCTGGCTATTTTTCTCTCCCCTACCTGTAGTGCAAGTCTGGAAGCCTTAGAGAAGTTATTCTGCAGCACTGTGATAGGACTACCAAAAATGCTTAGCACTTGCCTAGCCCAAGAGAAAGGAAGCACTGTTAGAGTGTAGTGTTTAATGTGTTCTAATGAATCTTTTTAAAAAGTTTTTATGTAGCCAAATATAAGCCTTTAACATGAGTTAAAATGGTTACAGTAAAGCCAAGAAGGGAGCTTTAGAGTTTAACAAAACCAGCTTAAGAATATGCAAGTTTGGTGAGACTTTTTTTTACAATGGATTTAAAAATAGCTGTCACAATACCCTTACCATTCGCCATGTGGTGTTGCATAATGATTTTGGTGCCACCACAAAATTTTAGACACTAGATGCTTGAAGACTTTTAGGTACTCACTCCTATGAATGCAGCGGGGGCTTGGGGTGAGATTCAGCTGCCTAAGCTCAGGTGGGTAGTGCCTTTTCAGGTGCCCAATGGTACCTAAAACATCTGCACAGGGCGGGCAGACATGACGTGGGACCTGCAGGGATCCTGTACTCTGCTGGAGAGGCAGCTGAGGAGGACACCCTATGGGCAATACGATGGCTCCGAGCGTTCACACGGAGGCACCTGAACCACTTTCTCAGTTTTGCGGGGCAGTGTTTGCTGCAGGTGCAGAGATGCCCACGCTGGCTCTGTCTGAATGTGGCACTGAGCAGCCTGCCTCAGCCCTCGCTGGGGACTTCTGTATCACACTGTGTTTTGCGGGGGAAGGCGGTCACAGCGGGGAGGATCCGTGTCCAAATTCACAACTTTCCGAGGCAGGAATATTTTTATTCCAATCTGTGAAACCTAAGTGAAAATTTGGGTCCTAAAGATTATATTTTATTATGTGTTGATAAAGCACTACAAAGATTATCAGTGCTTTATTAAAGGTTTTTAATATGGATGATTGCATATATCCCAGCCAAAATCTCCATCCTACATAGGTATTTATCTCAGCTAGCAGATTTTGTTTGCTCAGATCCAAATTAGAAAGTATTTAAAGCAGATAGCACATCTCTAAAAATATACTGAATTTACAATGAAGCTTTAGCATTCTCTTGCTAAATTTCACACATCTCATTTGATTTCTGAAGAGAAAAGGTAAACACAAATTTCCTTCACCAGTTCTCATGCACTGCTTGCAGAGATAAAAGGAATATTTCTCATATCACTACCGTGTATTTTAAGTAGAGAACAAATGGCCATTCCCTTTACAGGCAAGGAAGTCAAATTCCTGACTGCAGTTTGTGCCTTTTTTTTTTTCTCTTTATTCGTCATGTAAGCTCCTATGCAAATCAAATGGCTGCTGTTCAGACCCAGTTGAATACAATAGGGGAGGATGGGACCAAATTACTTCTGTCTGTCTTAACAGGACTTTTAAATAAAATTTACTTTACATGGCCCTGAATCTTGCCAGGTTAAATTATCACTTTAGCCATGATCACATTCTTATTAATGTATTTTAACTGCGGTGCAAAAGGTTAGGGTAACAGGAAGAGCTGAAAGCGGAATGGTTACAGTGAAACCCAATTGCCTCCTGTATTTAGATAATTTTCCTTCCAAGTGACAGCCCATTAAATACCTAAATTGTTTTATTTGCTACTTAAGAAAGTCTTTGCTTAGTCTTTGGGTGTCAGGAACTAATGAAAGAAGCCTTAGAAGAAAACCTGCAGATTCTGTAAAAGTAGAACTAATATGACATGCAGAGCTTGTACAATGTTATAATTTTTGACTTCGTAGAAAAGTGAGATGGTACATCATAAAAGGGATTTTTTACAGAGATTATAAACATTTATTTCTCCCTCAGTTTTTAAAAATAATCGTTTCAAAATTCAGGTTTAGCAAAATGCCCTAGTCATTACTTTTAAAAAATCAATGTCTACATTAAATATATTTGGTATCTTAGTACAATTCCGTTATTTTTTGCTACTGAACAACAGAATATAAAAAGGTTTTCAATTTCAGTATCATACAGGTCTACCTTGATTCATATCACCGAGTCCAATATAAATAATATTTTGAAACACTCAGTTGTCTAAAATTTAAAAGAACTTCTGTAAATAGGATTATATGATACCTCCTCTTCCCCACCCCTGTTCCTCTTTGCTTGCTGTGGCCTCAGAGCTGCTAGCTCTTCACCTCTTCTCCATCTCATGGTTCTTCCAGCTACAGTGGCTTGCTGCAAATACTCTTAACCTAATTGGAAAGATAACAGGAATTACCGCAACCATCTGATATGCATCTCCTGAGTTATGTGCTCATAACCAAATGCTATCAACGCTCATCAGCTGAAGAGTTAAAACTGTCATTATGCTTTTATGTAAGAGTACATTATGCTCTCCTATTTGTGTGTATTTTTCCATATTTTTGCAGTTCTGCCCCACTTGGGAAGAAACATAATTTTGTCTAGTGTTTAGGAAACTACTTCTATGGAGCAATAAAGTTTGGTGAGAGAGCCCAAGATGTCCAAGTGCATTGGGGTTTTGACACTTCACACATGGGTCTGGCTTTCAGAAAGTGTATCTAAGAAGACACTCTTGGGAAAAAACGAGCCCTGAGCCATCCACAACAGGTTTAAACTAATGAAAGAAGAAAAGATGACTGTGTGGTCTAATGTCTGGTGTAATGTCTGTGCTTGGGAGTATGAGAGGTTTTGAATAGGGAAAACGCAGGGTGCCAATATGATATCAGAAAATATGCGCAGCAAGTTTTAAATGGAATTCTTAATTAGTTGCAGAAAGAAATAGTATGCAAAATACCCATCAAAGGTTGCAGAAGAAACTTTCAGTTATGTTAAAAAAAAAGTTTAAAAACTTGCTTTTTATGACAGAGTGGGAAAGTTTTAGCTTTGTTTACAGTTCCAGAAATACCTCATATCAAATTTATAGGACAGTTTTAGTTACAGCAATTCTTTTTAAAAGAGGCTGGCCCTAAAAATGTAACAAGTCAGTAAAGAAGTTGTTAGAAAATACTGTTTTCCTCATATTAAATACAGCATTCATTTCGATGCATGCACTATACATAGGGCTCTATTTCTGTCCTAGGATGTATGGTGTTTCCTACCGTCCAACAAGACAGGTCTTGTGGATGGTGTGTACTGGCTTGACTAGACTTTAGCAAGGAAGCTTATTTCAGGTGACATATAGTATTATGAAATATATATTTTACTTGGTCTTCTGTCATGACACTTGAAGCTATGGATGTTAATGAAGCACCACAAATGAACAGAGTAGCCAGATGTAAAAAAATGGGCTCTTGCTTTTTTTTTTTTCCTTTTTGTGTTTTTACAATATGAGTAAATTAAAGCTATGCTGACTGAAAGACACAGATTTCCCTGTTTGTAGACCCAAGCTGAATGCTGATCTGGGGTATGGTTCTTACAACTGGTATCTCAGTAGTCACTGGCTGCATTTTAATATAAAATTTAAGCAGCACGTAAAAAGTTGCACAGGAATTTGCACAAAACCCAAGACCAGTCTAGAAACTGGGTGTGACCTCTGGAGGTCTTCTGGTCCAACCTCCCTGCTCAAGCAGGGCCACCTAGAGCCATCTGCCCAGCATTATGTCCAGATGGCTTTTGAATATCTCCAAGGTTGGCGACTCCACAACCTCCCTCAGCAACCTGCGCCAGTGCTCGGTCACCCTCACAGTAGAAAAGTGTTTCCTGATATTCAGAGGGAACCTCCTGTGTTTCAGGTTGTGCCCATTGCCTCTGGTCCTGTCACTGGGCACCACTGAAAAGAGCCTGGCTCCATCCTCTTTGCACCCTCCCTTCAGGTACTTATAGACATTGATAAGATCCCCTTGAGCCGTATCTTCTCCAGGCTGAACAGCCTCAGCTCCCTCAGCCTTTCCTCACTGGAGAGATGCTCCAGTCCCTTCATCATCTTTGTGGCCCTTTGCTGGGCTCTCTCCAGAATGTCCATGTGTCTCTTGTACTGGGGAGCCCAGAACTGGACCCAGCACTCCAGTGGCCTCACCAGTGCTGATCGCTTTAGCACAGACTCCTTAGCAGAAACCTTTGATAGGCAGCTACCCTGGGACAGTCTTTCCTCTTACCATAAAGATCATTTGCTGCTGTCAGTTTGAGGATTAGTAATGCCCAAAGGCTGGGAGGAAAAAACAAAGGGGCTGCAGGTTTCAGCATTGACAGGACTGTTCTGTCAAGAACAAAATCCTTGTTTCCTTAGTTGTACTTAGAAGGTTTTTTCATATAGGTTGAAGTTATTATTCTGGTCAGTGTGACCAGCCTGATGTTCAAAAGACTTTTCAACACATTTTTACAAGTTGGATTCTGTATAGGCTCACAGTAGAGCAGTCTGAACTGCTGATTTTTTTTCCTTTTAAGTACCAGGCAACAGCTAGCTAATGCTGTGTGCTATTATTTTCCTAATCTATATAGCCTATACAATCTCTATGAGTTCCTTAATATTTTGCTATGTGAAGCAATTTAATGAACTATGAAACCCAAGAGCCTGCAGACATAGTCAAACCCACTTCCAGAGAGCAAAGCAGTGTTACTTAAACACATGTTCAAATACCTTACTGAATTTGGAAGCAGCATTTGTGGTGTGTCATCCCTGAGTTATCCCCTCACCAGGAAAATACAGGGTGGAATCATCAGTAGAGACAAGTTGCTCTCAGCAGGATCACGATGCCCCACACTTCTGCAATATTTTTATTGTTTCAGAGTTTGGAGTATTTAATAGGAGCATCCTGGTCCAGAGCAGTGCCTGACTGGTTCACAGTTGCCCATGGGAGGAGGAACCAGCCCGTTGCTCTGGTTTGGCACAAGAATGGCCACTGCGAGGCTGCATTGGACGGGCGTCCCATTCCCCCGAGAGGACACAGCCTTTGGGGAAACATCTCACGGGACCTGAAGCTGCTGAACGCAGGAGGCAGCCGTGCACCCAGCCCCCCAGCCCCGCTCCGCCATCTGGCTCGTTCGGCTGGGGATGATGCTCACAAAGATGCGGTGTTTTAGCAGTTTCTGCAACTAGGCCCACAGAGATGCTCGGGTGTGCTGGGACCCTTTACTCCCCCCTAAGCACAGTATGGAAAATTCATCCTGGAAATTACATGGCAAAAGTAAGTGACCAAATTGCTGCCTACACTTTCCTTTTATGCAGCACCAGAGTAGAGGCTACAACGCCTGCTACCACCCCACTGAGCAGCCTGTAACGTGCTCCTGTACTCTTAGGTACTCCAGCTGCTGCTTTCTCAAGCCATGAGAACTGGAGTGGGCCATGCAAATGCAGTACATTTGGGAAAATAATTTTGTGTGGAGATGAAATCATCCAGAATTTTCTTTTCTTTTCTTTTTTTTTGGAATAGTAATTTTTTTTCCTGAGAGAAGCTAACCAAACAATATAACCCTATTATTCGCAATCCAAGTAGCATGGAGCATTTCCTGCATGAAAGCTGAGCCACAGTCTCTAGGCATACCTTGGAATAAAAAAAAATATCTAGTATCAGCCCAGTAAATATAACTGTATTTATCTTAACAATAACCTCTTCTTTGTGACACACCATTTTCCTTTCCCTCCTTGCAACTTCAAGAGTGAGCTTTGGAAAACATGCTTTTGAAATACCTCTGTGTGTGGAGCTTATTAAATTAGTCTGCTCCTTTCAGTATAAAAAAAAATAGATTAAAACTCAAGCCATTTCATGGTCTGAAAAGAGTGTCAATAAAAGTGAAATAATGTTTGTACAGTTTAGGAAGGCGGGTTAACCTTTCGAAGAACACAGCAAATGCTTTGTGGAAAAATAAATTACATTCACGTGTCCTTTTGGCTTCGCAGAGGTAGTTTTGTAATATATGATGAAAGAGCTGCAAATACATGTATTGAATGGCGAGTATGCTGATCGTTGCCCCGTGGCAGGTTTAAGAAAGGTGGCAGTCAAAGTACACAGCAGAACAGTCTGAGAGATCGGTTGCTGTGTCAGTTTTGACATCTGTTTTGGAAGAATTTTGTCTGTCTCTAAAGCAGTGTGATCCTCGGCGTACAGTAGCTTTGGAAGCATTAGCTAGTCCACGTTGTGCTGAGCACACTGATGCTTTGAAGTGTCAAAAGCTGCTCGGGATATTTTAGCAATATATAGGCCCATTTCCTTTGACGGAAGATTCAAGGCAAGGCTGCGGGAGAGTGACATTTCTTCTGGAAGATTACACCCATTTCTATATTAAGTGGCAGAAAATCTTCCAGTCACTCTAGCCTTTGAAAATGACGATCTAAAGTCTGAGTCAATATGCTCGTATTCTTCCCCTGACTGGGTGGCTGAGGCTCAGGAAGTGTCTCCATTGAAATAAACTGACTGTGGCTGTAGGAGAGGAAAGCTCTGGGCTTGAAAGAGCCCAGAAGTGTGTCTATCCAAAATGGGGAAGGCAGGGGAACGTGGTACAGCGTGGAGAACTCCACGCAGTGTAATCATTTTCCTGCACACATTTGTTCTGCTCCCTGTAATAGCTTATTGTAATCTAAAAAAATTAGTTCATTATGAATGTATTTTTTTCCATTCTGTTAATTTGAGAGACTTTTACAATTAGAATTCTTAAACCAAACTCATTTAATGTTCAAAAAGACAGACTTGCTGCTAATTAAAGATAACAGTAAATCAAACACATAAAACAATCACACGCTGTACTGAATACGATTACAACAGCCAATGTATTGAATACTGTGAGATATATCCTCTATTGCTGATGGGAAAATATGCTGTGTCTTCTCTGATACTGCAATTTTCCCCCTGCTCAGGTAGCATTTATCCATTTTTTAAAATACTGTCATCCTGCAGATTAGTTGTGGGCAACAAGGCCTTTCATAGTTTAGCTCTAATTCCCCATTATGATACAGCACTTTGTCTCAGGCATTGCATTGCAAGCAATAGCGGAAGATGTACTTTCTGCCAGTAAATGACGCACAGGCACCGGAGCCAATCCTTCTATTGACACTGTCTATTTAAACAGCTATGGATGGTCCATCAACCCCCTGTGCTAACAGAGAACAGCATACAGCTCTCATCATTATGTTTCTTCACAGTTTTCTTCATCCTCCAATTTTGTTTCCCTTACTGACGGTTGTAGCAGGCCACAATGGAGCAGAGCTGGTTAATAAGCAAGCCATGAAACAAATTAATTATTTAAGTTTGGAAACCTGCTAACTCAATCAATTTGAGAGGAATTTTTAAGTACTGAATTAACTGATTAACATCCAGACTTGTGCATGTCTCTGAAGAGTCAGTTCAGTGGTACTCAGCTCCCTGTCTCGATGATAGGCAGAGACACATATTATCTTGACATCAAATTAGATGCCAGTTTAAATCTGCTAGCTGAATTCAAGCTCCCCTTCAAGAAAATCTCAGAATATATGAACAGATGCTCAATAAGACAAAGCCTTGAAGTCTGTTATTGTAACAGTGATGACACTGATAGTGACTGGACTGAACTTACTCTGGGGAGTACACCATTAACCTCAAAGCCTGAGCACAACCTCACTTTACTCCATGTAAATTAAATGAGAATCTAGAGAGTCATATAAGAAGTAGTCAAGAGGGTCTAATTTTGTCTGAAGAGTGACGCTCATTTATGAGGTTGTGGATATACACTTGAACCAGCATAATGTGAATAGTCACACTGAAGTGTGAAATTTTGGAGAGTCAGTGACCTTCATATTTCAGCCCATCGCTACTAGCAGAGAAACAAAATAATAGAACAAGGATACAGCTTCTCTCTTGGGGGACTTAGAAATGTTTTAGGACACTTTGGCTGCTGGCAGATGCTAACTAACCTAGAATGATAAACATAGTCTTCAAGTGGTTCTCTTTGTAGACACTGTTTATCTGCCCAGCTTGCTGTAGCTAAACCAATGCAAAAGCCAAAGCTGTGCTAAAGACATATAAGTGCTCCTGTGCAAGGAATATGTCTGTTCCCTTTTAAGAAGCAAAGATATCCTTTATTCTCACTTACAATGGACTCAGGTCTTGCTCCAAAAGTATCGCAGGAGCAGGAAAAAGGAGGCTAACTTTCTCTTGCCAGTTTTGCTCACTTTCAGGGCTCCTTGAGCTGTCAGAAGGGGACAGAAACCTATTGTTCATGAGAATCAGGCCCACTATATTTAATAGCACAGAGTAATATTAGAAATCTCTTCAAGAATGAATAAATCGGGAAAAAAAAAGCTAAGCATTAATTAGATTTGGAATATATCACACATCTCCCAGATCAAGGACCTTATAATTAAAAATGAGTTTACAGATTTCAGTTTTCCCTGTATGAAAGAGTCATCCACTCTATTTTTATCTCCAATTGTTCTTGGCAAACCATGCCAATCTGGGAATGCTCTGGATTTTGGTCCAAAACCCTCCAGTAAATGACCTCATTAAAAATATAGCAGTACAGAATAAATTGGCAGAAAATGGTTGCAGCTTCCAAAAGGCTAAGTCTCCCAACATACCCAAATACTTTGGCAACTGGGGCCAAATGTAGGTATAGGTGGAGGGTCTCTGCTACTTACGGACATAGAAGTGTTATGATTTAAGCCCTGCTTGTTTCTAGATTTATTCAGGTTTATGTTGTCACTCGATTGCCATGAAGGTCCTGCTAGGGCTGCTTTTCCAAAAGGAATGCTTCAAATCCATGAGAATAAGTTGGGACAGCTCTTTACTGTGTAGAAGTAGCCTTGTTTTTGTAGCTACTTTTAATCATCATGATACAAAAGCCACAGATTCAGAAGCATGCTCAGCACCATTTTTACGAGAGGTCCCAGGTCACTTCTGTTTACATAAAACAAAAAAAACCCAGTGACGATTTCATTCACATTTCTCAGCATGTCTGACTCAGAACTAGAAACGCTGCTATAAATAACATGGAAAAATGTAGATTGTTACTAAAAGCTAAGGGCTAATTTTTCCTTAGGAAAGGATTATTCACATACCAGCATCCCTGGTCTTCTGTTGCTCAGAACACCAACATATTACATCTTCAGTGTAAACTGCTCAGAAATCGTGATGTTAGGATGGCATTTAAAAGTTAAGATTTCCTCTTGCATTTTGTATTGAGTCAAGCAAGAGCAGGACAGATTCTTTTATTTTACTTCTGTGACCTAGTACACCTTCCTATATTTTTACAGATTTAAAGGAAAGGATTATTTTTTGAAAGGAACATAATAAAAGCTTCTTTTGAAAAATGTATGTTTACAACTTTAAACAGAAATGCCTACAGTTCTAATTATGTGAAGTCATTAAAGGAGTATTTTCAATTTTTTTCTGGAGTATTTATTCTGTGCTCTTGACGGTCCTTTTGGCGTCATCTCCTTCAGCATTTCCCATTACAGCTAATTATTTTATTATGTCAGAGTAATACCCCGGAGTCCTTTCAAAACAGAGGTTTCCCTGGGCTCAGGGACTGTTCTTGCTGCAAGGAGCTGATGGTTTCATTAAGCAAGATGGAGTAAGGGCTCACTTCTGAAAACCCAATGCAGGCTTGCTGTCGCAGGCCACCGCAATCCCGAGGAAAGGGCCAGGGAGCCCAGCCGCTCAAGCGGGGTGCTTTGGTGCCTGCCAAGGAGTGCATGGCTTCCTCCATACTCCACCTTGGTGCTCCAAGCTGCAGGCTGAAGAGGACAAAGATGCCAGCCTGTGTACACGTGGCTGCCTGCTTGCTCCAGCACCTCGCACTGAAGTGACAGCCCAGAGGCTTCCCACGCTTATTATTGCATTAAATACAATGCATGCTCTTGGGAAACACTGGGCTTGGCATGCAGAAGTGCTGATCCGCTGGTTGCAAGGTGTGGTGGGTCAACCTTGGCTGGCTGCCGGTCACCTACGAAGCCGCTCTCTCCCTCTTCGGCAAGGCAGGGAGGGATGGATTAGTGCAAGGTGTGATGAATCCAGTGCAGCAGCAGGTTTTCTCCTCAGCTGCATTTCTTTCATTTTCCCCTCAGACCTATCAGTCATTCTCCTCACTTGATTAAAATTAAATCAGTTAAAAACCGATCTTAATGTTAGTTCAGCTGAAAACTGAGCTGGAGCCTCAGAGTGCTTCAGTGAAGTTCATTCACAGCCATTTCTCTTTCTTTGTTTTCTTTTTTTAATGGGGCTGTCCCGTAATGCACCCACCTTTCCTCCACACAGAGCAGTAATCCTTCTTCACTCAAGGCAAGAACTATCCCCATGGGTCTTCTTTCTCCACATGAGATCCCACACAGCATGGACATGCTTTGAAAAGGGGAGTTTAAGCATCAGCGCTCTTTCACAGTGGCTTTTCCTGATCAGGAATGGCAAGATGAGATCCTCGTAGGTGCCAGACAGAAGGAGACAGCATATACATTTGCTGTTTCTAAAATGAGAGAATATGAGTGCACCACTTAGGCTATCTGTCCTCTGATCACCGGTACGCCTTTCTACCCCACCTCCCTTATCTTCCCCATTTTCCTAGTCCTCAAGACAGCTGAATGAGCGGGGAGCTTTTGAGGCAGTAAAGGAAGGGAAGAAAGAGAGAAGACTTGGACTGTGATGGGATTGGTGTTACCCCTTCAGCATCTGCCTGCCAAAAATAATGGCCCACAGAGCCCACCCCCCTCCCTTAAGATTTGTTGGGGGAAAAAACCCCAGTCTCTCCACCTTCCTGAAGGAGGGTGTACCTTCATCTTCAGCACTGATGTGCAGAATTCCAGATCCTGAGGAGGGAGCCTTGGCTTAGAGACTCATGGTAGAGTGTGAACATGCGAGGTGGAGAAGAAAGTCTGGAGTCAGGGCAAGGGAGGTGTATGCTGTCCCCATCCAAACCCACAGGCAGTTTTTAGGAAAAAACGTGCCTTGGAAGAGTATTGACTTTTTCATGGAGTGTCCCAAGGGAGGTAGAGCCACAGCTGCTGTGCCGGGTGAGTCCCTGTCTGGATTGCATTTGCTCCACCACCTGTTGCAAATGGGAAATATTGTCTATTGTAGAACCAATGACAGACTTTAATAGCAAGAAAATAAGCAAGGGCATGGCTGCAGCTCTGCTGGCTCTATTTTGACCAACTGCAGCTCCATGAAGAGAATGCCCAGGGGAGAAGAAAGGACCTAAGTCCTGGTAAGAGACTTTTCAGCAAAACAGAAGAGAAAATTCATTGTTTACCCATACAGATAAAGAATAAGGAAGTAGATAAATAAATAAAGGCTCTACTTTCATTCTTTTCTGCTAGCAAAGAGATATATCTAAACTCCAGTTTTAGTTCAGAGGATTGCAGTTTATTTCTAGACACTGAAATTTATACAGAAACCAACAGGTTTTCCTGTCTAAATAAAGTATGGGAGAAAAAGCTGTAAGGCATACAGTAGCCTTAGCAATCTTATATGCATGTTACAGTGAAGATGGGAGAAAAAACAGCTACTAATGCCTAACACGTCGCTGAATAATCCACTCCGTTACCATGATAGCTGCACCGGTACCTTGAAAGAAATCACGCTTGTGTGAATGTGGCATGATGAATGACAAAAATAACCTTGGATCCTCAAAGAGCTGGAGAAAGAACTAATCATTCATGTTCTGTTTCATTCTTTTTAAACAACTATTGTTGCTGATAACAGGTAAGTGAATAGAATTTATTCTCCCAGTAGAGGAAAGCTGAATTAGTTGCCTGATGATAAGCTTCCATACTGTGAGCAAATTGACTGTTTGTAGATACTTCAAGCTCGAGGGTCTGTTTATGGTCAGAGGTATCCTTTCTGATGAAACAGTGCATTTGGTTTTAAAGGCTGTCCAGCTGATGATGCTCACCAGCAAGGATTCACAGCCTGCATTTTGGTGCCTCCCTCCCTTACAGACCTGGCTTGGCAGCACCAGTGCTTTCCATTCGGCCAGGCATTTCCTGGCTGGGAACCCAGAATAAAGCTTCACAAATGTGGGAGTCAAACCCTTCTGAGCAAGTCTAATGCTGTAGACACTGGAAAATAACCTTCTGCAAGCTCCCATATGTGGACTCAGTCTGTCTGGCCCAGGGAAACGGGGCTTGGGTGCTCACACTCAGGTGACTGATTGACTGAGTAACCGAGTGAGTGTGAGTGCGAGTGTGGGCTGGGGCAGTCTGTTCTCAGCTCACGTACTTGCCACTGGCCAGACTGGACAGCAGATCTAAAGTTATGCATTATTCAGGTCCTGAAAGTTTCATGAAAATAAACAGTAATAGGTCAAAAGACCATCTCAGTGCTTCCTTCAAGGGGAAGGCTGCTATGTAAGTTCACCTCTTACTATATATATAGGCCAGATAAAATAAAGAATGCCTGATTTGCACGGTAAAAAAATAAATCAGAGATGAGGCAGTTTGCAAATTCAGAAATCCCTGTACGAACTGTCACTATAAGGATTTTCTGAATGATTAGTTACTCGTCAAGTCATTCCTCCCTTCTGCTCCTCCTCAGATAGCTCCCCTGCTAACCTACTACAGCTCAATAAATACATTTAATTACTGTGGAGCAAAATGAAATGCCTGCTACAGAAATGTGCTTTACAAGAGCGGCAAAAATTGTGAAGACTCATTGCCCTGTGTGTGGAATGAGGCAAAGGTGTTGTAGATGAAATATTACATGATCACTTAATTAAAGACTGTCTCACAGTGAGCACACACATGGGGAGCGTACTGAGTCCCTGTTAATTCTTAAATTCTGAGTGCTTTGTTCTGCAGCCTTTTCTTTCTTTTTTTTTTTTTCTTTTTAATCAAAAGGCTCATTTCGAGTTGTTCTGGAGGGCTTAATGATTTCTTCAAAAACCAGGCATGCATCATTTGAACTTTAGCAGCAGTATTGTTTATCCCTACAAGTACAGCATAAATCTTTGCTTCCTGATCGCTTTTGCTACTGGAGCAGTGGGGGGTTGTGCTAGGCTGTAAGCCAGCCGTTTGGAAATGAGGGAAGGTGAGATTCACACATTGTTATTGGATTTCTTAGATATTGACTGACAGCAGAAGGGTGGAGATGCTCCTGGGATCAGCCTGGCTTGTTGGAGGGCAGAAGAGCCCTGTGGCTACAGACCGTCTGTCTCCATGCTCTCTCTTTTCACTTCCCTTTGCTCTTACCCATCTTATTTCATCTTTTACCTCCATCCACCTCCACCACGCATCCCCGCATCCCACCGTTTATCCCATATGCACTTATTTGGCCTCTCCAGTCCTACTCTAGTCCTCTTTTCCCATGAACAGGTCCTCCCTCAGCAATGCCACCTCCTCAGAAGCACCTCCATTCAAGCTCTTTTCCACCTTCAATACCAGGCAGGGGTTCCTGCCCCTTCAGCTGGAGGGAGCCCCCACACCAGGGTGAGGGGCTCCCTCTTTCCAGGGCTTGCCCTTGCACACAGCCACACCAGGCTGTGGAGTAAGCTGGCCGCAAGCAGCACTTCAGAAGACAAGCTGCCTTCCCCAAAGCTCTGACAAAGACGTCCAAACTGAAATAATTCATTTATCATGTGGGGCAAAGGAACAGTTAATGGTGAGGCCAGTCCCCTGCCCGAAGGAGAAAAAGAAGAGAATGATTGTAATATTTCTTAAAATGGGCAGGACAGTAGAATCTTTCCTCATCCCATCAACCAGAGCCGTTCTGTTGCAAAAACACTGTGGGGAAAAAACAGTCAGCTGGCAGAAGATGTTTCTTCACATGGGTCGCTTCCCCACAGTTACTGTAAAAGGCAGCATCAGATGGAGATGGCTTACAGCTAGGCTTACAGCCTAGCACTGTACTCTGGCCATCAGATGGAGACTGTCAGCTTGTGTCACGGTGCGTGCTGCTCTCCATTCTGCCTGGTGTAGCAAACTTCTTACGGCAAGGGGAAAAATGTCTTGGAGAGGTAACAATGGCAAGCGTTTACTTTGTTCCTCCTGCAATCTTTTTGCAAAGAAAATCTTTTCTACTCAAACATCCAGCGTACCTTCTAAGACATTTAGATAACCTCCCTTCCCTCGAAACCTATGGTAGGTGTCATGGCCATATTTGCAGACCAGTATTTGCAGAGGTAATGAGTTGTGGGGCTGTCTTGCTAGAGGAGATCTGAGCTTGGCTGAAAGCAAGCCTCTTGTGATTCCCATCCTCACAGAGCCATATAATGGTAGAGAACTGCGATCCAGAAGCTAAGCTTTCATTAAAGCCAAAATAAAACTCATATATAAATAGAATATGAACCAGGTCATTCTTGCCAATCAGAGTTTGCAGACAGTCTGAAATAATAGCTCTGAGCAATATATAAACTGTTCCCATTCTTCTCAATGTGGTGCTAACTAGGAAATCTAATTATCACAATTTAAATGTCAGCATCATTAAATATTTTGCTACTGAATACTCTAGCAGAAACATCCAGCTAATGTGCTCTTATTACATTCCCAAACCACCTCCCACATTTTTCACTGTGTGCCAGATGTACCACCTGTCTGCCCAGTCGCCAAAACCTGCAGAATCCTCCCCAAAATTCCTGGGCTACAAGGTAATTCAGCATTGTCAGTCCAACAGCCTGGGATGCATCTTGAAAAGGAACAGTTCGGGAGAAGATAAATAAAGTTCAGTGCTGAAATTAAGAGCACAAGGAATACTTTGCAGGCAGTAACGCTCATTTAATTCAATATACTACTGATTTTAATATTCATTTTTATATTCAGTTTGAGACAATAAGATGTTCATGATTGCATTTATCTGGGTCTGCCATGGCATTTCAGACAGTTTCATTCCAGTTTGTTGAAGAACTGGTAACAAAGATGTTGGCTAGAAAAATAATGCAACACATAAAGATAAATATTTGTCAGAAAAATAGTAGATGGTAGCTGCCGCTTCCTCAGTACAAGCACTTTTCACTGATTGTCGCATATGCTGTGCCAGAGGCCATATTCCACCTTGAGCAAATGGCCTGTTAAAAACTAGCAAATAAACTCTTGATTTATGTTACCATCCACTTAAATTTTTTTTAGTTGAAGCTAAGAAGCTTTGCTTGAAACATTTGAATCAATCAGTTGTTTCAAATAAAAATTAAACTTTCAGACTTACTTTTGATCAGCGGCAATACTAAACTCCATCCTTTCAGTTACTGATATACAAATTGAAAATTGCATTGAATAATCTCCCAGAAGGCAATCTGACATGGATGGCTGTAGTAAGCAAAGATTTTTTTAATTATCTTTTTATCTTTTTATCATTGATGACAGTTGTCATCAATAATAGGCTAAAGCTATGTCATCACATATGGCTATGTCATCACATAGGCTAAAGCAAAGCTATGAAGGCCTGAAGAACAAGACGTTGCGTCACTATGATTATGCAACTGAAGTAAAGGAAAGCTTGAGAACATGAGAGATGGGTAGCTAGAGAATAGACTAACAAGTGAGAGGCCTGAGGTCCATCAAAATACTAGCAGAAGTTAACAGATGACTGGAAATGCCACCAGAAGTGTTGTGGGTAGGGGGATAGGAAAAGTAGGAATATATGGTAAAGATACATGGCACGAACAGAGCTCATGGGGCTGGTAATGACCTAGAGCAGTGTGTGTGCTTGATGTGTGGACAAAAACAATGATCACAAAATACACACTCTATGCATGAAAAAACAGAGAGGTTAAGTATAAGAGACAGGTTTATGTAAAAGTGCCATAGTATGGCTTTGAGCTGCTGAATAGTTGGATTCCCCTGCAAACCCTGTGGTCTGCAGTGCACAGCGCTGGGCTTTCTGTTTGCTGCAGTGCCCGAAAGGTGGCCCATGCATAGCAGCTCCTCTGCCAAAGCAAGTCTTGCAGCTGGGGCAGGCTGAGCTCCCAAACAGCTCCTGAACATGCCTGTGGCCAGTGGGTGAATGGTTCTGGCCATGCCACTGGCGGACCTCAGCCCCAGGCACCTCTGCTGCTAAATATAATATTGGTCAATAGGAGAGGCAGACCTAGAAGGAGCAGCCAAGGCTATTTGAGGAAGGGCACAGACACCTAACTTCAGGTGCTAGCAGAGGAAGGTGCCCAAATTAAGAGCTGCAACCCAAAGAATCTGCAAACAGGGCTCCTATCCCCATGGGGCCACCAGCAGGCCGCTATGGGGAGCATGCATGGCAAGCCATCACTTCTCTGAGCGCTTGTAATGTCCATAAAATAACAATATATTTTATAGAATTTATCTTTAAAAATCATGGGTTTAAGGTAAGATGAGGAGCTAGAGTTACGGTCCTGAAGAGAAAGACTATACCTGAATCCCTGACTGCGAAACACATTTAAAATGTGAATGTCAGCAGGCCTGCTGCAGAGATGGGTGCAGTTGACGACACTTTCACACTGATTCTCCAGTGTCTCTTGCATCAGTAGAGGTATACACATCTGCCCCAGGAACTACACAGATGGTGCAAACTGAACAAGCAGGTCTCCAAACTATCGCTTTCTTTCCAGATGTTCAGGTGAGACCCATGCTACCGAAAGATGTCTCTCTGATGAAGTCATCTTGGACAGGAAGATAAAAGAGAGCTTTTTATGTCAAGGCAGGAGTACTTACTACAATCTGTTTCTCCTTTAGACAATAACACTGCTGTCAAAGTCAAATTGAATGCTTTGTAGTTTCAAAGCCAGAAACACAACTGTCTTCTCAGAATCATCTCTAGGTGAGATGGAAATTCAAATTGCAATTCCCTTTAAAATGGAAGCCAGTACAGTCTGTGTAGTTGTGCCAAACTTTTCCAGCTTGCCAATTTGCTTGAAATAGGGAAAGCATCATTTGGATGAGTACCCACTGTGCGCTCAAAATAGATCCTGGTTGTGCTTTTGGAAATAACTAATCAATGAGCACTTTAATATAGGGACTTGATTTCCCATCAGTGTCATCCCTCCGTAAAACTGGCGTACTGCATTTCAAAACTTCCCTGGCTAGGTACTCCACAGAGGCCCTTTATTCACTCAGGTTTATCAGCTCAATACGTCCTTTTCCGCTCTTAGTGTCTCTTAACCAGAAAGTATAGCGTGGGCTACTGGTTGTTTTGGGCGACCTCCAAGAGCTACTTGATAGCTCTTTGGATGCAGCTTTGCCATCACTTTTGGAACGATAAACCAGTGGAAAAAAAGGATTGATAGCCAGGCCATGGGGCCTGAAGATCCTGAAGTTTGCTGGCTCAATGAGGAACCATATAAGAACAATTCAGATGGGAACAGCATTGGCTTTCTAATGGTATTTTGTTCTTGCTCTGTCTTCTCATCTCTTTCCAGTCTGCTAGTGCTCAGAGCGGAGAGCATGTGTGGTCTCACCGCAGCCATCCAGAAGGAGAGAATTAGTGGTCTGCTCCATGACATGATTAAAGAAAATATGCTTGTAAAATAAATACGAATTGACTGGGATACGAACATTGTCGCTGGGAATGAAAACGAACCTCAAATTTTAAAGTCGTGTTTAAAAATCTACCCATGCATGGAGGAAAAAATTAGAAAAACAACCAGCTATTCTGTAGAGGGTCAGATCTGTTTTGCAGCAGTCTCTTAGGGCTCTCCAGGGAAGAACAGTCTCCGGAGGTGAGGGGAATCTTAGCTCCCGAAGCAAGTCTGCGGCAGGGTCTGGAGCTGATCTGTGAGTCTCACAGGATGGTGCCGGCTGGGAGTACAGTATTCCCAAGTAAGCAGTGCTTTATTGTGTGCCATGCTGCAAATACTTTTGCTGTTCTGATCTTACCAGACTGTGAACTATTCTCTTTTTTACTCCTGGGGGATCTCACAAAGGAGAATTATAAACAAACAAACAACCCCCTTCTCTTTGTTCCTGTGTCCTCTGACTCTTCAGTGAAGTTCTCCTGTGAAGAAGAGGCCTGAACTGGAGCTGAATGGGCAGGCTGAGCTGAATAAATACATTTTGATGAGCTGGGATCTCAGAAGTCCTCAGCAGTGGAAAGTGCATTGCTATAGATCCACCGAAGCATTTAAAAACTATGTCCAAGGTTCTCAGTACTGGTGATATTTGACCTATAATAAAAGTAATTTATTTGGCATCATCCCCTCCAGAACGAAAACAAGCTAATGGCTTATTATTTGATAAGTGATTTCAATGGAAACATTTCTCATTCTTGAATAATGTTTTCATCCATAAAAAGAGTATCAAATCAATGGTAGAGGTCTTTGCTAAAGTAAAAAAAGGATTTGGAGACTCTTTGAAAAGTCCTTCACTTAGCTCAAATAGTTTCCATAAGCAATATGATGATGTTTCCACTTTGAAAACTATTTTCATTGGAAATATGAGAATTTTTTAACCAACAAAGTATCTGTTACCTGGTATAGATTTTGCTCTAGTAGAGTATTTCTTCCTGCAAATGGTTTATTAACCAAAACACAGAATTAATGCATTTTTTCTTCCACCTATGTATGTTATTGTAATTTTACTTTGTTCAGCAACTTAAAAAAGGATTTCTTTTTTGCCCAATTTTCTTTCTTTCCAAGTGAATAAACATATCTATAAAACAGATACAATACATAACATGTATTTGCAAAAATGTTTAAAGTAGTTTTTAAAAATTGCTTAGTTGTAGAAATTAGAGGAAGTAGGATGGTTACTGCATCATTTATTTTGCAAGGAGCAAAAAATTGCTGTCCAGAAAGTAGCTGAGTCATATTTACCTCTCATAGGTGCCAGCCTGGGAGCTGAAGGCACTCAGAGAGAACTGTAGGCAGCTCTAGAGTCAGCCCCAGGCCACAGGGGCTTTGCAGTGCAGTGCAAAGGGGCCTTTTGCAAGAGCTGAATTGATTGAGGTAGACTTTAGGAAAAGGAAAAGCAAATAAAGACTGGAAAGATGACAGATTTCAATGGCTATTTGTTAGACTTCGAAGCAAGTTTGATTCTCAAAAACCTCGTGTTTGTGTTTACCAGCAGTACAAAAGTTCACTGGTGACATTTTTTATGGAGACATCATTCTTAAATACAGAGTGCAAAATATTCAGAGAAAGCCATTTTGAAAAAATAACCAGTAGCATTGTAACAGCTAAGGAACAGAAACCTATCAAGTACCTCATACTATTTGCTTAAACAGCCAGTAAAGAGAATTCAGATGTATTTTCTTCATTTTATTCATTCATTTTTGTTTCATAACAAATGCTGTTTTATTATCATTCTTACAAGGTGGAATTAATCTAGACTAGTGAGAATGGCCCTGTTTCTATTTCTATTCCTATTCAGAAAAAAAAATATTACGGTAAGAACAAACCACGGGAGTCATCACCATCCTGGTAAGAGTTACCCAGATGTACTGTTTGCTTATTAACCAGAGAAGATAGCTGTCGTGGTTTAGCCCCAGCCGGCAGCTAAGCACCATGCAGCCGCTCGCTCACTCCCCCTTGGTGGGATGGGGGAGAGAATCGGAAGAGCAAAAGTAAGAAAACTCGTGGGTTAAGAACAGTTTAATCATTGGAACAAATAATAGTAATAATAATAATGAATTATAATGAGAAGGAAAACAACGAGAGAGAGAGGGGGGAACAAAACCCAAGGGAGGGAAAAAAGGGAGGAAAAAAAATTATAATAATAATAATAAGTAAAAAAAATAAATGATACAACTGCTCACCACCCGCTGACCGACGCCCAGCCAGTCCCTGAGCAGCGATCGCTACCCCCCGGCCAACTCCCCCAGTTTATATACTGGGCATGACATCATATGGTATGGAATAGCCCTTTGGTCAGTTTGGATCGACTGTCCTGGCTGTGCCCCCTCCCGGCTTCTTGGGCACCTGGCAGAGCATGGGGAGCTGAAGGAAAAAAAAAAAAAAGTCCTTGACCAATGTAAACACCGCTTAGCGACAGCCAAAACATCAGCGTGTTATCAATATTATTCTCATACTAAAATCCAAAGCACAGCACTATACCAGCTACTAGGAAGAAAATTAACTCTATCCCAGCCGAAACCAGGACAATAGCATTTTCCACTTTGCTGGAAGCACACACAGTGTTTGAAAACATTTCTTATCTCTCTATGTCCAAAATGCTGATGTGGGAACCTAGAAACGTTCCTTCCTATTACACCCATGTGGGAGATGGTCTGAAGTCTGCAGGATGCGTTTGGTTGTGCCAAGCAGTTCCTCCATCTCTTAAATCTTAAAGGGTTATCATCAAAAGCAAACTGGAGCTTTGTGGAAATAATAGAAAGTGCCCATGTCTCACAGTCTGGAGGTTTTAGAGTTCTCCACAGGATTAATTATTTATTAGGACCTTGCTTGGGCCTGGGGTACAGTGAGTGAAATTGCATTTGGGTCTGACAGCATGATATCCACCTCTCTCAAGTGTAAGCTGGGCCATTAGTATCTGTAACAGTCACGTCGGCCAGTCACAGGCTGGAACAAAATTTGAAATATACTTTAGGAGCAATTGCTGATAGTTTCCTGCCTATAAGCAAGATAAAACAGATTGTATCTACAGTCCCAAGGCACTTTTTCCATTTTGGAATGGTGTTCTGGTTTTGGCTGGGATAGAGTTAATTTTCTTCTTAGTAGCTAGTTATGGGGCTGTGTTTTGGATTTGTGCTGGAAACAGTGTTGATAACACAGGGATGTTTTCGTTACTGCTGAGCAGTGCTTACACAGGGTCAAGGCCTTTTCTGCTTCTCACCCCACCCCAGCAGCGAGTAGGCTGGGGGGGCACAAGAAGCTGGGAGGGGACACAGCTGGGACAGCTGACCCCAACTGCCCAAAGGGACATTCCGTACCATATGACGCCGTGCTCAGCATATAAAGCTGGGGGGAGAAGGAAGGGGGGGACATTTGGAGTGATGGCGTTTGTCCTCCCAAGTCACCGTTACGCGTGACGGAGCCCTGCTTTCCTGGAGATGGCTGAACACCTGCCTGCCCATGGGAAGCAGTGAATGAATTCCTTGTTTTGCTTTGCTTGTGTGCGTGGCTTTTGCTTTCCCTATTAAACTGTCTTTATCTCAACCCACGAGTTTTCTCACTTTTACTCTTCCGATTCTCTCCCCCATCCCACTGGGGGAAGTGAGCGAGCGGCTGTGTGGGGCTTAGTTGCCGGCTGGGGTTAAGCCATGACAAATGGTAATGCTTTCTAGACCAAAATACAGTTAAACTGAGGAGTAGATAAAAATGGATAGTAAACTATCCTAGTTTATCATAGTGTCTTTTGATAGCATTTGCCCTAGATGTGTTTGTAGGACTGAGGTTATAAATCTAGGATTTTAATTATAGAATTCTGAAGTTAAGAATATTGAGTTTATGCTGTCAAATCTTTAATTCTGAGCCGTTCCTCCCCTGCTAATAGATGGAATGGTTTTGCCAATGAATGCTATTGATTTTTTTTTTTCCATTCAGGAGTTCAGTCAAAAGTATTTTCATTTTTCAGAAAAAGTATTTCTGCAACAACAAAATTTGTTTGTGAGTTGAAGTTTAACTGTTACTTCTACTGCAACATCCTTGTTACTTCATGGTAAAGTTATTCTGTAGGATTTACTCTCTTAGAGTGACTTAATTTACAAAGGGTAATGAATAAAAAATTATGCAATTCCTACAAACATCTGGTATCAATGTAGGATTTTTTAATGCAATATAAATTGAAAGTTTCCACTTAAGACTTGGGCTAAGTTATCTTGCCTAGGACAGAGCAATCCATAGTATCACAAATTCGTCTTCAGTGTGAGGAAAAGTTCCTTGGCACCGTCGTTCTGATTGAACTGTCTCTCAGCCTTTATCTTTCATCACAGTAACCTTTGGTAGTCAATATCCATTAGCCATTTTCCTTCTGTCTTATTACAAATCTGAATGAAAATCTCAAATCCTGCTCCAGTAACCTGCTTTATTAGCTTTATTATAGGCATGAAATGTAGTCAATAATGTTCTAATTCAGGGGAGCACTTAATGGTTATGTTTAAAAGTAATTTTGTTCTTTTAGATGCTTTACCAAGCAAGGTGCTCGAGGACTAAAACTGCATACAATTTTATCAAAAGAATGTCAAACATATTAAAAACAGTTTTGTAAATAACATAAACATGTGAAAGTTACTCTTATCAAGCTAAAAGGTCACAGCGTAAATGCTAAGTGACAAGTCTGACCGTAATATTAATTTTGAAGGCACAGTATGTCCTCTGAACTGGCACAGCCACAGGCTTATCAGAGAAATGGTAACACATAAAACACATGGTTGACCTTCTTCCCAAACTGCTGATCACGCTTTTAAGGTTTTATATCTATTTTCCTGCACGGGTGTCAGGCTCTGCTCTCTGCCAGGGAGGATCATGGGGACCCTGCCAAAATCAGTGCCATATACTCTTATACACTGCCCACAACTCCAGCACATGGTGCATATGGCACGGCATAGGCAGGTATGGTTGAAAACAGCTATGAAAGATTTTTAGCACATAAATTTGTTTGTGAAAAACAGATTGACAAAATGACTCTTCACCACTGCAAGCAAGACAGCTGGCTAGATTACATGTGTAAGGTATAGTGTAGTGGGACAAAATGCCGTAAATAATCCACAGAAAAAGTTACAGCTTTCACTAAAATAATACATACATGGAAATGTGTATTCTTTTTTATTCCTTAAGGGCTTTTTATATGCTTTAGTCTTTATAGAAGTAATGCTCTGAAGTCAGAAGACATATGACCCTTCCTGCATTGTTAATATCCCAGGACACAATCCTGCTGCTCTTTACATGCTCTTCTCATTTGCCTCACTGAAGTGATGGCCATAAGTGATGACCATCCAGTCTCACTCATAAAAAGCACACTAATTACAGGTAGGGTTTGGCTGTGTGGTTAGATTTTTTTTACACCTAGTCTCCACATTAATATTCAGGTTACAAATCATAAGTAAAGCAGATGGCTGTCTTCTGTGGGGCCAAGTTTCAAAAGTGGACAAGCTGTATCCTTTGCTTACAGATTTGCTGTCTTTCCAGTAACATTTGAAAAATTATGGCTTCAGTGTTGGAAAGCTTTTTTCCTCCACTCATATGATTAAGAAAGATGCTACTGGTGTCAAAGAAGAACTGAACTTAGATATATCCACTTCACTGCTTCGGCAATTGCATGCATTTGATTTTACTGCGTGGAGTTAGTAAATCATGTAAAAAGTAGTCAAATATGTCAACATATTTGTAGTTATTGAGCCTAACTGATGCTATTCTATATTTCTTAATGCATTACCTATTGTTTGCAGGATCTACTTCATCCTTCAGCTCATTTGAAGTCTTTTGTTTTTTAAGTAGGGCCCTCATGAATGTTAATAATCTCTTTCTTTCTTTAATAAGTAAGAAGCCTATTTGTGGTCCTGTTTTAATCATTAGTTTTGATCCCTTTATTTAAAATTGAAAATTAAATTTTAAAAAAAAGATTCCACATTGATACTCACCTGAGACAAACATTATCTCACTAAGGAATTATTATCTTCTGTCTTTCAGTCACTACTGTGAAGGGGCTGGACTAATTTTCTGGGTTTTTTTAATGAATGATACACGTACCACTTGCTTTTGCAAAAACTTTTGCAGCTGTCAGGAGGTTTAACCCTTCCTTTCCAGAATTTGAAATCTGTGGGCTAATCAAGGAGAATAGCATGGTCTGAAAACATGTGTAAGTCCATTAGATACTCCTGCTTCAAGCATATATTTTTTTGAATATGGCATTTTCTGCAGATTATCAATCTTCAGTATGTCCTTTTGTAACAGATCCATGATCTGTGTTGTAAAATCACATAAGACAACCTAAAGGGTTGTAATAGTAACTGTAGCAGTAACTGTAAATGCCATAGAGGAATGCCATAGTCAAAATATAATGGCTGTCAGGAAGCACCTTTACAAATTTTCTGATCCTCAGAATGTTTTCAGCTCACTTGTCATCTTTATTTTCTTCCCTATAAAAGCCTAAGCTTTAAAAGAAAACAGTAAGAAGGCAGCTATATGAGCATGTTCTGCTAAATGTCTTCTTAGGCTTGTGGCAGCTCACACGGAAATAAAACCAGCCTCACCTACATCTGGACCTGGCTCTCCACGTCCGTCCTAGCCCACCTATCTCAGCAGATGCAGTGCCTGTCTGGCCGGAGGCAGGACAGGGCTGCTTTTTCAACACCACCCGTCTGGGGATATGGCCGGGGCTGCGAGAGGGAGAGCACAGGCAGGGCAGAGCGGGGCAAGCCCCATAAATCAGAGTGCCTGCCTTGGCACCAGCTCTGATTCCCAGCCCATCTACCCAAACTGGAATGAAAAAGCACCAAAACAGCCGTGGAGGTGGACATTTCCAGCAGCAGTGTGCACAAGCCCCCACAACCCAGCTCTTTCATGGGAAATCCACCCCGGGACAAGGAGCTGGAGGTCCTGCACCATGGTTCGAGCTCCCACTGCTGCACCAGGGCTAAAACACAGCTACAGTTGCAATAGGAAGGTGCAATTATAAGCCTCCACTATTGCACATTGTTAAAAAAAGAAAGAAAGAAAGAAAGAAAGAAAAAAACAAGAGAGAAGTCAAAAGCAAGGGAATCTGCAACTTGCAAATGTTTACAAGATTGCAATCTGTAGGCTCATCCCAGTCTCAGGGGGATCAGAGTCCTTCTCTCCTCCCCTCTCCCTACATATCAAGGCTTACCTCCCACCTCCGAGGGCTACGCACACTTCCCACCTCGGCTCTTGCCACAAGCTTCCCTCCGCTTCCACAAATCAGGTGCATGAGAAGACAAAAATGGGAGAGCTGCCATGCTGTGCTTTGGGTATCTGAGTCCTTCGCATTGCAACGGGGTAGTGGGAGGCAGGGACTGATAGGGGATATGCCAAATAAATATTCCAAATAAATATTCATCTGTCTTTAACTATGAGGCACCTGTTTGTTCAGAGGATTAAGGCATACATTTCTGTCCCCCTGTGTTGCTAGACTTCTTCTGTGAGCGTTGGCACAGAAATGCGGGCTAGAATTTTCACCTTCAAATTGGAGCTATTTTTGTTGTATCAGTGAAAAGCCCAGACTACAAACAAACAGCTCAGACTACAGAATCACAATTTCCACTGTCAAATTAAAAAAGATTCAGTCAGACATGACAAAAAGCATTTTCTGTGGGCTTCATGAACATGTTCATAAGGGAGGATGGCTTTTCAACAAACTGAAAAGGGACACATTTAAGGCAAATGTAGTAAAGCTTTGCTGCTCCGGTACTGTATAGAATCCTGAAGGGATTTATCATGTCACTGGGGTAGAGAGCACTGCTTCTCTTGAAGCGTTTCCACAGACAGCCCCAGGAAATCAAGCTGCAACACACATCTGGATAGCTCTGTACGCAAATGGCATTGCATTTGAAGATGAGGTGTTGGCAAGAAAAAAGCAGTAGTCCGTGCACAATTACTCATTTCTGCAAATTCTCAGTTTGACAAGAACCACGAGTAGACTGAACAGCTAAAGTCAGGTAAGAGGGTTTTTTGGCAGCAAGTGGGGTTTTTTCATACCACAGAACGTCCAGACATAAAACCTTACCTGGAGAACCATCTAAAGGACAGTTGACTACTATTTTACTGTTTTGAAAAAGCTGTCAAATCACAAATCTTCAAAAAGCAGAGAAGGAAATGTGAAACACTAGTGGCATGGCATGATCCGCTGTTTGCACTAAAATAACAGGTGTGAAAGATTAATACATTCCAAGAAATCAGAACAGCTTAAAAAATTCATCAGGCTGGAAGTATTTAAACAGCTGAAAGAGTTACTCATACAAATTAGATGTTGCTTTACTGTTTATCCCTAAAGGAAGAAAGGTTTTATAACTTTGTGGGAGAAGCTGTATAGCTCCGAGGCTGTAATACACATCTTTTTCAGACTGTTTTGCGAGAAGAGTTCTAATTGATAGCGGGATGGGACTCTAGCCGGCTTTATGGGAGACCGATGGTAGCACTGTAGGTTATACGATGTTGCAGTTAGATAAGACTACTCCTTGCAGAAAGCCAAAGTTTGCAGAGTTCTAGGGTTGCTGCAAGTAGAAATTGTTTTTACAAGTCGGGTAAAATCTGTTTATTAAAATATAAATATTTTTTCGTCCAAAACACCGTACAGTTAGAAGCTGTCTTCTTATTTGTGAGATCTTTTTCTGGGCTTTTTAGGGTTGGAAAGAAAGAAAATAATTTATTCTTGGCTACCTTTCTGGGGCCACACACACACACTGCCTGCCCGGCTGCCTGCTCGCTTTGTGCTTCTTTCCACCCACAAGCTAACGCAGAGCTTCAACCAAATCAATGCCCCGTTTCCTGTTTTTGCAATGAATTTCCAGCGAAACCCCTCTAGCCACATGGCCGAGCTTCCAATCCAACCTTCCTATACTGTGTTGCACTTTGGGTGGTGGCTGGTCTTGTTTCAATTACCACTGAACAAATGAGGCTTTAATTTCTCTTTCATTTCATTTGAAAGAAAGACAATCACTAGGCCCTTCCACTTCAGTGTGGTCTGTGATTGTCCAGACTTCACACTTGCAGGCAGCCACCAGTCCTGGCCAACAACACAATATGTCTCTCGCATATTCAGGTCAACTAGATCAAGGACAGATGTTTCTCTGGTTTAACTGCACTTTTGGCCTGGACTGATGAGCCATTATAGGCCAGAACGGCCAATCTGCGCTACTGCCATCGCCTTCATCTTGACATAGCTTTCTGATTGGAAATTGTATAATTTGCTTTAATTTGAAACATGGGAGTGTACACGTTCTATCCCAAACTTTGAACAGAAATAATTTTATTTCAAACTAAAGAATATACCTACTTTGCCTCACTAATTGGGAGATCCATGTGGATTTATTTAATTTTTCAGATTAATGCAGACATAAATTTGATGGCAATGGGTGAAAAAATGTTCTTTATTTTACAAGTGTAATATGGTTTTAATATGCTGGTATATTGTTGATGATGTGTAACATATTTTATTCCATCAAAGTCAGAAAATGGAATTTCAGTGGAGTATTTTGCTGTTTTCTCATTGAGAAGTAGGAAAAGTGCTGCTCTGTGGGGCACCTGAATTAGTCACAGAATCACAGGGCGGCTGAGGTTGGAAGGGACCTCTGGAGGTCACCTGGCCCAAACCCCCTGCTCAAGCAGGGCCACCCAGAGCCACTTGCCCAGGATCATGTCTGGATAGCTTTTGAATATCTCCAAGGAGGGAGACTCCAAAACCTCTCTGGGCAACCTGTGCCAGCATTTGATCACCATCACTGCAAAAAGTGGGGTTTTTTGTGTTCAGATGCAATTTCATGTCTCTCAGTTTGTGTCCATTGCCTCTGGTCCTGTCACCAGGCACTACTGAAAAGAGCCTGCTTCCCTCGTCTTCATTCAGGTATTCATACACATGGGTAAGATCCCTCTGAGCCTGCTTTCTCCAGCTTAAACAGTCCCAGTTCTCAGCCTCCCCTCATACCTCAGAAGCCAGCGTCCCTTAATGATCTTGAGGGCCCTTCGTTGGACTCTCTCCAGTGAGTCCATGTCTCTCTGGTACTGGGGAGCCCAGAACTGGATCCAGCAC
Organism: Ciconia boyciana; assembly: GCF_034638445.1. Taxonomy (NCBI): domain Eukaryota; kingdom Metazoa; phylum Chordata; class Aves; order Ciconiiformes; family Ciconiidae; genus Ciconia; species Ciconia boyciana. The sequence goes on along the minus strand of NC_132935.1, from coordinate 55,359,754 downwards.
TCCGGCTGTGGCCTCACCAGTGCTGAATAGAGGGGAAGGATCACCTCCCTCCACCTGCTGGCAACACTCCTCCTAATGCAGCCCAGGATATCATTGGCCTTCTTGCTATGAGGGCACTGGCTGACTATCAGCTTCTGGGCCACTAGGACCTCCAGGTCCTTTTCTGTAGAGCTGCTTTGCCGCTGGTCAGCCCCCAGCCTGTACTCGTGCCTGGGGTTGTTCTTCCCCAGGTGGAGGACTCTGCATTTCTCTTTATTGAACTTCATGAGATTCTAATCTGCTCCTTCCTCCATCCTGTCGAGGTCCCTCTGGATGGCAGCACAACCCTCTGGTGTATCAGCCACTCCTCCCAGTTCTGTGTCACCTTCAAACTTGCTGAGGGTGCACTCTGCCCCATCATCCAGATCATTAATGAAGATGTTACACAGTATTGGCCCCAACATTGAGCCCTTGGGTACGCCTTTAGTGGCTTGCTCCCAAATGGACCTTGTGCCATTGATCACAACCCTCTGGACCTGGTCATTCAGACAGTTTTCAGTCCACCTCACTGCCCACTTATTTAACCCATACATCATCAGCTTATCTATGAGGGTCTTACAGGAAACAATGTCAAATGCCTTACTGAAGTCAAGGTAAACAACATCTACCACTCTCCCCTCATCCACCAAGCCAGTCACCTCATTGTAGAAAGCTGTCAGTCCACTTGAAATGTCAAATAATGTATTCCTTCCTATTCTTTTTAGGAAGCCAAGCTATGGAGGCTGCAAAAGCAGCATTTGGTAGACGAGATCCTAATTCACAGTAATTGATTTAAAGTCTTTTCTGTACAATTTGATAGATATGCACTTCAGATTGTTATCATTCTGAAATTCATTGAAATTATTCACTAAATGAGGAGACAATCAATAAATAAGGAAAGCTCAGGTGACATTGCAACGGCTCTGTCATTTGCAATTTTTTAACCAAAAATGACATTTTCTTATCAACAGTGAAAAATTGCTCTTGTGACATGGGGAAAGAATGATACTAAAGTAAATTCCTTTCACTGAATGAAAATGTGGTGTAGGATGAATTTAAAATATTAGATGGCATGATGTGGACATGTAATTACAGTCATAGCTAGCTATAAACGACCAGTTAGACCAGCTGGTCAAGTCCCCCGTCAATGCTAAATTAAATTTTGCATGCATTTTGTATTGTTTTAGGCAGCCTGGGCACTTTCAGTAAATGTGATAAACATATTTTTAAATAAAAGTAATTCTGCAGTGTCTCAGAAGTCTGGGGAGAGAGAGAGAGAAGTATCATATCAAAATACTCAGTGTTGGTACTTCAGGTTAGTCTCATTTCAGCTTTACAAGAAAAAGCTGTCAAGCTTTAAAGGAGGCCTCACTGCACAAAGAAATCAATGATGAAGTGCACATTGATTTCAATAAATCTGTTTCAGTCCTGAAACTGTATATTTGCTGGGGCAGGGACACTGCCTCTTTCTGTCTTTTTGTCTTTTAAACATCACGTACGCTGATGATAGTATAAAAATAAAGCTGTGGATAGCTCTCATCTCAGATAATAACAGCCTCCGATTTGAAAGCAATCCTCAGGGACTGGGAAATTATAACAAGCACTGTCCTGGTCCCTCTAACAAACCCCATCGATTTAAAATGACCAGGTATGGGCAAAGCTGCTTCTGTGGTGTATAGTTTCATTTACTGGAAAAGGAGCATTTAAACAAGTGCTCTGGGATTTCACAGTAAGCAGGTAAGTTCTCACAACTAGAAAACTTTTCAAGAACCAATTTGCACGGCACGGGAGCGAGGATCCGTGCTGTGGTGGAAGGTCTGCGGGATGCACCTGTGGGGCAGAGGATGCCAGGAGCTGGCACTGCCAGCTAGTGTGCCAGCGATGGCGGGGCCGCAGAGACCATTCGGAAAGGCCTTTCTGCAGAGAAAAGGCTGTCTGCATGGTATGTTACTATAGCATTTATTACTCCTTTTATGTGAACCCAAATTTAATTGTAAATCTGTGCCTCTGGCCTCATCCTCAGAGCATGGAGCTCAAGAAGGGCTGGACTCCTCCTTCAGAGTTTGAAGAGCAGCGACCACCAGGCACTCCTCTCCCACCACTTGATCTCCCAGCAGTGTGTTAATAAGCACTGGCAGATGAAGCATTATTAATTAGGTTCATTTAAAGTAAAAAACCCACCACTGCCACACAAATAATATGGAGGGCCCATAAAAGTTTGGATATATGAGGCCAGCCCACACTAAGAAGTACTGATTTGTGTGGAAATAACGATGGTCTCTGGTGTAAATGGCTCTTTAGAGTGATGCTGTAAATACTTCCCCTCGTTTATCACCCCGTGCTCACCAGCTCTGCGCTCTCCCGAGCCGGCCCCCTGGGACTTCCACGTTCACATCGCAGTCAGAGATGAATGTCCTCTCTGTCGCAAGGTTTCAACTTTATATCACCTATTACCACAAGTTTTCATGCCAGGTTACCGTAAATCAGATTAACATTCTTCAAATGCAGCCTCTGCAAGGGATCCTTAGCAGGGGAATTTCAGAGAGGGGTGCTTAGGACGGTAATTTTAGTAAGGAGAGACTCCTCTACAATGTGCTAAAAGCATTAACCACAATATAAGCAAAAAAAATGCTTCAGAGCTGTTACAGCCTACTAAGTAAATACATAACGAATGTATGTAAGCCACCTCCCGAAATGTGGCTTTGGAAATACAAGCAGAAAGTACCGGAGGAGGGTCAGTGTGATTTATTTCTGTTTTACCTGCCCCAGAACACTCTCATTTCCTGATGAACACAATGACTTGGCACAACTTGAAGCCCAGCAAGTCAGATTTCTCTCAGCAGACATCCTGATCACTCTGATGGATATTTTAGGAACTCGCCATTAGTTCCTTTAATTAATGCCTCCCCGACAGGGACTGGCGTGGCCTTTTCCCACACCAGTGCAACAAAATATGCTTCAGCCATTTTGTCCAATAAAGCGAGGCTGGCCCATTGCTTCCGAATTGCCTGAAGCCAGTTCCCCTAAAGCCCCAGGTACCTGCTGCCATCCATGGCAGAGCACCAGCTTCCCCTGGGAGCCTTCCCCCCCAGCACTCATTTTATAGCACTTTTTCTACACACTTGGTTACTTCCCAGAGCCCCCCTCAACCTTCGCAGACACCACGGGATGCACCATCAGTCCTTTCCCGCGATAGCCAGTGGAAATCTGCGCGGCATGACCGACGCCACTTTCCTGCTCACAGCTTCACGCCTTGCCTCGCAGCCCTGCTCCAGCTGGGAAGCCCGGCCTCGCCGTCCCCAGCCGGAGCCGCGTTCCCACTGTTACAACGCCAGCTCTCGGCCGGTGGACACCTGCCGATGCATCGGCCAGGGCCACGTCCCAGCTCCCTCACCTCGTCCTGTGCATCCTGCCACAGACCTGGGACTTCAGGTGCTATGAATGCTTTGCCAAGTAGCAGAAAAATCAAGTCAGGCTATTTACCTAAATTTTGCCTCTGGCTCTTTGAGCCCACGATGTCTTGCATATCAATTTGCAAAGCTGTAGAAGTCAGTAACTGTAGGTAGCTGCCCAGTTAAAAAAAAATAAAATAAAAAATGCAGGTGACCAGGAAATTTGCTTGCCACACAACTCCCTTCGACAGCAGGATGTTCTCGCTGAGCCGACCTAAGCATAACTTATCGCAGAAAATTATCTCGCATGCTGAACAAAAATTTCCTCGTTGGAACTTCAACCTTTGCCACTGGTGGCTGGCACCCTGCGCCCCCCTCACAAGGAGATCTCCCCCACGGGTATCCTTTGAACTCTTAAGACTACGTGTGGTGGATTTCAGCAATAATTTGCACCGCGGGCAAACTTCAGGCAGAGGTGCCAGCAGGCGCTGCTGGCCAAGCGCCAAGGGACGCCACAGCCCTTCCTACCGCGGCCTTGCACCGCGGCGTTTGGGAGGGAGCCCTCCTGCCCCTGCCGCTCTGCCGCAGGAAGGGAGAAGGCCTTCCGCGCCGCCGGGCAGAGGGATTTGCTGGGCGTTAAGCCCCAGCACTGCGCAGCTGGCAGGCTTTCTAAATGAGGCGATTCTGGCTGCCTCCCACGGGGCAGCCTTATAGTCAGCCTCGTCATGACTTACGGACCTCAGCAGGGTCAGGTATAATCTTGGCGTTAATGACTTAGGCATGACAGCCAAAGCGGCCGGCCTGGGAACGCTCTTCCCGTCGTGTGGTAGGACGTCTCACAACCACTTTGCCCAAGCCAAGTCAGCCCTGAGCGGTTCTGGTTCTTCCTGGGTGTGCTTTTCTCCAGGAAATTTCCCACTTCTGCGTGGGTATCCCCATCACCTCCAAACCTGGCTGAGGGTTTCCCATCCTGGGATGGTTGTGTTCCCAGAGCCGTGACCTCACTTCTCCGGAGGTTCAGGGTGGTCACTTCCAAATCCAAAGGGGGGGATTCCCACTGTCTGGAGATGACAAACTGTCTTTTCACACTCCCACCAGTGCAACTGTATTCTTGTTTCTGTCCCGCACCTCCTCTACTCTGTCCCTCACTATGTCTGAAGCGCGCTTGTGCACGGGCTACCTCTGATTTCAACAAAAAACCCCAGGGAATTGCTATGGGCCGTTGAGGGAAGGAGACAGCAAGGATGGGGAGCTCGCCTCGTCTGGCGGGCGGTACGGCTCGGGAAGTGCTGGCTCTGCTCACCTGGTCCTGTCCTTTCGCTGCTGCAAAGAAGTCTGCGGTTTCCCGGGGTCTGTCACGGAGCACTCGCCCCGTTACACCCTGCCCGGGCTACCGCGGCCTCCCCAGGGCATGACAGACCACGTTCAACTAGTTGGGCCCGGGCGGCAGCGCCGGCATCGGAGCCTCTCAGCGCCGGCTGCGGCAGCGGGCTCCTCATGTGCCTAACGGCACGAAACGACGGCCCGAAGTAACGTCACGGGACCGCTTTTACTATTTCCCCTTCTTTTCTCCCCAGCAACGAAAACCGAAAGGGACCGCGGGGGGGTGGCCGGGGGAGCTGACGCCCCGCACCGCTCCTCACCTGCTCCCGCTCGCCAGCTCGGCGGGCGGAGGCGGCGCAGCCCCGCTGCCCACCCCCGCCCGGCCGGCTCCGCGCTCCGGCCGCCCCCGCGGGCGCTCGGGGCGGGGCGGCGGCGGCGGCGGCGGCGGCGCCAATCGGGAGGCGGGGGGCGGGCCGAGGCGTGCGGAGCCGAGCCGAGCCGAGCCCAGCCGTGCCGGCTGCCGGAGTGCGCCGGGCGCTGCAGGTGGGAGCCCGGCTCCGCGGCGGCGCGTAACTTCGGCGGGCCGGGGCTGTCCGCGCCAGCCTTCCCCGCGGAGAGCGGGGGCGGAAAACACCTCCCGGGGCAGGCTCAGGTGAGGGGCCGCCGTTCCCCGCTCCCCTCGCTTCCCCGGGCCGCTCTTCCCACCGCCCGGCCGGGCTCGGCTCGGCGCAGCGCAGCACGGCACGGCCCGCCGGGTCGCGATGCGCAGCGGGACCGCCGAGCTGTCCTTGGCTTGAGGTCAACGGGGAGGGCCGAGGGGCGTGCGCTGCCCCGGCCGCCCCCGCGGGGCGCCGTGCCGCTGCGCACCGCTCCGCGCCGCTGCGCGGGGAGGCCGGCCGGGGGCCCGCGGGTCTGCGGCGCGGGGTCGCCTCTTCTCCTTCCTTTCCCTCCTCCGCGTTTTTGCTTTTGGCTGTTTGGGGTGTCCCGTCTGCCCTCCCCCGCCTCCCCGCCGCGGGTCGTTCCGGGGTGCCCTCGGGCAGGGGTCGCCCCCTCTCCGGCGGCGGAGCGGACTTGCCGCCCGCGGCGCGGTGCGGGCTGCGCGGGGCCGGGCGGTGCGGTGCGGGTAGTGCCGCAGGCGGTACGGCTCTTGGCGGGAGCCTGTCCCTCAGCCGCCCTTCCCGCCTCTCTCCCCTCCGCGGAGCGGGGCATCTCCCGCGGAAGATCCGCCCGGTGCCGCGGGGCTGGGGCGCGGCGGCCGCAGAGCAAAGTTACGGGCTTTGCGCGGCGGGGGCGGCTGTGGAAGGGGGGTGCGGGGGCGGGGGGGGAGCCGCGCTGCGCTGCGCAGGCTGGAGCGCGGCCGGGGAGCATCTCCGGGTAAGCCCATCCGGCGCCGGTGGGGCGCTGAAGCCCGTTTTTGGGAATGGTTTAGCGTAGGCTTGGGGCCAGTCCTGATGAAGCCGCAAGGTTTTGCGGTCGGTCAGCGGGGTCAGTCCGTCTTTAGCGTTAAAACTGTTTAATAGTGGATATTTATGAGGTGTTCCCCTCTCTCCCCCCTTTCCCCTACCTTTTCGGATGTTTAAAAAAACCCCAAAACTACTCAGCCGGCGACATCTACGTTTCTGTAGTAAGAGCAGTTCATTAGAAAAGTGATACTAGCAGGCAAATTAAAAGTAGTAGCAATGGAGCCGCGGGAGTGCTTGCAGGTAGCGCTTAGGGATCCGCAGCGCCGGGCTCCCAGCCGGCGGGAAGCGGCGCGGAGGGGCGCCGGGGTGCTCGGGGCGTGCGGGAATGCGGGGGGCTGGGAGCGCAGGGTGCAATGCAGAACTGGAAGCACCGAAACTCTGCATTTTGTGCACAGTTCAGCGCTGGGTGGCCATTTTTCTAATTTTTCCTGACAGGCTGTTGGACCCCCAAAGTGCTCATTTGGGACTTGAAAAAACACCCCCCAACACCCCCCCCTCTTTGCTAGGGCTGTTTCAATGCCAAGTGCTTGCATTTTTGGATCCCAAATTGGTGATCCTTCCTCAAGCTTTCAACCTCATTAAGCTGGAGCTAACCATTTGTGAGAAGGATTTATTTTTTTCCCCCTCTCTGTCTCTCTGGAGTTCGTATGCTTGTTCCCCTCTTCCTTCCAGGGAAGGATTTAGTCCCTGGCATAATGGCTGATATCAGTGTAGTGCCAGGTGCTTACCTTCTTTCAGAGTTTGGGATAGGCTCAGGCAGTATTAAAAGCTTACTAAGGGGATACTGTTGTATGGTTTCCTCCATTTTTGGGCTATGCTAGAAGCAGTCTAAAAATACTGGATCATCATTCCTCAAACTGTCACTTCAAGACTTTCAAAGAAACGTTCTTAGATATGCTTTGGGATTCTTTTTTTTCTTATTTCTTTTTAACCTTGGAAAATGTTGATCCTGGTACCTAATAGGGAGCTACTCTGGTATCCTTGTTTTTGTAACTTGCACGTATCACTATTGATTCTGAATTGAACAGTTTTTAACATCAGATTCTCATTATTACAAAGGGTTGGGTATTTTAACAAAAATTCCTGAAAAGGTACCCCCTAACATTCCTAGAACCCCTCTCTCCCTTTGCCAAGTGCCATACACATATGCAGTTAATGTAAATTTGTCAAGAAAATGGCCTTTTCTTTGGCCTTTTTTTTTTTTCAATTGGGAGATAGCAGGAAACCATATTGTCAGTATCTCAGTACTACTCCTGTCTTTCCTGCAGCAGCATTTATCTCAGCATCTGAAGTTTCTTTCAGAGGTAAATGTTATAGAAGTCCCTTGCTCAAATATTGGTTGCACATTACTGCCCAGAAGTAGCTTAGGAAGGCACTTTACTATCTCATGCAACCTTATCTGCCATTCCACAACTTCATAACAAACCCATTGGAACATGAAATGACCTTGGAAAGGCATCTTTCAATCTGACACGAGGCATTCTCTTACGGGGAACAGCACTGCTCCATGCAGAGCTGATGTTTTCAGATTGATGCTTCTAAACTGATTTTTTTTTTTTAAGAGGGGAGGGAGATGGGTGGAATATTGAATTTGAAAGGAAAATATTTTTTTAAAAACAAACCCACTCAGCTGAAGTTGAAGCACCACTCAGCCGAAGAAGAGGTATATTAAGACTGTACATATGATAGTGACACTTAAGTCATGGGTGAAAACAAGTCTTCAATTTTGATCAAAGGAAAACAGCATTTCCTCTGCCAGTTCTGATTTGCTCATTCATGAGATCTTCAAAAGCGCAAATTATTAGTGGGACTAATTGAAAGCTAGTTGGGTGTATCAAATGGAGAAACGAAGAGATGAAGTCTGAAGGAAGCTTTACATTTAATTGTATTGTTCTTGATATCATGATGTGATGCTTCTGTGTCAAAAATATTCCAGAACCCTTTCAGTCCCCAGAATGCTGCTCTTCTGGAAAGGCTGCAAGAACAGTTGAGAATCAGCAACAGTGAAGGGAAGTCTTGCAGCTGCCGAAGGGAATTAACAGAGGTGGTGCCCGGCCAGTAAGCTTCATGGGGTTTTGGCCCAGATGCTGGACTGGACACTTCAGGTCTTGCAAAAAGGTGGTGGATGCTTTCGTGCCCATGGTGGTTTTACCTTTCAGGAAGATGGTGCCTCCTGTAGAGCAGTGCCTGCTCACAGCCTCCCACCGTGCTCCAGCCTCCGGAGCTTGTGGTGCGAGTGCCACCTGCTGGGTGATGAGCACATTCTATATAAATTTTTATATATATATATGTATTTGTGTGTCTATACATACATAAACTGTGTTTATATAGATGTTTATTTACATGTGGGTGTATGGCTTTTTCATAGAGATGTTCTTGGGTGAGCCTACGAAACCTTGCTAAGACCTGAAGTTTCTCACCTTCTGAGGACTTACCACAGCTTGTGTTTTGTGCAATTCAAATAGCACTTGGATTTTGTATTGCAAGAATAGAGGAGAGATTTTGATACAGCTGATGTTTAATGCTGCCTTTGCTTTACTGAAAGCAACTGGGAATTTTAAGTTGTATAGCTCATTGATTGTGATGTGATAAGCTTTCACAGTTGTCTTGACAGTCAGATATCAAGCTGTGAAGGTAGGGCTGTAGTCCTGGAATGGAGACCCAACGAACCAAACTCAACTTTATGTTATGTATCACTTAAATGTTAAATCTCCATAGCACTGCTGATTTCATCATTTCTCATGTCAACTATCTTATTTCCGTAAAGTTTTATGAGCAACCCATTTTGATACAAAATAGCACTTCTGATTGAGATTAGCTGAAGATATATAGAACTTGCAGGGTCTTGCTGGACAGTCTTTTCAATTTTAAAGGACATTTTTTCATATGCATACTTTAATAACGTTTGCCTAGAAGAGTAGAATATAGAAGTTTGATTCTGTCCTAGAAGTTCCACTGGCAGGTGAAATCATAAATCCAAATCTGACATCATCCCCAGCAATGGCTTTCCAATTTCTATTAGTTTCCATCTCTCCTAGCCCACTGGAGCTTTGGCTGGGATGCTGTTTAAATACCAGTTTGATTCAGACGGATCCAGAGTGAAATCAGTTGCAGCATCAAGGCTTGTAGTTGTTCTGTATTATACTGACAGTATTAGGGAAAGATGCATAGCCCTGTTTTTTGGGTTTTTGTTGGACAGCTAACCTCATTAAGGCTTTATTGTTTATTTCTTTTGTGGCACACTGGTGCCAGATGAGTCTTTTAGCCTGCCTGTGGATTAGGAATGGATCCAAGCTGAACCGTAAAAGTTTTGAGGAAACTTTCAAAAGCTTTCAGCTGGAAAACCTATATTGATGTACTTTTGTGATAAATGGATAAAATGCTTCACATGGGTTTGAAAGTGTGTTCCTCCACTTGAGATCTGTACGCTGGAGAGCGCATAACAGTCGGGAATGAGTTGATGGAGCGAAAAGCAAGTAGTGTAATTGTTCATCTTAAAGTGCGATTCTAGCAAAAAAAAAAAAAAGCACCTGGTATATCAAGAGGGATTACAGGATAGGCTTTTGAGGAGGGGGACCTGCAGTAATAATGCATAACTAAAGTTCACTGTTAATTTGATGCTTGAAAAATTGCGATTTCAGTGTCTGGTGAAGAAGCAATTGACCCTAAAATTGCTGCCTGAAGCTGAACCAACGTTTTTGGTTTCATAACCAGTGTCATGCAAAAATAGCTGTGAAGAGGAGCAGGGAGAATGCAAAATGTCTCTGTGGTCTTGCTCTAATGTATCTCTCCTCACCCTGACCTAGGCAACTGGCATGTAGTGTAGGCAGTGGATGCTGCTGCAGTGCTCAAGGCAATCTACATCCCATCCATTCATCCATCCCATCATGCCGTATTGTGACTTTTTTTTTCTTTCCCCACAAACTTTCTGAGCCACTAATGGAAAGCTTTAACTTGTCATTATAACTTGTCAAACTTCAGCAACCACCTTTTGTTCTCAAAAGTGCATATGCAGTATTGTTGATGGGGATGCCGCACTACAATCCCTCTCTCCCACCCCCTCCTCATTCTAAATAAACTAGTTCAGCAGCTTTCTTGCTCGAATTCTGCCGTTTTAGTCATCCATACCCTTTTGTTCCTTTTCTGCACACCATATTTCCTGGCGTTCCCACCTACTCAACATCTGCTTTCCTGTGACCTCTTGACCTGTCATCTCCTGCTAAGTTCATTGATGTTCATCTTGCTCCATGTCACCATCAAAATCTCACTCTCCTTAATTTGAATTCCTGCATTTAGTCAGGTCACTCAGTGGCCATTACATTCCTTGGGAGCGTCTTGGAATCATGTCTGCTCCAATAAAAACATCCTCCCAGTAATCTCAACTTCCCTTGCAGAGGGAAAAGGCAGGTAATATCTTGCGGGCAATCTGTAGCTGCAGTCACATTTAACAGTAATGGTGCATGGTCACATCTCTGGGGAAGGGCTACGGTTCACAAGACTGGCAAGAGAAATCAGAAATAAAGGCAAATCCTTTGCAATCTCTTTTCCCTTTCCTCTCCAATATCCTTCACATGAAGGCGTTGGAAAGGCTCCTTCTGTAAAAGCACTCCTACAAAAACAGCAACAAAAAAAGTTGCTTGCTACCAAAGTGGTAAATACATGAGCAATCGTCATCCTTCTGCAGTCTTTCGTGCTGTCTTATTAATGGGCCGTGGAGGCAGAGGAGGAGGTAACTCATCAACCGTTATCCATAGGGGGGCTGCAAATTAGTTGACTGTGCCAGTTATGTTTTCCTTGTTGACACCAACAGATACATTTGCCTTCATATGGCATGGTTTCTACAGGGATCAAAAAGAACCCATACCAGGGTCTGCGTGGGCAGCTCGCTGCCTTGGATTTCTGGAGGCCAAAATGCCACCCTGGTCCCAGGCCCCTTCACTGGGACCCGGCAGAAGATCTCTGAGCTGTGAGGATACATGTGTTCCTCAGAACAGTTGGTTTGAAGAATTTGGATGGTCCAAACATGAAATGCAAAGATTTCCCAATCTGTTGTGAGAGACTTTGCAATGACCTTTGGCTTCTTGGCATCTCGTCAGCCTTGGCCCTGTTTGCACGATGGTCAATCTGATGATGATACAGCTGGCGGGAGAAGATGGCAACGTTTCCTTCGCCGCCGCTGCCTCCTCTCCACTGCAGGCTTCAACGATCTCATCATCTGGTGTCTCTGCACTCGGGACCTTGTGCTCTTCCTTAACTTGCAAATGCAATCAGTTTCTCTAGTCAAAAGAAGAGCACGCCTTCCACTGCCATTACGTATGCACGTGCAATTTGTTTGGGTTAACCCCCAACAATTGGCATTTTGTACATTCCGTCTTTGAAGCATTCTGTCTCCAAAGGAATAATAATAAAAAACCCCAACCAAACAAAAAAGCAAAAAAACCTAAATGCTAAATCGGCCGAATGTGTTGGAGCAGTTGCCAAAAGAAATCAACACTGAGCCTGGGAAAGCTGTAAAAGTTATTCTTTGGCTTTTTATTAGTAGGAGAGAAGTGACACTTACTGGATTTGGTCACCTGGACACTGTTTGAGGTCCAAATCCAGAAAATTTGTTGTTTCAGCTTGGGTGTTCTTGACAGTTTGCAGATGTGTAACCATGCACAGATACTTAACTGTGGGGTAGGCTGCAAGCCCCCTTAATTGCGAAGAACAAATTATGAATTCCTCATCCTTGACCGAGAATTCTGAAAATGATCAGTCGCCGTGGCCTGTAGTGTTTTTCACTTTCTCCCTTGCCAAATGTTACATCTCATCATCAACGATTTAGAAATGTCTGCAGTATGAGAAAATAATACACCTTTTCTGTATGTGATGTTGCCCACCTGTTACTGCCTGGGGGGGGGGGGGGGGAAGGAGTACAGTAAAAAATTTGACTTCCCCCCCCACCCCCTTACAAAATCTTCCTTACGAGGCCAGCCTTGACAGATCACTATGAAACTGTAATTATTATTCTTTTAACAATATGACTTTGCTATTGTGTTTATTTTTTTTCTTCTTAGAGTAAGTTAGGGGTGTGGGTGTATGTTCAGTCCATTTAATGAGTTATCTGAAACTATTCCATAATGCAGACTTTAGGGGAAACAGTAGTGTTGTGTTGTGTTGTTCGTTGAATCTCAAGAGGGATTTTTTTTTCTGTTCTTTTTCCCTTCATTTTCCTGCTCCTTGCTGTGACCATGCTGCAACCATGGACTTCACAAACTGGACAAACGACTGCCTCCTGGAATATGGATGACTTTGGTGAGTCTGCAAAATGGGTTTCATTTATTTATGCTTGCTTGGGAGAAAGAGGAGGAGTGTTGTTTATTGGAAGTTGGGCTTGATGAAAGCTAAGTCTGCTTTTGGGGTGTTGGTTTTGTAGATACAGCAGGCAAAGCATACTGAATTTCAACTTTTTGTTTTTGATGGAGCATTTTTTTCCTTATTCTGTTTTATTCTTGGCAAAGGTGAAGGAATTAACATGCAGTGGGTTAATTTGAAAAGTGTCATTTTATGAGATTGAGTGTTATGGCTTTTGTAATAATTTTTAAATGACTTTTCTGTAAGACATACTGTGAAGCAATGGCTTAGAACAATTTAATTTTTCTTTTCTGGCTTATTCAGTTGTTTCTGCAAATAGTTCAGACAGAAAATTATTAATTCATTGGATGGCTTTTCAGAAAAGTACTGTGCAGTTCTCCTTACTGTTCCTAATACTGGTGTTGCCTGTGGTGTGAACTTTAAGAGATGATGCATTGATGGTATGTTTGCATTAAATATTGTACCAGAATTTTCCATGAAAAGAATTTCCATCCCAAGTAGTCTCTGGTGAGATCTCTCTTTCTTTCTATTTTTTAGTTAAAAAAAAAAAAAGGGGGTGCAAAGCTCTCTCAGGGTCATACTCTTTGGTTGTGTGCAGACGGCTGATCTGTGGAATGCCAATCTGGGGGTACCTGCTGTTGCTCCCTGAGGATGAGGCTTTGGCACTTTGGACTTTCAGTTAAAGGTGACTAGACAGCTGCAGGGAAAACATTTGCTGCAAACATACCAGCCCAGAGATTTGCTGCAGAGGCATGGTTGGAGGTGACAGTATTCACCCAGTGCTGGCTGTAGGGGTAAAGCTGCCTCTGAACGCTGACTGGAGGTGGCTAGCAGCTTAGCAGCCTTGGGATTTATCTCTGAGCTATTTAGACCTAACAGGAGTCACTCCTTACTACTAATAGGCTCAATTAAGGAAAATAACTTGTCTCACCTCTCACCTGTGGAGAGACCACCTCACTTACGCACAGCCTCGAGTTTTGAGGGAGAAGGCAAATAACCTTTGGGTACGGGGCTGGCTGCCCGTCCTGTCCCAGGGAGATGCGAGTGTCCCCCGCTGTGGCAGTGGCCCCGTCCCGGGTAAGGCGTGGGAGTGAGCGTGGGGCTGGGCGCTGGCTGCTGACAGATTGCAGCCGGGTTTAGCTGGCGCACGCCCCTTTGGGGGGGTTGGCATTGCCTCTCTCCCTCTCCTTCTTCCTTTGCAGTTGCACGGTCTGTGGCACCTGCATCTAATGCAAAGAGCCTGAGACTGAAAGATGGGTCTTAAACTTAAGAGTTTCTTCTCAGGCATGGCTTTGGAGAAATCTGAGATAAAACCTGCTGTTTTACTTCTGAGCATTTCCGAAGTATTGCTGCTTAATCCTTTTTATTGATCCGTAGCTTATGCCAGAATGCCCTTGTCTCAAGGCAATATTCAGAGTCCTGGAGGATAATGGCACTAATCACATTTCATATGACCTTTCAGGCGGGATGAACATATGTTACACTGCTGCATTTTTCTCCTCTCTTAGTTCCGGTTATATATCTCTTATTCTTCAGCAGCGTGGCTTAGGAGGGCAGTTAAGAAGCCTTCTGCATGACTGGTACATGGTAATTTCATAACTGAGTAGCAGTAAGGTCTGTAAGTGGACTTCTGCTTCAGATTGCTGTGCTTTGATGTGCTAAGAAGCTTTGATCAGCCTGAGAGAGTAATAGCTCCTGTGCCCAGGAACAGAAGTAATGCGTATTTACTGTGATGTCCGCACTACCCAAAACTCTTTGAGTCTGAAAACTAGCAGAGTGCATTCCTCATGACTTTGCTTCAGCATGTATCTTGCTTTTTTAGTCTATTTTGTAAAGTACATGTATAACTGGCTCTTGTGTTGCACCTAAATAAAGAGATGCTGCTTCGATATCTGGAAGTGCAGTAATATGCGTGCTGAAGTGCTGCTGTCGCCACCACACATCAGGGCAAGTTTGATGTGATCACATGGACGAGCGTTTCCACCCAAGTTTTATTCTTAGATTTATTTTTCACTTTAGCTCTGATTTGGTTATATTTGAATTTTTGGCAAATGTAGTTAGCAAAGTTAAAATCTGAAACGATCTAAATGAAAGAACAAAGTGTACTTTGCATAAACAGGTAAATATCAGAGCTAAAAGTATAAGCAACGATTTCCTTTTGTTTCACTAAAAGAGTAGAACTGATGTCATCCCAGGCTCTTCCCAACAGTGCATGTTGGGCACCAGTTGAAACGAGAGAGGTTCACACTGGTTACAAGAAGAAGCTTTTTCACCCTGAAGACGGCCGGCCAGGCAGGGCCACAGGTTGCCCAGGGAGGCTGTGCAGTCTCCATCCTTGGGGCTTTCAAGACCTGACTGGGACAAAGCCCTGAGCAGCCCAGTTGGATCTCGCAGCTGGCCCCACTTGGAGCAGGAGCATGGACCAGAGGCTCCTGAGGTCCCTCCTGGCCTGAATTATCCTGTGATCCATTAAAAAACACTTGAATATAGAGGGGCCTTTATGCTTGGAAGAAGAATGAAGTGGCAGGGTCATGGAGGGCGTTGTGATAAGGGGAAGGCTGGCGGTGACTTCTGTGGGAGGGAGGATTTTGTAACAGCAGGAGGAGGAATGCAGCATCTGTCCGGGCTCGTTCTGGAGTGCTGCTGTCTGGGGCCATCTCTGAATGTTTGTTGCTTCTGGTTTTTAATTATGCAAAGCAATTAAAACCAGCCACTTGCTGCTTCTGAAGAAACTGTATGCTATTTGTTTTACACCAACAGTAGCTGTATCACTAGTTTCCAAAACTTTGGAAATAATCAGTTGATTTTTTTTTTTAATATCAGTTAACAAAACTCACCTCATGCGAGCAGACTTCAGGAGAACTAGATTCTTCATGTAGAAGGCTTCTAGTCTTTGGAGGATTTTTTGTTTAGTTGTTGTGTTGTGGTTTTTTTTTTTTTTATTGGACTATGAGTATTCCCAGTCCTTCGAGAATGATGTGGGACTATGAATAGGAGACAGATTAAAACCTATGGTTGATTGGAAGGGGAGCCAGCCACCCAACGTGAGGTAGGAGCTGACGGGTGGTAGAAGAAGCCAAACGGAGCTCCTGTGGGGGGGGGAAAGAGAGAAGTGGTCAAGATACCGAGGCAACCTTGCAGGATGAAATAGGTGAGCCTGAGAAGAGGAGTGTGGATGGGTCAGAGATGACCACAGTGGCTTTGGAGGAGCAAAGGACTGCTAACGGTTTAGACAAGCCCCCGAGTAGTCCTTTGTGTTTTCAGGAAGATGGCCTGCAACTTTGGAGTTAGTCCAGCAAACACTTGAATGCAAACATCAAATGTACAAAATGCGCTATTGGTAGGGTGTAGTAGGAACGCACCAGTGAATGAATTTAAGTGTTTAACCCAATCTCAGTTTTTCTGTTGTATTTCTGGTTTTGTTGGCTTGATTTTCGTTCCTCCTGGAAGGGAGTTAGTTTAATTTACAGATTGACTTTCCTTCTTTGTGTTTGGAGGCAATACAAGTGAATATGAAAAGCAACAGTTAGTAAGTCCAAGTGGGATTTCAAAGGTTTTTGCTTATTTTTGCACTATTTTTTTACCACCATCCTGTCTGCTTCCACCCACATAGCAAGAGAACTGTCATTCTTTCCTGTCGTGCCCCAGCTGTGATGGGATGTGGTCAGTGAGTGATGTCCCAGTGAGGCCACAGTGTCATGTCCCTTCCATATTCAGAGGCTGAAAGCCATCAGGATTATTGCTGTGAGAAACTAAAAGCTTTAGATTTTAACCTTAACTTTACCTTGACTGCAACCATGCTGCTCCATGTGCATGCACAGTGACTCTCTTCAGAGTAATGTTCACGTAACTATGGCGACTTTATGTCCACTTTTCCTCCAGCCCCGAATACTACACTGAGTAATTCAGCTTTTATTTTAATTTCTTTTATACATACGCAAAGCCTTTGTATTTCTTCTTTTCTGTTTTTTTCCCATAGCTGTTCATTGTTGCATGGATAATAGTGCTGATGAACAAGTATTTAGTCTGACACACAAAAGCATAGCTGTAAAGAAAATGAAGCAGAGAAAATTACAGTGGCAAAGGTTCCTAAATTATAGTTGTACAGGAAGATCGTGATAAGGAAGTAGTTAAACATTACTATTTAGTCAAACCTGCAACTGTGGCTGGTACTTCGATTGTCTCCTCCTTTTGCTGACACTTAATTTGCCCGGTCGGTGAGATACTCTTCCTGCTAATAAAGTCCCTGTTTTATTGAACCAAAAGCCTGTGGAAGTAAATGGGTGTGTTCTCCCAGATGGTTTTAGGTCAAGTGCCAAACAAATGCTAAATTATTTTCAGAGTTACTTTTAAAAGAAAAGTTAGGTGCTTGCTATTCCCACTGTTTAAAAAAAAATTAAAAATAAAACAATAAACAAAACCAAGACACAAATCAATCCGCTCATCTGAGAGCAGATACATGTTCCATTCAGGTATATTGGAAAACATATATAAGGTGATAGGACTAAAACAGGCTATTCATAAATAAAAGTATTAGTGCTTGAGCTGACTGTAGGCTTGCTACAGCCGGAAAGCCCCTTGTTTTTATGGCAGCAGCATGTTTGCTCGCAAGTGCCGGGTCTGACAAACAGCCCGGGCAGATGTGAGCATCATCCTGGGCGTGCTCGTCGGTGGAGTCGAGCGGTGGCTTGTCAGCGTGATGGCGAGTACACGCCATGATCTCCTAGCAGCAGATCTTGCGTTTGAAGACCTTTGCTTGGTTTCAAAGCATCACAGCAGTAATCCACGAGACCGTGAAGACCAGTTTTCATCCACTGGGATGCGGGACCAAGAAAATGTGCTCTGTAGAGCTTTCAGGGAAATAAGGAGCGAGTAGGGTCCTTTAGGGAAAACTTGCACCTCTCTTCATAGGCAGTCTTTTTCCTTCTGGAAGTTGCCATTAGGATCCAAGTTGGTGGTTAGTAATAACTTCCTTTGTCTCTCCTCCCAGGCAATTCAGAAAATGTCCTAAGGCAAGCTGGGTTACTCTGGTTAATTTTGTTTGAGCAGGACGGATAGCTGTTTGTGAGAAAAAGGTAGTCTTCTGTGGTAAAGCTAACTGCCTTTGTGCTTATCTTAACCTTGATGAAGCTATTACCATAGGTTTGTTCGGAAAAGAGTTAGGTGAAGGCAGTGGCCCGGACTGAGCAAAGGTTAAAGCAATCAGCGATAGCTCAGCTGTCAGCAGAATTGCATTGCTGGGAATTGCATCTGAGGCTTTGCACAACTTTATTGTCTACTTGGCTTTTAGCTGTTCCTGCGAGCGCGTCCTTCAGCAAGCTAAGGAAAGGCCAAGCGTTGTCTGCCTGCAATTTCTGCCTGCCCTTTGCATTGTGAAGCCAGTCCAGAGGGTGGCCAAATACTGCAGAAGTGGCAGTTGTTTGTGGTGGAGCCTGAGATAAATGGATTTATCCAGTAACTGTGAGGCTGCTCAAGTTGGATCTTGGCAACTTGACTCTTTTTTTTTTTTTTTTTTCTTTCTCATCAGAATAGTTGTACTGAGGTTTGGTGGTGTTGCATCCTATTTTTAACACCAAAGCTCACTTATCTCTAGTTAAACGTGTGGTATGTTTCATTTGAGAGATGGCGTTTTATCAAACAAATGAGCTTTCTTGTTAGAACTAATTCAAACCAACTGAAAAAGGATTCTTCCTATTTAATATAAATTTCTGTGTGCAAAATTCTTGTATAGTCAGAATCAGTAGAGCTTATTGTCAAAATAGAGATATTGGACTCAGTCGTAGTTCTCCCAACCCAGCATTATGTTTGTCATATGGTACTTTAAAAATCTGTATGTGCCTAGTTTATCCAAGTGTTGTGGGTCTCTTAAACCAAGCTAATGTATCTGTAGAGGAATATAAATTCTTTTGCAGTTGCCCAGTACTAAAGCCTGTCTTTTTATGCGGAGATATAGTTGCTGTCCAGTATATATTTTTGCAGTAGCAACAGTCACTGCAGCTGTTTGAGTCCTGTCATGTTTATGCATGACCAGATATTGCAATAGGCTGGTAAGAATTTGCTGCAAGGAGAGCTTTCATTTTTCAGTCTTGGGAAGTGGGCTCCATCTAGTGTTTAAATTAAAGATTAGACTCCAGTTCCTTTTCTTGAATGCCCTTGCAGCGTGGATGAAGGACATAGAGGAGGAACTGCGATAGGCATCGCTTTCATTGATGATTATCTAGAATGAGATGTGTCTTGATACAGTCAGTATGTGAGTAGCAACCCGAAACACGACATCTGTCTTGCACATGCGCTTGAAGCTAAAATAATCCTTTTATGCGATGGCAGGCGGCTAAAAAGAAATTAAACCAGCGTGGCAATAATGTGATCCTGGAATATTTTGTGGTTGGTTCCTATATATACTTTCACACTATTTGATGTGGTGTGTTAGAAACCAGCAAGTTAGTCTATAAAATCAGAATTAAAAGGCTAATTGCGAAGCTCTTTTAAGAAGTAATGAATTTTGAAATGTGTACTGGCTATTAATATCCAGTCAACAGAATAGTTTTCCAATATGTAATGCTTCTCTAAAGAAGCATGTAGGGTTCTGCCTTTTATTTTTAGTGTTTTCTTAATATTTCAGTTTTTGTAATATTTAATCCTCTGGTAGAGGCTACTTATTTTTTTATTAAAGGGAATATCACATTTTGACCTAATTCAAACTAAAATAGAAAAGTATTTGATAGTTATTGTCTCATGTTTCCAGTGCCCTGATGATAAATAATGCTGTGAAACAGAGATGAGCATGAAGAAGAAGAAAAAATTTTCATACGTTCAAGGTGGTGTTAATTCATCCAAGCAACTTCTATTTTTTTGTTGAAAATGGATCAGACTGAGAAAGTTGAAATACTTAAGACTGAACACAGATTTGCCTTCTCCACTGACCTTTTACACTCCAAACTGAAGAAGCGGAGACTTGGAAATGTTTAGTTAGGAGGGCACGGCAGCAAATCTGCAGTGGGCTATCTGACGGCTATATTTAATTATTGGTACAGTGGGGTTTTGTCTGGTGGTGTGTTTTCCTCTGGTTAAAGGGAGATTTGAGGCCACTTTAACAAGCTTTTAGCATGAGCTGTCCGGCACCTTGCAGCCACGCTTTGAGACCGATGAGGAAGGCGGCAGGCGGGCGCTGTGCCCAGGCTGAGCATGGCTGCGTGCCTGAGCCACCGACCCCTCCCTGCCTGCCTCCCTGCCTGCCTCCCTGCCTGCCTCCCTGCCTGCCTCCCTGCCTGCCTCCCTGCCTGCCTCCCTGCCTGCACGGGGATGTTGCAGACCTTTGCTGCGACTCAAAGGCCCGGCAGGGTTGCATGACTTGCCCTCACAGTCACTTACCTTGAGGGCTGGGGCTTGGAGAGCTACCGAGCCGCCTGCCCCTTGCAAAGGTGGAGGAGATCCCCGACCCAACGTCCAAGACAGCTCTTGGCTTGTTTTCCGCCCATCGCCGGAGCGGTGCGGAGCCGGGGCTGGGATCCAGTCCTGTGTCTTTGGCAAAGAGCCCGTTATTGTTTCATCTGTAAAATATTTGGGGTCTGGGCTTTCCAGTTGACACTTGGGAGCTGAGCGTGGACAAAGTTAATAGGAACCATCTGGCACCGGGAGGGAGCAGCGAGATGGTTACCTCGGCCGTATGAAAACGGGGAGCTGTTGCGGCAGGGTGCCGGGGCGCCTGCGTGTCTGCAGAATGGGCGGAAAGGGTCGGGAGCGGTGGCTGAAGAGGGCACCCGTGGAAGTGGGATGTGAGTGGTGAAAACCCCGCTGGGCGCAGGACAGCCCTGCCGAGCCCCGGGCACGGCCCGGGAGCCTCTCCGTGTTGGGCTGGGCTTGTTTCACTTGGCTGAGGAAGACAGCCAGCAGTTCTGTGGGGGTGTTTAAGTATGTGTATGTACGCGCGCTTTCTTGACAACTCCCATAATTTTTTTTTTCTTCTTTTGAGACACTGGTGTAGCTGGCAACCTCTGATCCCATATAGGTGTAAACTTGGTCTCTCACCCCCTCAGAGATAGTAGTGTTGGGGTGGACCTGCTGGACACTAAATACTGTCTTCTATAGGCAAAACCTATTTCTTTATCTGTTGAATTTTTTTAAAATTTTAAATAACAGATTATTAATTCCCATTTATTTTTCTGTGTTATTTACTTTATACAGTTCTCCTAGAGTGGACAATGAAAGCAAATGTAAATTTGTGTCACTTGAGGCCTCTGGGTTTTACGGTGATCCAGTAGATCACTAGATATCTTGTGTTGTTTTTTTTAATCTTATTACCGATTTAGAAGCAGTGGTTACACTGCAATTTCTAAACAAAACTTGGATATATCTCCGTTGCCCTTGCATTCTGTAAAAAGCCTTTTTTTCCTCTTTAAACAAAATTAAATTTGGTCCAAATCTAAAGTGCTGCTCTGTCTTTAAAACCTATTTTTAAAACTATAGATTGAAAAGACAAGGTAGTATTTTCCTTTTTGGAGTGCATAATAATACAACGTTGTCAATTCAAGCACTGTACCACGCACAAACCGGTTTGCATGGTAACCCTCACCATACTTCTAGCTGAGACTAAAATTGACCACAAAGGCCTTACAGGTGGTTTCTGTTGTCGCCCACCAGATAATGGGATGGAATCTGCGAGAGGTGGGCTTTGGACATGGCAAGCGTGCGTTCAACACCACTGGTGATCATGGTGGTGGTGTCTCACGGCCAAGAGAGATGGTTTGGTTTGGCACTGGCAGGGGAGGGAGGGTCTCCAAAGAGTCGTCCTTGGTCCCCAGCATGGCCCCATGGCAGAGCTGCACCAACACCTCCCAGTCGGTCCAAGATTGCTTGTGGTGAAGTTTGATGGTGGAGGGAGAAACCTCAGAAAGGCTGGACTTGGTCGTGATGCTGAACTGCAGGCGAGGGGATGGCAGCACCAGGGGAAGCTCTTAAACAACGGGTCCATCAAGTCCTTCTGCTGAGCACAGAAGAGCCTAAAGTGATGAAGCAAATGCCAAATAGTCCCTCTGCATTGCAAAATGGTGAAGTTGAGGATAATCTAGAGAAGAGATGCTTTGCTGTACTTGGGAGAGCTGTTGCAGAGTTCATGGCAGCAATTAAAAAGGAAAGCGAAGTCTTGAGAACATGAGGTTGGAAAGGTGGTTCTGGCAGACGAAAATCGGGTCTGGAGCTTTCTGATCGCTTCTGTTGCCCTGTTAGGGGAAGAAAATGCTAAAATAGAGACAAGGAGTGGAAAAGAGCAGAAATGATTCATGGTTTCAAGTAGTGCAGGTCATGAAGAAGATGTAGTTAGTCCTGGCCTATTTAACCTGAAAGAAAAAGAAAGCTATAAATAAAGGTTGGAAAAAAAGAAGAAATAGAATATTAAGAAGACTTGACTATTTTGGACTCCCTACCTCCAAGTAAAACTGAGGTATAAAATAATTTATTAGCCACCTAAGTGTTTTCTTTTGTGGCAGAGGTAGCAGATACACAATGCGCTGTGGAAGTAAATACTAAGGGTAGGCAGTTGGCATCAGCTAATTGAAGGGCTAGGCAGTGTATTTTGAGAGAAAGAGAATACACTAATACATCAGCTAACTAGATTAAGGGTGTTAAGATGACAAGATCCTTAATTTAGATGGGTATTTCTTGCCTCAGGAGGGCAGACCATGGTACGGTCTGCTCCTGGCTGCTAACGTTCCTCTGTGTGGTGGACACAGCATTCATGTCACAGCAGATCTATGTTCTCCTCGCCCTCTCTCTCACTGTCTTCTCTTTTCCCCACACAAACTTGAGCCGGCTGGTTTGGGAGCTAGACCTAGCCGGCACTTATAGTTTTGCATTGGTTTTGGTTACCTGGCTTGAACTCCTTTCTTCGTCCAGCGGGGACTGATGTCTTTGGTAGTTAGGCATCTTTGAGCGTAGCCGCACGACCTGTTGGGTCTGTGCCACGGTAGCATGTGACATTGGAAATTTATGAGCCAGAAACTTGCTGCTAAAAGGACATCCATTTAAACTAGAGGAAGGGAAATCAGGAAGGCAACTTTACAGTCCTGAGATTGAGAGGATTGATTTCACAGCCTAAACTGTTGCTTTTATCATTAAATTATCTTTTTACCTGAGGAAGGGTTGGATCTGCTAACATCCTTCCTTCTTAATGCGCCCATAAGAAATAATGACAAACATCATTGTATTGTAGCTCTTCTCACAAGTTCGACGACGTGAAGTGATTTGCTTTTGGTTTCTTCTATGTTTATAGAAACATTAATGGTTTCTTAAGGAAAGCTTGTTCTAATTTGTAGACATTACATTGGTAAGAATTTGCCTGTTGTCGCTGATGTAATTTCTTCTTTGTCTAACCTCATTCACCTGGCATTAAAATCATATTACTGAATCTCAATTTAAAAACTGCTACAGCTAATAGGGAAAACTTTTGCTTTAAGTGTTTTCTTGGCTTGATCTAATCTGTGTCCTTAATGTCCACTGTGGGACTGGATCCAGCTCTTCGGTGCTGACAAGTGCCTTTTATCTTCATTTATTTATTATGGGGAAAACAGTTTAAAAGCTTAGTTATTAAAGGCACTTTTTAAAGGAGAAAGTAATGAAATTGCCCAGTCTGAAGACACAAGTTATACAGCTTAATATCTGATCTTAAATAGCATTATTAAAGCCAAATACCCACCATTAAAATCATTCGAGGTTCATTTTCTTACAAAACCCAAGAAGAATGCCTTCTGACATAATACTTTGTAATGCAATGGCCAAAAAATACTGCTCTGCCTATGGTGCACTTTGCAGGTTACACGTAATCCAGGTTTTAATAGCTTGCTTTGCCAGACTGCCTGCCCTTGCAGTGAGTGTCCCTCGTGCTTGAAGCCCGAGCACGTTCGCAGCTATTCTCCTTACAAAAGTAGGTATGAGGTTAGTCGGAGTTACTTGTGATCCGATTGCTGTGTAAATGGTAATATAAAACTAGATCACTGGACTATGCAAGAATAGCATTTATAATGGTTTTTCCTCCCTCTCTTAAATTTCTGCTTTGCTCTGAAGTTATAAAAGGACAACACCTACCTGAAAGTTTTCGATTCTAGAAGAACTGGGTTATGATTTTAATTTGTCAATTAAAGCGTACATGTTGTCACATATAAAAAAAATTATAACTTTTTTAAGAATGCACAATACGGTGTTGAATTTCTGAAGATTTGTTTTTCTTGATAATTCTGGTTAAGGGAAGAATTGGCAGCTGGTCAATAGTGGGGAAAAGAAAGTGCTAAATTAATGATTTGAGAGGAGGAAGGGTTTCATTAATTCCAGAGATGATTTTACTTTTTGTTTGATTTGATTGCTTTCATGCTTTGATTTGCATTAGCATGCAAATATTTCTTCCTTGCTGTGCTCAACGTTGAAAGAGATAAAATAAAGCAAATTACAAACAGAAGCGATGAAGACAAATCTTTTTCTTCCAAAGGAAAATGTAAATGTTATCAGTACTAGGAAAAATTAAAAAATAAAAAAGTATGCTTCTCAGAAAAGTGCAATAATCAGGAGTTTTGAATATTTAAAGATCAGTTTTGTCATTACATCAAACTAGCTCAATCAGAGCAGGAAAAACACAGTATTGATAAATGATCATGCCTCCGAGTGAGATATTTGAGATGTTATTGTCACCAGAGTGTATTTATAGAGCTGCCAGGAGCTGTTCAGTACTAGCACTGCGCAGGAGTGGTATCTTTTTGCCTCCTGGTCTGGCTTATTTCACCTGCCATATTAGAATGTGCCGATTATTTTTTAATAGGAAATAAACCCTCACTTTGGGGATTTTTGGTAATGAGGACTTCAACTTCAGTTCTGAAATATGCTGGTATTTTATTTTCTGGAAGAGGGGGGGGAAGCATAGGGAAACTAAAATATCTGATGATGTTCTAAAAAGACTTCTTGTGTGGGGGAATCGCTTAACTTTTTCCTGCACTGTATTAAGTCCTAATAGCTGCCATTTTATTGTTGAGAGAAAATGATCTTCTTATTTTACAAAGGAGATGTTCCGTGTAAAATCTTTGACTGTCCTACATCTCAGATCAGCCTGATCAATAACTTTTTACATATGTTATAGTATGAATTTGATGGCCTTGCTTTTAAAATTTAGTGTGGCTGATGTTACAGTGGTACTATGCTGTATATTATTAAAATGGCTTGCTGCAGCATTTCCAGGTTTAAAAAAAAAAAAAAAAAAAGGAAAAAAAAACCCTTTTGCCTGAAGTCTGCTGGCAATAAAGTGTATGGGAGAAGGGTGTGTGCATAAAGAGGGGTCACAGTCTGGGGGTAAAGCAGAAGATACAGGGGCCATGGTGCAATTAAAAGTCAAATTAGGCAATGTTCATGCACACACTCCATGTTTGCTCAAGACAGGGTATGTGAGTAGTCTCATTAATGTCAAAAGGACCCCTTACATGCTTGAAGTTAAGCAGATTTATAATTGTTTGTCGGGTTATGTCCCGAGCCCATCTTGCAAAAGTGTTGCTTCTAATAAATTCCTACTGCTTGGTACAAAAAAAGAGGAAAGAAAAAATATTTGAACCACCTATTGTACTGCTGGAAAAAGGAAATGAGGCAGAAATTGGGAACCCCTTTATCGACAAATGCAGTCTCTCCCCCGAAGCACATCTGCAGCTCCCCAGCAGGGTATTCCCCCCTCGAAGTCCCATCGTGGTTTTGCCTCCCCTCGCCTTGCCGTGTTGCTTGTTGCAACACTCGGGATGCCCTTTTCCCGCCCTGCCGCATACGGATATCTCCTTTGGATCTCCCCCGCTTCCTTCTCTAAATGATTAACTGCTCTTGACCTCCGCTTGCCATCGGTGCTTGGCACCTCACTGCTGCGTCCAGCACTTGCTGTCCCCCCGTGCCCTCCTGTCGTGCCTCGGGGAGCCCAGGTGCCTCTTACGGTGCTCCCCTTGCTCTAGCAGGGCTCTGCCTGTCGCCTCGTCCCTGTTCAGTTCCCGTCTCGCTGCCGGCTTCACCCCTTTGTGTCACCTGTGTCACCCTGGGGCGCAGGGCTGACGAGGCTGGTGGCTGTCTACACAGATGGGCAAGTGGCTGGATGGTTTCCCATGTTTCCCATTCTTCCCTTGAATTCCTCTTTTTCTAATTTAAATGCTAGGTTTGTGTTTACCAGCGCATTTCATTTTCCTCCTACTCTGATTTTTGGGGCTCTCCTGAAGCTGGAGTGGAGACTGCAGACCCATGGAAACTTTCTAATTGGGATCGAAAAGGAGTTTGAGATGCTCTGAGAAACCCAAGGCACAGGACCCCAGGAGCAGTGCTAAAAAGCTTGCTTCTGTTTGGATATATTACTAGAACGGCTCTTTTGAACTGATTTAAAGTTTAAAAAAAGGGTCTGAGAAACTTCCCTTTGAAAGCCTTGCAGCTTCTTATGGTTATAGGCTGAGAATTGACTTTAAAGTATCCCAGAAGTGGAGCTGTCTGGCTTGTTATTACTATCTGGAGTGGTCACCAGAGACAGCTTTCGCTGTTTAACCTCTACAAAATGTTCCCTGCCCTTAATGAATGTCTGATGCCAACATTAGATATGTAGATGATGTCTCATGGGGTGAAGGAAATCATTGCAATAAAGTTAACATTTTTAGCTACTAATTTGTACTTTCCAAATGTTCATATTTACTGGAAGAGATTTTAATTGTTTCATTTTAACACAGTTAGACTTGTTCTTGTGTCTGGACACAAAAGAATCCTCAGGTTTCTGGCCCATCACGTTTATTCTGTAAATATTTTTTTCATTATATCAAATTTCTCTGAACTCTTGAATAGGAATACATTGAAGTACAGTGGCTGAAGTATTATTTTTCTTTTGCATATGTAACTTGTTAGATAAATGCATTTTTTGTCCATGGTAGGGGTACTACACTGTGCAGTAAGAATTGTAGTTTGGCCAGCAACATAAAGATCTACTTGTGTATTGAATAAACACATCACGACTACTGATGAAAACCTCCTCCCCTTCCACCTCCCCACACAGTGCTGCTGCTTTCTCCTATGCCCATTGGCTTCTGGAAATGTTTTTTCTAAGCACGGTTAAATGGCAGCCCGGCGATAGCCCGGGTTTTATTTCAGTCAAGGAGAGGAATGACACTAACATGCTGCAGAATGTGTCTGGCAGAAAGTGCACAACCATTTTGACTTTTCAGGGTAAACTAATTCTCTCCTTCTCCTGTAGTGTCATGTTTTTAGCTTACAGCTCTGCCGGTCCAGCGTAAGCGCATCCTTCCCTCGACTCTTCTTCCTGCCATGGCTGTCTCAGGTTCATGGTCCAGCTTGTTCCCTCCCTCTCATTGATCTGTCTCCACTTTCACTTGGAGATTTCTTCCAGAATGACAGCTGATAAAATACTGGGTAGCCCTCTTCCCTTCTGTGTTTTGTTCTTCTTTTTCTCTGTTAAACAAAAAAAGAAAATTCTTGCCTGCTGCCCTTCTCTAGGTTCTCCTTTCCCCTGGCTTCTGTACAAAATATAGCCAGAAAAGGACTTTTAATAGCTGTCAAGTTTTCAGGGAATGGCTCCTGTGAGCTTTTTATTTTCCGTAAAGCTCTCTTTTGTGGTGACACCCAGAGAAAAGCAGTGGCTGCTGGTTACGGGCTTGCTGGGCATCCGTGGGCTTCTCTCACCTGCCCTGCTGTGTCCCGGGAGGCACCTCTGGCTCCGGTCCTATGCCTCGGCCGCGAGCCCTGCCTTGAAGCAGCGGTTGGGAGGGGTGCAACTGCTGCTCCTTCACGCACTGACGTACCTCCTCCTGATAACGAAAGTAATAAAACATTAACAGGCTCTTGCATAGGAGAGAATAGCATTTTGCAGTTATTAATCAAATCCAAACAGGATGTTTGGATTTGATTAATGCTTCCAACAGCAGGAGGTTGGGCTCTTGCACCCAGGGCAGAGAGAGAGCTTTTCTGCACAGCTTTTCTGTACAGTCTTTGCAGCTTCTTCCATATGCTTTCCCCGTCTGGGATGGTGTGCTTTGAGTCTAGTGATTTATTATTAGTTATTAATGATTAGCTAGAGATTTGCGAGAAGGACATTCCTCTCCCTTTGGAATAGGTTATACTCGGTACTGAGCTGAGGGATGTCCTGTCCCTTTTTGTGGGTCTCCCAGGAGGTAAGAGTTCAGCAGAGCCTGGTGGTCAGAGCAGCAGCAGTCGATGGGAGGACACTATAGCAGCCAAGACATTTAAGAAAACAATCCCAGTTTGCTGTTGATTTTCCCAGGATCCTGTCCCTAGGGATCCATAGGATCCTGGGTGATGTCTGTGGCCTCTTGCCCAGCAGAGCAAGCTTGTCTCTTAATAACAACCATCTGGGAGGACCACTGGGAGGGATTCCTGCTAGCTAATTATCAGCCTTCAGCATCTCCTCAGCCTTTTCTGAGCTGAATATGGGAGTCAAAAGCAGCTGTACAAGCAATTTTTGAAAATATTGTCTGTGAGAAGTTACTTCTGCCAAATAAGCTGCATTTTGCCTATTGAAACCATTTTGTATATTTTTGCTTTAACTTCATGCTGTGTACTAGAATTCAGTAACTTCTACTGAGCTGGTTTGGAAGTTTCTATGATAAGACTACATCTATGTATACTAAATAAATCATATTCAGTAGGAATAGTTCTTCATTATATTAATTAACAAATGATGCCTTTAGTTTCATATGCTTGAAAGTGATTAATACACAGTGCAAAAATAAGTCATTTTCTGATTTGTCCATTTGTTGGCTTACAAGCAGTTTCTGTAATTCCATGTTGAAATGAGTTTTCCTACCTAGCCTATATTGTAGCAAGACATATGTGATAACGTACCAAGAGGAAATGTAAACAAATCATCAGTTCATAGAGTAAGGTCCACTGATGTTTAGCTTTTAAAGTGTTCCTTCCTCCCTTTTTTTTTTTAAAGTTTGTATAAGGCAACACATGGCAGAGAGATTAGAGTCTCTTATTCCCTCCTGATTCCTTCCCCCTGCCCCTAATTTATAAAACACACACAGAGTCCACCAGACGTTAGCAGAGGTATTGCTCAGGTTTCTGCATTGTATTTGGTGGATATCACCTATGGTGGCCAGGAGATGGTGAATAGGGTGGTTGGTGGTCAGTGTCCCTGGTTATTATCGCTAAGGGATGGAGGAAGGAATGCTTTAGAAATGCCAAGCGAGTCCCAGGCGTTGGTGGCTTTGCAGGGGAAGGAAGCTGCCTTTATTCAACTCTGCAAACACTGCAGAGAGTTGTCAAAATCTCCAAAGCTCAGTAAGTTATTCTAAAAACTATTTAACTCTTTACTGTGAATATTTGGTATAAATATAGCTGTTCAGATGAAAAAAATACAGCGATCTGCAGCAATGCATTTTGTTCCTGAATTAGGCTCCCCAGGATTAGGGTTTTTGTTCTCTTTCCTCATTTAGAAATAGTCACCCACCCTTTTTGCAAGTGTAAATTGCTCTTCTGTAATGAGATCAATGGACCTTTGCCGATTTACGGTAGTAGAGAATAATTTGGCTCATTATGCATTTGATGAGGTATGATCTGGGAGGCTATCTTTGCACGGATGGATAGTAAAATAAACATTAAGGACTAATAAAAAATGTCACATCCTCCACCGCTGTGCTCTGGCTGTGTATATAGGGATATGTCATTACATATGAGTGGAGAAAAAGTATCTGTGGGTCAGCAGCGAGATTAAGGCTTTTCTCTTCTTCCTACTTCTGTTGTGCTGAAGTCTGTTGTATCAGTCAAGGTGGCAAGAGGCTCAGGTTTAATACTGGGTTTAGCCCATGTCCTGGCAAAGACACAGGCATAACTGATTTTTTTTTTTTTTTTTTTTTTTGGTCTGATGGAAGCACAAATCCTAATGAGTCTCTTAGAGCAGTACCAGGCTGATGTTAAGGATGGGTGTTTAGAACCATAATCAGGATTTAAAATAAAACCAATCACCTCCAAATTGGTTGTTCCTGCAATTTGGGTGAGTAAGTAATCAATCGCCCTTTGACAGCCATCTGGCTACAGGCAAAGGTTTCGCATTCCTGCAGTTTCAGTGCAGATCCTCAAAACCTCTACCACTGTGACAGCTCTGGTGACTGGCTTGTGCTGCTTGGCACTGTTGATCCTTTGGGAAAAAAGTTAAATGTGCTTTCTTAGTTTTTTTTTTTCCTTTCCAAAGGAAATATGTCGCTGTGGTATTTTCTGTGATATTGTTAAATTATACGCATTCCATCCCTGGTGGTGTGAATTCTGGAAATGGGAGTGGGAGAATAAGAAAAAACTGATTGTGAGATGTGAGGAGTGTACTTTAAAAGTAGTAACATAAATTATGTGGAGGTCTTCTTCTGTAGTCTGTTTTAAGAGTTAAATTATTTTTGTTTCTCAAGTTTATACATACCTCAAATTAGTCATGAATTAATATAGGAAAGTGAATTTTGCTGAAAGGCTGCTATTAAGACTTCTGTAGAAAAGTAAACGTGAAAGAGCTCTGCTGCTGGCCACGATTACTGCATGTTCTTTTCCAAGTACTTTTTAAAAATACTTTCTTTTCTTATATACAAATATTTCCCCCCTTTGTGTAACACTATAGTGAGTTAGATGATGTTATATTTCTGGTTTATTCACATCTTGTATGTACACTTTTCTGGACTGACTTCTTGCTCTGTACAATACATGTGAAGTTTTTACCAAATGCATTAAGAGGAATGGGCAGAAAATATCTAAAGGGATCACCTTGAGCTTCTAAATTTCATCCTTACAGTGTAAAAATTTGGAGTGCTTTGAGTTTTTCACTCTGTAGATGCCACTGGTGAGTAGGGTTGGGTTATCTCTGTTCTTAGTAATGGCAGAGCTCTTTTTTTTTTCATAGAGAAGAACTAAATCATGCTTATAATACTAGAAGGCAATGTATTTTATATACTTTGTGGGTTAGGAAGCACTCAGGAAAGATGGCTTTGGTGAGGTGGAATAATCCTCCAGCCTCCTTCTCAGGAGGCTTGGGTTTAATTTCTAGGCTACTTCAAAATAACCCTTTTCCTCCCCTCAGTTAGTGCTGATGACCAGACCGGAGTGTTTCGGCTGCCCAGGGAGACCTCCCTGCCATGAATCAGAGACGTGCTCTCTGGTGGCAGTAACCGCAGATGAAGTATCTGCAGTGGCACAGCAGTCCCTCAGCACCCGGGGCTGCGTGCTGCCGATGCTCCACTTGTTTATCCACCAGCTGCTTCGAAATGGGTCGTAACAGTGATGGAGTCTGTGCCACAGAGCGGGCGCCCGGGCTGCGGGAGGGGTGATGTATGGACCTGCTGTGCTTCACATCCATGGGTGACGTCTCTGTAAATTGGAAACATTAACTTGGTTAAAATGTACTGTATTTTGCGCAATTATGTGGCTTCGTCTGATGTGGGATTCAGGAGATGCCTCTTGTCCACTGACACCAAAACCTTCCTCGGATGTGTGGCTGTGATGCTTGTGAGAAACACACGTTTGTAAAAATGGCAGAGGTCCTTCTCGTGTGACGACCAGCGTGGGGTCAACTCCAGCCATGGGTTGCCCCAGGACTCCCTGAACTAGGTGGGAGCCTCATGGGCTGTCTGGCGCCTGCAGAGGTTTTTCAATTACGCCATGAATTTCAGTCATTGAGCAGGACCTTATTTTGCTGCGCATTGTACCAGTTTCAAGCTACAGTGGGAAATTAAGGCTTGGGTTTGTTGTTTTTTTTTTTCTCCTCTAAGGGAGAGGCCATAGCCCACTGGGAGGTGGCAGCAAAGGTTTTCAGACCTTTTTTTTGGTTTTCATAGGAGTTGCAACTGGTCTACTATACACAATCTTTTTTCTTTTATTATTATTTTTTGTTCTACCTAAATGCTTCCTTTTACTGCTGATAGTGATGGCAGAGTAAATGCATATCAACAAATAAGCCCTTGTATTTTTTTTTTTTAGAGTTTGCTTCACCTCAACACAAATCTCATTCATTTGCTTTGCAAGTACACGAATAGAAAAGCTTGTCCCAACTTCTGCAGGAGGTTCGTAACTAGTGTCAATCAGCATCCCAGTATAGCCCTTGTGTCCTTGGCAGCATGCTCAGGTAGCGCCTGAGCACGGCGATAGCAGTCTGAAGGTGGAAGGAGTTGAGACATGGAAGGGGTTTTGTGTGGCACAGCCTCTGAGCAGCTCTCATGGGGCTGGAGCTTCAGTACCTTCTCTGGTGTCACGTATGACTGGGGGGGGAAAAGAGCTCTTGGGTAAGGTGCTCACTAAGCGTGGTGCTTTTGGAGGTTAAACCTCTTACCTTGAGTTATTCTCAGAAGCTACCCAACAGCTAATGAAAATCTTTATCTTTGGTGATGAGTGGTGTGATCTGAAATTGCACATGATAATTGGGTGGCTGCTTTTCTTCTTGTTCCTGAAAACTTCCCAAGCCAATGCTGCGCTCAGAGCACACTGTAATCCTCCAGTCTTGAAGTTCATCAGCCAGTCTGGGCACCTACAGCTTAAAACTATCACGGGCCTGCTCTTCTCAAGTACAGCCGAAAACATAAAATGATCGTATATGAGAATATGCAGAATAATTTTGGGAAGTGAATAAGCAGGGTGTTAAACATTTTTAATAAGTTCCATAGGTCCATGGTTTTTATGTTGCCTGAAGATGTTATTTTCAAAATCTTTTATAAGAATCTGGTTTTTTTATTTTACATGTCTTTCATTTCATGCTGTTTAAGATTTCACAAGTGAATATGCTCTGCTTCTGTGGAAAAAGGTAATATAAGCTCCAGATGTGATTTAATTCTCTGTACAGGTAAATTTAAACCTAATGATTCCTTACAGGCTTTGAATCAGCCGTTCTTCCTTTCTTTTTTTTTTTCCTTAATACCTAGCTGATGAATTACAAGAGTAATTCAAACTTTATTTTCCAGTTCTTTTCCTCTTCTGCTGGCAGCTGGCAATTCTTTTGCTGTGATGCATATCAAATCGCAACTCACTGAGGCTCCTCAAAAATAGGCGTGCAAAGCTCTCGCATTGTGATGTTCCTCAGGGTTTACACCTTTGGGTTGAGAATATACTGGTAGATACGAAGTCATTGAGGACTTGTTGATCTGAGAAGCCTTAGAAAGATCTGATCTCATAATAAAAAAAAAAAAGAAAATTACCCCCCCCCCCACTGATTGCTCAGAAAGTCATTACTCTGTTGCTGCTTTTTATGCTCTTTATGCAACCTTTCAGAATCATTTGGTTTAGAATATTGAACGATGAAACAGTCTTGACAAAATCAAATTGAAGGCTCAAATAACAAAGGGTGCAATTGTAATGTTCCTGCTGCTAATGAAATGTAAATTAACAAGTCAGTTCAAGAATTTGTTTCTAAATCCCAGAGTAAAGTTTCATTCAGTGGCTGTAAAATTTAAGATACTTCAAGCCTTGCAGATGAAGCAAAGACCATTTTTATTGCCCATTTAGACTGGGAGCCAGAGTGTCAATGTGGGAGCGCTGCCAGCTTGTGCCAGATGAGAATCTGGCTCCATACGGAGACCCTGAGATCTGTGTTTTTCGCAACTAGTTTTTGACCCTGACATCCAATCCAGTAACCACAACTGTAGCTGAATTACTAGCAAACAGCAATTCTTATTTTTTTACACAGTAGAAACATGTGTCAAGCACAGATGATGAGGTTCATGTGCTGTTACTAGTGTCTTCTGGGAGGCTGGGCAGCCTTCCTCACATCGTTCTAGCAGAGGGCTAGATATCGCGTGCAGTCGCACCAAAAAACCCCTAGGACAGTAGCACATGGAGCTTTAATGCTTTGGGAACGGACAGAGGATGAGGAGGAAGCAAAGCTGGCTGAAGCAGGTACACATGGTTAAAGTATTTTGTCTGAGGAGCAGCAAAACTGCAATGGCCTTGGTATGGGTAGGTGATCACGTCCCAGCTGAGATCACCAGCAACTGTTTTTGTGTGGGGCCACACACTAACCTTTCTGAGGGAAAAGCCAGCCGTGTCACTTACCAGTTCAATTAAGTATCATAGGAACTTAGATGGCAATTAGCATCCTAGCATCAGTAATTTGCTTCAGTGGTGATGGATGAAGTGATTTACCTTCCATGAACTTTTCACTTGGGAAACAACTTTTTCTCCCTTGTGGGCAAAGTGTCATTAAACAGGAATCTCAAAGGGATGAGTCAGCTAAATCTGTTCCTTTCTCCAGCTTCCTGCTTTTTCTTCATCTTTCATGTCTGATATTAATTTGATTCTTTTGGAGACAGCCATTTTAATTGATTAAGTAGACCTGAAAGGTTGGTGATGTGTTGCCAACATTTTAAACAATATGTTCCTTCAGAAAATCATCCATCAGCTTCATGCTCTTTTCAGAGGAAGGGAAAAAAGAAACCTATCAATTCTACGTCCTTCACCTCATTCCCCAAAAGATCAATCGTTCCTCCTTATTCCACGTCTGGTTTAGTACTTCCTTGCATTGATTTTTGCGTGCCTTCACGTGAGGGTAGTTGATGTTCCCAGAAGCAATGCTGGAAGAAACATACCCTGTTCCTTCTGCAGGAAGGTGGTTTGGGGACCTTTTCGAATGAAGGCTTCAGGAGCAGAGCTTGCACCGCCTTACTTGGGCTGCCTTTGAAAACAGTGGATGGTGATCTGCTCCCTGTCTGAGCAGCAGCTGGCTCAATCCTAGGCTTGGACATGAGCTGTTAAGAGGCATGCCAGGATTCCCTTCTGGATGGGTGGACCTGCCAGGTGACTTAAGGCTCCAAAGGCTTTTTCCCTTGTTAAGTGTAAGTGATTCCTGTTCACTGTTACGGTGCTATGCAAAAGATTGCATTTTTGAGGAGTTAGGAAGGGAAAACCACAAAAAGCTGTGTTAGTGGACTAGGAGGGAACCCTGTGAAGCTTAGCAAAGAAGGAGGGAATAAGCCTTAAGCAACAGCACAGGCTGGGCGAAGGCCATCTGAGTAGCAGCTCTGCAGGAAAGGACCTGCAAGTCCTTTTGGTGGACAAGTTGAACATAAGTCAGCAGTGAAGGCCAACCACAGGCAGAGTTTATTAAAAAGAGCGTAGACGGCATGTCAAGAAAAGTCCCCTCTCTCAGCAATGGACGGGCTTCATCTGGAGTCCTGTGCCCAGTTTTGGGTCCTGCTCCCATGGAAGAAAGATTTATAACCTTAGAATGAGGACCATCAAGATGTCAAGGAGGCTGGATGACAGAATGACAGACCAAGAGCAGAAGGAAGTGTGGCTTTATTTATCCTGGAGGAGAAAAAAATTAAAGGGGGATCTTACGAATGGATCAGACTGATCTTGAAAAGTGCATGGCAGCAAGGGCAATTCCTGCTAGATGTAAGTAAACAAATTTCACAGTAAGGATGGTCAAATATCAATGCAGGTTGCCCAGAGGGTATGCAGACTTTTCATCCTTGAAAATACTCAAAACTTTACAGAACAAATGCTTGAGCAACTGATCTAACTTTGAACTCGGGCTTTCAGTAAGGAGATTGGTCTTGATGGCTTTCAGAGGACACTTCCATCCTGAATTATTCAGTGATTCAAATAAAATCCTATGCTTTATAAACTTTGTTGATTTTTAGCCGGAATGACTGCTAGTCTGGTGTTTCTCAGGGAAAGTGTTTTTTCCACCCATAATTATTCCAGATTTGAAACACTTAGGCTAACCTTTTTATCCAAAAGGAGTGTGTACCTCACCTGGAGTGGAAGAGAAGGGGTGTGTTTTTTCCCAAGTCAAAATTATCTTAATCTTGTTTTCAGGAATTAAAGGATAATAATATATTGTTTTACCTATATTCAAATATTTTGACAGTCCTTTCTCAAAATTTCTATTATTCTCGTGCTTTCAGGCAAAGCCTATTAGCCTGGCAGGGTGCATGGCTTTTTGGCAAGGCCATACTGCGTGAAATACCGCATGAAAACTTTGTGTTCAATGAGGATTTGAACAAGTTGGAAAGGCTAGGGCTGGATGGAAGGAAAGCCTCAGAGTGGGGTGTATGACAAGGATCAAAACATGAGGGGAAAAGAAGGGAGCAGAACAGAAACAAGTGAGAGGAAGAGACCGGAGGGTGGTATCTCTGCCTTATCCCAGGTAGGATTCATTCAGTGGTATGCTTGAAAGCCAGCCAGCCTCCCATTTACTTTCTGCAGAACGGCTGTAATAAGTGGGACAAGGCAATGCAGGTGGTGAAATAGCAGGCTTGACTTGACTGATCGTTCAGTTCAATCCATTGCCCCAGAGCTCTCTAGTGATGCTATGTCACTTTATCTGAATTTTCCCTCTTCTGAGGTTTGTGCTGAGACTTGAGAATCGCGGTGCAAAAACGATGAGCTGTAGCTGAAAAGTATTGGGATTCTGCTAGAAGATACCAACTAATATAAGCACTCTTTCCTGGGCGGCACAAGTTGGGCATCCCAAATTGATGGATGCTTTTGACTTTAATGTGTGTGGCTCAGTCTCCTGTGTAAAATGGTGGCTGGAAAGATGGTGATTATCAATATTGATGGCTATTCTTGCAGTGCTCGTTTATCAGTGTTAAGCGCTACAGGAAAGCATGTGAGGAAATTGATAATTCTGTCTTCATGGCTCAATTCCTTAAATACTATTCACCCTTTACACTGGATGAAGCAGCAGTTCCTTCCTGGCCAAAAAAATAAAGGGGGGGGGCGGTTAGAAGTAGTGCATCAGTAGAAGGGAACTTAATTCTGGCATTTCTTAAGTACTGACTTCTATAATATTAATGTTAATTTAATATATTCTGGTGAGTAATTTTACCTATAAAATTGTATTCCTATTTCAGTTTTGTCAATTTTCTGTTGTAAAAGTTGGCCCTCGCGACATGTTGCTTTGAAGTCAATCTGTTTACATCCTCAACCTTATCTCTGGAAAAGGAGAGGGCCACAAATGTCTTTGCCCTGTCCGGTTCACTCAAATAAAAGGAAAAATGGTCTTTCAGAGGCCTAGCAGCCCTTTCTGCTGTGTGGGCTTCCACCATCCCTTTCACCCTGCTGATAGCAAATACGTATTTCTTCTGCATTTTGGCTCCTGCTTATGATACTGTTAGAGCCTTTATTTTTAGAGTTGCTATCTTTTCTCCTGCTGCCATATCTGTCTGCAGAGTATTGCGTTCCTGCCAAGTTACACTTGCTCTAGACACAACATAAACAAAATTACATGTAAGAAATGTGGAGTTGCTTGGATTCACTGCAAAAAGTGTTCTGAGTTTCAAAATAATTTCACTTTAGCCCTGTTGCTAATCTTAATCCTGGCTCTCTAAAGCCATGGTTATCTGTTGTTGATGTGTACAGGGTATAGCATGCTTTAGCTCTTATAACTGCCTGGAGTTCTGAGATGCTATGGGAAAAGAATTAATAATGTTACTTATGTGTATCAATAGAAAAGCTTTCTCATTTTCATACTGACACCTGAAAATGATCACTAGACCTGTTAAATAAATTGGGGATGGAAAAAAAAAAATAGGAGAAAAATATGTATCTTTTTTTAAAAAGGTGGCCCAAATAGTAGATAGGACTAAGGACAGAAAATATTTCATTCGGTGTCCTCTGAGGTCTGTCTTCATCCCAAGTCCATTAGTTCTCTAATTATTAAGACTATCGTGCAAGCCACAAGGAAAATTTAGGCATGTTCTGAGGAAGTAAAATACTTGTTCTTGAGGACACATTACTTTGATGCTAAGAAAAGAAAAAAGAAAAAAAAAATCCCAAACAACTTTGTTTGGCTAGCGTTAGTTCAGAAAATGCCTGTTTTCAGTTAGTTCTGAAGAGTAAATACTTTGAGGCTGAACTTCAATAATATGTGTTACTTAAACATTGCTTTGATTACTTTTTTTTTTAAAACTTTCGGAAGAGTCACAGAAACAGAACTAAATCACTAATTTGGATGAGTGCTGGTATCTGATCCAGTGTTGGCGCAGAAGGATGTAGCTGCACTTCACAGCTATTATGGTAACAGAGACCTATTGAAAGCCAATTTTTGTTAAGCCTGGTTTTGGAAGAGACATGTAGATGTTATGAAAACACATATACGGTTGAGTTTAAAAAAACCTTTCATCGAGAGACACAGAAGTAGTTGAATATAATGAAAATGTTAATTTTATTCCTGCTTCTCTTCTGTGTCTTGTAGGACTGCCTGGTATCTGGTGGGACTAAAATGCGTTTGACTCTCCCTCATCTAGATAGTGTTCTGCAGTTGGGAGATAAACGTGGTGCCACAAGCAATGATGAAGGGAAGGAATTTGATTGATTAATTGCAAAGTAAGGCACAGATGAGCCCTAGTCCACAGGACCCTGGCTCTTGGGGAGGCATGGAGCTGCACAGGTCATGGGTGACATTCTTCTCTAGGACTCATTAGAATAAAACAAGCTCTAGAGAAGAGGTCCCAGACTGCTCTGTGAGTGAGTGAGCCCAAGAAAACATTATGCTATCCTTGACAACATGTGGAGCAGTGTCTTGCAGTGATTTAAAACAAACAAACAAAAGGCTTATGTGGCCATTCGTGTGAATCTGTGAATACTGTCAGTGGTTTTGCTGGCCTGACTAACTTGCAGACTCATTTCTGAAGTTCCTGGCAGAGCAGCCCTGGAGCCATAGGGGCTGCACCCCGCTTTCCTCTCTCCTTCGCTTAGGGGCTGGTGGCAGCTCTTACCCTGCCTGCACCCAGCCCACCTCCCTGCACGCCCGCCCACCGCCGCCCTGCAGAAAGGATGCTCTGTGTGCCTTCTCTCTGCAGCAGGGGACAAAAATTAAGCTTGGGAAAAAGGAATGCTCCAGGCCGTGCATTTTACAAGTTCCTCTCTACAGGAAAGGGTTGGTGTGGCAGGATTGGTGAAAACTCTGG
Source organism: Ciconia boyciana (assembly GCF_034638445.1). NCBI lineage: Eukaryota > Metazoa > Chordata > Aves > Ciconiiformes > Ciconiidae > Ciconia > Ciconia boyciana. The sequence continues at coordinate 55,321,303 of NC_132935.1, read as the reverse complement.
CTGTTCTGTGTCTGCTCGCTGTATGCCGAGATAAGGTATTGTTGTGAAGTGGAGCACCCTATTTAAAAATGTTCTTCATAGTTAAAGAGAAAAGCATGGGTATAAAAGAGGGAGAGAGGGTTGTGTTATGGCCTGGTTGTGCTCTTGTAGCACCCATTTAAATTCCCATTTATATTTTCCTAATACACTCGTCTCCTTTTTGCCTCAGAGCTATTTTAATTGAATTTGCTTGTTCTGCCTGCCATTTAGCTGCGAGCTGCCCTGACTAAAACCAGTTCCAATGCAATAACAAACCAAGCTGTTTCACTAAATTTCCGGCGTTAAAAGCAGCTGACCTTCATGTGCTTGCGGGGGGAAAGGGGGGGGGTCTAGCAGGTCTAACGCTGAAAGCCGCATGCAAAATCAACTTCCTCACATAACTTGGATGAGAAATTATTGTAATTGCACTAACTACCCATATTAAACACAGTTGCTGTCTCTTCCGTGCAAGGGTGTGTGTGATTTTCAAATATCGACTGCATTTGGAATTGAATTATCAAATGGGCTGTAATCATATGCTAGAATACGTTTGGGATGAGTATGTATTTTGTAATAATTACTTCATTACTAGGCATAACATAGCTGATTCTATTGAATGTGCTTTTTTCATTTATTTAGAAATAAAAGAAAAATGGAAGCATTTAAAAAAATTCATTAATGAATACACCATTACTACTATTGGGTAAAACACAAGTAAGGGGATGGAGTCAGAATTTAATTTTCTGTAGTACATATTTATACAACTGGACAGCTATTAAAATTATCTTTGTCTAGTTTGTAAACAGAACAGTCAGCCAATGCACTGTTTCTCTTTGACACTGTATTTCCGTTGGATTTGTTGGGCCAACTGCTTGACCACCAGGACTATCAGACCGCATGGGGTGGGGACACCCTTGCATCATTAAACTGAGTCTTCCTATCTGTTTCAATGGTCCAGGACTTCATCCACTGAGTTGTCAAGATTAGACCTGTTCTGTTGCAGGGGAGGAGTATCATGTTTGTTTATGTAAAACTACTGTGGCAGATATTATAGACATAACTGATTCTATTATTTTTTTTTCACCTCTGCTGTACTCTCTGGGACTCCCGATAGTCTGTTTGTTTCAGCCTCTTGTTGAGTGCGTGATAAGATTTTCAAACAGAGGTTTAGAAAGTCTCTGTTGCTTTTCAATGGTTTGGTTTTCTTAAGTGGAAAAGAACGTGTTAAGATAAGGCATTGCAGTAGCACCGATGCTACCAAGAATAACCTATGTGCAGAGAGGCTGCTTATTGGTGTATTTTATAATGCTACTTTAATTCCTACTTTTATAAACAACGCAACTGTTCAGGCAGAGAAGTGATCTTGCGAAATAAGATATAATTATCGGATGCTGCCTGAGAGCAGAATATGCATTAGGAGATGGGTGTGGAGGAGGGAGGGCTGCTTCTGCCTGCCCCCTCCTTTCCTCCAACCAACGCGCTCAGGTTCAGTGCAGCTTTTGGATCAGATTTTAAACCTGCTCATTTAGGCAAACTGCTTGGTCTAGCTCTGGCCATGAAAATCCTTCTATTTCTTATAATAACTTAAGGTTAACAGCTTCTAAAATCATTTACTAGGAAACAATAGATGTTAAAATAAGTTGGTGCATTCTTAGTCATGAAGAACATTTGGACAAAATGTCTCTATTTTTTTTTCCTCATTCACACGTACATGATTATTTGGAGTTTCTTTTATGCTAGAAAGTAAACTTTATGGCAGTACAATGAAGACTACAGAAAAGTAAAGAAGACTATAGTCTACAGAGATATAAGAAGCCTGCATAAGAGCAGGTCCAAATAGTTTATACTGGTTGTCCACTGAGGATTCTGAGTTATACAATGCTGAGTTGCTGTTATTAACTAAAAATTTTTCAAAAGTTAATCTTTTTGTCAGTTAAGAAATGTCACAGACTCAGCATGATTCATCCCACCTTTCCTTTCCATGTTTAATTTTCTTACTCTAGTAGCAGACCGTTGCAACACTCTGCTTCCCTTCCACAAGTTACTTTACTGCTCTTTGGCTTAAGCAAAGCTGTGGGGCTTAAGCAAAACCAGGAGATGTAAAGATGTGCATGGGAGGAAGAAGGGGAATTGAAACTCTCAGAAAGACCTTGTAGTTTTTATTTCCCAAAATACATGTATGTAAAGAGAACCTGGTATAGAAACAGGTATAGGAGCATTGGAAATTTGGGGAAGAGAATATACAATACGGTTGAAAATGCTATTACTGCCACATTGGAATGCCTTCAAAACGCTTTCTGTGATAAGGAGTTCAGGCTGGTTTTAGTCCTCTCTACTAAGAGGGATTTGAAGCTCGTCTCTTCCACAGAACCTGGGTTTCTCAGGTCAATTCGTTATTGGTCCTTGAAAACAAGCCAGCTTGATCACATCCCAATACTTAAAATGCAGGCTTCCTGCAATGTGATCTCTTTCCTGGTGTCATCGGGAGTCGTGTTTAGGCATGTGTTTGCTCGGGTACCCAAGATGCTGGCTGTGTTCTTCATCTCTCCAGCCCTCTTGCTGTTGGGCATTGCAGTTGTGGAGATGAGTTCCCACTACGGGTCTCCAGCTTGGTGGCCCGGAAGGTGGAGGTGCTCCGCGAGCTTGTCCAAGCTCGACGTCAGCCGCACAGTTGCGAGCAGCTGTTGTTTCTCTCTCACGTTCCACTTCAAATATGTCATCTCCGTGCACACAGTGTACAGTTGTTCCCCATATGTAAAACTCTCAAATACTTGGGATTGCCTAAGTATAGCTATAGCTACTTTCTGTGGGCTAAGGAAATTGTACCCAAAGCATTCCTTATCCTTAACTTAGTAAGTTTTACGCTTGGTAACCAACTGCTGTAGATGTTTCAAAAATTTTCCTATTTCTCATCACTTTTTTTCTTTTGCAAATAAGGAAAAACAAACAACTCTTTTCTTTCGGGAAATCTTAATTTTGTTTTCAGATAGCTTATACAACTGAACTTTTCATGATCTGAAGTGTGGACTCCCCAGACAAATTTTGAATGAGGTATCTTTGGTAGTGGTTTTCTTCTTTCAGCTAATGCAATGCAGGCCAGTGTATTTTGAAGTTTTTGTTTGACCAAGAAAAGTGATATAAACACATTTCTTTTAGAGAGAGAGTTACTTCATCCCTATTATACATCAGAAATGTTTACACTGCAAATTAGTAAAGTTTGAATGGGATACTATGAATTCTTGCCCTACCACTTTGCATCCTAACTTCTCCAAGTGGCCATCACTCTGCTTTTTATTTCAAGTCAGCCATCAGCTTGACTTGACTTTTTCTACACCACACTTACACAAGGAAAGTGTTTCACAGGTTTCAGACACTAAAAATGTAACAAGAAGTAGTTAAGAGCAGTTGCTGTACTCCCAGTACGGAAGCTGAAGTCCTTAATACCTAAGGACCTAAAAGATAAGAAAATAAGATGTAACATGCAATGTAATTTTAGCATAATAACTCAGTTCGCGTGTATATAATGCATGATAACTGCTGTTTTATGGCAAGTTTTCCAGATGTCGTAATTGCCTGGTGAATGTTGCTCTACTCTGCTAAGTTCATTGACTGATGAATTCTATACAAACTTTAGACATGCCACATAATGTGATGTCTGGGAAGTTGCAAAGTGAAAATTTTATTTGATTAGTCTAAATAAAATTGATAAACGACAATGTGTAACATAATTTTAGCTTTAGAGAGGCTTTGAAGAAGGTAAGTGAATAAAATATCCACATTAATGATGCAGCCTTTGCAAGAGACCTCACAATTCACATGCATTTCAAGATCCCAGTCAGTTACAGAAAAACAAAATTCCGCTTTGCTTTACTTTGTAAATTAATCATTGGGGAGTTTAACTTCAGAAGTCCTTACTTTAATCATAATAGTGGATGTATGTCAGAGTATTTGATTTCATGGGATTTGTGGAGTATAGAAAATGTATTTCTCTCAAAGGGTAGACTTTTTATCATGTTATTCTAAGAAATGTTCATTATAAGGTGTTTTTATTATTAATTGCTGCTCATTAAACACACGGGGGGGGGGACCAAAACCTGCCGGTGAGGAATTTACTGACGACGTGAAAACACTTTTTCTTTGAAGCTCATTTCAGAGTACTACACAAAAATGATCTTGCTGTGTCTGAAGGGTTTTGGCAGTCTTGCACCCCAAGAAATATGTCGCCACAGTTGTGGTGGAAACTTGGGGTTGAGTTCTCCAAGAATAAGCTGCTGTATCTCCTGCCTTTTCGCTTGGGTGGAACATGAGAACAAGAGCTCAGGTTTCATCATTCATCTGTATAATCACTTTCAGGTTCCTTCAAAGAGTGGCAGAATCCCCCAAAAAGGAAAATAAAGCAGGACTTCGTATGCTTAATGCAAAGCAGAGGGTGGGTGGTGCAGGGAAGGACATGGAGACTCTATACCACAAGACACTGCTACAGCATCTTTTATATTATGCATTCACCTCCACCCTGCATAGTGGTTAAGAGAAATAAAGAGTAGTGGGGGTGGTATAGCCATGGTAGTCTAGAATAGTCTAGAGGCAAACCTTGCCTCTCTAAGGGAAATGGTTTGCTTTGGCATGAGCTCAGCCATTAAATGCCCTGTGTGGCCGTAGCGGGCAGGTAGCCTGTTTGACTAATCAAAGTGCATGTTTTGAGAGACGATCAGCATGTGCAATGCTGCCTGCCAGCATCCATATAGCTACTGCATATGCTCTCTCTTGCCTGACAGAAATACCTAAAGGAATATTCAGGGCGCTGGGCTTGGTGGTGATAAGGACGGAGCGTAGAGGGCAAGGAGCAGTAATAAAACCTTAGGAACACAACCTTTCCCATGCTTGATTTTCCTCTTTCCAACTTTTCTCCCCAAAATGTGAAAAGAACATAGAAGAGCAACTCATTGAAGTCATCCGAACCCTCTGAAGGCTCTTTTATGAGTTCATTTATCTGGCTTGCTTATGTTTCTTTTTAATTTCTTTGTTAAAATAACTCTTAGACTATAGATTAGCTGCTGTACGAAAAGCAGTAAAATGGCACAAACCTCCAGAAATGGATTCAGTACTGCAGTCAGAATTGGAGGATTTTGGTATATTTTATTCCAAACTAACTGAATAATAGAATTTTCTTAAAATTGCAAAGGAAACAACTGTGTGCTGCGTATTGTGTAAATGCAATGCTTAGTATCAACGCCACCATGTTTTTCCTTTGAGAAAATGTTTGTGGCTTTCATTGTTTCTGCAGTTATGTGTCTTGTCAGGGGAAAACCAAGTCTCAAAGTGAAAATACTCTTTTTACAACCTTATTGCACTTGTCTGGCACCTCGAGCGTCAGAGAAATTCCAAGCACTGTGAGCTCTGGTTACTTTTGTTAAGAACACCGATAGTTCATGATACGTGTTAATAGGTGCAATGGCAATTGCAAAGTTTTCCTAAGCAGCTTCATGGGTCAAGATACCAGAGCACAGACTGATGTGATCAGTCACCGTGGTCTCATCAAAGTCCTGCAGGCAAGTTGGGAAACCGAGGCCCAGTGCTGGTTGTAAGCCCTGATGCTATTAACATGATTTTATCTTGCAACAGAGATTCCAGTCCCACTTTTTCTGTTTCTTTGCTTTGGGAGAGGAGCTAGCATTAAAACCTTGAAAAATGTGGGTGTTTGGCCACTCTGGGATATTAAAGATGACCTTGGAAATAATTTGACTAACACTTGAGCAAAATGAGTTCAAATGTGGGGGAGAACGCAGCCTGGATCTCTTTGGTTCACAGGCTTTTTGTAAATACATTATTTTTATGTTTTGTTTGTAACCACTGAGATGTCCTTACCTTTAACTGTCACCAGTGGCACTGCGTTGGCCCCCAGATACGCTGAATCAATGTTTGCTTGTTCCTTGGTTTGGGTAAGGGATGGGAAGGCAGTATACTTTGTCTGTTGTCACCCAGCAAATTGATTTTTCAACCTGAATCTTTTTTTAGATTTCAATTTCAACCTTAGGAACTCCAGCACACAAATTATTTCCTTTTTTTTTTTTGGAGGCGATGATGGGAATTGCTACATTTATTTTACTACCAAAAACAAATTGTGCGCCCAGAAATTTTCTGGGAAAGAGGCAGAGCACCTCTTCTAAATGCAGGGTCCTTACATAAGCTCGTGCTTTCCTATTGGCCTTTTTTCCGAGTTAACTTTTTTAAAGCAGGCGAGTTGGCCCGACACTTAAGGCATCGAGGATGTTGCCTGGCAACTTTGGGCTGTGCATGCGTCTCTGCGGGAGCAGCTGGACAGATGTTTGCACACAGGCTGACCGGGAGCAACCCAGTGGTGACCAAGCAAACCCGGTCCTAAAATTATCAGTTCAGGGGATGTGTGGTAAATTAAACATTTGCACTGTGAGACGCTGTTCTTGATACTTGTTATTTGCGAAGTGGAAAAGGCTTTTCAAAAGGGTGAGAGTCTGAGATGCCTTTCTTGGATATTTTTCAGTGCCTAGGACACAAATGTATATCATTGTCGTTTGCAAGAGTGAAATTTGTTTAGTTTGTTAAAGCTGTGAGTTGAAGATGATGGGGTTTTCCTTCGCTTTTCATGTAACAGTAACATTTTTGTGCTACTAAGAGGGTTACCCTTCAGAGATACAAACCCAGATCCCCTGGGTTGTTTTGCAGGTTTGTGTCCAGTTAGCAATTAGCTGCATTTCAGTTAGAAAGAAACCAGTGGAGTGTGGCTCTCTGCTACTTTTCTTTCCCAGGATACCATATGCTGGGTGTACACAGGGCACCTTATATGTTGTAAGTGGCAGTATATGTTGTAAGTGGCAGTATCTGTTGCCAAGGGAAAGACCCGAAGATCCTGGATCGGTACCCACTGATTTTTTCCTCCATGAGTACTGACAGTGAGAGTGAGTTGCTGGGGGAGTAAGGTGTCGAAGCGGAGGGAAGGGCTGGGTTTCTCCTCTTCTCGCTACCTTCAGCTCAGTTTTACTGGCACTGTCCCATCAACTGAATGTGAGACTTAAACTGTAAAGTGAATTAGAGCATGTTTTTAAAAGGTAATGCATTTCTAAAGTGTCTAGGCAGCTACAAACATAAGGTGGAGGAGCTCCTGGCTGTGCGCAGAGGCTGTCTGTTAGCCAGAGGTGGACTGGTCCCTGGGAGCCCGGTCAGGCAGGGGCTGAAGGTTAGGGATATCATTTTGAGCAGTCTTTGACATAAATAAAGGCTGGTGGCCAAGACCACAGTCTGATGCCAGCACAGGCTGGCGTGGCTGCCAAAAGAGGCGGCGGTGTGACTCTGCCGTCATCCCCACTTCTCATGTCACACCACTGCTTCCCCTTTGCAGTCTCATATTGATGAGATCCCATGGGGAATCATGGTGCGGAGTTGATCAGATTTATTGTCTTCCCCTCCCTCTTTAGTTTTAATTTGGATGGGTTTGCCTGCTTCTTCCCAGCGCCTTAATAAGTGCTTGTAGTGCCTTGGTGAAGGGGGCAGGACAGAGGTGGGAAGGAGCAGCCAGAAAATGGGGGGAAAGATGGGGGTTTTTCCTCCTGTTGGTAATGCAGACCTTTAACTGGCTGGGAGAGCGTGGCGGACTGCGGGACGGGGACAGGCTGCGAGGAGCAAGGGCTACGTCTGGCCGAGTGGGTTTGGAGCAGCCAGGCACAGCCTGAACACAGAGCCCTGTCCTTGGCTTGTGTAGAGCAGCCACTTCTGCTGTTAAAATACTGGGCAGGGAAAGGAGTAAGAGCAAGGGGAAGCAGCCTACTGGGAACAAATGTGTACTTCTCTAACTAGGGACGGAGAAATTGCACTGTATACTTTGAGGTTGTGCTTTCGTGTTGTTTTCTCCAATAAGCATATTTGGTAGATTAAAACCACCAGCCCTTTCCCTTTCTGTGAGTAAAGTTTACTTATTGTCAAACATCAGATCTGGGTTTTCTAGTCTTCTGGCATTCTGAGAGAATAAAAATGGAGAGGGATAATTTGACAGGAAGTATAGCCAAGGAACCTAAAATTCTTCTTTAGACATGCCAGGTCAGAAATGTTGTAATTCTAAGGAATCCTTGGAACTAAAGTAATCTTTTAGCCATTAAAGAAAACAACCTGTGACATCTTAGCGTGCATGACTGTAAGACAATACAGATATAGGTTAAATATGTTCATTTTTGAGTGGGACTTCTTACCTTTTCTTAATAACACTTTAGTATGATGATAAGCATAAGCATAGTTATTCATTGTACTTTAAATGTACATTCATTGTACTAGGGCTTCCCTGAATTGCTATTAACCTTCATTAAGATGAGAGGTGAACTGTGTTGGGTGCTATGCAAACACTTGTTAAAGTGCCTTCCCTCCCTGGTAAATCTTGCAGCTTACAAAGACAAATGATATGAAAGCAGTTGGGGGCTGTGCCTATTAACCTGGCTACTGAAAATTGTTTTATTATAGGTGTCATGAGGAAGAGGCATCTTAAAAAGAGATTTGTAGAAGGCAGTTATGATTCAGGATGGCATTTCTATTTCTGATAGTACTTAATAAATATGTGCATTGATTCTCCTTTGAGTCAGTGAGACTTTAGCTTATGTTGAAAGTAAACTCCTGCTTAAATCCTCATCTGAATTAGATGCTTCATCAAAAGAAGACGTAGAAGGGGTAAAGATAGTTTTGTAACTAAAATGCAAGACTAGGTTCAATGGCATGGAGAAGGGAGAAGGAAAGTATCTGCTTTAACACCCCACACGTAGAGGAAAACAGCATGCACTGCGGGAATGAGGACAGAAAGCCAGAGTTTAATGGACTGAAATAGATGTACTCAACAGAGAGCACCCCAGTAAAGGGGAATGGCCTGTGTTGACCTTGGTAGAGGTGGTCACCATCTCGGAAGCTCTCAGTCCTAGAGTTGCCAATAGCAAATGAGAGTTGTCCTTGCCTTCCTCATGGTTAGGTTGCATAGGAACCCTACTGAAATTAAAATAAACTTGTGTTAACTGCATGTTGCATATCTTCTGTATTTTCTGTTGCCTATAGTCAGTGTATATTAAATCAGAGTACAGTTAAACCATATTAACAATTATGCATAGACAAAATAAAAATGAAAAAGTTAACTGAGATAAAAAGCTTCAGTTTATTACTCTATCTGAAAAATAATTATTGTCTGGTTTGGACACAGCCTCAGGTACATCCCAAAGCATCTTAGATCTGTAAAATTTGGTTATCTTTGGTTCATAATGGGGGCTGGGGAACAGCAACAGGAGGTATTATTGCTTGATAATCAGCAGCAGGAGGTATTATCGCTTGATAATCCAGTTAATGCTCTCAGTCAGAAAGTAGCTACAGATATGAAAGTGGCAAAGGGCAGTGCTGAATTAATTGCAGTAAATCTTCCATAGGCAGGATTTCAGTTGCACAAGCACTGGGGCCAAATCTACTGATTGTTCCTTCAGTAGTCTTAAAATGGAGTGGTTTTGGCACTGCCTGGCAGAGTGAGGTTTACTTCAAATGACAGACCAAATAAATCCCTGCACTGAGGTCAATAAACCAGTGTCAAGAATAAATCTGACCTGCTGTGTCACTGAGTTGCACTAAAGGATATCTCACCTGAATGTTTACTACTAATATATTTGAAGGCAATGGTAATACTAGCTAATTAGAGGTCTGTGGGCATTACGTTTGCAGTGAGGGAAGACAGAAATAGAAGATTTGGTCTGATTTCTAAATCTTACCTTCATCTGCTGTCTCACAGTGATCACTCTTAATTATGAGAATTTTGTTTCATTGCCATGCAGAAAGCTAAGCTGCATGAGTCATGGGCAGAACAGTTTGCTTCTAATAAATGGAAGTGGATACGGTAATAAAAAAAAAAAAAAAAAATCAGTTCGACTCCAAACCCGTCTACCCGTCTAGACAGATAGTGCCAAGCTCCTGTCTGCTAAGAAATATATTCTTAATAATGCTGTAATACTGCTACTACTTTTACAGTACTTGCCGTTTTTCGAAGTGCTGTACCCAGCTAATTCATCGTTGGCTGGGCTTGAGACGGCCTTTTGCTGAGTTCGATAGCATTTTTGTGTCTTGCTTTTCTGTAATGTGCTATTTTGAATGCCATGTCCAATCAATTAGGGAATCACAAGAATGTTTTAGGCAGCAGTTCCCAGGGCTGGGCAATAATCCTTGTCCCTGCTCTTCCAGGGTTGCCTATTCATCCTTTCCTGGCAGAGACCGCATGTCTCCCCATTCCCCTCTCCTATAAAAAAAAAGGCCCTTGTTGTGGACAAATATTCTGCGTGGGTCCATTTTCCTTACAGCTGCCCTCCTCTGACTGGTACCCCATGGGGAAGGGGGGTGTATGTGGTGGCACCTTTTCCTTCTCCACCTCTAATTTACCTGCTTCATGTCAGAGGCTGTCTTTGCCTTTATTCTTCCCTGGCTTTTCATGCCAGGAGCAACTCCTTTCCTTCATCCTTCCCCTTGCAGGGCTTTCCCAAGAAAATTGCATGTTTTCACCGAAGGGGAGAAACCGGAAAACTAGAAGGGATGGATGGATGGATAGAAAAGGGAATGGTAGGCAGAGCTTGCTGCCTGTTTTACCCATTTCCCCAGCTTAGTGTCGATCTCCTGAGTGACTCTGACTATTGCTTATACAGTTGGGTCCTGGCTTCTCAATAGCTATGTGCCTTCCTCCCCAAAGGATAGGGTGCTGGGAGCAGCCTGGCTTCCAGACCAGCACAGAAGCAATTTGGGTGTGCATCCAGCTCCTTGCATGGGTAGGAAATGGAGGATCCTGGCCTGGGAAAAAAATGCAAGGAATGTATATGGCACAAGGGGAAGGAAGCTGCTTTGGAGGGGATGAAGCTGAAGAGATACCTCTTGAAAGGGCAAAGGAGGAATAGAGGGTTGGGAGGTCCCTAGCCGAGAGGTATGCTGGTAATGGAGGCAGGGGGGGAAGGGGCTGAGTGGGGATGGAGAATGGGGCACACTGGATGAGGGAAGAGCAAAGGGGATGACCTGGCAGGAGCAGGCTGGGAGAGGTTTTCTGCAGTCACCAAAATGGAGAGAAGATGGTGTGTGGGTAGCGGAACGCAGGGAGCTCGTGTCTAAAACAGCAGGATGTGATGGGTTCAAAGGCTGTGCGCTCAGGGTAACCACGAGCGTGTGGCGTCCCGCCCAAGCTGGTGCTGTTTTTAAATGAGCAGAATGTAGGAGTTAAAAACTCTTCCGCGGCAGGCAGCAAGGGCTGTGTGTCTGGCTGCCAGTGGGGCGTTTCATGGAGGAGAGAAAGGACTGCCTTGGGCTGCACCAAGCCTGATGCGTTGGGCGTTGAGACAAACAGAAACTCAAATGGAACCATTAAACTCACTTGCTCCTGACATCCAGGCCTGACGCACCACCTCCAGAAAGGTGAGAAAATGGCAAAAATAAAACTATTGTCCCATAGCAAGGCGGGAGATCAGAGTCTCTTCTAGTGCTGCCTGGACTTGTCATCCGAGCTTCCTTTCACATAAATGGACACTGGGGTAACTCCAGTGAAGTGTGGGGGAATCATTCATGTTTCCCAGCTGTGTGAGAAGAGTATGGGTTCAGGCTTGCTATAAATTACTGGAAGAACCATTTTTAAAAATAATTTTAAAACTGCTGATTCATGGAAACCTAAACTTCCATGGAGCTCCTATCTGACAGAAGTCAGGGCAGGCTGGCCAACTAACCCACTTTGGAATTAGAAAGTAACATTTGAAAATGGAAAAAAAAAAAAAAATTAAAAATACTGTGAGTGTTGAGAACTCTGAAAGTTAGGCCCCTATTGGTAGTCCAGAGGTACCAGCTACCTCATATCTGTTGCAAAGATTTCCTGCTTGTAGGAGCAGCCTGTTAATACCACTTGGTGTTCTGAGGTTAAATCAATGTGCTGACAGCCTTCTAGATCCTCGGATGAAAGATGCTATTACATATGCAGTATATCCATGGAAGGGATCGCAGAGTATATTGTAACTGGGGGGCAAATCCTCCTGCAGTACTGCTGAGGGACAACATGTGTTGCTGTGAAGCGCTAATGCTCCAGCCGTGTATCTCTGCTTAAAAGCAGTGTCAACAGCTTCCTCTGTAACAGGCAGTACAAGAGCTGCAAAAAGGTGAGCTGGTAAATCTTGCACTGTTTTTCAAATAATATTTCTTAAGTCTCCTAGCTTGCTTTTAAGCCTCGATTTGATTCAAACCAGCTCAGTCCTTTTCTTACCTTTTTTTTTTTTCCAAATCAAACCTTGTTAACTCTAATGTATGTCTCAAATGTCAAGTCCATTCCCTTGTGATTCATGATGACTTCCAGAGCTCCTGGTGGAGAAGAGTATACAAGTCTTTTTCAGCTGCATGACTAGAGGTATGCCCTCTCTTAGTTGATGGCATGCATTTTCCTTTTGCAGTCTCTCTCCTCCTTGTGCATGTTACCGTGTGCCAGATCTGCTAAATGGCACTCCTGCAGAGCAGGTGAGGGAGCGGGGGGTGTGTGTGTGTGTTTCTTGCTACGATTGTACATTGAATACAGAGTAGCGCAGTTTTGCAGATCTGAGAAATGGTACCTCCACTGCCTACTGTCAAAACCTCTTTCCCTTCTTAAATCCCACAGAGATGCTGCTAATTAAAGGAGATCTTCCCCCCCAATTCATAGCAGAGGCCTGAATACAATTTGTATCTTATCCTTTTTGGGAGCTCTCCAAATACACTGTCTAAAGAGAGAATAAGCCTAATTTATCCACTGTGTTGCAACAGGATTGAAGGTGCAGCCCGAGAGTGTGTCGGTCTGTGCCTCTCCCATAGCCAGCCATCGCTACCCCTCCCAAGGCCAATTCCTCCCCTGGAAAAGAGCAAGTTCAGCTGCTTCTGGTCCCTCGGAGAAGCAAACAAGCAGTGCCTCTGAGCACCGTGGTGCGGCAGACTCTCAGATCTCATAGCTGCTCGTATCGTGTGTAGTTAGCAGAGAGCTCAGTTCTGTGCTCTAAGAGGAGCTACGTATTTACCAAAATGAAATGGTGAAAGTAGGATTATCCCCTCCCAAACGGCTTCTGTGTGTGCTAGCAATTTTTGATGCTTTTTGACATGTGGCGTGTTGTGGTCTGTATTGCAGTGAAAACTCAAAAGTCTTTTTCAGTTTTACGTTACCCTTTTTGGATCGGGAGACAATGTATGGCAGGACCTCTATTCATTTCTGTTCTGGTGATGCTGTTGAGCGAAATAGGGTCCAGATTTTAAGAGCACGTGGTTTGTCACTGGAAATTAAAATCGAAAAGGCTGGTAAAAACCCCACGGGTAAATCAAAGCCAGACCATGACAGCACCCAGCTTGCTGCTTTTAAGTTCATAGGGAGTCTCTCCATCACTAGGGTTTGGTTGCAACTGCAGCAGCTAAACTCATCTGTCTAAACAGAAGAATTCCTGTAGCTGAGCCAAAAACCGACCGGATCCCTCTGGGCTCAGGTGGGGATCCCGGTGCCGGGCAGGGGGGGGAGGCTCCCTGCTGTGTGCCCGGGGAGCAGCCCCCGGCGCCCCCCGCTCGTACAGCGGCAGCAGGCTGGGGGGCTGGCTCCAGAAACCTGCCGGCATCCAGCTTTCGCCGTTCTCCGCAGCGTGGGCTTCCCCCCCCCCCCTTTTTTTTTCTGTGGTTTTTTTTCCCTTCCCCTCTCTCCTTTTTTTTTTTTTTTTTTCTTTCCTTTTTCCCTCCCTCTCTCCGGAGGAGCCTCCGCAGCCCTGATTTGCTGGGAAGCGGCGGAGGCTCGCTCTGGGCAGAGCCGGGCTGCGCTGCCGCTGCTGACGCGTGGCCGCCGCCGCCGGGAGCAGCCCCGCTGCCGCCGCCGCCGCCGGGAGCAGCCCCGCGCCCCGGTACCGCCGCCGCCGGGCGCCCCCGTCGCTCCCCGCCAAGGTACCTTCCCGCTGCGTGCGGTGTCCTCCCCGCAGGGAAGCGGAGGATATGCCCGCCAGGGCGCGGGCAGATTGCATCCCCCCCACCCCTTCTTTTTTTTTTTTAATATATACGTATTTATATATATAAAAACCTCGTTCCTAGGAGCCATTTTTAAGTTAGCAGCTGCGGAGGGGGTCGGAGGGCGCTGTGTGCTTGAGGCCGGGATGCCCGGGGGAGGCAGCGAGCGGTGCCCCCCGCAGAGCGGGGAGGGCGGCGGGGGCTCCGCGGGGGGAGCTCGCCGCGGCCCGGCGGGGGAGACGGGGGACACGGCTGCTCCCGCCGCAGCCGTGCCGGGGGGAAGGGGGGCTGTGTGTGTGTGGGGGGGGGTGCAATTTTAATTTTTTTAGGGCGATACGCATTTTTGTGGGAAACTTCTGTAGGCGGCAGAGGCGCGGCGGGGGTGTCTGGCTTGGCCGGGCACACCCCGAGCCCAGCCGGGGGGCTGCCCCGCTCACCTGGGGGGCACAGCGCCTGGGCGGTGCAGGGGGAGCAGGCCCCCCCTCCGCTCCCTCCTCTCCCTCACCGTGCGGCGGGGGGGCTGGCTGTCTCCTTCCCTCCCCCCCGCCCGCCCCGGCCGTGGCTTCTGCAATGCGGTGGGTGTGGTTATGTACGGAGCACATCGCAGCCCCGGGCCGCTGCAGTGGCAGCGCCGCGCCGCCCGCCCCCGGCCGGCACCGAGGGGCCCCGCCGCCCGCGGGTGTCGGAGCCGCCGGGCCGGGGCTGCTCCGCTCCGCCCCGCGCTGCCGGGGCCGCCCGCGGGAGGAATCGCGCGTGGGGAGGCGCGCACGCCCGCCCGCCCGCCCGCCTGCCTGCCTCGCCTCGCCTCGCCTCGGCGCGGGCTCCCAGGTGCGCTGGAGCGGCGGCGAGCCGGGCGCTGCCCACCCGCGGCCCCGCGGAGCGCGGCGTGGAAGTTGCGGTGCTCGGCCAGGTCTGTGGGGAAAGGGAAGTGGAGAAGCCGAGGGCGTGGCCGGCAGGCGGGCTGTGCGGTCCCGTCCGCCGGCGTCCCGGCTGCGGCCCCTCGCACTTGCGTGACCAGAGAGGGGCTGGGTGCGGGGAGGGGGAAGCAGTTTTTTGTCTTTTTAGGTTTCAGAGTTGAAACTTCGCCGTGTGTACCGAGCAGCTTGAAAACGCGCGCTCCTGTCATCATCGCAAGTAGCAAAGTATTGCCGGTCTGGCCTTGCGGTGTCTTGATTTTTATTTTTTTTTATTTCTTTCGCGGCTCTGCTTGCGGAGGAAGGCGTTCGGTAAAGGTGACCATCGCTCCGAATGCCGTTTGCCAGCGTGTGCTTGTGTTTGAGGCAGGGATGGAAAGTATTTCCTCAACTCAACATGCATGTCGCTTGTAAGTTGAAGGGAAAGTACCTACGATGTTTGAAGTCTTTTCTGTCAAAATGATTGCAAGCCGGAGGCCTGCTTGCCAAAGAAAAGCTCCGGGTTAGGTGTGTCCCACGTGCATCTGTCCTTTTACAGTATGGCAATCTGAATTACAGCTTTTTTCATCTTACTTATAATACTGTCGGCATTTGCCTGAGTCCATAGAAAGCTGAAAGATTCGTATAAAGAAAACAAGTATAACTAAATATCATAGAAAATGAGGAAATAAGCAAAATATGTAAGTTTTTGACCAGTAAATCTTAGTCAGCTGCGATGGAGTGTATGCTTTTCCTCTAAATCTATGGAGAACAGTCCTTTTGTAAAGTATTAAAAGGTCAAGATCATCCTGCTGCATCACCGGTGTGGTTAAATTCATGGGTCTTGCTGCACCTGTGTGTGTACATGCATAACGTAGTATAGGCGAATACTGCTGTGCTGGTCTCCTTGGGTTGGAAAGTTTCAGCTCGAACGTGAGGATGAGACCTGCATGGCAATAAGGGGAGAAGAGAGCCCAAGAGCACCGCATTAGAGTAAGAGCCACTGGAAGTTTATTCCTTACGGCAGCGCTTGAGCAGGAAGGCTCCTTGAGCTGTCGGCATGCTGCAGACCTGCTCACTGCAGCAGAGAACATGAAACACATTGGGAAGCATTAAAAATACATTGGCTTTATTTAATCAGACCGGGCCTCTCCCTGAACTAATTGCACGCAGTTGCATCCCTCCATTAATGATGCAGCTGATGGCCTTTTCTCCCCAAAGGCTGCCCGGTATGACCGAGGAGCTGGTCGGATGCGTGTCAGGAGCTCATCCGATGGGAGCCTGCTTCTGTGGTGGGCAGGTTTAGCCTTTGGGGGGGGGAGGAGGAGGAGGAGGAGTGGGGGGGCCGCAGGGTGTGGCACTGTCCCCAGCCCCCCCCCCCGCGCCTCCGCCTTGGCGGCTCCTCGCAGGGTAGGGCTGTGTCTGTCTGCTGGGGAACTGCAGCAAAGCTGAAGAGGTCTAATTTTAGTTGGGGTTTTATTCTCTCTTCCGAGAAGGAGCAAGTGAAGGTGAAGCTACAACTTATGTAATTTTTGAATTAAACAGGGTGAGGTCTTTTTTTGTGTGTAGTGGAAACCTGCTGAATATTTAGTCTTTGAGAAAAAAAAAAAAATTACTGTTCACAGGTTTTTCAGGGTGAGGTCTTTTTTTGTCTGTAGTGGAAACCTGCTGAATATTTAGTCTTTGGAAAAAAAAAAAATACTGTTCACAGGTTTTTCTTTGAAGGCTGGGAGGGTTTTTATAGATAATATGGGCACTGATGGTAGGTTTGACCCACAGCAGCATGCTTGCACCTGTGTTTGTTAGATTTGTTGTTTGGTGCAATGGTTGTGAATTCCTTGGGGGCTATTCATGGCTGTTTTTTTACTTATGTAAAATGTCACTTCTTTGTATTGCAGGCATGATCTTGAGTTAACAGAAAGTTCTTGAAATTTGTTAAATGTGTTATTCACGGTGGGTGACATTCAGACTTGTTTCATGGAAATCTTATGTACCAGTAAATGACTGCTTGTTGTCTCAGGGAAAACATCAAACCATTTATAAGCGGTTATAAAAGAATACTTGTTTCTCAAGAGCTGAAGCATCAGCTTTATCTCTCGAGCTACAGCATTTTCAACATGAAAGTATTAATAACTATGTGACTTTATCACATCAAAATACATCCTTGGGTGAGAATCTGTGTACGTTCAGTGCGTGTTTGATGTATGTTGGGCTTTGAAAACAAAGGGTTGGTCCATGCAGGGAGGGCTGTTGTGAGTCTGCAGGATTGTGTTTTTTCAGTGTGTATAGCATGGCCCTGGGATATTGTGTTTTAGCATGTTATTCATCACATTTTTAACTGGAAATACGTTATGACTGCAGAATTTGAATTTTCAAAGTGCTTGTTCAGTCATAATTTCTCTCTAATCAAGTGAAAATAAATGCATGTGTATAACTGAAAAATATGATTGCTGTCAACTAAGCTGAAAATTAAGCTGAAAACGTGTTTATTCCAAAGGATCATGATGAACTGTTTTTATCTGGTACAGTAGTTATAAAGTATATAAAAGAGTGTTACCTAGAACTAGACTTAAATAAGCATCGCTAAGCAGTTTGAATCAGTACTGTAAAGGAAGCCTTTAAAAGAGATGACCTACTGAAAAGATGATGGATTAGCTAGGTTTTATAGCATGTTTCTCTTAATTTTTAATCTCTAGTATTAGCCATTTTTAATGGCTGGGGAATGGTCCAAGTGTAAATGTGTATAAGGACATATAGCACTTCCTCTTGCATTAGCTGCCTAGACACACCCAAAGAGAAATGCTTGTTTTCTTTGGAAAGATCTCAAGTTTCTTAAAACGAACAGCACAGGTAGTGGAGAAGAAAAGTGTAAGCATTTATCTTGGCTTCAGTAGGAGAAATCCTGTGGGCCCTTTGCGCCTGCGCCTGCCAGTCTCAATCGTTGTCACCATAAGCATCGGTGCAGAGGAAACTCGGGAGGATTGCCGAGGACTAAATATCTGTGGAAAAGCAGAAATGGGTCAGTATTTGGGACAACTGACTTAATCTGAGACAATGTGCTGTATAGACAGCAAACTCCATATCTCCTACACCCTTCCTGAGTAATTGATAGAATGCAATTTGAGTAATTGTCAGCTTTTTGTCCCTGGAGGAAAATGAAATCTTTACTTTTTACTTGGTCTTTGACTGTATCAGCAGAGTTGGTTGTTCTTGAATAAAGTGGATAAAAGCAAAAAGGAAATTATAATAATCTTCTAAATCACTTAGGAATCTATTTGCACCCTATGGGACACAGTTTATGAAAGGGTAATACATAAATAAAAGTTTAAAAAGTACAGAGAAGTAAAAAAAGGGGGGAAAAAACCCCCTCTTTTTACATAGACCCTTTCAATTTTTACCCTTTCCTTTATAGGTCTTGGAAATACTTTGTGTGCCACAGACAGAGAATCCCTTTCAGTGGCTTCATTACCTATCAAAACTGATCTGTTGGCAAGCTGAGAAACAAAAGAAGTACTGAAATCTGCATGAGGATCACCCACCAGATGTTTGATCCCACTGAGAAAAGTCTTTATGGTTTAGAGGGTTAAAGAAGAATGTGGAAACCGGGGATTCAGCGCGCGTGTGGGGGGTAAAGGGCTAGAATAAATGGAAAGCATATGTGAATATAAAGAAATATTTTGGGCGGGAAAGAGAAAAAAGCAGGATACAATTTTGGATACATGCTCATGTGCATGTATTTGTATGAAATTTGTGTTTACTGACAAATGTGATGGAAGGGAAAAGTCATAGCACTGCTCTAATGAGTTATAGGTGAGAGAAGAAAGCTCCTGCGTGGAATGGAGAATGGTTGATGTTTCTGTTTTCAGTCTATGTTAAAAACTGAACTACCAAAGCATAGCGTGCGTCTATCGCTTGGCTTTTACTGCAGCCTTTTTCCTAAAGCAGGGGCTGGGTTTTGATCCCAGATGAGCTGCAGGTAGCAAGTGGGGGAATATATTTGAGGTGGGAACAGCTGACCATGGCAGGCTCTTGGGTGGAGCCCTGTTGATGGGCGATGGGATGCTCATGGGAGCAGAGCAAGCCTCAGGCTTACGCCTGTGGTTTTGCTGTTCTCTTTAGTTGTGTCCTGCTCCCCCAGCCAGGCTCTTGCCTGTCATTCCCACCGCACGTCCCCTTCCCCCAGCTACGGTCACTGGCTGGGTACCCCTTCCCTTGGGCTCCCTGGCAGGGTCCCTGCTGGAGCGGAGCCTCTGGCACTGTCCATCCTTCCCATCAGCCAGGCAGGTGGCCGAGCACCTGCCCTTCTTCCCCTCCTCCCAATTTCGGATTATCCCTCCGTGTTCCTCATCCTCAGAGCTTCACGCCTTGCAGCGGCTCAGCCTCAGCGCTCTCCACCTCCCTGGAGGAGCGGAGGAGGTGAGTAAATCCTGGGCGGCAGCCACATGCCGGGGTGTTCCAGCAGCCTTTCCTGGGTGGCAGGAGGTGACACCGCTCCCGGCAGCCAGGGAGCATGACATTGCTGGTGGCGGTGGAGCAGGAGGAATCCCTGGTGGTAGAGGTTACCTTGTTTACTCCTTATGAATGTGAGGGCAATTATGTGTAACACCTCCTGGTTTCCTAGGACATACTGGCTGCAAATAAAATCTTGTTTAATAAGCCAGCAAATGCAAACAGGCTGTGAAGAGGGAAAAAAAAAGCTCTTCCAGACCTAGGAAACATATGTTTATGCTAACTGAGAGACCTGTTCTTGCACCCTGACTCGCATTGGGGAGTATCTTTATCTGCCAGTCTTCCCACAGAAATCGGTAAGCCTGTCTGTGAAGCAAGGCTCAATTCGGTTTAGATAGAGGTATCAAAATCTGACCCTACCAAATTGCAGCTTAGGTCAGGAAGCTGTAATCTGTCTAAGGACCCTGGAGATGATTACTTCACCAGGTCTGCTGAATTCATCGCTGTTTTCTTTCAATTAAATTACTGCTGTTGCAGAGCAAGGGTTGGGGCAGGCAGTGCTGAGCCCTCTGCTCTCCAGCACAATGTGATTGCTGCGGGTGCCCCACAGCTGCGCTGGAGTCAGGATACGGACATATACATCTATACAGAGAGAAATATTGCCGCTTGCCTATGGGAGCTATTTGCAGCAAGAAACCTAGTACCTCTGGTTTGTTCCTAGTAGCAGTTCTTAACCTTACGTATCAGTAAATATGACGTTTGATAGAGGTAAAGGTGGTGGGCAAGGTATAAAGCGTGCTCTCTGGAAAGCAGGGTAGTTTTGGTTTAGCCAGATGGTCTTGGTAGTCCAGGCACTGGTTGCACAGAGCCCTTTACATGGGGCATCTGGCACTGGCGTTGGCCGGGGTTGGGGAGGGTGATGGGCAGCTGCCCTGTCGGAGGTCAGCACGTTGCCTTCTCTCAAAGCCGGAGTAAAACACAGGTCTCGCTCCCACTAGAGGGGCTGGTGCAAGGCATGGTTGCCTCTTGTTGTAAGCAGGTTTCTTAATTGATCACTTTATTATGGTGGTATGTTGCTGGTTTAACCGTGCGGGTCGCTGGGCAAATGCCGGTATAAAATCTTGAGAACAATCCTGGAAGGAGAGGCCCAGCTGCGGGGTTGAAAGGTCAAGTGAGATGGTGGGTTTTTTGCCTCGGAATTTGTCTTTACCATTTCTTTTGTCTCTCTCTTTTGGATCATTCCAGAAGACTGAAAGTTTTGGTTAATTATATGTGCTTAAAGGAAAACACTGTAATGTAGTTTCCACGTACTGGAGCATTATTCTTGTACAGCTGAAGCTGGCAGCCTTTCATTCCCTTACCACCTCCTTTTTCTCCTAAAAATAGCAGCACACTACAGTGGGATTACAGGAGAGGCAGAAGAACGTTTCCTGAGCAACAATTTTTGCTGGATGGTGGTTGTGGTAGCATCAAGACCAGATTTTGGGGGAGTTGGAGGGAGCTATAGATAAGAACAGAACAAAAGGGGACAGAGGCAAAACTGAGGTGGACAGGACGAGGCTGGTAGGTGGGACGGACGGCGAGGTTCACTGGGCTGTGTAACAGCCTGCCTGGGGAATCAGGAGAAACCTCAGCACTTGAATCATTTAGGAGTTGCCGAGACAGAGCACTCAGCAGCACTGTATAGGTGGCAAACTCGCGGTGCGGATAGGAGGCGCAGGCAAGATGACCTGATTTCCATCTCTGATTTCTATGATTTATTAAAGAGTTTTGCAGACTTTCTCTTAGGAGGCTTAGAGCTGGAATTTGAGGCATGGCAATTAGGAGGGTCCTTTCATACTGTGCCGGCACACTGTCAGGGTTTGATCACTTACTTGCAGGGGTAGCGAGCTAAGTGTGGGTAATTCTCCACTCCAGCAAACGGAGGTAGTGGACAGGCTCTGGTCCGGTTTAGATCTGGTGTTGACACGGGTTTACATTATGTGTTCAGTGCTGCCCTCAATGCCGCTAATGCTGTATGTAGATTATGCATGTACATACAATGACAATAACTAATATATTAATGTGCTGTAGTAGATATCTTGGAAAAAGTAAAAAAGATAACCACCACACCCAACTACTTCTCATGCTGCCCTATTTAATGGCATCCTCAAAAACTAGAAAATAGTTGATTTGTCATGGTTTATTCCAATCTTGGGAATCCCTTTCCGCCTGTAATGGGCTGGCAAAGAAGAGCCAGCAGACAATGCTTCCGCCCCCACCGGCTGTCCAAGTTGGGGAGAAAAGACAGCGCCCACCTCCTTCATCAGTATATTTAAATATATTCAACTAGGCTTTCCGTCTGCGTAAACCTTGTACCTACTTGCATTTGCACATAACTAAATATGCCAGACAATTAATTATTGTGATGGTGAAATACTGATATCGCTAAAGTTACTTGAAAAGCCTGCCTTTCTCCTGAAAGTGTTGGTGTTCAGGTTACTATTTCTAATCTGTACCCACTGACCACGGTTCTTGCAAAGCCAAATGAAGCCATCCACAATTTCACGTTTAAAGTTTGAAAGTGTTTTGTCCTCCTTTGCTAATGGTATGACACGGATTTCTTGACTTATTCTTCATTGTGTGAACCCAAAACTATTTTTCTTACACTCACATCATATATAAACCATGAATATTGTACTTTGCAGCTTCTCTACTAACATGGTAATGCAGAGCAGTAAAGCCAGTCCTTTTCTCAGCCCGAGGGGACAGTGATGAATTAAGGATGGAGAGCTGACGAATAAAAAGAAGTTCCTTCTTTTTAAATTTTTACCGACTTCCCACTGCTGTGCTATAGGAACAGACATAAAATGTCTCTTGCCAGTATAGGGCAAGTGGCGTGGGTTTGGGGTTACCCACAGTGTCAAGGCAGTTGTAGTTGCTGTGTTACACTGGCCAGAAGGATACCAGCAGCTTCTGTGACAGGAGTGTCTGTGTTAAACTAAACTCTCTGCCTGGTTTTGGACTTCGTCCCTCTTCAGCTCCAACTTTGTTTTTGCCTACCTGCTGTGCAGACATGATCATTGTGTTTTCCCCATCCCTTGTTGTTCTGAATTACCTCACCTCACCACAGTAGCAGTTTCGTTATTGCACTTTGTTTTGCTGTTTGCCTGTGTCCTGCATATTCCATCATCTGAAGCACTCCTTTCTAACTCATGCTGGTGTTTCTTCTGTCTAAAAGCAAGGTAGCTGGTATGAAAAAAGATGCCCCCTGACCTTCTGATCCTGTGATGTTGCTTTGAAGAATGCAGACAGTGTAGTTACGCTTCCTTCTTCTAACCCGTTTGTGGAAATAGATGCAAGTGTTTAATATCTCCATAGATGTGTAAGAAATCTTGCTGTACTTTTTTTTTTTTTTTTTTTAGTAAAAAAGTGCTGGCATGCAGTAGATGATGCAGCAACAAGCCATCATGTTATAAAGATACAAATAGCACTAAGAGGATATCTGTCATTCTCTAGCTTCCAAGCAGTTATAAAGGGATAAAACAGATATATTTACTACATTACATAGTTTACTAAAAACGCTTTGCTACCTTAAGGCACGCCAGGGCTATCGTTGTTCCTAACCTGCTGAACTGTGAGTCTGCTTCCTTGATAGTGCCCTCTGCGCCTGGGATGTTGTTGTAAGAAGAAAAATCGCTGCAGGATGGGACTTGGCAAACAAATCAAGGTCTCGGCCAAGGAAATGCATTGTCTGTTCATTTTCTAAACAGAAGTAGTTCAGCTGAAGGAGGGTGTTTTGTATCTGGTTTCCACTGGCTGTATTTTGATTTTGTAAAGTAGATGTAATAAGCAATTATTTCTGCTTATATGCCGTTGTTTAAAAAATACTAGTGGTTAAATATTTCTTAATTAAATGTTGGCTGCTGAGCCTGAAAGAAACTGTCCAGAAATTCAGAAGGGATAGCACAAACATTAACAAGAGTCTGAATAAGTGTTTACATGATGAATGGGATTATTTCCTACTTAAAAACATACTAGTTTGAGAATTGGGCTGAGCAGAAGTCACTCTTTGACTAGTGGCACATTTAAGCCCAACGTTTTGAGATTCTCAAGCAAGGAATCCTGCTTTCTGGTTGCATTTGGCCTTCGTTTTAAGACCTTGTATACCCTACTCTAGTTTAACCTAGTATTCTGAAATTGTGGTGTATGGAAACCTCATTTTAAGTTACTCTGTGGAAATTTTTAGAACTTTGTTTCTTTCTGAACTCTGGTTGGACACATAATAAGGAATCGGTAATATCAGAGAGATACAAAATTAGTACCCAAGAGTAATATTTAACATCACTTGAGATGACAGCTCTGCAAAATGCATGGTATCTTCCAGAATTGGGGTGGCAAGGCATCATGACAAGTGTACTCTGTTAGAAAAAGGCAACTCCTTGAAAACTTAGTGGGAGCTGGGAGTATTTATTCCCTTCCATAGGGAAATGAAGCAGTGACTGGTAATAGGTAAGGCTTTCATTCAGGCGTGAGTGAAAAGCTCCTCAAGCTCCTTGGTCCTCCCTGCCAGAGCTGCCAGTACAGAACGAACCGCTCTTCCCGAGGCG
The DNA here is from genome assembly GCF_034638445.1 of Ciconia boyciana. NCBI lineage: Eukaryota > Metazoa > Chordata > Aves > Ciconiiformes > Ciconiidae > Ciconia > Ciconia boyciana. The sequence continues at coordinate 55,297,353 of NC_132935.1, read as the reverse complement.
CAGATAAAGCCCTCAACTTTGTTTCGCTGTCGCCTTCCTTGCGAACTGCAGCGTTTCTTATCGGTGGGGCTGCCCGAGGTCCTTTCCTGCTTCGGGAAACCGAAGCTAGGAGGTAGCAGTGGGGGCAAGGACAGGGGTCCGGGGCTGTCCTGGCTGCAGCGCCTGCAGGGAGAAGTGCTTCATGCCAGGGTGCTGCAAGACGCTGCTTCCCCATCTCAGGGGTGTTCTGTCATAGCTCCTGGGGCTGGTAACTGACTGACTGCTCCGCTTGATCCTTTGTTGTACGCCGTGAAGATTAATAATTCAATTTGTCAGGTGAAAACTTAAATTGCATCAGTCACACCTCTTGTAGAGTTACCCTGTGATTAAAAATGACAAACAGTTTTCAATGAAACACTGTTTTCACGTTCTCCTAACCTCTCGAAGCATACATATTTGAAGCTTAAGCGTGTCGTGCACTCTTAAAAATTCACCTTTTAAAATGATATGTTTAATGTAAGGAGGGAGGAAAGTTTCACCTATAGTTTAGATAAAACTGAAAGTGTATTAATTGCCACTTAAAATGTTGACCTTTCTTGCCTTGCTGCTCAGAACAAGCCATAGCTGTCCAAGCTTTGAATTTTTGCACCTGTCTGGTATGATTTCTTTGCTGAGCAGCGATGCTTTTAGACTTGACAAAACCTGAATGGTTTGTCTTCTGGTAGCCTACCAAAATAGTCTTACAGTAGCTGATAAATCCTGCCCAGTTATTGAAATATTTTGCAACATGAAAACCTTAAGGTTAGATTGTTAGCCTCAAATAGCGGGATAAAATTGAAAATGAATGCATTCCTTTCCTAAGGGTGTCCCCACTTTGTTTAAATAGCAGATAACTTTCAGCAAGGCTGCAGCCTTCATCCCCGGTGAAACCAGCCTGCAGTTTCAGAAACGTGAAGGCTGGATCTAAGCACTCAATTTATCTCTGCCACGTGAGGCAACTGGCAAAGCCAAAGCACACTCCGACTCCTAAACACGTTAAGAGGAGACACGGGGGTGGCTGGCCCTGAATATCCCTGTGTCTTCATCAGCAAGCGACGTGATTGCTGCGGGCCGGTGGGCCGTCGGGATTGCTGGTGGACGCTCGCCAGTCATGTTGTGAATGGAGCCCGCTTGCTGTTTGTAATGATAGCGCTTCGGCAGTCGAGCAAATGTTGCCCTACTCTGTAACAGATAATATTTGGAGATGTTGGCTCCTTTTTTGCGGCACACGGAGTTGCGGAGCTCTGGGATTGAGGATGCCGTGCGTGGTTATCCAGCCTTCAGGTTTGGGGTGGGCGAGCTTTGTGGTCTCAGAGGCTCAGCAGGTGTCCCAGACATTTGGGGATCACAAAAGTAACATGAGTTTGTGGCTATCTGGTGAGGTTTTCTTGTCCTGGATCTGCAGGGCTTGTGGATCGTTGTTCTCCTGAAGCCCATGGCGTGTGTGCACCGGGTGTTACCCTGTCCCGACCTGCTCTGTTCGCTGTGCCCCAGTGTCGTGTTATGTCGTGTTACCCAAAAATACAGTGTTTGCTTCAGACATCTTCTCCCTTCCCTTTTCAGCTGTGAAGCCAGTAATTTTCTAATACAATATCAAGTCCTCTTGAACACTGTAACAACAGCATCAGACAAAAATGTTGCCAGCCATCTCTACCCTTCATGTAATGATTTACGTGAATGTGAAAAACAGATTTTCAGGATTGAAGTGCTAACCCCAATTTACTGTTGCGATCTCAAGTAAGATGTTTGTTTTTTCATCACATTTATTCATAACGTCTTTCCAAATCCTAATTCTTTCATTGCAGAGCTGCTGTTTAAACTTTGGGCTTTGTAAGTGATGGTGGTTATACAGTTCTTTCCAGTGTATTTTCTGTGCAAAATGTGGAAGCACTTGCAGTTTTTATCCATCGGTATTCAAGCCTTTGCACTCCACCTATTGGCACTATAAAAATGCATTAGTTTAATTATTAAGATAATACTAGCTGGCCATTTAATTTCTCTAGTAAAAGATGGGACCATTTGTAAGTGAATGGAAGGTTTTTAGCCTAAAACATGTAAGTATAAGAGGCTTTGGTCCTAGCCCATGGTCTTGGAAATTGGAAAAAGAGCTTTTTAGGGACTACTTAGAAACAAATGATGGATATTGGTGCCATCTCTGAGTGCAGCAGCTGGAAAGTTTAATTATAGGCTGGAAAGTCAGTTAGGGATTAAGGAAAGTGTTAGCAGAAGGGGTGAATGTTAATGACAGCTGTTTGCTGTAGGCTTCGGGGAGGCAAAGTACACATAGAACATAAATAAAGTGTAGGGCCAAACATATGCTGGCTTTGAACATTCAAAAACTCCAGGTCACTTGTTCCTTGACACATGAACCTGGTTCGTATGAAAACATTTTAACGGCTCGTGCACACAGAGAGGTGCGTGTAGAGGGGGGAAAAATTCCTGCCTTTGTTTCAGAGCCCTCAGCACGGGTGAGCTTGTGTTCGCTGCTGGAAAATGGCACCTGGTCCAGGGATAAATATAAACCCTGAGAGAAGCATGCGTCCGTGTTAGGCAAGGGGCGTTGGCCTGGGAGAAGGAGGTTCGTAAAATGAAATGTTTGAGGCTGAGGACCTGACATCAACGTGCTTTGCGCTGGCTTTACTCTGGGCCCAAACAGCACGCTGCCTCCGCCTGCCGAGACCTGCAAATTAAAATGAGTTAGAAAACCCATGCCACCGAGCGTAGGGTTTGTAAGCACACTGTAGCTCATGTTGCAAACCTGCACCGGTAGTTTGAAGGAAAATTCCAGATCCTTTTGGCTTTAAAAGTGTTGGAAGGTTGGGAAATAGTTCTGCATCTGCTTAAGGTATCTGTAAGTCCTGTTGTATATATCGGGCACTGGGGCTGAGATTAGCAATGGTGCAGATTGCTAGAGCAGTTATAGCCAATACAATGCTAAGGCTGAATTAGTCTTCCTTTTCTGTCACTTTTCTCAGAACTGAGTTTAGGGTTTTTTTTTCATTCAAGTACATTCAGTCTGGTCTGAAAATAGCACCTTTTTTTTTTTCCTTGTATTGCACAGGTTTTTAACTATATAAATTTTTTTTGAATGAGGAGGAGTTGTGAGGGATGTGTGCCAGCCTTAAGCTTGCTAGGTGCATACATGACTTAATGAATCTGCTTTTTAACACACCACAGTAACCAGAGGTCATTCTTTGAGAGCAGAAAGAATGATAGCAAGAGCCATCTTTTGGGGGGGGGCGGGGAAAGAAAAAAAAGGCCAAAACAACAACAACAAAAAACTGTAAACACCCAAAACTAACCAAAAATCAACCCTCAAAACAAAAAAAATTCCAGCATTTTTGTTTTGAAGTGTTTACAACAGACATGCAATAGTGACTTGGTGGAGTTTCTATTCTTATGTCGAAGGGTAGCCTACCAAAGGAGAAGTTTGGATTTATCCCTGTTGGATGTGAGTTTTAAGATTGCATTTTATTCAGCTGCAGTAATAGATGTGCTGTACCTTACAGACTGCTGTGGCAGCGTGGTATGCTGGCCTGAGCATTAAAGGAATAAACTAAGGGAATCATCTTCTCCATCAAATCAAACTAATTTGAACGTGTGGCATTACTTGTAATATGTTTCACAGATTTATAGCTGTACATGATCTTCCTTGACAATTAAAAGCTTGTAGAACACAAAAATGTGTCTAGTTTAATAAGCTACAAAACTGTCCCGTATGAGACTTCTGGGTGTTACAACACCAAGGTTGTTGCAAAAAGGTAGTAATTCAGCCTTTCTGCACATAATTCAATATGACCGGCCATAACGAATGTATGGCTGCAGTATATAGGGTAGTACAGCCGGCTCCTTGAAAAATAACTGTGATCTTCATACCAAAAATTGCTAGCTTTTGGGTACTTGTGGATTTTGGTTACAACTGGAGCTCGTTGGCAGTGAAGTGGCTGGTTATCCCGCTGATGGTATTTCTGCCCTCGCTCGCATGAGCGTGGGTGGAGGGGGCTGGGGCAGCACCCAGCGCTGGGTGAGTGCCGTGGCACGCAGGGGCTGCTGGCTCCCTTTCTAGCCCAACTCCTTCCCGCTTGCTGGGGAAGGACAAAGGTACTTACACCTCTCTCTCTTGGAGGCTTACGGTCCTTGGGAAGCTCTCTGGCAATGGAAAGAAAGCTCTTCGTGTGGTATTTAAAATGCTGGACAAGAATTCACAGCAGGCATTTCCTCTCCTCTGAAGTGTGAGCGGAGGGAGAGAAAAAAGAAAAAACCCTAATAAAATACGGCTCACTTTAGGGATGGTGAAACTGCATACTTGAACCTGTTTTACTTAAGGTTGTGTCAGCGTAGGTCAAGCAACATGCTGAACTGTGGATGAAATAATAAGAAATAAAAAGAACCTTCATCTTCCTGAAGGCAGCACGCTTTTACAAGATTGTAAAGGATTACAAATGGCGTGAAACAGGGAAGAGCCTCAAGTATGTGTGTTTTGGGAGCTGTGCCCTTCATTGTATGCTTGCATGTGAGTGTGTATGTGTGAGCAAGAGAAGAAATCCTTAACTTGGTCAGTCTGCAGGCTGCTGGGGTTTTTTGGGTGGTTTTGGTTTAGGTTTTTTCCCCAGTTGATTCTTTTCCTCCCCAGCTTGGAAAACCCATTAATTACAGCTGTAATCCTGAGGCTTAGATGCAGTTCTGGGTACAAAGGACCCTGCCATGTTTCTGGTCTTATTTAGTACTAATGGATTAGACAAAAAAAAAAAGTCTCAGAACCCCACCCTGAAATATTGCAAGCTGCTTTTCTTCTTAAGAACTCCTAAACATCCAAGTCCACACTTGCATCTACTTAAGCCAGCTTGAACTAGCTTCTCTGCAAGTTTTCAGTCCTCTGAATGCCAGCCATTGTCTAGCAAGTGATTTGAATGAAATGGTATCCTGTATTGGCCTGTCAGCCCATTCCTTGCCATCGTGTCCCCATGGCATGTTTAGCGTCAATACCAGTAATAAGAAGAGTAGATGTTCTCCTTCGTGGTGTAACGTAGGTTGGGGGTTTTTTCCCTCTTAAGAAACCAATATCAAAACTGTTCTTAAAATACAGGTTAAAGGAATCAGCCTCAGTCAGTCTTCTGATTTTTCCATTTTTCATTGGCGAGGCATAGCATGTAGTTCACTTCATGGGTGTATTAAGATGCCCAGATTAACCTGAAATTGCAGTCTTTCCTCACCATTTAACTTTTGGTTCAGTAAGGGTTGTGGCAAACATTTGCTAGAAAACCAAAAGGGACCTGACACTTCTGTTTCAAATAACTTTTCCCCAAAAGCACTGTTTGTGTTGAAACAGTTTGGGTTCTGGCTTGCAGCCATGGGTTCACCTAAGCATATTACAAGAAGTGACAGGTAGACAGAAGTGATACATATTTTAATGTGCTTGACTCGGCTGGAGACCATAAAATGGGGTAGACTAGACTTTCCTTTCCTAGCAGATGTGAGCTTGCTCCCAATTTATTAATCAGTTACGACACTGCCAGCACTGCCACTCGGGTCACCTTAATGTCCCTGAGGCTCTTGAAAGCGGATGAGAATGTAGAGTTCCTGCGTTTTTTGGAAGATGTTGTCGGCTCCTGTGAAACCGCTACAGAAAATGTGCTGAGGGGTCTGCCCAGCCAAATTGCTAATGCCCCTAACACCTGCCAAGGGCTAAGGTGACTGTTTCTGGAGTGGGTATTTCAGCAGTGAATGGAAGCTATAAGTGAAATTGGAAATGTTTCCAATTGGTAATCCCTAATATTTTAATAAATATGCCTATTGTATCATGGCGTGAGTGTACTTTGGATACAGGGAGCCAGAGTTGTTCTAATATAAATCATGTGCATTCTCTCACTGAAACTACATCTCGTACATTAATAAATACTTGTTTGAGCGATACTCAGCACAAGAGAAGGAACTTTTAAAATATAAAATGAAAAAAAAACCCAAATAATATCTACCTAGTAGATGGGGTTTTTCCTTACTTGTTATTGAATATAACGTAGTTAAGATAGTTTTCTTCCACTGGGGAGATCTTTAGGCAGGAGTTTGGAGAAAACAGTGTGGGATTATGAATGGATTGAAGGTTAAAATTAAGTTGAATAAGTGTCATAATATGGTGAAAATATTGAACTCTTTACTACCAGGAGGTATAAAGAGGAGTATTGTTTTCAGACATAAAGCCCTTCTTGCAACCTTACTGGTTCAGCACCAGTAAGCACAGTTGATCTTCAGCTGAAAGTAGGGTTTGGATGCTATTGCTTGGGAAAGAGGTGGACTGATGGGAAAGAGAACAGAGGAGAGAGAAAAGAGCCTGAAAGGGGACTAAAAATAGGACTTGCCAGAAGAGGCAGAGGCGAGAGTGGTCTGAGGGGCGAACGGCAGCTGTCTGCAAGCTGCAGAGCCATGTTACGCATCCACTGTCATCAGGGTGAGGAGGAGCGTGCCTACATTTCAAGTAGGAAGAATTAGGTCAGACATTTGGGAAAATTTTCCTAAACAGTAAGGCTAGTGAATCGATGGAATAAATGTCCTGTGGGGAACATGGAAACTTCAGCATTGTGGGATTTTAGTAACAGGAGACATAAATATATACCAGGTAGAGTTTAGACAAGGGAGGCTGAGAAGGGGACCATGAAGCACTGATGTCAGTATGCAAGACACTTTGAAATGATGAGCCCCCTAATTTCAGATCCAGCACATATCTCACGTGCTTGTTTTGGTGGTGGTGCTTTTGGCACGCATGCATGGCTGTATCTCTCAAAAAATTTTGGTGGCTGCTGCTGTAGGGATAATTAATGCTGTTCTGGAGCTGGGGGAAGGATGAGTTGGTTTCTTGCTTCTCTGCAAACCTTTGAAAAAATGATTTCTTAAGGGTAAGGTTTCTGTGGCCCCAGCTGTGGTGAAACACATGCATATAGTGAAGGCGACAGAGTAGAGTGGGTTGGACCCCAGCTGCAGGGTACCACTTCCCCAGGGCATTCATGACATCCAGGGAGGGGGTGGATTACTTCATTCATTTTTTAGTTCAGATGTAAAGGCCATGTGAATATTGGCATGGAGATTTCTGTCCCCACAGAAAACAGACTGCAGAGTGAACAGAAGAGGGGAAGGAGAGGTGAAATGCAACTCTGTTGTTTATCTAGCATCAGCCGTAGCTACTAGAAGAAATTTTTAGTTGTTGAACCACAATTTATGATGAAGTAAGGAGTAATACTCTATATTTTCTGCATATTTATTAGCTTGTGAGAAGGTTTAATTGTGCACTAAGATATATCAAAATTGTTTGATAAGTTAAACTTTGAAATTGTAAATGCCTTCTTGGGCAAATCTTTCCAGTAAGGAGCAAGGCAGTTACCTTTTTTTTTTTTTCCCCCCATGCTACCACGTAATGTAGAATACAAATAAGTTGAATTCTACATGCTGTGATCTGAAGGGTACTGAAAGAAAATGGATTGGCATAAAATAATCAGTAGACACAACGCACAGCAGTCCTTTGTCAGATGCCTGGAGAGTCTTGCATTGGGCCCTGCACAACGTCAGGAGGAAGGATGGAAAAAGCCACCGTTTATGGACCTGTTTCACTGATATGGGCGCTTGCCTTGTTAGCACATGAGACAAGTCTGAAACCAGAACCTGTTGGGTGTGCTTAGTATCAAAGGCTTTCACTTTATTTCTGAATTGTAGGATTCTCCCTTAAATTAAGGTGGATCATTTGGATTATTTAATAGCTACCAAATTAGTGGTTTGTAGCCTTGAAAACACACCGTCAAACATTTAGCAGAGCTATGTATAAAGAAAAGTACGTGGGGAAGGAAGTAATTCAGGTTGTAAAGTCATTCATCCCTGAGTTAGGAAATAGCAGCATCTAGCTTAATTACCTTCACTTCTGCTTTCAAATTATGAACTTGATACAGAATAGATTTTTGGGGTTTTTTGTGTTTTTTTTTTTAAATGCTCAATTCCTGTTGAGTAACCTACAGTGATTTACGTGACGGACTTTCTTTTTTGAATCCCCAGTGATTTAAAAGCTGCAAAGAGCTTTTCTTCCTGTTTCTGTAGCAAGAGTTTGTCCATTCCCTCTTACTCTCATTTTTGTGATTAAGCTGCATCACTGCCACTTTCTACTTTCGTATTCTTCCCCTTCTTCCTTCCTCCCCCATTTTTTTCTGACCACTGTATTGCAGGGGCACTTCAAGCCACCTGGCTGTCCCCATTGCCTCAACTCCTGTCCTCTCTGAGCTGCTGTCACTTCTATGTGTCTTAAGTCCAAGATAGTCGTACATGTCGAGGAGGAGTTGCCAGACTGGGTGACATCCATCTTCAGAGACAGCCTTATCCAGTATAATACTGGGTCAGGAGTACATAGTGTAATTAATATATAGCTGTATGTATAGCATTTCAGGGTTTAATAGGTAAAAAGGGTTTGACCCTCTTTAAAGATAGCTATTTTCTTTGTCAGGCTGTATTGGATGCTGGTCTTCAAATCCTCATAGTTTAGTGTAGCTGCACAGATGGTGCAAGGTTTGGGGTTTATGGGGATGTTACGTGAAGATACGGAAAGCTTGCTCTTAATTCCTTGTAGAGCTCATCATGCAAAGGACCCTCAGGACTTAACTAGTATGCATTTGGACAACATGTGCACGAGCTTCCTGTGCTTTGAAAACACGTAATTAAATGGCCCTAAAACACGTTACCAAAGTGTAACTGAAGCTGAGAGAGAATCCTGCTTACTTGGTGATTTTAAGTGAGATCACTCTACTCTGCAGATGCCTGGATCCACCGTAAATATTCTTGTCGTCCATGCGTTTCCACTCTGACCGATTCCTTCCTAGAAGTCCGTGCTTCCACACCATCTGTAGGTCTTGGTTTGCATCCAACACGTTATTTAACAGCTGGTGGCTTTGAGGCGTCAGGGCCGACTGCTAGTGTGTGCACTAGAGTTTTGGGGGGGACATGTTGGTCTGCATTTTCGGAGCTGGCGGTTTCTCCCGGTTGATGGTCTGGCGTGCTGTCCGCTGCGTAGGGCTGGGAGGATGCTTTTGGAGTGACAGTGTAACCTGGAGCAGGGGTGTCAAGGGCTAGCTGCTGGTGCCAAATGAACAGTATTTTTGTAATCTGTAGCAGGTAATTAAAGCACTAGGGAGCACGGGGATCCCAGAAGAGTTTAAGTATAGAAAGCTGGCTGTCTGATGCCACAGGTTTGGTTGTTTAGACTCACAAGATTTTAATTTGTTTGGGGAGCCAGTGGTTTCCTGATGTGGTGCTCCAAACTGGAAAGTCTATTACTTGATATTGCAGGGTGTGTTTTATGTTCAAAACTGACGTGAATGCCCAGGAGATTAAAATCTAAATACGAAGTGAATAATCCATTTCAGAAAAACAAAAGCTATTACGACTAAACACGCTGTGGTGCCTCATCATGTAGCCTTACTGCATCAGCCTGTTTAATTCCTTAAAAAGTTGAAAAACAGGATGTAAAATTAGTGTGATATTTGGGGGGGGGGAGGAGAGGAAGATGAAGTAGGAGCACTTTCAGCCCCAGGCCTCAGCACGATCGCTCTCCTCGCACAGAGCCGCTTTTATTTAACTAGGACCCAGTATGGATTCAGGGGTGGTTCCTTGGGTTTTTTTGCTGCCTGTGACTTGTTCCTTCCTTTTGTGTCTGCCTGAGTTTGAAGTTTTCCCAATTATTTTAATCCAGCGTTCAAGAAAACCTGCAGCTCCCTAGTGATGGAGAGCACTGGTCGGGGATGCCATGGGGGAAGCCAAGCACACTGTCTTGCATGACCCATGTCGGACGGCTGCCTCCAAGAATAAATGATTGATGACTCCCTTGAAATTTTTTTTAAAAGGGTCAGTTCTGGGCAGGTTTATGGAAAACACTGTGGCCTGCTGAAGCTCAGCATGCTTCAGGGCAGCAGCACATGTGGACCCAGGCTGGGGCTGGGGCTGGGAGCAGAGCTCTGGGCTGCAGTGCTAACGTGTGTCTTGCTGGGACGGAGCAGCAGCGAAGGATGGAAATGGCAGCGGCTGGCTGGAAGAGGCATTAGCCAGCTGACTGTGAAATCTCTGTCTTCTCTGCCCCAAATGCTTCCTTTTTTCCATCTCTGAATCACAGTGGATTGGAGAAAAGGCTACAAAAATGTAAAGAATAATCCCCCCAAAACCATAAAAATGGGGGAAAAGTATCCATTCACTGCAAAAGCAAAAAAAAAATTGTAATACTACATTGCTTTTGCAATAGGCTGGGGAGGGTTTAATTAATCAGCAAGCAGTCCTTTGTGACTTTGTCAAGCACCACTCAGTAAAATAAAGCAAAAAAAAAAAAAAACACCCTGGTTTCTTTGCTGAATTCTAGTTAGTAAGATGCCAGGAAATCACAAAATGTCATGTTGATATTTTAAATTATAGTTCATCATTTTTTGTTTTACTTTGTAGGCTTTTACATCACCTGAGCTGGAAAGAGAAATGTCTGGTGGGAGGGAGCAGGAAGCCATTGGAGGAGATGGGCTTGATGGTCTGATCCATACCTTGCCTATCTGATTCCCTTGTTTCTGTGGGGTTAGGCAGGTCACCAGCTTGGGAGCACTGGAGCACAGTCTATTTAGGTAGGGTATGAAACAGAAAATATTGTTCACAGGTGTTACAGTATTTTGGCCTGAGGGTAGTGTGATAATGCAGCACACCTGCCATGTGTCAGCAACTCATGCAACTCTTTTTTTTTTAAATTTTTTTTAATTGATTCTATCTTCTGCTCAATATCAGAGAATATGAACTCTAACGATCTGATGCCTGAAGCATGCTCAGTCTCTGTAGCATTAAATACAACTTTTAAATAGTGAATGATGCACAAGGGGCCCCATGTGAACGTTTGGCTCCAGAGCAATTCAGAAAGGTCAAAACCTCATGTAAATGTAGCCCAAGTAATCAAAGTCACTTGTCTGCAGAAAATCAGGGTGTGCCACTGAGGGCTCTTTCCTCCCTTTTTAGTTGCTGAATGAAATAGTTATCAATCAGTTGTAATCACAGCACAGCACTACGGGCAGTTTTGCTGTGTTTTCTTTTGCCTGGATTTATTTTATTTTTTTTTAACTGAAATGAGGAAAGGGTGAAGTTGAGGGTGTTTCTATGCAATTCTCTCATGACCAGCATCTGTGGCATGCTGCTGTAGTCTCCATTACTGGTTCCTTCATTTTCTTCTCCTCCTCCTCACATCTGCCTGCCCTCTGTAATTCCCTTTTGTTTCTTGGCATACTTATTTATTGAGTTATTCGTGTGTTATCTCTGCACCCCCTTACCTTCCTGCAATCACTGTATTTGTGCGGATTAAAGCTTTTCAGTGAGCAGATGCTTTGCTGAAGTCGGTTATAAGCAGTTTCTTGTGTTTCTCAGGAGCCCTCCTTTTACCTTTTTGTCTTTGGTTTTGGTTTTTGTGTGTGTGTGTGTGTTTTGGGGTTTTTGTTTTGTGTATGTGTTTTGTGGTTTTTGTTGTTTTTTTTTTAAATGAATGAAATAGCTGTCAGGCTTGGATTTAATCGCTGTGCACTTCTATAGTTACACCCAGCACTCCCAGGCATGTGTGCGTTTGCCAGCTTGTGTGTGCGGTTTCTTTTAGACGGGATCTGCCTGCAGGAACCGTGGCGTAAGCGGTGGGCAGTGGCTGCGATCCTGCTTTTGGAGATGAATCCTGGCGCCGGGGGATGAAGGGGGCAGAGCCAGCCCCCACTCTGGGTGCAGGAAAGGTGCAGTGGCAGCTGCACCCTGTGCCTGGAGCCCTGTACAGAGAGTTTGGTGGGAGAATGCAGTTCCCTTCTTCCTCCGGTAAATCCATGTCTGCCCGTGGGGAAAACTGCTTGGATCAGCAGGGCGGGAAAAAACCAGCCCAAACGGGTTATGTTGGCCTGATTTTTCTTGTCCTGTTCAGAAATTAGGGTAGCCTTGGGGTGCTCTAGGGGATACAACTTCCAAAAGGTGATCTGGTGCCTTCAGGGAACCTGGTCAGTCATACTCTTCATAAACCTTGTGTGCAGGAGGGGCAACAGAAATTGCAGTGATTCTGGGGTTTATTGCTGTGAGAAGCCACCCATCAAGAGAGCAGAACAGACCCAGGTAATTTCACTGAATCATAGAAATGAAAGGTAAACAGGAAATAAAAATGTTATCCTATGCATCCAGATGCTCTGAAGCAGAAGCAAATATATGCATTTTGTGAATTCAGAGTTGCCAACCGAAGTGGAAGGGGTAGCAAAATCAACAAAATTTTAATTGCTTATGCTTTATAAAGTTGCAAACAGGAATTTTGCTGCTGTTGTTGCATCTGTATGTCTCCAGTGATGACTCCACACAGCTATAGATAACCTCTTCTTGACTGTCGTTATAGTTGATATACCATCTACTCTAAATCCCACTTGATGCCGATCAAGTTCTTGCTCCACTGTTAGCAAATGCTTGATTACTTTCTGTCTGCAAGAAGCTTGTATGTATCGCAAGGCTCCTACCAGCTCCCCTCTCTCTATTCCCTTTCCCAGGGTAAACAAATTCAGCTCCTTAAACCTTTTTCTACTGGTCACGTTGTCTAAACCTATTATCGTTCTTCCTACTCTCTTCTTGACACTCTTTAATGCATATTTTTCAAAAAAGATGAATCCCAAACTGAAATACAATATGCTGTATACTTCTCCCTGGTGTTGCAGAAGGCAGAAAAGCTCCAGCATCATGTCCCATACTGAAATTCATCTTGCTTAATGCATTACTTCAGACCCTCATGCTGCTTCATTCCTGCTGCCTAACCCATAGCTTCCCCATCACTTTGCACTTCTGAGGTCCCCACTCCTGTTGCTGTTACCCTTACGAGAATGTAGTCAGATTCAGCCTATATATGGTTTTCTGTCGGACTGCTTTTCTCTCCTTTGAGCCTGGTGAGGATGCCAGCAGTGTGCCCCAGCCTCCCTGGTGCGATGCTGAGCACGGTTCGGGCACTCTCCCTTCCTTCACTGATGCTCAAAGGGCTGTGATTCCTCAAATCGATAAGTTCTCACAGGCTGTCATCGTGCTACTGATAACTATTCGTAGTCTAGGGTTTGGGTTTTTTTAATCACTTGTGCACCTTTTTTTTTTTCTTTTTTCCTTTTTTTTTTCTTTTAATCATTTAAACTATTTCTGTGGTTCACTCATGAAAAAGTCATGCGGGGCTGTTTTAAAAGCCTTTCTAAAGATAGGCTCTGTCGTCTGTACCACTTTCTTTTTATCAGCTGGGACAGATGCCCTGTCAGAGAGAGTGAGAGAGACATTACACTAGTTTGACATGACTTTTTGATACATGCATGTTGACTGTTTGTGTTTTGTTTTTGTTTTGTTTTTTTCTCTGATCTCATTATTTTTACAGGATTAGAAATCCTTTAGCAGTGTGCTCCAGTAACTTCTCCGGTATTAAAAGTACACTGTAATTTCCGTCCCCACTTTCCTTTGGAAGATCGGGTGCTGTGTTGGGTCTTTTCATTTCTTTTAGACCTTACCTGGCCTCTCTGGCATCTGCAAGGCGGTGGTTAATGGTTTAGAGATGGTTGCTGGTAGTTCCCCAAGCACTGTAGGGATGTTTCCAGTGGTTCCTGCTGACTTGAAACCACCTGGCTTACTCAGGTGTTTGGGCTGTTCTTCCCTTACTCCATCCAGCCTGTGCTTGCACATCCTGCACGTCAGGTGAAAGATGCCCTGAGTATCTGGTCCCAGCTAGCTGCTGTGAAGTGAGGTACTGAATAATTCAGCCTTTCCTGTGTTCAGTAACAGGCCTGGTTTGCCTTCTAATGTATTTAGAGACTCTCTTCTTGTTTGTCGTCTCTCTTGCTGATTGTAACTCACTTTGCATGTTAGTCTTCATTTCTCCTTTTATGTTGATGTTGGTCTTTTATGTTCATCCCTGAGTCACGTGTCCTTGGTTCTGCTTTGGTGTACAATCCCTTTTTGATATATTACCCCCCGCCCCCTCTGTCATTTAAAAGCTCCTGATGCTTCCCGTCCCCACCCTTGCTAGGTGGAGGATAATCTCTCCAGAAACACTCAGCTGCGTTTTCATTCCGTGGTGTGCCAGAGAGGTGCACCCGTGCCTGGGGCGGGGGAGGTTTGGGTCCTTCTGGGTAATTCAAGTCTGCCGTTGCCTTTTTGTCCCCTCTGCGTGTCCAGAGAAGGGCAACGAAGCTGGTGAAGGGTCTGGAGCACAAGTCTGATGAGGAGCGGCTGAGGGAACTGGGGTTGTTTAGCCTGGAGAAAAGGAGGCTGAGGGGAGACCTTATCGCTCTCTACAACTACCTGAAAGGAGGTTGTAGAGAGGTGGGGGTCGGTCTCTTCTCCCAGGTAACAAGTGATAGGACAACAGGAAATGTCCTCAAGTTGTGCCAGGGGAGGTTTAGACTGGATATTAGGAAATTTTACTTCACTGAAAGGGTGGTCAAGCATTGGAACAGGCTGCCCAGGGAAGTGGTTGAGTCGCCATCCCTGGACGTATTTAAAAGACATTTGGATGAGGTGCTTAGGGACATGGCTTAGCGGTGGACTTGGTAGTGTTAGGTTTACGGTTGGACTCGATGATCTTAAAGGTCTTTTCCAACCTATACGATTCTGTGATTCTGTGAAGGGTGTGTCTGTTGGTTTTAAGGTGTCTCCTCCATCTCCTCCAGATTACACGACTCCTTCCTCAGACGTTGCCTCTGTTTTTCCTTCTTTCATCTTCATGAAGAAACTTTAAAAAAACCCCTGTATCATATACCTTCCTCGAAGGCCAAACAAATATTTTAACTCATGCTATGTGTCACAACACCTCCAACCAGCCTTTTCTAATTTTTGCTTATTAACACCTCCCTGTCCTCCCTGAAGTCTCTCTCTTGCGCCTGTGCTTGGGTCCATGGGTTGTGCCACCAAATCTGTCAAGTCATTTAACCCGCAGCGTGCTGTGCTGGCACAATTGCAGCTCATCCTGATGCTTAGCACCTCTCTCCATTGGTTTTCCTCTTGTCTCTCTTGTTGTTACTTTTTTGACTTTCTTTTTGTGCCTTTTTCCATGTGCTGGCTCTAATGTCTGTCTTTGTTGTATGTGTATGTTTAAGGTGCAGTGCTAAACTCTCAGTATAGCCAGTGTGTTTGTAAGTTAAGGTATAAGGGTTGCACTTACTGGGCTGGAGCCTCACAGCCGTGTTAGACGGGGTGCCCACTGATGCCTGAAGGAGGGATGCTACTTCCCCCTCCCCATGCTGGGGAGGTTCATCCCTCCCAGCTGAGCTGCCTGCCCCCAGAATTACACTGGTGCTGGCACGAGAGAGGTAACAGGAGTGTGCAGTTGAGGGGGGCATCCAGTTGCCCTTTTTGTGGTCATTCCCCACCCACATCTGTTCAGGCTGTGGCTCTGCAGTCGCTTTGGCTTATCGGCATCTGCTGGAGAAACCGTGATGCTGGGGAGATGCCTCCTCTGTAAGGCCTCCAGTTGCTGCTGGCGCCGGAGGATGGCGATGCGTAAAGAAAGAGTCGGTCTTAACTCCTGGCGAAGTGCAGCAGAGGTCCTGCCTTTCACCTCTCCCAGGAACCCCGCACCAGGCTTTTGTGGCTTAGGTGCCTCCTGCATGTGAGAGCAAAACTCACCCAAATTAAAGAGGATCAACAAAAAATGGTCGTTTACCTAATAAGGAACCCAACTGGAACGAAGTGAGCTGAGACTTCAAGCAGTCTGATGAAAACAGTTTATATTTCAAGCTTAGAAGTCGGCGTTCTGGCGTGTATTCTTTTCTTGAAACATATATTGACATTTCTGTTACTGCTTATAGCAGCAATATTGTTCTCCATATGCTCTTCTCATCAGCATCTCATCGTTATTGGATAAATATGTCTCTCGTTATGTGGAACATTATTTTTGAAGTATGGAATCATTATTTTGTTACATAACTTTCAAATTTGGACCTTTGCAATGATTTATAAAAATCTTCAGAAATTATTGTAATTAAAGAAGAACTTTCCACAAAGAGAATTAATTAGATCAAAGAAGCATTTAAATGTAAATCATTAATCTGTGCATTACAGGAAATAGTTAGTGGCTATGTATAGTTCATTTAATTATACTTGGTTCAATTTTGTTTTGTCATTACATCACAATTTATTCGGAATTAATTTGCAATTTCTTCTGTAATGTGATTTCCGTTTGCTTAATATAGCAGATATTTTCACTAACATGTATTTATATATAAATAAAGGTTTATTAATGACTGCTGGGTTAATTAAACTGTGGACTTTGTTGTCAATTAGCTGTGAATTTTGTTGCTCAGTAGATGCAACCCAGAAGGTCTGTGCTCTGAGAATGGGAGGCAAGGAGTCAAATAACTTGTTGAATGTATGAATATATACAGTAGATGGTGACTGTCACTTGCTGGAGGGGACCAGGTGACATAGCCTGGGCTTTGCTTGCTCAGAGAATTATAAATAGAGGACAACATGATTTTCATTCCCGTATGGAGAAAAGGAAATTATGTGCTTTAAGTCCATAGCAAGTAATTGGCAATGGAAATGGTAATCTCCCAAGCTGCAATATGTTGGTAGCTGTAGGTAACAAGGGCTAGGTGTGTTGGAAGGTTTTAGGCTGTAGGCTTTGCGCAAGTGGTTTGCAGGTTTTGCAATCCATATGTAATGTCTTCACTTTGTATCGTGTAAGGGCATGAAAAGATTTATTTTCTGTGATTTGATCTAATAAAAATTATTTTTAAATGCCATGTAGTTTTTTTAAGTTGTGCTTTAATACCTTCATAGTATATTAGTGTTTATTTTCCCTTAATTATTCTTCTGCAGCACTCTCAAACACTTATATTTTAAACCTTTACACTGCTGAAAGTACATACATTTTTAACTTAAATTTTAAGTAGTAGATTAAAATAAGCTAGTTCTTGGCACCTTTTTTTCCCTTTAATCAAAAGACTTGATCTTCATTCTGATTGAATTCTGTAGCCAAATTGACTTTAGCCTTAGACTATCCAGTATTAGCAGCATCTGTGTTAAGTTTGGACTCAGCTAATCTTTTGGAATCTTCGAATATTGGGTTGTAAGCCAAAACTTAGCTATCCAAGAGCACATCTGGCTTGCATAGTATTACCTCATTTGTATAAGGTAGTGCTCTTAGTTTCTTTTCATTAGTTTGTTTTCTGTTTGCTGGAAAGGGGAATTTGATACGAGGGTTGTGCTGGGAACAGAAAAAGTTTAAGGAACTGCAGTGATTTCTTTCTTCCTGTACTGAAATTCGCATTAGGAGTCATGATTTTGGTACATAGCCAGGTATAGTAAATAAACTAATAAAATAAGAATAAGAAGTTCTCAGCCAGTTATATGTGTTTGACAAATGCGTAGACACTGCTAGCTATTCTGTCAGGTTTGCTGCGTACAAACAAAAGTAGAGTAATATTTATGTTGTTAATTTTCTTAAGGTTACTGTTACTTCTTCCAATAAGTGAAACTACTGCTTCCTAGGAGGATTGTCGTGCCATTTATAAAAAATGAAATGCTGTCAAAGTTCTTTTGGGTAAGCAGCTGTTTGCTGAGGAACCATTGGTTTGCATTGAGAGAGGAATGTTGTTTTCTGTCTTGTAATTTAGGTATTTTCAACCTGCACTAGATGGAATGAGCTAAATCTTAACAATATAATCATCGGAGGAGTTTGTAAGAAATTGGATTCAAAATGTGTTTGCTTTGCTTCTGTTTATGTCTGTGAGATAACAGTGTGAAATCAATAGTATTTTGTTCTCACTATTTGTTATTAAACATATTAGTATGCGTAGGGAAATAAAGAAGACATTTGGAAATGGGTAACCTTGGGTTAATTAAATCCATCTGCTGTCTGACTAATGACAGGAATATTGTATCCAGGGAATCACTTATGCTAAAAGAGTTGATAACGCACAAAAAGTTTTCTAACAAAGGACTCTTAGAGCAAGCAAGGACTCTTGTAACTGGAGAGAAAACCAGTCCCAGAGAGTAACTCACAATATTGTAAGGCTCTGCTTCATGCGGGAGTGGCCCAGAAGAAGTTAAGAACCACATTTGTTGTTCCTTGAGATGCAAAATTATAACTGGCAAGAAAAGTAAAACTTGTTTTCATCTCCTGCTGCATGAAGTTGTGTTTTTATGGGGCTAATTTAAATGGCTGTGTTTCCATGCTCACGAACAGCCAGGATACAAATGTTTATTAAGAAAGAAGCTGTATATGGTGCAAAAATGAGCTTCCAGAGATGCAGGGATGGCAGCTGAAGGAAGACAGACTTTTGATTCGTATTGACTGGCAATCTGATCCTATATAGATTAAAGCCTCAAGATACTTGGAGTGATTGCTTCCAAACAGCAAGTATGATAGTTGCTTTCTATTTACACCACTCTAACTCATATCAAGAGGGGGAAAAAAAATACTTTGTACTACAACTTCCATGCATTACGCTTTGTATGGGTCATCTATGCTGTTTGGTGTTGTTTGATCAATGATTTTTGTAGCTGTAAGTTAGTTTTTTGTTACTTTCTAATTCATAGTTTCTGGAAAAGAAAATCAAATACGTAGTCTGATTTGTATTGAATAATTATCTAATTAATTTGCATTTCATGTCTTCATACACTTGTACAAAACATGGTTTGAGAGTGCGGGGAAAAACTCGTGAAGTTTGTCAAGAGCTGGGTGCTTTTAAAGCAAGGCAACCGTAATAGCATCAGATGAAGAATAGTTTATTCCATGTTGATCTGACAGATGGGCAAAACAAAACTCTGAGAGATTAACTTTGTTCTGCAATTTAATTTTTAAAGCGTACAAAGAAGAGTGGCTTAATAGAATTGAAAATGGAGGATGGGTTGGTTTGATCTACATCGGAGGAACTTGTTTAGGTTTCCTTCGTAGCGAGTCGGACGAAGTTGCACTAGTATGTGATTTATCTCAGCTTAAAGCAGGCATCTAAAATAGGTCAGATGAATTGCTCCCTGAAACGTCTGGGTTTCTCCTCTGCATTTGAAGTGACCATCTCAGATGTGGACATCTGAAGTTTGATTAGATGAATGCCTTTCTGACTGTCACATTTGAAAAGACATGAGTTAATTATTGCTTTTTGTAGATGCTAAAGACAATTTGTTAAACAATACATTTTAAAAGGTATTTTTGATATAACTGTGCCAGTTTGAGTGTAGAAATTTATGACGTATTCCTAAACAAGTGTATCACACATTAGTACTTTGAAAATGTGGCCTGAAGCATAAATCTGCCGTATATGCTTTCTAGTTCTGCTTCTCTCTCATGCTGTTTTGGCATGCAGGAGGTAGGAACGTGCACCCCCGACCTCCCACGCAGTGCTAACACTGAGCACAGGCTGAATGCTGGGCACTTGCTTGTTGTACAGAGACATGTATTCACTGGAGGACTTAGCCTTGAAAGTGCAGAACTCATAAATGAGCTTGAAGATAGTAATTGGCCTCATCTAAAACATTTTCTGTCAAGCAATGTAGCTTGTTAAACAGTTAAGTTTAAAAAAAGGAAGAAAAAGGCCTGTACTTTTTTTGTGATCTTTAATAAACCTGTTTCTACTAGTAAACATTGTAGTGTATGTTAAGAGTTGATAGTGACTTCCTAGCAGATGAATTAGCAGATGTATATTCTGTGGAACTGCTTATAATTACATAGTAGCTATGGTTACCAGGTTAAAGAAATCATGGCCTGATGATGAACAGAAATAGATTGCAGCAGACTGGTTTGTTTTTGAGTTGCTTAAAAGCAAAATGCTCAAGGATAAGACATGAGGACTATGGGCGTACGAGTAACAAACGTAAGAGCAGACTCTTATTTGCTGAACGGGCACAGAGTCTGCTTTTTCAAATTCTTATTTTGATACAAAATCACAGTATTTTTTAAAGTTGGGGTTTGCTTCTATATAGTTTGAGAATTGGGTGCCAACCACATATTTGTAATGAAACTATTTAATTGAAATAGTTCAGATTTTGAATAAATATTGCTAATATTTTCATATTGATTTGGTACTGGACAAAGTTAAGTTCAAACAGCCTTTTCACATTCAAGGAAAGTCATATTTACTTTATTTTAAATCTAACACTTAGAATGACTTAATGGTAGTATTTATCTTTTCTTCTGGATGCTCCAGCACTTAGAAAGAGATGACAGAAGTCTGGGTGAATTCAAGCAGGAAGGACAGAACTGTGCTTAAGGACAGTTGTACATTTGAACTGATGGTGGGCCCACTTCAGATGTTTCTAGTGTATATGTTGCCTGGAAGCATCAAAAGTACTTGAGGCCATTTCCAAAAGGGAGTGCAGGTGTTGAGGAGTTCAAGCCCCATTGCCTTAAATGTAAAGAACAAAAGATTTAATGTTTTCAAAAATTTCCACATGGTTTAGAAACCCAAACTGCAGTGAATTGTGTTGGATTTAGGGCCCTCCATCACACGAGCTTTTCTCACTGTATTACTCTCCTTTTATGAATTCAGAACTATATAGAACTGTATGTCTCTATGTAACTTCAACCTAATTCCTATAATGTCTGTATATTGTAATGCAGAATAAGATTTTATGGCAACGTGCTCTTCCTCAGAGTACAGATGCATTTCGACCTGGTCTTTTGCACTGCTGAAGCTTTCCTAGGGATCCTTGTTGGGCCAGTAATAGCCACTTTAGTTTTAAAGGGCGGGTATATTAAGACTAAAACTTTGCACCTGATGTTTCTCCATTTTGTAAGCCTAGCCTACAAATTCACGGCTACAAGATCGTACTCAGTAGGTCTGCTCACCTTGTTTTACAGAATAACCAACCATGACTACAGAATCGGGATCGGACTCCGAGTCCAAGGATAAAGAGCAGGATCAGCAGGAGAGCCCTGCGCAGCAAGGGGCGGCGGAGACCCAGCCGCAGGACCAGCAGCAGCAGCTGAGCGAAGAGCATCAAAACGCGCTCGAGCAGTTCTCGGCTGTGGCAGCCCACAGCACACCCGTGAAGAAGGAGCAGGTAAGGGAGCCCGTGCATGCATGCTCACTGCATGCAACTAGCTACGTGCCCACTTATTGCTCCTGGGAAATAATGAGCCTGGTGTGTTAGGAGCAGAAATATGTGTTCAGATACACATGGAAGGCTGTTTGGTGTGATGCTGTAGATCTTGACTGGTTGGTCTTTTGCATTTAAAAAATAATAGTTCTCATGCAGCATGTTTTGAAATTCCTGTCAGGTCTTTCTACCTTCAGTGCTTAAATATAAGGGCAGTCTTATTACCTAAGCAGGAAACATCTTCGATCTTGCATTTGCATTAGATAGCAAACAGTGCCAATTTTTAAGATGCTGAAAATGTTTTCAGAGTTCATTTCTTCTTTAACACCTGATGAAAACTGATTTCATGCTTGCTTGTCTGATGTGTGAGCCGTGAAGAATCTGTGGTCCCTTCTCATAGTTCTGAAATGACTGTATTATAATTACTTTAACTTTTCACGTAACAAGTTTCAGAAGAGCTATCGCATGCTTTTCCATTTGGTTCATTGTTGCACTTATTAAATTTGCGGAAGCTGCTTTCTTTTTCCCCATTAATAATTTCCAGTCAGTAGATTAACAGGCATTGTTCTTCATGGGTGAGCGACACACAATTAATGAGGTACCTGCAAATCACATCCCTTAGCTCCGTAAGGTTATGACCCGCATGTGATCACATTCAACTTTGAAGAGTGGAATAAGTCAGTCTAACTCCTCTTCTCCTTCACCCTTTAAAAAAATCAAGTGGTTTGAAGTGAGGTTCTGTTATTTTACCTAGTTGGGAGACAGTGCTGGTGAAGCAAGCAGATGTAAGGCACTACTTAAAATCAGCGTGAGTACTCCCATAGAAGCTGTTTGGGGCTGGCTGTGGTCTTGGGTTTTAAGCTTTTGTCCACAGAGCTACAGCCCAAACTTGCTGTTGGTGGGGAAAAAATGGGGGTGTAAGCAATTTCAAATACAAACAAAGTATTTTTATGTCTTCCTCGTTCATGGGTGCATTACCAAAATGCTTGGGACAACAGATGTTTCTGGGACCAAATTAAAAGAGGTGTCTTGTGTCTGACTTCTAATATCTCAAGAGGTAGACATAGCAGGACATGATTTCTGATGTTTATTGCTACTGAAGAGCAACCATTAGAAGAACTGCTTATTTTTTTTGATTGATAACCATTTTTAGCATTGATAAACCCTGATCAGCCTCACTCCACACCCACCAAATACTTCTCTGCTCTTGCTCCCACATCCACCGATTATGTGTTAGGACAATTTTGGTCTCTGAAATAGATCAGAAATTGCATGTAGTTAGTTTGGGGAAAAGAGGCAGGGCTGCTTCTCCAAAAGAGAAAGGTACTGCAAAAACTGGTCATTAATTTAAAATATAATTCTATCAGGCCTAGGCATAAGTATTATTAATTTTATTCTTCCAGACGTCTTCAGTAATCTTTCTGCCCCAAGTTTCTTTTCATCTTAAACAAAACAAACCCAGAAACCACCACAACAACAACAAAAAAACCCTTAGGCACCAAACCTGTCTATCTGTGTTTACGTAGGTGTGAGTCTGGAGACCTGAGATGCACTCATGTGCTGCGTGATCCCTTCCTTTCCCAAAGATCACCTGTGGGCAGGTGTCTGCAGAAGCCTTGATAGAAGAACTAGGTTAGCAAAGGGGTATGTGAGACCTTCCCATTGAGATTACCAGTTTGAATCCGAAAGTCCCTGTTGTAAACTGACTACCAAATCCAGCTGCAGTGATCTGCCCAGTGTATGTTGTAGTGGCTTAAGTCTCTGTATCACAGGAAAGAACCACTTAAACACGGCACTAAGAGACAGAGCTATTGGCAATGGTGTCATTAAAAAAGCCCAGAATTGAAGGAGTAATTGGTATCATTCTCTCTCTTACCATCTGTAATTGCAGTGAGGAAGTTGATGTTTTTTGCTATCGTTCATATGAGAGAACCTTGGGAAGAAAGATTTAAGTTACTGATCCATGACGGTGACTTTTTGTTGCCATTCTATACACATAAAAAAAAAGAACATTTTAATGAAGACAGAAAGGCTTCTTCATGTTGAGATTAGCAGTTGCTACAGAACTGAGCCCTTTCTATCAGGTATGATAATGCAATCGTACTATTGCGTACTACTGCCTTCCTCTCTCATTGAAAATGAGCAAGAAGGCATCGCATGGGTTGGGCACTGACATTTCTGAGCAACTATCATAAGTAGATAGGATTCATGCGTTGTGCAATAGGATTCATGCATTGTGCAAGCTTGGTAATATCACTTCATACCCCAGTGAGAAATTGTAGAGTGTCAAAGATCATTATTGCTGAATCCTGTGACTTCAAGGGCTTGCTTTGAGAGGGGGGTCCAGCTTCAGAAGGGGTTGAACATACTGTGTCGTAGTAAGGTACAGTAATACAGATAGAGATGAGACAGCTTATGTTCAAAAACCACAAACCAACTGAAGCAACTTGTGCTGCACTTGAATTGAGTCCGTGACACTGAAAATAATGCAGACATACAGCACAGTGGTATCTTGGGGAAGAATTTAGGAGGAAATGCAACTATGCTTGCGGAGTTCCAAATAATTCACTGAGTACATGGGTTTTTCACTGGCCACTTTTTTTTTTCCCAAGATACCAGGATGTCAAGTTTCTTTAGGAAGAAGAGGCTTAATACAGCCTGAAAGTACCTCAGTGCCTGAACACGTCAGCATAGTTTGGGGGATCTTCTCTAATAGTTCTTGGCATGTTTTGTTCTCCAGACAATTGAGAGAAAATCCTTTGTGTGATTTTAACCTAGGCACATTCCCTTGATCTTAATGTAGATGGGAACCTTAACAAACAAAATAACCTCAATACTATTTTTTTAAAAAAATATTTATAAATAAGCGAATATCTGCTGTAGTCTTGAGATACCACGTGTCTTCATGAAGGAGAATAATCACCAATCCATCAGGATTCACAGAAATTGTTTGCAGCCTAAAGATGGTTCTAAAATTTAAATGGCTGCTGGATGCCCTTGTTGTTGGCGGGCTTTTCTCTCAAGCAGCTTTCCTGTTTTCTTGAAAAAGATTAATCCCATGCATCTGTTTTTTTTGTTGGCTGTTTTTTGTTGGGGCAGGGTGTTAACTCTCACATCTAATGAGTCACTGGGTATGACAGTACACTTTTTTCCAGCCCTGGAATTACTTTTGCACCCACACATGTGCATGTGCACCTTCCCTGGCAGGTTTCTTTAACAAAATGTATGTAAATCATCAGAGAGCCCCTCTGCCCATCAGCAGCAGCGCAGCTCTTCACAGAGGCCCTAGCAGGAGACATCTTCAGTCTTGTTTTGCTCTCGGTGCAGTAGGTTGGACCACTTGCCAGCTGGCCACGATTGTGGTAGAGGGGTAGCTGTCCTCAGGCTTTGCTCTGAGCCTGGGGGGACTCTCCCCCTTCGTCACAGCCGCTATGAGCCTTAAATGCTCAGCGAACCGCTAATCCGCTGACATACACTGTGCCTTCATCTCGCGCCAGCCTTCAAGGTATGCGAGGACCTTGACGTCCAGACACAGAGCTGGTGTCCAAGTGCTGGAAGGAGAAAGTCCTCCAGTGCTGGAGCTAGATGGGGGAAGACCCGGCTGGCACTGGGCTACTCCTGGGGAAGAACATCCACGGCTCAGGGGATGAGGCAGATTTTGAAAGCAGCTTTTGTGTTGCTTTTTTGTCTTCCTAGTCCCACTTTCTTCTAGTCTCCTCACCCAGGGAAGCCCAGGAGACCTTTGCTATGTCCTCTCTTGCAGGGAAAGGAGGAGCATGGGTCTTGCCTCCCCTCTTTGCAGTTGCCTCTTTGCAGTTTGCTGGGGCTTTGGCGGGAGCTGGCGCTGTTGGTAGCAGAGCTGATTCCAAATTCCTCTTTCCCCCATTCACCCAAAGGCAGAGGGGAAGCTTATGGCTTGTTTGTATGAAATCTCTTGGGGAAAGTTCCCTGTGATTTAGCGGTACGCTGTTGTTGCTGGTTATATGGTGCAAGGTTGTTCTGGTCTCAAAGCAGATTAAAGCTTTTGGATGGATTTGCTCCATTCTCATGAAGGTTTATTATATACAATGAATGGAAACAGACTTGGAGGATTAATTTACAATATATTTCCAGCGATGCTTGGTGCTTATTATGCTGAAATCATTCAGAGCCAAAACAGTTGGGTTTTTTTTCCCCTTGTAGTGAGATAACGGAAAGATTTTTTTTTCTTTTTTTCTTTTTTTTTTTTTTTTTTTTATTTCATGTAAGCTTTAGCTTAGGTATTACAGCACTCCTGTTGAGGTTTTGTTTGGAGACTATCAGGAGCATAACTGATGAGAAGGGTAATGACTGCGGCACAGTGCAGTTGCTAGGAAGGGTGAAATGCTGTAGAGCTGTTCTGGCTTTCATCTAGGGCCGTGGAGAGGACCACGGGCTGCGCTGCGTCGCGGTAACTCTTCAAATGGTCTGACCCTCGGATAAACCCAAGCAAAAGTAACTGCGCTTGGCTCTTCTCTCCCCTTTCCCCTGCAGTATATTTGTCTTTCAAATAGCACCTACTTCTCGCCAGCTTGAGGGACTTATCAGGCATCTGTGGAGAGCAAAATTCAGCCTCTCATCCCGTAATTATAATCCATTAGCCAGCCAGCTGCACATAAAAGTCGTTTGGCCCCTCACTTCCATCCTGTTTGTTTAACCCTTTGCTCGGGCGCCTGGGGAGCCTTTCACTCTCCCAGGCATGTCAGCATCCCCCTGTGAATTCACAGTGTCATGGGTGGGTCTTTCCCCTCATTCATGGGACTGTTTTCTTACTGACAGCAAAATTAGTGCAAACCTGATGGTATTTTCCTATTCCGTATGACACCATGGAAGCATCATACAATTTAATAAGTACAGGACTTAAAAGTAATATCAGGAAACTGTAGGAATATCTATTCATCACAACATTTACCGATTATTCATCATTTCTAACACACCAAAAAAACAGGTCCAACAAGTCCACGTGGGATTTTGTACCTATGGAAAAAGTGGAAGCCTGAGGTATTTTCATGCATGCCCCTCCTTCGTGGGTATGCTGTACGTTTTGGAGTGAGAAGGGAGGGCTGGGAGGAATATGGGGAATGTGGGAAATCTTTCAAATAAAGATGACTGTCCTGCATCAGGGGCTTTCTTGTCCAAGCCCCACACCAGGCTCACTTAAATGCTTCAGTGCAGGGTGCACAGTGTACTGCATTGCGTGATCGGTTTATCTCACTTCAAAACCTATCTTTCTTTCTCTTTATAGGCCACAGACAAAGAACAGGAGTTTGCTGCTGCGAGTGCAAAACAGCTGGAATACCAGCAGCTAGAGGACGACAAGCTCTCTCAAAAATCATCGTCTAGCAAACTTTCCAAGTCTCCTCTAAAGATTGTCAAGAAACCGAAAAATATGCAGTGCAAAGTGACACTCCTGGATGGATCAGAATATGCATGTGAAGTAGAGGTAAATTACATTTTGTCTCTTTTTTTTCATCCTGTCTGGAGGAAAATATTTGAAATTAGATTCCTAATTTAAGCAAAAATATGAATGGCCTGATATTTCGCCAATGCCAAACACAGAGATGCTTCTGTTGTTTTCTCTGGAGGTTGAAGATGTTGCACAGATTTGAGCTGGGTGAGGGATTATGAGCAGTCTATGGAACAGCCAGAGACTTTGGATTAATTTTATGTCAGCACATGCCACAACAGAATGCAGAAAATGAATTATGGGTAGCAAAGCCCATAAACAAAGAAGGATTTGATCCCATAGGGCTTCTCTTTTCCTTGGTACTCTGCTGAGTCAAGACTCACGTTGAGTCACTGTCCAAATAGTAATTCTGACCATCGTGAGATTAGCGGCGGTATGAGAGACACCCAGGGGAGGCAGGGGAAATGTCAGGAGCAAATAGCAGTGAGAGTGGTGGGTTTTATGTGTTTCTCCACGATGTCTCTGAACCATAACTGTGTCTGAACATTACTGGCAGAAAGTTGCTGGTGGTTTTCTGTAAGGAAATTTGCCTTCTCTGCTGGGACTTTGCCAGGAGCCTACTTTTGGGAGGGATGGTCTTTGCTGCACTGTCGCTTAGGAACTGATCTGTGCCTGCGGGGCGGACCCATGCTAAGAGGATGCCTTGCCTTCAACTCCAGCAGGCCGTGGAGAAGAAGAGTGTGAGCAAATTCATTATCTCATAGTGAGCATGAGCAAATTCAGCATCTGAGAGTGGACCCATTTCTCCATTCAGCCTTTCCAGCCATGTCACTGAGGTAGTCTTTGGACAGTGGACCAGCCTGTTCTGAGCCTGCTTTAGGTCAGGAAGCCACAAGCAGCAGCCGGGAGGGGAAGGATGTGTGTTGGAGGGCTCAGCAAAGCCAGCCCTCCTTCGGGCAACCACAGGGTGCAGCAGAGAAGAAAAGCCACCTGGGGAGGACAGAAGAATATGAAGGTAGAGATGGGATAGTCTGCAGGCTTGAAAGGGGAACCTGCAGGAACATGAAGAAGGAGAGAGGGCGGAGAAAGGCAGTCTCTGACTGGGAGCCAAATCCTGGTGTCTTTACAATCAGATTGCACTCAGCCTATGCATCCTCTAGCCATTCTTGTTTTAAGCGCTTTGGAGAGTGGCAGGTGATGAAGAACTTTATGATTTTTATTTAACTGTGGCTTTACAGTTTGAGCCAGATTTTTCTATGCTAAAACAGGAGCTGTGATTTTATTACTCTTACAGCAACTTAGCAGTCATGCTGTCGAGTATCTTTTAGTTTCACTGGCCAAGTTCTGTGTCGTTTCCTTCAGACTAGCAATAGCTTATCTGGCCACATACTTTGTGACTATTAAATTGTCATTTCTTGACCTGCGGTCCCAGTTTTGTCTGTCAAGCATAGCATGCGAACCATTAAACTGAAAGAATGACTAATACTGGCTTTGATGGAAAGAGTCAAACTCATTTCAGCTTTTGCCACTTGGTTATAAAATGTGAGTCACTTTTTGGAATACAATCAAGCAAATTTTACCAAATAGGATTTCTATGGAAATCTTGTCTAGCAGGCTCGGCTTTATGAGAATATAAGATGGAGCAGAAGGGGAGATTTGTTATGTTAGACTTCCACTTATGCAAAAAATGCTGTGAATAATACTTTCTTTTAGGAAGTTTCACTTTTTCGCTAAACTTGGACTCTTCTGGAGTTGAAGTGTCAAAATGCCATCATATAGAAGCTGTCATGTCTTATTGCTTGTCAGATTTCTCTGCTTTGCAAGTTCTGAATAGCTCTTGAATAATGTCCAATATAAATTTTGTATGCATTTTTTCTACTTACACTGCTGAAATATTTTTAAGTTGTATTGACTGTCATCAATAATCACTTTATCAGCTTCTAAGATGGTTAGACTTCCTAGGCAGAACGTAATATTGATGAGAATAGAGCTCCTAAAAGGATGAATCCTCAAATGACAAAGCTATGATGATGAGCAGACCATTGGGTGCATTGAAACAGAAGTTGGTTAGGAGGCACAAATATTTCAGGGAGCAGTTTAGAAGGCACAGATATTTCGGGGAACAAGTGCAACTGGAGTGACGCATGCATTTATATACCTTAAATGGATGATCCAGACTTTGCATCCTTCCTAGGTGGTATTGTCAGCATACTGTGTGTATTGAGGGTGCAACTACAGGTACCTCTCTGGCACAGCCCACTCTGGCCCATGGGAATACTTGGCAGATCCCCAGGGGAGTCCACTTTCCATGTTCATAAAGTTCAGCTACAGCAAAAGGATGCTGTGTCCAGCCAAGAGAAATTATGTGACTTTCACTGTGCTTTTTCTCCCTGGGGAAAAAAAGTATATACAAAGGGAGTTAGTAGGGCAGGGAGCCTGAGGGTCTGTCTCAGGAGACATCTCAGGAAACCATGTAGGAGGCTGAAGGTGAAGTTCTCCTACAGAAATTTTGGGTAACAACAAAGTCCTGTGGCTTTTTTGCAGAAGCTCAGTGCTGCAGCATGAGAAATAATCTGTCACATTTCAGAAAAATGCTGTCATATTTTAAGGATCACCTACAAGTGAACTTACAGTATCCCTTTAAACTGGGGGGAAAATAATATATTAAAAAAGTATACTGAAAGACATAACAAATTATGGAAGTCAGTAAATTCCCCAAGATTAATTCCTTAAAGGAAAGGGGAGAGGAGCGGACAACACATGGCAATCAATATTTAATATTTCCATTCCTTGTGTTTAACCCACTTAACTGCATCTTTCGGTGTGGATGGTGGCCCAGGGTAGGGATGTGACAATCGGTGGATGAGAGTCAGAAATGTCATCCCATGTTGTCAGCTTCTGTCTTCCAGCTCTGTCTGTGTGTCATGCTTTTACCCACTGAAGGCTACAAAGCAGTGTGATCTAGAAGGACCTAGAAGAAACTTAGAAACCTAATTCTGAGCTAGAATAATAGCTCTGTCAGTGAATTTTGATTTGGATGTGGGCCAGATATTTGTCCCTCTAGAATTGCATTCCCTAGTCTGGGAGTTGGGGGTCATTACAGAATCCATCAGTTACCCTATAGAGTGCTTTGCAAATGACAAATGCTTTTATATATGTTAAATATTAATATAATTTAAAGGAGCTTATTGCTCTCAAGTGGAGCGCAACCTACAGCTTATCAATTATGTGTTCATGCAGTTAATGACCTGACAGCCGAAATTGCACATACTCACAGAATGAGATGCTTCTGAGGTGGGTTTGGTTAACCCATTATCCCCTTGGTGTTCTTTGTTTCAGAAGCCCCTCTTTCCTATTCCATATTTAATGCTGAACATCTTCACTGCCTTCTCCTGTATCTTTCAGTCTCTCTCACATCCAGTACTTTGCATTTGTGACACCAGGAGTTTTTCATATTGTATGAGATATATCTACAGGGGAAAATGTAGCAGAGGTAACTTCAAAGCTGAGGTTAACAATGGTTCATTTAATGTGATATCTATTCGGTGAAAGGATCTTAAGCAAATGCCAGGTAAAAGCTTTCTCCTGAGGCCCCACAGTGGTACTGCCTGTGTGTTGTATCTATCCTGACCCAGAAAGTCTTTCATGCAGTAAGACATTACAAGCCAAAACCAGGTTAAGTAGGTAACCCAACCTGTTCATTCATCCTCCTCCAAAACTATAAACCAGAAGCGTTACCATCTGTACCCCCACTGCCGCTCTTGTCCGGGAGCCTACAGATGGTAGTGGTGGCCTCATTTAAGAGGGGTGTTTCCTTTCAGAGGTGGGATGGCTGTCTAATGGTGCTTCGCCTGTCCAGGGACAGCTGTGGCTTTTGGAGCAGAAGTAGTTGCTGTATGCTGACATTGTCCCCGATACTCCATCAAAGAAAAACAGCCTCAGGGTGGCTATGTGGTTCTCCCATGTCACGAAGAAGCTGGAGGTTTCTAATGGGCTCTCAGTCACAGGAGTTGACACAGTCTGCTCAGGTGGATGCTGAGCGGTTCTCCTTGCGCTCTTCATTGCGCTCTCCCAGCCAGCATCAGGACCAGAAATGCTTTATTTCAGAAGCGGCCAAGTCCACAGCTGGGACCAAATCGGCACTGCAAAGAGGGTGCTGAAGACTCCTCTATTAAGCAAGCTAGACCTATACTTTGCATTTGTTGGTTTGAAGAACCGAACCCCCGCTTTACGTAGGGGGTTTTAAGTGCTGTGGTACAACTACGCTATTTCTGGGATTTATTTCCCTCCTCTTCCCTCTCTGCCCCATCTCAATTTTCTGTTATCTAGACTACTGCATTTTAAGTAAAAGATGCAAGTGGAACCAGCTGTCATCCTCTCCCTTATATGTAGCCTAATTTGAAGTGTCCTCCTAAAACAGGTTGGAATTTGCATTCATCGTTTCTGCTCTAAACGTTTACATGTTATTAATCACAAAGTGAGATCAGAAAGCTATAACATAATCTGTCTAAATGAATGGTAAAATAATTAGATTTCATTTTCAAAGGCTCAGCTGTCTAAGCCCATTGGTAATTTATACTCCTTCTTCATTCTTCTACTGCTCAGACTTTCTTATCGTGCAGGACAGCAGTAAATGAAAACAAATGTTTCCTTGGCAGCCTGTCTGTGACATCTCCACAGCCCTACATCAAACAGAGTGAGTTGCCATAGGACTCAGGCTGCAGAAGCACATGGAAAGCCAGCGTCGCAGAAAGCATTACTGGTGTCCCTTCGTCTTGGTGGGTGAGGGTCAGCAGAGGTAGGAGGGGATTGGTAAAAATACACTGTGTTTGAGGGTTTTTTCACCCAGTTTTCTCAGTCATGCTGCTGCTGGGACCTGGACAGTAGCTGAGTGTCCCATGCTGTAGGCAGCGATAGCCCCTGCTATAGCTTTGTGATGAACCTCTGGTGACTCCCTGATGGAGACCCCGTTTTCGTAATATTGGGTTTCCCCATGCCCTCAAGTGACTTCAGAGTAGCCTACTTGAGTTGAAATGGTGATGTTTTATTTCCACACATTCAAAACTAGGGTTTATAACATGGACAGAGGCAGACTGAAGTGAACAGGTCCCTTTCTTCCCTGCACAAGTATGTGCTGAGACCCCTTTTTGGAGACAAAATGGGCATGAAATAAATGGATTCTCAAATAGGATGGAGTGTTGTGTTTCACATGAACTTTTCTTTCTCCTGTAGAAAAGTGAGAGTACATGGACGCTTTCTTAAAAAAAATAAGTCATTAAAGATGGTCATAGGACAGGCTTGAAGAATAGAGAACAAGCAGACTTACTTCTGCTCTGCCACCACTGCCAGAAATGAAGTCAATGCCAGTCAGCGGTGGCTGACTTCAGTGCTGCATGCGTTTCTTTTCCTGGTTTTCTAAATCTGGCTTGCAAGACTACCTCTGGAGGAAAAACCCTTCTGTGTTTCTATATGGCAGTGGGGGAACGCATGGCCCCCCTGTCCCCGTCCCCACCCAGCGACCAAGCTAACCCTTTCCCCAGCACCCGTCACAGCAACAGACCTGTGCTCTGCTTTTGCACAGGAAGTTTAATAACACTGAATTTCTCATCCGTTTTGAGGTAGGCTTTAAGGTCAGGAAGGAAACCGCTGTAATAAGATGCACTCTGCTTTGTGAAGGATACAGTTTCAGTTACCCCCTGCACGTTTTAATTGTTTAATGAATTCCACACAGTCTCTTGCAAATGGCTTTACATGTGAAACTAATTACTGAATGCAAGAGGGAATTTTTTTAAATGTCTTTTCCTTTTGACCTACTCATTGCTTACATTTCAGTTAATTTAATATGAAGAGCTTTGTTTTAGGTTTTTGTTCCTTCCCCGGGACGTGTTTCAGTAAATGTGACTGCATTGAGATGCATCGTCGTTGTTACACCGAATGTTTTCTGTCCCCAGACCCACTAATTAGGGCTGACTTAGATTAGCCAGGGGATTCAGTTAAGATCTGTGTTACCTGACACATGTCAGTAGGAGTCTGAGTATTGCTTGAATATGTTCCAGCTGAATAGAGTTAATATACAGCTCTTCTGTCTTGCTTTTTCCATATACTGTAGGCAGCTTTTTATGATTTAAAATACTTGTCAATTCAAGAAGCATAAGGGTCTGGAAATCGATACCACTGTTGTCCAGCTCATAATAATCAACTGTGAGGCTGAGCAGAAAAAGGTTTTTTGCTTCAGTTTGGTAATTGAAACAAAAATAAAAATGTTTGGCCTCCCTTTTAGTGGTGGTGATTATTATTATCATTTTACTGAAGCTAAAGAAATCTAAATCAAAAAAAGTCACTTCAGGCTGAGCCAAGCCTTTTGGAAATGCCACGAGGCGGAGGGAGGATGCTGATGTGGCACTTGTGGGGCTGGAGCGTTTCCTCCTCGGCAGGGGAGGCTCAGCTCCCCCAGCTCCCCTGCAGCTCCTCACAGCTGGGAACATCTGGGCTGCGTGGTATTCAGGGAGAAGGTCTCTTATAACCTTGGTAGGAAAACACACCTAAGCGATTAGACAGCTGGGGTCTCTTGTATTTCCTCCAGTTAATATGCAAATATTTTAGAGACTGAAGGAGAGCCAAGAATTAAACCCAAGTCATTCCTTCAGATGTCGCACCAAGTAAGCAGCAGGTTGGGCTTTAAATTCCACCTTTTGGCACAAAGGGGGACATGGTCGCAATCAAAATAAATGCCAAAAGTTTAAAATAACAAAAGACAAATATTTGTACGTGTCCTCTCCACATCTATTTTCTGCATCTAGTCCTCTTATCTCTTGCCTTTCATTAATAGTTTCTGAAAATTATTTGGGCAGTGAAATGATGGGTTTAGCAGACAAAAATCTTAATTTTGATACTTTGGAGGCGCCAGCCATTTTTCATGGTAGTGAAAACTCTTGAGAGAGGTCGACCTACATTGACAAATATTTTCAGCTGCCCTGAAACTGCATTTTCTAAGGAATAAATGATTAGCTGAAAACTTCCTAGTGAAATGTTGCCTCCGGTTCCCTCCCCTTGGTGCACCAGTTGGACATGAGCCAG
Source organism: Ciconia boyciana (assembly GCF_034638445.1). Classification (NCBI taxonomy): domain Eukaryota; kingdom Metazoa; phylum Chordata; class Aves; order Ciconiiformes; family Ciconiidae; genus Ciconia; species Ciconia boyciana. Next base: position 55,263,773 of record NC_132935.1, on the reverse strand, counting down.
GCAGCAGGAGCTTGTTCTCCATCTGGAGAAGTTTTTAAAAATTTTTTGGTCATGCACACTCAAACCCGGGTACTGCAAGGCTCATTGCTGGTTAATCTGTTTGCAAGAGCCCAGGAGAGGATGATCTTTTACCCGGCTTTTACCCCAGAGAGACAGAGGTCTGTTGGCTCCAGGGGTCCTGTCCTTGTCACCGTCCTTGCTCATGGCCTCACCAGGGTGAGACTGCATCAGTCCCTCCACGTTTGTCCTCTCCAGGCGTATTGCACAGGGTGGTCCTCACCCCAGAGAGCCTGCTGCTTCTTACTGGGGTGCCTGGTGCAGCCAGCACCCAACCTCCACACGCGTTTTTAAGTGCTACTGAAATATAAATCACAAACAGTGGATGTAGGGCTTTGCTTACCCTTTTCCCTTCCCCAAATGGATGCTCAGATTTTAAAGCCTCCTGTTATTTCTGGACAATGTGTCCATTCCCCCATCTACCCCATGCCCCTCCTCCCAGAGAAGCTGCTGATTTTCTTGTCGCTGCCCCGGTCACGCTTCTGCCAAGCCTCCCTGCGTTTTGTCATGTTTCCTGCCCCGTTTCTGTGTTACTCAAGTGCCTGTTACCTGCTCCAGCTCCTGACTGAGCCGTCTGAATTCATCTCCAACTCTGTTGCTAGTTGCTCCCATTTTATAGGTGCTGTCCCCACGTTAACACTAGGAGTTGCTGTTTCCAGACCAAAACTAAGTAAATGTTCACTTTATTATTATCCCCTAAAAATATTAGCTGTCATATAAAATCCTAACACCTCATGCGCGTGATTTTTTTCCAGCTGAGCCCCATGCAGTGTTTGTTGGGCTGCTTTTATGTTTTCTTATCCCTGTCTGTTGATACAGTGAACAAAGTAATCGGAGATGGGACTGGGTGGTGAGGAAATACCTGCTTGCAAAGCAAAGCTTTGATAGGCAGCGAGGTCTGTCTCTCATGGTTTATCTTGCTCTGGCAGAAATGGCTTTGATCTGAAGTGGATAAAACCTGGATGTAGCTTGAGAATAGGCTACGTTACTTTTCTTGACAACCCCAGCATTGATGGAGTGATACTGTCTAAGGTAGCCCTAATCTAAAAGCCTGATCATCATGCTGCCTCTCCTGTCTCAAGAGCATCTTTCTGTGCTGTGGCTTCTGTGTGATGTGTTTGGATTTTTTTTCCATTCCAGCCTGGCAATGTAGGTCAGGGAGAGCTCTGTGGCTTTTAAATTCATACGGCAAGATTACTCTGTAAATCTGACTATGTTGACAGTAGAGCTTTTTTCAGCTGAAAATAAACAAAATATTTATGGTTGATTTTTGCTGATACATGCCAGTAACTATTTATGGTACAGGTAGCAGTTGGTTCCCTTTGCTGTCTCGGTGCTAGGCTTGTGCATACTTAGCAGTTACACAGGAGAGATGAGTGTTTGATGAGCTCATCCAAGTATAGGTAGAATAAGGAAAATATTTATACTGAAAACCCCCACTGGAAGGCTTCAGCTGCTGTATTGAATCCCAAGAGACCCGCTTGAGTTACTGCAGCGTGTCTTGCAGGAGGCGGTAGGGCAGTCAGGAGGCAGTAAGCCAGCGGATCAGCTGCACGTCTAGTTAAAATCCAAGCCCAAACAATCTGTGTTCTTAAGAAGGCTGAGCAAGGGGGGTACTTTCTCTGTTGAAAAGCCTCTGAAATCGTGGAATACCATTTTATCATTTTACATCAGGATTTAGCAAATGTGTGAGACTAATCAATGTGCGGAGAATTGAACTGCTGGTTGATAAATAGTATCCACTGTTTTTTTTCCTTTATCGGAGAGCAGTGCTTGTAAGCTGTTACCAGATCTTGATTTTTACAGTATGAATTCTGTTGATGCACTCGGGATGCCCAAGCATTTGATAATCATCACGTTTGACAGGTATTTCTGTAGCCGTTGTGCACATGCAGCCGTGGCTGTTACACTTCCACATCTAAAGACTTGCTCCAGAGTAGTCATTGCTTCTCAGGTGCCCCCTTTTTGCTGCTTTGCATTGCCGTGAACAAAGTGCCCGCTTTATTCCTAAGCACGCAAACTGTGTAGCGCACGCATCGGTACGCTTAGAGCTCGTACGATGCCAGTGCAGGTGTGATCTCTGCTGCTGATGTAGAAGGCAAAAACCCTAATTTGGTTTGATGCCAGAATCGGGACTAGGTCACCAATCTTCTTACTGGGATTTAGCAGTCCCCTGGGTTTTTTTAGATTAGTGCTGGCTTTTTAGGATTGCAAGCTCAAATGGCATTAAAGAAGGTTGCCCCTGATAAAAACTATGTCATGTTATACAATGTCATTGACACTTGCTGTAGGTATGTAACTGTAGCATAGTGTGTTACATATTTATCTAAATGCTTGTATTAAATACTTAGGAGATAGGTGTCAGAAAAGTTATTTTCAGGAATGGTAACACATTTCAGTGTGCTATATTACAATCAATATCAATAAGCTGATAAATTATAGCAGTACCATGATGGGGGGGGAAGAAGATGACCAGTCGTCACTGTATGTCAAAATACCTTCTAGTCTACTGTAAGTTTTCTTATGTGGTGTTCATTTGTATGTGCAGAGCAGTATAGGATAGAGTTCTAAATTAAAAGCAGAGATAGGCAAAATACTATTGAAATTTTTATTTCAAACTATTAGAATATATTAGTCACCTACTGGGATGTATATGCAGGTTCACACATAAAAAGGTTAATAAAGAAATAGAACATTTGGAGAGCTTGTAGTGGCATGCAACTTTCAGGAAAACCATTTCCTGATATGAAATATACTCACATTGGAAAAAAAAAAGTCTTTTTAACACAGCTTTTATTCAACTAAATCTTTCTGAAATTCTGAGTTCTTAGTTCTCCCCGCATTTGGCTAAATTGTTTCTTCAGTAGATTGTATTGTGGCCTGGGACATTTCCAAATGCAGTTTACCATTGAAATACGGAAAAGATTAAACGGTACTTCCTTTTGAGAACCAAAAAATGAATGTGGTTCAATTGCTTTGAACCTTTTCTTTTCATTGCCTGTATTTTTTTTGTCACCTGAAAGGCTGGCAGAAAGGTCTTGTTCAGTATCTCCTACACATGCTGGCGAACTGTTTACAAACTGGATGAGAGTATTATGTCCATCCAAGGGATACATGTGTCCTCGTAAATGTTCATTTATAATACTCTGCATGTGCCAAACCCAAGATTTTTCCCTTAAGAGGCATAAAATAGTTGGAGTAGAAAGACCAGATGAGTTAATTTCTTTTATCTTTAACTTTTCTCTGTTTGTCTGTGTGGGAGAGGGGAGTAGGGTATTTGTTGTTTGCTTTGTCACTTCGTATATCTTACCGCTGTCTTTTGTGTCCAACGTTGTACCAGTAACTTCAGCAAAGTTTTTCTTCAGTAGCAGAAGCGATGTTCTTTAAAAGGTTTTGTGTAATGCCTAGAACATCACTCTTAACGCACTAAAGTTTCAGATGAACTAAACGTTGGTGTTTCTGGAACTGCCAGTGCCATTTTCAGCAAGAACAGCAGGGAATGTAGGGGCCTAAATTCCAGTGATTAAGTCATGTTATGCTTTTAAAAGCTCTCATCCTGCAAGTTATACATGTCGTCTGTAAGATGTGCTTCAGTAAACCAGAGGAAAACTTGCTGGTTCTCTGCCAATTAACACTCCAGGAAAGATACTCCATCCTATTCTTCTTCCTGGATGCTCCCCTCTTAGCTTCCTGCTGGGGACTTAAGTTGAGAAACGATAGATATGAAGAAATTTGGGGTTTCTTTTCTCCTCTGTCATCGTTCTCCTTCATCATCTTTTCCCCGTGGAGAGAAACTGTGGAGAAGTGTAAAAAACACAAAAGCAAATCCTCTGAAAATGCAAAATACAAATGTGTACAAGTGAAATGAAGTTAAACTTTGGAATGTCTTCTTACATTTATCTTCCTTGGGAAAAATAAACCTTCTGCTTTTTTTTCATCTTCTAACCAAGATTTGTTCAAAAACCACATTCTCCCTATTTGGAAATTTTCTGGCCTAAAGTGCAATGATTAGCTTCTAGAATTGTTCATTTCAGCCCTTCGTATCTTGACCAGCTCAAACTCTTTCAGAAAACATACGGGAAATGTCATAGTATGCAGATTTTTGTTTCATTTGCAGATAAAAACGAGCTCCTTACCTGACCTCTGACTGACTCTCCGTAGATGGAGAAGGGCTGCGATATGGTCACCAGCTCCTCTGCACGTGGAACATACTGAATGTTCACTTACTCATAAATTTGTATACGTTTGTGTATGCACATATTATGTGCATTAAATTATGCACATATTTGCCTATGCATATTAAATTATGACATATTTGTGATGGTCAAATCCCTCCCCCAGAAATGGGGTTCTCAGTACAAAAGTGATCTTGGAAGCTTGCATACACTTGAACTTGCAAGTCATGACTATTTGCGCAAGTAATGGGTTTTTTTTCCTGAGATTGGGCATATTTTTGTGTAAGCTGGGTAACTCATGAGGAAAGAATGAGAAAGTGTGTTGTCAGGAGGCTGGAATTTCAGCATCTTGGAGACTCAGTTGGGGGAATTTGTGGGAAGAGAGTGCTCGCTGTGGCGAGTGCAAAGTATTCCTGACAACCAGCTAATCATTTACACTTGTTTGTGTTGCAAGAATAATTGCAGAAGGTGCAACATGGGGAGGGAGAAACTTCGCCATGTGTATGCTAGTTATTTGTTGCTGTGTATAACTTTCCTGTGTGTTTTCCTTGTGTTTGCGCAGAGGAGGCCAACATGTGGCCTGTGCAGTGTAGAAACTGAAGCGTTGATCAAGCTTGCAAAATGCAATTTAAATCAGAACAGTAAAATGACATAAAATCAGTGATGTGGACACAAATGGAATCTTTTTCATCATGCACAATGCAAATGAAAAAATTAGCTAATACTTCCCCACCAGAAAGAACAGGGGAAAAAGAAGAGTTTAGTACAGCCACATGCCAAAATACATTACTGCATGCAAGGCTAGAGCCAGCCCGTACATTTATACAGTGCATTGTTAAGATCCATTGGAAAGTGCAAATGCTAATTAGGAATGTGAACCAGATAACCTCAGCATCAGTTAAAGTCCAATTATTCCTACCGGGATTTCATGATACTAATCTGTTTGTCCTTCTTCCAGCGATCGTGCCCAGCTAGAGTTATTACAGTAATTGTACAGAGTTTAGTGCCAGGCTGGTGCTAGTGTGTCATTGTTCGCTGGCAGCTTGACAGCTTTTCCGAGGAAAGTGGCGATGTCATGTTTGCATATGTATTTGTGCAGAAAGATATGTGCAAACTCTTTCCATTTAAAATCCAGGCCCACAGCTGTGATACTTGTTAGTCTTGCTGTGCTCCTTGACTGAGCAGAAAGTGAGGTGAAGTTTCAGTTCATTGGGGTGCCCTGACCTTGCAGTTACTGTGCAGTGGAAATGATGCGTGTTGGTGCCAAAAATAAGTCCCTTTATAGCTGTTTGGCTGTGGGACTCTTTCTATCTTCGGGTTTTCCCTTGTCTGTAAAACTCGGTCTGAATGTGATCTCTTGTAATTGCTTTCAAACAGGAGGGGCATACCTGCGTGCTGCAGACAGCTTCCTCCCCCAGCCCTTGCTCAGCGTTTTGCATCCACATGAGACTGCAGCATCAGATGCAAAAATAGAACCGCTCCAAAATGCGACACTTTGGAGGCTGCAATAGCTTTCATTTCTAGGAAGCTGAGAGGGCTCTCTTCTGCTCTTCAGCTCCTCATCCTAGTTCCCTATCAGTGAGAGGAAGGTAATCTGCTCGTGAGTAAAAATAGAGTATGAGAGTAGACTAACGCTCTACACTTTAATCAGGTATACACCTATTAACTCCTTAGCGTCTGTGGAGGTGCACAGGGATCCCAGTATCACAGCCATGCTGGTTGTATGGGACTAGGGAGGCTGGCTGGGCCAGCCCCTGATTTGAGTAGGGTGATGGCCAGCACTGGGTCAGGCCAGCTGTGGCATTGCCTGGCCAATGCCTTGAAACCCCCCAAGAAGAGAGGTTCCTTGGCCTTGCTGAGAGTCCCAGTATGGCATTGCCCCTCCAGGGAGAAATTTGTCAGACAGAGGGTTGGATTCAGTCTGGAAGAAGCCCGAGTGGTGACAGGTCCTCAGCATGGGCGCACCTCTGCTGGAATAAAGCTAGGAAAGATGGCTGGTCTGGTAGGTTGGAGGTGACCCAGCAAGCGAAGGTGTGTTGTTCAGGGTGCGGGTGCATACAAAGAGAGCCTCGGGCTGCATCACCAAGGCAGGTGCCAAAATGCCCCGCAGACAGTTGCAAATGGTTGTGTTTCAGGGGCAGGGCAGTATTGCTGAACCGGGAGCCATACCAGCTCGAAGGAGATGTTTCTGAGAGAGGGTGTCTCCTGGCTCGGGGCAGCCAAGCCTACACTTGCACAGAAGCAAAATTTTCCCCTTGGAGATTGCAGTTCTGGATCCTGATAAAAGTTCCTCTGGCCCAACCAGCTTCCAGGCTGGGAAGCACTGTCCAGTATATAATATCTGAAATCTTCCTGATCTCTTCCTTATATCACACTAAATAGCAAAGAGGGTTCCTGGGGTCTTACTAGCACCTGCATGACAAGGAAGTTGGTGTCAAATCTCTGTACTACGTTGTTGGTTGCTCATTTCCCATGTAATTTTCTTCATTGCTTATCACAGTACAGTAACATATGGTTATGGTAGCTTGATTGCTGCAATACAGCGTTTATTATTACCTGAGGGTCCTGATGGACAAGAAGGTGAACAAGAGTCAACGATGTGCCCTGGCAGCAAAGAAGGCCAGTGCCATCCTGGGCCACATCGGGCAGTGTTGCCAGCAGGTCGAGGGAGGTGATCCTTCCCCTGTGCTCAGCACTGGTGAGACACTTCTGGAGTGCTGGGTCCAGTTCTGGGCTCCCCAGTACAAGAGAGACATGGACATACTGGAGAGAGTCCAACGAAGGGCCACAAAGATGGTGAAAGGGGCTGGGACGTCTCTCCTGTGAGGAAAGGCTGAGAGAGCTGGGACCGCTCAGCCTGGAGAAGAGATGGCTCAGGGATCTTACCAATGTGTATCAGTATCTGATGGGAGGAGTAAAGGAGACAGAGCCAGATTGTTCTCAGCAGTACCCAGTGCCAGGAAAAGAGGCAATGGATGCAAAGTGAAATACAGGAATTTCCGTTTAAATGGAAGAAAAAACATTTTTACTTTGAGGGTGAAACGCTGGCAGAGGTTGCCCAGGCAGGCTGTGGAGTCTCCATCCTTAGAGATATTCAAAACCCAAGTGGACACGATCATGAGCAACCTTCCCTAGGTGGCCCTGCACAAGCAGAGGGGTTGGACTGGGTGATCTCCAGAGGTGCCCACCAGCCTCAGCCAATCTGTGATTCTGTGAGTTTATTAATGCACAATACATATTTTGTGACTGAAGTGACAGTGTATCTATAACAAAGGCTTGCATTTTTTCACTTTAATAATGTTTGTTTATCATAAGTACTTTACGGCTTATGGGCTTAATCATAATAAAGGAAAACTTTCTCATTATTTTTCTGCATTAAGCAATACCAGACATTGTACCCAAATGTTCACCAATGAGAGTAATTGACTTTATAATAATCTTGTTATCCAGACAGAGCTAAGGTAGAAGTACTTAATTTTTGAGCTCCTCACTGTCAGTGATGTACAACATGTTATCTTGGTCTGGTGGTCTTGTAAGGGCATGGGGGTGGGATGGAGGGATATGGTCTGAAGAAGCCAACGTGGAGGGGTTTGAGCGTGGACTGTTTCTGGAGAAGCCAGTTAGGGGACAGGAGAGCCTTTTGTGGCCTTCGGCCTCCCTAGGAGGGAGAAGCTCAGCTCCAAAACTGGGGGAGAAGCTGGCGAGGAGAGAGGCCGTTTCTCCTCTCCCTTGCATGTGGGAATTGCTGGTGGGCACAGGCTTGCCAAGTTCACTGCTGCTGGCTCCTTTCTCTGGGAGCTTGACCAGGAGCCTGGAGGCTGTTTATTCCCATTCCAGCTTCGAGCAAGAGCCCTGGCCTTTATAAAGCTGCAGGGAGCAGGCTGTGAAAAGTGTAAAGTTTTTGATCCTGGACTTTTGTACTCATTTACACTGTTCAATCTATGTTTTGCATTCTTTCTGTTGTCTTGATTTCCCAAAGCTTAAGCAAAGTGTCTCTTTTTCCACACCTACACATTTCATTTCATCCCATTCATGCCTGAAAAATAGCTAAGAATATTTGGAGGAGACTCTTGCCATATTTACCTTTCAGAAAAACTCTTCATTTACATGGCCAGTATTTTATAGCATGAAGTCTGATGTTTTTGTTTGTTTTTTTTTAATCCACATTTTTTGGACTGCTGAGAATTGCTTGGCATTTTTGGCATTAACCTGTGATCCATAGTAATCAACAGACTGTCAGTCTTTCATCACCTTAGACTTGTCACCCCAAAATGGTGGAAAGCAAAGGTTTAGGATGGGTTGAGGAGCTGTATGAATTTGTAACTTGACCTTTCACTCCTCCTCCTCCCATTCTCTCCCTGCCAAAGCAGTGATGCCCATGCCTTGTCTGGCATGCTTATTTGCGCATACAGTAAAATAAAAGCAATTAACAAGAACACGGGAGGTCTGTTCAGTTGCTTTAATTATATGTTCCTAACTAAACCTTTTAATTTCCCATGGATTAATGCAGCAGCCTTCCTTCACTGTGTTTTTGTGCAATGTTGTTTTAGAAAGAGGGTGTGCATGCTAATGATATGTGGGTATGAAGCAGCAGTGCTGCATATACGCAGGTACACGAGGATTTGGAGGACATCAGCAGTGGCTCCATTGCCAGGCAGCCCCCACTCCCCAAATGACAGGAGCCCTCTAAATCCTGCTCCCATGGGAATCCTGCTCCTGGGAAGAGGTGCTCAGGGACAGCAGTAAGGCTGCAACGTGAGGCTCATCTGTCTGGACACTGATGGGTGTTTCTGTGGAGAGTGAGAAGGAAGGTGGTCTTGGTAAGGCTTCCCCTCAGCCATCACCAGTTCACACCTGGTGTCTGGTGAAGGGCTGTGGGAAGGGCTGTCAGTTATACATGGTATTTCTGACGCCCTCTCGCAGCACCGGCAAGGTTTTCCTGTATCCTGATGCAGCAGAAATTTTGTAGAAAGTGCCTGAGTACAACTTGGGCACCTTCCTACAGGAGAAGGAGGACATATTTTGTCACGGACAAAAAACGAGCCATGCAAATTATTCCGGGCTTGCCATACTTATTCTCACTTACCCGCAATGTGTAGCCAAACAAGAAATCCTGAGCATTGCTTTTTTGGGGGGATGGTTGGTTTTTACTACAGCACAGCCCCACACAACTGTTTCCTGCAATTCCCTACTAAAACACCATACCTTGCAGCTGCTAGCTCCTATTTCTCAAAGCTGACATCTGTGTAGCTGCACAGATTGGCCACAGAAAACAGCTCCTGCGTTGGCCTTGTTGGACTCTTAAAATTAAGAGGACATTGAAGCGAAGCGTCACAATTCAAATACATGTAAATGGTGCAGTGGTGCAGGCATAGTGTCTCTCAAAGCAGCTATCCTATAGAGCTAATCTGCTTATTTCTCTCTGTTCAGTATAACCACTTGGTTTGTTACCAAGTAGAAAAGCAAGAAATTTGGCAATTTCTGCTTATAGCTTGAATTTTGGCAGTTTCTGCTTATAGCTTGAATTTTGGCTTGAAGGCTCTGACTTTGTTCCCCTCTGCACACCAGTAGTGAAATCTTCTTTATCTGCCTGATCATCTCCATGGAGCATCAAGTATGAAACCACTAACCTCTTATTATCTACTTCCAAGTTTGAGGTGTGCAGAATTAACTGCACATTTGTTTGAAATTATAAAGGAGCTGGGGTATGGTTATGCTTCCTACTACAGGGTGGAAAGCATGCAACCAGCAGAACAAGGCCCTAGAGCTGTTTGCTCAGATGATGCTGGAAGACCCAGTAAATGAAGTTACAACAATACGCTTGCAATGCAATTCTGTGCCTGTTTTTTTCTCAGCTGGAGAACACTTGTTAGACTCTATCAGCCACACTCTGCAGTTTCCCCATCAATAAAAATGTAGAGGATATTTCCCTGCTTCCTTTCTAATATGCTGTCAGAGCCCCAGTAGAAATACCATATTTAACATAAATGAGGCTACGCTGCACCACTCCCTCCATCATCTCTCGTAATGTTTTTGCAGGGTGTTAGGCACCAACCATCAATTCTCTTTTTTTCTTTTCTCTTGGCTTGCTTACCACTTCTAAAATAGTTTGAGGCCAGCGTTGGGCTCCACGGGTTTGTTGGCATAGCTATGTCAGCTTGGATTGTGAAATATCCACCCCCCGGCCAAGGCTGCTGAGCTGGCAGCGCGGTCCGGGCACAGCTTCGGCGGCGGAGGCGTGTAAATTCGGAGGCGGCATTCCCTCCTCTTTTGTGTCAGCCTCCTGCGCTGCGTTTGAAGCAAGTAGCGTATTTCTAGTCTGCTTCATGTCATGTGTATGCTACAAATAAAGAAACTGCGGTGCTGACATCAACTAAAATATTTATGTATGCATGTGTTTGATATAAAGTGGGGAGATTTTTTCCTTTAGCTGAGATTTTTTCCTTTTCCTTCCCCTGCTTAGGGAAGCAGGCAGTGATGAAACAGTGGCCCAAATAATTTTGAATTGTTTATTGTAATTAATGCGTATCAAAGTTGGCACACATAGCTTATAAGGAGGACAATTCTGTCTGCGTTTGGTTTTTTGGAGATTTTTTTCTCAATCTCACATATAACACTGAGAACTAGGATGACCTGAATTTTTACTGTCCAATGTGAGAAATACTACGAAGCTTCTGCTAAGGGCTTTGGCTGTTGACAGTGAGATATCTCATCTAACGTGTTAGCAGTAAAGAAGGTTAGTGGGACACTGAAAAACTGCTTTCTCACCCAGCTGCGTTCCCAGTGAGATACTAGGCTCTTTCAGTGATTTCAGTAGATCGTGTATTATATTTCCCCATATGTTGGACAAAAAAGGCTCCTGGAATCAGTGCATATCGCTACTGAAGCAAGAAATGTCTCCATGTTCGGCTTTTCCTCCAGTGGATTGCCCCCCAGTCACAGCTCTCATAGTCCATGACCGGGAATATTTTGTACCGTTGTTTGTTGCTACTGTTGCACACAAAGAATGCTCCAGTTTGCTGAGATACGACCTCGGCGTGCATTTGAAGTTTCTCTTCTGAAAGACAGAAGAGATCTTCTAATTGAAACTTGAAACATGACATGTATTGACTTATTTTTAACTCTGCCAGATGACATGAACTTTTATGGAAAGCAGATCTGCCCCATTCAGCAGATTCTTATGAAGCTCCAGATCAATAGGTTTGAAAGATGGATGGATGAGTTTAAGTAAATAATTTTGCGGTTATTGATTTGAGAATTAAACAAAAAAGGTGTTACTTTAATGCTTATATTACTTTATTTTGCAAACGTGATTTTTTTTTCCTGTTCATTTCCCACAGAAACGTTCCAGAGGTCAAGTGCTATTTGACAAAGTCTGCGAGCATCTGAACCTTTTGGAAAAAGACTACTTTGGGCTAACATACAGAGACACAGAAAACCAAAAGGTAACCCACACAACTGTGGCTGGCCTTTGGCATGTGGACATCAGAGCTCCATGAGACACCCCCCAGGCAGTTGCAAACAGTTCAGAAGTTGTTACCTTCCTTGCCACGTTCCATAGACATAGCTTGAGCTATTGTTTTTTGTAACTCTCTACCTCTCGAGAGCATCCCCTGTGTTTTTCCCTGGCTTCCCTCTGTGTTGCCTGTTTATAACATGAAAGAAGTTAATCATATAGCTGTTTCCCTTTCTAGTATGATATATTTCATTACTGCCATAGATGAAAGTCAGATTTGCATTCAGAGATACACTACTAAACATATAATACTAAAATACAGCTTAATAATACTGTGGCTGGGATACAGATAGGCAGGTGTTGATTGACTGCTCCTGCTAACTGCTAAGATAAAGTAAGGCTTTAAGTCTTGACTTGCTTTATCTGGTGTTATTGTTGATTTGGCTAAAGACATAAGTCTTCAGAAGCAGTTGGCAGCAATAGTGAATCACGTTCTGCTTGTCTGCATCTCAACTTCGGTATTAAATAAGCTGTGTATTAACAGTGTCCAAGATGATCTACTGTGCAGGTGATATATATATATTTTTTGGACATGTTATGATGAAAGAGAGAGTATCAAAGGATAATTTAAAATATGCTGTGTGGTTTTGGCATTTTAAGATAAATATTTTGAAAGAAACCAATAACAAAACTTTTTAGCAATATGTGCTGTAGCCCAGTGGAGCTCACCAGGCGAAGGTATTTTGTGCTTTGCATGGCCTGAAAGGTCTTCCCTGATGCAGCTGGAGCTATTACTGCTTCTTCAGCTGTTTATGTCTTGTGAGAACAACAGTTTTATTTTCTAGGTTCCCTTTGTTTCAGTTATATATGATACAAAAAAATCAGTCCTTTTTTTCTCTCTTTTCCCCTTTCTTTACAGACTTCTAAATATAAGGATTTTGTTTCTGATTCAGAAGATCACTTATGCAGACACTTGGTCCATGCTAGTACAAGATAACACTTTAGCATATGCTTAGTTTTGAGTTGTGGTGAAAGTCAGGCAGATCTTTAAGTGCATTTCCAGATAGGTGTGCTTTCCTGTACTGGAAAGAGGAGAACGTATTCATTATTAAAAAGTGGTTTAGAAGTACTAAACTTTTATAGATCGACAGTTACTTTACAGAGCTAAACAGCTAAAAGAATACTGCCTGCCACCACATTTATTGATCAATAACGTGCATATTTTTAATATCAAAGTACTTAGCAATTCACCTCCATCCTCTGCCAGATAACTTCCAGCCAGGCAATATGTGTGCCCACATCACATGTCACCTTTGAAAACAGAAATCCTGGTGCATCTTTAATTTCTTGGTGTATAGTGTGCTTTCGTGCTCAGCAATAGCTGGAGCTCTTCAGGCTCATGTTTTGCACCACAGACTGGGTTTGGACAGCTGCAAATTGGTTGTTTTTGTTGGGGGGAGATTGTTGTATTCTGCTTGTTTGACATTTCTTTAGTATATTTTTTTCTCTGATACATTTTTTTCTCTTTCTTTGGAGAAAGTGGAACTTTCCTAGGGGAAGTGAACTTTTTGTTCTGGGCTGTGTGACACATTTTAAATATTAATTTGATTCTGTTAGAGGACAAGGCAGCGGCAGCACTAAGAGACCCCAGGCTGCTGTGCACCTCCTCCAGGGGAATTTCCTCTGCTCCTTGGCATCCATGGAGTAGTAACATATTGCCGTGATAATTCCCTACCTCCTCGGCAGTGGTTTTGTCTTCTGGAGTCACCGGGCTCTGCACGGCATGGATGGAGCAGCCCTGGTGCTGCAGTTCTGCCTCTGGTTTCCCCCCACGCTCCCTCTGCCTCCGGGGAGCCCCTCGTGCCCACGCCAGGTTGCAAATGGGGTGGCCCCTATGCCACGCTTGCTTTGAACCCTTCCAGGATTAGAGCAAAAAAACCAACCAACCAACCGAACAAAAACCCTTCTTAACAAACTTTTAGAAATTTAATTTTCCCAGAAGGTACTCTGGAAAAAGGTTTCTGCGGATTTATTTTACTAATTTCTGGGTTTTTATTTTTTATTTCAATCTATTCAGCCTTCAGCATCTGGGAAGGTTAATAAAAATTCTGCTTCTGCCCAGGGCCACATCTTGAAAGTTAGTGTTATCCCTGCCTACTGCTGCTCCAAGGAGAAAGGGGTGGCAGACCTTCGTGTGTTCTAGCTTTGACTCATAGCGCTGTTTTAAAAATAATATTTATTGTGTTTTCTAATTCAATCTGAAAAAAGGAAACATTTTCTTTGCAGAATTGGTTGGACCCTGCCAAGGAAATCAAGAAGCAGATCCGAAGTAAGTTTGTTATTGTTTGTGTGTTTATTTCAGGAGGTCTGGAAAACTTTCATTCTGGTGTATCTGGACCCCAAAATCTACACAAAAAAGCGTCTCCCTCCAAACTGCTATCTGTGTTTGTGAAGACATTGGACCCCTGTGGCACCGAGTGGGGTTGCGAGAGGCAGAGGGGGCTCCCCGGCACGCAAGTGACATGTCATGGGCACCACATGCCCATCACTGCCCAGCCCCTCTGATCCTCTGGGCTTGTTCCTAAACCACTGGGGTAACTCACCGCTCTCGGGTTGAAGGGCCCGTCCCACTGGGGTGCTCCCAGCACCGGGGGCTTGGCAACCCCCTCTCCCCAGCGCCTCGCCCCGGCCCCGCTGCCCACAGGGTGAGGGGACAGGCGGGATGGGGCCACGTCCCCCTTCTCGATGCCTTGCCCCAGGAGAGCACGCTCCCCCCGGGGCGACAGAGCCTATTTCACCGTCGTCTTTTGCATCCTGCCCTGAGTCTCTGGCACAGGAATTACCTGCATCTTTTAGGTATTTTACCCCATGAGTGCAGGAGGTTGCTGAGGCTCATAACACATGAACTTGCTTTGCTGAAAACAACTTGACATTTGCAGAGATGCAAAAACCTGAAGTTTGACATTAAGCAACGTAACCTTAGGGACTAGGCCACATATATAAATTATTGCTTTGTGTGACTGATATTTATATCATATCCAGGAATGCTGCTCATGTCCCATACTGAAATACTTCACTAATGCAAAGATAGCACTCTATCTAAAATATCTTTCCTTCCTGCGTTTCAAAAGCTTGAACTTTGCTCCTAAAATGACCGTTCAATTCATAGAGAACCAGTCAATTTTCTGCTTCACATGAATATTTTAAAAAGCTCGGTAGTTAAATTTAGCCATCTGCTACATTATAAGTTCAAAAACCTTGTCAAGACTGCCAGGCTCAAAATCTGACCTGCCCTTTTCCTCCCCCGTCACTTTTTAAAATTGATTAAATGTTTGTGTGTGTGACTTCTTTGGGCAGGAAAGCCTCAGTAGATTTTTTTTCTTTGCACATTTTGTAAATGATCTCTTCTAGCACTTGCACTTTCACAAGCAAGTACGTCTGGTAGTTCACATTTCTTGGGTCAGGCCCGGCAAATGAATCACTTCCCTCTCCAAGATTCAAAGGGTTAATTTACACTGGCTGGAAAACTTCCCCGCTTACTATGAGCAGCCACACCTTTCCACCAGTATTATTTTCATTAAAAGTAAGCGATCTGCAATAAAAAGTAATGAAAATCTGCCTTTTTTTAATCTCTTGAGAAGATGGATCTGGAGAGGAAGGTGCTGTAGGCCTCGATGAGTCAGGTTATGCTGATGGTCAATGCAAGTAAAGCAGCTCAGCTCCACAGCACTGATTTGAAATGCATTTAATATGTGCCTGAGCCATGAGATAGACAATGAAAGGTTGTGACAGCGAGAGATTAACCGGGGCAGAAAAGTCTTGTCCTGGACTTGACGTGGGGGACAGTTGTATTTGCAGAAGATGACAGCAATAATTTGCTTGCTCTGTACAATTCACCCCAGAAGTTTGGAACAGGAGAACGGTGGAAAAGTAGGGCTGTCATCCATGACACTTTCCAAAACACATATATATAGCCCTGCTAAATGCTGGTTGAGCTGTACAGCACTCAGATATCTGTGATTCCACTGCAGACCACAGGGATTTTATCCCAGTGGCTGAGAAATGAGGCTGTCGCTGTGTGTGCAGCCCCTGGTTTGCACCCCATTAGTTATAACCCACTAACTTGCACAGTGTTAGGTTTTATTTAAACCCCTGTAAGTAAGGGGTGAAGGCCTCTTACTCTAGTATCTTAAAGCATCCATGCTATGCGATAGGCTATATTACAGGTTTGATTTATTTTGTGTGTGCCAGAGGAATAGAGTTTTGGGCCATGGCCCCTTCCCTCTGTCATGGGGCCAGGTGTCACCCACAGGCTCCACTCCCACCTCGGGGCCAGTCCACTCCCCAGTGGGACCGCGCCCCATCCTCACTGCCAGCCAAATCTTCGTTCCACCAGTTTTTATGGCCCAAGAGAGTGGAAAAGTTCCTAAACTCAAGGAGCCCAAAAGTCTCACCGAGAGCTGAAGTCCTGATGGTAAATGTCAAAAGTCTTCTCGCACATTGAGCCTGTTTTCTTGGGTGTGTGGATGACCGGAGTGAATGGGGCTTTGCACAGGATGAAATTTCCTTCTCGTCTCTGAATAAATACTCCCAAACACCCAATTAGGACAACCACACAGTACTTCCAGGCAAGCAGACCTGTCCAGCATATAAGCTATCTTACCAGAGAGCGCACCAGATACACCTTCAAACCCCATACTCTTTAGGAGGTACCTAGGCACAAGGTGCCCCTGAACTGAAGATCATGGGGAAGCCCTACCCAGGTTTGTAAGGAAGTGTCCTGTTTTCAGTCTTCCTGAGCACTTCCTCATTACACGGCCGATACGGACTGCTGAGAGAGATCTGGTTATTTCCAATTCGATTTGTACTTTAACATCAATGTGTTTCAGAAAACAGAAGTGTCATTACTTTGACTTTGGTTTCTTGACTGCAGAAATACTGTAATTTATGTGGTAGAAGTATATATAAGAGGTGTATCCCACAACAGAGGCCTCGGTGAAAAGTCTTGTTACTGAAAAACCACTGTGTTGCTTGTAAGAATGCTGTGGTTTGGGGGTTTGTTACCGCTTTTTATTTGTATTCGAGACATGTGCTGCTATAACCTGTTCCTTTTTTCAGAATAACTTTTATATTTGCATACTATGTTCAGCTCTTTCTTTTTTTTAGTCTTGATATTCTTTCTTTACAACATTTAAAGCTAGCTCTCCAAAAAAAAATTCACAAACTGTAGTGACACAAACCAGTATCCATCCCATGGGTCACCTAAACTTACTGAAATAACTAAATAAGAATTGCCCAGTGTTATGTACTGTTTTTCAGCCATGCTCTCTGTGTTTGTCCTTGCAGTTTTGTCTGCACAATAATTTATGGCTGCTGGAGACAGGAGCTATGTGCTGAGGCAGCACTCTGAGAGGGTGCTGTGAGCTGGTTTGGGCAGCCAGAACTCGGCACATCACCCCGCTCCAGAGCCCGTTCGTACTCTTGCTTGCGGTGTTTCCAGCGCCTCTGTGTTTTGGGTTATTGGTTTTTAAAGCTTGTATAGGCTGTGTTTTCAGATGGTTAATTCCAGTGAGCATTGTTTTCAGACTGAGGGGGTTTTTTTAGTGTTAGTAATAAATTACTGCTCCCTTAGGGTCCTGGCTTCAGTGGAAATCTTACTAAATAAGAAAAGAGCTGTAAAATCTGATCTAATACTGTAATTGTGAGAGGGGAAAAGCAGTATCTTCAGAATGATGTATGGGAAAAAGATACTATATCCTGTTCTTATGAATTGCTTGGCTGGGGTATTTTTAAGTCTGCTGGTAATTGAACAGTATGAGCATCTCTGTTTGCACTTATAGTATACTTTCAGTCAATCTGTGTTCTTTTCCAGGTGGTGCTTGGCAGTTTGCATTTAATGTGAAATTCTACCCTCCAGACCCTGCCCAGCTATCTGAAGATATTACCAGGTGTTTAAAACATTAAATACCTTTCTAGAAGGGGCTTAAAAGCTGTTTGTAGTAGCGCTTACACTCTAATTATCCAAGAAAAGGAACGTTTTGTATTCCCATTGGCTTCCTTTCTCTTATGTGTTTATGGAAAATATGCAATGCTTTGGCAGAAAAGACACTGTGAACGGTGTCTCTCCTCTGAGCTAAGAAGACTTTTGTATAATTTAACCCTAAAACCCAGCTTTTCCAATATACATATTCCTGAGAGTTGATTTTAATGTTTACAAAGATGTCCGATGCCCATTTTTTCCAGTGGTAACAAGTTGTTATTGTATGTAAAATCATAACTATGAAAGGAAAGAAGTGGAATGAGAATAAGCATGCGTGTAAATTTTGTATGTCATTTGATGAGGTAAGCCACTGATGTTCACAGTATAGGGAATACGGTGGTAATGAATGGTTGCTCCCTGCTATCCAAGTCACTTAGCTCTGCAATCTGCACCTCTACTCTTTGGTTTTGTATTCAAATTGCAACCACAACCGAAAAAAACCCTCACCGGGTTTCCTCCTTGGTATAAGGCAGGAAAACTTCTGAGCCATGACGAGTCTTGTGCCATCAGCAAACCATTCCCTAGCCTGTTACATTTTGCAACCTGTGGATATTTTTAACCTTCATTTATTTGTGGACTACTTGTTGCTTTTAAGGTAGCATGAAGCCTTTGGCTTAGATCAGAGGTTCCCTGTGCTAGGCAGTGCGCAGAAAGACAGTGTGCCAAGAGCTCACACTTGAACAGAGGTCTTCCAAAAGAAAGGATTGTTTTTTTCCTCGTCGCCCTCAAATCTCCCCTGGGAACTCCGTGCTTTCACCACCAAGCCAACACTCTTCACTTTTTTTCTGTTTTCTTCTATCTGGTGATCCCTTGCACTGTTTATCACCATGGTTTTAACAGCATTTACTGTTTAAATGTATTTTTGAGAAAGCTCAACAGTTTGCTAAAGAGACAACTTACGTTTTTTGAACAGCTTGGAGTTCAGCTACCCTTTAATGAATGGTATTTGAGCTTTTTAATTATTTTTTATCCTTAAAGAAAAGAATTATCGGGTAGCTATATATCTAATGATTTATGATAGAATTCTGGTATGTTTAATGGGTAATTCTCCATCTAGGTCACTAAAATAAGTAATAACCTATTTTATTAAGAGATCTCCATGCTGCTTTATAAAGATAAATTAGGCGTTGCTACCCATAAGTTAGGCAAGGTGGTTTTTTTCACAGTTATTATCCTTATTAACGCCTGAAAAACTTTGGGCTTGGGAGTTGTCTGCAAATTAGTAGAGGAACCGAGGCCTCTTGCCAGTGCTTGGGCGGTGCTCCTTTGGGGACGGCGGTGGAGGAGCACTTTCTGAGCCGTCTTGGTGCTCCATTGCAGGTACTACCTCTGCTTGCAGCTGAGAGATGACATTGTGTCGGGTCGGCTGCCCTGCTCGTTCGTCACCCTGGCCCTGCTGGGCTCCTACACCGTGCAGTCAGAGCTCGGCGACTACGACCCCGACGAGTACGGCAGTGACTACGTCAGTGAATTTCGCTTTGCACCGAATCACACTAAAGAGCTGGAGGATAAAGTGATTGAGCTGCACAAGAGCCACAGGTAGGCAGAGGGCATCAGTGTGGGCTGTAGCCTGCCTTCAGGTACCAGCCTGGTGCATCAGGAAATGTTAAAACCTGCTGCAGTACACCTAATAAGAATATTTTTTGAACGAGATGCCCCTCTGTGTCTTTGGTTAGAGAAGAGCTTTGCAGCATGAAAGGTAACAGGATCTGCACCAGAGCTTTGGCTCTAGTAGGTACCTGGCCATCTAAGGGGTACAGCTGTAGTTCTGATGGGCTGAAAGTGTTTTCCAGGTGCTGGATTTTATTTTGGACTCTTGTTTCCTTAACACTGATGCTGGAATTCGTTCTTTTCTTCAGGGGAATGACACCTGCGGAGGCTGAGATGCATTTCCTGGAGAATGCCAAAAAACTATCAATGTATGGAGTAGATCTCCATCATGCCAAGGTATGGACTCTAGTTCTTTCACCGGTCATCTTTCTCCTGTGGCATAGTACTTGAACCTGCATGGACTCCCTGATTTATTCTTTCTTGCTGTTTTGAGGCAGGCATTTTATGGGATACATCATGCGTCAACATGAGGAAAGGTGACTATAGTGGTATAAGCATAAATATATCTTGTAACTGTAACATAACCTAGCCTATAGATTCAAAGATGTTGCACATCATCCTTTCATGTTGATTAAGCAACCAAATCCTTTGGGAAAATATTAAATGGACAGAGTAATGAGGAAGGATATTAGAAGCTGTCCAGAGAGTGATCAATTGTCATTCCATTCAGCTACATTTTCCAATTTAGTAAGGCCAACTATAGTATCTTAACTAGATAAGCAGATCATTTCTAACACTGCAGAGAACTTTCAAGCAATTATTTAGCCGTGCTGGAAACCTAATCAGATTGATAGTAATGGGGAGACAGCAGCTTGTCTCTCTTCTGAAGTGTGCTTGTTGCAGTTGACTGGTAGGGTAGTAATTCTGCTGGAAACATTCTCCTATGAAGTAGTTCCTCTAATCATTGGCAGGTTAAGTTATGAATAAAACATGGTCATTCCTATTGTGGCTTGGGAGAGCCACCTACCAGCCTTGTGTTGGTTGTCTTTGGGGGGGGGGGGGGGGGGCGGTTGTTTTGTTGTTTTGTTGTTTTTTTTCCAAAAGAAATAATTGCTATTTTTTTCTTCACTCTTCAAAGTAAGGCTAATGGATTTTAACATCTCTGAGGTTAGCAAGCATCCTTGGCAAATGAGTGCTGAACAAAGAATCCTGAACTGTGGAGAGTGCTGCATTTTCTATAAAGGTCAAATTACTGTAAGCCTGGTTTTATGCTGCAGCAGATCCTTTCAAGAACCAAGATAAATTTGCAGCTCAGATCTTGAAAGGGCCTGCAACCGTGTCCCTGGGGCATTTCGTAGGAGCTGTGTATGTGTGTTACAGAATTCAAGGCAATCTTTTGTGTTCTGTTAATTGCCTTCACTGAAAATGAAAAATCTGGCTATGGCTCAACAGGCAGCACTCTACCAGGAGGCATGCCACTGCTTTCCCTGTGTCTTGCAGATAGGCACAAAATCTTGAGGCATATTAGGAGCAGAGATAGAAATGGATTGGTAAATGTCACTCAGTAGCTTTTTTTCAACATCCTTCGTCCAACACAAGAAATCTGCAAAACAGCAGCAAAGTGAGTTCCTGTTCTAAATATGTTACAGGCTTCATTACTGAAAATTTAACATAGCATGGCATTAAGGCCTAAGCATTTTTTTTCAGAATATTGGAGAAAGACTGTGAAATTTAAGATATCCTGAGATAACACCCCCCCCACCAAAAAAAAAAAAAAAGTATTTACCCAATTTTACTCTTCTGTTTTTCATATGGAAAGACTCGGAGCAAGAGAAGTTGGTAGACAAGCCGATCCCTCTCTAAAGTGATGTTCTTGATTTAAAAAGCTGCAGTGCTAACCGAATTGGATCTGTCTGGGTTAAGAAACCCAACAGTAATCTTGGAAACTGAGCTGAAAGTGGAAAAAGTAGACTCTGCATGAGAAGTAATTTTTAGTTTTAATTAGGTCTGCCAGTGAGATCTGATGGTATCAGACTAGGGGACAAGTATCTCTGTGGATGTCTTTTTGAAGTCACGCTGTGGCAGATGTCTCTATGTAAATGTCAATTAATTAAGGCTGTCCCGGTATCTTAGGTATTCAACAGATGCTGGACTTGCCAGCTGCTGTTAAAACTAGTTCTCAATTATCCAACGCAAGGCTACGATAACAAATGTACTCAAGTAGACAGATTTGTCCTCTGGGCTGTCACCGCTCTGATAGAGCCTCCCATTTGTATGCAGAGCTGCAGGGATGTGCAGCTCAGTGTCTTGTGCCTCGGCCATTACAGCTAACAGTTTTTTGTGCTGTGCAACCGCATCGCTCCTGAAAAAACTCAAATTCTCCTCTTACTCGGATTTCATTTTACACTAGTAGTATCCCATTGAAAAGCAGTCTCTGACACTGACAAGTAAAAGAAGCTGTGAATGGACTTGGGTCTTCTGCAGGGGTGGAGATGAGGGAAGAAGGCATTTCTCAACAAGTTTTTGAGCAAGTATATCAAAAGAAGGAGCCCCTTGCACCTGCAGCTGTGTGCTGTATGTGAGCACGCATGCATTTCAGGCATTTGCCAGCCAGCGGGATTACTGGCAATGAGACTTTCTTTTTTAGAATTTATTCACTGTATTTAGATGTGACTCTTTGCTTAGGCAACTGTGAAATTGAAGTCCACTGAAAAAAAATCAACTTTGTCTCTTCTGTAGTACCTCACAATGATAGCATGTGAGAGCTTTATTTAGAAAAAAATCAATCTTTAAGGGGTTATACCATCATTGTTGGAACATACATCCTTTATTGATGTGTTTTCTAACACTGGCTTGACTTGGGGCACTAACTGTATGTTGTGTCTCTGATTTTAAAACAATTTTTTTGTATTTCAAGCTGTGCCATAGCCTTTTCATCACGACTGACCATGCGTGCCTTTGTGTTCATCTTAAAATGTAATCAGATTTTCACTGTGTGCCTAAAAGATGGCTTGTCGGGAAAACCAGAGAACAAGGATAAATTCATTTCATGATTATCATAGGGTGACATCTTCATAGCTTCTGTTGTCAGACTTCTGTAACTTTAAGTTACTTTAAAATAATTACCAAAGAACTCTGTGCTTTAAGGTGGATCCTTCTTTTCTCTAGCAGTATTAGTACTTAGGTAAATGAAAAAAAACAGAATTATACAGGCTAGTGGTGATAGCAAACAGTGAAGATTGGCTTAAGACTATCTGAAGGCTTCTAAAGGAAAGAGAAGTATAAACTTCTCACTTTAAAAAAATGCATAATTTGGGGTATATTCTGATAAAGATTGTGGCCAAATCTTTTATAGTGCTAATGTGTCTAACCTACAGCTTCCCTGTCAAAAATGGGTTATAGGACAAGCACAGTTGCACACTTCAAAAAGAATCTTTCTGGTCCAAATGCCCAACTTTCTGCCCGCTGGTTGTTTCAAAGTGAAAATACTGAGCATAGGCACAACAGCATTAAAGAAACTAGCAAACAAACTCAAGCCAAGACGAGCAAACTACAGAAGAAAAATCAATCTAAGGATTCACAAAGCTTAGTCATGGAGATGAGTGATGCCGGGAGAAGTA
Source organism: Ciconia boyciana (assembly GCF_034638445.1). NCBI lineage: Eukaryota > Metazoa > Chordata > Aves > Ciconiiformes > Ciconiidae > Ciconia > Ciconia boyciana. Next base: position 55,240,874 of record NC_132935.1, on the reverse strand, counting down.
AATTTGTGTGCTGTCCTACTTGCTTTCAATCTGGTATTTATGCTAATAACATTTTTTTTATTATGCTAATAAAATTTTGCTATACAGTTAATATAAGTCTTTTAATAACGTCTAAAAATTCCCCCCTCTATTTGGAGTCTTTCTAAAATATAAGGAATCATTCGCAATGCTCAGTTTCTCTCACCCTGCCCAACCTTACTATTACTTGCATGAATGCAGTCAGTGAGTAGGGTAGCTCTCAGAAATCAGGTCACTACAGCTGATGCATTAAAAAGACGTAGCTCAGATAGAAACACACTATACAAGAATCTCTAGTGCTGTGGAGAGAAATATTCAACAAAGTGCATTGCTTGCTTTTCCAGGATTCTGAAGGAGTGGAAATCATGTTAGGAGTGTGTGCAAGTGGTCTCTTAATATATCGAGACAGACTCAGAATAAACAGGTTTGCCTGGCCAAAGGTTCTGAAAATTTCCTACAAGAGGAACAACTTCTACATCAAAATCCGACCAGGGGAGGTAAGGGCATCCTGACACTCTTTAGTGAATGAACTTTTTCAAAAAACCTGTGTTCTCATGGATTTGTTGATTTGTCACGTCTTACAAGCATTTAACATTCCTCTCCATTTATATTTTTTAAGTTGTGCTGATTTTCTTAGGAAAGATTAGGTAAATATTTAAAATACAGGTAAAATCTTCTTTGGTGTGTTTCTGTTTACATCCATGAACTAACATAAAGAATAAATATGGCCATCTGCATGTAAAGAGCTCATCCATATTATGAATACTTTGGGACTTTAAGTAACATATTGCTTATTCATGGAGTGCTCATCATCTACCGTCATGTTGTATATTAAATTTGTGTCTATTCATCTTACCCACTAAGAGACGTAGACAGGCCATACCAAATTTTATAAGTGTATCAGACTAGTAAATTTGGAGTCTGAGTAGAAATCTGGAGACGGATAAAAATGGAGTCAAGCATCCGTCATTCAGCAGTTTTGGTAGCTCCACGCATTAGCCCTCCCAGGCCCACAGGAGCTCCTCTTCTGACTCTGGAGAAGGGGATGTGAAAGCTCATACAGTGAGTGCCCTCTCGTGGCTCAGCCGGATGCACAGCAAATACCTACCGCATGGGTTGAACGTGCACCAACCCAGAAATAAGATGATAAATCTTAGCAAAAATCCCAGGAGGAGTTCAGGATCATCAGAGGCAAAGGAGTGTCTCCATTTTAAGTGCTGGTACAATAATCGGTCTGCGATAGATGAAAAACCCATATCCATTTTAGAGGGTGGAGCTGTATACCAGGACAGAAATCACCTGGATGAGGACTGGCCTTTCTCCCTTAGTGCAATATGGCAGTTCGGAGTCCCGAGCCAATGTCTCCAGTGCTGGCTTCATAAGTGACCTGGGAAATCTGCTGGGGCCCCCCGCCGGCCCCAGGGCCTGAGTCCTAAACCAAAATCCACAAACCTACATCTCCTGCCTCTCAGCAAACAGTTTTAGTAATCAACTTCCCAGTCTTGAGTTTGCTTTTTAAAAAACACTAATAGCCACTGATGTTCCCAATGCCTGCACTCAAGTTCTCCACCACTAAAGTCCTACTGAGCTCTGCTGGGCTTGGTATGTAGCGTCCTGCGACCAGGTCATAGTTCCTTATGCAAAATAATCAATGCAATCTCTTTCCAAATGACATTTGATGATAATGTGATTCACCATCCCATGTGTCACTTATATCATTTATTGTTTTGCTGTTTCCTGCCTTGTTTCTCTTTGTCAGCTCCCTGTAGGGATCCAGGCTCCCTTCCAGGTGCCCTTCTGCCTACCTTTCCCCCATCACAGCAACACTATTTCACCTACTCAGCTATCTGCATGTAGCCATCAACGTGCTACAGCGGTTGTAGCTGGCACAGCTTTCGCATCTGGAATATATAAATCTGCAGCACAACCTAGAAAGGTCTCTTAGTATCCCCAGCCGACCCTTTTCAATTACCTGTCTTTTCCTCATCCTTCCCAGGAGATAAATTCACTAAAAACACTGTGATTTACTAACTGTAGTTCTTTCACTGTAAATCTCTTTAATCTAAGGCTGTGTGAGACCAGCTCAGTCCCTGGGGACTATTGCTCCCCTCCAGGCTATTATCAGGCTTCCCACTGTTGTTTAAACTGGTGAAGTTAAAACAACAGGGTTAAAACACTTAAATGATGTTTTTTTCAGAAGTCTCCCAAGTCTTAACTGATCTCTTTGTTACTATAGGGCATAAAACATCACTGTCACCATCAAAACCCTCTTGTTCATTATCTGGGTTTCACCCCAAAAATGATCCTCAAAGGTTGCCTTGATTACCACTCACAGCTTCCTTCCCAGACAGTAGTCTGTAGAATATGTATATATGTGGTTATATACATGAGCATATATGTTCACCTTTGCAATGAGATGATACAGACAGAGGAAATGAAGATGAACTTGTGTATACTGTTTAAAAATAGATGCACAGCATCAAATACATACTTCTTCTTTTTTCGTACCTAGTTTGAACAGTTTGAAAGCACTATTGGGTTTAAGTTGCCAAATCATCGTGCTGCAAAGCGCTTATGGAAAGTGTGTGTTGAGCACCATACATTTTTCAGGTATGTGGATTTCTTTTCCTAAAGGTGTGATATAAAACACAACAGAAAAGACCAATTCTGTCAGCAGAGACAGAACCCTTCAGATCAAATTGTCTTTTTGATCACGAGGTATCTCTGAGCAGTCAAGGGAAGGTTACTGCTTCTTCAAAATTTGAAATGTTTCACCCAAATTATTCATACTATTTCAGATAGATACTGAATGTTTAAAATCACCATATGGTCCCAATTAATCATTTTGCTTTATCTGTGCCATGATATTATCAGCTGCTATAATTAAAGAGACGAAGGACTCTGCTGCACTTCTGCACATATGCTTGCATAGGGAGAACAACTTATATGGAAAGTTACTGGGGGGTGTGGGTAAGAGTTTTTTTTTTTTAAAATGAGATTTTTATTTAATTACATATGAAAATACAGACAGTAGTCGGTGGTGTATTCTTTGGTCACCCAGCACACCCAATCCGTAGCTGTAATTTTTATATTACTGAGGAATTTTGCAGCTATGTTTTTGACATCTAAGAAGACCTGAGAAAAGTTTGGGATAGTGGAATAAATGCTGTAATTAGTTTGTGCTGAGATAGTCAGCAAAGAGATACTTCACAATGGAAACTCAAAAGGGTGAGATTTTCAATGGGCGTGAAAGGGCATCCAGTGCTTAAAAACCCCTCTCAAGATATTTGGGAAGACTGAAGAATTTCTCTCCTTTCTTAAAACTATTGGCTCAGGCTGTCTGTAGGTTCATATGAAATGCAGTCTTAGCAGCAAAAGATCTAAAAAGAAATTGAGTGTGCGTTTTTTGGGAGTTTCCTGATTTCTAATGGAAAATCGATGTCTAAAGCATAAACTCCATAGCAGGAGAATGGCTTCTTCAGCAAACTCCCATAGCCAAAATACAGAGGGTGGGAAGGCTCTAACTGGAAAAATGTCTGCCTCCTTGTGAATGAATACTGCCCGGCATTCACTGGAAATCTGTTCTGGCCCTGTCCTCAGCAGCACCATGTTAAATTTGAAGTATGAGAGATATATCTGTATTTCAGCCTAGATCAGGGTCCCCGATACAAGCAACACCTTATTTTTAGGTTTGGTGATTAGAAAATAATAAATCTGATTTTCAAGCAGGAAGGGACTGAGTGATTCTCACCCGTTAGGAAGAACTCAGCTTTTCAAATGCATTAGCAAAGCAGTTTTGCCATGCTGTATGAGGGGCATCCTTTGATTCCCTTTTAGCCGCAGACCCGTGAGGCACAGGTTACGATGGAGAGCGATACCCAACAGTCGTCTTCTCTCCTCTGCAGAAATAGCGGACTGATTTTTGGAGGAGGAGGAGTAATGGGTGCACTGCTTGGTGTGTTTTAGGCTCCTGCTGCCAGAAGCACCTCCAAAGAAGTTCCTCACGCTGGGCTCCAAGTTTCGCTACAGCGGCCGGACGCAGGCCCAGACGAGAAGAGCCAGTGCCCTCATAGACCGTCCCGCACCTTACTTTGAGCGGTCTTCTAGTAAACGTTATACTATGTCTCGCAGCTTAGATGGGGGTAAGGTCCTCTAAATTGACTTTGTCAAAAGTTATCATCACGGTGGTCACTGCTTTAGATTAGGTATAAAACTTGTCATCTCATCTCCTCGAGCTTTGGCTGAGTGGAGGCTGTGAGTACCTGCACGTTCACTGCAGGGGTAGGGGAGGATGCAGAGAAATACTGTGCTAAACATACTGCTGTGGTCCTTACAAAGTGTTTGCCTGGAGGAGGTCCTTGGGAGCCCACTCTTCGTGGAGCCTCTCTCCTTGGCCTCACACCTGCAGAGCACTTCCCCGCTTTGGGGAAGGATGGGGCACCTGGACCTGCCAGCCTGGACCTGCCTGCCTGAGCAAGTCAGGCTTCAACGCTTTTTCAGGGTTTGCATGAGTAACTGTTTGGGTTTTGGTTTAACTTGGCTTTTTTTCCTATGTAGGTTTTTCATTTAAGTATGTGTTACAATTCATAAATGAATTATTTCCCTTGATTGAGTAATAACACTTGCTTCTGATTACCTCGTGTCCTAGTCAGATGAGCACTATCAGGCTCTTTCCATACATTACTTTTCAAGGTGTGAGAAGGCGAGTAACATACTCAGGTTTATAGTATGTCCTTCCTCCCCCTCTCTTTCTCCGTGGTTCATGGAGGTCACGGTTCTGCTGCTCCCTTAGGTTAAACCAGAGTGTGATTCAGAGTCTCAGCTACTTCATCAGCTGTTACTGTTGTCAGCTATTGGGTAAAAGGAGGTTGTAGTTTATTTTTGTGGAAAAAAAGACTGAGACTAAATTCCGAATTGCTACAGTTTTAAAAAAAAGGTGAATTCTCTCACAGACTATCACAAATGAATTGCAATGAATATAGCTGATGGTGGGGAGGGGGAGAAGCTTTGATTTAAAAGTACTAGTGACAAGCCTTCTTTTCTCCCCCTAAAGGTGCTGCTTGTCATTAATAATTTTGGAATCTTCTAATTCTGATGTGCTTCTTGCTCGTTACCAAGCAACTGGTGACCTGATTGCTGTGCATGTGTCTCAAAGCAGAAATTACCCTTCTGCATTATTTTGTTTGTAACATCTAAACAAGATGTCTCCCTCTGCTCCCTTTGCTTTCGCCTGCCTCCTAAGCTCATTCCCAAGAGACAAGATAGCTGAAACGCTTTTCCCCAGCATGTTAGACTCTGCAAGGTTTTTATGATGTTAATTTGCATAAGTACAAATGAGGAAAAGAGGTTTTTTAATCAACACTTATGATTTCTTCACTAATGTTGTTACTGTAACGCAAATGTGGCTGTAACATTCTGCATCGCGGTTACACTGTTATCCCGGCCCTGTCACTTGTTACAGATGCAAGTAACTTTATAAATTTGAATAGTCATATTGACTTAGAAATTAATTACACAATAGTTAAGAGCAGGGTCTGGGTATATTATTAATGTTTTGATTACATTCTATCTGTAAATTTACAGTTTATTTCAAAATCATTTTTATATATTTAAGTTTGCTGACTTATTGAACGTTTACATCCTAAAATATTCTGGTTTGGTCCACTGAATTGAATGCCATCACTTCCCAGAATTTTTTAGGATAATGAGCTCACTTAACTGGCAGACTTGAATACTTGATAATACAAAGATCCCATTTCTTGATTGTCAGATATTATGCCTGTGTTACATCAATATTGTCATTTCCTGTAATGCAGCACGTTACTTACCGTGCATTTGATCTGCATTGTTATATTCTGACGGATTTCCAAAAAAATCTCTTCCATCCCCATGGCTGATGTCATAGCTGGTTCTCCTTATGTTTCCTGCCTGATAACAGTGGCAACGCATTGATTTTTTCTGATGTTTTACTACAGTAGCACTTTTAATGGCTTGCTAACATTTAACAACTGTGTAATGCACACATTAGCTACAGTAATGTGTGTATACACATCCATAATATATGTTTATGCATATAAAAGCTACAAGCTTTATTTCAAGTAAACAGTTTATTTAAATGTATGCACATGCTTCTGGTTTCCTGAAACATGACATAGTTGTGTTTTCAGCAATATCTCAAATGTTTTACTAACCCAGCTTTTTAATTTTATGCAGCTTCTCAGCAAAAGCTATTTCAGACTTTCCCTCTTTAAATATTTGCTTTTAGCATCAGTGAATGAAAACCATGAAATGTACATGAAGGATTCTGTGTCTGCTGCAGAGGTTGGTACTGGCCAGTACGCCACAACAAAGGGCATCTCTCAGACCAACTTGATAACCACTGTGACTCCAGAGAAAAAGGCAGAAGAAGAGAAAGATGATGAAGAGGGCAAAAAGAAAAGAGCAGAGGAGGTCACCCCGGTCTCGGCAGTACGCCATGACACCAAGGTAGAGTTTTGAGGGTTTTGTATTAAACTGACCTGCCTGGAGAGCGCTCAGAGAAATGCAGGATTGTTAGGAAGGGAGGAGATGCCTAGTTCCATGAAAGGAAACTAGAATATACACAGTTGTATGTATGTGTATATACATGTCTTGAATCAATATTTTTATAGTCCTTTTGCATTTCGTATGATGTTGTAAAAGTCAGTTCCTGCCTCAGACTGTTTTTTGAAATCTGTTTCACAGTCAGCGCAGTGTTTTTTACGTGGCATTCAAGAGCTCATAAGGAGAAGGAGCCTAGCAGTGCACGTTTTGCTCCTTTGGTCTTCAGTCATATTTTGACTTTAGTATGGGCATCGTTTTTTTTTTCCTTGACAAGGCAACAAAATAGTTCTGTGTTCTTGTATGTAGCTCTGTGCTTTAAACTACTATATTTTTCTCATTTACTTCTCATAACGCTCTGTTTCCTTGCATGTATTTCAATGAGCATTTTTCTCTATTAACTTTTGGATATTAATATACTATTACAACCTTTTTTTTCTGGCTTACAAAAGTGTTTGCTTCCCTCGTTTGAAGTTTTGCATTGAAGAAAACTGTTTTTGTTGATGATTCTCTGCTCAGTTGTTAAATTTGATTAATCCCTCACCATCTCCAATCCCATCACCACTGCATACACGTACACGCCTGGCTGTGCATTATATCTACTGAGTTATTAAGATGGGGTAAATCAAACGGGGACAGAGAAGATACTGAATTTCAGAACTTGACAGTGAAGAGAAATAAGGTAGAATCAGAAAAGATCAGGTCTAAAATGTCCTCTGTTTCTTTTACATTGAGGAGAAGAAAACAGAATATGAAAGATTGAATCTAGGATACCATTCAAAAAGTGTACTATGGAAAGCACTTGCTAAACAAGTAAGATTTACCCTCTTTCATTTATGAGGAAAAACCTTGATGTGTACCTTTACACCAACAAAACTGTCATGCATGCAAATGTTAGAACCTGAACTTCTAGCCTTATCGTGTAAGGCCAGAATGAGCTACATAGCTAAAGGATCAAGTCTTCAAAAAGAGCTGCAATTAAGGTACCAAAAATCAGAAACAAACTGAAATACTGAAAATTGCAGATGAGAAAAGATTTTCTTTTGAAAGTGTGGACTGTAATTGTAGCATTAAAAAATAATCTCTGTAAAATTTAACTGGGCTTTTCTTGAAGCTCCATTAGTTTCTGCATGGAGAAACATTGATGAAAATCAAATATGCAGAAAATATCCAATAGAAACTAATTCTGTTCCAAGTGTTTATTAATTTAGGTCAATGGAGAGATCAGCTGCATTTTGAGGATCATATGTTCCTTATATATGGCTAGAAATAGTCAAAGATAATTTTAGGACAATATTTTGATGGTACTTAAACATGCCAAAGGAATGATTTGTAGCACCCTCCCCAAGAGGTAGGTTCTGTTTAAACCACCCGCTAATAGAGCTTCAGTTCTCTAAGCCTATAGAGATCTCAGTCCTGCTTCCAGTGAACCTGCTAACACTTTCATTGTTCATTGTAAAGAGAATAGAGTCTCAAGAAACACAGGACAAATTTGAAATCAAATTCCTATTTAAGAGTATAAAAATTTTATAGGTAGGTTCTCAACTTCTCCGCTAAGACATTTTTCCTTTGTTTTATCCATATGTATTTAAGAACCAGAAGTTATTCTAAATATTAACACTGCAAAGATGTCAATAAGTGAATAGTCTGTATTTGCAAAGAATAAATTTACTTTGGCTTTTTTGCCTTTACAATATAAAGAGAATTTCTGTGTATTTAGCTCACATAAAGTCCTGTGAGTCCATCAGCATTAAATTTTGACTTGAGCTTACTTCATTAAGCCCATAAAGAAGACATTCATAAGCGGTTTGAAGTTAGGCTTGGTTTTCGTTGTTTAATTCAGGAATACAAATTGCCTGACCTGATAGATTGGGTTTTTTTAACTGTTCTGGTTAGAGAAGAGAGAGAAGCAAAATATTAAGGGGAGGGGAAGGAGCTCTTCTGTGTAAATATTGGGCTTAAATCCCATTTCTACTGTTAATATAGCTGGTAAAGATTAGGCTTAGTAGCTCGCATTGGTGCAACCTGTGTCTAAATCCTGCTTGTTGGCTCAGATTTGGCACCAGCTTGTGCAGGCAAATGCCGTTTTGGCTTTGAAGTCATTCTGCTCTGGGGAGCTGGGAGTGGCAGCAGGAGTGAAATGCCTTTTATAGCTCCTCGGGGAGATGCGTGGTGGAGGGAGCACTTAGGGTTTGGTCATGGAGCCAGCGTGCCACTTTAGCTAAGGGCGCCTAGTTGACTTTGGCCAAAACATGTCCGATCCGTCAGCATCGTGGCAGGTCTGTTGTGCTGGAGTATTTTGGTGGCGATGGCTGTTGTCCTTCTAAAGAGCAGTCGTGGCTGCCTGCAGGGAGCATGTTAGGTGACGGTCACCTCTCCTGCTGAATCACCTCCCTCCTCCTACCAATTTTTTGTCCTTGAATGACCTTCAAGACTGGTTGAATGCCCTACAAGCGGCATATCAAAACAAATCCTGCTTGTTGGTAGCCAATATTCTTTACATTGTGGTAAAATTTGTAGCAAAAGCATTGGTACTTTTTTACCTCTTCGCTATGGGTAAAGAGTCACTGTTTGACTATAAGGAGATGTGGCTGTGTGGGTCAGCCCCCCTTCAGCTCCCCAGTGAGAGAGCAGGGGATCTGCCTAGCCAAAACCCTCAGCTCCCTTCTTTCAACATGCTGCCGAAATGGTGGGGCGCAGCGTAGTGGTGGGGGGCAGCAGAGGGGCCGAGAGGGGCCAGCCCCCCGGCGCTGCCTGCTCTGGCTCGCAGCGGGCAGAGGTGAGGGCAGGGCTGTGGGGACGCCCGGCGGAGGCCAGTGGTGGGAGCCATGCTGAGGAGCTGGCTGCTGGGGTCGGTATCGAGCTGGTACAGTTTTTTCCGTCGGTAACAGCCAACGTATGGATTTATGCCCCCCCCAAACCAGAATGTGTTTTATTTAGATTTAGGACCTAACATTTTTTTTAGATGTTGTAATGGAGGAATTTGGGCATATAGGGTTTTAAAATCTTTAGGGTTTTAATTATTGCTGCTGAGGTTGTCCAAGGCATAGATGGGAAGCATCTGGCCCCCACTGGGTCTCCTCCTGACTGCAGGAACGCTGTCACAAGCAGTGTTGGTATTAGAAATACGTCCCCTCATTTCTTTGTTGCTCTCCATGTACTTCATGTTTGAAAGCTCCTTATGATCTGAAGCCAGTCTTACAGTAAGTGGAAATTGGCAGCACCTGAAACTCCACATATGGCCATGAAGGCTTTTATGTCAATCCTGTGCTGCAGATGACTAGACAAATGCCGAATCAAGAAGTTGCCTTTTGTAAGCTGTAACCCTGATTCACTAATACCTGTGGTGTGTGGCATGGCAACATGCACCATTTAACTCAGTGGAAAGCTGTGGTGTTAAAATACTGTTTATAATTTTATATATAAATATATATATATTTTTTATCATCACGGAAGAAAATTAACTAATTACAGTTTTCTTTTTGTCCTTTTGCTTTTGCGCCTTGTTTGCTGCTCTTTCTCTGTCACCAGCCATCTTTGCTTGGCACTGACTCCCGCCACCCCTCGCCATCCTCGCAGCCTGGCCCCCATGCATCTTCAGCAAAGCTTCGCAGGAGATGCAAGGAGAGCGCTCGAACAAAGTCATTAGGTTGCGAAGCACCCAAAGAGAGCGCTCCAAAGCACGGCGAATCGGAGCCGGACGCTGACATAAAGGGGCGAGTTTGCTCCGCCGAGCAAGACATGGCTTTCGGCTATAAGCAAAAAGCCAGCAAAGGCGGAACGCTGTTTTCCTTCTCCTTGCAACTTCCAGAGTCATTTCCTTCCCTCCTGGATGACGATGGCTACCTGTCGCTCCCTAACCTCTCCGAAACCAACCTCCTGCCTGCCAGCGTGCAGCACTACCTTCCCATCCGCTCCCCTTCCCTCGTGCCTTGTTTCCTCTTCATTTTTTTCTTTCTGCTGTCTGCCTCTTTCTCAGTGCCATACGCCCTCACTCTCTCCTTTCCTCTGGCTATGTGCCTCTGCTACCTGGAGCCCAAGGCGGCCTCCTTGAGTGCCTCACTTGCCAATGACCTGAGTGACAGTTCAGAGGAAGAGGTGTGTACCTCGGCATCGAACACACTCTTTTTCGTGTTCAGTGCTTCAGTCCTAACCAGTGTTAGATTGCTGCGATAGTGGTCCTACTTTCAGAGCCTCATTTCTGTTTGTGCTGATATGTTAGAAGGGGTGGGTTTGGTTTTTTTTGGTTTGGGGGTTGGGTTTTTTTCTTCTTTTCTATTTTTTTTCTCGTGTTGGGAGTGCAGCTTGGGGCCCAGGGTTAGGCACAACACTGTGTGGAAGTGGCTTGGTTTGAACTGTGTAGGCTGATGCAAAGTGACTTGCGCTAAACAAATTGCCACCGATCAGCTCTGAAGTATTGTATCTGAACCCACCAAGACCTTTTCTTCCCCCATCAGTTTATACTAGGGTTAGAATAGTTATCTAAATATAGTGGGAATTAAGTACACTTTCCTGCATAATTATATATGCATGCATATATATGTGTATGTATATACATTATATTTACATAAATAGCTGTCCAATAATAATGGGCACCCTCACCAGCTTCAGGGTGTTCAAAATATAGGTGGACTCAGCTTTTTGCAAGAGGCCATCAACTGTAGCCCGAGCCCAGAAAAAGGCTTTCTGGTCCAGCGAAACCTGGATCTGGATTTTCAGCCTTGATCCCATCTCTGCTGCAGATTAAATTGTTTCCCCATGCTTAAATCCAGTGTATCAGTGAGAGGTCAGATTGGGACAGCTGTTCTGCAGCTGTTCGGGGAGCATGCCATGTGGGCTGTCTTGCCATTTGCAGTGTTATATTAGCACTGCCAAAACCGATGCCTCAAGCCACCAGGGTTATCACAGGCAGATAAACCAACTGCAGGAGGAGTCCACAGTTGTTCTGGGAACTGTGGAGATGATAATATATCCAGAAGAAGGAAAGGAATCCGCTTGTTTAAGTACCACAGTATCAGCATCTCAGTTTTTGCTGGTGCCTAGTTATTCTTTGTTGACAGAATAAAATAATGAGTCCATTTTTTCCTCATTTTTCCTTTTCCCCTTCATCTTCAAATGCAAAAATATGGTTTTGCTTTGTATGTAAAAAGACCCAGATCAGATAATCACAGACTAGTTGGCCATTTGTAAAAAGCCGTCTTGGCCACTTGTCGATGCCGTTGCAGTAGTTGTCTTCAATAAACCAGCTTGCACATCTAAACATTTGTGTAATCTGCCGCTGTTGGTTTTGTAAGACTTGGTGCAGGATTTCATTTCCTTTTTAAGGAAAGCCAAAAGTCCCATCAATTTATCTTGTAAAAACATTGTCTTTAGATGCTTTTGGCTCTGTGATGCCTAACAACTAAATAATAATGTGCAATTTCTGATAAAAGGCATCCCAAATGTTGCTGTCTCATTTTGTGTCCTCATTTTGAGATGGCATTTAGGTCTCAATTTGTATTAGCTCTACACTTGGATTAATCTAATAGCAATAACAGCATTAATGCAGTGCCAGCTCCAGAGGCAATAACGAGGCAGTGTTTATGCAATACATTGGTCTGTTCCTCTTTCAGAAATGAGCACTTCTTTTCGTTAGTAAAGTTAGGAAATATTGAGCATTAAAAAGTATAAAATAGGCTTTTTAGTGTCGCTCTTTTATGAGGGTGATTACTCTGGCAGTGCTTCCTGGCAGACAACACAGACTTGTGCCTAATCCAGGGGGTATTTCTTGTTCAAAATATTGCATGAAAGTGAATATGTTTTAAACTCGGGCATGTCTGCATTACATTGGCAAAACAAATCACAGCAATTACGATCGCAACTTAGAGGAGGTGCAGCCGCAGCATCTCAGGAGATAGCTGCCTTCCCTTCCTGCTCGATCCCTCGCCTGCCCGTGAGCCCCACCAGCAGCTGCACTACAGCCCGTCTCGGAGTTAAGCCCAGCCTTTCTTACTCTCCACTCCAGAGGAAACCTGCCTTGCTGAGCCTTAATTCGCCATTCCCTGCTCTGCAGTAACCCCAGATCTTTATTTCAAGTAATTCAGTAACGCTGCTTTTACTCCATGGCTGTTGATTGGCTTATTAGCAGACATGTATGTTGCAGTAAAGAGAATTTTATGCCTTATTTAGGACTTCATTGCTGTTATGGTAAAAGAAATAGAAACTTTTTTTTTCCCCCCAGTTCACAAGAGATTGCACACGGTAATGCAGAAGGCTGCAACCAGTACCTTAAACCAACCTCATACCTTGCTGAGCTCCGTTCTCCCTTGAGCAGTGCATCTGGAGGCAGTCCGTGCAGAGACAGAATCTCACCCCTTAGATTTCAGTAGCTCCTGTGTTCATACCTTAGCAGCTAATATTTCTATTGACTAAATGGCTAGATTTTTTTTTTAATAGGAGTGACAATGCATAGATTTTTTTTGTATTGCCATACCTTTACAATTGCTTATAATGTTATAAAGATGTGAGATCCTTCACTAATAAAGAAACAATTTTCTAACACTTTAGTGAAAGCAATTTTACCAGCTAGGTAGACTATTTTGGCATTACAATTTCGTTTAAAAATAAAAGTAGTCTGTCTAGTGAGTGGTTATTACTTGAAAAATTGCATATAACTTGCATTCATGCACTTGTGGAATAGTCCAAAATGCCTGTCAATAGTCCAAAATGCCTGTCAAATGCCTAACCAATTCTTCTGCCTGTCATACAAGCAACACAAATTATTCAAAGGAAGGAATGATAGAGAACAAAGCAATGAAAAAATATCCAAAAAGCAGGTTTATGAAATATTGGAGTTGTCAGAAAATGACAGAAGGTAGGAAATTAAAAGTTAAGACTGATACTCCATCCACTAGTAGGTTGCTTTTTTCTCTTGTTTCATACTGATGTGATTTGAGGATGAGATGTATTGTCCTAGCTTTAAATTACCTGCCTGGGTTACTTTAGATTATCTAAGGACCACAGAAAAATCACTAATCAAAACCAGAGCTTTCACTGAGGTGAAAACAACGTGGATGTGCCAATCTGGAGCAGTAGGGAGCACTTTCTTTACTTACTAGTTTTCCATAGGCTTGCATAACATCAAAAATAGTCGTTTGAACTCTCTTCTCAGCCTGTAGTAACCTACGCTTGACTCTCTATTTATTAAATCTCGATACTTGCGTTCACCACTAAAATGTTCTTCAAGGTGTCAAGCAAAGCAGGGATAGATCAGTCTGTGCAATGCTGTGCTTTGTTTCATTTTTATCACTTGTACCTAGTAAGTGGGGGGTTTTTTTTTGGGGGGGAGTTACTTTTAATTTTCTCCTGCTTTCATCCATATTCTTAAATGGAATGAGAAGTATTTTTTATTCTTTTAATGGCAGTTTTCTTTCTTTTTACTATCGTTAACAATATCAGCTGCTCTTTATTGGAACCGAGTGGGATCTGAGCCTTACCATTACTCCACAGACAGACAGTAGATGGGCTGGGGGTATGGTTATTTGAACTCCTTGGTAATGCAGACAGCCTCATGGTATATAAATGTGGAGACAAGAACAACTTCTGTACAAATGAGGGGCTGAAAGTCAGGTGACTGTTAAAGTAGCCTTTTTTTTTTTTTTAAATTATCTTTTCCCCCTCCCGTTAAAAACTCAAATACCACATAATTCTATATTGGCTAGAACAAAGATTTGATGAATAATTTTCTTTAAAAAAACATCATGGGAGGAAAAGTTTGTTTAGAAAATATTAGCTTTTTTTTCCCAGTTTTTTTTAAAGCCACCTGGCTTTCTTAAGAAAAAAAATCTGCTATTCAAATAACACTTTTCCAGTAATGTTTTGTTTGGCTTATAAATTTGTTCCAGTAAAGCCATATACTGTGTACAGTACGCCTCGAGTCTTCCTCTGAGTCTGTTCTGTTTACTAATATAGCACTTTTATTTTGCTTCTTTGACTTGTGCGTGGTTTGAAAAGCAATGCTAATGCGGTTCACAGGGATGTTGAATTTAACAGTTCCCCGTGTGAGCCGCGTGTACTGATGAGCTGGGTTTATTCTTTATTCCTGCCTTCCTCTTGGGACCCGGTTACTTGCCTAACCAAATAGACTGACAGTGAGCAGACGGATACTGCAGCTGATGGTGAGACCACTGCCACCGAGGTTTGTACAGTTGCCAGCACCCAGTTATGGCAGGGGAGAGCGTTTTGCCTCATCTCTTCCCAACCCTGCGTGCCAAACTGCATGTCTCCTACGGCAGTTCAGGATCCCTCTCTGCGTGTGTGTGCATGTGCGTGCGTGCGAGTGCAAGAGCTTTGCTCGGCGAGTTGAGTTTTCAGTGCTCCCTACGGGTTCCTCTGATTTCTGTGTTTGGTTTGGAAACTGCGAGGCCTCTGTGCTGTGCAGATAGCAGGGTGGTGGCAGTGTCACCCATGCCAATGCTGCCCACCTGGGACGGTCATGCTGGCCAGAGTGTGCCCTGGGTGGTTCAGTTTGCTTGTTTGCTCTTATAATCTGCAGCCGGGGGGTGGGGGGGGGGGGGGGAGACAGTAAAAAGCCATTTTCAAATTTTCTGAATAAAAGTATTTCCAGATTATAAATATGTAAGGTTTTCCTTGAATGTAATTTCACATGTCATCTTCACCTATTGCCACCAGTAGTCCAGGTATTGTCTTCAGAGGAGGAACGTAAAAAAATTGTGATTTTCTTTGCACT
The DNA here is from genome assembly GCF_034638445.1 of Ciconia boyciana. Taxonomy (NCBI): domain Eukaryota; kingdom Metazoa; phylum Chordata; class Aves; order Ciconiiformes; family Ciconiidae; genus Ciconia; species Ciconia boyciana. The sequence continues at coordinate 55,225,549 of NC_132935.1, read as the reverse complement.
GAGAAGCCTCTAGTCCACAACATGGGATATAGACTGTGCAGGCAAATTCAACCCTATGTGCCTCCAGCGAAGTGCATATAATGCTTTCATAATTAATATGGTTGCAGCTGCAAACATGAGCTGAATTTGGGCTGACATCTGGTAGAAGACAGTCTTACCACAAACACTACTGTAGGTTTTCAGTAGGATCTCATTAATATTTCAGACTGTTAAAGTTATCGTCAAGGAAAAATTCTCTGTATGACGTGTCAGGGCAATTCAGCCTCGGCTGTAAATAGAATAGATTTGAACTGAGTTATAAAGTAATCAACAGATAAAGATTTTCCCATGGGTCATTTGACTAATTAGTAATATATGAAAAATTAACAGTAAAATAGTGGCACGAGCATTAAAAGAATCCAGATGGAGCAACAACATAAAGTCTGTTGAGACGAGTCAGGAATACAAAATGCTTTGAAGTGCCTCTTGCACTGTATGGCTTCAGGCCTTGAGCCATACAGAAAGTAAAACATAATCCTAAAACTGTGACATTTAAAATATTCAGTTTATTAATCAAAAATGCACAATAATCTCCCTAACTGCCATCTTTACTTTAGGGGTGAAGATTATGTGAACCTCAGTTTTCCTTATGGCTGCGTGATTTTCAGAAAGTGTGGTATGCTTGCCATCTGAAAATTCAACCCTCAGAAACAGGGCTGCTTGGGCAGTCCCTATTGCATTGCTTTTGCAAATGTGAGCTGAAGTGCATGTGATGTGTATGCCATTCCAGAAGACTACCACTGCAGATAGATCCTGAAAGAATATATACAGGCTAAATATGAAATGAAATTATATAAATAAAGAACGGGTCTGAGGCTAGGGAAATAGCATTTTAAGCAAATAAAATATGCTTCATTCTGTAGAAAGTGTTGCAGGTGGTTTACCCATGGTGAGTTTATGCAAAGCTTTGCCTGTGGCCCAAGAGATGTCAGATGTTTAAACTCTGGGATTACAGACTTCCAAAGAATTTGCTGTTGCCATTCAGTCCTAAACCAGCTGCAATCTGGGTGAGAAGGTCCAACTGCTGCTCCCTCAATAGAGATCTATGAACGTGGAGCGCACCAATTATATTTATAAAAGGAAAATGTTTAATATTCCTTTGTTCACAATTAACAAATTTGAAAACAGGAGGCTTGCTCTGAGTTAGGAGAACCGTGCAAAGTCAACCAGTGTGTCTACTCCTCCTTAAGCCCTTAGCACAGAGAAAATGTGACCTTAACCTAGCGCGTTCTTCTCACCAATTTTCGTAAAGCCTTCATCCATACAAGTGGGTAAGGTGTTGTTTTCCAATCTTTCTCATGCTGGCAGTCGGATCAAGAGGAGGACGGAGATCTAAAGGCACAGGTACAGAAACAAAAGGCCCAGATGTTGCTCAAGTATTGATGTTGGAGGTGTTCACCTCTCTCAGCATGTTATTGTCGGTTCTCTGTGAAGAAATGTGTAGAAACAGCATTTTGTATCCTTTCAATACTGTGTCCCTTACCTTTCCCTTTCTTTTTCACTTCTTTCAGAATAGTCTGATTAAGCGAATACAGGGTGAAAATGTGTATGTCAAACATAGTAATCTTATGTTAGAGGTTGGTATTGGTATATACCAGTGCATGTACGTACATGTGTGTTAGTTTTAGTGGTAAACTGTGAATCTGCACTATGATGCATGAAGTGTGTATTCCCACCTGCTAATAAATCAAATAGATTTTTTTTTCTCAGATTATGATGAATCCTCTAACTTGTACTATAAATATATATATGCGTGCGCGTATGTGTGTGTGCGTCCACGCGCATATGTATGTTTGTTTGAAGCCTCTTTATCAGGTGTAAATTACAGCGATAAGGATAAGCTCTCTAAGAGTATTTTTAATACTCACTTGTATGAGATATGCTATGCTGTTATCTTTCAAAATGCCACATTTTCACAGAGTGTTGTGTTAGTGCTGTGCTCCCTGGCTCCCTGAGATGTTACTTCCCTCTTTACTAACCAAGTTGTGTGTTTTGGCTCTAAAATTTGGTTGGCTTAGGATGTATTACAAACTCCTCTATTCTTTTAAAACTGTCCAGGACCTAGACAAAACCCAGGAAGATCTGATGAAACATCAGACCAATATAAGCGAGCTGAAACGCACCTTCTTGGAAACCTCCACAGAAACGGCTGTGTCTAATGAGTGGGAGAAGAGGCTTTCCACATCTCCCGTTCGGCTTGCAGCAAGGCAGGAGGAAGCTCCTATGATTGAACCACTAGTGCCTGAAGAGGTCAGCGTGAGCTGAAAGGCTTCATTACGTATTTGTCTATTCGTTTCTGCTTATAATAGCTCTCAGGAGATCAGAGGCCGTAGTAAGAGGCCATTCCCCACTTGCAGGTGCTCCCTTTTGCTCAGCACTCAGGCTGTAGCAGCAAACATGCAAGGAAGAGCAGATACCTTATATGTATATATATATATATAGTTAGAGTATGAAATTCACTGAAAGCCGCGTGGCAGAACTGGGTCTCCCTGAGGGTGTGAAACGCAGGCTTCCTTACAGGTTCGGTGAGCTTGAGGAAGCCCAGCCGTGCGTGAAAGAAACCAGGAAGGTGATGGAGAGAAAATTTAAATAGTGGTGACTGGTTGGGAGCAGCAGTGTAGCAGGACGGATGGGGGTACCAAGCTTGACAAGAAAATGCAGAGCAAAGGGCAGAACTCTCTCAGCCTTTGAAGGTGGGGAAGAAATACTGATGATAATTAGACCTGCTTGGCCAGTTCCATAAGGGAACTGGAAGTTGCTGCAGTCTGCTGGATACCGTTTCGTTGAAGACCCAATGCAGATTGCTAGGCATGTGCATTTTCATGCAGTGTGCATGCGTGAAAAAAATCTTGCTCGCTGTGCAGTCTCGAAGTGTTTGCAAGACCTTGCCAATTAAAAAGCTGCCTTTTATTCAGTTTGTGGGTAGATAATGAGATGTAGAGGTAACAATGTAACATTCACATTGCCGTAAAATACATAGATCTTCAAAAAAAGCAGAGAGTCTTAGTTTAAATCCAGTGGAGCAAAAAGAAATATGCTTGTGTGGTCTGCACAAACGTTAGGTTTTTTATTCTGTTGTGGATGGATATCTGGTTTCTGTCTCACAGGAATCATCTTTATGGTTACCATGTATTTTTAGCATTACAGACCAATAAATGGTCATAAAATTTGCTTCTGTCACCTCAGCACTGCGGTAATGTTGTAACGAACTCTGCAAAAATCGGCTGGAAAGTATAATTCCAAAGAGTCTTCTGCTTTCCCAGCTTAGAGGTTGGCATTGCAGACCCACAGCTCTCTGGGGAAGGGAATCCCTGGAGGCACCCAGATAACGCACGTCAGCTTCTCCTCTTAGGGAAAGGGAGGTTGCCAAGAAAAAGGCCCCAGCTCCTCTTCTCCCACATTCTACCCACTAACCAGTGGCTGATACAGACATCAGACATGCATTACAGTGGCCATCAGGTTGTATTAAAATACCTAAAAAGCAGACTGGGTGCCCAAAGCTTACCTTTTGGAGAGAGCGCTGAGGAGTCTTAATGTTGCTCCTGCTGCCTTGTTCAGGAATCATAATAGATCCTATGACCATGTTAGTTTGGGTGTAGTTGAAAATATAGGTTTTCTTTCTTAAAAGTAGAATCGTAAGTATAATAAACAGGATGCATTTAACATATTAAAGATGTAAGGAACTGTTGAAAGGGGGTGGCTGGCTAGCTGAGCCTGAATCCGAGGAGTGCAGGTGAAGCAAACTTATAACCCCACCCGGTTCATTTTGTGTCTTTATTACTTTAGAAATTTAATAACCATTTTTAATTAAAAAGCACAAGCAGTAGCAAAGCATTACACAGTTATGTAGGCTTTACCCTGAGGAAACACATCCGAATTTAACCATTCATTTGGAAAGGAAAAGGGCAAAAGTTGTCCTTATCTGGTACTTCTTCTCTTACTGGAAGAAAAGGACTTGCTCAAAAGCAATGTCCAGTTACTATGTCTTATATGGATCTAAGTAAACTACAGCTGTCCCATAGAATCTCATCCAAATGAAGGCATTTCTGTGGAAAAATGTGAGTGGATATGAGCTATCGGAGCCTAACTCTGAGGTGACTTCTGGCACTAAGGGGCCCCTGCTGTAGATAACGTCTGACCATCCTTTTTGGTCCTGCTAAGTGGGATGGTTTCAGTTCACATGTCCTGCTGAGAGAGGAATTTTTCAGGAAAAAAATGAAGCCATGCATAGGTCAAAATCAGCACCTTGATGTCTACTAAAAATGCGGAGGCAGTCAGGATAGAGAGCACGTAGAACTGTGTTATGTAGTAGCTTCTTCTAGTCAAAGAAGTTACACGTTTAACTTAGCATATCCACTTTAAAAAATTATTCAGTACTGTTACCTGTAGCTCTTTAATATAATAAAACAAGAACAGAAGGGAAAATATGCCTTTTCACAGTGTGTGCTTCGAGCATTTGGCACCTGTGCGTGTTCAGTCAGTTTGACTTTAAGCCTGTCTAGTCACCAGTTGGTTTCTTACAATAATAGGGGAAATACTTTGTTTTTCTTTAGTTATGAAAAATGTGGTTTTAAATATCTGCCATAATGGTGCCCAGATAGGTGCAGAATATGAAAGCCACCGTTCAACAAACTCCGTGACAATGTTTAGTCTGACCTGGATTGGGTTAAACCAGCACTTTAGAAATAAAGAAGTTATGCATCTCATTACAATCAGGGAGATGAGCAGTTTCTCCCTTTCTCTCTCAAGTTTCTAGAAGTTTTGTATCTTTCTTTAAACATGTACCTTTCTTCTTGAGTATGTGGAGTATACGTATTTAAAATGGTACACTAGGAACGGTACCTTAGGAAATTGAGTCTTACCAATGTTTAAAACTGTCCCAGTTGGTCAAGTTGCACAGATACACTTCTCATTCTCACAGCATTGGGAAGGCACAGTTGGGATAAAGGTGAGGAGGATTTTGGTGTCACGCTATAGAGGATAATACAGCAATGGTTAGCTTCCTGCATGGGAACAAGACTCTGAGACCTCTTGTACCTGTAAGGAGAAAAGGAGAGCTGAAATCTTGGCAGAGCACACCTTCTGCCTGCTTCAACAGGGAAGGCTGCAGACTCAGGAAAGAGCTAAATCCAGGGCGAAGGTGGAGGGACCTGTTCTAGGGTATTGATGGAAGCCACAGAAGTTGGCACCAGACACAGTTAAATGAATAATAGAAGATGAAATAAACACTCTGCATCCACACCCGGTGTTATTCAATTTACTGTTTTTCCTGCTACGCAAACAGTATGCTCGTGTCTGCTTTGCATTCATCGCAGAGAGACACTGATTTCAGTTCTTATTGGAAACTTCTTTGCTGTAAAATTATTCTGTTTAATTCTGTTTCCTAATTTACCATGCAATTAATAATTTGTAGAGTGGAGAAATATGATGGGCTATTGTAAAGTGTAGTGGACTATTGACCCTCCATTTACTAAAACCATTTATTCCCCTGACATTAGACCAAAGAAGAAAGAGAAAAATCAGAAAAACTCATATTTTTGCAGAAGGGAGGTACTACATTCCTTGAATTGCAGGTAAAAACAAATAATACTTTCTTGAAATGCAGTCTGATAGGCTGGCAATGATTTCTTATTTTATTATCTTTTTTCCTTTCCAAGCCACTTATTTTTATTTATTTATTTATTTCATAAGTTCCAGAGGGAGATGTAATCTGGGGGCCAAATTCTGAGGAATGAGTACCCTCCAGAGCTTATGGCTTCCTAATAGAGACTGATTTCTCTGCTAGTTAGAAATCTACTTGCACGGTGCTATTTATGGATGTTGTTTGCAGTTGTGCATGCATTTCCAGCATAAGCCTCACTGAGAACATTATGGTGAATGGGGCACTTCTGTCATTAGAATTAATTTCCTTTATACTGTCAAGTGAATTCAGATTATGCTGAGTGATGGTGAACTTTGTATTCTTATTGGTTTTTCTATTAGCCAAGTGTGATAGAGAAGAAGCTGCAGGAAGGAGAATCTGCTGGCACTTTGGTTACTTCTCATCAAATCATTATCCAGAAAAGTATCCCATCATCCCTAGAGGTTATTTTTAATTCATTCGATTTTAAACTACAACATTTGCTTAGTTAAATACAGAAGTTATGGTCTTACGGTCAAATAACTGGATGCTGATTGCATAGCCAAAGCAAATCACATAGTGTATTTGCATGAAGAGGAAGAAAGATGCTGCATTAAGTTCAGTTCAGTATCTATAGTAGTGTGGCGTTGACTGTGTTGTACTACTCAATTTAAACAATGCTGAAGGGGGTTGATGTTATTCTAATGAAAACAAGGAAATTTGGTGCAGGCTACAGCTACATACAAATGCATACTATTCTAAAACCTCATCGACAGAGTGTTTGTCACAATGGGCGAACAGTTGAATGGGCTTATTTGCCCTATTTTTGTAATTTGTTTTTGCCTGTAGCATTATGAACCATTGCAATATATTAATTTTAACCTCAGGATGATTCCAATCATCATTTTAAATGATGCACTGAAACGCTACCGTGCTTCAAATTACTACAGAAAGAGTGTGGCAAAAGTAACTTTTTGTGTCCACATCATATGGGTGTCTAAGGGGAGGGAATCTACAAAGGAATCATACTTTGCCTAAGGTGATGCTGTTTATTCGTTTGATAACTACTCTAAAAGGTACAATGGTAAAAGTTATTATATGCTTCCAGAAGAGGCAGCATTGATTTCTTAAAAGTCTTCATACTTTAGTGCTCCTGAAGTAGAGATAAACCTTCAGATATTCTAATTTAGCTTTTATATCTCAAATATAGGGCACTGAGGATTGGGTTATTATAGACAAAATACCCTCTGAGGTAGTTGATGGTGAATCGAAAAAAAATCTGGCATACAAAGTAGTGACTGTGAGCAGTAAAACTGCCTTTCCACCTGAGATATTAAAATCCAGTACCATTCTAATGCAGAGCTTTGAGGACTTGGAAGGTGAAATACAATCTAAAGAGGAGAATAAGCAGAAAATGTTCACCCTAGGAAAGTCCTATGATACCGTATCTGGGAAAATTGTAACCATGACAAGTAAAGCTAAAGAGGGTGAGAAAGCAGTACAGCCTTCAGTAGAAGCTTTGCAAAAAATGGAAAGGGAAGTGCAAGAATCTGTGAAAATCATTCCGGTAGTGGCCGAGTATGAAATCCTTGAGCCTGTCACTGATGAGAAAGCCAGGCGGGGATCCGACGTGCAGAGCACGAAAAGAAAGCTGTCCGACTCTCTGACACCCATAAAGGAAGCAGAATCTCAGTTGCAAAGTCCTGAAGAGGAGAGTTTGAAAAAGACACTAAAGACGGACCAGGATTGGCAGTTACATGGTACACTGGGAAGCTTGCAGCTTGGCAAAGCAGAAAAACACCTTGGCAGTGAAGCTGTAAAAGCAGGGGCATTTGCCCGGAGAGATAAGAGCCTGTCTGAGTGGAGATATTCCAGAGAACAGCCATTTGCCATTGCTACTGCTCACTATGTTACCGAGTCGTCTGCGTCAAAAGTAGTGGTAACAAGTGGCTTTGACTTCATGCCACGGTTTAAAGATTAAAGCATGACTTCTTTTAGGCAATCCCCTCACACCACCCTACCTTTCGGTTCTCTTGCTGCCTCGCTTTATGTTGACAGCAGCCAACCCAGCTTATTTTTTTCCCCTCATACTTTGAATCCGTTCCACAGTCTGAAGCAGACATTATATAAGGCTTTCAACCTTTCTGGTTTATTTAAAGATCCATGTTACTGAAATGTAGTTTTGCTGCTGTGGCTTATTAATAAAAGGAAAAAAAAGGTTTGCTTCAACCAGCAAAATGCCAGCGCTAACAACTATGCTTCGTAACTATTGCTTACTACAGCCATTATGAATTTGCTCTGATTTATTTTCCCATTCTTTTCCTGTTTCCAACCTCTCCGTGCCCCTGCAACCTTCTCTCCCTTCCCTCCGTCTCTGCCTCCAGTTTTGGCAATTAATATGTCTGTGCATGTGGGTCTGCCTTTCTTCTCTGTGTGACTCTACATTTCTTTGTCTATTTAGACTAAACAGTCCACCGGTGAAAAAACCTTGGATGGTTCAGATATCTTCAGTTTAATAGAGTCTGCCAGAAAACCGACTGAGTTCATAGGAGGGGTTACTTCTGCTTCACATAGCTGGGCTCAGGTGGCCGTTCAGTTCCCTCCATCAACATTATAACCGCACACCGATTACTTTTGCTTTTCTTTTGTTTCCTGTTTTTATGCATAACACGGAACCTGTACGACTAACACATGTATTGATGTTCCTTTTCCTTTGTTACAATAGACCACAATAGAAACTTCACTGAAAAGAAAAACAAAAATCCCCCAGGTTTTCTCTCATTTCACTTTATTTTGGTCATTTTGCAGGGTGCTGTATTTTGCCTTTATAAAACTCACACAAAAATACCAATGAGAAAAACACTGTGGCATTTCTCTTCACTTCTAAAAATTGTGATGCTTGCTTTGTTTTTCATTTCTTCTATTCTGATAATGTCCTGAGAGCGAAAATCCATGCAATGCGAGAGAAATAAATTGGCAAAATATAATACCCATTTTTTTATTTATGTTCACAGTACATTAAGCTGAGGAGCTATTGCAAGTAGTGTTGTCTGCTTCTGACGCTGAGGGGTTTTTTTCTCCTTCCCTGCAGAGAATAGACACAACGACATCTCAGGAGATAACTTCCAGTGAAATGAAGCAAGCGGTTCAGCCGCATCAGGATACAGTGAAGAAGGTTGTACAGCAGACTGTGGTTATCGAGGAGAGACACGGGATGAATGTGCATGCGAGCGGGGATGCTGCTAAAGCGGCCGGACTTGCGCTGGATGCCCAGGCTGAGGCAGCATCGGCGGTGGCTGCTGGCGTGAAAGGGAAGGAGGGCTCTGCTGGGACTGAGGGGCTGAAGGAGGAAAAAAGGGAGGAGGCTGGGAAAGCCCTAACCAAACAGGAAGGAGTCGCTGCTGCTGCTTCGTGTGAGCAAGCGGAGGAGCAGAGTACAACAGTCCACGTTTCAGAGTCTTTGGAAAGAAAACCTCATTTTGAGGTAACTCGTTATTAAATTGGTCATGTCTGTGCTGAATTGTAAATGTAGCGGACTAAGTTAATTCTTCTCGTGGAAAGCAAAGTGTACCAAGTTTCTATGATTGCATCTCTACAGCAGGTAGTTTGTTTCTTCTCTTATTTCCTCCTTGCATGGCACCTGCAAGGCTTGTTGCTGGTTTCCAGTATTGGCAAAATGCCATGCATATTTTCCCTAAAAGCACTTTCTGTGCTACAGAGAATTACCTAATTTGGTGGCTTTTTATGCAATGGATAACAAGAATTCAGCTGGCGTTCTCTTTGGGAAAGTCCATCAAGATTGGCAAAGTTCACATGTTCTGAAAGACAGAAAATGCATTTTTTTCCATGCTTGGTACAATTGTAAATAAGTGTACTGTGTCTTAAACAACCCAGGTTCCTTATCCTAGCCCCATTAGCAGAATTTCAAGAATTATTTTGCAGAGAGGTTAGAAAAAAACTTGTTCTTGTTTTTTTTTCTGAGAGCTGAATGGAAGACTAAGCCTGAGTAGGATTCGTTCCCTGTCATTTTAAGAAAATGTATAATCCCAGAGTGGCTGATGTTGGAAGGAACCTCTGGAGGTCATCTGGTCCAACCCCCCTGCTCAAGCAGGGTCACCCAGAGCCAGTTGCCCAGGACCGTGTCCCAACAGCTTCTGAATATCTCCAAGGATGGAGACTCCACAGCCTCCCTGGGCAACCCGTGCCGGTGCTCGGTCACCCTCACAGGGAAAAAGTATTTCCTGGTGTTCAGAGGGAACCTCCTGTATTTCAGTTTGTGCCCATTGCCTCTTGTAGTGTTTACATCTTTTCTGAAGTTTGTTTTCATGAAATCCAGGATAGTGCTAAATGCTTTCAGCATTATATACATGTATGTACCACTACATGTATGTACCATTACAATGAAGAGAATTTTATCTTCTTTTTTTTTACATGCAGAGCACTTTTTAGTTGTTCCCGCTCCTTTTCCCAAGCAAAAAAACCCCGATTCTGAGAAATCCAGAAGCTTTACTAAATGTTCCAATTCCTTTTTTTTTGTTCACGCAGTCACCAGTTGTGAAGACTGAGACTATCAGTTTCAGTAGTGTTTCTGCTGGTGGGGGAAACCTTGAAATTTCAACAAAGGAAGTGCCAGTAGTCCATACAGAAACAAAAACCATTACATACGAGTCTTCTCAGGTAAGAAATTCTGCAAAACTCAGGGTCTAATTTAACCTGGCCTTAAGGAACCCATATTTCTTCACCCATCTTTAAGTGTATGCCTTAGCGTAAACTATTCTAAACTGTTCAAGTATTAAATATTAGCATGAGGAGTATATACATAAGTATAGCTTACCTGAGGGTGACTCTCATGTCCTGGTGTAGGACCTTTTGAGAACATTGATGAAAGATGGATGTCAAAGTCCCAGCTTCTCATCCGTCCTTCCAGAAGGGAAGGGGAGTCTCCACATGCAGAGAGAACTACTGGTACATGATCACCCTAATAGTAGTTGTTTCCCTACCATTAGATACTCACTTTATGAAGAACTGTAGAAATAGGGAAGTTCAGCCAGCCCAGTTCTTGCCTCCTTGTGCTCAGGAGCATGTTTTTGATGACTGGTTTTCTCTTTCGGTTCCCTAGGTGGATTGTGGTGCTGACTCAGAACCAGGTGTATTGATGAGTGCACAAACTATCACATCTGAAACTACCAGCACTACAACCACTACACATATCACCAAAGTGAGTCCTCAGAAAACAGGGAGGGTTTTTTTCACAAGGGTGTATGTTTTTTTCAGTTCAATTCTATTATTTATTTTAAAACATGGACACATGCTTATATTCTCGGACAAAATCCTGTCTGTTTTGGGTACCTGTCTTTATTCACCTATCTTTGGGTTTACTGGCTTCATTAACTTTATCATCCAAGGACTTGATAAGAGTCCTGAAAGTCATAAAGCCTTAGGGTATGTCTATGCAAGCACAAAACGTTGCTGTGCAGAGGCACTTGAGTTAGCTGCAAATACTGTCTGGAATTGGAAGCAGTGTAGCCACGTTGGCATCATATGGTAGCCAGGAAGGAACAATTTGCCTGAGCACGAGGCTCCCTTGACATGACTATACTGCCTTTGAGTCCTAAGCTGTTATCCCTGCACAGTGTTGAAAACGCATAGTAAATCTGTAGTCATAACAGGACATTCAGCCAGCTCAGACGCTGCGGTTGCATTGCTGGGTGGTACCCTAAGGAACTTTCCCACAGCCAGACAGAAAGCTTATGGCTGCACAGACAAATTATGTCGGGTCTTCCAAGTTCCAAGACAGTGTCTAAATAACAGTTCCTCCCTAAGCAGAAACCCTCTTAGTGCCGTGACAGCTCTCCTACCAATATTCACTGAGGACAGCATTTCACCTTCTGCAGTGAAATGCCCCCTTCAGCAGATGAGCTATGCAAAGGCCATACCACCCTGTATGTCCTTCTGAAGCCTGCAGTTGGACTTCACTAGGTCTTAATATGAGCTGTCTGTATGTCCACTCTTTTCTTAATGGGATGAATTTACCATAAATACCTGCCATTTTTTACATACAAACATCTCTCCTGACATGTGCAGATTGATTAGAATCATAAAATTATCTGTGTTGGAAGGACCTCTGGAGGTCACTTAGTCCATTCAGAGCAGGCCAACTTCAGAGCTGCTCTGGTTGCAGTTCAGGGTTGTCCCCTCTGTGCATGCTGTTTGAGATAGTTCAGTCCAGTCACGTCTGGGTTCCTGCACTGATCATTCTCTGGATGAGTAGCAGCACTCTTTAAAGTGAGTTACTGACATGCATTTGTACCTCCCATCTAGACTGTGAAAGGAGGCATCTCAGAGACAAGAATTGAAAAACGAATAGTCATCACAGGAGATGCAGATATTGATCATGATCAGGTAAAATCTGTAAGCTGCTAAAGGCTACCCTGAAGACTGCTGAAGAGAACATTTCTAAACATTGCTTTAAAAGATACTATCCGTACTGGCATGCCTTAAATTAAACTGGATTAGTAGTTAAATCAGTGATGGTATATTTCATATTTTAATCATTTTCCTCATTTGTAAATTGTGTAATATCTCATGAATCTCTCCACCTTGCTACTGATCATGCATGTTCCACCTCCTTTTTGTTTTTGCCCTTCTGTGGTTTCCTTGGGATAGGCGCTGGCTCAGGCAATTAAAGAAGCCAAAGAGCAGCACCCTGACATGTCAGTGACCAAAGTAGTGGTACATAAAGAGACAGAAATCACACCAGAAGATGGGGAGGATTGACCACAGGTAAGAGGACTAGATGATTTTCCTAGGCATTTACTGGGCTGGCATGTTGCAAAGGTTGTTTTCCTACCATAATTCACCTCTAACTCTTTGCTTTCTCTCACTGGCATTTGCAAGCTGCATTTGTGCTGGTTATCAGTTCTGGTATTTGAATGTAAACCACATTCAGCTCTAAACATCTTTCTTCATTTAATGGTGCCAGCTGGAGAAAGAGAAACTACTCATTTGCTTTTGTTGGCTCTCTGGAAAGTCCTCATTGTCCATGCTTTGATATAGTCTAATTTTCTAAGCCTGAAGTCAAAAAACCTGTTGTCTGCTTTTATGTCATTTAAGAACAAAAATAATTTGTTCTTAAAAGTGTGCATTTTGTTTAAAAATGCCAAGGGAAAAACCTACAGCTGTCCCGTGCAGATATGTTACAAGTTAAGCTTTAATTCCTAACTTGCAAAGATATGGTCCAACTTGCTTTTGATTTTTCTTTTAAACCTAGTGAATTAGTGTGTCGGTATTTGGATGTCTTGGCTTTCTTGTATTTGAAAGAACATTTTATGTTTTAAAGCAGCATTGTTTATCAGGATGAGATGATAATGCAGCTTTTCTTGTGTCAAGCTTTTTTTCAGTAAAGGCATGCTCTCCAATTGTGGCTGGCTAAACAGACATCTTAATATTACTATATTTACTCTGTGCACAAAAACATGTCACGCATACTAACCTGCTCTGCAAAAGCCGTTAATGCCAGCACCATTACACAAATTGCTTTGAATGCTGTATGCAGAAGGAAAAAAAAAAAAAGCTGCTTGTCTGATTTGTTTAAATCGTTAGCAGCATTTTATTCTTAAAACAATATATATTCCCTAACATTTGGTGTAAGTAACAGAATATGATGCACAGCACCTTTTGAAGCTGTTTTGCTCTCCTGCTTTTGGGTATAGTGACCCTAAAGAATTCTGAAATTCAGAAAACTGAATTTCTGTTATTTATTTGGAAGGTGGAACCAGTCACTGAGGAGTGAGTAGCTGTGATTCTTGTGGTATTCTGCGAAGTGTTTCAGAGACAATGTGATGTGGCTTGCTTAAAAGTCTGTTGATGTCACTAATTCTTTCCATTGGCGTCAGTGGATTTTGGATTTAGGCCAAGTTGCTTATTCTGGGATGATGCCGTTTTCAAATAGCTTTTGTTACACAAACAAATTGACAAAATCTCTTTTGCAAGAGAGTAGTTGCTTCAAATAATTAACTCGGTTCTCTTTCCTGCAGGAATAACCTAGATTGCATATGAATCCAGACATGCACACCAGTAGGAATACGAGAGCCTATACAGAGTCTCAGTTCCAACCTGACTGACTTGTATCTGTCTATGGAAAATTTCAGTACAGAAGAATTGATCTTGACCGTTAATAAAGAAACTGGCAGAGATACCTTCCCATAGAAAGCGATCTGAATCAGCAGCAGTTAAACAATATTGCATGAAGCAACGATAAAATTACAGAAAAGCAGCATTTTTAATTTTCTTAAAATGTCTAAGTTTTCAGCTATACCTGCACGTTCATAAACAATATAAACAGTGATCTCATGTAACACATAAACAGTTCATGCCTTTCACAGTTTATGAAAGTCTAAACAAATTAAAATTTGTTAGGTGGCAAGCCTTTTGTTTACGAATATTGTAAATGAAGATTACCCCCAAAATGCTAGAAGCTGCATAGGTACTGTGTATAATGTTTTACCACACATTAGATGTGCCAATAACACAGTTTATTCAGTAAACAACTTGAATCTTATATTTGTTTCATCTGGTTTTATTACTGCCCGATAAACGATGATGAATCTTTACTCTTATCAAAATATTTAAATGCTTACAAAGTGTGCTTTGTATACCTGACTGAATACCTTATGAGGTAGTAATGATTTTAGTATATTAACTTTAACGATTTTTGTCAGCATTGTTCAGAGTCAGCTTCCAGTCACCCTTCACAGATCCTAACCTTGTAAATTATATGTAGTTATTTTGGAGAAAAAAAAAAAAATCTGTATTTTACTTAGTTTGCAGCATTAGAAAATTATTAATCTGAAATAACCGTGATGGTTTTCTATTGATTTCCCTTTTGTTCTCAGAGGAAAAAAAGAAAAAAAAAAAAATCTGTTTGAGAATCTGGTCAGCATTTACTATCTAGTTCAGAGTCAAGCCTTAACCTGTACAGAACGTCCACTGAAAACTCGTTAGTGTCCAGCTACAATACCCACTGAAGGGATAGCGTCCATTACACTGTCAGCTGCATCACAACACATGGTGAATGTATGTTTCTGCATAGTGAAATAAAAGTGGTAAATGCATCCAAAATCGTATTGTTCTGTGTCTAAAAGCACCTAGTGTTCTTTAATATTCAAAACGTTAAGTTACATTTGTAAGACGCCACAGGTCTTACTCATCTGCACAGTAGACATGTTTTGTCTTCAGCGGCTGACACTGCACTGTGCAGACAGTCGGAGTTAGCGGAGCATCCAAAGGGATGACAGTGTTCACCTTTGGGCAAACCATGTTTGCAAAGGCAAAGGAGTATTTGGTTCCTTCCGCTTTCTCTGGTTGTGTACCATTTCACCGAAGGTAAATGAAGGATTTTGTGGTTGCTTAGAAAGTAAAGGCCAGTAGCGCTTGATCCAGATCCACTCTCTTTTTGTACTTTTGCTCTGAAACATGCATAAAATTCTCTTTAAAGCAGTACTTACTTATCTGTTCCTTTTTCTTGCTCCTTTGCTGCATCTCGTTGACGCTCCCCTGGTAGTTCAAGAGAAATTTGTAACATTTAGTTCACCCTTCAATCTGTATTTCCTTGCAGGATTGAAAGAAATGGGTACAAGCAGACTTTTCAGGACATAACGGGCCAAATTTGCCCATCGCTGTTTACACAGGGCTCCCTCACATTGAAGTCAATGGATTTGGCTTCAGTGGAGAGCAGGATTTGACCCAGTGACTTGTTAATAAATGTTTATTTTCTTAATTTAGAAAGAAAAATAGTATATATAGAGAGAATAACCTGTAGATAATAATTAAAAGTAATATCCCAAGGCTTTTAAAGCTTTGCCCTTAGTGTCTAAAACATCTTCCTTCCACCAGCCATTCTTCATGCCTTTAATCCAGAGTGCTAACTACGTAACTCCCCCTACCACCGTCATGGCTTACCTCTCGCCTAATGACCTTCGCAAAGATTATGGTCTGCAGTGATCTTTGATTGACCTCGCCTCCTCCTAGTCCAAGAGCATCTATGTTCTCAGCCCTCTTGGTGACAGTAGGCTCAGTTCTCTGGTGCTGCCGGCGCCCGGCAGCAGCCGGGGGTGGAGGAGGTACTTGCCCTGTGTCTCGCAGACGGCATGCCTGTGTCTCGCATCAGGAGTTTAAAAATAGACTCTGAAGCCATATTGATCTTCCCTCAGGTGCCCCTCATGTTGTCAGCTAAGAAACAGCATTGTATTACCTCAGAGAGACGCGAGGCGATTGCACAGCCTTCTCTCCAGAGTTAGCGTTCTATTTTAGCATGGCTTGAGGAGATTGTACTTTGCTGATACTGCACAGTATGTACGCTGTCTAAAGATATTGTATCGTAAGAAGTTAGTCTCCATGGAAAGGATGCTCACAGCTAAGGTATGGCCTAAGCATATGCAAACTATGAGGAGATGAGAGTGGACAGGCAAGGACATCTCAGTGCCACTGTTGGCAGTAGACCCTTGTTTGGGGGATGGTTCCTGGAAGTGATAGCTTTGGTTTTTGTTAGAAACTGTTTCTTGGGTTGTCTGCCTAATGCTGTGCCACATGAAATAAAGAACACCTGCCTGTTTCTACCAACCATCTTTTGTCTCCGTCTCTACTCATTTATTGTTGGTCTTTCTCCGGCTTCTTGACGTAAAACAGCTTAGAAAACAAACCATCAAATATTGCGTTACTTGAAAGCACCATTACCAACGCAGACACCAGCACAGGAGACAGCCTCACTTGTTGCACCTGGAGTCACAGCTTCAGCCCTGTGAGAATGGGCTGCTCTGCACCGTCAAGGTAAGGGACCAGGATGGCCAGGCAGGGCCTTGCACAGCAGGCAAGAATGGGCATAGCAAGCAGTCACAGCAACTGTGACCATTACCGGTACAAACAGAATGAATACATTGCCTTGGCATTTTTAAAGCTGTTTGGAATCACTTAGCCTTTATCCCTCTGAAGGTTTTTAAGGCTGTCCCATCACAAATGGCAAGTAATGGTGTTCTGTGCTCAAGCACATAAAAATTTAATGGCCCTCTACATCCAGATATTAGATCAAAGCAAGGGTTTAACAGCTTAGTCTTATTTCTTCCCAGAGCAGATTTAGGCAGCTGGTGAGCTGATGTGGCTCACCTGTACAGCAGTTTGTATCTGCTGAAATTATAGTTCCTTATAAGTAGTTCATCATGGCAAATAAATTGGACATCGAGTCCAAGCTTCAGTTTGGCAAACACCCTGGCAAATCTTGCTGCAGATTTCTTGCCTTAACCCAAAAGAGTTCTGGCAGTTAAGATTACAAGGCCCATTCACAAGCTTCACCTTTACATCTTCCCTCTTCACAGGAAATAAGGGTGAGGTAAAGAAATGTGTTCCCCTTTTTTATACAGGAGTAATAATGGTCCAGGTTCTGCTGAGCTAGGAATCAAACCTTAATTTTTAATCATTTTTCCTAGTCTAGGCTATTAAAAGTTTGTGACGTGCCTGAGGCAATGCTGAGATACGTTGCATGATTTTTTTTTTTAATGTTTGTTGAACACACCAGCAGCACATACTATATACTTAACTGTATTGCCCAAACAAAATCCTGCTCAGTCAACCACATGTTCAATCAAACTGGCTGGCATCATTTTTATATTGTTAGTTACCATACAGTCAGAGACCCTACACAAAAAACTCTTGCAAAAATGAACAAAGTTCAAACTAATACCAAAGGAAACCCCATTTTCATTTGACTTTAGCTATTACAAAGCAGTAAGAAGAAAAGTGGTGTTTTTCAAGGTACATATGTCCCAAACTACAGTTCACTGTTTTGAAAATTGGTCTCAGTTCTTCTATATTGTTAACTTTAAGGAAAATCCTTAATTGGGCAATTTACCATTCCCAAGTCTTAGATCCACTTTCTCCTGATGTACATAAAAGAGTAACACTTGGATAATGAGAGGAGATTAAAAACAATTGCTAGATTCTCTTCTTTCCCTTCCCCTCTATTATGTAAAGGAGCAGATACTTGTTTTCAAGTGTTTTCTGTTGGTACTGAACCTCCTTCAGTTGACTCTACTGATGTAATCTCTTGAGGTGCCTTTGCAATTTCTTTTGGTCCTGGAACCCACTGTCTCTAGTTACAGGCTTCCAGTGTTGATGTTTTCTATGGGTATGTGCTAATGAAATGACACCAAACAAACTCTCCATCAAGTGGAGTAAGACCAGAGTTCTCTCAAACAGGATCTGGGCCTGGATGAACACGAAGAAATGCTTTCTATCACAACAGGAGCTGAACTGGACCTCCTGGAGTCCTGTATAGATCCCAAGGTATAGTGGTGGTTTGAGGTACTATGGATGGACTCTGAGATGCCTGTGGGTGGACTAATGGATGATTATGAGAAACACCCCATTGCACATGCTTTTTTTAAAGAAAGAGGAAACAAAGTACTTTTCTTAAATCTATAGATTCCAAAGGCTATATCAGTCTTACACTGCAAATGATGGTTTGCTCTGTCTTTTGTCATTAGTGTTACGCCACATCAGCAAAGAGGTTGTGGGTGGTTGCTCTGGGTTCCCTCAGAGCAACACAAAATACCAGCCTTCCTAATAAAAAGTTGGTCATACACTTAAAAAGACTTACAGTTCTGTCTCAAATAGGGATTTAGGTTTAAATAAACAATGAGGCAAATTGCTGGTAGTTTTTATATAAAAATGTTTTCCACAAACTCCTGTATTCATTAACTGAAACCAGATTATTCTGTTATCTTGGAAGTACTGTTAGCCCTTGTTCATACTGTAAATTACTCTGGTTTATGCCATTTGACTCCTCCTCCACCCTTTTTTCTGTCTCCCATTCAACATCAGTCCTGCTTCTCAGCTAGAACTAATGGCTGCTGTAAAGACTTGGGAGCAGATTTTCAAAAATCCGTGTTTAAAGGAAAACCAGTACGATCACATGATGCAAAAATCTCAGTCAGTTCTCTTCCTTCATCTCATGCTTCCAAATGCAGCTATAACCTCCATAAATCAATGACCTCAATCCTGCAGCTGAAATGACCATCACTCACTGTAAGCAGGATTAATGGCCTGTCTTTGAGAATGACTACACTGACATAGGGGGGAAAAAGAAAAAAAGAAAAAAAGAAAAAAGTACTGACACTAGAAATTATTTTCATTTTTAAACACATTATACTTTTATCTGTACAGTCTACCAGCTCTGTTTTCTCCAGAGCAGAACTTGAATAAGAACCTTTTATTCTTGTTTCTTTTTGTCCAGAGTTTACTAGGAATTTCTTTTTCATTTTCTACAAGTATCTTTGCTATCTGTTTCTGTGGTGAGGTGTACCATGACTCAACTGCTGCGCACAACCAAAGCTCGGGCAATGATGTCAACTAATCTGAACTGCAAAACGCAGATCCCAGAACGTGTGGAGCTTTGGAGCTGCCTGAATTACAACCCAGAGCGGCATGTTTCCACACGAGTCCTGCCTTACAGTGCACACGGTGCTTTTAAGTACTGGGCATGTGTTCTTTGGTGGATAATCCTGGGTGACTATAGTGTAAAAGATACAAGATTAGACAAAGCACATTAAAGGGCTCAGGGAAGGGGCATATCATAAATCATACAACAGAGCAAAGAAAAAAACAAAAGCAATATATCCGAAAGTACAAAAGCAAGTCATTAAGAAACCTTCAAAGCCTTTTCCAGTAGGAAGAGTCCAGCTAATATGGTGCTCACTCTTCCTTAAATCAAGAGTGCTACTAGCACAGATATCCTTCCTCGATGGATTTACGAGGTTGTTTCTCGGCCATATTGGCTTTCTGGCCAAACTCAGTTGATGGATTTGACATATAAAGGCTTCTAAAGGCATTTATATTCCTTTAGTCCAGCCTCCAATCCGTATACAATTTAGACAAACGTGAATCTTGTTATATAGTCACAGAAGTGTTGACAGTTTCACCACTCATCCTTAGAGCTCCTAAATTCCAAGATACTGGACAAACACACACGCGTGCACACGCAGGCACATGTTCCCACAGAACATTATTTATTCTAACAGTATTTCTATGAAATCATCCTTGAATATGCATTAAACAATGGATTCTTTTGTTTTGTTTTTCCATGTAAAATGCCATCTGGTGATTGACGTGTCACAAGATTATTTTTTTCCTGCAATCAGATGCAATATGTCAGTACAAATATTTTTTGTCATATCGATCTATAAAAGTGAATATGTAACATGAAAACACTGCAACATGTGGCCTGCTGTCACAGAAATAAAGGACTGTCTTGAATATCTGCATAAGGTGGTCCTGTGACAAGGAAGCTTCTGCAAACTCTGGGAAGACAGCCTGTAATAGTGGCTTATCCCACCACTTCAGTTATTTAAATTCTCTTTGTCCCTTCTTGCCTTCTTTCATACTCTCCAACTTAACCAATCTGTGTTTGATCTATCAGGCTCCTCTCTTCTGCATCTTCTCTCCTTTCCAACTTCTCTCCTGGCTTTGGAGCAGACCGCATCTGCTGCTTCTCTTTCCATTCTTTCTGCTGTTACATCCTATCCTACCTATCAACCTTCTTTAAAGTCTTGCTAATTCTCTCTGTCCTGCAGTCTTGCAGGAAGAGTCCTGCACTCATCCTTAACAACTTCAACTCCTACAATGATGATACATCCAACCCTTAAGTGCATATTTCTTTGCTTTCATATCTCTCTTCAAATTTCAGCCTTGGTTCATTCTTCTCTTCTTATCACTGGTGTCTTTCCCATGATTGTTTTTATCAAGCAGTACTCTCTTTGATTTGTTTTTAATAGCCACTTTCTCCCTCTTCAGCCATCATCTGATCTCTTTCAGCATCAGCCCATTCTCTCTCACTTTGACACTTGGCCCTTTCATGTTTTCTGGTCCATTAGGTTCGATGGGTTCTCATCTGCTTTCAGACCTTTCAAACCCCAGCCCTAGTTTCTCTGCTCCTCTTTCTGACCGGTCACTGGAAGGATGGAAATCCTGTAGATAGTTTTCCTTCAGTACAATAAACATTCTTTTCTGTAACAATGTTAAACACCACTCTTCTATTTAAATAAATCGCCCCAACCAGACAATTTGCATGCTGCCTTGTTGCCTCTACTTTCTTCATGGGATCCTGCCCATACCTTCCAAAGAGAGCATATTTAAAAAGCAGAATTATTTTTATCACCCTCTCAACTTCTGTCCTCTTCATCCTCAGCTTCCACTTGCCCTTTTCACAGACATAGAATTTTCTTGTCTGCTTCAACATCTGATAGCCTCAGCACATCCTCATGATTGCATCCCAGGGGATCTTTCTCCTCATGATATCAGCTTTATTTTCTAATTCTGTAGCTCCTCTCATTCTAAAAATGTCTGCTCTGGCCCCCACCAACTCTCCCTTTCAAATCCAGGACCACGCTGTTGGCATTACCTAGAGCCGCTCTCTCACACTCCAGGCCAGCATGTTTTCCCCCACAATAGCTACCACAGCATCTCTGGTTGTCTTCTCCAGGCTCAGGACTGGTGCTCTACTGTCGTTCTCTGTGACCTGTCCTCTCTGTTAGACACATACCCCACTTTTCTATCTGAGTCCTGTCCTCCTCTCTGTGCTCAGTTAAGTCCTCCTGACTCTCCAAACTCTCTTTTAGCACCAGGGTCCTCTCCTTTCACTCCACTTTCCTGTAGGAATCCTCAGATCTCATGGTGTGCATCCAATCTCCCTTTACACTGCCTTGCTGTGATCTTCCCCATGAACATGAATTCAGCCAGCCCATATTTCTGTCTCACTTGTTCAAAGTAAGGTTAGTATTGCTTCTCTTTAACCAATTTGTGCGTACTTACAGCTGAAGCACTATTTAGTGGAAACAGGTCTGTCACTCACGTTACCGCATGATGACCCCAGGGTAAAGGCAATGTGGAAACACCCACAGGAAATGTGACATTTATTGGTGTATGAGAATAAAGAGGTAACATCATCACTATGTTTACACCTAAACTGTTCTGGAATAAACAGCCAGGTTTAGTTGAGCCCATAAAGGTGGCCCATGACCAAAAGGGCGTCTTTACTGGGGCCCAGTGGAGCTGGTTTCTATCTGATCTGCTCAGAGAGAGGGCTGAGGAACAGGACTGTCTTCTCCCATTCTTGTACACATGACCCTTACATAAACGCTAGGAACGCCATGCAATTATATTATCCATGTGAGGCAGGCTGCTGTGACACAGGCTGAAGAAGTCAGGTATCAGCTCACTGATTATATGCGTCGGTGCATTTGTACTGGAATGATGCATCAGCATTATTTATTCAGTCATGCCACTAAGCTCTCCTTCAGTGCATTTAATGCTGCACTCACATATAAGTCTGAGTGGTTTTAGGAGGAGGAAAAGACAGCAGAAGAGAGACAGCCAGAGCAAAAGCTCTGCCATAGCCTTGTGGATGACGGAAACCTTGGCTGACACTCTGCGTGTTCCATCTGTGTTGTCAAGTACATCAATCACTCCAGCAATTAAAGCTAATGGATGTTGGGACAACAGTAGCACCAGTTGGCTCCCTACCCAAATGTTATCATTATATGTCCTCGTTTGGCCAGAAATATAAGTACATCGTGGAGAGCTGATCCCAGTTTCTCCAGTGAAGTAGGTTAATCTCCTATTGACAACTAACCCTGCAGTGTCAGAAAGGCCACCTGGTGCTGCGGCAGGCCAAAACCCACTGCTCTACTGATTAGGAACAGGGTTTTTTGTTATAGGAAACCTAATTTGGCCAAAACAAAAAGACTGCTGGTGATGGGAAAAAAGAAAAAAAACCCCTACCAGCTGCATTAACAAAATTCCTCCAACAGCAGCAGTATTGTTCACATGTTATGGTGGGAAAATCAATTCCTATGACTGCATGGAGGCTGATCAGATGTCCTCCCCCACGTGAGGTAGTTACTAATGGAAGCTTAACTTCACCTGAGGCTGATGGTTGGGCCTCCCTCCAAGGACCAAGAATATAAGGAAGGTCTAGATGAGATGAACTCAGAAAAGAAGTAAGGGGTGTTTATTTCAGTGTGTATGATGGAACTTATTTGTGAGCCTGGGGAAGATGCTGTGACTGAAAGATAAGGTAGGGTATAATAGTTCAGGATCAAGAAAGCTGCTTCTTATGACTGAGTCTCAGTAAAAAGACTTTGCTATGATGTCAAACTTTGTGCTGTGTCTACAGCATTAATTTTGTGCTTCTTTAAGACAAAAATGGTGGTGGTGGAGGGTTAGAAAAATCTTGTGGTTATTCATAAGAGAACTATCATATGGAAAAAAGAAAACCTCCACATATGTGCAAGTAAAATAAGGGAGTAGTGTTGCAGTACTGGGTACTTCAAGGTGGTACAGAACAATCAATAGCTAAGTGGGTTTTATAAAACTCTTCCTTTTTTTTTTTTAGGACAATGAGGTATGGGGAACAGTGCTAATTCAGAACTTATGTAGAGAGAACACAACCTATTTGTCTAAGTGACACTTGGTAAAATGCTAAATCAGCCAAAATCTTGTACCGCAAGAGTAATGAAAGATGTTCATGTATGCAATAGAACATATCTCTTCTGTTAGCATGTACCCTGTAAAAATAGCTTGATGTGCTCTTAGTGTTCATTGCAGTCATAAATTATTAGTGTTGCTGTCTCAAAAAAGATTAAAAATAGTGATGGATGAATATCCATCCACCATCTGAAACAGACATATTTCACCATTACAAGCTATTACTTTAAAATCGTGATGAATAGAGATAAGAATAGAAAAGGCCATCCCCATAATGTTGCTAACTTCCAAAGCATGTTTTCAGTGTATATAGTACTAAACCATATCTCTAATCATGTCTTTAGATACTGACAACTGGCTTATTATTTGATGATATTTTTAACATATATCAGGGGGATAGTAGAGGAAAGATTGTCTATATCCAATGCACGCACAGCTCCAGTTGCAGTCTTAGTGAAGCTACTGCTGATGACTCAGTCATGAGCACAAATGTCAAGGGCTGCCTAGATTCATGATGCATGAGTAGGCTCATTTGCATTTGCCCCTACATAAACAGGCATAAAACTACAAATTTGTGTGAGCAAGCTCAAAGTATTTCTACACTAAACTAGCAATACCTCCGTACCTACATGAAATAATGCAAAGCAGCTATTGCTAAGACTCCAAAGTGATCTGATTCCAGCTGTACATCCTTGGCTAATGATGTCCATCTTAAAATCTTTGCTTGGTCAAAGCAGACGTCTGTGTGTTCAGCAACGCTGGCAAGTAGACTTGTTCTATATCAATCAGTAAAGCGAACGTTTTTTGTCAAGATTGATGTGCACTGTGTTGGCACCAACAATTAAAACTCTCCCATATCCTTCCTGCCTCCAGCAATGTTTTGCTGCCAGAGAGAGCAATAAGGATTTTTTGAGACAACAGTTATGTCTAAGACTTTAATACAGATGCCTCATCCTCTGCATCTGTTTCTCCCCCAGGGGAGGAAAAATTAGACAAAGATAGCAGGATTTCTCTCTTGATTCTCTTGGGAATATACTTATGGATAGAAGTCATAATCCCATGCAGGCTTTGCTTCCGACAGGGCAAGCCTCTGTCCTCAGATGTGGTATTTGAGAGCATTGGATCTGTTGGTGTCTTTTCTATCTGGTTTGCAGCCTTCCCTGCTCAGTTACACCTTAACTCATCTAGAACTGCAGTGGGGAGAAACCAAGAAACCTGCCTTTCCTTGTTCTGCTTTCTATATTCCCCCAGCTATTCTTCAATGTTTCTCACGGTATGTATTATGGGAGCCTTGACATTCATCACCCACTGTCATCTTTCTTCTAACAAAGCTTTCAGCTTCATCTCTGTCTTTCCTCTCTAGGAAGGAGTAATGACCACACTTCATGCTGAGCTTTACTGCCATTCTCCTGGTAAAAGAAAACAGTGACACAAATCACAAGACCTCAAGATCTGACCTTACCAGTCTTCTGGATTGAGCCTGCAAATACAATATCCCTACCACCTTGATGACAGAAACTTTCCTAGGCATCCACATCCATGCAAGGTGACAGGGAAACTTTCCTCGTGCCTACTTACTTGTCAGCCAATATCTGTGGCCTGTTCAGAGCCTGCCATGATGGCGAGCAGGGCTAGGATCTTTCCACATTATAAATACCCATATATTGGGTGTCAGTCCCCTTGGGGGATATGACTGACAACTAATCTTTGTGTGAGCTGAACAAAAGTGCATATGATAGCTACCAAAAGAGAAGTTCAAACCCAAATAATGCAACTCTTTCCTCTAGGATTTTCAATATTTTTTTTCAATTATAGATCTCTGTAGCAACATGTCTATACCTATTTATCAACAACTATTCCCTACGAATGCCTACCATCATTCATAGCTATTCATACCCTGCTGCTATGGCTGATGAGCAGAAGTTCACAAATGCAGTGTGTGTTACTATTATTGCCAGCTAGAGTCAATCAGGAAACTAATGTTGGCCTGAATTCAACATATCCCATTGCAAATATTAAGGTATAAATGATTAATCTCATGGCTGATGGAGAACAAGTTTAATATTTCCTTCAATATATTTAATAGGAACTTCTTTTAGACTAAGCTCAGTCATTTGGTGTACAGAAACAGCCAGCTCTCTCAAATTCACATATAGGTGACTTCAACAGTAAGAAGAATATCCTCAGCTCAAACACAGCAAAGGTGAAAAGAAGGTTAGTACCTTTCCCCAGAAAGTTGTAGCAACTCACATAAAGGCTAAAACTATCAAGACCAATGAGAAAGGGCACTTCCTACTGTTCAGCAGTAGGAGAGACATCAACCTCACAAATGGTTGCAAATACATTGTGTGTGTCTGAATGTATTTTTGCTTCACTTGCAAAGAAATGCCCATCCTGTTCACAACAGCTATCTGCTGTCATTCAAGGGTAGATTCCTCCACAAGCCCACATTGTATGTTATGCTGTTCAACAGCATGGCTTGTCAGGATCTTGCTTTTGCAGATCCTAGGACTACCAGAACATTGAGAGTAGCTCCTTTACTTCTCCTTTGTCTTTACTGTTATACATCACATTTTAAATAAAATCCCCTGATAGCTATCAGATCAGACTTAACAAAACCTTGTTCTAGGCCTAAAATACATTTGAGAGGCAACTGTCAGCTCTCAGGTCTTCCAGAAGACTGCCTCTGAAGTAATTTCTCTTTCTAGATCTCACTCTTGGTGACTCTGTCTTCATTGCTCTGCAGCACTCGAATGGCTGCTAATAATACAACACAGGGCAGCACTGCTGGAAGCTCAGCAGTGAACATTAGATGGCAATTTTCTTGGTTAATTACCATCTTCATCTGATATGCAAGCAAAACAGAATAACTTAGTTGATGAAATTTGCACTTTGAATGATGACAGTGTCACTGTTCTGCACAAGCTCAGTGGGTTCAGCTGCTAGGGTGGATTTGGTGTTTGTAACAGAAGTGGTAAAGTTTGGGGGCACAGCTCTAAAAAGCCATGCTTCAGCCAGATAAAGTTATCTGTGACTGACAAGGGTAAATAGAGAAGATTAGCGTGTGGATATATTTGCCTTACAGGCTGTACGATATGTTCTCCAAGGTCTCCTCATAGGCAGCCAGAAGTACCCTGTGACAAAGAAATATCAGCTGGGTGGAAAACCTGTCATTTTGATTTGATATTATTTTCTGTGTCTTTGTCCCACTGCAAGTATAAATGAATTAGGCATGACGGTGGGAGTTGGGAGGTGCAGCTTCAGATATGCGGGGGGAAACATCTTGCTAGGGAGACGTTATCTCAAGACATGGAAACGTGTAATGTGGGTATTAAAGAATGCATATTCTTTTCTACAGTGCCAGACAGGGAAAGAGTTATGATAGATCTAGAAGAAAATATAGCATCTGCCTATATCACACAGATAAACAGAAACATTTGTCTCTAAAAAGAGATTTAGTTTGGAAAAGAAAGTCTGTAGACCCTGAGGTCTGCAATTCAAACTAGCCTGAACAAACAGGTCTGAAGGATATAACCATAAAATAAGGCTGCAGCATACAGCAGGTGTATAGCAGATACACCAGGTTGTGCTGAAAGCAGGAAAAGTCATTTGGAACTGAAGTTTTACTATGTGTTTGCGCGGTAAGAACCAAATCTGTGAACAGAACTTGCAGGAGACGTTATTTGTCTTATTAATGAAAAACAGTTGGAGTGTGACTTGAAGCCGAATGAGAAAAGAAGAAAGGAATTCTGCTGTGGCAAGTTTTGTTTGGGCAGCAAACAGAATTCTGCAAGGTCTTCCCATTTCTAGATACAATCTTTCAGGTATTTGGTAAACTTTATACAGAATGTATACATTCCACTCTTAGCAGGAACTACAATTACATCTTTTAAAGCCTTCTTGCCCTGTAAAACCATAGGTCTCCAAATGTTTCACGAAACTGTTTGTGCAGTATTTCTTTGAAGTATGTTCTTGCCTCAAAATTTTACTTCAGAAGACCAATATTCCTTTAAAATGGATTTTTCCATCTGATATCTGGCAGTAACCCAAAACAAATCAGTAGAACTACAATATCATAGCAGCCTTATAATTACAGCACAGATTTAAAATGAAAACAAGACCAGGCATGGTCTGAAGACCATAGATATTTAAGGGCCTGAATTGGTGAAGCCGATTTTACCATGTGAAGGTAATTCATAAAGCAAGTATGCTTATGCTTTGAACGGTGTTAATATTTTCTCCCATGGGCAACAGTGCAAATACACAGTCTAGAACCTTCTAGCCATGCCACTAGGTCTAAGCCAATGTATTGAACACAAGTTGTACATCTGGCACGATGCTTGCTGACTTACTTCATACTGAAACACAATAAAAAGAGAGGAACTAATAACAAATTAAGTTCATCATCATTATAGTATATGGTTTGTTTTACCATACTGTCTTGGAGCTGCAGTCATGGACCAGGACTCCATTTTGCAAGATACAACACAAATACAGAACAAGAATGTGGCTTCTTCCACCAAATAGCTTACAGTCAAACAGTAATGCAAGAGGTGACTGGATAAAGACACACAAGTGAATACAAAGGGATATTAGTGATAAAGTATCCCAGTGCACGTGGCTTATCTACTATTAAGAGTTTTGAAAGGGGAATTTTTAAGCAGAGCTCGAGGAATACTTTATGCATGTTTATAGAGAATTCCCAGAACAAACCCAAAATAGTCCCACAATGGACTGCCTGAGAGAAAAATACAAGGGCTGAGAACATGAGGGGTTTTTAGCCAGAAAGGTGGCGGAAGCAAAAGACGGACATGAATTTAGAGTGGGAGGACATTCCACCACATTCTGTGGAAGGAGAGTGGGAGCAGAGGAAGCAACAACAAGAGTAAGTTTCAGCCAGGGTCTGGCAGTCCTCAGAGTGGAGGGAAAGAGTCCTTTCTGCAAAGGTAGAGAAGAATTAAACATAAAGAAACCAAGGATCATCTCAATTTAGTTTCCAAGAAAACTAAAAGAAATTAAGACACAAATTTTGATAGGCTGGACTAGTGACAGAACATAATGATGGGTCCAAGAGCAATGGTGTGAGAGACTGAACCATTCCAAGGTGGAATGGAGCCAAAGATCACAGGCATCACAGATACAGTGAAGAGCCAAATCGGATAATTAGCCTTGTGAGGAGTTTTGAGCCAAGCTCATAAGTTGAACAGAGGTGAGGATGAGGAAATGGGCAGCTAAGGTGGATCATCCACAAGGAAGTCACTGATGTCTGAGCATGAGAGGCCTTAAGAAGAGGAGAAAGACATTCAACAGAGAACTGTAAGTCACAATTAGAGACAGTGGCCTATAGGGCCTAGGTACCCAGAGATAATAACAGAAGAATCAGGTGAGGTCAAATGCTCTGAAAGTCAGAAGAGGCGAGAGTATTTGAAAATAAGAAGAATGGAAAGGGAAAGCTGTCACATCCTCACTCTGGTCTTTCTGCACCAGTGATCTTATGAGTGGGAAATGGCACCCAAGTCTTACTTGAGTTATTGCTTACGTGGAACTCCTGTGAGCAACATACTGTACACTTCAGGAAAAGCAAAGTAATTGGCTGAGCAGAATTCATGGTTACATTGCTCCTGCAAAAAAAGCAAGCAACACATTTCAATAGCATGTTAGAGGACTGCAAGAGAATATTGCTGAATCAAAGCAGCCTGCAATGCCTAAGGCTCTTACAATATCTTTAACCTCTAAGTTGATCATACATAATCCTGTTGATCTTGTAACTATTACAGCAAAACATGCAACATATATAATAATGTTAACATTTAGTGTAGTAGGCTAATAGACAGCATACTGATCCAAAGCTCTAACAGGTGTTCCTGACTTGTGTGGTGCATGAAATACTTAAATATTGTGAGCATAAAGTCACTGATTAAATAAAAAATAATAAAAAAGTAAAAAGTGGCATTAACTTGCCAAGCTGTATGCTCTTAAGTCAATAAATTTACTTCCTTTTTTTTTCTAACATTCAGCTGCACCTGAGCTTTTAAAGCTAGTTGGCTAATAAAGGCTCTCCTGAAACAAGATGACAGCTATGTTAGCAAATGAGAATCTTGGAGAACGCACACTTATATTTGGTGATCTTAAAACAAAGAAACAAAAAAACCCCTGCTAATTTTCTCTAAATTTGGCTTTAGAGAGAATTACATCATAGCTCAGCGTGGATTGTATGTGGTACATCACCTTACAAGCACTTGCCCTCCCACGTGCTAAAGGATATGACAGAATGTGAGGTACACACAGGATGAAAATGAAATTAAGATGATTACTGAAATGCTTTGTGGACATTGTATATGTAAATAGAGGGGCTTCTGCTACTGAAATGAATGACATTTGACATGAATGACAATGCAGAACCTATATCAATATAAGAGGTGATTTTTATAGCTGCTGTCATTTCACTCTTGCTTCTGCCAAGTTTCAGTCTGTTTGAAAGATTTCTCTGAAATCAGGGCTTTTACTGTTAAGGTACCAATCATATGGCTTAAGCTGCTTCCAGCGTATGCGAGGACTATTCCCACAGGCACTGATGGGAGAAATTAACAGGATGGTCTAATAGAAACACCAGCCACATTCCCTCATATGAATATATTTGAAGCAAGAATTATCCTCACACTTTGATTTGCTTAAATGTGTATGGAAATTTGCTTGTTGTCATTTTATCAG
The DNA here is from genome assembly GCF_034638445.1 of Ciconia boyciana. Classification (NCBI taxonomy): domain Eukaryota; kingdom Metazoa; phylum Chordata; class Aves; order Ciconiiformes; family Ciconiidae; genus Ciconia; species Ciconia boyciana. The sequence goes on along the minus strand of NC_132935.1, from coordinate 55,195,647 downwards.
CGATGACAGCATGTAATTGCATGCACATAAGGCTGACACAAAGAAATTTGGTTTACTTCCATTACTAACGATAGACCTTATTAATATGAGAGCAAATCTGGAAACTGCTGCAGTTAGAAAATATCTCTAACTAAAAAAGTGTGTAAATAACCCTGATTATCATTTCAGTGAGTGCCACCATCATGGACAGCACTGGCCAGCATATGGAAAATTCTGTTTTGATGATGGTAAGCTCAGAGAATGATAGTCAAAATGCAATAGCAGTGTACTGCACACCTGCTTTATTTGTGCATATCTCTACCTAACGGGTATGAACATCAGCACTGGCTAGTTGCATTTGATTTAGGGAGAGATGATACTTGAGATGAAAAAGCCTGTGAAGGGACAGAAACTCTCTTAGAGCACTCTGTAGACTTTCCATTGACTTCACTTGCATGAGACCCACCATCCAAGGATGATCCAGACTGGAAGTATTACTTTCTGTAAATTGGACTACTTGACAGACAGTAGCCAGAGCTATTGCGCTGACACTATGAAAGTTGTTCTCCTGTATCCTCCCTGTCCCTTCCTCCTTTGACCTATGTGACATACAGATACTGGGACTGAGAAGGTGCTGTAATAATCATTCCTGAACTGTGTATGTATATTGTGCTATTTATGCAAGGTCTTTGAGAAGCTGCTGTATCTTTTTCAGTATCACAGTCAGGTGATTGGGATCTTGGTTGTGAAACTCCTCTAGGGTTTTCCAAAAAGAGGTTCTTTTTTTAGCGTGTGTTTCTCTTCCCACATTTCTGATACCATCTGTATGCATTCATGTAAAAATAAAAAAGGAAGGAAAACTGCAGAAGCTAGAAAGCAGAGAATGATACTTAGCCATCCACCTTGAATTCTGTGAATAATAAATTGGGATTGAACAGTAAATACAGATTAGTTTAGTTGCCAGTGCACAAAATAATCAGACTGTAAGTTTGCAAATTCTGCTGCAGAGGTACTATAAGTGATTAATGTAACCCTACCTTATTTTGAATTCATAGCACATAACAAGCAAAAAGGCCTGTTACATTGCCATCACAGGCTGTGGTTATATCACTAACAGCTTTGGCTGAGATGTCAGTGGGCATTTGAGTCCAAAGTATGCATTAGGTAAAGCAGAATGAGTAATGTTTGGGATTACCATAGGCATGATTGTTATTAATCTCTTTGTACTTACAGAGACTGAGCAATGTTCACTTGCTACAAGTAATTTGGCAGTCACAGCTGCTGGAAATACTTGTATGTGTTCTGTGGAAAAGACTCTAACGGACTGTGGTTATAAAATGTAAATTGTTCAAACCAAGCAAATGTAACTTCTACTTATTTCAATGGGACTAATAATTCACGTAAGCCTACAATTTACTGCAAGTTATGTTTCCTGTATTTCATGCAACTTCTACAGTACTGAAGCACGTGACCTGATTGTGACTGCAAAGCCCACGTGCATTCGACATCGTGTATCAGTTTGAAAAATACAGTACACGTATACTGGGGACACAAGCAGCTGAAAGAACTTTGGTCAAACAAGCTGGTAAGAAAAGTCTGTTTTGGCAGAAATTTTGACAATCCTGTGGCTGAACAACCAATTCTGTTCTCAGACCAAGTCCAACTGTACAACATCATCACAGCAGAAGTGGCACACCACAGCCAATTATCATTCTAGCGTGCAGCAGCTACATCCCATGGATCTTTTCCAACCTTCCCCTTTTATGCAAGCTCTTCAGATTTGGAAAATTCATAGGTTTACTGCCTCAGCAAGAAGCACTCAGCAGTGCTGTAACTTCTTGCTGCAGCAGACCAGTTGCAAATTTAATTGTTTGCTGTACCTGTTGCACTATACTTTTTTTATGCTGTAGTCATTGTATTTCTAATTTTGGTAACTGTTTACCAGTATACATAAGGACATACGTTATCCCTGGGGATTCTTGTACATCAGTTGTATGCATCTAAACAGTTGTCTCAGAGGTCAAAGGCAGATTATTTTGCCATAGGTTAAACATTACCAGCTACAATGTATTGGGATACTTTAAAGCTTCTACAATGGTAGCAAAGCCTACCTAGAGCTATTAGGGTGCCCTGAAACACTGTTGAAGAGTGCTGTGTTTAAAGTCAATAGCAAAACACAGGAAGACCTGAGCTTCAGAAAGCCATAGTATTAGTTTTTTGATACTGGACTTCACAAGAAACTAGGAATTGGTGGTGTATGCTCCGGATCTAGCTCTGGTAAGACCAGGTTAAAAACAAGAAACCAAAAAACAAACAAACACTCCCCCCAAAAAAAAACAACCAACCAAACAAACCCAAACCACAAACCCTAGTCACTTTGCTAGGAATATTCTACTCTGGTAATTCCTTGAGTGAATTGACACAAATGATGCAGTTGTATAAAGGCAAAATGAATAGGTCTCTAATAGGTCTCTACAAAGTGAGGAGAATTTAAACTATTGAATAATGTGATCCCTTGAAATCACTTGTGGCCACCTGTCATACCTGTCACTAGGGTGCCTACTGACAGTGGAGGAAAGTATTTTGTTGACCACATATTATTTGCTCATAACTGCATTTTTTTGCAGTCCAGCAAACATTGAAGACTTTTTAACAAGCCTCTGGAAGATGCTGAGCATCCAAGAAACAACTGAAGGGGGAGAAAAGGGGAGAGCTGTTTAAGTTGTGTTATCTTAAGCTAGCATTTTCTGCACATCATTACTTTAATATACTTATCTTTGGATCTCTTAACAATTTAGAAAACTGCAGCAAAGCAATTTGTTGAAGATTGCACAACAAAAGAAGTATTGATCATTGTTCAAACCTATTATCCCTATCAGACAGCCCTTTTCCTTCTGGACATGTTTTTGAATTAAAAGTCAGAACTATTTATTTGGATGTATTCAGGAGATTATTCAAAAGGTTTATAGGGGGAATGGCTGGTATACACAAAGTAAGTGCCAACTATGTTCCCTTAGCTATCCTACCTACAGTTTTCACTTAATATGACACTAAATTCTGATCTTATGTAAAGCTTTTTCGGGTGTTTCTGAGATGATGAAAATAATTCTTATCTATGGTATATATATTTACATGTCAGTAAGGGTTTCTCTGTACCCACCAAATCCCATAACCAACAGTTAATCTCTTCATATTGAAATATCACAACGAGGTCGAAAAATGATCACAGGGATTTTTTTTTCAATGTGGAAGGCAATGTAGTTGGAGCCAATACCTCTTCTGGTAACCTTTATAACCTCAGCATCAAAATGAGCACAGCTTAAGGGAAAAAAGAGAAGGAAACAGAGGTGAGTGGCCAAGGTCATGACCTCTTAGAGAAGATTCAAGGACAGAATGCAGCTTTCTGATTCCCAGCCAAGTTTCCAATCCGTCACCAAAGCAAATACTTCTCCTTTTGTGTTACTCTTTAATACCTATTAATAATTTACTATTTTAATTTCATGTAAGAAGCTAATGGTCTTACTATTTTTTATTTCTCTTTAGAAAAGCAAAGAAATAGAAACTTGTATTAACTCTGTGATCCTACACTATTAAAAGTAAGCTCCAATATTCTGACATGGTAATGATTTAAAAATAAAAGTATTTGGGAATTCTTGGGGTCTGTAAACTTTAATAGAGGGATGGAGCCAAAACCATGAAGCAATTAATGCATTGTTTCTTTTGGGCAAGACAATTAGCCATATGATACAGAGGTGAAGCATATACTATTAATGAACATTGGAAGAGATCCAGACTAGTTCACTGGACTCACTAGTTCAGTTTTAAACAGTAAATCTAATAGGATTCAGCACAGTCATTGTATCGTTCCACAAAATTTGTTCACATTGAGTAACACAGAAGGATGCAGGTAGCTTCAATACATTTACTAGAAGTAATCACTTAATTAAATACATTTTTTCAAAATCCAGTCCTGAGAAAGCAGACAGAGAAGGGCAGTAATAATACTTATATTGATTCCAATATGGGATTTTTATTTTTCCAAACTCTCATCAGACTAAATGGAGAGAGAGGTTTTTTTTCATCTTATAAGAAATAAGACTTAATTTACAGTAATAGCTTTGGATTTATCAAAATAAAACTCTACTACATCCAAAGAGAGCTAGCATATACTCAATCCTACCTTTAACACAGCTTGACACTGTCTCCCATGGAAATCAGTGAGAGCCATTCTAGTTACTTTGTTGGATGAGATCTCTGAATACTATGACATTTGGGGCAGGCCTAAAAAATAGAGGGGCACACTAGAAAGAAACAAAATGTAGTTCTAGGTTTTTCTTTCATACTCTAACGTGCAACTTTTTAATGTAATGTTGAGATTGCTAAGAGAGAAAGGCAGGCAACATTATAAATTAAAACCCCCTTTCCCCTCTCCCCTAAAAATGTACTTACACCATTATTTTACTTTAAATTAGTAAATCTATTTCATAAATACTCTGTTATGTACAGAGACCTAGAAAGGGATATCTTTGTAATGGGTTTAAAAGATAATTGCATAGCTCTATACATTTTTCCTAATCAAAATCTGTTATTATTTTCTAAATATGAATTGATGTGTTCAAAAATTCATGTTAATTGAAAAGCCAGTTTTATTTATACACTGAATTATAAATTATGGGTTCACATCTACTTCCCTTATGAGTGGCAACACTCCCACTGACTGCAAAGAGAATGGGTTCAAGCAAATTGCTAGGCAGCAGATTTTCCCAATCTCATTCCTTTTCCTAACAGGCATATGGTAGTCTCATGATGTTTGTCTGCATCTCAGGTAATACACATACATATGAGAAAGAAAATCCTCCCTGTAAAATACATTGTATTCTGCAATTGGGCTGTGACTAATGTCCTCTATCTGCATTTATGAACAGAGTATTTGGTCTTAATATGACAGGATCATGCTTTCTCCATACCCGTGCTACCTTTCAGCATAGGCAGGACAAGCTTGACGGTGTAATGGGGTATCCTCTCCTTGAAGATCCAGAGTTCCCATACTTTCATTAACTTGACATTGATACAAAGTGCCTTTCATTCTACCAGTCCTTTATACAACTATTTGTTCATTGCACCCCTCGCTAAGGGCTGACCCACATAAAAGAAAAGAGGTAGGAGCTATTTCTTTAGATCAAGCAATAGAAGAGTCTGATTTCTAAGGATTTAGGATCATAACTTTGGTAATGATCCCTGTTGAGAGGAAAGTCTGAGAGCCTGAGCAGTTGAGTGCATCATCATGCAAATGCACAGAGGATCATGGTGAAGATTATTAGAGTAACATTAATTCTGCCTTCTTTACCCTTGGAGTGCTTAACTTCAAAGCATTATTTTTCTTTTAATATAGGCCTTTGGCAGTTGCAGTATTTCATAGACTGGCAAGCCAAAGAGAACTATTATAACCATCTAATCTGACCTCCTATATAAAACAGGACACAATGTCACTTGCTGCTTTTACTTTGAGCCAATTAACTAGTGTGTGGCTAAGCATAACTTTCAAAGGCATTCATTTTTCACTTGAGGATTCCAAGAGATGGAGAATACATTAGTTTTCTTGCTGGTTTGTTCCAACAGTTAATCACTCCCTCTGTTTAAAAAATGTATGCTTCATTGCCTATCTGAATGATTTCATGGTCTCAGCTTCCAGCTATGGGCAATTCAGGTCTTTTGTCTTCAGACTAAAGATCCCTTTATTCACTCTGTATTTTCTCTCCATTAAGTTCAGTAAGTGTCTTAGTCTCTGTAATCAAATCATCCTAATGCATTCTTGTTGAGGAAGCTAAATAGCTTGTGCTTTTAAAGTCTCTCACTGTAAAACACTTCCTGCAGCCCTCCAAATAATTTTGAAGCTCTTTTCTGCTCCTTATTTTTTTTCTTGCATGCTTTTCAGAAATAGGAACCAGAACTGTGTGCTGTATTTCAACAGCAAATGAGAGACTGATATCAGTCACGAGTCCACCAACTGAAACCACACACACTGCCTCCCTATCTCAGCTTACCCATATATATATACATATATATATATACACATATATACACACATATGTATTCTTGGGCAAAAATTATGCAGCCTCTTTGGGACAGGTACAGACCTATCACATCAATGAGATTCATTTTATACTATGGTCTCTGTTACATCCCCTTCTGCAAAACATTAAATACAGAAAACCAAATTCATCCAACAACAAGGCCTGCTGCCAACAATAGTAAAAGTGCAAGCAGATGGTAAGGGAAACGCTTTACCATGGGACCTGCCACTGCTCCAAGGCCAGGACCCATTGTGGAAACACTGGTCCTTGCTCCAAGGACGCTCTGACCAGCCTAAGCCGGGGGGGACCCCGCTGGTACTGCTGCCTTTACCAGACCTGCGCCAGTCCAACCTTAGGTGTCACCTTCCTACTTCTGTGTTATTTTCCTTCCATACCTTAGTTTTTCCCCTTTCATTTCTCTTCCTGTTTCTCCTCTGCTTGAGAAGCATTTGGGGCTGCCAGGTAAGACTCCGTCTTCTGCAGCGTTCCTATAAACGTGCGGCCAAAAACATCAGCCAAAAGCGGTATCTTAAACAGCTGTAGTGTTGGTGCAAATTAGTTGCATCTCAGAGTTGCCCGAAGGCAATGTGTGAGGCTTGTTCTTCTGAAAGGGAAAGGTTGTAAGCAAGAGGAAGCACCAGAAGAACTTCAATTTCTATTTCTATGTTTGCTATTATTTTATGTACGCCTGCCATTAGAAGGTAATTAGAAGGAAGCTAGTTTGAATAACTGACATTACAGACCATTAGAATTAATTCTTTCTCCAGGACAGTTAATACCACCTTTAATACAACTAAAGAGACTGTCAGTTCGGGGAAGAGAAGGGGATACTGAAGTTATTCCTTCTTTTTTGTACTTTTAATGACTTGGTAATGAAGGTTGCATGTTTGTCCCTGGGACTGAGAAAGTTGAGAAGCCACATCTTAACTCCTTAATGTTGTATAACATCAGGGTAACTCTTTTAGCTTCCTAGGCCCATTTATTCCCTCAAAATGAATCGAACACTTCTCCCATTATCTAAATCTTTCCTATTCTTGAACAGGTTACAATCAATGATATTTAACAGTTCTGACAGAGCACTGAGCTTTTTTGCCTCTAGCCTGAATCCAGCTCAGTTCAAACGTTTTTCTGTAGTTATGTTTTTTTCGGTGATGCATTTTCCAGTGATCTTTAATGACTTCACTGTTACATGAGATCAGTTCTGATTTCCACTTTCATTATCACAAAATTGTTTCCATGCTTTCTACAAATATTCAGATTGAATAGTGACATCAAAAACATTAAGAGGCTAAAATCTTTCTGATCTCCTTGGGGGAAAGTGCTGATGAAGGCTTGAAGTCTGCAAACTACAACAGTTGGCAAAAGTGCTCTCCATTCTAAAATGTGCACTTTTTAAAAAGTGAAAGTTAGTGGTTATTAGCAAATGCGTAGAAAACGCCATCACCTTTAAATAAAATGTCATGCATAGAGCCGCACAACTTGTTTGTTGTATGAAGCTCTCCACCTCTCTTTAAGCATATGATTGCCAAAATACGCTCAACTGCTTAGAAAAACGTCCGCAAATAAACATCTGCAACCAGCTAGTGAAGAAAGCAGCTGTATCACCTAGAAGCAGGCAAGCTGTCTACTAGGGGGACTTGGTTCCTCTCTACTGATGGCATTTTGTGAGAGGTTTATGAATGCAGGAATCCTGGCCATTCAGTCTCAGCTACAGAACTTCACACATTTTGTGTAGCGTGGACAAGGCTCCATTTCCTTCTGTTGTTGTACCCTGTGTAGTTGACTGATGTGAAACTATCAAATTAGATATTGCTTTTAGTTTATTTATAGAGCTTTAAATAACAAAAATTGCTTTGGAGAATTTAACAAGTTCTTCTTGCTGTAAACAATAAACATCTAACTTTCAGGAATAACAAAACATTATGTTGACAAAGAATGAGGGCTGTAGCTGTGAGACAACTGATTTTTCAATTATAGTCTATCCATAAGTGTGAGGGACAGTTTCCGATAAACAAACACAAGTAAAAGGCTGGGGTTTTTTGACAAAACAAAGACATCATAGTAAACAGTACTTTTTACATTTGGCAAGCTTGGCTTCTTTCAGAAAATGCCATGTCTAAAAATTCACATTTGAATAAAAATTAGTTTCACATAGCCATTACAAGATCCACAATAACTTGGTGTGGTGGCTTGACCCTGGCTGGACGCCAGGTGCCCACCAAAGCTGCTCTATCACTCCCCTCCTCAGCTGGACAGGGCAGAGAAAATATAACAAAAGGCTCATGGATTGAGACAAGGACAGGGAGAGATCATTCACTGATTACCATCATGGGCAAAACAGACTCAGCTTAGGGAAATTAATTTAATTTATTGCCAATCAAATCAGAGAAGGGTCATGAGAAATAAAACCAAATCTTAAAACACCTTCCCCCACCTCTCCTTTATTCTCAGGCTCAGCTTCACTTCCGAATTCTCTACCTTCTCCCCTCCAGCGGCACAGGGGGATAGGGAGCAGGGGTTGCGGTCAGTTCATCACACGTTGTCTCTGCTGCTCCTTCCTCCTCAGGGGGAGGACTCCTCACACTCTTCCCCTGCTCCAGCGTGAGGTCCCTCCCATGGGAGACGGTCCTCCATGAACTTCTCCAATGTGAGTCCTTCCCATGTGCTGCAGTTCTTCATGACCTGCTCCAGCACGGATCCTTTCCATGAGGTGCAGTCCTTCAGGAACAGACTGCTCCAGCGTGGGTCCCCCACGGGGTCACAAGTCCTGCCAGCAAACCTGCTCCAGCGTGGGCTCCTCTCTCCACAGGTCCATAGGTCCTGCCAGGAGCCTGCTCCAGCGTGGGCTTCGCACAGGGTCACAGCCTCCTTCAGGCATCCACCTGCTCTGGCGTGGGGTCCTGCACGGGCTGCAGGTGGAGATCTGCTCCACCATTAACCCCATGGGCTGCAGGGGCACAGCCTGCCTCACCGTGGTCTTCACCGTGGGCTGCAGGGGAATCTCTGCTCTGGTGCCTGGAGCACCTCCACCCCTCCTTCTTCACTGACCTTGGTGTCTGCAGAGTTTCTCTCACATATTCTCACTCCTCTCTTCTGGCTGCTGCTCCGCAGCAATTTTTTTTCCCCTTCTTAAATATGTTATTCCAGAGGCGCTACCACCATCGCCGATGGGCTTGGCTGCGGCCAGCGGCGGGTCCATCTTGGAGCTGGATGGCATTGGCTCTGTTGGATATAGGGGAAGCTTCTAGCAGCTTCTCACAGAAGCTCTCTCTGTAGCCCCCCCCCACTACCAAAACTTTGCCACGCAAACCCAGTACACTTGGTCACAACTCCACCTCAAAGAAGAGTTTAATTGTTCCTCTCTGCCCATTATCACACCAGCAGATCATTCATCCAAAAAAATTTGCCTGCCCTACTTACACAAACAAACTGGACATCACATAAATAATTCACAGAATGGCAGTCTCCTCTGTTAACTGCATGCTGAAAGACTCTGCCTTGAACATGAAACATGGCTGAAACTGAAATCACCGTGCTAATCTTATAGGACCAGATGTTACAAGTGCTCTGTAAATCAAAAATATACCTGACCTGTGAATGAGAAATCTAGGTTTTTTGATAGATCAAGGCACGAGGAAGCTGTTATACTCTTGTGGACCAGTTGTTTCTTAGGAGTGTGTTCAGAACGTCAGGAGGTCTGCAATGCAAACGGGAATCGAGCACAGAAACAGCTCTTGCCTAGTAAGTATTAACTAATTCACCCAAATGCCTTCTATTCCTCTTATAATGTATATTACACACTTAAAAGTCAAGAAATATCCAGGTTAAGACTGAATGTGTGATTTTAGGCTTTTATTCATTTGATGCCACCTTTACCTAGGATGAAGGATCCAAATATGTGTAGCACTCTTTCTTTCTCCTCTGGCACCTCTCACGTCTGCTCAGTGTCCTCTTTCCGTTGGGTGCTGTGGATGACAGTGCACATTGCTGCTCCTTAAAGCCTCTACCTGTAGCACTTCTAGCTTCAGCACCAGAGTAGAGGATCACAACTGAATAAGGCAGGAAGATAATGACACAAGAGTAAGGAAACACAGAGAACACTGCAGGAGAGGAAGAGAAAGTGAAGTTTTCATTATATTCCTCTGGCACTTGATGTCGAAAAGTGGCATCCATCTTTCTTCACTCACTGTCCATGTGGTTTGAATCAAACAAAGATGTCATGCAGAGTCAAGAAATGGGCCTAGAATAAGGTAACTGACAGTGAAAGAGAAGAAGGAAAAGGAAAAATGAGAGGATGGTGGGGATATAGGGAAGAAATAGAGAAAATTAGTGAAGAAATGGAGTGCAAATCCAAAACCATGAAGAAATATACCCCCAAAAAAGGGGTGGGAGGAGGAAGACAGAGGCAGAGAGTCCAACAGGGACAGTACTAAAGTGTATAAAATTATGCAAGTTACAACTAGACCTGACCGGTTTGCTTAGAAACAAAAAGAATATGGAGTGCCTTGTGCACACACAGAGCATGAACTGTTGTGTTCACAGGGCCACATCTCTCACCTATCACAACTTTTGACAAATGCATATCATACATGGCTGTAGATAAACACGTCACAAGGTGTACTAGAATTAATAGTAAAGAAAAGTATGTAATTAAGATGCTCTTCTACTTAGAATACAATACTATTAAATAAGATTTGAGAGATCAGAGTCTCTAGAGAGGACTTGTGTCCCTTCTGGCACAGGTGCAAACTATGAGTGCTGTTCAACCATTCGGCTGGTGAGATGGCCTCTCACCATCTCCTTCTGTTCGTACAGCTTAGCCAGGGGTTGTGCCGCCACCCTCCCTCATCCATGCTCTGCTCCTCCTCATTTGTCTCTACTATTCCCTCTTTTGTGGGGATGCTTGAAAATACAGAAGTGAGTAAGTGATGCAAAAACATGACTAACTCGCACGCAAATTTCTGCTGGGAAATTTGCCAGGTTGCTATGGGAAACACACACGGCATGGAGCATCTGCTCCCTGACTGTCCTCCTCTGTCCTAGTGCATTCACTTACACTCTCTGGAGGCTGACATAGGCCGTCCTTGCTGAGACGTGGGAATATGCTAACAGGCTCTGCGATTCCCTTTCACAAATATTGGACGTTTTGTATCTTCACTTTCTTTTGCCCGCTCAGCCTGACGAGAAATCCGACCCATGAAAAGTGAACAGGGAAAATCTACGTCCTTGTATGATGACCATTTCTGCAAGACCAAGATAGAATTTGAATACATGAAAACTGGCCATAATATTGTGATGTTTGTATCACCACTTGTAACTCATACAGACTTTATAAACCCAACCATCACAAACACACAAGAACCCACTGACACTTAACACACTTTCTAAAACCAGTCACCACTTAGAACACATTAGATGCAAACCTCCAGCCTTTCCTGCATGCCATCTCCCATGCCTCACACACGGCTGCAGAAAGTGGCACTTGTGATTCTTCACTCCTGTTACACCATTTTCTAAACAAACAAGCGCATCCTACAAGGGGCTCTCTTTCCCTACAGATATCCCGGCAATCCAAACAGTCTGGAAACAGCCTGCTGGTTCAACAGTTCCACAGTATCTACAGTCTGGCTCATCAGATAGGAAAAAAGAAAAACTACTTCAAAGCCCAAATGTTAATCTGTGTTAGCTGGGTACAGGGTAATTTCATAGGAAGAGCGTTTCAGTCAGATACATGATCAGGACATTTTTTCCTCCTGGTTACACTTTTTCTGCAGAAGGGTATTTTCCAGTAGATGATTGAAAAAATACTTGCTTTTGGCAACTGACATGACTACATATATTAGCCCACAGACATGCTAGTGGAGATGTGTTTTCTTATTCTTATGCTTCACCTTCAATAATAATACGTATTTTCAATCCCAGGTCTTTTCAGTGGAAATTTCTGTGACCTTTACCTTTTGCCTTTTATTTCCAAAACCTAGTGCACCATGCCCAGATTCAGACCTGTTCTCATGCTTCAGTTTTATATATGCAGCTACTCTACCTGTGCTTTCCGCACACCAGCACGCAAGATGACTTACAGGCTCCTCTGTTACTTTTCAGCATAGGGTGTTCATGAGATGTATAGGGTACATATTCGCAGGGGCACTTTAGGCAAGCAGGTTCCACCAGAAACTTGGATTCTCATGTGACACTGGTTTCTATTTCTTGCCCACTTCAGTCACTCCGCAAAAGTAGTCTCAGGGAAATGCATAATTGTCTCATATGCAGTAGTTTAAATAAGCCACTTGTTAGCTGCTGCTTGAACTGCACATGCAATTTTATTAGTAAGACCTGGTACTGCTACATTTTAACAGCCTTTACTCCTGCTGCTCCCTGTACATGCTTTATAATATTATTTATAGCATTTACAATCCAGCAGTGTTCCAGCACTTCCACACAGAAACGAGGAAGTCTTTCTCTCAGTCTGCAAGCTCACCAAACAGCACTGCCAGCTTCAGATCACACGGCAAATACCTGGGACATCCTATGTAATGAAAAATGACACAGTTAGGCAGTAACAACACTTTATTTTTCATCCTCCACAATTCATAGTTAACACATCTGGATACTGAACATACGCTTCCTCTGTTTCCTCTGTTCCTTTATCTCAGTGAGAGCTACTAATGACACAATTTGAAACATGCAGTACCCATTCAGAAGTAGCCTGTGACACAGAAAAGCAGAGAGAAAAAACAGATACCCCTACCTTTCCTATGGTACCATGCTTTTCTCCACCAGGAGTTTAATTCTGATTACTTGCATTACAGCAGAACCTGGCCCTAAATATTAAGCGTATCCATACTGTGCCAGGCGCTGTACGCATAGAGCAGAAACAGAGAGCGTAACAAAATGAAGAGGCGTAATTTGCTGGTCGGTGTGGTAAACTCAGCAGTTACGTGTTTCTCAAGACTAATAAGGGTGTCACAGGAGCGTCTGAGGCACTGTTGAAGAAACAGCGTGTCATGAAATTGTAAAAGGGAAGCTCCTTCCACACTGGAGGGAATTCTTGTACAGGATTCAGATTCTTGTACAAGATTTAAGACAGTCAGTTCTGCCTTCTGAATGCAAATCACCGATCTTACTACAAAAACAAGCCTGGCAGTTTTGACTACCCAGGCAAAATACAGACTTCATTTCATTATATCTAAAAGTGGGTAGAAAAAAATAAAATCTTTTCATTAATAATGTAAAGAAGGACAGAGTGACCCAGCTGGAGAACAATTCACTACATATATTAGTGCATCATAGAAAAACATCACAGAGATGACACAGGAAGGGGCAGGAGTTATCAACCTGATGAAAAAATGTATTCTGTTGCTCCTGGCGGATAATCCTACTATTCCAGTAACTTGTTTATATTGGTGTAATTTTCAACACAAGTAGTTATTATATTGAGACTTCATTTTTTTTTCTAGCAGAACTGCTGCATTTTACACTAACAGCAGCATTTTAAAGTTTTATTTATCCACAGTTTTTTTCACTGGGTCTGGCATCGCATGAACTGTTTTCGAAAAGAAAAAACAGAGGTGGAAGATGAGTGCTGCAACAACAGCTTTTCTTTCTTTCTAGTTATCGTGCTATTTCTCTAAAATTCAGACCCCTAGCTGTTTAAACAGCAGAAAGTAAGTGACGGCGTACAGATTTTGGCAGGCAGCCGCGTTTCCCTCTCCGTGGCACGCAGAGGACACAACGCACCCCTAGCCTCTAACCACACACCCGGGCCACAGCACAGTAGTTACCCCACAGCGATAACGTGCGTGTGGACGCCCGGGACTCCGCGAGCCGGGGGGCGCCCGCCAACGCACACTGGCCAGGTAACTGCTTTTTAAAAATCCCGCCGAAATTATCCCGCCCCGCCCCCGCCGGGCCCTACCGCTCCTTTCGGAGAGCCGCGACGCCGGCGCGGGCCCCGGGCGCGGGCCCCGGCCGCAGGGCCCCGCTGCCGCCTCCCGCTGCCGCGCCGCCGCCGGGCGCGAGCGCCCCTTCCCGCCCGCCGGGGCGTGTCCGGCGCGCGGCCCCGCCCCTCCGAGGGCCGCTCAACGGCGCAGGGCCGCGTCGCGCTCTTCCTTCACGTCGCGTTCCCCCTCTCCCGCCCGGCATCCGGCTCGGGGCCGGGGCCGGGGCCGAGCCCGCGCCGCGCTCGCCTCCGTGCGCCGCCACGCGGGGAGGCGCCGCCGGGCTCGCACACGCGGGCGCAGGCGCGGTGGGGCGGGTGCCCGCGGCGCGGCGGGAGCGGCTGCCCGGCGCCCGTTCGGCGAGGGCCGCCCCCGGGCGCCGCGGCGCGCGCCACCGCTCCCCTCCCCCGCCCGGCCGCCGCCGCCGCCGCCGAGCGGGCCCCCCGAAAAGGGAGATGGAGCCGGCGCGCTCCCTCCGTTCCCCTCCCCACCTCCTCCGCCTCCTCCACGCTCCCCGGCACAGGCGCGCCCTGCTCGCACCGCGCATGCACGTACCCCCGCCCCCGGCGCGCGCGCGCGCACTGAGTGCTCGTGCAGGAGGCGGCGGTGACGGCCGGAGAGACGCGCGCAGACCCCCCCAGCCCCCTCCCCAAATTCCCCCTCCTCCCTCCCTCCCTCCCTTCCCCCTCCCCGGCCCCCTCCCGCGCGGCGGCAGCGGCGGCAGCGGCAGCCCCCGCGCTCCCCGGGAAGTGCGGTTCCGCGCGCGCGCGGGCGGCAGGTAAGCGCGAGCCCTCTCTCCATTCCCCCGCCCCCCGCCCAACGGCAGGGCCGCCGTTGCGCTGCGCGCGCGCGCTCTCCCTCGCGCGCCCCCCTCCCTCCCTCACGCCCTCCCCCGCTCGCTGCCGCCGCCGCCTCCAGCAGCCCTGGCTGCTGACGGCCGCAGCCGTTAAAGCCCAGGCAGCTCGCGCTGGGTGAGATGGAGGCGCCGCGGGCGCGCCCGCCGCCACCGTCAGCAGCTCGGAGCCGTCGCGCGCCTGCCTCCCGCGCGCGCGGCGGGCGGGGGGGGGGGGGGAGGGCGAGGAGGAGGAGGAGGAGGAGGAGGACACGTCCAGCGACGGCTGCGCACGTTGGGGCGCGCGGGCCCCGCGCGGCGGCGGCCGCAACAAAGGGGCGCGCGGCCGCGGCCTGGCGGCGGGAGGCCGGCGGCGCCTGGGCCGGCGCTGCCGCCGCCGCCACCGGCGGGGCGGGCGCCGCGCGAGAGCCGTTGGGGCGAGGGGGAGGGGAGCGCCGTCCCCGCGCAGCCCCGTGAGGCGGCGCGGGGCGGGGGGAGCGCCGGGCTCGCTCCGGAGAGAGGCCGCCTGCTGCTCGCGGGCGCCCCCGACGACGGGCCGGGAGCGCGGGCGTCGTCTCCCTGCCGCAGGGCCGCGCCGGCAGCCGCGGGCCCCCGGCGGTGGCGGCGCGGGTTCCCGTGGCGGCGGCGGCGGCGAGCGGGCCGCGGCGGCCCGGCAGGGCCGGGCCCCGCCGGGAACCCGCCTGCGCCGCGTCCTCGCCGGCGGGTGCATGGAGCAGGCGTGCGCCTGGCTGCCTCTGCGGTCACGGGCACGGCAGTCAGCGCCGCGCCAGTGCGCCTTCAGAGCCGTGAGAGCTAACGTGGCGAGGCACCGAGCGTGTCTCGGGTGGCGGCGGCAGGAGCTGCACGAACAGTTACAACGCCAGACATGATTCCCCCCCGTTCCTGTGGTGGTAACGGCAGTGTAACAAGTGTGTGTGTGTCGGGATAATGACCGTTACCCCGCGGAAGAATAAGTAACCCAGTGGCAACGGGAGTTTCCCCCTGCCTTGAGTCGCGCTGGAGGTGTTCTGGTCAAGTGCCTACCCGCTCCTCTCGCAGAGTAGTAACTTTGTTTCTTTCACCAATTACACACCCCTCTGTACTCAGCAATACTGTTTTCAGCCAATTACTTCTCCTGTAATTGCTGCTCGCTTAGTAAGGCTCAACAGAATTGTAGCAAAATTGCATATTGTTCACAAAACAGGGTGGGATTGCTGCGAGATTATTAGCAGTGACGCTTTGCTCTTTGCTTAAAAGGAAAGCAGCGTTTCCCCCAGTTTACAAAGAACTCTAAACGAATCCTGTTGAAATAGTTGTTTGTCCTGCCCTCGTCGGCCCTGGATTGATACCTCATTCTGGGGCCATAGACCCAGACAGCCCAGAAAAATACAGTGTTTCTTGGTTTTGTTTTCTTTTGTGCATTCCAAACATTTATGCACTTCCTATCTGGCTATCTTAACATCTGATTATGTAGGACTGAGAAAAGAATTTTGGCTTTCCTCAATTTTTTTGTAGCCAGTGCCACTATATGCTGAGATGCCAGGCAAAGGTATTTGTAGGGAGCCAAGTGTTCCCATACCATGTTAAACACCCAGCACCAAGAGTGGAAGTTGCATACTTGTCATCTGCATCCATTTCATATATGGTCAAGGACAAATTAGAATTTAGGAAAGAAGTAGCTCTGTGTCAGGTGATGGAGGATTTGTTCTGAACAAAATATTAAATTTCTCTCCTCTCCACTGCATTTCCTGCTTCTGTCACAACTAGATGCCTGTGGGAGACTAGGATCGAATAATTTAAATTATGCGTTTCGCATTATCCTTCTGCTGTTCAAGGATCTCCATTGTTTGGAGATCTGGTATCCTTGGTGTCTCTTTCCCTGGTCCTGGATGTGCATCGATCCACAGTCCGCTCTGCTGTCCTTTGGGATGCTTGCTCTGCTTGCCAGACCCTCCACTCGGCTTGCTCAGCTCACTAATTCAGCAGAAAACTAGTCACCTTTTTGATGGGTTGGTTACTGGGTTAATGCTGTTGATTCCTGTAGAGGCTTTTCAGACTTTTAGATGCAGTGCAAAATGAGTAGCAGGAAAATGGAGTCAAGGAAGTGAAGTAGCCAGAGGAAAGTAAACACATGGTTTATGACAACAGAGCTATTGGATCAGTTTATGCAGTCATCGGTAGAACCAGTCAAAATGTCTGGGTATTTTAACAGTGCATTTTTTATAATTTTAAGTAATTGAAAATGCTGTGTTTTAACACGCAAGTTTAAAACAATTTTTGGAATAGATTTTATCATTTCTTAAAACGTTATTATCTTCCTGTCTTTCAGGCTGAAGGTGGCCCATTGTAAGGGTTAATCATCTGACACTTATTTAATAAGCATTTGTTCAGAAAATTTCCTGCATTGTTCATGGTAAGGCTTATATTTGAAGTTTCACATTTAGTTTGTCATGCTGATACATTTAGAGTATTTCTTATACATTTTTTAGTATTAACATTTCCTTTAGCTATAAGAATGACTTCTACTGCAGCTGGATCATACCTTTACTGGGAATTGCAGCTTCACAGAGAAAGTTTCCAATTTTGGATAACTGAATCAAAAAATATTTTAATAAATTAATATATTGATACAAAAAAATATCCTTTATAAATCACTATGTGACCTGTAAAGTGTATAACCTAAAGAAAAAACTTTATGTAGTCACAATTTCAAAAGAAGTTTGAGTAATGCGTTTATAATCTGAAAGTCATATTAAGCAAAAAAATGTATTTGGCAATTCTTTTAGTGTATAAATGACATTGTCTGTTGGGATTTTATGACTTAGACTACTTTATAAAAATTACACCACTTTCCCTTGTTATTTTACAGGAGTTTTTCATCAGTATGTCTGAAACCATTAAATATAATGACGACGATCACAAAACTGTGTTCCTGAAAACATTAAATGAACAACGTTTGGAAGGAGAATTTTGTGACATAGCTATCGTGGTTGAAGATGTTAAATTCAGAGCACATAGGTGCGTGCTTGCTGCCTGCAGTACCTACTTCAAAAAGCTTTTCAAAAAACTGGAAGTTGATAGTTCATCAGTAATAGAAATAGATTTTCTTCGTTCTGATATTTTTGAGGAAGTTCTCAATTACATGTATACTGCAAAGATTTCTGTTAAGAAAGAGGATGTAAATTTGATGATGTCTTCAGGCCAGATTCTTGGTATTCGATTTCTGGATAAACTCTGCTCTCAAAAACGTGATGTATCTAGTCCTGAAGAAAACACACAGTCCAAGAGCAAGTACTGTCTAAAAATAAACCGTCCTATGGGGGAACCTAATGATACCCAAGATGATGAGGTGGAAGAAATTGGAGATCATGATGATAGTCCATCAGATGTGACGGTGGAAGGAACTCCCCCAAGTCAGGAAGATGGAAAATCACCTACCACTACCCTGAGAGTGCAAGAGGCCATTCTGAAAGAGTTGGGAAGTGAAGAGGTTCGAAAAGTAAACTGCTATGGCCAAGAAGTAGAGCCTATGGAAACAACCGAATCAAAAGACTTAGGATCGCAGACCCCTCAGGCTTTGACATTTAATGATGGCATAAGTGAAGTGAAAGATGAACAGACACCAGGCTGGACCACAGCAGCTGGGGATATGAAGTTTGAGTATTTGCTTTACGGTCACAGGGAACACATTGTATGTCAGGCTTGTGGTAAGACCTTTTCTGATGAAGCACGACTGAGAAAACATGAAAAGCTACACACTGCTGATAGACCATTTGTTTGTGAAATGTGTACAAAGGGCTTTACCACGCAAGCTCATTTGAAAGAGCACCTGAAAATACACACAGGTTACAAGCCTTACAGTTGCGAGGTTTGTGGAAAGTCTTTTATTCGTGCACCAGATCTAAAAAAGCATGAAAGAGTTCACAGTAATGAGAGGCCATTTGCATGCCATATGTGTGATAAAGCTTTCAAGCACAAGTCCCACCTCAAAGACCATGAAAGAAGACACCGAGGAGAGAAACCTTTTGTCTGCAGTTCCTGCACTAAAGCATTTGCTAAAGCATCTGATCTAAAAAGGCATGAGAACAATATGCACAGTGAAAGAAAACAAGTTACTACAGCCAATTCCATCCAGAGTGAAACGGAACAGTTACAGGCAGCAGCTATGGCTGCTGAAGCAGAGCAGCAATTAGAAACTATAGCTTGTAGTTAAAAACTAAAGCAGAAACTTTATCAGAAATAATATAAGAAATTAAACTGAACAAAATCTATCATTGGTATACGTTTAGACTGAGAATTATCTTTTCAAGAGAACATATTTTTAGAGGATTTGAATGCTACATAGCAACACATAGCATTGCTTGGTTAGGTATTTTAAAACATTTCAGAGATGGGTATTCTTAGAATATGAAATAGTTTTGTTGTCATTAGCAGTATAATGCACTAATACTTGATATAATTTGAGAATATGATCAAGTTCTCTATAAAACAGGGATCATCACCGGCTGATGTTTTGTTTCATCCAGTATGGAATACTGCATACGATGTAGACATCGAAATCAGTGAGTTATATTTAAAAACACTGAGATCTCAGAAAATAACAACTATGGAAAGAAAATACTTGTTTTTCATAATTTTGAAAGTGTTATACCTACAATTTTTGAGAAACAGGTGTCGATTCCCTAAGCTTTTTAATTCCTCCTTTTTTCACCTAATGTAGGTGCTAGAGGTTGGTACAATAGAGTGTAAGGGGGGACGGTGATCAAAATGAAATTGCTTCTTATTCCATTCCCTCAGATATCTTATTTTAATCAAGGTGGCAAGTTTAATGAAATACTTGCTTTCCTGAAAAAACTGCATTATTCACAGTGGTCCTGGCTGGCAAAGCAGAAGGGTTGTGGCATTCACCAATCCCTTCCGTGGGGAAAAGTCTGCCTCATTTGTTTCTATGTTCACTCCTATGCAGGCCCCTGGAGATGGGACAGAGCCACAAAGGCAAAAGGGTGCAGCATGGAGGAGGAGATATTTTCCTTACTTGGACCCAGTAGAAATTAGTTAAAGCTAGTACAGCCTGAGGCTGTAGTTTTTATTATGCAGCTTTCAGTTCACCTAACCTAGCACAGATAAGGCAAAGGAGTGTTTCTGGCAGCACAGGAGGCTTAGCTGCACTGGCAAGTGACTGGGTGTCACTGCCAGACCTCCGGAGTTGCAGAGCACAGCCACGGGCTATCGCATACCTGCCCGCACTGTTCCGGCTGGGTTTTGTGTCGTGGCTGCTTGTACCAGCTAATAGATCCTGTTCAAGTTTAAAAACTTCTGCCTTCTGACACACCACCTCTCAGCAAAAGGGAGACTTCAGTGAGTGATTTCAGTCATAATTGATCCAGAATCAGTGTTCACAAACAGTCTGTTACTTAGAGTTGCCTATTTTTTTTTCAGACAAGCTGGGGTAGATGCTGCTAATTTAACTGTTAACTCACAGAGTCAACAAAATACGTGGTCTTTGGATTGCAGTCTGCCACGTATAGTCAACAAAAGAAGACACAATAACAGTGGTAATGTAATCCAAAGGGATATCGAGCCTTTATTTTAAATTTGTAAATACTACAACTGTTGTCAAAACTTCATTTGAAGTTGGAATGGGAAAAAAACTGCGCTCCTGGGCACGTGGTTGGATAACGTTGGTCACTTGCGATACCTATAGCATATGAAAGTGTTAGACCAGTTTCTGGTAAGTTACTGTGTGGTAGATCACATCTTGCTTTTCTAAATAGAAATTGAAAATAGCGTTTTTGGAACTGTTATATGGAACTTTGGTTATTGTTTTTTGTTTGGTTGGGTTTTTTTACAGCTTCATTTTATTCATGTACTCATCAGGTTAAGCAGTTATCTTAAAATGCCAATAATTGTTTGAAAGCTGGTCTGTAAATAAAACATGAACTTAATATTTTAGAAAATGTAAACTTTGGACCTTTACCAATATATTTTTTTAAAATGTTGCTTCATTTTACATTCAGTAATATTAGTTTGTAAACAAACTATACATTTTGTATCTGTGCAACATCAGAGGATGTGTATTCATTGCATTTTATTGGTTCTCTTGAGGAACATGATAAATGACCATTGTTAAAATGTTTTACTGTATATGATCATAGATATAAAGATAGTAGGTCCAAAATGGGATCTACTTTTTTTTTTCTAAATATATTAGTCTCGCTATGTTTTCTTATCTAAAATTGTGTTCACTTTTTCTTAGATGATAAAATTGGGGTTGATAAGTCTGTACAAACCAGATCTGTTGTGATATGAGTTCAAAAGTGTAAAAGTTGAAGAAAGTAAATTTTCTCTAGGTCTCCTATGAAGAGTGCAAGAAGTAATGAGCTTAATTACAGCAGTGAACATTTACATTAGACATTAGGAAAAACTTTTAAAGGATTGAATAATAAATTATTAGAACAAAATGCCTGGGGAGGCACTGCAATCTCCACTAGTGGTGATATTCAAGAATGGGTTAGGCAAACATCTGTTAGGAATGATTTAAATATAGTTAATTCTGCCTTGAAGCTGAGGGATAAGCTAAACAACCTCTCAAGAAGAGCCTCATTGGTTTTTTTGGAAAGTAATAAATGAAAATGGAGCTCACTCTGGGACAGCAGAGCTTGAATGGAAAGACAGAGCTTAAGGCTTACAGTTAAAGGAAGTTGCCCTCTGACATTTGAGCATAAGCAGTCAGGCTGTGAATTTGAAATTGTTATAGAAAAGCAGGCTTGCATTAAAAGACACACAACTGAAAGTGTGATAACACTGTGTTTTACATCAGAATGAATTCTGCTATTGTTAAAGCTTACAGCTATAAGAGTTATACAAGGTTATAGCTATAAGAGTTGCATGATGTTTGTAGCTTTTTAAAACTGGGAGAGATTGATATTATACATACTCTAATACAAAAGTGTGCAGAGGCAGGAACAAATGTTATTGTTGCATGTTCCTTGGACAGGCATAAACACCTTACATGAGACTTGGTCTTAACAGTCTGTCATAAGAACAAATTCAGTAAAACCAATGGAATTGCTCCCATGTCAAAGGTTTTGAAGGGGGCCTCGGCCTCTAACTAGTTTTTAGCTGCTTAAGAGTCCGAAGACTGCTGTATGTTCCTGAGACCAACAATGACAATATTGATCAAGAAGCCAAAGGCTCAATTACTTTTGTGAAGTTGAGAATTTTATTGGCAATTTCTACTACCACTTTCTGTTTTAAGGATGTGAACTTAGCTCATTTCTTCTTTTTTTTTAAAGCCAATAGATAATTTTTTCTTCCCTTCCCAATTGTTCTTATTCAAGACACAGAGAAGGCCTAGAATACTTAAGCTTAAAATTTTGGAAAAGGTTTCAGAAAGGAAATGTGGAGGTAACCTTAGCTGTACATTATTGTTAACGTGTTCTAAATTAATCCTGTTCATTGTGTATATTCCAAAGTGATGTTAGCTTATATGTTATGAGGGTCTGTCTGTGAAGTTCAGGTAAATCTGTCTGCACCTTAAGACGCTACTGCTCCCAGCTGTCTCCTGTCTGTGCTGGAAGATGCCATGTACAGAAGCAGACGTATGTCAGCTCCAAGCCACAGAGGTTTTCCAGCATGATAAACCGTAAGCTATGAGCTGTGTTGATTGAGGAACTGGCAAATTTTTATTTTTGCTTTTACAAGGATGGCAACATATTTCAGAGCTTGTGAGATGGTGGATGAAATTCTGTCCAATTAATGGGAATTTTGCTGTTGACTTTATTGGGCCAGACTAGCCTAATATTCCTGCCAAGGTTTCCAACAGCGGGCAAATTAGCTAATTGCTGTGTGTGCAGGAATGACAGAATGCTATAGAAACATAGACGGCTAAAATAAAATTAGATATGAATTAATTGTTTTTCTCAGAATTTAGTAGCAAAAATACCATGCATGGAATTAGTCCTAAACATACACTTCTCTGTCTATGGTTTGTGAAATTGGAGTCATGTCTTTAATATACATAGGACAGCAAAAACTCAGTTACTTTTTTGGCTTATACTGAACATCTGCCCGTGTTGTGATGTTAGGTGACTAAGTGACTTCAGTGGAACTCTCTGTGTATTGGAATGAAGTATATGAATAGGTGCTTGCATGACCAGGGCTTACATGTATATAATGCAACATGTTAGTTGATGTGCAATGAGGTTCTTCTGGTCACCCAAATGGGTCTATATGGTCAAGACCAGTTGAGATGCCAAACCAAAGTCATCTCAGTTGCAAAAAGATCTAAATATTAAGGAAGTATAACTATTTAGTTAAAAGCCTTTGTGTTTTAAAAAACTAAATAACTTAGAGTGAAAAGAAATATTTGAAATAAGAACTTCGCTGTTCTGTGATCTTAACTGTGTGTTCCTAAAAACAGAGTGATTTTTTTTGTAAAGGGAAAAAGTAACAAAGAGAACACATTTTGAACTCTGGTATCTGATTAATTTCTGATCCAAATTGTGTTAGCCACAGGTATGCTGCTGGTTATTTGGTACAACTCAGTTTGGAAACTGCAAAAGTTCAGGAAAGAATACCTTCTAGCTCTTCTCCACTCCCCTGCCCCTCTTTTACACACCCTTCTTATCAATATTTAAACAAACATTAGAAGATGAAGCAATTTACAGTTGAGTACTTGTGTTTTCATTTTTCTGCTTTAATCTTTGAAAAAGGTTTAGGCCTGGAGATCAGAGTTTTGAAGGTTGTTGTGTGAAAGAAAATGCTGACTTAAGTAGCAAGATTTTGAGGAGTTTAGCTTCTATTTCATCTAAGCTGTAGAATACTGAATACTCCTAAAAATCTTGCCATTTAGGTACCCAAACTGGACTTCTTTTGAAAATCAAGCCCTAATTTTCTAATCTAGAGATTCCATTCATGATTCCAGTGAGTAAGGATATTTAAATTAATAGTTGGGTGAGATGTAGAATAAATTATCGGATGATATCAGAAAGTCTACCCTAAGCTTAGAGTATATTTTTAGGGACAGATTATCTGTTCTTAAGTCTTTTATCAATTTAGACACCTCTCTGTCTTACAGAAGAGACAAGGCATTTCTGAAACAAAGTGCATCTACTGCTAACAACATACGACTTTTCTGAATGTAAGCATTTACACATCAGTACAGAATAGGATAATTCTACCTAGAAGGTAAAGACAGACCTGAGGAATTTTCATCTCTTTCAAACAGCTAATCCATAGATCACAGTAGTATGCCCAACTAGCCAGAAACGTACATGTTTCATTAAAAATTCCATTACAGCAGTTGGTCTGTCATTTGTCTCCATATAGATCTAAACCAATTATAATAACATTCTTATTCATTTCAGAACAGATGGAGGATTTCCTTGAATAGATTTTGTTAAATACGTGTCATAAGAGTCGAGACGTCTCTTCTCAGGAATGACTTTAAATGTAATACAAGATATCTGAAATAATAGGGTAGCTAAAAATAGTGATTTATACAATATTGATATGTTTTTTCAATGTATTTCTCTCCACTGTCCCTTTATTTTTTTTTTTTTTTTTTGCAGGCCCTGCTCCTTTAGATATTTATAGAACTCTGAAACTTCATGAACTTCAGCGGTTCCAGTATGAACAGAACTAGAGCTATCATGTTGAGAGCTCTTTAAAATAGAAATAGACTTTTGAAGTCTTACTGTTTCTTAATAATCTGTAGCTAAGCATCTAATTTTTTATAGATACTTGAAACACATATAGACCATATGAATGAAGTTGTTCCATGTCTGACCTCTTTGGCATATGGATATCAAAAAGCATGGTCAACGCAGAACTTCCAGATACTTGTATCGCATATTCCTTCCTGTATATATGTGTGTGTATATATATATTTTTTTTAATCTGTAGTTCTTGAAAGAACACAAATTTATAAAATGAGTGGTGCTAACAAGAAGTTGAAATTCTTACTGAATGGAAATTCTAAATGTATTTTCTTTTTAATAATACTGAGCCATTTTGAATAAGTATATGAGACAATAACTACATATTACATATTATGCGTATAAATAGATTTGCAGCTGTATTTTAATGCAGAAGTAAAAGAAAGTAATGGAAATAATGCATTGAATATAGATTGTCTTTATGGAATCATAAAATCATGTGAATTATGAAAATTGATAATTTCAACTTTTTCCCACCAAAATGTCAAAGCACTATTCTGTTCTGGAAAAATGTATTTTCTGATGCAAAACCATTCTGTTAAAAACAATAACACCACCAACAACAACAAAACATACCCCACAGTGATTGCATTTGTAGTTTTCTGACCTCCTCCCAACAGCCTATTTATACTTTTAATATGAGTAATCTGCATCTGCAAGCAACTTAGCTGCAGGGAAGCTTAATCTTTAGAATATTTTTAAAGACAAAAATATTCTAGGTTTTCATTCTTCACGAAGACCCATTTTTTTCAGGGTCAAGGGTACCACAAGCAGTGCTTACAGGAACAAACCACTGTAGCTGCATTGCAGATTGCTCAGAAAAGAGGATGTAGAACGGTAGAACTCCACTCTGAGATCAAAAACTAATTTCTTTCTACTCTAGAAATTGGAAGTGGTACCGACACAAGATACTGTGTAACTTCAGGCAGGAGTTCCTCTTCAAGGGAAGTTATCAGTTATCTGTGGATGATTTATGGCTGCTTTTTAGCCATCATCAGCATAATTGGGGTTTACAGAGTAGAGTTTTCAGGACTATGTCTTTAAAGATATTAGTTGGTTCTATTTTGCACACTGTCAAAGCTTTTTTATGTGTTTTCATTGTGTTTAAGGTTGCATGGGAAAAGTTAGGGAGAAGAGTTGGTGTAAAAGCAAAAATATACTCGAAAGTGAAAAATGTTCTAAACATTGCATTTATTAAACTAATACAAATTACATGCAAAAATGTATTTAATGTATTTAGGGTACATTATATTTAAGAACATGTTTTCACTTGCTGAAGAGGTCAGTAGCCTCAGAAGATAATTTGTTGATTTGTTTTCATTACCTTAACCTCCAACATTTAGAATTGATGTATAGATTTATTTTTCCTGGGTATGAAAGCCATGAAGTATCTGTTCATACAGCTCTATTACACTAGAAATATCTAGTTATGCTGTCTGTATCTAAGCATCATTTAACCCTTTTTTCTTTACACTAGGGGATCCATCTTCTTTGTATTTCAAATAAGCCCATTATCATTCCCCCATTTCCTGTTACAAAATAACTGAAGTTTTCATGAGATCTGCTTAGGACATTAAGGAATGTTTTCTCAGATGGCAACAGGATTTGATCTGATTACTTTGCAAAGATGTGAAGTGAATAGAAAGTGAGTTCTGTATGGAAAGATAGTTTACAATGGAATGTTTCTCTATGTTTATTTCAAACCTTAAGCATTGTTGTTTTATTTGTTTCTGTTCTGCTATAAGGCTTGTTTTTTGAGAATACAGTCTTCTAAAGGCATAGCAAAGTAGACTTCATATGGTAAAGCTTAATTCTGTTGAAGAGGTGAGTCTTGTTCCTTCTCCCCTCCTTTCTGCTCACAAAGGTGTCTGGTGAACTTCTGTGTCAATGCAAGGTAAGCGTGAAGGTATTCAGGCAGGAGCAGGGATGAGGGTAAACAAGGAAGAGGAAGGAGCAGGACCTTCTCATTTCAACTGCACTGAAATGAGTGACAGCTTGCTCTGTCTTACATAGTCACCCCCTTAAAGTTTGTCTTCTCTGGACAAATCTCATTCCTAAGTTATGTTATTTTATTCTTGTTGAATTCTTTCTTTTTGAAGACTTTTCAGGGTGGAGAGGTTCAAGTGAAGCTGAAAAGAATTTCACCTATTTCTCTGCGTAGTGTTTACTATGCATAGAACTATGTTAGAGCTAATATTCTGATTACTAGTTAATATGCCAGATAGTATGTGCTATTTTGTTAACAAACTAATGGCTGTTGGCTTTGATCCAAATATGATCTATTCTGTGTTCTTAGAACACAGGAACAGGCTTAGCACTCTTTTTAACTCAAACCTATTTGTCTGTCCTAGGTGATAACAAAAAGAAAGAAGTAATGCACCAAGGCGGTAGGCTTCATGTCCGAGGCGCAGCTAAAACATGAGATGTTTCCCTCTGTGCAAGTTAAGGGAAAAACTAAACAAAGTCAAGGCATCAGATCCAGGGTGATTTAAGACATCCACAGTTGTGGTTGCTGCAATTTATTGTTGTTCTTTTGCCTGTAGTAGCATTTGTGCAATGTCTCAGTGAGCCACTTCATGGAGAGCCAAAGCGCCTGAAAACTAATAACCGTTTTGAGGCTTTTTTTCCTTAACCTTCTTAGCAGCCCCACATGATTGCCTCAGTGTTAGGGTCAGTGGAAGAGCAGCCCCAATTTAGATTGACTTTGACTATTATGGAACTGCCTGCTAAGACAGCAGCTTTCTGTTTCGCCTGCCATAGTAAAACTGCAAATTGTTGCTAAACGAGGTAATCCCGTTCTCTCCTTTCTTCTCTTGCTGTTACCTTTTGCACCTGTTTCCTCTGTCTTGTTTGCCTCAGCTTTAATGGCTTTTGTGGCTTTAGGGTAAGCCAGTCGAGTGAGTTTCTATAACAAAGCAATTCAGTGCTTCAGTGAGTTAGTTTTAGGTTGACCTACCTTGTCGAACCAATTCATTAGATTTGATCCAAGGTAAGTGGCAGGAGCACATAGCTAGAGTTAGGAGAACGAATGGGGCAGGACTTGCCCAACTTTGGCATCGCGTTAAATACAAGGTGATGAAACACAGCACTTGTTGCAAAGTGTTTGTGAGAAGCAGCCAGGCAACAGAAAGTACCACACATAACTCCTTTGCAACAACCGCTGGTGGTAGACTTGCAGGATTTTGAAGAGGGAGATGTGTGTGCTTCATTTCTGCTTTTTCAGGAGAACACAAATTGGGGGTTGAAGTTGTGGGGGGTTTTGTTTTCTTTTTTATTATTTAAATTAGTCTGACCCTGTTTGCCTCTCATCCAACAATCCTACGAAGCCTTGAATTGTGACAAATTGCTCAGGTTAAGGAGAAAAGAATAGTTATAAAAGGCAATAGGTATTTAATTCACTGAAGGACAAAACTGTAACCCCAAAAGGATGAAAAATTATATTTTTGCAACATAGGTTAATGTTTACAAGTATTAGAAGTAGACAATATTCACTTCATACTTATTTAGGTCTATTTTAGATCACTTACTGTGTAACAATCATCAAACAATCTTTATTTATTGCAAATAATATAAATCCAAAGTATAGGGATAGATTCTGTATTTCATTAGGTGATGTCAGCTAAACTGATTTCATGTTAAGAATTTTCTTTCCTACCTTTCTAGTTTAGGCTTCTGTCGTAAACTTGAAGTTTTTAGAATTACTGATTTTGTTTTCTTTCCAGGTATAAATATGAATCCCTTTGAAGGCCTGAATACAAAAATTGTAGGTGCTTTTACATTTCCATTTGATACTTCAGATTAAGGAGTTTTCAGTGTAGTTCTTTGTTTGTGTAGCTGAGGCTGTGGAAGGCATTCTTTGTCAAGAGTTGCCATCTTTCAGTGGAAAGTTATTCGCTGGAAGTGAGTTCTGTTCTCTGATACTTCTCAGTTTTCTGTGCCTTACTTTTAACAAGACTTTTTTCCTCATCTGAAGTAACAACATTTGAGTATTTTCTTTTTACAAGATAATCTTATTTTATATTACAGCCATTATTGATTTTGTTATTTTACCCAGTAATATTTTACTAATTCATCCAGATTTTCCAGTAAGATTTATAACAATCATAGCCGCTATATTCTTGCTCTTAAAGTGTAAAATAAAGCTTAAACCAGGATTTTGAGATATAAAGTTTTTAATGCTGGTGTAAGGTTTCAGTCTTTAACTTTCCAGCACTGTACGTGAAACCTTATACTCCTGACAAGCAGTAAGGTCTCATTGAATGCTTCTGTTGGAGAGACTTGATTTAAAAAAAAATATATATTCTAACTTTGTTTCTGGAATTCTTGACCTTAAATCAAATAAGGGAAAAGAGTTCAATCTGTCTACTTGGCAAGTAGGAAGGAGCAGCTATATCCTTGCTTTTGTATTTCGGATGAGTTAGAGGTCTGAAGATGACTGGGCTTGTTTACTGGACTAACAGTTATGTACAGCTATACACATAGTAACAATTAAAACCTATAAAACCTACAGTTTTTAAAGTATGTGACAGGCAAGTTTACTTATGCTAGAGTTTTGCAGTCTGCAAAAAAACTGAAATACATCAGAAATTCTTACTTGAAAATGTCATGGCCACCATCATATATAGAGGTATGTTAGACAGAAATGTTTTAATTAAAGTTAACAATTACCCATTTTCAGAGAGTTAGTAAATGTTTTCAATATGACACATAGGTTTAATTTTCCACTTCAGTAATTAATTTTTCTTTTGTCCAGTTGTATGACTTTCTCGTAGATCTCCCATCATTCCAAGGATGGATTAAATGCAGTCAGAGGGGAGCCCTGATTTGATGGATGTGATAAATTCTGCTAGAGTAGGGATGTCCTATTATAGATACTTTTCAATTGGACGTGGATTACACTCTGTGAATCTTGCTAACCTAATTTAAAGTTCTGATACTTTACTGTTTTAGATCCTTTCTTTTGTAACAAAGTTGATGTTTTCAAACATAATTTAAAATTCATACATTTATCTTATTTGGCCAAATTGTTTAGTTTTTAGCCATGCATGATGAAATCCCTGTCCTTTTGACTCTATAAGACAAGTTAGGAAACTACATTGTGTATTTACTCTTTGCGTTTTATATTGGTGTAATTCAGTATACTTTCCCATTCTCAGTTCTTGAACAATCTAAGCTGTTTAGTAGCATGTTAAAATGATGATTTTGATACATTTTACATATCTCTGTTCTCTTCTTTGAGTGTTAAATTAAGCATGTAGTTTAAAATTTAGGTTGTTTACATTTATCAAAATGTTATATCTGAATTTATTGAGGACTTTAATGAAATAGTATTTTCTTGCAAGTTTGGAAATTCCTTCATTTATTTTAAAGCTGACTTTTCTTCTCCTTAGCTCACTGGCTAGCAGTTTTGCTATGGGTCATAAATGCTTCTTTGCTTCTCTCCTTTTAAGTTCTTTGAAGACTTGAGCATATGCCTAATTTTATGACTTGTGTCAAGTTACACCAATAAGCTGTGGTTCAATCAGGGTCTTAAAACACTTTTTATAGAAAAGAGGAAGACACATGCAAAAATATTCATTTTTAGTCTAACAAATGTGTTGTCATGCTAGTAGAACAGAAAAGGTTTGAAGATGAGAATTTTGCTTGTGGCAGACTCCCAACTTATCCTATGAGTCTTTAGCATGGTGCAGAATGGTATGGCCTTGTCCATGTCATGAGTCAGTGGTTGTATGTGAGGTCCTTTAAAGTCTCTTCCTATGTTTCACAGTGTCTCTGCTAGATCCAGAGTCATTAGCCAAGGACTTGACTGGACTGAATTCCTTGCTGTATAAAAGAATTCCTGTGTGATCTAAAGGCTCTGAATTTTGGACTGTGACTCATTCATCTGTCTCAGTGAAGGGACTGGCTGTCTACAGACATGTGGCAGGTGGGAGCAGCAATTACTTTAGCTCCACTGATTTTTGCACAGTTGTATATGTAGTAATGTTTTAGGTGAATCAGTCTTGTATTTAGACCTCCTAAATTTATCTAGGTCTTTGTTTCTTATTGGTTGGTTTTTGCTTTGCATTCAGCTTCTCTGTAATTTTGACTCCCCTCTATAACATAAAGATACCAATTTACTTCTTATGGGACTGTTGGAAGATAATCATTAACCGGTGCGAGGCATTCAAATATTGTGAGGGCGGTGATGTAATCAGCTAGAGAGGTTCCCTGGATGGACGTGGGGCTTTTGGGATCTCTTTACACGCTGTAGGAAGTCCGGGGGTGGGCTCATCTTTGTGATATTTAAAAAAACAAACAAACAAACAAAACTGTACAGCTGTTTCTCCTAGCCTCTATCTAAAATTTATCCATGTTTGTAAACCTCAGCCCTGGACTACTATGCAGTTTATCAGATTAATTAAGAAAAATGGATAGACTCATGTATTGAAACTGTAATGGCCACATTTATCTTTAGTCTAATGGTATTCACTTTTTCCTGTCTCTGGAAACATTGCATGTTCTTGCTGCTGGCTTTCAAGGTCTTATGTCTTTGGCTGCTGAAAATCTGTGCATTGCTGTTCTTCTGGAGTACTCATGGAAAGGTAACTGGCTTTACTTCCTTTTTCAGGAGGATGGTACTTCTACCAGTTTGGATTTTTCTCTTTTCCCTTCTGTGTTTATTCCCTACATCTGTCTGTTAGAGGTATATTAATCACTAAGGCATTAATTGTTCTAGTCTAAATCTAGGACACTGAATATTATGATCCCTGCTATACAAATTGCCATTTGACACTTCAAATATTCATCTAAATAATTTTAGATATTTCTTGTTGACATTCAGTCACAATTATTTCCTCTAAACAGTTTCCTTGCAGTTTCAGACGTAATGTATCGCACCTTAGCTAGTAAAGATTTTTATTGTTAAGCTTAACCATAAGATAGTCAGTGACTGTAATTGCTTTTTCGAGACTGTTATGACAGTACCCAGTTTAGCAAAAGACATCAAGTAGTTCAAGCAGTTTACTGAGCATAGTAATCTTCCCTCGCAAAGAGCTAGGATTGATTATTAATGTTGACATGTGTGAGGAAATAGAAAAAATGGCTCAGAGCTAGTTTATTATCAAAGTTGGGGAGAAAGCTTTTTATAAAACATAAAATTAGCATTTGATAGAGACATAATGAAATCTTCCTGGTTATCTCTTCTAATCTTTATATTATTTTTTTATAAATTTTTTTCATTTACATTTAGGTGATTACTTCCAAATGATTATTCCAGAAGCACTCAGATGCCTACCTGTAAAATGTTAGCTCTACGTTCTTATTAGCAAAACATTGAAAAATCTAACTTCTTCAGGTAAAAATGGCTTCTTCCTTAAAACATGTTTACTAAGCTTCTGAATCTATGTGACCAAATAATTGTTTTCAGCTCCATTAGAATAAAGGGTTTCCTTCAGATGTAAAACCACAGAATTACAAATAGCAACGGGTGATTTAAAGTGACATCAGTCAACTTGATTTTTGTAACTGTCTAAAAATGTTAAAGTTCTTAACAAAGTACCCTCTAAGTAAGTCAAGACTTCTTCAAAAAAATCTTTGAAGATATCTACTCAAGAATTGTTAAGTCTCCTGATGTTATACAGAAACTAGTAATTCCTCACTCAAACAGTAAGAACTTAAATGATACACAAGGCAGGGACTGTATAATTACTGATAAAAATATATACAGATGTTTTTGTAAGTGCTTTCATATTTTCTGTTTCATACAAGTTGATGGTACATCTTCAAATGAACAAGGCCATATATTGTATTTTAATGATATATCCTCATTTTTACCACTGTGCTTCATTCTCTAGGGCTTTTTTTGAATAGCTGGGCATAACTGATGTTGTTTTCCACTGATCTGAAGTCGAATGAGAATAATTATTAGTGCACTGTTTGTTTTGGTTGCTGTACTGCATTAACTGCACATTTTTTTGAGGTGACAATTCACTAGAGAACTCTGTCCTGTGCAATTATTTCAGTGATTTTTGTGCATTTGAACTTGTGACCAAATCTGAAATTCAAAAATCCATTAAATGAAAAAAAGAAGCCCAAGATGCTTTTTGATAACATTTTTTACCTCTGTCAGAAAACATTAATTGCTGGTAGCTTTTAATTTGAGCAAGAAAACTAAAGACTAAAATAAAATGTGCCTGTTTTGGGTAATTTATGAGTTTAAATACAGATAGCAGTTAAAGAAGTATGTAGGTCATTGACCTGTTAATGACCTGTATTCTTTCAGCAAAATGGTGTAGGTTCTGTTACCAAGTTGAAGATGCCCACCTAGAATTTTACAGGTGACTTACAGACTTTCAAATCACTGAATCATATTTACCGTTTTGAAAATCTTTTAACAAGCTGCTCCACCATCTCGAAACCCTCTCTTTTAGAAACATACATCTAATTTCTTTTGAGGATGTATGTAATAGAAATATACCCAATAGATTTTTTTTTTCACAGAAAAGTGGATTAACTTTTTTTTTTCATGATGGCTGAGTCTCCATTGTACACGTGAATCAAGTA
Organism: Ciconia boyciana; assembly: GCF_034638445.1. Classification (NCBI taxonomy): domain Eukaryota; kingdom Metazoa; phylum Chordata; class Aves; order Ciconiiformes; family Ciconiidae; genus Ciconia; species Ciconia boyciana. The sequence goes on along the minus strand of NC_132935.1, from coordinate 55,162,562 downwards.
TGTAGGGGCCACATAACATATGCATCATAAAAAATACCAGTGCGAGTTTTCCTACAGTCTTTCCAAAATATGTATGTCCTGATTTTCTAAAGATTATAGGGTATCCTTGATCTATCTCTTAAGAATGCTGAATATTGCTGACTGTAATCTTTTCTGTATTTCATGTGGGATACTTGTAGTAGTAATTATTCTAATTCAGTTGTAGGTATCCTGTTAGTTCTCAGATGTAAGGTGGATGAGAACGACGATAAACGAAGAAAGGCTTCATTAAAGATTTTTGAAGTTAGGGGGAACACCCTTAGAGGGAATTCTTAGAGGGAACACCATTTCTGAGCAGTCAGAGGTGTAATGTTTAGGTTGGTTAATTCAGTTGCCATCTGAGAGAATTGAAATTGAATCTCTGAAATATAAGACAGGAGACAAACAAATGGCAATAAAGAAGCTGGAATTGCTAAGGGGGAGATCTTGTGATAAAAGGAATATCCAGAAATCAGATAGTAGAAAGGGTATGTGATGCTGAACCTGGAGGCATTCCCAAAAAGAAATTATCTTTTATAGTGTTCCAAAAAAAGAAAAAACTGTCACCAGATGATTAGTTTGACTTTGACAGTGATGCCATTCTTGAGTTCCTACTGAAGCATATCGGCAGAATTATTTAAGCAGGTCAGTGTTTTTCTGTATCTGTACTTTAAGAATAAGGCCTTATTTGGAGACTTAAAATATTCCAGATTTAATTGGAGAATTCCGTGTGTATAAAATGCTTGACTATGAAAAGAATGAAATAGACTTGTAGGAATATCTGTAGGTTATGAATGTGCGATTGGAAAATGTATTGCATATTGCAAAAATCTACATGCAAACATTCATGCTAAAAACTGTTTTTTTAACTACTTTCTCTAATTTGCATTTATTAATCAATATTTTTCAAAATACCTCTTGCAGGTGTAAGCTTAAACGGGACAGTTAGTTTCTCTAAATTGTGTCCCATCTGGCTGTTGTGCTTCTCACTTTTGTTGGAGAAGTTCAGAGCCCCCAGGAACTCCAACCGTGGGTTTTAGAAATAAAAGCAAATTAAATGTGAAATATGAAAGTTGGTGGAAAATTTTAAGGTTTGTCTTCTCTCTATGCTTACCCTCCTCTTCTTTAAATAAATTAATGAATAAGTAATAAAATACCTTTTGGCCCTGATGTCACTTTTTCTATGCTGAAACATTCCTGTTCCCTCTTAAATCAAAGCCCTTCTGCTCAGTAGAGCTGGGTTAACAGGCCTGTGAAATCAGAGCATAAATTCCTCAGCATTTGAACCTTTGAAAACTAAAATCCTGTCACAAAGTCCGGTGTCGCTAGAACCTATTAGCAGGGCTGTTAGCTTGTGGTGAAAGCAGCGCACCCCGAAATGTCAGGCAGCGGGGCTGTCGCCGAGAGGTAATTGGGAGCAATTAGCTGGTCTCCCTGCTGGGCAGATCGCTATTACCTTTCTCCTCTGTGCCCTTCCCCCTGCTGCCGCTGCAGGGCAACGAGTTGTGGCAGTGATGATTCCCTGAGAGCGTGTGCGGGTGTGTGTGTCCGTGCGGGCGGTGGAGGCGCGGGGCCGCGCTGCGCCCCGGCCCCCTCCCCGCCCCGCCGCATTGTGGAGGGAGGGACCGCGGCCCGCAGCCGCCTCCGCCGCCGTGCGGGCGGGGAGCTGTCCGAGGTGCTGAGCCGTGCGGGCGGGGAGCTGTCCGAGGTGCTGAGCCGTGCGGGCGGGGAGCTGTCCGAGGTGCTGAGCCGCGCCGCGCCCGGGCGGCACCATGGTGTTCGCTCCAGGTAAGGGCAGCCGCTTCCCGTGCCCAGCCGGGGGAGCCCGGCGGGAAGGCCCCGACCGTGCCGGAGAGCTGCTGCGGGGGAGGGGGGCAACGGCTCAACCAGAGCTGCCACCGGGCAGAGACAGGCGGTTTCAAAGAAGGTGGCTTAGCTTAGGATGCGTTTAGCTGTGGAGCTGGAGGTTATGAGGGTCACCCCTGTGGTTCCCATCAGGGACAGGAGCCTCCTATACAAGTGTGCAGGGTACTGTGTTTTTCAGATTGCACAAAAGGGTCAGGAAGGGGGACGTGGCCCTGCAGTGACTGGAGAGCGAGTCCCCCCTCGGCACCCACACTGGTGGCTGCCAATGAGACTATCTCTGAAACTCATGGAGATATTTTACAAATTTCCGTCCTGTCCCGTCCTGTGTTGTGTGTCCCTTCCCCAAGTATTTGAATAGAAGAGAACAGAAAGTTTGTTCAGTCCAGTTTTTACTGGAACAAAATAAAAGACTTCAGCAGGAGCCTATCTCTAATGCAAGACCTCACTCTGTAAGGGTGCAGAATCTCTGCTGTGTAGTATATGTGTGCTACAGAAGAAGGGAAACTACAGAGAATCTGCATTGGACTTGGTACATTCTGCTTGGAAATAGGCAGTTTGTTGTTCAGAAAGGGATGAGAGGCCCAGTAGTTCCAGGATATAAATGTAAGTCATGCATAATATCTCCTATAGCGAAATGACTTGAAATTAACTTCTTTAAAGACATATAATTGTCAGTAAAAACAGGGCATCAATAGAAAAAGGAAAGTAAAGGCTGCAACTTGACAATGAGTAACTATTAATACCTTTGTTTTGCAAAGCTAACAGAAGTTTTGTCTTCCTTTGAAATTCTATATCCAGTCTGTGAAGGGATAAGAACCCAAAAGCTTTATACCTTCATTAAAAAAAAAGATCTTGGGGTTGACTTTGATAACTCAGCAAAGTCTAATTTTTTGAGAAATTAATATCCTTTTTCAACAATCAGAAGTTCATTTTTGTCTCTTTAACTGCCCAGTTGCTGTCTAATTTGATACTTTCCCGTACATTGTGTTTTGACATTGGGACGAAGTTATTTATCTTAATAGAACCAGCCACTGTTTTTTTGTAGTACACCTTTCGGTATTAGTGGCTCTTTTCTGAACTCTTTTTATCTACAGCCTGTCACCATTAACTGTACTCTTTTTTGAAATGCACCATGGGAGTGTAATACTGCAGGAAGAAATTACCTCTAAAATAATGAAAACATGCTTATTTCCCCAAAGGCTGACAATGAACAAACCCTAAATCTTATTAATAACTGCATGAATTGTTCTTTTCACAACTCTAATCCATAAAGAAAAAAAAATCTGCCTAAATCTGTCTTGTATAGTCATTCTTCTTCAGTCTGCTTTTACTCAAAGAAAAGCCTATGGTTTCCTTGTGAATGTTGCCATAATATACATAGGGTAAGTAAGTAGGAATTTGTAAAAGAGATGATAAAGCAATCAGAGGGGCTTTACAATCTCTTTTATTCAGATGGAGCAAGCCTGAGCAGATTGCTTTTTTTTAATTGCTTTTCTTCACTGTAAATCAGCCCTGCCCTGGCATTATATCTTCTCCAGCTATTAAAAATGAAAAAAAAAAAAATCAGGGTTTTGTACATCTTTAGCATATTCATAGTACTTAAGGCCATATGATATAGAAATACTATAAGTTTAGTAAGAAATTGAGTTTCATTTCTTGAGTCAACTTTCTGATTTTATCTCAGTGTGATGACTGACCTTATTTTCTGTTTCATTTATTTGTTGGGGGGCGGAGGGGAGGAAGAAAAAGATTTGTCTAACTATAAATGGTTACGATAAGAATGATGAACATCCTTCCAGGATGGAGGTGGAAAAAAGAAAAGAAAACAACAACAACCAAAAGGAAACTCTCGTCCATAAAAACTAATGGAACTTGTTTATCTGAAGACAAAGATTTTGCATATGAATAAGATGATGCTGTCTTCCTTAAGGTAGTGGATACGTTATTGCAGAGCACTGAATTAACATGCTATGTTTATAAACTGTTAAGTGGAAGCAGCTTACCAAGTTTAAATATACTTTTTAAAAGATGAAACCAACTGACTATTGACCAAATAGATACTTTCCTGTTACACTTCAGCTCTTTTCCCTAAATCTTACACCTACCATGTAAAAAAAACCAACCCCCCCCCCACCAAAACCCCACAAAACAAGCCTGGATATTACTGCACTAGACAGATCAAAATTGTTACAAAAAGGCCAGTATTTCGTGTTCAAAACTGGACTTTCTGGCTCATTCTAGACAGTATATTGCTATTTACAAGTATGCAAAAAGCTACTATTCATATGTGATCTTTCTTCATACCCAGTTTTAATTAACTTTGAGTCTCTTCCAGAAAAAGGAACTGAGAAAAAGTACATTTTTCTTTACTAGATTTAATTTGACTGGGTCTTCATTGCACTTGTTGTGTTGGTTGACTAATGATAGGTTGGTGTATAGGAAATGCAATCCAGACTCTATGAGATGTCTGAGAGTTCGTTTTACCTGGAGAATCCCCACATGATATGCTGCCCTTACAATGGGGGATGATCTATGTAATGGAAATGCAGACAAGCTACACATTGCAAAGTTTAGTTTCTTTTCTTTTCCTGAATTGAACTGCTTTAGGCAGCCTGAGAAGTAGACAAAAAAGTGTTACTGGTCCTCAGATGTAAGGACGGAGGTATGCATGGGACTGCAGTGGAGAAGCATGAAATTTCAAGGGTTTGGATTAGGTCAAAAAGCAAAGAGAAGTCATCATTGTTGAATTGACAGATTTGGCATTGTTGAATTGGCAGATTGGAGACAACAGAAGATAGTGTATTCCAGAATTTAAAAAAATATCACTGCCAAATTAGGTTATAAAAGATTGATAATGATAAATAATTCCACAGATTAAATATCTGTCCTTGTAAGGTAAGGAATGAAGAGTTATTAAATAATTTATTTTTTCTAAAGCATCAGCAAAAACTATAGAACACAGCAAGCTTTCTTCTGTTACCATATCATTAGTTTACAAAGGAGTGATCACTTCCAATATCAGGATTTATCAGATTTAACAATAATTTTAAATGTTGCTAATCAATATCATACTACTTCTTTGCAAATTGCTTTCAGTTATTTTTCCCAAAATTGACCTTAGGCATGCTTATTTTCAGCCGTAAAACTTTTTCCAGTGGAAAGATAAAATAAAATTTAAAATAATACTGTTAACTTGTGATTTGCCTGAACAAGTGGGATACAAAGGTGTTTTTCATGCTCCAAGGATTTGTTTCTGTTGCTATTTTGTATGGGTCATCCAAACACTTTTGTCTTAGGCCTTTGCCCTTATGTGTATGTACTGGTATAGTGGAAAGATGGCCTGCATTTTTAAAACTAGCTTGGGAATAAAGTTAGAAACCTGTTAAGAATATCTGAGCTACCTAATGGGTTTTCTAAGCAACTCTCGCTAGAGTATTATTTCAGTGATTATTTTGGTATATTTTGAGAATTTTCCTCTATAATGTAAGACCATAAAAAAAATTGCCAAATTGTAGAGTCTCATCATTGCAGGCCATCATTGTTTTACCCAGTCAGTACTGTACAAAGCTGTATTTGGTTGAATAGGAATTTGTATTTTTGGCTAAATAGCTTATTTTAGAAAGGAATCAGTTTTGATCTGAATACATCAAGAAAGATTGCAACATTTACATTGGCAGCTTGTTTCGGTGTCTGAACACTCCCATCCTTTAAGCTTGTATCTGCTTTGAATTGTGTAATTTCATCTTTCAGGTGAATCTTGTTATTTTTCAGTGTAATTTGAAGAATTCCTTCTTACCTGACATTTTCTCCATAACTGGGAACTCACAGGCTTTACTCATGACCCTGCAATCCCAAAAAAAGGAGGAGGAGGTAGAACTCATTTTTGTATCAATATTTTTACGTAAAAAAAGATGTGTGAACACAAAGTTTAAAGATAGACATTAGAGAAGTCAGAATATTCACTGCTCAGCACCTTTTTCTTATAACAGCAACGCCAATAGCTTTTCAACCAGCTTTTCAGCAGCACAGCTGTTCTTAACATTTTTAAGCTAGGAGCAGTATAGCAGGCTTGCATAATGACACTGAAGATCAGAAGCGCATCCTGTACCAAACATTTTAGGAATCTCATTAAACTGCAATTGAAGACATAGCAGCTGCACACTGAAACAGATGTGCTTACTTGTCTGAATAGTCCTGATCTTTTCTAGTGGAAAAGCTGGGAAAGCAACAACCTGTTGTGCTGCAGGATGTGAAGACATGAAATTTCTTGATAGCCTTTTTCTTTTTTTGGTTATAGAGTTACAGGTACTGTGGAGAACACTGTCCACAATGCACAGATCAAGACACTATGGAGGGACCTGTTAACGAATGGAAAAATTGCTACCAATAACTTTACTTGTTTGAAGGTAACCTGTTGTGGGATATCTCCAGTGTTTGTGTGGAGTGTGGTACTCTGACACTCTCAGTTATGAAGTGTCTTTCACCCATGAGAACAATTGTAGTAAGGCAGGACACAGTCCTTGTCCCCTTTAACTGCTGTGCTACATTCTGCTAATGCTCTCAGTTCTGCACTGCCAAAAAAACCCCCAAATATAGCATGTAAGAGTGTATACATGTAGGATTCTTTCTCGTTAGCTTAGTGTTGACAAAGTCCATGTGAGGGACATAATTCAGATGCTACAGGCAAGATTACTTTGCAGACCTCATGCAGTCTGGTATAATGGTTTTCTTGTCCAGAATTTGTGATGGCTGGTAGTGAGTATGGAGGCCAGTTGTCCCCCAAAAGTATCTGAATGCATTTGCAGCTAAGAGCTCTCAACAATGCTTCAAAGTGTTTGCCGCCTGGTAGGAAGAAATCGTATAGGAGGAAATTTCTTGTTCTTTTTTGCTGAGGAAAAAATGTTTCTTGTTCTGACCTCTCCTCAATGACACATTGTTCTTTCCCCTGCTGTGAAACTCCACTAGCAAATCTCATTAGTGAAGTGAAAGAAAGTTAGTTTATAGATATTCAGAAATGTGATGAAATTAGCAAGCTTAAAAAGTAGTCAACAGTCCTAGGTACAATATTTCTTTAAAGTATGAATCAACATAGTGTTAAAAACTGGCACAGAATTTACTTTTTCAAATTATTTTTAACAGAACTGAAGGCTTAAACAAGTGAGGCTGGCACCTTTCACTTCCATATCACTGGGTTGAATCCTATTCAGGTTAGCAGTGAAAAGAATTCTGTTTTCACAGTGGCTGTGTAGTGTCCTATATTGGAGTTGTTCATAGTTGGGGGATGGTGGTAATAAGTGATACAGTCATTATTAACATCCTTACTGGCACTGTGTGTGGGCTCCATGTATTGAGCAGGAAAGTCAAACAGTGAACGTACAAAAGGAATGAGTTACACTGACCTCTAAAGTTTGTCCCTCCAAATCATTATTCTTCTAGATTAATTGCTCTGTTGTACTTGTTATAGACATAAATAATATGATTCCAACCTTGTAAGCTTTATCATGATAATGGAAATTAAATGCACTTACTGTAAAATACAGTGAAAGGTAGATTTATTCCTATACCTTCAATCTTGTCTGTTAAGGATATTATTAAGGACACAATCCATTGTATTAAGTTTACAAATACTAAGTTAAGCAAAAATTCTTTGCAAGCAATGTATTAATAATTTCTTTATAGGCTTTCTGAAATTATCTGAGTACTGGTTACCCATTTGTAGTGTGTTCTTTCCATAATAATTTGGAAGCTCCTACAGAACAAGATTTATTATTTTTTAAGGGATTGCAATTGGAGCAGAATCTTTACTGATGTTAGCAGAAATGAAAAGCTGACCTGAACAGCCATAAAATGCTTCAGGTTGCTTTAGAATGCCTTGCCAGGGAAGTCAAGGCAGGTGAGCTCTATGCTGCTGTTGTCTGACCCTGCAAATGCCTGTAGTCATGTTATCAGAAGATGCTGTCTTCCTTCTTCAAGGAAGTCTGAAGTTTTCTGCCTGAAGAAGTATATTGAGCCATATTCTACTCAGATATTTCTCTAATGGTAAGGCAAGTGTAATCTCCTGTGGATTACTTACATTTGCTTCACTTTGTAGTATGCGTATTTGATATAATGACACTGTATTTTCTTACTTTAATCAGTGAATCCACTCGCCATTTGTCAGCGTGGTGGGGGTGCATATCCATTACTACTTCTGTTAAATACTGGCAGATTGACATTACGTTTTGTCTTGAAGTAAGTTTTCTTAATAGAGCAGAAAATATTTATCTGGGAAGTTAGAGAATTAACTCCAAGAGGGGAAAACAGCATATCATGGCATCCTGTTGCAAACGGATTCCATCAAGATTACAGCTATGAAAAAACCCTGGTTTTTACTCTTTCAAGGTACACTTTATATAATCTTTGATTCACTTTCTCTTGTGAGTTTGTGCATATACATACATACATATAAAATCTCAGCCTCAATTACTAATAGCTTTATGTACAGCTTTCAAACTCCACTCTCATTCTAAAATAAGCAGGAAAGTTTTTCTGTACTGTTTTGTGCATGTGCAAATTTAGATTTTTGTGTGGGTTTTGGTTTTGTTTTTTTTTTTTGAGATAAGGGAGGGCTCTGCTTCAGCTGAGGTTTAACTAGACAATTTCTGAAATTAGACTCTCGAATAGTCTGGTATAAATTGAAACACATCTAAAATGTAGCAGGATGTTTTCACTGATGTGCTGGCTTTTGACAGGTTACATAACCTCTTCCCTATTTTCTTCACTTTAAAAAAAAAAAATCAGATGTTGCAAATTTTAATTAAACTCTACATAGTTCTTCAAGACCAAAAACCACAAAGCATTGCAGAAATATAAACACAACAGTGAGCAAAATAAACCTTTCATAGTGGAATATGCCTCCATTGAAAACTTTCCTTTCACTTATGCTATACAGTGGTGGATACCAAAAGTCTTCTAACACCTAGCAAAGCTAGGTATTTCAGTGGGGATTTGTGCAAGTCCACCAATGAGCTTTTAGGTACAGATTCAGAAGGCCTAAATGTTATCTAGCTTTCTGTGCTTTATTTTTTCTTTTTGGCTAGGAATCTCTGAGCACCTGAACAGTAGAAAATAGAAGGCAGAGGGAGTTAGGTGACATATGAGTCACCTGTATCTGTGCCGTTGGACCTCTCCCTCCATGGGAGAAGCACAGCATTTGATGCAGAGAGATTTCTTATTTCAGTATTTGAAGTGTGTTCCCTAAAAGAAATAAGAAAATTGTACAGATGATGAGAATTTAAATTTTTCATTAACTTTGGAGCAGCTGGTCCCAGGTGCTCTTTAGGAAGTATCTTATTTTTAATACACTGAACTCTAGCCTAGGAGTTAGAAACCCTCATAAGTTAATGTTAGTTTATGGTATTAGGTCCAGAAATTTTCCTTCTGGGACCAAAATCTGAGTATCACACTTATGGTTTTGGGTGTGGCAGAATTTTCAGTGACTACTACTTTGAACTACATCCAGTCTTCAAAGCTGAAAAGACATAGTCCTTAAGGAGTGAATTTATTGCTATATGTGAAAATATCTAGAAAATATACAGATTGAAGTGTATAAACTGTTTTTAGTTAATCTTAGTAAAGTATGGCAAGAAATCTTACTAAAACATGTTCAGAAAATGCTTAAGAACAGATAATGTGTCTGTAGATTCCAACAACCTCTTAATCTAAAAAACTTCGGAAGCTTCATTTTGGCTGGCATATTTCAAATAGTATGAAATAATTCACTGGATTCTTCAAAAAGATAACTTTTATATAGCAAACAAACCAAGGAGACTTCCAGATATTCTTTTCTCTTAAGAAAGAGCAAAACTCAGTGGAAAAAAAAAATTACGAAAATTCAGTTCAGATTTAGCTAATGTCTGGATAAAAAAGATACAATGAACTCTGGAGATATTATTATGTCCTTTGAGATAGTTTATCTGCATTTCTGCTCTTCTCCTTTGCCCTTCCATTCCTTCTGATTTGTGTTCAGAGCAGGGTTGTTCCAGCTTCATTCTTATAATTTCTTTTGAAGAGCAAAGTAGTCTGTGCTGGCCCCCTTCCTGATACAGTTCCTCTTCCATGCTGGTTGCACAGCTGGAGTTCAGGAGTGAGGTTTGGGCAGAAAATATAACTGAACTGAGCCATGACTTTTCTAGTGAAGGTGAGTGTTAAAATCCCCTGCACACTGCAGGTTAGGGAATTGGAAAAACACGATGATCCTACATGAAAGTACTTTTGGCATTTCTGATACGTTCAGTGTCCTCCCTTCTTCCTCAAGGGATCAGGGTAACGGAGTATTGCCCTCAGATACTTGAAAGCTATCAGTCAGGACCTCCCAAGGCTCCATTTTAGAGCATGAGAAACAGTACTGGACAGAATTAACTCCAATACAGTTAAGAATACATTCCTTATTTAGTTTTTTTAAGATTAAATTTACAACTTCATTGTAGGACCTATTCCTGAGGTCTCTGAACTGGCGTCATTACTGACATAGAGACAAATTGAGTCTCTAATCCTGTTAATAGCTTAATGACACTCATGCATGAAGTTGGCTTTGTGCACGTGTTGGAAAGCCTTCAGCCCTGGCTGACTACTGTGTTCATTCATTCTCTATGTCATTAACATGACTCATCAACATTTCCTGATTATGGATGCTGTGCAGCCTCATATTTTATATGTCTTCTTCAAATTAGGCTTCTAGTGCTGAAATCCTAGCACCAACCTATAAAACAAATTGAAGAAGGAGATTTTTTAACGATTTCAGTTCACAGGTTACAAAATATTCGCCAGAAGAGGCTCACCTGGAACTTCCATGCTGTGGCCAGCAAGATGGAGAGATATGTTACTGCCTAATGCCAATGGGAGGTTAAAGAACTGAACTTTGTTTCTTGTAGTAGAAGAATATCAATATTGATGCAAAAAACGTTACTGTTAATTACTACAACATATAGTCGTACATTATGTCACTACAAACTTGTCAGGTTCTTTAATTTTTTGAAAGATCTACAGTTTATAAACACAATTTAGGTAATATCCTGCAACTTTTTTCCATAAATACAGCTCCCATGCATCCATACTGGACCTTCCGATGAGGTCTTATCGTCACAGTCTTGCTTACTTATACTTCTATTCCATTTAAAAATTTCATTAGTACTGTCAGTTGGATTATAAAAATTACAGTAGTAATGTTCAATAGAATTGAAACAGATTTACCAGAGAGCAGTATTTTAATTTTATTATTATTAATTTTTATTAATAATGGAAAAAAATAATTCTAATGTTGCAATGCTGCAGAAAATAGTATAGTGGTTAACTATTGCAGTCCAAAGCAATATATTGATAAAACAAATAGTACATTTTCTGGTTAAAGGATATACCTGCATAATCTCATGTAAAAATGAAGAAAGAATATTTGCTTCATGGCTCTTTCAGGTTCAGAAATTTTGCATAAATTAAAATTGTAGCTAATGGGAATACCTTTTGGGTAATTGTGCGTCCTAAATTGCTCAGAAGTTTGCTTAGAGGAATGTGATTTTTATTGTTAGTTTTAGATATGGCTATGCTCACAGCTGTTTAAACAAACAAAAAATTCTTTTTTCCAGAAGAACAGCTTTAGTGGTATTCATTTGCTGGAATTAAACTGCATTTGTTACTCCTGGGAAGCTGAACATAAACTTTTGACCTCTGATGCATGGCCCTTGAGACTCATGGAACCTGTCATATAAGCTAAGCTGTTCTCTTCAAATGCAATGTTTGTATTGTGCCTCAAGACAGAATGAGACCTAACCTGCAGGAAGACATGATGAGCTGCATAAATGTCACATGCTTTGAGGAAAGGTGAAGTAAAATTAAAGGCATTATTTTTCTCCTGGGAAAAGCAGTAACCCCATATAGGTGAAGAAGCAAAAGGGATAACTGAGGGACATTAGAAGTTTCCTGAGATTGGATGTACATTCATGGTCATGCATTCTCATGCATGACTAATGTCTTCTCAAAAAGTGTGGGATAAATTATTTCTAGTCCATGTTCTCCAAGAGTCCAGTGTTCCTTCCTACCACAGTTCATTCACCATTTAGCCCCCGCTCTCTTTCCATGTGAGAAATGTTGCTCCTGTTTCATTCTAAATCACTGATTCTGCACCCACTGAAAGGTGTCTCATTCCCCCACAGTTCATTGCCCGCATTAGTGGATCTGGGATGGACTTGCATCTTTGCAAGAGCAAGGTCATGCCCGTGGTAGTTCAGCTTCGTGATAGTATTCCCAACAATCTTATAAAAAGATATGGTAGAGAACTTAACTGCTGATTCAAACAAATGACCTGTTGTTGAGTGTTACCTAGTAAGAGTGTTTATAAGGCATATTAAGTTTAACTTGTAGCAAGCTGAAAGGGAAAAGGCACAGGGGATATCAACAGAAAGTGCAGGACACTACTTTGCAGGCTGGAAAGGAAGTGACTCGGGATGCTTTGAAGAAAGTGAAGTGTGTAAATGAGAAAAGGTCCATGTGCAGCCAGAGTGAAGATCTTCAAGATTTAATCTGTGCTGAATGCTCTTTCTCTGTGGCTGTCATTTTCCATGTGTACTTTTGTAGGCATATTCCACAGTCCAGAAACATCAGGGAGTCTAATGTAAAGTCTCCCACACAAGATGTTCTTGGACTTAAACTAATATTAGTTCTAGTAATTGAAATGAGTACTTGGAATCTACTTCAAATGCTTTTATTCTTTTTCCAAACTGCTAGCATATTTTCCTTCATGGGGAACATCTTGAGGCGAGCCAAGGGAATTTTGAGGTAATGATATATGGCACTACTTTTAGATGGCAGTGGAATATGTGACTGATTCCTTCAGTCAGTCCAAGCTTTTGAGGTTCTTTGAATCTCTCAAACTATACTTTAGATTGCAAATTACTTTTCATCTGCTATGTTAGTTGGCATAAAACTTACCAAGTGAAAGATAAGGTAATAAAAACATGCTAAAGAGACTTTGTCATGTCTTAATGATAAAATTGCTACCTTGCATTTAACATCACTTAACCTGGCTTTTTCAGTTCTCTATTTACAGAATTAGAGTGCTGGGTTCCTGTGTAAGTCAGGTGAGCATTTAAAGATAGAGAATAAGTAGAAAAGATTTCCTGACATCAAGAGAAAAAAAGTAGTCATTAGTCAACGATAACTAGTAGGCAGAATGCTGTTTCTGCTATCCTGCAAGTTTTTCCCAGCAATTACTTCAAGTGACCTTTTGTCATGGAATTTTAATTAAAGTAGTTATTCTTTAAATCTTAAAAAAATAATAGATAAAAATTAGTTGTATCTTATCACGCTAGTAACTCTTATTTTGATTAGCTAAACACCAAATACTTAGACAACAGGAGTGATGTCTCTCTTTTACCTAATTGAAAATATGCAGTTCTTAAAATGCCTGATTTAATTCTATAGGCACTCAAATTTCTGCCTCTGTTTATGTCCACAGCAGTCTGTATTTCAGGAATGTGGAGCAGTTTGATAGGTACGTTCCAGCTCAGCCCCTTTGGGATCCTTGCATGAGTCATCTCTGCTTTCCTTAGTCAATCCCTCTCTTCTTGCTCAGAGTAGGTCCAGCATGTCATAAATAAATGAGCTTCTCAGAAAACAGCTTTGTGCTAACTGCTTTCCTTGAAATGAATAATTGGAAGAAGAGGCCGTAGTGGGGATTCTCTTCCAGAGACTGCTGTTTACTCCTTCAGGAGGTGGAAAAGTTGGGTTTTATGGCAGCCTCACCAGCTAGAATCACAGGAACGTAGAAGGCTTAAGGTTGGAAGGGACCTCTGGAGGTCATCTTGTCCAACTCCTGCTAAAGCAGGGTAACCTAGAACCATTTGCCCAGGATCATGTCCAGATGGGCCAGCTGTGATGGACACCACACACCCAGGGGAGCTGGGCATTCGTGTCTGACTCCCCAACGTGTCTGGATCCTGGTTGGCAGTCCAGCTCCTACACATAATGGTCCCAATGCAGGGTCAGACCTCTACACAGTGTCAGATATCCCCCTCAAAAAGGGCTATTATTTTCAATGTTGCTTTCTAATTTAGGTGGGCAGCATAAGCTGCCAATGGTCTCACTAGTCACATCACCCCAGGCCAACGTCTTTGACTTTCTCCGTGTCCAAAGCCAATTAGGTGTCGTTACCTGGGTTACTATTGCCCTGTGTTACACAGATGTAAAATTAAGTTTGTTTGAGCTGCCTTATTTCCTTTTTGTGCCTACCTAAACCATCAGAGGCAGGGCAGAAGTAGTCCAGAGGTTTTGGGTTCTCTGTTCTTGGTTTGTTTTCCCAGCAAATAAAAGAATCATCTAATGAGTTAGAGCTGGGCAGACGTAATCTAGGTCTCACTTATCTGAGTGGTGCTTTCAGGCAGGCTTTGCTTCATGATAAGCAACTGAAAAACTTGGGTAGAAATTCACTGGAAAACTGTCCTGTTTCAACAGGGTGTTGCTGTGAATGACCTTCCTAATGTAAAAATATTTAAAGTTCAGATTTTGTAGATTAAGTGGCAAGAACCAAGTAAATAGTGAAGCATCCCTAAGGAAAGAAAACTGAGTAATTTTCAACGGCAATGTGCTTAAAGACAGTATGTTTTTAACAATAAATTCTGGGGGTTTTATGGCTGTAGGGGTTGGCAAATTTTTCACATTTCATATAACCTCATAGTTCATTCCAACATACTCATTTGTATTTACAATTCCATGTTTATCCATGCTTTTGTTAATATATTATCTTCTGAACATCAGCTGAGTTGGCTGATCTTTTTCAACCCAGCAAGAAGACTAATTCATTGTGTAATACAAAGTGAGTTCATATTTGAGTAATAAAGAAATATCTGTACTTTACTGTTAAGTGACATTGAATTTTATCCAAAAAACACAGTTTCAAGTGCTAAGGAGTGGAACAAACTGAATCAGGGAAGCTGAGTGTGCCAAGAATTCAAGTGATTCAATTCAGTCAGCTTTTCCAGCTTAAAACATGTTTTCTAAGATTTCATGTTTTTAACCTCTTAATTGTAGACAAACTTTGTCATCTCAGTACAGTTGCAGGTTGTGGGTTTTTTTAATTATTCAATTTCAATAGAATTAAATCACATTTGTATTTTACTTTTAGCCAGAACATGTACAATATGAATATGATAGAAATAAGTATATTTTTTGAAGTCCTTTCAAAGAAATGTGGGAGGTAATTCATTATGTCCTTCTCATAGAGTAAGCTTTAATTATTTTGCTGGTTTTGGACTCACAGATCATGGAATCACAGAACCACAGAATGGTTTGGGTTGGAAGGGACCTTTAAAGATCATCTAGTCCAACCTTCCTGCCATGGGCAGGGACATCTTTTCCTAGATCAGGTTGCTCAAAGCCCTGTCCAACCTGACCTTGAACACCTTCAATGATGGGACATCCACAACTTCTCTGGACAACCTGTCCCAGAGTCTCATCACCCTTGTAATAAAAAATTTCTTCCTTATGTCCAATCTAAATCTACCCTCTTCCAGTTTAAAACCATTGCCTCTTGTCCTGTTACTACAGGCCTTGGTAAAAAGTCTCTCTCCATCTTTCTTACAAGCCCCCTTTAAGTATTGAAAGGCCACAATAAGGTCTCCCTGGAGCTTTCTCTTCTCCAGGCTGAACAACCCCAACTCTCTCAGGCTTTCTTCATAGGAGAGCTGTCCCAGCCCTCTGATCATCTTCCTGGCCCTCCTCTGGACCTGCTCTAACAGGTCCATGTCTGTCTTGTGCTGGGGGCCCCAGAGCTGGACGCGGTACTCCAGGTGGGGTCTCATGAGAGCAGAGTAGAGGGGGGGAATCACCTCCCTTGACCTGCTGGCCACAATTCTCTTCATGCAGCCCAGGATGCGGTTGGCTTTCTGGGCTGCAAGCGCATGTTGCCGGCTCATGTCCAATTTTTCATCTACCAGTATCCCCAAGTCCTCCACAAAGCTGATCTCAATATATTCGCCACCCATGTGAATACTGGGGATTGCCTTAACCCAGGTGCAGGACCTTGTCCCTTCCCTCAAGCATATCACATCTTAGTAGTGTCTTCCTTAAGGTAAACAAGTAATTCCACTTTTTGTCTCTGTCTTAAATTTCCTTGCAAAAAATTCTTAAAGAACATTGGGAATTTATCACAATTCCAGATGTGGACCTCTCATAAAAGCGGCTGACCTTTAATTCACTCTGTTTTATTTCTCTCAGGACATAATTCTTAATATATGGTGTTAAAACAGACAGTAAAATACAAATCCTGTTTAATGAAATACTTGACCACAACAGTCAATTAAGAAAGAACTGAGATGAGTATCTTAAAAACTTTTAAAATCAAATCTAGTGATGTAAATAAGCACCTAGCCTAAGCATTTCAATTAGCAACCGAGTCTACATTTTCCTATATGCCAATAGGTGTACATCACCTTAATTCAGAAATTTTTTTTTATATCAAGATCAACTTTGAACATTACACAGCATTCTTTATTGTCCAAATCATAATTAGTGTTAGGAGTCAAAATATATCCAAGGAGAAACCTCTTAACATAAACTACTCTTCTTCATCACCAAATGTCAGTAGTCACACTACATTACTTTGTTCTTCAGATTTTAGCACTTTGGCAAAACAAGGAAGTGTCACATAAGAAATACGCATTTGTCAGGTTGCTATAGACAATGTTGTGGCGTTTTTTTTCTGTTTTACCAATAGGAATCTGAGCATTTTTTAATGCTTTTGCAAATATTTTTTCAAATGTAGCTAAGGATTAATAAACTGACACTTACCAAAATTCTGTACCTTGAAGTCAATTGGAATTTGATGGATGAGGGCTTTTAATCTGAAGTAAAAGTAAATAGAAATGTTAATGAAACAGCTTTTTCTCTGCATGGTAGTGAGGGAGAACATGTCAGGCTTGCAAAATGAAGTCCAATTCCCCATCCAGAATCACAGCTCAAGTCAAAAAGGATGTGATTCACAGCTGGATGAGAAAACCCTCCTTCCCTGTCTTGCTGCAAAATGCAGCTGTGCTTGTTTCAGCTGTGAAGCCACAGCTGTCCCCAGAGCTGGGAGGTGGGTAACTGAGCTGTGTGACTCAAAGTCTCCCCCTTCATTCAGTCCTGTAGTGCTGAGCACACAGAGTCACTTTCCACCCTACTTCATCATCTTCTGTATTAGCAGGTTTCCTATGTAATAAACTGTTTTGAAGCACTCTGTGGGTTTTTTTTTTCCCCTCCTCTTTTTCTAACCTTCAGGTGTTCACAGAGTAGCCACAAATGCTTAGTTCCCTTTCTTTGTCGTTTGGTTCTGGCAGGTGAGAAGCCAGGGACAGAGCAAGATGAAGTTAAGCTGCAGAACGCCAGCAAGCAGATTGTGCAGACTGCTATCCTCCGAGCAGTGCAGCAAGTCTCCCAGGAGAGCCAGCAAAAGGAGAAGCGAACAAACAACAGTACAAGCCTCCAGCTAGAAAGAGGAAAACTAACCAAGAAGCACGAAAAGAAGTAAAGGAGTGGATTGTTTTTTTCAGTCCTCCAGTCTGCAGTGTTTTCAGCCTTCTCTTTAGTATCAGCTGTATTGCTAGTGCAATGTTACTGTTGTAAAGCAAACCAAAGTATAATCACACCTAGATATAGGGCAAAGCTGCAATAGTCCTCAGCTGAGAAATATTAAGTGCATTAGATGACTAACTCCATATTTATGCAGTGCCTCTTAACAGAAACAATAACCATAGCTATAAAAGTAGTTTCAAGCACAAGATCTTATGGTATGGACTTATTCTCAAAAGCTTGTTGTCAGTGCACTTTCATGTAAGTTCTGCGTGCAACGTTTACGTCAGTTCAGCTGGACGGACTCTTCTCTGAGTTACTGGGTTCACTGAAGCTGTCTTCACTGAAGAAATAGTTTACTGTTGAGTGTAGCAGAGTGCTTTCAGGCTGCCTTGAAGCATGAGTTTGTACTTTACTTTGATTAAACATGGACTATGTGAAATGGCAGTATAAAGTGGATTTGGTAAGTTCTGTGAACCAATTTCTCTTTTCATCTTGGAAAAAAAAGAAGCAATCCAGTAAGACTGCAGTGACTGTGATCTATGACTGTGATCATGGACCTATGATCTATGTCTTTTTTTAAAAAAGTTAAAAGAAGTACTGAAGTTTTACTCTACTTATTTGAAATACTTCTGTGTTTCTTCATAAAAATCACTTGTGCCTCGACCATTCCTTTTAATTTTCTTGATACTGAAAGAAGAGGAACTGATGTGCTGATATGGAGTTCGCCAGCTTTTCCTTCAGTTTTGCAAGTTTGCTGGGGAGTGTTTTACAGAAAGTGAAGACTGGAGTAGCTTAAAAAAAAAAGTGTTTGAATTTATTAGTAATCTTGAAGGATGGAAATATACTGTGTTTGAATTCTGTCATGGTAGATATTTCTCACCTGCTGGGCATAAAGTGACTTTAGATATTTGCAATTGTTACATAGATTCACCTTGAATAGCACTGCTTTAAGCCAGTAATACAGAACTTATCCTTCAACTGCTCTATATAGCTGAAGAAATCCATGATGTTTCTGAAAATACAAATTAAATAAATGTAGCTTTCACTTTTATGCTCCCTTACTGTAATGATGATTGCACTATTATACATCTGAAATGAATAACAGCATATTTAATTCTAGAAATGGCTTGTAGCTCTGCTTCAACTGAATTCTTGTAGTAATACACCTAGAAATACAGAGAGCAGATGCACAGGATCTGCAAAGAAGGAGACAAACTTTCCTAATTGCTTTTCTACTCAGTTAAATGATTCTCAAAGAGACTTTTTGGTTTAAGTAATTGGCTATTACTTACTGTGTCCTACTGCTTGTGTTCAACAGTTTCAGGATTCTTCCTCATGGCCGGGGGCTTAGTCATGAATAGCCACATACTGTAATATTAAGCCTTTGAAATCTGCTTGGTTCCATTTTTTTTTTAATTTAACAGAACTGACTCATACATGATAATGATTTAGCTCAATCTTCTTTCACTTAAAAATGCAAAGAAGAATTCAACATGATTAAAGTTGTTCTAAATCCTCTAATAATGAAAACTGGCTTGGATTGCAAGTACACAGTTGTCTCACTTCTACAGACACTGGGTGAATTTTTCCAGCCAAGCAAACTTTGAAAGTTGGGAGTAGTTGGATCTTGAGGCATGTGCATGTTTGTCGTAACAGTCATTTTTTTACCATTAGCTTTTTCATCAGTTGACCTTTGGTTGGGAGGTAGCTCTTTTCTAAGCCATCTTTGCATCTTTGCTTTCTGAGAGCCTAAGAAAACTGATCATGTGTAATGGTTCAATTCTGCAGCTGATGGGCAGGCAAGTCTAGTGGATGAGGGAGAGCAAGACTGTTGGAGAGACTCTGTGGTGCAAAATGATGTTTGCCATGGACTCACCTACAGTGCTGTAGGAAGGAGAGCTATAGGACAGCAAAATCCCAATTTCT
This sequence comes from Ciconia boyciana, assembly GCF_034638445.1. Lineage (NCBI taxonomy): Eukaryota > Metazoa > Chordata > Aves > Ciconiiformes > Ciconiidae > Ciconia > Ciconia boyciana. Next base: position 55,143,173 of record NC_132935.1, on the reverse strand, counting down.
TTGGGATTATTCTACTTTTTTTAATGCTTTTTGTCCCCAGAAATTTGCAATATGTCTTTTTTTTTAATGTTCCTGCTAATTATTTTAATAATCTTCATGTAGTTTGGAAACTTGTTTGCATGTCCAATTTTTTTTTTTTTAATCATCATGTTAGAAAAAGAGGAATTTTTTAAAAAAGTTAATCCAGGCTTTTGCCACTGCTTCATATGAGACTATTCCACTCCTCCTTCCATTATGCTCTTTTACAATATCCCTTTACTGTCCTAGCCCTTTTAGACACACTATTACTCAACCATTAAAACACGTCCATCATTTTCAGTGCTGTCAGAAGTCTAATATCTTGGAAAGATAAAATGGTAGGAATCCTAACAGAGTCTTGAGGAAGTCTTCTATGGTCTCCTATTGAGGAAAAACAAATAATGTAGCTTAAATAGTGTAGTTTTCACTGAGAGCCAAATAACGCGTCTCCTATCTATAGTATATATCCCTAAATTAAGGCATGCATTTAGTATCTCCTCTTGACAAAGGGTGTTCTGCACACCACTTGCATCCAGGATGTGTAGTTGAGATCTGTACCGCATGTGAGAGAACTGCACAAAAGAAAACTTTACCCTTGGCTTGTTATATGCTTAGTACATGGTGAAAGCGGGTATTTTTGGTATCTTCACTGACAGATTATATTTTCTGGAGAAACTACAGACTATAGAAACTATTACAGATGTGATGCAGGTCTGATTACAAATAAAGAAACTCTTAATACCTCACATGACTCTGGTTTCTCTTGTCAAAAGAAGGGAAGCAATTTTGGATTCACTAGACAATCTTACGAAGCAAGCAATGTGCTCATGAGGTTTGTAGTAATGAATGCATTATTCAGCACAATAATTCATATCTTAAAAGTACAAGACAATCAAAATGGTATCCATATGTATTTAAAACAAACTCACCATCTTTTAGCACTTATCAGTGGTAAGTAGAAGGATGCCCAAACATGTGAAAGTACATTTATCACAACTCATTTCATGAAGAAGAAATGGGTGTCTGTGGCTATCCTGCACTGTGCTTGCTATGTTTTCATTCAGGTTGATTATTACAATTTTATTACCATACTTGTGCTATTCTTTGTAGTGTAATCAAACAGCAACACCTAAATGGAAATTCATGTGGCCACAGCAGGATGTTGTACGAGATTGCTGAATATCACTGTTGTTCATAAAGATTTTGCTTCTGTGCGGTTACATTAAAATCCCGGCTCTAAAATAAAAAAAAACAACTGTGACTTGGAAACAGCCATCTTAATTTTATCATTTCAGAAAAATAAAAGCATTCTGTGATAATATTATAGTTAAGAGTTGGAAATTCTTGAATATTTATTCAATAGCAAACAATGCACCTAAAAATCTTACAGTCTCTACTCATGTCATGTCTGATTTCTTTTTTTTGGTGATGCTTTTTAGGTATCTCAGAACGTAGTATGTCTACAATGGTAAATATATTAAAATAGTTATGTAACTATTCTCAATATGACTACCATGAAATATGCTGCAGTTGTTCTTTAAATGTGTGCTAATGTTAAATACAGGGCTTAATGTGTCATTACTGAAGGCTCTTCTAAAAAAGTTTAAATTAGGGGAAAAGGTAAGAAGTAGTAGAATAAATCATTGAAAGGATGTGGGATTTAGTCTAAGTCTCTTAGTTACCCACTCAGGTCTGAGAAGAAATGAAATTAATGAAAATCTGAATATTGGCATAGCCTAATTTCTCTCAATGGGTTCCTGCAACACAGGGATCAACTTGTTAAAAGAGTTTGTGGGATTGAGCTGAAAACCCCTGAAAACCGAGCTGTTGATAATGTCTTCCTCGCCTGACACTCAGTAAGGAGTGAGCAGCAGTACTGATGGAACCTGCTTTCTAATGGATGCGTTTTCTCGTCATTGGCTTTTGGTGCCTCATGATAAGCTCTGGCAGAACCTTTTTCCCTATTTTGGGTTTTCCAGAACAAAGGGATTCTCTGAGGCCTAATAGGTTTTTAATTTGCACTGTATCCTGCCTTTCAAAGGGAGCAGAAGTAAGGTCTCTTTTCTCTGCTTCCAGAGCTTCATTCACAAAACCTGGTGGACATGCATGGGCTTTTGTTTTTGAAGCCCACGGTATCTTCACCAGATTTAGTCAACATGACCAACAGTTTCTTTAATCCTTAAGACTGAATGGACGAGCACACATACTAACTGTTCGAGTGCTCTGGGGAACAGCAAGAAAGAGATACATATTTTAAATGCATTTGCTTCTAAGCTGTTCTCGTCTGCCAGGCAGATTTTTTTTGTTTAATTAACATAAGCAGCTTTTCTTTTTTAGTAACTTTTCCTCCAGTGACTTGCTACTTGGATTTTGTTATATGAGCTTGCTAGTTTTAACACTAAAACAATAATAGTTCATGTTTAGTTTGGGTTTGATTAAAACCCCTGTGGAATTACACGTTCCATTGTGGTGCGGCTTTTGCCTTTTCTTTCACTAAAGGTGAGTAGCAACAATAAACAATGTTCTAAAGAAAAGGAAGTGTGGGGTTTAATTGTTGTTGTGGTGTTTTGTGTTGTGTTGTTCCCCCCCCGCCCCCCCCCAGGTGCCTATAGCAGGAGGCCACTCGGGGCAGATCATCATGAATCATTCACATGTGTTGTGACAGTAGCTGGGTGTAGAACTTGTACAGAAAGAGAGAAAATTAATTCTTATGCAAGCTGGAAACTGAACCCACCTAAGCTGATTCTAAAACATTGAAGTAAGATAGCATTAAGGTAGCTTTAAGGAAAACATCCTAAGTGTGCTTTCAGAGTTGAAACCCATTTAGAAACACCAGCTAGTGCAGATGGTAAATGCTTGCTTTGTGATATGAGGTGGAAGATGAACATTACTGCATTGTTCTGAAGACTTAAAGGCTACCTTCTTGTGTCTATGGAAGACTTTGAATTGTGTCCTTTGGCAGAGTGGCCCATTAGCTTCTGCCCTTGGGAGTGATAGCTGCTATTCTTTGCACACGTGCATTCATGTGTGCACGTGCATCTCAGAAGGTTAAGCCCCTGTCTCCAGTTGCTATAGTCGATGCACTTGCCACGTATTTGCTTAGCAAATATACCTCCTACTAACACTGTTTCCCCTCATTTCTTTCACATGAGACAGCTCATTCTGAAAATCCTCAGCTACAAGATGAACTATGAAAGCCATCTGCTTCCCAAACAGGGAGAGTGAATACAATGAATCTTCTTTGCCTCGTTGGTGGGATATTGACCCTTTCCCACAGCTCACTGTATGTGTTCATTTCTAAGGAGGACAACTGTGTTAGCCAGTGCTTCCTTGCCCTCTCTTGCTGAGGGATTGCCCATAAAGCAGTGATCTTTAATATTTCCTTCCAAGGCAAAAACTGTTCCTGGGACACGGTTTGCCCTGACTTGTGACAGTTTACTACGTCTAGCTGACTTCAGATTTCCTGCAGGCTGCACACCTGGGGGTTTTTTCACTATAGTGGAAGAGCAGACTTTCAGATCTGGGTATCTACAGTGGTGAGAATCTAATGGTTTGCCTGGTACTCCACCAGCTGAAGAAGTTTGTATACTTGTAGTCCAGCAACCTGAATTAAAACATGTCAGATCTTGTAATGCCTCCTATTGTATTTCCCAGAATTATAGATGCTTTTACACAGCTGCTTTTTTTTACTGAACATTAGACTTCCTAGATCTATAGGTAGGAACAGGGAGTCTTGTTGTCCTCTTCTGTTTAGATCACTGAAACCTGCATGGAGCAACAGAAGCTGCACTGTTTAGGAAAATGACCCTCTCAGTGCTGAGCTGCTTTTGTGGCTCTTCTCTTGACCTCTTATGTTTCTTTATTTACAAGTATTTACTTCCAGACAACAGTCAAATGGAGAGATGCACAAAACAGAGATATCTGAGAGATACCAGAGGTGCAAGGACCCAGTGCATCCTTGCGTCATCCTCAAGTTTAAGGAAATCAGCCCCATGCCATGCTTCCCTCTGGTAACTGGGTGAAAGGACACGAGGCTGCAAATTTCCACTTGAGACACTGGGACGCCACCAAGTCAAGAGCTCTGTTTCAGCTCAGGAGATACACAAACTCTTCCTTCTGTTTGCTAAAGCTGGCTTCAAAGATCAGTGCCCGAGTCAGGCGACCGCTTGCTCATCACTGTGCTCAGAGGAGCTGGGTGGAAGAGAACAGGCATGTCTCAATCCAGGCTCCAAGGAGTGAAACTGCAGAAGGCACTGGGCTTCTACCTTGCCAGGAATGTTCCCCCACCAGGTGGAGCAGCTAAACAAGTCCCTCCTTGTGTGCAGTTGTGTTGTTTTGTTTGTTCTTATTTAAAAAAAAAAAAAGGAGGGTGGTGGAAAGTCTTTGGCTGCTTCATGTTCTCTACCAGGTAGGAAAGCAAACACGGTACTCTAGCAAACAAGTTTGGAATTCAAGACCACTCTTCAGGGTACCTGACCTCAGAAAAAAACATTTTCTTCAAGGCCGAATTGGCACATCTACTTCTGTAACTTGATTTGTGCCTTCAGCCTTTTCTCCTCTTCCTTATAATGCAAGGAAACACTGAATTCTGCAAGATAAAGTTAACTTCCACTCTTTGTGTTTTTTTTTTTTTTCCTCCTGCTCTTTTTTTTCACTCCAGTTAACCTGTACTGTTGTCTCTCAAGGTCACCTTTTTCCTTGCTCTGAAAAAAATGCCTGAGAAAAAGATATTGGATCAGTCCTGTAGTCCCTGTTTTAATCTCTGTGTTCCAGCATATCTGAGGCAACATGTTTTTCCTTGATACAGGCAAACCCCCCTGTCATTATTGCATGTTTCATTCTTTAAATAGTTTTCCCTGTACCTGCATTGTGTGTAGAAGTAGGATTGTAGAAACTACTGCCACATTGTGATTCTGAAGCTGCAAAAACTACTGTGTATCACATATGCTAAATCCTTATTCCTTGAAAAATCCCTTACTCTTAGAAATCAGGTTATATAACTCCATCTGCCCTGGTAAGAATTAGGTTAACATCTATTTTGCCTGCTGGCGGGCTAGAAGGCTTTTTTGGGTTTTTTTCCCCTTTCAAATATCTACATCTTAGGCTATTGACTTGATTATTTGGAAAGTTAAACGTCCAGCTAGGAAGCACATTGAGAGACTAAGAATTAGGATCCTAGCTAAGGTAAGGGGACTGTGTACAAAGCTGATGACATATAACTCCAGGCTCTGCGTGAACTGCGATTTGGAGGTACAATAATAAACAGCCCTTAACAGATTATGATGTCCGGATACTAGCAGCTTTCAGTGTGCAGATGGTGATGCTGTCAGGAAATGTCAGCCTTCGGTCTCTAAACGCCTGTCATATTTCATTAGGGCGCACAGATGACTGTGTTCCCTCCACTGCTGAGGCTTGACAGCAGATAACAAACGAGTTCTGCTGGTAATTGCCCTGTTCCTTATTTTATGATCCATTCATTTCACCCAAGCGCCCATGTCTACAGAAGCAAAAAATGCCTCCATGTATGAATTTTCACGTTGTTGGTGACAACGAATGTGTCATCACTCAGGGAGATGCCAAATGCTCTGCAGAAGGGTAAAGAAACCCAATTTCTTTCAGTATGTCTCTCTAGAGGAACAATGCATCAGCCTAAGGATTCCAAGTATGTTTGCAGACACCTACGGGAGACAGAAAACTCCTCTTTGTTTTGTGACTGTCACTTTGGGTATGAGACCGTACTATGTCTCTCCAGCTGTCATTTTGCCTCCACCTTGGACTGAAACTCTAACAGTGCAGACATAAGGAGAACAGCAGGTGGTATGAAGGGACACAAACAAGCCATGGTTTTGTCCTAGCAGTACAAGAGCATAGCTGAAAACCCTACTCCCTCTCCAGTCTTTCTGGCATGCAGTAATGGAGCAACAGCTGAAGTGATGGTGTCTGGGGACCCTAGACTCTTCTGTTACATGACCTTCCTGATCAAAGCATAGGAGGGCCCCACCAGACCACCAACACAGAAAGGAACAGGAAAAAAGGCCAGAAGTGAGCACTGAAGACCCTTGAAAACATCAGTCCAAACTCTGAGATGATGCTACAGGGCTGGTCTGAGGAAGCAATTTTCCTGCAGGTTTTTCCTATAGATCTTTATCTCTTATAAAGGAAATCACTTACAGTATGTTTTTGCAGAGAACATTATTTTGGGTGAAATGAAGCAGCAGTATTTTTGGGGGAAATAAATTACTTACCAACACAAACTTGCCCAGCCCAGAGCAGATCCTCACTGCTCAGTCTTTCTTGCCTGCTTTGAAGCCTGAATTAAAAAAAAACCAAAACCCAAAAAAACCCAACGCAGTAATTTTAGTGTGAACAGTCCATGATAGATGAAGTCTAGTGCCTGTGCATGATAACAGAAAGCCTGTGATACTATGGGACATGAAGCCCACAATTGAACATACATGCCAGACTGCCAGCACTGCTTTCATAGTCCAGTACAACTCTATATCAAAAGTCTTGCACATTACTCCTGGTTGTTTCTGGTTTGATTAGGCTTTTGTGTGTATATGTGTGAGAGAGAGACAGGTTGATACCATGCTTTGTCTTTTTAAAAAGTCTGTCTTTTGCTGTTAATGGAAAACCATTAACTTACCTGGAAACAAAGAAAACTTGTTCTGGCTGCAGCTGAGGGAAATCAAGGGATGAGGGAGCAGCTGCACTTTGTGTCCACGTTTGGTACATTAATAGGTTCAGAAACCATTTGTAACTTCAGAAAACAAAGATTTCCAAGGGTGTTTTCTGGAGTGTGTTAGAACAGGAGTAGCTAATAAATATTCAGTAGGCTTTACTTTCAACAAATATCTTTCCTGTGTACTTATAAATGAACTTCTTATGATCTTACTGTCATCCACAGTGGTCCTAAAACCTCATGTGAGCAGCTGCTGGTTTTACATATATTCTCAAATGCATCTCCTAGAGATAAATCAATAATAAGGTGTCATTATTTTCTAGCAAGTGGGGTAAAGGATTCTCATAAGTCATCTCTTTCCACAGACTAGCTCTACCTGTCCCCCTGCAAATAGGCAGCCCGCCAAGTTAGCCATTATGCATCACTCTATATCCATCATGGCAAATCAAGAAAAAAAAACGCAGGCCCCAGCTGAGGTTTAGAAATTGCACATGCTTATATTTTAATTGTGTTAAAGGCACATGATGTTTCTGTAAGAACAGCACCTGGCAGAGCACTGGCTCTAGCTCATTCCCGTTATGAAATCTGTAGTATGTCCACTTTTAAAAGTATTATTTTGGAAGATTATGTAAATAAATTAGTACTTTGAACAAGGTGTTCAAAGGTGTTTCCTAGGAGCTGAGAAATTCTTTGTCATGTTTGCCTTTATTTCTGAACCCAGTTGCAGTTAATGAGTCCAAGCTCCTAAAAGTTCCTGGCAGGATTCTCACCACCTTGAAAGGAGCCTGGATTTCACCCAATTACACTTCTAACACTGGCTTCAAAGCTGCTGCTGCTGCTGCTGCTTACATGTTATACAAATCGCAGTCCATATCTTGGCAACAAACCATATGCAATAATGCACAATTAGCTCAGCTGGACCCGAGTTACCCATTTCTGTGAACATCTGAGGTCAATGGTGAAGTTTTGTTTGCCTGACTTCCTAAGAAAGTGAGGTTTACACGCTCATGTTAGCTGTCTGTGTTTGTGTCTCCTGACAGCTTTTGTACCTGTTGGCCCATGCAACAAAACCTGACAGAAAGGTCTTGGGATGTGACACCCCTTCCTGCACGGAGATGGAGCATCATCAGAAAAGTGGTGGGGAAGGCTTGATTTTGAGGGATACTTTAAGGAAAAAAATATTTCCCCTGAGCATGTCTGAGCACACTCTTCTAGTCTCAGATATATATAACTCAATTACTCTAAGATTTATGTTATTATTTATAATAGGTCTTACTGCATTTGAAGACATTTCAGCGCAGCTGGGCTTTTGGAGTTTTGGGTGTGCTTTTATAAGGTTTTAAATTTTTTACATAAATTACAGGAGCACTCTTTACTTGAGACCTACACAGCAATATTTGACAGATTTATGCTATCTATCTAAGCCAATTTACAGAAGTAAAATACTGTCTTCATAGGTGCATTCAGCAAAGGACTGGAAATAACAAAATTAACACATTTTACAAAAAGGAGAGAACAAAGAATTCCTAAAGCACGGGAATTCATTCACTTCACAAAATATTCTTCATATAAACATGGTATACTCAACTTTTGTCAAGTTTCATACCTTCAATAACGCTTAAAACTTTGCAAGACACACACACACACACACAAAAGCAGAAAAAGTAGCTGGAATGAAGCTCTGAATACAGGTACCTTAGTACTAAGGTACAAAACCAAATGACATTTCCTTTCTTTTTTTCTCCTTTGCCATTATGTTTTTTAGCAAAAAGGTACATTTATGACCAAAGAACTTGTAATTTATCTTTTGTTGCAGCTTACTCTTCAAAGAATGCATTACATTATAAGCTGCAGCAAATATGAAATCTGATTGCTCTTAACATTCAAACCATATCATAAGAAACTCCTCATATTGTAAAAGAAATATTAGTATTATATATTTATTCACTGGAGGTTTCTCTGACCTTTTAATGGATAAAATACAAGTTGCAGCTATGCAGTCTTCACCTGACACACAGATGGAAATCCCCAGAACATAGAAAACATGTTAAGATCCTTTCAACTGCAAATACAAAATTAACCACTTGGTGAAGATATGCCTCAGCATTTCTGAACATTCAAGTGAAATATTCCTTGCAGTCTGAAACATTTGAAAACTGATTGAAAATTCAAATGATGATAGCATATTTTCCCATGATAATGCTTTCCTGCATTATTAGCCACCAATGTGGCGTTTTCCAAAGTTATATCACTGTAGTCAATCTCTACATTTGTAAATATTCCCAATTCCCCTTCACTGCAGTCAGAAAATATTCAGGCAATGGAGAATTCTCCTATCCTGCTAATGAGCAGTAACTCTTAGGAATATTTGAATAACTCCTAGGAGTATTTGATATTTCTGTGAATTGTGGCATCAGAAGAAAAACATGTCTTTCCTAAAGAAGTCTTTGATTCCTTTCTACATAGAGATGTCAGCCATACAAGAAGTTTTATTTTACCAGGATATATAGCTCTGGTTGTGTGTGGATGCTAGAAAACAAGGCTATTTCATTAGTGGTTGCAGTCAAGCAGTCCAAAAAACGTCAGTGTCTCAGAGGGTTATTTTGCAAAATTTTTCCATTTAGTTCTCCTTTTAAACATTGCTTTAACCTCAAAAGCAGCATCTTTCCCTTTCCATTTCCATCACAGAGCCCTGCAGCTTCCTCAGCCATGCAGGCAGCACTGCACTCTGCCGTGCCGTGCCGTGCCATGCCACACCGCAGAAACCCCCTGCATCTTTGCATGGCTGGCAGCTCTGCATGGGAACTTCAGGGAGCTCTGGTGGTGGTGTCCCCCTAGAAACAGCTAGACTTCTCCAGAGGGTCTTTACTTCTTCACTGAACATTTGCAATAAAACATAGTGAACTCAGTGTGTAGCAAAGACTTGCTGTTTTCAAAGCCAACTTTTGAGACATTTACTTCTTCATGTTTGTTTTTTTTACCAGAATTATAACTGCTAAAACAGTGCCTGGGAAATATAACGCAACAGGCAACTTCTTATGGGATTGTGTTAATGATTTTTCTTTGAGTATTTTTAATTCGGTCAGTGCAAACTGAGGATTTTGAACTTTATCATAGATTTTCTTAGAGGATTTGTTTATCAGGCTTGCTTTCTACACTGAATGTAAGGTTTAATCAACAGTTACCTCAAATACAATAAAAGGCTTTTGCAAGAGAAAGGGGAAGACCAATTCTTTCTAGGAGAAGAAGCAATGGATGGATTAAAACTGCAGGGGGGGGAAAAATGAGTTTAAACAGTAGAGAAATTGCAGGTTTTCCACGTTAAGGTGGAAGAGGCTGCTGGGAGGGATTGTGGAGTCTGCATTCCTGGAGAAGAGATGAAATGCCTATCAAAATCAACTAGGTGTAACTGCTCCTGTCCTGAGATCATGAATGGATTAGAAACCTTCCCAGCAACCTTTCAGACATTTTTTTTTTATGATTCTGTGATTGTTTAGTGCTGTTGTATACATTATGCTGTGAGGGTGATCAAGCACTGGCACAGGTTGCCCAGAGAGGTTGTGGAGATATTGGAGATATTGGAGATATTCAAAAACTGTCTGGACGCAGTTCTGGGCAACTGGCTCTGGGTGGCCCTGCTTGAGCAGTGGGGTTGGAGCAGATGACCTCCAGAGGTCCCTTCCAACCTCAGCCATTCTTTGTTCCTGTGAAATTTGATTGATTCAGTCCCTCCTCTTTCATAAACAAAAGAAGGAATTAAAGAAGTAAGGGACTGTCCTTGGAATAAGGGATACATTACGACAGGCAGAAGACTGTTAAAGAGACCCTTGTGATAACCTCACTCCATGAGAGGCTTCAGTGTGAGCTCAGCTCCTACTGCATACTGAAAATTTCCTTGGGCTGCAGGGTAAAAGATTTAATGGATTTAAGGGGGAGAACAGGCATGGAGAAAAATCCATTGAGGGTTACTAAATACAAAAATACTTAGAGACCTATGGAAATTGGAGCTGAAAATGGTTAGAGACTGGGAGAATATTCAAAATCACAGCTTTGCTTGCTTGATTTCTACTCTTCCCTTGGTGTTTGCATGAGGGCAGGACCTCAAGGCAAGGGGGGCTTCTCACCACAGCCTCTCTCCCCATGCATGAGCCAGGGGAGGACCAGCCACCTCCTTCCCCTGCCCAGGGAAAGCAAAGCCCAGCTCATGGCCCAGGGAGGACCTTGGCTGCCACAACAGACGCCCACGCCAGACAGTCAGGAGACCTGTCACACTGGTGGTAGCAGGTGAGTGTACGTACAGCCCCTGTGACTGCCCTAACTGTATATAAAGCATCCGTCAGCAAAGAATCAATCAGACATAGCTAGTGATTCTCCACTCTGCAATGTAGATTATAAGTCACCATTTAAGTCTTTTTTAAGCAGATGATGTGACAGGTCAGTTATTGCAGTTGTTACTGTTTAGTGCTCTTATTTCAAAATCAGGTTGTCTGCCACCACAGGTCTGTACTGTTCCCCTTTGCTGATGTAGAGCAGAACCCTTTTAAATCAGTCAATTATAAGAAGAATATTTTCCTGTGCCCTGTACTAAGGAAATGTATTCTAACTCAATGCAAATGGGATAAAACTATTAAAAAGAGATTTCCTTTTCCAGACAAGGCTCTTGGGTTTCATTCAGTCATATGCTACAGTATTTTATGCTGAAGTATGGCTTTTGTTTCAGGAAATTAATATATTCACAATCACAGAGTCCAGAGGTAGAACTGAACAAGGAATAGCACAGAACTCATTTTGGTGTGTGTCCTCCTTAGCTGTACTGACTAAACTCCTTTATTTGTTAAAGTTGTGTCTGTAGTCCGAAAGTGCAGAGTGACTGGCAGCTGCCACGTAAAACATGGGATTGCATGATGTGCTTGGAAATGACTGATGGGGCACCGTCATGGGATGCTCAGTGTTTATCCATAGAGAAAAATGGTAATCCCAGCGAGACTCCCATCCTAAGGGGACGAGTGGTCCATGGGGAGTGCAGAGGCGACAAGATGAGAGCAGAAGGGCAGGGCTCAGCCAAAACTGGAGTCACAACCCACACCTACCCCTCCCAGGTCACTACCTCCAAAACACAGAATGAAAACAGTCCTGTAGATGTGCACTACCAATGGCCCAAATACAAGATAAGAGAATGGCTGAGCCAGGGCAGCCTTTCCCTCAGTGTCCAGCACTCTGCCTCTGAAAAGGAATAGACAGAAATGAGAGGGGTGCTACAGAGGGCTGGTGTTGAAAAGCTGCTATTACAAGGCCTGAAATAAAGTTTCTGAATTTAATTCTTGTTAAGTAGGAAGAACTGAATGTTGTTCAGTGCAATTTTTGTCAAAATGCAGAAAAAATATTATTGAAATGTACAATTTATGCTGAATGTGTTCAATAAAACCAGTGACTCAGCTTTCTGGAGGAAAAGTCTTTATACAAATCATTGGTATTGCCTGCAGGGAAAAAAAATAAACCAGCAGTTACAAGACAGAACTAAAGCTCTGTGCAGTGGGGTTATCCTTCTTAACGTTGTTGTTTTCTGGCCACTGTGAGCCATGTGTGAAGTCTTAGTAAGTATTTGCTTAGCATGACTGTTAAAAGATGGTAGAGGATGGGAATCTTTTCATAGAATAAAAAATATTTTTTCAAACTTACTGCAAACTAGCACTAGAAGTAAAAACTCTGAGATTATGGGAGTTACACAGTTAGTAAAGACACTTCTGAGATATTAGTTGGTGAAGACGTAAAAATCAAAACATAGTCAATTTTTCAACTGAGAATTTACTACAAAAAAGAACAAAATTCACTCTTAATGAGTGGGCTGAAAATAATCAAGAACTAAACCTAAGAAAGGTCCAGCAACTACAGATGCATTTACATGAATCATACAGTGCGTTTAATTTCACAATAACGTGAGCTCTGATGTAAAATATATGGTTTGTGTTAAGGAAACTCATTTTAACACTAATGTGGAAGTAAGTTATCTGTGTGGTAATATAACCTATTTGTCCTGCTGGTTATAATTTTCTCTATATTGGTCCCTCCCCCACCATGGGATGATTTATCTCAATTTCACTGTCATCCTCTTAATGAAGTTAGCCAAGATCTTCCAGTATTAAATTACATAGAGCACACAGGCCGACGATTTGGAGCTCTAAGCTCTTTAAACTGGCAGTTCCTTCTTGGGGCAAACCTCTTTATTAAAGATTTATTTCATCTGCCCTTTGAAACTAGTGAATTACCATCAATTTGAAAGTTTTGCTAAGGTTATTCCCTGGCAAAAGAGGGGAAGTGGAATCAATCTCTACTGCTGCAGAGCTGTGTCTTGTGATATCTGTATCAGGCAACCTTTAAAGAAATTGGATTGTAGTCAGGTTTTAGACACAGACATATTATGGGTTTTTTTCAACGTGACTGCAGTCTGGTTTATTTTAGAGCTGTTTGAAATGGGATAATTAGTGCACCAATTAAATGGATGGTGAAAGGCTGCTGCTGCCTGCTGCAGAGCACGCTGCACCCCAATCCGCCTCAGAAGGAGCCGGGGGTGCGGGACGGACGTTCCCATGAAGCAGGGAAAGGCAGTGCCTGGCTTGGTTGGCACGCTTGATTGGAGCAGCTCTGACTGAGCTCCTGCTCTTCAGCCACCTTGGGGATCCCTGAAGCTCTCTGCTTGAGCCTCGGTTGCCCTCAGAGCCTTGGCATTTTCTGAACCATTTTCCAGCATGAAAACAGCACTGCAAACAAGGGTGCAAGATCACTGCTGCTACACCAAATGCTTTCTTGATCCGACAACTTGGTCATCACAGGTCACTCATGTCATTTTCAGCGGCCCTCCCTCCAGTACTGTTCAGCCCAAATATTAAAAATTAACTATTTTCTCAATGTTTAAATGATTTTTGAGGCTGTATGAGGCAGCAGTTGAAGTTTTGAAAGGGGTATAGCTTCTCTGAGCACATCACCCCCATTAACTGGTCCTTAATTTGAACCCTAAAGTTAAACTGTGTTGTGAACACCTTCCCCTGAGCTTTGAACACGTGAAGTTTTAGTTTTCCTCCACTCACCCTCACTGTGTGTGTTTTTACAGTGTAATCTGGGGCCTCGCAAGATCTGAACATTTGAGACCAGTAAAACTGCCTGGGTATCCTCAAACAGTTGCACAGTAATCCAGAGCTTCCCGCCTTTTGGCAGCAGGATAAGGCAGCCTCTGTGCAAGCAGCGCTGCCCAGAGGATCTCTTCAGCCTGTGAGAAGTGAACAAGCTGCCCCTCCGAATCAGCAATGCAGATGAGCTTTGTCTATTTTTCTCCTTGAATGAGCATAGTATTCTGGGCACTGCAAAGAAAATGGCGCTCAACCAAATTTTTTATTCCTTTATTGCACTTCAGCTAATTCAGAGCAAGTGGTATTTTAGAGCTTCACCCAAAAAGAGAAACGCTGTATTTGACACAGGACAACTGACCGTAAACAACTGTGCTTACGAGGCAATCCGTCTCCCCATTTGGTACTGGTTAGGCAGGAGTCACAAGCAAATGAATATCTGTTATTTCTGAAAAGCTCTCTATTTTATACTTTTATCTATTTTTTCCTGTCTTGTACCTGAGTAGGGGAGATGCAGTAGGGCAGCCAGCAGTTTCATGTGCGTAGACCCAATGCAGGGGGGACCCAGGGGCTGTGGGTGGCATGGGCCAGAGGCAAAGGGGCAGCGTGACAGCTGAGCCCATGCTAGCAACAGCTTTGCTGGCTGGTGGGGAAGGCTTCCTGATTCAAATCAAATGGAAATCTTACATGTTGGGTTTGGAGCAGAGAACTTGCCTCTCTCATGAACGCTATGAGCAGGAGTTTTCTGCTCCTCATCCTGCAGTGGTGCTCAGCGGTCAGGAGAGCGTGCTGGGCTTAGGAGAAAGGAAGCATTTTGGATGCTCTGGCTTTTCCTCTTGGCTGGTGTAGACATCAGTTCAGTATATCCTGACTCTTCTGAATTACAGCATCCTTCTGCCAACACACTGAACAGAGCAGAGGTTGTCTAATCTCTGACCTGCAGCCTGTGTCTGGCCTCCAAATTAAAAACCTTATTCCCAGCCTCCTGCAGAAGCAGGTAAGGTGTGGGGCTGGGGATCCCTCTGAGTACACTTCTAACAGCTACCAAAGGCTTGAGCCTGGGTTTCCTGGGAGCCCTGAAGCTCTTCCTTCCCCAGACATCTTTCATCTGAAAATCTTTCACTTGGCTCATCAGAGAAAGGAAAGTTGATGGAGCAGTAGGGTAGAATGGCAAAAGCACAGTACCACGGTCAGACCTACTCATGTGGCCATGCCTACATCTGAGGACCTCCCAATAGAGGCAGGATAAGGGATGGGATATCCTTTGGGAAAAGGATGCGTGCCATCAGATGTGAATTCCTCCACTTCACTGCTCTCTGAGCAGCTTGCCTAAGAAAGCAAAACAATAGTGCTCTTAGTCTGTGGTTAAACAGAGTTTTCCATCTTGCTGCAACAGTACTAATAAGCCCATTTCTTGAGGTCCCAGCTAATGCTAATGCAATGCAATGCAATGAATGCTAATGCAAATTCCACTGTTTACCCCTCTTAAAAAGGGAAATAATGTGATTTTAGAAGGACATGCCAATAGGTTTCAATGATACACCCCAATTTTATTGTTAGGTATTACAAAGAAACAGCATGGGACTACTGGTTTTCAACTACTTAATCATCATTTAGTTTAGCTTCTCCTCAGTTTACATGAGAATTCAATTCAAAATTTGACTGTCTAGCAAGGGGAGGAAGATCGCCTGCGATTCTTTGAGTACCTTTCCTATCTTCCTTTCTGAGGCTATTTCTTTTTTTTCAGACCACTTCAGCCACCCTGCCCGATGAAGGTATTTATAACAGCAATTGTCTCTGATTCCTGCAAAGAGTACTCAGCTGGCCCAGAAGGGAGAGGAGTGGTATAGTTGTCTCCTTCCTCTT
Organism: Ciconia boyciana; assembly: GCF_034638445.1. NCBI lineage: Eukaryota > Metazoa > Chordata > Aves > Ciconiiformes > Ciconiidae > Ciconia > Ciconia boyciana. The sequence continues at coordinate 55,127,486 of NC_132935.1, read as the reverse complement.
TGACAGCTGCAGTCCAGCCTCCCACATATCTCCATCCCATCTTTGCCAGCCTGCTCCGACAGCCGCAGGGTGTTCCCCATGACCTTGATTACATTTCTGGGACCTCTAATTGTCTCTCATGGAAAACTTAGTGTGGGCTGCAAAGCTGGAAGAGAGGTGATAAAAGGCTTTTTAACAGAAGCCAGCAACAGGTAGCAATCCTGATCACCAGCCAAGGGTTCATTATTTTACACAGGGGAAAAAGAAATAAACCAACAGCAACAGAATGAGATGGTGTGTGCCCTTCAGCTCTGCAGGAATATCCCTCACTTTTTTCCTTCATCTAGTGTTGTCATCTTTGATCAGAAACGAGTTGGATCCTTGGTAGCGTAGAAAGCCAGTGGGGGAAACACAGATTTTCAGTGATGTTTGGTGCACCTTTTCATCACTGTTAAAACAGAAGAACTGCTGCATCACTTGACAAACAGAGAAGATGCTTGCAAGTTCTCCCAATATAAAATGAAATAATTTTGATGTTTGGGAACTATGTTCTATTGCCTTTTAGGGCAACTGCTCTGCAGGTGAAATAATGAATTTGACATTTAGCGATACTGATGACAATTACTGTGCTCAGTTACTGAGACTGAGAAGCCACTTGCTTTTTTTACAGAGGACTAATAGCTTAATTAATATTCAAGTCAGAGGTAAGTATCCTTTCAAAAGGTAGATCAATAGTGCCCATCACAATTTATAATGAGAAACTTTTGATCATACATGCCACTCCCTGATGCAGAACTGAGGATTTATAGCACAGAGAATACAGGTGGATATTAAAGTCTTGCACAATGAGCTGAAGAGGGGGCAGACAGAATACTTACCTAAATGTTAATTAAGAATTTTCCACATCAGCACACCTTTTCCACTTCTTGCTGTTGCATATTGAAATATCATAGGATACTTCAAGTCATTCTTTTCCTTTTGCATATTTATCACAATTCTGAATATTTATTTTTTAATGCCTTCTGTAGATAAAAGATCGTAAATCTTCCAGCTGAAAATGTTTTCCAAACACAACATTAAAATATTTAGATGATTTTGACACCATTGGGCTAACTCTTCTGAATGATCCTCTTTTCTAATCCTGACCTATGACTCGCACAGAGGATGAGGGAGAGAGAGGTTATTTTCTTCTTCTTCTTGGAAAGCCAAGAAGCTGGATTGGTAAAAGCATGTGGGAAGAGGGGAGGGGGCCTTCTGTGGTAAAGATGAAGGAGACTGCCCTGCGGTTAGTGACAATTACGTGGCCAAGTGAGGGGTAAATGTCATGACAGGAAAGACTTGCCCTCAGGCACAAAGTTGGCAGGAGTGTAGTCAATAAACAGATCGATGTACTTGCACTATTTCTAGTAGAAGCTAAGTCCCTCCAGAAATGGCAAGAGAGACATATGAGCAATCCTTTCATCTATGTAGCACATTTTGAAGAGCTGGAACCTGAATTTCTGTGACTTTCACAGGGTGCCAATGAAGTCGCTACATTACCCTGAAAAGTAAAATAACATCCCCCAAAACACAGGCCAGCAGAAGGACTTCTCAGAAGTTATCTAAGGGCTTATTGTTGGAGGGAAAAATTCTGGAGCAATGACGTACTGTAAAACCAGAAAGTAAAAGTTGTTCTGAAAGCAAAATGCTAATGGGAACTGGCTTCGGAGTTGGAGTCTTATGGTTGATGTATCAAAAAAAGTATTTTCCTTGAATTATGGCATCTGGACAAATCTCTCTCTTAAGTGGATGCTCCAGTGCCCGGTAATGTACGAGCTCCCACTGCAGACTCTCTCTGAATGGTCTATGCAGCCAGCTATTTTCAGATTTTGCAAGACTTTAATTTCTCTGAGATCACTAGACCTTTGTCAAACCTGTATGAAAACAGACAAACAACTCAGCACACTTCATCTTCCCATTTCTGTTGATCTGAAAGCTCTCTAGCCATGTATTTAGAAAAGCCTTAATTTGAACATTTCCTTTAATGCAGCCGCCTAATGTTTTCTGGTAATAGAATTTCTTCATCTCACTTATGGCTCTGCTAGTAATGCCATTTATCAATGAGCATTTTGAGAGCCTGTATTTTGTCTAACTTGTGACATTTTAATGTGGTCTGAGAGTCACAAAATTTCATCCAGGCATCCTCTGAAAATCAGGGCTGTGGAGAGATGGCAAACCAAACACTCAGAACCAGTCATCATTTTTTGAAATCTTGGTTTATGCTTGTATTAAAATAAGAAAAAGGGGGGAAATGGTAAAGCCTGTCAGGTAGGAAAAATTACCTATGAGTAGGAGTGGGACAATTTAGACTGCAGTAGTTGCCATCAGGTACAACCCACATGTAGACTTTTTTGGGGATGTACAGCATGGTCTAAGAATGGACAGGCTCCAGCTGAGGTTTTTCTGGAGACAATGATTGCCTACAGCATCTCCAAGAAACAGGTCTGTTTCTAGGTGCTTGAATATCCAGACCAGTGTCTACTACACACTTCCAATTTTAAAACATTAGGCTATATTGCATGGTAGGGACTGAGAAGACTTCTGGTTCCAGCTGAGTTGTTTAAACACAAAAACACATCATGGTTTCCAAGTCCTGATTGTCTCAGGCATCTCTTGCCCTCACGTAGTATGAGTAAATATTACGAAAAAAAAAGATTAGGGTACAGTTAAATATTAACAACCATCTGTGCTCTACCGCTTTCAGGTCAAAACAACAAGAGCACAGTTTTATTCCTTCACTTCAAGAATGAAGGACAGTGACTGCTGAAACTCTTTATACGTGGTTAAGGTGGGGAATCCTAAATCACAGATTCATGAGAAGATTTAGGTTAAAAATTGTGAAATGTTATGCAAAGCCCTTCTGAATGGTCAAGGCAGAACATCTAGCCAGTGTAGTGTTCAGCAGCATAAAACCATGACTGTATATTTGGTGTCCCAGACCCTGCAGCCTTGGGCTGGCACGAATGCTTCAGACAGAAACACAGGGTAGAGTTCATAGTGCGTTTGGGTATTGCTCAACACAGGGGAAATAATGTGTGCTACCAATGCTTCCATGCATTTCTTAGCAATATATCATCAAGTTACCTTTGGTGAAGTCTGCAGGCTGGGGTTTCAGGTCAAGTCATTCTGCAATGCCATCTTAAGGTGGTGATTTCTTTCCAAGTAGGGAGCTACAAGAGACAGGGTCAGGGATTATATTGTGTCCCCGCCCGCGCCGTGCTCCTGTTCACACTGCACTCACTTTGTTGACCAAACAGTCACAAGCCTTTAACATGATGGCCCAGAGAAAAAAAAAACACAACAGTTTGGCTCATAGCAGAGAGACACATGAGCAGCTCAAAAACCTAACTGAGCAGCTCAAAACCCAGCCTCAGGTGATTCCCCGATGACTATCACCAAATTATGTAGACTGAAAGTAATTTATGTTCTTTTTGTCCCAGTAAACTATTAACCTTATTCATGTAACTGGTCATCACTAAATGCTGGGAATCCTTAAGGGTACCTTGGAAAAAAGGTTCAGGTGTACAGCAAGCTTTTATTTTGAACTGATGTCATGGGGGATCACAGAGGAGAGAACAAAAGGAAAAGGTTAGGGTTATTTTTACAGCCAGAAATATAGTAGGATTTTCATTTAAATTAGATGAAGAAATAGAAGAGGTGCTTATATGAGATAGAGGACTAAAGGGTAATAAGGGACAGAGACAGAAGAACTATTCAGGCCTAATGTTCAGAGAAATAGTTATACCTGTAATACTGTGTAATTATTAAAAATGCATTGCCTCATAATGCTGCCAGTAGGACTTAGCATTATCTGCTCCTTAACTTTTGTGACAAGGTAGTGAAAGTTGCTCGTATTTGTCTTAAAGTATGATATGGCTGAAAACGGTCCAGTAAGAAAGAATTTCATTAACCCTTTGAGGACTAATGTGGCACCAGGCACTGGCGGCTTCCTCTGGAGACCAGAGACAGGCTTTGGAGGACTGTGACAGAGAAATTTCACTGAAATCTTGACCAGAACTGCAAAAGGAATCTGTGACTTCTGTGATTCTAGTAATTAAACTGGTATTTTTTTCATATAACAACACGATGGCAAGTCCTTCAGCTTTCCTTTGTTTTCCCAGAGGGAACTTGTTGTGCCCATGGAGGAGAAAAGAGCATCTCTCCAAGGAACTTTGGTCAAATCTAACAGTGGATAAATTTGCAAGCAGTGATGTGTGGTGTGAAGTTTTCACCCAGTATTTAATTAGAAACCAAATTTATGGTCTAGCTGTTACACAGAAATAACATCCTAATTTGTTTAAAAACTTAATTGAAAGTCACTTCAAAGGATTCCAGTCTTTCTTTCTCCAAATATTTTCAGAGACTGTCTGGTTAAAAATGTATAATATCTTTCTCTGTGATCCCATGTGTCCCAAGCCTGATCATAGTTTTACTACTAAATCAGTGGGGACAGAAATGAGTCTCCGGGGTAAAAATTCCCCTTAAGGTTTTATGGGTTACTGATCATATAAATATCAAGGCCATTCTACTATGTGTTTAAAAGAAAGAATAAATCTTTGCTGGTCTCTCTGTAGCAAGCTAGCAAGGGCATTTAACTTTCATTAAGGAGAGATATACTGCGTAAGCAAGGCTGACAGTGGTTATTTACTGCTTAATAAACATAAAACTGGGCCAGCTCACTTTATTTTGAAACTCGGTTTTGGTGTTTGGACCTGTCTGCTTTGCTTTGCCCTTTCTCCGTGAGGTGTCAGGATGCGGCCCCCAGAGCAAGTCGCTTTGGGCTGGGTACAGACACATCAGCTGTGCTCTGCGGGTATTTTTGGGCAGCCCAGCTCAGAAGGGTCATTGCTGTGGCTCTATAAGAGATGTTGAAAGGACTGATGTTTTCAACACCATTTCTGGGAAATAACTCTCCAAGACTTCTTAGTTGTAGAATTTTTGGACTCAGGCCGGGAAATGACAGCGCTGAATGATTCAAGTCCCACAAACTTTAGTAGGCACTAAGAATAAGCGACACCTCCCAGAAACAGCAGGATAAAGCAATGGGAAGGGAACAGCCAGTCAGGAGAATAGAAGGCTGTTTCACAAAACTCCCAGAATAGCTGAACTTGGAAGAATTTGTCTGGAAATCATCTAGTATTTGTATGAACAAGAGGTTGTAGAATGTTCCTGCTATGGCTGCTCTAGCATGGAAATCCTCACAAGGCTCTGTTGAAGAGGGATTTCCCACAGTGACCCTGAGAGGCATTTCAGAAACCTTTCTCTTAAGGGGAAGTGGCTTTAAGTAACTGTGTTTCATAAAGCTGTTGAAGAACATACCTAACCTGCCCAGGAAACAAATTGACAGAGAATCTGTCAAAATATGTCAAGTGTTGGATACATTTTAATTCCTGCTTCACTTTTTTTTTTTTTCTTTTTTTTTCTTTCTCTTGGAGTGCCTCTCAAGGTGTAGAAAGGCCAGATGAAGTGCAGAGGGCTGAAGTCCACTGAGCTCTGTGCAGCCGGGTCTGCCGATGTGTTTGGTGTCACCCATCTTCATGCCCCAGCTTCCACAGGCACTGCTGATGGGCCTGACGAAACAGAAGTATCCCACCTGTTTCCTCATCGGGTGGATTTTCCCCTTTCAGAAATGGATCTTTTACAGCCACTTTTTGGAGTCTGTACTGGAAAAGCAAGAAACACTTGTTCAGGGAGAAAGTAGTTACTTTGCACATTTCATTTGTGTGGGTGCGCTGAGATAAAAGTGGCTCCACAGACCAATGAATTCCCACTGCTTGAAAAACACTGGGTGACAAGCTGGGTTTCGACTTTCCAAGACGAACCTTTTGTGTCATACCCCACCTCTGCTTCTGGAAGAAGAAAAATCCGACTTCACGTGAAAACCTGCCCATGTGGCGTAAATCCACACCCAACCCCCAGAGAAACAATTCTCCACGGAAACGATGCACCGCATCCCTCCGGTGATAAATAGCAGAGACCCAGCCCAAGGGGGAAGGAGAGAAAATAAAGAGACTAATAAAGTACTCATCCTGAATAATTCATTGGATTAAAAATGCAAGGCGATGTATATATTTAATAAATGGTCTTTATATTAATTATACGAAGGGAAATGAATAAGGTGTTGCTGGGTCTCTCCGAGCCTGCCGGGGCGATGCTGGGGCGGTGCCGGGGAGATGCCAGGGAGATGCCGGGTTGGTGCCGGGGCGATGCCGGGGCGGTGCCGGGGAGATGCCGGGCGGTGCCGGGGCGGTGCCGGGGAGATGCCGTGGCGGTGCCGGGGCGGTGCCGGGGAGGTGCCGGGTTGGTGCCGGGGCGATGCCGGGGCGGTGCCGGGGCGATGCCGGGGCGGTGCCGGGGCGGTGCCGGGGAGGTGCCGGGTTGGTGCCGGGGAGGTGCCGGGTTGGTGCCGGGGCGGTGCCGGGGCGGTGCCGGGGCGATGCCGGGGCGGTGCCGGGGCGGTGCCGGGGAGGTGCCGGGTTGGTGCCGGGGAGGTGCCGGGTTGGTGCCGGGGCGATGCCGGGGCGGTGCCGGGGAGATGCCGGGGCGGTGCCGGGGCGGTGCCGGGTTGGTGCCGGGGCGGTGCCGGGGAGATGCCGGGGCGGTGCCGGGGAGATGCCGGGCGATGCCGGGGCGGTGCCGGGGCGGTGCCGGGGCGGTGCCGGGTTGGTGCCGGGGCGATGCCGGGGCGGTGCCGGGCGGTGCGGGGGCGGCCGGCGGTGCGATAGCGCCACCTGGCGCCACGCCGCCTGCACTGCAGCCGGGCTGTCTCCGCGCCTCTCCGCGGCCGCGGCAGCTCCGCGCCCTCCTGTGGGGGAAGCCCCGCTCCTCTGCCCAGGCCGGAGGCTGCTGCCGGTGTCTGCGGAGCGGCGAACGGCAGCAGCGCGCTTTTGCTGAGCGGGGTTTGGTCGTTCCGGCTGAGCACGGTACTGTCAGCAGCAGCTATAAGAAACGAGGGTAAAGTATGAAGGGAGCCAAAGTAAGCCCTGTAGCTCCTTCACTGTTAATGAAATTCTAATTAGTTATTTACAGTGGTAAAACAACAGTTTAACAACAACATGCAACTTACCAACAGAAGATACATGGGTTTCAAGCTTTGTTATTATTCTGTTTCTTTGAAGATTTAACCTTCACTTTCCTAAATACTCAATTTTTCCCCCCAAGCTGCTATCCTTGTTAGTGCTGTTATTGTTTTGGTGTAAGCAGACTTCCCACACCCAATGGGAAAAGGTTGTTTGTTTTCTATAGCTGTATGTTTGTTTGGTTTGGGTTTGGTTGGTTTTTTGGTTGTTTTTTTTTTCTTTTTTTTGGTGTGGGGGGGTAGCACTAGGAAATTAATTTCTGTCCAGAATTCAGATGTGCGGTAGTGGGGATACTGTGCCACTGCAGTGGGACTGCATTCCCTCCAGAGCTGATGATGCTCCAGAGCTGCTGGTCTCTGGGTATCCCTTTATTTTGGGAAGATACTTGAACAAAGTGACTCAACAGCCCTGGGGATGCTCACTGCAGCATCTCCATTTTTTGAAAGAGCAGGTGTGGTTTATGGCACCTCCTTCATATTCCCTGTTAAGTTTATCACCTTTGTCCTCTTGGAACTTATACTCAGTATATGCCCCCGGCAGAGCCAAGGGCACAAGTTAAAAATTACTCTCTCCATTTTCCTTTCTCTAAATTTGTAAAAGCATTTTACTTCCCAGTCTGTTGAGCCTTATTTCCCTTAGCAGCCTATTGTGGGTCATCTTTTTTTCAGACCATGCAAACTACAGATATGAGGGCTACCCCTCCATGCAGAGTGCCCTTTGTCCACCTGTCATATTCCTCCTGCCTTTGCTGGCCTTGGCCTCCAGATTTGAGGACCACCCCATCCACATAGTCACCTTTGCTGATGTTCCTCCTCATTAGTAGAGGAATGGTGGATTTTGAGACAGGGGTGTAATACACAAAGCAAGAATTAAGCCGAATGTATCATTCACCCTTCCCAAGTCTGCAGAAGGCCTCCCGAGCCACTGCAGATGCCAGCAGGGAAAACTCCAAACTCACAAGGTTTGTGTCTCACCCTGTGGTGGATCTGGTCACTGTAATTGTCGGGGGTGCTGTGAAGTGCACAAAAGGGGAAGATGGGGAGGGAGGGAGGATCCAGAGGCAAGAAGTAGGAGCATATTACCTTGTGGAAAGAAGAAAAAGCTGAGGACAGTTTTCAGCTGTCATCTGTCTACAAGGACCAGGAAAAACAAGCCAGATGTGTCCCCTCCAAGCTCATTTCCATCACCTCCAAGTAAGAGATGGAAAAGCAGCAGAGGAAAGAAAAAGAGTAATTTCCAGTTGAAGTCTGAAGTGGGGCAGGATTGCAACCAGGGCATGGCAGCATGGGCAAGACCCTAACAACACGGAGTAGGGGCTAAAGAAGGAGAGGATGATGTATCAAGCAATGTTCATAGTGAAGACCATCTGTTTCTTGATTAAGGCAGTGCCACTGTGGGAGGTAAGGATCTCCTGTTCACATAGGTTCTGTCAAAAACTATGTTGTCCTCAGAAAGCTGCCTGTTCTGTAAAATCAACTCATGGGCAGGCCCGGGGACCTCAGGTCCACCAGGGAAGTGCTCAGCATTCTCATGTATTCACAGCCTTACTGTGAATTCCCCCAGGACCCTGAAGGCATCAGACCAGCTGATTTCTAGGGACAGATGAGCCATTTACAGTTTGGGACAGGAGCGCAGCAGTAATGTTCACCCAGAGCCCACAGGACATGGTCACTCTGTGCTGTGTCCACCCACCTCCCCCTCCCAGGCACTGAGCAATACCTGACACAAACCTTTCCCCTAAGCCTGGGGAATGCCGCGGTGCAGAAAGTCTCGTCCCTGAGTGCCCTCTAATGTCCCCACTGACCCCTATCACTATCTCCAAGCCCATCCCCAGCTAATCTCTCCTAACACCTTTTCTAATCTAATCTAAATAGCTGCTGGCAAACCCACTAATTCTGCTTGTTAATTCTCCAGCTGTTAATAACACAAAGCTGTCCCCTTTCTACTGATGAAAGAGCCTTACTGCCAGGGCAGAAGTCACACATCCCTGGGCACGGTGAGAATTACTGGCCTTCCAGATGATGGAGTTGGGATTTAGAGGCATGGCATGGAAGAGGTGCATCAGCATGGTACTTGGACAAAAGGTAGATGTTCTACTGTTGAGATAAATCCTGTACACATGTTAAAGAAGACCACATGCATCCAAGTCCAGATTTCTAGCATGCTTAAACATGCAGTGCCCCTGCAAACCTTAAGAAATTGGTTAGGGAATAAAACTTAGCCACCAAAGTCCCACCTAGGAGACTAAATTAGGGAAATGAAGCACAACACAAATGTCATCTTCCCCCCCCCCCATTTAGCCATGTTTCAGTATTTCTTCTGTGATTCTTTCATAGACCATTAATATTCCCAAGTTCACCCAGAGAGTAGAGCTGCTCAGCTCTGAAGTAGAGAGCCCACCAGAGTGAGCATAGCACCTCCTGCTCTATGTAGAAGTGATGAAATCTGGTTTTCTGGACTTTTTTCCTGTATGGTTTCTTTGACAAACTTTTTCAGTGAGCACATTAACAAGATTTCTCTTCTGTTAGGCATCTTGCTCTATGTTTCAGAACATTGGCCATGCATCTCTGCTAGCTGCCTCCTTGAAGCTATCCAGCATCAAAGGCTGTGGGAGAAGGAGAAGAAGGGGAGTGCAGCAGATACACACATGATTTGATAGTGCAAATCTAGTTTCATTTAAGAAAGAAGCTATTCTTTTTATTATTATTCCTCATGAAATTTATGAAAAGATGTAACGGTAATGATTCATATTCCAACTGGGAGAATGTTTCTGTTCCCATTCTTTTTTTTAAAAAAATATGCTTTACCAATGGATTATTGGGGTAAAAATACCAGAATGTTAAATGTATTTGATCCATTGTGAAAACATCTTTTATATTCAGGTCTATGTTCATGTACCTCATTTTAGAAAACAATGTTAATATTGTTTTGGTGCAGAATTTTTTAGATATTTTAGGTATGGTTGAGAAGTGGGTCCTTTTTTCCACCCCAAAACCCCCAAAGAAGAAAACCTTTCATTACTGACACTCTGCATGTCTGGTATAGGCTTTAAGTCAATTCAATGTAAAACTACTTCAGATCTGTGAGTGGTGAAAATAGCAACAGCAACAACAAATCTCAGATATTCCCTTTGCATGACTGGGTCAATTACTTGCAAAAAAAATCTAATTAACACACAGTGTCTTCCCTCTCACTCCTGCTCCTGTCTTAGGTCCTTTAATTGCCTGTGAAAAAAGTATCTACGCTGAGCAGCTGCGATGTGGAAGGGAGAAATCAGGAATGACACAAATTCAGTACTCCACAGCTACCGAGGTAAACAGGAGGCCAAGTCACCATGCGACACTAATGAGTTCAATTATTGATAGAAACACAATTGGCTTACAGTGCTCCTTTTTGCAGTCTGCAGGGCGGTGGGTTCATATAACCCAACTCAATCATGGAGGGAAAAACCTTCCCCTGCTCCCAGCCCGATGTGTCTAACGCTCCCTGCGCGGCTGCATTCGTTGTCAATCAGGATGACACTTGACAAAGCAAGCCCTTCCGGCAATGATCTGTTTTCCATTTACCATGCTACAATAGTTCTTAACAAAACTTACCCAAATAAATTAACATTAATTGTAGGCTGCCATGGAAAACTTGGTGAATCATAATTAACATGCTGATATGGATTGCCTGAGTGATTTCATATAACAAATAATTCTATCCTTTGAAATAGATGGATGGGGTCTTTCTCAGTGTTGAAAAAATATACCTCTTTCTCCACTCCAAGATAAAAATGCATGTTAAAGGGCAAAAACCCCACTGGTTAGAAGCTTTCACCTTGAATAAGGCTATTAAAAATATGCTATAGAGAATTTCAGAGGAGAGTGGGGAGTGTTTGTAAAGGGAGGCAGCAAAGCTCCCCTTGGCACTGAGTCACACTGAGCTTTCTGCTGTTTGCAGCCTTCCCGAGATCTGCAGGAGCAATCAGCAACCTCAGCACCGCTGAGAGCAAGATTTTGCTCTGCAGCTATGGGACAGGAATGCGCTTGCTGAGAGGTCAGTAGATCAGAGCAGGGCCCTGGGAGCCAGCCTGCGGCACAAGGCACGCAGCCCTGATGCCCACTGTGCACTCGCATTTGCTTAGCCCCTGAGAAGGGCAACTGCATTTCGGTCACAAAACAAGCGCATGTGAAATGCAGAAAAGGGCAGCAGGGCAGTCTGAAAGCTATACATGTTTTTCTGACCTTCTGCAGATTGGTGCGGTCCTGCAGTAAACCGGATTTGAATGAAGCTCTTCAGTCTCACCAAAATTGGGTTCACATCCCTTCTCAAGAACTTGCTTTCCTTTGCACTTACACCCTGTCTCAGAAGGACTATAGTCCCAGTCCCACGCGCAACCTGGTTTGCAACTGGTTTCGAGGACCAGACCGGTTTGATAGAAGTTCACGCAAACATTTGAACTCTCCAGTTCTCATTTTGACTGTCAACTTAAAACTGTGCGGGTCCATCCAACCACTAGAATTAACTTTGTAAATTAAAAGAGCTAATGTTCCATGAGGGTAAATGCCTTAAAATATCTGTTGCAAAACCTGTCAATGAGGAGAAAATAGATGCTACAGATATTTGATACAAGATGTGTAAGGACATTTACTTAAACTTCTGCATTCACTTACAGTTAATTTCAGTGGAATCCTGAATATTTGGGGACTGGATTAGCCCTCTGGCAGCGCTATTCATGAGAGCTGTTCCCCAGGAACCATTTCCAGACTCAGTTTTCTGGATCAGAAAATGCATGGCAATGAACAAATACGCAGCTACCATGATACATGCCGCCCAGTGTGAATCATTTTTCACAGCAAGAAACCACTAAGGTCTGAGAAGATTATGGATCACAGGAAAAGGGCATTTCTATAAATAATTAGATTAGAACTAACAAATATGAAACTTGTATTGAAAAATGTGGTTGTTTATGAAATGTGATCTGTGGTTGCTGCTAAAAGAAATGTTCAGAGACAGATTTCAAAAGCAATGTGCACATTTCAACCTCCTTCAGCCATGAGAAAAAGCCTAAGTTGTGGGTTGGAGCAGAAGCCACTCTTAATTATGTAAATAGACATTGTAGAGACACAGTGCCAAATAGGCTTTACGCAGAGAACCCTGAGACAAAAATAGCCAGGGAAACTGTAATTTTATCAGGCGATGTCTAATGCCTTCTCTTATACTTAGTAATGGCCAGACTGGGCTGGGATGCACGTGTCATGGAGTGCTGCACATCAGCCCTGCAAGCCCTTTGGCTCCCCACCGCAGCGCCGATGAAACCCGGGCTGGGCAGGCATGCTTCTCCGTCTGGGAGAGCAGTGTCACGGAGGGAGCCAGGGCATTTCCCAGCCCCAGGACCGAGCACCTGCCTTGGTTTTATCCTGGTGGGGCATCAGGATGCAGCATCCCTGCCTCCCTACATGGCACATGGGCAAGCAGGATGCTCTGGCCTGGGCTAAGCACACCAACTGTATAGCACAGGCATGGCCAAGCTGGCTCCAGACTCAAAACATCAGGGTCACACAAAGGGGTGAATTGTAAGCACAAGCCCATCCATGCTAACAGAGCATGCCCATAAATCCAACAAGCAGAGGACATGTCTTTGGTCAGCGTGTGTGGTGTTCAGGGCCAGCTACTTAGCTGGTTTAAATCAGTGCAACTGCTCTGGCATTCGTGGAGTCATGCAGATTTACAGCAGCTGAAGATACAGCCCATTATTGGCAAGTAACCGCATTCTGAGGTTGTAATTTCAGCCAGAGGAAAGCCTAAGTGGTTTATGTGACAATTAGAGCTTCCTTAGGAGAGTGATGGCCACATGAAGCCTAATTTCCCTCTCACATAATGTACATTACATTGCACCTGCCTCCCAGACCCATAGCCCTGCCTGAGCTGTCACTGCTGCCACCTCGTGCACTTTTTCATCCCAGCTCTGGCTCTGATTTTTCCTCTCATGCTTCCACTATTGCTTTTTCCAGTTGAGGCCGCAGTGCTGCGCAGTACTGCCCAACCTGCTTTCCGTCACAGACTCTCCCCACTGCTTTGGGAGAGACCATCTGAGGTCCAAAAGCAGCATCCAGGGGAGTCTCTTGGGTAATATCGCTCTAGGTACCAGCTAAAGTCACAGGTGCAGGCACACCACACAAGTGTGGACCCTGGGTATTGAGCCAGCCTGAAGATCTCATGCTACTTTTCAGCCTGGTGGTACTTGAGCTGAGAGATTTTAGCTTTACCTTACCTGTAAGCTAAATGGCTAGGCACGCTGCAGTCACAGCTTTGTTACACAGCTTCTTTTTTATTAGAGCAGCAAGTCTCACCCAAGTGCTTTCTGCTCCTAGCTGGAAAGTGAGAGAATCACACTTCAGAGCTCAGGGGTCACATTTGTTTTCCCCACAGTGTTTTCAACATTGCAATCTAGCTATTATTGCATTTACTGTGCTATCCATCTCTCGACATGCACACACGCCTACTCTCATTCGCCCTTCTTGCACCACCTAGTAACCCCTGGTACACTCACGTGCTCCACCAGCTTATCAACCAGGAAAGCAAAGAAGAAAAAGATAAGGAGCATCACAAGGATGTTCTATATGTTTATACTAATTAAGCACAGCTTAATCACTTGACTTTATTGTTGCAACATTTCTATAAGAAGTCTATACTGAGTTGTTCAGGATGTTTTCCTTAATAAGCATGACAAGGTCTATGCCCACCTGTGAAGGATGGAAAAGCAGGTGTGCAGACCTACATCATGTACCGTTGGTGAAGCAACAAGCTCTAGCTGGGACCACTCATCTCCCTACCAGCCCTAGCTACAAGGGAGCAGGATGCATGCCTGCTGAGAGATTTGGCAGTCATTGTTTATATCTCGACTATGTTGGTTTTCAAAGTTTGGGGGCAATCCAGGGAGCAACCATACCCTGAGGACTAGGAAGCAGAGATTGCCAGAAAAAGGTGCCGTTGTTGCTGGTAGTGGGCTCAGAGCATCTGTGGTTGTGGGAGCTGTTGTGCCCTGTGGGATCGGGTCGCTTTTTGAGAGGCACTTCTTTCTTCCTGTGACCTGGGCTGACTCTCCTCTTCTCCTAGTTACTCCCCTTACTTTTCTGACCTTCATTAGGCTTTCTCCCTTCTTTAGATGCTGCTCTTCTAAGTAAGTCCTGAACCAAAGGTTTAAAAAGAAAACCAAGATCTGATACTTCAGTGTTACAACTCTGCTTGCTTGCTTCTGTCCTTTTTTTTCTTTCACCCTCTTCCTCCGCTGGTCTCATGCGTTCAGAGCCTAACAGCTCCTCAGGGATGAGGGCTGAATTGTTTGTGTGTTGCCAGAACGGTGGCTTTGTATTAGGTGCTTGTCCTCAGGCACTGTTCTAACATGTACAAATGATGACGATGTTATTTTGCATACTTTGTGACTTATTACTGTTACTGCTTCTGCAACTAATAACTACTTGGCCTGTAGTTAATTAAGTAACATACAAAGTTGTTTCCTCTTGTTGTGTTTGTAAAACGTCAGAAACATGGAATCATCTGAATTACTCTGAACCCTGGACTACAGAAATGGGGTTCATATCAAGCTTAAGCAAGGAGGAAATTCTCAGATTCAATTATTATGAATTAATCAAATAAGGAAAAATCGTAGAAGGAAATTGTCATCTAAATGATTGGTACTTGTTCTGGAAATGCGTAATTAGGGTCTACTGTTGAGTGATTTATTGTGTCCTGCAATATAAGATTTCAAAAGCACAGTGGAAATCCTCACAGGAAACAACGGTACATACTAGAGAGCAGAATTTTTTATTTTAGTGTTTCTGTGTTATTGGTGATTTTAGAATTTCAGCATTAGATTCTATAGAGCATAAAGTTTTTCAATAACGTGTCTATTTGAGATATCACTGGTCATATTCACATGAAAGATTAGAAAGAAACACAAGGACTGTGTTGTGGTTTGGGGTTGTGGTGGTGGTGTTGGTTTTTTTAATGCTGACAAGAACTCAGATAGTATCAAAACTGAGAATTGACACTTTCTCTGAGTTTTCCTCTTGGCACTTTATCAAATACTGAATACTTGCTTTTTGGAAAGTAAAACTCAAAATCACCAGCTGTGAAGGGTTTGGTTTTTAGGGAGCTGTAGTGCTTTGTCACCTGTTTGCCTTTTAAGGTGTCTATGACTTGGAAGTAATACTGGCAGCAGGGTGGTGGACCAGACCAGACCTACTGGGGCAACTTCAGCTCCTTCACCTCACATAGGTGAGTGAGGAGAAAGGACAGACCTGAACGATGGGTGGGAATGTAAGAGTGTGAACTTCTGCTCCGGCCTCCTATGATTGCAGGTAAAAGATGAGTGTCTTGCAAAACCTGCTGGATGTGTGTTTAGGATGAGTTTTTCGTATTGTAAATCGTAAAGGTTCATGCATCGTTTTCATAAAACACCTATTGACTTTGGGTAGGACTTGCTACCAAACAACTTGATATACTTTGGAGCAAACCTTCCCCTTTGTCTTCTGACTTTTGTTACTACAATCAATTCTTGGTAATGATATCCCTGTTCCTGAGCAAATAACATCATATGTTCTTGCTGCCTGTTTCTTGAAGTTCTAATCCACTTTAATCATAGCAATCTGTGCCAGAAATAAGAGCCGCTGACATTAAACAGAAGCAGAGGAAGCCCCACAAGTGAAACACTTGCTTCCCTATGTAATGAAATGTTATAACATGCTGGGAGAGGGAAAACTTGCAGTGGCAAAGAAAAAGAATGTCTCCAACCAAAATAGCATTTGCTCTTTATTGTTTTTCAGTGTCTTCTCCCCTGAAGTCAGGAGAAAGGCCTGTTTCAAAAAATAAATGGCACAATATGGCTTTTGAAGCTCTTGGTGGCAGTGAAGTGTCACAAATATTTCAGTGCAGAAATTGCTATTCGATTCTGCACGCCAGGTTGAGAGTGGGGTCTGAGGATGTGTAACTTGAATCGCCCCGCGCTGGCCTGAGGCTCCATCTGTTATTCTTATGCATTATTTACACCTACTGCCTTTAAATATCACTCTGGGGATTTGTCTGTGGACTGTCTGTTGAGTTTATGTTCAGATAAAGGGTTCAATAACTAAGGTAACCGAAAGCAAAGTATATGTTACACTGAAATCCCTTCAGCTTCTCTGTACGCAGTTGCAGCAACTCACCTCCCCGTAAACCTTTCTGGATTAGTGTTCAAGCTGTTGAAATGTACACATTAATTCACAGCCTGACCCTTTGAGAGGGGGAACGCTACTTTTTTTGCCCCCTGCTTCTCCCTAGAGATGCAGGTGGCTGAATACCTCTGACTGTTTTGTAAAGAAAAGTTAATGCCATATAATTCAGAGTACAGGCAAGCCATGACCAACTTTGTGCCTCTTAAGGAAATGTCAGGGTGCTCATCTAAGTGTGTCTTCAGCAGCCTAGTGAGGGGAGGGAGAAAAAGTGCGGGAACTCTGCCTGCAAACTGGCCCGCAAGCAGTTACCAACCCTGCATTGCTGGCTGCTGCTCGGTGAATATTCACATTCCCGTCTTCCTTGTCCTGATAGCTGCTGACAGCACCTAAAGGTAGGGAGCTGCTTGGCGTCTGGTGTAATGCTGGCTGCAAGTGCTTGCAGAAACTGGAGTGGAAGGAAGTGGAGGCTTCACCTGGGGGCAACAGAGGGGAAGGGAGCTTTTATAGAGATAGATGAATCCAAAAGAAAACGTGTTTACAGAAAGCTTGTAAAATGCTGTTTTCAAGAAGGATAGCATTTTGACCTGACTACAATAAAAATTTCCAATTTGTCTTTATTAGAGAAGGAGGCTTCTCCTCTCTTACTTCCCTCTTGCAGAGGTTTCCTACTGCTGCTGAACAAGTTCAGTTGGTTGTGATTTATGCTTTGCATTTATCACTTGGCAGACTTTGCTCAAAATGTAATTACTTAAATTATCCTAACTCAAAACAGACCATCCATCGCTTCTATTGGATACTATGATGGGACTTTTTTATTTTTAATGGGTCTCTGAGTTGCTTTAGATGCTTCTACACTTGTTTTATTTGTTACCTCTAACTCAGGAGTTAGAGGTGGTGTGGGCCACAGCCTATGGCAGTGCAGCTAGCTTTCCTCCTGCACATGTTGCAGTACTGCTGAATGTGTGCTGCTGAACCTTACTGACCTTTTCAGCTCTCTTGGAGGTTGGCATGGGGCAATAAATAATTATGGACTCAGCCATGATTCTTTACTTATGTGGAAAAGCAAAGTATTTTGTGGATGTTACCACAGTAGTCAATGGGACTATGTGATCTAAATGTTGTAGTGGTGAGGGTTGTGGACCTGGATCTCAATGCCTTTGTGCATGTGCCTAAGGCATCTGTTTATGGACTCATTTGGGCCTGTTCATGTGTTATCCTATCAGCAATTCCTTCTGTTCACTTCCAGGGGAACACAGCCTGGACCTGCAGGCTCTTTCCTGCATTCAGGTATGTTGCTACTTCTACTTGCATCAGATAGGGACAGTTGTAAACTTGCAAATTACAGAATAGGCATGAGTGATGGGGCTTAAATCCAGGTAGCTTTCCACTGGCAAGACCACAGTCAATCTTCGATTTTCTTTTTTTCACCTTCCTTTCTCCCCTAGCTTTTGCCACCTCCTGCCCAGAGGGAAAGCAGCACTTTGTGTTTCCATGTTCAGGTGAACACTTTCTTCACTAAATATTTCAGAGAAGCCTTAAATGCTCCAGACTGCTAGCAGGGTTTACCCTCCTGGGACAGCTGAAGTGCCTGTTTCTCACACACATCTGCTGGGCAGCACAGCTAAATCCTGCCCAGTAAGTTAGACGTCATGGGGCGGTGTAGCAGAAACTCACACCATCACATTGGGTTGCTGGCTTAATCAGGCCTCTGCTAGGCTGAGCTGCTCTACTGAAAACACCTCGTGCTTTTCCTGGAAAAGCCTTACTGGAAGAAAAGCTATGTGACAATCAAGGTCTGGTCATTCCGTATCCCTTTCGTCCTCAGCAGAATACACAGCCTGATCTGCCCTGTCATACGCCTCTTGGGGAAACCTATTGCAGGAGGAAGTACGGTAAGGCAGCTGTCAGAGGGCTGGTGCAAGTGCAGGGGTGACAAAGATGCAAAAGTCAACCCCCACACACCCCCCACGGGGGGCAGAAAGCCAAGGGGTCTTTGCAGGGGCAGGACAGCACTGCCTGTGTGGAGCAAGCCGTGCCGGCGGCGGGCAGCGCGGCACTGGGTTTGGCAGGGACACGCAGGCTCTGTCGATGCGCAGCTCCTGCAGGAGTGGGAGCAGCTGCCTGGCTCGCAGGCAAGATGCTGTCCTCGTTGTCAGTATAGTGCTGTTAACAAGGGAAAGGACTTCTTTTATATGTGGATGGCAGCAAACTGTGGGAAGAGGACAGTGCTTGGCTGGCAGTGCCCTGGGCAGCTGGCTGTGTCACTGCCTGCCACAGAGACGGCAGTGGGGCCGTGCTCATTGGTGACCCCAGAGCGAATACCCTGGGGAGCTGAGCCCAGAAAGTGAGTGCTGTCAAATGTGGGGTTGCTTTGAGCACAGCTTTGATATAACAGGAGAAGGATCCATTCCCTGGTGGCTCCCTTCCATGACTAACAAGTGCAAAGGGGAGGGTTTGGCATTGCAGGTTTTTAGAGAACAAGGCTTTCTGCAAAGTAATATTGCACCTTCAAACAAAGAATTGAAGTGATTTAAAAAGATAATTTGGTGCATAAAGGTATTAAATGCTACATTTAATTCTGAAAAGGATGTGGTTTGGCTGAATATTTGTTGCTTCTCTGGTCTCATTGGGACTGGATTTCTTCCTGAGAGGTAGAAACAGAACTAGTGGAGCTGAGGCATGCTGGTAGATACTTGGGCATTTTTTTATAACAGGCACCTGGTGTATTGACAACATTTCAATTATATTCTGCTTGGGGCTTTTTTGAGGGGTCATATTGGTAGCAAATCACACTAACAGATACTGCCAAGCATGCCAGTATTACAGCTTGTCTTGAGGTAAATGTTGGACCTGTATGTGGGGTCTAGAAATGGCCTGGCATGGCAAAAGGAATATTTGAGCCAAAGAACTATGTTCTAACAATCAGGGAGAATAGCATTTCTCATCTGCCTCTCCCCTGCTAAAGAACTGTGTCCCTCGTAGTTATTGCTCCATTCTGTTCTAATAATGAACCGTGACAATGTAACTAATGGAAGTTGAAAAGGGAGCTATAGGATAAAGTACAGTTTTGAACACCTGTAATAAAGTAGAATTAAATAGTGGGACTAGAAAGCAATACCCCTGCTCACAATGAGTATCATCTTCTTTTTCTGTTAGCCTCATTAGAGAGAAAGGGACTACAGAGGCTCAAGTTCTATTTAATATGAATGAATCTATCAACACTCTGGTCCGGGATTAAAAGCAGAATTAAGTTTTAATGGAGCATAAACACTTTAAGAGTTTTCCATTTTTTTTTTAAATGTTTTCCTTTCCTGAAGAAAAGGAGGTAAGTGCTTAATGCAAATGTGGGGCTGGGTAACACACAGTGTGAGTGAGGGGAAGATAATTTAGGTGAGCCATTGAATTTTCAAATAGAAGGAGCAGAGACGGATGACAAGAGACGTTAAACAAATAGCATGTAATTAATTCTCACAATTTTACCTAATGCTCTGTGACATGGTTGTCACTAATATTGTCAGAAGCTATAAGTGAAATGGGATTGAAAAAATTTCCAGGCAGCAGTAGTCTCAGTGTGTTGGAAGAATGTTTTCCTAAGATGGATGTCCCTGATTATATACAGCTCAAGTATACATGAAAGAGGAGCTTAAAAAGCTTAAGTTGTTCTGTATTGACTTTCATCTTAGACTGCTGCTCTCACTCCAGCTGGCAATATATAACCTATATGACATACAAAAATGTATTTACTTCTATGTGACTGCCCTCCAGGGCACTGTCTGTAATTATAAAAAAGGCCATGAAAGCATCTGATTATGCAGTTTTACTGATTCATTTATATTTATGTCATTGTTTTTTTCCCCTGTTTGAAAGCATTTTTTTTTCCCTGCTAACGCACCTGAGACTGATGTAGGCAATTGTGCTTTCTGGTAGGAGAATAAATCCTACTTTCTGGTTCACAAGTGCAGCAGGAGAAAAACACAGGGATGTTCACTTTCTATTTTAAAGGACCTCCCTAGCAGGATACATACTAATAATTAATACTGAATAAGAATTAATGTTGTGTTAACCTTCCTCTTTGTTATACTATATCACTTGGTTTTAGCTACAGTAAAATCATTGTTTGCTGAGGCAATGCTAAGTGGACACTGCACTTGCTAATGCTAAGTGGACACTGCTACTCAGACACTGCACTTGCAGTGAGGGCTACATAGCACTTCTCATTTGAAGATATTGTTCTCAGTTACTTGCCATTTTCCTAGTGCTTAATTACTCAAGTTAAGATCTTCCTTCCCAGATGTCCTACTCTCACAATGACTTTGGTTAATTTGAGAAATAGCAGAAGTTAGCTGTGTTAGCTGAAGACAAAGCTAAGGGAAAAATGTGGGGTGGGTTTTTTGTTTGTGTGTGTGGTTTTGGGGGGCTTGTGTTTTGAGGTTTGTTTGGGTGGTTTTTTTTGTTTTTTTTTTTTAATGGAGGGACTCTCAATTTCTTTAAGATGATTCCATGCTTCTGGCTTGGTGCAGGGATTTGAAATCTGGCAGAAGGCAGTCTTTGAAAGGGAGCCAAGGGTTTTGCTTTTGCATGGGTTTGTTAAACACCTGAGGAAAAAATCAGTTTATATATAGTCAGATGTGTGTTCATTTATGAACATGTTCTGAATTCTTAGAATATTCTGTCTGCAGGCAGCAATAGTCACTGTTCCTTCCCTTCCAGTCCCCCCATCTTGTTCACGACCGCATGCATCTTTAGGGTGCAGGGAGAACCCTGTTGTTGAGGAGCTGTTGTGACAGTGTCTACAGAGCAGAGATTAGTTTGTGGCTTGTTTTTGGAATCCCCCCCCACCCCCACCCCCCCATCTTTAACTAATGCTTAGCTGGGATGAAGTTGCCAAAATCCAGCAGGCTGCAGAGGTGGTGTGAGCAGTAAGGAGCAGAGCTGAAGTGCAGTAAGCAGTGGAAAATAGCAGAGAGCAGAAAGAAAGAGGATCGGGGTTGGTAGAGAGCAAGAGAGGAGGAAGGGGAGAAAACTGAGGCTTGAGTTGTTTCACACAGGAATGGTTAAGTAGCTTGAGAGGGAATAGATCGGTGATGCACCTTTCCCATCTTAGCTTTTAAGCAGTGAGTAGATGGGGCAAGGAGCAGGGTGTGTGGAGAAGAGGAAACTGTACAGGGACGAGCAGCTGTGCACCCAGAGAAAGGCAATGGCACCAAAGGTGGTGTTGCAAATACAACGGCAGGCAGATATTTAGAAGATCTTGCCAATGGAAACAATGCATATGAAGATCCAGTCAGAAATGGAGTTCAGATCATCTCCTCGCAGGCCTTACAGTTTTTTTCCAGCTGGACTCTCACCAAGGATTAACTAGTCCCTGTGATTGCAAACACAGTTGGACATCTTCACATTGGACCTGGAGACTTTCTTTCTTAACCTTTCAAGCAAATAACATGCTATTATGAGCCCTGGTGATGTCAAGTCCCTAGCTGGCTCAGTTGGCTGTGTCCTGTTACTGGTTTACAGGAAAAATATTTGTGTAGAGAAGGTATGGCTCCTTCGGCATAAGCTAAAAGAATAATAATGTTAGGCTCTGGGCCCAGACCTGCTGAATGTTTGAATCTCTTAAGTATTTGTCTGATAAATCAAGAATATCTGATCCCTAATCATGCAATATTCTGGACTGTTTAGTAGATGTGTTTTAGAAAGCGGTGTAAGAATCTGCTATGGAAGTAAATATGAACTGCTATTAGCTTAGGTTTTAATTACGCTATTTTGTTTATAGAAGCCAATAAGTAGAACACAAATTGTGGAATCTGAATTTGAAGTAAGACACAAAATTTCTAGAGAAAGGTTTTTTTGTGGATTCTTCATCAGCCAATGCTAATTATGAGATGGAGCAAACCTATGAAACATGTTTGCAAGCGATGTTGACTGACTTTGTGTGCTAAATGAGAACATGTACCAGCAGACAGCTTGGATTTGTGATTAGAAAATATCTTGGCCACATCCACACCTGCTGATGGCTCAAGCATTTGAATCTAGAGATTTATGAGAGAAGGCAGGCAGCATTTTCTGGACACAACTTACACGAAACTATCCGGAGTGAGTTATTGTGATTTAGTCTAGTGGAAAATATCTGATCAAGTGGGGTTTGTTTCTCCTCTTCACCTTGCTAACTCAGATCACTACAGAAAAAACTTGTATTAAAAATTTTAGTTACTATTTCTTACATTCTGGCTTGAATGACTTGCACAAGAGGTCTCCAATTCACTTGCTTTAATCCTTGATCATGGAAGGGTGTCAGAAATTCTCACAAACTATTGCAAAACAGAAGTCTTCATCCAACAGAGATTGGTATCTGCAAAAGACAGCATAGTTAGAGGTAACGAGTTCTGGCTGATATGTTACTTTCAGGACTTTCAGCATCTCCCTTTAACAGATAAATATTCAGTAAATGGCAAATGTTAGCAGGCACATCTGACTGGGAGATTGTTGGTCAGCCAGAGAAGAAAGAGTGTAGCAAATGAGCACTTGTACCATGAGAGTGTCGCCTCTCTGCTTTTCCCCGCAAAGTGGCAGGGAGACATGGCTGTCGCAGCTCTCGGCAGCGACTCTCTAATGGCCTGACAAGGGCAGTTTCTAATTTCCAAGGTCAACAGCAGGGTTTGAAATTCTCTGTTTGTTCTAATCTTTGACCTAATACTTCCAATTTACCAGGTTCACAATAAGCTGCAGAGTTGTAACGGGGGTTACTCTGAAGAGACTGTGCAGTGGTGCCAAAGCCCCAGTGACTGCAGGGAGGCGAAAAAAACAGAATTAAAACTCCTGACCAGGTCAAGACCACTCAGGAAACCAGGCTGTGGCCATTCAAAAATGACTAAAGCAATAATGAAAGGACCCGATCCATAGCCAGCAAGTGGGACAATTCTCAGTAGGAGTCCTCTGAGGATAGAAGAAAGATGCACCAAATGAAACCATCCTGTGACGAGACACTAACATCACATTACCGGTTACAGCAGTAAAAAAGATTAAACTGAAACTTTATCTAGATTCTGGGCCAGTTTCTGAGGTGATAAAAAGCAACTGAGCAAATAGCTAAATTGGAAGTTAAAGAGAACTTTTAACTTAACTCTCACCAAATCTTCAATAACCATAATCATTAAATAGAAATCCCTCCTGTTTTAGGAAGGTGCGAGACTTTATATTGCATAAAAACTAAAGACAGGCAAGAACTGTTTGATACTCTGTGCCTTTTTCAGTGACAGATCAATCCTGAGAGTTGCGAAATGGCTGGAAATGTTTCTTGGGGCAGCTACAGAAGTGTGCAACTTATAGCCACTGTGAGTTAGAAAGAAGATCTATTCAAATTGCTGGTGACTCTATTCTTAGTTCTTGTATTCTTGGTAAAAACTGATTCGCAACTGTCTCCTGGGTATCACTTACCTAAAAACTGAAATTATGCTGCAGGAGGATGGTGGTGACTAAAACTTCCCCATATTCTCCATGCCACTGAGGGACATGCAGGGGCCAACCAAAAGCAGGGGGAGAGGTAGGCGTCATATGAACTGGTGGGCCCTAATCTGCTGAAGCTGTCCCACTCTGCTGTGGCAGAGTGGCCCCACTCTGCTGTGGCTGTCCCACTCTGGCAGCAAAGCATGACTTGCTGGTGCAGCAGAGCACATTACTAACATCGGCCAGGTGGCTTGATGTTTTTTTTCCTGCTTCTTCCCTCCCCTTAAGTAAGTTAAGGGAGCTTAAAGGAAATTTTATTTTGTGGGTGTCGTGGATGGAGTGAGCGTGCACTTCACCCGTAAGAGAGAAGTAAAAATATAGTTTATTGATACAGAATAGGGAGTTAACAAAGTTCAATGCGACAGTGTTTTAACAAGATTCGATGGCGAGGCACACTTGATTATTTACTGCATAGAGGACAGGGTCAGACAAAACTGTCAGGGAGACCCTCCCGTTGAGTCATGAGGTTCAGAAGGATCCCCTTGCTTTCTAAACTCCTTCTCAGAGAGGAGTCTAGGTGCGGCTAGATCCAGTCCTAGTCCCAGACTTGGTCAACGGTTTATATCTAAAGGATCATATATGTGCAATCAATCCTTTATATCACTTAGCTAAGATTTCAAAGTTTAGCATGCTATTAGTCACTTACTGAGAATCTGTTGCGGCAAGGAATCTCTCAACCTCGAGGAGTAACCTTGAGAGGCGTCCCTGCTCAAGGGGAGATCCTGGCGTGCAGCCCGCTGCTGTGCAGGACAGCTCAAAGGGCTCTTGGGCTGCTCACTATTTATGGGGATAAGATGATTGACCCATAGTCATATTTGCATGCCGACCACAGGTTTTAGTTTCTTTGGTGGGCGCATTGCACAATAGCCCTAGGCTATTGTGTTGTTATCTCTCTCCTGAATTCACTTTGAGCTGATGCAGCCATCGTGACCAGATGCATCCATTACAATCACCACTGGTGGTTATCACCTAAGCAGGGTTGCAGGAGATAAAGGTCGGGGGCAGGGGAAGCACACCGTCACAGTGGGCAACCATAGTGCTTGTTGCTATCGAAGGGAAGACAAATGGTGTTTTGCTTCTGTGGGGCTGGGATGTAGGTACATGGACTCAGGGACAAATTGACCAAAGTGGTGCAAGCTCTGCCATTTGGGTTTTTTTGAAGTTTGTGGAGATCACTGCACTTGATAAATGGAGGCTTTAAAAAAAAAAAAAGTGTTGAGCAAAAGTACAGCGTAGTTGTACTGTGAAGAGCTGGCCAATCCTTGGAGAGTGGGAGCTCAGGTTTACAAACACCTGGCTAAGGGACTTTGAATGGGAGAGCAGAGGCTTCCCAGAGGAGGGGAAGCATGGCAAACAGTGTCCCTCTTCCCCACCCCATGTATTTAGTCATCCTTGCCATGGGGGTCCCTCGTGGGCCTCTTGCTGAGGACAGCGTCCCAAGAGCTCTGGCATGAGGCTTCTGAGGCTGAAATAGTGCCACAAGCTGGCTTGTACTGAACTGCATCTTGCTATGGAAAGACTGGCCAGTGCTCCAGCAGCAGTATGGCCTAGAGGAGCTACAAAAATTGAGGCAGATGTAAGCCTGAATGTTGAGGCACTAACATATCCCAGTGTCAAAGCGGGTTAAATTGTAAGTATTCCAATAACACTTCTTAGAACTGGTGCAAGATAACTACCTTTTGTTTTAAAGAGCTTTCTGTTACCATTGACACAAAAGTGTTTTGCTGTCTCTAGTCAGCCCTTGCTGAAATGAAGGGTGAGTGTCAGTTGTGTCACTTGGTAGCCACACAAGCTTTCCCAAACTCTGCCCTTGCTTGAGGATGTGCTGGGGGATACAGCTTGAAAAGGAAATGCAGCCTTGGGGTGACTGCTGCCCACATCTGTGATGAATGCAAAACCTGGACCTAACAATGGCCCTTCTCCAAAGCAGTAAGAAAAAAACCCCACAACTCTAAAAGGATAAAAATATCTTTAGTAGCTCCAGGAGAACAGTTGCTTCACAGCATGTTAATCTTTCACATACTCACTCATTTTCCTGAGAGTCTTGAATAGATTTTTACTGTTTTGAAGAACAGTGTGAGGCAGGTAAATTGTCGTGGGCTTTTTCTAAAGTTATGTAAATGTATGCTATGGGAAGACTTGTATGAAACATGTTATTTATATACTTGGGAGACTGTTTGATAAGACATTATTGTCATTTGCTCTGTGATTCTAGACACTCTCTAAAGGCCTTAATGTCATATGTTAAACACAAATAGAGATGCAGCAGAACAGGGGAATGATTCATAAGAATAGCACTGTGCTTTCCTTCTGCTGCTCTGCTCGTGATTTGTAGGAAAGCTATAGTGAAAAGCAAACCTGCAGCTTATAAAGGCTTTTCAGGTCTTAAATTACAAAACAATATAAATTAGCTTACCTGACTGCTTCTGAGCTTTAAGGTATCCAGTTTCCCTCAGATGACCTTATCTGTGCCCAGTGGTACTATCATTAGCCCAGTACAGTTCAGTCCCTGGAAAATGAACTTGCTGCAGGCAGAGAGCAAGTATGACTGTTCCCAGTGCTCAGGACTCCCAAAATGGCAGGAAAGTTGGTGAGATAGCATATGCAGATTGTGTGAGAAGGAGAATTATGCTGGAGTCTGCCAAAAAAAACCAAAACAAAACCCAACCCCCCCAAAAAGCAACAGCCCCTTCACTTAGCGGCTAAAGTGCCCAATCCAGCCTTCAGCCAGCTGGTTGTCTTGGCAGAGGAAGGTCCCACATGAAAGCTCTGGAATATGTCCACCCAGTGACACGGACTGGGTCTTTTCTGTTCCCTGCATGTGGGTGCCTGAAGCAAGGGTAGATCTATCTGCAGGGTTACAAAGGCTGCGAGCTCCTGTCTGACAGCACAACCCAAACTCAGGAGAGGGAAAGGCTCTCTTTCCTGCCACCTCGCAGGTGTCTGAAACTGTCCCCTGTGTGGTTAGTGAAGGAGGGAATATATAAGGATATCTATATGTTCACAGATTCTATGGTCAGAAGACACTATTCTGGTCATCTAGTGTTGAGGGGGTTTTTTGTTGTTGTTTTGGGTGTTTTTTTTTCATATTATGGACCTTAGGTTCTTTCCCCCACATTGGATTGAGTGGTCTTTTAGATATTTAATCTTTAAAGACTCCAGTCTCTGCTGAGTCTACCACCTACCAGATAAGCTCTTTCAATGTCTAATTATCCTCGCAGCTAGGAAAAGGCATCTTATTTCAAGGTTGAATTTGTAGAGCTGTTTCTTTCTTCTGGGTTATATTTTCATGATTTCCTCTTCAAGTTGATTTTTTTCCTATAAATTTTTCCTGCTAGATTAAAATGGCATGAAAAAATCTGAAATGTATAGGTATACTTAAAGCCTTTGTCTTTAATTTTCAAAACTAAGTGTTGTGTATTAGAATAGCTTATTTATAAAAAAGCTGGAAGGTAGGGAATACTTAAGAAGTCTAACTAGTAACTTCTGATTTCACTGATTGAATCCCAAACTTCTAGATTAACAAATCTCCACTGCGTGCTTACAGCCTTCTTCTGTTCTTTCTAGTTGTTTTTTGCACATGTCTATCCACAATGTCTTTATCAATTCTTGAGTAGGTCTTCTAACTCCTTGTCTTTCACAGCCTGTGTTGTATTTTTACTCAAAAATGTATTTCAGCAGTTTCTTCTTGGAATGAACTGTTTAAATGTAAGCCCTTTAAACGTGTCGTGAACATATGCCCTCAGAGGGTGCAGAAGAACAGCCATACTGGGTCAGACCAGAGGTTCATCTAGCCCAACAGCCTCTTTCCAGGAGTGTCTGAAACAGATGCTTTTGGGAAGATGATTAAAAAACCAAAATCTTATCTTCTCCTTGGCTATTAGCCAAGCCACCAGTGCAAGTCAGCATAGATGCCAAAGTAAGCAGGCCTTTAGGCAAATAGAATTTGGAAGTAATTTTTGCTGCTAGGTCTGGCATGAGGTTATTTCATGGGTGGGCACATCCAGAGCCACACAATATGATGTAGCCTGAACTAAATCTGCATGGTGATCATCTTAGGCCTTGTGAACCCACAATGTGTGAATTGAACAAGCTCAGTAACAAATTGCACGAAAAAAAAATGGTTTTTTTTTTTTCTTTTACAGATGAAATAAAGCTAAGCTGACAACATAAATGAGTTCTTGTTTCACTTTAAGAGAGAAAAATGCAAGGGAAAAATAACCATAGTTAGTAATGGCAAAAGGGAAGAGAAGAACAGGAAAACAAAAGTGGGGGGTTTTTTTAGAACTCTTGAACACTTGCATGTTTTGTTGACTTAATTTGATTTCTAAATGGAGGAAGATGATGATGCAAGCAGGCAAAACAATATTTCCTGTCTGCTGATTGTATGTATAGCTGTAGCTGCAAATTTTTTTTAGAAGTTTCAGCCATTTTGTTTTGAGCTTTCTGGTATTAAATACAAATTATTCCTCCAGCACATACCTCTGTGCAATCCTTTTCCTACATTTAGGACAACCATCTCTCTGGAATATGAACTTCTCTCTCTGGAATATGAACTGGACTTGCCACTCTACTGTATGGAGAAGGTGAAAAAGGGACATGATTTTGTGTGAGAAAAACCCCACACATTTTTTTGTAAGCCTCCTGCTAGCACTGAAGAGCTGTGCATGTAAACTTATTCGTGTTAATATCCAAGGGCAATTGTGTTTCAAACAGGCCTACCACACACATGCAGGTGGCAGGACTATCGAAACAAGTGCAAAGTGAAAGCTGGGGGGGGGATAAAATGCAAATTGTCTGCACTGTCTAAATTATGATCCAGCCAGAAACACAGAATGAATGATGACTAAACACAAAATGATTTGCAGCACCCCAAATATAGCCTGGAATCATCAGACTTCTTAAATCACTTCTGTATTGTTGCTGATTAGGTAGGTCTGAGCTACAAAACCAGACTCTGTGTTTTCCAGCCAAAGCTGGACTTGATGGTATTTGCTTTCCTCTGTTCTAGAGACAGAGGGCAAAAAAGTCATGTAGCTGAGAGCCAGATGCCAATACTAGCAGGGGGCTGAAATGAGAATGGAAACAGCTTTTGCTGAGCAGAAGCCATAATGCCATATTGCTGCAGAACATAGTTTAGTGCTTCAGCAAACCCATATTTATAGAAAGCTTCGGCACACAGCTATGGTCACATGTCTGAAGGTTGCCTTTCACCCCCTTGTAAATATTTTTCAAACAAGACAGAGGGGTGGGAGATGGGAGAAAGCTCGGATGATGTTTAAATTTCTGCAGCACTGGAATTTCAGTACCTGCTGCAGAGCATCTAGTCTTTACCTCTTAAACTGAAATACCAAAACTCGCTCTCCTGAAGCTCTTGCCAGTTTTCACGCCCCCCTCCCACCCCCACAGCCTCACCACTACCATCAGCATTTGCTATGCCATTTTGCTTCATTGCTCACTTGCTAAATATAAGTCTGAGATTTTTCTTTCTTATGAAAGCTCTGCTGTACCATAAGCACTGAATTCTGACAACTCCCCCACCCCAATTCACTGAAAGCTATGGGTTGCCTACAAAGAGACATAAGTCCATCTTAGGTGAAATGTTGGCTCCCACGGCCAAGAAAGCTCTTCAGACTGCCCATGCACAGTGTCATCTGGCAGTGGTGACTCCAAGTCCAACAGAGCCTTCCCTTCAGGTGCTGAGGTAAGCTTGTACTCCAGGCTTGGGTATTCTTGTTGTTTGCTAATGGCCTAGTTTGCTTTTGAGGCAGACCTAAAGTCCACTTTATCTCTCAGCTTTGCTGGAGACACAGGTAGCTTTATGTTCAGCTCATACCCAACACTACAGCGGTTCATGGTGCTGGTGTTTCTGCCCACCTCTTGTCTGGGAAGTGGGAGACCTGGACCAGAGGTCTGACCAGAGAGCTGATCCAGAGCTCTGAGCTTCAAAGAGACGCCCCAGTTACTAGACTAGAGACCTGCTTGTGCACCCAGAAGGAAGATGAGCTGCCAGCTTGAGCAGACCTCAACTGAATGAGCAGTGGGACTGCTACTTGAACATGGAGGTGCTTTGCTGGGAGGAGGAGGAACTAGAGTCCTGTTGCCTTTCAAGGTCAGTTCATGCTTTATGGACATACACAAGAAAAGACTGCATTGAGAGTGGGGACTGCAGGCAAAGTGGATTGCAGGATGGGTAGTTGAAGCTGGGAGGGACCTCAGGAGGTGTCTAGTCCAGCCTTCTGCTCCAAGCAGGGTCAGCTGTGTTATCAGATCAGGTTACTCTGGGTTTTCTGGTCTTGAAAACCTCAGAAACAGCGTGCACAGCCTCCCTGGTCAACCTGATTCAGTCCACAGCTGTCCTCAGGGTGAAAAAGTTTCTCCTTGCATCCAGTCTGTGCCTCTCGCTTCTCTTTATGCCTGGTGTCTTCCCACTGTGCACCACTGTGATGAGCTTGGCTCTGTTTACTGGGTGTAACCTCATAGGTACTGAGGGACTGCTGTTAGATGCCTCTGGAGCTGTCTTATCTTCAGGTTGAACCAGCCTTGGTCCCTCAACCTCTCTTCACAGGGCAAGTGCTCTTGCCCTGACCATCCTGGTGAC
Source organism: Ciconia boyciana (assembly GCF_034638445.1). Lineage (NCBI taxonomy): Eukaryota > Metazoa > Chordata > Aves > Ciconiiformes > Ciconiidae > Ciconia > Ciconia boyciana. Next base: position 55,097,088 of record NC_132935.1, on the reverse strand, counting down.
CCTCTGCTGAACTCATTCCAGTTTACTGATGCCTTTCCTGCACTGGGGGGCCCAGAACTGTGTACTGTATTCTAAATGCAATCTAACAAGTGCTTAGCAAAGAGGGATAATCCCTTTTCTTGATCTGCTGACAGTGCTTCTGATAATACAGCCCAGGATTGCTATACAACCTTCTGTGCTGCCAGGGCACGCTGCTGGCTCATGTTCAGCCTGCTGTCCTTCATGACCTCTGGGGCCTTTCAGATCTGCTCCACAGGCAGAGACTTGCCAAAGGACTCTGAAGGACTCTTTAGAAGCCCTTATGTCTTCATTGCCTGTATGGAGAATTTACTTACCTTAGGTACTCTGAAGGAAGCTTTTTAAATCTGACAATGTTTACCGGTCTTTGTTTGAGACCAGTACTGGGTCACCTGAAGATGTTAATTAGGTGAAGTATGTGCTGCCTGGATAGTTATGTTAACTATGCAGTTCCCTGTTAGCACTTTCAGAAGTACCTGAATACTTAATGGAAAAGAAAACAATTATGCCCAGTCCTATTCCTGTTATCGCATCAATGTAACTTATGCAAGTATTCCACTATAAACAGATGCAAGGGAATACAGCAGACCATACATGTGCACACACAAAAATGTGCTTGGTTACCGCTGCTCCTGATTGTAGTAACTGCCAGTGCAGTGTCAGAATGTTTATGCACAGGACCAGGCATAACTACGTACCCTTCTTCTTTCATCCCAGGCCACAGTTTGTACCCAACAATAACTGAATGGGGCAGCACCACTACTCTTGTATCTGACCGCAGCTCACGCTCTCTTTCTTTTGTTCTCCATCACCTCTCAGTGTCGGCTCCTTTCTTCTTATTTCTCTACCCCTTTCTTAGCTGTTCCTAGATGTGCCCTTTTCTTAGGATGAGCTTGTTCTCTGAGATAAATGTACCATACTCTCATACTGCAGAGAGACAGATCATCTTCTTAATCTCTACTTGCAATTCTGAAATGCTGAGATTGGAGGTTATTGCCAAATTGTCAGGACAGATCAGCAGTGAGGGCTTATCCAAAGGTCACCATTGGAAGCTCAGGATATTTCAGGACAAGTGGATTCAGTATAGTCTGCAAAATAGTTGTTTGCTTGCTTGTTTGCTATCAAATGCAACGGCCTGATCCTGTAGCTCTGAGGATGACCTTACTGGCCTCAATGGGACTGTTGCGTGACAGGGATTGCAGAATCAGATTCTCCAGGATGTTTGATAAATGATGCATGTCCATGGGGAAATTGGCTTGTTTAGCCATTCGTGAATGTATGCATTTTGAAAGAGCAAAATTTTGCTTACAGTTTCTGAAGTAAAAGAGCAAATTTCCTGGCTACTTCTAAAAATGTAACTATCTCTTAATGTCAAGATGCCAATCTGAAACAACTCATATAATAGCATCTAACTTACAGTGAGGAATCATCATCTTCTAGCCGCGTCACAGTTAGCTGCAAATAATGAAGTAAAGCTGTATGGCACTTAAACAGAGGGAAATGTTCACATTAATACAAAAAGTAAGTTGGTGAGACCATATTCACAGTTAGTGCTCTGTCTGACATTCTCCCTCTGCCTCCTCCCCCACCTTTAATTTCAAGGATGAGGCAATATGGGCTACAGCATTAAGGAAAATATAGGTTTCTCTTCTTTCTCAGCTCAGCTTTAAAGAGCAGGAGACAAGTCTGTATCAGTTCTCTTGTAACCAAGTATCACAGTGCCAGGACGGGAGGTCACTGCATTCCGTAGCCAGCAAAAGATGTGTGAAACACTGAAAGGGTGGACTAACTTGTTGATCTTGATGTATACAGAAGTCTTAAAACAGTGCTGGGAAGCTGAGTGTCTTCCTCTTGCAAGGTTCTGAAAACAAAGTAAAAAGCTGTAAAATCTGAATTTTAATTACAGTATAAGTGGGACTCAGCTAATGCAGAGTGGTTTGGCCTCCAGGTGCAGAGAAGATCATAGAATCATAGAATGCTTTGGATTGGAAGGGACCTTTACAGGTCATCTGGTCCAACCCCCCCGCAAGAACAGGGACATCTTTAACTAGATCAGGTTGCTCAGAGCCCCGTCCAACCTGACCTAGAATGTTTCCAGGGATGGGGCCTCCACTACCTCTCGGGGAAGCCTGTTCCAGTGCCTCACCACCCTCATCATAAAAAATTTCTTTCTTAAATCCAGTCTAAATCTGCCCTCCTTTAGTTTAAAACCATTGCTCCTTGTCCTGTCACAACAGGCCTTGCTAAAAAGTCTGTCCCGTCTTTCCTATAGGCCCCCTTTAAGTACTGGAAGGCTGCTATAAGGTCTCCCCACAGCCTTCTCTTCTCCAGGCTGAACAACCCCAACTCTCTCAGCCTGTCCTTGTAGGAGAGGTGTTCCATTCCTCTGATCATTTTTGTGGCCCTCCTCTGGACCTGCTCCAACAGGTCCATGTCCTTCTTGTGCTGAAGGCTCCAAAGCTGAACACAGTACTCCGGGTGGGGTCTCACCAGAGCAGAACAGAGGGGCAGAATCACCTCCCTTGACCTGCTGGCCATGCTTCTTTTGATGCAGCCCAGGATACAGTTGGCCTTCTGGGCTGTGAGTGCACGTTGTTGGCTCATGTCCAGCTCTTTGTCCATCAGTATCCCCAAGTCCTTTTCTGCAGGGCTGCTCTCGATCACATCATCCCCCAGCCTGTATTGAAACTGAGGATTGTCCCAACCCAGGTGTAGGACCTTGCACTTGGCCTTGTTGAACCTCATGGGGTTCACACAGGCCCACTTCTCGAGCTTGTCCAGGTCCCTCTGCATGACATCCCATCCTTCAGGTGTGTCAACTGCACCACTCAGCTTGGCGTTGTCTGCAAACTTGCTGAGGGTGCACTCGATCTCACTGTCAATGTCATTGATGAAAATATTGAACAGCACTGGTCCCAGTATGGACCCCTGAGGGATACCACTCATCACTGATCTCCATCTGGACATTGAGCCATTGACCACTACCATCTGGATGCGATCATCCAACCAATTCCTCATCCACTAAACAGTCCACCCATCAAATCCGTGTATCTCTAATTTAGAGAGAAGGATGTTGTGGGGGACCGTGTCAAAGGCTTTACAGAAGTGCAGACAGATGACATCCATTGCTTTTCCTTTGTTCACTGATGTGGTAACTCCCTTGTAGAAAGCCACTAAGTTGGTCAGGCAGGACTTGCCCTTGGTGAAGCCATGTTGGCTGTCTTGAATCACCTCCCTGTCCTCCATGTGCTCTAGCATACCTCCTAGGAGGATCTTTTCCATGATCTTCCCAAGCACAGAGGTGAGGCTGACAGGTTGTAGTTCCTAGGGTCATCCTTTCTACCCTTTTTAAAGATGGGCACAATGTTTCCAGTCACCAGGGACTTCACCTGACCGCCAAGACTTTTCAAATATCATGGAGAGTGGCTTGGCGACTACATCAGCCAATTCCCTCAGGCCTCTTGGATGCATCTCATCAGGTCTTATAGACTTATATGTGATCAGGTTTCTCAGGTGGCCATGAACCTGATCTTCCCTTACAGTGGGAGGGGCTTTACCCTTCTGGTCCCCAACATGTTGTCCATTGACTCGGGAGGGGTGAGGAGAGCGGTTGCCAGAGAAGACTGAAGCAAAAAAGTTGAGTACCTCAGCCTTCTCCTTGTCTGTTGATACTAGGTCACCATTCTTGTTCATCAGTGGAGGTATGCTTTCTTTAACTTTCCTTTTCTGGTTGATATACCTGTAGAAGCCCTTCTTGTTATTCTTTGCATTCCTTGGCAAGTTCAGCTCCAGCTGTGCCTTGGCCTTCCTGACCCCATCCCTACACAAGCAGGCAGCGTCCCTATAGTCTTCTCAGGATACCTGTCCCTGCTTCCACTGCCTGTACAGTTCGCTCTTGCTCTTTAGTTTGACCAGCATGTCTCGACTTGGCCATGCTGGTCTCTTCCCTTCCTTGCCTGATTTCCTGCATCTGGGGACTGAGAGCTCTTGCGCTTTATGGAAAGCCTCCTTAAAGATCTGCCAGCTCTGTTCTGCTCCCCTGTCCCTAAGGACCATTTCCCAGGGGGTCCTACTGACTAACTCCTTGAAGAGCTGGAATTTTGCTTTCCAGCTTGCCAGCTTTTTCCTCCAGGTAGAGGAAGAGCAAGTACCTAAACCAAGGGTTCAAGACCAACCGGGTGAGTGCTAGTGCAGTTGGGTGCTGTGCAGGACAGAGCTGGAGGCAGCTGGACTGGCTACCTCCAAAGTGTGGGTGAAGATCACCTGCCTTTCCCTGCCACTTCCAGAATCTCTTGAGTACTGTCCTTCCCTTGGGGTACAACGGGCTGCTTCTGCCTGTGAAAACAGCCTTTTGCACTGGTAGAAATATATTCTGGAAGGCTGAAGATCAGGAGTCAAATAGTATTGAAGACATTGAGTGTAATACGAGGTCCTTCAAGAGAAGGTTTCATATTGGCATTCCCTTATATCTTAAAGGAATTTACATATCGGAAGAGCTAAAGCTATTTTTGTTTTCTAGGTCAAGTTCTTGAGGGTTAGAAGTAGTAAAATGGGAGTTTGCTTAAGTATCTGAGATTCTGAGTGATCACAGCAAGACTGTGTGCTATGTTTAGGCAGGTGTGCTGAAAGTGTCTGGGTAGCTTGTGGGTTGTAGACCCTGCCTTAATTTAATCTTTCTTGAATGTGAGAGATCAGATGACCTACTAGACAGTCATTTTACTAGGTAGTCTAAAAAGATGACTTAGTTTAAAAACCAAATGATCAAATACTTTCTTGTTCAGCCTAGGAAACTGGAACACAGAACTGAAGCAAACTTCTGGGGCAGAGTATCCAAACATCTGCAAGTAGAAAACAGCCACAGAAAGCTCTCTAGTCCAAAGGATCTACAAAACTCTTCAGGTTCTTCACCATGGGTGCCTTATACCTGTGTCTGTATTTGCTTCGAAGCCTCATCTGTCACAGAAAAAAGCAGGAAAAAAAACAGGAACAAAGCAGGAGATAGATCAAGATAGTGCCAAAGTCCTATTCCCCACAGGTGCAGACCATTAGCAGCGTGTGTGGGAAATGCACTTCAAGACTCTGAGCAAGCAAGATGTGCCTCAGGCTATCCTGAAGCCATGAACACTGCCTGTGTATACTATTTTCCAGTTAGACCTTGGCTTTGTCAGTGTCTAGACCTTCAGAAGGACAAAGATCCCTGCCCTGTTTGAGAAGCCTAAAATACATCAAGGGTATAAATACACCTTTCTGGTCCCCAAAGGTAAGCAGTCCAGCCCAGCCACACTCACACAACACAAACATGCAAAGAGATCAGGTCAGGTCTCCCTCCTTCTCAAAAGTATCACAAATGAAAGACAGTCTTAAGGGTTTTCGAGAGGGAAGACAAATTGCCTTGGACATAAATTTCTCAATGTTCTTTGGAAGTTTTAGTACCTTTGCTTATTGAATTTCTCCCAAAGCATGAACAGAGATGCTAGGGTTTATTAACATAGTTTATGAAAGATGTTGAACTAATTATCTAGTTCCACATGGTATGTTAGGAGACATGGGATTAATAAACGTGGCTTATTATTAAAAAATAAAAAATTGTTGAGGAGGTAAGATAAGCTATGCACTGCAATATGCTTGCTTATCAAACCCTTGGTCTTGCAATCTTTTAAGTGCATCAGCATTTCTGGGTGCATAAGCTGTTTCTGTGAAGTAAGTGCTTTCTGTGCCCTGCTTGAGCTGGATGACAGAAAATACCATTGTCAGATATTTAACTTTCTCAAAGTTTAAACAAACAAAAAAAAACCCCAAACAAATCCAGACATTTAAGCATACATACAACTAGTTATGTTAATCTCACATAAGTAGTTTTTCATAGCATGGCGTCCCAAGGTGGCAAGATAAGATGTCTCCTAAATAAGGTGGACTGGACTGTATTATCCCTACTGTACAGAGAGACATTAAGGAGTTCTTAAAATGTTCCTTCCAGACAGGCTTTGGTGAGAGTGCTGGGTAACTCCTGGGTAATTTGGGTTGATGGGTTTGGGTGGGTTTTGGTGGTTGCTGTGCTTTTGTGTTTGGTTTGCTTTTTGTTTGCTGGTTTTTGGGGGTTGTTTTAATTCTTTGGTGGGTGTGGGGGTGTCAATGTTCATGTAACTAAAAATCTTGAGGTTATAAAGGACTCATCATAAAAGTAATGAGACAGTCTTAACAAGGCACCTGCTTTGAGCTAATTGTGTGTAATGAAGGGTTAATGTTTTTTAAACGGATTCCTGGATCTATTTTGAAGATGGATGTGTTAGATTCTCTCATTATGTACACCTGTGATATGTGCTTCTCTGGTAGATGGGAGTTATATATTTGCACAGTTTTCTGCCATTAATTTCTAATTAGATACTTGTCAACAATCTGAATCTCCATTGCTATTGTTCAGCAACCCTGTGATTGCTCTGTCCACCCTAATTAACCAACAGCTTCCTTATAAGTAGATTAATAGAGGTAGTGCCATTACCTAAAGTTATTTCAGTCACTGTGTTATAGTGTACCTCATTAGCAAATTGTAAAATGAAGCAGCATTTCAATTAGCTATTACACAGTAAATATTCTTTTTGTTTTCTCAGCTATTCTTTTAAATGGGTTTTTGAGAAGGCCCTGACCTATCCCCAGCATTCTTGAGCATAGCACAGCTTTCTGTGAAATGTCACTGCACTTAAGAACAACAGCAAACATAGTTAACTTCTTACTATATTGCTAGAGAAAAATGTAATGGAAAACGATGTTGTGATTAATGTAAAGAGAGAGGTTTCTCTTTAAAAAAAAAAAGTCAGTGTACAGATACTCTGAGGTGTGTGGTTTCAGTCAGAACTTGGTACAGTTGCTTAGCCCAAATGCTAAATGACTATGTAAAAGGGTAAGACCATAAGGTAAGCTAGAAAATTGCAAGCAGCTTTCACATAGGAAAGTCAGAAATGATGGCAGAAGAGATTGTCACATCTGCCTGTGCTGACTAGTACTGAAAAAACACTTATGTGAAGCTAGTAGTGTTGTGTCCAGTTCTGGGCTCCACAGTACAAGGGAGACATGGACATACTGAAGAGAGTTCAGTGAAGGATCACAAAGATGATGAAGGGACTGGAGGAAAGGCTGAGAGACCTGGGACTGCTCAGCTTGGAGAAGAGAAGGCTCAGGGTGATCTCATCAGTGTCTATAAATACCTGAAGGGAGGGTGCAAAGAGGACAGAGCCAGGCTCTTTCCAGTGGTGACCAGAGGCAATGGGCACACACTGAAACACAGGAGGTTCACTCTGAACATTGGGAAACACTTTTTTACCATGAGGGTGACTGAGCACTGGCACAGGTTGCCCAGGGAGGTTGTGGAGTCTCCATCCTTGGAGATACTCAAAAGCCATATGGGCATGGTCCTGGGCAACTGATCCTGGGTGTCCTCGCTTAAGCGGTGGGGGGGTTGGAACAGATGACCTCCAGAAATCCCTACCAACCTCTCTGGGATTGTGTAGGAAACTTAATGCAAACCACACAAGATTAGAGTGAACCTGTCCTTCTACTGAATGTAAGGACCAGCTAATCACTGATTTATCTTTTCTAAGAGCTCTTATTGACCTGCATTCTATAAAATAAATTAAAAAAAATCTAGAAGGTAATTCATGTTAATTCAAACTTCAACATGCTGAAATGGCTGGATTTTCCATTACATTACTAAACTTGCCCATAAATGACACGGAGAGCCTTTCCTGTCATTATAAGTTAAGCATCCACCTTCATAAAGTGTCTGTTCTTGTTCTGAATAGCAAGGTTAGGGTGCGCTCAAGTTCCCTGCTGTGTTGGCAGTTTGGGTCAAATTATACGAGGCAGGGTGAAGCTAGTGAAACCATTGCTATCTTGACTTCTTTGTTGTAGCTACAGACTTGCCAACAGTTTAGAAAGCACATCCACAGTTGGAGGAGAGGCAGGGAGAAAGCAGATTTACCTGCTGCTTTCTTGTGTTGAAGAGTTACTGGTGAACTCCTGGAAAAAGTCAGTCTAGGGACTGAGCCACCTGGCTCTGCACAAGGAGGATGGGTGATTGGTACCCATTCTTCTGTCTCTCTTCCTCTTCTGAGGGAGGCATCAAACCACTCTGATGTAGGATTAGTGGAGATCTTTGAAAAAGGGACACATCTAAATAGTGGCCCCTCAAAACTTAACTAATACAGAGTTCTAAGTTTCTGATCCTTTCTTTAAAGATGCTTGTAAGCATAATTCAGATCAACACTGAATTTAGAAAGAAAAGCAGCCAAATGCTCTTCTGGAAATGCTGGGGAAGGTGAGTCCTAAATACCTGAGCCACATCAGTTCCTTGCAACATGAACACAGAGAGGGTAATGGTGGTCTTGGACTCTGCTGTTCTCCATTTCTGGCTGGAAACCCTGATTCGCGGACAAAAAGCTGCCTCCATCACAGAACCAACAACAAAAAACAAACCTCAAACACAAAGAGAAGCAAACAAGTTTGTGGTGGTAGAGGAGATTTTTTTTTCTAAAAACTGAATCTTATAGGTTATCGTATAGTTTAGAGAAGTGCATGTTGTATATCTGAGTTTTGGGCATCATTGAATTCAAAGGAATATAGTTAATCGAAAGGCCCTGCAGAAGTCTGCTCTACAGTCAACTCCAGTACTCGCAGAAACTTTTCAGTTGTGGTTATAGGTGATATTTCAAGTAAAGCCAGACAAAGGTCATAATAAGGATTATTGCCATTCTATGCTATGATCACGCCTTTTCAATAGTAAGATATCCAAGAAGGATATAAAGCATAAAATATTAATGACATGCAAGATTTCACTTTTTTTGGTCTTTGCTATAGCAATTAAGTAGTTAACAGAGTAGCTATGCACTAAAGGAACATGTAGGTTGACAGTGTTGTTCTTACAAACTAGCAGTTTAAACTGGAGCATAGAATGAAGTAACACTGCTCCATGAAAAGTGTTGTGGTTTTTTTAATGAAATACCACATATACATACCACAAGCATAAGATTCAAAGATAAGGGTGTTTATTACAATGCTGATGGTGTATAGAACAATGCAGAAAACTTAGTGTGATACAAGACTTGTCCCAACACATGAAAATCTAATTGAATGGAGAACTGCTGCACTGAAATATTTGAACCAGAGTGTCCTAGGTAATTTCTGCCCCCCACCTCATGGCCGTTTACTTGAATTGCATGGTTGGATGAATACAGCATGAATATCAATCCAAGGGAAGTACTGGTCAAATTTTAAACACAGAACTATCTTTCTAGTAGTATACAATCCAATTGTATTTCTGGTAGTCTAGGAAGATTTTTTTTTTTCTATTTGTTTATTTGGGTCAACATATACAACTACTATCATTCTAAGGATTAAGCACTAGAAGGCCAAAACATCAGTTTATTGATTTAATGTCTCTTATTTTTGGTTAGCAGCATTGCTGTCATAAATCTTTTTATCATTTGAGCAAGGTGAATCAACCTGGGGCATTTGGACTTATAGCACACCTTGCTTTCAACGTACATTTCCAGTTTGGAAAAGACAGTTAAGGTAGACTCTTGCTTTTACCCGCAGTCATGCGTAAATGAGAACTGAAAATAAAACAATAAAACTCAACACTTCCTATGCAGAGATCAAAGGCACAGGAGGGGAAGTCAGGGATAGAGCAGGAACTGAAGATGAAGCTGGATCATTGCTACTGGGTGAAATGGGAGGCATGGGAGAGGTGGCAGCTATACTAGGATCCAGTCCTTCAGGTGCCATACAATCTGATCCCTCTCATGCTGGTAGCAACAGGAATGAGCAGCTTGGTGTCTTATTTTACTCTTCTTTTCTGTCTCTTCCTTAAAGTGTAGTGCTCAAAACTGGACACTCAGTCATATTTTCATCAGTGTTGGGTAGAACAGACTGGAACCCTTTGCCTGTCATAACTACAGCACACCTACACGATTTCATCTGCAGTAGAAGGTATTTGTGGTGAGAAGGACTCTTGTTTACTTCTGGTGCACTTGAAACTCCAGTCCTTGGAGGCTGTGGTCCTTGTTTTGCAGCTGGGTGTTAGATTTAGCAATGGGAAATCAATCACTTTGTTCTTTATTGTCTTTCATCTTCTCGCACCACTTGTCCAATTTATCATAGTCATGCTCACTTTGTCCTTTGGAGTATTTTGCTACTTCTTCATCTTGGTGTCATCTATGTACCTTCCTTTTTGATGGTTTTTATATGGATGTTATATCTATTTTCTTCAAAGTCACAGAGACATGCTGAAAAGAGACCAGCTAGGGACGTACAGGTGCTTTGCATTGGAAGTGCTTTTCCAAGTCTAGCAATAATCATTGCTAATGTTTTGTTGCAACTAGTCATGTATTTTATCCATGCTTGTGCATATAGCCTCCCAAACTGGTGTTTTCACTTTGTTCAAAGTCAAACAATACTGTGCCTACTGCTTCCTCTCTGCCTTGGTTCCTGTATAATACTAATGGAGCCCCTCAAGCCAGAGCACTCGATTCACGATGTCCCTTGCACTTGTCCTTTCAACAGTGATAAGTCTAACTATCTTTCAAAGCTATCTAAACTATCTGAAGTGAAGAGTGGCTGTTAAATGCACCAGTCTGAACAAGTTATAACCTGACCAGTAACTGAAGTCTAATATCTCACAAGCTATTTACGCCAGCATGAGATTTTTCTTCGAACTCAAAGTAGGTTCCAATAATTCCAAATAGTGCTAAGGGAATACAAAGTTAAGCAAAATTTTCCCTTGGTTGAATAATACCTCCTAGTCTTTCATTATTCTCTAAAGGTCTAAAATGGCAAGTGGCTTTTAATATTAACTTAAAAAGTTACAGAAGTAGAACAAGGTTAATTGTTTTAAAATTGCTGCTTCCTTTGCTTAGTCTCTGCTCAATGTGCAATGCCATTAGCTTTACAATTTCACAAAGCTTACTTGATAATTATTACAATCATTACAAGGTTGTGTTATCTACTTTCTGCATGTACTTAAAATTTTAGATAAAATTTTGAAGCAAGTGATGCACTATTTTTATGGTTGTCTAGGAATCTTATTTCTTTTGCATTTCTTTCAAGCCTTATCACACTGCGCCTGAGTGGAACAGCAATCGCTTCTGATGCACTGTTTACACAGAAGAAGCAATGTCTGTCATGGCTTTAGCATAATTGCATGTTAATAAAGTATTATTAACCAATAAACTGCAAGCTCTGCAGCCAAGGTTTTTAGAAATAGGCAACAATTTCTTGTATTTCAAATCTGTTGCTCAATTTAACAGACCTTTAATAGGTCTCTGATCTCAGAGAACAATAAGCGTCTGTCTACAATGTGGATCTCTTCTATGTTGTCTGAAGTTAAATGCAAAGGTGCCAATTGCTCCCCAAAATATTATCTCTGCTGGAATGATCATGCTAAACATAAGATGCCATTTGAAGTATGACAACAAATTTGTGGCATTTCTGTAAGTTACAGCTTTTGGCACTGTCAAACAGTAAGGGGGCCAAAGCTCTGCAGTTCGCAAGAAGGATGAGTTATCCCATAAGACCAGCTTTTACACTCAGTAAAATAACAGTATAAAATATTCTGTTTTGAAATCACTAAGCAGGAAAATTTAACTATTAAAAAAATAACGTGGTTATGGAAAATTAATCTTGGAAGTGGAACTGAATAGTTAAACTGGTGGAATTAGTAGAGGGGAGAAGGACACTTCAGTCAGAGCTGAAGACTTATAGCTTTGGACTTTATGAAACCTTACTTTTTCAGCTGATTTTTGGAATCATGTCCTCTGTGAGTGGACTTACTATTGGGGTATCAACAGTATGAGTTTTGCAAACATTACTTACTCCTGGTATTGATGCCAAAAGGAGAAAACAGCACAAGCATCTCCATGGCTGCAACAGAGGCCATTAAATTTAATGTTTCATTTGTTGAGTAGGTTAGACTGTATATAACAAAGTTTACATTGGGCTTTTCTCGGGGGGACAATAGAAATTAGATTCCATTAAGACCCTAGTAAAATTTGGGTTCTATATCTCTGTAGGAATAATAATTTTGTCTTGTCTTTTGCTGATTTCTTCCTTGCTTATGAAAATATGGAGAAACAGTTGCCTAAGGAGAAAGTCTTTATAATTCTAGACACTAGCAGTTAGGGACAGCTTAAGTCTGGCTCTTGAGGATATTATTTGACACTTGGTAATTAAGAATTTGCATTGCTTATTAGCTTTGACTGTTGTATTGCATAGTGATTTCATTTTTCATGCGATGTTCAGATAGCCCAGTCTGATGTTGTAATCAGTGTGGTACTGCAGTGTGTCGATATTGCATATAGGCACAACCTATTTTACTCAGGATGGAATAAATCCCATTTTGCCCAGCTTTTCAGTAAAAGAAAACTAAAACAGATGGGCAAGAAGCCTTCACTATGCATAAAACCTACAGTGCAGTGAAAACTCTTCTGGAACTTTTAGCAATTTCTTTTTTTAACACAAAAGGGGGATTGAAGTAGTACCTCAAAGGGACAAGATGCAGAGTCAAAATTTTTAGAAGTTATTTGACCTCAGGAGGGCTTATATACAGGCTGTTTCTAGACATAAAGATAGCTTCACCTAGGTCTAAGCTAGCAGAAAGATAAAACTGACCTGTACAACACTAGTAATGAATGATTACTGTCTTGCAGTCTACAGTCAGCTTTGAGAAGGCCTCACAGATATATACTGTTTGTTTGGGAACTACATCTCAACGAAGTTGCTGGCTAACTGAAGAGCTGAAAGAACAGCAAAGACTAGGCAGCAAAAATGGCCTCTAAGAAAAGGCTTGAAAGCATTATTCTTCTCTAATCAAGATGAGATGGAGGAAAGGGATGCAAGTGTTCCGTATACAAAGGGCTGTTGCAAAGCAGGGAGGAAAGTGCCATCTATATTGCTGGTAGGCAGGATAGGAGGAAACGGGCTGTAATTTCAGCAAGGAAGTTGGGTGTTGGAAATCACCTCCACTGGTGAGAGCAGTGATGTGCAGCAGACAGCTACCTAGTGAACCTGTGGAGTTTTTATCATCAAAGCTCTTGAGGTACATGTGGGACTGGAGTAGTTTGGGCATAGTCTGTCACCTGGCCATGAGACAGGATTCACTAAGTGAGCTTTGGAACTCTGCTTTTCTGAAATTCTATGATTTCTGGGTGTCCACTCACTGCAGAGGTGTGCCTAGCAACCAGGCAGAAAGCTATATTTAAAATAGTGCCCTGAAATTGCAAAATGCTATACTCTCCATGTCATGGGTGGAGAAGAAGCTGAGTCCATCACAAGGCCTGTCCAGATCAAGCAGATATCAGCTTTTCCCCTGGGTCCTTTTTGCTCCCCTGTTCCCAAGCACCTTTACTCCCATGGAAGAAGCACCTGGGCATATGCAAGAAACTGCATCCCAGTGCAGCCCAGTCAGGACAACTGGGAGATTAGGAACCGGAGGGTACCTCATTGCTCAAAGTATTTTTCCACGCAGCCCCTGTGGTCCACAAGAAGTGATACGAAATTTGTGGTGAGGTTATGGGAACCAGCATCTCTGTTACAGGTTACACTTCTCCTTCAGCAAAAGACTGAGTTTCTCCAGCTATTTCAGTAGACAACTTGTATTAAATTATGCACTAGCCTAGTTCATGCTTGAGTGCGAACACCTTTTTCAGACTAATCCTGGAACTAAATGTTATGGGAAAGTACCTTGATTTAGCTCTTGCAAGCTGTTAGTGCCTGTTTTGTTCAACAAGACACAACCTGAAATAATTCTTCCAGAAATTAAATTTTCAGGTCTGTCCATTGAAGGACGTAGTGGAAAAGTAGTGGCACAATTGTTTCAAGCTTCCTAAGTGACCATTCAGGTGGAGCTGTGCCGCACATAGGAAAAACCATAAGCTTAGTTATTAAATATCTTTTTTCTACAGACAATTTATTCCAGTGTTAAAGTGACTGAAAAGAACATATTTCATGCCTGTATGCTACCGAAATAACTACTTCAGTACACTGTGGTGGGGATAGTTATAGGAATGATGTTGGCTGGATATGAAGGGCTGAACAGCACAACCCATAGCTGGCAGTATATGGAAATACTTTACTCGGATCTTGCAGGAAGTTGTCTTGCTGGTGATGCTTTCACCCACCATTTTGACAAGACCATATAAATGTTTTTCAACAGTACAAAATAAACTGTTTCAAGATGGGGCCTGAGTAAGTGTTACTGCCACTACGTAGTGTATTAGATATGTTGAGGCCTACAGTATATTTTAGTAAAATGAATTTTATTATGGCCATTGAAAGTTTTTTTTCTTTTCAGTTTTGTTAATGGGTGTCAGACTTTGAAAAGAGAATAAAAGATCTATTACAGTTGTAGTTGCCATTCTCTTCTCTCTTTGGAGTTAATAAATCAGGCAGAGCTGCAAGGTAGCAGGCTTTCTGGTGGAGCACATCATGTTGTCCTCCTATTCGTAAATTACTTTTTCTCCTACAATGTCAAAGCACACTGTAAAATTGAGTTACTATGTTATGACTGAAATAAAGCACTCTGAGGCTGAAGTAGGAGCTCTAGTTCTGTGTAGAGATTTCCAGTGTGTGCTATTGCATGCCTCTGAGGATGCAACCTGTTGAATTCTGAGTATTACTGTTGGGCATTGGCAAGACCTGTTTCAGTATCAGCTGTCTAATATTCTCTGTTCAGCTTCCTTTTTTCAGATGCTGGCAATGACCTTTTGTTTTAATCTTTTGAACTGATATTTTTCTGTAGTTTGACCTTCCCTGTGGAGCCAGATGCTTGTTTTCAGAAGTTTGAATAAACAGAATTTCAACCCCTTCTGTCAGAGAAGAATGAACAGAGACTATTCCTCTGCTGTAAAAATAAATTCTGCTCTTCTATTTTTATTTGAAAATGGAAGTCTGGCAGGGAAATAATTTTGGAACTATGCATGACCTCATTTTGAAAAGGCATTGACTTTGATTTCTCAGTTTTGAAATACACATCAAAAATAAAAAAAAGTACAGAGGGTTTGGCAGGGGTTGTTGCTGATTGAAGAGAGAAGCACTATATTCATGCTAGAAGACCTTCGCTGCTTGTGATCTTACAACTACATTAAAATGGCAAGCCATTCTATGGAAAGCTATTGATATTGAATTCAGCTGAGAAAACTGAGAAGTAGAGAAGGTTTCTGGAGAGGGGACCTTGTGAACTATCTGGTACACACATAGTATTTTGATGAGACGCTACCTTTTTGAATGTCTGCATAGGACTAACAAGCCAGTGCTCTTATAGGAGCACAACCAAGGATGCTCTCTAAGGCATTAAAGTGTTGAGGAAAGCGGCTGGCAGAGTCCCCAAGAGGACAGGAGAAAAGTCCTTTTTTGGAGGATTAAGGTTTAGAGAGGAAAGGACTTGTTCTTAATACCAGCCTCATACTGTACTATTCAAGAATTTCTTATATGACAAATTAAAATGGTGTCTCAATGGAAATGGTGCAGGCAAGCACAGCTCAGTGCTTTTATGGAGGCTGATTTGGTAAGTGCGTGGCACTGTCTTTGGTCTGAACCTGAGTGCTCTTGGAGAGGGGTTAATGCTCATTATAGGACTCAACTGTGTTTCTTTTCTGTTATCACCTTTTGTAATGTGCCTTGGAGCATCAGCCCCAAATAAAACCTGGAACCAGGCCATGGAGTTCAAAGCCTCTCCTAAAGCAACTGAAGTAGTATGTAGGTTGGAGGTGGTTGTACTTTAGGCCTTCACTGACACCTTGGCATAGGGCCTCTAAATCTGGGAAGCTTGATTTTTTTTTTTAATTTTTTTTTTTTTTTTTCTAATCTCCTGGTATAAAAACCCTTTCTAGGCAGTGTGCCAGGTGTTGTGGATATTCCTATGCTTACTTCTAGCGCAGCTCCACAGTTTGAGAACATCTAACGTACGGTCAACAGGATCAGCCTAATTGCTACGCTTAGTCTTTAATGATCAGTTTATGATGAAAATAGTGATTCTAAGTGATCTTTTTGGGGAGGGAAAAAAAATCAAGTATTTAAATGCAGTCAACCCATGTCTATCATATCTAAGTGTGGAAACAGGACAGTTTTGCATTAGAAGTCATTCTGTGTTTCCTAGTGCCACTTCTGAGTTTATCCGTCTTCAGGAGCTACCTTTTATAACCCACCAAAAAGAAATATTCTTTTCTATGCATCCTGAGTCTAGTTAAACTACCTCTTCAGGCTCAGTAGGATGCCAGACGCTGTGTGTTGTTCCTGAACTGTTTGCAAGGGGTTCTCCTTGCAAAGCTGGCTGCTACCCATTAGCCTGTGCACAATGAATCCCTTCACATCAGTCAGCCAGATAAGCATCATTCATAAATAGTTATACAGAAACTTCAAATGTGCCATAAGTTGCAAAGGGAGGGCAAGCTAATAATAATAAAATGAGGGCTGGAGGAAGGGAGATTACAAGGAACACAAAAGCTGCTGGTGGACTTTCCTTTCTACACACCATTCTTTTCCTATTCCTTCTCTATTTTGTCCCCTCCTCTTGCCTCTCCTCCCCTTCTGTTTGCAACAACATTGACCTGCTGTAAAGGTCGCAAAAACAAAAGGCAGAGCTGGATGACTTCATACCTGACATGGACTGAACACAGCAGTTGCTCTGCCTTTACTACGTCTAATGGGAGTTGGAAACAAGTGCAGGGACAGAATCACCTCAGTTCAGTTTCACAGTTCTCACTTCAATAATCCTTCAACCCCAATTATCCTGGAGTGTTAATGACCGGGCTGTAGGAACTACAGAATGAAATACCATTAAAATCGTTTATATTAACAGTCTCTCTCTCTAAGTGAGGTGGGAGTGTGCATCATCCATCAGCTCTATTGATCTAAGTCGGTCTCAAGCACTCTTTTGATTTGAGGTATTGACAGTTTTAGTCTAACGGGTGGACTATTACTATTGGAAGTCAGCAGGGTACTGGTGATGATGCATCCATAGAAGGAGTCTAATAATAACTTGAATGCCATTGAATCAATAGTGGAATCATCAGTGAGTAAGTACTGTGTTTTTCAGGCTTTGACAGGGCTTGAAGGCATGCTGTATGTGAACCACTAGTGAAAAAGGGGGGAAAAAGTTCTTCCCCACTGTAGAAGCAGGGTGCTTTGTTATAGCAACGGTATTAGAAATGTTTTTGATATTTAGGATAGCATAGACAGAAATCATTAATCATACAAATGTGTCATGGCAACAGTTGGGGTGCCTCTTGAAGTTTTGTTTTGTTTTGTTTCCTTTTTGGAGGACACTCTTGCGTCTTACTTTTTTCCCTTTTCCACTAACAGGCAAATTAGAGCAAAATAACCTCTGCCTTATGAACAGGAGCAGGCTTTTCTCATCGGTATTTTTGTGCAATTACTTTATGGCAATAACATTTGAGATAATAAGCCAGATTCCCTCCTGATGAAAGCAAATGTGGTTACATTGGAAGTAAACATAGTTATGCATTCAAGAGATAAATAAGATAGAAGTCCCAGCTTTGCAAGAGACCCAAATAACCTTATAGTACAGCTTAATTCTCTGCTATTAAAATCAATGAGTAGAGCATAACAGTAATAATGTTTAACTGAAATAAAGCACTGTTGCTGTTTTAGATGTTTTGATTTGTGGTCTCTTGGTAGGACAGACAATGGGAGAGCTAGGAGAACTTATGTGGGGTTTGTTTGCTTTTTGGGTTTGGGATAATTTTTTTTTTTTCCAAATCTACACAGCTTTACCTACTTAATGTATCTGTCTGTTTTCCAGTAGTTGAGATCATGAAAAGACTCTACCTAGAAAACAAAAAGAACACTCATCAGATATAGGGGAAATAGTATAAATGCCTTGGGGAGCGTACTATATGAAATGAAGATAATGAGAACCACCTCCCATAGTGGATGAGGAATGATCATCTATCACACATGCAGAAGATCCTTGCAGGTAGCCATTAAAGGACAAAGTCAGTGAAGCTGCACCATCTTTCCTGAGTGGAATACTGCCCTCTGAGCTGCTGGCTCACAGGCAGATACTTACCCTTTTGGAAAGATAGGCTATATTCTGCCTATGAAATAATCTTCAGCACTGTTTCTCCAGATTAACTCTTTGAGATGTTTATTTGGAGAATTACTTAAAGTTTAAAAAGAAGAAGAAAAAAAAAAGGTAGTAGTCTCACCAACACTTAGATTGCAGGCAGGAGGCCTCCTGCCTGCTAACCCTTCTTGTTTTCCCCACCCTGTGCCAGTGTCACTCCCCCTCATTTTTGCTGGCTGAGCTGTGCAAGTGAGCAATCCTCCCAACTCAAGCAAAACGATCTGGGTTGGTTCAAGCTGTGAGACCGGTCTTCGTGTGTTTTGATGGAAGGGGATTTGAGGAAGGCAGCAATCCCCAGCACCGGGTGCTAGTGAGCAGCTGGGGTGGGCTGGCAGGAAGGAGGTGCGAGCTTCTACTGGCACAACTGGCGGTGGGAACGCACATTTATCTCCTTCCTGTGTATTGGCTAGAAACAGCTTTGGTTGCTTTCTCTTCTTCCTTCAAAACGAGGAAGTTGAAATAACAACATTGGTTAAAATTTGTCTCCTTTCTCTGAATATCAATCGAAGAATAAATTAGGTCATTAATTCTCATGCATAAGCATATAGATGCGGCATGAACCATGGCAGTAGTTCAACCTCCAGTGCTGGTGTTCTACCAAACCCTCACTTTCAGTTTTGATTCTGCAAGCATCTTGACCTTTGACATATATTTGTTTTGGTCACAAATCGCCTTTCTGATGGTGGCGAATGACCATGTATGCAAAGTCTCCCTCTCAACTCTGCTATAACACATCTATTTGTTTGATAAGATATCTTCTAAATAAATTCCTAATATATTTCTCCAGATTAGCACAGGGCATGCTTGGCTTGTTTTCTGCTATGTTTTTCCCCCAAAGAAAAATAGAAACGGCTGTGGGCTGTGTTTTGTCGTACTTTGGATTTTCTTAGGACAAAAGCAGTGTATCGTTGATTTGGTTTTTTTCTTCCTTTTGACTTAATACTGAATAATACCAAGGAGCATTACACAGATCTGTTTTCATGTCCCATGACAGTGTAGATAATCTTTCTGTTTTCAAGATCCTGAGGACAGTAAACTAAGAATCTATGTATCTCAAGCTCAGTGTTGAAAACTGCATTTTACATATAAGCCTGCAATATATTGTATCATGCTTACAGCTATGGTGAACCACACTGAACCGGCCTTCAGCAGCAGCTGGTTTTGCAATTTTGTGATAATTCATTCATTAATAAATATGCAGCATCCCATGGCATATATGGGAATACAGTATACATAAATCAATCCATCCATAAGCTTTTTGGCTGCGTTAGGTTGGCTTGTGGTGCATCACAAATTCTCTTGTAGGACAAACTATTCTTAGGTTTCAATGTAACAGAAATGCCTGTTCGTGAGTTGGGCCCTTGTGTGATCTAATGGGTGGTTTTGGTTATGGTTGCGTCAGGGTTGCCAGTTCATTTCTGCCTTTTCTAAGTGACTTGGAGGAGAGCAGATCCAGCACACCAAAATGAAGCTCAAAGGAGAGGTTGCAATGATGGTTCCATCATGTGGAACGCAAAATGGTGTCAGTAGTTTCTTCATGCCAAACTAAGTCTCTTTGAACCTGATCCCAGTTCATTCTTATATAGGTCCAACATCTGTCCTCTACAGGGCAAGCATCAGGATTTATTGTGCTGTAGGGGATTCTTTAATTGATAAGGAATTGTACTGATACATTTAGCAAAGTACCTACTAATAATAAGAAAATAAAAAAGCTTCCTAGCAGCACTGTAATGTGCTAATAGGTTTTTTTCCTGTAAACTCATGAAAGATAACTGTCTATGTATCAAAACAAACAAGACAGCTCAGCTGAAATTCAAGTTAGGAATGATGCATTCATAAACTTGAGAAAAACAGGAAAGGAGAAAAAGGCAATAAAGAATGGAAGATTTTTGTCTGAGTGGCTGCTGCTATTCACAGCTGCACAGAGAAATCAGGGAACCTGGTTTATTCGCTTCATTCTCCTCTTTCTCCTTCCCTGCAGACTTGTCTTGAGTACTCAGAGAGGTGGTGGTTGAGAATTCATGGAAGGAAAATAAATGCTTATGCAAAGTGAGGGATGCATACTTTTGCAGCCTTCACCTATGTGCAAGGGATGGGTGTGAGAGTGTACAACTGTTTTATGTGCCAACTGATCTTTAAAAAGGTGTGGTTACCGCAGCAACTGCCACATAGTTGTGATTTACAGCATGACAGTTCTTGCATGCTCCACAGCACAATCTCTCTCCCTCTGGTTGGAGTCTCTCTGGTTAACTGGTGCCCATTTGGTGCCACCTCCACTACAGCTCCCACCTCTCCCCACAAGGTAACTGATGGTGTCATCTCGCATCTCACAGAGCGGAGGCAGGTGGTACGGACCAATGGCTGCTTTCGTACCTTACTGTATTTTGGCTTGGTCAGAGTGTTGATGACCTTGAGGTAGAAAGATCCCATGGTCACCTCTGTGATGAATGCAGTGTAGAGCGGCAGCCGCGGGATGTTTGCCTTTCAATGTAAGAGGAAAGAGAAACGAGTGCAGAAATCAAAGAAAAGCTTAATTACAGTTGCTTGCAATTAACCTAAAGCATCTTATCTTCTCATCATGGCTTTCTCACCTTTGGCTTTTATTTGCAAGGCTATTTTGTGTCTGTGCTGATAAATTACATAACTATGAAGCTTCTATGGTAATGGTGGTGCAAATGTGTGGCTCTGATCAGTGCCATGCATGAATCCATTTGCTTGTTGAAGAGTTGCAGTTTTGGCAGTGTGTTACGTAAGGGGGTGATTCTGTTGAGTAATAAATTCATGAGACCCAGGGAAAGGCTGCTGCTGTAGTAAATAGATGCTGTAGCAAATAGCTGCTATCCATACTTCTACAGACAGATAAAAATCATGCATAAAAGAGGTCCTGCGGCAGTTTCACTTTCTTGGTTTTCATAACTAATTTGAGCTACAGCTTTTAGTTTGGCCTCTTCCTTTCTGTTTTGTCCACAAGCATTTTTATGTCTTGCTAAGGAGAAAAGTAATCTTGAT
The DNA here is from genome assembly GCF_034638445.1 of Ciconia boyciana. Classification (NCBI taxonomy): domain Eukaryota; kingdom Metazoa; phylum Chordata; class Aves; order Ciconiiformes; family Ciconiidae; genus Ciconia; species Ciconia boyciana. The sequence goes on along the minus strand of NC_132935.1, from coordinate 55,075,931 downwards.
GACTGAGTTTTCAGAAAGGTGCATTTTAATGAAATCATGGAAATACCTCGAGGTGGTGAGATTGCAGGCTGGCTTCTTTATTGTTGTACCTCAGTAAAACGTGCATGTTTGAAGGGAAAGATGAAGGCAAGCCTTCTGGAAGACAGGTCTACCTTGTCCAAAGTAGCAAGGGGCACCCTTAAACCACTTCGGCTTGCCTTGGTAAACAACTAGATTAAGTTACCTCAAACTCTGCCATACCACTGGAAGTGAATAATATTTTCTTTAAAAAAAAATGTGTATCTCTTCTAAAATAGGCAAAACCTAAGCATAAAAGAATAAGAAAAAAAAACAAGAACAGAATTATGGGCAAACAGTAGACAACTGCCTTACACTGGATTCAGAAAGATGTAAAAGCTCTTACAAATCTCTTATGCCGGTTAGTCCCTTCAGAGAGTGAAAGTACAGAATGGTAATTATCGCAGTTTTCTTTTTGGCTTTCTACTTTAGCTTTTTGCATGAGCAAAGCAGAAGGGATATGCACATTAATAAAGCAACATCAAAGGAATACAACCCAGCTGGAAAATAAAGGACTTTCACAATGCCGTGTAAAGGAACATAGGGAAGTCAGCTTAATAGCACAGATCCTGTTTGACATAGAATTAGCAATCACTGCTGTAACAGCCAGGGAATACTTGAATGCAGCGTCAGCATGATATTGTTATCATAGCATACATCTCCCGGGCCTCCTTGGCTCATTACTGGTTTAGATTTCACATATAGCACTAATAATTCGACAAGCAGCATGGCAGCAAGAGACTTCTTAGTAGTTCATATCTGTGAGGACATAAGAAGCTGGGGAGTAATGACACTAATTTTGTGGGGTTTAAAGTTAAAGGAATTCTGCCAGCTTTTCCCAAATCCCCTTGGAAAATGCTTAAGCTTTAAAGAGTACAGTTAGGAAATGGTTGGAGAAAACTCCCACTAAGTTAAAGGGGAAGAAAGCAATTGGCTTTTTACGCATTTTCCACTCCATAAATATACACTTTCATGTTCGTATACTACAAGATATTTATGTAACACAATATTATTCACGCCTTATGCAACAGTTATTTTTCATGAACTGAAGGCAGAGAATATAAGGTGGAGCCAACTCTTCAGTACTTTAGGAAGAAAATAAATAGGATTAGGTGTTGTTTGCCTTATATCAAATCAGTAGCTCCTCTTCCTGCATTTATCTTCCAACACAGCAAGGCAGTCTGTGAATATGCAGCACAAAAGGGAGTCACAAGCCCAAGTAAAAGGTGAAAAAGAGTTAAATGTTAAGAACAGAATTAAACCAGTGTTTTGCTGCTGACTGTTTCAGTTTGTGCAGCTAAGACGTAAGCTAGTGTGCAAATCATTTGACCTTGAGCATTGTCAGTGGAGTCCAACTAGAGTTATGCTGGCGAAAGTGAGATAAGTCTGGCGTCAGATAGGCACATCCTTTTCCACAGGAATAGGTAGCTTACATAAATCGGTTGAGCCTTTGACAGTACCTTTTTAAAACAACCAAACAACCCCCCAAAAAAACCCTCCAAAAACTGGCAAGTTAGCTTGTGCTTTGTAGTTGGACTCTACAAAACAGAAAAAAGGGGGGTGAGGTTTTAAAATCTGAAGTAAATATGAAGAATTTCCTCAGGACTGGAAAAAAAATTATCTTATTAAAAATAGCCTGTGGATTTAGGTGGATTTTTGTAATGTTAACAGACCATATCAATTTTTTTCTTTTTTTGGTACTTGTACACAGATAAAAATAAAGTGAGGCGAACCAGTTAGTGTACACTCATGTGGCCATTTGGAAGAGGACTTGAAAACAAATTGTACAAAGAAATTATTTACACATAAATTGCTGGAGGTAAATGGCTTGTAAAGCTTGGATTCATCTGTAAAGGGGAGATATGTGAAAATTGCAGGTACTTTGAGGCCTAGAGCTTTTAAGGGCCACTAGACCTTGTTGTCACAAGGGAGACTGTAAACTTTTGTAAAAGCCACATAACAAAACCGTTACCTCTGTGTAAAAAACAAAACAAAATGAAACAAAAAAAACCCCCACCCCAAATTTTTCAGCCTGTTTTTTTGCTCTTTATGATATGCAACATTTCCATGGAGACTATGACTATTTTTTCTCCAAAAGATTATCTTGACAATGCACACTACATTCATTTCAGTGGAAATACTTCTCCAAATAAATGGACAACCTGGGTAGTGTTTCTTGCTTTGCTTAGTGGCTTAATTTGTCCTTGAAATACTGATCGCTGTGCCTGAGAAAGGTATGGTTTCTACACCTTTTAAGATCATAATTCCTGCTGATACAAAATGTTTTTTCTGAAGTATTAATGTATTTTGACGTAAGTCTCACCCATTTGGCTTCTGTGAAAACTGTTTGAAACTGTTAACTTTGATTAACACTGCATAATTTCTTATTCAGGTTGTCTGAATTGAATGTAGAGGATACTGTGTCAAACCCTTTTCTTGCCCACCTTTGTTTACAACAGCAGTATAGAACAAAAGGAGCAACAGAAAGGTGAACCTGGGTTAATTTTGGAAAATGCATGTTTATGTTCAAGACCCTCTAAATGAAACCAATTTGTTATATCACCTTTTTGGCACATTCATACTGTTGAACGTCTGTTGGAAAACTTGTACACTTAGAGGTTTGCATGTGCTTAGATAACATTGAATTTGGACCTCTGCAGCAATAAAAATACTGATATGCAACATTAGAAAGTCTGGAAGACTTTTTTTCCCATATTCAGAAAACTAGACTTTTTTTAACCTCAACTTTAAATCTTTTGATTGGAAATCATGCTCCTGAAGAAACAATTCAGGGTGTACTGCATGGGGCCAATCTTTTAATCTTAGATATATGAATTAGGTGCTCAGATCTGAATTTTACCAGGACCAAATCTCTGTTATTTTGTCTCATTTCAACTGAGCAGTCTCATTGCTTTGGTCCGATCTTCAGCAGGTGCCTGTAAACATAACTGTGTAGAAGTCACTGGAGCTCTGACTTCCCTTGAGAAGCTGAAGTAATCTGTGCATTTCAAAATATCTGACAGATGCTTGATGCAAAGTCAGTGTATAGCAAGTCAATTAATCTTTCTGTGCCTCAATTCATCCCTCCATAAAACATCATGCACATCTCCCAGGGTGTTATGAAGCTCAACAGATAATTATTAAGCACTCTGAGAATCTCTTATGGAAGGAACATAGCTGCTATACAGCACGGTGCACCTTTGCCTCATACTTGAGATCTTCTTAGTAGTTATATAAGAAAGATGGAGAAAGACTTTTTACCAGGGCCTGTAGTGACAGGACAAGGCACAACAGTTTTAGACTGAAAGAGGGTAGATTTAGATTGGACATAAAGAAGACATTTTTCATGATGAGGGTGGTAAGACACTGGAACAGATTACCCAGAAAAGTTGTGGATACCCCATCATTGGCAGTGTTCAAGGTCAGGTTGGATGGGGCTTTGAGCAACCTGATCAGTGAAGATGTCTCTGCCCATGGCAGGGGGGTTGGACCAGATGATCTTTGAAAGCCCTTCCAACCCAAACCATTCTGTGGTTCTGTGATTTAGTTTCAGGCTTCACGCTCCAAACCCAAAAGCTATCCAAGGTCATTCATGTCTAAGTAACTGAATTATGGACTGCCACCACTGATTAGACATGTAGCCATACTGACACTAAGGATTTCTCTCCTCTGGATGCTACTGCAGTTTAATCATACGGCTTATGATGAGGAGAGAGGCATTCAGCTCAGAGTCATGAGGAGGAGGCAGAGACTAGTGCATTTCTATCCTGCCTGTTTGCTCCTGCTCAGTACAACAAACTGTAAGGATTTTATTCTGCACAATAACTGGAGTTTCTAGAAAACTTTGCTTTGCTTTTCCAAGGCAACTGTTTCTAACACAACAGCTTGTGTAAAATACTTTGTACCTGCATTAATTCAACAGCCTTTTTGCTCAGTTTACAGCTTTTCCCCAGCTGTACCTTGCAGATCTGTTTCACAACCTGAAATTGTCTTGGCATTACCCCAGTTATTTCATTTGATGTGACGTTTCTTGCACTTAGAGGACCTGAGAAAGCTACACATCGCTTTGGAAGACAGGAAGCAAGAAAATGGTATAATAGGCTGCTCGTAATACCAGTTGTCAAATGAGTTGGAGATGACATATCTGGCAGCCCTGGATTAATTTTTCTTTTTTTCTTGTGCATTCAGCTTGGAGGCAAAAAAGGATTCCTGTGTAATCTGGGAATTACAAGAAGTTTTGTAGCTTAGTTTTGATGTGGTGTGTACTTTTGCCTTTTTCATCTTTGACAAATACGTGTTACAGAGACCCTAAACCAGGTTCATGTTCTTTGAAATCAGATTAAATCAGGAGTAAATCAGGCCTATTCTTCCTTTCTCCCAGAATACTTCATCTGCCATTTTATATGTCAGGAGGTTGGTTACTTTTATTCCTTCTCTGGTGTATCTTGCTAAAATACTTGTCTGTATCTGGCTATTTCAGTCCCAAACCCTATGCCTGCCTCTCAGAAGCAGAATGTATTGCTTTAGGATATACTTGATTTGTCAATTATTTCCTTCCCAGGTGCTAGTAAAACATCTGTCAGGCCACAAAATATGATGCAGGTACTGAATAACTGTGTTACCTTCTGCTGAAGTGCTAATGCAGCTGCAGATTTCAGATGTGTAATCAAAGTCTCCAAGTTTGTGAGCACAGTTGTTGCTAAAGGGGGGAAAATGTCATTTGGGTGGGAACCTGCTTGAATAAGAAACCTCCTGAATTTCTGTTTGTTTTTTCTGTTTGGTTGGTTTTTTGTTTTGTTTGTTTGTTTGTTTGTTTGTTTTCTTTTTTTTAATACCAATATTTCTAATAAATAGAAAAAATAAATTAATGCTGTGCTTTCTGTTTAGATAGCAAAATAATTAAGTGGATTTAATGAAAAGGTGTATATTTTAGGGTTTTTTCTATAGCTGGGTTTAGATGTTCAATTTGCCTATGTTAGGAGAATAACTATATTCTTTGTGTGATGTTTCTATGAAGGAAAACCAGAATAAATTGTTTCATTAAGGAGTTGTTCTTTTTAAGCATCTTATATTAGAAATGCTGAATAAAATTTGAGTGATAAGAAATCTGTAGAAATAAATCAAAAATCACTCTTCTCTTGAAGAACTCTAAACTTCTTTTTGGAGTAATTCTGATTAGGCTATTGACTCTTCTGATAATATGCTGAACTGTTGCATTCAATTGATCGTTTTATGTTGTATAGCATAAGATATTCCTGTAAGACTGAGTGGTTGCCTTCAGAAATTAACTTCAATTTAGGTGTAAATTCATCACCCAACCCCTGGTGCTGGACTGTCCACTCCACGTGGACTTGTTAGCTGGGACCTCTCCCTGAACAGCATAACCGGCCTGTTCCTTACAAAATTTCACTGAAGAAAGAGGAACCACCTCTCTTTTACTGAGCAGCCTGGTAGATCAGGACACAGTCCCAGGACATGGAAATCTCTGGCTCAGGTCTTTCTTTTGCGCAAATAAACTTGTCTCTCTACCTCCTGCCTACTCAGTATCTCCTACCCTTTTTGCATGTGTGCTTAAGTGTCTTTGTAATGGCAGATGAATCTCTTTAGTGATCTATTGAGATACCAAAGCATGCTTTCTCTTATTCAATAAATATCAAATGTGTTCATGTGTGAGAAACACTTCCAATGGCAGAAATTGTGACACCCTGTGAAGAAATACTTCATAATTTGTTTGAATCACTAACAACTGATAATTTTTTAAACTCAGCCCTGCTATGCAGCCCACCTTGGTCCAGCCTCTCTCTCTCTCTCTTTCCTTTGCAGCACCAATCATCACCACCTCGTGTTCACACAGCAGGTCCAGGCTTTGCCTTCCCTACAACTGCAAAGCTGCAAGCCTCTGTCACCTGGGCTCCCCTTTGAGCAATGCCAGACATCCACTTCACAACTTTTTCTTCCCCCACAGTTTGGCTGTCTCAAATGCTAAAAAAAAATCGCCACTGTCTAACTCTAGCCCTGCATGATGTGTCACCTGCTATTACTTGTTCAGCACAGAAGCATTACGTGGACTTAGAAACTTTTTCTGTGCTGTTGTGTGGTAGGGCACAGGGTATGTAGGGGGTCACAGGACGTGCCTGTATTAGCCTCAGGGAGTGATTAGGTTGGCGGGGATCTCTGGAAGTCCCTCCTGGCCCTGCAGCAAGTGTCGCACAGGTCTGCCTTGTGGCAGTGGTGTTCTGAAAAGTCAGCAATGCAAACTTTCATCTCCTCAAGAAAAATACGACTTTTGTGCCCAGAACTTTGACAGCTTCACTTTAACTGCTTGTGCGCTGAGTGAAAAATGGCACTATCTTTTCCCACTTCAGCTGCACTTTTTGCATGGCTTGCTTTGGTTGTGTTCTCAAGATGTGCAAATACAACTGATTCCTTTAGCTGTGGCAGTAGGAAAAAACTGACTATTGGATCCTAGAGGCAAAGGCTCAAAATAGGGACCCACGTGGTTAGCATGTCCAAGATTTGGGCAGTTCTGAGTAAAACGTTCAAAGTAGATAAAAGCTACTGTAAGACTCTGCTAACGTACTCCAGACTAGGCATTGACTGAGAAACGTTGCTGAGTACCTAAAGGCAAAGTGCTTTTGGATACCTAGCCCCATATGGGCTACTTCAATAAAAGCTGGGAAAGTTCTACCTTCTGAAATACCCGGAGGTGAATGGATTTCTTTAAGCTGTAACCTAAACTAAACTTGAATTTGGGACTATTCTTATGCTATTTGAGATAAATTTAATCCATTTTCAGGCTTTGTATGGCCTTGACTTGAAGGGCTCCTCACAACAGTGATTAGTGCATGAGCTGGAGCAGAGTGGGAAGCAGGCCCCTGGATCTCTGCTAATAAAATAAAACATTGGACCTTTTCCTGTGACTGAATTAATTTTCCCTACTCTCTCCAACAAACTGTCTTTAATAAGTTTCCTTCTGTCATTCACACTTCTTCCGAGTCACAGCTCACAAGTTATTTAAAAATTAAAAACCACCACCGCACTCTGGAATGTAATGTGAATCTTTGAAATTTGGTTGGGCATTTCAATTTCAAGATTAAACCTAGCAATCAAGCAGATGAGGAAAGATGATCATAGGTAACATAAAATGCACCATTTCTGTGTGCTGCTGAAAACAGGGAATGTATTTCTCCTGTGGGGACTTTCATGTATAAGTTGTTGACTTCAGCTAAAAATGTAGAGGGTAGAAATATTTATCTCAACCATCCATCAAAGCCTACTTGATTAAGGTATTCAGAGGATCTTCATAAATAGCGCCTTATCTCCTTGTTACATATGTATCCACGGTTTCCAAAAAGAGGATCTGTTCCAGGTGGTACGTTCCTTTTAAGTGATGTATTATTTTTTTAAAATGAAAGCTGAGTGTTGCTTTTATGCTGAGATGAGGAAAGGGATCTGTCCTGTAACTGCAAAAAACCACTTTGCAGAGCTCTACTGAAATGACTAAGCTTGCATAGGTGCTCACCTGGGCAAGGTGGCCCTGTGGGAGCAAGAAGGAGCCTTCCCACTTGAGAAATTGGGCTAAGCTGGACCAAGGCAGATAGTGATAGGTTCCTGCACTTAGAAAATCCTCATACCATCCTTTGGAAAGTGCACATAGCTTGTTTTAAATGCTTTGCAGTGAGAATTTTGATTTTCACTGCTCTTCCAGGAGCTGCTTTGTAGTCCAAGGGACTATTTTTAACATTTCATTTCTTGCTTCCAGGTTTTGTTTGCATTTTTCACCAAAACTGCTGTCTTTACTATAGAAAATGAAGGGCTAGAACCAATGAAGGTGAAGTTTGGGGTGCCATAGCAGGGACAGGACCAGCACTGAGTGTGGCTGAAGTCAGGTGCCCAAACTCATGAGCAGAGAAGATGGGATGAGTGAGGATCTGAGAGCACGCTGAAAAGAAAGTTATCCAAGGTCAATACACTACCTTACCATTATTACAAGTCTGTAGAGGACTGAGGTGGGTCTGAATCATACTCCAAGATACTACATCTCTGCTGAGTTGGAGCACCTGCCTGGAAAGCCCTCCTGACAACTTGCAGCTCATCCCTCCTTTGCATACTCTTCCTCTCCAAAAAGTCAGTGGAAACGGTCCTTCCTCATAAAATGTGCTCAGAAGGTAGAGTGGCATTAACCATCCTTAGGTAAAAAGCTTAGTAATTGGATTCAGTCATATAGTAAATTGTCATGGAATAAGCTGGAGAAACTGTCCTTGAAACAAAAAAGCAAAATCCGGTCTTCTGTAAACTCAAAAGAAAGCTTCAGTCACACGTCTGTAGTGGTATGTTTATTTCTGCCTTCTCCATATCACTGAATTACTAAGTTCTTTTCTGTATGGTTCTGTAAGTTCACAGGCTCAGAGCAGCCTGGTAGGTTTAGGGTGGGTAGGTCTAAACTGTTTGGGAGCAGGGGGACAGAATTCAAACCCTTTTCAGAGAGGGGGCAAAACTGAATCTGAAGTTTCTATGTCTTGAATAAGCATGCACAATTCTGTGCTATTTTATTAATGCAGTTCTGTCTTAACCATAATTTTTAAAACTTTTTTTGAAATGTGCTTGATGGTAAGAAGAACTGATCCTGTTAGTATACAGTAGTACCAATCTGAGTACGTTTTATTGGATTAAACTGCTAGAGATATGGGCACAGAAACGTTGAGCCTTAATTAGGTTTAGGTACGGCTGAGCACTGAGCTGCTTCAGTATTGTGGTTATTCTTTTGCTTGTGTGCAGAGGTAAAACTTTAGAGTCTAAGAAATTTCACCTCCAACACCAGCTGAGCTGCAGGATTGGAGGCAGTGCCTGAAGCCTGCTTGGTTGTTTTTTGGACCAAATCCAAAGTGATTTCTCCAAACTTTTTTTCTCTGTGGACAAAAGTATTTTCTTTCTTCTGCTTAAATGAAAGTGAGATGTGCAGATGCCCTGTATGCAGGCAGAATTTGTTTTTCCTTGGGTATTCAGTGATTTGACAAAAATTATTTGGAAATAATTTTTTCCTATAGCTGTTTGTTAAATGTTTCAATGTTGTTGCACATAAATTATTTTAAAATTTACACTGCAATGTCCTCTCTGAACAGGCAGTCTGGAGAAGTCATGATTTAAAAAAAAAAAAAAAATATTGAGAGGTGAGAAAACAGACGCATTCAGTAAGCAATTCTTCATTTCTCAGTACTTTCAAGCTTGCCATTCCCATACCTTTTCTTTGGGAAAACCAAGCTCCCAGTGTACAGTACCCATCCTATTAATGCTTCTTCTGAAAAGGGGTTGCCTTCATGCCAGCTGGTACTGGGGCTTCACTGGTTCTGAGTCAGTCTTTCTCTGAAGAAAAAAACGTTGAATGAGGACATGGGCCCAAGAACAGCAAAATAAAAGGTGAACTAAGGGCAGGCAAAAAGTAGCAAGGGATGGGAAACTGTTGGCTTGATTTTGGTGAAGAATTTGTGAAAGTTGCCTATACTTGCTTCCTGTCTCCTTCAAGCATTCACACGGGCACTTAGTTCAGGTGTTGGCTTCCTGGCTGTCCCATCTCTGCTCCTGCGCTTCAACTTGCACAGCTCATCTCCTGCCAAAACAATTTGTCTTGGTAGTTCCATTTTTCCTTTACATGTGACTGCCCTTTCAAGCTAGGTTAAGCCAAAAGGACTCAAATCAGCAGTGACGATGCAACTTAAAGGACTTTGCCTAATATTGTGAGCTGGTAGCAATGTCCCTGGCTCTAAGTTTGGGACATTTTTTGTCCAAAGAGGTACTGTGGCCTCTCAAGCATGTTTATCCCATCTAGCTGAGCCAGTCCATGAAACATGAACTTTCACGGTTCTCCCTCAATTACATGCTTCAAAACCCAGCACCTTCAGAGGGCTTGCAAGTAAATAATTGATGTGCATTAACCTTTGTAAATCTGTTTTGAAAATTCATTGAAACTGCTGAAATGTTTCTGACACCTCCTAGAGCTCATCTGAGTTTGGTGGTGGTGTTGCTATGGTACCTATCAAGCAAAGTTTTGATGCCATTTGTGTCTCAGTGTTTTAAAACTCACCTTATTCCACAGTAGAGACCAGGATCCTGAATGGGCTTTTGATAGTACCTGAAAAACTGTCAAACTTCCTAAGCATATCTGAGCATAGAAAATGCAATAATATCCATAGATGGCATTACCTCCATTCTGTTATGACACCAGGCAATGTCTGGTGTCTTATTTAAGTACACTGGAGGAAAAAGATCATTACTGTCATTCAATCCCATCTGCTCATTGTAAACTCCAAATGGAAGATCTTTTGGTGCACAAAATAAATCTTTTCTGCCAGGCATCAGTCAGCGATGGTTTAGTACAAATAAATGAATGCAAATAACGCTAACACATTCTGCGATGGCCTCAGATTTGCTTTGCAGATTTGTAGCAATCGTTTGTACAACCTTGAAATATTAATGGTTTCTTCACATTAAAATGCCTTACAATTCTCTCTCTACCTGTAAGCAGAGTGCTTTGTTTCCTTTACTGTCGACTTAACTACACACCTTCAGAATAAAAATAAAAGTGTAATTGAAACAGTATGGCAAAATAATGGCCTCAGGCATGCTGCCACTGGAAACCATACATCTAAACAGGACCTCTTCCTTTGGTTAGATGTGAGTTTTGTGTGCTGCCACATTGGTGGGAAAAGCATTCTTAAAATATAAATATACAAAATTCTATTATCACCACAATTTGAATTTGGGAGCTGGTTGTCAGGGGTAGCTTAATTTTCAGCTGCTGCATAAAATACATTTTTTTGCATTTCTTAAGGATGCATTAAATACTCAGTAAGATATGTAAGCAGGGAAAACATTTTGAAACAGTATCTTGAGTTGAATCCAATGTCCTTGGCTGGAAAGAGAGGAAAAGAGATCTCTCAAGTTGTCATTAAAATACGAGCTTGTCTGTTTTTATGATGAATGAACAGCACGGATGAGAAGGAAGAGCAGAAAGCTGAAAGGAACCCCTGAGGTTACTGAGATGCTGCAGCCACGGTACAAGGCTTGCTTGGGCTCAGGCTTTACTTCCCTGGCTCAAAAGATCATCCATTCCAGTAGCGTTTCTTTTCTAACAGGAGGATGAGGAAGTGGAACACTTCTTTTTCCCAGCGCTGGGTCAAGGCCACCGGTAAACCTGGGACCTGCTTCCATGAGTGGCAACACGGGGGTGGACTGGCCTGAAAAGGAAGGGAAGTGCATGTCTGAAGGCTTTGGGTTTCAGTGTCTGTCTCTGCATGTGTAAAGACCCTACATCTTGCTAACATCTGCATCTGTGGTCTTGCTCACAGCCAGGTTTGCCTTAAAAATTACCATAAGGTCATGCATAGAGACGGCTACTATTTCATTCTGCCTGCAAGGCAGAGGCATTCTGCACGTGCAGGTCAACTCTGCACCGGTGTTCTCTGTACTTTTGCCATGGAGTTTCTTGAGATAGGTTGCATGGTGAAACAGGACATATAGGGCTGTGTCTTAAGACAGACCCATGAATTATCTAATAACCAGTTTCTTAAAGCCTAAACAAACACACTGGGTGCCATTTAGAATCATAGAATCGTTTGGGTTGAAAGGGACCTTTAAAGGCCATCTTGTCCAACCCCCCTGCAATGAGCAGGGACATCTTCAACTAGATCAGGTTGCTCAGAACCCCATCTAATCTGACTTCGAATGTTTCCAGGGGTGGGGCATCTACCACCTCTCAGGGAAGCCTGTTCCAGTGTTTCACCACCGTCATTGTAAAAAATTTCTTCCTTATATCTAGTCTAAATCTAACCTCCCTTAGTTAAAAACCATTACCCCTTGTCCTGTTGCAACAGACCCTGCTAAAAAGTGTGTCCCCATCTTTCTTATAAGCCCCCTTTAAGTATTGAAAGGCCACAATCAGGTCTCCCCAGAGCCTTCTCTTCTCCAGGCTGAACAACCCCAACTCTCTCAGCCTGTCCTCATAGGGGAGGTGTTCCATCCCTCTGATCATTTTTTTGGCCCTCCTCTGGATCCGCTCCAACAGGTCCATGTCTTTCCTGTGCTGAGATTTCTCTGATCCCATGTTAACTATACTCATTTTGCACTATTTTCATGGCCATTTTAGACATATTTATGGGACTAAAGTGACCTCCCATCTACTTTAATCAGATTTTTTTCAGCGTCCCTCACTAAGCCTTAATATTTGTCTTATTTGGAAAGTGGAACTTGCCTTTAGTGACTCTAAAAAGCTCCCAGTTTTAGTGATATTGAACATTACACATATCGCTGTGGGGTTGTAAAATGATTCCACTGTGGCTAAAACTTCTATGTTTCTGAAAATGGAATTCTAGTCATCTGAAGAAAGCCAGAAAAGGAAAATCTGTAGTTGGAAAAAAAAAAAAAAAAAAGCCAGCTGCTTAGGTAGATGATGTGTTTAAAAATAGCCTCAGCAAAGACAGATTAGTGTATAAGGATACAGGAATGTATCAGTTAGGTAAGATAGAGGAAGGTAAAAGGAGAATGCAATGTGTCATATGTCTCCACAGTTTATTAGCTGGTTATTCTTGGTGCTTATTAGGGGTTTCCTCAAGAAAAGGCTTTGCTTCAAGGCAAGACCATCTCATGGTGACCAAGTACAATCATATGCCCATTGAGTACTCTTAAATGATGTGTGTGAAGGGAAGGGGGGAAGGGAGCATTCTTCTTTAAGTGGTGATTTCTTAAACAAAATACCAAAATAATAGGGAGAACTGATTTAATTTAGCCAACCGTTATGTCACCATAGCAACCATACATGATGGCACCACACTGGAAATATCTGTTTTTTCAGGGATTAAAATGCTGTTTCTTTTTCTTTGGGCAAAAAAAGATGTGGCAGATCCACTAGGAGCTTGCATTTGAAGAAAGAACTAGTTTTGCTTTGTTTTAAATATTGTGATGGGGAGAAAAGATGTGGATGCTTTGTGCACTGCATTGGCAGAGTTTCCTATATGGCCATATGTTATCTTCAGCAGGAGCGTAGGGAAAGCAGAACAATTGCACACTGCCTAACCAGAAAAAAATAAGTATTGACAGCTATTACTGGCTTTTTTATTTATTTATTTTTAACCTTTTACACTTACGGGTCATGGACCTAAAACAGCAATCAATTAGATGGGACTCTTTCTACTTACTGTCTCTTCTTCGGTTAGGTCAAAAAGCTACAGCTAAGCTATTCTTTTTATGATGTGATAAATAAATAGAATAAAAATTTTCGATATTTAAAGTGTGCCTACTGCTAGAGTGAGCTGCGGAGGTATCAAGAGTCAGAAAATGACCCAGCAGACTAACCAAGTGAAAGTGTTTTACCCAACTTGACGTCTTCAGTTGACGAAACTGCCCCCAAAATTGTGTAATAATAAACTGTTGGCCTGGGATCAGTATGAGACAATTTCACACGCCCGTTTATTGTCTATTTTTGTATGACAAATGCAGTTCTCACTGATGGCAGCAAACTGGTTTCTTACAGTATTTTAATAAGTTTGGTCAAGACTAGGAAAAATGATTTTAATAGCGAACAATAACCACTCTTAATCAGCTGTATTTGTCTTTTACAGAGCAAACCTTTAGCAATTACTTTTGGAAAGAAGAATGAATCCTTTCTAGCGAAGAGGTATATTTGTATGTATGTTTTACTATAGTCAGAGAGGACAAATGCTCCTTTTTTCTCCTCTAAGCAGGTTGTCACTAGGCTTTCTGAGCAGCATTTATGAAGAACAAAGTGAGAGAATAACTTTGTAGTGAAGGGAGGGAAAAGGCTGTTCAGAAAACCAGAGTGGGGCTTGCAGGGGTGCTGCGGGCTCCCCCGAGGATGCACAAACTTATCGCTAGTGCTGAACAAGACAGAGCAGTGCTGGGGGCAAGGGGAAAGCACGGCTCTGCTGCTGCAACGTTAAACCTTTTGCTAACAAGCTTTGCCTCACAGCAATGTCATGCTAATGCTCTCCTTCTGCACCAATTTTGGTGGTGCTGGAGGTACAAGGGGAGCTCTGCTTTATGCCACACAGTGTAGCCAATGCCTGTGTGACCACAGGCGTGGTATTAGCCAGGTCAGCAAAGACAGCTGCCGATCCTCATTTGGAATTACAAGTGGTCTGTCCTTTTGGGAAATGGACCATGGTAGGGACAGCTAGGGGTCCCAAGTCCAGGCATGTCTGAAAATGTTGTCTCTTTCCTTTAACATCTTCATTAATAAAACATTAATACTAATAACAGGCTCCATCAGTGGGTCACAGAGAAAAGGCAATCCCTGAAGCTTTGTGTCTTCTTTCAAAATGCTGCTTCTGTCTCTGAATGATGGATTAGCTGCTGAACAGCTCTGTCAGTGCTACCTAGCAGTGAACTGATGATACCATGTCCCCACAATTAATTCAAGTGTTGCAGCAAGGCTGACCTGGATAATTAATGTGAAATAGTATTCAAATTACCACAAGTATATTAGCTGTCTCTTTATTTTTTTTAATTTACTGACAGCAAAATCACTGAAAACACAGATCTTGGCCAGATAGTTTAAAGAGCACGATTATTCTGGAGTTGAGAGTTGCAGTAGGGCTGCCTTTGGCCAACTGTGGCTCTTGTAGCCATACTGAGTCAAAGCTGGCCTATTTTATCTCCCCTTCTGTACCATTTTTGCTTCCCTAAAGATGTGACGTCAAGTATTATTAATAGCCAAATTGTCTAACGTCTTATAAAAGCTGTGTATTTCCTTGGATTCCATTCTTTTGCTACTGGTTTTCTACAGAGGAGGCTATGGGATAGTGCTTGGAGGTGCAACTGCAGAGAAAATAGCGAATGGAAGGGGAACTTGATGGATTTTGCTATGAATTTCTGGCAATTTGTATTTTCACTCACAAAACAAAAACATAGAAGACTTCATCATTTAATAAATGCATTTCACAAAATATGTGAATCAATAGGAAATTTCAGCAAGATGAGTGAAGTTGCTAAATGAAAAGAGGTGGCTGTTTTGCAGAAGATGGGGAGGGGGATTGCTTTTGATTGTAGCTTTTCCGCTGCATTCCTAAAGTCTTCTAGCTACTTTCCAAATTGCTGCACCAAAATGATCAATCCAATTAATTGCTAACTGCCTATAAATCCCTAATGTTTAACCAGATCAATGGTTTCCCATTTGCTGTCTGTTTTCACAGTGTACAAAACACTGTGATACCACCCTGTAAAGAACATCTAAAAAGAGCAAATGCCGGTGGGAGAAAACCATGTAATACACAAGCGATTGCTCTATGACACAGTGTTTGCTACTTGCTGTATGACATTCCTGGAAAAAAACCATAAGCTATTGGTCTCTTTGGGCTTTCCAGCTGTCCCTCAGCCATCCCTTATTCATTGCTAATCTACAGTAGCAGGGATTTCGCCCACTGACTCTTTTCCTATGTGTCCATAAAACCCACAAAATTTTTTTTTTACTTGTCTCGCTTTGTTCCTTGCTCTTCAGTGATCTCCTTTACTCCAGATATAAACATTAGTGTGGGAATGGGAGAGTTACTTTTTTCTACAAGTAGCTTCAATATTATCTTAGGTCAATATTAATGTATTACAGAGTGCTACCATATGAACATTGAATTTTGTAGTATATCTTAACAGTAGTTCCAGTGAATCTTGTCTTGAATTTCCAGGAGAGTTGAGTCCTGTTGCTAAGAAATACTTATTTTTAAGTAGCAGAGCTAATACTTTTTTGCAGTGATTCTTTCCAATCATCAATTGGGCAAATCTCCTTTTAAAACAAACAAACAAACAAAAACCAACCAAACAAAAAAAAATCCCAAACCCATAACATTTTTACATTATGCATAAATGAACATGGCCTAGAAGGCTTCAAAAGTATTTTTCATCAGTAAAATAATTTTTGTATGCCCACACAATTAATTTGATGCCTTTCCTTATTCAAGAGAGATATTTTAAGCTGGTGTTTATTTCTTGCTTGATGTTTGGGTTATGGCTTTTTTTCCTTTCTTTCTTTTTTAAGATTCATCATGTAGAATAATAAAGAAGATACCCAGAAGGAGAACTTTTGTCTCTGTTTTTTCTTTCTCATTTTGGCTGGACTAATCACTGCATGTATAAGGGTGATTTGCTTGTTTGCTGTCAGGCCTTGAACAATGAAATTGTCTTGAAAGAGTATTTTCTTTTAAAATATGTTGGCTTTTGCAATAGCAACAGAAAGGCCTATCCTGAACAGTAAACAGTGTTTAGGTTGTTAGCACAATGATAGTGACCAGAGAGATCTATAATCAGCACATCTGAGCTCCAAAGCTGGATTTTTCAAAGCTGGCTGCTGATTACTCCTTTGAGATGTCCCCTTGAGATGCCTGCATGTCCTAGCCGGGTGACTGCGAGTGTGAAGAGTGTGCAGGAGCCTCACAGGCACAGGGGTTTCTATTCTCCTCTGTTTGTTCACCTTACAGCAAACGCTGAAATGGCTTTGACTGCTGTGTGATTTTTTTTTTCCCAAACTTTTTGGCTCCATGACCTTACACCTGCCTTGTAGAAAATCAGAATGGCAGGACAGCTCATGCAGTGGCAGTGTATGAATGTTGTTTTATTCGTACTTGTTGCAGCCATTGCTAAATGCCTACACAGCACATTGCCATAAGGGAAGCAAGAGCCACTGTTCCCTGTATGTTCTTTTGAACGTTCCCCATTGAGGACTCTGGCCAGCAAGTTTTTTTTCCAAGTGCTGCTGTGCTATAACTGATGCAAAGATGTCTCATATTGCAGTGCTCACTATGGTGCTGAAAACCTTGTGTTTATAAAACTCACAAAAGGCCAGTTAGCAAATGCACAGCAAAACTTTCCTGCTCATTGCGAGGGCTGCCCACCCTCCGCCTGCTCTGTGTGTGCCTCAGGCTGCGAAGCTTTGCTGGGCAGCCCCCCCGAGCCCTCCTTGTGGGTCCGTCTAAAGGAGAGTTGAATTTGGGAGGCCAGGCTGCTGCCATCACCCCCACTGTGGGAAGCATCTGTGGGGAAAGTCCTGCTAACCTGCAACACAGCTGTCTGGCACAAGCAGAGTGTCTCATCTTAACTCTTTTCTCAAGAGCCTCAAAATGGTACTCAGCATGCCTACTATGCTCTCCATTTCACTTTAGGCTTGTTTTACTAGTCTGCAAGTGCACTGCAGCTGATTTCAGCCAGGCTTTGCGATAGGTGGTGAGAAGCCACCATCTGTGATGGTTCCTGTTTGGTTCAGGAGAGCTCAAGGTGGGCTCTTCTCCACGCGCTCATCCGAGGGCTCTGCGCATTTGCCTCTGCTGTTTTTAGATGCTCTTAGCAGTGGGGCTGTGAGACCAGGCAGCTCCTCTCCCCAGCGTGAGCAGTTTCTTCTTCAGATGGCTTTTTCTTGGCTGCAGCAAGTAAGTTGCTTGAAAGGAGCAAAAGCCACTGACTTTGCTTAAGCTTCAGCAGTGGTGGCCACAACTAGAGGTAATTAAAAGAAAAATCCATCAGTGTTTTTGCTTTCCTCTCCCATGATTAGAGCAATTAGATCAAAATGCAAATCATTTGGAAACCTCATTGCAGTGCAGCACAGCTGCATCATTGGAAAGGCACCGGTTCCCCATGCAGGAGCGAGCGTCCGTAGAAACAGCCCCTGGAAAGGTGGCTCCTTCCCCACCACCAGCCACCACCACGGGACCTCATGCCAGCTGCACCAGACTGCAAATAACCTGCTGAGCTGGTTAAAGGGAGGTGTGCATCTTGCATGTCCCCTCCTTAAGCGATACCAACAGTATCTAAAAAGTAGTTTGGTGGGATTACGTCTTCCACATTCCCAGGGATTAGGCAGTGAGATGAGAGCCACGTTTGGGCAGCGATGGGGGAGAAACATAGCATTTCTGACCTCTTCGAGAATATTTTTTGTGAAATGTTACATTTCCAAATCTTTTTCTCTGCATGTCATATTTCTCCACCCACTCTCCCTTGCTTAGAGGTGTTTAAAAATGCTTGGAATGGAAACACATAGGAAAAATATTTAATCACAGCAGCAGCCCTGTGTGGAGTGTTCTGTTTAGCAAAAGCTCTGTATAATCTGCATGTCAGCAACCACTTGGAGACGTTACATGGGCTGTTATCTCTAATCACCCAAAGATGTTTTATACCTCTAAGGACAACATTGACAGCCTTTCCTGGACTGACACAGCACAATCTTTGCCACTTACACCATCTCTTGGAGTAGCAAGAGAAACATCTCTGTGCCTGATGCTTAAGATCTGGTAGATGTTGGTTTTAATGGCAATCAGCATGCAGCTGTTTTCACAATTGTTTAAAAATCATATTCAGAGTGTCTAAAAAAACTGGAGCAGGAATCAGTGTGATCCAATTTAGAATGCATAGCAACATTGGTGAACTAATTATAATTTTGCCACAAGCAATTGTCACAGTCATAAAACTGCCAGTCTGTTTGGTGGTGGGCAGCTTTCTATTTCACAGACATCTGGCAGAATCAGCAGAGGACGATTAGCTTGCCAGACTGCCGGCTGCGTGCAAGAACAAAAAATCTCAATGTTGAGGTAGGCTGGAGAAACCAGTGAATTCTGCAACAGAGATGGCGGGCTTAAGCTCTGCAAAATGGAATATCATTTGGCATTTAACAAACAAGGCTGTGAATGCATCATGTCGGTTCTTACAACACTTGTTGTTGCTCTTAAGCTATTCTCTACCCTTCAGAACACAAACAGTTCTGATATTTTTACACCTAAAAATACCGGAGGTGCTTTTGTAGCAGGGAGGTAAGCTAGCTTTGCCATGAATTTCATGTATTGGAGAGTATACTATTGCACTGTTTTAGAACAAAACTGAGGGTCAATACATACTTTGCAGTCTCCTGCATCCCAGAGATGGAGATATACCTCTGATAAGCCATATACTTACCTGAAGTCAGTTGGACATTTTCCAATAACACAGACAGGCACTGAGAAAATGCCATTTTGAAACAGGCACAATGTGAGAGCATCGTTCTTTCATTGCAGAGCTTCCCAGCCCAATTTCAGTATTTCATTTCAATGATGTGGCAAATTTTATTTCAACTTTATACGATAACATACAAAATGGAAAAATATTTTGAGCCTTTCATATGGTGTCAAGGTATTTAAATTCACAAAGAAAGGAAATAATTTCTTCTTTTTTTTTTTTCCTGAACATGCAGCAGAGTTCTCTTTTAAAATCTCTACATTTGCCAGTCAGACATTACCACCAGGTGCAGTATGGGCAAGGTCCTCCCTTTCCCACTCAGTGCTGCTGCCTGAACAGCCGCGAGACACCTCCCCAGCAGGCAGCACTGCTGCCATCTCGTTGTTTACCTCTGCAGCAAAAGGGTATATGCCATACCCCTTCTTTTCCCTAGATGCACGATGTGGTTTCCTATATAATAATAAACTAAGTATTGCAAAATTTGTAACAGTTTACATGAAGAAATTCCAAAAGACAGATCGATTTTAGTAGACAAAAGTTATCTGAAGCAATGAGGGCTTTATCTTACTGCGCTTGTACACCTTGTCTCAGTGAAGGTTGTGATCTTTTAATTCTGTTGCTTATTGTATGCACATCATTTATGGAAAGAAATCTTTTCATTTCAGTGGCTGAATGATGATTGTAGATCAACTCTCTGTATCAAATGGGTCAAACACTTACCCTTAAAGCAAAACAGGACTGAATGCAATTTACCTACCTAAACATTGATCCTAGAGAAGGAGGCAACTGGCTTCTTTCCTGGAGATATTTTGAGGCTACATTATCCATAGTCGGATGCTTAGTTCAGGGAAATATAAAGGACAATTAACTAAATGAGAAAATTATTATAGGGCAGGATAGACATATTTTCTTTTCAGAGAGAAAGTGAAGACAATAGCACAGGTTTGTCATGTTTCTTTTCATGGTTGTGCTTGGTTGCGTTTTTAAACTAGCAGGAATAATAATAGTAAAATAATAATTTAAGAAATAATAATAATAATTTAAGAAATAATAATAATTGTAAAAGGATTGAGTAGCTGGAACTTTGTCCATGTTGGAACTTTCCCTGGGGGTCAGACCTCCATAAGACTATGTCTGTAGGTCCCTCCCTGAGCTCTGTTTCAAATACAACACAGCTTATCTCGGTTTTAAGCAAAGGCACTCCCTAGTACCTATAGTAAACAAAAACTTTATCTAGTCTTTAATTTGCAATGGTAAACTAAATTGGAAATTGGGAGTTTTCACCCACATGTCATGGCACAAATAACTTCTCGAAAATATTTTGCAAATATGAGCGAAGACAGACAGACTTTCACAGTAAGGTTACTGTTGAGATGAGTGACAGCAGAAGGACTTTAGTCTGTTTTGATTGGCATGGAAACGTGATTTTCTAAATTTCCAGGAATTTAAATACCTCTTCTCTGTTTTCATCTGCTAGTATGCATGATTTTAGCATATTATAAAACTCTGGCTATTAATAAAGCAGCACACAAAAGAACTCCCAAAATTAATTCTTATGTGAGAAAGAACATATCTTCAGAAAATCATGTTTAAAATTTTTTATATAAATGGTGGTAGTGGATTATGGTAGATAAGTCTCAACAATATTTGCAGTGGCTACTTACTATGTGCTTAAAATGTGTCCTTACCAAAATAGCAACTAGATTCAAATACCAGTTAAAAAGCAATTTTCACACATGGATAACTACTCCAAATAAAAATAATTTTATTTCTTCTTCTATAGTTATAGAAATGAAAAGAACTTAACCTCTGATATTTTAATGACTCTATGATTCAATATTCTATAGGTAATCCAGATAGCATATATTAAGGCCATGAACATTGCAATGAACGCTGTGTACGCCAGAAGAAATGTTGGGGCACTTTTCCATCTCTCCTTCCCTTCCCCCTCCCCATCTTTTGTGTTCATTCCTAGATAAAAAGTAAAGAAGGAACGAGGCTTTCTGTGTTGGCATTGTGAATTGCAGCACAGCTACAAAAAAACTCTTGTCCTTTAAACGACTGCTGCGAGTAGCGGACGGAAGTAGGGCTTGCTTTGAGCTAGGAACGGGCAGCGAGAGCAGAAAATAATGACAGAGGGCACAGATACTCTGCTGAAGGCAGCGCTTGTCCTGCCCATATGCCCTCTAACAGTCAACAAATTATTTGGTGTGGAAAACACTGGATACTCTTTCTGCATCGTTTTCTCAGTGTAAGAGAGAAGATGTAAAGAATAACGTGATGTGGGGGAAGGGAGGAGAGGTCTTTGCAAAGCGGTTTCCAGCATGCTGTCATTGAGGGGGAAAGGGAAAATGTTTTGGGAAAGCATTACTGCAGCTGAATAAGTACATTCAGAATGACCAGAGCCTCTCTGTAAGATGCACCTCTTTTTCCTCCAGCCTTGCTCATCTTTAGTGTATGTTGGCTCCTAGTAAGTCATCCTCTATGGTGCAGGAATATAACTGCAAGGTCTTCCCAGCACTTGTGAAAAGACTGACCCAAAGGTTGTGACCCTGTTGAAGCAGCACGCTGAAAAAGGAAGCAGTGTTTGTAGGGAGAGGCAATACCTTTTCCTTAGATTCACTGATAGAGCTGGAGTGGGGGAAATATGAGAGCCTTTGTGTCAGAGTAACTTTATCAGCTTCTTAAGGAACGGTGTCTGCAAGCTTGCCTTGTTTTATCCAGCTACCGTTACGTGCTTTTCTCTGCAAACCTTGATTTCCTTTTATCCTTAGGCCATCATGCTGCAAATCTACTGCTACATATTAAAAAGATCACATCATGCAGAGAAAAAAATGTGAAAGTCACATTCACTTTGGAATTCCAATTAATGCTTGATCATCACTCGCTCCTCTTTCATGTCTCTTGCCTTTTCTGGAGCAAATTTTAAAAGGACCATGGTTGCGGCAGAGATTAAACCCAGCTAAGCAGAATGTCAGCAGTGCATTAGGTCCTTAGCATGCTTCTGGGCCGATTCTCTTATTGTGTTACCTGATGTTTTTAACTAGCCATATCTTCTGAGATGGCTTTTAATCACATGCGTGAAGAGATATATTATTTCCTGCTTGTCTTAGGTAAGTTAATAATGTTAATCATGAAAATACTGTGTTAAATCATTTTTATAAGGTTATCTCAAAGTAAAACTTCCTCCACATGTTCTCTGTCAGGAATGGTGAGAGAGACCTCAGTTAGAATAGGACATCAAAACCTTAATCTTTGTACGAGTTCAGATACTGTCTTTGGAGAAAAAGATGATAATGCATTTGCCCTTCAGGAGCAGGGAGAAAGAGAATTCCCTGAGATTTCCTTTTATTTTGTAAATACTATTGAAGGAGGCAAACGATGGCCTCTTTCAGATGTGGAGTCCTCAGTCTTGGCATTTGCATTAGGAAAGTTGGAAACGCTAACATGACTTGATTTATATACAGGGACAGCAAAGCACTAAAATATATGCTTGCTGCTATAATGGTGAAATTATTGATGTTAAGTGACATAAGATCACAGGAATTTCAGAAGAGCACTGCCAAGGTGAGAAGCTGAGAAAGCTAGGCAGACTGAGGTAGGGAAAGTATATTTCAGACCACTCAGCCACTTCCTGAGAGGTTTGATTGTAGCCATTCGGGAAAAATAACTAGACACCATCAGAAGAAAATTGAAGATACTGTCATGCACAAAACCTGTTAGTAAGAGTGTTGAAGGTATTATATAAAAATATATAACCCTTTCTTATTTGAAGTGGATTTCTCTAAGTGGATTTCTATAACCATTATAAAGGAAAGCGCCACTGGACAATCTTTACTTTGAGTTAATGACTTCTTGGGGAAATGAGGAGCTTATCTGTGAAACTTAGAGCCACAAGCTGCTGGGACAAGGAGTTTAGCTGGATTCAATCAAGAAGCAAAAGCATACAATTTGGCCCTTTATAGACAGCTATCATGACACCTTATATAACTTAGTTAACTCATTATCTAGAAATTTTAAGTAAGTTTCATAAAGAGGGCAGGGAAATAATGGAAGCCATGGAAAGTTTTTACCCATTCTCCTAATGGCAAAACTTTTATGTATACACCAAAAATTTTAGATGAAATGACCCCTGGGAAAAAAAACCTCTGGTCCTGTGTTACTGCTCTGCTGGGGCACAATGGGGTGCTTTTGGGGAGGTCCATGGTCTTTCACTTCAAACCTGTCTGCACATTTCTGCAGTCTTCGTGAGCTTTACTGCCCCACTAGCTGCATGGATTGAGCTGTTTGTGTGAGCTAAAAGTTTTGTAGAGGACATGTTTTTGTGAGACTATTTCCTGGTTTTCAGGGGTTTGAGAACAGCTGAATTGAGGACACAAGGGAAGTAATCTTAACTTTGGGTTAATGAACTTTTGGGGAAGTGTTTAACCATGGACTTCAATGCCATGAGGTATCAGGACAAAGAGTCTAGTTGGCTTCAATTAAGAAATATTGTGTAAAATTTGGACCTTTGTAGAGAGCTACAGTGACACCTGCAGAACAGTTCTCAATCCAGGGACAGATATGTGTAAAATACTTAGCTTTGGCTTTCTACAGATTTTTTTAAAAAATGCAGATGCACTGTAAAAATATTTTTTTTTAGTCATACTTGATATGGAATATTTAACTGCATAAGCAAATCCTTCCTTGGTGGCATGGTATTATGTTGCCTGTTTTGGGACAGATGTGTCAGATGAAAATGAACATGGCAAATGATTTGTCTAGTAGATTTTTTTTTTGCAAAGTTGAGAAGAAACTCCTAACCTGGAAAGGGTCTATTTTCAGTAAAATATTCCCAAAACTACTGGAGCTGATTAAACTAACCTATGAGTAATGGACCTTGCTGTGTGGTGGGCATGACAATTTGTGCTAGTGATAATGAAAATAATTTCTTGACAATTCATTTTTCTTGAGAATGTGATGTAAAATAATGTTTCTATCTTTTGTTGTTGGCAAGTGTTTTAGTCGTTTTTCAACCTACTCTGTCATCAAAAGCTTGAAAAATCCAGGAGTTCTGGGGAGTCAGTCTTCTAAGGTTTGTAACTCAGCAATTTTTCTTCATTGTTTTTTTCATAACTCTTCCAATTCATGACCTTTTAAACTGAAGCCCTGGAAAATTTCTTAGAAATAGACTTTTTTGTAGATTGCTTAGTTTCTTTACCTTTTTTTTTAATTCACTTCAAGTAAAGGAAATTTGTATTCAAGAGAATATTAATTAGTGCTAATAAAGTTTTAGAGCTGAAATGTAGATATACACAAGGTGGGGAACAACTTTTGGTGATCTATACTGCCAAAACAACATTTTAGTTCCATCTCTTGCTGAAACATGAAGGCTGGAGTTTCAGTGCAAGTTGTATACCTGTCTCCCAATGCTTCCTAGCTGTGCAATGGATGTTTCCTTGTCCTGCAAGCACTGCCTTTCTCAAAAGTCCCCTTCCTGGAGACTCTTGAGTTAATATCTCCTCTACTGGATAATCCCCGCTCTTCTCTGGAAAAGGCATGAGCCTTGGAAAACATTATGTAGGTCTTTGGTATCCTTGTGAACCCGGCTCTTTTCAGTTGGCCTACAAATGTAGGGAGCAAATGATTTGCAGTGCCACTTAATGGAGCTGTGTAAACTTTCGATAGTGTGCAAGTTATTAACAAAAGTGAGCTTTTTTTCTTCCTGTCTGTAAATGAAATCAAAGCATTCTTTTTGCTTATTTTAAAATTATGTGATCAAATTTGAAAACACATTTTAATACAATGGAGCGCTTGCTACTTACTCTCATGCTGTCTTCAGATACTAACTTGTTCATTAAACACGAATTTCAGATGTCTAAAATATTTAGATTGGGAGATAAGCATAGGCTTAAGATCACTTGTCTGAGCTCTTATGGTAGGAGCTTTACTTACTTTTTTCCAATGGTTGTTGTAAACAAAAATCATTAACTCCAAAACAGATTTCAGAGGAATTTTGAAAGGCTGTAAATACCATCAAGGAAATCTGCCATCATCATCTTAAAAGGATGCTATAGCATTAAGAATTGTAAAAGCACCTAACTAAATAAAGATATTACTCAGCATGTATTTGTATTATTTTTTTGCATGTGCTGCTCAGCATGTTGCACAGCTATCGTGAACAGAGACTTGTTGGGTGTTGCAGCAGAAGCAAAGAGTAGTGGTAGCAACTAAACCATGCAGCTAAGGAAACGCTGCTCAAAGCGCTGTCTGTAAACTCGCATCCATTATGGTGTCCAGTCCTACGGCACATGGGATTACCAAGCCTTGCTAAGTTTAAAGTACAGTAATCCTCTTTCATGCAGTAACACATGTAGATTCTTTATAACAGCTTAGATGGTAATTAGCAGGGGATTTTGGATTCATTGACTGGATACAAATATAGCATAGGGGAGGGAAAGGCCTAGGCAGCAGTTCTCAAACTAGAGGTCACTAATGCAATAAGGGTTGTAGCATTTATGGGGGTGGGGATGAGCCAGCAGAATTTCGAGGAGGGGTGAGTGTTACTAGCATTTGGGATTGCAAACAGGGATGGAATCTTAATCAGAAACAGATAAAGACCATCTTGGCTGGGAGAAGTTTCTGTTTAGATCTGTGTTTTCTCCGGCATTTTGTAACTATAGATGTAAATCCTCCGGGGCTGACACTCCAGCTGGCTGTGTCAGCGGTTACTGTTCTGTTTTTGAAGTATTAGGAGAATTGTAGCTGTTGAATCAGACTTATTAATTTAGTGTATTTTGATATGCCTTTTGAGAATGGGCCTGGGGTGAAGTGAGAAAGAATGAAGTGAGTTGACCTATCTCCACCTGACCTTGTTTTACCTGCAGAGACATTACCCCTGCAGTTAACTGAAAGACAACAAAAGATTTTTACAAATTTTAATATTCAGCAGATCGATGTAGTCACCAAATGAATCTTACTGTAAATGCATTGGCTCTTTCTGCTTACAAGTTTTCTGGTTTTTAGCTATTCAACAGGTAATAATGAAATATCACATCATACTTCTGGTCTCACTGCCAGCTAGCAAAGTAGAGCAAACACAGAGGAATTTGCAGGTTTAGGGTTTAAGGGAGTAATGAAAATCCTTTCAACTTTCTTTTAGTACTTGGGAGGAATGTTATTTTTGTAAGAACAAGATTCATATCGGCTCCAAATGCAAATTCAGATCCTAGACATATAAGCTGAATTCATACCTTTATGTGACTTAGAACCTATAGGTTCAGCTATTTATGTATCAGCCGTTGCATGCTAACTTTCTTGTCAGAAGAGCAAGGGGCTAGAGTATATAGCCCTAGGTGAGAGGTAGTTTTGAACAGTGGTTTGAATTAAAAAAAAAAAAAACCTGTTAGAAATTTATCTGAATTAGCATTTTATTATTATTTTTTTTTAAGCAACAATAAGGGCTTTATTTTGACTCTTACTTTGACTTGTAGTGAGCTTATAGGTTTGTTTACCAAGAATGCACTTTGGCAACTGTTTTTTTTAAAACATTTAATAAATGCTTTAATAAATAAGCATTTATTAAATGTATGAAAAATTCTCTATTCCTTCTCTGTCCTGCCCGCAAGATACTAACCAAGTAAGAAAAAAACCATTTGTTATATTCAATATATTGAATATTTTACAATTAAAAAGTAATCTTGTTTTTCATCAACACTTTTATTTTTTAATGAATGTTGCACATCTCATTTTGTTCAATCCTTGCATTAGTTTCTCCCTCTCCCTCCCTTTCAAAGCACTGAATAAACAATCCTCCTGCTTGAGGCTGCTCCTTGATGAACTCTGAGGTCTCATGGTTTTTATGAAAATACCTTCCCCTGTGCTGTTAGTGGCTTCCCTTGCTTTCAGTAGTAGCCCTGAAAAAGTGCACCAAGAAATATTTCAATAAATTTAAGACTGGAAGCAAAATGGAGATGACTAAGTCTATACAAACACTTGTTTTCTGGTTCAGCTGCCAAGATTAAGATGTATGTCTGGTCAGAAAAGCATACATTGAAACTTTACTTTTACATCAAAATGGCAAGTTATGTGCTGTCAGCAAAGGCTGGTGGCAGTGGGTCAGTGATCAGGCACTGCCTCAGATGGGGAAGTGCTGGATTCCGACCATCCTTTCCCACAGGAGATTTGATTGTCGGTGCTGTGAGCACTGGGTTTTGGGTTGGGGCTCTGGGCATGGGCCGCAGTGGCAGGGCAGCAGCTTCCCCTTGTGGTGCTGAGCTTGGCCTGACTTTGAGCCCCAGGGGTGCAGGTTGACCTGCTCAGGTAGATGTGAAGGTGCCTCCAGCTCCCGGCTTTTGGCTGCATAAGGCCCATGAGCAGCTGTTTCTCCTCTCTTCCTAAAGCAGATGTAAACACTACGCAAGCCACCCACAGAGTCATGCAGGAAAGCACATCTCAGGTTGGGCTTTTTTCCCATTAAAGCTGTCTGTCTTGTACAACAAATGTGCAATACTAAATACTTTATTTTGCAATGAAAGACATAAAATCTGTAGCTCTTTGGTCAAAAGATGCATCCAAGCCTTGATCTACTTCTTTTTTTTAAATTTAGTTTTCATTCTGCCCAACATTGTCCTGTATTTTTAAGACCCAATTTCACAGATAGTTTCCACACATCTGAAACAGCATTTTTAGATCATGAACTAGTTGTGGAATATTTTGACCTACTTCTGTAGATGAACCCAAAAATTTGAAAGGAAAATAAGTGTTGTCTTCAATGAATCTTAATACTATCTATTTTGGAAGAGATCATTTCTGTTTACAATCTATCTGCAAACTTTATCAAATCTGTATTGAATATTAATAGGGGAGAAAAACACAGAAAGAAACTTCCTTTTTCTCAAACTTCTCAGCAAAAAAAGATTTGATTGCAAGGTGTAACTATTATGCTGATTGCTCCTCTGTGCTGTTATGTTACCACTTTGCATTTGTATCTGTGCCACCACTCACCATGTACATAGTGCCTGTAACTTCCTTGGGGTTTATTTCTAGGAACCAGAAGGCACACTACTCTGTTGCACTGACAAGACATACTAGTATTACCTCATCCCTGATTAAATTCATAACACCCTTAATATTTCTTCTTGATGCTCAAGAAACTTAAGAGGTCATCAAAAACGTTCACTTTCTATCATGACTGCCATGGTTCTCCTGAGATCGCTTCCTCACTTGCTTAAATCACAATTAGGAATTCTATTTTTTCTCACTGCCTTGTTTTCAATTGATTTTCTTAATTAATGCATCTAAGCTAGTAAGCAAATAGAGGGGAACAGGGCAAACTGTGGGGCAGTCATTTCTTTTGTTGCTGTGCTATTCTGTTGTTTTCAGTTCCACATTAACTCTGGTTCATATAATCTTTTTTTCTTACTCCATATGACTCACAGGCTAAACAGAGCAGATGGGGGAGTGATTTCAGACAGTGACCTCATTTCTGCCCATACTACTTCTCAAAAAGAGACAGCAAACAACCTGTGTCTTACAAAAAGAAAAAGTTTGGGTGGTTTTTTTTCCTTTTACTGCATTATAGACATGCATAATTTTGAAAAGATAAAAGGGCAAAGGGGAAGAGTCTGAGCTTCCAACACTACCAGTGTGTTCTGCCATTCTGAGCTGGTGTAAAGAGCACTGTCAAACCTTTTTGGTCCAGCTACCTTGAAATCTCCTCTCACGCTATACTTTTAGTTCTCCTCTATGTGTGAAGCATCCAAAACACTATTTTATTACTGAAATAATTTTAAATTTAAACACATTAAATTTCTTTATAAGAGAGTTTCTACTCATCTGTGTGTCTGAAGTTAATCAGGTATTGAATTGGTTGCGGTGTTCAGGTCTTAGCTGCAGACACTATTGCTTCAGAGAAATACACATATTAATGACTGCAAATTGCTGTCAAAAAGTATGAGTTCTCAAAAAATCAGTGTTTACAATTAATAACTGTGCTTGGTTTTTTCCTTTATTGGTCTTTATTGTGGTCTTTATTGTGATGACTAGTCCAAGAGAAAACACAGCTGGATGAAACCTGTGGGATAAAAATTTCCATAATGCTGGAAATGTCTGACAATTTTTGTTTTCTATAAACTCTACCCCATACATATATACAGAGCAATGATCAGTCTTGAAATCATAGAGTGAAATATAAAACTGTAAGAGAAAGATGAGAATATAATTTCAGTAGCACCTTGGGTTTGATATTTACCTTTGCTACAGTAGTATTTGCATCATTAAGCAGACAGCACTCCAATCTTACTTTGGCATTAAGCTGACTGTCAGGAATATGTCCTTAAAGCTCACAACACTTTTGTATTTTCTTCAAATCTCCAACCCAGTGAGTCAAGTTTTTACAAAAGAACCTTCCTTTTCAAAAGAGGAATATTAATATACTCAGAGGAAATCTTTAAGGTTTAGAGTGAGGATACCTTGAAGCTTAAGAGATGAAGTAAATAAGTGTCTGTATTTTTAAACATATTTAAAGTGTTAATATAGAACTAGTCTTTTGACTTTTGGAAGAGATATGACATCATAAATCTAAAGTGTCATCAATATGACTAAGCTGTAACAGAAAGGAGCTAATTATTTTAATTTATTTAAAGTTAATTTCTCTCCATACAGTTACTTAAGGATACAAATATTAGTGAATATTATACTTAATTTGTTTAAAGAGCAAGTAGTATGGTAAAACCAGTGATTTGCTGCATTATAATCACAAATATTTATAAAAACATTTTTCAAATCATATTGGTTTATTTTTTAGATAAAAAATTCTAGAAGTTATAAAATTATAGAAAGGATGACATTAGTGATAGTCAATTACTCTGTGTGAATCTGTAAGGAATAATTATCATAAGGAGTAATTACTATGAGACACTGAGAGGAGAGTGGGGAGTTCTGAATTTCTGGTGAAATAATGGCCAGATTCAATAACACATGAACATGTGTTATGTCCTGGGAGTTGACATTGCCTTTTTTAAGGGTAATGTCGTGGTTTAGCCCCAGTCGGCAGCCAAGCACCATACGGCTGCTTGCTCACCCTCCCCCCCGGTGTGATGGGGGAGAGAATCGGAAGAGCAAAAGTAAGAAAACTCATGGGCTGAGATAAGAACAGTTTAATAATTAAAATTAAATAATAATAATAATAAATTTTAATGAAAAGGAAAACATCAAGGGGGGGTTGGGGAACAAAACCCAAGAAAAAAACAAGCAATGCAACCATCCACCATCTGCTGACCAATGCCCAGCCAGTCCCCAAGCAGCAATTGCTGCTCCCTGGCCAACTCCCCCCAGTTTATATACTGAGCATGATGTCATACGGTATGGAATAGCCCTTTGACCAGTTTGACTGTGCCCACTCCCAGCTTCTTGTGCACCTGGCAGAGCATGGTGAAAATCTGAAAATCCTTGACTAGTGTAAGCATTACTTAGCAACAACTAAAACATCAGTGTGTTATCAACATTATTCTCATCTTAAATCCAAAACACAGCACTGTATCAGCTACTGGAAAGAAAATTAACTCTACCCCAGCCAAAATCAGGACAGTATCCACCCCTTATTCTATACCATCTACATCATGCCCAGTTCCTACCCTTTCCAATACATTCCAATTAATCACCACCACTTTCCCTGTCTTTTGATATATACACACAGATATCATTCCCTTAGTCTATGGGCCATCCCGCTAAAATGTCCATTGAGTTCATTTAGTCCATGACTTTGGGCTCCCTTGTAAAAGTCTTTCACGGCAGGAGAGATGGTGTGTGGTGTTGCATTGTTGCATGCTGAAGCCAGTTCTGGTTCCATCACTGCTGCACATTGCTTGGTTTCACCAAAGTTCATTCTTCATTAATCTGGGTGATTCTTACTGTAACACTGTTAATATGGCATGTAGCAGCCATAAAAGTAATAAGGTACAGTATTATATAGCAATTAACATCATACCATTCTGTTCATTGGCTATTTTCACTCAACATCAAATCCCTTTGAGGTACACATTGGACTTCCCTATCCTTTTGCATCATCCACCAAGTGCACCCAGGTCCTTGAGCAAAAGCAATCCCACGAATGGGTTTGCCCGAGGCAGGCGTATCCTGGACTGTCTTCCCCAGCGTATTTTTTATGTGCACAACAGGGCTTTATCCCACTCCACTGTACATAAAAGTTTTGATTGGGCAGGGCCAGCTCGATTTGCAGATCCCCTAGTGTTGACTAACCAGGTGGCCTTTGCTAAATGCGTATCCCAGTGCTTAAATGTCCCACCACCCATTGCTTGCAGTGTAGTCTTTAACAGTCCATTGTATCGTTCGCTTTTCCTGGAGGCTGGTGCATGATAGGGGATGTGATATACCTACTCAATGCCATGCTCTTTGGCCCAGGTGTCTATGAGGTTGTTTCGGTAATGAGTCCCATTCTCTGACAGTTCTTTCTGGGGTGCCATGTCACCATAGGACTTGCTTTTCAAGGGCCAGGATAGTGTTCTGGGTGGTAGAATGGGGCACAGGATATGTTTCCAGCCATCTGGTGGTTGCTTCCACCATTGTAAGCACATAGCGCTTGCCTTGGCGGGTTTGTGGGAGCGTGATATAATCAATCTGCCAGGCCTCCCCATATTTATATTTCAGCCATTGTCCTCCATACCAGAGAGGCTTTAACCGCTTGGCTTGTTTGATTGCAGCGCATGTTTCACATTCATGGATAACCTGTGCAATAGTGTCCATGGTCAAGTCCACCCCTCGATCACGAGCCCATCTATATGTTGCATCTCTTCCTTGATGGCCTGGGGTGTCATGGGCCCACTGGGCTGTAAATAATTCACCTTTATATTGCCAGTCCAGATCCACCTGAGCCACTTCAATCTCAGTAGCCTGATCCACCTGCTCATTGTTTCGATGTCCTTCAGTGGCCTGACTCTTGGGTACATGAGCATCTACATGGCCTACTTTTACAACCAGGTTCTCTACCCAGGCAGCAATATCTTGCCACAATGCAGCAGCCCAGATAGGTTTGCCTCTGCACTGCCAGTTTCTCTGTTTCCATTGCTGTAGGCACCCCCACAGAGCATTTGCCACCATCCATGAGTCAGTATAGAGATAAAGTACTAGCCGCTTTTCTTGGTCAGCAGTGTCTAAAGCTAGCTGGATGGCCTTTACTTCTGCAGATTGGCTCGATTCACCAAAATTAACTCTATCCCAGCTGAAACCAGGACAGGTAACTTCTGTCAATATTTGGAACTTTACTATTAGAGGTGATCTCTGCCAAAATTCAATCGTAAGGGGGGACTTCTGAAGAGGTAGATTTTCTGAGCCTGCTCAGTTTGTTTTAGAAAAAACTGACTTGCTAATTTCAGTGAGAAATTAGCATTCCTTTAGTTTTTCCTTTTACCACTGAAGGTATTTCTCTTCATTTGATATCTTTGTATTGTTCTCTGTAGGAAGAATTTGTGGGTGGATGGTGAGACTTAATTCTGACCAAGGCAAACAGAGACGTGTTTATGCATTGACAATGTGCGTTCCACTTCTAACCAGTGCTGGGGGAAAGCACAGCCAAGCTGAAGCTGAGAATTAAATCCATTTTTTTACTTTATTTTCTTGTAAATTATCCCAAATAGCTGAGAGGGCTAGAGATTTGTGTTTTTCTCCTCTGTCCTGCCTTTCAAACACTGCACACAGCCTGCGAGTCAGTGCCCCAGATCAGAGGAGAGCGATGCCAAGCCCTGCCATGGGAGACTGGTGTTGCCCGGGGCCAGAGGCTCTCTGAACTTGCCAGTCGTCCTCAGCACGTCTTTCTTAATCCCCGCTGAGGTTTGACTTGTACTGGAGGTGGAGTTTCTTACCCGCATATTATTTCCTTTGTAAGACATTAATGTAGATGCTCTTCATCCCAGAAAATGAGAGGAAAATAAGGTCACTGTAGTTTCAACATTATACAACAAAGGAAACAGGAGATGATATATGATTTTATATACTTCTCAGAATATTTGTGATATGTTGGGTTTTGTGACCAGTAAGAAATATTTTCTTTTGCAAGAGGTGAACTTCTATTTGAGGGGCACTGGAAAGTTGATGAGTTATGAGCACAGTAGCTGTAGTTGTATACATAGTTCTGCAAGTAACTTTACGAACATACATCAGGCAAACAGATTTTTTGATTACTTGAGAATTGTTTAAACTCCTTTAAATGGTTGAAAGCTATTTGTTGTGGTGGGGGAGGACGAAAAGCACTTTATAGGGTAGTTAGGAAAAAATCCCATTACATCTGTTATGTAAATACCGTGAAATCAAATTAGAGCAAAGAATATTGAAGAAGGGGGGGTGAGAGGAATATTAAGAATTTCCTTTTCTCACGAAGCAGGTAAAATGCTTCATCAAGGATCTTCTCCCCCCAGTAAAACTTGCCCTGATTAGTTTAATTATGCAAAGATTAGTCTTTACTTCATTTCTCTAAATCACAGTAATGATGGTACTGTCAGACTACAGAAGAGGTACTAAGCATCTTATAGGAAGTCCTTTCTAAACCTTTGCTGCGAGCTCAGAATAGAAATGTTTTATTCAGTGTAATATTTTTCTTGAAAATTAATGTTTCAGTAAATTAAATGGAGATACCACTCACATTCTAACATGCAGATACTTCTCCCATGGATCCATATTCTGTTTGATGTTAAAAATGGTTTAAATTTTGTAAACAGAGAAGACCATTTTATGACTGCCGCAGTGTCAAAAACAGCTCTTGTACAAGCACTGAGCAGCTGATGTACTTCACAAACACTTTGCTTAACACGAAGGCTGTACACATGACTCTCTGTCTGTTGGCATAAGCATGGGGCAAAGTAGCCAGTTAGGGTCAACGTTTGAGTAGAATCATGTAACAAGGAGATTACTAGCAACTGATTATAGAAAGGTTTTATTCACCGGTGAGGATTCATATATTGAAACATCTGCAGTCTTTCACCATGAAGCCCAAGAGTAAGCCAGTTGAACGTGGAAGATGCTGAGGCTGGCCACTGGGAAAGGGGAAATCACGTGCCTGAGTCTCATGCTGTGATGGTGTCAGATCTGACAAGTCTGGTTATTATCAAAAGGTGGTAAACTGTCACCTGGACTGCTTTGCTCACTCATCTAGTTGTCAGGTCCAGCTCCCACAGAAATGTAATCTCGTCTCTAATGCTTTTCCACTGTTTTTCTCTACTGCAGTGTGGTTCTTGATGGCTCTATATGCTAAAAGACTATTATGGGCAGTAATGGCTTTCAAACACATTTGCTGCTTACTGATGAACTAGCTCCGAGGCAGGGCATTTCCCCTCACTCACTGCCTCTCTACATGTAAAAAAATACTGATAAAGGAACTGGGTGTCTACTTGCTAATGGAAGACTGAGCGGAGCTTCTGGCTGCTTTCTCCTAGTGGGCCTGATTACGAGGACTCACCTACAGGCACACAGAGGGAAAGGTGGCCATTATGTGTGCGAGCTGCTTATTTGCACGCATGCCTCCGTTCAAGTATTTGTACTTATTCAGCATTTGTACTTATTTAGTATTTGTGCTATTTAGCAAGTATTTGTACTGGCTAAAATATTTGTACTTGCTTATGCCAATAACAGGTGGTCAAATCCTCCCTTTGGAAAGCTCTGGGGGTCAGAGTACGACAAGGCAGCCTGCTCCCCACCTGCTCTGCACTCACTCTCTTGGGCCTGCCTTATGGGCCTCATTTTCCTGGTTTTGTAAAACCACTTTCTGATCTACTGGTTAGAGTTGTATAAACATACACATGCATATTGGTAATGACCAGATATTCCTTAAGGTTAAGCATTAAAAATAATCATATAAAACAAAAGAGGAGTACTGTGACAAATATAAATTACACTAGAGAAAAATTCCATTTTATGGTCCTCAGGGCTTAAAATATGAGGATTGTCTGAAATATTAGCTGTAATGAAGGGAATAATAATTTTTTCTGATTACTGAAATTTTTTCACAACTTCCAGTTACAAGGCACAGATTCACAGCACTTTTGACTAGAAAAATAGCCTTTTGCATCACAATCTCCCTTCTTTGGACATAGGGGATTAATAAGCTTTTTGTGAGTAATAAGTCTCTTTCATGCAGTAACATGTGGATTCATAACAGCTTACATTATAATTAGAGAGTAATTTAGATTCATTGACTGTATACAATTACGGTTTTCCCTTGTCTTGATTTCTCTGACCTATGCTTTAGATTGTACCTTACAATGCACCTCCTACATTAAGCATCATTATAATTCCCACTGACTACTGATGTATTTGCCACGGTATTTAAGAGATTTCTCAAGGGAATACTGCAAATCCTGTAAGTAAAAAATACCACAGTGCAATAAATAGCCATTTTTAATGACATCCATTATTCCCCCAAGATGTAATGTCTCAGGGGGCCTGAGTCCAGCAGAGACTCTGATTAGCCCTAAGCCCTTTATAAATCTGCCTCCACTTGTTACATATCATTCCTCCCCTCACAGGCATTTGAGATTGTCCCTCACTTAGCACAGCAGCTCCGCACAAAAGCACCTTCCATTTGGTTTTATCCTGAAGTCCTGGGAGAGTTTCCTGATTGATGGTAGCGTGTTTAGCCAGTGGACATTAGTGGGTTGAATTATTGCCACTAGCGTGCTAGCTTTCAGAAAAGTTTAGGTTAACACTTATCTTTGGCTGTGATAATATTTCTTTTTATTGTAATCGTTCTTCTAACCTTGTGTTATTTCTATCAAATCTGAGATTAATGATACAATCTGCTTTTGTGTTCTGTTACTGCCTGGGCACACCAAGTAGGAGCTATGACAAATATTGCTCTAGAAAACTCCTAAGCAGTAGCTAACTCTTGTTAGCCTAGTTAGGGGGAGTAAACACTCCAACTGCATGGAGAATTTTATGAGTCATTTATGAGAAGATAGTTTTAAAAGCGCTCAAAAAAGTTGGAGATCATTGAGGTAATAAAGATATAAAATCCAACTCCAGTTTTTGGTATCATCCAAAGAACATCATAGTTGCTTTATAACTAACCTATATGTCACAAATGTATTGGTGGATACAGAATAACAGGAGAACTCCAGTCACAGCAAGAGAAAAAAACAGAACTGAGGATGTTAACACATCATTCGGTGCTGTTCTATGACTCATTTTCCACCCCATGATACTTAATCACAATGAAATGCCATAAAGATACACTGAAAAAAGTGGGATGACAGCTGACTTTCAGTGATTTTTCAGGTAGCTTTTACTGGAAGCAAAACTTAAATATTGAATAAAAATTAAAAATAAAAAAAAATATCTGAGTTTCTTTAGAGAGACTGTTAAAGCTGTACATAAAATTGAACAATGCTTTTAGACTTCAAAGTCTCAGTCTCCTGTGAAATACTTTTGCACATCTGACAAAATTCTTGAGTGTCAAGTACAAACTCTGTCTTGTTTCTGGATTCCTTCTCGAAATATCACCCTGTGTGTTCACAGTAGATCATCAGAATGGGGGTCTACAGTGAAGAGAAGGGTGAAGAGAAGTGATGTGAATGTTTAATCTCCCTGTGATCGTCAGTCAATATACAGTCAAAATTAGTTTTAAAAGGCAGAAGCCTGTCACGGAACACTGATGTACAATTACCTTAGACTGTGAGGCCAAAAGAGAGCACAAGAGGAAAACACCGAAGAGATAGGGATGGTATGACAGAGGAGAACAACACTTTTTCCATTCCTTGGAGAAAAAAGAAATTCTGATTATGAAGGAACTTTCTCTGCACACAAGGCATAAAGTTCCTGCAATTTCATGGATAGGAAGAGAATTTGTGTATTTGTCATTGCTTGCATAACCACCACAAGAAATGATCATGGAACTGGCCCAGAAACATACCTACATAACTTATTTCATTTTTAAAGCAACTTCTGATGCACTGGATAGCAAGTGTACCAATAATGCTTTTAAAGCTATTTGGAAGAGTGGAGAAGAAGAAGGAATCTCCTTTCTGCTTCCCTGAGAAATGATAGCAAACTAAAGGTGTCGGGGGGAACAATTTAAGCTTTTTAAGAGCTGAATTGGTATTCTAATGGTATTTCTACACTTCAAAGAGTTTTGATCTTATTGACTGTCACTGCACTTCCAGGATTCTCTTTTTCATATATTTAATCCTGTAGGTAGATGGGTAACTTTGCAAATAACAAGAGACAGTTTAAACTAATATCCTGACAGGTGCACTTGCATTAAATAAAATAATTGGTAGATAACATAGGTGCTAGAGGATAAACTGGAAACAGATAGTAAAGAATCGAGGTAGAAGTCTTACAACTGTTTAAGGTTATGCTTGTTTCCACACATGAGCAATGTCACTGGCGATAGTAGGAACATTTTCAGTGACTGAAGGAGCATGTGTTTGCAAAACTGGGACCTTAACTACTCTCCATGGTCTCAGGAAGGTAAGGAAAACACATTTCCCTTCAGAAAATTTGAAAAGGAAGTATGTTGTGAGAAGAAATCTGAAAACAGATCCATCTAGATGGATTTTTTTTTCCTTAATTGGTAGAATTGTTCAGTGTTAGAAACCACCATTTTGCTTACAAAATGCTAAGTCCATTGATTGCTTTGAAAAATAAAGCAAGCTAAATGAATAAGTGAACAGAACTCCAAACTTTGAATTATTTACTATACGCAGATAGAAAATCCGCAGGAGGGACTGGAACAGTTGTTGTCTGAAGGTTCAGTTCACTCAGTTAATAAGAGCTTCTGGTGATTTGGTAGATATTTGGAGGAAAATAGATCTGGTGACAAGCCTGAAGACATTTCTCTAGCTCCAGGCTGCAAGAAATATGGCACATTTATTTACGAAGGAGGGAGGGAAAAGGAGACTGTTTTAAAAAAAAACAACCCACAAAAAAAAGTAGATAAACTAATGCTCCATTTTCAGCATCTCTCAGCTTGAAATATAGTGAAGCATGTAATGTCCCTGTAGCTACAGCAGGCTTCCTCATAAATACTGGTGACATGCTGAATCCTTTAAGAAAAGGAATGGAAGTCATTAGACTTCTCATTAATGGCATAGCTCTTGGGTAAGAGTCCTAACGACTGCCGAAGCATGAAAAGACACCCTGGCAACTGCTGATCTGCCAAAAGATTTCTTCCTCCCCTGCTATTTCCATTGGATCTTTTCTTTACAAGCAGAGAGGAACTTGAAATGTAAGATGCGAACCATGATGTGAAAGATGGTTCTTTCACATCATGAAAGATGCAAGACCTAAGTATGTATATTAAGCAAAGGCCTCATGAAAGCAGGAGCTTCTTTGTTGACACCTTTCCAGTCTCATTCAGTAACATAGTGCTTTTTGTCTTAATTATAGGTGCAGGCCTATAGAAACTGTAAAGTATGAAAACCAGAATGTTTTAAAAATTGCTTTTATGAGATTTGATTTAAGTCATTTTTTCTGATGTCTGTGACAGATGGTGAAAACTGAGATAACACCACAACTGTGTGAGGCAGAAGTAAATGTAGATCTAAAATGACTGAAAATGCTTGCAAAGATTAATTGCACTGGAGGGATATGCATGCCATAGCTGGCACAGTCTCTCTATATCATACGTAAGTATATTTGATTATATAAGTTCAAAAATAGCTTTTGTGCAGTGACTCAGATGCCTTTTTATTTTTGATATGCATTAACTTTCATAAATTCCTTTGATGTAAACCAAACTCCACATTCTCTGCATCATCAGTAGGACTTCTTTGGATATTTTGTTGTAAAATGTAAGAAAGAGAATATGCTGCCCCAGCTGCACTTTGACAGACTGGATCATTCTTTATGTGCTTGCTTATAAACAACGTCCATGCCACAGCAGGATAGAAAACTAGTACATTTTAACAAGAAACAGGGACACCATTCTCCCACCTTCTTCATCAGAAAAGCAGGTAGGTTGCCTAGGAGAAGACTGTGGGTACAAAATATTCTATGTTAATGAAGGGTATGAATTTGTAATAAATCAGATGTTCTAGGGTTACTATTTAGTCATGTTCTACCTCCTATATGTAATGCCACTTATTCATTAGGAAGGAGGGACTGATAGATAAATTTGCATTTATGATAGGGTAATCATACGGACACTGGAAGTAATTTTAGAATAGATTCTGGGAAAGCAAAGGTAATACCATTAGTTACTGATTAATAGCATCCTGTTTGGAAGGAAAAGATCTATTTTGAAGATACCAGGTATGGAAACACAAAGAACAGTTTGAAGCAGTAAGAGGGCATAAAATCTTTGGGACCAGCCAGGATGTTAACCCTGAAAAGCAAATCCCTTGCTCACAGTTTCTGTATTTTCTTTTGTCCCTGCATGGTCAGCTTTTTGTTTCCCTCACTGCTAGGAAATGGGCCAGAGGGTGGCTTTATCTAAATTACAGTGAAAGCGCCTTAGAGAGATGAAAATGGACTGCTTCTACTTGGCTACGGCTCCTTTGCCTTGTCAACAGCATTAGCCAGCTGGAGAATGAGCGTCTGACATTTCTGGGCCTCTGCTCTTGGGTGAGGAAGGGGAAAAGGACTTTGTTCTACTCTATCAATTGTAGGTCTAATGCATGAGAGAAAATGGGTCTGTTCTCTAAGATCCGGCCCAGTGGTACAGTTTTTGAGATATGCAAACATCTGCCGTTGCTCCAGATTCTGCTCAGTGAGACACTGTCCTTCCGGTCAGGATTTCAAAGACTGTAAGGTCAGCACCCTTACAGGGGGAAGCCAGAACCTGAGTAAGCTGCACCTTTTTTTTTTCTTCTACCGTTGTTGCTAAAATGCAAGACTCAGAGTCACTGATAGTTTTGGAGTGGGATGAGGAAAAAATAGTAGAATTATAGAGGCTGTAGAAAGACTGCCTTCCAGTCAGTTTTCAGCATAGTAGCTGCATGCCTGCATGGGAATTTTCTTCTGTTCTTCCCATACATATGATACTTCTCATGTTACTTTGCTTCCTAAAAGAGAAAAAATTATTTGTAGCTCGATGCTTCAGAAATTAGCACAATCTCTTTTTCTTTTCCATTTGGAAGATTAATTACTGGTTTTGGTGAACACATGATTAAAGTTGCTAATAATATTATTGCACTAAACTGATCTGTTTCATACAAAATTCCATTATATGTTTTACTGTTAGTACACTTTATTTACCTCAAAGTTGAAGGATGCACGCTCTCTTGCATACAATTGCCTGCACTCTTTTTTTTCTTCATCTTTTCTTTGCTTGCTAGTATAGTGCAGAAAGAATCAAATGTTTTCCTCCTTTTGCAGGCTGATGATTAAAGACCCTTACCTTGGCTGTTTAGGCATGCAGTTATTTTAGCATAAACACGGCTGCCAAACAAGGATACAGGAAGCACATTAACTATAACTCTATTTTGTTATTAAAGCAAAAGTGTTGTTGACTCAGGGAACAGAGATCTATTTAGTATTCCTCTAACATGCTGCACAGCATACATCCCAAGAATGGTTTGTAATCAGGTGCAAGTTAACTCCTACCAGAATCACAGAACAGTTGGGTCTGAAAGGCACCTCCAAAGGCCGGCTAGTCCAACACCCCTGCTCAAAGCAGGGTCATTTACAGCAGGTTGCTCAGGACAGTGTCCACTTGGATTTTGAATATGTCCAGAGACAGAGACTCCACAGCCTCCCTAGGCAACCTCTTCTCGTGTTCAACCATCCTTACAATAAAAAAGTGATTTCTTTCTTGTGTTTAAACAGAACTTCCTGTATTTCAGTTTGTGCCCATTGACTCTTGTCCTATCAATGGGCACCACTGAGAAGAGTCTGGGTCTGTCTTCTTTAGCCCCCCTATCAGGTATTTATACACATTGATAAGATCCCTCCTGAGACTTCTCTTCTCCAGGCTGAACAAGCCCATCTCTCTCAGCCTCTCCTCATATGTCAGATACTTCCATCTCTTAGTCACCTTTATAGCCCTTTGCTGGACTCACTCCAATATGTCCATGTCTTTCTTCTACTGGGGAGTCCAGAACTAAGCCTAAAGTTGGCCCTGTATCATGTGCGCTACATAGATAACTTCCTAGATTTTGCATTCCTTTAAATCAACCAACAAGCTTTCTCCTTGTCTGTCAGAGTGAGCTTTTCTGAGGAGCAAGCAGCTCTTTCTTTCCCAGTGGGATCTCACATTGATATTGCTGACTGGACTCTGAATCAGAATGCAAAAGCTACCTGAAGCAAAATACTGCCTTTGACAATGGCTACAAAAATGGCAGGTCTTGTGGCCTGGAAGACTGAGAGGTGCAATAGTGAAAGATTGGTCTGAAAAACAATGAGAGCAAACGTGAAATGTTGCCTTAAATCATTGCTCATCAGAAGTCAAACTGAAGGAAAATAAATAGAACGGGTTGGACTAG
Organism: Ciconia boyciana; assembly: GCF_034638445.1. Taxonomy (NCBI): domain Eukaryota; kingdom Metazoa; phylum Chordata; class Aves; order Ciconiiformes; family Ciconiidae; genus Ciconia; species Ciconia boyciana. The sequence goes on along the minus strand of NC_132935.1, from coordinate 55,034,487 downwards.
ACAGAACAGATAATTTTGATATCCCAGAATCCTTTTACTGAACAGCGATGATGGAAGTGAGTCATCTTGCTCACTATGACTCAAAGACGTTTCATTTAAAATCAAGGTCTGTAATCTCTCTGCCTAGTGTAAATTATATTTGAATGGCAATAGGAAGACAAATGCTATTTATAAAGATGAGTGAAATCAGTTAGTATGCTGATTGGATAGTAAAAAAAAAATCAAAGATGGAGATTAATCTCTGCAAATTTACACAGTTTAGAAGAAATGTCTTTCAGTTTAGTGCCATGGAATACTGTGTACCACTAGTATGAGCTATAGATACCATAGGTCTCTTTACCTTCTGTCTTGTACCTGCAAGAGAAATGTACATGTCTGGAAGATGCATGCTAGCCTGCTACTAAACTAAAAAAGTAGTTTTTACTCATTTTCCATTGAGTGAGTTAAAGAATTCATCTAAACTCCTTGCACATGGATGTGTCCATTGATTCACATTGCAGGAATTTTCAAGCAGACAAAAATATCATGCCGTGGAATTGTCTTTTGCCAGTAAAGCGAAAAAAATGATTGCATAGATCTACAGTGGAGCCATTATTTCTTCTTACTGCTGTGCTGGTGGTAACGTATGCCATTACCCTGAGGTTATTTCTAGGACCGCAATTAGATTCTTGCACCTTGATTTTGACATTGTATTTAGACCTTTTCAGTATGAGTTTAAAGGAATTGTGCCTGGATGCAGTGTCTCATTTACTCATTACTGTCACTGCTGCTTTTTCCCAAAGTAAAGGGGTAAGAAAGAAAGATGTATTTAATCATAAATTGAGGGAACATGGTGAGCAGAGAGGACTATCTGCCTATTGCTCTAAGCCTTTGGCTGGGTTTTCAGTACAACGCTTTCCTCCCAGATGCTTCAGGTTTTCCCAAAACACTCCTGGTTTTAGCTGTCTGAAACTTTCCATCTCAGCAAGTTGAGAGAAGGAGAAACTTTTCTCCTATTCCTTGTTTTGTCCCCTGCCTTTCCTCTCCTTTTTTTTCAGAAAACAGGAACCCAGTGATGAGATCCAAATGTAGCAAGCTGGTCCCAAATTCTGCTTCCCTACTAGAATGAATGGGAAGAAAACTTCCCAGGAAGAAAATATGGTGGAATTTTCTTTCTCTCATTTTTCCCACACTGAGGTGTCCCATGGGGAAGTATGAATGTGTCCAAATCACCTTTTATGTATGGGCAACACCATCCATGTTCATCAGTTTGGGATATGGTCCAGAGCAGGTGAATTGGTATTAATCTTCAAATGATGTATATTAAATTTGTAAATTTACAACTTTAAGGTAGTTAATGAAATATCAAAATTTATTCTTGAACATCTACACATGAAATGATGAAAAAATACAAATCAAATCCAATTGTGCTCATCACTTCTTCCTTCTCCCTTTGGCATAAAAACTCTACCAGATCGCGCTGAAGATTGTGCCTCTAGCCATGAACATCTAGGGATCAGAGTAAAACAATTGTGTTACTTCCACCAAACACTCCTTGTCTCCAGTAATACCTTTCAGGAACTTTTTTCTCCTCCTCTCCTATGTGACTAATCATATTTACCCCCATAAATGCTGAAAGAATACTTTTGTTCTTTTTCTGTACTTCATTACAGAGTGAGAGGGACTGTGCATGGTTCAGTCTCCAAGGATCAGCAACCTAAATAAGCGTATATCATGTTGGAGTCAGAACCTTTCCACTGTATAAGCAATACAATTACTGCATTTGGAAAAAATGTGATGCAAGAGCTAAACCTTAAAAGTCAACTCTTTAAATCCAATTTTATCCGAATGCCATTCATTCATCCATACCACCTCACACTTTGGAAGGTGGTGGGATTTTTTGTTTGTTTTTTTCTTTCCTTTTTTTTTTTTTTTAACTTTTCTGCAAAGATTTGATAAACGTGCTGTAACAGCATGGTCTTAAAACATACTGGGTCCTGACACTTCTCATAAAGAGGATTCTGTAGTCCCTGTATAGTTGTTCCAAAAGGACTGCCTGTAGATGAATTCTATTGCTCTCCAGCTTAAGTGGGACTAACTCTGGAATAAAGTGGTCAATTTTGCCTGCAAAGATTTATACAGATGTGTGTTAATTTAGAATGATTCAATTTACATGTTTGTACTCTGACAATAACCATTCCATTTCAAGTGAAATAATTCAAATAAAGGTCACTCGATGTTACATTTTAAGCAGCTGTGAGTTATTAAATCACGTATATCTTATATCAATTTTTTATAAAATCCCATGACAGGTATTCCTTATTTTGATGCAGAGAAATGCTTGGTAAAAATTGTGAAAGTAAATTAGGTTTGGCCATTAAAGCACTTCTGTTTTTATTTAAAATTTTATACTTTTCTGGAGACTGAATATCATGCAGTATGCAATCCTCTTTAACAAAGAGAATGTATTTTTTTTCTGTAATATCCAGAATGACTTGCTATGTTAGACTCGGGACTGGAAAATTATACTGGTCTTGCTATATAGAATAATTTACCACTAGAATCACCATATACTGCAAAAACGTCTGCTCTGCCAAGATGGCATCATTAAATTTCTGTTCAAGTTCCTGGAAAATCTTACAGGAGTCTAGGAAGTTTGCAAGGATGCCTAGCCTATAGTCATAAAATACAGCAACGGTGAAGTGGGAGTGCAATGTCTTAACCACGAAGGTACCATATTCTGTTTGACACTGAAACTCTGGTCCAGCTCCTGTTGTTCCGAGTACTTTGTGTCTATGTGATCACTTCATTTCCCAGTTCTGATCAGCAAGGATTAAATTACTGCCATCTGAGTACTGTTCAGAGTCTGTGGTGAGAGTTAATAGAAAAGTGAATGAGATTGATGGGCAAGTGCTCCCAATCGAACTGCAACTAATCTGTTGATTTTCTTTAGCAGAGAGAAGTAGGAGAGGAAGCCAAGCCTGTAGCATCAGCATGCTATTAAGTCATGTCTGTGCTAGGGTAGGTCCAGTCCCTCCACCATCCCTTTTACAGTGTCCCCACATTCATATGAAGGACAGCACCCCAGTCCCTGGGCTACAGAAGGCGGTCAGACATGGGGTGCAGTCAGAATGGCAGGTTCCCTGACCTGCACCAGCCTGAGCCGAGTTGATCAGGTGCAGAGCTGCTCAGAGGGACCCAGAACAGCCCTGATTGCATGGTTTGCTTTGCCTAATATTCCCTTTTTCCCTTCTCACAAATAATCAGCCCAAGCTCATTTTACTCTTTCCCGTACTAGCCCTGGGTTTGCTGATTTTATGACCTTATTTGTTAATTCTGGCTTGGTGAGAACCCCTGCTAAGCCAGCACCCCTTTTCACTGTACTTCGGTGTTATTCACCCAAGGGGAGTTTCTGGTACGTCCCTTTCACTTTGGTAGTTTATCCCACTATTTGCTATTGTCTTAATAGTTTTAGACCACTTCAGATTTTGCCAACTACTTATCTTCTTCGACTTTGTACAGCGTCCAGCAGACTCTCACACTTCTTCCTTGGTAGTTTGACCATCTGCCTGTATACCTGAACTGAGTGATCGCATTTAGATTATGGATAATGATTTGTGTACAATCCCATGATTAGGGTTCAACCTAATAAAACCTTATCTTATCATCTGCCTGTTTGCCCATGCTTGTATATTGTAGCCTATTGGTGATACTGTGATAGTGACTGCTGACTGGCAGCCTGGGCAGGTGAAGAAAATACTGATCCCAGAACTGAAGAAGGGTCATGCAGGCGTCCTGTCACTGGAAGACAGTAGGTATTTCTCCTTTGGCCTGATCTGGAAATGGCTGGATACCTTCTAGCTTATGGCCCATGGCTGTGCTCCTTGCTGTCTTCTCCCCCTGTTTGTTACACACATGTGCACAGCACATGTGCACACTTGACTGTTAAAGATTACTGAATTATAAATCAGAGCAATTAGGAACTGAGGGAATTAGTTACTGCTGGGTTTGTTGAAGGGTTTGTTGCATTTCAGGAATTTTATAAACCTAGGATGGTGCGAGCTTATCTTTCTTCCAGCTCTTTGTGCAGCCTGTAGGACTGCTGGAATTACAGCAGTGAATGAAACCAAAGATCTGCCCAGTTCACCGCTTTATGTATCTGAGTTTCAAAATAATAGGTGTTTCAGAGAAATGTGCTGAAGAGATGAATGTGCTGTGTCTTAAGATCTCTTTAAGCGTTGTACATGAAGATCTTTTTCCAGCCTATGGATGACCACTTCTGCATGCTACCAGCTGCTACACCCCTTTCTGCTGCTTCCCATCCTTCAGGAATGGGGAACACTAGAGCTGAAAGCAGTATCCTGGAAACCAGCCAGTGCATTACCAGACCATTTTCTTCCTTTCTCTCGATTTGCATCTATGAACAGCACTTGGTGGTTTGGTATTTCAGTCAGTCTTTCCATGGTACATGTGGCAGACCTTTAACTAAAATTTCTCCTAAATAATGTCTTTGAAGTTATAATTTTCATGTTTGTCTTTGAACTTGGAATTAGTTCATCAGTGTCCCGAAGTTTTGGTATCTATGTTTCAGAGCAGTTTCATCCTGGATATATGTATTAACTGAACTATCCACAGGAACAGCTTTTCCCCTCTACTAGTTGGAAAAGCTAGGAGATAAAATTAAACCTGACTGAAAAAGCTGATGCATTATTGTTTGGATGCCTTTGAGAAGCAGTGATAGGATTGTAGTGAAATAAAAAAATTTTCCCCTGCTGTGGCCCGTCCTATTTCTAATCATTATTCTTCAATGCTTTGAGCACTGATTATGGCTACTTTGGCTCTACAAGAATGGATGCATTTGAGAGAGGCGAGGTGCGAGTATCTTAACAGTATACTGGCACACTGTTTTGCTGCTGCCTGCCATGGCAGAAGTGAGTGTGGTGGCACAGTCTAACTCAGTGTTTTGGTTCTCACTGGAGTCACGCTTTTCACCCATGCCAGGTCATCAGCAATGGATCTGTAGGACAGGGAGGGGGCACTTTTTACAGAAATGTTACATTCCCCAGGGCTAAAGCTACAGGTAAAGGCTTTTGTTCCTGAGGACTTGGTTTGTAACAAAACCTTTGTGCAAATTTCTGAGAGTTTAAAGGAAAAATTAGTTCCAGCAAAATCCTGTCTCTCATTAGCACAATGAAGAGTTGTTTGTACAAACATTTGATCTTGGCACTAGCATTGACAAAGAGGATTAAAAAGTAAACCAAGCCTTCTCAGCAGGTATCTCCAGACATGACAGGCAAAGAAGTTGATATCCGTATTAGAAGAGCAGTAAGCACCCCAACGGATATAGTGAGCGAAGAGGCAAACTGGACTTGTTTGGAAAAAACTGTTTCTGGAGGGAACGGTTTTTCTTTTCACATAAATTTCCCATATCACTAGTAAGCTGGCAGACTAACTTTTCTTTACATAAAGAAGGTAATACTTCTCCATTTGACAAGGTTTAGACATTGTGCTATGACCAGATGTGGAATTTCATGTTGGGATAGACACAAACAGCCTGACACTGGCACAGCTTTTGCTTATAAGGAAGAAAAAAAAATGTATGAAGCTAATTAATTTTAAAAGAGAGCTAATTAATTTAAGGCTTAATTAAAAATTAACCTTCTTTAAGATCTACTGAGAAAATTACTGCAAACTGTGATTCAGCTTAATATCGGCATAGCTACATCGCACACTCACTTGATACAAACAGGTTTCAGATTGAAGTAGGTGGGAGCCTTCCCCCTGGGCTGGCAGTGAATTCATGTTCTAGCAGACTGGGTTACTTCATATTCTAAACTTGCAGTTTTCCTTCTTCGAAGTACCCCTAAAATAACCGGGTATTCATGCCCTCTCAGTAGTCATATATTTAACCTCATCCTGTGCATCACCCAAACTGTCAGTCTCATTAATATTTCAAACACAGGGGAGACAGACTGATTCTCTTTAGCCTGCTGAGTAGAGTGCTCACCTAGGGTGTGGGACAATCCAGGGGCAGACATGACTCCTGATGGCTTTTTTATAATGTCGAACAGATCCAACAGAGGTTACTGCAATAAGGCAGGGCTGTCTCCCACATGTGTAACCTAAGCACTGAACTGCTTTAAAATGGAGTGTCGTTCTGTGTCTATTGTTATAACTAAAAATAACAAAAAATGTTTTGATGGTGTCCTAAGAGGAGAAGGATTTTTTAAAAATCCCTAATCTTTGAGGATTTGGGGAAGATTTTTCTAACTGAAGTCTTCTGTATTTTCTTGCACACTGTTTATGAGGAACACAAACTTGGATCTTTTCTAAAGAAAAAGAATGATGTGAACAGTTTAAACCTTCAGGATCTACAGAGATTTCTACGTATCTCAAAGAATTTGCTTTAAAAATAGAAGTTCCCCAGTAATCTCTAGATGTAAAGCCTAAAGCCACACAAATGCAACAAATAATTATTACCCAGGCAATCTTGTGTTTTTCAACAGCAGCTAGCTTTGGGTTGTTGCTTTTTTTCCTTAGCAAAGAGTAAATTCACAATTACATGCAGTTCTAAAGAGATTGTGTGGGCAAATACCTTCAGCCAAACAAAGTGGAAAAGAGAGTATTCAAAAATGTTAAAATTTTCTAATATCTGAACACTTGAAATACTTTTGACATTTTTAAAAAGAAATAGTTCATCTCCTGTGGAAATGGCCTTTTCTTTTTGAAATAAGTAACTGAAAAAGAGTGGGAGTTAAGAAAAAAGGTTAAGTAACCTTGAGACAAAACCAAACACTTGTCTTCCAACAAACTCTAAACTTTAACTTGACCTGAATTATTATTTCTTCCTTGCATGGTTTTCTTTTTCCCTGAAACCTCTTTGTCTTTTCCTCTTCTCTGACCCCTCTCCCAGTTCAACCAAACAGAAAAGGTCTCTTGGCAATCAAGCAGATTGCTTTACTATGGATACAAAATAAAGAAATCAGATTAATAACTCCACGAGCATTTTCCACGTTCAGTCGATTGTGAGTTCTGTTCATGGGGAAAATGAATGATTTGGAGGGTGTCGGACTGGAGCAGAAAAAAATATTTTGTTCCAGCTTTAAACTCCCTTCACACAAAGTTTGTCCTAACACTGCTTAAAATAAATCCTTTTCCCTTCCCTTTCCTTTTCCTGATCCGACTGTGAAGGTCTGGGCCACTCCAAGCCCTGAAGGGAAAATAGGGAAGGTGTTTCTTCATACGACTCCTCAGGGTGTCCTCTGCCTGTCACTGGAGTACACTAATGGCTTCTGATAACGTTATTCTAGTTGAATGCTCCAGCGCTAATTTAAAATTATGTTAAATTGAACCTGAAATATGCTTCCAATTCTGCCATCCCCTCCCTGCTCTCCTTCTCCTTGGCTTCAGCGTTTCACTGCTCTTTATGTTCCTTCTGTATGTCGGGTTGTGCCTGAGACTGAGCAAGCGGACTACAAAGATCTTCCAAAATGTTACAGTGCTGGAACCTGTATCATTGGCTTCCAAACAGTTTTCTTTATAGTTTCAATAAATAAAATGTTCTTCACAAAATGAACTTTAAGGGAACAATAAGGAAAACAGTAAATGGTACTAATAAGTTGTATGCTTAATTTTTATTTCATTAATATATAGGGAATGATTATAGTTCTTTAGATATTGCATCATATTTCTAAACTAATTTGTTTGTTTTCATATGTCTTGCTTTTATGCATTTGAGTTATATATTAAAATTATTATATATAATGGCAGTACATATATGATTATATATCTTGCTAGTCTAAATATCTACTAAAGTGGATTAAATTTATGTCCTAAGCATTTACATATTTATGCAGTCAGTAAATTAAAATATAGTGAATAAATAACTAATCTGAGCTATCCAGCAAGTCTGATAGGTAATTAATGCAAAGAACAACTTTAATTCAGTCTTTTTGATTAAAGAATAAAACACTGCCACAAAGTAATTTATCACATGGTGATGCATAAAGAAGGAATTACAGGAAATAACAATCTATTGCCAACAGAATACCATAAATGGAAAACAGCTTAACTCTGTTGACTCTTCCCTCATCACTGCTGGTATTTTATTAAGGGACACATGACTGTGGTGTTTGGAGACATACATATATATATATATATATATATATATATATAAAATCAGCTGTGTTACTTGAGCATTGGCATGCATATCTACTATATCTTTAAGTTTAGTTTAAATAACAAGGTTAATAATTAGCAGAGAAAATGTAGCAGCAGAACCTTCAGCTCTAATTAGTAGTCAGAATAGGTACCTGGGGTTTCTGGCAAGCTTGACTTAGTTGCACTACAGCCTGACTGGCCTGTGTTCACTGTCAGTAGCTAGATTAAGGACAATTTAGGTATGAGTGTCTGTGTTGTATATGCTATGACTGCATTGCACAACCAGGGAGGATTGTTTTGGAGATAAATCTTACAACAACTATAAAAATAGTTAAAATTTGATGGGTTATCTTACAAATGTATTCCATAAAGATGCAATATCAGATTTTAAAACCTTTGTGATCTGTCTACAAGGACCACTTCCAAGGTATGATTTCCACAAACACCTGGGGGTTAGAACTCAGTCTACAGTATAGAAAAAATATGGTTTATAGGGTCATATGGCAAGATAGCTGTTGTAACATGAGTTGGGCCTGATGAACTTTATCCTAGAAGACCGCAGAGCACTTTCAGAACCATTAAGGTAAAAAGTAGGCACGGTACAGAAGATTAAATACATATATATACACAGAAGAAACTTTGGGTTTGTTTTTTTTTTTTTTTTTTTAGTAGAGAATCTAGTAAATTATAGTTCAGACATCTAAACTTCACTCCTGTGAAAAAACAACTAGAATGAAAAATGGTACCAAATATTTGTAAGCATCTAGAAGATAAGAAAAAGATGAATAACAGCCAACTGGATTCATATTAGGAAGTCAGATCGAATTAATCTGATTTCCTTCTATAACAGACCCTGTGTTCTGTTCTGTATCTTAGCTCTAGTAAGGCTCTTAACAAAGTCTCCTATGATATTGTCATAGGGAAGGTGAAGAAATACGATCTGCAGTGAAGAACTGATTGGATAACAGTACCTGAAGAATAGATACCAGTGGGTTCACTGTCAAACTGGAAGGAAGCATCTAGTTGAATTCAGCAGACGTGTCACAGGTGAGGTCCTTTATGTTCAGTGTTTTTACTAATGATGTGGAGAATTAAATGAAAAGCATCAAATTTACCAACAACCCAAATCTGGTAAGTTACAGCACATTTTATAATTCAAAATGATATTTGCAGATGGTTTGAACAAAAATCTTTGACATTAAAAAAAGCCCTCAATGAAAGAGGTAGGAGTAATCAGGTTGACAAGAACAGATGTGTAGGTAGTCAGTAGGTAGGTACCTGGGGTAGGTAGTTGCTCTGAGGAGAGACTGTGAATTACTGTGGATCACAAGCCAAATGAACCTTTTGATACCATGCAGGTACACAGAAGATCATTGTACTGGAACATGTTTGCCAGACCAGTGGAATAATTCTTTAGTAATATTTCTCATTGGTGAGACCTCACCCCATTTGATGTTTCAAGAAGCAGCTCAGGAAGATGTAGACCAATTGGAGTGCACTAAGAAAAGCAACAATCATTTGTCTAGAGATCTAGAAAGCATTATTTATGAGAAAAGAGAAAGAGCTGCAGCTGTTTTAGTAAAAGAAAGAAGAATCTGAGGGGGATGTAACAATAGGCTTCCAATATGAAAAAGCTGTTGCAAAGAAAAGGGAATAATCTATTATTCATGTCCAAAATGGGTAGAGACCAAATATAATAGGTTTAAGTTGCAGCAAGAAAGATCCATGTTAAATGCGAGGAAAACTTTTCACTTGTTAAGTGAGGCAGTGAAAGAGACTGTCCAGTAAGCCTGCAGGGTCTCCATCACTGAAGGTTTGCATGAGCAGGTCAATGAGGGAATTGGGGATGGCTGATCCTTTCTCAAGGACTGAGGATGAACTAAATGACCTCTCAAAGGCCCTTCCATCTTTATAAAGGACCTTTATTTATTTTTTTACAAGCCTTTGAGGATTCTTCATTTTGTTGTTCCAAAGCAACGAGCACATTCATCATGTAAGTTAGCATTTCCAGTTTATGGTTTTGTTCTAGGGAGGGAGGTGTTAGCTGAGGTTCTGACAGTGTCTCATATCTGTTGTTCTAAAAGTTTATGATGATTTGACATCTTCTTTTCCGTTCATATCAACTACAGGAGATACAGATATTGGGCACTAATTATAGCACCTTCACCTAAGGAGCGAGACCTTAGAATTGTCTGCTGATTTAGACTTCTAAATTTCATTAGAAATCTATGAACAGTATCAACTCCGTGGGAGATTTCAAAATTTTTTTTAACTTTTGGTTGAATAGAGTCTGTGCTAAATTATTAATCAAAAATGTTTGTCTTCCAGAAAATTTTATATGTATCTAGATCCATATTTAAAATTAAAACTACAGAAGACATAGCATATCTTGGTTCTCTGATTGTTTTTTGCAAAAGCAGTCCCATATTGCAGCCTGCAACATAAGACGGTAAGAGTGCATCTGCTTTTTAGGTACACTCAGTGTCAATAGAGACAATGGAGTCCATTTGTAACTGGATTAAAACTAGTCTCCTATAGGCCAAAATAGCCCCCAAATAAAGATCACTGGATGAAAAATGTTAGTAAAATACGAACTAACCATTACTTACAAGCTGATGTAAGACTAATCAGATTTGAGACCAAGGTTCAGCTGCTCATATATTGTTGTACCTAAATTACTCTCTCTTTCTTTTAACAATATTGCTGCTCCATTTATTTATTTTTGTGATTCTTTTGTGCCTTTCATATAACAGACAATAGCCGGAGAAAATTTTCAGACTATCAACACGAAGATCCTAACTCAGTGTTCTTAAGGTGCAGCATTTAGTACTAACTTTCTCATGTAATTAAATAGAAGCCAAAGGGTAATTACTTGACTTATCTAATTAAAATAAAGTTCTGCACAGTATTACAGCTAGCAATAAATGTCCTCTTTTTATTGTTTAGTGTTTATGTATCATTAAAGACAATGTCCTACAGATTGCAATCAAGATTCCTGATTATTTTTGGGTCTATCTGGCAGAAAAGAAAAGAAAGAAAGGGGGATGGGGAGAGAGGGGGGAAGAACTATTATATCTCAGAGGTAGTCATAAAAAATATCACCCAGCAATTTCAAGTAGTAGATACAATTTTGCTTTTATATTACAGCATAAAGTGTTCTAGCTATACAAAAGCAGCTTTCAGGTGCTCTTGTACAATGACAGATAATTACTGCTATTGGATCACAGGGCCAAGCTGATATCCAAGGATTCTGAGGGTGCTTGAATTTGCAGCTACCAGTGCTGTCTGACTCATGGAAAATAGTTAAAAGGAGATAAATATATACTTAGAGTATTTTGACAGGCAGGTGCTTCTTGTACAATCCTCTCTGTGCTCCCTGTATTTTCTTTAACCAGTTTGATTGCCACTTGGCTTCCTTTCTCCCAAATCCCTGGGTAATCTCTTCTATATAGGCTCTTTTGCCACCCTTATCACTGTAGCATCCAAGCGGCTGCCAGTAGCACATTAAGCTACGCAGTAAGATGTCACATGTGTCTCATGGTCTCTTTCATCCGCTTTCTAGGGGAAAAAAGAACCTGTGTGGACAACAGGGTGTTGTAGTAGGGGATTTTTTCTTTCCTTTTAATATGTATCCTATAACGTTTGAGAAATCTTGGCAGAAAAAGCACGTCTTGCATTTGAGGTGGAAGTGGGAGTGCTCACACATGCTGATGAATTGGTGTGGATAGTTTCCTAAGGATTGATGGCCTCTGACTGCCCCCCAGAAGTGGCAAAGATAATGAAGGCTGAAATGTTGTCCACCAGGATGAAACAGAATGTCTTTCCAGACAAGGATGACTGGAGCCTTCCTTTCTGGCTTTTGGTGAACCAGAGTAAATCCATTAACATTTCTGTGCCAAGAAAGCCAACCGACCAAAGGCGTTTGTGCTGTGCCCTTCCAGAAGCCCAGCCCAGTTCTGTGATATGTGCTGACCACATCCAGGTATTCAAAAGTGAAGATTTAAGCTCCAAAATATGAAACTTTAAATGGTGTTTTTAATTTTTTGTTTCAAACTGAGTTGTTTTAAGGTGACCTAAATACAATGTAGTCATGTATTTCAGCTGGTTTTTACAATTGCAATACTAAGAAAAATATTCCTTAGAAAATAGAAGCAGAAAACATCACATAACCATTGAACGTGAGGAACTTGGACTGTTGTGAGAACAGCTATCATTCCATGAAAACATTACAAGTAGTTATGCATCCCAATGTATTTCTCTGTAAGTAAATCCCTGGGTACTTTGGAGCTGTAGAGTGAAGCAAAGCAGTATTCCTACCTCAGGTTGCAGTTCCAGACCACAACCTGTAGCTCATGACTGCCTGCTACGTTTGGAGATTTCCTACCTGTGCAAAAGAGCCCTCTCAGGGCTTTCTTCATTCTTCTGGGTCTGTGACTACTTTCAGGAATGATGAGATTTAACTGATGGAAGAGGATGTGGATCTATCCACTACTAAACCTAAGGAGATATAGCACAGAAGACTTGTAGCAGTCTAAGGGCTGAAGTAGTAGCTTACTTGTGATTAATACCCTGCGAAGTTTCCATAGTGATCACTAGCTGACAACCTGTTACTTAAAAGAAAAATCAATAAAAATAGATACCTTTGTTATCTCTGTAGATTAGCACCTGTTATAATTAAGCTTATAGCCTAACACCTCAGTAGACACTGAAATTGCTTTCATTACACTTCTTTCTGTCGTCCATGGTGAGTCACGCTTACACTTAGGTAGGACAACCTTCTCTCATAGCTTTGTGGAATATAATTTTAAAGTTTTAGACACAGGGAAATTTGCCCCATGAAGAACAACACCAAAGTATGTTTTTTAATGGCTATCACATCTTGTTTAAAAGGAAGAGCTACCACTAGTACCATAATTCATAGGTGATAAAGCTACACCATCGCGTAGTCACTGATCTATTTTTTTTAATTTTTTAAATAAGCAGTGACACTTCTGAAGTACAGATAAAGCTTCAACAATATTTGGTGGCTTTAACAGACTTCTGAGAAGGCTAATTACACAATTTCCTTTTTCCATACATCATTCCCTCTAAGCAAATGAGGAAGGTGAGTCTTTTCTAACTATGATTCTCTTAGGGATCTATTTTACTCATGAGGATTTCTGGAAGAAACCTGCTCTTCAGTGAAAAATAGTTATGAGTTATTAACATACTCCAATTCACTTTCAGCTAGTTTTGCAATCTTTAGGATTACTGTTAATGACTAGAAGTAGGGAATAGCAAAGTGTGAAATTTACTGGGTGGCAATACAAAGCTGCTGTTTCTAGAAAAAGCTTAGCTGAATATGAAGTGTTGCTCTGCCATTTAATAGCTCGCACAAATATGTGTAGTCTTTAACAGAAGAACCTCTCAAGTTACAGAAGCCAACAAAGATTTGAGTTTGTCCTTATCTACAAGAGTTGAATAAAGTTGCCACATTTAATTAATATTTCCTAACAAAGATGACTGTACTACAGTTCATGTGCATTAAACTTGTTTTCCATCTGTTTCAGTTTCTCAGGTTAATATGATAAAGTGTGTTGAAGATCCCAGTTTCTTGTAATAGAAAGTTTAACACACCCTGATGAAAACAGAGTATTATGGAGGATTTGGGTCATGCAAACATAGAGAGGTAAGATATGTCACAGGGCTGACTTCTCCAAAAGATCAAATACATTATTTCACTGTCTAAGACTAAAGTAACTACACACACAAAAAAAGAGGATTAAAGACACCTGGAGATAAAATTAAATCACTCTCGTTCAAAAACTGAGTGCAACAGCAACAAGGTTACTCTGCAGAATTCCTAACCCCAAAAAGATAGCAAGAATGGGGAAACAAAACTAATATAGAAGAAAAGTACAGGTGAAAAACTAATGATAATGCTTCGCCAAGTCAGAGAAACAGTAATTGTCTATCAAGTAGTATTTCTTCATGTCCAGAAGTAAGGTATTTGTAATACCTTTTTCTAAAATTATTGTTGTTAAAAAATGCTTAAAATAAACATGAGCCTAAGTGAAGACACTTTTATGTCTGGCAAGCTACAGAATGATATTTTGTACCTTTGTCTAGGTTTTATGTCATATGCATTAATTCTTGATCTGTGTCAAAATCTAATATCAGATATTCTCTAATTTTTCATGTGCATGTGAGCTTCACTGTGTCAATCAAGCTTTTTTGGTTTGCCAAATATCGGAATTCTCCATATTGTAGTTTTCTAATGTTTTCAGTGCAGGTTTGCACCATAAAATTAGAGGCTGCTTTAAGCCTTACTTCGGAGTTGGACTTTTTAATGTTGTTGAGCACAGTCATTCTACTGTGGTCACTCATGGTGAACTGAAAATAGGATATACCAGCCATCATCATAGGTAGTTCTATTCTTACATGTGGGATACCTTAGGGACCTTTTTGTTTACAATAGCAGTGCTATTTCTGGGTTTCACTAAGGTAGCTAACACATTTACACAGTGATTTTTACATTTACAGGATACAAATACTGTTCCACAATTCAATGTAACTAGATAAAATTCAATATACAACAACATTAGCTTAGGAAGAATGTTTTTTTACAAAAAAATAAATAAATCAAACTATTTCCTTATGCATATATTTAAAATAAATGGTTTTCCTGAAGTAGCAATGTTTTTCAAGAAACTCATCTTCAGCTTCCCTTTTCACCATCTTAATTAGAATGACTCAGAATGAAATCTGCTGAAATGAACTAATTAAGCATGTTAACACCTTTGCTTCCACATGTCAAATTGAAGGTCATCTTGCCCTTGCCTGTGCTAGTCAGGAGGTTATTTATTATACTTCGCAACTATGAAAAGTTGTTCTTACTATTTTTATTTCTTCAAGGCTTTGTAGATGCTATTGTCAGTTATCCACATATATTTAACAAAATATAAATTGATTTGTCTTTTTTTTTTCCAACTAAAATTCTCTTTTTTGTTAATCAGCAGGTCAATATTTGGTATGGGCCAAGACGACTACTTCTCTTCTGCATTCCCCAGTCACTTATTGTTGGTGAGTTTTTAGGCTTTCAAGGATATAAGAGAGACTTGATCAGCTGGGCTTGTATTTCTAATCTACCAATCTGCACCTACCCCTTGTATTCAGCTAAATGTTACCAAAACCCATCTACACTTAAACCAAATTAATGTTTCCTCCGGGTTATCCAGTCAGGTGTCAGCCTCTTCCAAATATTTATGAGCTTTAAAAGAAGGGCATGTAAAGTACTTGGGTGACATAGTTTGTTGGGTCAAAATGTAAAACACTTTCATAATGGAGGTCTTAAGCCAGAGGGCTTCACTGACTATTGCATCGCATCCTCTTACAAGAATAGTTTAAGTAGAAAAGGTAATACTGAGAAAATACTTATTTCCAAGCCTTTAATTTCTCTGTTCATGCTTTTAGCCCAATCTCCTGTTGGCTATGAACCTTCTTCACTTCCACTTGCACTCCTTCTCTTGTTGCCTCCTGAACTCTTCCCATCGACCTAGATTGTATAATTTAATCTACATATCCTTTTCTAAACCTACTCCTGTTTCCACCTATTGACACATGGCCCTGAGTTCCAAGAGATTATTGACAGTTGTTACTTCAAATACCTCTGTCCTAAACCCACTCTGGATACCCTTAGCTTTTGCACCTTTCCTTCACATCACTGGAATTCCTTTCCTTCTACATAGAAGAATGCACAAATCATCCGTTCTGTCATCTCCTTTGACCTGCCTCTCATCTGTTGCTCATGTAAGCAGGCATTGTCATGAAACTCTATTCTTTTCTGGGGTTTTCAGCCTCCACTAATATGGGATTCTCTTCTGAATTTCTTGTTATAAAGTGCCAGGGAGCTGCGTGCTGTCATCTTTGCACAAAACTTTGTCAAAAGGTGCCCTTACCTAGGGGAAACACATGGCTTGAGAATTTTGGCAGTTGATGGGTTCCACCATGATTTGCATGGTTTCCAGCTTACAAAAGTTTTCCAGAATTACCACCCAGCCAGGGCTTTCCTAAATTGGGATGAAAGAGAAGGGGGGTTTTTTTGTTGTTAAATGTTGTGCCTGAGATGCAGTGAACAACCAGAAGTCTGCATGAAAATTAATGGAAGCAGTAGAGCTTCAAGTGGTAGTATTTCTGTCTTTGCCCTAGCTTCCCAGCTTTTTTTCTGTTTAGAAAATACACTGCATGAGTCACTAGAAATGTTAATAACTACAGGATTTACCCTACAGGGAAGACACGCTTGCTCCTTTATCATTCTATGACTTGGACTCTACAGAGAGGACATTTTTGTTGTATTCAATGTAAAAAAAATACAGTCTAAAATGTATTTTAAAAAGTGTTACACAGCTGACCATAATATCGCATCTTTAATATGTCTCATTATTATGAATTTGTACATTTTACCAATAATTTAAAATCTGCTAACAGTTATCTTTTTTTAATTAGCTGATTAAGCTTAGTACAGTGAATTTTTAATATTTCACTCTACCCTTCCCAAAATATATCTCTCAAGACAAATGTGTTCACAGGTTTCTGTTTTTCATATTTGCTTTGCCTAATTTTTTTACCTTTTAACATATCACTTTACTTTGAAGGTACCTGTAAATCAAGGGGTTTGAATTCTCAGATACTGGTTCTAAGATGAATTTCCCAAACAAATACAACATGACTTAACTTTGTACAGTGAGATTCTCCACTAATCTGCTTAGTCATTCAGAGCATCTAATCTTAGCCAGAACTCTGCAATACCACATTTAAGAAGAAAGAATGATGTGGCTTGTAAATGACAAGTATTACTAGGAATAAGGAAGAGGAATAGATCACTGCAGAGATTAAGGGATGGCCATTCCAAGCCTCAAAGCTATTTTACAGGTGAACTCTAATTCTTTTTCTGACCCTAACATTTATCAGAAATGTCTTGGATATTATGAAAAAAATTGAAGTTGAATTTAAGCACATTTCATCTGCTGGAAAATAGAAAGAATGCACATTGCTAGGTACATCTTTCATCTCTAACAAAAGGCTAAGATAGTATTCAGCTTTTCTGTAGATATTTTCCTTCAGAAAATTCAATAATAACTTTAATTTAACTCCTGAGCAAAAGCTCTTATTATAGCTAATTTTCCCATTAGAAAAGTGTTCAAACCAGAAAAGGAGTTGTAGCCCAATAAAAAATACTTGCTATTTACAGTGTTCAGGAGATGCACTTTAAGATAACAGCCATAGCAATTTGGATAAGGAACTTGAACAGAATTTGAATCAGCTACATGGTTTAATATTTAAGTAATACCTGACAGTATTGGCATACAAAAGAGAAGAAACTACCCTGCTATCTCTACTCATGTAATCTGAAGGAATTTGTAATTTTATCTGGTCAAGTACTAAAAAATAAGATTGTTGTCCAATAGCAGTTAGAGAACCTGTGCAGTTCCTATCCACTTTCATAGGATTATCAGCACTGATGCCCCAAGGTTTTGTTCCCCACAGAAGAAATCCCAAATGGGATCCTAGATTTCAGGTTCCTTTTGAAAAATAGTGGAACAGTTTGGGAGAAATCCTAGCAGCTTGTGTTTAGATCATTTAAATTAGTCCAGCATGAATGGACAAAAATGTTTGAAATCATAAGTAGTGTGATGTTTTCAGAATCTAGCTTAAAATTGTAATGGGCAGAACCAAAATCCTGGCTGCAAAACTCCTAACCTTAAGTATTAAGGATCTAAACTATACTGAGATTGATTATATATAAAACTGAAAATAGCAAGGAAAACTTCACTGAGTTTGAAGGACCATTGGCAGTGGGATTCTCTGTGATCCCAAAGGAAGCCCATGGAAACTATTGGTCATCACTAGAACTCACCTGCCCCATTCCAGAGGTAATACTGATTTAAGTCAGCTGCTGGTTTTATTAAACTATTTTAAGAAGTAGACGGGGCAGCATACTTTCCACAGAAGGTGGATACTAGCTGAAACATGGCTTTTAACCACATTTATGTGGGTTCTCATCAGAAAATATCTCAAATTTTTATCTGGAAAACATATTCATTAGACTATTTTAAATTATTTCCCTCTACTTTTCACTAATTTCCCTGTTGCCAGAATTCAGAAACAGTTCTCTATGGAAAGACACATGCAAACAATTCAGGTATACAAGACAAATGTGTATCTACCCCACAGTAATGACAAAAATTAAGCATTTGAGTCAAGGTACAGATTTAAGGCAGGCAGCCTTGCCCCTGTTGCTGTAGCTGCTCCTGCCGCTGCCTTCACCAGAGCCAGCAGCACCAACTGGCATCAGAGGCAGCAGGAGTTAGTGAAAAGAGGATCTGCAGTTCTGAGAAAGGAGTAACCAAAGGATATGTGACGGTTTCTGCAGGGGACTTTCAAACCTGGGCATCTCACAGCTACCAGCAAGCGCTGGGTGTGAATAAGATTCTTATGGTACCTTCAGAGAAGCAGAAACGGTCAGAACTATGTGATATTTTAAAAGGGAAACCAGTGAGCAATTAAGTACATACTTGGCGTTAAATACACAAATAGCTTTGATTAATTTTTTAAAAGTGAGTAATCTAATCACATGTGTGTTTGCAATAAAATAATGTTTTAAAATAGAAAGAGATTATGTATTACTGCTGCTTTTGAGCATTGGCATGGTATTTATAGTTGCCTTTTAAAATAGAAACTCTCTAAGATTTAACAGGTGTTAATAGTTAAATATATAATTAAACTTAAAGTGATGTATGGAACAATTCTCAAGTAGGAGAAGAAACTTTAAACCAAAGGGTGGATTACACAATGTACACTGGACCAATTTAATTTTACCAGTTCGCAGTCAAACTGAGTAACTGTGAAACTAGAAAGGGTGAGGAAGATTTGTACTTCTCAATAAGCAGTTTGCTTGCAACCAAGAATTTAAAAACAAGTTGAAAAAAATGAACTTTCTGAACTACTTACGACATTACCTCTCTAAATCAACTTTTGAACTATGCCATTTAATGTTTCTGTTAATGACATGAAAGAAAACACAAAAAGTCCTTAGTGAAGGAGGGGCAAATCACAATAAGGACAGATCACTAATACAAAGCAATCCGGGTAACTTGATTCATAGATACAGTAAATCACTACGCACTTCAATAGGGGACAGATGGTTTTACATCTAAAGCCAAGGTGCAGACAATCGTATATGACAGGACACTCTACCCCAGGGAGCAACGACTCTAAATAAGGTATTATGATCATGGTGATAGCTAATTGTAATTCCAATGAGAAACTTGAAGTGATGATGTCCTTCAGGATGTAACTATTATGATGCTGATGTGAACATTACTGAAATATGTTTTGTAATTTGGGTGTCCATATTTCAAGAAGGATCTTGAGAAACTAAACTAGGTTTGGAAAAGAGCCCAGGCATCATTAAAGAGATGGAAACTATACCTTACAGGTAGAGACTTAAGGATCTCAATCAATTTAGCTTATCAAACAGAAGATTAAGGAGTAATATCATCAATCTGTAAGTGCTGCAAATCAGGTAAAGGATAATTCTGTCTAGAAAACAAAGAGTAATAATACCAAATATCTGGAAGTGAACTTAAACATAATGATATAGAAATTTGTGCCATAATGATATAGAAATTTGTGCTGACATCAAAGTAATGTGCCAATTTGAATGGGATAGGTGTTATTTACTGGGACTTGTAACCGAGGCCTGTGATAGAACTACTGTTCATACAGTAGTTCTAAAATCAACATGAGGAGCTTTTCTGGAAGGAGTGCTTAACTTCAGCTCCAAGCATTAATTAATTAACACAAATGATGGAAATTCTGTGAATCAGGAATTTGGAGAAGATTAACTACATTCTTTCAGCTGGCCTTAAAATCAGTGAAAACTGTCATCTTCATTGCTAGTGAGTTGAATCACCCAAACAAAATAATAAAATAGAAAGAGAGCTAGAAAAAAGGTGAAATGTGAATTGAAAAAATGCCTTTTTAAAAGAAAATTCAGTTTCCTTTCTGATAAATATAGCACACTAGTTGAATTCTGATTCCTCAGAGGAATGATTCATCAGTGTTCTTCAATTTCGGGGGGGGGGGTGATGATAAAAATTTTACCAAGAAGTGTTTCATGTCTTTCTATTCGGATAGAAAACTAGATAGAACTTTTGGATAGAAATTCTTCTTGGTTTTAGTGAAAATTGATTACTGAAAGTTAAATGAAATTACCAAATCAGTCTATATGTTTGAAATAAAATTTCTCTGCCCTATTTATAAATCATTACAGAGAAAAAAATCAGTTAGACTATCTTTTACTGTTGTTTTGTGAAAGCCTATTGTTTTAGATTAATTTTATTTGCAATCAAGCTGCCTTCTTTAAACTAGCATATTTTAGAGTGGAAGTATTCTTAATATAGATATAAACCAGTATGCCGAAAACTCTTTTAGACATATGGACTTTAAATCTTGATTTCTTCTGTTCTAATTCCATTATTCTTTCTCTATTTATTAAATTCCTTCTCCATTTATAAAATGGTAAGTGAAGTAAAGCAAATGGGTTGACCTTTAAAATGGAAATTTTGTAGTGATTAGTTTTATGCTTGTGTGCATTACTGTGTTGTTTGATTTTGTTTCAGCTAACTGCAAACAATTAAAAATACTTGTTGAAAAAAACCCTTTTTATGCATATTATTATAAAAAGTCCTAAGTCAAACAGTTTTCTCCTCTGACTAATTCTGGAAATCAAAAAACTAGCAAATCAGTTCTATGTCCATATAGTAAAAAATATCTCTATGGAAATTCCTAGATGTTGATCATGTAGTGGTACAGGACAAAGGTTTAAAATTTAGAATTTTTCTCCATGATACATGAGAGCTCATAAGTGCCCACAGAAGCAGTTCCATGTTTAAAATGGCTGGAAACCTAAAATAGGTATTATTGAGCTCAGAAACATCCTGGGGCTTCATCTTCAATGTTTGCGATGGACTTCTTCCTAGCAAAGAACTGACAGAGAAAATACAAACTTTAAGAGGGGAACTGAGATCAGATTTTTAAAACTGCATGTGTAACTTAATCGTGTGGAAATCTCTTGTCCATAGAGATTAACTGGGAGGACTTCAAACACTAATTCTTCAGCCTTCCACCTTTTTCAGAAAGTTATAACAAGATATTTTCTAATTTCACCCCTCTCAGAAGAGCAGAGGAATGCTCTGGCTGGCCTAATTGGCTTATATTGTAAAGGTCAGCTCCTGGAAAATCCCATGGAACTGAAGTATAATTAATATTACAGTTCTAATATATAGAAGCATACTGAAGAATTTCAAATACTGTTTATGAATTAATACTTATGAATAAATAATTTCATTTAAAAACCTATTTGTAGCTAGGGGCTGGCCAAAAAAATGTGCAAATCAGACAGAAATTATATATTTTTCTATCAGTCTATGGTAGGACAAGTCTTAGCTTCTACTGAAGCAAAAAGGAACTGACAACCTGAACTTGTGTGAGAGCATTACAGGCTAACTCATCCATAACAGATCTCATATGAAGTATTTAGTATAACACAGCAACAAAAAAATGCATTATCACTGAGCGAAACAAATGAAATAGAAAAAGAAACAGACAGCTCTCAGCAAATAATGTAAAGTTAATACCCATGAGATCAATGTTGAATAAGACTGATTTCTTCATTTTACTTTTCTTCCCATAATGACCAACAGCAAAATGCTGTTGGTCATAATAATACTCATTATGTAGGATATCATCCAACATACCCTTCCCCCATTACTCTTACAATTTCTAGTGAAAGACAGCTTTAATCCTGTATCTGAATATCAGGATCTAGAAACTCAGTAGAAAGCTATATATATTCATTAGTGACATAACCACTGTAAGGTTATCTCTAAAGCTTGCATACCACTTAAGTGCTTAACTTGGATTTGCCCCAAGTATTTTGATTCACTTAACTCCTATATGAAGACCTAGAAAGCAGACTTAGCATATAAATGTCCACAGCAGAAGGTGAAGGCAATTCCTTTTGCCACTGCCACCTAAGGACTTTAGAGCTGACATATCACAGCTATCCCACTTACGAGCTTACTGGCATGTTTCCTCTTCCATAAACGTCCACATTTTTACTGCCTCCAATATCTTCTTTTGCATGGATGCAGAAGAGGTCAGAGCTTTTTTTTATCCGGGGAGAATAATTTTTTTCAGAGCGCTTTCTGTCCATGCTCTCTCCCAGAACACAGTGGTGGTGGTCACTTCTCCAGGAATAAGGCTAGCTCAGTATGAAACTAACCCTGTTACATTTACATCATGAAATGGTGCCTTATCAAGATACTGATGCAAATTTGGACAAACTAGAATTATTGTTGTTGTTGTTATTATTATTGCAAAGACCCCTAACCCAGCAAACTTGTTGATTTTTTTTTTGTTTGCACTCATATTACAGAGTTTTGGATGTTAATGGATATTGAAATCAGGAAATGGTGAAAGTTCTCTCCTTTGAGCTTTCTTACCACCTGGAAAAAATAAAGAATAAAAATTCAGGAATTTTCAAGCCAGGTGAGATACAGGTGGTGTTGTAGGAATAGGAAAGGAGATGTGTTTTAAAGAATTAGCTATAGTTGGATATTCAACACTTCTATTAAAAGTACAGCTATTTCAAATGCTAACGTTGTGTCAAAATGTATTTTAAATAACTTCAGTGTGCTAGGAAACTCCAACTTTTTATTCCTTTCCATGAAGTATGTCTGCTCCCATCTTTTTCAGATTAGAGTTCTTCAGTGTTCTCTAACTAGGTAAAGACCACCTGGAAAACTTAGTTTGGTTCACTAAGCAAGCCATCCAGGTCCCAGATAGGTTGACGGATTCACTGTACTCACAGTCAGATGATGTTATAAAAACTGATTTCTTCTCAAAATACTTTACCCTGAACATTTTTTTTGTCCATAACTCACATCCCACCTAGACACATATTTAATGCTATAGTTAATACTATCCATGTTGAAATTACTTGCGTTCATAGCCAGTACACTGGGGAAATCTGCACTTACAAAATTATCTGCTGGTGGCAAAATAGCCATCATTAGCTCAACTCCTCTTGTAGGCAGAAAGGTTGTACACAGAATACCATAAGGTTGTAGATGTCAGAGAAATAAGGTGAAAGAATTGTACACCCTGAAAACTAAGAATAGCATGAAAAGAAGTCAACCTTGCTTTTTTTTGGGGGGTGCAGATAACATTCTTAATTATAAGCAGACAAAGTGAGTGAATGTGCATGTATGTTGGCATTTAAATAACTTCAGTGTGCCAGAAAATTCCACCTCTCAATTTCTTGCCATAAAGCATGTTGGGTCCCAGCACTTTCCACATGCTGGTGCTGTTGCAGGTGTCGGTAGACAAGCGGTATATCAAATTAAGCATCTGAATAACTAATAAAATCTTTTTTTTTTGAGTCGGGAACCTTTTTTCTACCCGTGTACTACGGCACGCCTGTATTCCTTTTATGTTAGACATTCTTTCTAAGTACTTCTTCCATTATTCCTGTATTTATTAGCTAACAATTTCTTTTACCTACATTCTTTCAAATCTAGTCCTACTGTTCAAATCCCCAAATAGTCTATGAAAAGCTAAACATAAATTCAGATATGTTCTGCTACCAGCTTGAGATATATTAACAAGACATTTTGATCTAGCAAGTTTACAAGCTAATAAATGTTCAGTATGATAGTTCCCATTTATTGCATACTTATTTTCCAGTTTAGTTTTTAGTACCATGTAAATTTTTTTTTTTTTTTATTAAGTATTAGCAACCCTCCTGGGCAATGAATACTTTGGAAGACTTCCTCACATGATTTGTACTAATTCATATTTTTTCTATGTGAAAAAGCACTTCTAAAGTGTGTGCATGTATAGATGTACTAACAGAAAAAACTGAGGTGTACTGGACAGTTATATTACCAAAGATCAATTCTGTAGCTTCCCCACGCTCTTTCATTGCTAGCTATATTTATTTCTGTTTTTAATATGCTTTCTGTAAATAGTGTGCAGTTAAACTTTTATTTTCTTTCATTGCACAGTTCATTTTTCCCATCTATTCACTGATGAATATTCTGATGGTAAAACTGAGGATGGTAACTTTGCATTTGATTGCAGTGGAAATGCAGTGCACAAAGGCAATTGTACATTTTGTCTTTCCCCTGCAGAGCAGCAAGGTTGTAATTTACTCTGCTGTTTGGTTGTGGGTTGTTTGGGGTTTTTTTTTTCAAATTTAGCAAGAATGCTAATGATTGCAATGGTATCTTTGTATTTAAATGATAAAGTTTGAAGAATTTTCCCTATGAGATACCATTAGCTGAAATATTTTTGCAAAGTCATAAAACTTACTTCCTGTGCTTGATTTAAAAAAAAACCCAAACAACAGAGGAAATTACATGCCTTTTTGTAGCTATTTACAGAATCAGAGAACACTATTAGCCTCTGATGATGTAAACCATTGGTTTTAACCTATTGGTTTTCTGTACCTGGTGAATATGCATCACCCACCTATCTTGAATGGAGAGGTCCCAATAAACTGCATAAATGAGCTTTGATGACTCTTCTAAATTATGTCTGATTGCCCGTGCTTCTATTTGCATGGATCTACAACATTTGCTTTCAAACACAGTGTACGAGGGTATATAGTCCTGGCTGAATGGCAAAACTGTTCCAGAGAAAACACTTTTTTGACGTTAGCAGTGTGAATTTCTCAAAATACAAGCCAATCATAAGGCTACATCTTTGCTACATAAACACAAAGACACTTTTAACATACGCTCTTCGTCTGTGTTTATTGAATACCACTTCAATGAATTATTGAATAATTCTAACCTGTTTATTTTCACACATTGCAAAGACCATTATAATGATTTAGCACTCTTTGTTCAGTAGAACAAGGAATTGCAGAAACATCACACAGGATGATTTGTTAAATAATTTTATAATAGGACTCCCACTTTTATTCTTCATGCCCCTGTTAGTTATAAAAAAATCTTGTGCAAGGTCACTGGTGTTAGGAATCATGTCTTTCACAGAAGTGAAAAAAAAAATCTGTTTGTGAGGGATCAACCCATGACATGGTTTCTCTTTCTCTCTGTATTTCCCTTTCTTAATTTCAATTGTGCCTTTTTTTTTTTTTTAATAGAATACTTTTGACATACACAAATTCAAGTAGTATTATCTGCATCCTGATCATGCATAACTATTCTCCATCTTTGCTGCTCCAGCACATGTAGTGGAATGAATGACCCAGGGTTTGACAGAGACTGAGGTTTGGGTGAGAGCTAGCTGGTAGAACTGAAAATTAAAAAGATTAGAACAGAGCCTGAAGTTGAAGAAGGCCACTGGAAGAACTGGTGTGAGTTATAACGTTACCTTTTCTGAGGACACAAATTCTTTCTTTAAAAAATAGCTAAATAGGTCAGGAGTTTTAAATTTAATATTAAAGTGCTCTGTTTGAGGAATGTATGGGCTTTGGTAAGGGACTTCATGTGTCTGTATAGAATGTTAGGGCTTTGCATTGCTTTAGTACTGTAGGATTTAGTACTTTAGTGCTGAGGGTTTAGAAAGCCATCTACAGTCTAAGCGAACCGAGTATGAGATTGCAAGATTTCAAAGCAGAAACCATAATTTTCTCCTCTTTCAGTATTGGCTTACTGCTAGAAAGGGCAGTTTAAGGCTTTTCTTGGCCCTGGTGGTGTTCATATGGGTATGGAGGAGCAGACCTTGCAGTCTTGACATGGCAGTGGATCAGTTATTGCCAGTAAAAAGAACAGCAATTCTTCCTCTCTGGCCAGTTCAGCACCTTCCAACAGCTCCCTGGAGCAAACAGCCTCATATTGGGTCAAATTGGCACCTTGCTGCCATGGAGGTGGCAGCTCCAGTCACCTGCTGAGTTCCTCTGGAATGAGATGTTCTGCACTGCAGCAGGATCCAGCCCTGGCCGTAGACACAAGATTGTGGAGGCTCAAAAGTACATATTAAGCCTTACGGATAAGTTGCTTGGGTTGGGAGAGGAATTAAATTTAATATTAAGTTAGCTAAGCACCAAGAAACTCTAGTTTTGAGCTAGGAGCCTGGAGTATTAGCCATTGTCTAAACGTGTGGTGAAAAGACTGTCCTATTATATTTTGTAAAGTATGTGCATGTGTCCGAAATTACTTAAGAAATATGTATTTATTAACTTTCTGCTTTCATATTATGTCACCTATTTGTTCACCACATGTAAGTCAATAATGTCAACAGAAATTGTTTTAACGGTGTTAAAAGTTTAAGGTTTAGCACTTAAAAGGGCATTTATTCTCTTCTTTTGACACAGCCTCTTGATACAAGGATATGCATTCTTGTCTAAGAGAAAACAGAGCTAACAAAGCATCAATGAAGCCAGCTAGGGAATAGCAAGTTGATGAACTGCGTTTTGAACAGTGGTACAAGGAGCTTCTCAGAGGGCAATATTTAAAACTGCAAGTACTAAATTGAGAACCTATGCTCCAGGACAGAGGCCAAAAATGTAATTCTATGAATGTTTATGTGCGTGTTCCACCTTACCCTTACAAGCAACCTTGCTGGCTGTCACTGCACTGAGAACCTACATCTGGAACATGCTGAGCACGGGGTGCTCAGAGCTTCAAACTCTCAGAGCAATAATGGGACCTTTCGGGTTGTATTCTGCTTGTACCAACCTAGGAGTGACACTTTTATGAGCTTCGGTGTAAAAAGAAAACATTCCTTTATCCCACAGAAAAATGCTTTTATCATTTTACTAAGGGTATGAAGAAAGCACCTCAGCTTAGGGCAATAAGGTTACTTTTAAAGTCTTACACGACTTTTCTCCCTGTCCTACAACCTCCTGCCTAACAGTCCTGCTCTTGGGCATACCACTGTGTACAGTTTTCACCTTCACCATTATACACGTTATATATTACTGAAACATGTGAAGATGTAGAGTTCCCCCCCAAAATATGTGAGCCCCGGGGGGAAAACCTTTCCAGAGAAGTATAAATTTGGCCATATATACCACTTTTGGTTTGCTTTACACTTGATTAATGTGATGCCTGTAAGAACATATGCAAGCATTAATACTGATTAACTTTTATTGCATTGCTAACACGTCCTTAACTTTTAAAACTAATTGGCCTTGTTCTTGTGTTTAGATCTGTTTTATAAAGCGTAGCTGTCCCTGACTCTCACAGCAACCTTTTCAGACGCATGGATGATGTAAAATTTTCAGAGCAATCAGCTAGTTGAACTTTTACCCAGTTGCTTACCCAGATCAAACTCTTGTTCAATATGGAGAAAATTCTGAGATCCAAAAGTTTTTGACACCTTTCCATACAATGCATTTTGTAAATGCATTTTCTAAGTGAATTCTGGATGTTTTCACTTATATTTAGAAGCTGGAATTGGTGCCCTGAACCCAGTTAACAAATTCTCAACAATAACATTAATAACATGTCTGATATGAAAAGACTTTTCTATTAGCTGAATTAATAACTTGGCCTTAAGCCTGCAGTCTTTCCACTTTGGTATACAGCTAGTTGCAGAGCTAGGCTTTTGTTACCTTGGCTAGCTTCAACCTCATTCTTTCCTTGCACTCTCCTACTTGTCTGTGTGCATCTTCTGTCTCTAGTCTCGCTCTCACTTTATTAGCTCTCTGAAAGACACGCTTTTGTTCTGTATTTGCAAAGCACTTGGCACAGGAGAACTGATCATCCTAAGCATGGTTCCTAGGCATTAAAACAATATGAATATTAAACAATCTCTTTTCTTGAAAGCCAACTACT
Organism: Ciconia boyciana; assembly: GCF_034638445.1. Lineage (NCBI taxonomy): Eukaryota > Metazoa > Chordata > Aves > Ciconiiformes > Ciconiidae > Ciconia > Ciconia boyciana. The sequence continues at coordinate 55,006,498 of NC_132935.1, read as the reverse complement.
ATATCGGGGTGCACTCTTTATGTGCAGAGAGCTGTTTTGATTACATGGGATGCAGAGGGATGAAATTTGCAATATAGAGTCCATATTGTGTTCACAGAAATGTTAGAAAATAAGCAGGCACAGCACCACAAGCAACTGAGAATATATTTCTTAGGATTCATGCTACCTTTAAGTGTCACTTGTTATCTTATCTTACGGTGTGTAATTCCAGGAGGATGAGAATGTATGTCTTTCTACTGTCTGCTGACAGCAGGAGATAATTCATCATCCAGTAAAGCTCTTTCCATCCTAGGTCTTGGCGTAAATCCAGATTGTCCTAGGTCCAGAATACACTGGCTTTAGCTAGATCAGCTTGTAATTGGCCTTTGGCTAACTCCTCTATGAGCCCGGTCTGATACTGGGTTGTAACTATTCAAAGCTGGTTTATTTGATGCTGGTTAGATTAGTTTGTTTTCATGGAAAAGAAGAATCATTCATTTTCTGAGCATGTTTCAGGCTCGGTTGATTTTTTTTTAAAAGTTATTCACATTATTAGACCTTCTATAGGAAAAAAAAAGGGTGATAAATAGGAGACCACATTACCAGCTCTTTTGACCTTAAACTGTACGAATTTCATCCCTGAATGAAACTGTCTACTTCATGTAGGCACCACTTGCTTCTGTCACTGAAGGTGAGGATATGGTTGCTGGTCTTGGGTTCAAAGTACCGCAGGGGATTTAGAACTGCTCATCTATGATGAACAGTTTGAAGACAGCCTGATGTTTGCTCCTATAGTCTGGTACTTTCCATTAAAGAATACTGGATGGTAATCAGACTGTAGGGAGAAAACAAAGTACTAAATTATCAGGAAGGAGTAACAGCATGCCCACCTGCCACAGAGATATTGATAATAGCATTCAGCAATCTCTAGAATTTACTCCTTGTTTTATTTTAAGGCTGCAAATCTATCCATTTAAATATGCATGAAAATCAATACAAAAAAAATCTCTATGTTTGAATAGGCCTATTTAGCTAGTTGGCAGAACAAGAGTGTAATCTCAAGAGCTTTCTCCAAAAGAGTATTTAAGGATGAAGAAATGGGACTTTCACAGTTTCCCTCAGAAGTCTGTTACAGAGACTAATAGAAACCCAGTACAGACGAAGTAACAGGTCAGATTGGTAACTTTAAGGAAACTGTAAGGCATTTTATCTCACTTCTTTCCACGTAAAACTTCCTCCCTTCCTTTCCCAGGCCTGTTTTCTATGGCATTTATGGTAGAAAATTAAATATGACACAATTAAAACAATGGCACTTTTTTACATAAGAATTTCTTCTTCAGAACTATAACTATTACTCTTTTTAAAGACAAAAGCATATATTACAGCTTTTTATTCTTGTTAACCCTGCAGAAGCAATGCATCAGTTACAGATAGAACTGGCTTATACGTGGCTTAGAGAGCAACATTATTAAGTACTAAGTCAATGGCATACTCCTGAGACTTTCTGTCCTTCAGTGATGCAGAAAGAACAACACCCAGTTTTCAACCCCAGTTTCAGTTTTCAAGGATGGCAGTTTAAAAAATTCCTTCAATAAATAAATAGAGAAGTATTGAGAAGAAATTAACACAGTACCCTACAATGCTATTGGTAGTAACGTCTTTTGGCATTTTACATGCGCTTAAAATAGTCTGTCCCCTTTGTTGATCTCTGGTCATCCTGGTGGCTTTTGGATCCTCTTGATCACAGCAGTACATTTAATTATCAAATATTACATAATGTGATTCCTTTATGAAGAAATTCAAAATGGCACTTTTTCTTTTCTTCAGCTTCCCTCCGCAGTAGTCAATTACACCAGCTTTATGGCCTCTCTGTGTCACTGAAGCAGCACAGAGAAGCTATATAGCAGAAGGTCTTCCCTAAGGTATAAATAATCACCAAATTGTTGACTAAGCTGTACTGTGGTACTTTTCATAAGTTGAGGAATCTGATTGCTTGTCATTGGCCAAACTCTTTTTCCTTACACCATGGTGCTGGACACTGTGCAATTTGCTAGTCTTGCTTTTGCCAAGGGTTTCTGCCTTCAGAGACGCTGCATTGTATATGCACGGTGATTTATTCACAGTATTTTGCTGTCCTTTACTGAATGCCATTTTAACGTTAAAATAAAATTTAATGGGTATTAAAAAAGGAGAAAATTGGGGGTTTTATTTTTATTTACAGGCTTCTAGGAATGAAATGTTACCAGGTCAGATCAAAGCTTTTGGTGTTAGAGCTCTGTTGTGCAGGAATGATTTATATAAGAATGCTGTCAGTATACTTTATTGCGGCCTCCAAACAACTTTATAAAATATGCTGAGCTGCACAGCACTTTACAGGCACTTGCAGATTTCCAAGACTGTGCTAGCTCAGCTGAAGATTAATTACAGATTAGTTTGCTGATTATTAGAAAACAAAAATTTCTGGATAGCTGGTAGCTAGAACGCTGGAGTGGAAGAGGGTCATAAAGATTTCCCCTTATAGGAGTTATAAACCTTGTATCTTCCCACATATATTAAAAGTCTGGAGGGTTTTGTGAGTTCAGAAGGCTGCTTCACCTTTTGGAAGTAAGCACGCAATAGCAGAAGTACACTGACCGAACTAACACTGGATGGCTGCTAGGAATGGGAAAGGATGCTGTCAGAATACTGTTCATGGGGCCAAGGGCAGTGCCGTTCGACAGCTGCCGGCTTTCTGATGAGTAGAAAACTCTCTCTGAGAAGAGTTTATTCAAGCATGTTGAAAAAAACTGTCCTCCTTGCTTTTGAGGGGTAAACACCACCAGCCCAAATACCTGGCAGAAACTGCCATAGAGAATGCAGAAGACAGTCACTTGTCAATACACACTTTTTTCCATACTCATTAATAGACAACTTTTGAAAGAGGTATGCATGATTCTTCATAACTCCCGTAACAACAAGAACTATAGATGCATGCTTTAACAAGAAAGGACTTCTCTGGAATAGTGCAGGTGGAATTCAGTTGATGAAATGCAAAAGTCTGGGGATTTCAAGAGATTTGAGAAGCCCTCACTTCTTAAATTGCTAATATTAACCCAAAAATTTTAGCATGGCCTTCCATACCAAGACCCTTTTTTGTGAAAAACTGTAGAATTGTATCACTACCTGAAAACTTTTTTCTACTTGAGACAAAAGTATGTTGGAATAAGTTCTCATATATCTTTAAAAATATTGTAAGTAGCTTCTTCCTGTGTTGTCTTTGATTTGTCTTTATTTTAACTACAGACCCTCCATGAAAGATGATGCTTAATTATAATTACACTGTAACTGTTATACGCATGTCAGTTTGGGGTACATGACAGATCACGGACAGAAAATAGGAAATAATATTTCCTATAAACTGATGAGATATGTTATTACCCTACTCTGCTGCTACCTTCATTGTGAAACTCCTGTTGACTTCCATGGGAAGAGAAACAAGCCTGAAATATCCATGTATGCTACCTTCATTGACGTTATCAGCTCTTTATTGTGCCTTAAAATAATTCCTTTCCTTTACTTGACTGACACCTTTATTGATATAAATCTTAATTATCAGTCTTTCTGGAGTCTAGCTCTGTTAGAAGTTCCTGTTAAAAGCTCTCCTCAGAAACACCCTAACTGAGATATCAGCATATCTTCCAAGCACAAAGTGGAAAATAATTCAGCATGTTGTAAAAATGTAGGTTTAATATTGAATATTGGGACCTTTTGGCAGTTGTGTAGTACTTACTACTTGATTTATTGGGATTCACATGAAAGGATGGTGAAAAATGGTTAACAAACCAAATTGTTGCCTCCTTTCCCCATAATGTAAAAGAAAAACCAAAACCCAAACAAAAAACAACCTCAGAAAAATGAACAATTCCATCTCTAAAGCTTTGGATGTCTTTCCTTCTGCTTTAATGCACATTTTATGCTCAATTCCTCTCACTTTGGGATAGGCTTAATAAGAAGGCAGACAACTGCTATCTCCCCCACGCCTTTTCTATTTAAATGACAAGATTGTTGCACAGCATTAAGTCTGGACAAATCTAGCTATCACTCTTTTATTTCCAGCTATTTAAGGAGAGGGAGGGAGTTGAGTCGTCACATCAGAAAGCCCTGTTGAATGTTCTTAGGACTTCTCTCCAGGACACCAATGCTTTGTGTGAAGGCCTTCATTTTAAAAATCTTTTGGTGGCTGAAACAGACCAAGCTAGATGCAAATGATAACCCTACTGTTAAAATCTAAAACCAGAATATAGGAGTCCACCTCTTGTTTCTGCTTCTATTGATACTCAACTTTCCACCTGCAAAATGGAAATAAGAAGTTTTCTTTTTCCCATCATGCTTTATGCTGTATACGATTAAATTATTAATTATTTATGAAAAAGGTTGCTTTCAACAGTCTTTTGTCTTCAACAATGTTTGAATTGATAGCATCGCTAGGAAAATGAAGCCATGGTCTCAGTTTGGATCTCAGTTGACTGTTGTGGGCTCTTTGATGTGCAGTTGGTCTGAGCAGAGAAAGAGTATCTTCTGCTGTTACCTGTTGTAAGAAGGGAGTAATCCTAGCTCACATGGTAGAGAAGGGTGGTTTCTGTACAAACTAGTCATGGTACTTTTCAGCTAGCTCTGATTGCTTTGTGCTATTTGTGCTGCCTGTTCAGGAATTAATGCAGATATAAAACATCATTTTTATCTAAAAATACCTCACTTAAAGTCCTAAGTAAGAGACAATTTTCTGCATGATTACTAGTCTTCTCATTCATATAAAGCTCTTTTAAAGCTTTCCCTGTTTCCCCACTTTTCTGTCAAAAGGAGCAAAAATACTCGTATGGTTGTATTGCACTCCACTTTAGAATTATCGGCTCATACGTAAAAAGCATGATATCATTAGATATTATAGCCCTCTTAAATAAGAAATTGAATGTACCGCCTTGATGCAAATGTTTACAAACTGATTTGCACTTCGCCATTCTCTCAGGGCTTTGCTATATCTCAATATCTGGAAAAGTATTCTCATTCTGCTGAGGGAATGTCATGGGTTTATTGGTTTGAACTAATTTTTCCTCTCTCTCTCTTTATGCTTATTCAGAACATTGCTGTTGATACCACTGAACTATATCCTGATATCTGAAAATCACAGCAACTTGCTTGTTTCTAATACTGAACAAAGATTTGGGAGGTGGGAGGGAAGATGTCATTCTCAAATCTTCTCTTTTACATCTTCCAAAACAGATACCCTGCTGAGAAACCTCTCAAGATAACTTCTGACTTATTTCCTGATAGTGGTTGAAAGTCACAGGTTTTGTGGAATTATGTGTTTTATAGCCTAAAGGTTACAAGAATAATACCTTTAACAAAGTACTTGTTTTACTTCTAAATCGTAAAAGAATATGTATCAATTGTAAACCCATGCTAATCTTGAAGCTTTTTGTCTCTATATTAAGTAGTTATGCTGAACTGACACTGTATTTGGATTACTTGCTACTCTCTCCCAATTTTTCTGGATGAGTAACTGGTGGCTTACCAGGCCTTCTCATCATTCATCTTTAACTGACCAGTCAATAGTCAATGTGGTTCTACAAGGTGAGCTGACGCCTGCTTACCTTTTCCTTGGAGAGCATCTGTCATTTAGGAGTCACTCATTGGGAACAACCACTCTACTCTATGCCCTGTTATCCATTAGGCCAGGGAAAGGAATTTGCTGCAGTGTTTTTTATAGCAAATAATTAGGTAACATGAAATGAGGCAACCCACACAATTCATCCACCTAGGACATTACTGCCTTCAGTGCAACCCAATAAAATATGACAAACAGACCTACAATGGGTGTGGCGGATACTAACCCTTTTCAGTAAAAGACATTTACAGTATCAGGAAAGTGAAAATATTTTAAATAAAATTTTCTAGGCAGATGTCTGCTTCAGGGTACTGGGGGGGGGGGGCGGGGGGGAAAGCACTGTTTTAGGTTAAATGGCTCTGCCATTAATCAGATTAGGGGTAGAAGCCACCAAAGCTATTCTTTTGCCCATGTAGAAGATACCCTTACAGCCACCCTCAGAATGCCTTCTTGCCTTGAAGCAATAGCTGATGCCAGAAGGGAATGAGAAGAGCACACATGTGATCCGCATCTTTGTAAATCTGACCTACATGTGGTGAAGTTAAAAACAGAGAAATTGCTAGCATCTACTGTGTAGAAGACATATTTTGAGTTTGATAGTGAAACTTTCTTTACTGTACACTCTGAGCAGGCCTCATCCTTTCCAGCTCTCAGTGTGCCTTGGCGATACATCTGCCCACCCAGCTGGAAAACTTAGTGCATTCCAACAGCAACTGCTCTCGATGTGCATGAGTTGTTGTGACGGTAGGTGGAGGAAATGAGACACAGGGGAACTGGGAGAATATCACTGCTGTGCTCTCCATGTTTCAGTGGTTCTGCTAATGCCCAGTCTGTGAGGAAAATGAAAATAAAATATAACAAAAATGTGGTACTTCGGCAGTATTGATATAGACAGTGAAAGGTAAGTATAGAGGCATGAAAGGTCAGGGTAGGAAAAGGGGTGGAGGGCAATCTTTTTGTAATGCAATGGAGAATGGACCAGAGGATTTAGATATGAAAGGCAATGAGGTTATCTACAAAGTTACAGGCAAATACTATCAAAGCAGCACTGCTCAAGATTTTCAGTGTCTCTGTGATGAATTTAGATGCCTCTTCCCCAGAAGTTAATGGAAGATACGTATCTTAAAATCTCAGCCACTGCTTAGTCATCTTTTTGCCTGTGTCAACAAACCGCAGACAGCAAATAGTATGATCAATTATTTGAACTCACAGGGAAAAAGAAATCTTCTTATGGACGCTGGCCATCCAGACCTTCACACCTGTAAGCCTCGGTCGTGGAAAGGTGATTCACCAACAAACGAGGACCACCAACGGCGGTAGAGGCTCTAAGGCTTCGTACTAAGACCTAACCGAGCGGTTCTGACCTTCTCTCCAGTAGAGGGCAGTGACAGACAAAAACTAACCGTATTTTCAAACTCCTAAAAATTTGTAACGTGGTAAATATCAGCATGTGGAAGAAGTCCGTGGAAACATGCATATAGTTTAATTATGTAGTAATGACAGTCGATATGATGACCTCTTTCACCATCAGTCAAAGCAAAGAGAACTTCCTCCAAGAAGAAAGAGATCAAAGTGTGAGTATAGTATACAATGACATTTGCATTTGGGGTAATTTGATAAACTGCAGATGGTTGAAGATATTAATACTGAACTCTCTCACCTCCCCAGGCCGTTTAAAATATTTCCTTTCTGATTGCTACTTTTCTGATCTGAAAACTATTTTGGGACATTTTTCTTCCAGGCTTTGCTTTCTTCATTTGTTTCTTGTTCACTTAGATTTGTTTACTGTTCTTACTGAAACCCTCTGTTTCACAGCCTCTTCTCACTTTTGTTCGTGCATGCCATCTCTCACACAGCTGGTGAAGAATCTTTGCTCCCATCTTGGAAATCTCTCCTCCAAGTTGCATGTCTTCTGAGACACCCATGAGTACTAGGACTACCAGTACAGACAAGTGTTACGCCTAAAATCAAAATAATTAGTGGCCCATGAAGACCACCTACATCATTATGTAAAGCAGCTTGAACTTCTTATTCCTCCAAGGTGCAGATTCCTCTAGATCAGTTCAGGAGAGAATTTATAACAAGACTTCCCTCTCCTACCCTCTTGGCCCAGCCAGACTGAAGTCAGGCAAACAAGGACCATCCAGAAAATTGATTAAATGGTTTAGATTTGCAATAGGGAGCGTAAGTAAAAAAAAAGGAACAAAATCTCTATGCTGGCTTTTATTTTGAGGTCAGATAATTTTACGCAAAAATGTCTCCTCTTTCCTTCTTACTCTTCAGTCGTCAAAGGAAATTGGGTCTACTTCATTTTCTGGAAGTTTGTACGAAGCCTAAAAATATGTTATCTGTTTTCATTACTATGTAATGTAATCAACCCGTTTGGTATAAATATTTTCATAGAACTATCACACATAACATGACTAAATCTGCTTTATAACTTCACAGGCCTACGGAGGGCAGGCTAAATCTTCACATAATTACATAGAAAAGATTACATAAATTCTACTATGAGGTCTTCACAGACCGTCATATTTTAAACAACAGATTATGCCAGATTTGAAACTAGCTTGAAAATATAGTTCCTGATGACAAGTCAAAAAATTCTTGCTAAGAGATAAACTAATATACTGCATAGGATAATGCTGTATGTATAAACACCAGAGGAAAAAAAATATTAACCTTGTACTATTTAGCTTATTTACCTGAGTTAGCTCAGATTCCACATCTGTGTTTCAGTTAAAGAACTAAAAGGGTATGTGTACCTTTATTTTATATAAACAAACAAACAATACGGCTTTGGGGTGCAATTTTTTTTTTTTAAGGATGTCATACTGACTTGATTTATACAACTTAGTAACAACAAATTTGGTCTTTTTGATTTTATTGCAGGACTTCTGGGAAGTCTCAAAATATTTTATTGTGAACAGCTAAACCTTAGCAAGATGGACAATCTTTCCAGTGATTTCCTCTCTACACCACCTATTATGTCCACAAATAAACCCCCCCCAACCATTATTTTTAAATAGATTGACCAATTCTTTTCCGCACTCAATTGGTTGATTGCTTGCTAATTAACATAATTATCAGTCATCAGAATTTCCTAGCCTACCTAGCCTGTAGACGTGACCTACATTTGTGATTAAAAATGTCATCAACACTTCTTCCTTTCCTCCTTGTTTTACCCCTGAGACATTGGGTCCACTACAAAGAAACAAAAAATTAATATAAACAGTATACCTGATATCCCCACCAAAACATTTTTCATCCTTGTCATTTAATAAACCTTTTTCTACTACAAAGATTAACTTTTAGTCCATCCATATTACTTGTTTTGTACAAATAAAATATCAAGGACATTTCTCACAAACTTCTGCTGGTTTGGGGCTTAAAGAAATCACATATTGAAACTTGCTGGCACGACCCACTAGTAAATTTAGGACTATAAGAATAATTTGCTCACTCCATTTTAGCTCTTTCATGAATTGTATGTCAAAATCTCATTTATATGCATATGTGTGGCTATATATCCAGAAGATGGATATAATATTTACTATTTAGCAAATAATTGATTTGAATGTATTGCCACCATTCAAATACCTTTTGGTAGGTCACATACATCGTGGTTCAAATTTGAGTGTACCTGACTGGACACGCGAGTACCCGGGTGTCCGCACAGTGGCCTGGATTAGCACAGCCCTTCACCACGTTTTCAGTTTCAATACTCGCAAACGTATATATTTACAGTTACACCTATAGTTCTCACAAACGCCCAGCCCGCGCTCCGCCCCGTCACCCCCTGCACCCTCCCGACCCACAGCCGTGCCGCCGGTCGTCCCCACGCACGGACGACTGGCGACCCGCATGCTTCGGGGTGGGGTGGGGTGGGGTGGGGGTGGGTGGGTGGGTGTCTGCCGGTCACGCTCGTCACGCCCCTGCCTCTGGCCGCAGCAGCACCCCCGGGGAAACGCCGCGTCCCCCCGCTCCCACCCCCGCGCTCCGCGGGGCGCGACGCTGCTGGAGCCCTTTCTCCTCCCCGGGGCGGCCGTGGCCGGTCCCAGGGGGCACGGCTCGGTACGGCTCGGCCTGCCTCCCCCACGGGGGACTCCGCGGGGGACCCGCGGGGGCCTCGGGGCAGCCCCACGGCCCGGGGGCGCTTTCCGGGCGGCATTTCTCGGACAGAAACGCGTGGGTGGGTTTTCTTTTTTTCTTCAGCTGCTTCCCGCCAGGCTCGGGCAGCCCGGGGTGCAGCGGGGTCCCCGGGGACAGAGGCCCTGAGGGGTCTTTCCCGAAGGCACGTCCTTGGGAGCGGGAGGGGAAGGGCGGGCGTGCGGGGCGGGCGCGCAGGGGCAGCGCGCCGGCGGCTTGCGGTGCCCGGCCGCCGTAGTAGCGAGCGGCTCCTCCGGTGGTTGGGCTGGGGAGCGCTGGGCTCCTCCTCCTCTTCCCCCCCAGCAGTGCACAGCCGGGCGTGTGACTGACTAGTCTCCCCCCGTCTCTTTTTTTTTTTTTTTTCATGGGTACACACACCGAGATACGCACATGACAGTACTTCGGTGCAAGAGCCGGTGCATCGCCAGGAAGGCTGTGCTTCCACTCCGGGCACGCACACACACACGCATGCTGCTGCTGCTGCTGCTGGAAGTCTTTCTACACGGGGATTAGCAGCCGCCTCTCGTTCTCTATATTTCTCTGTCTCTTTCTTCTCCTTTCCTTTCCTTTCTCCTTCTCTCCCGCAAATGCTTGACTGACGGACGGCGGGCATAAAAAGGTAAATGCTTGTGTGCTGTTTGCTGACAATACCGATGGGTGATGGTGTTTTGGCAGCGTGCTGCGCGGTACGCCCTCCGCTTGCCAGGCAGGCAGCCTGCCCTCCTGCCGCGCCGGCGGCTGCCGCTGCTGCCGCTCCCCGCGGCTCCCCGGGACTCTTCGTCTTGGGGGATCGGGTTTTGCTGCGAGAGGGTTGGCTTCCCCAGCCCCCCCCGGTCTGTGAGGCAGAGAGGTTCCCGCTATTGTGCTCCTGGCAGTTGCCACCGCGGGCCGCGAGTGTGTGGGAGTGCTTAGCGGAGGTTTCGCGGGATGAAGGTTGCTATTAATTGCTGTGTGCGCGGAAGAGAGAGCTTTTCGCTTCGGCAGGGAACCTGTGCGTAATTAATCAGGGCTGGAGAGTGGCAACGGGAGGACCACCCCCCCCCCCATCGTTTGCTGCATCATTCAAATGAGTAATTTCTAGCTGGCCCTGCGTTGCGGGGCTTTTATCCCCCCCTCCGCGGGGGTTTTGGCAGCCGCCAAGAATTGCGATCCTCCTTCCCCTGCCCCGGCGAGCAGCCCCTTCCCCGGGGAGCGAGCGAGGCGGGGGCAGCCGCCGCCCCTCCGCCCCGGGCCCTGCCCCGCGCCCGCCGGCTCTCCGCACCGGCGGGGCGCGGACCCCTGTCCCGCCGCCCCCCGCGGGCTCCACAACTAGTTGTCGCCTGTTGTTCGGGCCGAGTTTGTCCCGTGTCCCTCCACGGCAGGACAAGAGAAGCAGGGTGTATTTTTGCCTCCCCCCTCAGCAAAGCCCGCGTGGTGCGGGGTTTCCGCGGAACTGAGAAGGGGTCCCGCACCGAGCAGCCCCGCCGAGCGGACCGCGTCCCGCGGGGCTCCCCGGCCCCCGATCCAGACTTTCATTCCCCGGAGGCGCGGCTGCCTGGGGAAGCGTTTCAGGCCGGCAGGGGAAGGGAGGAAGGCGGCCTTGAGGGGCCTGCGCTGCCGGGCCGCTCGGGAAGCGGAGCTCCCCCGCCGCTGCGGGGGGGAGGTCGGGCGGGGCAGCGGGCCCCGGGCAGGCGCAGCCCCCTCCCCGGGACGCCCCCGGGCCCGGCGAGGCACAGGTGTGGGCGTTTAGCGACGGAGAGCTCCGGTGGCCGCATGGGCAGTCCCCGGGGCGCGGGGGGTTTAAGCGGCCCCCGCCGTGCCGGTGCGCATCGTTAACCGGGCGTGCGGGTGCGGGCAGCGGGAGCGTCGCCGCGCTCCCCGCCGTGCGGGTGCCGGCAGCGGGGTGGCCTGTGCCGCCGTCCCCCCTCCGCGGGGGAAGCGAGGCGTTGAGCAAGGTCCGTTATGTAATTACGGCTTTTTTTCCTTCTTCTTGGTGCTGTTACTAACCCCGGCTCGGGATGCCAACGAGGAAACTGTTACACCATGCTTGTTTCTAAAGGAGGCTGATGGTTTCATTTGATCTCGGAGCAAATTTATTGAGTAATTAATATTTAACAGGGAGCACGTCGGTTTCACACAGGATTGAGTTTGGATAATCCCATTTCATTCATGTTGTCTTCTACACCTGTCAGAGATATGTAAATAGGCTATTAAAGACAGGAAGCAAAAACCCGAAAAATAGTAACAGAAGCAAAAATGGTGAGAAATGTAGTGGACAGCGTACGAAGTTAGTTATTAAAAAAAAAAAAAGTACTTGTTTAACCAAATAAAAGGTAGGTGTGCTTGTAGGCATGGTGTATGCTCAGCCGGTTGTGTTGGATTGTATTTCAATGTTAATACACCTTTAAAAAGGCAACACTAATTTGCACTGCTATGTGGGTCCAGTGTATACACTTCAGGTATTTCTCCTCACTTAAATGATGTTGTGAGTTTGATCAGTGTTCGCTGACCCAAAGGATCCAAAAGGGTCCAAAAGTCCCAAGGATATATATTTAAAGATGAATTTACTGCTGATAGTAATGATTGCAGGAAAACTAGGAATTTGTAACGGCAACAACACAGTTCCTTGTTGTCTTCTGTATAGCTTACTTGTCTGTCTGATACTGTGTATTTCAGAACTATTAAAATTAGATAGCATAAATTAATAAAAACATATGGGAGCAAAATATGCTGTTTATTAGAGAGACAATCAAGTAGTTTCAAAAGAAAGGGTACAATAGTGTTCCATTCTATATATATCCTCCTGAATTAAAGTTTTCCTTTTTTTCTTCACCAGAACTGTATAGGTTAGATATACTTGTTTAACTCAAGGCTCATTCTAGTCTAGCTCTTGTGGGATTAACACTTACAAGCACATAAATGTAATCTGCTTGTGTTAGACTTTGCAATGTTGTCCTCCCTGTGAAGGTGGTGCACCTCAGCGCAGCCCTGGCTAGTGATGTTGCCGCCTGGAAATACAAAAAGAACTGCGTGAATAATTAATGAAATAGTATAATAAATAAAGGCAATCCTGTACCAAGAAAAAGTAGTCATTAGCCTCCACGCAATTTTTTTGTTGTAATTTTCACTCCGGTCTCATACCGTCCAGTGACTCAAGTTTTCACCCAAATTGTATTAGACAGGTGCAATACCCTCAGACTGGCATTGCCGTTTTAAGAGGATAGAGCTCAAGGCACTTTAACATGAGCTAGTTTATTCAGCCCTTAATCTCTGTAACCGAACTTAATTTTTACAGCTTCTGTTGTATTATCTCTCAAGATTTAAGAAGGCTATTTTTGTCAGGGGCACATAATTAATACTTGTTCTCCTCTTATGCCAAATTTTGCACTCGTGCACAAAGCTCATCCAAAGAAACCTGGAAAGGGAATCTCCATGGTAACGAGCGAGAGGATTTTCTCCCTCACCATAGGTCAAGACTAGACGCCTACCCATTCCTTAACTTGTAGCAGCATTCATTGGCACCTTCCTCTTTGTGGTTATTTTGTCTACTGGGGTGTGCTTTTACTGGCGTCTCATGCTACCAGAGAGCTGCTCCTGAGAATGATGCTACACTGGATGAGCACAGTCTCTGTGTCTCTCCCCACTCTCATCCTCCCTTCCGCTTGCATCGTATTTCAGTGCTTCTATACCTATATGATTTGACTATGGGATTTCAGGAAGTAACTTGGTTTCCCCATCAGGTTTTTGATTTGAAGACCTGTCTTGGCACTAACTGTGTGTGAGACCTGACAGAACCTTACTCCTTAGTCCATTTCAGATGGAAGGGTGATCATCTTCTCTCTCTCTTTCTCTTTTATTTCTCTGTACTCTTTTTGGACAGAGTTTCCCCATGGTGTCCCAGAGGTTTTGTAGCAAGTAAAAGCGGTCTACCTCATCTTACCAGGGAGCAGGGCTTAATTTTATTTTTTGAGTCAGTATGTGATACCCGGATTACTCTTTGGAGATGTTCATGATAAAAAGAGTTTCTTTTGCCCTGACTCTGTCATCACAGGGCAGTAACATGGAGCACTGCTTTCTGGGGTAATTGTTGGGGTTTTTTTTTTCTTTCTTCTTTGAAGGACTGTCTGCATAGACTGTGTCTCTGTCCAAGCTAAGATGAAGTGAATGCTTTTTATTCCCAATGATCCTGTAGTCAGATACTTAAAACTTTCACTGAGGAATATAACGTATTTTCTAGTCCCATGTTTCCTTCTGTATTCAGCTTTTGTAGCTAAGATCTCATGAGAGGATACCAAATGGCTTTTTAAATGTCTCCCTTAGGCTGCTGGTGCACCAGGTCTCTCTGGGCATATTTCTAGTTCTTTTGCCTTTCCCTGTGACATAGCTTGGGATAATTTGAAAACATCTGCTAGAGCAACCATCTCAATATGAGACAGCAGTCATCATTTGTCACTGAGCAATATGTCATTTGTGACTCTGTAGTTGGAAGACAACTGCTAATGCTGACTTTGGCCTTCTTAACTTGTCTTGTTAGCACATTGTCTATAGAAACACTTTGCAGTGATTTGAAATCCCACAGTGTATTTCTACCTTTCTTTATCTCTGTGTTTCTGAAAGAATTGCCTGTGTCATTTGAAAATCTGCTCAAGAAACCATAATGATAGCAGCTAGTACATTCATAATCTGGCTTGCCAAGTAAACTTGACTTTATGCCTATCTTTGGTGTCTTCTGCTAGATTATAATTATTTTTGAATAGTCGCTTGTGAAGCTTTTCCTTTAACCTTTGTATATGAGAAACTTCTGATCTCCTTCAACATGATGCCCTGTCCCTGTATTGGTAGCATTTAAATGAATGTCCCTTATCCCAGTTGTTTCCCTCCCTTTGAAAATTTTACCATTACCTTTAACTAACTGAAGAGGTTCTTCATCTTCTCATTTCTCATACTAAGGAAACTAGGGATTTGAGAAATGAACTTCTAACTGTGTGAAGGAAATGTACACTTCTAGGTATCTAGATCCACGTTTCAACCCTCACTTGCTGTGGTTCAGATGACAAAAGCGTGTGGCATCAACTCATAACCAAACATCTCAGTAGTTACAGATGATGTCTCATACCTAGAAGGTGCTTTTTTAAGCTTTGTGGGCCAATTTTGAATGTAGGTTGCAGTGGCTTGAGTTGACTTGCAACAGCTTACAGGTATCAGCTTTTTAGTAGCCTGATGTGCTGATGTGGTGCCTGTGCTGGATCCAGTCAAGGATTCCTTGAGTTTTTCTTTCTTTTGGGGAAAGAGGAGATAAGGGGATGAGGGTCCCCCCAAAATTTTGTCTAAGAATGGTGCTTGAAAGTCCTTTTCGTGTTCTGGGCATAAGGCCTCACTGAAAGTAATTCAAGGGGCATGCTGATAGGATGGTAGGCAAGTTACTTCTTCAAATGAAAGGGAGCGTTTTTTTCAGCCAGCTTCCTGAGCGTGACTTCTGTTGCTAATTCTGTGCTTGCACACACTTTCTTCCTGTGTGTCTGTTTAGTTTTGCAGATGGAACAGGATAATATATCTGTCTGACTGGAGGTCAATAACAGTAAGAGGAAAGGATTAGTAATCTCACCTGCATCATGGTAACTTCAGTTTTAGCAGTGTGCATCCAACATTGAAAGTCAAGCCTAACTAGTGTGTCACTACTGTCCTGTGTTTTTCTTTTGTCTTGTCATCAGAAAAAAAAGAAAAAGGAAGAAAAAATTAAAGAGAAATGGAGATGAAATCCAGGTTTCTGGGGTTTGGTAGTGGTCTCAACAGTATCTATTCCTGCATAACCGGACAACAGGCAGTGTGCAGTTGCCTTTGTCCAGCAGAAGTATTGAGAGTCAGCGTGCTTCATGGAGGCACAGTGTCTCGCAGATATCCAAAGTACACAAGAATCTCCATCTTCTTTCCATCCTGCAGCTGAAAGAATTTTGGAGTCCTTGCAGTATGCCATTCACATAGGGTGAGCTTCATTTTGTGGATTGTAGGAGAATGCAGCTTCTGGTTTTGTGGTGCTGGAGCTGCATTGGTGCAAACGTTTCGCAAGGATATCAAAGGAGATTCCTTGTTCTCTTCAGTCTGTGTCTTCTGGCTATCCATTCATTGAGCGTAATGCTCGGGGTGGTTTGGTCCTTTGAAGTTGTCAACAGCTCTGCATCTGGTTTACCTCCATAATGTTGTGGGGTTTTGGTTTTCTTTTTTTGTGACTGTCTTTTAGAATGTCACTAAATTTCGTTATCGGATCCCATTTTGGAAGAATATACCATAGGAGATCATCCACCTGGCTGTTCCTGCTAACAGATCTTTTCTTTGTAGTGCTTACTGTCAAATTTATATACAGTTTTGTAAATAATTTTGATGAATATCCAAATGTAGCTTTTTAGTGGCAAGGGGATGGCAAAGTAGAATAAAGAGGGGAAAAATCACCACCACAAGGAACAAAAGAGGTAGCATTAGGAGAATTTATTGTTGTTTTGTACAAATGAAGTATTGCAAGCATCGTCATGTCAAAACAGTTTAGATTAAAAATGAATGTTGATTCTGTAATTCTGTTCATAGAAGAACTTTGCAACCATAAAATGTAATATTTGGGGAGATTATTCAAATGATTTTCTGAGGAAAATCATCCCAAATACCTAGATGGTGTATCTCATTTAATAGCAACAGTGAAATAGAACTAGCAATTACTAGATTAGTGGTACTTTGAAAAGTATGGTATGTATATCAGTGTATGAAATGAAAGGCTTTAGAAGAAGAGATACAAAGTCTATCTGGGAAGCACTGTAACCTTTACCGAAAAAGTTGGATTTCTTAAAAAATGTAATATGGA
Source organism: Ciconia boyciana (assembly GCF_034638445.1). Lineage (NCBI taxonomy): Eukaryota > Metazoa > Chordata > Aves > Ciconiiformes > Ciconiidae > Ciconia > Ciconia boyciana. The sequence continues at coordinate 54,989,897 of NC_132935.1, read as the reverse complement.
TATCTATGTGATAAAATAAACTCTAGAGGAAGTATAAACTGAAGACAAAACCTTTTTCTTACACATTTGGATCTTGCTCTTCCTTGGAAAAAGGGCCATTGCAGGATTTTTCCTTTAAAAAAAAAAAAACCAAACAAAAAACAAACCAAAACCACCCAAGCTACTGAAATTGCACTCAGGAGAGGCTACTGAATCGTGTTCAAACCAGCTGGCTGTCCTCTTATCTCAGGAAAAAATATTTATGTTTTTAATTCCTGACATATTACAAACTTATTCATGTGAAAACTATGGTTACCTCTTCCACTTTGTTTTGGTTTGGGTTAGTTTTTTTTCATTAGTTCATAAAAACTGCTTCAAAGACGATATTCTTTCTAGAGCTGTTTCAATACCTGTGTAATGTCGTTTGCAAAATTGAAGTGGCATGGCAGTTGAAGAGTATTCATTTCACCTTGGGTAGAAGCGTGATTTGATTTTTGTATGTAAAAAATATCATTTTTCTTTTTTTTTCCAACCTGCAAATCTATGTGGTGTTCCTTACCATACTGTGATGGTGTGTGGTCTAACTTCCAGAATACTTGTATGGTGTTTTACATCTCTATAGCGTGATATAAATTTACCCACTGGGAATCTTCATGCTGTATTTTGCAGAGAGAGCTGTCTAGCAGAATTATATATGAACAACGGTATTTATGCATGAAAAGGATCATTTGTTGCTTTGTCATATGGTAATAATTTCTCAGTCAAAGGGCAAAACCAACAGCGTGAAGCCTGTGAGACCACTTGCACATCACAAGTATTCTAATGAGCTCAATAAAAAGGACATTTACTATTCTACACATATGGTTAAGTTTTTGCATACTGTTTGTCTTCAAATAAAATGTATTTTCAGAAAAAGGGATATCTTTAGAAATCAGGATCAGGGCAGATAGATAGAAAAAGAGGAATAAAAATTTGCACATTTCTAAAACCAGATTTTAATACTTAACAGCAGTAGATTTAGACAAAAGATGAGGAAATGCCATTTTCATTTTTACAAATGCATGTGAAAAAAGCCTTGCAGAGTTAGCAATGAGATCTTAAATACAGAAAGAGAACAGCTAAACACAAGGAAGTTCTGCAGTATTCAAGTATTTTGGTCATTTACAAAGCAGATATTATGTAAGGTACTTCCAAAATCAGTGCAGTGTGCTGCAAAATAATTAATCTCTTATGTGAAATTACCTTTCAGAGGATGTTTCTGACAGAACCAAGTCAAAATATGAGAGTATACTAAAGTTCTTGACCTGATCCTTTGCTCTTTATGCTGAATGGCATTTTGAACATGAACTGCAGGAGCAGGTTGCCTGCCCTGTAAAAAGCCATATGAAGTTTTTAATGTTGAGCCCCAATTGGTCAGGGCCATATTAGAGGGTTTTTTCATAAGAAGAAATGCTGAAATGCAGCAGCAATACTTTTGTGTGTTACAGTTGTAGAGCCCTTCTGAAGACAAAAATATTTGCTTAGAGATTACTCAAGGATCTCAGCATTTCTACAGGACCTAGGAGAAATGAATTACATCACATTTCTTTATTCTAAATTTCTGGTGCCTCCATGACAACACACAGCAGAGCATGGTGAGAGAAAGATGAAGGTTCATCTTGGTGCCCATTTCAGTTTCTTTTGGAACTAAAAGGAAAAATTTTACGTACAATGAGAAGAAAATCGGGGACTTCAGTTCTGTGTGTCCAATAATCAATTTTCTAGCAGACTTTGCACATCTATAGAAACTATAACTTGCTTTTTGCTATGCAATTTATCTGTAGTTTGCTTCCTGAACTGCTATAGGACCAAAACCAATTATGTTATTTTCCCAAGGACTTACAGTCTCTCTAAGAACCGAGAAACTAATGTGTAGTAAAGCCCACAAATGTAAATCTGATTTGTTAAAAGCTTCAGTATTATTAACCTGTAACGGTGTCATGCTAACTTCATTTTCATGTTTAATACAGTACATCATTTAGAACAAATCCTACCAATGTTCTGTATACAGCTCCCAGTGATCTCTGTGTGAGATACGTCCTTGATGCAAGAAACAGTGCTCAAACCTGAGGCTATTGCAGAAAAGCCCAGTATTTTATTTTATATTATTGCAAATTAAGAGATACTGATGGATAAATTGGATGCAGATTTTTACTTGGTGCAACTGTGATTCTTCTTGGTTTGTTTTTATATAGAACTGGGATCATTAATTTGTGATATAATTAATTAATTATTCGATGAGTCTGCCATTTCTGGTTTAGCCTTTCTGGCTTCCTTCGCCCTACAGGGCCTTAGCATACAGAGTCCTTGCAGCTGATTTAGACATTGGTTTGAACAATTGCTGAACAAAGCAGTGTCGTGGTTTTGAGCGTTTGGGTTTGGTTTGGTTTGGATTTTTACTGCTTTGTATTAAAAAATGAACATAATGTTGACTCTGATATTGTGTGTACATGAGAGCCTTGTGTTATTGTAGAATATAAATTATTTCAAATACATCTGTTGATTTTGCCTTAACATTTAGACTAACCATTAGCTGCTGCTGTACTCATCTTTCCTTCCATATCCAGTTCATGGCCGCTACTGCCCATGTTAGCAATATGCTTGGTAAACATGGAGTATCTCTTCAGGCTTAAATACGCTTTGAATTTAGGTTTAAGTCAGGATTGATCTTCTGACAGGGATTTTTTTTCCTCAACCGCAGGGAGAATAAAAGCGAGAGTGAGTTCCCTTTAAACTCCCTTATTCTTGATGATAAGCTCTCCCTACTCTTTGGTGTTGTAGAGGAGGCTGAAGAGAAACTGAGATTAGCTGCTCAGGCACATGGGACACTTTAACGAGTTTTTCTTGTCTTTATGGTGGAAGCAATGAGGACCTCAAGGAGGAGCCATGAATTCCTTTCTGGAAGGTCTTGAAGGCAGCGAGCGCACACCTCACTCGCACCTCAGGGCTGAAACTGCCACTTTAGTTATTGCCATCAGGTGGCCTTGGGAACATGAATTTATAGACCTGCTAGCTCAAATAAGTAGTGGACTGCACAAACCCTCGGTCAGACCTATGGCGCTTAGTTGCATGCATGTGGTAGACCTGACTAGTCACAAGTCCACTTCTCAAGAATAATTCACTCAGTGGGTGTATTGTTAGACAAATTTTCTGCATAGTCACGGTGACTGTCCAGAATTTTTGGATACCAGCAGCACAGTTACACTGCACTGATACTTTTGATTATAGTAAATGCCCTTTACTCATGGTAAAGAAAATAGTATTTTTAAACAGTTTGACCTAGGAAGATGTGTGCCCTCTACAGATTGTAAATAGCCAATATGTTATTTAGTATACCATGATGTATGGCTGAATAAATAAATAAAAGATGTCTATAATAGGGCTGTACCATAATATCTAATATGAGAAAGCTTTTTCCACCATTAGCAGAGCTCAGTAATTTATTACTACAATTTGGTATCATGGATATGATTCATTCTATTTTAGTGGATACAAACAAATTGCTTTACATTTGTGTAGTAAGTTATTACTCAAAGCTGAATGCATACTTTGTATGATACTGAGGTACTTGAAATTTTACAGAATGAGATGTATTTATTTATATGTATTTTTTGGGGAAAAAAGTAAATCTTTCAGCACATACTATTTAAACAGTCATCAGCCAGTGTTTAGTTCAGCAATCAGGAGAATAGTTCTTGATCCAATTGAATTTGAATGGCAAATCATTCTGGAGCCAAACTGGGCTCTCCCAACATTAGATACTGAAACTTGTGTATAACCCAAATTCTCAGTCACTTTCCAGTTTGTTCATCTGTAATATGAATTTTTATAAGGTAAGCTGCCTGCTGTGTGTTTTGTGGAAGAAAAAGTTAAGCCACAGTATGAGAAAGAAAATGCTTAAATACATTTATTAGTATGTGTGCTGCACATCTTATCTGTTTAAAATAGATAAATAAAGAAAAAAATTCATTTTGCTTCCTCCTTTGAACTTGCAGATTAGTCATGGATTGCTGCCCACAATTTTATGGAACTTAATCATGTAGTCCTTTCTTAATGGATTCCATTATTATGTTTACAATATACCAGCTAAAGTAAGTAAATTAATTCAGTGGAGTCTCTCTAGAGCTAAGTTTGTGTATGTGCTGGAAAATTAAGTGTGGCAAATGTAGTATTAACAGTTATTTTGTTAAGCCTTTTTTTAGAGTTTACATGGAGATACTTTAAGAAGTAGGATTAATTTTGTTGTATTTATTGCTAGGTCAAATACTTTTTGAAAGTAGGATGAAATTAGTCATGCTTTATCTAATATCTTCTTTTAACTAACTCTGCTTGTGTCTAATAAATAAATGTGAAATTAAACCAAAGATATACTGAAGAAAATGCTCTGTAAAAAAAAAAAATACTCAAAACCGTGTATTTTATCAAAATAGACCGGATTTTGTTCCCTTCTGCACACCAACTGGAGAGCATTAACAGGAATCAGAAATGTATTTGCAGTAGAGTTTATTACAGTAGAAGCAAAATGCAGAAGACTGGCTTTGTGACTGGTGTGTTTACAGGGAGGTAAGTGGGATGAAAGCAGGAATGGATTTGACTTAATGCTAGATTCAAGTAGGTATAAATGTAAATATGTAAAGCCAAATTAAAACCTGTTTTTGTTATGTAATTACAATTTTTCAGCTTCTAGTATTTAGAGATTTTTCAATTTTGCCGCACCTGGGACTCTTTTTTTTTTTTTTTGAGGAAGAGAGGGGTAAAAGTTTATCATTTGGATAGTGGAATATATGACAACTGGAGAGAAAAAAAAAACCCAAAACCCAAACCAACAAAAAGCCTAAGGTCCCCAGTTACAACAGTTTCCATAGCCAATTAGGGAATTAATTTGAATTTTAGGACCCTTAAATTTTTAGGATCCTATATTTTTAGAATTTTAGGACCCCCTGTACTTGGCACTGGTGAGGCCGCACCTTGAATACTGTGTTCAGTTTTGGGCCCCTCACTACAAGAAAGACATTGAGGTGCTGGAGCGTGTCCAGAGAAGGGCAACGAAGCTGATGAAGGGTCTAGAGCACAAGTCTTCTGAGGAGGGGCTGAGGGAACTGGGGTTGTTTAGCCTGGAGAAAAGGAGACTGAGGGGAGACCTTATTGCTCTCTACAACTACCTGAAAGGAGGCTGTAGAGAGGTGGGGGTCGGTCTCTTCTCCCAAGTAACAAGCGGTAGGAGGAGAGGAGATGGCCTCAAGTTGCACCAGGGGAGGTTTAGACTGGATGTTAGGAAATTTTACTTCACTGAAAGGGTGGTCAAGCATTGGAAGAGGCTGCCCAGTGAAGTGATTGAGTCACCATCCCTGGAAGTATTTAAAAGACGTTTGGATGAGGTGCTTAGGGACATGGTGTAGTGGTGGTCTTGGTAATGTTAGGTTAGTGGTTGGACTTGACGATCTTAAAGGTCTTTTCTAACCTATACGATTCTGTGATTCTGTAAGTGTTAGTGCATATGACATTAAGCCTCGGAGTAGTCTGAGGGTAAAGCAAGAGCAGAATGTGTGCAAGAAATGTTTTATGCAATGAATATCACAACTGGCAAACCATTTGTGTAGTACTGGCTACAGTAATAACTGAGATGTGTTCATTGTCTCCTCCTCAGTGACTAATACAATATTGCCATCCCTGTTGTGGTAAACACATGGTCACTATTTATTTGGTAGGATGTTGTCAAGGTAATGAATTTGAAATGAGTCTGTGTTTAGCAAGAAGAAATGAGTTCATACAAAAAATATTGTTTTGAACAACAGAAAATCACATCAAACGGAAGTAGTACAGATAATTTCTGAGTTTTCTTTGCCAGCTTAGTTACAAGTGAACCCATAATTTGAATGACTTTTGTAACATAAAATAATGAAGATGTATAATCAAGGACAAAGATTAAACAATTTAAAGTTATGCTTTTAGAGTTTTAAATATTTAGACTTTTATTTATAATATCAATTCCAAATGAATTTCCTGTTTTAGAGGTGATAAAAAGACCTTTCCTACACTTTCAGACCATATCTGATAATATAAGTGAAAATAACACAGTAATTTGAAACTGTAAAATTAAAAAATTACAGTGCTAAACAAATCGTAACACTCTTCATATTCCCTAAATAATTATCTGATAGATGAAATCAAGACAGATTAAAATATGCTTGTCGTTCTAAATTCTAATTAATTCTCCATTATATTTTGTCAACAGTCTGAATTTCAATTTATTTATCTTAACTTTACTAAGTATCCCATAAGGTCAAACAGTATTATAAGTTTTTTAATGGTAGGGTGGTATCTTTTGTGCCTGTCAGAGTTCGAGGAGTGTCTGGACGATGCTCTTAGTCATATGATTTAGTTTTAGGTAGTCCTGCAAGGAGCAGGGAGTTGGACTCAATGATCCTTATGGATCCTTTACAACTTGAGATATTCTATGATTCTATGATTTTACATGGCGTAAAATCAGAACACCCTTTGAAATAAATAGTGGAAGTCATTGTGACTTAAATGGGTCCAGATTTCAACATCTTCAGCAAGATGTATAAAAAGTAGCATGTCCGTAAGCCAGCATAGCCTGGTGGAGCCTCTAACGTGTACACATATAATTTTTATTGCTAAAAGAATGTCTCATGGTTTAGCACAGCTAGAATAATCCATAGGAGCCTGATCTGATACTCACTGAAATCTGTGGCTCACGCTGTGAATGTAATGTCTGTCATTGCCTTAAGCAGCCCTTGGATTGTGTCAATACATAAGCACAAAGATCACTTTTTTTTAAAAAATGAGATCTGGTGGGTTATTGTCACTTCAAAATATTATCTCTTAAGTGCTTTTCCATATGAATTGTTTGAAAAGCAGACTTTGTACTGCTACCTGATCTCCTTTGTCTTTGGTTAATATTTACGAGTTTCTTGACATTGTATGTGCACAAAAATGACACTTTTGAAGGGACAAAAAAAGTTATACAGGTTCAAAAGTGTGTGTGCACCCATGGATAACTGAAATCCCAGTTCAGACTTGACTTTGTACATTATACACAGATATTCTAGGTTTCTTTCAAAGAAAAACTTAATCCCCACTCGGTAAACCTGCACATAGCCTATGAATTATCTTTACCTCATGTTAGATACATGTTTAGGACTTAACAGAGGTTGAAGCAGTGCATGAGACCATCTAAGCTGACTTGAATTTTACCCACAGAGAGTGGAAACTGGCTGTTAAGCTAAATGCTGGAAGATTAAGACACTATTTCTCTCACTAAGGATTTATAGTCGTTAAGACTGTCAAATTCATTTGTGTGTCAATTACAGTTCCAGAGGTGAAAAGTCAGACTGCCTTTCAAGACAAGTTTTTCTAATTAGAGTAATGAATGTTTGATTAATATTCCATTAGTAATATAGGGTAATTGTACACTGACAGGCTGTCACTTTCACCACACACAGAATAAGATCATAGATGCATTTTTATGTTGTTATGCCTTTGTCAGCTTTGGTTCCCATCAACAGTCAGCTTTATGCAGATGCATGCTGTAATATTTCAGAAATACATTTTGTCCATAAGCCTGTTAAATGGTGCTTACATGTCTGCTTTGTAGGTCAATGCCTATCTCTTGCTTTGTTTAACATTTCATCAGGGTTCTACACTTTGACATTCACTAGACTGCACTTGCAGGCAGTAACTTTACTATTCAGGAAATATAATGCAGGGGGAAAATCCTGATTTACTAATGGTGAATAAATACAAATCAGGAAATACAGTAACTTCATAGAACTACAGTGGAAAATGTACATCTTTTGAGTTCTGGAAGTTAAAAACATTTCCTTAGAATAATAGGTGTTGTAGAGATGTGTGCAATTAATACTCAGAATCCTTGAGTTAGTGTAATATATCTCTCTGAGGGTGATCGTTGCATTCAGCTTAGTTCTGTGATTTGAGAGCTTACAGTGCTTTCCAGTGAACCTCATGGTCTTCACCTTCTAAAGAGTTTTGGAACTCACTGTTGACTGTGAACATCCTGGCATGTGAGGCATATTAAGAGAGAGGGGAAAAAAGTTGTAAGGATTGCATGTTACAAATTGCATAGCAGAATGCTGGAGCAGCAGATAGGGACTGCCTGGATGCACATCTGCCCAAACTCTCCTTTTTTTTCTTTGCATTGTTTTCTATTCACACTAGCTCAGAAGACCATTTTCTTTGTATTGCAACCTTTACATATGGCTGAAACCACATGTCACAGAGTAAGAATGAAGTTTTCTTTCACAGTTGAAGAAGGGAAACCTAATTGATGCTGGCATACATGTTTATGTGGGCCCTGTGTTAATCACCCACGGTTGCAAAGCAGAAGAGGTGCATGCCAGTTGTATGTGTGCATGCTACAGTGTATATAGGAAGAATTTCAGTATTTGAATGTTTATTCATTCTGCACTGGATTAATCTTTTTTTCCGACATTTTTAATCTTGGAACATTTTTATGGTATTAAATATTGTGCTTTTAAACAAATCACAATTCCTTTTCTGTTTAATAGCATCATATAGGTATCCCAAGAATTTAAGAACTATAGTGCAAAGCTGTCCGCCTCTTGGAATAGCGAAAGGACAAGTAGCTGTAGAGGACTGTTACCCTTTCTGTGTCCAGCTGCAAGTCTGAGAGAAGAGCTCGGCAATTAGCTTTTGTAAATACTAGCTGACAGCAGAGGAGGGTTTTGAGACTTCAGTTTTCTGGGCTCCACTCCAAGTTCTGGAATGAAATATACTTCAGTGACTGCATATCTCCCTGACCCTGTCTCATCTGTCTCCCCTAGCCTGACTACTTTGTCTCCTCGTCTTGACTCATGTTCCTTCTGTGTGCACCACGCTTCTTTCTCCCCTTTATCTGCATTGTGGTGAATGTTACCTCTGCCTTCTCTTCCATGCTTTCTGTAAAGCATGGATGGAGGATAGAAGGTACTAGAAACAGAGTATATTTTTGTCTCATTTTTAGCATTCATGCCATTGTGCTCCACTGAACAGCAATAAGCAATGCCAGAAAGGCTCTTGCTCACCTGCAGACTGAGGTGCGTTCGGTGGCTGATGCTGGGGGAGCATGTTCTGTGGGACTGGGGTACAACGAGGAGTTTTCTTACAGCTTCTAATGTACTCCTGTGGGGTGAGATGAAATGGCTATTTTCTAAGGCCACCTTTTGATGATTTTCATAGCTTTCAAGCCAGAATAACCCTGTTGCCCTATTTTTAAGGATGGGAGTGGTAGCTTTTCAGTGAGATATTTTTAAGAATTTAACTTAAGCAAAACCTTTTTTTAAACTCATATGCTCAGAAGTATCTCAGCTGCTCTTCTCAAAAAGTTTAAGAACTCTGAACAACTCGGGAATTTTCAGTTTGTTTGTAGCTCAGATTATTTCACAATTTTTATTTGAACAAAATTAGTTGAATTATTAAATCAGATCTAAGATCTAGGCTGTCTGTGGCAGTAGCTGGGACTGAAGAGATGTGGGCAATTGCCATTTAAGGTGGATTTGCTGTTGGTAGGAGAGATTGTTTTACCAGGAACCCCTTGGTAGGTTATCATGGATGACGGCATGACTCGGTGCTATGCAGAATGTCTCTGCCATTCATGTGGAGCTGCTTTCAGGGATGGTCTACAGAGTCCATAATTTGGGAGTGGATGGTGCTAACTACTCACAGGAAACGTGAATCCAGAGATACTGCTGAAAAAGTGTTTTGATGGATATGGCAGGAGGAGAAACTTGGCCAGGAAAAGCAAAAGTTTCGGATTATTGTTAACAGGAGTTACCAGGACTTTTGATACGAAAACTTCTTATGGCAGTGAGCCAAAAGACTGAGATCCTAACACAAAAGCAATTAATTAGGATTGTTTTGGGAAAAGATTACATAGCTGTTTTGAAAATGCTCTTAGTCAGAAAGATGAAGATGACCTGAGAAATCAACTGATGTGCTCAATTGCATATCCCAGTAAGTATTCCTGACAACAGAGGAGATGTTGCTTTAGACATGATATGTGCAACGTATACTCCATGAGATACCAGGAGGAAACTGCACTAGCTATTTCCATGCCGTTAAGAGTAAACTGACCTTGTGACAGGAAGCATTTGTAATTCAAGAGAAGGTTCAGTGGATGGATGCTCTCTTTAAAAATGAAAGGATAAATGTTACTAAATACTGCCATTTCTTGGTAGAATTGGATTGGAGAGACTGCAATAGTGCCTAAAATGGTAAAGAAGCAACTAAACTGCTTCCAGGTGCTGTGATATATGCTGGACTTGAATATGGTGAACACGTTCATCGTGGGATGATATTGCAGCTTCCAGTTTTTATTTTTTTGATACAGAAGGATAATATTTTTGTTTTAATTCCTGCTAAAACTGTAGTATTTGCAGAACAATGCTATCTTAAGATTGTAGCAGTAGCTTCCTCTCCTGATATATTTCCTCATTTTTCCAGTTTAAAATGTCTTTTGTGATACTTAGTTAATTTTCAGTATTTTTTTCCTAATAAATATGTACTTGCAATCTACTTGAAATGGTTTTAAAGCATTTAAAGTTCTCCTTTTTCTTTAATCATTGTTAGTAGTTGGACAGAAACATTCATTAACTTGATTTGATCAGATCTTTGCTCCTTAATGCAATGAAATCAAATGTAATATAACATCAGCTTCTTTATTTAGGGTGAGTAATGATATACAGAGATTGTTTTCACCCAAACAATGTAAATTTTTTAATTGTTTTAGCTGCTATTTTTCCACTGGAATTCTTTGTACAAAAATTATGTACGTTGCTCATGTTTTTGAGGCCTCTTGATAGAGAGTACAGTTTATTCTGTTGCTAATAATAAACTCTTTTCCTTCCCATCTGCACTATAAAAATGTTATTAATCTTCAGTATCACCGTATTTCTCAAATCATGCTCACAATTAAAATACTATAGTAATGGTGACACCAAACATTCTTTGTATTTTAGTGTCTGAGATAATACTATTGCTATCTGTAAGATAATATTTCCCATGTTCTTAGTTGAATATAGCTCTGAAACCTTGTGCGTTGTGTGTGGGAAACTATTTGTGCTTATGGATATTTTTAATGCTCATCTCTTTATTCTGCATTAGTACCGCATCTTAGAAGCAATAGCTTCAGAAAGAATGCTCCTGCTCAGCTGGCAATTCAGGAGGTATTGCTGTCCCTCAGAGAGAAGACTAAATTAGATCTTTTTGTTTAAGCTTTACTTGCATTTCTGTTTTCTGTGGTGCAGGAGAGGATATGGGTATTTTGCTCCTGTGGCAGACAACCCATTAAACACACCTGATTCAATTGAAATAGATGTTCCAAAGAAGAACCAGTTCCTGTCCAGTTAATTACAGCTTTGTAATGTGTCATTTATTTAAGTGTCTTACTGCAGCTTCTTGTTTTCTACAGAGCTCAGAGGTTACCTCTTAATTTGTTTGTTTTTGTTAACTGTGGGTGTGGCACATTGCAACAGAGGGAAACCAGTATTCTTTCTTGTCCTTGACGTTAAAAATGTTGCATTAATAATCTCATATTTTAACAGTATTATTTGGCTATGAACCGATTTTATAGAGGATTAAACTACACTCTTGTTGAGAATAAATGGATTTTAAGCTTCAGCAATTAATATAAAATTAATGTAATTTGACGGACCCTAACATGGATTTCAAACAGACCCAAATCAAGTACCCCTGTGATCATTTTGATGGTTCCTTTGTGGCATTGAAACTATTATTCTTTCATAATCACATCTTGTTAAGGACCATGAATAAGCTAACACTGGTCGTGTTATATCAAAATAAACTTTGAATCTTTAATACTCCTGTGCCTCTCATATTACGGGAGACTTCTGCAAAAATATTGGGTGAAAATTACTGCATATTAAACAACTGCCTGGAAATTATGACCTATTTTCAGATCCTTTTTAGACAAATGATAAGATGGGAAAAATGCATTTGGAACTAGTGTAAGAAAATTGTTTATTATGGTCTGTCATTACAGTAGCTGTATAATGATAAGGCTTCAGGAAAAATTGGTATATGAAAACTTCAGAGATTTGCTGAAATTCATTGGATCCCAACTTGTCTGCTATTTGAAGTGATTATATCTTGCATTTGTTCCTGTAGACCTCTTTCCAGGAATGCTTCAAGATGAATAATGGCTTGGGGCTTATATGTACTGCATGCAGAATCACACCAAGAAAACACATTTTTTCTACAAATGTATGTTATCAAAAATGTGACAGTACTGTTTCTTATATAAAGCACTTGATTGCTGGAAATTAAGATAGGTACTTGGACAAAAGACAGAATGATGTTTTTACATAATCATATATTTAATAATCAATGTACATGATGCATTATTTTTTATTGTAAAACTACACTCCCTGAACCTTATCTTCTTGGCTTATTTAGGCTGGCATTTAGAATATAATTCCTCTTTCTAAAAACCTTGCTGGCCACAACAGAATACACTGTACAGATGTTTTCACATATGTAAATGACACTTTTCAGGGCGGTCATGGGCTCTCCATGGAGGCTAGCAAGACAATCATCTGAATATTGTCTTCCTCTCTGTTGCTCAGGTGTCCTACAGGTAAGAGATACAAGGAAAGTTGTGGAGTTCTTTGATTAATATAAGACTAGGTCATCAGGGACCTCCTTGCAGGCTAGGGCTTTAAGGTGTCAGAACAAATTTACTTCCCCATATGCCTTCAGTAGGAGCCAGTCTCCTGTTACACAAAACCCCACAGAATTTCTGTCTGATTAGGGTTTCCAAAAATTAACTAAGTTCACCAAAGATTCTTCTGTATTTCATGCTATTACGTCTGTGTTGCTTAATGAATACTAGGTGCTGTCTTCTTAGGCGACACATTTTCTTGATAAATTCTGTGTATGACAGTAGCCCGCAGTAATTTTGTAAAGACCAGGTTATTATAAGGTTGGCAAAGTTTGGCTTCCTCCCTCATGTAACTAGCAGAATTTGGCTTAATATGTTTTTGTGCTAAAGAAACTGCTCTCCAGAGGTCTTTATGAGCTGCTGAACCAGAAATCTCCACTCTCTTTTGGGTAATAATCACTTATCACTTCATGCATTAAGAGAGATATGCATCAAAATGTATTGACCTAAGAAGTTTATGTTGACTGAAGAATAATCTACTTCAATATTTACTTAAAGCAAAAGTAAATCATGTTGCTCAGTAAAACATAAAGGCAAGACAGTGAATGCAAAGTTCCCCACGACTTGTGCCAAAAGCTTCATTTTCTGCAAATCTGGCTCTGAATCTGGGCATTACAAACAAAAATTTTCATAAGCCATATCCCAGATCTGACTCTCTGGGAACTGTAAATTTCTCATAGGTAGATTCTGAGTTTGGGGACAGCTATTTCAATCTGTTACTGCCATGTTAGAGCTATCTGAAAGACTCTTACGGCCAGCTGGTAAATTTTACCTGGAGTTTGTTAATGAACTCCCGAAACCTTAGTGAACCACCCAGGAACTTGGACTTGAATGTACATGTGTGATCAGACTGGATACAGCATGGGTTCAGGGAAACCTATTATTGTCTTCTGAGAAGCTAAACAAGATGAAGTCATGTGCAGATCTGATCTCATTAGTTAACATTGTTCCTGATCTCAATATTGTTGACCTCTGAGGAGGTCTAAAAAAATAGAAGTGCATTGTCATGTGAATTCCCAAGCCACGCTTACTCTAGAATTTTACTTTCTTGGTAATACTCCTAATTATTACTATAATTGGAAAAGAATATCTATTAAAACGGAGCAAATGGCTTAACATTTTATAACATTAACACCTGGTGGCTACAGTTGTAGAGGTAGCTACTTTGCAACAGTGTAATAGTTTTTTTCTTTTTTTTTTTTGTTTTTATGTCAGTGAGTATTTGTTTTGAAGAGGGAAATAGCTAGAACAGTATTCTAGTTTTTATTTTAAGTGTGATATTTCATGTTATAATGTTTTATACTCCAGGTATATTAAGTAGTTTACTGCAGGGTTTGATCATGCAGATCTACAAGTTTTTTTAAGAAATAAATTACTAGTTCAGTAACTGTCCAATTGAATGTATAGGTGAGGTAAGGGAAGGAAAGTAAGAAAAATACAATTTTTGTTGCCCCAGTGAAATTTTTGGTTTGAGATCTCTACCTACAAATGTGTCTTAAAATAAAAAAACAAAAGAACTGTCTCTGAAGCGTATCCTACTGTAATAGATGGTCCTAACTTTTATTTCCTGATTCCTTTTTCCTGCTCAGGTTTATTGCTCACCCTCTTTTATTTAATTTTTCTTTTCTAAATAACTTCAAAATATTAATCAATCTAATTTTTTAAGGCAATCATTCTCTTTGAGGAGGAAGATACAGGTTTTGTGTTTGGTGGATTTTTTTGTTTTGTTTTTCTTGCTTGTTTTACAGATCTGTGATCTTATATTCCCTATATTTTGTGAATATTTTCATAGAGGGTGCTTTGACAAGTAGCAATAGATAAATTATATTATTTGTAAGAGAAACAGGGCAGCCTTGAAAAGTTGCTTTAGCAGTAATTTCTTGCATGGAGGAGGAAAGAATGCTATAACAATTTATAAGGTGTACGGTCTCCTCTTTGTCGCTATGGTTAATTCTAATTAAGAGGTGTTTCTTACATTCATCATGGGGGTCTGTAATAATCAGCATTTTATTCACACACTCTTAAAAATTTTAATAGTTTATGGATACACTGCTGCACCATATAAAACCACTTCAGGGTGTTTATTTTGAAGGTACCAAAGAGATACCGAGAAACAATTGTAACATGGATAAATGAAGTTGGGAGGTCAAATGTGCCCGCTTTATATATGGCAAAAAAACTTTATGGGATGCTGGAGTGCATTTCTAATTTTTTTATTATTATAGAGTTCATCATGTTAATAACTACTTTTAATTGTCTGAGCCATAGTACCTGCTAATAACACAAATTCTGCTAGATACTACGTCTATAGTCTTCTGCATAGCTAAATTTTCTTTTTGCCCATGGCAATAATATGCAATATCTTCATTAAACATACTGACAGCTCCTTAAAGAGAAAATGATTAATTAATCATGCTGTAGACTTGCAAGAAGGAGTAGCATAGGTAAAAAGATGCTTTAGATCAAAATCCTTTGGGGAAGGACGATAAAAGAAATTGCGTTGGTTGGTGAAGAGAGACCTACCTGGATACTCCAGAGACAGGATTCAGTGTGGATAGAGATTCCTGTAGTGTTATAAGCAAAGATAAGACTCACTCACAGAAATTAAGAGGTGGAGGTTGGGGAATAAATACTGTTATCAATGTGACAGCCTTAAATGCTTTGCTCTATAGTTGGCAAGTTGTGATTACTAGAGAAATTAATTTTATTTTTAAAAAAAGTTGTAAAAACCACCTTGAATTCAGTGTTCGCAAGCTGATTCATTTTGACTTAAATAGAAGCATAAATAAAAGTGTATTAGGAATATGTTTCAGGCCTTCAGTTTCAAAATAGAAAACTTAGAAGAACTGGGAAAAGCACAAAGGGAAGTTGCTGGACAGAGAAATTCAGGTTTTGTTATGTGGGAGAGGAATGCCATTACTTTTATAATGGAAAAAGTTATCTGAAACTAGCGGCACAAAAAAAAACCTGCAAGAGCTGTTTCCTGATTTAACTGGGTGAAATGATCATTCTCCAGAAATAATTTAGAATTAGGGAGTCTGTCTATTCCATTCCTTCTCAGGTAATCAGTGAAGAAAACCATTAAAGGATAGAATGAAAACTGCTAAAAGCAAGGGTTAGTTAGATATCATAGGAGATATTTTAACAAACAGCTCTTCAGCCAAAGGAACAGAAAAAAATAAGGAATGAGAAATACTGAGGTAGGACAAAATAGAAATTTCATTATAGAGATTTAGGTGTAGAATTTAGGTGTAGACTGAAAGGTATATCAACATTCTGTTTCTTTTATCAATAAGGATGATACAGCTGGCTATGAGAGCAAAGGTGAGGCATAACAGGGACAAAAATGTTAGTGACTACAAGATGTATGCCAATGTCTATCAGTTGGAGTGATGTCTTATGGGAGTTATGGTATGGCTGCTGATACTTTTCCCCTTTACTTAAATAATATGAGCAACTGCAAGACCTTTATTTTTACTTAACAGTCTGTAAATACTTAGATCAAAATATTGCTGGAGAGAACAATTAGAAATGTGGAGGTAAATAAAAAGTTGCATAGAATTGTATATGGACTTGACAGAAGCAGATGTTGGCAAACAAGCTCTACCTTTAAAAAAATGATCAGCAAATAGTGTTTAATGCAAGAAAACACGGCAGATATAATCAATATGAACTTTAACAAAGCACTTATTATGGTGCCACATGAGAGATTATTTATTGAAACATGAATAGTGAGGAACTGTGAGATGGACAAGATACTGGGCAAAGGAGAGACTACTGACTATGGTGTTCCTCTCACACGTAACAAATCCTGAATTTCTCTGTCCAGCAACTTCCCTTTGTGCTTTTCCCAGTTCTTCTAAGTTTTCTATTTTGAAACTGAAGACCTGAAACACATTACTAATACACTTTCATTTATGTTTCTATTTAAGTCAAGATGAATCAGCTTGTGAACACTGAATTCAAGGTGGTTTTTACAACTTTTTTTTTTTTTTAAATAAAATTAATGCCTGACCAACCTAGTGGCCTTCTATGACGGAGTGACTACATCAGTGGACAAGGGAAGAGCTACAGATGTCATCTATCTGGACTTCTGTAAGATCTTTGACACGGTCCCCCACAACATCCTTCTCTCTAAATTGGCGAGATACAGATTTGATTGATGGACTGCTCAGTGGATGAGGAATTGGTTGGATGGTCTCATCCAGAGGGTAGTGGTCAATGGCTCAATGTCCAGATGGAGAGCAGTGATGAGTGGTGTCCCTCAAGGGTCTGTATTTGGACCAGTACTGTTTAATATTTTCATCAATGACATAGACAGTGGGATCGAGTGCACCCTCAGCAAGTTTGTAGACAACACCAAGCTGAGTGGTGTGGTTGACACACCTGAGGAATGGGCTGCCATCCAGAGGGACCTGGACAAGCTCAAGAAGTGGGCTTGTGTAAACCTCACGAAGTTCAACAAGGCCAAGTGCAAGGTCCTGCACCTGGATTGGGGCAACCCCTGGTATCAATACAGGCTGGGGGATGAAGGAATTGAGAGCAGCCCTGCAGAGAAGGACTTGGGGATACTGGTGGATGAAAAGCTGGACATGAGCTGGCAATGTGCGCTCACAGGCCAGAAAGCCAATCATATCCTGGGCTGCATCACAAGAAGCATGGCCAGCAGGTCTAGGGAGGTGATTCTGCCCCTCTGTTCCACTCTGGTGAGACCCCACCCGGAGTACTGTGTTCAGCTTTGGAGTCCTCAGCCCAGGAAAGACATGGACCTGTTGGAGTGGGTCCAGAGGAGAGCCGCAAAAATGATCAGAGGGATGGAACACGTCTTCTATGAGGACAGGCTGAGAGAGTTGGGTTGTTCAGCCTGGAGAAGAGAAGGCTCTGGGGAGACCTTTTATTGCAGCCTTTCAATACTTAAAGGGGGCTTATAGGAAAGGTGGGGACAGAGTTTTTAGTAGGGCCTGTTGCAATAGGACGAGGGGTAATGGTTTTAGACTAAAAGAGGGTAGATATAAGGAAGGAATTTTTTACAATGAGGGTGATGAGGCACAGGCACAGGTTGCCCAGAGAGGTGGTAGTTGCCCCATCCCTGGAAACATTCAAGGTCAGGTTGGACGAGGCTCTGAGCAACCTGATCTAGTTGAAGATGTCCCTGTTCTTGCAGGGGGGTTGGACTAGATGGCCTGTAAAGGTCCCTTCCAACCCAAACTATTCTATGAAAGAAGCAGTATTGGCTAGGAGGAAATTTGCATTCCTCAAGATAAGTCTTCAGATCTGTTGTGCTTTAGTATTTCATTGTTGACCCTGGCATAAAGTGTAGGAGTATGCGAAGGAATGAGTCAGTGTTTTGGAGATATCTACAGTTTGGAGGAGGACTGGATTTGCAGAAATGGGAAGAAGCTTAGCTTTACAAAGTGCAAGAGATCAGTGTCCAAGCATGCAAGTGCTTGGGGACTAATTCAGATAATTTCTGTTTACAGTTGGAGAGAGAGTTTACATTGTTTGAGAGAGAAATCTGGGTAATAAGCTGAGTACAGAATGACTATGAAGGCTCGTAGTCATGGCCTGAATGTAGATGAAGGCCACTTGTAACACAGAACATGGAAGGACGGAGATTTCCTTAGATGTAGGCCAAGTACAGTGTTTGCCTGAGAAGGTAGCATGCAGAGGTGGTGGGTGCTGCTATGCCTGCACTGAAGGTTGGCCATTACCATAGCTCTGCTTGCCCCGTATGTGTACAAGTTACCTGTTCCAGAGCTGCCCGTTCTCAGAGCAGCAGCCCAGAAGGCACAGGGGGGTGAAGTAGGGATGCAGTTTCAGAGTGGGGCAAGTAGGTGCTGCTGAAGGGAGGGAGGACGCTTTAGGAGGAAGGTAGAGTTTATGCCTGAGGGGGCAGAGAGGTGGGTAGGCTCCAGTGCTGCCTGTGAAGAAGAACCTTCTGCCACCTCTGTCTGTCCCCAAAGCTTTACTCTGTGTGCTCAGTTCTTCCTTCTTCCCAAGGAAATCCCTGCGTTCTCACCGACACTACTTCCCCCAGAGATTGCCAAACCCTGCAGCTTCCCTGTAGTCTTGCTTATCCTCTTCAGTCCCCTGAAATCCTACAATCCCTTTTACCTTCGCTGCTTGGGCTGGTGAAATCTCCATGACCCCTTATGGCTGCAAAGCTGAGTTTTACCTACATGGTAAGAACACTTTGTTTGACATGGAAGGGAGAAAAACATGAATTTTATTCCAAAAAGTTAGTGGTTAGATTTTATCTAAAATACTGCGTAAAACTCTGATCATCCACTTGAAAAAGAAGGCTCACATTTGGAGAAAGGTTGCATAAGAGGTTGAGAGAGAGATAATATTTTGTTCGGCTGAAAAAGTCAAGCTGTTTTTAAGGCTGGAAGGTGACAAAATGGCTCTCTGTGTCAGGAACTGAGCAGAACACCAGGTAGGGAACAACTGTTTGAGTCAAAGGATAGTGTTGGTATACACACAGATGACCCATCCGTGGATAGTTACCAGCTGGAAGCCAGAGAAAAGTTTATTACTTCCAGTAACGGGAGGTTTTAGAGCAACAGTCCAAGAATGGTTTTCAGATTAAATCACTACATTTATCTAAGGGCTTATATGATGTTGTTACATATGATAATGAGGGAGAAATCTTTGTGAACCTGGAGGCCTCTTCCAATCAAATAACAAAGACTTTTTATAATATATTCATACAGAAGATATTAATGATTTTGTAGTTAGTTCTCAGTCTCAAGAGCATCCTTAAGTGTGGAATTTATTTCCTTTTTTTTGTATAACAGAGCTTTTTCAGAAATGTCATGTGGTTTCCCAGGTTTTTCTTTACTTTCTGAATTGCCCTTTTGCAGTTTTTCAGAATACGCTCACATACCATTGTGATTAACTTAAAAAATTGGTCTTCCAGATGTCCATTATGAAGTATATTATGAAAGATTAACATGCTTGAATTGTTGTAATGGAGGCAGAAATGAAGGAAGGTAATGCTGTAGAGGAAGCACAATTAACTGAGTGAAGGAAGAACAACAGGAAGCTCAGTGAAATAGAGAAATCTGATCTGTTGTAGAGAAGCACGTGGAGTTTCACTGCTTATGTGAAGCAAGCTTCTGAATATTTTCACAGTTGTTATCTGTAGGTACCGTACTTGGCGATGAAAGCACACAGGCTTCATATATGTCCTACCCTCAATTTTAGGATTAAACATGTGGTATTTTTTTGGCTACTTTGATTTCAGTGGGAGTCTTCCTTTTGTTTTTCAGTGGAATCTGTTTTTGGGACTGTGATATGAGAAACCATCTCATTTTAAAGCATACACAGGAGACTAATTTAAACCAATTTAGTTCAGTGTCCATAGGTATGACGTTTCAAATCCATATGTAAAGTTTGTCACTGTAGCATCTGTTTTTAAACCCTGAATTCTGTCATATCTCACTGTAAATTCATGAACTCAAAAATATTTTATGCAACATTTTATCCCTGAGTGAACATTTCTAACCAAGTTACAGACCATGAACTGCAGGATCTGCAGTAAAATACAGTTTAACTAGGTTATGCCAGTAGCTATTATATACCTGATCTGGGTTTCCGAGTACTAAGCTATGATATTCATACAGTAAATGTATAATTTATAAGTAAATGTATAAATATAATAGACTTTTAGAAGTATACTAGCTTTAATTAGTTAATCAAAAGAGGATTTTTCTCTTTGGTATTTGTGTAGATTAATTTGCTATTGAATTTACTTAATTACAAACACTTTATTATTGAATGTTTTTCATTTCTAAGGGCCAAATGTCGCAGTCCTTAGGGAAAATACTCATTCACTTAACTGGGAGTTTTGTTTGGATAAATGCTATGGGATTTGCCCCTAAAAGCCATTAAATCTATACCTACATCAACCTTTAACAAATATTTCTGTGTCCCATTAAACAGCTGCCTCTCTACAGTCTGAATTAGTCCCTTTCCAGGCTACGGTGCCTGTCTATCAAGATATTTTTCATTATGAACATTTCTCACTATGTAATTCAGTTTTAATTTAACATTGTATTTCAATGTATGAATAAGTTTCACTTAGTCTCAGTATTCTGGCTCCAAAGTTGGCCATGGTGAATACCTATGGTAGCATATAAGAACAGGTGAAGTTTATAGTGATGCTTTCTGTGATATACCTTCAAGCTTCCTGACTCAGGGAAAGCATCTGGGAGAAAGGCATCATGAGATCTGAAGGTTTTCTTGACAGAAGATTTTCTATGTAAATTGTTCTTTAAGATTGTTTCAAATTTTTTAATAATCTCCATGGCGCTAAAAATACCCAGAAGCACAGTTAGTCCTACCTATGAGCTCTTTAACGTTTACATCATATAGAACAATTAATGCATATATTCTGTGGCCCACTGTAATCTCTACAACAGTTTTCCACATGCAGGGTGAAGACAGTTTCACAGTTTTTCTCCAGGAAAATAAAACCAAAAAAGATTACTTTAAAAGCAAAATCTTAAAACCTCTCCAGGCTGTATTCCATCTTTATAGAATCTCTCCTGCTTAGGAGCTGCAGTGTGGCATTGTATCATTGCACCTCTAGTTACAGATAGACTTTATGAGCCATGCACACAGATGCATCTTGATAAATAATGCTTCTCTTCTTGAGGAGATATTAGCAAGAGTACCAATCATGCACCTAGAGCTGACCAACACAGTCCCATACTCCTCCAAGGGTATAATCCAGAGGCAGGTTATCACAGAAATGCATTACTGATGTGGGGTTTTTTTTTCCTAAGAAGCAGTTTTTCACTTGCTTTCTTAATAAGAAAGAAGGGTGTTGTGTGAAGGGTCTTCAGAAGTAACACAATTTAAGATGCTGGCTTTTTGGCAGCTGGCTTTTCAGATCAGATCAGTCACCTGCAAAATCTCCATTGCGTTGTCTGTGAAACTGACCACCCGATATAAATCTGTTACTGTGAGCTTTCTTGCTCCTTACTTTTGAACAGTTTCATTTTTATCATCATCATCATCATCATCACTACTTGCCTCATTTGAATCAAGATGCTGCTTCTCACTCCACGGTTAGAGGAAGGAAAAATGGGTAATGGTCATCAGGCATTCAGTCATTTAGAAGGAGGAGCTGAGATCTTTTGGAATGGAAATCTGTTCTGAAAAGCTAACATTTTCTTCATTTGACAATCCTAATGTACTTTCTCTTGCCACATCCTGCATGCCACATATGTTTCCCTATGCATTTAAACTGTGTGCTTTGCTTAAAGTCTGCACACATCTTGCCTCTATTACATTGATCCTGATGGGAAAAATTGCTTTGCTGTCCTTCAGATCACTGGCCATTGCACTTGTCACTTGCATTCCTTGATGAACAGATGGATATGGCTCTAGTTGCGTGGGATGTAATCTACTTCTGTATGGAGTGTAGTCCAGTCCACTGACCCAAGCAGACTTTTGAAAAAGTATTTGAGATAGTTGAATGCAATGAAATAAAAAAACAGATATGCAAGATGCAATCCTCTTTTTACTTCTTTCTTTTGCCAAGGATTTAGAGCATAAACTATGTGTTTCCTTCATGACAATATCGGTTTCGGTAACTTACTGAAAAATACAAATAAAATGGCAGTTCCCTTGGGAGCCGTTAGCTTCTTGCAGATTCATGAAGCTGTGGAAATAAGAACATACTATTAGCACTGGTACATGAAATACATCAAACTAAAACATATATGCCTCCAAGATTCAAAACATATTCCAATGAAGTATATGATTTGGGGGACAGCAGTATTTTGGATTCATATCTTATATGTGTTAGTAATATTTGTGCTGCACATTCCTACTCATAAGTTCATAATTGACTTTTGGCATCAAAGAAATATAAAAAATCTTTAGTCATTTCCATCCAGTATGGGGCTCGATGTCTTGCTACAGTGGAGAGAGGCATGTTGTACGTTGTGTGTTCGGCTGACCTTAGGAGTGGTGTTAAACCCGAAGACTGTTCTGAGAAACCAGTAAGAGTCCCCAAGGGGCTGAAACATTCACTCTGTTCACATATTTCTTAGATATTCTTTCCAAACCTGTGCCAAATATGGCACTTCTTTCCTTGGAGAACTCTTCTAACACATTTGATGGCACAGGGTTTGGACACCTTGCCAATAACGACAGATATTAACAATCTCTCGCTTAAAAAGTTCATATCCAGAGTTCCTTTTGTTTTGTGTATGTATTCATACAGCAGTTTTATCTGTATGTAAACATATAAAATGTGCAAGTATCCTATTCACACAGGATATAAACCTCCAGTAGTTGCTATGCTGTGAAGTTTAGAGGTTAGGTCCAACTTAATACCGCTAGGACTTTTTAAAAGCAATCCTGAATAAATGAATTATGTCAGAGTATATGACTACATTAATCTTCCTATGAAATCATAACATTTTCAGTTTATCTTGATAATCTAAGTTCTTAACTTTCTTACTTTAGAGTAACATGCAGGGGTTTATATTTTAATGTCTCTTGTTTGTTCCAGAACAATCTGGGCTGCACGGCATGTGCTCAGCAAGCTTGAAGTGTGATTTAGAGATACTTTTCTTGATCCACAGGCAGCAAAGTTATAGATCTCACTTACATGCTGTGGACTTGAGTATAAAAAGTATGTTGGAGACCTCCTTTTGCTTCAGGTTTTTATGCCCTACTGAACATTTCTCCCACCCCCTGGGATTTCAGAGTAGACTTTGCTTGCATGGTTAAAGTAATGCCTGTTTTTTGTCTTCTTTTTCATGCCTGTTTTGGTTACCACTCTAATTTTAAGTACTACTACTGAGGTGCTTAATTGCTTGACATTTGTATAATTACCCATAAATGCGGTAGTCAGTGCTCTAGACTTCCCTTTTAACAGAAGTTACTATTGCTTGTTGACAAAGCAAAGACACTGACACTCTGATACTACGGCTGTCTTTAGTGGCTGTGAGCTCCCTTTCTGCCTCAGGGTTCTTATTTGCTCATTTTTGACACCTCAGTGAACAGCAGAAGTCAGTCAGAATAAGCCTTTTGGATAATATGAAATATAAGAAGCCAGCTCATTTGAATTTGGGGGATATTTTGCATTGTATGTTTTAATTTTCTGCTTAAAATAGTTTTCTGCTTAAAAGCAGCTGGAGGGAATCAGATTAGAAAAGGAAAAAAAAAATCTCTGAGCTGAGACCAAAGGCAGAAAATTTTCTGTTGGAAAGGAATGTTTTTCTGCAGTTGTGAGACTGTGAGCCAGTGCAGCGAAATAACTGTCCTGACAGAATATGAACTCGAAAAGGTTTTGGTGCGTGATGTATCCTTCTGACTCATGTTAGTCCAGTACACACCACTACTGCTGACGTGATGCAAAAGTGTTTCTCATCTTCTTGTCCTGCCTGCTGAATATTTCTGGAGAGTAGCTAAGCGCTTTTAACTCATTCTGTTCCAGAATTGAGTTCCTGTCTGAGTGTGCATGTTTGATAAATAATATAATGTGCATATCCTGAAAGCATGTGCTATAATGCTAAGTGAAACTCCATAAGGGCTGCAATTATTTTGTATGCAAAATATATTGAAATCAGCAGGAAGAGGGTGCGGCCTGGTGAGTTGAGTCATTTGTAATCTTAGACATTAAGTACTTAGACTGAGATTTTTCTGTGTTGCCCATTGAAATTAATAGAAGCTAGATATCCAGATCCCTTATGTGGCTTTAAAAAAAACTGTTTTCAGTGTCTCTTAGGGGGAAAAAAAAAAAGTTTGTTGTCAAGTGAAGCCACTATTTCGTTAGTGTTTCTGTTTTGTACTGATTGTGAAATGTAAGCTAATATGAGCAGTAAAGGGTTGCTGATATACAAAGCTTTATTTTTGTACGTTCAGTATTTTATTATAGTTTGTGTAAAACTTCAAGAGCCAGTTGCAGAACAACGAAGGCTCCCATTGATTTTCTTTTTGCCAGTTTGATTAAATCTGAAGTGTCCAAATTATTACAATTTAAAGCATGAAAGGCATTTCAATATACTATAAATTTTGTTCTCCTGCTTTATAAATATGCATTATATTTTTAAGGAGTTGTAAGTAAAAATGTTAAACTTGCAGAAGATAATGACTTCTAAACGAGATTGGTATCTGAATATTATCCTCTAAGTAATATTTTCTCCCAGTTAGCTTGGGTTTTCGCTATATGAATGATATTTCAGTAAGTCCTGGAGCATCTAGCGTTTAAAGTGAGAAGCGACTTAGCTGAAGGATTTTATTTCCTTTGTGAAATTCTACTGTTGTGTTGATTGTGTAGGTTTTCTAAACCAAAATACATGACAAATTATAAAGACAAATACTGGTTCAGATCACCTTTGAAAAGGGACTGTTCTGTTAGCAATCTGAAGTATGATGGTTTTGGGAGGCCTGTCCTATAGACTGAGAGCTTTTATCTCCTACTGATGTTAGTGAGAAATGAGAATTTTTGGGACCTGCCATGAGGTGCTCAGCACAATGTCACATCCCAGATGAATATGGACCTACTCAACCAGTAGATCTGAGACCTTCATAACCAAAAGAATCTATGCTAATCTATAGATGCACTGGGTCAAATTAATTCTTTGCATATTTGTTTTAAATCAAAGGTCAAATGATTCTGGCCACTGCTTTCACAGACTTGTTTGTTTGTTTTTCAAACCAGGGTGTATTAATCATAGCATGAGAAAATTTTGAAGTAATTTGTTTTAAAATACTTCTGTTATTCTGAGGAAGTTTTAAAGAAGTAGGTTGCTCAGCAATGTCTGGAAAAGTTGTTCTGTTAATTTCTCCCTAATGCATACTATAGCAATAAGATGAATTGTAGAACTATGGGGAAGAAAAAAAAAAGGTGCCAAGTCAAATAATAAAAATTTTTACTTTTCACTCTTATTTTTAGCCTTAGAAGTGCATGGGTTTACCAAAAAAAAAAAAAAAAATCTCTTTTTTCATGTCTCCTGCATGTCATTGCCATGTAATTTTTACTTACCCATTATTAAGGTTAGAAGACAAAAAATTATATCAGGTCTTGATTTCAAGCGTGTCTCGATTTGTTGGACAATTTTGGCTAGAACTCAGGGAAAAGAGGAGAGTCTACAACCTCTGGAAGAAGGGGCAGGCAAGTCAAGAGGACTGCAAAGGTGTAGCGAGGTTGTGCAGGGAGAAAATTAGAAGGGCCAAAGCTGAGCTGGAGCTCAATCTGGCTACTGCCGTAAAGACAACAAAAAATACTTCTTCAAATACATTAGCAGCAAAAGGAGAGCTAAGGAGAATCTCCAGCCCCTAGTAGACGGGGGAGGGAACACAGTGACCAAGGATGAGGAAAAGGCTGAGGTACTTAATGCCTTCTTTGCCTCAGTCTTTAATAGCAGGGCCAATTGTTCTCTGGGTACCCAGCCCCCCGAGTTGGAAGATAGGGATGGGGACCAGAATGG
This sequence comes from Ciconia boyciana, assembly GCF_034638445.1. Taxonomy (NCBI): domain Eukaryota; kingdom Metazoa; phylum Chordata; class Aves; order Ciconiiformes; family Ciconiidae; genus Ciconia; species Ciconia boyciana. The sequence goes on along the minus strand of NC_132935.1, from coordinate 54,963,707 downwards.
AGCCCCCATAATCCAGGGGGATATGGTTAGTGACCTGCTGCACCACTTAGACACTCACAAGTCTATGGGGCCTGATGAGATCCACCCGAGAGTACTGAAGGAACTGGCAGATGTGCTCACCAAGCCCCTTTCCATCCTTTATCAGCAGTCCTGGCTAACTGGGGAGGTCCCAGCTGACTGGAGATTAGCGAATGTGATGCCCATCTACAAGAAGGGCAGGAAGGAGGATCTGGGGAACTACAGGCCTGTCAGTCTGAGCTCGATGCCGGGGAAGCTGATGGAGCAGATCATCCTGGGTGCCATCACACGGCATGTAGAGGATAACCAAGGGATCAAGCCCAGCCAGCATGGGTTCAGGAAAGGCAAGTCCTGCTTGACCAACCTGATCTCCTTCTGTGACAAGGTGACCCGCCTAGTGGATGAGGGAAAGGCTGTGGGTGTTGTCTATCCAGACTTCAGTAAAGCCTTTGACACGGTTTCCCACAGCATTCTCCTGGAGAAACTGGCTGCTCATGGCTTGGACGGGTGTACTCTTTGCTGGGTAAAGAACTGGCTGGATGGCTGGGCCCAAAGAGTTGTGGTGAATGGAGTTAAATCCAGTTGGTGGCCAGTCACAAGTGGTGTTCCCCAGGGCTCTGTGTTGGGGCCACTCCTCTTTAATATCTTTATCAATGATCTGGACGAAGGGATCAAGTGCACCCTTAGTAAGTTTGCAGATGACACCAAGTTGTGTGGGAGTGTTGATCTGCTTGAGGGTAGGAAGGCTCTGCAGAGGGACCTGGAAAGGCTGGATCGATGGGCCGAGGTCAACTGTATGGGGTTCAACAAGGCTAAGTGCAAGGTCCTGCACTTGGGCCACAACAACCCCATGCAACGCTACAGGCTTGGGGAAGAGTGGCTGGAAAGCTGCCTGGCAGAAAAGGACCTCGGTGTGTTGGTTGACAGCTGCCTGAATATGAGCCAGCAGTGTGCCCAGGTGGCCAAGGAAGCCAAGAGCATCCTGGCTTGTATCAGAAATAGCGTGGCCAGCAGGACTAGGGAAGTGATTCTCCCCCTGTCCTCGGCACTGGTGAGGCCGCACCTCGAATACTGTGTTCAGTTTTGGGCCCCTCACTACAAGAGAGACATGGAGGTGCTGGAGCATGTCCAGAGAAGGGCAATGAAGCTGGTGAGGGGTCTGGAGCAGAAGTCTTCTGAGGATTGGCTGAGGGAACTGGGGTTGTTTAGCCTGGAGAAAAGACGGCTGAGGGGAGACCTTATTGCTCTCTACAACTACCTGAAAGGAGGTTGTAGAGAGGTGGGGGTCGGTCTCTTCTCCCAGGCAACAAGTGATAGGATGAGAGGAAATGGCCTCAAGTTGCACCAGGGGAGGTTTAGACTGGATATTAGGAAATTTTACTTCACTGAAAGGGTTATCAAGCATTGGAACAGGCTGCCCAGGGAAGTGGTGGAGTCGCCATCCCTGGAAGTATTGAAAAGACGTTTGGATGAGGTGCTTAGGGACGTGGTATAGTGGTGGTCTTGGTAGTGTTAGGTTTACGGTTGGACTCGATGATTTTAAATGTATTTTCCAACCTGTACAATTCTGTGATTCTGTGATTCTGTAATTGGTTTCTAATTGAGTTGAGAACGAGCAAAGGAAAATGTGGGAATCTTAATTTTAAGCTGAAGAGTTTAGAGTTCATAGCTGAAGGCTGATAGATGAGTATCCTCCCTCTGTGGGTAGAGGTAAAGGGGAAATGTAACACAAACTGACAAATTGGTTACATAAATACTTCAAATAAAAAAATCAACATGAAGATCAGGATCTAGATATTATGTATTTCTAGGGTATGCTAGACCCTGAAGCAAAACACAGTCAAGCTTTGGATTAATAACAGCTGAACCTGAGCTTTCTGTACTGTTTCTGTCTCCCTTTAGTCTGGCGTTTTATCAAATATTCCATTATGTCAAACGGAACTTCTTGAATCCCATCTTCTGTCTGGCAAAACGTACCTTAAGCTGTGTTCAAAATAATAGAAAAGCCATGACAAATAGCAAACACTCCTGGAGCACTGACAGAAGTCCTGACATGTAGCAAAACCATCTCGCCAAATGCATCTTCCAACCCACCACCTTTTAACAGATGTGCTAACGCTGCACAGTCTTGCATGTTTTCATATTCTAGTGCAGATTATGAGTAGTATATCTGTCTTTACCATGAAGTTACAGAGACTATGTTAATATGCTATGAAAATGTAAAATAATTTGGATGAATAACTGAACATGAATTTAATTCAGAAACCCTTGGGGTTATATTCTCATTTCAATGAGAGGCGGTTTATCCTTAATGAGAGGCTTATGCATAGCTGTCTGTGCAATGAGATGAGGATACTCTCAAAACTTCTTAAACACGAGAGCTACGAATAACCTATTTAGAGGTTTTGTAGTCAAAAGACCTGGAATTTTAAAAGTAACTAGTTAGCCCTTATTTGCATAAGAAAATTAGCTGAAATTCAAGCCTCGGAGGAAACTTCAAAGGGCTTTGTCACCTCTATTACATGCTATCTGATCAAATTGTACATGAAGGCAAATAGCCTGATCTTTTTTTCTATTTAAATCTTGCAAAGCACATTTTATAAAATTGATTTTTTTTTAAGAATCTTGTTAGTAAAGAAAATTGTTTCAAGTGGCATTTTTTTTCCTGCAATTGATCATGATTACATTGCAAACAGATCTTTACCAAGTGTTGACCATTGTTCTTTGCAAATTGCAAGTTGTATCTCATTTTACTTAGACTCTTCCTCTTAGTGAGTCTATTTGTTCTCAAATAACATAATTTTTATTTCACAAAGTTTCATACATAAAACCTAATATGTCTGACTTGTATTACAGTAAAGTACATTTTGAAATTATTTTACTGGTTATGAAAACGTGAGGTTTGTAACAGAGCATGGTCCTCTGTTTGTGACAGGTGCATGCTCCAGAAGGAAAATTGTGGGCCCCCCCCTTGTTCTAGATGGACTAGATGTCATGATATTCCTTATCCACAAAAAGTCTTGGTGTACTTCTTATACCAACAAGGCAGATGTCAGTTGTGGCTGGGCAATTGTGCATTATATGGCAAGGGGTGTCAATTCTTTTTTTTTTGTTTTCAAGGACTGTTTGTGCTAACTGGGCTGGTATTTTTACAATACCTTCTGATGCCTTGCTCAACTCAACCTCAGAAAACAAACACATGGATGAGTTCTCACTTCCTTGCAGTTCCAGGTACAGATTTACTAGGCGAGTGCTCTGGTTAACTTCATTGGGGTTTGAAATAGACTGTTAATGCTCCTTTCCTCTCAGAATATATAAAGACTCAACAAAGAGGCATATGTACTTACTATCAGTGTGGTCCCTTCTTTGGCTCAGACTTAATCAAATTCCTATCATCTCCCATATGGGGCTAATCCAAAGGAACTCCACACCAAATTACCCTGGATTTGCATAGCTGTAGCTACAGTCACAGTGTGCCTCTCTGATTCTCAGAAAGATACTGGGTTTTGGTTCTGTCTGTGTTCAAAGTGGAGTTTTAGAGCAGAAGGAAAAATGCTAGGTCAAGATAATAGTGGAGGTAGTAGAGAACAGGCTTACAAATTAAAAGCATGTGCCAAAAATAACTACTAGCAATACAGGAGAAAATGTATTTTGAAATGTCGTGTAGGAGCATCAGTACTTTAACAGCTGGTTATTGCTTCTGCCCACATGCAGTGTTTAAAATAACTAGTGTGTGTGCTGAATTTTTTTACACATTAGGTTGATCAGGAGAGTGGTTTGATGACTTCGGCTGTTTGCAGTTTAAACCAGACTATGTAGGTCTCATCCTTTACATATTCAGCTATGTAAGATGATGTTGCATGGATTTTCAGGTAACAATTAAATACAGTCCACTTTTATTGTTGCATGAAATGTACAGTGTTAAGGATACAGATTTTAAACTTTTCTAAATTTTTTTACTATTTATTGATTAGTAATAGCTAAATGGATGTAAATACTTTTACAATTTTACCTGCCAAGAGAAATTTATTTTTTTCTATCTCGAGATCTGTTGTGGTTTAGCCCCATTCAGCAATTAAGTACCACACAGCCGCTCGCTCACCCTCCCTCCACCCCGGCGGGATGGGGGAAAGAATCGGAAGAGCAAAAGTAAGAAAACTTGTATGTTGAGATAAGAACAGTTTAATAATTGGAACAAAATAATAATAATTATAATAAATTGTAATGAGAAGGAAAACAACAAGAGGAACAAAACCCAGGGGGGGACACACACACCAAGTGATACAACCGCTCACCACCCACCGACTGATGCCCAGCCAGTCCCCAGGCAGCGGTCACTGCCCCCCGGCCAACTCCCCCCAGTTTCTATACTGAGAATGACATCGTATGGTATGGAATAGCCCTTTGGCCAGTTTGGATCAACTGTCTTAGCTGTGCCCCCTCCCGTGCACCTGGCAGAGCATGGGAAGCTGGAAAGTCCTTGACCAATATAAACACCACTTAGCAACAACTAAAACATCAGCGTGTTATCAATATTATTCTCATACTAAAATCCAAAACACAGCACTATACCAGCTACTAGGAAGAAAATTAACTCTATCCCAGCCAAAACCAGGACAAGATCATAGGCAAATAATGTATTTCTCATCAGTTCAGGTAGAACTCATATTGGTTTCAGAAGAACTAGGAAGAACGCTCAGCACTTTAGGAAATCCTCCAGGTTCATACAAGGAAAAATACTGCTGACTTCAGATAATCCCTACTTCAGTTACTCTAAAAGTTGCTGAGAATAATAGTTTTAATAGTCATATTACCTTTTAAATCAAATTGAGGGTAGTTTGTGAAGTTAGACATTTTCTTCTGCTTATTTAGGCAGCAGAGACTCAATTTAAGTATGTGTTTAAATGCAGTCATGCAGTTTAAAACACCACATTCCTTTAAAAGAAATTGACTTATTTTTAAATTTTTTTTTTTTTTTTTTTTGAGAGGGAGGTGCTAGTATAAAAATAGCAGCAAAAAATTGAGAAGTGAAGTGAATCAGTTCTGGCTATAAAGTAGGCTCAAGGATTTGGGGTACTTGTTTGAAAGGTGCAAATGACAGTCCACGGAGAGCAAAATCCTCCATGCTGAGATTGCCTCCGAGCTGTTGGGGATGCTTCTGACAGATTAATGTGTGCATGTTGTCATTAGTTCTTGAACTACAAAGCAGTAAGGCACATGGCTGTAGAGAACAGAGCTTTGAGGAGCTTCAGCTCCAGGCCTAGACCCTCTGCATCAACACTGTAGAAAAGATTCATTTAAAATGCTGAAATATATTGGAGCCCAGATGGAAACCAGACCATGTAGGGCATCCCACTGACTTCAGTTTTGCTTTGAGGGAGAGCACTTACAAGTTCGCAGAAGCGACCTGATTTGCCATATCTGAAATGATTCCTGTGCTGTAATGATTCTGCTGTGTCAGTCAAAGCAGAGACTTCTTGCAACTTGAGACAATCCTCTCTCCTGTTACGTTTTATACCCAGATAAGTCAGACATGAGGGAGAAAATATGTTCTTTTTATAAATGCTTTTGTGAGGGCTCTCAAACTAAAAAAGTCACCGAAGGCTGGTCCCATGCGATTGCAGTAGACTGTAAAGCACCCCTAAAATAATCTGTGGTTCAATTCTTAGACAGACATGCATGAAACTAGCTAACACCTGTGACACAGATCAGGAGTGACTGAGTGTCTATTTCTAACTTGTTTTTAAAAAATTCCATAACCTTTTTAGAAATCCCTTTTCCCTTCCTCCCAGTTTTAGCTTTATTGGTAACTGAAATTTGTGAGAAAGCTAAGCTTCAAGCTTTGCTTTCACTGTAAGCATGACTCTCTGCAGGTTTTCTTGGCTAGGACATGATGAGCTTAATCTTAGTTTGCTGTCTTGAAGTCTTAAGGTAGATGCTTTTTTTATTAGCTGTAGCTGCCAAAATATGTTATTACTTTTCTTTGATGCACTCTGTTCTGTCAGGCAGGAACAAGCAGAACCATGCTCAGAAGGGAGGAGGACAGCTTTTCTAGAAAAGTTAACTCTTCTTTTTTTTTTTTTTTAATTTGTATTAATATAATGAGGGGATACGTCATGCGACTGAAAAGTAGCAGAACTAGTGCAAAATGTGTGTACTCAAACCGTAATTATTTTTGAGATGTTGATAATATTTCAGATAAAATCATGGAAGGTAACCATTTTTCTCTGCAAAGGGACTTGGACGAATGGATACCACATTGATTTGCACAGAATATTGTGCAGCAGCAGAGCAGGATTGGTATGTGGGGTGTGTGAGTATATGGCCATGCTGTGAGAAAAATACCCTGTCTCACTCTGACTTCACTGAGCCTCCCAAGGTCGTGCTGCTTTCATGCAGGATCATGCCAAAGGCATTAGCAGTGCATAGTTGCTGTTATGAATTTAGCTTAAAATGAGGAATGTAGTCAAAGCTAGAGGCAGGATGGCTTGCTAATTTTTACCTGAAGATACAGACCTGCCATATTGTGCATACTCAAAGTACTTTGGGAATGCTCACTGTAGAAATATATATGCCTTTCTACTCAGCCAGGTAAACCATTTAAAATCTAGGAGATGAATGGCAACTAACAGGATGAAGGACTTAACAAACTGTAGAGCAAATGCCTCTATCAAATAAGTGTTTCAAAGGAGCTCAAAGATAGCAAGCGAGAGATTTCTTTAGCCAGCAAAGCTGACTCCCTGGAGGCACTTGGATTGCATTAATTTTGTCCAGATTCAGAAACAGGTCGCACCTGCTTCTACCATCCTGCTCTCGGGTAGGTCAGTGGTCTTAAAGTTATACATACTAATGGGTCACCTGTATTAAGGGACAAGAGGGCATTTTTCTGAAAAAGGCCAGACTTTTGGCACCTGAAAAAGGTTTTTACAGCTCCTCCATTGCATCAGTACCTGGGATCAGTAAGCATAAATATTTTCTTTTTGTACCATCTTGCAGTTTGAATATATAGCCTAAGCAGTCTGTGTCTCACCAAGCTTCAGCGTTCAGGGAGGATGGATAGTCGTTGTCTAGTGTCTGGATACAGTGGGGTGCCCTGTGGTCAACAGACTGCTTTTTGACATCAGAAAGTAGTGGGATGCAGCTGGGAACTTTGAGCATTCAGGGAAGGACCCCTGGACTCAAGTGGACCAGGTCTTTTTTTCTCTTTATTTGCCAAAGCGCGTCAGTGTCAGGTCAAGAGCAGAAGCGATTTGTTTGATACCATGCTGGCAGCTGAACTGCAGCACCCATTTCCATGAGAGAGCTGACCCGCTGCGATGTTGCTGTGTGCCAGAGCGCTCTGAGGTTACTGGGTTTGTGCTTCAGTAACACAGTGAATCGGAGAGGAGCTGCCTTGGGCTACTGGCCTGCAAAAAAGAAACTCATGTTTGAGTTAACATGACACCTAATGGTTCTGTATTTATTTTGTAGCAGTTTTTTTTCTAGTACATCTCTAATGCATTTCTTCTGGAGGTATAGTTACAAGATCTGTTACACTTGCTCAGTGTTTAAGATTAGTTTTCAGTCAGTGGTTTTGAAGTTGGTCTCTTATAATTTAGGTCAGTGAAGGGAGTGTATATGCATTGAACTAACAGCTTTCTCAGCTTCAGTTGGGACTACAAACAGGATTTGCTAATGTTTGTTTAAATATATTGGAGGAAAGGAGTGGAAGAAGAGCAGTAAAATATTCAATGTATGTGTGGTCTTAAGTGAAATAATATAGATGGTATAGTATGTGAGTCATTTTATCATGTCTTTTGGAACCAAAATGGATATTTACTATTTGACTGTTTTGAAGTATTTGCTACGTAAATCATCTGTAGAAGGAAGCTCCTAGTAGGAATATGAAAAGAAAGGCTTCCAGTAACATGAAATGCCATGAAACATGTAAGTGCTTTTAGTCTTCAGATTCTTATTTACTTTTGCAAATCAAGAATAGATATTAAATCATAATTAAATGTCTTTAATCATAAATGCAAGGAACTTTTCAGTTTTTCCTGTGTAATGGGAAGAAGTGTTTATGGAGACAATTGATGTTTGTGCGAAACTTACACTAACGTACTGAAAAAGTAAATGTGTGGTTTTTGTATAGTCAGATATATCTGTAATCGCATAAGGTCTATAGACCTGATGAATGCTTAAACATCTTAGAAATAGTGAGTCCTCAGTTCTCTTTAATTGAAGTCAGTGATCTGCTCCATGGAAATGCCTTTTTAGCTTAAAGAAAACATAGAAAGGCATCTACCATTTGGTACATGCATGAGGAAAATAAATGGTCCACTGCTTAGTAAATAAACCATTGCTACCACCATACCTGACCGTTTATTTAAAATTAACAGCAATCACCTAATACTAAATGATGTTTCCTTCAGAAACCTGCAAGAAGGTTTGCACTTTGTCGAATAGTCAGCAAATTCAAGCTCTATCAGAATAAGGAAATAATAGGTTATTTTATTGAAGTAGATTTTTGGTGAAGATGCTCTTGCTGGCAGTTGCATCCCACCGAAACCAAGAGATTGGCTTCTTGACTGCTTGGATGGTCTTGGTGGTCAAGGCAAATAATGAGAAATAAGTAAAAGGGAGATACTGGAGTGGAGGGATTAGAAGAGATGGTGTAGCTAATGTGACATGAAGGAACACAGGGATGCCAGGGTCTCTGGTCAACACGAATGTATTAGTATTGTGTACGTTATCACACAAAATTTGGCCGTAAAGCTCTATCTTTTTTCCAGAACTAGTACTGCAAAGAAATCCACTGCAGAAAGGGTAAAATGAGTGGAACTAGTGAAAAAACTTCAAGAAATTTTTTGACAAAAAAAAAGTGAGAAGAGAGAAAAGTAGCATTTTTCTAAAATTTCCAACCATTATCAAGCACAGATGGCTGTTTCCAAATGGTTTGCCTCTAAAATATTGCCTACTTCTATGCTAGCTGAATTTTTTAAATATTTTCTAAGTTCAGAGCATATTGCAGTGATCCAAGTGGAAGGTAAGAAGTAAAGTCTGTAATGTCTATTTCTAGAAAAAGCTGGCAGCATGTCAGCCATACATAAATAGAAATAGATGTTACTGATCCTTTACTGACACCTGGTCATCCAGAAGCAATTGAGCAGCTCCAGTTCAGATCAAATTCCCTAGCTAGTTGAACTGAAATAAACTCTCAAAAAAAATTTTTTTTTTGCTTCCACAATATTACCAGTGTTACCTCAGTCTTATGAAAACCCATATTGCATAAATTGCACCCAAGAGGTCCTCATCCAACCTCATCTCCATTAGGACTGTAAAAATACTGTGTCTGAATCTATGTGTATGTGTGTATTGTATTGATACTCTTGTCATCTGTGACCTCATTTGGAAAACCTTGCTAGGTTTGCATTGCAAATAGTTAGGTACATATGGTTCTCCTCCCTCATGTCTTAGTCATATGTACTCACGTGCTGTGTGGTGATAATACCAAATGATTAATATCTTTTGTTTTTATGTTTGAATGACAGTTGTTTATTTTCTTTAGTGTGCACAGATTAACTAGTTCTGTGACATTAAGGAGTGTGTTAAAGTCTCCGACAAAGCCCAGCAGGGCACTAGGACTTTTGAGCTGAAGCAATAGAGACTGCTGTGAAGAGGTTGGGGATGAAGATGGTCAAGAAGCTGGGGAACAGGGCAAGATGAATGAAGGGTTTGCTTGCTGTAGAGAAGATAGAAGTGGCTGAGGCACCAGTGGCCAGGACCAGGGGTACTCAAGTCAGGGTTTCTAGCAAAGAAGTGCTGACCTGTAGAAGCTACCTGCACAAGGGAACATGTACTGAATAAGCAAGAAGCTTGAGGAAGTAAAAGGATGAATGCATGACTGGGGTGGGTGAATGGATTTTCAGAGCTGTATTTTATCTCTGACTCTACCAAGGTGATGGTGTGTCATAACAGTTAAGTGAACTTTTAGGTAGTTGGTTGCTTGACTTGAGAATGTGTTGCAATTTACAGAAGTGCTAAGTATTCTCAGCTGCTTTGGTACATAAGGGTGCATGCAACAGTAATTAATTTTGGCATTTCCAAACATTTGAATGAGTGACTTTGCCATCTTCACATTTTAACAAATTGATATTTGTGTGTGTATCACCTGTTAAAAAAATAAAAATTACTTTAACAGTCTATTGCAGCTAGTGGATTCAACATAGGTAAGGTGGAACATCTTGTACATGCCATTGCTATGAAAATCTGTGATAACTTAATATAGCTTGCACAACCTAAATTGCCAAGGGATGCAAAGCAAGATGAGGCCTAGCATGATCCCAGACTGAGGTACTGGAGTGATAAAAGAAATATCTTTTTAGACCTACTTTGTATAAAAGACTGCAAGGCAATAAATATCAACCCACAAAGACAACTTTCAAACCTGTAAGACAGAAATATGGACTCATATCTTTCTGGTTGAAATGTGTACAAAATGCTGCTGCAGGACTGAAGAGAGGAGTTTAGATTACATTTGCAGTCTTAGATATGAAAAACAGTTTGCAGCCCAAAACTGGGGACATGTATTTTTAGGGGAGGAATTTATCAGTTAACGATGAGCAGAAGGAGCAGACTGACTGATTAGAAGACAAGAAAGTACATACTGACTCTGCCCCAGGGAGAACAAGCATGGCTAACAATTCCAGACAGACACTCCTCAAGGAGGGGCTGTGGATGTTTTTTTGATCTTTTCTTTTGTGTATGAATAGCGGAGGTGGTAAAAAGAGATTGCAGTGTTATAAAATAGAGAACTTAATGTTTCCAGGTCATGGCTGTCCACAGGTAAATTTATTTAGTTAGTTTTTTTAATTTAGTTGTTAGTATTTGTAATGCTGTTCTTGTCTTACATTTTATTAACCTAAACAGCTATTTTGCATAATATTATGTGATATGTTTGCATTTTGTAATATTCTCAATTTCTTCTATAGCTTTTTCCCCATTTATCTTATATGGTCTGGTTTTTAATTAAAAGCAGGTTTTCAAAAAAAGCATGAGAACACTTAACAAGTCAACTCAGGCACACTTGAGGATGGGAGAATAAAATCTGACTCCTAGAATCTTGTGAATGTGATAAAAGTGAGTAAATCCAATAGGCTGAGATGAAAAAGCAAAAGATGTATTGAATTGGTGGTCATAAACCTAGCTGCATGTGTGGTTCTCTGGTAGCTCAGCTGAGAACGACTTCTCCCCCTGTCCCAGCCCAAGCATTAACTATGTGGACTTAGAAATTTGACTCCATCTGAGGTACATAAGCAGCTGTAAGCATAAATACTGAGTATTCATGTTTTATATATAAATGTATCCTTTATCTTGTCAGTTGTAAAAAGAATAAAAAAGTCCTCTGAACCAAGTTTTATGTGAGGACTAGTGAGGGACAGTGAAAACAAATTCAGAACCAGCTTGTAAAATGGGTCTCTTAATTGCCTGAAGCTGTTGCTGTGACTAACGATGTGCTACCTGCTTCCCTACATGGGGGCTGGAAGGGTGGATTCTCAGAGACTTCAGGTGCTCTGGTCGTGTGTCTGCCATTCCCCAGCAAACCAGAGGCACCTGCTTTGTGTTGCTGTGGTAGAACATGCTGTGGAACACGCAGTGGTGTCTGAACTATGTGTGTGGAGCAGGAGATGTGTGTGTGAGACATGGTCTGCTTTTGCTTTCCTCCTTTGTTATGTAGTCCTACCCATCACAACCCAAATGAGTGGGCAACTCTTGGTTGTTGGGGTTTTTTTCATGTGGTTTGTTCTGGAAGAGGGACTTGGATAACCATCTTAAGTAGTTAAAAATAATGTGTCAGGTTCTATTCAAATGAAGACATTTAAATAGCTATTACAGGGGACACTTCTGTCTTCTGTTCTCATTATTCCTTGCAAGGCAGGAGGAGGAGCAAAAGTCTTCCTCTCTTGTGTTTCTATGCAGCCATCAGACCTTTTTATTTTTCTGAAATCTGAGATTTTTAAAGGCCAAAGTTTAAAGAAAGAGACAAGTACTGTTATGGAAATAGTAGTCCTTCCCTGTATTTCCATTCTTTCATCATTGTGTGAGATTTCTTTTTTATGTTCCTCTGAAGTGATCACACTTGGAGGGGAGGCAAGGGAGGCTGCTTGTTGGCTCTCATTTTACCTCACTTGGGCTGACCAATGGATCAGCAGCTTCTGAGTTTAATCTTTTATTTTGGGAAAACTGCTATGGAGTCCCAAAGCACTGGGTGATGCTGCTGTTTCTTGTCAATTAAAAATGTCTAAGGAAATAGTTCCTGAGTTTAGATGCACCTCAGAAGTGACTCCCTGATTTGCTTCTGAACCACGAGTACCCTGAGAAGTACACAGCAGGACTAATCAAACTGTGTACAGTCTGCATTCAGGTGTACAAAAACAAATGAGAAAATGCAGATTAGGTAGCTATTTCAGTAAATGTTTTCGTATCACTTTTATATTCTTTGTTCAAAAATCAGTCAACACATTTGCAGGAACTGAGCGGGACATGATTGTGTCCCATGTATTTTGTTTTTATTTGGGGAAGTAGGATGTACCATGGGGGCATCAGGAAGGCACTCGGGCAGAACCAGATGCCTGAAGCTGACAGCACTCATGGCTGAGACTGAAATTTCACAAGCGAGGAGGAATGTTCACAGTTCTTATTTCCTGAACTGAAGTAAATTCCCACTGGAAAAGGAAAATTCTCACTGATACCTTTGCAGTATGCCTTCTCCCATTCCCCATGAAGCTGCTTATGGAATAACAGAAGATAGCAGTCAATGGCAGTAGCCTGCAACCTGTAGCTCAGTAGCTGCTATTTCTGCTGTCTGATGTCTGCATGCCAGTGGCTTGGGATACTGAGTACCTGTTGAACTGTAATTAGTAGGTCTTGCTTCAGTTAATAATTTAAGTCTACATTTAGTTAACAATTTAGGCTTCTTTAAGGATTCCTATTATGGTTGCCAGTGTTAAATTCTGTTCTGTAATGCAATTTCTTTGGGTTGATAAACAGACATTGGTCAGTTTACAAAATGAATAGATAAACAAAGGAAGACATTAAGTAAATGTTCAATTTCAGAAGCTACTAAGTCAAGGTAGCTGTAGAGAATCTAGAAAAAGGTCTTGCCGGTAACATGAGACCATTAACAGTTGGATGAAGAGGTTTGGGTGTTTTAGGTTGTGAGGGAAAAGTACTTGCAGGAGTTCTGTATTTTGGTTTTGTGATACTTGCTGAAACTTTAACCAAGTTGTTAATAGCCATCTGTGTTTCCTTTTAGTCACTATGTTACTAAAACCATGGGATGGGCTCTAGACTTGATATACTTTTCTGTTCAAGAGTTCTCAGTAACCAGAAAATTACCAAGGTCCTGCAGATCACAGTGAAATGAAGCTTTATTTTCCTCTCTTCATCTTCAAATAATTGTCACTAGAGAGCAAAATGTACTCTTGGTGTATGTATTAAGTATCTCATCACAGACACTTTTCCTTAAAGGATCAAGTGTATCTGATTGCACCCAAATATTTCAAACCCAAGACAAACAATGGGAGAAATTATTTAATACATTAGCATTTTATGTGTTCTCTTCCCCATCATTGTCATAAAAATAAGACAATCAGGTGGATGATATGCAGAAAAGTAACACAGCATTGGTGTAAATATTAAAAGCTTAAAGGAGGCTGTAGCGCACTCCATCAAAGCCTCTTGTAGCTCTTAAACTGGTGGCCTCAATAGTAGAGGTAAAAAGGGGGCCTGAAAGGAGAGTAGCTTCCCAGTGGAACTTTCAGTATCTAAGGGCATTGGCACAGTCCCTGCATCCAACCCTGACTTCTTTGTTGCAAATGAATTGAGGTTTAGAATTGGCCTGTCTGGCCAATGGAAAATTTTGGAGTTGTAAAGAAAGTATCTGCTTCAGAAAGTATAGCTGAAGACCGAGATGCACTGCTTTTGGGAAGCTCTTTGGTATGGGGCCAAGAAGCAAGACTTGCAGTGGCTGATGCGAACTGGCCTGTGTCTGTGCTTTACAGATCTTGGAGCATATTATCTTTTCTTCTGTGCTCAGGTTCTCTCACCAAGGGAACTGCTTGGATTGCTCTAAGTAGGAGTCTGTGTGCAAACTAATACGTATGCAGTGCGGACAATGAGAGGCCAAGGGCTGTGCAGTGAAACAGAAAGGGAAATAATTTGATGACATAGATAGGAATTGTCATGTGTGTTGGAGCCAGGAACTTGAAGAAGGCTTTCCCAGATAGGGTGCTCTGCAGCATCCCTGGGAACCCTGGAAAGACACTGCTTCCCATGGCAGAAAGTCCTGGATTCTCCAGATTTAGGACAGTTTGCATCCCCAAGGTGTTGGAGAGGCTTGGCTTCTGACTTGCCTGTCCCCAACACAGTGGATGTAGCAACCTGGAAGCAGCATGTACCAGGCAGAAAACAGTAGACTGCTGCTTAAATTTTATAGGAAGTTCATGAAACCTGACATATTTTATACTAAAAAGTCACCTACAAATCAGCTGTTTCCAATAAAAGGCAGTTCCAGTGGAAAATTCTTAGCCAGTTACAAAATAAAAGAAAAGACTACTAGTCAGTGTCATCTTAATTAAGGCTAGATGATATAGAAATTAAGCTCCTCTGAAAATTAGTTTAAAGGTAGAATGTTTAAAGACAGAAATGATGACACTGCTTCTGTCCACAGGAATGAAAATGAGTATTTGATCTAAACTCTTTTTTTTTTTTTTCTATTCTGTTATAAAATAACCACACTGACTCAGTCATAGTTCTTTTGGAAGTTGCAGATGCGATTTTAAAGCCATATGTATAATGATTGATATAAATGATAGTAAATTACAAGAACCTCCTTCAAATCTGTCAAACTTAATTTTCTGCTCTGTGGAGCACAGTGATTGAGACAGTGAAGCTGAATGACGTTTTACACTGTGCATAGTGCCAGCTGCCAAAAGCCTATGGCATTAGCTGAATCCAGAGTAAACCCACGGACAACTGGTCAAGAAGACGGGCTCCGTAATTCCCTCTCAACAGTGCTTCCTTGGGAGCTTTCAGCATCGTTTGGCAGTGAGTACAACGGCAAAGCAGTAGCATTCTTGATGAGCAGTTTGACAGAGCTATACCTATATATACCTAGCTATTTCAGATATTGATTTGGATGCTGGTAAGTGGTTTAAGGGTCATATTTTCTTTGGATCTCTTTAATATCAGAAAAATAATTAGGATCAGTGTCATATCTGGCTATAGTCCAGCTATATCCAGAAGGGAATATATAGCATACTCTCTTGTAAACTAAATGGTTAGTCAGTATTCAACATCTTATAGGTTGTTCTGTTGGGAAGAAAAAGTGACGAGAGAATTGCCTATAATATTCGATGCATCTTTATTTGTTTGCAAAACAAATCTTCATAAAATTATATCTTCCTAAATAAAAGAAGAATAGGAATAATAAAGGGAGCAGTCTCTTTATTCTGTATTCTCAAAATTCTCCTTAGTGCCAAGATTATGCTTGAGATGCACTTTCTGAGCTTTCTTCTATGCTTGTCTTACAAGTGTTCCTCTGATATTTCATTGTTTTCCATTGCCTTTTCTGGCTACATCTGTGATGCTTTTGTCTTTGTCTTTTTTGCATATACAGTAGTACCAAGAATTTCAAAATTGCTTTTAGCCACCAGGAGAATCCCTCTCCTTGCATCACATAACAGCACCAGAGAAGCATCTGCATGAGTTGAGTGGTAATTTCTTCTGCTTCTAAGGGAACTTAACTTCATGTTACACTTACAGTGAATTAAAGATTCCCATTATGCCTCCAAAGCCACAGATTTTGTATTCAATACCTCTGATACAAAACTACTCTTACTGCTTGCTGTTAATCTATGCCAGGCTCCTTTGAAATTGAGGACAAACATACCAATGACATGAATGGTATCAGGTTAGGCATCAAATTGATGTGTCCAGGGTAATTCATAAAATTCACCTTCCAATGTTTGAGGTTTTTTCCCTCTCCAAAATTTCCTGTTTACGCATGAGATCTAAGACTGTAGGTCCTTGGGAATCTGTAATTTGCACATTCTATGAAATTTTTTTTAGGCTTTGAGTGTTGATGTAAGGGATATGCCATTTTTATGCAGGGGCTGCAGGAGGGAGGTAGGCTGTGTAACAGGTCTTCTTACGTCTTACCTGGAGTGATAGGATGAGAAGTTTGGGAGTTTGTCTTCTAGTTAATATGGCATCAGTGTCATGTTTTTTTCATGCTCCTGGTACTGGAATGTAAGTATATTATCACTGCATACTTTTACTAGTTGGTCATTTACTTCCTTTTTTCCAGAGCAAAGATAACTTGGAGTTTTCTCTGAAGATAGTTTGCAACCTTGCAAACCCTATCATGAAGTATTCAATACCATGCTCTGCTTTTTCATGTGACACCTGATTGTTGTAATCCACGGCCATTGGCAAGCTGCTTTGCCAAAAAGTTAAAAATGCTTTCAACTGCAATCTTCATTTAATCTGAGGAGAAATTTAACATTTGATTCTTAATTTCCTTTGATTTAAAATAAAAAAAATTTCCCCTCATATGCCTCTCTAAAATAATTTTTAGATGACAGCAGAAAGGAAGAGTGGACACAGAGGTGTGGCTTGTTTATGATTTATTGTTGTTATTATATTTTTTTTTTTTTAAATAAAGCCATTAAAACCTCCAGTGTTTAGGGATGGAAATTTTCAGGTTGACAATATGCTCTTTTCTTTTAACTAAAGTTATCATAAAATAGCTGTTGTAACTAAGTATAAAGGATAGTAGGGCAACGTACTTTAGCAAACTGGATCCACAGATGTATATGCAGTTTTGAAAAATCCAGAAATCTTTGGTATAAGTGTAACAAAAAGTTCTCCATATGCATGACATTTCTATGGAAAAGTAGCCATACATGTCATATCTCACACTCACTGCATTTGTTAATCGTAGTTGAACAGACAGGTAATATATTTCATTTTGTTTCACTGCAATCAGAAAGCAGTATCTTTCTCATTGCACAACTAGCAGTGGAAGAATTAAGTTGTATGTAGCTGATTCAATTCTTAGTGACAGAGCTACAAAAGCAATACATGAATAAAACATCATTATAAATATGCTAGCATCAAAGTTACCTTCGTATCACATAGAGGTTTTTGTATTGTTAAAATCAACTGTATAAAAATAATCTTTTAAGATCTTTTTTAAAAGCTGGACTTTGTTCAAAAGACTATTTTTTCTATTGTATTTTCAAACTCCGTGTTCACTTCTTCAAGACCAAAATTTTGGATTATGCTTAGAGAAAAATGCTTTTTCTTAAAAAACAAACAAACAACAAAAAAACCCCTAACAAAACAAACCACAATAACCATCCACTATTATTTATTTGTGAATTCTCTTTAGTAGAGTGGATTCTTTGACTGTATAGAGTGAAGAGACTGGCTCCACAAATTTGTTGAGCAGATATATTTTTTTATATCCTTAACAGTGGGTGGAGGTGAGCTTTCCCAGTGTGGTCTGAAAGAAAACATAACATAGTGTATGTGGGAGTTCAGATCTTGTAATCTCACTTTAATTCTGCCCCAGTCTCTGTGGTGTAGCTTTGGACTTGTTGCATAATTTCTCTGTGCTTTCGTTTTTCATTTTCACTTGTGTGCCTTTGCCTAAATTAGATTGTAGTATAGGATTTTTGGTATAGGTGCCTTCATGGAGCAGGTAATACATCTTTCAGGAGGAGTAATTTCACTAAGTGATTCTGCAGAGACTATTTGTCTAGAAATAGACACTAGAAACTGGACTAAATAGAACATAGCATCCATTCTAATGTGATAAAGCCATCCATACTGAGTGCATGTCAAACCAAGATCATCTGTGGGTTGTTTTCCTATTGCTATCTATCTTTATTTAAATTAAATTTGTACTTATGTAAATTTATATATACTATGTATTACATAAACACAGATGCATATATACATGTATGTATATATCATTTCCTTTACATACATATGTTAATTTCCTTTATTTTTTACAGATAATTTATTTCAATAATAATTCTGAATGCAACTGTTTTCCATATCATTCCTTTATGTTACTGTTACTTTTTAAATAAGCCTCTGGATATCTCCTGCCGCAATTGGGCAATTGTGGATTTTTGGAGTATGAGATGGGAGATATTCTGATGGAGATCTATAGCCTAGTTTAGTCAAAGCAGTATGTTACTAAGTTTGCCTTTACTTTGGAAATGCTGGAGTGGGAAAGTGTGCACAGCTGGTCCCCGTGCTGCTATACCTGTTCTGAGTCAGCTGAAAAAAGTAATTATCCAGTGTTCTCAGGATAGCACTATTAAAAGCAAAATATAACACAGACACTCCCACACCCCCAGCGGTAAATGGTTTTATAACAGAATTAAACATGTTCATGTGTTGCTAACTCTAATTTATTCAGGGTAGGCCCATCACTAAAGCAGACAGTTTTTTATTTGAGGGCTGGAGTCTCCTTTGCATTAATATACATTCACATTTCTGTCTGGCAGTAAAGAAATTCAGTACATAGGTGCGCTGAATTTGGCCATGTGTAAGGAAAGCCCCGTGTAAATGAAAACAGGGTCATGGAGATCTGATCTGGTGAAACATTTGTGTCGCAGGTATAACCCTATACCTCCTTTAGGATGATGAACGTGAGCTTGCTGTTCTTTGGTTTAATAGATGCTCTGTGGCAAAGTTGAATTAAGTCTCCATGTTGCCAGAGTATTATGCAGGTATTTTCTTTTTTCCTGGCATTCAGCTCTGTGACCTGTTTTCTTTTTGTGTGTGATATTTTTTTTTTTTGGTAACTTTCTACCACATAGCCTTCAATGTTTATAAACTGTCTCTATCCCTTACGAATAAAAACATACAATGCTTTGAATGAAATCTGAGCTAGGAAAGAAAATTATCTGAAATGTTACGAAGTTTTATGTCTCTAACTAAAATGATACTAACCTCATTTTAATTAAAAGGAATAATTTCCAAGCTGAGAGTTTATGCCAATGTAAATGGTAATGGGCGAGTTGTGAATAGCATATCAAAGTCTGTAATGGTTATACTGTCAGGATCAATGCAGCCTCAGCCAAGGCATTATCATATTGGATTGTCCTAAAATGTCATTAAATTGCAATGTAATTTTCTCTCTTTTCCCATTTTGTCACTGCTCTGGCAGAGATGTGTCTGAATGGAAGCTTTTTTAACAATTTGCTAATCCAGCTTAATTTATTAAGTGTTTCCGTAATTCAGTGCTTGAAACATCTTAATCACCTGCGTGCATTTAATGGTGAGGTCCAGGTGCTGCAGGAAATACACTGTTCCAAGGCTTTATCTCTGGCCACTCTTGTGGCCGTGCTTTGGGTAGGGAGGAAGAACATTGGTAGAGCTTCTGAACGCATGTAAAATAATGTGAATACAGTGAGCACAGAACACAGGCCTGGGGACCTTATCTCTTTCACAGTGTAGACAAGCCAGATTATCTTGTAAAAATATCTTCTTTTCTGATTAATAATCCTGGGGCACTGACATCAGTTCTTCATGGATAGGCATAACTTCATTATTCCCTTCAGTCACTTTACACTCAGAAAACAAGGGAAAGAATTTAAATGTTGCTTTGTCACAGCTGTGAATGGAATCTAGTTTTCTTTTGAAAATCTGTAATTAAAAAGAAAGAATCAACAACAGCAAAGAGGAATTCCATGTTGTGTTGACAAAGAGTTCTTCATTAAATTCTGGAGCAAAAAGGACAAAAATAATTTGAAATCATACACAATTGTTTTCTTCCCAGCTATAATAGTTTGTCACAAGTTCTTTTGTAAAAATCGTATTTGTAGGACTTCAACCATTTGAATGAATAATTTGTTTCTGTGTGAAAGTTGGCACACATGCTCTCAGCTCTAGCACAATTGTTGGCTTTTCTGAAGGTGCCTTTATGGTCTATTCAGTAAATAGAAATATTTTCTTTTTTGACACTTGTAACTTGAAAAATGTTTGAAGGAATATTATTCCATAAAAATGTCTAAATGCCATGAACTCTATGTCTCTTCTCTCTTCAAAAATGGAGAGAAGCTACTCTTATGAATGAGCAGAAGGAACAGGCATGATAATGAATTAGTGAGAGGTACGTGGTATTTTTTTATCATTGGTGGTTTTAGTTGAGTTTTTAAATTTTTTTTTTTTTTTTTACTGTATTGCTGCTGTTAGCTCTTCTTGAAGACAAAAGGACTTGTGGAGTTTTGTATCAGCTTGGCAATGCCACCTAGACAGCAGCTTCAAAATGCTGCTCTCAAAGAGTTGTTAGTACCAGAATATAATCTATTTCCATTGTGGAAAAAGGGCAGCCTTTCACTGGAGTGCATCAGGAAGCTCAGGTAGGGTCCCATGATAATGTGATACCAAGCCAGATATGACACTCGTTTGACTTTGATGGAGTACCTGGTACTGCACAAGGATGATTCAGAATCTGATTTTCATCAGAATTTACTGAAATTTCTGAGTTTCAGTTCAGAATTTTTGAACAATTTCATAATTTCTGAAGTTAGTATAATTTGCTAGAGTGCTGTCAGTTTTGAAGATTGCTCATCTGGAGTATTTTTGAAGACTTAAGCAGTGACAGTATATGTACAGCTTCTAAAGGCCAATTAATGAATAATCTTATGGCTTTTCTGAATGCAAGTGGTCAGATATGTGACATCTCTCAAATGACACAGGGTGCTAGTAAATGTTTCCTGTTAACCTGTTTCTCCACATTGAATAACTGAGTATGAGAAGTTAAATTAATTTTTCAATAATAATGTCAATTTCATATCATCCACAGTTGAATTTCCAAATAAAAGAGGAACAATTTAAAAAAACAAATATTCTGTAAATAAAATTGTATTTATCTGTTGAGATTTTAAAGAATGTGGACGTGTGGCCTTTTGCATTTATATGGATAAAGTCTAAATTTATTAGTACCTACATAGAGAAAATACACAGCTGAAATTTAATTGCCATTGGAACAATGCTTATGTTCATTATGAGCATGAATAGTACAATCGCATTAGAGGGTCTTACAGGTATTTTTCAATGCATTGACATAAATGCAGAATTTGTGAGTTATTCATTAAGAGTAAGTTAATTATCAAACTGGTTTGTTTTGTAGGTGGTTTTACTTCATGTGGTGGGTTGACCCTGGCTGGACGCCAGGTGCCCACCAAAGCCGCTCTATCACTGCCCTCCTCAGCTGGGCAGGGCAGAGAAAATATAACAAAACGCTCGTGGGTTGAGATAAGGACAGGGAGAGATCATTCACTGATTACCATCATGGGCAAAACAGACTTGACTTGGGGAAATTAGTTTAATTTATTACCAATCAAATCAGAGTAGGATAATGAGAAATAAAACCAAATCTTAAAACACCTTCCCCCTACCTCTCCCTTCTTCCTGGGCTTAACTTCACTTCCAAATTCTCTACCTTCTCCCTTCCAGTGGTGCAGGGGGACGGGGAATGGGGGTTGCAGTCAATTCATCACAGGTTGTCTCTGCTGCTCCTTCCTTCTCAGGGGGAGGACTCCTCACACTCTTCCCCTGCTCCAGGGTGGGGTCCCTCCCATGGAGACAGTCCTCCATGAACTTCTCCAACTCGAGTCCTTCCCAGGGGCTGCAGTTCTTCACGAACTGCTCCAGCGTGGGTCCCTTCCATGGGGTGCAGTCCTTCAGGAACAGACTGCTCCAGCGTGGGTCCTCCACGGGGTCACAAGTCCTGCCAGCAAACCTGCTCCAGCGTGGGCTCCTCTCTCCACGGGTCCACAGGTCCTGCCAGGAGCCTGCTCCAGCGCGGGCTTCCCACAGGGTCACAGCCTCCTTCAGGCACCCACCTGCTCTGCCGTGGGGTCCTGCACGGGCTGCAGGTGGAGATCTGCTCCACCATTAACCCCATGGGCTGCAGGGGCACAGCCTGCCTCACCATGGTCTTCACCGTGGGCTGCAGGGGAATCTCTGCTCTGGTGCCTGGAGCACCTCCACCTCTCCTGCTTCACTGACCTTGGTATCTGCAGAGTTGTTTCTCTCACATATTCTCACTCCTCTCCTTCAGCTGCTGTTTCATAGCAGTTTTTTCCCCCTTCTTAAATATGTTATCCCAGAGGCGCTACCACCGTCACGGATGGGCTTGGCCTTGGGCAGTAGTGGGTCCATCTTGGAGCCGGCTGGCATTGGCTCTGCTGGACACAGGGGAAGCTTCTAGCACCTTCTCACAGAAGCCACCCCTGTAGCCCTCCCCCACCAAAGCTTTGCCACGCAAACCCAATACACTGCAGCGTGATGATTGCAGCTGAATTGTCAGTAGGAGCTCCTGTGAATAAGATGATGACATTTGATTTGCCTGGACTTTGAGCAGTACCTTCTTGCTGGCAGCTGCTTCATTATGAGTAAAGTTATAACTGTCACAGTTGCTGCAGATTTTGTTCTTGTTTTATTATTAACGCATTCTTAACTGAATTTTTTCTAGTGGATTGGTGGCTGGGAGGTGATGATAAATATGTAAGTGAATGTGCTTCTCTGAGGAAAAAGCCTTGAATGCTCCTGTATTTTGACCGTGATCTTGTAGGAAGTTACCAGTGATGGGCTGGTAGTTTGTCCTCTCTGTGGTGTGGCAAGCTAGAGGGTTTTCCTTGTGAAGTTTTGAGGGACAATTTTCAACTGCAGTGTTGACTTCAGTGTTTCTATGCAGCCTCTTTATAGCTGTTTTTCAGAGGCTTGGAGGAGGCGGCTACTTTGAAGGAGAAACAGGACCTTGAGGTCCATGTACTCCTCTGTACTCTGGCAGGTAGAATCAGCAGGGACTGGAATAGTAGTTTTAAATTAATTTAGTTACTCTTGGAATTATCCAAAAGGCTTTATTGGAAAATATTTTTCCATCTTCTCTCTGGCTATTAACACGTATCGCTAAACATACGACTATGGTGGTTTTGAAAAATTATATCATAGGTTTCTTTTGCTGACCCCAATAGTTTGCTTTGCTTTACATACGGCTGGAAGCTCAGAAAGCATGTGCAGATCTTATTGATTAAAAATGAATTGTGGAAAAATGTGTCAGCTTAAGAATTTGGAACACTGTGTTTCTGCTTCTGCTTTTGGTCCCTGGTGCCTTTTTTCTTTTCCTTTTTTTTTCTCTCTTTTCCTGTCTTTTGGGGGAAAGGGCAGAATGTAATTAACATGACTGAACAAGTATTTGTAATTAAAAGCTTCAGATGTGAAACATACTTTATCAGTTCAATTCATTGTTAGAGTTCAGTTCTAGAGTTGAAGTGTCTGGGATTACTCCTGCAAATTAGTCATTATGGCCAAGAGCGGAAAAAGCATTTATGATGGCCAGTTCATGTATTTTCATTAGTTTTCAATAACCAGTCTCCAGAACAGGACAATCACCCAAGCATTCTGTTCCATCCTTCTTTTCCACCCTGTTCCTTTTAGTGGGAGTGCATTCACTTAAAAATCATCTTTTAAAGCTTATTGGCTATAAGATAGACAGGAATCAAAGGTAAACTTACTGTGACATTGCCTGAATTTAGGATGATATTTTGTGTTGTCCTTGTTCTGTTGTCCTAACAGAAAAATTAAATGCTCTAGGAAGTTGGATTGTTTTAATGTCACTTCTAGCCGAGTGTGTCATTATGGAAGAAAAAGACACAATGGTATGCATTTTTGCATTTGGTTCAGTTGCTGACTCCTTTTTTGTCCCTGTGGCCTTACCAAATGTATTTTTTTGTGAAGGCTAGCCTACTTCATCTTAACGAACAAAATATCAGTAAAACTGAGACATATTTGATAACTTATGGCATGTATTTGTCATAGGAATCACAATTAATACCTTGCTGATACATATTTTGGTTTTGAGGGTTAGTAGAAATTAGGTTTTCTCTCTTTTTCTGCTGCCCTGATATTAATGATTCTGGGTATTGGTATCCCCAGTGAAGCCTGATAAAGAGGCAGCATTTAGCGTAAATGTTCTTGCCTCAGCCTTGCAGTAATACTAAGTTAAAACAACAAGGTCTTTGTTGTTTGCTTTGATGTTTTTGAAAGGAAATACTTTGACCTTACCCAGAAATAGTTGATTTTGCATCCATGTTCAACAAAATCCATTAGTTTTCACAGAACATTTTAAGTCTGTTGAAGCCATATTTTCTTCAAAAAAAAGATCTGGAAAAATTTCAAGCACCACTCCCTAGTTCTCATGTATCTAGCAAACTTCTAGCAGAGCTGGTTTCATTATTTTCCCATTGAATGATCATGTGCTTCCATACTTGTATAATAATAATAAGGATAACAAGAAGCAAAGGGAAATGTAAATAGCCATAAAATTCAAACATGCACACTCAAGTATGCAAGACTGTTTTGCTAAGAAAACCTATTAGAAATTGTTGACTTCAGGAAGGGATCCAAGTATGTGAATTTTGTACTTCATCTCATTTCAAAAGGCTTTTGTCTCTTTCTGACTTTTCTAGGTGTTAATTCCTGAGCAAATGTTTAGGTCTGATATTTAAAAAAAAAATTAAAAAGACTTTAAGTGCAGTTTCCCATCTGTACTTTGTAGGGGAAATACTGCTTTTTTTCAATTGCTTATAAATTAGTTACATGACATATATTCAATTGAAGATAGGGTTATTTTCTATCCTTAATTCAGAAGGTGTATCTGTAAATAGCTACAGACACAGAAGCCTAGGCCTCCTTTTGCTTTGAGCATCCTTGTAGCTAACAATTATTTGATTCTTTCCTTCACTTATTTCAAGAAACTTCTACAGGTTCTGTTCTGAGAAACCTGCTGGCATCAGTGGTGAGAGCTGCCCACTCATACATGTAAGCTCAGTTTCTGAAAGAAAGGACTCTATTTTTTTAAATTTTATTCTGTGGGCAAGAAACAACTTACAAGTCACAACCTATAAAAAGTAAACCCGAATCATGGACTATTTTGGAAAAAGTAGCAAGTTGGGAGGCTTGGGTTTGGAGGTTTTTTTCTTGATAAAAAACATTGGGATTTATGTAGTGGTAGTTTTACTAGGTATTTATCTCCTATTCATCAACAATTGTACATTTAATTAAAATTTAAAAAAAAAGGCATGCAGATCTCCTTGTGAAAATTTACCAAAAGTTGTTTTTGTCTTTAACTAAGTTATTCATGATTCTATAGATAAATATATCCTGGGCTATATTTTTATTTCATTTGTATAGATCATATTTTTTGTATAGATCATATATATTGTTTATCTTAAGTAATTCAAACAGGCTATGTAAGGTAGATGTCATAAGTATAAATAAGAATCAGAACTGGGTGTTGCAAGAAGGATCATCAGCTAAAAACTGCATGTACATCATTAGAGTGTTTTGTGTGGGAAAATGGATGGCAGAAATTCCTCCTTGCTCCTAATGTAGGCTTGTGTGTGATGTTTAACCCATAATATAATTTAAGTCTATGCCTGCAGGTCTAAATGTGATGTAAATGATATTCATCTGTTTAAAAACAAAGTCCTTATTTTGGGGGTCTTGCACCTACCATCCCCTTTTTCTTTAGTCCATAAAAATAGATTTAAAGTCCTGGACAGTCCTATGCTGTTTCATTCTCCTAAAACAACAAACAAAAAAACCTGCTATTGATGTACAGATGGCATAGAAATCTCTGCTAACAGCTTTCAAGAATACATCAAGGACAATTACTTCTAAGCCTTTATGAAAATAAGAAAAAGCAACATTTGCTACCCCATTTTGCTGGATGATAATTAGAAGATTTAGAGATGCCAGCCGGGTGGTTTTAGCTGTGACATCTGGAAGTATAGCTTCTTGCTTAATTTTACTTGCTGCTAATCAAGTGTTTCTGAACCTCTTTGTAAATTGTGATTTTTTTTCTACAGAGTAAACTGTGCTGCCTTCTTCACCCTTCTTTTTGTCCCCATTCCCCTCCAAACAAACAAACAAACAACCATCATCTTATCCGTGCAGGAGAAAAAACTTTCATAGAAGCTGTTTTTTTCTTTATTAAGTTTTATTTTGTGTTTCAAGTGGGCAACGTAAGCCTCACCTTTTTCCTCCAAGCAGAAGAAGGAGGACCTGCCTTCAAAAGAGCAATAAGAACACATCTAACTTCATTTGTTCTTTAAATTAAAACCAGAAATTCCCAATACTATTACTTGCCAAAGCAAATGATACTCTTCCTGCAGAATTCTTCCTTTGGAGAAGAATCAGAGAAAACAAATATTTTGAGGCAGGTATGAGTCATGACACTTAACATGCCAATAGGAAGTGCCAATAAACTATGATGTGATGGCAGTATGGAAGTGTTCATTCAGCTGTATGGTTAAAGTCAGTTTGTGTGAGCTGAATGTGATAATTCACAAAGAGACTGTAATATGTTATAATGGGGAATAGGACTGCATTGCAAAACTCCAAACTAGAAAACTTCCCAAGTGAGTTCCATTCCCAGGCTGCACCAGAACATCACAAACATTCATGCATTCAGTCTTGAGTCACACTTGAATTACAGCATGGTTTAGTGCTGCTTGTGTCTGTGAAATGTTGACAAGATTGCTGAGAAAGTGTTCCTTTCTCATAGGCATCTACCAGTTTTTCAGACTGTTTATCAAGATCCCCTTCCAGACCATGCCTGATTTATCCTGGCACACCCGTAAACCTCCTCTCCATTGTATGTGCCTAGCCTCAAAGGCCCAGCATGAGAGAGACCACCTGCTTTTGCTCTGCACAGTTGTTCCCTTCATGGATGGATCATTCTGGGCATCTGAGGTGCAGTACTCATGCATAATCCAACCCTGTGCTCCATGTGTACCATGGGCACCAAATGCTTGATTGCAGTGCAGCATGATCAAAGAGGTGTGATAGTTGATTACCCTGATGCTGAACTACAGCCACCAGAGTCTGTGGAATAAATCAGTCTGAACAAACCTCAGTAAGAAGAGTCCATCTAGGGGCAGGTTTTGTCTTGCTGCTGAAAGAGGTATTGAGGCTCTTTTGTTTAGCCCAGTGGATTGCCATTTATTGGTTGCATCAGGACATCTCGATGGAGCAATGCTTTTGACCTTGATGTTCACACCACTCACCTCCAGCCATTCCCTGCCAGCCGGGACCAGGGCCGACTGCTGCCACTATCTGCCTTCTCCGCCAGTTGTTCTTGCTCACTCTGTCTGCTGCTTTGCTCCGTCAGCCAGTCTGCCGTATCCCGTTTATCTCCCATCTGTTCCTTTCAACTCTTGCTGTTCTCTCCTCCTCAGCCACACTTCTTTGCAACCCCTATAGGGTTTCAGTTCTTTTAGAAAGGATACAGTGATATCAATCAATGCACCTGGAGCCTTCCTTTTTTTTTTTTAAAAGAAGGGTCAACCCCTTCTCTTTATTCTTATAGTCCAAACTTTTTTTACATCAAGTGTGTAAGCCACAGCATTCCTACCCAACCTAAACCAGTGGACATGCTAGCTGTTTATGCTTTCCAGACACATTTTCCCCAATTTTATCATTTAGCTATGTTTAATAGGAATCTTCCCAAGAATTCCAATAATTACCTAACCCACAGGCAAATCAGGTTTGATCAACTGAAGCTTTTGGTCAATTCCAGGCAGCTTCCTTTACTGTCCAACCAAGGTCAGCACAGCCCCAGCCTCATGGGACTTCCCACTGAAGTTTCCAGGGAGAGACTGCTAGTGTGTCTCGAGATCTCAGTAGGAGGACAGAAAGTTGCTTCATGTCTCATATGTAGAAAAGACTGATCGTACATCCCAGTGGGATGACTAGTTGGATTTTTGTTATTTAAGAGTATGACCCAGTTGACATACATTCATTTCATGATAAATTGTAGCCATCAGGTCCTGTTTTGTGGAATGTCTGACAGTCAAACCTTTGCTTAGTTTCTGTCCTGAATTTGTGCAAATGAGCATTCCTGTATCACTGCAGCATGTTGTACTCATTCGTAAGAGAGCTGTAGCTTTCAGACAGTTTCTCTGTTTTCTTGAGTGCTTTTGAATTATAATTATGGCCTCCAAAATGCTTGTAATCCCTCCCAGCTTAGTGTGATCTCTGAATTCAATAAAACATACTCCCTGTTCCATCATCTAACTCACTGATAAAAATAATAAATAATACCGTACTGAACATCGGCTCTTGTGAACTTCACCCAAGTAATCCTTGTGTTTGTCAGTGATTAGATGTTGTTATCAATAGCTGTAAGCCTATTTTACTGTGGTTTGCCCTAGACTATGTCTCCCTCATTTGTCTATGAGGATATCATGTAGTAACTGTGGCTTATTTGTACACGCCATTTTTTAACCTATAAAATCCTTTCATTTCCAAGCATGTTGTTTCACTGTTTTGCAATAAAGCCTGCAGTATCATTTTTTCTGGACTCTGAGGATTTAGCACGGTACTTGTTTCCTTTTACTCCCAAGCTGATATTTTAGTGGATGTGCACTCATCCTGAACTTGCAGCTGTAGGAACAAGGGTCTCATATGGCACAATGGAGTGCTTCCACCTGCTTGTGTCTTTGATTTGTTTTTAAAATGTAAATTGTTGCTATGTTTAGAAGAGCTGTTCAATTCGTCTTAGCAATTAAGGTTGACACCACTGTATACAAGTGCCAGAACAGTTCTTTTTAATATACAGTAAATGATCTCAGTGTCAGATATAATGGATGGTTATGGTATACTTGTCAGTGGCATCCTTCTCATTTTAAGTCTAAGTGAAAATGAGAAGTAGTGAGGGAATGGTTGATGAATATATTTTTCTTTCCTGTTGAGTAGCAGTTTTATTTTAAATGACAGCTGATTTTTTTTTTAATTCACATTTTCACCTGAAACTGAAAGTATTTGTAAATTTTTTCTGTTAGCCTTTGTGTGTAGTGATGCTTGGAGTCCAAACATGCAGTGCCTATACAGCCCTTTGTGAGTATTCCTGCTACTGGGGAAACCCTGGAAAGAAATTTTGCTTAGAAGACACAATGCTCTTAGTCAGTGTGCAGCTCTTACTATCTCCCATGAAGTGCTGTAGTGTTTTCCATCAGTTTAGTCAGCTTCAATAGCTAAAGACAGATATGGGACCAGTACCGCTCTTGCTCAGTTAGGGTGGTTTATTTGACATAGTAGTTTAAAAGGAATATTTCTGCAGTCCATCAGGCACAGAGACTTCAGTGCTCCATAGCCATCTGTGGGAAACAGGGAGGGCAGCCCCTCTCCCAGGCACCACAGCACATTGATGGGCCAGTTGGGAGATAAAGTGTGGTTCTTGGTGAAAGAGTTGCTATCTGTGTCGTAATGGCAACAAGATTAAATTTGATCCAAATTTAATGCAAACGTGAAGTGCTGCTCTCAGGAAACGAGATTCACAATGCATCATGGGGAATGACTAGCTATGCAGATGGAATAACAGGGTCTATTTGTTTGGACCTCAAGCTGAATGGAAATCTGGCAATGTGATGCAGTTACAAAAAAGGCCAGTGCTACTCTTCCATGAAATGTGGGGAGGTAATTGGTCTACGCAACTAAATAAATGTCACTCAGGTCTCAGATGTACTGCTGTGTCTGGCTGTGGACACTGCACTTTAAGCAGTGGTTGAAGAAAGTATTTTGGACAGCAGGAACATTTGTTAGAGATCTGGAAATATATGTATGGGGAAATGTTTTCTTTTAAATTTAATGTTTAAAAAGTATTTAATTGGGGATTGCAGTCAACATCTGTCATTGTATAAGGTATTGCTAGAATATCTTTGCAATCTTCCTCACTGAAGATTTTAAACATCAGATTAAAAAGAAAACATTTTCAGAGATGGTCTATATATGTATCCTTCATTAGAGCAAAAGAGTCAGCCAGATGTCTTAATATCCCTTCTATGATTTTGTTTGTCATCCTTTTGCAGAAAAATGCCTCTTCTTTACTTTTTTTGGGACTCTCTATTTTTAAGGGGTTCCTAAGAAGAAAATATTTCAGCCTTGTACTAAAAGTCTCCCTATTACCTGATAGCATTTTACTGAAACTGTTTTACCTGGTATTTTTGCCTTTTTGCACAGAGACTCATGAGCTGCAGATTTAGGGGAAAGACATGAAAACATCCTTAAAACAAACTCCGCTATTTTTCTTCAGCACAATAAGCAGAATATTAGGTCATCTAAAAATATACTGCACTTCAGAGAGCTTTCATGGATGTTGGGGATGGGGATGTTGAGGACTTTCAGTAACATGGTACTAGGGATATCTTTACCTCTGAATGAGAGGCAAAGCTTTGTTTTATATAATCTGTTTTAACTATATTTGACAGTTGGGAGTAAGGGGAACACTAAAGCAAAATGAGTTCAATTTGCCCAAGCATCCATTCTCTTCGTGCTACTCGTTTTTCACCATTTCTTTGCCAAGTTGCTTCAAAATAGGAGAAGGGATAACATCTGCATGAAATCTGAGAGAAGACACAAAAAAGCCAGCTTAAATGTCAGATAATATTCCTGTAGAAATTTGGTGCCTGTCATAGATAACTCAATTAAAAATACTACATCGTTCATGGTGCAAATAGTTGTATTAGAACTATTCTGTATTGCATTGTGGTTTTGAGCATTATCTGAGATGAGAGGGAAACTGGCTCACAAACTAGCACATACTATCTCAGCTAAAGAATGCGAGTGTTTTTTCTCCAGTGCTGCTTCATAAAGCAGAATATGGTGGGCAGCAATAAATTGAGTCAAAGAGGTAAAAGGAAAAATAATCACATTCCGTACTGCATCCAGACATCTTTGATTGCTTTGTGTCTGTCTTATTCAGGGCAATATGTTCCTTAGTGCTACAAGGCATGGAAGAAATCAAACAAAAATACCAGCTCTATCCAGATGATTAAGTTTGGGGAGGGAACAGAAGGCATTCAGTGTTCTGTTTTTCTTCTCAGGAATAGCAGAATTCCCTCTATGTAGCACCATAGTATTGGATCCTCCATTTGTTTTGTTCTTTTCTGCTGGGATGGGGCAGAAGCGGGGAATAGAGGAGCCAAGGTAGCCAGGTGGATGTGGAGAAGTCAGTACTTTATTTGCCAGTATTTTTGACAAGAAACATGTACAATTGTTTTCCTCCTTGTCTCTGATAAACTCCCAAGCTTCCTGGGCTTGTGGACTTATGGATAGACCAGACAAAATAGATCCAGTTGACAAAACAGAAAAACATTTTCTTACAGGAATCACCATTATCATGAGGCAATTGATATTAAGATGCACTTTTCTGGAAGTGTTCCTCTTAAGTCCTTGAAAAGTTCACTGCACAGTATAATGGTTTTGGTGCAAACTGATATAAGACTCACAAAACTTTTTCTGTTTTTCAGTCTGGAGGATCACCATATATAACTTGGGGGTATTTTAGTACATACATGTCATTCATTGCAATTCAGCATAGTCTTTTTCAAAATACTTCCAACAGAGTGTCTTCAGTAAAGCTGAAACAGGAAAGCTTAAAGCATAAGTTGCAGTTGCCAATTTATGACAGCTTGGTTCCAAAGTAATCTGGGTAAAAAGGGATAAGAAACAGTTTGGTGGTATTAGAGAGGTCTTGCTCTCCGCAGGTTGTCACCTGGATGGTGCAATATCAGTATCATAAAGGAATCCTGTTCTTGCTCTCTCTCTGCTTCAGATTACTTACTTGAACTGAGTAATCTGAAAATTTTAGAGCTCTCAAAGAACACTTCCCTTCCCATCCAGTATTTTCTGAAGATATGGATTAGGTTGTTTCACTAAACCTTGAGAGAAGTTGGCAAAAAAAATGGGAGGAACTGGACAGAGTTACAGGTAGGGGCATGGGTGCACAAGTTGGGGAGGTAATACTGTCAAAAAAACCCAAACGTAAAAGCTGGTAAGAACAGGACTGCAGAGTGCCTGTTCAATGTCCTTCTCTAGACTTGGACTCATTATTCAAGTCGATAACCCTTCCTTTCTGACAAGTAGCTGTGAAACCCATAAAGTCAAGCACTTGCAAGTTAGGAATGCTGAGCATATAGTTGAACCATATAGGATTAATTTAGCACCTTTGTGTGTGCACATTATGATGCATCTGCTTAATTATATGCTTAAAGAGATTCTCCCCCCTACTTTCCACAAAACCTTTGCTAGCTTAGTGTATGAGGTGGATTTGCTTTAGGACTGTATATAGAGGGGACAACTCATAGTAAGTAAAGTAGAGGACTCCAAGAGGACTGTGTTTGCAATATGGCTATTTGGGTTTCAGCTTTGCCTCTGCCCCAGAATTCCTCCATGATGCTGGGAAAATCATGTAGACATAAAAATTCTCAAGCATAAATCCTCACACTGTGTTGCTTATTTTCTGAGGGCTTCACATCAGGAACTGCGGGTTGATTTACTTACGTTTGGAGCACTTACAGCTGTAGCTGGGGCCAGTTTAATAGGAACTATGGTCTGAAGGTGAAAAGTGCAATCAAACGTGAAGTAATCTGAAAGATCAAGCATAGGCTTCTCAAATTTGGTTGCCCAAAAGGATCTGACACTTTTGATCATTCTTGTCTTAATCTTCATGCTTCTGTTCTCAATGTGTCAGATACATGAAAGAAAATGTGCTCAGTCAGTTATAAACAATGGAGGTAGACAAAACTTTCATTTGGGTATATATATGCCCTTAATTTAAAAGTATGTTTACTTGAAATATGTTTACATCTGTTGTATTATAATTAAATTGGTCTTTGCTGGTGACAGCAGAATAAAGTATTTTTAATGATGGCTCAAGGAGAACAGGAATCTTGCTTGTGGGTTGTTGGAGGTTTTGGGGACAGGGGGTGCTTTTTTTTTTTTTTTCTTCAGGAATGTCAGAAACAAGGGGAAGAATATAATGTTATTACATAGGAGACAGATCCCTCGGAAACACTGAAGGATGCTGTGGGCAGTAGAGGTCTAAGCATTTTTGTTAGACTCCAAAGCCAGGGATGAGATGCATAATTGTCCAAAAGACAATGGAAAGGCACAGAATGGGAACACGTCTGATGTAAATTACTGATGCTTTTTGGGAGACTGCATGGCCATCATGAACACTAGCCTCTTCGTATTGATGGTTGTCTGGTTTTGTTCGTTAGTGCTTTGCTTCCCGCTCTGCCAGCTCGCAGAGTGCTTGCAGAGGAAAGAAACTACACAACTAACAAAACATGTCAGTTCAGTGAAAAGGCACTTTATGTTTTGTTTAACCGCCTTGAACAGATATTTTGTACCAACAGCAACGGGTGAAATAGAGCAAAGAAAGTGTGGGCAAACCTTGGGTTCTCCCTCTGGTAAAACAAATGGAAATAGGTACTCATCTCTCTACCTAATTCTTTGAAAGCTCAACATTACACCTCCTGGGCACTGCGTTCATTTGTCTTTGCAGAGAGCGAGGACGAGCTGCATGCCAGGGTTCCCTGAGTGAAGTGCTTTTCATTGTTGACCAGTAGCAAAAGTCTGCAAAGAAATAATAGGCTAGTGCATTTATAATCATACTATTTGATTTAGCTACATCTTGCTTATTTAAAATATTTATTAATTACATTTCAAATACTTCTTCTGACTTGCTAACTTGTTTTTAATTAAATACTCGTTAAGTTGATTGACTTAATTGAAATAAATGCAACACCCTGATGAGAACTGGGTTATTTTGAATCTAGTTAACCTTCAAATGAAGGGGTTTTTTTCTGCAGCGTAATTACAATTGAGATTAGCTTATTATGCACATAATGAGTGACCTTTCATCTTGTCCAAGGTAAATAAATACGTATTTGCTGCATGAGCAGAAAGTACACAAGTTTTAATATAAGATGGAAACACTGTTTGTTTTGTCTTTTGGGGCTCTCTCGTGTTCAGACGGACATGCTATTTTTATTTGTAAAGTTCTGAAAGACACGAGTCAGGAGAGAGGCTCTCGTGTCAGGTGCTACGCAGAACCTCAGAAAGAATAAATGGATTCAGCTACTAAATCAGGCTTCATTTCTGACTGTATCCCGTGTTTCCTAGGCGGCCTCTGGATGTCCTTGTGCTACGTCTTGAATAAAAATGAAGCTTCAAAATTGTAGTTTCTCTCTCTTTCTCCTTCTATCAGGCTTGTCAATTCTCTTTAAAAAAGAAAGATGAAAAGCCCTAGTGATTGCTGTGTCTAGGCCTCAAGTGCAGAATCATTCCCATCAAGGCTTCTCTTTGTTTTTCAAGGCCCCATTCATTGGGAATACTTCTGTTAATTGTATTGTTATATATCCTCATACTTCATTTAAATGCTGACATGGGATACAGTACTGCTGTGTTTTAATGAGTGTGATAATGACTTGAGGCATAGCATGCCTGTAGAGGGAATAGCAATGAAAAATATAATTATTATACTTGAATTGACAGTATCTGTGTAAAAGAAAGCATATAAGGTAGCATCACAATCTAGCTGACATAGATAGCATCAAAATGTGAAGATTCCTGCCTTTATGTCAGCCTACCCTTCCTTAGTATGTCATTAAGTTGTGTTCCCGGACATGTCGCACAATGGCTCTGTGCATTGTTTTCATCAGCTATGAAATAGGGAACAGGCATTCTTATTTACTCTTGCAAAGTAACTCAATATAAAGCTTTCCTGGAAATATCTTGGTACTATTTTTCCTGCATTATGGCAGCGTGATATTAAATACTGAAAGTAGAGTCCATAAGGGTCTCCTTCACTGAGTTTTGTTAATACCAATATCATCAAGAGGTGTTTGTCAGCAACATCTGAGGAAAGGACAGGCTGATGCTGTTCAGTTTGTAACTCCTTATAATCGGTTCCCTTTGTTTCACAAAAAATCCTGCATTAGTATTTTATGGTCTGCAGAATAGTACCAGTGTAAATTCTATAATGCCTCTTTTCAGTATGCCTGGAAGACCTTCCTCAAAATGCAGAATAACATCCTACAATATATGCATTACTTTCTCAAGACTAATTGGAGACTTTAAAATTAACAATCAAATCGAGACCTCCTTTAGAGGCAACTTTCATGTTTTAAATTATGTAGCTATACCAAGCCTTTTCTTTGATAGGTTGGAGGCTTCCTGTTCAGAAGAATACTGTTTGTGCATATTTAAGGTTCAGAATACATTAATTTGTAATGGTAATGGAATACTGATTTAGGCCTTGTGCTGGGAAAGTAAGAAGTTTTCATTCATTTGATCCAGGTGCAGACTATAGATGACGGAAGGGAGATCAAAATGGATTCCATATAAAACATCTTTGCATGGGCTTTTCCTCAAATTTAAAAGCAAAAGCTGTAGGAGGTAATACTTTCCTTTTGTATTTTAACAGCATAGTAATGGTCCCCCACACACTAGAATTCATTGCTATTGTCACCCCTCTCTGCTAATCAGCTTTTCAGTGTGAACTGATATTAAGTTGTTAAGATATCATTCAAACTCAGATGAAAGAGATTTTAGGTGCTGATTAGCTTATGGAATGTCTAAGTCTATAAGTGTTAGTTTGTCTACAAGAAGGATTTAGTAATATAAAAGTCAAAACTGATGATTTCACAAAGCAAGAAATCGTGCATTTTTTGCTTCATCTGAGGCAAATATTTTCAATAATCTGACCCTGAGTGTCCCCAATGAATGATCAATGTCTTCCTCTTTTACTTATCCCATTGCCTTACAGAGATTTTTTTT
The DNA here is from genome assembly GCF_034638445.1 of Ciconia boyciana. NCBI lineage: Eukaryota > Metazoa > Chordata > Aves > Ciconiiformes > Ciconiidae > Ciconia > Ciconia boyciana. Next base: position 54,927,992 of record NC_132935.1, on the reverse strand, counting down.
TAAATAAATTGCAAACAAGCATTTAAAAGGGCAAAATAAAGACCTTTCTATTGTATAATATGCATCATGATTTTGTAAACCTAACAGTGTTCTAAGTCACTAGTTATTCATGTCCAGTAAGATACCAGTGCAGAATTCAGAATAGTAAATACAAATAAATACAAATCCTTAGGAACAGCAGAGAGTGCAGAGATGTCTGAAGAACCTGCTGAGGATGATGTGCTGCCCTACCTTGAGACAAACAGCTGTCATGAAAAAACTTCAAGGTCTGACTCAGAACTTGCTTATCTTGGAGATTTCTTTGGGTTCATTAACTTTACATCGACTCCAGGTTGTACACATTAAAGGTGTTTTATGTAAATATGACAGAGTTGAGGCACCAGGAACCCAAGCATGTGTGGCAGAATCTGGCTCTGTCGGCTCAGACATGAACACACGTTAGTGAAGTTCCTCATCTCAAGTTTAATCCTTTAGGATACAGGTGCCCTTAGTTAGAGATGCCGTTGGATCTTTTTTTAACAAAATCCATCTTTTTCTGTTAGCCTTTACTACAGCCCTTGCTGTTTGAATGGTTTGGAGGAAACAGCTGATAATTGAAATCTATCAACTGCTGCTAGTTTCCTGGCCTGATCTTAATGGTCAGGCAGATGGCAAAAGTAAGCTTACCACATGGATTGGCTGCTTATATCTAGTTTATAAAGGTTAAAACATCCTGTTATTTTTACCTCATGCTTGCCACAGCCACCTCTTTTCTCCTCTGAGTCTTTGAATCTGTTTTCTTGTTGTTGTTTATTTAAAGACTTTCATCTCTTTTGGAAGACAGAAAAGTTTGCAGTTGTTCAGGGTCTCCGAATACTACTGCATAGTGCTCAGTCACCAGTAGTGACTGAAAATTATTGTCACTTGACTGCTCTTGGAAAGTCTGCCTTGTGACTTGGTTGGGGGCCATCACAGTCAGCTATAGGTAACACCTGCCCTAACACTTTCAGGAGGCATCTGTGCTACCCCTTGCTAGTATTTTTAGGGGCGGTCAGTACTAAGTGGTATGGCAATGGAAGGTTGCCTCTGGGTTAGGGATGAGATGTGTTTCCCAGTTGGTTTGAAAAAGCTCCCACTGCTTCTGTCTGGGCAGTAGTTTGTTTTGAGGACCAATATAGGATCTGAGTTTCTGTGGCTGTCAGTCTAATGCTGTAAATTAACATTAAGTACACTTTCAAAAGTCAAGGATATAATTTAATAAAATACTTTTTATAATACTTTTCAATATTGTAAGCGTTAAGTGGTGGTAAATGATATTGTTTAAAAGAAAGAAAAAAGACACTCTTCAAATCTAAAAGGTAAAGTAGAAATGAAAAGGCCGAAGCTACTATGAAATTTTGCATATTTTATGCCACTCAGTTCTCAGATGAATATATATGACTACTGTTGTACCAATAGACATATATTATTAATTTATCTGATGTAGGCAATCAATTAAAATATTATACCTGTCAGTTTGCCCTTGGTCTCTCTAAAGGGCTCTTATTTAAGTTTTCTTGCTCCTTAATAACTTGGTTCTACTTGGTTGAAGCTTTGAAGAGATGAAATTTCTTTTCTCTGGCAAAGAATAAGATCAAAGTTACGCCAGCTTGAGGCGTTGATATTTTCTTAATTGGAGCAAGTTTTCTTCTCCTTCTTAGAAGTCTCACGTAGAAATTAAAGTACAGCTTTTTTTCCTATCCTCTGTTGTTCTTTCTCACCCAGATGATCAATTGCAAGCCTTATTTGTTTGCAAGGCTTTAGACCCTGTGGTTTTGGAATGTGGTCTCATCTTTTTCTTTTGTAAGATCTTCTATCAGGAGCCTCTGGGGAGGAAGCAGAGCCTCCTTTCTTTCCATCACAATGCTAGAATTTGTGCTGTTGTGGTTTTCCTTCAGAAAAGGAAGTTTCTTCTACTTAGGTAGATTCAGGTGGGAAATGTTGCTGGAGAATGTCATAATGTATTTTTCTGTTCCATTTATTCTCACAAGAGTTAGCCCACTCATAATTTATGTAGAGTGTATTTCTAATAGGCTAAAAACTAACCTGTGATACTGCTGTTCTGTCAGAATGTTCTTTTTTCCTTTTTTTAAACTCTAAGTTACAATATCTGCCAATATTGTTTATATCTAAGATATGATACCTGCCAGTTTGTAGCCGCAGGCAGAATGTGTATAGTTGTTCTAAACTCACATCAAATTGAAAATGTTGTGATTTTGATACACTTCAAGTACTTTGATTAAAAGAATCAATGCACAATAAGGTTTGTCCACAGTTGTTTCCTTGATGAATGCACTTGAAACACAGAGTTGTGCTTTACCAAAGGCTGCAGTGGTCAGGTAGTGACCTTTAAAACAAAGGGTAGGTTCTGTCCTAGAGTTTCGGTGTGGTATTGGGCAGGTGAATTAAAATTTCTATGTCTGAAGTCTGCTTCTCTAAAAGGGGAGCCAGAGTCTTCATTATTCTCTCATTTGCTGAGAATGTGTAATCTTAATGACTAAGACTTACTTTCATGCAGTCTGTAATACAGTTGTCCTCCATCTTAGCTGGAGTATTTAGGACAAAGAACGTTTTAATATACAAAGTGCAAATAATACCTATTATGGTCTTGTCAAATGTAGACCACTAGAAATGCTACCAAATCCTGAATCTCAATGCCTTACAATATCCAAAGGGTAGGGAAGAGACTATTTATCTCTGTTCCAAGGCAATACACTGTGTGCATGGATGCCCAAGTTTCGGGGGTGGGGGGGTGGAATTCCCATTTTATTCACCTGTAGCATATTTTATTCATTGTAGGCATCACTTAGTGACCTCTGTTGTAAACTTCATTCTCTAGCTGTCTGTTAACATAGTGGCAATAAGGTGTCTGTTAAAAAGTTGATGATGCATTTTGCTGATGCTGACTTGGCTCCCTTTTAGAGAAAAGTACCCAAACAATCACTTTATCTTTGTTTTGTGGAGAGAAAAATGTCACTATTAGAACTGCATTATTCTGCATTGAACCTGCTTCGCCCATTCAGTTTTATGCTCCTTGGGGGCAGAGGTCCTTCATTGCTCAGTACATTATCTATTGCTATAACACTGCATACAGAAATGAGAGGAGCTGCAACAGATCTATGTGTCCATTATTAAAAACATCGCTATATTTCTGAGGAGCCTGGAATACTTCATTTGAGTGGGACTTACCAGTGATGCCAAAGGCTTAAAACAGTAAAGATCATAACAAATTACTTTGACATTTTTTCTAGATCCCATTAAACATTCTTTTAGGTCAGCTTTTAAGCATATTTCTTTTTAGTTCCAAAAGGTATTCATTAAACATTTAAGTATTAGAATGTCTCAGGATCAAGGCTGGTACATAAAGCCACAGACAAAATGTGTTGTTGGAGAGATTTGGATATATACAAGAAAGAAATAAACTTTTCCCCTGTCTTTCTTTCCAGTGTCTGATTTGCTCTGTTTTCCTTGTGACAACTTTAAGGTCCTTTTTCCCGTTAACTTAAAGGACATGTATATGCAAGTCCCATTAATGTCAAAAGAAATTACCTCTATCTCCCCTCCCTGTAAATAAGATACAGACACTCTTAGATGCTGCTGCCATTGATAGCTTCTGTGAGCCAAAACCTGCTTGCAGGTAAAAATAAAGCACAAGCACAAGAAACTCTGAGGAAAGTTCTCGTGATAACTCCACTTCTCAATGGATAATGTTAGGCAGAAAGGTGTGTGTGTGACTTTCTTTGAGAGACAGAACTAAAACATTGATGTTTGGTCACATAAACCTAGCTAGGCTGTGAGTACAATAAGGATCAATTCAGTATTGGCAGGAAAGTGGATTAGATTGGTTTTGGCTTTGGCTTGGTGAGGAAATAAAAGCACTCTTAGCAAAGCAGTCAGCAAATGCATGGATTTAAGTAATTTTCCTTCAGAAATGATAGGCAATAGCCTCAAAAGGCTCTATTATCACTAATTTCTATTAAAATGGAAAAAAAATGAGGATTGAAAGATCTTATTGCTTATACTGATTTTGTTTTTTAAAAATGCATCGGCTCAAATATAGCTGTGTGAAATTCTGGATGCAGTGAATTGATAGCAAATTTCTAATTGATGAAATTCAGCCCTTTTCTCACCCTCTTGTTTGCTCTCTGGTTTTCTGAAGTGAACATTTAAATCGCCCAGTTACCTACACAGGTCACTCTTCCAAAGGAGAAACCCATTATTCAGAGGAAAAAAATGAATAAAACTGACAGTCTTTACTGACTTTGATATGAGCATGCTGCTTATGTGAGAAAAGTGCCAACCATATAGATAGAGACCTTTTTTCTTCAAGATTTTCTGAGCAGCTTAGGTATGTTTTCAAACCAAAGGTAATAGTTTATTAACTGCGTGATCTCTGTCCTTCAGTCTACAATTTGATCTCACAGTTGCACTTCTTTCATAATTCTGAATTATAATGAAACAAAATGAGGCCAAATAGTAATTTTTTTGTGGGCCACATGACAGTATCTAGTGCAATTTGAGTGGGAAGAGAACTGAGAAAAATCTAGGTGGGCAGTTACCATTGATGCAGGCATGGGTTCACTGGGGCTTGGGGTTTTGTTTGTTTCTGGATCGTGGTTTTTTAGGGACAATTCAAAGAGTTTGAGCTTCCTAATTTTTTCACTAGGAAGTAAATTTTGCAGATCTCAAATCATTCTTTTACTTCCCTCCTGTAGCTCTTGCAGGTTTTTAGCTTTCTTCTCTTTGGAGCACCGTTCTGGGCATGCTCTCTGGTAGGGGGGTTCCCAGGTGTTCTGCACAGGGAAGGTGCCATCTTACTGTGTCCAGATTCAAAACTGAGTCATCTTAGTGTCAAAATTACTATGTAGGAAAGTTAAATACAATATCTAAAAAGTTAGTGAAAAATAAAGTAGAAGTTTCTCTTTTTTTCTTTTTTTCAAGTCAAAGGTGTCAGGAACAAGTTAATATTGGACTTCTTTAGGTTTCAAAATGAGCCTTAAATGCTAGCTCTTGTTTGTGGGATGGCATCAGATTAGATTTTCATTATCTCAGTGAATATAGAGGTTTAGTGCAGTGCATTTCTGAACACAGTATGGTCATTACAGCTGCTTCACCTTTTATTCAGTCTTCAGTGAGGATGCCACTCTTTACCTGAAGGGTATTATCTTAAAGAATAAGGACTTCCCTTCCTCTAGCCTTCCAGAAGCACCCATTGCTCATAATAATTTAAGCATGCCTAAAGGTGTGCAAGGTGTCTATCTGAAAGAAGACTTTTGAACATTTTACTGTTGTGTATATCTGGCACTTACTAACAACAATACCAGTAAGTCTTAAAACAAGCAACAAACAAAGCTTCACAAGAAAATTCTCTAGTTTTACTTTAATCTAAATTCAATTATATAGTAGTATTTTAGGTATTTTTTTAATTTTTACAGTGACACTTTATAGTTAAACTGCATTTAATTTGTTATACAGTGCTACAGTAGTTGGACGTTGTAGGAAAATATACCCTCCTGTCTCATGGGCCTGTTGTTATACAACACACTGCTCTAGCAGTGATTTCCTAATGTAATGTAAAGAAGTAGGTACGGATGAAAAGACAAAATGGTGGACTTTTTCTTAGGAGAACTTTCTTCTAGCAGAATTTTAAAATGTAATGCTCTTGGCAGAAAGCCTTATTTCCGGCTTTTTGCTGTGATGATTAATGAGACTGATGAAAAGTTTTCCAATTTCTCTTCCTCATCACAACAGATTATTCACTCTCACTAGAGTGTACAAGCAGAATCTGGAAAAAACAGCAGAGGCTAGGCTGCACTATACTAGTGATGTTGCTCCAGCACGTCTGGTTTACTTGCTTTTAAAACTTTTGGTAAAATTTTCTGCCGCTTGATGACAGAGACTGGTTTTGCTTTAAAATCTAGGGGTATTTTGGGATACGTAGGGGAATACCTAAATTCAGTCTCTAGTTATGTAAGTTAATGATGTGTTTTTGTATTAAGCTTCTTGACCGTGTTTGCAAGATAATTCTTGTATGCAGGCATCACCCAGCATCGTAAGACTGATTTCTTAGGTAAAAAAAAATGGGTACTCTGTGTGTATAATATAACATATATTTTATAACATACACATTGCTCTCTGAATTATTGGTTACACTGGGATTCTGCAGTGGTCATAGCTTCTCACCCTATTTTACATATTCTCTGATTACTTTGGGATTTCTTTTGTAGCCCAGCATATTTTTGGTGAATTACCACTGTGCATTGAATTACACAGAATATAGATTACAACTCTGAATACATTAAGTCAGAACTACTTTGTCATTTATCTTCCTTTCTTCTGTTTACTAAAAGGCACTGGAAATAGGATTCGTTAGGAATGAGGTTTGATGAGACTTGTACTTTCTGAGTTACAAAGCTCAAAATAAATGCAAAAACATCCAACTACCTGTAAAATATGCATAACATTTAATTTAGTGCTATAATTCTTTACTTATTTTTATAGTGGGAGATGAGAAGCTGTAGAAGGGTTCAATATTTCTTTTGATCTTTTATTAGAAATACATTTTAGTCCACTAATTTTATGAGATTGTGTGTCTGTAGCGAAATGCTAGTAGTTTGCCCAGAATAGAATGAGCCTCAGATTGTCTCTCCCTTAATGCTGGGACGAGTTATTGCACAGCTGGAACAGTGTCAGAAAGTCAAGACTAAGGAGTGACAGCTATCAGGACACATTTATCTAGGTCATTTGCTATCATTCTTCTGTCTGTTTACAGCTATGCACCAGGGAAGTTATAATAATAGAAATAATGCTCTTTGGAATGCTACTTCAATTAGGTTATGTTTATTCAAGCAGCTGATTACATTATCAAAATCCTATTTAGAAGAGTTTAAAAGTACACAGGAAAATAGAGAGCTGTATAGAGGAGGCATTTATTTGTAATACACATTAAAAATCTGCCATAATTTGAACATTTGTTCATGTCAAACCTGATAATTAAATTATTAAATGATACCCAAATATACATATTTTCTTATTGAGAAAATCAACTTCTACCATATTTTTCCCTGGGAAAGCAAGTAGATTTTGTGACAGAGATGGAAATTGGGTGTTGCTTTCTTGTGCAGGTGGTAGCACTTCTTTAGGGCCAACACACTATCTTTACTTGTGTGTTTTCTGATAACTGTTAGAAGACAAAGAAATGGCTCAGGATTTCATGCTCAGTATGTAGCAATGATACAGCAGTAAATGTCAAAGGCAACTAATGCTTTCTGCAGTCATACTGCTGTGAAGTAACAATTTGCCAGGTTTTATTAGTTTCTTAGAACCAAAAAAAAGGTGTAATGCCTCAGACTGTGGGGCTTTCCCCAGCAGTCCCTTACTCTCCTACAAGATGCATGAGATTATGCTAGCCCCAAACCACCCTCATAATGAAGTTTTGAAATTCAAAACTCACATCCCATTTTAAGCACTTGCTTCAACACCTTCAGCTCTTCCTACCAAAGAAACAAATGCTCTAGCAAATGCTTAGGGGATCCAAAGCCAAGCAGTTCTGGGTACTTGGACAGGAGTATCACTATTAGCTGGTGTAATACTGTTACTGATAACTTCACTGCATTTCAAATTGGCTTTTGGCTGATTATACCTGTCAGGTGGCTTTGCCTGCAGACTCTGGTTGGTGGTGCTGAGAAGTGCCACTCCAAAAGGCAGAGGAGATATGGAGGAGATAAGTGCAGGGAGTGTAAGAATTTGTCTTGACTAATATAACATTTTGAACAATGCATAGTCCAAGTTAAGGTAGCCATGGAAGAAGCTAACTGTGGCTCATTAGAGAAAAAGGCCTTTGACTTCTCTTTACGTCTCCTTTCTTCTTTCGTTTGCCTTAGTACTCAGCTAAAATCCATTTTAAGGAACCTATAGGGCTTTACCCAGGCAATCAGAGGAACTACAGAATAGATAGCTGTTTTTAGATTGCAAAACAATGAGCAGTTAAGATTATATTTTTTGATCATTTAGCAGAAGTTAATGACCTTGAAAGACCTGGAAGAATAAACCAAGCAAAGCATGATTGGTGTTTCTAGATGTCTGCTTCATGAATTTGACTTTTGAGGAAGACAGGTGTTGCCGGTTGAGAAGCTTGTACACAACAGGTACCATCCTCTCCAGTGCTCTGCTGAACATAAAAGCTGCCATACTGGGTGGGACCAGAGGTCCAGCTCATCTTTCTCTTACTGTTACCAGCAGTGAAAGCTTACAGAAAAAGTGTAAGAAATGACGCACACCAGGACTGACCATCAAGGGTTAAGGAACTTGCTTCTGTATTTAATGATGATCAGTGAGCTTACTCTCCATGAACTTGTCGGTCTCTTTTTTAATTCTTTATACTTTTGGCTTCCTTAATATTTTAAGAGAATGAGTTCCTCAATTTACATGCACAATCTGTGAAAAACTTTTCCCTTTGGTTTATTTTAAACCTTCTGGCTGGTAATTTCATAAGACAGCACCAAATTTTTGTGTTATAGAGAGGGATAATGGCTCTATAGCCACCTTTTATGAATTTCCAGTGGTATGTGGAGCTTTAAGCAGTATAAAAAAATAGTTAACCGTCTTCTGAAGACTACAGGTTTACAGATTGCTTCTTGTGGGCATATATAGAAAATAGTATAACCTAGTAATTTATATCTTTTTTTTTTTTTTAAAAGAAGTCTGATATTGCAGAGAAAACATATTCTAGAAGATCATTCCATAGAACATCCTTAGAATCTCAAATGTGTTCCCAACTTTGCTGGTGGTTTGATGTTTTACCTTAGGCAAACTATTTTATTTTTCTATGCCACTGCTTCTTAACCCATCCATTGCATGCCTTACCTTTATCAACTTTCAAAAAGCAGCTTTTTATTATGTCTATTGACACAGAGTATATCAAAATGATCTTTTATTTCACTCTTAGGTGTCTGCCAACACTGCAATAAAGATGACTTCCAAGAAAACAATAAGTGAAGCAATTAAACCATGCTTTCTTTCTGCCAAGCAGTTGTTGGGAGGGTTCTGCAAGGGTACATGACACCATGTGTGACACCCTTCTCTTACAGTCAGAAGAGAGATATATAGCTTAGAAATATATCTCAGTTATGTCAGATGGCCATAATTTGCTGATATCACTTGTAATTCTTGTCTATTTGCACCTTTCAGGAAAATTTCACCTTGAGTCTGCAAGCTGACAATATGCAAATCCTGCATGTCCTGTATAATCACAGCTTCCTGTTGCCTTCTCAGCTCCCTTTCCTGTTTTGTTCCTTATTTCATGTGTTGAAACAGCTTTAATTGATAATTTTTCAGTCCTGTGATCCACAGGCCTCAAAGCTGTGTCTACTAAGGAGCTTTGGAAGGTGACAAGGAAACATATATTCATATATATTATATAGCTCTGTCTGCATGTGACATTTTAAAAGATATTCAGACATTAGCTTAAAATTTTTGAAGTGGTCTGCCCTGTAAAAAGCCATTGAGAACGATATTTTCAGGTTGTAAAACTCACTATAGAACAGCATCTCACTTACCTGCTCATCACAGAAACATGGTGGGATGACTGGCACAACTGGAGTGCTGCAGTGGATGGCTATAAACTCTTCCGAAGGGATAGGCAAGGAAGGAGAGGCAGTGGGGTAGCCCTGTATGTTAGGGAGTGTTTTGACTTCTAGAGCTTAATGATGGTGATGATAGGGATAATAGGTGATGATAGGTGATGAGTGTTTATACGTAAGAATCAGGGGGAAGGCCAGCAAGGCAGATATCATGGTGCGAGTCTGTTATAGACCACCCAACCAGAATGAAGGGGCCGATGAAATATTCTATAAGCAGCTGGGAGAAGTCTCATAATCGCTAGCCCTTGTTCTTGTGGGGGACTTCAACTTACCAGACATCTGCTGGAAATGCAATACAGCAGAGAGGAAACAGTCTAGGAGGTTCCTGGAGTGTGTGGAAGAGAACTTCCTGACACAGCTGGTGAGTGAGCCAAATAGGGAAGCCACCCTGCTGGACCTGTTGGTTGTGAACAGAGAAGGACTTGTGGGTGATGTGATGGTTGGAGGCTGTCTTGGGCATAGCAATCACAAAATGGTGGAGTTTTTGATTCTTGGAGAAATAAGGAGGGGGTTCATCAGAACTGCTACCTTGGACTTCCGGAGGGCAGACTTTGGCCTGTTTAGGAGCCTGGTTGACAGAGTCCCTTGGAAGGCAGTCCTGAGGTGCAAAAGAGTCCAGGAAGGCTGGACATTCTTCAAGAAGGAAATCTTAAAGGTGCAGGAGCAGGCTATCCCCATGTGCCAAAAGACAAGCCAGTGGGAAAGACCACCCTGGCTGAAGAGAGAGCTTTGCTTATTCAGGGTTGTATAGAATAATAGAATCATTTAGGTTGGAAAGGACCTTTAAGATCATCGACTCCAACCATTTGGCTGGAACTCAGGAAAAAAAGGAGAGTTTATGACCTTTGGAAGAAGGGGCAGGCAACTCAGGAGGACTACAAGGATGTCATGAGGTTATGCAGGGAGAAAATTAGAAGGGCCAAAGCCCAACTAGAACTTAATGTTCCTGCTGCTGTAAAAGGCAATAAGAAATGTTTCTATAAATACATTAACAACAAAAGGAGTGCTAAGGAGAATCTCCATCCTTTATTGGATGCGCAGGGAAACATAGTGACAAAGGATGAGGAAAAGGCTGAGGTACCTAATGCCTTCTTTGCCTCAGTCTTTACTAGTAAGACCAGTTGTTCTCCAGGTACCCAGCCCCCTGAGATGGAAGACAGGGACAGGGAGCAGAATGAAGCCCCCATAATCCAAGGGCAAATGGTTAGCAACCTGCTACACCACTTAGATACACACAAGTCTATGGGTCTGGATGGGATCCACCCAAGGGTACTGACGGAGCTGGCGGAAGTGCTCACCAAGCCACTTTCCATCCTTTATCAGCAGTCCTGGCTAACCGAGGAGGTCCCAGTTGACTGGAGGTTAGCAAATGTGACGCCCATCTACAAGAAGGGCCGGAAGGAGGATCTGGGGAACTACAAGCCTGTCAGTCTGACCTCAGTGCTGGGGAAGGTTATGGAGCAGATCATCGTGAGTGCCATCACATAGCACATACAGGACAACAAGGTGATCGGGCCCAGCCAGCATAGGTTTATGAAGGGCAGGTCCTGCTTGACTAACCTGATCTCCTTCTACAACAAGGTGACCTGCTTAGTGGATGAGGGAAAGGCTGTGGATGTTGTCTACCTAGACCCTTTGACACCGTTTCCCACAGCATTCTCCTGGAGAAACTGGCTGCTCATGGCTTGGATGGGTGTACTCTTCACTGGGTTAAAAACTGGCTGGATGGTCAGTCCCAAAGAGTGGTGGTGAATGGAGTTAAATCCAGTTGGTGGCCAGTCACAAGTGGTGCTCCCCAGGGCTCAGTACTGGGGCCAGTTCTGTTTAATATCTCTATCAATGGTCTGAACGAGGGGATCGAGTGCACCCTCAGTAAGTTTGCAGATGACACCAAGTTGTGTGGGAGTGTTGATCTGCTTGAGGGGAGGAAGGCTCTGCAGAGGGATCTGGACAGCCTGGATCGATGGGCTGAGGCCAATTGTATGAGGTGCAACAAGGCCAAGTGCTGGGTCCTGAACTTGGGTCACAACCACCCCATGCAATGCTACAGGCTTGGGGAAGAGTGGCTGGAAAGCTGCCCAGCAGAAAAGGACCTCGGGGTGTTGGTCAACAGCCGCCTGAATATGAGCCAGCAGTGTGCCCAGGTGGCCAAGGAAGCCAAGGGCATCCTGGCTTGTATCCAGGATGGCCAGCAGGCCAGCAGGACTAGGGAAGTGATTGTCCCCCTGTCCTCGGCACTGGTGAGGCCGCACCTCGAATACTGTGTTCAGTTTTGGGCCCCTCACTACAAGAGAGACATTGAGGTGCTGGAGCGTGTCCAAAGAAGGGCAACGAAGCTGGTGAACGGTCTAGAGCATAAGTCTTCTGAGGAGGGGCTGAGGGAACTGGTGTTGTTTAGCCTGGAGAAAAGGAGACTGAGGGGAGACCATATCGTCCTCTACAACTACCTGAAAGGAGGTTGTAGCGAGATGGGTGTTGGTCTCTTTTCCCAAGTAACAAGCAGTAGGAGGAGAGGAAATGGCCTCAAGTTGTGCCAGGGGAGGTTTAGATTGGATATTAGGAAAAATTTCTTCCCCAAAAGGGTTGTCAAGCATTGGAACAGGCTGCCCAGGGAAGTGGTTGAGTCACCATTCCTGGAGGTATTTAAAAGATGTGTAGATGGACATGGCTTAGTGGTGGACTTGGCAGTGCTAGGTTGACAGTTGGACTTGATGATCTTAAATGTCTTTTCCAACCTAAATTATTCTATGATTCTCTGATTCTATGATTCTACCTCTTGGCTGACTGGGGAGAGTCATTCCTCTTCCTTAACTCAGCAGTGATCAGCCCCTGACTCTCGCTGTGGGGAAGAGAACGATGACTATTTACCTGCTATTATCTGCTGTGAGCAACTGGAGGGAGTGGGAGTGAAAGCACATTGGCTGCACCCCACTGTCTGTTGGGAGGAGGAGTGACTGAGAGCACAGGGTGAATTCTGTGCAGCATTGAAAAAGGGAAATACAACCGGCTTATCCCAGTTAATTGGAGCGGGCAGGTGGGGAAGAACTGATGCAGATGTAAAGGAGTTCTTGATCTGTGCCTCTTTTAGGGAAGCTGTGGGTTGCTTCTTACCTGGAACAGGTTGTGAAGTAATTGTTCGTATTTATGCTTATCCAGTGGCTTGTCCGATCTTAGTTTCAAATGCATTCAAGTATTTGAGTTTTAGATGAAAAATGTGTTTCAGAATATGCAGCATCAGAAGAGGTCTGGAACCTGTTGATACTGGTTTCAGAACAGAGCAAAGTCCATACTAAGCTGGGATTGCAGCACTTGCAGACTTGTTACTGTCCTCATAGACTCCAAAACAGATCCTTCATATTTGCAAGGCAAACAGGGGACCATCTGAGAATGAGTGAAAGAAAAACATAATGTGTGAAAGAAAGAAAGAAGGAAAGAAAGAGAATATTCTCCAGAATGCATATTTCATTTAAAAATCTGTATTTAATTAAAAGAGAATTCTCTTAGTGATAAAGAGTTGATCCATTTCCTTACTAGATGCTAATATTTAGCTAAATATTATCGGAATATGCATTCTATATTTAAATATTGGAAAGTTTCTTTAAATTGTACTGTAAAGTGCCATATAAATGGAACTTTCCGGGGCATCCATCCACTGCTGGCCTTAGACTGAAGTGGCAGATTTGGTGTTAGGAGACAGCTATCCATTGCTCTATCTATTGAAGCACTTTGTAAGCAGTAGTATACTCTCATTAAGATTTTAAAGGAGATCACAACAGAAAGTTTAAAATGTATATTTACGATAGAATGAACCTTTACAGTAACAAATACATATATAATTTATTACCTAAAGAGCTTCTTTGTGGTTGGAGACCTCTGCAATTTTTTTTGTGTTGTTTTGAAAGTGAGATTGACATATTTTAGTTATAAGAGAACCCAAAGCAATCAAAGCTAGAGAACTGAACCATAAAGGTTGTACGTCCATCAGTTTACACAAGTATTGCCCCTTTTCTACCCATATTCACAGTGACCCAAGTTTCAGACTGGATGTCACACTTATATCTCAGTTTACGTTTTTTCTCTGATATGGTTTAGTGTATTGGTATGATTTGAATATATTGGGGTGCTTAATAAAATAGTACCATCCATTTTTCTCAGTGTGGGAGTGCGAATTAATGGTTAAAGACAGAGACAATGAGCCACGATTCCCTGGTTCTATTCTGGGCTCTGAGCTGACTCACTGCATAATCTTACTCAAGTCATTTAAATTCAGGTGAAATGGGCCCCACTAAGCGATGAGATAATGCATGTTTCAGCCTTTCTTTCTTAGTGGATTTTTTTATACAATTCTGCCCCTCAGTCATCAACATAAATTTATTAATATGTTGTTGCATAGGATCATTGTAAAATGTGTTTAATAAACTTGTTTAGTAATTTTTAAATCCTTTATTGAAAGGTACTTTTCTTCCTAATAGAAACAGGTAGGTAAATGTTATCCTATTCTGTGGAAATATTTTTTCTAAAATGATTCTCTTCTACATCCAGATGAAACTACCTTTCAAAAAGCATTGGCACCTATAATAGTTAATTGCCCATCAGTAGGGTTGATACCTGGAGGTATCATTGACTCATGCTCGGATCTCTGCAGTGAACTAAATGATCCTTTGTGATACATGAGTCCCAAGTCAGGCTACTGAACATTTGTTCTCCACTGTAAAGAGTACCTCTGTCACTGATGTGTGAAAACTAAAGAGATCTTTACTTTCTTTTTAATTCCAGTATGTGGAGCAAAAATCAAAATACTGACCACTTTTGCCAAGTAGATTTTTTTCCCAGCAAACTGTAGTAGAACTTAACATAGAACAAAGCATGCTTTCCCTTCCATTTCCTTCCAGAAACTGCATCCTGTATTACTGTGTTCTGCCTTTTTGGTTGCCTTGTTTGGTCCACAAATATTACTCTTTCTTGAGTTAACATTCAAAATTAAAATATGGAGGTATTCAGAATTTGTCCAGTATCTCTGAAGTTGCTCTGGTCTTTTTGATGGACGTGTTGGATGACCTGTGAGTTACTTGCATCCATATAGTCCTCCCACTGTCATAATCCACAGCTGACTGAGGAGGATAAGAAATTATGGCTCAGAATGACTTCACATGACTACACATCCCAGCAGTGTGAATGGCAGCACCAAGTGGTGGTGATTCATTCCCTCGGCACTGAAATTGCCAGCGTTCAGAGGAAAAGGATTACTTTTGAACAAAGAAATGCTTTATCCAACAGAGAGTACAGACATTATAGAGTTATTAATCAGGGCAGTCATCCTGAAAGTAGATTTAACTGCAGGATTTCATGTAGAGGGAAACTAGAATTACAGTAGGAAGCGATTGAGAACTCAAAGTAGTAGATAGAATTGCATATTTTAAGGGCTTCTTAAATTACATTTGGGGAAAGGTTCACTCTGTGGATGCTAATGAAATGGTTCCTGTTTGTGTGGTTCAGTATTTTCTTCGGATGGCATCTCCCCAGTACGGTAATTGCAGTTGGTTGTAAAATAGGAAGACAACCAGTTTAATTTGCTCTGTTTTCCACTTCAGTATCACCGCAGGCTGTTTCTTTGCTAAGTGTCGTATGCGAAGCCAAGTCAACCTCATCATTAGTGAGATGGAAGACCTCAAAGGAAAACCCAAATGTGGCAGGTAACTGTACTGGTGATTTTTGGCTGCTAGCACTCCTTCTTTGGAATCACTACTGAAACATGAGCTGGGAATTAAGGATTTTATAGCACTGGAGCAGCTATTGTCTTTATGAAACTTAAAGCTCAGGTGCTATTCTCCTATGGCCATTGCAAAGCAATTCAGATAATTTGGAACTCCCTGGCTTGTCTTCACTTCTTTTTAGAAAGTGCCTGAAGTAGAGCAAATCAAATTCCTACCTTGTCTTCTGGATATTGCTGTGGTTCAGCGGAGGTCAAAGTAGTTTTGCATAGATTCAAATGATCAGTTAGGTTAAAAGGGGCTTCTGGACCTCAAGGACAACTTCAAAGCTAGATCAGGTAGCTCAAGGCCTTGTCCCATTGAGTTTTGAATATCTCCAAAGGTGGAGGTTCCATGATCTCTCTGAGGACCTCGCTCCAGGGTTTGGCCACTTTCATGGTGAAAGAGGTAGGTATTGTCAGTTGCTCTGTAAATGTTCCATGTAGAATGGAGTTGCTTTGCCTTTCCCCAGATAAATTATATTTTGATACTGCCTTCTGGCTGCCGATGAAGTAATGTGTAAGTGCTAAGGCTTTAGTGACCTCCAGGTTAACGGTACCTCCACTAAAGTTGTTGAGAGTCCAGGTAGTCATCATTTATCTCTGTGGAGATTTTCAAATGTCCAGAACACTAACTGAGCCAGGTAAGGCTTGTGTTCGGTGGAGCCTGTCATTAGCGGGTCTGTAAGTTTAAGGAAGTTTTCACTTCCCAGAATGGAAGGGGTGATTGTGTGTACACTGACAACAGGTCTTTATTCTGATAAAAGTTACAATAGAATAGGGGCAAGCAGAAATAACAGAAATTTTGAAAAGAATTCTTGGAAGCGTAGACGTCTTGGAAGTGCAGTTAAAGATTTCAGAGTTGTACGTTTAGAAAAGACACCCTGAAACTCATTAGTTGTTATCACAGTTTATGACATTGCACATTACATCAACCTACATTTCTGGTAGTTCTTGAGAGACATGAGGTTTCACCATTTGCTAATATCTTAGGTATTTCCTTATACCTGTAAAAAGTGTTGTGAAACATAGTCATTTTGATTTGGTAGCGCTTTTAGCAGCCATTCTGCACCAGTGTATGTGTCTGCACAAAGTAGGAAATAATAGGTAATCATGCATTTTATATTTTCTTAGACAACATCACAAAATTTCATTCACTAGAGTCTTTAAGGACTTGCTCAGAATTTGTATAGGGTTGGATATTACATTAGTTTCCTCTTTCTACTTCTTTAGATATTGGAACTTGGGTAATGAAATTCTAACCTTGCATAAATGGGCATGATTTCTGCCAAGTGTCTGAAAGACGTGCATGTTCAAGGGAAAAACTGCTCCAAATGTGTCATGGTATTAATTTTTATTTGAAGACACAAATATTTCTGTCCTTAGTAATGTATATTATACTTGAAAGCTTCCATTTCATTTACCACTGTAAAATCGTGTGTCAAACAGTCTGTAAATTCTTGGTCTACTAGTTTCAGCAAGTCAGGAGCCAATATGTTATTTACAGCCATAGCGTTGGTTGCTCAGGGAGAGGTTTCTGCTTAGTCTTAATGGAGTGCTCTGTGATCAGTCTATATTATCATGGAGCTTATCCTTTCTCCCATTGACTTATGAGATTATTCATATGGATATCTATTCTTTCTCTGGTGTTATAATGGAGATCACATCTTGGTAGTGCTACTTTTAGTGAAACAAAGGCTTAGGAAATAAGAAATAACTACAGTTCTGGAATACGCAGTTGCAAGTAGTCTTTTCTTCCCAGTGCACGTATTTGTTAAACTGAGGTTGAATCTGTAGATATGTCTTAACTGCAAACTTCATAAATCATTTTCTGCAAGATTTAAAAGGCAAGTTTTACTAATTTCAGCACCAAATTGTCACTTACCTGATTTTCCGATTGGCATTTTTCTACTAAACTCTTTTACCTCTAACGCACCTCATTCAGAATAGCTGTCTGCTTAAAACGTGTTCCAGGCTGGTCACTCATATTACTGAGACTAAGGACAGCTTTTCTGTTTTGTGTTACCTCCCTTCTGTGATTATGGAATAATACATGCCATATCTTCAGCTCCTTGGGAGATATATAAGATTTCAGTAATCTCACTGTATTCTTCTGCTACATTTATGTGGACTCACAAACGAGGTGCAGTCTGAAAGGAGTTAAGTACTGAGAAATTCCTTCTGGAATCAGCTGCTGTACGACTTCACTGTTAAAACTAAAGTTGTTCTTCATCTCCTTGTTTTTAATAAGTCTTATTCCTGAGAGTGTGCAGCATATTCCCTCCTTATAAATAATGATCGATTTAACTTACTGCATAATGGAGAGATGGGAACACCTTCCCAACCTTCCCACTAGGGCCTTTTATACTTCTAAACCCGCAGAAAGGAAACTGTCTTTGGTCATCAGAAGATGTATTAATGCCTGGTTGTACAAAGGGAAGGACAGCCTAAATCTCTGTCTCAGTTTTTGCAGCAGCTTTAAACAGTCCAGTCCTCAGCTGACAACTCATTATTGCATGCTAATTGTGGCCCAGCTTACAAGGGGATCTAGAAAATAATTTATGTGGAGGGAAATCTCATTGGTTACTGCTTTACCAAGGAAGAGTAAATGGTTCTTTTAACTACCAACATTTCTGCACCTGGGTTTGCATCCCCATTTCCCTGGAAATTAGTTTGTCCATCTGTACATATGTGCCTCTGTGTGTGTGTATTGCTCTTACCAGTCTACCCTTCATGGTGCTTCTTAGCTCCTGATAAGTGAAACAAACCAAAGTGAAATTTCATTTGATTTGCTGAAGTTTTATTCACAGAAGTTTCAAATCCATTTTGTCGATACACTTTTCGGCAATTTCGTGTCTGGAGAGAGGTAAGCAGAGAACTAAAACATTTATGGATGCTCCAGTTCATTCAGTATGTCAGTTATTTAGAACACATTTCAAATATCACATTTGTAAATAATGCTGGTTTGCCATATTTCCTATAAAATGTCAGATTCTTTATAAATGGTATAATTGAAAAGGATATCTGATAACAATGCAGCTGCCTTAGTATTTATTATTCAACGTCTCTTTGTTTTTACAGGATAACCAAAATGTATACTCTGGTGTTTTCAGTTAAAATGTTTTATTTTTTGAGGTCAGGGACATTTTTATCATGTTCATCACAGATCTTTTTATCACTTTTTTATATAAGTATATTGCACATTTTTTACAATTTATCAGTTTGTTTATGAGGAAGAAACTAGTGTCCAGTTTGTAATAATGGAGATGCTTCTAAGTGAAGTCTACTGATATTGGAAGACATAGTGTTGGTTTGCTGAGAGATGGATGATTGTATTGTCCAACTTCTTATTCTCTTGGACAGTGGGTTCACATTAAACATGTTCATGAGTGTATTCATGACTTTCATTATATTGTATTTGCAAATAGGCAAATGTAGCTGGGGATGTTAAGTGGAGACAAGCAGCTGAGGGACAGTGGCCCTCTATTTCATGTTGTGAAAAAAGTGAGGGAAGTGAAGCAGATAGAGTGCTCCCTTGGGGAAAGAAAGGCCTTGAATGTTTTTTTATGGAAATGACATTAGCATGAAAACAGCACAAGACACTGATAATTAGAACAAACATACTTTTGGGTTTACCCCTTTTCTGACGCAGAGAGGAGAATTAGGAAAAATCTTCCCATCTGGGCTTTCTCTCATATTCCCATATGAACATAAATTGCTCCAATTTCCTAATTTTTTAACATCAGTTTTTTATTAAGGTGCCATTCATATTTACATTATTTCACACTTATTTCCTCTTATATGAGCTCTAATTACTGCTCCATTATCAAAGCATATTACTTTGAGTTGCTGGACACCACTGCTTGACATTTATCTCAACCTGTCTTTTCCTTTCTTTCATTACTCCAATGAGTATTAATGATTTCTAAAAATCTGACAAGAATCTTAAATGTCTAAATTGTGCATTTGTTCTAAGGCATGTTGAATATGCCAACAGTACAGCAAAAAGAGATTTTAAAAAGCCAATTGATCATTGAAATGAAAGAGGGAGAAATGTATCCACTGTTTACCTGCCATTGCTGTGGAGTGTGCGGTATCAGATAGAGGATATGAATTTTATTTGTTGTGTCATTATTTAAACAAGCAGTTACTGCAGAAACAACTATCCATCTTTATATGCAACTTTATTTAATTAAATGCTTTGCAGTACCTGCTGACTTTAGGAAGTTCAGTGGCTGGTGAGTCATAGTTACCTAATTTCACTGTTATTTTCTAAACCCAATTCTGTCTTATTTTGCTGTGTGTATTGAACTCAGTGTCTGGGCCCCTTCACTGATTCCATGTGATTCTTTCCATATTCAGCAACCTTGCTTTTCCTTTTCTTTCAGGAGCTTTTAAGAGTGACAGATTATGCAATTATTAATTGCAAGTCCAAAAACTAATACCTGCTCACTTTACTCTTAAATCCCAAAGATTGTTCCTAAAAGTTCAGGGTTTTCTTCATAGTTGTGCATGTTGTCTCCAATCCTTTAAATTCATTCTTTGTTATTAGTAATTTGTTTCAATAAAAGTGCCTTTTTAGCAAGTTGCTTTTTGGCAAAATGCTCACATTAGGGATGTTTTACCATGGCTGCTCTCAAAGAAGTTTGGGAAGTTCTTAAAACAACTAAAAACCACATCCAGCATGTTCTCCCACTTTCATGACCTTCTCTAGCAATATTTGGCTGGGTGGGTGGATTGCTGTGCCCTGGCAATTGTCTGCTCTGGCTTGGTCCTGGAAATCTCTGACCATCTCTGTGGCCCAGTAAGCAGAACTGGTTGTTATTTGGCAGCATGCTCCAGCAAATGTATGTAGTAGAAGCAGTTGTGGAGAGATGGCACATTCTTATTTCAGTCAGAGTTACTGTGTATGATTCGTTTTCACCTCCGTCTCCTACTTTGCTAAGTATTCTGGAACATATTAGTTCCTTTTAGCAAAATAATTCCAGATTACAGATAAATATATTTGTTAAAGAGGGGATTTTAGTAGTTTAAAATGAAATTTCATCAATCAAAACTCTTTTCTCCTCTTCAGCTAACTTTATATTTATTTGTATATATATTTTTTTCCTTGGCAGCCTAAAGCATCACAACGGTCATATTGTTCAGGATTTCAAAAAGCCATCGTTTATCTTTGTGGATACAAGTAAACGGACAATGGTGTCCCGACCATCTGCTCAAGCTGCTTGAGAACAGTCTTCTGTGCAAATGGCATGAAAGGTAATTTAACCTCAGAAGGTGCCCACAGAGCTTCAGTTCTGTTTACCATTGTTTCTTTGCCAGTCTAAAAATAAATCATGCTGAACAAAAAAAATCCCTTCTTCTTTCCTAATTTAAAGAACAGATCATCAGAGGAGCTAATTTCAGCTAATTTCACTAGCAAGGGGTTGTTTTTCCTTTCTAGTATTTTTCTAAGTAGCAAAGAGCTTTTCTGGGATAAATGGTAGCTGTCTTATAATTGTCTTTGTTGCTGTAGGAGGCTGTTGTTTTTCAGAGTACAAAATAGGATATAATCATAGAGTGGTACTCAGTGCTGGGTGATACACACTTTCAACATATCAAATGCAATTCTGCCATGACCCCTTTGTTATTTTGCTTTGCCAGCCCATGTGTTTTAATGAGGAAGGCACCTGTGTTAGTAAGCAAGAAGGTTTTTTCACAGAGGGATATTCTGTCCTGAAAATGATGAGTGCTTCTCCAGCTGTTGTTTTTCAAAGCCTGATTTGGTAGTAGTTTCACTCTCTGGTCCCAGTGAATCTGTTAAAACGCTTTTAAAGGCTTTTAAAGGCTTTTAAAATTTCACTGCCAGTAAGACAATCAGAATAGCAGTTGTAAAATGTCTATCTATATAGATAAAATAGCCAAAAGAGGGAAAAGAGGTTCCTTTGTAAATTTAAATATGTATTTCAGGATAGAAAAGAAGGCCCTGACATTCATATCACTGTCACTGGTTTTACAGTTCCTATTGGCTACAGTGGTTAATATCAGGACTATATAGCAAGAGCAATAGCAAGAGTAGTCTTCAGGTCTTGTCCCATAGCTTTAACCTCTGTACTATCTTCTGCCATCTACTGTGCTAATTTCTTCAGTTCCCACCACTACAAGTAAAGCAGTTTCTGGCTCCTTCATACTCTCTTACTGTTTATACTCCATTCCTCCTACTTTATGGTAGGTCAAACTAGTCCAAGATTTGAGACTGTTTTCTTGCAACGACAGGAGGTCAGATCAGACGTTGTAGAGCATATTCTCTGGGATGCTGTGGCTGTGCAGTCATCTTGCATGCTGCTGCGGGAGGAGAAGTAGAAAATGTGTTTTCCTGGCTGCTTTGTCAAATAGCTTGTTCTGAGGGCATGTGGGAATATCAGCAGCAGAAAGAAGATAAATATAATCTGTATTCAAGAAACGAACTTGGATTAAAGTAACAGTGAAGATAGTGTGTCCGTGGGAAAAGACGTGTCTGAGCTGGTTTTGTTGCTGAATTAGGTGCATTGGTTTAACTAACCTAATAAAATGTGTCTTCTTGTAATAAATACATTCTGGACATAAAAATGGACCAAGTTCTCATATTTTATTGCAAAAGAGTATCCGGTCTTCATGGTGGAATAGCTTTTGCTCCAACTTAACAACATAAGTCTGATTCATATTTTTCTTGGACTTTTCACTTAGATTTTTATTTTTTTTTTAAAGCAGAAGAGGTGGAACATGACAGATTTGAAAATGTTTTATATAGCTTTCAACAAGAAGCAATTTATAGCAACTTGAAGTTACATAACTTCTAACTCCACTTTTTTCACGGCATGATTTAGATAGTTCTGGTGCTTTCACAATAATTCAAAGGAATATGCAATCAGTCAATCCATCTTATCTATTTTAAGCATTTCCAAGGAACCATCACTGTAGTTTCTAGGTTCTAAATCTGAATACAAGTGACAGTTTGCCATAAACATGCATTTTTCAAAATATCAGAAGGGAAAATGGCTTTATTCATTTATGAAATGAAGACTTCCTCAAATAAAGGGATCCCACAGTGTTGCTCATTGTATTCCCTACACAATTAGTATTAGTTTGTGCAGGTACTTTAGGACAAACTGCATTTGTCATAGGAAAATGATGGGTTTGGTCTCCAGCTTCATGTAAATCTGTAAGACCCCACAATTATCAGAAAGATAATGTAGTATTAACTTTTAGTAACTGCATTGGCCTAGATATAGGGCAAATGAACACAACAAAATTTTTCACAAAGAAACATTTAGGATAATCTAGGAGGGCATCTAGGAATTCATGCAGATGGCTTCAAAATACTTATAGCCAGAGGTAGTTTGAATAATTTCATAAAATAGTTTATTCAAATCATTTTGCGATATTGTTCAAATGAATCGTTTGGCTTTTAGTCAAGTGAATAATTCATGAACATTCATTTAGAGGAATTTAATCAAGGCGTCTGCTTAATATTTTTGCAATTCATTCAGTTTTACCTGTAGTACTATCAAAGCAATGCCTCAACCTCAGCTGGCACCTCTGTGCAGTTTGGAAGTTGGGTTTTTGCATCATTTGAGCTCACAAAGAAGCTGGGGAAAATAAGGGTGACAGTATAGGGCAGAATTAGGTGCCTGTCTGTGACATAAAGGTTACCCAGCTGATACAAACAGACTATCAGTTGAGAAAAGCATGAGGAGAAGTACAAATCAAGAGCAAGAAATTTGGAGTGGATGAAAATACCCCTAGCAGATAGAAAAGCCTGTGTCTCAGGAATATTGTCTGCTTCGGACTGCATTAGCTTATTTACCTAAAATCTTTAAATGTTTGCTCCTTGTTGATGGTTCTTTCACAGCTGTAGAGCAGATTTGGATGATTTTAGTGCACTTTTTCAATACGTATGAAAGTTTTACTAGAAAGAAGAGGAGGAGTATTAAAAAAAGATACCAGACTTAACTGGAGCTTTTTTAAGGGCAGGGACTGCCACTGTAATTCAAAGCAACAGTCTCAATAACAGATGGAAGTCTCTGCTACTGTTGACCTAAGAGAAACAGTTCTGGAAGACCCTTTTAGTATTCCTGGAAGTATGAAAGTCATAAAGATTTGAAAGCTCAGTTTATCTTCTGTCTCTCAAAAGGTACATGGTAGTTCTGTATGTTATTGTTGTTGACATTTCACTGAGCCTATTATTTTGGGCCATGTATCATTATTAGGTTTACAGAAAGCAGGAGTTAGAGATTAGGTGGGATTTGATTTCTACCTCACATCTCCTCCAACTCACAGACCATGGTTGGACTTCATTAGTTGTTGCTCCTTGAATGGTAGTCTGTCCTGAGATGAAGTGGTCAGTGAAGAGAAAGGAGTAAATATTGTTGCTCTCCCAAGCGGAACTTTGTCTTAAATGTGTATTTGATGCAAGACCTGAGACAAAATGTGAAGAAGCTAGTTCCCAGTATATGGTAATATCATATCAAGCATAATCTTCACCCATACCATGTAGCACTGAGATTTGATTTCATGAGCTGTAATTATCTGCTGTTATCTGCCATGATCTTAGGCTGTGGTTGGTTTTCAGTTTGTGGTGAGGACACTTCAGTGCAAGCATATGTAAGTGTCTAAATGTGTGCTAGATGTCTAAATTCTAATATATAATCAATGGACTGTATGTCTTCGTGGTAGGCCAAAAGAATGACTCGAATGACCAGCTCCTATAGGTTCAAATCACTGACACCTGTGTATGCTGCTAGTACCATTAGAAATGCTGCAGGTTATGTGGGACATCCACATGGAACTGATAAATACGTCAGAGGACCTGTAGGAGAACTGCAGCCTCCTGAAGCGATAGCTGGAGGCCAGGAAGGAATATTCCAAGGCATTTCTGAGGGCAACTGAATTGGGCCTTAGGTGTCTAGGTAACGGCAAACTTAATCATCTTTCTTGCATGTAGACAACAGACGTGGGGTGTGTTAATCTGAAAGCTGAACTCCATGACGGGTAACTGTGTCTTTATTGTATTTTCTGCAAACAGCCCTCACTGACATGAGAATCACATAGAGAATTAAACAGGGTAAGGAAAGTCATCCAGGTTTTGTCTTGTTTGCTTACTATGGTCCCTTGTAGGAGTATGACATTCCTATGATATACCAAAGAGAAGCTTTCAAGGGCAGACCCATGAAAATTTGGTTTGAAGCAGCTGAAGCAGCTGCCAGTGCAAACGTGCTGGCAAACTGAGAGGCAGAGGCAGGAGCTCAGATGAGTACATGTAACAGTCCAGTGTATTGCCTAATGCAATCAGGAAAAATAGTCTCTTGGATTCAGACTTAGGTGGGGACCTTGTGCTAAGTCAACCAATGGCTTGCAGCAGGCATTCAGCCAGTCATGTTTTCTCCAACCAGTGACCTGTTGGGGGGAGAACTTCATTGGGGTGGGACTGCAGCTAGCATGACCTTGTCCATTTAGAGACCCTGAGCAGAGCTTTGGTGTCTGGGGCAGTAAATGGGGCCTCAGCTGTTTCAGGACCATAGGGGCCCAAGCAGGGCCTTGGACACTTGGGAGCAGCATGGACTGTAAGTCAGACCTGGGCTGTTTAGGGGTGGCCAGGGGGACCTGGCAGCGGGTGATGGTGAAGGCAGCTAGCAGGGCTTCGGCAGAAAGGGGGCTGTTTGCAGGGTAGGGCACTTGCAGGTGGCTTGGGATGCTGCTCTGGTTGGTGTTTGCTCTTGGTGCTTGGAGTTTGCCCAGCAGGATCAGGCTCTGCTTTTAATTATTTTTGGAACAACTTTTGAGGTCTTCCAGGCTAGTATGGGGAAAAGCTGTCTCCTGTTAAGGACACGCCAATTCTGATAGTGTTGGGCCAGGCTTGGGCCTCCCAATACAGGAAAGGCATTAATAAGCTGGGGCAAGTTCAGCAGAGGGCCACCAGGATGGTCAGGGCTGGAACACTTGTCGTTTGAAGAGAGGTTGAGGGACCAGGACTGTTTCAGCCTGGAGAGGAGAAGGCTTTGGGGGCACCCAACAGCAGCCCCTGGTACCTGCAGGGAAGTTATGGAGCCAGGCAGTGATGCATAGTTTGGGGACAAGAGTTAATGGGCACAAGCTGAAACAGTAAGTTTAGACTGGATATAAGGAGAAACATTTGCACATTGAGGACAGCCAGGCACTGCACTGGGTTGGCAAGAGGTGCTGGGCTGGCTGCCTTCTCTTAGGTGTTCAAGACCCAACTAGACAAAGCCCTGAGCAACCAAGTCTGATCTCACAGTTGACTCTGCTTGGAGCAGGAGCTTGGACTAGAAACTGCCAACTGTCCCTTCCTACCTGAATTTTCCTATAATCTTAAGATACATTATTTCAAGAAGTGAAGCCAGTAGCCTCTCTGTTCAAGCCCAATTAGACAAAGACAGAAGAACTATTTCCCCTTAACTGAAGATGCGAGGACAGTAATTTTCCTTTTCTGGCAGGAAAAGATGTGGCTGCAGAATTACTTGAATTAACCCTGTCATAGTACAATATAAAATAAAGGTTGGGAATTAAAGTTGTTTGTGAAATCTTGTTGTTACAATCATCATTAAAAAATTGTGAGGGCACAGAAAAAGAAAAAAAAAACAGCAGAAGGATTTAGGGTGGAGTTTGTTGTATTTTGTTTTGGCTTTTTTATATGATGCCTTTTTTTTTGTGAAAAAGGTGGGAAAATTAAATCCTACTCCCTTATAAGTGCAACAAGGCAAACGCACAAAAAGGAGAAAGAAAATGTAACAGTTTGACTTGCAGCTAGAAGTCCAGCACTTCCTCAAAATTAGGAAAGCCCAGGAAAAAGAAATTTCAAGTCATTCTAGGATATTTTTTCTCTTCTCTCCCCATCTCAGTGGAGCAAAAACTTCCCTATATATTTAAGGAAACATTGAAATAGCTTTTCTTACCTTCCTAGTTAAAGCCATACTTTATTTCTTTAATCACAAGATATGTATTACAGATAACGCGGCATATACTGCTAGCTATGCCTGTGCAAAAATAAACAATTACTTACTTTTGAATTATGACACAATTGCATAGGATGAGAGCTGCATTATGCAAAAAGATACTGAATTACTTTTGGCCTTTGCCACTATTATAAAATAGCTGGTAAAACTGAAAAGGAAAGTAGAAAACATCAATTTCATTGACTTGTGAACAAAAAGAAAGGATGTTTCAGAAGTATGCAAACCACTACATAAATACAGACCCTGCATTATTGTAGTGTTTCAGATAAAAATCATGTTTTTAAAGAAAAAAATTTAGAAAACAAATACAATAGTAAAGCATAGTTATCACAAAACAATAATAAAATCAACAGTGAATTTTATGCATTTTGTATGAATTCTAAGAGCAGGACTTGAGCAGGCTCTGGAATGCAGGAACCGTGATCTTGCTTTGTTATTTGTTATTTAGCCAATTGCATACTTGAGTAGAAAGGTGGCTGTGAGTGTTTGAATCTTGGTCACTCCTATCTAGACCAGAGGCCATGTACCGCTGAGCTGGTGACTTCCTTCCTAGAAAAGCCTGATGTGTGCAGCAAGATGAAGTAAGATGCTAGAGCTTGTGTTGCTTCAAGAACAGCCACAGACAATTTAGAGTGTGCTCATAATGCCACAGTTCTTTTCCTGCAACTTAGAAAAAAGAAAATTGTAGTGGAGTGTAACCAGGACAGGTACCGGATAACCATCAAAGGAACTTTTCTTAGTTGCATCAAAATCTTAAAAGGATGTCTGCAAGAACTTAACTACTTTCAATCACACATTTAGGAAAATACAGGTCAGTTGGTATTAATGTCAGAATGAGTTTCGTCGTGTCATTGGCCATGTCCCAAAATTATTTTCACACTTTTAACTATTGTAATACTGTCTTATGCTAGTTTATGACAAGCATGCCATTATAGTTCATGAACACTTGATTATAGCAGTACGATTATTTAATATGTTTCAAGATTGTTCCCTTTAGTAGTAAGTAAAGAAAGTAGTGTAAAATTGGTGATCACTAAAACTTTATGATAAGATGTATTTCATTTTGCTGTTTTAATATCCAACTCCCATACTCAAGTAAGATTTTTTTTTTTTTTTAGTTCTGTTCCATTATTTTCAGGCTACCACTTCTGAAGTTTGTTCTGATTGAACCTTGAACTGATCAAATATGTTGTCAATAGCATGAACTTGCATAAATGTACAGATCATTATATTGGTTCTGGCGAATGCATGCAGAAGACATTTCATGCATTTATGAATAGTTTGATAAATAAAGGAATTCTTTATTGGCATTTTCATCTTGTCTAGTAAATTGGGGTGAAACATTTAATTATTTCTAATTTTTAAAAGTTTCCAGTTATACGCAATCATTAGTTCTAGCTGGAGGTTTTGCTTATGTGAATGTGTGTGTATATATATTAAAAATATATATACATGCTTGATTTCTGTTTGATTTGTTCCCCCACTGCATCTTTCACCTACTGTTTGATTTTTCTTTCTTCTGATGCATTTTGACATTTGCTTGAAATGTTCTTCAATAGAAACATTGCTGACATTTCTCAGATATTTAGAAACACGTTACCTTTTAATCCTATATGGCATATCTTCATAGAAAATAACCTAAAGTAGAGATTTGTATGTTTAAAAATAAATAGGTGGTAGTTTGGGGGGTTTTATTTCTTGAGTGGTTTTGTTTTCCCAAGCGTAGGCTAACACTGGTGAGCTGCGACTATGCTGGGTAGGGAAGGTGTCGTCCTGACGAGAGTGGTATTAGAAGTGTGTATTTTGAATTCCTATTCAAAAAATTCGATGTTTGCAAATTAATACTAATTTTGCTAGTACTTGCATCAAGTTTTTCGGGCAAAGTATCTTAGATAAAACATTTGGATTGTGATTTGTTCCATTGTGCTGAGGCTGAAGGTGTGTTATGTATCTTAGCTGCAGTACAGAGCTATTTTCATATGACATACCTGGAGAAGTGTGGTTGTTAGCATTTGGCCTCTTGGTTGAAAATGGTATGGCGAAGCTTGTAAGCTTTTTTTTTTTTTAGTGCTGTAATAGTTAAATCAGTCTCAGAATTATCTTTTGCATCTCTCTAAATTACGGCCAGTAGTTTCCAAAGGAGAGGGGTTCATTCTTGTACGTGATTAGCTTTTGAAGTAAAAAGAATATGGAGGTTCCATAGTGAAGTCTCACTGCAGGCAAATGTTACAATCAGAAAGGGACATAGTGCTTTCATGCTTGTTCAGAAATAAGACATATTCCTTTTACAGTGTTTACTTGCAAACTTGCAAGTTGAAATGGACATGAGGTCTTCCACTTCAAAACCTATTAATTTGACAGGTGTTAATTCTTGGGGAAGAAACAGCTTTTTAATATGCTTTTGGCGTGCTTCCATTTCAGCACTTTAAATCAAGTCATTAAATATTTCTGATGGTTCTAAATTTTTGGAAGAAAAATAGGTCAGCAAAGTCAGTAAATCATTTTGTCTTTAGGAGTGGTGATATCTTGAAAGATAGTAAAGTGATGAGATTTATTCTTGCTGCATGTGAAAAAATTACATTTGTAACATGATAGATCACCTCTGGAATTAATACTACCTTTGAATCAGTGCTCAGTGCATAACACAATGAAATTACAAAAAGTAATTTAAGTATTGGAATGTTAAAATTATAGTAATTCATAGTTTTAATCTTGAAGTAACATTTAGACTACAAAAAATACCCCATTGCTAAAAGAATCACGGAAGGATAGAATATACACGGGAGTGTACGAGCAACAGGTACAAGGGATTTCAGGGTATTATGCAATAAATGGGTTGATATCAAATAAGGTTGGTATAGTTGAAAGTTACAATATGCTAATGGAGTTTAGAAAGCTTAAATTAAATTATTTAGTGATTTTACCATGCTGATGGAATATTATCTGTTTCATTAACTATATCCATTGCAAATGGAATATCTCTTTTCTAGGCAGATTTAGTGCAATGGTTAACCATTAAAAAGTCAAAGAAACTAATCCTTCCTTATATTGTATAATAAGGGGTTTGATAGTCAATTTTGCAGTACTTGAGTAGGAATTTATAGAGGTGTTTTTTTCTACAGTGTACTTTTTTTTGAGCTTAGAGAACTTCAGTCCAAAGGACCGCAGTGTATGGCTTATTAAAGAGAGTAATGGTCAACAAATAGTGTTTTACTCCTTTTTTTTTTTCTTTTTTTTCCTTACAGTGCAAATATGCTACCAAATTGACTTCTCTAAGGCACCTCAGAGTAAGAGCAGTTAGGATTTAAGTCTTATTAGGGTTGCCTTTCTATACAGTAAAGTTGTTTGGGTGGTTCTTCCAGGAAAGCAGTTTGCAATGGTAGGAACACCATATTTCTGGACATCAGCACTCTGCTCCTGACAAAAAATACAGTAGAGATAAAACAGAGGTGGTTCTTTCCTTTCCCTTTTTTCATGTTCAGTATATATACTGTCTCTCACAAAGATGATGGTGAATGATGACAATTATAAGGAAACTTTTCTTTTTTT
The DNA here is from genome assembly GCF_034638445.1 of Ciconia boyciana. Lineage (NCBI taxonomy): Eukaryota > Metazoa > Chordata > Aves > Ciconiiformes > Ciconiidae > Ciconia > Ciconia boyciana. The sequence continues at coordinate 54,898,044 of NC_132935.1, read as the reverse complement.
CATTCCCTAGGGTGTTATTTTTTTTTTCTCTTAGCTACAACTTAGTGTTTTTTTCAAGTGGGGAGATTATTTTTGCTAAAACACAGAGGGTGCTTTTCTCCCAAACAAGTCATTCTGCATTGGAAGCTAGTCCTGAAAGTCAACCAGATTTCAAAACAAGTGAGAAAAAGATAACAATATATGTCATTTTTTTCCTCATATTATCATCAAAATTATCACTTTGAAGTCTTTTATTTTAGCATTTGCAACTAATATGCTCAACATAAGTCACTATCTGGAAATTACATTTTTATGGATTCACAGACTGGTGACTATTTGTTTCAGGTATGAATTCAATTTTACAAAATAGTCACAATAAAGTTAAGATGAACTCTTGTAGCTACTGACATCACAGGAGAATGTATAAGTCTTATATCTGAGGCAGAATTAAATAGTGCATATATACAGGTCATAATGCATAATTAGTAAGTTAAAAAAATTAAAATCTAATGTTGCTATGGGATTGTCTCCGTTAAAGATACTTAATAAACTATCACAGGTTTATTTTACACACTTACTGTTCTTGCATTCAGCATCTTCTGTGTGATTCCTAAATGAATTCACCCCAGCTTCCTCAGTCACCTACATTAATGAAACATAATGTATCTAGGTATGTGAATATTGAAACTGAAGGGAATATAATGAGCTAATAATAATTGAAAGGAGATTAACAGCTCTGTGTTATGTTCAGGAGTACTTAAGTAGACTTTTTTTCCCTTTTTGTTCATTTATTCCAAGCAACCTCTCTTTTGAGACTGACCTCTGATGGAAGCTTTACCTTGTTTAACAAATGAGTGTCATCAGAGCTGCTTTAATTGTATAAGCTCTCCTCACAGGCAGCGAAATGAATTTGAACCTTGAGTGTACTTTGGGAATAGAGCTTCAACTTTTTTGAAGCACACTGAAGGTTTCTGGGAGAAAGGCATGCCTAACTGTACTAAAAACATTGGTGTACAAAAAACTTAAAGGCTGGAAGGCAAATTGGAATTTCTTAGTTTCATTTCCACCAATCACACAGAAACTCTTGTGGACAGATAGGCTAAAAGGAAATCAGATTTGCCTCTGTTCTTCGAAATACATTGAAACTCATACTTCCATCCAAAATGTGTCACTCAAAGAAAAATTATTTTCTAGTTAAATGCCTTTCGACCAGAAAATACCAACTCATTGGAAACATTCTGAGCAGTTCTACTCTTCATTCAATAAATACCTAAATTTTGTTGATAAACCTTTGTTTTGCCTTTATGTCTCTCTCTAGCATTTACTTAATCAGATGCAGTAGTTTTACGTACTTTATGAGGCACTACATGTATTTCAGAAATGACGATGACTAAGTCAGAACTGCGAACTATTTGCAGTCCATTTACAATTGTGGTGTATTATTAAATATTCTGATAGTGTAATATAACTTAATAAAATTATTACAATTTGAAATAAGTTTAAGAGTATTTGGACAGTTTACAGTAAAAAAAGCTGAGTAATCTTGGAGGGCTGACCTGGATACTTTACAGTAGCTGAGGTCTTGAGTTTGATGAGCATGTCGTCTTAAAAAGTTTGCGTCCTGGATTTTTAACATATTCATGAATGGAGCAACTATGGACAATACTTGGTAAATTGTGCCTACTTTTAAAAACATCTTCCTTTTAAATAAAAGCTGAATTTGTCTGATCTTGGCTGCTAAGGACTCCTATTACTAAATTTCTATTGTTCTGTGGCACCATAAACTGTGACCAGTTTATCCCTTAACTTTTTTTCTGACTGAGCTTTTGATATCAAGCATGGTTGTTGATCGTTTGCTCATTCTTAGGATTCTTTGTTTCTCCTGGTTTTCAGCATCTCTATGCAGCTTTGCAACAGTAAGTTGGGAAGGGAGTTTGGGGGAAGAAAGAGGACAGTTCCCTGGAATGCAACAGAATTATGAAAATCACATGAGGAAAGAAAGGTGCTCTTTGTGCCCTATAAGAATATGAATTGTAATCCTTATAAATAATTCTGTCCTCTATGTAATGCATGATGATGGAAAATAATTTTCATTTTTTCTGATGACTAGATATTTTACTCTTCAGAGGAAATATGAACATCAAAAGTGGCTATTACCATCTTTTCACATCAGCAGATAGTATTTTTGCCACAAGCTGATATATTGTGGATGCCTTGAACTATGCAAAGTTCAGGCTGAAAGCTTTGTTATTGGTGTCTGTGAGGTAGTTGAAAATTGTATTCTATGAATCACATTTTCTGGTAGTTCATAAAAATATTAGTTAAATAAAAAATGCATAATGTATAGTGCACATACATCATCTCCAAGGGATTATTATGTGACATATACATTTCTTAATTTTAATAATTTAAACTGAGTGATTTTCTACTCCACTGGATTCTGCAGTGGTATTGCTTAGGGTCTGATTCCAACAAGAGCACTTTTACTGACCTATTAGCATATGTTTAAATAAGCTTTAATTATAATGTATTTAAATTTACACATTGTAAAGCACTTTGATTAACTGTGGTCTTTCATTTAAAAAATAAATAAATAAAAACTTAAGAAGCCAATGTGTTTTCTCATTAATTCAAGAGTTATTTGGATTTTTTTTGGCAATATTGACATTGTGGAAAAGGAAAAAAAAATCTTAACTGGACTAAGATAATATGAAATCTAAGAAATTCTTTATTGATTGACTTTTCTTCAACTACCTTTATGTTTAAAGGATAAATGTTAGAAACAAGCATTTTCTTTTCTACTGAAAAGTTATGTAACTTACATCTTTTCATCCATGTTATTTGCAGCGTCATGGTTTATATTAGAAATATTGATAGTATTAGCTGTAGCTGTGTAATTCCAAGTGTGACTACACTTAAGTAAAAAAGAAAAGCAGTATTAGTCTGTAAGGTAAGGAAGCTGAAAATCTGGACTTGTGGATCAAATTGTGAACATGAAATATGCTTCTTTTCAGTGTTAATGTCTGATAAAACTAAGCCCCAAAGGATTTGAAGTTCTCCCGGACCACATGAGACTTGTCAGCTTGTCCTCAGGTTGGCTGCTGTAAGTTTTCTGTAGGTATTAAAAGAAACAAACAAAGAAGGAAAATTAGTGCACTTTTAGTAAGCATTTGCAATAAGATTTCACTGATAGTCAATGAGAAATCTCTTTCATTTGTGAAATTAATCGTATAGTAAACATTTACATTGCCTTTACATTTTTCTATTGTTCTCTATATTCTGCTAAAAGGAGTAGGATATTTTTTGTTTCATCTTTGTTGTTAGCTCTATTTTTAACACAACATCACCTGAGATCTACAGCATATTCTTACTGGACAAAACCTTTTAAACTATTTTTTACTGTTTTGTGGCTTAATTCATGTCTGGATGTACCAGTGAGGTTGCTAGATTTAGTGTACTAAAATTTGCAGTTCCGTTTTGAAAATTGACTCCCTTTTCAGTGGTGTTACTCACCCCATCATCATAAATAATGAGATACAGAGAACATATGTAAAATTAAAGTCTAGACTACCTGTACTCCCTCTGTATTTTTGGGAGTCGTCTTCAGATTTATTCCCGCATGCCACTAGAATGCCCTCTCAGAGTCTGAAGCTGAGTTTTGGAATTAATATAAATTATGATTAGGGTGCCTCAGGTCTTTCTTGATAATGTGCATACTTGTAACTCCTCCTCTACACATTAGAGTGCCTTACTGCTCTGTCAGGTTGCACAGTTCTAGAAAACTGAATTGCGTTTGAGCATCTGTTGCAGTTAATCTCAGATTATTTCTACACATTTTCCTAGCTTTAAACGTATTTTATTATAATATTCACTAGAATTAGCAATGCTAAACAAATTAATCTTACAAAAGAAAAAGCACCCAAAGAAAAATGTAGAAAGAGAAAGTATAAAATGCCCAGATTGATCATGACAGCATAAATCGATCCTACAGAATTATTATAGGCAGTTCTTACTTATCATGGCTAACAAAATTCTGGTCTTTTTCTGAGCTTATGCAGATGCATATCATACACTCAGCCTGTTCTTAACAGCAAACAGAGATAGGCTTGAGTGACGACTGATTTCCTTTTGTACTTTCAGGAATAACAGGGTGCAAAATAGCTGTATGAAATGGGAAATCTGGGCAATTTGTCATTAAAGGGAAGACCACTGCTACACTGAAGTCATTGTCTACATTGGCCAGAAATAATTCCATATTTCTTATATAACTGAGTCTGTAGAAAAGTAGTTTAAAGCCCCAAATCATAAGTATTTGTTTAGTTGCACAGTTCTGCCAAACTTCCTGTAAAGCTGTCAGTTTCCAAATAAGCTTTGTCTAAATTAAACATATGGTAAAATCTTCTTGTCTAAACTATAGGGGAATTTGGAGAAATAGAAAGTCATTAGGACAGAAACTCCGTCTCTCTTCCCCCCCAAATTTGTTCATGTATCAAAGGTACACAACACCCGCCTTAATGTTTGTGTGAAACTGTATGCTTCTCTGCTATTGAAATCTTCATGCTGGTTCATGGGCATCTGTCTGACACATGGATAATGTGAGGCTCTGTGGAAATGAGAATAATATTATATACGAAGAATCTTCCACATCAGCCTTTTTTTTAAACATTAAAGTTTGGAGTAGACAGCGTGATGACAAATATGAGCCAGTTTAGTGATTCTGTGACTCTGAGCTGCCAAACATCAGCCAAATCCCATGCGACACCTTAGAGGAGCACAAGGGCTTCTCTGCACTCTGCCTGGGGATATGTGGTCATTTGGCACAATACACAAGTTCCCAGAAGTGATTCTCCAGCCCCAGGAGCACAGAGGGAGGAGAACAGGGACTGTTTCATTGTCCCTGTTCTATGTTGGGATTTTTTTCCCCTGGCCAGAGTAATTCCTAATTATTGGATGATTTAATTCAAGGGGTTTTTCCTGCTAGAGTGGCATAGAGAAGCCTCAGTGGTCCCAAGAAGGCACTGTCTGCAGGCTGTTATGCAAGAGGAGTTGTACAATACTTTCTCCATTAAGGAACCAGAACAACCTAGGCCACTCTAACTTCCAGAGCAAATGTCTCCCGAGTATTAACAGTTCCCATTTATCTGCTAATGGATAAATCAAGTTATGCAGAAACATGAATATCACAGAACCTCACAGCATGCCCCTGTGGTACATGCATATTATCTTGCAATGTGTCATTTGCATACTTTGCACTATTGTTTCTATCAGGTCTTATGGGAAGAGGAAATAAAAATATAGGATGCCTTTTGTTAGCATAAAGTATATTCATAAAAGAATTAAATTTGAACAGGTTTTCACAAAGAAAAGGAAATAACTTTGACATTATTTCTCTTATTTTATGAATTCTTTGGCCTTAATGAAACAAAGCTGACTTCATGGTCGATGATTTAGAAGTGCTGAGTGTGAAGTCAACATGAGCTTCATCAGTACCTAATGTTCTTGCTAGGTGCCATTCATACTTGAATGCAAATATCACAAGTAAAAATCTGATAATTTGTCAATTCGAGTCTAATTCATTGATTATTTTTTTCACTGATAAAAATAGTTGTGTGACAAAATTCTACTGTAAAGGAATCAGCTTTGTTATGGCACAAAAATTTTGATTTAACATGAGGATAAAGCTGCACAGCAGTTTGGGAGAATGTGTTTGTTTACCTTTTCCACCTTTATTACCTTGGTGAGTGATACCAAGCATAGCTGAGAGTTGAAATAAAATAAAAGCTTTCTAGACTTATTCTTTCAGGTGCCTTTTTCATTTCCTGCCAAGTCTCTTACTCATCTCAGTTTCCAAATGGCACCCGAAGCTGGTACTACTGCAGTTTGCATGGAGCTGCTCCTGTGAGTAACAAAGGGCTTGCTCTTCTGCTTCAGCTGAGTGCGTCCCCGAACACTAATGCTTCAAACTTTAAGAAAGCTCTCTTTTATGATTGACTATACAGCATTATATAATCTGCATTAGATAGGTTTTAGTCTTCTCACTGCTGCCGTATTCGGTGTGCATTATTCTCACCCCAGAAGAGCTCTCCTGTCTTCATTTTCTTTGCCAGTGTTTCCGGCTTGATGGTTGTGGTTTTGATTACAGTTTATACCTCATTTAACCTAACTGTCCTGAATATCTTCCAGCAAGCAAGGGCTTATTTTTTACGATATTTTCTTCCTTAATCACCATGTCACTCTTTGCTAGACAGAATTGTCTTTTGGATTTATATTTTCAGTCTTGGACTGAAGATCTGTAAGGTCTGAAGATATAGAATAGAATAGAATAGAATAGAATAGAATAGAATAGAATAGAATAGAATAGAATAGAATAGAATAGAATAGAATAGAATATTTCAGCTGGAAGGGACCTACAACGATCTTCTCGTCCAACTGCCTGACCAATTCAGGGCTGACCAGAAGTTACAGCGTGTTGTTAAGGGCATTGTCCAAATGCCTCTTAAACACTGACAGGCTTGGGGCATCGACCACCTCTCTAGGAAGCCTGTGCCAGGGTTTGACCACCCTCTCGGTAAAGAAATGCTTCCTAATGTCCAGTCTGAACCTCCCCTGGTGCAGCTTTGAACCATTCCCACATATCCTATCACTGGAAACCAGGGAGAAGAGGAAATGTAACTTCCCTCCTTCCTGTCATAAGTCTGTGATACTCTATACCAGTACACCAGTGGATCTTTCATTTTAAGTATAAAACTTTACTTTGTTTGCTTCTGTCTATAAACTTTTGAGTTAGGGGAGGAGGCATGGGGAGGAGGAGGGACTGTGGGTGTTGGAGGAGGTAAGGAAAAGGAGTTGAAGGAAGTAAGTAATGAATAAGATGTGGCTGATTGTGTTTTAGCAGAGTGCAGATATTTCTAGAAAGACATCATCGCTGCCAACATTTGTTGGTAATCCGAAGGTAAGAATAGCTACATGGTGGCCTCAGCTGGGAAGGATCAGTGCATGAACTTTATCTTCAGAGCCAGGTGATGTTCTTCAAGCAGTGGCTAGCATCTGAGCCAAGGAGGGATTTTTGCAGCTCATGTCAAAGGAAATCTGGTTTATGTCTCTGTTTTATGAGAAGCACTAGTTTGTAATAATATTTATCATCATTTTGGCAACTGCTTGGTGGTAATTCTATCAGCTTGCTTGTTTTGGCAAGCCCAGCTCAGTGAAGTAATAAATAAAATGGACAGTGCTGTGACATAGGCTAGCAGGATAATAGGAAGGTGTCTCTTTGAATTCCTTTCATATTGACAGTGCCTCATTTCCAATCTTGTGCAAATAATGAGAAAAAATTAGTAATGGCAGTCATTTTTCATAATGGAATGGAGCTTGTAAACATATTAGAGAACCATAGGCACTTGTATTCTTGCCAGAACAGGGTCCCTACTTTGTCACCCAGTCACACTTAGCTCTTCGTTTTTCTTTTTCAAGGATATTTTGTTTGCTGTTGTAGGGTTTTGAAAATAGAGGGGGAACTACTTTGCAATGACTAGTTGACTGCACTGAAGATGGAATAGTGGTTCTTAATTGCTAAACAGAAAACTTCAGTTTGGCTGAAGAGCACGAACTTGAAGTAATCTGCTTGTATTTAGAGCAATAGTAGTAACAGTACAAATTTTTAAATAGAAAAGTGTAAAAATCAAATATTTTCTAATATTCTTTAATTTTCTAACGCAGCAGAGTAAATAATTTCTAGCACTTTCTAAGGAGTTGGGGAAATAATTTACCCTTTTAAAAACATCACAGACCATCTTCTTATTTGCAATACGTTTTAAATTCTTCTGATTTAAAGGTAGTGCCACTGTTGTACCTTAGCGGTGTGCTACGTCCCTTTAGACTGCACAAGTCGTCTTAACACTGTCAGAGACCACATATTTGTGTTGTACGTGCAAGCAGGAGCTGTCCTGCTGGGTTAGGAATGCAAGTGAGTTCATCTCTCTTCAGTGCATTTTGCTTCGAAGAATTCCATAAAAGAATGCCAAAACAAAGAAACTTTGTATTGACTGATGCACAGGTTGGTAGCAGGACTGTCCATCAGCAGAGCTTAACTCTCATGTCCTAAATACAGAATGATATGAAGAAATGAATTAGGTAGTTCACAGGCCTCCTCCTGATCATTTGTCTGTCTGTAACTAGAATTTACTCCTTGCAGACATACCCTAGCAAGAACTTATGCTGCCAAGTTTTCACAGATCAAAAGGAAGCTACATAAAATGCAAAGAATACTGGCGTGCCCAACTGCAGTAAACACTTGATCTGTGTTACTATTCCACATGTGAATAAAATGGGTGAATAGTACTGGGGTAAAATTCACCCTGCCTCCCAGTGCAGTGCAGTGACAGAAAGCATATCTAATATTTCCTCTAAAATGAAATGTACTGCATAGGGTGTTTCACTGGAATATGATTTAGTATCCATATTATGTTTTTAGAGTCTGTATTTCTTAAATGTCTGTGTGATTTAACATATTTTTTCATTTAAGTAGAGATAAGAAACCCCCACAATTTGTAATTGAAAGAATATATACAGCAAAGCTAATAAAAGCAAAACCAAACAATAATGTGGACATAAAAACTAGAGTAGCCAGCTTTACCCCTGTCTCCTCACTATCCACCCATTAACTCCCTGTACACAAGCGTTCAGCGTGCAGTGCTCACTTACTCATCCACAGCAGAGAGGTGATCTGGAAGGGATGGGAATGGCTTCACTCTTGCTCGTGTACTCACCAGTGCAGCCGAGCTAGAGAGACTGGAGACTGTTTTCCTGCAGCTGTCAGCAGCAAATTTCTATCTTCCTTATGCACAAAGGAATTGTGGCTTATTTCTGAGTGTTGAACCAATGCTGTTGTCCCTTGCTAATACAGGCTATGTCCCTGGAATACAGTCTGGTGTGGAGCAGCCAGCAGGGGAATATGAGAAATAAGTGTTGGTATACGTACATCAGAACTGACAAGAACAGTTTTAGTGGGACCAGAGTGATGGACACTTGAGAAATGCGTGAGTTGTATTGATAATGTGATTTATCCATGTTTCATCCATTAACAAGTATTTATTTAGATGATCCATTTTTAAAGTAAAAGCCTCACATCTTATGTAAATGTGCTAGTAGATTTCAAGAACCTGTTGGAAAGGTTCCCAATTCTGCCTTTCTGTATCTAGCCGAATCTGCCTTGATAAATCCAAACAACCTGGTATGTTTTCAGCATGCCCTGCCAGAAAAGCAAACAAACCCAGGACAGAAGAAAATAAGTTTCTTTCATCCTGCTAATAGGATAGGACAGCACACTAAGGCATGGACTTAACATGGCTCAATAAAACAGAGGATGGGCTCACTCATAGTACCACTTTTGTTAGCAGGCTTTCACAGGGTGTGAGACTGGACTAGGTAATTAGTATGATCTCCTCTCTCTGTATGTTGTTAAGTTTGACGTAGGTAACTTTCTCTTTGGCCAAATAACTTTATTCAGACAAAATCATTTCCTTCCCTCAGAGGCTAAATTTGGGATTCAGAGAAGAGGAAGGATCAAAGTATCTTCAGTGTGCAAAGCCACCATGATAGTAGGTAGTTAATTAGATAAGGCAAGCCTAGATGGTCCTAGCAGGCCATTGAGGTCCTGTGCTGCAGAAGATATCTGAGGAAGTACTAAAAAACCTGAAGTAGGAGTGAATCTCTGCTGTTTTATACTCACTGAGGAGCTGACCAGAGATTAGATGATAAGATAAAACTGCAGAAGTTGGCATGACAGGGTCACACAAATATGAGCTGAGACTGGGCTGGCAGACTATCTGGTTCCTAGGTGGGAGTTCTCCCCTTTGGTAACTGTATTTTCGTTTCTTATTACAAGACGTGATACCTTGAAGGAAGAACCTGGATGAATACACCTGTGTGTTTTATGTGCTGAGACATTTTAGAATGTTCTGAAAGGAATTCAGGCATGAAGCAGTTTGGATTTGATTGGGGTTTTTTTTTAAGTCTTAAAAAATCAAGTATTTCAAAAGATGTGTGTAGGTACAAGAAACAAGTGAATGAAGATAATGTAGAGAATAAAAGAGTTCTTATTTTAACCAACGATTATGTTTTAACAATTTTCTTTTGTTACAGTCTTTGAATATAAAGTAAGCATAGACAAATACAAATGACTGTACAATGACAAAGTATGTTGTGACTTTGAGTGTGGAAGTATCTTTGTGTTGTACATCTTTTTATTATGTTTATAAATATGCATGCACCTATTCCGATGCATAGAATTAGAGACTCAGAACTTTTACATTAACTGTTCTTAATGTCTCCTATTTAGCAGGCTGGTTAAGTAGTAAGGACAAAGTTTTAGCTCAATGGTGAATGATGAAGAGTTGAGTAAGAACATGCTTACATAAGGTAGGCTAAAATTTGTATCTAAGCAGTATGAAATACGTACAAATTAGCTGAATGTTAGTGTTCAAATGGTCACTTAATTAAATTGTGGTTACAGAGATACCCTGACTATAAATACCCTGGCTATAAATGCAGTCTGTATTTAAAAGGTGTTGTTGGAGGACACTTGTAGTTATTAAAAATATGCTGTACAAGGGCTAACATTTATCTTACTGATGGTTCTAATTCTTAAATTTCTTTTGAAGTCAGCAAAGTTGTTCTGTACAGATTCAGATTTTTAAAAGTCAGTAGCATAATAAATGTTGTAGGATCCCTTTCTTTCTTCCTTCTTCAGGAAACTAAAGCAAATAACATACTTATTTGCCCTCAAACTCTTTGATTAGTTTCATCCCAGAATGAAACTTGTGCTCCATAGCATAAAGACTTTCTGTAGAAGCATTAAGGAAACCCTTAATTTTCAGACAGTAGGAAAGTCAGTAACATTCTTGGTGGTCATAAAAATTAAATCTTTTGAAATGTGTTACATAACTTGCTGCGAGTGCAGAAATGGCTTGGCATACATGTTTAATGGTTTCACCTGTGGTGATGCTTGAGGGCAACCTCCAAGACTTAATGCTGAACTCTAATTAGTGTAGACAAGATCACAGCACTGGATTTCAAGGGAATGCAAGATAACCTGCAGACAAATTACCACTGAAGTAACATGACAGGTCTTGACAGTATGTTCAATTCATTTACAGAAAAAAATACATCCGTTGACTCCAATGTTTTCTAATATTTTGGCTACCAAAACATTTTGCGCCCAATAGTTAGCTAGACTTCTGGATAAGTATAGAAGTGGCACTGTAGCTGGAGGGTTTATGGTAATTCCATAAGCAGCAAAGAGTCTCTGTAAAGGAGAGATAAACAGCTAGTAATCCTCATAATTCCCCACTGATAGCCTATCCATCTCTGCTATAAATTAGAAAGCCCAGAGATTAGGAAGGCTAGGCGGGGTGTAGCTCACAGCCTTAATAGTATTAGGACAGCAGTGTGCTTGAGTTCTGTGTCCAAAGGGCTGGTATTTCTCTCTAGGTTAAAGTGACATAATGTAGTTTGGAATACATATTGATCCAACTGCCAACCCAATGCAGAAATGGTTTTACAGAACTTCTTGGTACTGGGAAGAGATTGTGCAAATGTTTCTGATCTTTTGGAATCTGCATGTCGCCGTACAAACTGCACTGGTAATGTAGTCATTGTCTGTGTGCAAATTCCTATTTGAATGTAAAATGTGAATGGGCACATTTAAAAATTAGAAGTTAGTTTTTAGTTCTCAGAAGCATATGGTTGAACTAAATACATTTAATCAGAAATGTTCTTGATAATAACATTTCATTGTGGTGGTAGTCAGAGAATTAAGAACTGTGGTTTGTTCTTATAACAGCATATTATATATAATAGCATATATATATCCTCCATAATAGCATGGCATATATTCCAAATCCTATACAACATTTGATTTAAAATACTTAATTCCAATTATGGATATTTTAGTCCTCTGCTTTTTATCAGATACATTTTATGTGTTCAGATCTCTGCTGCCTCATTTCAAAGTCCTTTTGAATATATTCACAATAATTGTACTCTGGGAATGTATTTGATGTGTGTATTATTTTCACTTCGGTCTGTTGAGTGGATCTAGTTCAATAAACTGTTGCTTGAGAAACAGTTTTGAGGAAGAGTAAGTCTTTTCTAAACTTGATAGTGCATCAACAAACTTTTTATTCGTGCATGCACAGTAGCAGTGTACAAGGCTTTTGAGAGAGTGAAAGTGTTTCCATCATCTTGTATGTTCTTGCTTTGGAGTGACGATAGGGTTTCTGGTTTTGCAGTACTGAGAAGAGAAAAGCTAAATGGGAATTTCTAGAGAAGGGAGCTCACTAACTACAATATGAAAAATGTCTGCTCAGCAAAGTGAGAAAAACACTTTAACACAAGTTCATAGGGAAAAAAAGAACAATATATCTGGAAGGGCCAGGATTGTAGGGAAAATGGAAGATTTTGTTTAAGTTTTTGTAGTATTATGAAAGGATATGAATTGACATCTGACTGTTAAAAACTAATAGGAGACTAAGAACAGGCATTGGCAAAAGAAGCACCATTTTATCATCAGCACAGAGTAATTTAGACTCAGCAGATACTGTAGCAAAGTTGAAGATTCACATAACTGCAAATAAATGTCTGCAAAATGACAGCATTAGACGGAAGGCAGTCCCAGAGAGACGTTCATGAAAAAGCAGTTAGAACAAATACACCCTATAGCGTAAATGCGAAGTTCACAATTGGAAACTGTGAAAGATGAAGCAAAACACCAAGCCACGAAGTGCAGAAACTTCCAGCAAAAGGTAAGACGTGTATGTAAGACATCAGCGGAAAGATCTTTTGCAACATGGACAGATTCAAAAGGAAATGTTAGCACTGGGTGACACCAAAGAAATACATCTTGAACAGCATACAGAATGTCTTTGTACGCAGCTAACTTCTGAAACATTTTCACAAAACTTAAAATGTCAGTATGTTAGTAATAATGGTCTGATATACCCCTCCACCAGGCAGATGTTTGAGAAGAGCAGTGGAGATTTTCAGGCAGCTTTTCAAACTGTATTAGTGGACTCTTCTACAGCATATCAGTCACCACAGTTTGTGTCCAGACTACAACCAGCAGAGTTTCTGATGGGAAGGTGAATAAGGATCTTGCATTTGTAGTAGTTGTTAAGCCTGAACAGAGAGGGCTACCCAACTGAACATGAAAGAAACTAAACCAAAGGTTGGTGTTGATACTTTGAACTGTTGGAAAAACTGGCAGAAACCATTAGGTAACAATGAAAATTCTATAAATGCTTTTAGAGAGTGGAAAGTGGTGTACTTCAATCTTTATTATTTTCCAGGACACCCAGGAGAAAGTTGTGTGCCTGATGGTGTGGTATCAGAAAGTAAAATTCTCGTCTCCTTTGCTTCCTCAGGGAAACTCAACAGGGGTGAGAATAGACTTTGGAAAGGTGTTCAGACCCCTCTTTCCCTTCCAAAGTACTTTTAGGAAGAAAAACATGTAGTATCACATATGGCCATTTCAATGTGGATAAGTGAACATGGTATTTAGGCCTATGGATCTGAGGCATAAGAATTATATTCCACTTGTATTTGTATGTCTGTAACAATACTGGAGTGCATGTGTAAATGATTTGTAGGTCCATTATGTTCCAAATTATTCAGCATTGTGTAGTCAAAGTAATGCTGCTGTTGGTTCTATGGTGTCCTCAGTTCCGAGCACTTTGACAAATTATACTAAAGGTCTTGTTCAAGACACCCTTGAGATGAGAAACACTAAGGTAGTGACCACCTGTGGATAGTTTGGTTGATTTTAGTTGCTCTAATTTTATATCACATAGGAATTCTGTAGTTAGAAAGAATGCGGGGTTTTTGGGGGGAGTATTCAGTGGTTTTAACAATTAAATAGTCCTTTTCTTTCTGTAATCTCTTACCCTGTTCACTCTGCATTTTTCCAGGTTCAGCATAAAATAAGGAAAGGGTACTGTAGTCATCATGCTCTTTGCCTGATCAGTTATGTTTCATTGACTAGGCAGCCACAGACTGTCCTGAACAAGACAGGGTCATTGGGAATACATGTAAACAGTATTATAATGATCAACAGAGGGCACAGTAAGCTTACAGAAGCAACAGTATGGTGTCCCATACCATTTCAGAACGTGTTTTACTAACCTCTCTGAAGTTATTTTTGGGAGTTCTAATAATTTGTTAGTTTCAGTAAGCTCCATATTTGCTTTTGATTTATTTCTGATCACTAAGTTTGGGCACTTTATTGCAGTGTAGTAGTGATGGATATATACATTGCTTTTTGTTCACGGCAATATTGCCAGCTCACTTGCATGTTATAGGTGCCTGCTTGAGGAGCTAGTTGGCAATGATTCAGAGATCTCCGTCGTGCTATTCTCTACCAAAAAATATCTTAGTTTCTGAAGCTAAATCAATTCTCTCTTTTGATTAGCCCTAAGAAAGTAGGAGAAAACGGAGAGACTAACTGATGAAACTTTCTGGAGTAGAGTTACAAACACTGGCTGAGCGGATGCTTACACTGTCATGACTGGAAACAGAACTGGTGACACATGACTTGTTTTGTGCAATTTGGTGCCTGAGCTAACAAGCCCTACCAAGACAGCCATGCTGCTTCCAGAGACTTCAACCATTGCATGTACAGCGGCACTGAGCTGTGCCGTGTGGATTTGTGGCTCAGGTTACAGATAACAGCCCCGTTGTCTGATACAGGCACACGTTCAGTTCTAGTTATACATATCAACTTAATTGTCTGATAGCAGTGCTTAAGTTGAAAGGAATCATTTTTGGTGAGCTTAAGACATGTTGAGGATATCCAAATGGGGATACCAGTCTTGTGAACCTAGGAATGAAGATTCTTGTGTTAGTTCAAATGAAGATACAAACTTTTCATAAACTTTAAATATGATAAAGGCTGTGTGACCTTTTATTTAACTGACCCTTTGAAAGCACAGCTGGAGAACACAGAGTTGACATTTACATTTACACCAAGCTGGAATACTATACCAGATACTTAGCTAGATAGTTGGGCTGAATTCTTCAGTGTAATACAGCTGCGGACCTCACTGTAACATAAGTGCCATCAAGGGAGAGGAGGGAGTGTCACTAGGTAAGTGGTTAGTATTCATATGCCAGGAATAAATAAATTGAGCAAGTAAAATGTTTTAGAACATGTCAAAATTTGCAAACATTCATTTTTGTAAAGTTGTATGTCAGACTGTTCTTGCTAAAATGATGTATATACCTTGGGAAAGGTTATGTTACTTCTAAGGGGATACGGTAGTGCTTTGAAGGCCCACAGAACGCCTGTGAAAAGGAATTACATGTATTCCTAAGGGTGATTGCATTGAATCTGGTGCTCAAAGTCATTAAAATAGTGAAAATTCCTTCCTAGTCAATCTGCTTACTGAGTGCTTACCAACAGCTCTGCACATATAATGACATTTATTTTCTAGGAGAGCTCAGTCAAACAGTATAGGTCACATCCTGCTATTCATTTACATTAGATGATAATGGTAGTTTAAAAAGTGTTTCCAGTAACACTGTGGATATTTTTCAGGTTAACAGCTGGCAGTCTAAAACTTTTCTGCTTTGAGCCTCTTGCTTTGTTATGTTCTATCAGAAAGTCTGGACAGTGAAGAGACCCTACTGGATAATTTTCATGCATAATTTTTGGACTCTTCTTTCTTGAAAGAGGTTATCTTTCCTAAGTTGCTGAGTCAGGTGCTTTATTAGCAGAATCCCTTTCAGAAAGGTGAGGGGTCATTCCTGTACTTCATGAAGTTTGTTAGATTTTCTCTTCCTCTCCCAGTGTGTTGTCAACATGTTTGTCTGTTCCACCTTCTTCTTAAGCAGTTCTCATTCCCGTGATTCCCTTGAGCCTCACACTGTTGAAAATCTATTGTATATTGGTTTCATTTTGCCTACTATCCTGAAAATAAAAAAGTATTTTTGTCAAGTAGTAGCCCATAACGTTTCTTGAAGGACAGTGTGGCTCTGCCTTGCAAAAGGGAAGCCAGAACACCCAGTTTGCATCTTGGACAACTCAGAACTCCACCCAATTTATCCCTTTATAACCAGCTTATGGAAAAGCAGGAAAACTGAGGTATACACACGTTGGCCTCTTGTCCAGAGTGGGAAAGCAATGATTTTCACTGAAATGCTTAGTCTCTTCTTTCAATTCCTGTCAGCTGTTAGCCATATTGAATTTTACACAGTAAAACGGATTTTTTTCAGGTACTGGAAAACTCTTCTTGTAGTTGAAAGTATTTTGATGCAGAAAAAAAGAAGGGAAATGAACATTTGAATAACACTTGGTGGTATTTTGGTTTAATTTGGGGAATGTCTGATATTGCACACATTAAAAAACCTTGAGACTAATTTCAGCTGGGACTTCATGTGTGACATTATGAGATTGGAGTGGGGGGAATCCTTGTCTTTGCTTCCTGGAAAAGCGTAGTTTTCTCTACTTCAGACCTTCATTTAGAGGTGAGAAATTGACACTATTACATTGTCTATCATTTTGTAGCTGCTAAATTCCTTACAAATGTACCATATGCAAATGATAAGCTTCAAGGTGCTTGGAAAAAAGCAAAATGTAATAAAAGGTGGTCTGAAATGAAGAAGATGTGTCAAACGGAAAGGGTACTTTAGGTTATAAATATTCTAATTTAGCTGTGTGTATTCTAAATTGTTGTTGTAGTTCAGCTCAGAAAGGCTAATTTTTCATGTGCTGAGACTAGGCAAATGTCAGCCAGTGCTGAATTCTCAGGGTGTAATTCTGCCCAGGATTGCGGATAGGTAGTTACCGGAGAAGTCAGAAAACTGCATATCCAAATCCAGAAGCAGAATTTGCCTTTAGTTGCAAGGCTTGCTTTAGTCAGTGTCATAGGAGATAGCATTGCACCTCAGGCAAGAAAATGTGACTGTTTAATGTTGGAGACAGATATCATGCTTAAGCCCAGAATCTGAAGTATAACTGTTGTTTGTTTTTATTTTAGCAGGGAAAAAGAGCAATAATCCCAACTGGCAGTCCAAAAATAACCAGATTGGAGGGTGGAAGGAAAAAGAAGGAAAAGGGAAGAGAAAAAATGGAGAGGTAAATTGTTATTCTGTAGCCACAGTTCCCTTGCAAGAAGGAGAAGGGAGGCAGCGTTTTATCAGGAGTATGTGGAAATACACTGTTTCAGTGGTGTATGGTGACTCTGCAAACAAAGAGCAGAGACACCACTGCTACACCACAGCATTTGAAATGGTTAGTGGGGTATGTGGGAGAGAAAGGGGAAGACACCATCTGCAGTTCTCTTCTGGAGATGTTAATATCTTGTGGTCAGTTGTCTCATAAATTTCCTTAAATACCTCCTGAACATTGGACTATTACTTTTTCTAGTAATTCACTATAATGTTATCTCTCCCCATTTCTTTAATAACTCCTGGTGTCACATAAATAGTTCTAGTCTAGGTGGTTCAAGCATCAGGAAAGACTGATTCTTTGCAATGAAAGATGGTGGTGCACCAGCAGATTCTTATTTGTCATTCCTCTTTCCTTGATCATCAGATTATTGGGTGTTGTGGATGCTGTGGGATAATGGCATGTTTAGGCCCTGATATGCTGATATTATTCATTTTCTTCACGTTTGTGCAAATGATAAACTTCAGCCACAATGGAAGGAATGTTATGAGTCCTGAGATGGATTCTGCCATTTTTTTCTGATTCAAAAGTGAGCTGTGATATGATATTATTTGGGGACTGGAAGTGTGAAGGGAGAAAAGTAGAAAATATGAGACGCTAAAAGTGCTCTGAATCCACTCTTGATGTCTATTGCTTTTTTCCTCATGAAAATAAATTTTAATGTTTTCTTAAAAATTCAATATATTCTTCCTGGAAAGTACTGCTGCTAGGTATTATGTAGGCTGCCTTTTTTAAGGTTTGAACCATAAATACAACACAGTGGGATATTTTACCGGTAATGCATAATATTTCTTTATATTATTTTACTTTAATTTTATAGCTTTAGTTTATATTATATGTTTGGAACTTGGACCCTTTCTTCTAAATTTTGTATTAGTGATTGCAGTAAAAGTTACTAGTTCCCTCTGGCCATTTTTCTCCCCTTCTTTGCTGTAAAAGAATAGATGGCAACGTGTAATGATATTCCTTCAAAGCTGAGTGGTCTGGAGAAGGCTGAAATAACCCAGACTCCACTCAAAGACTGTAAATGCTACCTCTTGTTTTATTGCAGAAGCAAATGCAGAGTCCTGTGTCTGTGCTGGGACAACCCCATGCAACATCACAGACTGGGAGGCCAACTGGCTATAAAGCAGCTTTGTAGCTGCTGGAGGTATTCTTGGACAACAAGTTGTGCATGAGTCTGCAGTGTGTGCCCTTGCAGCAAAGACAGGCAATCATGTCCCAGGCAATGTTAGCAAGCATAACCAGCAGGTCCTTCCCCTCTATTTGGCACTTGTGAGACCACATTAGGAGAACTATGACCAGTTTGGGGTTCCCCAGTAAAAGAAATACGTTGACATGCTCGGTTGAGTCCAGCAGAGTGCTACCAAGATGGTCATGGGGCTGGAGTGCATTTGAGGTTGTGCCAAGTGAGGCTGAGAGAACTGGGTTTGTTCAGCACTAAAAAGACGTGGCTGATGGGAGGTCTTATTGCTGTCTTCAGGTACCTGGGGCATACAGAGGAAACAGGGCCAGACCCTTCTCAGAGGTGTGTAGTGAAAGGACCAGAAGCCACAGACAAAATGAAACACAGGAAATTCTGACTGTAAGGGGCAGGGGGGAAATTACCAGAAGTAAAATCACTGGAGCAAATGTCCTGAGAGGCTGTGGGATCTCCATCCTTGGAGGTACACAGAACTTGGCTGGACTTGCTTTGAGATGGGTGCTTGGACCAGACGAGCTCTAGAAATCGCAGCCAACTTCCATGGTTTTGTGCATACTAGTGAAAGGACAAGAGGGAGATAAATAGAGTTTTCAATGGAGCTATATAGTATAGGAGGCATCTCCTTAGTTAAAATTGTATGAATGTTTGTGGGTTGGATTTTGTTGTTTGTTTTTTTTTTTTCTGAAACGCTTCTAGCTGTTACATTTACCTTAACTTATTTGAGGACATTTCTATAGTTTCTCATTTTAAGATAAGTTTTGATTATTTGTATTTTTGTCAGATTTGCACTCATAACAATAAATACTCTTTCTTGTGGTAACTCTAGCAACTGCTAAGGACCTTAATGATCGAATACGCCATTTCTTTGTAAGCTTTGATCAGTGAAGTAGATAACAAAATCAATTTCTGAGTTATTCTGGTTTGGGTTTAACTTGGATACTGTCTGTAAATAGTAGAGATGATTTACACTTATCTGTGTCTAAGCTCCTGCTTCAGGCTTTCAGCAAGCTCCAGCAGATATGAAATGGATATGAAAGGCTAGAGCAGGCTCAAGGGGTTGACCACGAGAAGGCTCTTTTCAGAACCATGGTTCAGGAAACTTGTCTTGCATGTAGTAATTTTAAGTTCTGGAGGACAAGATAAAAAGCTACCGGTCTTCCAAACAGGTGGGGCTCAGTGTCATTCAGTCTCTGATGGCATTACTTTGAAAGAAGAATGCAAAAAGTACATTTTGTGTAGCTTTATTTTAAATCACTCACTTGCTTTGAACCCATTTGCAAGATGTTATTTACTCTCTGGAGGCTGCTTTCATGGACCTTCTTGAAAGCTGAAGTTGCTCAGCAGTTCACCTGCTTTGAGCCCACACAGATTGGGCAGCTGTCCAGCTAACAAAAAAAATCTCCCAAGCAAGGATTTCCAGCTACCAGTGTGACTTATCTGACTCAGATGGTTTCTTTATCGCCACATGTCAGTCATCTGCACGTGTGGGTTTTATACTGTGTTTGGGCCTTTCCTTTCAGGAAGGGTGCTTGGCATCTCACCTGAGCTCAGTTGAGGACTGTTCATTCCTCCTGTAGTAGTCTCCCAGTATCCCTCTTTTTCCGGGAGCCCTCAGAGCAAGGTGTGAGCTGCATGAGCTATTCTGATGGAGGCAGCTCATCCATTGATCCATTGACGTAGGAGCCGTACGGCCCTGCTATGCCCCGTCAGATCAGATTTTGTCCGTACATGTGCAGGTCAGATGCCAAGAAATACATCGTCACTGCTGAACCAGCTTATCTCACTTGCAGCCTGTTCCCTTTGCAAGGGATCTCTGGCAGGCAGGGCACCAGGAACGAATGGCAGGGATTAGCCTAGTGGTGGCTGCCCTCCTCCCCGCGGGGTGAGTGCAGGAACCCGAGTGCACGTGTTGTGCAGTGCCCGCAGCCTGGACTCGGCACAGTGTCTGTGTCCACGCTTGCTAAACCCCGGGCTTCCTGGGACCACGATTGCAGCTGTGTGCATGGCTGGACTGGTGTGTGCAGGTGATGCAGTCACTTCACTGGTGATGACCTGGATAGGCTTTTGGTGTAGCTGGCATAACTGTGTGATGCAGCCTGGTCAGATGCTCAGGGCAGCAGTCAGGCACTGCACTCTACGCTGCTTCACTGTTTTGTACTCTTTTCCATTAAGTAGCAATGGAAAGTGCTTGTGGTCCTGCTCCTGCTCCCACTAAAGTCTGTCGGTGGTGCTGGAAAAAGAGATAGCCCATTCACCATGGTAGTATAATTTGGTTTATCCTGAGAGAGAAAGAAAGAAAGAGAATTGAAAAAGTGAACTGAAAGGGGGAATGTCTACAAAAATAAATTCTTTTTCTGTGATTTTGTAGTCAGTACCTCATTCTCTCTTGAATAAATTGGAATTACAATTTTTAAATAGTAATTTTAAATTAAGCTAATAATAAGCTCATATATAATCAAGTCCTTAAAAGTATGTTAACTAGTATTACACTCAGAGAAACGCTAATGAATTGCCAGCTTCCTGAAATGTATATACCTCCTATGAACTACACAGACTGCTGTAAAAGAATTGTGTCATCAGTTTGTCCAGCTGACAAGGCATATGGCAAACTCTTTTATGATGCCTGTTATCTGTAATGATAGCTGTTTGTGTAGCTGTGCTATTCACTGAGCGAGAGAACAGTAGTGCAGGAGTTGCTACTAAGTGGAGCAAACTGCAAAAGGACAAAAAAAAAAAAGGAAATATTGAAGACCAACGTTTTAGAAATGTGAGGAAAAGAAAAGCAGTGCAGTCACCCAGGGGAGTTTCTATAGCAGCAGTAATCTGAAACACCCAGGCACGTTGCCAAGAGCTCCAGTAGGTTGTTAATCAAAACTTCCAAGTCTCCTGCCAATCCAAGGCTCTCTCAGCAT
Source organism: Ciconia boyciana (assembly GCF_034638445.1). Lineage (NCBI taxonomy): Eukaryota > Metazoa > Chordata > Aves > Ciconiiformes > Ciconiidae > Ciconia > Ciconia boyciana. The sequence continues at coordinate 54,876,731 of NC_132935.1, read as the reverse complement.
CAGAAGGGAAAACTGTCACATAATGATGTGATACTTAACTTCCATAAAGAAATTTTTAATTTTTAATTTTTTTGGTGAGGTAATTTTTTAAATTTTCTTGTCCTAAGTAGATTTTTTTCTTTTTCACCCTATAAAAATATCCTTCCCATTGGACTTGCAACTGAAGTAATGTATTTTTATACATTAATGCATTTAATTTTTAATAAACATACGGGATACTTTCTGATACCCTAGAGAATATATTCTCTTTTATTGGCTGCCATTAGGTGTTCCAGTAGTAATATGCAAACCTTGTAATTCTTCCTAGGAATGGGGTAAGGTAGTATTGAGAAGATTAAGCAGGTGTCTGTGTAAAGCAGACACTTTAATTGCAATGTAAAATTTAAGTAAACTCAGTATAAGCGCTCCAGTTATCTATATAGTTAACAATAGTATATGGCTTTGCTTCAGGCATTGAATTAACTGAAAAATAACGTCAGTCACTTCCTGTTTATGGGGTAGTTGGTTTCTTAGTATTATCACACAGTAGGCATTTTTTTCAGCTGATGCTGACAAATCCTATTATCTAGGAAATGTTTCTATTGCGTAATCTTAGCAACGGTGAAGACAGCAGTGATTTCAGTCTTTTCCATCTTAATTATCTGGGTGATGGATTTTTCAGTTCACTCGGAGGAAGAGGAGAAGGCGGCAGGACATAAAAGGAAAGCACGCTCTTTGGCATGGTTTTCCCTTCCCGCTGCCTGTCTGGCAAGCCCTTGGCAGTCCCGGTGAGGATGCCGGCGAGAGGCAGGAGGGAGGCCGGGAGGCAGCGGCGGTAACCGCCAGCCGCTCATACCAAGAGCATTCCCCAGCACCTTGCTGTTTGCTCCACCGATGGCGGGGTCAGTGTTAATTTACCCTGCCTGGCATGTATTGAGGGGAAATTTGCTGCTTAAGGAATAGCTGAGAGTACACAGGGATGCCGGTGAGCTTGGAGCGCTGTGTTTTAGAGGAGCTGTGCTGCCATAGAAACTGAGAGCCTATACGTAAGCATTGGCTTTCCATGTAAATAGCCATAATTGCCTTTGGCCTGCCTAAATCTTGTGAGAGCAAGAGATTTACGGGGCTCAGGAGAGAAGTTCCCTCCCCCATGATCCTATTTCCCCAAAATACCATATGCCAACAGGATTCTTTTAAGGGAACTGTTAAGAGTATTAATGAAACAGAGCATCCTGTGTTTTTTGTAGAATAATCCATGTCAGTTGATTTGGTGAAGAGCTCTCACCGGCTTTCAGCCTGTCAAAATGGAGTATAGGAATTTGACATGGAAGTACAATTCTGCGTATTCTTTATAGGTCTCAAATTTTGTGTTATAGTTATTATTTATCCCCTATATTTCTGCTTACCAAGATTCCAGGTATTGGCATTAGAGTCGTTAATACCATAAAGATCCCTGCGTGACATGATAAATCAGTCTGTTACGGGCCAGAAGGCATACTTAATGGCCTTAGGCAAAATTGATGCAAAGTAATAAACCTAAGAAGCTGGTATGTATAAACTCAAATACTTTCAATCCAGTAGGGACACTCTTTAACTCATCAGTAGTTTGGCTTTAGTTTAGTTTGCAATGTTTACACTCTAGCTATGTAAGAAGTCGATGGCTTGTCTTGGTTCACTGACTAGTTTAGAGTGCCAAAAGAACCTACAATGGAACCTTAATGCAAACACAGTATGAATAAAACCAAGGCTAACAACTTCAGACATCCTTGAAAATGAAGCTTTACCCAAGGGCCAATAAATTAATTTCACTCTTTTGCCTATCTGACAACTCTCCTGAAAGGCACGGCTACACTTCTGTCAAACATGGGGTGGCTGTCGATGTAGGTAGGTGCAAGATGACATTAATCTAGTTAAATAAAGTGACAGCTTTGAACATCATGAGTTTCAGTGCAGTCTGGAGACCCCAAGTAAATACTCAGAATAGTGAGTGGTCTTGAGAAGCTTGTAGTGGAGCATGTTTGGCTTTGAATGAGTGCAGTACTCTTAGTAATTGCAAACGAGATTCATTTCCCCATTTGATTTGGACATTTTAGCTGTCTGAAAACTGGGCATCTAGTCTGAACTACTGTCTGCGTGCCTTTTCTAGTCACTGGAAAAGTGGTGATACATCTTGTCTTAATGTGGCTAGATGAAATTACATGTGCTGAATATCACACTTAGAGTATTACTAACCTGAGTATGCTTTTATGTACTGCAGTCCATCACAGGCCCCCCACAAGTGGCATGTGTCTTCATGTCTTGTGCTGATGATCAAAATGATCACTTTTGGAAAGAAAAGGGTAGAACTGGATTGCAATTTTGTGTTCAGGATAGACTGCAAATTGTAATTTTAAACCCAAATCCGTCAGTCATTTATGTAACAGACACAGTCTAAATCATGCTTGTGATACTGGCAGTCCACTTGTATAGTCATAAATTGTTGATCTGCTTCCTGCAAATATTTTGCCCTTTCTGAATTATAATAAAATTATTTACTGTCTAGTTCTTTTTCAAATGCTTGTGTCATACAAGCTGCTTTGTTAAAAAGGGTACAGGCAAAGGCTTGTTGAAGGGGTTTGAAAGATAGAAACTCTGTAAGAGAGTTCAGTCTTCTAGGTGATACTGGGTTGATCAATTTATGAAGACCACTTCTTCATGGTGCTCTTCTTCATTATCACTTCTTCATGGAAACAGAAAAAAATAATTTGTACAGCAGTCCAAAGTTTTTTGGATCCTTTTCAGTGGTGTTTTTCTAGAAATCCAGTTACAAAATGATCAGGAAGCTGTTCTAAAATCTTATCCCTGTAAAAGGATTCTTTCCTTTGCAGCAATGGATTTTTAATGACGAAGTTGCTTTATATTGGACATGCTTTAATAAAGTGAAGTAACCCCTGTGAACTTCAAATGTGACTTAAATTGCTGCTTCTTTTTTTTCCTTCTTTTTAATCTGGCAGAAACAGGTGGTTTGATTTTCAATTTTAAACAGCTATTCCTTTTATGAGATGTGTAGTGTTACAAATGTAAATTTCATCTAGGAAAAGTACACAAATTTTCTACTGCAATTGGTCGCCTGGCGTTCTGCCCCAAAATGAGGATAAACAAGGACATACAGGCTGAAGGAGGAACGTTACCTTTAATATCAAACGTGGTTTGGTTTTAATGTCACAATTATTGCAGACCCTTGAGTGATCAGATTTTAAGGGCAATCTTACATGCACTGTGCCAGCATTAGGAAGGAGGAGTGTGGGAAGGGCTGGAACATCACTGGGGATCGGTCACTTCTCTCACAGATGTCTCCAGCTCTTCCGTGAGGATGGTAGAAACAAATAATGTCACTGTAATCCTTGGCTAGAGGAAAAACAAGTTTTGTTCTGAGACCCACATTTACAGTCATCACTGATTCATATCATTGTGTTACACATTTCAGCTGGGCTGCTATTCCCATAATTTGTACTAACAAGAAAATGAGTCTCTTCTCTGAATTGCATTTAATATACCATTTCTGTTTTTCACATTCAGCCCACATGGTGCTATGTCTGAATAAAAGCAGATTGGCTTCCTTTTTTATTCAGACACTCTGGCTAACCCTTATATACATAAAAGAACTACATCAAAGTTACCACCCACTGAACATACACATTTTTTTCATGAATCAGGTCCAACTCCTGTTTAAAGGAAGCTGTTTAAGGGATTGGATAGCTTCTTCGCATGTTACGCAGATTCCTTTCCACTTTACAGATTCAGCAACAGCGACTGTTGGGAGATAAAGAAGCCATTTTCCTACCAATTCAAGTGAAATATTAGTCTTGCTCCATAATAAGCTTAGTGAGTATTTACTGGATACTGAGGTAGTAAAGAACCACTAGAGATCTTGAGTGGAATATAAATAGATTACCTTTTATTGGGTCTCAATGAGAGGAAGCTGAGAAATATGCCAGATGTTTAATTATTAACATTCAGTATAAATCAATAGCAAAATAGGCTTTGATGGTGATCTTCAAAAGGGTTTTAATCATTACTCCCCTCAGATACAGAAAGTAAGCCTGAGCACTGGGGAATTAGCTTGTGTTTCTCTTAACTGTACCGGAAGGTTACCACTGTGATGTTGCACTGACATTAATAGCAATAATTAAGATAGCACCAGTCATTTAAACATATTGGCATTTGGAGCTTTATTGTTACCACATGGTACACCTGGGTAATTCCTGAAGCACAGATGACTGACTAATGAACAATATTCACTTAAATCCCACTGAAATTAATTAAATTGTATGGTAGGACTGTCTAGATTTTGGGCCCATGTGGTGCACGTGCATGGCACAGAGTGAAGTCAAACAAGTTTACGGTTCTGCTTCAGAGTGGTGTTCCCCTGCCACCTGCCAGGATAATGATGAGCACACGGAGTCTTGGGAATATCTATGGATCCCGATTCCTTCACCAGTCCGCTTTCACAGTTTGAATTTGCACACTTGATTTTGCATTTTATTTGATATTACAGAAAGATATGGTATGTAAGCCCTTGAAGAGTGTAATCCCTATTTGTATACAAAAGGTATTCTAAGTGTAGTGGGGTTGGGAGGATGTGTGGGATGCAAAGCAGGATGGCGCAGGGGGAGAACAGTTTAATGCAGGGGCAAGTGACATTGAGAGAAAAGAGTAACTTTATAATAGAAAGTACAAAGTAAGGGTTGCCAGACTTTCTGGATCTTGAAGCCATGCTGCAATGTGTTCAAGAGCCACAGCTTCCTGATAGATTCCCTATAGCTATCCGAAATAGGATCTTCCACTATTCCTGCTGAAGTCCCACTCCTTCATTCTATATTTCTGCTTCTTCAACCAACTCCATGTCCTCCCACCTTCCGGCTGCTCTAACTCTGTATTGCGTGCCCTGCTTCTCATCGCTAATGTACAAGCTGTACTCATACCAGGTTGCCAATGCTCCAGAACTGCCTCCGCCTCTAAGCTCTCCTCTTATGACCTGCGCAACTCCTTGCATGGTTCCTTTTCCCCAGCATCTCTATCGGCAAGAAGCTGGAGGCTTGGAAGATGGACTTAGGGCTGCAGCTAGAGCTGTGCTTCAAATACCTGCCGTGTCTCTGCAGTCATAGCTAGTCTCTGGCTCTGAGATCTTGTGTGCTAGCCCAAGGTGCTAGACCACGCTCAGCCGTGGTCTGCCATGCAGGCTCCTGGGCTGGAAGGAGGCTGCACTGTTTGTGCCGTGACCCTGCTGTCAAGAGCTCTGGTAGAAAGGCGCTCCTTGCAAGCTGTGCGTCAGCACTGTGCTCCTCCCTTTCTCATGTTGCCCAATTTGACTACAGTCGGGTGATGGTCTGCCATGTGAATCCTGCTTCATATATGGAGTCTTTGGGGGAGAACAAGGCTGAGAAGGGATAGGGAGGGCAGCAGCTGCCGTCTGTGAACCACATTGGCCGGTAATCCAGCTGGTGGCTGGATTTCCCTTCAGTGTCACCCAGTGACTTGGAGGCAGGCTCACTGCTGAAGTCATTAGGCCATCTGGTTTGCCTCATGGGTCATGTAAAAACATTTATCACCCACTGGGTTTTCTGATACATTTTATTTTTTTTTATAATGATGCAACCTGAACTGAACCAGTATATGTAACTGTTCATCTAGTCAATTATACTACCTTTGCAGCTCTGACAGGTACTATTTAAGCTATAGTTTATGTTGTTATTTTTTAATCCGTCTGTTTCAAGGGGTTAGATGGGAAATATTTTCATGGGGTAGTTTGAGAATCTGATCCTCAAAAACTTTATTTTTAAGTTCATGTGCTTTATACCGTATGTGCAATTTGCTCAGCAGGATTGCTTTTCCTTTAGTTATTTTCTGGTATATTGATACTGGTCATAGGAAGAGATTTTTTTTCTTTTGGTAAACAAACCTCTAACAGCAACACTAAAAATGTCAGAGTGCATTCTTTTCTTCCTTCCCTTACCTCCCCATACACATGCTTTACTATTGCTATTGCAGTGCCTCCTTCAATTCAATAAATAAGTGGACCTTTTCCACTGCTCATGCCAGCATGTATTGCTTGGTGTGGGGTTAATGGTACACACTTACTGCTATTTCACTGCCTATTGTCAAGTCAATGTGAGCCTGTGCAGACTCTATCTCTGCAGCTTCAGAATTTGAGCTCTGTTGCCTGCTTTCAAATGTGCGTCTGCCTCTTGGAAGAACAAAGTACCTCTGCCAGGATGACAAGATTTCATGCACTGAGCCATCCAGATCATCTTACCATAATCTCGCAATAATAAATCTTCCAAAGAAATGTTCTCCTCTAGAAGTCCTGCTAATGTACACGGTGTTTGCTAAGGAAAATGGTTTAGTGCTATGAATCATTTTATTAGTGTTGTATCATTTTTCCACAAGGGAAACTCAGAGAATCATTCATCAATACAGAATAGCATGAAATGAAATCCAGTTTCTTTTTTTTCTTATCATTATCTTAAATTTCACTGTTTAAAAAAGATGTTTTTCAGTATTTCTGTTCATTAAGTCATACTTGGAAGTGACTTATCTTTTCCATTCTGTGCCCTTTGCTTTTTCCTTTCAGGCATTTTTACTACAGATAGCGTCATATTTTAGTTCAACTTATTTATAGGATATTTTTCTACTGATAGTTACACAGCATTTTTTAAATCCCACATTGGGTCACTAAATTGACAAAGCTCAACAGCAAGTCATTTGGGAAGACATATTACTGGTGTGTTCTTGAAACCTCCCAAACTGATGAAGTGAATTCACAGGTAGATTTGCTTTTTCCCTTGTATTTCCTAAACCAGTACTTTAGAGCAAAGTAGTAACTTGCCACACACATGGTTTTTCATTTTGTATCGTTTGGTCAGGCAAGCTCATTTTACTGAAAGGCCTGATGAATAGTATCCAGTGCGCTAATTAGACGAATCAGCGAGAGTTGGAGAAGTTCCAGCTGCAAGGGATTGGTTTAGCAAATATATCTTACCCTGAGAATGTCCAAGCAGATCCTGAACTAGGTAATACAAATGGTCAAGATCAGTCCATGGAATAGTACAAGTTGTTGTTTTTCAATAAACAATTGTTAATGGAACTGTATTTCAGAACCTAAAAATATGGTATTTAAATTGGTCATCATCCTTTATGGAAAAGAACCATTTTTCATATCCTCAAATATTTAACAATCTGTGACTCAGCCAATTATCATCTGAATCATTGTGTTTCATTTTGTATCCTCAAACTGTAAAACTTCAGGAAAATTCTGCAATTTTAGAAGAAAAATGCAAGAACAAATCTTAGAGGAAGTGCTTCTCTGTGGAACGTGACTCCTCAGTTTGTGCCCTGTTACATGAACTTTTTGCCTTAAGGATGCTCTCTTTCTTTTTTTTGGCACACCTGAAAAATTACTTTCATGCATTATATCTTCTGAGGTGCTTGCCAGTATTCAGGATACCATATTGTTTAGTGAATATGTTTTTGTTCTGATTAAATTAGTAATTATTCACCAGATTTCTTTGTTCCTTTTTTTCCAGTCCATCTCTTTTCCTGGCTTCTGTAGGAGTATGAAAAAGGTGTCCCTTTCCTTGGCAATCACCAGCATTGCATTGGCGTTACTAAATTTCCGTCAGCTTTTGTAACTGGAGTTCTGGCATGCTGTTATGACTGTTAAAACAGGATTGATTCATATGCTTTTCTTTGTGGCTTTTCACGTGCTTGTGGAAAGGCTTACCTCCTAACATAGCCTATTTGTCCTTTTAGCTGGTACTAAACCAGTTGTGCCTTGATTAATCCAATATCCATATCTAAATCTGAAGTCTGAAAATAAAAGTGGAGATTTTATTTAACTTGAGCTAAGAGCTAAGGGGCTGGTCAAAGCTAGTTGCTTAAGGTGTCTCTATAGGCAGTGGTGAGAAAAGGACATTCACAACGTATGGTTCTTCCCATTTTAAAGTACTTTCATAATTTAGAGGATACAGAGATGCCTGTTTCTCTCCACTTTTTATTAAGGGAGCCCAGCTTAGACCAAATGCCAGCTTCCAAGATTAGTGATACCAATATAAGCTCTATTTCCATGTTTCTTTCATGTGTGCAAGACTGAATTGTAGATGTACCTGGGCATCACTGTCTGACCAAGAATGGCATATTTTGTTGCTTCTGTAAAGGAAGTAACACAGATACATTTAGAACAATTGAGTAATGGATGTAGTTTCAAAAGCAGCCTGATAAAGACATTGCCCCATTAGTCTCCTCTTGTAAATTGTGTCCACCTGCAGCCTTTTTCCACCCTATTGTTAAATGCCATTATCTGTACTGAGAGGTGTAACTTGGATTGTTTAAACTTCTGGACACTGTCTGCAGTTTTTACTGTTTTCTCTGTAATGCCTAGTACATTTTCTGGTATTGTGAAATATTAATAGCAGCTATTGGAGGTAGGAGAATAGGCCTATCAGCACTGGCAGGTGGTCAGAGATGCTTTTTTCATTCCATGCTGTGGAAACAAGTGCTTTCTGTCCCCTTGGTTATAACAGGTTCTCTCTCTCTGCTACCGAATGAAATGTCTACGGCCCCACTCAGCACATGGTTGGCACGCATTTACTTTAGGCAGGTGATTTGTCCCATTGAAATTGTTAGGTCTTTGGGTGCTTAAAACTAGCATTACATGTAGAACCGTTTGACAGACTGGTACCTAAATTAAAACTGCCCAGTTGTGAATATACAAGACTGCGGTTAGGAAAGCCTTGCAAAATGGCTTGTTAAGTTTCTGTATGTGCTACTTATTTCTGGTAGCTGTGGCGTATATATCACTTACCTGCGCAAACGAGCTGCACGAAGGCATGTCTAGCTTATCAAGTGAAGAACTGGTATTTGATATGCTGTATGGTAGGTGCTGTCTTACTGTTGCTGGTCAGATGCAAAGATGTTTTCAGTCCACTAGAGGCCAAGCAGTCTGAGAATGTTGGTTGTCTCTTACCATAGCTGAAACTATGGTAAAAGTTATCACCACTTGCATCTTTTCCATAGTAATATAATTTTCTATGAACTTTAATGATTTAATTTCATTTACTATCATTGAAATATTTGGAAAACATTCCCTTGTTCTCTCATCTGTGTGAAAATTCACATCCCTTTACCCCAGTAGCTAGACATAATTTTTTTGTGAATAATATTTTACGTGTCTCATTTTGAGTTCTTTATTTGTCCTGGCTGTGAGAATTGTATTTGCATAATTAGCATCAATAGTGTTTCTATATTTCCTTCACTGTTTGACATAAGTCAAATATAATCAATAAGCAGCAAGTAAATATTTGTATAGTATTCCCACTTATAAGCAGTTTAATGTTGTTTTTATTATTTTGTTTATATTTTCTCTTTAAGTTGCAGTAGATTATACCACGTTTCTTAAAATTCTTGACCAAAGTGTGTAAACCTAATCTTTTTATAGTATTTATTGTACATACCTCCTTTCATGCTGAGGCATGGAAGAATGATGTATTTTTCTTTGATCTGAATACATGATCTTCTTTGACATAATTGGTAATTGCACAAGTATCTTTGAAGCTTAGACATTTTTATTCATTCACAGATGTAAAAGATGACTTTAGGCGACCTTGTCTGAAGAAATTGATCTTGGAAATGCTTTATCAACTTAGTCCCCTGAGAAAATATGCACATAAATGTAAATATATATACAACCACAAAAATTATGCATATACACAGAGAGCTAATTATATATATATATACATGCATAAATATAGAACATGCAAAAAGCATTTGAAAATAGAAGAAAAAACAATTTCAAAATCGGGAAAAAGCACATTTAAGGTGGCTTTAGGGGCAGAGGGAGATCTTAAACGCTAGGAATATATGTCATATGCCATTTGCTAACTTTAAAAAAAAAAAAAAAAAGAATTGAAAACAAACCCCACTAATTCCATGCTGTCAGAATGTACTGATATCCAGATGTGTGATAAATGTCTTTCACTCCTTTTCCCAAGTACTTGCCACTAGAGTTTACAAAGTGGTTTTAGCAGTGACTTGTCCTATGTGTACTAGCCACTAGAGGGGGGATGAGACACATGTTTTGCCACAAAGTTTTGCAGATATTTGGTTGCAGCAGTCTTGAGATTCTAGACAATTTTCTTCATTTATAGGCTGTGTAGAGTATGGTCTTATGGCTAGTCATCTGCAGTCTTCTAACTTTGTGTCCTTGGGTTCTAATCCTCATTTCAAATTCATAGAATCACAGAACAAGTTAGGTAGGAAAGGACCTCTGGAGGTCATCTGGTCCAAATACTCTGGCCCTCAAAGTGAGGCCAGGTTCACAGGTAGAGCCAATTTCCAAGCTTGAGTAGGTTGCTCAGGGCTGTACAGGCAGGTTTTAAGGGTCTCCAAGCATGGAGATTCTACAGCCTTTCTGAGCAAACGCAATCTAGGGTTTGACTACCAATGTCCACGGTTATAATTTTTTTCCCAAAATTTAATTGGAATATCCTTTGTCACAACTGGTATCTGTTGCCTTGCAACCTTTCATTGAACACCATTGAGGAGAGGCTGTCTCTGTCCTCTCTACACCTTCGCACTGATTAGTTGAATACTACCGTAATATCCATCCTTAGCCTTCTCTTCTTAAGACTGAGGAAGCCAGTTCCTTCAAAGTGTCCTTGTATGTCATCTGCTCCAGGCCCCTAGTCATCTTGGTAGCTCTCTGCTGGACTTTATCCAGTATATTAATGTCTTTCTGGGCAGCCCAAAACGAGACGTGGTCCTCGCAGTGTGGTCTCACAAGTGCCAAACAGAGAGGAAGAACCACTTTCTTTAACCTGGTGGCTACGCTTGTTATTATAGCCCAGTAAGCAAATTTCCATCTCCCTCTGCTACTCTACATCTCTATTTCTTGCTTCTACTTTTTGTTTGATCGTTAGTCTTCTCCAAACCTTTCAGCCCACCCTGGCTTCCACTGTCAGCTTTTTTCATGGTCCTATTCTCTCCATCTTATCTCCTCTCTGCCTGTGTCCAGATTCCCCTCCCCACTTTCTTCCTGCACTCTTCTCCGTACTATGTGAAGAACATTCATCATTGTATGCAAATGATTCACATACAAAAAGGTTAGTGTTAGATGTTGTCAAGGAGTAAGAGACCTGTTTCAAATATAAGAAAAATCAGGTCTGAGTTTTTAAAAGTTGTTGGCATTCTACCACAGTTTTTCTCTTCCAAATAAAGGCTTCCATTGACTGCCATCAGTGACAGTTGCAAGCACACTGCTATGTGAAATGCAGGGTGAATACAACTGCAGAGATCGTATTTCACCATATTTTTCATGGAATTGTTTACCAGTTCTCCGACACGGTTCTTGATTCTTTATTCTCAATGAGGTGCACAGGGTTCTGTCAGAGGAATGGGATTTATTGCTTCAAGTTGTATATGGAATAGATTTATATGGATTTATAATAGATTTATGTATGCTTTATATGGAATAGATCAGAAGGATTGCTGAAATGAATGGAATGTTTCTAAGAGGTTGAGATGCACTGTAATGTTATCACAGTATTTATTTTCATTTTTTTCTATACTCCACCCATTTCCCTGGCCAGAATGTGAAGTGGTATTTTTCCCTATGTTCCATACTATGTAGCTGAGCAGAACATGTATTTCCAGGCAGAAAGGGATCTGCTTAGGGAATAGGTTTGAGCTAATGCAAGTGTTCTCTGGGTACGATGCATAGAGGCATATAAAAATGCTGTTATTTGAACATAATCTCTAAATATACTTGCAAAAATTTGTAATATTACAAATTATAATTCAGTCACATTCAGTTAGAGGATCTCAGTAATTCTACCACAGTTTTAAGGATCTCTTGAGATGACCAGATGTATCTTTTAATGTACCTCCCATTTGACAGTCTGCAGCATCGAGTCCTGAGCTACAAACATTAGGTGAATTTAGCCCTATAGCCTCAAGAAGAGAGAAGACGAGGAAGACAAGCAAGTGAAATTCTCTATTTAAGTGGTTTAAAAATCCTTTTTAAAAGTGAAAATAAAATATGTGATTACAGTGATGCAACACAAAAGTAAAGCATATCACATAGCATCTATTCCTAGTCACTGTTATGAGACAGGACTCTATGTGAACTATGTGAACCTGTGGTATGACCAGTGTGGAAATTTGTGTAAGTTTACTCCAGGTTCTTCATATGGGAGAGAAGTGAGGGAAAGAATAGTAAAAGTCAGTCAAAAAATGAAGAATTACCAGTCAGTCTGCTTGACAGGCTGAGCCAGGAATTCCCTTCTTCTAGGTCATGATAGGGTTCAGAGTTGAGTCATTTGGCTTTCATTCTTATTTGGGAAACAGGATTGTTTGTGTATTTGTGAGGGTTCAAGAGCAGTTGTTGACTTAGATACTAAAACTGAGACTTTCTGCATGTATGACAGCTATGTTAGTGCTGTAGTCTGCAATCCAGAGCTCTGGACACTATTGCAAATTAAAAAGTAGGTATAGGAATGGAATTAGGTGGGATCTTTGTTCAAGTACATAAAACTTCACAACGTGCAGAATAAGGAAGAAATAAAATACTGCAGGTAACTCTGAGTAAATATACTTTTCAGCAAAGACAGCTACAAGAGCTAACTTATTTGATGGCATAAGTATGCCGCAAAATTATTGGACAACTGCTACATTGTTAGCACCTATTATTTGTAATTACTGTTATTTCTACAGACATTCCTATGTTTCTGTTGTTGTTACTGTGAAATAGGCATGCAGTTAACTCACATCACCGATATAAGCAGTCTGAGCTCTTCACCTGTGGCTACATTTACTTCCTAGTATGTGCTATATTAATTTGTACAGTGCAGTCCACAAACTCAGCAAAATTACAAGTCTAAGCTGTAAAGATTTTACTCTTTTACAGAAATAGGTTTAAATTGAAAATCTGCTAGTTTCTTTGACCTTATAAGATCTAAGAATATAAATATGATTAGGTATTTTAAAAAAAATTAAATGTGCACATAGTAATGTCTCTTCTCATAAGATTCTCAAGGTTATAGTTTAGGAAAGCATTCACACATCCCAGTTCAAGAAGAAAGAAAAGTGCTAAAGGACATGCTGTAAAAGAATCTTTCTTATCTTAGGGCTGTGTGTGCTTTTGCATCTTGAAAGAATTATAGGTCCATACTTCTATTTTTCAAAAAAAAGGTTGTCATCCCATTTTATAGAGGGCAAAAGTGGAGCAGAGAGATGAGAAGTAATTTGCACAGTCATATAAAATAAGACCTTCACAAAAACAGGCTATTAACCCAGATTATGTCAATTCCATTCTTATAGTTTAACAACTAAGTACATTTCCTCTTTTAAAACGCATTAAACTTGTATAGTTTTGATTTTTTAATAAATCTTTAAAAATGTTATTTGTGATAAAATCCTAAACTTCAATTTACCCTTTTTTCGTCTCTTTGGCAAATGTTATTATTATGTTATTTTTTGCATATACTAGTATGCTCAATAATATTTCAGAGATAGGCAAGGAATAATATTGGGCATTGCTAGGCTGCATTCGTATAAAGCTACGTTAGAAACAAGCAGTGATTGAGAGAGAAAGCACTGAGATGATTCAGGTTTATGATGTCATACTTAAAAAGTTATTCTAGAGAGAAATTCAGAGAAATCTTGAGCTAACAGTGTTCTAGGTGTAGCGGTCCTGTATTATAAAGATCCTTCATTTTACATCATCTCTGCTGTTTACATAGAACACCTGAATTAAAAATACTGCACCTTTTAGTGTATGTCAATTACAGTGGAGCAATTTTTACCCAGAAAAAAAAAAAACCAAACAACTGGTCTGCCACATATAACTTTCAAATATGTTAGGTCAAAACCTCAATTGTTATAAATCAAGATAGAGTTGTGGAAATATGTCTCATGGATGCTTCGAATTTCGTCTGGTGGATGTTTTTCATGTTTTAGTTGAAGCACAGTATGCAGCTATTTTGATCATATATTTCACTAAGTTCTCATATCAGTACAACCGTGATGTCATCAGAAGAGAAACTGCTTCTCAGAGTGGTATTTCTTACTACAATGCTGTCCAGATTTATGCTGTTTGCTGCAGTAGGTAATAAAAATATCAAAGACTTACAGTGAATATAACATTAAGGTTGAATAAGGAAGTCGTATCAGATTTTGGAGAACCGTGTTTCTGGCAAGCGGTGACTATATTTCCTGTCTACCATGCCAAGTCTTGTGTTCAATAACGGCATATTGCCTAAGGAAAAGATGAAGAAAAGCCATTCATACTGAGGAACAAATACTGAAACGTTGTACAGTTAAGGTGGCTGTGGTGGCTTGAAGGAAAGAAGCTATAATTCATAGCAGAAATGCTCCTTCGTCTCCCAGATATCAGAAGGCATCCCTGCTATGTCCCAGCACCCTGCTGGGTGAGAACAAGGAGTGCCTCTTTCCTTCCTTCCGCCCTTCTTACCACATCCTGCTTTCCATGGGAAGGAGAACTCCTGGGTGATTGAGCCGGATGGGAGCCACCACTCCTGGTAATAGTAAACGTAACCAGAAACTCAAAATAGGGCAAATTTTGGGTTCAGTCGTGCTAGAAATTTACTTCCTAACTTCCCCTCTGAGTCACTCCCCCAAAAACATGGGGCTATGGGCGATGCCTTTGTTGGCACCAGTTCCCTTTTGTTACCATACTAACCCTTCATATGCAATTCAAGGCTGTTTATTCCACTTAGTTTAATGTATTCCATCTTGAAAGCTTCCTGAAATAGCTTTGGAAAATAAATTAAAATCTAGAATGACTTTTTGCAGTGTGGAAGGTAATGGCTATTAAAAGCTGAGTGACAGGGTGCTTTCCTGCCTGTTGTCAAATGGAAATAGAAATTAAATTTAGCAGAGTTCATGAGTATTGCTACACTAAGGAGCTCTCAATCGGTAGTAAAGTAGATAGGAACTGTCATGCCCATTTGCAACAGAAACTGGGATCTGATGATACAAATTTGCCTTCAGCCTGCTCTCCTTGAACCAGCCTAGTCCCTGTCAGATTCATGTGCCATTGCACACCTAATAACAGTTGCAGTTAAAGACTCTCCGAGTTCCACTCAGGCTTCCATGTTTTAGTATATAGTATCTTCCCTGTTTCAAATTGAACTGAGTTTCATTATGTGTTTAAGGTTTAGCTCAGTGTCACTAAAATGCTGGTCTTTCTGATAGTGAAAGAGGTTTACTGGATCATTTAAAATTCTGATGTTCTAAAGCATAAAGTTTTTGCAGTTACTGCATCTTCTGTCAAAAGTCACAGATATATCCTTAAGGATGGCATTAAAATCTTCTTTCCACATCATGAGCATTTAACTCATCATAATTTGTCCTGATATCTGGAGTTACTAAATGAGAAACACTCTCTGTTTCTTTCACTAATGTTCAGAAAAATTTCTATAAGGGAGAGATTTATTTACTGAGCTGGCTTATCAACTTGAAATAATGCACTGAAAAGCTTGTGAATGCATTTATGATAGTTTGGAGAAGGTAAAATCGGCAATTTGTCTCCCAGATATTGCTAAGTCAAATGGAATTAGATCCTGTAGGCTACATCTCCATGGTGATTGTAAATATAAGTTGGCCATGATTTTAAAAAGGGATTAATGCTTGTGGGTTGCTTCAGTTTTTGCATAGCCAACTTGAGTTAAAGGCTCCACTACAAAATGTTTTATTCAGAGATTTTAGACTAGATTCTCAACATTTTCACATGCATCCTTTCTTTATTTTGGAAATTCTGGTTGTTCATTTCTGTAGTATTATACCCTTATGCAAAACTTTTGCATTTGGAATTAAATGGTGCTTATTTTAGCATTTTAATTTCTTTCTCTAGAAGCACTTTCAAGTACTTACATTCTGTGCTAACATTAAGCAACAGCTTGTTCTCTTTGTTCTGTGGCAACGTGAAATTAAAAAGCGGCTTTGCAAGCAGCTACTCCAGTAGATTAAAAGCAAATGATCCAGTTTTCTGATGCAGTTTGAATCATGTTGAAAAAGTGAACTCTTAGTACCTGTTGTAAAAGCATTGAATTTGATTTAAAAGGCAACAAACAGAAATAGTGCGTTTTCTTCTCTCTTCAGGTGAGCTCAGTTCCTGCTTCTGAACAGTGCTAAAAAAAAAGACCTGAAACCAAAACTAACTGATTCAGTAAAGCAGAAGTCTCCTTAGTGGCTTGAGCTTCTATGGCAGCTCTGTGCTGGCATTTGATCATTCGACTGTAGTGATTCAATCATTCCACACAGCTAATTTAGTGTGTTTCTTCATTCACGTCACAGGAGATTAAGTGAAAGTCTTGACCAGTGCTTGCCTGCGTAGGCAGACTGAACTAATCTGTATTCCTGCGTGCAAAGAATAAGGTCCTGGCTTGTGATCAACCTTGTTAGCAACCACAGGGAAATTCTCAACGTAATTTGAAAGTCGGAAATTTTGGGGGTGGAAAGAGGGGAGATTATAAGAAACATTGCATAGCTTCCTATTAAACGAGAGGAAGATACTAGGCCAATCAAAAACCTCCTAGTTCAAGAAGCTTTGTATTAAATAGAAAAATTTATCATCATAGTTTCTTTTTACAGGACAAGATGTACGGCAGGGACACGCTTTTTTTCAGTGAAGCAGCTGAGTCAGCTTTAAAGATGAATTTGGTTACAAGAAGAAAGAAATTGAGAAGGAAGCTAGGTAACAACAAGCAATTAAATGTAAAGAAAAGTACCTAATAGCACAGGTTTGGGTATGGTAGTACAGCTGCCAAATGGCTTTACTGAAACAGTTTCATGTTACTACTATTAATAGTACAGAAAAAAAGATACTCCTGTATTGCTTTCTCATACTTTTGTAAATTCTCTAGAGTTGTAAATGCGTGTTGTGCAACTGATATATTGCAGACAGCCATCTTGCAAAGAGTTTTAGGACAGCTTTTATGGTGACAGTTCAGCTGAACTACTTTGTTGTGCAGTATTATGTTGCTACTATGGTACTTAATGGTTGTTAACTGAGGATGGACTGACACTCTCTGTGCAAATATGATAGTAAATATTTCAAGACCCACTAAAAAGCCCAGTGGAAAACAAAACTATTGTAAGAGAGAGAATGCTGATGAAAGAAAAGAAACGGTCCTTTGTACAGCCTTAGCAAGTCTTTGCATTTTCCTTCTTTTCTACTCATTTCCAGCTTCAGTCCTGTGTTTAATGCTTTTGTGTCCTTAATGTCTTTTTTTCCTGTGCTTCAAGCTGAAACATGCTCACAGAGTCTGTAGATTCTTCAGTATGATCACTCCCAAACATTTTGTAAAACAATCATAATAAATTGCCCCTCATTTCCTCTTTCCTGACTGTAAGAAGCAAGAGAAGAGATAGGTAGATAAAAATAGCATTAATACTGACACAGAGTTCTCCAAGGTAACTTTGTGACCTGATTGTTGTTGATGTCCTTTCTCTCCCTTCTTAATCATTTTTTGTTTAAGATCCCACTGCATCATAATGAATTTATACTGGTATGTTTTTCAGACCAAGAACTATGCTTGTGATTCTTGGCACATTTGGACGTAATTTGTTTGAATGATAGTTGCAGTCATATTTTATGTCTAGAAATTGCTTATATTCGAATCACTGCTATTGTAGGTTTTATTTTCTAGAGTAACAAAAATAGAACAAACTTCACTTGATAAGGTGTTCTGTATTAAAACTATGTCATTGGTCTCAGGAAAAATGTTATTGTTCTTAATGAAGGAGCTTGCAAATAGTCTGGAAAGTATTTCATTAAGCACACAGCAAAAAGCTATTAATATTCTTTTGTCTTCTCTGACAGGCAAATTTTATGTCACAGCAAGTGCAATGCTCTTCTTGAGCTTCTTTTATGATGTGACTTCACTGATATTTGTCACTTTTGAGTATTATGGAAAGTTCGGTCATTTGTTCAGATGTTTTACCTAGACTCTGGCCTCTAACAGATTGAAGGGTAATGAGAGAACCAAAATCTGGCCCGAGCATACTGAATTACATAATCTTAGAGAGAGAGGGGAAAAGAAATACAAAACAATCTTTTTTCTATGGCTGTTTAGCCATTTCTCCTGTGATTGAAGCCTAAGAAGAGCCATTTCAGTAATTTATTGATGAAATAGATTAACAGAACTTTTTAATGTGTACATGTGCTGTCACAGCTTTGGATAGTAAATGCATTTTGCAAGACTGCATTTATCAAATATGGAAACTTGGACAGATGTGGTGTATACCAAAATCTTTAAAGCTGGAAACACTATAAAAGAGGAGGATTAGAAAATAGACTTTTTATCTCAAATTGCTAGTAGCCTTTCAAAGGTGAATAAAATTCTCTGCGATGAAGCCACAAGACTAATATTAGATTACTTGGTCTTTCAGATGGTGAAGATCACTTGATATTATTTATGGAGCAGCTGGCTCCTGAATTATTGGATATAACTGTTAACAAAAGACTCTATTCATAGTGAAAAATCTGCATCCTGTCACAATAAAAGTGCCATCCAAAATCCCAAATGAATGGATAGAAAACAATTATTTTTAAGTTGCTAAGCTGCAGAACAAGATAGAATCTTGCTGAGGTGAACAAATGATAAAGATCCTCTACAGAAAATTCACATAGAATTTTCTTTTCCAACAGTGAGTTCAATCATCCAACAAAATGCTGTCTTACACCAGTGAAAATGACTTAGAATAAGAAGTAGATTGAAGTTATGTTTCTTCTTCCTACAGAAAGCACATCACTATTCCAAATGAAAGCTTGCTTTTTATTTTCGGTTCCCCTTTGAGGGGTCTATGCCAAGAAGACTCTGAGGAAAAGACACATATGCACCAGTGTCTAATAGGCTTTCCCAGTCCAGCCTGGAAAGCAGGACTCACCTGCAACATCAGGGCTAGTCCCCTACAAATCTGATGGTTCTGGTGACATGGTCGTGTGCTGTGAAGGTGTTACTGAACAGTATTCCCATTAGTCATTCAAAATAGTAGCACTGAAGGTGAGGGGATGCCCTCAATTGGAAGGAGGGACTTCTTCAAACCAGTCTTAATTTCAGAGCCTGGATACTGGAGGGCTCATCAGATACCAAGGTTGTGCTCTTGACCTGAACCACATGCCAGCCTTTCTCTGCTGAGTGCAAAGAGAGCCTCTAAAGACTAGCTTCCTAACTAACGCACCAAAATTCAGTGACCTGGGTTAGGCACTATGAAAACCTAATCAAAACCTTGGAGTTGCAGCAAAAAATTTAAAACCAAGGTAGTTAGTCCATGGAATTGGGAACAGAGGGTTTTCTTGGGTATTCTGGTCCCAGATCCTTATGCTCCTTTCGAAGGATTTCTAGTAATGTTGTCCCTAATAAAAGTATCCACCCTTTGTAAAGGAAAGTATGTGGCCCTGTTGTTTAAATGCAGTCTTCAATGAGGTGATGAATGTTGGTAGAACCCTACAGTGTTCTACTGGTCTTGGAAAACTAATACATTTGTTCAGTGATTTTTTTTGTGCTCAAATCTAAAGTCATTCTTGGGCAGATTTTCTGGTATGCACAGGGACAGCACTGTGTTATTTTATTAGTTTGTGACTGACTATGATAGTCCCAGCCCCAGGCTGAAAAGAAATTGCAATCACAGTTTCAGAAAAATCAAGCGTAATCTTCATTGTTAATGTCATAACGAGAGAAAACTATCTGATAAACTGGGTGCATTCAACAAATTGTGAAAATCTCATTCTTTGGACTTCCTAAAAGACATAAATGAGGATATAAACACAGGTAGGTCAGATCTGCATTTTGGATACCTTAGGGATGGAATGTGCAACCCACTGCGTACCCCAGCAGCCTCCAAAAGTCTGACCAAAGTTATTTAAAATGTTCTGCCTAAACAATCCAGCAAGTATTGGAATAATAACAATAAATTTTTTTTAAAAGTTCTGAAATGGTAGATGGCTACAAACATTGACAATGTGCATCAGATTAAAGCTTGCATCAAATCATTAATTCTCAGCACTTGAAAATTACTCAGGCCAAGTGTACTTATATCAGTATCCTGTTTCCAGCAGTGAGCAAACTCAGAAGCCTAGGGAAACATGTAAAAATTGTGAAAGCTTGCAATGAAACTTTCCATAATATTCCCTCAGCTTCTAACCATTTGCTTTAGACTGGGTTCCTGGACAAGGACTGCATTTGACAGAAGTGGTGTCTTTATATTCAACGGAAGGATGAATTTTCACCTATGGACATTTTCAGTTTTCTGTTTGAACCTCTAAACTGTTAACATCCACAAGATGGCAAGGATGTCCACAGATTAATGAGATATTACATGAAGAACTGCCTCCTGTTTGTTTGAAACTTGTGCTTTGGCAGCTTCATTTGATGGCCTTTTCACTCTGTATTACAACATGAAGAACTGATCCCTTTTCACACCCTCTGTGCCATGATTTCAAAAGTCACTTTTGCAACTTGATGAATTCTGGCCTATTTAACTGGGTTTTTTTTCTGTAGAAACATTTCCAGAACACTGATCATCCTCACTGCCCTTTTCTAGTTCTACTGAATCACTTTGAGATGGTGGAGCAAACCTGCATGCAGTGTACCAGATGCAGGTGGGCCATTTATTCAAGTAGTGACCTAAGGAAGTTCTGTCTTGTTCTTTATTCCATTCCTGATAATTCTTAACATTGGTGGTCATTCAGTTGACATTTTCCTGGAAAGACAATAGCTGTAGGATCTAGCTACTAAGTGGTAATAGTTAGCTTAGAGGTGATCTTTTAATGTGTAAATTTAGGAATTTTTTTCCCCCACTTGTGTCACTTTCCATGTATATGCACTGAATTTCTATACTTATACTACTGCTCAATCTGGTAAGATCTTTTTGCAGTTTTTTTGCAGTTTGGCCTCATTTATTACCCAGTAGAACATAGTATCATTGGCAAACTTTAGGTGAGTTCATTACACACCTCTTTTTCTTGATCATTTATGAAAATGCTTAAGAGCATTGTTCCCAGAAAAGATCTTTGATTTTGTGGGTGGTTTCTTTCCAATGCGAGAACTTTCCTTTTCCTGTTTTTTAATCAATATTATATCTGGGCAAGTGTCTTCCCTTTTTGTCCTACTGCTTTTTTCTTTTGTGAGGAACATTTTCAGAATAATTTTGGAAATCCAGGTAGAAGTTCAGTAAAGTAGATGGATCTTCCTTCAAGTAAAGTGGATCTTCCTTATCCATATGGTCATAAACCCCTTCAAAGAACACATGCTGCATAATGAAGCATGACTTCCCTTTGCAAATGCTGTGTTGGCTGTTCCCCAATACTTTATATTTTATCTTCACATCCACTATTTCTGTTCTTACAGGTCTGTAAAATTCTTGTGGAACCTTTAAAAGTCAATGTCACATGCATCATATTCCAGGCACGGTACCAAGGCCATGCCCCTTGCTTTATATTTCCTTGTTCCTACATCTCTCAAAGTATTTCAAAGTGAAAGCAGTCATTTTTCATGTTTGTAATGCTTCCAGAGTAGTCATCTGCCTTCCTGAAAACATGCAGAAATTTGCCTTTCACAAATGCTAGCATAATACTCTATGCCACTCCGCAAGCTACGTGTTATCACCAGGTTTCCGGTATGACACGTCACACTGATTTCACTGTTAAAACTTGTCAACAATGGCTTCTACTCTGTAATTATGTAAAAATTGAGCTATTTACAAAGCAGGTTTGTATCTATTTGAGTTTGTGTGCAAAATTACATTTTTTATTTTCACCGGCGTGCCTAAGCCAGTGCTGCTAGGAGAGAGGGGACTACGTTATATTCCTTCATGCGCACCTTCTGTGTTGACTGAGTTCTTACAGACCATGTTTAAGCAAACTTACTTGTCATGTGGTTGTTTGGCATGTGCAAGGCTGATGGTGATAGGCAAGACAGAAGAAGCCTAACAGCTCATTAAAGTATGCATCCAGTTTGCATTACCAATGGTTGTGGTGGGAGAGGGAATCAATAGCAACTATCTATATTGGACTTCACTACAGAAGAATAAACATTGAGCACTACTGTGCTTGAATTACTGCATAGAGCAGAGATGTACCAACAGTAGTGATAACAGCTGTAATAAAAACTCAGCTCTTCATAAGCATTTGCCAAAAGAAAAAATAGTTTCCTAGTCATAGCAACAAAAATTACACCTGGTGAAAGGGGGAGTGTAATTTCATCTCACTCACCAGTAGGTGGAGAATTGGGGCACTGTGATCCTTTGATGTTGCTGTTATGTATGTCAAACAAATTATATGAGTACGCTTTGGTCAGGTCATTTCTGTAGTTAGTAAAATCTTACCTACCATAGTAGATCAAACGGAAACATGTTTGTGCCATTGCTGAAAATTCATGTTTTCTTAGGTAATGATTGTGCAGTTATTATATATTGTATTATTTTCTGTCAGTCAAACATGCACTGGCACAATCATAGCCATTCAGCTTACTGTGGTTTTACTGAAGGGCTGACCTTTTGTCGGAACATTTTTATTTTCTGTGGTAATAGTTACTACTTTATTTTTGGAAATATTTATCTCTAACTAAAAGAAAACCTAGTGAGCTAATTAGTTGATAGCAAGTTTACTTGCTGTCCATTTAAATAAAATACGCCTTATCAATTCATAGTCTTGAGACACACTTTTGAGAGATAAGTGCCTGTGTTTAAATTATAGAAGGCCTCCTAAGGGTGACTTAGGGTATGTAAACCCTGACAAGTGTACTCCTCATTACTGCAACATTAATGTCTGCCCTTTTCCTCCTTTATCAAGCCCCAACATGCTCTCAGAGGTGTAAATTTGCTAAGCACAATGATGGATTTGCAGTAATGTTTTTTCCCTCTCCATCTGCACTATCTTATATTTGTTGCTATAAGCAACAGTCCTTTGAATTGCTGTATTTATAAAGCTTTAAAATAGGACAGATTGGAGCATATCGTCTTTGGGGCTGGCAATTTTTCTCCATTTTGTCCACAAAAAAGATGGCTTGTGGCAGGGTATGCTCCCTCACCTGGATTTACAGTAGTCTTTTGTTCCCTCCAAAAACCCAGAGTTTGTTTGCCCTTTCAAGGACAAATCTCTTTAAAAGTGGCAAAAGGAGGAGGCTGTATGTCAAAACTCATTAAATGTGTCAGCTGTGATAATCTGTTGCAGAGGTCTTTCTAGCTCTGTATCCTCAGCATCCATGTTGGAATGTGGAAACCTTGGCTTTCTTTTCTCATGCTAAGGAAGTTGCAGTCTGGTCAGAGTCCTTATAACTTCAAACTCAGATGTTATCAAGATAAGACCTCCTTCCATTTAAGTTTTAGGAAATTATTAATATTTCCCTGAAGTGCCAACACCAAGTGTGAATGACCATTTGGTTTCATTGGTTCATTTAAAAAGGAATTCAAGAATGGCTGCATTTTCACTGATGGTTGTGTCAGCTTTTTATTTCATAAACAGGCAATTCAACTGTGACGTAAGAAAAACTAATTTTCTGAAAAAATTTGGGGCATCTTACAAAATTCCTTTGCTTTTCATGCACCTTCAGCTGTGGACCATAAACTGCAATAACAACAGTAGTTTTAAAAGATGTTTAACCAACTGTGTTCATCTAGAAGACAGTTTACTAGAAAGTAGCAGCCATCTCTTGACTGGATGTACAATTCAGGAGAAAATAAACATCTCGGTCAGAAAAAACAACTTTACTAATTTTATAATGTCCAGAGAATATGATTATAATGAAATATTTCCAGAAACTCTATCTATGAAATCATTATATATTTATATCTGTACCCTTTCATGACTTGTTCCAGATATATTATTTCAACATGAGCAGTATATGCAAATATGAATTTGTAATTTTAAGATTCATAATTACATCTTTAATATAATTATATTAACATATTTTTTAAACATTAATATATACATCATTTTATTTAAAAGGGACACTGGGCTTGAATACATGAAAAACAAGCATGAAAGAGCTTTTATTTACTTTGTCATGGAAAGATAATTTGAATTGAATTAAGTACGTTGGTTTCAATCCAAAGTGCAAGAGAATCTAAGTGTTAAAAAATTGTTAAAAGACTGTGAATCATCCCCTTCATAAATGATAAATTACCCATTTTTACTTTGGTAGACTCGAAGTTTGTTCATCCTTTATAAAATGTTACACCTGTTCAATAAAATGAAAAAATAGCATAGTATTTCAACGGGGCTTTTGAAAAGACTGTAAGGGGCAATGAATATAGGTATTTTTATTTCAGAGATTCTGTGTCTAAAAGAAGACCTTAGATGAGAGATCATGTTATCTGTAATTGCTTCTTGTTTTATCTTACAAGCTTCTTGTTTTATCTTACAAGTAGCTAATCCTTTTTCTGATATAGCAGCTTTTCTTTGTCATACAGAGAGTGTGTAGTTTGGATGATGCTTAGAAAAATCAAGTCAAATATGCTTATGAAGCTTGGCTGCTCCCTAGCCTTGTTCTCTCAAAAAGGCCTGCTTTAAAAACAAATGAAGAAGAAAAACAACAATGAGAGGGAGAGCGATCTGGTTTTCATTGGTCTGAGCTTGCAGGAAGAACTGCAAATGGGTACATCTGAGTGAGCAGTTCCTACCCCAGGGAGCTTCCTACTCTGCAAGGCCTTCTTGGAAATACAATTTCTGGTACGTGAATTATGTAGGCTTACCAAGTTTTCTTCCCTTATGCCTTCCCTAGACCATATCTACTGGTGGTTTGGTTTCTGAGGAAATTGAGATTTGGTCATCTTATGTTGTTGATGAGTAGAGTGTATAGGTATACAGAGAAGGATCCTTGTGGGATGATGTGGGATGTATGTGGTACGTCCTAAAGAATGCACAACTTGGAAAAAAATTCTCCCATTCCTACCCCTGCTGCTCACATCTGACTCTATTAAAAAACATGCTTTAGTCCATGAGCTAAAGCAAAGCATTTTCTGTTATCCTGCTGGATTCTTCTGAGCAGGCTATTGTCTGTTATCATTGGGAATTTTGAAGTGCATAGTATTTTTCAGGGATCCTTCCACCAAAACTGGTCCAACTGGTCCAATGTCAGTATAGTTATTTTTCCAATAGCAAACATATGCTCACCTGTCTAAGTACTAACATAAATAAATTTTATCAACATGGAGCTCAGAGCGTAGCATGTCTTGCTGTCTCTTGCGTTACCATGACCAAACTGCTTATTGTATCAAAACTAGCTCAAAAATATCTGAGTTGTGCTGCAGTCTATAAGACTGATTGCAATCTAGACAAAACCAGTAGCAAGTTTGTCACAAGTTTTAAGTTTTGCACTTAAGCACTTAAGCAGTTCTGAAGTTTTGCACTTAAGCAGTTCTGAAAATACTAGTTTACCTTAAACTGAGATTATTTTCTGTTGATAAATGATACTATAAGCAAGGTTCTTATCCCCTGAGCTAAAATGTGTTTTCTTTGATTGCTTTATTGAATTCCTGGTATCATGTTCCATACTTACTTCTTTTCCTTCCACCCTTTCTCACAAAGCCCTATTTTAAGCCAGTTATCTTTCTATTGCCATTTCATCCCCCATCATCACTACTCTTTCAGTCTCTAAAAAGAGGTCAGTGACATAGCACAAAGCTTTCTGTCTCAGGGACTACGTTATATATTGTTCTTTGCACCAATATTGACATACTGGACAGTGTATAAACTGGCAAAACAAACAATGGGGGAGAATATTCTATGAAATGGATTCAGGTTGCAGGTTTTTTGTGTGTGTGACAAGGAAATATTTGGATGTGAGAGCAAATGGCATGCATGGGCAGTACTCAAAACAGCTTACAACCTTGCTTTGTGCAATACTGTTCCACATGTGTATGCACTTTATGACTCTTTTTGTCTATATATTCCTCTAGAAATTGTAAAACCTGTTCATCCAGCCTCTGTCCGATAACAATGTGAGAGAGTTGCTCTGTCAATAAGTAAATGTTTTTAAAAGGCAAAATAGAGTTACTTTTCAATTGGAAAGATAGAATGAGGGAGATGGGACTTGGAAATGTGGCATTTGAACTATTGATTGCAGTATTCCTGAAGGTGAGTGATGGTCAGCATAAAGCACTTAAAATATTTGATATTGCGCAGTAAAACAGGACAAGGTAAAAAGGCACTCATCATTTTTCCACAGCAATGTTTCCCTTTTCTCCCAGAATAAGTACAGCTAGGAATGCGTTGGTAGTTAGGTGTAATGTTTGTTCAGGATTTAAGTCATCTGAATGACAACATTTTTGCAAACCTATGCAGACAGGTGGAGTACTGTAACAATAGTAAGAAAATAAAGAAAGATTCCACCTCTTTTCCTAGGGAAATAAAAAGAACTTGCATTTGTTCCTAGAGAGGTAACATATAATGAGGCATATCATCTGGTAGGGTTTTTCTAAGCTACCAAGAAAACGGGGAGGAGAGATCATAAGATACTATCTTTTTTAGGCATTCAAATAGAGTAGCTTTCTAACAGTGATCTCAGTTGAATCAAGTGGAACGTAAACATTTCATCTCCTTTTGGTACCTCTGAACGTCTTATCCTACTAGTCTTGCATATGCCTTTCTAGATTTTTGAAAGTCTGGCATCTAGTCTCTGTGCTGAGATGATGAAGACTTGGTAAAAACAAACCTCTTCCCTTAAACCATGATCTATTCTGTGAGTAAAGTTAATTCTACAAAGGTCCACACCATCTTCTCAGTAGCAAAGAGAGTTTCTTCTAGTCCATGCTCTGTTCAGGTTGGCCATTTATTACATTCCATGGAGCTTTAAAAGTCAAAGGGGGATACTCTTTCTTAGAACTACCTAAGTACTGTTCTGTGTATACTGAAAAAATACTTTGCAAAATAGACTCTGAAGTATTGATTTGGTATAATGATACAATTTTTCTTGACCTTTTTGAGTGAAATTTATTTAAATCAGAAACACACATATACCGTTATCTATGCAAAAAACTGTCTAACCCACCAAGGACAATCCCTTGGTCGTGCAAAACAAAATTAAATGGAAATATCTGACAAATATTCCTACCAATCTAATTCAGCCCTGGCTGAATTCCATTTCTTATCCATCCCTTCATCTTGCAGTCAAAGTGAGCTCTGTTGAGGGAGCTCAACTGCATCTGGTATTAAAGCATTTCCTGCTTCAGTAACATTCTCCCCTGCTTTAGCTGGCTTTCTTTTCTCATACGCCTATACTGTGAATTGGGGTTTTGTTTCATTAATGCGTTGCTATCAAAACAGACTCCTAATACTCTTATGGTGCTGCTATTTAATGCAGAGATCACTGCAGTATGTGGGAAGTCCAATCAATAATCAAAGACCTATTGTTTTAGGCATTGTATAAAAAAAAGGCAGTGCCACCATGCAGAATTGTTTAAGAAATGCAATTGTTAAAAGAATCCTCAAAGAACCGTAATCCATTCCCCCATCCCCAAACCCAGCACATATCTGCCTCATGTGACAAAAATAAGCATGTATCTTATGAACACATAGACACACCAGCCAGTTCTGTACAGCTCTCTGGATAGTTAAAGGAACGTAAAATGGCTCAGTAATTGTTTTGTAACCAGTAAGATTAGAATTTCTGACCTCCTCGTGTGTGGCTGTCTGGTACTTGTAGAAAGTGAGTCATTGTCAAATTAAACTATGTTAACTTATTTGCAAATTGTGAAAACACAAGCAACTTGGGAAACGGAAAAGTAGGAAAATTATTAATCATCCTTCACTGCAGAAATTTGTTCCCTCTGCTGATGATGGGATGCAAACTTCAATTGAGTCTGAAAAGCTTGCTAACCTGAGACTAAAGAAACTGAGAAACCTATTGCAGTAGGCTCTGTCACATCACTACCACTATCTATGTAGCCTTGCACAGGCAAAACTGCAATGTAGTTTTTCCAAATATCCAGATTTTAAGTTCAGAGGCATTGTGAATTCATGTACCTGCATGTAACTAACTTAAAATACTAAAAGGACAGTTAAAATGGAGTGAAAAAGAATCCTTTATAAAATTGAAATAGCTGTGATTTGGAGAAATGCAGGTTGCACAGATGCTCTGTAGGATATAGAGGACATGAGGGCCCTGCAATTGACATCAAATTTCAGAGAATCAGTGTTTAACTGGGTCATTTAAAAAAGACAAACTGCTAATATTTTTGTGCTTCAGAAAAATTTAAGCAAATGCTATTTTGCATAATAGATGCTTTTTTAAAAAAAAAACAAAAAAGGATGTAGAGTGGTATTTGAGTTGGGATATTTATAATTTCTTCTGTATCTCATAACATGATTTACTTCAAAAACTCTTTTAACGTTGCTAATATGCTTGTATGGAATAATTAACCATAGCAGAGTTCCAAGATAAGGCTGGACAAGCGTGCTACAGAAATTGTTCTCATACCTTCCTTTTTGCATCAGAGAGAGACCTGACCTACAAAAGCATAGAATATCTCTGCCAAGTTTGTCGCAAAAAGGGTACACTTGCTTGCCATGCTGGTGAGCAACTTGTGACATAAGCAACAGCCCTACAAACACCATCCTCCTTGTTATTGTATATCATTCCCTCAGCTTTTGATTACAGTCTTAATAGCTTCCACTTCAGTATTGCAGATGAAATTGCCAATTATGGCACTTCAGTTCCTCTCTCTGTATGGAATGACACATTAATGAATTGGTTTGAAAACAGATATGATACCGGTTCGATATTTTACATGCAAAACCCTTTATCCACCAGGATTTCTGTGTTGTAATGAGTATGACCTCAAGATGCTGAGTGGATTTCAATAGTTTTCTGACCATCCCAAGTTGAAACTTGTCAACTGTATCTTTTTTGCCTTCAAAATGGAAGAAAGTATTGAGGAAAAATGTAACTATAGAAAAGGAGTTTTTAATTTTGGTAGTGAGCAAAGAAGAGGTAGGAAAGATAACAACTCACATAGATGGGGTAGATTGAACTGCTGAACTACAGCCAATCATCTCATGCGTTACCTTACCTGGACCTTTGGGAACTGAAGTAGATCAGCCCTCCTACTGCAAGGCACATGGTAGCAGTTCTATGACTTGGATCTTCTTTGACTTTCCTGAATTTGACGTCTGTTACAGATGTGGTACTAGGATATATTGACTGCTGGTTAAATCTAGTGGAGAAATTGCTACAGAACATCTTTCCTGAGAATTATTCCTGATAATAAATTCTTCCCAAATAAAAAGAAAATTGTGTTATTGGGACGTAACTGTGGATGGGGGGGTTCTCTGGAAAGGAAGTTTGATTACTGTTGCAATCAGGTTTGGTAAAGCACCTGGGTTACTGTATAATTTTTTGTTGACTTGGCCAGCCATAACATATCATGCTTATTGATACTGGGATTCAGGAAAGGTACTGCACAATAGTAATTCTGAGTAATGTATAGGAAGACTCCTGTTTGAGTTCAATAAGCTGGATATTGGTAAATATGGTAGCTATGTTTCTTGCCCTGATGTGTTTGTTTTGAATATTTCGACAGGGGTTGTAATCAGCAGAACAGTAGATACCAGTTACAGTTAAGACTTTTAAACACTGGTTAGAGGTTTGACTAGATTGTTAATCTTGTACTCAAGAACTTCAACTGAAAAAACTGCCTTTACAGAAAGCCAGAAAATAGTCAGCCAAGTAATAAATCTAATTTTTATTAGTCTAATAATGAAAAAAATTCAGATGAAAGCAAATCATGCTGAAGTCATTTGGTGAAATTCTATTTTACCAAGTTTTATGCAATTGTAATAGATATTTCTTTATAAAAGTCATCTACAATGAATGCAAATTATATGCAGTGATGTCATGATACTATGTCTTATACAAGTGCATTAAAAATCCTTAGCTGTGACTCATTCTGGTTGCAAATGTGAAATCAGGCTCACAACTTTAGTGCTACAGGCTACTCAGAAAAATGGTAGGAAAGTAAAAAACATCAAATCATACTTGTTTCTTGGACAGAAAGCCAGTATTCATTGTAGTTGCATGCAAAAATCAAGGCTTTTTTTCCTTAAAGTTGTTTTGTTTTCCAGCTAGAATTATTTTAAAAGAACAAGTATTGTGTCTTCTTTTTAGGAAAACTTACCCATTTATAATGCTGCCATAACATTTGTAAGTACTGAGTGAAGTAGTTTAATCGCTTTGGGCCAGAAATCTAATTCACAAGCTATTAATATAATTCATTCAGCATTCAATGTAGTGATTTGAATTTTCACAACAAAGCTTTGTTTCTTCAAGTCTTTACACTTGACTCATCACTTTGTTTTTAACTTTCTGATAAGAGGAACTTCAGTGAAGTCTGTCAGTTTAAATGAAGGTTCCTCCAGTCTGAAGATTTTTTTGCTAATCACAGGCTAGGTTTTATGGATGGGCAGTCTTACCACTCAAGTCATGTCTATAATGTGCCATAGTGTGAGAAGTTTTGAGTGCCAGCATATTTAAGTGAAAGCTATCATTCAGTGGTGGGTTCTGCATGACAATCAGCTGCTAAATACCTAGACAGTCATGGTTTGTCGAGGAAGTCCAGAACACAAAGTATATTTACCAAAAGCAAGCAAATGTGCGCATTTGATGTTTGTATTACAAGTGGCTGCTACAACAGGAAGTTACTCAAGTGCTGGAGCACTTAACCATTGTATTGTTCTGGTATTTTGTATTCACTAACCTGGAATGAAAGCATCTCTCATCCAATGTCTTCTTCTGTAATCTAGCAGACAGAAGCCAATGTTACAAATCAACAGTTCAGATCACAAAAGAACAAAGTGAACGTATTCAAACATTCAGCCAACATTATATGGTGACTGTGCCAGAGGCATTTATTGCGTATTTTCCCAGTGCATTTATTAATGACTTCCTCAAAGGCTTATGTTAGAAAAATCTCTGAATTATCCATCTCTGAATATGTCATTGTATAAATATTACTACATTTTAAATAGCAGGATTTTAGAGAAATGTTGTTAACAAATAAAGAACCAGAAAAGTCAGTAGCAAAAAAGTTCCAAATAGGAGATAAAATTTTCTAGCATGTTAGGAAGTATGTTTGCATGGATTGGGAAAATTAAAATGGAAAAGACCCTGTACTCATTCAAAAAAATTGTTGAAAGGAATTTTCTCATATCAAAACTTGATTTCTCTGTCACAGTAACTGGTTAACTATTTAAAAACTGAAAAAAGGCAAGAGCCATCTGAAGAAACAACTAGTGTTCTTGATAAATATTTTGAAGGTGATTTTCTTTCCTGGGGTTGTATTTGCCATTAGTGCAAAATTTACCAAGTGAACTGTCAAAACCAAGATGGATGGATATACTTAGGATACTGTCAGTTCTGTCATAAAGTCTTAATTAGGACTGTGAGTCATGCACCATGTAACATCCAGCATGTCATTACAAGCTTAAACAATAAAATTATTTTATGTAGCATATCATGAAGGTTCATCTCTTGGGAGTGTTTTCTGAATTCTATGGGACTTCTATGAGATTTGCTAGCCCAGAGACACTAAAAATCAGCTGTTCCTGTGCAAACTTGGTAGAAAATCTGCCCCAACTCATTTCATTCTTTGTGTAGGGGCACGTAAATGCACAAAATGCATAGATGAGCAATTTGTAGGTCACTTTGTGCATAAAGTGATCAGTTCGTGCCCCACATGGTCAAGTTTTAGTACATGTAGGTGGTTGTGTTCAGCTAACAAAACAAAGATCTGTTGACTGTGGACTTTCTCCAGATAGTAGCAAAAAAAATATTAAAACCCCAAACATTTTTTTTCACTAAGACGTACACATACTCAATTGCAATCTATTTACAAAACTTGCAATAACTGCAAAAAGGTGCCAACTTGAATAAAATGGAGCTTTAAAGTATGAAGAAACTGAATATGTGCATTTTGCTGTGTAGTGTTATCTTCTGGAAGGATTGTGAAATACAAACAAAAAAAGCCCCAAAGCTTTTAGCAGTAATGCTCAGCTGCATTTCCTTAAAGGCTAGAATGAGCTACCATTCAAAGCATGTTTTCCTTATGCTCAAAGTATGATCATGTAGGGTCTGCTAGGCTTCACATGCTTGGTTTTCTTCAGTGGGGTTTAGATACAGCAGATGAAGAATGGCTCCTAGAATCATAACTTCAGCTTTTGTGAAAGAAAATGGTTTCTTGCCTGATCATTTCAGCAGAAACCTGTAAACTGAGTATAATGCAGGTTGTGGTGTATCCCGAGTCTGGAGGCGATGTCTGAGAGAAAAGGGAGAAACAGCCATGACCACGAATGAATAGCCTGTCCCCCATTAGCAGCCTGAGACTAGAGCGGGACTCTGTTCCTGCAGCATGGCTTGATAGAGGATAAAATTTACTTGGAGACTTGCATGTTCTTGGCTTACTAAGTATGACTGGATTGTCATCATCACATGGGGAGCATGTAGCTTTTGTCAGTAAAAAAGTGGAAGTACCGAAAATGCCAGTAATGGTGAGCGGGGCATTTGGACTCTGGGTGCCACACGTGGCAGTGCCTGTGTCTGTTCAGAAACTACCACAGCACAAGCGGATGGGATCAGTGCACTGAAGCAGTTGGCGCTGAGGATACGGCACTTCCACTGGGGGGTTTCAGCTTATTAACTAATTTTTCCTACATTCCATGACCATTAAGTTAAAACTCTGATCTACATCTCACTTTAAGATTCTTCAGGGAAAGAGGGTGCTTATAATGCCTTCCATAATAATAAAACTCTGATTCCTGGGTACTTGCCCCTTATTATGGTAAACAATATAAAATATAGAGTACCTAACAAGGTTCATCCTTGTTTGCCTTAGCATTAGATCTTAAAGAGAATTTCATAAATAATAAATAACAAAACCAATGCTAATTCCCCAAACTGATAAAAAGAAGACTCAGTAGGACATGATCACAAAAATGAAATATAAAAAGGGTTAATAATGTCTCAGAGCAAATTAATTGAAAATTGCAAAAGAGCTCTGATGGACTTTTTGTGCATTATTAGACAAACCTAATGTGGTATCACAAAATGTTTTTGGCTTCTTTATCTCTTAAGATATGCATCCATCAGATTTTTCAGCATTCTCTGTATTTAAAGCAACATAAAAAAACCTTATCTGTTGTGCTACTAAATCATCTCTGCAGGCTATTTTACATATACTGGCAGGCTGAAGAAAATAAACCTATCAAAAAATAAGGAACAGAAATCCATCTCTTCATAAAGTTGTATTAAAACTTTCTTTAGTATCATACGGAAAACTTTTGATCTCATAGAAATAATAGTATTAAGACTGTGAATATTCTTACCTATGATGATGAATAAGTTGACTTTTCATCTTTCGTTCCATCAGTTTGTTTTACCGTTGAATATCTAGCTGTACATTTAAACTCTCATTATTATTCATTGTATAACTTCACCATTGAAAGTCATGGCAGAGGTATTTTGGAAGGCTTTTATTTTCACTTTTACTTCAGAATACTTCAGTCTTTTCTTTCTTTGGAAGTTCACTATCAAGTATTTGACTTATGGCATAAATGATGTGAAGTTTCTTCTCATCCTTTGTGGGGGTTTTCATCAAACTCAAATTAACTTTATTCTTAGAGCAGCAGATATATCTCTCGTCTACATGTTTCATAGCACTAGACCCTTTCTCCTGCTTTTTTACCATCACTAGGTACTCTGTTCCATTTGCTTCCTCCATTTATGCATGATTTTGGACTTGGAAAAAGTGATAAGTGCTGTCTCCCCTTTATCACTCAGCTCTTAAGTAATTCTGACAGCAGAAACCGCTATTCCAGTTAGAGCAGGTTCATTAGGTCATCAGAAAGTGCTAGTGGGAGCACCTTTCCACCTCCAACCTTACTGCACTAAATGCTGCAGCATCAAATGATCCAATTAATGAATTGGTCTAAGACAACATCCACCAGAGCTTATAATAACACATAGAAGTATTCCGTCATAGTGGATGTTGAAATTATTACCTCTCATTTGCAATTCAATTAAACTGTCATTTTTTCCTTGCAGTTCTGCTTCTTTTCCACCATATGTTCTCCTTAATGTAAGCAGTTGGGCAACGCTTTTAGTATCATTCATTCACCTCATCTCTTGCTTCTGTCACTTGCCATGAAGTAGGCTTTCTGCAGCTCCAGCCTACTGTTTGCTGCCTGTGACTGCTTTCCAGTTCTGTTTTTCCCGATGAAGGAAGTTCACCAGCAATATAGACTTGTTTCTTCACCATTAGGCACGTTCATATTTTTTTGTTACATGTGTACAATTTGCAGCTGTAGTTGAATGCTACATAAATAATATGATTAATTAGCACTTATTACTGCTTTACATTTCCTAAGTACTGCACAAACTAGCTAATCAAGCAGTTAATAAACTAATTAAGCAAAACCAACACGCAGTTACAGGAGTTGTATTCTCTCTTTGTCCTTGTACAGTCCTCTTGCATACTGGTAAGCTGTGAAGTCTATAATCAAAAATATGTATAAAAATTCTCCTGATTAGGTGATTTCTTCAATTTTCTCACAGTAAAATATAATTGAAAACCAGTGCTTGTGTAGTTAGGTATAATAAACCTGATTACACTCTGTGGGATTTTTAAAAAGCTTTTTACTTCAACCTATGGTTCCATTCAAATCCACAGCAATATTCGCAGCCAGTGTGAGCAGAGATAGGCCAGCAGCAAACTCCTGTGACTAAGGTACCACATTTATGAATCCATAAGATTGTCTTGCTTATTAGTACAAAATAAAGATAAAAACCTTTGTTAGGGTCAACCCGGCAGTATTGTCTGTTATTTTGTTTAAAAAGAAAAAAAAAAAAGTAACTAATTTATAGCTAGTAAACATAAACCTGGTACACTGTAATTTTTCATTTGCTTGTATGTGCACCAGGAACTTACATATGACCACTTGCCATGATTTATGCCAGTGACATATGAGGTTATTTTGTAGACTTATGAATCAGCTCTATTAACAAGGTAGTTTGAACTAGCTGAGGTGGAAAAGTACCAGGCTTACCCTGATTTAAAAAAAAAAAAAAAAAAAAAAAAGGGCAGTTTCTCTGCTAGCAAAAAGAATGTTTAATTGTGCAGGACATAACACATGATCTGTGTGTTGACTGTGCCTTGACTAACTAAGACAGTTCAGTTTGGTGGGAATTCATGCGGGAGTAAACTTTCTTCATTTTACCACCCAGTGTAGCATGATGGAAAGATAATGAATTTTCTGTTAACAGCTTTTTTTCCACATCCAGTGTAGTATTCAGAGCCCTCTTTGGCAGGTTTGAAGGCTTGAGTTCAAGTACAGCCAATGGACGATGACTGAACAAAAAAAATTGCGCACTGCATGGGAAAACCATTACCTAGCCAGATGTCTTCACCACGACAATTTGCTGGGATAGCCTCTGTCATATATCCACAGTGATGTTTAGCTTTGGCTCCAAAGCAAGTGTGGAATGACATGGACTAGATGAAAGGAAAGAAATAGGACATTTTTTCACCAGGAAATGGTAAAGAGAAATAAATGTGCTCTTAAATATTTTGAA
The DNA here is from genome assembly GCF_034638445.1 of Ciconia boyciana. Classification (NCBI taxonomy): domain Eukaryota; kingdom Metazoa; phylum Chordata; class Aves; order Ciconiiformes; family Ciconiidae; genus Ciconia; species Ciconia boyciana. The sequence goes on along the minus strand of NC_132935.1, from coordinate 54,841,134 downwards.
AGATGATCTGTTACATCGACTGATTTGTGTTATGAGAAATGTAACCTTTATGAAAAATTTGTGACTAGATTATGAAAGTATCCCTGTTTACAGATTCCTAACTGTAGTAGAGTTTTTTACTACACAGCGTATTTTCAACCAACTATGTAATTGAGAATTTCTCCTTGCAACAGCTGGATGCATTTTTTTAACATGTTCAGTAGCAAAAGCTGCCTAAATGCCTCATGATTGCTATTTAGTCTGAAAACAGATTTTTGGCATTTCAAAGGAAAGGGAATTTCAGTGATTACAGGAGTAGGACTTCATACAATATAAACACGAGCTGGACATCTTTAAAATTCACATGCAGATTCTGGAAGAATTACTTTGAGGCTGTCTACTTTTCACTGTGTACCATGAAAAAAATTGTTTCCTGTTTTTTACTGCCAGTCATATTATTTTGAGGAAAAGAGGGCTGAAAACTGATAGTAGTTTAAAAACACAATAATTCTTGCCATGCTACTGACATATTTGCGTCTATACATGTTCCCAGAAGTGAGGGTGAACTGATGCAATGTAAAGGCCTTGTGAGGAATATGGAGAACAGTATCATTTGGCAAGGAGCATTATACATTTGTGAAAATGTCATTTGAGGTATACTGGCTTTTAAAAATTGGCAGAGTTGTGTTAGAAGCACTTCTATGAAGTACAGATATTTTAGGCAGAAATTGCATAAGATGTATAACAGTATGTGAAAGAAAAAGATTGTAGCTAGGTTTTATAACATTTCACTTGACTCTGCAGGTACGATGCAGAGACTTCCACCACATATGTGGTGTGAATAAATCTCTATATATATGTATCAAATAGTAAGGGGAGATGGACTGGCTGGTCTCTATACAGTGCTTCACACTGAAATTATTTTCTATAAAATAATCATGGGCTAAATTTTTTCTTTATTCATTCCTTCCTTAGGAGCAAGGGACAGGCTGACTGACCTTGGCTGCTAACGTGCTCTACAAATTTCATGAGGCTGTTTTATTTATTTTCTTCCGTTCCTCATGCCATTAACACTGTTGAAACTGGGATGATATTGAATACGTGCCAGATGCCTAGCTGCTAGGTCTAGACACCTCTCATACTTCACTGACCTTTTTGCATGGCAGCTGCAATGCTGTTTGGGTTAGCTGCTTGGCTCTTCCGCTGCAGTCAGTGTGAGGCAACCGTTTCGCCTTGCTGGAAGTACTTGTGTCTGCCAGACATGAGCAAGGCAGGGCGAGGAGCTATCGACAGGAGTATACAGCAGCTGTTAGGAGAGAGCATGACCATAGGTGTTGCCTGTGGCCTTTTCTTTCCTTGCTCTCTCACTTGCGCTCAGATTTTTTTGCTTTCCTTCATCCCTTTAGGACAGACGTTAGTTTTGTGTTTTGTAACTATTCCTGTTTAAAACACATAGACTTCTTGGGGTGGTGGTGGATACAGAAGACTGTGTTTTTATGACTTTTTAAAAATTTGCCTCTGTTTTAGTTTTCTGCCTGCTTTTGAGCCAAGTCCTTCATGCACATACCATGAAAAATCTCACAGTGGGGCAGTCTTGGATGAGGAGCTGTGGAAGCCTCTCCCTATTGCAAAAGAGGTTTGGAAATATTAAGGCTTTATATAATGGATTCTTTCACTTATAATGAAGAGCAAATTAAAACCATTTACCTCCAAGTAGAATAGATTGCAGAACTTACCACTGATGCTGATGCAAGAACATTTCATAGACAATATTTTATTCCTCCTGTGGATTGATGTTGAGGGAAAGCCTGTGCTTGGGATTTTGCCTTTATGTCATGTGCAGACTTATAACTCAGTTTCAAAAGCAATTAATATTTATGAGGTTGGGCTGAGAATAATACAACTGCTGCGAGACAGTGAAATGTCTGCCATTCACATGCTGCTATATAGTGGTATAAATACATATTTAAGTTTGAATGAATTAAATTGTATTTAATCCTTGCTCTGTGAGCTTGTAAACAGATACTAGCGCATATCAGCGCTAGTGTACGTTGTTGGCTAGTGACATGTGCTGTCGGCATAATTTTAGGCACCTTTCATTTCTTGCATAGTACTTATCTGAAGTTTTCACTGATGCAGAATTTTGAACTTTTTCTCATCGGTGTGCTAGCTACTGAAATCATGAGGTTTTTCTCAAGGTATGAATTGTTTCCACTTTGGATGCAGAAACAAGGGAATGCCAGTAGTGATTGTCTAGTGACTTCCTAAAGTAGCATAATTAAAAATCACACTTTGCAAGGCCCTTTAATTGGCATTGATTGTAATCCTTTATGGTTAAATAGCTTCAGGTTGGCCTCTTTTCAGTTTAGAGTATAGTCAAAAGACTGTGTCTGTATAATTGGTGGCAAATACAATCAGGATAAAAGTGTTCATCTTTTCTGCCCACCTTCCCCAGCAGGATGATGGAAGATACGAGCAGCTTATTATTGGTAACTTGGTGCTCCAGTTGTCTTGGGGAAAATAAGCTGTTTGCTCTGACTATGGACAAAATCTTAATGTGTTATTATTACTGTAGATCAGGAGCTGAGCTGTAGACATTGAAGTATTGCATTAATATTTGCTGTGCTTGGATTAGCTGAATTGGCAGCATATTTAAGTAGGGACTTGGGCTTTCTTATTATTTACTTAATTATATTTGTAATTTACTGTGTCTCAGTACTCAGCATGATTTTTAATTGTCTGAGGGAGACTGTTAATTTTACAAATGAGGTGGAATAAGTGTGTGTAATATTGCAGTCTTGGCTTTATGTGAAGAAGGTTGAGTTTTGTGCTCATTGCGAAGCTTTATGGTATTCCCATTACTGCTACACTAGTATGGTTCTAATTAAATCTTTAGAAGTTTATTTGCCAGGAGTTCTAGGCACTCCTCGTTTCTGTAATTATTACTATTTTGCTATAATTTGGGTAGCAAATATATGAGGTTCCTGCCTAGTGCTTAAAAAGTAAAAAATTGTTGATGCTAGTGGCTTAATATGCACTAAATCATGTTCTGAAAGAGGCCTCTTCTGAACATCTGAGGTTATCTGCCATTTGCCACCCTAGGTACCCTCACAGAAAGGGTGCACTATGTATAAAGCCCTTCTAAGTACATATTTGTAATGGAACAGATTTGGGCTGTTAAAATAGGTCAGTATCCTGATATTGCTTACAGAAAAATGGATAGTCATGCACTTTCACTAAGAATTACTTTCATGGGAAAGAAAAAAATCAGGTATAAATTTGATCCATCTCCTTTACAGTATATCTTTGTTAATTAAAAATGGCACATGACAGCAGAACCCCAGGAATGTAAAGGTGCATCATGTAAAAGAGAAATAAAGTGGCTTACTATGTAATAAAACACTTGAAGACCTACCCTTCATTTTTGCATTGAAATTTAGTTTAATTATAATGGTCACACTGTGAAATGGTGTTCTGCACAGGAGTGGTACAGACGTGATTAGAGTCTACTTCTTAGAATTACAGAATCATAGAATAATTTATTTAGAAAGGAATTATAGGCGGTCATCTAGTTGAAGTCCCTGCTCAAGCAGTTCTAATGTCAAAATTACATCAAGTGGCTGAGTGCCTTGTTCGACTGAGTGTTCAATATCTCCCAGGGTGGAGATGCCACATCCTCCCTAGGAACCTCTTGTAGGTTATTCTTTGTTCCTGTTCTTCACCACGCTTTTTCCAGGTGTCTTTCTGACCAAATCTAGCTAGAACCACATAGTGGCAGTTAAGTTACTATTTGCCACCTAAAAGCTGGTTTTAGAGACTCTGCTTTTTTAAAATGATCTGCCATACAATACCTGGGTAATTTGAGTCACTGTTGTGTGCTAAAACTGAACCAGAAACTGGGGGTTTTAAGATAAGTCTGATTCCTGCTATGGTGGTGAGTGCAGGCTATGAAGCAGTTTCAGGTCAGTCTGTTGAGTGAAAAGTCAATTCATAATGTCCTCTTATTTCATGAAAAAGCAACAGTCTGAAACTAATCAAAAGGGGTCGGATACCCTACAGTTTGTACTTCTGTACTTCAGTTAAACATCATTCAAAGTGTTGTAAACATAGTCTAAAAAAGCAACATTTGAATCCTGTCCACCTTCTATTCAATTGCCCTCTTTTTCCTGTATGCCAGATGGGGATGTCAATGTGCACAACTTGTTGGCTGTACCATAAAGAGATCATAAAAATGGCTGCAATGTCAAGGTCAAAAGTCCTTTTGTCCCACATCCTGTTTCATGCATCAGAGACCAAAAGAAAGACTGTAAGAACGTGGCAAACATATGCTCTTAGCCTCCAGCCGCCTTGAACTTTGGGTCTTTCTGAGCTGGATGTTTCTGATCATTTATAGTTAGCTAAATTTGGGGGATTTAATTTTCCCACACCTGTCCAGACTTCTCTTAAAGGCATGATGTGATGTCCATGACCTCCTGTGGCAGCAAGTTCCACAGCGCAACTGCACATTGCAGAAAGAGCCACCTCCCTTTGTTCATTTGTTCTGCTTTCTTCCCTTTTATGAATGTGATTCTTAACCAGCTTCATTTGATGTCCTCTAGTTCTTGCATTGGGCAGAATGAGGCAGTGAAAGAAATAGCTTTACTAACCCTTTCCATGCCAGTCATGTTTTCATAATCTTCCATGATTCAGTTCTCTCTTTCATAGACCAAAGAGTCTTACCCTATTCATTTATCCTTCATGCAGAAGTCATTCTGTACCTTCCATCATCATCTTGCTCTTCTGTGAACCTTTTCTGGTTGAATCTCTCTGATTAAATAAAAAATAGGGAAAGTGGGTAGAGAAGGCTAGCATGCATGGACATACACAAATAAGAAGGACCAAAAGCAAAAGGGATTAAGAATTAAACGAATTTTAAAACTATTAAAACAATATTGATTTAGTTTGGGCTGTTGATGTGGGTAGTACCATGTGTAGTACAGAGCCTGAAGCACACTAATCCACGACCATCTCTGAAAACTGTATCATATATACTTATAATATATGTTTGCAGAAAGTTCCTCTCAAATTTTGTCTCCTCTTTTACATTCTAGGCAGTGGCTTACAGTGTGCTTAACACTTGTGTGATGCAGGCAATACCTTTACATTGCCTGGCCTCAGTGTCTCTGTTATCACTAACCATATCTGACAAGTTAAAAGTTCTCTTATCCAAGCAAATGCTGTCAGTGAAGAGAAACCCATCTGAGCCCAGCTTCGGCAAGGTTCTCAAGCACACGTCTTCAAACATCGGAGTTTCAATGGGTTCAGAGAAGTCCTTACAACTGAAGGCTCTGCATAAAGACCTGCCCAGTTTGATCCTTTAGATATTTATCTTTGAAAGATCCCTAAGGGGATTTTATATGGAAAAATCAATCCAGTTTGTTCGTTACAATTAAATATACTCTGTCAATTTTATACTCTCAGGGAAAAATCTAAAATGGTTATGATGTAGTTGATATTGTAGTCAAATTAAAGCCTCTCTCAAAAGACATCCTGTCAACTGGAAATCTATGTATTTCTGAAGTGATTTAAAAGTAATTTATCATTCTGTATCTCTCTCTTGATCCCACCATCAATCTGATGGTTTTACCATCACATTTTCCTGCTTTAAACATATTTTTCTCCCCCTTCTGCCACAAAAACCTGCACAACCAAGAAAGAAAAATAATTTAAAGACCAACTGTCCAGAAAGAACTGGAGAGTTAGTTTTAGACTTAAGAAGAAATACTCTAAAGATGGTTATATACCTCAGGGGAGAGGCAGGCCCTCAAAGCCAGCTATGCACAAAGCGCTGTTCATTGGAGTACTAGTGGAATGTGTTTCTATTCTGACATTAATTTCAGACACTCTGAACCAGTGTCAGAATTTAGTTCATCTTAGAAGTGGGTCTCATAGTAAATAAAAAGACAGTAACAAAAGGCAGGCTGCAGCCTTCATCAATTTGACTGCTTTTGAGGTTAAGGTATTCCCAGAAATAAACTTACCTTGTGTATAGAGTCTATTCCTGTCCTCGTAGTGCTTATCTGGAAGAACTTCAATCCAAAGCTTGATGCTTTACCAAGATGTGCATCCCATTTCCAAAGGAGTTCATTTAAGAAAGTTTTCTAGCCTATGGGAGGTGGGACATCAGACACTCTGATGGGGTTGGTCTCTTCTGCCTTTGTAAACATGAGTTTGCAATATTTGCAAGTTATTTTTGCTCTGAAAATTTTTACTTGCCTTTTCTAACAACTAGTGCCCAATAGTTAACTGTGGTCTGTGTTTCTCTGAATGAGCAACAATAGAGTAAAATAACTTAGGAGTTTTCAACATGTTGAACAAGTTGTTGTAGTGATCATACTTCAGTAGAGTCTGAGGCTAGTATCAAAGCACACTTAGCCATACTTTATTTTGTCTCTTTTAATATGCTTTTCAGTAAAAGTTTGATTGGAGCTGTTAACTGCATTTACAAGAAAAAAATGTTTGCGCTTATTCTGGCTTGTACTTACAAATTGTTCACATGAAAAAAACAGAATAAAATAGGCTAGACCTTTTAAGTGATGAGAAACAAAACTTGAAATAGTGATATGACTCATAGAGCTCAAATATAGAGCACAGAGGAAAGCCATTTATTTCTGTTAGTCTCAGTAAGCAGTACTGGAGAACTAAGAAGGGAAAAACATATGTATCGTTTTCCTTACCAGAGAAAGAAAATGGCTTGGAAATAAGTATTTTCAGTTTATATAATTTTAAAAATTCTTATATTTAAATGTGCAGAGATTTGCCATTGCAATTTTGTCCACCACCCATCAGATGCTGGTGGGGAAGCACCATGTATATAGCTCGTTGGTTGGTCTAGTTTCACCATTCTCCTCTGCTTTTCTAGACAGAGGCAGCAGGACTCCGTGGTGCTTATGTAGTGTGAGAATAGGTTATAGAAGGATGAGACTGGGGGAGAGATGTGCGTGCAGACTCAGTAGATTTACTGAGGTAATCACATATAACTAGTCTTTGTCTCTTTCTGTAAAAGAACCAGCAAACTCTTCGTGCATTGTGCAGGGAGAGTAAAACATGTGAGATGGCACCACAAATGCAGCATTATACAATCTAAATATTCTTTTTTCTGTGCTTTTTTTCTTGCAAGAAGGAGAGTGTGGTACCATGTGAAAACTTTGCTACAGACCATTGATATAAAGCCTCTCAACGTTGCTGAGATTTTTAATGAATAAGTAGCTGCTTGCCATGTTAATAATTTTATCTTGTTTCAGGCTAGTAGTTTTAACTGCTACACTTTGATTGTGTTTCAGAACAGTCAGGCATCAAATATTGGAACTGACATCTGAATTAAAGAGTGCAAAAAAATCTCTTCCCTCTTTAACAATTGAAACAAACTAAAATGGAAAACTGACTAAAGGAGGTGAGTCCTTTCTTCTTATTCTCTGATCGTTCTCCTTGATCTGTCTCTGCATCACTTTTATTCATTTTTCTCCAGATTTGCTTGTAAAAGGCAGGAGGCCAAATGATTGCAAATTCTGAATTGCTTTAATGGAAATGAAGGTCGCCTGGTAGCTTGCTGTTTTGGCTTAGAGAATTATATAGATGATAACCCATCTTTGTACTTATATATGTCTGCAGGCTGCAGACAGTGTTAATATCAGGTGTCTTTGAACGGTGTGGTGAACGATTTTTATGAGTCTGACATGAACATAAAAATGTAGCATATAATCTTAAATGTTGAGTAGAGCCCCATAGGGCTAGACGTGCCATAGCTATGGAGTGAATGTAGAGAGGGTGAGAGGAAAGGATTGATGTGGCCTGGAGGAGTATAATGAAAGAGAGAGATCACAGACAAAAATGAAGTACACAAGACAGCATGGGGGAGTGGTTGCAGCATCTTGGAAGCAACATTGAAATGGTCTAGAGAAGCTCTGGTAGGGAAGGAACTTCCTTTTCCACAGTTTCCACAGCACTTCTGTTTGTTTGTTTGTTTGTTTGTTTTTTCCCCCCCTCCACTAAGAGCTGCAAAAAAACAGGAACTTACTGACCTGGTAGACATACTGAAGATAAGCAGACCTCTAGCAACTCTAGCCTCTTGAACACGAATTGAATAGTAGTGAAACGTCTGCATATAGTGAACTATAGGTATTTCACAAAGCTAATCACATCGAGACAAATTAAAATCAACAGTTCCATATCCTGTTTCTTTATTCCCACATGACAGATGTAAACATACATGCACTAGAAACTGGGAGAGTATTTTTAATTTATATTTCTTTTTAAAATGGTGGTCATGCTGCTTATGATTCGATATGATTTTTAAAAGTAACTCTTAGAACTATGCTATATTCAACTGTTTACAGTTCAGTAGCAAGCAATTTAATTATATTGTTAAATTAATATATTAATTATATAATTGGTTATGGGTATATCATGATTAGTTAGGTATGATACTGTACTTCAACTTGTAAATTTCCCTGAGTAGAGCGTAAGTTTAAGATATTGAATGAAATGTTTTAAATCTCTGGAATACTCTTTGTATCACTCCAGAGTGATCTTTACTCATTGCTTTCCCTTTCCTTAAAAAATTTCAATGGATACCTCACTTAACACTCTAATTGTAAGAAATTAATTTTTTAATCTAATTATCCAGCAGTATTTTAGTAAACTTACTATAAGAGGAGAAAATACTGATGCTGCTGCAACATTTCAATAGCCATAAAACTGTATCCATGGTGGTTTATTACATATAATATATATGTACCTATGATTCTGTATGTTACATAAGTAGCATATATATATTTACTTATGTATTACAAGTATATATTTCTAAGCTATGTATACATTAGAAAAAGTGGTGCATTTTCTTTGCAGAATAGGACTGGGAACTAGGTGTGTATTTTCTGACTACATAAACTAATTAGGTCAGTTCAGCTACCTTTTCCTCAATTTGGCCTTCTGTAAAAGTCTAAAACTTCATTGAAATGGTGATACAATGTTTGCAATGATGTGATTTTCCCAAGTAAAAGTTGGATTTTTAGCTTAGGAATTTGTTTTTCATAATAATGCATTTACTTATCACTTACATATATTTATATGAATTACTATGCATTTTCATACACAAAAAAAATCTGTCCCCTCAGTTCCTTGTGGTTGGTTAACATTGCTATGTCCAGCATTCCCAGTGTTCAGTTTCTTACAGCTGTGCTCAACTTTGGCTGTTATATGCACCTGGGTTTGGGCATGTGTCTTTTGGAAGGGTCAAGGAAGTTAAAAATGATGCAGTAAGAACATTATTAAGGCTGTGCAGTCACCTCTGCAAAAATTAGGAAATGCCAAAATACGTGTTGTCTGTTCACACACATCATGACAGATGCTTTCCAACAACAATTTCATGTACCATTTTTCCCCTATAGTTTTACTTGAAGTTCACCTGAGTATTGGTGGTTTCCTTTTTTAATGATTAAGAAGTAAACTCGTGATTTAGTTATATTATTAAATTTGACCCTTCTTATGACGTTTTATAGAGTCTACATATTCAGTCAATCCAGCCAGTTTTGGATAGGGTATTTAAGATTTTGGATAGGGTATTTTTAGATATATACAGACACACAAATTCCTCCTAATAAAGCAACCCTTTGCTTACTCAGAAGAAGCAAAGGCACCACCACTTGGAGGGCAGAACAGGGACTTTTTTCACTGCATGTTGGGAGAAGAGGTGTCACAGGGAATTCTTCCAATATAGAGGATTCTATTGGAGAATGCAGACAGGAATTATTTTTATTGTAAATACACTGTTTTGTTGGAGAATTAATTGATTGCTCATAAAAATGGAAAGCTGAAATACTGGGGGATACAGCAGTGTGAATGTGACCAAAACAGTTTTAGAACTACACAAAAAAATACCATTCATTTTAGAATAATCTGAATGGACAAAATGACAGAAACTAAGTACTCCCCTGAGGATATAGATACTTAACAGAAGAAACAGCAGTTTCTATGAGGCGTCCTATCAGTTTATTGCCCTTCTGTAAAGGGGACTTTTTGCTTGGGGCAAAAGGATGTGAGGTAGGGGCATAAGAAATCTCTTAACAAAGGAATACAAAAGAAAACATTATGTCATTGAAGAAGGTATTTTGACTAGTGACACATTTATTAGAAAGAACAGGGTGTGGTCCATTTATTTTCATAAGGATATCATTGATGTACGTTACTCTCTTGTGAATTGTGTTCAAGGGAGATGCAGATGGAACTTAAATATGCCATTAATTCAAGACATGTTTATCATCAGGGGAAAGACGGCTAGGCTTTGAAAAAGTCAGATGAGGAGAATCTGTATGAAGTGTATTAGGGACACAGAAGAAATGAACTTTAATGAGACTAAACAAAAGGAATATAATTAATCCTCTACAGGGAGAATGTATGAAAGAAATGTAAATCTTAAGGTCTTCCTGTCTTATTGGGAGATAGGATAGCGGATGTTTTGTATGATCTAATTATGCAGCAGTCTTAGGCTCTTCAAAATATTGTTCCTTAGGGAAAAATGGCACAAGACATAGAGAACAAATTACCAGTTAAAAGATATTATGATCTTTGATGCAGTAAAAGAGGAAGTGTAAGGTATTTTACTAATAATGCTGGTGTGAAAGTAACAGCTGTAATGAGAAAAATTAGAAGTATTGCCTCGGGTAAAGTACACCGAGAAGGCACAAAAGCTTAGATGAGGCAAAGGCAGTGTGATCAAATATAAAGAAAAATCAGCTTTCGGGTGATAATTGAAAACTGATCATGACTTGCTTGGGGTTTTTTAAAGAAAAATGTAGACAAGACTTTTTATTATAGCTTGAATAGTAATTCCCTGATTGGATATACAAAGCCTATGAATCAGAAAAAAGAAACTTAAATGACGATGAGATAGACAGGTGAATTGTCTTGTCTATTAGATAAAACAGGAAAATGCAAATGAAAATACATTTTATATATTCCACTCCCTTCTCTACTTATGGGAAAACCAAACATCAAAATAAAGGATAGGGATAACTCTTTTAAGCAACAGTATGTAGGCAACAAGAGAGACTTGATGAGATGTAAAGAACCAAATGCATTTTTGCATCCAGTGGCAAGTTAGAAATCCAGGGAAAACCCATAATCTTTTGGGATGAGGTGGATGCTGAAACTACTCCTGGACACTCCTTAGATTTGAGTGCCGTAGTGACAACACTAATGTCATAACCAAACAATGGTGATCCGTGCAGGCATAAGGGAAAATGGAGTTATAGTATATAGATGGAGAAAATACCAAAAACTGCAGATAGGGAGGTGCTGAGATATACAGTAAAATATTGTATCAAAAATTTTATTTCTACTGATAAATGAGGAAACAATCATTAATAACTAGAAACTATAGAGGCTTATCTTTGAGTAATAAAACATTGTGATGAATTTGCTTACACTAGTTAAATATGTAACTGGGGAAAAAAGAACAAAATAAAGAGGAAGGTTGAAATTGGGTATACCTAAGGCCATCATTTTTTCTGTATCAGTGTGAACAAAATTCCACTTCATCACATCTAGCAGAAATAGATAATACTTCCTTACAGCTATAATAATTTTTGTATCAAAATTTATTTCAGAAATGCATCTTTGATCTCCTGCCTTTTGACAGTTGGTGTCATCCAGATATTTATTGACTGAATTCTAGAAGAAGGTGTGGTCCTTCTTCCTCTGCCATCTAGATTTTTTTTTTGTGTGTGTGGAAGATAGGAAATTAGTAGACGAAATTGTCCTAGAGTGCCAAAAGGCTCTGTTTTCTACAGCTGCCTTTAACTTCTGTAAAAATAAAGAGAGAAATTTTGTAACCTTCAGATAAATTATTTTATTACACTGTCTGTAAAGCATGACTAAATTACACCTGCAGGATTTAATCGGAGAGTAGTAAAGAAACATGCCTATTTATGCTTTTATATAAACTATGTCAAGGTACCAAAACAGAATCTTTTATTTAATTTTTAAATCATTATTGCTTATTTTAAATATTTTTTTAATTTTTATTTCATTTTATTTAAATAAGAAAGTAAACAGGTTGGTAAAGTCAGAGGAACAGGCTCAGGAAAAGAGAGAGAAAGTAACTTCAAGGCAGCGTTGCCTGCTTCCCAACCCACCTCCCATTACCTTGATAGGTATGTGGTTGTAGAAGATAGGTAAGGAGGTGAGGCTAAATATTTAAGTATCTAGTACTTTGTTATTTATTACACCTTTTCTTCCTATTTTTTTTTATGTTAATCCTATGGCATGCTAAATGGCCCTTTAATTTTAAAATGCCTTTCCTTGTGACTTTCTTCTGTTACAGGAAAGCCACAGCCAAATTAGACCTGCTTGTGAGTGCATGGCTGTTGAGTGGCAGCCTGAGGCCAAGGGACATAGTATTAGGGATAGATAACACTATTGTAAGGTCTCAAGCCTCAGAATAGTCATCTCTAGTTCAAGAAATACCAGAGTTATTCAACCTTTTTAAGCTTTTCTATACTCTTCCTTCAGCATCTACTTCCACCATTGTTATGACAGTGGCTCAATGGGCCTTTGAATTCACCCCAGCATGGTGATAAGTGCACACTGTTGGAAGTAGATGCCTGTAAGAAGCTTGCATGGTGGGTCAAAAGTAATAACACCATTAACTCTGAGAGAGGGGACATTTCTTGTATTCCCATCATTCTCTTCCAGTAAAAAATGTCAAATTGAGCACAGTGGGAAATCCTATTTACTCCCATGGTATAAAATCATATCCCTGAAATAATTCACCTATCTTAGAAACAAACTGATCTATGGAACTGGCACTGGTTTTAGGCTGCTGATGCAAGGGAGAGATGTCTGTCTTAGGTTTGCATTGCACATCATAAGCAGACGTAGACACAATGATAAATATCTCATGACCTCCTGATGCCTTCATGGAATCAGGGGCTCCATGTGTATCCTCACACTGGAAAGAGTATAGGAAGCACAGTCTGTCCTTATATGGTCTGTCTTTATATTTTTATATTATTATAACAGCTAAAGCAATAACATCATAAAAAAATCTGATTCAGATAATCTTTTTAGTTCAGTGTTGCAGGCATGGAACCTGCACTATGCAAAATGAAAAGATAAATTTGTCCTTACTGAATAGTGAAAGTCTGGCCAAGGTACATTAGTAACCTCTTCCAACTCCTTGGGTAATGCAAAATGATGTTCTTCTGAAAGCCTTTTTTATATGAAACTCTCTCTACCATATGGTTATTATTTTAAACTGTTTCTGCAATCTGTTTTATTTCTATTGTATACTTTCTACTCATCTTTTGTTTTGTTGCCCTTTCCTGCCAGCTCTTTTAGCTTCTTTTTACATGCTGCAGGCACAGTTTAAAAAACTGGCTAATGATTTGGGGAAGAGGCAGGATAGCAGTGGGTCACAGTAGATACACGGCAAAGAATTCTGGCATTCAGGACTTGAATGCTCAAGAGAGACCACAGTCATGGTTGGATGCAGTGACTATGTTATTAAGACCAAAGAAAAAAACAAGGAAAACAGTTTAACAAAGTATAATTCATCAAGAACAAAATATATAATAATGTATATTATTAAAGCTTTCTGAATTACCTTTGCTCTCAAAGCATGAATATATCTGAGCATTTTTATGAAGTTTAATTAGGCTAGAAATTTCCTGCAAATACTCATATTACTGTTTTTATTTTAAAAGTGGGAAGAAATATTTCAATGTTACCAAATCAGCACAATGAAATGATTTGCACCTAGGTTTTATGAGCTGGCTAGGAATTTCTTTCAACAACTAAAATTCAGATCTTGCAAATCCTGGAAAACAGGACAATTTAAAGGAGTGGAAGAAAATCTAAAATCATCAAAAGTAAACTCTGGAAATAGTTAAAAAATTGGTGAAGTGATAGATACTGAGGAGGGTGAGTTGCTTAAATGTTTTGGGTGAGTTTATATGTAAAATATCATTCTGTATGTCCTATATCGATATAAATATAGACAAATATTGTGGTTAAGAATTAGGCAGTACAAGAATAAAGGAGTACAAAATGGGGATGCGATTCATAAATCAAAATTCTGAAAAGGTTTTTGAGGGGTTTTGCAATCCCATAAATCAAAGTTCTGAAGTGTTACCAGCTGTAACAAGATTCTGCAGGTGGCAAGTTAATGCACTACTCGGGCTTACGAACACAAGAGGATCACCTTTCTGTTCCAAATACGGCCACTCCAGGACATACTTTATTAAGGTACTCAAGTTTGAAAAACTTGTTGAAAACTGGAGAGACTTTGGGAGAAGCAACAAGATTGGCTCAAATGAGACTAAAAATAATGTCCAGTTTGGTTCAGTGTTCAAGGGGGTAGTCGGAAAATGATTTTCTCACTGTGGAAGGCAACAAAATACTGAACTTCTGAGATGCAGAAGTGATGACAAAAAAGATCCAATACATGGAAGTTAAACCTAGAAATGGAAGCAAAGTGCATATTTTTAAGCAGAAGTAAATACACACTGGAACAATTTACCAAGCAGTGTTGTGGATTCGTGTAACTTAAAAGATTTCATATGGAATTAAGGCTAGGATTGCTGAAGCAATTTAGGGAATTAGATGCTCAAACATCCTTGAAATGTACTCATTAAATTCACCAAGGTCTCTTGGCTTCCTCTAGAAATGCAGCAAAGCTAAAAGCAGTATGCTGCATTTGACTCACAAATGGGGCTTGATCAAAGGTGCTGCGGAGTTCTATGAGATGTTCTGTGATACGTTACACAGCAGGTTAGACTGTATTGTCCCGGTGGCCTCTTTTGTTCCCAGAGTCAGTGAGTTTATTTATTTCTACGTGAGAATAGCTAAAAACTGTTCTAACCTAATAGGAACTACTTGAGATTGCTGTTGAAGTACTTTCAAAGTGTTTTCTTACACCCTGTCTGCTTAATAAGATGACTCTGATTCACTCGTGCTATAGTAGTAGGCTGCTATTTCACCTCCATTCTTCTGCTGCTAGTAGGGAAAAGACTGAAAGACCAGGCCTGTGTACACAGATGGCATGGAGCAGCTTAGCAACAGCTTTGTTTCTGTTAGGCTTTCAGCAGCCGATTTGATTGCCAAAGCAGAAATGGTCAGTCATGTTTCAGGACCTCCTCTGTGATCTGAGTGTGTTGACCAGAGGAGGTCCTGAAATATGACTAGATAGATATATTAACTAAGCATTTCTTGGTTTTCTGTAATATTGGCTATATAAAGAATTCACTTCAGATTGTTGTCTCTCACCAGGAAAACTTTGATCTTAAATAAGTGAGTCTGGTTGGCTCGATTTTACCCCCATGAGAGTTACATTGAATTAGAGGCTACATAGACGTATTGAACATCCAGTCACACACCAGTACATGCAGCAATTTCACTGTCACTGGACACTGTAGGCCTCACTGTAGAAATTACCTATTTTCTCTCTTTTTCACACTTCACTGCCTAGGGTCTGTATGGCTAAAAGCCACCTGTCCTGTCACCCAGATCTGTAATCAGTGCAAGTACTATTTGCAAGCCAATTTCCTAGTATTACTTTTCAGAGACATGCATCTGAAATAGGATGGTCATGAATAACAAAGTAAAGCTTACCTATAGATAAGAAAGATCACTGTATCCCTTGAATCAGAGCTGGGTTCTGCCCTGAGTTTTGTTTACTCACAAAGCTGAGTTTTGTGAGGTTCTAGAAATCCAAATTCTGCCTGATAAACACTATGTATGTATAGAGCAGTAACGTAGAACATTGAGGTTTTAGGGTTTTTTCTTGACTTTTTTCTTTTTTTTTTTGCAAGAATGCACAAAGTAACAATGTGAAAACAATTAATGTAGAAAATGAATAGTCTGCTTGTGGTTATTAACACTTAATTAAATGATAACTTGTGTGTCCTGCTCAACAGTTTTTTAAACTTACCTTTTGTTGTATAAGAAAACAGGCTTATGTCAGCCCAGTGTTAAAAACTGAGGGCATAAATGGTTATAATTTGTATAAAAATGAATTGAGTTGAATATAAAGTACAAAGAGAAATAAGTACTGATGTAGTGGTTTATACATCATAGATATTTTGGAAATCTGTTTATCCAAGACATCAGTGTGACAACAAGGTTACAATATTAGGTTCTTGAGGCTGCATCAGTATATAAAAGCTATTTGTCATCTTTATGAACTATGTATCATTATCAGAATAAAAATTATACTGATGAGATTGCTGCATTTCTCATCATTATCATGTAGATCTTCCATGAAATCTATCAAGTCCAATATGGAGATGAAGCAGTATCTATTTCAGACAAATTATTGATAACCACTGCTGTGTGTTTTCTTTGCGCAGCTTATAAAAGTTCAAACTAAAAAGCAGCTATTGTGATGTCCAATGCTGGAAAAAGAATTAAGTGCAAGCCAATTTTAAAATATATTACAATTTCAAGATCAAGACATTCCAGCCAGGTACTTGAGTTGAAGATGCCCAGTGTCCAAGCAGTTGATTGTTCTATGTTAGTGACTGAGAAAATGAAAGTGCAGATATTAGCGGTTTAGGATTTTTGGTTTCTGTAAGTGAGCAAGTAATAACGTAATGTAAGTGAGACAAAAAGTAGTATATATCCTCGTTAACTTCAATAGCTTTATAATGCAGCTATTCAAATGATACACTCATTTGCTCCCGTGCCTCAGAGAAGCATCATGCTTTCCTGTAAGGCTGTTGTGATTTTAGCTTCAGAGCACTGCATGAAGATGCCCTCTGGTTTGGAGGGTGCCTTGCTTCCTGATGGATAGACCTTGTTAAAATTAGGTTTTGAACACAGCAAAAATTGAGTTGTGCTGCTTTATCATTGCTGTCACAATGATAAACTAAGTAAGTTCACTTCTTGATTTAGCCAAATGAGTCTGAGAAATGCTTGCACAGAAATAAGGCATGTAATTATTATATAACATTTATTGACATTACATTATATATGTGTGTTTATGCATACAGGTATATCTAGTTAGTAAAGCATTTTGTAAAAATAACAAATAAATGTAATTTTTTCTTTCTTTCTATCCGATTTTAAAATGTAACTCAGAAAGTGTCTTCGAGGAGATGAGGCAACCTAGCTGTCCCAGGAGGTACAAATTGGACTGATTAGGTCAAAACATATTTTCTTTAATATGTGATGTGGAATCTGCCCAAAAGCAAAATAATACTAGGCAGGACTGAAGGCACTCAGTGTGACGTCAAGAAAGAAATAACACCACTGGGTTGAAATATTATTTTAAGTAACTATAGAGCTTCTTAGATTTAAGATCAGGAGCATGCAATATAACAGAGATACATCTAAGCAACTTTGTAGGCAATGCAGCTATTTAATTGAGCAGAAATAAGCGAGCTATGATACTAAAACTAGCACTTCCATGCAGATGCTATTGAACCGTTGTAGGATCATTCTTTTTTCAGTGGAAATTTGTAACAAGGATGAACTCTGTCCTGCAGCAAGATTTCTGATCTGGCTTTGACTCTTTGATACTTGGTGACACCAGTCAGATTTCTTAAAGTATCATGACAAGAGTTAGTGTCTTAGAGCAACAATAACCAAAGAAGTACATGCTGTGGGGAAAGCATGACAGAACCAGATATAACACAGCATAGTTTTAGAAATTACCTTATTTGACAGAGCATCTGGTTTAGGATTAGGCAAATTAATACCTTGACACTGTTTGGGTAATGAATTGATCTCTTGTTGAGATATGAATAGCCTGAGTGTCTGAGAAAACAGAAAATAATTGCTGTATCCTGATATCCTACAACAAGAATTTATTCATCCTGCACTGCCTGACTATTGTAGCCTTCAACAACATGGTGGGTTTTTTATTTTCTATTGCTAATCGTTACTGCACATGGTATTATGGTAAGATTGTGTGCTTGTAGCATGTCTTCTCTGAGTAATTGGTTAGCTGTCAGGGAACAAGAAAAAATCAATAATACCAATACTTTTTAGCTCTTAAAGTCTAAATCAAATGTTTCTTATATTAAGTAGCTCTCATTATATGTACAGTTGTGTACGGCTATTTTATTTTGATTGTATTTATTTTCTCAGTTGTTTCCTCATATCTAAACAAATTAATCATAATGAACTAAAAGAAAACCTTTTTCTTCCTCTTTCTAAAATGGTAGATTGATTACTTTCTGGAAACACATACCTGGCATAAATTGAATTATCTGGTTTCAGCTTAGATTAGGTACTTGATTTGTAATTAAAATCCAAATAGTAAAACAAATTGAGAATGACAAATGCAGTTTATTGAATCAGTAGGTCACTACTTTCCTGTATTACAGCTGTTCTGTATCCAGTGCAGTTCTATTTGATTTACTAATTATATGCAAAATGTCATTATGTTGTGGTTCTTCATAACAATTTTGATACTTCATCAGATATCCTTCTTGGTTAGAGTGATTGAAAAGGATCGGTGGAATAATTGGTATTGTTATAGTTACTGATAGTTTGTGCTGCTACACAGTCTATCAGACTGTGTTCATTTTATGTATGTTTGAGGAATGAAAACCTATTTATTTTCTGTGAGGAAATCTTGAATAAATGTAATGCTTTGCTTTTTACAGAGATGTGATAAAGTGTTCTTTTTTAACTTTACAAAATGAAACAACTCCTTCCATAGAGGAGTTGGACCTCTGTTCAAAAGGAGTTAAAAATTCTGACTTACTTTGAAATATTACTAGTTTTGGTTATCCTTCTAAATGCATAATATTAGCTTATGGTCTTGTTCATAGCTACAGTGGTACTAAAACAGGGGAAGATGTATGAAGCACGAATGCTATGTTGTCTTCTTTCAGGGAAACAGAATGCAAATTTGTGGCATATTTTTCAAACTTGAATTATTTATATATCAAACGTTACTCTGGAAAATCATGATTAAACTTATATGAATTCTCTTAATCTCTTCAACAGTTTGCGCTGCAGTTTTTAGTAATCCTCCTGACCCTCCAAAAATCTATGAAAGCTGGGTCTTCCATATCCCAGTCTGAATAAATATTATTTAGATCCCAAAATCTCTCTAGCTATATTGACATATATTTCTTTTTTAATCATAAAAAACCCTACCTCTTTATAGCTAGGAAAAGAAGGCACTATTTCTGTGCAGAACCTATTTAATCTGTTAATTATGTTTTTCCGTACCAATCATCATGATAGTATCTGATATCCTGACACATATTAAGCAGTTAGTTTTCTCCATATTCCCTGAGTGTGAGGAGTGATCTGAGGGTCCTGCAAGTGGAGGGATCTCCAAGAGGAGATGTACTGTTTATGGCAATTTTAGAGGGCAGGCAGATGTCTCAGGAAGGCAGTTTTGTTGTGGACGACAGAGCCAGCGCTTGAGTGATCAGTGTCTCTGCTATCAGGGAAGACGGGAGTCCACGGTGTTTGAAACACCTCTGGGAAATGGACTTGGATTTGCACTGGCTACTTTCCAGGGAACAGGGAAAACTTAGTGGGCTACTAACAGCCTTTGATTATTCCTACTGATGCTATTAAATCCAGGTCTTTGACAAGACCCAGCTAATACAGTGTTTCTGCTATCGCTGGTTTATGTTGGCAAGCTTGTCTCCTGTGGTGTTACTGTGGGCTCACTGTTGAGGAAGTCTTTTATTTGATAAAGCCAAAGAGAGCTTGTTCTACAGTGCGTGCGATTCTGTGGGAAATAAATTTATTGCTGAGCACCATTAATTCTCACCTGCCCTCGTCACTTAACCCACAAATAGCTTGTGTCAACGCTAATGTTGTATTTTTTGTTTTCAACTTTGACAGCTGAACTTCTGCTTGGCGGTGTAACGTAAAGGCTGGTAGAGGGGTGTACTCACTGGGAAGGTTGTTAGCTCAGAAACTATTATCCTTTGGTCAGACATGGATCATCTATTTATCTAAGCATGAATGAGTGTTAAATTGGGCTAGAAAAATCAGCAATGTAATTGATGAATGTTCTTGCCTAGCATAGCATAGTGTTATTTATTTTGCAGTTTAAACTATGTATAGCTACCCAGAGACTGTAGTTGATGGGAATATAGTAATCACATCTATAAATAAACATTTTTATTCAATGCATATAATGTTTAACTTTTCCTATAAATGAATTATTTTTTGTTAAAACATGATGGTACTACCTATTGCACCAATTCTGAAATGACCATTTAATATCAGTCACAAGTTTATTTTGCTGCATTATGGATACTCATTAAGTTTCATATTTTACTTTTCATTCTCAATTCCCACTTTCAAATGCTTCCCACAAGTGACATTAGTCAGGGTGCTACAGATGAGTACATCTCACCCGAGGTGACCAGTCTGAAGTTACTGGTTTAGTCTGAGATACTTGTGTATGGTCTGTCTTTAGGCAGTGGAAACAGCCCCAACAACGAATGTTTTTGAACAAATCCCTAAATGTGAGGACAGATTACCCCCCTAGATGTGCCTGTCTCTCTACAGCTCTAGAGGAACCACTGGCAAAGAGCTGAGACTAGGTGACTGATTTTTAAAAAGATGAATCTAATTGGAAGTCTTTTAAATCTCTGTTATTTAATAACAGCCTTTTTTTGCAGAGCAGCCGAAAGAAGAACAACATTTGGTTAAGACCAGAACTTATTTCTGGGTGTGTGTGGCTTTCCGGTATAAGTTAAAATATATAATTTTGTCATCCACATATTCTTGAATGAATGAAGAATTACAACAGCACAAGAAACCATGTGAAAGTGCTCCTGCTTAGTAAGAGAAATCTGTCTTTTGTTCCCTTTGGTTGTTCTCAAAACACAAGTTAAAAAAAAAAAAAACAATCAGACCTGCAGCATCTGTATTATACACCCTGGATGTTGTTTAGAATGGAAATTTTATTAAGAATGTATTCCTTTTTTTCAACAGTCAGTCATATTTCTCAAAACCTTTTTTAGTCCATGTGAAGTACTAAAAGGCTTCTGCTGTAGTTTCTGATGTATATTTGTGAATCCTGGTTTGTGACATTAAATGCCAACATCTAGAAAGCATTCTTCAAATGTCTTCTTTCTCCTCCGTGTGTTTCAGCAACAGGATTTTTCTCCAATGAGATATGTCCCCTCTGTATTTTTTCTGCTTTTGAGAACAGAAAAGTTTTTGGTAGGCATTTTATTTATGTATCTTCCCCTTGGCCTGGAATTGTCTAAAATATTTACCTGTTCTGCATTCTTTCTCCTTTCCATCCTCCTGTCCTTTCCAGGAGTTAAGGAGTATGGACTAAGTGCTACCAGCCCTTTCTGTTCGCAGGAGGGCCTCTGAACTGCTTGTGTCTAGCAGCAAACGCTTTTTTTCTACTCGCTTTTCACTTCATCCCAGTAGGGATGGCTCTTCCCCCAGAAAAGGATTGTCTGGGTTATGAAATTTATCCTGTAGCCTGACCTAGCAACAAGAAAGTTGCCTGGCCTGGATTATAGGGACAGGAGAAATGGGTTTGCAGAAGACCAGAGCATTTGCCATCCCTTCAGCCTGTTATGTAACAGAATTCAGGCTTGCCTTTTTATGCAAGAAAACGGATTTTAAATGGAAACCTACATTTCCTGTTTAGCAAGAGAAAGTCTAGTTATAATAGAGGAATAGCTGGACTTCAGGGGGGAAAAAAGACTCCCAGGTATTTTTTAAATACCCTTCTTCACAGAATACAACTTACTGTACAGAAGTGCAAGTCTGGCAGTTTTCAGAAGTGTAATGAACTGTTTATTAATCCAGAATATTAATAGGCCTAAGAATCTACAAGGCAGGGTATGCTCCTCTGGTTGTCTGTATTAATCCTTCTTTTAATTATTAAAATAAATCATAATTTCACCTTTTACATTACTGATATGTAATCTCAGACTGAAAAACTGTTGTATGCAATTTTCATAATATTTGTGTAACTGTGAGTTTGCAGACCACTTTAATTTCCAGTAGGAAATATTACTACCAAATACATGATGTATTATTTGTTCTGAAAACTCGACAGAATGTATTATTCAAATTATAGATGAAGTGGGACGTAAGTGCTTCAGAGGCCTTGGGATGGGTCCACAGGGTGCTGAGGAGGAGGCTGTGGTGGGCCACAAAGTTTGCTCTGCTTGCACTTAGCAGATTCCTTTTTTTCTGGACTTTCATACTAGGAAAACTGAGGCATGCGAACGTTCATGCAAGTGAATTTTAAAGGTGTTATACCGTTGTCACACTGAAATTTACCTCTAACTTGGAAAATACATTCCATAGAGTTAGGATTTCATCATTAATAGTTTTTTACCAGGATTTTTCTTATTAGTGCTTTTTCTGCTTCCATTATGGAGTAAAAGCTATGTGATAGCATACTAAAGCTGTCACATATCGTTACTCAATACAGAACAATTTATAATTTTGGCCTTAAAACAGGACACCTCATCAGTTTGTGTCCACACTTAATAACTACTATAATTCTTCACCAAGTATCCCAAAATAATCATTTGTGCTTAGGTAAAGGCACCTTTTCATTTTTAACTTGGTATTTATTTTGTTTGTATCTATTTTCTAAGGACAACTCAAGCACAGATTATTTTTGTACACTGCTAACTTTTCCTAAAACAAGGAAAAAGGATTTACAGATATTATATAATGTATACCTGTAATGTATACAGGCATATTTTGTATAGGATCCTATTTAGGTTGCAGTGCCTAATCCTTGCTAATCCATTCTCTGCTTCCTGTTTTCCATGTTATCGCAGTTTGGATACCAAATGTCACACTTCTGCAATGTGCAACCAGGCAACATGCCTGCTACTATATTTAGCCCTTTCACAAGTCCCAAGTTAAATGCATACTTATAGAATGTGTTTATAAAAAAAAAAAAATCAAGTTAAAATAATTACTGGATAATTACAGTGAATAAACTGAATGAGGAGTAAGAGTCACACAGAGCCTTTTCATATTGACTTCCTGTCAGATTAGGGATTAAATATATGACCTTTATTGTTTGGCTGCTCCATCTCCAGTGAAGATAAGAATTACTTTTAACTGTTTCATGTAATGAATGATACTCTTTGATGGTCTTTAAGGAATTAATTGGAAAGCTTGATAACACTTACTTGCAGGGTAAAGCCTTCTAACAACTGTAAATGTAAATTCTAAGTAAATTGCTATTGTTGTTTTGTCAGTGTTCTTCAAAAGTCACAAATACTTTAAAGGTTAATTTATAATAACTCTATTTTAATTTTTGGGAGATGTTTTGTAGACTTTGTTTCAAGAATACATTCTTGATTGAGTGCACACAGTCTTCAAACATTGCATGTTTCTGAGAAAATCCTTCAATCGAAGTATCAGCTGTAAATCCTCGAGTTATAGTGCTGTTCACTGACTTTAATTTTGCTTCTTAAACTGGTTTCTCTACAGTGGTTCTACCTAAAGGGCCTATTAAAATTCAGAGTCACTGAATCGTGCAGAGCAAGAGTTTTTGTGCATGTGTTATGCAAGTTAATAAACAAGAAAGTTTTTACGAGCAAAGACTGTCTTGTTCTATACAGATGTAATCAGAGAGCTTTTTCAATGCACAGCTACTTTGTTTCCACTTCACAGTAGAACTTATGTTGTGATTAATCAATTATGAAAGTATTAGATAATAACTTCTTAGATGGGTAATTATTAATTAATAACACTACTCTGCAACTACAAATTACTATGCATAGGGAAACATAATCTGGAACACACAGCCAGTGAAAATAGAGTTGGGTGAGTGATACCATGCTGCCATAGACTGAGAACTAGGAAAGCTAAAAAAGGGGAAAGGAAAGGAAAGGAAAGGAAAGGAAAGGAAAGGAAAGGAAAGGAAAGGAAAGGAAAGGAAAGGAAAGGAAAGGAAAGGAAAGGAAAGGAAAGGAAAGGAAAGGAAAGGAAAGGAAAGGAAAGGGAAAGGAAAGGAAAGGAAAGGAAAGGAAAGGAAAGGAAAGGAAAGGAAAGGAAAGGAAAGGAAAGGAAAGGAAAGGAAAGGAAAGGAAAGGAAAGGAGGGGAAAGGAAAGGAAAGGAAAGGAGGGGAAAGGAAAGGGGAAAGGAAAGGAAAAGGGAAAGGAAAGGGGAAAGGAAAAAGAAGAAGAAAACTTCTTGCTTCATTAACGATTTGTTTTACAACTTTTTGTCCTCAGTAGGCACTCAACTTCCATTTTTGTGAGAAGTGCCTTGTTTGACAAGTTTGATAGGTGGATCATACTAATGTATCAACAGAGCAAACTGTTTGGAGTCAGTAAGTATGTAAGGATGAAATAAGTAAGGTTAGTTTAACTGTTCATGTTAATACAACAAAGATGGTAGTTATTCAATAGAGTGTTTGTTCCTTAGTAATTCATCTTTTCAAACTGAAAACAGATTGGGAGAGCCCATTTCCTAAAGAAAAACAGAGGTTATAGGATAGTAATATCTGGAATAATGAGAAAACAACCCCAGATCCTCATGTGAAAGGAGAATGGTAGGATCACACCAAATGTAATGTGGTCTGAACATTGGTTGATACAAGCCCTTGTCAGGAGTGTTTATTAAAATAGTCACTTTCCACAGTTTAGTACTTTCATTGCCACTGAATGAAGTAAATTTGTTCTTAAGTAACAATCCCTCTTTCTTAGGCATTATAAAAGCCATGTGCTGACATTCTGCTAAGGCATGAATGTCATTACATTTTTTTTTTTCTACACTTGGATGGCTTAAGATCAACGAGTAAGTGAAGGCCGTGATAAATTTAGTGCATCTTTGATATTTCTCAGGAGGAAAATAAGTGTGTGTCAGAAAGGAGGAACAGAGGCACTAAACGTGTAAGAAATCCTGGGCATCTTAGAAATCTTAATGTTTTCACATTGTTTCTTAAAAAGGATCCTTGTGACAGTAGGATACATGAATCCCACAGTGCAAATATTCAATTTGTTTCTGACTGAGAGTTAGAAAGGTAAGGAAGAAAATGAAAGCAATATTTTATAGAATTTACCATAATTAAACATATTTTTTTCATGTGGGAGTCACATAAAATTAGTGTACTAGTAGATGTCACCCGCATTAACTTCCAGGCTTGATCTGGAAACCTATGAATTTCAAGGTTCCAAAATTCCAAGGAATTTTCAAGAGCCTGCCCCAGAAAAAAACCCCATTTTTTCACAGAAATACATAAAAAGAACTTTGGTTTAAATATTAAACATGCAGTAAAATGATTGAAGAATAATGCAAATCAGGTATTTGCATCTTTTCTATTTGAAAAAGACTGATACAATGGCAGCAGTATGAATCCATAGATTTATTTTTTTTTAATAGTTATATTTGTAGTCAGGACCTTAAATTTGAACATTGGGGATTGTCAGCTGGTTGACCAGCTGTTTGGAAGTCTTACATCCTAGATAAGAAAGACATTGGGGTGCTGGAGCATGTCCAAAGAAGGGCAATGAAGCTGGTGAAGGGCCTAGAGCACAAGTCTTATGAGGAGCAGCTGAGGGAACTGGGGTTGTTTAGCCTGGAGAAAAGGAGGGTGAGGGGAGACCTTATTGCTCTCTACAACTACCCAGAAGGAAGTTGTAGTGAGGTGGGTGTCAGTCTCATCTCCCAAGAACAAGGACAAGAGGAAACGGCCTCAAGTTGCTGCAGGGGAGGTTTAGACTGGATATTAGGAAAAATGTCTTCCCCAAAAGGGTTGTCAAGCACTGGAACAGGCTGCCCAGGGAAGTGGTTGAGTCACCATCCCTGGAGATATTTAAAAGACGTGTAGATGTGGTGCTTAGGGACATGGGTTAGTGGTGGACTTGGCAGTGTTAGGTTAGTGGTTGGACTTGATGATCTTAAAGGTCTTTTCCAACCTAAATGATTCTATGATTCTATAATTTTGTAAACTGTGTTCCAAGAAATAACTCCTCCCATATGCAAGTGGGAATCTACATTAACAGTGCAGGGGGAGCAACGTCTCAGAGCAGAACCCTTCTTCTATCTTTATTAACATAAAACTTTCTTTATCTGTATAATGCAAACAGATGTTACACATTTCAATCCTCTTAATCTATATGGGGCCAAAATGTATCAGTTACTAATACAAAATTTTTAAATGGCAAACAAATCTCTTGTTTTTCATCTGTCAGGATGATTTGCTCCCTTCAGCGCATGGCAATTTTGTCTCATTTCTCATTCTGACTCTTTATTTTTTTCTGGTCATCTTATTTGCTGCTGCCATAACTGAAGTCACGCATGGTCTAACTTCTCTGTGCCTTTTATACATGCTTCAATAAATGTTCATTTACACTGATTTTAAGGGATTTCTTGTATTATCTTACACTGTGTTTTATACTGTAGTTGACAAGAGGAGTTGCTGTTAGGTGATGTATCTATATAAAGTTTGGAGTGCTATGTTTCATCCAAGCATCTTATCCTTCTTCACATCGCTCCTCAAAAGTTACATCTATCATAAAATAGATATATAACTTCTATCACATAAAACTTAGGTGGTTGCTAGGTTATCACTGATAGCAAAGCACTGTATATGCACTAGACCTGTATTAGGAGACAATCTTATTTTTTCCCTTATTACATTGTCTTGTGCTCTTATTAAATTTGTAATTTTTAAGGGCAGTCATATACTCTCTTTTCTTCTGTGCCTTATCATACTTGGATCCAGAAGTGACTGAACTTACATGTTAGTAATGCCAATATTTGTCCAGGTTGTGTTTCATCTTTCCTGGAGCATCTTGTTCAGTTGCTCCAGGCTAAGAGTTTTGGCAGTATGGGGAAGGACTGGGGCGGTGCTCTAAGAATCCTACATACTTAATATTGAGTATTTTTACAAAATAATTTCTTCACTTTCTGTCCCTTTTGGTGCTATTATACTGTCACCATTTCCTCCAGTTTAAACATTCAGTAATTTCAGGTGCACTGTCACTCCTGTTCAAATAGCACTGATCCTTTGACTACTCATTTGATTTAAGTCTCAGGAGTGGGGCTTTGACTAGGGAGTTGGGGCGGTATAGGTCCAGTGCAGCTGTGGAAAGGCAGGGAGTCAGATGAGTTTAGTTCCCCTGAGCACTCTATAGGCACTTCTGCTACAAATGTGGAAAAAAACTCCTGTATGCCAGCAGTCACTGATTCCTCTCTTCTCTGGTGTATGGCTTTAGAGGCAGAATTTTGGAAAAGTGGTAGAGGGAGCCAATTCTGTGGCCATTCTCACTTATACTAAGATTTTTTGAGACACCTTTAATTGTTATGTATCAAGATTGAAGGCTGTGCAAACTTACAAAGAAAATTTTTGGCTGAATCCCTCAACCACAGTCTGTTTTTTGCAAGGCTTAGGGAAGGGCAGTGAAAGCTGTTCAGTACCTATCCATTGGAGCCTGAGTTAAATGTTCCTTGTGATCTTATAATTTCTGAAAAAAGTCCACCTGGTCTTTACAGGTGTAATCTCATCTCCCTTCACACTGCCTTTTCTTTAGTATAATAGGATTTAAATGTAGCATTGCACCAAAAAAAAAAAAAAAAAGACCATCAGAGAGTACAGTTACCATTGCCCTCCTTGTCCATGCAGTTGTACTGTTTACTTGGCAGTAATGACATAAATTTGAACTGCAATGAGAAACACTTTGAGAAATACTCATGAGAACCTTTTAAATACTATGAGTGGTTTTGTGCTTGCTCTTGAGGTGCTTAACCAGTGTAGCTGTCAGAAATGGTAGAGAAAAAGAAAAATGAAAAAAAAAAAAAATCTTGGTTAAAGTGTTTTGGTTTCAAAACACAAAACTGAAAACCACTTTGAGTTAATTTTCATTTGTTTTGGAATGAAAGACAAAAAATTTTGACAGAAGTTACAAATTCTGTGAAAATTTAAAAATACTCTGATGGCTAATTTTTTCCTGTTACTGCTCCTGCATTTTACCTACATATTCCCTTTCTGCCCCTAAATAATAAAAAAGAGAGGCCCCTGTGTGGTAGAAGAAATACTAGTAAATATTAGGTGAATGGTGCAGGGATCATTACACCAGAGCCTCACCGCTGGTACTCATAAGCTATGGTATGAGGAGCCCTGCTGGTGCCGGGCTGGGCTCAGGGGATGTATCCTACCTCCCCATCATCCTTCCTATCTGAAAATCGGTACCATGTTAGCAGATCTACACAGATCTCATTTTGTGGTGGCTGACCTCTGCCTGCCTTCATCCACACCTGTGGGTATGTCTTTTGTCCTGGTATGTCTGACCCACCTGAAAACTAGTATTGCGTGGGGCTGAAGCTTGACTCTTTTGGAGAGAGAGTGCCTTAGACTGTCCTGTGAGCTGCTCTGCTCTTGTTGGTCTGAATGAGTTCTGGGCAAGTCAGCTTGCCTTTCCTCAGCAAGTAACAAGGAAGTGAAACACATGGAGATTAACTGAGGGAAATCCTCCTAAGTGCTTTTATAGAGCACTGATGTAGTGTCCTGATGAAAATGAGGATTGTGCTCCCCACCTGCAATGCAGGAGTGCACAAGGCAGAGAGAAAGCCTGCTCAGACCCAAAGTCTCCTCAGACCCAAAGCTTCCTGGAAAGAACGTGTGCTGTCCCGGCATCAAAAGTAACTACTTGTGTCTATGACACAGCACCGTTACTTCTCCTGAAAGTGTATAAAGCATGACAAGAGAACATGTATTTTGATAGCATCATGTTTCTGCTGCTTGTGAGGGAGTTTTAGGGGTGGTTTTGGTTTTTTCCATTCATGTCAGCTCTTGCTGTTGAAACCAGGATCCAGTCTATGCAGGGGGAAAAGTTAACTTTCCTTAAATTAGTGGCAGCATTTTTCTCTGAAGGACCTTTGCAAGGTTTTTCTGTTACACACTGCAGTGTAAACATTTCTTGAGGCATTTTTCTTTGGGCCAGGGTACATTTCTACTAATCAGCAGTGCAGGTGGTGTGACAGAGGTCCTGTCTATAGCTGTAAGTTTTAATAAGGAGCTCATCTCTTTTCATTTCCCCTAGTTCTCATTATGAAACTGAACTGGATTTCTTTCTGTCAAGCTCTATGAACATGAAGCTGTGGACAAATTTCCTTTAATTTAGAAAAATACTGGTACCATAAGAGTATGATCTGATGATGGCCTGCACTTCAACCCTCCCCTGTTCTTAAATTCTTTTAAATCTTCTTTTCCCCTGTTATGATATTTAAGTCACCAATTTTTTGGGAGTCAGTCTAGTATTTTCAGTCACTTTTCCTTGAACACATGCCCCAGGTCACCACTTTGATACATATCTTTCATTTCTTTACTGTCTATGCTAGCTCTGGTTTTCCCTTTTTATCTCTTTATGATACCACATATAAGAAATAAATATAAAATACTTTATGTTGATATGTTTAAGGATCTTTAAGACAGTGGTAGGTTTGAAAGCTACAACAATACACAAATTAATAAATACACTAAAGAGAGACTACCAGATTCCACCAAAAAAACATAAAATAAAATTTTCATATAGTAAAACCTCTCAAGTTACCTACTGTGAGTTAGAATTAGGAGACCGGTATATTCACTGGAAACATCCTCTGTGATATTAGAATTAAGCTTTTACCAAAAATTTACATCCTAGAACGCATGTGTCTGTGTTACATATTCTGACCTATGGGAACATCAAAGTAAAATGCTTTTGTTCTTATTGCTGTGATAACCTTCTTAAAGAGTCAGATTGATCCTGTACTTCTGATGAATGGTACCTTATCCCACAGGTTGATGTTGATGTGAATGGGAGCAAATTCTGTGTTACCTGTGTTTGTGTCATTTTCATGCTGAATAGATATATCTATGCAGTTATGCATTTGTAGCAAGCTCATAACAGAACATCCTACAAAGATTGTCAAAGACAAGCCATTATCTTGCATTCTTCATTTTTTTCTTGCAGTACTTAATATGGTTTTTATTTTCTTCAAGTAGTGCATGATAATCCTCCCACAGTGTTTATTTTTTGTCATTTTGAAATCCAGAGTTTAGTGTCCCACTTAGGGTCTGATGCTTGGAGGTGGGAAACATTTTTAATTTTTCACCCATGTAATGGTTCTGAATCTGCAAGTCTCTTCCAGAAAGCTTGTAACAATACATATTCTCATGAGTGTTATATACTTCTGTTATGAATGGAAATGCATGAGTTTATTATTTCTAAGGGTATTCTAATGTGCCCAAATTGTATTTATATGCAGGATATTTTTTGCATATCAGACAAAAAATATCAATATTTTGAAGCTTGAAATCTTTGCTAGGAACTCTTTTCTAAAAATAGATATTTTATAGACTAGTTAGTCAATCTTATGTAAAGAACCTGAAATCTTACATTGTCCTCATTGTACTGTAGTTTTCAGTATGACACACCCAAAGTTCAAACCAATAATCTTGGTGGTTTTTTTTTATAGCAGGTGGGATGAGGAAGTTTCTGGGTGTGCTATTTTAGCAGTGTCTGCATTATAAGATGAAAAATATCAATAAATGAATAAGCAAAGATTTGATTAGATAATTGTGATGAAACAAGACTGCCAGAATTGTGTCTTCTGCTTTACCTGTGGGCTTTTCCATCAGTAGTTGAACAACAAATCAGAAAAGTGGCAGAATCAAATCTTAGCAAAATAAATTGAGATAAATTGTGTAGTATTGTCTGGTTTTCTATCCGTGATAATTCAGTACGTGATGGACGTCAATCAACCAGTCTTCTGTTTTCCAAGACTTTTTAAACCTATGATCCTTGGATGCTCACAGTCAATAGACAACTCCAGGGAGGTCTAGGAAAGAACACTAAGAAAAATAAGCTTATTGTCAGCAAGCTATTTACTATACGAAGGACTGTACTCTCCCGAGAAAGATTTGAAGCACTGAGAACCACTGAAAACAGCAAGTCTAAAAATGAGAGAAAATTAAAAAGATGCTAATTATTTATTTATTTTTATCTATTTGCATCACTGTATGATTATTAACTCTTTTTTAATGCCTTGCTTCTAATGGAACACCATATCTGAATCATTGTTCATGTTCTGGAAAGTTCTGCTGCCCTATGGCAAAATTACTGAGGCCAATATTTGAACCCTTGCCAAGCTGCTTCTGCTTGGAGGTGAAATGGATTATGAGAGTCAATTATCTCTTTAATGATCTTCTGTTTATTAACAAAGAGGATACAGAAAGCATGTTTTTCTGAATGCAGGAAGAACAAACAGCAGGCAATTTCCTTGCCTGAAATGCCATCACTGCCTTTTCAGCCTGTCCTGTGTACCATGGGTTTATTTTTTAACCTCTGTACAAGGACATATATTCACATTTCTCCTCTAGTTTCCTGCTGCCTGACCCTTGGCTTTTGGTTGCCGGTAAATTCTGAAGGTATGGTTTCATAATATAAGGTGTTCTATAATGGATTAGTTCAAGGAAATTCTGCCTACTTCATCATGCAGACCCAGTTGTTTCATTGCAACAAAAAGTGGACTTCACTGTGACACAGCCTGAGAGGAATAGGGTGGATATGGTTGGGAAGTCTTTAAGCTGGGTTTGACACTGAACACTTCAATCTGATAGAACTGTGACTTGACATTGCTAAGAATATAATGACAGCTGTATCTTATGCAGTTAAAAGCTCACTTAGTCGCATATGCCATATCCTGTCTTCAGCCATGAGGAACAGCAGCTACCATGGGAAAAATATAGGACTAGGGCAAAGCATACAATGAGAGATACTGCTCCACAATCTTCTCCCAGCCTCTGACAGTTTAAGGATTAGGGACTTGGTGAGCCCAAAGTTTCATATTTGTGTTGACTAGCCTATGATGGATCTTTCTTCTGCAGATGTGCCTAGTTACCTATTGAAGCAGTATGGGCTTTTAGTATCTTCAACATTGTGCAAGAGTACTTTGGGTTTGTACCTATTATCAGCTACTTTAGTCTGATTGCCCATATTATTCAGAAAAGACAGTAATCATTATCTGTTGATCCTCTTTATGCTATTTCAGATTTGATAGAGCTCCATTACATCCAAGCTGCAAGCAGTTTAGCAAATGTAGCCTGTATCATCACCACCCCCCAAAAAACACCTCCGCCCCCAGGAACCTAGTAGTTGTGTTGGTGCCTCAGCAATCAGCATCTGTTGACTTCACATCTGCAGCTCCATACCAGACCTTCAATGAGGCATCCATTTAGTCTCAAGGTAGGAGAACTATCATACAATCATAGACTCCCAGAATGGTTTAAGTTGGAAGGGACCTTTAAAGATCGTCTAGTCCAACCCTGCCTGCCGTGGGCAGGGACATCTTTCGCTAGATCAAAGCCCTGCCCAACCTGACCTTGAACGCTTCCAGGGATGGGGCATCCACAACTTCTCTGGGCAACCTGTTCCACAGTCTCACCACCCTCATTGTGAAAAATGTCTTCCATATATCCAATCTAAATCTACCCTCTTTCAGTTTAAAACTGTTGCCCCTTGTCCTGTCACTACAGGCCCTGCTGAACAACCCCAACTCTCTCAGCCATTTTTCATAGGGGTGGTCAAACCTATCTGCTTCAGGAAAGTCTGTGGTTAGCTGTAGATTGTCCTTAACATGTGTTAGCATTTTTCAACGCATGTGAATTAAAAGTATATCCTAACATAAATCCTCAGTTATCTTCACAGCTCCTTGTTGCTTTTGTCTGGGAAGACTAAGATGTTATGATCTCATAAGTGCTCTGGGAGTGTTGTTTCATGTTAATATTTCTACTGAAGCTCCAGTTTTCTTTAAGTGTGGAGCATCAGCTGCATGAAGAAGTGTCTCAGGATTTCTTTCTGCTATTCTCCTCTGTCTTTAGTTTGAGTTGCTTTTTTCACATTTTGCTCACAGTGCTACAACACCTATGCTTTCTATTCCATGAAAAATTTCTGGCAATTAAATGATACCATTTCTTGATTTTCTTGTGCTATACAAAAGACAGATATATATACTTTATTTCAGAAAAAAAGTGAGTTCTTGCATGAGGCTTGTTGACCTTGACATTATCATCTGCTTCCCTTTCTAAATAGCTGCTTAAAATGAGACCGGAAGACTACAATCCAAGTGGTGCTTACCTATTTCTTTAATTTGCTCATTTGATCAATGAGCTCAATAAATTAATATTTCTGATCCATCCTAAGTTTGAGTTTGTCACTTTATTCTCAGACGTAAGGGTTTAAATTTTTTATTTGTTTTGATGAAAAGTGTGTAATATATAAATTGAAAAGAGAACAAAATATTCCTCTTCAGTAACAAATGTCTGTAAAATGTAACCTAAGAGAAAACAGAAAAAAAATTACATAATTGAAACTGGGAAACACTCAGATGTTGTAAAGCATCCCTAGTGAAATGTTAAAATTGCTCAAAGGAGGTTCTTTAATTCAGGGATAAAAGATTGAGTCTCTGCTCTGTGCCATTGCTAGTGAATATTAGGTAGGTATTTCAGTGCAGCAAAACCCTGTATTAGTATCGAGCTATTGCAATTTGTCTTTAATTCCTATAGAAACTGTAAATTGGTATGAGCCTGCAGTCTGGTTTAATTGAAATTTGGGTCTTCTTTTACGGTGCTTTATAAAGGTCCCTTAAATTTTGGTGAAGGGTCAAAACATATTATAAAATATATTTAGTTTCTGGAGGTGAAGCACAGTTAGTGATTTCATCTGTGATGCAACAGAAAGAAGCATTCTGATGCATCACCTGATGATGCAACTTGTCTTTCCTTACACAAGCAAGAGACTTATGTGGCTTTATGTTAAAATCAGGTGTTTAGGAAGGCAGTCACAGCTGTGGGTGAACTAATAAAGTTCCATGTCCCACCCATTTCCCTCATGCTCCCTGCTTTTTTTAAGAGACTCAAGTTGGTTCACTAAATAATTACTCTCTGATTTTAAAAAAAAAAGCTGACACTTGAAAAGGCTTTGAAAGTATTTAAGTAGCTTATTTTTTCCCTTTGGAGGAAGCTCCAAGTCTTGCATTTACTCATTTTATCCGTCATTCCATTGCACCCAAGGGCAAAGTGTCATTTCTGTGTGCTTCAGTAATTTTGTACAGCACACAGAGAACAAACAAATATCAAGTGACTGAAGCCAAAGTGGATTTCATGCAGGAAGCTATGTTTCCTTTTCTCCCCATACATTTTTAATAGAGATTTTCTTGATTGTAAGGTAGTATGTAACTTCTGCCCTGGATTTTATAAATGTGTTTATAATAGCAGTTGATAGAAAAAATAGGTCAAAAAGTGTTCCAGAATACACTGGTTTTTTCACCAACTTACAGAGAGTGGTTTGATAAATATCCGGATGCAGTGAATGAACTGCCTAGCAAACCAAAAGCGCCTTCCATATCAGTTTTACAAAATACAATCTTAGATAATAATATCTGTAGTCAGTTCTCAGTGTTGTTTTAGAGCCTTGTACTGCCCAGCATAATGATACAGAATATCAAAAAGATCTTAGAATTCACTCTTATGAATTACTGGTTTTAAATTTAACCAGATAAGATAGTACAATATTTTGGTTATTTTAGAGGCTTAAAACAGAGCTCTGAATCTGAGCTGAACAAAGCTTATGAACTGACATCACGTTTCTGATAAGCAAGATACTATGCTGTTTGACTAGAAGCTACAAAACATTTTTAATGAAATAACAGAATTTAGCATGATAAATATTTTAGTAGCATACCATACCATCAAAACTAGGTCTTTGGAGATTTATGATACTAAAATTATAGAGTTTGTTTACTGAACTGGCATTTCATGATCACTGGTAGTATTAAAACGATGAATGAAATAAAGAAGTTCATTTAAGAGAAGGAAATTTCAATAATTAAAAAGTACAAATCATATATAGCTTACTACAGAAAAGGTATAAACAAGTTTTATGAGAAAGTCTAGTATCATTTAGAATTAGTCCCTATTAAGTAGCCCCAGATTGCCTTTTTCTGGCTTAAACAGATAACAACCATTTATTGACCCAGTGTCATATTCTGATGAACAAAAGGACTGTCTGGTATGTTCTATGCATCTAAATTTGAAATCAGGAGAGAAATTGTACATTATGTTTTATAACTCTTATCCAATATACATAACTGAGCTTATCCTTATAAAGAATCACTGTATTTAGGCAGAGTTAGAAAGTATCTGTAAGCAAAACAAATTCTGGAGATGCATTTTTAGCAGCTGTCAACATTTAGGGTAAGTTGATTTAAGCCTGGTTTTGGCTTACTATGAAGAACTAGAGCAGTTTTACAATTCAGAATTGCATTTAGTTTCTGTTGTTTGTAGTCTGGACGACTACCTTTTTAAGATTATCTACTGGTATCTTATGTTAAAAAACATCAAATTGCATAGTTATGACCAAATTTCTTTACATTTGCTGATTATTAATGCAAACATTTATGTAAAGATCAAGAGCAAACACAAGTCAAGCGAACTGAATCAATAGTAACTTATAGTACAGCCAAGATTTCAGCACCTTGGTGCCTAGAAGCTTCCCTCTAGTTACTTTTGATGGGGGAGACCTCTGATGGACATTAATTAGTAGTATCCTTAAGCCGTCTTTGCAGCTCTCAGCACTGTTGTAGGTTTTGTAGGTTTCTTTGTATGTGGTGTGATAGCATGCTTTGGAATACACCGTGATGCCCCTGCAGAAAGGTTTCTCCACCTGCTTTTCCAGCTATAACCTTTTTAGTTTCTGTGAGCTACCAGCTTATTTTTCTGCAACAGTCTTTCCACATTTGTATTCTCAAATAAACTTTTCTACACTTAAGGTTGATTGATTGATTCTTTCACTCCATTCCACTGTATTTTTAAATGTCCTGGTTAGAGTTGTCAGCCTAGAAGCAGCTTTCACTTTACCTTTCATTTTGTATTTACAGTACTTGTCATTTTAATTCTGCCTAGAAGAAATTCATTAGAGTAGGGTTTTATAGATACTGAAATGGCCTGTGCTGGCCCTTTTCATTGTAGGAAATATTGCCAATAAGGCAATAATTCTGCTGCATATCAAGCATGAGCTATTGAGAGATTACTGTTCATTTGTTTCAGTGAGCAAAGAAAAAAACCTAAAGTTTTCAAGTTACTTTTTGAGGTGGACAATCCAGAAAGCATAGACATTCAAAGTGGTTGTTTTGAAAGAAAAGATCTCTGAGAATGTGGTGGCATGGTGTGACAGAATGGAGAACAGGATAAAAAGTGGTACAGAAAGGGATTAAAAAACCTCCTTGTGTAAATATATCTATCCCGGGGGGGGGATATCAGCATCAGTCATCTAATTTGGATTAAAAGTTATATCTAGCTTGGAGATGGCCAACCTCTGATTCCATTGTAAGTAAGAAAAAAAACTGTAGCTGAGCTACAGTTATTCCTCAGAACGATGTCCTTTGGGCTGCATCATTAAAGGCTGCACAGATCCTGACTGTTTTTCAATAGTTTCTTCATTCAATATGCTGTTTACAGATCTTCCAGCAAGTGGTAGCTCAGTTTTTTCTTGTGACAATTTGTTATTTTTTTTAATAAGAAATTCAGAATATTTTTGAAGTCCCAGTTCTGTGGTTTATATTACACAAATCTACAAATAAGAAAAAATAAAATAAGCAACTAGGTTTTCACGCAGTTTATACTGAGATCATTGCACACCGTTTAATTTTATGATACGATACTAATATACTTGGGAAGCACTACCCTATTTCTTCACCAGCATACAGGATTTGATGACCAAACAAAAGATAAAGATACTCTATTGCTCACCAGAAATAAAAATGGAAACATAAAACAGGCATAATGATAACATTTGCAGAATTTCTGTTACTTTGTTTCAAACCCCTAAAAATTATTTTAATGCTTTGAAGATGTGCATTCATGGCATATATCTGGAAAACCAGCATTTAACATCAAAGTTAAGTCCCAATAAAACAGAAAACAATGAAATTCTATTAGTTTAGCAATGTGCAAATACAGTAGGCATGAGATGGTTTGGCCATGTTGCAATCAACATAAATAGCTAAATGTATAAAAGATGCTTCTGAATACTCCATTTTGGAGTTGGCAGTACCTAACAAAAGAAGAAGAAAGAAGAGACATAAATTAATGTTGATTCAAGCAGGAGATGCAATGGCTCGTCTTAAAATATGGTTGATGGGCTAGAAACAGTCATTGGGAAATAGAAAAGGATGAAAAACAGTACAGGCTGCATGATGCTGTTTTGCAGAGATGAAGCAGAAGTGTCAGTGTCAAAAGGCACACCCACACATAAAATGTCTCTAGCTTCTGCACTTAAAAATGTCTAAACTGCAAATTTATGGAATTAGATATTAATTTTGATTAAGTGGAACTGCTGTAATAACTGTTCACTGGATTGCTAATGGGAGGACTTGACATAGGGTTGTGAGTTGTCGTATTGTTAAAAATGCATTTTGTGGCTGTCTGTACATTGATCTCTAGGGTTCAGGTCTCTTTCCTGTGAAGCTTTGCAGATTTACACATTCCCTGCTTTTCAGACGGAGTTTGATGTGTGAATTCACAGCAAGTTTAGTGGGAAAGAGGAAACATAACCAGTTGATAAGCTTGGCTCTTTCTGTCAGCTCCTCGCAGCACCCCAGGCGAGCTTAGTAGCCTATCACATGGTGCAGGAATGCTTTCACCTCCAAAGGGAAAACCAGTGTCAGCTTAAAGGCTTGTGACAGCGAGGAGAGAGCAGAGAGCCCGCTCTCAGAGACTTGGGAGCAGGCTCTTCTTTCCACACCAGCATGGGGATTTAGCAGAGCAATTTCACGACTGGCAGAGAAAACCTGATGGCATACTCACTCCTTGCTGATAGAGCAGCTTAGGCAGGATATATGGAGGAGTTTATTTTAAGTAACTCAATAAAAACTTCAGAAAAATTACAAATATTAACCAACAGCTTAACCAACTGCCTCCTTCTCGAGAATGCTTTCATGTATTTCCAGTTTAAACACAGCATGTCTCTGTGAAGTGAAACAATATGGCACACTGCTTTTGAGATACAGCGTTGTTGACATTGTCACCTACTTTGGCCTGGTCAGTGAGAGCCGATGGGCCTCTTGGCTGCCCTGCATCCCTTTCTCCTCCTCCCAGGCTGTGAAAGTGTCGGATGGGCTTGGGGGTGAGGCTGAGAGCTGTTTTGTCCTCCCAGTTTCCTGCTGTCGGAAATTTGTTCCCTTATGCCCTAAATGCCTTGTGAGAAATAGTCATTATTGCTGGTGGGGGCTGCCCTCCTCATCTTATAGCTGGCATGTTTGTTGGAAATGTGCTTCATGGTCTGTAGGGGGCTTAACGGAGTGGCCTTCCTCTCCATACGAGAGCGAAAAGATGCCCAGAGCATCTTTTCTGTCCACTTCTTACAACATCTCAGAGGACTGCCACTGTGGCTTGCTATGGGTAAAGGCAAATGTATGCCTTGTTCAAAGAGGATATAAAGTTGTCGAATATTGTCATGCTTTTCAGCCAGCATCTTGTGCAGGTAAAGAGATATGGTGTCCATCTCCTGCATAGGACCTAAGAGGCTAATGGGGCTTTCAAGACAGGCTGAATTAGGACTTCAGTTCTTGGAGTAAAAGACAATCCTTTACTTTTTAGTTGTATGATTAAGGATCAACAAATAGTGTCTAGTAGTTTTAAGTGGAAAACATTATTTCCTTCCTCCTCCTCTCCTTTTCATTATTACTTGGATCAAATCGCATATACTGGCTTCAGTACAAGTATGCTTGAGAGGTTTCAGTTAATTAAGTTATAGGAGACATTTCCAGATGAGTCTAAGAAATTTTAGAAACTGAAGTCACATTGAGCTCATACTGTAATATCTTTTGTCTGATGTTAAAACGTATACTCTGTCATGACATATTAGACAGTGAATTGTCTTCTTACATGAAAATAAGAATATATTAAAAATCCTATCAGAAAAGAAGGGGGGAAGGATGATTTCAAATGTGTTTACTGTTTTACTGCCATTTTTCCCAATGCCACTAAATCTCCCATTAAGAATTACTATATCTCTTTTCAAGTTTATTTATGGAATATGGCTACACCTGCAAAATATATATTGCACTGATTCAGATCAGTTATGATCAGATTCTAAAATCTTAATGTAATGAGGCCAGGTGGTTGTTCCAAGTTGCTCCCAGTCAATATTTTGTGATTTTAATTTGGGAATGCCACAGGGATTCATCCTACTCTTGTATTATTTCTGGTCTATCACAGTGTTTGCTGGTGGGTGGCTGTCATTTGTTGACACGACATGTTTGTTTTATATGGGTCTGCTGATGTTATGCAACTGGTTGGCAGTTACATTGTCAAAGGAGAAGTGATAAAAGACTTGTGAGAAATATTTATTATGACCCTTTCTTTATCATAAAAATGTCTCTGTTGCTTTTCTTCCTTATTCTGTAATGATTTTGTGGAATCATATCATATTTTGGATCCTAGAATGCAGGTGCATTTTTGCCTATATCGCTTTGTTCAAACACTAGAGTACTTGAGATTTGAAGTTAACATTTATCAACAGCCAGTTTTTACAGGTAGTGCAGTATATGCTTACACTTGTAATGGGAGTGGCTGTAAAATCTTCAATATTGCAATGGTAAGAAATGTTTAATTTGTAACGTTAACCTTGCATATACAAAAAAACAAAAATTTGTGACAGAAAGCTTATTGATGGAATTCGCTTCATGGATGGTACTTGGCTGTGGGGAGTTAAAGCGAGATCAGCTTTTCATAGAGCAATAGACATCTGTGGTAAAAATACCTGGTCGCTCAGATACTCGAAAGCTGTTCCTAGAGTAGTGCAATGAATGTGTAGTGCAGTGAATGGGTTTTGCCACACGGCTGAGTTGCTGAATTCTAGAACTCTAAACATGGAGATAACTTTCATCTCTATATTTGTTAATAAACATTACACATATCAGAAATACGAAATGCAAATTAAGTAGTGCAACTGTGAATACTTGAAACAGTTCAAACACGTATACCTCTGTTCTGGCTAGAATGTATATATGTAATCAGTTGTTGGGCATTCACCTATATGCACATGGACAAGATGTTTGAACCTATATGGCTGATGCATTTATTATCTAGACATATAACTGCAGTTTGTATATACAGTGTGCATATCTTTCCAAAGGATGACTTAGACTTTGACATATGACAGCATCTAGTTTGTTGTCTTTCAGTAATGATTTCATATTGCTATCCCAGAACCATCAGTATACTGTCTTCATTTTTTGTGCTTCAGTAATTTCAGGTGCAATATGATGTTTGTTCAGCTGTGCTTGCCATCTCTAAAGTACATTAATGTACACTGAGAAGGCAAAGTGACTGGCACAGAAATGACTAATTACAATAATGACTAGTTGTTATTCTTGTTTATTCTGAGGAGTATTCTAATTAGCTGCTTAGGAAACGGCTACTTCCTACATAGCTGTCATCTATATTAATTCCTGAGGTGGAGCGCAGTTAATTTAATACTGAATCCTCCACTTCACCTAGAAATAGAGTTGACTCCTATATATACCTGTTGTGTAACCATATGCCGATGTACTACTACTCCCACTGCCACCAGGCTCTGGCATCTCCTAGAGCAGCCTTAAAAGTGCTGTGGAAGAAGGGGCAGGCAGGAATTCCCCCGTGCTGTGAATTAGTAATATTTCCATCCACCCTTTCTGCTCCTGTTTCTTGCCCTCAAATTTAGTTCAGGAAGCAACACCAGTGTCCTGCAAAATTGATGGCAAAATAGATCCTTTTTGGATGAGAATCAGTAATCGTGTTAACTTGCCTGTGTGAAATAAGGATGCTGTTGATAAAGTGGATCAGCAGAGAATTGCAGTGGTATGTACAGGCAGAAGTCTTATTTTGAAAAGAAGAGAGGTAAGGTAAAATGGCAGAGCAAAAGGAGAGGCTGGCCGCTGAACTGGAAATATACTGAAATCTGGGGTGCTGAGCACGTATTCACTTGCCAAATCAGAAAGACCACGGATGAGTTGCTCACGCTTAAGAGCTAAAAGGTATTTCAGCGCAATTACATAAACTATGTTTAGATATGACTGATGAGTTGATATTGGAAGATGTGGTAATGAAAATCAATGTGATAAAATAGTACATCTTATTTTCTTGCCAGTCTTTAATGTTTTTGATCGTCCTCTATTTTTCTATGGATTTGATGGCATGATTTTCCAAAATGCTTTCCTTCTTCCTGTTCTTTTTGGGGTCCATGGAGAATATGGTTTTATCATTTGCATAAAAAGGAATAGAAGTTTTTCATCTCTACTTTTATCTGACATGAAATGTTAAGCTTTTACAAGTCTTCCAAGTTTCTCAGATCTTTTTTAGTCCATGTGAACTAGAAACCTCTTTTTTGGTGATCTGAAGATAAGCAAAGTTTGGTAAATGAAGACACACAGGTTTCACCACGTCTTTCTTCTGCTTGTATTATCTATTTTTATATGAATTTTTTTATTTATTTGCTGGTTTGGAAGGATTTTTCATAGAACTTTTAACAGGAGGGAAAGAAGTGGCATTGGAGGGTTTCAGCTGAAGTACTGTTTCTGCTTCTAGGCCCTGTGCTTCAGGAAAGATTAGGACCTGTCGGATAAAGTTCAGGAGAGAGCAACTGAAATTATATGAGTCTAGGAAACTGATTTTTGAGAGGAAAGGCTTCATTAACGATGGCTGCTTAGAAAAAAAAGAAAATGAAGAGGAGATACTATAACCTTTACTTAGCCAGGAGGCTACTACAAAGAGGAAGGGAATTTATTTTTCCATTCTGTAAAGAATATGACAAAAGCTAACAGGCTTGCTTTTCAGAAAGGAAGGTTCAAAAGTATATAGGTATATTCAGTTTTGGTAGGAGGGTTGATAAAATGACCATCTACAGTTTATCCCAGGTTGGTTTTTATTTCTTCTGTGATCCTGAGGAAAGAAGGGGTAAAGCAGAATCCAAATGACAGCATGTGAGAACTGGTTGTGGGAAAAGCAGTTAGTTCTCTGGGGAAGAGGTTTATTTGAAAGCCATATTTTTGCTAAGCATTAAGGCTTTGTGAGGCCCTGTAAATTTAATTTTTAAGAATTAACACTGTAAAATTATCAAGAAAAAAATTAAGTGAAGAATAGAGTTTATGGAATCGTTTGGGATTCCTTATTCCTTATGGTGATGTTTTGTTAGCTGAGTTTTGCAGTTCAGCAATATGCCAATCCTGAGTCTCTAGTTAGCTGGGAGGGTTATTCACATTTGACATATGCGGCTGAGCTGTCAGTTTGCAGCAAAAGAGAGGGTAGGTCAT
Source organism: Ciconia boyciana (assembly GCF_034638445.1). Lineage (NCBI taxonomy): Eukaryota > Metazoa > Chordata > Aves > Ciconiiformes > Ciconiidae > Ciconia > Ciconia boyciana. The sequence goes on along the minus strand of NC_132935.1, from coordinate 54,798,857 downwards.
GTTTCCAGTGTTAATTTAGATTTGACATCTCATTTATACCTGGGAAAGGCTGTTAGAAAATATTAGAACACAAATAATGCTGGCACAGCAGGGTTTTCAAAAAGAGATTGTGTTGACTTTCTTCCCACAAAGTTAGGAAATAAATGCACCTAATATTAGAAATCTCTGTGATAATTATAGAAAGATGCTCCACTAGATATGGCATTCTCCAGACATTGGTTTTCTCTCCAGGGAGAACGAGGCGAGACCTACTGAGTGTGAACAGTAATGAAACTGCTTCCACTAAGAGTAATCATGTTCTAATTTAGATAAAATTTCTGTGCACACTCTGATATGAAATATTTCAATTTTATTGTCTGTGTGTATTTACAGCAGTAGAACTAAGTGTTATAAGCATCTCTGAACACCATGCATTAAGAAATTGTAACATTTAGTGTAACTTGCTTTTAGTGCCCATACAATTTTATAGAAACTTTTATTTGAACTTGTAATATAAAAAAGTCTTTACTAATACAAAAGTATCACCCCTAGCTGTAAAAATGGGTAACTTTCAATCTTTTCAGTCTGCACCGATATATAGATGCTTCCATGATGCTATGGTTGGGGGTGGGGGGGGTGTGCTCATTTTACAGAAGAGAAAAAAAAAAATCTGATGTTTTGGCCATCCTCTTGGGGGACCAAAGGACACTCCTTGAGAGTCTCCATATGGTTTCCTCCAGCGAATTTGAATGGTGCATTACTATTTCATGGTAGCTGACATTCTGGATCTCCTGTAAGAAAGCAAAAAAGGACAAGGGCAAGTATTTACATCATTTTGTACTGTTTCAGAAGACCCTAGAATCTAAGGACACGTGCAAAATTAATTTCTCATGCACCATTTGAATCCTAGAGATGCATCTCGAGCCTGCATAGGATGCTTGAAAGCAAGTCACAGAGGGGGACACAGGAGTAAATGGTGTTAGTAGGAAGTCTTCAATCCCCTGAACTCACCTGCTAGATTTGCTCCTTAATTTCTGTTGCATCATGATAATTATGAATGCATAATACAGCAAAGTAGTGCTATTTAAAAGAAGAAAAATCCCTGCCAGTACAGCTGCTTACTGGTTACTTGCAACAATTGCACTGTTGTACATTCTGAATATGCAGAGTTTAAAATACCAGAAACATTAAGAAAAAAATACTGAAGGCAGAGGTCTTTCCAGTGTATTTGGGCAGGAAAAAACATCAGTCCTTTTCCTACCAAAAAACCTGAGGAAGTAAAATACATCTTCCAACTTAGTTTTGCCCACTCAAAGTAGAATTATATGTTATCACTGGTAACTCCTAGGCATAACACAAGATTTTTTCCAGGCAGCTAAGCTTTAGATACAACACAAGATAATCACAGTGGACCTATCATAGTTTGAATGTGTAATAAAGTCAGCAACGTCAACTCCAGATGTTCAAAAACATCCATCAAGCTCCAGAAATCCTTGACTTATGTTTCTTTTTATTCATCTGCTGGTTCCTAAGTTTTTAGGACTCCCTTGGATCTTGTTTTCACACAGCTGAGGATTAGAAACTTACTTTATTTTTAATGCAAAGAGTGAATTTCTCACATTCTTTGTCACGTACCATAAAGTATAACTGTACTGCTAATGCAAACTGGAGTTTTTTCTGGGTGTGCTGAGGTGGTTACTGCTTGAAGAAGCTATATATGTCCAGTAAATGAAACGTGATCCTGTGGTACAGTTAATTTATAGTTCATCCAAAGATGTTTTCGAACTAATGGCTTGATTCACGAACAGGGATGACAAATGCAATACCACTAAATGTAGGATGATGTTTCTCTTAGAAAGGTAAATTAATTATTTCCACTGTATAGAGATTTTTTTGTAAAGCTCTTCAGGAAAAAAAGTCCTTCATAAAATTGATAGACTTCATATATTTTACTTCTAAACTAAAAAAATTCTTAATAAATTTGCTTTAAGAATTTTTACAAGTCCACCTTCTTTAATTAGAAAGACTTCATAGTAGAAATCCAGACAAACCAATATATCCCCCATTTGTCCAGCAGAAAACATTGAAATGTATTATTGGGGGGTGGGCAGGGGAGTAATTCACTACTGAAAAGGAAGAAAAAACCTTAACATTTAGCAATTGCTTAGGGAGAAGTTTCTTCACTCCAGGTCACATTTATGTAGACAGCAGATACAATATTTTTATAGACAGAGAGGTACGTATATAGTGCATTTCTGCAGGAAGAAATGGGGGAATTGATATGTCATCAAACAATAGCATGAACCTTTCATATCACAGGAACAAGATAGTTATTGATGAAAAGGAAAACTGAAAAAATTAGACACCTGACTTAAAATCAGAAGAAAGGTCTGAAAAACAGAGCTGCTGTCACTTATAATTAGGAAGAGTAGTCCATTTTTTGCAGTTTCTCTGGTCTCTTTGAAGACATTAGTCCAGTGTTATGATGTCTCTACTTCTCTGGCAAGATAAGCAAACAAATTACACTGTTGGGGGATTTTACAAACATTGGATCCAGTTTTCTTCTTTTGTTCACTTCCTATCAAAGTTGTTCCTGTCAGTCCTGCAAGTTGCTTCTGACTTAGCCGCCTTCAAGTGAGAGAATAGGCCGTCATGTCTGATGATACTCTTAAGGCACACAAAGTTGACAGAAAAAGGAGGCCTGGAGAATTCCACTCAAGAGCTGACATGATTGATCACTTTGATGTGTATTAGCTTTCTTTAAACTACCCTCAGAAAATGACAACTCAAAGTCCAGTTTAATACTCTCGACACTTGTGGTTCCTTTTAACTAAACATCCCTGTTGAGTTTCGTAGGACATGCTCTTGAACACATTTATTGCTGATTATAGAATCAGCATGATACTGACATAAAATTCACTATTAGTAAATTTAGTTCCATACAACAATTTTAAACCATTTCAGTATCATAAGACTTAAAGTCACATCATATAATGAAATATTATGCTGATATAAAGTATATAATTTAGATGTCTGAAGAAATGGCAGATGACTTGACAATTGTCATATTTCCGTGTTCTAGTGGAAACAAAATCTAAACACTTTTTATCTGTCATTATTCTAATACTATGAAAAGTCTACACCAGTATTTTCAGGTCTAGCTTTACTCTCAAAATAGCAGTAAAAGCAGGTTTGTGGTGGTCTGTGTGCCACTGTGTCTCACGTCTTCATTTTGCAAGTAAAAAAAAAAAAATTGAGTGTTGCAACCTCACTTTATTTCCTGAGAATCAAGTGGGATTTATTTTATTTCATTATTATCATTAACAGTTGAGTTCTGCAACACAAATAATGGCTCATTTAGGCAATGCAAGACTGCTATTTACCCTTTTTCTGGTGAGATCCTTTCTAGGAGAAGGGAGAAGCTAAGGAAAGATTATTTTTTTTTAAGTGTTTTTGATTATTTAAGAAAATTAGAAAAGTATCTTCAGTGAAATTATAATCTGATTTACTTCTAAACTGAAGAAATGTATTTTGAGTCTCCCTTCTTAAAAATATTTCATAGTTGGAAAGGGAAAATCAAAGCATCCTGCTTTAGGGAGAAGAAGTAATCTATGTGCCACTGATTCTGGCTTGGACCTTCAGATTTCCGCCATTTAATATTCTCAGTTGTTTGCATTTATTTCATATACAGCATTAAGATAAACACAACAACCAGAGCACATGATTTTATCAGAACCAGAACTGTGGAAGAGACACAGACAGTCCCTGTTATTATTCCTGTTATTATGTACAAAGATACATTTGATAATAAGCCCAGAAACCATAAATTTCAGTTCCAGCTCTCCTCCTAATTGCTGTTAATATTTCTATTTCCTTCACATTACACATGGTTCATATTTCTACCTTTGACAGTATCTTTCAGTGGTTCATTTTCACAAATAAAATATTGGACAGCTTCTTCAAGGTCACTTTAAGTAGAGTTGGGAACAGACTTCAGATTTCTATTACATTGGCATCAAGACTCATCTGCTTTGCCAGTCTTTCAACAGGATTATGGAAAATAATTTTTGTATTGCAAAACATTTGCACTTAGGAGTGAATTTGGATGGTGTGATAATGTTCATTTTTATGTTTTCAGCTAAGAAAAACTATTCCTCTGAAAACAGTTTTGTATTCATCTAAATGAGTATACTCAGAGCCTGTTATGGGATATTTTGCCAATTTCTTATAAGCAGGACATCTGCTGATGTAAGCTACAAAAATGTTAAAATTTTGAGTTAATAAGCTTGTCTTTCAACTCATTCTGAAAGATGTAACCTAAGTTGTTTAAGGACATGGGATGTCTCAAGCTATTTCTAGTCATGCATAAAGCCATTCCCTTACAGGTCCAGTTTGAATCCTGCACCGCTCAGCAGGTTTTAAGTGTCATTTCCATCTAAGAGATATTTGGCATATCTATGCAATGAGTTTTTGGTGAATTTGTGCTCCAGTTCACTGTCCAAGGAGTTTTGTTAGCTCTTCCGTGCAGCAGCATCCCTTAGCATTTGCTGAGTTCATGGCCCAGCACAATGGGATCCTGATTTCGTAGTAAGAGCTTATGCCCCTGGAGGCATATTAAACTGACTGCATTTGCAAGGAGTGGCAAAGTGATTATTACTATACTAATATCTGAAATGAGGTGGAGAATTACAAGATAGATAAAAGAAATCTGGCTTGACCTTCTTTAAAGCCTTCATAATTTTTTTGTCCCAACTCTTGATTTTTGGGTCTGACTTACACTTTAAGAACTCTGCCTTGGCCATTCTCTTTTGTTAAAAAAGCACATACAAAAAGTGACCAAGTTCAAAGTTGATGCCATTGGTAACATAGGCATTTGTTACACAACAGTTATCCAGATTTAGCTCAATCCGATATCATTCCCTTCTTGTATTATGTTAGGCCCTAATCCATCTTTCAAATTACCTTTGGCAATTAACTAAAGTGGCTATTTTGGGGGCCCAACTACCCTCTGTTTTTCATGTAATCAATATAGACAAGCATTGGTTTTGCATACTAGATAACTAAATTTAGGTAGGTTTAATTCAAGTCGTAGAGCTCAACAGTCCCTACTAGAACCAAGCCCAAGGAGGTGATTTTCCCATATTCACACAAGAAAAATACAAGAAAGAGAGGCAGAGCTCAAATACCCTGAGGCCCAGGCCATTGCTCATTACAAAATAATTCTTCCCCTTTCAAAAGAGCCCTTCACCACTGCAGATAGGAAGCTGCAGAACAAGAGAGGAGTAAAATTGGCACCATACACTGAGGAGGGCCATCAAGATTATTAGGGGGTTGCAACATGGGGAGGCTGAGAACTGGATTTGCTCAGTGCTGCTCAGGAAAGAGTGGGAATATATTGCTGTCTTCAACTACACCAGTTGACAAACAAATTCCCGTTTGATATTAGGGAAAATAATTTACAGTTAGGGTGGTCAAGCACAGGAGCAGATCTCTGGGAGAGGCTGTGGCATCTCCATCTTTGGAGATACTCAGAACTTGACTGGACATGGCCCTGAGCAACCTGATCTTACTTTGAAGTTAGCTTTAACTTTGAAGTTGGCCTTGCTTTGACCAAAGGGTTGGACCAGATGACTTTCAGAGGTCCCTGCCAGCCTAGATTATTTTATGACTTTGTCCCCTGAAGCTGCCTGACTTGGCAGAGCATAGCTGCGCAGCAGCCAACAGGGAGCTGCCGTTGTACAGCACATCCCTGCCTTGCCCACCCTGGGACACTGCCTCACGCTGGGCTCTCAAGATTTTCGCTAAGTGTGGATGGGGAGAGCACACGCCAGTTGAGCCACAGCACCCTTCTGCTGCTCCTGTGATACGGTCAGCTCTGTAGTACTGGCATTATTGTTTTGCTCCCTGTGCAACAGAGAACTGAATATGGAGAGTCAATGCCTTTGAATTCACCATAGGATCTTTGATCTTTCTGTTTGAAAGTACTTTGACAATTTCTTTTAAAACACCTGACAAAAATAGCTCAGTCTGGAAGCCAGCAGGTGTTTAGGTACTTTCTAAATGCATATATTAATGAAAAATTAAGTAAAACCTTACAGTCATTTGTGTTAATCTGTGTTAGGCTATTACAGATCTGTTTTGTACTGCGTTACAGAGATATTAACCAGGAATATTCAAAATGTTTACAAGGAATGCTTCACTGGGTTCAAATATGACATGGCAACATACTTATGCCATTACAGTTAAGGGCTTAAAAAAACTGGGGAAAAGTGAATAAGCTTATAGTGTTCAGGCATGGACATCTGGTGTCAAACAATTAATTGCATTGAGAAGCAGGACTCTGTGTTCTGGGATGCTGTAGACTGAGTATAAACAGCTACAGAATTTACCCCATAGTCTTCAGGGAAAAATAAAATGCAAGTGTAGATGAAACTTTTTATATAAACAGTTGTGTGAAGTTCTGATTTCTTTTTCTATTATGCCACCAAATTTTGCAACAGATGTGTAGTTCTCTATGATACGTTACTGTCTGCTTGCTAGTCCAGCTTTCATTGTGTTTTCTGGAGAAAAGGGAGATAAGGATGGGACAGCTAACATGAAAGCCTCAATTTTTACTTATTTTACTATTTAGAATAGAGAATAAAAAGGTTGCACTTCAAAGGCTAGATGAATTTTGTTTAATGTTATTCATCCACAGCACAGAATTACGTCAGTAGCATGTTTTCCAAGATGCTTTGTTGCATTTAGTGTGAATAGGCTGCAGAAAATACATAAAGACATTAAGATAAACAACCCTTCTTTCTCCCTGAGCACACCTGTCAGCAGAAGAATGATTTAAGGCCTTTGCCCTGAAATGCAGCGCCTGTGTGCTTGACACATCACAGGGTACCTCTGCTTTCTAAAGCAGCGCAGTCTTTGATTTCCACTCCAAATATCTCGCAGTGTCAAACAGACAGATTTGGATTTGAGCTCCGTTGCAAATATTTTGTCTGATCCAAACAGAGTGCTGAAACCAACAGGGACAGATATATGTGCTTGCACGGGTATACATAGAAAATTGCACTGGCTGCACTTTGTAGTGTTTTACAACTATGGATGGAATTTTGTTCTTTTTAGTCCTGTGATTGTAATCAACGAGTTTTTTTCAATGTTGTAAAGTGTTTATATAGGTTCCTTATGATCAGAGAATAAAGGAACTGCCTAGACTTTGTAGCAGAAAACAAACTTCTCTACATGCCCCAAAACCTACTGAAGAGGGGTGAAAATTAGTGTAAGAATTATGTGTCCCATGTGGTATACAGCACAATATGTTTAAGGGAATTTATAAGAGGTGCATGTGCAAAACTAGTCAGTACCTAGTGATATTATCAGTTTATGCCTCATTTACTTGTTGGTTTCCTTTCATAGATTTTTATAAGTGATTTCATAGAAAAGAGATAAACCTGAAAAATGTAATGTGCAGTACAATGCACCATCTTTTCTATGAAAGCATATGATTATAAAGAGAAGTTTGCTTTTTTAATTCATTTTCAACAGACTTCATTTTCCAGATTTTACTTTATATTAATTATAATTTGATTGTAAAATAATAAGGAGTTGAGGAGGTGATTGTACAGGTCACCAGTCTGTAGAAGAAAATCAGGAAAGTTGAAACTGAATCATTAATACAACATTATGTTTACAGCTCTTTGTACGAAAGGAGAATTTTCTAATGATGACCTGATTCTGGCAGTGTAGCAGCTTTCCACTGCTTTTTGCAAGTGGAGCTCAAAATCAAACAAAACCAAAACCAAAAGACACAGATTCCTTAGCTTTCCCTGTTTAAAATCCTAGAGTGTGTTTTCCGTCTCAGGCATGAACCAAACACAGGCTGGACTCAGGTTTAGGGAACCGAGCATCTATTGTCATTTTAGATGCTGTAAGTTATCCTGCCTGGCTTGAAGCTGTTACTCCAATAGGGCACAGCTCAGGTCTCACTCCTAGTTTGTACCTGCCAGCCCCACACAAACATCTCAGAAAGTGCAGATGCTTAGGGCATCCAAAATGGCACAAGCTGCCTATGTTTAGGTACCTGAATCCTGCCTCTTACTGTACCACTTGGAGGGTCTTGCTGCTAAGGCATCAAACTGAGTTTTCACTGCAGGCTTTCTGCTTAACTCCTGGCAAATTTCTTCCCATATATTGGTGGTTTTGCTCCATTTCCATGAAAGGACCTAATAGTTCCTCATTCCTGCTGTTCATCTGTCTTGACTAAATCAACTGAAAGGTTCCTGTGGAAAGATCTCGGGCTAGCACCCACCACAGCTTTAGCTGTGATTTCAGGAGGGTGTCTCTTGTGCCTAAGTCGTACAAATAGTAGTAAATGAGTGAAAAGCTGATAAACAGCTTGGGAAAAGAGCTCTTTGTTCTGATATTTGTAGATTAAGCTCTTGGGACTTAAACTGTCCCAAACCATAAATGTCAATACACTCTATGTAGGAGTTGAGTGTCATAATTAATATTAATGGTGTTAGGAACCGTAAATCAATTACTTTTGTATGGCAAGTGGTTTCATATTACTGAGTACTATATGAGCAGTCTTGTACTTAATCAATACATGAATTTCCAGTAAAGGGAAGTTTTAATTAAATAAAGGAAATGCTCAGTGGTCTTATAATTCTGAGTATTTTGACCCTTACTATATTTGCTGAAAGCACTTTTATGTATTTGTATGACTGTTTGTGTCAGTTCAACAGTGATACTTCTATCTTGGAAGAGAATAAAAAGGGACATATATTTTTATCAGCCTTGCAAAGTTGTCAAGACAGTTTACCAGCCTATGTGCAAAATCTTTTTCCCATGTTCTAGTATGATGATTGAAGAAAATGTTATTTTCTGTCAGTGTCTCAGCCTACTTCTTTGTAAAATGAGCCTTAAAAATTGTCACTTAACTTGTAGGTGTTTTGAGGAAATACGTGCAGAAGTAAAACATGTTAAGATCCTCAGATGAACATGCTGTATTTGTCCTCGTAACTATTGTCAGTGCTCTAACTAGTAAGATCTTGGGTCTGAGCTGTGATCTTGAGGTTAAAAAAAAACCTAATTATCAGTCTTTGAAAAATGCTAATTAACCCAGCCAACCATTACATTGTTTAGATTACATACGATAGTACTTCATTAATATAAAATATAAAATATAAATTCAGACTTTGTTAGTGTTTGAAAAGTCATTTAAATTAGCATTCACTCCTAAATAATGCTTCAGGTGTTAAAAAAGTTTTTTCTCACTGATGTAGACATTCTCATATCCTTTGAAAAATATTTATTACGTAAGATATTTTGTTAAAATCCAAATTCAGCAGAATACTTAGTCATTTCCTTAATTTCAATTTCTTATTTGCAAATTAGTGTTTCTTTGTTTACTAAGTAGAAATCAGTGTTGATTTCCTGTCCAGAACTGACTGACCAATTACTTAAAACAATTGGTGTTGGAGCTTCTCCCTGTGGTAGGGAAAGACAGCCATGGTGTTGTCCTCTATAGATTTCTTTGTAAGACCTGGTGTTGGGGATGTCTCGGGCAGTATTTAAGTGAAAAGGAAAGAGTTCTGACATGAGACAAGAGCATCCTTAGGGCACCGGGCAGTGTGGGACAGCCTAGAGGTACTGCAGACCAGGTGTATGCTCAACACAGTCTAAAGACCATTTAAGGCTTTCGGTCAGATCCCAACCAGAATTCAGCCCACAGAAAGATGGATTAAAACCAATCTTCTTTCCACCTCTAAATGAGGTGCAGAGTACATTCCTGTACCACATAATGGGGCCATACAGAACCCTCCTGTCATTTTAAGTATATGTAACAGGAAGCAGAAACTGCTGGGAGTGTTTGTCCTTACAAATAATAACGTGCTATGGCTTCCTGAAGGAGCCTGTGTTCCTGTAAGGCTTTCTAGTACAAATCCTGAATGTTTGGTTTGCACCTGCCTTGTGTGTGATCCCGTCTCGCTCTGTAAGGGCACCTGTGCTGATGGCATGCTGTGTTCCTTACAGCACACCACATCCCCGGCCTGCCTCGTGAACCGAAAGCTCACAGAGCTGGTGGGAGACAATCTCTGTTTCTTCCCAAAGACCATGGCAACTTAGCAGTTTAATTATAGAAATGACGTTTCTTCCTCCATTCTTCAAGAGGGGGAGGGGAGAAAAAAAATCCCTTTAAAAAATGTGAAAACTTCTAATTGTAGGTCCCTTCACTAGTAAGGGTATCATTTACTAAATAAACTGTATTCAGAAATAGGTAGGTTGTATATTTCCCTGCCACAGAAGGCCGTCACATTCATTTAAAATTGCTGGACGAAGTGGTTCATTGTTTGGACAGACTACTAAGAATCTTTTCTGTTGGGGGCTATGAGAAGGAAGCCTTCCCCTTAAACCTCCAGGAGTTAGCCACATAATTTGGTTAGCGCTTCCCACTGCAGCAGGGAGTCACTGCGCAGCCAGCTTCAGCTAAAGTAGCCCTGTTTGGGCAAGACAACCTTCCTTCTGAACACCTTCTTCCTGGTAGACTTTGTACTAAAAAAAGAAAAAAAAGATCCCTGAACAGGATAGGCTTCCTAGTTGCATCATAAAGAGATAAATCCAGCTGCTTTTTTTTTAATGGTCACTGTGGTCTCTGCGTTAGAAATCAGAGGAGTTAGGACACGGGGCCTTGAGCTTTGTGGTTCTTGGCTCAGTGCAAGGCTCGTTACATCTGGAGCTGCATATGGGTTGAGATCAGTGAAGGAAGGTGTGGATGAAGACGCTTTAGCTGAGCAAGACCTGCTGCGGCATCTCTCAGGCAGGCGTGCAAGTGTCTGCAGTCTGAATGCTGCGATTGTGGCTGGCATCCCATGACCAACAGAGAAGCGTCTGCCTCCCCCAACTTTCCACAGAGCTGACAGACAAACTTAACTAGTCCCTTGATAATTAAGGGGTGAAAACATCAAATCCCTAGACATAGCCATTAGCATCTTTTATAGTGTCAAGTAAGTCAGTGGTGTGACAGCGATGTGACAAGCTGTGAAAATGTCTTTAGCCCACAGTGCAGTAGGATGGTACGTGGGAGCGCTGGAATGAAGGTTAATGCATGAATGGTGGAATATAGTGTTTGGTAGAGCATTTCATCCTAGGCGTTATGGTGTAAGTATCCTTGGACGATAAGCGGTTCCTGAGCTGTCCAGATTACCATAAACTATCAATATCCCAATAATACAGCACCCACAGATACAGTTTTCATCTTTCTGGAGCAGGCAAATTAGCATTTCTAATTCAGAGGAATCTCATTACTCTTATCCCAAAGACTGAGAAATGCTAAAACAAGATAAACAAGGAAAGCCTTCAGCCCTTTTGCAGTAAATGTTATTTTTACATTTCAAAATGGATTTAATTGAATGGATGAAATTCAGTTCCAGAAGCCCAGCGATGCAGCTGAAAGAAAGTGGAGTGATCCTACATTTGATAGTCTTTCTTTTCCAGCTAAAACTTGTCAAAAGAGTAATTTTGTTATGACAGTAGCTTTTTCAAATTAAATATCTGCAGCCTTCTCTATCTGCCTAGGCAAGAACAGCATATTTGAAAGTTGCAAATGAAATGAGATAAGACATCATTCAGCAGAAGGAGACAAGCTTGGCAGTAGCGTATGAATGGGATACTGATATTGTACTTGGCATCATGAGCGGGACTAGGAAAGGTGGGATATTTGGGAGTCCACTAAACCCTGCTGTGAGGGGAGCTGCAAGCAGCTGGTTCACATACCTGAGGACAGTGAAGAGGCATGTTGCAGATCTGTTGATTAGTAGAAGCATATACCCTTCAGATGTCATTATCTATAGTGTTACAAATGGTGAATATAATGGTCTGGGCCTTCCCACCAGACTGAGGGCTTTTCTCATACACCCAAATACATGTCGTGGCTTTTCAAGGATTGTTCTTCCATTTTTAAGGCGGGGGAATAACTAGCCTGATACCTAGTAAGGCAGCAACACAGAACTTCTTAGGAATTTGATCAAGTTATTACTTCTAATAGTAACTGACTATGGAAAAGGATTGTGTGTTTTTCCTAGTGGCTATTGGTCTTTCTTTTTTTTTTTCTCTTTTTCCGAGATATACAGTGGGACTCCGCATTCTTATTATATGTAGCAGAATATTATTAAAACAGAATTGAAAGCATAACATTGCTTACAGCTGTACACTAGTTTATAAATTACAGTATGTCATTCTTACTTTTGGATTCTGTTCTGTCTTCAAAAAGTAAAATTTGGAAATGGCTTGTTGACTTTTTCGAAGGTGATGTTTCAGTAATGTAAAATAGTGCTCAATGTAGAAGAAAATAGTTCTCTAAATAAACCCATGTAAGCATTTCACCATTCATGTTCCTTGCTGTCCTTCATCTTTTTCATAAAATGATGCATTTCAGATTCCAGGTCTGTCAGCTCTACTAGATATCTAAAATTGAAGCTGGACTATTGCCTTCTTACTCTTCAGTATTTTCTTCAGATGTGTACTTCCAGTGATATCTGAAGAAGCCAATTTGTTTAGACCTTCCATTCATTTTCTCCTAAATTATATTTAGGCCAAAACCCACAGAAATAGCCTTAAATGAGTCTTCATTTTTAACCTGGTGGCTGAGGCCGAAGTCCTGCTCTGTATTATTTTCATTGTTTGCATTACTAACAAAGAATCTCTGGAGTACAAAGTCCAGTGCAGCCGGAATTTGCTGTGCAGCCTTCTTCACCCATCTCACCCCAAACCAGTTTTTGCAAAGTGCAGAGTTACACCCCTTTAGGTACAAATATGTTGATTATTTTGTGAGGATGCTGCTTGGTCCTCTGGAGCTGCTGAAGTAATTATCATATTTATATAAATTAGTCTTGATGAAGGTGTTTGAAAACTGCACAGTTGGAAATCATAACTAATTCAGCCTCACATACTTAGACCTTTTAGTCTCTCTTGTGACCATGCACACTTCTGTAGTGGTACTGTTGAAGAGTAATTCAGGTTTGTGGTTTGGGTTTTTTTTTGGCTTGGGAAAAGTGAAAGTGCATTTTGACTAGGATAGGTGCACAAAGGCATTTAACAATGTAGAGCTGAAAAAGACCTTCTGTGCTTGAGAGCTTTTCTGGTTTCCTTCCACTCTGTCAGCTGGTCTAATAAAAAGATAGAATCTCTGCACAAACATACTTTTAAAAATCTACCATACTTCTTTTTTGTTTCTCTCAGAGAGTTTTTGCTTGGGGTTGCTTTGCTGGTTTGTTGTTTGTTTTTTTTATTAAATTAGATCCAAATTATATTTAACATGAGACCCCACCTGGAGTACTGCATCCAGCTCTGGGGCCCCCAGCACAAGACAGACATGGACCTGTTAGAGCAGGTCCAGAGGAGGGCCAGGAAGATGATCAGAGGGCTGGGACAGCTCTCCTATGAAGAAAGCCTGAGAGAGTTGGGGTTGTTCAGCCTGGAGAAGAGAAAGCTCCAGGGAGACCTTATTGTGGCCTTTCAATATATAAAGGCTGCTTATAAGAAAGATGGAGAAAGACTTTTTACCAAGACCTGTAGTGACATGACAAGGGGCAATGGTTTTAAACTGGAAGAGGGTAGATTTAGGTTGGATATAAGGAAGAAATTTTCTACTATGAGGGTGATGAGACCCTGGAACACGTTGCCCAGAGGAGTTGTGGATGCCCCATCATTGGAAGTGTTCAAGGTCAGGTTGGACAGGGCTTTGAGCAACCTGATCTAGTGAAAGATGTCCCTGTTCACGACGGGGGGCGTGGAGCAGATGATCTTCCAACCAAAACCATGCTGTGGTTCTATGATTAAGGTAGCTCTGAGCATAGAGAGAACGCAGAGTTGCCTTAAATTTTGTGCATTATAACCTGGAGTTTCAGTTAAGATCCAAGCTACAGGAGACTGAGAAGGAAATCAGATTATTGCCTGAGAGCTGCTATTGGCCTCTGTATTTATTTTTCTTCCAACAGTAACATAACATATAGTCGGACTAGGCTGATCATAGGTACAGGAGCCTTTCATGTGCAAGTGCAACAGACACCATGCATTTTGGAATAACACTTCCTTTAAATATTGTGCTGTACAGTCATGGATTGGCTTATCAGCAGTGGGCCAAGGGTCACAGTAAGTTTTAATCAAACAACTTCCTCTTTTGTAGTTCAAAATAGGCCTGATTGTGGTAAAAAATCTATTGACATCTGATAAATAATCTTTTGCTTGACCGATCTGTATGATCACTGCATTTTTCCAAGCAGTAGTTATCAGGTTGGTGTTGCCTAGACCTCAGGGAGTTTCCTCCTTGAAATAAAGCAAATTTTTACATATTTTCTAAATAACCTCTATATATGTCTAAAAAGAGCATCAATACCTTTCAAACAGCATGAGGTAATTAATTTCACTTTCTTTTTGCCCCAGGTGGTTTAGTCTTGTATGCAACATTCTTGAGTTACAAATTAATAATGAATATGGTACTGAAATTTATCCATAAAACTACTCAGAATAAAAATTAACTGTGGATAAATTAGTATCACTTGTCACAACATCAGAAATCTTTAAAATACCAAGAAAGATTTGCTCATTTAAATAGGATTTTAAGATTTATCTCAGCATCACTGTAAGAAAGATGGAGGATCACAAGACAGGATTACTAGTGGTAAAACCAAGGAACTGAGGAAGAAAATAGTATTTTTATAGCACATAAACAAAATAAAGAAGTGTAAACCTGTCCACTGATCTCTTCTCCCTGGTATCCAGTGATAGGATGTGTGGGAATGGTTCAAAGCTGCGCCAGGGGAGGTTTAGACTGGACATTAGGAAGCATTTCTTTACCGAGAGGGTGGTCAAACCCTGGCACAGGCTTCCTAGAGAGGTGGTGGATGCCCCAAGCCTGTCAGTGTTTAAGGGGCATTTGGACAATGCCCTTAGTAACATGCTTTAACTTTTGGTCAGCCCTGAATTCGTCAGGCAGTTGGACTAGATGATCATTATAGGTCCCTTCCAACTGAAATAGTGTATTCTACTGAGTGTGGCAGACGAGTGTTACTTTGACTTTCATTCTACTTTAACAAAGAACAGAAAAACAAACCCAGGTCCCATCAGTGCCAAATTATTTGACACTGTGTAAACAATACTCTAAGGAAGAAGATGTCTAACATGCAGAGCATGCTTGTGCCGTAGACATATCAGTCTTTCTCTAAATTCTTGTAATCTTACTAGAAAATTAATTTCACTTTCTGGGATTATGTTTCAGTTACACTGTGCATAGCTTCTGCCAGCAGCAACTTCACAGTTTTAATATTCTGTTCTGTCCAGAAGTTTCAATACCTGTTGATTTTAGTCTTTAGGCACAGACCTCCATAGAGAGAATAAATGAAATGATCCTTTGATGGAAAGGACTAAGTTAATTGTGGCTTTCAACTTACTTTGAGAGACAAAGTGTAATGAAGTTAATTTCATACTCAGGTGTATGCTTAACAGTTTTTGAAATACTTTTTGATGTCGTCTACCTACATGCCCTAATTCTTGATCCATTTTTTTTCTCTGACATTGATGTGAAATTCTGAGCTTATGGTACCACCTAATGGGATGACATCATAACATACTATTTATCATGGAGTGGTGAACGTAGATATTGTGAACCATGCACCTTAAACCAGTCTGTTTTCCCTCAAATTCTTTGTTTTATTTCATTTTTTGGAATCACTTATCAAGTATCTCAATTTGTTTCTATCCAAGTGAAATGACTTTTTTAATGAGGTAAGTAAAGCAGCCAGTTGTCACTGTGAATGTTCTTGAGCTGAACTCTCAAACTATTGTTTTGCTAAGAGAAAAGATACTGCTTTTTTTAAAAAAGCCTTCTATATATCATAGCTTATTACCTTTGCTCTTTTTGTTTCTGTATTGAGTGGCCGTGTCCAGGTGCTGGCGGGGGGGCTGCAGGGGTGGCCTCTGTGAGGAGCAGTCAGGGCTGCCCTGTGACGGATAAGCCAGTTCCAGATGGCTCCAACGGAGCTGCCGCAGGGCACAGCTAAGCCCAGCAGTGACGCTGGTGGCACTTCTATGATAACATATTTAAGAAAGGGTAAAAAACACTGCACAGCAGGTGTGAGAGAGAGGAGTGAGAAAAATGTGAAAGAAACAGCCCTACAGACACCAAGGTCAGAGAAGGAGGGCGAGGAGGTGCTCCAGGCGCCAGAGCAGAGATTCCCCTGCAGCCCATAGAGAAGACCATGGTGACACAGGTTGTCCCTCTGCAACCCATGGAGGAACACAGTGGAGCAGATATCGACACTGCAGATCATGGAGGACCCCACACTGGAGCAGGTGGACATGCCCTGAAGGAAGCTCCACCCCATGGAGAGCCCACACTGCAGCAGGCTCCTGGCAGGAGCAGCGGCCCATTGAGAGGAGCTCACCCAGGAACAGGTTTTCTGGCAGGATCTGTGGCCCCATGGGGTACCTACGCTGGAGCAGTCCGTTCCTCAAGGACTGTGGAAAGGACACATGCTAGAGCAGTTCTTGAAGAGCTTCAGCCTGTGGGAAGGACCCACGTTGGAGTAGTTTGTGAAGGACTTTATCCTATTGGAAGAACCCCACACTGGAGCAGTGGAACAGTATGGGGAGGAAGGAGCAGCAGAGGTGAAGCATTATGGACTAGCCATAACCCCCATCCCCCATCCCCCTGCACCGCTGGCAGGCAGGTAGAAGAGTCAGGAAAGAAGGAGTGAAGTTGAGCCAGGGAAGAAGGGTAGGGGTGGGGGGAAGTGTTTTTAGTTTTGTCTTTGTTTCTCACCATCCCACTCTTATTTTTAATTGGCTATAAATTAAATTAATTTCCCAAGTCAAGTCTGTTTTGCCTGTGGTGATAATTGGTGAGCCATCTCCCTGCCTTTATCTTGACCCATGAGCTTTTTCATCTTATTTTCTTCCCCTTTCCTAGTGAGGATTGAGTGAGGAGGAGTGAGAGGCGGGGAGTGACAGAGCGACTGGGTGGGCGCCTGGCAGCCAGCCAAGGTCAAACCCACCAGAGTTTCCTACTTCTGCAAAGAATTTGGACTGTATTCCACTAGCTGAAAGCATGCACTAACTAACATAGACTGAAGATTGTATTGCCATTGGGAAATTTATGTGTGACTTCAATCCATGAAAATTATGTGTATGCCGCTCTATTCCCATGGCACTCACAAGGAAGAAAACACACTGTGGAAAGATTCGTAAGATGCTTGCACTGGGATGTGGAACACTCTCACCCATCTAAAATGATTCCAATGTTGCCTTTTCTGACTTTCTGAAATTTCATTGAATCTACTTGTTCTCTGTTTGGTGAACATTGATAAGACAGTTCTAAACATACTGCCACTTTTAATTAAAACATCAACTAGTGCAGGCTATTAAAATATCATTTGAATGTAATACCCTTTTCGAGCTCAACTTGCACTTGCAAGTCCTTCAGGACTGAAAAACACAAACTGCATATTTGGTTAGGAAAGCAGGGCTCTGCCCACCATGAAAATCTTCTGTATACAGCAAGTTTCTTTTCAAGCTGGGGTATTCTTTGAATTAAGTTCAGGTCAGCTGCAGTCAGCTTTTAATACAATGCCTGGTCTGTATCCCCATTCTGGAGCTATTGTCTGGAGCTTAAGCGAGTCTAAGCTTGGCTACAGACACATGGTTTTGTTTTGTTTTGTTTTTTGCTTTGCCTACCTAAAGCTTCTCTGTTTATCAGTGATGATTTTTTTTTTTTCCATTCTATGTTGTGCCTTCACTGAGTTTTTTCTAGCTGTAGGAACTTCCTTAGTATATTCTCTGCTGTCAAAGCGCTATTGCTAAAATGAGGCATGGTCTTGCTGTTGCTAGGCTAGGGAGTACGTTGAACTCTGTTTTGGAGACCTTGCAGCAAAGGAAGCTTAACATTGACAAAACTGTGTGTGACAAGTATTTGTCACAAAGTGAATTGCTGTAATTGCTTCCTCATACTCTGGCTCATAATTTCTGCATGGGCTTATTGCAGCCATCATCACGTAATAATGTAGGGCAACTGGATGTCTGCAACACAGAGAGGGTAAAGTGTAAAGGTGATGTAAAGCCACCTTTGTTTCTGCTTACTTTGGCTGTACAAATGATTTTGTCTACTGACTTGCACCAAAATGATCAATGGTAATTTGTACTACTGAGCAGCAGAAGTTTCACAACATTGTAATTACAGGTTCTTGCTTGGAAGGCTTGTATGCTGTGATACTAGCAGGATGTAATTACAACTCCAATATATTAAGTAGTGGAAGTGAATCCCTAAGGATATTCTATACTAGGATAAGTGTATGCCAAATTATGCTCAGACCTGACAACACTCCCACATTTGGGATCAATTTTCAGTGATATAAAATGCTTTGGTTTAAATACAAATAGCCAGGACAGTTTCTTCACTGAGTGACTCGACTGTGATCTGCTCTCTGGTAATTCAAAGAGGCTGGTAGGGAAGGGAATCTAAATCAATAGAGCATTCAGTGCAGTATTCCTGTTTTAGAATAGGACATATGATATCTGCTGTAATTGCCTACCTTATATTGAATAGAATACTGCTCTGTCCTGAAACTGAAACCGAGCTGGTAAATTGCAACAATCAATGTGTATGAGATGTCTTAAGGAGAAAACCTAGAGATAGGGTTAGATGCAATACCATTAACGTTTAAGTGAGTGTTGAGGAAAGAAAATAAAGTGTGTGCTGATGAAGTATGCAGATTTTATTAATTAGATGTTGCAAGCACCTCTAGGAGAAACAAACAAATAGACCTAAGTGTGTTTCTGAATCTAGAAAAAATATCAGATGTTCATCTTGAAACAATGAAAACTGATCAACTTGAAGAAAGGCAGCCAAAAATATGCACCCTTAGGGAGGTCAGAACACTTGGAAAGCAGTTTTGTGCCATGAGAGCTACATTAGAGGACATGAGATGCGTTCTGAAATTGCTGCTCAGTTTGTCAGAAAAAAAAGTCCAATGCAGCTTGGTCTTGCATGTCAAATCCCTGAGTAGGGTGTTAACACATCTTTTTTTAAATGCCTCCAGCGAGAGCATGTTTAGAATTTTGTATCTGACCCTCAGCAGCTGCAGGCTAGACAGCTGCTGATAAATTCAATGTTCAAAAACTTCCATCAAAACAATGTATACATTACTGGAAGGACTCATCTTCATTTCAACAGACTTGAGATATATCAAAGAGATTGAAACACCTATCAGTAAATTCAATCACCAAATCATTAAAATTGATTGTTAGCCAATGCCATTCGTAAACAAGACTTTCAAAAAAAGGAAGGTAACTTTGAAAATACTGAGTTGTTTACTCATTAAGAATAGTAGTATTGCTAACAATTAGCCTGTGTTTACAAGAATTTACTATTCAAGTTTTACACCTATGAGTTGTCTACATTGATAAATCCCAAATTGCCTTTACATTCTTTCTTTCAGCTTCTGAATAGACGTCACATCACTTTATATTTTTGTCAGTAAAAGGAGGCAAAATTTTAGTAATAATATGGGAAAGTTTTTAATATATTATTAGTGGTGCTCATGAGCAGTGCATAGCTGTGTACGTACATGCACATCCTTTTATCAAAATCTTCAGCAGTTTTTTCTTGTCTTTTCAGTGATAACTGAAATGGCTTTGATGATATTAAACTTTTAAACGTCTGATGATATTAAACTTACTAAACTGGTGAAATATTAATGCTTCTTAATACACCTGTATGGAATTCCCACTTAAACACTTGCCATCTCTAAAGGTTATGCTCAATTCAGGAAGTATCTTCTATTACTTTCTACTTAGAGAAGAAAGTATTGAATTAGTTACAAGATTATGTATATTGATGCTGTGACACACATTGAATTCCTCACTGAATGTCTTCTGGAAAACCTTTTCTAGTATTTGTAGGAGACACAGATAAGAATGTTTTCCCTCTGAAGAGCTCTCACATTTGACAGATCTCCAATTTTGGTTCTCTTTTGCCTCAAGTTAGCAGCAACTTAGCCACTATGTGTGTGTGTGTTCACTGAATATAGGCTTGAAAGACCTGTATTTGGGTCTGAGCCACTGAATTATCTGACAAGCATATTGGCAGCATTGAAAAAGCCCTACCAAAGCCACTGCATCCTTCCTGTGCTGCATGTGCCAAGGTATGTGGTGTACTGCATAATATATGTGAGTCTTAATGCTTTGTTGAGCTGAGCAGATGCATATTTTTTTCTTTGTGGAGAAGTCTAGAACTTGATTGTCCTTCTGGCCACAGAGTAATAAATCAGAGAAAGTCACTGGGAAACCCACCATGCTCACATGGCTTATTCTACATCCCCACTGGGAAAATTTCAGCTAGCCTTCAGCCCACAGCTCAAGAGAGCCTAAGGTGAGAGTGTCACTAAAGTCAGTGGATAGGATTTTTGTGTGGGGTGAAGGAGCAAAAGGGACAACGCTTAGGTCCAAATTACTTCAAAAAAACAAAGTAACCTTTGAAAGAATGAGAGAGACTTCAGGTAGATCAGCTCCCTGGAGTACATTTACTGATGGTTTTTTTTTTAAGACTACAATATTTTGTTCTGAGGACTTCATTATTAAAACCACTGAAATGTATTGGAGGGCCACCCAATTGTTGTAAATCTCTATTCAGGAATGAAGAGATAGGGAAACTAATTTTTGCTTGTTTGCAGAGAAATTTCCCTGTGCAGAATTGCCAAATGACACTCAATTTATCAGCCTGTCAACCTCTGAAGCAAAAGAAAAGGGTATTAAAGCAGAATATATTGTCATTTTCAGATGAGATGCCATCAGCAACTTAGGCCAGTGTAGCCTTTCCATTTGTAAAGTACATAGCCGAAATTACTTCTGTCCATTAGTGTAGTTTAAGTTATACTTTTAAAGTGATTTTAAAATGTTCTTCTGCTCAGCGATTTTGATAGGCCCAGTGGTCTAATTTCCCCAAGGCTTCCTTTCAGCCATACAGCTTGAGGTACGATTACTGTTTACTGTGATTAAAAAACATCAAAGCATTGATTGTCTGTTTCAAATTACTTTACCAAGCTAATTTGAATCATTAACTACCCCATTGAAGTAGCAACTCAAATTGTTTCTTTAGCCTGCTTTTCTATTTTTTCTGCTTCTTTAAGTAATATTCCATTCTCTTCATTAATTTGTCAGACTCTTTCAATTCAGTCAGTGTGTGATGTGAAATTCAACTGTCAAGTTTGCTTCTTAAAAACTAAAAAAAAAAAAACCAACCCAAAACATTTTAAGATACTGAAATGCCTGAAAGGGAACCAGAAATCTCAACAAGATTGTAAAATAATACAAGCAATAAATAATTTTCCTTAGAGACCCTTAAATGGGTGGATGAGTGTCATTATTCCATTCGTAAAAGGTCAATAAATTGAGGCATAGAATGAACTCAGGGTCACACAGCAACCTGGCAGCTCAGCCCAAGGTGAAATGCAGTCAGTCTGCTTTCCCTAGAATGAGCTGGCAGATAATGCCAGAATATCTTCCTCTCTGTCCTTCAGGGCATTTCCAGTTAAGGAAGGTCAATGGAGGGACAGGAATTTCGATTGTGTTCTGCAATCAAAAGTATGCATAATCTTATATTTTATTTCTTTTTTTTCCACAACTCCTTGCTTGGGAGCAGAATGTGGAAAATGAAGGTGAAACCATCTGTGGTCACCTGCCGGATTGATGTTTCTATCTTTACTGTGTACTGTAACGCTGAACTTGATTTAGATCTTGTCTCCAAAGGATTTTTGCTATAACTCACATTGTTTTTAAGCCAATTTCATTAACATAATGAAGAATCTGTATATGGATACTTACTTGTGCTCACCGTCTTCTTTTTAGTTTAGTACTAACATGTTTTCTTTCTAATGAAACCAAGGTAACTTTGTCTTTAAGGTAGGTAACAGTCCGCTAGTTCATGCCGTGATTGCAATTCCATCAGCTCAATCAGATTTGAAAGAATAGTTTTAAAAACATGCAAGATGAGGCCTGGCGTTTGACATACTATATAGCTGGGTCTGAGGAATCGCACAGCAAATCCCAGGTGTCCAAAAATAACAATCTAAACTCTACAGTCGCAAAGTGTTTCGTATATGTAGCTGATTTTCAGCTTCTATGACCAGATCCAAAAGGAGTACAGAAAACTAGCTTTGTCCCAAACTCTCTTTTAAATGTAAGACCAATCTATTGTGTAGACACAGGAAAGAATCTCTGATCTACAAGATATTGCACATTAATGTCTTATTCTGGAGCTTAGATACAGTAGGGATAAGATCATTAAAAATGCAGAAGTAGTATATATGCCTGTGGGGAACTGACTCAAAATAGAGACTTAAGGGGAAGCAAAGTGCTTCTGCACCTAAGAGAGAAAGGAGAGAACACAAATGCAATGAACCTTTAATAAGAAGGAAAGAAAGACACCTAATGGTCAAAAGGAAATTAACAGAATTCAACATGAATCTCAAAACAAATGGCAGGACTATTTGCTATCGGAGTCTTAAGCTGTGCTTCAGTTGTTTGCCACATACTGTATAAGTGTATAATATAAAGAGAAAGAGAGCATGTGTGTGTGTTTATACATATTTTCCATACCAAACTGCATGTCAGATTGTAAATTAAGCATTAAAAAAGCACAATTACGACAGAAAACACAGTTCTGCTAATCTAAAATGGAAAAATGGGAATCTCATTTCTCATTCCTAAATATATCCACCTTATTTCAGATGATTCAAGCTGTAAAATTTATAATATATAATATAATTAAAGATTGCTTTCTCTCTCCTTGCTCCAAAAGATATAAATAATGGATTTTTTTTTTTAATATGAACATCCATAAGGCATGATTTGAAATAGTGTTTTCAATGGAGTAAGTAACCTGTTAAAATCCAGGTCTAGGCGTATGTAATCCCTCTTCACTGACTGAATTTGTCTCTTCAGAAGAACATTTGGTAACTAAATAGGCCTTGCCATCTGTCTTGAGCTCAAGGGCTTCACAGTTTTAGGGATAGCAAATAAGTGCAAGAGATGTCTCTAAGGAACAAGAAATTAAGTAGGGCTGGAGTTTCAGTATTCCCAAAATTGATGGAAAGAATTTGGAGGTGCCACATAAACTGCAGGAACCAAACCAAGAAAAAAATACAACTTTCAGTTAAAAAGCGGAAGAAGTCAGTACCTAATGCATGTGAAAAGAATACCTTCAAACACGTTTTCCCAGAAGAGTGTGTTGCAGCCATCTGGACGCCAAGGAGCTGTACGTACGGTCCACCCTACGTGGCCCTATGTTCCACTAAATGCAGTTCATAACTTTCAGTGCATCTCTTAGAGAATTCCCAAGCCTCATCTACCGTGGTACCTAATGTCACTTAATCTTTTGGTTAATATGTGTACTCAGTATAAGATCAAGCATATATGTAGTTATGTACTCTTTTATACATACATTGTAGCAGGCTTGAAAATAGCAGGCTGCCCCAGAAATGTTTTGTGTGTATAGTTTGTTTATTTTTTTTGAAAAGGACATTGATCCTACATAGATTGCATTGGAGGGAGCATGCAGCCAGTGGGGAATGTTTAATCTTATACGTGTACAACCTAAGCAGTGATATGATGCTCCTATTTTTTAATTTATTTATCAACTTCTAACAATTATTTAAAAGTATATGCCATATAACATCAGTTATATCCCATTGTGCTGGTTTTGGCTGGGATAGAGTTAATATTCTTCATAGTAGCTAGGATGGGGCTATGTTGTGGATTTGTGCTGAAAACGGTGTTGATAGCACAAGGATGTTTTCGTTACTGCTGAGCAGCGCTTACACAGAGTCAAGGCCTTTTCTGCTCCTCACCGCACCCCGCCAGCGAGTAGGCTGGGGGGGGCACAAGAAGCTGGGAGGGGACACAGCTGGGACAGCTGACCCCAACTGCCCAAAGGGACATTCCATACCATATGGCGTCATGCTCAGCATATAAAGTGAGGGGGAGGTTGGCAGGGGAGCCGCTGCTCGGGGACTGGCTGGGCATCGGTCTGTTGGTAATGAGCAATTGTTTTCACTTGCATCACTTGTCTTTCTTGGGTTTTATTTCTCTCTCTTTGCTATTTTCCTTTTCATTACTACTACTATTATTATTATAATTATTACAATTATTAAACTGTTTTTATCTCAACCCCCAAGTTTTCTCACTTTTACCCTTTTGATTCTCTCCCCCATCCCACTGAGGGGGAGTGAGCAAGCGGCTGTGTGGGGCTTAGTTGCTGGCTAGGGTTAAACCGTGACACCTGTGAAGTTCCTAAAATTTGATTTGTTGTTCCAATACTCTGATTTCATACCAAAATAAGACCTTTAAAATACATGAAGCTGCTGAACTGTGCTTCAGGCACATCTGTTTCTTTATTTTTACATCAAGATCTGTTTTGTTTTCTTCTTCCTGTCACTTACATGTTACATGTCACATACAGATACAGAACTGCATGTCTTTAAAGTCAGTTCCATCCTTCAAGTAAGGGCTTTTCAAGTCCTCCTCAAGCCAATTTGGCCTACTGTGATGCTTTATCATTTAGCCCTTGACTGCAGGCCCTACTTAACATCCACCATAGGAGACTTCTCCCAGTGTTCATGATTTACCAACCCCTTCTCTGTTTTGTCTTTAGAAATCACTCTTGTGCTTCAGTGACACAGAGATCCTCCACCAGCAATTTCAGTTTTCTGCTTCCATTTTCTGGCCACTCACTTTGTCATTTTCTAGTTATCTGCAAGTAGACCAGTTCTTGATAGAGAGACAAGTGACTCATAGCCATATTTCCTACTACAGAATGCAGAGAAACCTGGAACATATTGGTAAAATTTAAGAAACACTGTATTGATTAATTTGGTATTTCTTACAAAGCATGATACATAGCAAGAAGGAGAGTTTGAGTAACTTAAGTTAGTGAAGAACAGCAGCAGTGTATGTCTTAGTCCTCTTGAAAAGACTCTATTTTTAAGGAAAAGTAGGCATAATATGGTTGTTAGGCAGGAATATCAGTGGCTGTTCTGAAAGAAGAGCTCTCTGGGCCTTCTGCCTTAGCAGATATTGAGACATCCTGTATTATAGCTATCTACTGTATTGGTTATGAGCCAAACTGATTTTATCCATAGTAATGTTAGACATGTGCTGGCCAAATACTGGGTATGGAGAATTTCATTGCATCATTTGTGAGGGACTGTCTATATAGAGATCATATTACACAAGAATATTCATATTCTGCATTAGCAAAAAAGATGGAAAACTAAACTGAGAATATTTTTGAAAGATGTCCTTTGAAAGATGTTTCATCATTTATGCATCCCTTTTGAATCATATTAAAGGTAGAACAAACTTCATCCCATTCTGAAGGCTCTCTTATGTCATGATATATAAAACTCTCAATTAGAATTACTTATCTAAAAATTAATGTATTTCCAAATTCAAGTGTTGACTGTACTGTCTTTTTTCTTTTTTCTTTTTTTTTTTTTTTAAGTGTTCCAACTAATTGCTGGTGATATTTATGCTGGTGAAATCCATCACTTGGTGTGACTTTCCCACACACAGGAATTATTCATCCATCCATCAAAAGGTTTGTGTGGGTGATAATGATGCACACAATAACATTAAGCTGCAGTAGCTCACCTTCAGCAATGCTCTTTCCATAGACTCTGACAAGCTCCTGGTTTACAAATATTCATCACAGGCAATGAATATTGTTTTCCAAAACTGTACAGAACATTTTCTAGGCAGGGGGTCTTTACGAGGAAACTCCACTTGGGTAGATGGAGCTACTACACAAATTAGAAGCCGTGCTGTTTCTCAGCTTTCTCCTGCCACTCTTACTGCCTGCTCTGATAATCTGTGCTCAGTGCTCAGCCAAAGGAGCAGAAGGCATGTGCAATCCATACTTCACAGAGCTCCATCAGGGCATGGGGCGTTCCCGTTGTGGCATTAATGAAACCAGTATTGCTTGTGTTTAGTTTTGGGCACTTTATCGTCAAAATGACATCAAGAAGTTAGATGAAAGTTTGGGGTTTCTCTTCTTGCTCTGCAAGAGATTTCCTGGGTGACGGTGGGCAAATCTCCAAGTCTGTCAAAGGTTCTTTCTAGGCATTGCTGCTTTGAAGTTAACATCATTTGAGTTTGTGAGGACTGATGCTGTCCATAGAAGTATCAGCACAAGCAATAATGTATTGCAGAACTTAAAGGATGCAAATAGCAAAGGGTGAGATGTGTTGCTTGGAATACAAAGGGGATAACTCGAAAACTGCAAGATTAATATCAAGGAATGGCTTCTGGGTTTTTTTTTCTTTTTCTTTTTTTTCCTTTTTCTTTTTTTTCCCTTCCCCCCCTACCCCTGTTTTTAAGACTGGGCCAGTCTATTAAACTCTGGAACATGTATTTCACACTACATAACTGCAACATGTATAGGTAATTAATTTTAAGAAAACAATTCTAGGATATTCAGGTAACAATGCCTTTTTCTGTTTTCTTGAATGTCTAAACATCTTTGTCACTCAGACAAAAGCTTGCAACAAATGACCCCTTTTATTTTTACTTAAAACTGCATCTCTCTGTAGTGCAGAGATTAGTGCCATAGACCCTTCTCATTAGGAAGCACTATTTAAAATGACTGCTCTAATATACGAGAGACAAGCCTTAGACATCCATTGGAAAAAGTGAAGTGAGCATAAAGGATTTAATATTACATGCTGCCTAAATTGTCTATTTCGGCTGGTAGAGAAATTGCCAAGGCGTTATTATGACTAAATGCAATTCATCTAAGTTAACTTTAAAGTTTATATTCCAGGGAAGAGCGAAACCTGGAAAGCATCCACAGTGATCAAAGCTGACAGCATGATCATTTTGATTCTGAAAACTGAAGCAGCTAGAGCAAGCACTGCAGGTGAACAAAAATACTGCAGGTGAACAAAAATGCTGCAGCTTCTTCAAAGGACGATAAGTTTTAACTAGAGCAATTATTCGGAATGACATTTAATGCATGAAGTAGAATACTTTCTTGCTTAACACCTTAAGTGAGAAAGCTAAAGTTTAAAATTACCTTTGGAGGAATTCATTAATAAGATAAAAAGGCATTTAATGGAAAACCAATTCTTGAATCACTACTTTGGGGGCAGTGAGCAAAATCCATGGGAGTAATTACACAATATATTGTAGGACTGACACATAGTAACAAAGTCTTAATGCAAACAAATATATTTGAATCGATTTTGCGGGTGGTTGTTCTGTTTCAGCAGGTGAATCAGAGAAGTACCAAAGAACCTGTCATTAACAGGCTTCAAGAACAAATTGTGAGATCAAGAAATGCAGTGTCCTGCAGCGGAGTGTGCAGACTTCGAGATTCAGTGGGAATGGAGGGATGATGCTGTAAGGTTGTTTTCCACCTCAGAAAGCCCTGTCTGAACACAGGTGCTGTAAAACCAGCATCAGCCAGTGTTGTAAAGCCAGCTCAGTGAGGCTACTTGGGCCCAGCCCAGCCACTGTTTCAGCATTTAAATTGCACTTCACATATTCGACGTGTTTCACCAGCGCTTGACTCTGTGATCCTCATACAACCCCTTGGCTGTTAGTGCCTCATTGATACAGAACACTGAAATAGAGGAAAAAATTTAGATCCCAGTTTTTCATAATATCCACCTCCAGTTTCCTTAGATACCAGACTCTGTCACAGATTAGGCATCAAAATCAAGATGTGAAAATAGATACTGCTGAAAATACTTGATCATGTGCATTCCCCGAAGACAAGATACATGAGAAATGTGGATCCATGGATTTCCCTCTCAAGTCATTGTGGACTGGCAGAGTCAGTGCCTGTTTTGTGCTCATCTGTCCCCCTTTGCCTTTTTCTTGGTATTTTTCTCATCTCACTAAAGTGTTAATCTTCAGCACTGACCTACAAAGGATTTCAAAGAAGAATTTCCATGTTGCAATAGCAAGGGATTTCTTGTAAAGATGCCCCCTCTCACAACATTCTTCAAAAGCTACTTGTTGTCATCTTACTTAACTGTCTGCTGATGAAAACTTACAATCTGATCCTCTTAATCATTTAATGTCACATCAAATATCTGTAATTAAGGGAGAAGAAACCCTTACAAATGATGCATGTTTGAGGCTTTTTTTTCCTTGTGTGACTTAAAACCTAATTTCTTACAGTATATGCTGTGTTTTCTGGAAGACTGTTTTCTTCCTCACTTAAGGCTGAGAAGTACAATAATAATGTTCATTTATAGTGCAATTAAATCTCTTTCTCATTCCAGTTTTTGCCCTGCCTCTTATTTTCCCCCTCTTTTTCCAGATTGAAAATCTGTTCATAAATCACATTATGTGTTTCTGTATACTTAGTATGGATTTTTCACTTTCATTTCTCGAAATCTATCAAAAAATCCATGCAACTTCAAAGAACTCTCATGAATTTTAATGAAGTAACCGCCAATATTTTGAATGTCTGAGGCGACCAACTATTATTTGCTTTCATATTGAGTTAATATTGCAAAATATGATGTTAAGTGACTAAAACCTTTTTTTTGTTTGTTTTTTCTCCCCTTCACAAAAAAGGCAGATGCATTATCTGCGAAAAAAAAGAAAAAGGAAAAACCAGTCTCAGTATATGTTTCTTAACAGATCTCAACTTTTCTAAGAATATTGTATTGATACCTATTTATCAGATTATTTTAGAGTACCCAGTGTACCCAGTCAGGCCTCCATTGTACAAGCTACTGTAAAAACATACAAACTTTACAAATGCATCTATCGCAAAGACCTTACAATTTAGAAAGTAAGACTAATAAAGCAGCCTAGAAGTAATATATTTACATTATAAAAAATTACAGGATTTTGCATAAATTAACAGTGTGCTTAACTCAAAACCAAATGGTAATAGGGAGTGCATAAGTGTAACTTGCTCCCATCATTAGTTTACTTGACAAAGTTTTCTGTTAGCTTTAGAAATCAGTACCATTTTTCTTTCAGAGATTTTATGTGATTTTTCTTTATGCATCTATCATTTCCACAAACCACTCTGGGGCTGTTTTTTACAGAAAATATCAAATCTTATTTGGTTTTCTTCATCAACCTTTATTTCTAATTTATTTTCCTTGCCATAGTAAAGTTCATAAGAAAATTGTTTTTGACTCTGTGGTAGGTAAACTTTGCCTCATATCTTTTTCAAATGGTAATGAGTCCATGAAGTTTTAGTGTTAAAAGAAAATCACATTATGGAACAGAAGCAGCAAAAAAGTTCTTTTTATTTTGGAGATTTGTTCCAATCTGAATGTGCTTAGGAGGGCTTTTAGATTCTCAGATATATGCAACATGCTGGGCATGATCTTAGGATACTGGCACCTAGTGAAGTAGTTGGAGGTGAGGAGAAAATAACCTTGTCTGGCTAGAATTTAGAAATTATCTAATTTAGGCTGAATGGCAGCTTCCTCTTATTCCTCCTTTCGAAGAAAAGGTTGCTTGGTGAGAAAAAGAATTTTAACGCAAATTGTATGCAAAGGAAGTGTGGAGTAACATAAATCATCAAACTCACCAAACATAAATCATCTTACTACATCGATATTTAGTTTTAGAGATAATTTAGCTAATAATTTTTTTGAAATATTAAAGCTAGAATTTGAGTACAAATTTACCTGAGAAAATGCATTTTGACATCTCATCTGATATTATCAGTTCACATTTTTGCTGTTATTAATAACAATCCACAAATTCTGATTTCCATAGGAAATAAGTAATGCATGCATATCAGTAAGAACTCCCAGGCTGAAAAGACTATCTGTGAAGTTTTAGTATAACCTCAGCCTCAGATGTGTATGGTATCCTGCCAATCCCACAGAGAATACTTGCAATTTAAATGAGTCATGTGGATGATTTGACAAGGCAAAGCCAAGTGTGTCTTCAGAAGCGTGTTATTTCCTTTTGTTCTGATATGGTATCTACTCATTTATCAAATGCAAGAGCAAGCTCTTTTTACTGTTCATAGGCTTGGAAATATCTCTTCTAAATTCCATAAATAGTAACAGTGGATCTATTTAGCATAGAAGAAAGTGGGAATGTAATTAAGAGTATATGATAGCATTAAAGGAGGAAAAATCTAGGTTGAGCATTAGGAGAATCTTTCTAATGTCAAAATTCAGTAGACAGGTAGTAATCTAGTGTACAAAGTGGCTGAAATGCCTTTCTCTTTTCTCTTTTTCTGTCTGAGAAAAGAGGAAATATGTGGTGAGAAGAAACCTGAATCAGAACAGAAGTTTGCTCAGGATAGGAGACATCCAACTGAACGTTTAAGAGTTAGGTGCATTGTCTGAGAGCATCACCTAGTCTTGCTTTGTGATCAAGGAACAGTGAGTTCAGAAAGCAATTCTGTATCTTAGCTAACTGTCTCAGAAAGGGATAAATCACTCTCTGGAGGAGCTGCGCACTCTCAGTAGGCTCTTACAGAACCCACCCTGACAGAGCTGTCTTCTTTTTTGTTTTTTCTGAGTTTGCAAAGCAGAAGGAGATTAACAGAAATACCTGCATTACCTGCAAAAGTAAATATGTGACAATGTTACTGAAAAAAACCCTGTTTAGCACTTGCATGATTTCAAAGCATCAATCTGCTTAGATCCATTTTGAGTATTGCGGTTGGGCAGGGACAGTTTTTTGTTTGATTAAGCAGCTCTCCTGAGTAGTCTGCCCTACTCACACTGTGTAAACTACTGAGCTTTTTGTTAAGCATCTCCTGCTGCAATTTACAGCCCAGAATCAATTTTGGTTTGCCTGAAAGCATCAGGCTGTTAGCTGTGATGGTTTCAGGATATGCTTCATAAGCGGTTTGCCCATCCATGCAGTGTTGATGGTAATCCGTTGGAGAGAAGTAGAGCAAACAGCTCAGGATGGTAACTGTTCTTCGCCATCCAAGTTTAATTCACCTGCACTGGTGAGGCAATACATAAAGGCTTTTAAATGAATTACATCCTTTTGCGACACCTAGCCCAGTATGCATATTAAAACACGCACACTGAAGAGACACAAAGCTGAAGACTGCGAGTTTGTGAACTTTGCTTTTGTAATTGTACAGGTAGATGGAAAGTCTTTGGGTGTTGATCTGCCTCTGGGCACACAGTGCATAGAGTCATATGCTGGTCATGCTAGGAAGACTTCCAGCTGTGTGTAGACTTTTGACCTACAGCTGAGGCTATCAGTAAAATGCACAGCTGTCTTATTCCAGGCAAGTAGCACTCTAAGTTTAATACAGATATGAAAATGTCCTGTGCTATAGAATACATATATAAGGTTGGAGAGTGAGAAAAAGGAGAGAATGAGAAAGGGAAGTTACTCTTGATTTTTTTGCCCCCTAATCTGGGAATATAAATTAATTTAATTTCACTGCTGCAGAACCTGTATATTCAAACATCTTGACTGATTTTTCATTTGCTTTTTATGTCTTCCTTACACAAACTAGCACACAGAAGTTCAAGGTGACTTTGATTCAGTTTGAATGTTCTGAACAAAGACGAAAAATCTGTCACTAAACCCTGTGGAGAGAAGCATCTCAGACCAATTTCTGCATTTTTAGGATATTTAAGATGAAAGAGACATATCATTACTTTGTAGAAATAATGAAGCTATCCATGTAAATTCGATTTTCTACTTCCTGTGTCTTATTATTTATTCTTCTGTGTAAGAAACAGTTGATTTAAAATAATTGACTGTGTAAACTAAGAACTTCTGATTATGGTTTGCAGTTTTTTGTTGTTATTGCTGCAGTTTTTGATGGTTGCATACTTTTTTTAAACGTACTGCAGTCTTTTGGCTTTGGTGTGTCTCTGTGGACGTTGGTGTGTCTTTTCTGTGTACACACAACAGTCATAGGCAGTTCAACAGTTCAAGCTAAAAAGGCATTTGCCTGTGCCCAGACTCCTGACCCACAGTCCAGGCAGTTTTCATGAACATGAACGTTTCTAATCCCCTATGCAAATCAATTCTGACTTTTGGCTTTGAAACCCAAAATGTATGGTCCTCTTCCCTTTCCTGAAAAGTTTCTTGTTTTCCTTACACCTTTTTCTGTTATTGTTCTTCTCCTCGCAGCTGGGCTTGATCCCTTCACAACAAGATGGAGCTCAAATAGTTAATCTTTATGTAACAGTACTCAAATCCTGCCCCAGCTATACCTGTGGCTGTTTCACTCCTAAAAGAATTTGCCTATTTGGCACATGGTGTTGTCAATAGAGCAAGAAGGGGATTGCTGGCCAGGTGAGAGCTTGATTCAGAAAGATATGGTTTATGAGGATTCAGTCACTTTTTGCTGCAGGGGGCCTTCTTAAAGGCTCTTGGTAAGAAGAGGGGATGTCTGTGCTTAAACAGTAAGTGTTCATACTCCATATGCAATATGAATAATCTTTGCAAAAATATGTGACTTCTGTTTGAATCATGCGTATTGGCAAGAATGAGAGACATACTAGGTGAATGATGCAGTTTATTTTCCCAATGAACAGATGGCATCTGCATCTTTTAATAACAAATTTTGCCCTCTACCTCCTTGGTAAAACAATTGAGGTTCTGTGCAAAGCTTTTCAATTTGTGACTGTTCATTGTTTTGAGATAAAATCTTTTTTAACTACTGCAGTATATTCACTCTTTTTGCAAATACAGAGGAAAGCAGAACGAAAGGAGCATGTTGCAAAGCACCTTCCTTAAAATAATTGATCCCTGAGTGGCAGCACAGATTAGAGCAGAAGTTATTTGTCCACTTGTCATTTCCTTTCGTAGGCTCCAAGCCTCAAGAAGTCATTTACATCTTACAAAAGAACAGAATAGCAACTATAAACCCAAAATTCAAAAGTTCATAGACTGCATTTGAAATAGAAATCAGCAGGATCTGTGGACACTAATTTCCAGCCTGTATGTGTGGGGAGTGGATTTTTTATTTTAGTTTTGCTTGGTTTACTGGACAGATTTCACAGGATTGTGGGACTGGATGAGTGGATGGATCACTGTAAAATTGATAAACCATCAGTAAGGTAGGTGTACTAATTCTATGTCACTTTAAGCCCCCAACTCTGATGCACTGATGAGAAAATGAAAAAAAACAGTAACATAAGGTCATTTGAAATGCGAGTTCAGGGTCTAATTGGTAACTGATAGTAGAAAAGTATTATCAGGGATCATACTAAAATAACACAAACTATCTGTAGTTCCTGGGATTTTTCTGTATTGATTATCATTATGAATGTAGGATTTTAAAGGATTTGGGGGGGTTATCGAGTCAAGTCTTTTTCTATTGCAAACAATCACATCTCACACAATTTTATTTTAAATGTACCACACACCATTTCAGAAATTATTTTGATAATGTAAGCAAAGCTGTAGAATACTGGACTTCTGAAACACTGTTCATAAAGTACTCATAGCTTCTATCTCTACTGAATGTTTCTGAAAGAAAATAGAAATATGGCAAATATTGCAAAGCTATTTAATTTTTAAAGCCCCTCACTATGGCTATCCTGTCAGTGAGTGATTCATTTTATGGTTACCTTTCACTGGAGGTCACTGTTGTAATGATATTGTAGACCTGGTTAATTGTTTAAGCATACCTCTCGGTTTTAATGAATAAAGAACAAAAAGGAATGTGTGCATTATTCTTCCTAGTGAAAGTCAGGTCAGAATGTGTCCAACCACGCACAATAGCCCTCTCTTTAAGCTGTGTCAGTTTTCTGTGAAAAACAGAGTTTCTCAGGAAAAAATAATTACCTGAGTATTTTTTCCTTGGTTGGTTTGTTTGTTTTGTTGGTTGTTGGTTTTTTTTTTACATCAGGTTTAATCTGAATTGAGAATTTAATGAAAAATGTACTTTAAATAGGGATTTCAAATTTTGGTTTCTTGGATCGTATGGCTCTGACTTTCTTAGCTCCTATGTCAACTGACTTTTCTTGATTGCTTGAAGATTCAAATAGACGATGAAAAACTCTAAATCCTATCCCAGAGTAACTTTGCAAAAGCATGCCAAAAGCCTAGTGACCTTCAAAGGTGGACCTGCATAGCATGAGTTACACAGATAGATGAGATGCTTTGTTCTCGTTATGCACATGGGTTTGTTTCAGCCACCTGAGTTTTGTTTGAGAACTGTGGATCTATGTTGGGTTTTTATTATGTTTAAGATGAAAAGAATTTCTATTTAGGAAGGCAGGATGTGAGGCTCAAAGGGAAGTCCTGACTTGTACAGTTCTTTTCTATTGCCAACAGTTAAGCTAATTAAAAAAATAAGATTTGGGTGATGGACGAGAATGGTTGTGAGAAAAAGGTGTTTTGTTTTGGTTTGGTTTGGCTTCTTCCACGAAGGCATGCTTACTTCGTCTTTTGTCTAGATTTGATTAGCTTTCTAAATCACTGCAGAACAGAAGAGTTTTTCAGTAAACATGAACAGCCATCCTTGCTAATGCCTATTAATCTGGCTCTTCAGATGTTAGCACTGTTCAGCAGTTCTGTGAGAAAAAACAAAGCTAGCATTATTAAATTAGTAGAAAACAGTGGTGGTCTAAAAGCTGTATCATTTCATATATTTAACCAAGACTCTGTGGTGTTTGCCTGGTTTTCTATACTCAGATCCACAGTCTACTGCAAATGATCATGTGTGTCAGTCCATAGATACAGAGTAAGGAAATGACCTCTGTTGTGTGCTGCTGCGGAAATAACAAGTTTCTGCCATTTCATCATTTTAGTTAAGTTCCTGCACTTCATTCTTGTGCCTGTTGCGGTGTGTTCATTTAACTGTATGATTTAAAATGGAGAGCATTTGGCTAATTAGCAGGCAGCTGTTCACTTAAGTAAATGACTCATAGAGTGATATTTATGGTGCATAACTATTTTTCAAGCCTGGAGAAACTTGAAAAAAAAGACACAAAAGCAGACATTTATGTTTCTACATCCATGAAAAATGCTGTGAAAACTGACTGCTGCTTTCATTTCATGACATTTTTCTCAAAACTTAGTAACAAACTGGTAACCCCAGCTTTTAACTAGTATCTTTCAAAATTAAGGAGATAGCACTGTAAAGAAAATATCCAATTTTCTTTTGTTTCTTTCTCTTTCCAATTTTCCAACAAATACTTTACTTCCAGTATTTGTGTGAGCTGAATATGTAAAATGAATGATCAGACATCACATGAAGAGGCCTCAAAGTTTATGATATGCTTAGGCTCAATTAACACTTACAGTACAGGAATCTGCAATTTGGCTAAAGCCTATTTGCTTTTTTTGCTTTATATTATAAAACAATTATGTATAAAATAGTTCAACTACAAATTGGAAAATATCGATCCCCATAAACTTCATACAGATTCCATTTTAAAATGGCATTACTACAGCAAAATACCTACAGTGGGTTTTTTGGTCTGCTTTGGGAGTTTAAAATGTTATAGACTTTAGCATTTGGAATTGTATGCTTAGGGCATTCTCCATGAAGACTGCCTTGTGCCCATTCTTCTCCCCATGAGCTGGTTATCTCAGAACTGAAGACATCATCTCGGTGTTTTGGGAATGGGTTGGGTTTTTTCTCACCTCTTCCATCCCCTTTAATTTGCCTGGCATTCATCTGCTGTGTCTCTCCCGCTGTCAAGTACTCTTCCACAGTTCCTCTCGTCTCTCCTCTGCCTGCTTTAGTGCATGCTCTTCTAGGTGCTCAGGTCACTCAGCTGTAGCTCCAGTACAGTATAAAATCTGTTCTGAACAAAGTGAAAATATGAAAGAGAACATCTTTTGTGTTCTCCCCCACTCTCTTTCTCTTTTAAAACTGGGTAGTGCCAGCTGCTAATTTAAGATTTCCGAGACCGTACCAAGTTCTGAGTATGAAGTTCTGTAGCATTACTGGGTGGATTAGGCAGATGGATAGTTTCTTTTCTTCCTTTGTTGTACTCCTGCACCCTGCTTTCAAATCCTTCTGAGACTGTTTTATAAAAGCTGTTGGTTAAAATACACAGGTTTTGGTTATTTTGAAAGGACTTAGTCTTCTTTCTCATATAAATGAGGGGAATCTGTCTCTCTAAAAGTGGCATAGGTACATTCTACCACAAAATCTGTTTTTAGGGTTTTTTTGTTGTTTTCACTGGGGCAAAGGGAAAGGGCATTTTCTTTGCATAACCAAAATGCAGTTTAAAATCTTAGCAATACTCTTTAAGAAGGAGGATAGAATCGTTGTAGGATAGGTACTCTCTTAAATAATTATTACATCTTTAAAGAAGAAGCTGAGGTGGATCAGTGTTTTGTGACTATGGATTAATGGACAGCAGGATTCATCTGTAGTTTATTTTACTCATCAAAAATTATTTTAAGCTAGATTTGCTGCTGATTGGATAGTCAGTAGTAACCATCAAGGAATTGTAACCAGTCTGTTCAACTCTATATAAATTGGAACTGCTTTACCACGCTTTATCTTTGTACTCTCCGTGACTAATCTGGAAAAATGTATTTCAGTACAGTTTGGAAACAGGAGGTGTACCAAGATGGAATGGAAAAGCCTGTAAAGCCTAGATTTATGCAACAGAATTGGAGGTTTGTTCCTCTTTTATCACCTGTTTTATTACCTACTTTATAAATTCACAATCATAGCTCACTGTGTTACATTTAATTACCTTGGCATATAAAATAACTACCCTAATTTCCTAAATAAAAAGGAAAGAGACAGCAAAAGATTGGAGAAGCATATGTTATTGTCAAGACAAAACCTTGAGCTAAACTACCAGTCTTCAGAAGCAGAACAACCTCTCCAGCTTGAGAGTATTTTAAGATTTCACTTTTCAGCACTCTTCACCTCTCAACAACTTTGGAACAATTCCCTAAGTGAGACTTTACAGCTGTTGTAATGGTTATTCTGTGATATATTTGAAATATAAAATGCGTTCTATATAGAGCAAGATTTCAGCAACCTTAAAAAAGCTAATAAAAAAATCAGTTTAAAACCATGGAAGCCTCTTGTAAAATGCAAGGTTGAACCTGTTTAGTACATAGTTGCTTTCCTATTCCTCTGAATGTTCATTGACTTGAAACATTGCCACGAGTTAAGCAGTAGTTGAACTGAAAAATACAAAATAAATTCTATTAGAAATATGGTTAGGTGAGTTACCATAGCCAACCATATTTTCTTATCCTTAGCAGACAGAAGAATGTTCTGCTAGGTGGCTAGTCTATAATGTTGTCCAGAATGACAGAGTATTCAAAACTTGTCTGAAAAATGTATCTAGACAGTCATGATTTAAATGGAGGATAGAAAAGACTTAATAGTAGTACTGGAACTGTAGTGTAAATAACAAGGCATCTCCACAGTGTAATGGTAATATATGCTTATGTAAACCTCTATATATGCACATTAGATGAGCAGTTAATAGCTTATCCCAATTGATATTATTTTTACAATATTTAATGTTGTAAATATTGTGACTCAGTCCCTCAGTGTCTTTGTAGTAGTGATCAATCTGTCACAGGAGTAACAGCAAACTCCTGTCATATTCACCAGTGAATTCTGCTGACATCGCTTCTGTATATTTGTTAATAGAAAAATATTAAATCTCTAAGATTGAATATGGAATACCTCATCTCCATTGGAACACAGAGGTATAATCTTTGCTTAACAATTTCTAATAAAGGGTATGTGTTCATCTTTTTGTTAGAGGGATAAATGATAAAACTTTCAGAAAGGAAGGAATAATTTTTTCCATCTTATTTGAAACTTACTGCCTTTATGCAGTCCAGGCATGCATTCAGTGAGCTGGCAGCATGTAGAGTGTTTGGGAACAGCTTTCTCAGATAAACTTGCATTATTAATGAAACTAGATTGAGTTTTGGAAGGAGTGCACTTTCAGCTGTTGACACCAGTTGCTCCATTAGTATATATCGGATAATACCAAGGTAGGAGTTTGTTTAGCACTAAAAAAATGTATTTATAGAGGAGAAAAATTAATCCAGTATTTGAATTTTGTGGCAGATGTAATGATTGCTGATCAACTCTGCAACGTACTTAATTGCTGCTTTTTTTTACTAGAAAGTATATTCTTGCTTATCCAAGCAAAATAAAAAGCCCCTGGACAATATACAAGGTACATTTGAGATGGTGAATTTAAGCTCACAAGTTCTTTGAAATAGATCACTGTCATTCATCAAAGTGGGTTTGAATCCAAGCAGATCATGTGCAAAAGATGACGTGCAAGAGTAGAAAACTGCAAATATAGTAGGTTGGAAGAGGAAAAAAAGAATGAGAATTAAATTGTTCATGTCTTGAAGAGGCAAACTGAAAGCATCTACTCAGCAAGTAAGCCTAGAATTTTTTTAAATAAAATTATTTAAGCATATTGACATACAAACACAAACAAAAGACATAGGTTCTGATGTTTTACGCATACAGAGATGATGAGAATGAGTTGGAGGAGAATAAAAGAGTCCTGGTATTCAGAATTCAAATATATCTGAGGTAAATAAATAGCGCCTAAAACCTGAAGAGGATCCAAGTAAAAAGGGGACAATGACCAGATTGAATATACAGAGATCATGTGAGAAGCCTACTAGCTTGCTTTCTTCTTTGTCAGGCTTCAGTATTTCTTATAAAAACTAAACAAAAGACGAATCCTAAATCTATTTTTTAAATCTGCAATTTTATAACTCTCACCTTTTGTCAAAAAAAATCCATGAATTTACCAATTTCCAGTGAAATTGCTTAATTGAGAAGCAGTACAGTGAAAGCTGAGTGACTTCCTGTCAGACCAAACATAATATCCTTGCTTTCAAGAAACACGGTCTTCCACCAGTAGATTAGAGGAGTAGCTCTTCTAGGTGCAGTGAATCTAAGGGGTTTATTTATTTATTTATAGGCTAAGGTTAATTAAATATTAATCACCTGAGTAGCTGATAGTACACTATGTTTGCTAAATATACCCTTGCTGGTATAAGGCAGGCAGAAGGCAACCATTTTTACATATCTGCCATCCAAAGTAATAAAGGATCAACAACAATATACAAACCACAGGGGTTTATTTCAGTGCACAGATATCCTTGACCATGATTCCCAATATAATGAACTGAAAGTTTTTCTTAATGCGTATGCATCCAATCTATGTCAGGCCACCTCGAAACAGCAAGAAGGCTGCTGACAGGCAGGTACCACTCCTGTCCAAATTCTAGGTAGAGCTGTAACACCTCGAGGCAGTCTGTGGAGGAGACGTTTCAAGTTTCTGCTCATAGGTGGCAGGATTTCTCATAGAAAAACAGAGTTTTCTAAAAACCAACTTGAACGGTGCTAATTACCAACAGGAATTGCTCCTGTTATGTAGACGGTTAGTGCTACACTTAGCTAGAGAACACATACACAGGTTTAAGGGTTTGGCAACAGAGAGGCTTTGCTCTTGTGGTTGTTTGCAATGGAAAGCAGCTGCAGTTCCACTTCACTGAAAGAGAGACTCTGGAGAGCCACCAGCTAAACATTGCAGAGAAACTGCTGTATTGCCAGAAATCAGTGGGGCTGTGGCTGCCACTCAGCGTTTCCTTTCAGTATCTCTGCCACGTGTGGCTACTTGGAAAGTCTGCGATGACCTGAAATGGCTCTTCCCCCAAGGAAAGCTTCAAGAAAAGTGGCAATATTGCCTCTTACTGTCTGCTTGGGGAAACTGAGGGAAACGCATGAGAGGAAGAGTTTCATTTGCTTTTCCCTGATGGACCTACAAAGTAATTCTAGGGAATAAATGATTTAACACAATTTCAAGCTATTGCCCAAAGTTCCGGCAAATCTACATGATTTACTTTAGCCTAAGTACATGAGTGATAGTTTTACTTGGGAAATCTCCATAAACATATTTTTGGTGAGTTGTTGAAGTGGTGCAGGGATACATGTGCCTCATCCCCATGGCTCGAATGGTAACTGAGTGGATTATTTTTTCCTCTTTTACTCTGCTCCATGTTCTTCAAATGGAGAATTGGCTTCCATTGTTTTCCATACCATCCTTCTTTACATTTGTGATAGGAAAAGCAGGTGAGTTCTGCGAAACTTAGCTGTAGGTGTTCATTGTGTGCTTCTGCAGGTCTTTTCCAACCTAAATGATTCTATGATTCTATGAACAAACCTGTTTTCCTCCTTTTAAAATACATAGTCACAGTTTTGCAATCTCTTGCCGAATAAACCTCAGTTTTATCTGGTTTTAGATAATTTATCTTTTTTTCTCTTTGTACATCTACAGTAACTCAAGTGTCAGCCTGAGAAGATAAATTATTTTGCAGACTGTCAGCAGTAGGCAATACCTCTCCTAGTCATGCATATAGGACTGTAGAGGAGAATTGTTTCAACAGGCATTAGACCTTATGAAGTGAGTAATTCCTTTTTGTTCAAGAGCAAACAGTGGGAAGTGAGGACTAAAAGAGTCTTGAACCCAGGCTTTGGGGAGGGTGAGAAATGAGCTGCTGACCTTTCTGCTGAATAGGCTGGATTCACACTGGGCCAGGATCTGTCAGCCTAAAAGGTCACTAGTACTTTCAGCTAAATAGGGACCTTAGGACATGGCTACATTTGGATTCTGTGTTTGTCACATTCTGCAAATGTATGTTATTCTATGTTTAATGATTACCAGTACTACTTTACAAAAAGAAAAATATATTTTTTGTGGGAGGGAGTATAAGCCTATGTGTAAGTATTCGTGTGTCATGTAAAGGCTGTGTACAGGAAAGTGTTTCTTTTGATGGCCGAACTGCCAGTTCACTCTAAAAACAATAAATGGATGCATTTAGGACATCATGCTACAGGCCAAGAGGCTTTTTTGTCATGGGCATTCAGGTCCTCCAGAATTTTGTGACTGCAATCTATTTTAGTGATTCCAAATTTATAGTTGTAGGCTTAAGCTGAGATCCTCAAAGTTTTTGTATTTGCTAAAAAAACATTCATTCCAGTGCAAGGTAAGCGCCTAATTATGTTTGTCATTTGGAAGCATCCTTCCAAGACACATCAGGGAAGTCAAGAGCTGCACTAGTCCCTGCACCTTCACCAATAAAAGCTATTCCCAGCAGGTTTGGTTTCCACAGACAGAGGATTAGTTTTTAGATATCTATCGCATACTGACTGGGAGTCTACATGGATAACATCTGATATGATTACAATGTGGTTCGAGTGTGTACAACATCTAAACATATATATATATATATATGCACATTTTGTCCATTTGGCAATTTGTCCAGTTGGAAGCATTTCTGAAGGTACCAAGCCCCACGCATGTACAACAGAACACATTGCTTTTACTCCTTCTTAAGCAATATCTGCTTGGATAGCGTATAACACGACCTTGTTCTTGTGTAGCATGTTATCTGACAGAAATGAGAACAAATCCCATTCAAGTTTGCTTTTGGGCCAGTTGAGCCTGTTGGTAATTTTCTAACTGAATTTTGAAATGCTGTCTTTTACCCTCCAAAAGAGGAATATTCAAGCAGCTAATACAACATGTTTCAAAATCAATCAGAAAACTCATCACTGAATTAAAATGTTTTTAAGCCAGACCTTTTAAAACAGAGATGTTGTGTTAAATATTATTTTTTCATGTAGTGAACATTGTTAGAACAAACTTACAAATTAACTTAGGACACACCTAACTCCACATGGCATGCAGAGAATCCCTAATTTGTTGAGAATTAGACATTTATAGGAAAACAATTTGTGCACTTATTCAACTGTCATATTTCATTTTAACTTATTAAAGTTAGTTTTATCACTGTACTGATCATTTGTGAAATGCTAGAGACACATACTGCAAATATTCAAATATCCCCATATTTTTCTCAGAAAATCTGAATTAATAGACAAACTAACAATCAAAAATTGTGTCCTCCGTCAGAAATTTAATCTTGTCAAATTAGCAACCATTACCTCTGGGAGGTGTTTTGCCCAGTCAGTCTCACCAGAAGTATCAGATAAAGTCACAGACTCACTTCAGAAGAAATCAGCAGAGAAGTAACCTTATTTATCACTAAAATCAAAGCAGTGGTGTACCTTGTTTATTTTTATTTATGCTGGCAGAAAGCAAGTAGCATAGTTTCAGGTGACATCACTGTAGGAAAAACTCCAAGAACACATCCTTAAAGTCTAATTTAAATATGAGTTGTTTCAGCTTCTTTGGCTGTGACTCCATTGTTGAATTATTCAGGTACTGCTCTTGCTGGCTATACTTTTGTCACCATATGTCAACATTTAATATATGTCAGAAAGGTTAACAGTTATTTCTACAGGGAGAATGTCAACTTCCCATATAGTTGGGATGCTCAGTGGTCTAGAACATGGTGGCTAGTAAATCTTTTTTAACGTCCACTTGTTTTTCCAGAGTAACATTACTATTACCTGAGAATTTCTGTTTTCCTTTTGGGAAAAAGGGGTTTTTTTCTATGTGAAAGTAGCAGAAATTTCATTTTAGTCAGAACTCTCATAGGAGTGAACACTAGAAATAGAAGAGCTACTGAGGGTAAAACACAACTTACACAACTGGAGCGAAACACAATTTATATGAATCCATAATGAAAGCAGAGTTTAAGAGGTACTGTGAGGTGACTCCCCATACTCTGGACTCAGAAGAGCAAGTTGAGTGCAAATCCTAGTCAAGCACAGTATAATCACTTTAAACCCAGAAAAGTCCTTATCTATCTGAGAAAGGCAGGAAAAGAAAGCAGATAAATTCTCCCCAACCCAATCTAGTTGTGTCTTCTTCATAAGCTTAAAACTCACAACTATGAGGCCACACTTTTGTCAAAGAGTAAAAATTTTGCTAGTCCCTGAAACAGAGCTGGTAGATTGGGCAGCATTTAAATAGCCCCACATCAGTGCAAATGCTAAATCTCAATAGAATAAAACTTAGTCTCGATGGAATAAACACAAATACTGGTGTCTGTTTTTTCTCATGCCCTATACCCAGAAGGAACTTTTACCATATTTTTGGTGGAAGGGCACAACCATCAGCTTATTAAAACATGGGCACATCACAGAGAAGCCAGCAGAAGCCAGCTCTGTTACCTCAGTCTGGCCAGGATATAATTTGTCTTCCTCAGTGCTGTACTCCTTGTCTCTTCAGCAAGCCAAGTTTCTTTCAGTTAGCTGCAAAACAGTCCAATGCATGGATAATCATTTGGCCTTTTAAAATGAACTCTGGCCAGTTTTGCTGTGGTTATCATTTCTTGTGGTGCTTCTTTCTGTATAGAGGTGTGTTCATTTGCACAGATAATATGTATCCAATTTTTGCTGCTGTTTATATCTTAGTAAATTAACTGGTGTCAAATTCAAAGTAGGTATTAGTTTCTTCAGAAGATTTTTCTGTAAACAGTTCTGTATGTTTCTTTAAGCCAGAGCAGTTAAGGTCAAAACGGTGTGTGTTTTGATGACAGTGTCCTCAGCCGCTCCTCACAGGACATGCCCTCCAGCCCTTGCACCAGCTTTGTTGCCCTCCTCTGGACGCATTCAAGGACCTTTGCATCCTTCTTAAATTGTGGGGCCCAGAACTGCACACAGTACTCACGGTGAGGCCGCACCAACGCTGGATACAGCGGGACAATCCCCTCTTTTGACCGGCTGGTCATGCTGTGTTTGATGCACCCCAGGATGCGGTTTGCCCCCTTGGCTGCCAGGGCACACTGCTGACTCACATTGACCCTGCTGCCAACCAGCACCCCCAGATCCCTTTCTGCAGGGCTGCTCTCCAGCCACGCCTCTCCCCATTTATACTTGTGCTTGGTGTTACTCTGTCCTAGCTGCAGAATCTGCATTTGGACTTTTTAAATTCCATCCCATTAATCATTGCCCAATGCTCCAATCCATCCAGACCCCTCTGCAAGGCATCTTGTCCCTCAAGAGAGTCAACAGCACATCCCAGTTTAGTATCATCAGCAAACTTACTAATGGTGCATTCAACTCCTGCATTCAGATCACCGATAAATATATTGAACAGCACTGGCCCTAGAATGGAGCCCTGAGGAACACCGCTGGTCACTGGCCACCAGCCAGCTGTAGTCCCATTCACTACAACCCTTTGAGCCCTGCCATTCAGCCAGTTCTTCACCCAGTGCACCATGAACCTGCTCATCCCACAGGTGGACAACTTCTCCAGAAGGATACTGTGAAGGATGTAAAAAGCCTTGCTAAAAATTAAGAAAAACTACATCCACCACCTTCCCTTCATCCACTGGGTGGGTGACCTTATCATACGAGGATATCAAATTAGTTAGACAGGACTTTCCCTTCGTGAACTCATGTTGACCATGCCTGATGATTGCATTGTCCTTTAAATGCCTTTCAATAGCACCCAGTATGATCTTCTCCATAATTTTTCCAGGAACTGAGGTTAGACCAACAAGTCTGTAGGTTCCTGGTCTTCCCTCATGCCCTTCTTATAAAATGGAATAATGTGGGCTGGCTTCCAGTCAGCAGGGACCTCCCCAGACTCCCAAGACCTTTGGTAAATAATTGAAAGGGGTCCTGCTGTAACATCCACTAACACTGGTAGATGAAAAATTAGATATGAGCCACCAATGTGTGCTTGCAGCCCAGGAAGCCAATTGTATCCTGGGCTACAT
Source organism: Ciconia boyciana (assembly GCF_034638445.1). Classification (NCBI taxonomy): domain Eukaryota; kingdom Metazoa; phylum Chordata; class Aves; order Ciconiiformes; family Ciconiidae; genus Ciconia; species Ciconia boyciana. Next base: position 54,754,256 of record NC_132935.1, on the reverse strand, counting down.
AAAAATAAGCGTGGCCAGCAGCTCGAGGGAGGTGATTCTCCCCCTCTACTCCGCTCTCCTGAGACCCCACCTGGAGTATAGCATCCAGCTCTGGGGCCCCCAGCACAAGAAAGACATGGACCTGTTAGAGTGGGTCCAGAAGAGGGCTACAAAAATGGTCAAAGAGCTGGAGCACCTCTCCTATGAAGAAAGGCTGAGAGAGTTGGGGTTGTTCAGCCTGGAGAAGAGAAGGCTCCAGGCAGACCTTACTGCAGTCTTTCAAGTACTTAAAGGGGACTTACAAGAAAGATGGAGAGAGACTTTTTACCAAGGCCTGTATGACAAGAGGCAATGGTTTTAAACTCAAAGAAGGTAGATTTAGATTGGATTTAAGAAAGAAATTTTTTACAGTGAGGGTGGTGAGACCCTGGAACAGGGGTTGTGGATGCCCCATCACTGGAAGTGTTCTAGGTCAGGTTAGATAGGGCTTTGAGCAACCTGATCTAGTGGAAGGTGTCCCTGCCCATGGCAGGGGGGTTGGAACTAGATGATCTTTAAGGTCCCTTCCAGTCCAAACCATTCCATGATTCTACGATTCTGTGGTCTTACAAAATTTTGAAAGAGTATTAATAATAGCTCTGGTGACCTGGTAAATTCAGATTGTGTGAGCATATTTTGCCCTCCTAAATTCTTCCAATTGATATTTTTTTATATTGCTCAAATAAGAGATACCTATTTTTAGAATTGTTATGTATTATTGTGTTCAAAAACAGGGAAGAAAGACAAGTATTTTGAACTTTCAAATTTATCTCTTATATTTTTGTGAATTTTTTTTATATTTCTCATTCCTCCCTACCAGCTCACCCTTCTCTAGAAGAGCCCTATAGAGCTTCCCTGGGGTCAGCTCAAGCACGTCTTGAAGAAAGATTTGGTGGAAACTTTTGTTCTAATTCCTTATCTGTCACCTCTTAACTTTGTTAAAATTATTACTGAGTAGGGTTCATTTTCTTCATTTTATTCCAAGGGTCTCTTTTAAAGGCACTTCATATGTAACCATTTTTAAGTTAGTCTTACTTTTATCGAGCCTTATCTTTGTGCATGTATCTACCACATAGGTCATAGAGGGCAAATACGTAGTTTCAGGCCACAGCTGATGGTGCAATTAACTTATAAATACGCATATCCATGAAATTCATGGCCCAGGATACCACAGGAAGTATTACAAAAGTGTAATGAGACCCAGTCTCCATTCGTTTTATACAACCTGTATTGTGTACAAAAGCAAAGGAAAGACTCTAACATCTAATTTTGCTATTCATAATGGGCTGGGCACAACCTGGCTTTGAAAAGGACTTTCACTTTTTTCCTTGTGTCTGGCCTAAAAAATTGTTTGGAAAAAAAAATTGTCATTCTCCATTGACATTTAATTTTACAATGTTTCTAAATGTGTGATTCCAATCAACCATATATCTTGGGGAAAACAACTAGGCTTTATATCACGTTCTGGCTTTGCACAAAACTCCAGATGATATGCTTGGAAGTTCATGCCAAGAAAGAAAATAGATTGTTTCCAAATAAAATGCATCTTTGATCCAATTCTATCATTTATAAAGCAGAGAGAAATGAAATGCTTTAGCCCAAGCATCTTGACTTCAGAATCCTTAACAAAAATTCCAAATATGCAAAGGATGCCTTTCTTTTTGCTTTTTGAATGCACTGAACAGTGTTAAAAACATTACTCAAACTCATGTGTGGTATTTTTCTAAGTGGTCACTTGTTATGCAAAGAAATATGAATTTAGATTACGAGATGTTTATCTTCTTGCACATATTTTTGCTTAAATTATTTATGAAATCTCTTCTGCCAAGACAAGAAAATTGCACTTTTGGAATCAACACAGCATTGTTTTGTTATTCCTTAAGGTGTTTTGCCTCTCTTAAGTGTTAATGGGTGTTTCTCTCCAACTCCACTCAAAAGTTTTTCAAAACCCATTTTAATCATGCAATGTATCATCAACACTTGATAGTTTCTGGCCCCATTGAAGTTGCCAGCAAAATATCTTTTGACTTCAAGAGACAAAACAGCAGAATGAATCTGATGGGTTTTCAAGTATAATTTGAGTTACATCAGCGAAACAGTGCGGATCCAAGCCATCTCATTTATCCTGTTATGATGACTGGTTCAGCTGGAAACTTCTCAGGCTTACTTGGAGCTGACCGTAAGGCCAGATTTTGATTCTTTACATGCACCATCGGGAAGGGTTAGTTTCAAATGAAAAGTGAAATTTCCACCTGCATTTCAATCTAAACAGGTTTGCCCTTTTCTTAGTGCAGTACATAAACCAAGGTAAAACAAGATCTGGGATCTTGCAAAGTCTCGAATTGAAATACTTGTCAATTTAAGTCTTACGTTCTATAAGTAAATAACTTCTTTAGCCTCAGGGAGTATAGAATACTAACATCTGTTGGGTTCATAACAGCAACTGACTTCTCAGGATACTTCTTCATTAGCATTTTTCACCTGTCTTATCAAAACTACAGACCTTGCAGGACCTTGCAGGAGTACAATGAATAGTTGCAAAAAGTAGCAATATAGAGAAATACTGAGGGTTCATACCAGCAATGCAACATTTTTTGCTTGAGTGTATTTTATTCCAGATTCAAGCGAAGGGCCCCTTTCTTGCAAAACTTGGAATAATGTTCATCTTTTGAAGACAAGAGTCTTCCTTTGAGCATATCTGTAGTGGGAACTGGAGAGGATGTAGCAGAGAAAGCTGTACAGTGGATAAGTGGCCTTGCTGGGATTGCAAAAGTAGCAGAGTGGATCAGGCCACTTTTACAGTTATGGCTTTAATGGAAATAGTGACGCAGCTCATTTTGGAGCTGTTTGCTTCCTTGCAGCATGAAGACAGTTCAGCTGTCTTCAGGCTCATCCCACTTGCAGCAGGCACTGTCTCAATGGAGATCCAAACTCTTAAGTCATTGCTCACATCTTTGTGACAAAAATAATGTCACTCAAGGTTCTTCGCAATACCAGTGCTTTAATTTCTAATCCATAACAGATTGCAGTATTTTCCTTTATATATCTTATCAGAGTGAGTACAGCAAAAGCTCATTTGAGGACTAATTCAACTGCAAGCATTGAGCCAAAAGTACTAATTGTATGCTCTGGACAGTGAATATATACTTACTTGCCATTTGCTTTCAAGCAAATAGCTTGGTCAGTTATGTGTCTAATTTAAAGAGATTAAGACAGTTTAGCAGCTGATAGGAAACTAGAAAATGACAGCAATATTTCCCTCTGTGCAAAGTATTTCAGCATTGAAACATGCTGGAGCAGTAATGTACATGGCCCCGGAGGTGCAGGCATACCAAAACTTCTGTGGTTACAGTATTCTTTTGGTGTGGTTGCTCTGGTACTTCAAAGATCTGTTCTCTGTGTCCTGTGCATTTTTCCACATTCAAAACAATGCTATTAGTGTAACGTGAGCATCCAAGTAGATCCTAGCAGTACAAGGTTGAGGGTTAGATCAGCCTTTGGAAGAAGTGAAAACCTTCTAAATTCTCCAAAAAAACTCCACACCATCTTAACTCTGCACTTATACTTTTTGTCAGTTTAGTGGACAACATAATCTGGTCTCTGAGTAAGCAGTTTTGCAACCTATGGCTTTTCAAGTGCCTGAGGAAGAGGAATATTTCAATTACACTTCTACTGCATCTTTAAGAATAGTCTTTCTGCTTTAAAATAGTCTTTCTGCTTTCTGTTCTATTTCCTTAATAGAACACTGAAAGGTAGCAAGATAGGGATTTCACACTGAAATAACAATTTTTAATCTTTCCAACTATGATTATTTTCCTGATTGCACATTAAAATGTATCTGATTCATTTGCACATAGATTTAATTATGATTTAATTCTTTGATGAGGATAAGAACTTGTCATACTTTTTTAGGAATACGTTTTGCAATGCAGAGTCCTGTTGCGGCAGTATTTCAGCATGAAGTTATTTGAGGGTTTGGCCAAAGTACTTTTTCACTAAAAGGTTTGTATTTTTATTAGAAACTGTTAGTAATTTGATGCTGCCATTGAACATGTCTGGGGAGGCGGGGAAGACTAATTTCCTAGTAATCTGTTTGCACTTCTTAGTACAGTGTTCAGGCACAAGATTGTATTTTCCAGTTTGTTAGAAATAAAAGTGTAGGTATCTGATGTAAAATAGAGTGCATAAAATCTAAGGTTTTTGTGTCGTTACCTGTGTACTGTGAATTATAACTGCACCTTTATTATTAATTACATAATGAAAAATCTGTATCTGTGACATGAATTGTTGGAAACCATGTCTTTAAATGAATACATTTCAATATGTAGGTAACCTTACAAATGTTTTCCATTTTCTGATAAATTCATATCCTGAATTGATGTTACCTGTTTCCAATGATGCATGCATTCAGCTGCATGTAAAAACAGTAGCAAACATTCAGAGCTCACTTAAAGTGAGATGAAAGTGAATTATGAAGTTATTATGTGACAACAGCTGTGGTACTGAGATGGAAATAAGTAGTGTCCATAAATTTCAGTACTTGTTTAATGATAGGACAATTTCTTGGTATTCTGTAATCCATTACTTGCTGTCAATGAGACCAGATACTCAAAGTTACTTCATTTTGTGTTATAAGAACAATTCTAGACAAAACGTAAGATGCAAAATGGTCCTCAGGCACTTAAAATGCAACTGAAGCAAAAGCAGTGCAAGCTCTAGAAATCAAGAGCACACCTGAGCAGTAAAATGCTGCAACACCACAGGTGTCTGAGCTTCCCACTTAAAGTTGTTCACACATCCAAACCTGTGTTACTGTATATTTTTACAGTCAGTGTCTTGGCTGGACCAACAGTGGGATCCACAAACTAAGCATCTCCTGAAGGTCCTGATTTGCTAGGTAGACTCAGAGCATGCTTGGAATATGCTGGGCTAAGCTGAAAAAGAAAATATATGCCTGGAGAAGAAGGTAATGATAATGTTTTGGGTGATGATACAAGTTTTTGCCTAGTAGCCTCATTAGAGTACTCACCTAGGAGGTACAACACTTGGATTCTGGAATTCCCTCAGCCCCACTGTGTGTGTTGAGTAACCCAACTGCCCAGCACTTCCCATTCCCTCTGCTGAGTTTACAGGCTCACTGTGCAATCAAGAAGGGAAATGTTGAGGAAGGGAGCAGAAAAGAAGCAAGTTTGTATATGTGTAGAATAAGACTCAGGAAATTGCTTCTTATTCCTGTTGTTTTTTTGTGCACACACATCCTCATGGAGCATGTCAGCATAAAGAGTGTGTGTGTGTGTGTGTGTGTGTGTGTGTGTGTGTAAAATCATGAAGTTTCTCATGGGGATCCGACTAGTCTATCCTAAGCCTCCCTTAGGTATGTCCCTAATCTAACTTTATGGGACAAAATTTCTAAGTGAAATCTCAAACTGGGACAGAACTTCTCAAAAGTGTAGAAAACTTCTCAAAAGCATAGAAAACTTCTCAAAAGCTGTGAGATATGATGGATACAGACTCTGAAGGAGACCACAGGCTGCCTGTTTGGAAATTGTCTGAAGAGGAGTTGGAAAAGATCTGCCCACGACTCTTTTTGGAAATTGGTCTTTCAGAGTGGTGCTGTTCTCTCTCGGCTTAGTGTTATCATTCTTGGTGATGAGAGAGCATCCTCTGCTCTCAGAGGGAGCTCCTTTGCTGTGAGAAGAGAGGATTTCTTACAGAATGTTCCCTTTCCACTTACGGGATTTTTCAGCAATGTGCTGACTTGGGCTTTTCACTACAGTGCTATGATGGGAATAAAAACAACTTTCTGGCTTATACTCCAGGAGGTGCTAAGTAACTGGAAACCTTTGTTTGTCATTCCTTGCTTGACTAATGCCTATGTTTCTTAGCTTTTCACTCTTGAATGCAAAGATATGTTTAAGAAAACAAAGCTTGAAAGCAGTAAAAAAAAAAAGAAAATTACTCTTATTCATAAAATCTGTATGCTTCAGGACCTCATTTATGGCCTTGCTAGGCTGAATACAATACAGATTTCTTTCTCTCGTGCTTGGAAGGGAAATCCTTGCCTGGACTCAGGAGAATTGTTACTGCATTTTGTGACTTTATTTAAAAATGAACCAGGAAATAAAATACTTTCCTCTGTAATGGAATAAAGTCTAACCTATTAATATTAAGTTACCATGTCTTTTACAATTCCAAATGTTCAGGGACTTTTTGCTTAATGTAACACTAGAGAAAGTGATTAGGTTTTTTTGTATTGAAAGCTCTCTTTCTTTTTCCTGTATTCTCTTTGAAGTAGTGCAAGTAACACTTTAAAATCTGTCAAAAGTTATTCTAACTCGCGAATGGGCACTGACCCAGAAATCCAATGATCATTTACAAATTTAAACAGAATAGCACTTTCTTTTCATATGAAATCCTAGCTCCATTCAACTTCTTAGCACAGATTTTCTTCATTTTGCTCTGCTTTTAAAGCACTTGCTGCTTTTCCATTGGGAAGAGCACCATCTATTATTTATTTATACCTTCAAGCAGCTTCTTTGCACGCTTCTTTCAAATATGATACAGCTGGCACTATTTCAGCAGGAGAGTAAGTTTTATGGAACATAAGACTTCATTAAGAAGTTTTCAAGTAACATCTATGTATTTGTACTGACTTATTCGTAATGCTTGATTTTCATTTTGTTTTGCATAAGTGGAACCTCTGTGCACCATCTTAGGAAAGTACACGTGCAAATGCTTTTTGGGTTTTGATGAAATTACCTGTTCTCTTCCCTATAGTAGTGGAAAGATGTGTATGCTGTCTTGTGACTTGAAACATAAGGAATTCCTTCTCTCTCATAGGCCTTTAAAAATCGAAAACACAGAGTATTGTTGTAGTCTATCTGTAACAGTGTGGCAGAACTGCATTTATCATTCCAGTCTGTTAGTGGGTGTTGATCCTCAGAGGAAAAAATAGATTGGTACCATTGACCTGATAGGACAGGGACTTATTATGCTACTCAGACAGAAAGGAGGTATGGCTGGTCACCAGAGAATAATCTAGGCCATGGCTAAAGCTATGCTTGGTTAAGTCTGATGGAAAAAAACAATTTTGGAAAAAGATAAACTGAAGTGTCAAGTACCTCAGTTAACTTGACTTGTGATATTACATTGCTCAAGTGAGGATATTTCAATATAGAAAGCCCTATCCTTCATATAACACATTACATCTGCTGCAACAATATGTAAAGGAAAGAGTGCATTGCCCTGTGTTGCAGATTTACTCCAGCTGTTTACATATTTCCAAGATTCTGAGCACGGTCAGGTAGCAGCTGTTTCTTATTTTCAGTTCCTAGAGATCTGGCTTTGCTTCATTTTGCTCCCTAAGTTTGCTACAACCTAGGATCCAAAACAGTCAGTATTCAGTCTCAGTCCAACGGACAGTATCTTGTAGTTATCAGTCTTTGTTCCTACAAGGTTGGTAAGTACAGTCTTGGAAGCATTTGCATTACTACACAGAATGACCTGATACATCACTTCAGATTATGATGGGTTTAGACTGTTTTGTAAATTATGTATTCCTACTTCACTCTCTGTCTCAATCTTCCAGTATTACATTTACAAGATGCAGAGCCTGCAAATATGTGTAGAGAAATAGTCCAGTAAAGATTTTTTAAGTTAGAAAATGCCATAAACCTTTCAAAGTTTTTCCCCTTTCACAGTAAACATGACACTAAGCTTGTGCATTTGAGATATGATTTGGGAGAGTTTGTCCACACTTGTTTGGAATATATAGTGTATCTCAGACAGGGCTTGGTTGCTCATGAATACATTTAAGTAAATTTTTCATACAGAGTGAAAAACCCACCATAACCATTGTGTGTTTGTAATCCTTGTATCACTCTATTACTTCATTCACATACAGAATCGTGGAAAAGTCAAGGTTGGAAGGAACCTCTGGAGATCATCTTGTCCAACCTGCTGGGTTGGACCCAGAGCAAGGCTTGGATTAGGCTATCCAAGGCCCAGCCAAGCTGTCTTGAATGTTTCCAGTGAAGGAGATTCTCTGGGCAACCTGTTCCAGTGTTTAATTTTTCTTGCAGTGAAGAATTTCTTTTCTTCTGTTCAGATGGAATTTACCCTGAAGCAACTTGTGCCCTTTGCCCCTTGTCTTATCACTGAGCATCCTTGTGAAGAGAGTGCCTCTGTCTGCTCTATGACTACCTTTTAGATATTGCAAGACTGTGGTTAAATCCCCCTGAGTCTTCTCTTGTTTAGGCTGAGCACAGCCAATTCCAGCAACCTTTCTTCCTATGTCAGCTTCTCCAACCCTATGATCATCTTGGTGGCTCTCCACTGGACTCCCTCAAATTTTCCATGTCTCTCCTGAACTGGGGAGACCATAACTTGGTAGAGCAGAACAGGATACAGTGTTTCAGGTTTGGCCTAACAAGTGCAGGGCAGATGGGACAATCCCACATCCCTCCATCTGCTGGCTGTACTCCTGTTGATGCAGCCTAGGACACATTTGCCTGCTAGTTCATGTTCAGCTTGCTGTGCACCAGGACCCCTAGGGCCTTTTCCACAGAGCTGCTCACCCCACAGTCAGACTCCAGCCCATACTGCTGTGTGCAATTATTCAGCATGCAGGAGTTCACATTTATCTTTGTTAAACCTCATACAAATCATCTTATGCCAGTCTTCCAGCCGGTTGACATGTTTCTGTGTGGTGGCTCTTCTTTCTGACTTATCTATCCCTCCTTCCACTTTGGTGTCATCCACAAACTTGGTGAGGGTGCAGTCACTCTTGTCACCCAGATAATTTCTAAAGATATTGAAGAGTATTGGACCCACTATCCACCCTGACGAACTCCAGTGATGACCAGCTGCCAGTTGAACTTTAAGCTATTACTCACCACACTTTGAGTCCAGAAGGTTAGCTGGTTTTCCACCCATCTAGTGGTCCATCTGTTCAGTTCACTTCTTACTGTTTTTCCATAACAAAATGTGCATGAGGCATCATGCTGGAGACACTGCATATACACAGGCATGTATGTGCAGACACATATAAGTATATAAAGAGGGAGACTATATATGCCTATATAAATGTTCTATTTTATCAATACTGTGCTATCAGTACAGTTCTTTGGCAGAGGTGATAGGCTCATGAATAATCTCTGTCAACAAAAATTGTCAATCTAGTAAGAAAATTCTGAAGATATTTAAATTCCAGGTTATTATTGCCTTAAAACTCCCTTAAAGACTCTTCATAAAAGTATTAAGATAGTAATTTTGCTCATTGGTATTTAGAGCATTGAGCTTCCTTCATTTTAGGAGTCTGGTGTTACAATTTCCTTTTAAAAAATCAAATTACAATAAGTTTAAACAGCTAAATCATCTTTCTGAAATGTGTCTAATTTATTGATGCCTTAATTAACAGCTGTGCTACTAAAAGTATTTCTGTCTTTGTGACAGATTCTAGTGGATTCATCATATTGGACAAAAGGATCCGTTGTTAAAGCACAGAGTAATGCCAAACTAAGTTCTTTCCTGTGCAATGCCATTCTAACTGAGCTTTCATTTTATGAAATGACATGCAGCCCATTACAGTATTTTGTATGAAGCACAAGCGGTCTGCTTCTTAAAGACATATAGTAAATTAAGTCAGTCATTTTCTGATTGGCAGACCTCAGATTTTGCACAGTCAAATGCATCGTATTTTTGTTTGCCAAGGCAATGAATGAAGTGCAAGACAAGGGACCAACGTGCTGTGGTATCAGAGATGCTCAGCAATAAAAATCTCTCAGTGAAGATGTTGTCAGACAAGAAGATACCTACTGGTATTACCTCAAAGGAGGTAATATTTTCTCATACAGATGCTGCTAATGAGAGCAGTTGTATGTTCAGATTTTCTTCAATCTTCAGAGCACTGACAGGAAGAAAAGCTGTAACTTCAGAACCCTGAAACTGGGGTGAACTGACTCTGTCGGCCCTTGCATGTAAGACAGGAGGAGGTCTAGCATTAAAATACCACCTGCCACTCCTAATTTAATAGACTAGTCTTACTCAGTCTTAATAAGACAAGGGAATGTAGCAACTCGAAAGGATTTGTAAGGAGCATATATCATGGGGAAGTTGCCCCAAACAGGAAAGTTACTTTCAACTCCATTCTTTGGTTGGCTGAGAGATTTAGAGTGCATAATATTAATGTAGATGCTCTAGACACTGGAAATTCACATGTTCTAGAAGCTGTAAATAAATGCTTCAAAAGAAGCTTCGAACTTAATGCTCTCCTAGTTATAACAAAAACTCATAGCTCAAGTAATTGGTCAAAGTCCACTCCTGCTTTTCAGTAAATGATTTGGAAGGAGGTTAAAATTCATCATTGAATACGTTGTTGAGCTTTCATTCAGGTTTCAGTGGAGGTTATTTTCAAAATTTGGGCTTAATTTGTTGAGATTTGGCATTTATGAAAGTAAGAGAAGATACATTTTACTATGTGTCTGCTAGAAATTCCTTATAGATAAGTTATCCCAAAGAAATACCAATTTCTATAACCTGTTTTCCTTCTCCTGGAAACAAACTGGTGAGGCCCTCAAGGCATGTAATAGATCTGATCAGAGCACACATTGGCAATGATATCTGGCAAGTCTGTACTCACTAAGGCTACATTCTCATCTTTCCACAGTGGATCTGCTGCCAGAGTTGCATAAAAAAGCTTTCAGGCAGATGGGAATTGAGCTTTGTATGATGCATGTCCATTTATTTTAAATTAAAAGTTGCTTATTACGCACCCTGGTTTACTCCTGTTAAGCAGTGGTTTACAATCCAATTGTCCTGAGTTGTGAGAAAAATTTTGATTGTTTATATGATTTCAGTGACGAGATTACATCATGTTCCCTGTCTGGTTTCCACCTTTTTTTTCAATTCCAAATGATTTTATGTTTTATTGTTGTGACCAACCCTTAGAATTAAGATTGCTTCAGAATCAGTTAACCAAGAATTTAACACATCTGCAACTTGTTGTCATATTCTCATTTTGCTAATGTGGTAAGAAACTCTGTGGAAATCTTCCTGGGAAAGATCTTGTAAGAGGAAAACTTTTTTTTTTTACATATATATATGTGATAAGAGAGCAAATAGAAAATTTTCTAATCAGCTGAATCTTTCAGACCAACCACTTCCAGAAGCTGTATCAGCACTGACCCTTCTGATGCTCAACCAGGATCCATCTGCCAGACACTGGTCTTGTCCAAAGACTGGCTACAGAAAAATTAATCTATTCAGAGACTGTTATACTGATAATTTTTTTACTGGAGAACTTCACTGTGTGATACCAGATGTTGGCACTAGTCTTTATGCTATTTGATCTCTCTGGGTGGGGTTCTGCTTTTCTGGAGGAATAGCGGTGCTGCAAGCTTCTGCCCTCATCTCTAAGGACAGGTAAGATTCCCATGGGAGAGGTTCCCTTTCTAAGGGAAAATGATCACTTAGGCCTCCAACATTACTTAAATTTTCATTCCTTGAAAGATAACCCTCTTTAGGAGAAGATTACTTTGGTATCTAAACCATAAAATTCGTTAGCTGTTCACAGTCCTTGTTTTATCCTCCCAGTTAAGCTGCATATTTAGCTAAATGTGTTTGAAGGACTTAGGCCAGATTGAAACCAGACTGAGATACCTCATGTGCTTCTGGCCTGCCATCTAGAAATGTCCTCAATCAAGCCCCTGTCTTGCTAAACTCCTGAGCAGAACCAGACTGAATTCATAACAAATCTGTTTTTCTGGTTTTGTGGACTTTCCAAGGAGATACTGTGAGTAAGTAAAATTATATTTTTCTTAAATACTTCTCCGAGTAACTCTTGCTTTTACTATTATTTGTAGATAGCTCATGGTATATTTTGGCCAAATGAGATGTCAGCATTTGCTGTAGATTTGAATTTAAACTGAGATACAGACTTATTCTAATAAAGGACAGTAGCTTCTAAAAAAAGAGAATCTGGTATCTTTTCTTAAACTATTATGTATTTTTGCATTAAAATATGCTTTTGAACCTGTAAGAGGAACGGAAATTTTAGAATTTTCTCCTGATCCATTTTAAACTAACCTGAGTAAATACTATGTAGATTCAAGCATTATTTTTCAAATCATTTACGATAAAATAATGAAGATCCATGAAAAGAATATACATAAGGAACACCTTAGAGTGGCATGAAAGAAAGCCTTCTTTCTAACATTCAGGATTAGAATTGCTGCTCTAACTAAATCCCAGACTGCATGAGAAAGTGCTCTTGGAAAACAGCGCCATTGACAGAGAGAGAGGAAATTTTTCTTTCTTCCGTTCAGAGCTCAGATCACTTCTATACCCTTTGCAACAAAATCTTATGTTGGTTTTTTCTAGCAGCTGCCATCTGTGTTTTGGATTTTATTAAGTGAATTTGTTTCCCTGAACAAAACAAAACATCATTCAGGCTACAAAAATGAGTAGACAGGTGGTCTTCATAAAAGATATTTTTCCCATTGTGTTCTATACCACCATTTAGTCTAATTATCCCTATCATCTCACCCCTCATATTGTGATTTTTTTCCCCCAGAGGAAAGAAATAACGCCATTTCTTTTTGAGAACAAAGAATTAACTTGGAAATCGTGCAAAAAAGCAACACTGCCCATTGGTAGCCTTGCAGAAATGCTTTGGCAACAAAATAAAGGACATAAAAGGGCATTTAAAATCTAGTAAATTTGAAAAAAAAAAAAAACCCCTAAATTATTTTCAGGTTCTGTGCCTGTCCTTGAGTTTGTCTGCCAGTTCACATTAGCTTTTTATGGCCATTTGTCTTAGAAGTCTGAATGCAAGAGGAATGCTCATTCAGTTGTAGGGGGAAAAAAAGCAATGCTCTGTGTGGGGCTGTGGGAACAGTGCTGTACATTAGGAAATGAGAAACAAAAATTGTATTTCTAACTTCCATGAAAAGAGGGAGATTACTGTGTTGTAATATCATAACTTAGCTTTTGATACTTCTTTGATTTCCGCTTCTTTCCTCCCCACCCCACCCCATGCCAAGACTACCACAATAATGCGTTTAGCACTACCGGTGCCTGGCCAAATTAGAAGTGATCAGCTCCAACAGTGTAATTCTATTAAATATATCCATTACCATGCATCCCCAAAGAAAATTTTATAGCCCATTACAGCCCACTCCCTTGCATGAAATGCTGAGAATGCCAAGAGCAACCACTGAGATGAATTGTTATCGAGTGTTTCATTTGGCTTTTAAAGAAAAGAGAAAAGAAAGCTTGGGCCAAGTTCTTAGACATGTGATATCTTTCAGTTGCCTTTAGGTAAAAAAAAGCTGAGGTTTCAGGTGCTTCTGTCCCTCAAACGCTAAATAAAATACACCAGTTTCAATGCATATTCCCATATGCTCGCATTCTAAAAATGTGCTTTCTAGAAGCATTCATGCTTACATTGTTTTTGTGACTGTTAACAAAAGAAAGAAGATTCCATCAATTAAATGTGTGCAAAAAGTGAAAATTTAAAGCGTCTAAGCATTATTAGAATGAGCTGGAATAAATAAGTGTGTAAATGTATTGCATATATCCAAGTCCACCTGGACATTTTCACCACTAGTAATTAGAACAATCTCTCAACTCAGTGCCTCAGTGGAGTGGCTAAGAAATGAGAACAATGACATTTCTAACAGAGCGTAGGGTGTTATTATGTGGAAAATGCTGAGAAACAAGCCAGGATTAAAAAGAGAACAATTGCAATGGGAGTTCAATTCCCTTTCTAGTGAATTGATCAGCTTTACAATCTATTCAGTTATATAAATGAAGGAAGAGAGCACTGCACAGCCCTTTTGGTCCCAGGACAGCCGTCTTCGTTGTAGTAGATGACAGGGAGTTATTGGTGCTTTTGTTAAAAAAAATGGGGTCCTATTGCAAAGAAGGGGAGGGGCAGACTGAAATCCTTCTGCTATTACATAATTTCAGGTTCGTGTGATATATAATTAGAAAACCTACAGGTACTATATAAACCCTCCTTCTTCATAGGACATTAGAGAGGTTAGTACAATAAAGTTCTTCAGTTCTACGCTTCCAGCGTAGCCTGAATTACTCTACAGTTTAGGTACAGTTGCCAGTACAACTGAATTTGAACTGAAACTCAATTGAATCTGCACAATGGATCAGAGAATCGGGCTGCAAGGATTGTTGTGATAGACACTGAGGAACTTGGGAAGGGGATTCTCAACACATAGCATGAAAAATTTATTAGGTGGTGCCACAGCAGGGTTTTGCCTAATTATTTCATTTAGTGTTCATCTCTCAAAAAATGGCAAATATGGGAGTATCTGGATATTCATGGAGTTGAAATCTGTGTTCTGGGAAGCATGTAGGGTTAAATTAATGAACTGCATAAAGAGAGGGCAAGCTAGAGAGAAAGCAGGGCAAGATCTTGCTTGTGCACCTTCTATCAGTGATCAAAGTTATCCAATAAGAGAATGGACTGTATTGCCCTCTGGAAGCACCTCTTGAGTACACCATGGCTGAGAGCATATGGACTAAGAAAGATGAAGATCAAGCACAAGCACAATCCCCTTTCCCTCCCATTCCCCCGAAAAATTAAGTTAACATTTTGGTAGTAACAAGTGAGAAAAATGTGAGAGAAACAGCTGTGCAGACACCAAGGTCAGTGAAGAAGAAAGGGGAGGAGGTGCTCCAGGCACCAGAGCAGAGATTCCCCTGCAGCTCATGGTGAAAGACCATGATGATGCAAGTTGTCCTCTGCAGCCCGTGGAGGACCACTGTGGAACAGATATCCACACTGCAGCCTGTGGAGGACCCCACACCGCAGCAGGTGTACATGCCCTGAGGGAAGCCACAGCCCATGAAGAGCCCACACTGGAGCAGGCTCCTGGCAGGACCTGCAGCCCATGGAGAGAGGCCCATGCAGGAGAAGGTTTTCTGGAGCAGTCTGTTCCTGAAGGACTGCACCCCATGGAAAGGACCCATGCTGGAGTAGTTCTTGTAGAACCGCAGCCTGTGGGAAGGACCCACACTGGAGCAGGGGAAGAGTGTGAGGAGGAAGGAGCGGCAGAGAAAACTGTTACAAACTGACCACAACCCCCATTCCCCTTCCCCCTGAGCCACTGGTGGGCAAGTAGAAGAGTTGGAACTGAAGGAGTGAAATTGAGCTTTGGAAAAAGGCAGGTGGGGAGAAGGTAGTTTTAGTTTTGTTTTTATTTCTCACTGTCCTACTCTGTTATTAATTGGCAATAAATTAAATTAATTTCCTCAGGTTAGGTCTGTTTTGCCTCTGATGGTAATTGGTGAGTGTCCTGTCCTGTTGAGGAGGGGAAGTGAGAAAGCAGCTTGGTGGGCACTTGACAGTCAGACAAGGTTAACCCATCACATTTACTCATTGCCCGCTCCACTGTGTGATAGGTAGCACACTTGTTCAGTGCCTTTCCATCACTTTTATCATAGGCATTTCATTTTATCCTTACACTGCTAATGCTTAATGGACTCATTGAAATATTTACAGAATTATCAGGGCTGACTGGCTTCCAAATACTTCCCAGAAGCTGCTACACAGTAATATACTAACCACTTTGACTATGTCAAAATAGGTCTCATGCATCTTTTTGGAAGTCCTTTATATGGCATCTTTTTAAGAAACTGGTAGCCAAATAATTCTTTCTCCTAGTAATACAGCATAGTCTACCTGAGATGCATTTTTATGTGTATACATAGCCCACTTTTGAAACATTATAGCATCAGACAAAGTGTGTATGTGAGAAAGTTCTACCATGTATACAGCACATCCATATGTTCAAGACATCATTTTTCAGAGCTAGAATTGCATAGCTTTGTGTGTTCAACACGTTTGTATTGCACCTTGTTGTGGTTTAGCCCCAGTCAGCAATTAAGTACCACACAGCCACTCGGTGGGATGGGGGAGAGAATCAGCAGAGCAAAAATAAGAAAATTCATGGGTTGAGATAAGAACAGTTTAATAATTGGAACAAAAAATAATAATAGTAATAAATTGTAACGAGAAGGAAAACAACAAGAGAGCGAGAGAGGAACAAAACCCAGGAAAAAAAACAAGTAATACAACCGCTCACCACCCACCGACCGATGCCCAGCCTGCCCCCGAGCAGCGATTGCTACCCCCCAGCCAACTCCCCCCAGTTTATATACCGAGCATGATGTCGTATGGTATGGAATAGCCCTTTGGCCAGTTTGGCTGTGCCCCCTCCCGGCTTCTTGTGCTCCTGGCAGAGCATGGGAAGCTGAAAATTCCTTGACTAGTGTAAACATTACTTAGCAACAACTAAAACATCAGTGTGTTATCAACGTTACTCTCATACTAAAATCCAAAACACAGCACTATACCAGCTACTAGGAAGAAAATTAACTCTATCCCAGCTGAAACCAGGACACACCTGCAAACATAAGTAAGCCCTGGGGTTGAGGAACTGTGGAAATGTAGTTGTTAAAACCTAAGTCTCACCATAGGTTTTTAAGTCTTCAGTCTGGGCAAATACTCACAAGAATGGATAAGAAGTTTCTGGCAAATTTTATATCCTTGTTTTAAAATACAAAGGAGCTGACGTACGTAATTTTCAAACATCAACACTTTTTTTTTTTAAATGAGCAAAACAACATATTTTCACTAGCTTTGTTTGCAGAAATAGTGGGATTCTGTTGGCTGAAATTTTCAAAGAATATTCAGAACAACGGAAAACTCCCAATAATGGAAAATGTCAGCCCATATGCACAGAGGTGTGTTAAGGTTATAAGCAACTGGAAGTGTTATAAGGTATTTGGCAGTCTTCATAATAAGTGGTGCCACTAGCCTCATATATAAAAAATACCCTTGTGATGCATAGAGTTTTAGTACCACCTGTTTGACACGATGGCATACTCAATCAAGTCAGCTGTACTTCATACTGCATTTTTGCCAGTATTTCCAAGTAAGTTCTTTAGTTCTGTGCAAGCCAGGGCAAGTTGTACCCACGTCTAATTCCCTCACATTCAATGGTTCTCTCAGCTCAATGCTTGCCTGATCAGATACTGCTAGGACTAGGGCAATAAATGGATGAATGGGAGATGAAAAACAAGCCCTCTGCTTACAGGCACCTTTCACAAAAATGGAGCTTAAATCTAAAAGTGTTCCTGAACTTGTCATTTTAAAATATACTTCAGAGGACTTACAGTCACTTCTCTTCTAAGAGAAACAAATATTTGTTGCAGAAAAAAGTTTCTTCCTCACTACCATATTGGTTTCACCTTTGTGAAAAATGCTGCATTTAAGCCACCATATTGCAAATTTATTTTAGTTTGTAAGGACACATTTGAGTGTAGACAAGGAGTGAAGGGAAAGTGGCAGCTCTGGCAAGATTTTGAACACTGTGGGAACCTGCTATGTGCTGAAGTTGACAGTGTGGAACTGGAATTTGGCTGTGTAATCTGATGATCATCTTTGCAATACCAGAAAAATGTTATTAATGTATACTGTCACAATCAAGAACTTGAAACAGTCTGATAGTGCTTTAGAAAAGAAATCAAAATAACAATTTGTCAATTTTTCTGGAGATTTGCATGCGTGTTTATAAAAACATTTGCATATTTGGCTCATACCATATTGAATATAATGTAGTTTCCCTCATATTACCTACCTATTATAGCTGTGGGACCTGACAAAAATGACATGATGTGAAGCCTGAACTTGAATATGTGTCTTTACCTCTGTAAATACGGGAGTGCTTCATGAATGTCACCACAGTGCAATGAGGTGCAGCTGAGAGCACATTGCCTTGAATTCTTCCCACAAGCAGTCTGCAAGTAACTGAAAAATTCAGCAACCTGCTGTTATCATCTGTCACAGTTCAGTTCTCCTTCCTTTTTATTCATTCCTCAGTTGCAGCTGATAACATACCAAGATCTTTTCCTGTGACACTGCTAGTGCTGATGGCAACCCATAGGTGGTTCTGTGGTAGCTGTGAATCCTGCCCTCGTCTACTTTGCTGCATTTAAATTTTGATTTATGTGTGAGTGCTTAGGTTTTTATAAAAAGAAATTACCCTCTTCTTGGAAAGGGAGCTTGTTGGCAACTGTACTTCTAGGAGAAAGTAAAAAGGGAAGCTTGATGTATCCAAAGACTAGACATGAGTGTTGCTGATTTGAATATAAAACCTGAAGGGCAGCACGGGCTTGCAGGAGTTGTTCTCTGGACCTCGCATGAATTTGGCCAAAATGAGGAGAACTTGAAGCTGCAGCATGAGATGGTAAAACAGAGGGTTTGGGCCTGCTGGCCCGTTTGATTTTAATCCATGAAATTCACTGAAATGCTGGAAAAAAAACCCAACAACCCCAGAAGCTGGCATGCTGAGTATTTGTGTTGATTTAGCCTTTGTCTTTTTTATAAAATACTAACCTGGTTATAGGCATTATAAATATGCTTATGGAAATTGGGCATTTTTCTGTAAGGTGAAAATGTAAGTCAGTGTGGGTGTTGCAGTAATTTACATGGAAACATAGTTTTCTATACATGCAAACATAGTTTTCTACAGTATTATAAGATGATGAATAGATTTATTTTTAGCCTAATCGCATAACAATTATACAAATATTTTAGTGATATAAATGTTCTGCAGTAAAAATGTTTTGTTGCCTCACTTGATAGGAAGGATATTCTTCTTTTTTCTTTTTTCTTTTTCTTTTACATAGACGAAGAATTTTTTCAATTAATTCTTTCCCAAAATCACATTAAATGTAATCTCCAGAAGTGGTAAATGGCAGAAAGCAATTCTTTTTTTCCTTCTTATTTTATATCTGACTTGTTATATTGCAAATTCATTCTTATTGCACATTCCAACTATTGAAATGCAATAGTAAATCACAGGCAACGGCACATTTCACTGAACAAGCAGTCGTAATCCAACAATATATATCTTTTAAGAGTTGGGGTTTTTTTCCTTGCTGTGCAAGGAATGGGAATTTTAAAGCAGCCTTTCAAAATGCTAGCTGCTAATTCCTATTAGCCTTCTACTAATGGGGATGTTCCCCTGTGTCAAGATTTGATTCACAGGACGCCATATGGAGTTCCTCATGGTTGCATTGCACCACTGCTGTTTGGAAGTTGCTACATCAAGGTTAGGAGGAGGACAGACGGGCAGTGAGGAATGCAACAAACAGTGTGCAAGAGACTGTGAATTATCATTTTTGGTCCGTGTCCCATCTGTAAATACCTAGGAGTCCCTTTGATATCTCTTAAGCCAGTGAAGGAATCTGGTATTCTATAGATAATTCTGGATTCAGGACAGAAAGTGGTTGAGCAATAAGTCCTTACTAATAAAAAAATCTTCCATGAACATAGAATAACATACTTTAATGAATAATGAATAGCAATGAGAGAATGCTAAGCTGATATTTCATTTCATTCTTTTTATGCATAGACTATGGTGGTCTTGAATGAAGGATGAAGTTGCAAGTTTCACCTTTATTCTGGTCACTGACAACTGTCCAGGGAAAAAATTTCCATTTCAGAATGCAAAATTCTCTGAAAGATTATCTAATACTTAGAAGACCAGTACTTCCAAATCAATTGGGTAAATGAATATTCATGAAGAGGATGAGTAAGAACATGTGTGAATGTGTTTGCATTGTCATGAATATGGCAAGCAGATTTTTTCAAGATAATGTAATGCATAAACCACAAATATCTCTGCCTCATGGGAATACAGTATATGTGTACATTCTTAGATTGATAATTGTTAAGATGTTAGATGTTCAAGAATATTTTCATAGTTCTTAGAAATTGCAATATCTGTAAAACTTCCAGTGTTTTGCAATTTGTCATGCATGGTCATAACACTTCAAACCCTCGTGAAATTCACAGTGGCATCAGCAACATGTTCTTTTATAGGCTTACAGCTTCATCCAGTACACCTGAAGATTAGTGTAAATGAACCTTTAAAAAGCTGGCAGTATAATTCATGTTCATTCCAAGGCCTGGTTTCAGCAGTGGAGCTGCATCGAAGTACCTTTGTTATAAATTATAAAATTATGCTCGACAACACGATGCTCAGCATATCTAAGAGCTGTTAGGAAAATATGTGTGTACAAAGTCAGAGTTTTTAAAAGTGGTTGCTCAGTCTCTACCAACAGTGTCTTGCTATGACCTATTTAAACATACCTATTTTTCTGTACCCAGTCTGGAGTGATCTTCATTCCAATATTTCCTTGTGCAAGCAGTGACTAACTTTCATGTGTAGGAACAAATAAGAGGGATGTGAAGACTTGCCAGAACAGTTAGGGTCGTATAATTAATATGTTAAATCCTGAATGCTTATTTGCTTATTTGTAGATAATAAAGACAATGTTTCCAGATTATATTTTAAAGATATTTTACTTGGAATAATTTGTGTTATATAAAATTACTAATAGTTGTCAGCATTGAATGTGCTCAGTCTTGCAGAACGCTGTGCATGGCGTTTTTTTGCTGAAGAGCAAGCCTATATAGTAATATGTAGTTTCTTTTTCAATTCTTGGCTGAAGTTGTGTGCTTAAAGTTTATAAAGGAGGAGAGGTAGTTAGAAGTACTCCTTTATTGAAATTTTACATAGCTAATTGTTATTTTCAGTTTTACAGGACATTTAATTATTAAGAAAAAATACATTCATACCTGACATGAAGACTAATTGGCTTTAAAAAGACATTTCTCAGCATTAGTTGAAAAGATGTCTAATTACAGTATGTTGGGTAATAATGTTTTTGGCCTGTGAGATAGACCACAATAGTAGTATGCCAGAAATAAACATTGCATATGTTTGCATTTACATTGCAACTAACAAGATTCTTTCCTCTGAGACTCCTCTGGCTCATTGTTAATATGTAAAGAGTTCTTGATCAAATAATTCCTGTATGCTGCCAGCGCAAAAGAAAATTCAATTAATATGCCAAAAAATGGAAGGCAAACACTAAAAGAATATTTTAAGCACTGTACTTAACTGTGAGTTTGGCATGAACATTTTGTCCTCTATTTCACAAATATTTAATATTATGAGGTTTTATTTGCAAATAGATTAATTTGCATAGGATTATTCAAGTTAGTATAGTTAATCATGTGTGTTTGCAGAATGATGGATGTGTATGTTAACCAGTCTTTAACTTACTATTTAACTTTTGTCCCATTTTATATTCTGCTTCTTGTTTGAAGTGGAACAAATGTACCGGTACATGATTGCCATTGTTATATCCGTAGCACATTAGTTGGAAACCTTCCTAGATCTCAGAGTTGTAATATGGGTTATGTACTGGGATATAAATAACCAGGTCAGCTTCAAAAGGAGGAACATTTTATATAACAATATTTTTAGTTCATTCAGGGCTGATAAAAGTTAGCTACTTAGTCAACTGCAATACAGGATAGTATATTCTGTTTTTCTTAGTTTTGTCAATATACTGCAAATTTGAACACTCAATTTCCACTGGAATAATCTTCCATAAGGAAAATACATGAAAATGTATTAAATGGCTTGGTCATTTTGCAGCATAGATGACAGCACTGCAGACTATACCAGAATCTGTTTCTAGAGAGACCAAAGTTAGGTCATGTGTTGTGCTATTCACCTTGTGGTTTTTTTATGGCTTGGGCTTAATGTTTTTCTAAAGAAAATGAAACTTGAAATATCCAATTCCACCAGACTTGAAGTTTTCTCTTCCAAATGATACAGAGCATTTTTTCACAAAAGGTTCTGGGCAGTGTATATCTTTCACTAAAGCACTCTTGCCTGGGAAGGTCACGGAGAGCAGGCTTTGCACAAATTGCTGCCGTACAGCCTGCGTGAGTTGTAACAGAATGAAAATCCCTGGTAGTGTCATCTGTTGGAGGGATTTTGCAGAACTGTCAGTCACGTTCGCTCGACAGAAGGGAAGGGTGTTCTTTTTCACACCTCGGTTCATAGTCTCAGAGCTGTAATCACAGATCACATGAAGGGTTTCTCCGGGGAGGTACTACAGAACCTGACGGATGCAGAAGGCAGCAGCAGGCTTTTCTGTAGAAGTTGCCCGAGAACTAGCCCTTCTTCCCTAAGTCTGGGAGGCTACTTGTAGTGGAAATATTTTTTCCACTGACACAAAGCTAGACTAGATGTGCATGAACCATGTGCTTCACTAATCTAGTCTAATGGCAGAAAGCCTAAACTATCCATATGCTTGCTGTGGTCTGGCATTGCAGAGGCATGCTGACAATTTGGCGATGGTGGCTGTTCCTGTGGGCGTCACTGAGACATTCCTGCTTCACTTCATCTCTTCAGTATCATATGATGTTCTGGGAAGCTGTGTACATTCTGTTTCTTCATGCTTCACAGAGAACACCATTACATACCCCAAACTCCAAGAAGTTAAGAAATATGTACCACAAGATGTAACTGACCGGGAGGTGAAACAGAAAAGGTTTTCTCCAGCTGGTAGTTTAATACCACCAGCCAATTTCTTTGCTTATCATTGTCTCCTCTGCCTCTAAGGCTGACAAGCTCTCTTAGCCATGGAGCATTTCATATTCCTCTCACTCCTCTTCATGTTTCTTATCATATTTCATTACGTCTTCTCTTTCAACCAGAACATTACTCTTTAGAACTGTAATGCTGCTTATGTGTCCCTGAGCGTGTACTTCTGAGGGCAAATCACCTTAAAGAAAAGGGAAGTTAGCTATGTGCTGAAGTTATCTGTGGAAGCAAAGGGAAGAAAATATCTCTTGTATCATAAAACAAAAAATTAGTGCCTGTGGAGTTCATTGAAGACTGAGTTTGAAGAACTCATTGAAGAACTAGCTTGAGAAGAAGTCATATCATTAAGCGATTAACAAAAAATATTCAGTTACTGACAATTAGAAACTCATTTGCCAGTTATTCTAGCTTCACAAAGGGCATCTAGTTGGTCATTAGAAGAGCTTTGAAACAGGGACCTTAGGTTAAGTTCATCACTTAATGTTCCTGCAGTGTTGTTGCATTCCAGGTAAATTTAATCTATGACATCTTGGGTTTAGCCACACTGGCCCAGTGGCATGAAAACTGGCAGCTTAGGGAAATAAATGTAACTTTGTTTGTTATTCAGTGCATTTTTAACAAAACTGCTTTGCATTCTTGCCCTCATCCTCTTTTTCTAATCACAACTAGTGTTGAGGAAAAACAACATGAACAATTGCCAGGGACTTCAGGCCATTGGAGAATGGTGACCACAAAGTCTGGTAACAACAGAGGGTTATTGGCCATGTGAGAAGGAGTAGGCAGAAGCCTGTGATTATCTGATTTAAGATTTCCACAGGTTGCCTATTGAGAGTGAGTGCAGCCCCACCTAACTAACCAGAGCAGGATACTGCAGCAAACCTGTCCCCTTGATAAGGGGATGGCATAATCTCCAGGAGGAGGACCAGGGCTGTGCTGTGAAACACAGGCATCACCCAGGACACAGTCACTTGAGTCTGATCTCAGCAAGAGAATATTGCAACCTTCAGAACTTCTCACTTTGGCTAAGGTTTAAAATGTGTGGAACAAGGTTTGATAAATTTTGACAGTTTGTTTTTCCAGATGCCATGGATTGTTTTAGCTACTTATGAGAATATGGGTGAGCTGAAATTGAAGGTATAAAGGACTGTTTTGTTTTGTTACCTGCATGACTGTGGGACAACCAGGCTTGCTATAATAATTAAGCTTTTTTCAGGTTAATAGAAGTGTTTCTATTAGTACCATTTTGGATTTAGAACATCTGTTAAAAAATCTTTACTGCTGAATTCAAATCTAAAAAACTTCCTACTACAGCACATTCTAGTTTCTTGAGCTTCTGTCTATGAAAAAAAAGAACCATCAAGAAAAGGAGACATACATAATGCTTTTTACAATTGTTATAATTAAACTCAAATTCTCTATTTATCATTCTGTCTAGTTACTTTCACAAGAATGCCCTATGTGTCCAAGTTAGATGTAAAGCAGCAGAACAAATTAATATTAAATTGACTGCTTTGTGTTTTGGACTGGTAGGTAGTAGAATCCTCGTATCCATCATTACATTTAAAAAAGATTAAGTCTTATATACTTCTTTGATTACTTTTCCCAATCCAGACTTTGAAATAGTGTTAAAATACCTGGGAAATTTACTTCTTTTCTCAAAATTTTTTTGACCTGCTTGGAAGTTGTGTAAAAAAGGAGATGGCTTTTTACTTGGATATGAATAGATTTTAAGCCTTTCAAAAGTCTAGAAGATAAAAACATTAAAGGTGCTGATACTAATATGTTCATTATCATAACATAAAGCAAGTAGCTGTGTGAGTAAAGCATGGCTGCCTTGACTGGGAAATGTGACTTTCTATAGCTTTGTGTGTGTCAACTGACTGCATAGTTAATTGAATCATGGTAGTGGGTTTTTTACTCCATATGTATCTTTAGTCTTTTTCCATATCATTTTTTTGGCAGCAGCAAACTGTTTTCTTCAACTGGAGTGATCAGACACGGGAATAAAAAGTTACAAGAAGTGAACTTGTAAATGTTCGGACCTGGTGTAAGTTCCTATTTTTTATGAAACCTGTAAGAGTGTAATCATCTTTACAGGCACTATGGTTGCCTCAGTCAGATTTGAGTTCAAAATTTTATGATAATGTGGCAGAAAATATAGCTGCATATTCAGTCCAAATAGTCACACAACCCTTCAAAACTAAAGGGAAAAAATGTTCTTTTGCATGGTTCCCAGTGATGTGAGAATTAGCAGAGGACAAGTCAACCTGAGCACATGGAGGAAACTTCCCAGGTCTGCTATAAGAGTGAGCAGTACAATAGGAGATGCTTGGTCAGCTCAGAGGATTCAAATTGCAGGACCAAAGAAAATAAATTAGCTGGCCAAATCTGAGCCTGACAGCAGTTCCTGCATCAGGCAAACCTTGAGGGATGATTTCAGAAAACCTGAGGAGGGATCAATCCGTGGGCTCTTTGGCTTTCCCAGGTCCCCAGGCAATGTACTTGGGAGGCCAGTGCTTTCTGAAGGAAAAAGAAGGGAGAGCTTGGAGGATGCATGATGCCCTCTGTGCCTTTTGCTCTTATTCTTTGATCCTCAGATGCCACCATTTCCGACACTGGGAATCTTGGAAAGGTTCTGTCTCTGGATGGTGTCCGTGGTGCCTTGTACCACTGGAAACCAGGTCCAAAAATAGCAAAGTCTTTCATCTCTAAGAATATTCAGGCGCCTTTTATGGTTCTTTCCACTGTAAAGAAATAGGTGGGATTTGCCTCTCTTTACCAAAACTTTCAGAGGTTGTACAAATCCTGTATATCAACCCCTGCCAGTTTAAACTTGAAGGAGGGAGGCAGGGCAGGAGGCAGGGCGGTGGGTGGAAGAATGGACACAAGTGCACAGGTAGGGGATTGTATAAACCTTGTTACCACAGGAAACCTGGCAAGTAATGCTTAACAGATCATTTTTATTGCTGTCCACCATCTCTCCCGTAGACTTCAAAGATGCACTGTAATTGTCTGAGATCACACTCTTAACAGCTGTATTAAGATCATAAAAACTTCCCTTTAAATCACAGTCTTACGGAACTAAACCAATGTTAAGAACCTTAGCAGGCTTGGCATTTTTTTCCTATTCACTTAGGGCAGGAGAGATCACAGACCTCTTCATGCTGTTTCCAGGGATTTATTCTGAACTTTCTCTACGTATGTCCTTGACCCATCAGTCTCCCTCCATTTAGGAAAAGAGAGGAATGACTTTTTACAAGTATGCAAGGCTCTTCTGAGCACAGCTTTATAATCAGCCAATAAAGTATTTATCCTAAAAAAAAAAAAAAAAGTAGGATCATCACTTTTTAACATTCTGCATATTCACTCATGTAAAAAATAACAGCTTTTGGCAGATCTACTTCTGTGCTCTTATTTGGTGTGTTTTCAGTGAGTTTGTGAAGTATACGTGTTTTGTTTTGTCTTCTGTTTCACACTGCTCTACAAAAAACTGTTATGGAAGATGGTGAAATAAAATGATGGGCCTTCCTCTCATCTCACCTTAACCACATTTGTTCTTAAAGCTGAAATAAAATGGAAAGAAGAGACTGGATAAAAGAAATATCAATCCCGATATTGCTGGAGCCCACCTTATTCCATACAGCCATTCTGGGATGGAAACAAAGAAATTCAAAGTGCAAATGGCCAAACTCTCTGTGTTTGTACAGTGTTGCAGATCCCAGGACTCTGCCCACTGACAACACAAGATTCAACCCATGTCTTCATTCACTTGTGTTCTACAGCTCTTTTACCTTCACTAATTCAGATAATAATGAGGGATTTTATAATCCCTTGCAGAACTAAACTCTACCCTAAATACTCATTGGCTAGCAGTTCTTTAAATAGGTACAGAATACCAATGCATAAATATTATAATTGGAATGGAAAGAATACAATTAGTTTACTAATATCCTTTAAGCAGCTGACACTTGTAAGCTTAAAAAAAAGTAATTTGCCTTTTTTTGAAATATTTATTTATTTTTAAATAAGTTTCATGCTCAAGTAATTTCAAAATGGATAGTTACTGAAACCAGTTTCCTTCATTTATCTGCCGGAAAGTATTACTACAGAAATCATACATTTCTGAAAGCAACTACCAAATTATGTTATTTTGTTATCCAAAATTCCTTCCTTGGATCTTCTCTGCAGTGCCTTAAATAGTACACTCTGAAAAGACACTGGCTATTATAGTTGCAGTAGTGCAAGGTTTATAACAATGATGCATCCTGTTTCTTTGCTAGTGCTCACATGCATTGCTGTTTCAGCAGGGGTTAGCCTGACTGTCAGATACGATAATGATCACCAGGTCTGGCTTTACTGTGAACTTCCCAAGAAAGAGGGTAAACATGAAATTTTAGATCAGGTAGTGTTTTATGGGGCTAATGTCATTTTGATTCCTTTTCTCCATGCAGCACGGATTTAACATTGGTAAGCAGTAATGGCTAAAAATATAAATGAAAAATAAAATTAGTTTACTTGAACATTGGGTATGATTCTGAGTTACATTTGTGAAAATACAGGTTAACATGACTGGTCTCAAGAGAAATGCTTTTAATTTATCTAATTATTAGTAAAATTTGAATTTGTCTTTCTGTGAATGAATTCAAGAATTTGAAAATTGTGGTTTTAAATTAACACTCCAAATTTAAACCACAAAAAAATTATATTGTGTGAACTGAAGACAGCTGTGAGTAAGTATCTTGTATGTTGTACGTTGTACTGTGTTTACAGTCCAAACTAGGATCTTCATGGGGAAAAACAGGGAAAGACCCAAGCCCTGCTATGACAAGTTTACTGGACATTTTCAGTCAAGTTATTTGTAGACAGAGGAATTCACAAGAACAAATCTGTATTTACTGATACAGCGTAACAACATTATTGCATCTGTGGTAAGAATTGTATTTTATAAAGTAGCCAAAGGCTGGATGGGAGGCAGCTTCAGGAGTTACTAAAAGCCTGAAAATCTGCCTTCAAATGTGATTGAAGAAATCCAGTCAATTTAGTTTATGACAGAGGAGGGCATGAAGTAGTTCTGTGTTATAGCAGCATGAGGGAATGTGGCTCGTGGTAAGGTCTTCTGAAAAGGTCTACTCAAAAAACTCCAGAGCTATTAGCTGGAAGTGGATACCAGGTGCATTTAGATGCAGCTATGTATTAGTGGGTAATTACCAGAACAATTTGCTTGGAAATGTGGCAGATTCTGTTACTTCATATCTTTAAAATCAGAATGACTGTCTTTCTACAAGATAATTTTATGGCATGACGGAGAGATGATGGGATGGCTCCTATGACTGGAGTGTTGGAATGGAAGGATACAGGCTCTTTAGGAAGGACAGGCAGGGGAGACGAGGAGGGGGTGTCACCCTCTATGTCAATGAGCAGCTGGAGTGCATGGAGCTCCACCTGGGGATGGATGAGGAGCCAACCGAGAGCTTATCGGTCAGGATTAAAGGGAGGACAGGGACAGGTGACATTATAGTGGGGGTCTGCTACAGGCTACCCAACCAGGAAGACCAAGCGGATGAAGCCCTCTATAGACAGATAGGAGCAGCCTCATGTTCACAAGCCCTGGTTCTTATGGGGGACTTCAACCACCCCGATATCTGTTGGAGGGACAACATAGCAGGGCATAAGCAATCCAGGAGGTTCTTGGAATGCATTGATGATAACTTCCTTCTCCAAGTGATAGCGGAGCTAACGAGGAGAGGTGCTATGCTAGACCTTGTTCTCACCAACAAGGAGGGACTGGTGGGGAATGTGAAACTCAAGGGCAGCCTTGGCTGCAGTGACCATGAAATTATGGAGTTCAAGATCCTTAGGGCACCAAGGAGGGCACACAGCAAGCTCACTACCCTGGACTTCAGGAGAGAAGACTTTGGCCTCTTCAGGGATCTGCTTGGTAGAGTACCATGGGATAAAGCCCTGGAGCGAAGAGGGGCCCAAGAAAGCTGGTTAAGATTCAAGGATCACCTTCTCCCAGCTCAGGAATGATGCATCCCAACAAAGAGAAAGTCAGGCAAAAAATGCCAGGAGGCCTGCATAGATGAACAAGGAGCTCCTGGACAAACTCAAACACGAAAAGGAAGCCTGCAGAGGGTGGAAGCAAGGACAGGTAGCCTGGGAGGAATACAGATAAATTGTCAGAGCAGCCAGGGATCAGATTAGGAAAGCTAAAGCCCTGATAGAATTAAATCTGGCCAGAGACATCAAGGGCAACAAGAAAAGCTTCTACAGGTATGTCAGTGATAAAAGGAAGACGAGGGAAAATGTGGGCCCTCTCCAGAAGGAAATGGGAGACCTGGTTACCCAGGATATGGAGAAGGCTGAGGTACTCAATGACTTTTTTGCCTCAGTTTTCACCGGCAAGTGTTCAAGCCACACTGCCCAAGTCGCATAAGGCAAAGGCAGGGACTGGGAGAATGGAGAACCACCCACTGTAGGAGAAGATCAGTTCGAGACCATCCAAGAAACCTGAAGGTGCACAAGTCCATGAGACCTGATGAGATGCATCCGCAGGTCCTGAGGGAACTGGCGGATGAAGTTGCTAAGCCACTATCCATCATATTGAGAAGTCGTGGCAGTCCAGTGAAGTTCCCACCGACTGGAAAAGGGGACACATAACCCCCATTTTTAAAAAGGGAAAAAGGAAGACCGTGGGAACTACAGGCCAGTCAGTCTCACCCCTGTGCCCGGCAAGGTCATAGAGGAGTTCCTCCTGGAAACTATGCTAAGGGACATGGAAAATAAAGAGGTGATTGATGACAGCCAACATGGCTTCACTAAGGGCAAATCATGCCTGACAAATTTGGTGGCCTTCTACAACGGGGTTACAGCGTTGGTGGATAATGGAAGAGCAACTGACGTCATCTACCTGGACTTGTGCAAAGCATTTGACACTGTCCTGCATGACATCCTTGTCTCTTTTGGAGAGTCATGGATTTGATGGATGGACCACTTGGTGGAGAAGGAATTAGCTGGATGGTCCCACTCAAAGAGTTGTGGTCAACGGCTCAGTGTCCAAGTAGAGACCAGTGACGAGTGGTGTACCTCAGGGGTCAGTACTGGGACCAGCGCTGTTTAACATCTTTGTCGGTGACATGGACAGCGGGATTGAGTGCACCCTCAGCAAGTTTGCTGACAACAACAAGCTGTGTGGTGCAGTCAACACTCTGGAGGAAAGGGATGCCATCCAGAGGGACCGTGACAGGCTTGAGAGATGGGCCCGTGCGAGCCTCATGAAGTTCAACAAGGCCAAGTGCAAGGTCCTGCACATGGGTTGGGGCAATCCCAAACACAAATACAGACTGGGTGGAGAATGGATTGAGAGCAGACCTGAGGAGAAGGACTTGGGGGTGTTGGTTGATGAGAAGCTCAACGTGACCCGGCAATGTGTGCTTGCAGCCCAGAAAGCCAACCGTATCCTGGGCTGCATCAAAAGAAGCATGACCAGCAGGCCGAGGGGGGTGATTCTCCCCCTCTACTCTGCTCTGGTGAGACCCCACCTGGAGTACTGCGTTCAGCTCTGAGGCCCCCAACATAAGAAGGACATGGACCTGTTGGAGTGAGTCCAGAGGAGGGGCCATGAAGATGATCAGAGGGCTGGAGCACCTCTCCTATGAAGACAGGCTGAGAGAGTTGGGGTTGTTCAGCCTGGAAAAGGGAAGGCCCGGGGAGACCTTATAGCAGCCTTCCAGTACCTGAAGGGGGCCTACAAGAAAGCTGGAGAGGGACTTTTTACAAGGGCATGTAGTGATAGGACAAGGGGTAATGGCTTTAAACTGAAAGAGGGTAGATTTAGATTGGATATAGGGAAGAAATTCTTCACTATGAGTGTGGAACAGGTTTCCCAGAGAAGTTGTGGATGCCCCATCCCTGGAATTGTTCAAGGCCAGGTTGGATGGGGCTTTGAGCAACCTGGTCTAGTGGAAGCTGTCCCTGCCCATGGCAGCGGGGTTGGAACTAGATGATCTTTAAGGTCCCTTGCAACCCAAACCATTCTGTGATTCTATGATAAGGTATACTCTATGTCAACAAAAAATTGCAGCTCCACAGTAGCAATTACAGATGGTTTTTATAACCCTCATATTATGTATGAGGACAAACAGTGTAGCGACCGTGGCTCCTCCTGAGCTTACACAATAATGCTGACATTTAACATATGATGAACCTCATATTTTGAAAGGAAAGCTGAGATTTCTGTTGAATAGCTAAGATGTAATAAAGTGAAAAGGCTGTGTACCTTTCATTCAGGTTTAAGGGAGTATGGCTTTTTAGCACACAAATTAGATTGTATGAATCCACTCACCCTTCACCCTGAAATGAAATTAAATTAGGAGGAGGAAGTAACAAAGAATTATCAGGAAGTTCTGAATGTATTACCAGTTTGATATATATTGTAGTCTGCTTATGGTGTTTCTCTTTTAAAGAACCATTTTCCTGAAGTATTTTCAATGCTATGGAAATATTTAATGCACACTTATGTATTACTCTGCAGGCAGTTCTTACAGAATATTAGAGCTTAATTTAATTTAAAATAATTTAAAATGTATTACTTAAGTGATTTTTTAAAATACTCATGACAGGATCCTTTGCAGTAGAACCTAGAAATAAAGCATTTCACCTTAAAGTGCTTGTTATTCCAGTATATGTACACTTTATCATTTGCCATTAATTGTATAATAAATTTCAGGACCTCCTGGAAGCGTATTTAATTTACGGCAGTTCTATGTGATGAAACAATGAGTTACTAATACCATTCTCTTCTAAAGTTTATTATTAATGGTTTTGAAACTGTACCTACTAAATATTATGGAAAATACTTATTCTTTATTATTACTTTAAACTAACAATATTAAAAGCAGAGGTTAAGTTCATTCCGTTCATTTTCATGATATTCATGCTGGTCTCACTCAGGAGTAATTCCATTGAGATCTATGAAGTTATACCAATTGGGGCATTGCTAGAAATAGTAACACACAAAAAAGAGAATTAAGATCGTACTTCCTTTTCCTTCTTTTCATTTAGTGCTTTCTCTTCCACTCTTTCCCTCCCTCACTTTGATTTTCCTGTTTCAATTAATACTCCTTAATACAGCAAAGTTCAAGTGAAATGGAAATATTCTTTAAGATATTTTACTTGATTTTGACTTCTTGACTATATATATAAAGAAAAGTTTTAATTCTATTCTTTATTATTGTTTTTAATGTCAGCAATGTGTGACATTCTGTCAAGGCTAGTATAATAACAGTCTGGAGCTTTGGTATTCCCTCTGAGCCCCCAAGAGTGAAACATGCAGTGTATAAATGCCTAATGTTCTGATGAAGTCAGGCATCCTTCAACAGTAAGATACTCATTTACTATTTTGTATATCTCAGCACAGTGATTTGTGATGATCTTCTGTACTGAGTGCATACAGTGAAGAAGAAGAAATCATCTTCAGATTTGAGTTTCTTACAAACATGTACATGAAGTACATCCACAAGCATTTTAGGTGGCACCTAAGATGAGGGTACCACCACCGTATTCCTGCCAGTGTCAAAGCCTCAAAGTGAATCCTGTGTGACCTCACCAAATTGATAAAAGATCAGTCACAAACTGTGGAAGTAAAGATCAATCAGTCAGTCAAGTACACATCACAGTGACATTAAATTCTGTGACATTACAAAGCTGACCTGTGCAATTCAAGCTATCAGCATGTTTATTCATTTTTCCTTTTCAGCTATCCAACATCAGGCGGACTATTATTCATAATGAGTAATTTCATCCAATAATTTTTTCAGTTATTTTTGCCTCTTCTGGATTTAAAAGCTATTCTGAAAGCCATTTCTGAAATGTTTAAGGCATGTTCACTGTTCTGAAAAACTTATTTCTATGAATGATTTTTAGCGTGTTTGCAGGGGTTCATTAGAAGTGTTCTGTATTCAGTAATTAAGCTTTGTTTTGATTTTACCTGCATATTAATAGAATTATTTTCTGATTCTTAATTGGATAAACATAATTCCTACAATCAGATTCTTGTCATATGCCATTTGTCTGCATACCTCAACATACATGAACAAAGTTCAAAATGAACTCTGCAAAAGTATTTTTTAATCTTTAAATTTGCTTGTTTCTGGGTATGTGCAGATCATTGAATCTATTTACTGAAAAATGCATGGGAAAAAAAAAAACAAAAGGCATGAGCACATGAGCACAGTGGAAACAAATTATAAGTGCATAAATAATAGCAGGAAAATCTGAGATACTCTTATTTTTTAGGTCTTCAATCAGAATCATATCCACATAAAATCAAAGTTACTGTTATGGGGTTTTTGTAAAAGCTTTTAAATGATTGCTGTCGTAAATTTATAGATTAAATGTAGCTAGTGGTTCTGTGGTTTAGGTGGAATTGAATGAAGCCTCAAAGCAGAAGCTGAGATGTTGTGTCCGCTGCTCAAGGGCAGAACAACCTCCCACACGGGATGCAGCCACTGACCTGTGCCATGCTTGGGCAAGAGCATTTTGCCCACAGACTTTCTGTTCTGCACTTACTTTTGCTGTCACATTGTACTCTATGAGGTACTTGATAAGTAGCTTTTTGAAAATACCAGTAATTTTTTCAGGCATTCTTCATAAATCAAGATTTATTTCCCAGTTTGCCATAGCTCACAAAAGTTTTTCACAGAATTCTGTGAAAAATAGTCCACTTTCAAAATGGTTGCCATTTCAATTTCTTCATAACTAGAGCTGCATGAAAAATATTTGTAGTAAATGTTTTCCTCTGAAAAGATTTTTCTGTTTCTTATTATTTTTTATGGCAGTAGAGGTGAAATGAGACAAGTTGATTTGAGCAAGTGGCTTAAGACTTCCACGAAATTTAACTCAATTTCACAGCATTGCTATAAAACCACAAGTTATTTCCATACCATCTACTGTGTGACAACAAATATCAATCAGTTACTATAGTCATCAAAGGTAAGGTGGTTAAAGTTCTTTAACTGCATTTATATACCATATAAATGCAGTTTATATATGAGGGTTTGGTTCAGTTTTTAGTTGGGTTTTTTTTTTTTAAGCCTTAAACTCAGGAAGTTCAATGTTACAGCCCTGTTTTAGGGAACAGTAACAATAGTCCTGTTATTCTCTGCCTTTTAATCAGATGTTTCATATTCAATGCCAAACCAAGCTTACGTTTGCTGTTTTCTTACTTTTAGAATGAGCTGGAAGGAACAGGTTAAAATGAGTAACATTAAGTTTTGATCTAAGCATGACTGTTTTCTTCCAACGCAGTGAACTTTCCACCTTTTATGTCTTTTATCTTATACCTTCAGAGAGGGCTTTTGTTTCTTCCAAGAGTCAGTTTTCTCCCGTGTAGAAGTTCATTGGCCTTGGATATAAGCAGAATGTTCTTGCCACTGTTTGCCTCGTCTCTTTTCCTACTGCCTCACTGGAGAGACCTGGCTTGGGCACACAGGACCTGGAACATATCCATGACTCAGCAGGGTGATCACAGTGGTGACATTTGTTGATACAGTCAAAGCTCCATAATACTAATATGACTATGAAGTGGATTTTCCAGAAAGTTCTTACTGGTAGTTACAATATGGGACATTTTCACTGAGGCTTTGCAGGTTTTTTCTTTCTGGTGGGCTAGTGGGGGTAGCATATGGGCTGTCCAGCTGTGAAGATCAATAAGCCCTGTAGTGTCATTCTGTTAAAACTAATGTCTTCACAGCTCACCCTTGGTCTTCACAGAGCTTCTGTAAGGTTTCCATGAAGTTTCTCCATTAAGACACTTGTAAATTTTTTTCTCCATTTTCATTAGTTTCTGGGGCTGACAACAGATTTTCAGGGGTGACACCATTCAAATAGAGCTACCATTTGAAAGCCACGATGGGAGACCATCTGCAAGCATAGAGACTCTGATGCTTATATGTTTTTGTAGCATTCACTTTTGCTTGGACTTAAAAGATCACAGTGTACTTGGAAGAACATTTTTCAAGGAAATCAATCTCTATTTCTGCTAAATGAGGTCAAGGTCTGTGAGTAAGACTGGAGCTGTAGAAAGAGTCTTATAAAACTATGTTTCATTAAATTAAAATTAGTTGAGTGATTTTTTGTAGAGAAAGAAATATTTAACATAATGTTTAGCTTAATTTCTAAATAGTAAGGAATAAAAAGCTTAGAGCCAGTTTGAGTCATGAGAATTGCTGGTCAAGACCAGCAAAGTCACATAATCACACTGTCACTGCCATCATAGAAATAAAAGTATGGATTCTCTGGTGTGGTGTGCCTTGAGTGGACTGTAGTGCATAGGACTAAGACAAGCCAGTTGCCTGGCTTGACAGCGAATATTGTCATTTCAAGATATGTGTAGAAAAGCTCTCGAGATCATGAAAACTTGCAGCTCAGGCAATAATTTAACTGTGATTCCTGTCGCAAAAGTGCCATACTACAGAATTGCAGAGCACTTAAAAAGCTGGTAGAAAATGAGTTAGTGAGCCATGCAGCCGAGGATTGTGTAATGTTGGTGCGAGGTCTGACTTAGATTAGCAGCTTCCATTAGATCGCTGTCAAACAGTCCCTAGATGCTATAGTGGCTCCTTTGCTCGGTCACATTAGCGTCCTTGCAATGAGGATCTTTTAATACAAGGATGTTCATTTTCACTATGTGACCACGTTACAGAGCATGAAATTACTTGACTTTCACAGGAAAAGTACATTGCACACATTGAATGTAGGTTTTACCTGCTGATCACCTCATTCCTACTGGAAAAATAAGCCTTTGACATTCATAAGTGACTGGCTTGCAGGAATCTATATACATACCTGAAATCTCCCTATGTGTATTAGTCCTTTAACGCTATATGTTTTATGCCACTGTGATAGCCTCTTTATTTTTATGAGAAATCAGTGCTGTAGGACCATGTGGCCTGTCCCTCATACTTGCTTCCTTTTGTAATCCTGAGATAACATAAGCAGTCTAAATCACTTTGGTTATCTGTAATTGATATAAAGTAGTGACTGTAATCCTTTCATTTTAAGAAATCTTCTGTGAGGAAAGCAAGTAAAAGATCTCTAAAGTCTCAAACTTAGGTGTGACAGTAGGGTACCCAAAAGAGAGCAACCCAGGTAAGTATGTGTTAACCTCGTTCCAAATTTTGGAGCATCTTCCTTTTCATGCCCTTTCGCTGTTCCCCCAGCCCAAACAGCATTCTGGACTTGTAAATACTGCCAAAAAAACATATTAAGGTCATAAAGTTCATCGTCCTACAGACGATGTCTGTCTACAGAGAAGGATAAAATGAAACATCTAAACTTGTATATGAGGTATATGCTTCAATACTGCCTATATGACATTTGTCAAATGATTCAATTTAATATATGATCTTACATGCACATTATACAGACATAATCTCCTAGTCGTTTTCTTTCTGGGAGAAGAAAATGTTGATTGGCAGTTCTGAATTTGCAGTGGATTTCACAACAGGCTCTCCAACCGATGTGCTGTCCCTTATCAAGTCAGAGAGTCTCTGTGTCCTATACCACAGAAAAGGCATAAGCAGTCTAATTACACAGCATACTATTACTCACTGGAGCAGATCAGAATTTTTTAAAAGTTGACTGTTAATTGTGTGTGCAAATGAGGAGAGTGGAAGAGCAGATGATCACAGTTTAGTATTTCTATTTGTAGAGCCAAGATTTTTGCATGCAATCCTGCCTATTGCCAGTCGCACTCCTAACAGGATTGAAAAATTCACTCTGTGTGTCAAAATTTTGCTGACATATTACTGCCAGAATTCTTGCAGACCTTGTAATGTATTTAGATATGACTCCAAGATTAATTATGTGTTAGGTTCCTTTAACGACTACAGTTTTAGTGACACTCATAGTGAAGAATTAACGTGCTATTAGCCACAGATGAAGAAAAGAAATCCAAAGCCAAACGTTCAAGCCTGGTACTGACCACCACAGTTGCTCACCAAAAGCACATGGATGAAAACAGTCATCAAATGTACATGTGAAACTTGTCAACACAAGTATACGCAAACTAAAGATTGTTGGATGCAGACAAAAAAAAAAAACCACCATTTTTTTATAACATTGCTGGTGGGACGCCTCTCTTCTAGTTTTTTCTGTATGCATACCATTCACAGGGGACTCCTCACAGATCAGCTAGAGTTTAATTACATTTTTTCCCCAGTTACTCCCACTTATTGGTCTGCCCATGAACTTGGAATGAGTTTATGTTACTGGCCAAAGCATTTCTCTTTATGACTCCCCGTCCACTGTTCAAAATTAAATTATATTGTAAGTATCGCTTGCCTGGTGTGATTGCTGACATGGAACCAAAAGTCAGACATTCTCTTGAGAGTTTTACCCGAGGCACAGTATTTTTCATATTACATGCCAAAATGGCATTAGGAAGGCATTAGGATTAGGAAGATAATTTTGAGACCTCATTTTCTTCTGAACACCTTTAATAAAATATGTGGATAGATGTTTTTTAGAATATGTATCCTTTTATTTATGTCTAGGTGTTCATTAATGTGATGTAACATAACAGAAAGGCCACACAGAATAGCTGCAAAATATCAAGACCTTTGGGATAAAGCAATGTGCTGCATGAGGAGCATGTGGAAGTTTGATTCTCAGCATAAACGTATCTTCCATGTGTTTTTAAAAGTCTGAGAATCAGGGAAAGGAATTTCCCTGGAAACATCCCATAGTGTGTGAGTAAATAAATAAGCAAATGCTGAGAATCTTTGCTGTTCAATATGGAAATGAGAACCTCTCTTTTTTTATCATAGAGCATAAAATGGGAGCACAACTACAACTAGTACTGGTAAAAAGCGTAATTGATGTCCTCTCACTTCGCACAGTAACACAACATTTCTTTGAAAAAACTGTTGTGATCTGAGGTGTAAGTACCAATATGGTCCAAATGTGTGTTTCAATTTGTGCACACGATTAAATGCCTTCCTGACTCAGAGCTGTACATACATGACATTATATGTTTACATTGCCTTCCACCTGTGTACCAGCCCTTCAATTTCTGGACCTGGCACAAAACTGAGGATTCAGAAGCATCCTCTAACTCACTGAATGGTATCTTAGAAGAACCACATTCATCAAATTAAAAAAAAATTCAACATCTCTCACTCCTTAGCTTCTGAACAGACAAGGATATTAGACTTAAGGTTCTGTGGTCCTGATGACACTGAATTAGAGTGCCTCTGTTGGCATTAAGGTTAGGACTGGCTGTTAGGATGTCTCTGTTGGTAACTACAGGTAATGTAGTTGCATTGCCTTCCTTCTGTATATTGCTAATACAAATTGCAAGAGCATGTTTGTCTGTTTCTCATATATATCTTACTTGCATGTTTTTATAGTTCAGCTACACACCTTGACATAGATATCACTGCCATTCTGCCAGTTGACTTAGCAGTTATTGACCTTACACTTTACATTATGCATTATATTGTGCATATGGCAGTTTGCCTTTCTCTGAATCTTGAACTGCTACAACATAATCAGATTATTGAAAAAAGAGAAAATTATGAATGTTGACTCTTCATACTGATCCTATAAAATACATTTCGATTATGAAGGTTTGTAAGTCACTAATGGCCATAGACCATTTTTATTATATTAGTCATTTTGAGTTATTAATTATCCATTTTGTACTACCTGCTACATTCTCCTGTATTATCTACTTACTCTCTATATACCTATGTATGCATTATTTTAGTGAAAGCATTTGTTACCTCATTGTTTTTCACAGCTTCCTGTAAAAATGTGAGAAACATAATTCTGCAGTCTCATGAGATAAAATTGGAGGAGCTATGTGGCATATCAGTAAATCTTTTATAAGAGAGAAGTTTTCACATATATCTGAGGGAAATAATATGTTTCTTGAAGACATGTTTTATGAATAAATTTGGAACACATGGTAGACTATAGTTAAATAAAATTTGTAAAAGTGTAGGTACTTTATGCATTCAAGTTTTGTTATTTTGCATGCATTTTCACTTAATTACATAATAATTAATTACGCATTTTTCTAGCCACTAAGTTACTCCAACAAATTGTTGTGCATTAGGGACACCATGTTAGCAGCAAGGATGAATATATTCGTATCCTTCTTACCCAGGGCATCCTCAAGAAAACAAAAGCAAATGTAACATGAATGTTGAAAGTAATAAGCATTCTTCAGCCTTACAATGCTGTATCTATTTAACATCTCATTTATTCCTATGCCATCAAGTGGTTTTGGTCTGCTGTCCGTAGAATTGCTATTTCCACTGTTTATTAATACGCAGTATGTTCATCAATTATCTTGCCTTATTTAATGAGTGATTAAATGTTCCTAGTTTGGCCAAAAATAACAATACAATAAAAATCTTAATTGGCTTCCTCTCAGCTATTCATGGCATGATCAGATAGCCCTGTCTCCAGCTGTTAATTGCACTAAACATTGATTGATAGGTTCAGCCAACACAATATGGAAAATTATGCATATTTTTTGAAAAATACTGATGGAATCAGAAGCTGTAGGGTGTTTTTTTTCTAGACATAATTTATTATTAACATATCAAAGCAGGATTGAGGTGTGAGAGTGATTTAGGAATTGTGTTGGGGGTTTTTTCTGTGCAGAAGAATTGTCCACTAAATATTTAAGAAAAGCACCGCTCCTTTCTTCAGTGCAGAGCATATTATACTTATTCTTTCCTTCCTGGAAGGTGCACTATGGTACATTCTTGGTTTTTTTCTAATTCATTACACTTTCAGTACTGTAGCAGCAGTAATGTAGTTAAGGTAAAATGAAGCTATATTCTAGTTAATACTCATGGTTTTTTATCACAGTTGACACATGATAAAATAAATGTTTTAATGCTGTTGCAGCAGGAAGAAAACTTTCATAATGCATACACCAGTTGGGTGTTGGGAATAAACAATTTTTACTCTGAATTTCAATTTCTCCCAGGTTTTGGAGCCTTTACCATCACTCCTTTTTGTTACACAGGTTGGTTGCTCCCTTTTGGTTTTGGTTTGGTTTTTTCTATCACTCTCTGGTCTTTGCTACTTCTTTTCTTCCTCCTCTTTTAAATCTGCTGCTCCTGCAAAGCTTTATTCTCCTTTTTTTGTAACTCTATGATCTTTTGCTTTCACAAGCATATTTTCTCTGTTATTCTCTGTATCCGTTCATCTGATTCCTCTTGGGCAGATCATCCTATCTATGTTCTGCTTTTTTTCCAGTGCTTCCTCATGGAAGATTCATTGACAGCTCAGACTCAAAATGGGTGTAGAACTAAATGTTATCTTTTCTCCTAAACATTTCCACCATCCTACTTGCCATCCAAGCTCATATAGCAGTGCTTAGCCAATCTTCCTCCACAATTTATGGAAAGCCTGTCCCTTTCTCTAGATATAGACAAATGTCACTTTTCATAAGCTTTTTTACTTTTTAAGACTTCTTGTGCATCTTCCTTAGCATCCATACTGCCAGTCCATCCAAAACACAGCTGGTAACACTGCTGCTCTCATCAGTCAAACCATACTTCTATCTTTTAAGCTCATCTTTATCTTCAAGATGTTCCACATTATTCTGTCCCAGCCTATAAATCAGATCAAGTGTTTCCTCATCCCAGCCATTCTGCTCTATCAATATATTAAGACTACATATTCTTAATAACTCCATGACATCCCCCATGCCTGTCATGACTTCACTATTCTGTAAATTATCGGTCCTTTCGGTTCTTTGTCTACATATACTCTTTTTCCACAGTACACAAAAATGAAAAATTCATAGCCATTCAGATAATGAAAAAATGAAAATACATCACTGGTTCTGGGCATGTCCCACTTTACTGTACTTCTCCGTGTCTTTCTCATATCTCTGGGGCAAGGTTTTACTATTTTTATCTTATATAGCACACTAGTCTATCGTTAGGCCTAAGATAATTTATCAATCATCTTGAGGACTCTTGCATGATTGTAAATAGATTTAAATAAAAATTAACTGGCTGAAGCCTTGTTTTCACAACCCTTCAAGTATGAAAGATATTAATAGATACCAGAGATTGGAGTATTTTTATTTGGTCATTATATCCTTTAGTGGTATTCTTGTTGACGGGATATTCTGGGTCAAGTCACATTTTCAATGATCTAAGTAATGGATCTACTACTATGTCCCTTTGGATGTTTCTCTATTACACAGTCTAATAGATGACATTTTAAAGGAGTTGGTAGGGATGTAAAATGCTCTTTAGAAGTGCCAAGGATTGTCACTACAGTATAATTGACAAGTCCAGCTCTCTGAATATATTATTTTTGTGCTTTTAAAAGTGCCCTTGGCCATTCTTCTCTTCAGGTAAACCAGTGACCTCATCCATTTGGAATATTTCAAGTGCCTTTTGTGGTATTTTGAAAAATCTTTTTTTGGAATTCAGGGTCTCCTGAGAATTAACATTTTCTGCATTGCAGGGATCCAGTGAGGGGGAGTGAAATGCAGGACATCCACACTAGCTTTGAAGCATATTAAAAAAACCTCCTCTTTAGCTCACCGCAGATTCAGAAGAAAATATAAAATACATTCTGATGAAATGCAGAGCATGCTTTTCCAGACTGACATTAACTTAATGCTGTTTTAGAAAACTTCATTGTTGCCAATTTACCAGTAGGTACAATGTCTACAACCTGTTAAAACATGAACTTTATCTGAGAGAACACCGGAGGAACATAGTGGAAAACTGTTTGCTATGCATGTCTATCCATACTCCAAGAAAGATCTCAAGGGTGACATTTCCAAAAGTATTATGTGGTTAGCCGTCCCGGAAAGGAATAAAGTAGCTGAGTGACTCCCATTTCAGTTGTGTGCAGTATATGAGAGCATCCTCTAAGGAGTCCTCTGCCCATCAGGAGTTGAGAAGGCACCATAAGAATGTTTTGCCACATCTGAAACCCCATAATTTACACATTAGTAGCTCAGAGGTTGCAGTAGCAGTTGCATCCAGACTTTTGCTAGTGGTGAGAGCTGAAATGAGGACATCAATAGTCTGTAGCATTGTGAGTCACGTCAGGGCGAAATAACTGCAATCAGGTATTAGGTGTTGAAATCCCTTACGCTGTTATAGCAGTGTGCAAGTTTTGGCTATACCAATTCCCCTAATGGTAGAAGGAGTAGGTAGGGATATTTAAACACTGCTTAATACTCTGAAAATTTATGTAAAATTAAACCAAGCCATGCATTATCAGAATAAGATTTTTTTGTGAATAGGAGTGAGTAAACAGTAAATATAACAACCCCAACTATATAGGTTATTAAACAGTTGGTTTGGTTTCATTTTGACAGAGTTAGTGTAATGTATTACTGTTTTATTCTTAATTTGAAAAGAGCTTACCGAAATAATGTTTTTATATTGTCTTGAGATGCTTACAGTCTAGGCAGACAACATGGAGATCGAGTAAAACTGAACTTGAATCATGAACAGATGTGCATTGAAGAGAGAGAAAAGTTTCCCATTAATTGCACCACACTTTGTATTTGGCCCAAAGTAATGCAGAAAGCGCTCCATTAAGGAGATGATCTTTTTTAATGCATTTATTTGGCCCTGAAAACATGCAGATGAGCAATTAAGGCCTCCTGGAAGGCCCCTGTCCATGAATGTTTTCAGGACTGAGGTTTTAGAGTATAGGTGGTAATACTTATCTTGCTGTGGATTTGTGAACAATAGTGAATTTCATATCAGAAAACTTTTCTTGCATCTGTTTTCCAGCTGGTGGAACAAGGTAATTTTTCTTGTGTATTATTTAGGTATCCCCTATCGCTATGTTGGACATGGGAAAGATTAAGCGATAAAAAGAATCGGAGAATGTTTGTTCCAATTGTTTTTACAATAAGAAATGGTGAATGCTAAATGTGCACATGCTGTTTTTTCTCTGAGCTTGAATATCTTATGGCTTCTGTTGTATTTCATTCTTTTAGGCCTTTCTCTGAGATCTGCCCATTGCATAGCCATACATATTAGATGACTTTGGGACTTGCTTTGCATCAACGATGAAGGGATTATCTAGCAGCCGTAGTCATCATCATGGGGTTGCCTGTGACCCTCCGTGTGACAATCTGCCACACCACCCGGACAGGAAGCCATATTTGTTAAACCCAGTGGACCCCCATCCTGCAGATCACCCTTACTACACTCAAAGGAACTCTTTTCAGGCAGAGTGCATGGTGCCCTACAACGATCAGATTGCCAGCAGCACGTTTCCCCGGAGGCATTACAATTCCCACCACGAACTCAAGGACGAGTGTGCTCTGGTTCCCCACGGAACTGCCAACAAGACCAACCGCATTCCTGCCAACCTTTTGGACCAGTTTGAGCGGCAGCTGCCTCTGAATCGGGATGGCTACCACACTCTGCAGTACAAGCGGACTGCCATGGAGCACCGCAGTGACAGCCCAGGGAGGATCCGGCATCTGGTTCATTCTGTCCAAAAGCTCTTTACCAAGTCCCATTCACTGGAGGGACCATCCAAGGGGAGCGTCAACGGGGGCAAAGCGAGCCCAGAGGAGTCGCAGACGATGAGGTATGGGAAGCGCAGCAAGAGTAAAGAAAGGCGATCAGAAGGTAAGCCCAGATCCAATGCATCAGGATGGTGGAGTTCAGATGACAACTTGGACAATGATGTTTGCATTTATCATGGTCCCAGTGGGGTCATGACCATGGGAAGATGCCCTGATCGTTCTTCTTCCCAATACTTTATGGAAGCCTATAACACTATTAGTGAACATACTGTGAAGTCATCCAGAAGCAATAATGATGTCAAATGCTCTACCTGTGCAAACCTGCCTGTGAATTTGGACTCCCAGTTAATGAAGAAAAGCTCTTGGTCCTCTACATTAACCGTGAGCAGAGCCCGTGAAGTTTACCAGAAAGCATCAGTTAACATGGACCAGACAGTGGTGAAGGCAGAGACGTGTCAACAGGAACGGTCATGTCAGTACCTCCAGGTACAGTGTGGAGAACTGATTGCTGTTAACTGTGCTCTGCCTTGTCTCAGGTGTTTGTGGGGGATGGAGGTTTGCTCTGATATTTCAACTTTCCCAGGAGGTCACTGATCACCAAACAAGGGGTAATGCTGCTGAAATTAAAAATAAATCTGCTTTTTCTTTTCTTTCTTTTTTTTTTTTTTTTTGCCAGCAGTCAGGTTTTCAAAGAAACAGTTCATGTTGGAACAGGCTTAATTTTTTCATGTGGGAGAAATAAGACCTTTCTGTGTACTTTTTGAATTTATAAGGCAGTCACAGTAGGGGCATAGGGAATTTGATGTTGTAGTGCTTGCACTTAGCATTACAATGTCAATTAACCGAATGTTACCAGGATACAAATTCTTTGATTTCTGTAATTTCAAGATTTGCCTTCGCTTACTGCTTATTTTATTATGAAAGCTTTTGAGACCCTTTTGAGAAACTTTGGGGTACCTTAATACTTTCTCCAGCAGGAAAGCAACCTACTTTCCTTTTTGTCATAGAATATAAATTCTCATAAAACAGTTATTGTAACGTGTCCAGATTTGTTTGTCTGGCTATTCCTCTTTCTC
The DNA here is from genome assembly GCF_034638445.1 of Ciconia boyciana. Taxonomy (NCBI): domain Eukaryota; kingdom Metazoa; phylum Chordata; class Aves; order Ciconiiformes; family Ciconiidae; genus Ciconia; species Ciconia boyciana. The sequence goes on along the minus strand of NC_132935.1, from coordinate 54,710,124 downwards.
ATGGCTTTGAGTCAAAAATAAAAAATCAAAAGGTTGAAATTATTGCTTGTTCTGATTATACATTTTAGGAGTACATCACCTACTCCCTCACAAGCTGTTTGCAGTTAATACAGCGTCACTATTTTTCACCAGTATTGTATCTTTAAATGTCAAGAATCAGATGTCTGCTCTTGGAGCTATCATACTGCCAGTGAATGTTTGTGGCAGGAACATGGATCAGAAAATATTAAAACTGTTTCATTCTTAGGAGAGCTGTGGATAGCTTTTATGCACTTTAAACGAAGCACTTATGGCACATCTAAGTGTGTGTGTAAGATGGAACAACGTTGCACAGAGAAGAGAGAAGACCATGAGGAAAAAAGAGGTTTGCTGAGATGGTTTGGTTTCATTTTAATGTAGTGGGACTCTTGTCTATTTGTATAGAAACTGTAGCGAGTTTTCTCATATGGGTGCTTTAATGAGACAGTCAGCTTCCACATTCTGTTGTTTAAGTCAGTACGCAGAGAAAGCGTAGGACTGAGGCATCCGCATTTAAAAATTGATCTTAAAAGGTTTTATTGAATGGCATGCAAAATAATTTTGAATGCCAGCCTCTGGGATTCTAAGTTTTAAATGTAAAGAAATGGATCTGTGTATTTTCTATTAATTGTTCGGAGAGTGGGGTGGGGGGAGAGGGAGCAGTATGAATACTTAGTGTGTGTTTACAGCTGTGCGTATGGACTGGGGAGGGAGAGGGGTTTCGAAATAGCCTCAGGTTGCAACCTTTTGAGTTTTGTTTTTTCAATCAAGTCTCTTTTGTCTGAATTTTGTGAGTAAGAAGAAATCGTAACTTTAGGCTTCGTTGTTGTGGTTACTTTGGACCCTGAGATTTCTTTTGTTGATGTTTTTGTTTACTCCTTCAATCTTCCTCTCAGGTTTAAATAAAATAGCTGACAATTCAGTATGTGACCAGATGGCTAGAAAAGAGCAAAAAACCGTGCCAGCGTCAGCTTTAAATGAACACCTCCATAGGGACTTTTAGATAATGTTTAACTGACAGGAATAGACTCTTGAAGTGGAATTAGAGGACATTATCTGTGTCTGTATGAAAATATGTCCAACAATTGTCAAGGGCAGGAATTAGAATAACTAAATTCTCACTTAGAATAACTAAATTCTCACTGTGTTTCCCATCCTCACTGGTAGTTTTATTTCATTTTGTTTCATTTTTTCTAATTGTATGCTTGTTTATAAAAGCCAGGGAAATATAACTGGTTTAAGATTGTTTTTTTTAAAAAAAGGAAAATCTTAACCAGGCTTTGATTAACATCGGAAATAATATTCACAGAGTAGGGTAGATTTGAGGAAGCAGCTCAGAATTATTCTTCTCTCTAGCAGCTTGAAAGGATGACAAATGGATATAGGTATTAAAAAGTCAGTCTATTATGAATGCATCCCATTGCCTTTCTCTTCACTATATCACTTATCTTTTTACTCTACAAGCCCTTTGGGGCTTGGACTTTGTTCCCTTTTGTGTTTCCACAGTGCCCAGCACAATGGGGTGCAGAACCTAACTGAGGCCTTTTGGCTGTCCTGCAATATAAATATATATTAACAGCAGCAGAGTTATTACTGCGTTAGTAGGCTGCAGAGGTATTCTGTATATCTGTTATTTTCCTGGTGACCTTCTCATCATTGTACCAAAAGGCTGGTGTCCTATGTTAGAACAATTAGAAATGCACTAAATGAGATGAAAGCTGCAAATTCATTACAATACTGGACAACTGATAATTTAATTTCATTATTACGACGCTTCTTTGTTGCTTTAACTCATTAAATGTTAAATAGATGCTTTTATCAACTCACTTGTAATTTAAGCTGTCGTTTATAGTCCAGGACATAAACTCTCTGATCCTTGAAAGAGGCAACTATTTTGTTCATGCAAACTCTTCTTGCGATAGTATCTGAATTCAATGAAGGAGTGACTTTTTTTTCAACTCAGGGTACGCAGGATAATTTTCTTTATCCTGATAGATCTGAGTATATCAGAGACCACAGATGACATTGACTTCACATTTGCTTGTAAGGGCTTTTATCACAAAAGTATCTGGATGATTTCTCAGTGTAAAGACATGGAAATAACAAACAATTATCTCACTTGGTGTGATATTTTCCACATAACTGTTCTGTGGAAGGAGTTGGCAGTAGTTCGTGTTACAGATGGGCTTATTTCTCATAATTTGGAATTTGGATCGAGTGCAGAGTCCTCCTGCATTGCACAGTCTTTCTTTACACCGGCAGGCTCCGTTTCCAGCCCGGGAGCTGAGGCGCAGTGTCCATCCTTGGAGGTCTAGGGGAAGCTTGGTTCAACATTGTGCATCTTCAGAAAGAGATATTAGCTCTCAGACTAGTCTAAAGACTGTCAAGCAAACCTTTTCCTCTCACCTGCTTTTTGGGAATGGAATTGTATTTTTCTCTCCTCTCTATTTCTTCTTTCAAGAATGAGGAGCTGGATAGGAGAAAGATAAGGTCCTTTTTTTTTGAGCTGCTTCTTACTTCAGGAAAGCACTTTTATTTGATCCAGGTTTACAGTTGGACTAATTTGAAGAAAGGTGAGAAGGAACTGTTCTTGTTTCCTTAAAATTCTGCTTCAAAATGGTTTCCTTCCCTTGAGAGAATAATTTATAAAGCAGTGGACAGCCTCTACTTCTCTGGTAGCTTCTCCTCTGGAAAAAATTATCTCACTTGGTGTGATATTTTCCACATAACTGTTCTGTGATAGTTTTAAGCAAAACTATCAAAGACAAAATGTAAGCAGCAGTCTTTTTCTACGAACAATAGGGTCTAAATACAGGGGTAGATATTTTTGACACTCTTGTTTTCTATGAAGTCATGATTGTTGAAGCTAATAGAGTATCAAATACACTGCAGAGTTTGTATCTGATTTTAGTTTTGCCATTGAATGTTCCCTGTAATTACTATTCCCATTGTCCTTGGTCCATTCGTTAAGAGATGGAGAAAATACAAAGGATGACATCTTTCGTATTATTCCTCTTTTCTTATGTGGGTGAGTCATATGTGTTCTTTTGATCCCATTTGATGAGACTGAAGTCAGTTGTGTCCGATACTTGGGGCTGAGGATAGAAATTTTACTTCTGAAAACTGAAATGCAGTAGGTGGGGACAACAGTGCAGTCATCCAAGTTCCGCATTTGCATCGCTTGTCCTTTGGTGAGAGACTGTGAGAAATACTATAAAAAAATATAAGCCAAGTTTCTGGGTGTAATAACCATTTTCTTGTGGTGAAGGGCTCTGGTTCGTACTGTGCTCAGTTTCCTGTGCGAAGGTTGTCTGTAATGTGCATTATTATATAACGTGTAGTGTTAAGAAACTCATAAAGTGACTTGTTTTCCAGTCTCAGGACAAGGCACTTCCACAGTTTCTTAGGAGATACTGCTCAGTCCCAGCCTCTTTCTGTTGCCTGTGTCCATGGATGGCCAAATAGAGGGCATCGCCCTAAGTCAGAGTGCTAATAAGGACCAGTATCTGTCATATGATTTGTTAATGAGGTATCTTAAATTACAAAGTGTTTATCCTTACGACACAGCAATTTATGTCAGATCTGTTATACTGGGCTTATCTATTCAAGTCTATCTGCATTTTCAGTTAATCTCTGCTTTTTCCTCATTTGCAGTGTTTACATTTCTGTCGCAACTACCATATTCAAATTAACCTTTCAGTATGTCCTTGTATATATATATAAGTTGTATTTTAATATCCATTAATATTGGTCTTCCATTTTTCATATATCTAAAGACCTGCCTTTTTTTCTCTTATTCCATTATAAATTGAAAATTAACAAAGCATATATTATTTCCCCTTCAATTTTCCAGTCAGAACTACAAAGTATATGAGGTATAAGTTTCAAATTTTTTTACTGAGCTCATATGAAACATACTTCTTGGTAAAGCTAGTGAAACAATTTGAACAATTGTGAAATAAAATGTCAAATGTTATAAGGTATTCTAGGCCAGCTTCAAGGTAATGGAATAATCATGAAAACATTTGGAAATTCTTAAATGTTCACGAATTTTAAAATAAACTTAGTATCTAAGAACATTAAAACTGAAAAAATATCATTCACAGAAAGGTAATTTATTTCAGTTTTAAAATTGTGAGATGGGTAATATGAATAATGAATAAAGTTGGGGAATTTGTGGGCACTTGGAAAATAAAAATAAAGCACAAAATAGCTTATTTTCAAAAAATATATTAATACACATAATTCCATTGAGCCTACGTCTTGGTTATTTAGCCTACCTGCAAACGTACCCAAGATGTCTTTGCTATATTAAGACAAATATGTAGGAGAGTATTTCAGTATAGCCATCCTCCTCATCTTTGCAGTCCTTTAATTTACCTTAAAAAAAAGAAAAAGAAATTGTCAGCTGAGTTGGTGAGAACGATCTTGCCACATATTTCACTTTAACAACAACTGCTGTGTTCTCATTCATTTAATTAAAACCTGGACTGACCTTTGGTGTCTGAGTAATGCAGTAATGGGGGCCACCTAAGTACTAAGAGAGCTGTTCTACAGCAATGTCAGTACTTCACATTTAGCTGCAATTTTATCTGCCCATGTTCCTTAGGTAATGATTTTCTATCCTTTGGTTTTATCACCATTCTGTAACTTCCTAGTATTGAATTTACTGGCACTGATCTTATTTTTTCTAGATTGACTTGAATTACTGTTGGTTCATTCTGTTAACATTCCTACGTTCTAATAGCGCATCCATTAATGAACATAATTCTGGCAGCTAGATCCCCGTTTTGTGTTGCTAGCATACCATATATAGGATCTAGCAACATACTTGGGTGACACTACGTTACATCTACTGTTATGTCAGAAATGTTTATGAAAATTATGGCTGCACATAATAGCTGGCATTTAGTATCTATTTCAGTTCCTTCATGGATAAGATTTAACTCAGTCCTGGATCTGACTCCTTTCTGTAGCCTTAAATATCTGGAGTGTTCTAATCTTATTATTTTCAGTAATTTCACTGTAAAACAAAAACAAACAAACAAACGAACAAAAATCTTCAAGACAAATCAAGTCCAGCAAAGAGGATCATTTCAATCTGCATCTGAGTTTGAAATCCTTAACTTTTATTGTGGAGACATGCAAAGTAAGTGGGGGGAAAAAACAGAGTGGTGATATGTTTTCCTCAATCAGTGCAAAGTAATAAGTAATATTTCCCTTACATCCAGTTATTGGGGTTTTGATTCAAAAATGAACTTTGTATTACATATCTTGAGTGGGGAAATACTACAGTGCCAGAAGAGTGGTTTGAGCTGGGGGCAGCTGGCCACAGTTTCTGTTCTGTGCTTGTTGCACAGCTGAGCTTCTGTCACTAGTGAATTAAGCAACAAGAACATAAATCTGTTGTATATTGTTTGTCCTTTCATCCTCTTACCCTGAGCCTGTGCAATGGACTCTCTTGTTTGGAATTCTGAAAGATACTATTTCTCTCACCAAAGGCTAAGCAATGTGCCATGCAGTTGGATAAGGCACTGTGACAGTCCTGATGGGCCAGAACTTCCAGAGATGGTCTTTGAATTGTCTCTAAGAGTCTTTTATGTAAATAAGTTTGTGTCTAATTTTGCTTTACTGACATAACCCCAGCCTGCTAATCAGTTTGTTAGGAAATCTTTGAGATTCCCTGGTCTCTAGCAATTCACTTCCCAGCAGATGAGAGTCAAGACCATGATCTTGATTTGATATCCAGTGGGACACTACTGTAGAGCAGAGGTGACAGTTTGGAGTCACTGAGAAGAGACGCTATGATGTTCTGAAAAGGGGAAAGTTTCCTCAGAGCTGAATGAAATCTTCTTATGCAGGTATATTGCATTGCTGTAATCCAAAAGAAAGCATTGTGGAAATTTCAGTGAAGTCTGTCCACTGTACACTAAAATGTGACAGAAGCTAATACCCAGCTGGAGATGGTTGCTTAACTGCATTACTTACAGCTGCTGCCTGCGAGAGCACAACATTAGCAAAGCACCAGAGATTATCTAGTTACAGTCAGCCAACAGAAACAGCATAAGGGCTGTTTCTGAAAATGCTCTCCCCACCACATCTGTTTTCTTCAAGGGATACAGATTCAGCTACATGTTCTCCATCCACAAGCCAGTTTCCTGCTGGCTGCTTGATAGTGGGCTTGTGGTCGTGTGTAGTGAAAGAGAGGTAAAATGACATCTCATATAACAGTATTGGCATTTAATGCCAAGTAGTCACTGTATGCAGGTGCTGAAGTGATTACGGAGAAAACTGATTCACCCCAAAAGAAGATATCTAGAAGTGAAAGAACATTTCTCCATTGCTAGTCATTGAAAGTGTCCTTTCAAGGATTGGTATTCATGTTAACATTCATCCTGTCATCCTTACTTGGGCAAGGAGCCATATCTCATTATAGCCAACTGCACTGAAAGCTTCAAGGGTATTGAGAAAGATGAGAATGAATGTCTGCCCTCTGCCACAGAGAGAATATCATCCATGAGTATCACTGAAGCAGTTTCAGTTTGAGGTCCTGGCCGAGAGTCCTGCTATGTGACCTTCAGTTATGTCTCCTTCAGCTAATAGATGTGGTAGTTGCTGTTTGGCTTCCTTTCTGCAGAATGTGTTTGGAGTGCAAGGCCCTTGGCTGGCATCATTGTATCCATGTGGCCCTCTTCATGGCTGGTTGGATTTTTATGCGTAAAGCAGGAGGAGAAAATTCATCTGGAATCAAGATGTGGTTGTTTTGTGCAGGAGACACACATTATAAACTGGAAATTGTAAACTGGAGCGGTGCTTGAAGAATTTTGTCTATTGACTTACTCTATGAGGATTCATAATGCTTTAGAAGACTTTCCAAACTACTGTTATGTGAAGGAAGATGGCAATTCTTCGCACTGCTTGTTCAGGTTTGGTGCAAGGTGTGGGCACTTAGGATTGAGGAAGTAACGTTCTGTCTCAGACAGGGTCTTTGTCTTGGCTGTTAATGCTCTTCATGTAAAAAAATACGGAGATAAGTCAGATAAATAACTTTATAGTAGAACCTCATTGCTGAAATAGTACAAGCTAAAGCAAGTGTTGCCACAGATACTGAGCATATTTTGTCCTAAATAGAAGCAACCTTCCTATCTGCCTTTTTGAAAACCCTTGAGGCTTATTAAACATATATTGTTCTTTAAGCTTTCTAAGGCTTCCTTTTTTTTTTTTGCGTACTTCAGTGATTCTTAATGCATGCGCATTGATAGAATGAAATGCTACTCATCTTTATTGGTCTGATTAATTCAATATTAATGAGTGCTAGGAATAGGCTTAGTAAGTGGAAGATGGCAATTGAAACTTCCTTAACAGCACGCAGAAGAGGCATAATAACAGCTAAGAAAACCAAATTGCATGGGTTTGAAAATCTGCACTGAGCAGTCATTAAGCATTGTTCTTCAGTTGTGTGATTTCATTTCATTAAGTATTTGCATACTAATAGAAAGCTAAAGTTACAAGTCTACTGCTGTGAGCGATGGTTAGCCACTCCTTCCAGTCCTTGTGTTTACTTCTATAGTCATCCACATTGCTTTGGCAAAGCACAGGGAGAAGCTTTAATGATTTCAGCTGCAATAAACCAAATCAAACTAGAGATCAATAATGAACTTAATTTGCTATAGGGACAATCTGTTTGCTATTTCATCCAGTAAGGTAAGTTAATAACAATTTTTGGAAAAAAAGAAGGAAATCAGATATTCTAATTTTATTGTTTAGAAATTGAATTTTAAAAATGTTTTCTTTACCTTTGTCCTTACATGCTGGGTTTATTTCACATACCACTATGGGTGAGCTTTTGAAATGAATGTTTGGAAACTGGGAGGCCAGTATACCTGTTTGCTTAGTTTCTTTATTTGGGCACCTAGACTATCTATTAGAATAATTCAGTTCCTTTATATCAAAAAATGCGTTAAAGGAATTGACCAGTCAGGCTAGCCTGGCTAATGACAAAGTGTGAACACTTCCAGAGCAACATAAATTTAGTTAAAGATCAGGACAGGTAATCTATACACTAAACGAAGCTGAATCCAGATAAGATGTTGGCTGGTGGCAGTATGTTACCTGTAAAGTCTGTTTTGTTTACAAAAGCATCTTATATCTGCCATTTATTCAGAAGAAAGAAACTATAGTCAGGCTTAGCTTTCATACTTGTAACAGACATTTTATTTCTAGGTGTATGCTGAAGTCTTAAGTTTCAGTAAGTTGCCTGGCTCAGACGCCTTTGCTGAATATTTTCTATGTATTTTCCATTAATAATGGTGTTCTGTTTCACTGCACTTTTTTATAAGTAAAGTGCACTCTTGATTTTTTAGGCTTGTAAAGAAATAATTGTACATGATCTTAAAGATCATTTGCAGAATGAAATGTTTCCAGGGTCTCTATTACTTCAATAGTGTGAATAATAATAGTTCTATTTTAATAAAAACAATGATGTTCATTGTTAGATCTGAGTTTAGCTCTTCCCCCTTTTTCATGAGAGTAAAAACAATCATGCAAGTGATGTTCCTGCTTGATATTCTGATACTGAAAAAACGGTATTGCCAAGGTAATTGGATAATATGATTTTCTTAAAAGCATGAAACAGCTTTATCTCAGGTATGTCAATCTTAATGTCATTAATCCTCTAAGGCAGCAGATACCATGCATATGCACTTGTGTGCAGTGTAGTATGTGACCTTGCAAGACATGATATTGGCCATTCAAACAAAGTAAGAGCCTGTGGGAAAATTTGTGCAGACCTCCTGACTGAAAAAAATAAAAGAGCTGGAGGTTCACATAGACACTTTTCCCAGCATTTTTCCGGATCAACAGAAGGAAACATACTACAGAATGTTTAGTACCATATGTATAGAAACAGAATGCATGAAATAATGTGATTGATTTTATTTTTGCAATTTGTAGTTTTGAGAGGGCTTTATGTTTTACTTTTTTCCTATGATATGAAACACTGTTGTGACAGTAAATTGCATTGTCTGCTATGAGCTGTTACAGCCATTCCTTTTAGGCACCAAAGAAAGCACTCTGAAAATCAGGTCACTTCTTTTAGTAGGTATTGCTTGAGGTATTTGGCTATAGGCACAAAAGTATTAAAATGTTGACATTATTTTATCTGCCTGTATTTTCTAAACAGCAAAATAGGTACAATGAAAGGAAATGCTGAGCTTTAAGGGTTTTTTGTCCTACTCAAGTAATACACAGACAGTGTTCTGAGATCCCTTCATAAAAAGTATTACAACTGTTAATAGCCAAAGCAAAAATCTACTACTTCTAAAGTGTTTTGTTATCCTGCAAGTGCTCTCTACCAGTTACATGATGTCTTACTGTTTTCTCCTACTACAACTTCTGAAATCAAGGTTTCTGACTCTTGTGAAACTGGAATAAGATAAAGCAGAACTGGACCCAAATTTCTTTCCCTAATATTCTCTTAAATTCTGAAACCTTACTGAAAAGAAAAAAAAAAAAAAAGGAAAAAGAAGAAAAAAAAAAGAAGAAAACCACTCAGCCTTAAATATCTGCAAGAAAACTGGGCAAACTGTTTAACTAAAATAGCTTTTTAATCAAATATCCATTACATTCTTCTACTGCAGCTTTGCCTAGGCAGGCAAGATAGTTTGTACAAACACTCTGACTTCCTCAGTGTGTTAACTGAAATTAGAAGCATATTTGGGTTGATATTTTAGGCTGTTCTCTAAATCTGCTTGTTTTTCCTAACTGTAGCCATCCTTTTCTCTTTGGCACATACAGGGTTTACCATTAAACCCATAACATGGTAATGGAACTTGGGTTGCATTTGTATCATTTCCTTTGGGTTTGCTCATGTGGGTAACTTCCAGTACACAAACCAGGCAGTGGGTTTGTGGCGCTCCCTGAGACTGCTTTGCCCCTGGTCTCTATGTGAACAGCTCAGCTTTCTTTTTGTGCAACTAGAGTGTTTAAAGGGTGGAAAAGCTCCTAAAAAGGTAGTGTGCTGTTTTTCAGTGGTTGCTCACTTCACTGAGTGAGCAGAGCTCAAACTGGAAACTTCCTCCTGATCACATCATACAAATTGTGGGGCTAGAGCAATGCATTCAAAGCTCATCACGGTACACAGTGTTTGCATGTGTAAATAGGAAGTTTTGTGGTAAATTCATTGCAACCAGCTTTCACAACTTGGCCTGTTGTATCTAAATCATTTTGAGAAGCTTTGGGATAAAAGGTATTATACTTATGTATGGGGTTATTGATGACAGAACTCATGAATTTCAGAGTTGTAGTGCCCACAGCAACTATATCTCATCACTTGTATTGCACCTATAAACTAAAGCATTAAATTTAACAGTATGTCTATTATTTAATAAAACTACAAGTGTTCAGCTTGCCTAAATTCTGGGTGCTGTATGAGCATCGTAACTTTAACTCCCCTGACTTTTTCTTAAAGACACTAACCTTAACCTTATACTAACATATTTTATTTAGTGCATTAAAGATTAATTCACTAATTTATTTTAATGAGAAAAAGCACAGATCTTTAACTAAAACATAATGAATAAAATATTAAACAGATTAAAGTGCATGTCCTCCGAGAATTCACAGATTCTCTACATACTCTTAGATATCTATTATCTGCCTGAAAGCTGTATTAGTTTCCAATAGTGTATTGGAAATACACTATTACAGGTTTTAAACTTCTGACTGAAGTCCGAGCATGTCATCAAAATGTCAGCAGAGCTTGATTTTACTAAGCCTGTGTTAACTCCTTTTTTGTACATGAGTGATTTGAAAAGTCAAGGTTTTACAGCTGACAAGCAGGAGCTGTAGGTTCCAAAATGTATGTGAGGGGTGGTATGAATATAGATTGTATTTTTGCTGTTTGATGATGCTATAGGCCTAGAACCAATGCAAGAATAAGACCTGAAAAAAATGTTATCCTCTGTCATAGGCGGCTGGAGGAGAACTCTCCGTACTCTTGTATGTCAAAAATCAGAATCAAAACCACTACCAAGTATTACCTTCATTTGCACTTTACAAATGTGTACACACCAGGAAAGCATCACCTTTCCAGGTCTGGGGTCTAGGCATAAACTTAGAAGCCACAGAATTGAAACATTGCTTTTTCTTTATTTTTTTTTTATTTGATGTGGAACCATATCAGAGCCGTATATTCAATCCTGTTCCTCCAGTGGGTTCTGTTAGTACTTAGTACTCTCAGTCTGTAATACTGAGAGTTCTTAGTTAGAGACTTAGCCTTTTCTAAAAGAATATTTGAAGTGTATTCAATTACTTCCTATCGATACACAATTCTGCATGCCATTGCTCAATAAGAAAACTGGATTTTGAAATATATTCCTGCCTGAAGTAACTTATATTCTTGAAGCCCAGGCAAAGATCAAAAACAAAAAAAAAAGAAGGAAAAAAAAAAGAAAGAAAAAAAAAGAAAACAGCAACAAACTTTGCATGCTGCTGGAAGATAAGAATTTAAATGTTTCACAGAAGTAGAGTTACCAGAGTCATTAACTAAAGGATATTTAAAGAAAACATGGAAATTTACTTTAAAAAGGCACAAGGAAAGAATTAATTAAATAAAACATGGAGCAACTGAGAAGGAAGCCTGAGTCCCGAGAAGGAAGACTGAGTCATAAGAAGAAAAGTTGATAAAGATACAAACTAAAGTACACTTCCAGGGTTAAATCTTGAGTCCTCTGAGGAAAATATCAAAGCTCCAAGTCAATTTATCAAGGCCAGACTTGACCAAGAGAGATCTGGGAGAAAAGAGAGAGCTTAGACTGAGCACAAGAGGAACGAAGGACTTGTCTGAGCCTAGAAGTTCAAGGAAGGCCCTAAATCATGATGTCAGTAGCAGGAAAAGAAGAGTCAATGAAGGAAGAAAGTTGGCAAGATCTTGAGTTTGAAATCAGCAGGAAACAAAGCAATGGCACGGCTTATGAATAGTTTGGTGCATTAATTATAATTAGTAATAAGCCCATGAATGCTTACTACCATTAAATATCTTTATTCCTTTGTATAGCACAGTAGTTTTTGGATTGCAGTTTATAGCAGCATAGATTGATAAAATGCCATCAAAATTTGACCTACATTGACAGTAACATTTGAAAGGCCTTACAGCCTCTGGACTTAAGCTTATGTTTGTAGTGGGAATCAACAGCTAAGCTGTTACCAAACAGTCCAGTGTTTCAGTTTTGGTTGTGTAAACAAGCTGGCCATGTAAATGCTCTGGCTGAAGTTTGGGAAGCAATGGATGCACAAGATACTCAGCAGAAGTTAAATGTTTTTGAAGAACAAACTTTCCGTAGAAAAGAGACTCTCGGTGATTATCCTGGTAGACGCTAGTATTCGTAAGCTGCAGGACAAATTTTAGCCACCTAGATTTAAGACTCCTTGTTTAATATGGCCTGTAAGCATTTCTGAGCATTGTAGCTATAGCTTGCTTTATAGAGTTGATTCACTAAGAATAATCAGAAAAGTAGCAAACTAAAAATTCACAACTACTTTTATTTAAATCTAACACAAAATATGTTTAACTAAATAGTTTCACCTTTACTATAAAAATGGTGTTTCTGCAAAATAACTTCACGACAAGTCCTTCAAGGACCCTTCTCCAATGCATGATGTTCCGGCTGTTACAGGGAAGAGAAGGTGTTGTTTTACAATAGTCAGAAGCCCCAAGAGCAGAGGAAGGGGGAGGGTGGGTGGGCAAGAGCACCGTGCTCTTGGATTGGCCTCTGCTATGTCCCAAAATCTCATGAATGCACATTCCCAGTGTTCCAGACTTCCAACACAAAGAATGGACAGCACTTACTTCAGATCAAGAGAAATAATGCACATCAATAAGAAGAAGAAAAAGAAGGGAATAAAGAGTTCTATGACTCAGACACTCAGACTAACATAATTCAAAAGGAGGATCCCTGCAAGCTGGCGGGTGTTCAGTTGCACTAATTATGCTATAGAAGCAATAGTAGTATAATTTCACACTTGCAAATGTACTTTTGTGATGATTAGTACATAGCTCCACTAATTTGAAATGTATCTTGAACCAAAATCATCTTGGTGAGTGTAGCTATGCACACTCTGAAAAGACTGTGATATAAGGATTCGTATTTCATCTTTTGTGCCTCTCCAAAGGTGTTCAATGTGTTGCTGAACCAAAAATACCCTGATCTGGTTTGTAAATGCTTTGAATGAAAACAAGCAAAAAAACAGATTTATCCAGACAAGTATTAGACCTAAGTGTGGCTCTTATGTCAGCATGTTTGCTAGAAACTTCCCACATAAGTAGTGGAAAATAACAAACAACTCCAGAGGTGCTTGTGACTATGAGGGGGAGAAGTGGGCCTCCACTGCAAACAGCAACCCATGGTCTAATGGGATTGAGGATGGGCCCTTGTCCATGAAAGTTTTTGTTATGGGTCTGTTGTGGCTTAGCATGGTCAAATCTTGCTGTGCAATTACATCAGGGAAGAGTGTACTAATAAGAGAATTGTGTTTATCACTTCAGGTTCCTCAAGATGAATGGACTGGATACACTCCACGAGGGAAAGATGATGAGATTCCCTGCCGACGAATGCGTAGTGGCAGTTACATCAAAGCCATGGGGGATGATGACAGTGGAGACTCAGACACAAGTCCGAAGCCATCTCCAAAGATTGCTGCACGGAGAGAGAGCTATCTCAAGGCCACCCAGCCATCCCTTACAGAGCTCACCACCCTCAAGTAAGTCCATGTTTTACTACATCATATAGAGCTCTGCATTAAGACATACAGTTTCTGTTCCTATTTGTTTCTACTCTTTACTTCTAGGTACCAGTTAAGGATAGTATTTAAACAAGTGTGTTCGGTCATGCTTATTTTTGGTTGTTTTTTTCCTGAACAAGGGTAGATTTGGGAATGTATTTCAATTTTATTCTAGAAAGGGACGCTACTTCCTATGCTTTGAATTTGCAAAGTATTTCAACCTGTTAGTGTTAAGTGTGTATTCAGGTATGTACAATAGGTCTGTTCTTTAAATACTTTGCTGAATTATAGCTTTGGCCTGTGAAAGCTTTGCATAATTGTGTATTTATATATACTCAACATGTGAAATTAGCCCTAAGCTAGTCTTTACAACTCATCAGAGAGCATCTGACATTTACTTAAAAAGAACAATGACTGTCTGAAAATAGACAAATCCATGGTTTTCACTCTTTAATTCACTCAGAATTGCACTGAATTTTGTGGGGAAATATAACCAAAACTGAAAATTTTTTAATCGTTTATGAAAGCTTTAATCAAGAAGAGAGATGAATTTATGGGTTTTTAATGTCACTTTCTGTTTTTCTTTTATTTGGGCCTTTTAAAAGAGTCACCCAAATTCTCATGAAAATTGCACAAATGTATAATTTTGGTATTAGTGTTTTATTTTAAATGATTCTAAAATGGAGAAGTCCCCTAAAGCAAGAAAACAAATTATATCCATAAAAGAAAATAGTGTGGATTTAAATCAACAATTGTTTCTGTCTGTCTTCTGCAAAATTCATAGCTATAATAGTGAATAATAGTTCACTGAACCAAAAATAACCTAATTTTAGTATTACTTGCCTAAGGCTGTCGCTTTAAAATGGAAAAAAAAGAGCTGTATCTCTTCTAGTATCCGTGATTAGTGACAAAAGACTCCTGCATTTCCCTCATTAATTTCCTCTCCTTCCTTGTCCTCCTCTACCCCATTTTTTCCCAGAGACCTTATCTGAGAAATAGATTTTAGAGAAAAGTGTTTGATCCTTCTTAAGAATGTCATGCTCTTGACATTAGTGATGAATAGACCAGAAGACAAAAACATGCTTATTGCAGCTCCCCATAGTAGCCGTCCTGACTTTGTCTCAGGGGAAGCCAGGAATTGCTTCTGCTCTGTCTTTCCATTAGTGTCCAAAGCAGAAAGCAGTCTCATTTTCTGCAGGGATTTTCATAAGATCGCTGGCGCTTGCTCAAGGGATCCAGTGATTCCTCTCATCATCCAGCAGACTTTACCGCATCCTTTCCTGAGTCAAAACTCCTCCTCTGAGATCAGTTATTGCAACCTCTGCAAGGTGAACACAAATGTTACGTACTACCACAAACTCCATAAAGCCATGCTTTATGCATGGACACACTATCAGGCATGGAGCTTATTCTTTTTGAGACTTTAGAAACATATCTTCCATAGTTCCATAATATACATGTGAAGTACAATGCATCACAGTGAGCATATTTGCTCTTGGTGATTTCTGTTCTCTGTAGATATGAGATTTGCAAAAGAATATGGAATTATTAAAAGTAAAAAGTCCTGCATGTCACTGTTCACCCACAGAGGATGTTAGATCAGAGGGGCTAGGCAGCAGAAGCTTTTGGGTTTAGCTTTGAAGTCATTGTAATTCAGCAAAGTGCTTGTACGAATACTTCATTTCACATATGTTTTTTAATCCCTTCCTATTCGGGAAGGCTTTTACGAATGTGCTTAATTTTAAGCTGCACTCTGTAAAATTCATGTAAGTTTAGGAGCTATGCAGGAGTAGGATGTAAATCACAGGGTAGATGAAGGAAGGGGAAAATGGTAAATGGTAGTAAAACAAAAAAGAGGACAAAATATGAAATAACTTTTCTTCTTCAATGACTTTTCAGTATATATTGTGATGAAGTAGAATTATTTCTTTTAATCTATGATAATACTTTATAGAAATATCTCTTCCTGGGAAACCTTTCCACTTTCAGAGACAAATTGTATAATACATAATTATGCATTGCTTTTATTCCTTTCTGCCGAACATGATAATTTGGGAATTTTTTTGTGAGAACTAGCCAAGTGCTTGCTCTGGGAATTGAAGTCTCCTGTTAAGCTAGGTCTTTTTTGCAGACTTCTTCATACTTTCTTAGTAGCATGACTTGACCTTGACCATGACATTGCTTGTTCATCCCAGGGCTACCCTGATTACTCTGAGAGTTGTGATAGAGTTTTGCTGGCATGTCGGCCAGAGACTAAATTAGGGCCCCTAACTCACTGAATATAGGTCATCAAGCAATTGTGTAATGTGTGATAACAATTTATTTCCTTGGCTTACTGTTGACTTGAGTCCAATTTGCACCTGAATAAGAGCTTTATGGAAATGAGCCAAAAGCCACTCTAGTCAGCAGGCAGCCTTTTACTGACACTAGTGGACTTTCTAGCTGACCTTGCAGGACATTATTAGCACCTTAAAGCTGAGTGGTATTTCACTCCTTTAATTATGTTTTTCTGTCACTGAAGAACAAGGCACCTTGTGAAAGAGGTGATTGTACAGTGGTAATTGTCAGGGATCTTCTGCATTTCTTTCTGCTACTCTCTCTGTTTTCTGTGTGCAGTCTCTAGTTGGCTTCACTTTCATCTTTGGCAGAGCAAACAACTTAAAAAACATGTTCACTTTGCTTTCGCTGTTGTTTTTGAAGGGATTTTTCATCTTGTGGGACTTTTCCTCTCTGAGTAGTTTAAGTCTAATATTGGTCTCACAACCCACGCTGTTCCTCCCACCTACCTACCTACCATTGCTCATGCACCTACTCTTCTAAGAAAGGGTTTTCGTTATTGCCAATGTTTCTTTTTATATAAGGAATAACTTTTGAACAGCACAACTGTGTCCTGTCTCCTTTACGTAATACAAATTTATTTTCCTGGTTTTGCTGAGGCTTTTTTCTTGCTATACCTTACAATCTCACTCCTACAATATTCCTCCCATGCCATGGTTTCCATGTGGTTACAGCACATGTGTCAAATGCTGTAGTACCATTCTGAATAAAGCACAGCTTGCTGTGATCTTGAAATGCACACCTCCGCTGCTGCACTCTCATTATCCTACCAGGAAGCAAGCAGCTTTTTCTCTCTGTCTTTGCTGGCAGTATCCTCTTGGCGTTTAATCTTTCATAGTCTAGATAAACTGATCCAGCCGAAAAAAAGTGACATTTTCTTGCCCGTTCCTGCGAAGTGACAAAAGTTTATCTTGCACTTGTAAGCAGATGGAAAATGGACTGGTTAGCTAACTTCTAAAGAAGGTGCAGGCAACAGATAACTGACATTTCTATTACAGCTGAGCTTGATTCAGGACATATTTCTTCCCTATCTATATGTCCATTGGTTATGTTTAGCCTGGTTTATGTTGGGAAAATGTATGCAATTACATTATCTGTCCACATGCCAACCTGTTACCTCCTCCTCCCAGTAACTTTTGAATCCATTGGCCAACTTTAACCAAGTTTGCTAGAGAAACTGAAGTCTGAAAGATACGAAGTTCCAGCAAAGTTTTTGAAGATCTGTAGCTGGATAAGGCAGAGAAAGATCTGCAGCCATCCCTTAAGGTCTCTTGAAGGAGTATGGGCAAAGTAGCTGGTGAGTCAGCACAAGGTATAACTTGATGGCAGCACTTTCCCAGCCTAAAAGATGAGGTATATGGAAGGGACTGGAAAACTCTGTTGAGGACAAAAGGTCTAAGAGATGGATCCTGTTACCATAGTTTTTCTACTTCATTCTGCCCCTTTCCTCTTCTCCACTGCGCGCACTGTCACTGCTTAAAATATGGGTTCAGGTTCTGCTTCCTAACTCAGTATTGCTGCTACTGTGGGGACTTCAGCCACTTGAGTCTTCTGCACTTCTTTTTTTTATTTTTTCTAAAATATTACAGCTCTTAATGGTAATCCATTTGTGGACATTTTACATGGATTTTGGGTTATGTACAGCTGCAGAATTGTTCCTTTGAACTCATATTTGATCATAAAAACTTTTTTCTGAGAAAAGTTGTATTCGCTGATCACCAGTGTATTGACAATTTCAATGATCTTGATACTTTGGAGATGCATTTGTAGAACTCATGGAAAAAGGAGAGAAGGAAGAACAGAAATTAGGTTGTTCTTAACAAATCTCTATTTTCAAGGTATTTTAATAGACATGTCATGTTTTTACAGTCAGCTGTGACTTGGAGAAACACAATTATAAACACCACAAACAGTTTTTAATGGGCACCAAGTTACACCATTGATGATGAAAAGAGTATGTGAGCATATAAGCAAAAAGCATTAGGCTTTTCTCCTTTTTATCCCATGATAAAGAATTACTCTGTGTGACTTCCATCATAGCTGCATCTGTTCCTGTGATTTACTGCATAGAAGAGTGATATTTAGAATAAACCAACCCATTCTGAACTTCAAAGTTTATCAGAGATATTCCAAAAATAATACCTCAAAATATGTGCATGTTATTTATGTACACCCAGGCTTATATTTTTTATGTGCTAATACAAATAACATAAGTACTTTCTACTTGTATGTTTATAGGAATCTGAAGATAAAATTGTTTTGAAAACCTCTGTGCCATTTTTCTTAATTTCCTATAAAATCGCAGTAAATTATGAAGCTCAATTAAGATGCAGAATGTGGTAGCAAACTTAATAACAGTGACAAAGGCAAGAAGAAAGAGGTAGATCTGATTTATACATCCTGAATTCCAACTTTTCATCACCTGTCTGAGAATTGAGCAGGTCAGTTCCTGGAGGACAAGCCTTCAAGCTGGGGTCAACCTATATTACAAATCAAATCTTGACAGAGTTGCAGGACCAGCTCTGCTAGGTTGACTTGCAAAAAAAGTCCAACCTCCCCATTGTTACATAGTATAAGATGTTTCAGATAGAAAATCCCCTGATCCTTGTAAAAGTCAAAGAAATTACGATCAAAATAGTTCTATAATCTGCAAAGCTCCCAAATAATTACATCTGGTGGTAATTTGTGGTGATCAAGAGGAAGGTGATATGCACGCATGGGCACATCCATATAGACTGATGGGAAGCTAAAGTGCATCATCTGCACTGAGTGACTTAATGGTGAAATTGCATAATGTCTGTTTTCAAACATGGTGCTAGGACTGATGTGAATGAAAAGATGAGCAAAGGTCCAAAAGCTTTTTACACCAAAGACACAGCAAATTAAATGTCACATGGCAAGGCTGTTGTTAAATGTTACGCGCAAAGCTGGAGGTCATTATAGCTTTAATTTTCCTATAGTGATGCAACACATGCGTTTGTGTACATGCATATCTTCATGGCTCCTCAAACTGAAATATGCAGCTCTCAGAAAACTATGGAACAATATAAACTCTGGAGATGGTTCTCCCACTTTCTCAGCTTTTCTAAAATGCTGCTCTTGGGATGTGTCTGTACTGAGGGAAATGATAAGGGATGTAAGGATAATTGTAGCCTGACACACTGGCTAGGCTGTTCTGGCATTTGAGCAAACTGAAGCTGATGTCCTTACGCTGCACTTCACCATACAGCATAGCACACATCCTTAGGTATGAAGACCATCCTGATCTTAGGAATGAGGTTCTATTTACTTTAAGGTGTTTCTATATTACTATAATATGCCCCAAAATATCCCCAGAAAAAGGCGTCATATAAACAAAAGCATACTTTTTTTTTAAATGGAGGTGGTGTCCTCATTCTGCTAAAATTAATGAAAATGTCCCATTAACTTCACTGTCCCAGATCACAGACAGAGGGAAGGGAGTGGGAAAACACAAGGTGATGCAATACCTCATCTTCCTTATGGTGAATATTTTTAGACACATACAGGAAAGCTTGTTAATTTCCTTTCTTGTTGAGTGACTTCCAATTAGGGAACAATGACTTTCCTAATTAGTACAAAAGGAATAAGTCTGATTAATCTTTTATTAGTGTTTTACAGTATGTTTCCAGTACAGTGTGGTTCATTGTTTTGTGTTGCAGTCTCTTTCATTTTCATCAAACCTTTAGCTAGTGAAAGAATTGTTTCCATTTTCCTTGAGGTGCATTTTGTTTGTCTGCTTGAAGGCGGAGTTTTTTGGATTTCCCATGAGACTGGAGCATCTCCATCAGCTTTGGATGTGCAGCCGAAGGAATAGTATTCTGGAGCTATTGTTGGCCTAGGTCATAACTTTCCCAGCTCGCAGTCACTGACGCATGATATATTACTTAGCTTTTTATTCGTATTATTGCAATCCCCTCTCTCTTCTCTCTGAAAACTAGGGAGAAGCTGTTGGACAGCTTTCTCACTTTTCAGGCTCATGTGTCAGGTATGATTAAGTTCAGTGGATAATTTATAGGTCAGAAGAAAATTTGAAAGGCAAGACAATAAAAAATATATTTATTTTGAGGTAGTAGGTGGGCATACCTCTGTAGCCGATGGTTTCCTTATGGCAGCTGACATCTGTTTTGTGTACATGATATTTAAGGAGCAGAGGATATTGATTTATTGAAGTAACTTAGAGCTTGGAGCTTTTAACAAACAGTTGCAACTTTCCACTGATGGATATATAAAGCATGTTCGGTCAGTTAATGCTTAATATCACTGGTGGGCATATGAGAAAGCTTGTGCCCCATGGCAGCTTCCCTTCTGGGCTTTGTGTCCCCTCACACAAAGGTATGAACACACACGTATGTACAGCACAGAAATGAACCCACTCATCTCACTGTACAATCCTCTGTGGAGACAAGGCATTCCTACAGTTCACTGCATAGTACGTAGGTAGGATGGGCACTCCTCCTCTCTACTTCTGTGATGATCCTCACCAGTTTATCTTGCAATGAAACTGAGATGCCCTAGCTATTACAGTTTCACTGCTAGCAGGCATTGCTTATGCCATCGTAAAACTTACCCTTATGTCAATCCACACCTAGCTCCATATGCCCTTATGCCCTGTTACATCAGTATTGTCTCATTTGTAGAAATAAAGTTCTTTCTTGTTTCTCTAAGATGAGAAGTCAGAATTTTGTTGTAATCTGTGACCTATACTACAGTTGTTGCCTGACTTGTACTTCTACCTTTACTTGCTGAAATTAGAGGCAATGAAACAGTTACAATTAATTTACATTAGAATAAACATCGGCAAAAAAAAAAGCCTTTAACTTTGCGAGTCAAAGTGTGATCTTTTGACAATACTGGAGCAGAGTTTCGGAAGTAATTAATTTGTTAAAGCAAAGCTGCAACCTCATTTAGATGATTGCCTTACTTGCGGAAATGAAAATCCTTGTCCTCTATCTAGTCATCTGGCTCAACTTTGCACAAGATTGAGCTTTATGATAGACATAGCTACAGATGAAAGTGAGGACTTCCAACTTTTTAGCTTCTCTCAGTTAAATCCCGTAAACATTTATTCATTTTAGAGCAAATTATTTTGGTGAATTCAAGTCCATCCCATTGTCTGTTTTAAAAAGCAAGGTCTATCGCTGTACTTTATGGGTCAAACGAGAACTTCTAGCGCTTGCTTTAAGAAACACAATTATAATCACTGAACCAAGATGCGGTTTTCAGCCATCTCTTTCAGGGTATAGTTTTTACACAGCCAACCTGCATGTTTGTGTGCAAAACTGGCCTTGTTTATTTTTAGCCCTACTTCTGCCCACCTGTTTGCAAGGCTGCCTCAGAAAGGAAGTTAATAATGTCCGGTTGGGACAGGAGAAGAAATACTGCCTTAGACTGCAAAGACATACACAAGCTATATGTTAGGAAAATTTTCCTAACAGTAGTGATAGTTAAGCGCGGGACTGGCTTGCCAAGAGAAATCACTTCACTGGACATTTTCAAGAAAAGGGTAGAAAATGTCTGTCAGGACAAATTTAGGTATTGCCGATCCTGCTTTAGGGTAGGAGGAGGGACCAAAGGACCTCATGAAGACCCCTCCAGACCTATCTTTTATGAGTCTCTGTCTGTCTTTCTCAGGCTATTGAATATACCTACTATCACTGTTCTTACTTCCTTTTCTTATTTTTTAAATATAAAAATAAAATTCTCATCAGAACCAAATTACTCCTGAAGGTCTGCTGTTGAATAGTAAATATAGATATCTCACCCACAGCAGTGCTGCACAATTCTTTCATGTATTTTAAATGTTATTTCATTGCTCGCATTTTGAAATTATGTTCCGACTGCTGCCAGCCATACCATGCTTGACTCTTGGTATATGATCTTGTGCTATCTGGTTTAGTTTGCTAAGGGGAGCTCAGCTGATGTATTAAATCTGCCATGCAGAAAATTTACAGGCATAAAAAGAGATGTGCGTTTGCACAAAATTCAGTCTGGAGTCCTTAATGTCCAATATAACAAGACAAGCAAACAGGCAACAATATTTAAGTTAATTATTCATAATAATTTTCTGTTCTGATCAGCTAGAAGTGCAATATTCTTTCACTGTGAAATGCTGGAGCCCTCTTAGATTAAAAATGGAAAAAGTTGAAATAGTGTATTTTGCCTTGGTTTTAATGTGAAATTACAAGAGAAACAGTGTTTCTGCAGACATGCTTTGGGATCTTCAGTTAATTTGCATCATGTTAGAGTGAGAGAGAGAGACATAAAAGTGAGTAATTGTTCTGCCCTTACAAATAAAATACACTATTAATCTCTAAGTCATGTTGATGCCCAGTCATTTGTTTCTTGTATGCTAAGATGGAGTAACTTTCAGCTTATTTTAGTAATTCTCCGCTGGCTTGGGTGCAGTATGGGGTGAAGGTTAGGGCCAGGGCAGCAAAGGAAGCGTATGGCCCCTGGTAGCCCAGGTGCTGAAGTAAGACAGTATCAAATACCACTCTGCTCCCAGTAACACACGTGAATGAAAGTTCATCTGAAGAGACTTGACTTTTTAAAATCTCCTCTTCTCCTAATGAAGTTATAAATCTTTTCAGAAGGGGAGAAATTATGGAAAATCCTCAAGTGCTTTCTTACATTGTGCCTGCTTTCTTATTCATCATACACCACAAAGATAGAGAACCATCATACGATCACTGCTTGCGTTATTTGCTGGTATGAAAAAAAATACTTTTGTTGAAAGCACCTTTGCAGCAGCCACTGAGCTCCTGTGAGAGATTTCTCTGGTTGCATCTGTAGCTGAGTTGCACGGCAATTTCCCATTCCCCTCCAGAAGGACTGTGCTACCTGACCAGCCTGCACCCCAGCTGCCCAGCAGCTTTGCCTGCAGCAAGCCCAGGGACCGTGGAAAGCACTAGCTGGTTTCGTCATCCCCAAATGCCAGCAGCCACATCCAGAGCACCCAAATCCTTCCCTTTATTTAAGTGATGTCAGGGTGGCAGCCATGCTTGGGTTGTGTCTGTGCAGCTCTGCACTGTGACAGTGATGTATCATGCTGAAGGCAAGCGCAGGAGCTTTCGGGGCTAGTATATAAATCTAGCCTGGTTTATATCTGACAATTGCTATTGCAAATCTCTGCTAAACCTTCATTGTTCTACACTTGAAAGGAAACCTTGAAAAACTTCTTTTGGAAGGTAGTCCTCCTTGGGCTAGTCCTAAAAATGTTCACAGTTATTATTTATTACTTTATCACACCAAATAGGCATAATATAGGCGTTTATTAAAGCTTGTAATAATATTTATTAGTCTGCATAACAAAAATAGGAAAATGTACTAGAATGCAAAATAATACAAGGTTCTGACTTCGTTTATTACTTTTACGCTTTGTTTTACAAAACTTAAAACTCCTACTTTGCTTTTGTCACATTTAGAGAAAGAATTTGATTCTGAGCTTTGCATAAATCTCAAAACCAGGGATACATACATAATGCAGAAAGCTTACAACCACTCCGAGTGAAATGGTGTCCATGACGACATCGACTGAGTCATGACTTCATCTCATAATATTTATGTTTGTATCAGTGATAGAAATTATATTTATAAATGCTGGAATTTGGGGAGGGCGGGGGGAGGCAATTTCTGACTTTGAAAAGGTCTTTTTTCCTTATTCTAGTGGGATGTAGCCAACATGTCATTCAACCATCCTCATGAAGTTGCAGTCAAAGATGTTACAAATCTCAGAAACGTTGGCGGTGTCTAATCAATAGGGTCCAATCTAAATGTCTAGCCATGGATTTCAGTCTGGTGCAGGATCTGTTGGACTCATCTCAGTCATGTGGCTGAAAGAGCTGTGAGACAACAGGGCTTTGGCAGATATTTGTTGCTCAGACTTGTTTGAAATGCTGGTGAGTCAGGCTGTGCCACTGCAGTTGTTCAGTCATTTACTGTTGGGTAGAATGTCATTTCTGGCAGAGCAGTAACTCTCTGTCTATTACTTTCCCGCCCTCTACTTAGAGATCATTCGATTTGGGGCACAAGTTAATTGCTGTTTACCTGTGATGAACAAATTTGAATTGAGAGGGAGTGGATGATGCCTTATTCAAATAAGATGTTAGACTGACAGTGGCTGGAATGAATGTCAGCACTATGTCACTATTTCTGTTGTCCCTTTCTCTTTTCTTTTCTCTCTCTCTTTTTTAAGTGATTCCTTAATATTCCTAAGTAGTAATCCTCAGTACTTAGCTAAGCATCCTTTCTCCACTAAAAGAGCCAAGATTTGCATGACGAATACCACATCTTGAGTCACTGTCCCTTCACACAGTGACAGAATGACCTTCTGACTATCAACTATTTCTATATTTCCACCTCCCCACTGCTTATTTTATTTCCTTTTTTAATGAATTTCACACCTTTGAAAATAATGAGTGTGTAGCGTTCTCTTCCGCTTTCATGTATTGTAGCCCTGATCCTAACACTCTCCTGCTAAGATTTTCATCAGTGGTGATTTAATTATTAACCTTTTTCACTAGTCCTGTTACTAATATCATCCTTGTGAGTCTTTCACAGTTCTTTTACCCCACAGTTTCTAGTGCTGACTAGAGCTGGTCTGTTGCTAGCACTCCTGGATCCTTCTCTGCATCCTTTTCTCACCGGGGAGGCATGCAGCTTGTGTTGGAAAATGGATATGCCTTCCTTCATTTCAGTGCTCCATTGCTGTCACCGTACACGTGGTGGTTAGTTGCACTCCAGCATGCTTCAGGCTATCTTTGGAGTGATTTCCTGCGCAACTGGGTTTGCTCCCTGCTCCAGTTCTCCGGATAGAAGCTGCCGCGGAGGCTCACGACCGCAGCCTGGCAGCCGAGGTGCCTTGCCATCGACCAGTGGTCAGGCAGCCCTTGCGCACTGATCCCTGTGCAAACACGCGTGAACGCCAAGGGGGCTTTATCCTATCAGCTCTAATTGTCCCTTCTCCGGAGAAGTTAATCAGATTCGTTATATCTCTGTGATGACTGCGGTATCTGCCTGAGTGTTTTGCCTCTGGCAGAAGATTGACAAGCCCTCGTTTTCTGTTGAAATCACATGTTATGCCTATATTTCCTTCCCTTGTTCTCCAAATCAGTATGTCCACATAATGGTAGCTTGTTATTTAATGTAACTAATTCCCTTAAGGGCAACAGCCCAAAGAATAATAAAATAATCCATTTGAAGTTCATACAAACAATGAATCACCTGAACAGCTGTCTCTTTAAAAACAGGGCTGTAGTTTGACATTGATGTCACAGAGATTCTTCATCGTTTGAATATGTGTTTTATTTTATGTACCTCCTTTAAATGATGTATGTAATAGAGAATAATAAATAATACATAGAGAAAGAATCTTTATTTTTAATGAATAATTTTAAAGAAGAGGATGAAATAAAATTGATGTGTAAAATAATACTTAAAACACTGATTTTAGAGCTTCTTGATGCTTATTTGCAAGCCTGTTTTACAATATTTTCAATTATCAATATTTTTAAAAAATCTAATCCCTTCTCATGAATAGAATATTTATATTTCTAGAGATGAAAAGTAAAATTAGTCTTTTTTGTAGCCACAAACAGGTAAAAGCTTTCTTCTGAGTTGAATCTTACAGTTTTTACTGTATTACCTTATATTTCACAATTAATCCCTCAGTGTTTCTATCATGGGCAGCACTGAAGCCAGCCAGAATGGGAAGGTTAGAGCTGATCCAGGTTAGATCTGAGATGAATGTAAATTCATCTGCTCCCTGGACTACCCACTGCCCCCAGTATAGGCCTGAGATATCCATTGGGAAGGCATCCCACTCAGTGGGGAAGTATGTACTATACTCGAAATGAACACTGTTTTTTTTCCCTAAGGCATGAGACTTAATAGGAATAAGGCACAGAAAAATGGTTGTCAACTGTTTCTCTGGAAGTCCTTGGGAATACTATGCAATTGGGATCTGAGTCCTCAGTACTGGATTCTGCAGTGGGTTGTTTACAAGTCTCAAGTGTAGCGTTTAAAATCTGAGCTATGGAGGTTTTCTTCTCCCCCCTGACAAAATACATATGAAGTTTTAAATGGCAGCCTCCTACCCAACACAATGGGATGATAACCTCTGCCATGAATTAATCAAGCTGCTTGTTAAAAACATTATCTTGCCACTGTTCTTCCAAGTTCTTTTGAATTCAGACAAATTTAACAGCTTTCTCTTCCATAAAATGATGCACTAAGGTTAATTATAGTTCAGGAGCACTCTAAGGTATGATTTGGCTGCTCAGTGTTTCTCAGGTCTAAAAAGAGCGTGAGGGGTGCACCTGGAACAAACGCCTGGCTTGTGTTGTTCCCGTAGGGAAAGGGAGGATCAGTCAAGCGATCAAAATGAAGGACTGAAATTGCAAAACTCTCAGGCATGGTGCCCCTTTTTCTGCCTGAGGGGAGCAGGGTGGTGGGAGAGTCTGGCCCCCACACCTACATGCTGTGCCTCCATGGCAGGGAGGCTGTGACCCCACCACTGCTGCTCCCTGCCTGGCCTCTTCCCAGCTGTGGTATCGATGTGCCTCCAGCTCTGGGTAGAAAGGGATAATAACACTCATCTCCTGCACATCACACTGTCATGAGGATTGATTCATTACAGTTAGTGCAGCAATTACGGAGCCTTCTAAAGAGGCTGCAGAAATGCTAATACAGACATCATTAGTCATTGCCCCCTTGCTCTTAGCTCCTGTTTTGTACTCCTGCAGCAAGGCATGCAGCAGCATTTCCTTGTGCTCACCAAGATGCCTGGGAAGAGCCCCACCATGTTGCACGAGCAGCAAGGCACAGCATGGGGAAGAAGTTAGATCATCCTCGTACTTCCCTGCCAGAGGAAGATCTGCAGAGGCTGGCGAGACCTCAGCCAGGGATAAAAGGGTCGGTTCTCGTAGTTCCTCCTCAACTGTGCTTCCCACATGCATCCTGCTGCCAGGATGCTCTCTTCTCTCTTTCCACCTGCTGTACGTATTTGCTCTCCCCATGATGTGTGAAAGCCCGAAGGGGAGCACACTACTCCTAGGAGTAACAGTGCCTCATGTTGCATTTTGCTGTGTCTGTTGAAATTCATAGGTACGATCTTCTCATAACTTGACACATCTCCCCCTCTCTTACCACCATGCAGCCCACAGCCATTGCTAACATATGTCCCAGAGGTGGTTCAGATACTTTCACAGGGGGTAAATGATAGATAGGCATGCTTCCCTTCAGCTAGTCCTACCTCTCCTCTTCCCTCTACGCCCTGCCTACGTACACTAACGCACAGCTTCCCACTCACATCTCTATAAACTTTCTTTGTATTTGCTACCCTTCACACTATAGCAGAAGGGAATCTTAAAATGCTTTTTTTTTTCCCATAGGGAAGGCCTTCAGAGCTAGGAAAAGATATTTTAATGCATCTCAGAGCCTGAGCTGCCATGGTATGGGCTGCACAGAGAAGCAAGCACACCACACATGCTGAAAATCACAGTCTGGCTGAGTGGAGGGGGTTCCCACTGCATGCTCTGTGCATGCCTATTCCTGGAAAACCTGTGAATTTTCTGATGAAAAGCCATTTGGAAGGCTGCGAGAAACATTTGTCTCCTTATTTCTCTTCTTTGGAGAGGGTAGACAGCAGCACCGATGGTCCTGTACTGATGACAGCCTAATTACCCACTCAGAGCAGGGTGCAGCCAGGGACAGTAAAACCCACACGAGCTAGTGGAGGAGCAGTTTTCTACTTACATCCCAAGATCTTGGAGCACTCACAACAGAGAAGATTATCCATGAGCTTGCCACAGTCTTCTTATGAGGAATATTGATCCATTTTCTTTTGCTGAGTTTAAGCTTGGTTTTTTCCTGTTTGGAAAGGCAGGACTGGGCCCATTAACTTAAGTAGAATTTGTCTAAGTTGAGGAAAAAATGTGACTCAAACTTTCCCATTGATAGACCTTCAGCTAAACTCCAAGATTTGATCTGCTAAACATCTAGCAATTACCTATCTAATTACCTACTTGCTTATCTTTAGATAAAAACAACTTTTTAATTTTATTTAGCATTTTCCTGTTACTGAATATCTTCTCATTAGTGAGTAGTGAATAGCTGTACACACAAAAACCTGCTTTCACATATCCAGATTGCTTCCTTCCCACTATAAATGGACATTTAGCATAGCTATTTGTAGTAGATAGCTGTACTGTATCTGTATGTAGAAAGGAGCAAGATTGGTAATACAGCCATTGAGAGTGTATTATTGTATTGGGCTTTTCTTTGGTTTCTACTTTCAAATAGCTTTATTCTTAAAGAATATGGAAGTAATGTTTTCAGCAAGTTGCCAATTTCTATATGGAAGGAAAATTCCTTTTTCAGCCCCAGTGCTGACCTGCCCTTTCTAGTCACCAAGAAAAATACTTTCATTCATGAAAAGCACATAAAAAGGCTTTAAATCCTACCATTTTTGTAATGATATGCTGAATGCTGTGAAAGCAAATTGCCCTATGAATCCTAATTAATTGGAAATCAGGTCCACAATTCACCTCGGCTGTAAAAATCAGAATATCTTCTAAGATATAATAGATGTGCAGCATCTTTTTTATATGCTTTCTGTTTCGTGAGTCCTTGAACTTTGTGTTTGTGTGCTTTCTTCACCAACTGTGAAAATTCAAGGGTTTTTTCCTTTAACTGGAGAGGTTTTGCAAGCCTCATGAGATGAGCTTTAAGAAAAACATAATGCATTGCAGAAGTGTAATAAATAGCAATCATTGGCAGCACTAGATTATTCCTCCCTCTAGTGGCTGGCTGGCTCCAGGGAGAATAAATTGAGTTCTTTATTAACATCTCGAGGAATTATTCCATTAGCTTACCTACTGGGAACTTACTTTTTTCAGGCTAGCATCCTCCAGCTCCCTGCCTGCTTGGTAATCCATGGAGCCTCTGTGCACACGTCCGTGAATATATTACGTGACCAGCCTTTCGATTTTTCAAGGCCACCTCTCTACAGTGTTCTCAAGCTTTTCCAGTCCCTTCTGTACATTATGTTACATGATTCCCAGCAGCAGTCACGTAAAGAAGGTCACCCCACTTCTATTTCATTTCTGTGGCTCCACATGGTACATTACACCAATTCCAGGTAATTTATCACAGCTGATCTCTAATGTATGCTAAACTGAAAAAGTGATGAATTTGAGGCAGCTTAGTTTCTCTAGTCATGGTGCAATACTGGGAACTGTGTTTGGACAGTGCGCAGGATATTAGTGCTTCCTCCATCTACCTGGATGTGTCAACGCATCCGGGGGCAGTAGGCAGCTCAGGCATGTTCATGTCATTAAGAGAGACCAAACACATCCCTTCATGGGTAGTTCAGGAAAATGTAAAGGTGTTGCAGAGATGGAATGCTCCACTTAATTTTGCCTACAGCAACCCCTATCTACTTAGTCAGAGGGACAATATTCAGTGGGTTGACAAATTGGCCCTTACCTGGCACATCAGAGGAGAAGCCAGAGTCCCAGGACGCTGAGCAGACCTTCGAAGGTGGCCCTGTGCATCCCACCTGCATGCCAAGACATGCTGGTGTTCAAACATCATCACACAGGTCTCTGCCCTGTTGCTCCTGACAATAAGAAATGGATTAATATATTATCACAATGTTGCAGTTTTCCTAATCAAGGTGACAACAAATCTGAGCAGTAAAAATAGCTGCTATAAGTACAACAGCCATTTAAGGAAGAGGTCATCTAAGGAAAAGGGTACTTACTCATACAACTCAATTGAATTATGTAACTTCAGGGCAAAATTGCAGCCCCCACCTCCCCTCCCCCAAGAGTTGTTAAGCTTGAGA
This sequence comes from Ciconia boyciana, assembly GCF_034638445.1. NCBI lineage: Eukaryota > Metazoa > Chordata > Aves > Ciconiiformes > Ciconiidae > Ciconia > Ciconia boyciana. The sequence continues at coordinate 54,680,123 of NC_132935.1, read as the reverse complement.
AAGTAATATAGGTTTCATTACCCTTTGCTTACAATTGACATTTTAGGCATTAAACTTTTCCATAGCTCACTGAAGTTTTATTAGGCTGGAGATCTTTTCAAGGAGTTCTGTCTTACCTCAGTAAAACCATTGACTTGAGATGATATCGTAAATCACCATCCATAGTCAATAATGGTTTTAATTGAAAAATGCATTTCTTCTGAAGTAGCTTTTGACCATCACACCAAACACTCTTTACTCTTTATTAACCAGCTATTCCACTTTATATACAATATCTGTCTCTGGGGCTGAAGTTTATTATTTCAGTCGTTCTGTCACCTTTGCCTCCAGTAATATAATAAAAATACAGTGCTGTTATTCTCTTCCATCGAAGAAACTCAGTCATGTTTGCTAACTTTAATTCAGCATCACAAAGCCACCTGAGAGGTGCTGTAGGGAAGTATTAACATACCTGTTTGCTGAGCCTGAGAGTTTATATGACTTCTCCTCCAGGTCACACAGCAAATTTCTGTCAACACTGAAATCCGAAACCATGAGCAACAGTCCATTGCTCATGGTTTTAAATGCCAGGTAGAAATTATTTATCAGAAAATTTTAATCTTTCCTTTTTTTTCTCTGTTATGGTGTTTTAAACAAAAACATAGATATCCAGATATTTTCATCTTCTGAGTAGGACAGAAGACCATCTTCAGCTTCACCATGTATCCTATCATTATGTTTTGAAAAGGAGAGAGTTTTTTCTTAACTCATTCACAGGTGGTTGGTTGGCCTATGATTTATACAGGATAGACCACACACTATTAATCAGTCCTCTGTAAGGAACTAGCTTTATTCCTTTCCCTATGCAAACACAGAAGTTTGGGAACTTTTTCTCTTTTTCATCTGAACTTGCTGAATTTTTTTGCTTTACTTTTTCTTTGGAAAAGAGCAGTGTCCCAATTCAGTAAAGCATACATTTTAATTCTAAGTATGACAACTAAATTCAAATTAATATTTGGAAATACTTAATAATGCCTACTATTACAGGACAAGAGACCAGCTGACTTTCTCAGGAGTTAAAGGCTTTCTTCCTTTAAAATGAAGTGCAAAACTCCTTTGAAGAACTTCAACCCTGAACAGCATCCACTCTTCAGAAATATTTTTTACATCCTCATTGTCTCTATCTGAATCATTGCACTTGACACTAAATGCATGATGAATGGCATGATAATGGGTTCTCCATTCCTTTAGTCCCAGACCCAAATAAGTGTTTCAGGGCATTTCTTTTTCATGGGGTTAAAAGATACCTATTTTAAATACTTAAAAAAAAAAAATCCCTTTCAGTCCCCAGCTGGGTTTGGCACTATTATGCAGCTTCTCAAGACATTTTTTTCCTTTGTTCTCTCATACTCCAAAATATAATTAATTCTGCTTTATCAGGATTCATTCTGTACAAGTTTGGGCCAATGATAGCCTGTAACACAGAAGGCATCTGTTTTTAAAAAAAGGAAAAAAAGATCTAAAAATGTGTGCTAAGCATAACTTTACATCTTCTGAGCAAACTTCTGTTTATCGGAAAAGTTTTCATAATGGAAATCAACTGCAGACTTCCACCGTGAGGTATTCAGTGCTTTGGCCCTATTTATAAAACCATTGACAAGCCAACTTGCCCAGACCACAATATATTTCACACATACCTGAAATAACAGGCTATCACTTCATGTTGTATCTCAGTACAGCAGACAAGTCTTTTTGTAATCACTGCAAAACAAAACTGGAAAGACTGGAATGGAAAGAGAGTTATAAAATACACATGGACAGCTGTTTTTTTTTTAATTATCTGGGTGTCTTTTGAGGGATTTTTTTTGATGTAAAAGCACCTGAAGGGAAAATGATATCAGCTTCTTTTTTCTGAGGAATAGCTCTGGTAAAGTTACATGGAGGGAAAGTCTCCCTCCTCCTGGGGTGTCACTTTTGCTGCGAGATATCTGTGATAAAAGGGAAAATCTCCCAGAGCAGCAGAGACTGCTGCCCAGAGAATCAGTAGAGAATTTGCCAGAAACACTACTGCACGCCATTATTTTTTCATTTACTTCTATTCCTGACATTACTTTAAATAAAATTATAGAAGAAAAGTTAGTATTGCCAGCTTCTTTGGTATGACAGGAGAAGTTGCAGGGTTTTGTCTTAGTCAGTGATTAACTCTATTTGAACAGTTTCCCCCAAAACCTTTGCTTTTTTTTTATCAGGAAGGGATCACTGCAAGTCATATCTGAGCTCCAAGCTATACTTATCCAGACACAGCTCGAGAAACTGGCTGAAGAGTTATCCAGGAGGTCACTGCTCTGTCTTCTCACCCCTCTTTCAACCCCTATGCTGTCAGTAGTAGCTTGGATTTCAAGTCACCACTTCCCCAGTGTCTGCAGAGAAACAAAATGTAGTAAGTTACAAGTACTTGCTTAGAAAAGAAGAAAAAGCAGTCTTCTCTTCAGGCACTTTAAAGTGCTTAGTGTTCTTCGAATACAAACCAGCTAAAATAGAGGATACTGAAATAGCCACTTAGTAAGAGCACACGTATGATCTTTCAAAATGAACCCATCAAGAGAGAAGAGGTGAGAAAATCCACAGTCACCACCAGCACATATTACAGTCCAGGTGAACATTTTGCAGGTGTTTATCAAGAAATAATGTGTGCCCACAGCAGGTGAGATACTCAAAGTATTTGCCACGTAGTATGCTTGGCCCTGTATCGAATCTTGCTTTCTCAAACATTCATTTGGAGGTAGTGCTGTTACTCAGATATGTAAGAAGGTGAGCTCAGGCCCTTAGCTTGGGATTTTTCTCTTCTCCCTTATACAGTTACTAGCCTACCCTCCTCATTGCTTTAAAATGTACTTGCTATTCAGAGTTCTCCAATAGTTTGGTTTGTGTTGCACATCTGTACAGCTGGTGTTGAATCTGCTTTTTTTTTTTTTTGTAGTAGGTATCTGAAACTTTTGAAATGGCAGAAGACTGAATAGGAAGTGGAAAAATGCTGCATATGTAAAATGCATTTTTTGAAAATGCAGGTGGCTGCTTATTTATGTGAAGGTTTTGGAGTAACGGTGTTGACTTGCAAAACTAAGATGCGTTCCTAATCTCACTGGGAGATGTTTATACAGATCTAGCCCAGATGTTTGGAAATGTCTTTCTGAACTAGGTGACTCAGAAGTAGGCACGTGGCAGGGCTTGCAGGCTCATGGCCATGAAGTGTGTGGGTGACCATCACCTGGTTTCAGGTCCATGTGGAGCTGAGGACACTGAACACTGAAAATGCATTGCAATTTGTCAGGAAAAATTGCTCTTAAATAAACACTGCAGTGACATTCAACAGCAAATACTTTTTTAGTATTTACTAGAAAACATTATTTGTAGATAAATACTGCCCAATATTGTATCTCAAAGTAGCACAGGAGGACTTTCAGTTACGGGAAGTCTGCCCAGAAGATGCCTTTTAGCTGAGCTGGAGCGCTATCCTCCCACTCCCGGGAGCAAGCCAGAGCTCCTGCATAAATCGTGGTGCTAAGCAGGGAGGGCTGGTTGTGCAGCCAGCTCAGCACACGGCCGGGTGACATTCCTGAAAAGTAACTGCTTTCCTCCTGCGGTTTGGCAGAGAGCTGTAATTCTTGGTTTTTCCCACTGGCAGAATTAATCAAAATTTTAATGTATGAATGGGGGAGACCTGAAAATTAAATTAAGCAGGTGAGGTCCAAGCTTGTGGAGACTGATTTTTGTAGAATAGCACAAGGACTGCAGTGGGGAATATCTTGATCCCAGATACCCTGAGGTTAAAAAAAGAAAGCTGTCTGACAGTATTCTGAGTAGGAGTAAGCTTAATACAGACTGAGACTCAAACTTCAGTTCTCGCCACTAATGTGTCAGGAAGTGTAGATATGCAGGTGTGCAAGAGGATGTTTTGAGTGTGTTACCAGACACCCAAGAGGAGGAAAATGACAGTGTGATTTGACCCACTTATGATAACAGCAGCAATAAGAGAAGCAGGGGTGAAGCGGTCCATGTCCGATGCCAAAACCTGTGCCTGAGTGGACCTGGAGGCATCTCCTTCCCTCCTTCTTGGAGGGCTTGCCCTCAAACACATACTCTCAGGTGGCTGGCTGGCAGACCAAAATGCTTGAGTTACTAAAATAAGAGTTTAATCTGAGCAGACTGTGGATGATTTTTGAGTCTTACTAGAGGGGAGAGGTGGCACAGAATTATTTAGTTTGGAAAAGACCTTTAAGATCATCAAGTCCAACTGTCCACCTAGCACTGCCAAGTCCACCACTAAGCCATGTCCATAAGCACCACATCCACACATCTTTTAAATACCTCCAGGGATGGTGACTCAACCACTTCCCTGGGCAGCCTGTTTGACAACCCTTTCAGTGAAGAAATTTTTCCTAATATCCAATCTAAACCTCCCCTGGCACAACTGGAGACCATTTCCTCTCCTCCTACCGCTTGTTACTTGGGAAAAGAGACCAACACCCACCTCGCTACAACCTCCTTTCAGGTAGTTGTAGAGAGCAATAAGGTCTCCCCTCAGCCTCCTTTTCTCCAGGCTAAACGACCCCAGTTCCCTCACCCGCTCCTCATAACACTTCTGCTCTAGACCCTTCACCAGCTTCGTTGCCCTTCTCTGGACACGCTCCAGCACCTCAATATCTCTCTTGTAGTGAAGCGCCCAAAACTGAACACCGTATTTGAGGTGCGGCCTCACCAGTGCCAAGTACAGGGGGACAATCACTTCCCTAGTCCTGCTGGCCACACTATTCCTGATACAAGCCAGGATGCTATTGGCCTTCTTGGCCACCTGGGCACACTGCTGGCTCATATTCAGCTGGCTGTCGGCCAACACCCCCGGGTCCTTTTCTGCTGGGCAGCTTTCCAGCCACTCTTCCCCAAGCCTGTAGCATTGCATGGGGTTGCTGTGACCCAAGTGCAGGACCTAGCACTTGGCCTTATTGAACCTCATACAATTGGCCTCGGCCCATCGATCCAGCCTGTCCAGATCCCTCTGTAGAGCCTTCCTACCCTCAAGCAGATCAACTCTCCCACCCAACTTGGCGTTGTCTGCAAACTTACTGAGGATGCACTCGATCCTTGTCCAGATCATTGATAAAGATATTAAACAGAACTGGCCCCAACACAGAGCCCTGGGGAACACCACTTGTGACTGGCCACCAACTGGATTTAACTCCATTCACCACCACTCTTTGGGCCCGGCCATCCAGCCAGTTTTTCACCCAGCGAAGAGTACGCCCATCCAAGCCATGAGCAGCCAGTTTCTCCAGGAGAATGCTGTGGGAAATGGTGTCAAAGGCTTTACTAAAGTCTAGGCAGACAACATCCACAGCCTTTCCCTCATCCACTAGGCGGGTCACCTTATCGTAGGAGATCAGGTTGGTCAAGCAGGACCTGCCCTTCATAAACCCATGCTGGCTGGGCCTGATCACCTGGTTGTCCTGTACGTGCCATGTGATGGCACTCAAGATGATCTGCTCCATAACCTTCCCCAGCACTGAGGTCAGACTGACAGGCTTGTAGTTCCCCAGATCCTCCTTCCAGCCCTTCTTGTAGATGGGCATCACATTTGTTAATCTCCAGTCAACTGGGACCTCCTCGGTTAGCCAGGACTGCTGATAAAGGATGGAAAGTGGCTTGGTGAGCACTTCTGCAAGCTCCCTCAGTACCCTTGGGTGGATCCCATCCAGCCCCATAGACTTGTGTGTGTCTAAGTGCTTTAGCAGGTCGCTAACCACTGAAGTAACCAAGAACGTAACGTGATGTGGGATCAGGTGAGTGAGCCTGGCCTCGCCAAGGGAGCTGAAGGAGCCTTCTGCAGGAAGGAGGGTTTGACTTTTGTGCCAGCAAAGAGAGAGTTCATCAAAGCAGTGGTGGAGGGCTTTAATAGGGAGGGCACCAAAGGGTTCATCCTCACCCCAACATGGGCCAAAGGCCTCCAGGCAGGGCTGCAGGCATGGCTGACCTGCTCAGGGCCTCCGGCAGTGTTCGTTCTTCATTCGTTCTTACCTGATACAAGGCAAGAGCTTTTCCAGCAGCACTTGTTCCAGGGATTATTAGTGCCAGCCCAAAGGAGACTCGTGCTGAAAAAGGCAAGAGCCTTGTGTCACACATTTGGTCTAGGTTCAGACATCTTTTCCTCAAGCAAGAATCTCCAAAAACCCTTTTAAGCATGTACTCAGTAAGATTGGCAATCAGGGACATGAAGGCCCACAGCTTTCCTCAGAGGGTCTTCTGAGAGGAAAGCTAGTCTTCTCAAGCTGGGCGCTCTTGACGATGTTATATCTTACCCTGCTATGTGTGACAAGAGAGGATGCAAAACAAAAATTGTGTGTTGTTGTACAGAAATGGCTTACCCTGGCATCACTGGGTTGAACTGGTTCATCTGGGTTGAACTGTTTCTACGCTTCAGCATCTCTTTTCACTCTCCAGGGTGGAACAGAAGAGAGCTCACAACTATTCCCCCCACAAACACCCCCACATGGGAATCAGCACCGCATGTAGACCAGATTTCTGATTAAAGAGAATTGTATAATGTCTGTCTGCATCATCTTCCATCTGCTTCTCTTACCAACTCAACTGCATATGGCATTATGGCTTCTGTGCTGTCTAGAAAGCAGGGAGAAGATACAGCACATCAATGGCAAGGGAAAGGTTCCTTCAATTCATTAGCCTATTTTTTTTGATTGTACACAGCACCTGAGAGGATCTTTGAAATAAGGGGGAAGCTTTGTTTTGATGTGTATGTGAATTTTTATGCAGTAGTGAGCTTTGTTTGCTAACATTTTAACACTTATTAAGGGCTAAAGATGCTCTTGAAACATGGTCATACAACCTCAGCACCCCCACATCCCAAAAAGAAATAAAACAACCCAATGATTCCGTGTTCTTTGAGAGGGAAGCAGGATTGTAATAAAATCACAAAGAAGTGGTTTCATGGCTGATTCTGAAGCTGGCATAGCCAGACGTGAAGAGTTTTAAAAGGGACTGGGCTTTTTAGAAGCATTTGCTACTAAAAAATGTTGATCCAGTTCCTGCTGCCCTCTATCAAACAAACAGGAGCTCTCTGGCAGGACACCATGTGCTTACTGAAAAAACCCACAACAGCTGGAGATAGACATGTTGGAGAGCTACGTGACACCAAACTGTGTGAACTTCTGGATTTTTTTTTTTTTTTTGAGTGCTTTCCTCTAGAAGTGCTTTCCTCCTGCAGCCCTACCAGAATCTGTAAAATCAGGCAGAGAGACAAATACACTGTACTGCAATTTCTGCCTTTTCTCACGCTGTGACAAACCCTGTGACACTGGCATGTCCCACACAGCTTTGTGGTATGTGTTGGCTGGTCCATGCAGTGAGGATGATTTGTAGTCTGATCAGTTGAATCTTTTATAACGCAAGAGGAAGCAGGTGCCAATTTTGTGCTGATAACATTGAATTGCTCTTCAGCAGATGAGCTTTTTCTGGCTGTCTCCAAGTTTTAGATTTTTCTTTCTCACACTTGGCTCTTTAGCAACTCACTAAGGACTTGAAGAGAGGTTTTTATTATTTTTTTCTAGCTTCAAGGTAGGAAATCCCCATGAGGAGGTTCACTTGATTATAAACAAAAACAGAAAAGGACATCTTCAAAACCTGGAAAAATCCCTGGTGAGGGGGAAGAATGCTCAAAACTGTTGATGTGCTGCCCTTGTCTCTGTCGGTAGCATGACAGATTTGTGTTCGCTGCATTGAAAATGCAGCAGAACATAGGTGCCAACGTGATCAAATTACCCCAGCCTGGTGACCCGTACCATGACCGGGATCAGACAGATGCACTTGAATGACTTTGTTCTGTACATGTTCCTCCCTGATGTCCTTCAGTGTTTGTCTTGTGTCAGACTGCACTGGATTATTCTACCTTCTAGCAACACTAAAATGCAAATAAATTAAGCACAGAAATGTGCGTTGGATGTGCCCACCAGCCACACTGGAGGTGGGGCATTCAGCCTAGGATAATTAAGCCCCAGGGAACTAAGCTGTCCGTTGTAGGCTACAAAAAGGAGAGCTGGGATATTTAGCAACAGTGGTGGTTTTGAGGTTTATTTTTTCTTGGTTTGGGGTTATGTGTGGTGTGTTGTTGGGGGCTTTCTGTTTGTTTGAAGGCAAAGTTTAGCACACTCCTCTGCTGGCTTACAGAAGTATTCAGGACATGTTTCTGGTCTTTCACTTTATTCTGCTTTGTCATCTTCTGTTGGCATAGCATAGTACCCGTCTGGCACAACACTGCGCTTTGTGCTATGAATCTGAATGCTGAACTTGCAGAAGACAATACAGTCTTAGGACTATTTTTCATTGTAATGCTTTTTTATATTGTGTCTGGCCTAAAGGGGAAAGAAAGCAGCTATCGTCAGTCTTGTCTCTCCTTTTTTTCATTCAGAAATGAAATGTAATAAATGAAAGTGTTTTTCATAAAGAGCACATATACAACAGAGTGCATTGTGCTTTCCTAAATTAAAAGGAAATATTTGAAACTAAACTTGCCTGTTCTTGTAAATCCCTGTTGTCTACCTTATCTTTGGCATTTGAAAGGCATTTTGAAGGAAAAGAAACTCTTCCAGGAATATATTCAAAGCTATTTCACTTTTAATCTGCTAACACTGTGTTTCAAACCCTTTAATATATTTGAGTGAACTAAATTATGGCCAGCATATACAAGTCAGAAATGACAAGGCAGTATGTAAAGACAGTGTATTGCTTTCCTTCGCCCGTCATTCATCCTGGACCATCATCTGAGCCTGGCATTAGGCTAAAACTATTTCCTTCCTCTGTCTCAGACTTCCCTGTACAAACCAGAGCAAATCAGCTAAGCCTAGCTCCTCCCATGCTTACCTACACTGACCAACTCCTTACTCTGCAGATAGTCAGTTAAGCAAATTAGGGACCAAAACATGTTTCCATCTGAATTAAGACTGCGTAAATACAAACACATCTGTAAGAGCTGGTTAAAAGTATTTATTAACATGCATGTTGCAACAGTGGTAGTGGTGATTAGGTGTATGCATTTTAAATCTTTTCATTTCTATATTTCAATGAAAACAGGAGAATCAGCCTCAGTATGTCTGAAATGTGCAGAGCAGAAACCAAAGGGCGGTATGCAAAGGTAGCTTAAAGAGTTCATTTACACACCTACATGATCTTCTGGTTTAGGTCCTTCACTAAAACATGTTTTCAGCTTAAATGAACACTCTCCTGCCTCTCAGAGCCCCTCACGGGCTTTCAGTAGCATTTTGCCTTCACAGGCAGGGTACCTCAATCTTCCCTGAGACACTTGCCTTCCTTTACCCAGGGGAGCCTTTGTTTCTCCACCGGGACTCAGCAGACTCCATTTCCTCACACCTCAGCACAGGGCTGGCTCCTTTTCTGGTCAATCCCCTTGGGACACCCACCAACAGCAGCCGGCAGAGTGGCAGAAACCCAAAGCCCTCATCTTCTCCTGGTATCTCTTGCTGTGGTTCTTGGGAAGCATGTCTAGCAGTGCTGCTCCTCCCGCCCCATGCACTATCGGTGTCTTGCCATTGTGGCTGTGCTCCCATCCTTTGGGGTGAGGTCTGGGGCAAGGGGAAAAAAGGATGGTGCAGCCGGTTTGGGGACCTGCCACCTGTGAACACAGCATGTTGCCTTAGGGGACAGCCCAGCCCCAAAGCATGCCTGGCTCCCCATGCCCACTGCAAGCTCCCTGAATGCTGCTTCAACCAACATCATCACATCGTGTATCCACAAGGGACTAGAAGCCTCACAGGCAAAATCTCTCTTTTACCTTAGAAGTAAGGATGAGCTGTGTATAAGCCCCTCTGAAAGGTCTCTGGCGCTGAGTTCAGGGCTACCCTTCAGCACTTGTCCCATGTCACACCAGCAGGCACTGCACAACAGAAATGATGCAGCATGCTTGAGGAGCTTGTTCAAGGTCTTTAATAATTCACATCCTCCTTCTGCCAATTAATATATCCAATGCAGTGAGTGGAGCTAACAGACCATTTTGTATTGGCCAAAGAGCTGTCCCAAAGTCTCAGTCCCTTGTCTGTCATACTTAGTTGTGGAAATTATGATGGTACAAACAGAAGTTTAGGTAATGCAAGATAAATAGAAGATGGAGTTGAACTCTTAAGGAAGAAAATAATATTTTCATTTACAGGTTACTGGTAATAGTAACTCTGAGAAAATAAATTAGACATTCAGATCTTCCCCTGTCATACATAGGCAGATTTATTCCTAAATGGAATGTTTTTAAAATTTCCAGTGGCATTTCAGCTGTTCATTAAAGTGTACTGTAGAACATAGTGACGATTTATTACACAGCTATAAAAGCAGTAGTAATCATTATAAATGCAAACCTTCAGATGTTTCTTTGTCTATGCTTTAAATCCTTTTTCTTTTTTTTTTCTCCCCATCACTACATCTAGTGAAACAGTGATTGTAGTGATCAGTAAGTAAGGAGGCACCTCCTTCAACGGCTGCCAATATCCTAGTCTGTTTTGTACAACAGGTGGGAGGTATGTGCAGGCTAAGATAAGTAGCCACCTGTAAAATATGGTTCTAGATATGTGCCAGACTGGCCAGTTTTATAGTCAGGAACAAAACTAGTCAGCAAAAGAAGGCAGCTGTGCTGACCACCCATCTCTGAAACAACAGGGAAACACTTACTCTCATGGATGGATGCCCTTGTTTCGAGCCAAGTTGGGAAAACGTTGTTACGCAACACTAATGCATACAGAAAATTAATTTCTATACCTTTTGTGATGGCTTTCCATGACACTTAGAGCATCTCATCTGATCTGGCTGCTACAGCAAAATCTTGCTGCTATGGGTACCTGCATCTTGCCATATTGGTTCCAACCTTTAAAGGGCACCTGCCTCAGCACTTGCACATTTCTGTCTGGCAACACCTGTGGGCTGAATTTGGTGATGTGCTGCAGTCTTCTTGTGAGCTCAGCTAATCAGCGAACAGTGACAGCCCCAGGTGACGTATTTGACTAACTGGCAGCTAATCAAGCATATTTGAATTTTGCATGTCACATATTGGCAACAAACTGTTCACAACATATTCATAAAATACATTTTGAATTAATTTAAGAAATGCATTTCAAGCAATGCTCATCAGTTTACAGATCTGCAGGGTGGTGAAGTAGCTCGCAGGCATCTGAAAAATTGTCTGTTGAATGATTCATTCTATTTTATCTTTTTTTAAATTTTATTTCTTTATTTTTTTATCAAATAACAGACAAGAATTTTTTTCCAAGAGTCCCATGGTTAGTGTTAGTTATCAAAATGTTGTAGCTAACCACTCGTAACAGGTACTTTTTCATCATTTTCTCTTCCTTTTTTTGAGTTTGGAACACCACTAATTATGATGTCTAAAACGCTTTCTACTTTTGTCATGTGGAATCGAATGGCATAAGGAGTCAAAGTGTATGAATATGGCTGCTGTGAGTATTGCACCATATGCACAGTGAAAATGGCAAGCAAAGGCTTTATCTTCATCTTGTGACAGGAATATTGAATAATTAGCATAAGTTTACCTATTTTTATTAGTCAGGTAATTAGCCGCCAGAGAATACGGTGTTGTAGAGATGACCTAGATTTCATTACAGTATTGTACCATTCAGAAAGAGACCCAGTTTCTGAACTACTTAGGTGTGCGATTACACAATGGAATTGTCCTCCTAAAATACGTTGACAATTACCAGAATTGTGCATGCCACTGGGAAATTGCTCATACTAATTACCATCGTTAGCTACTTGAATACAAAATATCTGCAAATGATTGAGGAATTAGACATAAAATGGATTCTCTTCTTTCAGGTCAGCTGTGCATGTATTTCTAAAGACTAGAGGACCAAGATTAAGCCTGTAATTAGGTTACAGATTTTGCATTCATATACCTGCAAATATCCATGAGAGATTTACATTTAAAAATGGAAAATGTAGTTAATATTTTAATTTGTTTACTTCGTAATACTTGGAGAATATTAAAGATATTCCAATAAAAATTTTGAAGAATCGCCCTTTCAAGACTTTATCCATTAATTAATTGTTTAAAAAGAAATATCCCCGAAATGAGTTGTATTGCATAAGAGGCATGACATGGATCACTTTTTGTGACTCACATCTTTATAGGATGCCTCAGATTGCAAAAACAGCACTTAGCCAGCATTTTCAGAAGATAAAACATCTCGCAGGTGGATTGTAGCTACACATTATAACCTTTGCTAGTTGTCTCTAAGCACATATGGCAGAAGTACTGCAGTTTGTGCACGTTATCTATTGGGTGTTTTTTGTTTGTTTCTGACTACTTGTGCATCTCATCTGTCACTGGTATTGGGGGAAATGTTACCACTTCAGAAATACAGCTGTGGTTTTTAAACTTCTAATTTGACATCCATTCATGTAAAGCTACTTTCCTGGCCTACATTTTCTCAACTTCCAGCTTAAGCCAGGAATAAAATAAACTTTAAAGCACATCAAACCTTACCAGGTGCCCCAAGTTCTTGGAATGATTTCCCAGGTTAAGATGTACTATGAATGTATTTGCATGTTGTGTATGATCTGCCTACCCTATTTGCCCACACACCCTTGAAAGCTCCGTGAGAAGCAGTCCCGTTACACGGGTACGTACATGGGTGTCAGAGTCACAGCACCAGCAGGTCTGATCAGCACCAGGTTTTCACAGAGGAACAACCCTTTAGAGGAATAGAGCCCCTATGGTTCCTACAAACTGCATTTCAAGAAGTGGGTGTTCAGCTGATGCGTTTAGAATCATGCAGCCAATCTTACTATTGGGCCTCTCCTTTCTTTACCCCACTCCTGGTGAGGTCATTTAGATTTGGTGAAATATCTGTTTTCTTTTTTTTTCTTTTGTTCTTTCTTCGCAAACCTCCCAGGATATCCAGTGAACACTCGCCAAAGCTTCAGATTCGGAGCCACAGTTACCTGAGGGCAGTGAGCGAAGTCTCCATCAACAGGAGCCTGGACAGCCTGGACCCTGCGGGACTGCTGACGTCCCCCAAGTTCCGCTCCCGCAATGAGAGCTACATGAGAGCCATGAGCACCATCAGTCAGGTGGGTGACCCACACCTGCGGCGGCCCGGAGGGTGGACACCGGCTGAGCCCTTGCAATAGAAGAAACTTGATTTTGCTTTAAGTGGAATCAGGCTGTTGCATGCCCTGTATTTTCAAAACGTTTTTTAAGAAAACAGAAATGTTTTCACACAATCTTGTTTTTGAGAGGGTAACATTTGATAATGCCATAACCTGCCCTTTGCAAATGGATGAGTGGCACAACATGCAATTCATTTGAAGGAGCAGTCTAATCTTTTATTTTTATTTTCCAGAACCAGCTGCTCATCAAAAGTGTGTTTAAACAGGGTTCTCTTAAGGATCTTGTGCTTAGTACCTGAAATCAAATTTTTTGGAATGCCTCCAAAAAAAAACCATGTTCACATGCTGAGTGAGATGCTACAGGAAAATTAAGTCCATAGTATTTTTCGTTCACAATTTTATTAGTATTTTATTAGAATTTTTAAAGCTTTATTTATACTATTGTATACATTCTTAACCCCAGGCACTTCTGAACTTTTCATCTATATAGTACAAATGTCATAGTATATATATTAAGTGCAAAGGTATTATTGCCCTGAAATTCTGTAAGATCTCTTCATGCTCATTCTAAACTAGAAAAAAAAAAAAGGCTGCTGTGACACATTCCATTTATGTGTTTTAGCATCATAAAATAGCCTGTCCTTGCATACAGCATGCTTGTACAGTTGAATTGGTCAGGGACAGATCTGAAAGAAATGCAAAAGTGCCAGCACTCCACAGGGCAGTGGGCCAGTAGTTCATCTGCTAAACCCTGTAGCTCCTTGGTATGATTTTTGGCTTCTTTGCTTAAGTGGATCATTTGGATAAATCACTTGGATAAAAGAATTTTCTTACACTAGTCCAGAAGTGCAGCAGGGTAGGATTTGTGGTGCCAAATACTAGCCCTTTATTATTGGCATGCCAACTCATTGCAATGTCAAAAAAAGCGCGTGACATCATTGATGCCAGGACTTCAGCTGTGGCCCTAACAAATATATGTGCTGTTCAGAATGGAGCTATAGTTTGAATTTCTGCAGTATTCTATATTCTAATACCTCACAGTATTCACCTGTGTATTTTATAGCGTGGCACTTTGCATAGGGTATGGGCTGATGCTCTAGAAAGACAGTCAGGATGTATCTAGGAGGAAACAGCACTGAAATTCAGGTGTCAGAGGCAATTACATGAACATTAGGTTAGGTTACTTATTTAGCTGGACCCCTAACACTTATACAAAGCAGTCTGCCAAAGAGTGAGTGTTATTTGCCAATATGAAGAAGTTGGGGTTTTTTTAAAAAAAGTATTAATTCAGAGATATTTATTTGGGGATATACTGTACCATTGGGGATTATCCTGTACCATTATAGGATTGTTGTTTATGATGTGCTATCCACTACTCTTCCATGCTCTTTTAAGCAGTGTCCCTTTGAAAAAATATGTTCTACTCTTTGAGATTTCCCTTTTCATTTATGTGTACAAATAAGCGGCATAATGTTTTCCTTCGTAAAATTAATCCTGGAAAAAAAATTATAATTTTTTTTTACCCCACCCTAACACAGTCTTATCTTCTCTTGCAATCTTGGCCTTTTGATGCTTGAAAACTAACAAAATCCTTAAGTGATGGTTTCCATGTGCATATTTCCTACAGTGATAATTACTGTGCTTTAATGCCAAGCTCAGGGCTCTATTCTCAGTTTAGAAACATGAGCATCCATTACTAATTAAGCCAAGGTAAATGGTTTCCAGGTTTGTAAGACCTGCATGCTTTTGAATGGTCTTTAACCTGCATGAGTGCAAGTCTTTGTCACCACCTCGTGTCTGCTCCACAAAGGGTCTAAAAGAGAGATTCCCTTGCATCTCTTACCCTCAACCCAAGGAATCAACCTAGAGATGTAGTTATACAAACATTTTTTCCCTGCAACAAAGCTGGTTCCCTTATCAGCCTCCCCTTCCCAACTTCTACCCTGGAGCTTCCCAACCCCTCAGGTTTATCACAGTGATTGCCTGTGGGTTGCATTATGTACTGGGGTTAAGCTGACCCTTTTTTTTTTCTCACCTCCCCAAAGAGTGATTTTTGGTTTTCAATGTAATGGTCATAATGGCCAGAGATTCAACCTCTGCTGTGGGCCCAGGGCGAGATAAACCAGATGCTGCTATGAGGACTCCTAGCTTCCCACCAGTCTCAGCAGGAACCAAGAACCTAAACTCTGCTGAATCTCTGCCCAAAGCCTCTGTCTCTCCTTTTTGTACAATATTTTTTTCCCCCTAACAATTGTTGTTTTGTAAAATGGGACGTGTTTATGTGCCATTCACCTGTTCTTCATGTGTGAAGGGATCTTCTAACAGATGTTGGCCATTGTAGCTTGTGAGTGTTTGTACCGGGTAGGCTGGTGTATGGGATGTACTCAACCTGCCTGGTCTTTGCCTGCAGGTGAGTGAGATGGAGGTGAATGGTCAGTTCGAATCCGTCTGTGAGTCGGTGTTCAGTGAACTCGAGTCTCAGGCAGTGGAGGCACTGGATCTGCCCATGCCAGGCTGCTTCCGCATGAGGAGCCACAGCTACGTCAGAGCCATCGAGAAGGGCTGCTCCCAGGACGATGAGTGCATATCGCTGCGGTCCTCATCTCCCCCACGTACAACCACCACGGTGAGGACCATCCAGAGCAGTACTGGTGAGTAACAAAAAGGGAAATCCAGAGGGGTGGCGGAAAGGGAAGGTACCTTTCTGTGCAGTGCCATCAGATCAACAGTGAGCTCTTCGCTGTCAGACACCAAGCCCATAAGAGAATCTGTGTTTCACCAGGGAGCTGGACAGACTAATCAGCCTAAAACTATGCACGGATCAAGGCTGATGCAGTTGTGGTGCCTCCTATGTCCAAGCTAATTTATTCTGGGCTAAAAGCACATAGAAGAGAAGTTCAAGGTCATCTCTCCTCTCGTTCTCCTTCCCAAAAGAGCAATCACAATTTGGCAAGGCTGAACAAGAAGGCTCTGGGTTAGCAGCTCTGCTGGCTCTTACCAGCAGAGGACGGTCCCTCTGCTGAGTTTTTCTACAAAAATGAGGTGATCTTTGTCTTTTCTAAAAGTTACAAGTTATTAGATGTGTTGTTTAATGGCTCAGAGAGACTGTTACAGCTCTCTAGGCCATATCTCAGAGGTGGGAATGAAGCAGGGAAGAAGAGGTCTGCAAGTCAAAACATGCATATTCACATCCTGCTGTTATTCCTTCCGCAGTTCAAACTATTCAAGCCTTGCAAGAGAGAGAGTTTTCGGTCTAAATGTGAGATTTACAAACCTTCCTTTTAATGTTTGAAGTGGCTTTTCTTTTGGAAATAACCGTGATGAATTCCAGATTCTGTCACCAAAATTAGTGCTTAACAGGAAGAAAAAGCAAGTCAGAAACCAAAATCCAAATCTGCCTCTCTCATTCAGGAACCGTTATGTGTGTGTGCTCTTCCCTGTGGGAGGATGAGAGAGGCCTTCTTTCTTTTTACTTCTCCGCATCCATTCCACTGCTTTACACAAGCTTCATTTACTATTCATATTCATCACTAATATTGACTATTATAAGTATTTCACTGTACCTACTATCTCTTTTCCCGGTTCTTTAATTTCTGTTTTCAGTCCTTTAAACTTTTGCCTATTTGTGTGTTATCTCACAGGTGCAGTTGTTTATACCTTGTAAGTTCCTTATCTCTCACTCCAGTCTTTTTTAAAGCTGCTTGTCAATTGGTTTATGTCGTCAAAGAACACTTTCAGTCCTTTTACCAAAAATGTTCGGCTTAATTCATTATTTTTCTGAAAGTAACAAGTTTAAGTACTGTTGGAAATACATTGGCAGTACATCACAAACATCAAAGCATTTTTAACAAATGCTGCAGAACAGTTCTCATCTAAATCACTAACCGTTAAGAAATGGTATTCACATGACAACATTTCTGCTATAAAAGTAGTTCTTGCGTGCATGCAGGGTTTGCACACACCACAAAGACAGGATTTACATAAGGTACGTGTTACTTCATTGTACGGTATTAGCTTGTCTCGAAAGTATTCTGAGGCAAAAGCTGAAGGATGGGAGTTTTCAGGGATTTTTCTGTGTGCATTTGCCTTTCTTAGATCACCTTGGGTATCCCAGAGTGGTTTTTCAGTTCTTTGAGGATGGCTTTGTTAACATTTTTCCTTTATAAAAATAACTGTAATCATTAATCCAGAAGAGAATAACTCTTTTTTAATTCTCTTTATATAAGAGGTTGTTTCTGTCACTTAGAAAAATGGTGCCTGTGTTTGGGGATGATGGTATATAAATGGAGAAGGTTGGCTATATGTATCAACCAAAACACTTGAAAACCCGAAAGAGGAAAATCATTATTGTAAACTGTCGCTTGTTTATGCTCTTTTTTGTAGTACAACCACAAGTAGAGGCCTGGTCTCTTCTCTGGGTAGCTGTCTTTATTAAAAAATCATATGAACAAACATACGTTATTGAAAAATGTAATCCAGTGGGTCTGTCTTGGGTTACTGCTTCTGTAGTCAGCCCCTTAAAATGCAGAGAGGAATGATTTGCAGCCCTCTCTTTGGATATCCATAGAAGCATTTAAACACCACTGTAGGTTTCCATTTTCTGCTGTGGGAATTTTACTGAGTTACCTTTCCCATTTTTTAATTCTTGGGCTCCTAAGGGCCTATCCCTTGCACTGGTAGCATTTCAGACAACTTGTCTCTTTTACTACCTGACTTACATACCACCATCTGTTTAATGGGGATTAGAGCCGAATTAATTCCATCCAAAAGCATCTATATTGGCTACCTTGCTGTTGCCTGTGGCTGGCTCACAGAAGAGAAATAACATGAAAGGTGTTGTTGATGGTTTCTATTAATATCTGCTTCAATAAAATGGGAAATGGCACAACAGCTAGGCAGATGTGAAGAAAGGAGAATGGTATCTCAGAGTTATCTCCACTGAGGTGATGTTTCAAATGCTTTTGTGGAAGACATAAGAACAGTTATGATCTAAACTACGGATTTAAGATCCCCCAAATGAGAGAGCTGTCCTCCTGCCCCAAAAACGCCTCTGTCTGTTCAACCAAGCAAAGTTCCTTTCATCAACATTAGCAATTCCCTCAGGGACCTGGTTTTTCATTCACTGATGCACAAAGCTGTGATCATACACTGATATTGGGAATTTCTTTGACTGCTGGAAGCCCAGGAAAATGCCAACTTGATGATGATAGAAAACACAAGAGAGCTGCCTGTCCACTGGATTCAAAATTATTCCTCCAAAGCAATGACCCACAGCTTTCCAGGGCATCTGGATAAAAATATTAAGCAAGCACTATGGACAAAAATCAGACTTACATCTGCCTGTTAGCCTGTGCTACAGTGGTTGCAGCCTCAGGTTTTCATTTCCTTTTGCCACATAGTGTTGGAGGTTTAGTTCTGAAATTAGGAATACATCTCTACTGGCGTAGCTGTTCAGTTCCTGAGGATGTGCTCAATCTAACTATAAATCCAGTGCTAATGAGCAAGCTGTGGCACAGAGCTAAGCTACGGGTGACTGCCCAACTGGTGGCCTCTGCAGGCTGCACAGGTCTTAGTGCTATCACGGCAATGCTGCGGGGTGACTGCATTGGCTGAAACCGAGCCTGAGTGTGAAAATGGGGCTGTAGGCACAAACCTGTTGTCATCAACGGGATGAAATGTTATACTATGAGTGGGGAAAAAAAATCCTAAGCTCACCAACGTGAAGTTTCTGCATGTATCCAGGAGGCAAATACTTTGCTCATGAGGCAGTCTTGTATGTGAAATGAATTTTTATCCTTGTTTTTAAATGAAGGATTTTGAAATGAAGGACAGAAAATACGATCTTACCACTTTATATGGAAATAGAGACATTTGGGAAATAAGTGCCACATCACAACTTCATCATGCCTTGAATGCTAAGCAGTTGAAAAGGTCCATTCACCCTCGTATTTGCTCGCTCAGCATCAGTCAGACCCTCAGAGGCAGCTGCGCCCTGCACCAGCCGGGGCCCGTCCCTGGAGCAGGGCTGTGCAGGCTGGGAGCTACAGCAGCTCTGAAGTGCTGGCATATGTTATACACCATAGCCTGCACTAAAAATTACCACCCATGTCATTTGGTCTCTTCAGAGGAATTTAATGAGGTGTGACCTATTACATAGTTTGATCCCAGGTTATTTGCAGATGCACCATTGTAGCTGAAACTCTTCAGCCAACAGATTCAGTCACTAAATAGGTAGCCTTTTAACAATTTTAAAAGTCTGTGAATCATTTCAATGAGCTTAAAGAATACAGTAACTAAGAAGCAAAGAAATTTTAAAGCAGTCTAAAGAACATCTTTCACCCACATTTCTTGTGTCTGTGTTTCTAAACCATGCCTGTGCAGCTGTGCACGTTCCTTTGCTGCAAACAAATCTTATTACATTGTGAGGGCTCAGGCATTAGCACATGTGCATACAAATATATAATTGAGATTGGATATGTGTAATTTGAAAATGATGCCTCTGTAACGGAGCTGGAGCAGTAACATCAGCAAAAACTCTGCACTAGATTGCAATAAGTATTTTCTCAATATCTAACCTCTGTACAGTCAGGTAAACAGGAATATCAAAGTTCTGCAGCAATGCCATCTGGTGATTCTCAGTAATATTACACTTCTGCTTAGAAGCAAACCAAACAAAAATCCCAAGGAAATCATGCTGTGTAGCCAGCAGGTTAGAGAAGGACTGAGAGTTATCACAGTATATGCTAATTACGGTGCTTCAGCTGAGCAAGCTGTTTTCCTTCCGTTCGTTGGAACATCTGACAAAGAGGGGTCAGGTATTTTGTAGAAAATCTCTAAGGGGCTGCCTAGCCAATAAAAAAAAAAAAAAGAAAAAGAAAAATGCAAACAACTTTAAAAATAGACTTGTGCCAGGCAGAATTCAAAAATAAAATCGAATCCTGTGGAGAAGGAAGCTGTAACTGACTGTATGCCAGCTGTGTCCAAGCTCTTTTGGAATCCTCAGAGCTGTCCTTTCAGAGACTGTTCTGTCCAAAAAGAAACAAGGAATTAGGATTTCAAATTTGATTTCCAGCTGAAGCTAGGATTGGTTTCTGGATCTGTACCAAAATTAAGATATTTCCGCAGAAGGTCTGAAGAAGTATAACTAAGTTAAGGCCTTCATGCAGATGTTGAACCTTAAAATAGATTTGAAGAGTGTAGAAAACTGTTTGACAAAGAATTTACATGGTTCATTTCCTCTGTTTCCTTGAGTAATCCTGAAATGCAGTCTGCCTTTGGATCCGCTATCAAATTGCTTAAACCAGCACTTCAAAATGTTTTCCTTTACTAATGAGGAGTTGACCTTGGAGGAGAACACTGTTTCTAATTCCAGAGGCATGTGACTGTAGCTGGAGCAAGTTTCGTCTTGACTATCCCAGAAGTCAGCTTTATGAATGTTAAGCTCCACATCACACCAAAAAACCCCCCACGTTTATGAAGCCAGTGTAAGTTTTTAATGAGAGAAACTCAGAACAGAGCTCTTGCTGGAACATTTCTAACTGACTTAAAGCATGATGCAAGGCACTCATGGAAATTGCTCTGATAATAAGTGCCTGAGAAGGAGCAGGACTGGGCTGTGAGAAAGAGTCAGCCATGGAAAGGCTACCCAAAAGTTTGGGAGGTTGCACCGGTTGGTTTACATGTCGTATAGTTTTATGCCAATTGAGAACAGGAATTGAAATAAGTTCGATAAACTCCATTTTTCATTTTGGATATAAAGTCTGTGTGTCCTGAAGACTCATGGAACTTTGTGGCCTGAAAGACAGGGATTACTGGAATAAATATTACACAGGTCCCTACCTTCAGAATACTTGGTAGTTACAGCTGGTTTGTAATTTAAGTGATGTCAGGTAATGGGATGTATTACATCAATTTTTTGTCAGTCTCCCTGGTTCTGCCTCTTTTCTCTGGGTGATTATGAATATTGAATTTAAATTGTTTGGTCCTATCTGAGACACTTCCCAGTTGCGGAGAGAGACAACCTGTGGCATCCACCCTGGAGCTTGGTGATTTTGTTTTCTCTATGACAAGTCCACTTTCCCTCACAGCACTTCAGGAAAGTGCTCAGTCCTTGCAATTTCAGGTAAGGCTCGAGGCAACTTGCTGAGCATAGGGGCATAGCAAAAGCTCAGAACTTCCTAAAGAGAAAGGGTGAGAGAAGGACTTTGTTTTGTAGGGTATGGCCTATTTATTTTTTCCACCTCTGAAAACATAAAGCTTAGAGGAGTTAAAAGTGGTCAAAGTTACAAATGTGTTTCAAATGCAGGAAACGAAAGACTTGTAATACCCTTTGGTATTCAATCTTTGCTTACTATTCTTACTCTTCATTTGCTTGATATGCTTCTAAACTTTTGGGCTGAGACTCTTAGTGAGGTAAGAATATGAGAAGCTTAATCATTCAAAACTGTGATCTTAAAATGTCTTGAAAGAATGTGTTGTCTGTCTCTGTGAACATTTCCAGAAGCACAGAACAACTCTGCTATTTTGTTCGGATAGCACTTGTGTGGTCGACTTCTCCAGTTGTCCAAACAACTTGGACATGTCCAAGGCTGAAAATGGGTACATCACACTCCAGCCCCACTAATTCTGTCAATATCCATGTGTCTCTCATGCTGGGGAGTGCCACACTGGGCACAGACTCGAGATGTGGTCTCACCAGCGCTACACCTCCCTCAAACTGCCAGCTGTGCTTTGGCAAAGACTGCCTGGCGTGCAGTCAGCCATCCTCAGCACAAGGGTACACTGCTGACTGCTGCTCAGCCTGCAGCTCTGCAGGACCCCGTGGGCTTTTTCTGATGCTGGGAATAGGATGGCCATCAGACCTGTAGATTTGACAGTCTCAAATGAAACAGGAAAAAACATTATTTTTTGGGAGAAGGAGATCTTTAACAGAAATCTGTATCATTCTATGAAAATAACTTTTAAGGAGTTGTTCATCTAGTGGCAACACAAATAAAGAGGATGCAGTAACTAGTTACATAAAATGTAATGTTTCATTATTTGTTAGTCTCTTCTTAATTTCTTTACAGAGATGAAAAATGGTACGGAAGCCCTTTGCATACGTCTATATGGAATGTGCCTAAATGTATTCTGACATTAATTCATTTCCTTTGATTATACTGCACACACTAAAGTGATAATCATTTCAGGTGATCAGACTTATATAGTTCTCCCTAAAGGAGTATGGATAGTGTTTGGATTTGAGCTATACTTTTGCTTCAGACTAGGTATATGTGTTATCAAACACACCACTATCTGGAGATTGTTGTAGGACTGTCCAGAGCCCCAGTTAGAGGGAGACCCTTGGTGTACTAACGCAGTGAGACAACCCTGGTCCCACGGTTGTGCACCCCACTCCTGCTGGTGTGCATGTACTTTGTATAA
Source organism: Ciconia boyciana (assembly GCF_034638445.1). NCBI lineage: Eukaryota > Metazoa > Chordata > Aves > Ciconiiformes > Ciconiidae > Ciconia > Ciconia boyciana. The sequence goes on along the minus strand of NC_132935.1, from coordinate 54,657,527 downwards.
GTACTGCTGTGGAGCCTGCAGCCAGGCTTGTCTGAGTATATTAAAGCACCTGAATGTCCGAGGCGTAGCTGAGACAAAATACCACTTGATTTACTATAACAAATGTACAGGAGGGTATTACAAGCAAAATAGTAATTTAAAGGTTGCTGTGTTGACTGAGCACTGCATGCCTCAAGTCTCATTAGCTGAGTATTAACTGTTTTCTGAGATATAAACAAGCATGAAACCTCTGTGCATTTGCCACAGCCCAAGAAGCGGTGGTTAAATCAACCATCTCTTCTGCTCATTGCTGCAAGGCAAGTCTACCCTGTGCCATCAAGCTTGGGCTGGCTGACAGGTCTACCTCAGTAGAGGCAGCAGTTTAGCTCAGGTCTGGTGTCCTTACAGTGAGCTCAGGTGCAGGGCCAGGCTGATGTAACTTCAGTTCTGACTCAGCAGCCTTGTGTATCTGCGTTTTTGGGGATAATGTTTTCTGACTTGCAAGCAGGAGAAGGAACCAAACCCCTTTGAAATATGCCTGGAATTACATTGCAGGGAAGCAGGTTTCCTGTAGCAGTGCCAGCTTAATCACAAACTAATAGGTAGAATGTGCAGCAGAATATAAAATAAACCCACAGTCCGTTTCCATTTACATATTGTGGGAGGACAGTATAACCTTGTGCTGATTTTGACTGGGACAGAGTTAATTTTCTTCACAGTAGCTAGTTATGGGGCTATGTTTTGGATTTGTGCTGAAAACAGTGTTGATAACACAGGGATGTTTTCGTTACTGCTGAGCAGCACTGACACAGAGTCAAGGCCTTTTCTGCTTCTCACCCCACCCCACCAGCGAGTGGGGGGGCACAAGAAGCTGGGAGGGGACACAGCTGGGACAGCTGACCCCAACTGCCCAAAGGGACATTCCGTACCATATGACGCCGTGCTCAGCATATAAAGCTGGGGAAGAAGAAGGAAGGGAGGGACATTCGGAGTGATGGCGTTTGTCTTCCCAAGTCACTGTTACGGAAGATGGAGCCCTGCTTTCCTGGAGGTGGCTGAACACCTGCCTGCCCATGGGAAGTAGTGAATGAATTCCTTGTTTTGCTTTGCTTGCATGCACGGCTTTTGCTTTCCCTATTAAACTGTCTTTATCTCAACCCACGAGTTTTCTCACTTTTACCTTTCCGATTCTCTCCCCCATCCCACCTGGGGGGAGTGAGCGAGCGGCTGTGTGGGGCTTAGTTGCCAGCTGGGGTTAAACCATGACAAACCTTTATCCAAAATGTTGTTCTCAGGGACTGGTCATTGCTCTAAAACAACAGAACTCTGAGCATTAAGGATACATTGTTCCTTAGCTGAGATGCTGATAACAAATGAAGGGCAAATAATTCAATTTTCACTTTATGGAGAAATACAACAAAGACCTGAATCTTTTCTTTGTTCTGGCTTATTTCCAATGCAATGTTTTTGTGCTGGTGGTGACAGAAATGAGCTGAATCAGTAAGCTGAAGACATGCCCCAATTTATATAATGCAATCACATTTTCAGTAATAATTCCTGCCATTTTCCTAAAATAGACTAATTTGGTCGCTTTTAACTACAGTTGTCTTTTGGGAAGCAAGACTTAGGCCTCTTTCCTGAAGGGGCTATGCTTAATACCTCCAGTATGTAAAAATAACTCAGGTTGTTCTTTTTAGTGTGTGCTACTGTCCAGTCTTCAGCAATGTGTTGCCACCCAGTCAATGTGCTGCGGTAGGTTCCATGGCATTCCTTTAAGACAACCCTGAATATTTTGGTTGTCCTCAGATATAATAATTACAAAGCTCTCTTGAGCCATAGCATATTCCAAGAAGTTACAGGCGAGATATTCGGTGATGATGGGCTTTTTAAAGTGACTGAGTGATTTTGGATTTTCAAAAAACTAAGTAAGAATTTTTAATAAGTGGGTTTAATGAGTACAGCTCTGCAGGGCCCCTCTTGTAGTACAGCAGTTCGTTTGGAGACATTATATTTCATCATGTCAGTAATTCCCATTTCAGAGCTCAGATATGATGCATTAGGTACTGGATCCAGTAAATAATTACACATTTTCATGCTTCCTAAATATGTATTTATGCAACAGTCTAACAGTAATTGGCTCTTTGAAGCTATGGTGGACTGTGGGGTATATTATTAACCACTTTTTGAAACAGAGACTGCCTTTTTTCTTTAGCAATACCACAGATAAACCCAAAGGAGATATGGCAGCAAAGAAATCTGTACATTAAAAAAAAATTACAGAAGCTCTGAAGTATACACTTAGATGCAATTTACTCTTTTTATTTCTTGCTATTACACTGATCTTACTGCACTGCTTCTTACAATGCTCAATAACAAAGCACAATGCAACTCAAATACTGGGATCTGGAAAACACCTAATGTTATTTTGCAAAGAGGAACAGTCTAGCTGCCATTACAGTCTAATAGTCCCTTTTATCAAAGGCACACTGTAGGCAGATGCTGGTAATCTGTTCTAATGCGGCAACCTTTGTCTGGCCTCTCAAGGGGGAAATGGATGTGTTGGTCTTTGGAAATTGTTTTCCCTTACTGAATTTGGCTGTGGTCATATGGGAGAGCGCTAAATTGCATTCCACTTAAAATGCAGTAAGCCGTCTGAGCAGAACAATTCCTAGTTGCTCTGATCAAGGATTTGAGCTAAGCTATCAGAGGAGAAAGAAACAACCAATAAATAATATCATAGAACCCTCTACTGTGACAGATCTCTTGCTTGTTCTGTTGAGAAAGACACCTATTTTTTGTCTCTGCACAGTCAAGACGATGGTGGCTTGATAACCGTTCTTTTTGCTGTAATGATTTTTCAAATTAATTCTGTCTTTAGCTAAAGTAAAATGTAGATCTGTATCCCTCTGGGAAGGTTTAGATGGAAGTCAGAACATTGTAATAGTATAACAAAATGAATGCTGGCAGATTCTTTGTTTAAACAAAGCAGGCTATTTCTGTTTTGAAATTCCTTGCTCTCAATTTCTTTTAACTCTCTTCTCCTGAACTTTGCTAAGAGTCAAATGAAATGATGTACATCTGTAGTGGAAAAAAGCCAGGGTCTTAGTAGACCAAAAATAAGCAAGCTATGAATAAAACTCAACCTATCCATGAACTACTAGCCCCAATCTGCCTGCCTCAGGATGTCCTGAGAAAATCTGCCACTTTCCATTTTGCGTAAAGGGTAGTTTACACCCAAGTGACAGAATTAGCTGTTGCCTGGTGCTGTGGCCTTACGCTGTCTTATCTCACACAGTTCCCTGAACTTTCATGTGACATTTTACCATTTGCCTCTTTAAAGAAAAATAAAAGGAAGCAGAGGAAGAAGGTATTCAGAGAGATGGAGGTGGGTTGAGGGGAAGTATTGTGCCTGTGTTTGAAGCTCTGATAGTGTGGTTTGCAAGGCTGCGTGCTCTGATCTAGGTGAAGTCAGTTATTGTCTTGTTACAGACTTCCAATGGAGCTGGCTCTGTCCTTATACATATTACCTTACACCATCTCTTTCCCTCTTTAGGATGTTGCTACGGGGAAGTTAGATCACGTTAAAAGTGATATTAATGCACAGCTAAGGCCAAAGTGCTTATTCTCTTTTCAGAAAAAAGGGAGACAAATAAGGGCAAGAAGTTGTTAGTTAAGATTTCCAATACCAACATTCACCCTTTCCAAATCTTCCTCTAGGACTTTATCCACAGCCAAAAACCTGCATCACGTTCGCCCAAAAGTGTAGAGTGTAATTTCGTGTAAATGGGCGGTTGTGTTTAACCTCACATCAGCTACCTGTGGAGCAGTCCTTGTCTATGCCAACTCCGCAGCCTGCAGCACGTCATCTGTTCTGGTGTCACGTGCTTCCACAGATTACACATGGCACTATGCATGAGAACACCCTCCCATAATCAGATTTACCTTCCCAGCCATCCCCCTTTCTGGACTTCAAATAAGTGCTGCAGTCCTGAGAGCCTTTTCCTGTTTCTTTCCATGTAAATACGTATCTCCCTTAAGGAGACCATGTACAACTAAGTTAGTTGAGAAGACTTGCGCTGAGTACAAAGACTGGTCTTATGTCCTGTGAGCTTGGGTGGGATGGTTGAGTAATAGCTGTAGGGTGACAGGGTACTGAGCCTGAAAGCATGTGGGTGGGGGTTTTTTAATTTAGTAAAATATAATAGTCCACCCTACAGGTGACACGCACCAATGGAGAAAACATGTATCTATAAATAAGTAGGAGTTAAAGCAGTTTTTACTCTTAATATTATACTTTTTTCCCTAGTTCAACATACCTCCTTTCATTGAAGGGCAAAGTGTTTGATGGTTAAGAAAAAAAGGTGAGAAGAAGTGACAAAGGGGAGGGAAAAGGACAAGGAAGAAACTGATTTTGAGTAGCAAAGTGGGTCCAGAATAGTTTCATAAAACAGAAATGTGTCCTGCACTCCAAAAATCATTCATTTCAACAAAATGTAGAATCAGTAACACCTTTCCCTTTGTGAATAGTTGATGGTGAGAAATAGATGCATAGAGCTTTTAACCTGAGTTTTTCTAAAATACTTTGTCTTGTCTTTATTCCTTCATCACCCATGACTTGCTCTGTAGATTAGATGGAGATGGTGTGCTATCTAGCACGTTTTACTGATGCTGTTTGATCCCCCAGTGTAGCCCGTTTTTGACACTAATTTTAGAACATGTATTCTGCTTGTGATGAGTCTCCAGTTCCCCTGCAGGCAGGAGATATAGAGGGATGTGAGATGGTCATCAAATCAATGGCGTCCAGAATCCCTTTATTGTGTTCAAAAGGCTGGCAAAACTAGTGAATGGAAAATAATGAACGTGACAGATGAGAGTAGGCACTGGATAGAAAGCTTAAATAGCTGTGGGAATTTGTGGGACCACAGCAGCAGTGTTAGAATTTCATCAAGTGAAGGGTAACTCTTTCCCCCATCTCTTTTGCAGATACATTTTTTAATATTTTAAGTACAATATTGCAGATCAGAGCAGTCTGTTAAGCTGCAAAAGTGAGACAGATCTTTCTTTTCCTGCAAATTTTGCTCATTGAGGGTCTAATTGTAAAACGTGCTAAGTGTCCTCAGCTGCCAGCATCATAGAATCAGCTCATAATTTCCACATGCCTGGTGTCACAGAAACATCTGTCTCCTCTATTTCACTACAGTTGCCTCTACAGCCAGAAGAGTCTGGGTCAGGAGCATGAATCTGTTGGAATCCAGTTTATGATATTTTTAGAAGATATAAATGTAAGCATTTCTAGTCCTTTTTCTGTCGAAAGCTTAAATCGTGCAACCAGATCCTAAGGAATAATATAGAAATGGTTTGCAAAACATAATTTCTGGGCAATCTTTTCAAATGCTGCAGGTTTTTTCCATTATACTGCTACAAAAGATGAGATCCTGAGAAATGTCAGTGAGGTAAATATTTACACTCTCTCTATGCTGTAGTAGCAGACAAGTTTGCAGCACAAGAAAACCTGATTTTTACCCAATGTCAACATTGTTTCTGTCACATTCATAAATGGAAGAGACAGAAGGGACAGCTGTATCTTTCTTTCCACCCCCACAATTAGCAAGGAGATCATGCTCAGCAGAATGAGATGGAGCAATCCTGGGTGCCTTGCATCTGTTGTCCATAACATCATATTGTGAATTGACCACTGCCACCATATTTCATATATATGTGCTAAATGATGATAAAAAAGACCACTCATTGCAAAACTAGAATGTCTCCATTAAAGAGATTATTTCTATTTGCACTGCAACCATGTGCACTTCCTGCAAACCATCTGTGTTTTCTCCTCCTCAACACATTAAGTTTGGTACATGCATGTCCTTTCTGTCACCTTCGAAGAACTGGCAAAAAACTAACTTTGCCAGCTACTGCTGATGAGGAGAGGAAGCCTTGCTCCATCTTCAGCCGGCTGCCTCTCCAGCATGCATGGAGAGGAGTCAGGGGCGCTTTTAAGGTGGCATTCTGGCCAAAGCCTATGTAGAAGCACATGAAGAAGGTCTTTTTGTCCCAAGCCAGAACCTGTGTAATTGCAAAATGTTACCAATTACTGTCACTAATCTCCAAAAATAAAGAGTGTGGTTATCGAACAACATCATTGTAGTAATTCAGGATATGTGACATTAATCATGGGTGCAGGATTAGGCATACCTGCCTGGTCTAGGCTTCCCATTTCAAAACCGCTTTTCTTTTTCTCACTTTCAACTTCTTTGGGGCTTGAGGCATTGTCAGGTTCTGATACTGAAGTGCACTGGCTGCATTGGCATCATCTGGCATCATCTTTTACGTCTCATTTTTTCTCATGAAAAATCTGCTGTTTTTATTGGAGCATGACATTATGCTTCTCAGAAGAGAGAAAGAAACCCAAGGAAATTATTAATTCAAGCTGTCAGCAATGCCTAGCTCATTCATATTGTTATGAAAAACATTTAACTTGTAAAATAAAACTGAAACATGTTTGCTTTTTGATAATGTAGCAGGAAGAAGTGGGTATCTTTCTACTGGGGCAGTTTGTAGAAATTTTGCAAAATCCAAATTAACATACCTCTTCCTAAAAGTGCAGTAAGTCACAAAGTCATGGCTTTTCATTGAATTGGAGGAAAGTGTAGCACTTCTCAAATACGCTTAAGTGAAAAGAAGCTCACATTGCAAAAGTGGTAATGTCATTAAATAATTCTGTAGCACGAGGCCTGCAAATGCTTCATGTGCTGCTGATGCACAAGTTATCTGCCAGTCAGCTTTCCACTATTCACGTCAGCTGCTTTGCTGATTCTTATCAGTTTGTCTGCTTAAAATGTGTTTTTGTAAAGAACCTTGAATTTCATCCATTTATCATGCACTTTGAGTGAAATCTCTCTGCAGATTTCCTATTCTGTCTCTGTTGAATCCATATTTTAATACTTGGCTGATGTTGAAGGCAACTGGCATGTCTTCTCCCAGACTTGTATTTACACTGTGACTTCTCTGGCTCAGTCCCTGATGACTCCCCACAATAATCAAGCCTGAGCTGTTTGCCATGCTTGGCAGAAGTGGTTAGTTAATGAAGACTTGTTTGGGGACAAGTTGAAGCTAGTGGGATAGCTCATTTACTCAATAAAAACTGCTGCTTAGTAAACTATATCTGATGACCTCGTGACACTCATGTCAGTCACCATTTTGCCTAGGCCATTTATTCTGATTTTTACACATAATGGCTCTCCAACCATTCTATAGTACTGCTTTGGAGAAAACCAATGATGTCTCCATACTTATTTTCATTACATAGACTTTTATCTTTCACCTTTTCCTGCCTATGAAAAATGCAGATGTCTTTCAGTTTGTCAGCCACCAACACCTCCAGCAAACAGTCAAACAACAGGCTTTTTCTTGAACCGACACTATGCGGTTGACTTTTTCAAAAAAAGTGAGGGATTACCATCCAGTAGTGCATAACTATATATTCTGAGACAAACTCTAAAGATGTGCTGCTAATCTGCCTCCATTTTAAAGATGCAAATTAGAATATCTAAAAGTTACATGACATCATAAAAGTATTTTCTGCGCCTGGTCAGGTGGTACGTACAGAATAAATAAAGGCTTTTCTAAGGAAGAACTCCCAGACAGTGTCCCAGATGCCCTTTGCCCATCGGTTATGGCATATAGATAGTTGGAGCTGTTGTTGTTACATGGCCTTTAATTGAACTTCCACCTCTACAGCCACCTCTTGAATACAGCTGCTTTCTCTGGAATCATATCCATTAAAGTCATATTTTATATCTGCTAAATGCATTTTTGTATCATAATGTTACTGGTCTGCAACTCTCCCTGCTGTGCACATACGTATTAATCGCTCATGGCTGTAACACTCATTTCCTGACAATTTTGCCTATATGTTAATTTTCTGGTTTCTCCCAGTTGCATCCTTCTGGTTAGCACGAAGGGGAACTCTGTGCATTCGCAGTCAAATGTGCTGTTGGACAAACTGGGCAGCTCCAGCAGACAAGTGTCATTCCTGGCTGAAGAAAGGGAATAGGTTACCTGGGAGGCTGCAGGAAGCAAAAAGGAGATGACAGTGTTACAGCTCTGACAACTTGAGAGATTTTTCTGGGCCCCTACTAGTAAATCAGATTTTCTTTTTCCTTCTTTGCCTTTTTATGTTTTAATTAATGATTATTTTAGCGGTTAGAATTACAGTGAGGCCATCGCAGCAGACTGGATATGGGTGGCTTGTAGTAGTATTGCAGCTAAGATCACCCACCCAGTAATGAACTATAAAATCATCATGTTTGCAACATCTATAATAAAAAAAATGGGGAGAATTAGCAAAGCAGACTGCATTTAAGGAAGGAGCATTGCTAATCTAGATGCATACTAAACACAGTGCTTTTTTTTCTTATTCTTTTAACTGTATATAATTACCTTTCAGACAGGCTGTCCCTTTTCAGAGCTTCTTGCTTTTGTTTCCTTTTCCTTTGATTCTGTTTCATGTTGCTAATTTGAATAATTATGTAACAGTTTCTGATTTTTGGAAAGGAGAAGCATGGGGGAGTTTTCCACTTGTATAGCTGTGCTCCTGGTTCCTCTGTTACCTAACTCAGCCGTTAGGCCATGGGCCAGCAATGCCAACCTATCACTATTTCATTATTGCTATTTCATGGCATTCAGTAACATTAAGGGCAATCCCCCCTTCTCGTTAGGCTACATATTCTCTGTTTGTGTTAATGAGTCATTTGCATCTTCTCAGAATTATTATTTCAACTTATTAGTACTGCCTCCACTTGAATTAGGTAGCAATGAGAAAGCTGTACTCCAAGCCATGAGTTCCTTGCATAAGCAGAAGCTCACAATCAGAGACGTCCTGTTTTGTTAGTAAAAACACAAGAATTTGATTCACCGCAATGTGATTGCTCTTGCAACAGGGCAGAGTTCAGGTCATGCTAGCAATGAACCATTGCAAAGAGGTTGCCTTACAAGAATAGCATTTGAGATGTAGAGGCTTTTTGCATTGTAACTTGCCAGGATGAATGCATCTGTGAAATTCAATGATTTTACATCTTGAAATGAAAACTTCTGTTAAACAGAAGCTAGTGGGCTATTGGAGAAGTGCTGGTAAGGCAATCCCAATACATCCTTCCACTGCTAACCTTTAGGGAGAAAAATTACCAGGTTTATAGACCCTGATCAGCCACATCTTCATTTTTCTTAACAGGATCTTCATTTTGCATAGACTAGATCAAAAAAGCAGATTATGCAAGAGTGTTCCTTCTGGCCACTTGAGGAATTTAACAGCAGAATAATAACTAATTCCTCATCCTGCATATAATTATGGCAAATTCTGCTGAGAGGATCAATTTTCTCCAGTCTCCGTTTTCCCTTTATCTAATCATATTCAGCAGGAAGCTTTGCCAGTAATCTGACTGGCTCAATTCCACTTCATGATTGTTCTTTTACAAAAATCTCTTTTTGAACAAGTTGTTACAAATACAGTACAATTACAGTATATTTTGTTCTTTCAATTTATAGATTGAAAAATGTAAAATTTATGGGCAAAAGTAAGGCCTGTATTTCATTCAGATGCATGGACTGTGTGGCACAGGGTCAAGTTTTTTAATAACTGCATATGCATGTGCTGATTTATCTCATTTGGTGCCTTCAGGGAGCCCTCATCTCATTAATGGGTCACAATTGGCCATAAGGATCTACTCCAGCACAAGACACAAAACTGTTAAATAGGTTTAAACTAAATACAATTCCCTTTACAAAAATTAGGTTGATAATAACAGCAGTAGTATGAATTAAGCCTAGTTCTGATATCTGAAAAGTTATGAGTTAATCCCTTTTTTCTTTTTATGTATTCTAACTGAAATGTTAAAAATTCTTATTGAATACCGAAGGCAACACTGTTTCCGTAGCCAAAGTGAATTTTGCCCTGAAATAAATACATCCTAGATTATCCTCTTTGGATATCAGAAGTAAATCCATTATTTCATGTCTTTTGAAGTTGAGCAGCTGAGGATATCTGTGAAATCACAAAAATACCATGCAGGTGTGCTTAGCGCCAGTTCCTTTATAGCCTCAGTGCTTCACGGGCTGTGATGTGTGACCGTGCCGTGCCATAGCTAGCAGCAGCCAAGGCACAGCTCTGAATTTCACAGCTGCAGCAAGTGCTGAGGACAGACAGTTCCAAGGAGTGAAGTCCATCTGGGTGTGAACTGCAGCACAGCATGAACCCCATCAGCGTGCCCTTTGTCTTTCACTTTTCTGGAAATCATGCAACTGCCTTGATACCATCATTCCCTTCATCTGCAAAAATGAAAACTGTTTTCACAACATTTAGAAAAACAGAAAGAAGTGGTTGGAAAGTAACAACTAGCAAGCACTGTTGAAAGTGTAACAGAGGGCATTATCTGCTGCACCTCCTGCTTCCAAGGAGACTGACATCTGATCCTGGAAACAAAGAATGTGAAATTATGTTTTTGATTTGAAAGGCTAATAAAATACTTCAACAGGTGCTCTACTTGAAATGTTCCCTTTCTATTGCAGAGGTTTGCAAATTTATTACTAAACAATGCTTATTTTCTTGAAAGCTACTGTTGTGCCTCGGTTTTGTTAATTTTTAGTTTGTCAGCTTCATTCAATCTTGAAAGACTTTTTCATGGATCTTCCTGTTTACATTACTTGCATCAATCAATTCCATTGCTTCTACCCCTAATTTAGGGTACAAATTGGTCCCAGGCAGAAAATTCCAGTCTGAATTCACATTCCCCTGAAGTATACATGCTTGTGGTTTTGGCAAAAGATCATTTCAAACTAAAAATGAATAAATGAGAACTGTTTTGGAGGTAACTGCAAATCTGGGTCATAGCTTTCCTAAAGACCAATGACCAAAATGAGAAGTGGCTGCTTCCTCCTCTGACATGATTGTCCTTCATTAGCATCAGCAGTAAGCCCTACCAAGCAGTGCTACAGCTCTCTGGCCTTTCCCATTGACGCAGATGGAGATCACTTTTGCGAGACCTGAGAACAACTGGTTTTACTTATGCATATCATGTTGGAACAAAGGGGATCACATAAAGCAAATAGCTAATGATTTCTTCCAGAGATCTTCACTTAATGTATGGATGCCTGGTTCCCTTAAAGCTATTTTGCAGCAAGCATTGCTTTCTAGTGAAGAGACTAAAGCAGAATGCAAACACTTACTGTCTTCCATGGTCATCTTTAAAAAAGAAGGATAATGCATAACATATTCAACAACATGTTGAATGTTGGTTTTCTTTCCAAAGCTAAAGATCTTCACATGCTGAGGAAAAAACCTCTCAAACACCATGCCATGCCTATGTACTTTGTTTAAATAAAAAGCCCGTGTTGAGATTTTCACCTGAAACCTCAGGCTTGGCTCATATTGGCCAAGGTTTTGCCTAAGCAAACTCTCTTGGTGAGCTGCAAGAGTAACGTGTCAGGAAGACAAAGCAGTCACCTCATAGGATACCTATAAACTGCTGATGACTCTGAGATGGACGAGGAGCCAGAATGGCACTGTGGTAAGCCTGGGACTAAAAGGGAGGAGGGCGGTGACTGGCAAAGCAAGGCAACTGTTGATGTTTTGAGGTAGATCAACCTCAGCCTGTTCCTCGTAGTGAGCCCAAAAAGACCCAGAAAAGCTTTTAAATTCAAAAAGATACATTTTTCCAGACTATAACCTGAAGTAGTTAGTTTTTAAAATACAGAAAACTCCAAGTGACTCAACAAGACAGCATAGAAATAAAAAAGGCTGTTGAATGTTTTGAAGCTGTTGTCCTCTGAGGCCAAGGTTCATTTGTTGCAGAAGCAAGGTGTGTACCAAATAAGACCAGGGAACTGCAGCAATAAAAAGAATGGTCTTATAGTTAAACCCATGGAAAGCTGCCCTGGAGAGCTGGATTCTGCCCTGCTTCTGACACAAAGCTCCTGTGTGATGTTAAACAAGCCGTTTCCTGCAGATGTCATAGAATCACAGAATGGTTTGGGTTGGACGAGACCTTTAAAGATCATCTAGTCCAACCTCCTGCCATGGGCAGGGACACGTCTGCCTGCTTTGAGATCCTTGTTTCATAGGTCTCTGACTGGAGATGCAGTCTTGATTTGTGGAAGTGCTGAGAACTGAAGTCCCAGGGAGGTCTCCCTTGCATGTAGGAGGCGATGTAATCTGGAAAATTAGATAACATCTCAGACTGGGCACTAAAAATTGTAGGTAATCTTAAATTTCACTGTTCTGCTTCTCATTTCTCCACCTCTGAAATGGGAATAATTAGCCCTCTTTTTCTTCAGAAGGGTGCTTTTAAAATACAGTACTTTTTCTGAAAGAAAAGGTTAGCCACCAAGAATATAGTAATTCTGTCTTTTGGGTGTAGTGTGAACCGTGTTTAGTAGATCTATGATGGGACTGCACATTGAACAAGAAGGAAAACCCCATGAATGACAGAGTTGCTGATCAGATGAGCACTGCTTGTCCTGTGTACTGAATTAGTAGCCATTTTGTGAAGAAATAGCTGAGGGGGCTAAGTTAAGGCTTATAAGGGCTGTAATTTTTTACATTTTGAGTACAGGGCATTTATTGTTCTTCCAGGATCCTCTAGGAAGGCTTATGTATTCTGTGCAGATGTATGGCTATATTGATTATATAGAAAAATATGTAATATACATTTTATACCTAATCTTCTGTCCTCTGATTTCTCCCTAACTCAAATTTAGTTTAAAGCGTAGCTTATGCCCCTGTGTGTGCATTTTCCCCTGGGATCTCCCATATGTGGGTTTTGTAACCATTCGTGTTCATACTGAGGGTCGCTGTTTTCACTCTAAGTAATTTCAAGTATCATATGGAGTTCTTTTATAGGCAGAAGATGCAAATGGAGCTAAGCACTGCTGAGGATCCTATAGTACCTGGCTAGCGAGAGAGGTCCCCCCAGTTTTTGAACACTTGCAGAATTCAGTGTCGGTATATGTAAAGCACTTCTACATGCTCTCTGTGCAGTATTTAAAGGGCCTACAGGGCTGATGAATCATCATAATAAATTTACAAATATAAAAAAGCTATTATTAAAAATAAATTGGCAGAGACTGAAAAATCCTGAACACAGTGATCCTACAGGCTGTTACCATTTTGCCTTTGGGTTGTAAGAGTTATCACACACAAATGCACTAGAACACATTGTAAACAAGACTAAAACTCAAGTATTTCAGAAAAGGTAAATGTAGCAATAATGTTTAAAAGGAAGACTTAATACTATGCTGTTTCAAACATGTTTGACATTTCAAAGAGTTTCCAGCTTTAGCCTTGATACACCCCCAAAATGTTTCCTCTTTAGAATTGGCTTTACCCCCAGAAATAATTTCCTTTCTTGAAACCGAAAACAGCAGTGACAGCTCTTCTGCATGTTAAGACGTCACTACTTAAAATCTGATATCTTGTATCCCTGCAGGCTCAGAAACTGGAGCTTTATATCACTGCAGAGGGTTGATCTCCAGCTGCCTAATTGTTCTGTGCAGCTGCTTCTTTCAAATCCTGTAAGGACCTGATGTATCAAAGTTGAAATTATCAATTTCTGGCATGAAAAGCTTCCATAAGTTTTATACATATATTTGGTTTTGTGCTTTCAAAGCTTGAGCCATATAGAGTTGGGCACATAACAACTATACAAGAAATCATTCTTTGAAAACTGAAACTCTCAAATGTTTTTTGGTTGTTCTCATAATATGTCTTCATTCAGGAAAGATGCAGCTACAGAAGACTTGAGCCGGTGAAAACTTGCACCATCTGACATTCGTTGTGTGCTTTTGGTAGTGTAATGTAATACAATACGGTGTTGGCTACAAAATATGTTTCTTGCACAGCTGCCCTTTGCATTCAGTTACTTGATTTCAATAATAATGAAAAATACCCTGTCCAAAGTAGTGTTTCATAACACACTGTAAACAATGTAATTTGATCTCAGCAGCATTAAGATGGTCAATTAAACAGAAAGTCAAGCAACCAGCCACCTGTTAAATCCCTTCACTGCCCCTCCATCATCAAGAAAGCTCACCCTGTGCTCAGGCTTGCCCAGAGTCTTTTAGAGAAGGTGAAAGCCCAGAAGGTCACCTCAGGGGGCTGCCAGGAGCATCCTGACCCGGTCCCGCAGCGGGCACCGCTAGAACCGACCAGCTGCCGACGACCGAGTCGGTGCTACTGCATTTAGTATCAGCCAAAGTTGTTGAGTTTTGACAGCTCTGACAACACTAATCATGTGTTTGGTGTTAAAAGCTTGGGATTTGACATAATGATAGACCTGCGTGTCTTAACTGAAGGGTTTAAAGCTGCTTTGAAATGACAAAGGATGACATCTTCATGGATTTTATGACAGCCAAATGGTATCATACGTTCTTCCTTGTTTTTCTGTAGAAACTGAGTATCTAGACCAATGCCTATCATTAAAATATTTTTCTTCAGATAACTGTCATATTAACCATGAATGCAATTAATAAAGGATTCATTTTCTGCAGAAAAACAAAACACACTTATGGTATTATAGTGTTGTACATTTGATGTCATGTTGGCTCATTTTAAAATTATTCCAGATTTTAATCAGACAGGACAGAACGGTGTAGCACCACACAAGTAAGGGTGTCAGCATGCAAAATCTGAGAGTTTTACAGTCGCTTTTCAAATTCTGTCATTTTGGTCTCATCCTCATGTTACACAGTATACAGATGGATCCTCAGGTCATAAAAAGCATTGACACATCTCCATAGCAAATAACAATGTGCAAAGGCAGACCTTTGCATACACCTTGCAGTAGGTTAGCCATGTTGTATCCCTGATTCACTTAACTGCTCCTGAAGTTTTTTTAGAAAGGTATATAAGATGGCTTTGAGTTTGCCTTTGAAAGAATAACTAAGTCAGTTCTGTGTCCTACAACCCAAACAAATTAATTCATACTGAAAATCCCATTGGAGCTTAAGCCTTCATATTGATTTAGAAATGCCTAGAAGTGTGAAGTGGGTTGGAATTTCTGTGTGTTGGTCATAAACGTAAATGTAAGATTTGGGTTTTGACTGTCTTTTCTGAGAGGAAACCCACCAATGGCCACTAAGTGACATTGTTTTGAATGATAAGCACACGCTTGTCAGTGTGAAGTTTTGCTGAGATTAGGAGTAAAAAAGTTAAAGGGCCAGATTTTCCAAAGCATTTTACTCCCATGTTCATCAGTGAAGTGAGTCCTGAAAATCCACCATAGAGAAGAGGTAACTAGGTGATGTCCATGATGTGAAAAAAGGAGTCAGACCATTACCTGATATATAGCAACACACTTTTTAAGGCAGTGTAGCTAAACTAGTTTACAAGCAACTGTTAAAATTGCTGTAACTTCTAAGTTTTGTCATTCATCTTGTTCCACTGATGACTTGGAAAAATAATAAGCTGATTAAGCTTGCCATATGTTATCTTAAACTGTAATGGATGATTTTTGCTGGCATTAATTTTAATATTTTAAGGAGATTTTTTTCCCTTCTGTACTTAGTGATGCCACTATGCCATTTATATTCTCCATGAATTCTCTAAGTGGGAGGGGTTATTTTTTTTTAACACAGTTAGGTAATTAAACAGGGCTTTGTAGTTTCTTTTATATGTATCACTAGGTGTTTTGAAATCCATTTAATTACAACATTTTACTAGTTCCCTACTCCTGTTCTTTGTCTGTACAACCACTCTTCTATAAAGTGAAAATCTTGGACTCTACCCATACCTACATCAAAAGATAGTTGCACCTGTAATAGGTTTAACTCTCAAAAATTACTCTATAAACCTTTTCAGAATGGACCTGTTTAGTGGGAATTATGTGGAAAAAAAGGTCATGTGGTGATTTCTGGAATTTTCTTTCCTTGCCACTGAAGAAAAAAAGATTCATTTCTTTTCCTCATCAGACTGTTATTATTTCCTAATGAACTCAGTGTTGTGCAGTTACGGTTTCAAATACCCTATTTCTTTACTTTTATGATCTATCTTCATGATTTCATTCATACTTTTAAAACTAATTATGATAATACTCAACACTGACGTTGCATTTTTCATCCTTGAAACAATCCATGAATGAGAAAAGTAAGGATTATTAGCTCTGTATCACTGATGAGAAAGCTGAGATGAGATAAAAAGGGAATTAGAGCCTGAATTTTAATCTGGACATTCTGATTCCAGTCTTGTAAGTGCTGATAACATTAAGCTTCTCATCTTAACACTAAAGTTTTCTTCTCCTCATAGTAACAACATATATTCAGTGGGTTTACATTGGCTTCTATTTTAATTCTTGTTCACTTAATCTAATTTCAATTAAGAATTAAGATGAAAGAAAAGTAGTATTAATTATAACTATTAGCTCTTCAGTAGTTTAGTTTTCAATCAAGTAACATTAAAGCAGTGATTTAGGAGTGATTACACTGATTTTAAAAGTTCAGAAACTGAATGGGGCAACACATTTCATAATTTAGAAGTTGTGTGTTTCTAATCAATACACTGCTAACAAAGTTTGGCAAAGTGATTACTTAATTAAGCTTTGGCAAACTAGAGTTGCTCGTCATCACCTAGATGAGGACTAAAGAGAGCAAGCATGCTCCCCATGACAGGTGGACTGCTAATCCTCCTTAGAGAGGAATGGAGGACATGAGGTTACTTCTTTTTTGTATGCATTGATGCATCTGTGAGAGACTGAACCGACCACGCGGCTCTGTCAAGCGGAGATCGGCCTTTGTTGGTACACAAACCATCGGGGAATCGAGAAGATTCACCCCTCTCGCAACCCACCGAGTGGGACGAGACAGCATTTACACGAAAAATTTTGTTTAGTGTCTTCCTAGGAGTCTTACTTGTAACCTTGGTGTTTTACCTGACTTAATTCTACTCGCCAAATTAGAACTGGTTCCTTTTGACAGGTGTTTGCCTTCGATGTTCAGAATCTAAAACTTCATGCAAACAGTCAAGTTACCCAAGTGTTTTATATCTATCTGGAGTTTCTGGACTTTCATGTGCAATGGGAAGATTAGCACTTATAGTTGATAAGTTAACTTTATTTCCTAAAAATGGATTAAATACTTGAGTTTCTTATTTTTTGCAGCACAAATGTTTGCACTCATGAGAAAATTCAGCTGACTTAATTTTGGCAAATCAAGGAACTAAATGTCAAAAACAGCTGTAAGGAAATTAATATTTGGCTAGTTTGCTTGGAGTACAGTGAATTTCTCAGTGAGAGTAGAGTTTCTCTCTGCTAGAACCATTAATTTTGCTGATTTACTGTAAACATTTGAACTGGCATAAGAGAGCCTAATTTCCTGCCTTTCTTTTAGAAATAGTACTGCCTGATCCCCACGTGCAGCCCACTTCAGCTTGGAGTGTTTATCAGTACTATTTATTGTTCGTGTTACGCCTGGGTGGCAGTCTTTGAGCTACGACACATGTGCTACTGCAGTTCACTGCAAAGAAGGACCTGTAGGTCTGCGGGGCATCCCTAAACCTCCAACAAAGTTCAAAGCCGCTTAGGCTGAGAGACCACCAAGACCCCTTCCCTCAGACTCTTGAAACTAGGGAGTTTGCATTCAGGTTTTTGACTCAGGAGGAATAGGTTATAATTTGAATGAAATAAGTGCAAGGTAATTTTGGTTTTGTATGAGGATGAGAGTTTCACAGAACTTCAGGGGAAACTTTAAGCCTCTTGTAGTCATAAGATTAAATGACGAACACCGTGAAATGTTAACTCAGGATGCCAGAGAGCTGTGCTGTTTAGCTCAGGCGTATTTACTCATCATCCTCAGGGTGGCTGTCGTGAATCAGCAGCTGAGCCAGAGCCCACGGCTGATCCCTCACCCTGCCCGCTGGCCCAGGAGAGGGGAGGACAACGTGTAGGACAGACCAACACAGAGGGGTTGCAGATGGGTGATCCCCATGCCCAAGGACGGTGGGGACCACCTCCCAAGAAGGGCAAAAGGAATAAAACACCCATAGACCTCAGCGGCACAACCAGGATCTGTTCTGCCAGCAGCAGACCCTGCCCTCCTTAAAAAGCAAACCTGGAGAAATTTCTGTGCTTTGTCTTCTGGGGAGCAAGCAAAGCAAGCTGGCTGGGCTTGGACAGACAAGATGAGATGGTCTGATCAGCAGGTTGTGCTGTTGTATCATTGTAAGCTGTACCTCAGCACTCCTCCTAGCTTGCTACAAATTCCTTATGGCACATTTGTCATCAAATAAAAAGATTTTTTTGAACTCTTAGGCTAATATTCATCATGTCCTGCAATTAATGCAGTTTATGTCATTTAGGATCTTACATTTGACCTGATGAGACTCACATTAAAGTCATCACCTATTGTCACGATTAGATCATTTAAATAAACATGCTGATCTGATGAAGTAATTCTAGTCTCAACCTCTACCTCTGATTTAAGGTGGCAATATCTGAAAACTTTTAACCTTGCAATAACGAAACTTTGAGTAGCCAGTAGCATGCTTGTAAATGGCCAGGTGCCAGTGCTAGGGGTCTTGATTCTTACTGCTGAGGTGGGAATTTTTCTTTTACTAGCTTGCTTTAGTAGTCCAGGAGGAGATAGAATTAGCCATCTAATTCTCTGTTCTACAACCCAAATAGAAAATGTCATTTCACTTGTTTCCTGTTAACTCTCCGAGAAATGTTTGTGCCACTGTCTTGACCAAACAAAAAGTAGGCACACTACTGTTCTGCTGGACAACTAGAAACTGTTTACTCATTTTGTTGACCCAGTTACAGCCAAGCAGTGAATGTGGAATATGAAGAAATCACACTGTCTTGGTCAAAAACAGAAGAATCAGGTTTTCTGTAATATTTAGTCACCAGGACCCAGAAAATGGATATGAATAATTTCCAAAACAAAAGCTTTCAAGAGCATATGTGATTTTGAGGATTACCACATGCAAGAGGATTATTATCTGAGAGACAAAGGGAATAAGAGATTACAGCACATTAAAGGGGAGTTGTTTTACATCAAAGGTGTAGTATGGTTACACACCATAGGCCTTGATCAGGGAGCCTTCTGCCACAGGGCTATTTGTAACAAGGATGAGGGAGCCAGACAGTCAGGATTTAGTATGAGCTTTCAAGCTCTTTTAACTTCTCTGATTTCAGCTCTATACACCAGTGTTTGAAATATGCAAAGATGTTTGCACTCAGAAGTGAATTAACAGCAACAATAATCAGCTTACAGATTCCTGTTCTGTGATATGCTGACGAAAAAAAGAAAAAAAAAACTCCAGACATTTAGGTCAAATATAAAAAGCCTGTGGGGTGGTTGGAGAGAGCACCCAGCTGAATGATCACATGATTCTTTGGAAGGAATTTCTATTGAACTGCCCAGCAAAATAGCCTCTTCTCTTTGGCAAAAGGCGTATCTCAAACATTTAGTTTCCTTCATCTTGTCTTGCAGATTGCTTTCATTAACAGGTTACAGCAAAAATCAGGAAAAAAAATAATTTTATTGGGTGTTTACTTATAAATTATCATGTGATACATTTTTAACATTAAAAGTTTATATATTCTTGTAAATTTTGCTTTAAAAAAATTGACAATCAGCACTACTATGGCAATAGTAGATAAGGTCTAGCCCTAAAGACAGGAGCTTAATTCCCATGCATCCCATTTTGCTTCCTCTGCCTGCAGGTCTAGCTTGAAACTCACTTGTAGGTCAGATTTGAGCCTTAAATCTGTGACAGCATTCCCGTAAATAAGTTTGCAGCTGAATGACAGTTCCACATTGTCTGTCCCAAGAGCAGAGCACAGCAATTCATTAACTCTGAACTATCATCCAGCCTCTTGACATATCCCTATATGTATCCTGACCCTCTCGGGACTGGGTTGGTAAGTTCCAGCATTCAGCAAATAAAGCATCCAGAGACATTGCAATAAGCCTACTGTTCATGTAACTAAATAAATGCAGGGAGCGTGTTAGCAAGTCGTTGGCACCGTGAGCCTTGCGGCAGCAGCAGAGTTTGGCAATCCGCTTTTCATGATGCAGTGATGTTCACCTGCAGACGTGAGTGCCTCTGGGGCCGGCGTGTGCCTGATGGGCACACGCTGTCCTTTGCCCAAAGCCTAAAATACCATCGACCGAGGAAAGAGGGTTTCGAGTCCGTACACCCTCTGGCAGGGCTTCCCAGGGCTGTGGCTGAGGCAGTAACAATAGCAGGCAAACACCAGAGGGAGTTATTGTTCTACTGGAGATCTGGGAAAGGAAAGCCTCGGGATACGGAACTTGTAAATAGCGTGACTGAGTTTTCTGAACAAAGAAAAAGTTCAGAGGACATGACTCTAAAAAATGTGAGTGGCGAAACCGTTCATTCTAGTGATGTTTGAAAGAGTTTGCGTTCTTCATCGCTCTTCAGTGCTGACTCCAGTGTACTGATTCTTTGTACCAAGGAGTTGCTGCATAACACCCGCTTACGGTCCAGTAACTTTCCAAGATCTGTTTGCAATACTAGAGGCTTACAGTTCAGTGTCCAGAGCCAGGTGAGCAGGAGATAAGAAATAACCATTTTCACTTGTTTATTAAATGAGTTTTTTCTCCTGGTCCATCCATACATGCCCTCCCTCCATCAGAGTGCCTGTGTCTGAACTGGTAAAGTCCTTGGACCCTGAGAGTCCCGGTCCCGAGGTGTGCTGCGTGCTGGAAAGGGACCAGGATGCAGCCATCTCCCCAGGTGCCCTGGTTTTCCATGGAAGCAAATCTGGGCACACAGATAGGCAAGAAGCAAGTGGGTTATCTACTCACTAGAAATGAGCTGCCCTTTCAGCAGCTATATCTGTATTTTGTGCCTGCTAAAAGTCTGTCCTTCTTCTGCCCATGAAGTCTCAGCTGGCCTGGACCAGGAAAAGTGAATCCCCTGGACTCTCCATATAGAGTTTCTTGCAACTGCTCGATTTTCAGTAACTGATTGAAAGAAAACACGCGGACAGCCCCAAGGTGAACTATGCTAGTATATTTTAGAAAAACATTTCAACGAACAAACTGACCCAACTCCATTATGGTTCACACAATGCTGGGGCAGGTGGGAAGCTTCTCCAGTTCACTGCTGAACTTCCAAGACAATAAACTAAAATGGAGAGTCACTCTCTGCTTTTTTCCCACATGTAATTAATGCTTCTGCACTGACTGCTTTTAGTTTCTATTATTTACATGGTGCTTAACTTCACACTGAAGTTCACCTGTGGAATATGAAGTGAAGAGCAGCTCATTACACAATTCAGCTGTCTCTTCAGCAGAAAGGACTTCAAAGTTCTCTTCTGTTCTCAAAAGGATATTCTGTAAAAATCATCCTTTCATTAACGAATATCAAAGTAAATCCAGGCTGAGCCTGATGTTAAATTGTATACCCCTGGCTTTTACAATGCTGCCAAGGTGAAGGATTCTGCAACAAAACTTTTTTTTTTTTTTTTACAGTTATATTGCAGGTGTGTAAGATCTAATGGAGATAAGTCTATTCTCTTCTTAGGTGTGTCAGCTTTACAGAGCTCACCAGCACAAAAAGAGAATCTTGGCATTGTTATAATAGTGAGCATAGAAGACACTTCATACATTCAGGTGGATGGCTTGCATTGTAGAGATCTTTTAAAAGATCTGAGCGTTATTAGAGGTGGGTATTTAATTGTTGATTCATTAAATCAGAACCATACATAAACTATCCAGGCAGTAAATCTTTTTCTTCCAATAGGTAGAAAAGAACCCTGAGAGAACTAGAATAAAATTCTCATCTTAATTGCACCAACATAAATGTAGAGGAGGAGAAATGTATTCAGGTATTTAATGATGTGGATAGCTGCCTGGTAAAATTCACAGAAACCCCTATGCAGACCAAACGTTTAGGTTTGGGTTTGTAAATCTGTTTAAATATCAGTATCTCTGTGACTTCAGGTCTGATTCCTTGGTTGCAAGGTAATACATTGCTCCTGATTTTGAAAGTAAAAATCAGGTATAGATTTGAATCTTCCTACAATATGGAGAGAAGTAAAGGTTATATATAAAGGCCAACTTCAGCCTAGGAAAATAAATCTCCCTGGGCTGCTCTCATGGTCACTGTAAAGACAGGGGCTCCTCCATGTACTTAAAGTTAGGCTGTAGTGACAGCGCTCTATGTTCAGAAGCGATACTGTCATATGTTATCTCTGTCCCTACTTCACAATTTATTGCTTCCTCCAACTCTGCTAATATGGCTATTTTCTGGAGCTGTGCTGTGAATCAGGCTTTAAAAAAAAAAAAAAAAAAAAAAGGGAAGGGAAGGGAAGGGAAGGGAAGGGAAGGGAAGGGAAGGGAAGGGAAGGGAAGGGAAGGGAAGGGAAGGGAAGGGAAGGGAAGGGAAGGGAAGGGAAGGGAAGGGAAGGGAAGGGAAGGGAAAAAAAACCTGAATGTAAAAGCAGTGATGTGTGTCATGTACCTGATCTGGTTGACAGCACCATCCAACTGATGTGTTTTGGTACAGGTGGGGAAGTAGCAATGCAGAAGTGGCAGGAAGTGGGTAAGGTATCTGCATCGGTACTACCGCTGAAGGCAACTACTGTCAACCCTTGTCTTTAATACATGTTCTGAAAGGAGCTGAAATGATCCTTTGTGAACAGCCCATTCATTACGGCCGTTTTCATTATAGACTTTTAAACATTTCCATGCGACATTTCTACGTGAGGCTAAAACATTTCTATGTGACTTGCCCACAACTCCTGAGTAGTGCAGGTATTTCTTTTCTTCTGCAACAGTATTGTAGCACTGTGGTAAAGGGAAACTATTTTTTTGTAAAGTAGCTTTTATGACGAATTCTGCTGGTTGGCCTGGAGAACAGTGGCTTGCTGAGGAATGGGGAGGATCTGCACAGGAGTTTGTGGGCCTAGCAACTGTCCTCCATTGAGTACAGGTATCCCAAACAAGCTGTTTTATAGACCTGAAGTAATATGTTGTCATCACCCAAAACATAAAAACATGGTGAATATCTCTTAAGTGCAATAGCCAACACAAAGTGCAATAGCCAACACAAGAGCTGGGGCATTGATTTGTTGAGCTCTACCTATCGGTGCATGACAGAAACAACAGAAACTCAGATGTGTACATCAAAAATGCTAGCTATAGCACAGAAAACCTCAGGGCATGACACTGAGGGTGGGTAGGAATATGGAGTGACTATTTTGGTTAAAGTAAGTGCTGATAAGAGATTAGATTTGCAAGACAGAAATCTTTGTCCCATTGATTCTTGCAGAGTCAAAGGAAGTCAGACTCCCTCTATACTTTGTTAACAAAGATTCAAAGATTGATGCTTACTCCATCACCACAGACCTTTCCTAGCAATAGCAACCAACTAATCCAAAACTGACTAGCATCTCAAGTCAAAAAGGAATAGCAAGGTCACATGCTTATGAATGTTAAATTTATTTATCAGATAAGCATGCCTGTGGAAAGGACAAATCCTCTAAAGTGTTGGAGCCCTCACATTTGTGTAAAACCAGGCACTACAAACAGTTAAAATCTGCAATGCCAAGCATGACTTACACTCAGGAGTAATCGTTATGTTACCTAAAAGCTCAGAAGTTTTTGCCAGGCAGCGTGTGCAGACAGCAGAGGAGGCATTTGTAATGTGAAGAATCATTTCTCACTAGGATCTTTCAGGATATGTGTCTGTGAAAAGAAATCCCACACCTCAAGGATAAGAACAAGGAAAAAAGGTCAGCTTGCCCTTGGGAAAATATGGCTTGCAAAGCTCTTACAGTTCCTCTTTAATAATACATTTTTAGAAACCTGTGCTTTTGAATGTGTACTTGGAACAACACCCACCCTTTGGGGCCTTTTCATGAGGACTTATAACCTACAATAAATGAATCTTAGTCACCGCAGTGTGTGCCTGCGTATGTCAGACTGCAAACAGGGAAGAGAAGCACTGGACAGTAGTCTCAGTGACAACACAGGGACTGATTTCTAAGGGTGAATCTCTTGAGTCATATGTGTCTTTCTCTACAGCCAACTTTTGCATTTCCTTCATTTCCAGCTTAGGTTTTTACATCAAGGTATTAGGACACTTAATTTTATGTTTGTGGTCTTCTGAAACTGTAGCCCTTCCAGACATATACTTCATCTACCTAAAATACAGTGTCTCCTACACCATGTTTTCCCTAGCTCAGCTAGGTTCACACCCATTTACCAAGTTAGCGTAACGTCTTTTTCCAAAGGGTTTACGTATGGATAAATATTCAGTACTCCTTTGAGTCCCCTGACCAGTTTATTCCTCTAATTTTAATAAAGGATGTTTGTCTAGAAAGTTTACCGGATGTCTTTAAAGTCTGATGTAATTTTACCACTGGTAGCCTGTCAGGATTAGTCAGCAAAGTGTTTAATCAATACCTACCAATGCTGAGCTGTTAGCACGCTCTCATCCTCTTTCCTGCAACACCTTCGTTTCATTTATGCAGCAGAATTTGCTTCAGAAAAGTTGCATAGGCATCAGCCCAGGATTTGCCCGAGGCTACTAACTGAAAACATGTTCAGGTTAGCCGGGAGCAGCCCCAGAGGCAGTTCTGCTTTGCCTCTGCTGTGTCCAGTCTAATCTGTCACTCACTGGAGCCTGGATCCATGCGGGGTCCTCTTGGGAACCCAAAACATGTCTAGCTTCTTTTGCCAAATTGGAGAAGCAAAGGTCTAAGTGGTCCATCCTGTATCCAGTCTTACTTCCACGCTCTGGGATCATTAGGGAGTTTATTTCTCACCCTAGCTGTGGTGTGGGCTAGAGGAAAGACAAAATGTAAGCAGAATACACTTTTGTAAATAAGTTTGAGGGACCTTTTCATAGTAAGGTGATGGGATAGTGCAGTAACAATTTCAGTTTCAGTCAGTCTATTTTCCTTCATCCCTAAAATGACGTACAAAACACCCACGTTCCAGAACATAGCATGATTCATATTAAAGTCTATCCTTGGCCAAGCCTGTACTTGACAGTTCTTGTGCTGTGCAGAGGATTATTTCAGGGGGCAGTCGGGGGGAGAACAACCAAAGACTGAAGCTATTTGTATACACACAGATGTGTATTCCTGGGCTAGCATTTCCCTGCCTGACCTCAGGAAGACGTGATGAAACACAGCACTATCTGCTGAGCCAGTGAGGCTCTTTGAACTGATAACCACTGTGATGTGGTTTGCCTGGAAACCTATTTGTTTCTTTTGAAAATCCAGAATACCAAAATGACATGAGTTGTAGTGTGCACTGAAAAACCTAGGCTGAGATGGCAGACTGTTTTATTCCATAAATGATTGCAGATGTTTGGGTGAAGGCTGCAAAACACGAGGCTTTTCAAATGTGTACATGTGGGGAAGGAAACTAGGGACATATATAAACATTAACATATTTGTTATATATTACAGCCAGTCAGCTGATCCCAGTTCAGGTTGGGAATTATTAAAGATGTGCAAAAATAAGTGGAAACTACGATAGCTGCAATGCATCTGGTTTAGTGAGTGTTTTTTATTTCTGACTCTACAGGCTTACCTCCCTTTGTCTGAAGCCAGTTACATACTAGACACATAGAACTG
This sequence comes from Ciconia boyciana, assembly GCF_034638445.1. NCBI lineage: Eukaryota > Metazoa > Chordata > Aves > Ciconiiformes > Ciconiidae > Ciconia > Ciconia boyciana. Next base: position 54,631,941 of record NC_132935.1, on the reverse strand, counting down.
TCAGCAGTCTGAAGAAGAGGTTTAGGAGATATGCTGCTGGATTTTATTACCACCAGATTGCAAAAGCATATAGCCTGAGCTGGTTTTCCAACAGGCTTAGTCCCAGCTCTATGTCCCAGGAGCCTGCTATGTTAAGTAAGATCTGGCAGGTACCAATTTAGGAAGCTCTCTAAGTATGTGATGCCCTTTAAGTGACTGAGTCATTTGCCAGAGTCACAGGCGTGGGAAAAAGATAGGAAGAAGAGCTACTAGCTGAAGAATTACTGGCATTAAGTCTCCCTCCCGATCTCCAAATTTGGGCTGTTTGGCTTTGAATTCCAGAAGGAAGGTGCTAATAGTTCTTGCTGACACTGAATCAAGAAGGTAAGTGACAGGGGCGGTTGAAGGCCATGGCCACCTGCTTCCCAGCCATAGGAAAAACCAAGTCATCATGGGCCTTCAGCTTCAAAAAGCCAATGGCAGGCAAAATCTGTCACGGAAAAATGTTTTTTCTGTCATCTCTTTGGGCCAAATTCCAGCTTATTAATACGTTGCCATATAATAATTCTGACAAGTCCTTCAGCTGACTTGTCACAGCTTAACCCTCTGTGCAGCTGTGGACAGAGAGTGAAGAGGGCTTTGCTGCTGTATGCTTCCAGTTGTTCTGCAGAATTATCTCTAAATATAGTGTTAAGTTCCTATAGATGCAACTGACATTTCTACAGCTTGTGTGTTTATTACTGATGACAAATTAAAAATGAAGTTTCAAGCATTTATGCAGCAGAAATTCTTATTGTTCTGTTCTCATAAAAATTAAAGTGTCAACTACTTTTTTCAAACCTGTCCTTTTTAACAAACTTTGCATCTTTTGCAATGTGCATAGTTGGAAGATAATTTCTTTCCTGGTCAGTCTTGTTCTTTTCCATTAGACAGACATTTTATTTTAAAGTGTTTCCACATCTGCAGATGTCCCCTCTCTGTTTACACCTCTGTATTTGCATCAACATTGTCAGCAGCAAGGTGAACAATTACAGGTAGAAAAAAGCAACAAGGCAATTGCACACATGGTATGTTGATATCAGTGTGCCAAAAATGCTGAAATTGAATTGCACACAGGTAGGGAAGAAAATTCACTGTTTTTATGAAACGTGCAAAACTATTTAGATGTTTTGTTTTTACTATATGGGTTCAAGAAGCAACCATACAAATAAATGAAATAAAATCCTCTAGGGGCTATAATTGCGAAGGATACTACATCAGACTAGGGAAATTGCTGAACTGCAAGTCACTGGAGCTGGGAGAGTGGCTGGGAGGGAGAACATACTTTGCCTCGTTCTTGCCTCTTCTTGAGCAGCCTGCCTTAGCCACTGTCCAAGACAGCCTTAACAAGGTGGAGGTTTGGCTGCTCTTGCAGTGTTGCAGGGAGCAAAACAGCTTCTTAAAATTTATAGAAATCCTAATTGTCAGCACAGGTTTACTGCAGCTAAGAGTTCCATTGATGTGTGTTGCCTTATTTTCAAGTCATTGCACACAATTGAGACAGTGTCTCAAGGGAAAAAAAATCAGGTTTCACTTGCATAGGTTCAAAAAAAACTCTACAAAAGTTGATTGTGTGTGCTAGAAGGCAAAATTTAGCTAATTATTTCAAAACTTGTTGCTTGTAGTCTGTGGTTTGTTCTTTTCTCCATACACCCAACTTCATAAATGAGTTTCTGTTTAAAATGTCTTCTCATGTGTAGCAATGTCAGATAGGTTCAGTAAAACTTAGCAACCAGAGCAGGGGGGGGGGAAGCACAAATTCTTTGCAGGTTCTGTCCACGTGACAAGCAGCAGGCAGCATCACAGATTGAAACTAGTGCCCCAAGTGGCACCAGGGACTGGGGAGCTGATCAAGAGCAAGTTGAAAGAAGTATGATAATAGCTGGAGACAGAACCTGACCCAAATATCAAGGCTCCAGCTGAGTTCAGCTGAGTGAAACACAATTAAAACAGCGCACCTGGTGCAATTGTTATTGCATCCCACAGTGTTAAGCTATGACCTGGGAAAGAGAACTAATATGGAGCCACCCAGTGCATCTTGCAGGGCACCCTGCCTGAGAGAAGCTGCCACTGCCATGCAGGTAACATTAATACAGAGCAGCAAGTACCTGATAGCAAGATGGAAGGCTTATTGAGAGAACAGAAGTGCTTGCTTGAGTTAACTTTATGGGACTATCCAAGCTCCTGAGCAAGCACTCCTTGTGTCTTGCAAGGTTGCATTCTCAGTAGTGATAGTGAACGTCAAACGGCAGGGGAGGTGACGGTACAAAAGCTGTTTCGCTGCAAAGAAGGTAAAGTGAATTTTTGGTTGTCATGCAAAAATGTATGATTCAGCTTCATTAGAAATAGAACATAGCATATGTCTGTGCTTCAAGTGACGAGACTTTCAAATCCTGGCTGGTTCTGGGGTAAGAGGTAAGCCTGGATTGCATTCAAGCAGAATTTACCTGCAGTGATGGTGATAGCGCATTATGCTGGTAAGTACTAAAGGCACTAAAGTACTGGTGCTGGAGGAAATTCTGTATACTCTGGTTGTTCTGGTTTGAGAGCTGAGGAACACAGCTGCCTTCATGTTCCCTTTTCTTGGGCAACACCACAAATCAAGCAGGCTGGTCTTTGCATCACTCTATACTAAAAATTGTTGGCAATTATTTTGAAACAGCTCATTCTTTAGTAAGTACTATCTTGATGACATCATTAGAGGTATAGGTCTGGAAGCCATATTCCTATTTGAATCTCCCAGTCACAACAGGTAAGAGCACATGAAAATTTTGGGGAGGGTTTGCTTGGCCAAGGTGCTATGCAGACGTGGTAGTTCAGCTGTAGAACCAATGGGTTTATTTAATTCACCAGTATGCTAGAGGGGTTTTTATGAGGCTTTGCAAGATGTAATCCAGAGGACCTCATGGTTTCCTTTTTTTTGTTTTTCCCCTGCCTTGGATGAGAAGATAATTTCAGATTGAGGCATCTGTAGCATATGTTTTCTGCAGAGCTGGTGATAACAGAAACATTTCAGGGAGGTCCCTATATGAGTTACGTCACTTGTTTTTTGACTCGGCAATTGGAGAGGAACTAGCGAGGAAGCCTGCTGTCACTGCTGGAGAAAGGATATAGGTCCTGGCGGCAAGCCCAGGCCTGCTCAGCAGATCAAAGGCTCTTCCCTTGGCTCCCAGAGCAGCCGGAAAAGCAGCTGCCCAGTACCCTTTCAGCATCCTTCGTTTCTTTCCCCTGTGCCAGCAAATAACAAATTCTTTTCGCTCCCCACCTCGGCAATAGTCTCATTTCTTTCCCTCGGTATCCTGCCAAGCAAGGTCCTTTTAGGGAGAGCGCTTGTGTTTACTACCTGTAGATCCCCGGGCCAGCCAGTGGAAAAGCGCTGGGGATGCTGTGTTTCTTACACACTCCTCCCTCCTCCTAGAGATGCTCCCAGCTTCTGACTTTAACCTGGAAGAGGAGGCAAAGCCGAAAGGAATAAGCCGTGGTTATAAACCACATGCCATTTTCCAAGCCAGCCCGATGGAAGATTTCAATTTGGAAAAGTACTTTTTGTGCCAAAGCAGCATAACAGCCACGCTTTGAAAGTCTTCCCACTCACCTCCCAGAAAAATAAATAGTGTGGCTTTTTTGTGGGCTTCTTGGTGGTGTTTTTTCCTTTTTAAATACATGACTGCCTTCCTCCAGAGCTGCTGCTTGTCGCTGCTGCTCATCGCCGTCCCTGTTAACTGGTTGCTGCCGGGAGGTTTGTCCGCTATGAAAGGAGAGTCAAGCAAACGTGTCGGAGAACTGCAGACTCTGCAAGAAGAATATTATGTCTGCTATTACAGTGCCGTTTCTTCTTAAGTAACACGATGGGCTGGTTGATGGGAGCCTTTAAAAATAACTGCACTGCGCTTTAAAGGCACATGTAGCCCTCGGGTACCAAATTACTGCTAAAAAGGGGGCGAGCGCCTGACCCTTGACTGCCCCGCAGGCACTGTCTGCATCACCAGCACCTTTTCTCCTCCCTGGTTTTGTGAGTTGATCAGACCAGTCGTGGTAGGTGAATAGACTGTCCTGCCTGGGTCCGCTAAGGGTCTTGAAAATATTTCTGTAATTGCTTTTGTTAGCACTGCGAGGCACTCCAGCTTGCAGTTGCAGCTGCAGCTGTGGATATGAGGTTTTCCTTGCTCAATAAGCAGTCCCCGAGCATGGGTTTGCTGACTAATGATCTGCCATAATTAAAATTACTATGGGAGCAATGCTTTAAAAGATCTTTGTTCCCAATGCGAGCTTCTATGGGCTATTAAAGCTGCAAGCCTTTCGGGAGCTCCTCTGGGGAGCAGAAGCTCTTCTTGCTGTGTTCGCACACTGCTAATAAGGCCTTCATATGGGTTAGCCTGCTACAAATTGCCAGTAATTAATAATATTCTATATAGAAGCATCAGAAACAGTTGAAGCATGCAACTGCGGACTGGCCCGGTGCCTAGCCCAGCTGCTTGGTAGGTCTGTATCGGTAGGCAAGTTATTCTATGCCTCAGTTTCTCCTTCAGTAAAATGAGGAGAATATGAGAGTTAGTGATGCTTGTAAAATGTTTAATGTCTATGGGTGGATGGTGGAAACCACTGGAAATGACAGGTGTAGAAGCAGTAAAGGAAGAGAGAGGTTATTTTCCATAGCTTTGCTTATTCTACCCGATGCTGTTATAATGGAATTGAATTTTCTAACTCATCATTCGCATAAATATCCTATATTAGACAGCAGTGGCACTGTAGGGGGAATTAGAATAAGTGGAGAGAATGAACTGCAAGATCATTATCACCAGAAATACAGATCATTGTTTATTATCATAAAGTACCTCTAACGAGGCACAATTATGCCTGTAATTTTTTTTCTCATTGTTGTTCTTAATTGTTCTTCTCCATATGTCTCCTACCACCATTTCTTTATTACGTGTATTGCGAAACTCCTCAGGGGTCCCAGTGAGGCATCAGTATCACAGAAAGGCAGGGGAGCTCCCCAAGTACGTGCAGTCATTTCTTTCTATCTCCCTTATCTCTCTTCTCTGCCTTTATTGGCACCTTCCCACTTGCCTCTTCCTTCCTCCCTGCGAGTCTGGTTTTGTCTTTCCTATGCCTGAAACAAATTATTTTGACAAAATTAATATAAAAAAGGGAGGGCAAAACACTCTCTTGTGTTTTGTTTAGTAGAAAAACGTGTGGCATTATAAAATATCGAAACCGTAATGACTCTGTAGGAAAATCCAGGTAACAAGCAAAATAAATGGATACCCAAAGAAAATGTGTGGAAGCACCGGACAGGATTCAATCCAAGACCACGCCATATCTTTATCCTGGGAGAGATATGCAGTAGTTTCAGGCCCTGATCTTCAACAGATTGTAGAATACTGGAAAATTAATCATTACAAGAAGTTTTTAAAGGATTTCAAGGAATGGGTGAAGAAAGTAATTTGTCTTGAGAGGCCAGCTCAGCGCTTTCTTGATCTTTTTACTGTCCCGGTAAATCATTTATTGGGGCAAACTTTCAAAAAACTCCCACACAAACTATGCTAGGCAGAGTGTCCCAAAAGTAATATTAGTCTCTGTTTATGCTTTCCAGACCTGAAAAAAATAAGTTGTAATACCAGGGTGGTACAGGCCCCTGCCTGATAGTGTGAGGGCTTGAAAGCTTCCCTTTTCTGAAAAAAATATTTAGTGGATTGTTTGGGACTATGAGGCTGTTCATTTCTCATTTAACCTTGCTTTTATGTGTTTTATTTCTGTGATACCTGATATAAAATTCCAAGTAGTACCACAGTGAGAGATCATAAACTGCCACGTCTTTTCTCTTTTGAATGAGTAAAATAAAATATAAGATTTTTTTTTTTCCCTGTAAATTGTTCTGGTTGACTTTGCTGGCTTAGAGCAGAGGTGTGGTTTGAAAGGTTCAGATTTTAAAATATTAAGGGGAAAAAAAGAAAGAAAAGGAGGAATTGTGTAAGTTCTATTCTCCCTGCCCATAAGAGGCTCCCAGAAAATCTGGGAGTATCACACATGACTTCTGGAAGTCACATAACTTCTGAAAGAACACACATAACTTGTATTCATCAGTTATGAGGTTTTCCCTGGTCTAAAATATCCCAATTCATTGTCATTTGTATGCAGCATCAACTCCAAATCTAGAAGTATGATGAGTACCTAAAAATAACAAGATGTAAAAAAGGCATTTCTTTCTGCTTATATTCTGATTTTCAAACTGTTCAGGTGCAATTGATTTATTACAGGAATATTAACGTAATTCAAGGACCAGAGCTTTGAGAAAGGTATTTTAACAAAAGACCTTCTAATAAAATGTCAATACTTGGCAATACTAACTAGAAATGGGACTACTTGGAAACTTGGGTAATTTCTATTATTGCTTTCTACAAGGCCACGACCATTTTCCTATCATATATGTTGGCATGTGGTGAAAGGGAATAGTGCAAGAGGCACAAGGACTAACTTTGTGTTATTTTTCAGCAAGAAAAAGAAAAACGAGTGTTGAAAAAGTTTTGTGTATATTAAAATATATGCACAGAGAAACTAGCTATACCTGCAAGTGGAATATACCTTTTTTTTATTTGCACATATATGAACTGATGTATTTTAATAAAGCTCCTACATTCAACATGTATAATCAGCCACGTTTCACTGCAAGATCCAAACAGCAGCAAATGGTGATATTTGCTAATGTTCGTTAAAATGTAAACCTCAGATGACAGAAGCAATTCCTCACGGTAGCTCCTAACATTGAGTTTTGCACTAACAGCAGGAATACATCCTAGTTCTCCCACGAATGAAAAGGTGTGTGTCCTGACTGCCATTACAAAACTTACTGCTTGAATAGAGGAGTTTCTGACAATGCACGAGCGAAGACAGCTCGGGAGTTCAGGGATGACAGTTCGTTAGGAGCGGGTACTTCCAGAGCTGCCCGTGTCCAGCATTTCTATCACAAGCAGCATTAATGACAGAGTGCTATGGATGTTTCAAGCTTCACATCGTTGTCATCTCACAGCAAAATTAGGAATTGGCTACTTCTGAATAAAGTTCTTCCTTTTTAAAAAAAAAAAAAATAGCTGATTTTAGTCTGGTTTCCTAAACCTGTATTCTCCCACTGCCTGACAGGCAAGCAGAGGCCAATAACCCATGCCCCTTTGAATAATTTTTTTAACCCATTGCAACCAAATTTAAGTGAGGAAAAGCTCTCAGGAGTGCTTATGTTCTGCTGGGCTTTGTGAAAATCGGTGGCGGTGTAGGAAAGCCCAGCTCTGGTTTGCTTCCTTGCTGGCAAGCCTGGCAGCGTGAGAGCAGGTGGGTGCTGCTCGCTCCGCCTGGCCCTGGTGAGCTGGTGGCACAGGGGGCCTGGAGTGAGGGACCCAGAGGTACTGAAAAGGGGTGAAGCAACAGGGCATTGCCACCAGCCTTCAAACTTGGAGGTTGTAATTGTGGCCTCAAAATAAGAAGTTTGTGGCTTTTTCATTCGGACAAGCTCCTCCTGCCTACCCACAACGTCTGTGGAGCAACTGTAGCATCTTAAGCTCTCCCAAACTTACAATTTTAGGGCTAATTTTCTGGAAGAGCTAATTGAAATGATGTGACAAGGGCCTATATTAAATGCTGTCTAACGCGTAACCTCACAAGTGTAAAATATTATTTTAAATATCCCCCATATCTATCCATCCTCCAGTTCATCATGACAATTTGATTCCCCTTACCCCAGACAGTATTTACCCAGTACATAGACCTACTCCTTGTGCCCTTACTCATCTCTGCTCCTGCCAGTGCTGCTCTAGGGCTCCGTCTGCCTCTTTTACCTCCATGTCTCATGAAGATGGTGTTAGATGTTTGCCAGCTTTAAAGCAAATGGAGTTGCAAAAGCACTTGCACATGGCAGCTATTCTGAACAAGTCGCTGTGAAGGAATTCTGCTAAAAACAGAAAAGAAAAAAAAATGAGCTGGTAAGCTGGTATCTCAAAATACTTTCTTCACTGCAGCAATAAGCTGAGGAGGAAGGTCAGGAGAGAACAGCGTAATGCTGTACGCAGATAACGTGGGGGTAAGGGGAAGAGGGTAGAAGGCACTGAAATTTGTTCATAAAGGAGTGAAGGAAACTCCTGGAAGCAGAAAGATGAGGAGAAGCTAATGTGCCTTTAAAGTACATTTAACGTGGGATTGCTGACATGTCATCACAAGCACCAGCATAGAGCTATTACATGGGTCACTGCAGGGACAGGGTTACGGTGCCCTTCTATAATCTTGTTGGATTTATTTTATATTTAACTTTGTTGCTGAATTCCACCTTGTATAATGTTTGGTTTAGGAATACTTACTACAGTGCTCCATTTTTCTAATTCTGACCAGGAGATAGGGACTTTTAACCCCAACTCCCCTCTATACTTTTTTGTCTGCAAAGTAATGTAAAATCTCTTTGAATAATATTCTCCGCTCTTTCCAGGTATTTTTCATGAAAAGTTCAAAGAGCACTTTTCATTTCTTAGATTGTTTTCGCAGGCATTTTGAAGTTGCCAATCTCTCTGCCCTTTACAAAAGTTTCCATTAACAAACAGAGAACAGTAGCAATCAGGTGTGATGAAAATTGCTCAGCCACACACCATAAACACTGAATATGCCAAGATATAGTTGAAGTGAGCTGTTGTTTATAAACAAGTGCTAAAACCTCACCTAGCTCCATAAGAGGTGTTACAGAATGATGCTGCATAACCAAAAATGTCAAAAAATGTTTTGCAAGCTTTGTGAATAGGAAAAGGGGTGGCTATATTCATTATTGGTTATAAACACTTTATCCCTGGCTTCTTCTTAATCTAGTTTCACTGGCACAATCAGAGCCTTCTGCATTCCAAAACAGAGAGCCATCCTCATTCTTCCTTACCACAAAGACGTGTTTTTAAGAGCAAGCAAAAAGAAAGGAAGAAGTGACAGCACCTCAAACATGTTACTGATGTCTGAAAACTTGTGGCAAAAAAAGGGCACACCTTTAAACTGCAAGTTCTCATAGCTGAGTTTTGGCGTGGAGGTGGAGGGAGGGCATTGAGACAGAGTGAGAGTCCAGATTGTATGTGCTCCAAGCATCTGCATAGAAGCTGGCAAGCCCCAGCTTGCCTTGGGTCCTGGGAAGCAAGACTTGCTAGGAATGCTGCCCTTGAAGGAAGACGCAGCATCGGCAGGCCAATAACCCTGTTTGTTGAGGACACCTGGCCAGCAGCAGTCACCAAGTCCCATCCATTGTCCTCCCTTTGGTGGCAGTAGGAAGAACATCCCAAAAATACCTGTGCCTGAGCTCTGCCTCTTCCGTCTGGGTTCCTCGCGTGTAAGGTCACAACACTGAGCTGTGCAGGTGGTTGTTGGAAGATTGTGTTATCGGTACGACGTACGCCCTGGCTGAGAAACAAACCGCCACTTGTCAAGCACAGAAGCAGTCCTGAGCACTTCATCTATTTGATGGCAGTGTCCTTGACAACTCCCTGCATTGACTCAGAGTTTGTCTACTTCTTCAGAAATACTCTCTTATTAATTATGAAATTAGTAATAAGTAGTGGATATTGCTTACTGCTTATTGCTTATTGATATATATGTCAAAGATTGTGGACAAAATGCGGACAAAATGCATATGGTGGTTGGGGCAGAACCCATTATATTTGCAGTAGTCCTTGGCATCTTCTGGAACAGGAGGTAGCTTGCTGTTTTTCTTTTCTATTTTTAATGTATCAGACCTGTGAAAGCAGGGATTTATTTACAAACCTATCTGAACAAATAGCTCCAAAGACGAAAGGTAATTGCCTAATGCTCACTGCCATGGTAGCAACAAAAATTTAATTATTAATGGGAAGAATTCATCTCCACCTTTTTTGCAGACTATTATGCCTTGTGGGATGGGGTATGTGCTTCATTAGGGACTTCTCTTAAAAAACAAATGTAAACCATATGCACATTCAGCTCAAGGTCTTTACCTCAGAAATAATTATGTCCGCAGCTACACACTGCCTGTTAGCTAAATGTCATTCAAGGTCTTCCTTGAAATATAAGAAGCGTAAGTAATACTAGATTAACCAAGTTCCTGAAAAGTATTTTGAGGATTATTCTTTAAAGCAAATAAGATTGTGGGACATGGCTCAGGGCAGAGAGAGAAGACACCAGGAACCTAAAGGGATAAAACAATCCCCTCTTTACATTTACTGCAGGGTTGTCCGTGTGTTTTTATGTGCAGGGCTTTTGCATGTGACCCATGTACACGCAGAGAGAGTGAAAAAATGAAACAGGTTTGGGGAAATTAGTTCAAATGGTGCCTACACATTTGGGATCTCTAAGGTTGAGGGTAGGAAGTGCACAGGCTAAGGTCCAAATCCCCAATGAGACATACACACAGATCACAATATCCAGAAATTCAGAGTCTTATTTGGCAGAAAATAAAATACAGGAGCATGAATGTACAAGCATATGTATTGTGTTAATAGGGTTCCTTAAAAATAGTTGCTGGAAAAACAGGATTTCTACCACAAAGAAAGAACCATATCTTTAGTCAGTCCTTTGGCAATTTAGCTACTCTCCATTTGGCCAGATAGGGGCGATATCCCCAGGAATCCCTCTGACAAGGGGTTCCCCCAGAGCCGGGGATGTTATCCAATTGCAGTTTAAAGAAATTTAGAGCAAGAATGACTGAGTAAAGACAGAAGTCTCTGAGAGCATTAGGAAAAGAGAAATAAAAAGTGTGAGGGAGCAGTGTGTGAGAGAGCAAGCTTCACTGTCTCATATGATTAAAGCTAGGAGAATTATATCTGTCCTTGGGTTTTGTGGTGAGTGGAGCCCAGGTCCCTGGTATCAGGTCTGGACCTGCTTGCTTTCCTTTCTTTCTTCTTTTCTTCTACTTCTCTCTCCTGTCATGTGCAGACTCCATATTTAGATTAAAAACTTGCATTGATTCTTATGGAGGTGGGTTAGTTTTACCTCGGTTAACAAAAAGGGACTCTTAACTGAAAGGCTTTGTTTGGGCCAGTAGCAGCAGAGAATAAAAGACTCTGTTAATCTGGGCTGAGCCAGGGGAGTGGTAGATGGCTCCTTCTCCCAGCAAGGGAGGTGCCTGACAGCCATTGCCTTGGAAATCCATTCAGAGCAGGCACATCAAGAGCTACGAGCTCTTGCTACCTCTCTCTAGGTACTGCAGTTGTCCACAGAAGGAGACAGTATTATCATGCCTGGAAGGAGAACTGCATGACGATGCATCTCCATCCCATGCCCATCACAGGCAGTGCCATCCCAGAGGTGGCCCAGGAGAGTGTGCAATTCATTCAGAAGCATCTGAGATTAACTATGATCAGTCCATTTACTCTTTATTGCTAACAGCTCCCGCCCAGGCCCATCTCACCCTTAGGCACAGCTGGGCAAGCCTTACTGTTTAACCCTTGCAGCTTCAGATCCAATCTTTTGCTGCTGCCAGCATGGCCGTGAGTCAGTGGAGTGGCACAAGCCAGCAGCTCTGCCTTACAGCGTAGCACAGTCCCATATTAGATCACCCTACGTACCAGGCAACACTTTTCAGAGGCTTTGCCGTTGTAAATTAAATGTTGATTAAGTGATGTTATATGGTATTATCATTTTATGAGAGCTCTAGCATTCTTTGGGCAGGCTGCCTGTTTGATTGAAAAATCTATATTTGAGTTGTCCTCAGTTAAGAGAGGCGTGTTATCCACCACGAGCTGCCTGCTGTCTTGCCACAGCGACCTCCCATTCCCAGCAGAGTACCTGCACACGGCAGGTGGGTGTGCACGTTCCCTACGGATGTGCGCTCTTGAACAAGCTGAACAGTTTTACTGCAAAAATCATAGTGTGTTCTTGCTACACATTATCCATGTACACAAAGCCAGATCTGGATCTATTTATTTTCAATTTATACCTGTGCAATTCTATTGACCTTGGTGGATTTATCCAGGTGTACGTCAGACCAGAATCAAAGCCTCTGCTCTGTCAGTGAAATGGAAGTCAGGAGCTGGGCTGGTGTGCTAAACAAAACACATGATTACCAGGAGAAATGACTTGGCAGGAGTTGAAGCACCAGACATACAGAAAAATGTTTGCTTTGAAATTCCAGAGACTTCACTGTCCCTTTGGTTTTTTGGAATGCTTTGATTTAGTCATGCAGGGTGGGAGCAGGCTGTAACCTTGCAAGGGCACTGGGAATAGTACCTCTTGTGCAGCTACAGGAGATGTGAAGGGAATTAACTGTCAGCAAGCTTCAGGGAGACAGCAGATGTATACATGGTTAGGAGAAGTTTGGCTGGCTTATAAAATTTATTTCCACCACAGGATCAAAAGCAATTATGTGTATAAAATATATAATCCTTGGATGTATAATGTATAACAGGACATAGCAACGTAAGTGAGGGAACAGCGAATTCATTGAATGCAAATAGCTGAACAGTTTCACTTTTAATTACTTGAGAGCAGAAGAAAAGAAGTCTCCTACAGTTTCTGTGAGTGCAAATTATATATGCCCATAAGGAAATCAAGATTTGGTGCATTTAAAAGAATCCATTTTAAGATTCATTTTTAGAAATAAACATTCCCAGCCAAGTCTGCTTCCTTTTGGGTGCAATTTACAGGACGACCCTTGCATCAGCAGAATGAACTGTTGACACGAATCTACTTGCTGTACTTGAGTATCTGTCCGATTTGCTCATGCAGTCAGTAGTAAAAGGCAGCTTGCTCACATTTTCTGCCTCTACTTACGTTACTAGCTCAAGTGTGAGTGTAGTTTGTACCCCCAAAAAAATTCTCTGAGTCTCAGACGAACAGCAGTGGGGCTGGATGCTGTTCCCATGTTGTTGGGGAGCTCCTGCTAGACTCCTACCCTAGTACACATCCGGGACCATGCGTACATTGTTAATGTACACACTGTACATTGTTAAATGGGGCTTGCACAAGAGGAGAGAGAAAAAAACACCTAGTTGAAATTTCCTCATAATAACTTTAGTCATTCAGTCTTCTTCTATGACTTTTATATATTTTTAATAGGTGTTAACAAATGTTTCCATTTATTTTTCATTGTTATGTTGGCATTCTGTTTCTAGGATGAGAATAAAAATAGGATGAGGGAAAAACACTGATTAGAAGCTTTAAAACTGAATGTTACAAAAGGAAGGAAAAATTAATAATGCCATAAAAATTTGCTGATGTCCAAATTCTTAATAACGCAACTATGGAGAAATGTTCTGATTGGAATTTTAAAAATATGTTTTCCCACTGATCTGCTAGTGGGCTGCAAAACTTCTAGAGCTACATTAAGATAGCCCAAATTCTACCTTAGTCCTTGAGACTAGTCACATGGATAAACCTCGCAGAAGGTCTGTGATGATCAAATTGGAGGGCACAAGAAATGTCTTGAGCAGGGAACCAGCACAAGCCAGATTACACGTGAAAGTCAGGTTTTCTCTATATGGGACCTGTTATCTGAGATCACTTATTTGATGCAATCTGTGAGATCTTTACTTATGTAAGCTTTGCTGGATGGAAAAAAGAATAGGTAGGCTGTAGTCATTGATTTCTTGACTCCAGGCTTGCCAGGGAGGCGTCTGCCCATACTTTTGAATCTCCATTGGTTTTGGGTTTTTTGGAACAGGCTTCCTAGAGAAGTGGTTGATGCCCCAAGCCTGTCAGTGTTTAAGAGTCATTTGGACAATGCCCTTAGTAACATGCTTTAACTTTTGGTCAGCCCTGAATTGGTCAGGGAGTTGGACCAGAAGATCATTGTAGGTCCCTTCCAACTGAAATAGTCTATTCTTCTATTCTATTCTATTCTATTCTATTCTATTCTATTCTATTCTATTCTATTCCATTCCATTCCATTCCATTCCATTCCATTCCATTCTATTTACTTAACATTGCACTTTACCTTTAAGCACACGTTGAACCCTTAGGAGAATATAAAACGTGGTTTTAGAAGGTCTTAAACTGTGTTAGGAGGTGGGACAGCAGCTACGACAAGCTGTTTGCTGGGAGGATTTTAAGAAATGAAAAAGGGGTTTTTTTAATTGAAAATGAATAGTTTCTTTTTGGTGAGTTGGGTTGTCTTAGCTGTGTCTCTGAGAATACTGCGAGCCCTCTGACGATGGGTACTGCAAACAGCACAGTCAAACTTGTCCACAGTGGACAGGGAAATTGCATTTCATACATAATTCACAATGTGCTACAGTGATTCCATAAGGTCAATATCTGTCGTTAACTCAGAGGAAATCAGAGAGGAAAGAAAGGAGTGTTTGTTCTCGCTGATCTTTGAAAGAGCTGTCTACAAACTGCTGATTTCCATTGCGCAGCACTACACAAACAACAAAGCGGAGCCCTTCTGCACATTTACAAGCACTGTATCTGAGACAGATAAACGCTGCGGCTAGAATAATATCTCTTTGTCTCCAGATTTTCATCTCAGACCTCGACAAAAATGGATGGAGAAAAGGGACCAAATACAAATAGGAGGAACTTTGTGCAGCAATGTGCTGGAGTTGTTTAGTGTTGGGATTCCTCATGCCTAGTTGGCCATTCAAAATTAGTCATCTGGATCTGCCATTTAGTACAGGGAGGGAGGCAGACACTGCCAAAGGGCCGTTCATCCCCTCCAAATATAGCTGTCGTAAGGAGGTGGGATAAGTTACTTGCCCAGAGTGCCTGTGTTTTCTAGGCATTTATACAGGTTCTTCCAGATTTTGTTTTCTGGAAATATTTGCTACATGGATTGTGAGTGTGCTTTGTATTTGCTTCAGATTTCCTTTCACAGTAAGGTACTGAAATTAGCCAGGTTGAAATTACCCAGCATACAGGAGTCAGGTCATAACTGGGATTTTCAGAAAGACAGTACTGCAACAGGGCATAAACAGCATGTTGGAAAACTTCAGGCATTTTGCGCATACGCTATGCAGCGAGTAGGCTCTTACACAGAGGCTTTATGCTTCCAGATAAAGAGTGTGACATTTACTGCGTTGTTATAGAAAGCAAAACAGCACATGCACAAGAGGCCGGCAATGGCATGATGCATGTGAACTACGAGGCAGAAATATGGTGTCCTGAGAGTCCGTAAGGAAGGAGGAATTTGACTGTAATCACACCGGGTTGCAGGAAGCAGTGAGGCTCAGGAAGAGCATCCGAAAGGCTGCAATGTGAGGTAGGGTGAGGAGGGGATGGAAAGCTTGGAGAGAGGCCATGGCAGAAAAAACAGTGAGTGTTTGTTCTACAGAGAGAGAGATATGGACACCCCGAGGTAAAGGGCTTCTTTTTCCTACAGGCAGCATGTTTTTGTTTGCCTAGATGCTTGTTTGAATGGAAAACCATTCAGGAATGGTCAGGACAAAGTCAGGAGAATGTTGTGTGTGTCTGTCTGTGTGTGAGCGAGGGAGAAGGGAGTAGTATTTCTGTGAGCAGTGCTCACATGGCCATATGCGGGCTAACAAAAACTGAAAAGGCAGCTATTCTCTCTCTGGATGTAATTTGCAAACCATCATTAATTAAATAATGTTGTCCTGTTTTTTTCCAGACTAGCTTAAGCTGTAACGGAGTGTAATCTGTTGAATAATAAATATCCTTGTGTTTCACCGAATGTTCTTTTACTACATAATGATGTATGTCAAGAAGAAATCTGTGGTTCTCCTTGAACATCTCCAAAGTTGTTTAGATTTGCCTTTTTAACAAGCTTTTAATGTAATAACCACAGAGGAGTAGCATAAGGCAATGTTTCCCAAACTGTGTGAGCTGCCAGGCCCTGTAGGTGGTTTGCAGATGGTCTGGAGACCATATGAAAATAATAAAATCATAAACTGGAGAGTTAAAACATGGGCGATAAGAGTGCCGAGCAGGCCACAAATGTGTGGCAGGAATTTAATTTACAAACATAAGGGATGGGCCACAAAGGCTGCTCGCTGATGGAAGGACCTACAAGTTTTCACCGACTTCTCCAGCGTTCTGCATGGGTCAGCCTTCGCATCCACCAAAAACCTTTTGTAAGATGCGAACGGCTGGGAAGGCAATTTGTGGGGCGCTCTGCTTTATGCGGTTGTGTAGGGCAAAGATGTGAATGCATTTGAGCAAAGCCAGCTTTCCATCAACGGTGGGCGAGTGGAGCTGGTGAGCCACTGAGGCTGCTTCCGACCTGCATTGCCACATGCGGTATATCAGCTGCCACATAAAAAAGCCAACCTATATATTTGAATGGACAGTAGAGTGGACTCACCTGCCTGCTTTGCCTGCTGTTCTGGCAGCACAAGAGAGCTGTGAATCTGACAGGCGCTGCCCACTAGGCTGGGGTTACGGCTGCTTGGTAGCACTGGAACGGGTGTTACTGGCATACTGGTGATCTGAGTATTTCTGAACATACACAGTTAAATTTTCACACTATAAATAGCCTGCAAATAACAAATATCCTCAAATGCTGGTTCTTATTTCAAATTCAAACCTGTTATGTTTTTGTGAATTCCAAAGGGAAATATTTACTCTGTGCAAATTACCTTTTTAACCCATAAACGACTAATAAAATATTTATAATCTTTATATTCTACTCAACAGCACATCAAAAATGACATGGATATGTGTGTTTCTCCTCTCCAAGGCTGTGCACTAAAATGAACACAAAATGGCTACTTTCCATTATGCTCTAGCCTCCTTAGTGACTAATGCATTCGCTCTACAACAGAAAACAGGTCTGTATCTGCATTCTGCAAACAACAGCTCTCTTCTGAGCAGCCAGACAAAACCCCCAAATCTGCATACCTTCAAATGCTGGGATATAAAAACTAGGGGTTTAATTTTATTTTCTAAGAGAAGCTAACCTGCAAAGAATTTCTGTTCTTTTTACCCCGTGTTAGACACAGATGATTAGTCTGAAAGGTAAAGAAAATTCTCTTCAAGTAAATTAATCTATTCATACTTAGATGAGCTATTCTTCTGCTTTGGCAACCTGTGGAAATGGTAATCTAATCATGCCACAGTACTAGTATCCAATATGCTGAAAGCTTGTAATTCACAGCTCAAGGGGAATGTGGAAGATAGTTGAGAATGCGGTAATTATAGGGTTGGTGCTAGAATGAGCAGTGAAATAATGTGTATTATTTTGTTCATAAGCAGAATATTTTTTTAGCCCATAGCAAGCAGGTTGTGCGAGCAACCAAGCTGCAGGTTTTTTGTCTTTGACACAAAGCCGTAGGACATCTGGTGCTATTAACTATAATTCCCTCTGTGTCCCAGTAACACCTTTATACAAATATATGCACATGCCTATACACTTACCTTAAAGCTGAAGAAAACTGTTTCCAGAAAAAAGATTTCTGAGTATCTCTTCATACGCCATTCTGTGAAGCGAAGAACTGGCAGGGAACTAAGTGGTATTTGGATTCAAACCAGTTAATGCTGGGGACACCGGCCTCTTAATTCCAATTTGTGGTGTCAAATAAAGTAGTTTACCTGTGGGAAAGGATCACCTGGGGAGCATCACCCTCAGCTAGAAGGGCCCGTGACATTGGCCAAGCCCTTGAAGCTCTTCTGCTCTCTTCCCGTAGCATTTCATTTTGGAGGTTTTAGCCTTTTTACTGCAAGTTCTATGTGTTTTCATTTAGTTTTGGGGTGTTTTGGGGTGTTTTGGCATTTGAGTCAGAATGATTACTGTTACAAGATACGTTGGGACTTAACATGTCTTGCGTAGATTCTATGGATAGACCAAATAATCCCTCCCAGTGTCATATGCTGAGGAAGCTGAGAATGCCACCCAAAGGGAGCATCCTCTAAGAAACTAAAGATACAAATCAAAGCTCAGGAGAAAAGTATGCCTTGAAATTTATTGTATCATATAAGATGAGAACAAAAGCAAAACTCAAAGGGCAGAGTTCAAAATGAACATAGTTTTGTATGTGTATGCCTGGGTGGCTATATTTGTGTTCAGACAAGCACATGCACACAGGTATTTGTTGTACTTGTGGGCTCCTCTTTCTTACTCCACATACGCTTCCAGCACCTCGCCTACCTGTCACCCTAATGCGTATTATACAACGAAGAGTAAGATTTTCCAAAGGCATTTCCAAGAATAATAATGCCCATATTGTTTTTATTAGAAAATTGTATGTGCACAGTAACAATTCATCTAGCCTCTGCCTCATCTGGCAAAGTGCAAAAAAACCATTGTGCAGACAGGAACATGTGTTAATGATGCAACTGATGTTAAAATTGTCACGTAGGATGGATTTCACACATGGCAGGCTCTGGAAGCTCATGGGAAGCTCAGTTCTCAACCAAGTGGCAGGCAGCAGTCTGAAGAATGCGAAAAGTAGCCTTTTTAACCCATTTCTTTTCTTCTGACAACATCTAATTTATGGGGGAGGGGGAAGTACCGTTGGCTCAGTTCTCCTTAGTGAGATACAATGATCTAGGAGGTCTTACTTTTAACTTGTACCAGTGGAAGTGAGGAAAACAAAGCTCTGGAACATTTCAGAGCAGCTTAGGACACTTTTAAAACTGAAAGCTCTTTGACTGTAATACTAACTTAAATTACAGCCAGTAGTGCCTTCTATCATGAAGAACTTTTAAGACGCTCAGCAGAGCTCGAGTACATTCTGTTGTGTGAGCATGCCAAGGTTTGAAGTGATTGTCTTCTCATTTCTGTCATTATAGGTTTTGCACTTTTCCCTTCATCATTATAGGGTTGTTCATAAATATAGACATTTATTTTCCCTTTTAAGAGTCTAAATTCCACTGCATGTGCTTAAAAATAGACACAAAGAGGTTCCACACAGACCTATATAAAGAACATGAAGGGTATGCTTTTCCAAATTCACAATTTAAACTTTTATATAAAGAAAAATGTTTCTGTATTTTTTTCCTTGAATTATGTACAAATATTAGGAAGGAAGAAAAAGAAAAAGAAAATCCTCTAGACCAGTCACTTTTTACTTGGCTGTATGGGGTTAAAAAGAAATTGCTCACAAGAGGAAAATAGGGAGGAAAAATATGAAACAATCTTGTCCTGTTGAGATGACACTTTTCTCTTGATAAACAGGTCAAATCAGCAGGTTTCCAATCTCAAAGAAAACTGCTATGGTGGCCTACTTGGCTGTTAATACATAGCACATTCAAGACACGTATAGAAAAGTCAACTGAATGGGATAACAAGGAAAATATGACTCATCCACGGTCCTAAGCGCTAAATTCAGGAAAACTGTTAAGAAAGTTCCTTTCTATTTTGTGAGTAGATTTCACCCCTGGTGTACGTGAATTAAACAGCAATTTTATACACAAAAGAATGACATTGTGGATGTAATAAGCTGCCTTTGAAATTATTAAAATCTAATTGTTCACGCTTTTTCTAATCATTCTGCAGGTAGGGAAGTCTGTGCCCTGAGAAATCTTAGATAGAGGCGAGTTGGTGCACACTTTGTTGCTGTTTTCTTCACCCAAGTCATTCAGCCAAAGTACCTTGATATTGCCCTTTTTAGTCTTTAAAAGCTGAAGAGGATCAGACCTGCCAGCACTTTGACAGACTCCGAAGACAACAAAGGTCGCAGGAGGAGACTGCTGGCTCAGTGTGCCGCACTCCTCTCTGCAGAGAAGTCTCCCGAACTCTGGAAATTCTCCAAAAGTACCATGGTTATTCCAGAATAACTCTTTGTCTGGATACCCTTAATCCCAAATAAAAAGTGGGGGTGTAGTGATTCAGTTTAAACCACTTCCAAAATGCATAATTACTTCAGAGTAATAGCTCTTCTGGAAAACATCCAACTAGCCTTAAACCATTCTCTCAGCTGGGTGCAGTGCAGCCGTGGATGATGATGCTGTGACCTACAGCTACGCACAGTCCGCGTATCCTCTTAGATCCCTTATGATAAAAAGTAAATTATATTAATATTGCTGGTAACAAGAGCTGACTGATTTACTCACTGGAGCTGATATTAATCTTGAATTTATAATTTTTCCCAGTTCCCAAGTTGTTTGCGAACAGTCCTCACTATTACACATGTATTTGTTTATCATTCGTTAACAGACAATTTATGAAAAGCAGACCCTGGCCTCTGGATTATTCATCATCTGTCCATTTTAATTATTTGCTTTTTGTGCTGGGTGATTGGCATTTGACAGTGATACTGCTCAGACTCTGTAATTTGATGAGAATAACAAATAAGGAATAACCACACATTCTCAGCAATGTTAACCAGGCAGATAAAGGTGCTGGTATTAAGACAGACATTCTTCAAACATCCATGCAAACAGAAATTGAGGTCATGTAAAGGTTTTCAAGCAAAGCAGAGCCAAACTGAGCAGTCTGAGTTGAACCAGGTTGCCTGTTGCTCTGCTGAGCATCCTTGTTTTCATAGAACATTCACAGCTATTTCTATTAGTTTATCTTTTTTTTTTTACTGACCAGTTTGGACAAGAGGTCAGTAAAGACCTCTCTCTTCCCCTTTCTTTCACATCCCAGGTACCTGTGGGAGCATCTTCAGTCAGAGGTTTGGGTTACCTTCTGATTCACAGTTAGCCAGCAAAGTCTCAGAGACCGATTTTTATTCCAAAAGAAACACCAAGTTTGTATAGGTTTTGAATAGGTGTGTACAATAAATGGGTCTTATTAGAGGGATGATTAAAGAAGAGGAAATTTCAGTCTGGGGCAGAAAATGGTAGGGAGAGAATTTAAAAATTATAGCTTTGGTTTAAAATTTGATCTTTCCTGCATCTCATGCACTCAGAGGTGGGGGGGATTTGCTACGTGCATGTGAAGTTGTATAGATTTGTAGGATTCACTTTGCTGGTGTTTGTAAAGATTTTGTATTGGCCTTGTGATCTTCAGAAAGCACCTCCATAGTCTAGAGACTCAAAAGGTCTAAAGACTTTGAAGTGTCAAAATTCATTTGGGCGTGTTTGCTTTCTCTTTTTATGTATTAAATAGATGGCCTGGGTTTACCTTTTAACTCAGCCAGCACAAAACGTCTGGGTTTACCTTTTAACTAAGCCAGTACGAAATGCATCATTCATTTTTTGCAATTATGTAAATGTAAGAAATGCTAATATTATTTTGCTGTCTAGGGGTTAGGGAAAAGGGAGGTTTATCCCAGGCTGAGACCATGAGCACTAATTCCGAAATCTCTAGCTAAAGGAAATTGTAATTGAAAGATAAATCCTGTGTGTGCTTGGGAGAGAAAAGTTTGCTCACGTTGGTTCTTTACTGTGGCAATGCTTCTTTGTCCTTGTGGAAATTATGTAAAATAAACCTCTGATTGTTGCCACTGGAATGATATCAGATTAATTTAGCCATCAGGGTTTCAGGATCATGTTGGCAAGTTTTAAAATTTCCACCTCTACTAAACTGATGTCTTTTTAAATGAAAAAGAAACAAAACAAAAAAACAGAAAAAAAAAAAAAGCTGTTGGACTATCATCAGACATGCAGCTGAGGTCTCCAAGGAAGTTATGGGAGTTTGTGTCTGACATCTCCTACAAATTGTGAATCTGAATTTCTTCAAGACCTGTTTTACAGGCATTTCTTTAATAAATGGAGTCATATGTGGAAATAAATTAGAATGTCTTTTACTCAAATCTTATTTAAAAGTTACACAAGACTGGTCTGTCCTCTTGTGTGCCAGGGCCACCGTCTTTCTTTGTCTAAATGTCTTCTGGGAACTCGTCCTGTCCTCTTTGCTAGTTCAGGATCCCAACAAGAAGTGATTTTTGTGCTCAGATTTATTGAAATGTTCTTATCCATACACTACGGTGACTGTAAATAAGCACTATGGTGACTGTAAATGAGATGTCAATATTTTTTGTGCTCAGGACACTCAGGCTGATCATTAGGAATTTCTCACGCCAAGCCAGTATTTTCAGCTGATTTGCTGCATTATTAATGAGGACTCTTGTCATTAAAAACAAGCAAATAGATAAAAGGATGAGGTCACTCACAGTGACCTCAAACGTGTCACTGAGCAAGGACGTAACTTGTTAATTTGAATGTAAAATGGGAAAATAGAAATCAGGTTTTGGTGTAGATTTTAATTCCTCTCAACATAGAATACATATTTCATACACATTCCTCATATGCCTTGTTGACCAAACAATCCTAGTTTTTCTAGGTTTTTGAAAATGTTAATGTCCTCTGGCTTGAGTCAGTTTTGCTATTTTACCTGAAATTAGGCCACAGATAAGTATAATTTCTTGTGTAAACCCCTTGCCTACATTTCCTCCTCATTTGAGAAGGGATTGGATTTTTCCCCCACGGCGCTAAAGGATCTGCCCTGACAGGTGACTTTTAGCAGGTCATCTGATAACCTTATCAGGACCACAGGGGAGGCAGAACTTTTGAGTTGGGTCATAATTCTCTCTCTCAGGTGACAAGTCACTGTTCAGCCCAGAGTATGGATTTAGTCATAATTTTCCCTCTTCCCTTCCTTCCTCCTGCTACAAGCGGTTCTTGCTTTTGGTTTGGGTTTGGGGTTTTTTTTTAGGAAATATGAGAGCATAACTTGCTTGTTTTAGACATTCCTGCTTGGACTGGAACACCCCAAAAGAGATAAGTGTGCTGAAAAATGCAGTACTGGCTGCGTAAAACAAGTCAGTACTTCCCTGGCTGAACAGATGTTCTTGCTCAATACCCACATGATGCTTTCCTTCCTGAATGCCGGTTTTCTACATTTATGTTTATTAGTAATTCT
Organism: Ciconia boyciana; assembly: GCF_034638445.1. Classification (NCBI taxonomy): domain Eukaryota; kingdom Metazoa; phylum Chordata; class Aves; order Ciconiiformes; family Ciconiidae; genus Ciconia; species Ciconia boyciana. The sequence goes on along the minus strand of NC_132935.1, from coordinate 54,609,233 downwards.
ATATAAGAATAACATAGTGTGTTGTTATACCTGCATAGTTTCAGTTATAGTGAACTACATTGAACCAGATAATAAAATTACATAAATCAATTCTTGTGGTGCTTCATGGCAATTTATAGTAGCTAAAAAGCTGTTCATGTTGCTTTTATCAATCACATACTTCTTTTAGTTTGTATTGGCTTTTATTTTCTTGTCTTTGGCATTTGTACAGTTTCTTCCCAACATATATCTGATTAAAACACAGCAGCCCTTCATCATTGCTGTCATTTGAATAACTTTTAACTCTTAGCCAAACTATTTAATATAATCTTAGATATCAAGTAGCATAAAATAAGATTCTCAAAACAAATTGAAAGGTAGACTTCTGAGATGATGTGAAAGCAGTAAGGCCTTGATGCCATGGGAGACTGAGCAAAAAAGCTTAAGCATATACTTTATTTTAAGAGTTTAAAGAGATTCGAGTCCTTTGCTGGATCGGGTCACAAAGTGCTTTCTGCTGTGAGGAATCACAACCTATACTCATCAGCATCATGAGGTAGTTTGCTTAATAAAGTAGGTGGCTACCGTACCGAAAATAGTAAATTCCATCTCATACACCTTGTATTAAACACATTTGAATAGTCTATGTCAGAGCAATGACTTTCTTGATTGCTTAAAAGCTTCTGAACAGCCTTAGGGTTGAATAACATGCAAAACTGGTGTACCTACATTTCTGTACTTGCTGTGTATACCAGCCCCTTAATGACTGGAGGAATATAACTGTCCTATATGTATATATATATACCTGTCTCATAGCGCAGAACTTCCCCAGTGTGGGTCAGCTTTGAAAAGTTCATTAGTAACAATGCTGCTCACTGTGTTCTGTGTTTTATTGTATCTTTTAAAAAATCCCAGATACAAAAGTAACCAAACCATGCAGGCACAAATGAACTCAAACAGAGCAACCCTGAGAACTGATTTTGACTCAGAAAATTAAAGAGGGCTCTTAAACTTCACCAGTTGTCATCAGGTCAAATTATACCTATACAGTTTTCAGTGGATCTAACTGGATGTAATTAATAACAATGTACAGCTTGTTTGCACACCATGGTATGAAAGGAAATCAGTTTAAAATCAGTGAACTGATACAGTTAATTGGGATAAACTCTTTGAATGAATCATTCTTATTTCCACTGCATTTTCATTTAAGTTTAAAAAAAATACTTTATCAGTCACTTCTAAATGTGTCCACATGAGGGGTGGGTTTGCAGCAATTTAAACTAATTGATTTCTAAGCCAATTTAGATGCATCACTAATCAAATTCTGTGAGACCAGCTTGATGCCTATGTGTAATAATACAGAATTCTGCTTACCCTACCTTAAGTTTATTAAGTATTCAGAAAACCACTGGGAGTAAAAACCAGTAGAAGCTTGTTTTCTTGCTAACAGCAGCAGCAAACAAAGAAGGTACATTTACAGACTGAGGAAGAGGGAACAACTTTTCCAGTCATTTCTTTTTTATACAGAAATCATACTTTGAAGTGTCAATACCCCAGTCAAATATTGCCTTTTGAAAGTCAGTTGCAGTGAAGAGCTTAAAAAGAAAATCCTTGCAGTAATGTTGAAAACAGTGATGTCCAACTACATTAATATGTAGCTAGCTTAAATGCTACATGATCAGATTACTCAGAGATAATTGGCTTGCTTAAGTCTCCTCTAGGTTCACAGGTTAGGATCTAGGATTCACAGATTTAGAAGAGGAGAATCCTAATTATTCTCTAGTCCAACCTCCTACATGATAAAAGCTGTGCAATTTCAACCTGCAATTTCTCCATCAAATTCCTGACAAGCTCATCCTAAAATGACTGACTGCTAAACTTGCTTTATCGTCAGTCATCTCCATTGCCACTGTGGGAGGATGAGAGATTGGCAGCAGAGGCTCAGGAAGGACAAAATGCAGTGCTTCTTAATGAACTGCGAAGGAGGGCGCGACCCACAGTCCTTGCTTCAGGAGTAACATGTGGGCTTGGTTCTTACCACACATCTGCCCTGATCTATCTCCAGGTTTGACAGGATTCAACTCTCCTATGCATATATACTCCTATGCCTATATACTCATATATACTTAAATACTCCATTTGTAACTGAGGGGAAACCATATATACAAGAGTATATTAATATGTCCAGAACCAGTAGTTACAAACTTACATGATAATTTTGAGAAATAGCACCTACAGTAATATGCCCAAACAGAGTGGCAAGTGTGGGCTCCACTTTAGCATGCTCGCTGCACAACTATATGCTGAAAGAGCTGCTGGTATAGTCTGGAAATTAGGTTCTGTATTCACAGTTTGGGTCAGGTTTCAAGAATCCAGATCCAATTTTGAAATGTAAATAAGAGACACGTTTTCAACTGATTAGCCCAAAGAACTTGCAATGTGCACTTGCAGCTCAAGTCTTTACATTCAACCATTCCTCAGTAGTCAAAAAAAAAGTGATTAGTTTTTCAGAGTATGCTTGGATTTGAAACTTTTTAAATACATCTTCCTTGCTAAGGCGGCTAGATACTTGCAAAAAGTTCAACCCCTTGTGTTTCTGAAAATCCAGGCTTTGGTTCTTGCACTGTGTTTTTACTTAAATAGCTGCCTAGGTATATGTGTCTGTATTTGGTTAGTACAACTCCACATTAAAAAAAATTTGGCCATTTTGTTTTATTAACAGTATTGCCAGAGGGAAAAAGATGCAAATTCTGGAATTTGAGAGTGCTGCAGTAACACATAACAAAGTGTTATATCAAAGTGCCAGTGAAGTTGCTTCCTGGAAAATATATGAGAAAAGGATCTGATTTCATCAAGCTGCTTATTATTACATTTATTTACTGTTACACATTCTTGGTCTAAGTGGAATAAACTACCATATTTCACAAGGTTTCCTCTGTTTTCCATAAATGCCTTTTATAAGATGAATGTATTGATATTCAGAAAGCTTAAGAATTTCTTACTATGGTGATTTTATGACATGTAAGTTCAGAAGCATAAAATATTTTTAAGTATCCTTCTTTTTATCTAAAATTCTAATGTTTCTTGTTTTCCATAAGTGCTCTGAAAAGGAGGAACCATGAAGAATTTGATGAACTACTTAAGTGCAGGAAGTATTTGAATGGTTTGCTAGACTTAATTTAAGCTATAGATCGGCATTTCCCTGATTTTCTCAGAAAAAAAAATGCTGTACAGATGAAAAGAGAAGGTAAATAATTCATATGGTAACTAAAAAAGACCACGCTGTATTGTTTTTCTTTTTTCTTTTTATTCTTCTCCAACATGCTTCATTGAATGTAGAGGTTGATGTTCTGTATTAGATACCTTCTACCATGACTGTTTTAAAGCAGTTTGAATCTTCGAAGCTCTCTGAGAGCATCTGTCTGGAACAGACTCACATCATCATCCCTGCAGATCTTGGTGGTGTTTTTCCAGATGCTTTGTTGGTAGCCAGAGTTTAAGGACAAGGCCAAAATAGTTTCACTTCTGTCTTCCTTCTCAGCCAGACTGAATTTTGGTTTGAGCAGCTATTCATATGTCATCTGTGGGTATGTAACTTCATCACGTCACATGGGCCAATGGCCAGGATTGAACCCATCTGTAAAGCACCATCTCCACAGGTACGATGCAGTTCGATCTCATGGAGATAGCTGCTGGCAAGGGAATGGCAGAAGCAAATGCTACTGCTGTCCCCTCCAACTGCTCACTCCAGGTAAAAAGGCAAGGCAGTTTATATGCATTAACTGAAATTAAATCTAGGGTTTGCATGTGGTAGTATTCTTACCTATTTTATCTCTGTCTTCAGAAAAGATAAAGCCAAGTCCTAATTGCTTGACACCAGTAAAGATCACAGTTTTTAGGAGTAAAGCATTATAAGCCATTCTAGCAACGATCCACTTTGGGTAATGACTTTCAGTTCATGTGAAATCTTCTTTCCAGAGTTTCAGTTGTTTATAGACTTCTTGGCTTTGACGCCAAATGAGTGGAATTGCTAAGTTGTGTGCTGTTAACGTACTGGTAATTTTTATGTATAGAGAAGTTCAGCTATGCCTATATAGTACAAGGAGTGAAGTGGGTCTCATAGGAAGCCTACATGCACTGAATTTTGTCTGTGCATCCATAATTTGTGGTGACAGCCTAGTGATAAACTGCACTTAGCAGATACCTTTAACTGTCTCACCTGTTCTCTGTACACTAGTTCCGCTTCCCTGGGATAGCAGTTAAACCTCTGACTGGCATCAGCAGCTTCCAGCAGCAGACATTAAAAGAAAAAAAAAAAATCTGCTGGAGAAATATTCACCTGTCATCCACTGACTATGCATGTGCAGATTTTCTAACTCAATCCATTTGAGGTGCAGGATGAGCCATATTTAGTCTCACTCCTCTCTTAGGTTTCAGGAGGTCCTTCACTGTACCCAGCTGGGAAGCTGGAGCACCCTACTTGCGAACAAAAATTTCCAGATTTATGAAAAGATCACCAGCACCGTCTTTTAGACCTCAGAGTACACGGGATATTAAATCTTAACACTGTGGTACTATTGTGTGCAGTAAAGATAATTTAGATACTTTGTATAGATTTCTGCAGGATTTTACTTATCAGTTATGCCTGTTTCCAAATCCAGTGTAGCCTAGGCTTTTGTCGGATAAGATATCTGGCTTCGCAGTGGTGGAGGTACAGAAAAAGCATGGCCTTGGCAGAACCATGAGGATAGCGTGGTACAGAGATTTCAGTAGTTCTCATTTGGGATAATGACATCCATAACTCACTCTGGCATTATTCCCTTGGGCAGTTTAGAACTTCTTATGAAAATCTTTATTTCAGTTTTTTAATAGTAAATCTCTGCATCCTCAGAAGCCATCTGCTCTATGAAAACAGTTTTTTATTAAGAAAATGCATGCTCTGTTTTCATACCAATTTTTTGCATATAAAAATAACAATACGAGATCTGAAACCCCTTTTCCAAGCATTCCCCCCCAAACCTCAACAAAGCAAGGAAATAAGTGCATAGTAAAAAGAATAACAGCTCTGTTTGAGTCTAACAAGCCAAATCAAGCACTGCACCTTTGTGTGGGGAGCTCGGGGGCTGCAGTTGTGTGTTGCAAGGCCTGCTTGTTTTGTGTTGCAGTCGTGTGAGATGCAAGGGCACTGCTGTGAACAAACCTGTGTAACAGACAGTAAATCAGAAGACTGAGGTCCGTCTGTGCGGGGGTGTAGGAACTCCTGCCTTGTACCTTAATACTTAGTTGTGCACAAGTTGTGTCCTTTGCTGCTCCTTTCAAACTGTGGAATTAGTCCTTTCTCTCAAGAGAAACACTATTATTTTAATTAACTTTAAATTTGCACTTTCATTTATTCTTGTATTTGTTAACTGAGCTTATATGAGACTGCCAAATTAGAAAGATATTGCTTACATATCTCATCACTTGAACTGTTCAAAGTACTGCATGAATTTTGATCTCTTCACAAATATTAATTTGCCTTGGGGTTCTCCTGGGCACCCATTCACTGAGCTAAAAATCTGTGTTTGCGTGCTGATGTTTGTTCCTGAGGGCTCATCTCCCTAGTGAGCATGTTTAAACAACTGAAGTGCTCTTACAATGAAACATTCAAATTCAAGCCTTTATTATTATGCAATCTGGGATTATTTTTTTTATCATTAGACTTCCTTCTGAACTGGGTGGTTGACACTCCCTGTTCCAAATTCCTGTCCCATGAGCTAGTTGTTTGGAAATACTGGCTAGGAGGACAAACATCAGGACTTTTTTTTTTTAATCTGGAGAAAGTGCTTTTTCACTAGGTATTTGGGATTAAACTGTAACCCGAAGGCAGGCCACAGAAATAGGATAAAGATCGAAATGAAAAGGAGAGCATTGCTTAGTGGATTGATACAGCTGGAAACGGTGGGCCTGATTCAAGGTGCTTTGGGAGTCAGAGGATTTTTGCACATGACTTAACTAGTTTCTGGATTAAACCTTGCATATGCCCTAGGAGAGGAATGTATACCTGCTCCAGCAGCATGTGTGCTCTGGAAAATAATATGAAAAGCTTCTCTATATTGTGACAAACTGAGGGCACGTTTGCTATTCAGAAAATGATATTTCTGATTAACTCCATGTCTAAACAATTTTAATGAAAAATGAGACTACTTTGACTTGACCCTCCAGTCAGATCAGTTTCCGTACAGAACTTCGCTCCTTGATCCATGTCCAAGAACGTATTTATCAGGGAATTTATACAGCCCTTTAAATTCACTTCCTGATGTGAATTAAACTAACTTTGATGTGCAAAACCCTTTGAAAGTCCCCTGTGTGTGAAGTGAGGATTTCTCCATCTTTTTCACGCATCCCATGATCCTGTAATCTTCCCCCTCAGAGTCCTCCTGCCGGGCAGTCCATCTCTGCTGCGGGAGAGCTGGATGGATGAGCTTCCCCTTTGCCCACGGGGACAGAATGCAACGTGGTGTGCTCTTACCACACCAACTGAACGCTCAGACTCTCTTGGCTGCACAAGGAGAGCGCCAGGGTTTTGCCACTTTTCTTGGGGAGTACTCGTTTTGTTTTTCAAGCAGCTTAGCATGTAAAATACTGTAGCCACTTGAAAAGCCAGCAGATCCTTCAGGTTGCCATGTCACAAGTTGCCAGGTTCTTGAAAGTGCCCGGAGAAAAACTGATGCGCCGAATCCCTTTCGTTATTGTGCTTCAGCCGTTTGGAGGGCTCAGCCAGCTACGACATTTAGAGCGCAGCTGCCTCGGATGGCGGCAGCGGCCCCAGCATTGTTTTGTTGTCGTTTCTGCAGAGGAGCGGCGGGAGCTTACATCATTTCCAGTAATGAAGTGCCTGGGGTTCTTTTATGACTTGCACACTCCACTTCTCCGGAGCTGTACAGTATGTGCTGCGTGACTCCAGGAAACTGAGGATTTGTTTTGACTTGCTAAAAGAACATTTGCTGTTTCTCTTTACAATTTCACCGTATGACTTGTCAGTTCTCTCCCCCTCTTAAGAATAACTTCAGATTTAATTAGCTGAGTGCAAACATCTTTCATTGCAGCATGGATTAGACTCCTCATTGACTCCATTTACCAACAGAATGAAAGACATCTTAATCAGGCGTTTCTGTATTTGTACTGCTGTGTCCAGAGTGCCCGCCTGGTAGCTGTCGATAGACAGTTGCTGTTGACTCTCTTCCTAGAGGGGGGTGACCAGTGATGTGGGGACCAGTCTTGTTAAGGCTTGCTTTTTATTTTTGAAGCTCTCTCTCCTACCTAAGAGCACTTTTCAAGTGTGTTTCATTATCATTTCCCTATCTGCTCTGTAGGAAAAATGATACCTACGTGCCTTGCTGGGATGTCCTGAAGGTGCTGGCATCTCCCCAGGAGTTCCACAGTGACCCTGCCTAGCATATTTTAAATGGGGCAATTCATACTTTGCTGAATTGCAAAGTAGCATTGCACACAAACCTCTATTAGACAAGTTTGGCACCAGCTTCCCAAAGCATTACCTGGATACACACGTGTGTATGTGCATATTCTTCAGTGGTGAATTTCAGTTTGCATTTCCACCACTCAGAGAACATTCTCCAGACCATGAACCACCTGGGTCGTTTCTGGGATATCATCACCCAAGCAGCAGCCTCCACAATTCTCCCTAAGTCCCAGAGTAAATGTTTGGGCCGCAGCAACAGCAGCTGATTTATCTGAACATGCACAGTTGCAACAAATGCTTTTTGGCAGCATCAAAACCAATGAAGAACAGCACAAAATTCACAATCCCCTTAGTAAAATTGTCATCCTTTCTGTTAGTTCCAGACATTGGTCTTGTCATAAGCACTTTAAAAAACACCTTTAACTCCCATCGACGATTCACTTTCCCAGAGTTGAAATTTGACAAGTTCATTTTTAGCCATCTCTTCTCTCAAAGATGCTGTGGTTTCTGTTTGATTCTTCAGAAGTGAATCATAGTTTCAAAACCCTCACTACCTTAGTGAAACACTCTTTTTCCATTAGCATTCAACATGTTTAACATGGGTTCAGACATGTTATCAGAAACTTATACTAGAGTCCTTAAAAAAAAATCCCTTGTGATTTCATGCCCTGGAAACACCTTTTACACTATAACTGTTCCTACAGCTATCGGGAGATATGAGGCATATGGATCTGAGCTAGTCAAATTAATACCATAATGGCTTCTGGCTCGACAAGCACATACAGTGCAAACAGAGAGCAGAACAGCTGTAGTAGAGTTACCTTTTATGTGGGTGGCGTAGACATCTGCCAATTAAAATGATCTGATGAATCATTTCTTGACATATGATTACTGTTAATAAGAATTTATATTAACATGTTTGTGTCTGAACTTTGCACAGGTTCATGCCTGTATTTATTTTCTTAAAAAATAGAGCATATCATGATTGTTTTTTGTTCTTAATGGACTTTCTTTCCTCATTTGAAAGCATTCCAGGACTTCAGTAATGCAGAGCTGCCAGCTCTCCCTTAAAGGAAGATGTTTTTATCTCCATGTAGAGCTTTCTGCATGTAATTCTGTAAACACAGGACAATAGTTTTTAACCTGGGAACCTCAAGCTAATCTTCTAAATCCATATAGAAGCACTTACAAAGAAAGCATTGCCTTCAAAATATGAAAAGAGGAGTCCTCATAAACTTTTATTAAAGCCTCTGTTGTTGCAAACATTTATACTAACACTTTCCTTTAAGTAGTCCCACTGACTGACAGGCTTTAGCCATTGACTTCATTACACTAACTCCCTGTGTGTAAAATTAAGCATTTTTTTTCCAGAACTGATATGTTATCTTTATGATGAGAAATGCAGGCGTGGCAAGATGTTGTTTTAAATATGTCCACAGCAGCTTACAAAGCATTTCAAAGTATTTGAGAACGCTGTGCAACAAGTGAGACATTTTACAGTAAGAAATACACAAGTCCAGGTATGGTAAGTGTTAACACTTTGACCTAGGATGGTTTGGCGATCTCCTTCTGATCAGAAAAATGTAGTTTAAAATTCTACATAAGCTTGGTAAATACAGTAGGACAGGGTAGAGAGACAGAAAACACTTGCAATAAAACTGCATGAAGTACAGTTTAGCTAGGATAAGTCGTTGGAGACTCATCATCCTTGTGAATCTTGTTTGGAAGCCATGAGCAGAACAAACATTTTGGTGGAAGGACTTGTTCCCATGGGACTTAGAACAGTTAGCAGAAAATATACTGGAGAAAACAATCCTAAAAAGACTAAGGAGGAACTTGGCAAATAGATAATTTCTTTTCCTCTACTGGCAATTCTGCCACTCACATCAGTAGGAACAGAGGACACTGATAAGCGAGGTATTTCCATGGCACTTACATTGGAGCTTTTGGGGGCTCTTTGGCTAACAGCGTCCTCCATCTGCTCAGTCCATGCTCACTGATGCTTTGAGATCATATTTGCATCCATTTTCCCTGCAGCATCAATAAATCAAGAACTCTCATATGTATTTTCCAGTGTCATCCTGCATTACTACCTATAAGAAGACACCACCTCCAGTCCCACCAAGAACTACCACCAAACCATTTATTTCCATCACAGCCCAGAGCAGCACAGAGTCTGCCCAAGACGCATATATGGATGGGCATGGACAGAGGGGAGATATCATCAGTCAGTCTGGACTTAGCAACTCCACGGAGAGCTTGGACAGTATGAAGGCACTAACCGCTGCTATTGAAGCTGCCAATGCACAGATCCATGGCCCTGCAAGTCAACATGTAGGGAACAATACTGCCACCGTCACCACCACCACAACCATTGCCACCGTTGCAGTAGAAGATAGAAAGAAGGACCACTTCAAGAAAAACAGATGCTTATCTATTGGAATACAGGTATGGTGCAGGATGTGGATTATATGCCTGCCATTGTTTTGGATTGCTACATTTGTTTTACTGCTCATCATGCAATGTTTTGTGTGTTTTTCTTCTTTTCCTGACAGGTACCTAAGTAGAAATTGCAGCAGCATAATCATTCCACATGGTGCTAATGATGTTTTACTAATTTATCGTAAAAACATCAGATGCAAGGATTTGTTTAAGTCTCCTTGCTGCTTGTTATTCAGCTCTGTTAAATTACACACATGAGCACTAATCTATGAATCATAACACAGAGGGGGTCAGAAAGGCATGAATTAAATCATTGAAAGGGAATGTGTAAAACAATGATTTACATTACACTATCACCCAAAAAATATTTTCATCCAGCCTCACTGAATTAATTGTCACTGCTTATTCATGCATTTCATAATGACTGGTAGCCGCTTGAATGAGGCAGCATTGTTCCTATCTCAGCCTCAAGTGCAGAGCCTAAGTTCCTTCTGATTTGCCCTTGTTAAAGAAAATTACATTTTGTTACCTCTACTGGAATGAAACAAGAAAACTAACCCTGCCAAAGTTCACTCCCATTTACAGGAAGGAGAAGAGCAAATAAACTAGACCAATTTAATCTACTTTCTTAATTAATCTTTCCCATGCCCCCCCCCAAAGAATGTGCATAGGACTCCAACTATCTGCTTGCAGGATTAGCTTTTGCAACAAAGTACTTGAACTTACAATCAACTGAGAATCAACACAAGTTTGGAGGGGAGATGAATCCCAAGCAAACAGAATAGCAATCCACAGTTTATCGGCCTTCACAAGAAGACACGATTTTTTTTTTTTTTGCAGATGGAGGTTGTAAGCACAGCACTATGTGCCTGGACAGGCTTATCTGATTAGCAAAGCCTAAGAATTTACCGTGAAATCTCTGCATCAGCCTGATGAGATGAGATGAGAGGTGCTGTGTAGAAGTATGCCATCCCAGGGCTGTGACTTTTCGCTTCTTCTTGGAAAGGCAATAATTACTATTGCCTGTGGGTTCGGTTTGCTGCCTCTGCTGTAGCCTTTTGCTGCTTCACAGCCGTTTGTTTTGGGTATATTCTGAAAGAAGGGCTGATGTTCAGTGTTAAACACAGGAGCAAGATCCAGGTGGGACAGGGATAGAGGAAAGTTCTTCTATTACTTATTCCCATACCCAGCCAAGCCTAAAGTGCCATTTTATTGTTTTAATCCCTCATTTCACTGAGCAAAGCAACAATGACTCCTTAGCAGGCAAACACCCTGCAAAGTGTTTAGGAAGAAATTCCATGTTTGCAGAAGCCAAAACGAACAATGGTAATGTGAATTGTGGCTCTTGAGACACCATCTCCCCGCTGTCTCTTCTTAAGGTGGTGTTACTGCAATAACAAATGCTGCTTTTGAGAGGTATAGAGGCCTCAGTTTCCTGAGATCTGAGGAAACCAGAGCCTCAAATGCTGTTCAAGGCTTTGAAAATCTCCCCCTAAAATTTTGAGATTTACAGATGACCAGCATAATCATATGTGGAAGCTGCCTGGGGATGGTACGTGAGGAGCTGCCAGGGTAGTTTTTGTGTACAAACCAACGGAGATGCCTAAAGAAGGGATTACATTAAGCAAAACCTTCAGCAGTGATATAGCCTTACAGGATTCTTGCCCATGCACCATGCCACCCTCCCAGCTGTGCCCATCTATGAGATTTTTAGAGTCAGATAGGCTTCACAAATAAAAGAAAACTACTTTACCAGGCTGCTGTCTGGCCTATTTTGCAGCATCATTGCACAAGCAGTCAGGCTGGTACAGCTGAAGGGGTAGTGTGGGAGTGGAAATACCGTAAGACTGACATTGCTGCCAGAAATTACTTCTCTTAGAGACAACTGCCCTAAAATAGGTAGGTAGGATGTCCGCCCTCTGACTGGCAGTATGAAGTCAGTCTCTCTCCACTGACTGTAAAGGGAGCCTAGTTTAGGCTTAGACTGAACTCAGACCAGGTATACACCTTACTTATATTGTGGCCCATCTCTGTAAAGCAGGGCAAGCTGCTTTAGCCAGAGGCATATTCTTGGTTTGCTTCCTCCTCTAACAAATAAACCTAATGTGCACTTGTGATGAACCTCCGTTCGTGTCCTCCACACCCCTCAGTCACTCTTAGGACACCATAAGCCTTCGCTGTAAATCTGTTTAGCAAACAAAGTAAAGCAAAGCAAAGAAAAACCCTTCCATCAAAAGGTTGCTTCTCTGTCAGTTATGGGATTTAAGGTGTAGTTATCTCCCCAAAAGCCTCAGTATCAGGTAAGTACCCTACTTCACTGAACAGCTCTGTAACTCCCATCCCTCCTTGAGCACTTTTCCTGCATAGGCTGTTAAATTGGCTCTCAACAACAAGCTCATTTACTGGTGGAACAGATGCTAACTACAGCTGGAGATTTTGTACACCCAGGGTCAGAGTAGATCCACAGGTCACTTCGTGACACTGCTGTGGACCAAAAATTCTGTGTGCCAGAAATCTTTTTTCTTGTATGACTAACAATGTCATATATAGAGTTGGGAATTAACAGCTATACTGATTGGACCAGAAGTTTGTGATTTTGCTCAAAGACACATCTATGGTTAAATTTTAACTTTATAACATTGGTATAAATCTCCTCACAGTGATGGAGAGGTGGTATAAAGTTCCTGCCTGTGTTCCTGGGGACCACCTGTTTGCATGATGAAGCAGTAAAGTAAATGTATTCCAAGAGCTGCATCTGCTTTCTTTAAATCTTATCTGTACAGTGCTCTGATTCAGGGCACTAACATTTAAACAAAATAAACACATAATTTTGACGTGAGTTCACATATGCATGCATATACAGACTAACAGGTAAAATGAAACAAATGGTGGAGCGCAGCAAGTGGAGTTACAGCTGCTCAGAGATTTGCTCTGGCAAATCTGAGCATCCAGCCTCCATAAAATACTGGATAAACTCCATCTGCATTTTGCAGGCCGAATGCTGTCTTACCAGAAATGCCTTATAGATTAACAAAAATGATGAATATTCACTAATAACATCAGAAATGGGTGCAGCACAGATAAGCTATCTGATGATGAAGGTACTTATGGTACAAGCTATAAGTGCATACACTTAGTAGTTATCATGCATAGAAATTGTAAGTAGCTGGGTGATATCTCTGCTAAAATACATTCTAATTAGCTGGTTAATCTTTTTTAAGGTTGATGGTGCTGAAGAATCCACCAAATCAGGGGAAAATAAAGCAACCAGTAAGTTCCAGTCCATAGGAGTTCAAGTAGAGGAGGAGAAGTGGTGAGTAAAAGTTAATACTGTTTTTCTAAAGTAAATAATTATGCCACAACTAATTTTTAAGAACCCTAGTTCCTGCACGCATGACCATATAAACCTGCTTCCTGGATGAATTGTTAGATCACCCAGCTGAAAAGCCGAGTCTTATAAATGCTGTAGCTCTTATTTCTCAGAGGGGAATTTTCAGGACCAGTGGGAGAACTGGAAGAAAAGTGCCACATATTTTGAAGGTCAATATACTTTTAATAAGCTCTTTTTCCCCAGAAAATCTACCTAAACAGTGGAAGGTGATGCAGCTGGAGTATTAGTTTCAGGATGGCTGCAGCAGCATAGCGTTGATGGGGAAGTTTACCTTGGTTTTCAGCAGAATAATTTCAGCTACGTGGAGCAGCGCAGTGGCAGAGCCAAACTTGATTGCTTTTGCTCAGGTATCTCACCCAGACATCTCCGCATTACAACTGCTCCCTTGCAAAAAATTGCTGAGATTAAAAAGCAAGCCTGTAAAACTCAGTTCTCTCTCTAATCTGCAGTGTAACCTGAATTAGTAAACAAATATGCTCCAATAAAAATGAAAAAAAAAAATCTAGAGTAGTTGATGTCTTCAAGGGTTATGTTTCTTTTGGATGACAAATTTCAGTTACATTGCAGGGCAGCATGACTGTGCATGGCACTTTCCAGACACATAAAGTTTCTGTTTGCTTGACCACATCAGCAAACCCTAATTCCTGCCCAAATGTGGACTCAGTGGCTGAAGAGAAGCCAGACTCTCCCCTCGCCTCTGAGTGTGCAGGCCTGCCCATTGCTGCTGCGGCTCCAAGCACCCACCCAAGTCTTTGTTCATTTTTCGCAAGCCGTTTGGGCACAGCATAACTTTGGGGTCCGGGAGCCACTTTGTGGATAACTCCCTGTACCACAGCGTAGGAGAAGCCTCGGGCCAGTATCGCTTGTCGGTGAGGGAAGAGTCGCCCTTGCAATCTCTCCAGAGAAAACCTGGGTGCAGCAAATCTCAGCTGACAAAATGAGGGCCCTCTGCCCTCCTCTGGCCCGCCGACTGCAGTAGTGAGTAGAGATGTCCATTTTCACACAGATTTTTTCCTACGTCTGCTAAAAATACTCAAAAATAACATGTTATCTACACCATTTTCAATTCAACAAAATCTCCCCATAAAGTAGCAGAGTATTTTCCTGTGGTTTTAAAAGGCTACAGTGATTTCAGCAAAAAGAAATGTGACTTTGCAATGACCCTGCTAGGCTGTTACCAAGTTCCTCATTAACCTGCTAAAACATCTCTTGCTGGCAGACATTTCTTTATGTGTTAGACCTTAGCCCCATTTACCCACAACTCTTCCAGCACTAGATAAATGAGCACATTAGAATAGATGCCGAAGGACCATTTCCCTTCAGCCTGAGCACAAAGGAAATAACTACCCCAAAAGCCCAACCCTCCCCCTCCCCTCCAAAAAAAAAAAACCCAACAAAAAAAAAAAACAAACCCAAAACAGAAAAGCAAAGCAAGAAAGAAATGGCTGTTTGTAAATACCTTACTTCCAAAGTCCTCTTTCTATTGCAGTTTTTATTGCTCCAGATAAAAAGGTAAGGTTTGCCTGTAAGGGTCTGCCCTGAGAAAGCAGTATTTCTGCATTACCTACTGACAGCTGTGTTTGGGGGGTTCCTTGCTGATGAGGTTGCTGCTGTTTGGAGCAGACTGGCAAACAGCAATCTATCATGGACTTTCAGAAGTGAACTGGCTGATAAAGGACAGCCCCTAATCCTTAGAAAATGAGTGCACTCAAGACACAAAGGGCTTATCATCACAGTTTGGCACTCATATCCCTTTTTTTTTTAACACAGCAGTGCACAATGTATTGATTATCTGTTACAGGAATAGAATTGTAAATACAGTGCATTCTTCCCTGCCCCTGCACCATAACATCTGCAGAGTCTCAGAAAAGCCCTTTTGAGTTGCATCTTTGACAAATGAATGTTTCTAAAAATCTTCCAGGCTTCAGAAATATTAAATAAATATAAAAGAAGAAGAGAAGCATGACACAGCAAAGAGGGTAAATACAGTAAATTTATCATGTTTCCATGCCAGTCTAAGCTATTAAGTGCAGTTATAAAACAAGAAAGCTCTTTGCTTAATACACCAAAAGCGCACCAGACAAAATTTGTTTTGCTCTTCTTTGCTTCCTGCTCTTTCCTCCCCCTTTCCCTCACCTCATATGACTGTCATTCGCACACTAAGGAGTCTTACCTCCTCATGTCCTTTTAAATATTCCTGCTTCTGTGCTTGGACCAAGTAAGCAAAAGATTTTGCCTCCGTTTCTTGATCTAAGTAGCTCAAAAACAGAGCATCTTCAGAGGACAGCTCTATCTCTTCCATCTTCCATCTCGACTCAGACCTTTCATTAGCCCTTCACTCTCTCTAACCTGGGCTTCCTGCCAAGACAAATGACTCTGAGTCCTCCTCCTCCTCCTCTTGTACTGCTCAAAGGATAAATGTGCCTACCGCTACCTGACCATATTACAACTGGATCTATCACTGCTATTCATCTTATATTCAGTTCTTCATACTGCCTGCCCTCAATAATCTTTTTCGTACCCATTCCCTAAGTGCAGCTCTACAATTCCTAGCATTTATATGGAGTACCTCTGTCTAGTCCTTCTCGTGGAAAAAAACTGGTATGCATTTCTTTCAATGGTGACCTCATGATCTTCCTGCTGTTACTCTTTTATCTCTCACCTGATCTCCCCCATGATGCTAACAAAGCCCCAGCCAAAATGTTCTTCCCCTTTCCTCACATGACTCACCCCTTCCAGGGCAATTTTGAAACATGTATCTCATGAAGCTGATCAGTGCAATCTCAGGGCACTTCCATTTCTGTCCATTTCTGTTTTTCGTTTCTCTCTACCTGCGACTTCTTCTTGACCTCAAGGGACCACCTTCCATTCCTCACTTATAGAAGATAATTGAGTTCTTGGAAGTCAACCAGTTCTACTGAACCAGAAAAGAAGAAGTCATATATTGTGCCAGGCCAATTAGCACACATTCTTATTGAACAAGGGACTCTCAGTCCCATAGTTCTGTAATCACTTTTAGTCTCTCTTGCATTTTACCTTGTCTGCCCCAAGATCTCCTTCTGTTACACCCTCACCCCCAAAAGTGTCTTGCTTATTGCTCCTAGTCATACCATCAGCTGGTAATTGTACTTGGTTTGCCATCACAAGAATTTATCAATGCTGAAACAACAGTAGTTTCTGAAGTAAGAACACTGCCATGGGAGACTAAGACCATAGACATATGGTCCTTCTCCATTTTCTCTGGCTTCTGTGGGGCCAGGGAAGGTGCCCCCACCTCTTAGTGTGGTATAAACCGTGGTTTACCACACCATACCTCTTGGTGTGGTATAAAGTAAAATGATTTGAAATGGTGGTGGGGTAACATAAAAAAAAGAAAACCAAAAAACCAACCAAAAATACTCTCCTGTCTCTTCAAGGAAAAAAGCCCCACATCTTTGGCTTTTGTTACTATAAAAAGCCATATTTTTCTCTTTTTTTCATTTAGGTTATTGGGTTTGGTCCCTTACTGTCCTGACAAAATATACTCAGGTTTTAGGGTCTTCCCTGCAAAGCAAGCCAGTCAAGTAGCGAAGTTTGAGGTACGCTCTTAAACTTCTTAACTCTCCAGTCTTTAGGACAGGACCTTCAAATCTGCATTTTGAGTAAGCTGATCTGGGACTGATATTTCCCTGGCTTTTGTCTGCAGCATTTTCTAGCTATCTGTGTTCTCCACAGTGGAAGCCATTCCACTGAGAAATTCTGAAGGTGGTAGATGCCCCATCCCTGGAAACATTCAAGGTCAGGCTGGACGGGGCTCTGAGCAACCTGATCTAGTTGAAGATGTCCCTGCTCATTGCAGGGGGATTGGACTAGATGACCTTTGAAGGTTCCTGACGACTCAAACCACTCTATGATTCTATGATTCTATAATTCTAACCTGGCTGCAAGTGACTGAGCTGGTATTCAGAAGAAGAGAGATGCAGTTTCAAAAACAAGGCTTCATAATATTCCCTGTTTAAAGCTAAGGGCCCTGACCTGGCCTCGTGTGCTAGGCCTCGACAAAGTGTTGCTCCCTCTTGTTCCAGCTGTTCTCCCCAGCGTTGGCCAGTGTCACAAGGCAAAGGTTAGAACAGGTTTATTTGAAGGTGAGAGATCTCAGGAACACTTTGATCCTCCATCTTCTGCAAACTGCTGGTGAGGGACGTGCCCAGCACAGGGTGTGTATTCGCCGAGGATGGTCTCTGTAGCATGACCTCCTCCCTGCACTGCTGTGGTACTCGCAGACTGGAAAGGGCAGGGTAGGTACCCCATGAATGTCTGGGGGGCAGCAGGGCAGTGCAGGACGGGGAGGAAGAGCCCAAGCAGCACTTGAAGCTCCACCATGTTTCAAGGGAGATTGATGGATGGAGATTAATTGATTGATTGACGGCTGGGAGACACGCTCCGTCAGGCTGCACTAAGGCCTCGGCTTCCCGCCTGCAGCATACCTGACTGCTGCCGAGGAGCTGGGCCCATGCCGATAGAGCCTTGGGTGGGGCCAGACCCTCTCAGTGCGACGGGCTCCCTTCTTCAAGCATAGCCTAGGATCAGCATTGCAGTACCCGGCTAGGTCTGCTGGAATTGGATCGACCTCCATGGGCTCCTCCTGATCTTCCAGTGGGTCGACCTCCACTGGCTCTGTGCCATGCTCAGAGTCACCAGACTCTTTGGGTCGCCAACCAAAGAGTCCCCAGATGTCTTCTTTGGTTCGGCCGATCTTCTAGTTGCCCTTCGACTGCATTTGGCAGCTTCACTGGGCATTGGGGTGCAGCACCCAGAGGCTGGCAATTGCTGCCTGAGGCTTCCCGCTCCTTTCCTGCTCCGATTGCCAGCGCTGCAGGCATGAGCAGCTCAGCGAGTGGTGGCCAGGGGCAGGGATGCCATTTTACAGGGTGGGGATCAATGGGCAGTGAGGAGGTGGCGTGTGACACCAGCAGGCCATTGTGATGGTGGCCCAAGCACATGGCTGACCATGGGTCCCTTTGGCTGAGGGGCCTCTGGCCTGAAAGAGGCCCTGCCTGGGAAGAGCAGCGTGCCTGGGGCTGAGGGTGCTCTGCCCCTGCCCAGTCCCACCCTGGTGGGATCCACTCTCCACACCTCCTGCCGCCCCACGCATGCTTGGGGGAGGAACTGCCACTCTGGTCAGCAGAAGGTGAAGCAGCCACCAGCGCTGACATGGCCAATTTCCTTCCCCAGCCACGGCTGCCTGTGATCAGATCAGAGCCCACCTGCTGGTGGGCTGCCCCAAGCCTGGCATTTGCAGAATTTGCCATAAATTTCTGATCAGACCCCGCTGGTTGGCAATAGCCTCTCTCCTCCAGCCCAGGACCTGGTGGGAGGCTGAGCACTCCAGCCAGCACCCTCTGCTTTGCAATGCAAAGGCCAATATATGGTAAAAAAAAAAAAAAAAAAAGTGGTTGTGGGATCTCTGTGTGTAAAGCGGCCAAGTGCTGTCCCCACATCGCATTAGACATTTCCTTTCCCTGGAAACCTCCCTGGTTTCGCCACACTCCCTTACATCTTGGACTTCAAGCCTCTCTGATACCCAGCAAGGAGGGGTGTCCTGCCAGAGCGATGGGGCTGGATGGCTGCCCACCCTCTCTGTCACTGGGAACCATACCACGTGCCGGCAGGAGGGATAGAGGGGAGCACAGCCCTGGGGTGGGCTGTGCAGCAGCTCAGCGCACCCGGGCATGGACAGCCCTTGCTCTGTGTGCCTGTGGAACAGGCACAGACTTGCCACAGCAGTGGCAGGCCCCCCGCGGGTGCTGGTTCCCAAGTCTGTGGGCCCTACCACTGCCATGCTGGGGGAGCGGAGGGGCCATCTCAGGTCGGCAGGTCTGCAGGGGACAGTGGGGACATGGCGGTGGAGAACTGTGCTAAGGCCTTGGCTTCTCGCCACAGCATACTTGTTTTCTTTGCCCCCTCTTGGCTGCTTTCTGTTGGGGTGCTGACCACTGCCAAGGAGCTGGGCCCACGCCAGTAGAGTCTTGGGTAGGGCCGGAACTTCTCATCGCAACAGGCTGCCTTCTTCAAGCATAGCCTGGGATCAGCACTGCAGTACTATAGCAATGAGCGGTGGGAGAGGGAGAAGCTGGGCAGAGTGAGGAAGCAGGGACATTACTTGAAATTCTGACATTGTTATTTATTAGTAGTAGACCCAGGTCCTTCAGGTGCCGAGACAGCCACCAAAACAGCACCACTCGTCCCGTCTTTTTCCACGCCCGTGTCCCAAGGGCATCGTGGGGCATCATGGTCCGCAGTGGGGCATCCCCGGGGAGGCTAAGTGCACCAGGGGCTGCTGCCTTGCCCTCGGGGATCCCAGGGGAGACAGGGAGGAGGTTTCAGGTGCCACGAGTGACAGGCGTGGCTTGTGCCTTCTGGGCAATGGACGAAGATGAGCTGCTGTGGAGAGTGGGGTTGGAGCAGCAATATTGTTTTCTTGGTTTGCATCCATTTGTTTGGACACTGAAATTGTAAGGGACCAGCTGTATCAGCTGAATGTTCACAAGTCCATGGGGCCTGATGGGATTCATCCCAGCGTACTGAAGGAGCTAGCGGATGTTATGGCAGGACCACTCTCGATCATCTACCAAAGGTCTTGGGAGTCTGGGGAGGTCCCCGCTGACTGGAAGCTAGCCAACGTTATTCCAATTTATAAGAAGGGCGTGAGGGAAGACCCAGGAACCTACAGACCTGTTAGTCTAACCTCAGTTCCTGGAAAAATTGTGGAAATGATTATACTGCGTACTATTGAAAGGCATTTAAAGAATAATGCAGTCATCGGGCACAGTCAACACGGGTTCACAAAGGAAAAGTCCTGTTTAGCTCATTTGATATCCTTCTATGATAAGGTCACCCACCCAGTGGATGAAGGGAAGGCAGTGGATGTTGTTTTTCTAGATTTTAGTAAGGCTCTTGATACTGTCCCTCACAGTATCCTTCTGGACAAATTGTCCAGCTGTGGGATGAGCAGGTTCACGGTGCACTGGGTGAAGAACTGGCTGAATGGCAGGGCTCAAAGGGTTGTAGTGAATGGGGCTACATCTGGCTGGCAACTGGTCACCAGCGGTGTTCCTCAGGGCTCCATTCTAGGGCCAGTGCTGTTCAATATATTTATCAGCGATCTGGATGCAGGAGTTGAATGCACCATTAGCAAGTCTGTTGATAATACCAAACTGGGACGTGCTGTTGACTCTCTTGAGGGACAGGAGGCCTTGCAGAGGGATCTGGATGGATTGGAGCATTGGGCAATGATTAATGGGATGGAATTTAAAAAGTCCAAATGCAGATTCTGCACCTAGGACAGAGTAACACCAAGCACAAGTATAAATGGGGAGAGGCGTGGCTGGAGAGCAGCCCTGCAGAAAGGGATCTGGGGGTGCTGGTCGGCAGCAGGGTCAATGTGAGTCAGCAGTGTGCCCTGGCAGCCAAGGGGGCAAACCGCATCCTGGGGTGCATCAAACACAGCATGACCAGCCGGTCAAAAGAGGGGATTGTCCCGCTGTATCCAGCGTTGGTGCGGCCTCACCATGAGTACTGTGTGCAGTTCTGGGCCCCACAATTTAAGAAGGTTGCAAAGGTCCTTGAATGCGTCCAGAGGAGGACAACAAAGCTGGTGCAAGGGCTGGAAGGCATGTCTTGTGAGGAGCGGCTGAGGACTTTGGGCTTGTCTAGTTTGGAGAAGAGGAGGCTGAGGGGTGACCTCATTGCTCTCTACAGAGGATGGGGAAGTGGAGAGGGAGGGGCTGATCTCTTCTCCCTGGTATCCAGTGATAGGATGCGTGGGAATGGTTCAAAGCTGCACCAGGGGAGGTTTAGACTGGATATTAGGAAGCATTTCTTTGGTAGGAGGGTGGTCAAACCCTGGCACAGGCTTCCTAGAGAGGTGGCGGATGCCCCAAGCCATTCAGTGTTTAAGAGGCATTTGGACAATGCCCTTAATAACATGCTTTGACTTTTGGGCAGCCCTGAATTGGTCAGGCTGTTGGACCAGAAGATCGTTGTAGGTCCCTTCCAACTAAAATAGTCTATTCTAACATTGCCATAAGGGATTAGAGTTTCCCTGCTAAGACTCTTAGTGATGAAAAAAGACTATGCGAATGGGACAAGGGGTAGGGATAGAGCAAAGCACACAAAATTGTGTAGCTTGAAGATGTATGGCCGAAGATTGTGCCATTAGAAGACATGGTACCATATCTGCTAACTCCTTCTGCAGTTTGTTTTGTTCTGCTGACAGCGGCTGCAACCTTAGCAGGGAACCCCACAGCCAAGAAAGAGTACAGCCAATGGGTAAAGTGAGGCAGGCTGAATTTAATGTAAGTGCCTCTGAGGCTCACCATGCATCACTTGGTTTGAAACCTAGATCTTTTCTGGGGTTTGGGGTTTTTTTTAGGAAAGAAAGAAGTTCTCTGGGTTGAGATGTAAACATGTTTTTCAACAGAAAGCAAAAGAAGACTTAGAGAGTCGAATGCTAACAAGTGACCCTGTTGTTGCTGTTCAAAACACATCATGCTGTTGTTCTCCATACTGGTTTATCCAGTCTGAGGCTTCATGGCTTTCTGCACCTTAGGCCAGATATCTGCTGTAGTTCTCTGAAGCTGTAATTATTACACCTTGTGCCTGCAGGGCACAACTGATTACAAAAGGGCCAAGCCTGAAAGCAGAGGAAGAAGCAAATCTCTGTTTTTAACGATTACCAGCAATTTAGGATAACTTTTTTTTTAGGTAGACCAGTGAATGTTTTGTATGTGTAGAAACAGTGAAAACTTAGGCATTAGCTTCAGCAGCTCTCCTCTGGTATGGAGTTTTAACTGAAAGCAAAACAAAAAAAAAGATTCATGTGGGACACAAACGGTATTTTGTAAGAGTAAAACATCCTGGAAGTGAGTGAGGAAGCTATGTCAGAGACTAAAATTACCATCTATTAGGCAGATTATATAGATGTGCTGGAGGTAGGCAGATAGTGGGTGCCTTCCTGCATTTCCATTTCATTCAACATACATTTCCTTGGGACTATTTTTTTAATTTTGAACTGATGCTATATTCTATTGCCAAGTTGTTTTTCTTTAGAAGACAGACAGGTTACACAATCCAGTGCCAAGAATCTGTCAAGCAGGCTTGTAGCATGCTATTATATAGATAAAACAAAGGCAAAAAAAAGTAGGTCATTCTGTTTTATTTGTTTTATAGTTTTGGTGGTACTAGCTCATACTGAACCCAGTAAGAGTACACTCCTGAAAGCTTTGAAATGTAGTGCCTCCAGCAATACATCCTTTTGCCAAGTAGACCTTGATATTTTCACATTTGGGATTTGGTGTACACTGAAAAGCCAGGCTGTTAACTGAAAATACAAATGGTAATCTAAAATAGAAGGATAGTAGAGTCTAGGGCACTGGGGAAAGTAGAAGGCGTCTGTGATGTGGAGGTAGGGGCATGGAGAAGAACGAGTCTGGATTAAGGGATTTGCTTTTCTCTCCAGTAGCCTGGAAGGTGTGGAAGAGTACACCACGTACTAATGCTTTGGCTCTCAGTGAACCCTGACTAAATAACTGAAAAGAAATCCTGTGTGAACATGTACCTGTGTAGGCACATGTGTTTGTGTGCCTGTGTCTGTGTGTGTATGCACACACACACTTCAGTGCAGATAAGGGATTTGTCAGGTTGGTGGCCAAATTAAATCAACTTTTTAAAACCTAGCATGGACTGGACCAAAAGACTTTCATTGTAATGTCAGCCTAAAGCTAAAGTCTTTCTAACCACTAATACCAGTCTAACAGCTTTTCTCTGCCAGGGGCCAGTAGCAGACACTTAGGAAAAGTATAAAGGAGTATGTGTAAAGGAAAAGTACAAAGGGTGTGTATAAAGCACTGCTTCTCCCAGCAGACCTTCCCAATTTAGCAGTCTGTTGTTCAGGGACTTCCTAAACCAGATATGACATCTGTGTAATAGCTCTTCCTGGACCTATCTCCTGTGAATTTGATCAGGTTCTCTTTGAACCTATTTTTACCTTTGGTTTTCCCAGGATCCTGTGGCAATTTAATTACACATTGTGTGAAGAAGTGCTTCCTTTCGCTAGATTTAAATCTTTAGACCTCTAAGCCTTGCAACTGGCTGCCTTCCTCCCCACAGTTCTTGCACTCTGAGAAATAGCGAAACATCACCCAGTCGGGATTTCATAAGGCTCTCGTATCTCTCCTCAGCCATCTGCTTTCTAAACCAAGAAATCTCTTTCCTCCTAGGGAAGCCATACCATATCTCCAATGGTCCTTGTCCTCCCTTTTGTACTTTTTCTGCTGTATCAGTCCGTAGCAAAATGCTTTGCTCTGCTTGTCAAAGGATAAATGCTACCGAGCTGAAGAGTTCTGCTTGCTCCATATTTTTCAGTTTGCTGGTGCATATAGTGCAAAACTAAGGTGGCATAACCGGGACTTCTTCATCATTTAACAACACCTTTTTCAAAAGAACTGCAAGGTGCTACATTAAAATGTTTGCATTCTAGGCGATTATTAAAAAAATACACACAATCTATTATTAAAGTTTTCCAGAGATTGGTGTGTCTGAGAATCTACTTGTAGCTTTCCTCTGCAGAGGAAATGGTGTCTTTTATTAATTGAAGAACCCTTCTCAACTCCTGTTTTGCTCTGCTCTACTCCTCTCAAAGCCTCAGATCAACAGCCACTAATTTCCTCTATCAGCAGGACTTGATACAGTCCTCCCCGAAGTCTGCTGCACTCCTCCTGAGGTATCTGGATATGAAATTCTCTCTCAGCATCCTTCCATCTGCTCCCTCCGCAACTCCAGACCAAATATACTGGAAAAAGTTTTGCTGTCAGTTGGACTTGTCTAATCAGCTATTGCTCTTCAGTGGAAGGTGGAGTATAAATGAAAGGGAGTGAAATGGTGCCCAGCATCTAGTTTCACTATCTCCTCAGCATTTTCATTGCTGCTTGAGCTCAAACTAAAAATAGAACTGGTAAGGGCAAACCAGCCAAAATATCACAGGGAAACAGGTCCTAACACTGGTTTCAAGAGTAAATGTGAGATTGTGAACAAATTAGAAGCAAAGTACCAGCTGCATGAGTGCACAGGCATCCTGGATTAGTAGGAAGAAGGGGTGGGAATCTGTCCCTATTCGGTTCAAAACTATGTTAATTGGGAAGCCTAAATATTACTAATTTAAGTAACATCTCCATTAATTACTTTATGGTTCTACCTTCTTTATCTCCTTTCATCATGGGTCAAGACAGATGTCTGCTTCGCTCGTTTTCTTGTGTTCCTCAGTGCATCAGGTTCTAGAGTTACCCTGACTCTCTGTAATTATTTGCCTGCAGGTTTTCCACTCATTCCCTCCACAATTTACTGCTTGTCATATCTGCTCTCACTACCATCCCCTACAACAGCATTAGGTGTCTCTTACTCCTTACACTTCCCTCTGCTCCTTCTCTATCAGTCTCTTTACCTCAGATGCCTTGGACTGCAGAATTTGGGGTGCTGTTTACGTAAAGAAAACCTACCCAAACCCAAAGCCCCAAACCTCCTCTCTCCCCTGATTTTGCCTTTACTCTCAGGGTTTGCTCTCTGCCCTCAGAGGCTCCAACACAGGGAAACTATGCAAGGTGAAAGGAAGCTATCTATGGGGTAGCAGCCATCACGATGAGGGTAACAGAGACAGCAACTGAGAATGTTAGCTTTGGTGAAAAGGAGAAGACCATTTAGAAACTGATAGTTGGATGTGAAAAACAAACTGTCTTAACGGTGGGAATGGGTGCTAAAATTGTGAGAGATGGCAGTGGTATTTGCAGAAGTAGTAAACTAGCAGGTACATAATGATGAAAAGTAATTATGAAGAAGCAATATAAAATACTTATCTGGGTTAAAAATACTTATCTTCTTTATAAAAGGAATGTATAACATTACATAGATAGTGGACTCCTTGGTATTACTATCTTATCAATCTCACATGTATGATTTTTAAATGTGGCTTGTGAGTTTGGGTGTGCAACTTCAAAGGGGTGTGAGTTTTAAAAGTTGAAAGATAAGCCACTTCTTAAAATTGGGCCCTTTAAACTTTTCATTAATTGGTAACCTAAAATCCTGAGCTACTGACACTATGAGCTGTCTCTGGGGCTAGCCTCTGGCTTTGTTAAACCACAAAACAATTAGGGGCACTTGTCTCAATAAACAGTGAGCTTGCATGGAAAAAAGAGAGATGTTTGTTTGTTGTCTGGCAATGAGAAAAGAAGTTTATGCTGAGCATTTCAAGAAAGAACACCTGAGTGTAGCACTGAGAGCTGTGACTGCCAGTCTTACAAGGAGTGGCAGAATCTTAATAAGTCATTTTCTACCGAGTTACCTAGAAAAAACTTTCTAAATATTTTACGTTTGTGCTCTCCAAAGCTTTCGCAGGTTTACACGATCTAATAGCGTAACAACAGCTGTGCAAGCAGACCTGGATTTCCATGAGAACTTTGAAATAATCGACCCTCAAGAGGACAATACGTGTTCTGGACAAATATCAAGACAATTTTCCCGAGATGCAAGCACCTCTACTGTTAGCATACAAGGGTCAGGAAACCATTACCATGCATGTGCAGTGGATGATGACTTTGATACAGATTTTGATCCATCAATTTTACCTCCTCCTGACCCCTGGATTGACTCTATCACTGAAGATCCTCTGGAAGCTGTTCAAAGGTCAGTGTGCCCACGAGATGGCCACTGGTTTCTGAAGCTACTTCAGGCAGAGAGAGATCGTATGGAGGGCTGGTGCCAACAGATGGAGAGAGAAGAACGGGAAAACAACTTACCTGAGGACAGTAAGTAACTGCGTACAATAATATTGCAACTATAAAAAAGTATTTAATATAGATCAAATTTACTCCAGTGAATTCTGTATTGTGTCCTTTCTTATTTAGCTAATGAAGCTATGGTCGTGATTCTCAAAAGGACTGTATGTATGTATATAATAATCCTTATTAAAGTTGACAGGGAATGCAAATTCTCGGCACTTCTGAAACTCCAGAGGTATTAGCTTTTGGGATTGCATAGTTCAACAGATAATTAGGAGATCATGGTTAGGGATCTTGTAGTATTAATGTTTCTTAACTCTTCCATGTGAATCACTTCTCATAACCTTAGAATATAATTGAACAGATTCTAGTTCCTTTTCATTAAATTTGTATTTTAGCTCCCTTTTTAGATGGTGATTGGCATCAGAGTCTTCAAATGCTACTCCCAACTGAAAGAGATTTCAGTTGTGCTTCCAAGTTGTTCTCCCTCTCTTCCCCTGTCCAGTCTCCCTTCATCTCCCTTGCAGTTCTCATTCCTCTTTGATCTTCCCAGTAAAACAAGCTCTCCATATTCTGTAATAAAAAACACACACATGCAAACTACATCTCAGTTGTCACCGCTGTCAGAAGTATTACCCCACCTGTAAGGTAATGGGAATGTCTAGTAAGCCTTCATTAGTAAGAATGGTTGGGTAGCTCACGACTTATTCATTCACGCTAATTAGGGAAGAAGAGCTGAACATGTGGCTCCCTGTCCAGAATTTTTTCTCCCAGTAAAAATGGAAGTTTTTTCCACTTACTTCCATTACAAGGAGCAGTACTATTGATAGCTGTCAATTTTTGGACATAGGTAAACCTGTGAGCTTAAGGGCATGCTCCTTGTGAATGAAGCTTTTTCAAATTCTAGGAGGGAGTCTCTAGAAAGCAAAGGAGCAGCTGCATACAGGGAGTACAATATTGTATCATTTAGGCACACCTAAGCGTATTTTCCCAGATATAGCAAATAACACTTTTCTGACCCTCAAATTAGCTCCTACCAAAGCAAGGACTACTACTTCAGTTCCAGGATTGCTCCTTCCAAATTTCTAACCCTTCCTTTCAAGAAGGGAGGTGCTAAAATTCTTTTGAGATGTGAAGGTTTTGATTTATGGAAGGAAAGGAATTAATACTGGTAAAAAATATGGGGTTTTAAATTCATAGAAATGCATAAGCTGTTTCTGCTGGAACTTTCCATTCAACCCAATGGAAGAAATAACCATAGAGAAGCTTGATCTACATAGTTAAAGTTAGACACTATTATAAGCAACTGGAAATTGACTTCTAATGGAAAGTATGAGATAGATAAACTTATCATTAAGGTATGTTAAGGTTTTCTATTTCTACAAAATTTCTGTTACATAATAGGCTAATTATTTCTTCTGTGAGAAAAATACAGAAGGATTAGCCTTCAAAGCAGATCCAGATTCCCCAAGTTTTAGAGTATTTGAACCTCATTTTTAATTTACATCATCAATACATTCAAAAATCTCTTTGAACATGTATCAGAATACAAAGGTTTTCTGTTGTTAGTATGCAAGAAATAAACCTCATGAACTAAGAGATTTTAGATTGAGAAAGAAGTGTGACCACATAACAAATAGGAAATACACAACATTTGTAAGTCCAAGCCACAAAACCCACTTGCTTTCTCTTTGCCACAACTTAGATTGGACATAGGGAAGACATTTTCTGCTGGGTGGGATGAGGGGGAGGGGAGGGGAGGCACTGGAACAAGTTGCCCAGAGAAGTTGTGGATGCCTCATCAGTAAAAGTGTTCAAAGTCAGGTTGAATGGGGCTTTGAGCAACCTGATCTAGTCAAAGATGTCCCTGGCTATGGCAGGGGGAGTGGACTATATGATCTTTAAAGGTCCCTTCCAACCCAAACCGTTCTATTGTTCTGTGATTCTATAAACAGATAATAATGGAAAAACCTACAAGTATTTTATTTGTGTACCAAAGTAGTTATTCACCTTGGGAAAAGAACATGAAGTGAATTTTACAAGGCTGATACATGCAGAATGTGTATATATCCATGCACAGAATTTTCTCTCAGTGTCTTGGTGTCTTTGATATATGATAGTTTTAAAGGGCTCTTCTTTGAGCAATCAGTGGGGGAAGTCAGTTATGGGAAGGATAAAGGAGTGGTTAGCCTGGCTATTCCCAATGCCTCCTTACAGCGCACATGGCATGTGTCCCGCAGATTATTCCTCCTCTTCGTTTTTCTGACCGGCACTTCTCATGATCACTGGAAATGGGAGGAGGAAAGGGGTCACCTGGGTTTTGTGGTCACTGGTGAGGTACAGATTTTGGCGTGACGCTGTCGGCTGCTCTGGCACGTGGCAGCTGCCTCCCGTGGAGGCTGCGCAGAGCTCTCCGCTGCAGCTCAGCACGCCCTGCTCTACCTGGTGCCAAGGAAAAGCATATGGTCGGGGCCACGCTGCCCGCTCAGCAGTGCCAGAAACAAAAGCCTGGCTGTTACAAACCCTGCCCCGAAATATGTCTTTTTCATATGTCTATAAACTTTGAAGAGAGGGAGGAAAGGAGCAGAAGAGGTGTGTTTGCTTTGGTTTTCCTAATGAAATATAACCAGAGCAGGGAACACATCCTTTGTTTTCAACACGACATCCCCAGCGTGTGTTTGGCCAGATAACAAAATAACAAGAACGTGTGATGAGCGAGGTTTTCTCGATGCCATGGCAGCTGACAGAGGGCTCGTCCCCCCGGCGCTCCGCGTAAAACGATCCACGCTTCCTTCAGACAATGCGGCCCTTGTGCGAAACAGCTGTCTCGGGGAGACGGCTCGCTGCTGTTTGACAGTAGCTTGTATGTTACATAGATACGTTGGGTATTATCTAGCTGGGAATGAATCTACCAGATGGGATTGAATGTTTCTAGCTGGGAAATGGAGTCTGCTGCTGTGTATAAAAACAAGCTGTGGTTCAGTGGCTGCACGATGAAATGCCAATATAGAGAGAAATGTGGCTGCCCTTCCACCATGAATTATTTATTGTATAGTATATTCTGGTTTTATCTGAAATCATTTTCTGATAAAGCCGCAGCATGTATAACGGGCAGATGAATACCACTCACACTTTAAGCTAGGATACTTGATATGGTTTCCATGTATTTTGTTGTTACAGGGACATTGGCTACAAACTCGAGGGCTCTCATAAAAAAAGAAGATGTTAGAGATATGAGGCTACACACCTTATGATTGTTGATTGATGCTTTGGATCAGGCCCCAAGTGAAATAAATTGTTTACCTTTTTTTTTTTTGTTTTCTCCTCAACCCTCTGCTCTCTCCTCCTGTCTCTCCCTTGCAAAATTTCATATAGTCAGAGCCTTGCCGCTGATGTTGGTGACTTTTGGCTCAGGCATCTGGAGTAACCATTTACACACAGAATTAGCAGCAACAGGCCTGGCTCCCCACGCAGTGCTGTTAGCGAGCAGCCTCTGGCCTCTTTTTTTCACAGCAGCAGTGAGCACAGGATCATATACCTACCACCTCAGCCTGGCTTTTGCTGGATTTTTTGCTGTTGTTTTTATTTCACATGGGGCATTAACCTTTCTGGATGAACCAGAGGGCTTCATTTTGCCCCCCTTCAGAAATGTTTCTCTTTCACGCAGGGTTGTAATGTGGCTTCGATGCAAAGATAACCATTGGAAGCAAACAGGGTGCCTGATTCACCACAAGTCAGGTGTAATGTGGGTTTAGCGGCGAGACAAGTCAGGCCAATACAGTAAAAGCTAAAATAGAAAACCAAGGCTCTGACAAGACATGTCATTACAACTGTCTCGCATGTATATTATATTCCTCCAGGCTAGTCTGCAAACAAAGGTTGACCTCAAATCTGCAGTAACCTCGCTGCTTAGGACCAGAGTCTCTGCAAATTCAGCCAGTTCTGGCAAATTATGCAATGTTTGCACACTTTCTGCTCTTTTCTTTTGTTTTGATTGTTTCAAAGGAAAAGGTGAAAGAGTGAAGGCTAGACACAAGAGAAGAAAGTTAAGGAAAAGATATTCTTTTTGCAGTAGTTGTGCATGGCAAAAGAAAAGGAGACCCTTGAGTTCACTATCAGTCACGAGCAAGGAAAACCATCTTCCAGTCCTCTGCAGGGCTTCCCCAAGCTGTCCTGGTCCATCCCGCTCAGAGGTGCGAGGCAGCCTCATCCTGCAGCAGGCTGATGCAACCTTGCAGAGGGACGGTCACCAGCCTGACGTGTGGCCGAGTCCTGCTGGAATCCCCCTGGCTACGTGCCTCTGGCCATCCGCCCAACTCATCCTTTTCTTCCTCCGGTTTTCTTTTCTCCCCAGAAGGGACTTCTCCGTCTGCGAGGGTTTCTCCAAGGAAAGCCAGCTACAGGCTGGAATTCCTACCACTGTCCAAAGGCTAGCAAGGAAAAAAGAGAAATCCGCAAGCAAGGAAACAGTATCGTCAGGGAAAAAACATGAAGTGTGCTAATAAAAGCCGAGTAAGTCAGAGTACACATGGAAACTGCTTTACTCCCAGTGAACAGCATTTACTCATGCAGACAGCCCTATTAATTTCAATGAGATCACTCTTATAAGTAAATATGACTCAAAGCAAGGACTGCCTCTTCCATGGCTTGCTCCATTTGGCTGTTTTCTCCTTAATAGCTGAGCTTAAGACCTGAGCAGTAGCTTTAACTTTGAATTTCCTGGCTTTTGTCATGCTTGGCATTATTTAAATGTAGGTCTGTCAACATGAATAGGCTAAAATGCTGGTCCATCCTGACTTGGAAATGGATTGTGACAGCTCTATGGCAGGATTTCTTCATATGCACAGTGCCCAGCCAACATCTGCAACGCAAATGTCAGGCTGTGTCCCTGTAATTTCAGCTATTGTTCCTGCCACTTGCTCCTGGGGCCATGAACAAGTCGCTGGTTTTCTGTTCCCTAGCTTGCGTCCTGCCTACCAACCAGGTGTTTTCACATTAAGGGCATTTGATAGTCACAGTTCTAAAGTGCCTCTTTTGTCACTTGTTAGACCCTGGGGCCTGTCAAAGTTGAAATGCAAAGAGATCAGTTGGTGTTTTAAGGCCTAATAATGCTGCCTCTCCTCAAAACTCCTGTGGCTTCTATATGATGACTTTTCACATCACTACGGGTGGTTTTTGTTGTTGTTTTCTTATATTTTGTTATCCTCATTACACACAGAGTCTCCTTCCAAGGTAGAGCAGACGACAATATCACCAATTCTTTGCTTGTGTTTGAAATTCTTTTTTTTGTTGTTTCATTTCTTTGCCCATGAAAATGGGGGGAGAGGGAGGAGATAGATAGAGCTCCACAATCCCAAAGTAGGTCCTATGCAGTTCTTAGCACCAAGAGAAGCAAGAACAAATTGCTTGAACAGCACGTAGTCTAAGTTTATATTTAAGAAGGTTTTAAAAGGAGAACAGGTTGCGGGGTTAGAGACACAAGGAAATTCACTGGCATGTGTCGATCCTAGAATAACATTCTGCAACCCTGAGTCAAAAACAATAATGGTGAGGAGGCACTCCACAATAGCTGAATTATATCAAAATAGCTATACTGAAGCAGTTCTTCCACAATAGGCATAACTGTCTATTTCTTAAAAGTTGTCACAGGAGAGAACTGGATTTGCAAGGAAGAGAGGTGAAATCAAGGGGTGAGAGGGGAGGAAAAATTCAAACTATAAAAACAAACCACTGCAGCAGACACACTTCTCCCCCTGGGGAAGGGGCAACAGCAAAGCATATGACGGATGTTAATAATGTTGCTTAATGCATTACTGGAAGGCATTCAGATTCAACAGTGCTGAGTGTGCTGTATAACCCTGTATGAAATAGAAAGCAGTCATGAATAACATTATATAGGTGTTTAAGTCCGTTATGATTGCATTCTGATGGGTCGGTATTTTTTGTTGTTGCTTGGTTTTATACATTTTGTTTGTATCCTATTAGCTCAACACATCGATTTGAGTGTTTATGTTTTTCTCCTGTACCCCATCTCCCTTGCTGTTAAAGATTTCGCTAATTCTTTCCTATGTATTTTGAGCATTATCTTTGCAATTGACTTATTTTCTCGGTATTTGGCTTCAAACTTTGCAGGATTTTCTCCTCAGAAAGTATCGGTCTATTTTTACTTTTTGGTTTTTTACTACACCTTGGCCTTTCTCTTTGGCACCGGAGGTTTTGACTGAGTAAGCAAAACGAGCACTCTGCCTTTGAAACACTGAAAGCAACCTGCGTTTGGAAACAAAACTATTGATAAGGCTTTGTGCCTTCTGGAGAGATTCCTTTCAGTCTTTCGCATGCTTTGTCTTTTTTTTTTTTTCTTTTCCCCCTAACTTCCATGACGGAGTTGGTTGTTGACTGGTTGCACATTAACAGACCGCTTGCTTTTGAGGGGCGAGGAATCAGTGACACTTGACTAGATACAGCCGCGGCTACAGCAGAAGTGGCAACAATAGAGAACAGCATCAGCATGCATCCCACAGTCAGCTGGGATGATGGTTTTTAGGCAAATAGCCAGTCGCTAGGCAGCCAAGGACAAGGACTTCCTTTTCCCTCTGCTGACATCTCTGAATATTAAGCTCTTCTTCCCTCAAAGAAAGGGGCACATTCCCATCCATCACCAACAAGGTGTATTTACATTTCTTCCTTCTTGGAACGTGATTTCCAGCTCGGGTGGTGCAGGTTTCCAGGAAGAGCCTGCCTCATCATTTTTGTCCCGAGAAGTCGAGAGACTGTTTTTTCTCCCCTTCTCAAGTCTTGGGAAGCGTCAGAGTGGCCGAGCTCCAGATGAGGCAGCTGTTCCCAAATATACTCAGTGGGAAGAGTTTTCATAACAATGGGAACCACATGAAAGCTCCCGGAGTAGCTCCTCCTACTATTGAAGAGTCCTTTCAGTTGAGTGGTTTGCATATTGGGTTGCATAAATGACTAGACGCACCAAGGGGTCCATTTTCAGCACTGTGCGCATAGAATTAGACACGCAAGCCTTGCTAACAATAATGAGAGTTGTGTGCAAAACTCCCTGCGCAATATGCTGAAAATATTCTGCTTAGTGAATCTTCCAGCTCACGGCTATTTCCTGGCAGTGCTGAGCTGAGTTCTGGGAACAAAATGAAAGTCTAGGCTCTGTGTGTGTTCACAGAGCTCTCTCCTATAGTTTCTGAAAAAAAAAGTGAAAAGACTCTCTCTTCCCCCCCCACCCCCGCTTTTTTTTTCCCTTCGTATGTTCAAAGTATAAATGAACTCTGCATCCCACTTTTCCTTCAGCTGCCTTAAGGAACGAGCTTTAAGGCTGATGAAGGAAAAGGCACTTGCCTTGAAGGAGCAGAACACAGATTTGGTACTACTGTGTGTCTGGTTTCATTTCATCATGAGTGTTTGTGCCAGTTTGCTTAGCATGTGGCTATGCAAGTGAATCCCTTGGAGAGGCCTGTCTCTTACCAAATACTGCATGGTGGCGTTCTGGTCGCAAGCTGCTGACATGCACTGTTGCCGGTCACAGGATCGTGAGACCCTAAAAATGTTGTCAGAAGGGATTATAGCAAAGTTGTGTTTATTTATTTATCTATTTATTTATTTTTCAGTGTGGTAAGTCAAAATGCTTAGCAGTACGTTCCCAGTGGAGCTCTGCTAACGTTGTGTTAGGTTTTATACAAAAAGTGACTGTGCCCAATGGTACAGAGGATGGCAGCTTAGGACCAGTATTTCTTCTAGGCTCTGCCAACAATTCACTCACCTTGAGCAGGCCGCTCTATCTCTTTGTTTTTCCTGTTCCTCCCTCACCTGCCTCATGTATCCAGCCTGTAAATTTGTCATGGAGAAGTTGCTGTGTTTATCTGAGGGCTGGGACAATGCAAATATCTATGAGTAGAAATGATAGTGAAAATTGTGGCACAGTGGCTGCCATTCATGTTTTTCATTAATGAAGTGGCAAATATTTTTTTATTAAATGAGATTAATTTTCAAATAAATATTTAACCAAAGAATGGGGGGATAATAAGTTACTTCAGCTGAGAGGACAAATTAATGGTGGAGCCAGACACATCCGTGATGGCAGCCTGTTTATTTAAAGACAGTGCATAAAGTGTAGTTGGTGGTTTTTTTTTTCCTGAGCATTGAAAGTCTCAAAGAAACCGGTAGCTGCTTTCTTGCTCACAGCATCAATTTTCTTTCAATCAGCAGTCTCCAAAATCGCACTCTCTTTTCTGGATTCACTGTCCTAGTGCCAGTTGAGACGGTGTCTGTCTTTCTGCTCTGTTTCTGCATGCTTGCTTCTTTTTTCACATACACACGCGCACACACACAAACACACAGGCTCCCCCTCAACCAGAACTCAGCAAAGCCCCAGGGAAATGCAGGTCTCGAATGCACCAGCGTATGCCTCAGGTTTCAGGTCGTGTATTCTCAACCACCCCTTGCAGCAGTAAAACCCCACTGTTTCAGTGAGATTGAAGGCAACCAAAACAGTATGAGTTCCTGTTTTATTCAGAGGTATTTCCTTTGGGCTGTCTTCTGGTTCACTGCAGTCCTTCACAGTACTCAGTCCAAAGAGACCATAAGTACCCAGCAGTCTGTACAAAGGAGTCCCCGGACAGCACAGGAGCTGGGCTAGGACTCTTTGACACCTCCCTCCAGGTCTCCAGCAAGGAGGAGTAACTGATTCAAAGGCAGAAGCCGCTTCAGATTGTGCTCATGGAAAATACTCAGAGGGTCCGAATGAGATTCATCGATGTGCATTAAAATCACCGCTCCCTTTCTGGGGCTCAGATCGAGCAACACTCAGCTAAACATGAAAACAAGGCGCTGAGTTGCTAAGTGAGATGGCAGAAATGCTGGTAGACACAGGGTTTTCCAAACAGTGTAGATGGCATCAGAGGGTTTGAAAGCCGCATGTCCTTGTGCAGGGAGCTAGGTTTGTATTCAAAGCCTGAGCCTGGGTCACAGTGATGACGAGAAGTGTAATTTCGGGAGAGCTTTCTATACAGGTTGCAAAAGCTTTTGATTAGCCATATTTATACTGCCATAGAAGTGCTCTTTGCTGGTTGGAACTGGTCTTACTGGGGGAATGAAAGTACACTGCAGCAACAGATTAGTATTTTTGCCAATGCAAGCTGCCCTGGGAGCCCTTGCAGTACGCCTTTGCCTGGTGCAGATCTGGCCTCAGATTTATCAGTTTGTCTCTAATCTGTGACTGAAAGATAACATGCTTTTTGAAAGCCAGAGCTGACTACTGCGCAGCTTTCTCCTCTCTTTTTATAGGCTTTTAGTCGCCCGCAGCAAAGAAAGCATTGTGACTTACATTTATTTTTCTTTCAGTTCTAGGGAAAATTCGAACTGCGGTGGGCAGTGCCCAACTTCTCATGGCTCAGAAATTTTACCAGTTCAGAGAACTTTGTGAAGAAAACCTGGTATGTAACTTTTCCACTAGATGCTATTGTATGCCTTTTACTAACCCTGTGAATAATCATACCTAAACTAGACAGATTTTCTGACTAAGACAGTAATTTTTCCAGTAAAGGCCTTGACATGAATTTGGGATTAACTCTGTCAAACTTGGTGGAGTCAGCATGCGTTTCACAATAGCTTGAGATCCTTAAAGTAAAGACAGGCAAAAAGCTTTGGGTGAAGTATCACTGAGGCTCTGCTACTGAGTTCAGAGGAGCAAGGGTCTGTCCCTTGACCTCTGAGTGCCATTCACATGGGCACAGAGGTGTGTGGGTGCCTCCTCGGGGTCTTTCAGGGTGGACCAGAAGTCTCACGAGTGGGCCTTTCTTTTCCCACGTAATCCCAATGCCGCCTGTATTCAGCAAGACAGAAATACCAGGAAATCAGACACTGAAAGTTGGTGCCTCACGTTCCACAACCCCAAGAGTGAAAGTCATTTTTCAGAGTGCTAAAAGGGCAAAGAGGCAAAGAGCCAGTATATTACCACTATTATTGCTGCACGTAATTGGTATATGCTACCACTATTATTATTATTATTTGCTATTTTTATGCTGTTAGTAGTAGTAGAATCAGAATTATAATCCTGTTGATAAAAATACATTTCACACCATGTATCTAAAGCAGTATTCTCAAGAATTCCAGCACTTACACAAATTTTCAAACTTTTTAATTAACAATCCATCCTTGCAGAGTACATACAATAAATTTAATTCCCAATCTTGGCATAAATTCCTAGAAGCCCCAAAAACATAGAGCACTATGCTCTATCAGCATAGAATAGGGAAGGGAAGACAAACCCTGTGATACTCACCCGGAGTGAGGTGACTATCTTCTGCTTCAGTTAATGCACCTCTGGAAATCAAGCCCCAAACTAAAATCTGCCTCAACAGACAAATGCAACAGAAACTGGCTCTATCTAAGCCTTCCAATTTGTAACATAAAAATTGAAAAAGCATTCTGGTTGCACATCTTTGTAAATAAAAGCCTACAATTGGGCAACCTGCTAGTGTCAAGTACTGAAAAACTAGGAATCCAAGTATAATCTCTGGTCTCCTTATGAACCTAAAAATATATACTTCATTGTTTTCAGTAATTGCTGCTTTGGTGGTACAATCATCCTATCAAAATCACTTGTCAGTGCTGCTGTGAAAAGCACAAATAGAAATTTCTTAAGGCAAGCAACTGACTCTTTTGGGTTTATTGCTTCTGGTGAGGGACAAAAACATAGAGTAAAACTTGAGCTATGTAAAACAACATGCAGGGGTCTAATAATAATAATTTATTTATTCTTTACTGATAACAATATTTTGATGTAATTTTACGAGGCCACAGCAGCCATGAAACCTTGCTGACTCAGATTGGCATAGGGACTGCTCAGCATTTACAAAAAAACATCTTGAAGTGAGTGTATGCAAGATCTCATTTTATTTTAAGAGTTTCAATTGCGAACCAGCTTACAGATACACATCCTGTAGAAAGATTTGCCTCATACAAACTTTGCCGGAGCGGCAGGAACCATTTCATATACGTCCACTGCATGCAGAAAATGTTCAGAGCTGGGTTGTGCTGAAGGGACACAAGACAGCACAGAACCTCTTGGGTCACCAGCCTCTGGCCCATGCCGTGCTAGAGATGCTGACGGTCCAGGTGTGCTCTTCTGTGCAATACTCTGGGGCTGATGAACTGGACTGAGTTATCACACGCAAAGCAACACTCCCCACCTGTGTCCCAGTCTCACTCTTCCCAAAAACACGCCTGTAAAACTGGGATTACTGTGCTTCTGCATGTTCTCTTCTGGGCTTTTCACCCTACAGATATTATTCTTGTCAAAAAAACGTGAAGAAATTGGCCTGAGGTGTATAAGAGGCAATTTTACTTGAAATGGTGTATTTTGGTAGCCCATAGATTCTCAGAGTGTGGAAGAAGTGTTCATGCATCGGTCTGTCACTATTTGCACATGCAGCAAATGTACATTTGCACAGGTATCAGTCTTTCTACAAGCGTGAACCTGGCAGGGAATCCTTCCTCATGAAAGTGAAGAGGAGGCTGGCAATTAATTTCAGTGTGGTTAGGATATCACCCTTGAACCCACCGGTTGTGCCCAGGAACACCCCTAGGCAGATCCTGTCACAGAGGACCTGCTACATGCCCTTTCCCCATGGTCCGTGGCAGGTAGCCGCTGCCTTCGGTGAGTGGGGGCTTGCAGGGGCACAGCGGCTCGAGACCGAGCCAGACTCCTCGCAAAAACCCCCACCAGTAAGTAGTGCTCTGCTTTGTTTCTCCCTCTGTGTCTCACCGATTGCTTGGGTCTGCTGAAACGGCTTTGCTAGCGAGGTTCGTAACCACTTGCACAAATGCTTTACATTAAGAGGTACTAAAGCAAATGTGTTTTTTTCTTCTGTTGTACAGAATCCTAATGCACATCCACGGCCGACCTCCCAGGATTTAGCAGGGTTTTGGGATATGCTGCAGTTGTCCATAGAAAATATTAGTATGAAATTTGATGAACTTCATCAGTTAAAGGCCAATAATTGGAAACAGATGGATCCTCATGACAAGAAGGTAGAACATTGTAGATTTTGTATGCTTCATTTAAAACCCTGCACAAATACTGGACAGATTAAATAGGCCTTTGTGTTACAGTGTTGACGTTAAAAATGTGAAATGAAGCTCATATCAAATTAATTTCATTGTAATAACAATGTTTACATAATAATCATCTGGGATATTATCTGTAATATGTTTCAGGCATATTTTTAAACCAAATCTGTCTTTGTGAATCGGATAATGGGAATGTGGTACTTTGTTAAGCTTTACATTTAATCATATTAGACGATCAATCGTTGGAAGGAACTGCCTTATATATTGATTCTTAAAATTAAATAAATCACATTTACGGTTCATATTATTGCATATAGCAAGAGTTCTAGGTTGTGTTAATGAAAAAACTAGGAAAGCACTGTAACCATCGCTGACTTTGGTAACCAGATTACAAACAGAGCAATATAAAAAATATGCCTTCCAAAATGTTACATGAAAGAACTTCTACATCTTTTTTTTTTGTCGTTTGTTTGGTTTTTGTTTATTTGGGGTTTTTTTTAATGGGCTATCTCATAACCAGGTTCACTTTGCTGGTAGTGTTGTTTACCCAAGATAGCATAAAAATCATTTGGAGCTTTGGTCTTTTTTTTAAATGTAGTCTTCTTCTGTCACCATGAAAAACTACCACACCTCCAACTGTAAGCCACATTTCACTTTCCATTCTCATTTGGCACCATTGCCTTATTTTCCTCCTCACTATCCGCATCGAGACAAACAGCACTTGGGTGAGCCAAAATACACAAATGTTTCAGAAAATCCTTAAAAGACAGACCCATTCCTAGAGGAATCAACAGTCTAATGTCGCGCTCCTATAGGTATGTAATTTGATGGCTGAATTTCCACTGTGGCTGGTCTGATACCAATGAATAGAGCCAACAGGTAGGGTCACCAGAAGGAGGGGGAACGTGACTTACAGGTACAGTGTCTCAGACAGGAGTCTGGGCTGCCCCAACTTACGGTCAGCTGGCTGCCGATGACCAAAGCGATGTTTTCTTTCGGACAAATAACCATAATAATATCAAACCCCATTAATCTTGCAGCAGGAAGTTTGCAAAGGCAGTGCTGGTAGCACTCTCCCTCCTCCTCCGATCAAGACTAAATACTCATTCCTGACTTAGGAGTGCCATGTTCACACCATTTGTGCACACCTAGTGTGTTTTGTAGGGGAATGAATGGGAATGTGTTTTCCTAGCCCAAGGTACTGAAGGCAAGTCATTTTCTTATCTTCTTTTTTTTTTCAGTATCTGTCAGAAAAGGAAGTTAAAACCGTCAAACATGCATGCACAGAAATGCTGGTGTATGGTCTTTCATTAGCTTTTACAGTAAAGCGGGTAGGCCAAGTGTTTGCAATTGCAGCAGTAAGAAACGAGAGCTTTCCTTAAAAAAATGTGCCTTTTCTTTGCTTCTGAAAAACATTTCAAAGAGTTTCCAACAAAAAGAAGACTATAACGGGTTAAAGGAAGTTAAGTAGTGCTGAAGAAAGGGACCTACAGTAGGAAGGTAAAGATTTTAAAGAATTACACTGACCATGTTCCTGTTTCAACAGCATTTGTCTATGATTTTAGATGAAACAAATCATCTCCTTTCTTAAAAAAAACCAAGAAAAAACTTTCTGTGGAATTGATATTTGCAGTTGCCTTTGGCCTTTGCCACTGGGCCCTTTTTAAGCAGCATAGATTAATCCTTGGATGGAGAGAAAAAGCCAAGTATGAATAAGTGTAACTAAGCACCTTTATATTTCGAGCCATGGAAGCTGTTGTGAGCAGCATGAGAGAAAACGAAAGGCCAGAATGGGACCTTTGTAGTGCAATAAAATCCCTTCACTCAGAGACCGTGTTCACAGTTGGAAGGGGATGTAACTTAAAAGACAATCTAATTAACTTGACAAAGTCTTTGTGGCCGCCTGAAATTCAGACCTGAATACACTTTTCTTTTTCGGGAGAGATCCTTCTCTGAGGGTTTTTTGGGGGTTTTTTTTTGTTCTTTGTGTGTGTGTACATGCACCAGGATATACATAAAAGTCCTTGTTGATCGCGTATCTGGAGCTAGCTGCCACCATGATGATTAATGCATGTTCTCTTAATGGTTTTTAAGTTTTTCCTACCAGTTTTTTCTATTTCTAGCTGACTGTAGCTTGTCATGCCTACTTAGCAGGAGGCTAGAGTTTATGAGCTTTCACAGTGAGACCCAAAGTGTGGGATTTTTGAGCAGTCATGGAGCCACTATAAAATACATACGTAAATATATGGTGGTGTTTTAAAATATTTATTCTGATGCACCAGCTGCAGGCAGCTAGTTCCCATCTGCGTTTGGGAACGCCAAAGCCACGGTTACCTCCGTGTTGCAAGAGCGCCTAGCGTTCTGCACGTATAGAAGAGGGTGGCCCCGGCGTCGGGGCTCTCCAGAGCGACTCTGCCGAGAGCGGCGTTGGCTCCCCAGCCGCAGGCGACTGCGCTGGCGGCGGGAGGCGGCGTCCGAGATGCTCTCCTTGCTAGTCCCTGGCACCGGGAGGAGACGCCTGGATCCCCCCGCCCCGGGCAGCCGTGCTAAGCGGTTAGCGCTGGGGGCCTCGGCCCCGGCAGCGCCGGGCGTTTCACACACGCCGTCCCCGAGGAGAAGTAGCACTGCGGCCGGCCCTCCCCTCCCCTTTGCCCTTGCCCTATGTTTATGAACCCTTGAGCACAAAAGCCAGTTCACTGAAGACAGAAAGGCAGATAAGAGCTAACAAACCTTAGGTAAAATGTGTGTTCTAACTACTGACGTATCCTAGTTTTTCCCGCCTTTCCCTGAGAAGCTGTATAATGCCATTAACCTTCTGCTTTGATCAGGAGAGAAGGGTCCCTCCTCCAGTGCCAAAGAAGCCATCGAAAGGTCAGGTGCCACTCATACGAGAACGCTCTCTGGAAAGCTCGCAGCGTCAAGAGGCCCGGAAACGGCTGATGGCTGCCAAGCGCGCTGCATCGGTCCGCCAGAACTCAGCTACCGAGAGCGCCGAAAGCATTGAGATATACATCCCCGAAGCCCAGACCAGGCTATGAAGGGATCCAACCAGGAGGACTCTCTCTGGCAAGACAAGCCTCATGTATAATCTGCCCCTCTAGGCTCCTGCTCAAGGTCACCACGAAGTATTTGTACCTCCTCCTCCTCCTCTCTCCCGCTCTCTCTCCCCTCCTCTCCCCCTCCCCTCTCTCTGTACGCAGCCGCCCCGATGCTCCCAGTGAACTCCACTGCAGTGGCGTAGTTGTCGGTCCTCCGAGAGATGTCCTCTAATCACCCTTGCTTTCTGAAGGTTCGCCCATGTCATCACGATGCTTTGTCACATGTACTGATGCTGCCACTTTGCCTCATGTAAACGAGTACGATCCTTATTTTTTTTTTTCTGTTTGAAACAAATAAACGCAGCGCTCAGACTTCCACACACCCGCGCACCTGTACAGTAGATGCTCCGTTTAACTTACTCATGATCTTTAGTTGACCTAAAGCTAGTCTGTTACCCAGTGTACAGCAATATCAAACTGTAGGGGACTTTGGAAATTTCAGTCATGCAGGGTGATCCTTTCAGACTCTGCCGTCTTCCTCACAAAAGATGAAAGGAGCTATGACTCGGATTCCCTTCTTTTTATTACTGTTTTTTTTAAAGCAGATGGCGCACTTTATTCGAAACCTCTGAATCACACCTTGTCACCTGAATTTAAGGAGTCACACAAGGGGAGGGGGCTGGGGCGGGAGTGGGGAGGTGGGGGGAAAAACACAGACCTGTGGGGGTGCAACAGTGGAAGTATATCCCGCAAGTGAGATGGCAAGGGATAGAAAAGATCCTGTGGAAAGATACCTGCACACTCACAGCTGCACAAACTGCCTCATTTTTATTTCATCAATCACTACTTAAACATTTCAATCAGCAGAAGATTGTAAATTCGATCTTCCAGGGAAATAATCTATTTTGAAAGGCAATAAAAGAGTGAAAAGGAAGGAGATAAGAAGCAATGACGGTTGAAGAGATAATATAAAAGAAGGATTTTCTTGTCCAAGTATTAAGAATTTTTAAAATTGTACTGTATTGTCAATTCCTCTTGTATTGTATTGTATGGATTATATTGGTTAAAAAAAAAAAAAGAAAAAAGAAAAAAAGCTTGGTTTTGTTGATGTCTTAATCTCGGTGGGACCATCCGATCTCACACGTCCATGCAGCCACACACGGACACCTGTAGGCGAACTGCTGCACATGGAGCCTCTGATGCTTTTCCAGGCCAGGCTTGCTTTGCTCTATCCACAGCCGGTTGTATGCTACAGTTCAGACTGCTTATCACCAAACGGGCCATATCTAGGAGTAAGTTTCTAATTCAGCCTCCTCTTAATAGTATAAAATACCCATTCGAAGAAGAACAATAAAGTATTTTTCACAAGTTATGGGATCAATATGAACTTAATTTTTTTTCACGACAAGCCTTCCTACCCTGGCTTCTGCCATTGTTTCGCAATCACGAAAAATATGCATCCCAAGTAGCTCATTAATACTGGGGGGAAATGACAGACAATAGGGCTGGAGACAAGCGTGAGAGGTCAGCCCCTGCGTGGCTGTCCCCTCCAGCCACCCCCAGCTGAGGCAGGAGCTTGTCCTCCGCCTCCTCTGACAGGGAACGACGCTGACCGCGCCGCTACCGAAACCTCTTGTGCCAACTTTAGGAAAGCTATGTCAGGCACGTTGCTGAAAGCAGGTCGCGCGTGTGCGTGCGCCTGAGCGTGTGTGTGCGCACACGCGTGCCTAGCTGGCATGTGCTGCTGAAAGCAGAACTCACGTGAGCTGGTTTGGATGATGGGGCTGGTCGGGGGCCGAGGAGCGCTGTGTGGCCCCCGGCGTGTGCGTGGCCCCGCGATGATGCTCTCCGGACCGCTCCGCTGGTCCCTGCGTGCTCTTCGCCCTGGCTGCCAGGGCACGGGTACACGGGAGAGGAAGGCAGGCTGCTTTCTGCTCCCAACAGGAGCAGGGGCAGGGACAGCCCCCCATGGAGGGGCACAGGGTGCAGCCGTCGCCGCACGCCAGCGCTGGCTGGCTGTGCCCGTAGCTGTTAAAACTTTTATGGACGGTCCAACTGGCGAAAAATCCCACTGCGCGGGTGGCGCAATTCTGCAGCTTGCATTTAAAAAGCATTTAAAATCGTCATCGAAAAGTGAAGCTCTTGCTAAAACTATTCATCGAGATCATGCCAGACAGCTTCTTTTCCTACGACATCATAGCCAGGTGCTAATTTAATTTTATTCAAGAAAACAGGAGAGGTAATAGGTTCTGGCACCAAGTATTTTCATGAGAGCATACTAAAACCACTAGAGAATTTGCTACCTCTCAAAGCCATTGATATCTGAGCTATGTCTTTATAAACAGGGCACAAATATTTACTGCTGTGGTTTACAAGATAAGGGCTAATAATTTAATATATAAAAGACTTTTAACTAGAGTAATCAGAAATCCAGTGTAACCCTAGAGTGCTTTGTGTTACAGGAGCTTCGAAAGGTTTGACCCTTTAAGAGTTTGAATACCAGTGTATTTGCTAGTTTTGAAACACTGCGTTTAACTTTTAGCAGCAACGAAACTTCACCGTGTTTGCAGTATGTAATAGTGCCAACTGCCACTTTTGAGCATATATAGTCATAGGAAGTATTAATTATTTGGAACTCATTTGTACTGAAATATTCAAAGCAGCATCCAGGTGAGAGTCCGCATTTACAACTGTGTCACAGAATTATTTAGTTTTGTGAACGTTTTATGAGAGATGAGTTAAGACTTTGGTTGACAAGTGGCTACAGAAATTTATATCCAGCAAGTTTCCCCCTAAAAAAAGCAGAAAAGCGAAGACTATCTAGTCTTGTACATTATGAATTATTGTATTTGTATATCATAGAATATTTTTCATATCTATTTTAAATGAATCTATTCTTTGCTGAATGCCTGTTAGTTCATTTGGCACTGAAGAGGGTATTATAGTGCTTGCTTAGTTTTTTAGCAAAATATTAAAAATACAGCCAAGACCAAGAAATATAAAATAGAATAATTCTGCCCCTAGAATGCCACTAGTTAACCACTTGACTCATTTACCAACATTAATGCTAGTATATTTGCTCTATCATCTGTTTTAGTATAATCTGTAACTATTTGTTTTTAGTCTAACCTGCCCAGTGTATATTAAAAATGCCTATATTCTGTTTCACTTTGGGACTGAAGTATTGCTTTTTTTTTTTTCCTTGGGGGAAATTTTAGAAAAGGTTGTTTTTGTCTCCTGCTTCAAAAGTCAAAAAAAAAAAAAAAGTATTTATTATATTTTTTGCAGATGTTTCCATAAAATTCTCATAACCTTTTTGTAAAGAAAGATGAAGAAATGGATTAAAGATTTTTAATATTTGAAAAGGTAAATAGAAATAATTTATTTGTAATATATTTCAGTTTATTTATTGG
The DNA here is from genome assembly GCF_034638445.1 of Ciconia boyciana. Lineage (NCBI taxonomy): Eukaryota > Metazoa > Chordata > Aves > Ciconiiformes > Ciconiidae > Ciconia > Ciconia boyciana. The sequence continues at coordinate 54,564,615 of NC_132935.1, read as the reverse complement.
TATTCCCTTAATGCTTTGATGTGCACTATCACTTTAATTTAAACTGTATCTTTGTGAATTTATTGGTTTTTTGGTTTGGGATTTTTTTTAAGGAAAATGGTCAAATGCATATTTTAAGTAACTGGAATGTAAATCACTGGCCTACCTGCATTCCCAAATGTGATTTTAAAAATGTTTTTGATTTGAAACAACAGACACAAATTTGAAAGCCTTTAGACAGAGGAGAGTGTTTTTATGGCTTAACGATTTGGGTTTCCATAGGATTATCTATCTATCTAGTTTGTGTGTGGACAGGAAAATGTAAATAGATGAATGTTTCCCATAATGTAAAAAGAGCAAATTAATAAAATAATTAATGCACTGCTTGTAAGAGCTGTGGGTTTTCACTGCAAATTCGTTCTCCCAGAACTGCCAAGGCGTTTCATTTCGTGTGGTCAAGGATAAAAGCACGACAAGCAGAATGTTTCTCTTAAGCACTCATTGCTTAAGACCGATTCTGCAAAGTCTCATACGAAGAGTCCCGCTGAGCGCCCTGGAAGTGCTCATCTGCACAGAGTTACTCACAGGCATAAACGTTGCCGTGATCAAGGCCTTGAGCCGTAGCAAAATCTTCAAAGGCGCTTCTGCACAGAGCCCGGCCAAAGCCCGCTGAAGATGTCAGGAGTTACGCTTGTGACTTCAAAAGAAGCAGCGAGAAACCCCGGCCTGTTTCTTTTTCCCCTGCACTGGTTCCCTTCATCTTGCGCTTATCTCCGGTGATGGCTGAAATTCGGGGAGGGGGGGAGGCAAAAGAGATCCCTGGCAGAGATAGCTGACTTTCCCTTCACTGCAGTCCTGCTTCCAGACTGGGTTTTTCCCAGCACGCGAAATAAAGACAGTCACCAAATCCCACAGAAATATGTCCCGGATGTTCTTCATGGCTATACCAGCATTTAAACAGATTCTGATTCCGTCTATAGAGCCTAATAGCTGCATTAACAGCATGCCAGTGCGGCACCACATACCGTTTGCCCACGTTTAGACCCTCAGCACAGGAAGATCAGAAAGATTTGTGCCAGGGATCTATAGGCAGGGAAACTTCTGCTTAAAGGTTTATTACCACCGAGGTGAAGGGATTTCTCTTCATCTGCTGGAATTTGTGTTCTTGTTGGTCACTGATAAACTGATACATCAAGGATGGAAAAAAAATGGCTTATTATTTAAAAACCTTTCTGAGGTGGCTGGTATCTTTTTGTAATGAGAATAGATCAGAGAGCATAAAATAGCAGATATGTTTCAAGCTGTTCTCCATCAGAAGAATGAAGTCCAAACCATGGCTCATAGCCCTGCCTTTCATGCATGCTTAAGGTAAACTTCATCCCTATTTATACTCAATGTTCCTGTCCAGATCAAATCATGAGCCTTCCCCACAAGCACAGCTTGTTGTCAGTTTCTTTGCCACAGTCTGTTCTCTCCTGCTAGACATTTATTTTTGCAGCATGCAATAGGCGAATAATACATTTCAACCATCAGTTTGGAGCATGCTCGCCTATCAGATCTGTTGAGAGTTGGTGTTGACTTTGAGATGACATTTTTGATAGCAATTAATAATAAAAATATCGGCTGCTCTGCTGCTATTGGCATTTGTCGTTGGAGTCTTAGGTTTACACATGATTTGGAGTGCAGTCAACAAGTGAAGTTCTCCTTTCCCACTATGCGTCACCTAACAGGGTCGGGTCAGCCCCACCAGCCTGTGATGCACAGGTGGGCTTGCACTGAGCAAACCTGGGACCAGCACCCACACTCAAAACATACTCATCCCCTTTCCCTTTAGTCTGATGCTATGCCAGTGACCTAAAAAAAATTGCTGTCGTGCCACGGCAAACTCATTCACGACCATCTTCCCTTCCCCACGCTTTCGTACGTGGCAGGAAGGTTTTTACAGCCCCTCTTCTGCGCTGCTGCTTGGCCGCTGTTGTAGCAGGAGCAGGTAGCTGCTATCACTTGATTCATCAGGATGCATTTGGATGCCAGCTGCAAAACATGAGGTGACTGGCCTGTTCAGCAGCGGTCAGGCTTTCCCACGCTTGGGTCCCATCAGCGGGCAGCACCCTTTTCGGTAGTGCGGGCAAACACAGCAGGTCCTCTATTGCTCTGTGAGTCACACGCCCGATCCTCAGCAAGACAAAGGGACGAGGAAAGGAACAGGGCTTCCTGGTAATTGTGTTTTTCATGGTTCTCTTCACTGATCCGGTAACAACATAATCATAGAAATTAGAGGCAGAAAATCTCTGCTGGGGCATTGTGTTAACACTCTGTCAGTTCCAGATTGCGATCTACCGAGCTGTGGCAGGTAAGTCATCACCTCCCTGGTTGTGCTCCACCCAGGGGGGAAAAAAACAACACATGAAAGGAGAAAAAAAAAAGAGATATATTAAAAAACAAGCTGAGCTGTGACATTGCCACCACCTATTATGGGCGACTCCTGGTGCAGTGGCCTTCATCGTATCGACTCTGTGCTGAACAAACCCCGTGGCGGGGTGCCGGGCTTTTCTTCATTTTTAGCCAAGCAGAATGGAAGCAATTATGGATTTTGCCAGCTCTATTCAAAGAGGAGAAATACTGGAGCGCTGCAGAGCCCCTGGAGAAGGCAAATGCTGCACGGCCCCAGAGCCACACCGACGACGATGCTCTGCCACGTTTCAAAGCTGTCAAAGGTTCACAGAAAGGGACGGGCCTTGCCTGGAGTTAAAGAACAGCAGTAGGACAGAGTGTGAAGGATGTTTTATGGGTACCAAATGTCTCATGGAGGTAAGATAAGTCACTTGGGTAAACAACCGTGTGCTGAGGCAAACATCTTAGTTTGGAGACGGTAACTAGGGAGCCGAGATGTTAAATAGCAAAAGGTAACCCCTTCCTGTGAAACTATTTCCCCAGTGGGAATGCCCAGCCTACCACTTATCCCTGGCTTTTAACCAGAGAATTATCAAAGTCATGTCCTTAACATAGTATGGCTTATTCTTTTCCTATTGTACCGGCTATCGGTGCTTAAAACTGCAATCTGGAATCACTCAGTAAGCCTGCGTTCAGCGATGGATTGCTGCAGTCCTTGAACCAGAACTGTGATCATCCCTGCTTTTGCTGTGCGCGCTCCACAAAGTATGTAGCACTGAGATGTTAATGCACTGCACGAGTTGGGCTATGTTATTTGTCATCTTATAGCATGTTCTTTTTTTCCTTTTATTTGGAATAAGTGTTTGTAATAATAACTCACTGTGCTCCAGTTGTTTTGCCAATCCTGGGAAGAAAGCTTTCCTACCACCTGAAAAAAAACCAATATGGAAACTTCTTCAATTTGTAGATAGCTCTGGCAAATCATGGCTGTGCTGGGCTTAAGGGGGGGAAATGGAGATAATTGATGCACATAAGTGTGTGTCATTCCTCACCTCTGCACACAATAATTGACAGTGAAAGGGAAGAAAAATGGTACCGGTCAGGCAGCTCACAGACAGTGCACCAAAGCTGCAATGGCATTTTGCCATGCTGTGGTACTGGGGTGAAATGAGCACTGAGAGCATGGGCCATGGTACCGAGAGCCGAAACAGGGAGTGCCACCAGTGGCCCTAGGGAAGGAGGAAAGCGGGAGGAAGGAGATGGACTTGGCAGAAGAGCCTGGATATCACCTTTAAAGCTGCAACAAGTCCATCTGTGACCTGTCGCAATCTGTAGCAACAGCTGAAGGGGGAAATTCCTTCCCATCTTGGAGCAACGTTTCCTTAAATAGTTTCTAAATATCTGACATCCCTTCCCAGTGCATCAGTGCCCCATAACCACAATTTACATGATGTGCCGGGGCAGCATCATGCTCTCCAGGAGCCCCTGGGCCCCCAGCTGAGGGCAGGGAAGATGCAAGTCCCTGGGCAACACCAGGGCTCACATGGGGCTGGGCTTCGTCACGTGCTACTGAAATGATACCCACTCTAGGGGAACCTGGCAGCGATTTAACACAAATAATGTAACCCAGAAGTAACCCAGGTCAGTTCATGGCTGTTACTTCCATGAAGTAAGCCGTCATGGTGGGAAAGAAGAGTTTGAAAGGGTGAGTCTTGTTTTCATCTCGCTAGCAACTGTTTTAATCCAGCATAAACACCAGTGTGGGATTTTTAGTGAAGTTACACAGTTGCATTTACAGTGTTGGGAGAGAAAGGAGACTTCACCCCAGGCTAATTGCCAGCTGTGAAATTTAGCCTAGGCATACAGATGAACCTTTAGCAGCTTCAATGGAAACATGTCCGTCTGTCAATCTCCGAGAGAACTCTGTAGAGCTATGCCTAAAACACCTGAATTTTAAGTCATGATCCTATGCGAGAGGATCCTATTACCTTGCTCACTGCCCTGACTCACCACAGTAAATACTGCTGTCATTTAAAAAAATGTAAAAACTGGTGATGTACGTCAATGAAGCTGTATGACTACATATAGCAAATAGCATCTTTGATAAATAGCATGTATCAATCTGAAAGACTCTGTGAAGTACTCTTTTGTATTAATAACCTAATGCTTCAACTGAGAAGGAGAGGTTTCCTTTTGTTTACATCTTTCCTGGCAATAGCATCATGACAACCGCAGCTCTGTCTGCAAGAATGTACATGGACCTGGGAACCCAGCCATACGTTAGCAAACTGCAGTGTACTCCACGTGTTTCTCATCCTTTGCTTAATAGCCTTGTGCTTGTATACAAAAGGGGAAAAAAGCTACTTGTGTGCAGTACCGCATTCATTGCGATGATTCGTGTCGATGAGCTTCTCCCAGGCAATGCTGAGATTTCAGGTAGGAAGCAGCCCACGCTCCATATTTGTCCTGTCTGAGCTAAAATATTTCTTGGTACAAGGCAGGGAATAAAATCAGGAAACCAAGCCAAAACAAAGAAAACCTGTTGAAGCATGCAGAGTTTGTCATTAAAGTGTAATCCAAGCAGATTTTGTTTGTCAACAGTTGCATAAGCCAATACAACAATATTCTGAAATGATTTTTATCATTTAAAGTGTTTTCATATCAAGTAGCGCGTGTGAGCTTAATGCTAATGGTCCAAGGCTTTCCCAAGCGTCAAGCGAGCGCGATGCGGGTGCTGTCGCAGCATCTCTGCCACATGCGTTAGCCATAGCCACCACTGCCAGCATCTGTCAACTGAGGTGCCGCTGCCTGGGAACCTTCCCTCATGGCACATCCCTCACTCATACGGTAAGAGGACATAGTTCTGTAGGAGCCATGTGTTTTCTGCTTTACCTTGCACTGATTCCAAGTCAGAAATCCCACCAGAGCAGGGCGGACGAATCTCCTTAAACATGAATAATTACACTCACCTGGGACAGAGGTTTAGCTTTCAACTCATCCAGCTTTTCTTCAGTTATCTTTACACCTCCGCTCTCTCTCTCTCTGATTTTCCAATAAACAACATGAAACTCTGCTTTCACACCTCAGGAGCCAGTGTATTATATTTGCTCTGGACTTTCAGCATTATAACTGGGAGCAGAAGTTGGATCCGTTTTTTTCTTCCTCTCTCAAAAGGTCAAGGAAACATGAAACTGCAAAAGTCTAATTCTTCTCTGTGTCACATTTGTGTAAGCCCAGAGGGCAACATGGCAATGGCATTTTTAATGCTTTTTTATCCCCCCTGCCTTTTCAGTCCACAGTCCTTGGCACATCTGGTGACAGCTCACACAGTAACGCACTTACTCTCACATCTCTCCTTCTAAGAAGTTGCTTCTAATGAACGTTGACAGCACCTGAAAGGGTCCCAGCCACAGCAGCACACATGTGATAAGCAGAGCGCAGGATGAGCGGGGGCCGTGTCGCAATGCTTGGCCTCATCACAGGTTTTCTGGTTCCGGTGCTGCACGGTCACAATCCACAGTCCTGGGCACACTCATGCACAGTTATTGCTAAACTGTAAATATCGTAAGAAGGTATTCAGTGTGATTTAATATCCCTATTAGCGTGTCTCCAAAGCTCTAACTAGAGAAGCTGTGCTGTGCTGGGCTGAACACTGTGCAAATATTGATGGTTTCTGTCTTGCAGTGTTTACAACCCAAGAAGGAGCCCTGCACCGGAGCTCTCTGCTACGATTTTGTTATTTGTCTTTGGAAATGAATTGTATGATTTAAAGCATCATAAATGAGCATGTCCTTTCTTTTGCCGCTACTAGGAGAGCAATAACTTTACAAAGAGCTGTGAAGGCAAAGTCCTATACCTAAAGACTTTATCATCCTGACCAAGAATTAGTCTTTTGATATAAACCAAAAATCCAATACTTTTTTCTGCAGGTGTAATATACTATAATAAAATACAATCTCACGGTTCCCAAACCCGTGCCAGGTAACAATGATTCAGCACGAGCAGGGCAAGGCATCGCTTTGCTGCTCCTGACTGGGGACACGCTGTCAGGTAAACTCACTCTAAGCCTTAATGGAAGGGGCTGCTCCCAAAGCCACCACACTGATAAGACACGGATATGTGGCAGTGGCTGTGGAGAAACTCACAGCGTGAATCAGGTAAGTCAACATTACACATGTATATAGTATGAGCGGACGCTATAGGAATGGCTTTTGGCCCGACGCCAAGCGTGCAAGGCGGCTGCAAGCGCCTTGCTGAGGGTGCTGGTGTTTGGAAAGGAAATGACAGTTTCTACAGCTGCGAGTGTTGGCACTGGCACACAGCCTGGCTATACCCTTCCTCCAGGTGAGGATAAAAACTGGCAGTCAGGAGCCGCACTGCGCTTCGGAGTACGGCCGGGCACCGCCGCCATCCATCACGCACGCACAGCTCCTTCAGAGTTCAAAGGCAAAGTTGCAAAAGACTTGTTATTCCTCAGGGTGCTCTGAAGATTTATGTACTGTCACCTACCCAGGCAGTGGGAGATGTTTACCGGTCTCCTGTGTCAGCTGAGCTCAGGGAGCAGCAATGTGATTACAACACTCGTGCGCTCAGAAACGCTTTCTGGCTCCTCGGATCTCCTGGCCTGATCTCCAGGACAGCTCATCAGTGTTAAAAAAAAAACAACACCAAAACATCACCCAGATCCACACCAGCTGAGGTGCGGGTGCAGAAGCATCTCTAGCATTCCCCTTTTCCCCTGCCATTGCAGTCCTCAATTTCATAAGTGATATTTGTTCTTCCCACAAGCCTTACCTCATTCGGGGACAGGGGGAGGCTTAGAGTCAGGGGTTTCACACACAGACAGGTTATACTTGCAAACATGGGAGTGCGGGTGGAAGGATGGTCTCACACCACCACTACCACCACCTTGCTTGCTAGAGCGCTTCAACAAGAGCCAGAAACTCAGATTTAAGCTCTTGGCTTCTCCTTCTTGCCTGCACAGGGAAGCTTGTACCTTTTTATTGCTCTCCCCACTACTGTACACACAACGCCTCGGGGCCGCCGCCAGCGCTTCCATCCTCACTGTGCAAACACCGCTGAGCCCCTTCTCCGCACACAGTAATAATAGCGCAGCCCTCCTTCCCCGCTCCCAGGAGCGATGGCGTGGGCACCAAGCGGCAACTACAGACGGTGTCCCAAGGTCTGGTTAATGTTTCAGCACTCGTCCATCACAGGTTGCACTTTGAGCCGAATACGGCACGTTATTGGCGATCCTGGTGTTTATAGGTTTGTTTCCACCGGCCAGTTGGGTGCCTTCCCTTTTTTAAGAGGAGGTTGACACCAGAAATCTCAGGTCACGTCAAAGCACCTGATCTCCACCCACACCAGTGAAAAAACAGTAAGCACTCTGCCATCAGCGTAACCTTGGTTTCCACAGACTTTGGGACTTTTTGCACGTGAGAAAAGGCTGCTGCACTGTCGGACGCCCTGTGAACAGCCAACGGGGCAAAGTTCTTGTTTCCTTTGTAGTGAAAAAGTTCAGGGCCGGATTTTGATTATCACAAGGAGTAGTAAAGTACGCAGAGCAGAGCTTGCGCATTGGGTAAGAATTATCACCGAGGTGAAAAAAACAAACAGAAACAGCAAAACAAACTCATGCGCAGCTGAGGCAGTCCTGCCCCACATTCTGGTGTGCGTAGCCCCGTACCTGGGTGGCACACACAGCTTACGAAAAATGCAGGGCCGCGCTCTGGATGCGGCACGACCTCCCCGGCACGGCACGGCACCACGGCACGGCTGCCAGGGGAGTCCTGCCAGGGCAGCTGAGCAATGGAGGGCTCATCCTGCCCTTTTGACAGCTTTCTTCAACATGCAAATTAAAGTAAATCAGGTGAAGGACCAAAGTTCAGTGTCATGTCACTTGACATACATACCAAAAGAAAAAAAAAAAAAACAAAAAAAAAGAGAGAATGGAGCCGGGATCAAGGGATCTCTATTTTTATTTTTTAGCAGTACCTGCTACCCTGAGCCAGTGTTTGGATGTAAAGCAGAGTTGTTTCGAATGCAATGATGGACGTAATCCCACGCTACACCCAAGCTGCCTCTTTACAAGGGTTTGAATATTCTTTTACAAGTCTGGGAAAGAAGAAAATTCACATTTTACACAAAATTAAAGTCCTGCCTGACAGCTCCCCAGCTGTGGGCTGTGCCCCCACTGTGTTGTTGCTGTGTCCTGCCTTGGTTGGGCTCTGGCGCAGCCTTGGCTCCCCTCAAGGTTCCCAAAGAAATTGTTTTGTCTCTTACCGTCAGATTCACCCACCCCCATGCAAATCTCCCCCAACCGGCAAAAGTCATGGGGATCTAGAGCCAAAACATGAACACTGCAGTCCCTGTGGCTGTTTGGAGAAAAACGCAGCCAAAGCACCCAGCTCGCAGACTCTGCTTGTAAATGCCACCAGCGTACATGAGAAGATCTCTGGAAAAATCTCGCCTCTCCAGGCTTGCACAACCGGGCTGCAAGCAGCGAGGGGTGGAAGCCGTGGGAACTGGCAGCAGGGTGACAGAGGAGAGCGTCAGGACTGCCCAACTATTCAGCTGCAGTCCAGAAACTGAGAGTTGCAGCAAGAGACATCTTCCCCCCCGCCTCCAGCCCTGCAAAATATTCCCTCTCCTAGAAATTTGCATAAGCCTGTGTACATTTCCTGCAGTCCTTGGCAACAGATAGAGTTGTGGTTCAACAATTTACGGGATGAAAGGCAGATTACGATCCTATCACTGGAACAGTTAAGTTTTTACATGTGCGCTTTTCAGATATCGTTTCTTAAAGTTCAAACTCTGAGGTATCCCGGGGAAGTGAGTTTAGGCAAACCACATAGCTGAGGAGCAGGAAGGATTATTTATTTTTTCTTATGCATAATCGGAAGGTTTATTAGGGCTTTCTCAAAACCTGTAGCTCTCGTCCTGTACCCAGCCAGCGCTGACCAGACGTAGTTTAAAATCCCCAAGCTGGGTCTCCCGGGCTGCCTTGCAGCAGGGAATTTCCTAGGGCAGGAAGCGCATCCCACGGGGAGGGAGGCTCAGCCAGCTCTTCCTTCAATGGCAGAAAGGGCCACGACACAGAGGGCCGGGCTGTGGCTTTTTCAAGCACCTCGCGTGTGATTTCCCCACTCTCCCAGGCCCCTGGCAGCTGGCGAGGAAGCAGCACGTAATTAGCCCCAGGTGGAGGGAGCAGCTCCAGCTCTGCAACAGCAGCTCCCTGTACCCTACCGAGGGAGCCCACAGGCGCTGGGGAAGGCATCCGGGGCGGCCCGCTTCAGCCCAGACCAGCTAGCAAACGTGGAAGAGGGCTGGGGTAAGGCGAGGATTAAAGGCAAACCTTCAGGAAAGAAGAGGATCCGAAATCAAGCTCCCTCCAAGTTCAACCAACCATCACGGAGCAGCAGTCGCGCCACCGATGAGTTGCTTTGCCAGATGGGGCTAGTCTGGCTAACACAGGCATCAGCCGGTCTGCGCTCCCCTCCTCGCTCCTCCGACCCTGTGGGAGGAAACCTGAGCTTCTGTATCACTGCATTTGAAAGGAAAAGAAATGAAATTTCTCACAGCAGAAATACCTGTTGCTTATCAGCATAAATAGGAGGGAAAATGATGCCCCCCTCCCCCCCAAACCTCCATGTGTGCTGCTTATGTAAATTTGAGTTGCCACATCAGAGGAAGCTCAGAGAGCGGTGCTGGCTCTTGGTACGCTCCCCAGCCGGGCTTCACGTGCTGCCCTCCCTGAGACCACCAGCACCCTTCTGGCCCGGGGAGCTGCACCGCTTCCACTGCTCCCACGCTCACATCCAGGTGAAGCAGTGAGATGTTGCAGGACCAAGTGGGAACTCTCCCACGGAGAGACCTGTATGCCCACGTTCCCACCGCCTCCTCCTAGGGTCTGAAAAGACAGTGGGGATGCCATTCTCCCTTCAGAGGGTGACTGGGACGTTCACCCCCATGTGTCACGGACACAGTAGGTGAGAAATAAGACCAGGTGTCTCTCAAAGACCCTGACCACATCTATTATTTTACTGACCAGACAATGCAGGAGGTCTTCTGCATCTGAGCAGCCTTCCACAGCCTCCAGAAACCTGGGGACAGCCACCAGGGCAGCTGATATGGTGACAAGTTCCAGCAGGCAAGGAGGTGAAGTTGGCTGAAGCTGCTTGTGGCAGGACAGAGGGAGCAAGAGGTTAAGGAGGCATGGTTTGGTAGAGGAAGGGAGGTGAAGCTTTACAACAGACAGTATGTGCTTTGCAGATGTAAACCTATAAACTAAAAGGAGATATTTACAGGAGGTTTCTTCCATGTATCACCAGCTGAGGAAGAAAGACTTTTGAGGAAGCCCTTGGAGAAAGTTGGCAGCACATCACTGGAAATACCTTGGCTGAACACAAGCCAGCTGAATCTAACACGAAGAATGAGTTACAGCAGCAACTGCCTAAGTAGCATTTGATACGATAACCTGAACTAACCTTTTAGTCAAGGTTGGCAGAGGAATGTCTGCTTCACACCTCACCTGGGGGGACGTCCACCTGGGGAAGGCCCATGACAGCAGAGCTAGGACTGCATGCTGAAACCAGACACACCACCAACTCAAAAATAAAAACAATCCCTCTGTTTTTAAAAATGCCAGATGGATTTTATTACTAATTGCTTCTCTCTTCAGCTCACCCCTGTCACAGCACAGAAAGCAGAAGTTAGAAAAAAGCTGAGCTATCTACACAGGGAAGATGTGCTTTCTCTCATGACAGAAGTTGATTTGTTTGCATCAGAGCAAGATTTGCTGTTGTGGTTAGTTTAGTGGGGTAGCAAGGATCAGATGACTTTCAAAACAGTACAAAACTAGTCAAAATAATCTCTAACCTAGTTGAATGGACTATACATAATATTATGTAAGCACTCTCAAGTCAAACAGGGAGAGAGATGACAGAGAGTTCAAAGAAGGAATGAGACTAGAAGTACAAAAGAAAAAGTCAGACATTCGGCACAAGGTCAGGCAATCAGAACATTGCAGGCTAGAAAAGGAAGTGAAATTACAGGCTCTGGCAAAACAGCTGAACGCTTACTCAGGAAAATTACAAAACTGTTGTGATCCTCACCATCAGTTCTGTGTCTGCTATCCAGAACAATTTCCAAGACAAACTACACAAATTCATAAAAGCAAGCTGGAGGACATCACGTTCTTCCCACAGTCAGTCAAGTGATTTTTGTTGTGTTTTGTTTTTTGTTTTTAATATATAAATACCAGGACCCATATATGTATGGTGTCCTTACTAGGGGATATATATATAGCATCCTAGTAAAATCTATAAGCTGGTGGCAAATCACAATCAAGATTGTCTTTTCCATCAACAGCTTCTAAAGGAGAGGTCAAAAGGATGAAAGCCCCCAGCCAAGCACTAAAAATCTATGCACCAATCAACAGAAAACAATTTTGCTCCTGCAAAAGACCTAGGACACTAGAGACACAGTTGAGATAGGAAAGAATACTCAGTTTTATGCTGAAACTGGACAGGACACATCAGTTAAAGAAATGGAAGGGTTTATCCCTAATGTAAGCCACTCTGGCCCTAGGTGTTTGTTAGTAGGGGAAGAAGCAGCAGCAAGCTTGAAGTGCATGACGCATCATTTCCCAAAGAGCCATAAGACTGTAGGGACTTCAGAGGCAGAACCAAATATTTTCTGTTTATTTACTGAACATTATACTAGTAAAACTTAGAGGCCTCACAATTGGGAATTATTTCCTTGCTACTGATAAAAATGACTATTCTCGAAAAGAAGCTGAGCCCTGCCAACCTGTGAAATGTCACAGATGGAGGAGCTCCAGGAACATTTGCCAGGGCAGTATGTCCCCAGCAGCATGGCAATGACACAGAGAGGGAGAGACTCAGAGAAGCCGCACAAACATATATACCTACTGCAAAACCCACAGCATGGGGATTGACCTGCTCTCACTGCAGTCAGCCTGATCCTCTTCATCGTCAGCTGAATGATTTGGTAACAACAAAAACTACGTGCAGCGTTTATATATGCCCAGACAAGGGTTATTTGCTGCAAGAGGGTCACGTTGTTACACACCTACAGACAGGGCTCCTTGCCCAGGGCAGGCACTGGCTAGGCTGCAATTAGAGAAAGCAGCCACAGCCCTGGTTCCAGAGTTGTCCAAGAATAAACAGGGTTAGAGAGTTGTCAGCTGCACTCAATCAACCCCTCCTCACAAGCTGCTACCTGTCCCCCAGTTAAGTCACTAATTCAAAGCACTGCTACCTGTGTGCATCTTTACAGGTTTATTACGCATTGGTGTAAGCAGCTGAAAGATCAACACTTTGTCAGTGGAAGCTCATGAAATTTGGCAGAAACCGTGCTACCCAGTGGAACAGGCATTAGCTGGGAGGCAGATGTGACTTACTCATGTCTGCATCAGCTTCAGGAACCGTGATTCACGTTATGCAGCGAGGCAGCATTGCAGTGCTACAAAGGGCTGTGCAGTTTATCTGTTGTTGGAAGCTACCCTAGTCTGCAAGCTTGTGTAGCAAGACTTGTGATCCTTGCCCGTTTTAGTCCCGGACCCAATGCCTCAGAGCTGAAGGCATTAGAAAGCTTCAGAAAGAAAAGGGAGTTCTAAGGCAAGTAAAGCCAGTTACGAAGGGAAAGGTGAGCAAAATGGCTAAATGCCATGGCTTTCAGCTGTCAGCAGGAATGCATGCAAAATTTAGACGGAGAAGGTAGTCTGAGTTTTTACTTTGTAGTATATTTTACGTGATTTTCTGCGTGTGCAGAACTGCGGGCACTCATTGTCGTGATAGGGACTGGAATAGACACTGAACTGCATACAGAACACGTGGATGCAATTATTATGTCTGGAACAGCTTTAAGTGACGTTTTGCTAGAGAGAGTGGCTAACCTAATCTCTTTTCCTTCAGTCTGAACACTGCAGCTTAGGGGAGAAGAGCCCGCTGAACCAGCAAAACAGGATAGAGACGTAACAACTCCGGCAACTGGTGAACAAGAGACTTAAAACAAGTAATGTCCTGAAAAGTGAACATGCGCTGTATTCATGCCATTAATCCCTATTTGGCAAAAGCCAGCAGGGAAGTTGACAACTGCAAGATGCCAAGAAGAGGAAGAAAAAAAGAAAACCCAAATGAGCTTTAAAAGAACTACAAAGTACTCCAGGAACAGGTTTTAAGTGTTAACAAGAAAACTGCTTAAGCGCTGTGAGAAAAACAACGAATGAAAACAGACTTGGACAGGCTGCACAGTTAACTGCAAATGGCCTAAATACCATAGGTACAAAAGTGACATTTAGCAGGGTCACGGTGCACCTAGGCTTCCAGCTGCACCGCACCTTCTGCTGGCTGGGCTTCCCGCTGCAGGCTTCCCTCCTCTCCACGGGAAAACCGTGACCATTCCCCACCACCACCCACACTCTCTCTCCCCGGTTTCTGATCACTTCCTCCTGCCACCCCTTTCCCAGTGAGGTTATCACCTGCACCTCTCTGGCCCGGGCAGCAGCATCCCTCTACCCGCCCAGGAGCTTGCAGACCGGCTGCGCTGCCCTCCCAAAGCGAGTTATCCCGGTTCCGTGCTCTCCCTGCACCCCTTCCCTCCCCCATCGCACATGAGGCCAGCTGTTACAGCTTCAACGGTTTTATAGACGTGTACATTGACCTCATGGCAGAAGCCTGGAGACGTGTGGGATACCACAACCCCCCCCTCAAACAGGCAGCGAGACACCCCCCCCCGTGCACACAGGCGGCAACGCCAGTCTCAAGATTCCCTCCCTATTGTAATTATTTTTGCTCTGCACAGAGATTTATCACATGCAGCTGCCACAAGTTGTTTACAAGACACAAAAGCTATGAAAACAAGGTTGACGAAGTCTGTGTGTGAGCTGTTTTCCCTGGCATAGATTTGTCATACCTCTTAGCTCACTTACGCCCTGGCTGGCCGCACGGTCTCCAGTAACGCACAGCAATGCCTTCCCTTCATCTTCAGAGTCAATCTAAGCCTGTGTTTTCAGGTAGAGGTTGGGTTTTGACACAGCTGCCTTTTAGGTTTATCACTGCAAAAGAACAGCAAAACTGCCCATCTTGTCTCATTGTTTCTTTTTACTGCTTTTTTTCCCATTTTTTCTTATTCCATGGTAAAACAAGTTTCCCAAAATAAACTTTTCCTTTGCTCTCCCAAGGATGAGTGATGGGCACGTGAAGCTTTTGGATTCTTAGGTACTAGACTCCTGCTCAGTTCTGGATCCTAGCTCCACCTGATGCCCTACATCTACCTACCTTTGATAATTTTATCTGGAGTTACTTCAAGTTTCTGCTCTGAAAATATGGACTCGGACAAACTTCAATAGCCCGCACCAAAACTATCAGTGCTAGATTACGGGAAAGCAGAAACTCCCTTTTGATATTATTTTAGTGGGTACTCAATATGAGTAATTTTCTTCCTCCAAGTTAAATAACACCTCAGGGTACGGAAAAGCTTTTACACAGCGTGCCAGGTGCTACTCAGCCAAAGGGGTTTGGCTTATGACTACAGCTGAACTTCTAGGTGTAACCTTAGCACAAGTAATAATTAAAAAAAAAATAATTGGCCTCAAGCAAAACTGGTCACAAGTGAAGTCCCCAGGGTAAGTCAGTCAGCAAAATGGAAATGCAGTGCTCATCACAAGAGCAGGACTTTGGTGCTCAGTTACACTAATGCCATTTTGTGTGGCATAATGGTAAATGAAAACAGCGCAGAGACCACAGGCTTTTACTTTCAATGAAAACTGTTAACCTGAATGGCAACAGCTTTCTTCCTCATCCTATTTTCATTTTCATTACTGCAGCTGTTCTAGTGGAATTACAGAACTGGTCAGCTCAGCAAGCAAAGCTCAAATTTTGTTTTCTAAACTTGCTGACTTTTTTTTGATTTTAAAGGGTAGAGTAATGAAGAGTAAACATCTCTGAGAATGCCTTTTAATGATCTGAGTCCCCCACTTTTTCTCTACCCCGTAGCACACCAGCAACCTGCTTCGAAAAAAAAATGGGGAAAAAGTCCAACAACTCAAATCAAACAATGCAAACATATTTGTATGAGGTTCTTTTTCTGTCATCAGTGCTTGAGGTGTGGGCGTAAGGAGTGTTGCAATAAAGTTTCTTCCTGCCTGTGGACAAGGAGGCATCTGCCAGACCTTTACCGAAGACAACACTCCTCTTTGGGTGTCTAGCATCCTTTGAGAACAATCATCTATGCCACAAAAGGATATCTATTGATGAACTTTTCCCTCAACATTGACCTCACAGTTACACAAAAGTGTACTTCCATTTTATTTTATAATGAGCCATTAAAAAAACCAAACAACTAAAAAACCATACATAGGTATCCCAAGAAAAATAGCCTAGAAGTATAAAGTACAGTGTGTCCAAAGAGACAAGACACAAGGCTCTTTCTGGACTCACATGCTATTCCTTGAAGACAAAGTATACAGCCATCTCTGGCTATGTTCAAAGTTATTTTTTTCTAGCTTTATTTCAATAGAAAGTACTAAAAAAATTTTCTATATTCATACAGTATATTAGGATGACTCTATGTTACTGAAGCTGATGCAGACATGAGTAAGCCACATCTGCCTCCCATCTGCCTCTGCCTTTTTTTAAAAATATAATCTTTGACTTTAAACATGAAGGTTAAAGAAGGCAGAAGTTCAGTAGAATTCCAAAGAGTATTCCAGAGAACAAATAAAGAGTATTTCTGACACTAAAAAAGATGAAGGCCACAGCAAAACAAAACACATGCACATTGCAGTCTGAATATTGCAGTCTTCTACTCATAATATCCTTGAATTCATCAGCTATCCTGCTCCACAAAGCCCTTCCCAGCCTCCCAAACAGACAACTGGTTTGTTTTCAAGGACTAGCCAGAACTGATTTTTTCCCCTAGAGGTCTCTTATTTCACTGTTGTTGGAAGGATAAGGGTTGGTGATTGACATTCAAATAAGTTGAAATGCGAACTGCAAGTCTTCACATTTTTCAGTAGTAAGTCATTTTGATACCAAAGTCCTTTTCTGAAAGGTAACTTAGATTCTGTTGGCCAGAATACACCCCAATACAACAGGGATCTCTTCTAAATCTCAGTCAACCACCTGTTTAAGTATCTCACCAACACCTGGCTCCCAGAACTCAGATTTCAACCCAATACAGTCTCTCCTATTTCAGTCTACTAGAATTACTGAGTCAAAGCCTTGTCATTGCAAGTCCAAGAAGAGTAGGAGTGGGAGCCCTTGTCCTCCCCCCTCTAAATTTGTCACCAGTGATGTCTAGGAGCTGTATCACAAAGACCTGCAAAGAACACTCATCCCAACCCCTCTTCTGGCCTCATTTCATCTTCAGGAGAACTTCCCCATGGGCTGTCACATCTCCCAGCCCTAAAGTATTTCTAGGAGCCAAAAGCTGGAACTCTTTAGAGAGACCTAAGATATCCTCCTGAAATTTAATGAGAGTTGCCTACATAGCTCTCTTTGGCCCCTTTAAAAAATTTCAACATAGCAGAACACAGTCAGGTACTTCTGGCCCACTTTTCAGCATTCCTTTAAACATCTGGTTAACACCAACTGCTGGTGTAGCTCTCTAAACCAAACAGTCAGTGTGAGCTCAAAAATATTTCTCACTTCCATTTATTTCAAGAGTAAAGCCGTGTTTTCTGCAAAGCTCGTATTCAACAAAATACTCTGTATGCATCCATTTTTAAAGAAAATATTTTATTACATTATGGGAAAAAAGCATAATCATCCAAAGTTCGTATTGTTAAAAAAATTGAAAATTTATTTTAGACAGCGTGTCGGTATATTCTGTTCCGCATGGGAATGATAAGAAGACTCTATATCATTACTAGATATTGCACAGTCTGAAAGAAACGAAAACAAATCACATGATCTTGGGAACCATCTCACATTATGAAAAACCTACAAAGAAAACATTTAAAAAAAAAAAAACAAACACACAATCCTTTCTTTCTACAGTAGCTTTAAGTTTATAATTCTTGGAATGACCATATTCCACTGAAGACCATCTCAGTGACAGGAAGCTTCATTTCAGCAATCCCTTGTGCAAATAAGATTAATAAAAAAAAATAATAATAATGCAGTGAAGTCTTTTGATATCGTGTGGGTGGCAATAACCACACAGCTGTTAGATCCCTGCCTGGAAAAACAAAACGGGGAAGGAGAAGGAAGGGGATTTAGGCCATAAGTTTTGCCTGCAACTCCATCTCTGCCGCCCTTTTGAGTGCAACATCCACCAGTAGCTGAAATCCACTAAAATCCTGGTTAAGGTCTGGTGGGGTTGGAGGAGGAGTGTTAAAGAGCCCACTTTGTGCATTTGCACCAGGTCCCAGTTTAGATGCGTCCTCATGGTAGGAGAGGGAGTTGTCTGTGAAGCTGTTGGCCGGGGCCTGCTGCAGGTCCGTGGTCTGGCCCACGTCAGCTGGCTGGCAAAAGTGGAAAGGGGCATCTTTCAATGCAGTCACAGTCGTGTGGCAAATCACCGACGGCCGAGCCAGGACCGATCCCGGGGAAGCCGGCTTGGAAGAGGGCACAGTCTTGCCGAGCGGTGCGGCAGCGGGAAGGAAGGCAGTCTCCTCCAGCAGGGGAATGTAGTTCTTTGTGCTGATGGAAGACTCCACCAGGCCACCCTCGGGAAGCTTGGTCCCTCGCCGCGAGATAGTGAACTGATTTGGGTCTTTGCCATCCTTCCTCAGCATGTCAGGTAAAAGCCTGCGGCGTGCATTGATAAACCAGTTGCAGACCTGGGAATATAATGACATCTTAATTTCTACCTTCATTCATTTCCAACTATGTGCCATTAGAGTCGTTGGGTTAGATTACTGAATCCCTCCAAGCAGTTTCCTTAACTGCAGAACAAAAGAGAGACCTACTGACAAGTTCTGACATGCTTGGCAAAGGCCCTTCCCTTGTCCGGGCTCTACCCCCAGCTCCCCACTCCTGTTACAGAAAGCCCCAGGACATCTGAAGACTGCTAGCACTAACAGAGGAGTTTAGCTTTTAACTCTGTGCACACACATTAACCTATTAGCTATTGTTCCCTAGCTTAGGTTAATTAACAACAGGAAAACCTTTTCTCTCTGAAGAGAGCCACTCCTCCCACAAATGGTTACTGATTTTCCTTGTTCAACTGACTGTGTCGACAGACATAACATGAATTACCTCATTTAAGTTTGTCCTTGTTTAAATATCAAACCAGTTTCCTGGGCGATACAGGATAGTTTATAGCTTAACGTCTTTTTTCTGTTTACTACATAAAGGAGGTTTTCTTTATGAAGTTACATTAAGGAAACTTTATAGCCAATTACGAAATTGGTACTAACGAATTAATCTGGAAAAATAAAGCCCAGAAGTCAAGAGGAGCACTCTATATTTAGCACCTCTCAAAACCAAACCAGGGTTTACCCAATTTCTCATGCAGCCACCTTCCCACGAGGTGGAAAGCAGCAGCTGTCAATGGCTGTTCCACCAAAGATGATCACAGAAGATGAGAACAATGCATCCAAGGGACCTCGCAGCTGCCAGCGGTATCCCGGGATGAGAATCCAAACTAAACACACAAAAGCCCCATCATACCTATACTAAACACACTTGAGTAGCTCTATCTGATCTCTACTGATCTTACTGGAAGTCATCATACACATAATTATATACGTGCATGTTCTACAGGAGTGAGCCTCAAGTTGAAGTTTTTGAAGTGAAAAGTTGTATGTTAAGCTGCGTATCTATCACCATAAAACCTCTGTTGACAAATAAATACCTTCTTCTCACAATAAACTACCTTATACAGACACTTTATGTCTTTTGGGCCCTGATTCCGCAAAAATTAGCATGCATGCTTGAATTCATGACTGTCTGTTCTCCCAGAGAAGTAATTTTATTCCCAGTAACAAAGCTCATCATAACACACAATTCATTTGTATTTCTCCTTACAAGTGCCATCAGAAGGACAGTAACAATAAAAAAGGGAATCTCACATGCAGTGTAAACATTTGTATCAGTGACTAGACCACAGGTAAATTACGAAGGAAACAGAAAACAGCTCCTTTTTAAGCGAGAACTACTTTTTTGAATACCTGTAGTGTGGAAAGGTGTGTCTGTCGGGATAACAGCGCTTTTTCTTGCTCTGAAGGGTAAGCATTGTATCGGTGCTCATATAGCCAGTCCCGAAGAATCTGCACGGACTCCTTGGGCAGGTTGCCACGTCTCCTCCGTTTGCCTGAGCCAGCAGATGAGGAAAGATCCAGTGGGACATCCATAGTGTCATCATCCTCCGTTTCACTGCCTGATATTGCAACTACACCTACAATTGTAAGAAGACAAGAACAATCAGCCTCCTAAATCTGTAAACTACTCAGCTCCAGCATTCTTTGGTTCAGACACTTTTTATTACATTAACTGTCTTTACTATGAATCATGGTATAGCCACCTATACAGGAGATTTGTCCTGTAGCGTTAACTTGTCAAGCTGTAGCTTTTCTGTCAGCTGAACAAAAAGTAGCACCAGTGATCTGTTCCTAGGGGAATTCTTCTCCACAAACCCTCATTTTCTTGTTCCCCTGGCAACCTTTTATCTGCTGCATGTTATCAGACAGCTTCAATCTAATGCCAATATTGTCCAAATTTGCTTGCTATGGTATGCATCCAACACTTTTCTTCAAGGATAACTATCCAGTGGCTGGGCAAAAGGTCAATAAGCAAGAACTTAAAACACTCAACTCAAGCAATGGGTTATTTAATTACCTCTTTACATGCCAATGCTTCCCTCCTGGGAGAGAGAGCTTGTAGATTTTATAAATTAATAGCTCGTTCCCGATCTATTAATAAAAACTAACGGAACAAGAAAAGAAGAAAGGGAAAAATTGTGTCTGCCCCCAACCCTGAGTGGATTTTCACTTAGGAAGAAAAAAAAGTGCAGGAAAAAGAAAGAACCAGGTGCCTAACTCATGTAAGAGTCCACCTGTTTATCAGGAGATGGACTTCTGTAATTTAATTGCACTTCTATATCAAAGAACCACAACCATTTAATGTTTGGGTTTGTTTGTTTGTTTTAAATGTACCACTTTGCATCTTGATTATTTTTTTCAACTTCATAGTTTTCATCTCATATTTTAATCTGTGGAAATGTGTGCTCTGTGCTACATTTACTACAAAGGCTCCAGATTTACAAGTTAACTGCATACCTTTTTCCTTCAACACAAAGGAAGGAACAGATTTCAAAATGTGATTATCCCTTTATATATACACCACACTACTAGTAACATGAAGCTACGGTATGTAAATAAAAAAAAAACACCCCAAAACCAAAAAACCCCAAACAAGTATTCAAAGTTAGGAAGACTACAACTCTGTTCCTTTGGTAGGATATAAAAGTCACCGAGGAAACAAACAGTACTGTAAAATACAAAGAAAACCATGCTTTAAATACTCACCAGGTAAAGCTCACCATAAATTTTGGGAATCTTACAAACTATATATAAATCCAAATAACATACCACCCATTTTCAACTAGTACAATTAAATACTAATTTCAAGTGAAATTATACTGGCTTTCAGAAGCAATTTCTAGAAACTATAGAAGGAAAACAAGCCCTTAATCTTTCTGTGTTTTGAACTTGGGGGGGGGCGGGGGAACAACGACGGGACTTGCTCATTCATAACATCTAAACTAAAAACCTTACTAGTAGAAACAAGTTAAATGTCAAAAGTAAAATGTTTATGTGGGCAACAACCCATAGTTCAAAAATTCTGTGTAAGGAAACAAAGTCAGCCCTAAAATATGAGAAGTGTGCCTGTGAAAGTTTAAAACTATATAAAGCTATAGTTATATCCGTAAGTAAAGAAATAGAAGGAATTAACGTCATTTAGAAAAAAAATATGGAAAAAGGGGTGTGTGTGCAAGTTTTGCTTAGTACCTGGCAGGGGGACACACACCTCTCCCCACACTTTCAAACTTCAGCCAAAGCTGACATGGTGAATTATTCTTTCTTTCCCCTATTTATGAACAGCTCCAACATCCTTAAATTTAGCTTAAGTTGTCCAAATTTCAATGCCTATTTTTGACATGCAAGCATTCCCAGCAGGATGATCAATCTGCAATTTGTCTGGTGTAGTTACTTTAGTAACTTACTTAGTATTGTTTTCATTCTCCCAATTGCTGATTTATGTAACCGACAAACACCAAACTGACATACCAAATTTTTCCTGTGATGATTAGCTACAAAAATTATCCAGTCATGGAACAGGAACAATAGGACAATATTTAAATAGCCAACACAAGATAAACTCCAAATTATGTAAACAAGTTCTTAATTCATGTAGAAAGTATGTCAAGTTTGCTTTAAAATGATTCCGAGCAAACGGCTTTATATTTGTCATAGCTTCACGGAAAGCGCTGTCATGCTTGCAACCTAACCTGAGAACATGCCTTGCACAATGGCCTCCTGGAGCCATGAGGAGCACTTCTTGGAACAAAGATCCTGCACAGACAACACGATGGCTCTGCAAAGCAACTCATCCTTTTAAAACTGAATTTAAAAACCAGTTAAAACTAGCCTACACTATTCAGACAATGTTTTCAAGTGCGCTGTTCTTGTTTGTCAGAAACCAGAAGTGTTGCAGCACTTCAGTGGGTTGGGTTTTTTGTTTGTTTTTAAATATAATAGGCAGCAAGACAGGACCTTGGAAAACAGGGAGAGGCAGACAGTGAGGGCTGGAAATAAGAGGGAAGAGAAGCCAAAGAAACTACTCCTATGAGAAAGTTAGGTATCTAATGGTTTGTGAGCCATATTTACATGGCAAAACAAGAACTCCTCCAGACACGCACCACCCCATCTGGAACAACCTCCCCAAGACCTAACACACAGCTAAAAGACTCCACGGGCACCTCTCCGAATTTGAGAAAAATGACGACAGCAAAACTTCTTCTAGAACTGTTGCTCTTTTTCATCCGGGGGGAAAAAAAGTGTCTGAAAGCCAGCAGCATAAAAACGTTTCTCTATTTTGCAAACAAGATCTTTTGCTGAAGTAAAAGTTGCCGTCTGACTAACCGTAACCTACCTAGCAAGAAATGAGTCAACAGCAGAGCCTGCCCTTTGACCCGCTCGCTTAGTGTGTCATCTTAATTGACACAGTAAGTTAGTGACACAAAGCAGGTTTTGGTTAAGCAGGAAACCCAGTGTAGTACAACTTCTCTTCATTTAAATGAGCTCATTTAAATAGATGATCAGCCCTCTGAACTTGTGGCAGATCTCTCCGGCGTGGTACAGAGTGAGCAGCAACAGGAAGTCATGGCTAGAAATCTCGCACTACCCCAGCTGATATTTTTTACTAGAGCAGGAGCCACGTTGTTGCTGTCAAGGCTCTGTTTTCATTAAAGCATTCCTGCTGATTACAACCCAGCTTTGTTTTTCCGTCTTGTTAGTAATCAGGCTATTCGCTGCTGGTTTCCTGTTTTAACAGGGCCCAACTGAAAAGGCTTCTGGCTAGGCTCCACAACTGGACCATTGGCTTACTGTTATTTACACCCAGAATAAAGGCTTGGGGAGACGACAAGCAGCCCCAGCTGACCTACTAATTTATTTCGCCTTAAAAGCAGGCTAGTGCCAGGTTATTTTACGTCTTTTCCTAAATATGTTTAATCTAAACAGAAAAACTGCTTTTACAGGACTAAATTAAAGCAGCACAAGTTCATTTGCATAGAGATCTGGGAAACAATACCAAATCCCAGTTCTCCACTCCCGCCATCACCACTTAGATGAGCAGTCCACGCTATTAATGACACAAGAACTACACGATCAGCATCCCTTCTTTATAAATTACTTTATCCTCTTGGCTTCCCAGCTGAAGTCATATACATGATTGAACGCACTGCTGCATTGTATCACAGCCCAAAGACTTCACAGGTCCTCCTGTAATCAGCTCAGGGAAGATTACACCTAGGATCTCGAGTCTAGGCTCAACACCCAACCGTTAACAGCTTGAAACAACTTCAGTAGAAGTACAGTGATGACTAAAGTTGATTTCAAAATAAACTACTGCTACTTAAGAAGGCATGCTGAAATGCTTTGAGGGGGAGGACAAAGTATTTAGAGAAGCCGATACAAATTAAATGGAAGTTAAGCGAATGAAAAATTTAGGCTGTGTATCAGGAAAAAAAAAAAAAAAAACCAACCACCAAAAAACAACCATCCCATTGTGTCGAGGAAGAGCTTCACAGAGGAAGTGGCAGAAGCCAATTGTTATTCAAACCAGGACAAAATATACCACAAGGAACAATCTCTGCCCTCCAGAGAGGGGATGGACAAAAATCACCTTACGGAAAACCTCCCACCCCACCCCCTTAGGGTTCTCTGACTTTCTTAAGCCGGATTTTTTTTTTTTTTTATGAGCACAGATAAACAGAACCAGTTCCCATCTAAGGCCCCGATCCTGTTGTAACCAAGTTCAGTAGGATTCCTCACATGTATAAACTTGAGCACATGCCTCTGTCTTTGCGAGACTGTATTCTAAATCAGCTAATTAACAATCTGAATATGTTCGGTGTGATTGCTATCACATTATTATTTGTAAATGAAACTATCCACAGAAGAGTCCTCGGGGTTTTAACCCACAGCCTGTTAGCTAAAGAAAAAAAAAAAGAAAACCAATAACAACCAAAAAAACAACAAAAAATCCAACACACAAAAAAACCTAACTAAATTTAATGTGAATTTAAAAACCAACAACAAAAATAAATTAGCTTAAATTATTCATAAGTAACCAAGAACTACAAGGATGCAGAAGGGAATTTCCACAGTAAAAAAAAAACTACTTTTTTTTTTTTTACTCTGAATAGGCTTCATAATTGAGGAACCAGCTTATTTGTTTTCCTCTGCATTTCACAACTTAGCTTCATAGCTTCTAAAGCAGCCGGTCTTGGCTATGCCATACATTTTTTTTCTTTAAACAGGATTTTTCTAGGAGTGCAAGCAAGAAATCTGTAACAAAGTCACTCTTTGAAACTTTTTGAATGAGCCTCAAATGCCAGGAGGTCACAAATAACTACAAGCCCAACCTTTAATAAAACAAAGGCACCCTAGCCCTAACATCTTTTTAAAAGTTTCCGTCTTTGTCTCCTCACCTTTTAATTTCTGCCACGCAAACCCCAGGCCCATGGCCCCTCTCAAAAGTTCTCCCTCCCGCCTGTCACCTTTCATTGTTTCCATTGTTTCAGCCCGGGACTCGCAATCCCCAAAGCAGAAGATCTTTCCCCCCCTCTCTCACGCATACACACACACAAAGCCCTACACACGCATACCTAGAAACTACGTCAGCGTTTTTCACACGCATTTACTTTGGGGGTGGCAAGAACAACAGTTGAAAGTGCAGGGAGTTTGGTATTTCACCAACCAGCAGCTGCCCTCGGGGAGAGAAGTCTGAACAATGGAAGCAACAGCAGACAGGAAACCAGCTCACCACTGCTGTGCAAACAGGGAGCACAGGAATGTCCTAAAAATAACTGAGCTAAATTAATTCAGTTAAACCATAAAAAAGAAGAAAGAACCCGCTTGCAATAAGATTAAGAATCTCAACCTAAGACGACTGAAACATGCTCGAGTCAATGCTGTCAGTGTCTCTAGGCACAGACGGCTGAGCTTGGTATGCAGCACATGTTGTAATCTAAAAATCCGTGCAGTTGGCTAGCAGGCTGAAACGCGCCGTGCGCCCAGCTCCTGCGGGAACTCCGAACGCTTCGCTTTTCACCACCACCCTGCCCGCTGTTTAAACTTCGTCTTTGTGCCTTAATTCCCTTTGTGCGTGCTCCTCTTCGACAAATGGCACGTCCAAAGCTTCTTACGAGGGCTACAAACCATATTAGTACATCACGTTTCCAGCAGCCCAATGATTTCACGAACTACTTATGCACTAATTGTTCCAAGGATATTAACAATGAGCGAGGCTGCTCTACTATAGAGCCGCAGGAATGCGTAGTAGGGGAAAAACAGCACAACTCCGGAGTACTGAACATGCGCACTGCTGCCCTCTAACCCTCCACTTTGGGTAATTTAATGGTCTTTGAATGCAAAACACCCTTCATCCCCACTACGGACTGGTAAATCGCAACTGAAAAGATCCTGCTTTGCTATAAACTTCTTTCCAGCCAGCGCAGATGTGTTAAATCTGAAATCACGTTCCGCGTCTTTGTGGCCAAGCTCCAATTTAAAGGCACTTAAAGCACCACAAGCGCAAAGAGTAACAATCCTCTAGCTGTAAAGTTTGTCTGTTTCTAAATCAACACAAAGAAAACTTAAAGAGCCTCGGGGGGAGAGAAGTCTTCCTCCTTTTAACCCTAACTATGTCGAAACTTCGTTCGGTTTTTTTTTTCCTGTTTAAAGGATAAAGGGAAGGAAAAGGCACCAACTTTCCGCAAAATAACGCGGCCGCGGCTGAGGTTCGAGACCCTCCTGCCGAGGCCCCCGGCCGGCGTGCCCGCTCCCCCCGCGCCGCCGCGAACAAAGAGTTGCCAGACAGCCGCCCGCGGGTCGCGGCGCTCGGAGTTGCGGGCGGCCCCGCTTTCCTCACCCCGAGTGGGGAAAGGACCCGCACCCTCGCCCGCCGTCACCGGCACGGCGGGGCTCGGTGCAGAAAAGCGACAAAAAGGGGTTTAGCGGAGGGCAAGGGGCAGAGGCTCGGCGGAGGGAGCGAAAACAAAACTTCGCGGAGGCACAAAGCGGGCGGCTGGACATGTTTTTGACAAGGAGCCAGCGGCGCGGAGAGGCGGCCGCCTCCAAACAACAGCCCCGCATGTTTTGTCTGGGAGCGGAGCATCCACTGCCATCTTCCACGGGAGCTCGGCCGGGGGGGGGACACGGGACACTGGGGAGAAAAGGGCCGAGAAGAGAAGGAAAACAGACTCCGTCTGGCTTGGGAACAGCCCCCCCCGCTTCCCCCCAAGCCGTTCCCGTAGGGAGAGGAGAGGCGCAGGGCACCCCGCTTTCTCCCGGCGGCCGAGCGCGCCCCATCACAACTACCTTTTTTACTTTTCATCTTGATCGCGAGGACCGAGCCGCCGCTGCCGCCGGACACCCCGCACACCAGGAGCCAGGGGCACCCGCTCGCCGACCCAAGTTTCTCTCCCTTTGCCGGACGCCGCTCCCCCTTTAAACTCGGCGAGGAGGAGGAGGACGACGGCGGAGAAGAAGCACCACCACCACCACGGAGCGCGGATCCAGGCGCCCAGCCCGGGGCCGCGCTGCTGTCAGCGGGAGCCGCAGGGCTCTGCCTCCCCGGGGGTTTTCTGGTGCGGCCGCTGCCGGGGTGGGCTTCCCTCCCCCCTTCCCTTTGTTCCCTTCTGCCGGCGATTGGCCCCGGCTTGTTAAAGTGAGGAAAGGCACGGGAGGAAAAGGTACACAGCGCCCGCCCTCCCCCACCTTCCCGCAGTGAGTACGGGAGAGTAACCCAGCGCTGCACTGGCACTCGCGGCTGCCGCGCTGCCTCCTCCTCCTCCTCCTCTCTCCTCCCCTCCCGGGCTGCTGTGGCTCTGTCAGACGGGAGGGGAGGGACGGGCCGGTGGGGGGGGGGTCGGTCCGCCCGTACCCGCTCGCTCATGCACACACAACAACGGCGGCGGGGGGAGCCCTCCGTGCCTCCCACTCCCTCGCCTTTCTTCCAGGCAGACGTTTGATCATTAAACTGGAAGGGGGGGGGGAAGATTTTGACAGCTGCCCTTGACTAGCCTCCTCCTGTTGCTGCCGGATGAACCACCCACTCCTTCGCGTGAATAGAGAGAAGAAAGGAGAGTACGTACGGCAGGAGAAGGAGCCCTCCAAAGACCGGCGCCCTCCTCCCGGCTGCCCAGCGGCCCGGCGGGCACTGCTTCGTCTCCTGTCCCCCGTCCCGTCCCCCCACGATGGCACTGAACGAGCCCCGGCCGCCCGGCGCTGGCCAGCCCCTCCCGCGGGGGAAGGCGAGCCCCGTTTCTGGGGTTATTTTTACACCGGTTCGTAAAGGTTGTTTTTCTTCCCCCCCCCCCAGCCCGGTGGATTTCGGTGCGACACATGCTCATGGCTGTAAAGAGAAAAGTCTCACAGCTTGACTCATCTCTCTCAGGCGAGCACGTGTTGCAGCAACAGTTTATTTTCCTCCGGGATGGGAAACGCGGGACGGCGAGCCGCTCCTTCGCGCAGGGCTCGCTCCGACTTCCCAGCGAGCGGGGGGGAGAGCCCTCCCCGAAGACGGGCGGCCTCGGCGGCGGGTCCCGGCGCTCCCCCGCCGCCCCCTGTCAAAGCGAGGTGCCCTTCGGCGCCGGGCGTGTACTTCAAAGTGGTGAATGCCGAACTGCGGGCTGAAATTTCACGCGCGAAGGTTTTGGCGTGGAAAGTAAAAGAAGCTGCCTTGCCTCGAAACACGCGGGCGGCCGTAGCGTGCTTTTTATGCACGGGAGTGTGTGTGTTTGTGTTACTCCTGCACCGCCACGTGCTGGGCTGTTTGCGGACGAGGAGGAGCGGGGGCAGGCGCTGGGGGTTGAGAAGCAAACGCTTTAAACGGCTGATGAAATAATGAATTCCTACGGCAGAGCAGGGCTCCTTCCTTCCCCCACCTTCCTGCTCGGCGGTGCGGGCATCCACACAAACACGCATTCACAGCAGAAGAGGAAGCAACAGCGTTTTAACAGCAAAGCCTCCCCAAGTACCTTATAACTATTTTTATGTGGCGTAATTACAGCGACCTTGCTGGAGATAAAACAGCTGTTACATCCTGAACGGGGAACGGGGGAGGGCGGCTGGTGAGTCATGTCAGTTAACAAGGCCCCAGTGTTGGCTGCTGCGGGGCAGGCGGCTCGCTTTTGGGTGACCGTTGGGGCTGGTCGCTGGTACCCGGCGTGTCTGGCTGTAGGTTAGCCGGCCGGGCCGGGCACACTGACTCACGGCGCCGCGGGCCAGCGCCGAGTCAGGCGGGCGGTTGTGCCGCGCGACGCTGACTGAGCGCCCGGCGGCGGCGCGAGCCGGGCCGTTACCCGCCGACCAACCGCCCTCCAACCGGCCGCGGGGGGAGGGAGCCGCGCGCGCCCTTCAGGCCGCTTTCCCGCCGCGGAGCCGGTATCGCCTCTCGGTTGTGTGCGGGTCGGTTCGCGCCCGGGCAGGGGCGGCAGCTCGGGAGGACGAGGCTCGCTAAGGGGCGGGTGTCTTTAACGTGAGAAGAAGCGAGCTGCGTCTCGGTGGGATTGGTGACTCAGGGCGGGGGAGCGTGCGCGCACGCCGCCGTATTTTTTTTTTTTTTTCCCCTGTTTTGTTTTTGTTGTTGAAAGTCCTGCTTCCCAGCTGTGAGGGCTGGCTCTTCAAACTGGCGTTTCGAGCGTCCAGGCATGGTCATGCCAGAAAAGTAATTACGGGAAGTTAACAAAAGACACGTCAAGGATTTGAAGAGGTTTCCCTTTCTCCATGCCGCCCAGGCTGCCTCACACTTGCTTATTGTCCTTGGGACTGCCAGCAAATTTGTGAAACAAACTATTTCCTCCCCCCCCCCTTTTTTTTTGTTTTGCTTTGTTTTTGAGGTTCGTTTAGGTTGTTCTTTTTTAGGTTTTTTTTCCCCTTCTTTGGCAAGGTCACTTTTATGAGGGGAAAAAATAAAGTTTTAGTTTCACACTGAGCTCAGGCTTGCTTTCTAACGCCTAGAAAGGCGTTAGAAACAGCCTTTCTAGCTCTGTTGGAACGTGGGTTCCTAGGAATTTTCTCAAAGGATGTTAGGAGAAGATTGCTTTCAACTTCATGTGGCAGCTTTTTAGCTAGTAGGAGTGGGCAGTGGACCAGTGGGTGTTCATTCCTAGCTCCCCAGGTAGAAAATGCATGGAGAGGCATTTTTTTGAGCCAAGTTACTCCACGGATGCGAGTATGGAGGCATGTATCCATAGTTGGGACCACTAGGAAAGACAGAAAGTGGGCTTGTACAGTGCACCTTGCAGTTGTTGTCTTGGGCAATACCTCGGGGCTGTCTACAAATTCTGGCCGCCTTTACCACTTGAAGACTCTTGGTATGTGTTCGAGGTGGTGGGGTGGGTGGAAGAAGACCCCTACAACCTTCTCTACCAGGAAAGCCTCAACACACCTGAAACAAAGTTGTATCTAAAGAGAGGGCAGGTGATTTTTTTCACCTGTCCTGATCTCAAATCTAAGGAACAGAGCAATCTGATTTTACAATGAATGCAGTAACCTGGTGGCCCATAAGTTGATGATGGGTGTTGGTATTGGCTGCTGGTTGCAGGAAGAAGTAGATGGTATGGAAGACAATACATAACTTTCCGCAGTTTTTCTTTTCCCCTCGTGTGTTGGTGAGGCTGTGTCTTTTAGTATTACTTAATCTGCTGGAGCTGCATCAGCACTAATAATCATATCACAAGCAGTCCACGCTGTTCACTGAGCAACTTTGGCATCTGTGCAGCTCCTTGGGTAAGTAGTGGTATACATGTGCATCAAGATACATCTGTGCCAGCAGGTCTGAACAGCTTGGTTTAGTCAGAGCAAGTTCAGCTCTGTCTGGACCCATCTGCATAGACATGCTGTAAGTATTTGTAAAAGTGGATTCCAAGAAAGGAGCAAAATAAAACTGGAGGGGCTAGATTTTAATTTACTCAATGATTGTCCGTATTCTAGGTTTATCAATGTTCCGTGGTGATGCACACGTGTTTCTGTCCTGTCACGCTACCATGTGTGATATCTTGCGCGACTAATTGTACGTTCCTTACTTTACAAGTGCTTTGCTTTGAGATGCTGGGGCTGTGTTTGTCTAACTACTACTGAAGTCTCCAAGGCCATGCTTTAGGTATAGAAACTCTTAAAGGAAGTACTCTGGAAAATCAGGACTTGGGCATCTCAGGCTTGTGGATGTTTGTTATCTTAGCCTGGTTGTTCCAGTTTCCCATTTATAAACTGGAGAGTATTATTTTTTTTTCCCCACTTTATAGGGTGTTATGAAAATAAACCTATTGATCTTTGTGGAATGCACAGATGCCATTGAAATGTTTGTGAGAAAATGTATTCCTTTATATTCAGAACAGAATTAAGTAGCGCACAGTAAGTTAAGCAGGTCATACCTTTGGCAGTGCGAATAAAGCAATGTAACAAATAACTGTTTTTTCCAGTGAATAAATCTGTCCTATTTATGGAAAAAAACAGGAATTGCTACTGTGGGTCACACCCATTCTTCACCTTTTCTTATCCATGACATTGACTAGTCTCAGATGTATCAGAGGAAAAGGAGAGGCTACAGAAGGCAGATGTGAGGTAATATTTTCCCACAAATGTCCCATGCAGATCTTTAATAGTTAGATACAAGCACTAGAACAATAGTTTAAGATAACTTGAAATTTTGTTACTGAGATAGCTGGATGGTCTTTATATTGGTATAAATGGTTAATATCTCTATAGCATTAAAACTCTGTAATGGCAGCCAGTGGCAGAGTAACACGTTGAGTTGTGAATTACACAAAAATGCATTTCTTTTTATTTTTTTCTTGCCTATTTATTTCATTGAATATCCTCTTGTACTTTGAGACAATGAAAACAGAAGTCCCTGTTTTTTACCTTCTCTGTACCATTCATTATTTTATATACTTTCATCATATCTGCTTTCTGAGATAAAATTTTTCACTCTTTTCAATCTCATTTCCTATGAGAATTACTCCCAGCTTTTGATCATTGCCTTAGTTCTCTCCCAAGTCTATTTAGTCCTACAATATTCCATTTTTCAGTAAAGGTGACTTATGCTGCATGCAGTATTCTAAGCAAGGTTATGCCTCTGATTACAATATATATGTATTTGTTATTACTCCCTGACCTATTTCTTATGGAATCCAGCATGTTAGGCTTTATCTTTGGCTGCTGCTACACACTGAGGACGGGGCTCTATCAACTTTGGAGGTTATATAGCTTGTTTGAAGTTTCTCTTGTGCACGGTTTCATATTCGTTGCAGTGCTGAATTTCTGTTGTCATTGCATTGTTCATTCATGTAACAGAAGTCACACTGAAGTTACTCACAAATCTCCCTTCTCCCAAATATATCTTTGATAGCTGCAGACTCTGGCACCTCACTATTCTTTACCTGTCCCTATTTTTCCCCCTCTCACTGGTCTAATATATTCAAGAACACTGGACTGAGTCTAGGGCCTGGAAGCACCCTGCTGTTAACCTTTTGTCATAATAAAAACCAACCATTTAATCTTACACTTTGATTCTCTTGCTCCAGCCAGATATTCATTCATGGCAATCGTTTGCCTTTTTCCCCTAGCATCTTCTTAGTTTCTCCAGGAGCTCCTTGCATGGAACCTTGTCAAAAACCTTTTGGAAATCTAAATAAATTATGCCAACCAGCTGTGCTCCCATAATTAGAGCTCACTTTGCCACCTTTGTGCAAGGGCAAAAAGGGTAAATCAAAGTTGTGAAGACAATCCTAAGATTTCAGAACTTCTGCATAATAGACTCTGCAACTTGAACATGCTTTTAATTTTTTTTATGTGGGCATTCTTGTGGTTATTGAAGATCAAACAAGAACAAAAGCCCCAGGAATTCCTCATGTAGAATCACACTGGCTCCTGTCTGGTATAGCATCAGGTTTGCAACCTTTTGGTTCTCAGCATGGAGTTTAGTATGGACTCGAGGTAACAGGCAGTAGTTGTCATTCCTGATGAGGATCAGCCACAGGAGTGATCCCTGTTTGCCACTGGGGTTTCCAGACATTTACTGGCAAAGGGGAGCAATGGCTTCTCTAGCAGGTTCTAACGCCAAGTCTTTCTCTGGGGCCCCCTTCAATTCTCCCCAGTGCCAGCCCTTGCTCCCTCATCTCCACACAGTCCTCCCCCATGTCTGTGCCTCAGTATATAAGCATATGGAAATAGAATATTATGATTACTATAGGGGCAACTTAAGTACATACAGTAATGTTAGTTATGATCGTAAGACAATGCAGAAACTTCATAAGTGGCATAATCACGCTCTGAGACTAAAAG
This sequence comes from Ciconia boyciana, assembly GCF_034638445.1. Lineage (NCBI taxonomy): Eukaryota > Metazoa > Chordata > Aves > Ciconiiformes > Ciconiidae > Ciconia > Ciconia boyciana. The sequence continues at coordinate 54,532,193 of NC_132935.1, read as the reverse complement.
CTGTGCAGCTACTCTGGGGAGTGGTTTATGAAACTTGCATTAATGTAAAAGCAATTTCTTCTCCATAGTTTGAAGTCAGACCACTGTGTAAAATTTTAAAAAGTGAATTATAGGTTTAATCTTGTTTGGAGTATAGTGTTCACTTTCAGGTTTTAACGCAAAATAAAGTACAAGTTTGACAAGGAACAGACCTCACGTATTCCTTCCAGTCATGCAGAAATGATAATTTTTGTCCACCACAGGCTCATAACTGTTTTGCTCTCTTGTCTAAGAGGAGGGGCTCTGGCTCAGTTTTCTTTTGTGGCACACAAGTGAGCGTATCAAAATCAACATGACAAATGGCATGATCGTTGACAGCCTCAGCTTAGCTCAAGAACTTGGGGCATGCAAGGAAACAGATCCCTCTTTCCTGAAATTTGAAACTGTGGGTGCAATTTTGCAATTTATGTAATCAGTTTTTGCTTATCTGTAAGAAGTTAAGCAAGTAAAGCAGGTATGGCTGACAAAAAAAAAGTGGTTTTAGTGGTTTGTTTTGGTTTTTTTTTTTTTAATTGTGGGATGCCTAACTTGCTTTTACTGCAGACTGGTTAGTGCATACCAAAGACAAGGCAGGAGGTTTACTGCGAGGCGCCCTAAGCAAGAGTGACATTGCTTAGCTGACCTTGACTAACCGAATACTAGAATGCCTATCTCTGCTTAAGGTTTTGCATCAGCAAACTATATCTAATTGTACAGAAATCACCATATAAAGCAACAAAAACAAAGCCTAAGAGATGTCTACACTTGTTAACTGATATTGTTTTCAGGGCAGAATGTTAATTTAAAATGAAATAACTCTTTCTTAATAACTGTATCTGGGCACTTTTATTGTTTAGTGTAGTCTACTCTAAACAAAATAACTTAATGGTCAGCTAAGTATTTGCTTGGTTGAGTCTACACTAAAAGTTTGTTTTGTTTTTTAAGAATTATATTTCAGGAACAGTGTCTCTAAAGTTATTTCTGTCCTTGCAGGACAAGGTTAAATTTGACTTGCAGAAGGACAAAAACTGCAATCATAATGAATGAAATATACTACTTATTATTACACTAAATATTAATCGGTATAAGAATAAATAACAATTTGTTTTCTTTGTAAGAAAAACCCAACTTGGAATACTTGTTATTCCTGTGAACTAAGGAAGCAATGGTACCACACCTTAATACTTTGGGAAATAGAAAGTTATTGCTAAAGATGCACTGCTGCCATTCCTGCTATTAGAGTGGAAGGCTTATGTAGGAAATAAGAATGCCTTCTGGGACTGCTGATTTTCCATGCCTTTTTAGCAGAATATAAAGGTGGATGTTGTTTATTAGGTATAGAAAAAACTATTCAGATATATAACCTCATGTTCAACAAAGATTGAAAAGGATGCAGACTAGGTAGAAAGTAGTGGTATTTTATGACAGGCCACAATTAAACACTGTATACTGAATTTAGAAAAGCTTTCACTGCTGTCTGTGCTGTACCTGCTCTGAATATATGCTGGGACCTTTATTTTCAAAGTTGTCAGCTTTGTACTTTTATAGGTATTGCATCCACTTTATTATTTTTGCTGCTGTGATTGTTTTATTAATCTTCGGTGTGATACAATTTAAAATTAATGCTTACATTATTCTAATTTAGCTGCAATTTTCACATATTTAAGTGCAAACAGAATATTATTTCAATATTATAGATGTGTTACAGAGATTTTGAGCGACCAGTCAAATTTACAGCATTATGGCACAGCTTCATCAATTGAACATATAAGCAAGCTATTAATGTTATTTTATTTGCTGAGCATTTATGTACTTAGTACGCAGCTGAAAAGATTCGGTGCCTGCTTGAGAGGCCCAGCCTAAAGGAGCAAATTTGTAGAATTAGGGACTACTGCATCTATCTTGCAGGTGATACTGGTGAGCTGATCTTTTTACCTGGGTGGAGCCATGAAAAGGATGTTTGATTACTAAAGAAAAGAGTTAAGTTTTCACTGCTGAAAAAGGCGTGTAAGGTTTTTAAAGTGACAGGTAATGGGTGTTGGCTACCTTTCTATAAAACCCTAGACGTAGCCTGAGGCCCTAGTCTTCTAAAGGCAAACGCACGTTGTGATGATTTGGGACTGCCTGTCCAATGATTTAGGGCACCTAAACCTGCATGTGGCCCATCCAAGTGTGAGTATTAGGAGACGAGGAGAGCGTTACAGTCTAAGGAAATAAATTTCATCAAGGTTTTGTTGGTTTTTTTGGGGAGGATCACAGCAACTGGATGAGGACTTCTGCTCTCTCGCCCTCTGTATTTTTGTACTGGAGAAAATAAGTCACAGGTTGGTGCTTGATTTTAAAATCCAAATCCTGAAGGTTTGCAGATAAAGGAGGATTGAGCAGGGGAGAGAAACAGGAATGCATGTCATCTGTGTTCAGTAGTGCTGACATTTCTGAGTCTGTGTGGGGCTTTCTGCTCTTCTATGTAGTGTGCTTTTCTTACACATGATCATCAAGTCCAGCACTTCTTAGGACAGCCTTTCATTTGGGTGTATAGGATCCAACCTGATGTAGGGAAAGGGCTACTGCTCACTGAAAGAAATAGTCCATTTAGAGAAAAAAAAAAAAAAAAAGGCAGGAACGTAGACACCATGAGAAAAGTGAGACAGGACATTTTATACAAAAGTATTTTGTCTACATCAAGATATTTCTTGTGAATGCTGAAGTAAAATGATGCAGCCTACAGAATTGTAATTTTCAAGGTTTGGTTTGGTTTGGCGGGTTTTTTGTGTAGTGTTTTTTTTTGTGGGTTTGGTTTTTTTTGTGTTTTTTTTTAAATTATGATGTATTGGTGAAGGGTAAACTGTAACCCAGGAGCATCCCCAGGATTGGATTTTTGGAACATGGCACTGAAAGATATGGGTATTCTGGGCAGTCCATAAGCAGCTTGAGACAACTAGTTTGTTTTGTGAAGGCCTAAGGCAACCTGTCACCAAGTAATCTTTCACAATGTCCAAAAATGAGCATGAGGGTTCATGGATCTCAAAACACAGTGACCCTATGAATATTTGTCTTGGGCACAGTATGGGACCTGTGACAACACTTAAAATAGTGTGAGAAGCCTTAACTTATGTCAAGTGAATGGCATTATGACAGGCAGTCCCTAAAACTGCGTGTATTCTAAGCATTTGTAAGATTTGGGCATTCGGATGTTTTTAGAGTGTACATGCTCAAACCGTCCTTCACGTAAATATTTTTGTGATAGTCTTAATGATTTTGATCTTCTTCGGGAGTCTTTAAACATGGTCATCTCAAATGCCTGACATCATGGGGACATTCACGGTACTTCGTGGGTGTTCGGTGGCCTGCATAATTAGCTAGGTGATAAGAGTCATAGCTAATTGTTCTTTGTCCTGCAGTAGGCAGACCCACATTGTGCTTTCAGAGAAGTGGGGGATAACTGCTCTGGGAGCTCAGGGAAATTGTGGTAATGCCTTAGGAGACACTAAAGGTGCAAGTAGTTGAGCTTGGATCCTCAGTGTAAAGTGAGTATATTAGCAGCCTAAACCTATAGTGTGCACATTTCATGTCTTGATAAGAAGGGGTCTCGGGACACTTAAGGCAGAAGTGAAACTAGATGAACAAACTGTGCATCCTTATGGAGCAAACGTAAGTCTTTACACAGCTGTTAATCATATGTTGATCCATTAACTATTAAGACGCTAAAATCTATGTTTTTCCTCCTTCCATTGCAGTTAAGAGGTATAGTGAGAGCTACCATCCTAATACCAGCAAATATTAGAATCTCTTATACCTACCTCTGTACCCTTTATGAGGTGTAACAAAACCTGACAAGTCTAAGTAGGGTCATTAGCCTCCTGAAGAGCTAGAATTGAATCACCTGGATGCGAACAGTCTTATGTAGGATCATCAGATGACTGAGGAGCTGACTTCAGCTGTTCAGAGATAAACCTCAGGTGTGGAGGTGTTTGTTTAACTGGTTAGTCCTGAAAAGAAGTTCTGAAAACAGAAGGCTACAGCAAGTTCGAATGACTTTCAGTCTTTGTGTTGAATCGTTTACAACTTTACAAGGTGCTAATTGTCTGTCTTACCTGTGTGCAGTTAAGGCAGGTGATTGACATATGTTTCAATCTCTTGCAAGTGTGCCTGTAGTCACAAAATCTAAGCAAGCTGCATATAGCTAGGTCCTGGCTAGCATTTCTGTTCTTAAATCATGTTAGTTTAAGACTGAGTAACTTCCCCTTTGAAGATGGAACCTTTTCAGCCTTAAATATGAAACGAAAATGTTGAAAGTTTCAAAAATCCCATATTTATTTTTGACTCATTAACTGAAAGCTAATTGATATTGAACCAATTAATGCATTCTCACTCATTTCTCTGTAAAGAAACTGCTGCCAGGTTTAATACTAGATAAATCATGTATACCTGCAGTAAACTCTAGTGGACACAAAGCTCTCTATAACTGTATACTGTCAAATTGTTAACCTATACCTGTTCATGGTTAACATAACATGCCTAACTCATGCTAAAATACAGAAGTGCCCAGCCATGTGTGATCATATCATGTGGTTAGCAGGAGCCATGTTGCCATGAGCAGTGCTGGTCAGGAGGGCAGCAGAGCAATAGCTGCTTCTGGGGAATCTTATTTCTCATTCTAGAATAAAGAGCCTTTTAGTCAACAGTGATAACTGGATAGACGCAACTTTGTATGTAATGTACAACACTGAAACGGACATGAAATCTAGGGCCAAAGTGGCATTAAGTACTTACCCTCACTGAGAGTTTGAAGATTTTTGGGGAAAAAGCGGAGTTTATGCAATGCATAGGCTTACAATCTGTGTTCCAGTTACAGAAGTCAGAAATGCTGAAATAAATTTAGCGGCCCCCCCCCCCTTTTTTTCCCCAGTTTCCCCCTTTAAACTGAAGTTTTAATCTGAATCTCTAACACAGACACTGAACTATGTACTTGAGAGAGACAGATTATGTAAGAGACAGTACTCGTTGCTTGGTAATTAATCTGGTGGTAGGAATTGTCATCTTCCAAAACATGATTTCTCAAATTGTGTGCTTTTTAGAAGTGGAATAGCTTTACATTGTATAAGGTTAAAACTCTGTCAGCTATTATTCACTCCAAATAAGGATGTTAAATGACACTGTATTACACAGTATTTTGTTAAATGCAGAAGTTTAAATAAGGCTTGTTCTATGCTATGGAGATAAAAAACTGAGAGAAAACTGCTGCTTCCTTACAGTGCTGTACTGTTTCTTGCTTTATTTTGTAGTAATACAGTTAATGTATCTATAGTCTTGGTATGAAAGCATGAACATTGCTAATAAAACAAAATTTAATTTCATGGGTAGATCCTACCAATCTAAGAGGAGAAGAATAGTAACACAGAGTGCATTTGTCTAATCTTTTTTTGCTGCCTCATGTTAATATACAGAGCACTTCAGACTGGTGTTTTGTTCTATACGTACAGGTATGTCCTGGGCTTACGAATAGGTATGTACTTACGAACATATATATACAATGTAGTAACCTGTCGTGACCTTCACTGTTGGTGTAAATCTTAGAAGAGAACACAAAGCAGAGAACATTAAGCACTGTTTGCATACATCTGTGTATCTGCGTGTGTGTAAATATGCACACAATCTGTTAGATATACAACTGTGATTCTTGACAATGGCATTTTATCAATATTCCTCGTTGTCTTACTATAATAATAATAATACATATGCAGATGGAAGATACTATTTTGCAAATTTGGTAACAGTATTATATTTGGAAGGCTTAGTGAATGGAATGCCTAGCAGAAATGATCATTCTGGTGTGTGTGTTGTGCGGACATCTGCTGGGAAATGAGATGCCTCTGTAAAAGTTCTCTGTAGACTGGCCAAAATTTAAGTCCTGTCGAAGTGACACGTGTCATGCTAAATTAATTTTGAGCACTGGTAACAGTATGATCTTGTCATTGTGGCATTCCTGCTTCACTAATTAGCTGAGATGTAAGGCTTAGTGTTGATGAAACACCACACTAATATAGCCATACTACTCTTCACTGTCAAAGCCAACTTCAGACTTTCATGTTCACGTAACACAGTGTTATGCATGACAACTGCTAAGAGTCATGGTGATGATTATTTTCAGCAATACACTTTCCTTGAAGTGGCCAAACAACTTCTTAACTGCTATTTCAGAAATACAGTGACCCTGTAAAAAATGTCCATTATACTTCGAAAGTGTAAAATTCAGTACAAATAAGATAAGGCTTGTTGGTGGCCTGATGTCAGAAGTAGCTTTAAGGTATCACAAAGGCAAGCAGGTGTTGGTGGAGTTAAACACAAGACCACCTGGGACTGCAGACTGCATGGACAAATAAGCTTCTCTGTGGTGGGGGGCTCAGCATTACTCAAGCAGCCATACTTAGTGTTTAGATGCTCTTAGAGTTTGGAAGTGAGACTTTGGCCTAGTTCAGATTTATGGAAAAAATTGCATGGACTTAAGTGAGGTAAGGTACTATAACTTCTAGTTCTGCTAGCGTTCAAAGATGCTGCACTTCTCATTAATTTAATTTCTGCAATATGAATGGACCTGATCAGCAAATTAATAAAGTGTAACTTGCTTTGACAGAGCCAGAGGGAGATATAAAAGAGATATAATGGAGACAGGAGAATGAGACATGCCGCAGAAGAAACAGTGAGGCTGCCCGTGAATGCCTGGTGATGGCATATTGTGCTTTGCTGTCAGTCTGTTGACTCATGTACACTTCAAAAGAACTCTCGGGGGAGCCGGTTATACGAGTCACTGCCTGATGCATTGTAAATCACGGCAGTACATTTTTTTTTGTTGTTTGGATGGGCCTCGAGTGTGCCTAATGCTGTTTTGAAACATCGTCTAATGCCATTGGAACTTAGGGATTTCAATAAAAGTGGGGCAGAGGGATAGGGAAAACCTGCCCTTAAAGATGTGATTGGTCAGAGCTGCTTCTGGGTTGGCTGGTCATCTGTTCTTTAATATTATGTACTGCTCCTGTTCAAAGCTAAGAAAGCAGCAGGAACCATGAGCTTTGTAGAAGCTGAATAGAGATGAAACGAAAAAATTTCTGTGCTCTGTCTCTGTGGCCTATCTCAGGGAAGCTGTAGTCCTAAGACTTGGTCAGAAAACAGGGTAAAGGCTTCTGAGGGGCAGGGCAGGGTTTGGTGCTGCTTTGGCATGGAATTTCCTCTTAGGAACAAACGAGTACTTTTCCTCTAAGGAGCAGGCAGTACAGGGTACCCAGTGGCACTAAATGAACCTTGAAATGTTGCAGTCATAACATTGTAGAAGAACCAGGTCAGGAATTTTAGCCGGGATTCCTAAGGAAAGGAGGTTTACACAATTGTGTTGCCCTTGTCTGCTGTCTGCCTGGGTTCCTCGGTAACTTTAGAAGTTGTAGGCCAGTTTCAGATAAATTTTACAGAATGCAAAAGTCTTAAAGATGCTTTGTTCTTGATGAAAATGATTGAGTGGGTAAAGGCCTGAATCTCTCTGCAGAAGGAAAAGCTTTGACAGGAGTTCAGTTATGCTCTTAGACAGTGACAAACCCAAGGGGGAAATTTTGAATGCCCCAAGCATGAGAGAAAAGGCGGTCAGCGTTTGTGTCTTGTTTGTATTATCCTATTTCAACTATGAGGCACAAAGCTGCAGGTAAACATGAAAGAGCGTTTCACTCCCTGTGGAACTATTTGGGCCTTTTAAAGATTTGATGGATCATTTGTGTTTGTAAAGCCAAAGTTGGGCTGCTTACAGTTACAAACCCACAAGCGTAACTACAGTGATTGCAGAGATGATGAGTGACTTATTAACAGCAAATCTGATGTCTACTTGATTTCTGTCCACAAAAAAACCCCAAAATAAACAAAAATCCACCACACCAAAACAAATATTTGTCTCAGTTAAGTTAGTTTTGTGCAAAGATATTAACCCAATAGCTTGGCTTGTCTGAATTATGCCCTAGTCAGAGTTCAATTTCTAGGGTCCAGCACAAAGAAGTCAGTAATATGTTCAGTTGCCTTCCCCTTCTTTTTAATTACAGTAGATCAGCAGTAGAATTTAAATGATGGGTAACTGATGACAAGGCTTTTATTTCAATTGCTGATAATAGAATGATGCCTTCAACTATGTTGTTGGAAGTATTTAATTTTGAATAAGTAGTGGAAATCAGTTGTCTCTCAAACTAAAAAGCAGTGGCTGTTCCTATAAATTCAGAGCACAGAATTGCCTGTGTAAAGACTTGCAGATCAAGGAGGATATGGTTATGAAACATTAAAACAAACCATAATATCTAAGTCAGAGATTATCTATGAACCTCTGGTGCTGGCAATTCAGGAGCTCCCAGAGCTGTGTGGTTTTGCCTCTTGCTTTGGTGCTGAGAATGGACGAAATCCCCCTTCTCTTGAGAGTGCCAAGGAGATAATTCTGATGTATTTTAAAATTAACAGGAGTGAATATTTGCAAGGAAGTTAGGATGTTCAGCTTCTCGTGTTGCTTCACAAAACCTAAGAGGGTTATTTTAGGTGTCCTTACTTAATTCAGTGATGTCACAGTTTCCACATACTTAATCTGAGGACAGAACAGGTTCTGATCTCTGACTCCCAATTTACTAACTCATACTTTCATGGCTATCAAAGCTTGTAGAGCTGATGATCCTGTTTTGTCAATAGCAGTGATCACAGCAGTTACAGCTTGAAAAAAAATTATGTCCAGCCATGAAGACACAAGATAACTACTAGTGTCCAGACCTCAGATTTTAACCTGGTTCTAGGCTTCATCTGGTATTTTCAGTGTCAAATTACAATACTTGCACTTAATAATTTACAAAACACTTGAAATACATCTTAAGTATGTGGATAGCTGTCATTAGAATAGGGTAATTAAGAGTCAAGGGACCTGGCTTCCATATCTGATACTGAAAGACTTGGCACAGGGAGCCAGCAGTGGTCTTTCCATATCCGTAAAACCAGAATGGCTCTTACTGCTGGACAAATATTGCAGAAAAGGTTCTCTGGTTAACATGATGCCATTTGCATTGCCACAAATATGACCAAGCTCATAAAAGCACTTTGTGGTGTTTTGGTATGCATCCTTTGCCTTCATGTAAAGTTATTGTATATGCTTAATGTTTTCTGGGCATTGCAATCTGGCAGGATGGCAGTCCAGCCAACCAGGCAGCTCTGAAGTTATACTGTAGGAATGAAATGGTGCTCAGTATGTTCCCTACAGACATAGAAGTAGTTATGTAGGGTCACACAAGAAAGTGCCTCATTGGGTAGAAAGAGCATGGATTAACGATGACACCTCTGCTTGCCACTTGGGCCTTAACAAAGGGTTAAAGGCTGAAAAAGAAACTATAAAGCACTACCCAGCCTCTCCGGAATAGAGGGAGGCGATGGTGTGCTGAAGGTGTTTAAGACAGGAGCAGGGAGTGATGAGAGTCCCTGGTTTTGGGCTGTGTGGTTTGCAGACTGGCTACAAAGAAAAGTGTATCAGAGGCCAAAATGTATCCGCGTGCCTCGGAGTGTTTGTGGGCACAGGTTTTACTTGCCCTAGGAAATAAACATGGGGAGTTTTAGTTTGGATGGTCAGATAATGTGGGTGTGCATGTGATTCTGAGTTCACTACCTATTATAAGTCGGTGATCTCTCTGCTGGTATACCTTCCTAATGTGGCTAAGTTGTGGTTTACTGGAATGGTTTTGCAGGTGGTAGTGAATGTAGAACCTGCTGCAGAGACAAGACTGGACCTTTTTTTTGTGATTGTGCTCTCCAGTCCTCCTCTGAGTCAGATATGGATGTTCTAGCCAAAACAAAACAAAAAAAAGCCTATCCTTATCTGAGCTGTGGCTTCCCTGATTAGTATATCAGGAGAGCTGAACTAGTAATGAATTACATATCTGAATTCTATCAAGGCAGGTCCTGTCTGCCAAATGTGTGCCAAAAGCCCCAGTGTCAACAGTGAGGGTGAATGATGTAATGCCACCTGACAGCCAGAACCATCCTGAGATCATGAGCTCATTTCATATTAAATAATGATCAGTTGGAAATAGTTCTTTGTCATTACTAATCTGCCAGCAGATTTACTAGTTAATTTTCTCTTGAACATGGCAAGGAGACTGGGGCAGCTCTTGCTGGTAGAGCCTTTGGTGGGCCAAAAACACCAAATCAGATGTTTTGACCGTGCTGCTGCCAGTATCTAACCTAAAAGTCATTTTTAGCTGTTTGTAGAATGATCCTCTAAAAACCCAGTGCAGATGTAAAGATTGCAGCAGGAGAAAGGAGTGGGAGGCAGTAAGCTGATAGGAAGGGAGTTTTTGGCAAGGATTCCCATGTGCTACTTATATCTTTAGCTGTATTTTCCAAGCTCTTCTAGCTGTTACAGTGAACGATAGGCTTGGGAGACCTCAGAATTCTCTAGCCTTTCATGAGGAACTTGGGTAATTCTCCTTTTAGGAAATGTTACGCTATTTTGTAGTAGTAAAATTCTGCAGAGATGGAGGTAAGTGGGTCCATAAAGATAATTGTGGTGAATTTTATGAATTTGGGAAAGAAATTGCCTCTCCCTCTCTCCCCACCCTGTGTTTATATAGCTCAGTAGGTCTCTGGGTTAGTGGTAGGGTGGAAAAAAAATTTTTCCCCCTCACCAGCATTTATTTGAAGAGTATCTGTGTTGTAAGAAACATAGTTGTTACTGCTATTTATACTGTAACATGAAAAGAATGAATTAGAGTGTGAAGTAATATTATATTTCACAGTTTTGGGGTTTGGTGGTTTTTGGTTTTGGTTTTTTAAGTATCAGGCTATTTATCAGAGGCATGGAGGCTTCTTCTAAGTACATGTTGTTTCTCTACTACTGAAATATCAGTGCTAAGTAATTGCTGAAATCTTTTTCATTTTTCTTTTTATCTTCACTTGGCCTTCACTGACTTTGAAGTTTGGTTCAGGTCAAATTGTACATTCATCTTTTAAAGCATCTGAAGTGATAACCTCAGTTTGTCCTTTAGATCCTGAAAGCTTACATTTCTGTTCAACTTTAATTCAGCTCTTCATGGTCTGTACCAAAATTATTAGAGATACTGAGTGATTTATTTTTAATGAAAAATAAGAGGCATGCATCAGGCATTGCACAGACTTTGCAAGAATGTATCTTAGGAAAAAAGCTCTGGAACTGTCACTGGTCAGTTTGCTTTCTAACAAAATCTGATTTATCGACATGAAAACAGCACCCTTGAAAGCTATCTGTCCAGTGAGTACAATTCATTAATTAGCACTTCTTTGCTCATGATTATAAGCGATATAAACTTAGGTCCTGGAATTTCCTTTTTGCCCTAAGAGAGTCTATTCTGTATAACACGTCTGTGTCTCCACGTATGATTACATGGACTGGGGTAAAAAAGTGTCATAGATACTTTATAAAATTATCTTTATATACTTTATAAAGATTTACGTTTTCTGCATCAGCATCATAATCTGTCTGGCAGATTTCTATCATCATTTTACTGGAGAATTTTGCACTCTCCAAAATGGAGACCGCATTAGGACATCCATTTTGAATTATGAGCTGTCTTCCCAGAAAAAAATGTTTAGACGTCTTAGAGGACAGCCATGGTAGGACAATTTTTGGTTCAACCTCAGAACTGCTGGACTAGGCTCTTGAAGTGGAGGGCTCTGGATTTTTTTTATTTTTATTTTTTGCTTTGTTTTTACAGAAGGGAACCAGCATGGCTGATAGACCTGCTGCTTCTCAGCAGGAGTGCGTAACAAACAGAGGGATAGCCTGCTTGGCCAAAGAGACAGGTAGGCAGCAGACCTGGATTCTCTGTGAACAGGGGCGCTTGGAGAGAGAGGAAGCAGGAAAATCTTTGTCTGGCTTGAAACACTGACAAAACTTGGACTGCTGTGGAGGCAAGGCCAAGCTTTACCGACTTCTGGGACTGTGCAGCACTTCTTAATAATAAAGCAACTGGTTGAGAAATTCCTTTGCTGAGCCTAAGTACCATGTGTTCTGGTTTGGGGTTTTTTTTGTGTGTGTGTGAGATGGTGCCTGGAGGTGTCAAACTAGAATTACAACACTGAGGAGGAGTTCTGAGACAATATAAGATTACTGAATGGGAAAGGGGAGTCTTGGACATATAAGGCTGCAGTTCAAAGATCTGTGATAGCTGGGTCAGGAAGCACTGTGGCTTAGGGAAGGGTTTACACAAGGAATCTGGGCCTGGGTGAGAGCAATGCTGATCCAGAGGCAGAAAGAGTAACCAAGTCAGTTTAAAGATAGATAGCTTTGGATTCAGCTGACTCTTCTGGCAGGTTAGCTGTTATCCCAGGCCTAGGGGCTCAGCCTTAGATTTCAGTGAGTTGTAGCAATCTTTGATCCTGCAGCTCTTAATGCCGTAAATAATCTTGATTTTCAGAAGCGCAGAAGTTGCAGAAATGGCTGCTGTTGTCTTCCACGGCAGCTTTTGGGCACTTCTAGTCTGTCTGCATTCATGGAATGGGAACGATGTGATGCTGTGGTTCTTTGCGAGTCCTCATTTGCCATGTTATTGTGGGCAAGTCATGATCCCCATTTAAGAATGGAGGATGGAGGCTCGTATGGGGGAGTTGCATCCAAATGTTAACATTACAGTGCCTATATTTAGGTACTGTATGTTCTTACTTAGTGCCTTACTAAGAGGTGACGTGTGTCCTGCATAATGAGCACTGAGAATGCATTGGACCTGTCCCCAGTCTGATAGTATTTTATCATTATTTTAACTTTGATACCAGTGAAATTATTACTCACAATTTTTATCCTCTGAAGCAGAAGAATTAGGTTCTTGTATTTTGTCTAGCTGTGGGGAGACCTTGACATTGGTTGTAGTCTTCCCTTGCTCTGTGTAGCTTCACCTCTCAGTGATAGCACTGAGATACTTCTGGAGCTCAATTGTAATACAGCCCTTTCAGTATCTGCTACGAAGATAGTGAATTAGCTGCCAAAGTTCAGGTTTGTTAAGAATCACTCCCTTTGTCTGTAATTAACAGAATGCCTTCACAGGCACAGCCAGACATAGAAACTCAGTGCTAAATCATTACGATAAGGCTGTAATGATCATGCACTGGTTTGCAACAGATGAGTACTTTCTTCATGAACTTTTATTTCACCATTTAAGAAAAAAAAGTTAAAAAGGTAGGAGGAGAGGATAAAAAGGGAAAATTTTTACTGAACATAATTACATCAGCTTTTCCGAGATGTGTTCTGTGTAAGAAACTGGGACTGGAGATCTGGGTGAAAGCGACACATTTGAGTTTCTTTGCTCAGAGAGTTACTGCATGTCAGCTGTGTTGTGGTAACTGCCATTGTGTATGTGCTGCTAGGCTATAGGAAGCCTAAGGTAAAATGTGTTAGCATGAACCTCCAGGAAAAAGGTTTAAGCTAAATCATTCTGTCTCCTTTTGATAAGCTAAAAGCAGCCACATACTGTGTTCCTGCAGCACCCTGTGAAGTGTCGTAATTCAGCCATACATCAGGATCCTGAGGTGGAACTGCCTTGCTAAAGTAATTAAAACCTGGATCTGCAATGTTTCTTCTTTGGTGCCAGTATCGTTTGTTTTCAAAACAGTGGATTAAATGGGGAAGGTTTCGGTTAGATCTAGTTATTCCATTAGAAAGAGTGATTATGTAATTTAAAAAGTATTTTGGGACCAGTGACCTGAGTTCTCAGTGCTGGTCATCCCTGCATTCACTGAAGTGCAAAGTCTAGTTCTGTAAATGGCATTTGTTTGACTGGGCAGTCAGCCCTGGCTTAATCCCTAACACTGACTCTGTCCAAGGAAGGCTTGGACTGAATTTACTTTAAGGAATGAATACACGCAATGATATGCTTGCACTCTACGTCCTGTTCCTTCATTCATACCAAGTGGGAAACCAGACAGCTTGTACACCAGTTCCTGCCCAGCTGTCTCACATGGAAGGAGCAGCATAGAGAATGCTGAGTCATGTCAGATTTCACCCTGGTGGGACACACATTTTGTGTAATGTTGCTGGAATGTTTTACCCCTTTACAACCAAATTAAAAATACGTCTAACCAGACTGTTATTATCTCCCCCTACACCTCATGTTTGTTTGTATCTGCATGTGTTTGTTTACAGAAAGCTATTTACATTGTGCTTAGTACCATTTCGGATGCCTTGTGATCAACTCTCACCCACAGGTCATTTGATAAAAATCAGTGATCCAGAGGTCTGGGTCAAACATGCCTTTGTGTGGCACATCATTTTCTCCTTGATCTGTGACCTAGAGATCATATTGAAAAGGCCATGATTTAGAAGAACTAAAATTGGGCAAAATTGATTTTGATATTTCCCAGAGGAAGAATTCAGTGTTTTAGGAGTTTATATCCAACATGGCAGGAGAAAGGAAAGAAAAAGTGAGGTGGTTGTTAGAAACTTTTATGTTTTCAGACCACCTTGCTAGTTTCCTCTGCTTGAATTTAAATACTGTGAGATTCTAGGGAGTTTTGTTTCTGAAGCTTCCCCCCCCACCCCCTGTTAACTCTTTGTCAGGAATTCAGTTTCACCTGTTTGTCTTGGTGACTGTTAAGAGACATGTTCCTTGTCTTCAGTTGACTATATATTTTTTTTGAGTTTCAATTCAGACCATCGGGTCACCCCACCTGTGAGTAGGTAGCTAGTCTTGCCATCTTGCCCTTGCATTTAAAACTTCGTTTGGAAGGATTGCTGTTTTTCCGAGTCACTATATTCAGCTGGCTGTGCAAACAGGAGAGTGAACTCGAATAGCTGTGATTTCCAGTATCACGAGGACTGTTCAAGTCCTTCTTAAGGCTTAAGGTTGTAATCTTTCTCTCTCTGTCATCATCCTCTCCTGGAGCTCTTTCCCCACCATACAGTGGAAACTTTTTTTTTTTTTAAAGCCGTGATCTTTAAATCTGGCAAGTCATTCAAAGGTAATGCCAGTCATTAGCTAGAACAAGCATATGCTGCTTAGTCATGAAGTGACACACATCCCAAGGGAATGTTCCAGCTCCCGGATTCCTGCATGCTCTGTAAGAGATCTCTTCCAGTCTCTTGTAACTAAATATTTATCAAGTCAGAGAGAGAAAATGACTTCCTCTCTCACTCAGCTGTGTTGTCACTGAGTGCGGTTCGTATCTTTGCTTTAATGGATGTGTAGTTATTTATACGAAGCTATATAAAGTTATTTAAACTGCTTACCTAACAGAGACTTACCCAAGAACAGCCTGTGTTACAGACCCCTGGGTTAAAGTCCAGTTTAAGGGCCTGAAACAAGATCTTCCATGGTAGCTGTAAATACTCTAACCACTAAGCTAATATGAGAAGGTAAGTGCTAAACATACAGGGGGAAAAAAAGTCTTGTCTTGGCTTTTGCGAGCACTACGTATAGCTTAGAGATGTTCAGAGCTGACCTACAGGCTCCAGTTGTCCCCGTGAACATGCTGGAAGAAGAGCCTGATTGAATGCTTCTGCTTTGAGACTTCAGGGGTTTGCTTTAGTCCGCGACATACCTATGGAGTGATGCTAGGATGGGTTTGAGGACATCAAATCATGAAAGTGTACCTACCTGCATGGTTAGAAAGCAGCTTTTGCAGAGATCAATAGTGCTTATAGTGGCCTTAGTCATCTAGTATCACTTGATGTTGAACCTTTTCGTCTGTGTTTATATGTTGTTTAGGTTGGAGTTACTGATACAGGAAGGAATTAGTTATATGTGTCCCAGTATTGTCATTTTAGAATGAAAAGCAAAAAAAGTAAAATGGTCCTTGAAGCATTAATGAAAGTATCTCAGTGTCTTAGGGAATAAACAGATCTAAATAACTATTTGTAGATTTTTAGGTTCTTGTTCCTAAGAAAGAAACACTTATTCTTGTTCCTAGATGCTTCTTGACCCATTTGAAAATGTGACTAGAAAAAAGACTGAGTGACCGCATTTCGACTGAAGATCTAATCATAGTAAGCTTGAGGGAACTCCACCTACCCCTTCCTCTTCAAAAGAAAGGATTTAACAGTCGGGTTTTTTTTCCTCTCGAGCATTTTCATTTACTCTGGAAGTCAGGAAAATATGTAGGCTTTGCAGCGTGGACAGAAGTTTATTAAAGCTTTATTTCAGTCTTGGTAGGCAGTGGGAAGCTGAGCAACCTTTTTGGAGAAAACCACCAGGCTGTACTTGCACACTGGATAGAGCAGTACAACCTGATGGATCTGAGGGCTGTGCAGAGCTCTCCAGAGCAAAAGCAACTGCTTAAATTCAGTCTGCTACTAAATAAGTAACCCACACAGATTCAAAGCATAAACCTTTGATGCCTGTGAAAACTATGTTCCTGTAACTAAGGAACTGCCCAACTCTGCAGTGGTTTCAGTGTCTGGATGTTTAAAATGCAATGTGACGTGAAGGAAGGGGAAGAACAGTTTTCGGGATTATACTTTCATCTGTGCTACTAAGCCCAACTGTTAATTTAACATCAAGTTTAATTTCATTCCAGGTCTTCGTTTGCTCAGTTATGTGGGGTAAATACAAAGTGGATTTAGTGGCATTGTTTCAGACTTGTGCTGAATTAAATCAGGATGTGAAATCAGGATGTGGCCTAAACCATAGCAAGTACAACATATTTTTCCACAGTTCTCTTTTCAGTGCTTATTTCAGTTTATGCTGACAAATATTGCATGCTTTCTCTACTTGTCTTTTTTGCACAGTTGTTTTGAAAAAAGTGTGGTTGATGTTTAGGCCTGACTTAATGATTTGAGTTTGAGGTGTTTTTTCCGTATCTCAGCAGCAGCAGAGTAGTTAGGACAGGATTAGGATACATAATTACATGTAAAAATAAATTAGTTCAGTCAGTCTTGGGGAGGCACTGCATGCTGCTCCTTGATGTGTTTATGAATACTAATTTATCACAGTTTCTAACACGAAGGCTCACAAACACTCCCCACATCCATGCTTTCCTTATGATGGCACCCTTGAGCAGTGGGGCTGCACAGCCAAGCTGCTCTAGTACATCAGTCGTCTCGGCTGCAAGGCAAAGCCAATGTAGCTTTCAGTTAAACCTTCAAAGGGCTCTACGGCATCCTTGATTTGTGCTATGTGCAGGTAGGGGTCATGTCTGCAGTTGTGGTCTTTGGGAAGGGTCTCAGTACCACTGCCTCTGAACAGGGATAGTTTTCCTGGGGGTAAGCAGTGAGGTTAAGTTTCTGGGGAAGGTGTTTAGGGAACAGGGGCTGAAACTGTCACAGACTTGCATGCAAGGCAAAACCTTACAAGCATTGTGCCACCCTTGCTCTACAGAACTGGGGAGAGGTCTATGGCTCGGCTAGAGCCAGGACAGCCAAGTGGGAAGACCTCACACGCAGCTTGGCTGAAGGAGGGTCTGTACCTCCTGGTGGAGGGAGCAGGTCTGGGAGAAACCTGCCTAGTCAGGGCTTCCCCTTCGTCTGGCACAGTGAGCTCTCCTCCACCAGAAGTAGTGGTCCTGGTGGTGGTTTCTCCTCTATGAGAAGGACAAAGCACAGTAGCATCTCAACAGGGAGAATTTTCTTCACCTGCCAGAGGGGAGAGAGAATAACAGGGGCCTACACTTTTGACTCCATGTAAGGAAGACAGGTCTTATAGGCATGGCTCTGCTCTACAGACCTACATTGGATGTTTGGCCTGGTGGGTGTGAAAGGTCTTACCTTCCCTGGTGGGATGCTTTGCATGCAGTGGTGATGTAGGAGGTTCTTCCAGAGCAGCCAAAGCAACAAATCCAGCAGCACCCCATTTGAGATGTGTGTCCCCTTCGCGCAGCATACCGAGCTCCACCAGTGAAAGCAACCTTGTCAGTAGTTCAGTTTGTGAGATGAGTCCAGTCCTGTGGCATTGCAACGGATTCAAGACCTCAGTTCCCTTGAGTTCCCTGTTCTGTACTTGGGTCTTCCCCTGTATTCAAGGCAGCAGCCTTCAGGGTGCAAGGTGAAACTCGTGACCACCGTGCCTCATCTGATTATGGAGGGGAGGGCGCTGTTGGCAATGTGAGGACTATGGCAGCAGGCGCATGAGGCAGCACTGAGGGAGAGCTCAGGGTCCACACAGAAGAGGACTTCTGAATAACAGTGCAGGGCGTTCTCAGATAGGAAAGTGGCACTCACAAAATATGGATCCTTGTTTAACCAGATGTGCTTCCCAAGTACCAGATTTGATGTGGCTGTTTTAATTTCCAGTTCAATGTGAAGAACTTTGGTTTTATTGAAGAACCCAAGTCTGCTTAAAAAGATATGTGCAGGGTGCACTTGCAGCCCAGAAAGCCAGTGATATCCTGGGCTGCATCAAAAGAAGCATGACCAGCAGGTCAAGGGAAGTGATTCTGCCCCTCTACTCCTCTCTTGTGAGACCCCACCTGGAGTACTGCGTTCAGCTCTGGGGCCGTCAACATAAGAAGGACATGAACCTGTTGGAGCGAGTCCAGAGGAGGGGCCATGAAGATGATCAGAGGGCTGGAGCACCTCTCCTATGAAGACAGGCTGAGAGAGTTGGGGTTGTTCAGCCTGGAGAAGAGAAGGCTCTGGGGAGACCTTATAGCAGCTTTCCAGTACCTGAAGGGGGCCTACAAGAAAGCTGGAGAGGGACTTTTTACAAGGGCATGTAGTGATAGGACAAGGGGTAATGGCTTTAAACTGAAAGAGGGTAGACTTAGATTAGATATAAGGAAGAAATTCTTCCCTATGAGGGTGGTGAGGCACTGGAACAGGTTGCCCAGAGAAGTTGTGGATGCCCCATCCCTGGAAGTATTCAAGGCCAGGTTGGATGGGGCTTTGAGCAACCTGGTCTAGTGGAAGCTGTCCCTGCCCATGGCAGTGGGGTTGGAACTAGGTGATCTTTAAGGTCCCTTCCAACCCAAACCATTCTATGTTTCTGTGATAATTAGCTGCCCACCACCAACAGGATTTTGATGGAAAACTTTTAAATAAAGGTTGTGGAAGAAGTGTTTGCCTAGGTTCAGAATGCTAGTTTAGTAGAATGGCAGTGTAATATATTAAAAAAGTTTTGCCCAGGAATGCTGGATGCATTAAAGATTACCTTGGTACTCTAAGTTGTTAAACTAGGTGTCTGTGGAAAGAGAGAAGCTAATTCTGTGTTCAGTACCTTGGTCTTTGCTGTACAATGGATCCAGGATCATTAATATTTACCCTGTACATTATTTTCTCTGGTTCGGAAATGCAAATATGTACTCATGGCTATAAGATCATGTTAATTTCATCAGGAGATCCAGTTCGCCAAATCTTGCAACTGGACTATTGCCACAATCATGACTTATAATCAAAGAGGAGTTTTTGGCTATGCCATGAAATAGGACTCCAGTGAGATTGGTCAAATGTATAATAGATGAGGCCTTGAACTGAAGAGACTTAGTGAGTCAGAGTGATTTGGTAAGTGACATGTTTCTCATGGGGCCTGTATAAGAGAATGACTAAGAAACCCAAACCCCAGTATGAGTATGCAAATAAAAAGGGAAAACTCTTTGCTCATATCCTGACCAAATGGGAACAGTCCAGGTCCAGTATTTGGATCCCCTTTTGTATTTTTTCCAAAATACTGGAAAAAATAATCCAGTACTTTGCCAGCCCTTTTTCTAATGTTCAGAGATCTGCCCCAAAATAAATGGTATTCTACGGTTCTGTTCTAGCCTGTCATCCACAATGTTTGTAGATTAAAGGAACACTGACAGCAACAAAATACTTCCGATCTGAGATAGAAATAATTTTTAAACAAAAGGAGGAGATATATTTCTCCTTTGGACTCAGACCACAAATGGGACATCTCAAGTACATGAAGTTAGAGTTTAAAATGGAGATCTGCAAATAATTTCAGCTATATGGCTTTTGCTGCACACGTTCTAACACAGAGTGCTTGCTGCAGCAATACTGCTGTGCAATAATTACTTTGCAAAAATAACTCCTCTCTCTGTTCACATTCATCAGTCATCATTAAAGGGCCCCGGTAACATTAAATGCAAGTCTGCTGTTAAAGTGATGGTTGTAATGGGAAAAGGAAAAGATACTGGGTTAACATCTGAATAAACAGGAGGAGATGATCCATGAGTGATTGATCAAGACTATTTTCACCCATCGTTGTTTTAATGTGCAAGTCAAAAGTTTTCTTAGTAAAGAGAGAGAAGCTTTGGGAGATGACTGAACTTGTAGTGAAATGTCATTTTAATATTTGGCTAAGCAGAAAAGCCTTATTTTAAGTTTGGAGGGGGGTAGCTTAAACAGCCAACTATTTTGCTGCTACTGTTCCACTCAGGCAAACTTTCAAAGTGTAATCAAAACCATATCCATCATATAGTGTGTCTTTCCCCTGTTCTTGCCAAAAATACTTCTATGTAAATCAAATGTTTTTTTTCCTAATCAGAAAGAGTGCTGTGACCTCCAGAGGGCACCCAGCCAGAAACTCTTCAGTTTTAATCTCAGCTCCTATGTGGCTTTTTAGCTTGTTTCCCTTCTCTGAAGAGCAGCAATAGCTGCCTACATAACTTCTCATCTCTCAGGATGAGTCCTCGTTCTTGTCTGGAATGTGGAAGGGAGCGGGGAGCCAGCAGAGCCCATTGCATCCAATATTTGGTCAGCCACCAAGGAGGGAGGAGGAGTTCTGTTGAAGCCCCACCGTGTCAAGTCCTCTGCACATGAATGCTGACAGGCAGTACCTGATTCAGATCTGGGTGCCACCTCAGTATTACTGTTTTCTGGACTTGGTTATATCATTTGTGAATATGGGAGGATTTCTACCTGCATGATCCACTGGATCTACTTGCCATTTAAGTCCTCAGCTACTTTTAGCGTTTTTTTCACTGACAGTAGCATTTCTCCTCTCCTGAGCCCTGCTAGTTTACTTACAGCAGTCTGCTGTAGGACCTTGCTGGCTGTATAGGGGTGTCTGCCTCTGAAAGCTGATGTAGGATAGCAAAACAGTCCTAAACCAGCCCAAAGTCCTGGTCTTAGTCATGTAATGATGTTGCAACAACGCCTTCGACAACAAAACCTATACACAGGAAACTATTTTGTGTAGCAAATATTTATCCTGAGTGTTACTTTTAGGTCACGATTTTAACTTTAAGTGGTCTGTATGACACATTTTTGTCTGTACAGCTAACATCTGAATTGAAATCTGTAGGGTCACTTCCAGGGTAGGAATGAATCTGCATGAGTAAGGATGACAAATGGCTTCAAAAAATTCAAGAGGCAAAGCGAGAGAAGATTAGAAACAGGGCAGTGCTGCGCCTGCCAGGTGAGTCTGTCACCTTCTCTCACCAGTTGCAGGAGTTTGCAGCTGGTTCCCAACCCACCTGCCCTGGCCACGGCCCATGTGCTGTGCTTACCTGGTCCCTCCCCAGGACCTGTGCCCTGCACAGCACTGCCGATCGCGGCTGTTGCCTCTTCCAGTGCCAAACCATGAGCTCCACAGGCTGTTCTTCCATCCGTCCCTCTCTCTCCTCATCTGCTGGCACCCTTTGGTTGACAACAACCCCCTTCCCTGCAAACCTTTACCTTTAGCTTTCCCAGCCTCCATCCTCTGTCCCGGGGCAGCACGCAAAGGACAGTGCTCATTGGAGGGAAAAGAGGAGGCTTGATCTATACACCTATTTTCTAGGTAGAAAAAGCAGGGGGGCACAGAAGAAAATAAAATTTTAACTTGATGGTGTTACTTTATTTTTTTGTGCATGTTAGTTGTATATGCATCTGAATGGATTGTGCCAGCCGTATGGATAGCAAAACTCCTGGTTTCCCAGAAGTTTCCTACTTTTGCTTTAAAATGACTGTCAGAGTTCTGAGGTTACATTGTTAAAACTGACCAAAGAGGAGTGGAGTAAATGCAAACTCTTGATTTCCATGTGAAATATTAAGTAAACTTCTCAATGAAGCAAATCAGCAGAACTGACATGTGGTTTGATATGAATTTTCCTTTGTGGTTTCTTTTGTCTCAGTCTGATTACGCTCCATACAGGCAGTTCTGTTCTTGCCCTCGCTGGGAATGATTCTTTTGCTTGTCTCCCAAAACTGCTCCTGGGCTCACCGACCCGATGCTCCTTTGTTCTGTATGTTTTTCCATCGTCTCACCACTCAGAAAATGACCAGCCAGTGCCTTTCTGAACATACTGTTCGTATTTCAGCCAGATTTTACCATCTTGTTCCATCCCTTGCTAACCTTTCTCCTCTAGCCATTATGAACATGAACAGTTATATTTGGCCTATTGGTATCTCCTTTCAAGACCAGGAATTTTCTCCACGCCTCAAGGTATTGCAGCACAAAGTAATTTGGGATTCTCAAGTAGAAAAGACAAAGATAATAGCTTTCCTCATCTGTCAGATATACTGATGCCACACTATTCTGCAGTGCTCTCAGCAGCACACTCATTTCTATCATTCACTGCTATCACAAGACACTAATAATCCCAATTCCCTTTTCAATACCAGTAACTTTCATCTCTCTACTCAGCTTGTCTTCCCCATTTGGCCTTTTTCCTGAGCCACGTGCAAAGAATTTTGATCTTTGTATTAATCTAAATTACCTCCTTCCTTCAAAACCCCCCCACCAACTTCTACTACTACTAGTTTGCCTCCTTCTGACTCGTACCAGTAGGCTCTCATGCCTTCCCATCACTGAAGAAACCTCCCTATAACATTTGGTCCGGGCTCTCCATCATCACTATTGTTGCCCATCGCACAGATTTCCTGAGCTCGCTCTGTAGCAGGAGCCCCTCCTCATTCTCTGGTCAATCGCTCCTTTCATGTTGACAGTCTGACTGCTTCCTGTTGAATTTGAAAAGCTCCCTTTTCAGCGAGCGAATCATGAAAGCACCTTTGTTTCGTCTTTCTAGGTTTTTCACCAAATACAGTTGGAACTAATTTAACCTGTATTAATCTTTCACAGTAGGTAATTAATAACAGTATTACTAATGCTTTCCTTTCTCTTTATAGTTTTTTTGTGTTCTCGAAATTGGTACCACCTTGTGTACTAATTATTGCTTATATACTAGTTATGCAGGCATCTTCCCCGTTAGGATACCTGCTTCCCTTAGTCCACAGTGATTCCATTTTAGTATCATGACCGCTCTTCCATGGCAGCCCAGAAAGGTCGTATCAGACTGTGATGTTTGGTTCTAATTCTTTCTCCTCTGCAATCATGTCAGCTTGCACCACAAAGTGTTTCAGTTGGGCATATTCTGACTGCTTGGACTGGATCAGGAGCTGCGAACAGATTATCTTGTGCCATTCTGTGGATTCAGAGAGCTTAGATAGAAACTGGGACTAGAAAGGCATGGATTGTGGCACAGGCTGACATCGCTGAAATTGGCTTAGAAAGCTGAGAAGAGGCAGGCTTGTACAGAAATGTGCCAGGAGAAGGGGAATGTGCTGACTTTCATAGCACCAAAGCTAAGAGCAGGATGTCTTGGGGTGCAGCAGATATGCAAAGAGCTGCCTGGGTCAGACAGCTGAAAATGGACCTATCTGGAGTGTGGAATAGGCTCAATGTACTGACTCCAGACAATTTAAAAGAAGGGGAGTTGCAGACAAGCAGGCTTGTTGCATAACTTATACATACATCAGAGAGTGAACCACTGGATCAGTGCCTTGCCACCGATGGAACCACAGATGTGGAGCCAGAACCAGTTCACTTTCATGACTTGCCATACCCATGTACTTCTGCCAGGATCTGGGGTAGGGACAGATGAATTCTCCCACAGTACGCTGTAAAAACATTGACAGAGCTACAGAACTTACTGCAATGTTACAAACCCTAAGCACCACATCTGGAAAAAATGGAACAGGGTGAATGCATGACTTCACTCATGCAGGCACTTCTACACCCCCTTCCGCTTCCCCCCAGTGCTTGACCATTACCCTGTCGTTCTCCGTTATGGTCAGCTAATGCAATGGGAGTGTATTGGTAAGCTAATACAATGGAGAGGTGTCCCTCTCTCAAATTAATCCTGTACCAAAGAGGCACTCTGGCTGGGGAGCTGAGGGCAGGGAAAATCCATGCATGGAAAAGCAGCATTATTTAAAGGCATGGAGTGCTGTGTGTTGGCATGCTTGGGCTGTGGCATAACAGCTCTGCTGAGAGGGAGCTAAAAATTGGCAAGACTCGTGTCTGAGGGTGGGGTCAGGCAGGAACCTGAGCAGAAGCAGGCATAATGTGTAGCACAGATTTGGTATGTTTCTATGTACCGCCCCCTCTCCCTCTACCTTTCATAGTTATTTAGGCTTGACAAATACTAATCCTCTAAATTGGGCTTAAAACTTGAAACATTGCTTCAGGTGCTTTGGCACTGAAGACCGTTCTAGGAGTCTGAGGAGTTCTTCCATGATTTTCCACGTTTCATAGGCCTAGGCTGTACCTGTTGTATAGGGCTTTGGCCATCTTTCTGTTGAATATTTAAGGACTGTTTGAAGAGGCGGCAGGTCAAGGGAGAGAATGTGTAAGAGCTGTACATTGCAGGTGTTTTACCAGGAATGGCAGGTCCAGATCTGCCCTGTGACCTTTCCCCATCTGGGGGAATTTTTGATGTGCAGTTGCTTCCTGAGTTATGCGGTGAAGGAGTTCATCCCTTGCCTGCACGCACCTCAGCCTCAACCGCAATTAGTTATAGCTGTGATGGAGGTTACACTTATGCTCCACTGGATGTATAGGGGAAGAGACTGTAGATGAAGGGCAGAAAAGAGCATCTTTCAGTCAAGCCCCCATTGCCTGTGTGTTCTCAAAACCTACAGAAATTCACTGACTAGAAGTCTAGACCCAAGTGGAAGTGGAGAGTGTAGACAGCCGCTTTCTCTTACCCATGTCCTTGCAGAACACGGTATCCAAACCTAATTGACAGAAAATCAGGAAACCAGCACCTTAGCTCTGCGTTTCCATTAAATCCAGATAGAACAGTTGCCCTATTAAAAAAAAAAAAAAGAGAGAAAAAAAAGTTCTTTGTGCCTGGGATAACTTGATATTAACACATCAATTTTTGCATTCCCATCCACTCTCCAGGTAGCCCCATTTAACTGGGGCTTATTTGCAATGACCTCTGGATAGCCTGAGATCATGCTGCCATCTTGGGATTTTATCCTTAGGAAGAGGACCTGTTAAGATTTCCTTTTCATTTATATAATTTTGTGTCCACAGAGTTGTAACATCTATTCGTACACCAGACCTTCACAAATGAGAATAATGTATTCCTTCAAGTAGGACATATTTAAAATGCAATAATCCTTAATAACTCAGACCCTATGTTAGGAATTGCCATAATGACTAATGAAGCATATGAAGTCTCATCACCCAGTTTGCGTCTGCGGTTCACGAGTACTATATCCAATTAAAAAAAATAATTAGTGTGCAAAAATGAGACTGATGTCAACCATCATACTAGGAAGGGAAACCTCTTAATTGGACAAAAATAAATGGCAATAATAAGGGTATGTACCAAGTAGAAAAGGAGGTGGATAAAAGAAAATAATTCTGAACCCACTTTTATAGTTCAATAAGGAAGATGCTTCCTAGGAGAGAAGGCAGGCCTGGCTTCTTCCAAGGAATTCTTTGCTTTGAACAAAATGCACAAACTGTGTTGGGCCTCACACTGAAGAAGCCCAATGTCAAGTTCTTCAGAAATTTCTGAGTTACAGAGCCAGGCACATATGCTGTCTCTTTCTGTCTTCCCTTGTCCTCCCATGAATCTGACCCTCCTTTAAAAGTCTGGCTTCAACAGGAAGACTAGATAAAGGTCTCATTCTAGAACAGCTTCTGGTATAAGAGCTGTGAGCCTTCTCAGGCTCAAAAGGAAATTGCACCCAGGTCTCTACTTGCCGTATGTAAGCTCTAGATACTGAGCTGGGATGCAAAAGGCATGAATCTCATCAGTCGTGATTTTGTATGAGTTGCCACTGTGCTTGTGCTTCACTCAATGCTGTCCACCCTTGCTAGACACATTAGGCCCAAAGACATCATCACATTGTAGACGGTATGTGGCTTTAGGTTGGAAATAACAATGAAGCTGTTCAGCTCAGCCTAGAACATTAGATATGTTATGAGTCTTCTAGAAAAAAAATTTAAAAGGCCACTCCAGACAATCAGGCATGTAAGCAATTAGGACAGGAAAAGTACAGTTCACTCTTAAGAGTTCAAAGCCTAAGTTCAGTATGGATTGAAACCTGGAAGTTTTAAGTTCCTTTGCAAAACCTGTGTGTCTATGCTTACAGGACATTGGTAGATGATAAAGTCATTTGTTACCTTAGCTATCTTGTGTTCTCAAAAACAGAAGTTCCTTTCAAGCACTTTAGGATGGAAACGGATCTTCACTTGTTAAAAAGTGAGTTGCAGGCACAGAGCCAAAATTTGCCTGTCAAACTTGTATGAGTACTGGATTTACTTGTATGGATGTAGACTAGGATTTGGCCAATGCAGTTTGTCCCCGTCCCAGGTGTTTTAAATGGCAATAACATGCTGTACTCTGGCTAGCCGTTAGTGCAAGGATTGAGGGTGTCTTGGCAGTAAGGTCAATAAAACGTAGTTGGAGTCAGTTCCTAGGCTTATAAAACCAGTCTTGCTGAGGCTTCGGCACTACTTTCACCTATGTGATTCATGCTTACATAGCCACCTGCAGCTATAATTACCTGGGTTAAGTGTGAGGCTCTCTGGGAACCTCTCTGAGGGCTCTTAGTAGCTCACTAATTTGTGCTACTCTAGGAATTGACTCAGACCTCATTTCCTCTTTCTCTGTGTGGAAGGACTTAGCCTGCTGACACATTTAACCCAGTCACCTCCAGCTATGCACACACGTCGGTTCTGTCCATTCAAGCATGGTGCCAAAGCAAGACTCCAATGTAGAATGGACTTCTTTTGCAAGACATAATAAAAGCTGCATGAGATGAGATGAGCTCATTTGAGCCACAGTTTTGGACATCTCAATACAAAATGAGTTCTCTGAGGAGGCATTAGAACTGCAGATACACTAGGGTGAAGACCTGTAAGCTGTGCAGCACAACTGACGTTGAACAGCTGGATTACTTATTCATCCATGCCTGGGAGGGTCAGCAGAAACTTCAGCACATCCACAAGGGAACAAAATCCTTCTGGTACTTTAGGAGAGGCTTTCCGTGATTCTCTTCACAACACACTAATGTGGAAGCCTTACTGCTGCTAAAGCAGATAGCTACTGAGACTGGAAGCTAGCTCTCTCACCTGAGTGCTTGGAGGGCTGTGGCTCAGCTATAGTCAGAAGCACGCAGACCATATGGTGCCCAGATGATGTATAATAGCATTTATTTACTGGCCTGGAGATCTGATGTTCCACCAGCTGGCAAAAGGAACAACTTCCCTCTAAACAACAGTTATCGACAGGTGCCAACGCTTGCATTTGCTCTTTTGTGATACCATGCGCATGTAACACAGCCAAGAGCTGCATGGAGGAGCTGTGCAGACAGTGTCACAGAATGATTATTAGCAACTTGATGACAACATAAGCCAAAATGCAAGATAAAACACAGCATGTAGTTAGCAAACAAGGTACAATTGTCTCCTTTTGTCATTAGGCTGTGGGATAAGAAAGGATGCGGCAGCCTTGGAATATTTTTGTTGCCACTTGTTATCTAGAACACTGCTAACAGAAAGCTGCTAAATCAGCCTAGCCAAAGCCAGAGGTGGAAATGATGTTCTGATGAATTAGAGAGGGCCCAGTGGAAGCTGTTCAAACATAGCTTTTGTCATCTCTACTGAATAAGTGCTTATTACTTTTATTATGGAAATGCCTTAAGACATGATTTTTTCACACACACACCCCCCCCCCACCCTGTTTTGCTAGACACTGTACAAACAGAGAGAGACCTACTCACCTGTCTGGAGCTCTGGGAGCATTGTGAGCATTGGCACAGACGTTGCTCTTCAGCCAGCTTTTTTCAGTGTAGGAAGAGGAAATGTGCTCAGCCTAATAGCAAAATATCTACTAAAGTTGACTCAGGAGTCTGTCTGTGTCTCTCCCAATAAAGACGTAGCTTATTTCAGGAGTCCAAACTACTTCTGACTATGGTTTACAGGACAGACTGGCTTTGCCCAAAGTTTATGTCTTAACTCCGCTCTTATTTATTACGTGGCTACAGTAATAGCATGTTGTATAAGATTATATGAAACAAGATTGTACTGTGCAAAGGGCCCCAATTTATTTAATCAATATGTCTCATGGTATCTGGATGATTACATACAAAATGCCAGGGGCAAAAAAGCAATAAAAGCAACAAGACACTAGAAGTATTGTTCAAATAGCTGTGTAATAATCTTAAGCAATTTAATTTTCTGTGTTGAAAGTTAATTACTTACTTTAGGGAAAGAGCAATTTAATGTCTTCAGTCAACTAAGTGGCTAAGATTCATTACAAGGAACCCATATTACAAATACGTTCATGCCACATTGCTTTTATTTCCAGGGTTAAAACTTCTCGCCCCCTACCCCCAACCAACTTCTGTTCTAAATAGATTTTATACAGTCCTTTTCGCCATAGCTTCTGGGAACAAAAGCTTGAAACAAACCTTTGTGGTCTGTGTAAGAACATGCCCAGATATCACAGCTGTCTGATATCAGCCGCATATAGCAGAGAAATGCAAGGAGATTCACAAAATGAAAATTTCCACTGCCACAGAGATAAAATGGGGCAAACTGTATAGGAAAGTCATTAATGTAATATTGATCAGAGGCTGAAACTCAAGCAAACTGTACCTTTAAAAAAAAAAAAAAAAGCCCCAAAACTAGGAACAGCAGAGTCAGGAAATGAGCCAGAATTACGTATTGGCATGTAAAGGTAAATACTGGAAACTCGGATAATGTTGCTGAAATGGCCTTTTTAGGTGAGCCTCACTGAATTCAGTACAATTTCCCTGTAGAAGGAAAGCCTGTGAATAGGCTTAAGGGAGGCATGGAGGGATTGGAAGGAGAAGAAATAACTAAAATAAACACACCCTAACCTGTTCATAATAACAGCATCTCCCGAATGTTTTCCTTGCTTTTATAGTCACTTTAAAAACCACCAGTAGGTTACAAAAACATTCCTGCAAAGGGTGTGTGTGAACACTAAATCTGTCATAGGTAAGAACAATCCAGAATCAGTCACATAGGTGTAAAGTACCCTTCGAGTCTGGAAAGTGGTTGTGAAAATAAGCAGCCAGCACCCCTTTGTTTGATATTTGCTCTTTCATAGCAATACTTGAGATCAGTGGTGGAAGAGGCATAATTACCAGCCCTGAAAACCTGGCATAGGGTAAGATGTTCCAGGCATCACTAGTATGAACATCAGACAAAACAGTCTCCTGTTTTCCTAGCACACTTACCTACTGCCCTCAGATGACAGTTTTGTCATGTGTTGCCCTGTTGCTGTGCAGCCAGAGATGTGCACAGGAATCTGATTTGCGCTTTCAGCCAAGAGCCTGAAATGTCTGAGGTACTGACATCCCATTTAGATACTGCCAGCATTTTCAAAGCAGCCACTGAATTACTCCTTAATCCTGGAGGTGCTTGAATTTTTACTCATCAAAATTTGCGAAGCCTGCCTTACAGCTTATTAGCTGCTTTGAATCTTATCTCAAGGTGAGGCCCAAGGTGTGGTACACAAAGTAGGGAAGGGAATGCCTTTCTTGCTTGAGGGCCTCAACCCTTAGGCATGTGTAAAGCTTGTAACAGAAGGGGTAGATGCAGGCCCCTGACATGTGGAAGGCATTTAAGTGCTTGCATAAAGGACAGGAGCAGCAGGAGAGAGAGTGAAACGTCAAATATGAAACAGAACCCTGGAAGAGCTGCTGTGGGTTGCCAAAGTAAGGGGCTGCCGAAAGAGTTGACTAGGCATTGGGGTCCAGCCTTTGGAGAAGGCTGACTACTGGGATCTCAACTAGAGAGTCATCTCTCTCATCAGCTGCATCAGGAAATACTTCAGTGCCTCAGCCCCTATGTTCCCTCCTCTTTCTGGTATTTTAATCTTCATTAGTTTAGATGGCTACTGAGTTACCCAAATTCTGTGTCCGGAGCTTGGGGCAGAAAATTTCAGGGGCAGCAGGCTGCATGCATTGCAACAGGAACAGAGTAAAACCAAGTACTTCCAACAAGCCTCATCACTGTCTTCCGACTGCTGTCCCATCCACATTGCAGCTTGCTTCCAAATTCTGCTATAGCTGCTGCCAGGTGAGGTTTCTGTTAATCGCACAGTTATAACTAGCACTTCATGGCAACAGTTTATCCTCCTCTTTGGGGGTTCAGGTAGCCCATAGTCATCTTCCAGTAAGTGAATCAGAGTTCTGCATTTTTGCAGTGTATTCCTTACTCATCCTTTTGTACAAGTTTGATGACTCCTTCTTCCTCTTAGGTCCGTATATGGTAGGACATTGCCAAATACAGTTGTAACAGTGCTGCTGTTCTCTGCCTCACCTAGGCAAAGAGGCCGTGGAATAGATGGATGTGCTAAAAAGCACCAATAGCAAACACCAGCAAGACAGATGCAGTTTGCATACCTACACTTATTACAGCAGAGAAACTAGTTGTTGTTAGTTAAATTCCAAGATTATGTTCAATTAGTTACAAAAGAAGTCAAAGTCTGAAAGAAAGGTTGTCTTCTGACAATTGAAAATTGCATTGCCACCTTTTTATTTTTTTTTTTTTATTAGCAGAGGAGGAGGGCAGGCAAAGTAGAAGGGTTTAGATTCATAGCCAAGTTCCCGTTTGCCAACAGGATAGCAATAACAGTGTTATAACTTGTGTTTTGCACAACAGGTTCTAATAAATATACAATACCTTGTCCCCTGAATCAGTAAAAGAAACAGGCAAGCACTAAGTGCAAGTAATTTTGTTCCATTTAATTCTCTTCCAAAAATATACCGCAAAGTTCAGGAGCTTATCTTGCTAACCTGAAACTTGTCAACTCCCCTTTTAACCGACTCCAGCCCTATAACTTTGAAGCTTGCTAGGGCTGTGGGGCATGGAGCTGAGCAGATTTCTCAGGAAATCTGGTGTGTGTGTGGGGGGGGCAGCCTGCAATGATTGTGGTCTCACTGTAGCTTTTTGCAACCGTTTCCAATGTCACAGTGACCTGCAGTTGTTTGAAAAGGAAGTTTCCAGCTGCAAGTATCTTTAATTCACAACTCTTACCTACTCACTGAAAGAAGCCTGTTGGGACTGGTATGCATCCCTATTAAAGTTGTGTGAACGCTTTTTTATCTATTTTTAAATACTCAGTTTACATGACACTTCTGATCTTGTGATGATTACACAGGAACTCTAGTTAGGTTTGCCTCTCACAGCTAATGAGTGCTACTAAAACAGTTTTTATACTTAAGCTATGGGATGCGTAGAGTGGAACTAGAGATGAGTCAGCAGTTACCTAAGGTTATCTGAATAGCAATATAAACCATGCCTGCTGCTAGGAAACAGTCCACAAAGGTCACGCCAAGTGCCTAGTATTTAGACACTACCACCCTGGTGATATGAATTCTCTTAAGACTCCTGCGTTTTTTAGACCAAGCATCATTCTATTTGACATTTGGCTGTTGTCGTATTAAATGCTCGCTACTTGGTACCGGGATGACAGGGAAGAATGCTTGACATTTATTGGTACTATTCACAGTGAGGCATGCCTGCCAGATTGACAGATGCTGCTTTCTCCCCATCTAGGGGAGTTAGGCACTAAAATTAGTAACTATTAAAACAAGCGTACTGAGTAAGGATCTGCTGAATCTCATCAACAAGAAATACTGAAGAGAAGGTAAGGAGTCACGACTTCTCTTTCTACAGGAGTTAGGGTTGTAATTCACAAGTAGGGACAGCACAGCTTACAAAATGACTGCCCCCGGTATCGTTGCTGAAGGATAATCAGGTGCTGAGCCACAGCAGCTTACAGCGCCCAACGTCAAAGCAGAGTAAGTGCAGTAACAACCTTTACAAGCTATTACCTACACTGACGGGGAGCGTGTGTGGGGGGCGTTAGGCCAGATACAGGATGTGCGAGACAGTTCCCCAGTGAGGCACTGCTTCTCACAAACAGTCCTGGAGAGGAAACGGTTTATAAGCTAAAACTCATTTAGGGTTCAGCTCTGTTGCCCCCGCAACCACAGGAAACAAGCATACCAGCCCCACTCGTGAATCATAGCTTTTGGGAACTTCACCTTGAAAAGCAGGAAAGTCTTTCTTCAGGTAGAATTGATCTCTTTAATCCCTTCTGCTGGGATCATTGCCTAAGCACCTTCATTTGCCAGAAAAGAAAAAAAAAAGGCACAATAAGAAACACAGCTGCTTGTGATGGTTCCACCCTCCCTTATTCAATTGTTCAGTGGTTTAACATTCAGCCTGAATGTTGCAGACCTACTTTTAATTCTCTCTTCTAGCTGAGAGGATTCAAGGCCACATTGTTCCAGCCCTCCACTCAAGTGACCTAGCTACAAAACAACTGAATTAATAAAAAACAAAATAAAAGGAGAAAGACATCCCACATAAACGCCTTCATGTGCTGCTGACCCACTTCAGTAAGAACACTTGGAGATTCTGCGTGGCTCTTACTGAGACCGATTTTGCCAGGACTGAGAACTGCAGTAACTCTATAAAACCAGTGCTGCTTGCAGACAGACACAGGCTTTAAGGCACCTTCTGCATCAGAGGTGAGCGGGGGTTTAAAATTTCTTTGCAAGAGAAATCCTAGGCCTCTGAATTACCCACCAAAAGTCCGTTTTTTATCAGTCTCTCTGACATGCTTGTTTCACAGCATTAAATGCCATTAAACTTGAGGGAGTAAAACAAAGATTCTCCCAAAGGCAAGGCTAAGAACAATAGCATTAGCAAATTACAGTCCGTCATCACAAGACCAAACAGCATATAGGCGTTGCTATACAGCAACATACAGCCCTGGCCCATAAGCAAGAACTGGGGTTTAACAATTGGCATTTACTGCTATAGATAAATACCAGCTGCCGCACTCCGAGCCTCAACAGTTCAGTTTATATCACAGGTTTTAGTCTTTCATATGTAAACAACGTTATGCAAACATATAAATTTGAATTTGGGGTAGTTTTTCAAAGCTACTCTTACAAAACAACATGAGCGCTGACTGAGATACTGAGCAATGAAATGCACGAGTGGTGTGTCTGGTTTGAGTTACAAGGAAGGCCTTAAGTCCTTTTGAAACCCAACCTTTTTCAAACATACACCACGTGTGTGTTTCTACATACATGACTGTAACAACGGCTCGCAGATACCTCTTTTTACTCTCTTCTGTAATGAATGAATTTGATTAAAGAACCAAAATTCAGTGCATACAAAAGCTGCAGTTTGAAAAATCCCGACAGCGTTGGTCCTTGTTGTGGCAGGAGCAGAGCTTCTGTGGGAACTGACCGCATTTTCCTCTGTGTGCTCTTCGGGACTCAAAAAAAACAACGAAAAAATTGTGTCGTGAGCCATTTGCCCTTCAGCTAAGTTAGTGCTAGGAGCTGTAATGCCACCTACTGATGGCTCTGGATACTGGCCTCAAGTTCCCGGCCCGCTCCCTTCAAAGGACAGCCAGGCGGCCACCGCAGGCGTGCCTGTGGTGCGGAGGGAAGGAGGAGGCTGTCCTCAGCTGGTGGGCTGCTGAGGACCTGGCCGACTTCGCCTCCTTCGGACACGGCAAAATGGGTTTCACCGATAGTTCACAAAAGTTCTTTTTCGAGTTTTTGTCTCTGCCCCCTCTAAATGTAAGTATTTTCAGCAAAAAAGCACCCCGAGAGAAAACTTGGTTTTGAAGCAATTGTATTTCTTCTTCTGTCTTCTCTGAAGCGTTTTGAACCCTTTCCCCCCTTCTCTGTTTTTCAGCATCTTCCATACTCTTCTTACAGGCCTACTTTAGCATCCCGTGAGCCGTTATGTGCTCGCACAGTTCCCATTCTTTTGCAGAGCTAACTGGGACTGAAGTAGAGCAGAAGCTTCAGATGTTTTTCTGACAGGTACCAGTAAGCGATTTTTATGGCATTGTCCTTCTCAAAGGACAACAGTCCTGGTAGGTTACTCATGAAAGAACAGTGTATTTCTAAAACAAATAATCACTGTCCTCTAATGAAATTTGTTAAAAGTTCAGTTCGCAATAGCAGCCGACCAAGAAACAGTAAAACGCTCTCAGCCAAATGACATTTCTTAATTTTGTAACCTAAATTCTTAAGGGATAACAATGTAATTCCTAGAAGTGACAGAAGCAGCTCTAATCACCTGTTCTCTCAACACCAAAAAACAGAACCACAAGTATTCAGATTCTGGCAAAGTTGCTTTCAGAGTACTGTAGCAAATCTGCTATGCATTCTATACCACAAGAACTAGAGGATATAATTATGAGAAATGGAACAAAAAGGAATGCCTCCTTCTCACACACCCAAAGCACCACTCTCAGCAGAAGCTTTTAAAAATATATTGTATATTGTTTCATTTGGAAAGCAAGAATAATATTTTCAGACAGAAAACAAAAAGGACAGAGGCAGCATACCTTCCTTCTTCATCCAGCCCCATTCTCACTGTGCTTCGAAAAAAGATGGGAAGAGAAAAGAAAGAACAAAATAAATGGTTGCAATGAAATGTAATGAATTCTGCATCATCAGTTCTTCAGATCTGGTAAGAGGCGTCACTCAAGCATTCTACTCACACACAGTATCTTTTTTTAAGCAAACACTAGGATTTATCATGTAAGTTTTTAAAAAGCACTATTAATATTGTACTCAGTGTCAAGAAATGGAGGCGCTAAGGTGGTAAAATACCCCCTCAATTACATCCATAAGATTTAAAATGTTTAATGTGCAAATCTTGGACAGAAATCATTAATTCACAATGTACTAACATTTGAAGGATGGGAATTTCTTCATTGTGTATGCTCACAGTCGTAAGTGAAGTACTCAGTTGCTGAAGTACAAACATCACTATGCTTAAGTGACTTATGCTTCATTTTTAAGGCAAAAATAGGTAACAACATGACTGCATACAGTTGCAAAAATATTTACAGATATGATTAGATAAAGAGTCCACTTCTAGCATGAAAATTTTAATGATGTACTTAATACAGCAGTGTTTTACTTGAAAAGTTACCATTAAAAATGTAAAATCAATCTAGCTAGGATAAGTAGCACTGACATTTTCACCAGGGCCTCTACACTCACGGATCTTTGTCCCTAAACCTCTATCACTGTAAGCTGTCCTCTCTCCCTGCCCATTTCTAGTCTTATGACAAAGGTGCAGGTGTGCCTGAGCAGCCCCAGAGTCCACAGAGGAAAAAGCTGGAATGCTAACAATGTATGCAAAAGGTCCCAACAAGAAAAAAAAGAAAAAACAGATCCTGAGAAATAAAATTAATGGGGAGAAAAAAAAGCTGTCTGCAGGTATCCAGGGATTTGCTCAGTCATCCTTGTCTTTTGCTCCATGTTTCAGGATGCGCGTGAATTCAATGTAGTTGAAATTCCCCTTTTTGTCGATGGGTGCCTCTCTGTACAGCTCATCTACCTCTTCATCTGTGAACCTGTCTCCCATTGTCGTCAGCAGCTCTCGCAGGTAGTCCTCCTGGATGAACCCTAGAATGAGACATACAGAGAGAAACACAACAGGGAAGCCGTTTCTTAGCCAAAAGCAGCAAGACAGACATACCAACAGGCATGCAATTAACTGATACAGCATGTAATATACACATTTGCACTAAGAGCCCAAAATACCTTCTTAATTGAATTCTAAAGAAATTCCTTGAATGCAAGGGAGAGGGTAGTTTGATGCATTTCATACAGATTTTTGAAAAGAGGGCCTCATCTGCTGTGATCTAGTAACACCTATTTCCATCTACTGATCTTCAACAGCTCAAAGTGGAAAAACAAGTTCCTGTCACTGCTAGTCTTCATTGCACAAGCTGTTCTCTTAATTGAATTCTATTTTTCTTGACTTAATTAGATATATTTGTGCATCCTCTATAAACTAGTTTCCTCTGGGGACTAAATAACCACTGGCTGGCTCTTCACTGCTGCACAATACTGTTGCTGGAGGCGGTTTACGTGGATACAGGGAACTGCTGGCACGCGTCCAGGGAAAGAGTTTGTAACAGAAAAGACTTTCAGACAGGATTGAGCAAGTTAACTCAGGAGGGAGGAAGAATGTTTACTGTGGAGAGGTAGAAGTGGAGAGGCTAGTCAAAAAAAGGTAGGATATATTAAGTTATTTATTTTATGCTAAAATATTACCAGAAGATATTGGAGGAAATTAACAAAGATATAAAAATGAGCAGTTGCTAAGTCTGTTCTGTTAATTCAGTTTCAATAGATGGGCAGAACCACCAGTTGCCAAATAATTCCAGGAAAGTTCAGAGATTAAAAAAGGAATGCGCATAACAAATGGTAGACGGAAGAATGCAGAAACTGCTTAATGTTGAAATATGACCTACCATACTTTTAAATGCACAATAGTTGCTTCATTTGAGAAAGAAATTGGTTATTGAACTGTTACTGATATTTCTCCAGCTAAAGAACAGAGGAGGCAGAAGTATGTTCCAAAAAAAAGATATGTAAACTGTGCAGAACAACTGGAAATCATATGTAGACACCCGCATCAACTGAAGTAATTCAGTTGTGATTTAAATGTGATTTTAAAAATGTGATTTAAAAATGTAATTTAAGAATGTGATTTTAAAAAAAAAAGTTCTGCTTTGGAAAGAGAGTTGAATAACTTAAGCAAACAGAGTTCATTAGAGAGACAAAGCCAAACAGGGAATCAGGGGACCAAAAGGCAGTCAATGAGCATGAAAAATTATCATGGGGTTGGTTTATGCTGCAGGGAAGGGAAAAAAAAAACGTGTTTCAACATACACTATATAATTAAAACAGCATCATATCCCAGTGCAGAGAAGCCCTTGGCTACTGACTCCAAATGAAGAAGCCTAACAGCAATGTTCCACTTTAAAAAACGGGGAAAATGCTCAGTTAGCCAGGCCCATCTTAATCAGGTCAAATTTTGGAATCGTCTCTCTGCAGATGTGCGTAAAGGAGGGGAAAAAACAGCTAAACAGATTAGGCGCTCTATTTCTGCAGTCCTACAGAGACCAAGTAGTGATGAGAGATGACATAAGGATTCGTCTTCAAAGAATGCAAGGCCTTTGGTGCTGCAAGTTTAGCCTCAAGGACTTAATTGCTTCTGTCTGAACAGCTAGGTGTTTAAACACTGAACTAGGTTGCCAGACTAGGAATACACTAAGAGTTTTAGCAGCACCAAATTGTAAAGCAAACAGTACTCCCACTCTCCCTCACACACAGCTTCAATGTAGATGGGGCGTAACAAATTAATGAAGCAAAATTTAAGATTCAGCCTGTGGCAGACAGCACAAAACAGATGACAATGCAGGATCAAAGAGCAGACAAAAGATATACCAAATGCAGACAGATATAACTTTTCTACTAATTTCATAGTACTACATACGATAGTAATGCTGAAGCAATATACCCAACTAGATTGGCAATATAGGAAATGTAAGTAAAAACAAACAAGTACAACTACCTTATCCTCATCAAAAGAATCTGATTTGTATTATTCTCTTTCAGAAGAATACACTGATGTAGAGCTAGAAAATCATGCCCATAACACACACACACGTGGAGATTATGAAGTGAAAAAAAAAAAAAGAAAAAGGTTTGACATAGCTGGAAATGCTTTTGTTCTTCTTTAAAAGGAACAAACTGATCAGAAGCCAAATCTGACAATAAAATTAATAAAAGGCAAACATAACATGGGTTCTACAAATACACCACACGTTATTTTGAAGACTGCATTTTGACTATTATGAATCACAAATCAATAAAACAGCACAACTATCTAACATGTTTCCTGGTTAAAATTTGAGGATGGCATAAGACACAAAAGAGACTGTGGGACCATTATCCTCAAATCATGCTAGCACTAGACTAAAACATTTACCACACAGAGTTGCAAGATAATAAAATCAATCTTATCAGTACATGGGGGCCTGAACTAGTAACTTATTGTTTACATAGATGTATAAGGTTACTGTTCAAAAGAACTGGTAGCACAATCATTTTCTTTATATCGTAATTCACAGGCTCTTGTCTTGGAGCACACAAAAAACCCTTGTAGCACAGTCAGACTACCTGTGGAGAGAAAATAATTAACCTACTAACAGAACTTCCTTCTCTAGGAGATGGTAAAGAGATTTCCCTTGAGAGGGAGGAAGTCAATTAACATTTGAAAAGGCCTTACCAACAGAAAGCCTGTTTACCTACACCTCAGCAGGAAGGGGATGCTCTTTGAAAAGGCAAAAGGTGCTAAAAATACACAGACTGAAAATAGCTGTTTGAAATGGAGTAATATCCTTTGAAAGGTTCAGAGCACATAACCACAGGTTAGACTGAAATACTGTGGTGGACAGTTGTGAGGAAAGTTACAGGTGCAGTGACATCTCTAGTGCAGAGGCTGCATAATTTCGGCAGGCACTAGTAAGACAAGTTCACAACCTGTCAAAGCGCTGATATTCAGTAATTCTGCAGAATTGCCCTAAGGATTCATCCCTGGTTGCTACACACTTCTCCAGAATCTTAACCTACATGAATAAATAAATAAAAGCATAAACTCTAACCTCAAGATTACAGGTGCAACCTTGAAAGTCTGATATAGTAAAACTGAGCTCTGCATTTTCCTCTTTGCCCCCATCTTGCTATGCAAGTCACTCCAATCTGTCATTTCTGCCTTCTAGACCCCACCCGGTTTTTATCTTTAGATCATTAAGGCTACAGCCCTTCCTGCAACCTGAAAACAAACTGAGCTGCCGGTGAGGGCGTGACACATGCCATTTGTCATCAGAGCCATAACATACACTAGGCAAGATGAGGGTTCAAAAGAGTTTATGTAGTCTGGACAGCCTGTCTTGAAATATTAAAAACATCAAAGAATTCAGATCCATCTCAGATCTACTGCTGGGGGAGGACAAACTCGGTTGTATTACAGATTTCACATCCGTTACCTTTTCAATGGCATAGAAAATCACATATTACCACTTTGAATTCCTCATCTTCTTAGATCAAAGGCATCTTATTTTGCACTTTGAGGAACATACACGCTGCCCAGTTAAAACACTCTTCTTCAAAGCCTCACGGAAGAACATTACTACTAGTCCTCAGTACTCACACAGAACAGCCAGTTTTTACTCTCACTCAGTAATAAGTTGAATGCTCATTACTTGGTAGAATATGCCATCTAGAAGGATTACTGTGTCATACATCATTTGTAAAGGTGCAAAAATCAGCTTACTAGTTAGAAACCCAAACAAACAACATAAAAGTACCCTCCCCGCCCCCGCACGGAGTGGCTGAGTTTCACCCACATACCTGTTGCTTCTTCATCAAAGCAAGCAAAAGCATTCCTGATTACATCTTCCGGATCGGTGCCATTTAACTTCTCACCAAACATTGTGAGGAACATTGTGAAGTTTATGGGGCCTGGAGCCTCATTCATCATGGCATCTAGGTATTCATCTGTTGGATTCTTTCCTACAAATACAGGGATTCATATTTAGTTTAGCTTTCAAACTAAAAGAAAAAGTAATCTGAATAGCATCATACAAACTGAGACACCTCTCATAACCTCTCCCAAACTCAATATTTTAACTTGAACAGCACAAATTTACTTGGCAACTGTAAACAGAAAAGTGACATTACCGAGGGAGGCGAGCATATCGTGCAAGTCCTCTTTGTCAATGAAGCCATCCCTGTTCTGGTCGATCATGTTGAAGGCCTCCTTGAATTCTTGAATCTGCGACTGATCAAACATTGCAAATACATTGGAAGTGGCACGCTGAGGGCGCTTCTTGGTGGCCTTCGTCTTTGCCTTTTTGCTAGACATGTTGATTTTTGGACACTAGGGAAAGAAGTAAATACAGTACATATAATAAGATCAGAGTTAGGACTTAAAAAAAACTGTACTAAGGTTTAATGTTAAAGTTCACAGATAGAAAACACCTCCAACACACTTCCATTTTCCTCTCAACAGAACATATTTCCCTAATCAAGAAGGGAAACAGAGAAGCAGAAAATAAGTGAAAGATAGACTCCTAAATAAAAAAAGTCATCAAAAGAAGACGGAAGCTAAACTTGAATTTCAGTCTTCAAAGGGACAGCTTTTGTCTGGGATCCCTTCTTGATACAGGAGCCTGCAAGGAGGGAACTTGGACTGGTTGCAAGTCTAAAAGAGCAAGGCGAGGTTTTGAGAACTGTCATTAAGCCTGTAAAAGAGCTCTGTATGCATATAGATATAGGATAACTGTCTGCAATATTAGGTAGTAGGGGAAGGAGAAACACAACTCAGTTCACCTGAACAAACTCTGAAGTGCCTATACTTGACACCTGACAGGGGTAAGTAATTGCTGTTTTGTATAATGACAGGTCTCTGTCCTTGCCTTGCCTTCCATTATTTAAAACACCCTAAAACTAGGAGAAAACTGTGCAAGCAATATTTCGCTCATATCAATAAGTTCAGCCTGACCTCCATTTACTTTTATGCATTTAATTTTACCTGAAATATACTACAGGTCTGCCATACCTAAAAGCTGACTTCTGCTGCCTACTCCTTTAAGCAAAAAGGGAAAGCAACCAACTCACACTGCTTTTGCTCATCTCCCTAGAAAAACTGCTCAGAAAATGCATCTTCAACTGTAACACTCAGGCTAACTGAGCCTGGGTCTGAACAATGCAGAGCAATGGCCACGCTTTGGTCCATGTCATTGCTACCGCTGTCATTTAAGTTACCTGTTCCTAAGCCTGCTAAGGTTTACATCATACGATGCTGCGGAGCAAGCTTTAAGATTTTATAAAATGAACCGGGGGAGACTGCATTTGTCCTTTAAGGTAGGTGGGAGGGATGGATGGGGGGAACCTACATGCAGCCCCTTTCAGCTTTAACCACAGAAGGCTGTGACCTGAAAACAACCTGGCAGCCACCCCTTGCCTTAAGCGTGGACGTGTGGGGAGAATCAAGCTCGGCTCTCCAGCGAGCACAGCACTGAGAAATTTTTTTTTTTTTAATTATTATGTTTTATTTTTTGGCCCCGGAGGAAGGCAGATCTCTCTTCAAAAGCGGCATCCCGCCCTAGGCTTCAAGGGCGCAGAGTCGAAGGGCTCTTCCCCTCCCCATGAAGAGATGGCGCCGGGGGGGGCCCCTTCGACCTCGCCGCCGGTTGAGGCTGAGGCTCCGGCAGCCACGGACGTGGCTGCCGGAGCCTCAGCCTCAACCGGCGGCGAGGGCGGGGAGATGGGACGCCCCGGCGCCATCGCTTCTCCTCAGCAGCAGCTGCCCCAACGGCTGCCGCCAACGGTCGCTGGTTCGAACGCGTCTCCCAACGGCCACTGTCTCCACAGCTCGTTCCCGCCCCCAAACACCTCCCCACCGGCAGCACCCGGACCCTCCCAACCTCACCCCAACGGTGGCTGCGGGGACCCGGTACGAGACAGATGCGGAACGGAGGAAACGGCACCAGCAGCTCCGCTGCTTCCCGGAGAAACCATCGCCTTCCTGAGAGGCGGGTGGGGACGAGCGGCGGGCCGGCACCGGGTGGCGGCGGGAGAAGCGGCGGAGGGCAACGAAACGACTGCGAGGCCTTTCCCCTTAGCGATCGCAGCTCCCCTCTCCTCGGGGAGGCTGGCTCAGAACGTCCCCGCAACCGCTTCTCCCCCCGGCTCCGGCAGCGTTGGCGCAGCCCGGGGGAAGTCGCCGCCGCTGCCGGTGCTCGGTCCTCGGCGCCGCCTGCAGGTGCCAGGCGGCGGGGAAGGGAGGGGGGGGGGGGAGCCCCGCTGGCCGCTGCCGCTGCCGCCGCCGCTCCGGGGGCGGGCCCTGAGGCTGGGGGGGCTGGGCGGGGAAGAGCCCAGAAAGTTGACGAGGAAGGATAAATCCGAGCCGCCTTAAAAACGCGCGTCTGAGGCCAGGAGTACACGGGGCAGCTCCGGGCCGGGGGTCGCCGCCTTCAGGCGGGCGCCGGCACCCGATCTGGGCTGCGGGACGCTCCGCTCCGAGCTCTTGTTTTGAGAAGTGCAAACGTAGTTCTGGAGGGCTTCTTCGGGTCAGCGAGTTCTTCCCGTGTGCTTATCTTTTATGTATCACGTTGAAGATGGAGCTTCGGTCCGTGTTCCTGAAAGCCTCAGCCGGCGACCGCGGAGTTAACAGGTTCATGGTATCATAGCAGTGAGGTAAATGAAGCCGGATCATTTGGTAACATACTGCCTGCAGTAAGTGTAAGGTGTTATCCTTACATTGAGTCTTCCGCATGTTTCGCTTAAGGGATCAGAAAATTCTAGTTTGCATCTTTAAGTCTTCTAAATGAGTACTCCCGCAGGAACAAGACTTAACACCTCTCGCAGCCATCGATTACAAGACCCCTTGGAGGATTTATTCTTGCTTATATGAAAACAGTACAAAGGATAACACTAATTTTTTTTGCTTTCTTCATTTACTGATGTAGCATCTCAAAGAAATTGAGGTACAAGCTCTTTTTAGTGCTCCCCCGTGGATGGGATCTGAAATTACTTCAGAAGCAGTTTGTTTTTAGCCCATGACCGCTTCTGCTTTTTTGAAATTTTTCTGAACAGAATGCTTATTCACCTTTTGCATATTGAAGTCCCATATAAGTCACTTGGGCTTCAAGAAGCTGTGGTTTAGTACCCAGAAAGATTCTGAAATATTGTAAGATGGAAAAGCTGCACTGTCAGTTCATTGTTCTTTTAACTCCTTTCCTACCTGTTACCAGTTTTGTTGGTATACAATCAGTATCTTGGTGAATAATAACTCTTAAGGAGGAAAGGAAAAAATAGATGAACAGGCTTTTGCTGAAATTACCAATTATATTTAAAAATGTAAATGGATTACCTTTAGGCACTGTACATACCAAAGTTAATATATAATCTAGAAGTTGCAGTCCCAAATTTGAAGGGAGACACTTCAGTTGCTAAAAGGCCCAGCTTTCTTTCCCTGCCCTCCCCTCAAACCAGAAGAGTTACTTCATGAGGTCTGAGAATTTGACCTAATTAGCTTATAAGAATACTTTCCCAATTAATTTTAATATCACTCGTCTAAAATTTGCCTCGAAATGCAAGGGAAAAAATATTAAACTTTGATGAATTGAGAGCATGCTCATGGAAAAAGTATTGGGGAAAAATCCTCTGTACTTACTAGACATGGCGCGTAGTTTCAGGATAATTATATGCAAAGTGTGAGGGGGCAGAAAAGTAGTAGAGACATCAAGATAGTAATAGAATTATTAAAATACTCCGTGATAATCTTCAACAACCGAATTGTGTGTTGAAATTTAATTACAAAAAGGGTTATTTGATATCTTAACGTAAAATCGTTTCA
The DNA here is from genome assembly GCF_034638445.1 of Ciconia boyciana. Taxonomy (NCBI): domain Eukaryota; kingdom Metazoa; phylum Chordata; class Aves; order Ciconiiformes; family Ciconiidae; genus Ciconia; species Ciconia boyciana. The sequence continues at coordinate 54,488,754 of NC_132935.1, read as the reverse complement.
TCATTTACTTTGAATTGAACCAGTGCTGCAAACATACTACTGTATATTGTATTGTTTTTCATGCTATTAAAGAGGTGTTATATGAAACCTGTCAACGTGTATGTTATTCCCAGTGTTTAACTTTCAAAGATGTGAGAATAGGTACAGTAATATTACTCGCCCAGTATGAGATCAGTTGCTAGTGATGAAGTTGTCTGTCTCTGTCTGTCTCTCTTAAAGCTTTTGTCTCTAATCAGTCGCATCAGAATGGAATGAGAAGCAGTTGTTAAATGAGACCGTCTTCTGTGCGATGTAAATCTAGATAATGCTTTTACAAATGGTTCGATTTTACTTGATTCCAGCATTTGTGATACCACTAAAGAAATTTAAAGGGGAAAAAAGGGATTCGTTTCGCCTCCTATAATATTTGGAGAATACTTTTTTACTCATTGACATAAATCTTAAAAAGAAAAGGAAAAACAAGTAGAGGTCTTTTTTTGTGAATGCATTAGCTTGTGCTTCAGCTCTTAAATAAGAAGATCTGTTGTGATGATCTCTCAGGTGACCAGGGCTCTGTTTCTGCCGTTTAAATCTCCCTCTGGAGAGGATGCTGCTTGAGGATGGTGCCTGTGAGCTGCCCGCAGCCCTGAACAGTGCTTAGTTGCCCGTGACTGTGCATCCCTGGCTGTTGCTGGAGAACAGCGTGGCTGTAATCCCGTTTCCTGCCGCCCTACAGGCTGGTTCCGAGAGTGCCTGATGCACGGGCTGTTTCTGGAGTGTGCGGGCTCCTTGCTGGGTGCGCAGGCTCCTCTGCGCTCTGATGGTGCTCCCTGACTGCACAGGGAGCTGTGCTTCCAGACCACTGTCTGAGGGGACAGCAGGCCTGCTCCTGAAGGCGGCCTTGGGGCTCTTGAAAGATCACTCCAGGCACATCCTCGGGAGAGCACTTGGTGCTGGACCGAGAAATAGTGCCACCTACTGATGGGCTTCAGTTTTACACCGCGTTTGGTTTTGTGGGCTGGAGGAAAATGTTTGCGCTACCACATCCAAGAATGTATGCCAAAAATTTGTTTATTTCTCACTACCGCATGATTTCCTGCATAAGCCATGCAGAATGGGAATTCATTTATCCCGTCTGAAAACATGATTTTTTCTTTTAAGCGCTGAGCTCTTAACTCCTTCAGTTTTCTTCTTTCTACTATTTTTTCCTTCATTACTCCCACCTTCTTTCTCGTTTATGTCAGTCTTGTTTGAGAAAAAACCCTTTTAAGCAAAATGTGTAAAATTTTCGTGTCCTTTCCATCTAAAATCCTCAAGTACTTTGGTGCTGTTGAAATGTTTTCCTAGGCTTGCTTTCTTTGGATTGTCTAAAAGCCTTCAAAATGATCTGTTTCATACTTAAGTTCTAAGGCTGTTACAGACAGCAAGCAATTTACAGTAATCCTTTTCCCTCCTTTCATTTAACTGTCTCCATTTCCCCGCCTCTGCTGAGTTATGATGACAGTGCAAATATTTGTGATTAACTTGGTTGCTTAACAAAGCAGAATCAGTCTTTGTCATATAACATTTCTTTATGAATCTAATTAATGTGGGAGGAACAGCTGCACTGGCTCACAGTAAAAGCCTGCCTAGCCCGGTGTGCCCTAGCTGTAAAGAGATGCGTATTCTGGATGTGGAAGGCAGGGAGCAAAGTCTTGGCCGTGCTTTGGTGAGCTGCCATTCCCATGGACTGTGTCTGCACTGCCTGCTCCCCAAAGGCAACTGCACTGAGCGAGTGGGAGCCAGGGGACTGGCCTACTTGTTTGCAGTCATGGCGTACCCCTTGCTCGCTGCAAGGCCAGAAAAAAATACCAGGCTCATCCCCAGCGGCTGCATTTAGCCATACACAACAGCGAGGAGCAGAGCAGGCCTGTCAGGATTGCTCAGGCTGGAGTTTTGCTCAACGTTCAGATCTTGCTGCCTCCTAAGAAGGTGAGAACCATGAAGCTGCGGTTAAGTGACATTGTCCAAGTCTCGCCCTGAGTTTTCATCAAGTCAGAATTGGCTCATAAAGTGGGGAAGGGGAAGCCCAGCAGGGGTGTCCTCTTCCTGCTTCTTGCATTTCTAGGTGGAGCTCCACTGGGATGTGTCTACTGGCTCCTTGGATGCCTTCAACAAATAACAGGTGCTGTGAGGTTCCCCTACCAGGTCCCTGGAGGGTTTTATTGTTCTGTTTTGTTTTGTTTTGTTTTCCCCTGAAACTTGGAATCATCAGGTTTTTTGAAAATCTCTTTCTCTGTACTTCCTCTTCTTTTTGGAGAGAGAGCACTGAGTGCTTTTAGCCTGCTCTTAAGGGGAGAGAGCAGCAATGGCCATATGCAGGTACTGAGGGAAGAAGAATAATCAGGGAAGCCTATGGTATCTTCCCAGAATCCTCTCCCAACCTCTACTATTTTTGGCTCATGGAGGGGTAAGCCACCCTGAGCCAGATGCAGTGTTTAGTAACCCATGACGAACTTCTTTCATGAGCTTGCCTAATATGTAGTCCTTGAATTCATGCAAATTTAGCATCCACAATATCCTTTGCAGGTGTTTTTGTATTCCTTTGCAAGGTTGCTATTTGTTACATGAAGAACTTCACCTTACTAATTTTGAACCTACCTATTCCTATTTTTATTCGATGGTCTAGACTTTGTATTGGAAGAAATGCTGAGGCTGAATTGCGTGTTCACCTCTTTGTGTTACTTTTGCTTCTAGAGAGCTCTTGCATGTTCCGTCAGCTGTAGCAGAGTCCCGCTTAGGTGATTTTTCTTGTACAGAAGCTATTCCATACCCTTGGTCATCACAGAAGTCAGACTGAGGATATGCATAGGAAACAAACAAAAGACTATAAAAAAGGAGACTAGATGAAAAAGCATATTTGTGATTTTCACATTGAATTAAGAATGAAAAATGTGTGAAAGTTGGATGGTTTTGCCAGTTAAGAGATTTTTCTGAGCATGTTATCACTGTTAACAAAAGTAGCAAATGCTACTTACAGAGGTTAAGTATTGACAGCACAATCAAATATTTCCAAATTTTGTTCTAAGTCATTTCTAGGTCAAAACAGTCATTTAACAAAGGCATTTTGACTGTCAGTTGCTTCACCTGGTATTTTGGCTCATCCCTCTGCCTTTCCACCCCTTCTTCCCTTATTCCAGTTGGCATCTGTTGTCTCTGTCAAGCTATCCCAAGTGCAGTGCTGTATCAGTCAGAGTGACAGTCATTCTTTTTGTGATGCTGGGAGCGTCCCAGAGTTGTTCTGGAATTTCTCTAAAAATAGCTCCAGCGCTGTGATCCAAAGGGAAAACGTTGAAGAAATCATGAGTGAAATAAGGGATTCTGAATGCATGTCTTCGCTTGGGTCTCTTGGAGGGCCTCGGAGCAAGACTTCTAACTGGCTGCGGGGTATTCCCTGTTTTAATTCAAAGACCTTATGAATAAAAATGGTAAGTTACTGCTTTCCCAGGTGGTCCCTGCCACAATGTAGATGCTGAAGCATGAAAAATAAAGGCTCTCAGAGAATTTAGAAAGATATATTATTTCTCCATATTGAAAATGAGATACAGCTCTGTTTTGACTTTCTGGTAACTTCCAGCATGCATAGCTGAGGAAAAGGCGAGAACGTAAGTTCTCTAGAGCATCGTATGACAACGATATGCCAGGGCCAAGGACAAAGCAGAGAAATGTAATGGAATATAAATAAAGAAAGTCAGTCTCTGAAGTGTTGTAAAACAGGAGAAAATGAAAAACCCCAATATAATAATTTAAATCTGCAGCTCGATCACTGTATGAACAGGCACTGAAACGTGTTTGATGGAGCATCGAGGGGTGGACTCAGCAGACAAGGTGCTCCTTTGCATTCCCGAGTCCAAAGTCCTTTTTATATAAGAACACAAATTAAAAAAAAAAAAAAGAAAGAAAAAGTTGAAAAGTACATCTTGGGTTGATTTCTGCTAGGTTTTTTGTCCCTTGCTACCTGTTCTCTATGATAAAGAAGTCACTGTACTGCCACTTGTGCTGTTTCTTCATCGCTTGTTTTTTATCCCAGTTGGTAACTTGCAGTAATTTCAGCCAAATCTCTGGGGTTTTTTCTCCCCTTTTTGCATTAGTTTTGATTCTACAATGTTTATAAATGAAATGCAAAAATAAGTGTTGATAAGGTATTCTTTGTAAGAAGAGTGAGGCCTCCAGTCTTTCAAACACATGTAATTAATTCTGCTAAACCTAAGGACATACATATGTGCCCTCGCATGTTAAATTAGCATTTGTATCTATCTGACAATGTGTATGTACAAATAAGGAAGAAAATGAAATGTGCTCAATGCTTGGCCGAAGGCCTAAAATGGTATTTTAAAACATACCCAGAAAACAAGAAGGAGCGTATTTAGTCAGGTGTTTGACATAAAAAGAAGTAAGCTGTTAGCAGTTTTCTTATTAGCTGATGCCTATGCAAGTTTGGTTGGCTGGTGGAGCAATTTCAAAATCAACATGCTTCTTGTGGGGTGGTAATATGTTGCCAGTATAAAACCTATTGTGTTAGAGACAGTTAGCACACAATTAAGGAAGAAGAATTCGATAGAGGAAAAGAAATCCAGTTTCTGTTAGATACCATGCTAAGTCAAGGCTCAAGTTACTCGGGTCTGACGCCAACTCTATTTTAGCAAATACTAAGACGGGGCTCACAGGCCTCATTTTACACCCACTCACTTGAATATGCTAGGCAGAGGCTGGAAATTATTGTGAAATGCTGTCTTTTAATTCCCAAGGAGCTATGCCCACAACATGCATAAGGAAAAATACAAAACAAAACATAGTTCAATATTTAGTGAGGTTGTACTCACTAATACCCTAAAATAGTCAAAGTGAGGAAATTACAAATTAAGGATTAAATAAACCTTGCAAAACTGAGCAGTGACAGCTTACAAGAATGCTAAAATGAATGCTGCTGTCACACACCATCTGCTCCTTTAGGCACACATATTAAAGTTAGTCTTGACCTGCCTAATCCTGTAGTATTTGTAACCAACTTTCAAGCTTTATCAAAGTGCAAGGCCGGTTTACAAAGGGACCGAATCACAGCTGCGTGGCAGAGGAGTCTACGTGCAGCAAGCGGTGGGGATTTTCCGGGAGGCAGTTTGATTTCCTGCTCTCCTGTTAATTACATGCTTCCCAGAAACATGTAAACATCTTCCCTTAGATTTATTACATTCTTACAAACTGCATGACCCCTTAAGCCCTGTGATGCAATGTCTATTATGTACGATCTGTTCTCTAGGGGAATATCACACATTTGCTTTGAAAACATCCCTTGGCAGTATTTTTTTTTCTGTATTGTTGAAATTTGCAATACAAGTTATTTTTGTTTCAAGGGCTACCGCAGGGATTCCCAAAGGGTGTGCTACCACAGCAGCCTGCCTGCTTTGTCTGCCCGCAGCAACTGAGCTCGCTCCTACCCAAGATGCGTGGTCCCAGGGAACAGGGGACCATGTGTGTACAGGCCCACGGGCTGCAGAGGAAAATAGGAAGAGCAGCCATGTGCTGCCACTTTTTTTAAAGATGAAAAGTTTTCTATCTAATATATCAAAAGTTTGGGAAAACAGTGATCTCTATGGAGCTGCTGCTCAGAGCACAACAAAAATGAGCTGTGTGGAATTTGTTTATTTTCTCCAGTATTGCTTTTCAACATTTCATGATAATTTATTTTTAAGCTGCATTTTGAGAGGCATTTCTTGATTTCTTTTTGCCTCTATATTGTTCCTGGCCTCTGTAATACTGTTTCTGAGTTACTGTCATCCTAAATCATTTTTCCAAAGGAGGAAGTTATCTAAAAATGACAGTAGAATTTGAAAAATCAAGTAAGCAAGCCAAAATAGGAGCACGGGTACACAGGCAATACCAATGGCAGATTGATATCTGGTATCTAAAATGTTCCTGACTCTACTTTGATTGTTACTCACCTGTTATTTGGACTTACATTGTCTGAATGCCTTCAGCATGGTAAAAGAGCTATTTGTTGCCCTTTGAAACTCCCCAGGAACATGCCAAGTAATAGGTTAGTTACATTCTGGATAAGGAAAGGCCACGAGAAATGCGATGACAAGATTTCAGATATTTTCCAGCTTTTGGGACAAATGCATTGGGAGGACACAAAGGCATACTGTTACTGATGTCCTGTGCCATGATGGGGCCCCTGTGTTACATTTTGTTTCTCAACATATGATAGCGATCCTAGAAACAAGACATCTAAAGATAGTTCTTAGGTCAGTGGCGAAACGGATCCTTACTTCAGAGTGTACGAACACCACCTCTGTGACATCAGTTAGTTGCTGAGCTAGTATATTAAGCTGACTTCGTGTTGTGAAATGCTTCAGTCAGCTGATCACCGTGTGATAAAAGGTGGTTTTATTTGCTTAAATGCAGCATAAAGAGCAGAAACAAGTGTATCCCGAGTGGTTAAAATGTTGCACATTACCAGTATCTCCAGCAACAGTCAGAGGGGAGAAAAAAAAAGCAGCAGGCAAGCATATACTGGCAGCACTTCACACAAATGCAGTCCTCTTTGGAGGTTTCTCATGCAGCTGCAATAGCTCTTTGGCTTCAATTCGACCTTTGCGGATGTAGCCTTAGAACAGGGTAAATGGGTCATGTAAAATAAATCACTGCTTTTCAATAGTGCTTCACAGGGCATTATATATCACTGTAGATGTAAGACTATTAAATGTGTGCATCAGCCTATGAAAATAGTTTTTCATCATAAGCTTAGTCTGGCGTGGAGCTTGGAGACTGTTATATATGAACCCCAAGGGAGAAAAGGTTAGGTTCCAAGATTTTGACTGCAAAATGCTAAGCCTAAGTCATCAGAATCTTAAGCTGTTTCAGTGACCAAAGTTATTTTTATTTTTGGAAGCGGATTATTGATGACACATCCCTTCACGGCACGCAACCTCAGCTGTCTGGACGTTCCTTGCTGCCTAGCTACAAAACGCATCTGATGCTCTTATATGGTCTCTTGGCTGGGTCTGTAGGGCTCGTAGCCTTCCAGTGGTTAAGGGGTTTGTGCCTGCTTGCAGGTTAACTGGTCTCCTATATTACAATACAGATACTAGGGAAACCTGAACTTGGAAGGCCATCATTAGTTATACTCAAACATCCTTGGAAATTCTCTCTCAATTATGTGCCTTCCTGAGTAGGTATCGTTACATCAACAGTTCCCTGTCCCCACCCCCTAAGCAGAGAAATCAGCCAAGAACGTAGCACCCGCACAGTGCGACAAGGAACAAAGCAGCTACATCCCACACTTCAGCTGGCTGTTCAAAAATTGAGAGCAGCAGTACAGAAGATTTTGAAGTGGACAATTTCCTCTCAAGGAGGATACCAGATTCTCTTTTATGTAACTCACATTTATGATTTAAAAATCACTACTCCAAAACTTATTTCCAGCAAGAAAAATCCAGCTGACTCATCTGCCAATTACACGGGGTAACTAACATACCAGCACCTAAAATTTACTGAGAAGACAGGATCAGGACAAGAATGGTTTGGGCACCTAGTGTTCGTAACAGAAGAAAACTGACCCTCTGAATCTTACACCATTTAGACGTTCAAAGGGAAAAAATAATCAAGACAGTCTAACATCTATCCTTAGTGCAGGCTGCTTGCATGTATGCACACAATATTGAATTGCACAGATGTGTCAAGATCAGCCTAAAGAAGTGACAGTGTAACTGTCCTTCAGCTTAATGTTACATAGCAACATTTCCACAAGACAGTGTTTCCTAGATCTGGACACTGTTGTCACATGGGCATTGTAGGAGAAAACTTCCATACATGCTTGTAAACTACCTTCCAAAAACAACCCCAGCTGTTGCTAGAACCTTGCAGGCATCCCATGGAGAAATACCTCAGCAACCATACTGAAGAACACAGAGATAATTTAAAAAACAACTTTTGAGAGAAGGAGCAGGTGTGGCAGTCTGAAGTCATATAGCAAAGAACACAGTCTGGGTAGGAAAAAAAAAAAAATTGAGGCCAAGTTCCAGTTAGCGGATAAAACACAAAATTGGGAAAAGAATGGCTGAAAACTCATTTTACTTAAGCCCAAAGTAGGATAAACCACCCAGGAATAAAAAACTTTTTTTAAAAAAAAAGTATGCCTACTGAGTATACTTTGTCAAGTTAACTTATTTACAAAGCTAAAGCCAGAATATCTTCAAGAACTGCCATACTGGGAACACAAGCAAGATTAAGTAACCAAGCCTTTGTGCTACTACGCAGGACATGAGACAAACCGTCCTTACAGTATATGCTGTCACAGCTTTTACAAGCTCTTTCACTGACATAAAATTCCTATTCCTTGGTGTCTTTTAAGCCATGTGAAATAGCTCACAGCATGGTTTCTGGATAAGAGGTCATCACTTTAATTGACAAATATGTAGGTAAAATAAATTCCCCTTATGCTTTTCAGCTTGCAGTAGCCGAGAGAATGAGACACATGGAAGGACGTGGTCAAGCTAAGAACTAAGGGAACAACTTTCCTCCCTTCTTGGTATTTGAGACAACAGCATCAACACAGCTGTTCTTGAATTAATGAGTCTTGCTTGCTTAAAAGCCATCTTATCGATGTAGCTGAGGAAAATGTATGATCTTTTAAAAAGCAAGAGGAACTTTATCACGCATAAGGTTTTACCAAGTTAATTCTCAGAACTACTTTGCTCACATTCTCACATGCAAATTAAAAGCTGCAGAACAATACAGCTTTATGTAGGTTTTCTGGCCACGTATTGCTGTTAATTAGTGCCAGCACAGACACTGCAGCTTTGAGACAGATTCCTTTGCACAAGCTTCCTTCAGCAGAAGGGAAAAAAATATGCCTAATTCCCACTTACTGCCAGCATAAAAACTTAGCAAACAGGAATGCAAACTTTGATATGAAAATATTGCTAAAAAACAATCAATATTAAAAGGAAATAAAAGCTGGGCATGATATCTGCTTAAGAATCATAAATGTTCTCTGCTGGCCATTAGGCAATTGTAACAATCTTCCCTAACCATTTCTTTGGCTAACTACTTATACCAGTCAGATGCCACTTCATAAACCTGAGGCAAGAGATTTGCACAGCTGCATTTTTAAAGACACCAGCACATACTGCTAGGAGCATTTCAGAACTGTATGACACTGCAAAAAACATTATGAAAATGAGTTTTCCAGCTTGATTTGCAACTACAAGTGAAATACAATTAACACACCTGCATTTGTAAATGCATAATAGAAACGTCATTCTTCACAAAAGAATTTGAGGTATTTTATCTATATAGCAATCTTTATTCCAAAGTGGCATTTATTACAAAAATGTAAAAATCCAGCTAAACCAGAAACATTGAGATTATTTTCCTGGACTATCAAGTCCATGGATCTTTGTCCCTGTATCCTTTTCCTCACAATATTTTCCCCACTTCCAGTCTGATTACACAGGTGCAAATATGCCTAAATGGCCTGGAATAGATAAATACATTGAGAAAGGCAAAAGCTGTAAAGCTAAATGCATGCAACAAATTCTATGAGGAAGAAACCCTCAAAAATAAACATAATTGTAAAGTAGAAATAATCTGCAGGTATCCAGGGATTTGCTCAGTCATCCTTGTCTTTTGCTCCATGTTTCAGGATGCGCGTGAATTCAATGTAGTTGAAATTCCCCTTTTTGTCGATGGGTGCCTCTCTGTACAGCTCATCTACCTCTTCATCTGTGAACCTGTCTCCCATTGTCGTCAGCAGCTCTCGCAGGTAGTCCTCCTGGATGAACCCTAGAACACCGTATAAGAGGACATAAGAAAAAGGACTTTTTACATGTATCTGCTAACAGATGGATGATAATTTCTAGTTGAAACAAAGAATTCAAAGAAAGAGACCTACAGGCTTTGTTGCCAAATGAAAACAAAGCCATTAAAGCCTATTACTATAATTGCCAAATAATTACAAGCATTCAATCAAGTCAAGCCTTTTAGTTAATTTGCATGGTTTTTACTTTACTACTCCAGGTAAAGGCCATTGTATGATTTGCCTGTGTTGCTTCAAAGCATATACAAATTTGTCAGCGTACATATTGGACCTTGTCCCAGCAGCAGGGCTATACTCCCGGTAGTACTGACAGCCTTCTAACAACTGTATATTTTACACTAAAGGGATCTGTTTCTCTTGAACATTGGTAGTCAAGTTCCATCTTTTTTTTTTTCCAGTGGCTTTCATTAGGAATGTTCAATAAGCGCATGAAACACAGGGAAGTTTGAAGTATTTCAAAGATTTTTAAATTTATCTTAAATCAGTGACAAAACTCAGATTTACTAGACTGGTTGCAAAGATTACATTTTTGGCACTGTTTATTAAGCAGCCTTATATAACTTGTGATTCCTTCTATCAGCACTCTTGTGAGTCACACAAGGTTTTTCCTGTATTAATTTTCTTATCCTTTAAGTGCAGCTTAACAGAGGGAAGGTGGATACAAGTTGCTGACAGAAAACAAGTTCTTCATAAAAGCACAACAGCTTTGAAGACAAGGATTCCCCTTACAAAAGTTGCCCAGAAGCTGAATTTTAAGTTAGGAAAAATTTAAGACCCTGGTTCCCAATCAACATCTTTTTTTCCTTTCTCCCGTCTTGAACAACAGAATCGAAGTGCCAGAAGTTTGGTATTTTAACTTTTATAGTGTTTGAAAAGGTAATTTCAGCTGCTGAGGATACGTGGCATGATTTTTAGTTTGCAGAAATCAGAATTTTCAGAGTTAAAAAAATTCATCACCGCTTCTATGAATACAAGTATTTATTGTTACAAAAGTAAGTAGAAATAATACATGTACACTGTTATTTCACCCACATACCTGTTGCTTCTTCATCAAAGCAAGCAAAAGCATTCCTGATTACATCTTCCGGATCGGTGCCATTTAACTTCTCACCAAACATTGTGAGGAACATTGTGAAGTTTATGGGGCCTGGAGCCTCATTCATCATGGCATCTAGGTATTCATCTGTTGGATTCTTTCCTACAAATACAGGGACTCATATTTAGTTTAGCTTTCAAACTAAAAGAAAAAGTAATCTGAATAGCATCATACAAACTGAGACACCTCTCATAACCTCTCCCAAACTCAATATTTTAATTTGAACAGCACAAATTTGCTTGGCAACTGTAAACAGAAAAGTGACATTACCGAGGGAGGCAAGCATATCGTGCAAGTCCTCTTTGTCAATGAAGCCATCCCTGTTCTGGTCGATCATGTTGAAGGCCTCCTTGAATTCTTGAATCTGCGACTGATCAAACATTGCAAATACATTGGAAGTGGCACGCTGAGGGCGCTTCTTGGTGGTCTTCGTCTTTGCCCTTTTGCTAGACATGTTGGCTGTTGGTTCTAGGGAGGCAGAAACATATCCAAGATTTAGCCTTATTAAATAAGATTTAAAATCCTCGGGGGAGAGGTGGATAAAGGAATATCAGATTCCATGTTATAAGCAAATACCCCAAAGTACACTTTTATTTTACTATCTCCTGCTCTATTTTCTTCCATCTGGATTTCACTTGCTCTTAAGAATAATGTCTTTCAGGATTCAGGGACTGGCACTGTAGGCCAACAGCAGGCTATATTAAAAAACAAATCGAATCATAGTTCTTGAAATGAAACTCACACAGTGCTTATATTGCTGATTCAATACTCTATCTGCATCTTCCACAAATTAAGATGACTACATACTCAGCAGTTTAGGAAGCACTGTTGACCTACCACGTAGAAGGATATAGGCTGCTAACCTAGCATAGCATGTAGTGGTTAAACAAATCACACAGTATGCTAAACTAACATTTGGGAGGAAAAAAAAAAAAGAAGTATTTTAGGCTCTGAATAGCATTTTGTTAGAATAGCTGCTGTTAAAAGTGCAGTAGGTCTCGGGACACAGAATGACCCTGAAGAGAGCCTAACGTTTTTTGTGAAGATCATTGGATGGGGCTGGGAGAGAGATCTGCCAAAGCACTCCTACTAGACTGCTCTCATCAAAGTCAACTAGAGGATTGTGTGTGTTAGGAAAAGGACACTGACATGGTTCAAAAGCACCGCATTGCTATTCTCTTACACAGTGGAACTATTACACAATACATACGCAAATGCAAGCATACTCTTTTTAAAAATGAATTAATGACATAATAGTTCTAAAAATCTGAAGATTGTTTCCTTTAAATTATCAACCTTTTATAACATTTATATATTCTCATAGAACCTTTATATAGTTTCATGTATCACAAATATACTAATTTAATTGTTTCCTTTGAGTTGTCAAATGAAGAAATAAACGTGGTAGTTTACATGTTATAACACTAATATAATCAGGGTAGAACCGAGGCTTTCAAGTTAACTGCTTCTTTTTAGCTGGGAAGATACATTTAGTGTTCAACTATGGTTGCCGGTAAAAACACAAAAAGCTGAGTCATTCACTAAAATGCAAACACAAAGACCTCAACATTGCTATTGGATCAAAGTAAGGTAGACCCTGTTTAATGTTGTTTCTAAAAGTCTTGTACACCTCTATGCTTTAGTTTTATCTAATGCAAGCAATCCATGCTGCTATAATTCTTTATTACGCCCCAACCAAATGGTATGCAAACCAGATTCCTTCCACCCTTGATTCTGAATTTTACAGAAAGCCCCTGCAGCAAGTGTCCTGAAAGAGGACAAGTTTAAGCTTCACCTGTAGTCCCAAGAATGCCAACAATTTGAAATTTACTCTAAATATTAATTTTATGACTTTAAAAAAAAATCTGGTCAGAAATGCAATTCTAATCAGAGTCACAGCACAGTTCTAATGGTTTCTCAGATAGTTTGCTGAAAGTTACTCTATTTTCTGTTAGACTCCTGAAAAGCAAGACTGAAGTCACTAACTTGGATTCATCCTTAAAAAAAGGCAGTAAAATTAAGCAAAGCAACTCCCTTACATGGTCAACCAATCCAACATTCAGGCAAAAAGCAGTTAGGTTTTTTGGTTTTAATTAAAGGAAAGACATTTTACCTTGCTTTGTATCAGATACATGACACGCTGTACCAAGCATCTGAATCATAAAAGGATATTCCATGGTTACGTCCTTCTCAGTCTGTCTACAAAGAGCGTTACTGATTTCCCCTGCCAATTCCACACTTTTAAATCCTACGTGCACATACAACGTTCTTCTGACGTATATATAAAAAAAACCCTATGTCCCAAACTAAAAATAGCGTATGAAATGCAACTGCGCATCATTCAACAACACTGAAGTTCTCTTCATTGCATTCACTAACCACAAGCTATCTGAGATGTTTGGCCTCCAACAACACTTCAACAAATAAATATGAACTCCTGACATCTAGATATTTATTAAGACAGCCGACAATAAAGGTAGTTTGCTTTCAAGCTGCAGTCAAGGGTTGTGCATAACTTTCAGTCTTGTTTCCTCTGGAAAAACACTCATTACATCACAAGTTACTCTTAAACTCTCAATTATTGATTAAAAGTTCCACTACCCAGAACAGAGTGAAACAATATCTGTTAATAACTGTTCTCTGAAATAATTCATAGTTTTCAGAATACGGCCTATTCAGAGTAACCTAAAAAGTTTACTTTGCATGTGCTGCAAGGCAGTGCTGCCAGCAAGCTACTACCTGCAATTCTCTCAGGTATAATTCAATCCTAATCGAGAGGAGGTAACAAAAGCAGACTACTGCTCACTGGAGCTACACATGGTGGGAAGAGAGCCCATTTCTTTCTAATTCTGTTCAGAAGATTGCCATATCAGAATATCATACTAGAGAAGATGAAAAATTTGCCAATGCTTGCATTACTATTTTCCAAGTTTCTCTAAACTGGGCTTGGGAGGCAGACATACAGAATACAGAAGGCACGGCTCTTTCACTTGAAGGGACCTGTCAGCCTGCATATAGAGAAACATCAGTTCTCACAAGACTGTAGTGCTTTTCAGCCCAAGTTTGGTGCAGCTATGCCTAAAATGGTAAAAAAACTGGCTGGATGGCCGGGCCCAAGAGTGGTGGTGAATAGAGTTAAATCCAGTTGGCAGCCAGTCACAAGTGGGGTTCCCCAGGACTCAGTGCTGGGGCCAGTTCTGTTTAATATCTTTATCAATGATCTGGACAAAGGCATCGAGTGCACCCTCAGTAAGGGTGCACCTGACACCAAGTTGTGCAGGAGTGTTGATCTGCTTGAGGGGAGGAAGGCTCTACAGAGGGATCTGGACAGGCTGGATCAATGGGCTGAGGCCAATTGTATGAGGTTCAACAAGGCCAAGTGCCAGGTCCTGCACTTGGGTCACAGCAACCCCATGCAACGCTACAGGCTTGGGGAAGAGTGTCTGGAAAGCTGCCCAGCAAAGAAGGACCTGGGGGTGTTGGTCAACAGCCAGCTGAATATGAGCCAGCAGTGTGCCCAGGTGGCCAAGAAGGCCAATGGCATCCTGGCTTGTATCAGAAATAGTGTGGCCAGCAGGACTAGGGAAGTGATTGTCCCCCTGTACTCAGCACTGGTGAGGCCGCACCTCAAATACTGTGTTCAGTTTTAGGCCCCTCACTACAAGAGAGACATTGAGGTGCTGGAGCGTGTCCAGAGAAGGGCAACGAAGCTGGTGAAGGGTCTAGAGCACAAGTCTTATGAGGAGGGGCTGAGGGAACTGGGGTTGTTTAGCCTGGAGAAAAGGAGGCTGAGGGGAGACCTTATTGCTCTCTACAACTACCTGAAAGGAGGTTGTAGCGAGGTGGGTGTTGGTCTCTTCTCCCAAGTAACAAGCGATAGGACAAGAGGAGATGGCCTCAGGTTGCGCCAGGGGAGGTTTAGATTGGATATTAGGAAAAACTTCTTCACCGAAAGGTTTGTCAAGCACTGGAACAGGCTGCCCAGGGAAGTGGTTGAGTCACCATCCCTGGAGGTATTTAAAAGGCTTGTAGATGTGGTGCTTAGGGACATGGTTTAGTGGTGAACCTGGCAGTGTTAGGTTTGCAGTTGAACTCAGTGATCTTAAAGGTCTTTTCCAACCTAAATGATTCTATGAAATACTGCACTCAGCTCTGGAAAACTCTATTAGAAAGAGGATGATAAATTGGAACATGTTCAGAAAAACAAGGACATCAATCCAGTTAGCCAAAGAGATCAATTTATGATGAAAAAGTTCCAAGTGTTTACACTTAGTGTCATCTCTCTGTATACAACAGTGAATGATATAATGAGCAAGAACTAGCATAATTTCAGTCAAGCACTGGACCTGCTAATTTTAGAGAAAATAGGATTTAATCTGATAAATCCACCAGGTCATTTCTTTAAAAAAAAAAAAAATCATGCTTTTATAATTGAAATAGGGTAAGTATAGGCTGAACACAGAAGACTTTCGGTAGATAAAGAGTAGAAATACTTCACATTAGACAGTACAAGTCATGACAGGCAGGTTGAGTCTGTTGTTTCATGCTATGATGCACTGAATGGTCTGGGCCTTGTTTTGGATACTGTTCAAGAAACGTCTAAAGTAAGATCTTGCCTGTAAGACTTACCATAAGATACTTCCAAAAACATAACCTTTATTTAGGAGATTTTAAGATATTAAAAAAAAAAGAATAAATTGCACCCACTGAACTAAAGAGGTAGTAATAGCACTGTGCTCCTCTATGCTGCTTGTACATTCATTTGCTTAGTCGAGCAATAGCAATGGATATCAAACTACAGAAACACAGAAAGTCATCTTATGCTCCTTACCTCTGGGAAAAAGATAAACCCTACAATGAGACAAAACTGCGCACCTAAAGAGCTTGAGCCAGACAATAAGATATGAAACTCTACAACCCGCTGATAGTGATGCAAAAGTTTGATCTGTTTAGAGGCAGTGACCAAAAGTTACGCTTCAGAGAACGTTTCAACAATGGTTTTCTAGTGACGGTGAATGCCTATTACTCAAAATTTAAAAACAAAACCACCAAAACCAAACCACACCAGAACACAGAAAACACACCCAAGAAAGTCTCTACATAAAATTTAGTACTGAATATTTTATTTTAACACTGCTAATTATTTGGGAACTTTATTAAACTAAGATATAAAATAGCCACCTTCTCTTAAATAATCAAATTCAAAAGTCAGCCTCAAAGCTAAATGCCAAATTCTTTCCATGTAATCAATTTATAGCATCAGGTACCACCACTCATCCGTCACAGTCTGGGTGGTAGCAGGAAGAGGTAAGACCAAGGCACTCCAGCAGATCTGTGGCAAAGTTCAATAAAGAGCAGATTACACTTCGAAAAAAAATCTCACCTAGTCTTGAAAGCCATCTTAATAGACTCCTCATTAATAAGTTTTCCTAAACCCTTGTAAAGAAGTCAAACCTGCCTCAAAATCTAGTTTCTGTGACTCAACAAGGCCTCTGTCTGCAAGTTAGAGAGCAGAAACCGCTATGAACTGTCCCTAATAGCTTTGTTGCGGCCGTAATTATTTCAAAACGTAAGCAGGAAAGGATAGACTCACGACCTCGCCTGCTATCTCAACCTCTTCAAGCCGCAGGAGCTTTCTCTCAGACCAGCCCTTCCCCTGCTCTAGCGACGGTGAGGAAACGGCCGGAGCGGGTCGATGCGGCCGGAAGACAGCTGATCCCTTCCGACAGAGTGCTAGAGCCAACGGGCGCTGCTGCCTGCGCCCGCGGTAACGGCCCACCGCCCGGCTCGCAGGGCAGGCCGCGGGCCACCACCAAGGCGGGGTCCCCCCCTCCAGCCCCGGCCGCGCAGGGCGGCTCCCCGCTGACGGGCGCGGGCTGCGGCCGGCGCCCCGCTGAGGGAGAGCCGCGAGCCCCGCGCCACGCACGGCTCCAGCCGGGCCCGGCAGCGGCGAGGCGAGGCGAGGGCCGAGGGGGGCTGCCCCCGAGGCGGGTGACGCCGCAAGCGACCCCCGGCCCGGCTCCTCAGGCGGCTCCGCCCCGCGCGCTGCCCCGGGCCTGCCGCACCCCTCACCTCCCCCCGGCTCCAGGCCCCGCGGGCAGTCGCTGAGGCCCCCTCAGCGCTGGCAGCGGCCCCGCCTCACCTGGCGGCTGCGGGAGAGGGTCCTCGTCCGAGCGCGGCGGGGAGCGGCTGTGGCGGCAACGGCACTTCCGGAGAGCGAGCGGCCGCCGCCCCGCCGGCGCAGAGGAAGGAAGGCGTGGGCGAGACCATCCGCGCGGGGAGGGATGGCGACGAGGCTGGTCGCTTCGGCGGCGAGGCGGCACAAACCGTGCAAGGGGAGGGTGCCGACGGTGATTGCGGGTCTTGCGTTTCCCTTCGGGGTCTCTCTGCCCTCCCCAGGAGGATGGGGTCAAGGCTCTGGGCTCAGCCTCTCTCCCGTTCCCCCCCGGCGAAGCGGAGCGTTGGGTGCAGCGCGGTGCGGTCACCGCATTCCAGGGGCGGGGGGCGGAGGGAGCGCGCGTCTGCCCTTGTAAGGCAACGGCGGGAGTTTCCTGCTCGCCCGGCTCGCGGCGACGGGCGGGGCGGGGCGGGGCCTTATCTCCTCGCCCCGCCCCGCGGCCGGTCGCGGTTCCGGCGGGCGGGTTCTGTCCGCCCGCCCGGTGCCAGGCGCCGGTCCCGGCCTGCCCGGGGGCCGCACGTCCTTCCAGCCTTCCGTCGCCTCGCACCGGCCGCACAACTACCGTTCCCAACCGCCTGGACCGCCTTTCCACGGAGCTCTTTTTAACTAGAGTTACAAATGGCTCATAAATCGTCCCAGGCCTCAGCTGTTCCCGTTTTCTGACAGAAAACTAAATTATGTTCCCTCTTGTCTTTGAACACCCCGGACGGCGTGGTGGTGTGGGGGAGCCGGTAACCGACCCCATAAAACGTAAAAATACATTTTATTACGCTGTCGTGCGCTCTCAGGAGGTGGTATGTTGCAACAACGGATGGAGCGGATCCATCTGGAAGACTGGTTTTAACAAGTTAATTCCTTGCCTATCTTGGGTTCGGAGACAATACGTAAGGCTGCGTGTCTGGCCTGGTTTCCGAAGTAAAAGGGCTTATGCTGGTTTGTTGCCTGTGTGTCATCCCATCCTGGAATAATTTTTAGCTGCCTTGCCCAACGCCAGCAGGTGTAACAGGCGGCCAGAGGTCTCAGGTATACTCAGTTCTCACAGGGTTTGTGAAAACGGTGAGAGATTACCCGTATTTCTGACTTTATTGAGGGAAATAAATTTAATGGCGTGACTGGGAGGTGCAGCAGCCAGGGGCTCCCCTGGCCGGGGCGGAGAGAGGAGGGCCGGGGGAGAGAGCATGGCTCCCGGGAACGTCTCCTCCACTCGGCTGCTGAGCACCTGCTGGGTCAAGGAAAGCTCCTTGCACCGTTTTGCCCATCGCTGGTGCTGCCGGCGGTGTTTTTTATTTATACTGAAGCGTGGTGGTTTCTGTCACGGCTCCTGCCTTTCTCTCGTGCGCTGGCAGGATGCTGCAGGCCACCCGCTTGGGATGAGTCTTCTGCATCGTAACAGGCAGTACCTGACCCCGAGCACTGAGCGACTACGCCGTGGAATCTGAGACAACCTTTCCTCTCGTGATCCAGAAATATGTTGCTGCATACAAAACTCATGCCTGTTCTGAACCACTTTTTGCAATCTTTGTTTCTTATGTTTCTAGAGTCCAGTACTTCTACTGCTGAAGCCAGTGGCAAAACTGATGTGTAATTTAGCAGAGTCAGCCTTGATAAGAGCAGGAAGGGGAATCTTTATCTATATTAGAGGTTGTTTTATTATCCAACAATGAAATGAATAATATTCGATAACAATGATTTCCTAATTTTTTCCTTCAAAACTTGATACAATATTAACTCAATGATTTATATTTATTTTAATGATCTACTCTAAAATAATTTTTTAGCTTACCCAAAATTGAAATAATGAAAAATATATGAATAAAGGAACAATCAAAGGCTAAAATGTGAACAATAAATATGTAAGAGGACGTGTCAGAATGAGCCTTCATACCTGGGATCTGTGTCTGACATGTCTGGATATGAGTAGCTGCCAGGTTTAATATTTAACATAATGAGTAATACTTAATATATTGACTAACCATGGAGGACTTCAGCCTATACTCTAAATCACCATAGCTGAGTTTACCTTATTGCCCATTGACCTTTCGCAAGATTTTTTTTCTGAATCATTTCTTAATGGGAAAAGGTGTGCAACCTTTTATTTTGAGAATTAGGGAGACATTTAGAGACTCACTAGATTTCAGGCATCTTTAAGAAATACAGATGGCAGTAATATTGATTCATGAAGAGCAATCTTTTCTGTTTGCAGAAAAAATAATTGACCAGTTATAAAAAAACACATGATTCGTAACATTCTTCTTCATTAGCTCTCATTAAACTTCTTTGGACAGTATAAAAGCATCATGAGTTCCACTTTACAGATGGTGAAACTGAAGCACAGGTGAGCTAGACAACCAGCGATACATAAAGGCTGCAGGTGGGAATGTAAAAGGGTATTCTATAAGTAGTTTCAGAGTCTACCTTCAATGGGATTTAGAAGCTTGCACACTTCCAAAACACCTATGAACTCCCGATCTTTGGGCACCTAAATAACTTTAAAGTGACTTACCTGCTGGTTCCTCAGAGGCCAGAGGTCCCTAAAGGAAGAAATTTTCCAAGGCTGCTTGTAAACTCTCAGTCTTGAATATATGCTAGATTTAGGCTAATCCTTCTGGGTTGGTGTCTCTTTTGTATGCATGGATAGTCTCACTGCAGTAAATACACTATTAACAGAGCAACCAGGCTCCTCTCTTGGCTAGCAGGCAATCTGCCCAGGAACTCCTCTGTGGCGGCTTGTTTGGGGAAGGGTCTGCCTTCCTGGGCTTGCCTGGTCACTGGCATCATCGCGTTTTGCATCTTCCATGTCTTTTCACGCTCCACTCTTGTAAGGATCTCCACTGCTGCTTTCTAGATACTTTTGGGGAACTCCTCACTCTCAATAATACCTTATTCTGCATGTAGGTTGGTATTTTCCACATACATACAATATGATTCCCCTTCATGGAAAGGATCATAGTGCAATCCAGGCTGGCAATGGCAGCCTAAAATGAATTATACCAATTTACCAAGAAGAGTCTGCAGCCAGCAAAATCCTGGCCATACAGAGGTAAAGGGCCAGAATGTCACACCTCTTCATCAGTGTGAGGATGTATTTTACTGGGAGAAGTATACTTTAATGAACTGCATACTTTAGTGAAGCTCATGGTGCATAAAAAAAACCAACAAACAACTCAGTGGGACCTAGAACATTCAAAGAAATCAAAGCTGAGCACTGTCCTCAAGTAGATGATTTACCTACTCTAACTATATGTCAAATTTAGCAATTTCTCTAATGCTTTTCAAATGTTTTATTATCTTGGTCTAGAAATGAAACAATTACCAAAGTAGTTACATAATAACAATAACAAAATATAATAACAACAACAACTTAATACATTTGCAACAAAGGTCAGGAGAATATATTATTTTATGGTATTCAGTTACATAAACAATCGTATAGTCGGACTACTAAATAAAATAAACCAAGGAAGCTGGATTATAGTTACATTCTGGGAATCGCCAATACTTACGGTCAGGAAAGAAGGACCATGCTCTAACTTGTTACCAATTCCAGCAATCAACGCACATCTTCCACACTACCGTGAATAACATGAGTTTACTTAAACCGTGCAACTCAGGCTGACACCAGCACGTGGAAGGCGGGTGCCACATCGCGGGCCTGGCAGCGCTGCTCCTAGGGCATTCCTCGTGCGGGACCATGGCCCTGCGCCTCACTGACCCATGAAGATGTGCCTGCAGACAAGTCAGTGGGGCTGCTGCTTGCTGACTCAGTGCAGGCTGAGCTGCTTTATCCTTATTGTCCGTTTGCTTCTTGCACAGCTTGGATGTCCCATTCACAGCTGAAGTAAAGAAACATTTTGAAAATGCAAAGTGACGTCAGTACACTTGAGAACAAACCAAACAAAAGCATGGTCTAAGCCGAGCTGCCGTTCCATGCTGCACCATGAGGCCATGAGCGACAGCATGTAAAAGAAAAATGACTGAAGTGTCTGAAGTGTTAAAAAAGAGCACTTTGGTGGGCTGTCCACACTGAACAGCTGTGTCTATGTAGTGAGTTAGTCCTCTGGTATTGCTGAACAGCAAATAACTACAAAGTAATGATTAAAAATACAGTTACCTTTGATTACAGTATGCTGGATGACAGCAGATCTTATATTTCTCTTTCTTGCTCTTTCCAGAGACTTCTATGTGCTACATTACTTTTTTTCCCAGGCCACATTACTTTTTTCCCAGCCATGATCAGTACAACAGGAACGTGTTTAATTTGAGCATCTCTGCAATGGTATTTTCTTTTTAATCTTGCAAATGCCTCTCTCTCTCATTTAGTACTGTTGCATTACGTGTGAAGTAGATTTGTCCTTTCATTTTGGGACAAAACCTGGTTCTAATGTGGAATGCAAGGAGTCAAGCCACGCACTGGGCATTGCAAGCACTGGAAGTAAATAAAAGGAACAGCAGTCCATCCATCCTCTATGCCCATTCTACTCTGTGACAACTTCTGTCACACCTTACTTATCTGTGGGCAGGTTATGCAGGTTGTGCAGTAACTGGGGGGTGCACAAACCCGATGTGGATGCTGTGTGAGCAGATCAGGTTTGGGAGCAGCACAGCCACATTCCCGCTGCACTGACTGTAAGGACTCCCAGATCTCCCTGGCTGGCAGGTGAGACATCCCCGCTCTCTGCAGCAGCATTCCTTCATTTGTTAAGCCCCTATTGTAAACTTTATCCTGTAATTTATATATGTCTTTGTCATGGTTTAACCCCAACCGGCAACTAAGTGCCACACAGCCACTCGCTCACTCCCCCCAGGTGGGATGGGGGAGAGAATTGAAAGGGTAAAAGTAAGAAAACTCGTGGGTTGAGATAAAGACAGTTTAATAGGGAAAGCAAAAGCCATGCACACAAGCAAAGCAAAACAAGGAATTCATTCACTGCTTCCCACGGGCAGGCAGGTGTTCAGCCATCTCCAGGAAAGCAGGGCACCATCACGCATAACAGTTACTTGGGAAGACAAACGCCATCACTCCGAACATCCCCCCCTTCTTTCTTCTTCCCCCAGCTTTATATGCTGAGCATGGCGTCATACGGTACGGAATGTCCCTTTGGGCAGTTGGGGTCAGCTGTCCCAGCTGTGTCCCCTCCCAGCTTCTTGTGCCCCCCCAGCCCACTCGCTGGCGGGGTGGGGTGAGGAGCAGAAAAGGCCTTGACTCTGTGTCAGCGCTGCTCAGCAGTAACGAAAACATCCCTGTGTTATCAACACTGTTTCCAGCACAAATCCAAAACATAGCTGGATACTAGCTACTGTGAAGAAAATTAACTATCCCAGCCAAAACCAGCACAATCTCGTACTATAAATGTTTTATTTTTCCCAGGTTCTTTCTTTCCCTGATGGCTGTGGATGTTGACCGTGCTACGTTTAAGATGAAATAGCTCTTACGATTGTGCCTTCCTCCAGGAGGAAGATGCCTGCTTTATTCACAGCAGTAGTCTGCTACCTTTCCGTACTGTCCTTGCAAGGCCTGGGGCAGAGAGACTCCATCCAGACGCGAGGCAGCGCGGCCGTACATGCACCGCACGCCTGGGCTCCGGCTCCGTCCTCCCGGCAGCTCCCTCCTCGCCCCACTGCCAGAAACCCGCACTGCCGCCTGCTCTCAGGCTCTGGGGAGGCTGGGGACGATTGACTCCCCTTGATGTCTAATTCCGACCTTGAGCTGGGCGCGTTCGTGTCCGTACGAGCCGCCCGGCAGCTCCCGTACCGGCTGCCGCCAGCAAGGGGAGCTCCTCGCCTGGGCAGGAACCGAGAGGCCGGCGGGGTCCGGTACCGCCACAGGCGGGAGAGGACGCTGTAAAATGGCATTGAATCGCTTTGGGGCTAAGTCCTGCTGTGCCCAAAGGGACCAGGGGTGGAGATCGTAATGCAAATAGCTTTAAATTGTTGTAACCCAGGATCCGAGTTGCATGCTATAGGAATAACTACAGCCGGAACCACCCGAACCAAAGGAGGAGAAGCCTTAGAAGAAGCGGTGCAAGCGCAGCAGTGACCCGACCTGAGCTGGCTTTGGTGCCCAGTAACTCCAAGAAACACACCACCTCTCCTGTCCTAAGTGTCCACCATAACACATGGAGCCCAAAGGCATGGGCTAAATGAACTCAGTGGACATTTTGTGGACATCTGTGGACATTTATGGACATTTTGCAGACATTTCACAGGGGTGGTTCATAGACTACGGGAATGATATCTGTGTATTGTATCAAAGGATGGGAAGGCTGATGGTGGGTAATGAGAATGTATTGGATACTGTGAGACCTGAGCATGACATAAATGGTATGGAATAAGGAGTGGAGAATGTGCTGGTTTTGGCTGGGATAGAATTAATTTTCTTTATGGTAGCTAGTATGGGGCTATGTTCTGGATTTGTGCTGAAAACAGTGTTGATAACACAGAGATGTTTTAGTTGTTGCAAAGTAGTGTTTATACTAAATCAAGGACTCTTCAGCTTCCCACGATCTGCCAGGTGCACAAGAAGCTGGGAGGGGACACGGCTGGGACAGCTGACCCCAACTGCCCAAAGGGACATTCCATGCCACATGACGCCATGCTCAGCATATAAAGCTGGGGAAGAAGAAGGAAGGGGGGGATGTTCGGAGTGATGGCGTTTGTCTTCCCAAGTCACCGTTATGCGTGATGGAGCCCTGCTTTCCTGGAGATGGCTGAACACCTGCCTGCCCATGGGAAGCAGTGAATGAATTCCTTGTTTTGCTTTGCTTGTGTGCGTGGCTTTTGCTTTCCCTATTAAACTGTCTTTATCTCAACCCATGAGTTTTCTTACTTTTGCTCTTCCAATTCTCTCCCCCATCCTACTGGGGGGGGTGAGCAAGCGGCTGTGTGGGGCTTCGTTGCCGAGTAGGGCTAAACCACAACACTTGGAAAAGGAAGGGGAAAGACCCGACAAGTGCTGCGGGCTCCAGGGTGACACTTGGGGTGCTTCTGAGTTCCTCAAATGCCTGTAGCGAGCATCTGCCTGCCTCTACCAAGAGAAATTGCTGGACATTTTACAAAGTGGGGGTCTGCCTTGCTATAGTAGTCCCTCTTTGCTCTGCTTCACTGCTATTAATTGCTTTTTCCCAGTCATCAGAAACTTACAGAAGTGTCTTCAAGATCTGGTTGCTTCAGAAGCTTTCCTGAGAGCTCGGTTTATCACAGCTGTTAAAGCTCTGTGAAACCTGACATCACAGTTTCACCTGTGATGAAACCCTGAGCAGTCTGTCTGGTTTCAGTACAGGCTGGGAATCAGCATGTCCATTTTATGAAAAGCTCAAATATTTTTTTCTGGGTTGGAAAGCATTTTGTTTCACAGTATTGCAATCAAAGTTACAAATGCAATAACAGGTACAACATCATAGTAATCAACACCACCCATGGTACATATGTTTTCTGCTTGTATAACAAAATTAGTCTCCTTGTTTTCAGCAGAGGTACCTGTGTGAGTGTGATGAGCCAGAGCTGACGTACCGCTCAAATGAGGTTTGCAAATCTTCCTCTGAATCTGGATTGAATTTAGAACAGGCCACAAGGAAATTTTGAATAAATCTGGGTTGAATAAAATATCCAAGTGCTTGGAAAGTATATAGAAACAAATATTCTAGAGTAGGCCAAGAGCTGGAAAAAATGAGATTTGGGGTGAGTTTCATTTAAACATGAAAGCCAATGGAGAACTCATAGTTTATGAACCCTTTTCAGCAAGAATTGATGAAGTGAGTACATGGACAGCAGTGACCAAAAAAACTACAATGATAAAATGAGCAAACGAACGCAGAAAATTAAACCCAGCTTCACAAAGCTCTAGGTACACCTTCCTTCTCTAGCCATGCTTCCTAGTTCAAGTCTACCTGGATAGTCCACAGGAACATGTTAATTTTGATGTTAGGATTAAGAACGTGTTCTCTTCCTTGTGTAGCATAGGAAAAGTAATGAGGACTGTGAAAAATTGATGGAAGATATAAATGCTTTTAAAATAAAATATTTTGAAATTTTCCTATTTGTAAGCCTATCCCACCGAACATTATCTGCATGTTCTGCTTGCATGCAGGACTCTACTGGCTCCTTGCTGCCAGTTATGGAAGGAAATACAGTTTTTTCTGTTGATGAACTGGGAAGACGTCTCAAAAGCCCTTGTTTAGAGAGCCAGCTTTTGTGCTTTTTAAAAGGAAATCTCACTTTAAAAAGCAAAGTATTAGGTCTCTGGTCATTTTACACATGAAAGCAGCCTTGAGACAAGAAACCAGATGATAAGGTGAAATGGTTTGTGTAACTTGACTCAACTTCTCCACCTGAAAGTGGGGATAAGGGAAAGCATAATCATTTTCAAATGCTCCACCCAAAACTGTAATCTGACCCATGGCGCTGGAGTGATAATAGTGAACAGGAGCTGATTGCAAATGGTAGGTGGAATCGAAAAAACTGTTTTGCGGTCCCTCTAGTTAGTCACATTTTAAAGGTAGTCTTCTTGTGAGTGTCGCATATTGCAGAATAGCTGCTGACAGACCATACTCCCCCAAGACTGCACCCCAAAAAGGCTTCCTTGGGGTAACTGACAGATGTAATAAAACCCTTTTCCCCCTTTTCCTCCCCTTGTACCGATTTCAAGGAATAGAAGAGGACAAGCTCCCACTCTTCCAACTGGAAGGTTTGAAGTCCTTCTCTGGCCCTTTTCCCACCAGACTCCGCTTGCCCAGCCCTCGCTGCTTTCTCTGGAGCAGCTGCCAGGGGAACACGGGACTCTGGCTTCCTTGCTGCAGGTTGGGTTTCCCACTGCTCCCGCACCCTCCTGGGGAGGTACCCCTCTGCTAGGGCAGGCAGCGCGTGCATGAGACCAGACGCTGCTCACTTGAGCTTGACCAGCAGGCAGACTTGTTCCCCTCTTCATTAGCAATCCGGCAGCAAAAAAATTTAATTGCTCCACCAGGAATTTCTGGAGCTCATCAGCAGCTGTTATTAACCCTCTAGCAGTCATGACGCAGCTGCGCTTGGTCGTGAGTCCCTGCTGGCGTTAGCAGAGAGACGGGACATATTCCCTCTGTATTTACTCTGCCAGCTAGTGTAACGGTCCCTAGAGAGCTACAATGAAAGAGCAAAATTTTACGCAGATACAGGAGGGTAAGCAGAAAATCAGCCCTGCGTCAGGAAGCCGCTAATACCTTTTGCAGGGCTGTCTCAGATGTGCCCTGCACTTACAGCCGGGGGCTGAGGATTCAGCTGTCGGAGCAGCACACACCCTTCCACTCTGAAACCCCAAACACAGGACTTTTTTGTTGATGGGAAATGTAAAGTACTGTGGTACGCTTAATAAGTTAACATTTTTTCTGTGGGCAAAATGGGAGAAATCTGATATTGGCTGAAAAATGTTCATTGTGTATTTTAGTTTAATGACACTTTCAGACCTGCAGAAGTAATGATAAATAAATGTATTAAAAATTTCAAGGTCTCTCTGAAAGGCTTGACGAAAACTGTTTCTTCATCATATATAGATAAATACAAGAAAATACTGGCAAAAATCTTTAGGAATAATATGTTTCTGGTCCCAAAATATTCCTATTTTTCCCCAGCGTGGATTAATTGCAAAGCTTTTTCCCAAAATCCCATCAGAATCTAAAACTTTCAAGAAGTTCAGCCTCTGCAAGTTAAGTAACCTAAAACTTTAATTCATAAAACCACAGAATGTGAAAACAGGCTTGAACTATTCAGTTTGATCTCTCCCTTGTAGCTAACTTTAATTTTCTTTGGCCTTTGGCCAGAGCTAAAGCGATGTTTAAATAAATCTTTTTTTGTAAGAGCAAATACAGTAACTGTGGCTAAGAACTGCCAGGAGGTGATAAATGGTCAACAGATGGGCTCAAATTTGGACCATCTCATAGAAAATAAGACACATCTAGTGGACAAATGCTTTCCCTCTGTTTTTGCATGGGACTATAAATAGTAAACAAAGATACGCCCCGTATTTTCTGCTGTGCACATTTAGTCCTTGGGTATCAGCTTTATAACACAGTGAATCATATGAACTCCAGACTCCACACCCTTCTAACTCTATCTAACAACACTGAGTGTTGTGGGTCTGCATCACTGTTCACTGTTCTAATTATTCCCACAAAGATTACGCTGTTGTCTGTAAGAGTGTTTCTAATTAATCCAAAGACTGTATGTATATAGAGATAATAATTCTAGAGGCTATCTTCCTTCCACTGTTTTTCTCATGATAGATAGAAAGATTAGGAATCGTATCCGTTGGGGTTAGCAGTGTAATGGGCCGTGCAGAGCGGCATCTCTTGCGACAAAGAGATTGTGTTGCAATTATGTTAGCAGGCATTTTAAGATCGTGTACAGTGCATGCCTACCCATAAAGAGTACAGCCCTCTGTGTGTAGTTCTCTGAATTACTCATCTAGCCTGTTTTAATACGCAGGGAATGAGTGCTGGAGGAACTATTATTATAAGAAGTTCAAAAGCAGAAAGTACCTGGGCAAAAGAGACTTTTCTGCCCCATTGCCAGCTCACTACCAGCAACAGTGAGATCAAGTAATAAGGGCATATGCAGGCAAAGATTTTTATAATACACTTATGAGAACAATTCAGAGACTCAAAGAAAGACAAAAATCAGGATGCTGGTATCTCTCCAGCTTCTTGAACTGGAGACAGCTAACGTTAACCGCAAAAGAAGTGTACCTAAGGACACCAGAATGAAAGTAATTCTGTGACAAAAATGCAGGATTATTAATGCCAGATCCCAGGCAGGCTTCAAATGGCTGCCAAGCTGCCCATGTAGCACGTTTACTAGGTGAGCAGGAGAAACCCAAGCAAAGCAAGGAGATCACCAGCCTTCCAGTTGTTGCAGAGAATTAGGTTGCAACATCTTCCTCGGCCAGCAAAGTTCATACTGGTACTAAGCAGGGGTGGACCTGCTCTACTGAACAAACTCTAAGAGAAACCATTTTCAGAATAAGACATAGCTATGCAGCGGCAAAGTGATTGTGACTCAAAAGCTTTAAATACCAAGTAGTTTGCAAATGCACTTTGGAAATAGATCTCCATTTAACTGTGCTACAGGGAAAGGAAAGAAAAAAGGAAGGAGAAGTTACAAGGCCAGTTATGTGGCAGGGCTTTAATGTTTGAAATTTGACTCAGATGACTGGAGGCTGAAATCCATTTCCAGTGCTATATTCTCTGGTCAGTCTTGCACATATTTGGCTCTTACGTCTTACCTCCTTGTTGCCTTCCACCTCCATGGGCAGACTGAAGAGACAGAGATCACAGTGTAGAAAAGGCAGGGTGAGGATAACCCCCGTGTGCCTGGACCCTACTGGAGCCGTTCCCTGAGACTGTATTCAGATTTGGCAGCCCTACATCTGCCTGCTCAAGTTGTGATAATGTTGAATGAATCTTCAGTTCCCCATGAACTCTTAAGTCCACCATTATAAAAAGATGGCTGTTAATTAAGTGTATATGCAGCTCACCTAGTGAGTGCTGCTCACAAACTCCCTGAATACTACATCTTAAATAGTAATGCCCTAACGTATAGTCTTTCTTCCTTGAAGTATTTTGGGGCTCTTAAGACGTGTCTTTCCCAGGTAATTGCTTCTCCTAGGTAAAATTATTTGAATTCCAAAATCAATTTGACATTACAAGCTTGTTTTAAGAACTTGCGCTGCGAAGGGACTGAAACTAAAGGGCTTTGTGAATTCTACAGTTGGTTTCTGTTTGCTCATTACTTCAAAGTTATTTTCAGTGAAATAATATTATGCTTGTATCTGACACTTGGAAAGAAAAACTAAAAAAACAAATAAGGCATTGCTGTATTTGCTAGAGATTGTGAATATCAATATTGCTTTCAGCAGTTTTCGCTGATCTATGCAAATAACCATGCGGTTGATTAGCTAGTCTGAGCTTACATTCAGAATACTGATCTATTAGTTATACACGTAATTTGGAGATGCAGTGCTCTGAAAATTAATGTTTTTCAGCAATTTTAGTGAGCAGATTCAAATTTTAAAATGCCTATCATTGCCACAGCTCCGTGTTCTCACAGCTTGCAATGTCTATACCGCTCAGTGCTTTCAGTGTTAAATAAGGTAAATACAGATTGCTTGTCTCTAACATTGATGACTGTATCAGTGGCTTTCCCTTGCCATTGTCCAGTGTGAAGAAGTTAATCTTCCTTCATACGGGTCATTAAACTCCTGACACCACTTCAGCTTCTGTGGATTGGTATACAGCTCTTTCAGCACCTATGGAAAGATAATTTATTTCTTCTCAGGTCCACATCCTTTATCTGGGCATGCAGCTGAGGACCTAACCATGTTTCTGGACATCATATGCTTGTTAATATTAAATGTCTGTAACTCTGTGAGCCCACATGACAATCTAGCAGTGGTGCAGCACCTAACCCTTCCTGGAGCTACATCCAGAGATCATCCAGATGTCAAGGTTTGCCTTCTTAGGAAAAACCTCCCCTCTGGTGATGGCACCCAATTGACTGTAGGGAAACCTGTTATCCTGAGAGACTTTCACCAGCTGCATCCCTTCAAATGCTCCCAGCCCAATGACTTGAGCTCTGCCACTGATTTTCCAGGGTAAGGCAAAGCTCAGAAAATATAGGATG
The DNA here is from genome assembly GCF_034638445.1 of Ciconia boyciana. Lineage (NCBI taxonomy): Eukaryota > Metazoa > Chordata > Aves > Ciconiiformes > Ciconiidae > Ciconia > Ciconia boyciana. The sequence continues at coordinate 54,458,997 of NC_132935.1, read as the reverse complement.
GGAGATAGAAAATTGGGCATGTAGGTTGCTATGTAAAAATATCCTTGAAATCTTCTTTAGAGCCTGTCAATGTCAAAAGTCAGCCCTTGGGCTGAAGAAAAGCTTTGCATCCATGGATAGAGACTGGAAAATTGTGCAATGGAGCAAAATCACTTTGCTTTGTGCCATTGATAAATTGCTGGCTTCGGGGATGACTTTGGTCCTAACAGATCTGAACCGCTAACGATAGTAAAATACAGAACTGTTTAAACTGCAGAGATTTTTAAAACAAATCTGTCATCAGACCTCCAAATGGTCTGTTGTTACTGTTCTGCAACTTTCAGAGTGCTAGCAACCTGCGTGCATTGGGGTTATCTGGAGGAGTTCAAACACCAGACTGCAAAGCCAGAAACATGTCACAGCTTTTAAAAAATGCAAACAAAGAATCAAACTATGATTCTGGAGGGGAAACTCCAAATTTTTGAGCATCTGTGGGTGATGTTCCTGACTCTCAGCTGTTAGAATAGTCAAGGGCTAGGACAGGTTGCTCAGGGAGGTTATGCAGTCTCCATTGCTGGAGGTTTTCAAGACCCAACTCAACAAAGTCATGGACAATCTCAGAGCTGAATCTCACAGCTGACTGTGCTTTGGGCTGGAGGTTTGACAAGACACCTCCCACGTCTCTTCCAGCCTGAATTATTTTGTGATTCTGCGATTCTCATTGTAGATCCAAATTGCCATTCAGGTGTGCTTTACTGTATGTTGATAGTAAACTAATTACTAGAAATTATTACCTGGACTAGCATTATGGTACCCTGAGATGAAAAACAGTATGCAAATTTCTACAAACGTAAGGTTAATTAGAAATAATAGCCAATAGAGAGATCACAGTGAAATGATGGCACACTTGTCCTCTGTCTAGCACCAACAATCTTATCTTACAAAAATATATGACCAATTTCTGAAGTCCTTCACTTACACATAGGCTTAATTTTTTCCAAGAGAGATTTTTCTCTGCTTAAGATCAGTAATGACTTTCTTGGCAATTGAATATTGTTCCAAGTGCGTAAATGCAATCCAATAAAAGTAATAACCGCTCTTTTATTTTACTTCAGAGATGCAAACCAGAGTAGCTTAAAAGGCTGGTCTCATACTGCTGCATGCAATTCAGACTCATTAGAGAGAAGTGTGATTGAAAACCACAACTGAAGTAGAGCTAGATTTAGAAATTCTGCTGGTGGTGCATTGTTTTAACTAATAATTCCCTCTGGTGTAAGGAAAATTTAGAAATCAGTGTTTTGTGCAGTCAAGCGACACAAAGATCCTGTGAAGAGCAAAATACTCAGGGGAAAGAGAGGAAAAAGAGAAGAAAATAAAGGAAGAGCACAGAATAACAAGACAAAAAGTGCTATAAAAAAGAAGAAATATGAACCAAAGTCTTCTGATTCTTATGCCGTGGTTAGCATGCAGGGGTGATGGTTACAGACTGGGAAAATTTCCCAGATTCCTATGGTTTGGTAAAGGGAGCAGTACCAAATTACCAAGCTGGCCAGCAAAATGGGGGTGTTCAGCCACAGTCATTGGGTGAGTTTGTTTTCTTGGACTTCAGAAAAGAACGGGAAGTTCTCAATATTCATTTTTTTATCTGGTGCTGAGAAGGTTTTTGTCTCAGCCTACTAGCAACACTTGACAGTTACTCATCTGTGAGAGCCTCCAGCAGGGTTTCTCCAGCTCATGTTCACTTAGTACTTTAGAAGAGCCAGTGGCTGCAAGAACAGGGCCCACAGGCATGGAGAAAATCAGTTTTTCCTTTCGCAAACCATTATCTTGCAGCTGGGTTCACTTTCAGATTCCACATGAAATAATTTTCTTTGTCTGCTAAACTGATCTTTGATGTTTTGAATAAAAGACTTTTAAAAATAAAAATGACTTAAAATAAGTTTCATTTATATTTGCAGTCTTCCTGCCTGTTTTCAAATATGGCAAGAATATAATACTTTATGGGCCAACATTCAGGAATTCTTTATTTAAAAATTCATAAAACGGGTAAAAGAAACCCCAACTCTTCTTTCAAATGGAAAGAGGTCCAATTTAAAACACATAGGGAATTCAAGTTTAGCTGAGATGGCCATGACAGGCACTACATAAGTTTTGACATAAGAAAATAAGAACTGATGAAAAATCCAGGCTCATAAATAAAAGTTAAATGAAGCAATATTTAAAATATAAAACAACTGGGAGATGTGGGATACAATATTTTAAATCTCAAATGGTGATTCTTTTGAAAGCACATCAGCATGCGGAAGATTTTTGACAAATAACTTCACACTGGAAGCTTGAATCTTACATCTCTCCAGTTCCCACAGCTCTGCTGTGATTTATGCAAAGCAACAGTAATCATCGTCAGAGTTAGAAAAAAAAGAGAGTGAGAGAATGTTTCTCCTTAACAATTTGCATATTCTGAATAAATTTGTATTACATATGCCCGTCAAATTTACAAGCACATATAAAATCTTCGTACAGTTTCCACACAGAAATTGAGCAGTGACAAAGCGTGGAAGAGATTTGAAGTAGTTGGTGTGAAAGAGTATAAAGATTTTTAACGGGAAGATCTTTAGCTCAAATGGACAATGATTTGTTTTAAGCATCCATTTAAAATGGAAAAATACTGTAGATGAGAAGCTGAGTACGCGGAGCAGGCTGGGCTGGACACTCAACAGTGCTACAGCCTGTGCTTTCAACAACAAAAATGGTCCATATGTCACTTGTCTGCCATATTATGTCATATCTCAGCCTTTTAAGACCTTATTTAAGGGTTCAGAAATTGAGCTCCTGGGATGCCATTTGCCTGTTTGACAGCATGTAGAATGGTAGCTTTATATATATATATTTCTCAGACCAAATAAGGCATGCCAAATATCACGGTTTAATATTTTGTCTCAAATTGTGAGGAGCAACATTAGCATGCAGAAAGGTGAAAACTTGGAGGGAAAACTTGGAGATGAAAAGTAAACAAAAGTAGAGGTTTTAAGAATAGCACAAGAAGAAGAGAGAGAGAGGGAGCAGGTGATCAATGCGCATCCACATCGTAGCGTGGGCATGCTGTGTACTGGGAGAAGTGGTAGAAAGTATAGACACGTAATCAGACACAGGGACAGAATTAAGGCTATATAAGCACAGCCTTGACTTAATAGCACTCTTTGTGTTAGGTAAGTAATTTTCTTTTTTGTTGTTTTCATTAGGAGACAGGGCTTTTTCATTATGTGCAGTTGTGATATGCCTCATCTGGGTTTTAACAGAGCCTTGATGACTTCAAGTTCTTGCACTGAAAAAATAATTAACTATTTGTCCACACAGCCATCATCTAGAGATATATCTGAGAGAGCTTTAAACTAACTAGTTCATTTGAGCTAGCTGTACACATGCAGCAGTGTCGAGATCAGGGCTGACTGAAAAACTCACCCCAAATGGATTAGCTCAGTAAATAGCAGATGAAAAGGTCCTATGCTGAGCTTCGTGGTGCCGGAGCTACACCATCGCTGGTGCTGGATTTAGCTAGTTAAATCTAGTGGGGATAAATCTATACTTTGTGATAGCTGTTATCAGGAAAAAAAGATGTTCTGCTTTTTAAGCCAGCTGCTTGTGTAGGCAGAGGAGGATATTTTAATAGCTGAAACTCACCCCCTGCTTGGCCCTCCCCTGCCCTGTAAGTTGCTTTTGGTACCTCCTCTTAGTTCCCCCACCTGCAGTCACAGAGATTTCTTTCTCTGGCAGTGAACCTGCCGTCCCTTTTCCTCGGGAGCCACGGCAGCCAGTGGGCTTTGGGCACATCTGTTGCCCAGATGGTGTATGTCTCCCACTCAACATCACTGCAGCTTACATGGTGGAAATACAAAAAAGAGATGTAAATGACACATCCAGAAGTAATTATTTTTCACTGGTGGCATACACAAACACAGTATTTTGGAGGAGCACTTCTGAAATGTAGTGTGGCTAAATGACTTGGAGGAGATGGGTTTGCTAGATTAGGATTCGCATTTTGCCACTGCTGTTTAACCTTACAGTGAGTTACGAGGCTTGCTTTGGGTATAAAGATGCTGGGTTGTGAATCCCAGTCATTAGAAACAAGGCAGTGGTCCTCTGCTCCTTTTCAGTTGCTGCGGGGGAAGACTGCTGCCACCTTGCTGGTGTGTCCTGCTGAAGGAGATTTCAGAGGAAGAGGCACGGACGTGCTAACAGGACATTGACAGCTTCTGGCAGAAAGCCACGAACAAGCTATAGCGAGAAAAAGACAGATGGGAACTAGTAACTTTCGACAGCTTATAAAGTAACCAAATCCAAACTGATTTTCAGAGAGACAGTAAAGGTTGAGCTCTCATCTGTATGACTAGCGTTATACTGAGTTCTGAAGTTTTACTATAAACAGCTATTCAAAATCTTTTTTTTTTTTTTAATAAAGGACTTTTTAAAGCCACCACAACTTCTCCTATAAGTCACATGAGTTATAAGATCATAAAATAACCAATAAACAACAAATGTTAAGGTGAAACATCCCCTTTGAAAGGATATTGCAAACCTGTCCACTGTGTGATTTCTTGCATCTTTTCCTGAACCTTCTAGTACTGACCACCATCAGTCAGGAAACTGGACTGATCTTGTCCTGCAAATTCTTATGTTCTCTAGTCTTTGAAGCACCTTATTTTAGCTGATGCTGGTCCCTTTTGTTGAGTCTCCAAACTTGAACTTGCTCAGAAACGTAGGAAACTTTTCCTACAGCATGGATGGAGAAACAAAGAGTACCAGCCCATCACATAAAAATCAGAACTGATCCATTTCAAAGTTAAATACACTGCTGTCCTCGTGGAATATGACTGTCCTGTGGCCTGAAGCCACCAGCTATAGCAGATGTTTTAAGTGACTGGAAAAAACTATTCAAATCATTTGATTAACTGTCTAAATACTTATAAAAAGTCCAGGTGGGTTTGGCAGTTGTCTCAAAATCATTTGCTGCTGCAACTTATGCTGTTGATGTTTGAGCTACTTCATTTAAAGCTAAATCACACATGACAAATAATCACCAGAATTGTCTGACTTGTGCCTTCACCCATCAGATCCTTCTAATCTCAGTCCCTTCTTTTCTTCAGGGTATCTCCTTCTCTTCTCCAAATACTAAGCTCCAGTCTATTTCCCCCTCTTTGTCTTCACCAGGTATTTTTGCATTACGTCCCCAACTTCTGGAAGAGTTTTTCATTCATAACTGATGTTTTAAATTTGATGGCTCTGTCCTGCAGGGAAGAGGGAATAAAACAGGAATAAAACAATCAATTTGTAAATTTCTGATCCAAATTTTCCTCAAAACTTTGTTCAGCTTAATTATTGTATTAGAAATAATTTCCAAGTGTGATAGCTAAAAGTATTTTTTTTTCTATTAAGACATTGCCACTATCCTTTCCTTTAATGGAAATATTTGATAGATTCAAAGGTATCTCATCAATCAATGTGAGGACAAGGAAAATGAAAGTTGTTATTGCGTACTGGGTGGTAAATTTGTGTTAGCTATGCCTGAATGATTGTGGTAACGATTATTGTAATACCCGAGGCAATTGCTTCATATTATTGCAATAGTGGCTTAAATCTGAGTGAGATGATATCTACAGTTTGTTTTCTTTGTAACGAAATAGTGCAGTTAAACAGACTTTTGATAACAGGAAAGGGGAAGACAATCAATACAAAGTCACTGTTTCAGAGTCCGGGCTCCCTGGGGGCCATGGGGGCTGCCCATGGGGTCCATCAGGGCAGGTCCTGGCAGCCAGGACCCATCCTACCACCCCAGCCAGGAGCGGGGCAGCCAGGTGGCACCTGGGCATCCCCATCCCCAGGCATCGGGCACATCCGTTTGGCCAAAATCCTGACCAAACTACTTAACTTGTATTTTGAAGCATATTACCTGCTTCTAAAAGCTGTGTAACTAAACGGCAAGAGCTCAAATATTATACCTCAGTCAAGTTTTCTGGCTTTGGGTTATCTGCGGTTGGAGCGACTCTCTGGTCCTTCGGCATGGTGTGTCAAGGTGTTTTGGCCAGTCTTTCCAAGATGAAAACTAAATAGAGTGAGGATAACAGAAACTATCCATCATTATTGGAAAAAAGGTATTGAAGGATTTGTGCTGTTTAGGAAAGATGATTGACAGATACAGTATGGGACAACATTTAACAACCATCTGTTTCAGTATGTCATTTAAAATGACAGGAGATACTATGGATTGAAAAACCACGTAAGCGCCAAAAGCACTTAAAGAAATAAGAATTTTCTGTTGGAGTAGCTCTGGGAGTCTGCTATAGATTTTCAGGGTGAGGTTTTAATACAAACAGAAACCTTTAAAATGTTACGAAGGAAAATAAATGCTGCCAGCAACTGACTTGTTGTGGGACACTTCCAGTTCCCAGAGAGACACTGTGGAATAAATGTCACTAGTAATGGTAAGGCAAATATTTCTGTATAATGAAAAATCGATCTAGGCACCAACAGTCAATAGCTTGAAAAGCTTTTGGAAAAATTGTGCTTTAAAACAGGTTTTGAAGAAAAGTTATCAAAGGTTTGGAGGGAAATGGAAATCTGGATGGAATGCGCTCAATAAGAATAAATCATGTAACCCATCTACAGCAAGAAGAACAAAATCAAGAAGAACAGATCAAGTAACCTATTTTTTTAATAACGTGATAAATCATTTTCCATACAATAGAAATGCAACTGATTGAGTCCATCTGGATTTGATACCCCACCACCTGGAAAACTGTTAATTAAAATGGAGAATTTACACAAAAGGTGTAGGGAAGACAAGCCAATCTATCCCAATGGCTAGATGAGCAACACCAGGTTTTGTTGAGAGGGGAAGAAGTGGGGGAGGGATTTTCGTAGCAAAGGAACAGTCTTGGGACCAATATTTAATGTTTTTGCTGGTGATCTTATTATCAAAAAATAGGAAGGTGCTAATGTAATTTACTGACTACATAACATTGAGGGGCATCCACCCTTCAAAGAAGGATTAGAATATTCTATAGGAGTAAGACTTAGAGTAATAGAGATTAAATTCAGTAGTACAAAGTTTAAGGTCATAAGATGTAAGATGTCATTAGATTGCCTCAGCTGTAAGTGACAGAGGACTAAAGAGATCTGAAGACGTTAATCAGTCAGGACGACTGTGAGCCGCCAATGTAACGTAAGTGTGAAAAAGGACAATGCAATTCTAAAGTTTATCAGTTGATTTTTTTTTCCAGCAGAGACAGAAATGTGTCACAGTATGAAAATAATGGTGTCTAATGAAACTTATTCTGCAGTAGTGTGTATGGTTCAGGCCACCCATGGTGTAGAAAGATAACTTCAAGCAGGACCAGGTACAGGTGGGCTTTGCTAAATTTATTCAAAAATTATTTTCCGTCATTGCCTGTCAGCAAGCAGAAGGAAGGAGCACAGCCTGGTCTCTCCTGTGCACGCGTTGGCAGTGAGGCAACCGGGACCAGAGGTGGAGCCATGCAGTGGTCCTGACCAGAGACCTCTGTGCATGGAGGAGACAGTGATCCACATGGTGATTAACCAGAGCATGACCAGGCCTGTGCTATGCTGTGCCAGGTTGTGCTGCAGGTACGGCGTGGCCTTCAGGCTGTGTTTTGCTGCCCACATCCCTTGGCTGCAGGATAAACTTTGCCAACTAATTGCACAGAGGAGCCTGCAGGCAGTTCCCACTCGGTACCAGCAATTACACTACTGGCGTGGCCTTGCCTGTATCCAACAGTGCCGTGAGAAGTTCTCATGTGAACATCCTTTCTGTTTGACAGTAGAAATTATAAATAGAGTTGTTTTCTTGTAAGAAAATCCTGTAACGGCTGGAATGACTGAAATGGAGATTCCTTTTCTCCTGGTCTGCATGGTGTGCTGCACATGCGTTGGAGTCCTGTTTGATGCTACACCGCTTGGGGTTCTGAGCATATAAGGGGATGTAAGATTATCTATACTATTTTCTTCTTATAGTGTTAGCTCTAATACATAACATTTTTTGACTGATACCTTACAGAGTCTGAATGCCTTTCTTACTGGGATCATAATGGACCAGCACCTCCAGCGCCTACTGCAAAACAAGCAGTAACGTTCAGCACTCCTAATGAAAAACTTGCACCAGATTGGCTCATTTCATACCTAATTTATTTCCCCCTACTTTTGCATGCTATTGAGGCCCAACTCTCAAGCTGCAGTAGGCTGCTCTTAGTCCCTTCTGTTACAAGTCTGATTCCATGTGAAATATATGAACTGAGAGTGACACAGAGAATAAACAGAAACAGAGACTGACTTTACCTGGAGATTAAGATCTTCTCATGGGTGAAGGTAAGGGAACACAGATCTCCTTTGTCTTCAGTGGGTTATGAAGATGGCTAGTTAGGGTGTCATGGAGAATAGCACATCTTTCCCAAAGTGATGTTTTTCTGGAGAAAAATGTCTTTTTTGGGGAATCCATTCAGAAAATTGGACCCAAGTTTGAAAATAAATTCCAGAAGACAGCACACATACTCAAAAACTCTGTCGTCCAAAAAATGTTTTGCTAGTTTTATTTAGGACTGTACTGTAATGAAAGAGGTGGACTTGGATGCTGTGGAATTTGACTAATACCCACAGCTACAGGATGCTGTAGCTCTCAAAACTTCAATGGACAAACAGGCTAGAAAGCTATTTATTCCACTGTGTCAGGTTCTAAATTCATCTTCCAGATTTCCCATTTGAAAAATAAACCGGTCTCTGGCACTATGTAATTCTAATTAAACAGAACTAAAATTTCCAAAGAGTCTGTCTCCCAGGACCAATGTCACTAAATGTGGATACACTGTGCCACAGGGATTCTGAGACTTACAGAGCTCCAAGTTTGAAACATGTACTTTGATATTCAAATAGAAGTTAAGTGGTTTAAAATTAGCTGTGGATATTATCTCATTTTAAAGCCAGATAGAAGTGTGTAAATTTAAGTGCCAAAATAATTAAAGAACCCAAAAGATTTTGCTGTCACACTCTATCTCCATTTTATTTACAGAATAAACAGAGTCAGCACAGAATTTGAAAACTTTATTGGACTTGGTAGTGTCATTATACCCGGAAAAACACTGAAAAATGTTGTTTAGATTTTTATATCCCACTTGTGATCTGTACAAATTGTATTGCAATGAGAGCAGAGAAACAAGATGTTTAATTGTTTTCATTTCTCTACATCTGTCTCTGAAATGTTCAAAAGCAATTTGCATGTCATTAAGTCTTTTAAGGTGCCAGTGCAAATGACCCACAGGGAAGGAGTGGATCAGGAGTCTGTAATAGAATCCAGGAGTCCATCCACTGAGGCCCCTACCTTCTCTAATTAAAAATATATATTATAGCCCAGATGCTATAGCTCAGTGGCACTGCCATTGGCACAGAACTGGGGGGAAGAAAAGGCTATATTAGGGTTCCCATTTTTCATTCTGCCTGTTGCAGGTTTGGCCAGTTTCCTGAGCCAAGATACAATTTCTATGTTGGTACAACTTTTTGCTGGCCGTACTTTCTGTGCTCGGGAGCAAAGACCAAAAGCCCATACAGTTAACGTAGCTGAGTAGCTCCTGGTGCTGGAGATCATAGAATCATAGAATCATAAAATCATTTGGATTGGAAGGGACCTTTAAAGGTCATCTAGTCCAACCTCCCTGCAATGAGCAGGGACATTTTCAACTAGATCAGGTTGCTCAGAGCCCCGTCCAGCCTGACCTTGAATGTTTCCAGGGATGGGGCATCTACCACCTCTCTGGGCAACCTGTCCCAGTGTTTCACCATCCTCATTGTAAAAAATTTCTTCTTTGTATCTAGTCTAAATCTACCCTCCTTTAGTTTAAAACCATTACCCCTTGTCCTGTCACAACAGGCCGTGCCAAAAAGTTTGTCCCCATCTTTCTTATAAGCCCCCTTTAAGTATTCACAGAATCACAGAATCATATAGGTTGGAAAAGACCTTTAAGATCATCGAGTCCAACCGTAAACCTAACACTACCAAGTCCACCACTAAGCCATGTCCTTAAGCATCTCATCCAAACATCTTTTAAATACCTCCAGGGATGGCGATTCAACCACTTCCCTGGGCAGCCTGTTCCAATGCTTGATAACCCTTTCAGTGAAGCAAAATTTCCTAATATCCAGTCTAAACCTCCCCTGGCGCAACTTGAGGCCATTTCCTCTCGTCCTATCACTTGTTACCTGGGAGAAGAGACCAACACCCACCTCACTACAACCTCCTTTCAGGTAGTTGTAGAGAGCGATAAGGTCTCCCCTCAGCCTCCTTTTCTCCAGACTAAACAGCCCCAGTTCCCTCAGCTGCTCCTCAGAAGACTTGTGCTCTAGACCCTTCATCAGCTTCGTTGCCCTTCTCTGGACACGCTCCAGCACCTCAGTGTCTCTCTTGTAGTGGGGGGCCCAAAACTGAACACAGTATTTGAGGTGCGGCCTCACCAGTGCCGAGTACAGTGAGTACTGAAAGCCAGCAAAGTACTGAAATATTGACTGAAATTGAATGAAATATTACATGAAATATTGACTGGCCACAATGAAATATTGAAAGACCACAATAAGGTCTCCCCAGAGCCTTCTCTTCTCCAGGCTGAACAACCCCAACTCTCTCAGCCTGTCCTCATAGGAGAGGTGTTCCAGCCCTCTGATCATTTTCATGGCCCTCTTCTGGACCTGCTCCAACAGGTCCACGTCTTTCCTGTGCTGAGGGCTCCAGAGCTGGATGCAGTACTGCAGGTGGGGTCTCAGGAGAGTGGAGAAGAGGGGCAGAATCATCTCCCTCGACCTGCTGGCCGCGCTGCTTTTGATGCAGCCTGGGATATGGTTGGCCTTCTGGGCTGCATCAAATCTAACACCTTGTCAACAGAACAAAGAAACATTTTTATTGAGTTGTAACACGTTGTATGGCTTTATAGGGTTTTGCTGCTAACTGCTTCTCTAGGTTGTCTGTCATTAAGCTGAAATATCTGCATTACATGCACTGTGGCTTGACATAAAAAAAAAGAAGAAAGGAACACATAAAACATTTGTATTCCTGTACCACGGCAAAGGCCAATACAGGGACTGGTTCCTACTTTCTGGTTCATGACACAAAACATTTTTTTTCTCTCCTAAATCTGATTTAACTAAGGAAAAAAAATCCTAAAAATAATTTTGAATTGGAATGCTGATTTTATAGTGAATTCGGTGAAGATACATAAAAGGGAGAGCTCTCAGTTTGAAGCTGCTGTCATCGTGTCTTTGCACAGAGATAGCACAGGGTATCGGTATCTGTCTCTGTCTCTCTTCCTCTTCGATGCTATATTTATCATCCCCCCCAGCCATAAAAGGTCTGGACTGGGGCTCTGACATTCCACTGACTGCAGGCATTATTTTTGTTCTGGACCTTGAAGTCCAGTCCTTACCCCTCGTCCTGACTACCTCTTTCTTTGCTGGCTTCATCGTTGCTGTGTTTTTCTGCTCTTCATCCACTTGAAAGCTATTCCATTTGCTGCCATTCATTTGGGCCCTGGTAAGTGTTCCTTTACGACAGAAGATTTTATATGTTCAAATATTTTTAATCTGAATCTGTAATGCCGAGTTTATAGTAGCTCCCTTTATTCTTCTCAGCTCAGCAATTATTTGAGGGACTTGTGGACATGAATTGAAGACATCTGAGGGTTCAGCTATGAAAGAAACAAAGTAAAGTAGTGCAAGGGTTCACTTATTATCAACTCAACTATCCTTGCATATTGTCACTGTACTCTCAAATGAAGTGTGGGTTACTGAGATACAGGAGGAATTTGTCATGTAACCTCCTTTGGGCTTAGAGAATGTGTAAATAATCTAGATATTTTCTAGTTGCACAGCATGTCTTGTGATTTCTAAAGCCATTGACTGAGCTGAAGGAAATGTTATCATTTTTTTTCCTGCTTATAAGTGTTTCTGGTTTTTATGTATTTCACTGTTTTTACTGGTTGATGGAGTAGATCTTTAAAGAATTACACAGACTCGTAAGTAGTGCAAGAGGTAATGCCAATAAAATAACTTCCTTTAATGTGTAGCCACGACCTATGAACAAGTACAGAACTGTCTGTCTGCTCAGTAATCATTTTGAAAATTCAGTTCAACAGCTGCTAACATATAGCTCCAAACCCTGCATATTCATCTAACTATGGCCACTAATATTTTTAGGCCAAGCTCTGCAGTTATGAAATCCTACTCGGATCTTGAGAGGGAGTGTTGCCCTCACACTAAGGAGGGCTGATCAGTGGACACAAACTAAGTAGGTGGAGGTAGCATGGATTTTCTAAAACTTAAGAGATGGGAGTCAACCCGATAATCAGACAGTGCTCCAAATAGGAGCAAATCCTTACAAGGTTCAGAGTTTCTTGTCATCTCCAATAGTGTCACACTACTATATCTGATTAGACTAGTGTAACTAACCGATCCTGACCTGTGAGCAATGCTTGACGTTTCACAGGAAGTATAAAACACAACTCATAGTGTGACAAAATACCTATAAAAGGAGTTTCCTCTTATATGATGTGGGTAAGAGTTGGCCTTTGATTTGAACCAGGAGACCTGACTTTGTACTCACCTCCTGCCTTACTGCCTTAGTTCTTACTCGTATCATAGACAACTCCTTTTACTCCTGAGGACAGTGAGGTCCAGACCTTTTATGTTTGGAAGAAAAAGGTTGCTTTCGTACATTTTAAATATGCTGACTTTAAGTTCGCTGCTTGTTCTTTTGCTCTGAGAAGATGTAAATGGAATGCCTCATTTAACTTCTCCTTAACAGGCAGCACATGCAGTGCTTTATACTTTTGGATCACCTTCCTTACTTTGAAACCTGGAAGGTTGTGGGAATCTCTGAGCGACAGGACTGAATGGCTGTTAGCATTGTGGCTGTTCTATCCGTGGTGAAGCCAGCCAACGCTGCAAATAAAGCTGGTGAAGACGAAAGGAGACAACTGTAGTACTCTACAGAAGGAAAACAGGATGTTCTCATGTTCTTTCCCTTTCAGTGTGCAAGACAATACTCATCTGTATGCCTTAACTTTGCTCAGCAGAGATCACAATGGTTTGCAAATCCTAAACCTAGCTCTGCAGAGCTGGGAGAGAAAGCAATGAAGAAAAATGGAGAAGAAATCTTCTGAAACTAGGGAAATTAAAAGGAACTACGTACTACTGGAAGCTAACAAAGTGAAATAAACAACAACACAAAATATTGATAGGTATTAGATACTAAAGTATCTAAAGATACTAAAGTATCTTTAGTAAGGATACTAAACAGAATAATTGCGTTCTTTAGACTTACATGAAAAAATAGCCAGCAGGAGAAATAAGGGAATTAAAAAGGATCAGTTTTTGCTGTAGAGAACAATGGGCTAACACTCTTTTGCATTCCTCCCCCTTCCTCAGATAAAAATAAAGTAAATGCATAAACTGGTCTCCTTGAAGTCACAGTTTCACTGTGGTCAGGATAACAGCAATTTCTTTTACATACTTAAAGACTTACAAATGACTTTCTTATTTGTTGAGTTTCTGCAAACAAGTGATCTGTTCTGTTATCACACAAAGAGCAGTTCCCTTGAGAGAGTCCTGAAGTATAAGAAAGATGAAACATTGGGGGTTTTCTTCATAACTTGCCTTAGTCAGGGTGAGTACCTGAGCAGTTACCAAAGAGAACAGTTTGCAATTTGTTGACTCGCTATCAGAACCAAAGACTAAAGAAAAAGCCAAGGACTGATATCTAGGAAGCATAAAGACCAGGGAAAAAATATCTTGATTTTCATGAAATCATGATTACACTCCAGCTGTGTAAGTGTACTTAACATCAAAACATCAGATCATTGTTCATTAGCATGAACAAAACCAGAAGCAGAACAAGTCTCTTATTGCTGTGATTGATATTAAAAAAAAACGAATAACAAACACCTCTCACCATTGTTTTTGGATCTTCTTTAAATTCTTCTAAACATTTCCCCACTGTAGCTCATTTCTATTCATAATCATGTACCTTTTCAGGGACAATCCTAGCCATGTTGTAAGCCTATCACCAGTGATAAGAGAAAGAAAGGTTATCATAGGGATTAGTAGAGGCAAGCTTGCATGTCAAGGAAGAAAAAGTCAGTTTTAACAAGAGCAAAATAAAACAATAACAAAATAAGGACTGAATTGCCAGCTTAAAAAAACCCAAGGGAAATCCTTTCTGCACTCAACCCTCATCCCATTTTGAGAGGGGAATTACCTCTCACCTGATCAAATTTCCTACTACGAGCGACTGCAAGACAATCTACTGATGACTGTGCAAAGTAAAACTTAGATGGGGCTATCATCTGGAGGAAGTTTCTTGACGATCTTGAACATGACATTCTAGGTTAAAAAAAAAAGGGTCATTTGGACTGAGGAGAATGATACTATTTTACTCATTGCATACAGACGTATCCCTGATTACACTGTAAAAGTATGATAAGCCATTTAAAATGGATCTCTGGTATCACATACAAAATAATCAATGTAATGCATGTTTACAGAAAAAGTGACATCCTTCTCAATCTTAATGTTTTTAATTCACTGTTAAAATATTAAATGGAATATTACATTAAATCTGAAAATCGGATTACAAAAAGGAATGAAATGTTCATGTATTTTTATTTCAGCTTATATAGGCTTGTCATAATTGCTCATGCCTTCTTAAATAATTTATTACTTTATTCTCTTTTGTAATTCAACAAAAATATTTACACTATCTCTGAAGAAGCTGAGCACATAAAATTTCATTAGTTCGCAGTAATGACTGGAGAAGTTGAGCAAGTAAAACTTGAATAGTTTGCAGTAACAGGGAGACCAACTACAAATGAACAGACACAATAGTGGAAGGTTTTCTGGTCATGATGAATGACATATGAGTGTCTTGAAATGTAAATACAAACATATCTTAAAGTCTAAAACACATCATAAAAAGATAACCCTAAATTAATTTCATTTGATTTTTGAAGTTTTAAGTTCTGTGTTAGTTTGTATTAAGTTGTGTATTATTTGTATGCTAACTCAGAAGTTTCTTTGACAATAGTCTTTATGTTTGATCTGTTCTTTTTCAGACACTCTCCTGTTTATTTACATTCAGAAACGTGCAGTAAAAAACAAAATTAGAAGACACCCATGATGTCTTTACCTTTCTACCAAAGACACCATGAGCACTATGACCGTGCGTACCGCCATAAAGCACTGCAGTCCACTGTAAGCCAGTACCAAAAGGAAACAAAGAGTAAATCTGCTGTCTATGCTCAAGGATCTACAGCTTACGCTAGGGGCTCTGCAGCCTATCGCCATGCATCTGCATCAGACTTCAGCCTTGACTCTTCAGCAGCATATAGTCATAGCTCTTCAGCAGCATATAGTCATGGCTCTTCAGCCTATGACCTTGATTCAGCAGGCTACAGCTATGGCTCTACAGCCTATGATCACTCTGCTGCACAAAGTAAAAGATCTGCTGCCTACAGTCTTGACTCTGAATCCCTCAGCAAGAGCTCAGCTGCCTACAGCCATGGATCTGAATCCATCAACAAGCTGGCTGCAGCCTACAGGCTGGGATCTGAAGCCTACAGTCTTGGGTAAGTAAATCCATCTTTGAAACAATATTTTGAAACAAAAATGTCCAACCACCCCCCATTGAAATCAGTGGCAAAACTCTCCTCCTCTTCCACAGAAATTGTCTCTGTAACTTGGTGTGAGTGTATTTTCCAGGCTTGGTGTTTTCCTTTGGCTTTGGCAATGGGAAGGACTGTGGTCAGCTTAGTTTGTTGGACTAATTCATGTGTGATGGTTGGATTGGCATAAGAAGAGCACTGGCAATGCTGATGTGGCTGAATGATGACATATTCACGTTCCAAACTGGTTAGGCATGAGCCAACTTTCCTTCCAAGTTGTTTAGCCCTATTAGTACAGCTGAATTTAATATGCAGTGTTGAGATGGCTTTTGGTTTGAGGCTGGCTCTTATCTGGCCAGGTTGGAGCAGTAAAAGAACTTAGGTCTGTTCATGCAAGTTTGAGCTGGCATGTCCATATATCATTAAACAATTCTGCTTTGGCCTAATGGTTTCACTTTTATGAGTCATTCAAGAAACTGAAAATTTCACACTATATATTGGTTGAGACATACTATTTCCAAAACAGGAATACCCTGAAGTGTTTATCTTGCACTAGAAGAGCAGCTATGCTTAGCTGCCATGTTTTTTGTTTAATTAAGATAACAAATATTGCTCAAGCAATTACATTAGCAGAATATTTTAGATATCATAGCCTCACATTATTTGTATGTATCTCAGAGATTTACAGAAATTAGGGGAGTATTAAAGTAAGATTAGAGCAGCTGTTAGCAATAGAGGAAATGATCAACAAATTATAGCCCAAAACATCTGCTTGCTGTTATATTAATATAAAATTTAGAATATTATTAGCAGAACTGATCAAGACTTGTCCATCAGAAAATTTAAATTTTGAAAACTGAATATCCTCCCAGGATTAGATGTGGTTAAAGATGGAATTTTGGCCAAAACCACTGAGGGAAACACTACCTGTACCGCAGTAAACAATACCTTGTGATTACAGCCTTCACTTGGCTTTCAGGAAGTTCAGGGTCAAGTCTCTATTTGCCAGGGTCTGTTCAGGAATTTGAACTTCAGGCTGTTAGAGCCCTGATGAATGACTTGACTACTTGACTGTCTTGGGCTGGGTAATATCCAGTCTTTGCTGGTGAAACAATTTCACTCGTGCAAACAATTAACCATTGAGTGGAGCAGTGAGAAGCTCATTTATAATCTGCTGATGAAGGGAAGCAAACTGGAGATGCTGGGACTGAGGGTTATGTTTCCAGAGAGAGTTGGGTAGGGGAAGATAACCCAAATTTCTGCAGTGATGCAGCTCTGCCTACACGCTGTTGCTGACCCTAACCCAAAGCCTCCTTCTTCTTATCGAAAATGTTCCCCTAAGCAATGGGAACATTACTTGAAGTTGCAAAAAATGATTGTAAAAAAACCTGTTTCCAAGTCCCAGTTACAAACACTTCAGTGACTCCGGTTTGTCAGACAAGTTTCTTCTGAAACCTGTATATTCTCACCAAGAAGAACTCTAAAGTTAGCAAGGTAATATTAAAGGAAATTGAATTGCTTAACTGGGAGAGAACTTAAAACATTTCCATGTTTCCTGAGGTTTTGTTTGACATAATAGCTTTTGTTTTAAAATAGTATTTTGGGTGATACTTCCAAGCTACTCTGTAGTACAAGAGTTGCCAACAGATTGATAGACTATGCTGGTAATCAGAGATAAGAATGTCTCAGCTGTAACTTCTTTTTTTCTGTGATCCTGTCTTTGTGTTGGAGATTTGAGAAACTCAGTGCTGCTATGTAAGACTAGGACTCAGGAGATCAGACCCCATGATTTAAATCTCTCTTGCACAAAACTTAATGAATACATGAGAGAATACAGTTCTGAAAGACAATCTCAATATTTAACCTAATTTTATGGTTAATATGGCCTCTATGTTGGTATTTATTTGGTTTTTGCAGCCCATTTTGTTGCAATTTGCAAGAGATAAAGTAGAACAAATAACGTGACTATATTGTTAAAGGTAGTGCCAATTTGAAGTAATTCTTTCCAAGTTTGTACTGTCTTCCCCAGATAGCCCAAAACACTTCAAGGTATAATGTGGAGAGAAAAAGTGTCACTGACATAAATTTGGCAAATCAAAGACTTTCTGTTTTCATCTGTATGAAAGGAATGGTGTAGCAAAAAAAAAAAAAGAAAATGAGTCTTCAAACTCTTTCAATTTTCAAAAAGTAGAAGGGGGCTTGAATTGAAATGCTGTATCTAAATGACCTACAACAGTGGTGGTTGCTTGAAACCTGAATGGACACACAAATCCAAATCCAGATAAAAGTCTTCGGCTAACAACTGATTATTGCACATCATTGGATTTTAACATCAAATATACATTTATGTATAATGGATATAGTTTTGTGGATAAACCCCATTAAGCCCAACAGGAAAAATATACTGTTCAAATATTAAGCTTTTATTCAGGTCATATCTTATTTTTATCTAACGTAGCTTCTGCTAAACTTTACTATACTTGCAAAATTTAAGTCTCATCCTTTTCTGTAGCCACCGTACAGAAGAGAGTGTTCATAAAGCAACAGTGTTGACATGCAGTTAGTGCTACGTGAGGAATTTATCACAGGAAAACAGTGGAGAAGGACTAGGGAGTAGGCAACTTGCAAGACCTTGACCTGAACCCAGTTCTCTGGTGTTGAAGCCTCACTTGAGTGGAAAACGTGCCCAGAGCATGGACATAGACAGCTTGAAGGAGCTGCAGCTTGCTTTTTCATGAGGACAAAAAAGTCTCCCTTTGCAAGTGGGCTGTCCCTTCCCCACATTTCAAGTGTTCTTCACACCATGACAGCTAGAAGAAGTAAAAGGAGAGAAATGAAAACTGGCAAAACCAAGAGCAAGTACAGAAGCTTGCAGCTTTGCTGGTTACAGTTTGCCAAAGCTGCAAAACCCTGGGCTCCTAAAAGAAAGTGAGTCTCACCGTGTAAAGGTTGCCCCTTCACACCTAGCCCTCCCTACCAGCTTGCAGGGCTGTCTCTAGCCATACGCTGCTTCTTTGGCCTCCACAGAGCCAGGAGGAGCGGGGTCTGCTGCTTCCCCCAAGGAGCAGGCAGGGTCTGTACAGGCGAGGGGTGCCGGCTCTCTCCCAAAAGCCGTTGTGGCCACCCATCCCCTTCCCTGTCCCATCCTCAGGGGCTGCCAGCATGGGCAGGCTGGCTCCTGCAGGACAACCTTCTTCCCACAGCACCGCTCCATCCTCCGAGTGCTTCTGAGAAGCTTTGAGTCAGGTCTGCCAAAGCTGCTTATAGCACTACAGGCCTGTCAAATGGGACTGCTGGGTTAACCACATTTGCCTCTTTTTTTTGGAAGCTCAGTCATTTGCCTTTGTTCAAACTTTCACTCCTTTTCCATGTGTTATTTTCCTGGCCAGCAGCATCAGATAATCCCATTGTGTCACAGACAGGTTATCTGCCACCAAATGGGCCAGAGACTTGCTTAGAGAGAAAACAGAAGTTATTGGTGTGGCTCAGGCATTTGCATATATTTTGCAGGTCAAGCGAAATAGCAAAGAAGACATGGCATAATTCAGGTGAGCCAAGCAAACCGAGAAGAGATGCCTTACTAACTTGCAGTTCATTAGACTGCCAGACAGTAAGAGTGAATGCTCTTCTGAGCAATATTGTAACCAGGGTCAGGACAGGGCTGAGTAAATAATACACTTTAAGAAACATGAGAAGACCATGATCCTGGCACTGCTCATCCTTTGGTTTATTATAGGTGAGCGTTAAGAAGGTGGCTTCCAAACGTCATAGCCAAGCATGGAAATTTTTTTAATGAGACCTGCTATGTGGAAACAATTCCCCTTTAAAAAAATTTGTTGTGGAAGCTGTGTTAGGGAACAGCATGATTATTGCCAGCAATATGGCCTGGGCCTGTGACAAATCTGTCAGCAACTTAAAATGAATATAGTCACCGGAGAGTGCCTCTCATCTTTAGACACTGGCTTTAAAGAGCTCTTTTCTGAAAATCCTTTTTTTTTTTTCTTTCCTGTAACTGGGTTTGTCAATCCACTATCTCCTCTTTACAGTGAGTAAATTCAAACATTGCATGTTAGGAAGGAAGCAGCTGCTAGAAAGAGAGCCTGGAAAATGTCTCTTGGCTAATGGAGCTCCTCTGGCAGGTACAGCTGGTACAGCCATTGTGTATACCAAATGCATCCCTTTCTGCTGTCGGAATAACGTGAGAGAGAGATGTAACAAAAGCATGCTAAGGACAAGATACATGATTTTCTAGAGATGTTAAAGAGCTTACAGGTGCCTTTTCATGCAGGGGTGGAATAACTAAGGAATAGGTTGTTGTGGTCCACTCCTAGAACACATTTCTACATCCACTGGGCGCAGACTCTTTGTGCAGGGTGGGAAACCTGTCCCTGCAGACACGGAAACAAGGGCAGTGCCAACATATTGAAGTATATTTCTATCTGAGAATAAGGCATAAAAACAAAACCTCTGTTTGGGAGTTTCGGAGGCCCTGCACAGTGTTGTTGTCTTTAGTTCCTCTGTTGGGCTAGAGGGAAAAGCTAACAGTATCTACCTGGTTTTTACATCTCTACAGGACAATGCCTGGGCCTTTAGCATTTACAGTCACCCAGCTCCCAATTCAGTGACTCCGCTGAGAAACTAGGAAAATGCTGGCACTGATATTTTAACATGCTGAAAACCACCAATAAATGAGGACAGTAGGCTTGGGTCACCAGCCTTGGTAAGGTAGTACAGATAGTATCTGACCTGGAAAAAAACATACCTACGCTAGCTGGGCATATCAAATGAGGCTGAAAGCTGTTAAAAGGTCATGGTACTGTCCCTCCCTGTGAAACTAGAGAGCACTGATACCCTGCTCCTTCTCCTCCGGGGAGATTCTGTTCCACGTATCATGTAAAAGGTTGGAACATTTTAAAATAAAGGGCAAGATTTTAGCGGAGTCCTCCTTTGGGCTACCTAAATAATGGTTGTAGACAGGGTTTGGTTTGGTTTTTGTGTTGCACAGGAAGAAACAGTAATAACAAAAAAGGAAAACAGGGAAATAAACCTCATGATAGATATAGTGATCAATTTGTTTTCCCATGCAAAGAGCTCCATTTGAATACGCATTTCTACTAGCCTCCATATAGGCTAGTAGATTCATAGCTCTGCTTGAACAGAAGCAAATGATAAGAGGATTTGGAAAGCAGAAACTTTTTCTGCTGCTTCAAATTTATTCATCTCACCTCTTGGTTTATGCAGTGCAATTCTAAAAAAGATTTTGGAGTGACTCTGGATACCTCTCTGAAAACACCAGCTGGGTGCTCTGATGTGGTGATTAAGCAATTAGAAATTTAGGAGCAGCTGTGAGAGAAAGTGAAAATAAAACAGAAAGCATATTGTGTCAGTGTGTTAACCCAAGGTATGCTCATAGCTGAAATACTAGGTGAAGTTCTGATCATCTCATCTCAAAAAGTACAGTCTGAAACTAGAGAAGGGTCACATACCAGCAAGGAGGGTAGTGGGAGGCGTGGAATACCTCCCATCGGGAGAAGGTAAGATGCTGGGGCTCTTACCTTGGGAAGGAGGTAAACATGGGCATGTAACGTTAATGTGTAAAATAGTGAAAGATGTGCAGAGAGTGAACAAGTAACCATTTTTCACACAGAGCAGCGTGTATGCACAAAAGATTATAAAGTGGCAGATTAAAACAGGTTCAAAAGAAAGTGCCATTTTCTTATATAAATAAATTGTAAGCTCACTGCTACAGCCAGGATGCAACCTCTGGCTCAGGATGTCTCTAGGCCTTTGTTTGAAACCAAAAGGATTTATCAAGGGATGTATTTCTCTACCTAAACATTCTTTTTACCTGCTCTTGACCATTGCTGGAACAGGAAACTGGTCTAAAGGTGCTATTGGCATTATTCAATGAAACACTTCTCACCGGAGCCTTGCTTAGTCCAGGTCAAGTTTCCGGAAGAGCAAATGGCTGAAGTAAATTGGTCAGTGTTGTGTTAGCAATCTGAGAACAGCAGGCAATTACAGGATCCACATGGATCCATTATTCAGCTTACAGTTATCATCTGTGCTTTTGATAGCTGAGTGCTCCCTCTTCTGTACCACTACAAAGTATTGGGACCCAACCTTGCTCTTAGGAGACAGCACAACAACTCTTGCTGCAGCTGCCCCTTCCAGAGAAAGCAGAGAGGAAAAGGCATCTAGAAAGGTGCTTTTCTGGTCCTGAGCACATACACACAAGGGCCGACCAAAGGATGCAATAACATGAAGGATCCAGGAGTAGTAATCCAGAAAATAATCAGGTGGCTGCAGCGAAAGGTGCCTCAGTCAAGAGACATGCAGTTTAGAAAACTTGGAAGAGAGTGGGAATCGGCTGTGCATGTACGGTGTTTTTATCCTAGTCATCATACCTCAGTAAAAGTCCCAGTTCCATCCCTGTTTCTCAGGCTCTGTTGTGATGGAGATCTCTGGCATTAATCTGAAGGATTTGGGGCATATTTTCATAAAGCCAGCTGTGGAAGGCAGAAAAAATGAAAGTGAGATATTCAACTTCAAACACTTGGAGTGTTCTATTAAAAAAACCAACCATCAAACAAATAGAACCTATAGCAATTTATTCTTTCCTTTCCAAATAATTTTAGAGAGTTATAAGTGAAAGATAGGGGGAAAAAATGTAGGAAAGACATCAACAAATGTCCTAGCAGAGAGTGATGGGAACTGCTATGTATGCTCCCCATTAATTCCCTGCATGAATGTGTAATCTGGACCTGAACTGAAAACTAAACTGACAGGACAGCCAAATTCTCCTTTAGGAACAAAGAGCTAGTCTTGATTTAACAGTGCTGAAAATGCCTAAGCTGAAATTTTCACCACATTTAATATATTTTTATGAAAATAGACACTTCCTGACATTTAAACTGAAGTTCAAATGATACTGTGATCCTTCTAGATCTAGAAACAACCAGGAATCAAGTGACCTCCTAAAGGGTTCAGCCTAAAGCCCCGAGGAAATCTGATGGCAGTCAGAGTCAAAACTCCAGGTTTGTCCCATTTTAAAATAGGACAGGAATAAAAGTCACCTGCTAAGTAAAGAACCGCAGCTCCTTACAGACTATAGTTCAATTATGAAAAATAATGAAAATACTTTGCCTTTGATGTTTCTCACCACTTATTTGACGATGAGCTCTCCCAATGCATTTGTCGTTGGCCGTAGTGATTGTACCACATCATTGCCCAACCCAGGAGGGAGGCCATTGCATACCCTGTTTCACTCTGTCTCTTCCTTTTTATTTTACGCTGCCTGGACTGTTCCCAAGTGTCTTCTGCTTGGATTTATATCCCTAAAGCTAGATCCGCCTCCCTTGGACTCCTTCCCTGGCTGCCTTGGGCAGCATCTGGCATCAGACCCCGGAGCAGGCAGCATCTCTCTCCTGTAGACTTGGTCTGTGCCTTGGCTGACCCAGTGGTGCCTGATGTGGTAAACCCTTGGCCCCGGTCCTGCGGTGTGTGCCACAGCCCCTCTCCGGCTGTGCTTTTGTTTGCATGGAAACCAGGATACAGGGGGAGGAGGAAGGAAGGAGAACCAGTGCACGGCTGCTTTTATCCCCTGTACCGAGTGTTTCTTGGCAGTGGTGCTGTAGGCTTGGTGATGGTGGCTATAAAGTGAGCACTTGAGGAGCACAGAGGAGAGGGCTGCCGCACAGTGATACCGGGTGAGCTGAATACAGTCAAGGCTGATGAGATGCGGTCTAAGCAGAAAGGAAGGGAAACTTCCTGATGGTGCTGGGAGTGTCAGGGCAAAGAGATGAGGGCTGGAAACCAGATGTAGGAGGGGATGTGAAGTTCAGGCAAGGAACTAGATGGAGAAGGAGAAGAGATGACAGTAAGAAAGCCATTAAGAGAGCTAGAGAATGGGAGACTGATTTAACAGGCACTGGGTAGGGAGAGAACTCAGTCTGAGCGAAGGGACGGGCACAAAGAAATGAAGGAAGGAAAGATAGGAGAGTGAAGCTGGACCCGTGTAATCTCACACACACAGTCTCACATGGATAGATTATTAACACATATTTTGGAAATTAAGCACTCTTCCTGGTACGACTTGTGTTGGTGGCACCTCTGGAGCTTGGAATTTTTGCAGGGCTGCAGCCTAAGGTAAACATTAGCCCAAGTATGTATCTGTAATCTTACATTATACATGTGTAACATTCTCAGGGGTCCAGCGCTAGCATGGGTTTTGATTATATGTGTACAGCATGCTGCGTAGAGACGCCAGTGTAAGTTACCCAGGGTATGGGAAGCAGGTTAGCCATGTTAGTGGTACAGATCTGGGCTAACGAGCCTTGCTGAGAAACCACATGCCTTAATTCTGCTCCTGTATCTGTGCACATAAGCGGTAAGCTTCTGCTGTGTAGGCAAATCTCCAGATCATAGGATTTCCCTTGGTGATGTTGAGATAGACATGAATAGACACTTTGGGAATTTATAAAAGGCTGACAGCTAATTAGGATATTCCATAGATCTGGGAGTTAGAGATGTGTTGTGTTGGGAAAGGAGGACGGAGGTATTTGAAGCTTTGTTAACACAATTTGTAACCATGTTAAAAATGAACCCAAAATGACTGCCTCAAATATACTTCACACTCTTCAGAATCCCTCCCAGGCTGGTGGGGAGGGGAAGCCTTCCCTTTGGTTTGCTCTTCTTTCTTTCCACTCATTCTCCATTTATCTCTGCTGTGTTAAATGGTGTTACTTCACTCAGCTCACCACTTTCAATGGATTGGGGTGGTATGGGAGAGCAGCGGGAATGGCAACACTGGGTACTGAGCAATACGCTGCCCTACAATTTCTGTAGAAAGACTTAAATGCATTATTACTTTGAATATATTTGCACACCAACATTTCAGCTGGGGACCAGACAATTTCAGGACTGTAAATTTTGGAAAAGTAGATGTTATGAGTTCAGATACATTCTTCAGAATGACTCAGTGGTCTCAGTGACTTCAGGATCTACCAAAACTGGGTATACAAACTCTCCAAGTCCCAAACCAAGAAGCTATTAAATGTGCATTGCCATCAGGTATATTGTTTATACTCTCTATTTAGATTTAATATCAAGGGGCATCAGTGTTACATTTGTAACGATGAGTTTGTCAAAAGTGCATTTAGTGTTTAATAGCAAAAGTGTTTAATAACTCTGAAGCCATGGATATTAAAAATGATATTTTCTTGCTTATCAAACAAGAGAGCAAAAATCTTTAGTACTTTAATCTTATTTTGGAGTGTTTCTTAACAGCTTTTTTTTCTGAATTTAACAATATTATTTTTATTCCAGACTGAAAGATTCCAATTTAATGATTGAAGATCAATCCTATAAGATGAGTCCCAAAGCAAAGAGAGCAAAACAGAATTTGGTGTCTGAGGACAAAGAGAACGAAGCCACAGACTACTCAGTGCCCATATTCACAGGACGGTATGTTCATTTTCCTTTTGTTTGGTATCCTATTTCTGACATTTTATTAACAAAATATAAAATAACAAATCCATTAATCCTTTTTTACACTCATGGATCTCAAGGTGATTGTTTGTACTTCACATGAGTGATAAAATGACAAAGAGAAGACAACTGACTGGCAGAAAATCAGACATTGATCATCCAGAGCCAGGACAAATGAACCTAGGTGTCTGGACTTTGTTTTGAACACATTGCCAGGGCCACTTTCTGTGAAATTAAGATATAATTATAACCCTGCTTATTTGGAACCAGACAAGCATGTTGTCCACATTATTTAGCTTATTCTTTTGGTTTGAAGACTTGTTCTGTAATTCAGTGTCTCTTACCAAGCATTAAACATAGAAACAATGAAACAATGTGCTAATGTTTTGTCCTGGCACAGGGAAAACCTGGAATGAAACCAAATACTTTCTCAAATCCATCGTAATGATTCATACTGATCTCACGTGTTGGTGGTATTTATTGCATGGTTACTACTGATGTAATACATCTTACTGCAGCAGTGTCCTCAGTAAAGCTGAATGTGAACTTTATGTGGAAGCCAGAACCGATGTGAGCAAGGAGGCTCCCCTGTCCTTTTTGGGGTATGGCATACTGATTTTATTAGGAGTCTCTGGCAGTTCGAGCATAGTCACTTGTTCAGATTAATACATACCGGGGTGTGCTGCAGAAAACTGGTTCCTGATTGGAGGCCAGGAGAGAAAATTTCTTGCCCACCTGCAGTTGAACAGAAACCTTCCTTCAACTTGTGTTTCTTCTTCAGCACAGCATTTTTCATGGGACACTTCCAAGCTGTTTCTGGGAGCCAGTGCTTTTCTGTCTGCTGCTTAATCAACTTTCAATGTCACTTCTGCTTTGTGTCCAAACTTGTGCTTTCATGTGAAACTGAGTTCCACCTTGTCAGTGGGAGATGTTATTGCTTTGGCCTTTTGAGCGTTTGTGATGCTTTTGTGATGAGACCAGCAGTTTTGGTTTTTATTAATTCCCTCCCACTACCCCAGAGTAATTTTTTTCTCACCTCTTGTACATTTCTGTGTCAGATTCACTGCTCTTTGATCCAACCAACATTCAGAAGCACACACTGTTGCCTTTTTAAACCACTGCTTTGGAGTTTCAGCTATATCTTCTGTGATAGAAATACATAAATATGTCTCACACAAAACTTGCGGTAACCTATATTCAAGGCTTCTCACTACCTTTGCACCTCACCTGGTGTTTCTGCTTATGTAGCAGCAGGTTTGCAGCCCACCATCATTTGTCTTCCGTGCCCTCAAGCACAAATATCCTCCCTTTTTATTGTGTCTTGAGTCTACAAAAGTAAAATTTATAGTGTTGGTCAATAGTTGAAAATCATGACTGATGGCTAGTACTCCTGGTTTATGATCTTAGCTTTTCTACAGGCCCCTGTGATCTTAACACATCATGTTAACATCTTAAATCTTAACAAATCATCTTTTTTATTTTACTTTTTTGTAAAATGCATACAGTAATACCTAACTCAGTGTGATGGTGTGTAGCTTCATTTATTTGTGTCTGTGCAACACTTTGGGATCCTACGTTAAAACATACTGTCAGATTCTTACGTCATTGTTACTATTCTTCTTCTTCTTACTGTTGTTGGTATCAATCTTACTTTTTGCACATAGCAACTCAGGAAGTTGTGTGTGCTTTTGTGCCACTGAAATGACCCAAATAGGTTTTTTTTAGTTAGTTAAAAAATATAAAAAGGGCATATCATGATTGTTAGGGTGCCCAACTCAACATGGCATGAAATGGTTGGGGTATCTGTTATAGGCTTTTTTTCTGTTGGCATCATGTCCATGACTGCCTGCCAAGACTGCAGAAGTTGCATGCCACGTTCCTGTCAGATATTTGTTTTTGTTCGAAAGATAACAGCTGAAGCCCATTGAACCATGTGCATGTTATATGTCATTCCCAAATTCCCCTGTGAAATTGATGTGATGTTTCCCATGAGCAGATAACTTCTACAAGGAATAGTTATTTATAAAGGTCAGCTCTCTGCAGGTTCATCGGAGCTGTTGCCCGTGCTGCTGGATGACCTTCAGCGCTGTGTCACTGTTTCCATTATTTGGTTCTCTTTCAGAGCTCTCAGGTTCTGTAAAAAACTCCCTTGCTCAGATTATTCACTTCACAACTGTTCTTCTTAAACACCTGACCTAATCCTTGTAAGATAAAATTAAGGACAGCCAGCCAGTATTCTAGGTAATAAAACAACCAGAGCTTGATTTAATGCCATAGGTGCTAAAGATACTGGATGTGGCTCGTGGAACTATTTGCAACAACTAATAAGCCTGTGCCAAAGGACTGCAGATGGCAGATACCCTTTAAATAATATTTCGTATGTGCCATTTGGGGTTTGATCCCATTGTTTCTGTTTGAAAAGTGTTTTCTACTGAAAACCCTGAGACTTGACTGCAGAATCAATTCTTAAACGGTACTGTGCTCTTTCTGACGCATTCATCATTTCAGGGAACGTTTCTCTTTGATCTGGGAAGATTATAACAGGAAGAAATTATTAGCAAATCTAAATATTTAATACTGTTGATCAAAAGCATCTGGGGACCACTGCTGCAGATGACTAGGCTGAGTCCTATATTAGTCTGAGGATATTCATCAGCTCCCAGAAGATGCTTTATGCCTTGAGGAACGGGTCCATACTGTGAAGTTGCTGAGATCTTAATGACTGTAATTAAGGAGGAAATAATGTCAGCTTGCCTTTGAAGGAAAATTCCACTGATTGATTAAACTGAATGTAGATAGCTACATTCATATTCATTAAACTGAGTTTTCAAAATTGTCTTTAGAAATCTCTGCCATATATCTGCAGTCTCAGATGATATTTGTGGGGGGAGCTGATGTGCCTAAGTGAAGGGAATCAATCATCCCACTGATACTTTTAGGGATCGTCCTATTAAAGCAGCCTGAAACACAGAAAGTTCAAGACAGAGTTTGAATGCATGAGGGAGGTCAAAGCTCTGTGCTGTTAAGTAAGTTTTTAGTCTTTTGAGCAATTTTTATACGTAATTAAGTTTACAGCACATTCCACTGCTTGGCTGTCTTGCATCTCACCGAATTACTTCATAGCCCAAAGATAAGGGGCTGGACAGTTAATTATGGGCTTGAATCCAAATTTTCTTGAGTGTTGAGATGTGCTATCAAACGCATAATATTAGCAATCTTAAAGAAAAGAGAAAAAAAATCATTCCTCCTAATCTTGTTTGCTTTGTAGCAGTAGTAAGCATTTTATGATAAAATAGTGAGGCTGTTCTTGAGTGCATTCTGGAAATAAACAGAGGCTGCTTTCTCTAGAGTGCTTGCAAGATGGCACTTAACAAGAACTTAAACAGAACCTCTTTTCAATGTGCTATCAAATGTTACCCTAAAGTAACTAAACACAGCAGAAGGATATGAATACTTCTCCTTAAGTCAAGGAACTCTCATTGTATATGCACTACTATAGCAGCTATAATGTCCTGACAGTGCCAAAATAATATGGCTGCAATGGTACTTCCACATGTGCATAAGGAAACAGGATTGAACCCGTTGAGAGTGACCGTCCTTTGCATCTCACCTCAGTAGAAAGCCTGAGGAGGATGCTCCAAGAAAATCCTTAATCATCTTGAAAATATTTGGAAGAACTGTCACCTTACAAACATTACAAGATTGATTTTTCTATGAATAAAGAGAACTTTTTATGATATACAGTAATGTGGTTTTTTGCATAAATCACAAATGAGGACATTGTTATAGAGCTACAATTATCTCCTTCCCTTTTGGTAGTGTTATTATGAATGCTGCAGCCATAAGTCAATAAATGAAGATCTGTGGATATGCCTTACACTAATCTTTATAGCAATGGAGATATAAAACCACAGTAGGATAATGGTTAAACTGAAAATGTGTGTGACATAGTTATACAGAGAGGCACTGGAAACGGCCATGACTTTAGACAGTGAAATAGTCATTCTGCAGTACCCTTCCATGTTTCTGCTTTGAATACATATGAGACTGTAATAACAGAAATATGTTATGAAAGATTGTTGGCCACTGTAGTTGGCTAATTTAATAGAAAGTATAAATGGAGTATGTTCTCAGCATTTTCCAATGGGATTCTGTTTTTTAAAAATTCTTTCAGAGAAGTGAGTATCAGTGGGATCACAGACACAGAAGAAGAAAGAATTAAAGAAAGTGCTGCATATGTTGCCAAGAGGAACCTTTTTGCCACAGGTGAAGGAGTTAGTGTCAGCAAGGTGGCCAAGTCAACTTCTGAAGAGGAACATCGTGAAAAAAAATCAAGGAAAATAGCGATCCGGGAGTCTGCTGAACGTGTGGCCCTGAAGAAAACGGTAAAAGAGTAGAAATGAACACCTAGGCTGTAAACAGCGTGGGTCTTTTTTGTTTGGCATTTGTAAAGTGCCTACACAACAGGGCCCTGATTTACACCATGGGCGATCACAATAATGGTAGTAAAAAACCAAAGTATTTTCAATGGAAATTTTTTCAATGACTTGAAGTCTTGTTACCTTGGTGTCAGGTGGATAAGAAAAGAGGTACTGTGCCTGAGGTAGGCACCAGGAACGCTTCTGTTGTGCTGGGAGAAAGGGAGGGAGAACGGGGCCGGGGAATGCTCTTTGGTCATCCCCACACCTAGTTAAATGGCACAGCATCCTTCACCTGGACGATGAGGCAGTTGCTGGGCAGAGAAGAAAGGTGCCGATATATGTATCTTGCCAATAAGAAGGTGATGGGGTAATTTTTGGTTTTTTGTGGCCTGGGAACAAGGTTGTCCAAAGTGTTTACCCTGGAGTTTTAATCACAGGGTGTAAATTAGGGAGGGAATTGCCAAAGACATCTGGAGCTGAATCTCTAATTGTGGGTAGCTTTGATATTATTGTGATATTTGATATTATTTTAAGATACTGAGTATCTTAAAAAATAATACTCAGAGCGTAGTTACAAATATGTTATGACAAGACTGGCAGAATATATCAAGTGCAAATATGTTTCATTTAGCAAATTTATTAATGTTTTGAGCAGAAGAATTGGTGCTATGCTTATAAAATATCCTCATGACACGAGATTGCAAAGGGTGTAAACACTTTGAAGGACAAAGTAAAAATGCAAAATCATCTCAAAAATTGAGAAACAGTGAAGGTGAAATTTGATAACACCAATGGAAATTACTACACACAGAAGGAAAAGAATAAGGAAATGAGGAATGCCTGGCTAGGCAGAAGTACCTGAGGACCTGGGAGATATAACAGGTCACAAATTTAATGTAAGTCAATTTAATGTCAGTCATTGTATAAAAACAAATGCCATTCTAGAGTGTGTTAACAAAAGTATTGTCAGTAAAACATAGGGGGCAATTATTTAATTTAATTATTTGTGTTGGAGACTGCTGGACCTCTGATAATGAGTAGTTACTGTTTTATGAACGTTGAGGACAAGTAGAACCTGTCCAGAACTGAGAAAAAACAATTGTAAGGAAAATTGGTATTGTGCAGTTTATAAAAGACTGAGACGATTATGAAAGCTGTCTTCTTTTAATAACCTTAATACAGGGACCTGTAATTCTCCATATATGTGAAAGTTAGGGCAGAAAATGCTTTAGTTTGCAGAAAGCAAGATTTATAGTATATTAAGAATTTTTTTACAGCTCATGCATAGCCAAGCAGTTGAAACAGTTACCCTGGGAGGATGAAAGATCCCATCAGCAGGAAAGGTTTGAGAGCAGGTCTGTCAGAGATGACCTAGGCATACACAGTCTTGCATTACAGCAAAAGTACAGAAGACATCTGAGTTTCAGACCTATTTCACCTTTCACTCTGTATTAAAAAAATAATTACATGTGGAAAATTATTTTACTTAGAATAGTTTTAAGGAAAAAACCCAGTAAAATCAAATCTAGCTATTTTGGAAGGAGAACTTCTTGAAGATGAAAACTTTGTTTTCTGTGTCCAGGTAAGATAAATAAAGTATGTCTATCTTGATTTTTAAATAAAAATTGCATATTTTTTTACTGCTTTTAAAAAAATTATTCTTTTTGTGTATTAATAATTTGCACTTATAACTGCTGGAGTTCATAATCAAATGTTTCTTTTCCAGCTAGAAGAGACTCAGGCATTCCACAAAAAATTGAATCAAGATAAACTTTTACATGCTCCTGAGTTTGTTATCGAGCCTCGTTCCCACACTATCTGGGAAAAGCAAAATGTCAAATTTCATTGTTCTGTGGCTGGCTGGCCAGCACCCCGTGTTACATGGTAAGTTTGTATCTCTAGCACTAAAAGTCACCACATAATCAATATCTGAAGTCATCCCAGTGAACATGGTATTTTTTCTGGAAAGATACAAGTTCAGTAAAAAAAATCAGGTACAGAGGCCTGTCAAACAGCTTTCAATTCACCTTGTACAAAAAGAAAGCAAAATATTAAAGGGCAAAATAATAGTTTGTGTAACAATAGGAATACACAGAATTTTTTTTTTCATAGAGACATCCAATATATTCTTTCTGTCTGCTGATGAAGAAAAAATAGCAGTTTAATTTATTGTCAGTACTTAAAATAATGTTTTCCAAATACTTCTGTTTAGTCTACAAATGCCATTAATGTCCCTGAAGCATTAAAGCATGCTTTGGTTAAGAACTAGCTGCTTGGCTGCTGAGCAGTTATAGTACTGAATCTCCATGAAACTGAAATCTCATGATCCTGGGTGTTCATAGCAGACACATCATAATTATTTGAAGTCAAAGACTGCAGATAGATCCAGGACCATACAAATCTTCTGAAAACTTTGGAGTCTATTGGAAAATTTCTATTCATTTGAATGGTCTTGGAACTAAATCCTTACTGTAAGAACTCCAGGATATACTTTTAGTCATAGCTGAAGGTCCAATTTGACTCTTGGATTAAAGTTTACACTGACTGGAATTGAATTTAGCTTAATGAACAGTGACTTGTGAAGCTTTACTGTCTCACCATCTATTGAGCTGATCTTTCTTACCTGTTTCATGCTACACAGATACCATCAAGTTGTTAAGGTAATAGGTAATAACTTTTTTCAAATATAAAATGAGATTTGATGCTCATTATTTAATTTAAAAGATTCTTCTAGAATGTGTATATAAAAAGTATGTATGTGTTTATAAAATGAACGAAGAATAAGCCTGTGTTCAGCATTAAGCATTAATTAGGAGTAAGTCCTATGGAGATTATATTCATGGAGACAACAGAAAACATCTACTATATCATGATGTTAAGTGATACTCATATTTTACAATTTACTACTTGAATTGCTTAATGGACTCTGTGTTTATTTAGGTCTTAAAAACCTTAATCTCAGGGCTTGATAGAAAGTGCTACTAAGAGGTACATTAACAGGTCAGAGCTGATGCCCATGAAGTCACTTGATCTCTCTCCTTAGACTATGACAACCAATAGCCAGGCTCTGCATGGACACGTTTTTCCCATCATGTAAGGGTTGCATGTGCCCTGTTTTGACATTCCTCCTAGAGAGGATTCCAGACAAACCCTTCAGGTCTGGTCTCAGCTGGACGTAAGGAACGGTCGGCTATGCTCATGGCTGTAATGCAGCTCTGTAACCTGAATCCTAACCAAGAATGTGAGAGCTGGGCCATTTGCACCTTGGTTGAGATTCACCTTATCCCAAAAACCTGATGTGGTTAAACCAAGCCTTCAGCTGTCTGCCTCTGCTCTCAGCGTGAACCAGCCTTTCATCTAAGTGCTAAATGTGGATGGTGGAAATTAACACATCATTTTACCGTACGTCTGAATTCCAAAGGGATTTCAGTTCGCCGCAGGCTACTAATGGAAAAAAAGAGTTCACAGCCATTTCAGCAGGTGTCTTTGCTCTGAGATACAGAAGAGTGCTGACCTGGATCTGTCAGCTTTCATTCAGCATTTCTAATGAAATGTCAGTTGCGTATTCCAAACAGTCATTCTTCGTATAAGCAATGAAGACCTTTTCATGTTGTCCCTGAAAAATTATAAAGCTTTGTGAATTTTCTCTAAAGAAAACCTTACTGTTCTGATGCAGCTGTTCTGACTCCCTTGGAAAAAGCATGTGGAAAACCCAGGACATTTGAAACCAGTAGCAGAAAGCATAAACTATCAGTGCATAATGACAGTGGGAGGTTGCAGTCCAACATTAGCTAATGACGTGGCTGTTCTGGAATTCGCGTTTCCAGAAATAACAAGCGGTCCTTCTAACACATGAGCCCTATTCTTTCCATAGATGAATATAAATAAGCGAAAATTGAATCAATTATTTTTTACTAACCTGATAATGAAAATAAAAGGAGTGAAAGTCTTCTCGCTGCTGGCGTGACTTAGTTAAAGCTTGTTTCTGCACAGCACCACATGCTACCAAACACCTTTGCTGCCAACAGGATCCAAGAGTTGCCCAGCCCTTTGGAGAAAAGCTAAAGAGATTATGGAGTCAAGTCCTGTTTCACAGGATTTCATATTCCCTGGAAAATATTAGGAACTGATGGCATTATTCTATTTTCTAAACTATTTGACACACTACATGGAATATAAAGATGCCCAGATGTTCTGAGGCAGATCAGTCTGGGGGGCACCACCGCACAGATGAGGTGAATAGTGGTGGTGAATGGATAACTCTTACTGGACCCATGCACTATTCTTTGCTGTAAGTCAGGATAATGCAGTAGGACATCTGTAATGAGATCAAGCACCTCTGCAACTGTTTGAAGTCCAGAATAGAGAGTATTGCCCTGGATTGAGTCCTTTTTCATAGACATCTTGCTGAGAAGATCAGGATGAAAAGCATTAGGGTTTATGGTCCTTGCTCGCTTTGGCACTTGGAAAAATCCCAGTGTATTACTGTGCCCAAATATTTGTAGCCAGGGAAATACTCTTTATTCCACAACACTGAAAGTGCTGAAAGGCAATTTTCAGATTTATTGTGGCTATAGCTTTATCTTGAGACATATTAAACTAATAATATTCTTGGTAAAAATAAAATTGCTTATTACTGACTTGTTTGGTGAAGTGGGGCAAGCCACTGACACCAGACCAGTTCCCTTTCCTGATTGACAATCATGAGAGATGTAAAATTTAAAATCTGAAATGAAGAAGCACAGCTCTTTGGCTGGGTATCTGTTATGACTTATGAAGAGAAAGGTTTATTTAAGCTACATCAAAGTAAGAGATGAATATACTTTTATCCATCGTCATTTATATTTCCACTTCCCTCTTATATATACCTTATGGAGCACAGGGAAAGCTATGTTAAAGGAAGACGCTATCTTAGGAAACATTCTTTCTTTATAGATCTCAAATCAATCCCAAATGTACTGAATGCAATTCAGTGTGTAATTTTATTAGAATCCTATTGCCAGTTTGTTCCATATTACTAGTGCTTACTTAAGACAGGATTCACTCAAACATTTACTTGGTTACACCATGTATTATCCAGAATGAGTGACTTTTTATGCAACGATTGGTGAGGAAGAATTTCCCATGAACCACTGAACTCTCCCTCTGTGAGTCTCAAGCTGTTTATATACATTCTGAAATTAGCAGTGCCAGCTCACTACTGATCAGTACTGGTTCATTCCTTCAAATTACTTACTGTGAATTTTGAACAGTAAACTTTTCCTACCTGAAGATATGCCTGTACCAGAAAACACTCATAGTGTATACTTGTAAAGGCAGAGAAGTTTTTGATAGGACAGCTTTTGCCAAATCCCTTGCTGCAATGCACCTTACCAGCAAGACAATTTTTCTTTACCAGTCTAACCCTGTCGGGGCTTCTGTCAACTTAGCTATGCAAGTAAAAAAAAAAGTTAACTTTCTACCTGACATTTTTGTGAATATGCAGGCTTTAAAAGTAGACCAAATATGGAAACCAAACAAATGTGTACGATACCTAGTAGGTAAGGATGCTACAGAATTTTCATTGTTTACAATTCACAAAACTCTGAGATGTTGCTCATGTGACTCCTCCATTCCTTTACAAGTAGTAGCATGAAGTTCATGGTAATATAAACTGATTCTTATGCCATTCAAGACTATTTTCTCCTTTTAATTAGCAAACAAAATTCACCTGGGGTGGGTCAAAGAGAAAGAGAGAGAGGTTAAGCCTCCAAAGGTATGTAATGTCTTACCAGGAAATTAGACTACAGTTTATCTAGGAGAAACATGCAGAAACTGATGTTCTATTTCAAAGATCAAGCGCTTGACCTTTTAAAGTATATAATTACACAGTTCCGTTTGTGACATACTGTTTCTTTGCTTTTCCATAGGTACAAAAACAACGTGCCCATCAATGTACAGACTCACCCTGGCAAGTATATCATTGAAAGTCGATATGGGCTGCACTCGCTGGAGATTAGCACGTAAGGGAATACTAGATAATTTAACAAGTAGTTTAAGCTGAAACGTTGCTATAGATTGAGACCTGCAAAATGTGAACATATCTCTTGGGGACGTAAGAGATATCAAGTTTGTACATCTGAGGTGAATGCTGTCTACTAAATGCTGAAGCAGTTCTGGTTTTCTTCAGAGGATATGCAATTTATCTAAGTCATTTATCTGGATTATTATTCTATTTATGGCCAAGTCAGAAATATGTGGGATATTTGTGATTGATTACTTTTTCCATTCGTCTGCTGCATGAGTACAGTTAAACATGAGAAAAATCTAGTTCAGGGTAAAAATATGTGAGTTAACTGTTTTTCAATTATAGCAAAGTTCCTGATTCTTGATGAAATGAGGAACAGAACTGAGATGTCCTTACTTATACACAAGAAAGATCTTTAACAGTACTCATCCTCCAAATGGGAAATTTTTGCAGTCACTTTGCATTAAAAAACATTGAAAACATGAGACCTAATCACCTAATTTGACAATCAGCAACAATCCAGATTTGACATTTTAGATACTGGTAGGTTCCCTATGAAAATATTTCATGATATCTACCATTTCTACAGCTTCCACATTAGGCATCTCTCCACAGGAGACACTAAATAAGAGATAATTCAGAGATAACTTAGATAAATATTATCAGACAGTTTCTTCCTACTTCTGCTGTATTCTCGATTTCAAATCTGTAAGTGATGTTTGAAAAGAGACATTTATTTCAAACACTGGATTTTTAACATTGAGAAAAACTTAATGGCTACCATCAGTCCAGTGTCCAGTGTGTCTGTCTCCAAAGCTTTTACTTCTTTATAGATTTTACCCAGATTTCTGAGGGTTTCTTTAATCTAAAACATAGGAGAGGCTATGCCAAGGAGTAAATGGATACCCTGCCTAATAATTTCTGTCATTTTAGATGTGATTTTGACGACACTGCTCAGTATCGGGCCTCTGCTATGAATGTTAAAGGAGAAATCTCAGCTTATGCTTCCCTCGTGGTAAAGAGTAGGTTTGCAAAATATTTCCTTTGGGGGTTTTTGTTAAGATGCACATTACCAATTTTTGTTTTGTGGCTCAGAGAGCCTTTACCTCTTGGTGATAGTGACTGGAGTTGTTATTTTTCTGTCTAGGGTACAAAGGAGAAATTGATGCAAGCCTTTTGCATGCTGGAACTGTTTCCATGCCTCTGGGCTGTAAGTGGCAATATATGTTTGTTTGACACATCCATTTACAGTTGTGACATCATGACAAATGGCTAAGCAGAATATTTTATAACATTATTTAAAAAGGAAGCAGGTCTGATTTACAAAGGTACTGAGCTCTACAATTTCAGATGGTGTTAGCCTCACCTATAGGGGAAAATGGCATTGCCTTCTAGGTCTATGGCTATTTGCTTATACAAGGAACATCCTTTTAATATTGCACTTTGCTGTGGAATAAAATCTGTCAAAGAGGGAGACACTTCATCTTTTGCAATATGTAAAACATGGCCTGGAAAAAAAGCTAGGGGGTGTATGTGCATAAGTAGAGTAGTTGACTTAATCGTTCTTGTCTGCTGCTATGCGATTTCATGTGTCGTGAAAATGTGTAGAAAAGATCAAATAGCCAGAACCCAATTTGAATATTTTGGATATATCAAGGTAAAAATTGTGGTTTGTTTTACCTGAAAACCTCACATTTTGAAGTGCTTTGCAGTATTGCATAGATAATTTCATGATGTTAAGACAATTCACCCACGTATGCCATGTGGGTGAAGTGCCCTCGGGGCCCTGCGCATGGAAGGCTTGACAGATGAGACTTATGGACACTTCTTTTATTGTAGCAGCAGAAATAGAATCAGAGATATGCTGCAAAGGCATACTGGCTGGCATTTATATACCAAAGCTCTGAAATAATAGAAACAAGATTATGTACCACATTACAAAATGCAAGGCCACACATTTCCAATATAATTTGGGATTTATCACTTGGTTATGGGAAAGGAAGACGACGATCTGCGTGTATTCATTGATCACAGGAAGACTGAGAGCTATCAGTGTAGGGCAGTTGTGGAAAAGGAAAATGTGACCCTAGGTTTTATCAGCTGAGCTGTTTTCAAAAGAAACATGGAAGCTCCTGGGCCATGTATGTGCAGTACATGTGTAAGGCACTTAGGATATTCTCTCTGGAACGCTGCACTTGGGTCACACAGCATCAGAAAAGATAAATTCAGGACCAAGTACAGAAACAGGCTACCTGAATGCCTGGGGGAATGGAGAGCTCATTTTATCTTAAAAGCCCCCCCCCAAAGGCTTATTTAGCATATAAAAATGAAGGCTGAGTGGACACATGACTGCCCTGAGATGGAGCAAGGATTTAAAACAGGGAAAGAGAAGAACCGTATAAGCTAAAGATCAGCTTGACCTGAACAAATCATTAATCATAAATAGAAGTCTTTTTAAGTTATAAAACAAACCTTATGGTAAAATGATAAAATGCTGGATCTGAAATTTTGGAAATTCTGGAATGAAATTCTGCAGGAGCCTCTCCCTGATATGAACTAGCTGTAAGAATTGGAGTTGTATGGATAAAGAAATAGTTGATTGTCTGTGATAGTAAGGGCTTGGATTATTTAACACTGCAATTACCTCTGAAGATGATGACTGAATATATATTGTTCCTATTTATACCTTAACCTTTACCTGAGATTGTATTCATAATCATTGGGTACTTTTGCTTTCTACTCTTGTCACAAAAGGAAAGAAAAAGTAAACAGCCAGATTTTTTTTTTCCCCTTATACAGTTGGCATTACCCCTCATGGCTATGCTTCCAGGTTTGAAATCCGCTTTGTTGACAAGTTTGATGTAGCCTTTGGGAGAGAAGGCGAGACAATGAGTCTGGGCTGCACAGTTGTCATCAGTCCTGATATCAAGCGCTTCAAACCAGACATCGAATGGTACAGAAATGGTGAGAATGTTTGACAAGAAGAAATATAAACTTCTTTCATGTAAATCTTTACGTAATTTCAGCATATGTGAATGTTATGATTTGGTCATCACTTTCTCTGATTTCCAAACAGTAATATTTTCTCTTTTTCCATTAAAAGTTTTTCAGAATTTATCATTTTGAAGTGGAACCATAGTTAGAAAACTGACGAAGCACTGTGAAAATGTCTTCTAGGGATTTTTTCTTTCTTAAAAAAATTTTTAAATTGAAGCGTTTCGATCAG
The DNA here is from genome assembly GCF_034638445.1 of Ciconia boyciana. Lineage (NCBI taxonomy): Eukaryota > Metazoa > Chordata > Aves > Ciconiiformes > Ciconiidae > Ciconia > Ciconia boyciana. The sequence continues at coordinate 54,420,171 of NC_132935.1, read as the reverse complement.
CTCCAACATCTGCGTGGCCCATCTACATAGCCCACATAGCTTTTACTATTTATTTATATGCAAAGACATTTCTTAAGTAGTTGCACAAATGTGTTGTGCAACAGCTGATAAAAAAGCTGTTGCTTTCTGATGTTACTCTTTGAAAATGAAGACAAAATTGGCATGAGAGCAGAATTAGCTGTAATTTACGATTATGTTCAAAGACAGAAAGTTGCGTAATAAGAATGTTCTCTTGTGTATTTCCAATGTATTACACTATATTCTCCATATGCAGAATCTATTCCTCAGTAGATCGAGCTAGTTCTCATCATTAAATTTCTAATTTCTAGGTGTTCTTATTACACCATCCAAATGGGTCCAGATGCACTGGAGTGGGGAGCGAGCTTCATTAACACTGACTCATGCAAACAAGGAAGATGAAGGTCTTTACACTCTACGAGTGGTGATGGGAGACTATTATGAAGAGTACAGTAGTTATGTATTTGTTCGAGGTAGGATACTGTCTTGTGAATGAAACTCACTACAGAAATGAGGAAAACATGCTGGAAAAATCAGTCTGTCTCAGATATTTGAGGTGCTTTTTTCCCAATAAAAAGAGAATAATTATTTTTTATTAATAGATTCTAGCAATAGAGCTTCCAGCTGTTATCTCTGGAAAAATTGCATGCATATCTCATGCTTTGGTGTCACGTGCTAGAAGACTTCTAAACCCCATTTGCATTCTAAGGAGGAAATTTAGTGTATTGATGTAACTTCACTACTCTTTCTCAGTTTCAGCCTGTGAAGAGTACTGAGCATGTCATAAAGAGGAAAAATCTACATAATAACTTAAAAATGTATTTTTGTAAACATCTCACTGCTAGCTAAACTGCACTGTTTTGATCAAGATTTTGTGCACCATTTGAGGTGTTCTCTCTAACACACAATGCAGGAAAAATACAGTGGAAGGGCAACACAAAGATCTGCACCTGGGGAAGAATAACCTCATGCACCTGTATAGGCTGGGGGCTGACTGGCTGGAAAGCTGCTTTTCAGAAAAGACCCTGGAGGTCCTGGTGGGCACCAAAGTGAACATGTGCCCTTGTCGCAAAGAAGGACAGTGGCATCCTGGGCTGCATTAGGAAGAGCATTGCCAGCAGGTTGAGGAGGTGATCCTTCCCCTCTACTTAGCACTGGCGAGACTCATCTGGAGTGCTGGATCCAGTTCTGGGCTCCCCAGTACAAGAGACATGGACTCACTGGAGGGAGTCCCGTGAAGGGCCGTGAAGGTGATTAAGGGCTTGGAGCATCTCTCATATGAGGAAAGGCTGAGAGAGCTGTGGCTGTTCAGCCTGGAAAAGACAGGGCTTAGGGGAGTTTATCCACATGTATAAATACCTGATGGAGGTGAGTAAAGAAGACAGAGCCAGGCTCTTTTCAGTTGCGCCTAGTGCCAGGACAGAGCCAATGGACACAAATTAAAAAACAGGAAAGCTCATTTAAACATAAGAAAACACTTTTTTTACTGCAAGGGTTGTTGAACACTGGAACAGGTTACCCAGACAGGCTGTGGAGTCTCCATCCTTGGAGATACCCAAAACCTGATTTGACATGGTCCTGGGCAGGGTCAGCTAGAGTGCTGACCCTGCTTTGAGCCAGGGGCTGGACTAGGTGATCTCTGGAGTTGTCTGCCAATCTCAACCATTCTGTGATGCTCTAAAGTAAAGCAGCAAAGTGTAGAATTAAAATGTAATTTCTCTGGGTATTGTTTGCTTGTACCATGAAAAACTTCCTTGAATTTCTATTAGAGAAATATTTCTTTAAAAGGAGCCATGGCTATCAGGTTGCGTGCTGATTCTATATCTGTCTCAGCTGCTAAAAGCAGCTGAAGCGTGTAATGCTAATTCAAAAGGCTCTGGAAATTCTTGGCTCTGAGACCATGCCCAGAATGGCACTGTGTTGCCAAGTCCAGCAGAGCTGTGTGAGATAACAGCCCGCTCAGAAAATATGACTGAAGCAGATGTTTTCATCACCTGAAGAGTACTGAAATGAGCATCTGTGACAAGAAATAGGGCTTTTCTTTCTTTCCTTATTTTAAATTGTGCTGCCATATACATGAATGATCACCCTTGTTCCTGTTACATCTTCTAGCAACGCAGGTATGACCTGACTGCAAGCCCACTACCCCTTTCACCAGAGTATCTTACTCGCCAATCGGTGTGTTTGCCAAATTCTAATTAGATTAATTATATTCTACATTCCTACTTAAATGGTCCCCACAGTCTCAGTTGGTTAGTATATTCCTCACGGCTCCTCCTAAATTGTAAGCAAATTTGCTATAAATGGCTAGCTATGGTATTTAAGCACAAGCAGTTGTCTTTCTGTGTCATGCATGCAAATCCCTGCGCATCGGTGGAAGTGGGCAATGCACTAGTATCAGGCTTATAACGTTAGGTCTTTAGATGGGCTTAGAGAGCGTGTGTGATTCTTCTGCCATGGCTACAGGTCAGCATTTGTCAGCAAGCCATCAGGGATGAAATCCTAGCCTCCCTGAGGCCGATCAGCAATTCTGGTTGTCCTAGCTATTTCCCAGTCTGTCTTGGAAAGAAACTGCCATGTCTCACGTTCTGTCAAGTGGTAAATATGGGCAATAAAAAACTTTTGTACGGAGATCACTGAAGATGTATTGTTAGTACTCTTAATGTTCTTATTATTTTGTTATGTTAACAGGATTACTTACTCTGTACATTATCGTTTTTAAAAATGCATTGAGTTAGCTGTAATTAGAACCTGGACTTGGTAACTTTGGCACAGCTTCAAAAGCTCCATGTGATGCTACTCTGCCTATAAGAGAAGACACAGTGTAAAGTCTGGTGGTTTTTATTTTTCTGAAGACTAGTGTTTTACTTAATGAAGCATGTTAAATACTCTTATAAGGCATTTTTTTCTGAAAGCCAAAAGCATAAAAAATAGGGATTATTGTATATTGTAATAAAAAATCCTGTAATGCTTTGAAACATCACACTTTTTTAAGAAGTCTGGGGTTTAGATGAAATGTATGAATAATACTTATTAGTGAAATATTTTTTTCTTCAGGTATACGTATCTCGTCTAAGTCAGGTCTTCTTTTGAAGTAGCTCACAACAGGGCTTGAAAAATGCTACGTGTAATTGTACAAATTGATGTCATTCTGCAGAGAAACAACCTCTCTTCTTTGAAAGTCTTTCATACAATCTTCCTGCAAAGGTTATTTTTATCTACACGAAAATTACCCCATCTCACAAATCAGACTCTGACTGTGTAAGCAGTAAAATTCCCCAGTGCCCAGCACTGTCTTCTGTTTTTTAAAGCTTTAGATAAGATATGTCCAGAAGCTGATGCTGGAGTCAAGGCCCTTTGACACTAGCAGTCCCACATTTGTGATAAACACTTGAAAGGAACAATATGCTCATCCTTATGAAGGTTATATTCCACAATGATAATGTATGTGTAATATAATTAAACTTCAAAAGTTTTTGATACCTTTGTAGTTCATAGCTAACCAAAAACAAACAATGAAGGACTATGTCTGGAGATAAGATATTTAATTCAGTGTTGTATACCCAATGGGTGAATACTTTTATTTGAGCTATTGCCTGGTTATAAGGCAAGATATCAGCCTTTTCTCCTAAGTAGAATAGCAGGTAAATATATAGTCTGCCAAGTTTTTAGTTCAGCTATGTCTTTGGCAGCTACCTAACCAGAATGCATGTTACTAATTTTATTTAAAATGCCTAGGTGAATTACATTTACAGTATATGCTGTAACATATTAAGCATTTGTAAATGTGGCAAAGAGAAAACCAAAACCTAGAAAAACACTGGCGATATAAAAACAAATATTTTTTGAAGCCAGTGATGGAACTTCTTTTTTTGTCTCAGTAGGAACAGAGTTCGGTCCTTAAAGATCAATAATTGTGAAAGAACTGTGCATCACATTTGGAAATGTATGTCTCCATCCTCATAGATGCTGATGCTGAAATCCCCGGAGCCCCTGGTGCACCACTGGACGTGCAGTGCTTAGATGCCAACAAAGATTACGTCATTGTCTCCTGGAAGCAGCCCGCTGTTGATGGAGGAAACCCTATCCTCGGATATTTCATTGACAGGTCAGTGACCACGCCAGACTGGAGAATTCGTATTGCTGCGCATTCTAACTCAAAACCTAAAAGCACATTGAAAAGCGTGAGATAAAATGGTCATTGGTATTTTCATTCTTGTTGCTGGCCAGAAGAAAATTACGTTTTTTGTTTTAGATTGGCCGGGCCTGATCTAACTTCCATGGAAATAATTCCGTCCTGCTTCATTTAACTACATAGAAGGGATTCTGTGAGACACTGCGTAGCTCAGCCCTCGCTCCTCCTCATGAGGCTTGAGAGGCCTCGGGACTTTGCAGTTTGGTACCTTACAAGATCGGCTCCTTCATCAGGCAGCTGTGGCTCCTTCTGTATCAGTGCTCTCCTGCCCCTTTCCAAATAGTTACCACGTACATACAAGAAAGTAAAATATTATCTTAAAGGGAGTTGGATTTCTTTTACGTGCTGTTGTTTTCCAAACTCTTAGATTCACAAGCTTCATGCAGATCGTGTTTATGTGTTTTTCTTGGCAACAATAAGAATTGGAAATCATTTTTAAAAATATGAAAACTGAATGTGTCACACAGGGGCAGGACTCCAGAAGCTTGGGATTTAAGAAATTCAGTCAGTATTTTGAGACTTGCAATGACCTGCAGAGCTGGTAATATTTGTTTGGATTTCAGTAACAGAATACATCATTAGTAATATGGAGTTCCTGTGGGCTTATTCAGATGCACGTAAAAAACCCCAAACATTACACACACACACATATATAAAAATAATTATGCCACTATATTATGCCATTGTATATACATAAATTATATATGTGTAAAAAGAGGGCATTGCTTTGTGAAACAAATCTAACATCAGTACATTCTATTCAAATATAATTTTACTGGTTTGACAACTTAGGAGTGTCAGTTGCTGCTGTAACTAGGTAGCGCTAGGTCTAAGCTACAGCTCTTTAACATTCATTGAAAAATCCTAAACAAAAGACAGGACTAGACTCTGAAAAATAATATCTCATTTTAAAACTAGGCTATTGAGGGAGGTTAGCACTGAGAGTAACTGCAAGACAAATGGCATTTTGCTTTTTCTCTTGTGTTCACCTCCTTTTTTCTACATTTGCTCCTAAATTCAAAGCTTTGTTACTGCTCTCCAGTATTTGATCCCACCGAAGGTATTTAGGCACCCAAATATTCAGCCAGGGTAGCCTCTAACTGCCCCACATTGTAAGTGGGTTGCCCAAGGCAGCAGGACCGGTCTGTGCTAACACTGGAGGCGAAGCTCAGGCATCCTTCGCCCCCAGCGGAAACCAGAACCACAAAACTGCCCTGAGCGAGACGGTAACAATTCCCAGAAAGGAGGCGCCTGCATCTACCAAGAAATCTGGGTAGGCACTGTAACATTCGCTTTGGCAGATATCTCAGCAGCAATAAAAGGTCTTTCCCGAGCTGTTAGCTCATGTTCCTGTCGGCCGTGTTGCTGGATACTGGGAAGCCATCCCCACAGGCTCCTCCTGTCTCCCTGAGCTGAAGTCACTGCTGTCCCTCCCTGCTGCTGGTTATCTCTTCCTTCTGCCAGAAACCAGCCTCCTGCCAGGTGTGAGGCTGAGCAGCAGTGGGACCAGCACCACCCCGCCGGCTCTCGCCGTGGCGGGGGCTGCAGCCACCACGCCGCAGGCTCCCTTAGCAGCGCCAGCGGTGTTTGAAGCAGGGTCTGGCTGAGTGCCTGACTTCAACCCTACTCACAGCCATCTGTGTGCTGGGCTGGTCACAGAACTCACAACGGAGGTCTCCACACCCCATGAAACCCATCATTTTGCAGGACGTACAGTGGAGCACTGTGCATGAAAGATGAGCCAGTCGCCTTCTGGCAACTGAAAAGATACGTGTATTTCATGTCCCTTCAAGTATGCTAAAGCTGACACTCCCTAAGCATCCTGGAGCATACTTTGGAGGGTTTAAACAGTGAAGTGAGTTCTGCTCATGTCCCTTCCTCGGTTCAGGAAAGAAGGAGTGCAGCTGCAAGGGATTTAGTGCATGCCCAGCTGGTACTTCAGCCCTGACCCCTTGGTGCAGCTGCTTTGATGTCACCAGTATATGACGCTGCTGAGGAAACTGGTATGGACCAGCCAGTGAACACGAACAGATGGTGAAGATGGTGAAGCTGTAAAGGGGGGTGGGTGCCCCGAGTTTGCATTTTTCCCTTCCCAGCACTGCTACTGCTGTTTGTATTTTTCAGGTGTGAGGTTGGCACCACCCACTGGACCCAGTGCAATGAGACTCCTGTGAAGTTTGCTCGTTTTCCTGTCACTGGTCTGATTGAAGGCCGTTCCTACATTTTCCGAGTCCGAGCTGTGAACAAAGCTGGCGTTAGCCTACCGTCCCGGGTGTCAGAGCCCGTGGCTGCTCTGGATCCTGCTGACAGAGCCAGGCTTAGAAGTAAGATGTGCTTTTTGCAGATTGCCTGAGAGGTTTAAGAAGTTACAACTCATTTAAAAAAAAAAAAAAAAAGATTACTATCTACTCATAAACCTCCTACTAGAGGGAGCAATGCAAAACCAAAATACTCTTTGGAGACAGCTTTGCCCAGAAGAAATCATCTCAGGGTGCTTTGCACAAAGTGCTCTATCTGCTCAAATGGGTTTTGCTGGCTGCGGTGCTACACTCCAAACTTGCAGGAAGTGGGGAAAAGGCACAGGAAAGCTAATTGCCTGAAGAGACTTGCTTTTGTTCAGCCAACAAAATAGCTGAACGGATCTTGTGAATAGTCTCTCTCTGTGTTGCAGACAAGGGTGGCTGATTCTGTGCTCATGTGATGATCAAAGTCTTGCAGTAACATCAGCACGGTAGCAGGGTAGCCCGGTAGATAATTGATCCCAAGTTCTCTGCTTTAAAGTTAACATTTTACAAGTCAAAGATATTTTTCCTGTGGCCTGGCAATGTCCCAGACATTTTGCTTCCAAATCCACCTCTCTACGCATATGCCAAAATCATATGCCTAAAATCCAATTATTTGTACCTGTTTCTGAAGTTTCACTATTTAAAATGGTCCAATGTGAAGGGGTATTTTATGCAAAGCTACAGGGCTCCCACGGTCTCAGCTTGTATGTCTTACTGTATATCATGCTGCAAGCTACAGACTGCAGTCAGATGATCAAGGTTCCCATTCAGAATAAAAACAAAAGGCCGGAGGAAAGAGGTTTGGCACTGCCAGGAAACATTGTGCTCAGACATGTGAAACCTGAAGCCTGGGGGAGGCCTCTTCTTTTCACTGGGAAGTGTGGAAGCTGTCTCGGGAGATAAAGTCTGGTCTTGGTGGGCTATTGCTGTTATATCTCCTCCTGTCCCTCATGATCTTCTTTCCTCCCCACCTGCTCCCTCTCTGCTCGCATCTCCAAAACAGATCAGCCAACGTAAGGTGAAGCACATGGGGGTGGAGAACAGCATTTGCAAAAATTATCTCTGCGAGTGCATTGACCTGGTTGATGGCTGAATGCATAACTACAATAATATGATAACGTAGAGGCGCTGAGAGAGCCACCCAAATCATATCAAGTGAATATGTTGAGTCAGGCTAAGCAGTTTCTGTTTGTGACTGTGACCCATGATTTGAAAGCAGGTAATGTGAGGGAAAGTGGTTAAAAAGAGACAAAGAGCAGCCTGCAGGAATTTGGCTGTTCCTTTAATGAGTGAACTGTTAAACCAAATGAATAGAGTACGGAAAATAAAGTTGAAGTTAATTCTCTGAAAACGATGAGCTGAGCCAAATACCTCTGCTTGTTACCTTGGTGTCTTCAGTGACATTTTAGGAAGGAATAGATGTTTCAGTGGATTAAATTTTCTAGCTATATTGATTGCTGAGCTGCTCTCAATATTCAAGCTGGTCAGCCTACAACTAGTTTGGGTAACTAGTTTGCTACATGAGCAACAGTCACAGCAGTAACCATAAATGGAGCTCAGGTGAATCTTGCAAATGTTAGTTTTGAACCACACAAGAGTCGGTTTTCTCGTTATTTCAAAAGTTCCTGAATTTCTATGATACGTCTGACATTCGTTTCAGGTCACCCTTCTGCTCCCTGGACTGGACAGATTATTGTCACTGAGGAAGAACCTGCAGGTAAACACAGCCCTTTTGCCTACAAAAGTCTAATGTGAAGCTGGCTGAGTAATTAGGAAAACTCCCAGTGAGTTCAGTGGACTTTGGCATGCACCCAAAGCTCGTCGTTCTGAGAGTCACTTGACCTTGAATAACTCCCAACTTGGTTGTAGTGGCGAGGTTTCATTATTCAGGACCTAACAAATAAACATGCTTAGAGTTAAAAGAAGGACATTTAAAACCAATACTTAGAAGACTTTTAACTCTATGTTTTTTTTAAAAAATCACGTGACAAGGTATATTAATACTATATTTTAATTATGGCACTAATTCTGATACAAGTATGAAGGAATTAAATCCCAGTTCCCTTTCCTATTCTTCTCCCCTGTTCTTCAGAGGGTGTTGTTCCTGGTCCACCTACAGACCTCCAAGTTATTGAAGCCACCAAGAACTATGTTGTGCTTAGCTGGAAACCTCCTGGACAGCGGGGCCATGAGGGTATCATGTACTTTGTGGAAAAGGTAAAATTGGACAAAATCAGAATCATGTTGTGGCAATCTTTTATATTTGTTTTGCCATCTCTTCTGGACTTTTAGTGAACTTTCATTTCCACCTGACAGTTTCAAACTAGGGCCAGGACTAGAACTTCATCAAGATAACTGTTACTGTAGATTAATATAAACTAGGAAGAAAAGAAAGATGGGAAATAGGAAAGTAGATGCAGAATGTGTCACACACTGTAATATCCTTTTATGAATTGTGTCATTGACCTACCCTGGAGTAGACAGGCTGACAAACTCCCTCTATAATAAGAAAGCACAGAGCAAAGTCACATGTGTGTGTATATATATACATATATATATATATAAAAATTAAAATATATATTTTAATATATATACATACATATATAAAATAAAAATTGTATAAATGAAGCTTGTCTGGTGGGACAGATTGTTAACATTTTGGATGGAGGCATTCTGCAAGAGTTTCTTGGCATCAGCACTTTCTCCTCCAGCTGCCTTTTCATATTTATCCTCTACATTAACTTTCCATTTGCTTCACCAGCTCAGCAAAGATGACAACATTTCTTTTCTAGAACAGAATCAGTTTTAATTTCAGTGTTCTGCTTTTCTGAGATTTTTTTTGCATGGCTGCTGGCCTAGAAAATTCTTCACGCCATCAGCCTTTTTACTTGTATCTCATGGCTCACTAACTTTTTTATCAATGCTTTTCCCTATCAGTCTAGAGGTGTCATCAAGGGAGACATAAATATCTTGTCATTACGTGTTTTTCATCTCTCTTATGAAATCTGGTCAAAATAAATGAGTTTCACTTAGCAACAGACTTAGAGAGGATGAATATATGAATTTTGAGTTTCCATATAAGAAAGCTTTTTAATAACTTATTGCATGCTGAGTACTGAGCACTAATGTCACATAACGTTCTCCTGAGAATTTGAAATCCCTCAGAAACCAGAACCATTACTTGAAATCGTCCTTAATGTAAATCACAGGCAAAAATTAATCACTAATATTAATGGTATAAGTGATCATGGTATGTAGAGCTTCTACCCACAGAAATAAAAACAATTCACAAATTAATTGCACATGTTAATTTTTTTCTGGAAAATGAAGGTCAGATCCTGATTAATTCTGGAAGCCACCCCAAAAACATTAAGACTGACACAAGAGCATCTAGAAGCAATGTGGTAATGTTAGAGTTTTGTTCTTTGGATCATGTTGAATGTCTGCAGAACTTATTTTGAAAGTGGTTCCGAACCGGATGCAGTTAATAATAACATCATTTCCTTGTGGTGGAGAGGAGTTTAGCTTTGATATATTAAAACCAGTAAGCTTTTATGTATGTTTTCTGCAGTAGGTGGACATCTGGGCTTCATAAGCTTTGAAATATGCTCATTCTGTGGAAAAGTCAAAAAAAGGAACGTGACTCCCCGTTCTCCATAGCAGACATGCATTTGGTGGTCTGGTTAGAAAGCCTTGTCAGGTTAGACACTCGGTGTTCAGAGACTTTTGTTCCAACTGCGGTTTCTGGGTTTGACTGCAGTGCATTGCTGGCACAGAGGACTGGCAAAGGGTGAACACCGAGATCCCTGTGAAGTCTCCTCGCTTTGCAGTGTTTGATTTGGCTGAACGCAAATCCTACTGCTTCCGAGTTCGCTGTTGCAATTCAGCTGGAATCGGTGAACCTTCAGAAGCAACTGAAGCCACTGTGGTGGATGACAAACTTGGTAAGGGTGTGGTTGTATGTAGTAAATTACCTCCATGGTATCTTTTCAGTTTATGATGTAATTGTTTTGTTTGAAGACAGATAGCTGCCCAGTAACTAACTCAAGTATGAAGAGTAGTCAGTGATTTATTCCCTTTAGGTAAAATAATTTTGGTTTGGGTTGTTGAACCTTTAATGTATAGTCAAATGACAGATGCAAACCAAGGGAATTAAGCTGCCAATAGCAATGCCAAGAACTGCAAGGGCTGCAAATAGTGAAAGAAAATTAACTCAAGGAAATACAAAAATGTTTTGTTTTACTTAGAGTCTTTATTGAAAATAAGCCCAGACATCAGCAGAATTTAACCTTCTTTGTTTGCCAAATTAAACAAAAGTGAAGAATTTAATACTTACATGAATGCAGAGACTATTTTCACTGGAAGAAAAGCCAAGATGTTCACCACAGTAAAGCATCAGTAGCTATGTCTACATTAGCAATCTGTTTCCAAATGGCAATGCAGATTTGAATCCAATTCCAAGATTGTCTCCATTTACTTCATATTGGTTGAATTCTTAGAGCAGTTTGATGCACATGAACTACATTCTTTAAGAAGAAGAGTAAAACAGCTCTTCTTGAAAAACCTTTAGATGCATTTTGCCACTTACCAGGGCATTTGTTTCTGACTTATTCTGTGGCCTGCACAAAATCCCTCTGTGGGCTGCACAAAATCCCTCAGTGTGCACCTAACACATTTTCCCTTTTAGAAAGCTCCAAATCATGTCTCTGGTGCAGATGTTCAGCACAAGGGAATAAACTAAATCTAGTTTGAAGGAAATGCCCATAACCATAGGCAATGGAGACATGAGGAACCTCACCATCAAAGGCTTGAACCTACTGATCCTGTCCTGCTGTGCCAGATTGCTTGATCGAAATCAGAGGAGTTTTGGGAGGTTAAATCTGTGTTAGTTGTGCTAATATAATCAAGAACAGAATGTCACTCTTATTTTATTTGTAATTTTTGACTGGCTGGTCACTAATTTAGTTCTGTTTCTCTCCCACAGATATTCCCAAAGCTCCTGGGCGTATTATGCCAACTAGGAATACAGATACCTCAGTTGTTGTCACTTGGACAGAGCCCCCAGATGCCAAGGAGCTGGTTGGGTACTACATTGAGTCAAGTGTAGTTGGATCTGGTCGCTGGGAACCATGCAACAACAATCCAGTGAAAGGCACAAGGTAATGGATTTTAAAGCATGGAAATTATGGTCACCAGTTTTTGATTTACTGAATATATGTGCTTTCCAGCCATTAGTAGTAGTAAAGTTAATGGCTCTGTGGTAGCCAGCAGGCTGGAATTGCTCTTGCAGGTGAAGTTCATAACAAGTTATAAAAACGTATTTCAAACTGTGAGTCTTGCCCAAAAGGAATTCATAATCAACCTTATATTAGAAACAATTAGTCAAGGGAGAGGAAACATGGACATTGCTAGTGAAGAAAAGAGAAGCAGCTTGCTAGTTCTAGCTATTGTACAGCCTATCAGTTTGAAAAACAGTACAGCAAGGCATGACTGAAGTTACAAATGTGGAAAACTAAACTGCATAATGTTTGGAAGCAAAGTTTTGGAAGACTGCTGTAAACATTTCTGGACTGTATATCTTGAATGTCAGGAGGACATGTGGACTATATCACGCTAACAATATTATTTTCTAACTGCTCTTTCACTTGCAATTATCAAGATATTAATGAACACTCTTAAATATTGGGTATAAACTCACATTTCTTACCGACATGAAGCTCAGTCTCTAGTCAGAAAAACTAATAAAGATTTAAAACTTTGCAAGCTAAATCAGACTTGATTTTGTTTGAATAAGGATGTAATCTTCAGAGTCTAAAGGATTAATTGCAGAACTTGATCTCAAGTGGATTGATGTCAGTCCAGAAGCAGTCCCTGCTTGTTATGACTGATTATGCTTATTTGTAATTGCTATCCATGACAACCCTTATTACAATAAGTAAGGCTCTGGTAAATACTCTTGGACCAACACTCTTGTTTAGAAGGGCATTGTAAGTGCTTAGTATATCCAAAGTACCTAAAACCCCACTTGCTTGAACACAAGCAGAACAATTTCCTTTAAGTATTCTTTTGTGCATTTATATTGCAACTTTCATACATACTTCTATGATTTATATTGTGGTTACATCAAATGTTGGGCAAGTTTCGTGCTGCTTGCTTATTTTAAAACATGAAACGTGATCTTTATTCACCATAGAAATAAAAATATTGTTCTGAGTTACTATATATTGTGATGTAACTACACTGCTTAGGTTCCTATCACTGCATTTTCAGTCAGTGCGATATAATGTATCATGCAGTCAGGCACAGACTGTCTGTTAACTTTTGGCTTTTCTGGTTCAGTCAATCTCAAAGCATTAGCTGTAGCTCATAGTTTGCATTATGCAGTATTTTGATCTTTTGAAATTTGTTTTCTGCACACATCCTGGTGAAAGCAAATGATTTGGAAAAGTCTGGTAGAATGGGTAGAGAAAATTCTGCTCTGAAAATTTTGATTCGGGTTTCATTTTTCTCCCCAGAATAAAATTTTGATTTTGAAATACATTTTGTTTTCCACATCATATTTGTTTTGCACATCATTGCATGATGTCAGTGTTGGTAGTGCAAGACATGACATTATGAAGTAGAACAAAATAAAAGTAACATGAAATAAAATACACTTAAAATACCTACTGAAAAATAAATGTTGTTGTAAATAAAATGTTTAAATTTCCAAAACACAATTTTTCTGAAATAAATTATTCCTGTCTTGGGAAATTTTGTGTTTTCAGGGTGCACACTAGAGAAAATTTATGAGGTTTTTTTAATGTGATCATTAGGTAATCCAGTAGAAAACCAATTCTAATAAAAGAGTTTGTCTGACTTAGATTATTGTGTCGTGTATAGAAGCAAGGAAGTGAAATAAAAAATCAGACACTTATTTTTCTTTAGCTCTTGTACAATGCCCTGCAATTTTTTTGAACGTTGCAATTTTTCATTTATGATTGGAAGAAAATTATGGGAACTTGTGCTACAGGTGTCTTTTACTTATGTCATGAAGATATTCCACAAGCAAATATAGACCTTATCTCTGCAAATTTTTGCATTGTTTCCATTAGGAAGCATGGATTTTATATACTAGTAGAAGGTAGACCCTCTGGTAACACAAAAACTTGTGTAGTCTTAAGAAGGAAAGACTGTTGGTAAACGGTATGTCTAAAGAGACATGGTTTTAGACATTCACGCACCCCATTGCGTGAATGAGGTATATTATTCACGCACCCCATTGCGTGAATGAATGTATCTACATTCTGCATTCTTTGACCTTCATTTAACTGACTGAGATCATGGTTTATGCTCAGTTTTCAGAAACCAGAATAAATTTTATGGAAGAAATGCTTTATTTTCCGCCTTAAGATTTTTATTTTCTTCATGATACTTTCTAAGTATTCCTTCACTGATTTGTTTCAGATTCATTTGCCATGGGCTTATCAATGGTGAGAAGTACATTTTCAGAGTCAGAGCTGTTAATGCAGCAGGACTCAGTGAATTTTCACAGGATTCGGAGCCTATAGAAGTGCAAGCAGCCATTGGTAAGCTATTTCCCATTGCTCTTTTCAGTGGTAAATATGTTTTTTTTTAATTAAGTTAGGATGTTTTCAGCAGCTATTTGTAACTAATTGTTTTGTTTTACAATGCTGTCCACAAATAATAATTTATCCATAGATCCTATAGTCTCACAGCCATAGCTTCACAATCACTGCACTCTTGTAGACTGTTCACCTTCACCATCCAGTCTTCTTCAGGTGTTTCGTGTGAACCACTGTAAGAGAGCACTGCCAAGTTCACTTCATAGGTATCCTGGAAAATGGAATGTCATTCTGATTCCGTAATGTGCTATTTATCACCTCTAATGCACACCATCCTATATACAGTCAGTTTCTAAGAAATTTGTTTCCATACCTAAACCTAATAATCAGTGCAATGTGTCTTTTGTAAACCTTCTATAACCCTGTGTGTTCTGCCTTTGTTGATGAATTATTTCTGTTTGCCACTGCCTGAACTAATCCATAAAGATTAATGAGATCACTGGGCTAGAATAAATTGTGTGTCTGCAGCATCCTCTCATTTGTATCAAAACTGCATACCTCACAACCTTAGAGAAAAGAGATGTGGCCTAAGGCAATTTTTTGAGATCATCTTGAAAGGATCAGAAATACGACTTGGAAGATCTCATACTAAAATAATTGTAGCAAATGAAGATTACTATTAACTTTCCATATTTCTTCTGCTCTGAAAAGTAGACATTATTAAAAAAGCATTACTTGTGAGCAGGTTGAGAGGTATTCTATGCATTTCAAATTTTTGTTCGTTCAGACTTAACATTTTGTGTGTAAAACCTGTTATTTGTCACACTTTGGCTGTATTGTTCGCTGCATACATTTCTTCATTCTGTTGACTAAATGAAGAAAAAATAATGTATTCTAATTCAAAATGTCTTTGCTGTTTCCTGGCAATTATAGGGGGAGGATTGCTTCATGGTGTGTGTCCTGAACTGAGTGGTAAAGCTGGTGGACTAACAGACCGCACTACCAGCTGGGAAGGCATGCATGAGTCCTCCCAGCCTATCTTTGACACAGATGCTTTGCTAAAATGCAATGCTAAATTTAATAGAGGCACACTACGCAGTAGCTCTGACAAACTGGGGAGTACAGGAGACAATAACACGAGAGAAATGGTTAAGGATGCTGTCACATCTGCACCACAAAAAGTTGCTGCTAAGCAGGCAAGTAAGTCTCAACCCAGGGATCTTTTGACACTGGAAAAAGTGACAAAGAAGAAAGATACAGGTGAGAGTTAATAAAATAGATAGATTTCACTGCTTTGGTACATCCACTTCAGACGGTTGTAACCTCTGCTCATCCATGCCATAAGCGAACGTGTTCTCCAGTGATGCATCTTCCATCAGACCCATTAATTACATGATAAACTCTCTGTTAAGATTATTATGCATGTAATGGTATCGGAGACCACTTTACAAACTCAGTGGATACTGAAAGTGAAACATATAAATCCATTTACTAATTTAATACCTTGTTTGACTATGTATTAATGTATCCAAGATACTGTATTATTTCTAAATCACTTCAGTAATTTGTTAGGAGTCTTCTTACCTAGTCTCTGGGTTATGTACATGTGAAGGAAACAAAATCTGATTATGCTGGTAAGCATCAAAATCCGTGTTGTGTTAGGATATATGAAGATCCTTTGTGGATTTATGCCTAAGCTACAGCTTATCCTCTGAGACACAATGCTAATGAATGTTGTGTTGTACCTCTGACTGACAGCAATATGTAATGAGGAAAACGTATCAAGTTGAAGGCAGATGCACAAAATCACGTTTTATGTTGTCAACACCTGAACACCCATTATGCCCAAGAAATGTGGGGCTTGAATTTCATTTAAGTCCTGGTACCTGGCCAGTGAACTGAATTCCTCCCCAGGCCTCTGAAGTGAGACTCAAAAGGCTTGTGCAAAGTGTTGAACAGAAAACAAAGCAGAGGCACCTGCAGCTAGCTGACACTGATATAAAACATTAAAGACAAAAGCAAACATATATGATGCAGGATTTCTATCAGAAGTAGGTCTTCAGGGTCACAAGTAGGACTTTTCACTGGTGCATGACATATTGGGTGTGGGCAAGCATTTCCCCACTAGATACAGAAAAGACTTTATAAGAAAATGGGTTGGGATTAAGTTAATGATTTCTGTATTGTTAAAAAAATAATTAAAAAAGAGGATTATGCAGCAAATTTTTTAATGTAAGTTCCAGTAACAGACGTGTTCCATTTCTGGTCAGCCTACAGTGCCTATGTTCATGCTTCCTTCCATTAAGGTAAGATCATGTGATGGGTGCAATGATAAAATTTGCACAGTGCATACATTTAAAAGAAAAAAAAAAAAAAGAACAGATAAGCTCCATTCTCAGAAGGGAAGAATGTGGGCCTATTTACAAAAAGGAACTACAATGAAAATTGCATGTGTGAAAAAGGGTTTGCTTTCAGCAAAAGAAAACAAATCATTGCATCTCCAATTTTTTTACTTTTCCTGTAATGTTTTAGTTCCTCATTTTTCACAGTTTTAAAGTGAGTCCTAATCACTTACATCAGAGCTGCAATTGCAACACATTCTTTCACTATGTATCAGCTTGCTTCTCAAAAAACAAATGATCCTGAGAACTAATTCCTATGCAGGAATTTTTTCATTTGGTTTATGGAAGCTTTTATCCTGCATTTCTTATTCCAACTCCAGAAACTTCCCTTGACCACATAAATATTGTCCTAATTAGGAAATGCAGGATGGGAGCCACCTGAATACGGTAATTGAATGCCAGTCTGACTATTGAAATACTACTTCCTACTTACATATTATTCACGTTGAAACAGCTGCTCCATCTCCACCTTATGACATCATGGTACTTGAGAGTGTTCGTGACTCGATGGTATTAGGATGGAAACAACCTAAAGTCACTGGTGGAACTGAAATTACCGGCTACTACGTGAACTATCGTGAAGTGGTTGATGGAGTTCCTGGGAAATGGATGGAGGCCAACATTAAGGCCATTAGTGAGAGGGCATACAGGGTAAGAGGTTAACTTCTGTAATTGCCGTGGGTGCAGACAATATTTCCAAAACAGATCTCAAAGACAGATTGGGATGGATTATGATTCAGTGTACAGATTGCTGTTCAGAGGGTTTTATATCCATGACGAAAAATTTATTTAGCTCTGTTAAACTTCCTTGCAAAATTATTTGTATGCTTATCTGTTAGTCTGGCACCAACCATCATCTGTGAATGCACTATTCTAGACATAGCCTGAATTTTTGTAAGTCAGGCCCTCACAACAAATGGCATTCCTACTGGGCTTGGATCTACCCCAGTGCTTGCTGGTGCTAGAACCAGCTCTGCACTAGCTGTGTTTTGTGATCAGTTCTTGACCCAGTTTAGAAATGGTGCTAGCTACAACCTCGTTGAGCTGCTTTACAAATGAAAAGCAATGCCAGGACTGAGTTTCACCCTGCTGTGAGGACAACTCTTGCCTTAAGTGAACTTGCTGTGTATCACGAGACAAATTAATGACTGTTGAGCAATACCCTGCTCCCCCCCTCACTACCAAGGCATCTATCAATAGGAAAAGGGGTTTACAATTTGAGCGTGTTAAGACCATTCACGTATGCTCCACCACTGATTAGAGGAAAAGCCAAGATAGTTATCGCCTTAGGTATGATATACATCTTCATATATATTGCCTTATGTATGATATATATGTATGATACATCTCTTTAGGCACTTAAAAGCATGCTCATGTCTCGAACAATTGTCATTGCGACTTTCTCCTAAAGCCTTAATCCAAAGTTAATAAGCACCATCTTATTGATTCTGCAGATTCAAAACCTGAAGGAAAACATGGTGTACCAGTTCCAGGTGGCTGCTGCTAACCTGGCTGGGGTTGGGACACCCTCGCTACCCAGCCGGCCCTTCAAATGTGAAGAATGGACCATTGCTGTACCTGGTAGGATCCTGAGTGGGAGGTGGAGGTTACTCACAGCCCAAGGGTGCTCTGTGACTGATTATCTAAGTTCTCAGTGACTTTAGTTTCCAGGGGAGTCAACGGGCACTGAAGTTCACACCCAGGCTTGAATCTCCATCATGTTGATTCAGTACATTTACTCTGATGCATTAAACGATCCCCATTTAATCAGCAGCATTTTACAAGCAGCTTGTATTTTCTTTATCTTTCCTGCTTGGTTTCTGTACAGTGTCTGCCACTTTGCTTCATAGTTTAAATGGTAGACATAAATACCTGCCTAAGGCACAAGGCAGAGAAGAATGAGGTCCCATAACCCTTGTCCAAATGTATCACTTCAAGGCCAGATTGCTGGGCTTTTAACACTCATTGAAATGAATGAAAACAACCTCAATTGACTTCAGCGGACTTTAGAGCAGTCCTTGAAGCAGCTCATTAGCTTAATAATTAACTTATTTCCCTGAGTTTGGAGATTATTTGTCAGTTTTGTTTGTTCATGAATATTTGATCAAGATACCAAATCTCAACAAATTGAATTGGTTTTGGGGCTAGTCTTTTTAATAGGCATGGGTTGTATTTATATCAGGTCCGGATATGATACAGAGGAGCTGCATGTGTTATGTCAGCTCTGGGTGTACAACATGGTGTCTTGTTTTAGTTTTTGAAATCTTATGCATTAGCCCTCTTGGGATTTATTTTGATACCACAACTCCAAGTTTTACTCTTACTTTTCAGGGCCACCCCATGATGTCACGTACACAGAAGTTAGGAAGGACTCTTTGGTTTTACTGTGGAAGCAACCAGTTTATACTGGTCGTAGTCCCATAGCTGGTTATTATGTTGATATGAAGGAAACTGAAGCAAAGGAGGAACATTGGAGAAGTGTCAATGAGAAGCCACTTCAAAAGAAATTCTTGAAGGTAAATAGTTTAATATTCAAATACTGGTATAACAGTATAATCTTGAGGAAGTTAGCCTTCAGGAGCATCATCCTGTGCTGATCATGGTTCCATTTAATGAAATACATAGTAGTTTATGTTGTGCTGAGGATACACATGTGTAATGCCTGTATAGTCAGACAAGACAGTAACTCAGAAGACAATCTGGTATGACAAGCCTAAAAATAAAAGAAAGCACTGCTAAAACCAAATACCATTCTTATAACGCAGGAAGCAATCCTAGCATTTTCTAGTTCAAAGGGCAAGATAGGTATCACTACACAAAAACAGATGGCACAAAAATAGATGTTGTGATAATGTGGCAGGTGATTCTTTCTAATACAAAGTACCCTCTCCTCACATTTCACGGCAAGTTAAACCCAAGCTTTTTGCACTATTATGCTACATCATTTAGTGGAATTACTTCTAAATAAAGGATCAGCTGTATCTCTGTTCTAGAGATACATCTTAAGTAGGTTTGCTATTTGTGTGCTTTTCAGAATATTTGAAAGACAACTCACCTCTAAGTGTGATCCTTTCATATATGTTTTAAAGGAGTATTTGCAGGTGTTATAACATCAGTATGATTCCTCAAGTCACTACAATTAAATCTGTACAATTAAATGCCCTCCTGTTTCTAAATAGGTGTGGCTGGTACTTATTACCCTGATAATTTCATTTTAAAAAGCCAGAATTTACCTGCAATAAAAGACTATGCTGTTTCAGAGGTCAATGTACATGAGTAAAAACATTCTGTTCCAATAACAATGCTCCTTTTGCAAAGAAATCAATGACAGTAACGATGCTGTCTAAGTGTTAGCTATGCATACAAGGAAGGAGCAAGCCAAACAGATCAGTCATGTCACTCTGGAATTGAAGAAAAAAAAAAAACACAAGGAAGAAATATTTGTCAACTGGAAAAGGAGCAAAACAAAAAGAAAGGAAATATAATTCAAGCATCCAGACTGGAATTGCAAGAAGTGTGAAATTAAAATCATTGTTTTGTAACACATCATGCATGTATGTATATTTGCTTCCTCCAGATAGGTGGTCTAAAAGAAGGTGTGAGCTATGTGTTTCGTGTGCGGGCAACAAACCAGGCTGGTGTTGGGAAACCATCAGATGTCACGGATCCTGTTGTAGCTGAAACACGACCAGGTTTGTTAGAAATACATCCTCTTTTTCGTCATATTTAAACAGGTTCCTGTTTGTGCGATGTGTTTACATACAGGCTGTATGTGAACAGTCTGACCTCTCTCAAGTCAAACTTTTTTACTAAGCAGGAAATGAGTTGAGGGTCATAACTTTCTTGTCTGGCATATTTTAAGGTTAGAACAGATTTTCTTACTATAACTACAGGTTCAGGAATATAAAAATACAATAAAGTTGTAAGATTTGCATATATCTATAGATAAATACATAAGCAGAGGACCCACTAAGATCAGCTCAACCAAAACATTCTACATATGTAGATTTTGCTCTTCCTATAGTAAACAATTGTTTATGTTTTATCTCTCTCCTGTCTTTAACTTATGTAATATTGCCTGAGGAAAGGGTAAAGGAAATTACTTTTTTCTCTTGGCTTTAAAAACTTAATGAACTCAGTTTGGAGACCACCTTCAGTAGGAATTCAAGTGCAACTGTTTGCTGGGGTCATCCTTGAAGGCTGGCTCCAGCATGTCTATAATGCCAGCAAGAAACTCGGGAACCAGTGCAGAGGCAGAATCTCCATACCTGGAACTTCAGAAAACCCCTCAGTTTTATTTAGCTATACAGGTAACATAGGCGACTTCGATCAGAGTCGACACCTTTTTGTCACTAAGTCCCTAACAGAAAACACAAGCATGGGCTTGTGGCTTACTCATCTACTCATTACTATTTTAGAAGCGGATGGTCCTACAACGTGGAAAAAGAAACTCCCAGGTATTTTGACCAAATCTAGTATAAAGTTAGTATGACCTAATAAGGTACAGGGGTACAACCCAGCCTGGATCCACCATATACCCTCTTTTCATCTGACAAGTTCCCTTCCTTTGCCCACAGTGTCTCATATCTGTTCCCACCTGGGAAGGTTTCTCAGAGCCCTAAAAGAGCAGGCAGGCAGGCAGTGGGCAGGCAGGACAGCCTGGGGGCCTGGGGCAGCCGGGCACAGGGAGCATGACTAGCAGTGCAGGGGTATAGGCAAAGGAGGTGACTACCTGGGCAAACAGCTGCCTACCCTGCCTACGCAGTCAGGTTGGTAGCTGCTCCTGCCTGAAGAAATAGTCAGGGTTTATTTGGGATGGTATTGACTGTGAGGTGTTGAGCAGACATCCCTGGCGATCATCAGTTCCCATTCCCACCCCGGCTCTCTCAGGAGTATTTCCCTGGGATCCTTTCCCTGTTTTCTGACTCCCAGGTCCATTTTTACATCTCCTATTCCTGCAGCAGCACTGGCCCAGCTCTCATAAATTGCCTGGCCCTTATGACCAGGGCAGCAAAAACCCTAAGAAGCCTTGAGTTAGCTCTCAGTGAGGCTGTAAGTCAAGAAGGTCTGAAAAAGGATGTCTGAAACTGGGGATATAAAAACTGGAAAACTCAGAGTGGGGAGACTGGGGTGACTGCTAGTAAGGCTGGGATGGGAAGAAGGGACTGGAAGAAGTAGATGGTAAGTTGAGAGGGTGTAAGACTGGGATACGAGTACAAAAAAGGATAACTGTGCGAGTAAGAAGGGCTTGGAACTGGATCTTTCAAAAATACAGTAGCTATCATTTCAGATCTACAAGCTGCTGAAGCACTAGGGCTATTTCCATAACCTGCAAGTGGAGTAAGGCAAAACTTAGAAACTTATTCTTGAAAACAGCTTACATAGAGCAACCACTTCTAAAAAGAGAATCAAACCTGTATTAGTACTAAACTTTTGGCTTTACTAATCCATTTGCTTTGAGGGTTAATATCTATCTGTCAGACTTTTGATAAAAACTTGTTATGATAACAATCTTCAAGTGTACTAAATAAAGGATTGGTCATGCCATTACGGTTCAAAAAAAAAAATGAACGTGAACTCTTGTGAAGATGATCATCATGACAAAAAAAATTTGTACAGCATTTTCAATGTTCACTCAAATGAGGCACGTGTCCACCTGGCAATATGAACTTGAGCAGAACATTTGAGAAGGAGGTACATCTTCACTGTTAGAGAAGGAGGTACATCTCAGGATCATGGCCTTTTTGCAAGCGAGGCTTGGGTTCATAGGTGTAATGTCTGAAGGATCACAGGAAAGTCAGGGTTTGGCCCAGTGAACTCTCAGGGAAGCTGAAAATTATTTACTTGTACAAATCTGGTTGACCCATATTTTGAGCTGAGATCTGCAGATATGGCATCCACCAAACCAAGCTTCTTAAAAATATTAAGAAAGGACAAAAGGATTATTAAAAAAAACTACTTCAGAAAGCAATCTCTTTGGCAGGCTTACACCTTTCTCACTCAAACCACAAAAATCTCAAGAACAATCATACCATTTTTTAAAAATTACCACAAGTCTTTTGGTGTTGCCCAATGAATAGTACCTTTATTAACATCTTGGATGGAGACAAAATATTGTCAGGTCTCTCTAGACAATTCCTGCTGGAATGTTGCTTTTGGCAAATGTGTAAAATCACCAGATGACTCAGCTTTCTAATCAAAGAATGTAAGTAAATAATATCCTGAATGAAAATATTTGCTTTAATACGAATGGTACCAATTGTCTTTATCCAGTGAAATGTGTAAATATAACAATGCAATACTTTGCATCCACCTTCTGTTGTTTGAAAACACTTAATTTTTACAGTTATCTTCTAAAATTAAATTAAAAAACACACCCACATAAACAAATACCAATCCAGGCTACTTTTGAGCTATAACTTTGTCTTTAGACAAAAGCACTTCGGTGTGTGTGGATCTCACAGGAAGCAGGGGAAATCCAAGAGCAGACTGCAACTCTTCCCCATTGCTTAGTCCTTCTGCATCTTGGTTCAAAGCAAAATTAGATTCTGATCCTGCATCAGTCACTTGAGAAGGGCTTGAACCTCAAAAATTAATGAAACCCTGTCCCATTCAACTTTTCTGACTGCTGTATTCAAAATGATGCCATTAACTAGTGTTTTGAAGCTGTCTGCTTTATCTTCATGTTATCTCTTTCCTTTCAATGCAATAAAACGCTCAGATAAATGGAGATTTGATATGACATCTAAGTATTTTATTTCTTATGATGACTTTAAGAGAAGCTCTGGATGATATATTGAAACCACCAAGCTATTTAGAGGAGGGAAATTAAGACTGCTACTACTATGGCAGCCTCTTTGGTTCCACTTTGAAGGATAGGTGGAGACCTCTGGTCAGTAATTTTAAAAGATTTTTTTTTTTTTTTTTTACTCATATAAATATTAGAGGTAAATGCCATCATCACCTCTGGAAATAAATGCTATGCATTTTTATCATAATGAGAATACTTTAAAACAAATATAAAAGATTCTGTCCTTCAAATGAACCTTCTGGCTGTAATTCTTTGCACATTGCATAAACTGCCATCAAAAGATTCATGTGCTACTGACCTACAGGAAACTAAACACTAATGAAATATCAAGTGATGAATTTCCATATAATAAATTAAATTATAAAAAAAATTGCAAATATGCTGCTGCCTAGTAAAATATTTGTAGACCTTAGACTTCATTTATCGTATATTGGTACTTAACGTGCTTCATTACTGTGAGGACTGGTAAATAACAGTACCAAAATGGAAATATTAATCTCATCTTTCATTAAATGGTTGTGGCAAATTATAAAGACTAAGAAAGCTGCATGTACACAAATTGTCATTACAGGAGCTACTCACAGTGCTGGAAAGGACGTGTATAGTATTCAGATGATGAAACACAGAAATCTCCTTGTATGCTTGAGGCTCATTAGGAATTATGCTGACAATAAAGCATTTAATCTCAATGTCAGGAATAAGGCTCTTGTCTTTAAGGTACAATACTTTGTGGAGAAAGTGTGTCATTAGCATTCTGGGAAGCCTGGAATTGTCTTAAGCTAAGTAATATAACATGAGTGCCCTATTCAGACGCGAGATCCAGCTCAGAGCTGTTCAGAAAAGGAGGCTGGATGTTCTCCAGCACCTCTCAGTGCACACATTCTCCCTAACATTCTCAGACAAGTTGTTGAAATGAAAGTTAATGCCACAGATGACGAGCTCACCGAACCGCCTGAATCCCAGACGATATTCCCTCAGCTTCAGTGGGGTGTGAGAGGGCAGGATAGAAGTGCCCTTGGGTTTCTGATCTGGGATTCACCCCCAGGGCCTTTTAGAGGACAAACTGGGTCACCTTATCCAGCTCAAGGACTGTAGGTACTGGCAAAACAGGGTGGGCAACTTAAGCAGCTAATTGCAAATATTCACTCCCTTTGTGGGCCCCGGATTAATTCTGCAGACAGCGGCAGGGCTGGATGCCAAGCACAGCAATTAAACCAACCTCCCGGAGTGAAGCCAGAGTCACTGAAAATGTGCCTCAGTTGCACAAGTGAGTCCTGATGGGGCAACTCAATTGTTTCCTCTTCTGCCTCCTGCACCTCTTCAAACACTTCAAACACTTGCATGCGGTATTCCCTTTAGAGCTCTTATTTTATTAGGGAATAAGAAATTAATGCTGCGTAATGAAAGCTCTGAAGCTCTGACTACCCCTTACCATGGAAAATATTGCTATTTAATATTTCAAACATTTAGTGGATTTAGAGGCTTGCCTTTTTTTTTTTTTCCTTCAGGTTTTTCCAGAGCAAATATCGTAACTCTCATGTGTGCTTAGACTTGCTCAAATAAATCAGTTGATTTACGATGCTCTTTAATCTGTTCCTTATTTTTATGAATTAGAATAAGAACTGTTCTTGTGAATCAAAGACTGAGGATGCCAATGTTTTCAGCAATTTATGTGCTGACTGAGAAAATGGCAAGGATCTGCTTAATCTACCCTATGAATGATATCTATATAAATTTGTTTGCTGGCTTCTCTGAGAAAGTGAAATCGCCTTGTTCTGGTCTTTCAGGAACAAAGGAAATGGTGGTTGATGTAGATGACAACGGAGTAATTTCCTTGAACTTTGAATGTGATCAGATGTCTCCAGACTCTAAGTTTGTTTGGTCCAAGAATTATGAACCAATTGAGGATGACTCTCGACTGAACATCGATGCCAAAGGCGGAAAGTAAGAACCCTCGGCGGTAGCAATACTCTCGTGTTTTAGAGATCTAGGCTGGTCACAGAAACCCATCCTTTTCGATGTATGACCTCAGTAAGAGTTACATCTGCCTCTGTTACTGGAAGGCTACTTTATGAGTATTCTGTTGTCCAGCAAGTCCATATGCAGACCATTTGGAAATTGTAGTTTGAACAGAATGAGTCAGGCCTCCTGTTAGGCAATTGAGTTATGTTTGGGCATAGGGAGAGAAAATCTGTGCTCTGTCATCTTGTAGCCTGTCAATCAAGGAAAATTATTATTATTCCTATTGTTATTATTTTATCCTCCAAAGGATAAAATTATCTGGTTGCTTGCAAAATGTTTTTACCATGTAACACTGTTGCAATCTCCAGAGATGCTGGAGTAAGCAGGACTCTCTTCTGACGGCATCACCATGGTCTGATTTGGTAACTTCTCTAATGCTCTACAAGCCTACTCTGTTTCTGCAGGCTTTTAACAGAGAGGAAGAAATGACAAATGCACAGGTTCAGCCTATGAAGCACCTATGTGCTCTTCTAGTTGTAGAAACCATACAGAAAGAAACGGTGGCTCACCACACTCTTGGTATTGCACGTGAAAACTGAATCACCCTGTACTTACAGTATCTTTTCATGCTCATCAAAGACTTGACAACATGTTTTTAAGCATGCTTGAGCTAGGTTAAACTAGCTATCTCCAGTGATTTTGGCACTACTTGAGACTTGTGCTATCTCCATTTGTACCACACGTGGTAGGACCTACCCTGGTTTATACTGGCCAGAGCCCCACATTTTCCTGTTCAGTCAGAGCGAAAGCTAATACCACACTATTTTTACCTGGTGTTATAGACTTAGAGGAGGGGTTTGGTTCAGACTGATCTCATCTTTTTATCAAAATGCTTTTTTTTTTTTTCCCTAAAGGTCAAAAGCTACCTTTAAGGATCTTGGAGAAGATGATTTGGGAATTTACTCTTGTGTTGTTACAGACACTGATGGAGTTTCAGCAAGCCACACAATTGATGAGGAAGGTAGACACAATATCTATTAAGCATGCCTGTTTTGTTTTCACATCTGTTTTTCCCTACTGCTGTGTCTCTCAGATCCATAAGGCATGCACACCTTATATTATGCCTTTTACGTCTTTTGCAGAAATGAAACGCCTACTTGCTCTGAGCCATGAACGCAAATTCCCAAGTAAGTGAATCAAACATGTCTGTAGGGGAGAGTTTTGCATGCAGTGGGGTATCACAAAGCTCCTGCCACCATCAGGTAGGGAAGTCACTGTAGTAATTTCAAGTGAAAGTGGTTTTGAATTGAAAATCTAAGATTCTTCCCCCTCCCTTTCTTTCAGTACATTTGTGTAATACTGATATTCTTCCTGATCTGTTGCAGGCTACTGGTCTAGGCATATAATGTCTATATAACAGTTGGAAAATAAGTATCCCATTGGCTTTGTTTCTTCTGCAGAACAGCCTTTTATACTTACTCAGCATACCTAACATGATTTGAAAACCTCAATTTGAAAAATTATCTAACTTTACGCCAACTGAAGTTAGCATAAGTTAAATTTAAGGTTAACAAAGCAGGCAACTGTAGTAAATTCAGCTGTAATGATCTATATATACAGAATTTTCCTGCTGAAATTAATTCCCTCCCTCTTTCCTGTAACACTTGACAATATTAATATCCTTCCTTCTGCTTGGGATGGTATTTTGGTCAACTCCACAGACGTCCCATACCTTTGTGATATCCTGGTAGTAGCACAACTTGGTTATTTTCATTGGAATGTAGCTTCAATAATTAAAAAATAATAATAAATTGGATTGTATAATAAATCTTATTACACACAACAAGATGAGACCTAAACCTTGTCTCATCTTCTCCCACTAGATTCTCCTCTTCTTCGTTCCAGGCACTAAAACTCTTGCTTATGTTCTAACATCTCCAGCTTTGTGCATGCACTGCTGGCACCTCTGAAAACTCAGCTCACATCGCGCCTCTCAGCCCAGTCAAAGCTTGGCTTGCAGAAATGGCCTGTCTTTTTGCCCACATCATCTCTCTCTCTCATTTCCTTCTGTGTCTTTTCCATATCAGCTCTACACTTCTCAACACATTGTATCACCTTTTGGCAGCTTAATGACAGTCCAAGCATCCCCTTGGTTACTCCTGCTCCTCCCAGTTGTTTCCTCCTAATTATATCTTCACGCTGAAAGTTAGTCATCACAAAACCTTAGTGTTGTCGCACGTCCTTACTCGCCCTGACCCTTCTCTTCTGGGTGCTCTTCCACGCTCTGTGTTCATAACTAATGTCACAAAATAAGCTCCTCAGGACACAGACAGTGTCTGCTTTTTTGCATCATGTTCGGTAACAGTACATTTCTGGCTGGGCATGAGGTTCCAGGAGGCACAGGCAAAAAAGGAGATTACTGCAGAACACATCCTAATGTTTCAAGGAGGAAACTGTCTTACTTGCTTTGGCTACTCTAGGCCCTGTGGACAGTGAAAAAAAAAAAATTACAAATAGGGGTTGAGATACATCTGGCTATGGCTATGAGGCTAGAAAAACAATAATGAGCTCCTATGGATCAACATGAAACTTTAGTCATATCTCCAGATAATCAGTTTGAGGATTACCCGAATTGTCTAAACAAAATGAGTAGCTAGGCATTTCTGATTCAACATGAGCTCTTGCATGTTGCTTTGTTTGTACTTCTGAACTGCATTTAATTGTAACTTCTGCTTGGAAACATCTGCAGCCAGTAACTCCATGGGAAAATGGGTTGCTTGAATAATGCAGCCTTACAGAATGCGACTACCTATGGGCGCAATAGCGTATTGGTGCTAGGTAAAAATAAATTGTTCCAACTCTTAAATTCAGCAACTGCCTGAGGACTCCCTGTCAAGTGCTTGTGGTAATTTGTGATGCTATACAAATAGAATGTAAAACCTTGTAAGCATGATGGCTGGAAAATGCCTAAAGTAGCTGTCAGTTGGTGCTTATGGAAATATTTTAAAATAAGACTTTTGCTCATGGAGGACTGTAACGCAGATTCATCCAGTTCCTTTGGGCTGGGGAGTGAATGGCCTTTTCCCAAAAAAGAATCGGTTTGCATCCTTTCAGCCCTTTATTTAACAGCTTCTGCTATACTTTCCTGTCTGCCATGTTAGACTAAGATATTCATAGTTAATTGCATGCAAATCAAGTGGGGGTTTAAAATTGCTCTTTAAAAAGAGCTGACAGTGAGACAAAAGCAGCGCAGCCTGATGTCTATTCACACCTTCTCCCTCTTGCTTCTGCTGGCTCCTGTAGCGTTTCAGTCGCTTTGTTTTGAGAAATTATGCAAGACTTGAGATTCCTTTTGTTTTTTACAAGCAAAATGATGTGCTGGGTGAGGAAGCTTCACACGGACCATTTGCACTGCTGGGGCACACTCCTATGGGGTTGTTCTTTGCTCTGCTGCCTCGTGGTAACGCTGTCCCTCCGGGCTACTTTTTAACTGTTTTCCTCTCTCTGGTTAAGCCTGTGCCTTTTTCATAATTTTCTTTTTTCCCTGTGACTATTGCCTCCCCTCCCAGAAGCCTTATTTTCACCAGAGACAGGTCTTGTGCCACTCAGGTACCAAAAGCATACATGCAGGTGTGGGAGGGTGTAAGTGAGGGGAAGGGGTGAGCATGGGAAAGGAAGACGTGGGGGGTCCTCACGCCCTTAACTTTGTTTGGCAGTGGGGTGGGATGGTAGCTCTGCTCCAGAAGGCATCCCACTCATTTAGGACGGTGCAAATAGAAAGACGAGAGACATTAGACACTACGGCAGTCCCAGTCCTCTCCTGCTGTAGCTGGGCCTTTGCATACATGAAGTTGAATAGAGTAGAATACAATAGAGTAGAGTAGAATAGAAAAGAATATTTTCAATTGGAAGGGAAAAACACCCCTGTCATGGGATTTGTCTGGGAGGAGATGCATCTTTACATTATCACCAGACTACATCATCAGGCATTTTGCAATGTGTTTGTACACTGTCCTCAGCTGTTCCATGTTACACCCTTGCAATGCAGGCTTTACACTGCTGTGAAAGTGGAGATTGGGGTAGAGTTCACATACAGCATACATACTCCCTAGAGTATGATTTTGTTGAAAATCTGAGCATCCACTAAGACAGCTAAACATGATGGAAGCCAATAAAATTAGCAATATGCCCTAATATCAGAGTCTAAATGCTCATATTTAATGTTGCTGAGTAAGATATCTTAACAAAAAGTTAAAGTGAAAGCAAGCTGAGGACTTTTACTAAAAAGAACAAGGAAAAATGGAAAAAAAAAAAAAAAGACTAAAATTACCTGCAGTACTCTTTACATGATTTTTTTTTTCCTGCTAACACAAGGAATTGGTCTATATGCAAGCGATTTCCATTATTCATAGGTAAAAAAATATGTACCGGAGAGATTGAGGGTGTGTTCTGATACTTAGTGAATTCTGGGAGATGGATGTTCCCCCCAGCAAAGGACCAGAGTGCTTACAAAAGTCTCCCAACCTGCAGCTCAGCAGCTGACTTTCTGATCTGGCTTCATACTTGATGTTTTTTAGTGTTTTTTTCTGCTGAGTCAATTCACTGTCTTATAGTAACATTGTTAAGCGACTCATTAAACATGGGTCTGCACCATAAAAACTCACATCATGCTGCAGAGATACTTGCAGTTTGCCTTTGAATGTATTAGAATGGAGCGGCACCAGCATAACTCAAATCCTGAACACTTCCAGTCTGTACAGACCTAGTGATTGAAGGAGCAAAAGATTAAATCTTGTCTGTCATCCTATCTATATGCGGGTGGAGAGGCATTCTGTCTACATGAAGAGCTGTCATAAGCTAGTTACCTTGCATACAGTATCTGACTATGAAAGGAAGAAGTGGCCTTCTGATTACAGAAGAAAATAGTTGTTGGGGCACAGGCAAAGTATATGCTTCATTCTTTTCTTTCTTCTTTGTAGCTGTCCCACTTGCCTCTGAGTTGGCAGTGGAAATTTTGGAAAAAGGAGAAGTGAGATTCTGGTTGCAAGCTGAAAAACTGTCTGGCAATGCAAAGGCCAACTTTGTATTTAATGATAAAGAGATTTTCAATGGAGAGGTAAGCTTTTTCATTGCTTACAGGTGTTTGCATTTTTATGAGTATCAATGAGTATTAATGTCTCTGTCTCCAACATACTTCGAACTAGTGTTCCACACTAACGCATTTTCATGAGAAATAACATATGCCATTGAAAACATCACTAGAAAGATTTTGTCTGTAGTCCTGAGCTCCAGCTGAATTCTACTGGATGCAGTTTATAAAGTGGAGTTAAATGACTTCCTGCCACCTTTGTGAGTACCACATGTTCTCTTAACTAGTGGGGACCATAGGAGTTCCTGCAATAAGGTAGTCCCAGGTAAGCAGCTACTGTGGTCTTGAAGGAGTCACTGCAGTAGCTCAGATTCATCCTATCTCCTTCATCTATGGCCCTAGCATACCCTTGTGCTCGGTTCTCACCTTTCTTTGCTGTTTGGAGGAATTTGTTACACCAAGGGAAAATTCCCAAGTGGTTGTTTCCAGCAGCAGAACTTGTTACTTCCAAAGACATGACACAGCATGCTTTTGTTGCAACACTGATAGTGGTTAGAAGGCAGAGACGGAGCATTCTACACAAAAAACTTATTAAAATGCCATTGTCTCAAAGTAATTGTTATTCTGAAGAGATGCAAATCTAAATCTTTCTAATGAAAAAGAACATGACACTCACCATAGAACACGAATGTCACATGCTTTTATAGCATTAGTAAATAGGCTTCACCTTTAACAGATTTCTCATTTATTTGGTTACGTGTTTAGAGCTGGAGCTAGAGATAGTGTTAATCTGAATAAGTGGAAATCTGAATAAAGAAAACAGAATTTCACCTAAAGATACCATATAAAGTTTGGCAAATATTTTCTGACTCTGATATCCATTAATTGTTGCTTTACTTTCCACTCCTGAAGAAATATAAAATGAAGGTGGACCAGAAGACTGGCCTTGTTGAAATGATTATGGATAAACTTGAGGACAAGGATGAAGGGACTTACACTTTCCAACTGCAGGATGGAAAAGCAACCAATCAATCCAGCCTTGTCCTCATCGGTGATGGTAAGCTAATCTATATTGCACAGTAGGCTGGAAAACTTATACCGAGTTTACCTCAGTTGTCATCTTCACTTTCCACTGTTTTCAATACCCATAGATGTTCCAGTGGTTTTTCATGTCACGGTGCTTGCCTGCCTCCTAAAAGTCAGAGCATGTGTGTGAACTGAAATTTTTTAAGTGCTGGGAGGAAAGGGAATTGTTATAGAAATGTAAAATATTGCAGCCTGTCATGGTTTGCTTTTCTATGCGTGGAATGAAAATTTCCCATGTAAAAAGCCCATTCAGGCGGGAACAAGTAGCTGCACCTCTTAGAGCTCGAGTGGCTTGCTGACTCTGCTGCCGCTCGTTTGCCTTCCTACCGAGAGCAGAAAGTAGCTGTATGAATGGGGATTACGCTTCATCAGACATGACGCATTAAAATCCTGATGACTGCAAGCAGCTAGGAAAGTTGGGTTAGCTGTAATCCGCTTCTGACACTTTGAAATGTTCAGTGAAAACCCTGATCCTATGGCAGGATTCTCACTGACCTCCAAGGGACAGAGTTGCACCTAACTGTCATAGTGACATACAGTACCGTACAAATGGCACGTGATGTTTAACCTTATATTTCTTGCTGGTTTTAATTCCTAGTATTCAAGAAGCTGCAGGATGAAGCAGATTTCCAGAGAAAAGAGTGGCACAGGAAACAAGGTGATAATATGGATATTTATAAGAATCACATATGTGTTAGTCTGTTAAGAGTTTGTTTATATTTATATATGTTAATTTGAAATAGATGGGTTTTGTTCTGTTATATAGTTGCTTACCTTCTGAGGGAGAAATAGGAAAAATAAAACCCCATTAAAATATAACAGTATTCTTGTCAAGAAAAATACATTTGTCTTTGGTTTTGTATCGTGCATACCATTGATGTGACCTTTAAAAACATATATGTGATTTTAAACAGGTCCTCATTTTGTGGATAAACTGGGATGGGAAGTTACCGATGACTGTAACGTGATGTTGAAATGTAAGGTAAGGGGCAAGGAAAACATTGAGTACAATGTTCAAAGCACTTTGACCTACCACTGCTTAGAGGGTGAGGGTGGGAAGGGACTAAAGACATGCCCTTTGCTTGTGTACTCCCAACTGCATATGGGATAGCAACAGAGCCTCTGAAGGCTGATCATGCTGGGGTGACCGCTCATTGCGTGTAACAGAATACCTTGGAAAATAGCTTGAACTTTTTTCTTCAGGTCTGTCAGCCACCCACCCAGGAGAAGGCACCTGAATAGGAATGACAGGCCTTTGTAAATCCTGGGACTTTCTCATTTTTGGCTGGTTTATGTGTGTAGAAATCCCCTGGGCAGGATCCACTGGTTCCCTGGGCTCCTTGAAGCTGTTGGCAGTTCTTTTCTCTCTCTTTTCATCCCTGCTGTTTCCCCTCTGCATCCCTCATTTTAAAATGGAGGCCTGCAATAACTCACTCTGATCAAGTTGTAAAGCTTGCTGTTCTTTTATGAGAGACTTGAACAGGCTAACCCATGCGACACTAAGTTCCCCTGCTCAAATGAAGAGAATAATTACGCTGTGGTTTTCATCCATCTTAGGTGGCTAATATTAAGAAGGAAACACACATTGTATGGTACAAAGATGACAGGGAGATAATGGTAGATGAAGAACATGACTTTAAAGATGGCGTGTGTACTCTGCTGATATCAGAGGTGAGTGACTGTCCTTGTTAGCCCTCAGCTGAAGTCAGTGCTATGAATTCAGATGAACGATACAATCTAATCTGATATTTCAGCAGAACAATCAAAAAAGGAAGCGGGTTTTAAAAATGGAAAAACTCGCAAGGCATCTGTGTTTTAGCTAAAGCAAATGTCGATCTATAACTGCTCGTTCAGATTTTCAGGAAATGATGACAGAAGAGATAATAAGCTTGTTGCTTCCTTTGTATCTCAGTTTAACAACAGAATGAGAGCATGTTTACGTTTCGAATGGCATTTGGGAAGCACTTGTCACTCAGGCTTTCAGAGGACCACCCTCTCGGAGTCACCAGAGAGGTCTGGTCCCTACCCAGCCTTGCTGCAGACGGGGGGTCTGGTCCCTACCCAGCCTTGCTGCAGACGGGGGCTGTGACCTGCATTCACCACTTCATCTCTTCACTCTCGGCTCTTTGGCTGAGGAAGGGAAGAAGTGTCAGGGCCCCCTGGGGCCAGGGGTTCCCCCATGGCTGCAGGCCAGGACCCCCCAGCCAAGGTCCATCCCACCACCCCAGCCAGGAGCAGGGCACCCTGGGGACGGGACATCAGCTGGGTTCAGGAGTAAAATCTAGATTTTTCTACAGTAACTGTTCTGAAAACTGGTTTTACCATTACAATATTGCAGTTTTCTAAGAAAGACGCTGGCACTTACGAAGTCATACTGAAGGACGACAGAGGAAAGGACTCCAGTGAGCTAAAGCTTAAGGACACAGGTCAGAGCCACTTTCTGCATGCTGGCAGCCACACCAGCTGCTAGCCTGACTGCTCGCCTGCAAGTGGGTTTGGGGTAATAAGGCAACTGCATGCGTCACCTTCCTGTGGCTTTGTTCCTCCTGTGTATAAGATCGTCTCATTAGAAAAACTGAGATTTTTCAGTTCAAATAATATTTGCATATAGCTTATTGCATTCTGTATAATTTGAATTCTGTATAATTTTGGGAGAATACGATGACTAACGCTAAGCAAAACGGTATCAGGTTTCCTCGGGGGGCCATCAGTACTGTAAGTCTACAAGTAAGGACAGAAATTATAGAACTAGATAATTTTAAAAGATTTCACATTTTTATTATGTTTTGCCGTTCATTTATTTAGGGACCTATCCACTCATTGTGATTACTGTATTTTTACATTTTGCTTATGTTTCCAAGCAAGTGGAGAAAAACCTGTCCATTAGAATGTATATAGATGGGTTAGCATTCCAACTGAATAGTGTTATTTAGGGGGGGGGGGGGGAAGATAATATCATTTTGTTCAGCTGCAGCATTATTCATCAAGGCTGTTGTTAAATAAAGTCTGGAAATGAGGCTATATTTCTGCATTACTTAGATTTCTAATATGCTTTGTAAGGTAGGTCTGATTTATTTTTCAAACCTACTGGGGAGAATATTTCAGAGCCAGTGCTTGTCCTATTATTGACTGTGCTTGAGCTGCAGACACAGAGTCTTAGTCTCTGGATTGTATTTCCACAGCTTTTGCAGATCTGATGAATGAAGTATGCAGAAGGATTGGTAAGCACTTAATTCTCTTTTCAAATGAATGACTCATTGTGCCACTCAATGAATGGCTGCATGGCTGCATAAAACCATGTGCTCTTCTTTCAGCTTTATCTGCAACAGACCTGAAAATCCAGAGCACAGCTGAGGGTATCAGACTGTACTCCTATGTTACTTATTATGTGGAAGATCTGAGAGTAGGCTGGGTGCACAAGTAAGTATGCAAAAGCTTTGCAAAAGTCAGTGCGATTTTCTTTTTATAGACTCGGAAAGAACCTGGATATATGAGAGAGACGAGGCCCAGGTTTATTCTCGGCTCTCATGAGTCCTTCTCTCATATGAGTTAGTTTCAGTGAATTACACCCATGTGAAACCAGTATGAGAGTCAGGTGTTGGTGGTGCAGGGCCCTCCTGTCGTCTCCCTTGTGAGACAGACAGTCCCATGCCATGGGATGCTGTCAGGGCCATGCTGCTTCAGAGCGCTTCCCACCTCCCAGATGGGAGCTGCATCTTTCCCTGAATCAGTTTTAAGGAGCGATGCAAATATAACCTGAGAGACTGACAAGCTTTAAAAGAGGCCAGTACCACGGGTTCAGAGATATGTAGCCTGGAGGTCTGCTTGTCTAGAAGCCGCAATTCACAGGAACTGGGACAAGCGGGCACGTCCTTTTAATGCGTAGGTTCATGTTTAGGAGGCAAAGCAAGTTTCAGCATGTGCCCAGGGCAGTAAAATCCAGACAGCCCCTCCTGTGAGAGCTACGAACCTAACCAAGACAAAGAGAAGAACTGAGATGTTTTAAAATAATTTGAATGCCCAGCTCCCCACAAAATTAATGGGAGCTGCATATCCAAATCCACAAGACAGCTTTGAATTCTCAGTCAGTGCAAACAGCATGCACTGTAAAACCCAGAGAAGTAAACTACTTAGATTTGATTTAATAGTAATAGCATATTTGAATCACTTCAAATCTATTATTACTATTCTTGCTGCTTCACTTCCTGTGGACATGGTAGTAGTTAGTCTTTAGGATGGAATCCAAATTACTGATCTCGCAATAAAACTCATGTAAATGAGGCACAGTATACCCAGGATGTGCTGTAGCAGTCTGGCTGTAATTATTGACACTGATGCTAACCAGCAACGCTGTCGGAGAAATGAAAGCAGTTTGAGGTTTTCCTGTTTCTTGGCACCCATTTTGACCTTGTATCGCCAGGAATCCTAAGCATTTCAAAACTGGAAGTGAATATGAAGTATTCTGGATTTCTCTTTCTCTCTTTTTTTTTTTTCCCCTCTCTCTCTCCCCCAATTAATTTTTAGAAACTAATTTAATCTTGAAGCACATCAAATTAATCTAGTAAAAATGTTCTTTGACCCTCTAGTATACTCGAAGTTATCAGTTTAAAGATAAAAAGAAAATGAGTAGCTTATTTGACTAATATCTTTTGCCTCATCCAGGGCAATTAACTGCTTAGCTAGGAAGCTGAGAAATTGGTATTTTTTGTGGAAGAAGATATGTCAAAGTAGTTTAATTGTAAACACCAAAGCATAGCAGAGCATCAGAACACGTTCCAACTAGGCAAACATGATTTGTGACAAAAGTGGGGGTTTTGGTAGGTACAACCCTATATATTTTTGGTTTGCCCAAGCAGAAATAAACCTATGCTAAGACAACGTGAAGATTTGAGGATGCACGGATTACCCTTCAGAGATCTGGGTTTTAAATCTGTATAACTCTTCTATGGCTCAGGTCATAGACTAAGATGCATAATCTTGCCACAAGCTTTGAGGAGAGCTAGGCCTTGAACAGGGAAAGACTGTCATGTCAATTCTGCCCCGCTGGCCCA
This sequence comes from Ciconia boyciana, assembly GCF_034638445.1. Taxonomy (NCBI): domain Eukaryota; kingdom Metazoa; phylum Chordata; class Aves; order Ciconiiformes; family Ciconiidae; genus Ciconia; species Ciconia boyciana. The sequence goes on along the minus strand of NC_132935.1, from coordinate 54,383,707 downwards.
CAGCTTTAGTAAGAATTTCAAAATTTTCAAAGTATGGTGGCATACTATAGCACCTTGGAAGTCATTTAGTAACTGCAGACGTACTCAGTGACTCATCATGAGCAAATCCCATTTATACTCCAGCAAAACGAAAGGGTAATTGTTGTGTTGTGTTGCGTATTTTTCAGTGATACCCAGATTAGGTTTACAGACCGAGTGAAGACTGGTGTCACTGGGGAGCAGATCTGGTTGCAGATCAATGAGCCAACTCCACAGGACAAAGGCAAATACACAATGGAACTCTTTGATGGTAAAACAGGACACAAAAAGACAGTGGATCTTTCTGGACGAGGTAGGCCATTCCCTCTGCTAACATCATCTGTATGTGGGCATTACACTAGGGTAGGAGCATCTACAGCAGGCTCTTGCTACAGACCTGTTACCCTTTGGGTTGTAGGGTCTGTGTGTGTACCCAGCAGCCTGGCAGTGTTTGTGAGGACAGTGCAATTTGTTTTCCCTAACTTGTGCTCTCAGGTCATAAATTACAAACAGCTTTTTCCTATTCCAAATACCCGCTTACAGTTTGCCTACTGAGATGACAGCCCAGTTTCTGAGCTATCTTACAAAACCTCTTGTGTTGCTGGCATTGATTGGCAGTTTTAAATACAAGTTGTAGCACTGAATGCCTTCTGTATCTCTCCCAAGTAATATTTGGAGGAGGAAGTGAGGGACAAGTTCGTTCTGTTACTTTCCTACTGCAGTTCTTTGATGGATATAACAGGGCTCCTTATTCTTCAGAGATGTCAAGACTGGTCCCTTTCATCAGCACGATGAAGGAATGTTAGGGGAACAGCTAAAATTATTTGGATTGACTGTTGGAAGCTTTTACTCTGAGAGACCTCTCAGATCCTAGGGAACAGATTAACTCCTCCCAAATTGCGAGTTTCCATCCCCCGCTGTTCCTATCCCTAAAGCTTCACTTTGGGTCTGCAAGCTCTGTGTAAGGGCAACAACTTTATAATCATCTCCATGTTGCTCCTTCTGTACTCTATCCCCACTTTCTGAGAAAAGAGATTTCTTCTCCCCTTTCAAAGCGGAGAGGTTGACCTCCCACGTGATGGTAGCTTAGCCTTAATTTACGAAGGAGACAGCAGTTTGCTGTCTGGTTTGTTCATGGCCATCAGTATGATGCTTCAGAACAGATGTGAAAAGCACCTGGAAAAAACAGATCTCTTGTATTGTATAAGCCAGTGGTCTCCAAAGCGGGGTATGTGCAAGATGATCTGCTGGGGTGTGGGAAGAAAATATGAGAACTTTAGTACATCTATATAATTTATAAGTAAATAAATATACATATATTGGGGGTGCATGCTCAAAAAATTTTTACCTATAGAGGTGCACGATCAAAAAAGTTTGGGAGACCACTGCCATAAGCTATCATTTTGGTGGTGTATTGTGAGTTTCTTCTCTGCTTTGTGAGATAATTTCAGCCTATTGCTCTCCCGCTATCTTTTTGTCTTAAAGCCTGACTTTTAGAAGAAAAAAAAGTGTGTTTATGCATTCATATGTATATATAATAGCTGCTATATACAAGGTGGCATTTATTAGTTGAACCATTCAGCATTTTAGGGCTTATACAATATGCATGAATCCATACATTAATATTTCTTTAATGATGTCTACATTTTTAATTCAGTTCTACATTCTAAATTTAAACTTGTGATAATTTATCTCTGAACCTACCTTTAAAATCAACTTTTCTCTTTACAAAGCATTTGATGAAGCCTTTGCTGAGTTCCAGAGATTAAAGTAAGTATTATGCCATCTAAATACAGTAATGGCAGCCATAAAATAATGAGTATTTGTTTGTTTTGTGCTGAAGCTAAATATATCCTGTGAAACAAATCCTAGTCCTACAGAAGTCTGTAGGAGTTTTGCATGTGACTTCTTTGGTGCAATTCTTGTATAACAGTTAGGTAACGAAGAATAAGCAGTATTGCCAAAAGATGAGAGAGATTTTCCGTAATGGATTAAAGGCAATTAAAAAGATAAAATATTTTTCAATCACTCTAAGTAAACCTTAACTGAAATTGGACTTTCTTTTTGTTTCTTTCAACTCCAGGCAAGCTGCAATTGCAGAGAAAAGTAAGTGGGCCTTCTTTGACAATAGTTGCAATAAACTGTTTACAAAGGTTTTCTTCCTCTCCAGGATGGTTGTGTGTTGGGAGAGAGAGGGCATGTATACATGTGTATGTGCCTGTGCTCATCCTAAGATGAATTTGTCCTTACACCAAGGGGAAGCAAGGAGAATGACCTTTTAGTGATTTAACATTGGTGCACATTGCAGCTAATACCACTATAGTTATGGGTTATGTTGATTCTTCCAGTCTAAGCTCCTGTTCTCATTACCAGTTAGCCTTCTCTAAAAATTATCTTTATTGCTGAGATCTCTCATGCATGTTCTCTGCACAAAAGTCACTTTGTTTTCAAAGATGGAGAAAATCACTTGGCTAGTTTTGAACTACCTAAAATGTCAAATGGCTCTGCATTGCATACAGAGCTGGGCAAGAAAGCAACAGTAGCTTTTGCATTGCTTAAAGATGAATCTCTGAATATCCTGATACTTTTGCGCGTGTGTCAATTCCAACATAGCAACTAAAACAAAAGTATGTAATAATTACTTAAGGAATAAGTCATTAGAATTCAACTTGAATTATTAAGCTCAATATTCTCCCTATTTACAGAAAAATGCATGGAAAAAATGTAACACATCAAAAAGTTCCCCCACTGCAGACAACTTTCAGACCTGTATAAAAACGAGGGCAGAACTGGCATTTGAAAAGTTATTGGAGAAAAATGTGTAGAGAGATCTGAGCTCACTCCTCCTGAACATACGCTCCAAATAGAGCGGGGTTTGGAAATGTACAGTGATCCCTACGAGTCCCAGCTGAGACAGCACGAAGGGATCAGTAATAGCCCTGCCCTGGGCATTTCATTTCTAACCCTGGCCCATTTATAAGGGGCTGGCACGTTAATTGACTTAACACAGTCCCATTCCTGGTCTCATATGGTTATTACCCTGTGCTCCAGAGCACATCTTTTACAGAATACATTAGAGGGGAACATTCTGTATAGTCATTTCCTTCCTCTGCCAGGCTCCACCAAGACTTATAATGAAAAAAATCCATACTCCAGAATAAGTGCACCAAAGCCTGGTGATCAGCTTATTTGTATTTATGTAAGATTCCTATGGGACTTTGAGCTTAAAACTAGACGAAGTATCGATCTCGTTTACGCCCAGATACGTACAAAGCAGTGGAATTTCAGTGCTGTCACTGAGACTGTCTTTGCATTTAGATCAAAACCTAATCTCCACCACTTTATTAGCTGTCACTCGCTTCCTTTTGGAAATACAACATTTCTAGTTTACAACACTAAAAATTTAGAGTGCCAGATCTCAAAAATTCAGATTTTTTTTTGTGCACTCAGAAGTAACACTGAATTGATGGCAAAATCTGCAGGACACAGCACGTGTACTTTAATTCCCCTCTGTAAGTGATTGACACCAGCTCTCAACACATCTTTTGCTGTGAATTCAACGTTTTTTAAAGTCCAAATGGTGTGCTAAGAATGCCGAATAGCTCTCTGCTAGCACAGATATCAGAGACAAGTTGTACATAAATAAGATAATATGAAAGAGCTAGAGGGGAAACAGAATCTGGGACACAGTTGGTTTTGAGACACTAAAGAAAATTACTTATTTATTTCCAGATCGTGCACGGGTACTTGGAGGTTTGCCCGATGTTGTCACCATCCAGGAGGGCAAGGTACAGTAAATTAGCTGAAGCTTTACACAACAGCCCAACAGCTTGAATGCCTTTCAATGATAGGAAAATATTCACCTTTTTTTTAAAGATTCCATCTTTAAAATCTGCTACATTATTTATTCATCCCCTGCCTTCTGTACATAATTCAACAGTCTTGCACAGATGGGTTTATGCATTCAGGGCAGTATCTTTTCTTAACCATTAGATAAAAGTGAGATGACAATGTGAGCAGAGACTAAAACTCCTTACATAACCAGCTCTTTAAAAAATCATGCACAGGTTTCACAGTTATATTTTTTTGTAACAGGCTATCAGGGAAGTTTAATTCCTTATTTACAAGATAGCTAGTCATTCTATGTCTTATGCGGTTAACTTCCTCGCAACGTGGCAAGACAGTGACCCCTGTCAAGGCTGGCTTTTAAACAGTGTAAAACTAGTAAACCATTCTAACTCAATTCTCTCCCAGACAAAAGGAGATAGTTTTCTCTATTTCATCAGGGTAAATGGGAAAGAAGTCAAAAGAAGTCACTGGTGTTACACTGGATTACATTAGCAGAGCTTAGCTGAAAGATTACTATCAGGCAACCCCAGAGGAACAGGGCTACATCGATGCTTGAGCACAGAACAGAGGACCCAGAAAGTCAGTTCTCAATCCCGCAACTTTTTCCCAGCACGCATAATTTTCCCAGCTGCATAACAGCACTGAGACCAAGAAGTGCCTGCTCTCCACTTCCCACTGGTGTGCCACTAGCCGGTTCCTCTCCACAGTGTGGGTGAACATTGAAATAGGGCACTTGAATGTCACTGGAAACCTCTAACATGACAACTACAGTAAGGCAGCTTCGTGATATTTCTGGCTTTATCTGGCAGTAGGTCAGCTGAGTTAAAAGTATTTTATTATAAGCTGAGCAGAAGTGCTAAGAATCTAAAATCTTGATCTGAATCGCTTAACAATGCGAGATATAGCATAGCCAACAGATAGTGGACTGCAGCGCTTCTGGGAAAAATAAGAATGTTGGCATTACAAAATGAGATGACACTTGATTAAACCTTTCATTAAAGGATTTAGCAGTTTGGGAAATGTTGTAGAAGTAAGAAGCACTCGTATGAGCATTGCAGCTGTAGGTAGAAGACACAAAGAAATGGATTGAATTTGCAGATTCTCAGTTAATAGTGCTTGTGCTTGGAGACGAGATTCTGCCAAAAGAGAGTTGGTATGAAGTTGAGTATGAGCTCACTAAAGCGAAATGTGTAGAGTTTATAAAAAGGGAGTTTGTAAAAAATGAGTTGCAAAATCTTACCCAGACACACATTGTCCTTGACAGCAAGGACATTTGTGATGTTTGAATAAGTGACTGAAAAACTCCCAGAACTCCAGACAAATATCCTTGACCTTATGTTTCTGGATTCAGTAGATGATCGTTTTGAGAAACTGAGTAGGACAGAGAGTGATCGGGCAAAACAGTGCTTGTTTGGATGGTGTTGGCTCATCTGTCTATTGTTTGCATGTATGCTGGAGAGAGGGGAATGCAATTCTCTCTTGTGTAATTCATGCAAATTGCACAATCATCAAGGATTTTGAAAAACAGCAAATGAGGTAGCAGAGGACTGGCAATTGCAAGCTTTGATTCTGAATACAAGTGCAGCCATAACTAGAGAGCTATATGAACATATTGGTATCCCTAGACTGAACTTCCAAGCATATGCATGTCTTAAACTTAAACTTAACACTGTGACTGTGATGCTATTTATTGTCTTTTTACATGTGAGCTGAAGGATATGTGTAAGAAGGAATGAAGCAGTGTTTACCCAGTGTTAATCAAACAGCATTCCAGATGGCCTAAGAGGCTTTCACTGACAGACATAAATGCTCTTCAGCAGTGTCATATAATCAGAAAAGGCTAAGTGCCAGTTCATATTAGGGAAGAATTTGACCTGACAGAGAATACTAGCATAAGTTTTGTGTACAGCTGGCCAAATTAACCTAAGTGACTGTTTTAATGAAGGCCTGTAAGTGAATAAGGGGGTTTATTTTTAAGAGGAGAGGCTTAGGATTCTGGCAGACAGGCACTTTCAGACCTAGAAGCAACATGTTGCATCCTTCTGCCCACCAACTCCCCATTCTACCCTCCTGCCAGGGGCAGGTGCCCTCACGGGTAGGCTGGAAGAAGGGAGCAGGTTCCCCTGATTGAGCTGCTTCAATTCACTCACAGGCATCTTAGCCCAAACCACCCGTGAATGTGAGTTTGTGCTAATATGCAAGAGTAACGGCAATACTTGAAATACAGTGACACGTTTCCCTCCGCCATCTGTACTGCCCTGCTCATGATAATCTGCAGTGAGAGGCAGAAAAGGTAGTGGGGGGCACCAAGTGTCTGGACTTGCAGCTCCTGGTTGCTCCAAGTGCACATATCTCAGTGCCCCGGGTCCAGACTTGTTATGGGAACTTCTGTGTGGAGCTCCTAAATATTGAGATCCAGCTCAAACAGATGGGCTTTACTCACCCAGTGTTTTTCAGACAGATCAGATCTCCTCATAGATTTCATTCACTCACCATAACATCTAGACAGGTTTCCAGTCCTTTTCCCCTGCCCCTGCCCCAGACAATCATCAGAGCCAAACAACTACTGGAAAAGGGGGATTATCCTGAAGGGGAAAGGTGCCTCTTCCCCCCAGGAGTACAGGACACACTTTTTTTACCAGGATAAGGATTTCAGGTTGAATACAGCATTATAATCAGGGGTTTCAGTGAGTAATAAAGATATACAAGAGCAAAGACAATCTCCTGCCCAAAGAACAGAAAATCTGAAACAGATAGGTGCAGTCACAGTGGGCAATCGCTTCTCCTTGGCTAAAGCTCCATAATTACGGAACTGCCTTCCAGAAAACCAAAGATCTCACCATCCACATAATGAATGATAAGATACATCTCTGCATGTTAGTAGCTGGAAAATAAATAATAAGAGTTGGGAACATCAAGAGGAGCACCGATGTCAAACAGGAGCTAGTGATGCAAGGTTAAGCAAAATGCAGCTATTTTAATGAATGATTTAGAAGAAGAAAAGAGTCATCACTGCTGCTTGAATCTCTTTGAATTAAGGAGTACTGACACCACTTCAAACACCCAAGGTTTGAATGATGCCACTAATAGAGCTGTCTGGACATGGACATCAGCTCATTAGCGTCTTGGAGTGGCAGCTGGGGCCACTCACTGGTGATCTCTTCCTTGCTAGAGAATCAGAAGACAATAAAGAAATATCAAGCACCGGAAGGGACCCATATGCAATGCCTGGCTGAGGCTGAGGACATGTTTGTATTGAGAGTGATAAAGAAGAGGGGGGAACATAAAACCTGTTTTCTCCTTGTTTTTTGAAAAGATGGACTGATGTGGCAATCAAAACCACATTCACATTCACACCAGTGAGCTACAAGAGAAGGCAGTCAACAGCCCCACGCAGTCACTAGCTGTAGGTGCTGCAGGAAATCAGAGAGAGGCCATTTCCACCATGCCGTAACCCTCTCCCTTGGAATCTGCCTTTCCTTCAGTACCAAGAATTATGTGTTGTTGATGGAGGAAAGACTTCCCCCTCCCTTTTGTTCTCATTTTGGTCCTTAGGTGATGTGGGATTTATTTAATTTTTATTTTGTTGTCAGAGGTACAAGAATCTTTCATTTGTATAGAGGTATCCACTTTTTCTATCTGCTCATTTCAACAGCCTTCTAGGTATCTCTCTTCTGTCCCATCTTCCACCATCACGCTACCAGATAAAAACCAGAGAGGTGAAGGGAAGGTAGCCTGTAAAACAGATTTCTCACAGTAGATTTTTATCATGACAGCCTATACGGCCAGCAATGTGAGTGCTCTTCAGTTGTCTCTATTTTTGATGTATTTTTATCAAGAGCCTTTCAAAAAAAAAGTAAGAGAAATTTGATTCCAGTCAAGTGGAAGCTTGTCCACTCCTTATGTATCACTTAGTCCATTCCTAATGACCCACTGAAGAGAATTTTCTCTGCAGTAAAAATTCTTCAATTTCCATTTTAAAAAAATCTACATTGAATAACTTTTTAAGTTCAGACCAATGTACTATATAATACTCAGACATAAATGGATTCCTTCCTAAATAAAAGTCCAGAAGAAAGGCCTATGTACCACTGAAGTTTCATATGAACATTTTTCACATTTGACTCTTTATGGGATGTTCATTTTTGCAAATTCTTTTGAGAAGATTCCCATGGCCCTGTGACCAGAGGAGGGGATCATTTATATGTATCAGTATCTCCCAAACACAAATTTCTCAGCTGACAACAAAAATAGGAGGCCTGCACATTGTGTGCACAATAGACTCGCCAGCCTGCAGAAAGTATCCAACTGCCAGTGATCTCTCCAACAGCTGACTCTCTTGACAATGAAGATACTTCCTTCAGTCTGATGGGACTGAATTCAGCCCTTAGGAACATTACTAACATCAAAGGGAAATACTTAGACGAACACCAAAGAAAGGGTAAAGCGTGTATTGATTTCAGTTAAAAATAGTTTTATAGGAGTGCGTAAAACAATTCAAGTCTGTTGGAAGAGCTGTCAGGGCATAGTTTAAAAAGATCCTAAATTAAACAAAATATTCCAGGGACACTTTGTTCTTAGTTATTTAAAAAGGCAGGCATACTTTGTTTACTTCTGTGGTAAATACATAGCGAGCTTAACGTGAACAAATCCATCTGATGGTTCCTCAAATTCTCATTTCAGGTCTAACACACAAATGCAGATAATATCTAACTTTATATTAAACAATATGCATGGAGAAAGCTCTACTAATGATTATAACAGTAGAGAAGAAGGTCCATAAAATATTTAAAGGCTTTAATGGAGTTTTTGAATTAACTGTGTTCCTTCTTCTCCTTTATGATACAGAAGACTGACAAAAATTATTGATCACTGCAAAAATTATTGATATGCATCCATTTACTAAAAGCAGGAAGCTAAATGGGGAGTGGAACATTTGGAGAGTCAGGCATCAAAAAGGACAGCAAATATTTACTGACTCTTACTTATAATACTTTTGTACTTTCTCTGTAGGCACTTAATCTTTCTTGCACTGTCTGGGGAGACCCTACCCCAGAGGTGTCATGGCTGAAGAATGAAAAATCATTTGTATCAGATGCTAATTGCATCCTGAAATTTGAATCTGGAAAAAACGTCAGCTTTACCATTTCTACTGTGTCCACACTCGACTCTGGGAAATACAGCATCGTGGTGAAGAACAAGTACGGCACAGAGACCAGTGATGTCACTGTAAGTGTGTTCATACCTGAGGAAGAGAGACAGTCTGAGCAAGAGAAAAAGAAAGAAGATAAGAAAACGAAAGTGTGAATTTAAGACTAGGAAACAGAAGTATGGGGGAGATTTTGGATGACAGACTGACATAATCTGTGTGTGTAAATGGCTTTCTGCTTTAGCAGGCAGCCTTGGATTTTTCCATTCACTTCACTTTTGCTTCTAATACACTTAATTGTGCCAGGGAAAACAGGGCCTTTCCTAAATATTGTCTTACTGCTAACTTCACAGAACCTAGTGGTAGCATCTTCAGCCAGGCCAAATGCATGCTGGCTGTAAACACAGGTCCGCCATTTGACCCTCTTCCTGGAGCATTTGACCATGCAACAAAAATGGAAAGGGTGAAGAATTGTTTCAGTGGAGGCAATTGATGAGGTCGATGGAAAGATAAAAAATGACTGAGGCATTTTTGAGCAGCAGCTTAGATTTGTTCCAACTTTGGTAAAGTAGCATAGATGGAATGTGTTAGAGAATTAAATCATGGAGAAATTAGTGCTGGTTTTTGTCTACATTAAGGCCCCTTTGTATTGCTGTGTTAATTTAGAGAGGCCTTAATATGGGTGTCATTTACATCCATAAATATTGTTTAATCTGCCCAATTGGGGTAAAAGTACTGTAACATAAATGAAAATTAGGCTTAGGAGGCCAGAATACTAATGTGTGTGTGTGTCTGCAAAAATGTATGAACTCTCCTCTATGTTCACAAATAAACTGAATTCACTTCTTTCCTTCCATCACAAGCTTGTTTCACTGTGTCTTGTTTTACTGGTCACGGCTCTGGTAGTTGTGCACAGTATCTCAGTGTCTTAATGCTTTCACCACTGTAATTACCTCTAGCTTCCCTTTAGATCGCTGTTAATCTTCACTTTACTGTTCACAACAAAACCCACAATGGCATGTCGTCACACCTTTCTGTCCAGACCTTCACTACTTCACATGTCAACTCAATAAGGTATTTTTGCAAATTCAGGCACAGGAGTGGTCTCATGTGATTCAATGGACCTGCTCATGCATTTTGATTTAAGGGGGTTAGGTAAGTATTTTGTTAGACTGAGACCTCAGTTAATTTCTTTTAAAGCTACAAAGAGAATCTTCACTGGAACATAGAAAAAAATGTGGGGTTTTTTCAGATAAAAATGTTTCAGACAAAAAAGATTTGTCCAGATATTTGGACACACTAATATAGATTAAAAACTCCATGTCAACTATTTTACAACAATGCCACTGATTATTATTAGCTGAGGAAGAGCAACAGAATGTACATATATGTCCATCCTGCTGGACATATATATGATATATACATGTGATACAATACATATCATATATATATGATCAGAAGCAGTTATCAGCCCAATTGCTAATTAGGAGAGCAATGTGCCATATTAATAATTCTTTTCATTACTAGTCTCACAACAGCACAATTCTTCACATCAAAATCTAAAGAACTAACATATATATTTTCAGTATAAGCATGATCTGTGTGCACCTTTCACATACTTTCTCTTGTCGTTTTTAGCTACTGTGACTGCAGAAATAGTGCTGTTTCCCAGGCACTCATTTTGCTGCAGTATTGGCATTTCTGTGAGGATGCTACTAGTAAGTGCTGTACAGTTAATGCTCACTTAAACCCTTGCCATCTGAGGTTTACTGTCACCTAACGTTAAAGGAGAAGTGGAAGCATGAGGGAATTCTTAATGGCTCAGGTAACAATAGATTCAACACAGTTATCAATGGTGAAAGTGGTGATTTTTGCAAATTTTTAATAGGGTTTTTTTAAATCAGTTTCTATAAAGGGCTAATGATGAGGATCTTAATCATTAAAAAAAAACTAATCCAGATTTAGGTCAGATTTATGACCTACCAAAACACATTAGCACGTGCTTAACTTTATGGATGAATAGTACTGCCGGTTTCAAGGAACATGTTATCTTGTATAAATTTTTTTTCTTCCAGAATAGATTTCACATCACAGGGATTTTTAACATGAAATTATGTAGAACTAATGTGTTTTCAGCATTTCATATAAACAGTGTATGTGTTCACGTAGCCTTATCTTCTAAAATAGTTAAAACCTAAGTATCAACCTTGATGACATTATTGCAATTTTAAAGTTTCAGTGTGTAATTATGTACATTAATGAATCAATATCTGTTATTAAAAAAGTTCAGACTAAGTCACAACAGCTGCTTATCAAAGTAAAACAGCTTAATTTTTAAATTCCAAAATATAATCATGAGAATATCTGTAATTTGAGATACAGCAAGCTTTCTGAGTTTAAAGAACTAATATCAAACATTTGATAACTTTGCTTAATATGACATGAAGCCAATTCAAGGATGATAAGCAGGTCACTCCATCTTGGTCCTAGGACATACACCTTAAAAGCAACAGTGCCACATCTCTCTTCCATCCTCCAGGGTGCAAACAAGAATATGACTTGCTCTTCGCAATACCTGATAACTGATGTTTATTACTTAGCATTAGCATATTTTTAATAATGATTGCATTTTGGCAGCAGTTTGTTTCTACTATATCTTCAAAAATCTGTTCTCCTGCCTCCCTCCTTTTGGCAGAATTGTGAGGGAATACAAGTGGGCCACCTCACAGATAAACAGGATGGATTCCACTTCTCTTTGCTTCAGAAGATGTATGTGTCCCTGAAAGTTAGAGTAATAGCTGCTTCTAAACATGTTGCTGCCAGGGACTCAGTTATGGTGGTTTCAGACAGAATTTGTGACGCATCTACATTTCTTGCTTGTGCACTTTTTGTTCTTGCTTTGCTTCAGGTGATTGTGATTTCTGTGTCAGGACAGACTGACACAGTCCAAGGACACGATCAAAATAATATAACTGTATCTAAAAAGAAAAAAACAACGACAGCAAGCAAACGGAAGGAAGGGGAAAAGAAAGGTAAGACCACTTTCACCTTTATGGTCTTCTACTCCCATGAAAAAATGGTTAAACATTATGCAGTTAATAAGTCTGTGCCAATCAATATTTCTCAGGTCGCAAACAATCAAGTTTATAGTATGTATGCTCTTAATCAAAAACAAATGCAAAGTATGAATTGCCAGGTTAAACCTCAGTGAAAGAGATTTAAGTCAACACTTTTAAATCACCTTTCCACTGGGCTGCGAATTCTCACCTTGGCTTACCTGGCTGATTAAAGTTTTTTAAGCCATAATAAATACTTTCAAATTTCTGAATGCAGAGGAGAGACCTCCTAAGCATATATATATATACACACAGATGGTGTTATTTTCCCAGAGACTCATTTCAGCAGCTAGATGTTTGACACTTTAAAAAAAAAAAAAAAAAAGGCCTTGCAAATTAAGGGACCCTAAATGCCAAAGTGTTTTAAAAAACCCTGGTCATATAGCCACTATTTGAGATTAATCAATTATTCTCTCTTAGTTTTATGTCCATATTGAATGGTAAAGTTGGAATTACAAGTGACCATTTTTTTGTCCAGTTTAGAGAAAGGGTGGAAAATGAATAGCTCTCTGGTGATTCAGCATTCTTGCATATTACAGATTTTTACTGTTCTTTTAGACTCTTACTATATAATTGCTACTTGGACATTGACATATTCTTCACAATTACAACTCCCTCACGTAGAGCATTTTAGCTCCAAATAAGGCTTAAATTCCAACATTATCAGAACATCTGTTTTACATATTTTTGCCTAAGTATTTCTTCTTTGTACACAGGGTGTATACATGTTATATCATTGCCGACAGAACATTTTATAGTCTTGTTCCTCTCCCCTTTCTGCTCCTAAGGCAAGAACAAATATTTAACTGCATTTCTTTCCTCTCTTGCCTTACTGGTATGGGTAACCTAGGCATTTCTGAGCAGTCCTGTAAATGAGATGACTTATGTGAGAAACAATTATTTACATCTGTAAATGTTTTGCAGGTTCTACCCCTTAATCTTTTTAATTAGAGATCATAAAGACTTGGGCTTGCTTTTGCCTCTGTAAAAAGCAGTAACATTATTTGTGATACTGAATCTCTTTGTATGGGAAGAGGAAAAGAACATAAGGACATAACCAATTTGAAAGCAATATCTTACTCTACATGCCTCTGTGTTGCTGAGCATAGTAAATATAAGGGAAATTTTATTACTTCTCCTAAATCAGATTTTATTAAGCCACACGTAGAAGAAATTATTGCTACAGAAGAGACACCTGATCCAAATGAAATCCCCCCTGTGGAAACAGAAAAGGATACAAAAAGCAACCAGCGAGCAGCAAAGATGACTGATGGAAAAGCAGCAGTAGCAGAAATGGTTCCTCAGTCCACAGAAAGCTTGGCTAGGCAGGGAAAGAAACCACTGGAAAAAAAGCCTTGAGTAAACCCCACTGTTCTTGAATGAAGAATGTGATCTTGTTATGATCTGGATAATAAGTTCAAGCTGAGATTTCATGGGTGGTAGACTAGACATGGTATTTTAACATAAAAGTTTATGAGTGTTTTTTATAACATTTGCAATACTTCATAACTTTAAATGCATCGTAGATGGCCACTTATGTCTCAGTACCAGATTAGTTGCACTGTAGTAATTTCTAAGTATCTTAATAATGATCCATGTACTGACAAGGTGATTTTAATTACTAAAAAATGTCAATGATAAGCAGAGGTTATTAGAGTAAATCCTGTCCAGAACTGACATATTTACTCTTCTGTAAAAGAATGTTAATATCAGTTATGTGGCTCTGTTAATTGATATTTGTAGGCCATCACAGCTTGAGACAGACCTCGCTTATTTTCTCAAGGAAACCATACATGCAGTCCTCTTAATGCCACGTGGGCTGTACTTTTCACCATGACAAATTTGGCCACAGGGGAAGATGTCCAGAAACACAACCATCTCCTATGGATGCAGGGGAGCCATAAGTAGGTTTTCTTTTGATTCAAGTTTCTTTCATGCATACCTGTTTCATCAGGTGGCTCTGGATGATATCTGGACATTTCTTATCACCGAGACTCACATGATTGCTTTTCAGTCCTCTCCATTAATTCCCTCCTGGCCTTGGTGAGGTATTATGTATATAGCACTCACCCATAAAGTACCAACTGCCCTACATGATCATTTTTCTCCACCCTTTTTGCTACAGAAATCATATTTCTGCTTCCAAGAGCTGCTAAACTCAGTGACTCAGCCCAACAGTTTCCCTTCTTCCCCTCACTAGGATCAGACCCACTGTTTTTTTATAAGAGCGTAGCTTCATGGTCTGTGTAAGTGAGGAATAAACATAAGCCAAGAATCCCTGCTTTAAATCATTACTGTGCTCATTCATATTCATTACTGTGTTCATTCACATGTTTATGTATTGAGGATATAAGAAAGTATGACTCGTTTGTGGATGCTTAGATACCTTGGAAGAAGCAGAGTTCAAGCTGAAAAACCAATAAAAACAAAGGTCAGAATTTGTTAATATGCAAGCTAAGTTCAACTTTTAAGTGATCAGAAATTATTAAATACAAGAAATAAAAACAAGATAATTTAATTACTGGGAAAATATTTTTATTGATTTTAACTCTTAGAAGGCTCAATCTTATTATATGGGCTTTTGCCAGATGGATTATTGATGAAAGATTACTGAACTCCGCTGATATTTCTAGGGTGTTACATCTATGACATATGTGGAAATACTGAAAACACAAGAAATACCAGTTTCTGATTAGAAACTGATCCTTATAGAATTGTTAGCATGAGAAAACAAAGAATCTTAATAGCATGTAAATGTGTAACAGCTGAGACACCAATAACTTCTGATGGAAAGAAATCCACTTCCTTCCAGCAGAATTCCAACAGGGTTCTATTAAACTCTTTTTAAAACCAACAGAAAGATTCCTGCTGGATGAAATACTAGTTAGAGAGCTTATGTGGAGGCAATTACAGTAATAACAGTTCTGTAAACAAGGTAAAGGATTTAAATAATTTGGATGGTCCATTCTGAGTGACAGAAAGATGCTGGATGCTATAGAGAAAAAAAATATGCAAATCAAAATATTGACTGCTACACAAAAAAGTGGTGGGAGAAACTTAAAATACAGTCTGAACTACAACTAAAATCATCCTACTAGACTCAGGTACTGTTTGATACATAAAGCTTGATTCAGTTCTACATTACATCTTGTTCTGCTTCTATGTATTATAGTTTAAATTAGTAGAAAACTGGAGTAGCCCAGCAGCGAACACCCAGTAAGTGTAGGTCCCATACAGAAATGCAGTAAGGAGCATTTCCATGGTAGGAGACGTTTTAAATGAGAACCTGAATGCATGTAGGTTCTCGGGCAACTGTTACAGAAAATGATAAATATCTACAGATGTGCGATTACATCACTCTGCCAGAGAGTTACAGAGTCTGGCCTTTCAAAATGTTACAAAGCTGCAGGTTGTTTCACACAACTCTTAACTGCTCTTTGCCATGGCAATTATTTCAACCTGCCTTACCTCTCTAAAAATCCATCACTTCTTACAGCTCCTTCGAGTTGGGAGTCTATCTCCCACAAACACCAAGAGCAGTGTGTAAGTTATATATAGAACAGATTGTACCACTGAGAGCCTGATCCAATTCCTGCAAAATGCCACAGGGGTCTTTTCATTAGTTTTAATAGAAAACAAGCTGGATCTCAGAAGAATGTTCTAAAAATGTCCCAAATCTCAAATTACAAAGCCCACTTTGCTCACCATGAAGCCAATGGCAGAACTCTCTTTTGTGTTATTGTAGCAGAATCAGGTCTTAGCTTTTTGCTGAAAGAAAAATCAGTATTTTCCTGATATTTCAATTAAAACCTACTGGAAATACTTTTAAAAATTTAAACTAAAATGCACTAGGGTTTGGGGTTTTTTTTGTTAAATTTGGATGGTTCCTCAAAAAGCTGGAAATGCAGTCACATCAGTATTGTTCTATTGGAAACTATTTGCTATCCAGAAGCATAGTGGTTTTATGCATGGTAAATGAAATACACAAATAAACATATCAAAGATTAAGAAAACCCTTAATTTCTTCATTTTGATTATTTAAGCTGTAGTTGTTCACAAATGTGTAACAAAATGTTCAAAATTAATATTAACAGAATTGTTGAGTATATTATTTATTATGTTACCATGGTTGAATAATTTTTTTCTTGAATCTAAATGTGTAATTTATATTCTGTTCTCCATGCTAACTATGAAAAATTGTTTCAGTCTTTGTCCATTACATAATGTTAGAATGCAAATTATTTCTGAAGCAACAGAATCTCCTATCGAACACACAGAACCATTTGACTACATTTAAAATCAGACACTGGTTGCAATGTTTATCTGAAGTGCCACTTCTAGATAATATCTTCTTTCTCACCTACATACTCCATTCCAGCATGCATTACTTTTTATGTTCAAATTTATAACTCTTATAAGTTAATATTCTTGTTTTATAACAAGTGTATTTAACAGTGTGGGAAAGTGTTGCATTAAGCTATATTATCTAATCGCCTCCCAGAAGTACAAAGGGTTATTTTTGAAGATGAAAGAAGATGTGAAAAATAGGCTTTGCCTTCAACTGTAGTAAAGGCATTGTGATTCCAGGTGTCCTTGAGTTCTTCTGAGAATTAGTTCTGGATTTGTTAGCCAATTATTGAGGAAGACCTGTCTGTGGTCTGAGACTAACAAACCATAACTTGGTAATACATAAAGCCATAATCTTTGAAGCAGCTAGTTGCAAAGTGAGATCATCCTTAAACTAGCATAGGGTGGACTTCTGCTCTGTATCCTTGAACAATAACTACCAGGTGAATGCATGAATGATATTCCATTTACGTTGCACTTACACTGGCCAGACAGACATCTGAAACAAATCTTTCCACACAAGGTTTTTTGCCTTGCTAAAAGGACAGTAAGTTTTAAGAACTGAAGCAAAATGTTGGCCAGGGAAAACAGCAACAAAAGCTGTAAAGAGAAAAATGTTAGAGAAAACTGCTTTGTTCCACAAGGGCTTCTGGAGATGAAGGTACTGTGAGAGAGACGATGAGGGCATGAGACCGATGGGAAGGAGAGGAAGGAAGACACCAGATTTGGCTGCAATCTTTTGCTGACTTTTCCCCTTGTCTCATTTCCCATTTCAGTATGCGCGATGTCTTTCCTGTAATGTTTCTCCTTCTGCACATTGTCAAATGCAACTCCTTTCCTTCCCTCTTTCCCCACCTCGCATCTTCTACCATCCATCCTCTTTGATACAGTCATTTCCACTTACTGTTTCATCACTTATACTAAGAGGAGCAGAATAAAACCTCCTAAGCAGAAAAACTTAATTAGGCTGTGATTTTGGCAAGGATAAGGGACCTCTTAACAGGAGGCCTGAAACCCTATCACATCTATTATCAGAAAATGGTTTGTGAAACACTTGCTAATGATTGACAAAGAATGGAGAAATATTGCTCACATGAGACTCGATCTGTCTGTGCTGACTTAACCAAATACCCTAAACCTACAAACAAGTCCATCAACTACATTGGGACTGTTGGTGTGCTTAAACATTTTGGTGGCTCAGGCTACAGTTCCTTACAGTCCTGAAACCTTGCTATTCCTATTCCTCATTTTTTTCTAACTGTTAAATGGTATTAAAAAGATAAACTAAATTGTTACGTCCTGTCATAATGTCATTCTGATCTCAGAGAAGTTATTGAAACACTTCTGAGAGGACATGTGCTAGTTGTGGCTAAGATGCAGAGATAAGGAGTCTCTCAGGTTTACTAGGGGCAAGATATAACAGATAAGAGTCTAAACAACAATTTTAAAAAAGTTTAAGGAATATTCTGACTGCTGTAATACGAGCAGGGATGATGGTGGGTATGGAATAAATGACTGCTGCAAACAACGGTTTCTGGGTGTTGTATGCACACAAACAGGCAAAATTACATAACAATATCTCATCGCTGATGTCAGCTTTTTTTGCCTTATGTGGCTGAAGACTTTTTTTTTTTAAACTGCTGTAACAACTAATCAAAAGGCCATTTTTTCTTTCATCTACAAATGTCAGTAACATGTTCAGCACTCAGGGACCAATGCAAGCTGGGGGTTGCTGCTACATCCCTACATCTACAGCTCTCTACTATCTGCAGAACCACAGGTTTTCTGAGACTTCACCAAAGCCATGCCTAGCACCCTATATCCTCCCAGACCTGTGATTTAGCCCGGGCACTCTGTATCCTAACCTGCTGGAGACCCTTCATCCTTTCTTGCCTAGTCCTAAGCAGGCTACCTCTCTCACACACTATTGCTGCTAGACATGATCTGGCAGTTGAACAACCAGAGAGCCACTGATTTATGTATGGCACTAGGTAACACGCTTTCAAATTATTTCCCCTCCACCAAAAAAAAAAAAAAAAAAAAAGAAAGCAGTTGCTCTCATCACGCCCTCCCCTGTCCCTGATGGGGAAAATAATAGTGACATTTGTGGTGAAAAGGCAAAATGAATGTAAATGAGGTGACAGGTTTCCTGTGGCCTGGAGGCCCTGGTTTAACTACCAGTGAGATATGGTTCAACAAGGACCGCAAATCATGCATAGACGTAGAGAGATCCTATCGACACCACTACGGTGTGTAACTCCACACAATCGGAATGGAAACAAATCTCACTTGATACAGCTGTGGAAAATGCAAGTCATTTTTACAGCTTGATTGTAATCTTCTATGTGTAAGTACAAAAGAGCAGAGAATACAAAAGGCAAATACTGAGGGCTGTCTACTTCTGTAGCCTTTTGATTGTCTGGAGATGATAATTTTGGAATGGAAAAGGTTACCTAAAGGGAAAACATGGTGTTTTCAAATAAATGCTCTTTAATCAGAAGCACCTATTCCAGGTCTGAAATAGAAAAGTATGGTATCAATTTGTTACCCCTTTTCAAGTAAAGATTTTTCTGCCACTGAAGAAGCTAGCCCGCTTTTGCATTAGGCTTCATTTTATAATAGGATCTAGCTTAAAATTGATATTTGAGGACATATGATAGATTTAGCCCCTACCTCTTATCTCCCTCTGAACAGGGCTGTCTGGTGTTGGAAAGGAGAATCCCCTCAACTAAAAAAATCACTTGCTGTTATGACCAGCAAAGATAAGATCACAGGAACACAAATAAAAATATTCTGTTAGAGCAACTGCTGATGTGGATACCCTCACAAACTGAGCAACTAAGATGCTAAATAAGGAACTCAGTAAAGCAGGGAAATGATCTATTAGCTGAAGTGCAGACTGCATGTTTGCGACAGATGTTATGCTAATGTGGCTAGGTAATTATTATTATGACATTATATTCAAATGGGAGGCCTCTTCAGAAAACTGGTGCAGCTGAAGCATGGTTGCACTGAAGGGTGGAAAATTGCTCCATTAGTCTGTGTTGCATCCATGTATCCTGAGTCCTGGAAAGCGTTCCAAAATTGACTCAGAATTTCTGACATGACAATAACATCATCAAAACGGGGAGGCATGAAAGCTGACCTTGTTTTCTTTTTACATATGTATAATATAGTGAACCTGTCCATATAATTCTGTGTTTGTGTCTTCTTCCATGAACTGCTTTCTTTAAAAATCCAGCCTGCATGTTATGCATGGATAGATTTTTTTTAGTTCCATGCTCAAAGGAATATAAATGTTATTTGCAAATATGCAAACGCACTGACTATAACCTTTTAGGCAGCTTGTCCCAGGAGGTACAGATGAATAAACAGATCTTATCTCTTTGTAAGACTGGTACAAAAGATTGTCAAGGATCTTTTTTAGCGATACATGGACTATCACATTATACCTTGCCTATACATTACTTTGCATGCTAGCATGTCTTTTTGTCAGTTGCACTGAATACCCTGTTAACTAGCCTGATTTCTTATGTGCCAATTATATAAAACCTATGTGAGAGCCCAAAATGGCTCTAACACCAAATGGGGCAAAGCCAGCTTTTAATAAAACTCGTCAACAGATTGGCAGATGGGTAAGTAATTGGCAGACAAATAAAAGTACAGTAAAATAAAGAAGTAAGATGGATAGTGATAAAACAGTTAATTCACATTTGTGAAACTTAAACTGTATTTCCAACTATGCTACTTATCTTTTCTTTTCTCTTTTTTATACTGCCAGTTGTTTGGGGTGAGAATATTATCCTGTTTTAGTACATATTATGTCTCAATATCACCTGGGGCCTCTGGGCAATAGCGTGACTCAAGCAAATAATAACACATAATCTACCCAACTTGAGCGAGCAGCAGCGTGAATCACAAAAGCAATGGGCAATGAAGCTGCTGACCTGAAATACACACCTGGCCTGCTGGACACGTTTTGATTTTGCAATTCTACACTTTCATTAAAAAAAAAAAAAAATCAATTATTTTCCAGCCTCCTCTGGGTAGACTAGTAACTTTCAAAGGAAGGATGCAGTGACAGATGTACAAAGCGACAAACACCCTGAGCGCGGAGTTTCTTTTGAAACATCCCCGTCACGAGGTGTTAATTCTGATACACAGCTCAGACTACGGCTATAAATAGCTGCAGAAAGCACTTTGCTGCTGCTGATCACCTCAGCCCCGCGCCTGAGGAAACGGGCGGGAACCAAGTCACCGCGGTAGGTAGCCGGGATGCGTCACCCATGCCATGACCGCCCTGCGCTAGTGACAGCAACACGGGGCCGGGCCACAGCCTCCCGATGCCCCCCCGAGAGGCTCTGCGCCGCCGGGGAAGGAGAGGAGGAGGAGGAGGAGGAGGACGGGCGAGGAAGGCAGGCCCGGGGGAGGCCGCCCGCGCCCCGCCGCGGGTGACTGCCTCAGCAAAGCCGAGGTTGCCGCAGTCCCTGCTCCTCTGTCCCCCTTCGCTGCTGCCGGTTAAAATGCCCGCAGCCGCCTGCAGCCCCACACGGCGCAAGTTACGCGGGACCGGTCCCGCTACCGACCCCGCTCCGCCCCCCCGCCCTGTCACGGCACAGAACATGGCAGCGGCTACGTGCGGCCCGCCGTTCCCGCTCAACCGCCGCCCGCTCCGTGCGCGCACGCGCGCGGGCCACGCGCGTCCTTCCCCCTCCCCCCCTGCGTCGCCCCAAGGTCACGTGGCGCCCGGGGCGCGGCGGGACCGCGCCGCTGAGGTGGCGCGCGCCCTCGCCCGCCCGCCCACTCGCCCGCGCCGCGGCGGCGCGCCCCGGCTAAGCCGCCGCCAGCGCGCGCGCGCGGACGTGCACGCGCTGCACCAACCGCCGCCGCTTGGCGCAGTTCGCATCCAGCCGAGCGCGGCTGTCCCTGCGCTCTTCGCCCCGCGTCCGTTCTCTGCCATCCATCCATCCGTCCGTCCGTCCATCCACCCGTCCCTCCTCGGCTGACGCCGGCCCCGCGGGCCGCGCTCGCGGTGAGCGAGAAGGGGCGGCTGCCGCCAAGTCGGCTTGGGGAGGGGGCGCGCACGGGGGCGGGTGTCTGCCTGTGTGTGGGAGAGAAGGGGGGGGCGCCGAGCCAGCCCGGACGGCTGCGGGGGAAGGTGGGTGGCGGAGTGCCTGCCCCGGCTGCCGGCCCGGCCTCGCTCCCCTCCCCGAAGAGGGCTGCGAGCAGCGGCCGTTGAGCCCTCTCCTTAACCGTCGCTGGGGAGCGGGGCCGGCCGGCCTGCCCGCCCGTCGGCGGTGCCTGCGGTCCCAGCCGCTGCCCTGGGCTCCCCGCATCCTCTCCCGGCGGCAGCCGGGCTGTCCCGGTGTGCGGGGGCAAGGGGAAACATCCCTTCCCATCCCCTGGCTGCCAGGTGTGCTGGATAGATCGGGAGTGGGGGGCTGCGACTCCGCCTGCCCGGCCGGCCAGCGCTGGATGACCCCTGGGGCTGCCTTCCAGCCTTGCAGTGACATGAAGGCGGCGGGCGTACCGATTTGAAACGTCGGTTTTACCGGCTCTGCTTGACGGTGCGACTCTTAAATGTTAAAAATCGCGATACGTGCCTTGCTGCCCGAGCTCCTTCCGTTTTGCGGATCTGCATTTCTTAAACTCGGGCTGTTAACTTGCGTGCCTTCGGGGCACTCCTCCTTTGTGTTTTCTGTTTATCCCTGCTGGTGTAGGGAGTATGAAGTGTTAATCACTGTCTGCATTTTTTGTGTATGTATTTGAATTTTTGCCAAGCTCACGTCTGAATTAGTTTGAACTGCATTTTTCCTCTCGTTAAGTGGTTACCGAGTACATGTAGCAGACATCAATGATTTTTAATGGAGCAAGACAATATGCTGTTTAAACGTGTCCATTCCAACAAAATGACGTCATAAATATACCTGTGTTTTGGCTGCACTTTGTATGTGTCCATCATCTGATTTTTTTTTTTCCAAACAAAATTCCAT
The DNA here is from genome assembly GCF_034638445.1 of Ciconia boyciana. Classification (NCBI taxonomy): domain Eukaryota; kingdom Metazoa; phylum Chordata; class Aves; order Ciconiiformes; family Ciconiidae; genus Ciconia; species Ciconia boyciana. Next base: position 54,361,235 of record NC_132935.1, on the reverse strand, counting down.
TGTTGTTACGAGAGAGAATTTGTTAGCCATATCCCACAATGGTATATGGTATTATTTAGGATACCGCCAGAGGAGAAGATGATAGACAATCCTACAGAACTCTGTTTGTTTGGGGTTTTTTTTGTTTGGTTTTGTTTTTTGTACTTTATAATAGCATTTCTCAGGACAGTTTTGAATACTGAGCTCTTCATGTTTGCAAAATATATTGAAAGAGGAAAAAAGTGTAGTGTTATACACATTTTAAGAATGTACAGATATTCATTAGTCAGAATGAAAAATTATAAGTCACAATATGCCTTCACTTTGTGTTACTGAAAGTGTGCGCATGTCAATCATTCCGTAGATACCTAACCATTGTTTGCATGCATACTAGGCAACTAGCTCCAGCCAGGGCCCTCAGTTGTGCCTTCTCCTGTAGCCCCTGCTATAGTTTCTTTGCATCCCAGAACATACAGGAATGTAAACAATTTTGCCATCTCCTACAAAAATCAAGGAAGATCTCTTTACTTGAGTGAAGTAAGGGAATGATCTGTGAGGTGCTCTGTAAAAATGTATTACTATGATATAGTAGAACATTGAACCAATAAGCTAAAGTTAAAAAGTTTATAAATGAACTCAGGATGTCAGGAACTTTGAATTAAATGCTGTGTTATCTGGTATTATTCTTAATTACAGTAGGAACACCTAGATAGTGCTGAAAGGCTCTCGTAAGCAATTACGGTATTAATTTTTAAGCTCATAGAATAACTTTTCAGTTAAGCATATAAAAGTGTTTGGGGTTTTTAATGGCCTGTAAAAGAGGTGGTGTTTGAACTTATCTTATTCTTAGTACCTAATATTTTGGTTTGTTACAAAATTAAGTTTATTTCTTTGTTATTATTTACTTGGAAGACATACATGTAAAATGTTCCAGTTTCGCAGTGCAGAGAACTTCTTGTATGTTATCCCTACTTCCAGCATTTCTTTCCAGTAGTGTCAAGTTGTGATCAATTATGGGGAAATATAAACTGCACTTACTGCATTTGACACCTCCTTATGTATCTTGAGGCCCAGAATAGCCCTTCGTTGCATTGCAAGCTTTATGACTTGGTCTCTGCCCCAGAGAACTTGCAATCTAGATCGGAGAAAGCTGAGAGCATTTTATTCAAAGCCAGGCTGGGAACCTCTGTCAAAGCTAGAGGTTACATTAGTTGCATTTGTTTCTCTCTTCCTGGAAGATGCTCACATGGTTAATACTCCAGTTCACAACTTTCTTCTTTTCCAGTCTTTTACATCTTAAGTGCAAGATCACAGCATATAGGAAAACAGACAGTTCTTCATGGTCTGTGTGTGATCATAGAATATCTGTGCTGAATTAGAACGCTACTTTTTTGTTGTTGTTGTAAAATAGCTTTGGCTTATATATAAAGTAACTTTTAATCATTGTTTATATCATTAATTGCAAATATGTTCTATGTAACTGTCTGAAAAGGGATGAAAGGACACCTTCTGGTGTGAGATTCAGTTCTGCATGTTCCATATATCCACAGTGAAAAAGCTTTCAGGCTTATACGAAACAGGGGACAATATGTTTGTGATCAAATTCAAGTCTGAAGCATATTCATTACATGTCTTCATCCCATACTGGGCAAATTCTGAGAACATAACATAGTAGCATATTGTATCCCAATGATTTTTGCATCTGGCAGTGCTGACCAGGAGTACTTTCTTTATGAATCTTTGATCTCATTGAAGTTGCATTTTAAGGTTCTAGAGTAACACAAAGATGTCGTCTCTGTAAATATCTCACTGTTACATAGGTAAGCAGAGATTTTTTTAAAAAATTGTAAATAAAATTATCCACTTCAAGCATAGTAAAAATGTTGCTGCTTTTGCAAAGAATGTTTCACTTAAAAATGAGTTTTTATTCCGCCTAGTTCCTCTCATCTTGGTTGTTACAAACACTCCAGTATGTGGTAACATTAGTGCTTATATTTCAGTTTGTGCAGGCAGGCTGATATAATATGAAACTGTCATGTCAAGTCAAGCCAGATTGTCTTTGTGTTTGAGGACAGAGCTTAAGCACACTTTTTGGGGATTCTTTTTTTTTTTATTTTGATGGAAATTTAATTTTTTTCTTGTGTTTATATTTCAAGGGAATTTCCAAGTAAAGGATACTAGCTTCCCCTTCCTAGTTAAGTATTTTATTGTTAGCAGTTTCTTTCAGCTTTGCAGTAATGTAATTTGACAACATGCATTAACCACCAGAAGCTGTCCTGAGTCACTCTTTTCCCAAAACTAAGGGACACTTCCTCATTGCTGCTATCTGTACTGAGTGAACGGATAAGAATTTTAACTGAGGAACCAGCCCACTTCTTTATCCAAAGTGCTTAAGTTCAATACCAGAAATGTAAATATGTGACGTAATAATAGAAAAGTCTCCAGTGTACCAGGTGACATTTTTGTGTTGGTCTATGCGGCTGAAGCCAGCACGTGCTAAGCCAGTCTTAGGCCATGTCTTTAGGTTCACATGTCTTTTTTTAGACTGCATAACTGTCTTGTCAGGAAATGTACTTCTGGATTGATGGTTATGAAAGACCTTTTAAAGGAAATGTGTAAAGGATTCTTTGCAAAATTCTTTCAAAAAAGTGCTTCCAATAATGAATTGTAGTTGAGGTTCCATTAGAAATGGAAGTAATTGTATCTCACTTGGCTAACAATAGAATTGAGTTTGTGATGTGAACTGAAGTACAACGATTTAAAAAAAAAAAATTACGTAGTGGTGACTTAAAGCTGTTCATTCCCCAAATGAAAAGTATGCATATTAACACAAACAAGAAATCTGTGAAGGTGCTTTACAGGTTTGTTGTGTCCTGTATAGGCGGTGCAGACATGCTGTTGTGTGCTAGAGCTGAACAGATATATCCTTCAGACAGATGTGATCTCTGTGTTTGTTAAAACTCAATAATGCAAGTAGATTGTGTATGGTGACTGAGTGAGCATATGCTACTTTGCTCAGCTATATCTAATTTTCCCCTTCACAACATCTCATGCTATGAATACCTTTGTGGGGGAATTTTGCACAACTAGCATTTTTACCTGTTTTCTAATAAAATAGCCAAGTCTTATATGCAAATTAAATTTATGGATGCTGGTCTATTTTGGTACATGTTCATCAGTTCAACAATATGGAGAGTCTATCAAGTAAAAAAAGGTTTATTGTTTATATACACTATATTTAGAACTTTTGGGGTATTCCATATATGTATTTCTCAGAATAAGTATATTTCTGTTCTTTCTTGTCAATCTGAAGATATGTACTAGTCTCAGATCTTATATTCATGTATCCATTCTAAAGGTAACCAAATTATTCACCACGAATAGATCAGGATGCATTTCATGCTTGAATACATGACTATGTTCTTTTGCTTTGACTTTTAAATCTTGGAAAGTTGTAAGAAAATATAAATACACCTGAGGCAGATCAGTGCCTGGAAAGAAACCTTTTCAAATGGAGAACATAGAAAGATAAGGGATTGCTTATTAGGGAAATGCTTAGTACTTTCTAGAAACATACAGGAAAAGCTTCATCTGCTTTCTCTCATCTCAAATAAAAAAAGATAGATGGAATTGCTATTCAGAAACTTTGGTTTCTGTGGTATGTGTCTAGAAATAAGTTCAACCAAGGATGATGTGGCTGTAGAAGAGACTGTGCTGCTGGGAATAGATATGTCAAGTGTGGCAGGCACTTGTGTGGGATATGCCCGTGCAGATTCCAAAGGGGTGCATTCTTGGATTAGACAGTTACTTCTTTTCAGTACCTTGAAATAAGTTAAGGTCTTCACGTACGTAAGAACTTTTTGTGTGCATGTATCCTAAGTTTTTGATGGGACTGATCATTTTAACAGTAAAACTTACTTTATGGACTCTTTTAAAGTATTCTTTGTTCTCACTGGAGTTCCTTTGTAAACAGAAAAAAAGGTAACTTAAAAAAAAAAAGGAAGAAAATGCTCAAATTAGTACAAGGAAAGATGACATAATACTGGAATCAGATGATTCATAGTAGATCATACACATATAACTGTTGACACATTACAAAAGGGCCAAGTCCAAATAAACTGCAGATTTCCTTTCTTGTTATCTTTTTCTTTCTTTCTTAGAGATAAAAAGAATATGTAAGCTGCAGTGAAAAATATTCTCATTTGAATCGCTCTTGACTCCACCTGACAGGAGATCTTGAAGGCATTGAATTTACCATCTTGCATTTTAGATGGAAAACTAGACATTTGATTTTATTAATTTTTAATCACCAGTTTAGTGGGCAATGCATTGCTTTTGTACCACTGGTGTTTCTCTAATATCTGTTAACTGCTTGGATTCTTGTACCATGCTATTATTACTTGTGATAGGGTTTTTTCATTATTTTTATTTTTTTGATGGCTGGTAATTGCAGGTAAAAGCAGGTAACGCTGCCTTTTAGTCTTTTTCAGCATTTTTGAGCAGAACTTGATTTTTAGTTGCACATAACGTTGCTAAAATGGAAAATTTCATTCAAAGTTATATATTAGCCACCTTCAGCCTTTATATGGAAAATTTTAGCAAGTATATTCATTTTGTATAACAAATGAAACTTGATGGTATGTTTCCACTCTACTAGAGGAAAAACTAGCTGTTTTCTCTTAGAAAAATTCTCGTGTCTCTTTCAGAAGGGACTTGAGGCAGATGGTCTTCATTCAGTATGTCTTCTGTTATTCATGTCTAAATTTTTTTTATTTCGTTAAAGTTATTAGCCTTTGAATTAGGATTAAAAGTCCATATTGAGAATGGATAGACTTTTGCAGTTAAAAGTAATAGAGATGCTGTATTGACTGTATTTTACCACAAGCTGGAATGAGCAGAGCTTTATTTCCAGTTTCAGTAAGCAAAAGCTTCAGACCAGGGCTAGGATCAAGAACTCACACAGAGGAAGGTCTTTTTGATCCCAGTCTGATTTTGGTAATCTCTATAGGAGAATTGGGAACTCTTCTACTTTGTTTGCACCCGATAGACAAAGTGTAAAAAGTGCATGAAAATAAAGAAATGTGGTGGAATTTAGGAATTGGAGTTGAGGCTTGGGGAGAAAGGACCTTTTCCAATGTCACGATGGGGTGTGAGACTGAGAACTGTGGTGCTTAAGTCTTAGTTGATAGTAAGTAAAGCGATTTGGGGCTAGATGGAGTGAAAGAGACATATGGGACATGAACAAAGGTTGTCCCATACTTGCTATATCTATTAGGATATGTTAGTTAGAGAAGGATTTGTCTCATTTATTCAACTTAGCATATTTATGCTGATCTTTGAGTAAATTGTGATTGTGTACTGATAGGAGCTCATGTCTATAGGACTTCTGCTTCCTTCCTTCCAGAACTTAGAATGACATGTACTGATCAAAGCTGGGAAACATCCTGTAGCTGTGTTCTGGCCACGCTTGTTCTACAGTTCCTATACAATAAAATCAAATCACTTAAGTGTGATTTTCATAGGCAATCAGATTTTTTTTTTTTTTTTAAATGACAGTCTGGGATATGTAAATCTGATTAGCAGCTACAAATTTAGCCTATGGAAGCAATGTTTTGAATATGCAAAGTTGTAAAAAATGGAGGGAAACTCTGCAAAGTCAAGTTCTAACTGTGCTAAAAACCCCTGTATTTTTAATTCCTAATCTCCTGGCCTGAGTTTTCCCTTGCATAGGTGAAAAAAATAATACTGCATCTCTGCGATGCTGTAAAACTAAATGAATGCAATCAAATATATTATGAAGGTTACTATAGAAAAGTACCATTTAAAAATGGAATCATATTTCCCATCAGGGGATTTTGACTAATGAGCAATGGGATAAGATGTGTAGACCCACAACAGAGGAAAAAAAAAAAAGAACATAGGATGATGACTGATCTTTGTCAGCAGTATTAACTTGTATGGGGCTAGTGAAAAAACTCATATGTGCTTTCTGAGGCTAAACCACAGTAAAATCTACCCACACCAAAGAGCTGGATTAAGGTTGCATGAAAAACATTGCTTCTAATACTTCCAAATATGGGGTATTTGCTTTTCAAAACTAAAGCTAATTTTCCTGTGTAAATTGTAAGTAAATCACATGGTACTTAAACTCATGCAGAGGGAATTATATTTTATTTACCTTTATTAATATTGAGAAATAAAAGACAAGGAGGCTTACTAAATGTGCAAAGCTTATTACCTGTCTAAATCTTAACTAACTGCAGTGACCGCAGTTTTATCTATATTCTAGAAAGCCTGTCTTCTAAAACACTTTTAGAAGCTTTGAAGAAAATAGTGTCAGTCTGAAATGCTGAACAATACTGAAATAGGATACAACAGAAAATTGTACACACAAAATATAACATAAAGCTAAGTCAAAAGTGTTTGAAAAGAAGCACTGTCTTACAAAGCTGGCTTCCATTCTGCTCATAACTGTGTGGTTTTTACCATATTTTAATGGAACACACATCATAAAGGAATGATGAACAAACAGAGGAAAATTGAGTGTGTTTAGTAATTCTTAATATCCTGTGAAAACACTTGTCATGTCTGCTAACAAACCCAGTAATTTTTCCTGTGAAGAGCCACATTAAATGCAAACTTATTCAGTGTATAGAAAAGGGCCCAGAGATGGTAGCAGCTTATTGCAACGTTACTGCAGATGTAGCAATCCCAACAGTCAATTCAGGAGTTTGTCATCAAGACTGATTTAGTTTTGGCCTTGAGTGTGTAGTTCATTATTTATTTTGGAAACCTACAAGCCATTTGGCTGCATTCAATAATGTGATTTATTGTCCTTGCATCAGATCCTAATGCATAAATTTAGAAAACTTAGAGGAAGATAAGAGTGAAGATGGTGGTAGGATCCTAGATTATTTTTTAGCTTGTAATTCAAGAAGTAGTCCTCTACGGTCTTCTGTAGCAGACGCAAAGTAACACCATGGGGGTGGGGAGAAGATGCATGGGTTTAAGGTAATGAGAATGTGTCTATGTTGAGGGAATATCAATGGTCCTCAGAGAATGTCTCTCCCATTCAGGGGTAGAATTGTTTCCTTATACTACTACACTTCCTTAGTTATTTCACCTATCCATGACACTATTTAGAGATGTAAAGACATTTCAAATTTCCTCAGATCAAAAATTAATTCTTATTCTCAGTCATGGAGCTAGGTATACAATAAGCTCGTATGTATTGTCCATACATCCAAATTATAGTGCTTTAACAATTCAGTTTAAAGAAAGTAGGAAAATTTCCACAAGAAAAAAATGTTTATTTTGGTGTGCATTGTTTTTTGTATGGTTCAGTATAAACTTGACACCAGGTCAATTGCCTCTTTACTGTTATCATCCAATTTCAAAAAAGGGGGAAAATAGCCCACAAATACCAGACCCTGAATTTGTCCTATAAAAAGTGACTAGCTAGCCCAGTGAAACCATCAGCAGAGGGAGCAGGCACATGGAGTCGCAGCAGGCTTTCTTGAATTAGGTGTTCAGCAGGCTGAACTAGGACTTTGAATGTTGCTACAGGTAGTAGAGTTGCAACAGTGGGCAAAAAGTCTCCAAGTGAGCTAATGTAGACTTTGCTTAAGAATCATTAACTAAATCCCTGTTTCTTTTCATGGGAGCTTCAGCTAAAGTCACGTGACCTGATGTAAAACAAGATCATTACCTATCAGTGCAAACATATGGCAAAGTCTGCTCATGTTATTACTTATCTCAAAGAGCGTAAGGGGGCTGTGACATTTCAAGCAAAGCCTATTGGTGAGGGAGTTTCTATGTGAGCTTTCTTAAAGAAGCACCTCCTTTTTTCATCATAATACTGCATGGGAAAGTACACCAAACATTTTTCTCTAAGAGACCAGAAGATTTACTTAATTCTTCTGCTTCTATGAAAAGGGAAGAAATGCTGATACAACATTCTGTTATGGCTGTAAGCTTTGCATTTACTTGTACTGTGGAAAGTTAGTTTCCTGTTTTCTGAGATGCATTTCTCGGAAAAGTATGGTTTTGAAGATGACTTCAGTAGAAATGTTATTGCTGCCCATGAAAGGGTTCCTTCTGGAATCTTGGTGAGTTTGACAGATTAACTGCTAAGTACGGGTATATAATTTCCTATAGCATAGTTAAAATATATAAAAATTGGCTGCCTATATTTAAAATATGTGGAAGACTTTAATTAGGCATTCAACAGACTGGCTTTGTTTCCCATTTTTGTTCCATAAGTGCTCCGCACAGTACTAGGAGCAATCCTAAACCCCAATTAAAGTCTGTACTTAGAAGGAAAGATGTTTTTGTTTGCTTGTTTTTGCTGAGTAGACCTGATGCTACAGTGGTCCTGTTTCACATGGTCATTTTTCCCCCCCCTCAATCTTTTCAGGGTACAAAATAGAAACTAGTAAAACACTTGCTAAAGATTTTCACTGGTTAAAGAAAGCTCCTGCGTCATAAATATATATACATGCAAATATAGGCAAGATGAGATAAATTGAGGGAAACCATTGCTATGGATTTTTCTTATTTTGTTTTTCTACCTAATCTCTTGAAACAAATGCAACTTCTTTGCTGTTTACACCGTGTGGCATTAGACTGTCTTTTAATCCTCTATATGTATCTCAAAATAAATGGGATGTATAAATATCTACTCTCCTGTAAGCCAAGATCTACGTTTAAGTAACTTTTTTTGCAGTCATAGTTAAAATTCATGCCCTCTAAAGCTGTATCTCTCTGAAACAATCTGATAGCTTGCCTTTGAGTAACTTGCACTCTTCTTTTTCTGTTGTTGAACTGAGCATTTGTAGTGTTCATATTCATATGGGTGCACCTGTATAAAAGGTGTTGGCTTTAAGAACACAAAAAACGCAGTTTACCTTTACTAAAGCAGTACTCCAAATGCACAGAAAACACAAATTTGTGGACAGACTTTTGATTATGTCTTGCACTGGTATACGGATATTACTGAATAACATAAAAAAAATTGTTCAATAAAACATGTTGGTTTTGTAGCAACCAAAATAACATCTTTGTTAATGGTACATAGATATAATTCCTATCCACAAAACCTCCCACTCAGGTTATGCTAATGTAAGCATTTTGTGGCAATCAGTTTTGAAAATTTGGCTATCTATCATGTAGAGCATGTTAGATACTTAATCTGAGCTGTAGTACTGTTTAATCATTATTTCTGAGAGCCATTCTATTCCTCACTGCTGTAATGTGAGGAAGTCAACCAACATATGCAGGGTTAGTTTGAGTTTAACTGATTTGAGTATTTTATGGGTGGAGGCACAGAATTTTATTTTTAGTTCTTGAACTTCCAAAGTACGTATTTTCTTTTCTTACTTTGTATTTACTTTTATGCTCGCTCTCTCAAAAAAAAAGAAAAAAAAAAAAGGCAGTTTCAGTTTCTGCCTTTTGCAGTGTTATGGCTTTGTATCACAAAAAAAATCTTTTTTATGATATAGGACAGAGAAATCCTTTCCCCCATTCCAATTACAGTTGCACTTAACTTAGTAGTATTAATATATTCAGCGATAAAAATTTTTGCAAACTAGGTAGTAGTGCATAAACATTCAAAAATCAATCTCTCTGGAGCCTCAAAAGTCACAAAAAGTGTTTTTCTGCTGTGATACCTTAGGTATTGATAGCCTTTTAATTTGCTATCCTAGAAGAACAAGTAGTAGTGAGCTACATTAACTTTAGCTTTTATGCACAGTTCTTGAATTTGATTGTATCAGGTAATATATATACTCTGGATATCAAAATAAATAAAACTTGAAAGCTAAACAGTGTTGTGAAATATCACTGCATTGCCCTTTCTTAGCTTGTCTTGTCCATCAGTCTTCTGTCTTGAATTGCAGAACTGGAAATTGGCATGCTTTTTAGGTTCTTATAGCAGGTTATGAAGGCATACTGCTCTCTGCTTTTCTCTGCTTTCAGGACAATGACACTTAACAAATGTTTACTAAGCATGAAATAGTGTTATCGAGGAAATACTTTGTCTTATGGGTTATTCTGTGATCAGGATATTTCTATTTTATTTGCAACAATTAACACAATAAAATTTTACACTGGTCCTCTCTATAGTCAGATTCAGTACTGCTCACCACAAGTTTTCCAACAATATACAATAAAACCTAAAGCAAAAAAAACCCTCCAAAATTTCAAAATCTCCTAGCTGGGGTTCTATTGACATTTGAGATAAATTAAACATCTCATGTTTTTCAGGTACGTTGTGACACTTTATTTCTATTTGATCATTTGCTGGCTACAGTTTGAACCTTCTTAAATAACATGTTTATCTTAAAAAGTGAACCATTACATTAAAAGCTGAACTACAACCTGATAAGCAATAATATACATTAGTTTCTGATCTACAGTTTTTTTTACTTACAATGTACAAAACAATGTTTGCATTAAGACTTGGATCATAAAAAGCTTCTTTCCTTATAAACATTGTTTTTAATAGTAGGTTAAAAAGTTCATAACTTTTTCACACTTAGGTTATTCTGTTTATGTATGATCATAAAAGTGGCTTGTGCTGTGAGCTACAGAAATGTAACTGAGATCTATAAAAGATAAGTTGCTACAGGAACGCAAAAATATATGTAAAATAGGTGAGTGCTTCAGTCTTTGGGGGGTTTTTTGGTGATTTTCTGTGGTTAGACAAGGTCAGTTAGCATGTATGTGAGGAAAAGTAGATTATTTATCAACTGAACTCAATTCTTAGCAGTTGCTGTGAAATTCTGATCTTTTAAATGGTTGCTACTTAAATGATAGAGAATTCCTTGCTAATGTCCAGTTCTCAAGTCCCATTCATCAAAATGAAATATATGTAATGGAGACTTTATTAAGGACTTCTATTCCTGATTGTGCCAAACATTTCTTTTAACAAATTCAGTCTCCTTGGTGACCTGAAATCAACTTTTCTTTGTAAGCCAACACTACAGACTCCTCTTGGAAGTGGCCGAGGTATAGCCATGAATGATAATAACTATGTGTTAGAGAATTTTTCCTAAGATTGAGAATAAAGATGACTGTCACTGTAGGGGAAGACTAATTGCTGAAACAGTAAAGCAGAGATATTGCTACCTTTCTGTCTTGGGTTACAGTTCCATGAGATGCACCAAATATCTCGCTTGTCAAAAGGAAGATGTTCAGTTCCCTGCCCCAGCCTTTTTTTTTTTCTAGCTCTCTGGTGCTGCTGTGTGCCTCATGACTTTCTGGTGTTTGTCATGTTCTTCTTTGTGAGCTAATTTAATTTACTAACCCACTGAAACAAACAACAATAACAAAAAAATGGGTAGACTTCTGCCAGCTGTGTCAGTGAGCTAAAATCAGCTCATTAAGAGGGTCAGATGAAGAAAGGTTGAAGTGAGACCTCCCCTTTTTAGCAAGAGTGAGCTATTATTTCATTAGCAAGCAGTCAATTTTATAGTTGTACATGAAACTACTTAGAGATGAAACTGAATTTTATTAATCACTAATGTTGATAGGGAGTCCATTCTGCTAATCTCATTAGTCACTCAATGACAGTCTGTTCTTCTTGTCTTCATCAACCATATTGTATAAAAGCTATGGGAGAAAATTCTCTAGTGTGTTACCTAGCATAGTAATTCTGTGAAGAATTTCAAAACAGTTTTAAATCTGTATTGGAAAACGCCCATCTTCCTTTTTAAGTCTTGTGGGGAGGAAGAAATTTTTTTTCAAAAGTCTAAATGTGATTAGGTAACGTATGTTAGGCTTGAGAAGCCTGAGATGGAGAAAAATACTTCCGTAGCTGCTCTAAGTCTGTGAAGATAATTTTAGATTTCCTGCATGTTTACAATTATATTGGTACTGTTAGATGCTACAAAAGTAGCTTCCTTTTGAATGAATGCAATATACCCTGCATTACTGTAAGGAAGACTTTGAAGGCTCAGAACAGAAATAATTGATTAATTACCTAGATAATGAAAGCAGTATCAGGAGGAATAACTCTTGTAATGCAATATGGTTTTGTTTAGAGGCATTAAGAAAAATCCTAAACCTTGTTCAGAGGCTAATAAAAATAGATTAGCAAATAGACAAATAAATTCACTGTAGACTTTTTTGTAGAAATATTATCCCAAAAATAGAATTTTTACAATTTAAGCCCCTGTATGTGTTCAGTGTTGTGTGTTTTACTTGTTTGCAGTGGTTCTTTGTTCTCCCAAATAATAGCCTTAACTTCAGAGGCATGCAGTTGCTTGGATATATTTGAAATGAACTTGTAGCAGTCTTCTGGATGGGAGGTGGGAGACGACAGAATGAGGAAGAGTTGCACTTAGGTTTCCATTAGAACACTTTCATGGTTTTCCCTCCTCTTTCTATTAAAGCTCAGATGTTCTGAGAAATCTTTGGACTTCATCTCTTATTGGCAGTCATAGTGCACATTGTATTCTTAGTCTGAAAGACTTGCAGTCGTTCAAAATTCATTAATTCACTTTATTTTTAATGGATTAGACAGAATGGTTGATAAGTGGTTCTATGTGGTGTTTATCTTTGACTGTAGCATAATCTTCTTGTGTGCATCTTCTTTTCCTTGTATTCTGTCCTGAACTCCCAACTCTCACCTAGTAAGATTCTTTCACATAGACTATATATTGTTCTTTTTCAATTTTCTGATGTCAGGAGTATGAACAACCACAAAAAACTGTAAAAGATGTGTTTTCTCTTGACTGAAACTTTGTGAAACCTGTGGAAAGTACTTAGTGGGTAAGATAACCCTTTACACTTAAAATAATACATTGCATGAGTGTGTAAACTTGGTTAACACTTGCTTTTCACATATGAAAATGTAGTAGTTGGAGTTTAGTGTTTATTCTTTAGGTGTAATTTCTGCAGAAATAATGGTTGTTAGCTGGTAAGTCATCTGCTTCTCGTGGACGAGAAGTGTGTTCAGGACAAGGTCATGTTGCTAGGTTCACTGTGTTTTTGCAGAGCAAACGTTACTTCAGCAGCTCTTTTAAATATAGTACCTACAAGCTTCATTAAGTTGTTTAGAGAAGTATACTTTGTAACTATAGGTGATACTTACTGTAGGTTTTTTTAATCAAAAGTTAATGGGAGAGTCTCAGTAACTTTGAGTAACTGGCATCCCCTACCACAGGTTGAAGACTTACTCATCTCAGTTTTAACTTCTGAAGGTCGATGGCAGTGCTTTTTAAGAAAGGTTTTTACAAGCTCATGATTTTTATGTTGCAAGAGGTTTTAGTACTTGTTTCATGCAAATAAATTCACTGGTCTTGTGCTTTCCTTATATAGGAAGAAAACTGAATTTCTTCCATATTTATTTTCTCCGCACTCATTCTCAAACTCCTCTGTCTCCCATTAGATCTTTTGATAATTTCTTTAAGGTGACTCAGCCTTAAATAACTTTTAAAAATATAGAGCTGTAAAGGAAGAGTTAAATGTAGTACATTCTACATAACTTTTCCTGACTTTTAAGATTTTTTTTTTTTCCTGCATCCTTATGTACAGTTATCTCCATGTTCAATAGAGGATCAGTTGTATTAAATAGGCAGTCTTCAGAGAATGAATTTGTCTTTTTAGCTTATCTGAGTAATTAAGCATCACTTGAATCTAGGCTTTGGGGTTTAAAAATGGCGTGCTTCAAAATTTAATTTAAAAATTTAAGTAATCATAGATTCAAGTTGATAAACTATTAAGAATAGGTTTTATAACTCTGGAGACTGTTAGTAATATAAGAATTGGCTCAAAATTCCGTTGGCTCTTGAAGGCATTTGTGTAAAGCTCGTTACAATAATCAGAGGAATTGATAAATGACATTGCACGTCTGTTTAGATGTTTTTAAAAAATTGATTTTAAAAAACTTTTTATGTTTTTAAAATTTATTTACTTTTTTTTTCTTCCTCTCCCTTAGTCTCAGACTATGAACTACGTAGGACAACTTGCAGGACAAGTCCTGGTTACTGTGAAGGAGTTGTACAAAGGCATTAATCAGGCAACCCTTTCAGGATGCATTGATGTCATTGTGGTCCGGCAACAGGATGGTACATACCAGTGTTCTCCTTTTCACGTCCGATTTGGGAAGCTTGGTGTATTGCGCTCTAAAGAAAAAGTGGTAAGTTCAGAAAGTGGGCCAAAACAAAGTTTTGAATACCAATGCATTCCCTTTTTTCCCTTCTTCCTTCCTTCCCCAGCCCCCCACAGACCCAGTTAGCAGGCTGCTTTAGTACAGAGCAGTTTCTCATATATGCTGTATATAGTGATACAGCAAAACAGAACTTTCTGTGGTAATCTAAGGACTCTGCAAAAAAATACTGTGAAAGAAAAGCTTTGACAGCTCTTGAGCTATGCAAAAAGAATAATACAAATATAGAGACTTCGCAGTCTTAAAATGTTTACATGGCTATTTATTTATTTATTTGAGTATGCTGGGAAATAAATGCTTAATGCCATTTAACTGATCCCTGATGTTGCAAGCAACTATTTTTGGAATGTCTGAAGGACAAACAGAGCACGTCTTAAGGGCTGGTGACCTGTCATAAATATTACTCCTTGTTAGCTCTGTTCAAGGCTGATATGCAGTAGAAAATGCAGTTATTAATATCCACAAGCAAATAAAAGCTGGGACTGAAGCTTCATTTCTATGTGGGCGTATTTGAAAGAGAACCTGGTACAATTCCGTGTCCAGCCAGTCTGAGATTGTGGAGCTACCTGAGCAGATTGTGCTGCCATCCCCTTTCCATAGGCTTTGGTAATCGTGCCTAGAGAGTGAGTTAGATTGGGTTGTAAATTTGACTGAAAAATGGACCTGTTGTGGGGGGACTTTACATTACTGTCAGTAGGGAGTACTGTGTACGGCACTATTGCCTGTGGGTGTGCTACCAAAGGATGGATTGAGTTAAACAGATCATAAAACGTCAGGATTATATGCTGCTTTTCTAAGAAGTGAAAGAACACTGCAGGAAACTACTCCCATCTTTATATTTTGGGTGTAAAAGGAGAATAAAGTACAACTAAAAGAGCAGTTATGTTAGGGCATTTTTTGTTAATGGTCCATACTGGGAGTTACATGCATTGAAGTTGAAAGTTTATCACAGTAACAGAGGCTAGCAGCAGTTTTCTTGTTTCATTTTTTTTGTTTTGATTTCCCACTTGTTAGTGTTTTTCTTAATGAGCATGCTGATGACAAAAAGTTGATTTTCCTTAACAATTCTGCAACAGATTACATTACAGTTTTTCAGCAAGGTACAAGAGAGGTGGTATAGCTGTACTTTTTCTCATATCTAAGGAAGTGAGATACACTTACAACAGGAGTGATCTGAAACTTGAGCTTGCTAAATGTCTTTAATTACACTTCTGAGAAGCTGAACCAAATTTGAGAGGGTTTCAGCCTCTGGATACCTCTAAAAAGCTGTTAAATAGTAGAAACATCTACTCTTGGTACCTGCTGTACTAGGCTGTCTGCAGTTTTCGGCTTTTGTTTGAGTGGATGGCTGCTGCTTCTTGCTCCATTCATCCTTGGAGTTGCCATTCTGCATTTGAGTGTTCTCTCAATAGTCAATTGAATGTTTTTTGTATTACTACATTGTGTACATGTTTTTCTCTGGCATGTTATGAGGCTAAGATCAGTTGGTAGTCTCAAGATGTATGGGAACACAAAATATGCATATCTATGCTTCAACTCTATACTTAAGATATATACTGAAGTCTCCAGAAACCAGCATGAGGTATAGGTACAAAATTTAGGGATGTTTGTCTGTCTAAATCAGCATAAAGAAAAGGTTGTAATAAAGAAACTCTAAGGTAATTTTTTTTTTAATCATGTTACTGAATTGGAAATTCAAGAAAATATTTTAAGAATAAACTGTGTTTAGTAGTGAAATAAATATGATTTTCAGATCAAAATAATTCAGTTCTTGTGGAGAAAAAGAAAAGCTGTTATCTTAAGGATTTGGGTATAGTCCCCAGGCATGTTTGGTCATCTGTCTATAATTTATCATCTCCTATGATTGGGTTTCCTTGGCTAATGGTTTTATTCTCATAAATGGGCAAACAACGAAGTGGATTAGGATACATAGATACTGTCTGTCTTAGCACTGTGGTGGTGTTTTTTTTTTTTCTTGGCAGTCCATGTGCTAATCTTAAAATAAGTCCTCTTTCCTTTTTGACTGGCCATTTCATATCATGATAGCTACCTATGAGTATGGGTATTCATATCACAATACTAGCTGTACGGCTTGGGATGTAATTTTTTCTTTTGTACTGGCACGAAACTAGAACTTGAGTAGTGTACATATTGGATATCTCATATCAATTACAGTATTTAACTTGGTCTCCTTTTAACATAAGTGTCTAAACTGTATATAACCTGAAATGCCACTGGTGTTTTCTGCAGTAAGGCAAGTCCATTGTGTTTCTATCTGACGTGTATTCAATTATTTTTAATTAGCTAGGCTAAATGCAGATATACAGATACCATTAGATAAGCAGATTTACTGAAAAATAAGGTAATTTTATCTGAATATTGAACATATTTTGTTTAGAAAAATTTGGCATGGAACTTAACTGGATGCCCAAGATTCCACAAAGAGAAGGAAGTAAAATAGTTGTGTCTTGTTTTTGGAAAGACATTTGATTTTTTTCTTTTATTTCATACATGTGGGGAAGGGTAATCTCTCCCTCCGGTGCAATGTAATCTAAGTACCTTTTTATGAGAATAAAAACATTCTTCCTCTGATGAAAGCACTATGGTTGCAGAAGGGTTGTGGTCCGATGTCATATCCACATAAATTCGCAAGCAGGAAAATGTGAAACAATGTTAGGTGAGTTGCAGAAATAATTGTGGCAAATCTCTATCCCTTTGAAACAAAGCCTGCCTCCAGGAGGCTTCCAGTTTGTTATCTTCAACTTTTGGTGTTCAGGACTCGGATTCATACCAGGCCCTAATTCAGGTTGAGCTTTAAACATGAACATGAACAGTCTCAATCATTCTTCCAGGAAATAAAGACTAGATCAATGGTTATTATTTATGCTTCTAGCTGTCCAAATTAGTTGAACAAGATTCAGTCTTCAGATGTTTTTTATTTTTTTCCGGTTTTTCTTTTGGTGTTAGGCTCTCTGCTAGGAGCATGATGTATTTTGCATGTTAACAAAATAAAGACCATTATTATAACAAACTTCATTCAAAAAGCAGAGAGCGGAGAAAGAGACACGATTATACAATGGAACAAAGTTTACTCTCAGAGCTAAGTAGGCCTTGAGGTCAGTGCTTTCCCCTGTGATGAATTATTTACATTAAATTGTCTCTTTCTGCAGATTGATATAGAAATTAATGGCGATGCTGTTGATCTTCATATGAAACTGGGTGACAATGGAGAAGCTTTCTTTGTACAAGAAACTGAGGAGGAAAATGTAAGGGCTTTGTGCTTCATGATCACTAGAATGCAGTATTAACAGAGTAATGTGTTAAAAATGCTTAATATAGTGTTGTCAATATTGTAACTTTTATGAAAGCTAGTTTTTTTGTGACTGAATCTTAACGTCACTTTCATATGCTGCTGCAATGCTTGGTGCTTTGTACAATTCTGCTACCAGTGATGATAATGTAACTAATTCTTTTTTTTTTTTTTTATTAGAGCATTATTTGAAAGATTTGTTGAATTTTTTTTACTTTGTTTTAGTGTATTCATTCTTGTTGACTGCAGTTATACAGATTGCAGTGCCTTACAATAATTTTTGCCTTAAGTTCTTATAGCTGGTGCTACTAACCTCTGTACTAATAAAGGTTGTCTATTTTGGCATATTTTTAATTTGTCTTATAATTTTTATCACCGTTTTTAACAATTTTACCTATGAAATTTTCACCAGTTAACAGTAACTTCTTTGACTTGAGAATTCTTCTTGTATTATAATACAGTAATTAATTTCCCAAGAACCTATTGCAGCTGGAAGCTAATGAGCCTCTGAAAAACAGGAATAATGGTTCATTTTTATTCTGATTTCCTAAGGATATGGGACCTATGTAATCACAATATTTGTCAGTCCTGAGCTTTGGTTTTGATCACTTTTGAATCTGTTGGCATTTTTCAGCAAGACAGAAGGAAAGAAGTTCTAAATACAAAGTTCCAAAAGGTTCAATGAAAACGGTTAGAGGAGAGAGAAAAAAATTTTGTCTTGGTGAAGTAAAGGATGAAGTGTTAACTTCCTGTTGTTATTAGGAATCGGAGTCTTTGAAGGAAATGAGCTTGATCCACTTTTTCGTTTAGGGCGCTACTTGTTTACTGTGAGGGATCGGAGGAAGCTCTCATTTTGAAAGGAGTTAAATATAATTTAAAGTGGAAGGAGAAAATAAGCATCAAGACCCTAAATTATAACTTGGGGTAGGGATTCATAACATTTAAGAGAAAGGAAGGTTGGGTTCTGTTTTAGCATACACCATGATTAAAATCAAAACTGAAAGCAGTTTTTTATAGGTGTAGGCTGTGTCAGCCATTGATGGGAACTGATCAATCTTAAGACTTCCAGAAAGCAAGGGTGATAGCCACTATCTTTGTCCACAGTACAGTGTTTTAAAGGAGCTATTGCACTTGCTTAGTATATTTTAATTTATAATAAGAGTGCCTTATCCGTGTATAATGTGTTCTGGAAAGCTGGTAGTTCATGCTGAAACTATAGATCGAGTTAGCTACAGAGCAGAGAACTGAGTTGTTTTTAGTGCTTTTAGACTTTTTTTTTTTCCTCAGTATTTCTGCTACTGATCAACGTGTCCTTGTGGTCACCTCTTGAAGCTATGCTTAAGGTATAAATGATAAACGTTTCATCAAGTTCTCAGTGGATTCAGAAAGATTCTTTCAAGTGGTCAGTCTTTGCTGTTTTCATATGTTGATATTCAGAAGTAACACCACACGCCTCAATTCACATAAATCAGGACTATTATAATGTAACTTTCAGGCACAATTTTTCAGCCAGTTTTCTTTTAACTTTTTATCTGTGTTTTTAATTTTGTCTTGTTATTCTGGATTATTTATCACTAATTGTGTAGAATATTAACTTTATTTTAGGTGCTATCGTTTGATTTGGAGGTTTTTCCCAATGCAAAAGCCGTGTGTCATTACTGCTGTATAAGGCTGTATTTTGTTCTCCTTTCTCCACTTCTCTCTACTTTACAAACAGTGGAACAAAACTTGGTCTGTAACTGTTAACTCAATGGAAAAATTGAATTTAATATTAAATAATAGCTGTTCAGACTTTGAACACATCAACAGTAGTATCAGTGCTCTGGCTGTTTCTGATCAGTGTAGTTCCTGACTAATCTGCTGCATAAGAGACCTGTAAAATAACAGGCATCCTGTAATTAGTTCTATTATTACCATGAAATTGAGCTCCATAACTTTTTCTCCTCGCTATGCAAATTCCATTCTCTTCTACTTTTGTTCCACCCTGTCTTTGTTCCTTCACAGTGTGTTTCTTTCAGTCTAGGTGTCAAAATCTTTTAAGTTTCTTGTAATGATGTGAAACCCCAGGCAGTCCATTGGTAAAGCTTTTCCTTCATTTGAATTGTTCCTTCAAAGAGCAGTGAGTTGTAATTAATTGAAGGTTGTTTGTTGGTTTTAATGTGAGTAAATTATAGTTGAGTTTTTGTTTTTGAAAGATACTTTACATAAATAGTGTCTGACATGGATGACAAGACTGAATGCACCTTCACCAATTTTGTGGGTAACACTGAACTGGGAAGAGATGTAGACAGGCCAGAAAAAGAGCTACCACATGGAGCCAACTTGACAGACTGGGAGAGTGGACCAAAAAGGTTCACACAAGGTTTAACCAAGATACATGTGAAGTCTTGCATCTGGGTTGAAGAATCCCATACAGCAGTACAGGCTGGGGTCTGACTGGATGAAATGCATCTCTGCTGTGAAGGTCGGCAGTGTGCCCAGGCAGCAATGAAGGCAAGTGTGTCCTAGGCTGCATCAGCAGGAGTACAGCCAGCAGATGGAGGGATGTGGGATTGTCCCACTCAACCTAGTATACATTAGGCCAAACCTGGAACACAGTTCTTGTCTCCCAAGTTCTGGTCTCCTCAGTTCAGGAGAGACATGGAAAATTGGAGGGAGTCCAGTGGAGCGGCACCAGGATGATCAAAGGGTTGGAGATGTTGAAATAGGAAGAAAGGTTGCTGGAATTGGCTGTGTTCAGCCTAAACAAGAGAAGACTCAGGGGGATCTAACAACAGTCTTGCAATACCTACAAGGTAGTTATAGAGCAGATGGAGGCACTCTCTTCACAAGGATGCCCACAAGGGGCAAAAGGGCACAAGGGGGTAATGCCAGCTGGGTATTAAGAAAAATCCTTCACTGTGAGAACAATATAACACAGGAATAGGTTACCTAGAGAAGTGGTAGACTCTCCCTCACTGGAAATATTCAGTCTTTGGCTTGACAAGGCCCTGGATAACCTAACCTGAGGCCCTACTTTCAACAGAAGATTAGACCAGATGATCTCCAAATGTCCCTTCCAACCTACACCTTTCTATGAATGTTCCAAAATAAATAGACAGCAGTGGATTTAATTAGCCTATTTTTACTAACACATTTACTAAGCATGGATAGAACTGGTGTGCTCAAGGGCAGATAATTTCAAAAAAATTCCACTGACTGGGTATTTGTTTTGCTAGCAAAATCAATTATTTATGTCTGAAAGTGTAAAAATACTAATATTAATTTTTCTGGACTTTTTGTAATCCCTCTAGTTAACTTTGTTCCTTCTGGATATTGGCTTCATACTGTTGGGCTATTGTATGGTTTCGTGTCTAAATATAGATGCAAGGATTAATCTGTAGCCGACAACGATCCTGTACGCACAAAACAAAGTAAAAAAAAATAGTCTGTTCTTTATTTTCTATTTTTGCTTAGGAAAAAGTTCCTGCATATTTGGCAACATCTCCAATACCCACTGAAGACCAGTTTTTTAAAGACACTGGCAATCATTTGAAATCAGGTGAAAATGAGAGGACATGTGTAAGCTCAGAAATTCCACACTCTGTGGAAACAGAGACGGTATTCACCCCGGGTTCTGTGAAAAAGAAAAAAAGAAGAAGGAAGAAATACAAACAAGATAGCAGGAAGGAAGATCAGATCTCTTCTACTGGGACGGAAGAGATTTTTGAAATGGAAATAAGCTCAGATGATGAAAAAAGTGTTCAGCCCCTAAGGTAAACTATCAGATACTTGCTGACTGCTTTCACTGTTATCACTGAACATTTAGAAGGTGACTTGTACTTTTCCTCTATGCAAGTAATGCGTAAGTTTCAACAGGCTCTGCGTAGGCTTCTCCTCAAACAAACAAAACTCCAAACCATTATCTTTCACACCTTTATAGAATCCTTCAAGTTTGGCCATTTTGTTATGAACATGAAATCCAATTAAGCCCATTCTGGTAAAGAAGTGTTGTCATGATCTTTTGTCTGTCTGAGAAAAAGTTTCAGTGTAATTTTTCTGATGAGGCGGAGTGGCCTTCTGGTGTGTTTGGTGAACTCTACATAAACTGCAGTGTGGAATGCCTGTAGTACACTACATCTGAATTTGACTTCTCTGTAATTTGAAGTTTACTTTGGTAACTGAAAACTACATAAATGAATGCTCCTTCACATTAGTAAAGAGAATTCTTTATATGTGTGTAGTCATAAAGGAGGAAGAAAAAACAAATCAGTAATTTATTTTGAATTCATAACTATTAGTAAAGGGGAGCTTGCAGTAAAGTGGTAGCACATACTAATAAGCTGAAGAAGCTTATATGAGTAATAGGAAAGATTAATGTAATAGAAGAAAGCTATCAAGCATATAAATGCTTGAAATCCAGGAAAGGCCTACTCATCAGTTTTATGTGGAAGTTTCTTAGGCTGCTTAACAAAAGAAGTGGACTTAGTTTTTAGAAAAAGCTAGATGCTTTATTGGACAGCATTTCTGTTAAATTCAAGATCTGGTCTGGGAATTGGAAGAATGTTTTGGTATAATAGAATAAAGTATAACTGAAAAAACTCTTTCAGTGTGGGTCTTCAAGGGAGTCTCAAATTTAATAAGTAGCAGTCAAAAAGGTTAGTGCAACAGAAAAACATGAATCTAACTGTTATCACACCTATGACCAATAAAACACAACAAAAAAAGTTTGGATTTTAAAGTGTTTTCTAGAATGTCTGTGGCTTTCTTAGTTCACTTGCCTTATTTTTTTCACTGTCATATTTATGTCAATGAATTGTCATTTAGATACTCACTGCTCTGTTTAAGTCTGGGAATTGGCATTTTGTTTGGTTTGAGATTTTTCCTTTTTTCCTTTTTTTCCAGTTTAAGAAAAGCAAGATCTTTGTTCAGTCTTCAGTGTGAGAGTCTTAAGACAACAACAACTTGTCATAGTGAAACCATCAAAAATAAAAATAACCATCAAGTACAGGAAGAAAGAAAATATAACCCATGAATTGTTTATTCTTTATTTAATAAATTATTACAAATGTATGAAGAATTTAGGAATTTCATGCCAATAATGGCTGTTTTCATCCAGTGTTTAGAATTCAAATTGCTATTCTAGCAATTATCTTAATTTCACTAGAGATGAATAAAAAATTGTAGGTTTGACTGAAATGTCAAGTGTTTAGTCATAGCTGAACAGACCATGGTGTTTCCATAAAGGTTACTCCGGTTTTATTTTTTGTACCCTTTAGAATGAAAGATTGAAAAGGCTTTTTATTTATAAACCACATTTTTTTTTACATGTACATATCAACAGAAACAGCAATAGAAATGCATTCTTAGTCAGAGAAGAGTGTTATGATGTGAAAGAAGGAAGATTTTGTGAAAGAATGCTGATTTTTTGTGAATAGCAAGTAAATGCAACTAAAAAAAGACATTGTAGTAATGGAAGCCCAGAGACAGTAGGTTTGTGGCTGTGTTAGTGGAGTTCATATCCATCTGTTAGTGGAGTTCATATACAGTCATTCCAGTTGCTACCAAGGCAGGAAATAAAATGCCTTGCAATAGGCATACACTGTTTTCTTCCCAGCTAAAGATACAGTTGGAAAAAATGTTCATAAACTTTCTTTTCACATCCTTCTGATATCACCTTACATCCCCACAGGTTTGTTTTGTTTGATTTTTTTTCGTTATGAATGTGTGGCTCTTGGGGACAAAAAAGAAATAGAAACTTAACTAACTGTTTTTAGACATAGCTTCAGATTTCAAAGTGAAACGGGGAAAGGAAAAGGGAGGCTGATGTTCCAACAGGAAGGTCAAAAATTCAGCCTCAGGTACCAGTATGTAATGTCTTATCTAGTTCTATTCTTATAAAGTGAACAACAAGCTGTTTCCTGTTCCTTGGGAAAATCCAAGTGTTTATGCAACTTTTTAAAAAATATGTCCTTTGTCTTTTTTAGCTATGATTTAGATATGTTAGTAGTGCTTGACTTACCTAAAATAATACCAGGAGGACTGAGATTACAGTGTGTACGCTCAGAAATATAGGGCATTATTTCTCCAGTGCTATGGGTGTTAAAGAGTTAAAGTAGTTATCTGTCTCTAAAATCTTATCTATTTATTTAGACCATGTATAAAGCAGATAAGGATGAGAAAAAGTGGTAGCACTGTTTATAAATGTTGCAAAATAAATAGCTTAGAATAGACAGTGCAACTTGAAGTTATAAGTTGATGTATACTCTTTTTCCCCTCTTATTTTCAATAATCTTTGACTGCATTTGGATTTTTAACCTTCAAATTTATCCACTCACAGATGAAATTTGATTTTTTTGATGCTTCATATGAACTCATTTGGTTGCAAATTCCCAGTGAATAAAATCTGTTCAGTACCACCCTGTGTGTTATCTTGCCCCTCTCTGAAGTCATAATATTGAGGACCTCTCTGTAATAATTTTTTTAATGTGATTACTTAATTGTTCAATAATACCTTTTTCCTCTTTTGGAGATACTTAGCACTGGAGACAGACAAAGATAGTATGAAATGTCTTTCTATCACAGTTAGCTTGGTTTATGAATACAAAGATGTACAGTCTCTGCAGCTCTCATCTCAAGTCAAGCTGTCATCATCAAGTTTCATAATAATAATGCTTCTGAATAAGAAGTGGAGCCATTAAGACATTTTTAGGGTTCAGTATTTAACATAGTCTAGACTGTCTTCCAAATAAAAGACTTGTGCAAATGAGGCAAATCACTGTAACTGCTTAGGGTCTAATGGGCTGTATTGAGTAAGCGTGTAAATTCTGATTTTTTAATTAGATCTAATTATCTAAAAATCTAACGTATTTTGATAGATAATGTTAAAATCTCTTTGTTCCTCCATCCATAAGATAAATTAGTCTTAGCATTCCAAAAGAAGTCCAGTGCAACTGTGCTGCTAAGGGAAGAAAAATACTTTTTCTTTTTTCTCTCATAGTAGTGGCTTAAAGTAATTTGTATTGCATTTTACACTCAAATTCCGGGTTTATCTTCTTTGTGTTCTATCCACTGTGTAGCCATGATGCCCTTGATCTAACCTCAAAACAAGTTAGTTGTATCCTGAGAATAGCTGTTTATTCAATTAAATTCAGAAAGCTGTAAAAAGGTCTGAAGTACTTGTGATGGAAATATTTAAAAGGGACTTCTGTATAAAATACAATGCATGGCTGCTCAATGGGTCTTACTGTTGGTTGGTTTTGTTGGTGGGGGTTTTTTTGTTTGTTTTTTGTTATAGATATTGAGTAGACTTCCCAGTGCAAAACTAATTCCACTGTTCAGAAAAGTACAGTACTTTTAGCTACTTCTTGTAGTTTATGTCACTTTATAAACTCTTGGATAAATTGTGAGGCTAGTACCTACCCCTGTTTTCTTACTGGTTTTAATTTTTGAAATGTGCAGTCATAAAGTGCATTGTCAAAACTACTTTTTCTATTTAACTTTTTCAGTGTTTCTAAGGTTTACGTAGTAAAGGTTATGTGTAAATCTCTGTTCATCTTTGGGTTTTGATAATACTAACTGGCTGTAGAGAGTGATATCATTAATGCTATTGTGACTTGTTCAATATTCACTTACTATGTGTCAAGAGTAGTAGATTTTTAAACTTGCAATATTTTCAAGTATTAATAATAATTTTTATATAAATTTCAAGTTATAAAAAGGTGTGTTGCAAACAATGAACTCTTTAAGCTATACGCTTCTTTCTTTTGATCATGGATTTTTCATAACATCTAAGTAACTTTTGTAACTGAATTAGTAATGCAGATTTCTTATAGCTGACTTAATGTCCCATCTGTCTCCACAGAGGATCCTCAAATTCATCACCAAAGGGTGAAGAACAAAAAGAATCTTTGATTTATCACTCAAAGGATCATTACCCCTTATCTGATGGAGACTGGTCTCCTCTGGAGAAGTAAGTCACTCTGTAATGTCATCATATGTGTAATGATGAATAATTATAAAAAAATTAATATGCCTTTTCATTCATTTTTTCCCCTCTGATCTGTAAAACTATCAAACATGCCTAGCTTGTGATATCAGATGCAGCATTTGATATTTACTTGGAACTTTGAGAACTTTCTACTGTATGTATTAAACAAAATTTGTGTCTTGTTTGTCTTTTTTTTTTTTTCCTCTCAAGTTAAAAAAAATATTTCTTATTAAAATTCATTATTAAAGAAAGAAAATATAGTTAATAAGTTAATAAGATTTTCTTAGGTTGAGAAGGGTATGGAAAATGAATATTTCCTATGATTCACCCTAGCATAAGCAGCACTTGATATGTCATAAGGCAGAAGTGTTGAGTATGTAAGTTAGAATTTGCCAGGTGAAATAATGCAAATTACTCAAGGTAAAGCTAGGTCCTCAACTGGACTCATATTCCACTTCAGAACAGAGAATTTGCTAGTTACTGGAATACTAACCCAGAGATACCAGAAACAGTATCAGCATAATACACCTTGCCAGTCAGTTTTCGGTTACAGTGTCTAGGGCACTTCTGTTTATACATTCAAGCTCTTCAGATTCTGATGTTCATGCTATTATATTCCTCTTGCATTCAGTTTCTAGATTTTTCAAGGCTCACCCTCTGGATTTCATGACTCTAACATTAATCTCTATTTGCATAAGAAAGCATTCTGTCCATATGTGGTAGTACTTGACGTAAATTTCATACTTTTCCTGAACACTGGGCATAGGGAAGGACATATATATAGCACGTAGCATGCTGAGCAGTATCTTGATTCATTTTAACTCTTTGGTGAGTGTCTAGTTTTACTGCTTTTCAGTTTGACTGAGGACTCTACCTCATAGCAGATACATTCACAGTGTCAGTGAGGATTACTGGTCAGCCTTGTGTGATATCCATTGTTGCATGTTAGCTGCTCAGTGCACAGGTGCCTGTTCTTCTCTATCAATAGATGGTAGTGCAGAATAGAAGAGAGAGCTTCAGAAAATACTTTTTGAAGTGCATATAATCTCTCTGCTTTGGGTGTTTCCAGGGCTGTGGCCTCAATAGAGTCTGAATGTACCACACCATGCTTGGTGCCTGCTAATTCCCCCAGCGCGTAGCTTGTTAATGAACAGAAGCAGTTGGACAGGAAATCCCATTATTGTTCCTTTTTATATTTTGGGCTGACAACCACATCCTCAATTGTACTTGATGAGATGTAGTCTTCAAATGTTCCCCAAAGGTTTGTGGTTTGTGACTGAAAAGCAGTCACAGTGTTTGACCCTGAGGATTGACATGGTGTTGTATGGATTATATCACCTACATAATTACAGCATAGAGGCTGATATTCCTTTTCAGTTTATAAAACTCTAACATAGACTAGCAGGCTATATCTGGGAGATATGATTCATGCCTCTCTTCTTGTTCACATATTTAGGGGATAGTCTGCTCTAACCCCTTGTTTGTGCATCATGTGAGATACCTAGGCTCTTTATAGTTTGGGGGTTTTTTTAACAAGAAGCTATCCAGTACACATTGCAGTGTAACAGAGAAATTGGCAATTTTCCTTTCCCTCTTTGTGGGGCGGGGGGAGTTGGGTGGGGGATTCTCTCTCGCATGAGCCATCTAGGAGAAGAGAAATTCTCCATCTAGGAGAAGAGAAAAGGTTTTAATAACCTCCCTTTTGGACACCTGGAAAAGCTAAGTGTCTTTTAGTTGAGGTTGGTTGTCTTGCTCTTCAGAACCCTTGCAGGGAGCTAAGGGAAGATAATAGCTTAAGTCTTCTCAGTGAGGACACTTCTGTTTGTCGTACTCACTAGAATAAAACCAGAAAGCATAACCATTAACTATTTGATACCTGATACCATCAATGTTCTTCCTGTTTTAACAAGCAATGTTAGCATGACTAGATCACTATTACAAGCATGGGCCTTTTGACTAAAGACTTCTCCCTGATAATGATAACGGAAAACTTATACTTCGGGGGAATTGGAACAGGCTTAGGTTCTCAAAGCCCTGAAGTATTCAGTCTTTTGCAAGTACTGATGAATATCAAGAATTAGGCTTAGAAACAGGTTAATATGTCTGCATGGCTTCTAGTTGACTTGTGATATAGGCAGAACAAATTATTTGGCATGTAGGGAAAATGAGTTCATTTTCCTCCTGAAAACAAATATGTACTTGTATTTTCATCAATGTGTTACTTCACATTTTCTGTACTGTTAGAAGGGCTTATTTAATTTCTGTAGGAAATTGTTAAAGGAGAACTGAGGGGGGAAATCTCTAAATGGTTTCCTTTTTGTATCTCTGGATGAAGGGACCTCAAAAGATTATGTGGTCCAACCTTTCGTGGAAAAGGGAGACTAGATGAGATTAATCTAGCGCCCTGTCCAGCCTCAAATTGAAAACCTCTTGTGATGGGGACCACATCCCTGGGAAGGTTGTTCCAGTAAATGATTATTCTCACTGTTAAACATTTCTTTCTTATATCAAGATGAAACCTCTCCTGGTGCAACAAGTTCGAAGTCCTGCACCTGGGACAACATAACCAAAGAGCACCGTACAGGCTCAGAACTGTGTGGCTGGGGCGCAGCCTTGCTGAAAGGGACCTGGGGGTCCTGGTGGACAACAAGCTGAACATGAGTCAGCAGTGTGCCACTGCAGCAACAAAGGCAAATTGGATCTTGGGCTGCATCTGCAGGGGCGTTACTAGCAGAGATAGAGATGTAATCATCCTACTCTACTCAGCGCTGGTCAGGCTGCGCCTGGAGTGCTGTGTCCAGTTCTGGTCCCTACAATTCAAATTCAAATATTGAGGTTTATATATATATTAAAAAAACCCACCAAAATACTCTATCAATGTCAGTGTCAAAAGAGCAGCATTTCTATAATATGCAATATAATTGCCCTGTTCAAGAAAGGATAGACTTGGACCTGTCCCAAAACTAAATGCTACTTCAAAACAACCTCTTGTGTTTCCTTTCCTCCCTAGATCATAAGAGCAAAATGATTTTGAAATCACACCTTTCTAGCATTTTGTAGAGTGAGTTCTTCTGACTTAAAAGTAGTCTTGGCTAAAGTAAATTCCAGAGGTCTGTTTCTGATTTATGGATAATAACCACTGTAGGAAAAATAGGATGGAACTTTTAAAGGTCATGTAGTCCAAATACATCTGAAGGAAGTTTCAAGTAATCTCCCTTCCCTCTCCTAAGTTATCTTGTTAATGTTGTTTTCCCCTCATCAGGAATTGGTGTCGTTTCGTGCATTTGTGAGTTAGGTTTGCAGGACTTTTATTACTCAAGTCTTGGCAAAGCAAGCTTAAATGCTATATTTTTACAGAGGAAAGGAACTTAAATCTAATATCTATACTACTTTTAGATAAACTTTTTTTGTTTTATTCTGTTTTGTTCGAAAAATGGAACATGGGCTGAGGGGAGAGCTTAAACCTACACTGCAGATATAGTGGAGGAATCAGTTTAGGGTGATCGCTACGTAAGTCCTTTAATATGATTTTGGTTTTAACCTAATTTCTCACTGTCTGAAAACCCTGCTGGGCTTCTTGCCATGTTGCCGAATAATTGAAGCTCTGTTAAGCTGTAGAAAACTCTACCAACAGTAGCTGCACAACAAATGCATTTTAAATACTGTAGCTTACTTTCTTTTTCTTTTTTTTCTTTTTTTTTTTTCCTTATTGGTTTTCTAGCCCTTTCTCTGAGCCAGTCTGCCCTAAAAGTGATTCAGAACTGGAAGTTAAACCTGCTGAGAGCTTGCTCAGATCTGAATCTCACATGGAATGGACATGGGGAGGATTCCCAGAATCAACCAAGGTAAATTTATTTATTGTCTCTAACTTTGTGAACTGAGTTTTAGCATATCTAAAATTCTGTCCTAAGAGAGGATTGGAATCTGCTGTTCTTCAGAATAATTCATCTGAAATAGGAAAGTAGCACCCCCTTGTGGCTGGCAGATAGTCGAATTTGTTGAGTTCAAAAGCTGGTCAGCAAAGTAGTTCCAGAAAACCTAGCAGTAAAAATCTGAAATTCCTGATTTTTTAGTTAGAAAATGAAGCAAGCAACTTTAGAAATTAATTTCCTTTATTTTAGGCTAAGTTCTAGTTCATTCCAGAGGAATTGTAACCTTGATAGAGTAAATTTGATATCTAACATGACAGATGGTGACAGAAGCCCTGGTATGTTCACATTTATGCTTCTTTCTTGCCATGGTTTGGTCAAGTCAGCACTTCCTCTATGCCAGTTTCTTTACTGAACTTCTAAATAAGCTAGTATGAAGCTTCTGTTGCAAGGAACTTTGCTAATACAGTGGGACATGTTTTACATTGCTAAAATACATGTTTAAATTCTCACACAGTTTACTTGTGACCAGGACTTGTACCATGAGTACAAGTTTAATGTTTAGACCAGAATAAAACAAACATGTGAAGTGAAAGGATTGACTTAGAGTTTTGTTTTTCAGATAAGCAAGAAAGAGAAACTGGAACATCCCAGAACAGCTACCATTACTCCATCAGAAAAGACTCATTTTAGGGTCATCCTCAGCTCTGATGAAGTTGAAGATGATGATGATGTGAAAGATTCTGTCTGTACAGTACTGAAACCTGAGCCAAGAACTCATCCTCTGCTTAAGCAGATGGATGTTAAAGATTCTCTTGCTTCTGCAATCATAGAACCACAAGATCCATTGCCATTAGATGCTGATCATCATTCCAGACTGTTGGTGGACCCTTTACCAGAAACAAAGCCAACAGCAAAAACTGACTCTCCTTCAAAAAAGAAAGGTATATAATAAAGCTGTTGATTCTTTTCTTAAGTGTGATCTACCAAATTTGAGGCCATAGTGGAAAAAAGTATAAATGTGCCTTTTCAGTTTTTGCTATTTAAAGTCTTATCTGACTAAAACTATAATTAAACTCTTGGATTTATAAATGCTACAAGTAAGTCTGAATCTTCCACAATTATGTTTGTATTTAATGTGTCTGTATAGCTTCATTTTAGTAATCTTAATTGTTAAAATTAACAGGGGTGCACAAGCGAAGTCATCATCAGGGGCCTGACGATATTTACTTGGAGGACCTAAAGGCTTTGGAACCTGAAGTTGCAGCACTCTACTTTCCCAAAAGGTAATTTTGAATTAAGGTTCTATGGATCTAGGGTTATATTGCAGTTGCACTATGTGAGTTGTTACATGTACGATTTAGGTGTTTAAATACCAGTTCTGATAAAAAGAATTGGAATTCAGGTTTCTAGGCTTTTGTGGAGTAATCAGTACTGATCTCATTGTGAAAATCTGTTTCTGATTTGACAAGAAAGACATTGAAGGAGGTCATTACTGAGAGTTTTCATCTTTGTGGAACCTGTATGTTCTGCAAATATAGAGGGGGGGTAAGTTTAAATGGCACACTCCTTTTGCACTAGTACTCTATTTTGCCATATTGCCAGCTCTAGATAAGCGCACATCAGTGTATTTTTTGCATGTCCTGTACATCCCTTCCAACTTTTTTTTTTAAATATCAAAAAAGACCAACAAAAAAAATCCCACAAGATCTTCATGCAAGGCAGCTCAGTCTCAAAATTCACTCCTGTTTGTTGTGGGTTTGTTTTTTTTAATGAAATCAAAGCATTTTATACTCCTAAAATACTCTCCAAAAGAATACCTGTTTAGGAAGACCTTTGTAAAAATACAGCTTAATGAGGAAGAAGAGTCTATTGGTTTATGTTGAAACTAAAATTGTAAACTTTTCAGTACTTACTGATTACATTACTTGGGATCAAACTAATAACTAATAACCTTAGATGACAATGTGATATTTTTTATTTAAAAGGCCACCTTTCTTTTCTATTGTATTTTCTCCAAACACACAGTGTTCTAAAAACATCAAGCAATGTCCTTTTTCCTTTTATTCTTATTCTACAGCTTTCTGGTAAAGATTGAGGAGCATAGTATTGTTCTGCAAAAATAGAACGTAGAGGATCTTTTCCTCCTTTAAATGCAATTTTGTTGCAGGCAAGAGAAATGCAATTATTTCCCAATTTAGCTGAATGTTAGGAGAACTGGAAACTGTCAATCTGCCAGTATTATGAAGGGTTGAGGAGGTGTGTTTGTGCCTGGTTTTTGTTCGGTTGGTTTTAAATTCATGTTGTAAAGTGATGTCGTACTTAAAAGAAATGCAACAGCAAGATTTTTTTTTTTTGAGTAATCATATAGTGTGTTCTGTAACCTAAAATCTATACATTTTTTTTTTGCAAGTGAAATACTTATGGAAAATGTGGACTTCTTTTCTTTAGTGATTCTGATCCAGGCTTCAGGCAGTGGACGGAGTCAGATACCCTTTCTGGTTCCCAGTCACCCCAATCAGTGGGAAGTGCTGCTGCTGATAGTGGTACAGAGTGCATGTCTGATTCTGCTATGGACTTGCCTGATGTTACACTTTCGCTTTGTGGAGGTCTCAATGAAAATGGAGAGATTTCTAAAGGTATGTGAAAGACTAAAATATATACAGTAATAAAGCTCAGGCAGCTAAACAAATGAAGTGGCTTGAATGCTCCAATTTCCACTTTGCAAAGCTTTGGCTTATTTTTATGCTTATGGTGAGAAAAGGGAATGGGTAATCTTTCATTTTCAGAAATTCTCAAGCATTTGCCAAGCAGAGATAGCAGAATTTAACCTCAAATTAATCCAGAGCACTTGATGTCTCAGAGAAGCTTTCTTTCTCCTTTTTTGCACTACATATTGCATATCTGACCAACCACTCTTGTTTCTGTCTGCAATTACTTGCTTAGTCCTATATCAGTCTTCACAATTCATATTCTTTCCCGTTGCCTGATAATTTTTCTTCTTTTTTTTTTTAAGCTATTAAACAAAACTTTGACTATTGTGTTTGACTATTTTTTCTCCTGCTCTACTTTTCCTTAGATGTTTGTTAACCTTTAGATTTTTACCAGCTGATTCTTCTCTCTTAACGCTCTGGTTAATTTTAATATTGAAGTTGTATGCATTTTTGAGAGAGCTTCTAGGAGCACATAATCTTCATGAACATGTACTGCAATGTTTTTAGTATTACTTTTTTAATGGTCATCCAGTCTCTAATGCATCAAGTGAAATTTAAATGCTTATTAATAAAGGCTCAAAACAGCTCTCTTGGTAACATGGAAGTAATATTGGATTTGATTTGAAAAAAATTATGTCTTCCTTGCAGGGGTCTTACACTAAATCATGAATTTCTGCAAACTTGTATAATCACTAGTCATGAAAATGCTATTAGTAGTCAGTCACTTCCCCCTTTTAGTGTCATATGTAGGCCCCTTACCTGCCATAATAATTTTTAAAGAAAACTTGCTTAGACCAGCATGGCGCTCTTTTTCCAGCCTGCGAACTGAATTAGTTCCTACCTCCTCCTTATCCTCCCTCTTCTAATTTCTAAATTCTTATTACTGTGACTGTTGAAGTGGTACAAGACTTTCCCTGTTACTGAGGAGGCAGTCACAAGACTTGACAGGTAGGCCGTATTAGCATATCTTGAGTGATGTTGCAAGATCAGCAAAGACTCTGAAATGACAGAAAGCATTTTCCTAGATACAAACTAATCAGACATCTTGGGATTTTATATTATTATTTTTAATTAAAATCTGCTTCTATTGCAGAAAAATTCATGGAACATATTATTACTTATCATGAATTTGCTGAAAACCCTGGACTCATAGACAATCCTAATTTGGTAATAAGGATTTATAACAGGTAAACTCTCTATATCATGTAATTAGGTCATAGAAGATCTCATTTAAAATCTACCCTTTAAAGTGAGTGCATTTCTCAGCTTCCATAGCAGTTTGTGTTTTTGATGGATCTGTTTCTCAGTCTCAAAGAGAACGATTTTGAACTGAAGATTTGTATTAAATCTAGCTTGAACTGAAGTGAGATTTTTTTCAGCAATTACCACTGATGTTGAATTGTGTATATTAAAATAACTCTGCTTGCAGAAAACTTTAATATTAGTTGTTGGCAGCAAATATATATTTTCATCAACAAAAGGGCAGTTTGCACACTGATA
The DNA here is from genome assembly GCF_034638445.1 of Ciconia boyciana. NCBI lineage: Eukaryota > Metazoa > Chordata > Aves > Ciconiiformes > Ciconiidae > Ciconia > Ciconia boyciana. The sequence continues at coordinate 54,327,724 of NC_132935.1, read as the reverse complement.
TTTATTGACCTCTAGTCAGGTTTTGTAATATCTTATCAATAACATGTTTTAAAACAGGTATTATAACTGGGCGTTGGCTGCTCCAATGATTCTGAGTTTGCAGGTGTTTCAGAAGAGTTTGCCCAAGGTAAATAGATACATGTATACTTTTTTTTAAAGATTTTGTATGTAGTAACATGTTATCTCTTTATTTAGTTTTTCCATACAAATTAAAAACATGTCTAATTTTTCAGGCTACTGTTGAGTCTTGGGTCAAAGAAAAGATGCCAAAGAAGTCTGGAAGGTGGTGGTTCTGGCGCAAGAGAGAAAGCATGACTAAACAGGTAACTGAGACCTATTTTGACCCCTCCCCCCTTACTTGTTAAAAAGTGAAAAAATTGTAATTTGTCAGAAGTGCCTCAGAACACTGCTCATGTAGCTCTGTGTCACTGATTGCCAGCTGAGAGTTACTCAGTGTTGCAGTAGCTGTAGCTGCTTCTGTATATTTAGTCTTAAATATCACATCTTTATTTGTTGTTACTAGTTGCTTCAACAAAATTTATTGTATTCATCTGTTGCACAATATTCTTTAAATTTTTTCTTCTAAGCCATAAGCAGTTGTCAGAGCTACTCTTCAGTCACTGCAGTATGTTTTAGGAATGTACACACAAATAAGTAAGTAGGTCCTGTGCTGCATAATAGATGTTATGCTGAGACACCCCATTTTAGACTAAAATAAGCTTTCTAGACCTTGAGTATGTGCCTTAAATTATTTTCCAAAAAAAAGTTAATTTTATAAGCTTAGAGGTTGACAGCTCCTTTAATGCTAAACTCATCATGTTAGACTAGTAGTTCTGAACTTCTGGCATGCAGAGTTTTGTTTCCTAAAATAATAAAAAGCTTTCATGGATCATTTATTAATAAGCATCCTTTTGTTAAATAATTTACAGCGATTCTGAGACTTAATATAGTTTATGTACTATATTGATAGCTATTTGCTTAAGTGTGAACTATGAATTCACTTGGATCAGTTTAAAATGCTTAAAATGTCAGTATGTTTTTTATTATCATGTTGCTTTAGATACCAGAAGCAAAAGAGGGGAAAACCGAGACGCAAAGAGCAAATGAACTGCCAGCAACTATAAAAGAGCAAGTTAATAGTAGGTGTGTTCCTGTCTGAAGACTATTTTGTGGACTGAATAGTATCTTTTTTCTTTTTTATTTTTCTTTTTTTTTCTTTTTTTTTCTTTTTTGAATGAAGAATTCAGTAGGAATTTACTGTGGGAAGAAACATTTTCCTCTAAGCTACTGAAGAGAAACCAGATGTGTTTGGCAAACAATTCAGCAAAATAATGTGACAGCAAACATTGTAGGAACTACAAACACACTACAATTATTTCCTAAATCCTATTGTGTTTACTTCTTAAATCGTAACATAACTGACAGAACAACAAAGACATATATGGTAACCTTTATCAATGGGCCACTACTCTGTAAATATAGTGGTATTGTTTCTGAGATATTTTTTGCCTTTTTTTTGTTTTGGTAAAAGCCTAATATTGTATTAAAAATTTAAACCATATGCAATTTTTTGTAACATTAAATAATTGAAACAATAAAATAACATTAATTACAGTGCACAAGTTGCCCAGGATTGTGGTTGAAAACTAGCAATATTTAGCACAAAACTGTCCCAGTCTAGATAATTTATTATGCATATTCATATTCTCCCATGATTTTACAAAGATACCTGTAAATGTTGTTGGTGTCTTAAAGATTTAAGAAACTAAATATGTCGTGATTGAATACTTCAGAGAAATTAACTGCTGCTTTTAATCTTGAAATCTGTAATCAGCAGAGAAATAAGTCTGTGAATAACCTTAAAAGGTGAGCTACTCCACTGACTTATCACTCACAGTTTAAATTATATAGTAGCTGTGGCAGCTTTTTTAAAAAACAAAACCTGTTACTCATTCAGTATCCCTTTTCATCTGCAGTTTACCTAACTCATCAACAACAGTATTAGTGATCACTTGACACTGTGTCTTTACTAAACTCATCACGCGTGGAGCCAGCTAGTGATAGTAATATTTAGAGCTCCACCAATACTAGCATGATTACAAGTCTTATTTGCTTATTGGCATATACTAGCTTTATCTGGTTATTCACTAGACCATGGACTTTATTAATCTGTGCTATCAGGCTAGTAGCAAATCCTCAACATAAGCAGAAATTACTCTTGCCTTAGACTCTTACACCGGTAAAGAAGGATTTTCTGTAGCTTACATTTATTCTGGTTGATGTCATGTTAGACCTCCAGAAGATGATTCTTCTAGTGATGAAGCATCACAGGAGTTGAAGGAATCCCTGAAAATAGATTCTGCCCCAGTAGAGCATCCAACCCATGGCAACACTACATCTTATAAGAAGTCACTTAGACTGTCTTCGGACCAAATAGTGAGTGGCATGCCTTTCTTGTACATAGGATGCTTCATAATTCCACTCTGATTCTAAAAGTTGGACTTTTTCTGCTTTTTAGAAATGACATATAAGTACATTTCACAAAGTAAAAAATGATCTTCAGGTTACTTTTCTAGCAGTAGAAAAAAGGAATGGGGAAATTTAAAATTTAAAAAGGAATTTAAAGTATTTTCCAGTGCTAGTGTGGGCAGCTGCAGGGAATTTTTGATTTTTTTTTTTCCTGTTGTGTGTTTTAAGAATCTGCGTTTGAATTAAAAACCCAATAACTTCTTACAAAGTTCTATAATTAAACTTCTATATTAAGATGTTGCCAAAAAAGTGACATTGTTGGCTTCTGCAGTTTGGATATCCTGGGATCTTAACAGTCTAATAATGTACATTTAAATTGGTATGCAGTTTATTCATTGCAATGTAACTTACAAGTTAGTTCTGCTACTGTCTAAATATATGATCTTCATCAGAGAAGAATTTTGAGGAAAGCATCCACTAAGTAGAAAATACTATTACATACTATAGCAAACTGGGAGTTCCATTTGATAGTACTGTAAGTGTACCGTGTAAATAGCAAGAATTAAAGTACCAGAGAGTCAAGTATCTTTCATTACTACTGCAGTCAGTGCTGCTGCAAGCAGATGTAGGAGCTATGGGCAAATACATATACCCAGACTACAAAACAGACTTACCAGCAAAACTGTGCCAGTGTTAAACCATGGTTCACTTCTTGATGAGGTAATCAAAGTAGATGAGGAAGAATATACAAGCCATTTTCTGTAGCTCATTTATGATTCTAAAAATTTTATAGTGAGGACAACTTATATTTTAAATTATTTTGATTTATTCTAAAGGCAAAGTTGAAGCTTAGAGATGGCCCTAATGATGTTGTATTTAGTATTACAACCCAGTATCAAGGCACTTGCCGTTGTGCGGGAACAATATATCTCTGGAACTGGAATGATAAAATCATCATATCAGACATTGATGGAACAATAACCAAGTAAGTATAACTTTTTTTTTGTTTTCTTTGATATTTTTACCTTGCTTTATTGATCCTGTCCTGCTTTTCAAAATAAGATAAAGAAACTTGATTTAAGAAGACTATTAAAGGATGTTCATTAACAGTCATGAAAAACACTTGTTGCTTTGATTTCAATTTGTACTTGCATTTACAGCATACTAGAAAATGTCTTTTAAAGGAATAATGCAAGGGTGATAATGTTTACCATATGACTATTGCCCTTTCAGTTAGACTTCTCCAGGTTTAGCAGCCATAGTTTAATTTGGAAACTGACTTATGCTGTATGGCCCCACTAATTGCTCTGTCTGGAGTAGTTACTAATTCTCTTTTGAAATGGTTAGGACCTTCTGCAGAGCTATTTCTGCAAATACTCATTATAAATTGTGTATTCATTAGTGGTTGTCTTTAACAAAACTCATATACTTAGTATCAGCTATCTCTGATTTTACTTTTAGGTCTGATGCTTTAGGACAGATCCTCCCCCAGCTTGGCAAGGACTGGACTCACCAGGGCATTGCAAAACTCTATCATTCCATAAATGAGTGAGTATGTAATCTATGAAGCAATTAGGGTTTTCTGGAATTTGGGAATTAATGGGCAGGTAATTGGATTGTTGTTAATAATTATGCAATCTGTTACAACTTGTTGGTCTAAATGTTGGGAAGTGAGCTACTTCTGTCATTCACAAACAAAACTAAGTTTTTTCCCCAGATGTATACTTTTACAGGAATGGAAGCCACCACTTTTACTAGTTCCCTTCTCAAATGTTTGATTTTGCATTTTAGTTCTTAAAAACTGTGTGTAATATTGTCGTGACTACAAAAGAGACCCATAATAGCAATAATTTCTCAAACAGTCATCCATATGTCTGTTTCGACCAAGTAAGGTTGATCACAAAGCCTGTTACAAACATGGTACAGTGTAAGTTCAAACCTAAATAGTGTCCTTCCAATGCATAAATATTTTGTGTTTCAATGTGTTTGCTACCAAACTCAAGTGAATGCTCTCTAGGATAGATTTCATGTTCTGAAACAAGCCAAATTAACAACTTGCTACTGCCAAAGTTTTCTGTCACTTTGTTGTGCTTCTGATATAAGCCAGTGCAGTTCTGTAAAACAGTAGAAAAGTAATTCAGCAAAACGATAACTTCCCGTTCCCCTCTGTGGGTTAGTCAACTGCACATGCTCACCTTGTGATCTGCAAGAACCTGCAGAGGCAGCCCATGTGACTACAGGAGGGGAGGAAGGAGAGGAAAGATTACTTCCCCCTTGCAGCAGTGATGAGGTGTTAGCTTAGTTCAAAAGTGTTGTGAACCATACCCTTATAAATGTACTGTTCATCTAAGAGGTGTATAGTCTTATAATATTTATGTCCAGTAACTTAGGGTGGAATAAACCTACATTTTTCCTCCCCTTTCAGATTTGGTCCTTTGTTTAGCAAACTATTTTTCAAAAATATAGTGATGCCAGAAATAATACTTGCAACTGAGGATCAAAAGATGATCAACAGTTAAATACTTCATGATCCACTTAAAATAATCAGCTTTTATCTTTGTTTTTAAGTTTAGTAGTCTTTCTTCCCCAAAAATATTTGGGGTCTTAGAATCTTTTGTTGACCTTTGTTCTGTTACGTAGAGCTAAATTTCATCTCTGGCCCCTTGCAGTCCATGGGAGATACAAAACAAAGTTTAAGTTATTCAGTGCATAATAGAAGAGTAGTTTTGGAATTATTTGCCGATTGAATCAGGTCTTTGAAAATACACATAAACACTCAAGCCTTTTGTGCATGCAGTAACTGTACAAATCTGTATAACAGATGAACATACAAAGTCTGCAGGAAAAATTCAGGGGCTTGATGAATGCCTCTTATTATCAGTCCTTCACTCTGTGCTGCAAATTCTGTCAACAACCTGAAAAAATCCAACAACCAAGAGAGGAGATCTGGCATCCAATATTATGTGATTCAGATAATTTAAATAATTGCTATCATCCTACAGCTGGGCTGAAAGAAGTTGGATAAAACCAATGTGGCACTTATTAAAACACAGTCTAGTCCATCTAATTGTGTAATCTGAGTATTACCATCCCTGTTCTTTTTGCGCTTCCTGTTTCTCAGTTTTGATTGAGTCATGTATTTAAACTATTATATGCCTTGCAGATTTTTTAACAGTGGAACAGTCTTCCTTGCATGCAGAGCACTCCAACAAGTCAATACCTAAACTGGTGCCTCTGGACATTGCTATAACCATATACTTATGTTTGCAAAGAAACTCTTCAGCAGGAATATGAACTAAGTTGATAATTCTTTTCCAGAAATGGCTACAAGTTTCTGTACTGTTCCGCCCGTGCCATTGGGATGGCAGATATGACCAGAGGATACCTACACTGGGTGAATGACAAAGGAACGATTCTCCCCAGGGGCCCTCTCATGTTGTCCCCCAGCAGTTTGTTTTCTGCCTTTCATAGGTAAGCATGTGGGATTTCATACATCCATTCCCTCCCCATCTCAGAGAAAATAACAGATTAAAAAGATTTGGCATGCTGACCATTACAGCTGTAACCAAACGTTCCACTCTATGCTAGATTTGCTACTGAGACGATGTCTGTCTAGTGATCATTTATAAGCTATTTGTTTTGTCTGAATTTCACTTGTAGTATACTTCTGTTTCTGTGGGCATGTTAGAAGTGGCTGCAAACCACAAAATATCAGTCGTAGAGCAGCTCATTTTCCCTTTTCTTCATTCCTCTAGGCCATGACTGATTACTATTAGGTTCTGGTTATATCAGTACAATTTTGTCTTTTCAAGTATAGCTGCAGGGATTGTAGTGCAGTGCTGCTACGCAAGATAGAGGGGAAATAAAAAAAAGCTGGGGAATATAGACTGTCATACTAAATAATCTCACGATATTGGGAGTGCTCCATATATGACTACTTAAAAAGCAATAAGGAGCTTAGCTATGGTTCAACTCAGTTGATCTTTTGAACCAGCTATAGTCTGCCTGTTCTTGATGGGAAGAGCTAATAGTGGAAAAGTCTTTTGGGTTTTGCTTGCTTTTTAGTAAAAACAACTGATTCATAGCTAGCAATGACAGCAACTTCCATTAAAGTCAGCAACGGGCCTTCTGCACTCTTGTCAGAGACAGGAGTTGTAACAAGCTCATGTGTACTTGGTTAGGTCTTCTGATTCAGGTGGTCATCTACAATAAAAGCAGTTCACAACTGCATTCACAACTGGGAATTTCATCCCATTTACTTAGCCTAGGCACAGGTTATTCACCTTTTTTTTTACTATGGATGTTGGAAAACAGTGAATGTTTTATTGTTTTATTGTATCCTGTATCATTCTTGGAAAAATACTGACCAATGTCTATATAACTACCAACGCTAGCAACAGGTAGCAATGAGAATATAAATATCAGATAAATGGGGGAAGGACGATACCCTCTATCTAATCATGGTTTAGAATTTGACTGTTGAAATTTTATTTTAGGGAAGTAATAGAAAAGAAGCCTGAAAAGTTCAAAATCGAATGTTTGAATGATATCAAGAATTTGTTTGCTCCCAGTAAACAGCCTTTCTATGCTGCTTTTGGAAACAGGCCCAATGTAAGTCTGCCCCTTTCTAATTGAAGGGTTAAAATGCATGAAGTACTTCGGAAACAAAAGAAATCGGCTTTTCTTTTTGTGTCTATTTAAATTTGAATAAGGAAATGGGACACTGGTGCTTTGAGGGGTTTGGTCAGGAAAACCCACGTGCAGATACCTTAAATAAAAGCTGCTAGAACTGCTTATAAGAGAAAGGTTACACAGATGTGTTAGTATTCTCAGGTTATTATTAAATATGTGCCACCTTTTCATATTCTTTTTCAGCATTTTTGACAGGTTTATAACCTAAGGGTATTAATTCAGTACTCCTCAGTCTTGAATCCTTTTTCCTATCATATGGGTCCTGTATTTTCTCTGCAGATCAATGCTATCGTAATTGAGCTAGAGAGAGAGAAAGAGGGTATTCTAAGAGGAATATTGTCACAAGGAATGGTATTGTGTGGTATAGATTTTGTGCGTGTTTGTGGTCCCAGGCTTGGGAACAGGAATTAAGGGGTTGGGGGCAGGGGGAATATTTTGTTATGGCGTATATATGTTTTTTGGGGGGTCCTTTTTGTTTTGGTTTTTTGGCTCTTGTTTAGGGGGGGCTTTTTTTAAGGGGCAGTTTTACTGTACCCTTTTTGGATCAGCTTTTCTCACTCCTTCAAGGAATTGTTTGTTGTATCACATTCAATAAGGAAATGTTGATGCATGTGCTTTTGTTCATGCTTTTTGCAGGATGTATATGCCTACATGCAAGTGGGAGTTCCAGACTGCAGAATATTTACTGTGAATCCAAAGGGTGAACTAATCCAAGAACGGACTAAGGGAAACAAATCTTCGTAAGATCATTTTTGTTATTTCAGCTAAATAAAGTATTTAGGAATGAGATTACAAAATAATTGCAATTGTGACTATGATTCAATCTCCTATTACATACAACATGTGAAAATCTTATTTGCCAGAGACTTACAACTTTGGATACTTAATGGATACTTACTTTTAAAATTTTCAAAAAGAAAAGTAAACTGGCAAAATAAAATTGAAAATTGCTTCTGCAGTAGTGTTGCCTTATTTGACTATAGCTTTCTGGTCTGGACTTCTAAAGCTCCTTTTTGGCTACAGTTGAACAGTGACTAGACTGTTAAATAATGGTCTTTCTTCTTTTTTAATATAGGTATTACAGGCTAAGTGAGCTTGTGGAGCATGTGTTCCCATTGCTTAATAAAGAACAGAGTTCTGCATTTCCGTGCCCAGAATTCAGCTCCTTTTGCTATTGGAGAGGGCCTCTTCCTGACCTTAACATGGACGACCTGGCCTGAAAAATACTTCTCACCTAGAAATGGAATTTCATATTCAGCTACTCAACTTCAGTTTAAATGTGAAGAACTTTCTTAACGAAGATGCTAATTTATATACTGGTACCATAAGTCTTACTAAAGAAATCACTTTAATTCCGTTGGTTTAAAACAAAGAAAATGCAAAGCTACTGTCTATTTTTTTTGTGTGGGGTTTGTTTTTCTTGTTTGTTTGTTTGTTTCTTTATCGCTTGTCTTTATATACCTGTTCTAAGGCACTTGAGATTGGCCTGTCATTGATGGTCATGGTACCCAAGTGCTTCAGGGCAACTAAATGCTGAGGTAAACTATGACTTTGCATTTTCATCAATACAGACCTTATTGTAAACATAGGTTTTTTTGTATTAGTCTTAATAGTATATTTTCTAAAATGAAGCCAAAAAGTGTATGGAAACTGCCAAATAGAATGTCAGACCTATTAATAAAAAACATGGTCTAATGTTCAGATGGGCAATTAGGCCATTTTTGAAAGGAGCCAGAACCTAAGACCAATGTGCTCTTTCTCAGCTAAAATACAGATAATGTGTAGACGTTACTAGCCTGACAGACTCTGAAGACATAAAATTCCTCTTTAAATGTAAATATGCCTTTTGTCACATGTACAAGACTGTGCTTGTACAATTCACGCTCAAACTGACTCTGCTTAATTACTTTTTTTACATGCAATGCTTAAATTATTTCATGAGCTTGTTAAAATGAAAGTTGTCTTCAGATACTTGTATGGCTTTTGTTGTTTTCAGGCTGCACTATGTCATGTTAAATTTCCATCAAGAAACATCTTGAACATTTCTGTAAGAGTTGGGGAGCTGGCATTTTTATTTCCTTTTTCAACACAGAGATGATGCATATATGTGTGTGTGCTGTGTAGGCCAGTAAAACGTATGTACAGATTATATTCAGGGAATTGTAATACTAAAAAAATTACATATTTAATTTTTTAATTGTCTACTGCAGGTCTTTCCAGAATTCTGTATTGCAGGTTTTCAGTAGCTGGAAGGAAATGCAGCTAAATAGCGAGGTTCCAGGTATGAGGATGGTTAAATGCTGCAGAGCAGAAGAAAACCTTTTTTTTTTCTTTTTTTTTTCCTTTTTTTTAACTTTTGGGTTATTCATAAACATCATGCTGGTCATTCCTCAGGTTCAGATCAGAGCCTGTGAACAATTTGCATTCCAAGTCTAGTGTTTATCAGCTGTAAAAGCAGATAATATTTCTCTCTCCAAAAATACTTGAAGGCAAAGGTAGTTCTGCTTTTTAAGTGGAGTTAGTGCATTTAACCTCCTCGGGACAAATCTATGGTGATAATGTAGGATTCCACCAGCCCAGAGGTCTTAAGGACTACAGTCATTTAAACATCAGTCCTGGGCTTTCTCGGTGCACAGTCTTTCCTGTCACTCCTTAAGCAAGTTCCTAGGGCCATGCATTAAAGATCTTTCCAGGGGCAACATCCAAAATTTCCACCAGGCTCTGGGGCAAGTTCTCCCCCGTACACAGCCTCAGTGGGAGCAGGGGTGTGTGCAGGGAAGTGTGAGTGATCTTTAGAAGGCGTGTGTATAGCTACCTGCTGTGGTGCCTGCACCAGGGCTGCTCTTCTCAGGAACAGCTTGGGCAGGCCCTCCTGCTTCAGCTTACTTGGACTGAATGTAGGAAAGGAGCGCTCTTTGTTTCACTACCTGCAAAAGAGTACATTTGGAGGATTTTATCCCCCCCCCACCCCCCCCTGGAATATTTTTCTTTATCAGTCTGGGTAGTCTTAACCCACAGTTCTGATGTAACACCAGCTAACGCTAGGCAATTGGTGAACTGCTTGGGGGGGATAATTTTTAGATCACTATATAAAGGAAATTACTTTTTTTTTCTTTATAAAACTCTAGTGTACTCCTGTGTCTATAAAACATTAACTAAAGAGTGGGGGCAAGCAAAATCAACATGAACCTCTCTTTCAAAGCAGGAGTAAGTGGGAAAGAAAACGTACCTATCTGTCACGGTATGCCATGCATATAAGTGAATTGAAAGGCACCCTTGTTCTTGTACAGTGAGAACAATACTTTCTGTGACTGTTTCAGCAAAGTCTTGGTCCTGTCACCAGTCTACTCCGTGTTTAAGTGGATTTCACAGGATTCAACTGAAAGGATATTTTGCTTTTACTGGGCGTTTTTTGTTTTGTTTTTTTTTTTACTGTCAGAAGCTTACAAACATCATTCCATGTATTTTTTTTTCCTTTTTCTTACCTTTTATTCCATAGATTTCATTAGAAACTGAAATTTTTGTGATCACCAAGTGCTTTGAATATCAATGGGATTTGAGCTCTTAAGTTACTGAAATACTTTAAAATAAGTAAGAATCCAACATAATATTTTAATTACAAGATGAAATATTCTATCTAAAGATTCTATTTTACATAAACGGAGTGAAGCTGCCTCTCCTAAAACAGCCCTTTGTGGATGTCAAAATTTTCTTTACCATGCTTAACTTATTCTTGGTGGCTCTGGTATTACACAGGTTTTCTGAAAATGAAAGGACTTCATGAAACTGGGATGGGTTTCCAAATGGGACAAATTGTTACCAAGGTTTGGTTGTATCTCTCTTGGTTGATTTTTTTTTTTTTACTTGGTTAATTTTTTTCTCTTCACTTTAGTTCCATTCATCTTTTCAGATTGTCATAAGCTGTGGATTTTAAGATGGGGACTTGAGTAAACGAGCAGTGTGGAAAAATAGTATCAAGTGTATCTCCAAATGCATATAATTCAAGCTGGTATGAAGATGGGGGTTGTGTGGTTGTACAGAGCTCCTCATTCTGCTAACCTGTTGTTTTGCATTATAGGGATATCCAAAAAGTTGCTTAGTTAAAAATTTTGCTCTTTTGCTCTGTAACAGCTATAGTTTTGATCTTTGTTTTTTGATAAAATGTAAAAGTGTTCTTGAGTATTTCTGGTATGAGTAGGGAAGGGTTTTTGTTTTGTTTTGTTTTTCTAAATCTGGCTTGTATTTGAAGCTTTTCAGATTGTTTGTTAACCCTGTTTAGGGACAGAACATGGGGGCACTGTACCTGTCATTGCATACCTATGTAATTTGGACTGCTGGGCACTTTACTGATTCTAGAAAAGACATCTCATTACTATTAAACTGTGGGCTTGTGCTGCAATATTAATATGAAGTGTGGTAAATAAGAATTATGCGTTAGCCTGCCCTTTGTTACCTTAGTCGAGAGAAGTGGCCTGAAACTAATGTTTGAAAACAAGTTGTGCTATACTTACTTAAAATTAGCGCAAGCTAAATCATTCTTTCTGTGAAAGAGGAACTTCTAAGTGTGTACGTCTGTAGGCGCATGCACACCCCTGTTAAGACTGTGTTGTTGAAGATGCAGATCCTCTTAGCATTGGAACCATGTCAAAGGCTGAGTCAATGATACTTATCTGGGAATAAATAAGGAACATTGCAATTCAAAACTTGTTAGTGACTTGGACATTACCCATTTCTATAATGATTTAAAGATCAGTAACTTCAGTGGTACACACTTCTGGATTTTATTTTATTTTTTTTTTACTGTATCAAGCATGTTTGTACTTCAAAAGGTTGGGCTCTCATCCCTAACAGTACACAATTGCATGTGCAATCTTGGCTCGTGTATCCTTAGCTTCCTGTCATCAGTATATTCCTTCTAAAACTTTTTTTTTTTCAGATGGAAAAGTTTTAACGCTTGTGTCAACTCCGTTATGGAACTTCTGAAGCAAACTCTGAATCCGCTTATGGTAAAGACAAAAGAGATGAGATTTCATGTTAATATTTCATACAAGTCTTCTAGAAAATTCCATCGTATGAATGAGAGTTGTTCAAATGACTGTAATGCAAATTCATAATGAAACATCAAAAATACATAGTGAATTTGAGATGCCTTTAAAGCGTCACTTTTGCCTGAAGAAGTTTTAGTTTCCAAAGTTAAATTCTGCTGAATAGAATGGAATTGTTTTGGATTTTTTTACAGTGTTAATTACTTCCAGATGAAAGTCAAAACGTTGGTTTATTTTGAGGGTCGGGAAACTCTCCTCAATCATTTGTTTCATTTTTATGTTGAAGATGTGGAATACTTGATTGTTAAGCAACCCAATCACTAATAAGGTAGTGTGTTTAAAATTGTCAAATCTGTGATCATACCAATACAGTGTTTTTTGTTAAGACTGGACTATCTTGGGTACAGTAACCCACACTTCAGTGCAATGTTTATTGATGTTCAGAACAATGTTATCACAATAAACAAACTTAAACTAAAATTATTCTTCACTCTGTACTTGAGAATTCCATTCTCGTATTGCTAATTTAGTAAATATGGGGTTATTTAAATGGTATTCATATTTTACATGGAATTCAAGTTGCTCTTCTAAGGACTGCGATACATTTGCTTTCTCTCACACTCAGTTTACTTTTTCCAGAGTATTTATACAACTGATAATGTAAGTTTGATGACAGCAATTATTTATGTGCCAGTATCCATATGGGGTTATAACTAATGAAAAGCAAACATGCATTAATAATATAATCAGGTAACAGATGCATGTATCGGGAATACACAAGCTGCCTTGAAGAAAATCTTGCAACCGCACAGTTTGAGCTCTTGTAAATCTGCCCTAATTTGGAGTTTTATCCTAATTCTATCGAAGTTTACTTTTTCCTTTCAAGTATTGTCTTCCACGACAGTTGTTAAATTGCTTGAGGCAATTATTGTGAGAGCATCTTGAAAAAAGCGCCTCAAGCTTTCAGTAGAAACTTACTCTTCCTACTCTCTTGCTGGTGTTCGTAAATGCAACAAACTAGCAGCCTACCTTAGAAAATCCAACCGTTTCAGTCACACATAAAAGTATGATAGATCTGCATGAAAGTGTAAACTATGTTGTGCCTTCTGATCCTTCTGCAGTGTGTGTCGTGTTGCCGCAGCAGCAGACTCCATTTCTGTTGGGTTTCCCCTGTAAGCCTGCTCGCACGCTGCACCCTTCTCTTCACACCTAGGGCACTTTGCTCTTCACACCACACTCTCTTCACCGCCTGTCTTTCACACCTAGGTCTCAGTACTTGTTTGTCATGTGCAGTGCGCAACTATGCCAGCGCAAGCAATACACAGGTGACGTTGTCCTATGTACGCCAAATGTTTAGATTTGTTGCAAAAACATTTCTGAGCGGGCGTTGTTTCTCCTGTGTACATCTTATCCTAATGGACTCCTAATGGAGTAATCTTGTTCTTGGTGGATGATTTTTCTGTCTTGGATGTTAAGAATAGAATCATAGAATCACAGTTTCCAAGAATGGGTACTTTGTGTGTGTGCAGGGCACCGTTTCTAGAGTTAGGTCATGCAGGTGGTACCCGAGGGCCCCGGGAGGCTGCGTGCACAGACCTGCACCATGTTGGTTGGGAAGTACGTGTGCGCTCCCACTTGGTGCAGTTGCTGGCCGAGCTCCCGGACCAGTGGAGAGCTGAGCTGTGACGGAGCTGGCTGCTCAGAAGGGTTTTCTGGGCAGATCCCCTGCATGCTGCATGGGAGGATGGGGACGGTTCAGAGCTTCTGGAGGTTTCAGTGTTGGACACAGCAAGGGCTTGTCAGGGTCTTCTGTCTGGCAGGGGCAGCCACTTCTGTGCAACATGTTTTCTAAGCATGATGATACCCGCCGCTCTTCCTCCTCTCCCCTTGCCTTAGACAAATGAATCAAACCCACAGTGATGTTTCTGTCCCATATCGGAGATGCCCAAGACCCCTCTAATCGTGCAGGGGGCTGTAGCAAAGAATAGCGGAAAGACTCTAGCACTATAACCCTGTGCGGTATTTTTCTTCGTGGCCGAAGTGGTTGCCAGCCCGGCCTGAGGCCCCAGGCTGGCGTGCGGTGAGAGGGCCTCCCAGCCAAACAGCCGTGGCAGCAGCGTGGCTCAGTGGGAGAACAGATGTTGAGCTGCATAAGAGTGAGGGCTTGCATTAAAGGCTTTCGTGTGTAGTGCTTTGAACAGGGCACAATTAACTGTGCATTGGGATAATTACAAGCAATGCTAAGCCACCTCCTCAAGAGTGCTACACAAGCCTTTGCTTGTAAGGAAGTATGTCAGGTGATAGATACAGTTTTGACTAAACATTCATCTTTAGTCTGAATTAATCTGAATTCTGCTTTAAAGGACTGGGTAGGTGCTGGTCTCACCCCAGCACTGGGAGCTGGTGCACCTCATGTTTTCTTCCCAGTAATTTCTTTTGTTCCAGTCTTTCCCTGCCTTCTCCTTTTCTTTCTCCTTCCTGCCTCGCTGTTCTCTAAGCTTATGTTCCACACTTCTGATGATACTTCACGTGTACATGTTCTGGTGAGAATAAGCAACATAGCCTAAACTGTTCAGCCTAGAACTGGCTGAACAGCAGGGCTCAAAGGGTTGTAGTGAATGGGGCTATGTCTGGCTGGCGACTGGTCACCAGCGGTGTTCCTCAGGGCTCCATTCTAGGGCCAGTGCTGTTCAATATATTTATCAGCGATCTGGATGCAGGAGTTGAATGCACCATTAGCAAGTTTGCTGATGACACCAAACTGGGTGGTGCTGTTGACTCTTTTGAGGGACAGGAGGCCTTGCAGAGAGATCTGGATAGGCTGGAGCATTGGGCAATGATTAATGGGATGGAATTTAACAAGAACAAATCCTGGATTCTGCACCTAGGACAGAGTAATGCTGGGCACAAGTATAAATGGGGAGGGGAGTGGCTGGAGAGCAGCCCTGCAGAAAGGGATGTGGGGGTGCTGGTCGGCAGCAGGGTCAATGTGAGTCAGCAGTGTGCCCTGGCAGCCAAGGGGGCAAACCGCATCCTGGGGTGCATCAAACACAGCATGACCAGCCGGTCAAAAGAGGGGATTGTCCCGCTGTATTCAGCGTTGGTGCGGCCTCACCGTGAGTACTGTGTGCAGTTCTGGGCCCCACAATTTAAGAAGGATGCAAAGGTCCTTGAATGCGTCCAGAGGAGGACAACAAAGCTGGTGCAAGGGCTGGAAGGCATGTCCTGTGAGGAGCGGCGGAGGACTCTGGGCTTGTCTGGTTCGGAGAAGAGGAGGCGGAGGGGCGACCTCATTGCTCTCTACAGCTTCCTGAGGAGGGGATGTGGAGAGGGAGGTGCTGATCTCTTCTCCCTGGTATCCAGTGATAGGGCGTGTGGGAATGGTTCAAAGCTGTGCCAGGGGAAGTTCAGACTGGACATTAGGAAGCATTTCTTTACCAAAAGAGTGGTCAAACCCTGGCACAGGCTTCCTAGAGAGGTGGCGGATGCCCCAAGCCTGTCAGTGTTTAAGAGGCATTTGGACAATGCCCTTAGTAACATGCTTTAACTTTTGGTCAGCCCTGAATTCGTCAGGCGGTTGGACTAGATCATTGTAGGTCCCTTCCACCTGAAATAATACTCTAGTCTAGTCTATTCGCCAGGAATCAGGGCACTGAATGAGCAACTAAGACAGGTAAGAACTGTGTTGGCACAACTTCTGTGTACCACAAAGCTTATCTAACAGTGCTTGACACTGAATAAACACTTAAAATATACTTGCAAGCTTGACTGAGAAGCCAGAAACTGCAGTTTTAAAGGTGGTGGAGGAGAAAGCAAAAATTTTTACTTACAGTGCTGTTGTGTTCACTGGAAAGCGAAAGAGCACCAAGACATCACACAACAGGTAGGCTTTATTTGGACATATCTGCAGTCGTTTTCCATCACAGAGTTTTCTTCATGTTCCTGGATATTACACGCTCTCTATACATGAATATATGTATACACATGCACACATAAAGCATACTCTCAAATGCGCTATTCTTTGCTGAAAAATTATAGTAGTGTTCCTTTTTCACAATCAAGATAGCAAAATGGATAAATGCCAAAACCTGCTTATGTAGTAACATGTTACAAGATGTTCTTTTAAGTCTCCCATATACAAAGAATTGGCAGAGCTGTTCTTCTGCATCTTGTCTCAAGTCTGCAGGGTATGTTGCAAGAGGGTTGGTGCTGGCTCAAGTGCAAGTCTGTCTTGTGATGACAAGACACAGCCCCCAGGTATTCCTGGCAACTTGACAATGTGAACTCTGTGCCATGATCTGGGAGCAACTAGCAGCCAAAGCGTACCTGCTGATCAAGTCTCAGTGGAGTATATATTCCTCCCGTCTCCAAGCCGAGACTGTAAATGCATTTGTGGTTTTGGTGAAACAGATCCACTACTGTGCCGTAACATAAGGACTGACTTACTCAGCAGATAAAACTCACTTCCAAATGCATGATGTATCCTCAGGAAACAATTCAATCCTGCTTTGAATCTCCTGGTTGCAGTTGGGGAGCCCTTTACCTTGCATTCCCAGCATGTTTCAAAGCTGCATGGGGTGGTGAGGGGCATTTTGTTTCAAGTTGTCTTCCTATGCCTTCCACTTACAGCTCACTCTCTTTCCTTGACTATTTGTAGTTTTTCTTGAATGGCTGGTTGGCTTCACCAAAGCTCACTAGAGTCTCTCAGTGAAACTGCACAAAGTTGCTGCAAGTAACCTGGGGCACATTGAAAGGATACATGGTGGAATACCGCAGAAAAATCCTCATTGCTTTGAGTGGTCAGTACAGAAATGCCTCCGCTGTCTCCAAAGTCTTAATAGCAAATTAAAATAATGAGGTAGTTTTTCACATTTTGTGGTGAAAATTGGCATTCCTGCTTTGCTCCAAGCTTTCCTGGGGATATGACTGATATATATGTTGCCTTGTTGCCTTTCCCCATATCTACTCTAGGATACACTTTCCATGCTTGGCCAGAGTCTCTCTGGCTGTCACCATGCCCACTTGTCTTCAGAGGTTCTGCTGCTAATGACCTGGCTATGGGAATTTACCTGTCTCACAAGTGATGCTGTCTTGGGGACTCTGCTGGTTTTGATATTTGGACAGTCCCTGAGAAACCATCTTGCCTTGTGCCTGGCTAAGGAGCTGTCAGACACACGTCTGTACAGCTTTACCTGGTATTGTTTGGTTTTCTTCCTGTTTTGATGTGAAATGGGAGCAGCTGGCACAACAGATACTGTTTTGCCCAAGAATCTCGCAATCCTCATACACTGCATTACAAAGCTACCTACAAAGCAGATCTAAAAGGCAGCACTGTGTGTTTATGAAACAGGCAGCATATCTGCCTTAGAGCTCCCACTTACAGGATTTTTTTTTTAAGGCTTTCTTGGTTAACAGATGCTTCCTATTTGAGTTGGTGGATGCTCTTGGATGTGGTAGTCAAATCATGAACCCACAGTGTGAAACATTCCTTTCAGTGCAGGTTATTTCCTTGTTCTGTTGCTGACTTTCACCGAAGATGTAAATGCTCCATCAGTGTGTTCAGGGTATTCTGGAGCAGGGCTCTTGCTCCTTCCCTTGAAGCTGGGCTGTTCTGTATGGAGCAAACCCTCAGCGGGCCCATGAATGTGTCTGTGCTTCAGTCTCTTCCAGCTGCTGCTTTAGTGAATGTTTCATCCAGGCACTCACTGGATCTGACACTGGAACTCAGGTTCTCCCCTCCCTGCTATTCAGGGGCTACAGCAACAGCATTGTGGTCTTCCCAGCTGGGTGAACATTCCACCTTGCAAGCTCCAGGAAAACCACCTCATCAGGAGGAACTGAGCCACCTACCCTGATTACAACAACTACCAAGGAAGTGGTAATTAAGGTTCAAGTCTCCCTCAACAAAGGGAGGAATGTAAGACAGAGGTTCCTTGCCAAAGGTCATAGCTTTAGCCACCGCGCTGGTAGAGATGGTGGATGGGAAACTATCCCTGAAAGCTCTAAAAGGTGTCCTCAAAAAACACTGCTGAGATTGGGCCCTGCTGTCCCATAGTTTAGGGAATGCTTTACACCTGTGTACAAATACTGGTTATGCTGCATTATGAGGGCTCAAACAATCTCAGCATTGGCAGCAGCGGATCCTGGGTACAAGGAGAAACTTTCTGGTAGAAGACAGCCCTATCCCATTAGCGGAACTGGGCTTGTGAAGATTTGTGGGTTGGGTTTAGAAATCTACTGGAGCAGTTAGGTAAGGATTGGATGATATAACTTTTGCAACTCTAGCACTAAACTTGCACGGCTGATTCTTAAAAATGTCTCACTTGCAGGGGGAAAAAAAACCCAAACAGTTGTGTTTGCCAGCTAGGTGTCCCTAAGCACTCAGCTCATGTTGTTTGTTTCCATGAGTCATTTTTAGAACAGGCAACAACAATCTAACAACTCTTGAGTCACACATAGTCTGGAGCCAACTTCTTAGAGAACACAGCTTTCTTGAGGAGAGTGAAAAATATCCTAAAAGTGCCTCTCCAGCTTTCATACATAACAAGAAATTATGTTTTAAAAAAAAACAACTGGTTGATGTAATTGGCTTTTGAAAACACAGAAAACAATCTTTCCTGTCTGTCCCTTCAATTTTGAGACATAGAAAGGCATGGGACAGCAAGGGGCTGTTGATTTAGGACAAAAGAAAACCAAGCCCCCCTTGAACAAGCATGCGGTTGCTAACGGCATGCTAATGCCTCACGCTCCAGCACAGGTCAAGACAAATGTGCAGGGAAAGGAGCAGGGGGTGGCTCCCTTTATCAAGCTGTGAAATGCAAGTCCACCGTACATCTTCGGCTACTGACTAACAGCTGCTCTTACAGAAACAGCCTTCCTGCTACAAAATACATCCAGTCCTAGCTTCTGCCTATCAGTAACACCGTCTTTTCTGAAAGTCAGGTGCCAAGAGATCTTCCTAAACCAGGTGCTTTAAAACTCCACTCGCGACGTCCTTCCGGTGCTCACAGCTCCCCCAGCGCAATCCTAGCTGCACAGGGACTGACTTGGAGTTCCTCTCTGGAGAGGAACCTTTTTCTGCCTGCTTTTCTCAAAAGCAGCTCAACTTCCAGGATGTGACAGTTTGCTGTGGGAAGGCCCCATCTCATCACCTGGAAACAGCATTATGAGGGAGTATTTATTCCAAAACTAAGCAACAAAGGCGTAAATCTTCATCTGACCTCCTCAGGGAGGGCTTCAGCTAAACATACTGTGCTGCTCACAGCACGGGGAGTTCTTCCTTCACCTAAAGGAATTGTTTGGTCTGAGGCTATAAACAGCTGTTCTGGATTTGTAAGAAGGAAAATATACTACACAAACCACTATGATTAATACAACTCTATGCAGCATGAATAGACTATTAAAAAGATCAGTTTATAGAAGAATATATAGGTGACAGCTGAATAGTCCTGCTCTCAGTAAAAAATGGCTGGATTTTTTTCAGCCATGAAAGAGATCAAAATGCTAACTTGAAAGAGCCAAAAGGTAATTTTTGTTACCTCCACTGAGAAGTGGCTAGTATGAGAAATAAAATACTGTTGCCCCAAACGTGTTTATCTGTTTAAGCTAAGAAAGTTGCTTCATCCATATAAACAGATGCTGAACATTAAAACAAACCTCACTCAAAAGCACCGATGCAGGAGGCTGTTACAACAAAGACTTAGTGCAATGGTTGGTTTGTGCATTTGAGAGTACTGGCTAATAAGGCTATTTTCCTATACCACCAATTCTCCCTCTGATTTGTCTTCTACAATGCAACAAAGAAGAAAACTTCCTTTTTAATGCAAATACCGTAGGAGTGCCAGAAACAAGCTCTGTAAAACTTCTTAAACTTTTCAAAATTATCATTTTTCTAGCTAAGCACAGATGATTCAGATTTTTCTGATCTGTTTTATTCATTTCAAGCACCCAGCTTTAATCTCAAGAGCATCATGCTTAACTGATTGTCTTTTTTACTGTATCAGTTGAAAATAACTGTTCTAAATCTTTCAGTAGTAGCAGCTGCACCTTACACTCATGTCTGCCCAGTGGAAAGCTGAGGCGAGGTTAAGTTTCTCCCTGCACAACTGCTTCCACTTGACTGGAATGAGTCACTCGTCTCTTAGCACTCTGTTTGGCCCTTAAGGGAAAAAAGAAAACTGATGCAGATAAGTATCGTTTTGCTTTGCACCACCACAGTTAGCAATTGCTTTGAACAAATTGTTTATGCAAATGCACTTGACCCAACATATTATTAAATAACACAAGGACTAAGAAGTCATCAACCACATCCAATACAACCTCACTTTCTTGCCCCTGCCTTACTGAAAACATGAAAATAGCTGACAACTGTAAACTTCAGCGAAGATGTAAACTTCGATACACTAGGGACAATTTGATAAACTAAGGAGAAGACTGCAAAGGCAATTTAATAGGGAATAGCAAGAGCACAGTGGAAAAGTATCTATGGAGAACATACTCGTTAACAGGTGTTCTGCTTGTATGGGTAAACAAGGGCTTGGGAAGGAGTTCATTTAGCTACAGAAACACGTCTTTTGTAGCTACCTCTGGAAACAGGGGACAAGGAAAAGGTCTCAGTATAGACTATAAACCCATCACTGAAATCAAATATATAAACTGAATATATTAAAGCTTTGAATTTTATTACACTTAATTTCTTCTAAATATCTTATCCTTCTCTCCTGTTCAAGGTAAACCTAAACATGAGAAATGGAAGGATAAAGGAGAACTCCACTAAACGTGGAGTACATTTCGTCAGAGTCTGTGTAGGCCAGTTTGCCTCCTGTTACGACGACGTTCACTTCATCTCCTGCTTTGAGGTGAAGAACAAGGTGGAATGTCCCAGGACCACCACAGGTCCGTTTCCCCGAGTAGGGTTTGTGATACTCCAGCAGTTCCCTTCTGTACCCAGCTGTGTGGAGCTGAGCCACGCTTGCGTTGGAGACGGACAGCACTGCTTCTACATACTCATCCCTCTCTGGGGCCAGCACAGCGGTGATCAGGTAGCGCCCTTCATACGGTGATGTGAAAATGCCTGCAGAGAAGAGACAGACTGAGCTTTTCAGAGTTCTTCAAAATGGAGAGACCCGATCGCTCCAAGCACGATGATAAACATAAAGCGACATGGGTTACCTATTGCTACGTACAGGTAACTGTGACAAGGTCAGCCTGGGCAACTGACCAACTGACAGCAGTCATGAAGGCAACGGGTTGCTCCTTTTGTGTGAGCCCACCAGTCCGTCAGGACATAAGCAGATCTTGCCCACATTCAGAAACCTCCTGGCCTAAGCAGCTGCCGTGACTCAGAGCTGGGTGAAGAGGCGAGAAGCACCCACATGCTGTGCAAGTCCCCAGTAGGTTAAGGCATGCCTAACACCCGCAAGTGACATGAAACTGCTTGAGAAGGAGGCAGCCCGCAGGTATGGGTATTGGGGAGGCAGGAGGTATCACCTCCCTCCCTCCCTCCTCTCCCCCGGCTGACCCAGCTGGCTGAGCTGCAGTGAAGCAGGTTAGCAGGGAACCTCACCTCTGCTACCTGGGCTCAGCTGGCCTGAGGCGGGGTGAGGGGCACAACCAGCTGTGCTGGCAGAGCAGAGGTAGCGGTGCGTTGGACCTCAGTATTACTGGGCAGTTGTGGAAAACCAGCAGTGGCAAAGTACATGCCTGTTCACATCCACAGGAAACTTTTACCCTGGTGTGTCTGGTTTAGATGGACTTATTTTGTTTGTTCAATGAGGCAGCAAGGCACACCGAACATTGTTTGATAGCATCGAGCACTGGTAACCCATGCTACTGCCCATCTGGCATCTCTGTGGGTCCATTCTTTGGCTGTTACCTGTATTGGGGTTATAATAGTCCCCGTCATTCACAAGCACTTTGTTAAAGTGAACCACGCCGACATCACTGGAGAAAGGCTTCTGCGTGAGCCCAGCAGAAAATGACACCAGAGAGGCCGCAGCAGCAGCAGGTCCTAAAATGGGTAACAACATGAGTCAGAGTCACGTCAGGATGACAACACAGCCTCTCCCTGCGATGGTTTATAATCCAGTGTCTCTGTTCCTGCACATACTCCACTCGGACTAACCCAGTCACTTGAGGGATGCCAGAATTAGCAGCATACGTATTGCTGGCCCAGGTCCCAGGTGTCTCACCATAAAATTTACTGAGTACCATAAAATTTCCCCCTTGGCCACAGCCTCCCCTTTTTTTTTTCCCTTCTAAGGAAAAGGTACATGGCTGGTAAATGCTGGCAGTGGAAATCCTGCCACCTCTCAATTCAACAACGCTTCTGCTACGGACCTTCTTCAGGATTGAGGCTGCCCTTGGACATCTCCGTTCTCCGTCACGATCACAACAGCAACAGGAGTGCTAAAGGTGTATAGCTCATGCCAGCTTTCCTAGTCATGCTGAGAAGCTGCACACAGCTTGGATCTCCTACCTTCTCTGCTGAAGGGTAGTGAAAATAACTACAAGAAGTAACACTTCAGTATTAAAGCAAAGAGAACCATCCCTGGGGCTTTTCTCTCTCTCCAGCACTTCTCTTTTGGGGGACTTTTCACTCCACAATTTTTTCTTCCTTTCTCAGCAGATCAAACAGACACTTAGGTATTTTATAGTGGCTATCTGCTTACTAGCTAAACACTGCTGTTTGTTAGACTGGTGTTGGATGAAATGCAATTTGGACAATCAAGACAGATTTTTACTTTTAACAGACTGACTTAATGGCAAGTGTTTAGTGATCGACCACTTATTAGCCCCATTTTAGTTCCCTTCCCTCTGAACGTTTCCCCTAAGGCAGGACACACTGCTAGTAGTAGTCAACTCTTGTTGCTTTGTTTGGGCAATTAGGTAAACAACAAACACACTTAAAGTTGTCCTCAGTTGCTCTTTCTGTTCTACCCTGTTCACGTTAGGATCCATGTCTTCTCCATGCTGTTTCACCCCTGGTTCCTTCTTCTGCCTTCCTTAAAATAAATGTTTGGTTTTCTCTTCGTCTCAATCTGAGATGCCCATCAGCAACCAATGTTCAATTCAGACTATATCACTTAAAAATTGAAGTTTAAAAGTGACAAAACTTCATCTAAAATGGGGATATACAAATGCTCTGCTATCCAATTTTTCTTCTGAATAACTTGGCATGGGGGGGTGGGAAGAGAAGGCAGGGGGAAGACATGCCTGAGACTTCAGAAATGGCAAATAACTACCTTGATTTCCCTCAGGGGCTAGTAACCAGCTGCCTCATCTATCTTTGGAAATCTCCTTATTCAGTATTTTGTCTCACGCTCAGAAAACAGGACAGAAGCTCTTTTACATTACTGCTACCTGCTAGTGTGCCTGCAGGTGCTCCTGTAAGCCAAGATGAGGTTGTTTGAAAGGACCAGAATTAATTGCAGGAAGTCTACTTACTTAAGCAGCTTCTGTAAAGCTCCACCACCTTAACACCGCGCTACTTAGAGAAAGCATCTCTTTGTATTCTCAGTTTAGCCTGAGACTCAAATCAACTGAAAATGCACCTCAACTAACTTCTTGTTGGCTCACTTGGAAAGGTTTCTCTCCCCTGCAGTCATACTGCACAGACAGCACAAACTATTTGCTGCCTGCCCAGAAACGCTGTCCTCTCCATTTGGAGTAGCTACAGTTCTGTTCAGGTTGGTGGCATCTGAATAAGGGAGTGACTCCTGCCCGGGCTCGCCACAGCTTCCTTCAAGATTTTCCTGCACTAATTGCTGGAATAGTTATTAGAGTTTGCTGCTGAAATTGCTTCAGATCTGCAGCCTGGTTTAGCACACCATCTGTGTTTGTCCAAAGGAGAAATCTTAAACCCGTCTAAATATCCTGTAGATCAGTTCAGTGGGCAATGTAAGGAGGTGCAGTAAAGATGCAATGTGTCTGTGCTCTCTTACCCTCCTCCCTGCTTCCAGCTGGAACTGAGCCTGTTTGAAGCTTTCACAAGTCCTACAACAGCCCTCAGCAGTGCTTTTGCAGAACCTTACAGAGAGGTGAACCACCTTCTCCTACATGTCCCCACTTGCAAACATTTTTCTTCATGCAAAGATCAAAGTTCCATTTCTCTAGGCAAGGTCCAGGCTTGGAAACTGCTTTCACTTAACTGTTAGTGTTGTGGAATTACAAAAATCAGGAATAAAAGGTTTACAGCATTTAAAAGCTGGGAGCCACATGCACAGCTCTGATGAAGAAACTGCTAGGTAGATAAAAAGTTTCACAAAAGATTCAACCACAGTTTTACAGCTTCTGGGGGAGGAAAAAACTCTTTGACTTTAGACATATTCAAGAAGGTTTCACTTGATATATACATATATACGTAAGCAGGAGCAGGTATGCGTGTTCATGGCAATCTAAGCTAGTATAACGCATTCTGGGGAGTCAAAAGACCACAGAGATACATGGGTGGCCTTTGTTAGGTTACATCTACTTTCACCTGTCTGCTAGTTGTATTTCTGGTTCTCGACTTCTCTTTTGACTTCCCAGCACAGTTCATGCCTCCCACAGAGCTCAAGGGCCAGAAGGAGAAAAAGAAGGAAAAAAAACTCAAGCAAAACAGAACAGTGCACAGCATAGGTATTTTCTATCAAGATGAAAGGAGAAAAAAATAACAGCGTGTGATGGTGCTGCTGACAATTGCTCAGCAACTGGAACGAGGACTCTTCAAGAATCTACATAGAAGAGAGACCATAAGTATGTAATTCGTCAGTATGCACTTATGACTCCTTTGCATATGGCAAGAGGAGGGAGAATATGTCAGATTTCCTCTGCTTGGCCAATACTCCTAAATCTAAATGAGGGCAAAGTGCATAATTTCAGTTAGAGCAAATGGGACAAAAGTATCAGCAATTTATCACCTCCCTGCCTTTTTTTTTTATTATTATTTCTTCAGTTTGACCCTAAACACATCTCATATTCAGGAACATTCCCTCTGCTTATGGGATGGCCGTGCAGCACAGCACAGTGCCACACTGATTTCCATGAGCCAGTGCTCAATGAAGCTGGGCCCATTAGCTCTGCTCTGCTAAGTCACAGTGTTTCTGATGCAGATGATAACTCACTCAATGTGTTATGAAGAAACAGCTACTCTTCTCCTGAATCTGTTAGTAACAGCTCTTTCTGGTCTTATGGCTCCTACCTTTCACATTGCAGCAAGAGAAGGTTTGCCCTAGCACTTACCTACCACTCCTTACACAAATATCCATTCCAACCCCATCCTTCAGCATCCTTCTGTGAATTGTGCTGTTCTTTCATGCAAACAGCAGCAAAACACCACCACTGGTGCAACTGCGGGTGATCACATGTTCTTTACCTCAAAGTCAGCACACATGCTTTCCCCTGTGCTAGACCACCGATGCGTACTAACGAGAACACTGCTCCCTGTCCAATGATCAAAACAAAGAGCTAAACACGCAGCAGAACCTGTCACAAGCATGGAAAGGTAATTTATGTATTCAGTAAACTCTTTCTTCAAATCAAGGACCACCTACAACAACATAAATCTTACATTACAATAACATCATGCCTTTATATTTGAAATGTGTCCTACAGGCTTGCTGCCTCGAGTCACATGGAGAAAATAAAGATGGTTGAGTATCAGACAAGTAAGAAGAATTAAAAAGGCCAAACCAAAATTAGCCCTTTATCTGCAAGGATATATACAGCAGCATTTGCACAGTGGCAGGGCTCACTGGCTCAGCTGTTTTCTTTATTACACCGTACAAGGAGTTTCTTTTAGAGAGGAGGAACCACCCTCCATTGGAGCTGCAGGGTTAAGGACACAAGCAACACTGCAGACTGCGTGAAGGGGGAGGGTGGGGAAGGCAATTTGTGCTTTCAGTGAATTTTTTTTCACTGTGACCCTCTCTCTGTATGCTGATCAAAACACCCAAATCCTCTTCTTGGCTCTGTCCTTGCCTAGTTGTGTGACCTGGGATCTTACAAGCATTTTCTCATCAGTTCCCAGACCAGTTCATCAGCCAATTCATTACTTCTGCCTCTGCAATTTTCTTTGCTCCAGCAAACAAAAATTCTCATAACTGTAAAACTGCCATGCTTCAATAACATTTGCTGCTGATGTTTCTTTAAATAACAATTGGTTCAACTCTTTCTGTATTAAAAGGGATTAGGTGGATGTACTTAGGTCCTGACACTTAACTCACCTTTGTCATAAACTCCTTGCCTGTGAAAATAGAGTCTATATGGAATATTGTACCTTATACTCTCTCATTAACATTTGTAAGTCCTTGAAGATCTTTACCTACAACATTATATTACAAGATGCATGCAAACGGATATCTAATGAATCTGAAAAACTCAATAAATACTTTGGTATTGGATATATACAAATCGTGCCTCAGCATTTAAGAAGAGCACTAAAGTGGGCTAGTTTAATCCCAGAGGACAGAGTTGGAGCCCCCAACTTCTTCCTGAGCAGTGCTTTTATGTAACAGAAGCTATTCAGAAACAGAAATGAAAGGGACTACTCAGAAGGCCAATTTAATAGTACAAGCTTCTTATTTTAGGAATTACAGTACAAGAAGGTCTGATCTTCTTTCAAATTTGAATTTCAGTACCACAAAATGAAGTGGAGACTGGCAAAGACATCATAAACCGTGGTCCTGCATGAATTAGATATTAAGGATTCCTTGATGTCTTATTTAAGCATTAAGTTCCTCCTCCAATAAGCCAAAAATCTTTCCTTCCTCAGCTGTTAATTTCCACAACACTGTTAACTGCTGAATTCTGCCCCAGAATACTCTCTTTCTTTGCTGTTTATAAGCAGACACTGACAATTAGGGACAGTGGATGTAAATGCTCTAACTCCACAGAAGTCTAATAGCTATTTGCACCTCCTTACCTCTCTGTTTTCTATCACTGTACCTGCCATTGGGGTTTGCAAGGCATTTTGGGGAAAGTTATAAGACAGATCAGCAGGTATATCTTATATTTAGATAGGTCTTCAGGGGCACGGATCAGGAAAAGGAACTCCTTGGTCAAGCCCACCTCTCTCTGGATCCCAGGGTGATAATGTTTCTTGCAACATGTTCCACCAAGCAGCAAACAGGCACACTGCCTGCCACACCCTGCCTTTTCAACACTTTTAACATCCACCTACTATTTCACACAGTTTTAACATAAACTTATTAAAATACTGCTGTCTATAAACAGCAATAGATTGTACAAAGTGGAAGAAAACCCCCAGGAAATCCATTTATCACAGAAATCTAGACATCTATATTGGCTTTGCTGGCATCAAGATAAATGAACATTTCTTTACTTCTGATCCTCTTCCAGAAGCCTCATCTATTGCTGCTTGTTCTTACCACCACAATCCTCAAATGCAAAAAGACTGCTTTAAGGCTATGACAGATTTTTAATTAGAAAGTATAAATATCAGAATTACAGTTTGAACTCTTTACAACTCTTTTTGTCAGTCCTCTGACCAGTCTTCAGGACGTGTATCTGTGATTTTGTTAGGGCCATCAAACTAAGTCCCAAGGGTAGGATTTTGGATGCCATAAAGCCCTAATGTTTTATTTTCATCTATTTCTCATATTTCCTCAAACAAATTTAGATGAAATAATTCTTTTTGAAGAGGGTGTGGGAATATTCACTTTGATCCAGGATACCATTCCCCAGGGCTTGATAATATCTTGAGTATGACGTTGTAAGGCAAGCAGCACCCAATCAACGTATTTATCAAGGCCAGCTAGCATGTCCCACACAAGATTTATACCTGTTTATCATACAAATCCATAAAGGAATTGTGATATTAACAATTATAAAAAAAATTTTAAAAACCCACCAAACCAAGAAAATTGCATTTTGAATCTTTTTAAACTGTGGTTGTCAGTGGCAGCACTCCTGCTTTCACTGAAGTCAGGAACACAAGCCCTCATGATTCTAACAAAGCCAGAAACTCTCCCACGAGGAGGACCAGCTCATGCACTAGCTCACATACTAACAGTGCTTCAAGATCTTAGTCTTGGCCTTATTCATATCTTATTAAAGAAATATTAAAATCATCAGAAAGAAATCTGTATCTTCTCATTTAAAAGGGGAAAAAAAAGGTCAGTACTGACATTTGCTAGGAATTAGAAACCCTTTGTATTTAAAAAACCCACCGAAGTAACAATAACCCAAAATGAATTATTTTTCAAAACCTCAAAACCCCCATATTTTCAAAGGATGGAGATTATGTTAAAACATAAGAGATTTTTGCTTAGGTATAGCAGTGCTAAACTTATATATGAAAAATCAACACTGTTCTCTCAACCGTGACTTTCCAGGGACTGAAATAAACATTAAATATCTGTGTAAAGAATTTCTAGGAAACAACTGCCTTACCTTGCGAGTCTGTGGTCGGAGGAGATAACTTTGGATATCCTACAAAAGAAAAGTAGTATGTGTAACACAATACACAAATGGAATACCTTACGACAAAATATCACTGCAGTCTTCTAAAAAACATCCTTTGTTATCGAACAGCAACCTACCAAAATAGCTACCAAATAGCATCTCCTATGAAATGCTCAATTATCGTTAAACTGGGGTGGTCATGGCAAAGAAAACCGAATTCTTACTACAATGTACTAAATCCACTGCAAGCACTACGGCAAGAAAAAAACAATTTAAGTTTCCCTAGTGGGAAAGACTGCTGTAGTTACCAAGGACTTTACATCAGCCCTGTTGACCTCATGCTTTGTGCAGCCTTGGCAAAGGCAACAAAACTGGCACTGAATATGTTTCCCCTCCTTCTGTAGCCAGCTGGAGGCTGCAAAGGCCCATTCCCAACGGCAACAGCTATAATGGGCATCCACAAAAGGCTGAAAGGTGGCTGGTAAAGCGCAACAGATCTCGGTGTCACCCTCTAGCAAGACCCGGCATGTCTCTTGCACTTAGACGGGAGTCATTCACTATTAGTTTGGTTCTCTCACCTGGTGCTCCAGCGTACCCTTCAGCAATGGGCATGGTACTTTGACCAGCCTGACCATCCACACTTCTAAGCCGCCCTCTTCCTGACATTAGAACAGTGCCAGGAGGCCCTGCCTCGCCAGTCTCCAAGATGATCCCGGTTGTTCCAGGCAGAAATGGCACAACTCCTGACCCTGGCAGTGCTGGGCGCGGAGGAGGTCTCGGCTGCAGCGGCTGGAGAGGGGTCCTCTGTCGCGGGGGTTGTATCCTCGGCCTTGATGGCAGCAGGGATATGCCAGGTTGAGGCTGCAGGGGTGGTCTTGGTGGCAACGGCTGCCGTGGTACTTCTGATCGCCCTTTGAAATGATGAAAGAAGAGGAAAGATACAGAATTATTCGCCTAAAATAGTACATAAAATTGCATATTTTTGTAAAAAAACCCAACTTCAAAATAAAACAGGACTCAATTTGAGGCCACCTTTCCCCTCAGACCCAAGACTGCACTGGCAAAACTCCATTCCACTCTTGCCGTACTACAGACTCCCCTCTTTCCCAGCCTGTGACACAGGGAAAGGAATGAAGACAGCCTGTCATTCAGAGAGGAATGAGGACAAGCAGCAGTCAAATAAGCCATGAACATCCACCCGCCAGTCCAGCTCTGACTTTCTGCACCAAGCGGGCTGTGTATCACACCTTTTCCACCGGCACCTTCATCTCCATTGCGTGCTCTCTCTCTACCTTCACTTCAGTTCTCCTGAACCCCTCCTGCCCATCGCTCCTACTTTCAACTCTGTACTCACACAACACCTAGCACGAGGCTGACCCTTTAGCACTACCATAAAGAAAAGTATCCACAGCAAAAAAATGAGTAAATGAACACCGACTTAAAGATTTTTTTTTCCTACTTTGAAAAGCAACGAACTTAAAATTCCAAGTACTCCCATTACTAATATTTTCTGACAACAAAGGCAGAACCCTAGGATATAATCTACCAGAAAAGCCTTTATTGTTTAAAGAGAAGAGATACCATTAAAAGACTTTTCCAGTAGGGCAGCCAACACATATGACATCAGGGTTGAACAGCGCTGACATGGTTACATTTGTATCTGGTCCAGTTCTAACCCCTTTATAGGAATTACGGCTTATTCATAAAAATAAAATCCTAGATGACATTTAAGGATGCAGTGTCCTCCCAAGAAAGAAGCTGAATTACGTCTACATTAAGAACAGGAATTTACAAATGTGTAGATTTCAGCAGATGCAATGACAGCTTTTACACAGAATAATTAGAATTTCATTCTAAATTAAACATTAGCACTGGTTATTTTGTTTGCATTTTGAGACTAAAGCATGGCTTTAGGTGCAGGGATGGAAGTGAGTTTCTGGGGAAATGGACAAACATCCCCTTGCAAATTTATGCGATGCAAGTCATCACACCAGAGATGCCCCCCATGGTCCACAGTGGGGACCACCGCTCTGAGGTCTCAGTGGTCAGAACGAAGCACTGCAATTCATCACAGTCCAAAATCAGCCTGGGTAAATTCATCAGTGGCTAGGGCTAAACTGAATGGCTGTGCCTAGAAGCAGACGTGGTGTGAGGCTTCCCCTGGCTCTGCTGCACAGCTGGGGACCCCTCGGAGGGCCTTACGCTGTGCTTTTGGGTGACAGCTTACAACCAAGTCACG
Organism: Ciconia boyciana; assembly: GCF_034638445.1. Taxonomy (NCBI): domain Eukaryota; kingdom Metazoa; phylum Chordata; class Aves; order Ciconiiformes; family Ciconiidae; genus Ciconia; species Ciconia boyciana. Next base: position 54,296,875 of record NC_132935.1, on the reverse strand, counting down.
CAGGTATCGTCCGTGACTCATGGCTGGGGTCCAGGCGGTGTTGCTGGCAACCCACATGCTGTTTCGTGACTACTCGACACCTGCACTTTACCCTTGTGAATCTCGTTTCTTGTTTGCTAGAAAAAAATTCTTCCTGAGCTTTGCTGGCTGACTTTAACTGCCATGAGAATTGAAACTTATACAAGCAATGCACCACAAAGCTGGACTGAAGCTCACTCAGTAACTCTATCCACAAGGCAGAGGACTAAGGAGTGAAATGTTCACTTTATACAGGTTAAAATTATCTTCACAAAAATCCTAGGATTAAAAAATCTTACAAAGATTTTCAAAAAAAGGCTGAAAGTATCAAAGTAAATTGTTTAACAGAGTTGCTAACTTAGTGAGACATCTTCTGTCCACAGTGACATAGATTTAGACCAACTAAGATCTTCAGATTAACTTCATTCAAAACACAAATTGACAAAATACTTCACCTTGAGATGCACATAATTGTCGTTTCTCTAGTCAATTAAGCTGAGCTTTATTAAGACAACAACTTGGGCTGACACAGGCAAAACAAATGCATTTCTCTGCTTGCTTTTCTAAACCTTCAAATAACAATCAACGGCTCAAATCCCATGTCCTGTACAAACTGCTTCCTTGCATGCAACATCAATACTGCAATATTCAGAATTATCCAATTACATCTCCATAAAGCTAAATCCAAAATTACCTGCCTAAAGCTCAACTTAAAGTGTCAGTAATCAGATATGTGTGCGTTCAGAGGGATCTGGTCTGCCATCTTTGCCAACCTTTTTGGCCTCTTCTACTGAGATGCATCATAGCAAGACAAAGTACCAATAAATCACTAGATAAAGACGATAACACTGGAGCCACCCTATCCTGGTGCCGAATTCCATAACACGTGTTTTCAATTCACAAGGCAATGAGAAAATGAACCCCCGACAAAATCTGGGGTGAACCTAGCTGGACCTGCTTAACCTTTGCTGAGCAGCAGACAAAAAAGAAATCTTCCCCATCATCTTCACATCTATCAAGGCAAAGAGCAGAGCTGAGATCATTACACAGCTAACAGTAATGCTGTCCTCAGCAGCAGCATCCTTGCTGCTCTGGTTGTCATCACTGGTGTAAGTGACAACTCGGTTACCATGTCACACAACAGCTTCTGCTCTCAGACGCCCATCTGCAACTGAAACAGAGGAAAGGTTTCCCTCCTCGGTTGAAAATAAGAATGCTTTTGTTCCCCTCCCCCTCTTAAAAATATTTTATTTTATTCAATTTGCTCAGCCATGCAGCTTTAACCTGCTATTTACTTCACTGATGGAGGAATGATTTGCTGGGAAGGAAGACAAGCAGCAACCTGGATGCATGAGGCGGGTGGATCTTCAGGGTGCGTTTGTTTCTAGTATTGTTCTGCCCCAACCATGCTTTCCTCAGCCCCCAAAACACACAGAAACAAAGTGTGTAAAACAAACTAGTGAGTAAAGGAATCTGTGACTGCACTCAGAAGAAGCTGAAAAGACCTGACTTGAATTTTCTTATAGATACCAAAGGGATTTGACAATTAAGTTACAAAGTACCATTTTGCACAAGCTCGCAGGGAGCCTTGAGGAATCGACTATATGACTATTTGCACTACAACACTAATTTTATGTTGCCCTTTATCAATGCTGTAACACAGAGCATACATTTGGTTTCTTAGACCATAACTTCAGCAGATGACATTTTGCTGTTGCTTTCAAAACCCTGCTACAGAGACAATTACCAGAGGAATTGCAGTTCAGGTCAAATAACCGTAACCAAAGCAAACTGCACTCCCAGCACGGTATCTGGCTGCAAGACCACACTTCTGACTCCTGGAAAACTTCATGAATCTATATGAACAGGCAGTAAGTTAAAAGAGACCACTAACTTTAACATGGCTTTCAGTTTTGTGCCATTTGAAGAGCAAACCTACCCGCAGAGAGGCACAGAGTGCAATGAGAACAACTTATCCTACGAGACGTGGAGCTGGGGGCAGTCACCGTCTGACATGGGTGAAGAGCTGCTGGATTACATTACCTTGGTGAGCACATCGTGTGTGGTCCCCTACACGCTGAGAGCAGACCACTGCCTGCCGCTACCACCGCCTTGTGTACGGCAGGATGCTGCACTACCTTCACCAGAAATTGTAATAAATTAAATACATTTCTGGCCTCTGGGTCTGTATCTGACGTACAATCATTTACTAACCTGGCTTGTTAGTTTAGACTGAGGCACTTCAAACCCCGTAATAAAAAATGTGGAAGAACACACAGCCATGTTCCTAAGATCAGGGTCGTTTGACTTTGTTCAGTTTTACAGTGTGCTGGGCTTACACTGCTTGATAAGATTTTATATTGTGTTTCTTGCAACGTATCCTTGCCTTACTGCCCTCAACAACTGTTACTAGTAACAACTTGTTTCTGTTTTGGCCCTTCTGAAGTGAAATGACATCATTTGAATGCTACAATACGCTGGCAAATAGTGCATAAGAAATTCCACACCGATCTACGGCCAGGACTGAGTCTTCCTTTCAAATAATGTCGGTATCGGAGATGATGCTGCAGATCATGGATGTAAAAATAGTTAAAGCCATACCCCGACTCACGTAACAGGGTTCCCAAACTACTTCCAAAAAAGGCTCTTTTGCCAAAGTCTTTCTGCAACTCCAGCCATCAAAACTTACTTGGACTGCTGTGCCAGGCAGTGTTATTGTAATTGGAAACATTTGGGGACTGAAGTGTGTGCTTCACAAATCCTTCAGAGGCCAGAGGCACCTCATAGCAGCAAGGGATGCTCAGAGTGCCTGCACCCCAGATCCAGCAGCAGCATCCTTCCACCGGCTCTTAACACCCAGTGGTGGATGGAGAGCTCTGCCCTGAAACAGCATTATTTTATGGAAACCCAGGCACACTGAGGCTTTTTAATGCTTTACAACATTGTAATAGGGGCTGATAAATACAACCCATGAGGCCACTCGAACACCTGCTTTAAATAGCAGAAGAAAGATTACTGTGTGTATCTTGGACCTTTCTCCAGTGTTGGTCCCTAGTGCAAATTTATTTTGGGCAAGATGGATGAGAAATAGGATTACACAGATACATCATACTGTATTTGAATGGGGACTGGGTCTGTCTCTGCAAGATCTAGGGGTGAAGGTCCTAACCCTGCTGAATTTAAGTCAAGATTTCACCAAAAGAATTATCTGAGAATTACAGCCCCCCTCCATTCCCCTTCACTTCTTCCTTTAAAGGAAGAGAAACATATTTTTTTTAATTTCACACAAGAGCTTCTCACCTCAGAAGGATTTTTGTGTCAAGTACTGCAATACATTTGGTTTTAAACAATTAAACACTCAAAAGAAATACATCTATCACAGGCTTTCAAGTCTCCGCCTTGGAGTGAGAAGGATATTCCTCCCTAATGTCCTAGTTTCAGCTGGGATAGAGTTAATTTTCTTTCTTGTAGCTGATATAGTTCTATGCTTTGGATTTAGTATGAGAATAATGTTGATAACACACTGATGTTTTAGTTGTTGCTAAGTAATGCTTATACTAGTCAAGGACTTTTCAGCTTCCCATGCTCTGCCAGGTGCACAAGGAGCTGGGAGGGGGCACAGCCAAACTGGCCAAAGGGCTATTCCATACCATACAACGTCACGCTCGGTATATAAACTGGGGGGAGTTGGCCGGGGGGCAGCGATCGCTGCTCGGGGACTGGCTGGGCATCAGTCAGCGGGTGGTGAGCAGTTGTATTACTTGTTTTTTCCTGGGTTTTGTTCCTCTCTCTCTCGTTGTTCTCCTTTTCATTACAATTTATTATTACTTTTTTTCTTTTCTTTTCTTTTCTTTCAATTATTAAACTGTTCTTATCTCAACCCACGAGCCTTCTTACTTTTGCTCTTCATATTCTCCCCCCATCCCAGCGGGGGGGAGGGTGAGTGTGTGGCTGTGTGGTGCTTGGTTGCCGACTGGGGCTAAACCACGACACCTAAAGAAATTACTTTCAGACCCTTCATGAAGCACAACTTGTCCATTCAAGCAAGAGTGCTCACAGTCCTGAATCTGATCTCCCCCAGCCACCATCAGCTGCAACAGCCCACAGGCTCGTTCCTCAGCACCTCTTCTTCTGATTTAAGGCCAGTCACAGAAATCAGCCTCTTATTTACCTCATAGGTGCGCAGAATTAAAACCAGAAGCATCAACCAACTGAAGAGTGCAGTTCCAAAGCAGTCTCCAATTCCTATGTTTTTGCGTCATGCTAACAGAAACAGGAACTCAGCTTCCTTCTGTAAACTTTGACTCTCTCAGAAAAACAACCCATTGCTGAAATTTGGAGCAAGAACTGCAGAGGGAACTGAGTGGCATTTGGCAAGGTCTCTAAACCTTCATGGCAAGCTTCACCAACATGCTGAGGTTACCATTTCACAGCACTTTGAGCCCAAGGGAATGTGCCTCTGCTTCTCAGCCACTCTAAGGCGAACTTTAAACCACCTGTGGAGGTAGATTTGAGCTAACATGTTGGACTACTAACAGAAGTGGCTGAGGTGTGAGAACACTGCCAGCTGGGGTGTGCACCTATTGCAAACTTGCCAACTGTGTGGTGGGAACGCAAACTTCTGGGAGAGTTATGGAGCAGAAGTCTTATATTGCCACACCAAGATATGCCAGAGCTTGTCTGCAAAAGTCCTAAATCAAAAGAGTTGGTGCTGAATTATAACCATTAACTCACGCTAAGAACAAAACTTACAGGGAATATTTCTTATCATAAATTTGAATTCCTTTGACTTTGGTTTTCTCCATTTACTTTTCAATTTCCCCCAAGGAATCAAGAACACTCTCACGCAACAAAACAAAACAAAACAAAACAAAAAAATCAAATCAAATTAACTGGAATAATACCCACAGATAATTATTACTTAAAACTCACTTTAAACTCACTATCCAAAAAATATTAGTGTTCCCACTCTCTTTATTCTGGCTCAAACTAAACATGAAAGCATATAAGACTTTTTTTTTGGAGAATACTTTTAAAAGCACTCAAAGTCCTCTATGGCATTCTAGAGCAAAGAGACAAAATTAGAGTCACTGTAAAAACAAAGTAGAAATTGTGTAATATTAAATTTTTCCTCCCTTGTTTAGTTCCTTTATAAATGATTCAGAAAAGAAAGCCAATTGAAAAACAAACAAAAAAGCATTAAAAAAAGCAAAAAAACTTACTTGTGTCAGACTGAGATTTCAGCATGCCTTCAATGTCCGTGGTGATTTTGGAGACCTGACTATAAAACTGTTGGACAGAATTTTTGAGGCCAGAAATATCGGTGGAATGAGATGCTATAGTTCCATTCATTTCACGAACGCAGTTCCATAAGCTGCTCACGTGCTTATTCAGGCCTTCTTTTATTTTCTGCAAGCTACCCGAGACAGAGTCCAGCTTGCCGCAAACTTTTTCAACACGCGAGACTCTGCTCTCAACATCCGAAACACCCTCCTGGATACCTTGGGTCTTTTCTTTGCACTTGCTAAGATCATTCAGGATATGGCTATTCAATTGTTCTAGTCTCTCTTTCACTTCACCACAGCAATTATCACTGGGATGAGCAGTTTGATTTGCAAATGTCCTCTGCATTTGATCGATTTTTCGGAAGACACCTCGTTGTGTTTTTCTACAGGTAGAATTGACACCCAGAAGCTGCTCCTTGCAGCTACTCAAGCCATCTTGAAGATTTTTCATATCTTTATCCATGACATTTAGACTATACCGGAATACACGTACGTCTCTCTGCATTTTCTGGATGTCACGTTGGTTACCCTTAATTAAGTTGAGTTTCTCATTAAGAGAGCTATTTAGAGACTGCAGGAGAACAGAGTTATCCTCTGTTTTCAAAAGCAAATGGTTGTATTTGTTGTTACAATTTTCTAGCTCTTTCTGAAGGTCCTCCGTACCTTGTGGTGCGGACTGACACTTCTGCCCACAGAGGTGTTCAAGAGACAGTAGTTTGTTCTTCAGGAAATTCATCTCTGCTGTAAATTGCTCATTTGCAAATCCTGCGTCACTGGGCAAGATGGGCCCAGGATTAATATACATTCCATCCGGGTCTGTGGTATTAGCGATCTCTAAAATAGTGCCGCCTAGCCTATCTTCTAGTGCCCGCAGCTTTTGGTCAAACAAGTCTCTCAATTCATCTACCTCAGCAGCTATAGCACCGCGGAGAGTTTCCTCAACGTAAAAGCAATGTTCTTCAGCATTTCGTTCCGTAACATTCATCCTCGCATCGAGCTCCTCCAACCTCTCACCAAACATGTCTTCTAGATCTGGAGTTGACAATCGACTGATTTCATTATCTATTCTGACGTTCAGGATCCTGTGTGCTTCTGCAACTCTGTCAATCTTCCTATCTAAATCTTTTATCTGTTGGTCAAAGTCATTTCTCTCACCCTCCTTGCAACAACTGGACTTGTTTGATGGAATCTGAGTTCGGAGAGTATTTATTTCTTTCCTCAAGTCATTCTCTTTTCCTCTTATAACATCAATTATTCCTAAACAGTTATTTTCATTGTCATCACACTGCTGCTGGATATCCTGTAGTTTGTATTCACAGGAGTTCTTCAGATCTGCCATCTTCTTTTCAAATCCCTCCAGGATTTCCTGCCTGAGTGACTCAAATTTGGAGTCTATATACTCCTGATATATATTGTCCCTGGGCATTGTTATTGTAGGTCCTTGTGCTGCCTCCTGCAGTTGTTTTAATTGTCCTTCATAGCCTTTTACTTTTCCATTCAGTTCCTCCAGCTTGTCATTCCTCATCTTCAAGGCTTCTTTGACCTCAGCGAGCTCAGACTTTATATCTTCCATTTCAAAATCAATAAAAGGGTCTTTATGATCTTTATTGCTGAGGAGTCCAGGCAGATGAATAGTGTCTGTTTCACCACCAACTGCACTATCAGGCTCTGGGCGGTCATAAAGGTTGTTCAGCCAAGTGACCAACATCTTACTAGCATCTTCTTGGACAGTCAGCTTCAGGTTTTCATTCACACCTGCCACGGAGGACTGAAGTTCAAGCACTGATCGTGTAAGTCTAAACAATTCATCCTCAAGAAACTGCATTTTCTTCTCGTATGGTGGAGGTTCTGGCACTTCTGTTGGTTCTGCATCTATTTCATGGAAACAACAGACAAAGTCTGGATGTAAATATTCCCAGTGGTATCTGTTTTAATCAGCTGAGGCTAATTTCACTTTTCTTTAACGCCAAATAATGATTTAAATTGCATAATGCTTGTTCCTTTTTCTATTCTTGTTTTCAGCAGTTTATAATTGAAATGTTATCAAAACACTCCAAACTAAAAGTTTTAGCACATTAACCAATTCCTGCCAAGATACAATGGAAATAAATAAATAAATTAGCAAGCAGAACCCCCCTTCTTGTTCAGCAATGAATCTAAGCTATAGCATACATAACAGGCCATTATAGATCCACACACATCACAACACAATCACCTTAGAGCCACTGCATCTCCTATAACAATAATTTGGGAGGTGCTGCTCCTGAATTCCCACTGAAAACTTGAGTGGCAATAATTTACGTGCCTAAAGTGGGTTTGTGCCTCCAGCATTTTGCTGAACTGGAGTCTAAATGGATATACTGGATGGGGTTCTGCAAGATATTCCAGTTAGCACACTTGCTTCAAAAATACCTAATTATTTAACACATATTTAAGTAGGCAATAAAAATGTGTGTAAAAGCATAAGCTTTACACATCCAAAATTGTTAGATTAAAATAACACCAGCACTATCCTCATTGAATGAAAAAAAGTAAAAGCAGACTTTTAGCTGCAATCTACTTTTTACCTAGTACAAATCAATTAATGAATCTGAAACCATCCTTCCAATCCATTTGTCATTGGCGGCACCTCATTTGCAGAGCCACGTACAATTCCAGATGTTCAGTTTCAAGCAAAATGTGTTAACAATTGTAGAAAATCCAGAAGAAAGAAAGAAACATTATCAGAGGTCAAGAAAGTATAAAATGCAGGAAAAGTCAAAGTAATTTGTTATTTGGGATAGAGAAAAGGAGAATGAAGAGTGATATTCTGAAAGACATCTGCAAACTGGTAGGGAATAAACTGTTTCCTGTATCTGCTAGTGATGGGACAGGACACGAAGAATGGGCTTCAACTGCAGCAAGTGAAGGTGAGGCCTGATAGCTGTACAGAAAGTGAAGTGCCAGAAGACATTGTCCACATGAGCAGCAGAATTTCCACTACTGGAGGCTGGATAGACATAGCTAGTCCTACCTTAGGGGATGGATAAACAGACCCCTTAAGATCCCTCTAGTCCTATTTTTTGGGATTCTCAGCAACAAGGCACTAGTAAGTCAAGATACTGAGTGTGATCCCAAATGATCATCTAATATGAATCAAACCTGCAGCTAGACCACCCATTGTTTTAGTTTAACAAACATTTAATACCACTTTAATGTGTAGATCCATATGACCATAATTATTTGCATACTCCCATATATCTTTGCCATTATGCACAGAGAGGTACACTCTATAAATACATAATGTATAATCCTAATTGGGGTTTTGCATGATATCTTTTATGCAATGCGTAATCCAAAGACCTTTGCACAGTGAAGGCATACTATTGCAGACATAAAAAAAGTAAAAGAAGTTACGAAGCAGAAGCGAAGAAGAAAATATACTTCTTTAAATACGACAGAAAATAGACACACAAACTGTTAGCGTTAGAATAACTCTTTCAGATGTTAACAGTTAAATTTTCAGACAAAAGAATTTTAGCACTGGTTCCAAGCTATGCATGCTAGATATACAGTGGAGAGCAACACTAAGATAGGGTCTGACAGACATGCAGTTGGATTTTTTCTTGGTTTTAAACTGGACTTCAGCTTAACGACATTACAAATATGGCAGAAAGTCACAGATGTACTCTTCAAGATTGGCAGGGTGGCCAATTCCTTTAATAATAAAAAAGTAAGCACACACAGAGTGCAGCTATTACATACACACTGGTCTATTTTTGCATTGAATTGCAGTTCTTTTAGGGTCAGAGCAGAAAGAAAATCTCTAGACATAAGCAGTGTGCAAGTTCCTTAAAGATATCATCGTGTTTCATTATCATCTTTTGGAAATAATATTTTAGGTGGGCTAACAAAATATTTTAAAAGCTTATTTTTAAAGCAGGTATATAATCTATAGGACTGGTTTGAAACCATGTATGCAGTCCCAATCCATTCCACTACACAAAAAACGCAAGTGGAAATCTGACTAAGTGCTATACATGATGCTGATCTCCAGTGATGTTGGGAAAAAGTCCTTCAGAAGGAAACATCTGTTTACCATTTTTTGTTAATGCAGAAAAGGCATAATACTGCAGTAACAGCACTCTTTCTTACCCTTTCAGAAGGCAGTATCTTATAGAAACAAATGTCATTCATTCTTTAAGGTATTTTTTCAGAAATCGAGGCTTATCATTCCCTTACCCCTTAGTATTAAGGCAGGTAATCTAACATGACTCTGTAAAATCTGCACAAGCCCTTGAACAAACAAAACACTGTGGAACTGCTAGGGAGCATTATATATCATTAAAATTAGTACCTGTTCTTTTTTATTTTAATAATAGTTCCTCTCAAATATATCTTTTTTTGCTGAACATAGAAGAAACCACAAAAAAACCCTGTAAATGCTTACAAAAAACGCAACCTTAATGTAAAGATTTTCCTGAACCATGAGTAGCCAGGTGGCATTTATGGCCAGTGTTCTACAGCCACCCCTCTGTTATTCTTCAGGAAATTCTCTATATCAAGACGGTTACGCCTGGCTATTATTTTCCCACCATGCAGTGTCTTCCATATGGCTTTTGTACCTGCCAGTAGTTGAGTTTAATAGAAACCATAATGGTTCTTATACTTAAAAGACAAAACAAGAAACCAGACGTGATCACGCATACCAAAATTCAAACAAAAAGTTACCCAAGCCTTTCTTCACAACAGCTTTTGCTGGTGTTGTGGGACGACGAGCAGTGTTTGGCTTTTCTGCTGGGCCTTCTCTGCAGTCTTCCCCTTTGTACCCGGGACAACATCTCCATTCCAGCTCTGTTACTGTCTTATATGCAACTGTGTACCGAGGTCTGAAACTCGTTCGGTATCTGCCAAAACAGAAAGCATTTTAAACGATCTGTAACCTAATCTGCTATTTAGATTAAAGCTAAAATTAAAACAGTTTTTTTTTTTTAAATGAAAATCAATTACTTTTATCTATGATCCATTTTCTCCTTCAAACATCAAATGAACAAATGTTTCTGTCTAGGTTTTAAAGTTACCTGCACTCAACACAGTCATGTCAGGGAGAGCAAATATGGCCGTAGAACAGAGGCCTTCACGTTTGAGCAGAGGGATAACGTGCTGTAGGAAGTGAAGGTTCAACTCATCAGACACTGCTGAGAGTAACAGTGACCACCAGTGTATTACTCTACAAATTCAAAACCTTTTTCCTCTAACTAATTGCTTTTCATTGCAAACCCACCCACAGGGCTGCTCTGGCAGCAACTCTTCTGGACATCAAAAAATGTTTCTGCCTGCTTTGTCCCACTTGTCCTTCCACAGTCTTCGCTTAAACCATTCCTCAGAATCCTTATGTACGGAGCAGTCAAAGCTAAAAGGGATATTCCAGGAAAGGACAAAACGCTGAAAGCATATGACAGGTAAGGACATGAAAGAAGGAGTCAGATGAAAGGCTACAACCAACGAAGGAATCAACTCTTTCCTACTTCACTAGTTAAGTTGAAGAGGGTCTTGCAGACAAACCTATACACACGTTATGTACATACAACCTTAAGTTTCCCCGATTAATCACTCAAAAGTTAATAAATGGCAAACTGATGCTGGTTGTGCAACTTTCTTTAACCACAGATTTCTTCCATAACTGTCCTTCAGTACACGTACCGCATGTTCAACTGCGGTCAGACACTATGGTATCCCACCAGACCATAAGCAGAGGCTGTACCATTTTATAAAAACTAAATCAATTTAAGGTACAGCTCATTTCGGGTTGAGAGATGAGGACAGTAAGTAAAACAGGGATTTGCCACCTGAGCTCTATAACTTGGTATACTTGGAACACATAGAAACAAATTTCTCAAGTGAATTCCTTTCTCTGAATAAAACTAGTATCATACTACTAACCTCCCTACGGCATTTTCAGATCTTTTTTTCTTAAGATTATTTCAGATTAGAACACCAGTTTGCATCCATTAATGAACAACAGGCTCACTTCACAGCTGAGGTGTCCCTAAGGTAGTAATACCAGCAGAATAAATACAGGACAGCAGTGAAGGGACTCAAGAGGAGCTCTGCAACAGATTTCACTGATAGCCTGGCTGGGCTTATGGGGAGTGTATTTTGGGACAGAGAGAATACAGTACAGAATGAGCACCAGAAGCAGCCATGCTATCACACAAAAATTAACTACATGTTTCATGAAACATTGCCTTGTATTAATATGCAAAATTCCTTATTGTTTAAAAATATTCAGTAATCAGCTACCAAAAGGAAAGAGTTAAATCTTACACTGACTGTGAAACAGTTTCTATTGAAAGGCACAGAGTAAGAGTTAGTTTAACTGTTACTCTTCAAAGCTTCTCTTGCCATGCGTGCAAATAATTGCTGAAATAATTCTGTATTTTTTTATTCAGCATCTTTCACGTTCAGAGACAGAATTTTAATATAACGCCCCACATCTGAGAGCCATTTGCTGTCCCTTTTTGGTAAGCTGCTTAGCAAACTTGGCGCGGGGGGGGTTAAAATGTTAACTACTAAATATGAATTTGTCTCTTTTCCAACCATATCTATCCCAATTCTGCCACAATATATTCTAATTCTTGCACTTGGGAAATACTCAGTGTTCTTTGGCATTATTACTTTATCTACAACTTCTCATTTAAGGGGAAAAAGTTACTTTGACTAGAGACAACATCATTTTTTTTCCAACTATTCTGGGGCCAAAGAGTAGTTTATTCTAATAAGCCTCTCTGGATTCCCTTCTCCTGTGAATCTTCATAGCAAGGCAGGGGCAGGCTAGGCTGTAACTCTGTCTATTAGCTGCTTGTAACTGCAGTGGTTTGCTGTGGTTGTCAGCTTTTCAGATTCTGACTTGGAGCACGTAAACTCAGAGTGGGTTTCCAATCCTTTTTTACCTTCACAACACCATATATGAAACAGCTGTAGACTGCACTCCAGCTCATAATTTCTTTTATAATTTTCACTGAAACATCTGCTGAATCCTGTTTACAAATGTAAAGTACAGACATCCCCAAGGTCAAGTGCTTGAAAAATTAGATAGAGGAGTGCAATGTAGAGGGCACCATTGGGAAGGACAATATCCCGGCCACCCAAGAACTTCCTTTTCCTTCTCCCTTATCTAAAGTATTAAACCACATCTCGTGTAGGTAATTTGGGTTCAATTCCTTTCCTTCCAACTAGCTGCCAGAGTCAGAGTGACAGGATTAGCTAGATGCTTTAGTGTTTTGAAGTGGTTTTGAGAGTCATTACAACCTCTCTCACAACCACATTACTGAAATACAAACTTTGAACTTCCAGATCTATTTTCACATGCCGGAAATGGTTGTACATACTTTTCTCTGATTTCCATAAAACACTTAACTGCTCCAAACTTTGTGTGTGTTCCTCTCCATACTTTCAAGGCCATACCCCTTCCTGAAAGTTACAGTATTTCAGTTATCTTCAAACACCATTACACTTCTCTATTTTTTCCTAACAAAGTTTTAAGAATATAGCTGAAACAAATTTTATAAAAGGAATAAGAACTACTTTTATGCAAATTGTGCACTACTTTGCTCAAATTACAGAACAAGGATTTTCCTTGTACTGTTTCTGCCATTCCTATCATATTTTTGACAAGTTTTTCTTTCTATACCTTCTCTGTAGTCATCAATGTAGACACCTTCAGATGACTTCAACATTCAGATAAATCATAAGACACAACCAAATACAAAAGAAGAATATAAACAAATTAAAAGAAATCAAGCTTAGTATTCTTCATATGAGCAAATAATAAAACTTTTCCAAACTCCATCTTAAAAATAAAAAATAAGCAAATTCAACATTCTCGCTCTTTTTTATTTCATATTTTCATGATCCTAATAGGCATAAAATGTTTTAATATGATTTAATACAAAAATTGAAATGCAGAAGAATCCTCCCATTCTAAATTATAAAATATAAACACTGTGTATCTACAACTTTAAAAATGTCGTAGCAGTCTATTCCTTACAAAGTCTTGCAAGTCTGAGAGCTCAAGCAAATACACGAATTGGATCTGTTTTGATTTCAGCTATGGCACATCAAATACAGACTAACCTGACTCCTAAACCACAATTCTCCTAGAGCAAAAATGAGCTAGAATCAAAATGCTTCAAAATCTGGATGTAGAACAGCTTTCATATTTTACATCTTGAACTACGGTAATGAGACAGCTATACTCATGGATGGCTCAGAAGTTAAACTGGGATTTACTTACCAAGAACTATTGCTCCTCTATACTGCCAGTCCAGCTGAATGAATCACACAGCTAGTCCCATTTACTTCAGCAAGGCTAGTCACGTAAGGCTGGGAAACAGGAACTTACCCTAACACTTTTCTAACTTGAATCCAGTCACATAAAAGTTTCTTAAAAATCACAGCTTCATTGCTACATGCCCTACTGATGATAAGCTTCATGCACAGTTGTGGAAGTTGCCCATGCAAGGAATGGTGTCACTGTGCCAGCACCATCCAGATGCACTGATAAATGAAAGTCACCAGCATGCATCCAGCCCAAGGGAGATTCTCAATCATACAACGATTTTTATAAAGCCAGAACTTTGCGCACTCAGTGGACTTCAGCTAGAAACTTCCAGGATTTTGCCAGGCTATAACAGTCTAACAGCACTGAACACTGTTATACTCTTGGTTATACTTCTAAGAAAACAAATCATAACTTTCTGCTAGGGACCACATCCTGAGAATAATTTGTGATTCTACATATTTTAATGACATAGGACTGGGAGCTACTAGAATATACAAATCAGACATGCCTTTATTTACATTTGCAGTATTCTGAATCCAATTGCTCACTCACAGTCACAGCAAACATACGACATACAAACACAAACATACAAAATGCACTCTCTGTAGCCGGAGAGACATAAGTCTCTTAAAAATTGAGGCTCCACTTTAATGCCTGTATATGCTGGAATGTCATTAAAAAATAGTAAAACATTGAATCTTCCTCCAGTTTACTTGGATTTCTGCTCTTCAAGTAAGCGTTAATAAACACAATTATTTTTACCACTGTCTCAAAGATATTTTTTAAAAAAATCCTTATGTGGTTAAAAGTTAGATGAAATACACCAGCATTTATTGTGCCTAGTCACCCCAACCTCTTGTGGACTTCCAGCCCAAGATGATGGTCATATCCTTTTGGTGAATTGAGCTAAATACTACAAATGAAATCATTCTTTTAGAAAGCATGAATAAAGGATTATTTCAACAGTCTCTAATCTTTCCTCGCAACAGAGAAAATAAGAACAGCTGGTTTTTAGGAGTCTTTCCACAACAGGCTTATAACTACCAACGCCTACCACCTTCACCATGAATTCAACATGCTGATCAAATGAGAAAACACATTCGGAACGCTAATGCAAATCTCCACTTTTAATATCTAAGTATTTCGCAGCTGAAATAAAGTTGTACAGTGTGGCAACAGCATTCCAATATTGCTCCTCTTTGAGAGAAAAGTATTTTCTTAGGAAAATGTTTAATTAAAAATACATGTTTGCTGCAAATGCTAGACATTTTGACTAGGGAATGAGCTATAATTTTCTCATGGTGCTAAACCACAGAAGGAAGCAGTTAGCACTGATATTTGGAATGTCACCTAATAGCGATAAAACAAATCAGAAACATTTGGACGAAATTGGTGGGAAAACATATGGCTCAGTTCTGTAACTAGATATTAACATTCAACCTTTTGGGAAATGCAAGGAGATAAGTGCCACCACATCCTCACTGTGAGGAAGGGACTGCAGAATCAGCATATGTTTCTACATAAGCAGCATATAAAATGTTTATTCTAAGCACAAAACTTCAAGGTTGGTCCAAAATTCTGTAGTCATTGGAACAGGTCCCATAACTTCAGCAGCCTGCAAATCACGGTCTTATTAAATAGAAGATAACAAATCTTCACTATTTAACACTTTTATTGAATATAGATCCATTCTTTGTAAATTATATAGTCTTCTCTTGCATGTCCCAGTCATCCAATATATTGCAATGGGAGTGCTGAAGTAGCACATAGACACCCCCCAAAAATACTACCTAGAAGATACAATTAAATGAAATCATATTTTGACAAAGCATTTTTTATTTTGTAGGCTGCAAAGGCTTCCGCTGAAAATATACCTAAGTTGGCCATTTATACTACACAGTTACTAAACTGGAACCAGTTGATCCCAAGTTTTCTGCTTCCCAAGAGTGCAAGCCTAATTGCAACCCCTACAAATGGTGGCAGAAATCCCTGTTCCACTGAAATCACAGAGACTTTTAGTGATTGTCTGTAATAGAAATTCAGGTGTGCTGAAAATCACAGGTGCCTACTGTGTAGGTATGGACAGGCGCTAGTTGTCTGTAGTTCCACTACGGCCAACAGAAATACAGGCGATAGAGCCAGTAGAGTCGAAACAGGGCTCCATCTCATCCTAAAGTCATTATTTATATCCAATTACCTAAAGACACCATTGACTTGCATCTGAGTCACCACTACTGCAGGTGTCTAAGCTCCCATACTCACATTCATCCCTCTGTATGGCAGACAACCGAAGTTACGGTGACTCAAATCCCACCTCTGGATTTTGTTCTTTTATAACCTTGCTACTACACAGCAGCACTGGCAGCTAGCTTGTGTTCCAGCCCGCAGATGAGCTTAATTTGAGAAAAAGATGTATTTACTAAGAGTTTATCCTAAGGCATTTACGGCAAGTGGTGAAAAGATGTTCTGACAGGAATAGATTAGCCTACAGAAGTCTAGGTGTTCAGTGAAAGCAAGCCATGGAGTCGGTAATAAATCCCAATTATATGTTGCAGCAAAAATCTATTTAAAAAGAATCCCAGTGAACCCCAAAATAGATTTTGATTTTGATCTGGTATTAGAGACACTAAGCTGCTTCTTACGGATGGACTTAAGAAAGTCTCATCTTTCCACTGCTACTCTGACTTTAGCTAGCATTTTTGCTTTTCAAAATTTATATAAAATATAAATTTGCAGGCGTTGGGGTCTGGGGAATTACTTTTTCTTCAAAAAAACACCACTGACTTTACCCACTAGCCTAATGCCTGGCCCAGTCACAGCCATCTCAATTGAAGTTCCTGAGAGGCCACGGGCAGGTCTTTATATAACATAAAAAACAGGCCCTGTCATACATTATCAAAAGCAAGCAGAGAGTGTTTCAAAATTGTTTGCACTGGGAAAAACACAATGTTGAGGCACCCCTGTGGAATACACAAAGTTATGACGACCTCCACTAGTGCATATTACCAAGGAGGCTCAGCTTCTCTGGGCTCGCACAGACACATAAGGGTGCTTTTAATAAAGTTTGCACTAACGTATAGCATGGCCAACATTTGCACCAGATCTATTCTGAGCTAAATCCCAAATAAAAAACTGCTACTGGCTGAGATTATTAACAGGGACTGAAACTGAAGGAAAGCAAGAGAACAAGTCAAAGCACTATGCATCTGCAGGAACTCAACTGCCTGTTGTGTACACAACCAAGAAATCACCCATCCAGGTCACTGCAAAGACTGCTTTAATATCAGACTATGAAAGCACTGTAATTTTACTAAATGTGTCATAAAATAGGAATGAGCATTAGAGACTAAGTACTTTTCCCAGTATTCATCGTTTATTCTGTGCCTTCACACCACTTGGGAAGCACGATGGGAGCAGAGATTGCCTTCCGTCTGGAAGAAATTGCTAGGGGGCAGAGACCTGGCACAGGTGACTTGTATTCCTCCCTCCTACTACATCCCCAGTGTATCAGGTCTCAGGATGGAGGGAGAAAAGTTGTTTTCCTCTACCCCTAAAGAACACTGTCCCCTTATCTATTGGTGCCAGGGAAGGAGCAGAGAATCATGGTGCCCAAATCAGCTCAGTATAGCCTGGTGTCTCTCTCACATAGTTCGCTTTAATGCTGAACATTAGTTCAATACATCCGAGAGAATCTGGCTGAATTTTACAGCAGAGTTCGGGGTTTTTTTCAATAAGAGGGGCAGAAGATTACAGAAACTGGTAGAAGACAAAAATGCTCAACTCTTCTCAGACAACACCACAGGGTATCATTTGTAGCTCCATGCAAAATCTCCAGAAGTGCCATTATTCATTACTTATACAGTGAATTTTGATGTCACTCATCTCAGAATTCTTCTATCCAAAAAACTGAGATTGAAAATACAGTTTTCTCTCTTGGGAGAGAAATGTTTCTTCTTGGGAAGAACCAACCAAGGGACTGCACACTCTGAAATATGCCCCATGTCTCATACTAGTGATTTATAGTTGTTCTGTATACATATCCATACACACACACGCATCTATCTATCTGTCTAACACTCTCTCTCTCTCTCTCTCTCTCTCAGCTGCCAAGGATTTTATTTTTAAAAAGCTGACCACTGAAGTCCAGTAGGAAATGCCCAGAAAATAAGTTTCAGGTTTAAAAATTTAATACTCTTAATGTTCATGAAGTACCACTCCTGAAAGCTAGGTAGGCATTCTCTTCTTATGAGCAGAGAAGTCAAGACATAGGATGCATTTAAGTAACTGACAGCCACAGACAGTCTGTGGCAAGGCTCAAAGCAGAGCTTCATTCTTGGGATTTACAATCTTGAATTATCTTACATGGTTGCTTCCTTCCATTTTGTCGCAAGATAAACCTATGCCAGTCAACCACATGCTGACAGACCAACAGTAGGTTATGAAAACCCCACTAAATAAAATGGGATAGGAGAACCCTGAAAATACAGTCCTTCCAAAAGGATTTCAGAAAAATTTTGTAGAGCAGCACTGTGATGTTGTCTAACAGTGATGAAACAGGAGTGACTTTGCAACAGGTTATGTGTTAACAACATCCTCACCTGCCTCTTCCAGCAGCAGGGACCAAGTTTCTCACCTTACACCAGTGGAAAGGCCAAGTGAGGATGCAGAGCACTGCTCCTGATAAAGCTGCCTGAGAAACTGAGCTCCAGTAGTATCTCTTCTGCTTCTCTGCCCATGAAATAAGCTTATTTCTAGGATCACTCCAAGAAAGAGCTACTGGTGACAGATTATTTGAAAACATACACAGATAGAATAGACAACCAATACTTTTACGAACACAAGAGCTAACCTGTGGGATTAGCTGGGAACCTGACTTTCAGAATAAAATGCAGCACTGTTTTGAGAGCTGATACTTTTCAAGACACCAGGTCAAAAGTGAACCAGAGGGGAGAGGAAAGATGAGAGGTGAATGCAAAAAAGAAGTCAGATGGGAGTAATAATCTGCAATGTGAACAAATGGCACTGCCCACTTTCTAACGATGCAGAACGTTCCTTGGTTATTTGCGTGATTTATGACAAAATAGGCCTTAAACAGGTCAGCAGCTCCCTAAAATTAACAACTTGTTGTTTTGGCAACAGTTTGGTACTTAACAGAAGACGCTCCAGACCTCCAGGTCACACATTTCTCAAACCAGGAAAGCACAAATACTCTAATTATTTACATTAATGTGAACTGAGGAGCAGTTTGTGATTTTTTTGAATTATTGCAACAAACTCGAACGATGTGTGAAACGAAAATTCCCTGTCTGGTTCACAGAGAAGAAAGACTCTGTTGCGTTCAGTGCGTGGAGGCAGAGATGCACAATTTCAAGCTCAGGGAGACAGCCAGGAAAGTTTACCACACCCAGCAAGCGCTCAAAGATTTTCAAACAAGCACTCCAGGAAACTCAAGTACGTTCCAAAGTTTTTAAAGTTTCCTTACTGTTTTCAATGCACAACCCCTTAGGCTAACCTCCCTATGTAGTCAGCTAGCTGGAGCCTGTACAAAGAAATTCTGCTTCATACAAAATACACTAAGTAGGAAAAAAAAATCCTAAAGACCTTTCTAGATATTTGGAGGGGAAACATTAAACAGCCCTCACTTTCCCTTCAAGTTTTTGTGCATCCTGAAAGTTTTTCTTATGAGATATGTATTGCTAGAAGCCAGTGGCAAACAGAGGCTCTGATCTGTGCTGACTTGTATATCTTAGGTTTGATCCTGCCTGGTGCTGAGCCCTCTGACACTGGTCTGTATGCTTAATTTCTAGCAACTGAATGGTCCCAGAGAAAACTACATTGGGACTGTTGAAGGGTTGAAAACTACATGTGGATTTCCTACATGTTCCTAGACTGGGGTTGACATGCTCCACCCAGGTTGTTCTGGGGTTGCCAGAAAACAGTAAATTGATGAAGCCATTTAACTTGAACTGGAAGTCTGATATGCTGGTTTTCAGTAACAAAATTTCCACTTTTACTCAATATTACTTTATTAATAACCATGGAATACTGCTTATTAAAAGCTGTGCGTTACTCATAAGTATAGTAATCTATCCTGATATTTATGATTGCAGAAAACTAGCAGTAACAGTCTCTAAAGTTGTTTCAATCTTTTGCCTTAAATCTTCCTCTTGGCAATGATTAAAACCATGATTAGTTTGGCAGTGGGCTTATTTACGGTCATTTGAAAGTATTAAATGACAAGCAGTTGGAAAATATTGCTCAATGAGAGATTTGGAGAGGATTGCTAATTTAGGTATTGATTCATTCATCATTTTCTTGACCATTTTCTAAGTATGCGCAACCTAGTGAAATAATGGGTTTGCTTATTATACATTTATCATTAGTGTTAAGATGAGAAGCTCACACTAAATCACGAAATCCACTCCCCACAAGCTAAGGGCAGGTGACCTGACTCATTACACACTTGAGCACACAAATATCTTTATTCACGTGAGCAGAATTAATGGGGGCTGGTACTTGAATTAGGGGATTTGATAAAACACCCTTTCTTTAAGTCCCTGAGCAACCTGATCTAACTTTGAAGCTGGCTCTGCTGTTAGCTGGGGGCTACAGGGGGATTACATGACCTCCAGAGGTTCTTCCCAATCTAAATTTTTTCCTATTTGACTTACTACCTCGTACGGGAAAGTCCCATTTGCCAGTTCTGTAGCAAAGGTGGAAAGCCAGAAAACATCTCTCTGTTTCAGCCACTTCAGTTCACTTCAAGGTTTAAAATTAAAGCCTTACTAGTGAAAGTGGCTTTGCCCAAAAATGCTGGGCCATAAATTGGAGCACCTATGGTACAGCCAGGTGTCCCAACATACTCTACAGCACAAGAGGCAAGACAAACAACTGCTATAACAACATCCTACCCTGAAGCGGCTACGTTGACCACAGGATGTCCAAGAGAAGCCACAACCCTAATAAGTGTGTAGGATCTACCCAGAAGGGTGATACATTTTTCTTTTAGAATCAGACAACGCTATTTGTTACAAATTGCTAATAATGCTAATTAAGTTACTAAACCATTCATAAGAAAGCTAGGAAAGGAAATTCACAACAAAAGAAGTGGGGAGGGGTCAGTTATTTATGAAGCATTATTAAATTTAAAAACATACAAGTTCTTTTTAGTGAGTAAAAACACTAATATTTTTGTAAAAGTATCTTCCAGTCCAATGACTCACTAATAACAAAGTTCCTCCCTCCTTTGCTAGTCACAGTTTTAAGAAAAATAAATCAGGAGCCCCCCATACTTCAAAGGGAACATACTTCAAAGGGCCCTTCTGCTTTTTCTTTCTACTCCCTCTCTTCCTATCTCTTAAGCAGCCACACTTCAACTCACATTTATCCTTGACACCTTAATCAGCCACAGCATTCACTAACTTTTCAGTCAGGAAATGCACTATCGAGCCCAAATACCTATAAAACAGTTAAACAATGAAGTGTAATAATTTCCTGAATTTCAACTTAACATTTCAGGAAATAAGCCCCGTAGCCAAACTGAAATTACAGTTAACACTCCTAGAAGTGCAGCCATTCCAACAGTGAGGGTTTTTTTCAGACAACTGATATTTTAATGGGCCTAAAGGGTAGATAAAAAGGGTTCATGCACGCATATGATTTTTAGGCTTAATCACCAGGGCTTTCTATTTCTAAAAAAAAATTAAAAAAAAAATCAGTGCTGACTATAATCCATATCTACAATACACACTCTCTTGTATGTGAAGAACATGTGGAATTCAGGAGTACACTGCATGTTTAAGGCGGTGAAATGCTCCCATATAAAATGCAGTAAGCTTTTTAATTTAAGTAATCGTTAAGCATAACCTAGACTGTACCTAAACACTAGAAGGGTTCTTTAAACCTAATCTTAAACTAATTTAAATCAACAGTAAATCCACTGACTGATAAAAAAAGCCCTAATAGTACTTAAGTACTAATAAAACCCATACATCCATGATAGATTTAACAAACTCTTTGTTTGATTTGGATCTCACTGCCCCCACTGTCTGCAGCAGAATGAGCTCTTAGATGAACCATGGGTATCAGAAGGAGACTACACAGGGACTGTAGTTTATTCTGATGAATATCTGCTATTTAGTTCATTTTTAACTGCTCTATGAAAGTGTATAAAGGAAAAAAGAGAATAATTTCAGAAGAGTCCTCAGGGTAATTTCTTTGTTGCTTTTATAGCTCTTTCCTGTCCTATTTTTGTCAACATTAGCTAACAAACATATATAAACACATTTTGTTATTCAGACCACTACTCCTACTGAATTAAACAATACTTTTCACAGGAATTAAGTTAGGGGTTTGCAGGATTGAACCGTATATTTCAAATGCTTTGGATTAGTTCCTTTCTTACTCTGCCACTAAGAGAACGTATATACCAGCAACAGACAGGAAAATGAAAGTCACAGCCTATAAACAGAGAGTTTTGAACACAATAACATTTCAAGATTTTGATATTCCAGCTGCTTTCAGTGTTAATCAGCTGGTGCTGTGATAGGTACTTAAAATATTTAATGTTAAGAATAAGGAATTATTTTGCAGTTGCCATTACAGTTATGAAGAAAATAACAGTGATGTTCACCAAAGAAAGTCAAATTGAGGAAACAAAGGCTTATGGTAAGTATCTAATTCCATTCTCAAAAGAACAAAAAAACCCCATGAGATTGGCCACAGCAGGCGAGACCAAATGTCTCTTTAGCCCCATATTCTCTCTCTGACAGCAGCCAACTCCAGATGTTTAGGAGAAGCACAAGGACAGACAATGCCATTTCACAGAACCACAGAGTAATCTGGAAGTGATGGGACTTCTGGAGGTCATCCAGTCCAGCCCCCAACTCAAGCTGGGCTTCCCCTTCTGATCCTGCCAAAGATCTCACTCGCTCAAGCAGTTCTTGGTTCAGGAACTTCCTGAGCTAGAAGCAATGCCTTTGCACTGTCTTCATTATCTGCTAGCAGATAGTCCACGAAAATCCTAATTTACCGCCTCTGAAATTCCTTATCTTAATGCTTAGTGATTTATGTGTTCAAAGAGCTCAGTTCCAACCCCTCTTCACTCCTCCGTAGCTCCACTACCGAGACTCCTCATGACAGAGGGCACACCCCATTACACAGCCCGTAAGCTCAGTCAGAAGTGCAAAATGGCCAGTTCAACACTCCAAAGAGAAACAAGGGAAATTACACAAGACAGTGTTACTCAGCTCTCTGCCGCCTTTGTTATTTCCCTCAAACTCCAGTGTTTATATATTCCAATAGAGAAAAGCTTTTTTTTTTTTTAAATAACAACCCAAACAAACAGAAAACAGTGCATCTGAATGCCAAACACCCAACACCTATTGTCACAGACCCCAGGGCGGCAGCGTCATCGATGTCCGCAGTCTATTTCAGTAGCACCCAGGACCTAGCAATATCAGTCTCATCCCCGCTGTTTCATGTCAGAATAAAAACTAGTTATTCTTTGTTGTAAAAGAATCCTCATGACCACCTCAGTCCAACTCTGAGCCTAATCCCATGAAAATCTATAGGTGTCCTTCCACTGACTTCTGGGGGAGGTGAAATAGTTTCACAGAGTGCTTATCACTACAGCTTTCCAATAAAAGTGTGCAAATATTACTGTTTTTCAAGTGGGGAAATTGAGGAAAGGGGATTTGCCTGAGATTAGCCAGAAGATAAGAGAGATACAGGTGTTCCCTGACTCCTGCTGTACCTGCAGGCTCACGCAGCCTTGCTACAGCACACTGTGCTGTAGGTGGTCACTGTACGGACTACCATGTGGTCACACTCAATCGCATGAAGCTTAAAATCAAACAAGTAACTTTGTTTTACCCCCTGTAAAAATCTCTGCACTGGCTGCTCTGGACAACTGACAGGGATACACAGATCGTAAACGTGCTGGCTCACGTTCCTGGCTCTCCCTAGCTGTTACGCACCGATCCAGCAACACTGAGCAGCCATAAAACCGGTTTTGAGCGCTGCTGTACCCTGGCACATCTGGACCAGGGTGCGTAGGTGCGCTCCCCGCAGGTGCTGGTGCTCCTGCCGCCCACGGAAAGCAGCCTCCGTGCTTACCGCCGCCCGGCAAGCCCCACCGCGCAGCGCGGCGTGGCGTGGCGTGGCGTGGCGTGGCGAGGTGTGCCAGTGCAGCTGTCAGCTGTGCGCAGCGGACTGGCTGTACGGACCAACAACGCGCTCAATCTGGCTCTAATTAGCTTCGGCAGCCTTATGTTTGCAATAAGAGGGAGCGCTTTGTTCGGGGCGTGCTGGGGACCAGAAGGCGGTACGCGCCCTCCTGCCCCCGCCGTGCGCTTCTTGGGGTGCCGCGAACGGCCCGAGCGCAGCGGCAGCGACCGCTCCTCCGCCGGGGCTTGGCAGGGGGTGGCCGAGCGCTTCCCCTCCCGAGGTCGCCTCCTCGGCTACTTACACCGGGGTGGGCTGGCAGGGAAACTGGTTCCAGGCGCATCTGTACTGGGCCTGGACGTAGCTCTCCGTCCCGTCCAGCACCGAGCAGCTCACGTTCCTGTTCACTATGTAGGCGCACCAGTTCCTGGGGGGGAAGACAACGGCCGTCAGGGACGGGCGGCGGCATGAGGGGGCCCACACGCCGCCCCAGCCCGCCCGCCCCGGCACCCCCGGCTGCCCCAGCCTGCCCGCCCGCCCGCCTCAGCCTGCCCCGGCTCGCCCCGCCGCCGGCAGCGGCTCCCGCAGCCCCCTCCGGGGCGGGCGGTACTCACTTGCTGCGGGAGCCCGGCCGGGTGTACCGCAGGTGCGGGGTGGCGTGGCTGAGCCCGGCGCCCAGGGCGAGGAGCAGCGGCAGCGCCCAGCCCGAGGGCGCCGCGGGCCCCGGGCACAGCTCCATGGGGGGGACGGGAGGGCGGCAGCGGGCGAGCGGGGAGGGCCGGTGTCTCTCCGCGGGCTCCCTCCGTCCGTCTGTCCCTCCGTCCGTCCCGCCCGCCCTCGCCCGCTCCCAGCTCCCTCACTGACGCAAATCCCCCCCCCACCCCGTTTCCGCCCTCCACGGCGGCTCCGCACCCCCCTCCGGCCCAGGCGCCGCTCCCCTCCACCCGCGCCCGCCCGGCCTCGGCCCCGGCCCCGGCCCCGGCCCCGGCCGTTGCCCCGGCCCCGCTCGCTCCCGGCCCCGCGCCCCGCTCTAGCCCCCCGGCCGAGGAGGAGCGGCGCTGCGCGCAGGCGGAGGGGCAGCCGCCGGCCCCACATGGCGGCCGGCCGCCATGAGCGGGGCCCCTCGGGGGCAGCCCTCGCTCCCCGTCCCCTTGCCCGAGCCGGCCGGCGGCCGCCCCCGAGCGTGTTTTTCCCACTGGAAGGCTGATGGGGGGAGAGGGCCGGGCCCCTGGGGAAAAGCAGGGCGGGCGGGGGGCCGTGCCCGGGCGGGGGACCCTCCCTGGAGGCCCGGGGTCCTGGAGCAGAGGGCAGCCCCCGAACTGCGGGCGAGCGGGGCACTGGGCTCACCTTCGGGTGGGGCCGTCGCAGGCTCGGTGGACTCCCGGCGCGTGTGAGGGAGGTTTTGGTGGGCTTTTTGCCATGCGGCAACACCATGGTGGCACTCACCATTGCCTTGGTCACCGTTCCCTTGCGTGGCCCAAGGGCTCACCCCGAGTGCGGAGCCTGGGAGGGCTGCTGGTGGTTACCTCTGCAAGTGGTGTACAGTAGGCCATTATTCATAAGGAGAACCGTTCGCTGGGCAGAGAGAGCAATGGGTATTCAGATTCAGTCAGGCGTTAAAATCTAACTCGGGCACCTTGACTGGGTGACCTGCCTGTGCAAGGCCATCTGTGATGGGTTCCACCATGGTCCGGACCACAGGGAGGCCCCTCTGTCCTCCTCAGCTCCTGCTCTTTTGAAGCGATTGCTTTGGATTCAGGCAAACCTGAACAAAGCGTCGAGGCTGGGCCAGGGCAGGCTGCTCCCGCCAGAGGGAAGGAGGGGAAGGGAGAGAGCGGTGCTTGGGTGGAGAAGGGGTCGGGTGGGAGATCTGGGAGCAGTGTCCTATGCTGCTGCTGAGCCCGACCAGTCCCAACCCTGCCCACGTGCTCCCGGGCCTCCCCCGTGGCCACAGGAGCCACTCAGGCTTTCTAGGGCTCATGTGCAGGCAAAGCAGGCAGCAGGGCCGGGCCCTTCCTTCTGCTGTAGGCAGCAGCCTGCCTGAGCTGAACCTGGACCTCACCGTCTGGCCCAACCTGCCGAAACAGGCAGGTTTCGTCTGCCAGTCTTACAGTCAGTCTCGCCCAGCAACTTCACTTGGCCTCCGAGTCTGACAGGGAAATAAGCTTTAAATGCTGAGGTCAAAATTATCCTTTCAGACTGCTTTTTAGTAATTTTTTCACTGGAAACATACATGAAAGCTTTCTGTCCCCAAGAGAAACGTGTCCCATTACAGATGCGTAGGAACACTTAGCTGGTTTGATAAATTGCAATGGGAAAATATGTGATTATTACTGTCGCTTCAATCTGTCCCGTTTCAGTTGAAAAAATGTCACCCTCCTAATGCGCTGTAGCTGCTTTGGAGAGGGTAGCACCTCGCTGTCTAAGAAATTATGCTTCAGGCAAAGGTTAAACAATTTGCTGTGCCACTGTTTACATTTGCAAGAGCATGCCATTCAGGCGTCATTATTTGTGCCGGCAGAAATTATTTGGAGTTTCTCCAGCCTGAAGAAAGCAAGACTACAGTTCAGTCCCTAAAAAGCAATGAAGAAGGCTCTTTCTTCCTTTTTCCTCTCCTCATCCAGTCAAGGAACTCATGAAGTTGGTCCTTTTCCAAAAGTGATGAGCAACATGGAAGAGCTGTACGTTGTCCCACAAAGGGAAAGTCATTAAGTAATGAAAGACTGAGGTCATGCCCGTCTTGAGAATGACTGCATAGTACAAAAATTAATAGGCTGATATAAACAAAATGAGCATGAAACAACAGTAAGTTTCCATACGCAAAGCACTGAGCTTATACCTTGGAGAAGGGAGGTAAAGCAGATGTTACCTGATTTGCCATGAGGGCACCTACCTGCAAAATGCAGACTTGATTGCATGGTCAAACACAACTCGGGGCACCGTTAGAAGGAGAGTCATCACAGCCTTTGCCTTACCCCATGGATACCACAGATGATGAGTCAGGAGTTGCCTGTAACTTCAGGACTCTGTCCTTGGAAAAATGTTTGTTCACTCAAGAACTGTGCAAGAAAGTCTCTCTCCTGTTTTCTGATATAGAGGAGTTGTCCCTTACCTACTTCGTAAATATTATGAAACAGGACTTTGATAGTATTTGCTGCCATTACTTTAAAAGGGTATGTGAGACTTCTTCCACTGCAAAGCACAGTGTATTTTTGAGTTTGTTTAATCTAAAATAAACCATAACAATGAAAAACAAAACCCTGCAGGACCATTCACTTCTCCTTGCTGAAACCAGAGCTCTGTGGGAACTTGAATGCAAGCGCTGTTGCAGGGAGTGAAGTTTTATGCGTGGCTGTGTAATGGCTCAGTAAGGAGTAGCAGCAGAGGATGACTTGTGCCGAGAAGTATTGAGCTGAGTAGAAATGGATGAATCTGGGCAGATGGATAGAGTTGACCTCAACTCCTCTGATATTCACACTGGGCCTGTGATATCAGCTGATTCAACACAATCAGAACAGAAACTGGGCTGTGCCAGGAGAATCTTCAGCTCAGGTGCACACTGAACATGTGGTCCAAGCTCTGCTCATGGTTGCATTTTTTCTATGGGTGTAACTAGTTTTATTTCAGAGTGTAAGTATGAGGGTTAATAGTGCTCTCAAGGAGACGGCAATGCTCTCACTTTATTTTTCTGTGCTATATCCTCTCATCTCTAAAATTCACAGAAATCCCAAGACAGATGATTCTTACAGTGCATGGAAAGCATCCCTCCACCCCTCCCTCCAAATGGAGCGTGTAGTCTGCGAGTGCACTGAGGAGGGCTTTGGTAACTGGGGAGGTCAGTACACGTGTGCACGGGAAACGGAGATCACAGACATGAGTCCGTAAATCCTTTTAATTTGTTTTAAAGTTCTTGTTTCTTTACTAAGCAGTCTGGCTGTGCTTTCAGCACCAAGATCAACCGCACTTTCATACTTTGTAACAGGATAATGATGGGGAAACAACTAGGGCCACGTGTAAGGGTCTGCCAGAGAGACAAAGGTGCACAGAGCGGGCAGGCAGAATAAATATCAAAAACATTATCAGATCATTTACTGCAGAGCTCCAGAAGAGAAATTTGTCTTTAATGGTGTGGTGCATGGAGAGGAAATGGTATTCTCCCTGCAGTTTACCTCCCTTATGTATCAGCTCTTTCTGTAGATTTCAGCAATAAATTACTTTGTGAATTCTGGGTTCCTTTTCTTCAGGTTCACTGCCTCAAAAAATTGACACAATAACCTGAGGTGAGTGGTTTTTAGAGAAGTGCTTGTACTCCCTTGACACTCCTCTTTAATAAAAAAGCTCTCCCGTCTAGAAATATTGTCTGTGGCACAGAAGGTCTTTCAGGTACTTCTCACCTGGCCACCAGACGCGAGAAGCCAGCCTACAACTGTGCGTAGTCTGGCTACAACTGTGCGTAGTCTGGCTTTACATTTGGCACTGTATTAACTCTCTCCATGAGTCAAAGCAGGTCACAGTGTCCCTCTGGAAAGATGAAACTGGTATTAGGGAACAAAGAAAAGCTTGAAGGGAAGCTGTAGGAAACTCCAAGCTGACAGAGGAAGGCTTGGATTGAGTTGTATGATGCATGCTGGTTTGGATATACCAGGAAAAGCACTCCGTGGGGAAAGAGGAGTTTGAATACTCTTTTGCAGAGACATGATACAGCCCTTTCCCATTCATTTGGCCTGATGTGTATGTTGATACACGGTAATTGTAACATTAATATTAACATTAACATTTCTAATTCGAGTCTAGGATTGGTGTCCTCCAACTTCTCCCCTCTCAGTTCAGATCATGAGCTTTTTTTGCAATATCGTTTCAAAAATTATTCCCCGCTGCAATAGTCAGGTTTCAATTTTGAAATTTGTATGTGTAAACACCTCTCTAAAGTCAGCCAGACACATATTTAGCTATAAATGTTTAATGAAAATTAATGACTGAATGAAAAGTAAATAACAGATGTTAATAATATTACTATTTATAAACATGTTAACTTAAAGAAAAAATCCAAGCCCTAGTCAGGAGTGAATAAATAAACAAAGGCGAGGAGAGAGAGCAGAAGATTTTGGTTTCCTTTTTACTGGAGAGCCACCTTGGAGGGCCATAGCAGTTACACAACTACGAAGATTTTGTTAATTCCTCAAAAAATATCTGTAGCAGAGATCCACTCTAGCAGCTTTGGACTATGCAGAGAAATAGCGAATGTGGTCCTCACCAGTGCTCAGGCCACGTCTTCACCCAGCAGAAGTGCGATATTTGCCTATCTAGGCACTGACGGTGTGGTGTCGTATGGGCTCCGTGGAACAGGCTCAGGGATATTTCAGTGCATGGGTGGGCAACCTGGCAACTCCAGCATTTCTTCCTTGGTGTTATTTCCTTTTTGAGGGAAAACATTTGTGCTAAGTTTACTTATTTAAACAGAAAAACAAATCAGTATATTACAAACAGCCCAAACATTGCCCAGCTGTGGCATGCATTAAGTGTTTGTATTAAAAGTGATGCTCTTTATTGTCATAGCTATGGCTTTGGCTAGAGAACAAAATAAACAAAGGCTAGTCCCTGGGAACAGCTATCTGAGCACACTGTTACAATCTGCTCAAGGCTTCAAGGCAGGTCAGCAGAGATCAATATACATTATTCTCCACCAGGAAGAATGATCTGCCTGAGTGTTGGAGCATTGTAAACCACAAGTATTCCACGCTTCTGGAATGTCCTATCTACTTTGTACTGAATAGTCATGACAACTAAAGAAATAGTGATTAAGGTCTACACTGCTTCCATAGGAAAGATAAGCGTTCTCTAATATTATTTACTATACGATGTGAGAGGACTGAATGACATCTCATTCACTGTTACCATGGATTTCCGAGCACAGCAAGTCTGGAGCCCATGGAGAGAGAAGACATCAGAGTATAGGATGACAATAAGAAGAAAACATTTTAATGCTCCGCAAGACCTTTCGATGAAGAGCCCGAGCCTGGCTGACACATGCGCAAAGGTGGAAGAAGTTAAAGAGCACTGGAAAGAAGATCAGAGGAGATCAGCATTTCCTAGTAGATGGGCTGGGGTGGGAGGCTAGAGGAGGTATGGGGAAGAGGTTTCTTTTGTGTCTGCTTATCTTTGATTTGGTGGAATTGCCAAGTGACTTAAGTGGAGAAGATGCATAATGCTCTTTTGTTCTTTCCACAGCTACTACTGCTCTAACCTGCACATACCATAGGACAAAGTTGGTTCATACAAAGCTACCTGTGCACAGACCCTTCAAAAAACCTGCAGGCAAATTGCTGAAACATACTTAAAGACTGACTCTGAAACTGCATGCATTGTTTACTCTTGCTGTAAAGAGTTTCTTCCAATCTTGCTTGTTATGAAATCAAGAATTGTCATATTTGGTCACAGACATACTAGTTACTCTGGTTTTGATATCTCACCTGTGATGGTAGTGCAATATTTCAGAATAAAGAATAAAACTGAGGGCATTAATTGTTGTACAGTCCTTACCTCCAATACAGGGCAGCTTCCAGAGTTTCAATGGCATGCACTGCCCTTCTTAGTGTGCCTCTCTCTGATTGAATGTGTCAGATTTCAGCTTTCACGATTTTTTAGAGATGAGCTGGAAAGGAGAGAAAGGGAGTGGCACATGACTTTACAGTGTTTGGGACAAAGTTGTCAACAGATTTTTAAACAATTACATTGTTCCTGCTAGAAAATTACATGATCCTGAAGCTTTAATTCCTTGTTCATCAGTTTATCCAGTCTCTTGCTGAAGTTCCTGGTGTTTTAACTAAGCAAGAAAGTTATGTGAATTTAACCACAATAGGTGCAAATTTCTGTGTAGACATAATTGCATACCTAATCTCAGTTTAGGTATAGTAGGTGTTGGTTTATTTCAAGGAATTGATTAAAAATGCAGTAAGTCCACTTAATATTAAAATAAGAAGCTCTTCCTGAAAACAAGAGGCGGAAATTCTTGGTGCAGATAAGACCTAATACTGTAATTCACAACATCGTTCTTGCTTCCTTGGAAAAAATAACTCCTGGCCTAATTATTTCCCAATCAAAAAAAATGACCACTGGTTTTAAGGAAACCTTCTGTACATTTCTTCTGATTCTTATCTATTTTGCATTCAAAAGCAAGGTTAAATTTAACTTCTGCTCAACTTGCACACTGTAAAGAAGATTTAGGGTTCTTAAAGAAATTTTGTGTTTCAAAGTGAGCTAACCAAACACAAAAATGCCAGGAATATTTTAAATAAGACCTCATTAGGTAAAGACCATGGCCGCAAATATTTCATGCCTCTCTGCAGTCACATCGTGTTTTTAAAAGAGGATTTATATAGGCTAGTTCATTTTTCTGATTCAGCCATTTGGACACTGAGCAAATTTCTTCAGCTTCTCTAGTTTCTCCCTGGTTTCTCCCTGGTAGAAGGTGCTGCTCATTATTCGTCCTGTAAATTCTCATTAAGGTTACAGTAGCTCGAAGGTGCAAAAACCCAAATAAAAGACAAGAACAAACCCAAAATCTCTTTTTTCATCTGCCTTCTCCAATCTTATCTCATAATTTCACAGCATAATGATGGTATGTGGCTGTCCTTAACCTCAAAAAACTACAATTCAAAAGGTATGACTACAGCTTCTGATGAACAAAGCGAAATGATAGCTCCAGGCCTGCAGCCAGTGAGATTGCTCACCAGAAATGCAAAACTATGGGGAGGAGGTGGGGAGGAGAGTCCCTTTTAGCAGATCACTCTTGTCACCCTTCCCCAAGGCAATTTCCTCCCCTACGCAGTACCCAGAGGTGCTTTCGGGCAGAATGACACTGGCAACCTCCTGCAAATACAGGATGAGGCTGTAATACTTTTATGTGCACAGACCTACTAAAGGAGCCGGACTTCCTATATAATAGTAAGGCTAATACAATCCAGTTCATAAAAATGAACACGTAGCTTCTACCCAAAAGAGTTCACAGTCAAATCAGACTCAGGCAGCAAATGATATGCTGCCTGTTTCTCAGCACACCTGTAAGCTCCAGTATTTATTGTGACAAATCATATCTTGTTTTGTCATAATGTGAAATGCAAAGGAAACTATCTGATCATTTTTTGTAGTTGCTTTTGATTCTCTGTTTATCATTCAAGAGTTTCAAAGGAGGTGGCAATTTTAAAAAATGAGAAGTTAAACAAAAGAAGGAAGAAGATGAAGTAAAATGTAAGAGGCTGCACAAGAGTGTAACTGGGGATAAGACACAAAAAGGCCTTGGAGGTAAGAAGGTGTGGAAAGAGGAGGTGGTGAGCTCTGTGGTGTAAGGATGGGCAGCATCTTGCTCTGATCATGTGCTCAAATCCTGTGAAATGTCATTATTCAAATGATTGCCTTATTGTATTGTACTTTCTTGTACTTCATGTACTCTAACGTGAATTTCTATTAGTTGGGGCTGGGGGGAAAGTGTTCTTCCCCAGGCCCCCTGGGTGTTGGGGAGAGGGCATCTGTAAATGTTCCACTATTGGACCCTAAAAAATACCTTCTGAAGGGATGTGTGGTTGCAAAGACAAATATACCAAGAAGCATATTCAACTGGAAAAAAGGAAAGTTTATATCCTATTTGGTTCACAGAGTCTACAAAAAATTACCTGTGTTTATTCTAGAGATTGTTCTAGAAATTATTCTCAAGAAATGTTCGCATTGTGTCCTAATTGTGTGTCTAATTGTGTGTTAATCAGACTGCACAAACCATTTATATTGAATTTCCCAGGGCTGCAATTAAACAAATGTGATAGCAGTGCTCTGGTTTGATCGGTTAAGCAATCTAAATAAGCCAAAGGCAACGTCCTTAAAGTAGGTAAGTACTTCACTCCCACCTATTTTGATGGCAGTTAAAAGCCTGCATCTCTGTGAAAACTAGAGGTTAAGCACCCGAGATTTGTTTCAGTCAAACCTCTGCTGGATAACATCACTGGATACCATCTGTACGCATTGCGGCCTCACTCTGTCGCCTTCTCTTGAAATCTCAGGCAAGAATCAATAGTTTAATTAAACAAAACCAAATATTCTTTTGTTCAGACATGCTGGGTTAGAGCAATGCCATGACTTGGTTAGCAAAGTCCATGGAGAACGGGGAAGTATGGAAATGTTTTCCACATACGATGGCCTTGTTGGTTGTTTCTTCCCAGTACTGGGAGAGGTGGGTAGACAGATTTGAATACATGCCTCCTAACAAGCAGTAGGCCTTGTAGTTAATTAATTAGTAGAAAGTGAGGGATATCTAAATATATATTTAAACCATCTCATATATAACCACTGAAGTTTCCATTCTGCATCATAACATCCTTTAGCTAAGTATTTATTAATATTGATAAATATTTAGCTTTTAGAAGATCTCAGAGATTTCAGTAATATCTGTAAGTTATTTATGGGATGAGCCCAGCTCAGTCTTGAATTTCCTTTTTCCCACCTGAGATCAAAACCTCATGGTGACACTATTTCCTCTGATTCTTTCAGACACGTCCTACACTTCAGCATCCTTCCTGCTGCAGGCTGTACAGATGAGTGTTCTTGATCAGCCATGGACTTGCATCCTCTTTAATTTGTCCTTTATTGTTAAAAGGAAATATCCGTTGCCAAAGGAGGGTGTGTCTTTTATATCGTTTTGGAAGAGCAACATCTCCAGGAATGATGGTTGGTGGAGAAGAAGTTAAAAATGATGAACGTTGCTGGTGTGTTTCCTGTGTGGTGGACTGAAAACCGGTGGATCAAATGACTGTAATACTTTCACTGAACAACAAGACTGTATGCAGTAGTGGTAAAATGAACTCATGGTTTCAGAATTTACTTAAGAGAACATAAGATATGAAGAATTTATGTATAGCAGCATGTGTTCAAGAATGAACTCAGTCATGGCCTCGGTTCAGGGCATCTGGCATTATTTACAGCATTTGCTTTTACTTTTAGGAGCACAGAATTTCAGGCTTGTAGAGTGTTATCTAAAATACTTTTTTATGACAGTTAAAATGGAACCCAAACTTTAGGATGAACTCTGTCAGGGATTGCTAATACTCTTTGTGCCTGTTGGCGTTAGGCTTTTATTCCCTTTAGCCATTTACAGAACTCCACGGTGCAGTCATTTCTACTCTAGGATGAGAAATGATTAAAGGAATCCAGTTGTTTTTTAGGTACCTGTCAGTGATGCTAGAGGATCTGAACAAAGTCAGAGCTCTGTTGTCTTCAGTGTTATACAATCACAAGCTTTGTGCCAAGGCCTGGTCTCTACAGAGAGTTTTGCCACTTCAGTTATACTAACAGTGTTAAAACCAGAAAAAGATCTGTAGATACAGATGTGGTTATCGTGCATAAACCGGTATAGACTATTTCAGTTTGGGAAGTGGTTAAACTCTGTGCCAGATGAAATTCCCCGTATTCCAGTAATAACAGCACCCACACTAAGTGTTGTAGGCCAGCCGAGGTAGGGATGGAGGGGGAGGCAGTGGGAAGGAAGCAGAGGAGAAGGGGTAGGGAGTTTTGGTCTTTTCTTTCATGTTGTGTAGCTCTTTCTGAAAGAAATTAAAAGCTTACATTTGTCATTGCTGTTTAGAAATATATTGGCTATTGTTTCTCTCCTTTCAAATTTAATTGTGGAGAAACAGGACAATCTCTGCTGTGAGATGCTGCCTTACTTCATGTCAGTCTACACATTCAGTTTGAAGTTTTCCAGTGTGACCAACAATAGGTCACTTGAAGGGAAACATTCAATTAATAAGTCACACCAGCTCATTCCTACTTGTTTCCTAAAGAAATAACATCACAGAAGCTGTAGCTGTAGACATATTTTTAAACTGCACTAGGGGAAAATAAACTGTCTGAAGCACATTAGGACGTTTCCTAATTGGAGATCAAGGAAGTCACTGCAAATTATTACACTGTAATTTCACTGCAGATAGTATACTGCAGAAGATTAGCATAAATTATGGGGAGAGTTCTCTTTCACAGAAGACGACATCTGTATCTAGAGCATATAAAGTAAGCCAAATGTCTAGAAACATCAACTATCTATAATTTAAGAGGTTTAGATTAGTTTTAGATAACTCACAAGAGCCACTTCACTGACTGTATCCTGAGACAGCCAAAACTTCAATGCCTCATGTATGAGTTGTCCTTTTTGCCCTGAAAAAGTGGGAGTGCTCCCAAGACCTTTATTCCTTTGTTACATCAGTCTTCTCTTTAAAAAAAAGAGGCACAAAAAATAATCTCTGCAACTGTTGTACTTCATTTGTCTTTACATTTTTTTTAGTATTGCAGCATCTCATACATTTTGCTTTTTCATTCAAGCTCCAGTTCCTGGAATTCCAGTGCGATTTGAGCACTTCAGATTGTATTGCAAGAAAAAGTTAGTTCTGGCATCCCTTTGCAGAGAGTAATTTGAAAACCTGACTCAAAACCATCCTACAGACTCAGAAACAAAAAGGCAAATACAAAGAATTGCAAACTTTTAAAATCTCTTGACTTTTAAGCCAGTCTCCTGATTTTTTTTTTATTGCTAGAGCTTTGCAGTAACTTACAGTCTTTATCCAACTGCTTCTGACTTTCAGCAGTCCTCTGGAGTTGCTGTTCTGCAGTTGGCAATGCAGATTATCTTAGAGCACTATTTGCTATGTGGCATATTAAAAGGCAAAAAAGACTCTAATTAACTTCTCTATCCAATTATGGAATCAGAGTTCTTCACTATTCTATCCTACGGTTCAGCCTTCCTTTACAATTACTTTATTCCATTTTCCTTGTGGGTAAGCTTTCTCTGGTACAGGTCATTTATCTGGGTTGCGTTATTAGTGTGAAACTTATAGAATAGGTACTTACTGTAACGTAGAGTAAAAGAAACTTTCCCTTCTTTTCCCTCAATTCAGTCTGTGGTAACTAGTTATTTGGGTTTCAGCTGCTCCCTAAATCTACAGACAGCACTTAATGCCTGACTCATTTCTTGGTGACTTGCAAAACTCTTCCGAGATGACAAAGTGTTCAGGCTTCATAATCGCTTCCAGGCTTTAGTGATTCTAAGTGTGAGGAGCTCAGCTTAAAAGTGAAGCCTAGATCCTTTGCATGGAAATACTCTTTTGTTTTTAGGCAGTTAACAAAAAAAAAAAAAGGGGAAAAAAAAGACAGAAGTCCATAGCCAACCATTGCAACATAGGTTGGACACACATCTAGGGGTGGAAACAAAACAATCCTTTTCTACAGACTGTCTCTAGGGTCTGGTCCTGTTTTGCAATTGGCAAAAAATGGTTATAAAAGATATTACACTGACAACAAAACCTCACTGCTGTTAAGGACAAGGTTGGCTTGGGCCTTTTGAAGGTGAGGGGCCTCTGCAAGTTCCACGCTCTGTGCGAAGCATACGCAGCCTCTGAAAATGAGCAAAAGCAGTAAGTACAAAGTTGCTCAGTGCATGTGCAGTTGGTGCTGTAGCTGAGATTGTTGATAATGCACCATATATCCATTTGTGGTTCTTAGACTACTAGCAGACTGGTCTGCAGGGTATTGAGAAAAGTGGGCAATTGTGAAACTAGGCAAAATACCAACAAAAAACATTTTTATTTGCTTTTTCCTACCAGACAGTGCATTTGATTGTACCATACAGGGAATCAATTTGTACAGAGTACATCTTGGCTGGTAGACCCTGGGAGCCATTTCGGATGGGAAGCCTGAATCCTGGCCCCGTGTCTGTGCTTTAAGGTGTTAGCATCTGATGTGGCTGCATGGACCTGCTGCTGCTGAAAATACAGACTTTTGGAACATTCAGAATTGTACACCTGTAAATGAATGATGGCTTCTACCTCTGGTCAAGACATTTATCCAGTGTAGTAGAGGACTAGACTGTTGAAAAAGACAAGACCCATCCGCAGCTGCTCTCTAGTAATTATTAGAACCTTGGTTCTTTTTCTGATGTTTTAAACAAAGAAAAAGGGAGAAAGCATTTGGTTTTAAAACCCTAACTTTGAGTGCAGATTACTAAATGACAGTTAGATCATCCAAACCAGCCAGATTTTGCAGCTATAACAGTCAAAGATGAACAGATCAAGTCTACATCACCATCATGTACACAAATGGGTACTGAGAGCCACTGTATTGTGTTCTGAGGGTGGAAATCCAATGGCTTGATTTTCAGTAGTACAGAATAGCCAGCAGCTCCCACAGAAGTCTACTGCATCACTGCCTACAGGAATGAATCCTATTTAATCATCTTTAGTTTCCATCCTGGAGGAATTTCTACCAGCAGACTTAACCTGAAGTTTAGGAAAGAAAAAAATTAATCGTGTGAAGTGACGTCCAGCACTTCATCTTCAAAGCCTTTTGGACCCTGTGGTAGAGATAATCTTATAGTTCTTTCTTCAGCCTAAAGATTCTGGTTTTCCTTTTTTCTTTTGAGAGGAAATTTACATTTACCACTCACAAATATTTCTCAATCTTTACTAAATATATATATGCAGAGGATTAGAAAACAGTTCTTTTTTAAAAGGTAAGCTGACAGAGAAAATTATGCAGACAAAAGCTCTAGATGTTATGGATTCTGAGATGGCATTATTTATTTTTCACCTAAGTGAATTTTAACGGGATTTGACTACTTCTATATCTCTCTCTTTGTGTAGTTGCTTTGTCAAAGTGTTCCAAGAGCAATAATGGGCATTGCCTAAAACCTGAGGAATGTTCTCACAAATTTCCGTCTTTCCCAGGAATCGGGAGCACTGCTGGAAGGAGTGAAGGGAGATATACAGTCAGCGTGCATGCAAAATATGGCAAATAGGTTCCAAAGACAGAGCAAACTTAAAAGCAATAGCTGTGATTTTGAAATTCAGAAACATTCTGAAAGCTAAGAACAAAAGAACGAGGTAATAATTAATAAACTTGCTGATTTCCAGAGTTCTAATAGTATTGTAAATGTTTTGCAGAATTGCATTTTAATGCAGAACACTGAACTGCTTTCTGCTTTGCCAACTCCGGAAAAAGAGCCCAGATTTCTTTCCAGTTCTTACCCCCCAGGAAGATGGCATATTTTTCACTATTATTTTTCACATGCGATCTCTGCACATGCAGGAGAGTTTTTCAACAAAGGAAAGGCTCATATTTCAAGTAGTGCTGTGGAAAATGTTCCATATCATCAGGTCCTTGACACACCACATAGATGTGTCAGCATGTCTTTATAAGGATCTGGAACAGTCAGTCTTGGCAACAGAGCTAACCAGCAAACTCTTTGACCCCAAATTCCTCTATTTTGATAATGTTATCATGCATTTGACACAGGGTCACTGTTACTCTCTTACATACAGAAACTTTCAGAAGAGAAACTGGGTAACGCTTATTCAAGAGAAATCCAGTTTGAAGTGATAAGCTGGACCGTAAACCAAGTGTGTTGCAAATATCCTTTGTTTTATGGCTATGCTAGTTTTCTTATCTGCTGAGTGCAAGAGGATCTAAAATATGAAACAATTCTGGCAGATCACTTGAAAACATGGTTCTGCTATTGAGAAGATCCATCTGAAAAAGCAAACAGAAAAAAATGGTGTGAAAATATACCATTTGATTCAACATCATGAAGCATGAATGAGGTTTGAATTTCCTTAGTAGCATCCCGAATGTAAAAGCTGGAATACAAACAAATCTGAATAAACCATGTTAATTCCAGCTAATTCTATTTGCCAAAATTCTAACAAAAGCATCCACGTTCTGCTCTTTCTCCAAGCCTGGCAGAGACCCCTCCAGACCCTCAGAGAATGCAAAAGAGTTCAAAAGTTCACTTGTTATTTGCACTTCATCACATTTGGTTAAAATAATGTTTCCAATCTTTCTTTACACCAGAAGTCATATATATTACCATTCTAAGATAAGAGAAAGTAGAGCACATCAGAAAAAAAAAATCAACATGAACATTTTAAATGTATTTACGGGATTTAAGAATCAGTGTATCAGTATACAAGGAGCAACTCTTCTCCAGAATACCTGACATTTTGTATGTAAAGCACATGAAATATATCTGCATATATCCATGGTTATTTCTCTTTCTCCAAGTCCACTTAACTTAATTTTCTAGAAAATACTGCTTATGCTTCTGAAATATTAACATAAAAAATGACTCGGACTTGCATAGCCTAGAACACATGTTCCCACGCTGTGATTCAGTGGGTGGTTGAGTAACTGGGGATTAGATGGCTCTGGGAGCCACAAAAAACTCCACAGGGAAGACATGAAATCTAAAAAAAAAAATCAGTGTTTTCTTTCCTGTAAGAAAAATGGCTTATTGTACCACCAAACCTCATTTAAAATTGATTCTGTCTGCATGACCTTTCAGCAACCCAGGGAAGTTACGTGATCACAATTGTGAGGAAAAGTGGCCCATAAAAAGTCTTTTGGGACAGGGTATTTGGAATAAGTTGTAAATCCACTGCACAGAGGTTTTGCAATGTATAATCACTAGAATCCTGAATCCACGCCTACCTGTCAGTGTGGAAACAGAAATGGGCTTTAGGAGTCTCGCTGGTGAGATCCATCTATGAATCTACCACAGTAGCTCGCTCTCGTGTTGATAGGTGCATCCATCTCTCAGTTCAGCTTTCACGTTACTTCTTGCGTACTTACCCGGGATTTTATTTTCAAGAACTCCAGCAGTTTCTGGTTTTCTGCTCATCTTCTCTGTGCCATCAGCATCTAATTGTAGGGAACTCCTACCACAGAGCCGAGTCTCTTGGGGGCTCTTAAGTCATCTGCCAGTAGCCTCCATGGCTGGTTCATCTCTAACCCCAAGCTGCTTCAGTCTTGGAAGCATCAAACAACAGAGGCCTAACAAATTGTCAGGTCTCCTTTTGGGAGATGTGAAACTTCAGACCCAAATTTCAAAGCCAGTGATGTCTGATTCCTTACACCTTCTCCATCGCTTCCACACTTCCCCCTTCCCTGCCACACACTCCTCCATTCAGACTTCTCTGAAGGCTCTTAGTTTATATTTGAAATATCTTGGCACATGAGGGTGGCAAAGTTTGGTAGAGGAGAGAGACTCTACCAGCATCACAAGCTTACTCTCAATAACAGTTAAGAGGAAAAAGTGAAGACCCTTTTGGCTTTGTGCAGTGTGAGACAAGTACAGCCCTCCGCCAGCACTCCTGCTGGTCTCAACAGTGTCTGCAGAGTAAGGAGGAGGACAAGAATGGTAAAATCTTGTACAGGTTGGATGCTCTGACACTGACTCCCAGATGGGCTCAATTCTGCAGGTAGATAAAATCTCCATCCAGAGTCCAGCTGGATAAGTCAGTCTTGGCCTGACCACCCACTTTCAGAGGGACTTTTTTCCTTTCAAGCTGTGCATGACAATAAGCTGCCTTTGGCATCTGAAGGCTCTCCACTCAGAATGTAATTAACAAACTTCAAAACGGTGGTTAAAATGCCAGTGACGGACATGATTAGTTGCAAGCTTGCACATGTCTGTCTAACAACACACTGCAACAGCAACACACCATAACTTCGTAGCTGATCCAACCCATCCCCATTTTTACCACACTGTTGCAGCAGTTTGACTCAATCAGCCTTCTTGTATACCTTCAGGTCAATTCAGGCGTGGATGATGGAAGGTAAAGTTGCTATACTGAAGGCAGCTGTCTGCCAAAATTACCATTTGCAACAGAAGCAGGCTCAATTTCAGCATGTGAGGCTTCTCACATGTGTACAAGTCTTCAGTGTGCTTCCACTTCAGCAGCTCTGCTTTGATTTCCCATCACTGAGTTAGCTCTGGTATGCATTACTAAAACTACTCTCATGACTGCTTCTGCCAGAAGTCCCTAATATTAAGAGGACTTCTAATCATCCCTTCTCACTTTTCACAGGACATTCTCTGTCCTCGAATTGCCCCAGGACTCTGCTGAAGAAAAGAGCTCTTGAGCAACTTGTAGAATGGTCTCCTCCATTGTTTCAGAAGAATTCTTTTCACTGCATTCCTCAGGCTGTCATGAATCTTCTTCTTGCACAACCAGCTCTTCCAGCTTCAGCAGAGCTGGGCCTGCAATCTCTATCTCCCAACACAGCAGTTGTTAATTTAGGTCGATATACCTGCACACACGCGCATGTACGTGCTAAAAGATCCTTAGAGTTAAAAAGACAGGTTCTTGAAAGGAAGACGCAGTGGGAGCATGCCAGTCCATCTTGCCTGTTTATTATGAGGCAGTCTTTAATTAAGTACTAATTTTATGATACTGCCATTTCATTTCTCTACTATATTTTGGATGTAGTTGTAAGAACATGCTAAAAGCAGGAGCTGTATGTAATATGAAATATTTGTTGTCACTAGCTGTTTACTGGAGAAAGTTAACTTTCATTTTTTGGGATAATTTCCATTAAACAAAGTAGCAGCACCTTTTAATTCAATAGCCCAGTTTTTTGTTCAGTAACTTTTTAACCTACCAAGTTTTGGTAAAAAATGATGAATGAGAGGTTCCCGCAGTTAGTTAATTGGTTCACCATTCTTCCAAACTTATAAGTACATTGGGAGAAATAAAGTAATTTTCCTGTTCTAGAAATTAGGCTTGAATGCAACAATTTGTGTATTTCTTGCATGATATGGTTTAGTTGATTTGCCAAAGTTATAGGATGAGGGATAAGAGGGAGTGGATGATAGGAAATGAGAGACCACTAAACGTGTCTTTCAAGCAATTAGAATGTAACATTCCTTTGCTAAAAAGAGTGAATATTATATAGTTTAGGCAAAAATTCTTGGACTATGTTATTAGATGCAAAAAAAATATCTTACATAATTTGTTCTTATGTAAGACTGTGACACAAATAGTTCTGGTGTTGTAAAATATTTTCAATTTTGGAAAATTGAAGAAAGGTCTATTCTTTGTGGCCCATTTCTGTTGCAAACTACATGTGTGCTTGATTGTGTGCATACGAAGAGGGCCTAAATATTGTAGTCATGAACAGCTAGTTGCTAGCATACTATAAAATAATTACCCACAAAGTAATGAGTGGGGATAGCTTTAGAGCCCTCATAAATACTCAGTCGTATAAAAACTAGTGAGAGTTGTAAGAACCATTAACATACATTAAACATACAGTAAAAATTGTGGAATTAATATATTTGCAAATTGAAGGTGCTTGTTATTTGCCTCTAACATCTGAAAATCTTCCTTAGTTTTATATATAGGTTGGTTTAAAATAAAATTGCATTCAATTAGTTTACGTGCACGCATTTTTTATGTAAGTTTTGTTTGCTAAAGCCGAGACTGCTCCGTTCCTTGGAACCATTTCGTTGCAGAGAAGACATGCAACACAGGCAGAGATAGAGTATCTGTGCAGCTAGAGTACATCTAGTCAACACAGTAGCTCTGTTGCAATTTTATGCTTTTCCATACTCACAGTGGGTGTGGAAGAGCCTGTTTATGGAAATACAGAATAGCAGAGAAATTATATGTATGCATAAACATATATATCTTTGTGCATGTATGCACATACCCATGTCTATACTTTTTATGAAACAGAAATGATCCCTGTTGCTGAAGCCTGGGGAGATGATCTGGTGTGGCAGGAATGTCAAAATCACTGGATACACCCTTTCCAGCAACAGGCAGAAAGGGAGGCTAATAGCTACTTTATACTGAAAGATACTGTTACTGCTACCATCAGTAAAATGTGTTTTAATTCCTAGAGGATAAGCAAACAGACTTTTTAAAAAGAAAATACTAAAACTAATTTGGGCTTCTCCTATGCTGGACTGCATCCTGGCAGGTGAAAAGGAATTGACTGCAGATCTGTTCTGTGATGGTTGCCTCAGTGGAAATGATTATACTTGCTGTGCGCTAATGAAATGCAATCTTAACCAGCTTTGTTTCCTAAATATGAAAAAAACTTGGGAGCAGAATTTATTGGGAGAAAATGTTGATGCATGAAGGCAGACAACATTTTAGTGACAGTTCCTTACTAATGCTGTATTAAATATCTGTAAAATGACACCACCACAACCCCAGCCACATTCTATAATCACAAAAGTCTTTGATTAAGAACCCCTGTTCCACTGGCTGGGAAAAGAGATGAAAAAAAGACCTTTAAAAACAATGCTGACTCCTTTGCTGCTATCACATGGGAAAAAAAAAGAAAGTAAAAGAGACATACACTTGAAGAGTCAGAAAATACAAACTGTGATAAAGGAAGATGAAGGTATCAGTAGAAAATGACTGTTAGGATTAACAACAAAAAGAAAGAATGGAAAGTATGAAGCAGACCGACTCCTGGAAGGGTATAATATTCGGCTGAACAATTAATATTAATTTTTAATTAATCTTCAAAGACTTGAGCAGCATCAAGTAAAAGGCAGTTCTTTCATTGAATCATAGAATCGTTTGGGTTGGAAGGGACCTTTAAAGGCCATCTAGTCCATGCCCCCTGCAATGAGCAGGGACATCTTCAACTAGATCAGGTTGCTCAAAGCCCTGTCCAACCTGACCTTGAATGTTTCCAGGGATGGGACATCTACCACCTCTCTGGGCAACCTGTGCCAGTGTTTCACCACCCTCATCGTAAAAAATTTCTTCCTTATATCTATCTAGTCTAAATCTACCCTCTTTCAGTTTAAAAACATTACCCCTTGTCTTGTTGCAACAGGCCCTACTAGAAAGTCTGTCCCTATCTTTCTTATAAGCCCCCTTTAAGTACTGAAAGGCCGCTATAAGGTCTCCCCAGAGCCTTCTCTTCCTCCAGGGTGAGCAACCTCAACTACCTCAGCCTTTCCTCATAGGAGAGGTGTTTCAGCCCTTTGATTATTTTTGTGGCCCTCCTCTGGACCCGCTCCAACAGGTCCATGTTTCTCCTGTGCTGAGGGCTCCAGAGCTGGACACAGTACTCCAGGGGAGGTCTCACCAGAGCAAAGTAGAGGGGAAGAATCACCTCCCTCAACCTGCTGGCCGTGCTTCTTTTGATGCAGCCCAGGATATGGTTGGCCTTCTGGGCTGCGAGCGCACATTGTCGGCTCACGTCCAGCTTTTCATCCACCAGTACCCCATACGACTTCTCCGCAGGGCTGCTCTCAATCCCTTCATCCTCAGCCTGTATTGACACCAGGGGTTGCCCTGACCCAGGTGTAGGACCTTGCACTTGGCGTCATTGAACTTCATGAGGTTCACACAGGCCCACTTCTTGAGCTTGTCCAGGTCCCTCTGCATGACATCCTGTCCCTCAGGCGTGTCAACCACACCACTCAGCTTGGTGTCATCCGCAAACTTGCTGAGAGTGCACTCGATCC
This sequence comes from Ciconia boyciana, assembly GCF_034638445.1. Classification (NCBI taxonomy): domain Eukaryota; kingdom Metazoa; phylum Chordata; class Aves; order Ciconiiformes; family Ciconiidae; genus Ciconia; species Ciconia boyciana. Next base: position 54,252,783 of record NC_132935.1, on the reverse strand, counting down.
GCTGTCTATGTCATTGATGAAGATACTAAACCGTACTGGTCCCAATACAGACCCCTGAGGGACACCACTCGTCACTGATCTCCATCTGGACATTGAGCCATTGACCACTACCCTCTGGATGCAACCATCCAGCTAATTCCTCATCCACTGAACAGTCCACCCATCAAATCCATATCTCTCCAATTTAGAGAGAAGGATGTTGTGGGGGACCGTGTCAAAGGCCTTACAGAAGTCCAGATAGATGACATCCGTAGCTCTTCCCTTGTCCACCGATGGAGTCACTCTGTCATAGAAGGCCATTAGGTTGGTCATGCAAGACTTGCCCTTGGTGAAGCCATGCTGGCTGTCTCAAATCACCTCCCTGTCCTCCATATGCTCTAGCATAGCTTCTAGGAGGATCTATCTGTTCCATGATCTTCCCAGGCACAGAGGTGAGGCTGACAGGTTGGTAGTTCTCAGAGTTCCTCCTTCCTATCCTTTTTAAAAATGGGTGCAATGTTCCCCTTTTTCCAGTCACCAGGGACTTCACCTGATGGCCGTGACTTTTCAAATCTCATGGAGGATTGCTGTTCCTGTATCACCAAACATACACACCTCAGTGAGCTAGACCTGCTTTGAGTGCTCACAACCTGAGTTGTGCTTCATTCACCAAGAAGGACAACTGAGTTTGTTTCACTTCCCCCTCCCCCCCAACCGAACTACTGGATCCCAGTTATCTAGAACCACACAGCAAAAGGGATGGAGGAATAACTGCAAAATGCACCTGTAGACACTGCATCCCTGAAAAAAACACATTACAGCAAGCAACCTACCTCTCTTCCTATTGTGAGCAATTGACAGTACGGATCATTCATCAATGGTTACTGCAAATCTCTTGACCAGCTTAGTTGAAATGGAGTTCAGAATAGCAATATAAACCTAGCTTCATCAAATACGCACCTATTTTGGAGGCTTCAGAGCAAAACATCCAGTAATTAGACTGCTCAAGTCTCACAAGGTATCTCAATGCACATTTGGAATGGGTGCATTTTTCATCCAGGCTACTGACATAGCGACAGCATAGCATCATCCTGCGGCAGTTCCCTGCCTCGCTGACTGCTCTGCCTTCTTTTTGCTCCTCTGGACATCATCCTTTCCTCCCTCTCACTGCTCTTTCCCGGAACTGGAGCTCTGGCTGACAATGGGACTCAGAGAGGCCCTTGAGGAGGCACAAGGAAGTCACAGATGAGATACATGTGGCTAGAGAAATACTGGAGAAGATGGTGATACTGGGATGGTAGAGTTGTGGAGCCAGGGCCATGGTACTGATGGTGGGGCTGTAACTCCACAATAGCGTGGTTTGGAAAGGAAGGACTTGTCACTGACCAACATCACTGGGTTACATGGAGTATCCCCACTCACCTGACACAGGCAGTCTCTGCATCCCTGCTTGCTAGAGGAAGAGCAGAAAGCATGGAAGTACACACCAGCCTAGGGGAAGCAGAGCTTAAGCACTGAGCCAAGCGGTGGTCCTTTAGGGGTGGGTGAAAGAAAAAAAAGCCTTGCCATTGACGTTTTCTCCTCTGTTGAAGGGAGGGAGACTGGGAAGAAGAAAAGTACAGCTGCTGACACGAGCCCAGGCACAGGACATGCATTAGGTTTCCTTTTGATACACTTCTAGCCAGAGGTTCCCTGTCCTACAGGAGAACTCAGCAGCTTACACCATGGAGGTGCAGCCCCGTCTCTCCTTGTTGAAGTGACAGGTGCTCTAATTTCCATCTTCACTGAGGAGCCCAGCATACAACACGATGATATTGGGGTCTGATGGGGCAGGGAGCAATGAAAGCCGCAAGCTGGGGAATGGCCGAGGTCTCAGGTCTTTTGATGGGGGAAATCTTGTCTACCTTCTGAGCAGGAAAACTGCTGTGGAGGGTACGGGGCCCACTGTGTGGAGTGGGGTCACCTGGCACAGCAATGGGCCTCCTAGTCAGCTTCCTGACAGGGTACAGTGATAGGCCCCTGGCACACGAGTGCCTGCTGCAGACACCACCTCACGCTGGGACAGCAGCACCATGCAAGTGTCTCTGGGAGTCTCTGTTGGAAAAAAAGGGAGAAGATGAGGTCCTGTCTCCCTGGGCTGGGAGAGGTGCCAGCAGGCAAGAGGGAACCAAGGGGACTTCCAGCCAGCCCCACTCTGTGGCTGGTGCCATCAGCTGCAGTACAGTCTGGGCCTGACCCGATGTGGCTGCAGCCCGCTCCTCCGTCCCCTCACTGCCCAGCCCTGCTGAGCGGCTGCTCCGTCTCCCTGCGGTGGAACGGCAGGCAGCAGCCATTCCCCACCCAGAGCTGCTTCCGGCCCCCATCAGAAACCAGCTCCTTGTTCCCGTGAGCTGGCCCAGGTCCCAGCAAGAACCGCTTCCTCTCGTGTTTCCTGCACTGCTCTTCACCAGCCCCTCATGAAACCAGTGAGCACAACATACACACCTTCCTTTTTAGTCCTTAGTTTGCTCTGTTACAGAGTAAAGAACGGGTAAAGAGAAAAAATTGACACTTACCTTCTGAGTGTGAGTGTTTCGTCAGGATGAAATCAGCTGCGCTAAACAGCTATGCAAAGCAGTAACTTGCACTGTAATAACCTGCAATCACTCTGCTGAAAAATCCTGAAAATTCCCTGGTGAAATTTCCTGAAATCTCCGATAGCTATTGCACAACTCTAGAAACCATCCTTAATTTCTTGTTTGCTTCCACCAGCAGGGAGATACATCACAGGATGCTGGCAGTGCCTATACTGACCACTCAAAAAGGAAAGATTTCTGGTAGAATAGGTATTTCATCAAATAGGATTCAAGGTCATCCAGAGGTTGGAGGTTGAGGCTAGGCAGATGTCAGAATTAAATGCATTTAAAAGAAGTACTACCGAGTAACTTAGTGTGGTGGGACAATTTCTTACGTGGCAAACCCTCCATTATGGCTGCCTGGTTCAAGTCTTGATGTCTAAATTTAGAAAAGCAGGAAAAAGGGCTGAGGCAGGGCTAGCATAGTCTTTGGCTGATGTTACATTTACTTGAGTATATTTATTTTCTTTAAGAATAGGAAAAATTGATGTCTAAAATAATTTAGACTACCATAAAGACATGAGGTTTTGGGGAACCTTCCACCACAGAATGCATTGCATCCTTGATTTGGAGAAATTTCATTTTATTAGAAATGTCAGAGAGATGTGCACCAGTGACCAGAATTCTGAAACTTCCAGCAGAATGTCATCATGTCTTTTTAAGTTTAAAGTCCCTTTTCAGAAAAGCTGTATATAAAATGCTTGTTGCTGAGTGAGTATAAATCAGTAGATTTGATAACTTTCACTCCAAAGCAGAAATTCTTTGAGGCTGATGTGAACCAACACGTCCACATCCTTGAACACCTTCTCCTGCTATGTTATTTACATAGCTTCAAATAATAGTTTCATGCTGTCTCAAGTTTAGCTTTCTGCTCTTGCCCCTGGCTGAAACTGTATCTTTAATCATGCCTGGTCCTTTCCTGCCCCATACATTACTAAAATCCTTGTGATGCAGATCACTGGAGGTGGCCTTTGACTCTCCTGCCTGCCCCCCCCCCCCCCTTTGGTCTCATTTACCTGTTGACTACTTTCTCTAGTGCTTTAAGACTCTGCTTCTTAACTTTAATTTTCTTTAGTTATTTATGAAAGCCAACAGAATCTTTTCTTTTTTTTTTTTTTTTTTTTTTTTTTTAAAAAAAAAGCTGGAGACAGCCTTATAAAGTAAAATTCTGTCCAGGTATCTACAGTTTTCTAACACGATTATTTAACCTCCAGCTTAAGTCTCCATTTCCAAATCTTAAAATCCATACACACAGTTCAGCTGTAAGGATTTTTCTTTTTTCTTTGTGACATTACCATTTCCCACTCAAATCCTTCTGTCATAGTTACATTTTTGGTATCAAGGACCAATTTAAGGATGAATTTTTGATCTGCTTAAGCAGCGATGTTCTTTTATGAGGGCTGTGGTAATACAGATGTTGAAAAGTGGTTGGCACTGGTAGTATATTATATCTCAATTGCACCCATGAAGTATCCCTCCTCACCACTCTCCCAATCCATGCAAGAGCCTCCTAGTAAACGTGTTACATTTTTCATACTCACAAGTTACGGCTTTGCTTTTTCCATTGGCACTGTCTGAAAGAGATATGAATTCCCATGTCAACACCTTGGACATAGCCTTAGATACTGGCTTGTTGTTAACTGTCTGAAGACTCTACAAATGGCTGTGGTTAGATCTCAGTATATCACTGCTCAAACCCTCCCTTTTAAATTGATATTACCTTGACACCTCATCCATCAAAAAAGAGCAGTCCAGAAAGTTCTCTTCTCCAAGACAGCCAGGGATGCTTTTTAAATGAAAATCTCATTTCATCGCACAGTCTGTTGACTTAATTATTACAATTGATTATATTGACAGTGCTTTGTACTGAAGCAGTTTTATTGAAAAGATTGATTTTTTTCATAAATAAAAAAGGATATATTTTAAACTTTTTTTCCACACATGAACATAAAAACTCTGAAAGCTTTTAGAAATGAAAATTAACTATATAAAAATTAGGCTATCAATGTTAAATACTTAAATTTTTGTTACTACTAACTGAAATACATTTATATCTTCTATCAGTATAAAAATCTTCATAATGGGTAATACAACATGAATATTTCCTTTAACTGAATGTATTCACATTTTCAATACATAGCTATTTTCAGCAAGCCTCATCAGTCTATGCCTTTCTCTTTCGTGGATTTCCATTAAGTTCTGAAGGGGACATTTGCAGTGGTTGCTGTTGCTGCTGCTTCTTTGCGGGAGAGGAGATCCATTCTTCTGAGCTAAACAAAAACATAGCACAGTAGCTTATAAACCAAGCCCTTTTTTATATATATATATATATATATATTTTATATATGTTTTTTTTATTTATATATATATATACTTGATATAATTGATGCAAAAGCACAGAGCTCCCACTGGCATAAATATTATAAACCCCATATTTGTGCAGAGCTTCTTCTTCTTGTCACTATTTTGTTACAATTAGGAATAGCATCAGGCTAATATTAGATAGTTTAAATACATAACCACTTAAGTTCTCTACCTGTGGATAAAAAAATTAAAATATAAATAATAGAGACCTATTAATATAGTGAAAACACATTCTGAGATTTACAGAACACAACAGAGTAAGATTTAAATAATCTCAAAAATACGACCATAGTTCAGCAAAGACAATGATGCAGTCATGAGGAGAGACACGACAAATGGAAAGTCAGTTCCATGTTGTTTTAAAGATACAGACTTACAGATTTCCCTAATTTTTTTGTGTGTGTACAAATGTTCATTAGCCCTAGAGGCAATGTAGAAGTAGATACAGAATCACAGACTCAGAGAATCGTACAGGTTGGAAAAGACCTTTAAGATCAAGGCCAACCATAAACCTAACACTACCAAGTCCACCACTACACCATGTCCCTAAGCACCTCATCCAAATGTCTTTTAAATACTTCCAAGGATGGTAACTCAACCACTTCCCTGGGCAGCCTGTTCCAATGCTTGACCACCCTTTCAATGAAGTAAAATTTCCTAATATCCAGTCTAAACCTCCCCTGGCGCAACCTGAGGCCATTTCCTCTCGTCCTATCACTTGTTACTTGGGAGAAGAGAGCAACACCCACCTCGCTACAACCTCCTTTCAAGTAGTTGTAGAGAGCAATAAGGTCTCCCCTCAGCCTCCTTTTCTCCAGGCTAAACAACCCCAGTTCCCTCAGCTGCTCCTCATAAGGCGTGTGCTCTAGACCCTTCACCAGCTTCGTTGCTCTTCTCTGGACACACTCCAGCACTTGTAGTGAGGGGCCCAAGACTGAACACAGTATTCGAGGTGCGGCCTCACCAGTGCCGAGTACAGGGGGACAATCACTTCCCTAGTCCTGCTGGCCACACTATTCCTGATACAAGCCAGGATGCTATTGGCCTTCTTGGCCACCTGGGCACACTGCTGGCTCATATTCATCTGGCTGTCGACCAACACCCCCAGGTCCTTTTCCTCCAGGCAGCTTTCCAGGCACTCTTCCCCAAGCCTGTAGCATTGCATGGGGTGGTTGTGACCCAAGTGAAGGATGCAACATTAGCCTTGTTGAACCTCATACAATTGGCCTCAGCCCATTGATCCAGCCTGTCCAGATCCCCTTGTAGAGCCTTCCTACCCTCAAGCAGATCAACACTCCTCCACAACTTGGTGTCAGGTGCACCCTTACTGAGGGTGCACTCGATCCTTGTCCAGATCATTGATAAAGATATTAAACAGAACTGGCCCCAACACAGAGCCCTGGGGGACACCACTTGTGACTGGCTGCCAACTGGATTTAACTCCATTCACCACCACTCTTTGGGCCCAGCCATCACAGGTAAAGAGGTAACTGTGTTAAATACTTTACCACCAGCTCGCCTCAGACAGTTACTTAGAAAAAGTTATGTAAGAATGATTCTTTTTCTGTCCTGTAAGAATGATTCCTTCTCTGTTCATCTGCCCAGTATTTGACATTGAACCTTAAGAGTTTACAGACCAAGCCATCTCAAATATTTATGGGGTGTAGCAGAGTTGAATATACCAGAAAGTACGGGGAATATGAATGCACAAAGATGCCAATCAGTCAGTTCATAAAGAGAAACAGAATTAGAATTAGCAAGCAAATCTTTATATATATCAAGCTTAAATAGCAGCAGAAACTTTAAAGGAAATAAAAATTACCTTGAAAATCAGCCTTATGCAAACTCTACTCATTGTCGGTTATTGTATATAAATACAAATTAAAGAAAAAATCTCCCATGCAAAAAAAAAGAATGAGTTTTTGCTTTGGATTCAGGATATGGGAAAGTGATGATTAGATTCAGAATAGACTTACCTATACAATTTTTTTACCGTTTCCCTTCGCATTCTTTTGGGAGGGATGGGGGTGTCAGACATATCTAAAATTATAGGCTGAAGTAATGATTCAGTGACTTTATCTGATGGAGTCATACCTATGAAAAAGTTGCAAGTAAGAACAAATTTTAAAAAATATTAATCCTATTGGTTAGATATGGGTCCTGTAACAGTAGCATTAAACCTCTGAAGTAAGGCTTTAGACATGCCATAAATTTTATAGTTACCTTATGTCTGAAACGGAGTTCAAAGATGACAGGTAAAAACATTTGCTTTATTTATAGTTGTCACGGAGTATATGTTGGTTTTTTAAATATATTTTGAAATACCATAAATTACTTGATGTTGACATAAAAAACATTTCTAACTGAGAAATACTATCCTTGCAGAATTAGGGGTGTTTCTTTTTGTAGTACAATGTTTTGATTGTGTTTCCTTAGCAAAAGCAATTCAGCTCTTTACTACGCAGTCATTTCAAAAAGAATGTCCATGTTCTCTACCACTGGGCCAGCCAGACTAACAGTTATATAATCTCAAATTAGTGAGATCATAGTTTCATGTTCACAAGATGCTAACTGACCACATTTTTATTGTCTGAACACATTACAGGGCAGTGGTGCTCTAGGCAATATCCACAGCATCATACTACATACAGTTTTTCTATTCTTTCCCTAAAATGAGACATCTCTAAGCTCGTAATTCCTTCATAGTTTGAACTTGTTAGTTTGTAAGTGTAGAATACATCTGGATTCACTTAAACAGTTCTCCTCTTTTAGGACACCAAAAATATAATACAATAACCTACCCAATTTTTGTTCTATTAGCTTGAGACTTTTCTCTTGTTCGGCAAGTTCCTGTTTTTTCTTTTGCATTTCTGGAGTGTTAAGTGACTGCAAATGTAAATCAAGGTCCTTATTCACATTATCAAGTTTCACCACTGCTGCACGGTATTGCTGAAGAAGATCTAATTGAAGAATAAAATAATAAAACACAAAACAGTAAATAAGTGGTCATTTTGAGTTAGAAGGCTACCAGATACAATCCAGACAATGTATAAGATTCACAAGAAAACATATCTTTCAAAAAGCACTACTTAAAAAAACCCACCCAAACTTATAGTGGACCAGTGGCTGTTCTTAAAATGACTGTAAAGTCAGACCGATTTCTCTGTTCTTTTTGAGCCTGTATCTTAGATCACAGTAAAGTACCAGCGAACTTTGAAAATGACGTGGCAAACAGGTATTTCTTTACACATCTTGTCGCTTGTGTGCTCCAAACTGAATTCTCTACCTCTGATGCCATTAATTGTGCTTGTAGTATGTTTTGCTTTTAGTGCTACAAAGCTGAAGCTTGTGTTACTGACTTGAATTCTAGTCCACCTTGTGGAACAAGAGAACATTTACTGAGTTTCACTTTGTCCCACCTATGGAAATTTAAACAAGGAAACAGCAGTAGACTCAGGTAAACAAGGGCATATTTTGCTGACAAACTTTGTTCCTCTTTTAACATATGAGATGAAGAATTTTTCTTTGTCCAGGCATTGAATAAATATGTCAAGTAATAAAGAAAGGGTTCAAGCATGTTAGCCCAGGCTCATTCATTTTACTTTGTGATGAATATGAGATAGCTTGCACAAAGCTTAACTGAACACTATATTACCTTACATTTGCCACAGGGTGAAAGCATTCACATAGATAGTTACTGCAGACTGACAAAAGGCACTGTAATTCTTAGTACGGTTTATTTTACAAGTACCTTGTCAGTGTAATCACAGTTTAAGTAACTACTTTCCTTTTATGCTACAAACATAGAAGAGTAAGTCACAACTAACTTTAAGGCTGAAGTTCAGTTCAAAACAAGTCTTGTGTCATGAGGTGCTGTCCTTTATATGGAATTTCACTATTATTTTCCTTTAAATGTCTAGTAACTATCCAAGTGAAATTAAAACATGCCCTTTTCTTCTACCATGATTGTTCCTGTACGCAATTATAGACAATTCCAATTTGATTCACATCAGGTAATAACTGAGTTTAACAGCTGAAAATGTGTTGATAGCCAAATATAAAGTGTGCTAAAACCCGCATATTTCAGTCTGTAGCTGAAATGCTTACTATGTTTTTCCTACATATGATATATTTTTACTAAAATACCTAGGAAAGATCTTTTTAGTCTTTTTTCTCCCTCAACTGGTCAATGTTAAGTAGTTTGCTCACATATAAGGCTACCCCAATAGGTACATGTGTTTTCTCTGTCTTGTTCTCCCCCCACCCCTCTTGATTGCACATTTCTAGGAATACTGTCATGGAAAAACTTCATGTCCCTTCTTTTGAAAATTAAGTATTTAAGAACAACCTTATTTGTGAATAAGACTTTTCAGTGTTTTACAAATCAGTCAGGTCAGCTGTTACATGTCAGAAGCTGCCATTTTTTAACTTCATTTATAAACTTTATTCTGAAAGGAAGAATCCAAGCACATAATGAAATGTAAGTGATCCCACAGGAAATATAAGGTATCTTCTTGTTAGGGAAATAATGTAGATGATGTTTGGCATGACTCTCATGAGAACAGGAATTTTTCTGCCACTGCTTCATAGAGCTTACTTGCACAGTAAGAAATTCTAAATTGATGTATGGTGTTTCTGGAGGAGAAAGACCTGAAACTTCTGTTTTCCAAGGATGCTGGAATTCAATCAGCTCAAGCTTCTCTCTTTGAATGATTACCACTGCTTATACTCTTTCTCTAATAAGGCTAAGAAAAAGGGGGAATCTCTCATGATTATTGTTTTTTCTTTCAGGACATTTAATAGCTATAAGCTTTTAAGAAAAGGGAAATTCATAAATACGACATTGTACACGTCATATTTCTTAAAATAACTCCATGCTAAATTGAAGTTTTCCTTTTTATATTACGTAAGAGAGTAACAAACATAGACAAGCAATATAATTTTTGGAAGTTCTGTGTCTTCATGACTTCATTAACCCACCTATCTGTCCAGAGAAAGTAGAGTAAAGTTTTGGCATGGGTGCTCCAAATACCATTCCTCTGAGTTTGTCCATTGGAGGGGCTTTATTCTGAAGGCCTCCAAATTTTCCATTGCTGCGAATCCTGTCTCCTTCCCTAGTCAGCAAAGTAGGGCAATGTGTAATTTTTACAACCTACACAGGCATAAAAAGTGATACTAGATTAGTAACTCCATGGAAAAAATCTAAGTTTTCAGCAATGCTGCTGTGACGCTTTGTATCTTTCAACTACAATGCAGCTTGTTCTCTGATAAGAATGTATTTTATGAAGTTACATTTCATGACTTTTGCTTTCAAGTAATAGAATGCATATATTAAAATTAAACAGTACTGTTGATAATTATGAAGACTAGATTTTTCGGGGTTTTTTTTGTGTCCTCAGATTTTAACAGAACTCTGGAGGCAGAATTTAGATCTATACTGGGAAGAAGCTAATTATCAACATATCCTATGAAGTAATCGCAATAAACAGTGTTGATAAAAAATGTGAGCACATATTCAATTATTTGATGAAGATGGCTTTTTTATTATTTTTTTTTTAATGCACAAGATTTAAAGCATCTAAATTCCAAGGGATTTATTTCTTATAACATATTCAATAAAGCTTCCATATAGTTGATGAAATTTACCTGGAGTGGGTGACTGAAACAAATGGGGTGACAGACTAACCAAGTGAAATGACCCAGACCTCATTTTGAGAAATGACCACAAATACAAACTCCTTTTCCTGAACAGACACAGATGGTCAGTCTCCTGACACTGATTAACAACTGAGATCTGACTGTCCTGTCTGTTCTGTTTCATTTTGCAGTAAAAAAATATATACTTTTTGATGAAAGAAGCACACACAGTCTTCACAGTTGAAGAATGGTAGTTATTTGTTCACTTTATGGATACTGAGATGGTTGTAACACATGATGAAAATTAAAATATTAATGTCAATCATCTGTTTTTTACTATGACTATATCCATATTTCTGAGAGACTCTTTGGAAACGTTCCAGACAGTCCTTGTTCTCAGGTTACCAGCTAGTGGTAACAAATAAAAAGGGAATGGAATCACAGAGTAAAAGAGCTGGTCAGGCCCAGAGCACAGAGCAGGAAATCCATGCTGCACTGACGGTGAAAGAACAAAACAGGCAACCAATTTTAGATGCCACCAGAGATTCTTTGTTAACTTGTTCTCTTAAGAACAACCCTGCAGTACAATTTCTTATACTTCTGGAGAGGAAAAAAACCCAAGAATATTCAGCCCCAAGAGCTTAATGTTTAATCAGTACAGTTCTACATTTTTATGCTGAATCATTATTTCAATTCCAGCAAACCCATAAGCTGACACAGAAAGTGCCCAGTGTCAGGACTTCCTCAGAGACTCTTGCCTGCTAAAATGTGTCCCATTAAACCTAAATAAAATAGGTCAGAAAAAGGTCTAGTAAGTTTCACATCAAATTTTTGTCATTTTAGTGGATCCGAAATTTCATCATGTGCCTCAGACTCCTGTGTTCGATTATACGTACAGGGACTAGGAAAGTACTGAAGAATCTGCATTTAACACTAACAGCAAAACTGAAAATGTTTATCTTTAAAAACATAGTCCCATGCTTCATGGCAACGTTCACACAATGGAATTTGTTGAATGGAAGGTAATTTTGTCAGAGCCAATAATAAAGATTTCATTCACTGTTTAATGCATCGAGACTTACAGACAGTAAGCACACTTATAGCTAATGCAGCATTAAACTTAGCAATTTTTCTAAGTTTGTAATGTATTAAATATGTAGCTATGCAATATATTTGCTTTAAAAACATCAAGAATAATTGAAACATACCTCTTTTCTGTAATGGTTGGCAGCATCCAAGTTATCTATAATGATAGTGTCACCCAAGAGCATCCCAAACACTGAAAAATGTAATTTTTTGAACCATGAAATTTCTCTGCAACAAAATAACTTGTGTTTTGAAAAATCAATTCTGAGGCATCATTATTACAGCTTTTCAGATAAGTGCAAGGGAAATAGCATGTGCATGATCTTTTTTCAATGAAATTTTATTCTGAGATTGAGATAAATATGCAATCTTCTGTTTCCATCAAAGAATTGATAAAGAAAAAAATTTAGTATGTTTAATTGCCTTATGGCATAATTGACTGTATTTTCCACCAAAGTACTCTCTTGATATGTTACATTTACATTTATGAAGAGACACATAATAAAATCCCAAGTTTCAGGAAATGATATAAAAATTATCATTTTTTTAAGTCTTCCTTGAATTGTGTTCTCAGTTTCTTAATATTCAATGGGTTATCAAAGAAAAAAAACATTCAGAAGCTGATGATCCAACTGACTTTAAGACTTTTCTTCTGCTAATAAAAGACCGTTCTATACAAAGTCTAACCTGATGTAGCCTTGCATGAGATATGTCAAGCAATGTGGTTTTTAAATTCCCCCAAGGGACATGAAGAATAATTTCTAGTTAAAGTCTCTGACAATATCTAACTTTCTGAAAACAAACTGGACTAAAAATTGGTTTTTATTAACAGTAGAGAGGAATATGTTAATACCGGGAAGTTGTGAAGTAAATTGAAAAACTTATTGAACTAATTACAGATTCCAACTCTCCATATAAAGGAGTAGGTCTACTTAATTTAAGAAAAAGAGTGTAGGAAAAAGTAGGTACTGCTGCATTGTTAGAAAGAGCAAGAGGATGATGGTTCCCTAAACGGAAATCTACATAAAAACTGAAAGCTTATTCTTACTGTAACTATTTAAGCATAACATATATAGTCATGTACAGTTCAGTCTGAGTGTACATAAATCTATGCATTACACATTTTTGAGAGGAACAGGACAGGAAAAACAGCCTAACAAAAGAAGTAACTTCTGCAATATGAAAATATAAAACTGATATCACTATTGTCAGTTTCTGGTTACATGAGCTCAGGAATAAGATAATGCTGCAGTCATTTAAAAAAGAAAAAACTTCTAGTATATACAGTAGAGAAAATAAAAATAAGACAACAAGCAGAAGACAGTGGTCGTTACTGAAATTTTCACAACCGTTGTTTGCAATACTTAATGCTAATATAATCCTCTTTTTACCAGCAGACCTCACAAGGAATGTACACTGGTATTTGCAAATGTCTCAGTGAAGATTACTGAATGGATTATGATTTGTGATGTTTCTGTATTTCATTTATTAAAATGAAAGAAGTTATGAAGAATTTCTTTAATATCATTTACCTGTTTGACAATGCTCTACGTTATCTGGAAATGTTAACAGATCTCTGGCAAATACAGGATTTCCAATAGGTCTGAAGAAGATTTTTCCGCCTCTTAAGTGAGGTAAGGGCCTAATTAAAGAAAGGAGAGAGTGAGGGAGAAGAAAAGAAGAGAAAAAAGTAATTTGTCCTTATTTCATTATTGCTTCTGACAATCTAGTCAGAAATCTCAAACTGAATTGAATGCATCTTAACACTTCCACATTAGGTACTAAATGATCCCAACATTATCTGAAATGCCAGTTATATTAAAGATGCTTTGGTGAAACACTAATTTGTAATGAGACATATATCCAACAAATTCCTATGACTAATTTTACAGACAAGTTTTAATATACTATTTTATAAAAACTGAGATTTTGGACCTTATAAACACATCTCCACATCAGATCTTTTCTAAAAGGCATTCTTTATGATATTAGCAGTCATCTCCATAAGCAAATTGTTTTCAGGCACAGAATTATTATATTTTCCTTTATCTTCCAGGAAACCAAACCAGCAGAATGAATTTCTATTACTACAAATTATTTTAGGGAATGTACTCTGGAACTGGATTTTTAAAAAAGTCAGAATTTGATCTGAAGCACTAGAATTATTTTAAAAAGTTCCTGCTCTATAAAACATGTAGAAGTGAAGAAAAAAAATGGTAGATTGTCTTCTCTTTTTAATAGAAACACCCTATTAAATAAAGAATAATGCACAGCAGTTAAAGATATAAAGCTACGATTTCAGCTAACAGTTCAAGTGACATTACTGTTGCTATAATTATGAAGCCAGAAATTTTATACTTCGCATCTTTAATGGGAGTAAAGTTTAAAAAACAAATTAAACAAAAAAGTTGAAGCAGCATGTAATAAAAATGCAGAAGTTTCATAGTTTTTTCCTCTACCTGTTCCAATCAGGGAGTGTCTTCTTGTAGATAGAATCAAGGGGTAACACTTGTTGTCGACCTTGAGTTTCATCAAAAATAGAACGAGCGGCTTCAGTAGTCAGTGTGACTACACAGTCCATGTCGCTTGCCAAATGCCAAGAGATAACTTTCGCTGCTTCGTTATCCTCAATCTGAGCTAAATGTGCAATCTGTACCACAGAAGTTAGAACAGTCAAAATAGAAGCTAAGACTACCTCCCCTTTTCATACTAATCACAATCATCCTGCAACTTCAATCAGACATTTAATTCCCCTGTTGATAGCTCTGTTAGAAGAGCTGGTCATCTGATGGGTTGAGAATGCTATCTTCTTTTTAATACTCTTCAAAAATTACTTGCATATTTGGGTTTGCTAATTTTTCATCACTACCACTTCCTGGAATCAACAAAAGTCACTTGAAGGCTGAGAGAAAACTCACCTTGCCTAAAATATCCTGGTTGCCTTTTGGATAGTTTGGGAGGGTACAAGTTCGCCTTGGCTGTTTCATTACTCCTTCTTGATCCAACATCTTTTGTTTTATAAGAGAATCCACATACTGAAGCTGAGAATTAAAACTTAAAGTTAGCAAGTATACATCATTGGGCCGAGCTGCAGAAGCAGTTACTTTACCTGTTGTCAATCAAGTTCCTAACAAAAAACATTCAATAATCTGAAACAGACTCTTAACATATAGAGGACCACTGCATATAATTTCAGAGGAGAGCAAAAGGAGGCACACTGCAATTTTTACTATAAAACTTTTTTATTACTACTTTTTTTTTTTTTTTAAAGACTTCAGGGAGCTTTTCACAAAGAGCTACCAGAGCTTGATTAGAGACAAAACTGAAGAAAGTTTAAATCAGCAGGAAGAGACAACCACAAATGTACAAAAAGAAACCATTTTAGAAGGGGACTATGTCCAGGCCTGAAAAATTTAGCCAGCAGGGGGAACTTGGGTATCATGATTGCAGAATGTGTATAATTTAATTCTACTGATTTGCAATTAATGACTGTAACACTAGTTTTTATTTGATCTAAAGACAACTGATTATTTACATTTTTTCCCAAATGTTAGTAGTTTGAAAACTTTCTTTAAAAAAGTTTCTTTAAAATATAATTGGATCTTTATGGGAAATTAGCAATGAGTACATTGCCCTGAATCTTTCAAACTTACTTTTATATCAGCTTTGGCAGTAACATATGAAATTCTCAAATTCTCTGAAAAGAAGTGTTTTCCTTTGGTCTACTTATGCCAGAATACATCCAGTGTATATTGATCAGCCTGCAAAAACCCATTATGAAAACTAGCAGTACCAGTACCACAACTGGTAGCCTTAGCAGAAAAGCAAAAACAAGATCAAGATACAAAAGAGAAGTTTTTCTTATTTCTCTAGCAGTTTCTTTAAGAGATAGTCACATTAGCAGAACAGTAAAAAAAAAAAATCTAAGTTTGGCACTGATCCACAAATTTTCCTCATGATTTAAATTTTCAGGGTTTTGGTAACAGGTGCTTGTGTATATACCAATGTGATTCAATAATGTTATATAATGATATCAATTTCATATTAAGATTAGATTTATTTTTAAGATGGTATGGAGTTTACTAAGAAATAAGCCATACTGTGTTTGTCTGTGGTAATTCAATTTGGTGTTTTTTCAGTTCGTTCTTCAGGTGAGTTTCTCTTGTTTCAGCTTCTTTGACCTGACCTGAAACCAATAAAATCAACAGAGAGTAAGGAAATATTAGAAAGCAATGGAACACTTCTTAAAGAATTTCTTATAACTTTTCATAATTATGCCACCCACAGCTGATCCTATCTACTTCTTAATTTCAGCACAGAATATCAGGATTTGACCACAAAGATCTTGTTATTTGTTCAGCTCTCTAAGCAATTTCAGCAGCTGCCATCTCCTTCAGCTTCAGGAAGCAATGGGGCCAGTCCTTAGAATCAGTCTGAGAATGTAAGCTCTTTTTTCTTTTCTTCCTCAATTATCTTTCCAAATGGTTCTCCAACAGGTGAAATGGCAAGAGGGAAGGGAAGAGTGGTAGCTAGCACTACCCTCTTTTGTCTCTTACATGGGACACCACTTTCTGGACACTATTTCCTCAACTCTCATATCTGAACTGAAGCAATTTTGAAAACAAATGAGTAAACAGGTGAGTTGCTTTCTACTCTCCCTATTCAAGTAGGTTTACATTTGGAAATGTTATTTAAGCATAATGTTGTGTTCTAACTTACTCTCTAGAGATGTGCAAAAACCTGCAAATATGAAACAAAACTTTTTGCCTTTCACACTGGAATTCAGGAATTTGCATCCATAATGGAAATATGCAGTAAGCAAGTAACAGAAACGTAGCCCTGTACTAAAAGTACAAGAAACAGCAGCATCTTCTAATTCCAGCATGTTTTATTTAAATTTAGTGATTACTTAAAATAAAAATTCAAAATGTATCTATTAAAACAAACCTTCTTATTAACAGACAGAATGATTCAAACAAAAAACAATGCAAAGAAAACATTTCCTTCATCTCTCCCATTCTCATAAAACACTGCCCTTACACTGCTCTGCTGTTTAACAGACTTTATAAAGGATTACATTTGCTGAAGAACATAGAGATAAACAATTAATAGCTACACAATACTTCTGAATAATGTACTTAGGGTCAAATGTGGGGGGAAAAAGTAACATTTTGAAAATGTAAGACTAACTTTTTGAAAGAGGATTATTTATAGTTCATTCCCTAAAATTGTTTTTAGGCAACTGCTGAATTTCCATGCAGATGGATGAGCATTCACACATCCACTGCAAAGATGGGAGTGCAAGGCAGTCATGGAAAAAAAGAATCGGACCACCAATGTCAATGTTTTATTCCTCCTTTTGACAGTTCTGACATAAGACGTTCTACCGCAAATTCAGACCCTTTATAGGTAGGTCCATCCAAATAACTAGATTCTTCCCTGCTAATGCAAAGATATATTCTCTTCTGCTCCCCTCCACTTACTGTATCTCATGACTTCAATACTGATTTTTCTCCCCCTCTCTATATTCTCAAAATTATTAAAGGAAAAAAGAAGTTTAATTCCCAGGAAATTTATTTATACATTTGATTGAACTTACATTTGATTTCAGTTACAAGCTGATTAGTAGTATCAAACCAACTTCTGTAAACACCTATGGACTGAGATAATTGGTCTCTCTCCCTTGTAAGTGTTGCCATCTGTTGCTGCTTCTTGAAATCTACAGAAATAAATATATGTATTTTTAGAAGAAAATACAGTAACATACTTAGTTGGTTTAAACATCAGCAAAAATCTGTTAAGCTACTACACAGTTCTGAAGAAGTATTATGGACCTAAAAATAGTTGGTTCTAAGGAAAATCAAGCGTTTTAGAGTAATTGAAACATACCATTGTAAAACATAAATGACAGACGGTATGGTTCCAAAGGTTTTTTCAAAGCTGGCAGATCTGGCTCAAATACAAGAATATATTCAGTGCTATCTCTTCCAGGACTGTTTTCAGCCAGCACTAGATTCTAATAAAACAAACAAAAGAACATACATAAGTTTATGTTCACACTTGAGGTAACACACAAAATAAAGTAAACATTCTTCAAATACTAAATCTTGTAAGTTACCTAACACGTGATGTCTATACAATATTACTACAGTTTTAAGTATTGGCTTGAATTCCTAATAAAGAGAAGTAAAATACAAAGATATAGCAGTAACTATTTTATTATTTAAGAATTAAGACTGTCATTTTACCTGTTTAGAGAGTCTTATTATTTTTGGCTATATATTTTATTTAAGAGACATACGCTCAGAAAAAATATTCTCTGCACTGTCCCATAAGCAAGATTTCCTTGGATGTACTTAATTCAGCATGTGAACAAATGCAAACGGAAAATTAAAAAGAAAGACCCAATGCATAAACACAGAGAAGGAAAAAGAAACTATTCCCAGTGCTGAGTTGAAGTTACTGCTGTTACTATGGAAGTAGACAGCAGGTCCCAAATGAATGAACAATATATATCCAAACACTAACATGAACATCCCATTTCTTATCAATTCCTTATTGAAAAGACAAACTAAATCCTTTGCCTTTCTTTACAAACACAGGAAATATTATAAACCCACAAAGAATGGTAAACAGAAATAAAATTAGTATAGGTAATATCTAAATGTGCTGTTACTTTGGGAAAGGTATCATGCATAAAATGAATAATGCTTATAATAAAACTCATACTGTTTCCACCTTTAACATGTAGAAATTGCTACTCAACTGGCCAAATCAAGAGAGAGATGGTTGCAGCCTAAAAGAAGAGATAGATATATAACCTTCAAAGATAGTCTTCATGGCTTTCAAAAATATTGCAGCTACATATTTAATCAGGAGAAGCCTGTAGTGGAAATATCTTTTCCTTAGAAAATTTATACTAATAAAAATCTGAATATTTTCCTTCATTAAACAAGTTTAGTATTCCTGAATCTCAGTGTAAGAGTAAACATGTCAGATTATCAGCTTCATTACATTGATTCTAACTGCACATAATTACATTTATAAACAAGACGAAACAATTTCAAGATACTTGAAAAATCACTAGTGTGTCCCCTGCCCTCCCCGTTACTAGTCATATGAAAAGTACATTGCATCACAACCAACAAATCCTTTCCACATGACTTTTGTGAGTTGTCTAAAGTCAGAGAACTCAGTATAAACTAGACAACAGTAAACTGCCTGAAGAGGGAAAGAGAGCTGGGATTCACTGAAATGGAATTACTCCCTATGGAAGACTAGGGAACACAAGTTACTGTCAAAAGCAGTAGGATCTCATAAGATGACAGTAATGAGAAAGCAGAAGAATGCAACCCTCCCTGCCCCCTAACAAACCAGGAATATATAAGTAGAAAGAAAAAGCATCTGCTTACAAAAAAAACCCCCCAAAAATAAATCCAAAACAAGCCAAACAAAAAAACCTGAAAACATCCCCCCCCATCCCCTCCCCCATTACACAGGTTGTTAGCTTAGTCACTGAAGCAAGACTGGAGTATTTAGGTCACAATGGCTCAAGAGCAGTTTACTAGTAGATGGAGATAAAAAAAATAGTTATTTCTGCATCGGTGAGGAGTCTGAGAAATTATACAGTAATTTTATCCAAACTGTCAGAGTCCACTCTATGGGGTTATTATTCCCCTCAACAATATGAAGTTCTAAACATCTGTTCAAATTTCTACCACAGGTGTAAATGCAAGATTTGTGGAGAAAAGCACTATTAGATCAGAGGTTATAGCTGACCCCTTACCTATACTTTTGCACTTTTCCCCACCCACCTGCCCAAGAAAAATGTGTTCACAAACCAATAACTTATTACTCCTGAAACATGGCTGGGGAACAAGAAAAACTCAGAGTGCACCATAAATTAACCAGTATATTAATTTTATCTGATACATCTATTCAGTCCATGCATTTTATTTTTCTAGCTTGTTTTTCACACATATTTTATCACCTTTCCTTACCGATTAGAGTAGACCAGAGTTTGACAGATTTTTCAGTGAAAAGCGTTTTCCCATGTTAACTGGATGTTTCTGTCCTTGACTGTTATCGACAGAGAACTATTTATGCTGTGTCATTAAGTTTCATCTATGTAGTTCTATAAAAGCAGTTGATGTACTGAATAAAATATATTATGAAGAAGTTTGTATGTAGGATCTGTAGATTTTAGTGATTCTACTGTGGTGGATTTTATTGTGGTGATTTCCAAGATGTGTTGGGAGATTTTGTATTTGTTGCTAAGGCAGTGTCTGCCTCCACCTGGCACACACTGATGCTGGTCTGCTGGGAAGCTGCTTCCAATGAACAAGCTAGAAAAGGTGGCTGAGAAAATTTCTTTAAAAAGCTGGATTCTCCTTCAGTACTACTGATCTTCTACTACAGTACCTTCTAGCTGTTTGAAGATTTCCATAGACTTCAGGCTAGTAAAACATGTGACAACCAGAGGAACCAAATGAAGTAGGGGTATACTTTTGCTCTGCAATTCTTATAAGACACTTCAGCAACTTTAAAAACAAACAAACAAACAATCTAGATATACCTATTTCACCACATGAATAGTCCTACTGACTGAAGTTCTCTGTAGGCTTTTAAGAGAGATATTGTGACCATTCCACTCAGAACAAATGTGCGGCTCTACATTCAGCTGGGTTTTTTTGGTGTGTTTTGAACAGTTTCTGGTTTTGTGCATGTGCACGTTTTAACTTGTGTCTTTTATATTATACTTCGTAACAACTGTTACAAATGGAACTCATAGGTTTTAAAAATTCAATTTGTATTTGTTGAAGAAAAAGTGACTGCGATGATGTGACTACAAAACACAGTACTTTCAGAGGTATGCACGATGCTACAGCCAGGGATTCAAACTGAAATAAGGCAAGCATTTTTAACAGTCAAGGGCACTAATGACTGAAATAAGGTGTAAATAGAAGTGGTATTTTTATCTTTTACTTCGTCAAATGAGGATAGGATGCTTTTCTGCAAAGTACATATAAGCCCAGTTAGCGTGACAAAATGTAAAGAGAACGTGGTAAAATTTAATTACATATATAAGAAGAGGTCAGACTAAATGATCTTAAGATATTACAGTCAGATAGTAGTATAAGTAAAAATGTAAAATACTGCTAATATTAATGGTTTAACTACAAATTGCTGAAGTGTTATTTACATGTGAAATTCAAATGAGGAAAAGACTCATTCTGGATCCCCCTGTATTGTCCCAGTGCCTAACTGAACGTACTTGCAAATTTCCCTCGCTTTGCAAGGATAAACAGTTTAAAGAATGTCCCTCCTTCAGGTTTTCTGAAAATCAGCAACCAAACAGAGAAGAAATAATTTATCTACTTATCTGTAAGGGAAGGCTACAATATATGCTAACCCTCCACAAAACATGATGAGGTGTAAGATCAACTTTGAAGCTGTAGGAAAATAGGCCTTATTAGATCCATTGCTCATGGAGCTAACTGTATTACAGTCACACTTACAATTTCAGCTGATCCTCTGTCAAGTGGAAACTCAACTGTACTGACTTTCCCCTGAAATTGTGGAATCTCTATATCCTCTTCATTGGGGCTCTTAATTTTTGCTAGTATTCTGCCAACTAGATCAATTCCAGTGCGGTTGTTGTATTCATCCTGTAAGTAAAAAAGACAAAAAAAGTTAGTTTGGAACATGAACACCAACTAAGTAATCCATTTATAAACTGAATTGGGTTTGTGTGGCAAGATGGTGGCAGTGGGGGGCTGCAGGGGCAGCCTCTGTGAGGAGAGGCCGGGGCTGCCCCATGCTGGACACAGCCAGTGCCAGCCAGCTCCAACCGACCCTCCGCAGGGCACAGCTGAACCCCCTCAGCCAAAATGGTGGTTCCTCTGGGAAAATATATTCAAGAAAGGGCAAAAATGCACAGGCAGAGGAGAAGGGAAAAAAAAAAAAAATAAAAACAGCAGAGGGAACACCAAGGTGAGAGAAGAAGGAGGGGGGGAGGTGCTCCAGAGCAGACTCCCCTGCAGCCCGTGGGGAGACCATGGTGGAGCAGCTATTTCCCTGCAGCCCATGAAGGACCACGGCAGAGCAGATATCGACACAGCAGCCCATGAAGGACCCCACGCTAGAGCAGGTGGATATTTCCTGAAGGACTGCAGCCTGTGGAGAGGGCTCATGCTGGAGCAGTTCATGAAGGACTAGGAGGGACCCACACTAGAGCAGGGAAACCATGAGGAGGAAGGAGCGGCAGAGAGGAGCTGTTATGGACTGACTGTGACCCCATTCCCCATCCCCTGCACCACTCAGGGAGAGGTAGAGGAGTCTGGAGCAAAGCTGAGTTTGGGAAGGGGTTGGGCAGAAGGTGTTGCTTTACTTTTTTTGTCTTTGTTTCTCATTACTCAAATCTGTTTTAAGTGGTGATAAATTAAATTAATTTTCCACAAGTCAAGTCTGTTTTGCCCATGGTGGTAACTGGTAAGTGATCGCCCTGTATCCCTGTGAACATTCGAAGTTCAGGAAACCTTATTTTTTGTAATACAAGATTCCTAACAGAAACTGTCTCCTGGAAGAAAAATCATGGAGAGAAACATTTGCTGTATATGTAAGTGTTTTCCCACTAGAATCTATTCTTGAAACATTTTTTTTTCCTGTAGCAACAAGAAATGGCTTTCAATTGACATGCCTGACAGCAAGGATTGCATGTTTTAGTTTTGGTCATCTGTATGTATAGAAAACCAGATGCACCTGTCATATACTGGAAATCACTAATTTACATCTTTTTTGTGAACTTAATCTGCAAAGACATAGCAGTAATGCCTTACAGCAAAATTCAACATATTTTTAGCAGTCTTATATATTTCACTAATTATGATTTTGTATTAAAGTATAGTTACCATTACATGGAGGTATAAATCCTTGACCAGTGTACGGCTAGCGAGAGTTCGAACATTGGAAACTGCTGGAGTAGCTGGTAAAGAATCAGGTAACAAGCGTACAGGTTCATTAGGTACAACTTCAACTATAATCTAGCAGAAAAAGGAGGAAGAATAAAATAAAACAAAATAAAATAAAGACTGATATAATTCACTGCAATTCACCTGCACACATGCGTTGTTCAAAAAATACTGGAACAAATGCATGTGAAATTTATTGACAATCTTGAAATAAATTAGCATGACCATAAAACAGTTCTACTAGGTTGCAAATTATGCAGCTCTGTTATTCCACAAAATTTCTGCTTAGTTATAAAAGCTAATGAAAACATATTTTGATAATCAACAGTTTGAAATCAGTAACTATCAAAAACAAAAATATAATTTTTTGCAAAGCTTGCAAATAAAGTATTTGCATTCTGAATCTACAAAGTATAGTATTACTCCCAGATGATTCTGTATTACAACTTCTTGGCTACATGTAATTAATTATAGATTCAAACCTGGTCACTGCTGAGCACATTTGTCTTATCCATTGCAAAGGTAAACTGGATACTGTAAGTGCCCACTCTCTCTGGAACCACTTTATCCCTAAAATCAAAAACAATAACCAAGCAAAAGTGAGTCAAAATTGTCTGTAGGTATGCAAGCAATTCAAATTCTGAGTAGTTCTCCAAGCTAGTTAGAGAGTCCTGTTAAGGCATGACGTATTTTAGTGCTCCTCCATAACACTCCTCCTTCAGCAAGGACGCCATGAAAGTTTCTCAAGAGCGAGAATAAGGCTTTTGGAGGCTTGGATGAGGAAAGTCTCCCCCAAGAGTTTGTCTCTACTAGCTGACAGGAAGTTTGTCGTGACCCTATTATTCAGAAATCTGCAAGTCTACCTCATTTCACTTTCCATTCAATGAATTTTCATAAAGCTACTGAAACAGAGCATAGAGATGTTTCATTCTACCTTACAGCATTCCAGAGTGCAAACTACTGGCAAAGAACCCCTAACATCAAAATATGAAGGGAAGACAGATGCCTGCACTTCTGCTGCTATAAACAGAACTTCACTTAGCAAGGAAGGCTACACAGCATCCAGAAGACTGCAGCAGTGTTTAACAAGGGACAGCAGTGACTTATGAATGCTTAGAAATTTTTGAGGAGATGCAAACAGTCTCTAACCAAGATTCAGACATTTCTCTAAGAGGATGACTTGTGGCACGCTTGAATTGGTTAATAAGATTTTTGTTTTCAACATACAGCATTTTATCAGTTTTGACAATAACATTAAGCAATTTTTTTCCTGTTATTTTGTTTGGGAAGGAGTAAGATGCAAGATGCCCTGGAATGCTTAACTTGTAAAAAACAAAATCCCAATGCTTTACCTATTTCTAGAATGGGCCATGACTTTTCCTTTTTGTATTTCATATAGAGAAGGAACAATTCTACCTTCTTTTCTGCATTTTATCTAGGTTAAGATTGAAAGTAGCATCTGCCCTGTCAGGATGCATTAAAAAAATAAGTTGTAAATAACCTGCTAACACTCTCGTGGCTGAACACCATCTAACCAGACACATGCTTTAGAAAAAGAAGAAATAGCACAATTGTTATGAAAGTTGTAAGATGGTGTAACAGCATCCATGTTACTCATTGGCGTTAAATAGATGAAAACCACCTGTGACTGTGCCAAGGACAGGAAAACTTGAGAGAAACCAGCTGGTAGACAGTGATGCCACAGACACTGGCAGCAATGAGTAATACATACTTTCCTACAAGGGCTGCTAATGGGCAGTCTCTACCTACTGTCTGTTCTTTCAAATTTTTCAAAAAGGTTGGGAGTTTTAATTTGTGGACAACTAGTAAACTACAGGTACTGGTGTCAAGATTTTCATAATTCCATATTCAACTCTATATAGGTTAGTTTATATCACACTGACCACCACAGTACTTTTCACAGGAGAACATTTATTAGCATGACTACACATTGGCACATTCATTCTAGTTTTCTTTTCCTGGAGGTACAAATACATGATACAGAGTGCCTTGTTTTGATAATGCTTTAGGGAGTTCTTATGTTTTAACTACACCTATAACTAAGAGCTTGTCAGAAAGACCAAGGTCACAGAAACGCACCTCATACTTGGTGCAAGTCTGCAGTGATCCCTGGTTTCTGGACAAGTTCATTCCATAACCTTGGACTAGCCACACAGAAAGCTCTGCTCTGTTAAAAGCAAAACTGCACCCTTATTTGGAAGTATATAGCACTTATCATACTAATAGTACCCTTATAGCACTGTATACACAATACTATACACAATACTATACACAATACACAATACTACCCTTATAGCACTGTATCATACTAATTCTGTAACAGATTGTTATTTTCAAAACCTAAAACTCTTGTTTCTATTTCAAACTATGTATTTGGTACAATAAGTTGCATCAGTAATTATATAATAAATGCTCTGATACCTGAAGTAAAAGAAGCCATCTTCCTTGTCATCCTTCACTTTACTACAGCTAAATGTTGTAACCTGAAAAGAAAGATGCAAAAATTTAATGCAATACACTCAAAGTTGAAGTACCTTACTTGTAATATGCTGTCAAGTCTTAATGATTTGCAGTACTGATAGCATACAGTAATTCAGTGAGATCACCTATAAATTAGACGCTGGTTTCATATTCTTAATTCTCGGAGTCTTTTCTTTGCAAATTTCAGGGTGGCAACTTTTAATACTCTCCCTGCTATTAGTTAGCTTCTGCAGAGCTGTAGCATTTTTGTCCTTACTATAGTCTTGACATTTGAACAGTCTGACAACTTGAACAGGACAGATATTGATAAACAAGTATGATTGATATGTAATACTTGTTATTTAAAATCTAGAACAGGATATTGATCTAAGTTAAATGAAGGAAAGTTTCTACTGCAAATATGTTTGTCCGATGCTGGCATTTTGATACCCATTTTGGAAACACATTTTGATGACTTACATCAATTGGTAGCCTAGTTCCGCTGCTCTGTGCTTCCCACATTTTCATAGAAATCCGTGCTGGATTAATATTTTTAATAATGTTGTCATCTTCAGAAAGAACACTAACCATAAAATCTGTAAAATGAAAGACAACATTTTTTCAAGATCGTGTTTATTCAGAATTAAGAAGACCAAACTCCATGAATTTCTGTGTCTCCCTCATACCTAGAGGAAAAACATGAATTCCAAACAGAACCCAAATAACAAAAAAATTTAAAACAATATATGGAAAACCTTCTCTCCCTAGCCCTGCAATTAGACCAGGTAACAATCATTAGAAAAAACCCACCTACTTTATCCAATGCCTGCTTTAAAAAACACCCTCAAATTTCAAGTCTGCCTTTCCCAGATTATCATTCTTCTCAAAACAGCAAGCCAGGTTTCTTCTTGCTCTCAGGAAAGAAGAATCATTAGCTAGTTAAGTAGCTGATTCCTTCCTTCAAGGACAGGAAATCCAGATCTCCCTCTTCCTTCACAAGTGCTTTAGCCATTGAACTATTGGATAGAAAGGTGCAGTAGTTGGAAAGAGACTGTACCAACAGCACTACCATTTTCCCCATCTATTAGCCACAATGTAACAAAAAGAAGGACTCGGGCTATGAATCTGAAGCTGAGCTTGGTTACTTCTTACAGACTAGTATCACATACTTAAATCTGTTAGAAGTAGGATACAGGGACACGTTTCACTCCTCCATTTGCTGTTGACTGGTTCTGCAGTCAAAATACTTGCCATTTGATATCCTGATCTGAAAAATTTAGCCTTTCCTATACATGCCACAGAAAGTTTAGTGGTCTGAAGGAAACAGAATCCAAACTAGAATAAAGCTACCTTTCTTCTTGTTGAAAATGTGAACTAAGCACTTTGACACTATGGTTACAGGTGGATTTCATGCATGTAATTGAAGCTGCACTGCTCACATAGAACTGAATTTTGGACTTTAAGGCAGGACTGTGCTTTGATGTATATGAAAAATTCAGGCATGACTTCCTCCAAGATTACAGTACCTGCCCTCAGGTGTACCTGAGTTCACCAGTAAATCCAATAATTAGGATGTTAATTAAATATGAGGCTGTTAATAAGGAATTTAATATCTAATTTTATATCAAATTTTAATGTCATATATACTATGTTACCTCCTGAAGAAGCTGTTTAATTCTCTTCCTTTCTCAAAACCTGGTTGATTTATACTACACACTACATTTGAAAAAGGTCTCTTTGGCAGGAGGGTTGGAGCTAGATGATCTTTGGGTCCCTTCCGACCCAAACCACTCTGTCATTCTATGATTCTATAGTGTACTTCCTCTAGGCAAAACTAAAATACCTTGTGAACTTAGTCAAGTTCTTAACTCTGTATGGAGTATTTTAAAGAACAAAAACCTCTTTCCACAAAAATGTTGGCTCATCAAGTTATGACAACAAATTATTATCTTTGAGTATGAACCATTTTTGGTCAAGAAACAAGCCCCCACACCACGGACCTCATACTGTGGGAGGTATTCTGCTTTTCAACTCCTAGTACTACAAATAAATCCTGTGTTCTAAATTTTGAATAGATGTTGCAGTTATTTTATACAGGCTTGGGATACAACAAATAGATTTGTATGAAGCAACAAATAGATTTGTCTGATTTTTTTGTCACCTTTGAGAGATGTTTATCATTTGCGAACCT
Organism: Ciconia boyciana; assembly: GCF_034638445.1. Classification (NCBI taxonomy): domain Eukaryota; kingdom Metazoa; phylum Chordata; class Aves; order Ciconiiformes; family Ciconiidae; genus Ciconia; species Ciconia boyciana. The sequence continues at coordinate 54,225,460 of NC_132935.1, read as the reverse complement.
GGACGTATTTACAAAGGAGTACAGAGAATAGGTGGGAAAAATTCAGATGCTTGCACTGAAATCACACTGTGAAACAGCAACAGAACTGAAAACACTCCTTAGATAGACAACTTTTTTGGTTTTAGTCCACCTAGATGCATGGGAAAGACTGAAGTATAGAAAGGACACTGTCCTGTAACAGCTTACTTTAAGAGCCTTTGGTTAAGGAACTTGCCAAAAGCTCTCTAAGAAACCAAGTACTCTATATCAGCAGGATCACTCACATTCACACTTGTCAACTCCTTCAAACACATTTGCAAAGCACCACTTTTCCTGTACAAAAGTGATGTAGCTCCCAACCTGCTCCCACTCCTACATTTATCCATGTACCAAATTAATCATATTCTTTATATTCCTTCCAACAACTGCCCAGTACTGAAAACATATCTACCGATCAAAAGTTTCCCTGACCTCTCCTGAAACTTTTTGAAAACTGCATCAGATTTGCCACCTTAATTTACTCCTTTCAAATAAAGACCAAATTAAATAGGATTAGCATATCAGAGTTAGTAACTTAGCAATTTCATGCCTAAATTAATTTCTAATTCTTAAGTGAATACCATCCAGTATAGGAAATTTGTTTGTATTTAATTCATCAAATAGGTCTAAATCTACTGAAGATTCAAATGTGATTTTTAAAATTTTTGTTTTTTAAACCAAGGATCGGATCAAATAGGAAAAAAAAATATTAGTTTGGAAACTACTTTACTCACCTTCGCAGGTACCACTGACAAAATACAGCAGGCTTCCCAAGACTCAAATATTTTTTTTTTTTTAAATTTCAATAAATTGTTACTGAAGTCTTTTTTTGCCTTCTTTAATATAGTATTATATTTAAAGTAACAGAATCTCCTTGTTTTCTATTTAACTTATTTAGAAAGAACTTCAGCTTTCTGAAGAATATCTTTGTACCATGGTTTCATAGCACAAATGATGTTACTGCAAATTAAAGACAAAAATTTTCTGGAAGGGCGGCTAGTAGATTTCTGTATTTCACTGGCAAATTCAAGAACCGTATCTCCCGTGGTTATCATAAAGAAGACTTATTTCCTGAATTACTGGAATTAGTTAGTATAGGTCTCTTATTCATGCCAAAGTTTCCCTATAGGAAAAAGCAGAGGTTTCAAATTCTGTTTTGCTTTTAGCAAAAGATGTTTCCTCATGGTCATAACTTGCTCTTCCTTATCTGTTTTCCTTATTGTGAATATTACTGGGATATAAAACATGAGACTTTTTTTTTTCTTTTATGACTCAGCAGCCTTAGTTAGAAAGCAAAGATCATCCTTTTGTGAGCGAATACAGCAAGAGGGAAGAAAATTTTGTACTGCCCCGGCGTACTTCTGATCACTTTTTGGTTCCTCTTGGCTCACAGTTGGCTTATAATTTCATAGCTACCTCCTTTGTTACTATTCCACAGAAAATGCGATAAGGCAAAACATACATGAACTAGCTCAGGTTATCTTTTGGGAAGATTAAAAACTGAAATATGGTATTTCACTAAGGACAGAGAAGAGATTCTGTAGTTTTACCATTTATAGACAGATAATGCCAATAATTTGGAACAAATAAATAAGAGGACTTTTGAAATGCTTTCCAAAGATGATGTACATATCTTTTCTCTCCAAGTGTTACAGAGGCATCTCAGATACAGCTGTTACAAAGAACCAAGATGAAGCAGACCAAAAAAAAAAAGTAAGAAAATACACAAGGAGAATCATCAAAATAGTTTTTCATAGGTTTACAAAGCTCTTGAGTGATTGGTTTCCACCAAAGAATCCTTATACTTACCAGGGAAGGTACTTCCTGCTGGAAAAGAAGCATTTTTGTCATATTTAACATTCAAGCAGACAGGTTTCTCAGGATCAGGCAGGACATTTAATGTGATTATAGGACAATCTAATGTGGTCTTGTTGTATGAAGCTTTAAGCTGTAAAGTGTGCTCTCCCCTGAAATATACAGAAATCATAAAAACTGTTATAAAATATCTCTTCTGAAAAGACAATTTTCAACAGACTTCAACTCTGAATCATGTACATGAAAGCATGATAAAAAAATGTGAAAGTTATCAGTAGTAAAGGGAAGAAAAAAATGGAAGTGTTAATGCAAAGCTAGACAAGTAAAATCATAAGTTTAAGATATTCTTAAGATATTAGCTTCTTAAACTTTTTAAAATATTCATTAGCTTGATCATGTTTCATTGCCTGTAAGACATTAGCTGCAGAAGACAGTAAGGTGGAAAACAAGCACAGCTAATTAAAATGCTGTCTAAGGAGCATTCTGCTTTGACAGTTTCCAAAGAGTGAATCTGTGTACAACTCACATTTAGCAAAGTGCATTGCAAGTATATAATGACTTCATTGCTATAACTCATTTTTTTACAGTATTAAAAACCTGAAATTTAAGTTTTTAAACAGAACTGTGAATATGATATTTAACTGCAGAGGCTGTACTCCCCAGCCAGTTTTGATTATGCTATAACACATAGGATGTTACCAGTGAGCACACCTGTTTCTGACCTCCAGTAACATATTGATAACTAATATTCATCATCCTTCTACCAAGATGCAGGCATTACAAATACACTGAGCACCATCAATAGCATTTAAAATAGGTTTTCTCCCAAATGCAAAATAATATTATGGGTCAAATCCTGCAGAAATGAATGCAAAAATATTAACTGCCATGAAATACTTCAGAATTTTAAGAACAAGCACTTATTGCTAACTTTTAAGCTACCTAAAGCCATCCTAGTCTTGCAAGAAAAGCTCAGCGATACAGGGAGTGGGTAGCAGAACTGTGAACATGAGGGGGATATAGAAATAATGAATTTGAAAAGTCAGATGGGACATGTGAGTGTAAGGAGAGCGAGGGTGACTGACATGAAGAAGCAGGAGCCACAGGACATACATCTGCAGGAAATGAGACTTCATTAGTTCTACTGCAAATAAGAAAAAAATGAATAAATATCTCTCTCTCTCTCAAATTCTTTTGGACACTTCACCTAATCCTTTAAAACAATGGCCAGCACACAGAGGAAGTGGGGTTTCAACACTCCTAAAATGTGTTCCTACTTTGAAAGCATAGTGTCTGGATCTGGTCACCCAAAGCCTGTAAATTTCAAACATTTTAAGTGGTTTATGACACCATCTGCACTAGGTACAGGTTGACAATGATAAGCTGTGTTTTACAACGACCAGAAAAAAAACAGGATTCAGAAAATTAGAGCAGCAGCTTCTCAGAAGACCAAAAGAAGCAGCTATTGAATTTTATTTAGTTAAGCACTTAATTTCTTAAAGCTCACTATCTGGCCTTCCACCGGCATATAAATAATAAATGTTTGACCTTAGCTCTAGATTAATTCTTGGTAGGTACTTTATGAAATGCGCAGCTTAAATACATCTAGCAAGCGACATTTCAGAATTCAAATTTTTCCATATAGTTTTCACTACTTACCTAGGTGCATGAATACTAATAACTCCCAGGTTAGCCCTACCATTTTCATCTGTTTTATGTTGCTGGTTTGAAGGAACAATCTGTCAAAAAAAATATTTTTTATTCTTTCAATGACACAGAAGAGTATCAAGTCTTAGAATAAAATGTATAACTCATTTGCCTGCATACTGTCTTTCCATTTGAGCAATAGCTTCTTTGTATTTTTGCACTCTAATTTAGGGAAAGATACACTGTTATGAATACAATATTAAGAAGTCTCAGAATTTTCTCTGCCAGTTCTTGAAGACAATCACTTTATCTGAACTAGGATATTTTTGTTCATTGATATGTTCCAATATTTTGTTAATGTTATTTCTTTAATTGCTACTGATGCTATCATGTCATCCATAGCACATATTAATCTGAGTATACTTTCAGATTCTAAAACCTTCTACAAACTATTTATTCCCTTTTACAGTGTTTCTCCAGTCTGCACAGAGATTGTCAGGTAGCAAAAATTAAAGAATTATACAACTTGAGTAAAACCAACTAAAACATCTGTGTGTCTCTTCCCCTTCCCCCACTGTAGTCCCACTGCCAAAAATATAAGACTGCTAGACAGCCTAGAGAAAAGTGTTATGACAAGTGATGAAGTATGCTACCTTATTTATCAAAACTTAATGACAAACAAGAACTAATCTCTATACCATAAGAAATGGCATTTAATCAAACGCTAATAATGACAGATAACTTCTTGTCAGTGTTGTCTTAGGATAATAACACAAATGCCTTATACATCTCCTATTTACCTAGCACATTAATTAGGTCTGATTCTAAGTCCTTTGAAGTCAATATAAATTCTACTATTGACTTAAAGGAATTCTCGCTGAATCCCATTGTTAGAAAATAACTCCCCTTTAACTCACTGGTGTTCTTCAAGGTGTGTTTTCTACATGCACTCTGTCTTTGCTGCACTTACTTCCCCCGCACTGAAAGTGAAGCCTTACAATTGGCAGTACCATTAAGTCATACTTGCCTTTACACATTAAATGGCAGAGAAGCTATCGCTTCACTTTCCTCATCAACCACAATTTTTTGAAACTACAGACTCCAGTGTAGCAGATAAAGAATGCCTATCCTCTCACAGAAACAGGTGTAAGTCTTAAAGAATACTAATACACTCTTAAAGTAAGCAGAAGCTATTTCTTCTGCAAATGTGTGTGCATGCTACCTTAGCCTTACCTAAGAAATACCTTGTCAATGTATCAAAAGATCCTCAAATACTAGCTTTAAAGTTTGGAGGACAGCAAAGCAAGTCACAGATACATTCCGAGTTCTTCTGTAACAAATACCTCTCTAACGAGGGAAATCAATGTTTTCATTGATGATATAATGCAACAATGTGGTGCAAATGTTTGTCATTATCTGAATAGTGTTTGGCATTAAATTGCTTTCCCTTTGCTACTTCAGCACAGATTTCAGGATATTAAATGCCTAGTGTCCACTTACACAAAACCAATATTTTTTGAATACTTGAAGTGGGCAATCTTCTTCCAAAATTATTTTCTTTCCCAAATCTCATGTTAGTAAGTTAAAAGAATAAAACTACGTTAGGAAAAAAAATTGTGAAAGTTGTTTCATAATGGATCAGCTATGGGAGCATGAATTTATCCTACCATGTCACTAGAGAAAGGCAATGGCAAAAAATGTGTGCTTAATGGTTCAAATGGAAGGCAGCATTGTAAAGATATACTAAGAAATACTAAGAAAATTGCCAGACATTTCCTCTTCAGAGACTATATTCAACTCAACAAAATAAGTCCGTATTTGAAATTACTGTACATCACAGAATGGAAAGTTTTAATTTTTACAGAAACCAGTGCTTTGTGCATTTCCACTACTGAGCTGCATGTAAGAGTTCAGAGTGTTTCTGTTCAGCCATACTAATTTAGTTTTGGATCTGTAAGACAGAGAATGGAGTACAGGAAATGCATGCTGCAATTGCAGAATATTAGGCTTAGGAGACTTAGAGGACAGGATGTGAAATATAGACAGATGGCTTATATGACAATTTCAGTTCCCAGAAGCTTCTCACTTCCTTTGGGAGACTGCATACAACGTATTTGAAATGCCAAGGCAAGACAGTTCTCTGAAGAGGTCCTCCAAGTTACTCATGCATACTGATCTGATACCTGTTTAGCAAAGAGCAGTTGGTTGCTCTGCTAATGTATGAAAGTAACTCTTAGAAATGATACGGGTGTTAAGCTCTGGGAGAGCACACTGCCATAAACACATTATAACACTGATCCACCTTGGCTTTCAGAACACTTTCTCCTGGACACATCCCACTTGGATAAAGAGCATGCAGACTTTCTAAGACATGCTGGTGGTCTTCCCTGGAGGAAGGCATAATATCTGAAAAGACACATGCATGCCACCACATCTCTTTGATCAGGCAGCACAACCACACACTGTTACTGTCAAAGTTGTACGTTCCCTCAAGAACAACATAACTAGAAGCTCCGAGGAGCTGCAGCTGCCATCATAAAGGCAGTAGTTGGGGCAGACAAACAAACAAAAAAAATGCCAAACTATGAGGCAGGCAAGAGATTCAAAAGAGCCAGAAGAAAAATTTTCAAGATATATAGAAATTTCCTTAAAAAAAAAAAAATCCCATAAAAATAAGTACTATTAGCACAGTTAAATTGGGGAAAAGGTGAGGCTGTGGCACAGTTCTTGAGGGGTGAGCAAAAGAAAGTTCTTAACTGCTGTGTGTTCTGAGAGAACTGAGGGACACAAATCCACGGCAAGCAGGAACAAAAAGGGGACAAGACCAGCCCTGCATGAAAAAATGTCATATCCAGAGGTGGATGAATATATCTTGTATTGATAATGTGCACACTCAATATAAAAGTCTCTGCACTGACAGCTAGGAACGTTTGACAGTTTGACTTTCTTTTTTCCAACAACAAGAACCAAAATTTTAATGACTGGAGTATTCTGTCAAACTCCTTTCTTCGTACAGACCAATGAGCAGACCATCTGACACTCATACCTCACTCATGGAGAGGACAGTAACCACTTACATTTGGGTTAGATCTGCATCCTCATTGTTTTAATTTGGTTTATACTGCCAATGCTTTTCACAGGGATAATCAAGTAGGGAGCAAACCCTGCTGACTAGCTTTACATACAGACCGTAAGTCATACATTCAGGAACCACAATCAAAGAACCACCAGATAAAAATGATTTGGTTGCCAGTTTGGACCATATCATCATTATTATTATTATTATTCAGTAAACTACCTCAGATAAAGTGGGGGATGGGGTGGTGTGGTGCGCATGCAGAATTTAGAAAAAGGTTCAGCAGAAGATACAGAATGTATACTAGTTACCACTTGGACACTGTACTACAGGAATTTTGTTATATTTGTGATTGTTATAATGAAAGGGAGCTGAGCAATCTGTCCTGGGAACTGTTTACATTACTTATTGACACTACTATTATATGAGATTAATTATTCTTTTGTGCCCTTACAATATTTCATTCACTTTTCAAAAAAATGTCTTGAAAATGAAGAAGATAATGTAGACATGACAACAGAAATCTGTGTTAAACAAAAGTACACATAATAAGGCCTGTGCTTACCTTTAAGTTGTTACCCTTTGTAAGGCTGATTTTGACATTAGGTTCAGGAGATGGATTTCCCCACTGATCACACAGCTGTACAATAAGGGGCTTCTGCAATTCTCTACCATTAATCACAGCAACAGGCTGGAGGAGATACAAATGCGTTACAGTATTCTGTTCCAGGTATATCAGACATTCATAGCAAGTCAGGAATCTCCACAGCAATAGTGTCTGCCTTTTCCATAGTATTTGTCTCCCATAACAGCTAGACCATGACAGATTTGTAAAACTCCAGGAAGGTATTTCTAGAGTTTTCCCATTTACATTCTCTTGTCATTATAAAATGCACTACTTGAATTGAATTGCATGTGTTACTCATGTTGATGTGACTAAAAGGAAGGACATGCTTCTGAAGAGGCTTATCAAACAGTTTCCTTGTTGTAGAAAGAGCAAATGGCCTAAAACTTTTATCTTCTGATATACCTTGACAGCTTTCTAGAGAGTAAAAATAGCAATGATACTCCCTGAACCTTTTGTTTCACTTTTTCTTCAATAACTTCCTTCTCCATTTTCCCAACGTGCCAATCTTTATTCCTGTTCTCTACTCAGATCCAATTTTCTTTTACCTGCTTCCACTCTCCTATTTTGCTTTCTGCTGCAACTTCAGGACTATCACTTGAATAGCCAAAGTAAACATTAAAAAATAAAAAAACATCCAGCAAATATATGGATGGTACCAAAAATCTCCATCCTTTTCATTTGATATAAGTACTGTACTCCCTTCCCCACTTTCTGACTGTAAACAAGTAAATTTGGGACTGCCTTCCTACATCCTAAACATCAAAAAACCCCAATAACAGATAAAGGAGAGATAAGCTGCCAGCTGTTACTACCGTTAAGGACAATATCTTTGGCAAACAGCAGTGGAAGATGGGTGTTAGGATCCAGCCCACAGTAAAATCGCTACACCAAAGAAAAGAAAAATACATCTGTAGAAGGGCAAATGGGACAGAAGAAATGGTTTAAGAGATATTAAGGAATACAGTGTTGTAAACACACACATGAGTTAGATTACTCCAAAATAAGTTTACTTTTAAAAAAACTAATCTAGTTAGCTATTGTATGAAAAATGCTTCACATCTACAGTCTATATAATCAGACAGATTGCAAAATACTTAATTTTGCTTGTGTTATGTTATCCTGTATAGAATAAAAAAAATGTCTCTAGAGCTGTCGTATTCTGACAAATTTTAGAAGTATCAATACTAAGAAATCAGGATTTTCAGCTTTGCATCCTGTACTCCAAAAAGCTCTGGAAATAAAAGACCTGCTGACTAGTGACCCCACTGTTTTTTTCCAAACAAGAACTGTTGAACTTACCTTTTCTAACTCTGGCCAATCCACAAACTGCAATTTAGCAGGGGATCCTGCAGTTAAATTTACTCTGAGAAAGTCAGAAAATTCACGCCAAGCGAAGCACAATTCTTTGCTTCCAAGTAAACAAGGTTTAAACCGAATACCTTTTACTCTCATTGTTAGAGTACTTTCCTATTGATAAATAAAAAGAAGATTTTATCAAGAACAAATAAAGGGAAATATAATTTATTCATTTTTTTCAATATGCTATTTTAATATTTATGCCTGCTAGATGCTATTTGCTGTTTTTACTGTGAGACAGTGGACTAAAAATTAAATTACAAGTTCTATTCCTTTTGCTAAATTTAAATGGACTTCTTCTGTAAGAAGTGATCAATTTCAGACTCAAGCATTTCTCAGGAACCTGTTTTTCAATGTATAAGAGTTATGTACAACTTAGTTATATCCAACATACTTCAAATGCATTTTAAATTAAACTATGGCAGACTGTATCAGTAGTCTGTTCTACAAGGTTCTTCAAAAGATCATAAAGTCAACTATACCACCATAAACAAACACAGAAGAAAAGACTAAAAACAAGTTAGAATAAAGTATATAGAACAATGGACTAGAAACAAAGCACATCTGACTCAAGCATGAAGTGAAGTGGCCCCCATATTGTATAGCTGCAGCAGTGACAAGGTTTTTAAACAGATGTTGCTGTATTCCTTGGAACAGGATCATATGATTTTAATGCTTTAAGTCTCTATCTTCTCACAGCTTACCAACTAGTGTTTGATTTGACTACCTTCCCACAGTTTTGGTTTGATTCTGTGTGACAGAATTAAGGTAATTACCACACAAAGGCCACAGAGAAATAAACTGTATGATATCTTATAAATACCTGCCAAGTTATTTTCAAATTTGATTTATCAAGTCCAGGCCCAGAAACTCCTAGGGAATTTACACACACAGATGTCACTGTCTGAACCTGATTTCCATACTGATCTGTAATCATTACATCTGTAAAAAAAGATGATGATGAACAAAATGATTATTAAGATGTCTACCTCAGCAGCTGCTTTAATGAAACAACATATGGAATATAAATGTATACAACATACACACAATATAGAGAAAATTTACATGAGTATCACTGAATCACAGAGTGTCTGAGGTTGGAAGGGACTTCTGGAGGTCACCTGGTCCAACCCCCTTGCTCAAGCAGTGCCACCTAGAGCCGGTTGCCCAGGACTGTGTCCCGATGGCTTTTGAATATCTCCAAGGATGGAGACTCCGGAATCTCTCTGGGCAACCTGTGCCAGTGCTCAGTCACCCTCACAGTGAAAAAGTGTTTCCTGATGTCTGGAGGGAACCTCCTGTGTTTCAGTGTGTGCCTATTGCCTCTGGTCCTGTCACTGGACACCACTGAAAAGAGCCTGGCTCTGTCTTCTTTACACCCTCTCTTCAGGTATTCATATACACTGACAAGATCCCCCCATCTTGAGGGTATAAAAAAAATATGTATCTATATAGTCATATGACATATTTGTGCTTCCCACTTTTTTTTGAATAAAAAGATTATTTCTTGCTATAAAGTTAAAAGAAAAAAAAAAAATCTTAAAATTGAAAGCTGTTTTTCAACCTGTTAGTTTGTCCTATGTGCTTTTCTTCACTCACACACAAGCTTTTAATGTCCCAAAATACTCTAAGAATTTTTAATTTCTTACTATGCCACGTAGCAACTGTGTTCAGAAACTGAAGAAGAATGAGAAGACTGATCCCTAACATGTCTTCCTCTTAGGTTAAAGTTAACCTTAAAATGTTTCACTTTGAAGTCCATGCCTTTGAAATAGTCTGAATGCTGTTATGGCCTGTAAGATTTCAGAATATACAAACTAAACAAAATTTTACGAACAATTTGAACTCAGTGTGATGAATATCCCAATGTACAAACTAAGAGGCAAATTTCATCAGAGAGTAACTCCAGAATTGTATGGCAATTAGAGAAGTCTGATCATCCTTCCATGAATTAGAATGTAAACCTGTTTTTTATATTAAAATAGTTTAAGATAACTCACTCTTGATTACATCTGTACACATAACAGGCTAATAAACTGCAAAGAAAAAGAAACATATCTTACAAGAAATTGAAGAAAATACTCACCAATTTCACTTTGTAGTTCTTCACCCATCTGCAGTGTGTTTGGTCCTTTTAATTTACATTTAATGTGTCTGGGTTCATCAGGAAGCGGTCTAAGTCAACATATGAAAAATGACTTACAATCATTCTCATGAAGGTGATCACTTATAACATAATAGCAGGCATGATAAAGCATACAGCAGTTACCACACATTTGCGACTAGAATTTTTTTTTTTTTTTAATCTTATCCTTGCATATATTTAGACGATCAAGCCTCATGTGCACACAAGTCACATAGTAGCTTTCACCTTAACCTTATTGCAGGAGCTTATCAGACACTATTTACATAACAAACCACAGCAACATTATGGGATTTTACCTTATCCGTAATAACTTGCCTACCAGTATTTTACCATAGATCAGATCATTAGCCAGATAAAGCAGAATTCAAGTTTGGAGTATTTTAAATCTTGAAAAAAACATCCCCAACACCTCTAAGCCAAAGTAACATACAACTGTCTACATATTAAAATACATCTATTACTGTAAAACCAATTATAATATCAACATTAATCCCGATATGTACATACAAAGGTATCACAGCCTCCCTTGCTACAAAAATATTTGCTGACTTCTTAAGGACCTGATTACAACTAACATAGCTTAAAACTTTTAGCGATACAGTTTTTCCTTAAAAGCAAACCAAAACCAGAGCACATTACAAAAATTATGGAGAAGATGAACAACTATAAAAAAAAGAAAAATCAGATTTCCATTTCCTCTTTTGCTATGATAAAGCAGAATTCATCAGCCTAAACTATGTCTAACACTGGTCTCTTAAAAATACTTTCTGGGGTGCTTTTAAACAATCTCGGCCTTTCCTTCCATTTACTTGATGAAGGTTAACATATGTTATGTGCTGGCTCCCCAAACATTTAAGAGTTGTCTGACATCTGTAAGTTATTTAAAAGTTATCCAACACAATGGTTTTTACTCCTTTTGTGTGTTCTAAGCTAAAAATTACATTGAGATCTTTAAAAATCCCATTAGAATGACCTCCAGTTAATTTTTATGACAACTAGAATAGAATAACCCCTACATAGAAGTTCCCTGATCTGAGACTGCTTTCCAATGACAAGCAAAAATGTATTAAAAAAATTCAATAAATCAATCCACTGTTCTACTTACTTTCAAGAAGAGAGGTATTAATTCAGTCTGCTTTTCTGCTCTTCTTAAAACAGAAAATACTACTAAACTGAAAATTTTTCTGTCTCTTGACAGTGCTGCATCATGGACAGCTTTTTACAAGCTTTATGCTCCCAATATTTTAAAAGAATTTTAATGCTTGGTCGTGTAATTTTTTTTTATACTGCAGATCTGTGAAATGTCTAATTGCTGCAAATTTACCCCTGGCATCAGTGTGCTGTGAACTAGTTACTTAATTTTAACCTATTAAGAACACATGAAATACATTAAAGTCATTTAGAATCAGATTCATCTTGACAAAATTTATAAAGATATAATAAGTAGAGCTAGCTGCCTAGACTCACTAAGAGTCACAAACAGGCAATTTTAAAGTTCAATTTATAGCCCGTCACTTTTGACTGAGACACAGGCATCCAGCATTTGGCTGGATAAATACTATCTTTAGCTTCAAAGTAATAACCTCTGTACAGGTAACAACTTCATAGCGATATTTCTCTTTGGTAACCAGTGACCTGACCCTTCAGTAAAACTAGTTATTCTATAAGCTAATGTTTACTGAGAGTTTTCAAAGATAGCAATAATCTTCTTCAGTGTATATATACTTACAAAAGCGATCATAGGGCTGGATACAAACAGATCATGAGGGAGTCTTTCACATAGGTAATGTTCTCATCTGCAAACAATTTGCATAAAAACTCCTACCGACCCAACCAAACCTACATTCCCCTGTTAATTTGCCAACTGCTTTCATTACTTCAGCTTCTGTAGAAAGATTTTTTTACCCCAAAGTACAGATCTACAATCCTTTGTCACCAATGTAATTCATAAAAAAGTATTTCAAATGAACAAACCTGACTGTGAACGCACTCTCCAAAGACACATGGTCATCAAGATAAGTAATTAGACAGTAACGTACATCTTTTACTGATGTTGGTACTTTTACATCAGGTAATAATCCCTGAATCAACTGTTCTCTGTTAATTCTAGGTGTCCAGTTAACCTAAAATTAAAATTTCTTAAATTAATCAAAAGCTAAATTATTAATGACTAGCTACATAATACATCTGTGGTCATTCTAAATATGCTGAAGTAACATTAAGGCAATAGACGCTTTCAATGGAAAGCCTGTGCATTTCCCAACAGTAACCAATGCTATCTTCCCAAATACAGAAAATTACTCTAAAAAAACCCCAAACAAAACAAACATTAAGTTTCTCTCATTTATCTGGAGTTAGGAAAGATCTGATTCTGGAAAACCTCACCAAAAAAGGTGTCACATATTTGGTGAAGCTCTTCCTTTGTGCTAGGCTCCACATATGTACACAGACAGAGGGATAAGATAGGTAAGCAAATCTTCATGAAGGAACGTGCCTATTCAAGGTTCCTAAATGTTGGGAAAACCCCAGATCTGAAGAATTATACCTATGTCAGAATTATTTTATTGTGTTTAGAAGCACTGGAAATTACTAACCTGCTTTTCATAATACTACCCTGAGGCATTATTTAACATTTCATTAAATGTCTTTATCTCATTAAGGACACAGTTTTAATAAAATTATTTTAAAAAATTTATTAAGCAGAGAGTGAAGTTCCCATGTTTAATAATACAGTCTTAAGGAATATTATTTCGTAGTCTGATGTCTATGGATTTTAGAGAATCATCATTGTATCTCTCCCCCATATTATGCTGCTGTTCACTGAAAAGTACTTGCCTTGATTTTTTCTGCCACAGCTGGAGTTATGTGTATCTCCCTTTCTCCTTCATCATACATCTGAAATATAAGGTTGTGCATGACATCACCAGCAACCCAGTTAATTTCATCCTGATGTTTAATTTGAATAGCTTTTTGTCCGTCCATACTTAAGACTTGTAGTCTTGCAACATGACTGCTAGGAAGAAGTTTAATAATCTTTTCCACTGGTGGTACATCTTTACAACTCTATACATGGGGAAAAAAAAGATAAATAATTAAGATATTAAATACACATATATGCATAAATATCATCCCATAATAGCCTACGGCACTACTTTGGATTACCAGGTGTGACCAGGTGTCCAAACATGAAATCAGCTTGACTTGTCAGAAGTAAATCAAAAGGATATGCCAGAATACTTACAATTTTTAACTGGTGCTAGAATTGATGCTAGCTATTTAGAAAATGTTTTCTATTCCAAAAGTACTGTGTTATACAATTTACAAAATACTTCTTAAGAGTAATCATAAGTATCCTTTCATATAGGTCATCTTGCCATATTAGTATTTGTTTACACATTTTTCAGGATAAAACACCACAGGTCTTATTTTCTCCAACAGTGTGTCTCTCTTGACTACCAGAGAACTGGGATGTTCAACAGCATTTCAAAAATTCAAACTTCAAGAGCTTTAAGACTGAAGTGCTACAAAAAGCTATTGACTTTTAACCTTTGAAAAAATACATCCTTCTTCACTAAAGTTTTGGGGAACATGTTGCTATACCTATTCTGGCTCTAAATGTTTATGCAATGAAGACAATTTGTCAGAAGGATCCAGGGAGTAAAAAGGGGAAGAAAAATCCGAGAAATAATGCATATTTCTGAAACACTTCAGGGATTTCACAAATGAAGAATAAAAGGTGAAGAAAAAATGGAAAAAATTCTTTGCCTTTTTATGCTTTCCCAGAGAGGAAAAAGGGCAGCCACCTGATTATCAGGCTTATGGTAACTAAACAGTAACTTTTGGGGGTTAAGTTGATTCATAAAAGACTTCAGTACACTAGCAAGACAGTACAATAAACTGTTTTCAATCTTTTGTTCATCCAAACATCCCAATCAATACTTACAGGTATTTCAATCCTTGCTTTCAGCATCTGGTCTTTCTTGATATTCTGTACATGTATAACTGGACCAGTTAAAATGTTTGTTCCTGCATTACTGCAGTCCACAGAATACACAGGAAGGTTTGAAGCACCTACAAACTATTTAAAATGTAAAATGAAATGTCACGTTTCTTTTACAGAACTACTAGGATTATTCCAGAAATTATTATTTGTACCAGTGCAAATATATAAAGGATTATTTACAGATAAATTTGATAGATTTCAATTTTCCAGAAACCTGCAAGATCAATACCTGTATTTTTTTGCAGGTGATGAGATGTGTGGGAGAAAGGAAGAAGTTATAGAAGTAAAATTTACTATCTATTCAACAGTTTTGTATTAACCCATAAACAGTAGTCTCTTTTGCCATTATGGCAATAAATTCAAGTAAGTTGTTAAATGAACCTCCTTTTCATTAATTTTCTAAAAGTCACACATTAAACAGAATTTAAATATCAAGTTCAACATGTCATCATACTACTGCAGACCCCGTCTACAGCAAGAGAATGTATGCGTACAAAGTGTAAATGGAATGCAGGCTATTTTGCAGTGGGAAAAATATTTTTCTTTCTTCACCTGTTCTTGCTGGAAGACTGATTTCCCTAGAATTGGAAAAGTCACTTTCTTGAGTTAAAAAAACTAGGTCCAAAAGGGAAAAAGTTTTTTTACTTCTAAAAGCCACAGTAACACCTCCATTCCCTTCTGAACTTAGATAAGTGCTTATGATAATAGTCTTATCTAATATTATTTTTAGGCACTAGACTTGCATTTTCGCCTTAAAAAAAAAAATCATAAAAAAGTAAGCTGTATGAATTTTCTTTCCTGAACAAATTTTAGCACTGTATATGGCAAATATGACCTAAAATACCTTAAAATTGTAGCTATATATCCTCACATAATTTATTTTTCTTCCATTTCTAAGGCCAGGTTCCTCTGATTCTGAAATTTACTGAATGACTCATAATAGATGAGGCAAGAGAGTCACAGTCATGGCTACCAAACTACAGAAACTCCAAAAGCATTATTGAAGATAAATTCTATCTAGATGCCAAAATAGGCTCTTTTCCCAGCCCTTTAAAAAGCAAGTATCAAAATCCTTATGACACAATAAAATGCAGGTTACCTTACAATGAACTACCAACTTTGGCTGTGCTGTTATATTTCCTGATTCATCCAGTACTTCAACCTGAAAGGGGAAAGCTGTACCATTTTCAATCTTCAGAATTTCAGAATCTGGTTTTACTTTCAGTTGACGAGGAGGACCTGTAAAAATGCACAATTGCAGAACAGTGGTTATATTTTAGATAACTTGCGAGACACTGGATTTCAGTTTTTGCTATCTCAAAAAGTTTTTAAAGCCAAGCTACCAAGATATTTGTGGTAACAAACCATTTACACCAATTCAAGTGTATTGGTTTATGCCAAGAAGTTCCACACACTTCCTGTCCTTCAATACATACCGCCTGACAATCTTTTGAATGAATTCAGTAAGGAATAGTTAGACAAACATGATGAACTTCAGCATATACCAGGTGTAAACACATGATATAGTGCTATTTACATACTATACAGATTCACATTCATCAAAAAGAAACTTGGAGCTTTCTCCTGACATGTTAAAACCAAAGATATTAATGTTGAGATATCTGATCAATCATGACGTGCAGCAGTTTAATTACCAAAGCCACCACAGCTACAACTTGCATGCAAAGAAAAGCAAAAGAAAATTTTGTTGGCATTATTTAGATAGTAAAGTGAAGCTATTCAAGGAAGTCTACCCCCTGGAACATATAATTATTTTTCAGTTTTAAAAAAGAGAAGTAAGTAATAGATTACTATGAAAAGACAAGTTCTGAAGGAACAAAGAAGGCCATTTTTCAGAAACATCCTTTATGCATCATTCATTAAAACTTCCATTTCAAACTCACTGGTTGAAGAACAGGAAGACTGAAATAGCTTTTATTCACTCCTTCCTCAAAAAAACAGCTTTAAAAGCCAAGGATAAGTCCAATGAGAAGAAAGAGGTAGTGATGCATCTCTACACTGCCAAAAGCAAAAGATTCTAATGAAGGATAAAAGTTGCCTTCAGCCCAAGGTAAGTAACTAAGCAATACACAATACAATCTGTCTCAAGTCAGATCGTTCCACTCCATTTTCTACATGAAGCCTTAACTCCTCAAAATATAAAGAATAATGGAATAAACTGTATACTGTTGGTCTAACAAAACTTGAAGTACACAATTTCTCTGCAAAATGAGATGGGAAAGCCTGAAGTTTGGTAATCTCGGCCAAAAATCAGCCTTCAAACGATAGCTTATCTCCCAAATCCAGAAAACCCCAGGTAACCAGGGATAACAGGTATCATATAAAGGAATCCTCATATCAAGACATCCACAAAACATGAAATTCTGGTAAGGGAAGTGGACTTACAGACTTCTATATTCCTCTCTTGCATTATGATAAAGTCAACCTGTAACACTAAAAATTTCAGACACAATCCCAACTGCCAAAGCATCCCCCCTTTGCTGGGGTAAGAAACTGAATGAGCACTTATTCATTCATAAGATGTTTTCTACAGGGAGAACAGGTCAATGCAGATTAGTACAGGTCAAAGGGCTTAATGCTCAAGAAAATCGAGAAGATAAGAAATTCATTCATTCAATAGTGCTAGGTTAGAAAAAGATTTTAAATAATTAAAAAAAAAAAAAGAGAAATCAGTCTCAAGTAAGCAGACAAATTCCAGCTGCTAGAAAAACAGACAAGATTGGGCTGTGAGTTTGATGTTGTTCCTGCCAAGAATGACATGCTCTTAGCTTTATTTAGTTGCAGTCATCATTTGGATGAGCTAGAGTATCCTTTTTTATGCCTCACTAAATATTTTACCTTCTTGGGAGAAGAAGCATTTCATTAATAGTGTCAGAATAAAGTTCGACAGAAATTCACTAAATATTTTAAGGATACTTACCAGGCTGCAATCTTATTTTAAAGATTTGTGTGTCTTCTTTCAAACCAGGAAGAGTAACCTTCAGATTAAAGTTCTAATGAAAAGAATATTTTAAATATTAACCTTAAACAAAAACAGATCATAATTTATCTCACATAGTCATGTCAATTCATATATATGTAAATTTCAGAAGTCTATCCAAATATTCTTGCACTGCTACATAAATCAAGATCTTTTTCCTGTACTAAAATCTGTCTTTTTCATGTTATTATTCCCAGAGATGTTCAATCCAGGATTTGCATTTTAAACTACATGGTTCTGAAACAATTAAAAGCAGTTATCATAACTTGTGGTTTCCTGCTTAGAGGCCGCTTTACTGGGGAAAAAGATGTATCAGTTCAAAAAAAGTAGTTTTAAAGAAAGGGTCTGCAAGTTCTGTGTTCATTATTCCTTAGCTAATTGCCTGAAGCAAGGCACCACAATTACTATCCACCTCATCTTTGAATAAGGCCATAAGAAAAACAACTGCTGTAGAACCGCATCACTAAAACTGATTTTCACATTAAAATCAGGGAATGAAGCAGTCTAATCAATAATCTTAAGAGCTCCAACTTCAAAAAACTAGTGGCACTGCAGATATGTGAATTTCATATTTTATATATTTGATATTTGAGAATATTTAGTTGCAATTTAGGAATTCTCATTTTTACATGTTCAGAAATGCTGCCTCTGGAAAGGTTTAGTTTCATAATCCTGGCTTATGCCCTTCCCATGCCTGAAAGGGTATGTGCAACATTAACACCTTGTAGATTGGATGAAAACAATCAGGCAATTCTTCTGGTTTGCTG
The DNA here is from genome assembly GCF_034638445.1 of Ciconia boyciana. Lineage (NCBI taxonomy): Eukaryota > Metazoa > Chordata > Aves > Ciconiiformes > Ciconiidae > Ciconia > Ciconia boyciana. Next base: position 54,207,003 of record NC_132935.1, on the reverse strand, counting down.
GGTGAGAGAAGCAGAAAGTGCAATGGGGCCTGGGCAGGTGCATCACAACTGCAGCCACATCAAACACATGAGCTTCCCAGCTGATGGCTGGCCACACAGCTGCATGAAAACTCTGACCAGCCAGCCAACCATACTGGTCTGCCTGCAAGCCAAGCAGCACATATCAGCTGGAGCCCCATTAAACAAAATGGTGAATCACGAGAAAAGGGGACAGCAAAATATACTAAAGTTACATGTTGGGACACTGGGGTGGGGGGGGAAGAGAGAGGAAAAAAAGGGAAAAAGAAAGGGAAAAAAAAAGTAGGAAATAAAAACATAGGAAACCAGTATAGCTGATAGCTGCCATTTAATGTTAGTAAGTTGAATTCTTCAGCTGTTCATTCAATCAAGCTTTGTATTCATGCACTAGACACTCCTCCTATGCTCCCCTTCTTTTAGTTCCAACCCCTTTTCTGCACTACTAATTTTTTACTTAATACTCTCTTCTTAATACTGCACTATTTTCTGCCTCTAATGAATCAGTTTACATCTTTAACTTCATTCCTTTTAATTTTTCAACATCTGTGTCCTCTAGGGAATTTCTTTTCCCTTATCCTTCATGATCCCTTTATCTACTTTCCTTTTGCATTCAAGTCTCCTTCTATGTATACTGCAGTACTTTAAAAGAAGAATAAAGAAATATTATTTTCCTCTTTTAAACTCCCGTCTTCACCCTTCCCCTGACTGAATTCAAAATCCTATAAGGGAGCATTCTTCTTTATATTGCTTACACACTTGTCTTAAAATTTTCTCTTTGATTTCACCCACAATCAAAACATACTTCTCTCCGTCTTGACTCATTTGCATGGAATTAAATCAATGACTACAGAAGTAAATTAAGTCTGCTTTCTCCTTCTTCTCTATTAGTGCTTCCTTCATTGACAACTGATATTCTATATTTCCTATCTCAATCAAGTTTCTCTTCTCCATTTGGCATGATTATTCCTTTGACATTTTTTAACCCTTACTCCTTTCTCTGAAAAACATTAACTTTAATTTTTTCCATGCTCTCCATTTCTTCCTTTTTGTTCTCTCATTCACTTTCTCCTTCTAAATTCTTTCCACAATCCTATTACTAGCTGTTTCTCTGAGATGTTAGCTGTTCTGCTACCATTTCAAAATCAACTTTTAAGGTGCTGAAAATTTCTCCAATGTTCTTCTCTGCTTCTTATGTTAAATTAAGCACTGAAAATTACACTGCATTTATGTTTTAGAATTATCTATTGTTTTTAGTCTGTTGTCCCACCATCCTGCTTTTTGCCATTATTTTTCATTACCATCTTAAACAGTCCTTTTTTCATATAAATTACAACTGATACTTTCAGTGCCAGTTCCTGTATCGCCTCCAACATTTTATGCAATTAAGCAACGTGATAAAATAACACCCCTTCTTTTCCATTATTATGGTATGGTATTATTTCTGTACTGCAAGTTCCTTAAATGACTCTTGGTCTCGCCCCTCACCAAATCTATGCCTTGCCACAGCCTAGCACTTTTGCTCCTACACAATTTATTTCCCATAATCCACCTCTATCTTCTGTCATTATTCTTGCCCTTCACCTTAAATTCTGAGCTTTACCTACAAAATTTATTACATTCAACACCCTCCAGTTTTCAATAAGCAGATATATGCTCCCTCTTCTCTTTACACACCTTTCCACCAGCAACATTATTTGCTTTTTTCTAAGCAACAATAGCAACAGTATAATGAGGTATCTTCAGCTACCTCAGTTCCTAGCTTTGTCTTTACTATGCTAGACTGCATGACTAAATGAAAGGATTACAACCTGGTTAGAATACTGTGTAATTATGCCATATATGTGATTGTAAAATTATTTTTTTAAATATTCCAATCTGTATTTATCAGAAGCATTAAGATCTGTTTTATGAAATAAATCTTTTTACCATGTAACATACGTTTTTGTTTTTACAGTAAATTAACAGCTTGACTAGGTGCTGAGAATCCATCAGTTACAGGTTGGATTTGGATGACATATATTTGCTACAGAAGTGTAAACAGCATTTTGGAAACATCTAGAGAAGCTCAAGCAGTTACCACTCGTATTACCTATTACTACTCATCATCTCAACTACAATAATGAAAGATTTCAGTGCTTCCTATGCTATTTCAGTGCAAAAGTCACCAGGATGACTTGGCTTAAACCAATTTCAGCACCAGTTTAAACTAAGACAGCTGATTTAGCATGCTGGGTACACTCTACCACACACCCATGTGTTGCTCAGCCCCGCCCCAGCAGCTAACAGAGTGAAGCTGTGGGAAAGACAAATTGCTCCAGGTAGAGCTATAAGAGATAATTTGAAAATATCCCAAGAAATATCTGTAGTCATTAGTGTAGACCAAACTTGGATAAAACTATGTGACAAAACATTTCACACAAAAATTATTTGCTCTGTGTTTTTTTTTTTTTATATGTTACTTGAGGTTTAAATTCATTAGCCTACCTTGCCCTGGCAACTATTTACACAGCCTTTAGCAGTGACACCCTTAATGACGCACTTTGTTCCCACAGTTATTTCTTCATACTGCAGTGTCAATCCACTAGAAAAATACATAGAACACAAAACAGAATCAATTTAAAAATAAACACAGTGTTTTAATATACAAGATACTTTCAGATATTCTTAAGGAAATAAAAGCAAAAATGCCAGTTAATTTATGTGAAAAGTATCCACTATATCACTCGGACAAACCCCAAAGAATTACTATATTAAAGTCACATGAAGAAAGGACAAAAAAAGAGATTGTTGAATTACCTAGCTTCAAGAATTGGTTTAATGTCAGTTGTCAACTGTGTTGCATGACCAAATTCATCCTGCAATTCCAAAGGAATATTAAAAGGTACTCCAACTCGAAAAGGAAGCTCCAAAAGACCCACTGAAAATTTCTCTGGTTTGCCCTCTAAGAGAAAAGAATAATATATTTTTAGAAGGAATTATGTGTGTTCATTGGCTTTTTCTTAATTAAGGTTGCAATTAAATCAAGTGGTTTTCAGCCTCAAAGTAAATAGCCTGTTCAGAATACTGTTGTAACCAAAATCATGGTTTATTGATTGATGCTTTTTTTAACTTACACTAACATAAAAACAATAGTTAAAGCATAATAGCAGTAGACTACGGTATAAGAAACATAACAGGACAGACAAAACTTCCTAAGTACTTAGAACATCAATAAAGCACCTGAAAGTGGACACGTTCCTTGCGGACAGCTTTTCTTAAACACTTGATTGCTTTAATTCTGTTAAAATAAAATCATTTATGCAACAAAACATTTTTTTTCTACAACTATCCCAAATTTGAGAGATAAAGATGAGTAATGATGAGTATTTGAAAAAGAAACATGAGTGCACCCTTCCTGTGAAATCTGGCCCTGTTAAACTGCCTCCAATTAGGCACTAAAAAATGAGACCAAACAGAGCAGTACAAATGAGAGCTTGTAAATCAGAGTAACGTTTTGTGGAATCAAACTGTCTTGGCCAAGTGGCCTTTGAAAAAAGAAGTAATACAGTGCTGAGCTAAATGGTAGATAAATATCCTACCAAATTATTCTGGACTCAAATTAACAACTACTTTCACTACCTACAGGTGTCATGATCAGGGAGCTTCTTTTGTACAAGAGATGTGAAAATCATGGGGGGAGGGAAAATGTTACCTTGTATTGGCCAAAATTATTTATTGGTTACTACAACAACAAAAAGACCTCAACCTTACAGTGTTTACCATTTTATGTACAAGTGAATGATAAAACTGTAAAATGATTTGACAAAATAACAGTAAAAGAACTTCTGCATTGTCAAAGTGAATAACTACCAAAAGAATGTGTCTGAACTAAACCCACAAAACTTATAGATGACTTAGGAAGTTCAGTTTTAACCGGCATTTATGATAATTTTTTAGCTTCCCATGAAGAACTGTAAACACTGAGCAACAACCTGCTGTTAGAGAAATAAAATAATTTGTTTCTCAGACAAAAAAAGCTATTGATTTCAGTTTCGATTTTAATTCTTCTTTTCTGGATTTTTAGAATCTGTGAAAAGGTCACACAAATGTTAATATTTTGGAATAACGAGTGTGAGGATTTATGGCTGCCTCTGAGACTACACAAAACATTGCAAAAATAAAGACTTGAAATACTCACTTTTCAAGACTGAAGATATTAAAAATGTCAAAATATCTTCTGACTAGACAAAAAAGCAGCAACAGATAGCAGAAGTTGCTTTTCATACCCCTTGTGTTAAAAGTACCAAACTGTTAGTTCATTAGATTTTTAGAGTGTATATTCCTTTCCGAGGAGATTTGTTCATTTCAATTGTTATTGCTGAAAGAACCTTTAATTGAAGGCTGCCATGCTGGGGAAAGCCACAATACTATTGAAAAAGAATTTTTTAAATGCTGAATGCAACTTTGCAACTTTTTTAAGATTCTCCTTTTGCTTTGATAAGGAGATACAGAAGGAGCAGACAAAGTTAATTTATGTATTCATTCACAGAAAAAGATAATTTTTTATTTTCTTTTCTTGGAACTTCACAGAAGTCTCTTGAGACTTCAATGCCAGCTTTTCAGACATATGTTTAAATAATTACTCTTTTCAAGTAATGCCAAACATTTTTTCTGTATTATCATACAAGAATACCTCTTTCTATTCTGCCAATAATACTTTTGCAGAAGCTTTTAGAAGAATATGCTACAAACCCCCCTTTTCTGCCTAAAGGGTTTGCATTCAGAGCCTCTAGTTTTGTAGAAAAAAATAGGAGGCTACCAAAAGCATCTATTTTTTCTTCATCTTCTGGAAACAGATGTTAGCTCTACCTCCCAAATTTGTGATGAAAATATCCAATTTTTAATATTAAATGCAAAGGGAGTATTTTTTTTTTTTGTCTTCCCTCCTCCCCATCCCCCTTGTAGATAAAAGCTCACAGAATGGTTGAGGTTGGAAGGGTTCTCTGGAGGTCATGTTATCCAACGCCCCTGGCTCAAGGAGGGACACTTAGAGCCAGTTGCCCAGGACCATGTCCAGACAGCTTTTGAATGTCCCCAAGAATGGAGACTCCACGACCTCTTGGGCTACCTGTGCCAGTGCATGGTCACCCTCTCAGTGAAAAAGTGGTTCCTGATGATTGGAGGGAAGCTCCTCTGTTTCAGTGTGTGGCCATTGCCTCTGGTCCTGTCAATGACACCACTGAAAAGAGCCTCACTCCATCTTCTTTACACTCTCCCTTCAGGTATTTATAGACATTGATAAGATCCCCATGAATCTTCTTGAGGCAGAGCAGCCCCAGCTCTCCCAGCCTTTCTTCATATGAGAGATGCTCCAGTCCATCTTCACGACCCTTTGCTGGACTCTCTCCGGTACGTCCATGTCTCAGTGTTGTAATGTAATGTGTCCAGAACTGGACACAGTACTCCAGTTGTGGCCTCCTCACCAGTGCTGAGTAGAGGGGAAGGATCACCTCCCTCAACCTGCAGGCAACACTCCTCCCAATGCAGCCCAAGATGCTGTTGCTCTTCTTTGCAGCAAGGGCACGCTGCTGGCTCATGTTCACCCTGTTGTCCACCAGGACCCCGAGGTCCTTTTCTGCAAAGCTGCTTTCCAGTCAGTTGGGCGCCAGCCTGTACTGGTGCATGGCGTTGTTCTTCCAAAGGTGCAGGACTTTGCACTTCCCCTCGCTGAACTTCATGAGGTTCCTGTCAGCCCATTTCTCCAGCCTGATGAGGTCCCTGTCGATGGCAGCATAACTCTCTGGTGTATCAGCCACTCTTCCCAGTTTTGTGTCAGCAGCAAACTTGCTGAAGGTACACTCTGCCCCATCATCCAGATCATTAATGAAGATGCTAAACAGGATCGGACCCAGTATTGACCCTATTGACCCCTGCGGTAAACACTAGCTCCTGGCCTCCAACCAGACTTCGTGCCATTGATCACCACTCTCCGAGTCCAGCCATTCTGCCAGTTGTCAATCCACCTCACTGTCTGCTCATCCAGCCTATACTTCATCAGCTTCTCTATGAGGATCTTATGGGAGACAGTGCTGAAAGCCTTACTGAAATGTAGGTAGACATCTACCGCTCACCCCTCATCTACAAAGCTAGTCATTTCATCACAGAAGGTGAATCCACGCTAACTACTCTTGATGATCTTCTTGTCCTTCATGTGCCTGGAAATGGTTTCCAGGATTAGTTTCTCCATCACCTGCCCAGGGATTGAGACGAAGCTGACTGGCCTGTAGTTCCATAGGTCCTCCTTCCTGCCCTCTTTGAGGACAGAAGTGACATTTGCTTTCCTCCAATCATCAGGCAGTTCTCCCAATTGCCATGATTATTCAGTTACTGAGAACGGCCTCACAATGACATCAGCCAGCTCTCTCTGCCTCATGTGTGCACCCCATCCTGGCCCATGGACTTACATATGACCAGTTTGTTTAAGTATTCCCTGACCTGATCCTCTTCCACCAAGGGTATATCTTCCTTGCTCCAGACCTTCCACTGGTCTCTGGGGCCTGAGATTCCTGAAAATGCTAGTAAATACTGAGGCAAAGAAGGTGCGCAGTATCTCAGCCTTTTCCATGTCCTGTGTCCCCTGCCTCATTCAACATGTTTATCCCAGTCATCCTTTTGTCACCTATGTATTTATAGAAGCTCATCTTGTTGCCTTTGATATCCCTTGCCAGGGATTCAAGTTTCAATTCCAATTGGACTTTGGCTTTCCTCACCCCATCCCTGCATGCTTGGATAGTGTCTCTGTATTCCTCCCAGGTTACCTGTCCCCGCTTCCACCTTCTATATACTTCTTTTTTGTGTTGAGTTTTGCCAGGAGCTCCTTGTTCATCCATGCAGGCCTCCTGGCATTTTTGCCTGACTTGCTATTCATTGGGATGGACTGACTAGACCTGAGCTTGAAGGAGGTGATCTGTGAATATTAACCAGCTTTCTTGGGCCCCCTTTCCATCCAGGGCCTTATCCCATGGAACTCCACCAGACATATCTTTGAGGAGGCCAAAGTCTTCCCTCCTGAAGTCTGGGGTTGTGAGCTTCCTTTTTGCCCTCCTTCCTTTCACGATCCTGAACTCTACTATCTCATGGTCACAGCAGCCAAGGCTGCCTTCAACCTTCACATCCCCAATGAGCCCCTCCTTCTTTGTGAGTATGAGGTCCAGCAGAGCACCTCTCTTTGTTGGTTCCTCTATCACTTGAGTCAGGAAGTTGTCATTGATGCACTTTAGTAACCTCCTCGATTGCTTATGCCCTGCTGTGTTGTCCCTCCAGCAGATATCGGGGTGGTTGAAGTCCCCCACGAAGACCAGGGTCTGCAAACATGATGCTGCTTCTGGCTGACTGTAGAAGGCCTCATCCACTTGTTCTTCTTGGTTAGGTGGCCTATAGCAGACACCCACTACAGTGTCATCCATACTGGTTTGCTCTTTAATCCTTACTCATAAGATCTCAGTTGGCTCATCATCCATCCCCAGGCAAAGCTCCATGCATTCCAGCTTCTCTTACATAAAGGGCAACTTCACCTCCTTGTCTTCCTGGTCTGTCTTTCCTAAAAAGCTTGTATCCATTGCAACATTCCAGTTATGTGAGCCAACCCACCACATCTCCATGATTCTACCAAGATCATAGCCCTGCTGTACCTAACTCATCATGTTTATTCCCCATGCTGCATGCACTAGTGTACATGCAGTTCAGAGAGGCACCAAAGCACACCAATTTCCCAGAAATGGTTTTGGTCATTTCTCGATAATGGTGTACTGTAGGCATTTCTTTGCATATATGCAAATGCTGGAGGTAAGCCCAATTCAGCCCCATTTTGTTGATTTTGTTGATTTTGTGATTTTTCTGCCACGCCACTCCAGGCTCTTTGCTCATCAACCATGTCCTTCACTCCCTCATAGGGCTGCTGGTAACTCTCTTCCTCCCCTGTCATTCCTAGTTTAATTTCAGCTTGGTTTTTGCCACTTCAGAAAAAAGTAAAATCACAGCATGGAAAAGGGGCTAAACAAAACTTTTCCTTTTGAACTGGAGACTGACAGCCAGAGACCAAGAGAAGATCTATTTTTTTAATGTAGGACACAAATTTTTTGATTACTATATACAAGCACACTTACATAAAAGCATGAGTCTTGGTGGTAAGACAGAGCAGGGGATGGGATGTATAATCCATAGTTAGCATATATTTTTGCAAATTAATTTAGCAACTAAATAACAACAGATTTTCTTAAAGATGAATTATGACCTACAGAATCAAAAGTACAGATTTTTTTTAAAAAATCCTATGAAATCTCATTTACAGATAACATATTACGCCTTCATAATTTAAAAACAAATTGTATTTCATATTTCTGGACAGAAAAAGGAACTTCAAACTAGTCTACAGCTTTACCCTTCTTCATAAATATATGCCTATTTTCTCTGGAAATTAAGTCTTTTCAGCAAAAAGAAAGAAAACTTCAGAGAATCACAGAATCATTTAGGTTGGAAAGGACTTTTAAGATCATCAAGTCCAACCATTAACCTAGCACTGCCAAGCCCACCACTAAACCATGTCCATAAGCACCACATCTACAAGCCTTTCAAATACCTCCAGTGATGGATGGTGACTCAACCACTTCCCTGAGCAGCCTGTTCCAATGCTTGACAACCCTTTCATAAAAGAAATTTTTCTGAATATCCAATCAAAACCTCCCCTGGCACAACTTGAGGCCACTTCCTCTTGTCCTATCGCTTGTATGTGGGAGAAGAGACCAACCCCCACCTCTCTACCACCTCCTGTCAGGTAGCTGTAGAGAGCAATAAGGTCTCCCCTCAGCCTCCTTTTCTCCAGGCTAAACAACCCCAGTTCCCTCAGCCGCTCCTCAGAAGACTTGTGCTCTAGACCCTTCACCAGCTTTGTTGCCCTTCTCTGGACACACTCCAGCACCTCAATGTCTCTCTTGTAGTGAGGGGCCCAAGACTGAACACAGTATTCGAGGTGCGGCCTCACCAGTGCTGAGTACAGGGGGACAATCACTTCCCTAGTCCTGCTGGCCACACTATTCCTGATACAAGCCAGGATGCTATTGGCCTTCTTGGCCACCTGGGCACACTGCTGGCTCATATTCAGCTGGCTGTCAACCAACACCCCCAGGTCCTTTTCCTCCAGGCAGCTTTCCAGCCACTCTTCCCCAAGGCTGTAGCATCACATAGGGTTGCTGTGACCCAAGTGCAGGACCTAGCACTTAGCCTTGTTGAACCTCATACAATTGGCCTCGGCCCATCGATCCAGCCTGTTCAGATCCCTCTGTAGAGCCTTCCTACCCTCATGCAGATCAACACTCCTGCACATCTTGGCGTTGTCTGCAAACTTACTGAGGGTGCACTCGATCCCTTTGTCCAGATCATTGATAAAGATATTAAACAGAACTGGCCCCAACACAGAGCCCTGGGGAACACCACTGGTGACCGGCCACCAACTGGATTTAACTCCATTCACCACCACTCTTTGGGGCTGGCCATCCAGCCAGCTTTTTACCCAGCGAAGAGTATGCCCGTCCAAGCCATGAGCAGCCAGTTTCTCCAGGAGAATGCTGTGGGAAACGGTGTCAAAGGCTTTACTAAAGTCTAGGTAGACAACATCCACAGCCTTCCCCTCATCCACTAAGCAGGTCACCTTGTCATAGAAGGAGATCAGGTTAGTCAAGCAGGACCTGCCTTTCATAAACCCTTGCTGACTGGGCCTGATCACCTGGCTGTCTTGTATATGCTGCGTGATGGCACTCAAGATCATCTCCTCCAGAACCTTCCCTGGCACCGAGGTCAGACTGACAGGCTTGTAGTTCCCCGGATCCTCCTTCCAGCCCTTCTTGTAGATGGGCATCATATTTGCTAACCCCCAGTCAACTGGGACCTCCCCAGTTATCCAGGACTGCTGATAAAGGATGGAAAGTGGCTTGGTGAGCACTTCCATCACCTCCCTCAGTACCCTTGGGTAGATCCCATCTGGACCCATGGACTTGTGTGTGTCTAAGTGGTGTAGCAGGTTGCTAACCATTTCCCCTTGGATTATGGCGGCTTCATTCTGCTCCCCATCCCTGTCTTCCAGCTCAGGGGGCTGGGTACCTGGAGAACAACTGGTCTTACTCGTAAAGACTGAGGCAAAACAAGTGTGTCATTAAAAATGGAATCTATAAATTTTCTTGGGAAGATATGATCAGTCACATACTATTTTAGGCCACGTACATACATACCAGAGCATTTGGCAAGACAGAGTAACATCAGGCATATTTAACAGTATTATTTCTATTCTGGTATTCCAGTATTTTATGATGGTTAATCCAGTAAGTATTTTATGACAGTTAATCCAAAGATACAAACCCATTATAAGTGAATGAGAATTTAGTTTTGCATAGGTTTCTTCTTTTAATTAAAAAAAAAAGATACTTCAATCTCAACATGCACATTTTAAATGCATAACCTGTTTTTGAAGGAGTATCTCTCTGTAGTTTACGCATGAAAGTTGGACTAATGAATATTAGTTTTATGAAAGAATATTTAAGCCAATGGCATGAGGAAAAAGGGTGATTCTAATTAAGTAAAAGGTTATTTTTAGTAAGTACATTTAGGAAAGTTCACGTCAGGGAAAAGCTTTTGATTCCGTCAATGCTTTATTTTTTTGTAAAACTGACTGTATAGCAGAGCCAATACGTTACAGGTGAGATCAAAACCTACTATACAAAAAATTATTTTTTCCTGAAAATACTTCATATTTGACATGCAAATGCTACTTTTCAGTGCTGAAAATTACCTCTCAACTAAAACATGAATAATTTTAATATACAATGAATCAAATTGAAACATTAAAAGTAGAAGAAAATTGGCGTAACTGGAATTCTTACCTATAATAGTAAATTTAAATATTTTAGATGGTAGAGGCCTTCCTGCATAAGTGTCTGCATTACTTTCATTCAATACTACTTGCAGTTTCAAAGTGTAGTTCCCAAGTTTCTGAAGATTTTCTAAACAGAAATACAAATACAATTAGAAAGCAAAAAGTAAAATTATAAATAAACTGAAAATATTGCATATGTGAACTTACCCATTTTTTTAAACCAGTACGGCCATTTGCCTCCATGCTGACTGATATGGGAAATTATTTCTTTATTGCCAGTAGGTGCTGCAAAACAAACAATTAGCTACATGTATTTAGATTTTACACCATAATTCTTCAATTATTAATATTATTATCACTTCTAAATCCAATAAATTCAGCTTCACAATTAATCACATTGATCACAGTAAAAAAAACGAATTCCCTACCTAATCTCATTTAAATTTAAAATTGCTAGCCTCAGACACATCGAACTGAAAGCAGCAGGTTTGTAAAGTTGAGCTTTGTTAGCTCTTTGGTTATATGTTCCCCATTAAGTTTGAGCACTTGTAGGCTGTGCACTCCACACTGGCAACTGATCAACTTGACAAATGACCATAACAAATTAGCTTAAATGGGAGTAATGGTAGAAATGTGCAGCTGACTGAATGTATAATCGAGGAAAAAAGAACATTCCTTTTTTTTCTCCAAATTACTGTATCTGTATTTATAAACTCTTCTGCAGCAATAAGACACATCCAAAAAGAGAACACACTGAAACTTTGAGGCAATTTTTTAGTGACTGGTTCTGTAACCTAAGATAAATACAGGAATAAGATTTTTTGTTTGAAACTTCAAGAGGCATTAATATTTTTGTTTTTCAAAACATAATTTAGAATAAATACAGAATGTGACTGCAATAAGACTACATAGAATTAAAAAAAATGTAGTAAAACTATACATTGTTCTATAGCTAAGTACAACTGTTTCAGACCCTGTTCTTCCACCAAATTGCATACATAAGATCAAGTAACAGTTGTCAACTTTCTTAAGGTGTATTTCTTTGAATGTGTAATTCTGGAATATTGGTTATTAAAATCAATTTTGATGGCGTTTTGTAGTAAGAGCTAATTCAGTTTTCTACATTGGGTTTTTTTCCACCTTTGGTGGTTACTAACACTGAGAAAACAGAACTTCTCAAGTGAGTGCAGTCTTCCTATTGCAGCGTCAACTGCCACCAAGTTAAACTGAAAGTCTGTATTATGCAAGATGCACACCTTTCTTCTTGTATTGCACCAATATAGATAGATAATCTAAGGTAGAAATTTATCTATAGGAAATGAAGAAAGTCTAGTATTTCTGTGAATAGTGATACACAAAAGACGACAATAAAACAAATGGGATCCTGGAAGAGAACAAACGAGAAAACCCTGGCTTTTAAAGGCAGGGCTGTTATATTTTGATGTTCTCTTCTGAAAAAGGAGACAATCACAAAAGCAGTTCTGCACAAGGAAGTTATCAAGTATGTCCAACGTTGTCGTTATGGTCTCTGCGATGAAAAAACATCCTGATGTTTTATTTGAACAGACTGATTTTTTTATTTCAGTGGAGCTACACGCAAAGATTTAGAACTTTCTTGGGAATTTCTCCATTCTTCCCTTTGGTAGAGGAAAGGCCCTTCAAGTACTTTATATTAGTAGTGATTAATGAACTCTCCTCTGTTGTTTCGCTAGAAAGCACCATTAGGACTTCCTAACCACCATGTTCTTTTCTTGACACTTCCATACAAACATATTTATGAATATTATCAGTATCCCTATAATCACTGAGATACAGAAGGCTGCACTTGGCGCAAACTGTGTACTGCAAACAGCACAAGAAATTAAGTTTTTATAGACACTATAGGGTTTTGCAAAAAATACAAACTTGAGGCTAAATTATTAAAATTGGTTGGTTTTCCTCATTCAGAAACAAAAGAGAATTCTCATTCATTGTTGCGGGGGTTTTTTGCTTGTTTGTTTATTGTCTGAAACCTTTTGGAAACAAATCTTCTTCTAGAGACAAAAGGTACCTTTTATTCACAGGATTACTATGGTACCAATGTTTGCTTCTCTTATGAACAAGGTTTCCATGTATAATATTCTGAAAACAACAAATAACTAAATGTCCCTGCTATGGTATAATATAAATCCATGGAGGGTACAGAAAGAGGAAGAATGGAATGTCTGTAATTTTGTTTCAAATGACATATTAATAGCCAATAGCCATAGCCTTCCTGAACTGGGAGAGTTCAATGGTGCATGTGTGACAGAGAGACAGACGCATTCCGAACAGCATCTCCCATTGTGGTTTACAGGAAGGAAGTGGCAAGATAATTGTTTGGTCAGAAGAACAGTCAACTAAGTTCTAAAACAAATACTTCAGTGATGAAAACAGTTTGCTGAAGAGCTCAAAAACCTGAAAAGATGCCTCACTATTGCCACAGCACCTACTCGAGTATTTCAACAGAGGTACCTGCAATTTAATTGAGTAATCAGGAGTGATTTAAAAATAACCTTCTGAGATAGAAATGCTTATTTCTCAGACTCATCTTAGACAAGAACCACCCAGGCATGACTTTGGAAAAAAAATTTCCCAGAACCCAGCTTTCCTGGTAGCCCCTTTCCATCAACCCTATCCTGAAATTTTAGAGAGCCTTACAGAAACAACCCTCTGATGGCCTGGGAAAAAAACCTGACACATCCAAAAAAGCAAAAACTGAGAAGAACCTCACAGCCCTGTTCTCCTGGCAGTCCATGCTTCCCTTTGACAGACACTTTGCATAAGCAGGTCTCTTTCTCTTTATCCTACTCTCATTTGGTAGCCCCTTTGTGTTCTTGCTCCACCTAGACCCTTCAGCTTTCTCTTTCTGTCAGCTCTAACCCATAACCCCAACCTTATTTTTTGGCCAAACCTCACAAGCCCCACCTCATCATGGCCCAGATAAAAAATTTCTCATATCCCAGCTGTCTTGCCAGCCTTCGCTTCCCTTGTCCAAACCCTGGACAAGGTGCTCTTGCCACGGCCCAGACAAGAAGTTTCTCACAGTCTAGTTCTCCTGCTAGCCCAACCCTTTCCTTTGGCAGCTCCTTTTATCCCCACTGGACCGCTCCACTTTATAATTCTCTCAACCCTAATTCAAGCCCTAATTTAGAATTGAACCTTGTATAAGGCTCCCCAGTAATAGGCCAGATAAGAAGTGTCTCATAGCTCAACTCTCTTGGCAGTCCACAGTATGTTTTGCCAGGTATTCCACTCTTCAAAAGAGAAGAGAAACATTTTGTACATTATAAGATGTTTGCTGTTGGCCTTCATATGGGTGTAGCCACGTTAGTACAAATGAGAGCTTTATATTATAAGAAAGACTAGGGGTTTGAGTTTGACAGGTATGCCATGCCCAAACTGTCACTTACAGGACTTACTCATTATTCTGCTGAAGAACAGGGGGGTTACACTACTGATTCCTCAACTGAATAGAGACAAAAGTTAAGACAGGAAGCAATAAAAACAGTTGTAAATACAAATTTCCATCAATGAATCAAACTGGTCAGGAGACACGAAAGGTCTGAAGATAGACTTTTCAGTGATTGGAGGCAAAGGGCAAACTTACATTTATTTCTCCTAGCAACAACACTGACAAAACACAACAACAGAAGCACCAGTCTCTTTCAAGTTTATACATCCTGAAGTCAGGATGGTCTACCTTAGTTAAGGTTGCAAAACACTGATTTGTCCCCCAGGCTGTTGGCAAATACAATCTGATAGTCTGTATTACATGAACACGTTTTTTTCAATTCCAACCTCTTTATGCCCCAGCACACTACCTTGGACAATGGACATGCACAGCAGACAGTTCCCATACAACAAATGCCATTAAAACCCCATGTGTAGTCTTATGACATGTATACTAAACTGAAGCTAAGATACCTCCATTTGGTTTCCTTTGACTTATGTCACTACAGTAACCTCAGTGCTTCAGAAAGGTATTTTTACAATTCTTACCAGATAAAGGAATTGGATTTTCCTATTGTATATGGAAAGAAACAAGGCAAATAAGATTTTAAGCTTCTATAAATTTCAGATATATTTGACATGTGCAGGATTGGAGTTTTCAGAGAATTTAGTGTTCTAATTCTGTTTTCAACACACAACTGAGTAATTTCAGCTGCCTCGGAGAGAACACAATTCTTAACAAATGCAATGTAAGAATATAAAGTGAAGCACTCATAAAATGGAAACCACAAAACAGTAACTCACAAGAAACTTGATTTTTTAGAATTCTGAAGTGACTTTACGTTAGATACTAAACAAGTCTGGTTCCTACTTTCATGCAGCCCATGTGAATTGCTATGTTAATTACAGAAACATTATCCATTTTAACCATGTTCTTACGCATATTAAGTAGACAGCCTGGAACTGATAGGGCCTCCTTACATGTGACAGAAGATTTAATCATAATATAGCATTAAGACATTAAACATTTGGCATTGAAGCAATTGTCATTTCACAAAATGTGGCTTTGGAGTACTACATGCTCTGATGGGATACTGTCCTTAAAATTAACAGCTATATCCATCTGTCAAATTCTAATATGTATTATATGTATATACACAAAGAAATACATTATCCATTATGCATTTTTAAAATAATAAAGACTCAGTTAAATATACTGAAATACTTACAATGTAAAATAACCTTGAGTTCAACAAGAAGTTTCTTTGAACCTCCGTGGCTTGTACCTGGAAGTTTTTGCATTGCTTCTCCTTTTTTATTCAAAATTACTATTCTTAATGCTCCTGTATTTAAAAGGAAAAATGATGGACTTTTAGAATATGCTGTGTATTATAAGTGATTGGAGATTTCTGTATGCTTGCTTTTTTAACAAGAGTGCATAATAATATATTTTTAAATTGACATTTTAGTAATTAGTATTTGGAAGAAAAAAAATATACCTATTGGTGTACCAGCAAATCTTGTTTCATTTGGTAATAACTCATCTCCTTCAGGCCACGTTACTGATAATTTGTCGGGAAGTCTAGTGGAAAAGAAAGAATGTACAGTTTTTCTGTGAGCTAAAAAACAGGGTAATTTATCTTTAGTAGAATATAGACGAAGCTTTTTTTGGGGGGGGGGGGCAAGGGGGAACCTAAACTATTTTTTCCTGGTTTAGAGTTCTAGGTTTTTTTGTTTCTACTGAAACAGCTGACTGCTTTCCCATTTGTGAATAAGACAGAACTTTTTTTGTTCCTGAAGAAATACTAAAACTGTTATTAGGAACTCCACAAGTAAGTAATTACAATTTAGAGCTTACCTTGCCATTTCATTCTCTATGTATTTTTTAATAGCTTTATCAGACACTGTTCTGTCAAGTTTTGAGATTGGAACAGTTTTCATTTCAGCATATAACGCCTGAGGTTCCTGAAAAAAAAGCGAGTGCAGTTATAAACAGCCAGATTATAGCATGTCAGAGAAGAAATACCTCTCTATCAAGGGACTAGACAAGTCGACATAAACATACTGCAATATGTTAACAAATACTACCTGGTGACACCACAAGACACTGTTCTAAAATCTGCTGAAATCACAAGGGTTAAGAATGGATGCACACATACTATTGATACCAACTGTGATACTCTATTTTATATGCAAATTTAAATAAATCAGATTGTTGATAATGAATAATAATTTAAATATATTCACATTAAAACTAATGTAACTAAGTAATTCGATTATTTCTAGATTGCTGAATCTCAAAAAAATACCATAATTTTCAACAGTTACTTAAAAGCCATTTAAACAAGTCTGACCCAGGATTATGTTTAAAGATTCCACAGACATACTAGGTATGTGATTCCTTTTTATATTTGTCTTACCAAAGCAATTTGAACCTCTCCTCCAGTGGCATATATATCCCCATCATGGTCTCCATACAAAAAAAATTTCTCAATACTTCCATAGAATATTGGAAGAGTCTTAACAGTTTTCACCTGTAAAGAAAAGACAACAATTAATGTCAATACATTACTTCTGCATCAAATGTATAGTATTTGCCTTTTATTGGGTTCAAATCCTCTACTACAAAACAAACAAACAAAACCCCAACATCAGTGAGCAACTAACTTACCAGCTGTCCAGTTTTGTATGTTTTCCCGTCCCACTCTATTGCAGCATACGTTGTCCAAGGGCTCTGCATTCTTTTCGATGGTAAATCAGTACGTGTAGTTACTCCTCTAAAGACTGTGAATTTTATTTGTTTGTCATATTTTTCATGACAGTCTTTGAGCCACAAAGCAAATTCTCTGTCAATTTTCATTCGCTGCTCCTATAAAGAGATTAAAAAATAAATACATATTATTAACGTATTACAAAATTTAAATCTGACAACTTCATAAGTATGAACAATTATAAGAGTATAGCGATGAGTACTCAGAAAAATGGATTCTTCAGCTTGGAAACATTACAAAATTCTAGGAAAGCTATACTTCAAGCCAGAGAAAGTGTTTCCCCCAGCACCCATATTCCCCTATGAAGAGGGTCTTTCCAAAAAACCTGTCATATAACAACTAGATAAAGTAATTGTTTAAGAAAATAAAAGGAAAAAGACTAAATCTTATTTTTTCAGATTTAAAGAGTCAGCTTTACTACTCACTAAAACTGAGAGAAGTGTCTGCTACAAAGTGCTGCAAAAGTACCCAAGGTGAAAGTTCTTCAGAAGCTGGGCAATATTCAGTGACATGAACAAATGACCAGTGAGTAAAGGTTTCTATATCATATGCATTAAACCTTGCCAAGAAGAAATACTTAACAGAATAAAATGATTACCTGTCCATTGAAAATTCTTGTGAACAGAGTATTCTTATCTTTTAGCTTCAGCTCCAGATCCATGAAAGTGAGTTTGTTTGTGCTGACCTGGAACTTATCATTGGTAAATAATGTACCAGAAATTCTGTTGTAGCATTCGACTGGTGCCAATCCTCTCTTCTTTGGAGGAGCGCACCAGTCAAAACTTAAACAAAAGGAGAAAGACATTAAAACCCTTTTTTATAAAGAGAGGTTTACATTATAGAAACAGACTGGTTTACATTGTAGAAACAGATTACCACTTACTCTTCCACAGTTGTGTATGGTATTAATCTTCCATTCCAAAAACATTCAAAAATAGGCCTTTTTCCTCTGGCACCCTTTTCGACTATAAAGCAGTCATCATCATCATCATCAGCATTTAATTCTTGATTAAAAAGAAGACAGTCTCCATTAATAAATTGCTTTAAAAAACTAATATAATATCGAAAAACAGAGCAGCCTAATTAAGGATGATCTATACTTATTGTTAGGCACAGTACCAGTACACATTATATCAAGCTAGGTATATACAGTGTTAGGATTTTTTTCCCCCTGTTTAAGAAATACCAAGCAGAAAAACTAAGGAAAGCTAAGGAAAAATTGTAGACAGGGATTAAATAATATTACCAAGTTTGCACATTTCAAATTTGAATAAATATTACTTTTTCCTCTTAGTTTCAACGGATGTTCTAATATCATAAAATCTTGTCACAATTAAACTCAAGATTTGTCAAAACAAAAACCAAAACCCAAACAAAATACCAACGAATTATTTTAAAACCCTAGCGTCTGAAAACTTTTATCCAGTATAAAACAAATTTTAAATTAAGGACTTAGACTACGTGTTGTCCTCTGCGGTATTCCGATGTTAGAATCTCTTGAATCAAAATGCTGGTGTTTCATTACTTTCTCGGAGCAAAGATCTAACAGTCAGGAAAGTGGAAATGTGTCAATCAGACTGCATTCCATAAGAGTTTATAGTTTGAAATCAGATGGTGTTATGTCAAAGATCACATTTACATGAACGAGTTACCACAACAGCCAGTTTGTTCACAGGATTTGTTCATCCAGAAGGATGTGAACTTTTCTGTTCTGCCACAACCCAAATTAGATAACAATTTACACTTCAATTTAAATTGTTCTAGTTTCTATTTCATTAAAACATTTAGAGTAGTAGGATTGTCTATAATAGGACTGATAAGCAGCACAACATTTCACTCACTTGATGGAAAACATGGATCATCAGGGTATGTTTCTTTATCATACAGGAAGGGATGATATCGGATGATGCCTTCCACTATACCTTCTCCTTCAACATGTGCCTTAAACTCAAAACTATCTGCTGCAGTATTTATATACAATGTCTGCATGTCATCTTTGATCTCCCTAAGATTGACAATCTTGGGTACTTTTCCTTTTTCAAACATTGAAATCTGGGAAAAAATAAAATAAGTTCATTTTCCTTAGAGCAAAAAACCTACTGTAATTAGCATTTGTGACATTTTTCTTCAACTGTTAGCAAAATGAATTAGTTCCTATGCTGCAATGATAAATCGTATTACTTTTTAAAAATTAAATTACATACATATTTTAAAATGCTGCTGTAGTTCAAAATGCATGATTAAAGAGAAACAGGCACAATATGAAATAAGTTGCCATCAAAGAATTTTGACTAATAAGTATAAAATCTCTCACCTGAATGTCGATGTTGTTGAAAGGGCTTATGTCTTTCGTTACAGCATTAGTTTCATTTCCTTTTGGTCCATGGATGTAATAGTGATAGATATGTCTGAAACACATTTTAAATGAAAAATAAATCTCAGAAAGTGAAATTTAAAAATTGCACATTATAATTTTCAAAAACCTAAATAAAGTCATATTTTTATTAAAATATAACAGGTTCATTGCATTGTTATAAATCAACTCCACGACAACACGTATATCTGGTACACATATATCTAATTCACTAAAGGGAGTGATTCCTTTTCACTCCTTTCAACTCTCATCTCCTTCATGCAAAAACCATATTAGGATCAATTTTTTGATAAAACAATTAGAAACATTACAAATTGGAAAATAATACATAAGTGAAAAAAATTATGACTGTTACATGGCTACAGATCCTTTACATCAAAGTGCAAATTAATAAAACTACTGTAATTTGTTCTGCACTCTGTAGATTTAAAAGAACTAGAGCCAAAAAGCTTTCCACACACTGTTTCTGATATCAGTTTTGTATTGATCATCTAATAGTAATAGAAACATTTAACAATCACTATCCTTAAGTTATTTGCAAAAAAGTAAAGATACCCCATTTGAATATAGGTAGCAGTTATGGCTGTGATCTGCATATTAGAAATAGTTTTT
Organism: Ciconia boyciana; assembly: GCF_034638445.1. Classification (NCBI taxonomy): domain Eukaryota; kingdom Metazoa; phylum Chordata; class Aves; order Ciconiiformes; family Ciconiidae; genus Ciconia; species Ciconia boyciana. Next base: position 54,186,854 of record NC_132935.1, on the reverse strand, counting down.
CTGTTTGTAAACATTATTTTCTAATGGCACTTGTGCTCATTTAAGAAACTAAAAAAAAATCCACACAGTCAGATAGAGTAATTATTTTCAGAGAGATATGAAGTTTGAGAAAACTGAGGACTTAATGCCATTTACTTCAACTTTTCAGCAAGCTAGCTAATTCTTCCAACTGCAAAGATTGAATCCCCTTAAACCTCAGGCTAGTGGTCTGCAGAAAAAATGAGATTATACAAGTCAATGGGACTGAATGCATGAAGGAAGTTAAATGCACCTGCAAGTGTTTATAATCGCTTTGCTTCTGACATCCACTGCACTAAATGCACCCCAAGGAGAAATCTTGCTTCCCAGACAAAAGCTCCTCATGGTCTCATTTCTCAGGACTTTAGAGCAGACTGGTATGTCCAAACTGCTTAGCATTTTGTCTGCATTTCTTCCAGACTTCAAAAGGTGCTCTCATGGCCTTAAGACATAATTATTTGGGGGGGTTCATCTCCCCTCCCTCCACTTCAAAGAATCTGAAACAATATGAGGGCTGTGCTGTAGCCCATTAAAGCAGAATGAAACTGGTATCATGCATGTGTGGCAAAAGGCATGGCAGAAGGGTATGTGGAGGTGTTTGAGGGGAAAAAGGCCATTACAGCCAAAATAGTGATGAGGACGGTGTAGCACTGGGAAACTAAATCTGATTGGTTTTACTCTAATAGCTACAGGGTATATACTTGAATAATTGCACCTGGGTTTCATCTCAAACGGAGGCAGTTCTTTCACTTCACGACATTGCTGGAATGAACTAACACATACCTAAGTGTGGGTGTTCACCAGAAGAGCACCTAGAAGCTAATGAGGGATGTAAGTTATCTGGCAACGTAGATGTGCACCTACATTTTCATGAGGTTAAAAAGGGTTTCAGCCACAAGTTCTTACATGCAACACTGAATAATGTTTCATATAATATGGTATTATCTAATCCTTATATTAATCCTGATATTAAGTATTATCTATTATTATTAGATTACAGGCAACACAAAAATAAAATTATAGCTCAAAAATCAAGTTCTATGGTTTGCCAGATTTCAAAATTGGGCTATGACTTCATAGTTCAGTTTACATTCACAGATAGATCCATCATCTAAACAAATAAGCCCACACAATTCACAGGTATCACACACTGCCATATCTCCAGGCTCTGCAGGCCCACTGATGACACTACTATAGTACTGAGTGGATAGTATCACATATCGTTCTCCTTCTTAAACTGGGATGAAGCAGCAGCTTCTTTGTTGTTGCTGTTTTTTTTTTTTTTTAAAAAAAACCCACACAACTGTAAATACAAAGCTAGATATCAAGGTCAGGAGCACAGCTGTGAGAAAAGTAACATATCAAGTTAATAATAATTAGATATATAATTATTACATTAATAATATAACTATTAAATTGAACAGGTTATTAATAACTAGATCGGATAATTATGTATCAATTATCAAGTCACACTGAAACTGATGTTTGCAGACATCTTGTTTGGATGGGGGGCCCCATTCAGTTGTGCTACTTTCTGTAAAATCAGTTAGCTAGGAAGACTAATTGTGTCATCAACAAAATATGTATCAACAGCCTTAACAGGAATAAAGCCAATGACTATGTACAAAAAGGAAGTAATTAATAATTATCTGACTTTGTTAGCAGTCCACTGTTAAATCAAATCTTTTAAATCACCAACTTACGCCAGTTGCCTTGTCCAAAGATGAAAGTAGTTTTTCAAGTACTGCATGTGATCTGGTTGTACACCTGTAATGACAACTGCTGTGAAACTCTCTTTATCCCTTTCTTCTAATATTAGATTATGAAGAAATCTTTCATCATCACTTGTGATGTGAGTAGAGTCAGATGGCTACAAAAAGAATAAAATAAGAGCATGAATGTAAACTGAATTTCTTAACTCCCATCAGCTTTGAAAGGGATTAAAAAACAGAACAGGAAAATAATACAGAACACATGATGCTAAGTATCACAAAGGATTAATGCTTAAAATAAAAGCTTCCAAATTAAAGTCAACAAACTGAGAATCTGACATCTCTGATCCATTCAATTTTCAACTCACTTTCATCACAGCATTTGAAGTGTTCAGTCTAGAAATGCATTTAATCATGTTTAATGTGGCACTGTGTGATACCCATGTTCTCACCCATCAAATGGAACTATTATGTGTACAAGACATAAGTCTTTTTTTAGGAAAACCAAGCCAGAAAAAATAATTATTTGCTTTTAAATGGATAGGTTGCTTTCTATAACAGAAATGGAAGTGGAAGAAAAATGCATTTGCTGCGAAAGAGAAAGGGTAAATCCTCAGTTCCAGCTGAAATATCCAGTAGTCTCACAGAAACAGAAATTCCTGATTCCAGAAAGTCCTGACTGTCTTTTCCTGGATGGATGCACTTTACTCATATGATAGGAGGTTTCTAAGCTGCAGTGGTTAATGCCATGCTTTGTGCTGGACCAGTGGATAATCCTTTACATTTGGTGCATCCAGAAAAGAAGCTATTTTTAATACAAAGACTGAAATCGTTATAGCAATTGCAAACAGTTAATACAACTGAGAAGATATGCTTTTCCATGCTGTAGTAAATGCAGCTTCATGCCTTGTTTTGCAGGTAAACAGGCAAAAAGGAAACACATCACTGAGTCGGTGAAAGGACGCATCTCCTACCTAACTGTAGACAGTGAAATATATTAGTCCAGTGAGTTCTGTTAAGACTTACTTTCCCCAGGGAATCAAAGGGGTCTCCTTAACCAACAGGATAGTTTAACCAGTTGTGGGAACTTTCATCAAAAAAAGACTGCAATTCTTTCTGCTTTCTTCTTCTGCAATGCTTTCTTCTGCTCACAGCATAGCCTCTTTTAAACCTAACAGTCTTGCTGATTTCATCCAAGCAAGGCGCTGTTTCTATGATAGTGATGAGATCACAGATAATAAAGAAAATCCAGAGTCCTCACCTCTGTATGATTTGACCAATGACCTACAAGCTGCATACACATGTTGAACAAGTACAACTTACAGAGTTCAAGTACCTCTGAAATGCTGTTCACAAATTCTTTGGTTGCCTTCCCACGACAGATTACAAACTACCATGGCACCTTCCCCTACATTCCTAGCATCCATCTCAGCTAGAAAAGTAGTATTTACTTGTTGGCAATATTAAATGATCCAGGGAAGTGAGTGAAGTAAAGACAGGTGCCTATTATCCATCAAGAGAAGATGATCGGCTCGGGTGCCATCAGTGCCATTTCTCTTCAGTGTTCTGGCCTTGTTCTAGAATGCCTGAGTTTTGGTATTAATCACATCTTGATTTGTTTGCAAAAGTAACTTCCTTTACCAACCCAGTTCCTCAAAAATTCAATTATTCTTCTCACACTGCAGTAATCCATTACAACTTCCATTTCTGCCATAGTATTCTCTTGCTCACCTATGTGCACTGCAAACCATTTTTCAAGACATTAAAGAGACAAATTCACACAGTTAATTTCACATCAATATAACGAACTGGCCTGGCTATTTCAACGATTTGTAAAAATTTCTTAGACCCGAGTTGTCTATCCATTATCTCCACATTTCCATTACTTGAGTGCTTCACATCACCTCTTCCCTCTTGGATATCTACAAGTTATTTTTTACCTCTAATAGAACTTTACTTGCAATTTTTTTTCTAACTGTGTCAGCTTAACTTTAATTTTATATTATCACCATAACTTTTCAAACAGTTGATTGCACCACCTTCTTGAATTCTTTAGTAGTATCTACGCATCTCATTCTGCTAGTTTCCTCCAACTAATATGTTAGCTTATTTGCTACTTTTCTACCCCCCCCCCTTTAATATCAAATGGGGAGGGAAAGCATTTCTGCCCTCTACAAAAAGCAGATTTTGTCTGTTTTTATTTTCAGTTTCTATTTCTGTGACTCTACCTTCTCATCTCTATTGCACAGAGATTGAACTTGTACATTTCTGATGACCCATTCTTTGTTGCAAGTCACTGACCCAAGACTGGCACAATAAAAACCATATTCACTTCCTGTTCCTTTCTCACCCATACAAAAGGCCAAGAACACTGATACAACCCGCAAGATATGGGCTATAATCAAGGTCTGATTACCTCGTCATACACAGCACCCACTTACACTCCCATCTGCACCCTTAGCCATACCTTTGCCTTTACCTCCTTGCTCAAAAATGTCCGAAGAACAGTTCCTTTCAGTCTTCCTCCTTATCTTACAGCTTTTTGCTTAAGCTTTACTTCTTCATGAAAACCATTAGGGTTTTTGTTGATCTGGCTGACTTTTCTCGCATATGCAGGGTAGTTCTTCTACATACTTCTATATAATACACAGTTTGTTTCCCTAATTTATTCCTTAATACCTCAGAGAACGGACATTGTTCTTCATGTTTTATACATAACAAAACAATTGCTGTTCTTAGAAAAATCTTTTTAGATATTTTTCTTAACCTGCTACGTCAAACTATATAGCATTTTTGTCCTTTAAGCTGAACTGAAAAAAGAATCACATACAAATAAAGCCTTACGATACAGTGTCTCAAGTTTCCCATTACTTCCTTTCACACTCCAGAGTGCAGATGATTCGTAAGATAAAGATATCACCAGATAAGTATTACAAGAATATTACATAGTGAACTAATGTTAAGTTGGGAAAGGCTTTCAGTTAAAAAAAAGAAAGTATTAAAGCCATTTACCTTCCTGTTTCTAATGTATCCGCTATATATTGCTTCTTTGTTTTTCTCCTTCTTTTCAAAATCCTCTTTAGAAAGGACAAGTTCATGAACATCCTGAGAATCTGCAGGTTTGCTTATCATCTGTTTTTATTAAAGAAACAGCATTTAAAATAAAAATAAGAGTTAAAGTAAACGTAATAAAACAGCTTAATGCTGTGATTAAAAGCTAGGATAGTAACACTCTGATTATGTAAAAATGTTTTAAAATAAAGTTCAAGATTGATATTTACTTACTCTGGCAGACTGTCCAACGAAGAACACTGCTTGTTTGCCTCCAACTCCAAAATATGAGATATCACTATTTAAACTGCGAGGCACTGGCAAAGGGCGTACATATCCTGAATGATCACTGACAAGAAAAGTGGCTTTAATAAACATTCTCAAGACAAGCGTCATTGAAACAAACAAACAAAAAAAAAATTCTGATCTAAACAGCCTGTATTAAATTCTTCCTGCAGTCACTTTGTTCAGAAATCCTTCATTTTAGATCTGTTATAACTGTATCATTAAAATGTGTCTAAAATTCTTGATGTATTCTTTTTAAAAGGATGTTGACTGTGTAACTTATAAGTCATCTTATAAGACACTTCTGTCCCTTCTAGCACCCAAATCTTATTCAGTCATACGCATTCAATTTTTTAATCTAAATAATTCTTTTGCTTATTAATATCTATGTATAATTTTTTTACACTGAAGTTCAGATGAAAGAGAGGAAAACATTTGGCAGGGAGAATCTGATAGAAAAATAAACTATTATCCTGAAAACTTTTCTCCATTGTTAACTCTGCAACAGGGATGTGGTCAACAGGTCTGTGTGATAGGTACTGCGGTAACAGCAATTACACACAGTTTTAGTGGTAGAAGATAAAAGGCAAATCCCTCAATGCTCTCTTTGACTATGGCAAGATATTAACTGTGAAGCTGCTGCAAATGAAAATGGATTACAATGCAAGCCTGATCTTTCTGACATCATCCTTTCGTAGAAATAGTTTTAAGTCAAAATGAGAAATAATGCCAACCAACTATTAAATGCAGTCTTAGAGAGACTACATATGTCATCAATAATTAAATTCTGTGTCTTTTGAGTCAGATTTGATTGATGAACAGTCTTACCTAGTTTAAGCAAACAGTAGGACAAACATCTTGTTTTAAATCATAGCAATCCTAAATGAAAACAAGGTGTAGATGGTATCCTGGTATAATTTACAGCTATGGTCCCACTGAATGGTATCAACCCACAGTTGAAACCTGTAGCTTAAAAATACTATACATTTCTACTGTTACTAAATTCACCTACAGCAATTTCAAAAAGCAGTGAATTTCTCTACAAACGACTAGGTAAGATGACCCAGAATCACTTTTTATGCACTTATCTCCAGTTGTTTGATAGATATTGATTGTTCTATTTGGAGATGCATCCAATGCAAAAAAAAACCCCTCCTCAGCTCTATTATCACTTTCTACTGACCCATTACTTTTTACACTAGTTTCTCATAGGACAAGTTACTTATGATTGAGGCTGTGATCCTTATCTTCAAATTTACTGTCCTAGGCTTAAGATATTTAAAAAGTGACTAAAGCTCGAGAACTGTACATAACTGCTTCTCTGCAATTTTCTACACTAGGGTTAAGCCTGGCTGTGCAGGTGGAAGATCTCTTGGGAACAGATTCAAAACTGTAAAATGAATTTATATAAGCACTAAAACCCACCATAAACCTCTATTTTCTTCTTTAAATGCAAAACATTTATTTTGCCTAGCCTTCTTCAATAGACAGACATCTTCAGGTATAATTTTGCATTACATCGTACATGATTAAGATACAAAAAAAAAAAAAAAGAAAACCTAAACCAAACCCCTGTATCCATTATTCCAGTAGCATGACAGACATTGAATGCGTTCCTTAATGCACTATTGAAAGTCTTTCAGGTAACAGGTAACACTATAAAAAAGACTCTGCAGAACACAGAATGCCCCTAACTGTATGTAGGCAAGTTAAAGACAGGACAGCTTAGAAAAGGCCATAAGAATAAAAAACTTTCTCACAATATCATAATATTAGAAAAGCATTTTTGTGTTATGAAGCTCCTCTATTTCCTACTTACAGAAAATATGTGTCTATTTACACGCAATCATAGAATGACAGGTTTTAGCTAAGTGTTGGTATAGAGATGTCTTAAAATGATATCCTGTGAACCTTCACAGAGTTTCCTAATTGTTGTAAAAATGATTAAAACTTTCTAACCTCTCGAAGTCACCTTGTCTTGTAAACTTTGACAGTCTATAGACAGCCCAGTTGTTAAGTTGTTTAGAAGTCATTCCTCTTCCATTATCAATCACAACAACAGCTGGTTTTCCTTGGGAGTCATCAAATAACTGTTTGGGGAAAACATAAAAAACAAGGAGCACCAGAAAAAAAAAAAAAAGATAATGCAAAGTACACCTGAAAAAAAGTAGAATATTTCTATCTTACCAATTTTATCTGTATGCTCCGAATACCGGTATTTTGGGATGTAGCTGATAGAGAATTGTCAATCAACTCAGCAAGGGCAAATGCTAAAGAAATTGAAGAAAAATAACCCTATTAAAATCTTGTTCTCAAAAGACAGCACTCAGAAAACATACACACACTCACAGTAGTTTCTTCTGAGCAATCAGGATAACACATTCCCTTAACACAGACAAAAGCTAAGCACTGTCAGAACCACCAAAAGTATATAACATCTTGATTTTAAAAAAAGCTTTTGTACATATACTTTATGATTCGTTTCATCACTGAATCTCTCATATCTGTTTTGATGGTAAGAACACAATTACTGGAAGTACCTAGGAACAGCGATGAACTAACAGGCTCCTTACCAAAAGGCAAACTTGTCTTTTTCCATGATTAGGAATGAATTTGGACGATTCATACGAAAGCCCAAAGTATGTGAAAAACTGACTTTGACTTGTTAAAATATCGAGGGAAGAATGAACTCATTGAAAAAACCTGAACAGAAAAGTTGCACAATTTCCAAAACAGAAAGTGATTTGTTTACAAAAAGAACACACAGAAAATTGTAAAAATGTCTGAGAAATGTAGTCAATGGTAAATACAATCAAAGTTCTGTCAGATACGTGCAATACACAGCAGAAATAGTCAGCCAAACTGCTTGCACAAGTTTGTTGTTTCTAAATATTAACACTTGGAGCCCTTACCTAATCAAAGTTAGGACTACTAAACTTCAGTGAAAAATTGCGTTTCATTTAGGACAACAGGATCAATCTGAAAAAAATGCATCAAGTTTGGATTAATTTAGTCTGATTGATCAGCCCTAGTGAATGGAATAAACATTTCCATTCAGTCTCTCTGATAAGGTAGTTTTATTTCCTACAGTCTGCAAGGTTCTTCAGAACACTACAATGCAAATTAGACTGGCCATACACTTCAGACACACAAAAAAAATCCCTTGAGTATTAGTATCATATAGCAACACTGAAGTATACGGCATTTTCCCTCAAGTTGTTTCTGAAGTATAAAAACAGTTCTCAGCTTCTTTGCAACTTTCTTCACTGCTAACAACAGAAGTTGAGCATCAGTTATGTGATCCATACTTACTATTCCATATCAAAGAGCAATGGCCCTTCATGAACCCGTGAAATTGGTTAGGCATGCCCTTAGAGATGTTGTAAATAAGAAGCATCAGCTGCAGGACACTTACACAGGCTCAAAATTGCTATTTGCTCTAACAGTCAATTCTAGTACGTAACAAACAAAAGTAGACGGTTCAGTATAGCTGTTTTGCAAATTTTAATTACTGGTGTGTTGCAGAATTTCACAAATGACTTCACTAGGTCTCAAAGAGTGAGAATTAGTAACATATTAGGAAAAAATATACCAGTAATGTCATTACAGAAGTGGATCTAAAAGTTAGTCTGTTTGTAGTCTTGATCATTGTAGTCACTTTAGGACTGAAGAGTTATGACCACAAGTAGCACCCAAACTTTTGGACCATTTTAAAGGCTTTTGTGGTAGCAATATGAACACATGCAGTACACTCAGAGGAGGAATCCTCCTTTTCCTTGTGTCACCTACTGCAGAGTACAGATAAGATCAAGAATTGACTTAAATGCATATGAAAAGTTTCTCACAAACACCTGAAGCTTGTTCACTCTCTTTTAGAGAGAATGATGATTTAAAGCACCCTAGCAAGCTGCTTTAGCAATGACGTGACAGGAAAACATAGGAAAAAAGTTTACTTTTCCCTTAGTAGTAGTAAAGTTTGCTTTACTACTAAAAAAAAACCCCAAACAAAAAAAACAACCCAAAAAACCAAAAAAACAATGGACTTCAAAAAGACAACATTGAGATCCCATATTTAAATCACTTCTCTGACTCATGAATAAATATGCTTCAGGCTTTTGGGCATCAGTACACAGGGAGAGAAAATAGCAAATGTATGTTGACGATGCTGCCAGAGGGACCCAAACAAAAGTTCAAAATGTTTTTAAACTACAGCAAGCTGTCAAGAAACTTTGATACCTAGGCCCACAGACATTGACAGGTATGATCAAAGTCTTTTCCTCTCCTGTGGGCATACTTTCTTCCTGTTTCAATACTTCTGGAATACAAACAAATCTGTCAAAGATGCTGCTATATTTACATTCAAACCACATTGTAAAATACAGTATTTTTTACATGTGGATGGCAGATTTGACCTTGATACAAAATCTCTGGATAACACAAGAGGTTATCATTGGAGTTACGTACATGGAAGTGATCATAATGTGAGGCAACAGAAACAGAAAACCTCTTTTATGAAGAAAAGGAGGGAAAAGGAAAAGAAATCATGTGTGTGAGGAACTAAAGGAAAACTGAACATATGCACACATTATCCTTTCTCATCTCATATTATTATTCTGAAGCCTGTTGAGAGAAGAAAAAAAGAGGTTTTCCTACCAAGGGAATGCTCAGCATTTAATGGAAGATGAGTGGTAGCTATGAATCACGTGATCACTTATAGGAAGTGCAGTATTGAATGGCTTCATAAAGATCTTATGAGATGTAACAGTTCCTTCTGACAAACCAACTGTTTGTTTGCAGTGCTGTTTATTAGCATGGAAACAGGGTGAGAGCTGGATTGTTATGCACATACTGGGGAACTTCTCCAACATAGAACAGTTACAGTCCTCAGTATATATTAATTTTATTTCTTGATTTAATAATTTAAATTTTGCCTGAGAAAAAAAACCAAAATGGCAAGACTGAAACCAAAACTCTTTAAAAGTGTAATATATTTCTAAACTGAAAACTTGTTTAAACATTTGTTTTCTTGACATAAGACAACATAAACACAAAAGTAACTTCTTCAAGTTCTATTGTAGAACTTAATGACCATGCATCATCTTGCATTTAATGCACAAACCTGTTTGTTTAAATGCTACCATAAGTAAAGCTAAATGGATGATACTTGAGTCTGACTCTAAAATCCTCTTTTTCTTCTCAGATGAGACTTTTTTTTTTGAATAGAGGAATAGGGATTGGGAGTTTTGATAAACAGTTATAGAAAAATGAATACAAGAAACCACAGACTACGTATACCTCTTCAAAGCTTAACTGTTCTAATACAAGGTCGTTATAGTAACAATATGACAGAGGACTAGATTTCTCCATTTTTTTACCCCTCATCTCTCCATTCTTGCAGTATAGGTCCTTGCTCCCAGCTTCCAGCTCTCATCATCTTCCTGTCCTGTAAGTTTTGTTGTGCTAGTATTAGCAAAATAATATTAACTCCTCATCCAGCAATGTTATATATATTTAAAAGGGAAACATGAACGGATAGTAGCAAAATTCCTTGGTTTTGCAGCTGAACATCAAATAACAGAAGGTTCTGTGTCCACACCATTGCATTCAACACCTCACATCATCCTGACATACCACAGAATTAACAGTTTTCTTTTGTTCATTATTTTTCTGTCCCAGTAGATGGGCTGCATGTGTTTTGATATTATTTCCTACTTACACCCTCATGCTCAAGTACTTTAAAAAAAAAGTTATCCAATGTGGTTGCTAAAGGTGCACTCCTTCAAATCAAGGCTGAACTGCTCTACAGTTTCAGGAATGTACTATGGTTTGACTGTCAGAAGTGCTCACTTGAATCTCATCAAATTCTGTGACTGAAAGAATGGAAATGCTTCCATTTAACATGAATCTAGCAATGAGAACAGCATTTCTACCTGCAACTTTTGAAATATATGCATTTACCTAAAAATGCTATTGTCACAATTTTTTCCCTATTAATCAGCATTAATGTCTGTAAACTAACAATAATTCATAGAATCATAGAACAATCCAAGCTGGAAGGGACCTCGAAAGATCATCTGGCCCAACCTTTCATGGGAAAGGGAGCCTAGATGAGATTATCTAGCACCCTGAGCAATCACATCTTGAAAACCTCCAACGATGGGGACTCTACCACACGTCTAGGGATGTTGTTCCAATTAATGATTTTTCTCACTGTAAAAAATTTCTTTCTTATATTGATGAAACCTGTCCCAGTGCAACTTGTACCCATGGCCCCTTGTTTTCTCCACGTGGCTCCTTGTGAAGAGAGAGCCTCTGTCCTCTTGGCAACTGCCCTTTAAGTACGGAATACTGTCATGAGGTCCCCCTGAGCCTTCCCTTCTCCATGGAGAAAAGACCTAACTCCTTCGATCTTTCCTCACAAGGCAGGTTCTCCAGCCCTTTGATCATTGTTGTGGCCCTCCTTTAGACCGTCTCCAGTCTGTCTGTGTCTTTTTTGAATTGTGGGGACCAGAATGGGACACAGCACTCCAGACATGGCCTAACCAGTACTAAGTGGGATGATCATATCTCTATCTCTGCTAGTAACACCCCTCGGGGTGCAGCCCAGGATCCAGTTTGCCTTTGTTGCTGCAGCAGTGCTCTGCTGATTCATGTTCAGCTTGTTGTCCACCAGAACACCCAGGTCAGCAAGGCTGCTCCCCAGCCACACAGACCCAAACCCGTACTGGGCTCTTTGGTTATGTCATGCAAGACTTTGAACTTGTCTTTGTTAAACTTCATACAGTTCTTGCTTGCCTACTCTTCCAGCCTGTCCAGGTCTCTTTGTAAGATGGCTCTCCCATCTGATGTGTGCATCTCACCATCCAGTTTAGTATCATCAGCGACACTGACAAAATCACAACAGACAAGTATCTCATTCTACTGTTTTTGTTCTTATTTCTCTTGTGGTCTCCATCAAATATGGAAAAACACAGCTTTTAACAACAAATAACTTCAGAGTCCCTTGAACCCAGGATGAGTGGAAGAAGAAACAATACAAAATTTGCCAATAAAAAAAAAATCTGACAGGTAAAATTAGCAAAAAAGTGAAGCAGTTAGAGATCAGAGTAGCACAAGATAAGATGCTAGCCAACTACCTCAGCATGACTTCAGCATCCGTAACATGCACCTCCCAGTAATACACAGTGCATTTCACTGAAACATGACACAGGAGCTAGGGGTATGATTTTGCAGTATTTCATTTTCAGCAGAAGTAACTACTACTGTCCAGCTTGAAGATCCATTACCGTGGCACAAATACAATGATGAGGTATGATATCTGCCAGCTTCATACAGTTATAGTCTTCAAATGAACAGCCCCACTGTTGACAACACTTTGCTATGCAATCAACAGTCTTTACTGTCGTGAAGAGTAGATGGAAGAAAAAAAGCTCTATACATTGTTCTGGTTTCGGCTGGGATAGAGTTAATTTTCTTCCTAGTAGCTGATATAGTGCTGTGCTTTGGATTTAGTGTGAGAAGAATGTTGATAACACACTGATGTTTTAGTTGTTGCTAAGTAATGCTTACACAAGTCAAGGAATTTTCAGCTTCCCATGCTCTGCCAGGTGCACAAGAAGCTGGGAGGGGGCACAGCCAAACTGGCCAAAGGGCTATTCCATACCATATGACATCAGGCTCAGTATATAAACAGGGGGGAGTTGGCCGGGGGTAGCAATCGCTGCTCAGGGACTGGCTAGGTGTCAGTCGGCAGGTGGTGAGCGGTTACATCACTTTTTTTTTCCCCTGGGTTTTGTTCCTCTCTCGCTCTCTTGTTGTTTTCCTTTTCATTACAATTTATTATTATTATATTTTTTTCCCCAATTATTAAACTGTTCTTATCTCGACCCACAAGTTTTCTTACTTTTGCCCTTCTGATTCTCTCCCCCATCCTACGGTGGGGGGGGCAGGGTGAGCAAGCAGCTGTGTGGTGCTTAGCTGCCGACTGAAGCTAAACCACGACTCATATAAAGAAAAGGAAAACGTAACTTTGACAGACACAACCCATCCTAATCTATACACTAGTCCTTACTGATCTATACCTTTGTGGCTCTCTCTCTTTTACTTTACACCCCTTTGGTACTTTGTTCCTGTGTTATTAAGTTCTTGCCCTTGGTGAGCATTTTTAACAGTTGCCCTGGATGGCTCACAACAGCTGGTTGATCTCCAAGGACTACCTGCCCAAAGAATAAGAGTTGTTCACTCCAATGTGCAGAAACTCAAGTAAGTGTGGCAGAAGGCCAGAACTGATGAATGAGACTCCTGACCAAGTTCAAATGCTGATGGGAAGTATGCATAAGGTTGAAGAGGGGATGGACTACCCCAGAGGAATACAGAGACACTGACCAAACGTCAACCAGACAGTCAAGGGAAGTGATTCTTCCTCTCTAGCCAGTCTTTGTCAGACTGCATTCTGAGTACTGTGTCCAGCTTTAGGCTTCTCTGAAAAAGACACTGAAATACTGAAGTGAATCCAGAGGATTCCTTCAGATAATCAGAGGGCTTGCACCAGACATGCAAGGAGAGGCTGCCAAGAGAACTGGGATTGTTCAGACTTAAGAAGAGAAGGCTAAGGGAGACCTTATCGCTGTCTTACTGCTAGGAGGGTACACAGATGAAGCCAGACTCTTCTCAGAGGTGTACAGTGATAGAAGAGGAAGCAACGGACAAAAGTTGGAACATGGAAAATTCATTAGACAAAGATGTATTTATTTTATAATCAAATACTGGAACAGGCTGCTGAAACAGGTTGTGGAAGTTCTACTCTTTGGAGATATTCAAAACTCAACTGGACTTGTCCAACCACCTGATCTAATTGACTTTGCTTTGAGCAGATATTTAGAGGACACGATCTCCAGAGATCCCTTCTGACCTAAATTATTCTAGGATGCCATATAATAGTTCCACATGTCCAAGATATCCCAAGCTTTCCCTGAAAAGTTCTTTGATGGCTACTGCAGGTAATGATTACCATACATAGGCCTTCATTTTCAACAATGTCAGGTTCAGCCATCAATTCAGTGTCACAAGGAAATGAAATAGTAATTAGCCTTCCTTTACAAAAGTCTTGAGCTGAGCTAGAGAGGCAGAAGCATCAAGTTCAATTTAAGAAACTATGCATAGACAAGGAATGGTCAGGCTAGTTTGCACTGCTGTACCTCAGGTTTATTAGTTTCGTTCAAAAAGTAAAAACAAGAGCCTTAATTCAGCAGAACAGAATGTACATGCCTGGAAAAATGAACTCCTGAAATCCATGATTAGCGCAGAAAATGTGAACAAGAGATGGTAGAATCATAGAATGGTTTAGGTCAGAAGGGACCTTCAAAGATCATCTAGTTCCAACCCCACTGCCATGGGCAGGGACATCTTCAGCTAGATCAGGTTGCTTAAAGCACCATCCAACCTGACCTTGAACATTTCCAGGGATGGGGCATCCACAACTTTTCTGGGCAACCTGTTCCAGTTCTCACCACCCTCATAGGTGAGTTCTCAGCTCATAGGTGTTCCAGTTCTCACCACCCTCATAGGAATTTCTTCCTTATGTCCAATCTAAATCTACCTTCTTTCAGTTTAAAACCATTACCCCTTGTCCTATCACTACAGGCCCTAGTAAAAAGTCTCTCTCCATCTTTCTTATAAGCCCCCTTTAAGTATTGAAAGGCTGCAATAAGGTCTCCCCAGAACCTTGCGTTCTCCAGACTGAACAACCCCAACCCTCTCAGCCTTTCCTCACAGGAGAGGTGTTCCAGCCCTCTGATCATTTCCATGGCCCTCCTCTGGACCTGCTCTAACAGGTCCATGTCTGTCTTGTGCTGGGAGCCCCAGAGCTGGATGCAGTACTCCAGGTGGGGTCTCACCAGAGCAAAGTAGAGGGGAAGAATCACCTCCCTCAACCTGCTCACCACACTTCTTTTTATGCAGCCCAGCATACAATTGGCTTTCTGGGCTGCAAGCATACTTTGCCGGCTCATGTCCAATTTTTGGTTCACCAGTATCCCCAAATCCTCCTCCGCAGGGCTGCTCTCAATCCATTCATCCGTATTAATCCACTCAATCCATTCATTCCATACCCATCAAATAGTTCATCCATCAAACCCTTATCTCTCCAATTTAGCTACAAGGATGTTGTGTGGGACAGTACCAAAGCCCTTACAGAAGTCAAGATAGATGGTATCAGTTGCTCTTCCCTTATCCACCAATACAGTCACTCCATTGTAGAAGGCCACTGGATTAGTCAGGCAGGACTTGCCCTTGGTGAAGCCATGTTCGCTGTCTCTAATCACCTCCCTGTCATCCATATGCTTCCAGGAGGATCTGTTGCATGATCTTACTGGGCACTGAGGCAAGGCTGAGTGGTCCATAGTTCCCAGAGTCCTCCTTTCTAAAAACGGGTGTGATGTTTCCCTTTCTCCAGTCACTGAAGACTTTGCCTGACTGCCATATGACTTTTCAAATATGATTGAGAGCAGCTTAGTGACTACATCTGCCAGTTCCCTCTAGACCCTGGGATGCATCTCACTGGGTCCCATGGACTTGTACATTCAGGTTCCTCAGATGGTCTCGAACCTGACCTTCTACTATGATGAGTGGGACTTCATTCCCCCAGTCCCTGCCTTGAGATTCAGTAACGTGAGAGATGTGGGAAGAATAATTGCCAGTGAAAATGGAGGCAAAACGGTTGTTTAGTACTTCAGTCTTCTCCATGTCAGTTGTCACTAGATTCCCCCCACTTCATTTATTGGGGGGGTACAATTTCTTTTGTGTTCCTTTCCTAACATACCTGTAGAAGTCCTTATTATTATTCTTCACATCCCTTAACAAATTAAGCTCCAGCTGTGCCTTAGCTTTCCTAATCCCATCCTTACACTCCTAGGCAATATCCCTGTATTATTCCCAGGATGCCTGCCCCCGCTTCCAGTGACTATGCATATCCCTCTTGTGTTTCAGTTTGACCAGGAGGTCCTTACTCAGCCATGCTAGTCTACTGCCTTCCTTGCCCTATTTCTTGCATATGGGAATCAATAGTTCTTGTACTCTAAGAAAAAAAGTCTTTAAATAGCTGCCAGCTCTCTTCTGCTCCTTTATCCCTGAGTTTCCCAGGGTGTCCCATCCACCAGTCTCTTAAACAACTGAAAGTTCACTTTCCTAAGGTTTAGAGTCCTGACTATACATTTCACCTAGCCTTTGTCCCTTGAGATCATGAATTCCACCAGGACACGATCACTACAGCCCAGGCTACCACCAATCTTGACCCTTCCAATAAGTTCATCTGCGCTGGTGAGCAACAGGTTCACTAATGCATCTCCTCTGGTTAGGCTTTCTATCACCGAGATTAGGCAGTTATCCTCAATGCACTCCAAGAGTCTTCTAGACTGCTTGCAGCTTGCTGTGCTGTGCTGCTTTTCCAGCGGATGTCAGGGTGATTGAAGTCCCCTAACAAGATCAGGGCCTGCAAGTGTGATGCTTCCTGTAGCTGAAGTAAGAACTCTTCATCGACATCCTCCCCTTGATCAGGCAGCCTGTAGTAAACATGGCTGTAGTAAACAGTAGAACCATGAGGTTTCCTTTGTTGGCTTGGTCTCTAATTTTCACTGATAAGCTCTTGACCTGTATACTGCTGTTTTTCAAAGACAGCTCTGTGGAGTCAATCCATTTTTAATTTTATGTAGAGGGCAACCCCTCCACGTTTCCTTCCTTGCCTGTCCCTCCTGAACAGTTTATAACAGCACTTCAATTGTATCGATTGCATCAATTGCAGCACTTCAATCATATGGGTCATCCCACCAAGTTTCAGTGACAGTGATCAGATTGTAGCTTTCAAGCTGCACAGTGGCTGCCAGCTCCTCCTGTTTGTTATCCATGCTGTGTGCATTGCTATAGAGACACTTCAGCTGGACTGCTGACTGTATCACCTTTTTGGTGGAACCTTTCTGGAGGGTTAGGGTCATTCCTCACCACTCCAGTAGGTGCGCTCATCCACCCTGGTGCTTGTGAGTACACTAGTGTCACGGCTTTGCACCCCAACCCTCAATTTTGTTAGTTTAATGTGTGACTGACTGTCAGCCAATCTGCCAGCAATGCTTAATGATCTCTCCCAGCATACAAAGTAGGGTCAACAGGTGAAAAACTGGTAACTTGTTCAACATATACAAAAAGACATGACACTTCACATCACATGCAACTAAGCTGGGTACTCAATACCACAAAATACTGTGAACATTATTTTGAATGCTAAAGATGTTCGGTTACTTTCTGAACCACATAACAACTTCACAGAAAAGAGCCGTCCATAGGCAGGAACTCACAAGTCCCCAAATCACTTTTGTTGCATCTCTGCCATGGCCCTTCTGTTCTCCTAGTACTTCCCAGGTATCTGATACTGGCTGCTGGTAGGAACAAAGCACACATCTAGGCAGAATGCTTTGTCTGGTTTAATACAGCAATTCCTGTGCACAGAGATACATGTTATCACTGACCAAACTATTAGTGCACTTTGAGCACAGTGCCTCCAAACCTGAACCAAAACAGTGTCTTTGTCAGGATGGGAAACTAAGTGAAGAAAGAGGGAGGAGGCAAAAAGAGAATGGTACTTAAAAATACAGTTGCTATTTATAGACATTATTGAGATTGTTTTGAAACAGAAATCGCTGTGGGAATGGTACAATGCTTGAGTCTTGATGTTTGCATTTTTTTCTGTACAATTTTGAGCCTGCTGTACCCAAGATGTACATACTTAGAAAGTAATCATAGCCACACACAGAATTTTCAGAGAAGCCATAAACAGAAATTAATCTTTTCAATAAAGCAATACTAAATGTTGGTTACATATTTAATATACCAGTTAGATAAAATCTAAAGCAGCATCTTTTTAAAGAAATACTTGCTCTCATTGGTAAGTTAAGCCCTGTAGAACCACAGATGGGACAGCAGACAAAATGCTATGGTAGCTCATACAAAAACTGGTCACCAAGTTGAAACAAAGTCAGTATAGGAGACAAAAACCTGGTAACACAAATGCTTACCTGTCTGGATGACATTTGCAAGATTATTATCAAGACTGAAGTAATTTTACTTCTAAAATATTCAAACTTCTTTAAGAAGTATTTGAGGAGGTACCTCTGTAAATCTGGATTCTTACACAGCCATTTTGAGTCATTTTTAAAAGAAAAAGCTGTATAAGAACATAGTTAATTTTTCTTTTACAGTTAAGACTGTATTTTTTCCACCAGCTGTAACTAAAAGTTAAATTGCTCATAACCACATTATATTCATATAAACATAATTTACACAAGATTATTTTGGCAAGTACTTACGCAAAGGATTTTGCCCTTCGCTGGCATAGTACTCGTACATCCCACTTTTGACAAGTGTATCGTAGTGTGGCAGGAAGTCAATTCGCTCTTTGGTTGCCAAAAGCAGCATTTGATCAACTGACTGTAGCAGATACAAAGTAATTCCATCTTGAACAAGCTCACCTACAGTGAAGATGAAATATAAAGCATATTGAAGAACATCCACTGCACCAGTCAACTTTTGCTCTCAAAACCAGTACAGATTTAGCCTCAGGTAATCTCTGTATTTTCTTAGGTGTTGACTATTCAGCCTCCTAGCAACAACATTTAATTTAAAATCTTTTCACATTTCCAAGCTTAATAATGCAAATTTTCTCAAATGGCATGTAAATAGCTGTCACCTTTTCCTATCAATTACAGAATTTGTGATGGAAGGTAAAAAATTACCTTGTATAACTGTCATCATACGAACGAGTAGTTGTTAAAAATTTGTTTGTGAAAGTCAATTTTGTAACAGTTCTTGGCAAACTATTACAGGATTTGTACTTCCAGTTAATTATTGCATGTCAGAGTATAAACAATCATCATGCGGTCTTCACAATCAGTATAAGAAATAGCTGTATTTATTTTGCCATCTAAGATACTTACTGAAGTTGTCTTCTGTAATTTCCTTCCTGTTTGTTGTGGTGATAACAAAGTTTTCATCAGCAGCTATGCCAAATGCCTACAAAAATTGGAGGTTATTCACTTATGATAACTATGTACTCCATAAAGTATTCAGATAAACGAAAAAAAACCAGCAGTCTTTCTGTTCACTTTGCCACAAACTACTGAGAAGTGACCAAACATTTTTGCCATATTAACTCAGAAGTAGAACACAGTTTAATGCCAGAACTTAACTTCATTTGCCTTCTCAGCCTAGCCAAAACTGTCCGTACTAGAGTAGTTTGGTTTTTACCTGCTTAAAATATGTTCTAGCGAGCAACAGCAATTTTAAGGAGGAGTAACTGTCTTATGGGTAATCACCTTGAGGGCTCAGGAATGAGACTGAACAGCTCTATTTCAGACTGCGCAACTACAACAGCAATAGTCATGATCTAGAGAGTGTCCCATATTAGATTGCACTCTTTTGAGACATTAAACCAACCAAATATTTCTTAACGTTGGATACACATTAAAGTCTTTGTTCTCCAATTATATTATATATTTTAAAAAAAACAAAAACAAAAACAAGATTTCTTTCAGAAAATTCTTTACCATTAAAACACTGAAGTATATTCTTTTGAACCTAAACAACCTTTGTCACTTTGCTGCCTCCAACTTTTGAATATGTTTCTGTAGCT
The DNA here is from genome assembly GCF_034638445.1 of Ciconia boyciana. NCBI lineage: Eukaryota > Metazoa > Chordata > Aves > Ciconiiformes > Ciconiidae > Ciconia > Ciconia boyciana. The sequence goes on along the minus strand of NC_132935.1, from coordinate 54,167,114 downwards.
TTGGATTTTTTATCCTGCTTTCTACATACATTTATATGCCTCTACATCTGCCCTCATTTTTGCACCCTTATGTCCAACACTAATCTTTTTCTTAAAATAATAAACTAAATATCTGTATTTTCTCCTGCCTTTCCAGGTCTTTGAAACTCAAGTAAAAGTCGGCTCTGGTCATCTTTAACTCCATCAACCCCTTCAGTCCTGCAGTCGTGAGTCCGATAGGTGCTTTCTGCACTTTTAGATTCTTCCCTGAAGCTCTTGCGTTCCCTGTAGCAGCTTGTCCTCATCATTTCCCATAACTCTTTATTTCCATCCCTAGTACTCAGACTCACAAAAGTATTTTTAAAACAATGCTTAAGGTTTCATTAGAAGTCTGCTTTCCATCTTTCAGTTACCTTCTCCCTAGTTGTGACTATGTTAAAGATACAGTTAGCATCCACCAGCAAAATTAGCAAAATTGTCAAATTTCGCATAGCACTCGGTGCAAGTGAAACAAATGGAGATGACATGAAGAGACTGATGTTCAGACTTAAGAGTCTGGCGTAATTACTTTTTAGCTCTTCTACGTTCAGACCACTTCAACTTAACCTCTCACATTACACAAATTTCCATGTGGCAAACGTGTTCAGGAAAAAAATAAAATTGCTCAGAGCAAGGAAAATAAGCAATAAAAATTATAGATACTATAAAACTAACATCCTACTGTGCCATTCGAGGTTAATGGTTAATATAAAATAACTGAACTGGAGAGTTTTACATTTGAAAGCACAGATAAGCATCTTTTCCCTCCAGGTATAGCTTTCCTGTTTTCTCTACCTCGCAAAAGCTCTTCTGCTCTCAAAACCTTATGAATAGTGCAGTATTTACTTTAAGGCAGCAAGAAGTTAGGATGAGGTATTGCATGCACAAGGCAGCAGCTTGCTACCCGAGAAGGACCAGCCTCCTCCTTCTGGTCCTCTCCCCCATTCCATGGGTGAGCCTCAACTAAGGCGACCGCAACAGCCTCGCAGGCAGACCTACACCTGCGTTTCCTAGGTGAGCCCAGCATTACTGTATCTACTGGTAGCAGGTCCTTTCTGCTTCACTCCAAATGGCTGTCACTTCAAGATAAGCTACTAGGCAGGTTCATGGACCAAGTTTGGCAGTCCTAACTGCGGATAAGCTGTTTTTCTTGTCCATGCTGGAATTTAAGAGGCCGCATCCTTTGCGAACTTTGGCCAACTTAGAAAATTTCTCAGTTTGAAAGCTTCACTTGTACATGAGACCTATTTGTTTTGCTTCCTCCTTCCCTCTGTCCGACACTCTTAGCTATCCCCGCCCCGTCTCTTCCCACTATGCCAGGTAGCGGTGAGGTAGCTGCACAGTTGTACCATTATGTGGGTATGGTCTCCAGGAAGACGAGCTGGTCATTCCTGAATAAAAGTGAACCTACTGGGTAGTTTACTTGAACAGTTGATGACGTTTCATTTGATTCTGATAAACCATATTTGGTCAAATGTTTCATTTCTCACCAAGATTCTCGTACGTAAGAGACCTCATGGTATCTTTTGTTGACTTGATATAAACTTAAGGTTTCGCTGCTGAGCCCCTTTCAGCCTAGCATTGTGCCCTCTTTCAAATAAGCACTGAAGATGCACCCAATTCTTGACTTCAGAAGATTCACGTGACAACCTAGCAGTATGCTCAGATTATAAATCTGTTGGTTATTCTTTTGCAAATTATCCAGATGCACAGTCATGATCTAGCTTTTGATGTCACCAAAATCTTGAAGAGTACAACAGAATCAGTATACACAGAAACGTCTCTGCACATTCACAATGAAAGCATGTTTGGAGGTTATTGTGTTAAAACAGCTAAGCAAAAAGCTTTTACTTTTTTGGATACAAGAGAAGAGACTTTTGGGAAAAAACAGAGACAAGCTCCAAATTAATCCACAACCTAGGAGAAAAAAATAGTAATAATTGGATGTTCTCTAAAAAGAGGTAGATATGTGAAAAGGCAAGGATTCCTAAACTATTGGTTACATATGATCACTACATGCAAATGCAAAAGTCAAAATGTTACAGAGATGAACAGCTATATGCATACAAAAGATCAAAAAGCCACCTAAAACCTAAGAAGTATAGAAGATTATATCAATGAACCAAATTTTGAATAGTCTGGGAAAACAACCATAGCTGTTCTCTAAGGGCCATTTAAATTGCTTGCTAAGCCACACCTGGAGGTGTACTGAGTGTACACTGCAGTGTTTTGGTGCCAGAGGGCTGTAAGGGTGACCAGTGCAGGACAAGGCCATGAATTGCCCTGAGCCAGTCATAGCCAGTGCCAGATGGCTCTCAAACCGATGAAAAAAACACACTATGTGCCACAATTTCAACCAGAAGGGCACACGGTGCTTCTGCTCAAACATGTTGGGGAAGAAATAGAGCAGACAAATGAGAAGCAATGGAGGAGATGCATCAGAGGAGACATTGCTAGGGACAGCACTGGAGACACATTGAAAGGAGGTGCTCTGTGCCAGAGCAGGAGGTGCTGGGGCCCATGGCGTATCCATGTCAGGGCAGGGAGTTTCCCCTCTCTGTCCTCCTACTCCCACAGGGCTGTGGCCTGTGGACAACCCACCAGAGCACAAGAAAACCAGTAAAGAGCATGGTGGAGGAACAGCAGCAGAGGGACACCCTGCACATGCCCCTGACCTCTTGCACCACCTGTTGCCTCACCAAAGGAATTGGGATTGACTGAGCATTGCGCACAGGGAGAACAAGGGAAGCTTAGGCTAGGAATTGGGGAAGAGAGGTGTATGACAGAAGATGAGCCTGGAGAAGGGTGAGGAAAGGCATTTCCCTAAGTGAGTGTTTAATTGTTCCCCCCTCAATCAATAATCAAAAGTTTGTGTTAATTGGCAATTAGTTAAACTAAGAAAACTTCCCTGAGTTGAGCCTGTTTTGCCCGCAGCAGGATGTCAGTCATTATACCTATGAAATGATACATAAGCCAAAAAGCTGTCTTTGTTCAAACAAAAGAAACGCGTTCTTTATAAACTGGAGGCTCAGTCTGGAGCACTGCCTACGTTCCATGATAAATAAATAAAGCTAATAGCTCTCAAATTGTTGGTGGATGTTTATGACATAAGATTAATATAATGCTAAAAGGTAAGAGTTTGAAACAGTCAAATGCATGCCAGATGCCCAACAAGCTTTCAGCAAAGCGATTTACAGGTACGATATATAAAAGTGTGAAGGAATTGTGACCTCTCTAACCCTTAAATCTGAATCAAGAAGCAAGGTTCAATTTATATACTTGCTTCAGTCACAGATTTTCCTTATAAACTAAAAAAACTGCTCAAAACAAAACAAGCCCACAAATCACGGACAACTCCTCAGCAGCTAAAACTCCTTCAAATAGGCCTCACTTTCTTTTCTCTTTCACATATTAGCACACAAGCACCAAAGCAAATTTTGCTGCTATTTGAGCTGAACACACACTGTGAGGCTTACCTGGCTACTAAGCCAACTAGAACACTTAACATGAAGTCAACATAGACTTCACCTCTAGATTTACCATCTGCCTTGGAAAATGTGTTCAACAAACAAACATTCAACTCTGTGTGTATACCAGCACAGCTTGCAGTAACATGGATGGGCTTGAAGTGGTAAGTGAAATAACACACTGGCAGCACAGAATCATTCATCTGCTTCCAGTAGTCCTTGAGTCTATTACCATAAAATAATCATTTCTGGTGCTGACTTTTCAAACCAAAGGAATGAAACAGTCTGACATGTGACAGAGGTAAAACAGTGAAACTGAAACTACAGTATCTTTAAGAGAAGACATTTAACCCCTTGCAATCCAAACTTTTCCAACAAAAACAGTTGTTTCCTACAATAAGCAACTTCCATACCTTTAAAATGCTCTGCCTCCTCCTACAGTAACCACTCCCAGCAGGCACTCATGAGAATGATGTGAAGAACTGGCCTCAGAGCTTGGCAATGTACCCAAGGGATAACAGAGACCTAACAGCCACGCAGCCACCTTCCACAAAGTGGCACCTAGCCCAGAAATAACTTTGTGGCTAATAGAATTGTATTACCACTGTGAACCTCTTAAAGGGGACCTGAACTGTATCAGTTAAATGTAAAGAAACCTGACAATGGCATTTTCAATGCTGTCCTTTATAGCTACTCATTTCACAAAACTTATCTGCATACCTCAGCTACCTAATGTGATAAAAAGCAATACAGCTTTACTTTGAGTATTTCACATTGATCCAGTGGCTCCTTTACAGGAACTTGTTAAGGAATCTAAAAAAGGAACCTAAATGCCACATCCAAACTCCAAGAGGCCTGTAGCCTTCTGTAACTTTGCATGTGATTAACTGAATGTCCCAAGCTATTTGCCAATTTATCACCTGAAAGATATACATTTATCAGTTAGCTATCCCGCTTTATGCCACACCGAAAAGAATTATCAGTCCAAATTGAGAGAAATCTCTTAGATCAACAAATGGATGAAACTATAAAACATGTTTAAGGAAAAGGATTTTGTTCTCAAATCACAGATTTTCAAACCAAGAACTGTCTTTCAGTAGTGCTTATGGATACCGAGATATTTGTATCATCTCCCTCAATTATTCATACAACTAGATAATATTAAGGTCATTCATACTAATTAGCAAATACAAAAACTAAGATATAAACAGATTAAGTGGACACAAAGACCTTGCTGAAAATAATTGAGAACAACTGTATGTAACTGATAAGAGTGCTAATCAGATAAACTCTTCCAGTCCACTGTTGGGTCAGCTAGTCTCAACATGATGACAACCTGCTGAGGATCTGGTACTGAGCACTACGGTAGCAGAGCAAGTATGGTAACAGCCATCTTTAATCATAATCTGAATGAGCTTGCCTAATGTCAGAACACATACGTATATCATCTTTGGACACCAACAGAAAGGGGATCCAAAAGTGTCTAGAAAAGTAGTTGCATTCAAAAAAGACAGAAATTATTTTGAAGCATTTCTTGGAGCTCAAAGCAAAGAGTTGTATATTACAGAAATACAGGAACACCCAGTAGCCTGTATCTTCTGGGCACATGGTCACACAGACAACCTACAGACAAAAACCAGCAGTGAATACTAGTGTTCTGAGATATTTTCCAACCATCCTTTATCGACAGAGTCACCTCCATCTAAAGAATGAATTACAGAAGACAACTTTTGCAAAACTTGAAGTGCCTCATCCTCCATCCTACTTAAACGTTTCACTACTTTCAGAAGTTCAATTCATACACTTCTAAATATTTACAAAAAGATATCAATGAAAGGTGTTAAGAAGTGAACAGATGGTTCAACAGAAACACTAAGAACATTGCTACCTGTCACAAGATCCAGTAATAGAAGAAGTTTTTATGTGGTATCTTAAAGTAAAGCTCTATCATAATTTTGGTGGAAAAACAGAGAGAAAAAGAAGAGAGGGAAATTGCATGACAGAAGCCACATGCATAAACCTATGAAATCTTGTCCAGAACAATGAGTTAACTCAGACATCTCTTCAAGATTTGCAAGATTTAACAAGTGTGAAGAAGCTGGGGACCCTAGAATTTACACAAAGAGCATGCTGTCATCACTAGATTTATTCAGACTCTAGACAAATATAGTAACTTTCACCAGACCTTCACAAGCCATTGTGTCTAAAAGCACAATCACAAGTATTAATGAGTGCAGCTATCAGCCAGAATTTTGACATCAACTCCATACAGCTTCCACCATGAAAATACTTCGTATGGCACCACTTGTTAAAGTAACAAGAATTCAGAAAAGCAAAAAATACTTGGTCACATCTAAGAAGCTGCACCTGGATAACGAATGCTAACGGAATGCAGACACTTTGCATCTGACCGTATCGCCAGCACTCAAATTTGAGCAGGAACGTAAAAACCACAATGCTTTCCAAATCAGTCAATACATAGTAAGGTAGTACCTAAGTGCACAAAGGTATGCAAACCACATCCTTCTTCCCACTGAAATGTCAGTAATGAAGATGCTATACACAAGCATTTCAGTGAAGCCTGAAATACAATATGACAGTTTTGGACAAAACTCACACTATTCTTGCTTCTTATACATACCTTACAGTACCTCCAACACTTTCTCTAAAAATCAATTAAAAACTTGTTTTGTGTATGCACAGCATGTTTAAAATGTATCTATTTTTAGTTTCTGATCATACAGAATCCTGAAAAGTAAATGAGTAAGTGAACATAGGTTTTATAATACAAAAATATAATTATTGCAAGATGGATTGATTTCATCATTAAGAATGGAAGTACTTTTGAGCAAATTTATCAGAACAGCATCTTAGTAAGTAATCCAAATACCTCTTAAATACATTTAAGAGTTACCCTCTGGTGACGCAAACAGCAGAAGTTGCTAATATTTTTTCACTGATCACAAATAATTTCATTATACATTATTTATTAGGCATTGGCAAGGAAATATTCACAGGAAAAAAAAAAATTACACTTATTTCTTGAGTTTCCACCACAGCTATGCTTCTTCCCCATACTCTCTCTTAATGAACATCTTTTTTTGCCTCTTAGCTTACTGATACACTGGAATTTATTTTGGTGGACTGGCAAAATAATCTGTTTAAATAGTAGGTAGACTGTTAGGATACAATGGGAAGCTCAACCAAAGATGTGACAAAAGATCAAAAGCAAAATACTTTGTTTTATTGCAACGTCTGAATTTTGAGTATTTACTTAAATTACAGGTATCTACTTTCTAAATAGATTACAGATCTATACTTCCTATATATTACTTCAAACAAGGAGGTCACAACAACGATGAAAAGTTTCAAAGGAATTAAAGAAGCATTGACAAATGTGTTCAGTTCCTATTTAAGTAGTAACACTAATTTTAGTACCATTAGCTCTCTTCAGACTGGTACTTCACCTCAAAGCCTCTCAAAAACCTCTTCACACACAGCAAAACTTCTGTGCAGTTTTCAGCACAGATACCTTTCTGCTTTAAAAGGAGTGTGACCCCTCTAAGTGCCTGGAAGGATTCCTGCCAGCTTAGCAACAAACTGAAGTGCTCCAGCTTCACTGTGTACCTGGACAACATGAGCAAGGGATCTAGGATTAGCTGACAACAAAATTTAGCTCCACTCTGCTCACTGCAGGTAAATATTTTCCAATTATACCCTAAACAACAGGACAAGCAGTGGGGCATATACCTAACAGAAGGCAACAGGCAGGTGTACAAGCAATAGTACTCCCAAGAACAGGTGAAATTCCATATTTAATTCACTTATTCACCTTAAAACTTCATGGTTCTGGAGACTGAAATTACATGACTGCTCCACATATGCTTGACAGTGCTCCAATGGAATAATCAAGCTAACATATCATTTTTAATTAAGAGGTTTCTGCTTTAGGATTGATCACTGCAAGGAAGAAGAATGAAGACTATATATGCTCCAGCTTCTTTTATAAGTTTTTTTTTTTTTTTAATCTTTCCCACACACACACTCAGAAGGAAAGGCTAACTTATCAGTATATAAAGCCACACCCAACCACACTGCCATGCATTAACTTGTTGTTAGGGGACAGTAAAAATCTTTCATAAGATGACAACAAATATTTGCTTAAAAAAACAAACAAAAGTTTCAAAAATTAATAAAGAATATTTTAACAGAGGAATATTTTATATGACAACTGACAGCGAGGACATGAATCAGCTCCTAAATCAACCTCTCAGTGCCTGAATCTCTTGTCTCAAGAATCAGTTATTTTGCTACACAAACACGAAAATACCTTCTCTCTGCAGTATGAAAAAACGTAAGTCTCAGAAGTAGCAGCCTAAGACCATGCTTTCAGGCATTCAAGTATTTTCAACCCAGAATCACCACATACTGCAATCAGGTTTAATTATTTTTTTCAAGATTTACATTCTCCTTTGACTCCTACGTATCCAATTATATCCAAAGGAATTCTCTTACGCCACAGGAAGATGTTCACAGCAGAAATAGTTCCAAGAGCTTAATATTTCTGGCACCCTTGTCAGACATTACCACCCCCACACCCCGGCTGGCAGACTGGAAAACGTATGTGCACCTTCGCTGCTACAGTAGAACCATTCAGTCACACGACAAACTGCCAATGGAAGTCGATTTAAAGCTGAGCCTGTACTGAGGCTGAGCCACCAGACAGGATACCTGTGGAAACGACACTGCTAGATATGCGTCATTTGCCTGATCACGCACTCAAATGGTCTCCAATAGCTTTAATTGTAGACAAGCAAATACAACATTCCACTTCATCTTAGCCTGAACAATTCAAAACTTGCTTATCAAAAGAATCTTTTTTCCTGAACTTTCATGACTTCCCTGACACGTTTGCACCACCATGAAGTGGGGAAAGTCTGTCCCAATCAGGTGAACCCATTCATCACCTTCTTCTTGAAAGCAGTTAGGTGCAACTTTCAAGAGACCAGAAATTTAGCACTTTGGAGTACAACACCGAGAGAAACACAATGTGCAAAACTCCCAGAGGCACCAAGATGCCAGAACGCTTTTCCAGAAGTGTAATGAGAACCTGTATGATGTTGGTGTGGGAGACGTCAAACTCAAACAGACATCAAACTTCCTGGACCTTAGCCTGTCCAGTTCTCACTGTACCAGCATTTACTGGTCACGTCAAACCATCTGTCTCCGCATGCTTTCAGAGTTAGATGTCCCATATATAAGATAATGAAAGCTCCAAGGTGCAAAGAGTCACCACACTGAACTTAGCTGTGACAGAGGCATCCCTGAACTTGCAAACAGTCAACACATTATTGGAGAAGGCCTTTCTCTAAGGGAATGATCATTTGAGGTTCTTGTTGCACAAGTTTATAAGAGCACCGACTATTATCCTTAACACCCCCAAACAGCCACCAGGTCTGGTGATAAGGATTATGGCGTTGACATGGTAAGAAACTATACTTGAAAATTTTACTTTCACAGGCACCAAATCCAAACACATCACGTTCTGCTTTGCAGCACCAGACTTTTCAAACGCTATGTTGCACATCTGAGCGGTCTGCCCAATGGCACTGAAGTACCAACTCCACAATGTCAATACACTTTTGAGATAAGAAAACTCTAAAGCTGTTTGTACCCAAGATTTGTCACATCTTGTGATGATGGATTATTTCTGTATAAGACCGCAAATACACCAAAAGTTCTGTGAACTACTGAACACCGTGCGGATGCACGGAAACAGAAGTCACTGGAGCGTGCAGCATATATAAAAAAAACATGAAAAGAAAGACTCCCTTGCCTGTAACAAGTTGCAAACTAGTGTTAACCTCAGCCCATCAATTAATTACAAAAGCTAAGAAAAAAGATGGGTTAATCATCAACATTTTTGCCCTGACTACTGAAAATATGAAGTATCCTTGCAATTCATTTGCTAGGTACAGTTGAGATGGGATCCATTAAGACAACTCTTGGAGGAAATCACATAATACTTATAATTACTCATAGGAGATACAAACCCTGTAATGATGCTCCATTAAGGAGGATGTTGGTTCTTAGAAGGCCATGAACCCACCCCACTGCCTAACTTCTCAGAATGTTACACTGCATAAAGTGTACTGATTTCTTTATTCCATTCAGTTACTTGTTTCTTCCAGTCTTTTGTACTTCAGGGGCTCTGATCAGATCAAGGGATGTGTTAACACTCGATAGCCAAGTTACTGCTGAGTAGTAGCACCTTAAGTAGTAGTACAGATTCAGCACCTCTAACAGACTGTGGATATGCCATTTCGAACACTGAAGTAGAGCTGTGCAAGGAGGAGGTAGTCATGTGTGACAGCTATTCCTGCTGACATTGACACCTCAGCTTCCATCGCGGTAGGAAACCCTTACATGAAACACTGCCCAGACATAGCACAAACCAAGCAAGCAATTTCCTTGAAGAGTTTATATCCTAGAGAACAAAGTGCAAATTACTCTGGATAAAGAAACTAAACCAGAATGTTTTAGCAGACTAAATCAGTGCGCAATTTACAGCTGATTTTCCTGTGCACTTCACAATATAAAACATGTGCAGGCAGCCAACAGGTTTATGGCATTTATTACTCCCTCAGAAAACGAAACCGTGACAGAAAAAGGGCGATGCCTACTGGTATCACTAGCAGAGTAAACAGCCCGTATGTTGGAGGTGGAGATTTCTTTCAAGAGATGTGAAGACAGAGTAAGCTCTTATTTCGCATAACGAGAGGAAACAGAACCGAAAGCACACACGAGACAGCAAGAACCCGCCAGGTGAAGTATTTAAATGGCACCACCACTGCGGACCTCGCAGAGACAGTCAGAGGCCTCAAGACGGGAAGTGACCGGCGCTAACCGCCGACACCTTGGACAGCAGAAATGCCACCGCTCCGGCCCTCCGGTGCGCCGCACCGTGCCCGAGGACGCCGCCCCGCGCCGCCGCCGCCGGTTCACCGCGCGGGGGAGCTCGCGGGCCGCCCGCTCCCTTCCTGCCCGCCGCCAGGGGCTGCTGCCGCCGCGGCGCGCTGCCGGCCGCCCTGCCGCCGCTCCGGACGGGCGTTCTCAGCGCGACGTGCGCGGCGCCCGGGGGAAGGGGACGCCAAGGCAGCGGGCGCAGCCTCTTCTCGACGCCCGCCCCCCTGTCCCGGCAAGAAAGTTTGGGGGATGGAGGCAAGGCGGAGGAGGCGGCCCCCCGCCGCCCCCGGCCGCCCAACGGTCCCGGCCGGGCGCGCGGCGCCGGGGCCGGCCTAGCTCGCGCCTCCCCTCGCACGTGGGGCTGCGGCACGTGCCGGCCACCCCCCGCGCCGCGAGGCCCGGCCGCGCGCGCGGGCGGAACGTTGGCGGCGGTTGGGGCGCACGGCGCCCCTCGCCCGCGCCTGCCGCCACCGCCGGAGGGACGTTAACGCCGCGGCCGGCCCCGCCGCCGCCGCGCTCGCCCTCCCTCCCCCACCCCCCGCCAGCACCTGGCAGACGGCGCTGCGGAAGCCGCGGTAGTTGTCCTTGCCGTAGCTGAGCACTTTCTCGTCCGGATCCGCCTGCTCCCGGCGCCGGTCGAAGAGAAACACGGTGCGGTCCCCGATGCCGCGAGGCGTCAGCAGCACCGGCCTGCGGGCCCCGCGGCTGCCTCCCGCCGCCGCTGCCATGTTGGGAAGCGGAGGAGACGAGAACCGTCCCGCAGCGATGGCGGCGGCAGCAGCGGTATCTATTGCCTGGCCCGCGAGCTCCCCCGCCTGGCGCTGCCCGTCCCGCGCGCGGAAGCCCCGGCCGGGGAAGGGGGAGGAGCCAGCCGGGAGGCGGGGGCGGGGGCGGGGGCCGGGGCCGAGGCGCCGCCGGGCATGGCGGAGGCCGCGACGGCGGTGGGGGCGCTGCGCGCGGCGACGGCCGTGCCGCCGCTAGGGGAGCGGCCAGGGAGCGGCCGGGAAGCGAAAGCGAGCCCAGCGCCGCGACCTCGGAACGAGTTCGCGCCCGCCGCCCGCGCCACTTCCGCCGCCGTCGGGCGGGGCGGGGCGGGGCCGGAGCGGGTTGAGCGGCGCTGCCGCCGCCGCTGCTGCTGCCGCCGCCGCCGCAGGAGGCGCGTAGGCGGCCTGGGCGGGGGGACCGCGTGCTGCGCCCGGCCGCCGCACCCGCTCCGGCTGTTGACGCGCCCCAGGCCGCTGCCTGCCGCCTCTTCTGGGCGGGGGGGCCCTGCGTGGCGGGCCCTGCGTCGCGGGCAGAGCCGCCGGCGGGCTGCCGTCGCCTGGCGGACACGTCCCCACCCCGCCCCGGGCAGCGGCGCCCGGCAGCGCCTCGGCTGAGGCCGGGCTGAGCGCAGGCGGTGGCGTGTGCGGCAGCGCTGTGCCCGGCAGCGCTGTGCCCGGCAGCTGTAGCGGTGGCGTAACGGAGAGGCTTGTGCGTGGGGTTGGCGCGGCCGGGTTTGGCTTCCGTCCGGAGGCGTCAAGTCCTGGTTCGTCTGCCTTAAAATACACTGGGCGATCGAGATCCATAAGCCGTTGTTTATTTTTTTTAATGTTTAATGCTTGAAACGCTTTCCTCCTCTGGAGGAGGAGCGTTGGTGTATTGTATTCAGTCTTAAAAATCAAATTTCAGTTAGAATTTAATTAAAATCTAACAAAGTTCTTGGGTTTTTGTATATGCAAAACCCTAAGGACTTTTGCATTGTGCCGTTATAGAAGAATGACAGGACTAGAATAGCTGCAAAACCGCAGTTGAAATAAAATAATTCAAGAAATAAATACAGTCTTTGTGGTCTTTAAGGAACCAGTGAAACATACTTGTCAGGACACTGTCAGGAGCTTTTGATTTGTCATTCATTGTAGGGCAGACTAATAGCTTTTCCTCCTATCATAAACAACAGGGGCATAGTTGGGATACGCTTTATAAACGAGCTTAGAGAAATACATTCTATAATCACAATTTATGTGTTCAGGTTTCCGGAAGGTGCAGCTTATGCTTCTGATGGGGTTAACTCGGAGAAACTGAATGTGTTCTGCGTTTTGTGTGTTCTCGTTGTGCTTGCAGTTCATTGTTTCATGCTGCGTGATGTTCTTACGTTCTGAGTGTATACATAGCCTTTCAGTACTGTCAGCTGAGCATAACACTTTATAAAATAGTTTCCTCAGTATTTGCTGTCATTTCTGAGAGAAGTCTCTGGTCTAAGAATGCATAAATTATGTCAGTGGAAACATTTTTGTTTGTAGTCACTCTTTAATTTGAGGGTGACATTTTCATTGTCCAATACAACTGCTTGTACAGATTGAGATCTAGAAGACATATGGCTGGACACTTTGATCTTTGACCTTCAGGCCCTCTAAAAAGATGATATCCCCCCCCCCAGTTGTAAATTAATTACTTTCAAGCTTTCTTGGTACAAAATTGCATGTTCACTGATCTCTCATTTAGCAGTGCTCAAGGGGTAGGTAGGGTGTGTAGTCTTCTTAGGACAGAAATATGAAATGAAAGAGAAAACTATCTGAAGGAACACAGTCCTCCTCCTACACGCTCTGTCCTGCTTGTCTAGAAAAGGTACAAACAAACAGGAATGCTCAGAATAGTGCAGCTGCTTCTGTTTTAAGGACTCTTACCTTTGAATGGAAAGAATTGTGCCAGCATGTAGGGGAGGTTTGTAAAACAGTGAAAGTGACAAATAACAGAAAAAAACCTGTTGTGCAAGAACTGAGGTTCATGCAGTTACGCTATAAGAAAGGAGATTGCATAGTGGAACTGAGCACTGCAGAGTTTTGCAAGAACAAAGAGCATTTGTGCTACCCAGTTAAGAGAGAAAGGGTCTCTTGAGAGTTTTTATATAGGCTGTGACTCAGACCCCTCTAAATGATGACTTGATGAAATTTGGGAGGGCGTATCAAACCTCGTTACTTTATGAGTTCATTAAACAGAATTTTGTTTTTCAGCATACTTGTAAAGCATTGCTAGACTTGAGGCAGCACTTCCATTTTAGAATGCTAACTACTTCGGGGAAAAAAAACCTGGTGAATTATTTTGTTGTTGTGGTTTAACCCCAGCCGGCAACTAAGTCCCACACAGCCGCTCGCTCACTCCCCCCCGGTGGGATGGGGGAGAGAATCGGAAGAGTAAAAGTGAGAAAACTCGTGGGTTGAGATAAAGACAGTTTAATAGGGAAAGCAAAAGCTGCACACACAAGCAAAGCAAAACAAGGAATTAATTCACTGCTTCCCATGGGCAGGCAGGTGTTCAGCCATCTCCAGGAAAGCAGGGCTCCATCACGTGTAACGGTGACTTGGGAGGACAAAACACCATCACTCCAAACGTCCCCCCCTTCCTTCTTCTTCCCCAGCTTTATATGCTGAGCACGGCGTCATACGGTACGGAATGTCCCTTTGGGCAGTTGGGGTCAGCTGTCCCAGCTGTGTCCCCTCCCAGCTTCTTGTGCCCCCCCAGCCTACTTGCTGGTGGGGTGGGGTGAGGAGCAGAAAAGGCCTTGACTCTGTGTCAGCGCTGCTCAGCAGTAACGAAAACATCCCTGTGTTATCAACACTGTTTCCAGCACAAATCCAAAACATAGCCCCATAACTAGCTACTAAGAAGAAAATTAACTCTATCGCAGCCAAAACCAGCACATTCATCTAGTTTCAAAAATGAATATTCTACCTGAAATGCAGGCACTTCACTTGCATGAAAATAAGGTCCTTGTTATTCAGCCTATCTGCAAGCTGGTTTAAAGAGTGCCTGCAGTTGCAAAGTTTTAATTCTGCAGTATGAAGTATTTTGGTCAATTAACAACTGAGCAATCATTTTCAGTCCTCATGGAAAAGAACTTTCTTTGCTGGAAGAAGGAATATTGCTTATATTGATCTACTGGATTTTAAACTCAGATGTCATGTTATTTTTCAGAATTAATAGTAGCAGTAGAGTAGCCAATTATTTGTTCACCTTGACATTTGATATTTCAGATGAGGCTCAGGAATGTGTTTTTTATGTGTGTGTGAGAATGTATTTATCATTATGTCCTGCCTGTATCTAATTTTTTAATTCAAGGAATAAGTTAAGTATCTGATTTCTTTGTGTTAAGGGAGAATATGAACTAAGTTCCAGCACTGGACATTTTTAGATAGTAAATATCTTGTATGCATGTAATGAAAATCGCTGTGTCTTCACTAGAATAAAGCACACAGCCCCTTTAGTAGGGCTTGTTGAAGTGGCACAGTCTATTGGGTGACACTGGATGCTACTGCCTATGTATGCTTTGCAGGTACAAAACTACAAACTCCAAATTATCTAACAAAAAGCACAGCTCTTCCTTAAGGTAGCAAAGGTTTTATATCTAAGAACAGGAGCCTGTGGCATCTTGCATTTGGAACTCCACAGACTTTTGACACGGCCTGTTACAAAAAGTACCTTAGTGAGAACCCCTGAGGTGGGAAATAAACCAGTGTCGTTACTTGAACCACTGAGCTGCGAAACAATAGCTTCATTACTCAGAAAAGTGTCTGAGAGTGTGGTGATGTGCTCCCCGCCTGCCCACTGCACAAGCAGTAACCATCAGTGGGAGTCACCCCGATAGCTGCATCCAGCCTATGCTGGACCTTGAGGACGAATGGCAACAAAGTAGCCAAGGGCTGCCTGAAGCGGTGATCTAAACGTCTTGCTGATATGCAAATATGACCGTAAGTCAATCATCTTACTCCTTAAATAGTGGACAGCCCAAGACCCTTTGAGCTCTCCTGCAGGGCAGCGGGCTGCACGCCAGGACCTCCCCTTGAGCAGGGACGCCTCTTCAAGGTTACTCCTCGAGGTTGAGAGATTCCTTGCTGCAACAGATCCTCGGTAAGTGACTAATAGCATGCTACACTTTGAAATCTTGGCTAAGTGATAGAAAGGATTGATTGCGCACATATAATCCTTTAGACATAAAGTGTTGACCAAGTCTGGGACTAGGACTGGATCTAGCCGCACCTAGACTCCTCTCTGAGAAGGAGTTTAGAAAGCAAGGGGATCCTTTTCCAAACTTCATGACTCAACGGGAGGGTCTTCCTGAGAGTTTTGTCTGACCCTGTCCTCTATGCACTAAATGATCAAGTGTGCCTCGCCATCGAATCTTGTTAAAACACTGTCGCACTGAACTTTGTTCACTCCCTGTTCTGTATCAATAAACTATATTTTACTTCTCTCTTACGAGTGAAGTGCACACTCACTCCATCCGCAACAGAGAGACAGAAACCAAAGAATAGAAATAAACAGTGAATTGTCACCATAACATGCAAGCTAAGGTAGATGTGGACAAGTGGGTTACTGAAGTGCTATCTGTTTTTTCTTTTTTCATTTACGTCTCAGTAACTTGAAAAAAATGAGTGAGCAACTAAAGTGACAAAAGTTATGAAACACAGTCCAGTTAGTCAAGTTGAGAGGACTGTAAAGACAGACCATGGTTCTGAGATATCTGACCAATGTGATAACAGATAAAATTATGTTTTTAAAAATTGAAGGCAACACAGGGAGAGATGGTGGAGGAGGGACAATGAACCATTCGTTCACCCTCCTGTGGTCCAAATTAACTCTGTCAGCTGGGCTTTGTGAGTAAAACTCATGTAAATTCTCACTGTTCATTGCGTACTTTGTTAACAAAAATACAATGTAACATGCTCATTTAAAATCCAGTGGAAGTAATGGCTCTGGTGACTACAGATAGGCTATAACTAGTTGTGGAAAGTGTGCCTGAGATGACTGGGATTTCTGAACTAAGAAAATATTATAATTAAAAGTATAAAAATAATAAAGATAATCAGGAACTTCCAGTCTATCATATAAAGCAAGAAGAAGGGACATGGAGCCATATTACAAACCATGCAGAACTGATAGGAAGATGTACTTTTCATAAAATATTTGATTGAACTGTGAAATATGTTTTCACATAATGAGAATTAATAATTTAGTGAGATTTAAAACAATTTTTTTCTTTATATGAATAGAAAGGAGATAAAGAACTAGAAAAAATAAATAATGAAATTATTACCAGGAGACATACAAATCATATACTTTGGCCTTCGGATAAAATATCCAAATATTACTGAGTAGGAAGAGTTTAAGTTGGAAAACAAGTCGTCCCATATCTGATCATTGCAGAGTTTTTTGCACCGTTTTCCAAAGCCGTATTTGGAAGGAGGACAGCAGACTAGATGGATACTTGTAGGATTTAGCCCGGCAGCTCTCCTAGGGTTGTCATGGAGCTCTTTGAGGGAAACCGTGGCAATACCAGGGAACCTCTGTGAAAAGTGAACTAGCAAGAAGTTCTTGCCATTCACCTGCCAGGGACAAATGACTGCAGCCAAAAATGCAGTGGTCATGAAATAAGCTTGATACCAATCCACTGCATCTTGTGGGTACCAGTCACCTCTCTCATGGGAAATGAATGGGGATGGACCAAACCTTAAAAACTTTCTTCCTCTGTGAGACAAAGAAACATGAATGATTCTTGAACAAGTACGTGAAAATAAGTATCTGACAAATACACATTGGGAGAAAACAGTTTTTAATTTGTGGAAAGGCTGGTGGAGTATAAGATTAATGTATTCAAGCATTAATATTTTAATAGAAACCTGTGCTGTTATGCTTGCAAAGATTTTTTTTTTTAAGACCATGTCTGAGGAAGTCCCTCCAACCACACTCTTACCAGTCATAAAGACTGGGATCAAATACATCATTCTCTCCTGTGAGATGTGTAAGAAATAGGAAAATTTCATAAATACATTGTCACAGAAAAGGTCCTACTACATGTGTGGGACATTATGCTTTTCAGTTAAAGTTGGTATTGCTGCTACAGGTCTCTGGAGTATCTTCCAGTCTTTTTGTAGCTGAGCATCATTACTACTTGCTTTTTCTCTGGAAGGCTGCTTCCTCCTTTTACTCCTCCTATCACCTTGGCTTTTGGCACTGTTTTCTCACTCTTCCCTTTTACCCTGGACTAATGGCTGCTTTCTCCTGAACCTTCAAGGCGTGCCTTCATCACCAGCTCCAGTAGCAGTGGCACCATGGAGTCCAAGCCAAAAGGCCAGGCAAGGCCGTTTGACTGCTTAGTCATTTAAATGTGTCTGCATGGCATTGCCCCACGCTCCAGATTTTGGGATAGTGACACAGTAACAATTGCCCTGTCTTTCTCATCATGGGCATCTTTTGCCGGGCAGAGACTCTGTAAGCGTGTATCACAGAGTTTTTGTTGTAGCACATAAAAAAGACAGCTAGGATGTAAGGAGCTTCTAGGCTAAGCATTTGGGTGCTCAGCACCCACGATAAAACACCTGCGGAGTATCTTCCGAGTAATCCGTCAGGTGGGAAAGGTTGATCTTTGCTGGTTGGTGGAAGAGATCCTCAGCAATGCTGAATTGCCATTCTCTGAATTCTTGTTCATTCCTTTACAATTTTGTATCTTTCAAGTTGGTGGTTTTCCTCTTTAAAAACCTACATTTGTCTGAACAGTACAACCTCTGGCTGTAGTTTTCCCTTTCTTACCTTGTGTGACTCTACTCTGCAGCTTTCCTTATGACTTTCTTACTACTGATGGCCAAACCCTTGGGAGGGGGAGAGGACAGTAAGTCACTCTACAGTATTAGTCAAGCAGAGGCCATTACTTTGGTGTCCTCTCTGCACTTCAAATGTAATGTAATGACCCTTGCTAATTAAGACCTGCCAGATAATTAGAACTGGTAACTCCAGGTGCTCTTTTCCAGGCAGAATAGTGAAGGATTTTCCTTTCAGCTGGGTGCACCAGTAGTCATGCGTGACTGTGCCAGTGTTCAGTGTCCTCAGAAGGGCCATGTGATTTTTACTGATACAAAGGCATTCACTATTCTGAATCCTGGTATGAAAAGTGAAACAAAATTCTGTACATCTTGCTTGTTTCAAAATATTTATAGGCATTCCATCACCACCTGTCTTTCCTTCTGCCTTGGAGTCTTGCCAAACTGGTAAATATTTCAGTGGAGGTGAAATTGGAGTAACAGATAATTTCATGTGCCTTTTAAATCTTATCCCTGTGCAAAGCGTTCTTAAGACTGAAATGCTGATCAGATAAGACACTGCCGATTCAAATTGTGATCTCAGGCATGAGGTGCTAGGGAAAACACCATACAGACCACACATCACAAAGACTCCTTGTTATCACAAAGCTGTTGATGAGGTCTTCTGGAATGGAGGGACAACACAGTCAATCATCCTGCAGACAGACATGTGATCCTATCTACTTCAGGCAAATACTGGGACTGGCAGACCCTTATGAACTGGGGTTTACAAAAGGTCCGCTCTCCAGAAGGGAGTAGAGCACAACAGATGTGGCATCTGTAATGTTTTATATACTACCCTACGGTCAGACCAGTGCCATGGACAGTCTCAAGTGTGAGCAATAATCCAGAGCGTTTTCTCTGCTTGGGAATCATTACTGTTGCCTGACCTGTGATAAGTAATAATTGCCTTTTATTCCTCTAGTAAATTTTTAATCTGCAAATCTGAAAAAGAGACAGCAAAACTGCATGCAGATAATCCTCTGTGAGCTCTTGCTGTTGTACTGATGCAAACTGACATCTGCTAGAAAAATCCTGTAAACAAATCAAGTTCTACAGAAAAAGCCTGCAAAATTAAGAGTTTTCTCCAGATGACTGAATAGTCTCTGCTAATATCCTGATACAGGACTGAAGATGTTAGTGCACTTCCCTGGGATATCATGTTGGCTAAGGCATCAGTAGTCCCTCATCCAGTGAGGACACTGAGGGCTGTATGAGTCTTCTGTGCTCCTTCCATTCCTTAAAAAGGAATGGATACCATAAAAAACTTTCAACAAGCACCTAAAATGTAAAACTCCAATGAAGATACAATAGTCCTATATGGTGGAGATCTTTGCAAGGAAAAAGACCTCAACAGTACATGATTTCATCATGCCAGCACCCTTTCACAGCCAAAAATCTGGAGAGAGCAAGTGTTGAAAAAAACAGGTCAATTCCCTGTCTATACTACTGCCAAAAGAAGATGGTTAACTGACTCGAAAGGAGACATTAAGGTTTCCAGTATTAAAACAAAACAGTTCTCCCCAGAGAAGAGTGGAAAGATAATATATTTAGTCTCTTCAGATTCTTTGCAGTGCTCAAAATATTTACATACCAAATAATCTATAGAGTAGACATAGGCAAGTAGCAGTCAGTACCCTTGTCCACAAAATCTCCATTGCTTTACATAGAGTCACTTGGCATGAAAGACCATGGACTTCCTTTTTACTATAGAGCATTGCTGCAGGGAGTTTCCCCTCTTCTTGTTGAAAAGGGAATGTCTTCGGCTGTTGGCCTTTTCTTCTTTTGTACTCTTTCCAGAAATAAGAAGATAAAAATATATACATGGTTTTTAAATTCTGCCACAAAAGGTGGAGCAGGGATGAGAACTCCCGTTAAAGGCCAAAGTACACAAAATACTAGAAGTATTACAGAACCAACAGAGAACAACATATTGTTATCCAGCTTGGAACTAAAGAATTGCATAGACGTGCAGTACTGTACATCGGCAAAACCAATGAGAAGGGTCCGAGTAGCCTCATACATGTGAACTGAATGGACACTGCAAAGTTAAAAAAGCCTTATCAGGCTCATATGATGCACTCAAGTAATCCAAAAAGAACTACCCAGTTCTTGACAGTGATGCGAGTTTCTGACAAGAAAATTTGAAAAATAACATACTCTAGGGAAGAGAACAAAGCTATACACAGAGTTCTACCATGCTTCTACAGCATCAAGTATTATTTTTTTATAACTACGTAAAAAAAAAATTATCAGATGGAACAGTGGTCATGTAAAGGAAATAGTCCTTTATTGCTTAAGATAGCAAAAGTTTCGTTGGGAAGATTAATGCCGAAGGGATACCTGCACACATAAATCAGTTGTCAAAGTAGCTTGGACCTCTGTTCCTTAGAGTTTTTAAAAAGCCATCTAATTTTTAAAAAGGTTAAGACAATTTTTATTCCTTTGCAATTTATAGGAAACAGATGTTTCTATATTTATTTTTCCTCTACACAATGCACATTTAACAGCAAGGATAGTCAGGGAATTAGTATCTGCTGCTGAGATAATTACCTAGTTCCTCCAGGAAAATCAAATTAATTGTGCTTTTTATGTTTCTATATTTGCAGTAAGAATCTATCCTTCAGAGAAACAGGTTTAAGAAATTTTATTGAGTATAAAAATACATGAGGCATATTAAGTAAACTGTACAAAAGATACACTAGCAATAAATGAAGGAATACAAAAACCAAAAACTTTACAAACGACTCATACTACTGAAATGTGCAGGTGCCAGTGGTACATTCTGATTAAGACTTTGCACTCTGGTAAAAAAAGAAACAAACCCAAAATCAAAGCAGTAATTATGTTGTAGTGTCCATTGTCTAAATTTAAAAGCCATATTCCAGAATACAAATAAAAAATTACTGACTACCTGACTTCAAATATCACACAGGAGCCATGTTCAAGAAACATAGAAAAAATACCTCCATTTTAAAATGTGAAGACATATTACCTAGTAAACATTGGCTGATGTTAATCTATATTATATTGTGACATAAAAATCCCCATAGTATTTTAGAGAACCCAGGTCAAAGCCTGAGCTGGTTCTAAAGTCAATTCAGTTCAACTGACATACAGACCAATAGTTCAGCCCAATAACAAAAACACGTTGCCAACATTACAAATGTGGACTTTTTATTACTCAGACTGCTTTAATATCAGAATATTGCATTTACAAGCACATGAAGGAAGGTTGTTGTGACCTTGATTCTTTAACCCATTACCATTGGGTTAGTATTAGTCCTTGGAAATGACGTTTATTTTGCTTTAATTTACTTAGTCAACTGACTACTCCACATGGCAAAGAACCTGCAGGTACTAATAAACACAAGAACAGTCAGTTATAGAAGCAGAGACAAACAGGTATCAGGCAGCCAAAAGACAGCATAGCCCCTAAATAAGCACACATTTTAAAGGAACATGATTATTCTGTATGGTTCACAGTTTTGCTTAATTAGAAGAATATTGCTTTAGATAACAAAAATATGAGAAATATCACAAAAGAAAAAAGCTTCTAAAGAGAAGGAACTGAGATTTGATAAGGATTAGGCTGTTACAGAAACAAGTAAGAGTTTGTAAAGGTAAAATGAAAGAGGACAACAGAAGAAAGCAGAAAGACAACCTACCTATCAGAAAACCTTTATAGCTGTCAGGTTAAACTTCTGGAGTACAACAAAAGAACAGAAAGTTAGAAGGTTATATAATGCCATCATTGTCATATCTGAAACAAAATACTCATACCAGAGCCAGAAGATTCACACACTATGTTGGCTGGGATAGAGTTAATTTTCTTCACAGTAGCTAGTATGGGGCTGTGTTTTGGATTTGTGCTGAAAACAGTGTTGATAACACAGGGATGTTTTCGTTACTGCTGAGCAGCGCTGACACAGGGTCAAGGCCTTTTCTGCTCCTCACCCCACCCCACCAGCGAGTAGGCTGGGGGGGGCACAAGAAGCTGGGAGGGGACACAGCTGGGACAGCTGACCCCAACTGCCCAAAGGGACATTCCATACCATATGGCGTCATGCTCAGCATATAAAGCTGGGGGGAGAAGGAAGGGAGGGACATTCGGAGTGATGGCGTTTGTCTTCCCAAGTAACCATTATGCATGATGGAGCCCTGCTTTCCTGGAGATGGCTGAACACCTGCCTGCCCATGGGAAGCAGTGAATGAATTCCCTGTTTTGCTCTGCTTGTGTGCGTGGCTTTTGCTTTCCCTATTAAACTGTCTTTATCTCAACCCACGAGTTTTCTCACTTTTACCCTTCCAATTCTCTCCCCCATCCCACTGGGGGGCCAACAAGTGATCGCTGCTCAGGGACTGGCTGGGTGTCAAACATCACTTGTTTTTTCCTGGGTTTTGTTTCTCTCTCCTGTTTTTGTTTTCCTTTTCATTAAAATTTATTATTATTTTAATTATTAAACTGTTCTTATCTCAGCCCATGAGTTTTCTCACTTTTACTCTTCAGATTCTCTCCCCATCCCATGGGGGGGGAGAGTGAGTGAGCAGCTGTGCAGTGCTTTGTTGCCAGCTGGGGTTAAATGTGTCTAATTATAGAATTAAGGAGCAACTTAATTTAGCTATCAGCTGCTAAAAATCTTTCGAACAGACTGCCAAGTTGTTTTTATCATTGTATATTTGAATCAGTGATATTTATGAACTATTAAAAACACTCAAATACTTCAATACTTTTATTAGGAAATACCATCAAACACTAACCTATCCAAGACATAAATGCTGATTTTTTTTTTTTAAACACAAAGGTATATACAGAGTAGATAAGAAGATACTACTTCCACATAGCACTGAACAAAGAAGTACATGTTCAAGAGATGGGATTACATTTTCTTCAATGTATTCGGACTGAAGCTCCCCATACACTAATTTTACTGCTACTTTCCTGAGGAAGAAGAATCAAATAGAGTCTGTCTTACTGGTCTAACAAGAAGAATGCAGACTCATTTTAGACCATTTTAATGTATCCAACATTAGCTAAGTCTACAACTGATTGGCTATATTGCCAGAATTCATATGTTGTCCTACTGAGAGGTATCTCTGGTATACATATTCAAGAAATACAGCGAGATTTAATCTGAGACTATGAGCAATTACAGACAAACTTTGTTTTCAAACTATCTTTCTTTCTCTAGACTATTTACAAGACTACTGTATAACTACTACTGATCTTTGCAAAGAGGTTTTTGTTAAAAAAAAAATCTTACTCATGTAAGAGGGTTCTCTGGGCAGTTTCATAGATAACTGAACAGGCAGGAGACAGAAAGACATTTACATTTGGTCTTGCTACTGAAATAAAGGCTTGGGGAAGGATGTGCATTGTCATGCATGTGCACTAAATACATACACATATATTATGAAATGCACAAACTATACTCCAGAAAGGAAAGCATAACTTCTTGGTTAGCAATCTTACAAGTTTACAAAAACCACTAGTTATTTTTAAGTAGCAGTATTTCAAGTTGTCAGTACCCTCTGCATTTGTGCTGTCATTTGATGTTCCATCTTGAAGTCCACTCTGGCTTCTTGTTTTAACAGGTTAACTGTACTCTTGTCTTACTAATGTTCCTGGAAGAGCACAAATGATTTGATTATAAAGAAAAAATGAAATTAAGTTGTTCCACAGTTGTCTTGTCACAGATGTTTGTAATCATGTATAATATATTGCAAGGAGGAAGTGTAAGCGAAGCCTTTTTTAAGAAAATGCAAATATATTGTTTAATTCTTTAATGTATTTGTGTCAATAAAACAAAGGAAGTTCATTTCCTTACACTTAAAACCAGTTTCACTGCTAAACACCGGAAGCACCCATCCTTTTAGAAGGCACCATACCAGAGCTTCACAAACACAACATTTTCATCTTCACCTTTCTGGTAATTACAGACTTTCAGCCTTCTTTTTATAACTGTCTAGAATTCTGGTCAAGAATGACAATAGATCTTCAGACATGAATTCTTCATAGTCTCTGTCAATTTTCACATTCTGTTCATCAAGATATTTCTAGAAAAGAGTTACAGAAAGTTTATTAGAACTATCATGGTCTCTATTGTACTGGTTCTGCTAAAGCATTTTAAGCAGTCACTGCACAGGCTAAGTGATTTCAGTTAAACACTTCTTTGAAAGACATCTACCAGAAGCAGCTTAAACCTGACAGGATATTACTGCTGAAATTTAATAATCGATTCTGATTATTTATACCAAAGGTTTTGTCAACAAATTTATTTAACTAGAATCCACAGACAGCACAACAGCCCTAAATAACTGGTACTTTATTAGAAAGAGTAAGTTCTAATTTCCATGTGTTTAACTGCAGTTGCAAATGTCTCTAGAAAGATTTAATTCTGAATATCAAATTTTAAGCTTACCTCTATAGATACTACATGAGTAGCAATCACTTCTAAAAGACGATTCAAATTATCACCAGCTTTCCTGCTCTCTTCTGTTGTTGTTTGCATAACAACTTGATATCTAAAAAGTAAAGACACTCAGAAAGTCACATCCATAATTATAAAATTCCTGACATCTAAAACAATCACCTCACCAAGTCTGATATATCGTCATGTTTAGCCATAATTTTTTCCATTACTATTAAATTGAACCAAGCTAGATTCGTATATTAATACTCAACTTAGAAGAAAAAGGACCATATTGTACTAACCAGTAAGAAACAAAGTACCTTAGAGTCAGAATAGTTTTTGCAGACAGACTGTAAAATGTAGTTGTCACATAAGTTCGGAAACAAACTAATTTCCTTACAACAACCATATATATGAAAAAAGTTACGTGGAAAACAGGAGTTCTGATACAGCAGATAAATATTCTAGCAAAATATTAAGTGTCAAGGAATAACATCTTTCATTTGTGAAATTAATATACTGAGACTGATACCCACTCACCAAAGAATTTTACATTAGGATTCAAGAAAATGTCTTTATCCTTAAAACACACAAAACCCAAAAGGAACTACACAAACAACTTGAAGTTATGGGCCTTACTGTCGTTGAAGATCATGCAATTCATTCGTGGCTTCACTGAGACCTTCATTGACACCACTCTCAAGTAATTGTTTATGCTTCTCTAGCAATTCCAGTTCATTTGCACATTTTTGCTCTTCCTCTTCTGCCTCCTGTAAACATAAGGAAAGAGGGGAAAAAAAATTGCATAACTCAGGAAGAATTAAGATTTTTTTTTTCTTCTCCTTTATATTACCTGATTACATCCTGATACTTGAATTCAGAATTCACACAAGTAAATCCAAACTCAGAACTAAAAAAACCCAAGGACCTTCCCCCAAACCTAAAGTTTCAAGTATTTTCTCTATTGTTTTCTACCCAAAACCAGCCTAACCTTCCTTTATTTCTCTAACCATATTTCCAGGTCTGTGTTGCAGCTATTTTCCTTCAAAGTTCATGTCAAAAAGTGTTATTTACATATTTTAAATAGCTTAGAAATGGAACATCATGAACAACTGTTTCTAGGTTAAAAAAATAAAACCACATTTGAGTGAGCGAATTGCTTTTCCCTTTTGTGTCTGAAAGATGAATACAAAATGTAAGTAATCATCTCTCCAAGGAGAATGACACTGTTGACAGTATACTTAGCACAATTACATGCACAAAACCAAACTAAATTCTGCCATCAACTAAACATGCAATTCTAGTAAATTACGGAAACATCATCCTTCAAAAATAATTTTAATACTGAAGTCTTATGGATAGCATTTAAAAAATTACATGACTATGTCTTATTATAACCATCCAGTTGCAACTGAGTATTTTATGAGCTCACCGTAAGAGAAAAGCATATACAACAGCATAGATCAAAAGCTAAATTTCAGATGGTTTGGAAAGCAATAAACTAAATGAATTGCCTTCAGCTACCTAAACAGGTATTTGCAATGAAATAACCCTGTTTCGTGGTTATAGCACAGAAGTTGGGATTTGAAAGAGCAGATGTTAAACACTAGCTTAGTTCAAAAAGCATTTTTCTCCTGGGCACCACAGCCCCACCAAAGCCATGCTCTTAGAGAAGTTGGGAGGTACTGAAGCAGCCACTTAGCTGTTAACTGAGAGGGCTATGTTTTGTTGCTAAACTAGAAGTGAGGAAAAGGATAGGGACTGCTCCCTACTGGGGAAGAAAAACAAAGAAGGCAACAATTTTATATCATTAAAACATTTAATGTGCTTTTAGTCAAAGAATGCTTTCCTTAGTTTTTAATAAAGTGATTAAACATGTTTACTAAAAACTGTAAGTGTATTTATTATATACAAACTGAGTAGACAAGGCAGATTCTGTTAACTCTAAAATCTCCTTCAAGCACATGCTTTGAGACATCCTGAGGTTAGGAGATGATTGCCACTGCTTTTATTACTGGATGTAGTAGCTTATGATTTACAGGATCTGCCAAAGTATGATGCCAGATTCTCTTAGGAGAAAGTGAAAACTGACTCGCTTAAGGTAGCACTCGAATATTTCTGAAAAGAATGAGAGAATCCTGCAAGAGGAATGGAAGGAGGCAAGGGCAGATGTCCAAAGAAACAAAAATGCAAACCAAAAACTTATGTATAAATACAAAGGTTAAGGATAAGGATATGATTAAGGATAAATTGTCATCAACCTATAACAAAAGTTCTACCTTAAGCTTTTGATGGTAAAGATCATCCAGCTTTTCAGCTTCTTCTTGCAGCATTTTCACACTGCTCTTCTTGTCCACTACCATTACATTCACCTAGAATGAAAACATGACCAAGAAAATAGAATTCAAAAAGAATTCCAACATATAAATCCATGCCATCACAAACAACACATGGTAGCCCAGAAATATTTAAACTGGGCCAGGCTGGGATGGCATTAACTTTCTTTATAGCAACCTGTATGGTGCTTTGTTTTGGATAAGTGGCTAAAACAGTGTTGGTAACACACCCATGTTTTGGCCATTGCTGAATGGCGCTTGCACAGCATCAAGGCTTTCTCTCCCTCCTGCAGCCCCTCAGTGAGTAGGGTAGGGGCAGGCAAGAGGTTGGGAAGGCACATAGCCAGGACAGCTGACCAAAATTGTCCAAAAGGATATTCCGTACAGTATGCTGTCATGCTCAGCGATAAAAACTGAGGTAGGGGAAGAAGAATGGGGAAATAAAATTCTCCTTCTTCCAATCCATCCTGAACCCAATATCACTAAAAATCTTCCTGATGACAACTTGTGAGTGATGGTAAGCCACACAACAGACTGGAACGGGCAACTTATTAAAACCAAATCTTTCCAATGTTTATGGTCAAATATATGTAAGCTGCATAATCTTCAGTGCAGGGAATACACCTTATTTCAACTAACAGGAGACCCTAATTCTCACAAAAACTTTTAGGTTCCATCATAATTAAAGCAGTCTTCTCACAGCTTTCCTCCCCACCCCCCACCACCCCAAAACAACCGCGACCCAACAAAAAACCCCAACAAACCCAACCCAAACAAAAAACAACCCACCACACCACACTTCACCCATACAAAAGGTCATATGAGACCAGCAGATAACATTAAGGTATCTTAGTCCTAATCTGCATTAACCAACACACCTGTTCCAAAGTATCCTCCAAAGTCATTTTCCGTTGAGTAGCGTTCCTAATTTCTTCCTCAGTCTGGTTTATGATCTCCATAAGGGGAGCCTGTAATACTCATACAAGAAGATCTGGCTAATGCACTTTGTTAGTTTGAACTAGGATGTACCCCAGTACATCTTTTCCCTCTCCCTTTTTTATTTAGGCTCCTGTACACTCCAATACCAAATTTCCTTCCTATACTATAATGTAGTTATGGCAATGATCACACAAGCTTTTCAATTAAGTTTCATGGAGAGGTTGAGAGAGACCTTTCCAACATTTCCAAAGAAACACTTTTTTTTGTGAGTGGTAACAGAAACATTCAGTGTTGACTCTACTTACCTTGATCTGAGTTCTGTATTTGACTAGGCAATTTGGTCCTGCCTCAGGATTAAACTGAATCTCAAAGTCATGGCCTTTGGAATTCTCAGCACTTACTGGAATTAATTTCAGCTTTCGAGCCAGTTTATGATACTCTGCTAGTTGCATTTCAATCTGTTCAGAGGAGAAAAGGGCAAAAATCGTAGAAGAAATACAAGTGAAAAGCTTTGCAAAAACTATTTATATAGTACTTTAAACAGGTTTCTGAGTTGCTCTGTACAAACATGATTCCATATCATGCCACAGTATGCAAGAGCTGTATGTATTGACAGTCCAGCAGTTTGCATTGTTTAGATTAAGTGCTGTTTTATGATTCTTTCAGAGTTTGCTCTGCAAGGTTTCTCAGTGTGTATGGGTGAGACTGAATGGCTTCACCTGTGGTTTTCCCTACTCATCTGCCATATTTTTTCCTGCCTCAACTTTTTGAGGATTAGTTGATAGGGAAAGAAAAACATGTTTGGAACTAATACGACTAAACTAAAACACTGATCAGTTACGTTGATATCCCTTCTCTCATTGGTTTTGACAGGAAATGCCACATAGCCACACATCCTAATATCAAACTTTAACTTGAGCATACCTCTAGACAAAGCTTATTAAATGCTCTATGTTCTGATTAATGAGTGCCATTTATGTGCAAACACCAAACGTAAGTATTTTTTGCAGTTTTATGTGCTTCATACTTGCACAGTGTGAGGAATTTAAGTTAATACTAAGTGCTTGATAAAGTGTAACCCTGCCAAATGCAAAACCTATTTGAAACTTTTTTTTTAGTTCTCCATCTAGCAAAGCAGAAGCTTTTAAATCCCACCACTTACAGGATCACATCTTTTCATTGTTTGAGGGAATTGAATTTGGCCCTTAAAACCTATTAGAACTTCCACATCAGGGACCAATCTGGCCCTAAATGCATGCAGAGATATTGATTCAAAGCACTAGTTTTGCATTACTTCCTTGCTATGAAATCTTAACATTAACCTGAAATTGCTTGTGTTATCAAAGCAATTTCAAGCTAATGTTATCAAAGCTCTTAATGCTATAACAGTGAGAGCTGACAGTGGTGCATATTCTAGCTATGTCCCTTATGATGCAGAAAAAAATGAAAAGAATACATTTCCATTATGCTCAAAACAGAAAGGGGGGAGGGAGAAACATTTTTCAGAGAGATTATAAACAGAAGCCATTCTTGTCACTTTAGCCTGTTAAGACATTTCTATGCTGTTGTTAGATTATTTAGGAAAGAAGTCAGCAATAGCACAAATCCGAAGTTTAAGCTTGCATGATGAAAACCGATAGCCACATCTCTCAGTGTTACAGGGTTTTCACATACCGCCTCTTTATTCCTAGCATATTTTAGCTCTTCATTCCACAGCTGATGTTCTTCTGCTTCCACTTCCTTAGTCAGCTTGTTAATGGTTTGCTGCAACTCATTTCTCTCGTGATTTATTCTCTCAATGTCCGCAACTGAGTACTTTTGGTTATCAAAGATGTGCTGGAGCCGGGCATTCTCCTGCTTCATTGCTTCTACTTCCATTTCTAAGTTCACAAAACATTTGTGAAATGGATGTAAAATACCAGCCTATATAGTTAAACCTAATCTCTCTGTATTTTTATGAGTAAATAATATCTGTATTTCATTACTCTAGTGTACAAACAGCTATCAGCCAAAAAATGTCTTTATTAGCAATCCATTTTGGAAAGCTATTTGTAGCATCATCATACACTAAGTATCTCACTCTGTCCTGAAGCTGAGAATTACAATTATTTTAAACCTATTTCTAGCTTCACTATCCCATTTGTAGCCAAGGCCTTCTTACCCGCCGTCTCAACTTCCTCATTAACACCTTCCAGCTTTTGATCAAGGATGGCTATATGAGATTCCAGATTAGCCAAATAAGCCTGGTATTTCTGGACATCTGCTTGAAGAGATGATTTCAGATTTCGTAGTGATACTCTACGATCCTAGTAAATGGATGGAAAGAACAACCACTTTATATTAATCTAAAATAATGATCTTACTTTCCAGACAAGACAATAGAGTATTGGTCAACTTCAATAGTATAAATACAAAATTAAAGAACTTTAATAAATTTTAATCTCTGCGACAGCTGAATCAAGTTAAGCATCTTTAAAATAATAAAAAAAGGCTGAAAAGATGGTTTGTACCTTAATTCTTACATTTCAGCATTTTATCTTTCATTTGCATTAGGCATTGCATTAAGAAAGTTCTTACTACAGGTAATTCACAACTTAAGTACAATAATACACAAAGGGCAGGTAAAACTAAGGGCAGAGAAAGCTAGGAATACAAGCAGCACATTTTGCACAGTAGGCAGAAGTCTCAATTTGCCAGCTGCACAGCCGCTAAACATTTTTAAACTCATGATGTATTAAAAGCAGAATCCATCTTTTCAAATAAAATATTTTCCCTAAAATATATTGTTACCACTGAATCCCATGCTCTCATCCCCTAAAAAGTTCTCATACCAACACTTTTGGAAAAGATAATGTTGAAGTTCAGAAAAAAAAAGTTATTCTAGTATTTTATTAATTTTTCAGCCAATGGAGTCTTTAGCCAAAATCTCATTACCTGAAAATATCTGCACAATATCAAACAAATAGTGGCTGAAGACTCCACAGTAAATGCCTTGTACTATAATGGTATAGGGTCTGTAATAACCTGGCCTAATTAAAATCTCATAGAGCACTGAAGATAATTTTCCATTTGTTGTAATGTATCATCAATATCTTCATTTAATAATGACAATAATGGTCAATAATAGAAAATTCAACTCCACTGTGTAAACAAGCATAGACACAATTTACTAACCGGCTCGCTTTCCTTTTCTTTTTCTAGTCTTGCAATCTCTTCATGAAGTCTTTTGTTGTCAGCTGCTAAACTTTCTATCTGGAATTCATCTATATTAAATAAATCCTCTGGGGGAGGGGGGGGGGGGGGAAAGGAGAGGGGTGGTTACAAATTAATCTCACTGAATATTATTACCTAATCTAAATATCTGTGCTTTAGCTTCAGCACAGTAAATACCCATTATCTGAACAACTATTTTAGACTAAAAAAAAACCAAACCCAAAAAACAACCAACAAACCCATCAAAAACTTTCATTACAAAGCAAATAGGCAAAAAACCCCAAACAAATAATAAAAGAAATTAGTTTTTCAGTCCTCATGTCATAAAAGAGCTCAAAATCACTCCTGCGAGGTCAGAGTTTCCAAACTCCCATACAGCCCACACTATAGAATAGTGGCTGTTAGATAGTTTCATCTGTTCTAGCTTCACAAGGTAGTCTAATTTGTATACTCCTTTCTCATCCACATACTTCCTTGCCTCTTGAGACATCTTTTCCCTTACTTCCCTCAGTCTTTGCCAAACAATGGCATGATTAATTTTCCTACTAATATCTAGTAACAGTGTGGTAGCTTATGTTTCCTCTCCCACTGATGGCTCCAGCTTGCAACAGAAGTGTCCTTAGTCTGGCTTTTCATAGGAGGGCATAGAAAGTGAGAAGTATTTTTGCTCCTTGTTCTCATATTCTGTTTGTATTTCTGTAGGTGGTGAAATGAATGAGTCAAAAAAAATCAATAATTTTCCATCTCCCTAAAGAAAAACCCAGGTGCATGCTGAATCATATATGGGAACCTTTGCAACAGAGATTGGAACTCTTGCAGACTGTTTTCAGAGCTTTTAGAAGCTGAACTTTCTTACTCATCAAATGTGCATCCTCTGGTAATATTTTTCTTTTTTTAATTGTTAACTTTGCCAGACAAAAACAAGAATCATCTGCATAGATGGAATTTGCATCTGAAAAACTGTATACTGCTTTTCTGTCACAAAGCCATTGAAAATAATAGGGTTACACAGGTACAGCTGACAGAAGAGCATGACCCATCTGTCTGTACTAGTAACAATGCATAAAAAGAAGATAACTAAGTCAAAGTAACTGAGAAGTACTTGGGAATTTCGGGTTCCTTTACCTCAGATTTCTTTCACTTGTAAACTGAGCAAAACTGATGCTAGGAGAAAAGAAACCAGTAACACAATTAAGTACTTCATTAAAACATGAAAACTTACTTAATTTTGACTGCACTTCTGCATCCAATTCTTCAAAAGTATCTCTCCCTTTCATGAAGAGCTCATAGCACTTCACAGAGTAGTCCATGAAAAGCTGAAAACAATTTAAAAAGTTTTCATTTCAGCAATTCAAAGGGCTGTAAAATATCTAGATAGTCTAAATCTACTCAACCAATGGAATTAAACAGACATCAAAAATTTCTTTCACTGGGTTGACTGCACTTCTGTAAAATCAACTTTTTTTTCCTCCCTTTAAATGTAGAATGTCAACAGATTATATCCAGGCAGAAGGAGGCATCTAGATCACATTAACAAAGTCTGGAAATACTTGATACATTTTTCTGGGATACCTAACAAGGATATTAGATACAATATTTAATAATTTATTATCTTGAAGCATATAGAATCATTTAGGTTGCAAAGGACCTTTAAGATCATCGAGTCCAACCATTAACCTAGCACTGCCAAGTCCACCACTAAGCCATGTCCATAAGCACCACATCTACAAGCCTTTTAAATACCTCCAGTGATGGATGGCGACTCAACCACTTCCCTGAGCAGCCTGTTCCAATGCTTGACAACCCTTTCGGGGAAGAAATTTTTCCGAATATCCAATCTAAACCTCCCCTGGCACAACTTGAGGCCATCTCCTCTTGTCCTATCGCTTGTTACTTGGGAGAAGAGATCAACACCCACCTTGCTACAACCTCCTTTCAAGAACTTGTAGAGGGCAATAAGGTCTCCCCTTAGCCTCCTTTTCTCCAGGCTAAACAACCCCAGTTCCCTCAGAAGACTTGTTCTTCAGACCCTTCACCAGCTTCATTGCTCCTCTCTGGACACGCTCCAGCACCTCAGTGTCTTTCTTGTAGTGAGGGGCCCAAAACTGAACACAGTATTTGAGGTGTGGCCTCACCAGTGCTGAGTACAGGGAGACTATCTCTTCCCTAGTCCTGCTGGCCACACTATTTTTGATACAAGCCAGGATGCTATTGGCCTTCTTGGCCACCTGGGCAAACTGCTGGCTCATATTCAGCTGGCTGTCAACCAACACCCCCAGGTCCTTTTCCGCTGGGCAGCTTTCCAGCCACTCTTCCCCAAGCCTGTAGCATAATATGATCCTCTCAGGCTAGTTTATGGAAACTGTAGGTCTGTTTAACAGACCTCTTCAGTAAATATGACCACTGTACTTCAGATGTGCAGATGTCAGAGAACTGATCTGGAATTAAAGAGAGGTTACCCAAGAAGAATTTACTGGAGACTTTAAATTACAGATCTTTCAGAAGCAATTACACCAGTATTGTAAATTTTGTTTCAACATATATGCATATGTATCAGTGTATAAGCACACATTTAGTTTAAAAGCATTTTTACTTGTCAACTGTCGGGTTTGTAACCTTAGTCCAAAATTCTGATTTAATTTGATTTTTGCAATTTTCTAAATTAAATGTTCTAGCACATCATACAACCCCTTCCAAACATCTGCTGTGAGTTAACACTGAGTTAAATCTGAATAGTACTAATAATCTATGATAAATCAGAAAGAAAGCAAGCTGCTGGATTTTTAAGTGCCTGAATTACATTGCCACCCTATTTTGTGGCTAAGAAATTAAACATTACAACCAGTCTTTAAATAGTAAACTGAGTAGATATCAGCAGGAGCCACCACATTTATAATTAAGTCATTGTCTTTACACTGTACTGCCATTAATCTTAGAATACCCAAGTGCTAAAGAGAAATATACCTGAGACCCTACTAAGACAGTAAACAGACAGCATAATGACTTCCTTTCTCCACAAAGAACAGAAACAGTAGCAACTCAGAGAATAAGGCATTTCAATTTAATACCCAGTCTTCACCAATAGACTGGCCATGATGCCTGCTCAGGAAACTAGTTGATTAGGCTTTTTATATAATGCTACTACACTTCCTAGAGAACTCTGTGAATATAAAACTCAACAGAATGTATAAATACAGCTAAAATTGTTGTGTCATATTTAAATTGTGTTGTTAGAGCATATGGCAAAATTCAGTTGAATAATTCTGATAAGCATTTACTTTTTATGGTACCTTATTATGTACAATTCCGTCATCCGCCTCTCCTCCCCAGCTCTGTCCATCATCAAATGATGGTGCATTTTCCCTCATGGCAGCATACAACTGAGACATACAGGTATACATAAAAAGAGCAAGTGTGAAGATCCCTATTAGTTTCATGTTCATAAGAAGCAGAGTAACATTGGATTAGGATCTCAGCAAGCAGGGGGTAACGGTGCTGCTTCAGAATGTGATGAATCACATCAGGGTAATGAGCCCATGTTTAGTTGACTAAAAGCACAGATGAAGAGGCATTAACTGGACATTCAACAGTGCCAAATTGCCTTGCTAAGCCAAGTGTGTCTTTTCAGCATAAAGGATGGGATTTTCATGCGTGCCCAGTTCAGCAGTGGTGAACTGTTACAGATTCCAAATTTTGCTCAGACATGAGCTGGCAGCAACAGAGAGTTACCACTATTAAAAAAACAAACAAAAAACCCCCACCCAAACACAAAACACACCACTCTATACAACAATCGCAGGACACTTGAATAATTGCTATTGAAAATTCCATCCTTAGGCTTCAAATTTAGGAGAAGATGGCAGATGTCAGAAGATCTGCACTGAAAATACATGATTATACCCATTAACTTTTCACATTTTTATGAATGTATAAGTCAATTTTTTCCCCCATTCTTATAAACAAATTTATCCAGTGCACACGTAAAAAAAAAAATATATTATCATTATATAACATTAAAAACTCAGTTTAAAAGTTACTAAAAGTAAGGCTAAGGGCTAGCTCCCAGATGGCAGGTAAGAACATCTACCTTTTTCTTTACATAAGTGTCAAACAAAGATTTTCAGAAAGCATTTAAGAGATCTATATTGAAACTAACATTCCAGCCTGAAAAGTAGAACTATTTGGCTTAAAGAAGACAAATGCTACCTTGACACAATCAATTAACCAAACCAAAGCTGTCACGATCTGAGGCCACGTGTGTGGTGCTCCCACTGTGTACATGGAGCTTTTTGACAAAGGAAAGGGGTACCTACAAGGCAAAAGAAAATACATTTTTAATAGTTGTGGCAAACAGTAATGAAAACAAACCAGCACATTTTTACATGTAGATCAAGGCACAGAACAAAGAACAAACTCAATTGTACTTTATACTGTACATCAAAGGGAGATAAGCTGAGTTCTTACTGCACTATTTTATTCAATTATGGATTTCTCATTTTGTGATTCATAGAATATCTCAAATTGGAAGGGACCCATAAGGATCATTGAGTCCAACTCTCTGCTCCTCGCAGGACTACTTAAAACTAAATCATATGACTAAGAGCATCGTCCAGATGCTCCTTGAACTCTTGACAGGCTTGGTGCCATGACCAATTCCCTGGGGAGCCTGTTCTAGTGACTGACCACCCCCTCAGTGAAGAACCTTTTCCTAAGGTCCAATCTAAACTTGCCCTGACACAGCTTCTTTCCATTTCCTCATGTCCTGTCGCTGGTCACCAGAGAGGGGAGATCAGCACCTCCCCCTCCGCTGCCCCCCTTGACGAAGTTGTAGACTGCGATGAGGTCACCCCTCCACCTTCTCTTCAAGCTGAACAAACCAAGTGACCTCAGCCACTCCTCAGAAGTCTTGCCCTTGAGACCTTTCACCATCTTGGTCGCTGTCCTCTGGACACACTCTAATAGTTTGATGTCCTCCTTATGTTGAGGCGCCCAAAACTGCACACGGTACTCAAGGTGGGGCCGCACCAGTGCGGCTTAGAGCGGGACAATCACCTCCCTCGACTAGCTAGCTATTGAAGAAATGATTGAAGAAATGGACTTTTTTTGTATATCCAAAGATTAGGAACAATTAAGGCCTTGTACAAAAAAGTGTAAACTATTCTTCATACACTCCTTAGCCCTTTCCTATTCAGCTTAATATGTTGCCTTGGTCTTTGTAGCAGCCAGATCTGTCTTTCGCCTTCTGCAGCTACTATGGGAGGAGAGATGGGCACTGCAGTACTGAGGAAAAAGGAGCGAGTGCCCTTTGAGCATAAGGTGATTCACGACAACAAAGAGCTCAAAGGAAAGGCAACAAAGGCAAAGGAGGGAGTAATAGTCCAATGGATGAAGTTTAGACTTCCAAACTGGGTGTGCAAGCCTGAAGGATTTTGTAACATATGAAAACAAACTGATATACAGGAGTTCTGTTCTTCGAGGGCAAGATTCTTGCTTCTTGAGTCAAATGCACTTTGAAAAGCAGCTGACAATCAGCTTAATGTCATGCAATTAAAGAAAAGAATTTCAGAACAGCTGCATATCAAAGTATTAATATTACCTATTAATACAGAACACACGAAGGCTATACTGCTGATTACAGACATCCTCTCAAAATCTTCTACAAATCAAGGCACACAGAAGTGCAGATTTTATTCCATCTTTAGATTGACAGACCAAAGTTATTTTAAGAACATAGGACAAGAAGCTACTGATAAACTGTCAGTTCTAAGTAAGCGCTCATGAGCCATTCAGCCTGAGAATTTTTTAAAATGAATTATTTAGGTCCATTTTCTAACTCTCAAAAGACAACTTAAAGTGAGTTCTCAAAATAAGTCTTTTTATCCAGGATTACACTCTTGGAGCAGCAGAGTAAAGCCTCTTGAGAGCAACTGCCCTTTCAACATTTCAGCTAGATCAGCAGTTTCAAATGCTATAGGTTAAAACAAAATTTTATTAAAATACTGAGAACAGAACAGACTTATACCTACATCTAAGGAGCCCTGGCACTTTGACACCATCATGGGCTCAAATCTACAGAAGTAAAATACACTTCACTTTTGATAATGGTGAATTTTCAGTCTCATTAAAAAACAGGCAGAGGATTTTCTTTCTTGGAAAGTGTTGGTGCATTAATGATTCCAAACACTTACTGAACAAGATTAGAAATAAAACACCCAGCTACTTAGTGTTTTTTTCACCGCAGCAGTCATTTTTGTTATTTCTAACCCCTGCTTTGAAAGCAGAATGAGAGAAACTACAGGAAAAATTATTTTTAACTAAATGAACTGGATCCAACATTCTGAAATTGTTTTTTAGCTCTTGGATTTTAACAGAACGAACCAGAAGAGTCTGTCAAAAAAAATTGTGTCTTTCAAAGTTTAATACAAATAAAGATAATCAGTTAGATTTTACATTACAAAGCAAGCTTCCAAGAGCCCATAGTCCTGCAAGTTCAAATATAAGCAGAGTCTGAGAATCAGAGACTAGTTAGAAGTCTCTAGTTAGAGTTAGAAAGTTAGACCTAACTAGTTAGAAAGTTAGACCTAAACAAAAGTGAAACAAAACAATCAGAACATTGTAGTTCCAGAGTCTTATCTGAATAAAGAAGCCTATCTGTTCTCCCCAGCTATCATGCAGAATTCTTAGCTTTTAAATTTCTAGCTGTATCATATCTATTTAGCACAACAGACTAACAATAATGATCTTACCCAAGTTCTTTAAAAACTCTGGGAATTTCCTCTTCAAATTTTGAGTCAGGCAGTTCGTAAGAAGGGCAGAGAAATCCATAGATAAAAGTGAAGATTTTTAAAAAGTCCTTAACCGATGGAGACTGTAGTGATTTCATGGAAACATTATGGGCGTAACCATTCTCAACAAGAAACTGAGAAAAAGAAACATGGCATATTAGTCACTAAATAAAATCTGAAGTTGAAACCATGAAAAGTAAATATTTTGATTAGTATCTTTTATGCCTAATAATGTACGTTTAGAATAAGTTAATAAGTTACCTCACAAAGCTGCTTGATACATTGTTGGATGAATGCCTTGTCATGAAGTGGCCTGGGATCCTTGATCTTTTCTGTACCAAACACACCATACTGACTGTTGCGTGAACTTCCAGTCCCACTAGTTCTAAGAACAAAAAATAAATTCAGTTCTTGTGACAATACATATAAAGAAGAACTCTCTTAATGTTTAAGTCACTACAATTGCTATTTTTGTTTCTTTTGAATTTGTTATGCAAAGGGATGCCTGAAGGTTTCTCTTTATCTAGGATGATTAGAAAAACAATATTAACCTGGAAACCATGATGCACACATACAACAGATGCATCCTAGATGCATATTTTCTTCACTTTATGGAAAGAAATAAAGTTTTGTAGAGCAGAAAAATACCGCAAAGATGAAGAAACAAAATGATGTAGGTGACTGAAAATAAAGACTAAAATATTTAAGGAATATTTAAAAGGCATAGATCCCTGCAAATGTGGGGTCCTATGAAAGAAGATACCCGCAAGACATCAGAACACAGAAAGCCATGAACTAAGCTGAAAGATTATAGAATTTTGGAAGGTTTGTATCTTAGAGAGAAGAAGAAACTAAGGCAGAGTGTACTGGAGATATCGTTCTTCCTTAATGCAAATGCATTGAGGAGCTCTCAAGGTCTGCAATGCATATCATTCCCAAGAGGAAGAACAGCTCTCAAAGCAATTCCTGCTCCACAGCATTATTGTTTAGTGATCAAAGGATGGAGGAAGGCAGATCTGAAGGTCTGCTGGCCTCAGATCCATTATTCCCTATAATGAAAATCTGTCAAGAGAGAAAAATTACAAAATGATGCGGGACTGTTATTGTTTTAATTTAAAGTACAGAGATCTAAAGCTATCAATACCTCTTCCCAAAAAAGCTGACTTTTCTTTCTGAAGTTCCAGGTGTAGGTTTGCTCATGCTCAGCTTCCCAAACGTACCTCTGTCCTTCCTGAAGGATAGGGAGAAGGATTCAAGTGACTATTTCTACCATTTAATCTTTTGCTCATGTAAGAAAACTATAAACATATGCATATAAGCCTAAGCATCTTCAGCATAGCAGCATCTTAGAAAAGTCAACTGATTTTAATGCATTATTTGTGCATTATCAAAACTACCTCCACAAGAAGATTTATAAGTATACACTTTATACACACATGCACCCAGCCACCTCTTAAGAAATATGTAGAGAAAAAGTGTTACAATTTGAAAGGTGTCACAGGTATACAAATAGATTAAAGAAAGTTTTTTGCAGAACTGGAGCACTTGTGCAAATATCCTTGCCTGCAGGGAGTTTTCTTCTCGCTGCTCCCATTTTTTTTTTTCCAGTTGCTACTCACACACTCAAACACACTACAGTCCATCTCTTCAGAGTTAGTTTTATATACCTATTCTTAGCAAGATGATCAGCCACACTTACATCTGAGGTGTTTGAAGACCCATTTTGTTGTTGTCCTGCACTCTCAGTGCCATCATAGATTGCCGACCACTGGTTCCCGCAGTACTTGAGCTTCGTCTCATTGTGACTAAACTGTAAATCACAATTTGTCAGTATGGGAAAATCCAGGATCTAAGGGTCTTTGCTTTTTTAAACACCACAATGACTTTCTAAAGGGTCAGAATAAGCAAATAGAACTGTACTTTGGACCAACCAGCGTGACAGTTTACAGAAATATTTGGTTCTCTTTAAAAAAAAAAGAAAAAAGCAGCCACAACCTTTCAAATTAACTATGTTATTGATGAAAGTGCCAGTGCTTGTTCCAAACCTACTATTTTCCCTTTATTTATATCTGGTCATTTCTAGCCTACAGGTTCCAAAAGCAAAACGGCTTAAAAAGTTTTTCAGTCCAGTCAGCTGGGAGGAAGGCCACACGAACATGACTACTGTTTCTAGCACTGCAGCTATCCATCTGTTCCTTAGCCACTAATTCTGAGCCTGCTTATTGATTTTGCAAATGATCTCACAGTATCATAGCACACTAACTGGGAAGCCTATTCTGAGGTAACGTTATGGCTATCTTCAGACTACACACACAAAATATAAATCAGACTGTAAGTATTAACTGTCCCCACAGCGGTATTAAATGGGATTTTGAGGTAAATAGAATTAACTCTGCAAAAAATGCCAAGTTTTGCCCTCTACAGAGGATCTATTTTATTTGCGGGGTGGGCCCAAATGACTGAATTATAACAAATAGAAAAGCCTTCATTACAAACGTTACCAAAACACATTGTCAATATAAATTGTGTTTCACAATCACACTTCTAGTTCCGCTTCTCCCAAACCATGACAGAAGTTTAGCTTAGGCCTGCTTCATAGGACAGCTTATCCGTGACCTCATTTTTTCTGGGGAAGAAGCTGCATTCTTCCATTACTTCACCAGGGATCCACCGCAGACAGAGTAAATTGCTTTCATAAACATACCAAATGACTAGTTTAAGAGCAGAGTTTGCTAGAGTCAACACGCCAGCAGAAAGCAGGTAGGAGCGCGGCAGGACTGGGCACAACTACATCCACTTGCATTGACAGCGCGTTTAAACCGTACCACAGGCAAACAGGGAAGCCAGTGGCGTTTACAGGCCAACACCAACAGCCCGACGCTCCCCACCACCGCTGGGCCCGGCCCCCTCACAGCCCCAGCTTTCCCCGGTGCGCGGCCAGCGGCTCCGCCGGGGCAGTACCTGCCGCCCGCCTCACGGACGCCAGCCCCGGAGTGGCTGCCGCCCACCCCCCTCTGCGGGGGAGGCCCGCGCCACGGAGAGACCCAGCCCAGCTGTTACCGTTAACGGCGCTGCCTCCTTCCTCGCAATTTCAAATCCGCCCGCCGACTACGTCACGCTGCGCGCCGCAGCGCGCTACGTCAGAGCGGAGCGGCGAAGAAGCAGGGAAGGTCGTGGCCGTCCAACAAGATGGCGGCGCTGGCGGGGGGCGGAGCAGCGGCGGTAAGTGTGTCGGGCGCTGCGGCGAGCCCTGGGGCTTTCCTCTGCCCGCAGCGAGGGGCAGGGGTGGCGGGCAGCCGCCTCCCTATCCCCCCGTAACGGCCTGGAGCCGCTGTG
Organism: Ciconia boyciana; assembly: GCF_034638445.1. Classification (NCBI taxonomy): domain Eukaryota; kingdom Metazoa; phylum Chordata; class Aves; order Ciconiiformes; family Ciconiidae; genus Ciconia; species Ciconia boyciana. Next base: position 54,126,028 of record NC_132935.1, on the reverse strand, counting down.
CCGCCCCCGTGCAGCCTTCAGCGGCTCCTGCCCGTCGGCTCCGCGGGGCTTGTGCCCGCCGCGGCGGTAAGGAGGGTGCTGCGCCGGCAGGCCGCTCTGCCTGCCGAGCGGCGGTGGGGCGTGGCGGGGAGGGCGGTTTTGGGGAAAAAACGGAGCTCACAGGCCCTGTGTGCCTGCGGGCGCTGGGGCCTGGCCTCTGCTGCGCTGGGGCCGCGGCTGCCCCTGTGCTTCTGTTACTGCTCCTGAGTGCTGTCACGTAAAGTCTTGGTTTATATCATTGCTGTGTTATAATGCTGTTTTCTAATTTGTTAAAGGAGTCATCTTAGAGTAAATCTATGCCGTATAAAATTGTGGAACCTTATCTAAAACTTGCTTACTATAAAAAAGTGAAATAGGGGTGGAACAGAAGTCACAATGGGGAAACCAGCTGAAGTCAGAAGTTTCTACAGTGTGTGCATGGAAATGCCTGTCAGAAGATAGGTGTTACTTTATTAAACAGTGATAATTCTGAAAAGTGAACTCTTAAAAAAATTCCTGCAGGTGGAGTTTGCTCCAGGAAGTGCGTATGATTACCGGCTACAGTTTCAGGGAGTTGATTTTTCTTCCTGAAAAGGGGAGCTATGATGTCTGTGGTACATCGGCTGACAGCAGGGTGGCTCGTGGATCATCTCGCTTTCATCAACCAGTGTGGCTATGACATCTGTGATTCCTTTGCATACCCTGGTAGTATCACTCTCAATACTTCTGTCAGTTCTACTGGAAATTGTCATGCTACTTCTACCTTTGCTGCCACCTACTCATCAAGAGATGGTCCTATTCCTTGTCCTGGAGATGTGATAGAAACAAAAGGTAGAACAGCAAAAACGAGATATGTGTTTCGGGAGGAGTTCTTTGATGTTTCTAAGCCCCATATAGCTGCAGCTGCTGAGGAGCAGCTGTGGCAGGGATGTCCTGAGGTGAGTCTCACAGAAATAAAGGCCAACAGCAACAGAGAGGAACACCGAGGAGAAACCAAGAGTGGCGGAGATTCTGTTGCCAGTGGTAGGAAGGTATGCTCTCCGTATTATAGTAAACTACAGTAATCCCCTGGTAAATAATACACCAATAACAGTCTTGCTCATTTCAGTTTCCTGAGGTTAGGTAGGAGAGCAGGAGATTTTCCACAATAGATTCCAAGATGCATGGAAAATGTAAGCACTCATGAGGATGTTCTTGTGTCCCTTATGTCAGTAATGTGCATCCTGTGACTCAAAAGCAGTGGGTTGCACACAAAATCTTCTGACGTTGGTTGTGATCAGGCACTTGAGCTGAAACTGTGGTAGCTGTCAAGATTGGGCAGATTAACAAGGAGGGAAGGACAGTATGAATTTACTTTCAATATGTAGAGTGTTCGGTAGTGTTCCTTGTGGACCAAAAAAATAAGAGTCCCAGGTCTAAACCAACGAATGTAATCGTGAAGTCCTGGTTAATTTTCTCCTGTTATTGGTAAACTGCACTTGACAGCTGAATAAATACCTTCTAGTATGGGCCCAAAGGAGGCATGAACATGAACTGTGGCATGCAATAGGTACTTTCAGATCCCAGTGCCATGAGTAACAACACAGCTTTAAGCTTATGAACCTTGAGAATGTGTACAGCAGCCTAGGTATTTTGAGATCATATTTTTGCTTATTGGACTTATACTTGTGACAGAAAAAGAAAGAGATGGAAATTTCCTCTGCTTTTAAAAGAGTTAATTTGTAATTAGGTATGTTTGATTATTTTTTTTCTTTTCATCATGGAGTAATATGAATTTTTTTTTTTTCACTGTTTGCTCATTCTGCAGAAACGTAAAAGGAAATGTGTATTCAACCAAGGAGAACTGGATGCTTTAGAATACCATTCAAAAGTAAGTCTGAACAAAAGTATATTTTGCAAGTACATGATGCCTGACTTTGGGCATGTAGGAAGTGCAAGACATGGTTGCAAACAAGTTCTGTTCTTGTAGCTTGTTCCACTAATGGGAAGGTCATCTCTCAAGTCCTTAAATGAGTAAGTGCATACAGGGAATATCTTCTGCGTAGATATATGTGAAACAAACTAGACATGAAACTGCAGCTGAGACATTTTGAAGAGCTGGAAGCTGCATTCGCAAAGTATCTTTTTAGTGTTATGCATAAGTGAGCATTATATAGTGCCAAGCTGAATATTAGTTGAACAGGAAGTGACTGATTTGAAATAAAGAGCATAGCCTGTTCTGAAGATCAACTAATCTTTAGTATATCAGGACACTGTGCTGAAGTTATTCAAAGCTTCTCTGACTGAATGTGCTCCAAGATGTCTTGCTTCTGCTAATGAGAAAGAATTATTCCCTCTGACATTTTACATTGTCATACTAAAGCATCATGAATGAATTAGAATCAAGTCTCTATTTAGGCTCATGTCAGTGATGTATTGGTGAAGTTACAACTGAATTACACTGAAGCATGTTAGTAAATCCTAGAAATGTAATCTGTGGATAATGTTTGATATATTATTACTGCTTTCCCAAATAGTGATGTGAATCTGAACTAGGATCTACACTTGCTTTCTTTCCTCTGAGAAAGGTGTTAGTCATATTGGGCTTTTTGTTTAATTCTGTTCCTGTTGGACTATATTTAAATGACTATATTTTTCTTCTTTTACGTGGCAACAATTTTGTAGTAAATATGTACAGTTTGCTATGATACAGTGTAGAGGTCCTGTAATTATTGTTGTGAATAGGCTATGCATGTGCAGAATAGCCTTAAAGGAGAGAACTTTGAAGTTCAACATCGAACAGAGGTTTGTGACTGTGAAAACCTTTCAGCTAAAATAAAGTCATTCAACAATAGGAATAAGGGAAGAAATGAAGAGAAGTAGTTTGATGTCTTGGAGGCCTCTAACTTCAAATGATTTTTGGTGAATATGCAAAAAAGACACAGTTTTGAAAAATCTGTGATCCCAGTTAGCCTGGGATACCATTCACAGATTAGAATGTATTGGTTTTTACTGTATTTTTAGTGTTAAAGGTTGTAGCTCTGCAAGTCAGTTCAGATTACTTTGGCCCTTATTCATATCTTTTGGGGTTTTTTTTGAAAACTATTCTAGTTTTTTTGTGTCTGCCAGTGAAAGTAGGTGTTGAATCCATTTATGAATTTAAGTCAGAGTCAATATAGGGAACAGTACAAAATATGCTAAATTCCTTCAGCTGCTATTTGTTAAAACTACTGTTTAAATTGCTTGATAGTCAAGAGGCTTTGTCCACCTGCAAATTGACACATGGATGTAAGAAGAAAAGCCATCTGCATTAATTCAGCTGTACAACTTGTAGCATTTCTAAAGTTATATTTATTAATTCATTAAGCATTATGAACTTCTACTATCACAAACCTAGGTACTAAAAAATTATGACTCTGTCCCCTCAGATATCTAGATGGTGGCACTATTAAAGAAATTATTAAAAAAAAAATTCCTTCCCCCCATTAATCTGGAAATTGTAATAAAGAGTATTTTGTAAAAACATCTCGTGAAGTTGAGGATTCCATAGTAAGGAGCTTTAGAAACCATAATAAGTATATGAAACCTTTGATAAAGCCACTGTAACTGGCAACGCTGCTATTCCAAATGAACAAAAATGCCTCATTAATAATTAAAACTCATAAAAGCTCAATGGTTTGGGAGTAAACTAGGTCTCTAAGTTTTCCGAAGGGAGGGTGCTGAAGTGAATGAGAGTGTATATAGGTCCAAGAATCTTCTCTTCCTGGACTCACTGGCACATTGAGAGGTGTGTTGCTTAGAAAAGATGCAAAAACAAATTCTAAGAATTTAATTTGATTTACTTAATGTACTTCCATATTACTTTTAAAATGCATAAACTATTGTTTTTCAAAATGAATTGGAATGTGGGAAAATACTGATTTTTTTTTTTTTTTAATCCCAGTATACATCTCAATTCAAAATATGTTTATGGGCACCGTAACTTGAAATTAGATTAGAATTTTAATTTATACTTCAAATTATCGCTTTGAAACTTATGTTTGTTTGGAACAATAATATTCCACCTCTGTGTCTGTGAAATGTTTTATTCAGTAGTCTCTCACTCCTCCTTTCTCCAGGCTTGTAATTATTGTCACTTTACCAAAAAAAGAACAACAAAAGTTAGCATGGCCTCACTATCGTGCCCTTGTAGCTTTTGAGTCAATGATCTCAGTAGTTGGCAAGGATCCTTTTCCCACTCTGCATATTGAAAATGTTTTGATTTCTGTTGCAGTCCCTGATCAAGTAGATACTTGAAAGATCATTTCTTTTTCCCTTGTTTCTTTATGACCATACAGGTCAGGAAGCTCATTTGGGAAGGCACTTTGCATTTAGTCCAAGAAGGACTGAAAAGTGGTTTTCTCCACTGCACTACTGCAGAACTCAGTTGCAGGAAGAATGTTGTTCCTGGACACATTGGCTGTGGGTTGGCTGAATTATGTGAAATGGCAAAGCAGTTTCCAGCTGTGAATGAAAGTGACCATCAAGCTGTACATGTGCTAGATGATGAAACCTCCATTCCAGAGCAGGACCTGCTTTCGTGTGTTACAGAAAACAGCTCAAACTGTGCAAAGATAGTTCTGTTAATGGGGCAGAAGTACTTGGTGCCACCAAAAAGCAGTTTCCTTTTATCTGATATTTCATGTTTACAGCCCCTGCTGAACTGTAAGTAACTTTAGCCATTAGAATGTACTACTTCTCTCCTGCCTGAGAAAGGCAGTTAATGTCGAGATGACTAAGGACTCAATGAACAGATTTTAATATACAGCATCGCACTGATAGGAAATGCTGCTGCAAGCTTTCAAAGTGGTATTTCTAACTTTGTGCAAATAGGTGAGGGTTTTCAAAGAAATCCTGAGTGGTTAGGAGCTTGTGTCATGGGGGGATTATCTGTCTCCGGGAGGCTCCTTTAAAAATCTCAGCCACAACATTTTACATGAAGCCCAAAATATGACACTTTGTGAGCGTGTTCTGAGCCACTGTAGGTATATCATGTAAAATTCATGTAAATTGGGACTAGCTGTGCTGCTGGGTCCCTATCCCACAGGATGAGGCTTTAACATAGGTAAGTCCATGCTACTGCTGGGGTGGTGTTCCTGCTGTCTTGGTTTTTAGCTAGATTAGATCCTGGGAGGTGGATGAGATTATGTGCCTTAAAGCAAGGGTTCCCTTACGGATTCATCCTGTTCATCAGCAGGCTCTATTTAGATTGGCATAAACTGATTGTGAAACCAACCCCAGTGTTCCCCAGAGAAGATAACAGTTTGAGAGGCTGCTGCACCCAGCTGGAGGTGAACACTGCTTTAGCAAGACCATGAGTAGCAAACATGACTTGACTTCTCAGCTGCTACATTCCACAGCTGAGAGTATTGGCTTAAGCCAAAATCAGTGACAGGGAAGTGGGAGGATTTTAGAATTAATAACTCCCCTGCAAAAGTAAATCAAAAGCTATCCAAGCCAGTATCCCCAGCCTTAACAGGCCATGCAGAAATCTTTAAGCTGACAGCATGCTGCAGTCTTCACTGTACTTCACCATTCCATTAGCTTTCAATTTGACCATTATTATTATTGGCACTGGCAGCAGCTATGCTTCATCAGACAGTCCTATAGGAAAGATGTTGCCTGTGAGCAAGAACTGGGGATTACTGCTCTGCTCTCTAATCAGTAATTTTTAGATTTATTTAGTTACACAAGTTTCTTCCCTTCTAATATGCAACTGAGATATTAACTGATTTTTTTTTTAATTAAGAAGACATGCAGGAGGTGGAATCTTATTATCCAAATAATAATTTTATATTTCAAGTCCAGAATTTAGCCAGTTAGCTGTTTTCAACTGTATGAAAGAAGGAAGATCACTATCACTGTGCTATCACTATGCACAGCTGTGCATATAGCAAGTTTGGATTCTCCCGCAGGTCAGAGAGCAGTCCAAGAAATTTGAGAAAATGCTTTTGAAGTAACCAACAGTGAATGTTAATATAATGCCATGACTTTAGATTTTTTTTTTTTGAGGATGTCTACTGTCCATTTTAATTGTTGGTTTTTTTCTTCCCTTGTACCTGACAAAAGTATTTCTTGCTGTTCAGCCCACTGCCAGGATAACACTTCCTATGTTAATAAAGGAATAAGATGTAGAAAGCATGTTTAATGGACATTAAATATTAAGCTGTTGTTCTTATTAGCTATTTAAATAATTAGCATCAGACTTAATGAAGGAACAAATATGTTCTGTTGAAAAAATAAAATTGGAGAGTCCTGTTTTTTCATGGATGTGTCCTGTATCTCCTGTTCTCCAACTAAAGTAAACCCAGCTTCTCCCATGAAGTCTTTCAGTTCTTTTCCTCTTGTCCATTAATTTCCGTTTCATATGCTGGGTCTAGCTCTCTGTCTCTCTTCACCTCCAGTAGTGCAAAACACAGTTTTCCAGGGCTGGTTTGGAGCTCTGCGTGTCCCAGTTGGCCTGCTGAAAGATCAAACAGGACAGGAATCTTGCATTCAGGGCTGTAGCCTTTCACTCAGCTGGGTGCCTTATTACATAGCTTCTGTTAGGAAACTTGGAGAAATTTTCATCTTTGAGACTTGTGCTCTGCTATTAGTTTTTTCTGAAAGTCCCCAAGATGTTCAAAATTTCTTGGAGGGATCTGACACAGATCACATAAACATCCTTTCCTTAGGTAATTAGCCTGAAAATCTCTCTGAAGTATATGGTTATCTGAATTCAAACAAGCATGCTAGAAGCCTTTTAACTTCTTATTTGGAAAGAACAGAAGAAAGTTGTGGTTTTGCTGCATAGTTGGCTCTTTAAATGTTGTGTGTATGTGGGTAGCTAAGCCCTTATCAGTTTTAACAAGCAGATGTATTTTAAAACTAATTTACTGGCTTTTTTTTTTTGTAATTTCACTTCCCAGACAAGAAAAAATATGATGTAATTGTGATTGATCCACCATGGGAGAACAAGTCCGTTAAAAGGAGTAACAGGTAAATTTTATAGTAAAATCAAACAAACTTTGTTGTCTTAGCTTACAAAGGGTGATTAACATTTTAATATACTGATGCAATCCAAGAACAATATAACTGCAAGACTGTAGCTTAAACCAGCAAATATTTTGGCACATGCCTACCTTCAAGTCTATGAAATGTCTCGGGGATTTCACTGAAATGGCTTGGATACTTTGCGTACAAATATTTGCAAGAGTAGATCTTCAGTTGCCTAACTGGTGAGAGAATGTTAGTCCTTGAGACTTGTAAGGAAAGCCTGGAGTCAACTGTTTTCTAAGGCCCAGATCATGCAGATATTAATTTGAAATTAATAGGGTTACTTTAGTGGGCATAAAGCTTGATAAATGTGTAAGTATTTCCAGGACTGAGGTCTGATTTAGAAGTTTTAGGTTTTTTTTTAATTTGAGCTGTAGGTTTGAGCTTCAGTCTGATTGGTAGAAGAGAGAAAGTGATAATGCAGCAGTAAGATCCTGAAGTGCAATAGGAACTTTCTGAGTACTGTAGTTTATGAAATCGTTAACTTAAAATTTTACGGGCTTCCTTCGCCACTGAGTAACATCAGGCTTATGCCAGTGGAGCTCTCTCGATTACCATAGAATTGTATCCATGTGAAAGAAGGGCAGGCAGGAAATACGGCCTTACAACTTTCTAGAATAATGTCTACTGTAGCTTTTGAAGCTTGTTATGAAGACATAATTTGAAGATGCAGAGACTGATTAGTAGGTTTTACTTTGAAAGCCCTACAGAAACCTCTAGAAACCCAGAGTTAAACTCATTCAAGTGTCTTTCTTACCTATGTAAGTTACTCAAAAGAAAATTGTACTTACTCACAAGCATGAATTAGCCAGCAAGACCCTCTCTCCCTTACAAAATAAAGGCAAAAGGTGGAAGAGCTGTCACTGCTGTTAGTTACCTTGTTGACAGCTAACCTTTGTTAAACATTTCAGATCTGTGTTGTGGATCTTGTTTTCTCTGGGCAGTCTAGTCCAGGAGGTATTTTGGATTTTATCCTTGTTACCTGTTTCTCACTGTTGTTCTCACTGTTGCATTGTATAGGGATCCCAGGTACCCAGACAGTGGCTGTTGATTGCAGTAGGCAGTGTGCCAATGTTTTTGATGCTGCAATGTGTAGGTTCCACAAATTGCAACTCACTAATAGTGTAGAATAGCATCACAAGAAAAACGGTAGAACAGGACAGAATCTGGAAAGCGTACTGTATTCACTAATGTAGCATACAGTTAGCTCAAAATGTGCAGAGCTGTTTTGAATAACCTAGAGAACTTTTACCATGAATGGTAATTTAAAAGTAATAAATAACTTCTGCAAATAATTGGAGAAGTGATTACTCTTCTATGACCTTTTAACTTGCCAGTCAAATTAGCGTTGCCCTTGCACTTGTAAATGACTCACTTGTCATTTTCATTCAGAAGAGAGATTGCTTATTATGAAAAGTGAATAATGTTACATTGACTAAAGAGCTACTCTTCGCTAGATAGCTTTGTTCTGGCGTAAAGATGAGAGTATTGAATTACATATGATAGTTCTTAAATTAAATGTGGGCTTTTAGACTTCTTCAGAATCACAACTCATAATACGTTATTTGGGGGAATAGTAGAAACATGTAGTTCAAGGTTCTGCTCAATAAAACTTAAGTCCATACGCTAATGATTTCATATCAGAATCCATCAGATTTGGCCACTGGGTGTCAGTCTTGATCCATTTTTATGACTTGTGCTGTCAGGAGATAATCCTTGAAGCATCTTGTCTGTGTAATTTCTTTATCATTTGTGTTGCTTTGCAATTTTTATATTTGGTATGTGCTAACTTGCTTTCTCACTGTGTTGGCATATAGATACAGCCACTTGTCTTCATGGCAAATCAAGCAGATTCCTATACCAGCACTAGCTGCTCCAAATTGTCTTGTAGTCACGTGGGTGACTAACAGACAGAAGCACTTACGTTTTGTTAAGGATGAGCTTTATCCTCATTGGTGTGTGAAAACGCTTGCTGAGTGGCACTGGGTAAAAGTAAGTTCTCAATTTGTTGTGTTGCTTTCTTGGAGACTGAGAGGGCTTGCAGTATGACACTATATTCTTATAATTTGTCTGTTTACTACCATGTGCTTTTGTATTTGAAAGGTATGGTATCATCAGTATCTTCCTTTTTATCAAGGAAAATGTCTCAAAAAAATTGGATATGAAAATCTTCCACTGTGTATTTTTAACTCCTTTGTGTCAGATTACTAGAGCTGGAGAATTTGTATTGCCTTTGGATTCTTTACACAAAAAGCCATATGAAGTTCTTGTATTGGGGAGAGTTCAAGGAGATGTAAAGGAAGCCTTAAGGTATGCCAGGATATTTATGGTAAATGTCTTTTTTGAGGCTGCTAGGATTCTCTTTGTATATATCACTTGTTCATAATACAGTATAATGTCCCAAAATCTTCTCTTGGCATCATCTTTTGGCTAATTGTGGACCTAAAGATAGCCTTATATAGCCTAATAGTGCTTTAGTGAGATTAAAGGGTGGAAACCTTTCTCTGTTCTTTATATCTGTCTGTGTTGGGGAACTGGCTCAGATAAAAGCCTCATGGACAGGGCTTCACTTGCTGACAGATTCTCTTGGACCATGAGTCCTTGGCACAGGCTGACACCATTTTGGGGATACTGGTGTTTTTCTACACATAAAAACATACAGGACTACGTTATTTGTTCTCAGTGGCTTTGTATGGCTATTGTTAACCACATTTTGTCTCAGTGATTTCATAAACTGTCCTTTTATATATTATGCCTGAGAAACATTTAACTTCCCTTAGACTTATCTGAAGTTTGACTGTGAGTGAACATTCTTTGTTAGCTCCAGTCTGAAGTAGCTCTGTGAGAGCTGTAGCATCACATTTGGTGGTATTCATTCTCATACTTCTTTTCTTGTTCTGATTTATATGACAGGACATCTGAAGATGTGCTTCCAATTCCAGAACATAAGTTAATTGTCAGCATACCCTGCAGTCTGCATTCACATAAACCCCCTCTTACTGGTACGTTTTGTTTTGTTGCGTAATGTTTCTGTAGGACATTGGACTTGGATGTCTGAAATGATGTACCTAGAATGACATACCTTTATATGTGAAGTGCCTTAATTTCCCATATGCCAAGCCATTTTGCTCAACAGGACTTGTGGTTTCTCAACATTTCTAAAAGAGTTGTCAGGCACCTAAGTCTTGGTCTCTAAAAATGAATATGAAAAGTAGAACTTCAAGCATTATTGTGTGAATATTTTGGGTAGACATGTAAAAAAAAGGTTGCATTTTTTAAACTTGTTTTTTAAATGCTGCAGGAACAGTTTATAGATACTGTATGTATGAAGTTATGCCAGATGACCTAAAGTACCTTGCAGGGAGGGGAACTTTGGGAATATATAAAATAGGATATCTTCTACTTAGTTAATAAAAGCAGAAACCTCTTTCTTTATTATGTCATCCTGAAAGAAATGTTTTTATTTCTGCATAAGTTGCTTACACACCTCCAGTACAGTTGTGTGTTTAAATCCAAAAACTTAATTATTTTAAAACTGTTAACAGTAGGCAACAAATCAGGCATGCCCTGCTTATTTCTGAGGAGCTGTATTTAATTTACTGAAATTGATGCAGTAACTCCAGCCAGCCAGTTAGCATGGGTGTGAATTCAACTTTTCAGAGTTTAGTCCAAAGGATTTGAAGATTTCTGTGTGACATGTTACCTTTTGCACATTGTTCTGGAGCACTCTTACTTTGACTAATTTAATCAATAGAAAATACTACTTTTCATTGTTATAGCACCTGAGTGCCTTACAATGCTGTGGTAAGAAACATATTTAATACCTCTCACAAAAATGGTTTCATCCTCCCCCAAAGGGAAAATTCATGATGAATCTGAAAATATTCCAGGTGTACATGGTGCTACATAATCACATCAGAAAAGGCAGGTAGAAGAAATGCATAATGCTGTTGGAGAGGAGAGGCATCACAGTTTGTTTCACTGACATGCTTTCCTTTTTCTGTTCCCAAGGAACAGAACAAATTCTGTTAGGAAGCTGATCTGGACAGTTGTTATATGTTCAGGGAGGCTCTAAAATTTGTATTTTGAGCTTGTATTTATTAAATTAACATACATACCTGTTCAAAAACTAGTAGAAGACACGTACTTTGGTTAGCTAAAAATAAAAAGGCAATTCTAGGAGGATCTTTTTGCAGTTCTGAAGCCACATCTTTAAGAATTAGGGCTGCAGCAGAAAGTATGTGTTGATTTAGGCTAATGAATGGTAGGGTAATGATTTGTGAGGCAGGTACCTAGGGCCTCTTCAGAAAACCAATACTTAGCAGTACACTCGGACACAAACAGGAAACCTGTGAGGTATCCAAGGGTGAAAAACAGCAGTTTGTATGTATTATAGAGAATTCTAGTGCCAGAATGGTCCTCAGAACAATTCTTCTGTAGGGCAGAATCTAGAAACCATACTGGGGAATCTTTTATAAAGGATGATCCTGAATGGGTTTTGAAAGAAACTCTGTGCTAATTTATATATTTCTTGAGAATGCTGGGATTTGATACCATTGTGCAGCATTTATGTTTCTATTTGACAAAAAGAATTTGCTGTTGAGCAATATCAGTGATTTACAAGGTTTTTATAAAAATCCACGTGTATCCTACAGTTCTGGCAGCTCCATTCAGAACACGGTTATGCAATGAAAAGGTAGACCATAAGACAAAAGCTAATTGCTGATGCTTTGACTTCAGTGTTGTAAAAGGGTATTGCTTTCATGACTGGACAATATTCTCAAGTGGCCAGTAGAGAGCAGCTGAGCTACATCCTAGAGTGGTTCAGAAGAAATTTGAACAGAAGCAGAGGTTGGGCAGTGGGGGAGACGGACACTTGATGAGTCACACGTATTCTTTATGCTTTGTTTAAGTAGTAACAAAGCCAAAAATATTAGTATTTACTGATGCTGTCTGGCACTTTATTTCTTATTACTGCTATAAAGCCTGTATGTTGGTACATATGTAGCCACTTAATGACTGATTATAACAGTTTATCTCTCTGGGGGAAGAGAAAGATGTAAATTAAAGCAAACCATCAAAAAGAGATGTTTGGGTTCCTATGGTGCATTTAACCATGAAATTGCGACTCTAGGGGTTTTTGGTGATGTATGTGCTGTGTTCAATGCTTAGAGCTTTAAGAGCTTTAATATGTCATTGTAAATGTACTTAAGCTTCTTTATGCAAATGTGTTAAAACAAAATTTTATTACTTCTGGTTTTGATTCAAATAACAGCAGGTTTTCTTCCTAATTCAATTCAATGTTGCTCTTAGAAGACATAGAAGGTATTCTGTTACACAGATGATGTGAAGTAACGTAGAACTTTAAACACCTTTTTTCCTTTTCCTGTTTTATAGGTTCTTCTTGTTATAGCCATTTCTCCTCCAGTTTTTAAGTATGTATGTTTATTGTTAGCAAATAATATTGTCATATAGGAGTATCCCTAAAAACATTGGAATTAATTCTTGGCTATGTTCTAGCTGCTTTGCGTATCTCCAGCAGAAGAGTGCAATGGGAAATCTTGGAAACTCACTCCTCCTGTAGCAACTCTGGCTTGTTAGGCCATGTTATAGAAGTGTTCTTGGAAGTAAAAAGAAGTAAATGCCTTTTGTTTCCTTATGCACCTTATGAGCCCTTACTGTTAGACTGATAGGTGCATCAACATCTAGGTTTAACTTGAAGCTCAGGAAAGACGCAGAGATGTAAAGCCATCTTTGTCCTGAGTTTCAGATCTTTTTCTGGTCCTACTTTCTTCAGGGATTAGACAAATTGGGCAATAAGGATGTCTACATTGCAAACTCTTTTGAAGGATAACTATGAAATTAGTTCAGTCATGTGCTTTGTGCTTTGCATGGCTCACAAATTGGACAGTGAAAAGCTGACAGTCGTTTTCACTTATGTATCCAATTTGCCATGCAGAACTTGCTATTTAGGTAATGGAAGTTCAAAAGATAAGGGGAAACTGTTGCTTGTTTAAAAAATGATTCCTCCTTTTGCTCATTTAAACATTTTTAGCAGCATGCATCTTCAATACATGTTTGGAATTAAGAGTAGGCAGGTATGGCAGATATCCTGCCTGACCGCCGGATCACATTTCAGAAGGAAGTGGGTTTCTGGAAGACCAGTGTTATATCTACCAGCCGGCTTTGTGCTAGCTTCTTGTGTCCTAGGGCATTAGATGCCCAAGTATAGGTGCCTGAGTTGCTGTCATAGTGTTTGACACCTGCAAGTGATAAAAAAAATATCTCTTTATCATCTATTTAAGCTGTTTGTCAGCGGTATCTGTAAGTGGCTAGACGTAATTGTGTGTTGTTTTATTTTTTTAAATCTATTCCTATGGTAGAAGAACTTAATATTTAATCTTTCCACTGATGTAGATCCTCTAACTTGTTTTCAGAGGAAAAAACTCCAGAGTTTGCTTAAGGGCTGCAAGTCAGATCCATGTGTATTAAGATAGCCTTCTGGTTATACAAATTACAGCTTCTTTGTTAGGCTTTTATAACTTGAACACTGACTTTTCCTATTTTAAGGAAACCAGTGTAATGAGATTTTATGCCAACAAAATACAGCCACATTATTGCCCTCTTGATATGGTAATTTCCATTGCAGTGCAAGTTACTGCCTGATGTGATTATGTAAATATCTACAACCTAGCAATGAAAAATCATACTATAATGTGATCTTGAATTATATGTAATCTGTCTCTGTTTTTAAAAAAACTTCTGACTTTAAAGACGACCCTCTTTCTGGCAGCAGGAGAGGGGGAGATTCCTGGGACTTCCTTTTTAAATTCTGTAACTGAATCGATCAAAAGATTGGCACAAGCTTCCTGCTTCTGCTGAACTGACCTGTTTTTTGGCTACCTCTTTTTTGCTTTCTGGTGAACGAATCTTTGAGGTTCGTTGAATCTCCTAAGTGTGCTTTTAAAATTTGTTCTCTTAGGCATGGAAGTTTTCGGTGCTTAGTAAAACTGTTTTTGATTACTGGACTTAGTGCTGTGATGATATTTTTAATCTATACGTTTTAAGAACGAATGTCAACATTACTAATGTGCTCTTAATGAAATTTTGTCACCTAAATAATTGCTTCCTCTACTTGGAGGCCTATATAAAGCATAAAATGGTTCTGTTTTGTTTTTATATGGAGGGGGGAAAAAAGTAATAGCCTGACTCTGCAGTAAGCTCTGCATGATTTTATGCCCATTAGGGTCAAAAAGATATCCTACAGATGTCAGGATCTGCTCACAGAGAGCTTATTGAAAGCTTTGGAGCTTTGCTTTCTACAGTCTCTCCCTTCTCTTCTGTGGAAAAAGTGCAACCTCCTGCAACATGGGCTTTCTTAAATGATCAAGAGAATAGATTTTTGGAAGACCTTTGTTAAAGTCATTGAATCATAGAATAGATTGGGTTGGAAGGGACCTTTAAAGGTCATCTAGTCCAACCCCCCTGCAATGAGCAGGGACATCTTCAACTAGATCAGGTTGCTCAGAGCCCCGTCCAGCCTGACCTTGAATGTTTCCAAGGATGGGGCATCTACCACTTCTCTGGGCAACCTGTCCCAGTGTTTCACCACCCTCACCATAAAAAATTTTTTCCTTATATCTAGACTGAATCTACCCTCTGCTAAAAAGCCCATCCCCATGTTTCTTATAAGCCCCCTTTAAGTACTGAAAGGCAGCAATCAGGTCTCCCCAGAGCCTTCTCTTCTCCAGGCTGAACAACCCCAACTCTCTCAGCCTGTCCTCACAGGGGAGGTGTTCCAGCCCTCTGATCATGTTGGCAGCAAATTGTGCACAAGAAATCTTTAACTGAATAGAGCATGGAAAAAGAACAATAAATTTTACCACATTTTTTTTTTAATATGGTAGGTTTGCAAAATGGTATAAAAGCAGCTGCTCATAAGTGATGTCTAATTAGATGAACTCCAGTGACACCAAACAGCAATGTTCAGTGCAGCAAGTTTTCTGTCAGAATGTACATTTTCCTCTAAACCTCCCAGACTCTTCTCTGCAAATGTTAGATTTGTTTAAACATTTTAGCTTGCCTCTAAAAGAAGCAGGTTTTTAGAATAAGATTCCTGCTGGTAGCAGTATTTTTTAGATTAAAAGCTGCCTTGATGATAACCCATCTGAGACATTCATTTGACATTTGTTGAAGATTGGGGGAAGGAGAATAGATTTATATGCCATGCCAAAATACAAGAAAGTCTGGAAACACCCATTACAAAATACTTATGAAAAAGTTTTGAATGGATTGAAGCTTTGGAAGAGGTGATCGTGTAGATAGGAAATGCATCTCGGTTGGTTAATACTCGCTAGAAAGTGAAGTGGATGCTCATCTTTCTGCACAGGAGCAATCCATGACAAGAGCAGCTGGGGTCTCACACAGGCAGTCTGTGAGTGGCAAACTTGATGTGAAAAGTCAGAACTTGGATTGCACCCAAAAAAAGAAAAGCATTCCCTCTCATACTTTGATGTATGCTGATTGGATGCATTTTTGCTTTCTGCAATGTTCATATCTGAAGAGACTGAGTCAAGCAACATAATGCTGGATTTATGAGCTGTATTTTTAAGCTACAGAAATTCAGAAACCACTGGAAGATCTGATCAAAAAATGATGAAGATATCCTTTGGAAAAGGAAATGGTTTCATAGTTTTTCTTCTTTTGTCCTCAGTAACAAAAATAAAAACTCAACATGTAATTTTTAGTATAGATATGTTTTTCAGTCTTTCTGCCTCCTTTGTGTTGGGTACTCCTTAAACCTTTGCTTTTCTCATGCATATTTTTATATGTAATATCTTTCTAGCTATTTCCTGAAACCTAGTTAAGAATTTGTTTGACCCAGCCACAAACTAAATGGCTCTGTATGACAAGTAAAATGTTTAACAATAAACTGTTTGCAATAATACTTCTCAGGCAAAATGCAAGATCTTTTTCTATCACTCCAAGAATACCAGTCATAATTGGTGACACAATTGATGTTAATGACAGGCATCTATTTATTTCAATTTAAGCAGTAAAAATGCCCAGCTGTAGAAGAAATTTGAGATTTATGTTACTGAATGGAAGAACACAGTTATGTAAATATTTCTTCAGTTGCCAAGTTGGTATTGGGGAAAAAGAAGTCCCTGCATTTTTATAGCCCTTTTTGTGCTATGCTTATTTAACTGGTCTTTCTTATTTTACCTTTTAACAGTTGTCATAAAAAAAAAAAAATGCTTTTATCTCCTTTAAGATGTGGAGGAAAAGTGTGACCTTGATTAAGGAAAGGTTTTATTTATTTATTTATTTTTAGAAATGTTGCCCGTGTGTTATTAGGAGCTAAGTGAGTCTTTAGGAGGTGTTTGGTTGATACTGGTGAAAAATTCAGAACTCGTCTATGTAGAGGCTGAAATAAATCCTCATTCCCTTTCTCTAAATGAAAACCAATAAATCGGGGCTACTGAAGGCCTTGACAGTATTGTTCAGAATCTCAAGGGCACTTATTTTAAAATGACTTTCTCACTATAAATAGTCCAGCTGTTTGAAACCCCTGAAATTAATTTGCTCTCTCCCTTTTTTAATGAAACATTCAGTTTTTCATCGACTAGCAGCACAGGGGAGGTTTTATTTGTTTACTGTTGTTATTTGTACCCTTGTCACTGTTGTTATCTTCTTTTTTTTGTCTTGCACAGAGGTTCTGGCAGAGTTTATCAAGCCAGATGTGGAATGCTTGGAGTTGTTTGCTCGCAACCTACAGCCTGGCTGGACCAGCTGGGGAAATGAGGTTTTGCAGTTTCAGCACGTTGATTATTTCACTCTTCTGCAGAATGAAAACTGAGTTGGGTCTTGTAGCTTAATTCTGAAATTCTGCACCTTCCCAGCAGGCTCTCAAACTTGCCTTTATTACTGATGGTGCACTCCAGAAGGTAACAGAAATAAAACCAATTGCACTTCAGTTAAAATTCTTGAAGTGACAGGATACCTGTTTAATGGTATTTCCGTTTGTACAAGTTGGTCCTTTATTTTGATCATCTTGAGATATTAAATATTGATGTTAGAGTGTAAGTTCATCCCTGTTTTTTTCAAACATCAAGAAAAGAAGGATATTTTAAAGTATTCTCACTGCAGCTATCAAATCTGAGCATCATAAGTGCTACAGTGTTGCACTTGTATTATTTTTAAAGAATGATAGTGTATTATTTTTAAGGAGTGGCAACGGAAGTAAAAAGTTCTGAATTACATATGTTTCCTTAAAGAAGATTGTTTTCTGCAAAACAGTGGATTTTGTACTAAGATAGTTATAAAGGCAATGTATCCTCCTGCATGTTTGTATGTTTCTCAGAGGAAATAAAAGGAGCAGTGCTTGTGTTAATTGGCAAATGAATTTTTGGCTGACCACATTCTATGTAAAATTACACTTTTAAAACAGTCAGCAATTCCATCTTTCTGTATATGGTGTTAATTCTTTGAATACATTGTAAATGATTAGTCTCAACATGTTACAAATTCTGCATATGAAGCTGTTAGATTTAACTGAAATTTTAACAGATTATAGGTATTTTAAACATTTATCTTTCCTTACGTTCTTGGAACATTAAAAAGCCATGCCAGTGATCTGTATTTTTCATATTTTTTCAGCTAGTATAAAAATGATCTTTTTTTTTTTTTAAGAATGGTTCACTTTGTGTGTCCTTTGCTGCCCTTAGATTTGCTTTGAAAAATAAAAAAAGGAGACTTAATGAAGCCTCTGCCACTTACTCATTTGCAGCAGTAGAGGCGGAGCTCCTGGACAAGCTGATTCTCCTGATGGCAAGCTCCTGAGTTCTGACTGGTTATAATGGGGAACAAAATGCATTGCATAGCTTCTTTACATTCATTTCCCTTTTGGTAGTCTGATGAGCTGTGAAGGTTTTAAAATTAAACTTTAAATGTTAGCAGATTATTTTTTAATAACTTTGTAATAAAAATTAAAATAAAAACTTGTCAGTGTCTTATTTGCAGACCCAGCTTCTATATTACTGTTCAATTTCATGTTTTGCCTGTTGGAGCAGTGGAGTTAACAAAACAAGAAAAATGCTTTTTTTCTTTTTTTCTTTGTTCTCCCCCCCTCCCCCACTAACAGTTAAACATATACTCAAAATAAGTAAATAATGTAACAGTGAAAATAGTTACCAGGCAAAACACTTCTTGCTGCATGATTTTATTTAGCCTACGTTTTAATCTGTCAGTACATAAGCAACCTTACCTACAACTATAAGGGATAAGAAGGTTCTTTATTTGCTTTCAGTTTTACAAGACATTCCCTACCTGGAGCTTCTGAGTTCCCAGGCTGAATTCCCCTGCCCTCCCAAGCTGGTCTCATCCAGTACTAAATGAGTGTATGAGACTCAAGGATGGAATAAATCATAACTGCTGCACATATCTTGTTTTCCCTTTGTACTCTAGAACACAGCACCAGAAGTGACGATTGTGTCTGTTCCACATCCACTGCTATCAATGGCTCTAGGTTATCTTTTAATTGCAAATAAAAGAAAGGGATGAA
Organism: Ciconia boyciana; assembly: GCF_034638445.1. NCBI lineage: Eukaryota > Metazoa > Chordata > Aves > Ciconiiformes > Ciconiidae > Ciconia > Ciconia boyciana. The sequence goes on along the minus strand of NC_132935.1, from coordinate 54,107,394 downwards.
CGTCTTAGAGATCAGGCAACCACCTTTCTCCTCCTTTGAGCTAAGCAGCAGAACCCTTCTAAGGGAATGACCTTCTTCAAGCTGTTTAAGAATTGATGACCTATTTCATCTGTCTTTTCTGTGGAGTCCCTTTGCAAGTCGCAGCCTTCTAGCCCTTCCTCTGTCTTCTGAGCTGCTGCACGTAGAAGCTGAGCAGCTAATTCCAGCAGCTGGGAATCCAGCCTCCTGAGTATAGTTTGTATGTAGAGGGCATGTGCAGGCAGGCTGTAAGCTTCTCAGACTGGAAATCAAAAGTTGAAGATTGGAGTCTAACTAATACCTGATCCTGTCATAAATAGTTACAAAATTGTGCCTCAGACAGCTGTTTGCTCTGCTACTTTTCCAGCACTCTGGCTATGAAGAAAACTCTGTGAATATGACAGAAGTGGTGTTCTACATCTGCAGCCAACCTGAAACTATTGGGTTTTCTCAGGAGGAGGTCCAATATATCTGAGTTTGTTGCTAACTCAGGAATCTCATGGTGGTATTTAGCAGTTGATAGTTCCAGGGTCATCTTTAAAACATAATTATTGGCCTGTTACACTTAATTCATAATTTAAATAGCCTCTTACACTTTTCTAGCTGTCCAAAATCCCAGCTGTCCCCAACCAGCCATCAGATCTTTCAGTGTCAGTCAGATGATTCCTCTGAGGCAGATCTGAAGCGTACTGAAAAATCAGTGATGACTGAAGCCAGCAAATATAAAAAGACAATTTAAGATCCAATTTCCTTTTCTAAAAGAATAATGTTATCTATATCAATTGCTTTATATTACTTTTGTGGTGGAAAGATGCCCTCTGTTGTGTCAAGCCTTGTATAAAAAAGGAAACCTGCTCTGAAGATTTTACCAACTTGCTAAGAAATGAAAGAACAAGGGAGAAGATAAGGATGGAGGAATACAGGATAGTTATGAGATGTTGAGGTGAATATGAGAAGTAGCAGCCTAGGTATTATGCACATCTTCAGTGTTCCTAAGAAATGATAGGTTCCCCCCCCCCCCGCCATTTTTAAAGAGATTTTCTGCTTTTCTATTTTGGTATGTTAAAATCCACGCATTCCAAGGAAAAATAGGTGAAGTGTGTATTTTACTAACAACATTGACAAAAGAGAAGTTTTCTTCTAGTTCTAAATTCTTTGTGTGGCAGTTTGGCAAAGTGAGAACTGTGATTGCTAAAGAATTTTCAGAAAGTACTTTATTTGGTACATCTGCTGTTATTTTAGCAGGAAAATGATAAAAAAATTCTTCGGCTAGGTGTTCTCCACTACTTAACGCCTTTTAAAATTATGTCTTATTGCAAAAAAATCTCAGTTCATAAAGCAGTAAGAAGTAATTTTAAGCTGCTCCTGTATGTAGAGTACATCAAGTATCATAATCAAACTTACTTTTATGAAGCTTCAGTTTTGAGTATGATTTTGAAATGTCAAATTAGCATATGACCTTTACTCGCATTTTTAAACTTTTATAAAGTAAAAAGAATTATACCAGTAAGATGTGGTTTTGGAATAGTGATTGCTAGGCGTGAACTCCTGTGGAAACAGGCAAGTTTCTTTTGCACGATTAAACATTATTAAAAAAGTGCAGTAAGTGAGCAGCTCTTACCTCTTTATAGGATTCAGCTCAGGTAGGTGTCAGCAGCAGTAAAGAGTTGACTTTGAAAATCAATTTCTAAGCTATATAGACAATGACAACAGGAGGGAAATGCTACTATGCCTCGAGAACTGCGTTCATTAACCTCAACATACCATCTAAGACTTACCTACTGCTTATTTTGGGCTGAGCACAACAGTAAGGGAATGGAAGATGGCTAGAGAGTAGCCAAGGAATGAGGTTTGTTCAAGTTGCTGAAGGAAGTCTTGTGGTGTCCCAGCTGGCAGGTATTTTCCGAATGGTCTGGCAGTCTAGCGGAGCTTGCTTGACCCAACGACTTTTGCCGCAGTAACATGTTTGGGTTGCAATGACTAGCAGTGTCCTTGCGCAGCAGCATGTTGCTATTCCACACTCTTCAGCCCGTACCTGAGTGGGATTGCTCTTTGCGGAGAACACGGCCACAGAAAGGAGCTGCTGTTTCACAAAGCCAATGTCTAAACTGCAAGACCTGAAAAATGCTTCTCCGATCTAGCTGTGTGCCCTGGTTACACCCTGACTCCAAAGGAAGGACTCCCAGGGTCAGGAGGAGCCCCACTGTACTTTGGTCAGGGCTGGTGTTGGTAGAAGAGGTGCACGCTGTGACCTAGTGTGACTCAAGGGCTCTGCTGTTATAGGAAATACCACTGTATAATCCCTTCCTTAGAATGACGAGGTATTTTCCATTAGTGCTGGTAATTGAGTGCTGATGTTATTTCAGGAATAGTGGGAAGTTAGAAAAAACAACGGGGAAGAGTGACTAGTGGGTGCAGATAAACTGCTACCCATACAACAGAGGCATGGCTAAGCCACTAACCGTAACAAGTCTTGCTTATGGACAAGATCTGCTCTGTTGCATTGGCAATGCTTGAGCCTGCAGTTGTTAAACAGTTAAAAATCACCATGCTGGGAGGGGTGAGTGGGGAGTTTGGTTGTCAAAGGCAACTTGCATGGACCAGTCTAACTAGAGACCTTTGGGAGAGGATGCTCCTGCAAGACAGCCTTCCTAAATTGGGTCTTACAGATTGCTCCCAAGGAGAGGAGGGACCTTCATACAGAATAGCAGGTTTGGAAATATTCTCGCCCAGAAAGCTGTTTCTATGGCTCAGCCACAAGTGCTCTTTGCTGCTGGAGAAGGCATCTTGGGTAACCCAAACTGAATGGTGGTTACCTGAGAAGAGAACATGTACAATCCTGTTTGTGGTCAGATGGGGGAGGGCATGGCAACAGATGCTAAGTCTACGGCCTGGTTTGAGAGAAGAGCATTTGTAAGGCTGTGATTGGGCAGCACTGGGAGAATGACTGGTCTGCCAGTATGTAGCAGAGAAAATTGCATGTGTGTGTGTGTGTATTTGTGCGTACATGCAAAGCTGGTCTGTTGGAGTAGTGTGAATCGGGGGTATACTGTCTTTTGAATAACAACCAGAGTTGTGCATTGCTAGAAATTTAATACCTTTGCATTTTTACTTGTCAGTGCCTTCATGTTACTAACTTATGGGGAAAAAGTACTTTTTACTTGGTTAGAGATGCCCCGATAATGCACATGGTTTAAAAGCTTGCCTAGGGACTGCATGATAGATATATATTTGCTTGGTGTTTTTTCAAAGGTCTAACATTGACACTCACAAGTGAACAGCAGAGCAGCTACCAAGGTGGGTTCCCGTCGCCCCGGCCACATCTCGACAGCGCAGGAAGCACGCAGAGGGTTGGGCAGGTGTGTGGTTTCACTGGTCCTACAGCAGCTTCGATTCTCATTAGCATTACTAAAGTGCCATTGAAGCAGCTCTGACTAGGCTGGGTCACCTTGCTGGGCCTAGCTATGAGAATTTTCATTGCTGGCATAAAGGAGGTGAGGCTATCACCTCATTAGGGTTGTTCTTTGGGTGGATTGAAAATTTTCTAAAAAAAATTAGTTTTCACTTGTAAACATTTTTTATTAAACTTGTTGGACTCTGCTGCTGTCACGGAAGGAGTGAGAGTGCACTTCACTCATAAGAGAGAAGTAAAAATATAGTTTATTGATATAGAATAGGGAGTGAACATAGTTCAATGCAACAGTGTTTTAACAAGATTCGATGTCAAGGTACAATTGATTATTTACTGCATAGAGGACAGGGTCAGACAAAACTCTCAGGAAGACCCTCCCGTTGAGTCATGAGGTTCGGAAAAGGATCCCCTTGCTTTCTAAACTCTTTCTCAGAGTGGAGTCTAGGTGCGGCTAGATCCAGTCCTAGTCCCAGACTTGGTCAACACTTTATGTCTAAAGGATTATATGTGCGCAATCAATCCTTTCTATCACTTAGACAAGATTTCAAAGTGTAGCATGCTATTAGTCACTTACCGAGGATCTGTTGCGGCAAGGAATCTCTCAACCTCGAGGAGTAACCTTGAGAGGCGTCCCTGCTCAAGGGGAGGTCCTGGCGTGCAGCCCGCTGCCCTGCAGGAGAGCTCAAAGGGCTCTTGGGCTGCTCACTGTTTATGGGGGGGTAAGATGATTGACCCATAGTCATATTTGCATGCCAACCACAGATTTTAGTTTCTTCGGTGGGTGCATTGCACAATAGCCCTAGGCTAGTGTGTTGTTATCTGTCTCATGAATCCACTTTAAGCCAATGCAGCCATCGTGACCAGATGCATCCATTACAATCACCACTGGTGGTTATCACCTGAGCAGGGCTGCAGGAGATAAAGGTCGGGGGCAGGGGAAGCACACCGTCACAGCTGCAGAGCCTGGGCTTTCAGCTTTGGATCTGAGCTCGCCACATGGGCTGTCCTGGGATTAAAGAGGTATGGGCCTTGCTCTGTGGGGCTGAGACCCAAAATGCTTGGGGTTTCCAGGCGTCCTCTCTTGGAAACACTCCAGCTGCCAAACTGCAGGCAGTCCTCAGTGGTCCTCCCTTCCAGCTTTTTAGCCCCCTGTCAATCCTATGAGAAGAAGGGCTACACTGTTGACACTGGGGTCTTAGCACTGGAATCCCAGTGTTGTTTCCTTAAGAAATATGGTATTTTCGATTTTTTTCCCTGTGATAAGAAAATCTGAAATTTCTATTACTTGTTTCAGAACATTTACATATTTTAGTTAGTAGTTTGCCATTTACTTAAGACAAAATAAGTCTGACTTTCCATGAGCTCTGGTTATTGCTGTTTGTTCTTCTTCCTTTCTCCTTTTCCATCTTCTGTTTCTCAACTGATTTGCTTCAATCAAGCATCCATTTACACATCAGTAACTTTATTTTGTTACATCAGAGTCTCATTGGTGTTATTGGAATTGCCTTGGATTTCATGTAACTGTTGAGAAGGCTTGGCCATAAGACGGTGCAGTTTAGGAAAACCCAATTTGAATTGATTTGTCACCTGTTCACACAAACAACTGTACATAATAGAGTGTAGCGTGGGGTTGGAAACAAGCAGCTGGAGGTGAGTGAAGAAAGAGGGGCTGCTTAGTAAACGCAAGCAACAACATCATTGAATGTGCAACTGCAGCCACCCTGAGGCATCTGATGTACCTTGTGGCCACACTCTTGGAGTTGAGGATTTGAAATTGTGGCAATACTGAAACTGGCTGCTGTCACAAGGACATGAAAATGTGCAAGCCACTTGAGAGTAAGCTGTGATTTCTCCGTTAATCCTTGTGTTGCCTAATTTGTAGGAATGAGGATAGAAAAGAATCAGCAGTAAATAAGATAAACAGAACAACAGTTCTTTTCACAACCGGAATTTAATTTCTCAGTTTTCTGGTGCTACCTTTTGATAAGAAAAGAACAAAGTGAGGCCTCATTTGATGACCCTAATGGAAATGATAGCCCTGCCTCTGAATATAGGTGACTTTTTTCAGATCAGCTAGGGAGACAGTATTCATGGTTAATGTACTACTAATAAAATGCTATGAAGGCAAATATCTGAGTAAGATTTTTTCCCCTGACGTTCAATATACAGTGGCATCTCTTATTTTTTCCCCTGTCAGTAAGTAAATTGTCTTAAAATAAAATAGCAGTATTGCTTATCGCTAGTTGGAATATTGAGCACCCTTATTCAGTTTTCCTTTTCTTTTGTAAAAATCAAACAACATCATCTGGTGAGGGAGAATGAGGTCAGACTATTCGTGTTTTGTCTGTAACATTGCCCCTATTTGCCTCAGATTAAACCTTGTGGAGCTGACAGTCCTGTAAGCACCCAGAACCAGTGGGATATTCCTCACCTTGGCCCGTCTTAGATCTCCTCTTTTTTCCATTCTCTTTCCCCCCTTAAATAGAATTTCTTTAACAGTTAATGTGTAACAAAATGAGGGACTGTAAAGAGGAAATAACAGATAAAGTGGAAACCGTTGCCCAAAATGCAGTGGAATAATGAGAAGAGAATTGTACACTTCCATAATCTAGTCCACCGCTAGTGCCACTGCAATGGTCATGGCTCTCTAAGCCACCGTGGTGGACTAGCTCATAAAGATGTTTGACTTTGCAATCTGTAAAGTTCCATCTCTTAGACTCTCTGGAAATGGTAGCATTTTTCAACATGAAAGAGTGAGTGCAGTTCCCCTGGCCAGCATCATTAGCGCAGTGGACATTGCATACTGCTGGTTACAGGTCAGTTGCAGAAAGTACAAAAATCTGAATTTGATTTCTCACCTTTTTTTCCGTATAATATTTTCCTTTTTTAAAAACTATTTTGCTTAAAGAAGGATCCAGGTAAACAGTTGTGTTATTAATGCAAATTGCAAGATGAGGGTCAAAAAGAGAAAAAGTCATAGTTTTCTTGTCCGCCTAAAGGAGGCAGAAATTATTATATATAAGTTTGAAATTAAAAGAATTGCTAATAATGTAATAGGCTAAAAATATCAGCAATGCAGGTCCTGATTTTACAGGATCATTAACTGAAGTTTGTAGCTAAATTTTACTGTTTTATTTAATAGTATTGTCTTGTAACAGTTATATGCTATTAATTCAGGAGACAGCTTATTGAAAATATTTTTATGACACTGTTACTGCCCTCAAACTGTTCAATGTGTGGTTTTAACTATGTGACCTTTGTATATTTCATTACTTTTTGCACTCCAAAAGTTAGGCTGAGTTCAGAAAGGAAGTATGTGTCCTTTTCTGAGGTTCATGGTTCATCTATTGGTTCATATAACTTCAAAGACACAGTTCTGACATAAAAATTACATTTTCCCACATCAAAGTGACCCAGTCAAAACTTCCATCTAAAATTTTATAAGGCCTACAGCCTAACTCATTTAAAAAAACCAAAAGGGTTTAGATTACAAAGAGCTATTTCTGACCAACTAAAGGGCAGGCAAAGTTACAAGGATTTCTACATTTCTAATATAAGGTCAAGGAAGTGCAGAACATAAGAGGAATCTAAATATTATTACAATTTTCACTGCGTGATGCAACTCACCCATATATATTATTTTTTTGGTCCTGTGATCTTCAAGGTTAATTGTGATAACCCTCAACATAAAAAATGCCACAGGAATCAACAATGTTAACGTTCCTCCTAACATTATAGGAAGAAACTTTCTGTTTTTATAGTGCTGAAAAACCTCATTTACAGAGACTGGGAACGGTCTTACACAACAATTTCATTTTGTTGATATAATCATGGCTTTGTGTAGCCATTTACATAATAACATTATAGGTCTGTAAGAGAAACAGGATTATATTATTCCATAACAAAGTTACTGAGGTTTTGGTATTATACTAATACTAAGACACTGCTTTTACATTCGATTTTCATGAGAATGCTATTTGAAGGAAATTATTTACCCATTATCACACTGCTCTTTTTGGGGTCTTAAGTAGACTTCCAAAGCCTAGGCCTTTTGCTAACTGTCTGCTTGTGATAGTTGGCAATTTCACTCCAAATCACTGTGATGAACAAACTCTTCTTTTAAATGAGTAGCTTGTCTATTCTGGTCCCCTGCATACACATATGAGAAGGTGAAGCACAGTAACATTGAATATGTGGCTTTGTCACATGTGTTTCTTTACAGGAGGATTTGGTTATTGTATAAAGCGGTGTGTGCAAAAGAAGATGATATCCCACAAATTCGGAGAGGAGTGATGGGCAGTGAATAGTGATCAGACAATGGGATTGGTCCTCTCCATGGGGGATGCACTTCCTTGCAGCTGATCCCTCCATAGTGGTGAGTACTCTGCTTGGAAAGGTTGCATCAATAACAGAGGATTCACTTAAAATGAAGATGTTGCCTCTGAGTTTTTAATTCTCGGTCATAAATCTTTGCTGGAAATCTAAATAACTCTCTGAGTTCCAGATCTGATCATTATGCAAAGCCTCTTTGCATGACAGTAGTAGCAAAAGCAAGTGAAAATAAATCCAAATGCACTGGTAGAGTTAAGACTCCCTTTGCAGCCCGGAGATGTGAGATGGTATGTGTTGTCTTCATAATTTTTTACTGTCTAGCCATTTATGAAATGCTTACCCAGTGAAGATGTTGTAGTTTTCATTTAAAATCTTGGTAGTAGATATTTAGTCTGAGACCAGCTGTGACACTTAAGTATTTCCTGCTTTGATGAACCAGATGATGAAATAATCTAATTAGTCTCCTCATGAGAAGCAGTCAGAAGTATGATAGGTTTCCTATTTAAGAATCAATAAAATGGCAAGATGGTAAAATCTGTCAGGGCATCTGTAACATGAATGTTTTATTATGAAAAAATGGAAGCTTCATACAGATCTGATTACACAGGATTGCTTATCTTCCTTTGCAACAGCCAGGGATTAGCAAATAGTCCTTATCCTTTTGCATACTGTATGTATTTGTGTGTTTGTGAGAGAAGGGAGTATGTGAGTAAGATTTACAGATACAAGTATTTAGTTTTCTTTCTCCCTGTGGATACTGTAGGTGATGACTTCATTTTTGCAAGAGCTTTATTCTTTCTCACCTTTCTGCATAGCAGTTCTCGGAGGTACATGTGACGGTCCTCAGCTGGTATGAACTTGGGAAGTTTCACTGAAGTTGATGAAATTGTGCTAGTTTACATGAGCAAAGCCATAGCCCTTTGCCTGACAGTTCCTGGTGTCCGCTTTCCCCATCACTGATGATCCCTTCTGCGAATTTCTCAGCTTATTCAGACTGTAGAAAGCAGACAGGCCCCTATAAGGCAGGTGTAGTATTTTCTAAACCATCTGTGACTATTTTTTGACTCGTCTTTTTCCATGTGACCCCAGCCTTTTTACTCACTGCATCAGAAGTAGCTCCTTCCATATCTTGCAGGGGAATCAAACCAAATCATAATTGCAGTCTGCATGTGTTTATATTTAATCCTTTACCTTGAAGGAACTGAGCTACTGCTAGCAGTTAAGGGTATTTGGAGTTCACCGTCTTGTGAACGTTGCAGCCTTGCGTTATAATCTGCATTCGTATCCCACCTCCTGTAGAAAGGAACTACAGCTGCTCTTGCTATCTAACGTTTTTAACATCTTTTATATAATTTATTGACCCTTAGAAACATCACAGACCACAGTTTCAGAAATATCTAGCTAGGTATCTGGCAATTCTCGCTTCTAGGTCACACGGTGTGTTGGAGCAATGCTCTCTCTTTTATGGTAACACTTTCACCTGCAGACATTCCCTTTTATCTACTTCTCCTAGTATAGCTTGTTCATGTTGAGATATAAATCTGTTTAGATTGAAAAAGACCAAATATTTCAGGAGGCTTTCTGAATGCTGCTGAAGCATTTAGCTACTTCAGTTACAAATATTCCAGCTCTGCCTAACAGAGCTCTGTGTCGGGAGAGCTCTATGTCCAGTTCTTCCATTGGATGGGAATCTTCAGCGTATCATTTGTGAGTCTCTTCTTTGACATTTACAGTTGCTGTTGCCATTTCTTACCTTCTAATGTTTTCAGGCAGTGAGTCTTCCAGGAGGCCTGAGCCATCTCAGGCTGAGGCTCACTTGTCTCCTCTGGGAAGTTGTTTTGCAGTTTCAAATACCTCAGCTATTCATAAAAAGGCAATGTGACTTTGCTAGCCCTGAAGAGTACATCTGTCTCACTGACTCACCAGAGAGATGCTGAAAACAAATATACTTGCCAGTCCCGATAGTGGTGCTTGGTTGGCTGGCTATTTCATGCAGTTGGAAGAACAAAAGCATGCCTTCTCAGGAAGGGCTTTGGGCAGATGGGTCAGGATGGCAGAGGCACCCAGCCAGGACAGCAGCTCAATGGGAGCAAGAGCTGGACCTCTGCATCATCTGGTTCATTAGAGAAGGAAGCACTTAACTGTCATAGGTGGCGTCAGACTGAATCTCTAGCACCTAGGAGAAGAAAGAGAATTGTTGCATATGGCCAACAAGGAGTCTAGGAAGAGATGACTGGTTGCATGCAATGAAGGAGCTTTTATGAGGACCTCCAAGAGAAAAGTAAGAAGTCTACACAAAGTCTGAATTCCAAAATAAAGGGTCAGTATAAAGGTTAGGATTTCCAGTGAAAAATTACAATGCATGCCAAGCTTGTGTTAAAAAAAGAAGTCTCCACTACTAACCTTTAAAATATTTAATGAACGTTTCACTTATTTCTTGAAAATTTTACCTATGATAAAGATTCCATTTAGCTTGTGTGGTCTGAGCTCATTTCTGAGTTATTTTCTCCTCCCAGTTTATGTTAGCAGTATACTCAGCCATGCCTGATGCAAAATGCTTAGCCATCTATAATGGAAAAGATCAGAAAGGCAACTCCAGCCTTTAGCTGTTGTTTTTAAAGAACCACCTTTCGCATGCTCATTACCAAGTAAGAGGCTCGGAGTCATGTATGCTAAGTCACTTTTCTGGTTTACTTCATCTTTGGGAGCATGATTGTAGGTGAAGAATGAAAATGAAGGGTTCAGATAAAGATGAGAAAAAGCAGAAGTGATGGTTTCAAAACACTGCAATGAAGGGTAATGTCTAAAATAATGTAATTTAAAGGGACAGCATTCTATTAGACAATGTTGTGGTACATTGTGGTGGTCACAGCAATTGGTCTCATGTCATGCTAGATCTAGATTTGCTTGAGATTTATATATGCTTTCACGTGATTTTGAACGTCACAAAGCATCGTCATCTGACTCTTGAAAACGCAGCTGAGACAAGAGTATTGTATTTCTTTAGCTCTAAACAATAAAAATGCTTAGCAGGTTCAGTTGGTACTTCCTCAGCAATTAATAGAACAGAATAATACTTATTTTGCTTGAGAACTTTATTTTGCTTAACAGGTAGTATAGCCATCAGTCACACATGACCAGTCTAAGCTTATATTTGCATAGGTTTTTAAATGTGGTCAGTATCCGGCAGAGATTTTTGTCTTGCCAGACAACCAAGATGGATGGACAGTCTATTATTGCTCAGTTCTAGTCTGACTATTGCTTACAACAACAAGAAAAAGATCACAGCAGAGAAAACGGTCCACAGTTGCATGAAAGAAGATGTGCTGGTTACCAAATGAACTGACAGCAGATCCAGATGTCACTGCCAGTTCTTTTACTGTGCGCTCGAGACGACTATCCATGGTCTCCTGTCTTACCTAGCATGTTGTTCTAAAAACCCTCTCTTGTGGCAAAGCTGACTGTCAGCTGAAGAAACGCAGCAAATACTGAAAACCACTGATGGTGGCACTAGAGGCCTATCCCTCTATTCTCCTCCCCAGAAAGCTAATAAAGAACATAAAAAATAGATGTTATCAGGCCATCAAGAATTAACAACATGCAGCAGATGGTAACACCTACCCTTTGCTATATATCTAATTTTAGCCCAGACTATTTACCAGCAAGTTGTGGCAAAGGTTAAGGAATCCAGCGCCGAGGAGTGGGAAGCGAGTAGAGGCAGGAGGGAGCAGAGAGCTTCTCTCTCACTTCTGGCCCTGTTTTAGGTTATCATTTTAATTAGTGGCTTTGCACACCGTGATTACTCTCAGTGAAATGAGTGAAGGTGATTATTTCAATCCCAAACTATCGACTGGTAGTTAGAAACTACAGCCCTCAAAATCTGTGACACACCCAAGAAGCTGGAGCTATATTTTGTGGCTGAAACTGAACCATGTCCCTGAGAGTGTTATCAGGGAAAATGCAATTACGTTACGCAGTGTACGTGTGGGGTGTGCCTATGGGCTTATGGATGCACGTATGTATTTTCACTCATTGCGTTTTGCCCTTACCTGGTATTTTTTCTCTGCTTTATTAGTTTTTCTTTCCTGACACTAGCAACAGTGTGATTTAGGACAGTAAATGTGCATTGATGCATGTTGGATCTGCCACTCTTGTGATGGATCATCTAGACTGAGAGCATGTCTTCACAGCAGGCTTAACTTGGGCTTCCACCCACATTTTAGTACAAATCTCTCTGTCAGCAGCACACTTAAACTTTTCACCTGGGCTTATCTGAGCTCTGAACAGATGTCTGCTGGCCCAGCGAGGGGCACAGGCTAAAGCTGAGGTGCTGCTGAAGGGCGGTCTCTGAACATCCAACTCGGCAATGCAGCCGTGCCATGCCCAGCCTGGCACAGGGAATGGCTGCAAAGTGCTGAGAGAATAAAAGACGTTGGGATTTCTTCCTCCGGGATGAAGGATGCCACCAGCAGGGTTGACAGGCCCTGCACCAGATGGGTTTGAGACCAGGTGCTCTGGTTTTTCAACTGGAGGAGAAGCTGGTGCCACTGCTGGAGGTGTCCACCCCGGAGGCTGCAGCCCCCCAGAAATTGACATTCAGCATTTAACAGCCTCGCCTCTGCCTCTGCACTCCCTCCCCACTGCTGTTCACTGAGGCCAGACCATACCAACTTTTCTATAGACTTAGGTCATGGGTGTGCACGCTCACATCCTGCAGTGCAAGACCGTTGTCTTGATGCTAACATTGTCTCAATGCTAACGTCTCAATGCTCATCTGTCCCAACCTGCAGCCTTTTATGGGCCTTTTCTTGCTCAATCCCTGCTAGGTCTTTTGGCCATAGGCTTAAATTTGCCCATGAGTCCGTACAGGGAAGATGCAGGGAGGTCTACAGATTAGAAGAGAGTTGAAAACTTCTGAAGCAGCATGTAAGCAACGAGAGGATTTTCCCCAAAGCACTGGAAGACAAAACCTTCCTTTGCTCATCCTTTGAGAGGGTCATGTATAGATTTAGTTTCCTCTTCGTTTAATTGCCATATCACAAGCTGTGTTTCCTAACGGCAAGTTCCATACACAAGATGTTTAAAATGTTTCTCTGCTGTGGATGCTTTGTGTGAACAGCACTTCAGTGGGAAACCAACTGCTCTGAGTTGCCCAAGTGAATAAAAATGGCCTGAATCCCTGGTTCTGATATACTGACTAACTACTGTGAGTTTTCTGTATTTTGTGCCTGGTGTTATTGGTGTAACTTCAAGTGCCTGAAAGTTATTGGGTTTTATATTTATTATTTAACAGACGACTTCTGGGAAGACAGCTCTGGCCTCTCTGGTTGGTTCAGCTACGTTTTTCAAGAATAAAAAGCTCACAAACCTGTTCATTTTAAAAGTTACGTTAATGGAAAAAGGGCTGTTGATTTTTTAAGGTTCAGCTTTCACATTTACAGTTGGAAAGATCATTCATAAGGAATCGTTTGAGGAGTTTTGCCTTTTCCTTTATAGACCTGCTGCAAATTTCACAGATACACGCATTAAATTTCTATGCATATTTCAGCATGAATATTTTTTGAGGGATCCAAATAACCTTTTGTGAGTAGTCAAAATCTGAAATGCTTGTCGTATTAGTTAGGAAAAGCACAATTTTTTGTCCCTGAGTGAATCTACTAGCACTGGTGATTACAAAGCATGCAAGAAGCCCCAATGATGCCAGTAATTCTTGCATAAGTGCTAACCCATATGAGCATTTAAGAAGGACAGACAATTATTAAAGTAGCATAACTTTGTGTATCCCAGGATTCCCAGGGCTTCAATATCGCTTCAGTTCATATTTGCATAGCATTGAGTAAAATCAGTTGCTGAGCAAATACTGCTGTTACAACTGAGCTTTTTTCTTTTTTTTTCCTTGTTACTTAGTTAACACAAATAGTTGAGAAAACAAAGAAAATAATAACTTTAACTTTTCTTATTCCCATGCCCTTTTAAGATCTCAAGAAGTTAATAATGTCTAATAAATTCTATAAAAAAATAGAGAACATCTGGCATTTGACTTCATAGCAAACATGGAAAACAAAAAGAAGCATTTTTGCCTTTATCCAGCTGACTGCATCATCCTTGGGCAATGAGCAATGAGCCAGGGTCTGATCTGCTTCCTCAGCTGCCTTAAACTGCAACAGCCCTTAAAAAGAGACTTTCTAGCACTAATAGTGTTGAAATTAAACTTTCACAGGATTCATTCAAGTTGAAAGTTTGAATATGTTGACGCACAAGAGGAAAATGCCCTTTCTCTAAAGGACTTTATTCTGCAGCATGCTCAGGAGCTAGCAACAGCCTTGAGTTAATTGAATGCAGTATACGAGAGAAGTATAACATAGCATCCACACAGCATCCAGATGCAATGCAATATATTCAAGTATTTGTCCATATGTAAGTAGTTAATTGACTGTGTTGCTATGAAGCACAATTCAAGGTTATTTTATTATCTTTAGCACAAAGCTGTTCAATTACAAAATCATACAGGTTGCAAAATACATTTAAGGGCAAGGTAGGCTTAACTACAGCATTGCAAATGACAATGAATTTTGCTTGTTTCTGTCTTACTGTACCCTTCATAGCTCAGGGACAGCATCTGGTGCTTAGTGAAATCCTCGTTCTATTTAGTTTTTCTGCTAGGAGGAAAGATGGTAAAAGAAGTTGTGTGTAGTTTCCAAGGGCATGCATTCATGCTAAAAATGGTTCACATTTAGAGTCCTGATTCCTGACTGGTCCCAACGGTTCATGTATTATGATTTAAGCCTCTCAAAAATACGGAGATGTTAAAAAAAGCATACAAAAAATCCTATCCAGGGGTTAGTTTCTTTGTCCTCTCTTTCTAAACTTTTTAAACACCTTTTCTCCATGACCATGAAGCCTAGAAACTTCTATAAAAGCTGAGATTCTCCTGGAAAACATTACTCAAAAGGCTGGGGAAGTGCTGAAATTTCAAGACTTTTAATGAAATTGTGAGAGCTAGATTCTCCTTTTTCTTCTACCCAAGCATCCATCTAGACTGTGTGAGGCTGATGTGAAGATGAATGTGAAAGTAACACTCCATCTTACGTTCCCTTTCTTTAGGACAAATACATGAAACCAGAGAGGTCTTGCTGGGCTAGAACATTTTGCATTTTTGGACTGGATTTCCTATTTTTTCTCCTGTCAGCCATCAGCGCAGCTGCAGCCAGTGCTGCACTGGATGAGGAGCAACCTGGGGCAGCAGGCGGAGGGCAGACAGGACCACAGGGTGTGTGGATACTCCACCAACCTACGTCACTCTTGGGGTACAATGATGGGGAGGGGGTAAAAGGGTCAAAGGGAAGGGTTTTGTATGTTTAGGAAAAAGCTAAACCTCATTAAAGGCATACAGCATTTCTACTGGCCAAGCGAATGGCACAAGCTTTCTCTACACCCATTCCTGTGCAAGCACAGATACACTTCAAAATGTATAGTTTGCGTGTGTGTGTGTAGCTGCGGGAAATGACATAATGTAATATTTATAACTGTAGCTATAACGTAAAATGAGGAAGTGTCTACAAATGCTGTTATACAGTATTTGGCATCTTAATTCCTTGCTATTTAAGGCAGACAAAAATGTTTGTGAAACATTTAAAAAAGCTGTTATTTTTAACAAGTGACAGGCTGATCTAGAACATAACGGACAGGAGCTTTTAAGCAAATTAAATAGCATTATGTTCTTAGGATGAGTATTACATAGGAAAAACTTCTCAGGAATGAGTATTTGAGGGCTAAAAATGGGATTCCATTGGGGAAGTAAAATGATTATAAATTATGAGTGGCCTTGGGAAAGGAATTTCCATGCAAAAGTGTTACCTTATCTATCTTATCTATACATTAGATGTAGTTTGTCTGTATCTAGGAGAAAGAAAGCACACCCTCTACATCTTCAGTTAGTGTCTGTATCAGCTAATCTCCCTGAGAGTGCCAGTGTCATGGTTTTCTCTAATACACTAAAAAAGAAAATGGATTGGATATTACTGTATATGTTCTTGGATTTTTTCTTTGAATTTGATAGAAAGTTATAAGAGTTTTCATATTATTGTTGAGACCCTAAAGCACTGCACAGAAGCTAAGAAATACATCATACCTAATAAGAGAGGAAATAGAGGAGTTGAAATGGAATGATGAAAGAAGAAAAACATTGATGCCTGCATGATGCTGGAAAATGACTGTTATGTTTTGTTACAGAAATTAAAATAACTTCAGCAAGGATTTATTATTGAAGAAAAGTAGATGTGGGACTAAAACCCAGAAAAAAAGCAAAACCAAAACACTGCAAACAAAAAGCCTTTGGCAGAGAGAAGACACCCATCAAGACACAAACTGAGTTTTTAAAGTATTTCTAATTAAAATGTTTCATTTAACATGAACAATAATATAACAGAAGTATGTTTGAAATTCAAAGCAGGTTTATTACCTATTGCAGAGCTTCTAGATGCTAGTTAAGGAGTTATGATTTATAATATCCAAAATTAACCCAGCTATAATGATGTCTATCTGTTAATAGTTTTGCTAATGCATCTGCCATTTTGGTACCTAAGCACCATTTGCTCTTTTTATTTGGGGTAAAAAAAACAACAACCAAGAACCTGTGGAGACTTCACATTTTTTAAGGGTGTTCCAGCCCGAACTGTTTTGATGCAGCCACCTACAGTAATTGCCCAGCTTGGCTATTCATTAACCATTTGTTGAATTTTGTTTCCATGACAACTTCCTATATTATAATATCCTATAAACTCAGTAGAATTCAGCCATCAACTTAAAACACCTAAATGTTTCTCTGAGTTGCATCTCTTGTTTCCTTGGCAACTTCCTCTCAAGTCACCCTAGGATATTTCAAGGCACCCAAGACAAATTCCATCGCATTGATCTTTTTAATGAATTTACACTGACCTGCAGTATACACATTGTACCAAACTTAAAATATTAGATGACAGAATCTTTATTGATTTCATTCAAATGCTGCTTCTCAGCTGAAATCCAATTACTTTGCCCCAGTGCGTACATTTTCCCCATTAAGGCTGCAAAAACAATGCTGTAAGGTGCCATCTATACGTATGCAGACCAATCTGAAGATTAAAAACAACTTTGCATACTAAATGCAATATTTCTGACAGAAACAAGGACACATTTTTTGCTGCTCCAGAGTAATGTATGATTATTAAGATAAATTCTAATGAGAAAAGGTAAATGTGGAAGACACCACAAGAAGCATTGACACTTGCATTCTTTCTGGTACACTGCAAATGCAGTAGTTAAAAAACTCGTAACACAAGAAAAACATCCCAGATGTTAAATCCCTCCCACCACCAAAATAAAAAAATAATAAAAAAGGAAAAAGATGTAACGCTGATTCCATGCTCATCACAAAATATGGCAAAAGTTGGTGACTGATTAGGTCTGCCCTAATTCTGCACATGCTCTAAGTTGTGCTGTCTTGGAGAAGTGTAAGATGCTGAAACAAACCATCTAAATCTTGTATCTTTGTTGCAGTCTCTTCCTCCAAGGTCCCTTAAGAAAATAGTGGCCATTTCTGAGCCAAGATTTAGTCTCTACTGTGGGTAAAGACCATTTTCATCTCCCACTTTTCTCCTTTCGCATAGACTGGTTCCACAGCGTAAAGAAGAGGTGGGACCTGGATCTGTGATATTTGAGTGGAAAAGTGGAAAGCAGATCAGACCCTGAAAATTACTCTCTTTTAAGAAAGGGCTAAAAATCTAAGATCCATGCACTTGAGTCTTATACCCATCTGCTTTATTTAATCCTAGCATACTCAGTTTTCCCAGTGTAAATCTATATCTTATTATTTCCAAAACTGTCCTACCCTCTTACATTGGCATCTGTACTTTGCTGACCTCAACCCTGGTTTAGCATCTTCCTGGTTTTCTCATGGCTTCCTTTTATCTGGTTTATTGAGTATGCTTCACTCTAAAATAAAACTAAAACCAAACCCAGACAACACAATGAGTGCACAGGCTGATTTAGCCTTTGTGCAGATGAATATGGGAATATATTTACAAAACCATTAAACCTTTAGCACCTGCAGCGTCCTTTGCTGACATGTTTTTCAGATCTCTCCTGCAAGGGTAATTTGCTGCTTTCAGAGATGTTCTGGAAGCTTTTGCATCTCAGCTTTGTCAATAGTTTGAATGTCTCCAGTTAGCTGTTTTTCAGAGGAAGAGAGATCTGAAGTCGAGAGAGTGCTCTGCAGCTCCTGGGCTCGCTGCTTTGCCAGTCTTTAGCAGCATCTGCCTTTGGAGCCAGAAGAAAATTTATGTTCATGCTTCTATCCACAGAGGCTCAAGGTTTAGGAACAGGTGTTGACTCTGGTAGGATATTTCAATCTCCTCCTTCTTAAAATTTCTTCCAAAGGGTGAAATAACCTTTCTTACATGCCAAGAACAACTTCCTCTTCTCATTATGTGTGACTGAGATGAGCTGGCTCAAGCAAGAGCAATTTTCTGAGTATGTGTCAATCTGAGGTTTTAATCTGAACCAGTCAGTCTTACCCAGGAAAGATGTCTGGGGTAGTCTCTTTTGGTGAATATCCTTTAAATCTAGCTCCAGTCTGGTGCACAGGAGATGAGAAGGAAGGGAAGAAGCAGTGGAAGAGGAAAAGGACCATATTTTTACTGCTGTGGGAACTGGCTGTCACGGTGTCAAGAAATACCAATATTTGTGTAAAGGAAATAGAATTGCTGCTGACAAAGAGATGAATGAAGGATGTTTTAAGAGAGAGAAGAGTGATTTTACTGGTTTGAAGTTAGGCTTGGTGCTGAGGAGCAACCTGAGAGGAAATTAACTACTTTAAGCTTTTGAAAAGCCTATCAAACAAACAGACCTTAAAAGAGCCTTGAATCACAGTAATGCTAATTGACAGATGTGCAACACTTGAAAAAAAGATTTGAGACGCACAGTTATATATAAAAACTAAGTAACAATGGCTTTGTAAGAGGTAACTGGAGATGATTAATTCATACCCTTAAAAAAAGAATTAGTGAGCTGTTTGTCTAAGCTGGAATGATCATTCCTCTACCTTGTTTCTGCTGCTTTCTTACTTTCGCCTGGCAGGAAATGATCCTTTGAAGACATAACGACTTGTCTAATTTTCTGCATGTTAGAAGTCTCATTAAGTATAATAAATTATTAATGCCAAAGAGATTATGGTGGAGAGCATTTGTTGGATCAGAGCTACAAGTGTTAAGCCCTTCTGGAAAAAGCTGTGGCTTGTCTATGTCTGTACAGTACCAGTTTACTGGGACCCCAAGCTTGATAGCCTGATATCTTTGGGTAGGATAAATAATAACATGTATAAGGACCAGGTTATATGATGAATGTGTAATTTCAGGCAAACTTAAAATGTTGGGCAAGTCGAATGCTATTAAACTGCCTTGTCTCTTGAGCTAAATTATATCTTTTTTTAAAAGAATTGCACATGCTCTTTCCAAATCTCAAACACATTTCACAGTGTTTGGTAGATGACTTGCACTGCCAAGACTTGCTGTTATGCAGAATGCACTTTAATTAGGATTTTAATGGATTTCTTATGTCACCATTCAGGGTTATACGATGCTGTTTTCTCTGGTGTTTTAGCCTAGTGGTAAAATATTAATATTAAAGTTTTAGTAGAAACTGTTCTTTGAAAATATTTTTTTATTCTTGCTTTTCTCAGACTAATTGTTCTCTGATGCACAGATATTTCAACTGTATTTAGATGGGTGTATCAATACATGATAGACTGTGATTGCTGGAGGGGATTTGAAGGACTAAATTCAGGAAAGTCTTTTAAATTATTTCAGTTGGCTTTGGATCATGCTGGAGCAAATATTTTAAGATACTTCTCTTCAGTTCCATATTGACACTAGTCTTACAGCAGGTTCTTAGTAAGCTAAGGTATTTTCACTGTCAAAGTATATGATGCCAAGATGTATGACTAGAAAGAAAATTTCCTGAATGTGATCATCCATTTGTTTTAGTCATAGTGTAGCTCTGAGCAAGCAATACAAATGTATATGTGTTTAAAATAAAGGGTGTTTGTTGTACATATGGAATCATTTTTTTGAGATAATATCTTATGACACCACTACTTTCAAATCATTGACAGAACTGTGGATATTTTTGAAGAGAAAGAACAATAGCAACAGCAGCTTTATTCACTCTAGAGACAGCTAAAAATCCCGTAAGGTCAGAGAGAGGATGCTGATCTGTGCTTGTACTTTTGGTGTAAAGAAGTGTAAAATATATGGCCTTTGTTTGTTCCATTTAGTTTCATTCCTGACTGAAATTCAGGGGGATTGCCAGAAACAGCAAAATGCTGCATGACACGGTGGTACCTCTTTTGCAGCTGGGCATGTGCCAATGGCCTGAGGGTTGCATCTGCTTTGCATATGAATTTGCACAGTATATTCATCAGAGCCTAATGTGCAGGGTTAGCCTTTATATATTTGTATGAATTATAAAGCAACTGCATAAAATATGTTTCAAAGGCTGCAGGGGAAAAGGGTATAAAAAGGAAAACTGACACTTCTTGTGTCCATCCCTCTCTTCATGCATTATTTAACATGCCTTCCACTGCCAATATCCATCAGGCTGAAATTCTTCAGGAAAAAAAAGCTAAAGCTTTGTTTGGAAGACAAAGAACCTCACAAGTCAGATGATATTTGTCCTGAAGCTGAATGTTCACCCTCCTAGGTGGAAAGCAACATCAGAATAAACCAAGAACATTTTGGTGCCAGCAGCACCCTCAAGTATATGAAGGAGTGCTTGGAATCTCTTCCAAAACTGCCCAGCTAGGGAAGTGCACCATTCACCCTCATTCCTTATTTACTTCTGATTTCCATAGGTGAAGTCTTAAAGCAGTGAAGACTTTGGGGTGCAGTTTTCAAATGATGATTGGCCTCAGAAGGCCCAAGTTTTGGCTTCTCTCATGCCTGCAAAACCAGAAGGGCTTTCCACCAAGAAGCTCCTGGTGGCTGAGGATTCTCCTCCTTCTCTACCCCTTACTTTGGAGAGGGACGATATGAGAAGGTATGTTGAGGAAGAAGTGGCTATGACCATTTCAAGTGGTGTTCTGGTCACCTGGGGCTTCTGCAAAGATTTATTTAGAGCACTTCCTTCTCCCCCATAGCATCTCTTGTTGTGCTCAGGATGGACACTAGGGATACCTCAGGGAAAGTCCATTCTCTGACCAGGAAGCTCAACAACATCAAGTTACTTTAGAGAATTTCACTTCAGAGACAGAAAATGTAGACATTTGCCTTTTGTATGGTTTTGTTTGTTTTTGGTTTGGTTTTGTTTTGTTTTATTTCTCTTTATTTCTCTTAAATGAAAACTTAAATCTGCCTCAGCTGGTGAGGTGATCATAGACTGAACCATGGGAAACAAATGAAGTATTTTCTAATAGCACATTTTAAGGCCAGCAACCAGACAGACCAAGGGCTGTGCAGTCTAACAACACGTTAACAGAGAGGGACTGAATCTTTCATTGCACTGGTACAGTTGAGGTCAGCAGAAAGCAGTGCAGTGTCCTCACATACAATCTCTTTTGTTAAGAAATTGTAACAAAAGTAAGGTTCCAGTGTCAGATTCTGTGCTTGTGTCTGTGTTAGAGCCCCCGTTATCTCTGTCACGTGTCACGGATGCCTGTTGGGTGTGTGGATGCTCACGCTTGGTTGTAAATCAGACCTCAGCCCCAGGTGAGACCTCAGCTTGAGACCAGCACCCCTACCATGGCCCACCATGCTCGTGAGGCCTGAAGAAACGGATAGATATATTAATTACAGCAGAGTCGTGCTGTCATTAAGGCTGCACATGGTATTCATTTGGAGAGGTCTATTTGTGTCTATTATAATCTTGTCAAATATTTGCCTTTCACTTTGAAATAGTGCATGCCTGTTGTCAGTCAAGGTCACTTTTTTTTGTCAGGACATTCGAGCTGTAGCAGATCTTTTCTCTGAAGAAAATGACACCGCCCTAAACCACCCATATTATTGCAGTGCTAAAAGTAAAGCCTTAGCAATTTAAACAGGAAAGTGCCTCATGATTTGGAACAGGCACTGTAAATCTGATGGGAACCAAGAGGCTTGGATTACAGGTGTGTGACACAATAGCTTGCTGAAAATCCATTTTGATTTGTCTACTTGTAAGGGTTTTACATCACACTTTCAATGCAGATACTCTTTTTTTAGAAGACAGAAAATCTCTTTATCTTTTAAACCAGTGATGTACCAATATTGAATGAATGTCAGCTCTATTTATGTTTGACTGAAGTGCTTTTGTCATGGTCTGATCAATCCTTCCTGAAGCTCACAGGAGCTTTCCAGCTGGCTTTGCTGAACTTTGCACTGTCTTCAGTGTATGAGTGTAGTTTGTAAGGGAAGGCTCCAGAAGGCTTTGCTTACCTTAGATATTATTCCCCTGTTAGATACCCAAGAGTTATTAATCCACGTGACTGTCATGTCATTTTTTTCAAATCCTTGCAAAGATTATTATTTATTATAGGTATGGTAATAGGACAATTTTTTATAATACAACTAACAAAACTGTTTAAATTGAGTGCTTTATTTTTGCAAATACTCCTGACAGATATTGCTGTGCTTGCTATACTTTTTATTACACAAGTTAACAGCATGTAAAATGATGGAGAGTATAGTCTAGTGACTCCAAATGAATATTTGCTCAGTCAGGGACTGTAGTCAATGTAAAACCGAGAGGTATTTATCCTGAAAAGTTACAACTAACTTCTGTTTTTTATCTGTTTCTATTCCATGATTATATTTGAAAATTTTCTATCGGCTATGGAAAAATTATAACTATATAGTCATGAAAATCTGTTGTAATAGGTGGTAGCCTGCAGTGCTGCATCTACCTTCTCATGTGCCTAACAGCTCCATGTTTAACTCACAGCAGTATTTTTTCATTTGTCTGTCTGAGGCAGATGATAGAATCACAGAATCATTTAGGTTGGAAAGGACCTTTAAGATCATCAAGTCCAACTGTTAACCTAGCACTGCCAAGTCCACCACTAAACCATGTCCCTAAGCACCACATCTACAAGCCTTTTAAATACCTCCAGTGATGGATGGCGACTCAACCACTTCCCTGAGCAGCCTGTTCCAATGCTTGACAACCCCTTCAGTGAAGAAATTTTTCCGAATATCCAATCTAAACCTCCCCTGGCACAACTTGAGGCCACTTCCTCTTGTCCTATCGCTTGTTACTTGGGAGAAGAGACCAACACCCACCTCGCTACAACCTCCTTTCAAGTAGTTGTAGAGAGCAATAAGGTCTCCCCTCAGCCTCCTTTTCTCCAGGCTAAACAAACCCAGTTCCCTCAGCCCCTCCTTAGAAGACTTGTGCTCCAGACCCTTCACCAGCTTCATTGCTCCTCTCTGGACACGCTCCAGCACCTCCATGTCTTTCTTGTAGTGAGGGGCCCAAAACTGAACACCGTATTCGAGGTGCAGCCTCACCAGTGCCGAGTACATGGGGATAATCACTTCCCTAGTCCTGCTGGCCACACTATTTCTGATACAAGCCAGGATGCTATTGGCCTTCTTGGCCACCTGGGCACACTGCTGGCTCATATTCAGCTGGCTGTCGACCAACACCCCCAGGTTCTTTTCCACCAGACAGCTTTCCAGGCACTCTTCCCCAGGCCTGTAGCGTTGCATGGGGTTGTTGTGACCCAAGTGCAGCACCTGGCACTTGGCCTTCTTGAATCTCAGACACTTGGCCTTGGCCCATTGATCCAGCCTGTCCAGATCCCTCTGTAGAGCTCTTCTATCCTCACACAGATCAACACTCCCACCCAACTTGGTGTCATCTGAAAACTTACTGAGGGTGCACTCGATCCCTTTGTCCAGATCATTGATAAAGATATTAAACAGAACTGGCCCCAACACAGAGCCCTGGGGAACACCACTTGTGACTGGCCGCCAACTGGATTTAACTCCATTCACCACAACTCTTTGGGACTGACCATCCAGACAGTGTTTTACCCAGTGAAGAGTACACCTGTCCAAGCCATGAGCAGCCAGTTTCTCCAGGAGAATGCTGTGGGAAACGGTGTCAAAGGCTTTACTAAAGTCTAGGTAGACAACATCCACAGCCTTCCCCTCATCCATTAGGCGGGTCACCTTGTCATAGAAGGAGATTAGGTTAGTCAAGCAGGACCTGCCTTTCATAAACCCATGCTGGCTGGGCCTGATCACCTGGCTGTCCTGTATGTGCTGTGTGATGGCACTCAAGAAGATCTCCTCCATAACCTTCCCCAGCACTGAGGTCAGACTGACAGGCCTGTAGTTCCCCAGATCCTCCTTCCGGCCCTTCTTGTAGATGGGCGTCACATTTGCTAACCTCCGGTCAACTGGGACCTCCCCGGTTAGCCAGGACTGCTGATAAAGGATGGAAAGTGGCTTGGTGAGCACTTCCGCCAGCTCCCTCAGTACCCTTGGGTGGATCCCATCCAGACCCATAGACTTGTGTGCATCTAAGTAAAGTAGCAGGTCACTAACCATTTCCCCTTGGATTATGGGGGCTTCATTCTGCTCCCCGTCCCTGCCTTCCAGCTCAGGGGGCTGGGTACCTGGAGAACAACTGGTCTTACTAGTAAAGACTGAGGCAAAGAAGGCATTAAGTACCTCAGCCTTTTCCTCATCCTTTGTCACTATGTTTCCCTGTGCATCCAATAAAGGATGGAGATTCTCCCTAGCCCTCCTTTTGTTGTTAACGTATTTATGGAAACATTTTTATTGTCTTTTACAGCAGTAGCAAGATTAAGTTCTAGCTGGACTTTGGCCCTTCTAATTTTCTCCCTGCATAACCTCATGACATCCTTGTAGTCCTCCTGAGTTGCCTGCCCCTTCTTCCAAAGGTCATAAACTCTCCTTTTTTTCCTGACTTCCAGCCAAAGCTCTCTTTGCTTCCAGCCTGACTTCCTGACTTCTCCTGACTTCCAGCCAGGCCAGTCTTCTTCCCCGTGGGCTTGTCTTTCGGCACATGGGAACGGGCTGCTCCTGTGCCTTCAAGATTTCCTTCTTGAAGAATGTCCAGCCTTCCTGGACTCCTTTGCCCTTCAGGACTGCCTCCCAAGGGACTCTGTCAACCAGTCTCCTAAACAGCCCTAAGTTTGCCCTCCGGAAGTCCAAGGTGGCAGTTCGGCTGACCCCTCTCCTTACTTCTCCAAGAACTGAAAATTCTTATCATTTTGTGATTGCTATGCCCAAAGCAGCCTCCAACCATCACATCACCCACAAGTCCTTCTCTGTTCACAAACAACAGGTCCAGCGGGGCACCTTCCCTCGTTGGCTCACTCACCAGCTGTGTCAGGAAGTTATCTTCCACACGCTCCAGAATGTGTGTGTAATCCAGATGTGGATGTGTAGCTAATATCACTGAAATACATGAATACATTTCCATAATTAGTGTCTTGTGAGGGTAGATTTGGATTGAATGGGGGATTCAAGTCTTAAGTGTCTTGCAATTTGCAATATATTGATTAATACTATCCTCTCAACAAGAACTTAGTTTAACAGCTACCTGTTTCCAAAAAATCCAGAAATCCACAACTGGAGTATCCTAGTGTTTAAATCTGTGTAAAAGAATATTATTGAAGCAGTGGTTGGTAAACATTTGGAAATAATTTTGAATACTTTTATGCAGGATGTATTCAGTAATTAGAATTGGCCCTCCAGGTAACCTTTCATACAGTAGTAATATTATTTCAAAGTGGAAAAGCTGAATTATTAAATGACTTAAGGGCACAATATTTATCAGATGTAATCAAACAGAGTTTGGGAATGACGAACAACCAAGACTTGCTTTTCTGTATAACTGCTTCCTGCCGTAATCACACGAGCTTCTAAAACGGAAATCTGAGTACGTGTGCTGGGCAGGGGAAGGTTTGCTTCCATTGGTCCTCCTTAATTAAATTCTCCATGTATGCTACACTGAAACCGTAGTCACCCAGAAGGAGCAAACCTAGACAAAAGGAAAGTGAGAACACTGGGGAATTTAATATTACTCCTGTTTCTATTGGGCTTGCCTTTGCACAGTGTGCTTGGAGCCCCATCTTATCTATTTCTTAGGGAGAATCCAGCAGCAATTATCAGAGGATTGTCACTTCTGAAAGAGGTATGCAGGAGGAAGAAAAATGAATGCTAGTAGCCAGAGCTTGTTTGTTTTTTTGCTGTGGTAATGTCAGTCAAATGTTGGTAGCCTGTTACTCCGTAATGAAGCAGTTGCCTAGCTTTCTCACCATTGCTTTTGCTATGTATCTCTGTGTCTTGGTTTGCTTTTGGATGGAAGATTTTTCTCACCTGTTATTTCATGAGGTGAGAAGAAAGTCAGAAGAAAATAATTGCAGAGGTAGTGCCCTGCTGGGCAATTTCCAGTTGATTTATTGATCAGGCTTGTGAGGGCTATACTGGACCAGAAGTCCTTTGATGCCCAAGTTTGCTGCCAGAGGACAGTGTCTGGAACAACTTCTGTCTGCAACAGAAGACAACATTACTCGCTTCTTTTAACAAGGTGCCTGCAATTCAAAGGGTCTGTGAAAGGCATGTCTACAAAGTTTATCCATGTCCTTGGACCAGCATTATTTGGTCTAAGGTGACTGAGTATGAATGACCAAAATTTCAGGAGCAGAAATGTTAAGCACTTGCCTTCTTCTGTTTTGTTAAAAGCACACCAGAAAGAGGGCTGAAAACAAAATTGTAGAATTTAGTTTCAAAATTCTTTCCTATCTAAGTAGGATAAAGAAGCAACTGCGTGGTGTGTACAAAGTCTGCAGTAATTGGCTTAAACCTGTGATTCGCCTTAAGCAGTGACTGAGTCCTCCCTTTTGGGGACTGCAGAGCAGTGATAGCCTTCCCCTTGCAGACAGCTGGCCTCCCGCACTTTATCTGTTTGTCAGGAGAAAAAGAAAAGGAGAAAGAATTGCAAGGGGAAAATAATATTTCTCAGATATAGAGATTTCTGTGTCCTTTCATGCCCCGAACTTTGTTTATCTTTATTGCTACACCATCTGTGGTCCTGTTGCTAACTACTGCCCATCAAAGTTCCTGCATGGTCACAGCTCTCTCGGACTGTCTGTCACCTCACCCTGGGAAATGCCTTCTCCTGTTCTGCTATCAGCCAACTCTGAACTGTTATTGAAAATAATTCGTCAGCAATTTGTGCTTTTTCCAGAAGTTCACAAGACAAATATTGGTGTCTTTCTGCACATTTCGCAATTTGCACAGAAAACCACAGTTTTATGTCTTTGTATCAGCAGATCAGGAATCAAGGACATAGGCAGCTTTTGAGAAGTGTCTCAGGTAGTGTGGTAAGAGTGCGATGGAAAAGATCCTTTGCCCCAGCCACAAAGCTCCTCCTGGTATTGTTACAGAGAAGATTAAACTAAACAGAAAACATTGCCCAAACTTTGAATCTGCTTGGGTGTTAGCCTTACACATGATGGTGACATTGCTGGGGTTGTAGAGGTAGGAAAAAAAGAGAAACAGCACAGGAAGCTCCAGTCAGACCCTTCACAAACATTGATACAGCCCTGGCACAAATGTACAGAGAGGGCATACTTTTTGTTCAGACAGAGCTTGAAAGAGACTAGGAGCTCGAGGAGAAAAACTCTCCTGTCTGATTCTTCTTGCAGCTCAGGAACCAGGCTTTGTCCTCCTATCACAGAGAAACTGCTCTGCGTCGGCGAGACTGAACCCCATCCTAAGCTTCTTCTGGTGAAAAGGAAAGGTTGTTGAACAGCTGCTTGGATTTAAGTGGACAATATTACCCTTTTGCATGTATACTTCTAAATACGTACATGCAATTTCACTTTTTTGGGGGTACATATTTTAGAGCGATGCCAAAAGAGTCAGCCTCTGGCACTATGTGAATGCAATGGCAGAGAACTAAAGCCTATCTCCTAGTGTCGGGCAGGACTGCTATTAGCTAAAACCACCCCTGGCACTGTCCTGCATCTCTCTGCCTCATTGCTGAGTCTCAGCTCTGAACTTTGCCTTGACCCTTCCTATCTGATCCTCTCTTCACACAGAAAAAGTACATACCCAGTTTTTCTTAGGAACATATCAGGAACGTACTATTTTCAATTAAAACATTATGGCCCCCACCCCTTATATAAGACTTCTTTTTTTGGCTTGCATATGATCAGCCAGTGGAACTTCATCCATAAGAAAAATAATAAATCTGCCAGTAAAGCTCATTGGTTTAATTTATTCTGATTAAATACAAGGATTGTTCACTTCCCTGTTTCATCAAGGATTATAATCAAGATTTTAAATGTGGCCAGAAGGGACATTTCAGCTAGTGATTCAGTCTGTAAGACAGGAAGCAGGTTTTATATAGGAAAACATAGTTAAATATGCAAGCACAGTATGCCTGTGTGTGAATTTGAAATACAGTTGAATAAGGATCTCGACATTTAACATGAAAAGTTTCTAGGAGGGATTCATTTGGGGATGGGGGTCGAACACCATTATTTTTCCTCTCATTAGTACTGAGTTTAACATATAACCTTTTAATAGGAATATGAGGAAAATAAATAGTTAATTCTTTGTGATCCAGAACTAACTGGACAGAGAGCTGGGTTTTAGGTAAGCCTTTTTTTGTGTATTTCTTGAACGACCTAAAACATTTCCAAAAGCAAATTAATGCTTTGAGGGATGTTTCACATAGCAGATCAACTAGCAAACAATTGTCCCTCCTAAAATTACTGCTTAGAGTGCCCGTGACTCAGCATGTGTTTTCTAGCAGTGACTTGTGAGAGAAATGATCTATTGGCGGCTTAGACTAGCATCCTTCTTCCTCACTCTGTCCTTATCCATTCCCTGAACATGTGGGTTGCATTCACTCATGGTTTTGTCCTATCTGCCTTTTTTGTCTCTTCCTCTTTTCCATAAAACTTTCCCAAAGTAATTTCTAATCCCCACCTCCCCTGTGGGTGGAAGCTATCAGTGAGGCAGCTGTATGCCAAGGACTGGTGTTTTACCAATTGCTTGTACATTTCTGTAGAATAACAGAGGAAACACAGGAATTGCCAGAATGAATCAGCCCCATGATTTCTCTAATTCACGATCCTCTGATCTCAGATATGTATTCCTCTGAACCATATAAATTCTCTGTACTAGTTTCTTGTTTTCTTCTCCTTTTTAGAGGTCGATTTTGCGTAGTCTGTGGAAGTATGGAAACAAAGATAGTAGCAGAATACATTAGGATTTCAGTTGAAGGAGAAACATATTTCTGGGCTGTTCCATCTTCATAAATAAATGCATGAAAAGGGATATCTGCTGAAGCCTGAACTGTATAATGAATAGTGCACAACACTCCTTCCACTTATAAAGCTAGTTTGGGCACTTACCACCAGTGAGTGTATAAGCACAAGGTCATTCAGAAAACACAAAGCAAAAGAAGCACAGAAAGCAACATTACTATGGGATTTGAGGCAAACACTTTGACCTGTAAAACTCAAAGCATGTTTCCAATGTTGAAAATCAGATTTAACCATATTTAAATAAGAGGAAAATATGGTAGAGAAAAATTTAATTACTTGTTGAATGTCACTTAAGAGGACTTAAGACTTAAAATGAGCAAAATCTGAAGAAAATACCCATATGGAAAGAAGTGATATATTACATTTATTATCAAATGGAGCACATTAAACATCATTTGTGTTGTAGAGGAGACCTGGCAGACCAAAATCCATGAAAATAACAGTTTTGCTGGAAAATGCATTTGTGAAAAGTAAAATTTGGAGGGACTAACTTAAACCCCTGTTTCATCAATGCTGAAATTTTTGTTCTAAACTCAACTGATGTCCCCAGATACCTACTAACTTGGTGATTAGGCTACCTGGGAATGGGACTTCAGGTGCAAATCCCTCTGCTGGCTGCTTTGGGGTGGGGGCTTCAGCCCAAGTGTGTCACAGTCCGAGGAAACCATTTTCCATGGAGATCTGGGACAGGAATGAAGTGGCCACTGCTGCAGAGATGACTTCTGGGCAGACAAGAGCAGTATGATTGCACTGGGTCCCTGTCTCACCAGACTCCTGTGCCCCGCAGCAGCATGTGGGGTGGCCTGCCATAGGGTTCAGGGACATGCTGCCCATCCTTCCGTGTGACCAGCTGTACTATATGATTCTGCTTGGACTACACAACTTCAGTAGCAGGTCCTGTATCAGCCATCTGCCCCAGGCCCTCAGGACTGGGAAACGTGGTTGCATTACTGTAGGCTTTTTATCACGTGGAGCCAGGTGGCATACCTTCTACTGCCATTAAAATGCAATTCTCTTCAATGAATCCTTGCATGCATGCAGGGGCTGCCACACTAGATCATTTGGAAGTCCTGCCACCATCTGGGATTTATGTTGAGTGTTATTCAAATGATACATGGTGGAGCCTCAGGAAAATAATGGTAGTGAAGAGAATGTACATTGAATGCATTCATCGACCCTATTCCATCTGAAGAAATGCAGTCATTCCCAGACACAAGTTTTCTATTACTTAGGAGGAAAAAGATAATCCATTAGACTCTTTTGATTATCGATTTTTTAAAACAATGATTGATAAAAAGGAATTGTGTGCATTAAAGTTCATTTTACAAGAAAGAGAGAAAGTGTCATTAATGTATTGGTGGATTATTTTCAGGTTTGGGCCCATGTGTCTGACTGATTAAAGAAAGCTTGAGTTTTTCAGGCAGTCTCACATGTGATGAGGCGGTCGTTATGGCAACAATACATTTTTTATGAGTTATAATAATGACAGAGCAACATCTTTTAAATTATTAGGATTTAAAGTTACAGCTGCTTTGTTTTGTCTTCCATACACTCCTTGAAAATAGTGAAATATTTTCATGAGTATGTGGTACCATGTGTATGCTTTTCTTCAGTATGTAAAAAAAAAGGAGCTTTAAGAAGGGGCATACATTAAGCCCATAACCACTTTCTTTGTGCCTCATGAATATTCCTTTTTCCATCCCCTCTGTGATTACTTTTTACGATTTTTTTAATCAGATATGTTTCTCAGTTGCAGTGTGATAATCATAAGCGTAGCCAAAGTGCTGGAAGTATTGCTAGGTGTTCCCAAAATTAATATTGCTGCTACAGTAACTTTCAGTTATGCTTGAAGGTAGTAGTTTTTGGGATGCTTCTGGGAAGTTCAGGAAGCAATGCACTTCAGTGACCCTCGTGACTCTCCTAGATGTCTCTGCTGGAAGGATTTGATCCAAGATGTATTTCTCACTGCAGTCTCCCAGGATATGGTCCTACTCTGACCATGACCACTGCTCTCACCAGAAGTCCTGATGATACTGCAGGAATGCAAAGACAGACTTTTTTCCAAGAGAGGAAGGATTTTTGTCTTCTTCAACGGAGAGAGAACAGGAGTTACATTCACACATAATTTGTATTTGTCACTACTCATGTATTAAGTAGAAATATCAAGATATTTCAGTCTTTAGGCTTCTTCTAGGCCCGGTTGTCCTCAGCACATCCAAGTCATCCACTTGAACAGGCCATCGCACTGTTATTGACCAGGACAATTTTATTCCTTTGAGTGAGCTAGACTGTGCTAAAGAGAAATCACGAGTAGTAGCTTCACATAAACTAACCATGGTTAGGATACTTCTGGAGTCTATTTTTGAGACTTTATTGTTTATTCTGGAGTGTACTCCATTCACACGCAGCAGCATGTGTGTTTTCTCTGCACTGAATGCAGGGCTCCTCTCCTTGCAGCCTGAGGAACAGATGTTTCAGCTCAGTACTTCTCCTTTCTACTGATGTTCTTAATACCAGAAAAAGGGTTTGTGGAGGAATAACAGAAACTTGAGTTATCTGTAGAACTGTGTAGAAAAAACAGAAATGGGATCCAGGAAGAATGTATTTATCCCTCACTGCTAAGGAAGCCACACACTTAAATTATTAAAAAATACAGTGCATGGTTTGCTTTCTGCACATCTTGTGTGTCTAAGAAAATATTTTGCTTGTTCCTGAAGGTGTTTGAATAATATTTGGTCCTCTATAACTGTCGAGCTTCTGCACCTTCTTGCTGAGGTCTGCCTTAGGCCATTTGCTGACAAACGTCCATGTATCATTGCTTCTAAACACCTAAGAGACCATTTAAAATATGAAAAATGCCCTTGCCAATCTGTCCTTTGAATACCTTTCAATGAAAAAAAAAGGCATTTTCATGTAGAATTTGATGATAAGTAGATTGTGCTTTGTCCAGCACTGATAATTAGCTTTTCTTTTTTTTTTTTCCATTTAAAAGTGAGGTCGTCCTCAGTATTCACAGTCCTCTTGGCGTCTAAAGGAAAGCATTACTCTTAAATTGAATGAGAGGTGTCTGAAAAAGATTACTTTTACAACTCAAGACCAATCATCATATGAGTGAAAAAACGTCCATGACATTTTTATTATGGGAGCTTTTTCTTTCCTTGTACTTTCAAACAGCTACTCCATCAGCACATACACTGCTTGAAAACAACCATTTTCTCATTGGCTTCAAGGGACTGTCTGTCTGACTGAAAAATGTCAGGAAAGACTTTTCTTTATATGTAGTCTGGGGGTGGAACAAAATATGTCTTTACCTAGATAGCTCTGGTTTTAGATTAATTCTCAGAACTGAGCCAATAAGTATTGTTCTAGCATGCCTGAATATTTAATTTGGTAGACATATGAATGTCATAATATACACACATGCAACATGATCAGTTTGGGATTTTTTTCTCCTTCCCAGACTTTTTTGAAGGAGTAGGACTGTTCAGAAGATGAGACTAAGATCTGGAAGGACTGGAAAGGTTTGTCTTTTGAGGAGCACTCCATAAACTTAGGAGCTTACTAAATCTGGAGCTCTTAAGGATTGAAAACTTGTTGAAGGATAGGATTAGAATTTTTTAACTTTTTTGCTCAAATGAGAGGAATGATTTAGAGAAAAATAGAATGCAATTTAACAAAGAGAGATGCAAACATAGCTAGGGATAGTTATGTATAGATGCAGAATGGAGAGTGATGGCTATGCAGAAATACTGCAGAGAAGGCTATTAGTTACCATAGCTCATAAGCTGAACAAGAATCATGGTGTTGTGGCAAAGCAAACAGTATGCTATGATGTATATAAACTAATGCACTACTCTTAAGATATATGAAGTCATACCATTCTGTAGTGTACTGGCACAGCCGCCACTGCAGAGCTGAGGCTTGTATGGGTGTTGAATTTAATAAGAATATGAATGACAAACAAATTTAAAAAGGATCTACATAAACTGTAGTATCATGTGGATGTAAGGTTGACCAGACAAAGACATGGAAGTTACTGAATATTTCTCCTTTCCTACAATCTTCATTTTTTTCATCTTCCCAGAGGTCACCAATTCAAAACTCCAAAAAGCAGGTACAAGGAGGAAGATAAAATTCTTTTCTACATCTGCTGTTTTTCTAGGACAGGGAATACTAAGTTGAGGAATTGACTTCAGGATGAGAAATATTCTTTTAACAAAGCAGTGAAGCGCCAGAGTAGATTGCCAGGAGAAACGCTGGAATCTGTCAGATTGCCTTTAAGAACAGGTTGGAGGGACATCTGTCAAGGAAGACAGTTGATCCTTAGGGTGAAGAAATAACCTCCTCAGCTCTGTTTTATAGATTTCTATGCGTATTGCAGCGTGCTGTTTTGACTTACAACACAATGCCATTCATGGCCTGTACAAAGCTAACCAAGTCTGTGTGTTTCAATTTTCTTCCACCCTCTTTTTTTGGTGAGTGTTCAGAAACAACTAGTACATCCTGTAGCTGGTATTTCAAAAGACTGGGTAAGTGAACCTTTCAACAAAATGCTGTTTGAAAAAATTGTACTCATTAAATAACACTAAGACTTTTGCAACGAGGTGATGCAATATAACTAGAATAAAATATTCCAGTATACAGGCATAGAGCTTTAAACTATAGCACCTTGGCTACCCCATGGAGGACATTAGGCAAGCGATTGTTGGCTGATATCAGGACTCCACCTTTCTTAGAATCTAGGCATGCATAAACACACAAGCTCCCATCCCACAGCTGGAATGCAATAAATTACAGCAAAGGTTTCTCTAGGGTGCTGAAGATGTGCTGTGAAAAGTCCTTAAGATGAGTGGAAATACCTTATTTCAATCTTACCTACAGTGCCTGTCAGATAGGGCCAGTCCTCTGTATCATCTAGTGAACCCTTCACTCACTCTCTTTGGTGACTCGTTCATCACTTCCACACCATTCATTTTAGTAGCACTACTTTGTCAAGTAACTCTTCAATAATTTGGGCAGGTATTAAAAACATGGCTCTTGCAGCACCTGGAGGGCCAGATGCTGATACCTTTTTGCAGCATAACAAACACTTTCCTTCACCATCGCCATTCTTGGAATCAGTGAAATGAGGTGCACTGCAAAAGCAGTGAGTCAGTCTCCACATTTCGGAGCCAGGGAGCAGGCTAATGCCCTGAGATAATTGTGAGTCTGCCCTGGTGGGTGTAGGTGGTGTCCGTGCACAGCACACGATACTGAAGTCTCTCTGGGCAAGACTAAGTCATTGGCTTGCCTGCTTGACATCAGTCGCATGTTCACACACTATACCGATGACTATAGAGGATGGCAGAAGGCTGTATAGGAGTCACTGGTTGCTGATTTCCTGGGCTATAAGTGAAAATCCTTTAGGTATCTGCCAGGTGGGGATAGCATCAAGTGACAGTGTCCACAGACTCCCTTCCAGTGCAAAGGTTTGCTCGTGCGTGGTGGGAGTGTGACAAGAACCGTCCGCAAGGACTTGGCCCTTCCTTGGAGGGCGGTGTGGGCATAGCTGTGCCTGTGTCTGGCCAAAGCTACTTCTGTTTTCTTCACCTATTTTGCATTTATCTATTATCTGTTTTTCCTCTCCACCTTTCTGGTTATGTCTAGAGGTACTTTACTCCATGTCCTGGTTTCGGCTGGGATAGAGTTAGTTTTCTTTCTAGTAGCTAATATAGTGCTGTGCTTTGGATTTAGGATGAGAATAAAGTTGATAACACACTGATGTTTTAGTTGTTGCTAAGTAATGTTAACACTAGTCAAGGACTTTTCAGCTTCCCATGCTCTGCCAGGTGCACAAGAAGCTGGGAGGGGGCACAGCAAAACTGGCCAAAGGGCTATTCCATACCATAAGATGTCATGCTCAGTATAGAAACTGGGGGGAGTTGGCTGCGGGGCAGCGATTGCTGCTTGGGGACTGGCTAGGTGTCAGTCGGCAGGTGGTGAGCGGTTGCATCACTTGTTTTTTCCTAGGTTTTGTTCCTCTCTTGCTCTCTTGTAGTTTTCCTTTTCATTACAATTTATTATTATTATTATTATTATTGCATTTTTAAAAAAAATTATTAAACTGTTCTTATCTCAGCCCATGAGTTTTCTTACCTTTGCCCTTCCGATTCTCTCCCCCATCCCACCGGGGGGGAGGGCGATCGAGCGACTGTGTGGTGCTTAATTGCCTACTGATGCTAAACCACGACACTCCAGTTCACCTTGGTGTTTGTATTTTCCCACACAAAAAAAATCTTTCTGCTTTGATTCGTATCTCTATACTAGTTATTGTTTACATTTTTTCTCTTCTCATGTTTCTGTTCTTTTTCTATTACTTCCTAGTATTTAATAAGATCCTGGGAAGTTCAGACCATAACTTTCATTTTGTATGGCAAAGCTTTTGTTCCTAGCTTAATAGAACTGGTTTTCAATATTTTTTGTCAATGGTAGTGATATAAATACATGGTTTTATAGAAATATTGGTTCATCTCAATGAAGATCATGTGGAAAAGATTAAAACAAATGTTGCTCAGTATGAAAATATTAGTAAGAGACTGTTTAAAGATGGTGATACAGACCTGTTCTTCTACAGTGAACAGGAAATCCAGCTCATACTGCTACCTGATAAAAAGAGTGCACACAGAGGTTTCTTCCTAAGTTATGTGTCAAAAGGGATCAAAATTGACTCTTCCATAATTCCCAGTGTTTAATAATCAATAATGTCCTGTTTTTAGGTTTATCTTTTTTGAAACCATAAGTAACAAAATTTAGAATCAGGTCTCAAAATCTTCTTTCATTAGTAAAATATAGATGCCATCTTAGAACAACTTTTCTCAAAAGTCTGGAAAACATTTCTATAGTCTGATTTTTCTAAAAGCTTGTAATAGTCCTAAAAGTTCTGATGCTAACCCTGCTTCTTAAGTATTTTTCTCCTATCTGGGACCACTTTTTCAAAGTAGCTCCAAAACACTGAGTCAGCCAACTGCACATGATCTCTCACACACACTGAACTTAAAATCGCAAAAAAAGATCTATGTTCCTGAAAAACAGCAAAAACACAATAGTTTTTTCAAATTGTATAATTTATCAGTCTCATTTTTTAGCCTGCAGGCAAATGATGAAAAATTAAAATTTTGTGCACTGCTGCCTAGGAACTGCAACTTGCCATTTGTACTCTCTCTAACATCTGTTTTACCTGCAGAGCTAACATGTTTTATAGAAACCTCTTATTTCAGAAGCTCTTTCTACTTGAAAGAGCTTTGTGCTTGTAGACTCCTGGTCACCAGTATTTGCAAAGGTATAAGCAAAAGGGAGATTTTCACCTGTAAACCTACGAGGATATTACAGTAGCAAAAGACTGGCTGAGGAAAAGGAAGACTAAAATCCAATCTGATAGTAAAATAAATTTTGCATTTCTTTTTCTGGGAAAAATAATCTGAACTATCATAGGCAGTGATGGATATATTAGTTACTACCAATCAGGAAAAAGTCCTTAGAGTTGCTGTGAATAATTTTCTGAAGATGTCTATTAAGCGAGATGGCCTAGGTGCAAACAGTTTTTCAGGAAGACACTAAAGCTCTGATGGCCAAAGGATAGGAGCATATCAGAGACAAAACATTTAGTATTTGCTTTAGTTTTTATAAACTTTTCCTAAGCAACCACAATTAACCACTTACAGAATCAAGACCAAATGATTTGATAATCTACATCCAAATGATTTGATAATCTACATCCATCACTTTCTATGAGGAAGCTTGTAGTTTCTCTACATTGCTTGTAATTACATTCAGGTTCTGTTTTTTAGTGCTGCCTTTGACTTTTGAAGGTGGAAGATGTCTTCATGTGTCTTAACTCTACATAAAATGACAAGAGGAGAATGAAGAGTAACACTAAGAAACTGCTGCCGCTTATAAGGGATGCCATCTTCTGGGGTTACACAGGTATCAAAATGGTAAATTGCAGCCTGTTAGGATCATTGTTCTAATGTGAGTATACAAACACTTATTTAGGCACATAGGTGTGTATTCAGCCACCTATTACCATGTGCAAACATGTCATTTTTGCAACTATCCATACATTTGGCACACACACCTCTAACCTCTTTTCAAAACTCAAACAGAATAGTGTCTTTTTTGTGAAGAATTTTAGATCTAAGCACATGAAGACACTAGACTTCAGTGTGTACATCTGAGGTTTTCCACAGCCTTAAGGATGAGATAGGTGGTCATGCAAATAATCTACGTATTGTTACATCTTCGGCTGCCGCTGGGTCTGCTCAAAGTAAATCTTGTCCTCCAGTCATTACTGCCTACACCTGAAATGCTTTTTTTGAGGACGGCTGCATCTATGTTTCCATTATTGTAGCCACCTTGTATTAGTTTTCCCCCTTTCTGGCTGAGGGATTGCAGAGAGGTCCATTTTTCATTAACCTTCAGTTTGACACTAGTTTTTGCACTAGTTCTGGTTATTATAGTGGGCCTGTTTGGACTGCACCACGCTGAGGCAATGGGTACAGCAGCCTTAGCCTAAGGTAACCACGCTACTGACAGTTCATTATACCTGCCAGCCAGTCCAGTTTGTGTCTGTCTGTATGACCTGAAATAATCTCTGATTGCCATACAGATTTACTGAAGTTCCTGGGGTTGACCTGAAGATGCAGCAGTCCTTCCTCATTCTCAGTGTTTTGGTTTGGTTTGGCTGCTCACTTCCTAGAAACACATCATCAAGTGAAAATAGTGAGCACATTACATGCAATGGTGTGAAAGGCCAAGCTGTTGATTTCATGAGATAATGGTGTGGCTGCTTGAATTGCTGAGAAAAACTGAGGAGCTTACTGAGAAGAACTGAGAAAAGGTATTTTCTCATTTCCAACTTCCTTAATTAGTTCAATCAATAGCTGTTTTTCTACAGTTGCTTTGGACTACACAATAATTTTGCACTATCATTATATTTATTCATCTAAGAAACACCTTGTTTTTTGATTCCTTTGACATATAGCTAGTTCTAAAGCCTCAAAAGTCATATTCATGTGTTCCATCATCATAAGAACAGATATTTCCATAACTTGTTTTAAGTATAGTGAAGAACAGAACTAAAAAAACCCCACATAACGTATCAAAACAGATTCATGTTTACTAAGTATCTAGGCCCAGTTTCTGTATTTTCTCATGCATGAATAAAACCTTCTACCACAAGTATTGAAATCAGGCTCTTATATAGTATTTGTATTTGGAAGATGGTCAGATGTTCTATAAACTTTGTTGCAGGAAGTGTGAATGCTCCTCTGTGAAGCATCAGATCTACTTGGTGATGACACTGGGAAAGCCTCAAGTGCTACGAATTGTGATTTGGATGAATCTGCAAAATGAGTTTGTAGCAAAGTGAGAGAGAATGTCTATAAATCTTAACCTGCAAGCCCCTTCTTGGGTTAGTGAAATAACATTTCTTCCCAGCTGGTGACAGCTACCAGCTTCAGTTAAGGTGTAGTCAGATGTGCTCTTGTAACATGACCTATGTGGTTTAGGAATTATTATCCTGACTTCGATTTATTTCTCTTTTTGGTGCCAGCTACCATTGCATCAATTTAAGTCTGGTAACTGAGTGTGCTAAGCCCTCCTTAATACTAAACTAACAACTTCTACTTTGCACTGCCATGTTCCATCTTCTGACTTAAGCTTCTCCCCAGAAAATCAAAGCAAACCTCACCAGCAATAAACAGATCCTCCCAAACACCTCTGTTAACAAAATGCCATTTACATGTGGTTGCCCACTGCTGTTTGCATAAATATTTGATGTGCCCTGCTTAGCAGTTTAGGTCTCATATGTATCTATTTTTTCCAGCCATGCTTGTGCATAAGAAAGAGCTGCTGTTTTAAAACTTCTTCAAAATAACAAAAATTGTTGACTTGAGTATGATACTGGGGCACAACCCCTGGAAGATTCAGTGTTCATTTTCATCTTGATCAAATATAGCAGTGTGTAGAGATGTACAATGCATGGTGTATGATGAAGATTTCAGGTGACTTGTTCAGGGTGATCACACAGACAGTATCAGAGAAACTGTTTTTAGAGAGAGGGGCCATCAAAAGCTCTGGTCAGTAAGTTTGTAGACATTTCACTCTGTCCTCCACTGCCATGTGGTTATCTAATTGGTAATTTTGCTTCTGGTTGGTGAAGGGCTGTGGGTAGCCATACAGCACCTGCTCTTCCCATTGCCCAGTGAGGGTGTTCTGACTTTCCTGAACAGACCTGCCATCTCACATCACTGGTGCAGCTGTGAAAACAGATCTAGATAGAAAGTAATGTTCTATTGAAGGAAACAGGAACTGACTTTCAAAGGTGCTGAGAAGAGTAGTTGAAAATCAGGCACTGATAAGGAATAATGAAAATAAAAATATAAAATA
This sequence comes from Ciconia boyciana, assembly GCF_034638445.1. Lineage (NCBI taxonomy): Eukaryota > Metazoa > Chordata > Aves > Ciconiiformes > Ciconiidae > Ciconia > Ciconia boyciana. The sequence goes on along the minus strand of NC_132935.1, from coordinate 54,067,882 downwards.
TAAACCTAAATCTATTGTCATAGGAATTGTTTTTTCTGAAACTGAAAATGTTGTTGTGGTAGTCCCAGTGCATTGGAATAATGGAACATTTAAAAACTGCTGTACTGAGACGTGACTTGTGGTATGGAAGCTGGGATTACACTATGGTATTAGCTTTATAAGCATATATTTGATGATCTGTCAGCTACTGAAGCTGTGGGCAACGCAAAGGACACTTCTTGCTGACATGAGAGGCACAGAAGGGTAATTAATGAAAATCTCCAAGTGCTGAAACAATGCAGCTAATAAGATTTTGAAATTTTGCATGCCTGGGGTCAATACAGGTTGTTTTGACCTTCTTCAGAGAGCTAAGAAGACAAAAGGGATTAAAGCTGTAAGGAATGAGAGCACCTGACCTGAGCAGACATGAGGATTTGCCTGCCAGTATCTCCAGGGGACCAAGCAGAACGAACTAGCAGTTATCTGGTTTTAAGGAAGGCTTTTCTGTAAAATACTGGTACTATGCTTTGCATCAGATCTGGCTGGTGGCTGAATAGCAATTGACGCTGAAAGAACAGACGAGGGCTGAGCTAGTGTCAGATGTCTTGTGATGATCATTGCTGCAAATCCCAGGGTAGTTCCAACTCAAAAAGTCTGTGATCTGGCAAGAGTGGATCACCGGGCTCCATCCCTCTACCTTCCCCCAGCAGCAAGAAGGAAGACGGCCAGAACCTGGGAAATGAGTGGGATGCTTTGCACAGGCCACAGAGAGATGCGTAAAAAGACATATTTTGTCAGCCTCCAGTTAATTTCAGTATTGGGTACTTGTGCTACAAAATGACAATTATTTGCCTGAATGTCATGATAAGAATACATTGTAATCATAAAACTGACCATAAAAACTATTTATGATAAAAGAAAAACTACTTATGATAAAGAGAAACTCTACAAAAAGGTCAGATAATCACTTACTAGAAAAAAGTGTGACAGCCATAAAGTCAGATGATGAAAAAGTAGATTTATTTTAAGAAAAAATATTAGTTTTGGCATAATTTGTTATACAGAGCTTTCAGCCAAAGATAAAGGGTAATTTATCCATAGATAAGTGTACCTTCATAACTCAAGTAGCAAAATCAAAGTGACGAATGTATGCATGAATTCCAAATGCCTTGGATTCCAAATATTAAGACCTTGAGTAATAGCTGAAACACATTTTTAATTCTTAAAGAAGTGCACTGATTCAAGAGAATAGCATGACGGTGTCACCACAGGTACTCTGGTGTTCTGAAAATCTGAAGGGATATAATTTTCAGTCATCAGATAACTCACATTTGTGGGTTCTGTTTATGTCTAAGTTGCTTCCACCCCTTCGTACCCACTGAGAGTCCTGCACAGTACTGAGAACAGCCTGGGATCCCTGACAAATACCTGGCAGTGCCAACAGCTGGAATAGGAAGAACTTGAATTCCCCAAAATGGAAAGTCATCCAAAAACATGCTTCCTGGATCCCAACTCTCCTTTACTTCCTAGTAGGTAATTAAATATATGCCATCAAAGTGAATTTGTAAAAGTAAGTTAAAAATTAATGTCGATGATGTGCTTCACATACTCTGCTATGCAGGCTTTTCTATCTGTCCCTTATGGGCAAGAATCAGCTGGACCAGATATTATTTCCACAGTGATTTTTGAGGTGTTTTTGTGATATGACAAATATTTGTTCACAGTTTGTAACAGGTTGCCATTGTGGTCCCATGGACTTCCCATGGAGCTGCAGGAAAGAGCCTGAGGAGGGAAACTGGAGATCTAGAAAATGTGACTTCTGTGGAAAGATTGAATAAACTCGGTTAATTTACAGAGAAGAATTGGATGGAGATTGTAACAGTCTTCAAGTAGATAAAGAGTCTCTGCTAAGGGAAGGAGCTTTTTCTGGTACTGAATTTAAACTATAGCCATGGTGATTCAGTTTAGGCATTGATAAGATTTACATTTATTAAGTGTATTTAAGCTCAACAATAAAATGCTTAGCAGAACCGGAAAATCTCCATTTTGGGGGGTTTAAGGAGCAGTTTAGACAACAGGTTGCCAAGACTTCCGTAGGTGATTTGGGCTGGGGCAAGGGATGGACTGGGTGACTTCTCAGATTTGCTTTGAGCCCCAAGTTTATGTGCCTGTCATTTTCCTCTGTGATGTCCACTGAGCAGTTATGTTATCAATATCAATTAATGAACTGAAGGACTCAGGGAATGTGGAGATGAAACTTTCTCACTGGTAGCAGCAGATCAACATCGAATAAGAACTATGGTACTCCTGTTCCTATTTTTTAATGTCTTCAACTGTTAGTGTCATCAATGTGCTGCTTACCATGGTATTAAAAACACTAAAGAAAAATGCCAGAACAGTATGGGAGGAGAGACACTTCATGGAAGACCTGCAACTTTCCATTACTTCACTGCTTGGCATCTCACAAAGCAGAACCTTTAAACTGTAGGAGAAAAAAAATGTTCAATCATTTTTATAGGAAGAGAGACATGTAAGTTATAAGCAAGAGTTTTGCTGTTATGTTTACTCAGGGGGAGAATATATGGAACATAGGTTTTCTTCCTCAGGTGATAAGGGATCAACTTGCTTTGTGTCAACTACTTCTCTCCCCATCTAACAATATAAAAAATTTCACCATACTCTCACTGTTAGATTCAGTGAACTCATTAGAGCCAATGGCTGATTTCAGGCCAATGTCATAATTAGAGAACAGCATTATGTTACCATTTTATTTTAATCTTGTGAAGAGCTGAAGCAAATGTATATTCAAGCTAATTAGGCCTGCAATATTCTTTAATTAAATGCAGAGTAGAAATGTATATTTTTTGCAATATATTTCAATGGGAGTTATGTGTTCCAATGTGATTTAGATTAAGTATATTTTAAATATATCATTATTCATTTTAATAAAGAAAACAGTACAGTCTTAATCATTTGAGTAGTTTATCATTTACAGAAAGGAGGGTATAAATGAAGAAAACAATGATATCAGAAAGCTGACTCATCTCTTTTACACTGATGCATAAGGAGGCAAGAGTCCATGGAACTCGACAGAAATCTCCAGCAAAAAACTTGTGAAGACAGAAGAAAATCAGACCTCAGCTTCTTTGGGGGTGCTTGTTGACCTGAGGACTTGTGCAGATACTTGTTGGATACTTGCAGATACAAATAGCTGTATTTGATTTTCCCAAAAGGGCAGTTCATTTATGTGCAAATCTCATGCTCAACAGACTAAATGTTCTAAGTTCACTGTGTGTATTAATTATGTACTTACCTATTCGCAAATAGTCCATGACAAATTTTAAATTATTAGGATACTCCAGAGAAACACGAAATGGTAAAGCTTGCTCCTGGAACCCTGGGGAGGATTTCGGTCTCTTCTACTCAAAATAGCAATGTGGTCTGTTCCTGAGAAATGGTAAACACATGTCTGCATTGCTTAGCACCCTTTTCTTCCATCAGCTCTTACTGGAGCTCTGCATGTTTCAGCAGCCCTAAGTGAGTGGAATGGATTTATCAGCTTCCAAAAGACAGAAAGCAAATGAATCCTGCAGATAACTCCACATTTCTTGTAGCCTGTGAGTATTGATATATTGAAAAGTCCAACTGGGTTTTGTTTATTGAATAAAACATCCCAAAAGCAGAACCCCTGGATTTATTTCCCATTTGGATGTAACATGTAACCACAATTTACTCCCTGTGGTGTTCTGGGTTGTCTTAAAGATAACTGGGGGTTTTTTTTGTTTGTTTCCCCCCTTCCCCCCACCCCCCATAAGAGCCAACATTGAGTAGATAAATTATTGGTATACTGAGTACTTCTAACTGCAGCTTTCAGCATGGGCTACCTCTATCAGAAAGCCTTAGTGACATTATAGAGTAACAATCCCTTCAGAATTTTGTAATGGTTGAAGTCATACAAAATATTTTGTCATTTGTCATTATAATCCAATACAGCAAAACAGTTACCTTATAGGGATGAGGATGAGAAAGGCTTTTATATGATTACATCACAAGATGATAAATGAGAGCAATTTGTGTTCATTATGAGAACAGCACCCCAAAGAGAATGCTGTTATAAATTTTGTCCTGCCCTCCCTTCCTCCACAACAAAACTAGAATACCAGCTTAGAAATAAGCAAACTGTCTCTGACAACAATCCAGATGGAGAAAAGCAAAACCAGTGAAGATTTGTCTGCATTTTACTCTAGCAAGATCATTGAGAATTAGAAAAGTAAAAGAGAAGCACAGGAGGATACTTAGGACAAGTTCTTAAAATATAATTACCCCTGTTTCTTGAATAAGGAATATTTTTGTTTAGTAAAATATTCATCCTGTGTAGAAAACAACTGATATGTTCCTGAAGTGGAGCAAAATTATATTTTGCAAATCAGTCAATGAAAACATTTCATTTGATAAACTGGAACTATTTCAATTGCAACATAAAACCTGGACATTTTAGTATGTTAATTAGAAATTTGAAAGAAAAATAATTAAAAAGTATTATTATTTCTAATTTTTTTTGAATCCAGAGATGTCCATCTCCCCCCAGAAATTTTGTGTTGACCAATCTGCATTTTCAAAAGAAAAACCATTTGATGGGTAAGTTTCCAACCCACTCTGTAACTGAATGAGTACTGAGGTCAGCAATTAACTAATCCTTTCTTCCCTTTCCCATATGCATCACTGCAGCAGCAACAGGCTGGAATGAAATCTGATGCATTTGCTTTCTGTGGCTTAGTAATTGGCAACTATTCAGCTGTGATGCCTTAGGCTGCGTCTACATAGTCTGGATTCTAGAATTAAGATCAGTGGCATTCAGCCTTGCATCTTTATGTACATTCAAAAAGATATTAGCAGATCCGCTTGCCTCTTGCCTCCCTTCTTTCTCTTCTCTCCACCACTTTAGTAACCTCTCCATCGTCCCTGTATGACCTGTGATATTTAACAAGCTGGGCGTGGAAAAAGCAATGCAAATGCTCTTTGTGCTGATGAAGAAAAGATGAAGGCTGAGCTCAAACACCTGTGTCTCCAAAATCCTTGTGGATGTGTGATCTAAAGCTGACTGAAGTCATTACTGGACAGTGAGATGTCTGCGCAAGTAAAAGGAAAGACTGTGAATTGGGTTGGTACTTTTGTTGAATAGTCAGCATTAATGCTCAAGGGGCTTGTGATACTCTTAAAACCCTCATATAGAGGGGCTTTCTGCTAAATTGCAGAGCTTAAAAATAGGGCTGAGGGACTCTGTGAAGAGAGGAAATCAGGAGGATCCAGAGCAGGTGGCAGAGCTCTAGGGGTGAGGTGGTTCTGGGAAGACAACAATGGGGAGCTTTCCTTCCATCCCATGATCTCACCAGCAGCTGACGATGCAAAGAGATTTAAGTCAGGCTCCTGTCTGGAGATGGTGTGAGAGGAAAGGCCTAGAAATGTCTCTGCCATGAGTCCTGGGCTCAGGGAAAAGTATGCAACAAGGTGGTGTAGTACCAGTAATGTTGATTGAGTGTTGAAGCAAGATATGGCATAGGACACCAGACTAACAAGAACTGAGGGAGCTATAGGGTCCAGGTGGGCCTGTGGGTGCTGATCTCCTATCAGGAGAGAATGTAGAAAAGTAAAATGAAAATATTTCTGTATGGAAACCAGGCAGCACTCTTGGCTCTGCCCTTCTGCTCTGGGGCTCTGCCTGCCCTGTAGCTGGGTGGGGGGAGGGAGAGGGCGGCAGGCTGAAGGGACTTGCAGCTACTGAGTGTTCACATCAGCAGGTGTGCACCATGAGAGTAGCAGAGCAAAAGGACAACCTGTACTGGATCTGGATACTAGGGTTTATTTAAGTACTGATGAGATTAGAGCTTTTACCCTTCTTGATTATCTCAAACACTCACTCACTTCTCCTGCCCAACATTAATGCTCCCATGGCCTCATTATCCCTTTCCCACAGGGAGGTTGCTGCTGCTCCGGGAAGGTCAGACAGATAGCCGTGTCGGTTCATGTTGTACCACTGCTCAGAGCTACCAGGCTTGGGCATCACTGGCCAATGACTTTGGGCAGCTCCTGACATTTGTCTCTATGCACCTTCCCTATCTCCAGGATCTTCTACACTTCTAGGATCTCTCTTCCAGTCAGGAACTTCCTCTTCTTCCCAAGACCACTTTTTCTGAGACCACTTCTTCAGGCTCCTCTTCTTGGGCCCTGGCTTTCCCAATCTGAATACTGTGTATGCAGAAGACTCCTGATTAGTGGTTCTGTCTCACGTCTCTTTATTAATTGAAGGGTTTGGGATGCGTCACTTGTTCAGTCCAGGTGTTAACAAAATCTACAACCAGCCCATATCAGTTTCAGTAGCAAGTAGCAGGCTTGAGCATGCAAAAGTTCAACTGTGGACATTCGCCCACCCACACACCCCCCCAATAATCTGCTGCCTATCAGCATTCACAATTTAAGCTGTTTTTCACCAAGGTTTGAAGGTTTTGAATGATAGTGTTGGTATGTATGACTGAATATGGAGGATAGAAAAGCATTGCTATGGCTTTCCAAATTCACATCTCTTGTTAATACTGAAATTTTGCTTCATTTCCTGAGTAAAGTCAGTACCTGAGAGTGAGGTTGGGCTATTATGGGTTGATTCTTCAGAGGCATATTTAATTTGCCTAGGTTTCTGGGTGGGAGTATGAGATGATCTTACGAGTTTAAGAGGAAACACTTTGGTCACTGAATCTAGCCCATTTTGGTGCCAGTTATGTTTAAGAGAACAACTGCAAAAGCACCATCCCCTCTTCGTGCTCTTCTGACATACACAGAAGTTGGGAAAGACACTGCCAGTAGTGAGAACAAGTAGTAACACCAGTGGGAAAGAGAGGACTTGTTTTTCTACAATCTCCTTGGCTTTGTTTCATATCTACTTCATTACTAGAATAATCCTCCCATTATCTTTTTATTGAGAGAAGTATCATATGATCAGTTATTTTCCTGGTGCAATAATGTTTTCAAAATTCTATTGGCTGATAGGTATATATTATACACTAGGGGCATATCTGCAACACACAAATACTGTTCAGCTTTAATTTTAGCAGAGTTAGAGGATACAACCTATCCATTATTGACACATTTCATGCAATGTATTTAATGCCAGTAATAACAATGATATACCAGTATCGGTGAAATCAAGCCCTTCATTGACTTGGTTTTATGGGTGCAAGAATGATGTCCAGAATAGGCTTGATAAAAATGCAGCTCTTCCAGTGCCTCCCCAATACTTGCCAAATCCCATGATCAATATTTGGAGAGGTGACTCCTGATATAGAACAAAGAATAAAGAAGATGCTAAGGGCAGCAGGAGACTGCCTCATATTATGCTACAGATCAACATGGGGTATCTACTTTAAATGACACCTTCAAGAGGTGAACTTTTGAGGATGGGTTTTATTTTCATTGTTATTCAAGTAATAACTGTCTCATCCTTTGCAGATTTGGAGAGGTGTGACTGGGGAAATGATGCTGTTCCATCTATATATCTTGGACTAGAGGGACATAATTTGTTTTCCTTAGAGTATTGAGAAAAAGAGGGAATTAACTAAACTGAGGTGCAGGGGTGTGAGCTGTGGAAATACAAATACTTGTTATGGTGAAGAAAAGCTGGTAACAACCAGAGCATCTGAGATGATCTCTTTAACCAACTTTGTATCCATCTTAGAAGACTTGCATGAAATAGCTAGATGATGTCCAGAAGATAATTGAGATTTTGGGGAAAAAAGTTACTGGTAATAGTTTTGATTTTACTGATTGTTGGAGAGACTGGAGATCCCAGATATGATTTCTATAGAAACTGCAATACCACAGTGTCCTGGTTTCAGCTGAGATAGAGTTAATTTTCTTTATAGTGGCTGGTATGGGGCTATGTTTTGGATTTGTGCTGAAAACAGTGTTGATAATACAGAGATGTTTTAGTTGTTGCTGCACTAGTCAAGGACTTTTCAGCTTCCCATGCTCTGCCAGGCGCAGAAGAAGCTGGGAGGGGACACAGCCAGGATAGTTGATCCAAACTGACCAAAGGGCTATTCCATACCACATGACGTCATGCTCAGTATATAAAGCTGGGGAAGAAGAAGGAAGGGGGGGACATTTGGAGTGATGGCGTTTGTCTTCCCAAGTAACTGTTATGCGTGATGGAGCCCTGCTTTCCTGGAGATGGCTGAACACCTGCCTGCCCATGGGAAGGAGTGAATGAATTCCCTGCTTTGCTTTGCTTGCATGCACGGCTTTTGCTTTCCCTATTAAACTGTCTTTATCTCAACCCTTGAGTTTTCTTACTTTTGCTCTTCTGATTCTCTCCCCCATCCCACCAGGGGGGAGTGAGCGAGCGGCTGCGTGGTGCTTAGTTCCTGGCTGGGGCTAAACCACGACACACAGCATGTTGAGTGTCCGTGGCAAGGCGCTGGCAGTGGGGGCTGCAGGGGCAGCCTCTGTGAGGAGAGGCCAGGGCTGCCCCGTGCTGGACACAGCTGGTTCCAGATGGCTCCAACCAACCCCCCGCAGGGCACAGCTGAGCCCTTCAGCCAAGGTGGTGGTGCCTCTCAGAAAACATAGTTAAGAAAGGGCAAAAAATGCTGGACAGGGATAGGAGGAGAGGAAAAAACTGTGAGAAACAGCCCTGCAGACACCAAGGGCAGAGAAGAAGGAGGGAGAGGAGGTGCTCTAGGCGCTGGAACAGAAATTCCCTTGCAGCCCATGAGGAGGGCCATGGTGAAGCAGGTTGTTCACCTGCAGCCCATGGAGGACCATGGTGGAGCAGGTATTCACACTGCAGCCCATGGAGGACCTCAAGCTGGAGCAGGTGGATGTTTCCTGAATAAAGCTGCAGCCCGTGAAGAGCCCATGCTGGAGCAGGGGAAAAGTGAGGAGGCAGGAACGGCAGAGAGGACTGACCTCTGGACTGACCACAACCCCCATTCCCCATCCCTTTGTGCTGCTCAACAGGGGAGAAGGTCTAGGAGTGGAGGATTGAAGTTGGGAAAGGGGGGAGGAAAGATGTTGTTTTAATGTTTTAATGTTTGTCTTTGTTGGTAACTGCTAAGGAATCTCCCTGTCTTGACGCCCAAATTTTCTCATCCTATTGCATCCCTGTCCGGCTGAGGCAGGGGCTGAGTGAACAGTTCGGTGGGCATTTGGCCCTTAGCCAAGGTTAATCCCACACACAAAGTCAACTGCTGAGGTTTATTCATTCCTCTAACGCATGGAGGTGAAGCTGGAGAAAAAAAAAGTCATTTGAAAACTTTCCAGTATGAAGTGACTTCAGCAGTAGATACTTCAGGTCTGTATCTTCTTCCAGGATTTTTTTGCTTCCAGTCAAATATTTTGACAAATTATAATAGGTGGTTGTTACACCTGCAGTCAGAATAGATGCTGTGAATTTTAATAGCAGTTGAAACACTGGTAGCCAACAGCAGGTATTTTTTATTTGAATCTCTTTCTTGAGTATAGCTTGAAACTGCCTACAAAGCACAGTTTATTAAGCATCTACTTGTGAGAACAACTGTAACATCATTACTTTTACTCTATGTCAGACTTTGTGGACCTAGTCAATCAAACCTGCTCTAATCATATGTATCACTATTGGCCTAAGTGAATAAGCTCACTTTTATATTGCCAGCGATATATTTGCTCCTAACTAAACATTTTATTAGTACCTAGCATTTTCCAGTGTTTCCCAACACTGGAAGGAGTTCATGCACAACCAAATTATTTCATCTCATTGTAGTTTTAACTAAACTCGCTAAACCTAGTAATACGGCACACCAAAGCTTTTTCTATGCTGTAACAACATACGCCAATGCATATTATGAGCTATCCTCCTCATAACAACTTTGTTAAATCTTCTATTTGGCAGGTGGCAAGCAGAAAATCGTATTAATTATACAGTTGTGAATTCTTCCAAGCCTTCCATCTCACTCTGTTTTCTTTTACCTTCGTTTTTCAACAGAGTTCTGCTGAATGACTTCTCACTTCTTTGCTCCTTACATCAGTAGAGCCCTCAGCCCTGTTTGCTACTTTAGTTATTACTTTAGTACCGTGATAGTATTAGCATAGGCACTCAGCTAAAGTATGTTTTCTGAAACATCTGCCCTTCTTCTAACCTTTGGTGAATGGAAACTAGTCAACTCTTCCTCCACTCCTCGTCAAGCTAACCTGTTCGTGAAGATGGAGAAACAAAGAAACATCGGTGAGGAACTCCTTTAGTTAATACTGATGGTTGAAATCTGGAGAGACAGAAATTACTGGGTCCCTTAGGAAAACAGGCAATTTGTGATGGTATTTAGTCGCTTTTTATTCTTCTTTGAAGCTATGCCTGGGGCTCTTATTTTCAGTAAATTGTTTCTAGGCTTATTCTTTCATGCAGTAGAATAATTAAACTTGTATTTCCTAACTTGTTCTTAACTGTATGGAGGGGAAGGAGAGAAGATTTGAACACTGACCAGTATTATTTCCAGGTTACTAAGGCATAATCTACTGATGTTAAAAAGGTAAAAATTGTGAACCACATCAATATGATAACCTCAGAGATGGTAATACATTAATTTTGCTCTGGTGAGCTCTGTGAAAACTTGGTGCTGCTCTGGATTACACACATATGAAATGCTAGTGCTGTCAGAGTTTGGGAATCCAATTTGTTCAGGTTTGTGCAGCTTTTCATAAAGTCTTAAATTCTTCCCATATGGCTACTAAAATTATTATTGTGTTGAATATATTAAATATTAATTTATTAAATATGATAATGATAAATATGATAAAAATTATTAAATATGAATATATTAATATCTTGTGTTGAATATATTACATTATTCTTGTGTTGAATAAATTAAATATATTGCTGTAAAAGCAGTACTATCCTTTATGAAACCTAAGTTGTTTCAGGATTGTTCCTGTTTTCCTTTAAGTATTCATCTCTAGTATTCATCCCTCCTTATCTTACCTGCCGCTCACATCTCTGCCTTAATCTTTCTAAGCAGATTCATTAATATTCTTGATATTATAAAAACATAATTTTGGAATATGCCTTGGACGTAGAAGGTGGGGATCAGTGGTCCCAAAATGTTACCACTGTTATGTCTGGCTTCAATCAACAGCCAGTAATAAGCGACATATAAGTATTTTTTAGTTGTTTTTATCCTGTATTATTTTGATCTATAAGTTGATATAAACTCCAGTAAAGATGCTTCCTACACTGAAGAATGCCAAGTAGTAATCAAAAGCTGACAGGAGACTTTTACATCTTACTAAAGCACAGCAATCATTTATGAACAAGTTAGGTATGGAAAATGGCTCCAAGTCCAACTGAGACTTTCACATTCATAAGTAAGTAAAAGAAAACCTTTCAATTAAGATGACAGCTGAATTAGTTTTTTTGTTCAAAAGAACAGAAAAGAGTTTTAGGATAAAAAATGAACTGGTCCAACCCTTCCCAGAAGTCTCAAAAGGGGAAACTGGTAACAGACATGATGATAGGAGAAGAGGCAGTGCAAGCAGCGGAAACCCAGCTACTCCCTTGCCAGAAGAGAAACACCAAGTCAGCTGGCTGAGGGAAAGAAATCTTTCTTACCTAGTCAGGGTAGGCAGATTCAGTGCAGTTTTTTTATTTCCTCTTCTGTGTCTTTTATAAACATTTATTAGTCTTTCCTGTAAATTGTATGAAAATGCTTGTTATCTTTGTCTTTATCTTTGTCTTTATCTTTGTCTTTATCTTTGTCTTTATCTTTATGTTAATCTGGATGGAGTCAAATGTGATTTGAGGTATAAAAGCAAAGCTTTCTTCACCCAATGTAGTGGCAAGTCTGTAACTGGGTCCCTGAAACACCTGGCTCCTGGGCATGTATACCACTGAAGCCAAGGGGCAGCAGAGTAAGTCCCCACTGGAGGGGAGCTGACAACACACAGGTCAGTTGAATCAGAGCCCTCTTACACCAATTTTGAAGCATTAAAGGCTTTTAGGAGTGTGATAGGAGGCACATGCTTGAATCTCAGTGGTCAAGGGGAGAATGCCGTAGTTGTGTATTGGGTAAGAAGGTACCACTGAGAGCATCGGGTTCAACTCTAGAGAAGAGTTTTTGTACACTAAATCTCCAACTCTAGGTCTTGTAAAAAGAAAACATAAATTGTTTTGAAAAGAGAAGCAAAACAAAAAAGCTCTATTCAGTGTACGTTGTAAAGCATTTCTATAACATGTTATTTACCCTGGAGTAGCACCTGGTATAAGGGGGCTACCCCTGGAGCAAGGCAGTCTTCTCCTTGGTGTTCCTACATTCTAAGACCAAATACAACCTAGATGGTGGTAGAGTCTTGTGACTGACAGCTGAATGAAGAAAACAGTGGATTGTGATTATAACTAATAGTAGGCTAGCTGTGATACACATAATATATATATTTAATAAATATACAATATTCACAATATAAGGTAAATACAATAAAAGTAAATACAACATACACAGTTATATACAGTATTATATATAAGTTGTTACCACCATTGTCTTCTTGCAGTCCCAATCTCTTTCTTACCCCTTTGTTTCATCCGTAAAAGCCTGTTTTTGTCTGTACTTGTGGGTTGCTGTTTGTTACGTCTGTATAGTGCTCTGCACAAGACTGCCATGACCTGTTGGGAAGCCTCAAGGCTTTATTGCAATTTGTAATAAGACAGAATTAGAGTCCAAAAATAAAATCAACCCGAAACTATCCGTAAAAGTGAAATGGACTAGTCTAGTTTAATAGTGCAAGCTGGGAGCAATGCAGGAAGTAAACACCTTAGACAGGGGAGAGTAAATTAGATTCTTTAAACTCTTTCGATTTTAATAACCTCTTTATAACACAGGCAAAGTAATTTGTTAGAAAGTATGATATTTAATCTGACAATGTTCCTTTAATAATCTACCTATACTTGCTGTTGCTGCCATGGTCTCTTTGCTACTCTTAAATGTCACTGCCCCCAAAATGCCTTTGTTCTCTCTGCTGTATTGGGGGTGCTGCCTCCCTAAAGACCATTTGTTGCAATTTTGGCTGCAAAGCTCCCCCTTCTCTCCCTCTCTTCCAGAAAAGAAAATGGCTGGGCTAGGGACTGGAGCAAAGCTGATCTGCATTGGAAAATCGTGGCCACATGTCAGTAGCCGCAGCCTCAGGGGGTCATCTGTCAAGGGGACTGATTAGCCCGGTGCTTCAGCTGCCTCTCCTGTCACATCCATCTCTTGTGGGGCAGAGGCACCTCCCTGGGTCCTGTGGGCTCTTTAAAAGTCTCATGGGTTTCCTGGGGTGCCATGTCATCTGCCAGCCATTTCACCTCTCATTCCCTAAGAGGTGCTGTATATTTGGCCATTCGGAAACCTTAAACTCTGTAGATTCGAGCTCTTGTTTTTTTTATAATGACACCAGATTTTTCTCCAAAAATGTTTGTACATTATAGGAAGAGTTAATCTCCTGCTTTCCTTCCATTCTCCACTCTTTGAGTTTGAGTATCTTTTGTCCCATTACCACTGTCACTAATAATGTTATGCAAGGAGAAAAACCCTGGCTGAAAAACATAAGAGGAGTACAAGACTCCATACGTGACCTTACACAGAGTTAGAGATGATCCCTGGATCAATGCAATTTCAATGGGAAAGCTCACTGAGCAGAAGGGAAGGTGGGAAGACCTGGCCTTGAACATACAGCCCCATGGGCAGAGCAGCATTTCTGGGCGTTTCCCTGTCTAAACTGGGTGACAAGTGCCTCTCAGGAGGGCCTTCATCCTTGGGGGTTGCTGCTGCTTTGTGTAGCCTTGCTCTCCTTTTTTTTTTTTAGCTCATCAGACCTTTTGATGTGTTCTGCCAGCTGTGTTCTCTAAAAGCTCCTGGAGATGTTTTACAACAGGATCTCATTCATTTGGTGCAGCTTACATCTTCCTTTCTCATTTCTGCAGTAGCTTGACAACACAGCTGTCAGAACAAATCACTCAGCAGAGCCACCTTTTTTAATGTGTAGCTGTGTGTATGCATACACACACACATGTACTTACTGTTTTTGTGAGAATACCCCAACAGCTTATTCATAAAATCAGAAAAGAATATGAGATAAAGCACCGAACGCAGGCCTAGGAGGGAAACTATGCCCATAATCAGAATATATGTCTGTTTTGATGAGGGAGGGAACAGAACGGAGAAACAGAAAAACCCTTATCTCATGCAAATATTGAGAATAGACCCAAGCACCAGTTCAATTCAGCTGACAAGTATGTATGATGCGTGCAATGATTTTTTTTCTCTATTACTTTTAATGAACAAAGTATTTTTAGAAAGGTGACAGATTTACTGTTTGAGTGTCATTTATTAGGACATTAAGGTCCCATTGTGTGAAGCATTGTAAACATGTATCATAAAAGGCAATTGCTGCTCTGCCCTGAGGACTTTACTGCCTACAGATCCAAACAAAGGGTTGCAGAAGGGAAATGCAGTGTTCGAAAAGAAAAGCAGAAATGCAAACTGAGGCAAAGGGAGAAATCTTAGAATACTACTCCCATTACAGGGCTTTGGCAACAGCCATATTTCAAACTTTCTCTGATCTAAGCCTTTTCTCTGAGTTGCTAATGAATTTCTCAGTCTTTCTCATTTCCCAGATGAATTCTTTTTGTGATTGTTCTTTTGCAAGTATGAGCAAATGTCCTGTTACAATGTGGTGAACTTCTGACGTGCAACGCTTGGAAAGACTGGTCAGTAAGTTGGCTTCTGGTCATTGGAAGACAGAAGTCCTTCACTACACTGGACCAGATTTTGGTGACTGAGAAGCACCTGGGAAAATGTACCTAGATCATGCACAGTAACATCTTGTGTGGTGGGTTGACCCTGGCTGGATGCCAGGTGCCCACCAAAGCTGCTCTGTCACTGCCCTCCTCAGCTGGACAGGACAGAGAAAATATAACGAAAGGCTCGTGGGTTGAGATAAGGACAGGGACAGATCATTCACCAATTACCATCACAGGCAAAACAGGCTCGATGTGGGGAAAATTAATTTAATTTATTACCAGTCAAATCAGAGTAGGATAATGAGAAAACAAAAACTAAATCTTAAAAGACCTTCCCCCCACCCGTCCTTCCTTCTTGGGCTTAACTTCACTTCCGAATTCTCTACCTTCTCCCCTCCAGCGGTGCAGGGGGACGGGGAATGGGGGTTGTGGTCAGTTCATCACACGTTGTCTCTGCTGCTCCTTCCTCCTCAGGGGGAGGACTCCTCACACACTTCCCCTGCTCCAGCATGGGGTCCCTCCCATGGGACACAGTCCTCCATGAACTTCTCCAACTCGAGTCCTTCCCACGGGCTGCAGTTCTTCATGACCTGCTCCAGCGTGGGTCCCTTCCATGGGGTGCAGTCCTTCAGGAACAGACTGCTCCAGCATGGGTCCCCCACGGGGTCACAAGTCCTGCCAACAAACCTGCTCCAGCGTGGGCTCCTCTCTCCATGGGTCCACAGGTCCTGCCAGGACCCTGCTCCAGCGCAGGCTTCCCACAGGGTCACAGCCTCCTTCGGGCACCCACCTGCTCTGGCGTGGGGTCCTGCACAGGCTGCAGGTGGATATCTGCTCCACTGTTAACCTCCATGGGCTGCAGGGGGACAGCCTGCCTCACCATGGTCTTCACCATGGGATGCAGGGAAACCTCTGTTCCGGCGCCTGGAGCACCTCCTCCCCCTCCTTCTTCACTGACCTTGGTGTCTGCAGACTTGTTTCCCTCACATATTCTCAATCCTCTCTCTGGCTGCAATTTTGCTCAGGTTTTTTTTCCCCCTTCTTAAATAAGCTATCCCAGAAGTGCTACCACCGTTGCTGATGGGCTCAGCCTTGTCCAGCAGCGGGTCTGTGATGGAGCCGGCTGGCACTGGCTCTATTTGACATAGGGGAAGCTTCTAGCAGCTTCTCACAGAAGCCACCCCTGTAGCCCCCCCTGCTACCAAATCCTTGCCATGCAGACCCAATACACTTGTAGTTCTGCAAGTTTTGTAATAGTCTCTTGGAAGTCTAATGGAGAAGCTATTTAGGGGCTATCGGTTCCCCTGAATGTTTCATCACTCCACAGGGAGCTTTTGGTGTAAAGCAATCCAAACTGCTAAAGGGACCTTGTGACATTGCCAACTTTCGATTTACTTAGGCCAAGATTTATGGTGGTCCAGGGCCTTTAGAGCCAAAGTGTTTAAGGAAGAGATGTTTTGAAATTTGTGGGAATTTTCACACAGAACTGTACAAAAAGCCATTTGATTTCCAAGCAGATTAGGAAATGCCACCATCGTTCTATCGGATCCCTGTTCCATGCAGCAATGCCCTTCCTTAGTTTAGGCTGTTTAGGGAAAATCAGTGCTGCTGGAAGATAATTAGCCTTGTAAATCTTTGTGCAGAGTAGGTGAAACATGGCATCTCCACTGAAACCACTGGCAACTTGTCTGTTGACTGTGTGCATTTTCATCCAGAGGACTGCAGAATATTATCTGAAAGAATTTGATCTGTAGACAGAAAGAATCTAGAAGAATAAAACCAGAACAAAACTTGAGAAAGAAAAAAAAAATCAAATCCACTGAGAGCACAAGGAAATGGCCTTTCAGTAAGTTTCCTTTCTCCTTCTCTTTTAATATTACATGGGTTTATTTGCTGTTCTTTGTACGGTCTGAGAAAGCTTATACTATGAAATATTTTACACATCCTCTACTTTCCTCTCCCCCACTGCTAATGCCTCTTCTACTGCCTCACAAAAAATATTCAAATTAATTAAATATTTTATGTTGTCGGACCTAGCAGTACAGTGCAATATATGTAGATACCATTGGGAAATGGACTTTAATATTACTTTTAGAATCACAAATTATTCAGGCAGTGCAAATAACAAACTGGTGGAGAGCACAGTCTGTGATAAAAGCACTTGCCTGTTTTTTAACATTTTCTGGTGTAGTTGGAGTTGACAGATCATCAGATGTTTAGTGCATTATTTATTGAATGTTTTAGCATAACTTTTAAATATTCAGTGAACACTGAGCCCACAAAAGACATGGCTGACTGAAGACGCAGTGATGCTGATGACGGAAGCATGTTGCATAGTTTTCTCTATGCTACTGCAACATGCAGTTTGTGTTTTATAAGGAACTATTTTTCTCTTGCTTGTATTACTCATTTCATCCTTTTGGGGACTGTGGTTTATGGTTCACTGTGTTGAGAACGCAATCCAATATTTTATGGACTGCTGTGCATGACTTCACTGTATTTAACTGTGAAGGTTAGAAAACATTGAAACAGTTCCACGGGTTAATGTACCAAAACAAAAGTCAAAGAAAATTAATTTTCTAGTCTAATTTATGGTTTTCTAGGAAAGCAAAATGTGAAGTGCCAACAACCTAAGTAACTTAAGACAATTAAAAAATACACAAGAAAATAAGCAAAAGTGGAACATGTCCTTCAGTTTAGAAATGTGCTCTGCCTGCTCATTCAGTTTGTCCTGGCACATTGAAATGAGTAGGTTGTATATTTCTGAGAACATAATATCTTTAATTTAATCTGTTTGCAAGTTCTTCAGTGTTTTATGGCATTTGGACATTGCCAGAGCAATATTTAGGAACTACTTCAATATTTTAGGAAGCCCAGATGCCAACTTTTCTGTTCACTTTTTTTTAAGAAATCCCCCATTTCCTCCCTTTCCCAACCAGATTCCTTGTTTGAAGAAGAAAGATAAGCATTGCACTTCAGATTTATTTCTGACACTAATATGATCTGTATTGTGTAACTGTCAGTGCATGACAAGCCCAAAAGCTTGGTAGGGAGCATTAGAGAGGAGGTGCAACCAAAAATAACAGAAGAGAAATCATAGCGTAGTGAGGTTTGTTCCTTTTGCGAGTATAAGCGTTGTTGTAACCTAAGCCTCCAGCAGCCATGAATTCAATTCCTAGTGTTGAACAGAAGATGATACTGGGACTGCATAGGACAGAAGGAAGCTTTGGTCTGAAATGGCTGACGTGCCTAATAGCAAGGCACATTTGAGGGATGCATGCCCACATCAAAGTTGCTTACATCAGTCACATTGAGTTACATTCTACCAGGGAACCTCATACCTCTTGACTAATACAATTAGACATGGTGTGCTGCAGCCTGGGAAATTAAGAGCCCTGAATCTGAAGAACCAGTTACTCTATTTAACTCTTAGTAGATAAGGCATTAGAGCTAACTCTCTGTATCCAAGGGATTTTTTTTGTTTTTTGCCTCAGGAACAATCAGCTTTAAATTATCTTTACCTGGCCAGCATAACCATATCAAGAATAATGAATAAATGAACTCCCTCAGAGAAATAATAGTCACAGCAATGCTATAAAACAGTGCTGAGGGCCTTCTCTTACTATAAAACTTGCAATGTGTGAATTGAGTCCGAAGACTCATTTCCAAGGGAATGTATGCCTAAATCAAGGCACAAAGTACTTCTCAGTAGCTGAACCAAACCTTAAAGCCAGTCTTCTTCAAAGCTTTTCTTTTCTTTCTGCTGAGTATTGGGAGATGTCAAGACCTTGTCGGCTGATTCTCTGTTAAAATAAAAAAATCTCAGTGATTCAGATTGATGGTTTGTTAGCATAACCTGCTTAATTTCACATTGAGAGAATCCTTGAAGTGTGGTTGTCATACAGTGTATAAACCAATCCCAGTTTAAATAAACTCGGTGAAAATGCCACTGATTATCAAGAAAAATTCTGTGCCTAATTATTGGTTGAAAATAAAAATAAAAAAATCATGGGGCTGAAAGGCTTCAAGAGGTCACATAGTCCATGCCCCTGTAAAAAGATGATCAAAAATACAGAGAATGTCCCTGACAAATTTCAGTCTAATTGTTCTTAAAATCTCCAAATTCCTCAATCCTGTTGTGCATATATATGTGTGTGTGTGTGTGTGTGTGTGTATTGAGGTGTATAACTGTACTTATCTTTAAAAACTGTTTTGCAGCAGCTAACCTAAATCTCCTTTGTTTTAAATCCAGTTACTTTCTTCCTGTCACATCCCCAGGAAATCTGAAAAAAAACTGTAAGAATTTTCTTCACATAGGCTTTTCAAAGACTGGAAGGAAATTAGTGTTCTTTCCTTTCCCTTCTCTTTCCTAGGCTTTCAGCCTTTTCTCCTAAGCTGTATTTTTTAAGTCTGTTATCATTCTTCCTTTTCTCCTAGATAACAGGCCCTAGAGATGGGTCCTAAGTAGCACCAACTAGAGCAGAAGGATGTTTCCACCATGTTTCAGGTGTGCCAGCCCTGTTAATACAACAGGGCATTTGATGCTTTGATAGGACTGTTGTGCTGTGGAAGAAGAGACTAAGTTGTTGCTCACTGCAGCTCCCACATCTTCTGCAGATCTGCTGCCTGCGGACCATACCATGCTCTGTGCTTGGGCAACTGGTCTCAGTATGAAACTGAGTCAGCCTGACCCATTTGGTTCTTGATAACCCCTGACTGGCAGATTTCTTTAACTTTATTATTGTATCGAGGCTTTCAGGCCTCGTGGTTTCTAGTGTCTTGTATCTAGTAACTTAGAGTTAGGCTGCCTAGCATATTATTTCTTTTCCCCTCCTTTTATGTGTATGTTGTGCTTGCCTGTTTCCAGTTCTCTGATCAGTCCCCGTTCTAATCAAGCTTCTAATTATATTTGCTAACATCAATTTAGGTAGCATTTTAAACAGGAGTGAATTTGGACAGCCTGTGCCGTGTTGAACATGTCTGGGTTTTTTTAATAATTTCAAAACCATTTCAAAACCGTTTTAGTCTGTATGCCTAATCCCTTATCAGAATTAAGTGCATTCACAATTTATATTTATTGTGAATACGGAAGCAAAGAAGACATGATCTATGTTTCTTTAAGCTCTTCAGCAAGTTATTTACTCTAATTTCCTCTTTCGTATGAGCCCATTGAGGTCTGCAGGTGCTTAGAAAGTTTCTAATACAGCCATTTTGGTCACCTATGATGATTTCCATCTTTTCTCCACATTGGAGTGATTTACCCTTATACTTGCATCATATTCTTTTTTTTTTTTTTTTACAATTTGCCAGTTTTCGGATGTGTCATATCTCTCAGGTTATCTTTCCATCTCTTTCTGCTCCCTCAGTTGTTGAAGTTTGTTTTTGTGGAAGCCCATTATTTTAGTTTCCTATTCTGGCCTCTTCCCATATTTAGCCTTTTGATAGAAAGCAACTCCCTCCCCCTGCCCCAGCTGCTTGAAAGAGCTTGTCAATAATTATTGTGTCAAAAGAGTAGCAACAACAAAAACAAGTTCTTCTTTCTTCAGGAATAACTATACTAGCCTATTAAAAAACCCCACACCTATAAATCTATGTGTGGTTTTGCCCCTGGTAATTTCTGCCCTAAAATTTTACTTTCTTTTCTTTCATCTTACAAATTCTGTGTGCTACAAGGGTCTCTGCTGACAATATGCATGTATTTTGTGGATGTTTCCAGATATTTCTGGGAGTTTTGATGACCAGGTTGGAATAACTGGAATCGTTGTGCAGACTGGCATTTTGATTTGGATTTTTGGACTTGGAAGGCAGTTGGGACTCAAGAGGGATGCAAAGGGGGAGATGACATCAAAAATGAGAGAAATCAATGCCAGCAATCCTTGAATACTGCTCCTACCACTCATTCCTCCACCCGTATCTCCCACTACATCCAATAGCAAGCAAGGACCTTATCTGATTTTTCATTCCCTGACCAGCAGGTAAGGTGATGTGTATGGAAGGTAGGAACTAACATCAGGAAAAGCTGGCCAATGTCATGGGACCCAGAGCCAGCCAGAGCCTTGAGGTGACTCTGCCCAAACAATTTGTTTAAAACAAGCATGTTAGCAGCAACAGATGGCCTTTGAACAGGAAAAGGGTTTTACTGGAGCATACTGGAACACTGAACACTAAACCAGAGAAAACTCAGTCTGAATCAGAATATGAATAGGAAGAGGTTGCACAGAAAACTACCGCTATGCAGTAGTTTTCTGTGAGATAGAGCCTTACCTCCAGCCTTACCTCCAGCTTGCTTTGTGAGATAGAACCTTACCTCCAGCTTGTTCCCAGGCCAGCGACCGCATGGCTGTCTGCAATGCAGCAGCTGTCAGATGCTACAAATGCCACAGAGCTCTTGCTCTGGGTCACTAGGACAAGCCTTTCCTCCCATACCCAGGACCTGCATGTGTGCCATCTCCCTGCTCTGCCTAGGAGTCTTCCAGTCCCTGCTTCTGCATCTCCTGCTCACTCTCCCTGCCTGCCTCATCCTTGCTTGAGAGTGGGGGGTTTCTCCACCAAAGGGAGCTCGATTGCTTCCAGGAAAAGAGGAATCTCTCCTCTCTGGCAAGGCAAAGGCACTTTCCTCCCTGCTGCGCATGCATGGCATTTTGGCAGAACGAATGCAGAGCAAATGCTCTCCTAAGCTTAACTGAGTGTAGGACATAGAGCAGACACTGTCCATCCTATCCAACAGCAAATATCTCATGCTCATAGCAACACAGATGTTGGTGTACGGCTATGTATCAAGTAAACAATCATTTGGAGGTTTGATATATTGCACTAGCAAGTATTCCATTAGTGGCTGAAGTGTCACAGATGTCTTACACATCACCTGTGCAATGTCCCCAGCCTTACCTACCTGATGGCCTGTGCAAGGGGTGCCTTGCTCTCTGGCCAGTTTGGAGAACACTGACTGGCCAGGCAGCGTTCACGTGCTGGTTGGCCAGCTGGCTGCTGCCATCCCCTCAGTGGGTGCTCTAATTTGGTACCCACTACTGATTTTATGATGCCATTTGTCAAATTTGACTGAAAGTGGCTAGTGGGCTCAAAAAACTATTGAGGAGGAGGGACTGACAGACAGCTCAACAGATGAACAGGCAGATGGACAGTAAGTGTGACTGCTTAAGCCTCCCTTTCTTAGGAAGTCAGTCTGAAAAGAACATAAAGTGAGACAAATGATTCCTTTTTTTCCCCCTAGAGATACTAATCAAAATGAACAACCATGAAAACCTCTCTCTATTTTTATGGTATTTTTCTGCAGACAGAAAAATAACAAAAGAAATAAGCAGATATTTCAAGCCAGAGTAGTGCTTTAGTTTACAATGAAGTTGATGAGTTACTTTTGAGTTGCCACAAATTATACCTTTGCACTGTGTTTGATCACAGTGTAAACTACTGAGAAAACTACCTCTCTTACCACTGTAGCACTTGCCACTCTACTTCTGCTTGGGAGAACTTCAGTGAAGCCTTGACAGTGAGGCAGGGAGTAGAGGGGAGGAATGGGTGAATGATCAAGAAGTATCTGGAGGGAGGGTATAGAAATATAATTTAAATGGAAAACCCTACATTTCTTGAGGGTTAAATGAAAATGTTGGTGACCTAACAGAATGAGTTTGGTACTCCAGCATGTAGGTAGCCCAACTGTATTCCTGTTTTAGGTATTTGTGCAGTGTTTAAATGCCAAAACCAGTAATTGAAATTCATATAAAGATTCTGGTCTTATCTAACAGGGATGATTCACCAGCAGCCATGGGACCTGTCAGAGAAGATTGATGGAGAACTTTCAAAGACCCTGAAGTACCCTGAGCATTGTACAAAGGATAGACTGAGACTTTTCATCTGAGGCAAAGGGAAATAATACATTATGTACTGCGCATTCATTTCAATTTTGAATGCTTTAATCTATTGGAGTTCTAGGTCTGTTTTGAGCTCCAGGATTAAAAATATCTGCATTTATCAAACATCAAGGTTTATCAGATACCAAAAACGCTGTCTGTTCAGCCTATATGCTTAATACCACATCACTTTTTCTTTCCTCCAGTGAGTTATCTGCAATACATTAAAGTCAGTAAAGACAGAAAAGTCTTTTGTTTCAGCATATACGTCAGC
This sequence comes from Ciconia boyciana, assembly GCF_034638445.1. NCBI lineage: Eukaryota > Metazoa > Chordata > Aves > Ciconiiformes > Ciconiidae > Ciconia > Ciconia boyciana. The sequence continues at coordinate 54,044,970 of NC_132935.1, read as the reverse complement.
AGCACCAGGTTAGGAACCTGCTGCTCAGCCCTGGGAGAGGTGAATGCACCAGCTCTCTGCTTGGCAAAACAGGGAATGTTACTTACACCGACTACTTGTGATGTGAAATCTCTAGTATAACAACAATCACGCAGAGGAAGAGGTAGTAGCACTTGGCTTTTCTTTCACAGAAACCCATGTGAATAAGTGTAAGCTACCTATACATGGGATCAAAGGCAAGTGGAAATCGATCATGGTAACATGATTGATTGACACTATCTTTACACAGATCCTTCACTGGCATTTTCTGTGTAACCTCTAGACAACAAAGGCTGGCCACACATGAAAGTGGGTTGGTACAAGTTCTTTATATAGCTCTGTTAGGATAAAATTTACATTCCTGCAAAAAGCTTTGGAGGTGTCAAGCTAAACCATAGGAGGGGAAAAAAAAGTCATTCTTGGGGCTTGCTAAAAAAATTCTCTGTTAATAAATGCTATTGCCTGGGGAAGCACTGCACCAAGGCCGTCAGCCTGTCAAAGACAACATTACTTCAGATAAAGTTGCTCATAATTCTTTGCTAAAGAGAGATTTTCATGCAGTATGTCCAGGCAACTAATACCAGCAGTACTTATTACTCACAGATTAGTTTCTTCTTTGAACTCCGCCTCTCTTTTATCATATTGCTTTCCATCTCCTTTACTTTAATTTTCCTTTACCATCACCTCTTCTAATTTTCCCAAGTCACTTGATTTATGGCATTTCAATAAATCTTTGCTGAAAGGAGTATACTCACAGTGCCTCACAGATTCCTGCTGCAGTTTTCAGGGCCTTCATTTTGCAAGCACAAACATGGTGATGGACTGGGCCATTATATATCATATGCCATTGCTCCTAGGCCAGAAGACAGGGCACAGTTTGACTGACACTCTTTGCTGCACCCACCGGAGACCTGCTCAGCTCTGCAGATAACACACTTTCCCGATTTCTTCATGGCACGTAAGACACTCAGAATTGTCTGTTCGGTCATTCATGTGGAGACCTCATAACAACAGATGACAAAGACGACTGTAGTGAGTACTTTTTTCTTTCTTTCCTTCAAGAGCCAAATATTGCAGAAATACCACACTGATGATGAAACTTCACATTTTTACCAGCATGACCCAATTTGACCTCCTGAGCTTTCAGAATGGTTACAGAAAATACATAAGATGACTTAGGACACCACCCAGAGATTTTAAATCAGGAAGGAAGGAAGAGGTATATTGTTTTACTTACAATTTGAACATATTTCGTGTCGAAATCTTTGAGAGACAATAAACATAGAAGCTCTTGGGGCTATTTTCAGTCATTTTTCGGACTGGAACATTTTGGGCCTGATGCAAAGTCTATTGACTTTATTTGAAGGAGTCTCATTGATCTCAATGAGCTTTCAATCAGACATATGCAGTGTCATGACAAGGGGGAATTGTCTAGAAGCTCCTCATGCAGGTCAGCCCAATGCTGGCTCCAGAGGGGGGAATTAATAATGGTACAAACTCAGGCAAAGTGTAACACAGAGGATGAGCTGGGAATGAAGAAGCATCAGCCCTGTAGCTGTTCAGGAAGGAGGACAGCAAAATAAGAAAGCATAGGAATTTAGTTTTTCCTCATTTTCTCCTGTCACCGGTGGTTTCTGCTAAAGGGAACAACCTCATGCTATTTTCTCCTTCCAATCTTACCTTCATTTATTTCCCAACACAGCATATTTCCCATCAGTCAGAGAAAAGGACATATTGCTGTAAGTCAGAGTAAAAGCAGGATTGTTTCTCATTTACTTCCCTTGCAAAACCTACAAACTGTGAAAATGGGGTGAAAAAAGATACCAAACTAGATTTCCTTATCTTTGGCTGAAAGAAAAATGCTTTTATGTTTGTAAAAATCAAAAAAGGTAGAAAGAAACTCCTGAAATGTTCAATGAAGGAAATCAATTAACATTCAGAAATTTGAAATGGTCTTTTTTAATGAGATGGTTCTTATTGTCAAAGTTTCAGAAAAATTTACCCTTCATCGTGAAACTCAGCCAAAAATAGAAAAAACATATTGTGGAAAAAACCTGGTAGCAACATGCACTGAAGCAAGAAAAGGCTGAGTTAACTGTCCTGCAGTTTTATAGAAAATTAAACCTGCACAACAAACAGGGATAGTGAAGGAAAATGAAAGTTCTTGTAGAAAACTGAAAGAGAAAAAAGACTTCTTTCTTATCTTTTCATCAGAGGTGGATCTGTTTAAGGACACAGGAAGTGATCCACAAACCAAAGACAGTGTCATCTAGAGTTCTTTGCTCACATTTCTGCAGGGTAAGTAATTTGAAACTGTGATTTTTAAAAATATGTATTTTTTTCAATGGAATCAGTTCTACACCGTTACTGTTATTCATGCAGCATTATTGCCGTCAGCCATTTAGCTATTAGAGCAATTGCAGCCATCTACATACCCTGTTCTGCAGTTCCCAAGCTTTGCTGTCCCATGGGCGGCTCTGCTTGTGGTGGTGGCATACTTCTGTCCTCCTGTCCACTTGGGTTGCAGCTGTGTGGGGTCTTTGGTCTGTACCATTCCAGGTGGTCTGGGAGTGGACATTACCTTGTGAACTACGGACTGGAGACTACTAAAGTAAATAGATTCAAAAAAAGATAGATTTGGAGCCAATGTGATGTTTCCACATTGTGACACTGTTTAAGTTTCCTGTTTAAGATACTCCTCCCCGCAACAGTCTGTGAGACCCAGCTCTTCAGATGTTGAGTTTTTCGGGACAGGGAATTGCTCTTTGGCTAAGCCCAGGTTAGTAACTTAAATTTGCTGAGAATTGCTCTGCAATCTGAAGTCAAACCATCAGGAAAAGGTGTAGACCCATACTTGCAAAACCTCAGCATCCAGAACAAGCTGGCTGCCGGTGGCATGCCTTTTGGGATGGCCCTCAGCAGTTCTCATCTATTTTTCTTTACCAGTTCAGATGTAGCCACAGTATCCCTTATGGCAAAGCCCAGGGCTTTGATTACTGTGTTCCTGTAGGTCACAGTGCCGCCATAGCATAAGTGGTTAGTATTACGGCCACTTCAAGTACGGCCTATTGTATAAGGTTTGCACCAAAGCCTTCTTAAATATATTTAAATGTATTTTGAAGGGGGCATTGCCATTTTGAGAAGCAGTTGTTTCTGCATGTGTGTAGATACCGTAAATGCTACTGGAAATGAGTTGTTCATAACTACTTTTGTGGTTCACACACATCATACCCTCAGACTCATACCATCATGCCTCATATTCAACAGAGTCAATGTCCTTCTTGTGCTGAGGGGTCCAGAGCTGGACACAGTACTCCAGGGGAGGTCTCACCAGAGCAGAGTAGAGGGGCAGAATCACCTCCCTCGACCTGCTGGCCGTGCTTCTTTTGATGCAGCCCAGGATACGGTTGGCCTTCTGGGTTGCGAGTGCACATTGTCGGCTCATGTCCAGCTTTTTGTCCATCAGTACTCCCAAGTCCTTTTCCGCAGGGCTGCTCTCGATCACATCATCCCCCAGCCTGTACTGAAACTGAGGATTGCCCTGAACCAGGTGTAGGACCCTGCACTTGGCCTTGTTGCACATCGTGAGGTTCATACAGGCCCACTTCTCGAGCTTGTCCAGGTCCCTCTGGATGACATCCTGTCAGGCATGTCAACCGTACCACTCCTCAGCTTGGTGTCATCCGCAAACTTGCTGAGAGTGCACTCGATCCGCTGTCTATGTCATTGATGAAGTTACTAAACCGTACTGGTCCCAGTACGGACCCCTGCGGAACACCACTTGTCACTGATCTCTATCTGGACATTGAGCCATTGACCACTACCCTCTGGATGCAACCATCCAGCTAATTCCTCATCCACTGAACAGTCCACCCATCAAATCCATATCTCTCCAATTTAGAGAGAAGGATGTTGTGGGGGACCGTGTCAAAGGCCTTACAGAAGTCCAGATAGATGACATCCGTAGCTCTTCCCTTGTCCACTGATGTGGTAACTCCCTCGTAGAAAGCCACTAGGTTGGTCAGGCAGGACTTGCCCTTGGTGAAGCCATGCTGGCTGTCTCGAATCACCTCCCTGTGCTCCATGTGCTCTAGCATACCTTCTAGGAGGATCTGTTCCATGATCTTCCCAGGCACAGAGGTGAGGCTGACAGGTTGGTAGTTCCCAGGGTCATCCTTTCTACCCTTTTTAAAAATGGGCACGTTTCCCTTCTTCCAATCACCAGTGACTTCAGCTGACTGCCAAGACTTTTCAAATATCATGGAGAGTGGCTTGGCAGCTACATCAGCCAATTCCCTACCTACACCTGCCAATTCCCATATTCCATACCATATGACATCATGCTCAGCATATAAAGCTGGGGGAAAAAGAAGGAAGGGGGGGACGTTCGGACTTATGGTGTTTGTCTTCCTAAGTCACCATTACGTGTGATGGAGCCCTGCTTTCCTGGAGATGGCTGAACACCTGCCTGCCCATGGGAAGCAGTGAATGAATTCCTTGTTTTGTTTTGCTTGTGCACACGGCTTTTGCTTTCTCTATTAAACTCTCTTTATCTCAACCCACGAGTTTTCTCACTTTTACCATTCCGATTCTCTCCCCCATCCCACCAGGGGGGAGTGAGTGAGCAGCTGTGTGGGGCTTAGTTGCCATCTGGGGTTAAACCACAACAGGCTGGTAGGAGAGATTTTACCAAATGACCAACATGATCTTTATGGAGTGTTTTTTTATACTTGTGCTTCTAAGTTATTTTGCGTGGTTTAAAATAAGACACCTAGAGTGAAGATCTGGATTTTTAGAGCTTTCTGATGGAGAAACATCACAGTAAATATTAGTTGGAAAACAGAAGAAAGGGACTCCCCAAAGGTCAATTTTTCTGACTTGATCACAAGAAAGGAAACTTCCAATATTCTCTCACAGGTATGGTTGTTTTGGGGACTATGCATCTGTACTAACTTTGAGCCTCTCACACGGGTGCCCCAGTGTGGAGGCGAGTGTCTCTGGGCACTGAAGGCAATAGAGGGAGGGAAACGGGCTCTCCCTTAGGGCAGCCCAGAGACTTGTGTACCTACCTGGGGTCCATTCTTCTCTGGAGAAGCCTTTTCTCCTTTCCCAGAGAGACATAGGGAAACTAACCTCCTGAGCACTTCAGGTAACTGTTTAACAGCCAGTGTCAAAAATACTTCCCACGCTGCTTATTAGGAGTGCAAATCCAACACAGTCTCCCAGTTTTAAAATCTTCTATGGACTTGCTCATCTTCTACCTCTCCTCTCTTTCCCAGCCCTTGCCCTGTCCCGCTCCAGACTTTGCTGTGCTGCAGTGGGGCTGCCTTTCCCTGCAGCCTGGGCTGCACAGAGCGGCCTCATAGATCTCTTTAGCAGCTCACTGGTGTGCCACTTGCTGTGAGGTCCCCAGCTGGTGCATCTTTGTGGCTGCACTTGTGCCTCGGTGACTCTCAGTTTTTGCTATTATTCATTTCTGAACATCTATTTTTTTAGCTTGGGAAATCAATCTGAGCAAGTTTACATATCAGATAAAATGGCACTGTATTGCCCAAGTGTTAATATATTTTACTATTTGGTTTAAGAGGCAAATCTGTTTGACCAAGCTGATGAAATGTACTTAGAAGGAGGCTTGAATGCAAAATTGAAACTGTATGTAGGATAATATCTTAAATGATAGGAAAAGAAGGAAATATCAATGCAGGAGGCAAAGGTTTTAAAAGAACTGCTTAGGCCAGGTCATTTGATACCAGAGGTAATAAAGCACAAGAAACAAACTCTTACGGTATGTTATTTTAAATGACAATGGTGGGAGACAAAGAAAACATGTATGTTTTGGGGACAGGATGAATGGTTCAGAGGAGACAACAACTGACACAGAGTTACAGCCATATCATGACCTAACTTACCAGGACTTCCTTTTTATTCTTAATACATAAAAATAAAAATGGATACTCCTTTTCCAGCTCCCACCGTGCCCAGGTCTGGTCTGGGAAACTTGTGTCTGAAATCCTATTTCCCTTCTGAAACGTCAGTCTTTATTGTTTTTTTACACAATATTTCTAATAATTCGAAGGAGGGTCTAGGATGGGTGCTTTTGTCAAGCCAGTATTTGCAGCCGTAGTATGGAGGAACTAGAGCCACCACGTCTAATGTTAGAAAGTTGCACAGGAGGAAAGGCACCTAATGGACTAACTCCTCTCTCACTGGTATCATTTGTTTAAAGTCGGGAATTGGCATTTGGGAAATGAAGAGTCAAAGTCTCTGCCTTTTGTTTAAACCTTTCCTTTTGCAGCAGAAAAGTTATTGTGTAGTGGAGTTCCTAGAGCTGGGCTGCAAATGGAACAACATACACCCTGGGGCCCTTAGCTGATTTTAACTTCCTTTGTTATCCATTACTTCCACTTTCAAGATACAGATGCAAACTTTAGGATGAAAATCCAACATGCCCCTCAAATTTTGTTACACTTGAGGAAACTGCTGTGAGGAAACTGCTGTGATGAAACTGTGATGAATCAAGTGATGAAACTGCTCGGTGTTGCATAGAATAAAAGATTTATTTTGTCTCAAAGAAAACCTGTGTTTTATAGGTAGAAAAGTGGATGCCTGTGTTCTGCTGCTGAAAAAACTATCTAAAGAAATATGTGTTATTTTAATATATTTTACTAACAAATCTCTAGAAATGTGCAGCCATCAGAATTTTTCAGCAGCCTCAAGCTGGCGTTGATTGCTCTATGGTTAAGAACATATATCACGTCCCAGCATGATGCGGAGGGTACTGCAACTTCCCTGTGCCAAACCAGAGGTGTGGAAAGTTTAAGTGTAGAAGAGCTGTCTTTGCCATCCTCTTGTGTTTTCAGATCCAGCAGTGACTCCATGGAGCCGTGACAGTGCTGGGAAGCAAACACCTCGGTCTCCTCGGGGCTGCTTTGTGCCCCGTTATCATTCTTTGGCAGCCTCAGAGTGGGATGATCTCCCTGGGCTTGGTTATCTGGCCAGAACTTTTGGGCTGCTTTATTCCCTTTACCACATAATATATGTCTGGCTTTGCTGATAAGTGAATAATGGCTGTTACAGTGATCTTTGCTGAATAGCAGAAAGGTTTTTCACCACATCCAGCAGCTGTAGAAATATGGCATTAAAGTAAGAGAGAAAACTATGAACATTAAAAGTGTAAATTGATAGTGATAGCCTTTCTTATCCCTTCAGACACTAATGGCAATTTTTTTTTAACAGCTTCTTCAGTTGGCTGATCGCATGAAGTAAAGCAGTTATGAGCTAGGTAACATTCATTGCACAAACAAAAATTGCAGGGAAACGGTTTGTTTACTGTTTTCAGCATCTTTACAGAACACAGCAATATTCTCAGTAGAGCTGAAAGATGTAGTACTAAAACCAGAGTCAGGGAGAAAAGTTCACACTGTCCTAAATTTATATGTTGTTGTAACAGAAAAAATAGTCAAGCTAATTTTTTAATTTGTAGGCGTCTGTGCAAGGCTTGTGGTTGCCAAGAAAAAAAATATAATCAAGGTGTGTGCACACCTAAAGACCACTGACAAGGAGAATGTCTTGTAGATGTGAAAACAAAGCTCCTAACATCCCACTTCAATTCATAGTAAACAGGATTTAGAAACCAAAACCAGGAAGAGGTCTGAACTGCAGATGTACTGCTGTGAATAATGAGAATGGTATTATTCAGCAGTGGTTTAAACTTCCCTATACTGCATTGACCTATGAGTACCCACATGTGAGCATGGAGGAACAGCTTCCAGGAGGAGCTGCAACCAGCAGCAGGAGATGGTAAGTGCTTGAACCTGATCCACAAGAGCAGGTCGGCTTGGAGAGCCCGCTTTACCCACATGTGCTGGCAGCAGGCAGTGCTCATTACCCCCATTTGCTGCCATCAGATAGAATTCACTCTGGCCGTGTTTTTCTTTTCACCCATCCTGTGTCTGTCAAGTCTGTATCAGTTTTAAGTTGTCTGAGCACTAGTTTGTTTGGTCATATTAATGATAGATCACTGCCTATCACGTTAGTGTTCATTCTTCATCTACCCCCAGACGCGAGTGGAATAAACTCCAGGGATGATAATAGGGACAACGGGTTTTGCAGTGATTGGGCTGAGAGAGGCTCTAAAGGAAAACGGCTTTGAAAGTGAGCAGAGGGAAGTCCAGACTGAGGGTTAGTTTGGCAATGGGGGAAAACAGGCTTCTGTAATTAGTTCTAATGAATTATAATAAACATAGAACAATATCTCCCTAGCTTCTGGAATTGAAGGAGTAATTAAATCTGGAATAAGCCACAGTTGAAATTCTGACTTAAATGCAAAGGATTATTTATTTTGTGAAGGTTGAGCTATGTCAGACTCTGCAGCTGTCTTAGTGACCAAGGAAATGGCCATTAAATGAGCTAATACTAACAGAAAGCTCAAGGGAATCAAATGTCATATTTCCTTTCAAAATGTACTAGGAATAATATGTTGGTAAATCTTATGATAGTACCAGGTAAATAAGGAGAAATGATAATTAAGAATAAAACAACTAAAGAGCATGATACCTTGGAGGATATCGGTAGGATTTCCACAGTAGAAATTTATGCCTGGTTAACCTCTTTTAATTCTGTGGACTGCTCAGCAAAATAATGAGGAACGGAGAATTAAGCTTTCAAAAATCCTTGGGCAAAGGCTTTCATAAGAGGTCATTAAAGACACTAATTATGCATAAGGTGACATGTAAAGTTTTCCTGCTGGATTAAGTACCTCCACTGAGTTTTTGAAATTTAAGGGAACTTTTGGGGAAAAAACTAAAGCAATGGTTATACAGTCAACACTAACCAGAAGAGAAGCAACCTGTATCAGCTAAAGGAGCTTTCTCCCTTCCTCTGGTATAATCGCATCGCATCCCTGTTAAGTTGGGGACATTTATTACACCTGTCCTATAATTACTTGCAATACTTGCAATTATCATGCTTTCAATTATCAAACTATATGTACAGCTGTTTTTATCTCAGCTAAACTCTACCTATCTGAACTGAATTTCTTCATGCTGGTTATGTACCTGAGGCAACATCATTCTGGAAAATTTGAGCTGTAATGTTTTTTTGCTGAGAGAAGAGATGAGGAAAAAATATCTCCTTTCTCTAATTTTTATCATCCTCTTTCTTGTAAAGTTCTAGAAGCCCTATGCTTTGGCACCAGTAATTACAACTTGTCTTGGTGGGGGGCTTCTTGTTGGTCCAGCATTGCTCCATTTTGGACAAATTATAGCTCTCTCAGGGTAAAGATGTGAGTACTTATTGTTGCAGAGACCAGACTGGTGTTCTTACAATCCGGCCCTTCTGCTCCATCAGGCCCTATAGAGGGGAGCTGTCTGTGCTGGGGTGAAAATGTAGATAGAACTACTTTGGTATGATTAACCTAAATAATCTGTTAAGATTGTAGTGCTGCTGTGACTACTTTTTTCTGGAGCACTGTAATATATTAAATAAAATCAATATTAATACAAAATCTTAAGACACTCTCTTCTTCTTATGACAAGTTGTCTGTTGTTTCTTACTCTTTGTTTTCTGCCAGCTGGTCAAATTCTAAACCAATTCCAGCGAGTATTGATACTTCTTTTTTTGACATTCAGTTTTAGGTACTCCTCCTTCCCACAAAACAGAAAAAAAGCCCAAACCAAACCTCACTGAACCCCCACTTCAAAAAGTTTAGTTGTTGGCTTTCCTTGAGCTGCTTGTCTCATAAGTTTAGGGTGGATCTTTTTTATTTTAAGGAAGCTTCTTTCACAAGTTCTTGGAAAAACTAATAAAACTAATAAACCTTCTGCAGTGAATTTCTAGAGAATCATTAACCAGAGATTTGTTGCCGTGGATACTGAGACAGCTAGGTAGCCTACTTAAAAAAAAAAAAAAAAGAAAAAAAATAGCCACACACAGACAGAAAAACAAACAACCCAAAGCAATTTGACCTCAGCTCAAAAGTGAGAAGAAGCAAAATTTTCCTCTTGTAACAGCAGATGTTGCAGTTACAGAGGGGGAGAAGAAATACAAAAAAGCAAAGTAGTAGTAAGGTAAGTCTTAAGGGTCGCTTCTACCCTAATATAAAGGCTATAACATAATCCTCACAAAAAAAAAGACTTTAACAGTGAAGTAATCTATAAGTAATGAATCAATCTTTTACAAGTCCAGAGATTTTGGATTTGTCATTGTTGTGGGGAAATGCCCTCATGGATGCTGTGTTACACAAATTTAAAAGTAACTCTGACAACTTAAGGGGTTTCATTTTATTTTTTTGCTTTTGTGTTTTATGGGTTTTTCTGCTAGTTTTTTTTCAAGCCATCATCAATACAAAAATGCAGAGCAATACACAAGAAAAGAAAAGACCTTGTGGAACCAATTTCAGTGACAAAACCACACAAATTGCAGGTGGCACCTGAGCTCTGCATTGAGGCTCAACTCCCGGGGTCGGTGGGACCTGCACTGACAGCGGCGATGGCCCGAGTTATTTGTCACCGCACGTGGAGGGTGGGATGGAGAGAGGGGGGTGGTGTGTCCACTTTGGGCGGGCTGGCGTGAGTAAGGGCTCTTTCACATCACCCCAGAAAACCATGGTCCTGGAAGTGGGGTCTGCTTTCACCCACCAGGAGGACTAAGCGAAACCAGGAGAGGCGTTTTTTCCCTGCTGGCAGCCTCTAATCAGGGGCGAGCCATTAGTGAGTCAGCCGGGGGCTGATCTGCTCCCCTCGCAGCGGGGGCAGGCAGGTTCCCTCTGTGCGTTGTTGCAGGTTTCTATAAAAGTCGTGTCCATTTCCAGTGCTCACCTGAAGAGTTAATTAGGGAAACAACCATGTTTCTGCTTTCTGTAGCACTTAACGATCCCCAAAATGCAAATAAAAGAGAGAGCTGCAGCTGTTTAAAATATTCCTGCTGCTATGTTATTAAGTACAAGGGGACAAACATAAGGGCAGGAAGCCTCTGATTAAGAGCAGGTTTGTATGGCGTACATGACTCAAATATCGACGTTGTTTGAAGTCGGTGCTGGCTCAATTTTACCCCTGCCCATGAGGCCGAGCTTGTGCCTGAATGTTTCACACATCTGTGCTCTTTGAATTAAACAGGATGCAAAATCCCTCTGATGTAAAGGTTTTAAGGCTGGTATTTATCCTACTGACATAAAACCGTGTTTGCTGGGAAATACCACATGGTGCCATAGACTCAAGAAAGTATGGATGAGTGAGAGATACCATCTGGGACTGAGGACAAATGGAGTTAACTTACTGTCTCCTCCGCATTTGCTGTATGTCACGTGGAACAAAGAACCAGACTAGGAAAAAAAAGTGTTTTTCTTTTTTAGTGCCCTGGGAAAGAGGTGTAGTATTCCTATTTAAAAAAGAGAAATGGAAATTAAAAGAGCTCAAGTGGTACAGGAGCTTGCCTTGGGCAACCATGTTTTATGACCCTTATTTGGATGCCTATGTGCTATCAGACTACAAATATTATAAATCCCGTGTTTTCCATCACCTTGGTCTTTCTGCTCACATAAAATATATATAACTTTGCTAACAATGAAATAATATCAAATTCAGTCAGCCACAGGCAAGAGAGGTGAGAAAGGAAGATTTTTGCCTTTAGCTAATCCATATACGAAGGCCTGGAGAAAAGGATGCCATGTTTCATCTTCCTGAGGCTAGTCTATACTGTAACATTAAAATATCATTTCCTCTGACACTCCAGGTTAGCCTGGGAGAGTTGGGCCTTAAAAGACCCAGCTCCCAAAAGACACCAACAAAAGGTGAAGCTTGTTGAGGAACCAGGTGCTGGGGAACTGTGGCTCCTCTCCAGGAGCTGCTTGGCCGGTCTGTCCTTTGGCACTATTAGTATTTATTTCTGTTGCAAGAAAAGCACCTCCTACTGCGAGGATTTATACAAACAGTTTTGGTATCCTTTCAAGGCTTTAGTATGATGACAAGGGTAGTGTGCTTATATTTCTTTTTTATTGTGTATAACAGTGAGCCTCATCTTGCCCATGACCCGCAGTGGCAGAGCTGATGCTGTGGTTGTTATGCGCGTGTTTCGTGCTGTTCTGGGTCACAGGTATGACAACATGGTGGGTTGCAACTGCTGTCCAGGAAAGTGGCAACTACCTGTCAATATAGCTAAATGTAATCTAGTTGACAGCTGCCTGATGAAACTTGAATTTACATTACGGAAAAGGCTGACAGCCACTTTTCTGCACAGCTTTCTGTGCTGTTTCTGTGAGCGCTCCAGAGTGTTTCTTGGAATAAGAAATTAGCATGTTTTGACAGTGTCAAAGTCAATGTTAATGTTGTAGCAGCCTTTATTAAAAATTAGAGTTCCACGAGGCGTGCACCTGCTGGTTAAACCTGCAGTTTCAGGAAGGCAGCTCTTAGAGGCATTTGTACGACAGCTGGAAGCAGGTTCCAGCAGCCACGGGGCATGGCTGGGCCACGTAATGACAGCTGCTGGCCCGGCCAGCACTACCCCTATTCATCCAGGCTGCAGTGCCCCACGGCACAGTGCAGCACCTCATAGAAATGATGGCTTGTACCTGAGTGTGTTGCAGTCGTACTGATGGGGTTCTCCGAGCAGGGCTTCTGCCTGGGCCATCGTGCTGCACGGCTGCAGCAAAGTCGCTTGGGCTGCTGTCATCTTCCACCTTTCCATCTCAAGTGCTGCTGCACAGGGTGGAAGCATCTGTCTTAGCCCTGCTTTTAGAAGCATTTAGCTGTGAATCAGAACATGTTGCAGCAGACAACTAAAGTCACTGGTGCTGAGTTGTGAATAACAAATTCCTAACAGCAAAATCTCTGTGCAAAAGTCACAGAGAGTCGTATTGAGGCCATTAAAAGGAAACAATATGCTAGCATAAAATGTCACTCTATAACATAAAGCAAATAATTAAATTATAGATTCATAAAAACTTTGAAGAAAAAGGACTAAAGCTGTCTTGTGTTATTCTCTGGAAGTTGTTTCCTCCTTATGCTGCATTCTTTCATATTACTTTCATGTGCTCCTTAATGGTTTTTCCTTGGTGGTGTAAGTCTAAAATTTTAGTACAAAGAAATAAAACAAAGAAAAATACATCCTTTGGTAGCCTGACATACAGAAATGGAGAAAAAACTGCTCTGGAGATTTGTTTCACTGCTGGGCTGTTAATTCAAAGCCAGTCCAACCTGTAATTACTTGTCTTGGTCCAGTTCCAAAGCCCACTGAAATCCATGGCAAGCCAAGGGCTGAGCTCTGACAAGGCTGAAGAGCAGTTTGATGGTTCATCTGGAATTAATTTGATGGTCTTAAGGTTTCCAGTGAAAAGCATTCAGACTGCAGTGTAGGCTTGTACCCTGCATTTCTTGACCAGACCCACTGGCCCATTACATGGGCAATGCAGATACTCACTGGGGAGGTTTTGCGGTGGGGAGCACAGGCACTCCCTTCTGGGACTTTCTGATGAGATCTAGTCTGGGATTGTCACCCTTTCTTGAAACACTGTAGGAACCATGGAAGTGCAGGGATATATCTTGTTCTATATTGTGCCTGGTCTCCCATATCTGACATGCATTAGCTCTAGTTACTTGATAGGTATCAGGCCTCTTCCATCTTAGGCTGTCTGCTTACCATGGCAGAGAGCTGTGAGGACTGAAGGAGCTGAGTGGAAGCAGTTCTTACCTGTTTAGGAATCGCTCTGGTGGGTGCTTCAAGGGGAAGGCATAAGGCACAGGAGACTTCTCTGTGTCATTCAGGACTTTTGCCATGCCTGGAAACACCCCCGTGTTTTGATGCTGTTGCAGTGGGGCCAGCAATCTCCACGGCCTGGTGAGTTTGGTTTATATTTTGGAGAAATTATCACTGTGGTCTTGCTTCTTATCCATGGTTTTGCTCTGCTAATTTAGCTCTGAGTTCAAACATGCTATGAGGCTGCAGTGAATTTTTATAATTGCTTTGTGGGGACGAGGGTCATCCTCTTTGTCGAGAAGAGTGATGTGATGGGAAATCTGAATTTAACTCACAAGGCACGACAGCCACTACCTCAGCACTGCTGATGTCAAAGCGAGGCCGATGCCAGGCAGGAATTGATGGCTGCTCCAGCGTTGTCTCCAGCATGTCCAGGAAGAAACACCACTAAAAACCCCTAGACAGGGTGGGGTAACAACAGTCACCATAAAATATTATTGCACAAGCTGATAAAAACTGGCTGGTCTTGGCTGAACCTGAAATGCATATCCTTGCTGCATCTGAGTCTTTGCTCAGCAGCAGACTCTCCTGCTGCCTGAGCCGATGAAGCTGCTCAGTCGTACTAAGTGTACAACCAGCCTTACCTGCACGGCAGGATTTAATGTTGTAGCAGACCTTTCCCTTTCCTACCCTCACTTAAGATGAACCATAGTACAAGCAATTTGTCTGTGAACCTGAAAGCCATGCAGCCTGAGAGTGAAAGGAAAAATCCTATCTGACCACACTCACATTTTTTGATACAGCAATTGGGGAAAAAAATCCTCACTACAAGTTATGTACTGGTCAGCTTCTGACAAACCCTTACATAGTTCCATTATCCCTTCCATCAACATGCATCTCACGGGCATTAATGAATCAGGCTACAACATTTTACAGGCAGACAAAGACTTCAGCAAGGCTAAATAAGGAATTTTTGAAGGGTCAGTCTTGGGGCATTTGGAGAGGCCAGTCTGGGCACTTACGTAAGACAAGAAGATGATGAATATGTGAGGGCCGAGAGCTTGCGCTGAGTCCTAGGCTTGTTCCAGGCTGTGGCTTCAATGACTACTGCCTAAGTGGCATTTCTGAACATTTTCTACACATCAGTGCTGCTGTAAGGGATGGAGCTCAATGGCTTTTCTCTTGTGGAGGAAGGAAATACGAACATGTTACAGCTGATATAGCAGTTACTCAAAATATGTATTTTAACCCCGCTTTTGTAATTTTGGCACAGCCTTCTGCCAGTTGGTTCTTTCTGGAGGTTTAAGACACAGAAATTTCTAAATAGGGGTGGACTGAAGAAACTGTGTAACTCCACAGGACACATGAGCAGAAGATGCGTATGTGACCAAGGTTTCTGCTGAATCTGGTTGCCAGCAGGGAGAACATACCAAACTGCATCCAGGGTGACTCTCTGCAGTGCTTGCCACCAGTTTTGTCCCCAGTGGGGCAGGTGTGACAGACAGTCACACCACCAGTCCCCCATGCTGGGTGTCAGGGAGGAGGATCCTGTGTGGGGTGTGAGGGTGAGCACGCTGTCCAGCCCCCGCTCCAGTGCTGGCTGTGTCGTGGCTTGCAGAGGTCTCACTTGGCTCATAGCCTGAATGCCACGAGAGCATTTACTTTGTCTATGGGGCAGGGAGGGAGAGACTTGTGCAGGCACGAGCACAGCAGGGTCACTGTCACCGCCCGAGATGCTGGTGCTGCTCCTTGCAATACGTTGCGTGGAGGATTTGTCTGCTTGGCAGCTGGTTGGTTTGACTCTATTTAGCACATGCATGCCCTGAGCCTGAGTTCCTCAGGGTGTCATACTGAGCCATGGTAGCCTCAGAAACCTTCCTCTGAAGCAGCTTAGGAACAAAACCTCAGGGGCATTTCTTTCACAGAAGGTCTCTGCATCTCCCGGGGGGACTGGCTGGAAAGCAAGCTAAAGATCCTTTTGAGGAAAAACAAATCATGACCTCCCCACAGTGTAGGCACAGTTAACTTCTGTTTTGGGTACAGCATCGGCACATCCTCACAACCTGTGGCATGGATCCTGAGAATCTCTGCTGCAGATCCTGATATAATGCTCCCAGCACCCTGCCCAGACCCCTCCATAAGCCCGGAGACACTCTGCAGGCACTTGTATTGGCTGGGAAGACCTCACTGGCAGCGAGTAGAAGTCCACTGATAAACTACAATGTAACATTCACTAGATCATCTTGACACAATATTTTTCTTTTGGGAAAAAACCTCTCAGGTAAAGCGGCTTGTTCATCACGGAACCTGATTCAGACCAGCCACTTGAACCTGAGGCTCTCATCACTAGCTTCATGTGAGAACCACATTAGTGAGATCCTAAGCTAACAAGCTTATTTGCTCTCTCTTTTTTTTTTTTTTAATTCTCCTACCAGTGATTGTTTCTTGTGTTTAGAGCCGCTTCTATGAGTTCATGATCCTTTGCACTTGAAGTCACAGCCTGGTAGGAAGGTATTTACTTAACAATCTAATTTCTTCTTTTTTAGTTCAACAAATTGAATATCTTAATGAAAAACATTAACAACAACCAAACCAAAACCAAACAAAAAAACCTCCCTAAAACCCCAGCTCGTGTTTTCATAATGATGGTAATTTAAAGTACACATTAGCATTCTGTATTTTATTTTAATTACAGGTGTAGCAGAAGAATAAAATATTTATACTTGTGTGCACTTCTTTCCTTTCTGACAGCAGAGTGAATATGATAAGCTTTTCTGAGACTGCAATAAGATTAACATTTTTCAACCTATGTTTATATACGTATGATATATATTCATCAATACCTTCTTATTATAGCCACTGAAGATCCATCAAAGGTGAAGAAAGTAGAAGCAAGTACAGGTCTCAAGCATTTCTCAAGCTAATGGACATGTCTGCGAAGGATACATAGACACTCATTGCCTAGGAAAAAAAGAGTGCTCCAGAAAACCAAAATTCTTCTGGCTTTTTCATTAAATCCAGTCATCTTGGGCAACACTGCTGTATAATTTCCCTTCTAAATGGAAAATTTTTTACCTTCTAAATTCTGTGTAGAGTCTCATTTTCTTCTTCCTAACATCCTCAGCGTCTGGAGAGACAGATATATTTAATTGCCATTCATTTTCAGTGCTGTATCTCACTACTGCTGGTAAAGGAGAAAGACCCTTGAAGTTTGGAGTTTCACCACATTGTCTCCTTGATTGCAAAGGAATGGACTCTCTGCAGCTAGGGGTAGTACCGAGAATCATTAGAGACAGCGGTGCAGTGCACAGTGCCATTTAATCTGTGTACAGTTTCCTTATTCAGTTTAGAATAAAGATCAGATTACAGAAAAAGCTCTAAAAACTTTCTGTTAACACATTAGAACTATAACCTTGCACCAAATCCCCTGGAGTAAATACATATGATTGCTATGACTTCATTGGAGTCTTGCTGAGTTACACTGAGTAGAGCTCTGAATTCTTTTATTACAATGGTTATTATTTTTCATAAGACCATCAGATCCACTGAAATAACTTTGGGCATCAGAACCATATAGGCCTGACTGTGCTTTCACAGCCACTGGTGCAAATGAGAAATATCAATCAGTTATAAGAGGAGTAATGGTGAAAGGGGATGAAAATCAGTTTGGCGTGTTTACTGATAGCCCTGCATGTTTTCAAGAGAAAGCAAAAATATTTTTCCTTTTCAATAACTGTGATTACTTGCAGACTGGTGACCTTTTATCCACAGGGAAATCAGAGGAAGAATATAGAAAAGACAAAAAAAAAAATTTCTGAGCACTGAAAAAAGGCAAAGGGGTAGTTTCTAAATCCTTCAGCTGGCCAGCTGAACTCCAACCTGATCTTCTCTTTCCTTTCTCTTCTGGCTCTGTGGCTCTTTCTGAGCCCTAAACTGCCACTAATGCCTAAATTAAAACGCCCATGTTGAAGGGAGTGCAGGCTCTGAATCTCCGATAAAGCTGCTACCAGTTTATCCAAGGCTGTTTCCTGCACACAGATGATGTAAATATTAACTCTGCCTTTGATGTGACCAGGTTAAAAATTACCGTTCTGTCATTATTCAGATGAAGTGTCTTTCTAGTCCATTTGTGCCCATTCTTCATTGACAGTAGTTATTTATCTTCCTCACACGAATTGTATTCTTCCATCCAAAGACCGTAGAGTCTAGCGGTTTTTCACATGGTTTTCAAATGGTGGTTTTTCAAACGGCAAGAGACAAATGCACAAGGCTTCCCCCCAGACTCCCTCTCTATTGCTAGATACACTTGCTTAGGCCAATTTTATCTGTCCAGGGCCTTCCTCTCCGAGTTATGCCATTCCAAGGCTGCCAGGCTTCTTGTTACTATACTATTTCCTGAAATACAGAATGCTTTCAGTTTCCTGGCTTCCTCAGCTCTGGAATCAGTTGCCATCTGTCAAGTAGTCAAATGTGTACATTTCCAGCAGTAATATAAATAAATCAAAAAGCAACAAGCAAGAAAAAAAAAGGAAATATCAATTCTTTTTTTCTTGCTCATAGAACATCCTTAAACATTTCTCCTAGGTATTTTTAAAAGTGAGTAAATTAAATTGGCTAATGTGCAGTTAATACCTGTGTTGCTAGAAATGTGTGGATAAAACCACTTCAGGCATAGGAATTTTACAGGAAAAAAACCTACAAAATGTAACCCCACCGTAATATGTTTAATATAACAAGGAAGTTTAATGTCCTAGCCACTGTGTAAGCAATACTATTTCACAGCTGATAAAATAGAGTTGCTGCTCCCTTGGCTGATCCATACAGATTTGGGAATTTTAAACCCTATCAATCATAGCTATCTATTAATTTCAATTAGTAATTTTTAGCTTTGTGATCACTTGCAGCCTCCTAAGAAGTTGCCACAGGAGGCACAACAAGCATAAGCCTGTTGCGGTGGGTGACTTCTGAGATCCCTCAGAAACAGTATGTGGACCACAGGAGTCCACCTACCACAAGCTGAAAACCACAAAGACCGACAGAAATACCACTAACAATGATGAATGAATTGACAAGAAAGGCATAAAAAGGCAGATATCAGCAACACAGGAAACACCAGCTTGATCTGAGTGAGTGGTCTTTAATTCAGTGGCTTCTTCCTACCTGTGCTGAGTGCCAAGATTTTCAGAAGACAACATAAAATGAATCATAAGGGAATGTTGTTCAGGGGAGCTTTCCTGCAACTCCTTATTTTATGCACTGAAAATAAAAATGTTTCTCTCCATTATATTATTTGTTATTCTTTCACTGTAACAACATGTGTATACATCACCAAAATAGCCTGAGCCTTCTAAATCTTTTGGAAGGCTGCTATGCCTGAGCTAAGTAAAATTTTGTGGTAAATGAGTTTGACAGTCTAGTCACGCATTTTAACGGGAGTGTTTCTTTGTGATATATATACATTTATTACCTTTCACTTTAGGGAATGGCTTCATACTGTTATGTTGTGAGAAAGGAAAAAAATCTCAGTGGACACCCAGTTTCGGTTCGCACTGGATGTCAAGTTATATATAAGGCATATTTTGAAATGCTACATTAAATACTTTCCGTCTTTCACCTGCAGCTCAGGGATAGCAAAAGCCTGACTGAGAAGAGATTTAGCCAGGATTCTACTCTTCCAATTTCCATTCAAACCGGAAGTTAGTCTTTCTGGTTATTTCCATGTTTTTCCAAATATTCAAGGAAAAACACAACAGGCATAGCAAAATAAGCATCTCTTTTAAATTCCCCATTGCGTGACAATGCTGAAATTTTAATGTCTATGTCTTATGACTTTTTCATCCTGAGCACAAACTGTTGACCTTGGTTACGAGTGCACTAAATGCACTTGATTTGCTGAACAGAATAATAATTCATCCTTCACTTGCAATGTGGAAATTCAGGTGCTTATTCAACAGCTTCAGGACTACAGTTTAATACAACCTTCAGTAAGAGGAAAATCATTCAGCTTCAGTTTAATTGGTTTTCTCAATTGCTGGAACTCAGCATGCCATGAAGGGTTAAAAAAAGAGAATTAAAAACATTAATTAAAATGTACTATGCAGCCATGTTTCAGCACAATGTGCATTACAAAAGAAAAGATGTGTTTCTGTGCATCATCTGTGCCTCGAACAAGCACATGCTTGGAAATAGGCAAATATGATTTACATCTAGAGTAAAGTTAGAGTACAGTTAGTTTCTTTAACAGCTCAAGTTCTGGGCAAGAAGAATGGATGATACTTTTTATATTTCATCCATTCACGTTCTATATCCTACACATTAGTGGGAACTAATGCAGTTTTAAATCAGAAAGGGGCCTATTGGCTTGGATTCATGCATGCCTGATGCGTGTTTTGTTAGGTTTGTTAAATGATAGTTTCCAAGGGAGTAGACAATCTGCTAGAACAGGCATGAAAAAATTCCTCTTCTAGCAGTATTTTTGGCATTAAAACTGATCCTGAAAGCGCTAACAAAGACTGAGGTGAGAGCTCGTCAGGAATTTTCCCTAGAAAGTGCGGATTCATCAAAAAGAGAGTGTTTCAAGGAAGCCACCTGTTTTGACAAACCTGGTGAGAATTGTGGTTGGTTTTGTCCCAGGCCTGTCCAGGCTTCTCATTTCTGTGGTTCTGAGGTTGCTTTGTTAGCATGATGGTCCCAAGTCTGGTAACTCTGGAGTTTCCAGGGGTCTGGAGTGTCTCTGAAATCCAGATTCAGCTGCACTTCAATGCTTGGCTGCTATAGAACAGGGAACCTGGAGAGTACGTGAATATCTAACGCTATAGCATCTTATAAGTAAGAGTTATGAATACATCTGCATCTGCTTTGGTATGCTGCTAGAAAAAGTCTGTGAAGAGGTCACAGAGAAAAGAGATCAGTAACCACCAGACTGCAAAAGATTTATCCTGTTTCCAGGTAAAAAGACCCCAGCTCATTAGTGAATAGAATTTTGTCTTTGACTTCAATCAGGGTTGAATACGATCCACAGTGAAGCAGAAGCCAAGTCAAGGAAGAGTAAACAGAGGTATGGTCTCAACCTTAAATCAGAATACACTCTGTTTTTTATCCCAGTAAGGCATCCCTTAACAGATGGGACTAACTGTGAAGGAATGGTGGTATGGGCTCCTCTGGTTCCCCTGGGCTCTTTAAACTTTGCTTGTCAGTGTTCTTCTGAGATACCTGAAAACTCACATAGAAATCTTTGCACTGGCAACATTTTGAACATTTTCTTTAACAACCATAACTACTAGGGCTATACATTGAAAAAAAAAAAAGAAAAAAACAGAAAAAAGAAAAAAAAATCAAAAGCTGAGACATCAGAGAACAAGATAACAGCTTGAGAGAGGTGCTGGTTTGTTATGCTGCCACAAAACAGATCAATCCATGCCTTGAAGTGAACACCCATGTGTACATCCTTTTCAGCTGAGGTGTCTGCAAAACTTAAATGGATCTTCTGCCACATTCTGCCATCATGAATCTCTAGCCTCTCTCTAGCTGCTTGTGATTGTATTAGAAATATATTTCAGGTCCTAGTTTTAATTGCCTGCAGAGCTAGCAGTCAGTTGACAAACACATGTTGTTCAACGGTTATAGAAGTAGGGCTGCACCGCTAACTGGTAAAACTAGATGTCAGGATTTCCAGAAGATGAGATATATCTACTGCTGAAAACACTTACAAAGTATGCTCTGGCAACAGAAGTCATGAGACTTATAACCACCCAGTGCTTTTGTGGTCCTGCTATTATCATGTCATACACACAGTGAGCACGTAAGGGGAAAGAACATATATTCGCAGCCTGTTAGTTGAACTGAGAGGTGCAATGCACGCATCCTGTAACCATTGGTGAATGTGATACCCAGTACAGTACTATTCTGAAAACTGGCTTGATAGGAAAGGCTCCGTCTTAACACTGCAATTAATACTACCATTTGGCTTATCTATAGAAGTGTGTCACCTACCCCTCTGAGCAGTGGAAATCTACCAGATTTCCTGATACCCAGCACCTCTGGTAACAACATGACACATCCTGCCTTGGGCTTTTTACCTTGAAACTTCTGCTTTTGAATGTGCCATTTTTGGTGAGTCTGACACATAACCTAATCACTCCTTCAAAAGATGGATAAAGTGGGATTTTGGACTTTTGTGTTACTGAGTGGCAGGTCTACCTGGTTTTTTCAGCATGCTTCTTAAAGTGTGGAAACAACTCAGTTTTCCAGTAAGAGGTGCAGGAATGTTGTACACTTTAGTTAGAGTTTATATAATGTTTTATATTCCAATGTTGATTGAATTCTCTCTTTTGACCAAAGAGTCTCCCTGGGAGCTTCTTGCACCTGAGTATCGGCTATATAATCCCCAAGAATTCCCCAGAGGTGCAGGCTGCGGCTCAGGAGGGCACCCTCTGTCCCCCCAGCCTGCTCTACTTTGCAGCTAGAGGTAAAGCAGGACATCCTGATGTGACAGCATTTTGATATGTGCAGAACCCTGGGCTTTTCTGAGATTATTTGGTGTGTAAGGCAGGAGATATACCTCCCTTGATTTTTATACTACTTCAAGTACATAATAATACCCATTTTAATCCTAGTAGTGTCTAAGAAGTAAACTTCCTAGGTAGGCATTTTTGAGACACCTCCCCTGACTTCACTTACTGTATCTCAGTGTCATACTTCTGCAACAGCAAAAGCAGAGTTCAGTTTTGTCTTGCAGGCACAAGAAAGACATGTTTCATATACATTATGCTGCTTATGCTAAGCCAGAGTACTGGAAAGAAGGTATTTCAAAGATCTAGCTCTATTTGCTACATATGACTGAAGTCCCACTGAAGAAACCTTACTGTATCAAACAGCCTAAGTTCTCCTGGAGGTAACCAAGTTCATTGTCACAGTTAGTCAATATTCCTGAATATTTAATATATTGCTTCTTGTTCTTAACAAGGATTTTGACATTATAAATACAAACTTCTAAAGACACAACATTATGATTTTGATAACAGAACATAATTTTTGGAGGGTAGCTGCCAGGGTTGATGCTGGGAGCAGTGAAAGATTATTTTAGGGAAATTTCCTAGTTTTCTTCTATTCAGAAGGGGAGAAATGTGCTTGCTCTACAAGGCTGTCCTTTTTCTTTCCTAATCTTCTTTAACCTTTTTGATGTCTTTAAACTGTATGTAGTTCCAGTGACTCAATGCTACTGTTGATATGCTGTCTGTACATTTTATGTAAAATCTAATTTTATGCTTAAGATAAGATTCTGGGGCTATTTAGATCCACAGAAACTTTTGGCTTCTGTGAAGATTTTCCCTGGAGTGTTTTCTTAAAATTTTGAAATAGTAAAAGACTTTCAATCATGACATAAATGCTTATGTCATGAGAAGAGTAAGTTACATCTTTAAATCTCACAGTCTTTCTCTGTGTTTCTCTGCACACGCACAGACACACACATGATTTAGACATTTCAAATATGAAAAAGAAAGGCTAATCCCTCTACCAGAATACAGAGTACCATTACAGAAGCATAATGGCATTTTTTTTTCCTTATACCATTTTATTTCATGACCTGATTAATTCCTCTTGACTGCAAATTTTAGGCTGGGCTCCTCTTGGGCAACTTTATTTCACAATATTTGAACCAGCACTGGGAGGAAGTAGAAATGGCATTTATAACAAAAACCATAACCGAGAAAACTCTTTGAGAGTACAAACAAAGCTCTGAGGAATAATGACTGCTCCTCTCAGAAGTCTAAAAATGTCATCAGTTAACAGCTGTTGTAAAATAAGGTACAGGCAAGGTGGGTTTGATCCTGTAGCAAGGGTGAAAAGGAATTGATTGAAACTGACATGAAAGAAATTCCTTAATGGTTTGATTGGGATTTAATGTTTTCCAAGAAATCTGTGATAAAACCATTGAAAATCCATTAAGAGTCGATTGTTATAATTTATAACATAAAAACAAGAAGGAGGATTGAGAGACCTAATTAGAGCATAATAGTGATAGCAAAACACTTTGGGTAACATCCTGTAATTGATGTTGACACTGAAATTAATGCTTCAGACATGGTATGCTACTCGAAGAGAAAATTTCAGTCATCTTAGATAGAGATGTGCTGAAAGAAAATTAGGGAACTCTGTCCACAGCTGATAACAAAACACTTAAAAACTCTGCACAGTGTTTGATAATGTTTTTATCTCCCATGTATTTGGTTACTTTTAATCCTAGACTTGTTTCTTTGCTCACAGAGCATACTTAAAGGCATTAAAGGCATAAAGTCAAAATATATAAGTATGTGATTAGAGCTCTTACTAAATGAGTCTTCTTATACGTTTAAATTTATATACACGCTTAAATGCTTTGCTGGCTTCAAGCCACAAGGCAAGCTAATGTGGTCAGGAAACCAATCCATTCAAACTATTGGACTTGTTGATTATTGTTTTATGCAGAAAAACGTTGGCAGCTGATACAGAATTCACTCCAGTCTCTTCAGGCTGCAGAGACTGTTAAAGGAAACAATACACACTTTTAGAAATTAGTTTGACATTGTAAAAGTTCACCTTGACAAACTGGGAGCCAATTAGATGTGTGGCGATAGACAGCTACATGAAGACACAGACCAAACTGGGTGTTTCTGAAAAGAGCAAGCTTGATGCGTAGAATCTAAAAATGCTATTTTTCATGATGGTACTACAATCAAGAAAAACGTACTCACAAAACAGATTTTGGTGCAAAAGCAAATATATGAAAACTCAGAAAAGACAAAGGGTGACAAATTTTTGATAAAACCACATTACAAGCTAAAACGGAAAGAGAACAATAAATGAAATCATCACTTATATTAAAGTTGGTAACATATTCCAGTAGAATTCAAATAATATCAACAGTAAATCAGATTCCTAACATTACAAAAATCAATGTGTGAGTCCAATCACAAAATGACAGCACAGCTTTGTGAGGTTCTGTTGCCTTGCAAGGTCCCTCTGGACTGAAGTTCTGTGCTCTGGTGTGTCAGCCACTCCCTCTCATTAAGGATGGCATTTTCTGGGACCTCCCGTCTGTCTCATCATATACATCATCAATGAATATATTGAACAACACTGGCCCCAGTTTTGATGTCTGAAGCAGATTGCTTGTCACCAGCCACCAAATGGATGTTGCCCTCTTTGTACTTGATGGTCCGGCCAAATTTGCAGCCCATCTAGCAGTCTGTCCAGCCCAAGATTACTCGGCTTCCTGCTCAGGAGGCTGTCAGAGACCATGTCAAAAGCATTATGCAAGTTGAGCCATATGACATGCACCACTCTCCCTGTGCCCACAGAGCCAGCCATTTCATCGTAGAAGACAATCAGGCTGACTAACCATGATTTGCCTTTGGTAAACCTACCCTGACTGTTTCCAATTACCTTTTTGTCCTCTATGTGTTTGCGGGGCTGGGGGTAAGGCTGATCAGTCTATAGTTTTCTGGATTCTCATTTTTCTTAAAGATGGGCATATTGTTACCTTTTTTCCATTCATCAGAGACCTCACCCGATAGCCATTTTTTTCAGAGATGGTCGACAGTGTACCAGTCATCTCTTTCAGCACCCTTGGTTGGATCTTACTTGGCTTCATGGATTTGAATACATCCAGCTTCCTTACACCATCACTAACCATGTTGCCCTCCACTACTGGCTGCCCCTCTGCTTCCCAGACAGGACTGATATATGAGTTGTTTGGGAGCAGGCTTTGGCTGTGAACACTGAAGCAAAAAAGGCATTAAACATTTTAGTCATTTCTGTATCAGCCATCATGTGGTTGTTTTTTCCCATTTGTCAATGGACCAATATCTTCTCCAAACTTTTGTTCTGAGCACTCCCGTGCAATCTCTTCCTGTTACTCAATATGTCCCTACCTATTTTTAGCTTCATCTGAGCACTGGCCTTTCTGATGTTGTCTTTGAGTGCTGGAACAATGCTTTTACATACTCCTTTGTTGCTTGTCCTCATTTCCACTTCTTGTATGCTATTTCTTTGCATCTTAATTCACTGAGGGGCTCTGTACGCAGACAAGTGAACATTTCACTGAAATTCCCGGTATTTCTGTCCAACAGTATAGTTTTTTCCTGAGTTGTCAGTCAGTTTTCTTTATAAAATCAGCCCAACTCTCCAAGGCACCTATCTGCTTCATGGCTACTTTACAGGGAATTCTGCTTAGAAAGTCTCTAACAAATTCAAAGTTTGCAAGTTAAGACTCCTAACTCTGCGGTTCCCCTTCCCAGGCATCCTCTGGATCCTGAAGTCAATAATTTTGTGGTCACTGCAACCCAAACTATTCTCTATAGCCACATTTACCATCAGTTCTTCCTTGTCTGTGAGCAGCAGGTCAAGTACAGCCTTAATACTGCTGGCTCTGCTGGCATTTGTATTAGGAAATTGTTACTGATGTCCTCTAGGAACTTCTTAGACAAAAAAAAGTTTCAAATCTTTTCTCCTTAAATTTAGTTGGGATTGTCCTTCCAAAGTTATATGTTTCATCTTTCCTCATAATCTTTAATTTTTTTTTCACAGATAATGACACTTGTGATGTATTGGAGTGACAAACAACTAAAGCAGGAAACCCTGATTGTAACTTTTTTTTTTTTTTAGTTTGAAAAAGTCATTCCAGTCTTGGCATATCTGAGGACAACAACAAAATACTGGGAGTCAGTGAGCTTGCTGATATTTCAAACTTCCTGCTGTCTCTGTTTACAGGCTTACTATTATATATTGTTAAGCTTGGGTGAGATATTCAAGACTGCATTCAACACAAGTAAAGACATTTCTTGCCATGAGGTGAATTAATCATAAAAACCCACACACATAAAATAAGATGCCCTTGGAAAGCTTGAGGAAGGAATTAATACAGAGGTTTCTGTAGCTTTATTTTTCCTTTTCTGTTTTCCATTTTCTTAATCCCACTCTCAGAAGTGGCATGGAAAGAAAGCAGGTTGATACTCAGGCGTGGTTTGTGATCATTACAGTCATGGAAAACAGTGAGTTTTAGGAGGGATCTGAATAAAAAGATTGTGCTGTCTCTATGAAAATGAAAGCAAGATAGGTAACAGACAAAAAACTTGGGCAAGGAAGTGAAGGAAGGAAGTTAATACACTAGGGATATTAATACAGCTGAGGTGAGGAAGCTCTTTTCTGCAGGGTAATCAGATGGCTTTTTGGGTGCCAGAATAAACAAGCGCCAGGAAACAGAGCACGCTGTGCAGGTCTG
Source organism: Ciconia boyciana (assembly GCF_034638445.1). Classification (NCBI taxonomy): domain Eukaryota; kingdom Metazoa; phylum Chordata; class Aves; order Ciconiiformes; family Ciconiidae; genus Ciconia; species Ciconia boyciana. The sequence goes on along the minus strand of NC_132935.1, from coordinate 54,018,002 downwards.
AGCGGTGCAGAGGAATGACCTACTACAGACCCACACCTGTGCTGGGTAAGCTGATTTAGCTGTCTGACACACGGCCAACAAGCCAATGGGCTAACCTGGTGCTTTACCTGGGTTAACTAACCCTGTCTTTCAGCTGACCAACCCAGTCAGAATACTCTGCTCTCATGGCCATAATTCTTTCATGCTTCTGAAGCACCGTGAGTTGTGCCTACCTACCGCTGTGCTGTACACTGCAGATATCCCATGGGAGGTTCGGGTTAGAAACACTTCTGAGGGTGCAGGTTTCTGCTGGAGACTGTGCTTCAGCAAACAGATCCATTTGGGAAGAACGTACCAATTTTGTCCATTAGTGATGGGAAATTATCAAACCATTCTGACATTTCGTTTCAACACAGTAAAAATGTCTGAATTGGTGATGCCCAAAAATGTTGTTTTGCTCCTTTTCCATTTGGACTGTATTATGGCAATGTTTATGTCATGGTAATCAAGCCTCTCTGAGTATTTTTTGTGAAATTCAGGACAATAAGTAAAAGCATTGTCAACTAAGTTTCTTTTGATGAGCTTGCACTGAAATATTTCAGAACTCAGGCTTCACAGTAGTGTTTGAATTTTCATTCTAAATTGACATGGAGACGGACTTTTCAAGTATTGGAATCTCATGAAAAGTCCCATCATTTTTGGAAAAGGTCTCATTCTGACCTTATCCAAGAAGAGAAGGTGTGTGACACTAGATTGAAAAAGTCCCAGCTATTTTCTATGAATCTTCTTCTGAAATGAAGAAAACCATTTTGTGTCAACTCTGCCCTTTCTCCGATGAACATAGCCCTCTAGATACTAGCATAAGCAGATGGCACAGGTAGAGTAAATTCTACAGAGTTCTTGTGTAAATGGTGTGCAGCTTGCAGGGCTTGTCAGGTTTATCTTTTTTTCACTTTTAAAGGTCATTGTTACATGTCAAAAAATTTATGATGCCATTGGAGAGGGTTCATCTGTGTGTACCTGCTTAGAAAGAAGATGGTGCAACTTGTAATTAATGCAGAAGAAGTACTATATTGCTCTCCACCAGAGTTTAATGCAGAAACAGGGCAGATGTGCCCCTCATTGTAAGCACTTTTCATTATTTAAATTGTCATTTTTGTCCCTTAGATTGGAAAGCCAATACAGTGTCCACTCGAAACAGTTCATCAGGGACTTGCAGTTGCTTCTCCTCCCCTCCTCAGCTGGACAGGGCAGAGAAAATATAACGAAAGGCTCATGGGTTGAGATAAGGACAGGGACAGATCATTCACCAATTACCATCACAGGCAAAACAGGCTCGATGTGGGGAAAATTAATTTAATTTATTACCAGTCAAATCAGAGTAGGATAATGAGAAAACAAAAACTAAATCTTAAAAGACCTTCCCCCCACCCGTCCTTCCTTCTTGGGCTTAACTTCACTTTTGAATTCTCTACCTTCTCCCCTCCAGCGGTGCAGGGGGACGGGGAATGGGGGTTGCGGTCAGTTCATCACACGTTGTCTCTGCTGCTCCTTCCTCCTCAGGGGGAGGACTCCTCACACACTTCCCCTGCTCAAGCGTGGGGTTCCTCCCATGGGACACAGTCCTCCATGAACTTCTCCAACTCGAGTCCTTCCCATGGGCTGCAGTTCTTCATGACCTGCTCCAGCGTGGGTCCCTTCCATGGGGTGCAGTCCTTCAGGAACAGACTGCTCCAGCATGGGTCCCCCACGGGGTCACAAGTCCTGCCAGCAAATCTGCTCCAGTGTGGGCTCCTCTCTCCACAGGTCCACAGGTCCACAGGTCCTGCCAGGAGCCTGCTCCAGCGCAGGCTTCCCACAGGGTCACAGCCTCCTTTGGGCACCCACCTGCTCTGGTGTGGGGTCCTGCACGGGCTGCAGGTGGAGATCTGCTCCACTGTTAACCCCCATGGGCTGCAGGGGCACAGCCTGCCTCACCATGGTCTTCACCACGGCTGTAGGGAAACCTCTGTTCCAGCGCCTGGAGCACCTCCTCCCCCTTCTTCTTCACTGACCTTGGTGTCTGCAGAGTTGTTTCCTTCACATATTCTCAATCCTCTCTCTGGCTGCAATTTTGCTCAGGGTTGTTTTTTCTCCTTCTTAAATATGTTATTACAGAGGCGCTACCACCGTCGCTGATGGGCTTAGCCTTGGCCAGCGGCGGGTCTGTCTTGGAGCAGGTGGGCACTGGCTCTATTTGACATAGAGGAAGCTTCTAGCAGCTTCTCACAGAAGCCACCCCTGTAGCCCGCCCCGCTACCAAAGCCTTGCCATGCAAACACAACACAGCAACTTTTCTGTACCCTCTGCAGATGAAGCTGCAGCCCTCTGAAATCATTAACCCACACCGTATATTACAAAGTACTACCGAGTGTAGAGAGGTGGTACCACCTTCAGGCAGGAAAACCTGAGTCAACTGACTTTAAAGCTTTCCTATCTGTAGAAATGATGGCCTTTCCTCTGGCAAAAGCTGGTCTTGCTCCATTATCTTGTTAATGCTTTGCCAGCTTATACCAGCTGAAGATTTACCTCTAACCAAGCATTTCAGTGTTGTCAAGCATTTTTCAGCAGTCACTTTCCACACTAGCCATTCCTCTGAATAAATGAAAATAGCTAAACCAAATAAATTTTGTCTGTCAATGGAAGCATGAGAAAAAGAAATACCCATGCACCTCAGTGTCTGACATCTCCACTTTTCTCAGGAAGCTAAAATAGTTCATGGTTTTCTTGGCTCATTTTATTCCCAGTCTTGAACAGACTGTCTGACAGAGTAAGAACAGCATAATATCAAACCAAATGAGAAGGACCAGAGGGTATTTATTTATATGTAGGGACAAGCAATCTCTTTTTTCTAAAGAGAACAGGGCTAAACCCAAGAAATACAACGTCACAGCTACTTATCTGAATGAGGTTCACATGGGGTTATTTCTAATTTCTTTTGTATTTTCTACCCTTTTTAAGGTACATGAATATCCAAGCAAAAAAAAAAGGGAAGGGGGGAGGGGAGGAAAAAAGGGCACTTGAGGAAGAGTGCCCTTTTTCGACCCGAGCAAAATTATTTATACTGATGTTATACATCCCCAAAGAGGCCATGTTCTGTAGCTGAAGCCAGGGAAAGGATTACTCAAAATGAAAATCACCAATAACGGCTTCCTCCAAATCACAGCTAGCCATTCTACCAACTGCCATCCTAGGAGGCACCAAAACCACAGCTAGCTCAACACATAACTAGCAATTACTTTCATCCTTCTCCCCTTATTTACTCTTGTAAAGGACTCATTAAGCTGAGGAATGACAATGTTTCCGTACTGAGCCTTTTTGATTACTTTCCTTCCCAACCTGAATTTATTTCTCATGACCTTTAGAACTATCAGTTGAGATTTTTCCCTTTAGTCATTTGGGCTTGTGCTTGATTGAAGCATCCTTCTAGCCATGAACATGCTAGTGCAGTGACCTGGTGTGGCCCCTACATTGGTGGACTCCATTTCAAAAATCTGACACTGCAGAACTGTCTAATCCAAAATCCAGAACAGACTTCTCTTTAAGTGGGATATTTATTAGCTTAGCTTGCAAAGTAGGAGGTTTAATAAGGTACTTTTCCTCCTTTACATTATAGTCCTTTTTTTCCCCCTCCATGAACTATTTGAAGAAAGGGGAGATCCTTCAAATGAGTGTAGCAGGGAGAAAATATAAAAGGGTTGCCATGCTCCAGTATGAAAACAGAAGCTTGTTGATTTGAAGGTAAAAAGTCAGTGCCTTGTTAATTAAAACTCCCAGGAAAAGTCTACATTTTTTAATCTGTATGTGTCTCTGGGTGACTGAGCTCATGAATATTTTCTTTGCACCTTTTTCCCTTTCCCCACCCTAAAGAAAATTAACATATTGTTATGTTACAGACGTGTTCCAGATTTCAAAAAAGTAAATGGATTTCATTCATTTTCCTCCTGGGCATTGATTCTGGCCTTCCTTTTGTTTGGCTTGGTTATTTCTACTTCTGTCTTCATACAACACTGTATTCCTCCACGTTCTTATTTAGCAAAAAATGAACCTGTGGCAAGACTAAAAAGTGTGAAGATGAATTAGTGATGCCACTACTCAGTGATAATGTTAACATAACGGCTTATGATAATGTTGATCAATGATGGCCTCTTCCTATTACAATACAAGCACTATTTTTGTAAGAAAGTGCATTGTTCCAAAATGTGGATGTTTAAAATCTATAGTTCATTTTTCTTTCACTGATAATTTTTCAGGGTAATCTTTTGCCTAGAAAAGGTTACATTTATCACTTTTATATTTCATCAGCATGAAAAATATATTCTTGCTTTTTTTCTTCAGAATTTGTTGTTATGTTGATGTGGCCTTACTGAAAGAATTGAGATCTTTGAGCTGGTAAATATATTACAGTATTTTAAGAATGTTCTGAAAGTCTAAATTTGATAGTTTGCCTAATATTTAGAAATGCCATGGGACCTAATCCTATTTGAGACCTTAACAGTAGACAGATCAATAAATACACAGTCACATATCTTTGATATTTCTTTGTACTTGGTACCACAATAAATTACACACCACCATAAAAACAACTTTAAATGTAATACACAAATTCAATGAAAGGCAGGTTGAATTTAAGGAAAACAAGACAGTTTACATTCTCAGGCAAAAGGCTAATGTAATATTCAGAAAGAAACAGTTTTAGCTGCTGTAGCCCACACGCACCTATAAATAGGTACAAAGACAAGCATGGATGTGAATATTGCTTATTTACTACATATCTGAGAACATGGCTATCTGAGAGTAGAGCCCCAGAAAATAATTACAAAGTGATAATTTTAGCTCCAAGGAATGTGTTCCCTAAATCTCCATGCCCTCAGGCTGCTTGGGTTGCCTGTGGCTCCTGACTGCTAAATTCCAGCTGTAGCGGCAGCTTTCTTTACACAAATTACCGCCCCTGTCATTTTCTTCCAAGCTGAAATCACCAGCTAACTCTATGTGGTTGTTTCATGCTCCATTTTGTTCCCTTTTAAAGCAGCTGATTGAATTCCACGCTTCACAGTGCTCAGTGGGACATCTTAATTAAACACAGACATTTTCAAGGAAGACCAATACCATTCAGTGGAACATCTTTTTTTCCCCCAGTATTCTGAAACTGGTAAAGAAATCCAGATTCATTAAAGTCAAGAGCTTTTTTTTTTTACTGGCCTGCGGCAAATTCAGAATGTTGTCCATAGTATTTAGTGCTGTCTGCTGTTACGAATTTCATGCCTTATTACCCAAGTATAGTTTATTCTGAAAAGGAGTTCTTTCACAGCACAGATCACAGCTGAAACTGTGTAGTATGATCAGCACCTACTTTCTTGGGCTGCTTTCCAAAGCAGATAAAGAAACATCCTAGTGACTGGCTGATAAATGAGATACTTTGTTCCTCCTGCCACATGGATTCTCTTCTGCAGTAAATGCTGCTCCCTGGAAAGAACAAATTCAGATGCATAGCTGAGTCCAAACAGAGCTCTAGGACACCAAGAAATTCTGTAATGCACTGAACAAGATGACCTTGCTGGTGCACTGATAATTTTTCCCCGTCACTCTTTATGCATTTTGCACTAATGATTCCTTGCAGTACTGTGGAGAAAGAGTCCTGGGAGCAAGCACCCCATTCCTGTTCTGAGCGTAGTGTCCGAACCTACGGCAGCCTCCTTGGCTGCTCTTTTCCTACTCAGGCCCACAAATTTTGCAGGATGAGCTAGCTTTTAACAGAAAGTCTCCCCCCAGTCAGCATAGTCAAAGCTAGTAGGTATGGTATACAGGGCAGGCTCACACAGATCTCATGCAAAAGCATAAAGGAGGGGATACAGATGTGGCCAAACCAGTAGTAGCTAACTAAATGACAGCAGTTTGATGACAGCAGGTCAATGTGCTTTTCAGGAAAATAGCCTTCTTTAACAAACCTGTCACTGCAGTTATTTTTTGGATAAAATTACAAGTTCAGTTCTCAAAATAAGTGTGTTTTCATAATAGATTCTTGCAAGGGGTGCAATATGATTCAAAATTATTTTCAGAAGGAAAGGTACGAAGATATCATATGAATATGTAACAATAAGAGTTAGGGCAACAGTGCTTATTTTACTGTGTTTCTCTTTTTACATAGAGCTATTTAATCTTTCCCTCACTCGGCAATATAATTATATGTTTATTCACACAGTACTTTGCCTTTTAGAAGGAATTTTCTAATCCGGTAGTACTAACTCATACAAAAATATTCTAACATCGTGCTTGTCTTTCTCATTGGACCAGAGGGGCATCAGCAGTTACTCTAGTTTCAAACATAGTCATTGTTCATTCCTTAAACACCTCACTAATGATATTTTTAACTTAGGTTTCTAACCTGGATTTTTGTTTTGTTTTGGCTGGTGCTTTATTCACTGAAGCGTCTTTCTTGTCAAACAGACAAGTATTCCTGATAAATGTGCTTCCAAAGCACTAAAGCTGAACACAACTCTCTTGCACTACATATGCTATCTCTGTTTCTCGATGCATAAATCCTGCAGGTGAAATATCTTCCATGCAGCTCAGCCAGGCAAACATTGGCAATCTGCTAACAAGAAGGACTTTCTCCCACTACATTTTAATGAAGGCTACCAATGTCTTCCCACATCCCAATTCCCTTCTCTTAGATACAGCACTACTTGCCAGGAAGAGTCCTTTGAAGATGCAGTGAATGTACTTATCAGAGCTCTCCCACTTTGTTTTATTCCCTTACGTCAGACTAAGGAATGAACAAGCTGGAGGTATTGGTCTGTTCTGCCTGGTGGCCTGTGCTGGGCTTGGACATCACAGCTACAGAGCAAATGAAAAATGAAAGGCCTGAGGAACAGAGAATGTAGCTTTAGGTTCCTGCAACACCAAAAAAAGGTAAAATAAAGTCAGTAGAGATTAGCATGAAAAGCACTGTGTCTGAACTTTACCAAGGAAGATGCATATGGCTTATGGGCAACCTTATCCAAGCTGCAAGGCTTCCTCATAGAAGATATGCTGCAGCTGAGAGAGTGAGGAGATCATCACTGCTGCCTGTATCTCATAGTATGGCCTTGCATGGTGCCCAAGGATTTTTGCTAAGCAACTGGCAACATCACTGTCAAAAACAGATGAGCATCCAAAAAAAAAAAGTTGTAAGAGCAAAGAGGCAAAACCAAAATGTAGGTTTGGTGAAAATAGCAGGATTCTGTTACACATCTAAAGGTGATGAATAGGTTTTATATGGGGGATGAAGGTCTGGTAAAACCAGATCTAAAAATTCCCCTCAACCTAAGGGTTATCTTACAGGAATTTCCAGTGTTAACTTAGGATGTGAATGTTGGGTACCTTGGTTGATGGCAGTATCTGAGAAACAGAGAGCACTGAGCCATTCAGCCTCAGTTCAAAGCAGAGCATTGCTGTCAGGGGTAGGTATTGCTAGAAGAGCACCTGAACATTGCTCAGCATCAAAGTAGTCTCAGCACATTATAAACCTCGTCTTCTGATTTCCCTTTTGGTTTCTCACAGTGATTTGACTTCCTGGCACACAGAGTGGGGTGGGAGTGTAGGATGCCTGAAGGACATGATAATGCTGTGCAACTACACTCTACTTTGAATGGTATGAAAATGAGGTAATGAAATATCGCTGCATGAAGAGACTGGGTGGTGAAAATGCTCTCACAATAGTCAAGCCTAAGCACAACATCTTTCATCAGCAACAGCTGTCTCACAGTGGCTGAGTTCAAAGTGCATACTTGTCATTTCAATGTTGTGAAAGATGCTGCACTCTCATCACCTACAGTCTGTTGAAATGCTACTTGCAGACATCCATGAGAGACAGAAATCCACAGAAACACGATCTGGAAGAATCATGCATTTTTATTGCCTTTTGAAGCTGTTACCTTAACAGAGGTGGACTGTGTATTAAAAACATGCTTCAGACCTGAAAAACAACAAAATGCCAGTGTTTCAATTTCAACAGCTCTGTCAAATACTGGGTATGTCAGTGGAAAACATAATATCTACTCAAAAAGACCTAGCAGCTATCTGTAAATGTAGCCTGATATTAAAAAAGAGATTGAGAAGGCTAATAGCCCTCAGTTGCCTCTTTTTGTTGTGCCCTGCTGAAAGCCAGCACAGCAGGGACCGGCAACTGTGTGAGAGGCCGGGACTAGCTGTTCTCACCGAAACACCTGCGTTCGGCTCTGATGATACAGCTGAAAGTCTCGTGCCCTCTCGGACACTGTCAGGTTTCATTATCACTCTACAGGGTACACACTGAGCTGGCAGAGTTATATTATGAGAAATTGAATTACCCACAATGCAGAGGTCCTGAAGCACTCTGCAAATTACTGCTGCGTGCTCAATAGGGAGCCTCAACCCAAGTAAGCTTTTCCATGGGGGCAGTCTGTGTTGGGGAGCTATGGTCTTCATCATCATCATCATCATCATCATCACACACACACACACATTCCCCCACATTTGCAGCTGTGGAGGGAGGAGGAGCTGTGTGCTCAGCCAAAATAACTTTCGCAGGCAGATATGGAGAACTTTATCAACCTTTCTTGCTAGTCACCTTGTAGTGTGTAGCGGGTAAGGAGGGATTGACGTTCTTGTGGAAATGGTGCAAAGTTGGTCTTTTGATCCTCAAGATGCCTAAAACCTGGAAAATTTCAATAACTATCTGCTCATATCAGCTTTGTACCTGTGTACTACCCACAGGGTCTCAAGAAGCAGAGCAGAGTATTGCTTTTGCTCGCAGCTGCTTCTTGAAATCTCCAAGAAATGGCATCCAGCAAACATTAGGACTACAAAAAATTAGTCTAGGGCAACCTTGATATTCCCTTTTCCCTGCAAGCAACTGCCAGGGAATGGAGTTCAGAAGTGTTGTGTCAGCCTTGTGCTAGACCTCTGCAGAGCAGGCACATTACTATTATTATCCTGTTTATGAGCCTCATTCTGTAGAAAACAAATTAACTTGCACTGGAAGAGTTAATGTCCATTTTAGTAAATGCTTTCTTCATGCCTGCTTTTAGCCAGCCTGCATTTTGGCTGTAAAACTGATCAAAAATGATTGAAAAATACTGTTATAATGAGAAAAAAAGTTGGTTGAATTAATGATTCTCATATGGTATTTCATATGACTTCATTGTTATGAATCCATTAAAAATCAGGAAAAGAGGGGGACTGTGAGGGACATCTATGAGGAGAACTGGAATTTCCATAGACTATATGCATCCGTTCTAGGCAGACTTCCCTAAAAGTGTTCTTGCTGCTCCTGTAGTATTCAATAAAAATAATGTTGTTGAAGACTGTGTTAACTTTAGTGCAATATTTTACTTTTGCTGGTTTGATGAAGAAAGCAAAAGTAAAGCAGCTTTACCAAAATTAGTTACCATAGCAATGAATATGAGTATATCTTTCATGTCCTTAGGTTCCTAAAAGACAATCCAAGTGCTTTTATTTACTGTACAGCACCAATGAGAAATCTTTTGTTATCTTTTGTTGCTTGTCTTTCTGCAGGAACAGAGTTTATATGCCTGGAGCCTTTGTTATAGAATTGTTTCTAAATAATCAGCAGAAGGAGGTATATGAAGATTTGAGGAGCTTTTATCATGTGAATGTTACAAATAACAATGTCCAGCGTATTTTTTTTCTATTAGCAGTTAAACCCCAAAGTGACAGAAGCAGAATTATATCACATAGTCACTAAATTATCATATGGCCTCTTCAATTGCAACATTAATAACAGAAGCGTAGCCTACAATCCAACAGTGGAACAGACCTCAAATTACTCACTGTGTGTCAGGTGCAGTTACTGCACAAAGGAAAGGAGGAGAACAGAATATCCTAGAAAACAGATTCGCTGCAGGGGCATGTATTGTAAAGGGAATGTTCTACACGGTAAAATGAACCACAGTCCCATGGCAATATGGTAACTTGCTCCTTGACTTTTTTTTTTTAATCAGTCCACTATATTCCTAGGCAACATGCTTTCTCTTGAGAGGTATAAATATGAAGGATAAAAAAGGATATTTTACTGAGCTGTTTTGCCTTCAAGGTTTGCTTTTGATTAATGACATAATTACATTTCTTCAAAGGATGCTATGTAAATAAGATTTGCCTTCTGACATGATGGAGTCAGGAAGGATTTAAATAATTTTAAAAATCTCTGTCATTGCTGACTTTTCACTACTTCAGCTTTGTGGAAAATGTCCGGTTGAAATCTTAGGAAGTACCTGGAGTGATCAATAACAGTCAGGGACCCTGAAAAGTAATGAAGAAACCAACAAAATATCTAGCTTTGAAATACTTAGAAAATTGATTAGACACACTCAGGGGACTGGAGTCATTAATAAGACACAGAGTCTTTCATTAGTCAGTCAGTCAGTCATTATGTTCCTATAGAAGTTTAATGCATTATTTGCACCAGTATACATGTAGTTAAAATACTCGAGGTTAGCTCTGCTGACTTTAAAATTAAAGCAACACTTGTTTAACATGCAATAAATGGTGCTGAGTGAAAATGACCTCTAACAAACACCACTGTTTTACTGAAGAATTGGGTATTCCGTTATGGTGAATTTTTTATTATATGAAAGAATCTTGTTATGCAAATTGTCCAAATACAATTCTTTCTCTCAGAGAACTGGGAAGAAAAATGTTTCATGTATTGTAAACCTGATTTACCAAAATTTTTTAGTATTTTGAATATATTTAAACTTGTTTCTGTTGGAAAATTTTAATTCCACTCCAGTCAGAAAAATTCCTTATTTTCAGCTTACTCCTTTATCCCATTCCACATCAATGGGCAAAAGAAAGGGAGAAGCCACATTTTCCTCCTGATTTAAGAACTAAATTTTATTTTATGAGGAAAAACGTTTTGGTCCATAATTTTGGATCATTCTATTGGTTGGTAGCACAGCTGGGTTTTACCCTTTGTTCAAGGCTTTTTATCAGCAACTTTAAATCCTACATTTCTATTGAATACATCTAGGCATCCAGGTCACTTTGTACTCCAAAAGGTATGGCTGTTGCACTGACAATTTGCAATCACATGCAATAGAAACTTTCAGAATTTGCTTAAAATCAGGAGAAATGTGCTATTTAATGTAGCTGGATTGTTACTGACTCGGGGAGCTTCCTCTAAGTCTCCCTGTTCCCCCATTGATAGCGAACAATATTCCAGATGTAACAGAGAGGTTTGCTGTTGATCTAGATATTTCCATTTTTGGAAGTATTCTTAACCTATAGACTTTCTTGTTGTTAGACCGTAAAGAACACAGATACACATAAAGAGGCCCAGTTCCCCCATGGTCCCATGTGCAAATACAGAGTTCCACTTAATTCAATTTATCTCTAAACCATAGATTTAACTTTTGTTTTGTATTAACTTAGCAAGATGTACATTACAAACACATTGCTAGCTTTCTGGCATTGTACTTGCTATTAGAATAAGGGAAAACGTATGTTTTTCATCTGTAACACAGGTAATACCCCATCTACTGTATCTCCAAAAGCTCTGATTGAAGCTGTTTCAATTCTCAACACTGTTGACCTGGTGTTAGATTAGTATGAAATACTACTTTTTCCTACAATGTGAGCTAAACCAAGAGACTAAAAGTGAACGAGCTATATATTCTTCAGATTGGGTTAAGCACAGTATTGATTGTTTTCTTCTTCTATATATCAGTGCTGTGCTTCCACATATATCTCTTAAATCCCAGATGTTCAGGAGCAAACACGAATAAGAAAAACCAGGAGTTAAACTCTGGGAGCTTTCCCTTCCCTAGCATGTATTGACAGAACAGGACCTTCTGCTGCCGCATATGTCTGAGTGAACATTGATTTTGATGCCTTACCTCCTGATGGGCTCCTCTAGGCCACTGAGCAGAAGCCCTTGCTTTTACCAGCAGGACTCTGTCCCCTAATAACTGTGCTAATGAGGAATGGCAGAAGAAGGAGCACAGCTTAGAGGAAGACACTCTTGCAGGGGCATACCTCCTGGGTTCTATTTTTAAGGATAAATGTTGTCCCTTCCTTTCCTGTTTTCTTTGCTTGTCTGCTTTCCAGAGCTCAGGCCAAAGGCTGCAAGGCAGGAGATTTGAGGTGGCTTTAGTGCAGCTAATTAAGTTAGGTTTTTGTTGGCCTCACTACAGCTCCTCGCTCTGTCTCAGGTTGGACGGATAAGCTTGCAAGGAGTCTGCACAGGAAATGAGGAAAGGCATTGGAAAGCGAGGTGATGACATTGGCATTTGGGTTTCCTGAATGTCAATGCTCAGATGAGCAAACCGCACTAAAAAACAGAAACATGTTTCCTAAGCTTGTGCCTCTTTTGTGACAGGTGGACAGAGGGCTGCATGCAGTTTTCATTGCATATATAAGTTAACCTCTCAATGGTTTTTTAGATGCGTCTGTGATAGACATTTTCTATTGGCTTTATTCGGGGGGGATGCCACTGTGGGTGACAGCTGTTGTGAAATCATGGCGGTGTCATTGGCATAACAGAGGCATCAGAGGAATGGCAGACGGATGGCAGAGAGAAGGACAGAAGGGGAAGGTCATGGAGTTTGGAGGAATCCCATGTTATTTATGCAGGAAGAAGTCCCATGCTCATGGGTGGCAAGGTGGGTATACAACCTCACCCTCTGTGGAAAGGCAGCACCCCGGCTCCCAGAAGTGTCTGTGCCAGTTGGCTTGTGGCAGTGACTAAAATGTGAAGGAATCTTGACTTTTCTCTCATGACTGAGGAATATCCTAAAAGCAGTTACAATTTTGAATTATGACCCTTTACTAGCAACAAACCCAAAAATAACTTGCTTATAAGAACAAAAGACACTTGACCACAATACCTAATTTGATCCATTTAGTTTGATAGTACTGAATTTAATGATCTATAGATATAGTAACACATAGAGATAGTAATCTGTTAGATAGAAACAAGCCACTAATCTATACTCTACATAGCAAGGTAAAGTAATTGCAAACGAAGTCAGTGAGGCAGATTGAATGGGATCATGGAATATGAGCTGCAAAAGTTAGGCAGAAATAAAAAGAAAAGCTTCAATTTCCTCACTAGAAAAAGGAGAAGTTACAAAAAGTGTTTTTGTAAGCAATTAAAATCTTTCGGGTTCATAAGAGAGGGAAGAACAGGCACACAGATCTGACAGTTCATGGTGTTTCAGAGTGCTGAATGAAAAAAATGCTGTTTCTTGACTTTTATTTTAGGATGCTGCAACACAACTGTCTGCAGAGGCCCCATACAGTCTTTAGCAGATTAGTAAAAACAATGATAAAAGTCCCTTCAAGATGTCAGTGCTTTCTGTCTGGATCTAGGAAAGTTTTCTGAGGCAGGACAGCCCAGAACATGAATCTGCTGGTTTCCAGGTATCAATAAATTATCAGAGTCCTTCTAACTAGAAAACTCTTATTGGCGTCTCTGAGTGTCCAAATGGTTGAATCTGAGTGGTGGCCAAGTAGGGGTGTAGCTCAACAAAATCAAACCAAGGTACCTTCAAGGACTGTATCTCACAAAAAAATTTTAATCTTTCTGTTGTAAAGATTTCTGCTTGTTATGAGCTCATTTGTGGTGCGATTGGTTTCATAACTAAATCACTTGGTCTAATTAGTAAAGAAACAGGGAGTCATAAAAAGTGCCAGCACAGCCCTTAGCAGTTCTGCGCAGAGGTCTGGTCTCCAAGTGAAATACCGAGACCATCACCATGCCCCGGTGACTGCAGACACACCACTCCCACCCCAGTGAATAGAGAGCTGCCAGCAGCTAACCAAAACACACCAATAGGTTGAGTGGCGACCACGTGAGCTAAACTACCAGTGCCTCTGGGAAAGGTAGATATATCAGATAGGGGTATACTTTCCCCCAAGAATATATGAAAAGAAGAATTTGTCTCATTATACATTTTAGTTTTTTATTGTTGTCATCAACTGGCAATAGTAGAAAATTTGCCCGTTCTATCAAAAAGGAAGCTTAGGGTTGGTGTATTATTCTGTTTTACACATGGAGAATGTCACAAAGATTATTGTATTACTTGTAAATGCTTATTTCTTGGTTCTGTGCTGGAACTTACGGCTATATACATATAACTAATAAATATGAAGGCAGTTATACTCTCTAACAGTGTTGTTTCTGTAACAGAAACAGTCCAGAACCAATATACTTTTTTCCCAGGATAAAAACCAACTGCTTAATTTTTATTAGGTATCTTAAGTTTTCTCAAGAATATTTACATCAACAGTATCAGGTTCTGGTCTTGGTTATTGTTTTAGTAAGCATTACTTTATCACATAGTTTGTCTTTACAAATAAGTTTAAACATTGCTACTAATTTTTAATTGCTGGAATTTGCATCTCCCCCCCCCCCCCCTTGCTCTTTCTATAGCTTACTTTTGCTCGCTCTTTGTATGGCATGTTTTCATTCCTTTGGTAGATACTCAGTTCCTTATAACAATGGCAAAATGTATCATTTCAGATTTTGCTTGACCTCTGCCTCTCATCCACACATGCCCAGCATAAATGTTTTTTAGTGCCTCATTTAAAGTTTAGCTGATTGCATTCCAGCTTTTCTCTCTGAACTTTTCTCATTCCAGCTTTTCTCTTTCTCACTGTAACTTTGAGTATCACAGTTATGTGGTCCCTGTCCAGCTGATAATTAGTAAGCGCCTCAGTGTTCAGCCTGCCGTTCCAGTCTCTGGATATAATTTGAATTATTTTCCTGACAGGTGGGTTGCTAAAATTCTCTTCCTTGCTGCTGCAGTGTTATCTAGAGAAGAGTATAAAAGCTTTGCTCCTTTACGGGTTTATTAACTTTTCATCTGTCTTTGTTTTCATAAAACCATTCTGTTTCCTGAATATACAGCAGGAAACAAAGGCTAAATGCTGCTCACTTCTCAGTTTATTTCCAGGCCATATGCATGGGGCAAAGGCACTCCATTTGCCTTTTGTAGACTTCATTTTGGAAATAACATTTTGTTTTACATTTTGTCTTTGTTTCACCACCTCTGTTTACTGCAGCATTAGATGATGTGCTTGATTTGCCTTCCCATCAAAATTTTAAATCTGGTCCAGTTATGCTTTGCAGATTGGCAAATGTCCATTTTTTTAACATTAAATTTGGATTTTCCAAGAGTCTATAGGACTTGCAGGAAAGCAGGGCATTATTTCTCTGTTCTTATTTGGCCTGCTCCCTCTTGTGTTACCATCTCTCTGCTTGTGTAATGTGACCATTAGGCTTTTGTGACATCTGCTGAAGAGAGTGTTGATTTATGGCAGACGATTACTTCAGGAATAATTTTTCAGAGAAATGGATTGGCACCGCAAATGATTAATGCTGGAGAACCTGCAGGTATTAAAAAATTGCTTTAATTATTTGTAATAGACATGCAGGATGCCCATTCACCACCTGCCTTAATAGGCTCAGAAAGACTTCGGTAGGTTGACAGACAGCAGGGAACTATTTCACAGGACCATAAACCAGCCACTCCTTGGGAAAATATGCAAAATTAATATCTTTCTCCCAAACCTCTTGGGTATAATCAGATTGTCATACTAAAAGACAAAATGAAATTTTCCCTGGATGGCTAAAACAATTCATACCAGACACTCTTTGTCCCTATTGAGCAACTATCCTGGACAGACAAAACTGACATTTAAAACTAATAAAAGTCTTTACAGGTTCCTATATAATGTGTTTGTCCGAATGGGGCAGATCAGCAGGTTCAAAGTGTTACCTTCTTCCAGAGCATTTTTGGCTCGTGTCAGTTTCTGTTAGTGAAATATGCAAAGACTCATTTACACTGGGTATGGATGATCTCCATCAGGTAATTTTTAACCATGATTTTTGTTCCTCACCTGTTGTCTGGCCTCCGTGGAATTACACCAGGTCATATTGGTTGAAGATCATGCCCTTGTGCTTTGACAGGACTTTGGCCATGAATCCTGCCCAACTGATGCTTTAAAATTAAGCTCTAAGTTTGTCGTGGTTTAGCCCCAGCCGGCAGCTAAGCACCACGCAGCCACTCGCTCACTTCCCCCCCGGTGGGATGGGGGAGAGAATCGGAGGAGTAAAAGTAAGAAAACTCGTGGGTTGAGATAAGAACAGTTTAATAATTGGAACAAAATAATAATAATAATAATAATAATGAATTATAATGAGAAGGAAAACAATGAGAGAGAGAGAGAGAGGAACAAAACCCAAGGGAGGGAAAAAAGGGAAAAAAAAAATTATACAACCGCTCATCACCCACCGACCGACGCCCAGCCAGTCCCCGAGCAGCGATCACTACCCCCTGGCCAACTCTCCCAGTTTATATACTGGGCATGACATCATATGGTATGGAATAGCCCTTTGGTCAGTTTGGATCAACTATCCTGGCTGTGCCCCCTCCCATTTCTTGTACACCTGGCAGAGCATGGGGAGCTGAAGGAAATAAAAGTCCTTGACCAATGTAAACACCGCTTAGCAACAGCCAAAACATCAGCGTGTTATCAATATTATTCTCATACTAAAATCCAAAGGACAGCACTGTACCAGCTACTAGGAAGAAAATTAACTCTATCCCAGCCAAAACCAGGACAAAGTTAAAAGAGATCCCAGGACCTGGGATGATGTGACCACTGCAGCCGAATGAGCTCCCTTTTCCTCTACTGGTGAATCATCAGGCGCTGGATGAGGTCGTGCTCTGCTTCTTAGGTACTGTCACAAACCCTGCCACATTTTTTCCCTCTGGATATGTTCTAATTTTCCTCTTAAATGTAAGTTTCTTTATTCTATTCTGTGTTCTTTATTACCTCTAAACTAATCTCTAACCTTTTCCCAAGGCAGTTCCTTGCACTTGCATCTGCTTTTACCAGGGTGTACAGGCTGCTGGTGCATGTTCTGACACCTGAAGAGCCTGCAGGGGAGGGAACACCCAGAGAAACTCACATTCACCCTGCATATGGTCTCCCCATTTGGGGAGTGATGGGGTGCTTCTCCCTGGGGGTAGTTAAGAGTGATCGAGCACTGTGGCAGGTGTCAAACTGTGGGATCCACATTACTGGAGATAGATAATCAAAACTCAGCAGGACAAGGCCATGAGCAACCTGGTCTGGATTTGCAGTCAGCCCTGCTCTCAGCAGGAAGCTACTTTAGATACCACCAGAAGTCTATTCCAGCCTCTTTCTCCCTCCCCCTATCCCTTCCTCTCTCCCTTTCTCTTGCACCCTATCTTTTTCTCTGTTTCTTTCTTCTCAATGGAAACACAAACTGGCATTTTTCCCCCAGATGCTGAAAAATTAATTAATGGGCAAAATCAACATTTATTACAGTCAACAGTCAAAGGCATTGACTAACTACAGCAGAACTGGACCCCGACTGCTCCTGAATTTTAAATAATAAACTAATTCATTTGCAAAAGATAGCTGAAGTTTGAGTTGTTTTTTGCATCCGAAGTCACACTTGTGACATTGTACTTCATGTTTATGAGAAAGCAGTCTTTTGATACTGATGTGTAATTGGTAAAGGACAGCCGGTATAATTAAACCATGAAAAGGACATAAAAACACAGCCAAAGGACATTATTTATAGGTCAACCCTCATTTGTAAAAGAGGTTATTTTCAAGCAGAGATGTAGAAAGACAAAATCCAATCATCCTACCAATAAATCTTTGCCTGAAAAGCCTTCCATCTGATACTCGTGAATCTGCATTTCATCGTTTAGGTCTGAAATACACTATTTTTCCCTAGTCAGCCTGTTAGTTTGAGTTCTGAACAATTTACTTCATGAATTTTAATTATTTTTTCTGAGATATTTTTAGTGCTAGACCTCAATGACTAGATCATTTTGTATAGGAAAGTATTGGAATTTTTTGGATTTCAGCAAACATATTCAGCACACATCTAGCCATCTCTTAGAATACTTTTCACACAGGTTATATACAGTTTTCCCTTAGAGGAAATATAGCAGGTGACTTTATTACATCAATTCTTGATTTAATAACACCTAGACTCATTTTTTAAAAATAAGACTAATAATTCCTTGGGAAGTTGTACTGCCTCAGGTAAATTCATTAGATGGTCCTAGACAGGCTTTCATTTCTCAAAAGCCTCAAACTTTATTTTCTCTAATACTCTAATAAAAGGAAAGATATATTCCGAAGCAGTGTTGTAACGGACTAACAATCATTAAACACAATTTAACAGGAGAACTGTACCCTGATTGGTCTGGTGATCATTTTTAAGGCATTCTAAAAATTTAATTTTAAGTAAATACCAAGGAAAGCCGATCAGTGCTTGTAGGCGTAGAACTGTTATTCCCTTTGACAAATAGATAAATGGTGGTCCAATTTGAGGGTGCCTCTCTCTTCATTTTAAAGATTGTGGCTGTACATTTTGGATACTAAGTAATTCATACATTTAACAGACAATTCATGGAAATAGAACCCTGCGTCTGAGAAGAAATGCCATGAGAAAAGTCTGTGTTGCTGTTGCTGGCCATAGGAGTACAAAAAGATTCACCTTTTATTGGAAAGTGGTTGGAATCAAATTAACCTCTCCTGTCGTGGAGAGCAAGCCTAAGTGCATCTGCCTGTCAGATGTTCCGAGGTGCCATTTCCTAGCAACTAGAAAATGCTAATTCATGACTTTGATTAAATTGTCTGGGCTAGGCCAGACCTCAAAACTGCCTTTTTATGCTTTGGATTTATTTCTCTATTAAGATGCAAAGGAAGGAGGTTATTGCTGCAGTTCACATGGCAAAACAGTGTGGAGCATCATGAAAATGGAATATAAGGAGGAAGAGGAAGATGCAAATGCATTGACAGCCAGACAAAAATGTAATGGTGAAGGGGATGTTGGTGATGATAGGATCAGTTTCTTGGAGAATTTGTGAGTTTATAATATAAGACGACACATAGTATAAATCTTGAGTGCACTTATTTCTCTAAAAGTGTAAAGCAAGAAGCACCTTTCTAAACACACTAATACTTAAAAAAAATACAATAAATACTGTAAAATTAGCCATCAGCAACCCCTAAACATATAAATTAATCAAAATCATCAAGCTGCACTAAAAATGTAAAAATATTAAATATTCAGTTCACTAGCTGTGACCACAACATGTGCTCCTTGAAAAGCCCCTCTAAAACAGCCTTATGGCCCCACTGTTGTTCCACATAGTCTGGTTCTTCCAAACTGAAACAACCCATTTCAGACATTGGCGTGGCACCAGTTGGGGCAGCGCCATGTTCTCATCTCTGGGTCAAAGCCCGAGTCACCCTGTGGTGGGGCAGACAGGAAGGTCCAAAAGGGATGGCAAAAGGGGAAGGGCTCGCAGGATTCAACAGGATGCTGGGGGCTGAAATGTTAACACACATTGCTTTTCAGATGTGATCGTATAAAGCAGTGATGGAGCTTACATGTTGGACATTTCAGGACTCAATGAGGTCAACTTTTCAATGAGATTATCTACATTATACCAGGAATTGAAGACCATTGATAAGAAAATACATCTTGTTTCTAAGGGTAGCCTCCATTCTGCTGCTTCTTCCTTCGGTGAAGTAACTATTTGCTGTTGACATTAAAATAACTTAGCTGTAGGTATGAGCTCTGACTGTAGCTATGAGTTGGAGGTCACAGAGAAAGGATCGTGAGTATCAAGTACCAGCAGTAGGAGCAGATAATCTCTCGAGAAATTAAAATCCTGTTTCCATGCAAGTGTCTCTGATGATAACAGATTTTTAAAAAGGGGGAAAGCATTTCTTCCTCTCAGCAATTATGACGCTGGCAAAAAAGAAACATTTCCACGAGGCTTTGGTAGGCTTTCATGGCTGTATTCTCTGGTGTGTGCAGCTGCTTTCATTAACAATAAAGGAAATTACACAGTTGCAAGGCAGGGTGGGTGGGAGGGAAGACTCTGTTCTACAAGGAAATGTAGGATTTGTCCCCTCCAGCCATCTTTTGAAATGTTCTTACCTTTGAAATTGTGTACATATCAGAGGCTGTTAGGTACAAAAAAATAAATCAATGAATGTTTTCTTAAATAAAAACTTGGGTCAGCGACTTGGCAGAATTCAAGTATTGTTTTCCCTCAGTGTGGGTTATGGATTCAGAAGGGTCCTTTTTTAATTTTAAGCACTTAGTGATTTCAATCTTAAGATGCTGATAAGTAATTTAAATAATGCATCATCTTTAGCAGGAGTAATTACTCTGCTTCATCTTCATTTACATTCTAGCCTATCAGTCAATGGCTTAGCACTACAGCAAATTCATACTAACATCCTCCTGGGACTAGTTTCCTTCTTTGGCTGGAGTCTGTCAGTGTTCAGGGTGGCTCCTTTTCCGGGTTGAGCAGTGCAATGTGTAAAGCCTCATGAGGATTTCTTACACTGCTATAAGTATGTGGTTATTTCTATATATATGTGGTTACTTGGAGGGATAATGAGTCTGGTTATTTTTCAGTGCACATCTAATCAATTGCCAAGTGCACAGAGAGTTTTTTTATGGCTGATTTTAGTTTGGTAGAAGAGTGAAAGATAGAAATAAATACAATTAATATGGCAAAGATGCTTAATGTTTAGGGGTTTTGTTGTACCTGAATTCCTTTAGGATTACTGTACTCCTAGAAACTGAAAATCCCTATTCTACCAGAACTGAATATCTTAAATCATGAAGTAGTCTGCCACAAACATGGAACATTAAATCTGTAGTGAGTTTACTTCCCTGACGCATCTCAACTGGCAGTAGATAGACATAATCTCTGTTGAGGGAAGGAGAAAACAAGATGAGTATGTGAAAATTAGCAATATAACAGTAATGTAAATAAAATAATCATAACACTGTGCTGAAGTAACAAAGAAATTTTAAACAGGTAATACGTGAGTGTGAGTATTTGCCAGCAGAAAATTAGGCAGTTGCAAGCTAAATTATAAGGTCTTAAACTCCTCTTCCTGCACTTCATTCTTTTCTTCACCTTGAATCTTATTCTCTTCTCCCTTGACCCTCACTGATATTTTGGTTTTGATCCCTTACTAGACCAAATTTGACTTTTGGAAGCCTTGCACCCATACATGCCAGTGCCCATTTTCTCACTCACCTGTAAACAAGAGAAATGTGCAACTTTGGCTTCACTGAAGCTTTGTCAACTTATAGCTCTCATCTGAATGTGAAGCAGAATGTTGCCACATAGTGAACTATTTTTTTTCTGTACTTGTTTAACATCCTTACATGGTTTCACACTTTTGGAGGCTGCTTAATCCCTGAAGCATTATTTTTTCTGTCCACATACCATGGAATCACAGAATGGTTGAGGTTGGAAGGTATCTCTGGAGACTGACTTCTCCATTCAAAGCAGAGTCAGTTAGAGCAGGTTGATCGGGACTGCGTCCAGCTGGGTTTTGAATATCTCCAAGGATGGAGACTCCACAAATTCTCAGGACAACCTGTGCCAGTGCTCAGTCACTCTTACAATAAAATAAGTTATTTCTTATGTTTAAATGGAATTTTCTCTATTTCAATTCATGCCTGTTGCAGGGTACTGCTGAGAAGAGCCTGGCTCTGTCTTCTTTACCTTCCCATCAGGTATTTATACACATTGAAAAGGTTCCCTTGAGCCTTCTCTTCTTCAGGCTGAACAGTCCCAGCTCTGTCAATCTTTCCTCATATGTAAGATGCTCCAGTCCTTTAATAATCTTCGCAGCCCTTCACTGGACTCACAACAGTAAGTTCATGTCTCTCTTTTATTGGGGAGCCCTGAACTGGATCCAGCACTCTAGATGTGTCTCACCAGTGCCGAGTAGAGAGGAAGGACCACCTCCCTCGACCTGCTGGCAACAATCCTCCTAGTGCAGCCCAGGATGACACTGCCCTTCCTTGCCACAAAAGTATGTTGTTGGCTCATGTTGTCCACCTTGTTGTCTACCAAGACCGCCAGGTCCTTTTTTGCAGAGCTGCTTTCCAGCTGGTTGACCCCCAGCCTATACTGGTGCCTGGGCTTATTTCTCCCTAGGGGAAGGACTTGGTATTTCCCTTTGTTAAACTTCACAAGATTCCTGTTTCCCATTTTTCCATCTGAATGGTAGCACAACCATCTGGTGTATCAGCAACTCCTCCCAATTTTACATTGTCTGCAAGCTTGCTGAAGGTGCACCTCTGTCCCATTATGTAGGTCATTAATGAAGTGATGGAACAGTACTGGCTCCAGTATTGAGCCCTGCGATACACCACTAGTGATTGGCCTCCAGCTAGACTTCATGCTGCTGGTCACAACCCTCTGAGCCCAGCAGTTCAGCCAGTTTTCAGTCCACCTCACTCTCTACTTATCTAACCCATACTTAATCAGTTTCTCTATGAGCATGTTATGGGAGACAAAGTCGAAAACCTTACCTAAAGTCAAGATAAACAACATCCGCTGCTCCCCCCTCATCTACCCAGCCAATCACCTCCTCACAGAATGATATGAGGTTGGTCAAGTATGATCTCCCCTTTGTAAATCCATGCTGATTACTCCCAATAACCTTCTTGTCCTTCATATGTTTGGAAATGGCTTTCAGGATTATTTGGTCCACCACTTTCCCAAAGACTGAGGTAAAGCCAACCAGCCTGTAGATCGTTGGATCTTCCTCCTTGCCCTTGAAAAAAGGATTGATGTTGCCTTCTTTTAGTCCTCAGGAGCCTGCCTTGATCACCATGATATTTCAAAGGTAGTAGAGAATGGCCTCACAATGACATCAGTCAGCTCCCTCAGCACCCATGCTGCATCTCACCAGATCCAATGTACTTGCATATGTCCAGTTTGCTTAAGTGTTCCCTAAGCTGATTGATCCTCTTCCACTGAGGGTAATTCTACCCTGCTTTGGATTTTTCCACTAGTCCCAGGAGCCTGGGATTCCTGAAGGCTGGTCTTACTAATGATGACCAAGGTGAAAAGGCATTGAGTACGTTGGCCTTGGTCCACTTTTTCCAGGTCCCTGCCCCATTCAACAGCAAACCCACATTTTATGTAGTCTTCCTTTTGCTGGTGATATACCTGTAGAAGCCTTTCTTGTTGCCCTTCACATTCCTCACTGGATTTTGCTCCGATGGACTTAGGCTTTCCTTATCAGATGTAAATCAGCTTCAACCATTCTTCATTGTGGGCTCAAGCTTATCTTCAGCCTTGCTTTTGCTTTAGCAATTTCATTGTTGTTGTCATAATTAAAGATTTAAAAGGTAGTTACTTTAATTCACTTCACACTACTGCTTGGCTTAAAGAAATAAACTGCATACTGTATTTCAAGGTGCAATCTTACTGAACTTCTCTGAATGCTGATTCTCTTCCAACTCATGACTATTTTATAACTGATAATGCTGGTATCATCTGAACCATGGGAAAACACCAGGGGCTTAACTGTGCTTGTGACCACTGTGAACTCTTATCTGTGTTCCTCATGAGCAGTGTGCTTCTTTTATCACTGTAAAATGCCACCAAAACAATCCTGGCCTTTCTTTTTGTTTTGCTACAAGACTATTTTATGTCACACATTCCATTTTTACTTTACATTAACCTTTAGTCCTCTATGCATGTGGGCCTATTAATTGCACAGGGAACTGAATGCATGCATACAATGATCCAGTGCATTGCCTGATGGAGGCAGTTGAGGATATTAGCTTGGATTGCTGCTGAAAGAGAGGACATTTGTCTCTCTTCCATTTTTTTCTGCCTTAAGGTGTAGATTTTCTGGTTAAATGCGAACTCCTGCAGGTGGAAGAGCCAAATGGCATTACAATGGGGGATGCAAAACACGAACTGTAGAGCTCTTGAATGTTCTGCCCACTTCCATGTGAAGCTGGGGAAAATTATAAACCTTATGGAAAAAAATAAACATGCTCCTCATGGAATATAGTGTGTACAGGCTTGTTCATCTGGACTCTGAATGTAGCAGATTTCACCACTCTTGCTCATGCCGAGTAGCTCTTACAGGAGTAGGACCATTTATTTCAAATAGCTTCTCCGTGTGTGTGCACTTCTCATCAGAGGAAAAAATACAGAATACTACTCATCAGTTTACCTTGAGAACGGAGCTTCACGTGACAGTTAAGGACAAGCTGCATTTACTACACCAAAAAGTTTAAAGGCTATTATACAGTGAGGAGCTCTACGATGCTTTGGGATCAGGAGCTGCATGCAGAGTACCCTTGAATGTTGACCAGAAAGAAGTCTGGTTTTCCCTGCCTGTGCTCCATAAATGCAATTGTTTTTTTCTTAGCAAATCATGTGAGACTAGAGACTGGCAGATGGAGATGAAGAAGTCAGATCTGCTGCTGCAAAACTAGGCTACCTAAGTAAGATTTTAGGATTTTTATTCTCTGAACAGACAGCAGGTTTGAATATCCAAGGGTAAGTAAATTGGCCATATTTCTGCCTCTTTCTCTGTGCAGCAGTGCAAATAACCATCTCATCCCAGCCCGAGTGGAGAGTGGTGTGTGGGGGCCAAGAGAACCCAAAGAAACATCCATTCACCATTTGCAAGGGATGGAAGTTACAAGCAGGGCTGGTCCATGACAGTGGTAGCAGCTGTTCACAGGTGATGGCGGAGGTACTGCTTTAATTTCAGGCCTCTTTTTTGTTTAACAATGCAGTTAAACAAAACTGCAGACAGTTGTCTGAAAAATTTGCATACGTGACCAGAATTTCTGATGAATGTTAGAAGGACAAATTGCAATTTCAACTATGGAGGAGATTCTAGCTCTGCATATCCCCAGCAGTTACTATATGGTGACTTTTCCTATACATATCAAGGCACATTTTCAAACCCCATCTCCACAGCAGCAGCAGTTTTGAATGGGACAGAGCTATGGTGATCTGTTACACAAAGAAAGGTATTGGATCTCCAGGGATAGGCTCAGGATATTGCATGGTATGAGTATCACCTTGAAAGCATGTGCAGGTAGAAGCAATACAGCTCAAAAGATACAAAGCCACGGGGTTGAAAGAGTACTTCAGCCTTGTGTCTTCTGTGAAGGAAGTTCACTGCTGAAGTAAAGAGAAGAAGCTGAAGTTTTCTTCCCCCTGCTTCTCTCCCAGATACCAGACTATTGCCCCAAATGGAGTTCAGGGTGAAGGTTTTCCTTAAAGCATGAGCAATTATCAATGTATTCACACACCACCAAGCTTTATAGCTCGTTCTATTCTGTGTTTAACTCTGTATTCTTATTACAGATGAAGACTCGGTTCTCTTCAGTTCTTGCGTTTCTGGTGAATTTCTGAATACCTCTGGGATTCTAAAATTTACCATTTCTAAAATACTATGATGTCAGCTCCTGCGGAAGTTCTGTGATACTGGGTAAAAGTGGATTTCAATAAAAGCACAAAGAGTCGGAAATGGTCGAAAACAGTCTAATGAGACTCGCTGGCACTGCCATAAAGATCAAAGTTTCATAGCAGCGATGGCTGGCGTAATCAGTCTCCAAATTCATTTTAACCCCAAACCTCTCCAACCTCAACATAAATCTTAACAAATATAATTCTGTATTTTCAGAATAATTCCCAGAGGACAGAGAATCACCTACTTAAAATTCAATACAGCTACAAAATACTTGTATTTATTAGTCCCATAACTAATCCAGTTTATATTAAAATCTCAAACAACAATTCACTCTCTGGATATTTTCCAATTTTTCTTTTAATATTGAACAAAACTAGGCTTGCATAAGCCAAACAAAATAGCAATGATTTTTCTTCACATCTGAAACAAACATTAATAAGTTAGGAAATCCAGAGGAGTTTAAAGTTCTGTGAGCTTCACAAGCACTTGGCAAATTTGCAAGACACCTGGAGCTTCAGGATACTTTTTATTTCATAAATGAAATAAAAGCAACCAGATCTTCGAAAATGAAATCAGTGGAGCTGTGTGGATGACTGCTTGCTGATATATTTTCAAGGAGGATTCAGTGAAATGGTCTTTTTCAATGTGTAAAGATTGAGTTATGCAAAGAGTTGAGAAACTCATATGTATTCTTTAGCCTACTACAGTTTTTCTACTCAGAAAAAATAAAGCAACCCAAGTGAGTGACCCAGCGTAAAAAAATCGAGTGGTAGTCTGAATGCACCGGACATCACCATGGTGTTGGTGAAATACACTGTGATCTACTTCAAGGTTAGCTCATTTGGCTTCGATACAGGGAGATTATTTTTCTTCCTCTGAGGCTTGAAGTGTTTTGTGCATAGTAAACGTGGCTGTGGGCAGATGCCCACATGGAAAGGAGCTGTGGCGGCTGAGGACCTGAGTGACTTCCTGCCCTCCCTCTGTGCACTCCATGCATTGCCCGAGGCTGTGGTGGTCTGAGTCCTCCCTGCCATGCTTCGGGCAGCCAGCTGGGTTGGCTCACACAGCTGTGGAAATGGTCTCTGTCTTTTGCAGGGTTTCCAGCAAATGCGTACTGATCTTTCTCCATCACACGTCCTGTCCAAGATCAACAGTTTCCCCCACATCTCTCCTGAGAAGTCAGACCTTCTGCTCTGGATGCTTTTCCTTGTAAATACCCTCCAAACCACTCCAAGGGCCCAGAGAGCATCCCACCCATAACCTCAAAGGAGCTGTTGGGATTTGGGGCCAGCTTAGTGGTCATGGAGGTGAGGGCAGCCCCTGTCCCACTGGTGATGTGGGCAGAGGCTCCCCGAGGTGCTGCGGAGGGACCTCCACCAGGGCCCAGAGGAGTTGCTTCCACATGAGCATTTGCTGTTTGTCCCCTGCCGGAGCTACACCTCCCGCCACATCGCAGTGTCCAGCCATGGCCCTTCCTGAGCAGGACCTGCGGGCCCATGTCCCAGCCCAGCCTTGGCCCATGCCCATCCCAAAGGAGGTGCCCAATGCCCGGGGCTGGGGCTGCCCCGTACCCCCTGGCTGCCCTGCCCCTGGCCAGGGTGGTGGGATGGGCCCCGGCTGTCAGGCCGTGCCCTGACGGACCCAGGGACTCCCCAAAGCTCCCGGCCCACAGGGAGCCCTGGGCTCCTGCAGCAACCAGACAAGATTTAGGACTCATCTTGAGGACATAGCTTTCCTAATGAGCTAATAGAGCGAGTGGACGGACAAAGTCCCCACTATGAGTTTGAGCTAATATGGCCATATACACATACCCCAAATATTCCTGGTGGTTTAGCTGTTTGTAATGAGAGAACTGATGTATAGCATGATGAGGACTGGAGAGAGCAAGTCCTTATTATACCCCATATAACATGCTGGTATATGCTACTGTCAACCTCAAGACAAGAACCTGTTTTGTTCTACAAAACAATCTCTCAGAGAGAAGGCATGAGTCCCTAAGTTAGGAGTATGAACCAGGATCATCAAGGACATCCAGGATCACATTGCCATACTACTATACTCCTCTTCTTGCTCTCAGGGTGAAGCTAGTGAGAATACAAAAGCAATGTTAAAAAACAAGGCGCAAATCTGCCTTGTGAACTACCTTTGTTGTTGCACAGGTCAGAAT
This sequence comes from Ciconia boyciana, assembly GCF_034638445.1. Classification (NCBI taxonomy): domain Eukaryota; kingdom Metazoa; phylum Chordata; class Aves; order Ciconiiformes; family Ciconiidae; genus Ciconia; species Ciconia boyciana. The sequence continues at coordinate 53,990,503 of NC_132935.1, read as the reverse complement.
TTGTCCAGTCTCTTTGTACCAGCGAGGATGGCCACCTAAAGGCTGCTCTAGGTTTTTTGAGGTGCTCATGAAAAGGGTGTTTCTGCTCCTAGCTCTTTTTTTCATGGCACAATGCCAGCAACAAGGATAAAAACTACCAAATAAGGTATAAAGGTGACCCTAAAGGAGTTCTCTGGAGTGGAACAAGCCCAAGGGACCATCTGCAACAACCTGAGATTTCACTTATATTGTCAGAGAGATTCAAAATGTCAATACTTTCATAAAGACTCCCCTTGCACGAGTAAATTCCTGGGAGGCTCACTTCTGCAAATGGCATATATTCTGCCATCTTTGATTGCAGCCTTAATTACCAGTCAGCCATGGAATTTCCTTGAATTACCTCCACTCTGAATAAAAAATTACTGCTGGGCACCCTAGCAATTCAAAGGATAAACCAGCAAATTCAAGACAGTAGGATCTTTCTCTCCCCTCTCTTTATTTAGTGAAAAAGAAAGTTGTATCTGGGAGATATTTACTGAAAAGAGAGGCACTGTGACAAGAATTGCAAATCAAGCTTATGGCTCATTGGCACTGAAGTTACCTACGCAAGATTTCTCCTAAGGCTGATGGCTGTGAAGTCCTGAGTCACAGAACTACTGCTACTCCCACTGCTGGGAAACACTTGCTGGGAGCAAAGAAGCGAATATTGTTAGAACAGCTGCTGCTTATGCTTTGCTAACAGAGCAGAAAAAAAAATCTGCTGTGCCAGTTGCTCTTTTGTCTTTCCTGCACTCTTGAAATGCCTTATCATGTTATGGTGTATGGGCCAATTTCACTTTCAATGATACCTGCATATCTCTAACTGTGATTGCTGAGGAAGTCCATTCAACAGGGTGCAAAGAAGAGAACTTGACCATCTGTTTACTATGAAGTCCCAGGGAACCTTGTATATCTCCAGGGTTGTTTGGGATAAGAGCAGCATAATGTGCCAGTCTGAGCACCTTTTGAAGCCTTTCAACATCCTGAAACAAGCAGTCATTTTCTAAGAGTGACATATTCCCAGAGCTGTACTTCTTCATCTCCATTTAACTGATCACAGTATTCTTTGGGAAACACCAGAGAGGAGGTACATACCTTCTGTCTGGTTACTCTTTTACATATATTAGGACCTCCCTGAATGCATCTAGAGCAGCAGTCCTAACTGTTGGGCTCTCTGACTGGATGAGTCTGGGCTGGACTGAGTTTATGATGGCTTTCCTAGTTAGAAGCTGTTTCCAGTGAGGCAGCAGTCTTCATGGGTCACTGCAAGCAAGAAAATGAACACCACACAAACTTATAATCAGTTGCTTACATAAATAAAGTACGTTGCTACTCCTAATTAAATACCTGTTGTGCAACCAAGTTGGAGGTCAAAGACAGAGCCGACTAGCTGACAGGTTCATGAGAAAATGTCCTTCCAAATATATTTATCTGAAAGATCAGGTTTTCCACATGAGAGATTTTTTAAATGTGGGAAAGCATCTTTCCCCACCATATTTTTACTATTTTCTAGCTTTTTCCAGTTAGGAAACACACAGTTTGTAGCAGTGGGGAAAATCTCCCCTTTTACTTACAAAACAAACATGTGCACTTGTTTTTTAGATTTATGGATTTAACCATCTACAAATGAAGCTACTCCTTCATGAATACTCCTTGACTGCCTAACTGGAAATTTCCCAGTTGTCTGGATCTCAGTTTTTGGGGGGGGATTGTTCAAATGTGTTTGGCCACTGGATCTTTTGCCACTGTTGGCTCTAACTGCATTGTGCACTTAGCATACACACAGAGGAAGAATATTTAATCCCAGCTGGCTGTGGCACTTGAAAAGTTTCTTCAGGCATTAGTTAATAGGATATTGTGTGAGCCCATAAGTAAACTAGAAGATAACGCTGCCAAAATGTATTCCAGGATTTCAGCTCTTACCTATATCCTCATCCCATGTGATTGTGTTTGACAATTGCCCAGTGAATCAAATCAAGACAACCTGGAAAAAAAGGCAAAAGCAAAACCTCTGAGGTAGAGTCAGCTTGCTTTTTCTACCTGTACTTACGGCAAATGTGAGAGTAACTCATCTGAACTGGAGACAGTGCTTTGGTTGACATGCTTAATTTTTTTTTCTTCAGTCTCCCTGAACAAGTGCTGATTCACTTAAAAGGAATATTTTGTGTTCTCAAAATGTTTACCTCAATATGCAGCACTGTACTGTGGTGATGTTCTTTTAAAAAGTGTTTGCAGTGAAATGACTTTTTAATGCATTACAGTTAAAATCCTGCTGATGGACCAGACTTTTACCTTATTATATTACTAATAGATGCTTAGAAAATACAATGGCAACTTTATAGCTTGATTCCTGTGTCCCTGACAGCTTGAAATGGGGCCATGTTTAAATGGGGAAGACTGTTTTCACTCACTGAAGGTGTCACAGAGTGGATCAAGTGGAAGTGGGGTCTTGGACAAAGCTGGGAGCAGTACCTTCTGCAAAGGGCAAGTAGTGGAGCTCGCACTAGGTTTAGCTGTTCCTTGGTACATGCAGGATTCTTCACTCTCCTGCCTGTATTGCTTCTTTTCTGTATTATCTCACATGGTTTGCAGACCATTGCAATATGCTGTGGGGACAAGTGTTGCCATTCCTGAAGCTGCATGGTACCTGGTTCTGTATAAGCCCTGCTCCCATCAGCTGAGGAGATTTATGAATTCTCTTCTGCAGGAAAGGCTTGAGAGAAATCTTGAACTAGATTGTAAACCCTTAAAATGATTGAGCAAGCTGTGCCAAGAAAGTTAAGAATGTCATGTACGTTCAGGTCATGGGCTGAATATCTACTTTTGCATCAAAAACTTTATTGCTTGTTGAAAGTAAGGTTCCTCTCATCCAAACTGCTGAGTGAATAATATGGTTGTAGAAGTCTGAGTGATGGCTGGACTGATTTTTCTTATTTCCTGTCAGCGTAGAGGTTGTTGTTGGTAGATTCACACACATGGCAATTTCTTTTCAGTTTTTGAAGGGTCAGAGAAGCAGTGCACCACTTAGGAAGCTGTTATCCAAGAAATCACCTCTGGAGCAATTTGTAAGCAATTGTATGTATGTGTGATTAAATGGTATCAATCATGCTTGTATTCTAAGTACAAGCAGAAGAGAAAAAGTAAAAGTCTGTATTAGCTGGGCTACAGATGCAAAGGTGTCAAAAAGTGTTCAAAATGAAGCGCAGTACTAAACACAGCTGTCTGTAGGTGCTTTTCTCTTCACATTGACCGAAAAAACATCATTGTTGTGGTAAAAAATGTAGCATAACATTGTCCTAGATCATAAAGTTTCCTGAAAACACAGGGCTTAAGTCTTGCAGAATGGGGCATACCTAGTTACACCCTAAAAAAGTAGGTTTTTTCCCCATGGTTTCCACACACTGAGCTTTAAAATCCTATTCAGCTAGATTTTTCTTCTGCTTGGGACTTTCTGTGCAAATTGCTCTATGGCTGGTTCTGAATCAAATTTCTGTAGGCCGACCTTTATTGCTAAGGTTTTAAGCAAAAGGAATAGCCACCATCCAAACACTACCTTCAGTTGTAAACTGTGCCTGTAAGCCCTGAAGGGGAACCTTGGGCTGACATTTTGTTTGTGACAGAAACGGCAGGCTGCGGTCCTCCCCTGCTAGCTGTCTGTTTTGAAATGGAGGCTGAGATGGCTATAGTGGGTTTCCTTGGCTCCTTGCTTGGTTTTATGATGCTGCTCAGAGCACGTCCAGTCCTCCTACCCTGCAATATGTTGCCACCCACCTGTTTCCTATAGCTCAGGTGATCCTTGGTATAAATATCACACATTGAGTGGACCCATGTAATTTTAAATTTGCTCATGGACATGGTTGTTTCCATTCCTCTAGTCTCTCAAGTCCCACCTACCTGTTTCTGACCACTTGCCAGCTTTGACTCCACCTAGCTGAAGGTTTCTGAAGTTCTACTTGTGGCATCCTATCAGGTTGTGTCACCTAGCTATATCTTTTTGCGCATTTAAAAGGCTCTTAGTTTCATCTGCCTCCAATAGTAAAATGATTGTTATTTACTAGCGAGATGCCAATCAGCCTTCTCTTGGTAGACCACGAATCTCAGTCTCAAGGGCACAGACACACGCAGGCATGGGCAGATCATCAGAACAGACAGCCTCAACGGGCCAGAGAAGACTAGGTTCAGACTCCTTGTAAAACATTTCTGTTTTTATAGTCTTTATAACTAGCTGAGATATCTCTGCATGGGAATGCTACGTATATATATTTCAAGTCCTACTATTAGCCTCAGCCAGGTAGATGACCCAAGCAAGAAAAGTTTCCTATGACCTTAATGGTACAGAATGGGAAAATACTGTGTCTGAAGCATTTTCTCGACACAATGCAGCTTCAGAAACTAAACAGGAACAAAGGACTGATGACAGGTAGCTGATACTGATTGGATTTGATTCGCTTCTAGTGGGAGGGCTGTTCAGTTAAATCACATCTTGTGTTTATTAGGATTTACTGAGAAAAAACTCTGTTTATCAATAGCTTTGTGTTTTGAATAATGATCTCCTCTTTCAAAATTTGTATGATAAGATATGTCAATTTTTAATCAAATAAATCTAAATACTGTCTTAAAAAAGAAAGGCTGTGTGTGGCTAATGCCAGGTCAGTAACCCGATACCCAATAAAAAAATCCATATGTTCTTCTAAAATACAGAATTTAGAGGAACAGACAGAAATTTCTGGTTTGTACACATAACATAACATAAGATAACATAAAATGAAGAGGAATTTGCCAAGCTCATGACAAAGTTTTTAATCATTATGTAAATTTATGAGAAAGAAAAGGAAATCTGGATTAATTAAAAAAAAAGATATGCTGACTTAAGTTCAGAAGTCATGGCAAATTTGCAGGTATATCGGAAATGCAGAAGAATCTTGTACATCTGGGAATATTTAACTCACCACTTTCCTCCCCACTGAGTCTAGGGCATAAACACTCCTCAGAAATCAGAGCTGTGAGCTAGCTGTAACTGAAATAATTGTCATTTTATCAAAGACTGCAGGTTTTTAAGCCTGAGACCTTTCTCTCTCCTAGAGTTAGTTTTCTGCAGAGTGAGATTGAGGATAAACTAGCAGGTTCTTCTTTAGTCTGTGATTTAAAAAAAAAACAAAAACAACCACCTAATGCTTTCTAAGGTGACATATATCAGGTCTAATGATCACCTGGGCCCTTTGTGAATTTTTTTTAGTTTTTGAAATAACTTCTGTCCTCAGATTCTACTTAAGGGCCTTTACCTCTAATTAATCTCTGTCAGCAATAGCAATTTCTTCTTTTTGAACCTGATTATTTTTCCTTCTTATTTTTTCCCTCCTCCAAAGCTGTGAGACCTAGAACCCAAATTAAGTATTTTTGCTCTGACAATAGGCATGCACTTTTGAGGGGATCATTCATTTTGCTGACCTACAATTATGCTCAGACTCAGCACACTCAGGTTATTAAAAGAACCCATCAGACTCAATCTTCTTTGAAATTTCTATTTTATTCTGCTGTGCTTTGGGCCTTCTTGTGGCCTTTTCTCCCTGTTCAGTTTTACTTCACCTTTCTCTAGGGAAAAAAACCCCTTAAAACGATAAGCTGAGCTAGCTTCCTGTTAGGAATTTTCTAATGCTGTTGTTGCATGTTATTTGACTGTTAACATAACAGTTTTACCTTCATAATAAAACTTCTATTTTTATTTTATAGATCTTTTTCTCAAGAACCAAAAAATTGCAGAGAGATGAGTACTTTGTCAGAGTCTGTCAGTCATGACCACTTATAGTAGTCTTATGTGTTTTGGGAATTCTTTGAGTTTCAAAGTCTTAATGTTTTGAAATCAGTGTTTCTTCTTATATTGCTCAAGAGCAAAGTAGAGGACCTCAGCATATCTGTAACATCTTTTCTTGTTGTTTCTGAGCCTATCTAGTTACAACTTTCCTTGACTTAATCTCCAAATCTTTATGAAAGTTAGCAAGCTAGATTGCTTGTGTATTCATCAACAGCTGCTGAGTTATGAAATTCATATTTAACTTGCTGTTCATTATACTTAGAAAAAATAAGGAGTGTCTGAATTGTAAACTCAATGACATGCTTGTTGCATTTGAAAAAAGAAAGGCAATTGATCACTGTGGCAAAGAGGACAGAAGTTAATTTAAATTTTATAGCTTCTTCTTTCATCTACATTGTGATATTGGTTATTGTCTCTAAGAATAGTGTGACATGATGTTAGGCATTCTTTCAGACTAATACATGAAGAATTAGGAGAGTCTTTAACAATGTGGTAAAGTAAAATTAGTAAAAAAAAATAGCTAAAACAATCTAGGATATTTTATGAAATCCCCTGTGATTCACTAAGCATTAACTTTTCTGTTGCTTTACTCTGTATGCTTCACTCTTGATTGCATTTTGGAAATGTAATGAGATAAAAAGAACAAATAATCTGCACAAACTTATATGAAAGGCAAACCATCTTTGATTCCCTATATTCTTTTATAATCATTTCAGCAAAATATTTGCTATGTTTATTATTTACTAAGAACAAGAACTACTAGCTAATTGCTGGGATTAACCATATGTATGATAAATCTATGATTTCCCAAAGACTGATAATTCTATGCTCTGATCCTGCACTATTACAGCTCAACAGAAGCTTTGACATTGCCTTCATGACAACAGGATAAAGCCCTGTGCATGCAAAGTAAAATAACATGAGACCTTCCCACAGCTACTTTCCAATATCCAAAAATGGATTACATCCGTCATATCACTGAAAGACAGAAGATGGATTATTCATTTAACAGGCTACCAGAAAACTGTGCAGATGACATTTCAATGTCATTTTATCCAAAAAGGTTTCCTTTTCTCTCCTACAGTCATTCTCAAATGGTGGCTGAAAAAAGAAATTTAATTAGTTGAACTACTGACCCCAAACACCTAAAAAATAATGAAGAAAAGTAAATTATTTCTCTTTTTAGAAAGAAACAGATCTTTGAGTTCCCACATACTTATTCCCTATGGCAGATATGTATAGGAACCTGCATGTAAGTAAAACTGAAAGTTTTAGCAATGGTAGCTCTGATGCAAAACCCTTAACTTTTTATTATTGTTTGGAAATGTTTTTTAAGTATATGTTTTTAAAACCATATATTTCCATGTGGACTTTATTTAGAAATGACTTTGAAAACCTCCAAGCACTCTGAATGTCAAACACCAGTTACTGTGCTGTGCCTTAACTCTTGTGAGGATAAAGATGATTAAAAAACCTGCATGGCCTATTGACTCCAACACGGTAAATGAGCCCAGTGTCACTTGACACTGGTTTCTTAGTGAAACGAGGCTTCTAATTATGTGACTTGTACCTGTGTCAAACCAAGGCAATGGGATTAAAAGAAACAAACATATCAAAGTCAGTTAGTTATTAATAGTTTCACCCATTCCAGACTGTTAATCAAAATCTCTTGAGAGTCTGTCTAATGGCTGCTTTGACTCCACCCTAGATGCTTCAGCCATTTCAGATACTTTCTTTCCCATTAGGCCGTCTTGTTGGCCATTATTTCAATGTTTAACTCTCTATGAGTTTCACAGCCATTCCTTTAATAATGATGCAGTCACTAAAAATGATGTTAATATTAATAAATAGACTAGGCCCCAGGTTTTGCAGTGAACAGTTTATATGCAGAATTATCTTCTGCTTTCATTAGCTGCATATGCCTACATTTCAGTACTTTGTAAATCAGGTTCTTATTTTAAATTATTCAAAAAAATGATTTATCTGAGTTATTTTCAGCTTTTAAATTGTTCACTAAGGTTGGAGAGGCATTAGTGCTTTGACTATTCACTATTCCTCATTTGCTGCTTGTACTGGACAGTTGGTCTCTTAAATGCTTTTCTGTTGTTTGCTTCACCTGACTGGATGGCTCCAAGCCTACAGATAAATTTTAAAAGAAGCAGCTAAACAATTTTAGCACAAATAAAGATTTACATTGGTTTCTCAGCCAGTAATTCACTTAACCCACTTACGAAAAACAGATAAAAGGAGAAACAAATAACACAGGTGACGTCACCTGTTTTACTCATGCCTGATGTCCAACAATATCTTACAGAAACTAGTTGGACTATGGCATTATCAGTACTGAGTCAAGTTTGCCTTTACATTTTAACTTACAGCTTATAGCTTTTTCCAGTCATCAAAACTTTCATCAAATTTAAGGAAAGCTATGCAAGGAAATATTTTCATATGTTATAGCCATACTATTAAGCTTATTCCCTTTTGCTTATTATAAGCACATTTCTCATACTGAAGACATTTTATTAGCTCATGTAAACCAATGGATTTCTCACAGTCTTCAATAGAGCCATACAGATGTATGTTCATATCAATTAAAGCTCTTTTCCTAAAAATGCTCTTTTGAGTCAAATTATGCACTCTTCGTCTAAAGGGCCTGTGGGAAAGCTGAGAAATCTCACAGGTCCAAAGAAAGCCTCAAATTAAAATTTGATTAACCCATTATGAATGGGTTAATTAACCCAGCTATGAATGGGTGTGGAGGAGTTCTTGGGGCTTGGAAGCATCCATGGCCAAATGTGATGTTGACCACTCCTCGCACACCTTTGCCTACAGCAGTGGGGCTCTTCAGTGACGCCAGTCTGGCAGGCCAAGGAAACTTAGTTGAACCTTTTGGTTTTATTATTTTTCTGACTGTTCAATATTGTCTTCTATTTTGAGATTCTTAAAATAGCTATCTTAACACAGTAAATAAGAAAAATTTCTGCAAACAAAAAGTGTAGCTTTAAAAATTATATATATTTTTAAAATTTGAGATGATCTTTGCATAACAATGACTACTGTTAGAATTGTATTACCTACTCTGGGGCTTTCTGTTTTTTTAAACTCCTTAGCACATAAAAGAAATTGTAATGTACAGTCATGCTTTAAAAGTAAATAGATGTGTAATTAAATTTATACTTTATCTAGGCTGTCTTTTCAGTCCTCTGACTAATATAAGAATTTGACCTATTAAATACTCTCTGACTTAGGCTGTCTGTTTACTATTGTCATGGTTTCGGTTGGGATAGAGTTAATTTTCTTCCTAGTAGCTGGTATAGTGCTGTGTTCTGGATTTAGGATGAGAATAATGGTGATAGCACACTGATGTTTTAGTTGTTGCTAAGTAATGTTTACACTAGTCAAGGAATTTTCAGCTTCCCATGCTCTGCCAGGTGCATAAGAAGCCGGGAGGGGGCACAGCCAGGATAGTTGATCCAAACTGGCCAAAGGGCTATTCCATACCATATGACATCATGCTCAGTATATAAACTGGGGGGAGTTGGCCGGGGGGGCAGCGATCGCTGCCTGGGGACTGGCTGGGTGTTGGTTGGCAGGTGGTGAGCGGTTGCATCACTTGTTTTTCCCTGGGTTTTGTTCCTCTCTCTCTCTCTCTCTCTCTCTCTCTCTCTCTTCCTTTTCATTTCAGTTTCTTCTTCTTCTTCTTCGTCTTCTTCTTCTTCTTCTTCTTCTTCTTCTTCTTCTTCTTCTTCTTCTTCTTCTTCTTCTTCTTCCCATTATTTTATTTTAATTATTAAACTGTTCTTATCTCAGCCCATAACTTTTCTTACTTGTGCTTTTCTGACTCTCTCTCCCATGCCCCTGGGAGGGGGGAGGGTGAGTGAGCAGATGCGTGGTGCTTAGTTGCCAACTGGGGTTAAACCATGACAGCTATAAAATGATAACCCAAAATATTTCTAATTTGAGCTGGACAAAGAACATTATCACCTTGGTTCTGTGTGAAAGAAGAAGTAAATGAGTAAAATTTGGGATTTTGAGCCCATTTCACACATAACTTTGTATGCCTGTTTATTAAAAGTGATTTTTTTCAAGTGAGGAAAGCAGAACTAGATATTCTGAAGTAGCTTATTCCTTGTGTCTAAAGGGAATAACTTTCATTGATGGAGGCAGATTTAAACTGAAACAGCTGTGTCCATATTGAAGGTGACTGGAGATGTTTTACCACTTCATCTGTACTGGCATGGTTAAATCTGTAGGATCTAGCAATATACTATAAACTATATAATGACATACTCTTGTCTGTGCACAGGTATAGATGAGATCTGTGTCTACACAACTCAACATTGCTATTTGGGATTTTCTACTCACATATGAAACCCTTGAACATTTCACATATTTAAAGTATAGGAGATATGTCTTTTTCTTCAAGTAAGGAGTTTTGACAACTCCTCATTAAATTATCCAGACTATTTATGACTCACTACCATGGTTTTAACTGCTTATTTTACTGAATGGTTCTTTTTTAGCTAAAATTAGAGCAGCAGAAGTCATGAAACAGGCCCTTTTTTGTCCATTTTGCTGATCTCAGTGATGACTTCGGCAAGTTGAAGGAGGGGAGTTAATGAAAACTGGTACATAAATTCTTAAATGTTCTTCAATTCTTGGGAAGTTTAGAGAAGACTGTCCAGTGCTAACAGTTGTGGAAAAGGCTCATACGAGCCTTTATGCTACTTTTACCTATTTGACAGCATTGAAGACTGACGTGACTCTTCTTGAAATGATAATGCAGTGACATCAGAAACTTCTGTTACAAAGACAATAGCAATTACAATAAAATCAAATATCTAGTAAAATACTAGTGACATTATAAAAAGCCCAGGATGTTCAGGAATGAGTGCTGTGACCAGTGACTTTCTGCTCTGCTTTCCTCACTTCCTCATTATCCCTGAGATTCAGCTGTAGACTGGAAGCCTGAAGGCAAGAGCACTTTGGAAATGACACCTTAGCAAGAATACTAACTTATACGTGCACTCCCACTCAGCAGCTGTGTAATTCATTGCAAGGAATGGTTAAGGTATTAATAGATTGCCAGTAATGCAGAAACTGAGATCCCTGCCCAGATAGTGCAGAATGCAGAGCTGTGTGCATGGGTAAATGTTCCTGCCAAAGCCACAAGGGATGCTGCTACCATCACTTGGGTAACCCTTTGCTGGTTTCAGTGGTGCACAACTGCTTCAGGTCTTCAGCCTCTGCAGCCTCTGTCTGTAACCTCTGCTGTAAAAGCCTTGACCTGCCCCAAAGGCTTTAGCTGCCTGATGGCCAAGTGTCCAGGATCCAGCTATAACATGGCACAAGTGTGTAACTTTCAGCCAGACTGCTGAGAAAGAACACCCAGAAAGAGCTGTGAGAAAGTCTGTATAGAGAAAAGGAAGGTAAAAATTAAGATTTCAGGATGGGATCATTAGCAACTCAAGGATTCAAAAGGGAAAGCGTTGATATGAAAAGGTATGAAATCCTAAAGAGAAAAAAAAGAGGGAATCATCAGGTTGTCAGGTCAAGGCATCGGTACCATCTGCATCAATGGAGCTGGTGAAGATGGCAGCTCAGCAACGCTGAGGATCTGTCCCTGGGATCCATGGCGGCTGCCCTTTCTCTTCCTGCCTGCCTGGCAAAGACTCTGGTGCCTTGTCAGGGACGGTGACCACACTAAGGCTTAGCTCAATGGCTTGGTGAATCCTAGCTATCTTTCATGTGAGATAACAAGTGGATAATTGGTTTCTACTTTTAAGTTGCATACATCCTGGCTAAACTTGTGCCTGGCTAAAGACGCCATAACAAGTTGACCCAAAAAAGGGTCTGTAACACCTCCAACAGTCTCCTTCATCAAATTAACCTCTTCCTCAGCAGAGCTAACTAAGCCAGGGCACTGATAATGCCAGCTAACCCTGCACTTTCGAACTGGTCTGGGGGCTGTCCCTGGGGCTTAGTGAGTGCAGTGCCTGGAGCGGTGTTCAGTCTGAACAGAGGGGCTAGCAGGGAATGTGTCTGCACTGCAGTCAAAGGTAGCAGGGTATCTCCAGGAGCAGGGACCCCACAGAGGGCTAGCAGCCTCCAAACCTACCTGTTTTTTCAGGTAGGCTTCCTAGCCTTCACTTAACTCCATGTAACTCTACTCATACCATCTGAGTTTGAAACAAGCCTAGGCATTTTTAAATAAGCAGGAGATATGAGGTAACAGGGATGTTCACAGACCCTATGTGAACAAATGCTTGCTACAAGCAAAGCGTAATTTATTTAGAGCAAAAACCTTTAAGAAGAAAGACTTCAATAAATTGTCTGTAATTACATCTAGGCTGTATAGCATATGTCTGTCTTCCGTACGGTGACCCCGCATGTTCTCAGCGTCCTAAAGCACTTGCACAGCAGCTGGGATGCAGGTGGCAGTCTCATATTCACCAGCCATTTCTGTCTTGCCTGGTGTCAAGGGAAAGGTCTGTCAGCTGTGCAGGAATCTTTTATAACCTTCCCTCCCCTCCTGGAGCGCAAGTCACTTCTGAGGTGTTCAGTGACACCAGCACTGTTCTCTGCAGTGGCAAAACATCTGTGTCACAGCTTGGAAGTAGGCTGTTCTGATGCAAGTGCTCTTTCCCTGCCTGTTTATTTCGATGGCATTTATGCTATTGCCAAGGTGAAAGGAATTATCCTCACTTATTTTTTTCTGGTTATCCCCTATTTAGCTAGTCCATACTTTTGCAGGAAAGACTAATAACTTCTTATGCAGTAACGTCACTTCCCTGACTAGATTGCGTTTGCTATTCATAAAATCATTGCATATCAATGTTATTAGATTATAAAACAGCAGCTTCTTGTTCACCACCAACACATCCAGAGAAAAGACTCTACCTGCGTATATTGAGACAAATTCCTTCCTGTGAAATCTCACCGGCTGTGCTTCATAATCCTAAACTGCCTGACATTTGCAAATCAAAAGGGGCAAAGAGGTGAAAGCACACTCTGCAAAACACTCCAGATGCCTGCTCGATTTTCTGTGGGAGTCACAATTCAGCTGCCTGGTAGGCTGCAGGAAAGCAAAGGACACACTCTTTTATCACCTTGCTAGAAACTATCCTTTGGCTGGAATTCAGGAGTGAGCCTTTTGTGTTGTTCTGTCCTACGAAATAAGTATGAAAGAGCACGTATAAGGGTAGCCGCTGTAGTAAAACATTTTTAGTCAGGACAGCACAGCAGTATACATGGAGAGCTGTTAAATTTTGGTTGCACGTTCCAAAATAGACTAAATCTAATGACATTATGGCTGGAACAAATTTAGGATCTTTTGAGGTAAGGGAAGAAAATGGGGAGTGAGAATGACTCTGAGTCATAGATGAGTCCTGATCTCAGAAGATGTGCACAGGCAATACTTGCACTGATCTCAGCGGAGATCATTGCTTGCATAACAACTTCCGGATCAGGCCCATTTTGAGTGCTGAGTCAGCCTAAGTCGCTCAAATTTAGTTATTTATCAAGCAGTTAGTTTGGAAAGTGTGGGAAGATATTTTTATTGCTTTCAAACTTTGTCGCTTTTCATGGTTTTCCCCTCCCAGTCTCATGCTTAAAGAGTGATAACTTAAAAAAAGTAAAAAATTTGTATAGAAAATTAAGGCAGAAGAAGATGATTATTCACTTAATTCCATTTCTCAGTGTTTGCAGAGAATCAGAAGCCTCCTGGCATTACAGGGGTGCTGATATTCCAAATAGTGTTTCATGACAAGAGTCACTTGCTAGGATTATCTGAGCTTCTTTGCATCAGTAAATATTTTCTTTCAGCTTAAAATCTAAAAAGACATGTATTTGCCTGAGAAAAGAAAATGATGTGGGCAAAAATACATATCTTAGTATATACCCTTTCCTTACAAAATGCTAACTCAGATCAGCAAATACCTGAAGTTTCTTATAGGTTTGTATAGTTCCCTTAACATCTTGGTACAGTAGGGACCTGCATTATTTCTGTATGTATATGCTGTTCTTGATCCTTTACCCAGAAATCATAATGAGCTTCAGAGCTCATGGCTGGCAGAGGTTTATGTCTGTGGATCCTTGTGTCTGCTATGGCTTTTATCCCTCAGAGGACTCCATCTGAAAAGCTGCTATAAGGAATAGGTATGTTTAGCATTAATATACTTGTGATATATATATATATAAAAGGAATAATGTTGCTATTTTCTTTAATGGTGAATAAATGCTGCAGATTGGAATAAGAGTTTCACAATGTAGAGGCTTTTGTAATACTCTTCTGTAATAAGAAAATGCACATGATAAATCAGTAAAATGCAGTTGGTTCTTTTACATCCATTAGAAAGGAGGGGAGCACGTATCTCCAAACTTCCTTCATGAATATTTAACAACAGATTAGATCATCAGGGTTTGTAATTTACAAGCCATTGATCTGAATCAGATTTGCAACTATGATACAATGTTAAATTTATAATGGGCTGAAACAGAGGGTTTTGTCCTAAAGGAAAAAAGCAGGGAAGAAAAAGGGCAAAGGCTGAATATTGATTAGGGGCTTTAAAATGCAATACAAGAATAATGCCAATTTAAGAATAGTTTTTTATGGAAGATCATCCCCATAAGCAAGGGATGGAAATGATGGATAAAGTCATGCTTACTATGTGAAATCAGCTGTCCAGTGTAGATAATATGCTTACAAAATCATTATGGTTGGATCATGATAATGCCTTCATTCCATGCCAACAATTTCAATCACTAGCAAATTACTCTATTATTTGTTTCTGATTTGCCTTATTTTTCAAAATGTTTACAAGCTGTTCCATGGAGAACACATAACTATTCAACCTACTAGAGCATAGAGATGGACAGGAACATAACATTTGCAGAGCAGTGGTTTTCTTTTTTAAAAATCTGATCTTTAAGACTGAAGTATGCTTGTAGTCATGTTATGTTTGCCACTGGGAAAGCATGAGAGGTCTTGCAATTTACTAAAATCACCTGTCTCCAGAACTGCTTACATCTTAGCTAGGCCATACACTTCTACCTGTAAGTCTGACCTAGGTTCACACATCCTTGCATTCATTTGCACTCATTTTTCTGTGCGGATAAGTATAAATTTGCGTGAATACCACTCAGATTAGCCTGCTGCTCAAAGGCCACCCATTTTGCATGGGTACAACTCTCATGTGGACACTGCATTATTTATGTTAAATGTGCTCTCTGCAAGTCAGATGAAATAAGTGAAGAGTGAGTTTAAACAACAGAAACGTACCCAAGACATGTTCTTGACAAGCTAGTAAGCACATTTTCTAGAAGAATGAACCAATACAATGTGAGTAGAAAGAAACTTCCACTGAAGCAGGTCACACAACATTTGAATGAAATCCATAGAACAATTATAATGAATGTTACAAACAAGCAGTGGATGGTCATGCAGATAAAATCTTTTTTATTTCAAAACAAAAATAAACAAAATTGGTATTTTACCAGTCTTAAGCAAAGTCCTTAGGAAGACGGAGGAGTCTTCTCTCTGAGCTGCTTTTGCAGAAGTCTGCGGTTTTCCCATTTGTAGACCATAAGATTGACACTAGCATGGAGGACCCTTCTGGTGCCAGACACAATCTTTCATGTATAACACTTTCTTGGCAACTCTAGGAGATACCATCCTTTTTGGGAGAGATGTTTTTGTTTCCCCTGGTACGGGAAGGAAAAGCTTCGCTGCTGTTCTGGAGAAGGCAACCACACATGTGCTTACAAATAGGATCCTCCCCACAGCAATTGTTTTCCTTTAAGCATCCATGCCCTTCAGAAATGTTATGTGAGCTAAAATTATCTGTTCCTATATCAAATTTAGCAGATGTTGCTGAATGGCTTATCTTGGTACTACTTGAAGATTCATTTCTCTTTCCCTCCGTTGGCACAGTCACCATGGGAACAAAGTTTAGATAAATGCCCTCACCACCTCACCACACTGGGAGCTGATGAATTTCCCTGAGTGTCATTTGAAAGGCAAATCTGGCCTTATGAACCCATGCCTGGGTTATGATGAATCCTTAAATATATTAAGGGCTTTAATATAATTTTTTTCCTAATCTTTTAAGTCTAATAATGCTTCTTTAGTAATTTTAGTGGTGTCCTGAGCATTTGACAGGCATTTTCTTCATAACAGTTAAAGGGCTGATGAAGAGGATAAGTGGAGAAGGGAGAGTATGTGTTCAGATCTTCCCAGCTCCCCAAAGCTGAGAAACTGGTGAGAGGAAGGAACAAGTGCTTGAAAGAAGCAGAAGTACCAACAGCTGCATTGGAAAGAATACCAGATAATTGTGTTGCCAAGAAAACAAGTAAACATGCTAGAAGCAGTTCAGGAGCAAACTGTCGTGCTATGTGGATATTTCTCGGCTGTTTACCTGGTTCTGTGGCAAGATATTAAAGTACTATGTTATACCTCTTCAGTAGAAAACTGTCGATAGGACTTGCAAACCCAGATTTTTGTTGTTCCTTGTGACTACTCAGTGCCATTCTATCTCACGAAAAATCATTATTTATTATTTACTTTGTCTTGCAAAACAGGCATGTACCTCCCAAATCAAACTACTTTCCTAAGATTCAAAAAGGGCATTAGCAACTCATTTAAAACTCATACTGAAGCCAAGTGCAGTTTACTCATGAGCTGACACAAAGCAGCACGCTCTCTGACAATAGTGCAGTCACAGTGTGCTCTTAATGGCTTGCCTTAGTCATACAGCACCAGCGTGGTTTTCTGTAATTACCACTAAGTCTGCTGTTACAAAACCAGCATCATTCTGCCCTGTTCTAGCTCCTTCACTGTAAGACTTCTCTTTTTATTTCACAAATAATCAAAGCATAGCAAGTGACAACACAATTAATACTGGTTTACTGACACCCAGCCTATTCATGCTGCACAATTTGAGTCTTCTAAATCTTCCAGCAGTCACCCTGCAACTACTCAGATGGATAAATCTTTCTCGGTGCCGTGTGAGAATTCATGTGCATAGAAGCAAATGCCCTCATGGGTCACACTGGCCACTGCAACTCACTCTTTTCTAAATTTTCTGGTCCCACTTTTTAGAAGTTCTGCAGTTCTGAAGGTGCAAGCAATGTGCATCATCACTGAATTGCCAAGGAAGAGCATCTGTAAGAACATTACTGCTGTAGTTTCATAAGAAGTACTGGTGTTCCTGCCCCTCCTTCATACAACAAAAGACAATCCAGGTCCTCCTTCCTGGAGGAGGCAGCAATACAGTCAAAGTGTTTGAGGACAGCTATGGTAGTCTACATTCATGCAGGCAGACTAAGGCACTTCCAACATGCTCTGAGAGTTCGAGGAATAGGTGAGCTTGGAGTACCCTCTGAAACCTTGTAGACAGCAGAGTTCAATATTAGCTTCACTTCTGCTAGTAACTGAAAGGGACGGGGTCATTCTCTGCCCCTAAGGACAAGTGGCATGGAACAACAACCATTTGCAGGAATAAATCCTCCCCCTCTCCCCAAATAGTGTGATCTCATAGATAGCATTTATTTGGAACAGGCTCTGAATCTTATCATATCCTGCAATGACAATTTCAAATGTTTAACAGTCAAAGATGAGGAAGCCTGGTTCATTTTGTCTGCAGCGCCAGCCCTGGGAGTCCACGAAGATCCAGCAGAACTGCAGGGCTGGAAGGCTGGTAGGGTGGCAGAGATGATTTTGATACACCTTTGCAGGACAGACACAGCTGTGGCATGGATTTTGATGCCAGAATTGTTAAAGTTCTTGCTTGCAGTTCTTCTTCAAGAGCTTGTGAAACTACAGGGTGAGACAAGAGCTTGGTGAATAAAGATGAAGAGATAAGATAAAAATTATTTTGTCATCTGTGACTGCATTTCATGTGAACACAGGATCTGAATGGACAAATGAAGAGTGAGTCTGCATTTCTCACGCTATCATGTGAAAGATGTTTGATCCAGAATTGCCCTCAAAATACCAAATCCTCATTCGCAACAGGATAAAACACATCGTAACAAACTACAACTTTGTAAAAGGCCCAGAAGGTCATAACTATGATGCACCACAGAAAGGTGGCAGAATGTCTATCACTGCCAATGTCATAGGTCCCTACAATTGAAAGAGATTTATTTATGAGGTGGAATTCCCAGGTGGCGAGAGAAAATGGATATTGCCTTGTGCTACCAGGGAAGATAAGAAAATGCCAGCTGTTTCTGTTATTCTGAGATTGCTGCTCCCAGATCTGGCAATCAGCTTAGCCCTGACTATGTGGACCACCCAGGCACCTGGCAGAAGTTAATGTCATTTGAAACATGGGTTATATCTATGGCTTACTATTTTGGCTGTGGTCTTTCTCTGCTATTTTTAAGCAAAGTAAAGAAAAAAATCTAGAAATCTGCTAAAATTTACATAAAGGGTAAGAAGCAGCATAATTAAGCTCACCACTGTGAATAGTGACCTATATGGTGTTTATGAGGACCCCAGAAACACTGATAGAGCTCCACTGGAAAATATTATCTGCAGATCACACAGTGTGTTTATTTTCCCTGTTCTATTTCTTAGAACACTGATTTATCTTATCTGCATGCAAATAATATAATGATGCGATGACAACTCTATAAAAGTTTTCATCATCTCTTATTTAGCATCTGGGAAATTTCATGTGTCTCTGCCACCTCTAAGCTATTACTTTTCCAGAAAAGAGTCAAAGCGTGATTCCTAAAAGAGGAGAGGTACCATTTATTTCTCTGTAGACTCACTTTGCAGCTCCTATATTCCAAATAAAACCCTCTTGGTTTTCACAGTTTTACCTCAAAATCTCTGCAGGACTTGAAACACAGGTTCATTCAACTTTATTATGACGCAGCAGCTCTTTTTAGCAGTCAACTTTCATTTACCTCAGCAGGATTAACTGAATCCATTATTTTCAGCTAACATGCAGTGGCCCTCCTTGATCCTTTGTACATCTCTGCTTTTCTTTTTTTTTTTTTTTAAAAAAAGAACTCTGTTGTATTTCTCCACTTAAAATAAAAAGTCATGGAAGTCTCAATGGAAAAGAGTTTGGGGTCACTGTTTGAAATAAACACATCAATATTTAGTTACAGGGAAATAAAAGTCAGATGGGAAAGCAGAAAAGTCCTAAGTGTCACTGTTAAATGGTGAGATGGTGATTTCTATTAGAAAGACTTGCTTGCCTTTCAGCTTGTAGGAGGGTTATAAATAAAATTGTTCACCCACGGTTTGTTCACTTTTGTTTGTTTCCATCCCTTGCAGATCACCATGACTGTAAATCACACTGCTCAGTCTCACTGCAGGCTGCCTCCAAAGGGCAGCTCTGCCTCCCTGCCTGCTCCCTGCCCTACTCATTCCCCTATGGCAGCACAAACAATCTTGTGGTTGGACAGCCAGCTGGGTCAGATTGTTCATCTGGCTGATAAAATAATATTGGGTTTTTACTCTTTTTTTAATGTGGGATGAATTTTCAGCCAGATGAGCTTTTGCAAAATGCTCAATATCAGAAGCGCACAGCCAAGCTTCTGTTTTGCTGTTCATTATCTCCACATTGTCCAAAAACTTCAGCTGAGCTCAGCTCTGTAAATGTTACATGCAAAGATCCCAGGGCCTTAGGCACAGCTCCAAGGCTCCTTCTCACCATCCTGGCTGTTAGCCTCTTCCTCTCCCAAAGACGATTACGTTCATGCCTACCTGCTTTACTCCAGGACCTTAATGAAGATGAAATTCAAGCCCACAGCCTCATGCCTTAAGGACTTGCCTTGCGCTTTACTGTAGGTGTGTTTATGCTGCACAGCACCGTACCATACAGAGACACCTACAAAAGCCTTGAATAAACTAGCTCTGGTCTTGACACTAATGGTCAGCCTTGTACTTCCCCTGGACTAATTAGTCCCGCTACAAAGCAAGATTAATTGCCTCAGGCACAGTGCCAGGCTGAAGCGGTTGTAACACTTCTGTGTCCTGAGCTAATTCGCCAGCATGACACAGCACTGTCTAGACACGCCAGCCTGGACAGAGCTAGTTCTGGTACGTCCACATGATGTAAACACTCCGTTCCTGTTAGCCAAAATATAGAGCATTTCCAACGCAGTAAGTCGGCCACAAAATAAGGCAATGAGACGGCTATGTTAGCTGTTTCCAGAAACGTGCATCCTCTCCCAGCATAGCTGTGATGACTGGTGTTCCCTTGTGGCTATTTTTCCCAGGTATAGCTACAAGGGCCCAGGACGAGAGGTCAAGTTTGGGAGAGAGCATTACAAAACCGTCCATTTTTTCTCTACTAGAGCTTAAACTAAATGCAAAGGAAATGAATGCCGGATTGTAGATAGAGTTTCCACACCAGAAAAATCACTGGGACCGTTTGTCCACAGATGGAGCTAGTTGAGACTTTCTAAATACTGAATTTGTGCTGCTTGTGCCATTTATACTTTTCATTGCTGTTGTGTTTCTGTTACAAAGGTGCTAGGTCCCAAGGCGACCTCTGGGACAACTTCTCCTTCCAACAAGGCTATGGGCACTCTGTTATGCTCTAGGAACAGAAAAGTAGAAAATCATTCAAGTTTTCCTCATAACCTGTTCATAAAGTGATTTAAGCCAAAACGGAGAACAGTAGCCCTCCAAACTGTTGGTGCTAATGAATAGGTATTGCAGTCAGACGAAAGTTTGTGAGCAGAGTGCATACGACATCTTTTGCAGAGGGTACTGCCAAACTCTGGTGAGAGTACCTAAAAAAGCACTAGTTTCATCAAGGGCTACACTGGGGGCAAGTCAGTCTCTTGTCTCTTGTATAATTTACAAAGCCATGAAATCAAACCCATCTCAGCTAAAAGGTAATGGGAAAATTGTGGAGTTTTTTGAGTCTGTCATTGTTCCTCCAAACCTGACATGACAGGAAAAGCTGTATATCAGTTTTTTGACTGTTAGACAAAATGTACATCTTATATCTAACTTCTCACCAGTGCTTTATTATCCAAGGACAGCTAAAAGTAAGGCATTTTACATATAGAAAGTTATGCATATGGAGGAGCCCTTCAGTGTCAGTTCGCTCCTTCAGAGATGTGGATGAAAAAGGACAGCTACCTCTATTCTGCTTCTCTTTCATCAGCACCATGGCCACGACCACAGGAATGTGAGATGCTATAGAGGGAAGGAGGTGTTCCAAGATGCATTTCTAAGAGGTTAGTTTAAAACATACTGTTGAAGCACTGGCTTCAGGTAACCCTCATGAAGCATATACTGTGAGTTTGCCCCAATCCTAGCTCAAAACTTAGATCTCATGGAGCCCCTAAGCTGGAAGAGAAGGCTCAGATGGCTGTGCCTTCAAAAGCATGGGTGTTGCTGCATTGCCAAGGTCAGCACGCTGCCCTAGAAAGTTCTGAAAGGAGGCTAGCTTTTCTTGTCTAGCTAGATTTAGGGCTTGGGAGTTTAGAGGCTTAGATTTTCCTTTCTGGAGCAGAAAAGGCTAGCTCAAGTGTTCTACAAACAAGGAATAATATAATGAGTTGAACTCAAGAAGGGCCAGAAAATCTCTAAGAGGTTTCCTTCCTTCCTCCCTTTCTCTCTTCATCACTTCCTTCTGTCCTTCTAACCTCCTGCCCTCCCTTTTCTGTATACAGGTAATATCACCATGACAGGCCCAAACTAAACACGGTAGGTGACCTCTGTAATGAAGGTAAAAGAATATAAAATGAAATGTTTTCACCTTCAGCATGGATGCAATCTGCCAGGCTGCATTTTATTTACTCATTGCTTGCACTAGTTGGCTTCTGTGCTTTTAAGGATGTAGAAATAGTAATTTATCAGTAAAACTAATTCAACAAGGTGTTGTTTGAGAGTGCTTGCTATGACTTGCTATGCACTGTGATGATTATAAGCTTTTTATGTGTCTGAAATGAGAAATTTGTGTCATAAAAGCCTCTTTGTGAATTTTTGTAACTGAACTCTACAGGTATAGGGTGTGGATAGAGAAATAATTACCAAAAAATAATAGACCAAAGAGAGAAAAAATACCTGCTGAGAGGTAGCATATGAAAGCCTCCCAAGAGCTCATAAGCTTTGGAGACTAGTTGTCCTGTTGGATTTATGAGAGCTGATAAACTCAGGATACGACAAACTGGCCAGATCTGCACAAGGCCACCAGCACACACCTCCAACAATGGCTCGTCCAAATCCGACTACATCCAAGAAGGATTTTATGTGCTCTCTTCTGAGAAAGACTATAGGATTATACATATGCCTGATGAAACAAGGGACCCCTTGAGGGATTTTCTGTCCCTCTGCTTCTGAGTCAACAGCTGGGTCTGTCTGCTGAGCTGCTGCTCCAGCTGGGCAGCTCTGAGTGAGAGTGGGAGTCTGCCTGTGAACTATGTGAGGGAATAAGCACCATGGGAATAGTTTTCTGCTATTTAATAATAACAGCAGCCTGATACTGTTAATGATAGCAGCTTGGTTATTTAAAGGTGTATCCATAAGTACTGGTTGTGACATGTGTCTCCCTTGACCTGACCCCCTGTCAGGGAAAAGAGAACTTGCAACACCTGTGCATTGGTTTGGGGCAAACCCTGTGAAATAACAGTTCAAGTATGGTAAGTAAAGAGAAAAGTCACAGAATGGTGCAGCTGCAACATCTAAAAACACCTTTCTGCCACCCTGAGCTCTTGAGTAATGTCATGACAGTCAATGTCAGGGACCTGACCTGAAGAGGTTACTTTTCTTCCTGGGGTTCAGGGTCTCCCCAGCTACCATGGCTCCATCCACACAATTGTGAATGGGAGAAGAAAATTTACAGAATGTTTCCATGTACACTGACAATGTAGAAGAGTGAAAAATCTGTGAAAAAGAGGAACATCGATAGTTCCTCCATCTTTTCTCCATGCACTTCAAACCTGGCTTCTTTCCACAGCCTCCACCAGCCAGCCCTGTCATATATACTGATATATATGGTTCTGTGCAATAAGCAGCCCGTAATTTGGGCCAGAAGCCCAATGTGAGGTCAATCTGCTGCATTCACAGGAAGGCTTACAGGCTTGCACTGTCAGTGGTGACTCTCAGGCTCACCTTCTGCATCCTCCAGTGGCCAGCCCTGGAGTTCAGCCCCTACCCTCAGCTCCAGAAGGTATGGGAGCAACTCCTCAACAGCACTAGAATGATCTTCCCCTTGCTTCTGGGTTAGACAGCAGCAGCTGCCCGTTTCAGTTTTGTATTTATTGTTTCGGGAATGAGTTTACTTCTCACTTTAGGCAACAGTGTTAAAATCTGGACAATCTGAGAATATCTGGTGGGGGGTAAACAAACTTCTTCCTGAAGGTGATTTCTGGGGGAAAGGGGGTCTTTTAAGTTTAAAAAACCCCTTTTATTAAAATTTACTCACTTTTAATTTTCCTGTGACTGATCACTCTCAATACACTGTGAACTTCTGTCAAGTAATCAAATATTTGCGTACCTACTTAACAGACACCAGATTAATCTCTCACTTGTAAGGTAGCATTTGAAAATGTGACAGTGGTTTGTGTCACACATCTTGAACTCCTCTCAGGTCCCAAGTGCTGGAACCATGACATTCAAAGGATGTTTTCCTGATGAAATGTGTTAATACTTTACCATATGTAGCCACTCATGATGAATTGCTTTGGCACTCACTGTAAGAACATTAACCAACATGAACCCATTTGGTGTTATTGCCGGTGTAATATATAGCTCCCTGGATAACCCCTTGGAGTTTAACATTCATTTAGAAAACACTTTTTCAAAAGAGTTTTATACCACGCTTTAGAATGTTTTAGAATTAGCAGACAAGCCCTTTTGGATTATATTTTTCAGTTCTGCCTAAATGCTGTGTTCACTGGCTAACCTGATTTTCAAGACTGAAATCTCTGTTCTCGAGGGTAAGCTTGAATGGCAGTCCTACAACATACTCTAAAACCGCACATATAGATGGGAATAATGTAGTCTCTGTTAAATGGCCTTGAACTGCTACATACATCACCTGGTTCATACATCCAAATGTCTCTCTTCCATATTACTTATGCCTTTGCTTGTATTTCTGTCTTCTAGAATGGATCATATATACCCAAGCAACAAACATCTGTTTATTCCTTTCTTGATTGCTACCTAGTTCATATTTTTTATCTGTGTCAGCCCTTTTCTTTAGTCAAGTGAAACAGTGTTATGTTTTATTTAATTTATAATTTGGAATGCACTTCCGGAAATGCTGGAAAAGCATCTCTCCATGCTCTCCCTTCCTTCCACCACTAGAAGGTCTGGTACACATTGCTAGCACCACATGGTCTAGTGCGCTGTGCATGGTACGTGGTCTAGCCTGTGGGGCAGTAACAAATTGCTGTGTGTGAGTCACGGGACTACTGTGAGGAGAGACTGTAGAGTTTTGCCTGTGCTACCCAGGTAGTGGAGGAACAAAATTTCTATGCCAGAGTGTAAATCATATTTAGATTAAATGAATCCTTGTTGGACTTGGGCAGGAACACAACAATTCAGGGATAATTGCTTGTTTATAAAGATGTTTTGTGACTGAACAGTTAGTCAGATTTTAATCCATTCGAGGTGTTCTATTCCCCATCAAATGTCAGGTAGTGCTAGGTCAACTGCCTAATTTCATTTAAAGAAAAAGAAGTTAACATGACAAGATTTATTTTCCATAAGCCATGTTGACTGATATTAATTATATTACCATCCATTATCTCTCCTCAATCAGTTCTTGCATTATTTAGTTGGCGATCAACATCAGGACAGATCATCCCATTTGTCCTTTTAAAAACGTTGTCATATTTTCTTTCTTGCAGTTTTCTGGGACATCCACTGAGTTCCACGACTCCTTGAAAATTGACATTACTGGCCCAGAGAGCTTGATCAGCATTTTAAAGAGAGGATTTCAAGTTAACTATACCCACCTATTAAAAAACTCTTCAGAATATTGTAGTTTTACTATGTGTTTAACATTTTAATGTGTTACTGTTGAAAAGGAATTTATTTCATCACCGTGATCTGGGACATTAAAGTCATCACCTTCTCCCCTCATACATACAGAAGAGAAATGTTTGCTGAACACTCCCGTCTTTTCTGCATGATTATTGATTGCTTTTATAATTTCCTTCTACTAATGGACCTGTACTGTCTCCCAGGGGCAATGAGCTCAGCTGCTCAGAGAACTGCAATCCTAGATTTTTTTCCTTTCTCAAATATATTTGAAAGATCAAGAAAAAACTACTAAGAACTGTCCCAAGTGTCCAAGATCTCCTCTAACTGGTTTTAATTATGAGAGTTAGGTAGGTCTCCATGTGTTCCTTGGCTTCTCCTATTAATTTTCTAGCTTCTAAATTATAATATTATTAAAAACTTTGTATTTGGTTCCATGTCCTATATGCATATATTTTCGTAGTTGCTTTCACTTTTCCTCTAAAATAGGTTTTTGTTTTTGTTTTTATTTTCAACCAGTGTAACTTTACCTCTGGATTCTTGATTTAGATCATGGATAAACAGACTTTTTTGAACATTGAATAAAATATTCTTCAGCTTTTCCTGACACATTTCTTTTTTGTTGTTGTTGTTTAGTTATATTATTTACACCAGCTGATCAGGCTTATAACTATTTTTAGCTTTGTGAATCTCATTCTTAAAGAACTAAGCATATATGTTGCTGGTTGACACTTTATTCTGTTTGTGATATAATAAATGTAACCACTGATTTAATCAGATCTCTGATTAATTCCTTTTTCTCTGTCATAACAAGGTGCACAAAGTTGAATAAAACTTCTCCTGAAGCTGAAAGTTTTCATCCAAAATCTTTAAGAAATCCAGGCAATGTTTTAATACTGCCAGTTTGAGACCCTCAGCATATGTCAAATGGTAATTGTCCAAAATAACACAGTGATTTTCATTTTATGATGTACTGCAAAGTGCTTAAGCAGTGTTTGACTAAGGGGATCAACGCAGGTCACAGTAATGTGTCTATCACACTATTTGGAAATAGCTACCCAACAAACACCTCACAAGCATACCTTTGAAGAAAGGTGAGGCACAATGAGGATGCGTCTGCACCTGCAGATGACAGGTTTGCTGTTATGCATGAAGAGAAATTTTACTTCCTTTTACTGTTTTAAAATAAATTCCCTCTAACAGATGCATTTTCATTTCATCTAAGACCTAATTTTGCCAGGTTCTTTTGAACAGTGATAGGGATTCCAAGTGTAGAATTAAGCAAATGGTGTAAATACACTACAAACTATTTTCACAAATCTTTTGCATTCATTTTTCTCCAACTTTGAGCAGGATTTTAAAATCAAATGTTAAAATATTCAAAAGGAAAGATTCAGCTGGAAGATTTGTCATTCTGTCAGCTGGAATACATAAAAAATACTACCAAATCAATGACTAGCACATTATGACTAGCACAAATTCCAAACAAAATAGTGGAAAATAAATCCAAGACCACAAATTAGTTAAAAAGTAAACTCAACAATAATTTTCAGAGAAAAAGATGTCCAATAAGTTAGTTCACTACCAAAAGATCAAATAAAGGAAAACATCCCACTACTCCTCCAAACCAATTCATTAGTTCTCAGCTGTACCCATAAATAATAAAGGAGAAAACTAAAAAGACCAATGTATTCTATCTTCTCTCCTTTTCTGAAGAATGCCTCAGCATAAGTCCATATATGAAGATTATAAATGAACCCAGAGAGGAAAATATAGAGTTCAAAAGTAATATTCTTTCTCTTCTTGGAGGTTATCAGCAAGACAAACAGCCACCTTCTTGTTGCATATAATACGGCTTCATCTGGGTGATTAGTTCACAAAGGTGTATAAATCCAAAGTACTGTTGGGCAGAACAAATTTCTCAGATGCGTTGTCATTCAGAAATATTATATTCCATATGGAGACTGTAGATAGTATAATGATCTCAACAGAGAAACAGGATGCCTACTTGGGATGATTTAGGAAGTCTTCCCTTTGAAGTTTTATTCTTTCACCCCTCCTCACCTCAGCAGTTCTCTAAGAACCACGACAGAGACTAGCAACAATCCCTCTGGTCTTTGTCAGGAAATCTGTACAGTAGGAAGAAGCTCAAAGTCTGCTGAACTTGTTTTATAATGCACACAGCCAGCCATGAACTTTGCACCTTCCTTGGCACAGAAGAAGGCCAGATTTTCATTCAAAGACATTCTGTGGAAAAACACCAGCCGAGACTCTGCCCGTGACACCACTGGAGCAACAGGCTGGCAAGACAATGCCGCTTTTATGTACAGGTGAAACTACAGCTGGCAAAACAAAGTATGCATTTGCAAGACATTATTTGTGGCTTGCATTTATCTTTTTTTCTTTTCCCCTTTATGGAGTTATACATAGTGGTGGTTATGGGTGGCAAACATTGCCAACAAAGATGTTGTCTGTATAATTTTTCCTAAGATTTTGCTGAAGTCTTACTCTGTACTTTGTAATTCACAGAATTAATTTCTGTCAATATCTCTTTAGTGAATCCTAATTAAGGGTTTGTTTGTTTGTTTGTTTTTCTCCTACAACGCCAACTTTGGGGCTTTAATTTTATACTGAAGTCAGTTTAATCTACTTCTCAGTCTTTGATTCCATTGCATAGAAACTTTCTAAATGGAGTTTTTTCACTACTGTTAGTCCTTGGTTCTCCAGCCTTGATGAGAAGTTTGAGTGTGACAGGGAGGTTGAGAGTGCCTACTACTCCTGGGTTGTCCAAATGGTTCTGGTGGCAGGGCATTTTGCAAGATCACGCATCCTATCTAACCCCTTCCTCACCTCTGGCCCCACTCTTTCCATCATGTTCTAATGCAATAGCTTGCTCATGCAGAGGCTGCTGCCCCTTGGCCACCTGTGAACCTGATCATGGTTTTGTAACTCCAGGTTGGAGCAAAGAGGAGTGACTATGCCATGGCACTTAACCTTTGTATTCCAGTTGACACCAAAGCACGTGTGCCATGGACCCTCCCTTTTCTCCTAGCTAAAGTCCAATGCATTTGAACACCTGCAGCAAATCTACTACTACACAGATGAAGAGAAAGTACTGTGCATGTGTCCTGCCCATTTCCAATCAGATCTCAGGAGGGAAAGTCCACTCCCCGTGCACAGACCCATGTCAGAGGTGAAAGTAAGGGAGAGGGATTAAGTTAGGAGGTATATCCAAGGTTGTCATCCCGAAGTTATCATCTGAAAGAAGGAATGACTCAAACAGCTCCAGGTCAAAATACTTAACTATTGCATTACATTATTTCAGTCATGGAAAGTCACTATTACAACTTTGCTACAATGCGGATGACTGGCTCTGTGTGTCAAAATATACCACTACGCACCTCAGGACCCTGGACCATGAACAATGCTATAGGGTGCTGCCACAGTTGCCACAACAACATCAGCAATAATAATATTGGAAGACCACGGGAGACACTCAGACCTTTTTGAAACCCAGCAGTAGGTAGATTGTGTGAATGCTGGATCCACAGATGCTGCAGGAGTTATAGCAAAGTGCTATCAACTGTACGAAACAGGAATATGCCAGAATTTAAGGTCTTTCCTGAGACTATTCGAATGTGAAGATGACACTTCCACCTTTGAAAACTGCCTTTTGCTTTGTGAAAGCTAGAAGTCACTTGCACCTTCTGCAACCTGTGACATGACTGTTTTTTCATTTTTTAATGCAGCAATAACTTTTTTTTCACAGCTGTGCACATGAATGCATTTGTAAGCCAGCATGGGTTGGGGTGGCTGCTAAACTGGATGAATTTGTGGCTGAGGATTTGGAGAACACTTATGAAAAAACACATGTAGGGTGCATTCCAGAGTGAGAAAAGCCACAAAACCTGATCTCATATTTAATATAAAAATACAAACTGCCTTTCTTATCACATGCTGTCAGAAATGCTGAGACAATCTACAGGGACAAAGAGCTTGACAAGCCATGATTGGCTGTCAGTGGAAGGTGTTTGCCTGTTGAGTTTCAAAGAGTTGCTTTACCTCAGAGTCTTGGTCACAGGTATTATTCTGGGAAGCCTACACTGTAGCAGTGAGCAAATATGCCCTTTTCAAAGCCTTTGCCTCATGGGACCTATTGTCATACTTGGATACTGACCTTATTCTTTTTTTTTTGCTTCACTTACCTAGAATGCTGTAGTTCATTTCAGATGTCACTGAAAAGCACAGTGGCTTGTGTGAAGTGGCCACATGAATGTATTTTATTCACTGCTGCCTTCCAGGTTCCTCTGCTCCAGGTTCATTTCAACCGGATTTCTGTGGGAAGAACTGACTCTAGAACTGGCTTTCTATGCATCCCTTTATGAGATAGAATCCAGATTTTTTTTTTAAAAAAACAAATTAAATATTAAATATTAACTTGCTTTTTTATTAAAAAATTTAATTAAATATTAAGATTCTTCAAGACTGGCTCTTTTAGGGTCTGTGGGCTGATACATGTCCCCTGACAGAAGTGAACTTGACCCATTAAGTATTTAGGTAATTGCAAAGGCAAGACATGACTTCAGTCCAGGCTTTTGAAAAACTGCACTTAGAAAGGATGAACAAAAACAATTTTTGAGCAAAAACATTTTACAAGACAGAACTGATTCTGATTTTTTTTCTTAAACTTTAGATTACAAACCTAGCAGACAAAATACTTTAACAAACAAGTGATTTTTTTTCCCTTTTGCAGAGTTGCATGTAGAGTTATTTCTGCACAGCCTACCCTACTGAATGAAATGTTATTTTCATATCAGGTAACAGATAACCAGATACAGTTTGGGAAGCAGGGGTAAAGGAGAGAGACAGAAAAGACAAAGGGAAAGAGAAAGGTACAGTCGATAAAGCAGAAGAAAAGACAAAGTAAGAGATGCAAAAAAGGTAATTGGGATAGGAAATGTTGCAGACAAAAGGAAAGGTATGAAAGTAGAGATAAATGAACTAAGGAACTAAAAGATACAGGCTTACAGCAGTCAGAGATGTGACTTTGTTGCACGCCTAAGAAAGTGAAAAACAAGTGTAAAGGAGACAGATTATATCTAATTTAGTGTTCCTCCCTGTGCTGTAATCATGCCTCCTGACTACATTGTGGGTATTCTGAAGAAGAGAAGTATTAAGCCTCTTGGTCATTCATGGATTGCAAAGGTGGGGTCTTTGTTTCCTAGAATGCATTGAATTTTTTTTATTTTCTGGAAAGAAAGGGAAAAGGAAAGGAGAAGGAGAAGGAGGAGAAGGAGAAGGAGAAGGAGAAGGAGAAGGAGAAGGAGAAGGAGAAGGAGAAGGAGAAGGAGAAGAGAAGGAGAAGGGAAAGGGAAAGGGAAGGGGAAAGGGAAATGGAAAGGGAAAGAAAATGAAAAAGGAAAAGGAAAAGGAAAAGGAAAAGGAAAAGGAAAAGGAAAAGGAAAAGTACACAACCTGGAAAAGTTTCATGGGCTTTTACTCTCAGGGCTGGGTTTGCCCTCTTTCTAACAGTGTAGATACATGTTGGCACTTTGCAGAAAAGTCGAAACCATTAGCTGTTTCTGTTGTGTTACCCTACCAGCTGCCTCACAAAAAGGCCCGACTTCTTACTGTGCACTTCTTACATTGCTGTTAAATATAAATGTTTCAGGGATTACTGGTTGTATTTATTCAACTAATTGTTTAGCTCTACTGTATTCCCCAAATCTCTGTAATTTAAGCCCTGTCTGACATCTATTCAAACAAAAAGAAGAGAGGGAAATCCTGAGGTGATTCAAATATCGACTTAGAGCAATCATCGTTTTACATGCAGTCAATACTGACCTTTTCCATCTGGAGAACTTGAAGGGGAAAAGAATAGCTGTTTTTTCCATTGTAGTTTAACTACTAAAGTAATATACAGAGTTTCTTCTCATGTACATGGAAAGTTTTAGTGAGAAACAGTGGACCAGTAAGTGTTTTTTGTCCCCACGGCATCTAGAAGCTATAAGATATTAAATTTCATGTCCACTCTTTTTTTACGCCCATCTGCTTGATCCTTGTAGTGTAGGTGGTATACTCTTGATGTCCAGAAACATATTCTGTGGTGATTATAAATCATCCCATTCCAAAAACCTGTGTTAGATTGGATATTAGCATGTCTCACAACAAGCAGCTTGGCACTGAGGATGACGGCACCTGAATATACAGTTAACAGTTGTTCGTAATTAAATCATTATCCACGAAATGTCAGTGAAGAAAAGACTGGGCTGAGCGCTATAGAAATGGGAAATCAGTACTTGTGGAAGGAGAATGTTTGTATCAGAGAGCTCAGCATTTACAGAAATGTCAGCACAAGTATCTTTGGGGAGATGGGGTGGTGGGTTTACATCTCTGAGCTAAAGACTATGACAGTAGGCTGCCCCTGAAGGTGTTGATGTACGTACATCCTCTCTTTGAAGGGGAGAAGACAATAAACACAACACAGTCCTGTCAGGAGGAAAATATTTTTGCACATGCTCCAGACATACGCTTAACTCTGAAAATAACTGGAGTAGCAGTTTGAAGGGGATGATTGACTGATCTGACATGGAAAGATCTAGCTTTTATTTCTACCTCAAGTATTTTTTCGGTAGACCTCAGAAGAAGGGTAATGAATTGAACTATTCATATGTATAAAATATTCATTTTTCTGGTTTTGCATTTGCTGTTTAAAATATTTTTGCTTATGAGGATTCTATTTGGAATTTTAAATTTTATATTTCAGAGACATTTCGGCTCATGCTATGTCACTCTCAGCAGTTCTGTAGATAAAAATGCTGTCTGCTGACCTTTCACACACTAAAGAAAGTATCCTAAAAACATTCTTATATAGCAGCAAGTTAAAAATTAGCATCTTCAAAATTACTTGTCATGGCTACAACTATCGTTTTCATTGTTAGCCTGCATGCAGCACCATCTTGAATATATTTACTTAATAATAATGCAGTCAGTGGAATGTCAGGATTTCAATACAGACTTATCTTCTGGGCTACATCTAATGCAGAACAAATGCTTACTGAATGTTTGAGGTGCATCAGAGCATGGAACCAGCATTTTTTATTCCCAGAGCAAGGCAGAGAGTTAAATATCTTCATCACTGTTACAAGAAAGGAAAGGGAAAGGGAAAGGGAAAGGGAAAGGGAAAGGGAAAGGGAAGGGGAAGGGGAAGGGGAAATGGAAACGAAGGGGAAGGGGAAGGGGAAGGGGAAGGGGAAGGGGAAGGGAAGGGAAGGGAAGGGAAGGGAAGGGAAGGGAAGGGAAGGGAAGGGAAGGGAAGGGAAGGGAAGGGAAGGGAAGGGAAGGGAAGGGAAGGGAAGGGAAAGAAGAAAGGACGAAAGAGAAAGACAAAAAGACAAAGAAAGAAAGACAGAAAGAAAGAAAGAATGACTGACAAGCTGGCCAGAACCAGGGGACTTTAAAAACAAAGAGTTAAAGAAGAAATGTGTAACTCAGACTGAAAATGACAAAGCTAAATCAGTGTACACAGTACAGGTAAAAAGAAGCAATGCTGTCTGTTTCCATAGGCAGCATTGATAGTATCTGAGAAACTACAGCTTTTGAAGACAGAAGTCAGACAGGTCTGGACATTCTGTTAGATGGAATAATAGGACAGATAAACTGGGCAGCCTCTGGCCTTTAGCATTCCAGTACTCTCATGTTGCTTGGGTGAAAGATACTGATAACAACTGCACCTCTGAGCTGGGGCAGTGACTTCTAATGGGCTAAAGGCTAATTCACTCCTTTGCAGCAAAGGCATGGATTTATCCTGTCATAGCCTGTGTGAAAGGGACACTGCATCTTCTTGTGATGCTCAGACACAATCCCCTCCGCGGCCCCTAACAGGCTCTCCCAAGAGGTATGATCCAGGTCTGCCTGCTACTTGCCCAGTTCGGCTTTTGTGAAAACACACTATGTACTAATTCTTCCACTAAAAATTCTTTCACTCAGCCGCCGAGGCAAGCAGTCCCGGTGCCGGCAGGATCCGCAGCGGAGCACTGCAGCGCGGTGCCCGCAGGGTCCCGAACCGGGGAACCCCGAACCAGGGAACCCGAGGGGCAGCCGGAAGAGCCACCGACCACGTGACAGCGGCTGGCGAGACCTGGGCGGGGCCAGGAGCAACGGCAGCCAAGCCCCGCCCCAAAAGAAGCCTTTCGGGAGCGCGGCGAACATGGCGGGCAAACAGGGCGTGGCACAGCAGTTCGCACGGAAGGGCGTGCGGGAAGGGCGCCGAAGCTCTGCCAGCTCGACCGGGGAGCAACGGCATCCACCCGGCAGAAAGGCACGGCCTCTCTCAGCTCTGCACCCACCACGGCTGACGGAGCTCCCCGGACAGAGCTCCGGCAGGAGCACGCTGCTGGCCAGGTGCCAGGCTGCAGGGTGTGCCCTGCCCGTTATGGCAGTGCCGGAGGGCAGCAGTCAGCACAGCCCTGGGAGGTGCGCCCGGGGAGGGGAGCTCCTGCGCTTAGTGACAGAGCTCCGGGAGGAGGTGAGCAGGTTGAGGAGTATCAGGGAGTGCGAGAGAGAGAGAGACTACGGGAATCGCACCCTGCCTTCCCCGAGACAGGCCCGATGGCAGACAGGACGCATGATATGGAGGATTCCCTGTCCTCTCTCCGCCTGGCTGAACACAGTGACTTAAGGGACAGGGGGCAACGGCAACAAGTTCCTGCCCGGCGCAGCAGGCGCGTCTCCTCTGTGACTGCCCCACCTTCCCAGGTGCCCCTGCATAACAGGTATGAGGCTCCGCAAGTTGAACCGAACAATAACGAGGACCATGGTTCATCTAGCTTGGGGGTGTCGCTGAGGTTAAGTCAGCCTACACCCGGCATCAAAACTGCTTCCCTAAAGAAAAAAAGACGGGTCATTGTCATAGGAGACTCCCTTCTGAAGGGAAGAGAAGGCCCAATATGCAGACCGGACCCACTTCTTCGGGAAGTCTGCTGCCTCCCTGGGGCCTGGATTAAAGATGTGAAGAGAAAGCTTCCTACTCTGGTAGGGCCCTCAGATTGCTATCCATTATTGACTTTTCAGGTAGGCAGCAGTGAAGTTGCAACAAGAAGTCCGAGGGCAATCAAGAGAGACTTTAGGACCTTGGGAAAACTGGTTGAGGGATCAGGAGCACAAGTAGTGTTCTCCTCTATCCTTCCAGTTGTAGGGAATGATGAGGGAAGGAACAGGAAGAGCCAGCAGGTCAATACCTGAGCGCCTGAGAATGGTCATGTAGGAATTTGGGCTTCTCCCCCAAAAAGGTGGTGGGATCAATAGCCCAACTGCATCTACACCAATGCATGCAGCATAGGCAACAAACCGGAGGAGCTGGAAGCCGTTGTGCAGCAGGAAAACTATGATGTAGTTGCCATCATGGAAACATGGTGGGATGACTCGCAGAACTGGACTGCTACAATGGATAGCTATAAACTCTTCAGAAGGGATAAGCAAGGAAGAAGAGGCGGTGGGGTAGCCCTGTATGTTAGAGAGTGTTTTGATTGTCTAGAGCTTAATGATGGTGATGATAGGGTTGAGTGTTTATGGGTAAGAATCAGGGGGAAGGCCAGCAAGGCAGATATCGTGGTGGGAGTCTGTTATAGACCACCCAACCAGGATGAAGAGGCAGACGAAATATTCTATAAGCAGCTGGGAGAAGTCTCACAATTTCTAGCTCTTGTTCTTGTGGGGGACTTCAACTTACCAGGCTTCTGCTGGAAATACAATATAGCAGAGAGGAAACAGTCCAGGAGGTTCCTGTAGTGTGTGGCAGGTAACTTCCTGACACAGCTGGCGAAAGAGCCAACTAGGGAAGGTGCCCTGCTGGACCTGTTGTTT
Source organism: Ciconia boyciana (assembly GCF_034638445.1). NCBI lineage: Eukaryota > Metazoa > Chordata > Aves > Ciconiiformes > Ciconiidae > Ciconia > Ciconia boyciana. The sequence continues at coordinate 53,955,848 of NC_132935.1, read as the reverse complement.
GTGAATGGAGGACTTGTGGGTGATGTGATGGTTGGAGGCTGCCTTGGGCATAACGATCACAAAATGATAGCGTTTTGGATTCTTGGAGAAGTAAGGAGGGGGTTCAGCAGAACTGCTACTTTGGACTTCCGGAGGGCAGGCTTTGGCCTGTTTAGGAGACTGGTTGACAGAGTCCCTTGGGAAGCAGTCCTGAAGGGCAAAGGAGTCCAGGAAGGCTGGACATTCTTCAAGAAGGAAATCTTGAAGGCACAGGAGCAGGCCGTCCCCATGTGCCAAAAGACAAGCCGGTGGGAAAGAAGACCAGCCTGTCTGAAGAGAGAGCTTTGGCTGGAAGTCAGGAAAAAGAGGAGAGTTTATGACCTTTGGAAGAAGGGGCAGGCAACTCAGGAGGGACTACAAGGATGTCATGAGGTTATGCAGGGAGAAAATTAGAAGGGCCGAAGTCCAGCTAGAACTTAATCTTGCTACTGCCGTAAAAGACAATAAAAAATGTTTCTATAAATACATTAGCAACAAGAGGAGGGCTAGGGAGAATCTCCATCCTTTATTGGATGCACAGGGAAACATAGTGACAAAGGATGAGGAAAAGGCTGAGGTACTTAATGCCTTCTTTGCCTCAGTCTTTACTAGTAAGACCAGTTGTTCTCCAGGTATGCAGCCCCCTGAGCTGGAAGACAGGGACAGGGAGCAGAATGAAGCCCCTGTAATCCAAGGGGAAATGGTTAGCGACCTGCTACACCACTTAGACAGACACAAGTCTATGGGTCTGGATGGGATCCACCCAAGGGTACTGACGGAGCTGGCAGAAGTGCTCACCAAGCCACTTTCCATCCTTTATCAGCAGTCCTGGATAACCAGGGAGGTCCCAGTTGACCGGAGGTTAGCAAATGTGATGCCCATCTACAAGAAAGGCCCGAAGGAGGATCTGGGGAACTACAAGCCTGTCAGTCTGACCTCAGTGCTGGGGAAGGTTATGGAGGAGATCTTCTTGAGTGCCATCACGCAGTACGTATAGGACAGCCAGGTGATCAGGCCCAGTCAGCAAGGGTTTATGAAAGGCAGGTCCTGCTTGACTAACCTGATCTCCTTCTATGACAAGGTGACCCACTTAGCGGATGAGGGGAAGGCTGTGGATGTTGTCTACCTAGACTTTAGTAAAGCCTTTGACACCATTTCCCACAGCATTCTCCTGGAGAAACTGGCTGCTCATGGCTTGGACGGGCATACTCTTCGCTAGGTAAAAAACTGGCTGGATGGTCAGTCCCAAAGAGTTGTGGTGAATGGAGTTAAATCCAGTTGGCGGCCAGTCACAAGTGGTGCTCCCCAGGGCTCAGTATTGGGGCCAGTTCTGTTTAATACCTTTATCAACGATCTGGATGAGGGGATCGAGTGCACCCTCAGTAAGTTTGCAGATGACACCAAGTTGGGTGGGAGTGTTGATCTGCTTGAGGTAGGAAGGCTCTACAGAGGGATCTGGACAGGCTGGATCAATGGGCCGAGGTCAATTGTATAAGGTGCAACAAGGCTAAGTGCTGGGTCCTGCACTTGGGTCACAGACACCCCATGCAATGCTACAGGCTTGGGGAAGAGTGTCTGGAAAGCTGTCTGGTGGAAAAGAACCTGGGGGTGTTGGTCAACAGGCAGCTGAATATGAGCCAGCAGTGTGCCCAGGTGGCCAAGAAGGCCAATAGCATCCTGACTTGTATCAGAAATAGTGTGGCCAGCAGGACTAGGGAAGTGATTGTCCGCTGCACTTGGTACTGGTGAGGCCGCACCTCGAATACTGTGTTCAGTTTTGGGTCCCTCACTACAAGAAAGACATTGAGGTGCTGGAGCATGTCCAAAGAAGGGCAATGAAGCTGGTGAAGGGTCTTATGAGGATCGGCTGAGGGAACTGGGGCTGTTTAGCCTGGAGAAAAGGAGAGTGAAGGGAGACCTTATTGCTCTCTACAAGTACTTGAAAGGAGGTTGTAGTGAGGTGGGTGTTGGTCTCTTCTCCCAAGTAGAAGCGATAAGACAAGAGGAGATGGCCTCAAGTTGTGCCAGGGGAGGTTTTGATTGGATATTAGGAAAAATTTCTTCTCTGAAAGGGTTGTCAAGCATTGGAACAGGCTGCCCAGGGAAGTGGTTGAGTCACCATTCCTGGATATATTTAAAAGATGTGTAGATGTGATGCTTAGGGACATGGTTTAGTGGTGGACTTGGCAGTGTTAGGTTAACAGTTGGACTTGATGATCTTAAAGGTCTTTTCTGACCTAAATGATTCTGTGATTGTATGATTCTATATAAGTTGCATTAAAAAAAGTGTTATTTTGCAAAACTGGTCCTCATGGCTACTCCAAGAGTAACAGGCCAGCAATACAATTTTGTATTTCTGTTTTCTGTAATACCAGTTTTACTGTACTAGAACTGGCCTGAGGTATGGAAGAGACAGACTGCAGACCCCAGTACAGAATGCATAACACAGTCTGTATGCAGACCTGGGTGCTGCCTCTTAACTGCTGATGATATAGGTATCACTGAAGAAATCAACATCTCTGAAACAAAATATAGGTTTTTGAGAATAGTATCTAAATCAAATCATATGCTCAGGTAGAAATACCTGCTCATGGATATTACATACAAATATAGAAGCAATCAAAGGAAGCTGCTTACATGACAAAGGAGAACACTGAATATTAGGGTAGAATATTTCATTATTCTTCATCACCACCAAAAAAATCCATTTTTTTCATGACACAAAGGAATAATAATAATAGCAACAGTGTTAGTCCTTTATCTTTTATTTCTTAGCTATGTTTCAAAGCAGTATTGACAGATAAAAAAATAAATTCAAAACTTGCCAGGAACTTTTAGCAAACAGAAGAAATAGAAAAAAAAAGCAAGCTAGACTCAGTGGTAATCCTTACTAAGAACACACTTTACAAGCACAAAAGGACATACAAGTAAACTATTTTTAATTATTTGTTTATGTACCAAAGTAGGAAGCCAGGTGGTTAGCAAGAAGGTTTGGAAATGCAAAGTGAGAAGTGAGGAATAAAAGAGACATTGTTGTTGGCCAAGGCTTGCTGGGAGGTTATGCAATGGGAATTATAAAATTTAGTGTCTATGACTTGTTCCAAAAGGACAGTGGTAGAAATTTGTATGGAATTTTTTTGCCTTTTCAGAGATACTGTTAACTGATCCAGAGTCTTGGATGGTTCAGGACCACAAGTCCCCCAAAATTTTGAGGATTAACATGTTAACCAATAAAATAGGACAGGCTTAAAGGCCATCTGTTACTGACTTTCTGACTCCTCGAGAGGTAAGCGACCACATGTAATGTGTAGGAAAAAAAAAAACTTTGTTTCATGGACTGCAAACTACAGGGCATCTGTTGATTACAAACCACCCTTAAATAGTAATTTTCTAATACAGAATGTTCTGTAGGCTGCATGAGGTAACCAAATATTAGTTACAAATTGGCAGATATTCTTTCTGGTAGGCAAAGAATTAATCACTCTCTCTCCTAAACATTAGCAGTTGCCTAAGTGCCAGAAATTATGATCATGTGGTTATGTTTATTTTATGTGAATAAGTTGTGGTGCCCTTCCACTTAAAAAGGAGTCAATACAAAATACAGTTAGTCACGAGCTGGGAAATAACTGTGTTCCAAAGGTCCCATGAGAAGTGGCCAATGTCATTGTGAGGCTGCTCCATATCACCTGTGAAAGGTAACACCAACTGGGGGATCTCCCTGATGAAAATGTCACGCGCCTCTTCAGGAAGAAAAGTATGAAGGACTTGGGAATTACAGGCTGGTCAACCTAATCTCAGTCCCTGGGAGGTGGATAGAACAATGAGAAATGGTCTGCGAGACATTCAGCAAAGACAAATGAAAAGTTCTCAACTAGAGGTGGAATAACCTCAGACAACAGGACAGGTTGAGGGCAGAATGGCTAGAAAGCAGCTTGGCCTGGGAGTCCTAATACTCAACAGACTCGATATGAATCAGGAGCGTAGTCTTGCAGTGATAAAGGTAACCACGTATCAACATGAATTAGTGGGAGTATAGCTGGCAAATTGAAGGGAATTATTATTCCCCTCTGTTCAGCACCCATGAGACCTCCTCTGGAGCACTGTGTCCATTTTTGGGTACCCTGGCAGGAAAGTTATTGATATATTGAAGCAAGTCTAATGGAGGGCCCCCAAGATGGTACGGGGACTGGAAAACATGACATATGAGGAAAGGCTGAGAGAAATGGATTTATGCAGTCTGAAAAAGATATGTCTAAGGGTCCTCACTGTCTTGAACTCTCTTCATCTACCTAATGGTGGGGTCTAAAGAAAATGGAGTAAAAGGACAAGAGGCAGCAGATACCAGTTGTAAGGTAGGAGCTGTCAATTAGTTGTTAGGAAAAAAGTCACGGTAAGGGTGGGCAAACACTGCAACAAGTTTCTCAGGGAGGTTATGTAAAGTCCATCTTGACGATTTAAAGTTCAATCAGACAAGCCTTTTTCTAACTCTGAAGATGGATCTTACTTCAAAATTACCCCTGGTTTGACAGGTGAGTTGAGCTGGGTGACGTCCAGAAGTCACTTATGAAGTATGTAATTATACGATTATATTTATTTGCAGTTATTCAACATGTGGCACAGTCAGTAACAGGATCAATTTTTGGTTTGAGTAGGAAATGACTTTATTCAGTCATCTCCTAAAATGCTGACATTTCCTAAGAAAAAAGACATTCAGTGGCCTGAGTAGAGTTAAAAACTAATCTCGTGATTACTTTAATTGCCAAGAAATCCTTGGAGAGAGGAGCACGGAGAAGTGTGAACATGAACAGACCTCCGGGGAGGCTGGGCTTTGAAAGGGAACATAAATCCCCAGATCTGGATTCTCCTCCTATGATGGCAACCCTGAGGACTTTGAACCAGAATTTTGTCCCCAGCCTTGGGGAAAAGCACTAACAGCTTGACAACTGACTGATTCAGAGACTAAAAACCCTCTTGGAGCTGCTGTAAGCATGGCTCGTTATAACTGATTTTATTTTATTTCTGCACAGAATTGTCTCTGAAGCCGTTGTAACTTTATATTTAGAAGGTGTGTGCGAGTATCACCATTTTCCTAAGATAAGAATTGAAGAAGGGCTATACTGGGTCAGATGAAGTACTCCCCTTAGCGTGTATCCTGGCACTGACAATGGCCCATAGGCAGTGCCTGTGGGAAGGCAGTCCTATCTCCTTCCTGATTTTATGGTGCTCCCCCTCCAGATCTCTGCTCCACAGTCTTTTCTGGATGACGTGCACAATGCATGTCTTTTCTTGTCTAGCCAAAATAATCCTGGGACCTCTTTCCAGCCCATCGGGGCAAGGTACCCTGATGAGCCAGGCCCCATTCTGCCATAATGGTATAGGCCATTTAGGTTATCATTACGAAGAGCCCTCAGGGAGATGTGGGTATGGAGTGTCATGTTGTACACTCCCCTGATGCATGTCTTTTCTGCAGCAGGAGTGGTGCGCCCTAAGGGCTCCAGCTGATGCTGCTTTTCCAGATCATCTCATGCAGGCTGGACTTCTTGTCATGTCTTTTTTTCTGTACCCAAGACTGTAAGGAAGTCTTGAGACCTCCTGCACCTCATCTTCCTGGCCCTACTGATGCTAGCTGTTCACAGCTGCGGCAGAAGCAAGCTTTGCAGAGGAACTTTTCCAAGGATGGCTTTTTACAGCCCTTTGTACATTCACATCTGAGGGAGAAGTACCACTGAGCAGAGTCTACCAGCTCTGGGGATACCTTCAAAGAAATTAAACACCTGACAAGGTGCTCTTCTTTGGCTTCATTTTGGTTTTTAAATGTTTGATCCTTTTGATCCTCATCCTTTCTCAGTTTTTGGAACAAGTTTCTGCAACATTAGACCCTATTGTGGGGGGAATTTTGTATTTTATTTGCACTGTTTCCCCCAAATATTCTCTTTTTTCCATCCTTTCTGAAGAGTCAGATAGGAACAGGGATCAAAACTGGAAGACTAGGGAAGGCTATGAGAAAAAGAAGTAAACATACAGATATACTTTCCCAAGAAAAACTTCATACTGTGGGTTTAGGGCTCCCTGAGGTGAAGATCATGTGTTTCTGCCTATTTCTACCTTACCCTGGTCTTGGAGATTGCTATAAAACAATAAGACATTTCATTTCTGCTAATGTGACACATCCAAACCTGGGAACTGGATCATTCTAGCAGTGTCCATGAGCCCAAAATACTATAAGATGCTCCTTTAGGCTCTGTAGGGCAGTTTAAAAACTGGTGTAGCAGGGTCATTTAAGAGAAGGACGTGCTTACTATTGCCTAACATTAACCAAAAACACATGAGACTGTACAGGATAGAGAGTAAGGTGCCCGACATCCTTGTTCCTCCAGGAGATTTTGTTATGAGCAACCAATCCAGCAACGGCAACCAAAGCCAACGAAGTGACAGCAAATATCTGTTAAGATTTTAAAAATCATAGAATATAGAATGTCTCAAGTTGGAAGGGACCCATAAGGATTGTCGAGTCCAAAAGTGTCTTTTGCCGTGACTTTCACAGTGGAAACCGAGCATTCTGGGGGTTCAGAGCTTCTCACCTCCCACCCTGCAAGAAAAGTCCACTTTGCACTGACCTCTCAAATCCCCTGCTTTCTATGATATTGAGTTGCTCACCACTACATTTTACCACACCTCAGCTTAAAGTGTGATGCATCAAAAATAAAAGACATTTGCAAGGAAAATTGCACAGAGTAAAGCTTAAAGGATGCCTCAGAGCTTGCTACATCTTTTAGAACTATTAATAAAACTTCAAAATAGAAAAACAGCAACACTGAGCTTGTGCAGGATTACTTTTTGCTGGTATTAAGATTATACTGGAGCTGATGTGCTATCTGTGTAGGTCAATGTAGCAACATTTTTCACGTGGAATCCAAGCTGGATAGATTGAATTGAGTAGAAAAGACTTTCCATCACTGCTTTTCCCTTTGTGTTATTCTCAGTGACCAGTATCATTGCATTTCTTAAGCTTGGATGTTATCATGAACAGGATAATATGTGGGGAAGTATTCTCATTCATTGCATGGGATTTTTTAACTGCATGGACCCCATTATAACTGACAAGAACAGTGAAGGTAAAACCCTGTTGATTGGAGAATATGCTGTTCTCAGTGGTTTTCAAGTATATCACACAGTCATGTAAGAGGTTTCTATTATCTCATAGAGTGCCAACAGGGGATTAAAACCTGACACTGAAAACCCTCAGGGAAATGGCTCCTACTGCAAAATAATGAATCTACTCATACCTGAATGTCTCCTGTCTCGACAGCAGAAAAAACACAGGACAAATGATCTTCAGTCCACCATTTAGAGTCAAACAATTGCTCCTTTCCCAGTGTCAACCTGACCAATACAGTGAGTGTGATATAAAAGAGACCAGGTTACTGCTGTGATAAACCTTGTTCTATCAGAAGATGCCAGGGAATGTGTTTTAGGAGCATGGACCCATATGGGCAGGCCATGGCTTTTTTGATGTTCTTCGTTCACTGACACAAGCAGTGGATGTCCTGAGTCCAGAGCCTTTTTAAGACATTCGCCACCTCCTGCACACACAAGATGGCTTGTCCCTGTTGCTGTCCCTGCACAGCAGGCATGAGAGAGCCCTGCAGAGAGTTGAGACTGCTGCACCCAGGAGGATGAGGTAATATCATAGCTATTTTAATGACTGTTTGTAAAGGATTTACTGTACCATTTACTATGTGCAGTTCTTCACAGTAAATACTACCCAGTACATCTTTTCCAGTCTGTAAATAACTGGTAATCCCACAATATGAATATGGTGTATAATAAAATTCTCTAAATTCCCATTTTGAAAAGATAGTCAAGTTCATAGAAGGTTCAGTAGGACCAGTTGTGCTCAAATGCAGAGGCAGCTTTCCTCCTTTCATGCTTTGTCCTATAGACCATGGGACGTAGTTCAGGTCTGTAAGTGCCAACTAACCAAATGGCAGCAGGTTAAGTGCAGGCAACCCACCCCTCACTTTCAAATGCCAGGAGTCCTGGGACCATCAGTAGAGACTGGAGTAAGTATGAGGCAAAGGTGCCATGGGACACCTACCCCCCTCCCAAGCTATCTCTCTGATACCAATTAACCTCGACATTAGAGTCGACCCTTTACAGATTCAGTCATTTCTCTACCTCTTTTCTGTCCCCAAATATAAAATCAATGCCCACCTATTGCTGGAGCCCCGAGACTACCATGGCCTTGTGAGCCAGAGCCCCTGCCAGAAAAGTGCTCTTGACCAAATGTTTTCAGAAGGAAGATGACAGGGAAATGAACTCTAAATCTAGTTGTGGCGTCGCATGTGATAGATGTAGTTAAAGTATTGGCATATATTTGGAAGCCCTATGCCAGACTTTACATTACATGATCACTTTTAGCTAGCTGTGGGAGATCAAAATAAAGAAAGTATAAACATAAGTAAAGACCTGAGACTTGTAGAAAAACAAAATAAAAACAGTTGCATGAGCCTTTGGAGTCAGACTCCAGAGACAGACAAGCAATTCAATAGTTGCAGTCATAAATTTCACTCGGGGGAATTTAAGACAGGTAGTTTCACTTAAAAAGAAGTGAACACCAGCCCTAAGAGATGTAGCAGTGTTCATAGCACAATGACAAATGTAATTTCAGCTACAAAGAAACTCTGTCATCTGCCATCAAAGCCAAACATCTGGTTAAAATACAGAGAAAAAAGGTGATAAAGCTGTAATGGAAGACACATAGAGACAAAAAAGGAAAGGGCAACAAAATTAAAAAGAAGAATATTCACTTTATAGGCCTGTCTTATTGTGTATAATAGATAAAGGTAACTGATTGCTACAAACTTGATTTGTATACTGCCCAGGTCAATGGATCTCCTGCACACTACCATAATAGATATAATAAAGACTTATATTACCACCCCTCTCCCCCCCAGATCTTGGGCAAGACCAAGAATATAAATGTTAGGAAATATCAAATGAAGATGTCCCCTGCCACGCAGACTTGGTCTTTTAGGTGAATGAATTAATACAAAGTTTATACAATAGCACGTAATGATTCTTAGCCTCAAACCTCCTGGGTTCCAACTTAACAAGCCTACCTGCAGTCCTTCCTTCCTTCTCACTGTTCATTTAGAGCACTGCATGAGGCAAATGATTATATAATTAAAGACTGTATCAGAATGCACATGCACAAGGCTGTAAATTAATGCTGTACAGACAGCATTAAATCTGACATTTCTTAACACTGGAGCCCTTGTCTTTGAAACCCTACCTTTCTTCTCACATTGATTAAGCCAGAGACTTAAATACAAAAATCTAAGTGGAAAAAAACCCAAACAACTTAGCATTTGAAACTAATTATAATATCTAGGGTCAGAGCACAGGTTTTGTACTAGGTTTATACAATTAAGGTAGTAAATATTATCAGTAGAAAGCAGAAACTGTCCCATGTCAGTATATGAAGGTTAGCACTGCAGTGCTTCCTGGAGGCTCTCAGCTATCCAGATCAAGGCTGTGGGTGGACTGGGGACATGCTCCTTGACTTGCTACAGAAACTAAGATGTAGAATGCAGGAAAATACATGTCCAGATCCTGGTCTTTCTGTCACATGGTCTCGGGATGCTGCAAAACACAGGAGACTGAGGGCATTCTAATACCCAGCAGATTAGACACCATCTCTGTGAACCGTTTGCTGAAGAAGAACATGAAACACTTTTGCCAGTTTACAGCCTTACTAGCTGCAGAAGATTAGAAGTCTGAATTCCCAGGCTCCACTGACTCTGGAAGGGGGAAGACCTGGTGGTTATAGACCATGTTGTCAAGCTCATTTGGTATAGGCGATCTGAAAGATGGTGGCTCTGCATATGGTACATGCTCTGATAATATCAGAGGCAGTTGTATTAATGGTTCTGCCTAAGTGAATTTGTGAAACTCCCAATTACCCTGTTTGTAAAAGAAAAGGACTGTTACTTCTTTTCCTAGTGTAAGGTCATCAGGATAGACTATTCAGAAGAGGCTGAGTGGTTCATTGCACGATCCATACCACTCCATGGTAGGTATAAGGTTGTAACCTATGATATCCTGCTTCTCATGAAGTCTTTGAATGAAGGAGTGAAAGGATAAAAGTAAGGAGTACCAGCTCAAGGTTTGTCTACAGAATGGGCAAAATTTAACTCTGACTCCACTCCTACCAGGAGAAGGAAAGGCAGAGGGGAAAAGGATAGAGTAGCGATGGGATTATACCCAGGTCTAATGCTCCTGGAAGACACTCTGCCTCACTCCATCCTCATTCAGAAACATCAGACGCCTGGCTTACATGTCTTTAATATAGGCAAGTCATGGCAGGTTAGAGTTTTTGCCAGCCCTAGCAGGTTACTGTCTCTGATAGCCACCTTCTTGGGCCTAGGGTTGGTCTGTGAAGAAACAACACATGAAAGACAACATTTTAAACTCAATTTTATTTTTTCTTCTGCTCTCAAATATAGTATTCAAAACCATTAACTTATGTTTTTTGTTCGAAATGGTTATGACCAGGTTCCATACATTACAATATATCTTTAGTGGTTTTAACTCAGCACATAGAACTCCTGAAATGGACAGCTGGAATTGACTTTAACTTGGGTTTCAGCTCTAGCAGAACCAATAATTAGCACATTCCTGCCAAACCGTCAAGGTGTCCTGTATGAACACAGGAAGCATTATTTTTAGTGTTGTTCTGGAGACAAGATAGGACATTGATTTTCAAAAACTAAAGACTGGGAAAACTAGGACTTGAAAGTAAAATATTAAATCATTCCCTTTACCAAACTTCTTAAATATCTATCTGCTTAGTCAGTGCTCAGTCTTTCATTCCTCAAGTGCAATATTATGAGCCCATATTCAGATTTTTTTCGTCAAATTCCATCTCTTTAGAAAGGCCCAAGAACTCCTGAAAAGGTTTCTCTTTTTTTTTAATCGGGAAGTGGCTGAATCAGGCTAAAATTTTTTTTTTACTGAAATGAAATGTGAACTTAGGTATCTGAGAACCAAAACACACCACACTGAATGACATTCCTCTTTGTTCTGCTTTGCCAAGGTGTGCTTTCAGATAAGAGTCATATTTATGACTAAATGATTTGTCATCAATTCTTTGTTGTAGTTTATCCATCAGTGAATGCTTTATGTCATACACTTCACTCCATACAAAATGAGTTGCTGTTTTAGAACTCTGTCATAAATGTCTTTAAGCATATTGTGAAATAGATAATAGTATTCAGTCACTGAAAAGCGGTCGTCTTCATCATTCCCAGCCTTAAAAACTTAAACTTTTTATCTAGGTCCATTCCTAATATACAAAGGATCTGTTAATAGCTGAAAAATGGTCAAAGATTCCTTCTGGGTCAGCCTGGGCAGTATGGTTGTGTAGGGTATACCTCAGCATTCCCATCTGTTTGAAGCTGACAAAGTGAAATATCCCCTGTAATTCTGAAGTAGATGAAGAAAAGGATTGAAAACTTTCATATTTCAGTCTTCGAAATAAAATTATGACTTTTAGCATGTATTGCTACATTGTGAAGAATATGAACTTGCTAACTAATAAAGCAAATATCTATATAGGTATTGTACCATTCACTCATGTTAATATTATTACTGCCAGCAGGGAATGGTGATGTGTTCTCAAAGTTCAAACAATTTCACTGTAGCTTACTTTTAAATATTCCTAAAGCAACTTCATTACTTTCTTGAAAATAATCAAGGACATGACAGATTATTCCCTCTTCAGCTGCACAGCAACTAACAACTGTGAGAAATATTTTGCTGTTCGTATGGCTTGAAAAAATCCCCATTTCAAATAAGCCTTTAATTGTTTTCTCAGCTGAAAGAAGTTCTAGTATGGTGTTGGCAATACAAGATTCTTTTATCCTATCAAGATGTATCATTTTAGCTATGGGGAAATGTTCGAAAACAATAGTATTTAATTTGCTATCATAAACAAGTCTTTATATGAATGGCTTTGGATAACACTGTGGTATAATTTTGCTGCTTCATAGGCAGCTACATCTAGTTTTCTTTCATATTTTCACAGTTCCATATCAACAAAAGGTTTTCAGTGTTTTGTTTTTAGCAGCCAGAGTAGAATTCTTTTAATGAATTGCCATGCTTTCATTTTGCCATATATCTGACGTTCAACCATGAGTAACTTAGAAAATGACAGTAAGCTCCGAGCAATTATTGCTTTCTTTACTGATCCATGCTAATTGCATCCTGGAAAGTGCAAGAACCCTTTTTGTTTCAGGTGATGTCGTATCTTAACAGAATGTTTTTATCACATCTGCAGCAATGATTCTTATAGAAACCAAACTCAGCCAGCTAAAATGCACAAATAATCATCACACCTGAACTTAGATCATGAACAGACTGTCTCCTTTCTGCTTCCTGTAACTTATAGAGCCAGTAATTAATCATGGTAAGTATATGAAATTTATAATTTTCTGATATCCAGAATTTGAATATTTAGGATAGTACCAGACATGGACCTCTAGGCGGGATAAAGTATTTCTCGAAATACGTTTCACCTCAGGATGATTTTAATTTCCCAAGGGCAGAAAAAAAAGAATCTAATGTTGTTTTAAAGGAATATATAAATATTTAGGAATTATGAAAAAAATTGTTTTAGTATTGTCGAGTATTTAATGTTGAACTGTTGCTTTTCCATAAATGGCACATTGACTCATGGTAACTGTAACAGCCTGATGAAAAGCATCAGCACACACATCTCAGAGATCTGATGCTTATTTTCTGCACGATGGTCAGGCTTCCTGACTGAACTGTGTGTTTTGTGCTGCACTATTACAGCCTAACCAGATGAAAAGCTATGATGTGTTAGGAGTAATATACCCCTCAGTAGACATTGGCCACAAACAGAGCTTACAAGGCTTTACAGTGGCAAAGAGAACTAGTTCAATATATTATTAAACTTCATTTCAAATGGTTTGAATTAAATTCAACAAAATGAAACATTTGAATCCTTAACAAAACAACAACAAAACCAGCCAAACAAAAATCCTTCTAAGTAATTTCCCAGCAGAAAACCAGGGAACAGTAAAATCAGAATTTTCTATGAATATCTGTACTTTTTCTCAAAAAAAATCGCTTGACAGAAGAATCCCAATCAGCTCTAGTTAAGGGTTTGCAAGCATCACAGTGCAGCATCCTAGAAACTGTCATTTTATTAAAAATCAGGTGAACCTGACAGTTTTACCCTACTGTAAAACCCCACAATTTGTTATAAAGATCCATTTGATCTGATGGTGGCAGTGTGTGCCTGTGGCTGTGAGGAAGAGCAAGAGGAATATTCTGAATTACGGAGGGGGAACTGTACATTGGGAAAGATTCCTGTTAGCCACCAGGAAAAGGTTACTAATAAACCCACTGGTCACTAACGTGATGGGAGCAACTCTGACATGCTAAGCTAGAAAGAGACAAGAAGGAAAACCTCTCCTTTGGCAGCAAATTCACAGTCTCAGCTCACCTATCACTTCTCATGGCCCACCCTGCAAGCTCCCTTGCAGCAGCCTGTTTCTTTAAGTGATGAAAACTGGGATAATGAACTCTGCCTAAGGAAAACGCTGAAGGAGAGTTAATGAGGTTATCTGGCTTTACTCGGGATTATTAGGCACAGCTGGCCGCGGGCACAGGGCGCGGGTGCTGGGCTGGTGTGCAGGTTCAGGTGTGAGCTGGGACCTACTGGCTAAATTAGTTGAGATGAAATTTCTGTCTCAGTGCTTCTGTGGAGTTTGTTTGTCCCTGAAGCTGCTCACCTGGGGTGACTCTGAGCCTGTGTGGGCAGCCCTAAAGGGCAAAGGGCTGGCAAAATCCACAAGAGGGTTTTTCTTCCATTATTCTGAAAGGCAAGTATCTTTTCTATCCTCAGCCTTTAAGAGATCAAACAGAAGCAAAACCAAAACACACATGCACAAAAGACTGTTCTGTACATGAAGCAGGAGCAGCTCTAGCGGTTAGGGAGGAGGGATTATCACCGAATCCCTCCGTTCTCTCTTTTTACCCCATCAGACCCTGCAATGCCTCCTTGGTGCTAGCCCGTGCCCCCCTGCAGAGTCCTGTGTGCCCCCACGGGCCATGCAGGGACTGTCCCCAGGAGGGAGGGCAGCAGCCCTGGCTAAGGCTCAGGGAAGTTCACAGCGCTTTTTCACCTGCTCGGTGACAGCACCTGTAGACGTCATGTTGCTTTCAGACCCCACAAGCTTGAGATCACATTTAAAAATGAGAGAAAAACGCAAACTCCCAGAGTCGTTGGCTCCTAGTTTTCAGAAGTCATGATTCAAGTCAGCGAAAGCGATGAGATTTGCATGAGTCAGAAATTATTTTGAACTTGTCCCTTGTTTCTTAGTTTAAAGTTTTGCCTCCCCTACTGCCACTACCCCTCCCTTCGTTTTCTGACTTCCAGGACTGTAAACCACGTTTGATTCCAGTATAATTGCAAATTTATAATTGCAACAGAGGATCTAGACAGCCACACAGAGCTGGGGTTTTTTTTCTGAGATATAAGCTGAAGTTCTCATATAATCAAATAATTTGAGGAGGCCGGGCTTTAAGAAAAAGCACCAAATAGTGTGAGCTGCAATATTATCACAAAAGCTGGCAGTCACAGCATGTGCTAGGTTTTTTTGATCTCTCAAAGTATGTGCCAGGGGAAACACATGCCTGAAAGGTTCTATGAAGATACCACAGGATCTCACCCGTTTTACATCCCTGTTTGGCCACTACTATTGACCCCGCAGTTGTATTACAGTCCTACCTGTAGCTCTGTAAACCCCCATATTTCTCCACGGGTAGGTATGCCAAAAGCTCCATGGCAGATGAGATTTACATGTAAAAACCAGTCTGTCTGAGCTACTTAGTACTGCTTGAAACATAGCTTATGGCATGATTCAGAATTTGATCCAAATTCTAAAAACAGCTTTTCCTTATTATTTACTAAGTGATATCATAGTGCTGGATCCTAAGCAGGCACATAAAACCCTGTCTTTGCTATGTAAAGACTTATGCCGGATTAACCGCTAGATAGTAATTCTCCAACCTTGCCCTTAGGAAGCCTCCCAAATCTAGTTACACATTTTTTCTAACTCTCTTTACATCGATAATGTGAAATTTATATGCACAACAAATATATTTTTCCACATTGATTTTTGCAAGTTCAGATTCCGCAGGATCTGAGAGGAGGAAATGCTGCATCCCTCGGTGCCTGTTCTCTGTTTTCTGCTTCATGTTAAAAGCAATGCTTTTTTTTTTTTTTTTTTACCCAGATATTTATTCACCTAATTGGATTCAAGAAGTGGAGCCTCGCACAGGTTGTGAGGAATTGGAAGTGCTGATCTGATGAAATGCTCACTGTGCACTTTGGAAAGTTTTATCTTACGCTAGTTTGTAGTAATAAAACCAGCTCTGAATAGATCTGTTCATAATGAGCAGATCAGATCAGTTATCCCGTAACTTACAGAAAATTACTTATTACATAGAAGTAAATCAATGAGCATTTGAACATCCTGACTACCAGGGCACATTTTCTCTTATAGTAGTCACCACAAAAATTGTTCAGTGTTCTTGAGGGGGCATGGAGAGTGAGCGTGTGTATGTAAACAGGAAGAAAGTGTTGAAGAAAGAAAGCCCCAAAATCCAGGTCTTAAAAGTAGCCTGCGGCAGAGACAAGATGAACACAGAACTCGTTGGTCTAAGCAACACAGGACACCATGTACTGCTGCAGACTCTTGGGGGGTCTGGACTCATTCCCGTCTTACCCATATTATCTCTAATCAGGGCAGCAGCAGACCAAATGCATGTAAATGTATGTAAATCTGGAGGACCTCTGAAATGATAGAGTAAGCCCAAGTTCATGTTCACATAACTCAAGTTGGAACCTGGTAAAACTGTCTCCTTGCAAAAATATGTTAGTTGAACTAATAAGCACGCACTGGTCATAGGTACATTTCAAACAATATCGGGCTACATATTAGCTTTCTTAGAACAATCGGCAAATTTAAGAGTTTAAAATATCCTGAAATCTTTCTATTTTATAATGGGCTGCTGCATACATTCTTTGCCATGCTCTACTAGCAAGAAAGTTAATAAGAGGTCTGACTTTCAAGTAATTACATAACATTTGATTTATTTAAGATCAAAATTGAAAAAGCAAGTAAACAAAAAGTAATTTTCCTTCAATTTGATTTCCCTCTACTCTGACTTGTATCTCTGGAGTTATCCATGTATCCATAAGCCCATGTATAGATATTCTTAAGGGACATTCAGCAACAGCAGCTGCATTTTCAGTTCATACTTTACCTTAATAGAAATTGCCCTTTGCATGTAAACAAATCTTAAGAAGTACGGAAGTAGAACTAGGTAATATTACTGTATTAATTGCCTTACCCCTCAGCTCATAAATCCATTTGGCCTGAAGGAAAAGTAGCTCATTTCTACTATGATTCATATAGCGTTTCCTTACTTACTGTTTTTAATTATCTGAAGTTAAACACAAACCCTCAAAGATCAACCTGAAGACATAGATAGTCTCCAGGAAAAAGCAGCTAAATTTTTGGTTGACCATTTTATCAGGTCTGCACAGATTCACTGCCCCTTTGGGGCAGGTACAGTACCTGGTGGTACTTTGGTACCCACGCCAAGGCTTCTTCCAAGTTTGGCATGTCCTCTTCTCTTCTTGGGATTCCCAGACCTCAGTCCTAGCATTCTTCATGTTTCCTCCAGCAGACGCCATCTCTGACTCAGCCTGGGGTGATGGACTTGCGTCGCTTCTCTCTAGATAGCAAGAACAGTTGGCAGGACTTAGGTCTACATGCTAGGAGCTTTGGAGTAGGTCCATTTCTCCCTGTGGTACGTTGACCCTGGCTGGACCCCAGGTGCCCACCAAAGCCGCTCTATTACTCCCCTCTTCAGCTGGACAGGGCAGAGAAAATATAATGAAAGGCTCGTGGATCGAGATAAGGACAGGGAGAGATCATTCACCAATTACCATCATGGGCAAAACAGATTTGACTTGGGGAAAATTAATTTAATTTATTACCAATCAAATCAGAGTAGGATAATGAGAAATAAAACCAAATCTTAAAAACACCTTCCTCCCACCCCTCCCTCTTTCCCAGGCATAACTTTACTCAGGATTTTCTCTACCTCCTCCCCCACAGCAGTGCAGGGGGACGGGGAATGGGGGTTGCGGTCAGTTCATCACACGTTGTCTCTGCCGCTCCTTCCTCCTCAGGGGGAGGACTCCTCACACTCTTCCCCTGCTCCAGCGTGGGGTTCCTCCCACGGGAGACAGTCCTCCATGAACTTCTCCAGTGTGAGTCCTTCCCACGGGCTGCAGTTCTTCACGAACTGCTCCAGCGTGGGTCCCTTCCATGGGGTGCAGTCCTTCAGGAACAGACTGCTCCAGCGTGGGTCCCCCACGGGGTCACAAGTCCTGCCAGCAAACCTGCTCCAGCGTGGGCTCCTCTCTCCATGGGTCCACAGGTCCTGCCAGGAGCCTGCTCCAGCGTGGGCTTCCCACGGGGTCACAGCCTCCTTTGGGCACCCACCTGCTCTGATGTGGGGTCCTGCACAGGCTGCAGGTGGATATCTGCTCCACTGTTAACCCCCATGGGCTGCAGGGGCACAGCCTGCCTCACCATGGTGTTCACCACGGCTGCAGGGAAACCTCTGTTCCGGCGCCTGGAGCACCTCCTCCCCCTTCTTCTTCACTGACCTTGGTGTCTGCAGAGTTGTTTCCCTCACATATCCTCACTCCTCTCTCCCGCTGCAATTTTGCTCAGGTTTTTTTTCTCCTTCTTAAATGTGCTATCACAGAGGTGCTACCACTGTCACTGGTGGCTCAGCCTTGGCCAGCGGCAGGTCCATCTTGGAGGCAGCTGGCACTGGCTCTATCAGACATAGGGGAAGCTTCTAGCAGCTTCTCACAGAAGCCACCCCTGTAGCCGACCCGCTACCGAGACTTGCCACGCAAACCCAAGACACTCCTGAGGGACCAGGGAAGAACATTCAAAACCAGCATGATTTGAGGAGTCAGATACTTGTTCCTCCTGAAGGTCATAGCAGAACAATTCAGGTGTTTTACCATGAATCCAGAAGTGGAAGTCTGAGCCTGACTCTGAACGTGAACCCAGCAGTGCTCTAGGCAACACATCTATGGATGATTTTCATCAGTCTAGGGAATCAAAAGGATCTGAATCTAATGCTGGTCATAATGCTTACTTTCCTTGACTATGTTTGTGTCATAAACTTCCTAGCTTGAGAAAGGATTGGAGGAAATAGAATATTCAGATGCTTTTCCAGGCTGTACAAATCTCTTAAACGAGAAACCTTGGCTGGCATGCCTGCTAAAACTTTGCTGGCTTCAACACTGTCCAGGACAGCGGAGGATCTGACTGTATCAGAGTTCAGACTGGCACAGAAAATGTCCCATCATTATTCTAAGAGAAAGATTTACTCACTTTCTGACATTTCATCATTATTCATTCACACCCATCAGTGCAGACATGTATGCAAAAAAGTTAAAATTTTGCTTGCCAGTAATACATAATTCATAGGCACATAGTGGCTCAGATTCTTCTCTTATTTATAAATATGTTGATTATAGTGAAGTTACTCCAGGTTTGAAGTGGTGTAAAAGGAAGAGAGGCCCAATACATATAAACTTATATATTATTTATTAGCACATCATCAGGAGTTATTGCTTTAGCTTGCTTCATGTCAATAAGAATACAATGTTACAACTTGGAAAAGTAATTGTCTTTTTGCTTTCATTTCCTTTGACGGGAAAAGCAAAATTATTTTAGTGCCATTTCACATGACTAACACTTTCAGGAACACAAAGCAACGTAATAATCATTTGGGATGAGGCGGTAATGCAGAAGAGAAAACATACATTCTGCAGATAAATGTGATACATAGATTATATACATAGAGAATAAGAAAAAAAAGAAAAATGAAAAAAGCTAATAATAATGTTTCTGCGTAATGCTCTCCCAAATTAAATTGCTCTGATCTGGTGTCTCTCATGAATCATTGTATCAGAAACTGCCACAGATAAAACAAGATTCCTTTGCTATCCTCACTGTGGATTAAAACAGTAACTTGGCCTTTTATTCCTGAGCTTTACCATCAGCATTTGTCAAAGAGAAATGAAGATTTAAACATGAGAAGATATCCCTGTGATTTTCAAAATAGTATTTAAATTTTGCCTTGGACAAATTCAATATAGAATATTGAAAATATGTCCCACGGAAGCAGTGTTTCTGATCCATTTCATCTGAAATAAAATAATTTGCTTTATTTAACATGATAACAGTTAGAAATTGAAATGATGACTGTTATCTAATTATATGTTGAAAATTGGACTCTGAAATTCTTTTCTCCGAGTTAGGCTACACTATGTGTCTTGCATATACGTACTCTGCAGAGAGTATGTATTGAGTTTACTGGAACATGTCCTGCATCCTGCTATTTCTAGTGTTGCCTAGTCTCAGAAATTCACCCTGAGTGACATTTTGTGGCATTAAGACAATCTAGACATATAAAGCAAAACTGTTAAAACCACAGCATAGAATAACTTTCACCAAATAGTTCAGTGTTGACTTTTTATCTTCGTAAAGCATAAAGACATTGAAACACCCATAAATATTCTTGACTGAACTACTTAATCTTATTACCAGGAAGGGAATTTGTTGCCTTTTTTTTAAGAAAAAAGAGTTCAGTACTTTCCTTTGGCTTCAAATTGTGAAACGCATTACTGAAATTGTACATTTTCAACAAATATTAATACAAGCTCAATGAATTTACACTGCCTTGACTTAGTTTGTATTTATGGTCCTGGAGCACAGCTTGCAGTTTGCGGGCTTGATGCTGAAAGTGCTGAAAAGTCTCTGTTCTAAAGGTGTTTGTGTTGGGCTCTGTGTTCCTGATGGGGTGTTTGGAAGCTTCCCCATTACCTCAGGGGTCATGCAACAAAGCTTTCACCTCTGGTTTTGGTCCAGAGTCACAAAACTTTGTCAAAGAGAACTCCGGTATGGAATAAATCTTTGTTTCTTTTCAGCGATAAGTGATAAGGCAGGCATGCAACAGGCAGAGTTGGATGCTGCACTGATAGGCAAATATTCATCTCTCTTCAATTACACTACAAGTGTTAATTAAACAGCAAATATAAATTATGATAGAAAAACTTGTGGTATTGAGTTGACTGTAGAAACATATTGAATGACATGTTTTTCAATTGCCATGGAATTAGGTTGCCAGTTTACAGCTGTCATTTTTCTCAAACAGATCTGATGAAAGGGACAGAAAACTGTTTCAGCATACCTCACATCAGCACAGAAGGCAGAGTCAGAGATTGATCCCACACAGTGAAAATAATCAAAGAGATAGAAAAGCCACAGTAATTTAAAATTATGGAATGTGAAAGTTTCTGGCTGTTCTTCCAGTAAAGGCAAGAGGCTGAACGGGTAAGATGAACTGTTAGAAGGAAAAAATATCAATTTTTTTTTCACTGGGTGGCAACTAGCATAGAGCGCTGAACAACCTAACTGGTATATATACTGAAATCCCTTTGGTTTACTGATATGTGTTAGGCTGCATGCAAATTGCTTTGTTTTGGGTGTCAGCCTATTAGTGAAAATGAGTGTAACCTGGTAACTGAGAAAAGACGAATACCTGCTAGATCACTTATGTGACCACTAAGCTGTTGTATTCTCAAAACAGATCCAGTCTAAAGATATCTTTCAGCTAAGCAGTTTGGAAACACACTAAAAAAAATTAACCAAAAGTTTCCACCATGCCCAACATCCCCAGTATTTATGCTGAAAATGCAGCCAGGCTCCTGGCTGGTTCTAGCTCGCGGTGTTTGGAAGCTGGGCAGAAAGAGACTTACCTGAGCTCAGCTCAGACAGCTCAGACGGCTCAGCTCAGATCTCTTTAGGCAGATCTAAAGTAGTCAGCTCTAATGGGAGTGCAGGAGATCACTGCACCACAGTTTTTATCCAGCTACAATACTGGTCTATGTCTCAAAAGAACTATGTGATATCTTTGATAATACTACATAATTCTCCATGATGTCGTGAAAGAAATGTTGACTGACCAGCTTCTATTTGATGAATGTCAACTTCTGTCAAGCTTTTGCCTTTTTTTTCCTCTGAGAGGAGAGGAAACAGCAATTCAGGCTGATAGTGCTGCCCTCAGTCAAATGCCCTCTCCTGCTTGAGCGTGGCTTAGCTGAGCTGCTGCTGTCATGTCCCTGTGGGGAAGGGGATGGGGCTGCAGGCATGATTCCTTATGAACACAAGGGAATCTAAGGAAATTCAAAACTGGTCTCTGTTCCCGCTAGCTGTGGAGCTCAGACTACTTTGAATTGTGGCATTTCATCATGGAAGCAAAATACATCATCTACTTTTCACTCCAAAGACAAAAGTGCTATATGACATCCATGGGTTTTTTTTTAATAAGAATGGAAGGGGTTTTGCCATTAGTTTGCTTTGATTCACCAACATGGAAGAAAAACAAGTGAAATACTTTGTTGTGCACTGGGATCCTTACCTACCAAAGGCACAAAAGTCTTCAATGAAGCTTCTTCTGGGTTTGCAAAGCAATAAATAAAAGGGGAAAAAATGCCATTCATAATTTATGTTTTGCTGTTGGCAACAGATGGGATGAGAGCATTGAGATGACTGTGTTATATTTAAAATTAGCATTAGTCTCAAATAAGGTGCTTATTTCTGTTAGTCAATGTGCTTACATTCATACCAAATATATAACCTGCTGTTGTCAATCAACACTCATTTTGATATACATTTATCTTATCTATAGTATATGATATTCCAACACATTTCTTATTAACCTTAATATGTTCTTAATCACACCATTCAATTGACAAATTCTGTTATAATCAAGACTCTTCCTTTTGAACCATTTGTTATTGGCATTTCTTAGTAACATGTTTACAGGAGTCGAAAATACCACATCCAGCACAGAGATGTGTTAAAGATTTCAGGGGTGGTTAATCAGATTTTTTTTGGTATAAATACATCTTAATGGACTCTCTGTACTTAAAAGTGCATGTTTGTGGCAGGTCACCTGCTTGTGGCCATAGTAGGCTTTTGCAGAAGTGGAATCCAGACAAGTGGCCTTTAATCTTGATGATTGCTAACACCAGTTTCAAGACTACTTTGCAAAGAAGAAGCTAAAACATGTAATGCGTAATGAGACGAGAATGTCCTTTATAAGCTCAAAGCCTGTCTGCATTCATAAAGTGGCATTTGCCTTCCCCTTGGCCCCTGAAGCTTCACAGTGTTATATCCCTTTATGACTCCACAGAATTTAGCTTTGATACTCAAAGTTTTCAACCCTTCCGGTCCCACTAATATTCTGTGTATCCTGATGACATGGGCGAGCTCACCTCCAGATATTATTTACTGAATAAAAATCCATGCACTTGCAATCAGGAGGTCCAGGGGAACCCCAAGCAATACTGGGAAATTTCCATTTAATAGTCCCCTTTAGACCATATCAGCAGATCATTGAAAAAATTACTTAGCAACAGCAACAGCAAGATGCTCAGTGAAAATCCCTGCAGCGCTTGTTTTTGTTTCATAGCGTCAATTTTTCTCTTTTATCCTCCCTGTTGCTGTGATCAACAGAGGGCAGTTGGGCTCCTTTCTATTTTCAGTTTTAATTAAAATTTCAAAACTGTTCTTGATTGAACTTTTGAACACACTGAAATGTGAAAGCGCCCCCGCTGTCGCTAAAATGGTCTGGAACATGGTTCCTGGGCATGAACATTTCAAAGAGAAGATGCTGGTTGCAAGTGGCTCCACCTCCGCTCTCTGCTCTGGCATGCTTGTTAAAGTCTCAGGAGAGCCCATTTTTTTTTCTTTTTTCGTAGGTAAAATCCAAATGGAGTGCTTTGATTTAACATTACTGATAAGAAAAAAAAAACCAACCAACCAACAATTTAGGTAAAAGCTATTGAACACAGCAAAAACAACAATCCCAAAAAGCTGTGGGAGCAGAGGGCTTCAAAGGGAGAAGGCTCAGCACAGCCTCAACAGTCTGGCTGGAAGGAGGGGTGTTTTGAGGATGCTATGAAACACATGTAATATAAATTCAAGCACCTTCCTGGCAGCTCTGCTTTATGTTGGAGATATGCAGAGAGAGTCCTTGGGAATTTGCCTTTTCTCCCAAGCTTAGCAGAGTATTTTTCTACAGGGAAGATTACGGGCCTCTAATTTAGTGCAGTTGGGGATATTACATGTGGCCTTCAGCATGCTGAGTTAGGTCTTTCTTAAGTTTATTCCTCATTAAGACAATGTGTGGGCATATATACATGATACTGCTTGTGAATACAAACATCTATATTTTTCAATATTATTGTGATATTGTTTCTGTGGACCAGTGTATAAATTCATTCATAAAATGCTATGGACATGAAAAAGAAATAAAGGAGCAATGACACAGGGCTATGACATCACCTCATGAGTGTTAGTCACAGCCCAAGAGGACCATCATGTTATGGTGCCAAGCAGAAAAAACATCACATCTTTGGGTGATTTCTGAAAATCCTAAAATTCCACTATGTACTAGTGTTTCTTATCTTAATGTATATGATTACAGAAGAGCAAACTGTTCAAATGTTTCTTGTTGATTTGGGGCCTAAGTGTGCATAAGAAATGCTACAACAAACTTTAGAAAGCTGAGATTCAAAATAGTGGGAAAAGATCATTAAGTTATCGTAGTAAAATGGACAGAAACTCGTTAAAAAGCAGAAACACAGTTGCAAAGATGGGAATTGATAAAATGGAGTGAATAGCATTTAACACATTTTCAAAAGCGCTCAACTCAGGAGATTAAGTCAAATCCCTGAAGATGTCTAATACCTACAGGTCCTATCTGGATAAAAGTATGATTTTAGCACATCTGAAGGGTGCCATTAAATTAAGAATTTTATATAAAACTAAGATTGTCATAGTAACAGAAAATAATTGGGTAGCAACAGTGAGGCAGTTATTACAACTGATGAAATAAAGCGATGAAGAGCTCTGCTTAAAAGGCTGGCTGGTAATGACCACAACCAGTTGGCAACGGAGGACCCCCGAGAGCAAGAAAGGACACCATGCTCCTCCCTCAGCTGTCCTCCTTAAGGAGCAGAAAACTGCCTTTCACTAGATTTTTTTTTTTTAATTAAATGAGACAAATTTTTGCAATTCATCACTTTTGTGATGTGACCTCCTCTGTGGTTACAGTGACAACGCATCATGAGACACATACCTCTACACCTTTGTATTTACACACTGCTAACAATAGAGGCACTTGAATGTCTTCTTACAGACAATGTGGCAGTGCTCAGAATGTAAAGAAATGAAGGCAGCTGGTACCTGAAGGAAAGCAAGGGAAGCGAAAGGCTTACCGAAGCCTAGCAAAAGCTCAGACAGTCCTGAAATAAAATAAGAGTGAGGTGATACATGCAAAGCTTACTAAGAGACTCCAAAAACTTCTCTTGATGGCAGGAATCTCACAGTCATTCCTAAATTGTTGGCTTTGGCGTGTTTCCAAAGGGCCCCAAGGAGGAAGCACTTCTATGACAGTGAATGTAATGAGTGTTTCCCTTTCAGCAACCAGGGGTACCCAGGGCTTGTTTTGTTTGGGGCTTTGGTTTTTGTTTTTTTCCCAAGTGATCCAGCAGCTTCAGAGCACCAGACACTCAAACGCCACCTGAGCGTGTGTTGCTGGGAAACAACACACCACAGCTTATTGCAGGCAGACTGTCAGGGACAGATCTGCAGAACAAAAAGTTGAACCTGAAGCACCAGCAATAAAGTGCAAAAATTCTCCACCTTGCCAAATGAATGCGCTGTCACAGAAATGCAATTGCTGTAGGATTGTTTTTTAAAGAAGTGTTCTGTGATAGGTGCATCATACAAATCAATTACCCAGGAAGCAACAAAACTATGCTTTTATGGCGCATGTAGCTGTACAACTCAAAATGAGAATATTTACAGTCATTCTATAAGCAAGAAGAAAATAATGCTCAAGAGCTAGTAAAAAGATTAAAGGAATGAGGTGCAGAGGACATGAATATCAATTTCAAACTTACTATTTTGGGTTCATTAAACTAATAGTGCGTGCACAGAGCTGTTAGCTGTTTTGTTAAAAAAGTTATACTTTATTGTGAGGAGATTCTCCTGATGGCATCTTATTTAAATAGGCATACCTGTTCTGAGTGACCTTATTCAGGTTATCACTCTCATGAACTTAATAGTGAAAGCCGTTCTTTTATTCTCATCTTGTTCTACACAGCTTGCTTTGTAAAATGTGCTTTCCCCACTTTTATCGCCCTAAAGGCCTCACTCAGTGTCCTCAGATGGAGCACTAGCTGTTATGCTCAGAGGTCTGTTTTCTTCTAAGTTTATTCAAATGGAAAATTCTGGATCCTCGTGCCTTCCACCAAGTATTTGAATCAGTAACTAAAAGACAGACTTTAAAAAATAAATGGCCAACCCATTACTGGGACTCCAAGGAAAGCTTGTGAGGGAGATAGATAGTTGCATCTACCCCATGGTCTACACGGGTTATAATTTAGTTCAGCCCTGTGCAAGCATATCTTTTTGTTGAGTACAGGGCTGGAGAAGACTACCTGCAGCTTACTCCCTGTGACTGCCATTTCCGTGACATAAACACATCATCTAGAAGGGTCCATAAAACATTCAGTCAGCTCGACTTTGAACAGCCCAAGTTACAAATATTTCCTAATGGGTCTAAGCTACGTGCCTTTATTTGCATGTATATATTGAATCACTCCTAGCCTGAATGTTTGCTCTGATGTTTCAATAAGTGTGTCAAAAGTTCAAAAATATTGTAAAGTAACAAAAAAGAAGAGAAGTTTTCTTTGCATAAAGAGCTGCCTGGCTTCCCAGTTATCAAATATTGCAAAGAAATTCAGAAAAAAATCCTTCAGATTAAGGATGCAGCAATTACTCAGAGAAGTTTCAAATCGACATGTTTGATTTGCAGTCTCTGCGTTCTAATAGGAAGACCTATGACACCCTTAATTCAAGAATTTCTTTGAGAACAGAGATTAATGAACAGAATTGCCAATCCTAACCCAGAAATATAAACCTAAGCTGTTAATTTAAATTTAACCAGTGTCAAAAAAAAATATCTAAAGAGCCAAATGTGGTTGAATTTTACAGTGCTTACCACAGCTCTGCCTTTGCTGCTGTGAAGGTGCAGTAAGTCTTACGTTCACATTCAGTGCTGATGGCAGTCTGGAATGAGACCAGAGACACCTGCCCCCGAATGGCTCCTGTTCAATGACAGAGCTGACATGATTTAAAGCCATCGATATTTCACCATATCTTCTTTCAGGAAAAAGTAAATCCAAAAGCCTGTCCTGTTTCCTCTGATTTGCCACTTATGACAACTTAGACTCCCACAATAGCAGCTACTGCTATTGTGTTTTATACTAGTTAATAATTTAAATAAATTTTAAAATATTTTAATAAACATGTTAATTGGGCTGGTTTCTGTCCTGCAGTTCTACAGCTGGTTCAGATTTCAATATAGTTCACAATTAGAGAGCAGATCTCTCTGCTTGCACTGAGTGCTTTGGTCACATGTGGGTTTTTTTTCCTAATGAGCTGTCAACAAGCTGTCAAATGCTGATACAAATTAGAGAGGGTAGACAGTGAAGGGTTGGTATATAGCACTAGAATCAGCCCTGTAAAATGGACTCTTTCTCACAGCTCACACACATGTGACTTTATCTTCCTTGGGGAGTTCTGCTGCAGTCACCCCTGTCAGTCCTCCAGGTAGGACCTATTCACATGATTAGGGTTTCCAGGGATTTGGCCTAGTATGAAGTCAAAAATCCCTTGCTTTTCTGTGTGCCCATCTTCCATGTCTGTAACATTTTAATATTTCTTTGTTTGTATTTTTACTGAGAGTATTTGTGCTTCTGATAGAGGAGGGAGGGGACGATAACGTGGTAGTGGCTACTTCTCAGCAGCATTCGCATGGTGATCCATTAAGGCTCCTGCTTTAAAAAGTGTTCTTCACAACAGATAAACTGGTGTTAAGTAGCAACATTAATATTTACCAGCAGAAGATTAGATCTAGTGTCAAAAACTACACTAGACTTTTCTGAGCAGTGTCTGAGCCCCCTTGTGCTAGCCACCCAGGCTCCACTGTGCATGTCAAGCCTTATTAGAGACCTGATACTCATAACTAGATCAACAGTCAGCAAGCAAACGGAGCAGATTGGCCTGGGTCCTCATGGACTACTGACTTAATACAGAAGAATATTAATTTCTGTGAATGCTAAAGACAATGACATCTGTCATCTGCCTTTCCTCCAGGGCTACAACAGCCCAGAGGCTGAGAAATTCAGTGTTTATGTGACATGACCCACTGTCAACACTTTACAACCTTGTTCTTGCCCCACACTCAAGTTTTGGAGCAAATGGTTTCCTGCTTCTGGCACTGAGAGCAGAAAGTACATCTTCCCATCTATTTATGCTGACTCAAGCACCTAGTCTGAACCCTCTTTTTTTTGGGGGGGGGTGGGGGGGGGGAGAAAAACAGCCTGTGGGACAGAGCCTACCTGTGGTACAAAGTAATTGGGTATTACTGGGAGGCCTGTTCCAAAGTATTTTGGTAAATATTTGCTTGAGAGTAACATAAAGTTACAACGCTGTACAACTGCCCTCCTTTTCCACTACCACATAGATATATGTTTATATTTTTTCACTTTCATAAGCTGTAATCCTAGAAAAATCAACTGTGTTATCACATTTCATTTAGGTTTCTAATGAGCAGCTCTGACCTTTATGACAAGCCCCCTCCCCACCCCCAAACTCCATGTTAATAAAGAGCCGATGTGAATTTGAAAAAGGATCCAATTCCCCAAAGGTTGTTAAATAGCATGTTCTAGCACTCACTGACTGATCTCCACAGAATAATTAATTCACAGGTGAGAAATGTGTCTGCAGTTCATTTTTAGTGGGCTGCAAAAAAAAAATGTACTACAACTAACCTTCAAGACATCCAGTTTTGCAGAAGGATTCACAGTAGGAAAAACTTTGTTCTAACTAACTAACAATATTCCCAGTATGAGATCAGGCATTTTAATCGGTGTCTGATTTCAAATTGTTTTGTCACACTCTACTGATGACGCATTACAAATGTGCAGGACTGATCTACTGGGCTGAAACAATGCCAGTCCTTTGCAATCAGCAGAGGATCTAATAACATAGAACAAGGTACATAGGTTTAATGACTTGCTACTATACAGTCTGAAGAAAGATACATTCATGTACATGCAGTAGATTCACATACTGATATTGTGCTGATACGGTAGCAACTGCAGGATGGGAGTTTCATTTTACAGAAGCTTCTTCTACTTCTAAAAGATGAGCTCTCAGTGAAACAAATGTGTCACCAGAAGCTGAAGTTGGTGCTTTATTCACAAGTGACAGAACAATAAGCGTGCCATGCAGACTATGCCCAATGAGTGTTTGAAAGCATCTCTCTCTGTCTTACACGCTACGGCAAAAGCGACACATTAGTGCAGGTTATGTTTATGACACATGTGATAAAATCCTCTATCACTTCCATGTTCTGAAGTGCTATTATATTAAATCTTGATGTGCTCTACAGTTGAATTACTTTAGAAACTTCTTGCTTATAGCTATTTTTAACCTCATCTTGGCACAATAGAAAATGAAGTAATGCAACATATTCTTTCTCGTATAGGATGAACATTTCCCATTGTATGCATTCACTGTGTACAGTAAGTCCAAAAGAAATAGCTCATAAGCCTTCTGAAAGATTGGAGAGCAATGTGAAGGAACTGAATTCTGGATAATGCAATATTTTAAAAAAAAAATTATCAAGTTTGAAGCAGCATCATGTGACCACAGAATAGTAACGGCATAATTTTTATCTCAAAAAAAAAGCCAAACCCCCAAAAGATCTGAGACACTGTGAGTCTGCTACTCTGACTTCAGCATCATATAGGGCTTTAAAACACATTTTGAAACAAAGAATTATGGATGAAATGGAGGTAAAATGGAACGAAAAGGCTAACAAAGATAAATTGTAATTGTAAATTAATCCTAAATCTTTAATTTATGAAAAACCTCACTTTCTAGACATAGTATATCTTATTTGTCTGAACTTCAGTAAAACAGGTGATGTGATATTTTGTGAAAAATTATTAGTGAAGACATAAGTTGTGTAAGAAGAGGGCTCAAGGGGAAGAGACAACAGGTAGCATGGAGATAGGATGTAACAGAACTATAGGAGCTCCTCTTATATCCATTACTGCCCTTCACACAAACAGGGGAATGTGCTCATATAATTTGTGAGGACCACACTCGGAAATTGCTTGCAAAAAAAAGGAAAACTAGCATATCATACGAAAAGCTTTGAGTGGCTTTGAAGACTGGAATAAAGGCAATCCAACTGTAAAAAGAGCAAGGTGAAGCACTGGAGATCTGCTGAGAGCTGCTAAGAGCTGCAGGCTCCTCCATAGAAGCAAACTGGACCACAGAGGATGTGCTTGTGTTCCAGCTGCCCACAGCACGATGAGGAAATGGCTGTGTGAAGCTGCCATGAGAAAGGAAAACAGCATCTTACATGGAAGATTTCTAGCAAAGAAAGGCAGTATCATCATCATTCTTTAGGGCATCTGCCAGACATAGTCTGGAATACTGCTTGCATCCTGGCTTACCCCATTCAAGAAAGGGGAACTTGCAATGTAAAAGGAGCAGATGAGAAAACGTGTCCAGGGAAACAGTGAGTGTATTTTATGAGAGATTTGAAAAACTGGGTTTCATTCTAGCAAAATGAAAGCTGAGAGAGAATGTGATTGCTTTCTATAAATTCATGGGGAGGGTAAACACTAGGGAAGAGCTGTTTAAACTAAAAGACAATGTTGGCACGAGAACAAATGGGAATGAGCTGGCCGTGAATAAATTTAAGATGGAAATTAGAAGGTTCATAGCCACGAGAACACTGAAGTTCTCAAACAACCTCCCAGTCTGGCTAGGAGAAATACTAACTTGTTTTAAGATGGTGTTTGACACATTTATGAAAATATCTATGCAGTATGGCGGGGAAACTTCAGTCACCCAAGAAATCTCTTATATCCCACGTTTCTATGTCCCTAGGGGCCTGCGATTGAAAAAGGAGGGTTCTTTTTCTTCCAGCTTTTACCATGGCCTCTAAAATACTGGTTTAAATAACAGTAGGGTAAAAGTTACTGACCTTCACAGAGCATGGCATGGAGTTGAGAAGCCCAAGACATATATCCACAGGGCTTGCAAGAAGATGCCATTGGTTTCAGTTGTGCACGCAGGTGTTGCTGGTAGAGCCCTCCCTTTGCACCCAGGCGAGGAGCACACCATTGCTGCATTTCCTGTTTCTTCCTACGCTAGCAGGAATATGTTATCATACCGAGGAGTGGGGCTGCTCTGAGCTCAGGGGCTGAAATTGTGGCAGGTCTTTAGCAGCCTTTTCTCTTTGTAACTCTTCCCTCCATTTAGGGAAAGGCATAACGGTTGTGCTGGAGGCCAGAAACATAGGAAGAAATATTGGCATAGCAAGCAAAAAGCCCCCCCACTACTACCAGTTCATCTTGTAGGTGGAAGTGCTCTTCTGAGACTGTGCCACTGACTAGTCAGGGTTCTCACTAATTAACTGAGGATAAATCAAGTCAATATTAGTATTCAGAATTACTTTTACCCTTGGAAATGGTTACTTCCAAAACAGGGGACTACTACAACAGCTTCTGAGATGTAAATTGAACAATTAATATACTAAATAAGCTATTAAGTAAAAAAGAGATTAATGGAATTGCAGAGTACTATTTTCTGGAAATCTCTTCGGGTTGTTGCTGAATCTTTAGAACACACAGCAAGGAAACGTGACCTGCTGAAAGTGTCAGTGCAGTTGCACATGTTATTTTAGATTTACCAGGAATATGTGTTTATGCAAAAATGATTTTACACTGTAGACTTGGAAAACAGAAGGAGCAACCCTTGCAGCAACCTCATTCTTAGCTAACAGTTTGTGTACCTTTACTGCATGGAAAGCAATACAACATTTTAATTAAATTTCTTAAGGTCAGTGAAATGCCATTGTTTTGACAATCAGCTGTGATCACATAAACCTCAGGGTCCAGATGGCTGGCTGTTTAATGGCAACACTGCATTGACAAATTCACCAATTAGATAGACATTAATATTACATCCTTTCAGATTCTGAGCACAGCCTGACCTCGCCGAAGTGGGCTGGTGTCTTGCTTAATCCCTTGTGCATGCTTGCAGAATGTTATCATGCTGTTGTAGTGGGTTCATCCATCAAAACCGCCCCGGCTTCTCAGCATGCTGAACATTATTGAGTTTGTAAAAACAGATGTCATAACACACTGCTGGCAGAACTGTGCTCTCTCGAGGGACAGCAGAGGAAACCACCCCCTCCACACGCACGCACGCACAGACACATGCACACACACAGTGGGGGCACTGGAGTATTGTGTGAATCCTCCCCTTGCTACTCTGGACTTGACAGGGAGGGGAAGACCCCTGATTTGTAAGTGTTCAGAGTCCTGTGGGGAATCACAGTAGTTAGGGGAATGCAGAACATCTTGGAGCAGATAACTGCCCTCCTTGCCCATGGCAGTGTATTCCTTACATCAAATTTGCTCTTATTACTTTAAAGGCTCAAGAAATACCACGTTGAGAATACAGAATTACAACCTGCATTAAACAGCAGTGGTGTTATCTTGCATGGAGCAATTCCTTTGCATGACAATCAGTTCCTGGGGACAAAACGTCACTTTCCCATTTCACCTGCTCAGAGGCCAGATGTGCCTCTAGAAACATCAGGATCCCAAGATCTGAGGGTTTAATTGAAACGGAGAAAGGGGCAATGAGACCTGCTGATGCTCACTTGTTTCAAATTCCCTCTCCCCCTCCCATTTTTTATTCAAGAGAAAAAAGTCTGTTGTTTTAAATAGTTTTCATTATTCTCCATCCTCTTTCCCTGGGCAGTACTGGCAACAGTAATATACACTTAGAGCAACACTTACAGCTTTTTCTTGTACCAGAGCAACCTCAAGCAAGAAACAACAGTTACCCTAAGGCGGCTTTCCACGAGGCCAGCTCTCATTCCTCTGCTTCTCCTGTGGAACAACCCTTTCCAGCTTCCCACCTGAAATACATGTCCTGGGTACAAGAAATATTCTCCATATTGACAATAAGAAAGTGTTACAAAGTGTGTACTACTACCTCCTCGGTTACACGATGGTTACTCTTTGAGAATGCGCTAGTCTGTCCTATCTTTCGCACTTAAAATGAGGGATGCCACTGGATTTGGTAGTCTCTCAGAACTAAGTTTTTCGTTTCTCAGAACATGACATTAAGAGGCCCAGCATTTGCATTTTTTAATAACTTTGAATTGTCAGGAAAGCATTCTCTCAGAAGTGCTAGGCTTAATGATCACCAAAAATGCTTGGTCTATTAAATGACCAGGGCATCAGGAAAAAGAATAATCCGTTGATACTGTAAACACTGCAAACCAACATCCCTCATTTGTGATGAAAATGTGCACCCCAAGGATATACATTCCATCAGAATAACAATTCTCTGAGCAGTGTTTAGCTAGCAGATATATTTTCAGCCTTTTCTGTTCTTCTTATTCACCCAAGACTGTCCTGAACTGCTTTCTGTCTGCAATGGTCAAAATTACTTTCTGGTAGATTGCTTGATTTCAATGGCAGTGGGAAGAAAGACATTTTTCATTGAAAAAAATGAAAGGCATTGTCAGAAAAGACTCCTCAACCATTATTTTGAAGCAGTCACTTTGTATTCTATCAGTAACCCAAAGGCAAATACAGATATTAAATATCTCTTTCACAGCAGTGGAATTTTCCTTACAGAGGAGTAGAACTTTGCTAATCTAAAGGTGAATTTAAATTCTAGAGTAAATGTGAATTTAGATTAGTACTTATACATCTTTGGTAAATATACACTTAAGTATCCATGCTTTTTTATTTAAAAAAAGAGAGACAATCAACTCATGAAATAAGTTGTTTTGCTGATAAATGTGCAGTCCAATTATCTGCAGTAGTAATTGGCCACTTTCTTGCTAGTCCCAAAAATATTTGCAAATCTTGAAAAGCTTGTAATTATTTCTCTGATAATTTGTACTAGGAGTGTGCTCTTCACTTTGCTTATTGTGATTTAAATGCACACTCAGAGGCTATGAGGAGCAAATGGGCTGAGTGAACAATCTGAGAACAACTTCAATTTGCAGAAAGTATTCAGCAATGACTTTCACAAAGCACTGACTCATAGCTGGATTTAAAAAAACAAAAAAGGTGTTTAATTCCCCTCAAAATTAATGAGATTTGTGCGATGGTTTTTTAGAAAGTCTTTTATAGTCCTTTTTTTTCCCTGGTGTCACAGAAGACGCCTGATACACTTAAACATGTTTTATGGTATAACTTTAATTTTGAAAAGCCTGAAAGTAGCACAATGTCTCCACGAGGTAAGGCTAAGTACGAGCTTGTGTCTTGGAGTAGAAGTAGTGGAATGAGCTCTGTATATATTACAGCAGGAAAGAGTTATTTAACATGAAAGCATTGTTTAATGATAGATAAGAATAGGTACTATAATAGTCTTGTATTTCAAGAAGAATTCAAAACAATAAAGTTAGTCCTTGGAATTTTTAATATGTATAGAAAATTCCAAGGGAATTATGAACAATCTATAACTCTGTTGCTCTAATTTTTAAAGCTTTTGAGATAATTATATAATTTTATTATATTTCACTTTATTTCTTGCACGTAGCAGGCTTAATCCTGGGTGGGGTCATAACGTACATAAAGAGAAAGACTTACAGTAAAGGAGATGCAATTTTAATTTTCAATTACTCATGAGTTCAAGCTTCCAATGACTTTGCAGCCAAAAAGGTATGCAAAAATCTTGGTTTATTCTGCAAACAGAGAGAACAAAATTCACGCTGTTTTAGATGCACACACAAGTTCTGGGTTTTTTTTTTTAAAAAAAAAAAAAGTTGGCCTCTTAAGTATGATCCCTAACATTCAGCTGCTGCTATAGCCAATAGCAAGATGTCTGGGTGCCTGGCTGAACTCTTTGGTGATGGAGTCAGTGGTGAACTTGGATGTACAGGCAGTTTTCCACCATGCCCTGGCAGTCTAATAGAAGTTATTACTCTACCCTTAGTCATGTCTTATTGACCTCCTAGGCAATGAATCATGATGCCATCTAAAACCAGTATTTCTTGAGACTCTCTTTGGGCCGAGTTGTGAGGAATCAGTCACAACTTTGTCCATCCATTAATCACAGCAGCAAGACGTATGGTCTCAGCTCTACCTTTCCTGGTTTGCAAGTCGAGCTTCAAACACCAGTTTCCACAAACTATGGGCATGGATTGCAGCAATGCCATGACTAAACAGGCTTAAAAGGCTCACTCCAAGGCCATGAGGCTCTCAGATACACTCTTGCCTTTCCAAACTACCAAGTCATGACTTACACTGCCATCAAGGAGGAAGATACCATAGATGTTTTCTTTTAGTTTTTAAGATGAAGAATGCAAATACCCCAGTCATACACCCCCAAATCATGTCTTATCACATTAGAAATACCCCTATTTGTAAAGAAGCGGCCAATGGAATTTTTTATGTGAGCGAGTGGCATAAAACCAGAAATACCTTCTCTATGTAGGATAGCTCAGCATAAGAAAAAAAGACAGACCTACCTCATTTCAGATCTGACTCTGCTCTTCTCTTCTGCCAGTGTCCTAGAGCTGCAGCTCCTCTGTAGGAAAGAGGAGGAGGGAAGAAAGAAGCAGGTAGCAGGTTCAGAACAAAAAAGGAGATATTTGTTCACTCACTGGGCAGTGAAACCATTAAACTGATTGTTACAAAGATGTCGTGGAGACAGTCTGAAAGCAGTTAGTCAAATTAATGGAAGAAAAATGCATCAGTGACTATAAAAACACAAGTTCAAACCCTTGTTCACTAAAACACAGATTAGTGGAAAATGAAAAAATACCCTGGGGAAAATGTCAGTATGCGCTTGTCTTGGTCTCATATTCTTCAGAAGGCACGTGCTGCATGTTATGGGGAGAGGATAAAGGCTGGAAGGAGCTCTGGTCTGACCCCATGTGGTCTCTCTCACATTCTTAAGGGGACTGTCACACAGTTCATGAAGGAAATGTAGACTTTGGGGGTACATACAAGAGGGACAGGACAAGAAGAAATCAGTTCACTTCGCTCTCACTCTGAGTAATTCACCCATTTCAGATGTCTCGTATCTCAAATCCTGTCCATACAAAAGCTCAGATTATGTCACTGAATCCATCCTCTCATGCTGTTTCTGGTTCTCTGTTTTGACCATGAAGTGAGTTACAGACTAGAAAAAAGATTTTTATCTGTTAAGGAGGTGAAACCTTGAAACAGGCTCCCTGCAGAAGATGCCAAACCTCCTGCCCTGGGAATTTTTAAACCAGGTCAGAAAAATTTCTTACAGGGAGGAACAGAGCACATTTTGTCCTGGAACAGAGGGACTGAGTAGCTTCCTTCATTTCACTGCACTTGCTTTGCCCCAGAGCCCCTGTTTCTTTTTAGGTCCACTATTTTTTAGGATAATGCTGCCCCCTCTATTTTTTTTCTACTCAGCCCTATGTCTTCACACTTGGTAAGGCTGGGGGAGGCTGAAGACACTAATGTAATTCATAGCCTCTACCCTGCCTCATTTTATACATAGTTTAAGGGGGATGCAGTTCACTCTAAGTTATTCTTAGACTTCAACACATTATTGTCCCTTTATTTGATATACAAGTACGTAAAAGAAGACAATTAATTTAGCTAGATCCAGTTATAACTCCTTGGAGTTTCAGAGATTAATTTTGCCAAGGATAAGTAAAGATGCATCACATTACACTCTGCTCCATTCAGCTTACTCTGAGTGCTACCTGCTTTTGTGAGGTCCCTCACCTCATAGGCACCCCATTAGAGGAGAGATGCAAAGTCCCTCAGCAGTCACACAAACAAGCATTCAGTGCTTTCTCTGCCTGCTGTCGGCCAGGGAGGCTTGGTCCCCTTAAAGAACAGCTGCAAAAGCCAAATCATTTTCGTTACCAGAAGAGAAGTCTTTGCTGGAGTTTATAGCTGAAGTCTGAAGGCAAACAGATGTTACATATCCATGATTTGGGGGCTATGCAGAGTTCTGCAAATGGGGGACCATGCTTTCAGTTACACAGCTAAGAGCAAGTAAGTAAATAAATACAGCCCTACCACCTAACAGCCCCCATAAAGGTCAAGCTGTTCTTGGCTGTTCTCTCTTACTCTGTGAGGGCAATCTATTGCTGTTTCAAGGTGTGATGATATTCTTCTTGGAAAACATCCTGTCTCCCTGGGAAACAAGTTCAGATGTAGTCCTTGGCACTGCTGATGCAAATACCTCACTGCTATCAAAGTTACTCTCTCAAAATACGTTTTTGCCTGTGTACAAAGTCCTTTCCCCCTTTTAGGTCCTTAAAGAACAGAAGCCCATAAAAATATTTATCTCATTGCCCAAAATTCACCCATAATAAGTATATATCTCATGATTGTTTCTACAAACAAGCTTAAACTCCTTCAATAGATATGCCACTTTCTTTCATTTTTTCTGACTCCCTGTATGGACAACATTTTCTATGTATTTCATTAATGTTGCTAGAATATTGTTGAAAATAAGTATCATAAAACTGCCACGTAGTTTGTCCTATTTATGCAAACAGTTCTTCCCTATCCCTCATATTCATCATCCTGAGACATTGTGGTGTGCAGTCTTGTTCTTTCAAAAAGCAAAGTTTCTGTCATCTTTGAAGACAGATTCTCTTCCCTGTGTCCACGGTTGTAACCTTTTCTGCACATCTTCCAGTCTGAGTTCATCTCTCCTGAGCAGAATACTGACTTTCCCCTGGAAAACCAGATATTGGTCATATCAGAGATGGAACATTTACCTAAAAGAAAAAATTATTAGTCCCATGGTGAATATTATGATTTTCTGTGTCACTCGATATCTAGTGATTCAAAAAGAGCCTCATTATTAGTTTATAGAGTATCAAGCAAAATTAAAGAGGATTGTATTCTGTTAATCAAGCAAAATAACCACTGGGAAAACAGTCAGTTTTGTGTACTCAGGTTACAATAGGCTGGCTTTGCATAGGTTTTAAAAATAAACAGGAACTGCTACAATTCTATAGATGGCAGACAAACCCAGACTGTATGGCTTTCCCTGGTACTGCCTGTGAAGGTATTATTTGTCTGCCTTCTGCAGGTTACAATCAGATCCAATCTTGATTTACAGACTGAGAGTGCCAGCTAATTTACTGTCTTCACTGGAACGCTCCTGGCTCAAATGTACATGGAAGAACATGGCTGCACCTGGGGATCCAGACCGAATGCATATGCAATTGTGCTGAGTTCACAAAGATCATCCTCTGGCATGGACTGTTTTGCATAGTGATTGCAGCTGCCTTGTATCCATAGACTCCCAAGGGTACTTTCTTGCAAGAAGTAGAGCAGAAAGACACTGAAGGAGGAACAAACATCTATTTCTTTCATAGTTACAGAAAGTGAGAAACAGAAATTACTCTCCTGCAACCAGCCCTTCCAGTAATGCACAGAAAAGCCAATTTCATCCTGTTCTACTCCCACTGGGTGTGGAGAGGCAGAGCTCACCTACCTTTCTCTAGCAACTTTTTCAGATGCTGGAAGATCCTTGTGTTCCCCAGAGTCTTCTCTTTTCTGGTCTAAGCAAACCCATATCTTGGAGCCTTTTCCCACAGGATGTCACAGAATGCCCATTGCTCATCTCCAGTTTATGAAGCCCTCCAGCTTATGTGACAGGTTAACCCCATATCCCTCCTGTATAGGCATTGATGCTGCATGGGCAGGAGAGTCTATTTCCGTCTTTTTTTGTGGCTGGTATTTGTTCTGTGACTTTGATATTCTGTATCCGATTGTGGTTACTCTGAGAGAGTGGTGTTTTGGCTGTCACAAGGAGGTGATCAAGCATGCCCATACTGAAAGCTGGTTCTGCCCTTGTGTACCTTCTCAAACTGCATTGCCACTGGGACAGCAGTGGTGTTTCTCACAAGAATAGCCGTGCAGATTAGCCCAAAGGACCTGTATGTAGCCCAGTCGTCCATCCCCCAGGATGTTTGTTCAGTGCCAAGAAATCCGTTTGGAGGACTTCCTGAAACAGAGGTTACACATTTCTGTTTAATAGTCTCTCAAAGATTGTTCTTCCATGAATTTGTCTAGTTGCTATTTTAATCTGGATGAATGTGGACCTCCCACATGCCTGGTAGCAATGAGTTCAATAGTGTGATAGCATGATACGTCGATAAACACCTCCTTTTATTTTGAAGCTGCTTCTTGAGCATTTCCTTCAACACTCTCCAGATCTGTGGTTTTCAGGTGTTGTGTGACACAGTGAACAACCGTTCTGTCCTTGCTTTCCACCATGTCGGACATAGTTTCATGGGCTTTTACCATAGACGTTATATCCTGCCTGAAGAATCACTGCCTAATCCTTTCCTGCACCTGAACTTTTCTGCATTTTTACCATTCTTGTGGCCTTTCTCTGTACTGTTCTTGGTTGTATGTACCTTTATTTGAGGCTAAACATGTCGGAGTGTGACTCTAACCTGGCACTCAGCCAGAAAAAGGCAAGCTTGCTGACAAGACTATTTCTGTACTGTACCTGCTGATTATTTAACAGAAAATATGTTACTGGAACTGTCATGTACTGAATTTTGACTGGTCAGAATGGCATCTGCATATTACGGACACAAGGTCCAGGGAAGAGCTGGCTAGTACTCAACTGTTAACAGAAATGTTTGAAAAAGCTGTTGCCTTGCCTGCACTACAGTATGAAACTTTTGCAAGGGAAAAATTAGACTTGTATAACAAAGACAAACCTCTAGCTCCATTTGGGAATCTTGTTAAGATCCATATTGACAAAAAACTAAGCATGTCTCTTTCTGCCAGCTAACTCTTCCCCAACACCGCCAGAAATGAGGAACTTTCAGAAAGTTCCTCATCTCACAAATGCTCCACATGAAGCTTTACAGAACAAGGTTTGTTATGTATCACCTTTATGGTATGATCCATGAAGATTTTAGAAGTAAATTGAAAGAAAGCTTGTACAATTCACTTATTTTGATTGTGGCAAAACCTCTTCTGTATACTTGAAATAGACATGATGCAAACCCCCAAACATTATTAGTAACAACGCTTTTAATTTTAGAAGGAATAAAAGTGGGTGAAATGACTTGCAAGGAAATTGACACAAGAAAAGTTTATTTAATTAACTTTTTTATTTTTTATGTTGCTGTTACTTGGTATGAGCGTAACATTCTCTCTTTGACAGATTGGTTTTTAGGATATAAATAAAGCCACCTTGGTACTTAACATAAACCCCCCTTATCCCAGGAAGAGCAATAAGCAAGTCCCCAACTGGTAATAATCTCCTAGCAGATTTCCGAGTGTAATTAGCATACAATTAGCACCAGCAGACTCTCCTTTAAAGGCAGTGTTTGAACAAGTTTGGTCTATATGCAGTTTTCTCTCTAATTGAGAGAAATGGTATATAACAGATACCAGTGCACAGCCCAGGACAGTGGAGACAGCTGTGAAAACCGCGGAACAACATGCACCATCAAGGAAAGCAAGTGTCATACGAAGAACATAAGGTCTTTTCCCCATTTTGAAAAATGACAGGCTCTGAGTATAAAGGCCAAAGGGTTACAGTCACAATAATGAAATAGCTAAACTGAGGGAAATGTTTCACAACGTTTCCAAATAAATAATTAGAATCTCTTGATGGAAATAATATGCAACAGCACAAGGTGGGACTTTGCACGTCGTCTGTGGCACCAGCAGAGCGAAATGGTGACAGCATCCTGCTGTGGTGGCAGAGATCAGCTCAGAGGGGACAGCAAGGGTGGAGCGAGGGCATGGTGGCTGTGAGGGAAGGAGGCTGGTGGGAGGAGGAGGGGATGCACGAGTTTGCTGGGGACGCAAAGGCTGCAGCCACGAAGGCAAGGCAGAGCAGGTACTGCCAAAGCTTGGCCCCCGGCTCTGCCGGATTCAGCATCCCTGTGTGATGCAAGACAAACTGGACGGCACAGTCGGTCATTGGTGGCACAGACAGGGTCCCTTGTTCATCGGTGCTTGGACCCAGACCCAGCAGGGACATTTTGGCCACCTCGATGTCCCAGAGAAGGCAAAACCCAGCTCATCTCTTAGGTAGATCTATTAAAGAAAAGAATCAGTGCTAAGGGCCATTGTACCACATGGCTTCCTTGTCTTGTTGTCTTTTGAAAACAAAACCATGTTTTCATCTTGCCCTTTCATTAATTAGGCTTTAAAAGCTTGAATTTTTCTCTGCATTTTAATCTGATGGGATTTCATGTCACTGTTCACAGCGAGGCCTGCGTGTTTAGTGGGTTTTGGGGGAGGAAGTGAGATGAAGATGACTGATATTTATATCAGGAATGGAGTATTGCTTAGCTTAATTTTTAATGGGCTCATTACTGTTCAGTGGGGAGCAGCTGCTGGATTTCTTTTTATTCAATTGCATTTTTAACAGGGAAAGGTACCTGAAGTCAGAGTGGGCTTCGCTTGGGTAGAAATCTGAAAAAATTATCATAGGACAGAACTAAATAATAATTACAATGACCATTTCATTAATCATTGACAATTAATTAATCAATCATTCGTTCATTCATGTGGACCTTAAACTGAATGATGTGAACAAGGGATAT
The DNA here is from genome assembly GCF_034638445.1 of Ciconia boyciana. Taxonomy (NCBI): domain Eukaryota; kingdom Metazoa; phylum Chordata; class Aves; order Ciconiiformes; family Ciconiidae; genus Ciconia; species Ciconia boyciana. The sequence goes on along the minus strand of NC_132935.1, from coordinate 53,914,907 downwards.
GGTCTGTCTATTAATGCCCACAGGGTGTGTGGTGGAGAAGGGTGGGTCACAAAGATCTATGCCCTATTCTTGGCACTTGCTACCATGCCACTCTACCACATCAGATGGCTAAAAAATGTTTCTAGGACTTGTCAGACTAAACCTTATTTACTTACTTATTTTTGTCTCTGTAAGCATAGTACAAATAGTAATGATGCTTTTTTTTTTAATTAGACCCAACAGAAAACAGCTGAATTTTGCTATTATTATTATTATTATTGTATTTTGTCACAGACTTTAATTTTTAAAGTCTGACTTGTACTTTCAGTGTCCATGTTGATAGGATATGAACATAGTACATAAAGATTTTGTAAAAGTAATGCATTAATTATGCTGAAGATTAAATGAGGTCTGTGCCCTCTTCACCTAATCTGAGCACATATTACTTACAGAGCAATAGAGTTGCTGATTTCAGTAGGCTGCTATGAGATTATGGTATTCATAGAAAATAAATTATAACAAACAAATCATAGCACTGGCACCTCCTCTTTTTTTTTTTTTTTTAGCTTTTTTTCCACCAGGTTTATGAATATTTCAGATTCCCTTAGCAAAATTGGGATTTAACCCATAAATTAGATTTGCTCATCTGAATTGTTATATATTGACTGTATAGCTTGGGCAGGGATATTTGCATTTACAGATGCAAACTCTGGCACGCTCGCTCTCCCCACCATGCCATTTCTTTCTTTCAGCTATACCTGTTTATACACACTTGTATATAGCTATATACATGCACAGAATGAGTATGCACACATGTATATATGCCTGCTGGTAGTTGAAGCATAAAGGAAAAAACTTATACCTAATGCAAGTAAAAAAGAGTAAAGCTAGTGAAGATAAAAAGAAACAGGCAGAATGAGTGCTTGAATAGAGGAAAACATCTGAACGGTCGCAGGAGGAGTAAACTCGTTAGGAAAATGCTGGAAATCTGTTGTCTGGAACAGTCGAGGTGGGGGCTGTGGTGGCTGGAGGTCTACACAGTGAGTGGGTTGTAACACAGACCTCTGCAAGAGCAAAGGAGGGGAAGGCATGAGCGAAAAGCCTCTCACTCAAATAACTGTTCCCGTCTGCCTTTCTGAGGCTCTGTCAGAAATGCTTTTTAAAGCCTGGCTTATATTTTTAGCATTTGTGTAGATGAGATGACTAATAATAAATCCTGATTTATAAGACAATAACTGAGGAGAAAATTAAGTCAGGTAAAAAAGGCTTAAAAGATTTTATTTTCTGGTGACATAATCTGGCAATACACAAAGGTATGCCCAGTAGGTGGTAGCAAATGAAGATACAGTTTATGGAACAACATACTTTTTCTTTCCTCCTTAGTGTGTTTAAAGACTTTGACTTAAGCAGATGAGATTTTCCAGGTAATAATGACAGAGTTACAACTGGGAATTGTGTCGTTGTATCAACTTACCTCAGCTTTGTAAGGAGGAGTGCTCATCCATGACCTCACATTTAGGCTACTGTCTTGCATGGTCATAAGCAAACACCCTGAAGGACTTCGGGATGGGAAAGCTGTTGTGTCCTATTCCTTGCATCCCTCACACAACTCATTGCTTGGTTTCCTTAAGTATGAAATGATGTTGATGCAAACACGTTGAGCTTAATTTGTCTTTATGTACTTCACTCTCATTATTCCAGAGATCATTTTCTTCATGGTGACCAAGGTCAGCAAAAGAGTGGAGTCTGTCCCTCACAGAGCATCCTTCTCTGGACAAAACCCTGACAAAAACCATCACACCTGGTGGCCCCTGCTCCCCAGGATGTTCTCTCTGGAAGTTGGAGTGACTGCAGGGATTGTTTCTTTGATGGAACTGGTGGAGCTCCATTGGCTATAGGCATAATAAAACTTGTGAATTTGAAATAATTTATAATTGATTTTGAGACTGGTAAAGATATTGCCACCAAAGAACTGGCTTTTATATGGGAGGAAATTAGCTTTTTGAAACATTGAAAATAATACATATTTTCTTCTATGCATGATAATAATAATACTCAGTATTTTATAGTGACAGTCATTGCAAAAGATTCCAATGAATTGACTTAAAATAAGCTATTGAATATATAGAGTGAAATCATCCATAATGAGAAGACATCATCCATCATAGCAAGACACCAGTCTCTGAGATCCTTTGCTCTATTGTGTTTTGCTGAGGGTCACTTACAGCTGACATTTTATTGAAAGAAACAAATGGTTGACAGAAATCCTTGGCAGAATTTTGTTTTTCCAAAAAACAATTTCTATACTAAAAAAGGCCTTTCCAAAATAATGTTATTCACAAAACCACAGTTTTAATGAACAGAAACAGTCAAGAAAATTTTTGGGTACTGGATTTGATTTAAATATTCATTTTTTTTAATTAAAAAATAATAATCTTGAAATCTGCTAGAGAGAAACAATGACTATTTGCTGTTTGCTCAATTGGATTACCAAAAGAGTGGTCATATTGGGGAAAAAGGAAAAACTGACCGTTAAACCTGTTGACTCAGATCGACTATGGAGCAAAAAGATATCTTAAGCATTTATAGAATAAATTTTCTCCTCATCATAGCATGAACTCACTGTTTTTTTTCCTAAGGAAGATGCTGGGAGCCAATTGAATTATGAATCGCATGCTCAAATGTTACTTCAAGGGGCTAGTCCTAATTTCATGTTTCAGAAGACCTACTGAAGACTTTATTTCATTTTTACTTATTTGCAAGTTAGTGTTACAGTTTAGTTTAATAAAATAAATTGCTTGCAACAGTATTGAGTACAGAACAGAATTATCTTTGTGCCAATGAAACAAGATTTTTCATGCAAGTAAGGTGAAGATGTTGCCCACTTCCTCATACTGAAATCCATCTCACCTCCATGAATCGTTTTCAATACAGTTAGGGTATTATATGATAAGACATACAGAAGGTGAAATTATACTAATTAATTGTTTCCCCAGAAGAATTTCACAAAGGCAGTCAGCAAGATTATGAAATGTTGAACAATTTTTCCTGCACTAAAGCACAGTAAATGTCACTTCCCAATTCCTTAATGCCTATTCTTCAATTTAACATGTTCTTTGCTAACTTTTCGTGACCCATTAAAAATGAAAAAGTTCGTTATCTTTCATACTTTTTTTTTTTTTACATTAAAGCATAGAGTGGTCTTTTTAAACTTTAAATTTGAAGACATCACCATCCATACACAAACAAATTTCTTTTCTAAATAAACATTAAAACTCAAGTAATTCAACAGTTATTGCAATATGCAGCCCAAGAGAATAATTTAACTTATCTTACCTCTGTTCTCCACTGTAACTCAGCATCTAAAACAAATTCCATGGTAGGTTCTCTTTTGATGCCAATATTTTTGGCCAGAGTGTATCTGACCAGATTCTTAAAATTATACTGAAATGCTATAGTTGCTTAAAAGCATTTTTTCTGCATGAGAAGTTTTGAGCTTTCCATTTAAAAAATGGAAAAAAAAATAATAATAATAAAAAATCTACATGCTAACATGCTGCCAAACATAACATGCCAAACACGTCATACTTGAGATTTGTAGCATGGCTGCTTCATGTTCCTTTGTTTGTTTTTTTTTTTTTTTGGCACGTGTGTGTGTGTATAGGTCAGTTGCAAGATGGAAAGCATCCCTTCTACAGCACTTCCGCCTTCAAAAATTATGATGTGAACCAGTTCAAGCTGTCTTGGGAAGTGTAGTGCAGCAGAAGACTCTGGTGAGCACAAGTGAGCACAAATGAGCACAAAAGCCTTTGAAACATAATTTCCAGGAGGTACTGATGGAGCTCTTATGAACAGTCCTATGTAGTTTTAGTTCTGAGACAACCACAAAACAGTTTCATGAAACATTTTACAGACCTGGAGGGGGAGGGAGGATCATAAATCAACCCCCCCCAAACCCTACTGTTTTCTCTTAAAGAACTTTTCAGTTGAGGGAATTCCAAAGTTTAATTGTACCAAAAGCCAGATTATGATATATTACATAGACAAACACAGACCATAAATAAACATCAGGGAATGTGAAATAGAGCTAAATTATAGATAAAGGCTTCCCAAGCATCCCTGCTGTGCGTGTCGCCACCCATGCGTTTATCTCCCTTATCTCTCAGGTGAATTTTCCCAGCCAGGTGCACCAGTTACCAGGTGTGCTCAGGTCTGTTGTGCCAGTGAATCCTTTTGCTGAATATCTACAAGAGGGAAAAGCTGGCTTTGAGCAGGGTGGACTGGAAGACTTTTTGCTGACAAAACCAACAAAAGGCTCTAATGAGAGCAGGAAGGCAACAGAGCTGTTGGACAAAGTAGCTGGGTCCTCCATCGTTCCAAGGAACTTAGTTATATAGTGGCCCTGGAGATGAAGTGTTTGCCTTTGTTTTTCAGCTGTGGTCCCCTGATCATGTTGCTGAAACCTTTTCCACTATGTCTTCTTTCTGCTATGCTCTCTGTGTCCTCTCTTCTCCGTGTTCATCCCTATTTCAGCCGTCTCAGACCTGCTTGCTTTCAGAAGGTAGATCCTAGTGATACATATGTATTAAGGCCTGTCATCCTCATGTTGTTCTCTGAAGGATGGTAGCAGATGTATTGAAGAAAGCACACACTTTATATGAAGATGCAAACCTGTATAGATAGGCCTATGCATGTACTAGGGTTTCAAGAGTGGCACCCAAGTTCAAAATGTTGATCCTTGAACTTTCTGAATCCCAACCAAGCCGGGTCAAGCACTATCCTCCCCTCTGCCACCTGACACAAGGGCTAAATTACATTCTTCTTTTTAGGATCTGCTGTTGGGTGCCTTAGAGGTGTCCCTGCTAATACCCCGGCTTGTGAGTCCCTTTCCTTGGAGCACTGCAGTAGAATGATGGACCATTCCCTGTATCACACTGTGCTGAGGAGTAAGGCACCACAAGGGGCTAGGTTCACACTGTCCATCAAGCCCAAGTCCATACTGCACCTCTTTTCCTCTGTTAGCTCCTTCCAGGGCTAACGTAGCAAGGAAACCTATGTAAGCAGGCCAGCGAGGGACCAAAGTTCCCTGCAGCTCAGTTATATGACTGCCATGGCTTTGTTCTGCAGAACAGCTACCTAGAGTGACAAAGTCATCTGCAATGCATCTGCACTCTGGAGACACTTTCCCTAAAACCATCAATGCATAGGAAAAACTCGTTTCACTGCAGCAATGGATACAACACATTAGGAAGAATCACACTGTGAAGAGAACATCTCTGTCGGTAACTGCCTGTGGAGTACGTTCTGTATGGAAATGGGAATAAAAAATGTAGTGGGGGGAAAAGGGCACGCTTTGGGTTTCAGTGTTGAAATGCAATATAATTTCTAAAAATTGCCACAGTTATGGGGAGATGCTTGCTATCTGCACATATACAAGGAGGACAAGGAGAAAAAGCCAGCAGGCTTTTTATAGGAGGATGACTGCTCATTTAGCTGGAACCAGGTAGCTGGAACTCATAAAGCAAAATACATTAACAGCGAACATTTAAAAAGACTCCATTGCACAAGTAATTGTAAACTGGTACTTTATATATGTTATGCATGTTTATATACAGAATTTTGCTTGATCTACTGGGCCAAATTTAGGACTATGTTTTATTCCTAAAATGTACCACAGGTGTTATATGTGCAGACCTTAACATAGACTTAAGTGCAGTATCATATACTGGTTTCAAATGAGCTACCAGAAATTTAAAGTTTTGAATGCTACTCTTGCAAAAGACAACATTTCCTTATTGTAGTGTCAGGGAGGGTTAAATTATTGCTTCATTATGCTACAATGCAGATCACTGTTCAGATCTTGCATTTATGCTTTTGCTTGATTGATTTTTCACATTGTTACCACTAGAGCTTGCTACAATGCAATCAGATAGACTTTAATATATTCATTTAAAACCACTGAGCGATACAGATTTCAAATTTCCAACCCTCTACCTTGTAATCCCCAAATTAAAATAAGGATTTTAATGTGTAGGGAAGGTAAATTTCAAAGTGGCCATCAGATAATTATATAGGGCTGTTGTTAGGGGTTTCTCAGTATTTGCTTTGAGAATCCTATTAGTCTGGACTTATGAGACAAGCTGAGAGAGACTTAGAACCATATTCCATCATATTATGTCATTCTGTTGAAATCCAATTATTTAATGAAATAAGGTATTTTTGGCTGGGCTTTAATTTTAAAAAAGCAGGGACAAAGTTTCAACAATGTCAAAATAACTCATTTTGTCATTTTTGATATAGCTTTTCAGTTTTTGCTTGGCAAAACTGTTTTCATTTTAAAATCCTGTTTTGTTTTATAGCAAGTTTACATTTTGAAGTTGAACACTGAAATAAAATTATTTTAATTTCTAGAAAAACATATCTTTTTCTGTCCCACCTCTCCTGGACTTCTTTTTTTCGAGATGTAAATTTGAAAAGTTCGGTTTCCTTTCCAACTGGAACTAAGCCATATTTCAAAATCTATAAATTATTGGCAAACTGAAGTCCTCTATCATTCACACAGCTCCTCCTGTGATAAAATTTGTTAAGTCATTAAATGACAGTTGGCAAAAAATGAGATTATTTTATCATGAACACTGAAGATTTGCTTTCTGAATCTGAATGCAATGGCTTATGAAGTTATACACCATTTCCGTTTGGAAGGCAAAACACCAGTGAAATCAAAGATAGAAAGAAATTATTATAACAGTCTCCCTCTGTGAATGCAGCATTTTTTGAGAACTCCACCTTCCATTGATTTCACTCTTGTTTTTAGTGGTTGAAACTATGGATCATTCAGTCAGATGGTAATTTCAGATCCAAATACAGCTTAATGACTAAAGCCAACATAGTTCTTTCTTACTTTCTTCCCCTGTAGGATTGAAAGCACACACCCATCACACATCCTTTTGAGCAGCTTTTGAAGGAATATTATGTATAAAGGAAAAGTTAAAATGGAAGCTTGTTCCAAGTGAGAACATGGTAGAATCCTTCATTTTTGCTCCTGTTTTGAAGACAACAGTGTGAAAAGGTGAGAAAAGGTGAAAGATATGAAAATGACAGTGGAACAGGGCGATATTTTTTCTTCGTTGAGTGAACTGCTGCCCTGTTAGAGAAACTGACCTTGAGAGTCAAAACCAGGAGAAAATAAAATTGCAAAAGCTCCACACAGAAAGGAGGACCCCGTCCAGGGATGTTAGGAAGTAGCTGGAGGACTTACTACAGGGGACTACTTTCTCCTGCTTTCTCTTATATGTGCTTTTCCCAGCCTCCGTTGCACTATTCAATTCAGCATGATAGCTGGACTTAATATTTTCTTTTATTGTTACTCACAATGCTGTTGTGTCTCCTGTCCGTCCTGGTTTTGTTTGCTGGTGCTTCTGTGGTGCTCTGCAGTCATCGTGAGCTCCCATAGTGCTTCAGGCAAGGATCATGGCAGCAGGGTTTTCCTCAAGCAGCCCAGAATTACATTGGTCTTCATTGCGTGTTCCTTCAAAAGTTCTTCCATGCCCTGCTGTCCCCAAGACATTTTTTTCAGTCTTGATGTTTTCTAAATATCTCCTTACTACTGAAATGTTACATCAAAAGCAATTAAATCTTTTTTCTTAGGTTCCAGTAGGCCTGGCATGACTTTCTTTTCAATTAAGAGCTTCTACACTAAGAAAATTACTTGGTTTACTCTGTTAATACTATTAGTTCAGTCTTTCTACATTCTTTTTTTAATGCTTCTCTTTCTTCTCTGGTCATAGACCTTTAAATGGTATTGACTGGAGGTTCTAGTGCCATACAGGTTTTTTTTTCCTTCTGATCCTTAGTTGAGAAGGTAATGTAAAATGGACCAGCTGGCCCATACAGTACTCCACGGAGAACAGAGTTAAGTACCCTGCAGTCTTCTGGTTTTTTATGAATTTACTTGTAATACTTACACCATTATTTCAACAGGAATATAATTAACCTCACAGAATGTTATTTGGAAAGATGCATATTTTGATAGGAACAGGAAGGAAAAAGTTTACCTCCAAAATCCAGAATCCTGTCTGATCTCCTAATAGTTATGCTTGGATGTCCTTTCCTACTTTAAGCACCGCCTCCATGTAAATCCTAAAGCACTCTGAAAAGTATGACGTTAGATGTATACATCAGCAATGCAGTAATCTTTTTACAGTCATCAGAGCCAAAATGACACAATTTTACTTTTTTTTTTTTTTCAGGCATCCTCCACATCACTTGCTCTGTGTGCTATTTGTGATCTACCAAGGATGTACAGAAAAAGAGACACCAATGAGAGTTGTCAATTAATGTATTTAGCATTACTTAAAAATAACTGTTTCCTTTGCATGCTCTTATTTATATGATTTACACGCTTATGAAAGGAAATAGGGCTAGAAAAACAGGATATATGGGTGAAAGAATAATTTTCCTGATTCAGACAATGTAGGATGATGAAAATACGGGACTATATCTAGAGGACTTCTTCACTTAGATCACATAAAATAGTCCACAGTCCTCACGAATATGTCATCCTAATTCTGTACATGCAAGGCTGAACACAGGCAGAACTAACTGGATCACCTCCTATGATTTTTTTTACCATACTTGCTGCATGGGGTAGCATATGACAGTGTGCTAGCAAGCAAGTTGGAGATGTTCAGATGGATGATCTTTACAAAGCAGAAACACATTTTTAATTATTCCTATGGAAAGAAAAGACCATTTAGAGAGGTGGCCATTGGATTTTAGAGCACTATGTATTAAATGAAAGACTCACAAAATGTTTTTTCTGAGACTGAAATGCATTAATCCATCGATTTTTCCTTTGATCACTAAAAATCAATGGCACCACTGCCCTGTGTTTTCTGTATATGCATTCTGGCCATATCTGATTTTACCCATTTCATTAATGCAGATGGTTCTTTTATCTGTTCTTTAAGCATTTCTGAGATTCAGCTTGTATTTTTTGGTGGGCTTATAATGAATTTTATGCTGTAGAGCGTTGTCAATGGAAATGGACTACAGCACAATTAAGTCACATGGCAGGATATCTCCTTCTCCCTGTGACATGGTTTCCATTCTCTACTGAAAGAAGTCATCTTCAGAGAAGAGTTAACACTATGCTCTCTAGCCTTCACAGAGCATCTTTCTCTCTCTCTATTTCAGTGTGCCATCTATGGAAGTAACTGTGGTTATGCAAGGGTGTTCCAATAGGATAATTCTGGACCTCTACTTCATGGTATAGGATGCAATCCTATCTGTAAAAAACCAGGCCGTGGCTGATTCATATAATTTCATTTGTATGTGAAACCAAACTGTTGGGTGGCGGATTAGAGTTATATTTAAATCGTGATATTTCAATGTCTTTGTGTGATATTTTTTAAAAATTTCTAGGGTTTTTTGGTTTTAAGTTATTCTTGTTTAGAAATACAAAGATAATAACAAATGAAAAAAATATTTGTATTATTATAATAAAATATTTCAGTTGATCCAGTGTAATTTTTTCCAGATTTTTGTTTCATTAAAATTTTCAAACTTTGGATTTTTTGTTCCTGCTCAACATGAATTCTCTTTGAAATTTCAAAATGTTTCATTAGGTTAAAAACTATTTTCATACCAGTTCCAGTGTCAAATTTATGCTGTGGACATCAGCTGTTATTCATATTTATTTTCTGGTATTTCATAATGCTTTTATTTTTTTTAAAATTTAATAATAAAAATGTAAGTACAACACTTTTTTTTTCATTATTTCCTCTTGTATTTCATTAAACAAAGTTGTTTGGTTTTTTTTTTCTGAAGATCTATCAGGTTGATAGCTTCTTTAGTCTATCCAAAGGTTATTTCTACCTATGGGCTCCCTCACCTTCCCCCTCACAGTACTGAGCCTGCTAATGAACTGCCAAATTTACTCCCCTCCCCTAATAATGTAGAGTAAATGCAGAGAATTCTGATGTTTTGGGGCACTTCATCTGGTGTTCCTAGATTGCTTCTTTTATTTCTAGTAACTGAGAACACGATGCAATTTTTTTACAAATTTAAAGGAAGGCAACAGCAGTAGGCTAACTTTTCAGCTTGCTATTCAGTATGAATGACATGAAACTGCTCTGTCCTGGAAGTCACTACAGCAAGGGAGTGTCTTAATTCATCCCACATATTTTTCTTCTGGAAGAAAGTCATTGCAGACTTTTAACAATACAGCTCAGTACCCCTTATTGAAGGACTTAGACAACTGACTGTCTGTTTCTTGTCCATGGCCTTTTTTTTTTTTTTCCTGGGGAAATAGGATGTTCCTGAAGGGGAAGCACTAACAGCTTTAATTCACATGAAATAAATACAAGGATATCTGCAAACTTTCACAACACTGCTTCACTGTGCTGTCTTCTGTCCTTACAGAATTTCTGTTCTAATTGCATCTAATTCTGGCATAATATTTTGTGGTATTAGGACATAGCGTGACACACATGCATGCTCTGTTGGCTTATTTATGTCCATCTTCAACATTTCCTAACATAATGTCTCTTGGCTGAAGAACAGTCTCTCAGAGTCTGAATAAAAATAACCATCCCAAACACTGAGAAGCATTGGTGAAGCAACATGATTTCCTATGACATTTCTTTGATTTTTGTATAATTCTATAATCTTTCCTGAGCAATATTATAAAAGTTCAGTATCTTGCCATGTAAAATGGACTGAATGAATGATGAAGGATAAAAAAAAATAAGGAGGAAAACATCCCATTTTGACACAGGCCATCCTAATACCTTCTTGCACAGTTTCTACTCTTTTTCCATTTTTGCAGGGTGTAAAATATGAAATGAATTCTGGATTCATAAAGCTGGATGTACTCCCACAAATTGTTTTTGAAAAAAAAAATTATTTAAAGGATCTGAAGGTAGACAAATAGAAAAATGGGAGTAGGGAAAGGGGAGGAGCAATGGACATATGCTTTTCCTTAACAATACCTTTTCAGACCCTTATAGTCTGATGAATTTTAGGATGTTTGCAATATTGTTGCTGAAAAATACCTTCAAATATTGATAAGGTACTGTTGATTTCTAAACAAAACCCCAAAACTTTTGCCATATATTCTGCTATGCTGTCCCAATTTATGTCTCAAAAGGGCTGCTGTTGAGCATAATGCTCCTTCTTGGTGATGGAGCTGCTGCGGTTTGAAGGAGCTGCCCTTCTCCTGCTGCCATCTCGCGATCCTCTCCCTCCTTCTGCAGCCTGGGGCCTGGCTGAGTGTTTTATACTGGATGTTAATTAGGCTTGACTATATTTATGTTCCTTTCCCTTTGCTTCTCTGACTTTTTTTTGTGCTTTTATTTACCTTCTCTAACCTCTGCACATGAGACACTGCCTCACTGTGTATGCAACAAACAATCATTCACTTCCAAACTGACTGCAGAATAACTTATTTTACTCAAAATTAAAAAGCTGATATCTTTGGTTATACCATCTGCTCTTAGATTTGCATGTGCTTCCTAGTGATTTGCATTGAATCTGCCAATATTAGACGGTATGTTCGCTAAAGCAAGGCTTTTGTTTCCCTGACTGGTTTTAATTTTAATTTTAATTTGAATATGATGGCTGGAAATCACAGATAGTTTAACTTGGGGACTTTTTGATCCTCTGGCTGAAGTTTCAGGTTGTTACTTTTCTGCTAGAGGTTTTTGTAAAAGTTTGGGGAACAGAATCTTGAGACTGTCCTAGCAGACACGCTCAGGATACAGAAATGAGAAGTGCACTGCGAGCCCAGAATCTTAGATCAGGAACTGGGTACAACATTCTGACCCTGAACAATTTTGATAGCTCGATATGACACAGGAGTTATGTTTTAAATAAGATTTTGGTGGTAATCTGCTCCCACAAAAGATATTCTTTTTTTATTCCTACTGGAAAGGAGAAAAATGACAGCATTAGTCAGATTCTACAGACTATTATATTCAAAGCTCCTTTTTCTTTGGGAAAGGCAAAGAAAACTTGTGAATGATTTTTGATTAGCCTCATTTATAATTTTTGCATTTGATGTCACAGATGCAAAAGCAGCAGCTTTGAATCCTTAGCATGACACACATCTTGCAAATCAGAAAATAAAATAAAACCAAGAAAAAGGAATGTACCAGTGAAAGGGGTAAAAATACTACTGCTAATATCACATAAGAGAAAGAGGATAAACTGACAGAGACCACATACATTTTTCCATAGCAGACCAGGTCATGCAGCTTCTGCTCGAGATGTTATATCCCTATGCGGAAAGGCAAATAATCTTAAGAGTCTTGTCTGCCATGTCTGCCAGAGATCTGGAGGTGGGATTGCTTCATATCTCATTTTTAATTCTAAATCTTCTTCTAGTGAGCATTTTAACTGAATGCTAGCTAAAGGTATTCAGGTGTATATTCAGGCAGGAATATCCAGGTTCTGTTTTTATTGCCACTAGTATTTTTCTCATGTTTAGTGTCCAGTAGATCTTTAAGGAGTGCTTGGGAGGTTAGCCGGTAAGTATAAGGCTCTGGCGATTGGGGCCAGAAGGGTACCTGCAATGTTAAACCAAAGTCTTAGAAATAACAGTCCTGCCACTTGACACATTTTAAAAGTTCTCAGGAGAACTATTCTAACAAATTACTTAAAATTTGACTTTTATGCTGTAGATTTTTAGACTATTAAAAGTAAGTAGTGGTGGTAACTTTCTGAAATTTTCCCTATAATGCACAGGAGGGGGTTAACTAGAACAACTTTGATTACTCTGGGGCCTTTTTAAACCAAACAGCATTTTTTCAGCACACAACTTAACTGCACCACAGAGAAAACAGTAACTGGCCAGTGCGTATTTTACATGAAAACAATAGGTTTCATGTGATTAAGGATAGGATTAAGGAGAGGATTCATGTGAATTCAATCTGTGATTAAGAGGGACTTGTATTATAAACTCTGTTATGGACTGGGCTGCTCAAATTAAGATGCAGTCCATGACAGCTCTCAGTCCCTCTAAACAGACTTTGTGGAGGCTACAGAGATCAGTCAAACTTTTTCCCAGAAAGTATCCTGGACAGCAGGTACTGATCCCAGATATGAAGCCTGAGCCTATTCCTAACTCACTCTGGTCAGTACGTTGGATCTCTGAGACATTAAATCTTCAAAGACATGGGTTGTGGTTCCTGACCAATTCCAGTAAAGGGAATAAACCACCAAAGGAAGTGGTAGACTCCTGGAATAAGGACTTCTGAGCTGTCCTTGGCTGAAAAGGCAGCTCAGGGTTTCATGTGAGATTGTCATACATCAGTTTACCCTGCAGATTATACAGCGCTGTGTGGCTGTTTCAGTAACAGCATGGGGACTGCCTAGCAGCACTGGAAAGTACAGTGGAAACCTTTTTTTCCTGATGCAGTTCAGGCCATATTATATGGACTGACCTCAAGCTCTCTGGAGCAAAGCTCTTTGCACTGTCCTTCCAGCATGGCAGGGAGCACTGTAGCCCACTGATATATTCACTTGAAATGCAGTTATCTCATTCCTACTGTAGGCAATTAGCTGGGAAAGGTGACATGGAAGGACAAGATGTAATAACTTTAATTAATACTTTCTCAGACAGAAAGGTTCTCAGGCCAGAAGTGATCATTATGATAATCTGTTCTGAACTTCTGTAAAGCACAGGACACAGCATTTCATTCAGAGAATCCTACAATAAGACCAATACTTAAACCAGCTTCAATGAAATGTCAAAACTTGGAATTTCTTAAGGATATTCAAGCCTCTAAGTTCAGAATAAGCATATATAAGATCCTCAAAGTGTGCTGTTATATTTTAGCAACAGATTTTCCTTTTATGTTCTAATTGAAGCTGGCATATGCTGCTGGCACTTTGAATAGCATTGCCTTCCATATCATTCAAGCCTGGCATAGAAAAATGCCATTCTCTTCCTTCTCATTTCAGTCAGCTTTTAGAATTTTTTTTCTTCAATAGATAATAAATAATGTGCATACATTTAGTAAGAATTATGTCCCAAACAGGTGCAAATAATAGCTAATTAAAATAATCCTTTTGCTGTTCTCAGTAGTCAAGTCAGTACTCACCCACGTGAGGTCCAGAAGAAAGTAAGGGTGAACATTTGTATTTCTGACAGGGATAGCGTACCTTGTTAAGCTAAAGTCTGGACAAAATAAAAAGATAATACATTCTATTTCCATGCTTTTTGTGATATTGACTTTTAAAAAGGCAAGTTTCACTGATAATTCTTTTATTTCAGTTCAAGAGACTTGTATCACATCTCTCATTTGAGAAGTAAGATTCTTTGTCATGGTTTGGATCTTTCCATTCCCTGAGTCATGACTGCCTGCAGTCTCTGGAAGAACTGTTTTGAATTAAAGTTGACGCTGAAGTAAATTGTCTTTACAAATATAAAAGTCCCTTCCTTCCTCTTACATCAAGTATCTGCCTAGAGAGCAGTTGCCATTTGGGTTTTGTGGGTAAGCTACAACATATGTGCAATTAATTGGCTGCTTTTGTCAAAAGAAGAATATTTAATCATAAAGGCAAAAGGCTTTTGTTCTCTGCAGAGAACAAGTCGTGCTAAATGAAGCTGCCCCTTCCCTTACCACATCATATACCAGCTTAAGATGTGGCTTTCCTTATTAATAGAATAATAATTAAGGTGAGAAACCCTGAGTTTTAGAATTATCCAAGGAAGGATAATGACCTCTATAATACTGTACTGCATTATACTACATTTGCTCTACATTACATACGTCATTCTCATTCTCATCTGGACTTTTTTATGACTTGCCCCTCCCCAGATCTCTCAAATTACATACTTCATGGGTTAGGTTCTGTTAACATCTCTATTCTCCCTACAAATCTAATCCTAAATCTATCCACATAAGTAGATACATTCTGTTGACTTGAAGCACTCTGTATTGCCCTTTCAACCCTTAGCCTTCTTTTTTTGCTACCCTTGTTGGCTTTGAGTATCCTCTTTCTTCACCTTGACTTTATAACCTTATGGTCTTTCAAATTCTTCTCTTTAAATATAACATTATTTTTTTCCCATTTTGTAGTTTAAGTTTTAGGTTTCTTCTGGAAACTCAATGTTCAGTTTTTATTGGTGAAATTCTTGTTAAAGTAATTTTTTATTTTGCACATTTTTATTGTTGTGCCTGGCCATCGTATTTACATCATATGATGAACTAAACTCTCAAAACAAGTGTCTAAATGCTTACTCCTCAGAAAACCATGAACCTAAATAGCACAGCCTCATGCTCAGAACGGTAAGTCATCTGCAACTTACTCTGCTCTCAGTGACAGTACTGGGCTTCAGATATTGGGCTTTGGTGTTTGTATACTGAAGACAAGATTCATCTCATCAACATTCAGCTAAAAGTCATGTGTCCAGATTAAGCCAGTCAGCTAACTTCCATCTGTGGTCCTTAAATAGAGAAGATGATTACTTCATCCTAAAATAGATGGTGACTGAGAGAAGTTGTGTCTTCTTTCCTCTAGTGAGAACAATTAGAAGACATGGGTGTTTAGTTGAACTGAGATGTTTACTTGCTAGTTAGCAAAACTAGGTGAAAGGAATCCCATTGCTGGTGCAGAAAAAATAAATTTCACTTAATTGTAGTTATTAACCTAAGCTGCTTTGCACACTTTGTTTTGTCTTTTTCAGAATTTCTTCTAGTCTACCACAGCATATCCAAATCAATATTAATGTCAATACTTCAGCTAGCATATATCACCTTCTCCGTGCAAAGCAAATGTTCTTACTAAATGAACAGAACTGTTTCACAATGTATATCTTGAAGGTTTTTTTATGCTCCGTGAATCTTATATACAGTTAATAATGCAAGTTGAAGAGCAGATCTTAGTAGAAAAAATATCTTTGGCATCCCCTCTGCCTCATGCAAGAGATCAATAGCATCCTTTTCTATAGCCTGAGCATTCTTGAATAGTCATAAACAAATCCATGACAGACCTTGCAAAGCAGCATGTGTACATGAAAGTGAGCCCAGTTTATTTCACATAGTTAGCAGAGTTATTGAAATCCTGTTCAGCATACATGGTTTTGTCAATTTTTGCAAAGACCAAAACACCCATAGGTTTTTCTGTTATACATCACTGAAGAGTATTTTAAGCACAAAAATTCTGTGAGTATTTGTATAATGAGAGTGAATGTACTGCTGGTAATTTGAAGATGAGGAACTGTTACTGAAACCTCATTTTCAAGGGTTAAATTCAAGAGTGCTCAGTATCGTTTTCCACATGTGCCCCTTGTAGAATTGCGACTTTGCTGCTGAGAAGGCTGCATTTGAAATGCATGAGAGACAGCTGCAATACCTCCCATACTACAGGTAATCCTGATAAACGGGCTTCTCACCCTGATAGATAAACAAATAAACAGAATAAGAACCTAACATGATAGTTTGGGATCATAGTAACTTCTTTTTTATCTGAAAAACAATGACAACATCTGATGCTGATAACACCATGAGTTTTCATGGAAATACGAGACTATAACTAAAATTAAAAGAGAGGTAATATACTCAGAAATACAATACAAAAGATAAACAATCTTTAAAGATTCACAATGTTTTGAGGAGACAAACTGGCATTTAACTCCTTGATTGCTAGAAACAACACAGAGAAAGTTGTACTTCTATTCACCCTGGCTAGGAGGATTTCATATTTAAAAGTTGGGAGGCCAGAGATAGGGATACTGGGAGGTTTGAAAACCTGCAGTCCCCTTCATTGACAATGACTAATATTGTGCATACCCTAGCATACAATGGGAGTTGGGCAATGCTTGTGCCCAGGCTTCCGTCAAGTGTACAGCTGCACCCAGGTTTGAATGCTAAAGCTTAAGGGAGCCCCACAGCTCCCTGTAGCTCACCACTGAATTGAGCTCCCAGGTTGTGCAAGAAAGCTGGATTCGGAGTTGGTCTTGGAGGAGCAGACTCAGGGACCAGAGGTGCAGTTGGCAAGATGATGGAAGCCTGTGTTTAACACCTCAGTCTGGCAATGTCAAAAACTCTGCATGGAAAAGTAAATAAACCCTGTTTTACCCAACTCTGTGTGGCTCCACTGATGCAGCTGAAGCAAGTAGGTGGAACAGGAAGGCTGAAGGACTGGGGCTTTTGTTAAATATATCTAAGAAAAACTAAAAAGGTGGCTGGAAGGAATAACTCCTTCTCAGAGAAAAAAATGGGTCATGTAGAGCAGTCATGGACTGTTTCGCCTTGGTCTGAAAGAGTAGGAACCCTGGAACTGGATTTTCGGTTTCCCAGCTTTAAGGGATATGTCTATGATGCAAAATACTTTGGCTAGAGAAATGGTGGATTTGATAGCAAATGCTCTGTGATACTGAGTGGAATACCTATTTTGGCCAACAGCCTCAACTTTGAAGATTAAATAATGCTGATCACCTCGCCGGAGTGATTTGACAATTTATCTTAGTTAATTGGGCTTCAGTTAAGGTTGAGGGATTTAGCTTGGCCTACCGCCCATCTAGATCAGAGGAGCCAACAAAATATCATTTAAAAATAAATGTACAGACTCCAATTTAGCTTTTGTGGAGGTCACACATGATTTGTTTTGACTTAGCTTTAGTTTCTCATAATTTTGCTCTAAAAAATTATGTAACAATAACATTCAAACTTTCACAGGGAAACTTTTAAAAGTGACATCTAGACATTCTCTATTAGTTTTGGAGGATGACTTGAATGTGTGGGAATATTTTATATAAATAGCACTTTCCTCCTTGTTCCAAAGGTGTTCCAAAGGAAATTTTATATGTTTGCATATTTTTAAAATTTTACCTACATTAATATATCATTGAATATACACTTTAATCCAAACGCTCTTTCCTTCCCTCCTCTTTCCATTACTCCTCCCAGTGTCTCATAACAGAAACGATAACAACAAAGGTGAAAACTAATATGGTCTACCACTCTCCCTGTTTCTTTCAGTGGTGATGTTTAAAACCTGTGAGCCAATTAAGAAACCCTTATGAAGATGTAGACTAGTGCTTCTCAAGATGATCTGCAGAATTCTATTGATTACAGAGGGTTTCCAGCTAACAGTTTGATGATAGAGGTGAATGATGATCTGCAGGAGTTTTTGAGCAATGTCAGTGGTTATGATTAGAGAAGTTTGGGAAAGACTGTTTTGAACAATAAGTGTAACAATGACTGGTCAATCTTTGTCAAAATTGTTTTGCAATTGAAAATGGGTTTTGGAAATGACCTGAATTTGTGCTTATTGCAGGAAATGACAGATTCACCTTGTGGGACTTGTACTGTGGCTTTGCAGCCTCATCCAGACTCCTCTGCCAGACTTCATATCCTCTTCAGGTATTACCAGGTTCCACTTATTGCCAGGGCAGTGCTGCACCAGAGGTATCATGGCCAGAAGAAAAATCATAATTTCCCAGTCAATGTAAATAACTCTTAAAACTCAGGATCAGAGTGTCCTTCTGTAACGCTCATCTGAGACACCTTTGGCCTTCTGCTGAGGAAAGCTGAGTGCCTATGAATTACAGCATGGCCAGCTGGACCACTGGGTGCTCAGAAGCTCTGAAAAGCCAAGCTTTTCCAGATATGACCTGTAGAAAACCAGGAGCTTAAGGTTAGATTTTTAAAGCTAAAAGTACTTAAAATGTTCTTATCATTGACTTTCAAACATTGCATTGACTTTCAAATTCATATTTAGGTACTGAAATTAAAGGTTTGATTTTCAGAGCTCTTTCTTTGACATATACTGCAGCTGCTTATTGCTCAGCCCTTTCGAAAAATGAAGCTTTTTATTTAGATCCTAAGGGTAGGTTTAAGACCCCAGATTATTCTCTTCTTTCTGGTATCAGCTTAACTCTGTGGCTATATTAATTGCCAGGTGTAGGGCTGAAAAGGCATATCACACCTTTGGAACAAAGGGGAAAGTGCTATTTTCAGAGGCAGTTTAAATAATTTTTAAAGATTCATTGTGAGTGATTATATTGTAAGGTCATGCATTCACCTAGGCAGTTTTCTATATATCTGTCAGAGGAAGAAGTCAAATATACAGATTGGAAAAACACATGTGATTTTTCTGAGGAGTTAAAAGAGAATTAGAGAGCACACCATGATGAATCCAGGTTTTCCTGCTGCAGCTGAAATCCTGACTGCTCTTGGCTTCCTAGCAACAGTGCCTTCCTAACTCATGACTGGAGTCAGTACAGACATAAATCAGTCTGTCATTCGTCATATAATTGATCAATCTATTGGCACTCCTTACGAGAACTGATCTATACCTTTTAGCAAAGATATACAATGGCAGCAGTGAGTACCAACACCATGCAAACAATGTAGAAAATGACATTTTTAGTTACGATTTGTCTATCCTGTCCTGTTCTCTCTCTCTCTCCCTCCCTCAGAATATCTTGAATGATTCAGAGGCTATGGATATCATCTAGCATGTCAAAAAACATCCCTCACTTTGCATTTGAAAGACAAAATGCAAAGGGAAAAGCCCTCTTTCAGCACATTACTGCCCTCTTCATCTTCTTAGGACACTTCATTGTATCACCCTCTGCTATTAATGAAGGCCTATGTGCTCTCACCCCCATACACAGTACCTTAGAAATATGTTCCTCCCCCCTCCCCCCCCCCAGGTCTTACCAACTAATATCCTCTCTCCTCCGTTCAAATTGCCCCACCCAGGCAAGCAATTAACTATGGCTAAGTTTCCAGAATAACTCTTCAGGTGCAGATTTGCTGGGAGGAAACTGTATTTCTCCTACATGTACTTCGGTTTCCCTTTCACTTTAGTGATGCAACACTGAACACTCCCATGACCCAAGATATCTGGGGTATTAGCTTCTCTCTGATTTTTGAGTACAGGAAGGTGATTTGAGCTGTCTTCTTCTCTCTCTCGTCACCTTCCCAACTGCATTCTCCACTGCCTCTCTAGTCTGATTAGGGGGAATAAAAAATCCAATTAATTTTTAAGGTGCAATTGGATTAGTTCATTGAGATGGATCTTATGAGGAAGCAATCTAGTACATTAGACTGATGAACTGATGATGAACTTGATCACAGAGATGCTTTCCTAAATTGTATGCTTGTACAAGCCTGGGCTGGCCATTGCTACATCGTTCAGTCCATTTTTTTAAAACGAAAGCAAAAAATTATTATTGTTAAATCTGCCTTGTTTTCCACTGATCAAATTCTAAGTCAGCCTAACCTTGCATTCAGCTTTCTTGTCCACCCCTGTCTGCCCTTGAGAATTCTTATCTTTTATGTGCTCTTTCTTCAGACTGTAATATCTTCAGGTCAAGGACCTTATCGTCATATGCTTTCGCTTCTCCATTCAAAAATGTTCATATTTATATAGAATCATCTCTATTGCCTTTCAGATTTATGCACAATTCAGAAAGCTGCACACAGCTGAACAACAACAACAACAAAATGATTTGGGGATAAGGCAGAGGTTTTCCTTCTTGCAGGCATTTTTAGCAGTTACCAGCATACAGTTTAGTTTACAAAAGCCTCTTCTAACTCCGAGAAGTGGTAAATCCCCCTGGCTAGTGTTAGGGATAGAGGCAAACATGAAAGCGGTCAAGTGAAGAATAACATACAGCGTGGCTTGATGTCTTCTCAAGGAAGTGGGTTTAGAACATTAATTCTGCAAGTGACTACATTCTCTGTTGTTCTCAGTTCCATTCCCATGACTGAGAGTGGTAAGAAGATTTCTCCTTTAGGGAATTTAAGCTCCATGCTAATCGATCCCTTTAAGATCTATACATCAGGCTATATAGGAGTGAATCTTATCCATGGTTAGACTTGTGATAACTTATTTGTGTAAGATTGTGTAAGATGTGCTTTGCTTAGCACTGGTACAGGAATTTTAAACTCCCTCTTTTTTTGTAGAACTACTTGCAGGATAACTTCACAGCATGACAGATATGACAATTTGTCATATATGCTCAATGCTCATGCCTTAGTTTCTGTACTTTTAAGTATTTTGTCTTCAAGTAGAGGACAGTTCAACTGCATATGAATAGCTCTTGTGGATAGAGATGTCAATCCAATATCTATTGGAAAAACCTGTTATCTGTTGGGATGCTTAGGCAAGGTCTGGAAGATGGGTATCACCATTTAATCTACAAACACCAAAGAAACAGGGTTTAATGCTGAATGGCAGGAGTGGCTGTCAGACTCAGTGTCTGACAGCCACTGTCAGACTCCAGACTCCATTGATTCATGACATGGCTTAGACTACAGCAACTTGATTGACTGTTTCTATGAGATATGATTTTTGTCTTTCATGATATTGTGTTCATGAGATTTTACTACTTTAAAAAAAATCTATTTTTGAAGAGTCATAATGGGGAGCTTCCATTCGTGGGAGTTAAAAAGTTAGCTATGCAAGTAGGATCTTACTGAAGCCATGGAGACTGCTTGCAGTAAGGAGGGTTCCCCAGCAGAAGTTAATACTCTAAAACTAGTTCCTGAATGAATAATAATTCCAAATGCTGAATAAATATCCTGCAGTTTACATCTCAGCTTTTCTATGCTATTCTGATGCTGCCCATGGTGTTGCAGCTTTTATGCCAAGATTCTAATGAAAGTTTAAACTTTTTTCTTTAAAAAACACAATCATGTTAGTATGAATGAAGGTCCAGAATCATTCACTACTTTTGCTTTTATTGATTTTAGAGAGAGATTTATGACCTTGTTTTTTTCTTTTTTTCTGAGTGATAAAGCTACATGTATAAGAGAGTAAAGAGCTCAAAATGCCAAAAAAGTTTTCTCAAGCCATCAGTCAGAGAAAATGCACAGCAAACTCAACTTGTTACAATGTAAGCAGCAATGTAAAAAGAGAAGTCAGTTTATTCATAATTTAAATACATTTAATAAATTTAGAGTTCCAAATAATAAATAAAATAATTGTTGTTTTCATTAAAGTAGCAGTGCAAAGAGTCCAAAGATCTGAAATCAAGTCTGGATAGCATGTAATGTTCTAGAGAGAGATGAAAACAACACAGCTAGCTGCAAAGTTTACTATCTATTGCAGAGATAAACTCTGAAAGGTCATCTGGGAAAAATCTGAAACAAGGTAGAGACAAAAAAGGTCAAAATTTCAAATCATAACACTTCTGGAACTTTTTTGAACTCCCAAGCAATATTTTGAAGGGATTTTTTAATGCCTTTTAAGCTTTCTACTTTGTCTTTGATCCTAATATGGTAGCTTCTTGATCAAAGCAGTATTCTAAGATAAATGTAGTAATTGACTGTAATTGTAGTAGGAACTGGTTGCAGCAGTAACTCTATGCTAGTAGTGGTGTTGCAATCAAACAAGGACACAGTCCAACCTTCCTTCATTCGCTTTCCAGAGTTTTGTTCTCCCAAGCCTTCTTTGAGACTTCCCTTATCTCTACCTTTTCCTCACTGCAAAGCAACTTTGCTTTGCCTGGGATAATGATTACAAAATGATCACAGCTATGAAATGGCACCTTTACAGGAAATATTTAAATGGAATAGGACTCCTCAGCCTAGATGGGAGATGTCTGAAGGAAGATATTACAAGTTTACACACTTCTCTGAGTTTTTAATGGGCAAGGTGAGAAAGTATGTTCAAAGTAACCAAATGAAGGTGCCTGTCTATCACTGCATGTAACTAAGTTGTGGAATTCCTTACTAAAACATGTTGCATATGCCAAAAGTTTGCATGGATTCAACAACCAACTGGAAGAAAACAAACAAACAAACAAACAAAACCATTAAGGGTTATTCGATACAAAAACAATACCTCTGTCTTAAAGTTTGTGAGTTGCAAATTGGTGGAGCCTGAGATTCCTATTGCCAAGACATCCATTTGTGACCACTGCCACAAACAAGTGAAGATCCTTTGAGATGATCTGGTAGGTCAATCTTGTGTTCCTCTGTGTGTCTGCTCTCTTTGAGCTGTCTCTGTTTTCCACTTGGCTCCTTGCCTCCCCTTTAAAGCCATGTTTATAATCTCTTCCTTCATTACCTTTGACTAGTTATTTGGGGATAAGTTTGCGGTCATTTCTGCTGCTGAGGTCTGACATTCAACTCACTGAAGTTAAAAGAGATTCCCTGAAAAGCTGACAAAATGAGTTGTTTGGTAGGCATCAGAACAGCTAAGAAACATCTGTGATACTATACGCTTGCTGGAAGAAGACAGTGGGGATGCACTGCTTGCAGCATAATGTTACTTCAGTCCTGCTTGTCCTTCCCCCTCAAAGTTTCAGCCCAGAGTTTTACAATAATTTTTTAGGAAAATGTGTTACTCACATCATTCCTGTTACTTTGTCTTCCTAGAAACACTTTGTAACCTACTCACTTCAGCGCTAAATCTGGCTACCCTGTAGTAACTTCCAATATCAAGTCACATCCTTGGCTCCCAAGACCACTTGATACATGTTCTTTTCAGGTCACCAGAACACATCTGACAAGAGCTGCCTCAGGTCTGAGAAGAGGTAGCTTCCGCCTGCTCCCGCTGAGCTCTCTTGTTCCATTTCCTGAACAAGATGTTGTTGACAAACACTTAGGGAGTACTAGGAAACGGGAGCGCTGTGATGCCAAGGAAGACCTTTGCTCCTGCTGGGGAATCTCCCACTGCTTAACTTGGAATGTAACAAAGATAAGCCTCTAAATACTCCCATGCAGACATCAACTATAGTTGGCTCCTGCCAACTTCAACAGAGCTGACCCTGAACTTCAAAGGAGCAGATTACATTTTTTTCAGGAGTATGGTAGGTATGATCCCTTGGAAGGCAGCTCTGGAGGGCAAAGGAGCTCAGGAAATATGGCAGGCCTTTAAGGACAGCTTCCCTCAAATGCAAGAACAGTCCATCCCAATGTTCAGGAAAAGAAGCAGAGGTATCAGGAGACCAGGCTGAATAAACAGCAAGTTCCTGGTGGAGCTTCAGTGCAGAAAAGCAGTATATAGGATGTGGAAGCACAGGACAGGCTATAAATGAGGAATTTAGAAACACCGTCTGGCCGCAGGGGGATGATGTTAGGAGAGCCAAAGCTAAGCTGTAGTTAAAGCTTGCAAGGGGCCTTGAGGATGACAAGCAGAGCTTCTACTGATACATTAGTAGCAAAAAGCTGAACAAGGTAAACATGGACCCATTGCTCAATGATTCAGGTAATTTAGTGACTGGAGACAAGATAAGGCTGAGGTACTCAATGCCATATTTGTCTGTCTTCACCAGGAAAGTCTCCGAGGGTTCTGTGCTTGCAGGCAGGGTTCAGGGAGAGAGCTGCCAGCAATGAGTGAAGGTCAAGTCAGGAATTATTTGAGAGAACTTGACCCATAAGAGCCCATAAGACTTGCATCCAAGTCACTGATAAAAACTGGCTGATGTCCTTGCAAGGCTGCTGTCTGTTAGAGATCAGTGGAGGTCTCTGAGTGTAGAAAGGCAAATGTTGCCCTCATCTTCAAAAAAGACCAAAAGGATGATGCAAAGCACTACAAGCTGGTCAGTCTCAGTTTGGTTCCTTGGAATGTATGGAGCAAGTCCTCCTGAAACACATTTCTGGTGACAAGACGGTTACTGTGAAGTCAGCATGGATTTACTAATGGTAAATCATACTTGACCAACCTGATTGCCTTCTGTGATGAAACAACTGGATTTGTGGACAAGGGAAGAACAGTGAATGTAATTTACTTTGACTTTAGCAAGGCTTTGGACACTGTCTCCCACAATATTCTCGTACCCAATTTGGTACGTTGTGGTCTGGATGGATGGAAACTACTGGTTGGATTATCAGACTTAGAGGGCAGTGCTTAATGGGTCATGCTCTATCAGGCAGCAGCTAACAAGAGGAGTATCACAACGGACTTGTCCTATTTAACAACTTTATCAATGTTGTGAAGGGGATGACAGAATGTGCTCTTGTCAAGTTTCCAGATGACACCATACTGGGTGGTCAGTTGATACAGTCTAGGGGCAGGGCTGACATCCAGGGGGACCTAGACAGGAGGGAGGAATGCACTAACAGAAACTTTATGAAATTCATGAGGACAAATGCAAAGTCCTGTTTGTGGGAAGGAGGAGCCCCTGGTGATGAGGCAGGCTGGGTACTGGGAGCCCAGGGAGCTGCTCTGCAGGAAGGGCCCTGGTTTTTGTGGAGGACAGTGGGCTGAACAGGAGCCAACAGTGTGCCCCAGCAACATGGCAGGTTATTACAGCTTCTTGGGCTTCATTAATAAGATCACAACCAGCAGACCAAAGGGAGTGATTTTGCCCTTTACTTGGCACTTGTTAAACTACATTTGGACTACTGCACCCAGTTTTGGGCCCCAAAGTACAGGAAAGACATCCGTAAACTGGAGCAAGTTCAGTGGAGGAACACCTGTTCAGTCAGGGCTTGAGCAGCTGCTCTGTGAGGGGAGGCTGTGGTACCACGGCTGGCTTAGCCTGGAGACAAGATGGCTTTGGGAGCACCCAACAGCAGCGCCTGGTACCTGCAGTGAGGTTATGGAGAAGGTGGAGCTGGGCTCTTCACAGTGGTGCATGGTGGGAAGATGAGAGACAAGAGGCACAAGTTGAAACAAGAGAGGTTTCAACTGGATAAACAAACTTAATAGACAACTGGATAAAAGGAATGCCATTTCCAATGGCTATAATAATTCTGATTGGTTCTCTTCTTTCTTAGTTAAATTTGGAGAAGTCTTTTAGGAAGGTTAGTTGTCACTGATATTAATAAAGTCAAGATCATCACACCTGCAATATTGCAGTTAGCTGAATCTATGCCTCTGTGCTGTGATAGAACTCTAGTTCATCTCAGCCCTAAGCAGTCTAAAAATCTGAAAAAAAAATGGGCTAGAGTTCCATCATAAATCAAGTGGATTTGGAAACTATGCTATCCAGATCTGGACTCTGTTCATCTGACCTGCTGTCTGTAAATCTGCTGTCTGCCTCAAAACGTCTGTTTTAGAAAAAGCACAAGTAAATCATACACACTGTGACCACTGAAAACAAGCAAATAAACCCTACTCATGTATTTGAAGGTAAGCTTTAATTTTAAAAGGATCAACTTTAACAGCTGAACTAAAAAGAAAGTGATTAAGTTGGGAGTAATAAAAGCTAAGGTCTAACATGCCCAGAATGACTATTTTTATCAGAGCAGTAGTCCTGTTATTGTTTATTTATAAAGTCTGCAGTACATGCAGTTTTCTAAAAATTTCCAAAACAGAAAGAAGTCATAATCTGAGAATTAGAAGATTAAAATGTAGTTATGAGGTAGGACGTCCCCCCAAAAAACAAAAGAGAACAAAAAAAAAATTTGAAAAACTGATAGATTGAGAGAAAGAATAGATGTAGCAAAAGGGATTTGGAGACTGAGAGCACAAACTGAAGAGTTTTTCTAAAAAGTATTGGAAATGTGAGCTGGCAGAAGGAACTCAGACTCATTGATTTAAAGGAATTTAACAGCCATACCATCCTAAATCAGTCTTATTCCTTATCTAGGGAATAACATCAGATGTCTTATCACATACTGCACTTACTGGATGCAAAAGGGAACTTTCAGATCACCACATGGCAGTCTTGGGGTGGGCAGGGGATGAAGAATAGATAGGAGAATTCACAATTTGGCCCTACTCCCTTGGATTTAACCACTTAAGAACAGTTCCCTGATGTAGACTGCTTATTGATACAGTAACTTTATGCAAAGACCAGAGTGAACTTTCAGCTGTGCTGCTTAGCATCTGCTAGGTTACATTCTTCAGACCATGCCCATTCGCAGAGTTTGTGCCCATCAAAGAAAGCTGACCCACTTACATGAACCTCCTCTCATCATGGGAGACTTGCAGAAATTAAAGAATACTTGAAAAACAGTGGCAGATGTCATGGAGCACCAGTTTGCAGTCGCTAACTCAGTCTAAGGAAGAATGATGGCAATCACCATGTCTGACTAGGATCATGCTGGCCAGTGAATTCTACCCAATAATCTTTTCACTGAACTGAGTGAATAAGTTCAGGGAACCCTAGACAGCTTTAGAAGTGAAACAGAGACCACAGATCTTGGAAGAGGTGTCCAGACCTTAGAAAAGTGGAGGATTTTATCTTTATTCGGATTCAGACTCTGTGAAAGATGAATGTGGGTGCTCTGTTTCTGAATCCAAGTCAGCCTGTGAATGCTTCTCCTTTACCCTTTCTAGTCTACATTATCCTTCTGCAGGCAGAGTGAAATGACAGTACATCATCTTTGGCAAATTGTATACAGGGCTTGTAATTAGAAGAAAACTTCTGAACTCAAGATTGCTTCAAACCTCTCAAGCATTTTATGAGGTACTTAAAATGAGATTAAAGTAATCATCATCAATATGCCTTTTTAATCTCTAAGAAAAATGGTCATGTTGTCAGTTTGATAACTATTCCAGTTGTTCAAGACTGCTCAGATTTAAATATATCCTTAGGAGCCACAAGCTCTTGCATATTTAGATGCAGGTCTTCTTTGCCAAGGAAACATCATTATTGTCACTTATAATAAAGCATTGATGGCCATTTGCAATATGTTTTATCCTCAAGTATTGGAGTAATAACAACACAATTTTCTTACTGATGAGCAACAAAGAGCTGTACAGGAAATTTTAATTTGATTGAGACTAAAGTTTTGTCAGAGAAACTAATACCCATTAAGTTTCTAGCTAGAAAATGTGGGTAGATATGTGGACTTAGATATCTATACTATATTCCCCCCTTCATTTAATCCGTATCTTTTCAAATTATTCCCCTTATGTATTACTAATGGTATTGCACAGATGTTCCAGGCAAGACTGGAAGCTGATCATGCTAGGGATTATATGAACACACAGGAAAGTTGGTTACTGCCACAGAGACATGTCGATACCAAGGTCAGCTGTATCCTAAGAAAAAGCCTGGGTCCAGCAGGCAGTTCTCAGGGGTGGCTGCATGGCTGTGTTTTTGCTGCATGGCAATAACACTTAACCATCTGCTGCTGAATCTGGCTTTTCTGAAGTGGAGACATATCCCTTGAGGACAGATAGTAGATGAGGCTGTGAAACTAATAAATGCTATATATGAGTCCATGTTGATGGATAAAACGGAGAAGGTCTTGACTGAGACAAAGGTAATATCTCATGAAAAGGCTTAAGCTTAAATAGACCTAGTAGTAAGACACCATCAATGGACATTGAGCATTTCAGATAAGGTTTCACAGGAAAATTCCTGATAACTTTGTGTAAAGGCTGCTTGAAAGCCCACAATTACAGTCTCATTCCCCACTCTGCCTCTGATGAAGGAAAGGGAAGCTCGAAGTTTGCTGTAGTTGGCAAGAGTCAGATCTAACTTGCTCTCAGTCGATTTATCAAGTTGATTTATCAAACATGAAATGAGACGGTGCAATCTTGATGCTGTTCCAATCAAACATCGGCAAGCACCTGGCCCAGCTTCTCTGCAGCAATCCTGATGGGTTGCCTTAGATCCAGGGCACTCTTTCCTTTGGCAGAGAATTTCAAACTGTCTTGCGTTACAAATCGGGAATGCCACAAGATATTGAAATCCTTCGTGAGTCTACCATTCTCTGTCTAATGCTGCTTTCTGCTCTATGTGCCCTGGCTGTCAGCCAACAAGAGATTTCTTTAGAATGAAAAATCCTGTGCCAGCTGGATTCACCAAGTCCATGGCCTCCTTGTACTATTAGAGTGGCACAGCAGGCCTCTAAGGCTGGTGAGAAACTGGCCTTGAATCTCCAAGCAAAAGAGCAGTGAACTTCTCTGAAGGATTTTTTTTTTAGAAGGTGGTGATAAAAGTCAGCACTTGCCCATTGACAATCATTGCCATTTATTGTTATCAGAAAGGAACTTTTGAGGACCAGGTAATTTTAGAAAAAACTTATTTCAAAACAAGTGTGAAAGTAACTCCTGGTGTTGTGGTATCAGAGAAGAAATGCTGGCCAAGGATACCAAGCTCTTATCTTCTTAGCATAGGACTATGCAAAGTTGAATCCAGCTAAGGTCCGGATGACTGGCTGTATGACTGGATGTGCTACCACACCTGCCAATGCCATAGCTGGTGATCTCCTGGCAATCCTGCTGATTCTTTACCTATTCTTGAGCTCCACTGTAGAATGTTTTTTAAATGATCACACCAAACACTTCAGTTAACACTGTCTGTCAACAAGTAGGTGTTTTGCAAGCAATTTCCCAAAAGTGTCATTGTCACATTGTGCATTAATGATCCATACAATCACTTGTGCCACAGGACACATGCCAAGTCTCAAATTGAACCTATTTCCATTAGTAGCTTGTGGGATCAGCAGGTTCAAAAAACTAACTAAAGTTCTCAAGTTTGGAATATGTGGCTATGCTATCATTCGCAAGGTTTGTTATTTTATTCACTCATATACAAATTCTGACTAGAACCAAAAGCACGCTGAAATTGCATGGGAGAAAAATTGATTGCACCATATCTGCATCTCCAGGGAAACAGAGAAGACTCTACAGAGAGGAAAGAAAGGAAAGTTTATGTGCAGTACTGTGACTCTAACTCAAGTCTGTAGACTCCAAAGACTGGAATTATACAAGAGTCTTTGGTACCAACACTTTTGGAAAAGTCATAATCACTATCCAGGTATTGAAAGCTTGAATATCAAGGAAGAAAGGAAAATACTTAGCAGTGCTCTGTGGGTTATTTTAAATGACTCTATTCTCCAGGAGGCAACCTAAGTATCCAACAGGTATTAATCTAAATAGAAAACAAGCAGAGAAAGAGGCCTATGAATAGTTGTTTTGTATATACACAGAGTTATCCTGGACACCCAGGCTTCTTGTACAAGCCCAAATTAATCATATCGGGAATGTACATGAAATCAATTCCTATAGTAGGAGTTGGCCAAGGACTGTGGCCCTTTTCTGGTCCTACAAGAAGGTAGGAAAGTTGTTTAGCCAGAATAGTTGTACCAAGCCAAATTCCATTTAGGCCACTTTCCTCTGTCCATCATTGGCTGATGTGAATGCCTCAAGGGGCACACAGGAGCTGGGGAACCCATATAGTGGTTCTTTGCCTGGGATTACTTTCCTAGTCTTCAGCAACTTGTGTCTCAAAGACTTCCTGAGCTAGAGGTAAATAAAGTCTTTGTGTCTGAGCTAGAGGTAATGGCTCTACTGTCCTGCACCCTTGGTAAGTGTATTATTACATACACACTGCCTCTGTGTCCTAAACATAAGCTTTGAGGTTGTTTGGTGTTCTGAAAAAATACATAATTAGGCTAAATTTAGAAATTTTCCTTGCTTTTCATAATTGAAGGCTAAAGTGGTGGCTATCCCCCAAAGGGTCTACTTTGTGAGCTGAGTGAAACAGTCTGTTTCTGGGAGAAAAAACCCCATGGACTGAAAGACTCCAGTATGCTGTATTCACCTGGGGATGGGATGAGGGGCAGGGACTTGTAGCAGATCTGAAGGAGCACTCTGGCATTTTCTGTTTCCGTTCTTGCCTTTCAACACTGCAAAATGTTCACTTAATGTCATCATTCCATGGAGGATGATGGGATTGGATGAGGGGTAGAGACCTATATCGTATTTGAAGGAGCATTCTGGCATTTTCTATTTCTGTCCTTGCCTTTCAACACTGCAAAATATTCTTTTAATGTTATTCCTCTGTGGAGGACATGATCAAACCTTGCTGGAGGAGAATTATTAATCAATTTTCACCGTTCTATTGAGCCCACTGTGGTACAAGGAACCTTGTGCTTCTTCCCTTGCTCTTCTACAAGAACACAGGCTCTCTTATTTTTACTGTTCATTGACTTTTCAAGTATAATTGTCTTGTTTGCCCAACACATGGACATGTTTCTTGACGTGGCTAGTGCCTACAACAATTTTTTGTCAATAACTTGTTCCTTCTTATTTAATTTTGCTTTTTCTCAGTTTTTCCCAGTTCTGTTTATACAATGAGCTGCTCTATGGGCTAGCTGATCACTGGACACTGATTTAAACCAGTAGTTTAAATCATGCAGCAGACCTTGCAATAGAGCTTGAAATACAGTTAAACTGGGTTTTGATGTATGTAGAGCCTCTGCTACATCAGATTCTTCCTAGGCTCTCTGGTCAAGTTCATCAGAAAGGGAAAGTTTTGTCATGATTTTAAGTGACAAGTTTTTAAAAGTTCAGTTTTGTTATTAAGTCATGGTTTGTAAAGGTAATATTCAGTGGCTATCACAAAAAGTCACATAACATAAAAAATATTCAGTTGAAAGCTCTGAATGCAAACCTGGTTGGCTTCCAGTGAGTTATCCCAAAGAGACGGAAGTGAAGAAAAAACAAAGAAATGTACACCATTTTTTCTTATATTTACTGATGTCTATCCAACAGCTATAGAGCAAGACTGATAATCAACCTCATAATGTGTATTTCAGAAGGTTTCTTGTGCACCTTGGCACAGAAGTCCAATGTATAGAAGCCTGATGTAATTTTTTTATTGAATCTAGCACCAGGTGTTCTCATATAATTAAGTGGGAAATATTGCAACACTTACAGCATATTCTGTCTTAAATCTTACTGTTTCAAAGCTCTCAGAGCTAGTCTTGTTAGACCTGCTTTCACAACTTATTAATGTCATTCAAAAATAATGAGCATATTGAATTTATGTTATAAAATGTGAATAAAGTAGAAATAGGCAGGAGTTCTAATACCAATGCAACTCCTTTGTCATTGGATGCATTGCCTGTGTTCTCTTTTCATATGGCATATAGAAGTAATTTATAAAGCAATACCATAACCATGGAAGAAGAACTGTACATCTTAGGTACCTCCAATCTTCATTGTTTTATACAACCATCATCTCTAAATTCTGCAATACAATGCAAGTACTCTCTTGTGCAAAAGTGTTTACAAAACATCCATAATAAAGGTGTGTAGACATGGAAACTAAAGAAGAAAATAATTATTAGACTGTTTCTCAAAATGACATTCAGATATTAGTTATTTCTTCATGTGATTTTGCAATATAGCTCTGAGGCATCAGATAACTAAATTGAGCAATATCATCCCTGACAGGAAACAAGGAAACAAGCAGACTTCATTTACAGAAGCATATGCGAAAGAGAAGTTCAGAATAAGAAATGAACAAATTCATTTTTTATCTCGAAAGTCACGTAAGGTCAATCAACCTATAGCGGGAATAGATCCCAACTAATAAGGACGGTAATAATGCATATTTACATATTAGAATGGAAAATTCTTCCACTCTGTGAAAAGAACAGAGAAGAATAACATATTTTATGGAAGCTGAATCAGTTTATTGTGATCTACTGAAAAATTACAGGGGAAGAATAGAATTAAAGCTCTAATGTGTGAAGTATAAATAATTAATAGAAGTTACTGAAGTTTCTCACATGCACGCATCAACCTAGATGGCGGGATCTTCAGATACTAACTTCTGTTCTTGTCTGACTCCAGCCTGGCCACCAACACAGCCAGAGGCAAGACAGAGTCCACAGTGATCCCAAGCCAAGAGGAAATTTCCTCGGCAGGCTAGCTATTTCCACAACAGCCAAGCCACTTTCCAGTCTAGTCTCTTTATGTTGCAAAAGTGGAGCCCAAGGCTGAATAAGGAAAAAAGGAAAGGAATGAAGCCTGCAATGGGGACTCCAGCATTTGTACCTTAGGATGCTTTTAACACCTTTATTCTTCTCTCCACTGCAAAGTATGAGCTGTTAATTTTATCAGGTTACTCTAATGCAGAGGCAATGTGAGAGGACACCAGGCTGACCATTATGTCTGCATTATTGGTATGTATTACTTTCATTTCATTCTGCTTTTTACTGTTCCCTGGGGTTGATTCTTTGCCTACTCATTCACAGTCTGTCTTCTTTTCTTCTTCTTTTTGTCTGTTTCTCCCTTCTCCTAGCATTCCTTTCTCAGATTTCCATTCTCTCCCCTGTAGTTCTTACTCCTTTTGCTCACTTTTGCTCTTTTTTTCACTCTTTAGCATCCCTCACTTTGAAAGTATCCTCCTTCTATTAGTACATTAACTCACTCTCCAGCCTCTCTAATACTGAATTCCAACTGCTACCCCTTTCTACCTTATCTGAGAGGGAAATACCACCACCACCACCACAAGCTTTGAAGATAAATTATCGAAATGCACTGCACTTAGACAAACTCAGATTTGATCTAACAGTAACTTTATATCTAATTCAGCAACTAACTTACAATAGCGTGACTCAGAAGAGAAAATCATGCGGTAAAACATTACATTGAATGGGAAATGATTCAGTGAAAACATTATTCAGAGTAGGCAATTACTGAGTGAAGATATTATCCACAGCAGACAATTACTCAGTAAAAATATTATACAGTGCAGGCAAATATTCAAGCAAACATTTGACAAGGACAGCAATTATTCAATAAACAATCATAATTGCACCCAATGGAGCACACTTGCCATAAACAGCACAAATAATTAGCAGACTCAAAGGATGTTACTGTGACTGCCCGAGTTTTAGCTAATTTACATGGCAGCTAAGCTCTACAGGACAATCAGAATCTGTCAGTGAGGGACAACTTGTTTTTCCTTTTGCCTCTTCAGTTCTAGGAAGCAATATCACAGTTCTATCAATTTTAATGAAGAAGCAAGTGTAGCTTCATCAGTTTTTTGGAGTTACTCAGTTATCCTTTTCCAGGAATGAGAGTTACTCACATGATTCCTTTCTTCGATTGCTTCTTCTGTCACACTTTTAATCCTTTGCTTTCCACCTCACCTTCTCAATAGCTCTCTCAAAAACTTGCTTTTTTCTATTTGCTTTTTTTTTCCCTGCAGTTGGTTTATTTTTCAAATTTCTCCAGTTTTCTGTTTTCAAAGCATAAATTCATTTCTTTTTCTTGTTGCATAAAGGCTTTTCACATATTCCATTTCTATTTGTAGTAAAGCTCCCACTCATGCTCTTTCAGAGTCTCCCAGCAGAAGGAGGAAGCTCTCATTCTCCTTTAGTCCAGAACTATCACTTCTTCTTTTGCTTTGCTAACTAGATCAATTATTCTTCTCATGCTGTTCATCTTATGCACCTCTATTTCCTCTTTCAGACATTCTCTCTCAACTGTTTTCTTTTGACTTAATCCAGGCGTTCATTATTTGCTTTCACCAGCATCCATTGTAGCTTCACAAAATAAATTTTTTGTTTGAAAATCTTACATTTTTTAATTATTTCCTGGGTGAATGTATAGTTTTGTATCTCTCGTCTTGCTTCATTGCTTAATGACAGGTTTTTAAGCAATCCATCTGTTCAAATTATGGATTATTCTGTTGCTGAGTTACTTTTGTCCATGAAGATGTTAATTCCTTTCAGCACAGTTTGGTTTTCTAAGCATCTATATTTAGACATACATACCAAAAATTACTTGTACAAAAAAAAGAAGTAACAGGAGAGTTGTTGGGATCCTCTAAGTGGAGCAGCCACATTAGTATAATCACACTGACTTCTGTGTTGTAGATTAGGATAAGTGATACTGGAATCAGGGTTCCCCAATTTAACTGCATCACTAAACAAGTATAACTATACTGGTCTTATCTTTTAAGCAGAAATTGGCAGCAGCACTCCAAAGGTATTACTGTATTGCAACAGCAAGGCCAGCAGAATTTCAGTATAATTTGGTAAACTGACAAACTATACTGAAAAAGGCACTTGTATTCGTGCAGAAAGTGCCTGTATAGGGATTTACATCACCATAGCTACGTGATATACTTTTCCCACTAGAGTTCTGCTGGCCAATGTCCCTATGAAGACAGTCTTAAAATGATGTAACATTAGAAGTGCCATGGGAGTGGTCCTCAAAGTGATAAAAATTCTTCCCTCATTAAAATTTAAAACTATTAGAGTCTCAGAGAAATCTGTGCATTGTAACTGGACATTTTTCATTTGAATATACAAAGTATTTTCTACATGCCTCTCTCTGAGCTTGAAATCACCAAAGCTCAGCCAAGCAAGGGCAGAAAATTGTCTTTTAACTTGTCTCTTGATTATAATTAGAAATCAAACTATTTTTAATCAAGTAAGAAGAATCATTTATCATTTTATGAATTACCTTACATACATTTCCAGTCTTCAAATGACAGAAATGGAGAACAACCGAAGTCATCCTACATCTCCCTTACTCCTATCATCCTTATTTCAGCCCAGCTTTCCCAAACACTTGCTTGAACCCTATTACCAAAGCAACTTCAAAAAGGTGGGAAGATTTTTTGGGCCTGATTTCTTCTCTTATAGCTGCAAATCAGGACCAAATTAATGCAAGGGAAAAAAAACATTTAGCAAAAATGATGAAACAACTTAAATGAAAAGAAAGTAAATCTGTATTTTTTTCACTCTACACCAGCCAACAAACACAGGCTTCAACAAATTAATTGCCTGAAACATCTTTTTCTCTCTCTCTTTTTTTTTAAAATTGTAATTTCTTGGAACTGCTCATATTTCTACTTGTCTGGCATCTTTGTGAGCTAATTTGTTACAGGTCTTTACTCACATAACTCAATTGATTTTAATGCATTTACACTGCTGTAAAGTTAGAATCAAACCTAAAAATTATTTTCAGAAGCTACTTCACTGATGATTTTCTGACTCTGTTCTAGCTGTGAGGAACAAAGGAAAATTTGTTAAGAAACTTCACTAGTTTTAGTGTCAAGTAAACCAGAAGCCTGTTCTGAGTCACTTCTTCCAACAAGAAACATTCACACCCCATTAGACAGCTACTAGATGTAGCGTTTGAATCTGACCCCTGATTCACACACCCCATTCATTGGCAAGTGATGTCTCTTTTTTTTCCTTTGGGAAAGGGACATAATTTTAAACCTTCAGGAGTCTGGAATCATGTGGAAATGATAATAAAATATAGTTGTTCAGTCTTATATTACTTCTCAGCTGATGACTCACAATAAAATATCTCAAAATGTAAGCCAGGAGAGGAATGGCTTGTCCTGTGCTACAAGCTAAGCTTCCACTAAACTGCTTACAAATAAGTGCTGATCTCATTCAGAAAGTTTAGATTATAGACAGTATGAGACTGTTCTTCACAGCTGAAGCACTTGCTGCTCCTCTGATTACATTCTCACTCATTTTTTGTGCCCAGGGCTTACCATAAGTACCTGTGGGTACTTCTTGGGCATGGTGTGATCATAACAGTGCATTTAGGGTAAAACTACATGGCTGAAGCACTAGATTGAGACCCAGAAGAGAGTTGTTACAGCCTCAGTTTAATCAAAAGTTTTCCTTCTCACCTTGAACTGATCACATAGGAGTAACATCAGGGAAACAGTTTTGTGACAAGGATCTAACAAAGCCCTTAATCTGAAGGCCATTCGTGTTCAGAAAAGATGAGTTCAAATGGGAATAGAAGGAGATCCTCAGGGTGAATAAGGTCAGTCTTATGAGAAAAGACTACAAAGGGACTGGCCTGTTTAGCTAGCTAAAGGAAAGACAATGTGGGATCTTTACCTGTGTACATATACAGAAGTATACACAGAGCTGGAGGGGGGGGGAGAAAGTAAACAATTAGGAAGGAAGGAAAGCTATTAATGCTAAATGACAAATTTAGTGAAAGACCAGTGGATCTGAAATAATAATGTCTACAGTTAAGCTAGCAGCAGGTCACAAATACTCACAGGAGCAAGTTTGCTTTCTATTAGGAGCTGTGTATGGAAAAATCCCAAAGACATGATAAAATTGTGGTTATTTGTGGCAGCCCAGACCAGGACTTGATTGTGCAGGGTATCCTTTATGCTAGTTTGTTTAAATATAAATGTTATACAACACAGAAATGTTATACCAACCTCTTTCACAGTACCCTTTTTGTCTGAACTAAAGGATAGCAACAAGAATCTGTCAGCTTTTTTATTTATCGTTTTCTGTTTCTGCCTCAAAGTTCCTCTAATTTCTCACTACCCTGCCAATCTTTTCTACTTTTTCTTTGCTCATATTTGCATGGGTGACAGTTGCCATCTACAGCTGTTATTGTCCTTTCAGTGTGTCTGCCCTGTCATTGTGATAGTCTGACTTTTTCTCTGTCTCTGTTTCTGTCATGTTCGGATTTGCATTCTTTCCCCTTAAATGGCAAATGCCTGCAGTGCTCAACTTGCATCATTGACCTTCCCTCCTGTTACAAAAACTTGTTATTTGAGAAATCTAAGAATTTTTTCAATGGAGAAAAGGAGAATATGGAGTAAGGATATGTGCTGACATTTCAACTCCTCTGAGCTTTCCTGGAAACTCACAGTGACAGTAAACACCTGCAGTTCTCTGGCAGGCTGATCTTTTTCTTCGCTTCTTTGGCAACTTGGGAATCCCTTTGGCACCTGTGGGCTGACACCCCCTACAATCTAGATCAACTTTGCTGACTTCAGTGGAGCCCTGCTAAAACAGCCACCAGCCCAGACTAGTGCCTTAAAACTACAGTCAGAACCTAAGGGACGGGCAAGAAAATATTCAAATTGGTTTTAGAGCCCGTTGGAGACAGTTCTCCCCCAAAATGGAAAATTTGGCCATGACAGTCTCTCTCATGCTATGGTCCCCTCTATAATGAATGGACCGTGGTGTAGTCATGGTACTGCCCCAGTCTGTCCTCTCTTTGGCAGTCACAAATGCAGAGCAACGTCAGGATCACAGGGAACCTGGGGAGGGACTAAGATGCCACTTACAATCAGGTTGGAGAGACTTGGCCCATTACGACTAATCTGAACCGTTGACTTCCATTTAAATTGCAATTCTTTCCCTTCAGTGCTGATACTTACGCCATTGTCAAAATAGATGCATAATTGACTACAGAAGACTGGAAACGGAGAAGACTCAACCTATATTTCATAGTAATTTTACTTGCAAATACACTTGAGGTGGACACTGGGTCCCAGCTTCTGCTTCAAACTAACTCTTTTCTTTAGACCTGTTATTTAATTACTTCTGAGGCACCTTTCAGAATGTCCTCTCGCTATCTAGGATAAACATTAGCTCCTCCCACATAATGAAAGTGATTTGCAGACACAACCCTAGATTAGAGCACCTTGTGAAAAAGAACACAGTTCCTTTTTGTTATCTTCCAAGACCCCATCTCTCATTAAAGCAAAACCCACATAAGTATGTAGCAAGCCTACTTCTGCTGTTTCCTGATTATCATTGCACTGGCCTTTTCATCCCTTGGTTGGCAGTGACAGCTCCACAGGTTTCAAAAGTCCTTTTTGAGACGGTCTAAAAGATATAGATGTAATTATGAACTGCTGTTTTCAGAGTGTTTAGCTTTGATGGCTGCAGCTTCTATTTCAGACCTGATCAATACTTTGTGGGTCTAAAAACTTCTCCATTTTTTTCCAAGTCTGTTAGCAAGTTTAAAAAAAATATTAGCTCTAGATCTTGCAAGATTACAATCTTGCCCTTATTTTCTTTTACATTGGAGGCATAGCAC
This sequence comes from Ciconia boyciana, assembly GCF_034638445.1. Lineage (NCBI taxonomy): Eukaryota > Metazoa > Chordata > Aves > Ciconiiformes > Ciconiidae > Ciconia > Ciconia boyciana. The sequence continues at coordinate 53,876,486 of NC_132935.1, read as the reverse complement.
GTTCTAAGGTCATGTTTAAGTTTTATTATTTTGTTTAAATTCTCAAATTTAATTTGAGAAAGAAACTAAATTATATAAATTTATTTAATTTTTCAAAACTTTACATCTGAAACCTTACATCTGCAAATTCTATACCTCAAGCCAGGATAGACAATGTGGGAAAGAACATAAACTATTGTATTTGGGAACAGCTCTTTTCACCTAGTAAATCCTCCTAGTTGTTGCTCCAAAAGCTGAACTACATATAAGCAAGCTTGAATAATCTCATGATCCTCAACCAGCAGTCTTATATGCACAGTAATATATTGGTATTTCCTACAATTTATGTTCTACTTTACGCTTTTGGGCCTGAAAGGAGCATTGGAAGAGGTCTCTATCCCCAGAATTGGAGCCCTAGCAATTGTCTCTCCAATAATGTCTATTATACTACACAGTACAATTCAATAATCTATTGTCCACATTATGTAACAGTGAGGGTAGAGGAGAAGCATCACATGCCAGCAGCTCGAGATCTTTTATCTTTCTAATTCTTCCCTGTAAGTTCCAAATATTTTACTGTGTCTAGGTAGGAAAACCATTTCAGGTTGCACTTAGGTTGCTGGTCAAACCACTTCAGGTTGCTGGTCAAAATTGCCAGCTTGCCTTCCTTAAAAAAAGAGACAGACAAATCAATAAAGTGTGGCATTTAATTTTATCCAAGATAATGGGAAAGTAAATTAGTCAATAATGGGATCTTGGAGGTAAATGATTCTAACTCTGTTTCACACAACCTTTTGGGATAAATGTGCTTAATATCTTTATGTGGAATGCCTACAATTTATTCTAATTTTATACTCCTTCCTCTCTGAGGGCAACAGAATCTTGGCAATGCTTTGGAAATGGGATTAGAAGAGAGGCTTAAAAGGTTTAAAAATATTTTTCACAGTAAAGCAGTGTAAAACTGTCACCAGAGTAAATATCTTTAAAGGAATTTCTCTAAATTTTCACTGTTGTAAATGAAAAGTAGCCCAATGAATGAGAGGCCAGGGTTTGGCTTGCTGTGGGTAATCTATAATCTTACAGAAGTTGGCAAATGTGAACTGTTCTCAGTAAGCAAATGTTTTCACAATTGAGAAGATGCATATGTCATAGGAGATATTTCTTCACAAGAACAAGACGACTTCTATTGCTCATTTCCATCTTATTTGCACAAAATGTTTCCAAAACATCTTGCTAGAAAATGGAAATATGTAAAAACACAGAGTTTAAATATTGTCAGTTAGTTTTGTCTTAACTATAGTTTTTGGTGAGCCATTTGTTGGTAGCACAGCTGATAATATATATATATTAGTTTTTATACAAAAGCAAATATGAAGTGGTAAACATCCCCGTAAGTGTTTGTGATAATGCAGACAAGACTCATAATTGTGTATATGACAATTTGTGCAAACAGAGTTGAGTCACATAGGGTTCTGTTCAGCTGAAAAGCATACTCCCACTTCACTCGAACAAAAAAGCTTACAGAGGTTCAAAGGACAGTTTCACTTGGTGAATTATTCCATTCAAAAAAGATAAAAAAATGTAGAAAATTTATTGCAATACATCATTTTAGTCTCCTGTACATTAGTAAACCCAATTCAACAGTGTCAAAAACCCTCTCACAGAAACTGTTGCTTAGCCCTTTGGATAGCTGTGTTGATTAACGCAAAAAAAGCTACAGTGGTGTTGGAACTATAGAGTACCCCAACAAAAGATGGGTTACAGCAGTTAATTTTTACTTTGAACACTGATTTTCCCAAGGACATGTTGTACGTCAGCACGTGACACTTGGTCATCTGAGTTTATTTCTTTTCATTGTGATAGTGAAGTCTGTCATATGCCCAGAAGCTAGTGTAATGACCCTTAAGAGTGGCTTTGGTGCTGAATAAGTCAATGTTATGAGAGGCTGAGGAAAATTCACTTAGTAAGAATGGCTTCACAAGAAAACTTACTTTGTTCATGCTGCAAATAGTTACTTGCAGCTGCAGCTCTAAATGCCAGTCTTCTTCAAGTTAAGCTGTATCTCTTTGGCATGACAAAAATCTGCATTGCTCTGCAGCATTCCCTCTGCAACCACCGTCACATTTTTTCTGTGTTGACTTCTCTGGATTATAAGATTTGGTAGGGATGAGACTCATATTCCTGTCTCTTTTATCCAGTTTACTATCCTGCTAGTACTGACATACAAAATTGTATTTTCATAGTTGGGAGCATGAATCAAATTTACACGGTTGGGGATGAAGCCAATAAGTAAGAATATTTATGACATCAAGAATACATTGTATGATCTATCTTAATTATATTGCCAGCTCTTTGGGCAGGAACTGGTCTCACCTTTATTCTATGATGTACAGCTTGATTATGTGTCACTGCACAGATAGATAGACTATAATGAATTATGGATGCTGACTTTGCCAAGATCCTGACCATATTGGAGAAGTACAAGAAACCTGTCAAGCATCTCTGTGACTATCCATAGAGCAAGGAAAATAACCCAGTGTTCAAAGCTTAAATTAATTTAAATCGCCATGTCCAAACTCTCATCCATACTCTACAGGAATGTGTTGCTAGTCATTAATAATGTCGAACTGTGCACAGCTTCAGATGATAATTATTTGACTCTTACATCAGAAAGGAAACTTCTTGGGTTTCAGCCCTCCAATAGGTAGTCATAGTACATGGGGTCATCAAAAAACTCTCCTCAATTTTAATGAAAAAATCAGCTGAGCTGTGTAATTGTTTAACTTCAGTAGAGCGTCTACAGGGTATATTGCGCAATGTGAATTGTAAATCATTGGACATTTCATTCAGTTTAGTGCAGTCACTGGTTAAGAATGACTTTAAACCCACAGGCTGAATATGCTTGCTTTCCTGATTTCTGCTGGCATCCCACGATTTAAATTTTTTCCCATGAGATTATTTTGGAGACTGTGATTCACAAAATGTTACCACTTCAGAATATGCTGAAATAATGAATGAGACTAGGTGTGTAATGTCATTAGAGACAGGTAGAATAGGGTAACATATGATCTCAAATAAAATAAAATAAAATACAATTCCAAACATTCTCTTAAAGCCATTTTACATATATTTTAAATAACCATTTGTTATCACATCTTGTCTAAAACTATTAAGCAAAAGAAAATATGCTGAATTTGGATGAGGTTTAAATTTATCAAAACTGAAAACTTCCCTACTGGCTCAATACAAGACTTCAAACAGTTAATTACATGCTTTTGAACAGTTTTTCAATCCAACCTAGAAGCGGGCCACTTTTAGCGGGGCATGGATTAGTCCCTATTTTCCTTAATTACCTATCACAGAGGAAAGCTGTAAGTAACATAAATTATCTCCTTAGTGATTCAAATAGGAAATCAGGCTCCCTTGCAATGAAAAAGTTGGAGGAAGTTTCACTATGAGGCACAGGGAGAGAGAGGTTAATTCTAAAATAGTAGTGTAACATCTGTCAAAGAAAGCTGCTTATTCACTGGAAAAATGACTCTCTTGAACTTTTTAGTAAGGTCAGATGACAGGTGATGTCCCTTGCATACCTTAGGAGTCTCACATATAGAGCAGTACAGCCATGTAGGTTCTCAAGCAGGAAACCACCTAGTCAACATTTCCACTGCTTTCCTTGTTTTTTTATATGTAACGTGCTCAGAAGTTGCATTATAACATTCCCCTAACGTCTACTTAGTCTGCTGTGGAGTTTATCACATCAAAAATAAACAAAAGCTTCAGGAAGTTAATGATGGCTGTTTGCTTATTGGTATGATGTTTATGGTTTTGGTGTGATGGTATGATGGTATGGATTGGTATGATGTTTATGGTGGCCTTGAATGGCAGAAATATTACTGATGAACTGGAGAAGTGTGGGACGAATGAGTTTTTACTTTCTGCCACTCACACCTCTCACTGGGCTGAAAGTGGAGAGAACGGATGACCAAAACTTCAGCAGGGCTTGAATCATGCACTTCAGAACAGTTACATTCTTTGTAATGCTCTCGTCACATGGTTGGCATTTCTGGTTTTAGCAGGTAACATTTAATTTATCTCCAGTTTGCATTTACTATTGTTAAAAGATAAAGAAATCTTAAAAAATCTGTTTTCATGAGCACCAGGCTAAAATAATAAGCTGTGAGTGGAGTCCTTTTTTTCAGGTGTATTTTACAGCTTAGGGCTGAAAACCTTGGAAAGTAAAATCTTGCATGGAGATACAAATCTTGCATGGAGATACAGGTCTTGCATGGAGATACAGGTCAACACAGGAGATCCTTGTGTTGTATGATTGCTGTGTTGGTCTTGGGTCCACTATTCTATAAGCAAGAGGATTGTTTGATCTCTGTCTGTTCCATTTGCTAATCACTCACTCTTAAATCAAAATTAATTTTCATACTGTTTTTTGATTAAATAGCCACTAATTGACTGTTGGCTTGTGGTTTTGTTGACATGCAATTGTAAAAGTCACCTGAGACTCTGTAGCACAACAGGTAAAATACCCAGCTACTTGACTTGAGGAAAGTAATTATGATGTTGGTTCACAAATTTCATTTCTAGAAGTAGTATCGGGAATAATTCAGAATGGAAGGCTAATGGGTGAAAACACCCACGAGTAAATAGGAATAGGAGGTCTTTCATTACTAATATACCTTTTTAAGACCAGCTGCTTAAACTTTCAGTTAATATATAAAAGCTGGATATAGTCTGTTTCTAAGGCACAAACAAAAAAAAAATCTCCTCATAGCAAACAAATTGCTTACAATCAGGTTTTTCATTTTTTTTCAAATCCGTTTACAATCAGAATCACCCTTCAACATTACCTAGGAAAGCCGATGCTACTCATAGCTCTACTCCACATAATACTCCAAATAAATTTTAATTTTGTTTTGCTAGATAGCTGCCACGGTCTGTATACTTGGTGGAAAATGAAACACAAATTCTTTTGATTGAATATGATTAATCATAGCTTTAGGATAAATAGAATTTTATTGAAAGGGGTATATCTAGAATAATACATATTCCATTCTCAAAATTTCTGCAGTGACAATTACACCAATGTAATGATTCAATGCAAATGCAGAATAAAGTTGCCCTACTATGACTATTTTCAATAAAATTCCATTTCCAAATTTTTTATTGCTAAGAAAAATGCTAAATTGAAATCTATGTGATTATAGTAAAATTAGCAGGTAGAGAAAAATACTTGTTTTAATTTTTCTTTAATTTCTACATAAAGTTATCATGAAGAAATTTCCTGAGGTGATCTAAGTGATCTTGTTGTAAAATATTATTTAAAACCTTATCAACTGCCTCTACAATAATTTCCATGTTGAAAAACTCCTAGTAAGCTTTCACTGCGGTACACATTAGAACATCTTAAAATTAACCCAGCTTGTCAGCTGTTATCCACAAGAAGACCATTCTCATTTAGCAAAGTAGAATATTAGTTTTAGGGAAATTGGCTTTTGACATAGAAAGATATGGATATATCTCAATTTATGTCAATATGGACTTTCATCAAAACTTAATAAATAGCTCATGTTATTCATAACATTTATATCTAATAAATGCTTCATGTTAAGAGATCAAAACTTCTCTTTTGTTTTATTCTTTAACTTATTTAGTTTTCCACTATCTCCTCTGGCACAGAGGTGTAGAGTTATTCACAGATTTCCCACCCCACAACACCAATGAGTTTAAAGGATCTCAGTGTGATTAGCTTTGCAAAGTCCCAGAGCACAGATCTTTAGCACTGATGTAAGGATTCTGTACTTTCTATCAGAATGACATCAGATATAGACCTTTATTCATACAAATTCTGGAATACAGAGATTGAAGCTAGACATAAAAGAAAAAAACTGTGATTTTCAAGAATTCTTGTTGCATGGCACTGTAGCAAACTTCATGGAAGAGTTTAAAAAAAAAAAAAAGAAAAAAATGCTTTTTTGTGTGTTAGGAAGAATGTATGGTGTGCAATTCCAGCATATCAGGCCCTTCAACCATGGCCAAGAGACCCTCAGGAGAGTGAGAGGCACTGAGGGAAAAGACCAGACCAAATGATCAAATAGGTAGAGGTTGAGAGACGTAGTGAACACGAATGGAGTTTTGTTTATTTCTAGCACCAAGTATTTAGCACAGTTTAAGAAACTGTAAAATTGTGTAAAACAGTAGCTAGGAGATCCAGCTCTCAAACTGCAGTGCAAAAAGGAAGGGTACTACTGGAAATCCTGTAAAATAGTGGTAGGACTTCCCTATTTACCCTTGCCTGTCATTACCCTAACGCCACTGAGATGAAGCTGAGTTTATAGTGTTCTTTTTCTAAAGTATAACACTGGTTTGTTTTGGTTTTTTTTAAATGTATAACATACTGTTGGGTTTTTTAATATACTGGCTCTATTTTTTCATTGAGTGTTTGCAAGAGCAAAACTGAAAGGCGAAGTACTGAAAAAAACAAATTAATTTCTTAAGCTTTTCAGTCCTCCTCCACCAGAGGCCAACATGTCTAAGAGCTGGCTCTTCCATAATACTTTGCAGCAAGACTCTGAAGATCTAGCAACAATTCAAAAAGCAACAAAATGAGATTTTCAGGCAAGAGTTCCCTTTTAGGGAACCTGTGAGGACAGTAAAACCATATAGAGAACTTTATCTCCCTGACTATATTAAATCTTATTACAACTGCATCAAATATAAATTTTCAACCTTGCTTCCAAAACTTTCTCCTCAATTTATTTTTTTCTAAGCCAAACTACAGGAAACAAACTACCCCTCTCCTGACCCCATTAGCTTGAGTCTCTTCAGAGAGCACACCTCCTCTCCCCTTCCCTCCCTTCACAAACTGAACCTGATGCTTCCTTCACATTCTTCAAACACATCCTTGTAAAGAACCAGGGAGTTAAGTAATTCAGCACACCTGAAACTAGACACACTTTCTTCACAAATAGATTTCCTTCTAGTCCTTACCCTGAGCTCTTGCCTTTTCTGTATCTTGGAGGGGAGAGTTAACTACCTGCTGGTTAATCCCTTGATGGATTTTTCACAACCTATTGCAAGGCTGGAATACAGTATATCTGAAGAATGAAAATCAGGTGGAATTAAGGACTTTCATCATACAAATGATGCTGGACTTAGATGATAGATTACTTAATCTAAGAAAAGATGCAATCTCATTAAAGCTGCCACAGGTGGGGAGATCTCTTGTGAGAGATACTGAATATGAACATATTCTGCAACTGCTTTATGAAAGATTTCTTGGCAAAATATCGGTAGTGGAATCTTACAACAAGAATGAAAAAACAGTGTTGAGCAATACCTGTAGATTTTAAAAATATGCTAACTGAACTAAAAATGGATGAAATGGGACTGATATGAGAACACATACTGCAGGTTGCAGCACCAGTGTTCTGGAGATAGTTAGAAGCTGGGATTAAGCTTTATTCACATAACATATTCAGATTTCCTTTAAATTCCTTAGAGTATGTGGCCTGAATTTTGTGTGCAAACTGTGCTTTTTGAGATCTTGTAGTGGTGACATTCTTCTTCTGATCTTGAAAGCCTCCTGGGATCGAGAAGACTGCTCTGGAGGCGTGTCTACACCTTTTTTTCTGCTGAGAAGTGGCCTTCTGCAGTGCATTTTCTGACTGTCCCCACTCACCGTGCTGTGGTTCACAGCATGGTGTTGTCTGAGATCATGAACTGGGTTCATTTCAGATGAAACTAAGATGGAAGATGCTTTCCAGGAGCACTCCAGACAGAAATGGGCATTCTTTCCCTGAGACAAGACTAGAGTTTGCCCAGTGCTAAAAACTAACGAAACAACCTCCCCACCTTCCCACCTGGAAATCAGCACTGCTTTCTATTGTAATATAGTCTAACTCTTCTGTGTAATGGGATAGCCAACACTGACCTCAGACAAGATTCATGGAAGTGCTGCATATGCTGGATGCAACTTTGAATTAAGCCTGTGAGGCCTTTCCAGGTGCTGAAATGGTGGGTAGTGGACTACACATAACTCAGGATAGTAAAAATGAGAAGGGGACATCAGCTTTCCCTCCTCTTTCCATTGATTCAATTTCTGAGCTTGCATACTTACATAATGTCATTTGACAAGATCAGGCCCAGAGTTTAGAACCCAGTTTATCAATACAAACTCTCAAAACATAAAATCACACAAAACTCTGTTGTCTTTACTGTTGCTTGTATGGGCATCAAGCTTTGCATTAACAGACCTGACTGCAGGACACTGTGAATGATGACAATGTACAAACAAACGTCAATCCTGTTATCTATGCTCCACAGTTGTTATCTCTTCCAGGTACAGTTGTGATAATAAGACGGTTGCAGATATTTTTGTTCATTCCTTGTCACAGAATTAAATGTCCACTGTCTCTTAAAAGAATTTTGTATTTAATTGCAAAAGTGTTATTATTGAGAATAAAATTCATTCTGAATGATCCACTGCCCTTGATTGGTGTAAGAATCCCACATCTGTCCATGTTTACCCTTAAGAACGATACTCCTCAAGAGTGTCTTCCTCACAGGAAGGTTATAATAGCTCGTAAAACATCTTTGTCAGGTGCCAGCCTATTGTATAGTCACTTGATGGCTCTTCTCTTCTACATAGACCTGTCATATTAATTAATATTGTTCCTTGACAAGGTGGTAGAAGTCGGTAATTAATTCCACAGCATGAAACATTCATAGTTTGATTGCTTCCCTTTTTGCTCTGGTAATGAAAAGATACCTTAGTCCCTTATTTTATAGATTTTTCTAAAAATGCCCAAATTTCTTATAAATCTCCTGGTAATGATTAGCTTCATTTATCTCTCTTGTCATATTTTGTTGTAAAGAGTTGTTCATTTAATTAATCTCATCATTGTTTCCTCAGCTCCCTTTAATATTGACTTTTCTAGGATACTTTTATTTGCAGGTCAATTTTACTGGTAAAACATGATACCTAACAGCTTGAAGCCAAGGTCAAGTAGCTTGGAATGAATGAATCAAACTCTTTATGGGTAGATCTTAAAGGAAATACTTAGTGGTGAAGCCATGAAAAGGGAGACCAGGCCAAAATTTTCGATGGGAATGACTCATTCTACAATGTACATTTCAGAATATTCCATGATGTTGCAAAACGTCAGGGTAAAATAGTGGAAGAAAAACACTTCTTGTTTCCTCTGTGTTGCTGAGATTTTAATGGGCATCTGAATTCTAACTCCCTAGTGGGAGGACATCTTTCACTCCATGTGTTCCAGCTTCCTCACTTATGAGCTTTATCATTACTCTCCACAAATGCGTAGACTCTATTTTTGTACTCCATTACCATATATTTGCAGTCTCTTTAGATAAACTTTTCATATCCATACAGAGAAGAGATCACTATTATAGGATCTAATTAAATTAAAAGAAAATACTTATGTGGATGGCAGTGTTACATCTGTAATTTCAAGTCTTTTCTCACATCAATTTTACTCTATTTTAACTCTCTTATCTTCTCTGGAGTTACAATTTATACACGTGAGAAGGGTAGAACACAGTGGTTTTTTACAGATGCAATATTCATTTTTTGGCTGCATATCAAAGCTGGATATTTAATTTAAGAGTTACATACTCAGGGCTCGCCATCAAGATAAGCTTTTTTATTACATGGCTTCTAAAGTTATTTTTGTTATATATCTAAAGGTTTTAAATAAATAGGGCTGTATTAAGACTGTCAATTTACAGTTGCAGAAAATTCAAGTCTTTGTGCACTCCTCCTCCAAAGAAATATGAATCCAGATTGCCAGTACTCTTGAAGCCTAGCCTATGATCAGATATCAATCTTGCCCACTCTGTCTACTTTATCTTTTGAGACAATTAATTCATGAATTAATTGGTATTCCAAGGTATTCCAAGTACTGCTGAACATAAAGTTGCTAAAATGACAATCTTTCACTTTTCGCAGTAACCTTCACATGACATTCAGCATAACCAGCATAATTGGTCAAACCTGTTTACCTCTTCTGAAGTTTGAAAAAAAAAGTCTGATGGTCTGGAAACATCCTCTATATATTTCATGAAAAATACACAAAGTAGAACTTTAAATAATACATTTCTCACTACAGTTTATCAGTATTTAGTGTCTAAAAATTCTGAAAGAACTATTCATATTTGATCTCATTCCAATTGCAATAACTTTAAAAGCATTAATATTCAAATGCCTAATATTTTTATACAAGACATAATGATGGCATTTACTGCATTAAAAGTCACTTCAAGACTTACCGACATTAATGGGACATTATTTGGTATCAGAGGTCTTTGGACCATTGCCTTTGGGTCTACTAGCAATCTGGATAAAGAATTTCTATTGACTTCCAAAGGAATTCCATGGGAAGAGTCTTTGAATTTTCAAGTAAAATTAGAGCCTTATTAATACTTTGCAGAGCCACAAAATATTAGCTTTAAGCAAATAAAAAATCAAAAAATATACCGTTTCCCTTTCCATTCAGGTACAGGTTTGTGAAATCGAAACTGAAGATACAAAGAGTCTAACACATCTGCCAAATTCTAAGCACCGTCTAGGATGTTTTTCACACAAACTGTTTCAGAAGTCCTGAATGAAAAATATTGTCTAACTGGGGAAAAAGGATCAATTAAAAGGAATAATTTTGCATGCCTCTTAGCCCCTGTTCAAATGGAAAGGAAAACCATTTAAGCCAGAACAGAATGCATTTCTGTAATTAAGGTGCCGGTGGAATGAATGAACATTCAGTTAAGGAAGTTCTGTTTATCTAAATTTTTAAAACATGTTTCCTAAATGTTCAGCCTCTTGCAAAAGGTCCTGTTGAGTGCTGTTACTGGTGCTGTGTGGGTCACAGGTTCTCATTTGTCTATCTGTCTGGTCTATGTCTTAAGTTGATGTATGAGTTCAGGAAATGGGAATGGAGACTTCTGCACATTCTCCTGCTCTTTCAGCCATATTCAGCATCTGAGTTACTCTCTTTGATATTTTAAACTCTGTCAGAGATTTGTATGTATTTGGTCAATTTTTAGAACATAGAGCATCTATCTTAATCAGGGCTCTAAGCCTTATCCCAATAAAAGTACAGAATAAACCCAAAGTTATTCCATAGGCACATTAACCAATATTAAAAAATCACTCTGCATTCCAGGTGAGTAATGCCACCTTGACTCATAATGACCAAAAAATAATTTCATCTTGGAGACTGTAAGGAAAGTAAGATCCCAGGCTGCCTATGTATAAATAACAGGGAAGAATTAGAAGCATCTATCTTGACTACTGCAGGTGTAGACTCCTAACAGTAACATTTGCAAAGACAATGTAATACTGTTCATTTGCAGCAAGGGATTTAATTAGTATTTCTTACTGTGATTGAAGAAGTGGTTTGTCCAGTCTAGTGAACTTGTTTTACCTTTTAGAAAAGTTACAAAGTGAATAACGAGGAGATTGTAGATAAACGTAATTAATTTAATCCCACAGAGATGCTTTTTAAGTTACTGTGTGGGCAAGAACAGGAGGACTGGAACTGGTCTTTGGGAAGCTGATGGAATAAAATAACTATTTCATCATGACAGCAACATGACCAATTTGCGGTAGTATCATGTGAAAACTTAGATTCAACTACATCTCTGTTGTATGCTTCCTCTTAGTTTTGGCCTTGAATAGTGTATATAAATTTCCATAGTCTTCATCGGTCTCACAGTCTAAAACATTTCAGACACAATGCCCCTGTGAAATGCTTTGTAAAAAAAGTACACTCAGTTTGAATGAATTAGTTAGGGCAAATAGTTTTGAAGAAAGTTCGTTCTTGTGGAAGAGAAATGTCCTTAATTTCCAACTCTATTCTGATGGGACTTTTAGTAGCTTTTTATCTCAGTTGTATTAAACCATGGCTGATTTTCCCTTTCTAAAGACCTATAACCGAATAAAATCAGTTGATCACTAAAAGCAGTTTTGGTGAGCTTTTATGCACTATAGGCATGAACCTCCTCTGTCAGTGTCATACCAATACATTGGTTCACACAGTGCTCTAAAGGCAGTGTATTTTTTGACCACAGAAACTGTAAAAAATGGGGAAAATATTCTCTATACCAAAGACAATATGGGATGATAAAAATGGAGGCATATAAGTACAAAATGTTAATAAGAACTTACATATCCATCTCAAACATTTTTGCTATTTAATGGCTTAAAAAGCAAGGAGAAAGTATTAGAGCATCTTCTAGAAAAAGCAGCATAAAACAACCACATTTTTAGTGGTTGTTCAATGCACTCAGAGTTTTGGAGATATGTTTTGCAGAAGGCTGTTTGTAAGCCTTTGGTTATTGCACATACCCAGTGTGCATTGGTGCCTGAGATTCCTCCTGTTTTGATCATGGGCGGTCCTGTAGCATGTTGTATATATAATGAAGAAGAAGCTGGCTGCTAGGGAATCCAATTTATCTCCATTAACCTTGTTATAGTGCCTGCCATAGAGATGTTTTCTCACCAGAACAGTGTTGGAGAAGACAAATGAATAAGCAAAATGCCTGGGTGTCTCTCACCTGTGCTACCAAACTGGGCTTCCAGGAAAATAGTGTGGGCACCAGTGGAGATCTGAGAATGCAGCACCTTCTTCATGGCACCAGTGATTCTTCCGAGTGAAGAATTATCATCAGTTCTCAGAGGCCAAAATTTGTCTGATGGGAACAAGCAGGCCTTTACAGTTACAAAGTATTGGTTTATTTGATAATGAACTTTAAAAAGCTGTGTTTTTTTCCACAACAACTCTAGGAATTGTCACCTGCCACCATTGTTGCCCTTGCTGAAGGCCACTAAGAAGTGGCATTAATTACTAGCCAAAATAGATAACCAGCCTGCTTCAGTGGTTCAACATATGAAGAAACCAAGTAATTCACAAGGACTCTATGTGAAGATATTGTTACACTGAAATGGCACCTGATAGTTTAAACACGGAGTGACAACATTTTATTTACTACAGTGGATCGAAAACCCTTGCCTTTAGTCAATGCTAAATTGATCAGTCTTACACACAGGGGGAGAATTTCACATTTGAAACTAAGTTATAGTAAACATATGGCAAATCTATGAGTTCACCACAATGCCAAGGAATAATACAGGCAGTTTCACCATTTTCTCATCAGGTTTTCTCTATTTTGTGCCTTTTAAAAATCTAGACTGACACACTGAAAGCTATATGGTAGCTGAATCCAATAAACTATTCAATCTTTTTTTACTGCAATACCATGAGTCTGGGAAAAAACACCTCAGAAATCTAATTGAAATTGTCACTCGTTTTATTGAAGAGCAAAACTTTCTGGTTTTCTGCTGTCTAATAATGGGTTGCATGACTCTGTATTTGCAATAAAGTGTAGGATGCAGTTGAAGAATTCAGATGAGGTGTTGAGGAAATACTAGAGCCAAACCTGATCAAAACTTTTCTTTAAGTATATGTCTGCAATTCACCAGGCAAAATGTCTTTTGCATTTAAACTGATAAAATCAGTATTTTTTCAGTTTTTCCTCTTCCAAAACTTTAATTTGTTTACTCACTGAGAGGTTTTCTTTAGCTTTGCTCTAACATACCCTGTGAGTGTTTCAAAGTAGCTCTATTTTTTTGTTTGAGGTTTCTGGTATCCATATATGATGTTATATCTCTAACCAGTTTCAACTGCAAGAATACTTTCTCTGAAAAGGATGTGCAATGTATTACTATTACAATTTGTAATTGCCATCAGGCTATTGTATTTCTAGGGTTACATTTATGCTTGAAAAAGGATAAAGGAACTGGGAGGTTTCAGTCATTCTGCACACTGTGGAGGAAGGGGAAGGTGAGAACTCCTCTCTGTATCACTTTACTGAAACCAGAGTCCTGACAGTTTACAGGCACTAGACTTGATCTAACCATCTTCTCTGGACTCAAAACCCTCTCTCTGCCTTACAGATGGCTTGAGTCCTCAGCCTCGCACGCAGCTGAAAAACCCTCTTGCTTTTAACCCAGGGGAACAGCAGTTAGTGTAAATTAGGCCTAGCTGAAAAGTGTTGGGATATGGACTTTAGCTAGCCACACAGGACAAGAGAGTAGCTGGGTTATAACAAGAGCACCACCTTGAGCTTAAGCAACCTGTTAATGACTATGAAAGGTACTGTGTCAGTCACTGTGGGAGTTGTGAAGGTGCTGAGCACTCTTTGAATTTGAGCAAGACAAGCAAGAATAGGGTATTCTCCACCCACTCCTATAACTGACAGTGCCCAGGGCTGCTTGGGGAGAGGACCAGGGACCCCCAGTACTGCATCAGGACTATGCCTGGCATGACAGGAACCGCTGCCCACCAGCACTCCTGCACAACAGGTGAGTTGTATAATTCATAAAATTGCATGTCTCTGATTAAAGTGTTTTTGTATATGAGCCCAGTTAGTCTCCACAGTGACATTTGTTGTTGTCAGTACTGAGAGACAAATTGCAGACATCTGTAACATGGGAATGGATGGTCACTGGGCCCCTGGATGTGAGGTTGCGGCAAGACCTTGCTCCAGAGACAGGGCTGGCAAAGAACAGGATGCATCCACTGCAGCCTTTGTCTGAGGTCAGAATGACTGGGGTAAGCCCATGCTACTCACCAAGCCCCAAAGCCTGAAGTCTGAGTTGGTGTGAGTATGTGTGTGGACAAAACTTTGTAAAATGTTTAATTGCAAAACCAAGAGAAATCCCTGGTCCTTGGATGGAAGGATGAATTGGGTACCTGGTGCAGTGTTTGACCTGACAGCATGTCACTGTTGTCAGGGATTATGCGAAGGTGAAGATGGAGACTCCTGGGGTATTGGGACACCAATACAGAAGGGCTTCAACATGTGTGAGGGGAATGGGGAGGTGTGGGGTTGAGCTTTTGCATGCTGGATTTTGACGGAAGAATTATGGAAACTGGAGGAAGAGAAGTATGATCTGGAAAACAAAGCAAGTGCATTAAAGCACAGTAATGGGCAGGTGAGAGAAGCTCTGAGAACTGCCCAGGAGGAGAAGGATATGGCACAGCAAAATGAAGAGCAAAGCGGTGGTAGAGTTGGCTTATCAAAAGGCAGGACAGCTGCATTGCTGCTGATCAAAAGGGCCAAGATCTTGGTCTCTAAGATCATGGTAGCAAGTACGCCCCATTGGGATCTGGAGCATGGGAGAAAGTGACATCTGGTCTTCCTCCAGAAGCCTTCCTGGAATGGCAGGGTTGTGGTGGGTGCACGTTCCCAGGTGTAGCCAGCTGCTGGAACCACTGTGACCCATGCACAAAATCAGGGTCACAGGGGCATACAAATAACAGTAAGTCTTTCAACAAGTGAAACAAGGAGCAGTGCAGCAGTGGCTCTGTGCCCTATCATCTGAGCTGGTGGTAGAGTATAAAATATGCTGCATACCTCCTCAGGTGGAGTCTCCTGGAGCATGCAGCGAAAGGGCCCTGATGAAATCTGAGGCCAGTCACTGGGATTTTGAAGTCCCAGATATTGGGGATGAGAAGCTAGCCACACAGCCCAAGAGAAAAAGATCCACAACAGATGTGCTGGAGTCCAAGAAGCACCTGAAATACTAGGAACAGAATAACCACTTAAGTTAGTGCCCCAATTGCCAGTACTGCACTGAATGCCCATGTTGACTCCTGGATGCCAGCCAGTGCTGTGTGGGGATGGATGAAACAATGGAAAAAACGCAGATGGAAATATTTGGGTAACCCATCTGGGCCACCAAGGTCAAAAAAGACATCATGACATACCAAATCTGTTTAGCTGTGCTTTCAGGACTGCTATGTGTTACATGTAGTGCCAGCATATGCCATCTACCCACAAACACTTCTGCTACCATGACTCTCACAACAGACTGCTGGAAAATGAGTAGTGGGGAGATTTGCAGTAGGGCAGGAGTACAACAATACATGTTTAACAACCTGTGGTCAAGGCACTAGGTGGCAAGCAGCGTCTTCCACAGAAGACCAAATCGTGACTCTAGTATGCAATGGCACTGAGAATGATAAGCATGTTACAGGTAAATGGACAACTGAATATGTGAATAATGCCACATTTGTAATAAATAATTTTACTTGGACAAATTTTCATATTGGTGGCATTAACAATTAGTTAATATATTAAGATCTGGAGAGTGTCTCATTGTGTATATGTAATCTCACAAATGGCAATGCATGGAACTAATCTGTATGGATGTTTATAGGGAACGTCTATATAATAAGGGGTGGGCAGTGTAAGTACTTAGCATAAGTTGGGTCTAGTTGACAATACTATTAACATGACGTTAGTTGTATGACGTTAGTTAACTACATAGAATAAGGGAGCAGCTTAGTTTTAAGCATAGAAGAGTAACACCACCGTGAGCAACCTAATGCTTGTTGCATAATCTTTGAGACAAGCAGATTGTGAGCACCAAGTAATGGCAACAGTCATTGGGTGCTGCGTGAATTTCAATGGGACTACCAAGAATCTGATTTTCTCTACCAAATGCAATAACTGATGATCCCCAAGTTTGCTTAGGGAGAGGACCCAAAGACGCCCAAGCCCTGAATAAGGACTATGCATGACACGGCTGGAATCTAGGGTAACTCAATCAGCTTCTCTCCTGGACAATGTTGTCCCTCCTGCAGAGCAGACAAGTCACATAATTTGTAAAATTGCATTTATCTGTGATTAAAGTGTTTTGGTATCGAATTCCACTTAGTCTCTGCATTATCATTTGGTTTTAAACCACAGCAAGGGATCCCCACATTTCCCAGTCCATGGTTGCACCTGCTCACTAACCCATCCAACATTCAACCTCTTACCTCCAATCTGTCAAGGTTATGTTCTATCTCTTTGTAGGAGACTATGTTCTGTAAATATTATTGCTTTGGTAGCAGTTGTCATGGAATATTAGGAGACCTAATAAAACTGGCTAGCAGGCAAAGCAGAGGCTCTTCTAGCTGTTGCCTGCTAGAGCTTTCTCATCCTATATTTCTTTCTTTTTTTTGGGCTTGCTCAGACAAGAGACCCTTCACTCAGTGCCAAATCCCTTCCCTTCTAAGCCCTCAGTTATCCTTGAGAGCTCAGCCTCTCCAACTCCAAAGCTCACTCATTGACTCCTTCCGAGCCCTGCCCAAATCTCCGTCTTCCTGATTTGACCTGCCCAGCCACCCAAGAGCTTCAAGTTCTCCACATTTCTGCAGTCCTTCAGTCCCCACCCTCATTCCTCCCACTGTGTCCCTGCTTTGGCGTGGTCCTTATCTAGCTGTTCTTATTCAGCCTACCCAAAAATTCCTGCTGCCTTTCTCCTCTGTTCTCCCAGGCTGAATGCATCTCTTCCTATTGGCTACTGCAGCCTACTGAAACTCTTTCCATATGCACTAACAATGGATCTAGATCTGACTGCTATTTAAGACACCAAATATAGACACCACTTTATCCACATCTACTCTATTGGCTGGAAAAGATGACTTTGCTCAAGAAGAAGAAAAAAAAATTAATCAAGGAAAAGCAAGTCAAACAAGATATACAGTAGCCTTATATTTTCACAGTAGCTGTTGCAGCATTGCTTTGTCTTCTGGCTTTAGAAGAAACACTGCTTACGAAATTATTGCAGTATGCCTGCTTTGGAAGAAAAGAGGACAAGAAACAAGTCTATGCCCACACAAAAGCTGTGGCTAGCACAAGTCAAGGCTGGTTTTTAACAGATATCACTGAGGAATGGAGCAAGTTCCTTTTTGTTCACTGTGAATGCTTCAAATTTAAGGTTCCAGTTCACATGTGCTCAAACTGGGGTAAGAAAGATCACTACCAGAGTTTCCTTGGGCTCCTTTCCCTCAAAGAATAAAGGAAACAAAGGAACAAAATGAAAAGCTGGTCTTTGAAAGAGCTGTATTGCTTTCAGAATAACTAGAAACTTTTGATCTGTTTTGTTAATCTGACCTATCAGTGATAGGTGCTCTGGAATAGGGAGAACTCATGTCTGGAATAGGGAGACTCAAAGTCTTTCTAAAAATGGGACTTGAAAATGGAGAATGGTAATTAAGTCCCCATATAATAAGTCCCCATAATAAAAACAGTTTTTATTAACTATAACTAATAATTTCAATTGGGGATTTGGCAGGAAATGCCTGCTTTAAGAATGAATATCATTTAGTCAGTGACACTCAGAAGTACAAGTAGATTTGTCAAAGCAGTATTTTATTCCAGGACAATTGAGTCATCCACCACATAGCCAATATATTTTCTAAGAATTACGCAGTGGCCTTGGAAAAAAATGGAATATCTAGGTCTTATGCATCTCAATGAAGGAAGCAGATTGTCATAACAACTTTGAAAATGCCATTCTTTCAGTCACAATTAATTTCAGCCCAGCCCAGGCACTTCACAGAACTGAAAACCAGAAATTCAACAATAAAACTGAAAGCGATTGCTAAAGGGTGCAGGTTAGGGACCCTTTCTACCTCTAAGCTTGTGAATGTATGCTGCAGCAGTTCTCACTCTGGGCATGAAAGAACAAAAGCCAGAGAAGACAGGAAAATGAAGCCCATGAAAAATTCTTATTCATTGTACATTGTGGTGAATTTGGATAGTGTGTCTTCAAAGGCAAGCTGTCAGTGTTACAAGGAGGGTCTCAACTAATTAACAACAATTAATGGATTTAAAGCACATACTCAAGTGCTTTGATGAATTGAAGCCTAAATGGTGATAATACAATAATCCTGTGTATGAATTGCTTGCTTCTTTCTGAGTTAACAGTTTCTTCAGTATCAGTCAGAGACTTCATTTTTATCACAGTGAGTAGTGTTTAGGATGCGTGTGGCTCTCCCTAAGCAGCTAGAGCAGAGAGATCGGTCTGTGGCCTAAAGACCTTACAGACTAACGCTTCCTCCACTTTTAAAAATGGACAAACATAGAGAAGACCTTTTCTGGTAGAGTGCAGATCAGTATTGGTTTTATACTTGCATAGAAAGTTAATTTAGTATATATGTGATATTTACAAGGCAGACAATCTACGCAATTACAAACATATAAGTAATACTGAAATCCCTTTGGATTTTTTTTTTTAATTTTTGCTTCTCCTTTTCCCTCTTTATCTTCTATGGTTTCATTGTCTTTCCCTCACCCATATCTCAGCCTAGAGCCCAGTAATGTGCCTTAAGGGGAAATAAGAGGTTCTGCCAAGAATTTCTCTATGTAAAATCCCCTCTCCATATTGGCAAGACTCTCAGCAAATCAGTTTTTCTCAGTTGGAGTGTTAGCTGCTTTGGCTGAGAAGTGAGTTTTGAAAAAAACAAGGTGTTAAAAAAATGCTACTCTTTGTTTCATGCAGGCTGGTATCATCTGTCATATGTATTGCTACTATTTATTTAGCTGGAGTGAGCAGCACTTGCAGTTTGTTTCTATTTGATCTCTTCGACTTTTCACTTTGCTTCCTCAGGAGTCTTTTTGCCTCCCCTCTTCATTGTGCTTCTTCCTGTGTGAATGGCCTTTCAGCATCTGTGGATACCATAGTCTACCATGTTTTCTGTTTTGGTTCTTACAGGCTCAAAAAGGCAAGATAAAACAAGGGAAAGGAGAAACACTCTCTGTTCCTGACTTGCAGAAAGGCATGTCTTGAAAGTTTTTTCACTTTCAAGAAAATTGCTAGATTGAAAGAATATTATTCTTTCTGAGTAATAAACTCTCTGCTTATTACAGAACACATTTCATCAGAAGATCACAAAATACCTTTCAAACCAAATTATCATCATTACCTTATTTTCATGAAACCCTGATTATTGGAGGGATTTATCTGCAGTGACTCAGCAGGTCTGAGGAACTGTTACTCAGACTGAGATATTTTTGAAAGAGGAGTCTGACCACCGTAGCTAAGAACATTAATTCTTTAAAAGATGTTTCAGATGTTTTTATTTTTGGAAAATTGTTCTCAGTTTTACCAGTTTCCTTATCATCAATTAAAGATCTTCACAGAGTGAAAGGTAAGGTAGGTTTATAATAACATGGACAAGCCCACCACGGACTAGACCAAATACAGATCCTGCGGAAAGATGGTGGTAGCTATAGTAAAAGGAGTGTGAATAAGATTCCCATTGCTATGTATGGTCTAGTCGTGCTGATCTTCAAATGGATTTTCCGTCTCCATGAGGTGGTCTCACAATTATTTGTAGTCCTTCCATTTGGCTGTATCACAAATGGACTTCAGGTGGTGTTTGCCACTATTCTTCTGTGTGTTTTGTGCACTTATATCACATGTGTGGTTCTAGCTGAATCATTCCTGCATGATGACAGTTAACCTTTATGTTAAAATACATTTGCTGTCATGAAAATAAGTTATTTTGTAACAACTCTTTGCTTATAATTCCTACTCAAGTTGATGTAAGTTACGTGTTTTAGGCTAGTTATAGAACGAAATGTTAAGTAACTCATAATAGAAAATAAGCAAGAAACGGGGATAGTGGATCATCTAATATTTTGCTCCCATTTGTACCTGTATCTACTGATTTACTGCATTGACAACCGACTTCACAGGTAAACAGTATCTTTCATAGGTAAACAGTAGTATTTGTCACATAGTCTTCCTGCAGCAGGGCAATTAATAGTTGTACAAGGCAGGTACTATTTCATAGGTGAGCATTAGTATCTTTACATCTGCAACAAGAAATTTAGAGGCTTAAGTCCTTTGGTGAAGCAAGTGGACGTTAAGTGACTTAGATCAGTTGATCATGAGACCCTGTGAAACAGAGCAAGTAAAAGACGACAGACCTTCACCTGGTTCTGCCCGCTTAAAGCACAAGTTTAGTTAAATGTATAAATATGTGATTTTCTGTTAACAGGCAGTTGAAGGCAATCAGGTAACAGGCTGTGCTGGGCTGTCCTAGACTCTTAAGGTGTTTCACTTTAACCTCTTCTCAGTTACAGCAAGAACTCCAGGACAGAACTAACACTGAAACTACTTTTTTTTTTTTCTAGTATGGAATTCTCCTTCTATTTTATGGCAAATGAAGCAGTTGCTGTCCCACTATTGAACTGCAGTGCTCTCAGATTCACAGACAAGACTCACAAGATTACCAAATAAGGTGTGTTGTTGTCTTCTAAATTACTTCCTTGAAACTAAAATATGAAGTGTCTCTCCAAGGAATTACTTTGCAGTACAATGCTTTATTCCATCTGCTGAATAAAGTTGTTTTATTTTAATGCTGAATGTCTATGGAGACTATTCTTCCAGCTGTGGCATACTGAAATGCCTATGTCTTAGAGGCTTGCTCTGAGACCTCAATCAGCAACATTTTGCACAAATACATGCATTCAGCAGAATATGACAAAATATTGGGATGAATATTTTAAACTGTCTTTGATAACAATCAGCAAGTCATAGTCCTGAAAGTTTTCCCGTAACAAGCTATAGGTGCATGAACTATACATATGTGTGTGATACATTAATATGCATGTACATATATACTAAAAAAGTACAGACTGCAGTTGCTGGAGATCTGCCATTGGCTTGTAGATAATAATAAACATAATTGACTCCTGCAAAATGTAACCCTAAACAAATTGGATTGAAGTGTCCTGTCTCTTTGGACATAATATCAGAGTTTTGGGGTTTGGTTTTCTTGGAATGAAGCCTGTCAGTCCTTTAGGGTATGAAAATCTTGAATGAAATATGGTTGCTATATAAATTATGTTGCCCAAAGATAATCAAAATAGGCTTATTAAAATTGTATTTAATGTTGATTCCTTCATAAAGATTCCAAAAGCTATCAAATGTAAAAGCAGAAAATATGCAGGGAAAATAGTACTGAATTTCAAGTACATCTTTATGTGTGGAGTCGAAGTACAGCAGTCTGTCTTGCTTAATGAGGATTTCCCTAATCTCATTAAATATTTCATTGTCCTTCTGTCTGTGCTAAAACAACAATAAAACAGTGATCAGTTCAAACTGCACAGGTAAAACATGAGGAAAATTCTAGAAATCTGAATGCAGAAAGTGTATTCCCATATGCCACTGGCTGTCTTACATCAGTGAAATCAAGTAAAGGGAAAGACTGCAGATTCTTCCTACTTCCATAGCAACAAAGGACCAGGCATGCTAAGCTCTACCATCAACCATATATTCAGTTTTGTAAGTCAGTCACTTAAAAACTCTTTCTCTAAGTTAACTTCTTTAAGAAACTTTTAAGCTAACTTCCTTGAGAAAGACAGTGTTGGATAGTCTCAAAGGCTTAAAAATTCTTTCCATGAAGAAGAAATTATTCCTGTTCCCTGCTGGAATTTGTTGCCATAAAATAAATGAGACTTCATCTCATAGCTATTGCAGTTTGAAAAATGCTGCTGGAATGGGATGAGATCCAATCTCTTCTGGCTACATGTGGGTAACTGATATTGACAGGAAGGACTTTTTTGCATGCAGATGGAGGGGAAAATAAACAAGGGACATGTAACTGGCATCACACTGCAAGCAAAATAGGTATTGATATCAAGCTGGAAGTTCAAAGGGAGATTTCTGTACAGGTATAGACAATTTATGTTCCCACAGAGCTGAAATGAGAAAAACTCCTTACCTAACTCTTATACACACCTTGGAAAGAGGAATAGATCTTTTCTTCCAGAAATGTAGTTGAAGTTCAAGGTTATTTCCCTATATATTAAGAATGCATTCACATTTCATAGCTAATATACTTAGAAATACTTCAGAAATGCTTGAAACACATCAAACACATCAAAGCATTGGTTGCTGTGAGATTGTATTTCTATACAGGGATATGAACGACTCTGCATTTTGTGCTACCATGCAAGGAAGAAATCACTAAGAGTCTCTACTCTGAACAGAATTACTTTACACTGTGGTCACTCTGACTTCTTTTACCTTGATAAAAATCCCAGTGTGCCTGGATAGGAAACATGATAACAAAAGCACACAGAGTTGAAAAGCTATTAGAAAGAGAGCATGAACTCAGTCAATTGCCAACCCTGAAATGATGAGGCTATTATAAATCATATCCTTGAAATACCAAGGAGAAGGGAGAAACCTCACGTGTCCTTACACCTGCGCTCCCTTTTTACTTCATTTAGACAGTGTATTATTCACATGCAGAAGAGGGCTAGTTAAGAAAGGTTGCTCTCAACTCCTATTCTATTCCACAGACTTTAAACACATGCTCAGACACACAAAAGAAAGAGCAAACATAAAGAATAACATATTTGAAAATGAAATGGTTTCAAGCATCTCCTGCGACTTAGTAGCATTAAAGCCTTTCAGGAGCATCAGATAGCTTCTAGAGTTTCTGTGGCATCTCAGCATCTCTAGTGACATCCTAGAGTTTTAGATTTATTTCATATATGTGAGAGGCATGTTTTTCTTATAAGGTATTAAAGCTTTTGCTTTCATATCCCCTTTTATTCCCACTGTTTTCCATATGCAAATTTCTTTTCCAGTTGCAAAGCCTCAGGACTTCCTAGGTTGTACCCTTAATGGTCTGGACTGGAATTTTTTTTTAACTCAGAAATGACATTTCTGGGTGGAGTGGTAAAATCAACCAACAAAGCACTGCTGGTGCACCCTACAGAATGATGGTGCCACAATAGCCTTTCCTACCTCAGCATCAGTATCCATCACTTGCCTGTCATTTCCTTTTTTCTTAGGTAGCAAAGTGATTGCAGTGTTACTGGGGTTTGTTTTGAGGGGGAGAGGAAATAAACAAATTAGTTTCGACTCTGACCAGACTAACCAGCTAAACACGCTTTTTTCCTAAAAAATCATTCTTCATAGGGGATTTTTTCTACCTTCTCTCTGAGCTGTATGGTGGGAGGAGCTCACACCCTCCTCCTATAAGACTTCCCAATATTCAAATGCATTAAACAGTTCTCTGCCTTTGCACAAAATTTCCCATGTTGCAGTCTCTAGATCCACTTCCTGTATTATTGTCTCTTTAAAAGTTTTATCCCATGTCTTTTTAAGGTTAGTTGGGCACAGTACTTCTGGACTTGCAAACACTCTTGATGTCATCTGATCTCAGCGGATCTCCTCAGGGTTTAGTACCACACATACTGCCCTACAATTAGGTCCTTTAATCATGGCAATAGAGTCTTATTTTAAGTCTGGTTTCTTCCAGACGGACCTTAAATGAGTTCCAAAATTTCCATTCATAAAAGACAGTAATTTAGAATAAAGGTAAACTGAACCATTTAAAAGGATGTACACTACAAAGGATAGTTCAGTCATTGTCTTTCAGTTTAGATTTATATTATGTTGTCACAGTAGTGAGATTGCAGAAATAGTGCAATTACAAACCAGAATGGTATGAAAAACAGCCATTGATTATAAATTTCACAGTTTTGGAGGAGAGGATTATCTTACAAGAAAGTACTATTCCAAAGAAAGACTATAACTACAAAGTGTCATGATAATGTGTGTTTTTAATTATACCAGCAATGTTGATAGATTAACAGTTAATGAACAAAGATATCAAAGACATCAATATTGCTTCAAACACAGGCTAAATATTTAATGTATATGTTGAAAAATCAATGTAAAAGTAAAATTCCCTAAGCTATAGACAAGCAAAGTGTGTTAAATAGATCGGAATGACAGAGATTGGTTAACTCCCTAATTGGAAGAACACACAAGTGAAACTAACCACATATGTCAAAGAATAAATGAAGGAAAGGCTGTCACAGAGATTAAAGATTTATACAGCTGTTTTATCCATCTGGTGTTTAACCAAGCAAAGGCTGGTGGAGAGCATATGACTCAGATGATTATATTGCAGGATAACTGACTGATTAAATGAATTTGTACATCCATCAAAGATCAAAAGACTTAAAATTAGACTTACCAAAAAAAGCCACACAAAATGTTTTGAGTACACAAAGAGTTTGTAGAAGAGTAGGCACTGATTTCGAAGGCAGTTTTGGAACACCACGGAACAAGAGATACCAGGACAGGTTTTGGAGCTGCAACAGGTGTTAAGTGCCTAATTGTTGAAATCTAAAAGTTCTAATGTATTGCCTAAAAATATTGCATGTAAAGAAAATGGATGACTTTTGAAATGTAAAATTAAAGCATGCAGTGGTGAGTTATACTTACAAATATAAAGACACAGAGAAAATTTCTTTCCTCACTGGATTTGAACAGCTTATGCATAAAATTTCCTATGAATTTTGTTCAAATGAAGAAAAAATAAACTGATGTTAGCATTGCCATTGGTCAAATCAGCTTTTCAAATGTTAACCTGTAAACTGCTTAACTGTGCATGCTAAACCTCAAGAAAAATTGTTGACTTAATTTAGATGCTTTTCGTACGCCCTAAATACCTTGACATGCTGGTAACTGAGAAGATCAGTTTTTCACTTCTAAACTTTTCACTGAAAAAACCTGGTGACATGCACTGGGTAGATCAGCAACCAGTAGTTCTCTTATTCAAGGTTGGTATTTTTGCTTTAAGCACATCTCACCCCCAGCAGAGCATGCAAAATCTGGAAACAGAAACATTCAATCTAGCTTCACACAGTAGTGAAAACGTTTTTGTTTAGCTAAAACATCATACACATAAATGAACTTGAGATGTTTATCTCTTGCATTTCTCTCCCATGCCTGTACTAATGAGGAATTTTGCACACTGAAACATAATCATGACACAGTGGCAGAAACAAGAGGCAGAACAATCTTGATGATCGTGATGAAAGGCAGAGACTTGGGAGGATCAAGGTTAGCATGTTGGATATCCTCGTCACAGAACTATCTAGATTTGCCATGAGAGAAGATGTAGTGAAACATTGTGTTTAGGTATCGCAAAAAAGATATGTAAATTTTTGCAAGTTTTCTGTCAATCCCTCAATCTGTAAATTTTCCCCCTATCGGTCACCCACAGGTATATTGCAGCAAAAAACACCCCAAACAATATCCAAACAAGAAATCTGAGAGAACACTGTAGCTTGGGTTGTTCCCAGGTGCTTTCTCTTTGCCTCTTCCTAATAACCATCCTTTTGGATTTGTCACAACTTTTAACATTACACAATACCATGAGGCATACCTTAAAAGATTTTTAAAATGCTACATCTGATACTATGTGTGTTATTCATTAAATTAACCATGGACCTTGTAATGTTGGGCTATATAAAACACCGAATATCTAAAACATTTCACTCTGTATAAGTTCCACAGCTCAGCCTATGTACAGGTCACTTGCAATAGGTTAATTATCCTTGCTTTTAAAAAAACCCCAAAGCACACGTCCTCCAAGAATTTAGGACAAAACCTTGAAGCCCTCCTTTTACTGCAGATAACTTCAATTTGTAAAATAGGGTATAGGGGTACAGCTACCTTCAGTCTGTGTGAGCTGGGGTCATCTTCGTTCACTTAGACATTGACAGAGCGGCCGTCTAAGCCCAAGTCAATCACCCTGAGCTCACCTTATGGTCGACATGAAGACACAGGGAACTCCAGAGAGTGACCTGTCTTACAGGTACCCAGTTTATGTTGAGATAAATAGTACTTTGGAAGTGGTTATTTCTTTCCAGTGATGTGGAAAGAAGTATTGGAAGGGTGGCTGGCTCTGACTTAGATGTAAAACTTCTAGATATCCATGTTACGGCTCCTTTGCCTCTTCCATGGTTGTACTCACCCACCGCTCAACACCAAAGGTTTTGGACTTTTTCTTTTATGACCATTTCTTTGTATAGGGTCAGCACAAAGTGCACCTTAAAATAGCAATTCTGTCCTTAAAAGGGGCTTAAAAGGAACTGGGTTTGGCTGGCCCCTGTCAAGGAGCTATTTCACCTGTGGGATGTGATGTACAGAGTATTCTTGCTCCGGTTGTTGCCTGCATGACGTTAAACTCTCACACTGACCATTGCATGACTATGGAGAGCAGCAGAGAAAGCTGTGTATGGCCAGTCACAAAGCAGGCTCCCGACTGGCGGGCATGGTGAGTGCTGTAAATGTCCCATGGACTTCTGAAGAAATCAGGCACCGTTTTTACTTCTCCTCTTGTGAAGAAAGTGCTGCTGCAGACGTAGGTGCCACACCACAGAGGAGAGGTGATGAATAGTGCTGGTGACGAGGAATCCTTGAGGGGAAAATGGGAAACGATTAGCTAGCTATGTCACTGTTCCTCTTTTATTTTAAATGCCCTTGAATTTACTCACAACAAGCTCAAGGAATAATATGGATTTGGATTTATAATGTTTCAAAGATCAAATAAGGAAGTGAACTTGCAAGTGAGAAAAATGAAACTATATGGATTAGACTGGTCATAAAGCTTTGAATATTATTAGTTTAACTTGCAGCGTACTCATGTTCACTATCCTGCTTTATCTCAAAAGACAGATAACAATATCTACCATTGGTATCATACACTTCAGATATCTGTGGAAAAGTTAGAATATACTTTTTTTCCGGCAAGTTTATTATATGGGATAGCACCCTTTCTGCAGAATATTTCCAAGCTACTCTATACAGAGCACTTACAAATAAATTAAACAAGAAAAGATATTAAGAGCGCAAGGTGCAAAGGATACATTTGTATACATACATACATACTTATATATGCACATATAAAAATAAGATAATTAATGGTTTCTCAAAAACGTGAAGGGAAGCTTCTGTACAGAGATGTCATTCTTGTAATAAGTAGAGGTAAACTATAGAAGGTATGATTTAATTAGGGCAGTTTTTAACCAGCTTTTGGAATTAAGTAGATACCAATAAAATTAAGAGGGTGGGCGTTACTTTTTTGTTCTTCCTTATGGCTGATAAGAAGGCAGTAAGTCACACTTCAAATGACCTGGATTTGAGAATTCCTGAAGTGGGAGTGTTGACAAAATTGTGGTAGAAATGGTCAGTTCGAGGAAAGTGCAAACTGTGGTAGGAGAGCATGTGGAGCGTATTGCAGGGTTGGTTCTAAGCAGATCTATCTCCTGAAGAAACCTTTGGGACACAACACTTTTTGCAGTACTCTTTTAGTGTTATCAAGGATGTATTACTATGAGCAAAACTCTCAGCGGGATCAAGTGCTATCAAGGGAACAACTTGGTAGCACTGATGACCAGTCCCACCAGGGACCAACATCTCACACCCAACACCTGCCTGTTTAGTTCTGAAAAATTTGTCCAACTGGACAAATCAGTGTGGCTTTGCTCCCAGGGAAATAATGCAAAATAAGGGCATCTGGGAA
This sequence comes from Ciconia boyciana, assembly GCF_034638445.1. NCBI lineage: Eukaryota > Metazoa > Chordata > Aves > Ciconiiformes > Ciconiidae > Ciconia > Ciconia boyciana. The sequence goes on along the minus strand of NC_132935.1, from coordinate 53,848,299 downwards.
AACTGGCTCATTCGTTCTATCCCATTAAAAATTAGAATTAATCAAGGAAGGAAATTCTTAAAGGTGTTCTTTCTCTTTCCCATTGGATTCAGACAGTGAGAAGAAAATGAAACAAAAGGAGGAAGACGATGAATCAGCCAGAATTATGAATAATTCTGGGACCAAGGAGCTCCAGACAAAAGAAAACACAATTCTCATTTTCACAGTTCATCCTTCATTTTTGAATGCCCATCATCATCTACTGCCAAGATGCCAAGATTAAAATCTGTTTCTCCATTTGTCTTCCTGTATTGCAAGTGAGTTCAAAGGGATCACCGGTCCCAGACTGAAAGTGCATTACTGTCAGGGCATGCAAAACAACATGAGAGTATGCAGGGAAGATCAGCACAAAGACATTCATGAAATCACGTTTTTTTTGGCAGTAAAGGGCAAGGAAGGAAAGAAAAGGAATACTTTCCTCAGGGTCTTTTAAAGTGTCTTCCTGTTTTATTTATTCTGGAATCCTTGTTTCTTTCTCAGCTTCATCCCTTTCTCTCTTTTTGCATCAGAAGTACAAAAAAGTATTCTGACTGTGAAGGGTAAGCAAGGTATGCTGGTCTGACATTAAACAGCACTGGAGTATTCAGAATCTGGTTCCCGCTTCTACCACATTTCATATATGATCTCTCAAGGTCTCATAGGCCATCTATGCCTTGGTTGCACATTTGTGATAAGAGCTATCTTGTCCATTGAGTTTGCAAGCTCTCTGTAGCCAAGGCCACCCTCTCACTTTGTGTCGTTACCAGTAGACCCACCCTCCCACTGCACCCCAGTCCTCTAGACTTGGGCCTCTAGATATTTCTGTATTCTACACTGTAACATTTCTTCTAGAAGATCTCAGGAAATCTTGACCCCATGTATAATATCTAAATGGAGGAACTCCTTATATCATGGGTTTGATGACCTAAATATCAATGTCCTGGCACCATGAGGAGCAGACACTTTGTACCCAACTGGCATAGAAAAGCCCAGCAATACAAAGGTACACAAATCTGTTGCGCATGGACTGGCCAGAGGCACTGAAGCAGGAGAAAGGAGTAGAGCACTGGTGGCTGGCAGGATGGGGGATGTGCTGTCAGTGCTCGCACAACCCTGGTGTGAGGGGCCAGAGGAGTCAGGAAAGTAAGAGGTACCCCCAGTTTCTTGGGCCTGCCCCACCCACCTCATCTCTGGTGTCTCTTTCCCCCACAAGTGGCCAACTGGTTCTAACATCCTGCAGTCCTGGTGGCGAACCATTTTGGACAGATGTATCCAGGCCTCTGCAGTTGCAGCTCCAGCAAGTCCCTGGAGTTTACCCACCCAGTTGTGAAGTGTGGGATCTCCCTGTCTCCCCCTCGCCCTGGCACTGACATGGCACCAAATGCGTGGATCTAAGAGCATGCCCCATCAACTCAACTGGAGTGGTCAGTGTGAAGCCGCATTTATCACTACCAAACAATTGCTAACAATGTACAGACTTTGATACCAAAGTCTGTTTAATACCAAACATGCCCTGAAATGGCAAAAGTCAGCATTAGCAGATTGCTGCCCAGCAGTGAGGCTTTATAGGAAAGGGTATGTGTGTCTTAAATGATATTAAAAGCTACATCTTGCTTATCATCTTTTTCACTATCATTAGAAGTCATATATGGCTTTCTTTTTTTGCATCTTCGTTGGAGGTATCATTACATAAACATACCTGTGTGTATGCAGGGTAGATTCAAAATACAAATATGTAAGTATAAATGTATATTATAAATATATAAGTATAAATGTAGGTGGGCATGTAGACTAATTTTATCCTAAATACTGCAGCTGTACACGTATGTTCACATATGCATATTTGTGTGCACAATAAAGTAGAATAATGCTTCATATCTACTCAAATGATAGTACCTAACTATTGATATACATAGTCACAACAGAAATACCTACAACAAAGTAAAAATCCAATGGCTTTCAGATGAATGGGATTGTTGCCAGAAATGCTTATAATCCTGTAACATTACTTTCGATTTATTGTGCTCCTATACCTGTACAAAAGAAAAGGGGTGAATTTTATTAAATATAAAAAAATTGAGCCTATAAACAAAGATACACCGCAATTTTCCTGTAATTCTGTGTGTGTGAAAAATGCCAGTATTTTATTTTTGTTTAAAAAGATACCAACCTTTATTATGTAAAATACATTAAGCAAAGAACAGCCATTTCCCCTTATTTATTTTGTTTTTCTTTAAAAAGCTGTTTTCCAGCCTGGAAAGCATTCTAACAATAAAAGTATGAATAAAATACAAATCATTTCAAAATGGGCTGGGGCTCCGGGGAACAGAAAAAGAACGTGTATAATTAAAGACTACATCATAATGCCTCCGAAAAGAACTGACTGAAACATTTTTCATACGATTTCATTGTGCTGAGGCCAAAACATTTCACAGATGTATAACAGTTTAAAAGTATGTTTTTAACAAGAAAAATTTTTAGTCCAGATTCTCGACTCAGAAATGACCAGAGTGAGAGACTAGCTCACATTTTTAGCGCTACAATCATTGCTAGTTGAAGCTTTAGCTTCACTCTGTCCATTTCAGAGAGAACTACCAGGAGATACTCAGCCCTGAAGGAAGGACTCAGGGGCTCCCAGCCAGGGTCATCTCAATTTAGTTGACACCCTAATCACTTTGAAAACTCCCAAGACAAAAGGGTCTCAAGTTTCATAAGCCTTTTCCAAATGTTTTTAAAGTACAGCTTTGGATCTCAGGGTAGTCCAGCACAATCCTGGCTCCATAAAAGCACTACAGAAGTTCAACACTGGAATGAAAAGAGGATCTGGAAAATCAAATGTTGTCATGAAATGGAACTTTTACCTTCTTTCATCTTTGAAGCTAAACTAAAGCCGTTCTCATCTCTTAAATTTTCAAGATCATTTGAAACCTAAACTTTCTTGTAACAAAGTATATTCTTTCCCTCTCTACATATATTTAAGTATCAATAAATACTATGCTGAAATCTGTATCTTCATTCTTGAGTTTTAACAGAGCTTGCTGACTTTCCCTGAAATTCAATGTCATGGTTTTTAGATTTTTTCCTGATTCATTATATGGAAGGAACGAGTCAGGAATTCCTGATTCATAAAAGGAATATGTCCTGTGCTTCTGAGGTGTTTAATCAGCATTGTCTAGGAAACATTGCAACTCTGCTCTTTGAAGCTGTCACAGGGTACTTCGGGTATATTCATAAGAGAATCAGAGCTATGCACCCAAGCTTGAATCCTCCTGCATCTGTCCTGGTAGGCCAGCCTGTCTAATTCTGTTCTGTAGCACCATGCAGAGATGCTACTGGCATCCCGCACTGTACAGTGCTGGCTATGTGACAACAGTGGCTATGGCTTACTGGGTCTCAGCAGAGATCGGGCTAAGTGCTGTGGTGACACAGCTCTTTTGCCTTTGGGGCTAGAGCTAGGTGAGTTAGAAGTAGGTTTACGTATGGTCACTGCTCATTTATTGCCTCATAATATCTTCATGGAAGAGCAGCAGCTCCAAATGTGCATGGTTGGATTGTTCATATTAGAAAACAGGCAAGAAAAAAAAGCCCTTGACTCGTAGCCAAGAATCCCAATGGGATTCCCCAGGGCAGGAAGGGCATCTCAAAGCAATTTGGGGACCTCTAGGAGCAAACAGCCATGACGTGGCAAGACAGTTACTGCACCATGATATAAGAAGAACTTCTTGTACTTGTGAGCAACCTCAGCTAGAGTTAGAGACTGTTACAAAAATAAATGAATAAATGGCCCACAGAACTGACAATATAAATGAATAGCAGGAGGAAAAGCCTTTCTTTTTGTTACTCGTCTGTAAGTCACATACAAAAGAAAAGATCCTGGAGGAATAACTAAATGCACAAAGACCAACTTCAAGCCTCTGACATAAACCTAAGAACAAAATACAACTCCTATTTGTCTGAGTTAGGAACTCCAAAGACTCCAAGCTGCTGTGGAGAAACTATCCTACATTTAAAAAGTGGAATTTACGCAAGGAAAACAAGCATTTCCTCTTGAGTTTAACCAGATGCTCTGTACAGGGCTTTGTGACAAAACAGAAGACCATCCCACACAGTGCAGAGCTAGGAATGTGCTTTGTGGCCTCATTTACCAAAGCATTTCAGACATATCTTTACTTACAGGAGAACTTTTGTAAACACATATACCTGGGGAAAGACAACTGAATTACAGGATGGCAGGAAGAGATACATGACCTAGCAATGTACCAAGGGCAAGGAACTTTTGCTGCAAAATATGATAATGGCACACCATGGACTCATTGGAAAGACTAAGAACAAGTTATTCAAGATAGGATTGCCTGTGTGGTGATGTTCAACAGCTTCAATCCAGCATGCAGCTTAGGAAGCAAGGCAGTAATAACATCCACCTTGGACAGGTCGTTACTGCTTTGTGTTCAGCTGAAGCATTAGAAAAAGATGGAATATCTTGAGCACAGCAAGTGGACAGGCTAATGCCCCTAGAGATCACAAAGCCAAATCACATTTCAGCTAATATTGATCTGGGGGAGATGACCCTGTTAGAAGAGGACCATCAGTGGAAATTAAAGAAATTGCTTTGCAGACGAACTTGACAGGTAGCCCAATTTTTAGGATTAAATGTTGGGTTATTACTAGTGATTCATCAAAGACTGTTCCAAGGTAGCAGCACTACTTTTCATATTAACTGTCATAATATCAAAGAAAGAGGGGATGGAGGTCAGAAGTGCATACACCAGCCATTTCTCTGGACATGGAATATCAAGAAGCTTCCGGAGAGCTAAAACAAAGCCTCACCACAGCTGAGAACTGGAAATCAGACTGGGACACAAAAAAGCAAAGTCCACAAGCAGAAGACCAAAAATGTAATTGCCTGTGCTTTCTATAGCTTTCAGGTGGGAAAAATGGATCCCATCTGGGACTGCTGGCTTTTCATGGGCAGAAGCAGAGACTGAAGGAGAGAGATTGCTTTGCTTTGCACCACACCATGTTCAAAGAAGGAGCTGGCTCAAGAGCAAGCATTGCCAGTGCTGTGGTGAGGACAGGCCAGGTGCAGAAGCCAATCTGGTCATTCAGAAGAGTGTGGTTAAGCATGGCATCAGCTTGTTTGCCAGGAGAGACAAGAGCATATCCTCATGTCCAGAGGTCCTAGTGTGCACTTTATTTACACTTTACTGGACATTGCCTACCACAATTAAATAACAGTGAATAGGTGCTGGTTTGTGGCTCAGGCACACCTTTTATATTTTCTTGTCTAATGTATTTAGGCGTGTCCCATCTATCAGACTGTCTTGGTAGTGAATTCATACTAAGGGTAGTACAACACTGAACAACAGGACTTCATACTCCCTGATTTGCTGATTTCTCTCTCTGTCTCCTCTCTCTCTCCCCTTTCCTCCACTGCCATTTTTCTTCCTCATTCATCACTTTTCTCACTCATTAAAGTGCCCTTTTATTATTGCGAAGGCATTTGCAAATATATGACCACTAAATGGCGACCTGAAAACAGCAACGTTAGAAGAGTCCTGCAAGAGCCGGGGGGTCTTCAGTCACAAAAAGCTGTTCCCTCTGGCCTTCAGCTTGGTCTTCTGAGACCTCTCCCCTTGGCTTTGTCAATGTAATTATCTCTTCAGGGCAGTTTCTGTCTGACAGATCTTTTAGGCAAGGGCCAGGATTTTTAATTGCATTCTGAAATGAAGGATGCAAATCTACACTGTATCTGTCTCTTTGTTTAACAGGCAGGCAGCTATATGCTGGATTTTCTGTGCAGCTTTCATGCTCTTTCAGACTTTTCCTGCATAAAAACTTAACAGCAGACTTTGCTTGATCTTGAGGGTTCACAGGCACTATTGCTGCAGATTTTATACTATTTGTAGTTGCCTTATTTGGTTTGGAAAGCATGAATTAAATGCCTATACTAATTACTGTAAGACAGCCGCAGCAGTTGATTTGTCAAACCTATTCATATAAAATTCATGCTTTGAAATTAAATTTGCAAATACTGTAGCCTGATAAAAATTAAAATGTGTCTGAAAGTCATGTAATTTTGGAGACAAAGAAATATAAAATTTTAAATTATTTCCTTTTCACCATTAATGTCAGTCATACTGGTATTAGAGTCCTTCAAGTCACTCTTTAGGGGGGGGAGAAGGCTATTTTTAATGTATTTCTTTAGCTTCCTAATAAATTGAAGGGCTTTCTGCAAGATTTTGCCACACAGTATGCTGGCTGCACTACTAATTAAAAGCTGGTAGTTTCTAAATTAACTTGTGAGTACCTACAGTGATAGAAATTGCCTCCTTAACAGTATTGTTTACTGACAAATCAGGTGATGACCTCCTTGTATCTCCAGAACAAGTTCATTAGTTTGTCCTAATGGCTACTGCAGATAAACACTCTGATATTTCATTATCATGCTGCCTACAGAAGAATGAGCTAATAAAAAAAAGAAAAAAAAAAGAAAAAAAAAAAGAAAAAAAGAAGAAAAAGCCCCAGCTTTCCAGCTAACTAGGGCTTCTAGTACGGCCAGTGTGACTCACTCTTGGTCAATAGATGCATACCTGACAGCTGCCATTAATAACTATTAGACTGCTGTTTGAGCTTCAGGGTGAGACATGCTTCAATGTTCTAAAAATAAGATGTTATCATTCTGCAAGAGTAATAGTTTAGGCAGCAGTGGTTTCAACCCTCTTGGTCTGACCCTTCAAACTGACATCATTTAATCTAAATGTTCTGTCCTGCCAGGTCTTCTTTAGGGTACGCAGGATGATGAAAGAACTCAGAAGTCATTAATACAAATGTTTCTATAGAAAGTATTGGTCAGGTACATCTAGAAGTGACTGTCTCATACATTACCTGCTGGGAAGACAAACATAAATCCAAGGCCAGCAAACTCATCAACACACCTCATGCTACCAAAAGACTGGATGACAACACTAGTGCACTGGAAAATTAAGCTTCACCACTAAATTGAAAGGAGATGAATTTGCCTCTTTCTGAATGCTGATGCATCCTCTGGTAAACAGAAATTACTTCAGAGAAATTTCAAAACCATTTTTGAGAATCCTCTTCAACTTTGTTTTTGGTTTTACTGGAATTTACAAATATAGATTGATGACTGAGAGACTCTCTAAAAGAGCCTTCCACATTGTGTCCTTGGTTTGGTTTACATAAGCTGATGCTGGGTACTACTTCTTTATAGCTGATTTAATTTTAGGAACAGCAAACTTCCATTCTCCCATCAATTTTGATAGTGTGTGGTCCATTTATATATACGGAGAATTTGGCTTAGAACCTTCCTGGTCTAATGCATTTAGGACACATTTGTTTGCCAAATGATATTGACTCTTTCCATTATTCTGTTTACAAGCAAAACTGTATTAGATAGGAAGAAGACTGGAAGGATTCACAATGTTCCTCTCTTTCTTTAATATTAGCATCTTTCCCAGACATTGGGTTCTTGGCTATTTCTGGAGAGGGATTTTTGTGTCAATCCTCATGTCAAAATATTTGATTAATGAGCAGTGAATAGTGCAGGAAATTAAGCCACTTCATACCACTTCCAGTCACGATCAAAAGCATTTCCTCCTGAGTTAAAATGAGGGGAGATACTGGGAAGTATTTTGGATAAGGTATCTCCATCAATAACCCCTCTAGCAAGGTTTTGAAGGGTCAACTAGCAAAACCATTTTCAAGGCCATGAACCTAAGTAATTTAATTTGCTGCTGATTGTGTAACTGGAAAAATCTTATGACTTCTTGGCATAATGCTACCTCAGACACCAAATTACCCCCCTTTATTTAGTTTGCTTCCTCCTTCTGTTTTTTTCCAGTTTGGTGCTTAAAATTTGCCTACACAGCACTCCGCAATGCTGTGTTGTTGTACCTGAAGGAGATCAGCTTTGCACACACAGGATTCTCCTGGGTCTTGTGAATTGCTTCTAAACCATTGGAAAGAGGATCTGTTTGAGGAATTTTAACTTCTTCCCCTTCCTTCTTCTCAATGTCTTGCACTTGGTGAATCATCACAGCCTTTCCACTAGTCTCCAGACCACAAGTTAAGAAACTCCAGGGCTTGAAGTCTTAGGATACATCTAAAACAAAATACAGGCAGCTTTGAGGTGCTCTGTGGAGATTCAGCCACCAAGGTGTCTAGATCAGGGAATTGGCCCTGGAATGTCAAAGCTCCTTTCTAACTTGTTTGCTGGCCTCTTATTCCCATGACTGAGAGGAGGCAGAGGTGCTACATGCCATGCACTGGGATCTGATCCCAACCTAGCTAGACCCAATGTGTGTATCTGAACTTAGGGGGTTAGAATAACTCTTGAGACACCTCAGTCATGGCCTGAAGTGGCCTGTTTCCTCTTATGGTGGTTCCTTCATGTTAGTAGGATGAAGAAAGAAGTTTACACACTGTGCTGTAAATGGCCATAGTGAAAACATCAGACTGCCAGTCTGCCAAATGTGTTCATCCACAATTCAGAAATTTGCATCTTAAGCAACTTTCAGCAGGTTGGTTGGGTTTCGTGGGGTTTTTTTTGTTTGTTTGGGTTTGGTTTGTTTGCTTTTTTTTGTGTTTTTTTGTTGTTGGGGTTTTTTTGTTGGTTTGGTTTGGTTTGTTTTTTTTGTTTTGGTTTGGTTTTTGTTTTGTGTTTTTTTTTAATTTTAGCCCTGCATTCTTTCTGCTGGCTGAAATAAACGTGACTTCCTTCCAAGACAAGCTATTTGAAATTGCTGATCACAGATCTTTGTTTTGCTGCTGAGGCCAGATTTTCACCTGGCTCTGTGCCACTCTCTGCAGTGAAGCATTGGCCCTCCATAGCCAGAGAGCCCTGTGGAGAAGCCATGGAGAATGAGAATCCCCAGCATTTCTCTATATACCGTACTGCTCGCAAGAGAATTATGTAAGTTATAGTTTTATTATCTTCTGTGGTTTAACATGACATGAGACCAAAGGTGGACTGTTCTTTTTGTCCCGTGTGTGCAGGATGATATTGCTGTCTTTATTACTTTGGAACTTCAGGGATTAAAGCTATTTGGAATATACGAAGAAGTAACAAGCGACTCTTTAATTAATCCCTGGTTATCACAACAGCTGATAGAAATGGAAAGAACGTTATGTTCTCACACAGAAAAACAAAACAAAAAAATCTTTTAGCTTCATTGTTTCCTGCTTACCTTGGAGACTAAAGAAGAGTTAAAACCACTGTGAAATGACTGCAATGAAAGAAAGCTCTGATTGTCTCCAGTGCTGATTTACAGCCTTTGCAAGACTCTAATCAAGAGTGAAATTAACAGTGTAAAAATTAAGACAGTGTTCTTTGTATTTTTTTAACTAATCTCTTTAGAACCCTTCTAAGAGTTTCCTGTGGCCTGCTCTCTAGGGTGCATGTTATCTGCAATTATAACATGGACAGAAAACACTGCTCAGCGATCTAGGCCACACGCATGGCAGACAACAGTTCAATGAGCTCTAATTAAAGAGAATCTCTTCATTTCCACCTTTGCCTTTCCAAGATCAGAACTACTAAGGAAGTACACCGAAGAAATAGCTTTGGTTCTGGATGTGGGTTTATAATACATCATATTAAAATTTTGAGATAAAACGAATGACTCACATGTCTGAGGTGTATGAGAAAAGGTTAAAGTATGTATGGTCTGAATTAGATGTTCGTACACTCCTTTGAATTTTATTTATTTCTAATTAGATTGCTCGTTTGTATGTTTTTTCTTCTACTTACACCTGAAGCTTATGTTTAATCTGAAGAAACATCATCTTCACTGTATGGAAGGAAATTAAACAAAGGCTGTAAAACACAGTTCTTCTTGTATCTGTAATCCCCTCTATCTCACTAAATAGCTCATCAATAGCAAAATGTATTATACCACACTTCCAAGCTCTGCTTGCCAGAGAAGGTGACAAAGTGACAATGGCAGAGCTCAGAGAGCTGGCAAGGAGCAGAGGGAAGAGAGGAATTCATTTGCAGGATAGTGCTCTAAGACAGAGCAGGCAAGGAGACAGAAGCATCCCAAGCTTTTGTAGTTTTAACAAGCTCAGCTTTCAGTTGTGTCCAAGAGAATGATGTGCAAGCATTTTTCTCCAGCTAAAAACGAAAGATAGCATTTTGAAAGTGGAAACACTGTACTGGAAAGTATTAATACATAAATATGTTTTTTAAAGTCTCAGTCCTGCTACACTCATGATGCAATGATGAAGCTCGCTTTTCCATTAAAAAAAAACAAACAAACCTCCGTTCTCACAGAGTTGAAATGAAAATTATGATGGATACTAAGAAAAGTTAAAATTATGATCAGAAATAGAGAGGATCTTTCTGAGGGCCACTATTAGAATAGATAAATAAAGTGAGGGACAGCAGTATTTCTGTTGATGCCAACTTTATGAACTTTGTTTAATAAAAGAAACCTTAGAGAGGCTTGAAGAGGAATAGAGTTCCAGCTGTAATTGACTGTATCGTGTTCCATTGCAGGACAATGTTGGGTAAATAGCACAGAGAAAAGAGAAGCCATTTAAAATTGATTTTTTTAATCGACTGAAAACCCAGGCATGTAAGGACACTATCTCTAATTCTATCATCAGTAAAGGTAGTTTAACAGACCGTTGCTTCCAGAATGAGACAGTGTCCCACCAGGGAACAGAATAATGATATGCAGTTCCTGTTTGGTTTTTTTTAAGGTGTGGGTTCCATTTTAATATATCTGGCAATCCAGATCTGTTCTAAGCCTTTTCCCCATGAATTCCTGTAATTTCACCACACAGGCTTCAGACTAAAAACCACCAAAATTCAGAAGCAAAAAAATTTCACTCTGAAAAATATTTAAATAAAAGAACTGTCTTCTTTAATTTGAAACTTTTATTTACTTTAAGAAGTTAAAAAACCTTCAGGTTAAAAAAAGATCTCACTGCAAAATGAATGAACACTCCATTTCATGTAAAATGCTTCCACAATATTTTTTAATAAATCACATTTTAGCACAACCTGACTTTTTTCCCCTTCAAAACAAGCAAAGAACCAGAGTCAGGTTTTTGTGCTGCCTTAGCCCACTTCTACTGACCTTGCTCTGCTTTTACTTCAATCATTTTTTAAATTGTCTCTTATAGACACATGCCTTCTACAGAAAAGCAATTCCTGTATAACTGTCTGTCAGTCTGTCTCACTCCTACCTCTGCCCTGTATGTTTCCAACCCTTTGTCTGCTTTCAGCTACATTTGGTAGAATGAAAGAAGTATAGAAAAAAACTACCTCACTGGAAACAAGGTGATCTGAGGCCTTGGTGAGGTCTCTGATATGCAGATATTACAGTATAATGCCTCACTTCGTTAGGCACCAACAGTCCATGTAAAACAAAAGTCTTTATGGATGTCCTGAATACTGAAAAAGGGTTTATGTAAGGCTTGTGAACATCCAGGTTAAGGGTGTGACGACAGCCTGTCTCTACACTGTAGGAATTGGGAGCACGGGTGACTTGCAAGGTCCTGGGCTACGTCCTGACTCCCTGGTGGGGTGAGAAGTGTTGGGCATGCCAATGTCTGCTGTACCATTAGCTTGTAGGTGGAGATGATCAGATATGAGGCACAGATCTGTAACTGTGCTGCCTGAGAAAGATTCATTTCTCCAGGACTTGTGGGCAGTGTGGACCACTTCTTGAAGCACGCACATCCTTTGCTTCCATTCTCCTTTTCAGTTTTTTAGTACAGCAGCTTCTCTGTAGACCAAAATGGAGTGAATGGTTTCCAGAGACAACAGTAATATCCTTCCCCTTTTTTAACTGCTCAGGAGGCACATCACGCTCAACAAAGACCAAGTAATATTTGAGTCACATGTCTGTTAACCTTTCATCATCAATGGGAATTGAGGTTGCTTATTACCTTGATGTCCATACATGTATGGTTCTTCAGTCCTGGTGTCTTGTGGAAGTCAGGCAGGTCTGTATACTTAGTATAATACTGACCATTTTTCCTAGCAGGAAAGGGTATGACTTTTCAGAGTCTCTATCCTCCACCCAGCCAAACCACCCAGATCCTGTTAGTGCAGGTGGAAGTAACTCTCTTGAATGGTGACAGAGGGATGCCTCACGTATGTCCAACAGCAGTAGCAACTGTTTTGGCACTTGTTCTGTACTAACTCAAAAATAAAGAAAGCATCATTGCATATAAGGTACATGCAACCTTTTCAAAAGAGCAGTCTTATTCTTGAACTTTCCAAATTAAGTAGAAAAGCTTCAAGTTGGCATGAAGACTGAGTCATACTGCATGCAAACAGGAAACAACAGGAGGCTGGTCCCTAAGAAACTGTCTCAAAATATCAGTTCAAATAAACAGCCAGACTAGGCAGTGGTGTCTAAAATTTTCATTATGTAATCCTATTTTTCAACAATTTTAAGCAACAAACATATGGGCTAAACAGTAGGTCATTACCTTAGTAAAAATTTAACTTCTGATGTTTGCAAAATCTGAAGCCTGAAAAACGTTCAATTTTCTGGTCCCAGAATGTTTTAGAAAAGTTCTAAAGATAACCTGACATTTACTTTTGTGTTTGCATTTGACAGGGATTGGATTTTGACATCAATTACAGTAAGAACCATATTGAGAGGTAAATTATCTACCAAAAAATCTTGCTCTTGTTTTTTTTTCAGATTCCGTGTAGATGACAATACAGTATAAAAAACTGGAAGACTTCATTTTCAGCTATGTTACTGAAAGATATTTACATTAATGTATTTCCATCAGGTGAACTCTGGCATGAATATCACTAACTGAGTGTTACTCCAAGCCAAACAATTCATAGTACTTGCTCATAACATACCTCCTTTCACTTATTCCTCACCAAGGAAGTGGCATACTCCATCAGAGAGTACTTAACACTGAAGTTAAGTCATAATGGAGGCTGCACAACACCTAGAAAATGTATGCTAGCTTATACAGAACATTTCTCTGATACAAAAATACTGTGCATGAAAATCTGCAAGTGAACAATTAAGGGACAGAATAATTTCATTCATGTCATATTTTTCTTCTCCCATGGCAAGCAAATTACCATGAGATTATTGGCAAACTATCCTTTGAATAAGAAATTGATTTTATAGTCTTGTAATTTGTTATCTTGACCTTTACATGTATTTTTGCAAATTTTGTTGGAGGCAGTGTTAAGGTTCAGTAGTTTATGTAAATTATATTGAGGTTAATGAGGCATGAAGGATTATATGGCAGTGAAGAGTTGGCTGGATCCTTTAGTGGTTCATCTCTAGACTTTCCATGGTTTGCAATAACAAAACAGCAAATTTCAGGGGAGGCTTAAAGAAATTTCATCAGTGTTCTGATATGTTAACTGCATTTTTTAACATATATCCGGTCTTTCTTGAAAACTTGTCCTTTAAATTAATAGTAATTTGAAATAAGGACAAAATAATCAGTTTATGTAAATAAGTATTTCTCAGTTGATCTGAGATCAGAGAGGTTTTCCTTGCTCTCTTATATCCTTTCTTCCATATGTCATGAATTTTCTGTGCTATTATTTCAGTTGCAAAATTCGTACATGAATGTAATGGTTCGGGTCGTACCTTTATGCAAACCCAGCTTTCTGTCCCCAGTATATGACCCTATGTGCTCCTGCTTCCATTGTTCTGTAATGTTGCCTTTATTTCCCCCTCTTCTTTCCAAGTTTTCTTTCTCCAGCATTCCCACCAAAAAAACCCCAAAATTCTCCAATCCCAATGCTATCCAATGCTAAATCTGAGATCACCTGGATTTTAAAGAAAATTAATGTATAAAGGTAAAGATTTATCTGGACCAGGATACTAAGTCCTTCACTGGAGTCAAGGGAGCCAGGCTGAGATATCCCAGTGACTGACTCATTCTTAGTTTGATTTTTCTAATCCCCCGAGAAAATTTCAGCACTGGTAGGAATTGAGGCAGACTTTCTGGAAAACTGTCTCCCTATGAGTGTGAAAACCAGGTGTTCAATGAAAGGCAATCTTCATTCTTAACTGTAAATTAATGATCACAACCACATCACAAAACCAGAAATGCAGCTAATTATGAAATTAAAACAGTTTCAATTGCGCCAATATCAATACAATGTCAAAGTGACCAAGAACAATAAATGCATGTGCTGTTGCATAAAAAACAAGCGCAAAAGAGTCTCTACTTTTGGTGAAAGAACTTCAGTGTTAAATCTAATTACATATTTAAATTCCTGGAAAAACCACTACCATGTTTGTTCTGGGTGTCCATTCATGTAGATTTGTTATTAGGCCTGGAGAAACATTCCTCTTTTTTTTAGCTACACATTATTTTCATTGAAATTCTTTAGATTAGAGGTTACATTAGTGCTGGAATTCTTTATAAAACTGTTGCTTATATTGAAATTTGACTTTTACAAATTTCTATATTGGATATTTGGAATAGTTATCTTTTTTGAATTAACTGTCATTACATTGTAATATAGTTTAGTACTAACAGTTACACGTGCTTTATTTTCACTGTGAAAGCTGACATCTATAAGCGATGTTGCCAAGCACAGACCTGAGCCTGTACTCAAAACCAGCTTCTCCTAATGTCTCCATCACTTGCACCCCAACACACGTGCAGATGCAACCTGCTGCTGAGCTCTGAAGCACCCTCATAGGAAAAACGTAAACTTACCTGGCAAATCAGCATAGGGCCAAGACCTTTCTGCCATCCAGACAGCGAGATCTGTCCAGGGGTGACATCTCTGCAGGCCCAGGCTCAAATGATGTAGGCTGGACTCCTTGGAGATGCTGTGTGGATGGTTTGGCTCTGAGCTGCAGAATGCTTAAAGAAAAAGTATAGGGCATGGTGTTTATAATGAGAAAATGAATGTTTGGGCCCATGCTTCAGCTAACACAAGAGACATTGCCAACAGGATGAGCACAGGTATTTGCCATAACGACCATACAGGTGGTCACTAGTAACAATTTTTTAATGGACTGAGAAGCTTGGGGAATGCATTAGATCAGTGGCTTGAGTGCAATGAGTCCCAGCAGTACAGGCACTACTTTTCAAATTGATCACCAAGATTGATTGCCACTATGAATACGGATTCCATTAAAGCTTTGCTTTAAAGGATGCTAGATAACTCCTTTGAAAGTACATGTGATTCCTGCTTTTCCAGAAAATTAGATGAAAAAGCTTATCTGGACTTTACAGCAGTTTTGGTAACGTACCTCACTCGCAGCTGTTGGGGAAATGGAATACTCATGTGGCGACGGGCAAAGTTCTGTCCAGATAGGAAACTGGGAATATGGTAAGCAAAGATACCTTGCTTTCCATGCATCAATGAGTGACACTGCGATGGTTTCAGTCAAATGGATGTCGCATTGACTAGGAAAAATGGCTAGCCAGAAGTCAACTTTTCTTGGTGAAGATAAGTCATATACAGCCAAAATCATTAGGATGATGATGAAGTATGAAATGACTTAACAAAGCTAGATAATTTGGCACACATGACAGCAGATTAAATTGACAGGGTAAAAGCATGGTAATGCGCACTGGGACTAGTAATTTGCAGTACTCATATCTGTCAATGGTGTCTAAATTAACTGTGACTATGCAGAACAAAGACTTAGGCATGACTATGGACAGCTTAGTGAAATCATCTGCTACAAATTAAAGGACCTCTTGGCCTCTTTCAGGGAAAGGCACAAGATTGCATGAGCTCTTTATGAAAGAGTTACTTAGGTCTACTTTGTGCACTGGGGCATTGCTGGTTTAATCACCTCAGATTTTCATCTGACGCACGGTGTAGGCGTCTGAGGAAGATGTGTGGAGGGAGAGGGTGTTCAGGGTATAGCTGTCTGCAGTAAGATTTGCAGTCAGTTATAGCTTTTACCAGCTTGTTGCTTCCCACTGGCAGTTCCAGATCCCACAGCTAAACTATGTCTTTCACAGTGTCACTGTGGTGATAGCATCCGTGAGAATTTGTGAGTGTATTGAAACAATCATGCTAGCTTCCCATCATAGCAAATCTTGACATCTGGAGGAAATATTGGTAGATAAAGACAGAGGCATAGCTACAGCGACATCTGTAACAAATGATGAGTCACAATTCTCTTGCAATATTACCAGTATAACATGAAATAATAAAAAACAGTAGTGTTCATGCTGTCTGTCACTCAAACAAGGTTCATTAACATCTTCTGGCTACTTCTGCAGACAAGTTGTTTTTCCAGGATTAGGAGATACTTGTATGAAGGTCTAAGGAGCAGAGGTGCAAATCTGCTGTGTTTTGGTTCTTCACTGACACCCTCTTTCTCAAATTTCCCCTTCATGCCACACAGCTGTGTTATCATTTTGGGAACTCACTATTGTAACCTGTCATGCAGTCATAAAAAAGGAAGACAAGAATGCACTTTTCAGAATATTTACTTGGACCCAGCAGACAAAGGGCCTGACAGAGACCTAACAGCAGTCCCTGATTCTGCTCTGATCTGGGCAAGTCAAAATCAAAGTGTGGTAGCCTTTTAAATATGTTGAGAATAGGGCTGCAAGGGTCTTTTTCCCCAGCGAATCAAACTTTTATGTCTTTTACCAGCACCTTCATAACCAGTGACTCTTCCAGAGGGGGTGAGAACAGAGGAAGCGCAATCACTATTCTGCCAACTTTACGCTGCCCTGAGCTTTTGCCTTTACAGGGGAAATTCTCTGTGTGTGCACAGAAGTTTGGTTGAAGTTCATTAAATCAGAACAAGCACTTGCTCTGACTGCAGGATCCGGCTCTGAAAAGTCCCAGCAGTGTAAAGCAAAGCACAACATTTCAGTAACAGTTGTGTTGCTTCCTACCTTCATTATTCTGAGTTATTCCACACAGGTAACCTTTCATTTAGGATAGCTATGAAGTTTTGTAATTACAAGGATGTAGTTGAATTACTTTTCATTTCTGCAAACTACAAAATGAGAAGATCTAATTATAATAACAACTTAGTAAAATTATTCTACTTTACCATGTTCCAGTGAGTTAACTTACCAAATTAAATGTACTTGTACATTTGTTAAAGCACCAATAAAATCAAACCTGAGTCAGACACTCCCTACAGATTATTTATTGGGAGGCTGTGAGAAAAAAAAACCCCAAGCAATTTATACAAATGGAATGGAAATAAACAGCTTTGCAATCTCTCTCCCCAATTCCATTTCTCTGGTTTTACAGCAGAGGGTATTGAAAAGAAATGTTCTGAAGTTATCTACACTTATTTAAATAGACCTTCCAGATAGCTAAGACATTTGGAAATTTTTAGAAAAATATATCCACCACCACAAAGCCTGATTTTCTCTAATGAAATAAAATTTGTATATTAGCTAATATTACAATATAGATAATATTAGAATTCCTAAAATTTGGAGAAAAACTTGGAGAAAAACTTGGGGAAGCAAGTCAGTACTTAATTCTCCCTTCCCACTACCAACAGCTCTTTTGGTATTAGCCAAAGGACACGTGCCTATTCATCTATGTGACAATCACTATTCCTCCCTAAACCAAAGTACCAGAAAATTCTAGTTTTCCTTCCTGTTGCATAAAAAAAAAGGAATAAAGAAAACAGGTGGTCAGTCAGAGTGGTTGTATCAGATTGGTTGTCTTCCACTCACTTGCTCAAAATTTCATATTATGCTTTAGATTTTTGAAAGGTTTCCAGAAGGATGAAGAAGACAAGAACTGTACCATTCTGCGGGAATTTTTTAAGTTTCAGATGTTCCTTCTCAAAATAAGGATGAAACATACTAATCTGAAGGAAATTATGTAAATAAGGAGGATTAAACAGTTTTGTTCATTGGGAAATATTTTAACATTGTCAAAACATGTTATTTTAATTAATCTGATGTAAAAAGTTGTTAAAACATCTCTACCATATACGTGAACTGTTAAATAAAAATATGGTCCTGGCACAGAAAAAAATAAAATTGTTAATTTAATATGTGATGAAACAGGATGAATAGCAACTGCAAAAGTTATTTCAAAATGAAGTAGCCATACAGAAGTCACCTGTATCTCTTACAGAAAGCTTTTATGGGGTACCTTTGCATTTCTGAGATCAAAAAGAGTACTTGCTAAAATTTCCCAAGTAGTTGTAGAAAGAAGATGCTGGCAACTTGTATCTTCAGGCATTCAAGACCTTCCTTTCTGCAAACATTTTACAAGACCACATAAAGCTTCTGCTTTTTACAGACTCTGTGCTCATAAGCTGATGTTCTCAGCTTCATCTTTCATCAACCAGCTCCAGAAATGCTAGCGCTTTCCCTTGACTCAAATGTTCAGCCATATCACTTATGATGGCCTCAGTGAGCACAGTGCTGAGCAGCAGAGATTTTGGTGGTGAAAACATGTCAGGGCCCCATGATGACTTCCCTGTTGGCTGAGGATGACAGCCAGGAGAAAAGAGGCTCTGGAAGCACATGTTTGGGCTTGCTGGAGGAGCAGAGAGTGGGGGACCAGACTTGGGAGTTTCTAAACATTAAAGCCTTAGCTCAAGGATATGCAAGACTTGTTTCAGCCATTTCACACTAAGAACTATGCTAAGGGAAGGATTGATACACCATAGCTGATCCCACATGGAGCGTCTCTCCCTTCTCAGCCAGGCTGGATGAGATACCTGCATCTTTGCCATGGTGCTATGCACAGAATTTGTTCATTTATTTCAGCCTGAGAAAATAACTACAACATGAGTAAAGCTTATAGATATTAGTTGGATGCTGCATATGAAAATACAGATTGTTCTGGATATTGTTCAGATTCGTAACTGTTAGGCTGTTAAACAGAGATTGTTTCCCTTGAAAATGATGCTACATTGCTATATGCTAAATGTCTGGGGGTAGGAGACACTTTTCAATCACTGTGCTGATGCCAGATTTTTTTGTTTTTAATTATTGTCACATTCAAGACACAGGAAGATCTAGAAAAAGAGGAACTCATGGGATTCTGCCAAAATGATATTACTAGGTTTGATTCCTCCTGATTATGATTAGGAATTGAAATTAATATTCATGCTGTATTTGCTCCACCACCTTTTCACTTCTAATGCATTTAAAATCAGCTATGCTGGTATCTTCTATGTGAAATAGTTGCACAAATGGCCAGGATTCTCCAATCAGCTTAGTCATGCAAAGGGCATAGTCTCTTTGGAGAGGCGCTGAACAATGTTTTTCTCTTCCGTTGGCAGAGTAAGGTTCTCCATCTCTTCTGGGATATGAATGTGACTTGTATTGGAAAGTGGCAGTTAATTTTAAACTCTCATTTTAAAAATCAAAGATGTTGAGACATGCTAGTATTGCTCAGATGGCTTACAAGGAGCACATTGCTAATGACATATATTTAAAAAATAAACTGCTTGAGACAACTTGTCAGAACTTTCAAAGCAAGTTGAAGGTAAGGCATAAATTAACCTAAAATATTTTTTGAAATCACAGAATCATTTTTGTTGGAAGGGAAATCTTGAGATCATCTAGCTCAACCTCTCTGCTCAAACAGGGGTGGCTAGAGCAGGTTTCCCAGAACCATGTCATGGTTTTTGAATATCTCTGAAGATGGAAACTTCACAACCTCTCTGGGCAATGTCTTTCAGTGTTTGACCACTTTCACAGCAAAAATTGTGTTCAGATGGAATTTCTTTTTTTTTTTGTACGTTGTGCCCATTACCCCTTGTCCTGTCACTGGGCATGACTGAGAAGACCCTGGCTCCCTCATCTTCATGCCCTCTCATCAGGTATTTATACACATTGATGAGATGCCCCTGAGTCTTCTTTCTCCAGGCTGAACCGTCCCAGCTCCCTCAGCCTCATATGAAAGATACTCCAGTCCCTTAAACTCCTTCATGGTCCTTTGTTGGACTTGCATCAGTATGTCCATGTGTCCCTCATACTGTGGAGCTCAGAACTGGACCCAGCAGCACTCCAGGTGTGTGTCACCGGTACTAAGTAGAGAGGAAGGATCACCTCCCTCCATTGGCTGGTAACCCTCTTCCTAATGCAGTGTGGGATGCTACTGGCTGCCTTTGCCACGAGGGCACACTGCTGGCTCATGGTCCCCATTACTGTATGTCATTATGGCTCGCTATTTAATTCACTGTTTTCATAGAATAATAGATGTTTAATAGATAATAGATGATATTATTTCATAGAATAATAGATGTTTCATAGAATAATAGATTTACATCAAAAAAGATATAGAGAGATTTCAAACGATTTTTAAAGGCAGAAATAAGTGAGGCTTAAGAGAAAGAAAGCATTCTATCACTTAACTAGCCTAAGTTTTTTTATATCTCACTTGGACAAAAAAACCACTCTGGTTTTCTTTGCATAAGCAGTGTGTTGAAAGTGCAATATTAAACGCTTTGAAATGACAAACCAGAAATCATGCAATAGCTGGTAATACAGCTGAAATTTTTCTTAGATCTCAAAAAGCATATGCATGGCTTCAAGACACCATCTCTAGGAAATAAAAGAAAGGAACTGTCAGAAGGATAATAGGTTTTTAACACTTACTTTGATATCCATTGTTTGTGAGATGAAACACTTGTGCCTTATGTTGACAAATCAATAATTAAGGCCTGCCATTAAACTCCTTCCTAACTTTGCCTTTGTTTTGTTTCATAGGCAAAGTTAGGGAAGCTCACATGAGCACCTACAATAAGCTGGTGAAGGTTATAATGCATGTAGCAGGAAAAGTCCTCTGAATATATGGCTTGGAAATGTACAACATATAAGAGTTATCTTTACAGTTCAGTGGTTCTCAAAGAGCAGATATACTCAGTAACCACAAGACTTCCCTTGTTTCTCTCTCAGGACTCCGATTCAGAAGCACTTGTGACAGCCCCCCATTTCTTCGCTGTAAGTCATGTTAAAGTACATATACTAAAGACAAGTGGCAAAGTCATATGAAGATGCATATTGGGAGGACACTGGAGCAACAATGTGTACATAAGGATCCCAAGTAACATGTGAGGCTAGCAACAAACCCAATTTATTAGAACTTTTCCACACAAATATAATTGTTGTCTTGAAGGTCAATAGTTGAGCATCTGGTACCAGTGTGAGACTGGGAAAATGCTTGAATACTATAGTCATAAACCTATAAGAACAAATATTTCCAGTCAGTTATATTCCAGTCAGTTATATAAGAACAAATATTTCCTTTTCCTCTGCTTCTCAGCTTTTTGATAGTAAGGGTCCAAGAAACAACATCAATTCCTTTCTCTTCATGAACCACCATCAAAATAAGACAATTCTTTCTCCCTGTTCAGTGTTCACCTGGCTGTCTTTGGTTGCAACTAGTTGAATGAAAGAATCTAGGATTTCAACTTATACACAGGATAGACTTCCTTAAGACAAAGAAAAGTGGAAACAATAAAAGAAGAAAGAAAGAAATTATAAATACAGACCCTTTGGGGCTCCACCTAGTCTTTAGTGAGGGAGAGAGTGCATTGGCTGCACCTTACCTGAAATACTCTCTGACATCCTAATGTAACAGACACTACAGGTACTCCAGCCATGGAGCAGGCCTACTAGTCATATCTACCAATTCATTTTAGAAAAAATTTCTACCAGCTGGGAAGCATTAGCGTAAGTTCATTACTTTCAGATGGTGTCTTATTGCAGTTCACTGGTCAGTCTGCTTTTAACTCAGCAATGAGACTTCTTGCACTACGTTGAGAAGGGACTATGAAAGCGTGTGCATTATTCCCCAAAGCAGCTTTGCTCTAAAATCAGTAGTCTCCAATGTGAATCAGAAAACTGCAATCAAGAGTTGTCTCCACGGTCATAAGAGGTAAACCTGGAGACACTAAAATACTTTGTACTGTGGTATCTGACTTCAGCATCAACAGATTAATTGTTCCCAGAATACTCTCTGACTCCAAATATAACATCCCTGCTTACTAAGGTTATTGAGAACATTCAGCATACTGTATTTATTGTTATGATGTCCCCTACTAAATATTCTATTATGACAGCAGATATTTTCAGAAAACAAATCTATGCAACAGCTAAATATCATGACACTAAAAAGGAAAAAAGTCCTTTTTTTTTTCCTTCTTTCTTTGACTTCCTAGTGATAATTGTATAAAATTATGAGTAAAGGTGAGCAAGCATAGGACAACTCTTACACAACTACAGATTCACAGTGAACAGCCTGATTCAGTACATATCATTTTCATCCTGTTTTCTTTCTTCTTTTATTCCTTCCATTCTTTTTTCTGACTCCTGGGGGAGTGTGTCCTGTGTGAAATCTTAGATCCTCTCATTTGGATTGCTTCATATGTAGAAACTTCAGGTTAGTAGAACCTAGAAGCCTGGCTTCCCTCCTCTCTGCCTCTGTGGAGACAGAAAGATAAACTCAGAAGACACCTTTCCGTGGCTGAATTCATGGGATTAGATTCATTGCTCAGCTTTCATCATCACTCAGAGATTGTGACAAGCTGTGATGGTACCTGACTCCTCTCTGTTCCTTTCCTGCTGTTAGAGGAAAAGCAGGCTCACACATTTATTTCTTCCAGATTGGACTAGGATAGCACAAGGGACCAGCAACAGCCCTTGTGATGGGTAACCATTCCCTATAGCATTCAGCCACATGAATAATCCTTCCATGTTCACAGATTCATAGATTAGGTGAACTGAAAACTTTGCTGTTGTAGGCTTCAGTATCTTTCTTGCTGGACTGGATGATGGTGATGCTACGCTCAGTGGTTAATGCTCTGAGCAGGCTATAATCTGGAAAGTGTGGAGGAGCAGTGTGTGAAGCTTGTCCCAGTATATGGTGGAGTTCAAATAGCTGATGCAAAGAATAACTTTTAATTTGCTACAAAGAAACACACATGAAGAGCCAGGAGATTCTTCTTTTTTTAATAAACCAGTTCACAGCAAATGACCCCTGCAAAAGTATCTACTATGGTGTGACAGAGATCCCTAAACTAGCTCTGAATGAGCTGGTGCAACTATCTGGAGAATGTAGCGCTGTACAGAGATACTGCTTTGGAGCTGTATTTGGTTTGCGTGGCAAGGTTTTGGTAGCGGGGGGGCTCAGGGGTGGCTTCTGTGAAAAGCTGCTAGAAGCTTCCCCTATGTCTGATAGAGCCAGTGCCAGCTGCCTCCAAGATGGACCCGCCGCTGGCCAAGGCCAAGCCACCAGTGACGGTGGTAGCGCCTCTGGGATAGCATATTTAAGACGGGGGGAAAAAAAACTGAGCAAAATTGCAGTGGGAGAGAGGAGTGAGAATATGTGAGAGGAACAACTCTGCAGACACCAAGGTCAGTGAAAAAGGAGGGGTGGAGGTGCTCCAGGCGCCAGAGCAGAGATTCCCCTGCAGCCCATGGTGAGGACCATGGTGAGGCAGGCTGTGCCCCTGCAGCCCATGGAGGTTAACGGTGGAGCAGATCTCCACCTGCAGCCTGTGCAGGACCCCACGCCAGAGCAGGTGGGAGCCCAAAGGAGGCTGTGACCCTGTGGGAAGCCCACACTGGAGCAGGCTCCTGGCAGGACCTGTGGACCCA
Organism: Ciconia boyciana; assembly: GCF_034638445.1. NCBI lineage: Eukaryota > Metazoa > Chordata > Aves > Ciconiiformes > Ciconiidae > Ciconia > Ciconia boyciana. The sequence continues at coordinate 53,824,737 of NC_132935.1, read as the reverse complement.
TGGAGAGAGGAGCCCATGCTGGAGCAGGTTTGCTGGCAGGATTTGTGACCCTGCGGGGGACCGATGCCAGAGCAGTCTGTTCCTGAAGGACTGCACCCTGTGGAAGGGACCCACGCTGGAGCAGCTCATGAAGAACTGCAGCCCCTGGGAAGGACTTGTGTTGGAGAAGTTTGTGGAGGACTGTGTCCCATGGGAGGAACCCCACGCTGGAGCAGGGGAAGAGTGTGAGGAGTCCTCCCCCTGAGGAGGAAGGAGCGGCAGAGACAACCTGTGATGAACTGACCGCAACCCCCATTCCCCGTCCCCCTGCACCGCTGTGGGGGAGGAGGTAGAGAAAATCGGGAGTGAAGTTAAGCCCAGGAAGAAGGGGGGGTGGGGGGAAGATGTTTTAAGATTTGGTTTTATTTCTTATTATCCTACTCTGATTTGATTGGTAATAAATTAAACTCATTTCCCCAAGTCAAGTCTGTTTTGCCCATGATGGTAATTGGTGAATGATCTGTCCCTGTCCTTATCTCGATCCATGAGCCTTTCATTATATTTTCTCTGCCCTGCCCAGCTGAGGAGGGCAGTGATAGAGCGGCTTTGGTGGGCACCTGGCGTCCAGCCAGGGTCAACCCACCGCAGGAGCTGAAGTAGAAGAGTTGTGGTAGTGTGGCATAGAGTCCAAGTGCTTATTAACTCCTGTCTTTACCTAATCTCACCTAATGTTAGCTTAGGCATTTTAGGACACAGGACAGTGTTTGTTTATCCTTTAAGGACTTTCTGCTCTGCTGGGGGCACGTATATGAGTCATTCCTTTCTATTCAGTGCAACTGGGCTGGCAAGAAGCTGCAGAAAACTGCAAGTAAGGGTTTCATAATCAGGTCCAGTTATATTCTTTTCAAATTATTTTCCCTAAGGCACATAGCTCTGTATTGCCTGCTGAGGCCTTATCCTTGGTCCCTGAGTATTCTGCTGAAATGCCATGGGTCTGATGCCCACTTGCAAGAGAAGCATAAATAAGACATTAATGAGCACTTGGGCATGCACTTAGATCAAAGCCCTACTAAAGAAAAGGGGAGTTTTTCTTTTCATTTGACTGGCTTTGGATCAAGCCTTTAGCATTGTCAAAAGCTGTGAGATGTTTCACTTCAAAAAATGTTTTGAAAATGTGTTAGGCACAGTCAATAAATATACTGATAATGCAATAAATAAAAATTGGCTGGTATAAACCAACACTGTGATTCAAACAGCTAAACTTTATGAATACAGTTAATTGTGAATAAATCTTCACTGACAAGTGTAATTTAAGGCAGCAAACATGATTGTAGCTTTTCTTTCGTCTCAAAGGAGTGGATATCACCATAGTTCTCTATTATCGCTACTTTATTTTATATCATAAATTACCTTTAAAATGGTATACCATCATATATTAACAATTCTGAAAGTCAACAGATTATGCATAGAGTAAGATATCACTCACTGGGATTATATATGGTAGAAGCTGGCTGTCCTGAGCGCTGGCTTGTGCTCTCTATTAACTGAATAGTTAATTTGCTTTCTATCATGGGAAGCATAAATAGCCTCAAAAATACTTGTGACAAAGAGCTAGCCAAAAAATTGCCATAAATTTCTAGCTGCTATTACTTTGAAGATATATTATCTGTGGACCGTGACTTGGACAGAGTGTGCATTCATGACGCTAAAGGGAAGCAGAAATTCTCACACCTCCTTTGCGGCCATCTGGATATGAACAGGGTGCTAAAGGGGAAGCAGATTTTATGGATCTCCAAAATACACCCCCTACACCCCAAAACCCACAAACCCTCAGGCTGGAGGGATGCTGGTGGAGCGTGGATGTGGAGAGTGGGGTGATCCTGGGCTTTGCCCCCCACAAATGCATTGTCCAAGGCAGCGGGGCTAGTTCAAGGGATTTGTAATTTGCTTTTGGGGTAGACTAGTCAAACTGCTATATTCTTCTCACAGACAAGGAAAGACATATGCTGCAAAGGTTTCTGGCTGGAGGGTGTTGCACTCCATGCCCTGATCAGAGCTAAGCCTGTACAAACACCTACACAGAAATTATTAGAGTTACTATTGGCCAATTTGTATCACTGTAACACCATTGATTTTCACTGGAAGTATACTGGCTATACATCAGCTGAAGAACTGGCTTGCAAATCCAATTTCTTTGCTGAGGCCATAACTATTTAGGGACAGGCTTCAAGAGAACAAATGTGCAGAAGCAACATATAAGTGGAATTTGATAAGGGCTTTATCAGCTCCTGAGACTGAAAGACACCACCGTAGGGAACAATTTTACAAAGGCCAATGCTGTCCACAAAGCATACTGTTCTTCCAAACATCAGGTAATAAACTCTTTTTTCTTTTTTAAATTTATAAACTGGCAACCCCTCCTATTATATACTTGGAAATGATGTGACTCTAATGGAACACAAATAACAAATGTTTAGCCCCTGAAACAGTAAAAAGCTTTTGGGGAAAAAAAATTTCCATATCTCAGGCTACCGCAGAAGAGTCTGTTGGACTACAGCAATTACTTTGTTGCATACGTTCTCTCAGTGTAGATGCATGTACCTTACAGGGACATCTAGGAAACGCGTTTACGGTACAAAAGAACAACTGATACCAAAACAACCCTCTACTGAAACATGTTCCTACTTTTTTGTTATTGCTGCTTGCATTGGGACAGAGTCCAATTTTATCAAGATAAATGGGAAGGATCCCACTGATCTCAGTGGCCTTTGAATCAGATCTACTAAGGGTGTCTCAATTCCAATTGCCAATTTTTTCTCCATTATGCTCATGAAGTTTTGCTCCAGCAAACCTAGTGTCTCCTTGAGCACTTCGGTCTTTGCCTCTGAGTACTCTGTTCACCCCCTCCAACAGTGTGCCTTTTTAATAAGAGCTTTTTTCAGGTTCAGTTTTCTCTTGAGCGCTGCAGATGGAACAGGGTACCACAGCTAGATGACGTATAGAGTCCCTGTTGACTCCAGATTGCTTGCAGATTTCTGCTAGGTCCTGCAGTTTGCTTCATGAATCATGCCAGTCTAATCTCCGGTGCTACGAATGAGCTCTGTGCCCTGGTGATGGCTTATGAATAAAAGCAAAAGCAAGACCTAGTGAGTAGTCTGGATATGGCAGAAGAGTATGGCCTGCAGAAAAGGCAAAATGCAGATATACTCCAGAATCAATTCTCTGTAAGAAGGGATTTCCATTGGTTTCAATGAATGCTGAATCATATCCTCATGTCATTTTAACAGAGACTCTAATATAGTTTCCTGCAGGCATGCTGAAACCTATTTGCAAAGTGAACATTTCCTAGGACCTATGAAACTTCAGCTGGAACTAGCAGGGAAATAGGCAGGCCAAGCATAGTATTCTTGGGTTTTCTCCTCACAGCAGCATATTGTGGGATGACATTGTCTTAATTTGTGAAGGTGGATTTTTCTGAAGCAAAGACAAAATAGAAGAGGATAGAGAAGCAACAGGAAAGCATGCCTAAACGTGAGAATGGCTATCTTAGATCAGCCTTAGACTAGTCCAATCTAGAGGTTGGTGGGGGAGGAATACAAGAATAGCAAGCATATAATTTTGCTTTTCTTTGTATAACCCTTTCAGCTTCCATTATTTGTTGGCTGAGATGTTTCCTGAGCCAGAGCTTGTTTTTGTATCTTTGCATTCAATGGAAAAGAAGAAGGAAGGTGGCATGGAGAGTGACATAATAGCAAAGGTATTGCAGGAATAATACCTTGCCTGACAATTCAGATGATGCTCAGGAAACAAGGATGTGATGACCTTATTTTCCTATTCTCATCTGACCTAGTCAGAACAATTTTTAGGGCTGAGAAATTAAAGTCACAGCAGCAATGCTGGTAAATCTTTGTGGATTAGTCTATGTTTTGAATATGCAGAAACCTCTCCTTAGGTTATAAATGGTGCCCCTCTGCACTTCTTTTTTTGCTCCCCCGCTCACCCCACCCTTAGCTCAGTCATTTTGACAAGGTAGGGGGAATTACGATGTTCATTTACTTTCCCTTTGGTTAGCTTTAAAAAACATGCATTTGGGATGCTACCTTGCAATACAAGCCAGTATAATTTTAGGCCAGTGATATTCAGGTACCAAATAATGTCTGATGTAAAAACAGGGCTTTGCATAACATGGTCCACTCATTATACTGTTAGGACTATCTACTAAGTGCTTATACATGCACATCTGGATAACAATCTCCACTTTTTTGATTCCAAAGGGATACCAGCAGATGTGTTAAAACACACGTAATGCTCAAAAAAAATCTCACAGCTTATCTGCTGCTGCTATACATCTGTCCTTGGTGAAGAAGAATTCTTCCCTGCTCTCAGTAATGCAATAGACCTTAACCTATGGGTCTATGTCATCCTTTTACAGACAGGGTCTCATTATTTTTTAATGTCTGAATCATCAAGAACTGATTACTGTGTCATTGCGACTGTCATTGTTACCAAACAGTCATGTTGCTGTTTCTCAATGTAAGAACATTCAGTTTTGAAAGACTGATTTTCCTTCGTTCTCAGAATTAAACCAGAACATGAAAACATGTAACATGGTTTTAATACAAACATTCTCCAATGGCTGGAAACATCTGTAAATCTATTGCATATGTGATAGTTTATAAAATACAAGTGATGTTGTAAAGTGATGTCTTGTACATATATTATTTTTATGAACAAAAGATATCTGCAACTAATAATGAGATAAGTTCTGAGAAGACTTTTCAGAAGAGCTACATGGGAAAATGAGTTCTAGTTATTTCTTTCAATGAGATTGTTAAATTGATAAGATATCATAAGTTTGCTCGGATTTTGTTCGGAAGCCTTGGCAGTTACATATATGGATGTATGTGTATTTATGACAAAGATAAATAAGCGATATATATGTCTAACCCATCAAGCTATGTTAGGCTAATTTCTATAAGTAAATAATTTAACATTATCTTCCTATTTCACTCTTCCTCTTTTTGTTATCTAATAAACTAATTTGATACATTTTTCTTGGAATTAGACTTCAAAACCTATACAGAAGGAATCAGTCAGTACCTCTTTGTTCACAGCATGGTCCAAGGAGATTCCAAATCACCACAGACCTTCCACATGTTTCAATGCTACTGTTGTCAGGAGTGGTGAAAGAGGAAGGTTTCACTGCTAACATCTAAGACAGTTTGAGTTTGAATTTTCCATATGTGTCAGTTTGCAATTATTCTAACTATCCAGAATTTAATTATGGGGAGATAAAGCGTAGTAAAAACTGTCATTCATTTTAGTCTAACAGTGGTGAAAGGCTCAATCAGCAGCTTACCTATTCCTCTATTAAACATGTCCATATTTTTTTCCATTCCATTTGTCATATATGGGAAAATTGCCCTAAAAATACGTAATGCCTTCCCTTATCCACTTCTAAATCCTGTCTTAAATCAACCATTGACAAGATACCAGTCTCCAGTCTTACCTCACAATGCTTAGGCAAGTCATACGTTGGAGACCACGAATGTAAAAGTGGCTTCCATTTTGCATTTTAATAACAACACACATTATTTTCCAGAATAAGGTATGTAGTGTTAAAGGCTTTCACTCTGTATAATTTTGTTGTCTTACCATGAAGCTACTTTCACTTGCTTTCCCAAAATGGTGGTGATCTTTCATTCATGGCAGAGTTTGTTGGTTTTTTTTTTATAACTTCACACTGGGAACAGGATCTGATTCAAAATCAGAAACTGTTGTCAATATAGGCTTACTATTGCAATTCCGTTATTTCCATAGAGCATGTTTAGTTTTAAACATACGTTGACAGAAGTATATCATCTACATAGGAGGAAGACAGTGTATTACAATTTTAAAACAAAGGTATATGAATTGAGTCATAGGCTGCAGAAGAAGCAATCACATGCTCACAAGTAGTTGAAGGCCAGTGTAACACAAAAATGCTAATTGACAAGCCGTAGGGAGTAAAGGGAATGACATAATTCTCTGCAGGACCATGTGTGGTGGGTTGACCTTGGCTAGCAGCCAGATGCCCACCCAGCCACTCATTCACTCCCCCCTCCTCAACAGGAGGGGGGGAGACACTAGGATGAAAAAGCTCATGGTCAAGATAAAGCTTGGGAGATCAGGTACCAATTGCCGTCACAGGCAAAACAGACTCGGCTTGGGAAAAATTAATTTAATATTGCCAATTGAAATAGATTGGGGTAATGAGAAACAAAGACAAAAATTAAAACAGCACCTTCCCCCCTCACTGTCTTCTCAGGTGCAACTTCAATCCTTAACTCCTTCACTACCTCATGCTCTCCTGAGCAGCACAGGGAGATGGGGAACAGGGGGTTGTGGTCAATCTATAACAGCTCCTCTCTGTCACTCCTTCCTCCTCACACTTTTCCCTGCACCTGTGTGGGCTCTCCATGGGCTGCAGTTCCATCAGGAAATATCCACCTGCTCCAGCATGGGGTCCTCCATGGGCTGCAGGTGAATCTCTGTTCTGGCACCTGGAGCACCTCCTCCTCCTCTTTATTCTCTCACCTTCGTGTTCATACTGCTGATTTTCACTTTTTTTCCTCCTCTTCTGCTTGTGTAGCATTTTGCTCTGTCTTGAATATATTTTCAGCCCTGGCTGAGGGGCTCAGCTGTGTCCTGTGCTCGCAGAGGTCACCCCTTGCAGTCCCCTGCTGCCAATACCTTGCCACCTACACCCAATACACCATGTGACATCCCAGTATTATTAAATAATCTTGTTTATAGTTTCTGTATAAGTTATATCTATATATAATGGTCTTTTGAAGAGGACATGAAGGCAAATAGCACAGAGGAGGGCTTCATGGTTATGCTGTCCTAGCTTCTCCTCCACCTCAAACCCCAAGGGATGCATGGAGGACCTCAGCCATGGGACTTCACATTGTTTCTGCAGCATATGGTGGTAGTGTTTTCTCTGGAGGGTGCTCTGACTACATGATGCACCTCCAGGAAGTGAAATATACATAGGCAACCCTATAGCTAGATACGGGGAAATGACAACCCTATAGGGAGCTGTGTGCTTTGGTTTGCACTATGGAATAGCTTGGGCCTGAACTTTCTCCCCTTTGGGGTTCTTGAAGATCATCCAGAACATAACTTAGCCTCAGCATGTAATGTGGACATGTGGCAGCTTCCAGCACTAGCAGAAACGATGGCTTGCATTCTCCCAGGTGCAGTACAGAGAGGGTGCACAGAGAGACACTGAGTGCACAAGTGTGGCTACAAGCTTTTGCACAGGGATAGGTTTTGCCTTGTGCCTCTGTTACAGCATTAAGCCTGTTCTCTATTATGTTCTAAGTAAAGACTGAATTTTATCTTGACTGTGCTAAAATTACACTTTAAATATGAAGCTACGTACTGTAAAGTTCCATTAAAATGCATGTCGATATGCATGCTCTAAAGGCACAGCACAGTTCTCCTCCAATTCATGAAGCAGGATTTCACTTCAGTCAGATTTACACAAAGAAGCTGGCTATTTTCCTGCCATTTTTTCTCCTTAAAAATTCTCCTTTTGCTAAGAAAAGCATTTGTGAAACCCTCATTCCTATCAAAAAGGTAGTCAATTCTCTCATTTCCAGGAAGGCAACACTATTTGTGAATTATCAGGTAATCAGCAGCTTACAGCTTGCTTTGGAATTTGGCACAAATGAGAAAATCCCCATGTTATAAAAAAAGAGAGAATAAAATAGCTTTTTATGACTGCATAATATTGCGAACAGAACTTTAACTTCCTTCTATGGCATTTGTACATTAAAAAAAAAAACACAACAGAAAAACAGTGAATTTTTATGTATTTATATGATACTTTTGCAGCAAGCAGATCAAACTATGAAAGCCGTGATGTGAGTGTGGATTGAGAGGAAGTAGCACAGAAGGGTGACATTTATTAATTTACAGATGGTATTACTCTAGCTGGCTGAAACCATAGTGATCTGGTAACAGACATGGAACTCCAAATGCCTGAAGCAACCCCAGATGTCACCGCATACACTCCAGGGAATATAATTTAATAATAATTTATATGGCAAGTATAACACTTGTGAAATATGCCATTCAGCACCATCACTGTGCACATTCCCTTGTGAGTGATTTAAGAACATATAATATTTCAGAGCTTTGAATCAGGAAAGAGATGATAATTAGATTCCCACTTTAAATCAGGTATATGAAGGGGAAAGTTAATCAACTCAAAAAGATAATTTAGCAGATTTGGATTCTCTAATGACACTTCTAATTAGAATTAGGGCATAATTTGGGACACATATAAAGTTGCTAATTATTATGAAAATATTTTCAAACATGCTGCAGGCTCAAAGGTGAAAAAAGTTTATGCAAATCTTGACAATAAAACCTGTCAGATGCTCCATAGCTTGGTATAAATATCTGTTCTGCGCAGCAATGGGCTTGCTGTTAAAAACTGTGACTGGAAAATTTTCTTTTGGGGCACCTGGCTCCTGGACTGAATAGCTACGGCTACTGGAGAACTCTATGGTATTTTCTGAGAAGGGATCCATTGCCTTTCTAATTGTGTCCTTCTGGTTGTGGTGCCTATAGTTTGGTAATCATCCAGATTCACAGCCCTTTCCTTAACAATAAGATTGAGGCAGAAATGTCTTCTGTTCCTAACACTGTTTAGTGTACTCTATGTCAGTGGGCTAATTAACATTCAGACTCCATAGGAAAAAACTGTATGACTGCAGCAAAGCTTAGAAAGCACTTTGAAACTCATCCAGAAGAAAAGAAAATACATTTAAGATAACTCTTAAAGGAGGAGAATATTTTCAGAGTGGATATTCTAACCACTAGATTAAAGCATGCACCCTACGGTGCATGTCTCAGCTTGCTTCTCCCAAGGAAGCAGGTTTGTTTGGTGAGTAATAATAAACTGAGGAAGATGCCTCAACACTGAGAAAAAGGGCTTGATCTATACCCAGGAAAGAGAAGACTGAGCTGCGCCCATGTTAATCCTGAATGCTTCTGCTCGCTGTAATAACTAGCAAGATAAGTCATACTAACTTTTTTCTTGAGTAGCCTGGTCCCATTAACCAGGGCCATGGGAGTGGCTTTGCATTGTGCTGCTGTCTCTAGGGGGCTTTCAGGCTACCAGATTCCTCATTTAGACAGTATAGCATTAAAAACTTATGTATTTGTTCAAGCACATGAAGGGCCTTCTCCTGCTGACTTTAAAATGCTTTGGATATCCCTGACCTCAGATCTATTTCACTTTACTTTAGTCATCTAAAAGTTAGATCAACTAAGCTATCTCCTAGGCTTCCTCTGAAGTCAATGGAGATAGCTGAGGATCTTCAGGGGACAATTTATCCTACTCTTCTAGACACTTAGGACAAAATGAGTCACACTTCTAAAGGTGCCCGCCTTTCACCATTGACTACAGAGAAAGTCAAGATGTTTAACTTTTAGTCAGTTAGTGAGATAAATTCCACCCACAGAGGCTACATTAGGCATTTTGATTTAAAGAAAACTTATACAATGTGTGACCTTTGCGTAGTCTTGCTTAAAGTACAGAAGTGGAAAGGTTTTTACCATACATCATTAAATCTCATCTGTAGGTTCTTATTTTGTATCTAAGAAAAAAGGAAGATATTTAAAAAAACAGTAAGCCAAAATGGGCACCTTTACCAAACATACAGCAGTAGTTTTTCAAGGGCATTGTTACAAGATGGAAAGTTCGCACCATCATTCAGTGATGTACTGGTGGCAAAGCTTAATGCCATCCTTTTCCTATGGGCTTTATATTCATGAATCAATGTTCAAGCTAAGGGTCAAGATGGTCTCCTCGCTCTTTGAAAAGTTACATTACTGACAAGTACCAGAAGAGTGTCCCATTGTATAGCAAGTGAGCGACAGAGAGAAGCTAGGATTGTATTCATTCCAAGATAGTTTCATATACAGACTTTCTTAAAATAATCTCCAATACACTTCAAATGCCACTGAGCTGAGTAACTACCAGCAAGATAAACTTCCAGAAAAACAGAAAACCCAGCCAGACAAAGAGCCAAGTCCAAATCTCCAGGAACACGAAGCTACCTCATGCAGGTACCTCTTGAATAAAAAATCCGTTATCTTAACCTTGATCATGTAGAAATGCTAGTATACTATCTTCATGCTTATGCAAAGTATCAAAATGATTTATTGCCAAATGAGAGTTTTATAGTTTGCTTCATATACACTAGGCCTTCAGATTATGTACAGCCTTTGATAAACACACTGTTTTGCAAGCACTTATTCCCTGTTGTGCTATAGCTTAGCTTTGTTCTTTTACCCAGCTTGTGGATCCAGAGCCAGTCCCTCCGTACCTACAGGTTTTGAGAAACATGAAAACCTCTGCTGGTGCAGTCTTTCAAAGGATCCCCACTCACTTGCAAGGTTGCTATTATAAAATAAGACATAGCTTGGCCATAGCTGTTGTTACCCTGATGTGCCCTTATGCAGACAAAAGAAATAGACAAATAACTCAGGGTTATTCTGTATACCAGGAAAATCTCTGCTGGACATGTAAACCAATTTGGTGTCTGCTAAGTGCAAATAATGTGCATCTGAGCAGTGAATGAAAACCTAAACCTGAAGTTTTGCCATGCAACTGTTTTCATGATTAGATTAGGTAGGGGAGATGCAAGCAGTAAAACACAGCTTGCATCAATGTCATTAGGGAAATAGGTTGACACATGGACAAAGAGGACCATCTCTGTGAGGTTCTGGAGATAGATCCCTTACAGAGGAGTGGAGAAATCTAGACTGAGCTATTTAGTCTTTTAATCTGGATATTGTAAGGATATTCTATGCTTACTGTGGTTTGCCTTATAATGATACACTACTTTGCCATTAGGGTTATGTTTTCTATGAGCCAAACTGTCTGACATCTTCATAACTACGAAAGATGGGATCCCATTTGTAGTTGCCAGAATTTAGTTCTGTGCTTTCTTTGTGTCTGAGTGCTGAAGATAATGATGGTTTGTCTGAGGGAGAGAAACCACAAGGATAATTGCGTAAGAGTGGAAAATATTCAAAATAAAAATCTTTAGAGTTTAATTTGACAATTTTGGAGTTTTAATACCATTTACTTCTAATCTCACAGTAATGATAAATTAATAGAATAACGTATATTGTTAGAATAATTTGCTTCTGTCACATCTTTTTAAACTTTTTTTGTGTTAAAGTTTCAAATCCTAATAACATACGTAGATTTCATCATAGTCAATTAACTACCCAACAGCAGAGTATTAGAGATAATTTCTTCACGATTATTTATAGGATCATTACAAAAATGAACATAAAGTTGGTTTCAAATATCAATTTTGTAAGTCAAACCACAAAGCAGAAATTTTGTTGAGACAAAAAATAACTAATATTTCCTTTTATGAAATCTAATCACTATTACACTCCTCAAGATGACTTGCTAATGTTTCCTTACAATCTCAAGTCTCTGTTATGAAAAATAATTTGTTACTCAAATGTCTGATGCTTTTAGCTGAAATGCAGGCTTGTTTTGTTTTCATGTGTAAGCATTTATTTTGAAGAATCAGAATCAGAATCATAGTAAAATAATAACTCAGAATATGTATATAGTATATATTTATATATACAGTGTACTATTAAATGATGCGTGCCAGGAAAGTGCATTACCTAAAGCATTAATTTTTATCATGGTTTTAGATCAAATCTAACCCAAATGCCAATTTTCCCACAAACCAGACCTAAAACCAAGCTGTTATTCTGAAGTCTTCAACCACAACCAAAACCCCCAACTTTGTTGGTTTCCTGTATAAGATGATGGTTCAACTACAACATTTCTGGGAGTTATTTCAAACCAACTCTCATTTGATCCTGTTAAATGTACTCCCAATGCATGTTCAGTTTACTTTCACCCAAAAGGTATCTAATGTATGCTACAAGACTGCTCTGCGATGTGAACCAAAAACCATCAATGAGGAGGAGATTAATTCCAGAGCTGCACTTCTGACTGAATGCAGGACCTAGTTGTGGACGATAACGTGGACAGCCTCTACATGTCCAATCCAAACTCCTTCTGCCTCCACATATGTTTTATTTTAGGCTGGGCATAAAGTCCTTTAAGTCTGCTACTGGAAGAGGTCTGAGGAAACCAAAAGTAGTCTTCAGCCTCCTTTTTTCTCTAGTCCTCTCCCCTTCTCCCCAAGCAGAGCACCATCACCTCTCATGTTTAAGGACTAGTGCAAAGCCACAGCCTTCTGCCAGTTCCTCCGCTACAGATACTAACATTAGAGAGTGGTACTGGGCTGGGGAAACCACTGGGTTTTCAGCATCAGACTAGAAAATGGTTAAAATATCCTTCTTTACAGAAGGCCATGTCCCCTTTCTGCCTCCACCCCACAATCACTTCCAATGTAATATTTTATTTATCTCAGTCACAAGATGTATCTGAACAAGAAATTAAGCCAAAGCTAGTTCTTCATTTAACTATTACTGTAAAATGTGTCTTTTAGGCCACAGGTCTTGTTTTTATTTTTAATTTTTTTTCCTGGATGCTATTTAATGAAATCGTACACAACCTTCTTGCCTCCTGAGTCTGTTACAGATGACTGGTTTACTTTGTGCGACAAACAGATTTGCCTCAGCACAGATTTCTCAGCTTTGTTCTGCTGAAGAATCTCTTTATTGTCAAAAAGGTAGACCCATAAATCCCTGAGATAGGAGTGCAGTTAGTCTCGTTAGCTGCTGCTTTAGCAAGTGAACTTTATTAGCAGCATATCTGCTACAGGATATTCACTGAACTCAAGGACTCTGGTAGCTGAACACCGATCTGCTGCTGCTTCCATCACAAGGATTTTGTGCTTGGTTTGTGGCTTCCATTTCATTTGTTTTATGTCTAAATACTCACCTTCAGGGAAAGCAAAAAAAACCCCAAACACTCAAGAATAAGCCTGCAAAATGTTCACTTGCACTAATAAATTCTCAGTTTAGAGGATCAAAAGATTTCATTCACCCAAAAATATTTAGTTCCAAAAAATGTTCAGTGCAGGTGGGTTTTCTAAAATACTGGACAGCCACAAGCTGCAGTCTGAGTTCCACTCTCTTGCTGTTTCTCAAATATAAACATAGTTTAAGATATATTTATTCCTTTACTCAAGGAGAAATTCTGCATCATATATCTACACTGAAAAATACAGTAGTAGAGAGGGCTAAATACACTTTCTTCTAATGTTTAGAAGAATTTTATCTCTAGCATGATGCCATTCCTGGGACATGAGGTCACAAAGAAACCAGCAATAAATACTAGATGAGAAGACAGTGCTTTGTTTCTTACTGATAAGTAGGTCTTGGTTCCAGCCATTTAGACCACAATAAGCTTTCACTGGCAGTTTCTTTCTTTCACCTGTGAGAGAAGATTATGTTAAGGTGCTTGTACAGAAGACTTTAAAAAAAAAAAAAAAAGACCAGTACATTTGGGATGTCTTCCTAACTGCTTTTCCCTAAAGACATTTGCATTACTTTGCCTTCACAAAACTAAGATCAGCGGTGAAATTAAGAAAAGGAAAGACGTTTTTCTGTGCGTTCCTTGCTTAGGCTTTGAATCAGATCTATTAATGAATACTGAAACTGATCTTCCACCAAAATCAGGGGACCAATAAGTGAGGAAATTGCAAGTTCTTCAGTAACCAGTTGTTACCAAAGTTGTAAATCTGAGCAGTGACCAGCTGTAACTACATACAGTCCACCCTCAAACAGACAGGCAATAGAGTCCAAAGCAGCAGAAAAAGCAGCCATAGAAAGAAGTCCTTCCACATGCACAGGCCATCCTTTAATGCTGAACTGAATCCAAGGCATGCTGTAGTATACTTATTTGTAAAGTAGGAGGTTCCCAAGTTCACAGCTAACCTTCCAAAACTTTGCTCATTTAAATGTGCGGGAAAAGATAGTCTTATTACTGTGCTATTAAATATTAATGGACACTTTCAAAGATCCAGAATTTTTAGTCAAAATGAACACAACTCACCCTTTTGCCTGAGCCCTCTTTAATATTTTTCTGCCACTTTGGCATTATCACATAGTACAACATTTTACAGATAATCACTGTGCACTCCTGGGGAAAAATATACATATTATTCACAGGAAACATTTGTAATATGGAAATATTTATTTCTTGATGTGGTTTACTTCAATCCTTTTTAAGATGTTGCTGATGATTCTGGAAAATTTTAGCAGCATTTCTCCCTTCGTGCTTCTTTCTGACAACAGCTGAGTCAACTGTCATATGCTTTGTTAAGTCACAAACTAACTGTTATGATTTCTCCATTACATTTATTTTAGCTTTAAAAGAGTGTTTCTTCAGAAAGTTAAAATCGTCCCCTCCAGACTTGACAGCATACCCCAGAAGGCTTCTACATTGAGCTAAGCAATCTGAGTATTTCTGAAATACTGAGGGAGTCTTGCCAATTCTTACTCTCTGACTCTGTCATAGACAGACTCAACTCTTGTTTAAACATAAAACCCTTGTTTGTAAAACTGGAAAAAAAAAAAATCCAGAAGCTCCTCCTTTCTCATTGGAATCATTCATTCATTCATTTAGCTTAACAGTTCACAGCACAAAAACTGTCTTTTGGGCAAAACAGAGTAATATCCATGAAAATGAATATAATTCTGACTGGCTATGTGTGACTTTAAAATACAAATTTAAATTTCCCCATAAAGATATATAATCAGGGATAATGGCATAAGGAGCATCCAAGACTATCTTCTAAGAGTGAATAGTGAATTGTAGTGCTGGAAAGAACCTTCAGATGTTATGAAATCCATCCAGAGGGACTATCTTTTATCTGATAAATGTCTGGTACTAAAACCCTTACTCTATGAAAGATTTCAGAATTGCCTTAATGTGTTCCAGGGCTTAACTGTCCTTTAAATTAGAAATGTATCTTATTTTACTCAAGCCCATTGCTTCTTATTCTGTTCCCCATGGACAATGGAGAACAGATTGTTTCCCTTTTTGCAGCAGACATTTATAGATTTGAAACTATTATGTGTTCTACCTTAGTCTTATGCTAAAGTATATAAACTTTTTGAGCCTTTTCCTTTAGAAACTCTTAACATTTTAGGTCATTCTCCTTTGGAGTCTCTGCAATTGGTTCATTATTATCTTGAATGACAGTGCTGGAAATTAGACAAGGCTACAGCTGAGCCATTACCTTTATGCAAGGATTCAAATATCCAATATGTGACACTTGTGTTTACACATCACAGTATATTGTGTTTATGCTTTTAATTCAAGCATCCTTTGGACTCCCTTTCTCCTACTCTGCCACCCTCCTTTCCCTCAGGCTCTGGCTAAGGTCCTTGGAGCTGCTTCAGGTTGTTGCAGTAGACCCACAGTAGGTGTTATGAGAAAGTAGAGACTGCTCAAACATAACAGGCAATCTTTTAAACTGCTTCAAAACATAACAGGCAAGTGACAAGTATTTGGGGAAGAGGCCTTGGAGGTCATTGCTACACACTCACAGCGAAGTTTCTCCTCCTGAAGATATAATCATTAGATATTTAATTGAGCTTTTTTTAAGGCTTGGTTTGTAGTACCAAAATGATGTAAAAGAGCTGAATTATACTGCAAAATTAAATCACCCTGCCCCATCCACTGCCACATACCTGTCAATAAAGCATCATCTTAAATAATTTTTCATATATCATAAAGAAAATAATTCTATTAACTTGTTGGAAAATTTTCAGAAAATAGTTAAAAACAACTTCATTATGGATATCCACCTTTTGGAATGCAGCTTAACTTTTCTCCTGTTGAGTCTTTAAGTCACTTTCTTTGTTACGTACCTGCAGACATTTCACCTTATATTAAACAGTACAAACTTCTTTCTGCAGTTCAACAGAGAACTTCGTTTGTTTCTTCATGTGTTTCTATAATTAGGTTAAATGTGGATGATTCATTATCAAGGTCATGCTTCCAAATTCTTCAATAGTACCTCATCAACAGCAAACCAATAAAATGCAACAGCTATATGCATAAACTATCTCAAGGTCTTCTGATGCTTCGTTCTGCACATCTCAGTACATTGGCCTGGCAAGACAGCTCTATCCCCTCAGTTTGTATGTAACACACTAAAAGAGATTTTTCACCTGCGAATAAAAAAAAATTAAGAGCACACAGGAGACAGCAGAGGAGTGGAAACACACATACAAGCAGCCAAGCAACCATCAAAAAGAAGTAAGTTACAGAAAGCTGGGTTTGCATCTTCCACTCTTGGATAAGCTGTTAGGCTAGGATCCTGGTTATATTACCTGCCTGTGTATAAGATCCTATCAAAAATAAAAGTAAGGATTTGTGTTTGGAGACATGTAACATAGTCATGAACAACCAAGCTGTACTTTTTGACAGTTGTAAAGATATATTATAGAGCTCAATAGCCTGTAGGAAGTCCAGGAAGGCATTACCAGCTACTGCCATAGGGATAAAGAAATACTTTAACACTATTATGTCCTCAGGCATAGTGCAAAGCTGCGATGAAGTGCAACATATCAGAAGACACAACAGTTGGCTGTGCTGTAGCAGAGGGGTAGTCCAAGCTGCCTTTAGGAGTATGTGACCAGAGAGACCAAAAAAGGTTCTGTGCTCCAAAAACCACCCCGTAGTATTCCTACTTACTGAGTTTTTAGAGGTGGTTGGGTGCTCAGGTTAACACAGGTGAAAAACTCTAGAAATGAACCTGCAGCATCCCTTCCCCAGGATTTATTCATCTGGCAGTGACATGCCAAAGTGGAAGGGGGAGCAGGGGTTGTTTGACCACATCTCTGTGAACAAACCTTCCACTGCTGCACCTACCCATATGACTCTTGTTCTTTCCACAGGCTGGAAGACAAAACACTGTTAATCCTTATGGCCATGCCTTACTTTCACCTAAACCCAGCTTTACCTCGTTTCAAAATGTGCAGGTCTGCATACATTCCAGTGCTTGCTATCATGTTTGTAATCTGATGGCAGTAATTAGAAACATACATTTTTTACTCACCATCTCACAGTTGGAGCAATCCTGGTTTGTCTTGAGGGACAGACTTATTTTGAAACATCCCATTAATAACTGTATTATCATCACTATGCACAGCCACCTATCTGTGCTGTCTCCTGTGAATGAAGAAGAATCATGAACCCACCAGCCTCTAACTTTCTTTTTTCCTTCCTGATGAGTTAATTCCAAGGATGTGGAACAACTGTGGGGAAGACCCTGGACTTGTCAAGGCTTTCAGGAGATTCTTACAGAGAATCACCAAAAGGATGCCATACCCTCTGTGTCTTTCCACAGATGCAACCTACGACCACTGGAGCACAAACAGCTTTATAACTTATTTATAATAATGTGTGTTACAGGACTCAAAAGGAAAAAAATGAAAAAGTTTTCCTTCAAGATACCCACTTGCCTGATACCAGCAGCTCTTCCACTAACCCTTTAATTTGCTAAGCAGATGGCTTGAAGTACAGATGTAGTAGAATCCCCTCTCTTGGCATTGCAAAAGAAAAGGAAACAGATTCAGAAAATACCAGTGGCAGAATATTATCTTGATTTTATTTTTACTCCCTTAGCCCAATACCAAATTTTTCTCTCACAGTAGCTGAGTACAGTTGCAATGTGTCATGTAAAGCAAATACAAGTAAATCTTGGGTAGTCCACTCATGCTGATGACTGTGCTGCCGTGGTAGGTTGCCACTTGCACTTCAGTGAGCTGG
Organism: Ciconia boyciana; assembly: GCF_034638445.1. Lineage (NCBI taxonomy): Eukaryota > Metazoa > Chordata > Aves > Ciconiiformes > Ciconiidae > Ciconia > Ciconia boyciana. Next base: position 53,806,967 of record NC_132935.1, on the reverse strand, counting down.
TTGAGGCATAGCTAGTTTAAAATGTAATGTACCTTTCCAATAAATTAAATTGCACTTCCCTACTAGTGATTGCAATGTAACTAGCCTCAAATATACTCTTTTCTAGCCATCCACACAACTGAAATTTGTGTGCGCTCTGCCAGCTCACTCTTCAATTACGGAAATGTACTTTTCTGGCCGTGACAAATGTAATCTGATCTTGCTGATATCCATTTAGAACATGGCTGGAAATAGCACCTTCACAATCCACTCCTTTGGCCATGCTTCCTCCTACTTTTTTCCTTTCTCCTACTTGTTAGGGATATTTCCTACTGGCCCCCATTGCCATGTGGACTCTAACACCTAAAAGCACCTGATGCAGAATAGGAAATAGAGCCTCTTTTATGTCAGTTAGCAATAGATACATTCCTCCAACGGCTGTTTAACATCTCATATACAATTGCTTTCCCAGGTAGGACTAGTCCCTCTGCTCTGTGTTTGCACAGATACTGGTGCCACGGGTTATGGCTCTGTGATGGGGCTCCTATATGTTATGGGGCACCCTCCTCCCCACATGATGGCTGTGACTACCAGCTAACTGTGACGTGTAAGGAAGCAAAGGCCACCCCAGAGAATTACATCACCATTCGCTTAGGTTTTGTGCACTTGATTCACCGGGGATGTATCAGCATTTCCATGATTACTTTTAAAAGGTTATATAATTAATTCAGAAACTTTTTAATGGGGACATGTGGTTCTAGCCAGGAAGTAATTTCTTTTCCCCAATCAAGTTTTTCCTTAAGTGTGTATTTTAAGTGACATAAAAGTAAGATCAATTACTATACTATATTGGCTTTGGACACATTTTTCAGATTTCTAATGGCTTTAAACTAAGAATCTGTCTTTGGAAAGTGATTAATCAATTATATTTGAAAACTAAATCTGTCAAGATAATGAAGTTCAAAATTAACTGCTGAACATAAGCAATACTTTTGTATGCAATTTTCATAATTTTTAAAATTCTGGATAGTAGTATAATTACAGAATACAATCTAGGTTCCAAGGGAGTTATTGTCATTAAATAAAAAAAGAAAATTTTTAGGAATTCTGTACATAGTCAAACCACAGTCCAAAATGGTCTGAGTCATATAACACTGTTGTGGGTTAACCCTGGCAGGCAGCTAAGCCCCACACAGCCGCTCACTTACTCCCCTGCAATGGGATGGGGGAGACAATAGAAAGGGTAAAAATGAGAAAACTTTTGGTTGAGATAAGGACAGTTTAATAGGGAAAGCAAAAGCTGCACTCACAGGCAAAGCAAAACAAGGAATTCATTCACTACTGCCTATTGGTGGGCAGGTGTTCAGCCATCTCCAGGAAAGGAGGGCTTCATTATGCGTAAGAGTGACTTGGGAAGACAAATGCCATCACTCCAAATGTCCCCCCCCCTTCCTTCCCCTTTCCCCAGCTTTTATTGCTGACCACGGCATCATATGGCATGGGATACCCCTCTGGGCAGTTGGGGTCAGCTGTCCCAGCTGTGTCCCCTCCCAGCTTCTTGTGCACCCCCAGCCGACCCACTGGTGGGGGAGGGTGAGAAACAGAGAAGGTCTTGATGCTATGTAAACACTGCTCAGCAACTGCTAAAACATCAACGCTGTTTTGGTCACAAATCCAAAACATAGCACTGTACGTGAGCTACTATGAAGAAAATTAACTCTATCCCAGCCAAAACCAGTACAAACACTAAAAGTTTTTGTAAAAGCTGAATAAAAATAAAAGGAGAATGGTGGAAAGGGGAAAATCTGATTACTAGAAGTTTCCTTTCTCCTTCTTCTTGTTAGGGATATTTCCTGGTGGCTTCCATTGTTATGTGGAGTCTATCACCTAAAAGCACTCAGATGCAGAAAAGTGTCTTTCATGTCTAGCAATAGAAAGCAAGTCAGTCATGACTTGCATGTGCATATCTCTCCCCCCACATCAAAGCAGAGTGAAGGAGGTAATTAACAAAAACCTTCTAGGTGACTTCTTGAGGCTGTCTGCACCAACTACCGTGGTGGATGATGTGTTTAACTGAATATACCCTGGTACACACAGTGGATGAACTACTTTTCACAAAAGCACTTTTAATCCTTGGATTAATTTCAACTTGTTCTCTTTTTTCTATAGCTTAAAAAATAGAAATACATATTTCCTAGTGGATTTTCCTCTGGCTCCTCCTGGTCCAAGATGTTTCACTAACTTATAGGTGTAGCACAGTTTTATTGATTTACTTCCTGATCATTGCTATAATCAATCTTACACATGAAAAGTGACAGAACCCAGTGAATGAAGAGTAGCACATCTGGCTATTGTTGGATGTCTAGGTATCTTAGAAGGGGACAGATCAAGAGCTAACAGCCCTCATTTTCCCATTACTTACTAAGTTGAGATGAACACCTCAGATACAGACACCTCAATTTCAGAAATTCAAACTGGGTCACGAGAATAAGAAGATTTTAATAAAGCCTGATGTGTTTCTGATTTGAATCTCTCCTATCCAGACAGAAAGAAGAACTAAGGGGGCAACTATCTCAGTATCCCTTTAAGGTTATTGTTTTGATGCGGTACAAGACAATCTGGCAATCTTTTTCTTACATTCAGCCTTAGGAAACCACAGAGGAACACATTTGCTTACCTTGTTTTGAGTGAAAAGGAGGAGACATTTATTTCTAAACAGTTTCTACAGAGATCAAGGATAGACTCAACTTTAGCTTCATCTACAAATCACACTGACAGTCAGTATCCCACAGACAAACACTTCCCCACTCTAGTGGCAAATTGGTAAATAATCACCTCTCCAACCTCCTTTCACCTTGCCACTCTCTTCTCTATTGTTGGGTAGGGATGAAGATAAACTGGCTGCTTCCCAGCAGAAAAGGGACCTATCAGTCAGAACTGACTGGGAGGACCATCATCTTGGCTACCTAAGGAAGAAATTTTCCTCTCTGCCCGGATATTTGAAAAGAGCCTGTCTGTCTGGATAGTTACCGCAGTTCCGGATGTAATCAAGACTACCAGCATAAGGGTGACTAACTGATGATGGTTTTCAATGTGAGTTACAGAAACAATGCAGTATTACTTCTGTACTTTTGAAATTAAAATCCATCTCTTGTTGAAGTCAGCAGAAGTCATACACTTATCATTCCGCTCAGAAAACTTGTTCCTCTGAGTCATCTAGTAAGATTACTAAGCATTGCACGTTATGAATTCTCTTTTCAAAGAGAAAACATATACTTGACAAGTATATGTTTGAATATATTTCATTGATAAATATTTATAGGCGTTTATAAAAAAGTGTACATTAGCTGCCATATTTTTCAGCATATTTAAAAGAATATGTATCTCACTATCTTACGAATACATTACCATATGTTTTATTTCTGCAAGTATCCAGATGCTCTCTTCCTGCAGAATAGCAAGTAGATTCATTAGAGAATTCTTCTTCTTAATAACTCTGATTCTTTTTCTTTCAGTTATCTAATTCTTTACATCTGCCATCCTCCCCTCTTACTGATTGACTTGATATGGTAATTAAAGCTTTGAAAAAATGCTTAAATTTAGAAGTGCATGCAGCCTTTTTTGAATATAAAAAATGTGTTTCTCTTTTTGGAACCTACATGTCTAACACCTATACCACCCAATATATATAGTGAACTATGAAACAGTGTCATTATTATAATATGGGCATGTCTGCAATAACTGATGCAGAAAACATTGTAAATCAGCTTCCATTTTAACTCTCAGGCTTTTACTCAGAACCATCTGAAAAATATCTGTCTTTGGATGGAGATCAAAGGTGTGGCACCTGTTCATAAAACTGTTTCAACAAGATTTCATTGTCAGGATTCAAGTGTACTCTAGATAGGTCCAGACCCTCTATTCTTTGGTACTCAAGATGCATCCTAATGAAATATTCTTCTCTCCCTGGACCAGAAGTTATAAAGATTACATCAAACATCCTTTGGCACCTGTCAAAAAAATCCAAGGAGAGTTTTACTTTTATAGTACTCCAAATACTGTTTTTAATACTTCATAAATGTGAAGTGGATAGGATCATCTACTAGCCAAGGTATTACAGGTATTCAGGGTAGTCTGGATACCATACAATTGTCATTTTTTTCTGTGCACCCAAAAGTTTCAGTAGATGCCAGTATTTTGTCCTGTATTCCTAAATCAAAACAACCTTTGGTCCACAGTGTTTCAGAGAAGATTTCAGTTACATTCTGAGGTATTTATTTTTCTTCCAGTTTTAGTTTTCCATGCTCAGTCAGTTCAGAATAGAATATTATTAATGTAGCCTATATTCTGAAGGCATGTCTGTAGTACAGAATCATAGATGGCAACATGCAGGAAAACAAGAACAAGATTACAGAAATCCATCCAAAGAGATGGGTGATGACTTTGTTAGTGTTCATGTTGCGAAGAGAAATCTCCCTGAAATATTTATTTTTCCACTTAGGGTATCTAAGTGAACTTGTGCCATACAATGAACCCCCCGACAGTCAGAATATGAAGCATCCTGGTGATGAATCCAACTCTCCTTGCTACGGGGAAGAATGAGGGGACAGATGAGGAAGCATAGTGAAGGTTTAAATACTTCAGATGTTACAAGGCCATTTCTCTAATGAGCCATGCTAGGGTTTACCCACCACCTACCTCAGAAGAACTTCTGGAGCCCATGAGCTCTGTCATACCTCTCTCTCACCAGTTAACGGCCAGAGGAAATAGAGACTATGATTATCATTTACCCGCTCAGACTCATACATGTCCTGATGAAGGGGGTGAGAAGCGTCTGGAATCAAGGGACTTCCTCCTCCCCTCTCCAGACCTAAACCCTGTTGTGTGCTTGTTCCTTTATTGGTTCAATCACTGCCTTCACGCTCCTTTGATAAAGGAACTAATCTACTCTGTTTTTAAAGTGAGTTTCTTAGCCATGCCCAGTCAGTGGGCTATTGAGATAGACTACTCCAAGAAGCCGTGTTGGATCGTTTAAAGTAGCAGCAGTGGAGAGCTGTTCTAAGATATGAAGAAGCATTTTCTCCTGGTTGTAATAAGGATCTGTTAAGAAGCTGGATGGTGACACTTTTTTATTAGCTTTCAGTTAATTTTGGGCTGAGTAATGATTTTTAAAGATGTAAAATCTTATGTGTCTGGACAAAACATGCGACTTGTCTCACAGTTACCAGGAGAAGGAAAAATTCATCAGTTCAGATTAGGCCAGGGGAAGCATATGTGGTATGAAGCGCAGTCTGTTGCACTGAATTCTTCAGGGATGTGCAAATAGGACCATGTTCAGTTCAAACAGAAGTGGCAGCAAACAGATTGTTATCTTCCATTGTGTATTAGGCACAAGCATATCAGCTAAAATACCTCTTACCTATGTGTCATCATGACGAGATTTATGTTAATGATTTCAAAGATTAGATCTTTAGTTACCATGTGACATTTATTAAATGGGGACAACATAAACCACACTTTTACTTGTTTTGATCCAGAGGCATAGACAACCAGAAGGCATTCCCATTTCTTGTCCTAGGTGTCCCTTGACTAATTCCAAGCATGCAAGCGTACAACAGATAATTACTTTCAGATAGTAATCAGTAAGTAGTTTACCGATACTCAGAAGAAGAGCTGAAAATTCAGTGGGAAAAATATGTTCTCCCATCAAAATGCTTTCCAATTCATCATTGTTAAGGGGAAAAAAAAAGGTCTTGAAAAAAACCTGCATGTCAACAACTTTCAGTAAGGATATTTAGAGTATAATGTTAGGTGCTTCTTTTTCTATATCAGATGGGTTATAGGTCAAGCAGTCTACTTGTCTTAATTGTGTGTAGGTCTAGAATACGATTACAGATATTGTTTCAATGGGATAACCTAGCAATTACCAATACGCAAACTAACTATTTATAAAATAATCTATAGCAATGCTGCACACCTTTTATACCTTTCCTTCATATTCTGCAGTGGACCATTGTGTCAGAGCTCTTTTCAAACTGCTTGTGTCACCCTGAGGGTACTTGCAAACGACTATATTTATCTGGAATGTTCTTTCTTGTGATCTATTTATATTATATAGTATAATGATACATACATTACTACATGTATTACTACATATGTTAATACCTAATAATACAATATATTGTCCAGTGCCTTGTTAGTTTGGAAGCTCTCCAATAAAATTCTGTGCTCACACTATGTGAATCAACAGCTGGACATGCTATATGGTGCCATGCTTTCCAGCTGTGGAACAGGAACCTCTTCCAAAAAGCTTGTTTCTATCAACACGTATTTCTAGGTTGCTATGAGATTCAAAAATTTTTGAAAGAGTTGCTATGCTGATTAGAAAGGAAATTTAATAGCTTTGTACCTTGTAAATTTACAATCCTTTGTAAATTTAAAGGATTATAGAATGAAGATGTGGCAGAAGAAAACAGAGGTTGTGTTCCTTCTGGGTATTACCCACCAAACATGAGCAGAGCTATACTTGAAATGAGGAATTGAAGTTGAAACTTCAATTCTTGAAACATTGGAACACCCCTTTTCTGCGGAACTCTCTTGATATCATGACCTCATTCTCTTCTTTTATTCCCATCCTACTTGTCTGTTTAGCTTTCATGCTATCTGGGAGACAGATAATAAGTACCTTGAGGAAGGGACATGTTTTTTATTATGTTTCTGAAAAGCTGCTCATGTACTTCAGTTCTGATTTTATATTTTTAGGCACTATCATAACACTTAATAATGGCAACATTTATCAATGAAGTGATGCAAAGGTGACCTATTTTAAAATAAATATTTCTCTAGCACATATTCACTCTGGGGATTTGTCCCTTTTTATCTCTTTGTTATTTCCTTAGCCTAATTTCCATATTCTGTGTATTACCTTTTGACTACTGAAGCATTTAAGATTAAGAAAAAAACAATTCCACTGCATTATTTGGCTTTTTTCCCTACAAAATTTATGTTTATAGAAATCCACATAAGAGATTCCAAAGTATATTTAGCTAGGAATAGAGATGGGCACCTGACTATTTTTTCCTGTCCTGTGTAACTAACGTTCTAGTAGCCTGTTATACATATTCTCATGATTATTTTCTTTTAGTCACAATTTTCATATTTAGTTTGTCAATGCTGTATTTCACATTTCCAAGCTTTTTTAGAATCCATCTTGCAATCATGTCTTGATGTTATTAAAACTTTTCTAAATTTTTGTTCTAATGACGTGCTTATAGCCTAGGTTAATACACTATTCCACAGATACCTGTGTATTTAACTGATCTTTCATAGGCTTCTATAAACTCACTGGAGCATATCCTTAATTTAGAAACAACTAACTGGTGTGAACAGAAATGATTGGACTTTGAGTCAAAAACAGTTTGTTCTTGATTCAAGTCCATCCAATAATCCATTTGATTAATCCTCAGAATTTTTCAAAGTCAACAGGCTGCTAAGTGCTTGACTTCTTACTGGGAATGAAACTATTTCATTGACAGTCTGAACTCGATGCTTGGAAAAAAATGTGTTCATGAAAAAACATTGTGCAGAGCTGGAATGAAAAGAAACCTCTTCTGATCAGTTTACAGTGCTTCTAACTAATGCTGACCAAAGGATGGAAGCAGGATTCCTTAAACACCCTCAGATGTGATGATACTTTGTCAAATTAAGAACTGTACTAATTAGAAAATACTTTATACTATAACAATATTAATCTAAACAATACATAAGGAAAAGAAAAAAAATCTGAACAGTATTGTCTGATTTGACATATAAATTAAAGATTTAGGTTTGTGGGTTTTTGTAAAGATTTTCCTGTATCAACACCACATGTGAGAATAAGCTTCCTATAGGAAACTGTGAGCACCAGTGTCAAGAATCTGAGAACCTGGACAGTATGGCACTTGGTTTTTTGTTTTTGTTTGGGGTTTTTTTTTTCAGTTTTGGTGTTCACAAAAGTTTTAACTTTAGAGAAACACAGAATTTTAAAATGCTGCATACAGTATGTCACAGACAGGGTAAACCCTTTGCCTTGGGGATGTTAGAATGGGGAAGCCAAAAATTAGCCTCCACCTCCTTTCTTATATAACTTCTTTTCCTTCCACCCTCATCTCCTCTCTCCCTGGCTGCTCCATCTGAAGTTGCCTCCTGATCTCTCTATTCCCCCACGTTCTTGAGTGGGACTGCACATCATAGGTTTAAGGATCACTTCCTGATATTCACTAACAAGGGGAATGTTTTTAAAATAACATGCTTTCACACATATAAACTGCATCTCACATAATCCATCCTCCTTCAAAAGTACCAGTCCCTGACAATGAATTAAGCTGTACCTGCAAAGAACCAACACAACACTGGGGGCAGAAATAGGGAACATTAGAGGCAGGGGGCTATTATGGGAGCAGGATACATGAGCAGGGAAGTTATTATAACAGTGCTGATGCTAGAGTAAAAAGGCATATAGTAAAATGCCTTTTTACTGTAGCATCTACTTGCTTCTACTGGGCTAGAGTTTCCTGCTCAGGTATCTAATCAACTCTACTATTGAATTCCTTTTCTTACTTATAAAAAATAACAAGAAATTATATTGGTGAATAGCCTATATTTCCCTGCTTTTGTTTAAATGATTGCATAGAAACAGGATATGAGACTCTATGAGTGGCCAAGGGGATCAGGAAGTGAAGTTTTTCCTAAGTATTTTGTACTTTAGGAAGCAATGAAGGACGACAATAAAAAGACGGTTAAATAAAAAGGGCAAACTCTTTCATAGCGCTAAAAGTTTCCATGAAAACACAGGATGATATATCTCTGAGACCACCAGTTGAGACACTAACATAAGAACTAGATCGCTATGATATGGATCTTGGTAGGTCTAACATGAGAAATATACTACCTCATTTATGATACCTTTGTATCTGCTAGAATCCCTTACTATACAAACAATCCTCTTTTCAGGAGGAAGAGAGGAAAAATAGAAGATTTGTGCCAGGGTACTATTAAACTCTAAAATTTAAGAGGTGCTGACCTGTTCTTCGCTGCCAGCAAAAGGAATAACTGTAGCCAATGAATTAACATAATGAATTTAATTATGGAATTAAAACCGTAAAAAAACCCAAAAATCTGTGGTCAGTATTAGTGATCCACTTTTCTTTGTATTAATTAATTTGAATATTCATGATGGAAATGTAATGCTGCTGACCAGTCTGCTTGAACATAACATTCCCTTAATACTTTTATTTATTTTTCTATTTTTAATGTTGATGCTTTTGATAACTGCGTAACATCCAACTCATCAGTAAATTGGCTGAGATATGAAGAGGCCCTGTAGCCTCAGCTTATGAAGCTGAGAACTAGGTCAAGTATTGCAGTAAATGCGATGTCTGGATGAAATAATAGACATCAAAAAATTAATGTACATCCAAACTATGTTGATATAATGTTTCTGATAGTCCCTAATTAACCAGACCACTCCTACACATCTTCTTGAAATAGTCTTCTCAAGACGATAATTAATAAGCACAAATCTCCTCTGACATGCAGTAGAAACTTTTAACAAAATATGTCTCTCCCATGAAATCTGAGCATTACACAGATATGTGGCAAACTGGTCTTACCCAAAAAAGACAATTCAGTGTAGATCTGAAAGAGGTGTTTTTCTATTTCATTATCAACAGATCATTATCAAACCCTGGGTCAGATTCTGATATCCTTACTTCTAAGGAGTAACACTGTATAACATTAGTATATATAGATATGTACTATATCTAAAAGAAACCCTTCTGAATTCAAACAAAAACACTGGTGGATAAAGGTATCTCTTATCAGAGTGAGAACATCAGACTCTGATCTATATTTACTAAGGTTGAGATGATGATAACTTGCTTCCCTGTTGCTACTCTGAACATGTTCATAAACACAGGCTCACAGTTAGCTGACGTACTAAATGAACAGACTCCCTTTAGAAACACTGGACCACGTTCTGATGCCTGTTTCACCAGCTGATGGCCAGAGGGAAGGTGAGTGAGATGTGATCCAGCGTTTTGCATTACTCACACGGAGCCTCCAGATGAGGACCATACCTGCGAATGCCTGAGGTGGGAAAGGTATGAACCTTGCTTCATGGGCCACTGCAGCTGGTGTGTGCTGCACCTGCAGCAGGTTCAGGTAGAGCCCACCAGAACAGCATGAAATCATTTCTAGCAGCAGCAACAAGGTACCAGAGGGGTCTCACCAACTACTGGTACTCCAAAGGGTGAGGATGCCGCTCCCATGATGTCTGTGTGCCGGGGAAAGCTGTGCCGTACTCACTAAGCCCAGTCCCAGTGGCGAAGTGATACCTCATTCCCTGGCAGAAGCTTACCTCCAGGGCAGAACGTGTGCCTAGGCCTTGTCTACCTAGGCTTTTGCATCATTAATAATAATGATAATGATAATGATAACAATAATAATAATGATAATAATAACAACAACAACAACAACAATAACCAGAAATAACAATATTAATAATAATGAAAAATAGTAAAATTTACCATTCATATAAAAACAGCTGCGCTGAATCAGACCAAAGGTCCATTTACCCTCATGCTCTTTCCCTGACAATGACCTGTGCAAAAACTTGAAGGTATATAATTGCTAGGACACGTGCAGTAGATGTAAAGCTCACTAGGAGCTACTCCAGCTCATTCCAGCTGGGAACTGGCCCACTATTTCTAAGCAGCCCACTGCAGACCTCCACGCTCTCCACGTGAAACCTCACTGCCTACTGAGTGCACTGTTTACATCTGGATGCAAATATGCAACTGAATATTGCATATAAAATTCAACAAAAGGCATCATCCATAATTAATAAATTTCTGACACCTATGCAGCCTTTTTCATTTTTCTTTTCATGAAACTTCTGACCTTACTCTGTTTGGTTAAAAGACTTTGCCTTTAAGGCAAGAAAGAGCTTTGGGTTATACTAAGTTTCCTTGCAAGTGTAAGATGTTGAAAATCAAACAAATTCTTTACAGGGCTCAAATGTCAAATCACTACTCACAAATCAGCATTACCCTTGGTTTTCCAAAAGTCAGTGATGAGATCCAGTGAACACCTATAATCGTAACTTCCATCAAGAGGATTTTTGATACAGGAAAGGGCAGGGTAGCACCACACACAAAAGCTGCTTACTACAGGCAGAAATGTTACTTAAGTATGTGCAAGTAAATACTTGCACAAACAATTCACAGGTAATGTCCTACATATCATAGGATTCTGTCACAGTACTGACATTTATTCTTAGGTATGACCATGAATATTTCAAGACCAAGCAGATTAAAACCTGTCTTAAGTAATTATACTGAGCTGTTTACTACTAAAATCTCTGCTCAGTCAAAGCTGTGTTTTCCATACTGTTTTGGTACAGGATATACTAAATATTTTTTAATCAACCAAATCAATAGATATATAGCATGCGTTCAACTAAACTATCTGATGTCTTTGAGAAAAACTAGTAATATCGAGCGGAATTAATATAACGAATTGTCATTGCTATTAAAGTAGCTGCAAACAAATTTGCCAGTGATTCATTCATGCTCAGGAAAACAGGATGAGTTTGAAAACAATAAAAAAGTTTATTATTCATGAAAACTTCATAGAAGTTAACTCGAGCACCCCCCCAATTCAAACATACGTTTGTCCTCGTCTCACCTCTGAATCCTCTGTTCAGTCTGCCCTTTCTCCATCATGCTGTGCTGAACTGATTGCTTCAGTCATATGAGACAGCGAACTGGGAGATGGAAATGTCTTTGCACAATACTCTGGCCTGCTCCCATTCAGAAACAGTTAAATAAAAATTATATGAAAGAGTGTCAGCCTCCAGGATATAAATAGAGGAAGATTTTCTTTCTGTGAGCTGGGCTTACAAATAGGAATCAGAGAAGAGTTATTTGGAAGGAAAAATGTATTTTTAAATCTAATAGTGCAGGGTCTTGATTCAACAAACAGCCCTGTATGTACTTCATGTTATGCTTGCTTTGAATAACAGGTGGAATCAGGGTCTCTGCACACAATATCAAACGAGGTAGTCCTTTTGCACACCCATGCTGTTTTCATTGCCCTTTCAAAACAGCTACTTCACATTGTTGCAAGCTCCCAACAAGACTTTGCTTCTCCACCTGACCTCAGGCAATTCCTACAGCTACTTTGGGCTTAGTTGTACTTCCTGGAAATCACTCAGAAGTGCTTGATTCTTGTTTTTCAAAAGACTTCAAGCAGTGCCAGAAGGGTCTGTCAGGGCACTAATAGTTTAACTAGATTGATGCAAAGACACCTGTGAAAAAAAAATAAAGATCATGCTTGTAAGTGGGTTTGTTTTTTTAATAAAAAAAGCTGGTACGTAATTCCCTACGAAATTTCATAGTCCCCATCAGATATGTTTCTCCTTTGCTCCACGGACACAACTACATGTGAACGATCACGGCACAGGCTCTGGAAGCCCTCAGCTGGGACTCCTTGGTGCTCAGAAGTAACTTGTTTAATGGCTGGGCGAAGGTCTTCCAGGTCTGCAAGGAAAACGTGTCCCAGGGAGTCTTCTCCTTGTCTGCCCCACATCCATCAGAGGAAGGAAGAGCCACCAGTCATAGCGGCTTGGCCTGGGCTCAGCAGCACATCCTGGGTGGAGAAGGCAAGAGGTGGGGTCTGGCAGGGGAAGCGCTAGAGGCTCCTGCAGATCCCTCCCACCCTCACCATCAAAATGTCCCAGGACATTTTGCTGTGGGAAGGAGAGTCTGTGGTGAGTGAGTCTTTGTGTCTTACATCTTCTATCAAAGTCCTGAAAAAAAACTGCTGAATCTCTATGCCATATTTTACATTTTTCTCTTTTAATAGGTTTACTTAGGCTACCAAAAAGGTATCGTAAATAAATGATATTGGTATGCTCTTGAGAGATTTGCAAGGCCAGAACCAAGACAAACTATTTACTGCTTCTTTATTTTTCACTTATCTGGAGACAAAATGACCTTTTAGAGTAAATGGGGCTGGAATACGGTACAGGTCTGCTGATATTGTTCAATTTTTTATAAGCAGGAATTCATCTGCTTCCTCCTAGTCAGGATAATAGAGACCAGTTCCACAAAAAAGGTGTTTCAGTCATGCAAAAGTTGTGCTTCCAGAGGGAATCCCTGAAGAATGTGGCAAAAAGCACCTTCAGAGCATCTTGGGAGGTAGATGGTGGTTGGGATAAAGGTGTGAGGGTGTCTCCCAGCATGGATGTCTCTCAGGCCATTCAGCCGCTATCCCATAAGTAAAAAAGGAAAAAAACCCACCATACCAAATACGGATATTCTCAAAATCCAACCATTTCAGGGGGTATGTAGCTTGCATTTCTCCTTCATAACTATTGGCATGACAAAGGTCTAGTTATTCATTTCAGGTATCCCCCAGGAACTGTGTCATGGTTTAACCCCAGTTAGCAACCAAGCACCACACAGCCGCTTGCTCACCCTCCGCCCAAGTGGGATGGGGAAGGGAATCTCAAGAGCAAAAGTAAGAAAACTCGTGGGTTGAGATAAGAACAGTTTAATAATTGAAATTATTATTATTATTATTAATCATTAATCATTAATCAATAATAATAATAATAATAATAATAATAATAGTAATGAAAAGGGAAAGAATGAGAGAGAGAGAGAGAGAGAGGAACAAAACCCAGGGAAAAAAAACAAGTGATGCAACTACTCACCAAATGACTCCCAGCCAGTCCTCAGGCAGCGATCGCTGCCCCCCGGCCAACTCCCCCCAGTTTCTATACTGAGCATGATGTCGTATGGTATGGAATAGCCCTTTGGCCAGTTGGGGTCAGCTGTCCTGGCTGTGCCCCCTCCCAGCTTCTTGTGCACCTGGCAGAGCATGGGAAGCTGAAAAGTCCTTGACTAGTGTAAGCATTACTTAGCAACAACTAAAACATCAGTGTGTTATCAACATTATTCTCATCCTAAATGCAAAACACAACACTGTATCAGCTACTAGGAAGAAAATTAACTCTATCCCGGCTGAAACCAGGACAAACTGGAAGAGAGTCGTTATCCCTCCCAGCTGGGGATTTAATAATTTCGAGATTAGCTTGGGTTTGTTCCTTTTTTCAAGTATTTTACAGTCTTTAGTTCTAGATAATTGTTCCTCAGGTCAATTATAGAAAACTGCACAGCCTGGACCCCCAGAGTAGTGAAAACTCAAGATCTTAAATTAAATCTACACCAAGTGAGAGGCCTCAGCTCCTTGAAGAGTAACATCAGAGTTGCTTCTTTCGTGTTGTTTTTATCAAATCAGCATTTAGGGACTGAAACAATATTTAGCACATTTTACACTGATATATTTGACTTTGGCGATGGAATTGACAATTGCTGAAGCAAGCACCTCCAAATTCCAAGCAATTTCTATTTAAAGTAAGATTTTTTATTTTTTTTTACTTTTAGCTGATAAATTCCTATTCATGCCACATGTGGGCATGTGACAATGCTGAAGAAACAAATTCTAGAGCACGAAAGCAAGTGGGTGTGATGGGCTTATAGAATCTGCTTGGCATACAAGTCAAAAAAACACCACAAATGGTCATTAATTTGATAGCTGTTAAACTATGATGAAATTTTACTTTTATCTCATAAAATTTAGGAGTAGCTTCTATACCATAGAGGCAAACATAAGTACAGAATTATGAGTGTTGAGAACCCATGCAGGGCAGGTACTAGGCACTGGATCTCTAATGAAGTATTATGGCTATTGATGAACGTTAGTGGAAAAAACAGAAATATGATTATAACTGTTTTTGCTTTTTACTATTACATTCCATGAAAAACACACTCCTGCTATATAGCAAATTTCCATCCAGCTGGAGGATTTATAATAATTAATGCAGCAGTAAGATTAAAAATTCACTATGAAGATTAAATGATAGTACTAAGCAGCAATTGTTTGAGTGTTAATTTGCTTTTTTAGCTTCACACAGACTCAAATATAGGTAATTTGAATGTCCTATGCCAGAAAAACAGAAACAATGATGATCCTTTATATCTCCTATAATTTCCAAAACATAGTGTTAGAATGTAAATGTTATTGAAAACTTGTTAACCTGTAAAAAAATATTTCTTTCTCTCTTTCTCTTCATAACTATAAATAGAAGTAAAATACCTGTGGCAAATATATCTGGTGTGGTGCATATTTTTGCTGAGTTCATCAGCTGGCTGCAAGATACATATTATCATGAAAACACATTACTATTCCCAGTCCACTAACTGAGACTTCTGAATGCAGATTACCAGGGACATGGTTTCTATTCTTAGTTTTGTTTATTTGGAGAGTTGTTTGATGAAAACAGGTAACAGTTTCTGATATAAATAGTGTTATAGGCCAAGAAGGAAAAAGCACAACAACAACAACAACAACAACAAAAACAAACAGAAAAATACAGAGTTCAGAACTGATGTTAAATTTAAAAGAATCCCATATGCTTTAGTGAATATACATTTACAGGCAAAGTACCTGTAATGCTTTAATTTAAGACTTAGGTATAAGTGGCACTTCAGTGGTCTACGGACAAAGAAAGAAAAGAAGACACTTAATTTTTCTTAAGTCTATTCCAGAATATTTGTTCAAATGCATTGATACAGTGACTAAAGTAGGTGTGCATAAACATTTCAGTGCATCATTTGACCTTTTATTAGCACATCGTTTATTGCACTTCTAGATGACAACGCCTCTTTGGTAAGTCAGAGCTACCTTCCTGTTCCCTGTGGGATAGCTGGACCACCTTGTAAAACTTCAAAATGATCATTGAAAAACAAGTAAAGAATGTGAGAAATGGAATGCACTGATAAAAACTGAAACTTGCACATACATAAACTGCAGTGTGACAAATAGCAGGAATAAATCAGGCTTTAGCTTGAAGCAAATTAGTTTCTTTGCATCACAGAATCAAAAAGGAACTAGGAAAAAGTTGTCTTTGCTTAGATTTGAGTAATACCATAGGAATAATTCAACCTACCCAGACACTAGTGGTATCCTAAATAATTGGAAAAGGTTGAAGTGCTAATTTAACAAGTTAATATAAGGAAACACTTAAGTACATATCTAGCTGTAATGAAGTTGTTTAATTAAGCTCCCAATAAAAATGAATATATGTGGCTGTAGAACATTTTAGAGCAGAGAATCTTTTAAGTTACAGACAATTTATATATTTAAAAGGTAGGGAAATGCTTAAGGGACTTCTGTAATGAAGAAAAATAATTACTTAAGGAGATAAATACATTGTGGATTAGCTTTTAGGTCCAGGCACAATAAGACCTTTACTGAATCCTGTCTCTATGTGTTCTATATCCAGAACAATTCATTTGTTTCTTACAATTTAATCCTGAGAGGAAAAGGCAGGCATATTGACTTTTCGTATGTAACTAAATTAAGTTTGTGAATGCATATTTACTTTTCAACAGAGATTATTCAGAAATACATTCAGAGAGTTTCAGCTGAAAAGTGACACCAACTTTCTAGTAGTTCTTGGGCTGTGTTCTTCTGGCGGACTTCTGTTTGTGACCAGAGGATAAGGTAGAGGACACAAAGTGTTGCAGACAAGACTCTGCTTAGTCTCAGAATTCAGAAAAGATTTCACCTTACTGCCTGAAGACAGTTTAATTATTTTCCACACATATTTGAGAGGAAATATAATACCAGAGAGACAATACATGACGCGTGCCAGTCTGCTTGACATGAAGGAGGAATGCATACTTGCAGGGCTTAACTGGCCCTGTTGCATATTGTCCCTGTGAAGGAAGAAGCCTGGGGTCAGAGAACGTGACTGTAGGGCATGGTGGGGAAAGCAGGTAATATGGCTTGAATGAGAAAAGTGCTGCAAGTTGTCCTTCAGTATTTGTTGATAGCAATGTTGTAAATTTGGACTCCCAGTTGCCATGGTTACAAACAGACTTTCCTACTGACCATAACAAAAAAGTGCCCTCCAGTTATTTGTTGCCTGTTTCACACGTTGCCCGCTTTTCACAATGATTTATTCCAATTGCTTAACACTTCCCATAGAAATATTCATCGCCTTCTGGGGCTCAGTTTTTCATTCTTCCCCAGCTTCCACTAATAATTCAGGACATTGAAGAATGGGAACCAGTAGTAATGTTTTAACTTTTGGTTTCCACAGCAATTGCCTGGATGTTAACAGGTTAACTTTGCATAAAATCTAGGGATTATTAAGACAGGGTTTCAGCCATACCAAGACATATGAGAATATTTTCATGACTTTTTTTTTCCTTTTATCCCAATACATAAATATTTTTAAACAATCATTAGCAAATTAAGCTCCTCAGAGCTTAGTTTTTAAAAAAAGAGCTTACTTTTTCAGAACTGTTTGTCAGCCTCAGTGCCTACTGCAGACCACACAGACAAGACTCAAAACTAAAGTGAGAGCTGACTTAACCATTTCCAGTTCCCAAAATTAAAAACGTGCAAAAGCATAAACTAGGAGAAGTAATTTAAACTTTAATTATTCCTATAGCCATTGTAATAATCTACTGTATGTAATATTATCTAGGAAAGAGTACCACAGGGTCCACATCATAACATTAAGCATGTAGGAAGGATATAAGCTTTTCCACTACAACAGAGAAGTGGCTTTTGGGCCCTAACCTGGTCCCTGGACTGAACATTTCCCTAGACTGCAGAAATCCTGTGGCTGTAGGGTTGTCCTCTGTGCGCTGGTACAGTTTGAGGAAGAAAAGGATAGCCTGACATTCAGTATCCAAACTTTTAGTGAGCCTTTTATTGTACTGAGTGACTAAAGCTACAGAAACCATCAAGGTAACATCAGGTCAACTTCAAGCTGTGACCACCTCGGATGACCAAACTGTGTGTCTTCCCGTGAGCGTACCATGTCCCAGGAGAGAATGACTGGGTAAGGTACTTCCTCGCCATTTCTCCAGATGCAATGCAGCTTTGTCAAAAAGAGGCTTCTGGCACTGAAAAAGTCAGGGAGAGTTATTTGATGTCCTCAACATGTTGTCAGCATGTGTATCTTCACTCACAACCCTTCAGTAGCACTCAGCATGCAATCTACTATCCTTGATTGTCTCTCGACTTCAGCAGTTGAACATCTGTCAACTGGGGAGAACAGCATTTTTAAAGTTAATCTGTGTTTGCACAAGCTCTACAGAAGCTGTTTATCAAAGCTTATTAGATGCTTGAATTGCTTAGGCTGTCGTATGGTTTTTATTTTTCTTTAATTATAAGCAATACAGCAAGTAATTTTTTTAGCAGACAGAAGTCCCCTCTGTATTATTACAGTTTTATAATAGATACAATAGTAAGTCTCAGTAATTTGATGGTGCCCTTCCACACTTTTTAAACCCTTACCTTCACAGCAGGTTGATATTTTCATGAAACACAGTCTTTCCATCTCTGTTCCTTCAGGTCACTGTTTCCATCACAGATAATCCTCCTTGCTGGTGTGGAAGAGCACGGTATGTTAAAGCTATCACTCTTGTTGGAAGAGATCACAGAAGAGTTACTGTGCCCCATGGGCCCCTGGCAGAAGTTCAGGGTGAATTAGCAGAGTGCTCTTTGGTGGGAAACGTGAGGATGTCTGTTCACTGCAGCATTCATTGCACACGCAGTAAGGTGAGGTGGTAAGGTGATAAGGCGGTAAGGTGATAAGGTGGTAAGGTTCAGGCGGTAAGGTGAAATCTTTTCTGAATTCTGAGACTAGCCTGTGGTTAAGCAGTTGCACCAGTCCAGACAGGGAAAGGGATGTTTGACCCAGTCTTTTGGGGAATAAGTGGTCACTATAGGGGGAAACATGAAGCAAAGCCTTTCCAGTCATACATGAAAGGACATCATCAAAGGGAAAACTCTAGTTTTCCAGTTTGTGCTCGCTCAATATCAGTTTACACCTGTAATTATTCACTGGTGTCTTTTGCACAGATCTGAGTTGTCATGCAGTGTTCTGGATTCCTATTTCACTTTCTTAGCATCCTATTCTCTTCTCGCCATAGTCTCAACTTCCCTGCCAAATACATTTCCTTAAGGTCATCACTTCTGCAAGGGTTTTTTTGTTCTGGCAAGTTTTCTGTCATGATCCTTATGCCCTTCCTTTGGGCATCTCACTTGTTGAGCATCGATTCATTTGTCTGAATTGCAAACAAAGTGATTACCCCAGAAAAGAGAAATGGCTTTAGTATTGTCAAGGCTGGCTGGGAAAGTAAATGTCAGGAAGCTCACAGGACTCCTATGAAACCTCAGCTAGATTTTAAAGCTGTTATTTTAGTAGGGAACAATGTCAATATTGCTGCCTGCCCTGTCCAAGGAACGAGTTTCACCATTGGAGCAGTAGGCAGCAGACAGGCAAATGACTAACAATTGTGTGACGCCCTGTATTACAAAAATCAAATCTGCTGTTTGCCACATAGCTTTTTGAGGTGGCTCCAGAAAACTAGCCAAGTTTTTCAGAGGTGATCAGGAATTCTCTGTGTCTCATTCTGGACATCTGCTGCTTCAAATACCTTGCTTGGTCTATTTTTCAGTCAGTACTTGGCACTTTCTGAAAATGGGGTTGTTTAGTTGATTTTTAAAATCTTGACCAAAGCAGCTTTGATTGATCAAAAAGGTCGTGTGCTATTAATGCATGAAGATGTGTATTCCCAGTTTTTCAGACTGGCTTCTGAAGTAGAAAGAACATGAAAATGAGTAATTCATAGTTCCTTTTGCAAGAGCAGTGGGATTTAGGAGGTTCTACTCACTTTTCTCCAGACATTCACAAAATGCCAGTGTCTACCCAATCCTGTCCTCCCAGAGGGTGGAGGTTATTGAGATATTTCTGCCCATCTTCTTATAATACAGGTAGAATAACAAGTTATCAGGAGGAAAGCTGAGTTGTGAAGTTGCTGCCACAATTTTCCAGTACGTACTGGTAAACAAAAGGCTGCTGTCCCTTAATGAAGGATGTGCAAAGTGCCTTGCATTTGCCACAAGTGTGTGAAAATATCACAAGATACACATGAAATTACCAGGGAGTATCTTACATGCTTGCAAGTTCACATTCCACTCAACTTCTTGATTATCATAGCTGGACCCACATGAAAATTTAGTATTGCTTTCCCGAGGGAAATGATTGTCAGTGTGATGCTGTCCCTGTATTTCATGTGAGTTAACACCGTTATCTTCTGATAGCTAAATGATTAACTCATGTCATTGGTATGCTGCTTGTCTGGGCTGGCTGACCTTTAAAATAATAACTAGAAATTAAAACCCACTCCTTAGAAATACAAGTCACACTGCAACTAGGAAATGAGTTGAAGCAATTTATACATATGGCAGGAGGTGACATACGTGTTCCTGCTACAGACTTCCCAAAACATTTCAGAGAAACCTGAGTGGCCTTTTTGAATCATTTCCCTGCACATTTTTTCCTGTCTTGGTGCTAATCAGCACACCTTTCACTGTGCAAGGAACAGCAGAAAGCAAAGGCAGAAGCATGGGAACAGGGAAAAAAAAAAAAAAAAAAGAGCAATGTTTAGTAACATAAACCATGAAAAAATTACAGCTGTAGTGAGGCAGAGAAACCTCAGATTTTATAAGAATTTGAAGTGTTTCTTTGTTTGGGAAATCTACAGGCTGCTGTATATTTGAAGAGCTGAGAAAAAGAGAACAGTTCAAATGAGGGAAGGCTGAAAGACAATGTCAGGAATAGTGAATAGAAGAAAATTATACATGCCAAGTTTTGTACAACTCGAAGACTTACCTTAACAACTTTCATTTTCAATCAATCTCAAATCTTAAATGAAAAAAAATGGGAATGTTAATACAATGGTTTTCTATTCATCATGAATAATAAACAGAATAATTTACAATTCAGATATCTCAGGTTTGCAAATTAGTTCTCATGGTGAGTCAGAAGGCAGTGACCAAAGCAAATTTATCATGTGAACTGATGCAAGAATGTGGTAAATCCTTCACATTGCTCATAAATCACTGGGCTTATTGCTGTACCTATTTCCCTGAACTTTTGTTCTTTCAAGCCATTTGATTCATCTCAGCCACCCTGCAGCTATTTCACAAGAAAAAAGTACCTGAAACTTCAGGGTTTCTTCTGTGCCTGTGTGTGGGAGCTACACATACATACACAGATGTACATGGAGACTGATTACAGCACCTTCATTGCTCATCACTCAGTCACTTGGTACTTCCTAGTTTAGACAACCACAGGCCACAGAAAAGAGAACTCCATGATCAAAAAGTGGAAATTCTTGCTGTATACTGTCAACATCATTTGTACAGAGAAAAAGAGCATTTGGGTCTCCACATACATCACCAGTCACTATTGAACAGCCCAAGACTGAGGCAGACCCTTGCAAGGTTAATCTCATCCCAACTTCTTCCCCATGATTGGTCATTTGTGAGCAAGAGATTCAATGCTCCAGACAAAGAGAACATAGCAGAGGCATGGATGCAAAGCACTATTTATGGGTTTAGAAGAAGGGAGGAGAAATTCACCCTGGGTTCAGTCTGCCAAATCTGAAAATGTGCGATCTAAAATGTGTATTTTATGGCAAAGTAGCAATTTGAGACCAAGCTTCCAATACAGATGAACATTTTGAATATATAGAAAAGAAAGTGAATTCAAAGCATGGTAGCTCAAAATTAAGCATATTTACTGTTCTTTAATTTGTCTTTCAGCATTTTGTAGAGATTTATCTTCTAACAAGGGACTACGGAAAGAGATTTTTCTTCAAACACCATTGCTTCCACTGCTATTAATAATGATGATTTTTAATGTAGGTAATGATTGTGGAAATCTTTGTAATTTCTCTTTTCACAAATATTTGCACGGGGGAAAAAAATATAATGAGCTTTCTCTCTGGTTTTTAAATCTGGCCCCAAAATGTAACTTTCCTTTTCTTTCTCTCTTCTTCATTTATTCCCTTGTGACCTCCTCCAAGAAGAAGATAGAGAAAAGAAATTGAGTAGAAAGGAAGGAAATATAAAGAGTGGGAAAAGAAACCACCAGCCATCCAACCTGAAAAATCAAATCATCAGAAATTGAGGGGGTTTTGCTCAGGGTCTCTGGTAAAAAAAGAAGTAAATTTTCAAATCTTTCCTTCCTCTGCTTCCTGCCCCAGACTAACAAAAACCTTGATTTATATCACAAATATTTTTCCCTAGTTTCCTTAACCCTTCTTCCCTGTACACATTATAAAACTTTGGATGTTAATTACAATTTTTTAATTAAAACAACTAATCACAATAGGATGTCTACATGGTCTTTAATATTCACCCATGATCAATGGAGCCAGCATGAGTCTTTTCAATTATTTGAGCCCTCCTTCAACACCCCATTTTTGGCTAGCAACCACTGCATTTATACACTTTGTGGTAAAAATGAAGCTATACTTACATCTTAATAATGTTATGAATAAAACAGATTATAAACTACTGAAGAGGCAGTCTGTCAGTTTTAGAGATCCTTTGATCGCTACATTAGTTACACCTTTGCTTCTGATCTGACAGCATGCTTAAATACTCATGGATTATCTACATTGTGTGCTAGTAACCCAAGAAAAGACCTTAAGTCTTTGGGAAAATCCATATGAGAACAACACTCCTGAAAGCCAAAACAAATAAATCCAACATTTTTTTTAATAGTGTTGAGATACACTTGAGAATTTAATTTGTTAATTCTCAAAAAATCAATCCCAAAGCCTTTATTAAAAATACATCTGCTTTAATTAGTTATGTAACTTCTTCATTATATCCCTGTGTACCAGAACAACATGAAAGGAACGGGAGCAAGGAGCACAAGGAATAATAAGAGATGCTGGGACTGCAATACACTTTTGAATAATTTGGCAGGTCTCTTTGCTTGGTAATGACAAACACAGGAACAGACATTATCCATACAGCTGCAGCAATATGGCAAGTTACTTTATGAAGGTAAGTTTGGTGTGAGCCAAATCATAGCAACAACCAGTACTCTTTTAACCCACTAATCCAGGGATGAGGAAATGCTTTAAACAAATTCACCTTTTTGCATTTTGTCAGATAATCACAGCTTTCAGGAAGAAATTCAAATAAAAACCAACACCTCACCTAACTAAAAACAATGTGCACATCATGTCCCCCTTCAGTAGGGTTTCTTGTATGCTTTTTTGTTATTTTCAGTGTGGTTTCTACTTTCTTTTGTTTGTTTGTTTGTTTGTTTTTTCCCTGGAAAGGAAGGAACAATCAAGCCATAAGTAACACAGATGAAAGACAAACATGTGATCTTGGGACAGCGGGATCCATTCTCATCTCTCTTCTCCACAGAAACGCTGCTGTGCCCCTCTGCCCCATAATTCTTACTTTAGCTGCTAGTCTGTTTATTTCAAGTAGCGCATGACATAGACCGAATTGCGCTGTGCTCTGATAAGCAACGGGGCACCAATGGAAGGTCTATCAGGGTATGGCTGACTTTGCAGCAAAGATCAAAAAGGGATTGTGCTGGCAGCATAGGAAAGGGGAAAGGATAGCCCATATTAGACAAGGAAGCACGGTCCTTGCTCGAGTGAAGTGGCACCAGTCCCCATCACCTCTAATTACCAGTAAGTCAAACTGTGAGTGCCACAGGGAATCGCTGTCTGTCTATATTCTTAGTGTCTACCAGCTGGTAATGAATACATTGTGGCTGTGCATTGGTCATAGTCTCTACATACTTTTCTCTGCTCAGTCTTTAAAAATACCAATATACATAGTTTAATCCCTTCTGTGCTCTCAGTGGGCAGACTTTCTGGTTGCATGGTTTGAGCAATGCTCATGACCCTGAAAATAACCAAATCCTGCCCATGAGAGAGCTTCTGTTTGACTGATCAATTTTCTGCTCAGTGTCTCAACCAAAATATGAAGGAAAATATATTTTGGAGAAATCTTCAGTGTTTCATTTTCATGCCACCGATGTTTTGTTTCGGGTTTGTGCTCTTTTTTTTTAATAACCTTAAAGAAATCAGTGAATTTCAAACTGAAAAATGTATTTTCTGTGAAAAGCCACAACATTACGTGATGTACATTTGGAATCAAATGGCTCCTAGAAAGTATTTCCTCCATTTCTTCTTGTGGATCAAAACTTCATGCCAGTTTTGAACCAGCTTCACTAAGTTGCAAAATTGTCCTAGATCTGCCTTTTTTATTTTTTTTGTAAACTTGCAATTCATTAAAAAGTTTGGCCCAGCTGCAGCTCTAGTTTAATTTCCCAGAGCCAGAAGAAGAAACATAAATGTGCATAGGTCGTAGTCTAATCAGTTTTAGAAAAGGACCTTTCTGTATAAGGTCCTTGTTCCCACTGTTGGCAGCTGGCAAAAGAGTTACATGCAAATAAAAATGAGTCAACAGGGAGGAAATGTGACTGTCTGTACCTGGGATTTTTTATACAGTGAACAAGCTGAGAAAATAAGCTCTTTTTTCAGTTATTATAATTGTTATGAGGAGTTTTTAAAAAATATGTCAAGGAAATTTTGAGGCAGACACGTTACTGTTTAGTTTGTAATTACAAGTGTAATTGAAGACCAATATCAATTGTCAACACTCTCACCCAGTGAAAACATGGCATTGCAAACATGTCCACAAAACAAGCACATATGATAGATTGTAATAGACTGCAAGGCTTTCAACTTTGTCTAAATAAGGCAATAGAATGTAGACAACATTTTTCATTCAAGTCAGATCATTGTAATGTTTATGGAATGCAGAAATTACTTAATACTCTTGCTAGGAATCTGAAGGGGGTCTCCCACTCAGACATTTCAGATGACATTACCATTTTTCTTAAATCTCCCAGGCCCTTTGTAATAGCTTACTTTCACTCTCAAAGAAAAATAGCTCTTTCGGGCTAGAGTTATTCCTCACAATGCTGATAAATTGCAAACCAATTTGGCAATTACTCTGAATTAAAGATAGACATGTCAAACAGATCACTTAGAAGCTGATCAAGAGCAAGTTAAAGTGTCAGGATGTAAAATAGAATAATTAAAACTAGGAAATGGTTGTAGATTTTTTCCCATGAATAATTGTGATTCTGACTAAACAAAGACACACAAGCATAAAAAAGCCATAGTACATCAAATAGTTTATATCTCCATTTTTTAAATAATACTCTGCTATTTAGAGGGCTCTGAGTACTTTTAAAACAAATGGCTTCGTGCACCAAGTGTGGAATTCCACATTGTGCATCTCTCATCTTGTATCCTTGCTTACCTTGAAAACATTCTGGAGTCCTCCAACAAGACTGCTAAATATGTCAAACTCAGCAGTTAAACCACTATCCTTGCAGGCTCCACGAAAGCTAACAGTTGTCCTCCTAGCTTAACGTCTTTGTGCAGGCTCTGGCACCTGATTTTAGGTTGGCTTAGGGTGTCCTGTGGTCCTGGGCTGGGGTTTGAAAGTTGTCACCTTGGTATAGTGTTTTTATTAGCACTCTTGGAAGCTGAGTATCAACAGGGTACAGAAACATAATTATTCTTTCTAAGCTGAAGGTGGTCCCCATGGAGACCCTTTTGCTGCAATGGCTTTGGCAATACATTAGCTGGATAAATAGAGCCAACAGAGCTGTCAGTCTACTACTTTGTGCAGGATCTGTAGTCAGATAAAATAGTTGTTTTAAATAGTTGCACATACAAATATATAGATGCAGATGTATATTTTGTATGTATTAATCATATTAATATAATATGATTAAATATTTAGGCTTTTCTTTGCACTGTTTGTGGGCCCAGATGCAAGGATTTTGTTTTGGGGATTAACTTGATCTAAGCCACATTCATAATAATTTCAATTACAATTTAGAGTATTCTGCATTGTGTTAGAAAAGGGAGAAAAAAATGGAAGGAAACATAGAGCCATCAAGATTGAGACACCATGGTTAACCTCTGTTAACATCTGTTTTCAGGATGTTGGTTACTGAAGGAAAAGCTTGGCCCTTATTTCAAGACCACTGCTATACTGTAATTAAGCACAAAGGCAATTTTTTTTAGGTTTCTCTCCAGCAAAAGCTCCCCAGAACTTTTCCTATTAAGGAGAAGCACTTTCAGCCACAGCAAGTGCAAAAGGTTTTCTCAGGATGGCATTCTGGCATGAGAGCCACACTGTTCCCATCAAGCATAAGGGATTGTATAGGATAAGTGTAACTAAGTAAATATAGTTCAGCTGACCCTTCAGAACATACTGTATGATGGAAAAAGAGCAAAAATGTGCAGTATATTGCCTTTGTGCAACTCAGGATGCCTCTCTACAACTCACAGTTCAGTCTGTAGCAGTGCAACATAGAATGAAAATAAGATTTGCCATTCGTTCGCATAGTGGGGATGTTCCCCATCCATGAGTCGACAGAATTTTAACTTAAAATTCTATCATTTGACAGGAAGCACTAAAAAATTTACAAACACTTGTTTGGATAAAACCTTCATATTCACTTAAAAGTTATGGATGATCTTTCATTTATTTCTGCAAATAGTTGTTGCAGTACATTTCTGTGTACAATATTTTGAATAATAAAATCAGTACTTATTTGTACAAATATTGGTGCCTGACTGTCTGGTTCTCCTGATGACTCTTTTAGGACAGACTCAGGGAGCAGAAATGCTGTGTGATTTAGGTGACAAAGTCCCCTAATTAAGATTGAACTGACTCATTCCAACAGCTGCAACAGAGACCTGGTGAGCAGTCCAAAGCATGAAATAAGTTCTTGGAATATCCACTTAATAATTTCTAGTATGAATTAATATGACTTATCACCACTGAAACTGGAGAAGAATAACATTAGTTTGAAACTTGGTGTCTTAACGTACCTACCCTGCAGAAAAGGAAAAGCTGTTAATACTCCGGAAGTTGCCTTCATGAAATCAGTCATTTTTCTCCCACCATAGCACTTGCTAGTCAGATTTAGAGTGTAATGCATTTCACTACGGCAGACTACTACTTTGTAAGTCAGTTCTTCGTTCTTCTAATAGCGTTAGTATTTGATTTATAATATTTGTCTAGCATAAGTAAATCTGGCAGAAGGCAATTAAAATAAAGTTCTCTAAGTTTACAAGGGTTTCAAGCCTAGAGCAAGCTTAATTAAAGTCAATCACGGGAAAAAAGCACTTAGCCCTGCAGCCCTCCACATTTGTCAGACATCTGAATCATGGGAAAGGTTAATTAGAATCAAACGAGGAAAAAGTAAACACTAAAAGTGCTTTCTGGGGTTCATTAAATTTAGATAAGTCAAAATATGTAATATTCAGCTTTGTAACAATGACCCACACACATCTCTGTCTCCTTTCCTACAACCACAAATCTTCCAAACTTACTGAATTAGAATACTTGGAAAGCCTGACTCAGTTACACCAGGCCTCCACAGCTCCATTTTGACAGTGAAAAGGGAAGTAAATGAAATTTTTATGCCTCTTTACATTGACGGAAGAGAGTAAAGCAACTTCTGTATACATATTCATTTCAAAAACAGAATGTTGTTTATATTTTTTTTATTATTTCACAGTCCCCTTCTCTCTATCTCTGTCCTCTGCAGGTTGAAACTTTAGGAGTCCTATGATACTCTAAAGAAAACCTCCTAAGTGGGGGCAAAAGCAAGCCTTGAATCAACAAAAACCCCCCTCCAAAACCAATGCCTATTGATTTAGCCAAACAAATGAGAAATAAGTGAAGGAATCTCCTGAGTGAGGGACACGAGTGCTTCTGGTCTCCTGCCTGCACAAGCCTTTGGGAGCAGAAGAACCTCTCTCCAGTGATAGTTACGCTTGCAAGGTGACTACTTGGTTTGCTTCAACTTGTAGCCCTGGAGTGAGCCAGCATGTCAGCAGAGTCAGCACTCAAAAAACTCAGAGGGAAAGAGGGATTGCATCAAATCACCCGGGGACAAGCTTAAAGGAAGGCTGTTTGTAAGAAAGTGGTTTTCTAAGGAGTTTGATTCTGTGCAGAATAGAGCGGAAAGTGCGTGCCTGGCAATGAGGAGGAAAGAGAGGGCTGCCATAGGGTACATGCTGGCCAGATAACCAACGAAAATGAAACTCATGTTTTTATTTGAGAATCTCATTTACCCTGTTCTTGAGGGAGGAAGGAGTATGTGGAATTGAGAGCACAAGGGAAAAAAAAGTATTTTTGTTTTGGAAATGGAAAAGAGCTGTTAGAGAGGGAAATATACCCATTGTATGTTTTCAAGGAGACAAAAAAGGAGTGTCCAAATTTCTGGGCCTCTCTAAAGCATGTATCTTCTCAAGGTTTGTGAGTCCCTGTTGTCCATGGGAAATTTATATCTCACCACAGCATTTCTTAATATGTCAGCTCTTTGTCTCCCTTGCATGAATTAGGTTCTTATTGAAGCAAAAACATTTCAAAATGATCCTATCTACCAGTTAGCTTGGCTGACAGCTCTGGCTGCAGTGATGTGCAAAAAAAGTACATAGATCGTAATGGAACATAATGTGCTCTAAAGTGAATAGGTTTCATTTGTATTCATCACATCAACAAACTTTCTGTGAAACACTGACTAGTCTGTATTCTAGTTTCCTTTTTATTTCTTGATAACCCCTCATTTGGTTCTTCATCTGCAGTGCCCACAGTGATGATAAATCAGTCAGGACACCTTCATAAAAAACCAGAGACAAGTCTTTGTGTCACTTACACAGGTCCAACTATGATCCATTTTTACAGAATTTGGCAGACCCACAGATACAAATGTTGCAAACGTATCTACAAGAAAGCAGAAGAGGAGGGGGACTGCCCTTCATCTAGCAGGGCACCTCAGCCTCCTTTGTCAACCACAGGCAAAGGATTTGTTGTGCTTCTGTGCCACAGGGCTGCCATCAGTGCAGAGTGGTACAAGGTCCTGTAGGTTTTGCCTCACAGGTTATAAAGCCTGAAAAGTCCACTGCTATCTGATCTGGGGTGACCTCCTCCATAGTCCAGCTGGAAGTAGAGCACACTATCAAGAGACACATGCAACTTCGACGGCAATATTTCTGCTGATGAAGAACTTATCACAACTCCAACTAAATTGTTGCAATGCTTAAATACCATCATTCTTAGCAAATGTCTAGTCTGACTTTTCCTACTTTTACAGCTGTATGATCCTCATTCTACCCTTACATGGCAGACTGGAAGTAGCTGATAAAAAATTCATCAAAATTAAAATTCATTATCCAGCATGGGCAAATGCAACCTTCCACTAAATCATAGCTGGTTACTACCACCAGCTATGGTAACCATAACTTGAAAGGTATAGGCATATGAAGAGACATTAAAATGAAAAGCCACAAATGTGATCAGAGAACTTGAAAAACAGCCTTGTTGAGCTCACGGTGTTGTTGAAGTAGTTTGTTTTATTCTGTGCCTTAAAGAACAAGTTGAGATGCTTGATGAATCTGGTTGTGATACAGGCTGCAAATGTTGGATAAAAGACACTTTGCAACATTGCTGTTATTGGTATTGTGAGAATCAGTGTTCCACAATAGAATTCAGAAAAATTCAACTCTATAATAAAGTGAAAATGCTTATCAATAAACAGATTCAGGAGGTATAGGCTATATTTTAAAATGTGCACTTTTTACGAAACCTCACAGAGACACTTTTGGCTTCATGGCAGTCTGCATGCTTGTTCTTTCTAACTGTCAATAAATCCAAATTTCATCCTCTTCTTTATAAACTAAGAAGTCTCATCCCATTTCTATCTCTTCATTCCACTTCTTTTTTATGACCTGGCTTCAGGATCCCTTCTGTTATCTCAATACTCTCACAATGCTTAAGCTTTAACCTAATTATGTTAATCAGAGCTTAAGGGTTTCAATTAGCTACTTACAGGGGGTCAGGAAAAAATTTCCTGCTGTTTTTGTTTATTTGTTTTCTCATACTCCTCTGAAGCATCAGTGGTTGGCAAGATCTGGACCAAAAAATAGAGCATTTAGGTCACTACTATGAAGAAAATTTGTGTCATTGGTGTTTCTTCTCACATACTCAAGTCTTCAGGTCAAGGACAGCACTTTCTCTCCTTGTCATGGTGATGGAGCATGAGGTTCATTTATTATATTTCTTGGCCTTCTGGTGCACCAGAAGATATGGCTTATCTATTGGAATCATCTTGGTTTAAGTTATCTGATCATTTCCTTATCATTGCGGAGGCTTTGGTCATAAATTGACTCATCTGTTCACTATCTGTAGCACACACCTTTTGAAGACTGAACTATCTATCTGGCTTAGCTAGAAAAAGTCTTTGGGCTTGATTTAAGCAAGTTGGGCAACTTGAATATCTTCTGAATACATAGATCAAATAATATGAGTTAATTGTTCCTGCTGGCCCTAAAGTCAGTGTATACCTCCAACTTTCTTCCCTGTCTATGCAAATCGAACATCTCACACCATTCTCTATAAAGGATAGCTTTCAACCCTCTATTTATTCTTACAGCTTTTATCTAAATCTTCTGCACCTTTTTAACAACACTGTTGAATTGTTGACGCTGAATTGGGCACAGTATCCTTTTAGTGTTTTCACT
Source organism: Ciconia boyciana (assembly GCF_034638445.1). NCBI lineage: Eukaryota > Metazoa > Chordata > Aves > Ciconiiformes > Ciconiidae > Ciconia > Ciconia boyciana. Next base: position 53,776,416 of record NC_132935.1, on the reverse strand, counting down.
GCTATCAGTAGCTGTGAGTTAATGTCTTTGTCGGTAGTTTACAGTCTAGGTGCTACTGAGAAAAAAACCTCCATTAAACATTTTCTAACTGGCAGATGCCATAAGGGGAAAGGTTTATAAAACCTTCAGCAGGGAGAAAAGCACAGTTCATTATCCACTCAAAGTCAGTGCCCAAAGATACCCGGTGTGGAGAAATACTAAACTTGAAGGGGAAAAACAGGAAGAAACTCAGAGTAAAGACCTACCTGACAGGAACAGTCTTACCAATGAGAAACCAGGGAACACAGGTGTGTTTAACACAGAGGGAAAAACTTGCTGTTTACATATTAATAACAAAAGCAGTAAGTCTGATAAGCAACATGTGCGTAATGAAAGACCTCATAAAAAGGGACCAGAACCAAGTGGTTTTTGGGAAAAAGTGTCAATCCATGGAGTCAAAGTGGAATGACAAATCTGAAATACAGCGAATTGAAAGGTATGGATATAAAGGTGGTGCAGGGTGTGATAATGTGCTGGTAAGGCTTGCCATGGTTACATGGTGGTTCAGCGGTGGAAAAACTGAGCAAACAGTCCAAAGGAAAGGATTTTTTAATGTGTAATAATGACAGTTTTTAGACTGTAATCAAACAGAAATGAATATTATAGCAATTCTGAGGAGTCCTGAAGGTAAGCTGAATGAAGGGAAGGGGATGGTATAACATGATAATTCAATTGGTGAAAGCTAATTTCCTGTTTTCCCAAGGGTCTGCAAAATTTGATAAGTCAATTCCTTCTGGGCAGCCTAATTTCTGCAGCATCTCTGAAATTCTGCAACCAAATTACTTCCAGTGTTTCTGAAGAAATGTACTTCTGTGCTTTGGGACATTTTCATTCCTGTGAGTAACACTTCCAGAAAATGCTGGTATCAGAAAGAATAAAACACCCTTTATGGTGTTTTGGTTCTCCAGCAGTGAGTGTTTTCAGAGACCTAACTCCGGTGGCTAACTTCATGTTCTGCAAAAAGCCTTCTGAGCTGGACATACATTCCAAATATTTTGATCGTTTGTAATATTGCACAACAATAACATCTTTGCAGAATAATAAAATAGCAGTTGAAGCCAGCTGTACCTGCCAACATACAGAAGAGCATGACACTGTCCACAAGACACAGGGAGTCCAGGATCTCCTAAGTTAAACCCATACCTGCAACATTCACTTGTTTGTGTAGCTTTGAGAAGACAAACTACTCTCTCTGCCTTTCATCGGCGTCTACCTGAGGCAATTCACATCAGGGAACAATTACACATTCCGGTACTATCGCAGTGTATTGTGGTAAGTAAGAAAGTTTAAGATATGGCTTTTATTTCCTCCTCCCCTGTCCCTGCATCATCCTCACTGCTATCACACAGTAGGATTGCTAGCATGTCCGGAGAAGGGAGTACGGTACTTGTTGTGCTGCTACTACAGATAGGAAGGAGGAGGGACAGATGGGACAATTTGCACTGAGTTTGTATATCTGTGTAATGACAGGTACTGAAATCAGTAGGGAGCTTGTTTCACGGTTGTAAACATGGCTCTTTGAACCTCCTTTGGCAGTACTTGCTCCTGAGAGTGAAGCACGACCATGCCCTGCAGCAGTTCGGATCTTGATGTCATTCCACTGCTAAATAAACTCATCAGAACTACCTTTGCGTGTGACTGTTCTTCAGCCCAGCACCGTGTTTGCTGAGTGTCTCAGTGCATCTGTTTGCATATGGAATGCAAAATGTAGGTCCAGAACTATGGAGAAAAGGAATTTAAACGTGAAGGTCTTGCTGACTTAATGATTCCACTTACGCTAGGACAACCCCTACAGATAGTGAACAAGGTAATTAAACTTGTTAAGATCTTTTCAGACTAACTCCATTTAACAGATACAGTCTTTCTTCATGAAGTATGTCATCTGAATAGCCCCCCATAGCAATGGCAAAATACCTTCAAAAAGGACTTATTTTATTCTACAAACCTATTTGCAATTAAAACATTCAGCAAAACACAACATGCTGTCTGTCTTTTTCCTTTATTCCACAACAAAAGTAGTATTCTGGCAGACAAGAAGGTATCTTTTTCCACCTATTTTTCCTTCCCAGTGATTACTAAAGCTAAAGAAATAGGCTTTCCGTTTGAATTCAGGGCACTGTTAAATGTGATAAAGCATTTAAAAAGATTTAGCTATCAAACAACAATTCAATGATCTTCATGCCTGAATTCTTTATAACCACTGCAAAACGTGCCACCCTAGTAGCTTTCAAGTATTAAATATGAGAACACTACTGTTTGTATGTACATTGATATAAATGCACCGCTAATTACATAAACTGTTAGCTGAAAAATTAATAATGTCTTCTCTCTGAAGTCAATTACATATAAACAAAGGTAACAAGTAACTGTTTGTTATAGCAGAGTAGGGATTCTGGTGCAATATAAATCATAAAAGCAAAGGCTTAGAAGCTTCTTTCCAACCAGATATTGCAATATTAACTCAGACTACAATTAGGAAAGTACATCAGGATCAAAAAATTCAACAACCTGCTTTCTTGGATGTGCCACTTTATTTTAGAAACTTAGGCACATACTTCCTCAAGAAAAGAAAATACACATTCCTAATAGATAAATAATGGAAGAGATGGTAGTATAACACCAGTTCTTGAAAGGGAAACTACAGAGCATTTTGTGGAGGTCTGTGATGAGTAAGTTGGTTGTATGACTCTTCTTTCCTCTTGTTTTCACCTGTTAATTACATTAAATTATAACTGTATCAGTCATGACAGCCAACTTGGGCTGGTTTGCACCAGCTTAAATTTAAGTCGTTTTGTAGATTACATACTTTCATGAGCAATTGCTGCATTTGCTACAGGAATGTTATGCAACCTACCTTCACCCCCAAGATATTATTTTAAAAGGTTTTCTTTTAAAAGGTACTACAAACAGCAAATAATTTGTATGATACAAAACATACCATGGCCCATTATCACTGGAAGCAAAGGTCACGGCCACATTTTGAAAGGTTTCCCAGAACAAAAAGATTGAGCTACTATCTACTGAGTAAGCAGGGTTTCATGAGATTTCACCATTTATTTCAGTAGCCCCCTGGATGTCATTGGCACTGGAAAATTACACCTGAGACTGTACTTTCCTTTCAATATGTCTATGCAATGCTCTAAAGACTTATTTATTTAAGGTAACATATTTCAAATTAAACAAAATAAACTTCAATTTGACTTATTTATTTAAAGACAAATACTATCTTAACAGAGTTTCTGGTTCATGAAAATTCCAGTCTGCCTTCACATGTAAGCCATAAGAGTATCTATGCCTTTGCTGGTGGCTGGTTTCCCTTAGCATAGTGCCATCCCCAGACACCTTGCCCTCCTCTTTCACGCAGAAATGTTCTGCTGAGGCTGATGCCAGAAAGTACTTTGATATGCTAGTGTATATAGTAGGCATGCTGCACCGGTGAATCTGTGTTGGAGCACGGATGAAGAAAACAAAGTGACATCTCATGCATAAAACAGCAAAAGAAAAAAAAAAAACAAACTTACTATACAAATAATTTGTGCCAAAACCCTAAATTCAGCAGTAATAGGTTTTTAACAGACTGCACCTAACAGACCACTAGGTTGAAGAAGCACCAAGCTCTCCATTAACTGCTAGATGGACTCTTTCTTCATTTACCATAACATCTAGGCTGTGAAGCACGTAATAGAAAAGATTTGCGTGTCACCTCTCCAGGTATTTTACTCTGCAAGTTCTTCAAACATTGCAAAGAAAACATAGAGTTGCCTTACAAGGGTAGAGTGAAGAATAAAATCATGCTTGTGTAGACTGTCGGATTCTTGTTGAAACAAACCCCGCAGCCCTGGGCCTGGTCCCAGATACAAGTCTCAGAAAGAGCTTTGTTGGAAGGAATCCTCTAGAACAGCTGCTGTCCCTGACAGATGTGGCAGTGCCAACAGCAGCCAGAGAGGCAGTTTCCATAGTGATTGCAAACTTTACTTGTGTTCTTCCTTCTTCAGTGCCAGTAAGCAGTCACTGAATTACTCCCTATCAATGCAACGTGCATATAAGAATTTTACAAGCAGCAGTCTATCACTATAGGCACAGGAGCTAAACTGACACCTGTGACACACCTTGGCTGTTTCTAGTCTCCTCATGGAAGAAAAAAAATTATTTCCTTTTATCTCTTTCTCAATATACTGCTATTTTAAGAGACATACTATTACTGACTTTTTTTTTATTTCGGGGTTGTAACGACACCCAACACTTTCAAAAGTTGCAAAATAAGGTGACATTAATGTTAAGCATTAATGAACAGCAGCAACATAAAAAGGTGTTGAAAATCTAGATACGATTGTGCATTTAGATAGTAATACTGCAGTTAACCAAAACTGTTACTGCAATATCTTGCAAGCTACCGCAAGACATTGCAGTATTCATTGCTTGTGTGTGGTTAGTGAGTCTTAGTACAGTGCACATTTATTTTTCTGTAATGCTCAATAAATGCTGTCAGCTGTGGCTTGATCTTTAAGCTCTGCTATCTCCCTCCTCTTTATCCTTAATCTCCTTTTCATCCCTTCTTCTTTAATTTATACATACACAATTATGTGTGTTCTATTTCAAAGACACATACCAAATGAGTTAAGTCAGAGTCACGCACATAGGCAGGATTATCAGAGTTGAAAGAATGATCCACAGTGAATAATGTGCTCACCCTAATGCGTAGCATAGGTGTTATAGCACAAAACTATAAACCATGGCAAGTGATGTTAGGAGATGGCAAAATATAGACGTCATATAAATAATAATGGAGATTGTTCATCTGCATTTCACAAAAAATATTCATAATCTGAAACTGAAAATACCTGCGGAGTTGCCTAATTCTATTTGAATTGATAGGAAACATGGATGGTTTCCTAGTGCTTGAGCGTCTGAGGACAATTTGTAGATTTAATCATGAGCTTTGTTTTGAAGAAAAACACAGTATCTTGTATTTGGGTTCTGTTGCTCTGTGTTTGGTATGCAACTGTATCAAGACTCTTTAGGTTTTTGATCAGTTTGTGTTTCAAAGAAAGACTTAGTTGTTTAATTTTGGGAGGCTTTAAGCAGGAGATAGATTTTCTGATTCTGGCATTTGAGGCATGAAGTATGGAAAATCAAGAGCTTCAGATGTTCCCAGTGTACGTATGAGTGAGGTGATGTGCAGCCCTAATTACTGCAGTCAGCAGCAACTTGAGAGCTACTCCATTGGCGTTTGAAAGGAAAGTAGCTGCTTACAGTGCCAACATCTCCTCCAAACCCCACTCCCAATGGCAAACACAAAGGGGCCTCTCATGGTTACATCTAAATCACTTCTGAAAGATGGTCCTAGGAACAGTGTACTCTCAAATTTACCTGCTTCCTGGAGTTTACCAGCAATGTACAATCTATGTGCCAAAATATCCTAAGGACATCCCATGGAAAACCAGCTGGGAACCCCAGTGGAGCAATTCGATGGCTCTGGAGAGTTTCTGCATGTTGTACTTGAGAGTTCACTTCCCAGTTCCCTACCTGGGCAGACAGTGAATCTGATTTTGACAGCCACTAAAGTGCATTGAAGAAGAAGATACCCAACAGGATTGGAGGTCACCAAAGTTAGAAAGAAGCTGAGAAAAGTGTTCATAGCCTTGAACCATAGACGCCTCAATTTCCTTTAATCCTGCTTCCAATGTCTATTTCAGGTGTCGATATTTGTATTTGCAAACTGGAAAGTTTTGCTGTAAGCTGGGCAATCACCCACTGGAAGTAAAAGAACAAAAAAACCTGAGGGGATTTGCAGGTGATAGAATAACTTTGAGCCATGCTCTGTGGCTCTGAAAAAAAAAAATGATTGCAATCTTAGAGTCTGAGGCAAGGTATTTTCCAGAGCAATAGAGAAATATTAATATTTTGTGTAAGTTTTTGGAAAACCTCATTCATGACAGACCTTATTCACCTTCAAGAAACATTTCCTCCCGCTGGAACAGGTACATGGAGTGACTGTGAAGATAGAAAGGGGAATAAAAAGCCTGTCTTACACAAGAGAATAGAAGTGCTTAGCTTTTTTCACCTGACAAAATGAAGGCTGAGAGGAGATACTACTGCAGTCTATAAATATATCAGAAGGTAAACATTAAAGAGAGAGGAGAGGTCAGTGTTGACACAAAACGATATGACTGTAAATTGGCTATGAATTTTGGGCTGGAAATAGTAAGAGTCAGTACAAAGCAAAGTACAAAACAGAGAATGTGTCTTGGTTGATCTGGGCAATATTTTTTTTCCTTAAATGAAAAGATCATAACAAGCTCTGTGACAGCATTCAGTGCTATCAGGTGAGAGAGTCCTGTTGCTACACAAGCTTTTCCTTTGCAACCTGTGATGCTTTTTCCTTTAAAAGGCAGATTTTGGCCCTTTATGTCTGCATTTAGTGTCAAGCTGCTGAAGGAAATATGTTCACCTGAAATCAAGCTGCTGAATGAAATATGTTCACCTGAAATTAAGTTCAAGTTAGAAATCAGTTATCTTGCTCAGGACTCAATTTCATGAAGGATTCGTACATAGGAATTACCATCTAGCAATAGGTCTGGACTGGTAACCCTTCATGTAACAAAGCATCACCTAACCTGTAATCAAGTGGAGCAGGAGTATTTCAAAAATATTGAAATATTTCAGAAATATTTCACCAGTGTGGCAAAGAAGCCATTTACCTTTTTGTAGCATCCACATCTGCCTTATATAAAAATCACTCGGCATAGCTGGCAACTTCCTTTTGCACTAAAGACCAATATTGTTGTAAGCTTTAGCTCAGCTGATGGTTACTGTGTTGGCTGATGTTAATGGCAAAACTAAGGGTAAATTAATCAGTGGAGCTATTTTACCAATTCATCATGCACCAACTTACTCAATTTCATCAATGATTTACTGACTCACTTGGGGCCTTTCCTTTATACAACAGTGGTATAAAAGGCCAAATATAAAAGATTAATTTCTAAAGACATTTACAAATTTTCCAGTCCTGTACTGATAAAAAAAAGGAGTAAAAAAATCCCCAGACCAAACAATCAAAAAAACCCGCTCACATCCACAAACTAAGCCCTGCTTACTCCTCCCAAAGCTTGCAATTCAACTGGGAAAACTATGACACTGCCTTGAGATCTCATTTCTGCAGAACCAATAGTCGAAACACAACATGACCTTTTTAATATTTCAGCAAAAGAGACACAGGCAGATCGGGAGCAGGCCAGGTTGCTGAAGTGTGGCTGCAATCAGCCCTTTCCCTGTCCTGCACCACACAGGGCATGCATGCAACACACTCCGCAGCACGGTGTTGGGCTCCAGGCACGCAGCACTGTTCCATGCAGCTGGGGCTGTGGGTTTGCAGAGACATCGCGAGCTCACGTACCTTCACTCTCTCCTCCTACACTTCCAGTCCCAGATGGGCAGGACCATTTTGGCTTCTGGTGTCGCTCCGTGCCTGTGCCCTGGGAGGCACCTGGGAGCAGTGTGATGGAAAGCATCCACAGGATAGTAACCTCCTCATCTTAATGACTGGAAAAGTCCTTCATCCTCAGGCTGTCTGCTACTTTGCACATAGAACAGCTTTTAACAACATAAAACAGTTGTATCTTTTATTTTAAAACCGAGTTGAGATTCCGACATTACAGAGCTCCAGGAGTAAGCCCTAGAGTGTATTTTCAGCTTAAATGTTTCTCTGTCCAAAGCACATGCCGGCATTGCCAGATGTTACAGTGAGGTAGATATATTATTGCAAACTGTTGTAGTGTTATTTTGCAGCATGCTTGCACTCAGCAGTCTAGAAATGCGTGTATTTCAGGTACAGGGTAGGTGGCATACTGACACTGAGGAATTCCTATTAAATGTAAAACTGCCTGGCTTGTTCAGCTACCTCAGGCTTGCAAAAGCTGTTACAAAAAACAGTACAGACAACTGCCATACCCGGTACTTAATCAAGCATGCTGACAGTTCCTCAGTCTCGGTGAAAGAAGATTTTGCAAAAATTTTTGCAAATCAGCATATAGGGGCATTGAGAAGAAAATGCAGTTTTCTCTGCTTTCTTGGACTTCCCTGCTGTTCTGGAGAAGCTTTGAATTGTAAATTGAATATGAATGGATCCAGGTTCCTCAAATTTGTCATATTATACCTAGAAAGAGTTCAGTATGTAATTTTTTCCAGTTCAAATGAAGAAGCAGGATATCACAGTACTATTGTTAGGTATAATTTCACATGTAAAAAGAGGAAATGTTGTACATCAATATTTAGTCACTAAAAATATACAGCATATAAATACAGTGACACATTACGAAGTCAGAAGCTTGAGAAAGCAAATGAATTAATGGAAGTAAATAAATGAATAATAAAAGCAAGATTAGAGTAATTTATCATTATTTGTTAAGACTTGGTTCAGAAGCCAGGAAGACCAGTAACATCCTCTTGGTTAGAGAAATAAAGCTTGAATTTTCAACATTGTAAAATAGATAATAGGACTTCCTAAGCATAGATTTGCCTCTAAAAGCACTACTGAAGGAATACAGTTCATCCTAGTATCACCCAGGGATAAGTTTTTGATGAAAGAAAACCAATACGGTAAGAGTCCTTCGACAATATCCTCAGTCATCATAGAGGAATATGGACTAGCACGCACTAACCAGAGCCATATTGTTATTAGATGTGAGTTTTCAAACAGAACAGTCAATTGCTCTGACAACTCCTGCTCTTTTTTCTCCCCTTTTTTTGTGATTAAAAATCCCACCCTCAAACAAGAGATAATTTTCAGCCTTATTTGTGCCTTTGCCCCAAGCCTTGTCTGCTCCTTAGGATCACCATACAGAGCTCTTATTTCATCCCCTAATGCAGGCTTAACAGCCTCTTCGTCAGGGTTGCCAAACTCTCAATAAGGTTTATTTCCCCTCAGCTCCTTCAAGCCTGATATTGCTGGAAGAGGTCACTTTACATCACAAGTGAGGAAAACAAATCTGGCAGTATAGTACTAGCACGCTAAGGCTCAATGTGCAACTGTGCCACTGTTCACTTTCACACAAGAGTAATAAAGCAGGACATTATATAGTAGCAAACATCTGCATCCCACTTCAGTTACAGAGATGGGAAGCAGCTACAGAGGTGGGATGTCTTATGCTGGGGACAGAGGGAAAGTGTCCTGCTTTCCGCTGCTTGATGGGTGGCCTCCTCGAGCAGAGCATGGGCTTAGGAACACCACTTGATACAAGTCCCATCCTGCAATGAGTGGGCCTTGACTGTAACAACAGCCTGTTGCCATCCCAAAAAATAGCTTTAAAGAGGCAGCTTCACCTAGTCACTGCTTAGGATGTAGTAGATGAATGGAGCTCTGAGAGGGCAAAAAAGTAAACAGCTTCTTGAAGGAAAAACAGAATATGGATACTCTCCAAAAGAAATAGATCATATTGATGAGTTCCAAGATTTGCTGGAACAAAATCGAAAATTTGGCAAGTTCTTCTTTACTACTATACATGCCTGTAAAATCATTACAAAAATTCCTATGTGGAAGTTTGAGTAAAATGAAATTGGTGTTCTCCATTGCTGCCGGATTTTCCACTTTGTTGCCTTATTTCCCTTATTTCCTTCCATATGCAGCCTCAGACTCTCAAAAGTTATTTTAAATATTTATTACCATGATTATTGTTGTTTATTTAAACTTTCATATAGACAAACAAAAACAGTCATCATGAATTTCTGTCATGTAAATGGCAAAACTGCAAATTTTCCCAGTGCTGAATATCATACCAGTAGCATCTACCATGACTACCATGCTGGCCTTTTCTGGAAAGATAAGTTATCATGCAGAAAGGCAGAATGTCTTGTAGAATGAATAAAGACAGGATATGCTTACAATATTTTAATACTCAACCTCTTTTCTTTGAAAATCCCTAGGGAAATGAAGATGTAAATAGTAGCAAGAAATTCTATTATCTGTTCTTGGAATGAGACCCTTAACTAGGATATTTGCCATCATCCTGAAGAACAATGGTTAAACAAAAGTGTTTGTAAAGTCAACAGCTAAAAAATGTCAGGCATTTACTATATAATTTTGAAAAGTTGTGAGGTATTTGTGAAATGTTCTTTAAAATTTATATGTGTCTGCTCTGTTGCTCAGCAGACTGCAGAGTAAGAAAAGGACATAAATAGTTTAAAGGAAGACTTCTGGTCCTCTAAAAGGTGAGATAGAAGTCTTTTATTTATCCCTTAGAAAAAAGCTTTGTAACTATGACAAGCACTAGACGGGACAGCACAATTCAAGCAGTGAAGAATCTGACTGGACAGAAAAATTTAATCTAGGCTTTTTACAGCACTGGAGCCCTCATTCTCCACTGACTGGAAAGATATTCAGGCTTGTAAACCAAATTGCAGGTTTTTACATGGCTCATGCATAGGAGTGTATTCACCTTCACCAAAGCAGTGGAGAACCAGGTCCTTTGTGGATAACCCTGGAGTTTCCTCCAACTTTTTCAAATAATAAAACTTTTGCAATAAGCTAGAAAAGGTGATTTAGTTCATTATGCTGTTGCTTCATGGTCTTTCTCACCCTCTCTGTACTCTCTCTGCCAGTTGCTTTTACCTGGCAGGCCACAGTCTTCCCAAGGAAGAGCGCTGAAAAATGCATGTATTCTTCTTGTCCCTAAGAAGTGTGCATCAGCCTTAACATATCAGGATCACCTTCAGTGATAGGTGTAATGACCCCTTTACTCCTCATCTTCCCTTCAAAGTCTGGCAAAATTTAGGATACCTATAACTGTGTTTATGCCACACACACTTTGCACTGGAAATAGACTGAAAGCACTTAGTTATTTCACATAAATCTCTACATCTTACCATCACATCTCATATTAAAATTTATGAGTGGAGCGAAGCAGAATGAACAGACTCCTCGCAGAAATGTATTAATTTATGTGAGGGAAAGAAATGGCATCAGATTACCATTAATTTATTACATTTATGTATTGACAGTGCCTAAAACATGAGCAAACTGAGTTCCATTATAAAAAAACACTGCATAAACTCACAATATCTGAAAGCCACAATCAGTTTTTAGTACCCAGATGTCTCACTGGTAAAATAAGGGGAAAACAGAGCAGGAAAAAAACCCTAAAACTGGAAGTAAATGAATCCAAAGATAACATAAGAAGCTTAGTATTGTATATATTCAACCTGATCTCAGTACAAGGGTGTTTGGGATACTGATAAACTAGTCACATTATACAATTACAGTCTTTTATTTCCCAGAGGAGTAAAGCTGTATGATGCTCTGTTGTGTGTACCTTACTCTATATGGAGATAATTTCTACAGGAGATCATTAGTTCTGCATAAACTTTATTATAGTTGCACCTGAAGCTCTTTAAAATCCTTCATGCTTGAAAGATTAATTGAGTTGGAGGGGCCTGGAAATTTAAACCTTTTATATGCCTCCCTAAGGCCTCTAACTCTTCTTAAATCAAGACTTTCTTTCCATTATTTTCAAGCCACTCAAACTTCATTTTCCCACTTATCACTTCAATCTAAAGAAATATCATGTATTTGTCTTTTGTTCTTCTCCATTCAGAGATCGGTAGAGAGCCCTTGGGACTTACAGGATCATTATGTTTCCTTTTGCTTGGAGAGAGATTTCATGAAAACCTTTAATTTCTGCCTTGTAAGGTAGGAAGCAATGTTCTTCACCACCAAGATTTAATTTGCAGTATTGTGGTCATCCTTAACAGCACAAGCTTTATCACTACAACTTATGACTAGAGGTACTTTCAGCCTGTTGTTTAAAGGTCTCCAGCCGTCTTTTTTTCACAGAACGAGCTCCACCTCAGAAAAGAGACCTGCTAAAACCAACATCTTGTTTCCCTGCTTTTAAGACCCACTTGTCTCTCTATTTTCTTCACCAAAGTGTGTGTGTGTAGGACACTGATTGCTGCTAAATCCATTTCAAATTATTTCATTTTTGTCACAAATCTTTAAACAAACTGTGCAGCAGAACAGTTATATTGTACAGAGAGTAACTGGGACAGATTCACTAGCAATTTCTAAGCATTAAGGTAAATTTATGGCTGGACTGGCACAAAACAGCTGGAGCATACCTATAAATTTAGGTGATTTTCATTTTCACAATGTCATAGGAAAGAGCTAGTTTAATGAGTGAGATATTGCACTCAGGAGTTAATCCTCTGAAGTCTGGTATAAACAGTGAAGCCTTCCCCCTCACCACACCACACCTATCTTTTTTAAGTGCTTGTCTTCATTATTTTTCTTGTTGAATTTGATATATATTTTTAAAAATTCTTCTCATCTACATTTTCAAGCACACAGTCTTCCTTTGTCTCAATTATTTCAAACTCTTAATGTATGCGGAATGAAACACAAGACTTCTAGCGTTAGGCCTCTGCCACCAGAAAATGTCAGGCTGTATGAGACAGGTTGGTATTGTTAATAGCTGGAATTATCGGTGCAATAAAGACTCTGGACCAATTCACACCAACATAAATTACTGGTTGCACTTATTAAAATGTTCATTTGTTGTTTAATGATGGCTTTAAATGATAATTTATCTAGTTTAATATCTTATTAAAAATTTAAGAGATACATGCATGGCCATTAATTTATGCATTACCAGAGATAAAATGTAAGGAGATAAATTCAGGTAAATGTATGTGGGTATAGACCTTAATCATACTAATGTCTCTCCATCCAGGCTCAGGGCTCTGCCTGACAAAAGCTGAAAGTACAAAATAGGAATGAATCCAAAGATCTCAGGGTAATATTCTTTCTTAAATGTCTTCATCAAAATACTTCTGATGCCTTTAAACTGAGCAAAATCAAATCAGTCTTCTGGAGGGCTTGAAAGTTATTTTCTCAGAGACAGAAATAGAGATGTAACACTACTCCAAAGAGGAGGAATTCCCTCCGGGAGGTATCTGGCAAATAGACCTCTCTGATGTGACGAGTACCCATCTGTTAGGCTGGTAGTGGTGAAGAGGTAGTTGGGAAACTGTGGTGAATCCATTGGCAAGTTACCTGGGAATGTCCAAAATCCTGTAATTAATGGCGCTGAATGCATTTTTGCAAAAGCTGGGAGAAAGGAAGAGGACTGCAAAATGGCAAAATTTGCCATTGACTTGACATTCCTTAAATGAGGATTAGGACAAGAATAAAGACAGAAGAACTGAACGTTTCAGCACAGATGGATGGGGAAATGAAATTTAGGTTCAATAATGGAAATGAATATTTGTGAGCGTAACTAATGTCATCTGCTCCAGCACCTGCCTGGGAACTCAAGAATATGGCTAAATGAAAGAGTTTGGAGTCAGTGTGAAACAGGTGGTGGTAACTCTATGATGACTAAGGCTGTCATAATCTAGAACAATTTGTTTTTGCATCCCCAGAATAAATAATCTCAGCGCAGCAGTCCTCCTGCCCCTGCTGCCTAACCTAAAAAAGACCAAATTGTGAAAGACAGCATAGCATTGACCAGTTTGAGAGGAACTTTGCTACTGATTTTCCTATGACATCCTTAATTTTCTGCTCAGATTTACACACAGTTGCACCAAGGCTCCAGCTGCCTATCACAGCCTTGCAGGCATAAAGGTGGCTGCCTGGTCCCCGCTGCTGTGCGCCCTGCCATCACGCTGGGTGGCGGCTGGGCAAGCCACCACAGGCAGCTCACCAAGCAGAAACGGTAACACGAAGGGATGTGTTCTCCTCTAATACATGGGAATCACACATTTTGCTCATGACAATGCCACAGAAACTGCCCCTACCAAAAGCTAACAAACCATAAGTGTAAATGATCTATTTTATGTCCATCCCGCCATATCATCCTCCTCCTCTTTGTTGCTTGGGTCTGTTTCTTATATATACATATATATATTGCTTATAGAAACACTTTTTGCAGAAAGTTCCTGATATAAAAGGGAATTGATGCAGATAGCAACAACATAGCCTTATTACATTTTATAACCTGGGAAGGTTCATACAGCAGCAGTAAATGTTTTCCCTGTCTGTGATTTGGGCAGCTACATTTTATGTAGGTTTTCAGTTAATCTTGATCTGGCAACACTCAAGGGATATGCCTTTTAAAAGACAAGCATGGCATTAAACCGTATTATGCAATTCATGAAACAGCATGAACTGCATAATAAACTGTATTATGCAACTCATGAAACAGCAAAACCCAGTTCAACATCCTCAACAATAAGAGAGAGCATCTGCACTAACATAGAAATTTATTGATGTTTAATATATAATTAACTGTTAAGTAAAAAACATTAAAATAATTTGACAAAGTACAAAATTATACCCACCAAACCCAGTTTCTTTTATTCATTCTATATTATCCTTTTGTCTTCTTAAGTCACTAGTATCACAAGAAGTTGGGCTGCATGGTTCATGCATCTATCGTGACTTCAGCTCCATGAAACTTTCAATCGATTTGAACACTTAATCTGCTGCTTTGTTTACTTCTGTTATAGGATTGCTTTTACCTAATTATCCTGGACAATGGCAAAAAAATAAGGAAGCAAAGAAAATAGAGTTTGAGAGATTTCAAAGACTAGTTTCCCTCATTCAATATATTTTTGAAGTCTTGGTAATTAGAGGAACAAAAAGAACTGTGTTCATTTTTAGGAGGCCCTTTTTTTGATAGAAACAAATTCTCCCCTTGGAGCGTCATTGCCTATATTAAAAAGGAGGAATAAAGTAGATAGATATTTTGTAAACCACAAGCAAATGTAAGTTAGACTGTCTGAACTCTCTGAACTTCTGCCTATTTCCAGAAGGGAAGGGTCTTTATATATCTTTGTACCTGTTTATCTTTGTATATCTGTGGGTTTGTGATGCTGGATCTCTCAAAGGTAGGGAACTTAACAGAATCCATGGTTTTTTTCCTCTTGTCATCATCTGTGGAATCAGCTCTGTTACAAGAAGTAATCCAGTAACAGCAGTAGTCCATGATAGTTTGATTAATACTAGGTTCTTGATATTTACACAATATTTCTGATTCGCTATACTTTACTCATCAGTCTGTGTTACTTTAGCGACCATTAGAAATCTTCCCTATGCTGTTTAGTGTCTACTTTTGCATTTGTACTTTTGTCTTAGTGAAAAGATATACTGAGAGGGGAAAAAAAAAAGACCTCTGTCATTTGTCTAGACCGCTCAACGATGTACTCTAAGATGAATGATTTGAGTGAAATGAAGCTGTTTCACCAAATGAGTTTTTATCCATCTTTCAGCTAATTCCAAAAGCTAAATATGAACCCCAGTGCACAGGGACTCTGTGATTTGTGACTCTGAGTCCATAAGCCAACAAACGGATTAAAATGAAATATAAACATTGAGAATCACAGGAGTCACTTTAGCCATTAGAAACAGAACATTTTTGTTACTATCCACAGCTGAAAAAGCTTGACTTCTGATCCTGCTACTGCTAATATCTCTCGTACCTTCAGAGGAACATACTCATGAGCAGAGTGAGACCCTTGGAGAAATGTGAGGTGTTGCCTCAAAATGCAATGTTCTTTAATTCTTTTGCTCCTCTGTTTCTTTCTTTTTTTTTTTTTTATCAAGACATTCCCAACTCAGCTGCCTCTGATGACTACTACTGTGATGGTATTACATAGAACACAGAGGTACCTAACCATTTAGACCTTTGCTGATGAAAGCCAAGATATTAAACTCCACCCCAAAAAAAACCCAAACCCCCAAAACAAAAAAGCTCACAAAAAGCAGGCACAGCCAATTTCCAATATGCTTGTGTTAGATATCCTAGTAAGATTCTTTGCTCTGTAAGAGGATTGTCCCTTCTTGCAGTAATTAGGTCCCAAGTCAATTTGCCCTGTTCTCTTTTGCAGAACGTATTGCATTATTACCACTTGGAAGACAGCAAAGCCCTGCGCTGTGGACACATTTCTCTAACAAATGAAAATGCTTGTATTTTTCTGGATGGAGCTGCTGAAGAGAGCTTGCATTGACCGCACCACAAAGAGCATTATAGCTTAGTAATTGATAGGATATAATACCACACCCTCATTAGAAGGATCTCTGATTCTAGACCTCTATTTTTACCTACAGAAGCAACGTCTTTCCATCAGAACAAGGAAATGTTAAGTAACACAGAAACAACATGAGAAACTTATTCAAGGAGTCTCCAGATACTCTTTAGATGGGGATTGCTCTTTGCAACCAACTTCAGTAAGCCAGTGTGATTGTTTAGATCTTAAAGGGGCAGAGGTCTTGTACCTGTGGCTGTGGTGCATGCTTCAGAGGAAGGAGAGAGATTAGACATGCACTTCTGCCTACCATTCCTATTGACTAGCTCAAGGCAGCCCCTAACCAATATGTACATTGCACTTCAGGTGCACCTAAGTCTTGATGAGAGGAGGAGGATGAGGACCTCTCAGAGGTGCTCTGTCACCCTGCTTTCCCAGGCTGGAGGTGCCTAAGTACGTGCTCTGCTGATGAACAGACAGGGGAGCAACTGACTTGATTAAAATTAGGCACCTTTTTTGTCTTTTACTCAAAAAGGATTTGGAGGCTAAGGAACAATTTACAGTTCTAGTGTAGATTCACAGCTTTAGAGAGCTAACTGTAGTGATTAATGTCCGAAGACTCCCTTTGAGTGAAACGAGTGGAAGAGATGTCACCCTGGGGCAGCCTGGATCCTCCAACCATCGTGATCACAGCAAAGCCATAGAAAGGCTAGTCTCCTTAGAGAGGTGGATCTCCCAAGACACATGGAGACATAATTAGAATCATAGAATCATTTAGGTTGGAAAAGACCTTTAAGATCATCAAGTCCAACCGACAGTGGTGGACTGCCAAGTCCACCACTAAACCATGTCCCTAAGCACCACATCTACACATCTTTTAAATACCTCCAGGGATGGTGACTCAACCACTTCCCTCCGCAGTTTGTTCCAATTCTTGACAACCCTTTCAATAAAGAAATTTTTCCTAATACCCAATCAAAACCTCCCCTGGAGCAAATTGAGGCCATCTCCTCTTGTCCTATCCCTTGTTACTTGGGAGAAGAGACCAACACCCACCTCGCTACAACCTCCTTTCAAGTAGCTGTAGAGAGCAATAAGGTCTCCCTTCACTCTCCTTTTCTCCAGGCTAAACAACCCCAGTTCCCTCAGCCCCTCCTCATCACACTTGTTCTTCAGACCCTTCACCAGCTTCATTGCCCTTCTTTGGACATGCTCCAGCACCTCAATGTCTCTCTTGTAGTGAGGGGCCCAAGACTGAACACAGTATTCGAGGTGCGGCCTCACCAGTGCCGAGTACAGGGGAACAATCACTTCCCTAGTCCTGCTGGCCACACTATTTCTGATACAAGTCAGGATGCTATTGGCCTTCTTGGCCACCTGGGCACACTGCTGGCTCATATTCAGCTGGCTGTCGACCAACACCCCCAGGTTCTTTTCCACCAGGCAGCTTTACAGACACTCTTCCCCGGGCCTGTAGCATTGCATGGGGTGGCTGTGACCCAAGTTCAGCACCTGTCTCTTGGCCTTGTTGAATCTCATACACTTGGCCTTGGCCCATTGATCCAGCCTGTCCAGATCCCTCTGTAGAGCCTTCCTACCCTCAAGCAAATCAACACTCCCACCCAACTTGGCGTTGTCTGCAAACTTACTGAGGGTGCACTCAAGCCACTTGTCCAGAATGTTGATAAAGGTATTAAACAGAACTGGCCCCAACACAGAGCCCTGGGGAACACCACTGGTGACCGGCCACCAACTGGATTTAACTCCATTCACCACCACTCTTTGGGCCCAGCCATGCAGACAATGTTTTATCCAGTGAACAGTACGCCCGTCCAAGCCATGAGCAGCCAGTTTCTCCAGGCGGATGCTGTGGGAAACGGTGTCAAAGGCTTTACTAAAGTCTAGATAGACAACATCCACAGCCTTCCCCTCATCCATTAGGCGGGTCACCTTGTCATAGAAGGAGATCAGGTTAGTCAAGCAGGACCTGCCTTTCATAAGCCCATGCTGACTGGGCCTGATCACCTGGCTGTTCTGTACCTGCCATGTGAATGGCTCTTAAGATGATCTGCTCCATAACCATTCCTGGCACCGAGGTCAGACTGACAGGTTTGTAGCTCCCCAGATCCTCCTTGCAGCCCTTCTGGTAGATGGGCGTCACATTTGCTAACCTCCGGTCAACTGGGACCTCCCTGGTTATCCAGGACTGCTGATAAAGGATGGAAAGTGGCTTAGTGAGCACTTCCGCCAGCTCCCTCAGTACCCTTGGGTGGATCCCATCTGGCCCCATAGACTTGTGTCTGTCTCAGTGGTGTAGGAGGTTGCTAACAATTTCCCCTTGGATTATGGGGGCTTCATTCTGCTCCCTGTCCCTGTCTTCCAGCTCAGGGGCCTGGGTACCTGGAGAACAACTGGTCTTACTAGTAAAGACTGAGGCAAAGAAGGCATTAAGTACCTCAGCCTTTTCCTCATCCTTTGTCACTATGTTTCCCTGTGCATCCAATAAAGGATGGAGATTCTCCTTAGCCCTCCTCTTGTTGTTAATGTATTTATAGAAACATTTTTATTGTCTTTTACTGCAGTTCTTTAACTGGGTGATGAAAAAAATAATCAGCAAACATATAAAGCTCCAACATGAAAGGTGAATATCCCATGGAAATTTTTTGTCTGTCTTAAAGTTGGTGTAAGAAAAGTGATAGGCTAATATTCTCTTGCAAGCAGCTTTTCCCGCTAGGTCATGTTGCTCAGTAAATCCCATTAGGTTATTTTTTACTAATGTGGGAGATTCTTAATATGCTGGAACTGAAACAGGACATGGTTTTGCAATCAGTTCTGAGAACCATATATTTTAGTTCAGCTGTAACACATTTATGGAGTGGTTGGGTAACGTTTCATCATTTTGGCCCATAAGGCAAGTCAGCTTCCATTTTCTACTGATACACATTTCTACCTCTTACATCTTGTCGTCCCCTAAGTAGCTATTTATTGGCACAAAAGGGTGCAATGTTAGATTGGTTAGGGAACTATTTAATTTCCTTCCTAAGCAATTCTAAGTACACAGGAAGAACAGATAATCTTTAGAGAGCAAACTGCCTTTCAGTAAGGTGAATTAGATGTGTTATGGCACAGATTCACCAAGCAGAGTGGTATAAATGCCACTGAGTTCTCTGTTACCACCAGCGTGAACAAACAAAACCAAGCAAAATCCGCAGGTAAAAAGCTCATTAGAAACTTTACATGACATATGCTGCTATGCCTTCTACGTGAAGAAGTTTGCAAATAAAATAAAACCAGCCTAAAACCTGCATGGAAAGCTGTTTAATCTTCTCTCCGTATCTATTTAGACTTTTGAAAAGAAGGAGCTCTGCGTTACTTGCTGCTTAGAAGATTCCATGGTTTTGTTTCTCCCTTTCTTCCAGTCTTTTGAGACTGCTTCACAAGACCTTTTGCATGATAAGACCCTGAGGAAAAATATTCTCCAAGAAGTCTGTACCTGGGCAAGTTCCTGGTGCTAATTAGACCTGGGTGCCTTACTGCTGCTGCAGAGGAGCACACACGTACCACATTTGCAGCCTTTGGTATGTTGGTTCTTCCTGTGTGCTGCAGAAGTCAAACTGCAGTGCTCCCAGAATTAATCATGTCTAAAATTTACCAGTCCATGACAGAAATTATTGCAACAAATGTGTGTTAATATGCAAATGAGGCATCTCTTGCTTCAAGCATCATCCTGTAATTACTCAGCTGTTTCTCAAGCGTGATTTATTGAATCAGCAATTTATGAAGATGGAGTGGCATAACCTAATTTGCTTGTGTAGCTTCATTAATGGTTAAGGGGTAGAAATATGCTTCCTGTCACTTTCACGATAGTATTTGTTAGCACTAGAAGTTGATATGGGTCATTTAATTCGTCTATGCAAATTCACTTACTTACAGCATGTTTTGGAATCAGCAGCTCCTCAACAAGCTTGTCTCTCAAATGTTTCCTGCAGTATTCCTGCTCATGGCTTGAGCATTTAGCTTAAAGACAAGCTCTGAGAAAACAGCAACAGCTGGTGCTAAACAAAAAGTAAATGGTTAGATTGAGTAATACCAATATTTGGTAATTAGTGAGGAACTGACTGCATTCCTTGCTATTGAGCTATTGCTGTACACAAAGCTCAGTGAAAACTATATGTATTCTAGAGGCTGAAATGACATATGTAAAAATCAAAATAACTGTGCACTGTAATTTTTTTCATTACCAATAATATGCTGGGGATCCGAGCGTTGAAGTCAATCACAGATAACGTTAAACAATCACAAAAACATCCATAATATACACAGCTTTAATTCTATTCTTTCAGTTTCTCTGCACTGCTGAAAATCTCAGCTATAGGAATGGTGGGGGAATGCAGATTAAACTGAAAAGTCATGTCCTACAAACATATATGTATTTTTTAAATCACAGAGGTTCTTTTAATTTCATGAGATTGTTATCTCCTTGAATCCCTTCATCATTTCAGTCTTCTAGTCTCTGCTCCAGATGTCAGCAAAAATTGTTTTGTCCACAGTTTCTCCATTTACCCCTCACTTCAAATTCTTTGCTTTATAAGTTAATTTTGGCAACATTATCTTGATTTTTTGTGATGCAAGTTTGGCAAATCTGTAAATGAAACTTCAGGCAAGGTGAAGGATGGCCTCAGAGTATTCTCTCATGGCATTGGTGACACTTTTACACAGGAAACACAGATGTTCTAAAGGAAATCTATGGGTACGCCATCAGATTTTCTTACTTAAAATTTTGGGAGCAAAAGTCGTCATGCTTGTCTGGAAACCACCTACCACAACATATAGGGCACAGCCAGCAGAAGCAGAACACTTAAACTTTAAGGAATTTGCCGTTGTAAAACCTGCACTCACAGGATTAAGTTCTGAACAACAAATTTCTTCATAATTTCCCCCATCATTTACTTCTTCATTCCAAGAACTGGGCATTTGATTTACATGAGATAACTTACATTTTAAAAGGTTATTCAGCAGAAGAAAAGATGATGGAATCTGGCCTTAATTTAACCAGAATATTCATTTAAAACATATGTAATTTTAAGAAGGTATAAAGAAAACTGACCATGGTAATTAAACCCTGTTATTGCTAAAGAAAACATGACGTTTTAAAAAGATACTTGAAACCCAGACAACTAGGTAGCATCCAGCATTTCAGACCTCAGGTCAGGGGAATGATTATTCCTTCCTTTCTGGTAAAATGTTTTAAAACCTCTGACTTTGTGCAGGCAGCAGAAACACTCATTATTACACACAACAAAGAGCTCTCTTTTCAAAATGTGTTGTTAAATCACCAGCTGAGTTTGGTACCAAGTTTTAGTGTGTGGAAATAATGACAGCCAACTGCTTAGCCATGGGCAGTGGGTGCTATCCTCTTACGAAAGGTCAGGGGAAGATTACAGGATGCTAGTTAATAACACACATCTGAAGCAATGACCCTTACGGGACCATCAAAACTGCAATGGTCTGTTGACAATTGTGTTTTGTTTTCTAAACCAGGCACTGACACTCAGGTTTGTATCATGACACAAGAACAGTACGAGATGGCATCAGAAATACAGGTCCTTTATTTTACCTCTTGGTGTAAGTACTGTCCAAGGAGAAAATGGACTTTACTGATGTCTCAAACAGTAATTTTTCTGGTTTTCATACAGGGTGACAGTGAACAATGAGGGACAAGGAATTTCCTCAGAAATGTTTTTCCCTTAGAAAGACTTTTTCCTTGATCAGACTGAATGTGGTCATCTAGCAACCACAACTATAAGTGTCTTTTCATTACATGATGCTTTGTAGTAATAACACAGCATTTTTATTGTCAGCACTGAGGAAGGTGGGAAGTGGAAGAGAAATTGAGATGTGCTGGAGGAGCTGGGCAACTGGCTAATGAGCCACACAGTCTCAGGGATATGTGAAGAGTGATTTGGGGCTGAAACTGAGATAGGAAATCCCTCAAATGATCTTAAAAACTTGTTCTCCCCTCCATTTTTCCTCCTCCCCTTCAGTCCTCTGAGTATTTTCTTCTGTCCTTTCCCAATGACTAGGATAGTGGTGGATCAGAGCTTTAACATGAAGGGAAGCAGATTTCTAGCAGGCTCCTCGGTCCCACACAGCTCACCACCTTCTTACTCGTTTCACGTGTGATGCTTGACTAACTTACAGTGCCAGTGGGAGCAAAAGGGATGGCCTGCCTGAGCTTGGTTCAAATGAGAAATGATGCCATTTGAACATTCACCAGACCACTTCCTAAAAGAAGTACAGAGGTGCCAGCCGAGCCTTTGCAATCCCCTTCACAAGGGGTCAGTGGGCAGGAGAGGGTTGGCAACCAAGGAGGTTGCACTTCGCTCAGTTTTTTCTTATTCAGCTCCAGTTCCCTACAGGATCTGATCCTGTTGAGCACCGATGCAAACTCCTGAGGGACTCACTTTTGGGTGGAAACAGCCAGAGAGCAAAATGGTGCTGGGATCTCCTCCAACTCCAGCATCCACTGCCCAGTTAAGCTCCTTTTCCCATCCACCTGTAAAGTGGGATCCACCAGCACCCACGTGTGCAAACACCTAGGCTCTGCTCCAGCACAGCCAGAGAGGGGGAAACACCACCAATTGCAAGGAGACGGCTCGAGATACTGCTTCAGCCCTCCTCCCGTACTGCTGCTTGGCTCAGCCCTGGGAGCTGTAGGACAACAGGATGACAGGCGTGGGGCTAAAATTGTTGTGTGTTACTATGTGCAGTGTTGGCATCTAATAATTTTGGCATCCTGCAGTACAGTGGACAATTCAAATTGTGATATTCCTACAATTCCTACAATACTGTTGCCTATTATTATTCTGTTCCTAGCTCTGGCACTGGCTTGCCTTGGGAAAATTACATGATCTTTATGCTTCATTTTCCTCCATCAGGAAGCTAACATAATTCTAGAATTACATTACATTACAGTGCTATGGGGACATAATATGTCAAATCTTGAAGCAGAACACCTGCTTCCAAGCAGAATAGTGTTGCGTATAGTAAGCCTTATCTCTTAGTGTTTACTGCCTCAGACATCATGCCCCTCACACACAGGTCCTCTGCTACAGGACACACAAAGCCAGCTTGGGTGTCTCTGTACCTACGGTATCAACCCTCCAACCCTTTTGATTCACAAGTAGATCAAGTTGAATGTTCACTGCTGCAGAGGAGATAGATAGGCCCTAAGATTCACAAGACTTGCTCTATGCTCGTGAATGTGAGAAGGCAACCAGATCTGGAATTATCTCCTCCAAGGTCAGTTTACTTACATAAAACCACAAAAAAACTCAGCAGAGTTATGTTACTATCAAAAAAGGCCTTTATTGACGATAAACTGGCAACGGCTAATCTAAGACCATAGGATATGAAGTCTCACTGGATGTCCTTTGCTGAGGTAGTAATACCCAAGTCAACAGAGTTTCTTCTTGCATTCTGGTCTCACCTCCCTCTCTTTTAAACCTTCACCTCAGCTTTTTCACAAGTGGAACAGCTGTTAGGCCAAATGTGGTATAGCAGGGCTACATGTACCCAAATAGCAAGATAGTAGGTTCTTCATCCCACCATCACATTTGGGTGGAGTGTTAAATTTCCTTAAGTGACCTCATCAGAATGCCAACAGCACAATGATGGACACTACTGATTTTAACATAAAATAAAATCACTGCTTTACTTGCATAGAATGCCTCTAAATGTCCTATATGTGAAACTGAGAAGTCTTTGTCTTCCAGTCTCCTATACAATGTAGCAGATGTACCACTGGTATGAGGGCATCTCTTTAGGAAACCAGTGGTGAAAGAGTTTGGCTCCCACCATAACATTTGTGGGCTGCTCATCCTTATGAAATCATGTGAATGGGTCTCCAGCTGCCCTAAAGAATCCAGCAGTAGCTTGAGACTACTTCAAATACACAAAGAGCTGTTTGTTGGCAGCTGAGGGGTTTATGTTGAAGAGGACTCCTTTTGCACGGACACAGCTTTGATTTTGGTCACACCCAGTAAAAATCCAGAGACACTTCGGCAGGGTTACTCTAAGGATATTCCCTCATATTTCCTTGCAGCTGGCAAGTGTTTACTGTTTGTGCTCAATTCACTCAGATATGAGATATCCTTTTATTCTGCTATCAGTAGACAGGAAGCATTAGAGAAGGAAAAGAAAAGCTATGAATTCATCATTCCTGAGAAAAAGACTTTTACTTGTAGTTTAGGAAAGCTTCGGTTCTGTCATGGGATCAATGCCCTACACAGATGGACTGTGCTAGTATGATACTGTGCAGGTCTGGAAAAATCATCTGCAAAGAGAGCTTTTGAATCCTCCAAATTAGACTCAAATATGCAGCCTGCCACAAATGGCAAATTAAGAAAATAAAGGGTAATACAATATCCAACTAATGAGAACCCTAGAGTAGTGAATACAACCAATTTAAACCAAGGAGTCAATGGCAGTCACAGCTAATAATTCTAGAGACATTTAAATATTGCACAGGGATAGAAGATATCTTGTCTTTTATCATAAAAAAGCAAAAGCCAAAGAAAAAGCCCACTTTTCTCAGTAACAAGAAGTAATAAGAACCGATTCCACTTTTAAAGTAACATAATGGGGAAATTTGACAACTTTACTGCAGAAATAGGGAAGTAGAGAAAATTATGCTACATTACACCAACACACATGAAATGAGGACAAATTTATAACCCAAAACAGATGAAAAGAGGAGAATTTCCTTCCTAAACACTCTCAGAAGTGATTCCTTGTCTTTACAAGGTCAGCTTTAGGCAGTGAAAGCAGAACACAGAAAAGCAAAAGCAGAACACAGACACCTTCCAAATGTTCCATACCTCATGCATCCCTTCCAGGTATGTGGAGTACCTGGAAGATGCTACCATTTTGAATTAGCAACTTGTAACTCTACTAAGCTGAACACCAAGCAGTGAAGTAGAGGATCAGGTCCTCAGCATCTAAGATTCAACATGTCAAACCTCTTGCCAAATCCAGAATTAACTTTATGTTATTAATTACTATGTAAGGCTTTCACAAGATACTAAATACATAAGTAAAGGAGGCTGGAATTGAGTAGTTGACAACTATTGAGGGATGTTTTCTCATTTTACCTGTTCTCTTTTGTCTCGTTGCCATATTTCAAACTGTATTACTTTTTTATTACAGAGATATAAATAAAACATATTTTTATGCCAGTGCTAATTCAAATGCTGACTTGGAGTTCCCATCCTTCAGAGATCTAGTACTATCTCTGAAAGATTACAGAGAATTGTAGAAGTTTAGCCTCACTTGAACATGAGCTTCAAAACAAAGAGTGGGTTTAAAGAAAAAAAATGCTATGTATCTCCTTAAACATGCAAGTACTCCCTTCTGCTATTCTCAAATCTTGACTCTTTGGAATAAAGTAGCAAAAGCAATGCATCAGAATTGTTTTTAAGTTTTGACAGTCTACCATCTCCAGGTGAATATATTTCATGAAAACACAAACCCTGAATGATTATCCATTATTTGAGTACAAATAGTTTACGTAAAATTAGAATAAAATTACTCTATTTTATGCAGGGTTTTTTTCCTGCTTTCTCATTCTCTCTAAAGATGGTCCTTAGAGCAACTGTCTGTGACATGTTTCCCATCTACACTAGTTGTCTTTAGAGTTTTTACAGTGTATGTAATTCTTCTGGAGTTATAAATTTAAGTTAAACATTTGCTTGAGACAAAATTGCTCTTCTGCTTTCTGGGGGAAGGAAATGTAAGTTTCTTCTTTGAACTAGCCTGAGATTTCTTACTGTTGTTAATCAAACTGATTGCATTGTTTCCCACAGAGTTAAACTGAGTCAGGCTGCCCGAGATTCTGGCCCTTCTCATATTCACAAAAGAGCCTATCTATTTATATGAATCACAGAAGCACTGATGTAAAGGAGTTTTCTTTGTCATTACAAGCAGTTTTCAGAATATCCTGTTCTGAGGACATTTCGAGCTGTTTAAAACAAAATCAGAATTTAGTCTCGATTATACCACTGTTAAAAAATGGTCAAAGAAATATTATACACCTATTTAAATACTGACTCTACTATAGTTTTCTTTCTTTGCCAGATGATACACAATTAAAACAAACATTTTACAACTAGGCTACACATTGCTATTTCAAGACTAATTTGTGAGAGAACAATAATTTTATTTTTCAAATTAAAAGACTTTAATTAGGACAATATTAGAAATCTATCCCTTCCCAATTAAATTTTTAAACTCATTACTCTGTAATAAATTACTTAAATCCAGAATCAAGAGGATTTGACCTTCAAGAAAGTAACTTATGTGCTTCTACATTTTTGATACACAATTGTAAGTAGCAGAAAGTAAAGAGTGTTGATGTTTGCTACCACTATTGAGGACACTTCAGGAACTTTCCTTCTACTAACCCAGACTTGTTGCAATTTTTACTTCAGCAGCTGAGGATATTCAGAATATTAAGTACATCTCCAGTTACATAATATTGTAAATATGAGTTAGTCATATTTGACCCAAGGCCAGTATTCATATTTTATATTTGACAGGAATGGGATTGTTAGCAGAGGGGGTAAATCAAAAGCATTTTCTTTAAATCCAATAGAAAAAAAGAGTGGGATACTTCTTTTGTTAATGTAGCTGTGTTCCTTTTGAAGCTCATCCCAAAAATGGTTAAAATTAAAGTTAGTCCATGTTCTCCTGATGTTTGAATCGAAGCACCGTATTTGGATTTTTCACAATAACTGTACTATTTGTTCTATTTACTTCTGTATGTTTAAGTACAATAATCTGCTTTTGAAGGTCCTCTGTAGACTTCCTAGAGTCCCCCATTTCCCAGTATCCTTAATTTAGTAAAACAGTGGTTAGCTGTCAGTATAAGATCCTAAAGATTGTGTTAGAGATAAAAACAGAATTGAAAAGTAACTATGTTCCCATAACACAGAAAAGCCCCTTTGAGCCCAAGACCTCCCTTTGAGAGATATGGTTACTGCTCTTTTCATCACAGCCTAAACAGGGAGACATTACCTGCACACCTGTCTTATATACAACCAGAGTAAAAAAGGAAACTTGGAAAAAATCACTATGCTCCTTCTTTCCCTGCAGCCTTACCCAATCATTCTCTTTCCCCTCTGCAACCCAAAAGCAATCCTGATTCCTCAGGGGATGCCCCTTCCCTGGCAAGGCTGTGTGAGGAGCTTGCAGAGGGCAGAGGGCTGTGACTGCCTCACCCTGCACAGTCTAACAAACCTTTTTGGGTTTATCTAGAATGAGCCCTGTCTGGGATCACAGCTCCCGTCCTTTCCTCAGGCAAGGAGAGAAAGGGAGGGGGAGGTCAATACCTGCCCAGGGCTTGCTCCAGCGAAAAGTGGGGAGGTGGCCAGGACAGGCATCAGACCAACAAGCCCAGAGGTGAAACTATGGACTGAAAGGATCCCTTCTTTCTCTCTTGCTTTCTCTTCCTCACATACATATGTGTGTCTTTGTAAATAAGACCCTAAGAGGTGAGAGACCGTGTACAGGCACTTCCAGTAATCATTGAGGGAGCTTACTCTTTCCAGTGCATATCACACAGCCTTATCGTGGGTCATAAAAACATCACATTTACATTTCATACCTCTTCAAAAACTTTAGGCAGGGTCTGGCTCTGTTCTTCCAACAGTAAAACATTAATTAAATGAGACTTCTTACTAAATGTGTCATCATTGCTGATCAGGAAAACTGAAAAATGTATTAAATTTAAAGCTGTACTTCTTTTTTAAGTATTTCAAGTATTTTTCAATTTTTTTCATTTTCAAGTATTTCATATTTTAAAAGTGCATTTCATTGCTGTCATGGTTTAACCCCAGCTGGCAACTAAGCCCCACACAGCCACTCACTCACTCCCCCCTGGTGGGATGGGGGAGAGAATCGGAAGGGTAAAAGTGAGAAAACTCGTGGGTTGAGATAAAGACAGTTTAATAGGGAAAGCAGAAGCTGCGCATGCAAGCAAAGCAAAACAAGGAATTCATTCACTGCTTCCCATGGGCAGGCAGGTGTTCAGCCATCTCCAGGAAAGCAGGGCTCCATCACGTGTAACAGTTACTTGGGAAGACAAACGCCATCACTCCAAACGTCCCTCCCTTCCTTCTTCCCCAGCTTTATATGCTGACCATAGTGTCATATGGTACGGAATGTCCCTTTGGTCAGTTGGGGTCAGCTGTCCCAGCTGTGTCCAGTTCCAGCTTCTTGTGCCCCCCCAGCCTACTCACTGGCAGGGTAGGGTGAGGAGCAGAAAAGGCCTTGACTCTGTGTCAGCGCTGCTCAGCAGTAACGAAAACATCCCTGTGTTATCAACACTGTTTCCAGCACAAATCCAAAACATAGCCTCATGCTAGCTACTAAGAAGAAAATTAACTCTGTCACAGTCAAAACCAGCACAATTGCTTAAGTCTGTTATGAACATTTAAACCTATTGATAAGTATTGACATCTGACCATTTTACCCTTATTTCTGTAATAAATGATAAAGGGTATTTGAACTATAATTATATTTGAAGAGTCAGTTTTGTTCAGATGCTCTAATTGGTGATCTATCTTAATAATATGGAGCAAATACAGACAATATACTTTAAGGACAAAACCAAATTGATATTTTCAGTGGCAACTTTACAGGAATAAAGAAACTCCAGCCTCTTTCACTTTCATGTATAGGTTTTCATATTTACTATGCAAAAAGTGCAAGCATCTGGGCAGATAAAGAGGTTCTCAGAAAGGAAGTTTCGTTAAAAAAAAAAAAAAAAAAAGGAAATTTATTGGCAATTGTAACCAAAAGCCACTCTCTGCTGACCTTTCCACTGTAACTGTGATCCATGCTCTGATGTTTTCTACCAATGCTATTCTCCTTGTTGTGCTAATATTGAGTGTCAAAGGGGAACTGATATAGCTTTTCCAATACAAAAAGAGGGCACCAGAATTTATATAATGTTCTCTCTCCCCCAGAGTGTATCATGAAGGATGTAAGATGTGTGAGAAGCAAAGAGCCTGAAGCATCCTTCATGTAAAATTAATAGAAAAAAGGGCCAGTAAAGACAAAACCCTATCATTATCTTCTAGTAAAAAAATGCAGATAGTACCAATCTAGACCAACTGATTACATCAAGAACTTCATAATTATCCCATGCTTAATAAATCATCCTTTCATCTCCCTGTCCGATATGGCACCAGTACATATTGCAGCAAATTATAAGATGTAGGAATACAGGTGAAAACCAGAATACAAGTGAAGGGAGAATTGCTTGAGGTTTCAACACACTTGTGAATTACAGCACAGACAGACATCAGTTATAAAGCCCACAGGTCCTCCTTCAGTGTTTGTTTCTCATCTCACACACCTTGCTTTTCTCCCCAATGAGTCATTTCACGTCCAGTCTGAGCAAGCCGCTGGTTTTGACCCAGTCCCACACAAAGATGATGGGATTGCTGTCTGCTTTGGGTTAAAGAAAGCTGTGCTGGACACAGACATTTCGTAGTTGAAGTTTCCTGTTCCTCTTCCTGCTATTAGCCCCACGTCCTTGTTTTCCACCACAGACATGGTTTTTACCCTGTGTGTTTATTCCTGTGGTAATCTGTGTTGCTGAAAACTAGGATCAGAGTTGAATTGAGGAAGCTGGGGCCTGACAGACTGCTGTTAATCTCAGCTTTACATGTCTGGTACAAATGGCACCATACTGGACTGCCCTTTGTAGCACTAGCATCCTTCCCAGATTCAGGCGATACCTCTTGAGCAAATCTCCTCATCACTCCTTCCACTTCTTCCTTCCTTCACAAGCTCATACCACTTCAACACTCACACAAAGGTTTCAGGAGAGTTGTTCTGGTGGAAATTTAAAACCTGCTCTCCATGAATGCCTGTTAATTCTTCTTCCCCTTTCAGCTATCAATGATGTGTTTGTATATTGATTACGCATATAATCATGAAATTCACATATCCAGAGTAAACCCTAGTAGCTGTCAGGGTATTGTCCTACTAGAGAAATTTATTTAAAAATTTAAGTGAATATTCAAAGACAAGCACTGCAGGAACCACTGAGATCCAGTGATAACTTGGTATGTTTGAAGGAGGTTTGCTGTCCAGTGTTAGGATACTTTGTTTTTATGGATGGTAATTGCTGAAAAGATAATGCCAGCTAGAAGTGGTTGAGCTATGAATCTACAATCATAGAAATGTGTGGGTTTAATTTGCAGCAGAAAAATAATTTTCATGTTCTCGTCTGTGTTATAAAATGTATGAGAATAGAATAGCTAAACTAACTTGCAAGTGCAAACAAAAATGATAGTACTTAACTATCCTTTCTGAACACATAACAGTCAAGAAAATCAAAGTACTTTACAAAATTAACAGCAAATATGTAAGGTTTTGTCCTGGTTTCGGCTGGGATAGAGTTAATTTTCTTCCTAGTAGCTGGTACAGTGCTGTCCTTTGGATTTTAGTATGAGAATAATATTGATAACACACTGATGTTTTGGCTGTTGCTAAGCGGTGTTTACACTAGTCAAGGACTTTTTCAGCTTTCTATGCTCTGCCAGGTGTACAAGAAATGGGAGGGGGCACAGCCAGGATAGTTGATCCAAACTGACCAAAGGGCTATTCCATACCATATGATATCATGCCCAGTATATAAACTGGGGGAGTTGGCCAGGGGGTAGCGATTGCTGCTCGGGGACTGGCTGGGCATCGGTCGGCAGGTGGTGAGCGGTTGTATCTTTTTTTTTAAATTTTATTTTATTTTTATTTTTCCCTCCCTTGGGTTTTGTTCCTCTCTCTCTCTTGTTGTTTTCCTTCTCATTACAATTCATTATTATTATTACTATTATTTTGTTCCAATTATTAAACTGTTCTTATCTCAACCCATGAGTTTTCTTACTTTTGCTCTTCCGATTCTCTCCCCCATCCCACCGGGGAGGAGTGAGCGAGCGGCTGCGTGGTGCTTAGCTGCCGGCTGGGGCTAAACCACGACAGGTTTGTAACTCCCCTACAGTGCATAGGTAGGGGAACTAATCACCAAAATAAGTAAAAAAATTTTACTTGAAGTTACATAAAGTTTGTGTGTCATAAGCATACGATTCATGGACCAAATTCACATCTCTTGACTCATCTATTTGTTCAGGTAATTAATTTGCTGCTTGTTTTATAAGGAAGACATCTGAGCATGACAAAGTGAGGATAAAAGCTTTTTCTTTACAAACGATCATTGCTACTTACACAGATACTTATTAAGTCATTAAGAGGATTAATTTTTTTTGTAAGTAGTCAACATTCTGCCATTTTGAAATACAGTGACAAGATAATTGTAAATTCTAAGCCTGAAATAGAAAACTGAATGTGAACCCAGCATTAAACCATTGCATATCCTAAACTGCTTACAAGCTCTATAGCATCATGACAACTATAGATGAAATATGCAACATCTAATTCATCGCTTCAGTACTTACAATAAATATACTTTTAATCTTAAACTGTTTGTAGTAAACACATAACGTGACAAATAATGCTATAAACTTTTATCTCCTGGGAGGATACAGATTTCAGACAAAGTTCTCAAAGAAAATCCATGTGTTAAAATGTATTTCATACAAAATGCATTGATCACACACTGGAAAAAGAAAAAAAAAGTGTTTATTATACTTGGTGATGTCATTTCGTAGGACCCAGGTCTTGTCAAAGGATGCAACATGGTGCTTCATGGCTCTTTAGGGCCTCAGTGAAGTCAATGGGGTTGTACATGCATCCTCAAGCCCTGTGCAAAATACTAAGCTCTGCAAATAGCAGAATTCATGTTTATGGATTTGTCTCCACTTTCACATATTACTAACTGAAATGGCTATATTTTATAGCAATACATGAAACATCTGTTTGAATTTCAGTAAAGGTCCTTGCATAGATTAATAAGTTTATTGGCATGAAGAGCAAAATCATAGAATAGTAGAGCTCTTTAGGTTGGAAAAGACCTTTAAGGTCATCAATTCCAACCATTAACCTAACACTGCCAAGTCCACCACTAAACCATGTCCCTAAGCACCACATCTACAAATTTTTTAAACACCTCCAGGGGTGGTGACTCAACCACTTCCCTCCGCAGCCTGCTCCAATGCTTGACAACCCTTTCAATAAAGAAATTTTTCCTAATACCCAATCAAAACCTCCCCTGGAGCAAATTGAGGCCATCTCCTCTTGTCCTATCCCTTGTTACCTGGGAGAAGAGACCAACACCCACCTCGCTACAACCTCCTTTCAAGTAACTGTAGAGAGCAATAAGGTCTCCCTTCACCCTCCTTTTCTCCAGGCTAAACAACTCCAGTTCCCTCAGCCGATCCTCATAAGACTTGTGCTCTAGATCCTTCACCAGCTTCATTGCCCTTCTTTGGACATGCTCCAGCACCTCCATGTCTCTCTTGTAGTGAGGGGCGCAAGACTGAACACAGCATTCGAGGTGCGGCCTCACCAGTGCTGAGTACAGGGGAACAATCACTTCCCTAGTCCTGCTGGCCACACTATTTCTGATACAAGTCAGGATGCTATTGGCCTTCTTGGCCACCTGGGCACACTGCTGGCTCATATTCAGCTGGCTGTTGACCAACACCCCCAGGTTCTTTTCCACCAGGCAGCTTTCCAGACACTCTTCCCCAAGCTTGTAGCATTGCATGGGGTGGCTGTGACCCAAGTTCAGCACCCGGCTCTTGGCCTTGTTGAATCTCATACACTTGGCCTTGGCCCATTGATCCAGCCTGTCCAGATCCCTCTGTAGAGCCTTCCTACCCTCAAGCAAATCAACACTCCCACCCAACTTGGCGTTGTCTGCAAACTTACTGAGGGTGCACTCAAGCCACTTGTCCAGAATGTTGATAAAGGTATTAAACAGAACTGGCCCCAACACAGAGCCCTGGGGAACACCACTGGTGACCGGCCACCAACTGGATTTAACTCCATTCACCACCACTCTTTGGGCCCAGCCATGCAGACAATGTTTTATCCAGTGAACAGTACGCCCGTCCAAGCCATGAGCAGCCAGTTTCTCCAGGCGGATGCTGTGGGAAACGGTGTCAAAGGCTTTACTAAAGTCTAGGTAGACAACATCCACAGCCTTCCCCTCATCCATTAGGCGGGTCACCTTGTCATAGAAGGAGATCAGGTTAGTCAAGCAGGACCTGCCTTTCATAAACCCATGCTGACTGGGCCTGATCACCTGGCTGTTCTGTGATCTGCTCCATAACCATTCCTGGCACTGAGGTCAGACTGACAGGT
This sequence comes from Ciconia boyciana, assembly GCF_034638445.1. Classification (NCBI taxonomy): domain Eukaryota; kingdom Metazoa; phylum Chordata; class Aves; order Ciconiiformes; family Ciconiidae; genus Ciconia; species Ciconia boyciana. The sequence continues at coordinate 53,743,032 of NC_132935.1, read as the reverse complement.
TTGTAGCTCCCCAGATCCTCCTTGCAGCCCTTCTGGTAGATGGGCGTCACATTTGCTAACCTCCGGTCAACTGGGACCTCCCTGGTTAGCCAGGACTGCTGATAAAGGATGGAAAGTGGCTTAGTGAGCACTTCCGCCAGCTCCCTCAGTACCCTTGGGTGGATCCCATCTGGCCCCATAGACTTGTGTGTGTCTAAGTGTTGTAGCAGGTCGCTAACCATTTCCCCTTGGATTATGGGGGCTTCATTCTGCTCCCTGTCCCTGTCTTCCAGCTCAGGGGCCTGGGTACCTGGAGAACAACTGGTCTTACTAGTAAAGACTGAGGCAAAGAAGGCATTAAGTACCTCAGCCTTTTCCTCATCCTTTGTCACTATGTTTCCCTGTGCATCCAATAAAGGATGGAGATTCTCCTTAACCCTCCTTTTGTTGTTAATGTATTTATAGAAACATTTTTATTGTCTTTTACGGCAGTAGCAAGATTAAGTTCTAGCTGAGCTTTGGCCCTTCTAATTTTCTCTCCGCATAAGCTCACAACATCCCTGTAGTCCTGAGTTGCCTGCCCCTTCTTCCAAAGGTCATAAACTCTTCTTTTTTTCCTGAATTCCAGCCAAAGCTCTCTCTTCAGACAGGCCAGTCTTCTTCCCTGCAGTCTCGTCTTTTGGCACTTGGGGACGGCCTGCTCCTGTGCCTTCAAGATTTCCTTCTTGAAGAATGTCCAGCCTTCCTGGACTCCTTTGCCCTTCAGGACTGCTTCCCAAGGGACTCTGTCAACCAGTCTCCTAAACAGGCCAAAGCCTGCCCTCTGGAAGTCCAAAGTAGCAGTTCTGCTGAACCCCCTCCTTACTTCTCCAAGAATCCAAAACGCTATCATTTTGTGATCGTTATGCCCAAGGCAGCCTCCAACCATCACATCACCCACAAGTCCTCCATTCACAAACAACAGGTCCAGCAGGGCACCTTCCCTAGTTGGCTCTTTCGCCAGCTGTGTCAGGAAGTTACCTGCCACACACTACAGGAACCTCCTGGACTGTTTCCTCTCTGCTATATTGTATTTCCAGCAGAAGCCTGGTAAGTTGAAGTCCCCCACAAGAACAAGAGCTAGAAATTGTGAGACTTCTCCCAGCTGCTTATAGAATATTTCGTCTGCCTCTTCATCCTGGTTGGGTGGTCTATAACAGACTCCCACCACGATATCTGCCTTGCTGGCCTTCCCCCTGATTCTTACCCATAAACACTCAACCCTATCATCACCATCATTAAGCTCTAGACAATCAAAACACTCTCTAACATACAGGGCTACCCCACCGCCTCTTCTTCCTTGCTTATCCCTTCTGAAGAGTTTATAGCTATCCATTGTAGCAGTCCAGTTCTGCGAGTCATCCCACCATGTTTCCATGATGGCAACTACATCATAGTTTTCCTGCTGCACAATGGCTTCCAGCTCCTCCTGTTTGTTGCCTATGCTGCATGCATTGGTGTAGATGCAGTTGGGCTATTGATCCCACCACCTTTTTGGGGGAGAAGCCCAAATTCCTACATGACCATTCTCAGGCGCTTCCACGGTTTCTAACACAACCATAACCCTTGCATCTTTGCTGCTGCATGGATCTCCATCCCCTACCTCCACTGAGATGGCAGACCAAAGGACCTTGCTAGCACACCGTTCCTCAAAAGATTGGCATCCGCCCCCAGGCCTATCTCTAGTGAGCCTGATTTTATCCTTTTCCCCCTTCAAATCTAGTTTAAAGCTCTTTCAATGAGCCCTGCTAACTCCTGTGCAAAGGTCTGTTTCCCGCTTTGAGACAGGTGTACCCCATCTGTCACCAGCAGGCCTGGTGTCATGTAGACCAACCCATGATCAAAAAAAGCCCAAAGTTCTGCTGGTGACACCAGGCTCGGAGCCAGGTATTGACCTGCTGGCTCTTCCTGTTCCTTCCCTCATCATTCCCTACAACTGGAAGGACAGAGGAGAACACTACTTGTGCTCCTGATCCCTCAACCAGTTTTCCCAAGGTCCTAAAGTCTCTCGATTGCCCTCGGACTTCTTGTTGCAACTTCACTGCTGCCTACCTGAAAAGTCAATAATGGATAGCAATCTGAGGGCCCTACCAGAGTAGGAAGCTTTCTCTTCACATCTTTAATCCAGGCCCCAGGGAGGCAGCAGACTTCCCGAAGAAGTGGGTCCGGTCTGCATATTGGGCCTTCTCTTCCCTTCAGAAGGGAGTCTCCTATGACAATGACCCGTCTTTTTTTCTTTAGGGAAGCAGTTTTGATGCCGGGTGTAGGCTGACTTAACCTCAGCGACACCTCCAAGCTAGATGAACCATGGTCCTCGTTATTGTTCGGTTCCACTTGCGGAGCCTCATACCTGTTATGCAGGGGCACCTGGGAAGGTGGGGCAGTCACAGAGGAGACGCGCCTGCTGCGCCGGGCAGGAACTTGTTGCCGTTGCCCCCTGTCCCGTAAGTCACTGTGTTCAGCCAGGCGGAGAGAGGACAGGGAATCCTCCATATCATGCGTCCTGTCTGCCGTCGGGCCTGTCTCAGGGAAGGCAGGGTGCGATTCCCGTAGTCTCTCTCTCTCTCGCACTCCCTGATACTCCTCAACCTGCTCACCTCCTCCCGGAGCTCTGTCACTAAGCGCAGGAGCTCCCCTCCCCGGGCGCACCTCCCAGGGCTGTGCTGACTGCTGCCCTCCGGCACTGCCATACGGGCAGGGCACACCCTGCAGCCTGGCACCTGGCCAGCAGCGTGCTCCCGCCGGAGCTCTGTCCGGGGAGCTCCGTCAGCCGTGGTGGGCGCAGAGCTGAGAGAGGCCGTGCCTTTCTGCCGGGTGGATGCCGTTGCTCCCCGGTCGAGCTGGCAGAGCTTCGGCGCCCTTCCCGCACGCCCTTCCGTGCGAACTGCCGTGCCACACCCTGTTTGCCCGCCATGTTCGCCGCGCTCCCGAAAGGCTTCTTTTGGGGCGGGGCTTGGCTGCCGTTGCTCCTGGCCCCGCCCAGGTCTCGCCAGCCGCTGTCACGTGGTCGGTGGCTCTTCCGGCTGCCCCCCGGGTTCCCTGGTTCGGGGTTCCCCGGTTCGGGACCCCCCGGGCACCGCGCTGGAGCGCTCCGCTGCGGATCCTGCCGGCACATACAGAAAAAAACCAAGAAATGAAATGTCGAATAATTGCATTTTTTGTTTTGTTTTTACTTAAAGCTGTTTTACAGTAATGCACAGATCTTTTCTACAATTACCTTGCTTTTGGAAGGAAGATAAGATTCTATTTTATGACTTTCCAGTGTTCCTCACTTTTTGTGTTTGAAATTATCTTGATTTGCTTTGCAGAATTAAATGAAACAATGCAGTTAAGAGCAAGGAAATACGATAAAGTCAGGTCTCCAGAAGGGAACACAGTGAGGGAGGATTCACTGACGGATTTTTTTTTTTTGCCTGGCTTTATTCAAGCTGACACAGGAGACCTTAGGATCAAAAGCAATACTAAATATTAATGAATGCAGGAGCCTCAGAAAAGGAGGTGAGAGGAACTGATTGTCAGCAGCTGAAGACAGAAAGGAACTCAGAAGGGAGTTGAAGACACAGAAACTACAGTAGACAATAGCTTTGTTTGCAAGCCCAGAAAGGAAGGCTAACATGGCTGATGGGAGTGGGCCAAAACATGCAAATAAAGTTAGGGAAGATATGAATATGCAACTTTTTTTAGCATTTTGTTATGTGTGAAATATATCTTTGACTGAATAAAAAATCATATTAATACATTTACAATTGTGTGAATAAATACATTTGAGTGAATAAAACAAAACTTCATTTTGAAAAATCCAGAGAGATGTAGGTAATGCAGATTCAAACCGTAGCTTGCTCTATAATCTGGATAAGGAAACTGGAGGTGAATCTGCAGGAAGTATATCTTACCAAAAAGGAAAAGTCTATAAAGTAGATACATTTATAAAATCCTAGATAAGAATAAAAATATATAAAGCTTCCAGGGTAGAGAAAGCAATCAGAATTGAAGAATTTGGGCACCTGAATGTTACAGAAAAAGGGCAACTAAAATAAGGAAAAGAGATTGGTTAGTAAGTAAAGCTAGCAGCTGAAATCAGAAACAGGAATACAACATTAAAAAGGCTCCAAATAAATAATGACTCAGAGAGAGGCAAAGAGAGCAGGGCTAGAGAAAGTATCCTCACCACAGAGGGAAAAAGGACAGCGAGTGTTGGTTTTGAGACAGGGTGATGGCTTTACATTGTGGATAGCTGTCAAGACACAGCAAAATGGGTCTGAATCAGGCAAATGGTACTTTTTTGCATCCCTAGTGCATGCAGACCTGTTCTGTCCCAATGACAAGAGATGAGGAGTGTTTGGTGAATGGACTAGGGAGAAACAGGCATTTTCTAATAAATGTATAAAGGAAAGAAAGGAGAAGCTGAGTGTTTTCCTCCATTCCATTATCAGACTACTAGTATTGGAACTTGTTAGAAAATTTTGTCTGAAATATTCTTTTACTTGAAAATTTCAATCAGTAAAACATGCAACTTTTCATGGAAACAAACTACTGTGGCACAATTTCCAGGAAAGAGAAAAAGGCAGGGAAAAAAAAAAGTTTAGAAAATCCAGTAGGTCAGTGGGTTGAACTAGGTAATAGTCAACCAGGATGTACAAAATGTTTTCATATTCATTCCTCCACATATTTTCTTTAACTACTATTACCAACTTTCTACTGACGCTCTTGTTTTAAATATGCACATGTATATGAAAGCAAAAGCTGATAATGGATATTAATCAGAAGTTATAAACTGTATAAAATTAATAAGCAATAAAAAATTCTGAAAGAGAAATCTGTCGCTTGGAGTGTTAAGAGTAATGACAAGTCTTTTCAAGGAAATTTTCCCTATACTAAATGGAAATAAACTACTGTCAACAATAGCGTGGAAAACTCAAATTTTCCTATAAATATTTGTGTTGAACACCTCATGAAAAAAGCCAGACGGTACAAATTATGAAGTGGTCTCCATTACAGCAGTAACTAGGGAAAATGTTAAATATCAGTTAGATATTTTGAAATTATCATGTTGATACATCTTGTTTCTAAAAATGTTACTAGAGCTGGCTCTGGAGCATTGCAGTTTGATTTCAGCAGGTCCTGGGGCATGGTAGACATTGTGGTAGATTGGAAGAAAGCTGCCATTGCACCATGCTCTTAAAAAGTGAGAGGGACTCTGAAAATCGCTGTAAGATTATCAGTCTCACAGTGGATCCCAGATAAAACAATGGAAGAAATGACATGAGAATTAACTACTAAACAGTTTTAAAAGTGAAATGCATTAAGAGTAGTCAGCTGAGGTTTACAGAAGGTGGTTCTTTATTAAACCATGTGTTGTCACCTCTTGAGCTATGTCAACGGGGCAGACTGCCTGATGTGCTAACCTCCGAGCAGCAGTTCAGCTGCCCTGTCCTGGGCGGATCAGCCCTTCCCTGCCCAGAGGAGCTCTGCTCCCCTCCTGCCCTCCCTCCTGCAGCAGAAATCCTTACATCCGCACCAGTCCTTCACAGCATCAGGACCAAAATATCCCATTCCTTAGGCCCTCCTCCAGCTCCTTGTCCCAGCACTCCTTTTTCCTTCTCACACCATATTTTCTCATTCCTCCCCACTTTGACCCTGCCTGCAGGCCCTTCACACTTGATAAATGCACATGGAAAAGTTGTTCCTTCCCTCTTTCCTCTCAAACCAAATGGCCAGGCATCACCTCTAGGCATTTTTGCCAAAATTTGAAATGACAAATCAGAAGTTACTCCAGTGCCTGCACCTCAATGTCAAAACGGTAAGCAAAAAATTATAGTGAAAATCACATTCAAACCTGAACCATAGAAAGAAGTGGCACAATTAAGGCACAAGAGAGAATTAGAGAATTATCAGCCGAGAACAGCTCACCGAATTGACCGTGTTTCCTTGGCTGCTGCTGTAGGTTTGCTAAGACAATGATGTTGGCATGAAAAACTTCCTGAAAAGGGAAAGGATGAGTTAAGGAGGCACCACTGTATCACAATTTTCTTTTATTTTAACTTGAAACTCACACCCACTCTATCCTGAAAAGATTTTCAACCCTTTAACCTGAAGCTTGCCGAGACCTCACTATTTTAAGGTCTGTAACCTATGTTTTAAACACAGGCAAGTCACCAACATACTGGTTTTGGTCTCTTTTTCTTTTGACTTTAGGCTCTAGTATGTTCATTGCAAAAATGTCTTGCAGAGTGTTGGCTTATGTGAAAGGAGTTTTTGGGTTTACATCCATGCTATTAATATCCAGTTCTCCTCTAAATGTGCACAGAGCCCAGGGGAGTAAGGAAATTCTCCACTCAGTCTTTTGGGTTCTGGTTTCACCTAGCCATTCAGTTTTTTCCTTGACAAGGTCCAAACGGCCACCTCAGATACCTGACACTGCTCATCCCTGCTCTCCTCTTTACAGCTGACCAAGCAGATGATCACCTGTATGTCCAGCTGACAAGAGCTAGGTCACCATCCTACTCCTGGCAGTACCTTCTGCCTCCTCTGCCTGACAGACTAAAGAAGGAAAATCTTAAGTGGAAAGTGAAAAAAAACCCCACTTAATGGTAAAAGCATAAAGCAACTCAGCTGACAATTCCCTTGGAAGATAAATGTGTAAATCTGGCCTCCTGCTGACAGAAGGAGGCCAGATACCTATGTAAGAGTCAAGAGGGCAACACCTTTCTGCACTTTCTGGATGCTTGTGTCTTTAGGCTCAGGTCTTAGTGCTGTTAGACACTCTAGGAGTGATTTTCAGAATAATAACATACAGTCCTGTGTGTATAGGGGCAATGGTTTTATTATTACCCATTTTGCTTATTTTTTAATTCATTAAAATACAATGTATATTTTGCCACATAACCTGTGACAACATGATGAAACTCTCATTGCTTAAAGCTAGTAACAAAAACCCATGCCGTCACCCATCTGGATTGAGGTTGTGTGCACATTTGTTACCTTCTGAATCCTTTTAACAATGTTACTAATGAATAATAATATGTATGAATGAATATGTAACGCAATCCATAATATAATGAATTTATTAAATTACTTGCAATCATGTAAACAACCTGTTCTTTGTTACCGATATAACAGTAATATATGTTACAATATGTTATATTGTTACCAATATAAAGTGAGTTCAACAAGAGGAAGTGCAAAGTCCTATACCTGGAGAGGAACAACCCCATGCACCAGTACATGCTGAGGGCCATGTGGCTGGAAAGCAGCTTAGCAGACGAGGACCTGGGGGTCCTGGTGGACACCAGGTTGAACATAAGCCAGCAATGTGCAGAGGAGGCTAATGATATCCTGGGTTGCATTAGGAATGTTACCAGCAGGTCAAGGGAGGTGATCCTTCCTCTCTCAGGTGAGGCCACACCTGGAGTACTGGATCTAGTTCTGAGTTCCCCAGTAGAAGAGAGACATGGACATATTGGAGACAATCCAATGAAGGTGATTAAGGGACTGGAGCATCTGACATACGAGGAGAGGTTGAGAGAGCTGGGACGGCTCAGCCTGGAGAAGAGCAGGCTCAGGGGGGGATCTCATCAATGTATACAAATACCTGAAGGGAGGGTGCAAAGAGGATGGAGCCAGGCTCTTTCCAGTTGTGCCCAGTGACAGGACCAGAGGCAATGGGCAGAACCTGAAACACAGGAAGTTCCCTCTGAACATCAAGAAACACTTTTTCACTGTGAGGGTGACCGAGCACTGGCACAGATTGCCCAGAGAGGTTGTGGAGTCTCCATCCTTGGAGATATTCAGAAACCTTCTGGACATGGTCCTGGGCAACCTGCAGTAGATGGCCCTGCTTGAGCAGGGGTTTGGACCAGGTGACCTCCAGAGGTCCCTCCAAACCTCCGCCATTCTGTGATTCTGTAATATGGTCAGTGTCACACTTACTGTGAGGAAACAAACTTCTATTCTCAAAATCCTTCCACATTTGGAAAAAAAAAAGAAGAAATCTGAACTGCTCAGTGGCTCACAGAGCAGAGGTTGCTGTTGAGGGGAAAGCAAGTTGGGTGCAGGGCCAGGAGCAGGAATGACTGTTTCCTTTTACTGCGCAACACCTCCACAAGGATTTCACAATCTGCTTTAGTATCTTTGCTTGGGTAGACATAGCAATACACCCTAAAATCTTTCACACAGCCCTGTGGATATAAAGGGGCATTCAACATGCAGTAGTTGAAGCGTGCTGACCTTACATGGGTGGAAGCGTGTGCTTTTGTCATACATAAGAATCAGAGAGAGAGGTAGCTTCAAAACCAAGTTATTTTTGCAGAGTGGAGAGCAGTGTCCTGACAGTATCACTGGAAACACGGTGCCTGAATGCTGGGTGCACTCCCAGGTGCCGCTGCACTCCGTGGCAGTTGTAGCTGTGTGCTTTATTTCACTTTTTGGCCTTACAGAGGTTCACTGTAAGAAGGACGTCTCTGAATTAAGTGCCATGCCCAGAGTACTGGTTTAACTAGGCAAGCAGGCGCACCAGCAGTACAGCTGGGGGGTGCAGGCAGGTGGCAGCTCAGCAGCCCACCAGTGCCCACCTTTTATCCTGGGCTAAGCAGGTTACATCTGTTATAAACCCAGTCAACAGCGCATCATGCCACCGGCCTATTTGTATGTAGATCTAAAGGTCTGAGGTATCTTCAGCTTATGCTATTGTATCACCATATGCTGACGTTTACCCCACAGCTGGTGCGTGTTCATTCACTGAGGAGGCAATGGAGAGCTGAATCATAAGCACCCTCCAGCCGTGGATAGCTCAGTGCAGCAATTATGCTAGAAGTTTATTTATGTGATTCTGAGATCATCATCAGCCTTAATCTACCGTACCTGACTGTAATCAGAGATCCCAAGACAAATGTTGCCCAAATGCTGCTCTATAAACAAAGTTACAAATAAAGCCTCAATTTTCATTAGCTTGTTAGAAGAGTTTTTGTCAGAAAGAATTTCTTAATTTCTGGTTCCCTTAGATAATACATGAAAACTCTGACCAGGTTTTAAGAATAGAGGCATAATTTACAGCTAAATGGTAATTGAGGGAGTTAAGACTCATCTGACAAGAATGAATTGATGGAAATTAAAATATAATTTTATCAACTATACAGGCACAAAGCCTCTTCCAGTTACCCATGTGTCAGATGTTGCCACAGATTATATTTTCATTCATTACCATTACACCTTCTTTCTTCCTTGAATCCCTTTGTCTGGTTCCTAAGCAACCACACCAAGGCTCCTCTTCAGAGAGAGTCTATATTCATGACCCCAAAATGGGATTCCTCTAGGTAGATTGGAAATGGTCCTGGGAATTTCAAATGCCTGCCACAGGATGTCATCGGGAACTGAGTACCTCACATTAAAAGCACAAACCAGAGACACCAACACTCAGAGAGAAACTAAATCCAGAAGCTTTTCCCAGATTATGCAATGGATATAATTGCATCAGCTGTTTAGCTATCTGCTGTAGCTTAACTTTGCGGTCTCCCAGACTAAAAATGACAATTCATTTATTTGTCATTTACTTACTAGATATGATCATAGCCACTCAGCAAGTGGCTGTTCAACTGAATGTTAGCTATATAGAAAGGCAGTTACTTCAATGATTGTTGAGGAGGCAGGATTATTAAAATCTTTACTCTAAATCTGTCAATGGCTGCCAGTTAGGATTCAGAATAGTTATTTTCATTCCCCATGTCTGTTTGCTATTGAAAAGTGAAATATAAAGATTGTATTAATAATTGTCCATTAAATTCTTGAAGTTTCCTAAACAAAAACCAAGATGCACATTAAAAAAAATACAAATGAGAAATGTTAGCAATATGATAACACTTGATTTGAACTAATAATGAAATGAATTTTGCTTTGAAAAGTTGGTAAGTAAGGTACTATTGACCGTGAGGTGAGAGGACAGAACCTAGCCTTCACGGGCTCTTTTTTCCTTCAAAAATACTCTATATACTAAATGCTAAAATCAGTGTTAGCACTCGTGAAGAAAGCGATTCCTGATTGTAGATTCTTCCACCCTTCTGGAACCAGAAGAGCTGTCATACTTCTACTTGGGAAGGGGAAAAAATCTTCTGTTTCCAAACATACATCCCAAAACCCATATGTGACATCTTCATAAATGCCTGTTGCTGGTGAGGTCCTGTGCTATGATTAGTTACATCACTGTGCATTCCCAATAAATTTATTTGATTGTAATGGAGCTTCCTAAGGTTTCAACAGTTTCTGTAAGACAAAAACATTCCTGAGACTTTCACAGAATTCCTGTAATACCTTAGAACAAGATTTGGTCTTAGAAACCAACACTGGTTGGCAACATGGTCTCAGACAAAGAGGGAACTGCTTGCCCTGACAAAGAAGGCATACAGTATTTTTGAAAGAATGGACTTTTTTTAGCAATTTTCTCAATGGCATTTCAGAAGGACACATATTTGATTTCTCTTTTCCCTTCACTTCATGGAAGGAGCTACTACATGTGACTTTGGACTAATACAGATTGAGGAGTAGCAGTAAATGTAATTTTATCTAATATTGTGTTTCTTCATAGCCCTTTGGAACAACAAAGCAATAAAGAAGTGTTTATCCTCTTTATTTTACGATAAGGATTCTTGATGCCTTGCTGTCAGAGTCGTTTTCAGATTGGTGGTGGGAATATAATTGCTGTAACACTGTCTACAGTGTTTTTCTATATTAGTTTAAAAAAACAGAGAGTAGCCTTTTAGGCCCTGAAGTTTCAATTTAAAGTTAATTTTCCTTCTTTTGTCTTGGTCCTCAATTTTTGAATTATCTTTTCTTTCTCTTTTTCATTTCAGAGCCCTGAATATTTCTTAAAAAAAAGACTATCCATCATCATGAATAATATTTCTTTCCACTATGGGGCTTCTGGTTTTGGCCCTTAGCCAGATTTCTTTTCCGTTATTCCCTGATCCAAATATTTTCTTTATTAGTCAGCTGAGGTTGGTGTTCCTGTGAATAGAGTATCTAAGTCGATATAGTTTTCCTGGACTAGACAAATCAGCTTATTTCCTTTTGTAACAAAAGTTTTACCACTGCAGCCAAGAGAATTTTTGCTGTTGTTTTAATAGGAAACAGGTTTCAGCCATTTATTTTGATTTCAGTGTCATTTAGCTCCACTTGTCCTTAAATACTATATGTGGGTAGAAGAACCTCCAACTCAAATGCAGCCACCTCTAATTATCTATGACACCCATCTTATTGACTTATATTTGCTTTGATAATGGCTTTCTATATGCCCTTGGTATTTTGCATTTCCTGAAATATCCAAATCTGTTTAACAATGCATCATCTGCTTTTGAGATGTTTGGCTGCCATGCTGGAGGATCTAAGACTGATCCTATCACTTATGCTTCTTTCAGGTATTTCAGTTTTCCACATTATACCTCAAATCCCTCACTGTCTAAGGAGAAATGGAAATCAGCCCGTGTAGAGTACCAAATGAAGGCAGCAAGATTGCTTCAGTGAGGCAAGATATTTCTGAAATCCCTACACCACACTACATTATGCCACGTTGACATTTCCTACATATCCAAATACAACAATGAAACTCTTTTTTTGTATTCATGCTTGAATCAAAGTCATGCCACCTCCAAAAAGGAAGCCATTACAAGGGATCTGGATCCCATGAGCTTATTAATTAAATAGAACACCTCCCTGTGAACCTCAGGAACAAAAACACGTATTCAAACCCCATTATCCTTATATCCACCACCAGGTTTCATTATTCCCATTGCAGGGTGCATAGTTTTCAAGCCCTCCTGAGCTGCACACCAACTATCCACAGAACACAATCCCTGGGGAGACATGAGGATGGGAACCCAGGGCGTGCTGGGGTGGGAGGGTACCACAGCACTCCGCCTTTCTACAGGAGACCGGTCCTCATCTCCCTGGGCTCTGCTTTCAAACTCACATTCTCCCATAATGTGACATAAATTCACATTATCCCATTACCAAACACTTGGACAATCACACGCTCAGCAGCAAGGGGCAGCCCCAGCATGGGACCCTCACCGAAGCTGCCCAAGAGCAGTGACATCCTAACACTGCTGTATTCATGCTACCACTGCCATCAGTATCTGTCCCCTCCATTTTTTTGTCAGGATCTTGAATCTCCTAAAATGTGCCTAAGGACTTCTCACTTCCTGCTGCTCCAATTCCCTTTTCTCCCTTCCACGCATCTCCCAAATCCAGCTACCCTGCCTATTAGGCTTCCTCGTATTGCTCAGTTTCAAAATTTGCTGTTTGAGCAAGGCTTTGCATGACCTCCTTCCTTGGAGTTCTGCCGAACTACGAAAGCTCAAAAACATAAAAGTGATTACGTTTAATTGGGGCAGCCAGGTTCCAAAGCAAAATGTACGTAATACATGGAAAAATGTGGTAGCTGTGACAAAGAAATGAGGACAGACATTTTAGGTTCCTTAATCTCTTTCTGCTTTTGAACTGAAAATAGTTCTTTCTGATGCTCATGCAAGAAATATGCAGGAAACATCCAAAGGTCTTATTTTACTAATTTTTAATGTTAATGAGAAAAATAATCTTTTTCTACTTATAATAAAGTCTGCTTTAAACAGTAGATTAAAAAGGACTGCAGCTGCTAAGGTTATTATGAAATAATAAGGTTATTATGAAATATGTTTTGACAATTTGCACTTTATGTAATGCTTTGTGCTATTTTATCTCTATACTTACATCTCTCTTCTATGAATGCATAATTTTATTTATTTATTTGATTAAAAAAGGTTACCTTTTATTACAGTATTCACACCTGAAGAGATTTGACAGCTCTGGTATTATTTAATTTGTTTGTTATACTCCAGAAAATTGCACAATAGATTTCCAAATTAACTAGACCAAAGACAGAAACAGAGAGATGGCAAATTTGAAATCCAGGTGCTGGATCATTTTAAGTACTCAGCTCTCCTGAATCATACTGCTTTCTTTAGCTATGTAACTATCATAAGTATAACCATGCACTATCAGTATTTGGTTAGCTAAGCGACATTCAGCTTTCATCCAGGCAGTGTTGAAGGGACAGTCAAGAAAGGATTTTTCTAAGTGCACGATTCTGGGCAGTGATACTAGGCTTTATGACGCCAGGCATGGTACCCTGCAACTAGGATGTAAAATAAAGATGTAAATGAAATGATGTAATGTGTGCTTACTGAAGAAAATCCTAGCACACTTACTTAGCATGCAGCCTACCAACTTGGCTAAATTTCATGTTGGAGTTCCCAGCATTTTGCCCACCAGGACAGTCATCCACAGCATGGTTAAACACCATTCCACTGCCTGGTCTCCACCGGTTACTGGGAAATGTATGGCAGATAGCAGATTTCACTGAAATATGAACTGCCTTTCCCTGGTTATAGCAGGTGGTTATAGCATCTCTTTACTTGTCTACAAGTAAAGAGATGAGCAAAGTAATATGTTGCTGATAAATATAATTCATGATCCTAACCATGTATTTTCTTCTGAGGTACATGCAGGGACCTCTTAGATGATGTGAAATGTGTATTCCGAGCGAATCCAATGAGTGGACTATTCCCATGTTGTCTATACCTCACATGGGGGAGACACATGGAGCAGACAAATGGGATGTTTACTTCTAAAAATGCAACTCCAAAAAAAGTGTTTGTTTAAAATATAACATTTTGCAAACACAAATGTGACTTTGTAACCCCTTACCCCCAGAAGAGTAGAAAACAAGTTTTAAATTAAAACAATGCCTTCTTCCAAATGGGAAAAAATAATATCTATATTATATTCTTTATTATATATTTATCAGAATTAAAATTTACATTTTTGGATGACTGGGGGAGTAAAAACTTTGAGCATGATCTTCTATTGGGATTATAGGAGTCAGTTTAAGATCTGTTCATTTTTATGCAGTTTGAAACTAGACGAATTTTAGCTGGTCATTGTAGGGATCTAACAGTGCCTACTCTTGAGAAAAGACTCCTGAGAAGAAAACTTTACAAACATGGACAATCTCAGACTGTATTTTTCACTTATTAGTACAAAACCAGTCCTACCTGCTGGGAAGCTCAGAGAGAGTTTGTAATGTCAGACATGCAATACCTTTTTCAACAATCTTGAGAGGAGAAGCAATGTGACTTGGCTTGTTTCAGTATCTTCCTTTATTAGTGATTTGTTTGTCTCCTCCCACACTTCCAGCACAATGCATTTTCCTCTCTCTCATTTCATTGCTTGAAACAAGTGGAAAAGTCACTTCGTCCAGGCACGAATTAACTGAGTGCCATGTTTGGCTTTTTTGTATAGTGTAAGTTTTTGCAAAATTGTCATAAATATACAGGCAGCCCAGGAAAACAATTCGGAAAAATGTGTATTTCTTACTTGCATTAGGATCACCCTTAATTGCTTCAGTCACATTTAGAAAACCCAGGCTTGAAGCAACAAACAGACATTTTTCTTTTCATTCTTTTCTCTAATAAATAAAAGCTATTAAAATCTGCAGAAGTAATTTTTTTAAATGTACAAAAAACCCCACAGTGTTCTCAAATTTCATAGAAACAGCTGGATTTCTTCTCATTTACCTTGGATCTCCAACTGTGTAGCTTCACTGAATTCAGCAGACTTATGCTACCTCTCCGAGGAAAAAGATAAAAGACCAATTTTTTTGTGTGATACATGCAAATAATACTAATAATGCAAATTTGTTAATACAAATGCCATTTCTTTTCAAAATTCTTTAGTAAAAATGAGAGGAAAGAAAAAAAAGTCTCACAGATAGGAAAAAACATTCCAAAAGAGTTCATAGAAAAGTTCTTGGATTTTTACTTTTCAAAGAAAAATCAGGACTGAAGTTTTCACTGAAATATTTTTTCTATTTGCTATACCAGCAATCTCTCCTTTGAAATCTGACCACAATCATTTACATTAAAGTGCTCATTACTTTATGCAGGCTCAGCAAATATTGTTGCCAGCTTTCTGACTCAACTAAGACAGAAAAGGATTATATACTACTAGAGAAATATGTCTTTGCTGTGTTGATAAATCTTACTAGTTTAAAATTACCAGCATCTGCTTAGTAGGTTAATGATGGCTTGTACAGTCTGCAGAGATTTTGAAAGGCATAACTGGCAGCTTAACGACAGATAGGAAATCAATGAGGTTTAAGGGCAAACAGAATTGGGCAAAGAACTGGGAGTGTGTGCTGGGGAAGGGAGGGGTTGCACCACTGGCAACTCCAGGAACAGGAATGGGACAATCATAAATGATTGAACAAAATGTTTTGCTTAACGTTTCATTTTATTTTTAAAAGTGCAAATTTTGGGGTGAAAAATCAATTTTGTTGTTGCTGTTGTTGTTTTTGTTGAGGCATTGCCAACCTCTATCCCCAGGACACTTAGAAGCCAGAGAGCTTATGTGCCCCTCAGAAGCTGAAACACATAATCATGACGCAATAAATTGCTCCAAAGGCCAGGCCTGAGAAGGTCCAGGACAAGGCAAAGCACGCAAAATGTGGGATACATATGTTGCCTTCACCCTGGCAGCAATAAAAGCTGATCCCAGTCTGGATGTTTGCTTGCATTTGCTGCACAAAGGTGGTTAGCGAGGATATGTTCCTCAAAGTTCAGCAAGATATTTGTGGCTTGCTGAGTGACTGCTGAGTGAAATTTCATGATTTGTGCTGTGCAAGACTCCAGACTAGATAATCACAATGGTCGCTTCTGGTCTTAAAATCTATGAATTTTTGAATAAAATAATTTAGATAAATATGAGCTGAGGGAAAAACCTTTCTGTCTGCCTTAGCCTAATGACTCTATTGTCTGTGCTATTTGAGGGAAATGGAGTAAGCGGAATGCAATGACTGAAACAAATCATTGATATAACTTTTATAATATCTGTATGGAAAATAACGTGTACTGTCAGTTCTGTCACTAACTGAAGGGGTCAGTAGGGGCGAATGTATGCGTTGGTGCACTCATTTGTTTTCTTTATAAAAGTATTTTAAATGGGAAAAGCAGATAGACAAATCATTAAAAATATCATTCAAACCTCATTAAAATTTGGTAAAAAAGAAAGTGCTTAACACTGAACATTTTCCCTTGAACATTCACAGTGCAAAAGATCAAATTCTATATTGTGCATGTTATTCCAAAGAGGTGATATGGCAGTTGCCACGGTAACAAGACTTTTTAAAAAGCTAAAATAAAGGATGTTGCTGACATGACCCATCGTAACAATAACTCACATGACCATGGGATTCAGGAAGATAAGATAATCTAGAGAAAAAAACAACTGAGAAGGAAAAAAAATCCTAGGATTGCATCTAATCTTCTAAAGAAGTTTATTCTCTCTTGTCTATCAATGAAAATAAACACATCTCACAAATACCTTCCAGAGTTGTGAGAGAATATGTATGTCTGCAGTTACTATTTTACTGACAATGAGAAACCATTATGTTTTCGTTTAAATATATATGGCACTTCAGGTAAAGATCCATCCTATTTTTACAGCAGAATTGATTTTTTTGTTCAGCAAAGGTTAGGAGAGCTGCAGAGCACTGTGAGGAGAGATGGATCTGCGATGGTGTGTATCCCTTGATAACAGGTGCCTGCCACATACTGCAAGACACAAGGGAGTTTGAGGTGCGTAAGACTACAACGATGGCTCTGCAGTTGAGCAGAGAGCACACACCACTCTCCTTTTGAGTGTGAACCCCTGGTGCAGAGGAGCAGAAATAAGTCCCTCCTCCGTGACTAGCTCCAGGCTTGAGGGCTGTGTCCGGTACCAGGGAAACAGCAGTGTTGACCTCTACTGCTGACGGCTGATTGATCTTATCTCCTACTCCTTCTTGCATAGCTGAACATTTACCTGAAGGCCTGTTCTGTCACTGCTTGTGGAGAACTTACAATTTGTTAGTAAGCAAGCTGTAGATGTTGCAAGAAAACTATACTCAAAAAAGTACATGATGAAATACAGCAAAAAGCACAGTACTGTTACCAATAACAAAGTTATTAAGTCCACATGTCTAAAGATCACCTATGACAACCAATAGCAGTTGCACTAAGTATTCATAGCAATCCCCAGAAATATGTCATTAAAGATTTAGAAGGCTGTTATGGATGCACAGTCATAGACTGGGACAGTGAAATCTGTGTGATGGGGCAGCAGCCACGCAGCCCCTCGATCCCCAGCCTCATCAGGGCTGCAGGCAGCACTCCTCTCTGAGCCAAGCACCTTTCCTGGCTGCAGGAATCAGCAATAAGGTTTGCTAGCAATTCCAAATGTTTTGTTGCCTTGATGGGTAAGTAGACTTTTCTTCTAAGATTCCTTCTCTTTTGATTCATTTTGATTAAGATCATTTCTTCACATCTACATTAACATTTCAGACCACCTT
This sequence comes from Ciconia boyciana, assembly GCF_034638445.1. NCBI lineage: Eukaryota > Metazoa > Chordata > Aves > Ciconiiformes > Ciconiidae > Ciconia > Ciconia boyciana. The sequence continues at coordinate 53,725,604 of NC_132935.1, read as the reverse complement.
TGATCTATGATGACAGGTGAGTTCTTTCATATACATATATATTTATATGCACACGCACACAGGTGCACACAACACACACACACGCACACAAATATGTCTATGCAAGTATGCATGGAAAGATGAATTTTTCATTCATTCATTCATTTTCTTCCTTTATGAAAATGAGCTGTGATCTATCAAATAGGTGTTTCCCAATCTCCCTTCAAATTTTATGACGTATGATACATATATTCTCTATTATTGCAACTGGATGGTAATAAAATGAAGACTGCGTTAATTTTAATGCTTTGTACTTTAATCTTTTTTTTTTAAATACTAGACCCAATTAATCACTGTTTATAATTTCTTGAATATTAAGCAATTGACACCCCTAGATAATCCAGCTGCCCATTTCCAAAAATAGACAGCACATATGTTTGACTGAGTTATTAAAAATAATGTGACTAAACTGAAAATACAATAAAAGAAGAAGCAGTTTTCAGTTCATGGAAAAAGAAGGATCCAAAACTTAGATCCAATGAAACAAGTTATAACATGCTACAGTTTTCATACTACACATGCTAAGACACGCTATGGTTTCATACCGTAAGTAAGAAAGTATAAAACTCACTCTCATATTCATAAAGAGACTGGGAAGCTGTCATAAAGAGACTGTCATAAAAAGCTGTCATAAAGAGCTGTCATAAAGAGACTGGGAAGCTGGAAAGACATTTTTCATGTACCAGCTCAGTAAGAGTTTTGAAGCAAGGGACCACAGCTAGGTGCTCAGCCATAGGACCTTTATAAATCTCTGTCTTCCCCTTCTTCAAATGCAAGGAGAGGTATAGTGCAGTTTGAATTTTCTTTCTGCTGACAAAGTTAGTGCAGAAGTTTGCATAAGGACAAAGATGAAATTTTGTATAAGCTTCTAATTGACACATTTGTTTTGAGTCTGCCCATTTGGGACTGGAACCAGAAATTGAGCCAGAAATAACCAGAGCTCTCAGCAGAGACTATGCATAAGTCATCTTCCCTAGCACCAATTACAGCCTATTTCCAGCCTATTGTACACAGATTTTATCCTTTTAATGAACTTCTACTGTAAATTCTTCTTTCCAGGTACCCATAACTTAAGGTAAGTAGAAGTTCTTCTTTACACTTGCTGTTATTTTTGCAAGCAGTTCTATTTTTGTAGGAAGGGATCAAGAGGGTGAAACTTATTCAAATTTTATTTTACTGCTCTGGAGTCTTTAGAATTTTAAAAAAAACCCATACCTCAAAAAATCAAGAAGTCTTTCAAAAGCATTTATATTTTTTTCTCTGACTCAATTTAAAAAAAAAATATCAAAAAAAGTCCATAAAACTAATTCTTTCCTGTTTTGGGGAAAAATTGTCTAGAGAAATAAAGGTCACAAGTTAAAGCTTATATAGGAGGCTTACCTTGTGTTTTCTGATGTTGTCTTGTTCTTGAATATTTCCTTGTTTACAGTCACTGAGGTCAACTGACTTACTGTACAGCAAACATAATGTGATGCCAACTGTAGGTCCTTAGTTTGAAATATGGATGTATCTAGTCCCAGCCATCATCATCTCCTGGCTAACCTTTGAAAAAATCCTGTATGCTCAGGAGAGTAGGTTAGTTATTGCTTTAAATACTTTGGTGAAAATCCAAAGTAATATTGATATTCATGGAATTATTGGAATCACTTTGAATTCAAATAAATATTGCTGAAAGAATGGCATACACAGAGAGAAAACACAATGGAGTTTGTTGGCAGTTACCTGCGGTAGAGGGAAATGCCAGTTGAGGAAAAAAAAATCTTTTCTATACTGATTGTTTAAGTTAGTATGATAGAAAATGGAAATTCAATTCTTAAGTTGCCTGTTCTGGTTAAGATCGTATAGAGAACTGTGGGAAAAATTGGTCTTGCAGTTTTGTTGCTCAAAAAAATTTAATGTAAAATATTGTTTTGCTCGAACAAAAATATTTAATTTTACCCCAAATATAATTTTCATATTTGATTTTAATTTTCTTTACAAAAACTTCTGAATTAAAAAAAATCTCTATAGTTATTATCTCCAAATACTTTTTGAAAACAAAAAAGTAACTTTTTGTTATAAAATTATTTTGAAAAATATTATTATAACATTTTAATATTTTCACATTCTATATCCCTCACCCATAATACAAGTTAGGTGCACAGTGGCATACTGGCTTAGTGTCTTCAGTGTGCTTTCCAGTAAACAAATTATTAAGCCAAACAACTTCAACCAACTGAACTTCAAACACTGCTATAAAGAAAGTTAATTCCAACCAGAAGAAGAAACTAACAGAAGACTGGGTTTTTGACCATCAGCAAGAAGACTGACCACCAAGAAAATAGCAACCTACAAAAAACAGAGCAGGGAAAATCTGTGAAATTATAAAAATGTAAAGGAGCCACAGAAGGTTAGCAGGATTCTCCTGATATTGCACAAGACCATTGGCCACAGCTGATATTGAGGTAAGGATAAAGGAGCGATGAAAACACAAAACAACATTTGCCCAGAGTACTCTCCAGGCCTTCAGTGATTTTTCGCTGAACCATAGGTGGTTATTTATGTAGAATAGCCTCGAAGGGCTTTTTTTCCACAAATTTCTCTGCTCTCTTTTTGAAGCTGCATGCATTTTATGTCCACCATATCATGCAGCAGAGAGTTCCAAAGCTTACCTATGAGCTGTGCCACAGGTCACATCCTTCTGTTGGTTTTGAATGCATCGCTTGCTAATTAAATGTGATTCTCTCTCATTTTCGTACTGAGAGGCAATAAACAGTTTTTCTCATCATCTCACCCTCTGTGATACAGGTTTTATAAATGTGCATAACATTTCTTCTCTTCTTTTTTCCTGACTGGCAAAGTCCTTTTTTATTAACTCTTCATGAGTGCCATCCCATACCTCTTACTATTCTTGCTGCCCTTCTTCTAAACATCTCCCAGTCCTACCATACATTTATTGAGGTGGGGGAGCAGGACTGTACACAGCATTTGAGGCTTTGATGTGCCATGGATTTATATGGTGGATTAACAATGCTCCCATGTTTCTCAATGCTCCTTTCTAGGTTCCTAATATCGGATTTGGATGATGGAAGGATGACGCTACATAGTAGGTGTCTGTGTCAGCTTAAATTAAATGAAGGAGAACAACCATCCAGATGTAAACCATTCCTGTTGTGTTTACAAAAAACAATGGTGGCAAAAACATTGTCACATTTCTTTCTGCTTCACAAATGTTGGCTTCATTTCATCATTGTGGGAACAGCACCTTGTTAGCATAATTAATACCTCCCATAAAGCAAGTCAATGGAAAGGCTGAAGTTCAGTATGGCTGGTAAAAAGTCAATACAGCTATGAAATAGTGCATTTTGCCAGAAACTGCATTTGACTATATCTGTTAAAAACTCGGAGGCAAAATTCTTAATTCTCAGTTTTATCCTCTGTGTGCAAAGGAAATCTTATCTAAGAAAAAACATTGCAGTTACTCAAAGTTTGCTTAAGGTATTTGTCTTCATGTGTCTGCTCAAAGGAAAGAAAAAGGCTCAGTTCCTACAAGCTTCACATGTCTTTTTGACAGTGATTAGTATATTCTTCTAGCCAAAATAAGAACCAATTGTACAGTCCATTGTAATTTTAAACAAATATAATTCCTTTTTCTTTTTCCTCTGCCCCAAAGAGTCACTTGCATGTGCTGCAATCTGCCTTAGTGGTTCTGGAAATAACTGCTACTTTTGCTGCTCTCCTCAAATGGCATGAATTTCTGGACTTTTCTGAGCTCAGAGAAATTAAGCCTATGGACAACTTGAAGAAAAATACAGAGGCACAAGGAGACGAAAAGGAAAAAGAAACACTTGGAAATAGATAAATTTTGCTCTCTGCTTTTTGAAGAAATTCTGTTGTTCACATACAAAAAACAACAAAGTTGTAGATTATGAAATAAGTACTTTTGAAATTACTTATTATTAGAAATTAAAATGAATGTCCACTTAATGTTCCCTGCTCTAGAGAAGGTCCTACCAGTCTGTTCATAGTCTAACAAAAACAAACCAAAGAAGTTGTATGAACATTAAACTCCTGAACAATTGCTTACAGGCAATATTTGGTGATGGTGAAATTGAGGGATGAGGAGGCGGAAAAGAGTAGGTGGAAAAGATATAAGAGGAATGGAGAGAAGACAGAATGGCAGACGCAGCAGAGGGTGGAGAACTGACAGCAGTATTCAAGGTCTAAATTCACTATTAGCTTGCAAGGAAATTAAGTAATATCATTTAAAATTAGCAAGGTGGGTTGCTGAGATACATGGAGAAAATAGAGACTTCAGGAACTTTCAAAGAAAACACAAATTATCTTTTGACGATCTGTGTGTCCTGCAGTCTTCCCATTCTCTTAGTGAGCAGAGCTCACTGCATGAAGAAAGAGCCACAGATAGATACACAGATTTAAGTTCAACTGTGTTTTCCTCTCCGTTGGATATAAAATGATAATATTGCAAAAAGCACCCACTTTTATGACCTTATGCAACACTTTTTGTGTTTAAATGCCAGTTGGGATCTGAAGGTTAGTATTTTTCTGAGTATTTTACAAACCTTCAAAAATGTTAGCCCACCCATTCATGTGCTATGTGAGCCCCAGGGAGCTGAAAAGAAAACTCAGGGTCTGCACAGTTCTGAATTTGAATTATCATCCGTCAGTGCTTTGGTGTGATAACTTTTCATAGGAGTGAAAAGGCACAGTTTTTCTGAAAGGGACTATGTGTGTTTACACTAGCTCATGGAACAGACTCTTGATTTTTACACATTCATTTGTTTGTCTTTGCAAGCCTTTCACTTCTCTGTGACAGTACTTTCTGAATTACAGTGAACAGATAAGGAAATTTTCATAGACTATAAAAATGTGACATGGCAGAATGCAACACCATGTAAAAAATTATGCAAAAGTAACAGTAAAACACAAAGATTATTTATATAATTTGTGATTTTTTAAATTCTTCAGTATTCAAAGAAGACAGAAGCAATTTGTATATTCATGAAGAAAATCCTTTCGCAACCAAAAGGGTTCTTTTTCTTTTAAAAAGGAAGGAAACGCCCATCTACAAGAAGGGCCGGAAAGAGGATCTGGGGAACTACAGGCCTGTCAGTCTGACCTCGGTGCCAGGAATGGTTATGGAGCAGATCGTCTTAAGAGCCATCACACGGCAGGTACAGGACAGCCAGGTGATCAGGCCCAGCCAGCATGGGTTTATGAAAGGCAGGTCCTGCTTGACTAACCTGATCTCCTTCTATGACAAGGTGACCCACTTAGTGGATGAGGGGAAGGCTGTGGATGTTGTCTACCTAGACTTTAGTAAAGCCTTTGACACCGTTTCCCACAGCATCCTCCTGGAGAAACTGGCTGCTCATGGCTTGGACGGGCGTACTGTTCACTGGATAAAACATTGTCTGCATGGCTGGGCCCAAAGAGTGGTGGTGAATGGAGTTAAATCCAGTTGGTGGCCAGTCACCAGTGGTGTTCCCCAGGGCTCTGTGTTGGGGCCAGTTCTGTTTAATACCTTTATCAACATTCTGGACAAGTGGCTTGAGTGCACCCTCAGTAAGTTTGCAGACAACGCCAAGTTGGGTGGGAGTGTTGATTTGCTTGAGGGTAGGAAGGCTCTACAGAGGGATCTGGACAGGCTGGATCAATGGGCCAAGGCCAAGTGTATGAGATTCAACAAGGCCAAGAGCCGGGTGCTGAACTTGGGTCACAGCCACCCCATGCAATGCTACAGGCCCGGGGAAGAGTGTCTGTAAAGCTGCCTGGTGGAAAAGAACCTGGGGGTGTTGGTGGACAGCCAGCTGAATATGAGCCAGCAGTGTGCCCAGGTGGCCAAGAAGGCCAATAGCATCCTGACTTGTATCAGAAATAGTGTGGCCAGCAGGACTAGGGAAGTGATTGTCCCCCTGTACTCAGCACTGGTGAGGCCGCACCTCAAATACTGTGTTCAGTTTTGGGCCCCTCACTACAAGAAAGACACTGAGGTGCTGGAGCGTGTCCAGAGAAGGGCAATGAAGCTGGTGAAGGGTCTAGAGCACAAGTCTTATGAGGATCGGCTGAGGGAACTGGGGTTGTTTAGCCTGGAGAAAAGGAGGGTGAAGGGAGACCTTATTGCTCTCTACAACTACTTGAAAGGAGGTTGTAGCGAGGTGGGTGTTGGTCTTTTCTCCCAAGTAACAGGTGATAGGACAAGAGGAGATGGCCTCAATTTGCACTAGGGGAGGTTTTGATTGGGTATTAGGAAAATTTTCTTCTCTGAAAGGGTTGTCAAGCACTGGAACAGGCTGCGGAGGGAAGTGGTTGAGTCACCGTCCCTGGAGGTATTTAAAAGGCTTGCAGATGTGGTGCTGAGGGACATGGTTTAGTGGTGGACTTGGCAGTGTTAGGTTAACGGTTGGACTTGATGACGTTAAAGGTCTTTTCCAATCTAAATGAGTCTATGATTCTAAACTGTCACTTAGTATTTTAAAATTAATATTTTCCCTTCCAAGTACATGTCATTCTCGGTAAATATAATGTAATTAACACGTGCATTTTCAGATAGTTACTGACATTGGGGGTGGGGCTGTGTGCCCCCAGGAATCAGTTGCTGCATACACAAAGTCTCTTGCCTTTCCTGAGTGACCTTCAGGGCTGGAGAGCTTGCCACAGAGAGCCTGGCAATATGGATTTTTCTAGTCAATTTACCCAGTGACCAAAATGTTGGTGATTATTCCCGTGAATGGTAGTTCTTTCTATCCTGTGAATCTTTCCTGGTGTCAGTGCCTCTTTGACAGATACATAGGTAGATGAAATGGGCAATTTGTGGCAATGTTCTGCCTTCCCATTTTTTTTCCCCCAAAAGGAAATGGCAGGAGAGGAGCATATTCCTTAGTATGCTATCATGGTTTATTTCCTTCAAGGCAATGTATTAGCTTTCCTCTTCCAAGGATCGTGGTCACATGAAAAAGGCAGGAGGCTCCATCATAGCAAACCTGAAGCTGCAACACTTAGGTGGCAAGGAAGTCTGAAACCATAGCATAGTAGATAATTTTGTCCAATTGCTTCTGAAAAATGAAAAACTACCAAAACACAGACAGCCATAAGCTGCCTGATACAAAGGTGAGCAACAAGGTTATTTCGGTCATTTGGAAGGAACTTTGGTATCCTTTACATTTACCTTTTCCCTCTGCACATCCTTTGAAGAGAGCAGGCTAGAATTATTGCTCCACTAAAAAAAATTGGATGAGAAAATTTTTTTCAGGGTTTTGAAGTTTTATGAATTTTGGTGAAAAAATAAAATAAAATGCTCACTTCACTCCCAGACACCAAAAGAATTTTGATTTTAAATGACATGGGGATTTTTAATATAATTTGATATTTCATCAGAAGACATTTTATTTCAGAACTGGTGAAAAAAATCCCATTCTGATGTTTAGCTATTTTGTTGAATGGAGCTAAGCTCTTCTGTACAGTCTCATAATGTTATGGCCTACTCCTTAAGCTACAGGGATCAAAGAAGTGCAGAAGCCATCTAGTTGAAATACCTTCAAATCACTCGGTGGGCATTTCTCAAAGAAATTCCCACTGATAAAAGTAATTTATATACAGGATCAAACATATATCTTCAAGATTTATTTATTGTTTGACTAAAATCTCTTCTGATAAAATTTTAAACTGTTAAGAGACAAGAACTTACTAAAGCATAATGTACAAACATATATTTAAAACACATTTAAAAGCAAGCAAATATTGAGACTCTCAAATCTCATACCCTGAAAAATGCTATGATGTCCAAAGAAGATTGCTAGCAGAGCTGCATAGAGGGTCCTAGTGTACTTTTGACTCTGCAGGAAATTTTACAGTGACAAATCTGCTTTGACTTCAAATGGGAATTAACATAAAAATGGAGACAGAAAACCTGGTAAAGTCATGCTGTGTATCAGGGCAGAGAGGGACTTTGAATGGAAGGTTTCCATCTCTCTCTCTTCTTCCCATAGTCTATTGAGGTGTTCAGCACCTCCACTTCACAGGTCCCAGGCATCCCAAATGAGGCAACCAAAAAGGAGGACAAAATTATTGTGAAAAATGTGACTTTATGGAAGAGATCAGGACACAATTCAGTTGTCGCTGGAGTGTTCTTTAACAGCCTTAGGTAGAAGGTTGCGTTTCTCTTCCCAGCAGTCTTTCACTACACTCTCCAGCTCCTCAGACGAATGGAGTAGGCGCTTTACCATCAAGAGTCTCATTCATTATATCAGTCTGAGTCATTCTGTAGGAAACAACCAGAATATCACTGAACAAGACAGATTTCCATGGGAAAGAGTATGTGGTTGTATATTACAGTAAACCCTTCACTGGAATCCATTTTCCTTTTCTATGTGTAAGCTAAAGAGGAAAAAGCACTCAAATAAGGTTTGCCAGCACATTTAGATAGAGTACTCATGTTGCTGAAAGAGCTGGGTTGTGCAAACCAGCATATTCAAACATCTCCAGTTTTTGCCAGAGTTGATCTTTATTTACAATTTATTTACAATTCAAATGTTTACTTTTTGGAGTTTCTTTTGTAGACTGAAAAATCATAATTTTCCATTTTTTAGTAATTATCTAAAGATAATTATAATTATCTAAAGATAATAATAAAAAACTCTTTCCACTGATTAGATGATGTCAACAAACTTTAATCTAGTTGTCTTTAAAAAAATGGGCAAAAGCATAAGGGTTAAAATATTTTTAAAGCAAAATACATATTTGGAACAACTGAAACAATTTGAGAGTTCAGTTCAAAATGTATTTAATTTTTTTTTTGGCTATGAAAAATCTGAAAAAAAAAAGAGTAATTGTTGAATTTAATATGTGTATTAGAAGCAGAAACCAATTTGATTCTAAATGTATCTAATAATTATATGGTCAAGCTTCTTAAGATGTTAAAGGATCAAGATTCAAATCCAAAAGGTTCATCTTACTTCTGTGTTACATATTCCTGGGAAAAAAAATTAACTGTAACTTTTTACATGATATTTCAAATACACCTAATTTCTCAAAAAGCAAAATTAAATCCCCATATTTATTAAATCCCCATATTCTCCCCTTGGATTTTCACTTCTTATAGGAAACAAACCATTTAATTTTTAAATTGCTTTGAACTTATTTTTCATTTTGCCCAAATACAGCCTCACTTTTGATAGTACCAGAAAAAAAGAAATCATGTAACTGGAAGATGACCATGAATTTAAAGGCACTAAGTCCCACAACAGCAGTAACGATATTTTAAGGTAAGAAGAGCAAGGTGTAACATTCAGCTCTGATAGCATGATTTCTGCATAGCTATAAGAAGCTTTTTCTTTTTCTTATTGAGTTGTACAATGCTTTCTCTACTAAAAAAAATAGATATACACTAAAATGCAATAAGAAGAACTAGTAATGAAAAGGAATGGCAATATATCTAAAGAAATTATTTTGGTTTGTTTTTATTTTGATGGAGCGGCTTGTTTCTTATGTGAGCAATTGGGACAACTATAACAGGATTTTATTCTGTGAGAGAGATTAGAGTCTTTGAGAATCTGTTTTTTGATGAACAATTGAGCATAGTACATATAGTAGTAGCTGACAGAGGACAGAGAGACAAAACCAGTGGACATTTTTTAATGTAGACATACCTCAGAGTACAAGGGCATGCCTGGAACGCAACTCCCAAGAGAGCAGCTCAAATTTTAGGAAGGTCAAAGTACACGCATAGTGCACAGCAATTTACAAACATCTGTGTGTGTGCAATTATTGCACTGAAATGTTCACTTTAGCATACTTAAAACACTAGTAGGAGATATTTCTCAACCATTAGATGATTTTTGATCTGTATGAAGGATAGGTGAAGACATGAAGAGTAGCAGCAGTGCAACTGGAGTACCTGGTTTGTTGTTGATATTTTTGGGGGTTTGTATATAAAAGGAAGATAAAAGGAAGAGTCAGGGACTTTTGAAGAAGTTAATCTTAGTAATGAGATAGATGGTGATGAAATACGCAATGAAAAGACCCTAAAACAGTTAGTTTAGAAACACCAAAATAATACTAAGATTTTTTTTAAGGCAAATTACTGATTCATCAAATATAGATTATGTCAAATCAAACTAATTTCCGTGTCTCAACACTGTAACTGGCCTAGTGGGCAATGTGATAAAACTCCACTTCAGTAAGGGGATTTGACATTTGTCCCAGGTAGTACACTCCTAAGCAGAGTTAGGATTTACGGTGAAGACAAAGTTACCACAATGTGGATGCACAGCAGCTGCAAAAAATACTCACAGATTGTATACAGTGCTTCATTATTTAATAGGAAAGTGAATAAGTATCTTATGTTAAAAGAACTACGTATAGTTTAGTCCAGGTAGTGAAAACAAGTGAGAGATGATAAGAAAAGAGGCAGGGAGAAGACAATATGATAACAGGCTGCCAGTAAATAAAAGATTGTCTTAAAAAGGAGAGTGTTTAATTGTTCTCTGTTCCCTGAGCACACAGGAGAAGAGAGAAAATCGTGTAATAAGAGGCAAAGACCAATTAGAAAACCTTTCAGTCGTGAAGGGACATCCTGTGAGCCACAGGACATGTAATCTACACAGGTTGCAAATTCTTCTTATCCGAAGGATTTTTAGAAAGAGGTTTTACAGACATAGATCAGAAAAACTACGAGATAAATGGTCAAATCAAAACACAGACTAAAGGATCATTTCTGATCTCTTCCAGCACCATGTTTCTAGCTTCACCACAATTTATTAGCAAAAAGGTCTATGATATTATCTAAAGTATTATACCACCTGGTTTTGTAAGGCAAAGTAGCTTCCCTGAAGTCAATAGTGATCATTTGATTTCTAACAAATGAAGATTTGATTGTAGGAATATCTTTACTTACTACAAAAAACACAAACCACACAAAAAACCCTCGCGGTTATGTTAAAAAAAAAACAAACCAAAAAGCAAAAACAAAAACAAAACCAAAAACTTTTCTTGCTAACCATCAAAGAACAGAAAACAACTTTTCAGCTAAGGCAAAACAAGAGATCCAACAAAATAGCTCTGGTTTAAAGGCTGCTTATGGGGTTCCTGGCAACACAGTGGAAATATTATGAGAAGGAATGCAAAGTACTCCCTAGCAGGCAAGGGCAACTGTCCATAAGTACTTTCCTTTGGCATAATTTATACTTGTAGTAGTAACTTCTTAGAAAGTCACATTTTCTGAGTAAAAATTTACCCAAGCACACTGAGGTCTCATACATCTTCCATTTTAGGGGAATGTTCAAATATGAGATGCTTGCAAGCAGTTATTTTATAGCCCAACTCCTAAGCACAGCGGCCTGTTATTACTCTCTTACGCCACTGAAAATCTTTACTGTAGAAATAATTTTTAAAATTCTCTCATCTTCCCTTTCCAGAATGAAAAATGAAACCTGAGGTGCTAGAATGTGTAAATACATCCCAATATTTTTTTTTAATGAGTTTCTATGGATTGGGTATTTTTTTCCTTCTCATTTACTCCTGGAAGCTAAATGTGAAGTTCTTACGATAGTGATGTCAGGCTGCTCATGTAATATATTTCTTTTCCTCCCAACATTGTGCTTCTCATGAGATTTTTTTTCTAAAAGTGAAGACTTACAGAAATCAACACAAATTGAAAGCTATAGCTGTTTTCAAGAACAGCAGTAATTAATGAAGGAAGTAATGCAGGTCAATCTAACAAGATCATTATTAGAAACTAAGCATTGCAAAACACTATAATATTGCAGGAGATCTGGGTCTGACAAGATTTTTAATAAACAACAACTAAAAAATACAAATTATCTATTTGAAAAGAGATAAACATGTACCACTAGTATTTTTGGAACAGAGGTAATTTTAACATTGAGCTTCTAATCAGAAGATGGAAAGCTGTGAAAAGATTTTCAGACAGCTTCTGAATTTGTTGGGCTGGGCCCAGCTTTGCTTTTATAGACAGTAATGCATGGCAGTAGATGTCTGGGATATAAAACAGAATAAAGAAAGGAGGGAGGCCAGCCTTGGAGCCTGAGTTCATTTGCATGTAGAGCTCACTCACTTTCATTAGTGGGTTACTCAAACACACAGATGTCATTTGCACCCCAAAGTACCTGCTTTAGTGGATGGGTGGCCTACAAATTCAGCACTCTATTCAACTGGAAGGCTCTTCAAGAAGTTTGGCCCAAGAAATTTGGAAACAAAAAAAAATGGGGGGGAGGGTGTTCAAGTTAGCAGAAAGTATACTCTGGGCACAAAACCTGTTAATAAATGGTGTTAATAGGAAGTTCTTTCATGTGAATTGGGGAGGGGGGGGAGTGTCTGTAAGTTAGAACAACATAAATCAGTAAATCAGAATGAGTCACCACTTAGAAGGACATAAGAAGGGCAAAAGTTGCTCTAAAAATATACAGAAAAAGGAAACAAATGTAAGTATTGAAATTCTTATTTCCAGGAGAAATTGTAGCTAACAAATGGCAAGAATGAGATGAGAATATTTATGGCTTAGCTTGCTTCACTTCTCCTTAAATCCACAAATATATTTCTACCCTGTTGTAATAATGTACTTACAATAATAGCCAAGGAAAGTGATGAGGCAAAGAGCAAAATAGAAATTTAAATGGAATACAGAAAACTGGGTCTAAAATTAGCTTCTTGTCTCAATTATCAACAATCCGTGTTGAGTGTATTACCTGAAAAAGAGTCATGTTTAAAGGCGAAGGCAGTCAGGGAAGCACCGTTCAGTACGTTCAGTTTATTATAGCTAAGTAGGAAGCTCCTGGCAGAACACAACGGAGACGGAGCTGCTGCACGCCCCAACCATCCAGGCTGAAGGCTGAAATGAATGCCAGCAGATCATCAAACATAATGGGACTACACGTGTACAGTGCCGCCAGGAAGGAGAGCGGTGGACAGTGATGAACTCCTCCCGCTCCTTTGCATCGCTTTTGCAGCATGCAGGCAACAGTTCTTGCAAAGCAAGGACAAGTTCTTACCTGCTTTGCCAGGACTCCCCTGGCAGAAATGTTACAGAGCAGGTGATACACTGGGTTTGGGGCTGGTACCTTTCTTCTTGAAAGTCATGAGAGAACAGAATGCTCTCAGCTAACCACCCTGCCTCCTCTAGAGGATGGCTGCCTGTGCAGTGTCCCTCACTACCTGCAAACTGTTGCACCGTGATATATCTACCCCAGGATGAACAAGGATTGATCACTTGCCTTTTATCCTTCTGTGGCAAGAAGGTTGGGAGAGGCTTGCTAAGAGAAGCTGATGAGGAAATTCGGTTAAAATGTGATTTGACACTAGAAGAAAACTGGAGAGCAGGAAGGATGGAGCCAGTCAGAAGAAGAAAAGAAGCATGAATGTCGGCAATGCAGCAGGACACAGCTGGTGAGAGCAAAGATGGCTGTGAGAAACAACAGCCTGGTATTTTGGTATCACACTGTCATTGAGGAGTGTCCAGAGTGAAAAGAGAGAGCAAGGACTTTTGCCTTCTTACAGCAAATAACTGCAGCTATTACTGCTCTATCTGAGCACAACATGTACTGTGTCCACTGTATGGAGACAGCAACACAGCCTACCAGAGTTAATGTCCCTTCAATATGATGTGAGTGTAATGAAGCAACCACGGCAATTTTTGTTAAAAGCCAAAAATACTCCTCTTGTCTAAGCAGACTGTTGTTGCAGACCATGCATTATACAGTACCTTCTAAGATAAGCTCTGATTTTTAGGCTGTTGCTTAACTTTGCCTGACCAGAGTGGTCATTGCACAGATTTCTCTGAGCTGGTAGTGACCATATGGGGACTCCTTCCTTTCTTAGGCGGTGAACATTAGTTGCAATTCAAGCCCGAAGTTCAGAGTTGGTAAGTACAGCCCCTTGGTGCTGGAGAGATCCCCTGCAGTTCCACAGGACATCAGGTGAGAGCCTTCAATGTCAGAGCTGAGCCATTGGGTAACAGGGGGCACAAGAGAATACAGTTCTTATACAGCCCTGGAAGGTACACAGGTGGCAAAATGGAGAAACTAAAACACCTAGGAGAGGACAAATATTTTTAAGGACTGTGTGCCAACAGTTTGAGAGACAAGAAAAATAAGATAGGACAACTCAATGTCCCAACAGTGCAAAATCATTTCTGAAGAGGTTGACACAAGCAGTCCTGCTCATTGGATGTTGGTGTATAGACTGAGCATGTTCAGTGACAGGATTGAGTAGAGAACTGTACAATGTTTTGAGAGAGAGAAGGAAAATGCAAAGGCCTCAGATACAGTCAGGACAACAAATTCAGGTGAAGGTAGGACCCAGATATTGCTGGATTCGATAGCTGATGGATTTTGTCCACTAAATAGGCTTTGAAACAATGGGAAGGGGTATTGCTGTGCAACTGGAGAATAACGAATTTAGTAGCTATATTTAAGAATATGCAGTGTTTCAGACAACCACAAGCCCATTAGTCTGACCTCTGTGTTACAGAAGGCTCTGGATCAAACTGTGAAGGAAAGAATAAAGAATGGAGAGGAAAGGGGAAACAGGATAAACTGCAGCAGACTAAATTAGGTCAATTTGGTATCTGTATGAAACAAGGTAATTAAAGGTCTAGAGTAAGCAGGCACAATATACCGAATCTATGCGAACTTCAGTGTGACATTTAAAGCAGACCACACTGGAGAACGCAGGAGCTAGTTAAATCACAGAGCGAGTAAGGAACTGGCTAACATGAAGCAGTGCGAGGTGAACAAACCTCCTGGTGACATGAATTTTGAGGCATTGCCAATATCTGAGGAAGATCAGAATATTTTGTGGGAATAACTGAATGATCATGAGGCTTGGAAAGATAGAAATAGTTTAAATTCAAAAGCGCAATATGCAAAAGAGCAAATCATGCCTTAGTAAAAAGATAGCAAAAATGACTGCTCCAAGCTGACTCATCATCAGCTGAGAGCTAAAAATGATAAAAATGTCTGGGCAAACCAATGCATTGTTAGGAGAGCTATGATCTACCAATGTGTTGCAACAGCGAAAAAAAAAAAAAAAAATCCAAGGATTTATCAGTTATAGCATTTCCAGGGGAGATAAAGATGTGTTAATGTGACTGCACAGAGCGTTGAGGAAATTCCATCTGGAGAAGAATTTATAATTCCAATCATTCACACTCAAAAAAGACAAAGTCAAACTGGAATGCAGGAAAGGAATAAACCTATCTTACCAAATGAGACCAAAACAGCCATCCCTATTTAGCTTAGCAAAATGAAGCTTAAAATGGAACATATTTTTGTAAAGTGGGGTAAACACCACAAAAAACCTAACGGTCATTGTAGTAGCAGAAATAGGGGCACGAAAGCAAATCTACAAATGCCAAACACTTTTAGACTGCAGCTAGAGACTAGTTATATCATAAAATGAATAAGGAAGGGACTAACGGGAAGTTGAAGAGTGAGATAATGAAATTTCCTGATGACACAAATTTTGAGGCAGGTCAATAAAATGGAGTTTCGGAATAGCCTTCTAAAATTAGGTTACAGGAATAAAAAGGATCAACATTAAAAACCTTAATACATTTAAGAGATAAGTCTGTGAGTTCATGAAAGAAATAGTGATACGGTTGACTGAGCTAGCAGGAGACTGGACTTGCTGACCTTTGTAGTCATACATTCTCACATTGCTTCTTTAGAAGTATGTAACTTTATGTTAAAGCCTTCAAAAAGCCATGAGTTACACTGGATTTTTAGAAACACCTGACCACCCCAGATGTTTCTCTTCCGAGGAAAAGAACTAAACTCCCCAAAGACCACTGACATATACCTAATAACTATGCAAATTTAGAAACAACTTCATTGTGAGCAAATATATCCATCTTTATTCCATCTTTTTGACAGTTATAAAGTAGAGCCAAGGAGGAAAATGAACCTCTTTGCCCCCCTCCATTCTTGACTTGTAGGCCACAAGGAATTAGATATTCTTCCTGTTCCTTGTTAAGCGTGCAACACAGCCCTGTGATTTATACCCTTTAAAGGGATTCTACAATGAAAGATCTTTGCAGGAGCCCCAGTGAAGGCCGTTATGTGTTCTTAATATGCGATTAATGTATGTTTCAAATTAGTGGGTCTCCTTATTAATGCTCTGCTGTTATGCTTATCTGATGTTTCCTTATACGAAACAATGAAACAAAATAAATGAACCCTTGTTCAGCAGGAGCTGTCAAATTAGAAACGGTTACAAAGTAATAATTAGGGAAAATGGATCACAGTGTTCAGGCTTCAGCAATGATTGTCCCTCTGTGGGCCATTAACAAAATCTAGTCATTGGATCTGCATGCAATTTTAATGAAGCCGCAAGTAAACAAACTGCAAAATGATGTGGGTAGGAGTTTGCTCACTGTATGAGGCAGACTTTCATATGATACTGGGGTTTTTTCTCCCTCTTTTGCTACCCTTTGCTCCTCATGTCGATGATTCTGGTCAGGGAGGATTAATTTAAGACTTCGTCTCACACTCTGGTATTTGAAAAATGGTGATGTCTTCTGACCCCTATAGTATAGGTTAGCTGCAATTGTATCAGTGGGCTAGGCTGTATTTTTTTTTATTTATTTACTTACGAAAATGCAGGAATCATAAGGATGAACTCGAGATGCTGTAACAAACCTACAATTCCCCAGATGAAGCATAGGGCTCTGGTGCAGGGAGGATTGATGCCAAACACCAGTGAGGAACCAGCTCCACCAAGACACCCTTTCAGAGAGGTTTGCACTGGTTTCTCCTCTTTCTATTGCCACGCAAGAAGAAACTGCGGGTATTTCAGCTTCCAGCGTTTGCAGGAGGACGGAGGCAGTTCGCTGCGTTTCTCTTTGTTTTAAAGAAAGTTTCCAGCAGCCCGTCCGCCCGTTGGCAGGCTCGGGAGGCTGGGGGGCTGGCCGCCCCGGTTGCCGGTGCGGGCGCTGGGGGACGAAGCGCTCTCGGCTTCACGGGGAGCGGAGCTTGGCGGCCCCACCTGGTGGCCACGGGAGGAGAAAAGCGGTGGAGGACAGGATGAGCAGATCGAGGTGGGGGGACTCTCCCGGGGCCGCTTGTTGTTTTAACACTTCTCCACAAATGGCTTAGTTTATGGGGGGCCAAAGGGGCTTCGGTGCTTTTGCTTGCCTTCAGTGGATCTTGATAGTGCTTGAGAGTGTTGATAGAGCTAGTGATGATGCTTATTAGGTTCATTTATTTTCTTGATAAGCAGCTACAAAGAGAGATAAATCCCCTGGTTTCTTAAGCAGCAATACCATTGCTTTCAATATCTCTGATACTCCTTCATTTAAAGACTCATAACCTGTTTCTGTCTTTTCCCAGAAATTCCCTTTGGGGAATCTACTGACAAATGTAAACTGGCCTCTCCATTTGGGCTGGACAGCCCTACTGGTTCAGATTTGTTCATGAAATGTCTGGAATTGGAAACTCTGTGCTCTGAAAAAAATATTTTTGTAGGTTACAAGAAGAGGAGTTTGAGTTGTAAAAATATTTAACGTCCAGAGAGCTTTGAGGAAGATGTTCCAGTTACAGGGTCTTCTGTCCCTCACCCATTTTTGGCAATGAGTGAGCTGGGCAGTTCACTCAGCAGCTCCCGTGTGTCCTCTCTGGGGCATCTCGGGCCACCACTGAGTTTGCAAAGCTGCCACAGGTAGAGCCAGGGGTTCATTCTGTCCCCTTGGGCAAAGGCTGCCCACACAGAGGGCTTGCTTCCCCCTGGAAACATTCAGAACAAGAGGCTGAAATTAAGTGGCCCAGGGGTCACATGCAAAGGAACCTATTCATTATCACTAAACAAAATCCATTGCTCTCATCAGCCTATAAAAACATGCTAAGGCAATGAGCCAAGCAGAGAGGGCATTGTAATGAAAGTGAAGCTGCTGTGGAGTTGCAGGGATGTGAGGATTTTTTTTTCCAGTTGTAGTGATCTATGTCCCTGGGACGCTGCATTGTGTGTTGCCGTGCTATATGGCAAATCACAGCTGCTATGGCAAAGCAAGTGACAAAGCTCTGGAGGTGATATAGTAGGAAATAACTGGATATGGGTTGACTTTGAGTCAAGCACCACTATCCCAGGTGTAATTGCAAGGCAGATAGCAAGTACTGAGATTTGAAGGGTATAAGCATTGACACTTGCAATGAGCCAGCTAGCTTGTGAAGTTGTGAAGTGTCCTCTTTTTGTTTTCTGTTTTCTTCAGATGTTTTTGAAAAGTTTTAGTCTGAGGCAGAGTCACCTGTAGATATGCTGGATGCAGCTTTTATTGCCCCTTGTGACAGGAGTCTAAATCTTGGGTGGCAGATGCCTTAGGAGAAAAGAAAATGCTTGTCATTGCTTTACTTGCACTTGATTGCATTTCCACAATATTTACCTAGGAAATGGGTATACAGAGCTCAAACTCACAAGTGTCATTGCTCTGACCACTGTGCATACACCATTCACCTGTAAAGCCCAGGCGCAATTCAGCCGATATCCCCTATGCCTCCAGTTCCAGCATCACATTGTACATTTCCCTGGATCCCTGAGCATGTTCTCTCATGCCACATGATGTGGCCAGTGCCCGTGGGCTACGAAGCCCATCCCTATTTGTATGATGCTTTTCAAAGCCAGATTTGATAAACGATCCCAAGAAAGAGGATGACTGGACAAAAATAGGTTCAATTTAAAATTTCATAAGTGAATTAAAACTGTAAAACTGACAGAAAGTTGAAAGCTAGGACTGTGAAGTCTTCACACATAACACAAAATTACTTTTATTGATTTATTTCCTCTAACCTCAGATTAAGTTATTTCTCCTTATTTTAAAAGTCAGATTTTTTTTCCCTGTCCTTTTCTGCTGACTGGCTGTTCTGTTTCTGTTTTGTTTTTTAAAAAGAATTCTTTTATGAGATAAACCTGAAGATCCTAACACTACATTGACCCCCTAGCAATGAAGTAGCCTCACAGAAATAACCATCTCCCTGCCACCCAATCCTCCTGCAAGTTTCTTGTACAAGAAAATTGTACAAGCATTGAGAAAGACATAGGCTTTGCAAACAAGATGTAGATATCAAAAAAAACCAAGAGAGAAATGAAGATGATATTCTTCTTATCTTACTTTTCTCTTTAGTACCTGTCAAGAGCTTAGGCTAATGGAAACCACTGTCTCAGAGTTTTTAAAAGGCTTTTTCTATCATTTCAGCATTAACAAAAACCCTAAAATTAAAGGGCAGAATTAGGCTAACTCATTAAAATATATTCTATACCCAAATAGCCTTAAAAATATACACTCTTCTCATATCACTGTATGTCAAACCTGGAAGCCGTACTGAGACCTGGCTGTCCATCAGGACTGTCAGCACCTCTCTTTCCTTGTCCTTGTTTGTAAATGGTGGGAAGGAGGATGGCCAGGGGAGACAGGAGCTGTAACCAGCTCCCGGTGTGGACCACCAGGGGACCATGAGCTTGTGGCAAGCTGCAGTGCCCTCCCACAACTCAGTGCTTATATAGCCACCAGGTCCTGCTTCAAGAATCAAGAGCATTCAGCCCTGGCCAGAGACATGATGTGCCTTGGGGGAATTCCCTGTCAGATCACTTGTTTCATGCGAAGAAATATAAAAGCATGTCTTACCTTATTTCAGTATCATTAAGTGGATTAGTTCCCACCACAAGGTAAGTAATCTTCTTCTGCTGGTAAAGATAGTTTTCTTTTTGCTATCAGTACTATATTTTCTAGAATAAGCTGATAAAAAATTTGCTCAAATAAGTGTGTCTGCAACTGACATCACACACATAAATTCAACCACAGGGAACTTGTGCATATTCTTATTAAATTCCCTTTACCCAGCAGGGATTCCTGCATCTACAGAGAAGGACCATCCATTGAAAGATGGAGCAAATAAAAAATCTTATCACCTCTCAGCTTTTACTCCTGATATGCTACATGACCTACTGTAACGACAGAGAATGAAGAAATTCAACTGTCCCTACGTCAACTGAGCAACTTCTCTCTTTTGCAATAACTTGTTATTTTCTCACTGACCACTTCTAGGAGATAAAAAGATCGTGCTTCAGAACACATTTTCCTTCACTTTATTTTTAAAGGAAAAGAAGCTGAAAAGATTCTTGTGACATGGGTCTGTACTGATGCACTGTATCATTAAAGGTTTGTTTTATATCAATGGATTGCTGTGTGAAAACAAATGTAAGGAACGGCAGCATGGCACAAATTCTGGTTCCTTTTTCAAATCTACTTTGCTTTTGTGTATAATCCACAGCCTCTGGTGGCAACACAAGCTACCATTCCCTGCAGGTAACTTAGAACAAAAGCAGGGATCTTGAATAAAATATTCCATGAGACTTGTCCCTGTTGCTTGCTAATGGAGATAAGGCTGTGCTTTCACAGTTGTATGAAAGCAGACTTCTCTTAAAGATGTCACTGTAGACTGCCTGTTTGTTTCCACTACGAATTCTCTCTTTGTAACTGACAGCTAAATAAACCATTTGGTATCACTGTTAACTTAAAGCCTGCTGTTGATCGCCTAGTAGGAAGCAAGTCAAAATCTACATGCTGGTTTTTTTAAGTAGGAATTTCCAGCTACAGTCCTCTCTACAGCACTCATTTAGCACTGTGTACCCACAGAGCACCAGCTTAGATACCATGTTTTTTCTTATTAGTTAACTCTTTCTTGGGCTACATTATTTGCAGAATATTGTGTCTAAGTAGACTTCATCTGCAACTGAATTCCCACTGAAGCAGAAGAATATGGGATATGAAAAGTGAGATTAATATATGGCACACAGACAATTTGCTGACAACCTGATGGATGACTTGATTGCTGCTTTGGAGGAAAAAATTTTATAGGACTAAATTCAGAATGTAAGAAAGCCTGGAGGCTGTCTAATTTACTGTGGCTTACATCAATTCTAAGTAAAGACTGGAGGCACTGTGCATATGTCAAACACATCCAGGTCTTCCAAAATCTGGCTGCTCTTGGTTTCCTTTGTTTCTACCTGAAATTTCCTTAAAGCCAAGAGGTATATGCACTTACCTTCCTATACATTTACTAAACTACCTAACTTCTTGCCACAATGACACAGCAAATTTACCAAAGGCTGATAAACTAAACCCAGTTGGAAGAATTACACTGAGAATTATAAGAATAATAAAATTATAATTCTTAATAATTTAAACATAATTAAATCTCTGATTATAAGAATTACAAAGAACTATTCAAGGAGGAACACGCAGATCAGAAAGTCTTGATCTGAAAATGGGAGCTGTGCCAAAACAAGTGCTCAACAAAAAGAAGAACAGAAATTCAGCTACCTTAAGTGGTGAAGGTGTTGGTCTTTAGCAAGCTTTGGCAAATCTGACCAACCTTGGTAAATGGCAGGTTATCATGCTCTTATATGGCTTTAGACTTTCCATAAGCTCCCCAAGGCCCAGGCACCATGTATGCATGGACTTGTGAAATGCAGTGCATGGAGATGGTTGTAAAAAGCTGCCAGCTACACAGAGGTTGGTGCAACATGAGATGGCATATACTGTGCCTTTCACAAGCAGAAATTCCTGCAGGAGAGCCGGTGGGTTGGTCTTCCCCAAAGCAGACAGACAAGCTCTGTCCTTGCATAGAAGGCAGTGCCCTCCCTTTCTCCCCCTTTGCAAAAGCTTGCCCGGACTGGAATTGTGCACTCTGCCTTCTGCCTTCATGGAGAGTTTAAAAAAAGGGACTTAAGAGGAAGAGTCCCTGCCAATATTTTTGTCTGAGGCAAAATCCCAAATCTTAAATACTTGAACATCTAAACATAATTACTCCATCCCTGGAGTTAGTGAAAGTCAAGTCTGTCTCCAAATTCACCCCCATGCGAACCAGAACTCTGCATCCATAAAACCCTGAATTACAGTCCCGAAACCCCAGGTCAGGCATCATAGTCTGAGTTCAGCAGACAGCAACAGAAAAAGGAAAATGTTCCTTAAAAAATGTTCATTACACTCAAGGAACTGGTGTGTTCATGTTGCCAAGAAACCGCGTTACATCTCTGCACCTCCGAGACCCATGGGTCAAAACCCAGTGTCAACAGAAAAGTTTTAGAGTCCAGTCAGGATTATGGCACATGAATTTTGGTAAGAAAAATGTTGGTATATATCTGCAGCCCTGTTTTTTGAATTAATATCATTCTCGATGGGGCTACCACTATAAGAGCCACTTGTTTTTCAACACCTCAAGAGAAATACAGGTGGTTTTCACCTTGAAAATACTTGATTATTCAATTTGTAGGTCAAGCAGGTATTTTGCAACTATTGTAGAAACACTTATAAAAACCCTGAAGAGTTGGGTCTTGGCCCTCACTGACTTATTCCAGAGGGAAGCAGCACCGTTTTTCGCCAGTAACAGCAGATATTTTCTATTCTCTTCCCATGTCAGTGTATTTTCTTCATGTTTCCTCTTGCCAAATGTTTTAGGTAGGGCCGTGCTGTCCTAGAATATCAATTATTCCTGATGACAGCCCAGAGTGGATTATACCTTTCCTTTGCACCCTTCTTGGGTGACACTCATGTCTGTATCCAAGGCTGAGAAGCAGTGGAAGGAGGGATAGACGGAGAAGGGATTGCTTGCTGAGCCCTGCCTCTGCCATGCCATTCACTGGAGAAGAAGCAGCAGCCAGGAGGAACACCATGGGCTGGAGACAGGCTACAGCAGGGCTGGAGGCAGGTTACAGCGGGGAGGGGGGAACATGAGACAGGAACTGGGTGCTATTTCAATAACCGGTTTAATTGGCTCTTCTCCAGAACAGCCCTTGAAGGAGTTAAATGGAAATAGGGACTGCACTGGGAAATCAGTGTAAGCCCAGGGAATTTCTAAGCTAATAACTAAATGCAAGGAGATTAGAAAGTCAGAGAATTTAAGAGAAGAGGGAGAGAAGAGAAAGTAGAGTAATGCATTTCTGCACTAAAGCTCCTAAGGTTTGCTCACCATCCTTACGAGCAACACACTGAACTTCACCAAGTAAAAGAATCACAGCAGTTTATCAGGCAGATGTTGTGCTTTTATCACAAAATCTCACTAGCAAGATGAAAGTAGGTGACGGATAGAGCAGTTGGATAGCACAGCAACATCATCTCTGTCAGCAGTGGAGCAGGATTAACCAGAGGGGTGAAGATTTGTAACAGAGACCACAGTGCAGTTGGTAGAGCATTTGCTGTGAAAGCAGAGCAGAAGCAGTGTGGAAGCCAACGGAGTGGTTCAAAGAAAAATGTAGCCATTACTCACAGATCTCTGAAATAACAAAAAGAGAGAACGATATGAAAGTAATGCAGGCCAGGGAGGAGGCAGAGACAATTCTTGAGGTGAACATAGCCAACATGGGGAAAAAGGTATTAGTCACAGGGTCAATGAGAAAGACATTGTGTTTCATTTTGCAAATCATATATGAAATTTGTTATCAAGAAACAAAGTAAAGCTTTAAATAGTATGTTTGCAAGTTCAAGCATGATCAAACATAACTTATGGCAAAAATCTAAGTTACTGAAAAGGTGATTTGAAATAATCATGCAAGCACAAGAAAGCTATTAAGCCCTTGATAGCTCTAGCAAAGAGGGCAATAAGGGCATATCCAATTTAGATTACAAACAGTGAGAACCATCATATTTTAGACTGCATTATACATTGCCTGTGGAGTGATTTATTTCATGGAGAGATTGTAGCAAGTGAAGTTGTAGGAAAACAGGGGATCACTCTCCAGACAATGTTGTTGTCCCTATGTGTGACACACCATGTTTGCACATTTCTTACGCTTCCTCATCAATAACTTCTTGTGTAATTAACCAAAACTGGTGAAGCATGTGCTCAAATTAGACAGCTTCAAAGGCAAAAGAATTTGCTTTGGTCAGTGGTCCCTAGCCAGTGATGTCTCCAGTGAAATGAAAGCACACAGCAGCTGAGAGGCAGTAGCTAAAAGAGATGTCATGGGTAAGGGTTGCTCCCCCCCATATCCAAATTTGCAAGCACTTGACTTTAACAGTGAAAGTCTATACAAAGAGGCATGGTTCATGCAGTGCAGTTTTTGGCTCTGGGACCCTGTTTTCCTCTGTTGTGGTCTTTCACCTCCTAATTCTCATTCTCCCTCAAATTCTCCTGCCTGAGTAGAGGACTCCAGGCAGCAGGCAGGCAGCATGGTCCTGCACACCATGTCGTGCTTGGCAAGGCTCCTCCTGGGAGGGGGTAGAGGCTCGGGAGGGCATTTGTACTGCTGTAGCATTTGAGTAGATGGTTGACTGGAAAGCACCCAACTTTGGCTGCTTTTCCTCTGTTCCTGGCACATATGCTGCCTCTTGGTTGTTGCTGAAGGAGGACCCTCAGTTTGCTGGCAGAGCTAGGCAAAGAGGTTTGTGCAGTTGGGGCTTTGTAGGACCTTTGAAGAGCTGACAGGCAGTGTAGTTTGGAAACTCATTGATCTGTGGAAGCCAAATATCTTCCACCAGGTAGAAAAATCAGAAAGTCCTCACATTTATACTCAGCCTGCCTGAAAAGGTATGCCATGCTGCCCATGGGGATTTAGTACAACCATTTCATCCCCTGGAGACACTGCCCCGTGGTGAAGTTACATTTTTTTAAATGATCATAGTTACTTGGAGATTAGGCTTTACCATGAGGGAAAGGAACATCACCAGGGTACTGGGACATTACCTGTTGTTGCAAGTAAAGTTCAGATAAACTGTCTGTGTCACTGATTGTGAAGCCTTGTCCAGCTCCTCAGCTAATGGAGAGTCACTCTGATCTCACTGTTAGGAGCTGGCTACCTGGCATTACAACTACAGAGGTGCAGCAGAAGCCACTCATGCCCCTTATTCCTCCTCCACTGACACACCGCTGGCCCATGACACCTGGGTGCCCCAAGGCACAGCTCTCCCATCCCAGAGCAGCAGCCAAACGCCCAACAGGAACCCTTCCAATGCAGCACTGTGGCAGAGAGCACTGAGCATCTGCCTACCCTCCCTCTGCAACACTGAGTATCACAGATGAACTGGGGGGGAAGACACAGAGATTGCCCTGGTACAAAAGTCCACCTTCTCTCCAAAGACCCCCATTAGAAATTTCAGACAATTGAATAGACTTTTGTCACTGGCTGGACAAATGTTGGGCCTTGAGAATGTCAAATATATCATGGCTGTCATGACACATCTGCAGCAGCACATTGAGTCCAAAGCCGAGCTTACTTACAAGTACGTGATTTTATTTTATGTCTCCATTTCTGTTATAAATTGCAGAAAGAGTCGACTGTAGATAGCTGTAGGGAGCAAGGTCAGCACCAAGAGAATAGACTTCAAATATTCAAAATAATGTAATTACAGAATGTGCCGCCTTGAGAAGGCAATTTCTATTTTGGGGGTATATTAGAAGCAACTCAAAGGCTTTCCGCTTCACCTCTTATGTTTCACATGTGCTGCCTTTCTTGACATTTTTCCTACAGCCTGATGTCCCCTGGAGAGCTGACTGGGTTTGCTAGGTACAATAGGTCAGACCTGTCAACATATGTTGGGATAACAGGGTTTCTGCACTTCGCCCTAGAAGCAAGGAGACAGGTATAGGAGAAACTCTCCATTCATTTACAGGGAAGCTGTTCTTAAGCAAGGCTAGGCAA
Source organism: Ciconia boyciana (assembly GCF_034638445.1). NCBI lineage: Eukaryota > Metazoa > Chordata > Aves > Ciconiiformes > Ciconiidae > Ciconia > Ciconia boyciana. The sequence continues at coordinate 53,699,924 of NC_132935.1, read as the reverse complement.
ATCTTGCAAAACATTTAGTCTGAATATTACCACAAATGTTCAAATTATTTACCTCCAACTTACTGTCTCTTTCACCTGTTCCCCTTCTGCAAATATTCATAAAACAGAGTTTTGCTGGCACAGCTATTTACAGGAAGAGAATATCAATATAACATGCATGAATATTAACATAGTGATAAAATTTTACTGTTACAAGCACCAGTATGTACACCAACACATTCATTAAGCCACATGAAAAAATACTGCCATGTGACTTATCCAGCCAATTGCAAATAGCTATTACATCTCAAGTACTGAGTAAGGTACTATAAATGAGCAGTCCAAAGAGACAAATCCATTAACATTTGTAGAATGCACTGACTAATGCACAATTTTAATGAAATGGAATTGTGAAGTTATTTTTATTAATGACATTTATGAATTAGAGTCCTTCTGCAAATGCTGTAGCAGTAGAGAAAACTGCAATCCCACAAGTAGAGAAACAGGTTATAGTCACAGAATAAATTGCTATGCAATATAATTATTCTCTGTAGTTTTATTTTCACTTTATAGTAGCACCTGCAATGAAACCCTTTCCAACTATATCAACAATGTTTCTTGACTTCCAGAAGACATAGGCCCCATCAATCTCATACAATATCTGAAACCTCTGGTGTATTTTTTATATGAAAGGTGGGGGTATTTTAAAGCTAGTGTCTTCACCTTAATCATTACAGTATTTTTATTACTAAAACATCAAAAGTACATGCAAAATGGGGCTAGAAACAAATATTGTTAGCACTTTATTCTTGAAATGTACATTTCCTTGAAGCAGAACATAAAAGCAACACTCCTTAAGAGCGATAAAGGGCTCAGTCCTGCAGAGTGCTAAAGGACACTATAATAAGTAAGGAGATTCTGAAGCAATTTTATATACAACTCTACTATCATCCCTTTATTCCTTGATGCCAGCTTAATTCTCATCTGAAGTGCAGGTAAGAGCCCTAGCTGATAAGGACTTTAAGTGTTGCAGAGGTAAAGCTCTGAGCTATTGCATATAAAAGACCAGGTTATTGGATGAAAAGATTTCAGTCAGTTTTTGAAGGAAATTATGACATAGGTTCATGTAAAGTGAACATATAATGAACCTAGAGAACTTGTGCATGTATATTGAAGATAACAAATAGTATTTGGAATACTGTAAATAAGTTTTTATTAAAAAGCTCTAAAATAGTAAAACTGCTTGTTCCTTGTGCAAGCTCTTCAAAATACTTCTAATATAAACACTTACTGTCAGTTAATAGCCAGTTCCCCCTTAACCAAAGCAAAACCTAATTTTACATGGAACATGCTGTGACTTCCCTCCCTGCTCATCTTTCCTCTATTAGTTTTCTTGCTCCTCTCCCCTGAACAACTGTTTTTCCCAATCCCCAAGCCTCTTCACTCAGAGCAAACTTTGCACAGGAGCCCTGGTCCCCTGGCAATCAAAGCACATGCTCCTTTGACCTTCTTTCAGCAATGCATGCTGCTGTGCAATATTTTTAACTGCAATAATGCCTCAGAACCTTCCATTTCATGTCAGCATGGCATTTTCTGCACAGCCTTCCTTCCCACTTTTAGAGTAAAATGGTAACTCTGTATCTGAAGATGTAGCCCCTAATTCCACTGGTGGATCATCCATTGAGGACAGCAGATTTGTTCCTTGGGTTTTGCACATTCTGAGTGAAAGATTTCTGTATCACGTTGCTAGAGCGTAGTACTTAGTCTTATGAATCTAGCATTTGTCCATTTTTTTTGTTGTGAAGACAAGGAACAGAGGGAGGAATTTTCTAGTAGTTCATCCTGTAGAAAAGTTACAGTAACATTTTACTCCCAGGGAGTTATTTTTTTACTCAATGCATAACCAATATGCTTTTTCTCTTCTTCATCAGAACAGCTCTCAGCCCCACCACGTTTAATCATCACAGTTATGTTTTAAACTTTGGGATAGCTTTGTAACTTCTAGAGAGCACAGCTAACAGGAAGGTAAGGTGCCTTACCACCTTATGAGTTTCTCTAAGTTTAGTTTAACAAACAGAATTCCCAGGGTTCGAGTTTGTCAAATAAATATGGGTGTCCGTCTGCTCTGGTCCTCTTTTTGGATTGTTTCTTTTCTGTTTGTTTAGCTCAGGGACTGGAGCAGTAATTGTGGCAAAGCTCAAATTGTAACGGCATGGGACAAAGCCAACCTGGTATTGCCTCCGGAGTGCAAGGAAACATATCATTGCTTCTCACCTGAGTCCAGATACTATTTCAGGAACAATATGTCACCTTGAGAATACTTTAATTTTTAATCTAGCTTCTGGGTTCTGAGAGATCACAGCTCTCACATGGGTAGGTCCCTGATATGACTATAAACAATTACTTCATCACTATTTGCTTTGCCAAAGTTTTACATGTCTCTTAATTTATTTACAAGGCTCTGAAAAGTGTCTATAACCTTAAACACTTAGACTCCCTGGAGAACGGTGAAAGCAAATTTAATTGGGTAGCACCATCTAAGGCTGTTTGCCAGGACTCTGTAGAACAGTCTACTGAGGTTATATATTTTGCCCTGCTTAGTCTGTCTGTCATTTAATTTATTCCTGGCATTGGGTAGACATCCAATATTGTACCAGTGCCTGGCTCCCCGTAATAAATACAGGATCTCACAGTGCTGCCGAGCTTTGTGCCTTGCACAACAGCGACACAGGGGCCGTGTGATGGACAGATGACTTCCACAGCCAAGGTGTCAGTTTGCACTGTCCCTTACACTTCATTCAGGTCCCTTGTGATGTGGCAACTGTGCAGAAGCTGTCCTATGTTTGCTCCTTGTACAGGATTGATTTTTGGAGAACACAGGCTTGAGATCTCTCTCTCAGCTCTGCTTTCTGCTCCGGGGACAGATTGTCACACGCAGCCTCTGCTTTTATACAGATCTTTGTCTGCCAGGACAGAATGGGATCCACAGTGGGATCCTCTGAAGGAGAACTAGCCTTTTTAACCATGTTAACCCTATAGCTGTGAAGTTTTATAACATTTGAATCACAGCTTTGGACCTATTGGACAATTTTTTATATCCCTGATACACAGGTAATATTTCTTGGATGTCCAGCTACAAGAAGGTTTCTCAGAATAGGCTGAAACTTGTTTGTGCACAAGGAAGAAAAGTACATGGTTTTCTCACTTCATAAGGTCTGAAATAAGGAAAACAATAGATTCCACAATTCAACAACATATTACAGTTTCAGGCACAAGCGGTCTAGTTCTCTCTTGCTATTCCTTTCTTACAATATTCCTATATCTTTCTAACTTCTAAGAAAGAAACAGTGTTATGTGAGACATGTAGTGGTTTTCTTACAGGATACAGCACCTTTTTGGTTTTTTTTCCTTTTGTCAACTTTTTCCTCTCCCCTGAAGGCTGACTGATCTTCCTTCTTCCTTCCTTCAGTGTTTCAGAGAAGCAATTTCAGTGGGGTCTGTCCAGGAGTGCAATCCTCTATGCCTTTGAATACTCAGTGACATATACTCTTTTGGTCTATACTCATGGACACACAAATTACCAGATATCTCCTGCTCCAAAACAGTCTCTCAGAATATGCCAGGTCCTGTTAGCATTGTTTTCCTCCATGCTAGAACGCAGGAAAAGTTTCCACAAAACTTAAGAAGAGTCACCGATATCATGGTGGATACAATATTAGCATCAAAACCCGTGACCACCGTTGCTCCACATACATTTATTCCTGTCATTGATGGAATAAATATCAAAAAGTTATCATGTAACTTGAGACAAATCTCATTGTGGGCTGTGACTGTTATACCAGCTTCAATTCTGCAGTGACAAATCTTTCAAAAGCCACTGGAGAGCCTGATTTTTATCTCTGCACATGCTTACTGACTGTGATGAGCTTGAATAAATATGGATGTTCCTTTTCTGTTAACTTCTCAATTAACCACGGAAATCAGGCTAAATGTGGCAAAAAAAGATGTACTAGATGTATATTTCTTCACAGTTTTCCCTTCTCATTTGACTGCAATTCTATCCTTCCACTAGCAACATTTTCTTAGTTGTAGTTTCTTAGCAGAGTATAATATGCAGATTAGAGACACTCTTGTCAGTATCTCAGTACCGTGATATATTTATCTTGACAAAACGCACGTGAGGTCAAGAAATGCCTACTATACCCTGACAGATGCAGAACTGAGACACAGAGAGACTAAATGCTTTTCCTCGGGTTACGAGGGATGTCTGTGGCAGAGTGGGGCACAGATCCCTAGATTAATGCCCGTACCAGTGAAATGCCTTTCCTTTGTCATGGCTGGTCATTCAAGTAGATAATGAATCCTTGTTTACTTCTGAGAATATGTTGATGATATAGAAGATTTCCCATTTTCACTCACACTGATGAAAAACAGCATAGACTCGGGTTTCAAGCTGCAGTATCTCACTGTGACAAGTTTGGAAAGGCAGTGAGCATCACTGCAAGAGTCAGGACATGGTCACAGCATGCCTATCAGCCTCTTTCCAGAGAGGGAACTGAGAGGGGTATTTTTATAACATGACAGGTCATCGAAGAAGCATCTTGCCCATGGACACATACAGAATTCAAGATTTAGCTAAATTCAGTTCTTAATAAAAAATTTGAAGAATAGGGGAAAGTATCAATGGGCATACTGTGGAAAATAATACACTGAAATCTGTCATTTCCGTTGCAGTTGATTATTATCAACTATAATATCAATAGATGTTATCTATTGTTAAGGTGCCCTGACAAATCATGTTATATATTGACAAAAAGTAACACTTTTGTTCTTCTGTGGCATCAGCTGAAAATGAGGAAAATAATGGACTTTGCATTTAGGCTGCAAATACATTTACGATGAAAGATTTTCTTTTACTACTTAAAACGTTATTGGAAAAAAAACCCCCACAGTTTAGTGTAGAATCAGCACCTGGGGTTTTTTTCAGCATGGTTATGGTTTTTAGTACATTCTTTAGATATACTGAGAGAGGAGTATGGTGTTATAAAGGCCTGCCCAAGGCCACATATTGAATAAGTGACTCAAACTGGGTTAGGATTTAGGACCTTTTTGATTTCTAACCTATCATACCATTGCCCACAAGAGCTCCACTGTATTTATTGCCCACAGGAGCTCCACTGTATTTCTGGTGAGAGGATACGACCATCTCTAGATTAGCTATCATTAGTTGTTTAAACCTCGTGAAAATATTGTGTAACATTAGCACATCAGCATTGAGGTTTCCACTGCATCTTGCTAGACAAGCACCTCTTACAATAATTTTTGTAGATTAAAGGATTTTTTTCAACATTTCTTCAATATTTTTAAGTCTGCTAGGGGAAATAAGAGTTCATACACCCTACTGTCCCACTAAAAACATGAGCCAAATTTTTAAAAACAAAATCTGAATTCTATGCATTTTAAGCAGAAAAATACTGTGTTTGTGAAATTCAACTTTTGCACTTACCAATGGACATTCAGAACAATGATGCCATCAGTCTTTATTGGATTTGTAAAAGATTATTGATGTTGCAAAACCAACCCTCTTAAGCTCTCATTGACTTCAGTAGAAGAGTGAGCACTTAGTCTAGACTGGCAGAGACACTTAGAGGTCTTATGAAAATCAAACGGTGTTAGTAGTCTCAATGCTTTTTTTTTTTTGTGGATATGATGGTACTCACTTGCAGAAAGAGTGTAACACTTGTTACACTTAAATTATTTGCATCTACCTCATATGTTGGACGTTTTTATAATGTTGTGTGGTTTCCAGCCACCATTAGACAGGCATGTAGTCCTCTCTGATATCTCTCACTACAGTTATGTAGCATTATGAAAATCATTTCAATAGCACATTCAAAACCACAGTGCTCCAAAAATATATAGTGGTAAAGCCTAAGACACTCTTTCTCAATAAAAAAGTCTGAAACTCTATTTTTGAATAACACAAGGTAGTTATAATCTGAGTTTTTTACATTTTCCATTCAGAAACATCTTGAAAATTGAAAATCGTCTTTTTTGTTAAATGGAATTTTTTAATTTTTTCAAGTTCTGAGATTTACTTTAGTCAAGAACTCATGAGAATGAGAGGTTTTTCCTTTCCCTTGTTGTTTTTCCCTAATTATCACAGGGAAAATGAGGCAAAGAAAAAAGTGAAACTACAGATGAAGTTCTAAACCACTAAAATAATAGATATTCTGCTTTTCAAAAACCAAAAATATGGTTTCTAGTTCTATTTCATTGCTGGGAAAACAAAAAAAAATTCTAACCCTTCAAAAGTTTTAAAAAACTTTTTAAACTGTTAATTTTTTTTACGCTACCCACCATATATAATTATAATTTACATCTTATTTGTGATGAAAAGAGAAGTTTGCTCTTGATTTCAGGACTTTGTCCAGTCTTTCAAGATCAATGAATAAAAAAAACGCCATGAGATCAACGATGAGGCAACAATTGCTTATTCAATCCAATATTTTTTTTCTGCCAAAAGAATGCAATAACTACTGGGAGGAGGGGAGAAATAAACCAACAAAAAGAAAAGCTCTAGTAGAAATTCTAAGACAGACCCTAACTATAGTGAATGACATTCTTTCTTACATTGTCAATTACAGGCTCTTTTAATTACTTCACCACAACCTATGCAGTGGAATGTGCCATTCAGAGGGTGGGTTTCCAATTAGTGCTGGGGCTTGCTGCAGTGTCTGCTGTGCAGACCCCAGGAACTGTGACGTGTCCCGACACTGGGAGAAAAAACCCTCCATAAAACTGACAGCAGGATCAGAAATCAGTAACATGTGTAAGTGCTTTTTTCCACTGCTCCACAGAGAGTGAAGAGCAGAGCATGCCACTGCACATCCTTACAGAGGATTTAGATTCAGGTAGGGTCCAAGAACTGACGTTGTCTAAGTATCGGCAATCCACTTCTTGCTCTTTGATGTTGCAGCATTTCACACAATACAGGATCAGAGTGAACCAGCTCTGTTTCTATTTTAAGATGCACACTGCTACCCACTAAGCCTTACTGGGTCCAAGGTGGAAGGACAAGATAAAAGCTTTCCAGCTTTACAACACATTGCGCATGGCTGCTGAATGAGATTTAGCATCCAACATCCCTCTTGTCTTTGATCTACTGCAGGTACAGCAGAGCTAACTGATCCATCAGTTTCTGAGTCATAAGTGGTTTTTGGCTCGCGTAGCTCGTGCTTGAGCAAAAGTTTCCCTGTGAGTGGCAATACTCACTGAGCTCATGGCTGGGGCAATGCTGAAGGCAACAGCCTGAGGCTGAGATTTAATAATGAGCTGTAATTCACAGGTGAAGTAAGACCACCCATTTAGGTAATCTGTCGCTCAAAACACTCTGCTTAATATTGGTGGCTGGGGTGTTCTTATTTCCATCTCAATTTCAAAGAAAATGGATTATCTTCTGTTCCCACTGTTAATAGGTGCTTTGTCCTGTTTTAGTTACAGTCAAAGGTCTCTCTTTTTCTTTTTGTTTTCACTGTTCAGCAGCTTTGCTCCCATTTTGCTTATGATGATATTCAGTAATAGCAGCTACCAGGAGCCTTTTTATACAAGCTCTGCTCTGATTTATAACATAAGGATATGTCCATAGGCAGCAGAGGGTAAATCGATCTGTAAGCACAGCTAATCTGGAGGCAAGCATCACGAGTAAATTGAGAAGGTTGAAATCTTTCTGATACCAACATAATCGACAACACCTCAAAAAGAGAAAATGGAAACATTTTGCACACCCTATTTTGGGAAATGTCTCCTTTCCCTTTTCTTCCCTCCGTGCTCACACAAGTTTTATTTTTAAATATGCAGGCACAGTAGTGCAATTTTCATCACTATGATAGTCAGTGGCTGTGGAATGGCAATTTACATCACACTGGTATTTTGTGGGAAGCAAACTCAACTCTTTATAAGGAACTTGCTCCATTAGCAAGCTCATATTTAATATCCTCCCTGCCTATATTAACTGGCGTATTTAAGATTGAATGCAATTTCTGTTGCAGTGCAACCTATGCAAAGTTTGTTAACTTACAACCATTTATATTCAAAAGAATATTGGTGCAAAAGAAAGACAGAAAGATATACCCCATCACAAATAATTCCTGAGACATGAACATTAATAACATTTATATTTGGGGGGGGAGGTTTGCTATTGTTGCCAGTACCACACTTTCTCATTCCAAACACATTTGCCTTGCTCTGTGCACACACAAGAAATTAACTACAATATCTCAATATCTGTAGTACTTTTTCTCTCCAGAAGATGTACATCTCTGCTGAAGCTCCCAAAATATTTTCCTCCAATGTTGTTTGAATAGATAGCCATGGTTGGTTCAAAGCACCTTATCTATGCTTCCAGCAGAGCTACCTCCAGCAGTCTCTTGGGAGCACACTCAGCTCCCAAGGACTAGATCAGGAATTGGAGCTCCTATTTTCAGTGCTCTTTGCTGCACCTGAGTAATGTATCTGACATAATCTCAGATAGGTGGTGCGAATAACACCACTTTAAGTTATGAACTGGTATCAGTAGTGTTGGAATAAGAACACTCCATCATTTTTGCTAGCCTGGATACATAAATTAAAGATATCATACAGGCATTAATTTTCAACTGCAAACACCATGTTTACAGAGTATCTTAAGTGCTTTCTTTTATGGCAAATCTCAGAAACAACAAGCTATGTGCAAAGATTCAACAAGAGTTGTGTCTTCTGTGATGATTTTGTTTCCTCTACTCCTTACAATTTCACTGTAAAGCCCAATATAATACACACTTCTCTGCTACAGCCTTGAGAAGAAAAAGGGATTCTGACCTCCTGGGTCAGCCTTGTGTGATCCAGCCTAAATCGAAGGACATTGCTATGGATACTTGATCCTTGGTGACTGGGGAAAGAGAAATTGCCTTTGAGTCAACAATCCGCAGCAAGATTTAAAGCTCAATTCAGAGGGATCTGGGAAAGCAAGCAAATCTGCTGTGAATAAGGATTCACTACTGTTGAGCAGAACCTTTCCTGGTAAGCAAGTGGAGAAGATGGCAAGAAAGCTTGCTGACCCATACACCACTCCCAAGCTGTAAGGAAAGTGTCCTTGCAGATGTTTGTTTGTAACATCGCCTATTCAGCCAGATGCTGCCCTGTTAATGAGCAGCAGCACTGGCACGTTGGTATCCAGCACATCAGTGTGACCAGGTGAAAGTCAGCCAGAGGAAAGCAGGCAGTGCCAAGCTCGGCTCAGGCACCATTGCTGAAACAGTGACAGAGCAAAACTGAACGGATCAGCCTGAAGTATCACTGTGTAAAGAAATTACCTGTGTTGTTCCAACAATACCGACCTTGTCTCAGATACAAATATTTTTTTCTGATAAGTGTGTATTTAAAGAAACTGGGTTGGGGGGGTTTTTTGGGGGGGTGGGGCAGAGAAGGCATTATTTTTAAATAAGTAAATGTAAGGAGAGTAATGATGATGAAAAAATTACTTCAATGAAGATTTGTTTGATGTAAGAGTGTGGTGCTCTGCTACTGAGATAAAAGTAAGATGATCAGCTGGGAAAAACGTATGTGAAAAATGTATGAAGGTCTTACATTAAATTAGTGAACTACACCAAAATGGAGAAGCAACAAACGAAACAGCACTTTCAGGACACCATCAAAGTCAGTCAGGAGCATTTGAATCAAGGCCAAAAGGACAGATATCACTGTTGCCTTCAGCTTTCACCCTGCCATCAAAGGAGGACACCCTATGGTTCACTTTTAAGGGAAACCTACTGCAATGTTGTGCATTTTGTCTTACCTCTTTTGTTCCTTTAAAGTAACATTAAAAATAGAATTTACTATAAAAAATGAAGCTGGAAGTCCTGAGTGACACTTCTGAACATGATTGTCAGTTGTAAATAGTGGACCTAATTCTCGTTTACACTAATGGTCTAGCAATAGAAAGGGGCCATCACCTTGGTTTAATGTAGCTTTGCAATCACTTTCATCCCCTACTTTCAACAGAGAGAAAATCCGTGAAGTGAATGGTAGGAGTCCTGATATGCTTTAGGTCAGCAGGCTACAATGAGTGGTTCTTGGATTGCCACTGGCATGCAAAAAAATCCCATTTATAATTTTAAAAAAATTAAAAACCTATGTGCCTCAGTTTCCACATGTGCACACAAGAAAACAAAACAAGCCTTTAAAATAGGGGAGATTAACTTGCAAAGTTAAGTTCAACATTAAAGGTTCAACCTAATTTTTGTTGATTTAAATAAAGACATTGTGGCAATGCAGAGCAGAAATGTTCTTGAATTGTTCCTTTTTAAAGGCTACATATTTTTTTTTTTAATTAAAGAGTATTGAGATAAGCTGTTTACCATACCTTTGCTGTAAACACAAAATCTTGAGTTTTGGGGATAAATGGGTAACAAGAACAAGGCACACTGGAAGGGGGTGTGTGCATGCTTGAGTAGAATGATTCAGATCACTCAATTTTCATTAAGAAAAAACACTGAATATTTGAGCATATTTTAAAGCCAAAGATCATGTCTGCTGCAGCAAGCCTCTGTCGCTTCCTCTGTAGACCAGCCCTATAGCTTTCAACCCAGAATAGAGCGCTCTCTTCCCAGCTTGCCAGTAACCCTAAGGCAATGCCACCAATGATTTTCGTTAGTCTGAATAATAAATCCTTATAACCAATAAGCTATCAAAGATGTAACATGGACCACCATTATGAGACCATGTACCACATCACTTGTCTCCCTTTCCTGTTTCTGCGTGGTGTAGATGAAGTCTATAGTTAGTTTGCTATTTTGCGACATAGTGTCTGAAACGAATTAAAGGTTTGGCACTTTTTACGTGTTATGCAGATATAGTTCCCCCGTTACTACATTCTTCACCACACATTAGGTGTTAGAATGCACAGCACATTGCAGGCGAGATGGGTGTTGTTTCTACAAAAATAAAAACTGTGAAATGGAGATTTTTTAATGATTTAGAATACAGCATATTTTTGGACCGTACAGATAATCTATGAGACTCTCTTAAAAATAAAAAAGCAACAAGTTCTGCCTTCTTTTCCTACTGATGCTGTAATGATTTAAATTTCTCAAAGCATATGGTGAGAATCAGAATTATCCCTTCTCCACCTACTACTCACAATTTCTTGCCTACTGATTTCAGCATGTAATGTATAGTGCTAAAACCAATTAGTGATACATCAAAGGTTTTTTGCAGTTGTAAATTTTGGACCACTACAGAACATTAACACATGAGCTCCTCATTATAGGCACAGATATATGTGATCTTTGATCCATGTGATAAAAGATACATTCAAAATATGTTTTCTTTGGCAACCTTACAATCTCCTAATTGAGGAAAAAAAGCTAATTATGTAGTTCTTTGCAAGGCTGGAATCTGCTGTAATAAGGATCGTACACAAAAACTAAGTTATATGTGAGAAAGGCTAATTTCACTTTTTTTTTCCTTTTTTCCTGAAATTTTTGCTTTCTAAAGTTGTAGAAAGTTATTTTTCACAAATCATATGCTCTAGTGAATGGTTTGAGGTTTTAAGGAGTTTGCTGGATTAATATTCTGAACAAAACTTCAGTCCCGCAGATGTGCTTAACTTTTGGCACAGAGCAGCCCCACCAAAGTCAATAAAACTAAGTCATGCCAGCTAAAATTAAGCATCAAAGCATAAATTAGTAAATGCTATGTTCTCCTGTTGGCTGGTTCCCAGTATGCCTCTCCTATTTGCATGAAGTATGTGGACCTAAAGCAAGTGATGAAATTGATGGTGAAGCAGTACATTGCATGTTTTACTGCTCAGACTACTTGATAAGCTATTCATTTTCTCCTGCCATTCCCCATCCCTCCACAAAGTCCTCACATAGACAGATATAAAAATAACAAATGGAACATTGCCATTTGATATTAGATCATCAGGAACACTTATTTATAGTCCTTTTCTTCCCTGGAGAGGTATTTTTCCATCCTTTGGAACCTGTGCCCAAGCCCAATGGGATCAGCCTGCATTACCTTTGGCAGTGCATAAGGAGAGAAATAAAAATTGCTTGGATCTGATGGGGAAATGTGACAGACTGGACACGTTTAGTGCAAATTGTGGCAACCACACTCCAAAGTGGGCTGGGAGGGAGGGGGAGGCTGCAAGGTCCGACCTCTGTTTCTTCCCTTTGCTTCCCAGGGTGAAGAAATGGAGTCTGTCCTAGGACAGAAAAAAGAACGTGAAGGGAGAGGGGAGGGGAGAAGGGAGAGGAGGAGAGGGAGAAAAAGAAGGAGAGAGGGAGGGACAAAGGGAAGGAAGGCAGGGAGGGAGGGAGGAAGGGAGAGGAGAGAGAAAGAGAGAGTCCTCCTTCCTCCTGCCCATGAAATCTCTTAGTCTCAGACTGAGCTGCTTAGATTGGCCACTGAGACAAACATTTTACTTTCACAGAATCACAGAATCACACTGGAATTTCCAGCATAAGTAAAATCAATATCTAATCTGCTAATATCTAATATCTAATGATTCAGAGAAAGAAATAGAAGGCCTTTGCTACAGCTGTAACACTTTGCTAGAAGAATTACAGAAATTTGTTGGAGATTTTTTCACTCTTGAGAAAAGTTTTCTAAACACTATTTGCAGATTGCTCCCTACACTGTAGTTTCCTTGGGATGGAGGGTGCAGAGATTTCTTTTAACAGATAAGGGTGGATTCGCATTTTTTAAAATTCTTATTTCACTGATGAAGAGACAACACCAGAAAAAAAGGATAAAATTTAAATGTACTAAAGCTATTTCTTAACTTGTGTTCACATCAGGTTAATTATCTTTTTCCATTTTTTAACTATAATAGTACTCTTGAAAGTAGCCTTTGGGGTACCATCAGGTATTCCACAACTCCTTTTCCTAACTGCATCTCCCACACTTAACCCTGATTAGCAACACAGGCTGCCTTCCCCATTGCCTAGTTTATCTACTAGGGTTCTTCATGTCTCAATAATGTCCAGAAAAGACTCTCTCTGATATAATTAGGGTCACCACACTTTGAATATCACTGGCATATGCTGGTGAAGACCATAGGTCAGTCAATATTGGGATCCTTTTTCTGGATTGCTTCTCCCTGTCTATCGAAACCCCCTAATATGACTTCTGAAATATCTACATTAAAGCACAATTAAATAATCTAATCTCTTTCTCCATCTCTCCTGCCTAATGGCACAGAATAAATATAATTCAAAAATTATTTCTCTGGTTCAGAGGGAGACACACAGATTTTTATATTCCTCCTCCTTTTTCAAGACACCCACTTCCTCTAAATTTCATTTTCTCTCCATGCAATAAAAAATGAAATAATATTGATTTCTTTTGTATTTAATTCTTTTTTTTCCTAGTGTGCCTATATGACACGACAGTGAATAATAGCATATGCCAAGAAAACAATTACATAACACCTCTGTATTGATTTGTCTAATTATATCTCTTTACTCAAAACAAAGCTGTTTGCTTGGACATGACTGACAAACCAGAGTGGTTTGTGCACCTGTTTTACCTTTCACATCAATGTAGTTAATTATTTCTTAGAACAGATACCTGAAGAAACCTCTGACTTTCAGATACCTTTCTGCCTAATTGGCCTCCCCACCTCAGCCAGGAGCCCGGATGGACACCTGGAGACCTGCTTGAGCCAAAGTCTCGTGGTAATCAAACATTTAAGTATTTCTGAGGATCTGAATACCAGATTGAGCCTGAATTTGGAAACGTTATGGTCACAGAAGACGGTGCCAATAAGTCCTGCACAGCTTTGCTACACCACACGCAGCACCTAAGCAGTCACCTCCGTATGCACCAGTTTGTGTTGTGTAGCCCTACCAGTTTTCACGGAGCAAGATGAAGGGTATCCATGTAGCACCATGCACACCTTTAGGTATCTTACTCAGATGGAGGAAGGTACCATCTTGGAGTAGGTTTCACAAACTGAACTTTTGTCTGGAGCTGGGTGTGTAAACCCAGACATTCAAGTACTGCCTAGCACCCTAGGAGCAGCATGCTCGCCGGCTAGCTGTAGTGGGGAGCACTTAACTGAGGCAAAAATCACCAAATTCAGCATTTTTCTTTACCTGAGAGAACTGGAGCCCAAACCTCTTTCAATCCCAAAAGACTGCCCTAATCACCATGCCATAAAATATTTATTTTAGTTTTCTTTTGTTGAAGAAAACTAGTTACCATCACTAATGCATTAGGCAACGCCTTGTTGACGTAATTAAATGTTCAGTGGGGCAAAGGAGCAGAATAGCTGCACACCCAATGTGGGCAGAGCATCTGGGTCCCAGTGCTTCTCCTGACCCACAAGGGAGTTTTATGCAGCAGACGGGGATCATAACAGAGCACAGCACAGTCTCCCATCCGAAGGGAACCACGACTTCTAGCTCTGTCTAACAAAGAAATGTTTTCCAGTAGAGAATTTGCTATGTGAGGCTCATTTTTTCTCTTTCTGGTTGGGCCCCATGGGTGGGGGGAGTTGTGTGATGGACGAGCTGGGCAGCCCAGCCAAGGCTGTGCCTCTTGGGTCGATGTCCCTGGGTGGTACTCTCAGGCCAAGTCAAGGGCTTTTCACGTCTACTTTTTAGATTTACAACTCTGAAAAGGCAAAGAGGCAAGAAAGCCCCCCCTGTGAATGTAAGCCTGCTCCTGTCAGCTGGGATTTTCAAAGTCACAGTGAAAGGCAGTGGCAGATCAGGATGCTCAGGTACCTCCGCTTTTCCCTTAGTCATTACTCTCCACTGCCCAGTACCAGTTCCTGCTTCTGACTCACGGGTCGTTGCTGCGGCTTGCCTGGGGACTTTTTGGAATGAGCTGGCACAACACAGCAGATGGTACTTACACTGAAAAATATTATTTAACTTTATTGTGGCCAATAGTTCAATATAAGTATGTTGCTGTCAGATGAATTCCTTGCCATCAAAGCAAACAAAAGTGGGATCTTAGAGGCCCAAAATTACTTGTAAATTGAAATGTTTATCTATTTTCAAACCATCTGCCTCACATATTCAGTTTTTGTTTGCTCAATCTTGTAAGAGGTGAAGGAGGGAGAGAAATCCAATGACATGAACCATTCACAACCACTGTAACGAGGCAGTGTTTAACCAAATAACAAAGTTAAACAGAGCATAGCTGCACTGAAGTTCATTCTAAAGCTATAGCTTGCAAACTTGGAAAGTGTACAAACTAGCCTTGTGTCCTCACTTGAGAAACTGAAATAAAACTATAATGTATATATACACACATATATATACATCTGAGTAGAAGGATATTCTTCATACAAAACATATTCTAAATATATTTTTTTGACACTGGTTAAACATAAAACATTCAAATTTTGAAAGGATTGTGGTGTTATTTGTTATATTGCTTAATTTCTAACAGATTTCTAACACAGCACTTTCCTTCTAATAGGATACACTTATGTATATATTCCCTCCTCCTCTACAAATTGCCTCTTTGTATTAAATTTTTTTTTATATGATAAAAATTCTCTTTAGGTAGAGCTTATGCATTAATTTGTCTGGTTTAGTGCCAGAAACTGTGTAGGTAGATCTTAGATATTAATTAGTTTTCATTAAATTAATGGAAAAAAGACAAAATATATTTAAAACATAAGCATGACAAATCCAGAATCTGGGCAGCAACAAGTAAATGATAGCTCTGAACTCAATAAAACAGAAAGAAAACCTGAAGTTTAGTTACACTGGAAGGAGATTAACTGCTGTGCGAAAGCTGAAGAAGAAATAAGCCAAGCTTATTATTTCAGCAAACAATGCATTCAGCCCAGTTATAAGAGCAGATCTGTTCATTATCATACAGAATATAATTTTTTAAATTACAGCCTTCTTTCTGTTCTGCCATATTTCCATCAGAGGAGCCAGCCTCTTTCTAAGGCTTTTTTTTTTTAATCAGGTGCAGCTGAGCCTATTTAAACTCAGTCATGTCCACAGGAAAATCTAGCAATGCGCCTTGTTTTTCTCAGCTAGGGGCACTGTTTGACCCAGGAACTGGAGATCCCATTTGGAATACCTGCTGGGGTTTAATCTCTCCGGCCCCCTCTGCCCTCCGCGTCACCCTGGCTCAGCCGGTTCCACGGGGCAGAGCCAGGCTCGCAGAAGTGTCGCCCGGAGAGTCTGTCCGCAGGGGCATCAAAGGGAGCACTCAGCCCCCCACAGCCCCCCGATGGGATCTGAACTCACTTGTCCTCATTGTCCTCTCCTACAGATTAGACACCAATGTCATTCCCCTGCCTCGGAGGAGTTATTTCTGATTTTCCCTGGTGTAAAACAGCCATCAGTCCCTATGCCACCTGTGGCAAGGACGATTTATTATGATAGACATTTCAACCCCTCCTCCCTCAGCAACACTTCTCAGCATTTTCCAGGGTACCTTGAAAATGTGATGCAGCTGGGCTTTCCATCAGCATATATAAGCTTTACTTAATAAAGCTGAACAAACTAATTACAGCCAGGAAAAAAAAGTTTTATATGCATTAGCATGTTTCCCTGATCCCAAATTAGCTGTTATTTAAAATTCTTCAATGAATGGTTTCTGTAAACATTCTGTAGCTTGCTCAGGAGAGAGTTGTTCTATTTTTTTTTAATTATTATTTTTATTCACAATTTGCTATCCATGTGGTGGGTCTGATCCTCTGAATCACGTGGTTGTCTTTCTGCCCAAGACTCCCTGACTTGCAGTGGGGTTTTCAGCTCATCACGGAGGAGTGTTGCCACCCATATTTATGTAAATAGATGTTCACACACATTTTGCACCATTCTTTCAATGAATATTTTTAGAGACAAAGTCATGCCTTTAAATACTTACAAAAAGCTGATAGGACAAGGTTACAAGTGTTGTTAATTACAAAAAAAAAATCCAGAGAAAAAGTTTGGATTGGACTGATTTAGCAAAATTTACAGAAGTCCTCCACAAATCAGAGAGGGTTGGGAGGAGAACCCAAATGGCCTGCTTTGAGTTAAAAAACAGGTTATTTTCCATTTTCCTTTGTCAGCTTGCCAATGGGGCTCCCTGGCAACCCCTGTGGGGTGTTTGCAGGCCCCAGAGCTTGTGAAAGTCATAGCTCAGTGAGGACCAGCGGTCTCTGAACCAGCAACCTCCACCCTTCCCAGGCCCAGGCTGTGTGGCCGCTCCCCAGCTTGTGTTGGTAGGAAATGCCGAAACTGGGGAGAGGGGGCAGGGGAAGCACCGTAGCTGAGAGACGAGGATACATCAAGTTTTGAAGGAGGAGGCTCCTCTGCAACTCCCTTCTCTCCCCAGCTGTAGTTGCAAGCAGTGTGCAATCAAATACCAAGTTAGTTGCCTTGTTTGCCTATTTCTCCCAGCCTCCTGCCGTGTCTACTCAGCTGCTCTGGTGATTTGGTGATCACTCCGGAGACCGGGCTCCGCTCGCCCGGACCACTAGAGGGCTTGGGCTTGCTCTCGGAAAGTACTAAAAATCTGCACAATTCCTCTTTTGTGTTTCACCTAAGCAAGTACAAATAAAAAGTGAGACTTAGGATGCACGCCTAGGTTTTCTTCTCTTCGTTAAAGGTTTGCCTGGATATTTTGCTCAGTACAATCCTTTGGGATAATGAGCACGGGAGACGTACACCCTAACTGTGGGGAGAGAGCTCTCCATTTTTGCAGAGACCTGTTAGGCAAGACCAATACCCACAAACCTCTTATACTTGTGATCATCGTTGGGATTTAGGGGATTTTAGAAGTGCAGACTTTGTGGGTTTATCATTCCTGCTATATATCATAAGCTTAAGAAATCTTGCTTAAGTTGACTCACTTGTGGAGAAAAATAAATCTGATTTAAAAATAAAGGCAGACTGGAATCATAAACTAATTCTAGTACTGCATGTGCACAGAACCACAGAGATGATGAGTTCATCCTCCACAATTAAATTTGGTGTTAATATTGTCAAACAGGTATAACTGTTGTTGTACATGTCTTACACACTAACCAACTAAGCAAGTTAAGGGCTTTGGTCCCATTTTTTTTGAACCACAAGGGTTCTTTTCCTGAAATATTTCTACCGTCAAAACAGTAGTGACCATTATCAACACAGATAAAAAATACAAAAAATATTTAAATATCTTAATACATTTGCTAAGGGATTATTTTCTTAGTTTGAACCATTACTTCACCAGAGCAGTTAAGGAGCTAAGCTAATACTGCTTATGGTATCATTCCCATTCACAAGAAAAAATGTGTTATAAGGATGAGCTCCAATAAAGGATGAAAGTGCCAAAAGCAAGACTGGGCAGTTAGGTGCTTAAATCTAAAAAGGAAACAAACTAAAATCTATCTGTGACTTCCTTTTTGACTGCAGCTTCTCCCAGGTATTTACAGCTGTGTGCCTCTTCACACTCAGACTCCTCCAGTCCTTGCAGCTACCATTTTATCCCCTTTTATCCCAAGCCCAGCTGGGATCCAGAAACCACCCAAGCTGCTTATCCCAGGCTGTCTGCTCAAGTACTGGCAGCCTCTGTCTTCTCCCTTCATCTTCGTTTCTTAGCACGCTAATTTGCCTTGTCCACCACTTCCACTGCACAGAGCGGCAACCTCTGAGTCTCTCTCAGTCTTAGACACACCTACTCAGCTTATCAGTCCCTGACTCCTTGCCCCAAAGTCACAGTGCTCAGAGTCCTAGCAAACCTTTCAATCCTTAGTTCTTTGCTGCTTTCTCAAAATCCCCATAACTGTAGGTCTTGTACCCTTTTTCTCTCCAAGTCCTTCAAACCAGCTAGTTACAGACTTCCCCCCAGAAAGCCTACAGTTGTGTTTCTTTCCTGCTTTTCCACCTCAGTTGTCACCATGTAACCTTGTCCTGCTGTGGTAGGCATCTTCTTGCTGTCTGAATCCTGGGTGCCAATGGCAGAGTCCTGGACCATGCAAAAGAAATTACCTCTCTCTTCTCAGTCCTGGCGCTAGTCCTTACCAGATGGGGGCTGCAAGTCAAAACTGAGTTGCAGATTTTTTTAAACTTGACTGAAGATGAACAGATTTTTAATAGAATGGCAAAAGTGTACAAGACTAAGTAATATATTGCAATGAAAGCACAGGAGGTCTATTGCTTCTCAAAAGAAAATACATGACATTTTAATGAGGAAAAATGATTCTCTTTTTTTGCCTTGTTTTTAGAAAGGCTAATCTGTCTGGCCTATTATTTCTAACTAGACAACCCAACTTAGTAAGAGACAATCCAATCCCTTTCTTCAGAAATGTAGACATGCAAGGACATATATGTGTGCATGTACAATAGTCTGTTCAGTGCTGGGTACTTTTTAAACAATATTTCTGATGTTCAAACTCTGCCTTGCCATCCCCCTTTCTGTCCTTATTCCTCCACTGCATCATTTTTGCTTTGCTGTTTTCTTCACCTCATCCTCACGCAGGTTCTTTCATGACACTGGTGAGAGTCTACCAATCCTGCCAGGCACCCTCATGTTCTGCTTTCAAGCTTCTCCTCATCTTTCACCTTTCTGCTTACTAGAGGCTTCTACAGCTCCTGTGTTTGCAGCTCCCTCTTCTCCTTTCTCAAAGGACACAAGTGACCACGATTTGCCCAGGGCACAGTAGGACTGTAGCAGTCCAGCAGAGTGAGGATGTGGGGTTGTAAGCTCTTGAAGACAAGGACTGTACTTGTGTTTCTCAGATATACCAAAATTACTTTGCCACCTACATAATGCTTAATAAAAGGATCAGTGGTGTCAATACAGCCTCCCTTTGCTTCCTTTTCTGTAAGCTATTGTTGCTTATATTACATTGCTAACATAGAGTTTACAGCATCATTTCTGTCTTTATTGGATTGAGACTCATGACTTTTTCAGCACCATTCATATAAATGATGTTATAAAATCAGAAGAATAAAAACTCTTGAGTTCCATAAAGGGAGATATAGAGTCCAAAGCACTTTTATTCCATCTTATTTATTTCAGGTTTTGCTGTAACAGGACTGTTACCTGGATTGTAACACAGTTAGCCAAAATGAGAGTTTAGAGGTCATCAGCGACTTTTTGGCTTTCCTTTGCTTGTTGCATAACCACTTAGATAAGTTTGTCAAGTTTTAACGTATATAGATGATGACTCATGTAAGAACATACAGATTAGCTGAGGTTTCAGAATAAATTACGTATTATTAAGCACCCTCAGTATGTTTAATTAAAGCTACAGACATACTTGTATATAAACACATACAGAAAATTCGGTTTCTGGAAATGAGAGACAAGTAGTGCTTGGATACAGCTTTCTTCATTTTGGATAGTTGAGCTATAAGCTCTCTTTTCTCCTGTTTACAGCTTGAGAAAAAGACTTCCTGGCAAAATGTTTGCATTCAATGGCATTTGATTTTGATTTTGATTTTTATGAACATCTTCCCTTCCCTCTTAGTTCTTTGACATCTGCTGGTACAATATACGCCTTAATTTTCCCCATAACTCTTAAGTATGAGGATTAACAGGGAAAAATATGTTTCTTTGCTAGAAGAAAAATACACTTCTGTCCTGAATTTCTTTCAGTTTTATGAGAACTCCCCAAAGAAAAGGCTATATACCTTTATATTTTGTCATAGGCAGGGCTCTATGCACTCTCTTCTTGCAAAGCTGAAGAACTTAACAAGAGTTTTCTCCTTGTAGAAGCTTATCAACCCATAAAAAAAAAAGAATTTTCCAAGTGCCTGAAACCATAGCATAGACAATTGGTGACTTCCGATTTTTGGACCCACTGGTAAGGTTAATTAAATGTCAGACTTTACAAATGCCACTAATGGTTGTTTTAGCAAGACATACACAGTTCACGTGCTTATTCCATTACAAGCTTCCCACACTTGAAAACTGCTGAAATGCCCCTATCCTTGTTGCCCAAACTTCCACCTTTCTACTTCCTCCAGCAGCTCATGAGAAGTAAACTTTAGTAATACATACTTTTAAAATACAATGCAGGGTAAATTAAATGTAAGATGAAAATGCAAAACATAGGAAATCTTGTTCTGCGTTATTATTTGTAACCTTTAAACTGTAGAAACACCCATTTTAGTTTACTTGCAATTGGCAAAAAAATGCAGGAGAAAATACAGATTTAAAGCTTAGCTTGCTTCAAAGTGCATAACTATTTTCAACTCTCAAATAAAATGTCTGCATTAGCTTGTTGCTAACATCAAAAGGGCAGGGAGTAATAAATAATAGGAAGGCAAAAGGAAATGGTCAAAAATTGAGATCAGCAGACAAGATCAGCAGACTTTAGTAAGGCCTTCAGCACTGTCTCTCATAAGATCCTCATAGAGAAGCTGACGGGCTGGCTGAGCAGACAGTGAGGTGGATTGACAACTGGCTGAACGGCTGAGCCCAGAGAGGGATGATCAGTGGCATGAAGTCTGGTTGGAGGCCAGTGACTAGCGGCGTACCCTTGAGATCAGTGCTGGGTCCAGTCCCATTCAACATCTTCATAAATGATCTGGATGATGGAGCAGAGTGCACACTCAGCAAGTTTGCTGATGACACGAAACTGGGAGGAGTGGCTGATACACCAGAGTTGTGCCCCAGTCCAGCGGGACCTCGACAGGCTGGACAAACAGGCTGGCGGAAGCCTCATGAAGTTCAACAAGGGGAAGTGCAAAGTCCTGCACCTGGGGAGGAACAACCCCATGCACCAGTACAGGCGGGGGGCTGCCTGGATGGAAAGCAGCTTGGCAGAAAAGAACCTGGGATCTTGGTGGAAAACTAGCTGAACTGAGCCAGTAATGTGGTCTTGCTGCAAAGAAGGCCAATGGTATCCTGGGCTGCATTAGGAGGAGTGTTACCAGCAGGCCGAGGGAGGTGATCCTTCCCCTCTATTCAGCACTGGTGAGGCCACACCTGGACTGCTGGGTCCAATTGTGGGCTTCCCAGTACAGGAGAGACATGGACATACTGGAGAGAGTCCAGCAAAGGGCCACAAAGATGATAAAGTGACTGGAGCTTCTCTCCTATGAGGAAAGGCTGAGAGAGCTAGGACTGCTCAGCCTAGAGAAGAGAAAGCTCAGGGCTCTTACCAATATATACAAATACCTGAAGGGAGGGTGCAAAGAGGATGGAGCCAGGCTCTTTCCAGTTGTGCCCAGTGACAGGACCAGAGGCAATGGGCACAAACTGAAACACAGGAGGTTCCCTCTGAACATCAGGAAACACTTTTTCACTGTGAGGATGACCAAGCACTGGCACAGATTGCCCAGAGAGGTTGTGGAGTCTCCATCCTTGGGGATACTCAAACGCCATATGGACGTGGTCCTGGACAACCTGCTGTAGATGGCTCTGCTTGAGCAGGGGTTTGCACCAGGTGACCTCCAGAGGGGCCTCCCAACCTCAGCCATTCTGTGATCCTGTGACTCTCTGAAAATTTCAAATTAACCTCCAAAAGCTTGTTTGGCACAGTGATAAGGATATAAAATAGAGGATATAAATACCTGCTAGTGGTGCCATCTCTAACACCTGTGGCTTAGTAGCAGGGTTATTAATGTCTTAATCTGAACTGTTTATCCTGCAGTCCTACTATTATATTGGTTTTTGAATCTTCAGACAATTATTGTAAATCAGTACATTCTTCTCTTTCACTGCTTTAAATCTCTTTGATTAATAAAGGCTATCAAGACAATGTACTTTCCTTGTCCAAATAGCTTCAAAAGGGAAAAAACAGAGTTTTCTAATTTTTCTTCCCCAAAATTCACAGAGCTGGTCTCTGGAGAGGTAACTGGAACCAGTGAGAATGGCACTTGGAGAACTGAATGTTTCTGACAAAGCTTCTGAAAAACAAACCCAAAGATTAAAAAAGACTCTGGCAGCTTGAGAGCCAAACCAGCTGGCAAGCCATGTAGGAAAATGAAAATATTCCCCTTCTTAATAATCAGTGTGGAAAATCCACCGAGGAAAACCCACATTCTTTTTTGCTTCGCCTTTCTATTTGGGTCATCAGTTTTCATGATTTCTGGATGAGGCAACAGGCTGTCATGAAAATCATCAGGAGACAGAGCTTTAACACAAGATTTTAGAAATTCTAGGATAGGACTGAATTGTCAAAGCAGATAGGCCACAGTAAATCCCTTAAGCTGTGCTGGAACAGGCAAACACAAACAGGCAGCAGTGCATGAGGCTCACAATGGTTCTGAAATTGCACTTCAGATCTTACGGGCTTATCAAGAAGTGCACAACAATTCATCCTCTCACTTTGAAATGGATATTTATCCTGCAGCTACTATGGATCCATGAGGCTGCTTAGGCATGCCATCATTTATTTAACAAAGAAAAAAGAGTTGTTCATAAATAAAAATTTTAAATGCATTTTTTCACTTAAAATGTATTAAATGTGTAAACATAAAGGAGCTAAAACACTTTTAAAAATACTGTGTGGTATTTGTTTATCAGTCCTATGACCTTATTCTAGAAAATTTTACATAGTTTTTTGGTATTATAAATTTTAGACTACTGACTTTTACAAACATATATGCACATAAGTGTATAGAAATCATCTGTCCGAACAGGGACTTTGAATTTCACAGCGTTTGGATAATTTGCCTTGCCCATCTTTAAAATTCTTCAATAATAAAAATGGCTGTCAGAGAACTTACTGAGACCAAACAAATGCTTCTGTCAGTCTGAGTTTGAAAATGCGCTGAAGGTCTACAGTAATAATTATTATTGACTTATGCATATTCCCGTGTCCAGAGTGATACCTGGGAAACCTGGGACAGCAATTGGCGCTTCTGCGAGGCCATGCAGATGCTCAGATGACCACTTTGAAGTACCACAGAGCCAGTCCTCAAACATCGTATCAGTTGGCAGCTGGGTGAGCTGTATTCAGCACGGAAATGCACATAATGGAGGAGGAAAGATCTTGGCGAGAGCATGAGAGGTAAAAGGAGAAACAAGGAATGAAAGGAGCTGAAAGATAGTGAAAAACTGAAACTTGTTTTTATTAAGGGCCATTCAGGCAGCTCCAGTGGCACTTAGCAGTTCAATGGGACATTGCAACATACAAATTTCCCTGCAAACACCCTGTGCTGGTACAGCTACCGACAGCTGGCTCATTTGGGGCCAAGGCCGTTCCTACTGCAGGAGGGAGAGGAGCAGGGCAGAAGATGGGCAGCAAAGGTCTAAGAGCCAGCTCTGCCGTGACCTGCATCACTCGGTAGACAGGGGGGCCGTGCTGGCAATCACTGTTTCCAAAAGATCCTTTCCACCCCCAAGCAATAACTGTGGCCCCACATCCTTTTGCCAACCCAGGGACTCCCTTGTGAGCAGACAAAAGGCGCAGAAACCCCAGTTTTCAAGCAATTTGCTTCTGCCAAACTAGGCAGCAGAGCAATAACAATTTGCTTTTCCCAGTATTCTGCTGTCTGAGCCAGGTACCATCCTCTGGCTGATGACTGGAGCCAGGCCTGCCACAGGCTCACTGCTGGGTTGTCGGAAACATTTGTACACTTATTTAGAAACCACATTCCCAGCTTTGGCTTGTGCTACCAGCTACAAAGTGCTTGCTTCCAAGATGAGGTTTGGATATTGTGAGCAAACTGGAAAAAATCTAGAGAGGTCCTTTCAGAGTCCTAACAATGGTCTGCTTTATACTTTGCATTAATTACCCACTGTTTCAGGGTGCCCAGACATATTGGCTCTGAGGTTGCTCTACCTTTTGTAAGCACATGAAGAATCTTAGTTCCTTCACGAGTTCTCCAGGATGGAATATTTAACCACCCTACATTCCAGGTATCTTATCATAAAACATGGTAATGGTTGTGGAAGACATCCCTGCAACAGCAGGGTGCCTTGAGGTGTAGCTGACCTCGTGACTGAACACTACTTTGAAGTCTTCCAGTTGCATTTTATTTTCAGAGAGTAAATGGTGAAACTTCAGGAGGAATAGTGTTTTTGAAAAGCAGTGCAGTAACAAGGACCAAATGCATGTGATATGCAAATAAAACAAAACAAGAAATGAAAAGGGTCAGCTAGTAACTGTTAGGTAAATCTTTTTGTCATGGTGCTTCTAGAAACCTCTTCCTATCTGCTTTGTTTTCCCAGTGTCATTAATTGCTCATGCCCTAGGAACCTGGATTTGTCACTAGTAGTTGGTCTGTGGGATGCACATACTACTACGATGTGGCTCGCTCTGCATTCTGAATGGGAACACATTTCATTCATAACTCACCAAGAGGCATGTTTGAAAGAATATTTTGAAAAAAACCCAATAATTTCAGATTACACTGCTTGTTTTTATAATCTAATGACGGGCTTCTTACCTTTCAAAGCCTGCATTGTTTTGTCAAGAAGTCATTCTCTTAAATATTTGCAACATGATGTGAACCAATTCACTTAGCATTGCATTTCCACTTGTAGTCTTGGACTAGTGTCAAAAACATGAGAGAAAGCCCTTTCCAGGGAGAAATCTATAATGAACAAGCAAATATTGCTCCATTTGAGGTGAACTTGGAAACTGACAACTGGGGGGTCACAAGAAAATTAATAAAATCCCATACAGGCATCAAAGTTGTCATCACTTTCTTACTGTTGATATTAGAAAAGACTTGTCCAGACAAATTTATCCACTTATTCTGCAAGACAAAAGCAAAAATACATAACTACAGTTACAACAAACCCAGAAAATAATCTGGCTGACAAATACTGCAAGTTTCACAGAAGGAAGCACAAAAAGTCATTACAATTCAAACAATAGAAGGTGCTGAATACCACAGGCACATTGTTTTTTTAGTCACATTTTTTCCATATTGCTGGGTAGAAGCATGGAATGAAGAGAGGCAAAATAACATAAAAAAGACCAGAAGGCGTGAATGATAAAAGGTGTGAAAGACCAAAGGTGTGAAACAGAAATAGGAAAGATCTCCCAAAAGAAGAGAGGAAAGAATGCTCACATGTCAAGCATTGATTGGGCTGCACTGTTTCATTAAAGGCTATATCTAAGGTACCGGATTTAGTGGAAGAGAGCATGGGAACAAGTAGAGATGGACTAATTTAACTTGAGAATAATAAATTGGTTGAAAATTAAGTTTCAGTTCCCCTTAAATTATTCATAAATTGTCATGATCCAGTTAATGCTTGGGAAATAGTTTGAAAGGGGGCAGTGAGGCAGATTCACTGTGCTGGTGGTGCGCTGTCCCTCTTCGCCTGAAGCAGCCAGGGGGCCAGGGGCACACCCCCAGGACAGGGCTCCTGATACCTCTGAGCACACATGTTTCTTACTCCTGAGTATCCTACCTACCAGGTTACCAGACTTTTGAAGTGAAGACGCTCTCAGTTATTCCTAATGAAGCTCAATATACAACAATTCAATTATTATTATGCTAGAGAGCTGCTAGCACAATTGCACAGGCTGGGGATACCTGGTTTCTAGTCCCATCTCCGGTGAACACTGATCATGTCTATAGCAGAAACCAATAGACCTCAACTTCAGGAACCAGTGTCTAGAGGCACCCTGCATGCCCCAGGGCCTGTCCCCTGTGCATTTACATTTACCTTAGGAGCCTGGCCAATGCATGCTGCACTCTCCTGCTGCATCTGCCTGTGTTTTCTTCCAGGGGAAATCAAGGTACGCTGGGCCGTGAAGCAGTGTCCTACCATGTCGCTGCCCAACAAGGCAAAGGAAAGCAGTGGGGCATGTGTGTGGTCTTGGTAGATTGGAAATGCTCCTGAGCCCCACAGATTAGCAATAAACTTTTGAAACCATTTGTTAGCTGGGAGCATGGCCGAAACTGGCTTAAAAAAACAAAAAGCAGATAAAACCAGTATCTTCCACACGTTAGGGACATTGTTGGACAGCACTGATTTTGTTCTTGAAGACATCTAAGCATTTACCTATTTGAGGTTGTATTACTCTTACTATTGTTATGTTTTACAAGTACCAGGAAATGAAAATTTCAGTTGACATCAAAAGGCTCATTACATGTCAAACAAAATTACATTTTTTCAGGTATTCATGTTGCCGTAATTACCCTGTCATCAACCTGCTTCATTTCACATTTCACACAGAAAAATCAATTATTCTCACAGCTTAATTAACAAGAAATGTGTCAAGATAAACTGCTTGAATCAGTTTAAATTATTGTATTCATTCTTATCAAGATTTTATTTCTCCTCGACATTAAGAGGACATCAGCTCTGTAACACTTCCATAGCACAATAAGCAGGCTGGCAAGGTTGCATTTGTAGAAGGGTGTTTCACACTCTCTGTGTCAGAGCTTGTTTTCATTTGCTGATAACTTTACAATACTTGAAATGTTTAGGCTGAAATTTTGCAGCGTGGGCATCTATTTCAAAATAATTTTTCACACACACGTACCCGCGCGCACACACACACAGTTACAGCTGAATATTTTCTTTCCAAAAAAAAAAGTGGGAGGGCTACAGGAAAATACATTATTTTGCCCAGCATAAAGAATGTTGATGACCTTCCATCCAAAAGGATACACCTTGGAGTTTGTGCTTAATACATAGCAAGGGGGTAACTTTCATGCTAGATTTATTGCTTTCAACTTCTGCAAAAATCCTAGCTGAATATGAACGCTAATTTTTAGAAAAGCCCTATTTCACACATGTAGCAGAGAGAGATCGTAAATTGTTGCAGCTGAAAACTCCACAAAAACGTCCTGTTCTGGGCTAAGTAGGACATTTCCCAGCTCTGGACTGTGGTGGGGTGTGCTACATCTGGGGTAGGTACGGGGAATCTGTCCCCTTCTGCCCAGGTCTGTGGGCTGCCGTCACGTACTTACTTACCTGATTACACTCTGCCTCTTCCCTGCCCTATTTACTGCACAACTCAGGTGATGAACATGGGCTGTGAAGCAAAGGAGAGTGCTGGCTGCAGGACCCTGCCTTTATTTGTGCAGAAACAAGGAGGTAAGGGAGGAATTGGGCAGGAAACAGCTCATGGAGGGAGGACAGTCTCCTTGCACGTCTATTGAATCCTGCCCTGGAGAACCAGCTCCTTGCACTGCCTCAGCTATAATGCCAAAGAAAGGTGTTTAAACTTAAGAAACTCATTATCTGGGAGAACCAACTTGAGCTCCTTGTGCCTGATGTTCTGAAGTGCACAGACAGATATGTCAGCTGGGACTAGGCTTTAAATGTATGAAGTGCAAGTTTGGGTTGTTATCCCCCGGAAAGTTTGAAATTAGATGTCCAGATGAGGTGGATAGGTTTTATATTCATTGCCTCAGCTCCCCAGCAGTAAAAGTGAGATAATACCTCACAGGAATTGTGAAAATTAGCAAGTTAATTGTTAATACCTTACTGGATACATTTATTAATTACTGGGGTAATACAGTGACAAATGCCATTGAGAAGCGTGTGAGGAAAGGAGCAGTTCTGCCTGTACACCAGTATACAACTAGTATTTGGTGTACTAGATGTGAAGAGAAAGAATGTTGAAGACCAGGAGAAAATAGGGGGTTTTGAATATATGGTTCTGATTTGAGCATCACTGTTGCTAGTCACTAAATGAGGCAGGTCATCTGTGGAAAGATTTAAAAGTGCTTCTGTCTTCAGAGTGCAGGGCTAAATGAAGATCAGATAGATTGATTTAATTTCAACATTTCCTAACTTATGTTTGTTTTTGCAATGTGAACAATATCCTTACCTCATTTTGACTGTCCCCTCCAAAAAAAGGTAAATCACATATTAATGATAAAAAATCTCCTCTCGGCAATACTGTGGGTATTGAGGTAATGAGGTCTACAAATTTCTTAAATTTTCTGATTGTACCCAACTCATATTACTTCACTATGTGTGGGATAGTCCAATATTTGCAGTGTTTCCTAGACATTTTCAATAGTCCACAGTAGTGAAATGCTATGGAAAATAGGCATCTCAGGCACTTAAGCTCAATTAAAATTGTAGTTATGGATACCCTAATTAGAAAGTTGGATAAAAACCGCCATAATGTGATGGATTCATGTCAGAGATTTCAGACAAATACCAGGATAAAACTAAAAAATAGTCTTGGTTTTAACTTCAGGAATTACCATCTCCACAGGAATACAAATAGGACTCTGCAGAATGCTGTTTAAATGTTTAAATGCTTTTCTGCATTCTGGCAATTTTAGTTATTTTCTACTCCAATTACAATTTATTTTTAATCTAAAGCACCTTGCTTGAAATCTTGTGAGTTTTACAGTTACATCTGGTTGAATAAATGGAATAAAATTCACAAAAATGCTGACAGTATTCCCTTACTTCTCTTTTGTGTCCAACTGCAATAAAATGAATGGTATCGGGGGAGGGGAGGAGGCAGTGGGGGTTATAAGCTTTCCTTTTTTGCTTTCTTGCTTTTACCACCTTCCAGTTTTCAAAACTTTTTTCAATGGTTAAAAAAAGTCACCAAGTAGAAGAATAAAGATTTGCATCATTTCCCTTGGGTTTGCAGGGCTGTTGTTTTATTATATTTCAGAACTCAGATTGTTTTCAAGAGTTGAAGAGTGGCAAATGGCAGCATGAAAGCTTTTTCTCTGCAAAAATTCTTACCAATGGATTGTATTTATTGACAAAGGAAAGAATGGAACAAATTTTCATAATGCTTTTTAAACCTCTGAAAAGGTTCTAAAATACATATTTTCTCAAAACTTTTTATTCCATCCCCTTCAAAAACTGAGGCTTGAAAGATGGGGGTATTTGACTGATTGTTGCCCAGAGTAGACTAGAATGAAATATTGTCACCAGCTCCATAACCACTTCCAAGAATATTTTATTTCCACAGTATTTCTTGAATTCTGACTTTAGTATGTACAGTTACGAGTATAAGTAAAAATTAATAATGAGATAGAAACAAATATATTAATTTTAGAATGTAAGAAGGTTTTTGATTGCCTGTGGTTTGGTTAAAGGCCTGTCACTGACTTTCCACGAACTTCATCAGTAATCTTCTGTGCTAGCATTTGCAATAATATATTTAATCTTAAAAATGTAATGGAAGATTAATTAGAAAAAGCAGGTAAATGGAGATGAGGTAAGAGTAGTTGGGTTATGTACCCT
The DNA here is from genome assembly GCF_034638445.1 of Ciconia boyciana. Lineage (NCBI taxonomy): Eukaryota > Metazoa > Chordata > Aves > Ciconiiformes > Ciconiidae > Ciconia > Ciconia boyciana. The sequence continues at coordinate 53,669,867 of NC_132935.1, read as the reverse complement.
ACGAGGGAGCACAGGCTGACTCTAAGAGGTAAATCATCTTGAGAAGAAATCATGTTCCACCCCAGGAAGTCCCAGGAGCCCATGTCCTGCACACTGGCACCAACATTAATCTTGCAAATTTTGTTTATAATCAAAGTGATAGAGATGGAAAGCATAAGCACTAAATGAGCTTAAATTCAGTATTATACTCATTGGCTGTCCTCTGTGAACTTCACTCCTTGCAGGAGTAGATGTTTAATAAAGAAAAGGGGATTAAGTAGCAACAAAACACAGGCCTTGAGCAAGTGGGAGAGTAAATGGAAGGAGAACTCCGCAGCTAGCAAGATATTTCTTATGCTTAGTACATTTCCAAGGGGAAAAAAATGCATCTGTCTGATAGACCCTCCTAGCAATAACATTTGTGCATGAGCATCTTTTATGTCTGTTTCTCCTTGAAAAATATTTGCATAAAAGCCAAAAAGTTGTCCAAATGTTGACCCTCACGAAGAAGAAATGAAATTCTTGGTGCACTGAAGAATGTGTTTAATGGAGGAAATAAATATTTATTTTATATGCTTCTTAGGGGTAGGAACAAAAAATGTTATGCTGTAAAGACAGTTTACATGTTTATATTCACCTGCACTAGCCTCCATACCTTGAAGAACATTCCAGCTCATAAATGCATGTTTCACCTAACTGATGTAGATTTTTGCTTAATTTTTTGGCAAGTCAGCTAGGAACCTTTCAAATGCAGCAAAAGCACAGATGATAATTAGATAAATAAACCCACTGGGGAAAAGTCAGCAAAAAAAAAAAAGTCTTGTCTGACTCACAGTTCAATTATTATGCAGGCATGGTGTGACACTGGGCAGAAAAAGGCCAGCTACTGTTGTCCCATCGCTTTAAGCTTGGTGGAAGTCCATAAACACACTAAAGCCACTCCCAATCCCTGCTGGTCAGGATCAGGCTTAATGTGTGTAACTACAGCAGCAAATAGTGAGCACTAGGTAATTCCAGTTGTGCAAAACACATTTAAACAAAACTTTGGGATCACTTCTGTGTTTAATGGCCACGAAATGTCCTAAAATACCATAGAGTCCAGTGAGGCCGCAAGAAGGAAACACTTGAAATTAAAAAGTAGAAATAATTTTAAAATATCCGTTAGTCCTTTCTTTTTTCAAAAGCTGCTGTTCATTTTAGGAGTACTTAACTAGACTCTTTTTACATTCCTTCCCTTAGCATCTCTGTACTCACTCCTTCTTTCAGGAAGATACTTCTGTAAACAGCATGTCCTCTTCATAAATAATTATAAACTAAAGACTTTTAAAAATACTTCATAAAATATGTACGTATTTTTTAATGCAAATCACCGGCAAAATGTTAGTTGTTTGCCAGCAAGTGGCCATCAAAAATTTCGTCCAGTGAAGAGCTCCAAAAGCTTTCTGGGGTAATGCAAAAGGGGAGAATAAATAAAGAGTGTGCACTGAGCCCCGGGAGACATTGCAGAGTTGTACAACTGGATGAGCAGATGAGAAACTTGGTAGTTTTGATTCACAGGCTGGGGAATTGCATGCTTACAGGCAGGTACAGGAACACCTTCTAGCCATGCTACTTTCTAAACATGAACGTTGTTTAGAGAGTCAAGGTAAAATGAAGATGAGTTGTTTCTTACTTCATGCTGAAACCCCAAGTGATGCAGCAGTGTATCACATATAGCCATTAATCTGCCTGGAGGATGCCTCTCAAGTTTTTCTGCTTACCATAGAGAAGGATCAAATAATGCAATTACCACACAAACTGGAGAGGTGGCTCATCATGCATCTTACAGGTGCTGTGCCTGCAGGCAGTCCCGGTGCCTTTAGGACAGTCAGACCTTTTGAAGACAATGAACTTGCAGGTTTTGGTCATACATGTAGCAGTAAGGAAACACAAGCTCTGCCAGAGACAGGAGCACTCAGAACATTATGTAGCCTCAGCTATGTCAAACGTCCAGCTCTAGTTTATGTTAAAAATCTCTTACAGCTGGGCAAGCATCGTGTAATATAAACCACATTTAAAAAAAAAAAAGAAATACTGAAGTGCTTTTCTGAATCACCAGTTCTACAACGACTCCTTCCACTTGCCTGCACAAGATAGCTCTGCTAATAGTTTAACGTGCCACAAAATGCACTCAGTCAATGCTCAAACCTTTCATGTTGTTTTTTTGTTGTTGCTGGGTTTTCCTACCTTAGTTTTCTCTTTGCATTAACAGTTTGATGGTCAATATGATGGCGGGAGTCAAATCTTACTTTACTTAGAGTGACACTAAAAGACATCCCCTTCCAAGTATTGCCCTGTTCTAACACTAATGAATGAAACAGAGAAGTTTTCACCATGAACGGAGGGGGAAAGCCAGGTACCCAATGAAACTCGCATATGCTTCCCTAACACTATTGGTTTCTCTTGGAAAACATTCAGACGTTATTGTGACAAGCAACACGATAAAGCCCCCAAATGACAAACATTTCAGAGCAGCTGTACTGTTAAAAATGTATCAGTGCTGCCATTCCTATGTATGTCATCCACATGGTGTGAGTTATTTTTCTCAATTGTTGCATGTTTATGTCTGTTTCGCAACACTGATAACTAAGTTTTTGATTCAATAACTTCTCACACAAAAATTCCACCATTTTCTGTGCTAAGCCTCTGGAAGAGGGATCTACTGGAGAGGCAGTGTATAGATCCCATTTCCACAGGGAATTAATTTTGATTGCACCCCACAGGTTCAAAAACCTGTCTATTGCTGTTCAGCATTTACTCTTATTAAATCAGGATCAAATCCTATCATAAAAATAATCTTTCTATAATTATAATTTTTCGTGTTTTGGCTAAAATTCTCAGCAGAAATAACAAGTTTCTAAACTATTCAGCTCTCGCTAAAATTAGATTTAGATGTTAATGCTCAGGTGAAATGAACCTTATTCAAATGCAAATTAAACATGAACCAGCAGAATAAATTGCTTTGTAGGTCTCTGTTTGCCTCTAGTGATCCATGTTGCACCATTTTCCTTCTTCAATTTTAGCTCTCATCTCTTACGTAGGTACAGAAACACAATGAAGAGGCTTGTTTAGTTATGGATTACTGCTAAAACATTAAATAGACCAGGCATATAGCAGATTCTTTCAGAGTCTGGAGACTTTTGGCTTCTGACACTTCTGGAGTTTATTTGGCAAGAATACTGCTGTATTCATTCTTTCATTGCTTCTCAAAAATTGCTGAATTATTTGGGAAAAAATGCCAAGATGGCCACTTGGCCACTTTGCTACTTCATTTCTACAGTTGTGTAAAAGAAAGTGTGTCCCTTCAGGTTTTTTTATCCTTAGTTTAGATGCATGAATTGAAGCGCAGAGTTTTCAACTCTAACTTCTACAAGATGGAAAATTGGCAATAAAGAAGTGCAGAAATTTCACAAACAAGAGAGTATACGAGTCCAGTTTTAGGACGAATCTTGTGTGTTCTAACTGTGAGATAAGAGGACTTATTTCCTGCAGACCTGCATGTATAGAAACCAAGCAGGAGGTTAGAGAGCCAGAATTCAAACACATTTCATGCCTTAGGATTTGGTTTTGATTTATATAGTCTCTCCCACTTTCTAAGAATGGCTTTCAATCAGGGATTTATTGAATTTTGAAATTATTGCTTATTCTTTTAAGGATTAAGATTAAGGATTGTGTTGAAATATTTATGACTTTAGTTTTAGATCTGCTTTAATTGTGGCACAATTTGGAACATCACTGAGCACAGAAGTATGTGTAACTATTTTGTGGAACATGTTTTTTTCGGCAAAAATTGAGGCTGTCAGACTGGTAATTCTCTTTTGTCCCTGTTATCTAAATACTAATGACCTTTCCCACTCTTCACTGAGTTAAGTATTAAGAGTTAAGGAGAATAAAATTATAGAAGAACACTAAAGAATGAAAGAAAGAACCGTAGCTTGCCTACGGAAGATTATCAGATATGCAATAGACTCATGGGAAGGGTTTACTAGCTCTAGCTCAATTTCTAAATATGTTCCGTACTAAATGAGACTTGAAAATGATCTTTAATCTCCTAATCCTTCTGAAGAAGAAATAATATAAAAATATATGCCAATTTTTATTACTTGTCAGTACAATGTGTCTCTTTGCCATTATCCCTTCTTTTTCGGGGCAGGTCAAATGCACATGGAGGCATACATAGCACACATGCACACTCACACACAAAAAGGGCAAAGGAAAGGAACATGGAGTTGATTGTGGGTATTTTTTTTCTTTTTTTTTTTTCTGTTTGCAAAGACAGCAAGCATGAAGGCATCTGTGCCTATCTAAATTCAGCCAAAACCATCTGCCAATAAGTTGCAGCTAAAGGGTAGAAAATCTAATCATGACTCAGAGGAGTTAGAAGGGAACGTGGGAGCGAGGGCCCAGGCAATAAGCTGTGGGGATGTGTAACAGTCAGCTGGAAAGGGATGGGAAGCAGTTAAATGAATGGGGGGCATCTATTCTTACCACACTTACACTACATGAACCCGATAATTAAATGAACAGTTATAGCGTAATGTACAACAACCTCTGCCTTCCTCCTATCTATATCTTCCTCCTCCTCAGCTGCAAACCATCATCATTAAGAAACTCACTGCACAGTAAATTTGTAGTTCTGTACAATGATAGTTACCTGAAATCAATGCTGGCTCTGAGTTATGGTGGCATCATAAACTGTTTGATTGTCTTAATGGAATTATTTATCATTGCAATTATTTATTATTTATCACATCAGCTCTTAAGTTATTCCTTGCTATTGATCATATTACCCTGTGCAATTTATTTTTCATTTATATTGTCTGGATGAGAAACACATGAGGGAAAAATGTAGATAATTGTTAGTATGTTTTCCTCTTCAACAAAGAACATTTTGGGAGACTGAGCAACAAACACAGGACATAAGAGCATAATGAGCAAAAACCTGCTTAACTCAAAAAGTGGGTTCATTGTCTGAGTTATCTCAAAGTAACCTCTACTCATTTTCCCAATTGCCAGGATAACATTGGCCTTTCTGTGATAAAGCTTGTGATTTTTACTGTAGTCATACACGGGAACACTATTACCCACAAGCACAACTATCAAGAAGATGCAGAAAACCCAACAAGAACTAAGCCTGAGCTGTGTTGTATAGTAGAGCACTTTTGAACACTTCAGAATTATTGTTACTACTACATATATAGTGGTAATGTATGTATATAGTTGAATACAGTATGCAGGATGCTCAACTAGGATTCAAGAAATCAGGAATTCTGTTTTGGCAAAGACAGTCCCTAAATGCAGGGAAAATCATGGCAAGCAGAAGTCTTGTGGTAGTCACTTGGTTTCAGATTTTTCTTCTGAGATGTATTTTTCCCTGTCTCCTTTCCAAGAGCCACTGTCCTGGGAAGTTCCCTATTCCCAGATTTATGGCAGACATGCAGAAGAGAGGGCAGATGGCACAATGCAGGCTTCAGCCTCAACACAGGGCTTGCACCTTCTGAGTTGAGCTGTGTTCCCATTACACACAATTCCTCTTGCATTTTTAGAAATGTTATAGTCTTTCTAGAAAATCATTTTAGCTTCTTATGCTTCTGTTTCCCCATCTCCTCCCTATATTGCCAGCTGAGAGTGCAAGCTACACGGAGGTGCTTGTCATTCATCTGTAGAGTGCCTGGTGCAGTGGGAAGTGAAGGGCTACCACAGCATAATGATAGAAATAGTGATAATGATAAACCTCTCTGTAAAGGAAATTTGGTGTGTATCTAAAAATTGTTTAGCAAGCAGAGAGAAAGCTGACTTTTAAACTGAGAACAAAATCTCCTAGATGGTCCCTTTCAGCCTTTGTGTTGATCTAATTATAGGAAAGCTATCATTTTACCAGAAGCTTCAAATATCAAAAATGACTAACACTTCTTATGGTTAGTGTGTTGGAACAGAACTTTGGAAGTCCTTTGGAGAAGGAGGTTATATAAAACCAAAAAGTCCAAATATGAACTCAGGTTTGAAAACAAATAAGAAATTGAATACATATTTATCAAACATTTAACATGGGTTGTTTCTGAAGAAGACTTCTAGGAATATTATGTTATTCTATATTCTCTTCAACCATACTTCAGTTTCAACTAGGCATTTTTTTCACAGAAGCTGTGATTTCTCAGAAATGACATTCCAATATACTTCAAAGACAGACGTGTCTAGACCCACCAATATAGTTCACAAGAGGTTCTTGCCTCATTAGATGTTGTTCATGAAAGTTTCACTACTGAGTGAAGGAAGAATTTATCCTGATTAAAAATGTGCAAGACTCATTTTCTTTTCTGATCCATTTCCATTGACTCATCCTGCATGAGGGCAGGTAAGAATGCAGCTTGTACGTTCCAAAAGCCATTTCACTTTCACATTCCTCTTCAGAAACAGTGGGCCACTAGTTTCAAACCAATGAAAAGATCTCTGTCAATATTTAAGGGATTCTAAACAGAATAGCCCTCTGGAAATGTTCTGTTATTCCTTTTTTACTTGCTGATCACAAACACTTACAAACAGGCAAAGCAGATACTGATTTCATGTAATTTAAAAATCTCACAATACAATTTTTCACAGACAAATCCATCAAATGAAAACAAAAAGAATTTAAGCACAACAAAATATACTAATACATTGTAATAAACTGTTGAACTATATAAATTAGAGTGATTCATTTGCCTAGTTACAGAAATAAGATATGTCAGTCATCTAGTCTGTTTTCCTTCAACTGTTAAAACATCAGTTGTATTCACTTGTCCTCTGACACAGGGTTTTCACCCCACTACCCCTTGCAAAGAAATGAAATGCACATGATTGTATTATGCAATCATTTTTTAATGTCACAGCTTGATTATTTAAAATTATCATAAAAATATGCATAACTTTTGTAATATAATTAGTATTACCATTTACTAATAATCAAATATTCCCTACAATTTCAAGGTAAAATAGCATGGATACTGCCTATACTATATGATAACAGTGAAGATTCAAGTAGCAAATACTGTATTAACCTATTTGGGCGATATCTGAATTTTCAGTCAAAGTAAGCACCAGAAGAATATTTATCCAGGTGACAAGGAGCTGAAGAAGATTTTAGGCAGAAGGAACCAAAAATAAATACATAAATAATAAGCACTACTGAGACATTCTGATTTTTATTATATAATAATTCAGGACCTCATTTTCAAATAACTTACATTCAGTGAATAGATAACCTACCAGTTGGCTGATGAGGAAAAGGGCTAAGCTCCTCAGGTAACAAAGACTGTACAATACATGCTCTAACTGCAAATTTGTGTTTAAAATTACTGAATTAAGCATGGGCTGAAGAGTCTTGATGAATCCATGCCTGAATTAGGAACACAAACTATGTTTTCTGAATGAAGAATTCAGCCTGAGTAGCTCTAGAAGACCTGGGCCCTCCTGGCATTTTGTGTGGTTTGAATGCCCCTACCACAAACCTGCCACTCTTCCAGCATCAAAAGCATCTCCATTTATTTGTTGGACTTCTCGACAGTGTCTAAAGTCTCCCTTTCCAGCTTTAAATTGACAAAGTGTCTAGCATAGCCAGCAGATTGCTTCCTGGCCTGATTTTCCACCCTGAAATTGACTGTATGAGCAGTGTGAATGCTGGGATTTCCTTCCCACCACCAAAGCTTTTCATAAGTACCAAGTAGCCACTTAAAAGGATGAGATAACAACTAATAGCAGTGGTAGTTCACTGGCTTTTGCCTGGCTTCCTAGACTTCAACACAGCTTCTCTTTGCAAATTTGACTTTATAGCCTTTTTATCTTCAGTCTTGCAAGCAAACGGGTGCTTAGTGCTAGCTCCATTAAGTGCTCTGGAAACCTTGCAGGTGTCTCCCATATCAAATATAAGCTACTTGCTTTTATCTTCAAAATGAGTGAGGGACATTAGTCATAATACTTAGCATCCTGCCCAGCATCTCTCATCTGTTAGCAAGAACTTGTCTCCTGCGTCTGATCAGCCACTGCCTTAATGTCCGCTGTGGGCCTGCCATGTTTCCAAAAGGCAGCATTGTGCCTTTGCCCAAGCCCCTGCATTTGCAAGAAGTCCTATAACATCGTCAACATTTCCTTATAATACTCTGAAAACATGTCTTTCAGAAACCCCAGAGCAGACAAAGCCTTGCTTGCTGGAATGATGGCTTCCTTGTTGACTAATCTACCCTCTTCAGACCCTCTGATATTTCTATCTGCCTGTCTTTACCCGTCACTCAAGAGAGACAACTCCATTGCCTCTCACTCTAGTCTAGAGGTGTACCACTAAGCAAGCAGTAGAATAAAAGGAGAAGCACAACCAACATTTCCTCTTTGTGTGACAGCATTTTGAAAGACTGACTGACCTCCACTCTTGTTTGGAAAGAAAGAGCAGAGGCAGTACAACCCAGAAGGCGTTTCAGGGCCATGAACCGTGAGCTGAAGGAGATATTTTTCTTGAGACCCACATGAAGACATCTCTGTCCTGCAGCAAAATAATAATTAAGGTGCAATCCTGACCTCCAGCGCGTCCTAGTGGCTAACTTGGAGAGTTGCTAACCCAGAATGTTGGCTGAGGTTAACTGGAGTTGGCTTTCACTTTCAGCAAACAGAAAATTAGCAAAATCAAAATGGAACTTCAGGAAAAGTAACATCCTGAGAAAATGTCAAATAGTCATGGGCAATTAAAAAAAACAGAGGGGGCAACGTAAAAACTATAGATTTTTTTCATTTTTACTTATTTTAAAGTAACTTTTATTTCAGCATTTCTAATACATTTCCTGTTTTCTTCCTGAAATTTTAATTTTTACTTTAAAATGGCTTAACCTTTAATGGGCAAAAAAGGCATGATGAACATGTATATTTAAGTAAATGTTGACAGTTTATGTCTTTCATTTAGTCTTAAAGTGAAATATTGAAGTTTTGGGACAATGGAGATTTTTTTTAAACCCTCCAAAGTTTCTCCTCTGGACTAATCAATTTCTCAGTTCAGCTTACCAAACCAAAAAATCCATTTCTGATCCAGCTTTATGGTTAGTCCAAGTCTGAGGCGTCTAACTCTTCCTACCCAGTCTAGTGAGCCTTTGCAACTAATGGTTTACCTCAGATGTAGCCTTTTCCATCTGTGCTGAGCACAACTGTAATTTAGAATAGACTTTATGAGCTCGGCCCAACTTTTGGGAAAGTTTAGCAGTATATTTTAATCACTGGGTTTGAGATAAGGGATCGATTTTAACAAGGCATAAGATTTATGCAGGGATAAATATAGTCTCTCAGAAAGTCTATAGACTTTCTTTGATGAAAGATCTAGGAGCAAGAGACATGGTAAGTGATTCATCCTACAGCTAAGGAGCATACTTTTTGTCTAGCACTGATTATCACTGTATTTCTTGGGATGCAGAGCTTGTACAAAAAAAAGTGAGGACTTTTTCACTTTCAAAAGGTACTCCTCCATAATACTTGAGAACTACCTAGGAAGTATTTATGTGTATTTTAATTGTTGGAAAAATTTTAATGCCTAAGAGCCTGTAAACATTTTAGAAAGCAAATCAAGAAATGGAAATCCATTTTAAAGAACTGCCTCTCAAGAGACTGCCAGGAAAACAGGTATATTAGAGTAACACTTATTTTATTTTATTAGGCTAAAGAGAAAGGGGAGATCAAATGAAAAGATGAAGTGTAGAAAAGTGGAGTCACTTGTTGGTCTTTCTGGTTTACCACCAATTTTATCCTCATTAAATAGGATGCTGAAGGTGAAGTATATCTTAGAAGGCTATTTACTCAGAAAAGGAATGCTTTCTGACTGGAAATGAGGGTACTGCCACAGAAAGGAGAGGAGTGGAATATCAAGTGTTCCATTAGACCAGAAAGATAAAAATGTTTCTACCCTCAGCTACAGTTGGAGATGTAAAAATATAGTTCCCTTATATAGGCAAAGCAGGGAAAAAACAAGCATGGAAAAAAGCTCTTACGAAAAGGTATCCTGTGTTTCCTGGCTAGTCCAAGCATCCCAGAATGACAAATGTAATGACAATCCTTATGACAAATAAAGATTTACTAGATTTTTTCGTTATAGCAGATGACTGTGCCTTATCTTGTGAAGAGACCTTACAAGAAACATTGAAGTCCTACTAAAGAGTGGGCATCCAGAAGCAGGGAGGGAGTTAGCTGCATGCTTGGTGACAGGGATAGTGGAGTGTCAGAGAACCTGAGCCACCATGCCGTGCACAGCTTCTCAGTGGTCCAGAGACACTGGGGTATTGCCCACTGCGTACCAGAAATTAAGAAGCCGAGAGTCAGATGAGAATAGTGGGAGTCACACCAATAATTAGTACAGTGATCTTTTATGAATGAAGATGCAGCAAAGGAGGAACGTTCTCAACATGACATAAAAGTAATCGGTGGAGCAAACAGGTCTTACCTAGTTCTCTATGAGGCAGAAGGGAGAAGAATGAAAAGTACTTTCCTTTTGAACTAATACACGCAAACACACATAAACAAACATATCCATATATATGGCTATTTTCTGCTTGAGCAATTTTTTTCCCCAACATTTTTATTGGCAGGTGAGTATTTTTATGTATGGCAGGGGATCTGCCATTGCTCTTCTTTGCAAGCCCCAGTCACTTGCAATCTGCCAAGAAAATTCGTCTGACCCATGAGTCTATATAATCTCTTTTCTTGGGAGTCCTTTGAAAGAGAGCTGTGAGGTGGATGGATTTTTCTGTTTTCAGCATTAGCATGCACTTGGCTACTGTCTTTCCTGGGAAAGTCTGCCCAACCGGGTGATGGCATGTATCAATTGCAATGGCAGCCTGGAAAAAACAAAAGCTGATAATAACCATCAACTGGCTGGTTGCCAGTGACAGAAGAGTTCATCACACTCACAGCCTGCTCCCTGCACTCATCCAAGGAGTGCTTGGGAAAGAGGAAAGTGGAGAGTGGAGACAGCACAAATTGCCATGGGGTCACAGCCCACAGTTTTCATAGCCACTGTTTTCATGCCTATTTAGTCTTGGGCAGGCAGTAGATACTGGAGACTGAGAATCCCTGGGCTTATAGCAGATAGATGAGTTGACTGCACAGCTCATGCACATTTGGTATCACCATACAATGGCAGAGGACCAAGGTGTACACTGCTGGTCAGGAAGGCTCTAATTGCATCTGTATAACAGTTGCTATTTATGTGTGATTTTGTGTGCATGCGTTCCAGGGTGTGCAGCTATAACCGCTAGACAACATTCCTCACCTAGGCTTGGACTGTAACGCAGCTCACCAGAGGGAAGTCTCTGTCTAACACTGTCATGCATAATAAATAAAAAGGCCAGACAGGTTTCACAGTGCTACCTACTATTTGGTTGACATAAAGAACAATAATTATATTTCTTGTTCATGGTGTAAAGGCCTATTCCAGACACTAACATAAACTCTCTTAGTGATCAGGAACAAACATTTCTCCTGGATGTACATGATAGAATTTTCATTCCAGTTTTCTGCAGTAAAAATTGAAGTGGGGATATGACATCTTTTTGTGTACATTATAAGGTATCACGTTACACACATTATATCATATATAACATGAAAACTCCAAATTGTGAATGTATGATTGATATAACCTTTAGCAGAGTTGCAATTAGAAGAAATTTTAGAAGCCTTCACAACCAACAAAAGTTGAAAAAAGTTTGATAATCCCCATGTGCAAAATATTCCATGTGTGATAACATCCAAGAAAGCCCTAACCATCAAGCAGGTATAATTGCAGTATCTATAAAAAGGTGTCTATCATATCTCAGACAACCCTTCAAGGCTTACCTAAGTTAAACTCAGAGCTGTTCTTCCTTGAAGCAACAGAAGAGAGCGAAAGTAAGGAACAAGTTCACCCTCCTCTCCTCTCCTCTCCTCTGTTTCTGTTTCCTTCCTTGCTTTTTATTTCTTAGAAAACAGTGCACATTCTTACAAACAGAAAGCCTTTCATGTCAAGAAAAGGGCAATAACCCTGCGAAAAGAATTGACAGTGCATTTTCTAAGACACGTACCTATAAGATCTCACTCGTGAGTTGGGGAAGAACAAAAGTTAACCTAGGAAATCAATGACGCTGGAAAACAGTAGGATTCTGAGCATCTCAAAGTTTAGAACAGTGATCTCCTGAGTTACATCCATGAGGTCCTGCCCTTCAATATAAAACTTGTAAATACTACCTGTGCTCTCTGAATCGATAAAGATTGATGCAGAAAGAGTTATTGCTTTCTGCAAAAGAAAAATGTGCAGTAGGCAAAATGAGAGAAAATATGTTCCATTATCTTCTACTTTAATTATTTTATCAAAATACAGCCTTGAAAGCTGGTCCTGCTCCATGCACATCTTAAGTGAATTTTCATAAATTATATGAAGTTATTTGTGCAACCAAATGAAAATGGCATACAGTTATATTAAAAACTTGTATGAATGAGAAATATATTTGGATAGGAGTAAAGCTATATATACAGAAACTACACCTGGAAACTATCTGTTAGCTTGTAGTTTTACTTGATTCAAGGAATGACGCCTGTTGTTCCTAGCAAGTGTTTCATTTGTCTAGACTGAAAATAAATCAGGGAGGAGACCTGCTGTGCTCCTTAGAAGGTACATCTGAATCTGACAATTATATTTATATAATACGATGATGCTGCAGTGGAGCAACATCACTGTGGTAGGTATACTTTGAGTCTGTACCAACAGTTCAAGTCAGATGTTGAAGTAGTAGATATCGCTGGGTACCTACTGCAACTGACTTGTCAAAAGACATCATAAAAGTATAGAAGTCCTCAACAAATTTCAAGATGTTCTGTAATTCACCTGAATTGCCTGAAGTATTAAAAAAAACCCAAAACCCCAAAATTAAACCTCAAAAATTCTGTAATTAAGATGAGATTTTCCAGGGCATGGGAAGTTACACCTTACTGGAAGCACTAAGTCAATAACTTAGGAAGTCTAGCAGCAAACTGGAGGAAAACAAGATATTGGCAGATGTAATATCCCTGATTGTGCTAACTTTAATGTTTTTATATGTGTTATCATCCAGGATTCTCTTCAGATGGAATACAACAGCAAACCTTTAAAGTCCCCATTGGGAAATGTAAAGTAATTTTAAAATAAGAAAACAGAATTTAATATCAGCTCTTGATGCTTACTACTTAGGGTTTTTGAAAATTATAAGCACATTAAATTGTTGGTCTAGTGTTATTAAACTAATATTTCATTTTTATTTTACAGTCCATGCTTTAGAAAAGCTTTATGAACTCTCAACAGTCTTTCAAAGGCTGATTACTTAGCAGGGTAGATCATACTGCCTCATTATTGCAAAAAATGGACAAGTATTGCTGACAGCAGTTTTGTGTATATTATTAGGAAACTGAAACTGAAGGAGATACTGGTTTTTATGTCTTCCTCGAAACATTTCTTCATTGCTGTCACCAATGGGCTTTGAGTTGCACAACTAATTAGTTGTACTAAAGCACTCTGCTGTAAGAGTTACTTCACCTTCTCTCCTTGTTTGTCATCCACCTGTTACAGCTTGTGTTTTCAAACTGTGAATGCTCTGGGATACAGGCTGGCACACACCGTATGTTTGTGCAGCATCTACTACAATGAGGCCCCAACCTGGCTGAGGATTACCTGTGCCAATATTCATTTGAATAATTATAAACCCTAGGCCTGTGAGAGTTCTTTGAAAAACAAAAATGCGCTGGAGCAAAAGATGTAAATATTTTCCTCTGCTTCATTGATGGGATCTATTTAGTCAAATGTTGCATAAATTAGCATAGGCAGCACAGTTTATAAGACAGATGCTTTTGCAAGAAAGTAGAGCATCAGCTTAGAACAGAAATTTCTTTCTTGGGGGAAATCCCAAAGATTTTATAATTACTTGTGCTTCAACAGTGAAAAATCAATATTTCTGGATATTTTTCTTCAGGTGGGATTTGAAAAAAACATGTTATTTTGGAATACAGAAAACATTTTTAATTATCTAAAATGGCAGCATGCATATTAAATGCATGTTATGTTATTTAAAATAAAATGTTATTATATGGAAAAGTTAAATTATCACACTTTCACTAAATCAAGAAGATATAAACACAGAGTTCCTTGTTTTTCCAGCAAAAAATAATTACAAACAGTCCTGTCTGAAATGTTTTGACATTTGCAAACTTCCAATCAAGTAGCGTCAAAATCTGAAGATGGAGACAGAAACAAGATACATCTCTCCTGACTTAATGACTCAATGAAAATAATCTAGGTGGTTCAAGGGGGGTGTAAATTGTAGCAAATGTTTGAACTTTAAGATCTACAACTGAGTATTACCTTTCTACCTTTTGTTTTAGCAGAAAATCTTGCTGTTGATCTGAAAAGGTACTAGAAAGATGGGAAAAGATTGTGTAAAGCACCACCACATTTTCCCTCACTGTGATGCTGATGTGTGTTTATTAGATTTTGATTCCCAGCCACATACGTTTCATGTATAATTTTGTGTTAAGCCACAGCTCCCCAAGCTCCAGGTTTTGTGAGATTAGGTTTTTTATTCATGGGCACTCTTACATGGTGAGAGCTGGAGTTTCTTAAGGATTACTTTAACTTGCATAAGCTTTGGTTACCAAAGTGCTATAGACCAGCTGAAAACTAAAAAGCATGAGTTCTTAACCTCCCATTTTCAAATTACTCTTCATATTCTTGTCCCACCTCAATAACATCCATGCAGCATGAGGAAGTAGCGTATATATATGGGCTGTATATAGTAGTATATGTATCAACATGGGCTGCAGGGCTCTCCATGAAAAGAAATTATTGGTGAAGCTTACTGCTAGCTTGGTCAAGTGACACAAAGCATCTGAAATGACCCTTGTTAGTAAGAACTGCACCTGAAGATGTGAGTGCAAAAAGACAAGGGAATTCACCGGCTCATATGCCCACAGCTATACTATGTCACCTCTCCTGTACAGGCAAGACTAGGTGCTTCAGTCAGTAGCTAACCCTGCTAGCTCCCCACATCAAAAGGCTGTAGAGGTAAGGTAACTTGGACTACACTCAGTCCTTGCTGCTTTTCCTCCTATATATACAAACCCATGCTAGGTGTAACCTAGGCTATTATACTATACCTCCCTGGCTGTTTGGCTAAATTTATGCCTCCTCTCTTGTGGAGAGGCTCTTATGGGGATACAAGTGCATATGTACTACAGGGAACAATATTGTCTATCCCCTCCTATTTCTGCTCAGAAGCAGAGAACAGACTAGCCGTGCTCATATCAGATGAGCTCTAAGAAAAGAGACACACATTGTTTCATAATTCCAATGTCTTCATTTGTCCAACACAGTCTTCTGTGTTCGATGTTGATACCATCTTTTGTACCTGTAGTTCCAATTCTGAGATGGCTTAAGTCATAAATGACTTCAGTGAAATAGCATCCCATTTACCATTGGGCTTATTTTACATTTTGATATTAATCTAAAAAAGAGTAGAATCAAGAGAGGAGAGGAGAGGAGAGGAGAGGAGAGGAGAGGAGAGGAGAGGAGAGGAGAGGAGAGGAGAGGAGAGGAGAGGAGAGGAGAGGAGAGGAGAGGAGAGGAGAGGAGAAGGGAAGGGAAGGGAAGGGAAGGGAAGGGAAGGGAAGGGAAGGGAAGGGAAGGGAAGAGAAGAGAAGAGAAGAGAAGAGAAGAGAAGAGAAGAGAAGAGAAGAGAAGAGAAGAGAAGAGAAGAGAAGAGAAGAGAAGAGAAGAGAAGAGAAGAGAAGAGAAGAGAAGAGAAGAGAAGAGAAGAGAGAAGAGAAGAGAAGAGAAGAGAAGAGAAGAGAAGAGAAGAGAAGAGAAGAGAAGAGAAGAGAAGAGAAGAGAAGAGAAGAGAGCAGGTTCATCAATGTGTGTAGCTGTTACTCTAATGGCTCTCACAAGAGCCATTAATGTGCAAAGCTGGAGATTTAACTCACATCATGGTGATGACTAAGAAAGCATTAGACCTCTACCATAATCCTTGCCTTTAATGATTTCAGAACAAGAAAGGTTCAATAAACTAAAAGTAACCAACCAAACAAACAAAAACCAACCCAGCTCTGAGTAGACAAATGGTAAAAGACCTGCTATAACAGGAAGTCTGGAAATGTGAAAGACTGATGGAGAAAATCTAAACAGCCTTTCACACTAAATCTGAAAACACAAGATGTCAGTGAAAAGATAGGTAAACAGAAAATCTGAGCTACCAATCTGGAGTGAATCTGAGGCAAAACAGAGAAACTACTGGAAGATCCAGGATTAACCCTTAAGAAAGTAGTTATAGCTTGCAGAGTAAATTAAGTTACCCAATGAAAAATGAAGTTTTCAGAATATGAACCAGTCCTCTGAGGCAGGCATATAAGCCAGCTATGAAAACAAAAAGACATCAGAGGGAAAAAGACCAATGGAAAGCCAAGTCAGAATCCCCCAACAACAGATGGAGCTGAACACAGTGTGGCAAACATCACGAGCCAAGATGATACCAAGTGTTGGAAAGAAAGGCACACTCCATATTGGATTACACTTACCAGAGTTTAAAAGCTCTGGCACCACACTTAAAGCATGGATGCAGAGGAGGAGCAGAGCTGTGGACAATTTTGCAGCCAAAAGCTAAGGATTATAAATCTGAAAACTAACAGGACATGAACACTGTGTCCACAAGCAAAGTGGAAATATAGCACTGGAGGAAAAGCCACATGCATGAAGGGTAAAAGGTTGAAACTCAGAGAGTATAAATAAATGGTAAATGCAGAGAATAAAACACTGTATAGAGGGGAACATACCTAACATACAGTTATGAGTGTAACAGGCCCTTTGTCTCCTCCATTGTGAACTCTCAGTAGAAGTCTGAGAAATTAAATAACTGGAAAAGTTTGAGAAGGTCTTGCAGGAGACAGGACTATGCTCAGCTGAAGACCAAGTACCTGTGGAAAAAGTTAGAAAGATCTTTAGCCTATGGCTGGAGTTGAAATAGGAGACAGCGAGTCTCACTGGGAGCTGTAGAGCAAGCAAAAAAATGGCCAGCTTTGCTACATTGGCAATATATATGGGACTTCACCTACGTATAGAACTAACATAAGTACTAAATAAATCTGTGAAAAGGAAACATTTTTATTACCTACCAGGGGATAAATCCTTGGAAGAATGGCACAAAGCCCAGCTAGTAGGCTTTGCCAGACCTGTGCTGGGCCAATGTGACTGTCTCTGCATTGTCCTCCCAGATGCAGGAGCACAGAGGAGTGCGGTGACACCAGACGGGCTCCAGACCCAGTCCTCTGCGCACCATGGCTTGGCAGCAAGGAAGAGCTGAGGAAGAACCACTGTGTTCCAGCTAAAGGAATTAGAGCTCATCTAGTATTGTCTGGGTTTCTTCTTTTAAACAGAGTCTCCTAGAGAGTTTCCACAAAAAAGGGAGAGCTCTGTGGAAAAGTATTTTTCTTTATTTAGGAAAGGGGTTTTTTAGGTATATCTTATCTTTCAGCCGAAAAGGGGAAGTATCAAAGTCATCTTATACTTGCATAGTAAACATACCTTTGGCATGTGTGCTATACAATAGATTTGCTCACTGTAAGACTATCTGATTTACTGGGGCTGATGTCAGACAGCCAGGTAGGTTTGAAACATTTTGTCACAAACAATGCAAGATTGTCTAGACAAAGATGCTACCTCTGGCTCAAAACCAGTGTTTACCTGAAGATCCTTGAGGTGCAGTAGAACAGTCTGGTGCTACTTCAATGTATGCTTGCGTCTAAACATGAGTCAGCAGTGTGTGCTGGCATACTGGACTTTATTAACAAACACACAGCCAGTTCATCAACGAAGGTGATTATTCACCTTTATCTGGTACTCATTAGATCACATCTTGAATACTGCTTCCAGTTTTGGTCACCAGTACAAGAAAGATGCTGGTAAATTGGCGTGACTTCAGCAGAAGCCACCAGAATGGCTGAGGCCAGAGCACTTGCCCTGTGAGCAGAAGCTGCAGCACCAGCATTGGTTCAGTTTGAAGACAAGATGGCTTTGGGGGCACCTAACAGCAGCCTGCCTGTATCTACAAGGAAGTTAGGAAGAATACAAACCCATGTTACAGAGGTGCATGGTAAATGAATGAGAGACAACAGTCCCAGACTGAAAGAAGGGAGGTTGCAATTGGATAAGGAAACAAATTGCCCAAGGCTCTCCACGAGGACAGCCAAGCATTGGGACAGGCTACCCAGAAAGTTGTGGAGTTTTTGCCATGGAGGTTTTAAAGACCTGACTCAACAGAGCCCTGAGTAATCTGGTCTAAATGCAACTCTGCTTTAAGCAGGATGTTGGAGCAGATGACCTCCTGAGGTCCCTTCCAACCTTGAAGATCCCATGGAAGGCCATCTTCCAAGTTCTCACATTCTCAGCATTGGGTTATGTGAGCCACTGAATATTTCCCATTTTCTTAAGGAACATCTGAGTGCAGAATGAGTGCATGAAGAGTGCTGCAAATTATAATGTGGAAAAATACAACAATTCCAATTCCAAAATGCTAATGGTGAATGGAATTCACTTGATTGATAGCAGGAAGACTTACAATTGTGACTTTTAGAAATCTCCAGCTCTTTGGACAGTCAGATCACATTTTCTTTAGAAGCCAGTGTTGATTTAAGATTCTAACAGGAATGGTCCAGGTCTTAAAATTTTGGCCTTAAATTCACATAGTCCATATTTTCACTTTAAAGGGCTGTATCTGATTAGTCCATTACGCATTTCCTGTATTCTCAAATGTTTAATAATAAATGATGGAGAAAACTGCAGGTCAGTTTCATTAGTCTTTTTGAGTGTGTGTGTACATTAGCATTACTGAATGGTCTGTTACTGCTTAATTAAGCCCACAACATACTTCTTTACATTGATTCAGTACCATGCAGGTGTTCCAAGTTCAGCTATTCAAAGTTATGATAGACATCTAAGTCAGATGCAAATCAGAGGACCAAAGTTAAATGCCTAATTTCCTTATATAATCCATGAAGAAAAGTAGATACTTCCATGAAAGGCAATAAGAATAACATTAGCTCATCTTTATTAACTTGTATAGCCCATTAGCTACCTCCTAGCTGACATTTGTCATAACCCATTTCAGAGGATAGTTAATGTTACTGCTCTACATGGTAGCAAATGGCCCAATTAGAACAGGCCAGGAATTTTCCAATTAAATGGAATAGGCATGAGAGGCTTTGCTGGAAAAGTGCCATATACTTGATGAAAATCATCAGGCTCAATACTCTTTTTTTTTTTTTCCCTGAAATACAGCAGGAAGCCCTTCCACATAGAGGATCGGTACACTGCAAGCCTAATGAAGAGACAAAAGTTATTACTATAGGCAACATGATTACGTGGATACTGGAGGACAGACCTCTGCTAGCAGGTTATATACCCATAGCTTCCATTTCACCCAGAAATCAATTCATGTTGATAGAGTCTGTACATTTTCCACAAACTCTGGAGGTGGATTTCATCTCAAGTATCTTTAGACACCTACAACATGTATGGAAATATCAGAGCTGCTCTGTTAGACTCCCTTTATTGTCAGCAGGGAGAGGCAGGTACCAAGAAAAATGATTCATCTGACCTGTCTTAGAGATCTGCTGAAGGATGAGATGACTCATACTTCAGCAAATTGTATTAGTCTCCATTGATAAAAGAAGTTTAGACAAGTAGCCCAAATGCAAGTAAATCCCACCCAAGAAAACAACACTGATCCATAAGTCTGGAACCAACAGAAGTCTTCTAATAAAAGGGACAAACAGCCTCATTCCTGCAGAAGAGACAGATTTGCAGTGTACCTGCTTCAGAGATTATTAAAACAAAAACAAAACCACCAGTAACACAGTACTATGATCAAAACCACAGGTCATACGTTTGAAAATCAGACTTTTCTACGTGTTGAAAGTCTTCTTATATTGGTAACGCCACAGGAGATGAGAAAGATAATTTCTTTTTCAGAATCTTTATATACCTGAACCATATTACATTAGCTTTATATCCCTGAACCTTTATTTGGCCACCAACCAGTGTAGCCCCTTCTGAGTAGCATCACCTTCCCATTAACATGCAAAAGTATAGCTTGTGGCAAGTAGACAAAAAGAAGGAAAACTTATTTGGAGCTCCCCTTGCTTCTCTCTGGGATGGTAAAGTTTCTCCAAATCTGAAATTTAAAGGGTGCCACTCTAAGCAGCAAAGAGTTCACCTCCAGTTAACAAGTTCACAGACAGTTTTTCCATTCCTGCTATTTCATCATTATAGATAATTCTATTTCCTAGAGCCTTTCTTGAGGAGTTATGTAATTTGGTGAAAATCTGTCTTGATCTCTGCCTCCTTTTCTTTCTTTTTTTTTTTTTTCCCCCTAAATGAAAAACTTAGTTTTGTCTCTGGTGGCTGCAGAGGAAAGTTAACAAACTTGATTGGGAGAAAGTGCTCAGCCACAATTCAAAGAAACATGCTCAGAAATCCCATAGCTGCCCTGGCTGCCTGTAAGGCTGCCAGGCAGTCTCTCAGCCCCAGAGCTCAGCAGCACGGCTGCCACACGAACTTTCAGCAAAAGGGAGGTCAAAGCTCCTAGCAGGTTCAGCCTTTCAAAAGATGATTACAATGATGATGAACATTCAGCAAACTGCAGGCTGGTATAGAAAAACAGCAGGAAGTTTCTCAATTTTCTTCTGGATCTTCTTAATAAAGAGAAATGAAGCTTCTTTTCAAATACCATAGTCACGGAAGAATGATAGAGTCCCCTCCTTTCTAGAGGATCAAGTATGGGAGAAAAATCTGCTGTTCTGGTTTCTCACAAATTAGCACATGGGCATCAAAGTACCAATGCAAGCACCTCCAAAGGTAATTACCCTTTTTGACCTGAGTGGCTAATCAACATACTGCGGCTGTGGTCACACATCCTGATCTGGCTGCAGCAGAGCCAAGTGAAGAAGCTGCCAGCCCCAGCTTGTTCCCAGCTGTCTGCTACTACCACTTTGCTGGAGGTTACTGACTTGTGGACCCGCTGGCATAACTATTCAGACAAGTGCTCTCTGTTTCAATAAAAAAAGCCAGATGAGCTGATGCCATAAATATTAGGTCTTCTCTAGGCTGGACTGTTGCAACTCAGCTGGGTCCTGAGGTGATCACCTGAGCAGTCACACCAGCAGTGCTGGAGGTCTCAAACCTCGGCTACCTTTGGTCAAGGACTGTTTCTGTATGGAGAATGGAGACCAACCCTTTGCCCCTCATGCTGTTGGATTCAAACATCTCCAAGCCTCTTCCCTGGCAACACTCTCCCTACAAACTCTGTCTGTAGGGTTTTCCCAGGTCATATTAAAAATCTTTCTCTGACTTTCTGCTGCCTTGGTTGTCAGCTTCTCTGGTGTTTCTACTGTCTCCAGCCTGCCCCCTCCCTGGTAGCTTGTCCCACAGTGCCCATTCTCCAGCAGAGCCTTCCTCCCACATAGTTTAGATCCCTGCAGCTGCTGTGCATTTTGAGTCATAGTTCCCAGTACTTCAGTTGCCTGCTTAGTAAAGGAGCTTAACTCCTTTATGGCAGGGTAGCAAAGTGCATGGGCTCTTCCGGAAAATAGTAAATTAGCTGGTCCTTGCTCTGCATTGAAACTAGGCACAGAGAATTACCATAAGGTAGAAATTTAAGTAGCTCTCCAGTCCAGGAGGTACGGTGGGCTGGGTTTTGGGAAAGGACACTGGGAAACATGCATGGGGCATTTCTGTGTTTAAGAAGTCTTTCCCATCCTTCCCTGTGGTCTCATCCCCCAGCCACTAATGGCTGGCCTGAAGGAAAACAGACTATTTTTGCTCTCTGGTCTGAACTGTCCTTTCCTTGTGTCTGAAGTAAAGCCTTGTGGCTGAAAGGCAGCCTCTGCTGAGCCTGCTGGCACCCATCAGCCTAAGCCCACTGGTGTGGGACCAGCCTGAACAGGGTTCTCCCCAGTTCCCACCACTACAGTATGTATCTTTAATGTAAGTCTCTGGCTCATGATTTCACTTTCAAATGAGATACACAGTATAATTAGAAGTGACAGCGAGAGATATATATCCTCACAGAGGTGCCTGCTGTTAAATATTACAGATGATTTCTCCTCAAAATTTTCCAACACTGGTGTTTGCTGAGCTGCTTGCTATATATCTTGGTTGGTATGGTTTAACTAAGAAAATCCATACAAAACCCATAGTGAATGCACACACTTGTAAATGAGGCAGAAATAATCAATAATTCTGTTTTCTTCTTATTTTCTGACATGTTTGTATATCCTGGCCTTAGTCCATGTTTGGTGTGAGAGGCTGCAAGACTGTATTGAGTTTGCATGGCAAGGTTTTTGTAGCGGGGGGGGAACAGGGGTAATTGCTGAGTGATCTCCCTGTCGTTATCACAACCCACGAGCCTTTCGTTATATTTTCTCTCCCCTGCCCAGCTGAGGAGGGGAGTGACAGAGTGGCTTTGGTGGGCACCTGGTGTCCAAACAGGGTCAACCCACCACAGCAATGCATCACGAGGGGCCACAGGCAGAAAGCACTGGCCCTGTCATGGCTGAATCTTCTGCCATGCCCAGTTTCTCAAGTTCGTATAGAGACTGAGCTGTTACCTGAACCTTCGGGTTTTCTCAGAACTGAATGAAATTTCTCAGACTTCTGCAGTGCAGTCATCATTACTCTTTGTCATTGTGTAATCCCTCTTTGCTGAATGCAGCCCTATAAAGCTGTTCACCTCTAGTTCCCATTTGTTTTTATAAAGCCTATTTTCTTGAAAGGTTTCCTTGTATTGACAGCATATAGCATTTTCTCCCTGAGATCTTTTTCATTCTGACCTGAAAACTTAATGCTCATCTCTCTGTTTTTTAATCTTTCAAGCTGTATTAATGGAACATTCTCCCTTGCTTTCCTCAGGAATTTTTTAACTATTTGGCTTTGATCTTTCTGTGATTGTTATAAGATCAGGGACAGGAAAACTTCAAACAACATACAGTGGTTCAGTGGTTTGAAACAGAGGTAAATTAGAACTGTATTTTTAAATACACGTATTGTGTGAGTTTCAATGAAACTCAATTAATTTTACTTCTATATTTGTTTACTTTTGTTTTTATTCCACTAATCAACTCATGAAAAATTTTACTGAGCACAGGTCAATAGCTAAACTTGTTATCAGTCAGGTATAAAAATGTAAAATCAATATAATAACTTTCTTGCTATTCTTCTCTCTTAAAAGTACAGAGGGAATAAACATAATGGAAAATATAACAAACAGCATAGAATGTATGGGGGGAGAGGCCTAAAAGCCTTTCTTCTTCCAACTTCTGCTATCCCAACTCTACTACAAGAGTAACTTGTCCCCTTAAGGTTGCCCCTAAACTATGGGAAATGTGTAGCCACGTGCAACTAGCAGTAAGGCTGCAAGTGTTTCTTCTAGAGAGATCTATTCCTCTTGAGGAGAAAAGAGTGGTGGTGCTCTTCAGTCTAAAAGGGAGTACTTGAGTGAAAGGGCAGCTGACCCTAGGCTAAACTAACTGGTCAGTGTGAGTGGGTACTTACGTGAGTAAAATGTCTCCCATACTGGACTCAGCTCTAGCAACTGATTTCTGGTGGGAATCTGCAAAAATATAGCCAGGCCTGATGAAGTCTGGCCACAGCATGCTCAGTCCTTCAGCATGCACATTGTCCTTGGGTAGTTACCTCTGCGACGGAGGGGTCTCCATAGCCCCACACCCCCAATGGTGTTTCTGGTAT
Source organism: Ciconia boyciana (assembly GCF_034638445.1). Classification (NCBI taxonomy): domain Eukaryota; kingdom Metazoa; phylum Chordata; class Aves; order Ciconiiformes; family Ciconiidae; genus Ciconia; species Ciconia boyciana. Next base: position 53,646,052 of record NC_132935.1, on the reverse strand, counting down.
TAGTGTTTCTAGTGTTCCTCAGTCATAAGAAGTAGCCTTGATACGGGTCAGAGTCAGGTTTTATAGAGCACTTGGCCACTGGCTAAGCCTACTGTTTGTTTCTTTCCTGCTAGGTAAAATCCTCCTCCTACCTTCCACCCACCCTCAGCTTCGAATGATATTACCATTACAAGCTTCACATTAATTAATTCACTTCTGTAACACACCTAGTTTTTCTTCCAATACTCACTATCCTTCAGTGAAATGTTTCTGACATGGATCTTCTCTGGCCTTAACCTGACAGCAAGAAATCCAGATAAGCACATAATAACTTGGCATGCTTTAGATCGACCTGACTTTGAACCTCTAAATTCAGCTAGATATCCCCACCTACTTTGTGAATCTCTTCTGGGGACATTAATCTTTTGAACACAACCACAGTGCATAAACATTGAGCACATCTGCACTGACATAATCTCGTATTTGCTTAGCTCACGCTCGCTCTAAAGCGTTCACAGTGCCTGGTCTGCACATTATGCACATACCAGTCTACCAAGGCAGGATGACTCCATGCTTGAAAAATCCCAGGCTGCTGTCTTGCAGGAGCCAGTATGCCTGATGCACATGCATCTTTTCCTAATTCTACCTGTCCACTGGGTTTGAATTTGTCTTTGATAAGAGTAAGGCAGAAAGAAGCAACATGGAGTGCAAGAGAAGCAGAACTTCTGAGTGCTGCTAAAGTTTTAGCAGCTTGTAAGGTCTGTCCTCAAATCAGTACTGGATGTGTGCCCTGCTGAACAGGGCAAATAAACATTACTACACATTGAGTGCCTTAGCTACCATGCAACATCTTCCAGGTAGAGTACATATCACGCATGAGAAACATACCTTTTAATACAAGCTCTGTATGTGATTCATATGATCTCTGGCAGATACCTTTCACACTAGAATTTAAGTTGCTGTTACAGATCTTGACATGGAAATGCAAAGTACTATAATGTTAGCACCAAGATCTTGGCAAGATAAAAAAATAAAATACATATGTTTGTATTTTTGTTATATTACTTCATGCATTAAATTGTTAGTAAAAGTTCTTACATTCTTTTGTTTTCCATTAAATCACTTATGATACTAAGATATTGCTTCTCTTTTATTTGTTTGTACTCCTTTTTTTCTTCATTTCAGACTCATTCTAAAAATGGAATTTCTTTCACTAGAGGGTTTTAGGACCAGGTTAGAAAAGTATCTGTTAGAAACTTGCTAGGTAGCAGTGATCCAATCTGTTCTGCAGAGGGCTGCAGTAGAAAAGTGATTGCCACCATAGGAAAAGTTTCATCTAAGCTTTACTGCTACAACTTTCTGTATCTCCTCCCCTCTCCCACTGCATCACTGTTCTTCATCGTCACTCTGTTTTTTCCTGCCCCAGGTTGGCCGTCACTCACTCCCTGGCCCCTACCCAGTTGCTAACACTGATAACACCAACTTTCTAGCCAGTGCTGGGACTCCTGCTTCCTTGCCTGAAACCTAGATCCCTGCTGCTACCTCGTGGTCCTCTGTCTTGACTCTTGCCCACCCTTCACACTCTCTTTTCCTCATTAGCTCATTTCCACAGGCACAGCAAGGGCCCAAGTTAAGAAGTCTGCATGGACCCAACTGACTGCAGCCTGAGCTACCTGTGCTGGCACGGAGCTGAGGTCCAGCAAAGCCAATTAGTCAGTGCTTCATGCTCAGTGCCTCCTCCTAGGTAGGGACTGCAGGAGCTGGGAGCAGGTGGATGACCATTTTTTCTTCCATGGCTACAGAGTGAGTGCTGCATGTGATAGATGAGATAAGTGTTTATGAACTCAACATGGCATTTCTAGTTCAGCAGCATTCAATGTACTTTTCTCCTATTCTGTATAGAATGACATACCCATTCCATAGAAGGTATCTCTTGGAAAGGTATAGGGCAAGAGTAGCTCACAGGTTCCAAAACTTACCAGGGCTAATTACTCTTTAATTCTGGTTTTGTCATCTCGCACTTTTGTCACGATATTACATTTTTTTCTGACCTCCCCGTGTCATGTGATAAAAATTAAAAAAAAAAAGAGTCCTCCCAATTGAAGTGAAAATTCACTTTGAAGGCTCAAAAGCTTGAAGATGGATTATAACAGATGTTGGTTTATTATTGCAAATATTCACTATTTTTAAGGCAACCACAGAGCTCTTGGCAGGCCCAACATGAACAATTTTGGAGGGTTTAGGTTTGGCAGAATTGTAATTCCTCTTTATACACTGACCTGAGGGACTGGCACCCATAAAACTTCTCACAACCCCAGGAAAGCGAACTGTCCTGTAGAAGTGACAATCGTAGTAGCTAGAATGACCATTTTTCCAAGTGCTTTTATCTTCCTGAAAAGCACATCAGTCTCATCTACAGAGCAGTGCTAAAGCTTCCTTCATAAGCTGCCTTTATGCTTTCACCCCAGTTGGCTGGAATTGGAATAGTCTTTTGACTATATTCTTGCATGCAGGAGACTTCTAGCTCAAGGCCCAATCACAGTACAAATAATAGATACTATGGCAAAATAGTTCTTTATGATCAAATATGGTATTGACTTTTAAGTTTTATATGACTGATTGGACTTAGGAAAATAAATCATATCCTGGTCTTCATACAGAAAGTGGTAAAGGACCATTAATCTAGTATCCCTTACGCACAATGTCATTCCATTGCATTGCTTCTCTATCGCAGCAATAGACTGCATATCTAGCATCCAAGATTAGATAATTTTTCACTTAGAAACTGAATGTTTAGAAGGATACGCATGACAAAATTATACTTCTCAGCAGGCACTTTTCATATACAGAGGCTATAATCCTGATTATTTCAGTACAACTGAGTGTATTATTTACTGACTGTTGAAAATTCTAGAGGATAAAGAGATGATATGGAAATTGCTATGGTAAATTATGATATGTCTTTAACCAAGGACTCATACCTTCTCTCCTGCTCCCAAGAGAATGTAAAAGATGCAAAACCTATCTTTCAATGTAATGTAATGTAGTGAAATGCAATGTTTCCTCTATTTAGGGGAGCCAGTAGCTGGAAAATCAGTGCAGAACCACCTGATTCTTCAGTATAATTTAGTTGGCAGCTGTGTGCAGAACTGCATGGGAGTAAGATTTGTTTGGGCTGGTAACACAAAAGGGATTCAGCAAGTGGGTTCATACACAGCATGAATCCACATGCCAGAACACTCTTGGAGGGGAGAAACCAAAACAGTAAACCTCACCCATTAGCTGTGTAGTGTGACTAAAAGCAACAGTCCTCAGGTAAACAACATTTGCACAATGGAAAAGGAACTAGCCTATAACAACTGCTTTTTCTATGCACAAAGTCACTCTGTTTAGCCTTTCTTAATCTTCCAACAGTGCTGGGAGGAAGGGCTGTATATAATGAACTGGCTTCATGATTGGTACACAGACTAAAAGGAGACTATGTTGAGAGATACAGGATGGTTTGGTTGTACAGTCATATGTCCCATTCAGTTTCAGCCATGATCTGGCCCAAACTTGGGATGATTTGGCTAAACAGAGACTTCAAGTTTTATATACCTTATATATACCTTATATAACCCATTATATATACCATATATACCTTAATATCATGGGACAGTGGAGATTATGTCTTATAATAATTCGGCGTGACTGTGGAGAATTTGTGCCTTTATAAAAAAGTTGGGCACTCTTTCTCAAATAAAAACCAAACAAATCATGTGTAATGTAGCTGTTGAAAGAAAGGTTATTACTAATAAAAATAAAATTTCTAGGGTCATGTGAACAAACATGGGAACAAATGCATACCCATATGGAAAGTCAGTACTAGAGCTGAAAGTTTATGAAAACACCTGCATCTCAGTTTTGACCTTAGACTTTTCTCCTTGTTATATTTCCCTAGGCTTAGCCAAAATCTGCAAATAAACAATCCAATCAAACTGCAGGACTTCTCCAGGAATTCGCTGTGTCCATCTGTTTGTGAATCAGTCACAGGCAGAATCAAGTAAACAATAAATACATGAAGATACAAATAATAAGACTTTACTGGAGGAAAAAAAAGCATAGCTCCACATGCCAGGAATGTGGTGTGTATTCTAAAACTGGCAGTATTTTTTACATTTATTCTGGGAGAAGGTAAAAAGGCAGCAGCTCAGCAGGCTTTCTGTGATTTCTTAACAGACACTTCATCATTTATTGTTTATTCCCTTTATATTTCTTCCATAGAGCAGAATTTATGTAACTGTTCTTTATGTTATTATAATTTCCTCCTAGTTTGAATGTTTGCAATGAAAGGGGTCCCACGGAGTTTAAAAGACGACTCTTAATTCTGTCTGAAAAGTTGTTAGCTATTACTATTAAAAGAAACATTTATGAGGAGATACTGAAAGATTTTGAGGGGATTTTTAGGGTGAAGAAGAAACGACTAAAGGAAAAAAATCTACAATTATGTTAAAAGTTGCTACAGTGAAGACATATTCTTATCTCAGTACCACTGAGGATGCTACAAGAAAAAGTTTAAATTGAAGCAAAGGGGAAAAATTTGTTTCTCTATTTGTTCACATTATGAATTTAACAGCAGCCAGAGTATCATTGCTGCTTTCTCTACGTAGCCACTTTTATCCTGCTGTTCAAGCCATCTCAGGAAGGGCTCTTTTTCTGCAGTTCACCTACTGCCAGGTTGCTCCTTCTTCCCCATGAACGGCCAGAGACATTCTTCATTTCCCAAGCGGTCCCAGCTATTCGTGCTATTCAAAGGCAGCTCAGAAGTGTAGACAAACTGAAATGCCTTATCATGGATGAGAGCAAAGCAGCTAAAGTAGAAGGCAGTACAATTCAGTATTTTGATGGTAGTGAGAATGGAAGGTGCTGTTGGGAAGGAATGGTGGAAAGGAGTTTTGGATGAGTGAGTTTTTTGATGGGGGAAGTAAGTCTGGAGACTTAGGCAATGGACATGATTAAGGAAGACAAAGGTCATTCTCAGGCTTTCAAGGAGATTTTGTGGGAGGGGATGGGGAGGTTTTCTTCTCTGAGATGCTATTAGCATCTTCCTCTCCTCATCCCGTCAGTCCTTCAGTATCAGCCATATAGACTTTTCTTTCCTAGCACTGCAGGGACTCCCCATTCCCAGTCTAGTCTTCCTTGAGGGTCCCCCAGCCATCCTACCCTCTCAAGTGTTGTCTTTCCTCAGTTTCCTCACTTCTTCTACCTCCCATGCCTCTTAAAGAAGGCTTCCTCTCCTCTGAGGAATCTGTTTTCCTGTGTCATCCACCCAGCCCGCTACATGACTTCAGACCAGGAGGAAATGGGCCATCTCCAAATGTGATGTCTCCAACACAGTCTCCAACATTGCCATTCCAGCTCCTTCTAAGTACTGTGAAGTTTTCCTAGCAATAGCTACTGTCCTGCACATCCTGATCCCACCCTCAGCTTTAGCAACACAGGCTCGGAATACACAATATGAGGACTGAGTGTTCAGTTTAAGAAAATATGGTAGAAGAAACTAGCATAAGGTATACACTGAGTTCATTCAAAATTGCATTCAAAGAGCAGTCAACAAATTTGTATCATTACCTAACTAGAAGGTCTATTGGATGGGTCTCTAAAGGGTCTGTTCTAAGCATAGCTCCATGTCACAGTCATGTCTGCCTTGGAAGAGAGAATAGCAAATATGCTTATCATATTTGCAAGCAATCTCTCCCAAGTAAGGAGTGGTTACAAGCATTTTAAAGAATTAAAAAATTAGAGAAATTACCTAAAATAAAGAGCAGCTCAATAGGCTTATGTAGGAATGGTTGACTGCATGAGTATATTCAAGTACTATATATGAGTAAAGAAACAATAAAATGAGCATATTAGGTATGAAAGATTATTTAGATTTATATATATATATATATATCACTGTGGATAATATAAAAAAAGGCCTTAAAGTGAAGAAAAGAAATTTAGGAAAATATTTTCTAATGGTAACTGTAGTTAGGTGCTGGAACAGGTATCTGGGGAGACCAGAAACTCTCCATCACTGGAGGTGTTTAGCCATTGTTCCCCCCTGTTGGCCAGAGGAACAACAAGATGACCTCTCAATGTCCCTTCCAGCCCTAATGTCCATCATGATATAACCACAGTATTAGCAGAAAGCACAGCTTCTTGTTACTTCTGAAATGCATCTCTATTTCATACAGTAGTACAGCTCAGGAGCAGCGGGTTTTAATTTAAATGCTAGTGTTTCAATTTCATATTCTCATCAAAAAGACAAAGTCAAGACTGAGACCATGCAATCTGGATAAAATTTATCTTCCGCAATCAAGCATAATATAAACAGTTTTATTTACCTGAACAATAATATAACATCCTTAGTTAAAATCACTCAAACTCTTTCAATAAATTCTTTTTGTTTATCATTAACAAATTTGGCGTGTTTTAAATTAGCAGTCTCCATGAACAAATCTCAGGCATGGTTTGCCAGTCAGTGTGGTCCAGGGACCATTCCCAATGCACAGTTTGTGTGCAGCCCTTGGAGATTGAGATGGTTTGTTAGACATGAGCTAGTCCATGCCAGCAGATCTCAGTGCCCAGTAAATTAAACTTGTCTGTTAGCATCCCTTGTAAAAATGTCACCTATGTCTTGGCATAGTCATTGGCTTGGATTTCAGCTGATGCCTGTAAGTGTAAATATAAAAAATCAATATTGAACAAAACAAAATATACAATGTAAAAGAAGAGTTAGGTGTTGAGTTTCACTACAGCAGCAAGTACAATAACCTCCAAAGAATCTGCCTCCTCATTTCTCCTACTGCGGTTCAAAAGAAAATCTTCACAGTTTTTTTAAATCACATAAATCCCACTCTTATGAAGTGCATCCACTCTCACGAAAAGATTATGAACAAGCAACCTAAGCAAACTTCCCAGATTTGCCTTCAGATTGGAATGTTTTGGCCATCCGTACATAACAGTTTTAAGGAACATTATTCAGCATCTTACTTAACAGCTATTTTTAGAAAGACACATCAACAAAGGTACACACTGAAAGTATAAACAATATCTATGAGGAAATGCGTTTCAATACCCAGGCTCATGAAAGAAATGTCATCCCTCACGAGGTGGCTAAATATACCGTAGTCTTCAGGAATACTGCCCACAGCACAGTACAGAAGCTGGAATCACCGTTCTCCACTTCATAATACAAGAAAAAGAAGAAAAAAAAAAGGGCTAGTTTATGACATTGAAAGGTAACAAAGGGCTATTTAATGGCATTGAAAGGTAACAAATTCAAAACTGGGGAAAGGAAATGTTCTCTCACAGCCAACAATTAGGCACAGGAGGTGCTGCAGCAGGTCACTCAAGCTATAAGCCTACCCAGATTCAAGAGGGAAGGTGACATTCAAATAACCTTGGAAGTTCTTGTTATCATACTCTATTAACAAAAAAATTAGTATCAAACCATCTGCCTTGAGGTTTACATATATCTCTGTCTAGTCAAGCTCAGGGTAAAACTTAATGCTGCAGAGCAAATTACCCCATGTCTAGGTACTGCCTGGTTCTTATATTTTCTTCTGAAACATTCATTGCTGGCCATCGTCATGATGACAGATGAAACAGATGTTTCTCCAATCCAGCATGGAAAAGCTTAATTCCTTCTGTTAGGAAACATATTTATAAGTCCCTGTCACAAGTAAAACAGTTAACACATACTATTAGGAACAAGAATTTGTGACATAGAAAGAAAATCATCTAAATATGCTTTATATCTGTACTTCAGGTATATATAATTAATTATGACACAGCAGATACAAATGCTAGCTTTCACCCTGATACATTTAATATGTTTCTAATTAAATAACCTCTCTATCTATAATTAATTTTGAAATATAGGCAAACATTCAAAGTAAATAACAGAAGCCTGCACATTTCTAGGACACCCATCATCGTGGTTTTTGTTGGCTGTAGACAAGGCTATCCATGGAAATGCCAGTATCATATTACCATTCCATAGTCTGCTTTGATTACCATTACCAAGCATGTTGCAAACTTTCAGCATAAAATGCCACTGTGTAGCTTTGGAGAAGGATAAAACCTTTTTGTGACTCCTCCTCTCACAGTGTATGAAAAACTCCCAATTCTCAACAGAAGAGAGAGAAAGGATTACATGCCACCATTACCTAGAAGTGAAATATTTATTCCAAGGATTTTGTTTTGAGGAAAATTTGTGGTTGAAGTGCTGGGAAAACAAAATGTCATGACTAGCTTGCATATAACAAAACAAAATGTCATGACTGGCTTCCTTCTCAGTGAGCCCCAAAGGTTATGTTGGACTAAATGTGCATGGAGTGGAAGAGACAGGAGAAAAGGCAGAAGGGATGTCTCTTAAGCTGTAGGTCAAAGCTTCATTCACCAATATACTGGTGAGTGGAGGTTTGCAGATGTTCACACCGCTCAGGAAAAAGTGCAAGTCTCCATAGACTCCCTGTATAATCAATGGAAAGTGGTAGACAGAGGTTTACCTTGGGAGGCTCTGCAGTTATACCCAAAACGCACAACTGCATGATGCAGGACAGCTTGGGAGGGCTGGTCTCCTGATCAGGAAACAGGAAAATGCGATAAACTCTCTTCTCATCCAATGAGCACAGTTCGAACTTGACCTGACATGCAAGGGACAAAGTCTTGCAGGTTAGATGGAAGCCTGGCAGAGACCTGTCTCTCTTATGGGAACCTGAAATAGTAATCAGCAAGGCTAGTGGTTAAACTTTGATTTCAGCTCCTCCACCTGCACCCTGAGTCCTCCTGCCTTCTCACCCACCATGCTCCCTTATAGGTATAAAAGTGATTCCAGTGTACAATAAATTACCTTGTTCCCTAAAACCCAGACTCTTGGTTTACTTTTCTTGCAGAGTATCAAAGTTGGCATGAAACTATTTTCTGATCCATTCCCAGGCTTTCTCACTAAGGGAACTAGTTGAGTCACACCAAATTGGAGCCTACAAGCAAGTTAGCATGTATGCAGTAAAGACAATGAGTGAAATAGGACCTTAGATGAAGGCAGAAACAAAGCAACTTGACAATATAGTAGAAGCCATAGATGTGGGGATATACTTTTCCAATAAGTATATGTTTTCTTTGTAAAGTCTTGGACCTAGTTTAGTCACAAGAGCTGTAGTAAGTTTGCATTTCCCACTTCCTAAAATTAAGTTTTGAAGTGCCATTGCTATTAGCCTGATTGTGCCTTAATAAAACTGAAAGAGGTCAGAGAAAATTGGGTTTGATTCTCCCATCATTCCAAAAGGGCTTTCAGTGAGACCTCAGCAGATCCCAGTACCCAGTTAGGACATGTAGTAACTTCTGTAAACTTCAGATGATCTTAAAAGAGGGTGAAACAATGTAGAATGAGAGAATGAAAAAGAGAACAATGGCCTAGCACTACCTGCCACAGCCAGTGGAAAAGCAGAGTTTCGGAGGAACCACAAACACTATTCTGCATTCTGGTTTTTCTCTTATATTTTTAAACTCTCCCTCCCCACATTTTTTCCTCACACAACATAGGATGTAGGAAAAGACAGGTCAGGGAAGCCTATTATTTAAGAAAATGTACCCTATGCATAGAAGGGAAAGAAGAATAAGCAAAAAAACCCCATTTATTTATACCTTTGTAAGATCAGCCCTGAGTGTACTGCCACATTTCTCTTTTTTTTTTTCCCTTTCCCGTCTTTAATCTACATTACAACACAATTCCTCTAATTGAGATACAGGTCAAAATATTTTTATATCAGATGGGATCCTAAAACTAAATATAATTTGTAGACATTTTGTAGATATTCAGAAACATCAGAAATCATTCATTTAAACATAACGCACAGCATTTAAATAAAAACCACCCTGACAACTACTTGTCCTATCATAAAATAGGCTCAGTTTGCATACCTAAGAATACCAAAGGGCATAATCCATCAAAGGAGAATAATCCTCTGTTGTGCTATAAACAAAAATCAAGGGAGTATAAAACCTATGTAATGTCACAGTTTTATATTAAACATAAATGTTAGCACCAGGATAGATTTTGCTTTCAAGATACAGATCTGTTTTGCATTGCCCCTGGGTGAGCTCATTACATGCCAGGTCAACTCTGGTTTGCAATGGATTTCAGCTTTCTAACTGTATGAGGGTGATGATGTGTTCAGCTTGCTCTGGCATGAAATCTTTCAATAGTAGAAATTTCCCAGCTTGATAAAGACTGTAGACCTCCCCAAGAAAATTGTATGCTTGCTCAACCTGCACGGCTTCCACTGGTAGCAAAATTTTCACAAAGCATAAAATCCTAGACACTGTGATGTGAATTACAGTTTGGAACAGCAGGAAAGTGTAGTGACCCAAATTGATTGAAGTTAGAGCCCAAACTGAATCTCCTCTTTAGAATTTGAATTTTTAAAAGTTGTATCTTTGTATAAGTATACTATTATACTTGTAACTGTATAGCACATAGTAATGCAAACAAATGAGGAATGTGGAATATTTATTTCAGCTTTGATATATTTGGGTTATGAGGTATTAAAGCTGGCTTTCACCCTCTTTTGGGGACATCGAACGTGCAGCAATAGCACAAAATTATTTATTAACTACCCAAAGCATCTCACCATGTGCTTGTGTTACAACCTGCACATCAGTTTTATCTCCTCAGATCCTAATCCTCTACAATGTTGAAATACCACTATGCAGTCATTTCCTTCTAAAGAAAATACCCTAGAAGGAAGATGAATGGTCTAATTTGCCCTACATGAAATATCCCTTCTGGGCTTATGTAGATATCATCTTGGCATATAGATTCCTTTTCAACAGGTTGGCAGCTGGGGTGGAGGAAGGACAGAAAAAAAAGGTGTGAGATGAGAAGTGCTCATCTTTGCCTGATCTGAAGTCAATGGGACTTTGAAAATCCTGACTAAAAGCGATATATAATATGGTTAACAAGGAAATAAGAATTATTCTGCTTGAAAAACTTGGAGTTTTCTACAGTTGTTATTGCTTCACCCCATGATTCTTCAGAGTGAGAGGGAAGGGCAAGGGCAAAAGCACAGGCAATGTGAGACAGAAAGAAGAAGAAGGATTAGGGGAAGAGAAGGCTGTTCTTTGATGGCAAATAGTTCTTTCAGTTGTCAAGTTTCTGATAGGGGTGTAGGGTAGCGGCCTGGCAGAGTCTATTCTGGTAAAGGTCAAGGAAACTAATGCAGGGGACTGAAGAGAGGACATCTTGTTGTGTGCACCTGTGGGAGTGTGCCCTGCGACTGAGGCTGCTCATGTCTGCCTGGGGGGAGGCCATAGCCCTCCCTTTATGAGAGGGCTCTGATAATGGTGGGGAGAAAGGTTCTGAGCATGGACATGGAGCAAGAGGTCTGCATCTTCACCAAGGTCTACCTCAGCAACCTTCAGCATGCCAGGTAGAGCTAACCATTCTTGCAGCTGCAACGGGGGTGGTAGTCACTAGTTACAGTGGATCTTCCCCTATAAATTTAATCCTCTGTAACCGACACTGCTGGAAAATTCTCATTTATGGCATCTCCGGCACCAGTAGCTGAAAACAGACAAGGAGCAAAAGCTGTTTAGCAGTTTCGAAAAAAGAGAAGGCTGGGAAAACAAATGCCCAGCAGGTAGGAAAACAAATCCGTATTGATACTCAATAGTCAGCTGCTGAGAATGAATGCAGCATTCTAGAATTAGCAAAATAATCAAACAATGTTGAAGGGTAGCAGAGGGGCATCCAAGCGTGTGTGATTCACTTCCTATCAAATCAATCCATTTAGTTTAAATTTAAGCAATCTCCCAGTCATCACAGGTTCACAGTATTTGAGGGCTGGGGGGTTTTTTGGCTCTTATTTAACCTGCACATGCAATGCAGAAATGCACTTTGATGTTTTATCTTTGCTTTTATGGGCAAAATTCATAAGTTTTCATAAATTTTGATTAGAACCAAGATTTTTTTAAGGTAGCACCACTGTTCTGTACACCCTTAAATGGGGAGGGGGGGGGGGAAGTTGTCTGTCTTTGACAGATGCATACATTTTGAAGTCAAAAGGGAACATCAAGAGTTACTTGGAGATAAAGCATACACAGTGCAGAGAAAGCCTGTTGCTACTTTTCAAATTAAACTTAATGGGAAACACATCAACAATTTTAATTGCCTTTAAACTCTGCTGTCTAGTGTTGCATACCATCTCTACTAAGAGTTGTTCATATTTCTAGTCTGCAGATTTTTCCACCAATTCGGTCTCATTATGTGATTCTCTGTTAGACTAAATAAATGCCTATTATTAGAAATTTCTTCTACAAGGTAAATACTAGAAGACTTATCATGTAAGTTTCTTTATTTTTTCTAGCTAACATGTCTTTTCTGGACATCAAATCATTCCTGAGGTACTTTTCCAAAGCCCATCAAACTTCTGAAAAAAGCACAGAGGCTATAACCAACCAGTACTCCAGAAGCAGCTGAGCATCTTCTACAGAGTTAAAATAATCTTTTCAATTCTAATTGTCTTGTCCCTACTTCTGTGTCAAAAAATTACATTTATCTTCTGGAATACCACTTTGCATTGGCAGAACATGGTCTCTACCTAATAGACTAACTAATTGTTAGAACCACTCCTTTACCAGAGAAAGACCACAGTCTCATAAAAATGGCATCCTTCCTTTATTCTGAAGAGTTCACATTTGTCTTCATTGAAATTAGAGATGGTAGATCCCCAGAATTTCCTTCTGTTATTGCTATTATTTTGTTATATTGTTGCCTTGTATATTTTTGTTGTTTTACATTAATTTAAATATAAAATATCAGCTGTCCGTAATAGAAATCCATAAACTGTATCATACCAAGTCATATTACAGTGATATTTCATATACTGTAATGACATAATTCTTATAGGATACTATTTATAGACAATGTCTCAATATATCAAATTATTTCATTATCAGAAAATGGGACACTTCTATTTTTAAAAATAAATAAAAGTTTAAACCTGTCATTTTCAGTGGAAATAAACCCTATTTTAACCTGTCCTGGGGACTGCTAAGGCTTTAACACTGGAAGCTAAGTAATGTCGTGAATTAACAGAAATTTTGATTCCTTAAGCCTCATTCTTGATTTTCTAAACTCCCAGTATAAGCCCTGGTACAGTAGATGGATCTCAGAATTGCTATACCTGCATAGCTTTTTAGCTGAAAATTTCAAAGAATGTTGTCTACAAACACAGGACATAATTTACCCAGCTGATTTGCTGTCTACATTAGTGGAGGTTGAGACGTCCATAGCACAGTAGAATACGTACAGAGGCTCTATTGGATTTATGCCAACTTCATATTGCATGCTTCACATTAGGTTTACTCATGGGCAAAGCTAGGAAATTGCCTTCGCATGGAAAAGTAAAATGTTGCTTGCTCTGAAGAGCTAGAATTCTACCTGCTGGCAATTTTATTGGGATATTAGAAAACTCAAAACAGTTTCACAGTATTTGAGGGCTGGTTGGATAGGAGATAGTGTACCATTATGCATCTTTGCTAAGAACAGTCTGAGGGCAAGTAGGAAATATGCCAACTGAGCCAATGCACCTGTTTTCAGGTTTATTACATTAGGCACAAGGGAAAACAACAGAAAATTCATAATAAAACAAGCACAAGCTTTATAGTTTAATGGACTTTGCTGAAACTAGGACCAGCCACAACTCCCTAGTCTTTTCTCACAGGCAGTGAAAGCTCAGCTCAGATGACAATGAGAATAAAGGGCTGTGAAAACTCATATTAGGATGCCAAAGGCAAAGCCAAAGGAAAAGATTCAGTTAATTAATTATGGCATGATAAACTTGAAAAGAGGCTTACAGTGTTGCACTCTAATAAAGCTGGTGAGTGTGCTATACCTACTCTGGACAATATTCTTAGAACAGAACAAGAACTTTCAAGTATGCTGTTAATTTTCTTTTAAAATAGCCTTTTTCTTTTAATTTGAGCTAAAGCCAAATCCTTTCTTTATAAATGAAAGATTGTTTAGTTTTGCTTTCATGGCCTCAGTTCACTGTCCTGTACTTTCAAAGCTCAAACAGCTGAATCATCTAATGAATAAAGCCATAAATATAATTGCATTTGTTTCCTCTTAACAAATCATGGGTTCATAGTTGCAATTCTGCTAAAGATTTCTGTAAATCAAAAATTAAGCAGTCTTTTAAAAATATTTTTATTTCTAAAGCAAATTCTGAAACAAATTCACATTTTCTGATAAGAACAAAACATCATTTCCATGAGTTGTCAATCTACGCTTTTCAAGAGGACATAGGAATTCAAAGATTTCAGGGAGTGCTTAGGTTAGAGAGAGAAAGACATAACAAAAAGTATTTGAAATTTGAGTGCTTTTATCAGTTCATCAGTTCTTCTTTAGAATGCAGCCAAAAAACAGCAAGCAGCTTCTCTCCAATTCATACAGTAAGTTATCTGTGTTTTCAAAATAACTAAAGCTTTCAAAAGAAGGTCATCTCTCCCCCAGTTTGAGATAAAATGTAAAGTTTCAAGTGAGATTATCCATGTGCCAAATAACAAAAGAGGAAGCTGAGGAAGGCTGGAGCAAAAAAACATTATGGCATCGAGGAAGGACTAGGGGGGAGAGGGGCAAGTTCACAATGAGGGTGCAAAGGTAGAGGTGGGAGAAAGCAATCTTACTCAGCATGGCAGATCCCAAATACCCCTCCTACAGACCCCACCTAAGCTAGACACACATTTTTCCTTTGTTAGGTCAATGCTTGTATGAGGCAATATCTGTGAGCTGGAATCAGGGGACTCTGGATGACAGCAAATGAGCAAGGGAGCTTTATCACACCAGGTGAGAATGAAGCTGTCGTGCATCTGTGACATGAAAATGTGGCGATGGACGTCACATAAGAATCCAATGCACCTCTTAATACAGGAGTCACTCGAGACACATGCTTGCTTCTCTGTACTTCCCCTCCCTCTCCATCAGCCTTTTGTTTTGTTTTTAAACACATACACACAAAAAAAAAAATCATGCAAAGTTTAGGCCACTATTAAAGAGAAGTTGTCCAGTCTGTATATAAAGTACAGTCCTCTGTTCTTCCAATCTGAAACCCAGTTTCTCTGTTTTCAGTAATGCTGAATACTCAGAGGTCTATTTACTTATGCAGGTGATGTAAGAAAGAACCTTGTTTTGTTTACGTCTTTCCAGCTATTTTTAGCCTAATGATAGTTGGAATTTACTGGATTTACTGTCCTTTGAAATACTCGCATGTACCAAAATCTCCCACAGAAAAGCATATAAAATTAAAGGCTGACAGTTCCATTGCCCTTAGCCTGTTAGTCATTCTGCATATGAATAATAACTTGTCTTTGTCCACCTTTCCAAAAACCAAGAATTGGAAAGGAACAGTACATTGCATCAGCTCCTTCTTCTGAAGTATATTCTTACTGAGAAACTCCATATGGTGGAAAACAAAACAAGCACAATGAAAACCAGAGTTATGCAACATCTATTAAAAATCAGATGAGTCACCACACAGAAAGTTGCCGGGCCTGAAAGAAACTAAAAGCCAGCTAGCCTCACTATAGCAAACTCCTGAGATCTGAAGGAATGTTTGTTATTTTGGAAAGATGTTCCCAGAAATGGGCTTGGCATTTGCTGAATCAGCATTATAAAGACAGATCAAATTTGACTTGAATATACTTTTGCAATACTTTTAGGGAGACAATTTCATATTCACAACTCCATTTAAATGTTGAAATAGGAAGAACATAAAGAAGGAGAAATGTGTATTTAGATATTAAATATGGCATTCACTCGGAAAGGCAAGACAGGATTATTGTCTTCAGGATCAGTCTTGTGCTATATGTTAATTCTCACAGAGCAAATTACTACTGAACTAAAGGATTTTTTCTGCTGGAGTTACTATAAAAGAGGAGTTGCTATAACTGAGTCTTATTATATTGAAGCTAGACCATGTATCTAAAACCGGATTGAAAATATTCATATCATTTTACAGAATCAGGTTTGCTTTACAAGAAACGCTTATCTCTTTCTGAAATTTGGAGTGGTTCATCTGTGGTTTTACCTCAAGCAGCCCCTGAGGTGGAAACCTTAAGAACCTCCCTTAGGGGGTGCAAGGGGTTGTTCATCCTCTGCTTCTCCTGAGGGCCAGGGGAGGGAAAGGAGGTAGGGCAGGGAAAAGCAAGAGGGCAAACAAACACTTTGTGATGAGAAACACAGGGGTAAACTACAGGGTGAAGGAGACGTATCATCTCCGGCCTTCCCTACTCAACTAAAGAAATGATTTCAGATACAGAATACTGAGTTTCTGAGAACTGTGCAAATACTAATAAATTGCACGTAGCGCATAAATTGCACATAGCACTTACTTTTTCTGGGCTTCTGCTAACTTCCGCAGACTTTGTAATAGGCAGCAAAATACACATGTATTTGATTCAGAGCTTATCTACACAGGAAAATGGACAATAATTCTGAGTGTCCACATGGAGAGCTATTCTAGAAAAGCTATTGCAGTTCCTGTCAATTTCCCCAGGCAAATAAAATCCTTTGACTGTTAATATTGATTTTGAACAGCAGCCGGTGAGAGTGCTATCAGAACAATACAGTTAAGTGACAAATTAGACTTTCTTCCCCTCCCCCTTAGAAGCAAAATTAAAATGTCAAATACAAGTGAAAACAGTGTGCGTGTATCTATACAACTGCATTTTGCTGCATCAGGAAAAGGAATATAGCCATGCCAGCAACGGTCTGGATGGCTGAAGCAGTTATATTAATGATATTCAGGATTCAGCACTCATTCTCAGATCTTGATCAATCCTGGAAGTACAGTACAAAATAAAAGGTCATCATGCCCAGTTACCCTTTCAACAAGTTGGTAAAATCGAGCCTGCTATTAAAGAGCCTGAAATTATAAAATATCTCTTTGAAAACACACTTACTGTAACAGATTGTCACCAAGGACTTTGTCAGTCCTTAAATTGTAGGATTTTCATTTATTCTGCCACTCATCATTACCCTTTGTCACCTTATTTGTTCTAGCCAATTTAATTCATTGATGTTGGTTGCAAAGGCTATAAAACTCTATGTGATTCTTGGTGAGTTTGAGTCAGCCTCATACATGATAAGTAGAGTGTAGACGGTCGGATTGTCAGAGATGCAAGTTACTCTGTCCTTTTGATGCTGTTAGACATGGATTGGAGAAGAAAGTTGCCAGAAGACTTAAAAAAGAAATTTAAGTATGGAATTTTACTCCCTGAAATGCAAGAAAGCATGCTTATAACTTCTTTGATTTCTATTAAAAAGGAATTAAAAGGACATGATAAAAAAGAAAAAAGTTAATTCAAAAGAGTATAAACTTCTCTGTTCATTGGATATCCTCTTAAGATCAGACCAAATCAGAACTTCTATAAAGGACTTACTATTTTTTTAATATCTCTGTTATAACACTCACTGAACACCCGACATATCTATAGGAGACCCATTACAAGCCTGAAAACTGCTGAAACGACTCCGTTTCCAAAATTTTTGTAGGTATCTGAACATCAGCTGAGGAGCATTGTTCAGTTGAAGCTTGCCAAATTTTCAAGCAGACCAAGAACTGATTTCAAGTGAGCCCTGAAGCAAATGCCTTTGCACTTGAACCTCAAAGTTTCAAAGCAAAGTCATTAAAATGCTTATAAAGCTGCACAATGTAGAACTGCAGCTCTCCATCTGCCTTTGGGGCAGGAGTAGGAGGCATCGCTACCTTGCACCTCCTGTAGATAGTGAATCTGTAGCTTCATTTGTGAGTGGAACCTGAGAGCTCAAGGCAAAGCACCAGGAAGCAGAAATCCCTCTTTATATAAAGTGAAAGAAAGCATCCATATTAACTCCCCAGTCAAATCACACAACCGAGTCTTTCAGAGTTGTATTGTTAGACTCCTAGAGATAATTCTGTTATGGTGAGATCTATGGTGAGATTGATGGATCACTTATTCCAAGTAACTTTATTATAAGCTACTGATTAATCAATCTTAAAAACAGACAGTAGAAGGAACTCCTAAGTATATGTATTGGGATATCCTCATCCGTTATGAACAAATATTTAGACCCAGAAGTAGTCAAAGGGGAAATAAGGAAGGAATATATGAAAAAGTACCTTCTGAGAAATAGATCAAAAGCCAAACTCTTTCTTAATTAAGCCTAACTCTGCTAAGACATGGGTGAGTGGTTCATTCAGCCAAAAGAAAAGCCATCTATGCTATGCCAAAGCTATAATTTTTCCCTCAACTTTGCAGACATCTCCAAGCTAACTCGACTGACTGAAATGCAGTACAGAAACAAGACAAAGCCAGAGCCACGACTGGAGTCCACCAGGTTCCAACTAGCGAAGGGGCAATTAAATTTGTATTGTTACCTTGGTATGAAATGTACCCCAAAGGTCTACGCAGACCACAGCCCTGTCTCTGACAGGGGTCAGTAGCTAAGGGGCAATGCCTAAAGAGCATCAGAAGAGGATAAGCACAGTGTGATACACCCCTGAATTACTCTGCCGGCTTCTTGGATTTGTAACTTCAGATGGATTACTCTTCCATTCATTTGCCCATTTATTTCATTTCTCTCGCTATTTAGTTTAAAACTCCATGGAGGGGATATTGGTTTCTTCAGGCATGAAACACACTGCAAAAGGTCTGAGAAAACACAGGACTGATGACAGACACTAGTTTGACAACAAACACTAGTTAAGGAGGCTGAAGCTGTTTACCCTGCAAGCCAAAGAGAAAGGGGAAACGCACTCATCCAAACAAGACTTTGTTTCCTTGCCTTTTAACCTCTTCTCTTCATCTCTGGGCTTTTTCTCATCTTTCTGCCACTGTGAGGGGCCAGAAGCATCCACAGCTTTGTCCAAAGTTTAAAAAAGAGTCCCATTACTTTGCATCTGCTTGAGGACCAGTCACCCACTGTGAGTCATTCATCTTGACTACAGCACCTGGTTATTGCAAGACTGCGAAGAGAGGTTTAAGGATTTAAGCTTGTTTAAATTCTACAGAAGACTGAGACATGTGCTAACAATCACAAAACATGTAAAGAGGTGCTCCAGAGCAATAAGATAATGTATTGTTTGTCTCTGTGTTGTATAGGAATAGAAACACTGAGTTTATTTTGCAGCATTTCCCAGTGGCAGTGAAAGCTCTGGAGTACAACGTCCTTGGAAGATGTGGAGTCTCCATCACTCAGTGTCTTTAAGAACGCATTAAATGGACATTTGTCATAAATAACCCAGGTACAGCCGATCCCAAGTTAGGACATGGATTTGGACTAGCTGACTTCTTGCACTCTGGTGATTTCTATGATTCAGTGGTCTTCTGTCATGGTGGTCACAGCACTAAGCTTTGATTTTTTCAACACCTTTCTGAAATACGGTTTAAAAAATAACTTGCTGTTGTGTGGTATCACAAGGAAGTTGGAATATTTCCTCTGTCTCATCCTTCTACAGCTTCAGACTCAGCTTCTTGGATATGTAAATTGCCATTGCTCTAAATATAACTCTGAGAAGAAAAATCAAGCTATAGTCCAAAACGAATTGCAGACTGGTTTACTGCAGGGTATTTCTTCTTCTATGTATGAGGCCTGGGGCACATGTTTCTGTCTCCTTTTCTCTTGTGTTCTGAACCCTGGTCTCTGGAACAGGCCATACATTTTCCACCGCAGGTTTTCCTTCTCTCTCATCCATTTAAAATGTTTTCAGTATCATAAATTATTTATTAATTATTCACTGAAGGAAAAGCCATTTACATTGCATTCGCAAACGTGACCAGCAAAAAGTAGTAAAACCATACTGTTTAAATGGTTATTTATTCAGTTAATAACTAATGTATACTGCCTGTCTCCAGTCAGGTATTCAAATAAAAACAAGCTATAATAATCACTCTTAAACCACTGGTGAAGGAATTCCTCTCTAACGATGCATAAGTTGAATGTGCCAATGGTCTTAAGAGCCTGCAATCACTTCTGCCTCACTCATATGTTCTGTTCTCCAGCTGGACAGAGGCCAGCTATAAATCTCTTGGCTCACATATGAAAGAGACAACTTCCAGTCTCCCTTTCTGTAGGGCCATTATTTGTGATTTATGAGTATTTGGGCAATTACTAGCATTCCATAAAACTACAAGCAAGTCTCAAAAGCCATAGAAATCAGTATAACAATGAATGACAATCCTGAAATTGCAAAATTAATGATTTCCTGTTTTCTACAGATTAGGCAGGTTGAAGAGTGTCAGTCTTCTGTTGAAAAATAAGCAGCACTACTACATACAATTTACACACTGCAATTGTTTTTCTTAGACTACACAAGCACTAAAATCCTTCCTTAACTTAATGAACAAAGTCAAATAACATCAAACATTCCATCAAAAATCAAGATAGTTCATTAATTGCAGATAAGCAGAAGAATGGACTGAACATTCAATGGTTGTTATTCACAATGAGTTCCAATGCCTGTATCAGGTAGCCTGAGTTAAAGCATCAAGGGTTGTGGTACACAAAAAAAGTTCTTTTTTTTTGTTCAAAAAAAAAAAAAAAAAAATAGCATCATTTCAGATGTTCAGCAATTTGTATATCATATCACTATGCATAATTTTCACCATACTGGTTTCTCCAGGGTGCACAACCTCTATCATCTACACTCTGAATGAAGTAAATGATCACTGAAAAAGGACTACTGAGGCACACTATTGACATCAAAAGGGTTACTAGTGGTACCTCGATCATTGCTTTGATTTGCCTATGGGAGTAGAAGAATTTTTGCAGTTCAGCAGTGCAAAGGCAGTAATTCCACACTATGAGCTGGCAGGGAGAAAAGAAAAACAAACTGAAAATCATTATTATTGTGCATAGGGTCCTATGCCACAATAACTACCTTCTTCTCACTGGAGATGGAGACAGTGCAATGAAACAGCATCGTGTTCACTGGCATGGTGGCTGGGGTATCTCTGCAGTGACCCTTGTTCATCCCATCTGTGAGTGGATAGACGGCTATGGGCCCAAATGCTGCACAGAGTGGTTCCCTAAATACCTCTTCCTGAGCATCAAAGTCAGCTTTATTAATAACTACTACATGTACAATACTGATACTTTGACTGGATCTAGGACGGGAAGAGGGTAAGTCTGGTGCTCCAGCATCACAATTTCTTTGTTCCAGGGCTTTCATCAGAGCAATCAGTTTGACATTACGTCTCCTTGAGCCACTTGAGTCAAATGTACAGTGAGGTCACTGGTATCTCTGTGTAAACACATGCTTTAAGATAAGGATAGCGTGTTACTCAAATGACTGTTTTACCTGAATTTGCATAAATAAAAATCCTACCAAAACACCTACACGAGCAATATCTGGTCTCACAGATCACCTTAAAGGCACAAACATTTTTGGATCAGGCAGGAATTTACAAATATGTGGTCAAAGTATTTTTGTAATTTCCTGGGCTGCTGTGATTTAAATACAAACACACAAGTCAGAATGAAGCTGGAGGAAACTGTGTTCACTTCAGCCCATCATATACTACCTAGACCTACCTTTTAGTAGCTAAACTCTATCCACTGCAAAACACTACTTTATTAAACAAAAGCTAACAGAATGCCACTAATGGCTACTATATAACTGAGTTAGGCACATGGCCTAGAAGGTGTGTGGCCTTGACTGGAATAATACACTGGCAATCTCACCAGCTGATCGTACAAGTATAATGGTATTTACAGTCAAGTAGAGAAAAAACACGTGGACAAAGGAGTGCATTTCTGCTTTCAAAAGCAGAGCTGAACTGCAAGTATAAACTCCGTTGTGCACAAATACTGTACCCAAAGCTAATGAATGGCCTTTTCCACCTAAATGTTGTGCTGATTTCAATCCATACATCAGAGGGGTATTTTAATTTCAAATTAATTTTCAGCATTATTAAGATGAAGATATGTGGATTACAACTGTTATCTACAGTTTAAAACCTCAATGTTCTCATCATGGGGATTTAAAATTTATTTTTTGAACACTATAAAAATAACAATTGCCAGAAATAACATATTTTAACTAAGTTCCTTGAAATACTGGCTTCCTATATAGGAAACTAAAGGTTAGTTTTAGCCAGTATAATCACTATATTCCAGTCTTCTAGGCAGTAACTAGAGCACTATCTGTCTTATATAATGGAATATTTCTGACAGCTCCAGGAGAGATAATGGTAGTACTAGTCAGATAACATCAGAGTCATTTATCCAACATTATTTCATTCATCTTCCGCTCCATCACTACAAATAGAGTGAGAAAATGTCTATGCTATATAAAGATTTCTGAAACAAGAAAAGTTGCTTACTGTATCTCCATTACTTGTGCAAAAATAAATCTCCTTGATTTATCGTTCCAGCAATTTACCATGAGTGACATGTCAAACTCTAAGTTCCTTTTAAAATTTGGCATCTCTTCTAGGCTACAGAGGGAAAAATGCCTGGGGACTCTGAAAGTTCAAAGTCTTTTTATTAACTAAAGTCATGATTTAATATGTCTCGATTGAAAGGCAAGAGTCCAGCTGAAGAGATCAAAAGATCATCTTAATGGAGAAAACAAATCTATAGCAGTGAATTACATTAGCAGCAAATGTGTTTCACAACTGAATTTGGGTGTGGTTTTTCTTGTTTGTTTGGGGTTTTTTGTTTGTTTAAATTAAGCACTTTGCAAGTCTAATGGGGAAGATGGGACTGTACACTATGGGCAGCACTGTCATGATTTTTGGTGCAAAGCTGCAAGGTTAGAGCTACAGAAGTGTTCCAGTATGATTTAAAAGGAATATATTACCACTGGTGTACAACCTTTTAAATCCATGACACTGAATATGTTGGCACTACATCTACACTATGATTGCATTCCTTTGCCAGACAGGTTTCTCCACATTTCTGTTCTTGAGAGAAGAGACATGTAGGAAAATGAAACATTTATGTTGCTAAAGATATCTTTTCCTAGCTGGAACCACTGGAGAGATTTCACATAGTTTGGTTTCTCATTTTAAAAATGCCCAAGTCAATTACTGGCCTGCTATAGATAGTTTTCTCATGAGCATATATAAAAAGTGCTACCGACAAGTGTAATGACGGTTCTGCGACAATATTTAGGGCTGAATTTGTGCACTGAATTATGATTAGAGTTGCTACTACTAGCTTTCATGACACTTAACAAGCATCTACACTCTATGAATATGTATCACTGAGCCTAAGCTATGTAATGGGATGCAGACAGCAAGGTAGATGGGTACTTCAAGCAAAAGCACTAAGGTTCCGGGAGACAAGAGGAGCAACACATAGCACATGGCTTTCCCTTCCTTGTCACAACTATTTCCTAGTGTTTACAAACTAGAGACTTGCTTTTGTTTGGTATTTGAATGTTCTCCACAATTCAGAAGCCAAAACTTGTCTCTTTCTTTTCAGCACCTGATCTTCAACTTCAAAAACAGTTACAGAAAGGTGAAGTACTTCAGGATAGTTCTGGCTTTCCAAAGCATCAGCTGAGCAAGAGCTCTGTAAGACTTACAAACAAAGGAGCTCATGGCATCTTCTCTGCTAGACTCTTAGCATCTCAGCACTTTGGGACTCACTCATATAGATATGGCTGTAGAGGTTTTTTACATTCTCATCAAGACATTGTTTGAGCAGCAGAACCCATGGGTAAGACACTAATCAGTCCCTGTTCTTTTCAGACCAAAATCGAGGATGTTCTGATCTGGTCATTGTCTGGGCCAAGTTTTTACTTAGATATATGATAACAGATAGCCCATTCACTGAAGTGTTTACCTTTAAAGCATTTTACAAATACAAATGAATTTCCAAACTCTTAGGATCTAGGCAAGTGATTATTTTACAGCTGGCAGAAGTGATTGAAACATTAAAACTTTGAGCCAATAACTATCCAAATTCAGAAACTACAAATTCAATTCAGTTAGTGACTTGGAGCCTGTGCAATTCATCCAAAAGGTATGCAGCCTTTCAGTGATGATATGTGGATAAGAGCAGAAAAATCTTTTGTCCAGATAACGTGTTACTCATTCACTGATACTGTCATATGGTTGCCAACAAATCAAAGCCATGAGTAACTGCAAAAAGGAAGGCAAGCTCATTTACTGACTACCTCCTAACAAGAAAAGATCCATCACCTTGACTTAATATATTAAAACTCCAATACAGGAAAAAGGTTCACTTTCAATATTATCATGAAAAGGAGTGACAGGACAAAACAAGTTTTTAAACTTACTTGTAAAATAAAGATACATCCAGAAAGATTCAGGATAAGAAATCCAAAGGTTTCTTTAGTATAGAATATGTTCTGGTACGTTGCTGGGAGAAGTAATGTTCACAATGCAACTATCCCAGTGGCAGCAATAACTTTAATTAAATAAAGGGTGCTTAAAACTAATTAATTGTCAAACCCAGAGAAACTTGAAAGTACGTGCTGATGGCTGCCAAACTTTGAATACAGGGATGTAGACTACATAAAATATGAGCAAATTATGGTTTGCCAAGGCAAGACCTACTGAAAGCTGGGACTGCAAAATACAACTGCTCTCAGGAGTCAGGATGTATGCAAGCCCTAAGGATATAAAGTTCATCACTACTGCTGATATGATATTTTTTAAGACTTAATTGCAATTAATAATTGTTGCCAGAGCAGTAAACAAACTATTTAATTAGCTTGTCTCTTTCCAATTACAGTCTACTTACATAAATGCATTGTGGTTTACTCTGTGATTAAAAAGACACTAGCAAGTATTCAACAAAAGTAAACCATTATAATCCAATTTACAATGAGGATTACTCTTTTTCAGTGCAAGGCTTAGAACTGGCATCACATCATCAACTTTTTTCCACATTTTACCAATGAACAGAAGTTTACTTCCATTTCCACACTTAAGCTGGCTGGTACAACTCCTTCACTAGGCAGATGCAACATGGTACCTGTACTTTATTGTATTCCAGAGCCCGTCAAGTCTACAGTGTTGGACTTGGTGACTGTATCTACCTCATTACTTACCCCACCTTGCTGAGGACCTTCAGTGCAATGTCCTTTCCCTGAAACGTTCCTTCTTACACATCCAGCTTGGTCTGAGCTACTACTGGTCTTTCTTCCAGAAGTCTGTGTGCATTTTTCTGCAACGATAAAGGCTTCTTAAAAAACCATACTCCTTTCGGGGGGTTTGGGGTTTTTTTTTAAAGAACTAAGTATTAGAGGAAAAAGAGGGAAACAGTCTATGCACATACTGCCATTTCTGATGGTGATCTGAGTAGACCTACTTCTCCTGATACTTTAGGCAGTCTCTGTGTACCTGTTTGATATATCACAAGTAAAGTATCTCTCTGTCAAAATAGCCTTTTTATGTCTTACCAGGGGTTTTGTTTGTTGTTTTGCCCTGGTTTTGTCTTTATTCTTCCCTATGTCTTGGCTTTGATTCTTTTGGTCAAAAACATTCCTGCACACTGCAAAAATCAGGGGCACCCTCACTTCCTAGACACTCAGAGCTTTGTTACTATGCAGGCAAGAAACAGAGACTGGCAGGACAGAAGGACAGCAAGAATGACCATGACTCTGGAGTTTGATTAGAGCATTAAACTGTGTGGAAGGAGCAATTATGGATCTCAAAGAATTACTTATGTCTGTTAGCCAACAGCTATCCCACATCAATGAAATAAGAAGGCTCTAAAGCAGGGAACGGACCTTATCCTAACCACAGAGTTTTGCTGTTATGCTCCCTTTTCTTCCAGTCCAATGTCTGCTTAACAAATCTTGAAATCTTTCATGTACCCTGAGAGTTCTCAAGAACCCAGGAAAAGAATGCTCTGTGCAACCCAGACTTGGGGAGCTAAGCTGTAGCATTTTAGAGTAGTGATATGATGTGGGATCACATCTTGTCTGCAGTTCATCTTTTTCTTAAACATTTGGGTTGTGAATAGGGCACCTGTCTTCATTAAAACTCATTCTGATTCTCTCAGTAAATACAATTAAATTGTAATTTGTTTAGTTTATTTAAAAACACTTCCCTGTTATATTGTAATAACTTAATTTGTAACTGGGGCATGAATTTGACAGCTATCAAAGACATAAATCATTGGAACTCCAGCAAGCCTCTACACTTTCTTTCACTCTTCTGCTGCTTAAAGACTTGAGAAGAGTGTTAGAATTACTAGTTAATGAGAGATGCATATAGTCTCATTGGCATTTCTCTCTTATTGGTACTTAATGAGATTATATGAGAAATAATTAGACAAAATAGCAGTGCAAAACCCAAGAGGAATAATAAAACTGTAGGCATTTCACTAGGAATCTTAGAAATCCTCTCTCAGTTCTGGTTTAAGCTACCAAAGCCAACATGCTTTATCAGAAAGTTAAGAAGTTCAAATCCTTTTCTGATTTGTTTCTTTTCCTAGTATGTCCTTGCAAAAAATCAAAACTGATAGTGCTTGTCATGTTGCAAAACCAACAATTAATATAAAATTATTTAGGGATTAACATTTGAGAAATTAATCTTATGTGCTAGGTGTTTCTTTCACTTTAAACTCATGAGTGCTACTACAGATGCCTGTGAGTCCATTCATGCACAACTCTTCTTAGGAAACTGCAACAGGAATTACACCTAACCACTGAGAAAACAGGTGCAATGACATGTGATCTCAGCAAAATTGTTTACTTATTCTTTCAAGTAACCAGACAAGGTCTGTCTGTGTTTTTCCCCAGTTTCCTAAAGCCTTTGTTCTGAAAACAATTTTAAATAATTAATAAATCCAACTGAATTCACAGGCTGTTCATAGATGAATACAACACGCAGCAAAATAAATTTAATGTATCTCCTCTTATGAATTATTCATTCTGCTTTAGTAAAAATCTTTCTTGAATTAAGAAAAACCAACACTCTTTCAGTGTCTTAATTCAGATATGCATTATTGTAACAACAAAACTTTGCCCTCAGGACATAGTCTAAACCAGGCAGGTTTTAAAAAAATAAACTAAAACTGGTATCAAATTGGCATTCCTGCTGTCATATGTGTGTATTTGGACATACATGAATTCTAATGACATCTTATTTGTAGTATTTCTAAAACACATCAGTTGGTATTCATCAAAAAAAGATTAATTTACACAATCAGGTTGCAGCAGAAAAAAGGCAATGCCAGAGCCTAACTGAAACAGAGAAAAATATTATGAATAGCATATTCATATGTCTGCTAATGGAAACTCTGTCTGGAAATATACCATTATATGGTATATATACTCAAGGCTTCAACTGTGGTAGACTTTGATTTGAACTATCTATCTCCAGCTGCACAAACATATTATTGTAAGGGCAGCCCAGTTTCCAAGTTACACTGCCTCTCAGCCTCAAAGGGAACTCAGAAGAAATGGATTGCAATACAAAATTTAAATGCAGAATGTGACCCAGCTCCCTGCCTGAAATGAACACAGGAAGATGGTCCCAATCTGTGTATTATCATTGTGCAAATAAGGGCAATGGAAAGCGAGCTTTGGAGGGGCTTGCAATGAGTATTATAGGACTCAATAGGAAAAAAAAAAAATTGATCCAGGGCTTGATGTCTCCCTGTCACAATAGGTTTTAAGTGGAGGACCAGAGATGCTGAGAAACAAGAGGACATAGCTTTTTTACAGACTGACTCAAAGTATTAGTTACAACCAGTGGGAAACACATGAGAAAATTTCGTTCACAGTATCACATTAACTTTACATGAAACATAAGGTAAGAAGAAATGGCTAGGGAAAAGGTAAAATATTTAGAGGATCTTAATAGGTTACTATTACTGAGACAATTACTGTTACCAAGGGAAGCTGAGATGTAAATGTTACAGGTTACAGTAGCTCAGCAGCAGCCATGAAGTTCCAAGCCCAGCTCTTGTAAAAGAGGCTATTAATCTAAAATTGGTTATCTTATTTAGCAGTCAGACAAGCACTGTGAGCAATGAGCGAGTGGCTACGACAAGGCAGACTTAAGACATTTAGGTCAAGATTCTCCACTGGTGTAATTCAATTGGAAGAGTTGATGGAACTACAGGGATCCACATGAGCCGAGGAACTGCTGTCAGAGGCCCCACTTTGTCACATCTTTCTGCTGATTTGCATGTAACTGTGGAGAAAGCCCTACAATTCACAAATTTAAGCCTCTGAAGTTACGAGGGCTGGATCGATGTTCTTAAAGAAAAAATTCTGACTTGCTTGTGGACTGCAAAACACATTTATTCTTCTAAATTCCTATGTTTCAGTTACTTCTGAAGATATTTCAGAAATTTTCAGCTCTGTCTGGTCCAATTCATTTTTTTAAGCAGTCAGACCAGTGACTTTTTCTTTACTGGTTTTGGGTTTTAGAGAGTCATTTCAGTGATGTAAGATCTTCTATTCAGAGAGAGAGAGTTCTGTTTCTGGGCTGTACGTTGTGTGTAGCAGACCAACGATATAATCCTCACTGGACACACTTTGCTAAGCACTTTCAGACAATTTTGCTTCACAAATTTTTCAACTGTGTGAACAAACCAAGCAGCAAAATTGAAACAAGGGGTCAGTGAAGAAAAAGTTTGGGACACCTTTATTTCCCGAGTTTGAAAATTGCCTTCTTCCTCCTGTACCTCTTAGCCAACGACAACCCTTAAAATGAGTTGGATTTGTTTCCACAGAAGCAATCATAACGCTGGTATATTGAAGTGAGATGAGGTTTTATATACCAGTACTAACCCTGTAATCTAGTGCTGCAAAATGGATTATTGCCAGTGAAGCTGGGATGATACCATCAGATACCAGAAATGAGCCTCACTTTACTCATCTGAAAGCTTCAAATTAAAGGCTGAACCCATAGGATAAGTGGGTCTATGGCCATCTTCAGCAGAGAAACAGAGGCTGTCCTGACCAAATGGAAGGCAGCAGTCTCTGTTGGCTCACAGCTTTTCATCCCCACTCACTGGATGGTTATTTATTTTCACCACAAGAGATTGCTCATGAGAAATACCTGGCTGAAGTCTAGTCAAACTAGAAAGAGCTCTTTTATCTGTGAAAAGTGCAAGACTGTGTAAATAAAAGAATCTGGTGTTGCTGTTTTCATAAAAGAGTGAATAAGGATGACGTCATTGGCACAATATGTGAACAGAGCAGTCAGCTTTTCAGTAATACAAAGCGACAGTCAAGAGACCTCCCAAGTATTTTATACATTTATTTTTTGAATAGCTTTGCCGGTATTCTGGCTACGAAAGCAAAGTTATTCATTAAATATATATGTTCTGCAAACAAAATAAAATTGGCAGTGATATTTTAGCTAGTTGAAGAAACAAAAATGTGAGTTGCCTCTCCCTATTTTTAGTCGGAGATTGTTTTTCTGCTTTCATAATAATAATACTTAACATTCACAAATTAACTATATCTACTGTCATATTTAACAATTACATACCTATAGTTGTTCTTAAGATATACCCACTGCTTGATATATCTTTGAGGTATGAGCTAATCTCACAATCAAAGCCACTCAAGGGCTTAGAAACCATAACTGAAGTGGACAAGGCAGAACTTGCTTGAGGCTTTATTCACACTGTGCCTTCCAAGGACTTTGGCCTGATGAGCCTAGGCCCCCTTGCCCAGCTCAGACTACTGATCTCCATCCCCTTTTCCTGGGAGGCAGACTGAGCTCAACACAATGTTTGTATTGAACAGCTAATGGTGGGAGCCCAGCAGCTACGCACCTCTCTAATACAGAGAGGAGCGACAGGAGATCCCAGAGCTCCTCTTCCAGTCTTCAGGCAATTTCTGGGGTACCCTAGCTGGAGGCAGCTGCCAGCTGAGTTAGTTTTCTAGTGTGACTCTCAGCTATGGCCTGCCTCCCATTCAGTTCTACAGCACTCCACCAGGCAGGCTGACCTGCCTCTCCCCAACTATCCAAGGCTGCAAAACCCTCCAGCTGCCACTGCCTAAGTATTAGGGCCTTACAATTGAAACTGGGAAGCAACCCTATGTACAACTTGCCATGCAAACTTGCCCAGCATCCCTGCTTTAATGAACAGGGGCTGAAGCACAGCCTCCAGTCTTCAGGTGACTATGTACCCATAGACCCCCTGAGCATCCAGGCTTTCAATGTAAGTGAATCCATAGACACAGGATTTTATTGGGAGAGCTATCTTACTTTCTCCTTGTAGATCCCTAAAAATATCAACTGAATTGAATTGTGAGCAAATACTACCAGCTACAAAACTCAGCTACCTCTTCCCTCAGGCCTTCGCTGAAGTTATTATTCCCCATAATGCCTCCTCTGGTGTCTAAAAACACAGAATGAGAAGAGGGAGGGTTAATCGTTGCCTAAATCCATAGTAGCAAACAGTCACAGCAAGGACTGTTTGGCCCAATGAACTTGCCATTCATTCCCTCTGAAATGTCACTAAACTTGGGCTGAGAATCCTGTTTCTATTTTTAAGAAACGCAGCTTGTGAGTGGGAGGCAGAAGAACCAGATACAAATAAGAAAAAGAACATATGGGGCAGCATGTTATCCTGGTAAAAGAAGAACAAAAACAGTTGGATTGAGAGGTTGTCTTGGCTTAACTCCTGACTCTCAAAACCCATCGTCTCCCTAGTTTGTCCACCCTGCTGTGGGCAGTCTTTACCCTCTCACCCACACCAGTTCTAGGTGTTATTTTTTCTCCTAAATTTGAAATGAAGCTCTTTTGATCAGAAATGGACAAGACACTACTTATAACCTATGAACTCTCTCAGATGGTAGCACAGACATAGGTCTAAATGTTACAGCTAGGTCCTTCATTACAATCACACTGAATCCCAGATCTAAACTTGGCGGACCCAGTTCAGCTTCAGAGAGACATGATTTCCACGCACTTTTCACTAGCAGTTATTCACTCAGCACGGGTTGGTTAAGGCATAGATAATACAGTGGGTGCAATTGCACCCCCCAATTTGCTCTGTCTGGCACCAGTCACATCGCTGAATCTACAGCCGTGTCTGTCCGACACAGTCTAGGGCGCTGGTGAGATCCCACAGCTACCAAGCCAGCTCCAACATTGGAAGCAGTACAGCATCACTAACATGCCATTATAACCAGATTAATAAGCAGAGACCTAGAGACACTGGCCTAGGCACAGGCCCATAATATAGCTTCCTTGCTGCCGGCACCCAAAACATGCTGGCAGCACTGCACTGTGCAGCCTTAGACCTTGTGATAGATATACTAAGTCCCTGGAGCAAGCTTAGGGTCGTTAAAGAGATGCTATGTTGCTTTGCATCACTGATAAGTTCCACATCTGGATAACCAAAACAGTGGAAAAAAAATGGATCTTTTAAGATTATTGATGGTTTTGCTGCATATTTTCTTTCATTTCAGTATTACAATTAAAGTAAACCCAGTACAGCTGCATACTTGTTTCAGTTGCATAAGCAGATACACTGACACTGGTGAAAGCAGCATAGGTGCCTACCAATGCATGAACACATGCACACATACACACAACCTTGGTAGAGTGCCAAAGTACTTGACTATGATGAGCAGTAACAGATCTGTCACATAAATAATAGCTGAGGCTACAACTCTGTCAGCTACCAGGAGATGTAGTTCCTGTCCCTTTGATTGGGATGTGAGAGATTACAATAGAATAGAATAATTTCAGTTGGAAGTGACCTTACAATATCACCTAGTCCAACTACCTGACCAATTCAGGGCTGACCAAAAGTTAAAGCATGTTATTAAGGGCATTGTCCAAATGCTTCTTAAACACTGATAGGCTTGGGGCATCCACCACCTCTCTAGGAAGCCTGTGCCAGGGTTTGACCACCCTCTCACCAAAGAAATGCTTCCTAATATCCAGTCTAAACCTCGCCTGGTGCAGCTTTGAACCATTCCCACGTGTCCTATCACCGGATACCAGGGAAAAGAGACCAGCACCTCCCTCTCCACATCCCCTCCTCAGGAAGCTGTAGAGAGCAATGAGGTCGCCCCTCAGCCTCCTCTTCTCCAAACTAGACAAGCCCAGAGTCCTCTGCTACTCCTCATAGGACATGCCTTCCAGTCCTTGCACCAGCTTTGTTGCCCTCCTCTGGACGCATTCAAGGACCTTCACATCCTTCTTAAATTGTGGGGCCCAGAACTGCACACAGTACTCACGGTGAGGCCGCACCAACGCTGAATACAGCGGGACAATCCCCTCTTTGGACCGGCTGGTCATGCTGTGTTTGATGCACCCCAGGATGCGGTTTGCCCCCTTGGCTGCCAGGGCACACTGCTGACTCACATTGACCCTGCTGCCGACCAGCACCCCCAGATCCCTTTCTGCAGGGCTGCTCTCCAGCCACGCCTCTCCCCATTTATACTTGTGCCCAGCGTTACTCCATCCCAGGTGCAGAATCTGGCTTTTGGACTTCTTAAATTTCATCCCAGCACTACAAGAACCCAGACCTACATCATGAACTCCTAGCTTCTTCCACATGTTTCCTAGAAACTCACATGCATACGGCTTTTTTACGCAGTAACCATTGGTCTGGGGTCGAGGATGCTTTGTGTGCAATTGGCAAGCTGGAAGAGATGGGGATATGCCTGGGCTCTTTGAGGGGCAGTGCTGCAGGTGGCTCGTTCCAGCTCTGCAGAGATGGGTGTTGAAGCTTCCTCCGGCATGTTCTGCTCCCTGACACCCCCCACCCTGCAGACATCCTAACCAAGCTCAGCCTGCCAGGCAGCCCTCCTCCTCCTCACACCTGCCTGCTCAGGCACCATCCCAAGAACCGCTCTTGGTGGTGGGGGTGGTGGGAATTGTCAGTTTGGCAACATAACCTTAACTATTTCTGCCTTTGCTCCTTCTTTTCCTTGCTCCCTCTCTGTCTTTGCCTTCCTGATGAAAGTCATCTGATATTACAGAAATCAGCATGGACGGTTTTACCAAAAGAGCTTAATTAACAAGAGACAGATGATTTCTGCATGGTCCAGAGGCCAAAACTATTCTGATTTGGAATCCAGCAAGTCTGAGGCCTCCAGGGCTTGCCAGAAATGCTGAATGGCAAAATTAGCCTTCTTCCAAAACTCCTTTGCAGCCAAGCAGTTCTGTAGATAACTTGTCAGGGCACATCTATTGTTTTCCTGGTTTAGATTTGGTTTTCTTTTTTTCCTGCACTAAAGAGGCAGAACATAGACCTCTACAAAAGACTCAGAACTGAACATCTTCAGTAGCCCTGGAAACATTTCCCTATGATTGTACCTGTTGCAAGTTATCCTGTATGGTGCAGTTATAGCTAAACTAGAGGAAGAAAGGATCCTTCCTGGTGATAGATGTCAAGGGCAAAAATGCATCTTGCAGCCTCCTAATGAGACGCAGAGAAAATGTTCAGCTGGACAGGGCAGTACATTTTTAAATAGGTAGCTACAGGTTGCGCACTGCAAGCTACAGGCTTGCTACAGGTTACGCACTGCACTTAACTGAAAAAACCAGGTTTCCCCTTTCTTCTGATCAGTAAAATGCTAGCATTTCATGGGACTTAACTTGTTCTCAATAGGGCTTAAAAATCACACAAGCAATAATCAAAGGTGAAATTTAATAGGAAT
Source organism: Ciconia boyciana (assembly GCF_034638445.1). Taxonomy (NCBI): domain Eukaryota; kingdom Metazoa; phylum Chordata; class Aves; order Ciconiiformes; family Ciconiidae; genus Ciconia; species Ciconia boyciana. The sequence goes on along the minus strand of NC_132935.1, from coordinate 53,612,432 downwards.
GGTATCATCCAGATCAGAAATTATTCATCACTAGTCCCAACTGAAGTGTAACGAAGAGATGGCGTCATGCATTCATGGCATGTCTAAGCGCCACCCCACTCTTCATGCACATCCATGAAGCCTGAGATGAATCTACTGTTTGCCTTTCAATAGAACTTTAAATCATTTTTACCAGATAAAGAAACGCCATTCTGAAACTGTGGTATCTAGTCAAGACAACAGTCTTTTACAAAAACTACAAGCGTACACATTAGGCACACTGCATATGTTTCTGTGCATAACACATGAGGATCTTAGCCTAGAGATCCTTGGGTTCTGGCACTGCACAGACAAGTAACGAGTTCCTTCTGAATCAAGCATTATATTTTTCTCTTTGTTTATTTCCATATTCATTGCAGCATTTGCCTTAGGCTTATATAATAAGATTATAACTAGAAATGTATTGCAGCAAAGACCTCAAAATCTCTCTCTCAGCTCACCCCGAAACTGAGACAGCTTCATCAAATGTCAGGACTTTTAGTGCACGAAACACCAGGAGCAGAGAGCAATCAATCAAACACGCAGGAGCATAAGCAGTACAGTGATTACCATAACTTAATCTAAGAAGACAAATGAAAACCATCTTTCTGTACTAGTCGTGCAACAATTTGTGTTTGATTATTAAAATTGATGCAACCAAAGAGGAAAACACATTTTTATGTCCTGGCACCTCCACCTTCTGGAAGACCTTAACTTCTCCCAGGCCTGCTGAATTCTAAAGTCAAGTATTTGTTATGCTTCCTTGAGTTTGCACCTTGTGATTTCTCACCTTTTAAAGAGATGGGAAGCCTTAAGCAGTTTGATTTGAATAAGCTTGCTAGTATAAACAATCACCAAAAAATAGATATTGCTACTTACTGCAATATCTGTTTGCATCCAGCATTTATTCTTACATATCCCTGGACTTTTCTTAAGGCAGAAAGAACAAATGGTCAAGAAATAAGGTCTCTTTCTCTATTAAACTGTATTGGGATGACCTCTTTCTCACAGTAGCATAAACTAACTCCAAAGGAAGAAGTTGCACCTCACTAATAATATCTAACTAGTATGTCTGCCAAATACTGAAAAAAATAATGCACAAAGAAAAATTTAAAAATTGTGGTTCCTAGTGTCATTTCTAAATTTTTTCATAGGTCTTTCTTGAAGACCAGAGAGGCAATAACTGCTGTGTTGAAAATGCTTTCACTTTACTAACTCAGGTCAACATGACTTTGATTAACTCTTTAATATGTGACTGAATTCAGTCTGCAATTGACCAGAAGTTTAGATACAGTAAGAACTTGGGAGAAAGATTCAGAAATAACAAAGATTTTAGTCAAAACGTATTTCTTTAATTTGGTGTATTTTCCTTTTCATATCAACCACAAAGTTGATTTTTGGGGGTTAGCCAACACAAAACAATCAATCGCTATGAAATCAAGTTCTATTGAGATGCAGGCAAATGTTCCACTTCTCCAGTTCACGCTGCCTCTATGACTTTAATAAAAATCAATAAAGAAGTCTGCAAGGGATGATGAATTAAGATGTGCATAGACCCCCATGAGATTTTAGCTAGATTTTGCCACGATAAACATGAACATTACTTTTCCATCTCTGCTTCGTCCAGAGCTATTCCTGAGATACAGTAAATGTGTTCACAGAGAAAGTTAATGAGGTCTAGGAAATATAATGTAAATTCAAACTCTTTCTTTCTTGGTAGAGAATTTACTATGTAGACAAACTCCAGCATTAATTTCCATATTTTTGGTAATTTTAAGAGGCTTAACTTGAGGATCCTGGCTTCTCAATGTATAGAGAAGCTTTTATTGCTATACATAATGGTCTCTCAAAGGACTTCAAAATCAAAAGGGAGAAAACCTACACCCACTTTTTAAAGACAGAACACTCTTTAAACTGTCGAACACTACTAGTCCTGTTCTAAAGGGTTTTTGTTGTATGATCACAGGAAATATTAAATAAGCAGCATGCTTCTACAGAAGCAAATGTGTATATAGAAACTTCAAAATACAATAAAAAAACAGTATTATTCTTACTGGGAAAAAATGATGAATTGTTCAAAAATAAATATAAAAGTTCTTTTAATTTCTCTAGGAAACAATAATTTCATGTGCAGGGAAGCAAGCTCATAATTAAATAGTATGAATGATCATAGGCAAGTGCCCAAGTATATATTCACCCTGTCTTATTTACTAATACAGGTGAAGCCTACATATCTCTAGGATACCACTGAGTAACAAGGCTGTTCAAAGAAAAGGAAAGTGGTTTTTTTTGTATTAGAATAAATATATCATAAAATTTAATTCTTCTCATGCCTCAAAGTGTGTACATGTATGCTTAGTCTTTGCAGAGATTACACTAACCTCTGAACAAAGGGGAGACCTGAAAAAAATCAGCTACACAGACAAAACCAGAAAAACAGAAGCAACTGAAAGACATCCTATTCAAAAGCAATAATTAAATAGCCTTCATGTTTATTATTGCAGTATTTATCAGCTCCAATAAAACACTGTCATCATATTAAATTTAATCAGGTTTCCTAAATTCTAACTGGTTTCGAGTAGAGCAGAGTTAAGAGCTTCTGCAGAGCTGAGCAGGGAGGCCTCCAGGGCAGCCAATGCAACACACTTTGCACAAAGACCAGGCTGGACCCTGGCTGCCCTCAGCCTTTCAGTTAAACAGGCAGAGTCTGCTGTATGTATGTTCTTATAGAAGAGGTATTTGGCTAGTAGGCTGTGTTTGTGGCATTGCAAAACTAGCATCACACGCAGTAACTCTGAATGCGGAAAGTGAAGAGTTGGAGTTATCAAGCGATACAGGAAGAAAACACGGAGACAAAATCTAGACAGTGAAAAATAAATTACATGCTGATACAAGGGAAAAACATAACAAACTGACTTATTAACCTATTTATTAAAATCATAATGATTCTGATCATTACTCCTATTTCCACTGGAATAGGCAAAAAAAAAAAGTTACAAATGAAAAAAAACACTAATAGGCTAGACTACACACAGAACAGAAGCATTTCACCCATTAGGAAAACTTCAGTTTGGAAGGACAGAAAGGGGTAAAAGTTATATACAGTAACAATGTTTACGCATATGCATACACACACACACTCAGCAACTGTGAACACACTGATTAGCACCTGAAGATCACATGAAACACATCTGTATCCCAAATTGTTCTGGTCACATACAAAATTAACACAAACACTCTATGTATTTCCTCTGTACATATGTGTTCTTTTGCTGTAAGTATCTAGTTTATTTATTTATTTGCTGCAAAAAATGTATTGCTATTTCAGTTTTGCAAGAGCAGCTTCAATAGTGCCAACAATAATCCTTAGTTGAGCCAGACAGGTGGTAGTTTTTTCTAGTTTCAGCTGTATGAAATATCCCCACTGTTTATTGTTATCTTAAATTTCTGCTAATTGTACTATTAAATATGTGGAAAAAAATCCAAAAATTTTATCCAACCCTTTCCTTAATTGTTGTGCAAGTCTTTTTCCAGAGAGCATTATTATTGCATAGTCCATGACAGCCCAATCCTATAGATGCTAGTAATGTTTTCCATGTGAGTAATCCCAGTTAAACCATTACAATGACATACCTGAGTAAGTATTTTCAGGTCTGAGCCCTAACTTTATTCTTGCCCAGTCCAGATAATCCAAAACTAGTCTTTTTTCTTTGGGTTTTGTGGTTTGTTTTTTTTTCTGACTGTAATCCCGCCTCCCTCAGAAGCGGAAGTATCAGGTGTTCAAACCACAGATATCAGCGTTAAGCAATGCAATCTCTTTAATTTCACATTCCTGAATTAATTCCAGTCCAGAAACAAAATGGATAGCATCGTCTAGTACATTAGTTTTACCTTGCTGCAACAGGACACAGAAGACCCCAGTACACACACTAAAGCTTCAGTGAAAAAAAATTTACCCTAATTTTGATTTGGGATAAACACTAGGCTGAGCTCCTTTCACTCTATGCTCATTCATACTACCATCTTTAATTAATTATTAACCACAAGATCAATTATCTGGATTGATATTACAAGGAATTTCCAACACACTTCCTGAGGCAAGTAGCATAAGGCACAGACAGGACCAAAGGCCAATGTGATGTTAAAGGATACTGAATGGGCAGGCAGAGGTCATGAAATTGAGTTCATATACTTTATGAGAGATACAGTTCAGCCTGAAGCCTGCTTTTCATTTAATCTCGGAATTTCAGACGTTTTGGTACAGCTACAGCATTTATTTGTTTTCTTGTTTCTGGTGAGAGAGAGAATCACTAACTAAGATTGAAGAAGATTAAAAAAATATTGAAGAGCAAACTGCTGAAGGGTGCAACACAGAGCACTTATTGTCTAAAGAAAGAAGCCGAGATTTGAGCTTATCAGGCCAATTCCACAGATACTTTGCACAGGCACAGATTTCCCAGGGAGGTCAAGGGGCTGCAGCTCCCACATTGGTGAGGGAGCATGTTTCATGTCTCACCATGGCCTGCAGAAGGGAAGGAAAAGGGCAGACACAGACCCTGAACCGCTCCTGTTTCCCCCATCCACCAGCACAGCAGGAGCTATTTTCTGCTGCTATGCAAGGACCTTATTTTCTTACACATCCCTATGCTTTCTGTTGAATAAGCAGCTTGCTACCACCACCACACACATATTTAGAGAGACTGGGAAATGAGTGGCTTCAGTTTTTAATACTGTTCAGTTTCCCAATGCTTTTTTCTTAATTTTTTTCCTTAAAACTACGCAGGCAGCATTATTAGATTGGGGGGTCAAAGCATTTTTCATAAGGACACCAAATACCGCACAAGATTTATGTGGAGTTTTAGTAACCATAGCAGAAAGAAATTAAGGAGCCAGCCTTTGTCCAGACCAGCAAGCAGCCTCTGCCCTCGCAGCCAGCAGGGACCGAGTGCGGCTTCTCTCCAGCATTCATCAGGGGACTCCAGACGACACGCTCGGTTCCTGCTGCCTGCCACGGTTCCCAGGGGACCGCCGCCACAGCTGAGGGCTGCTGATGCATTGCCCATCTCAGCCTTCACCCGCACAGACTGGGGCCCCAGAGACTCCCTTTATGAAGCTGTGAGCAAGGGGATATACACAGACAGCATGCCCTGCGGCAGGGAAACCCTGGCTGCTCCTCGCTCAGCCTGCAGTCGCAGTAGCTTTGCACCACTACCGCTGCACGGCTCCCATTTTCTTTGGGAATCCAAGGGTAAATTTTCTACTGCATGTCCTGGAGTTCAGGTTTTTCCCTCATTTCCAGCATGTCCAGAAATAGCAAAGCCCTGCAAGATTGCACTCAAATGAGTCTTAGGACACATATCTGTAAGAGATGCGTTCTAGAAAAAACATCTAATAACAGGTTTCCACAAAATACAACTCATTTCCAAACATATGCTGATATTAGGCACTAGGGGCAACACTACACAAGTGCGCTGCGGCACACTTACCCTGGGTGCGGCAGCCAGCACAGGGACCCCATCTCAAGTGGGGATCAGTTCAAAACCCAACAGCAGCTTTGCAGTTACCACAAATTGTCATCAGTGAAGCCAAATTGCTCAGTCACCAGGCTGTGCAGCCACGGATAAGCTTCTCCAGCTCCCAAGGAAGCCTGGGGTTCCTCTCTGTGTCTCCGTTCTGAGGTACAGAAAGTCTGCCAAGCCCCGTGAGATCCCAAGTGTCTGCATGACTTTTGAACAATCAGATTTTTGACTCCCAAGTCATTTAGATACCTTTAAAACTGTCACTCTAATTTCACATAAATGATTAATTATCCACAGTTGCATATTAACACCTGTATTAAAAAAAGACTTTTAAAGTGCCACTAGATATTTTTAATGTCTCCTCGACACTTAAGGAAAAAGCTGTACTGAGTAGACTTCCTATTTTGATATTTTCTGCTACGGTTAACATCAGAAGGATGGCATGTTTTTGATGAATTTTCTCTAAAGGATTACCTCCCATTAAGAGTCCTTCTGTGAAAGAGCTCAAATTGTGGGTGTGAATGAAAATGAAGGCTATAAGCTACCACTCATACTCTGTTATACAACATTTTCTTGACTCTAATTTACCCTATTTGCGAAGTCGCTATGTTTGGTGTCTTATACAGCCTACACTCAGTTCCTCAGGCTCAATTCAGAACATCCACTACACATAGCAATTAGTGTCATTTTATTATTATTACTATGAATGGCACAAAATCTAGTTTGCAGCAGGAAGCAAAGTAATTTCAGGGAGAAAGAACAGGGATGGGAGACAGGAACCATCAGTTTACTAGTGTTTTTAAAGACAGCCAGAGTTGCTGTTTTCTGCAGTACCAGCTTACACAAACCCTCTAGTGCCTATTCTTTTTGCTAAAACACAACTTTTGAAGATGTTCTAACATCTTCAGCATTAAAACTAAGCATTAGAAGACAGCATTAAAAAAGGCTCCAAAGTAAACCCCATCACCTTCTTACAGAGAAGGCCAAATATTTTCGCATATAGCAACTTCAAGGATAGATTTTAGCTGTTATATACTTATACAACTACCATCGAGTCACTAGGACTGCAAGTGTCCCCAGGCAGAATCTGTCCGTAAGGTTTCCCTCTGTATTTTCCCTCACAGATGATGCTGAGCAGCAGAGTGGGGTGTTAATTACTGCAATCTGCTGACAGTTTATTTTAAGGAACAGTTACATCACGATTCAAGATCTTTACTTATGTTACAATCGTGATTACATCAGTTGCAATTTGCTACACTTGTAAAAAACACTTCATAGCATTACTTTGTGATTTTATTTGTGTTTTTAAACAAAAACAATGTAAAACAGAATTAGCTTTCCCCTCAGCTTTTTCTCATATTAGTATGAACTGAGGACAATTCAAATTAAAAAATTCCTTTATCTAGTAACCTTACTTGTTACCAAAGTGTCTGACTGTTTAAATGTCTTTAACATATTTATTCCTGAAACATTTTTATAGGAAATATCTCTAACCTCCCTTATTAGAGATGTAAAATTTCTGCACATGGTGACAACAGACATTCCTAGTTCATGTTGTGGACTAGGTTGTAGAAAACTCTGAGTCACAGCATCCAGTACTTCTTTTGGAAATGGAAACAGGCTGTTGGTAACTAAAGGAGCTCTCTCCCTCTTGCTCTCTCTGGCTGCTCAGTATGTTGCTCAGCACCACCAGATCTTTGATACCATGTTCTCTTGGCTGGTTTGGACTGAGTAGGATTTAGGTGCCATCTCTTTAGCTCCTACTTTCCTTGTACGTGTTTTTGACACAAGCTATATACTTATGACCTGCTTGATTGTGAGTACCTTGCAGATTACATTCCTAAATTCTGAAACGGGGAGCGCAGAGGGGCATGATGGCCAAGTGCCATGGGGGCTGCAAAGGCAACATGCCCGTGCAAGATGACAGGACTTCAGCTCCACAGAAGTTCCAAGCCTGGACAGCCACACCTGGGCAAAACACAAAATGCACAGACCCATATCACAGGAACAAGATGCCTGCCTCATCTCTTTTTCTTGGGATCTGATCTGTTTCTCCTCATTGCCTCTCCTATTTCTCTTCACTCTCCAATCTTATCTGCTTCTACTTTCTTCTACCATGTGCAATTTCAATGCCAAATTTGTTCCCTAGGTTAAAGAATATGTCCCTTTTCTCCCCACGTTCTTCACATTTCCTCCTCTGTTCTCCTTTTCTTCCTGGGGATTTTCACTTCTTCAATCCCATCTTTTTTACACAAGAAAAAATTTCTCTGAGCCTAGCCAACCTCCAGCAAAATCAGGCCAAGTTGTTCTATGCAAATGACCTCCAGTACAGGAATATTTGCTGTATAAGCATATATAAGCATGACCTGGTGACGCAAAAACTGGCCTCAAAAAAGCCTGCGAGATCCTTGAGCAGTCTTTGCTACATGACACTGGGTGTCAGGGCAACACCCAGGGCCCACAAGAGTTGATCAGAAATCACACACCTTTACATAAATAGGACTCCTGGACTGTCAGCTTTCTTCTCAGGCATCTGTTCAATGTTGCTTCTGTTTCTGCAACTCTCCCAAGCCAACACAAGCATGGGGTGAGGGCAGTGCCTGTCCTTTTCAAAGTCATATTAACAAAAATGATGCCTATTGGCTCAGAAGTTATGCTTGATACCTATAATCAACAGTTCTGTCATTGTGCCAAAGCTTGATCTTTTTTCCCTCTGACTCACAAAATAAAATCATCCTTGTAAACATAAACTGTAATCTTATAAAACAATCCTTTCAGCAGAGCCCTGAGACACAGCAACCTCTTGTAGAACTAAACCTACCAGAGAAGGAATGGCTCTCAGTGCCTGCCAAAAGCTAAAAGCTCTATTCCTCTATACCTCATTTTCCCTCTTCCTTTGCTAAGCCCTGCTCTGTAATAACAGATTCTGCCAAGACAGGAACAGCACGTCAGGGTGCAAGTCCTTTGGTTAACATTACCTCTTAGGTAAAAACACTGGTATGGAAAAAGTTACATCAAGAAAAGAAAATCCACCTTAGCCCATGTTTTTGTTTGAAGTGGTATAGCTGTACTGACAGAAAAGTACTCACAGACACTCTCCCCATACAAAGGCATATTGCTGACACAGATCTGATCACATTGATAAAACAGAGACAGGTTTGTAGCATAAGCAATGGGTTTATATTGGCAGAGTGACACTCAGAAAATAATAATCTTGCTTGGTTTATATGTACTAGACTATACAGCACACAGGAAAAACGTATCTGTACTGCAAAAGTTTTATTATCTAAGGCCTCAGTCCTACAGTCTAATTTATTCACACACACTAAAAATTCCCTTTAGTGAAGATCATGGGAGTTTTCTTTGCTAACAGGGTGAACCAGTCACAGATAATGCAGCAAAAGCACATACTATTAAGGGTAGCAGATTTTTGTGCTCACACCTGGGACTTCATTTTTTAAGGACCTTGCCTTGCATGAAAACAGAGCTTTCAGACGTAGCCACCATTTGTTCAGCAACAGACTGTTTACAGTACTTGAGAGTATCATGTCATTGCTGTAGAAAACTGTAAGGTGTTCTCTCCAAGGAGTTAACAGTGCTTTTGTGAACAAAATGCCGGAGACAACCCAGCGTCTCACTCCACCACACTGGAGATTTAGCAATCACAGGAGTAGCAAGATCAAACAGAGCATCCGATTTAATTCTCCCATTCTTTTTCCCTGTATCCCAGGTATACTGCAGCTCCTAAGACATCTGGGAGGTTGTGAATCAACGCAGATAATCTCGTCCTTCACATGTGTAGACACGTTCTCAGTAACAGAGTGGGGAATCAGTGCAAATGAATCCATTGATCCCTTTCACAATTCAGCTGCAAACCAATTTAGTGTAAGATTTATGTGATGTTGAGAGCAGCAGTTGTAGCTTGAGCAGTGATATAATTAGGGATGCTTTAAGTGTTCGGGGGAAAATGAAAGAGTAGTGTTTCTCTTAACAACGAGTAAAAAGGCACCAACGGAGCAATAGTGCTTTTATTGTCTGCATAGTTCCAGTGACCTAACTGTTTTAGCCATAAATGGTCTTTAAGCTCTAGTAGTTTGCAATAAAAATGATCATTACTGCAATGGGCCATGTCATCATTAGAAACAGAGGAGTTCTTTCTCTCATTAAAACTGGCCTCAGACAAACATCTCTCACACGTGGTGCAGTATGGAATCTGTAACATTAAAGAGGCCAAGAAGTAAACCAAAGTCAATCTAATCATATTGTAAGAAGATATGATACGTGCAAAAGGAACGTCTCTTGAAGCAACCCAGCACACACTGCCATCAGCAGGAGGTGACACCCTGGCAAAAAGTTATGAGGTAAAAGGAAACTCACTGCTAATACACGTGTAGTGATTTATCCACGCAGGTACACTTTCACTTGTCCTTTCACTTAGCTGTGTAGAAATAAGGATAACTTCAGAGATATCCTGCACTCTTAGAAATTACTATATGAACATACTTCCACTGTGCTACAAAGGCATACAAGCTCCTGTTTCTTTCTTTTCACCCCCTTAGTAGTCCAAATCCCACATTTCCTCTGACCAGAGCTCCACAAATTGGGACACATAGATGCATGTTGACCCTTACTCTGGTCACACAAGCAATCCTCCAGTCACCTGTCCAAAGCCAGTGTGAAATGAGTGGGATTCACCTTCCACGCCGTGCTCTTCCACACCTTCCACATTGCAGATGGGTCCCAGGTATCTTCTCACTTACTGGACTTGCAATCAATTAATTGTCTTTATGAAGCGTTAGAAAACAGGTCCAGACATCCTGTTACCCTGGTAAAATATTGCCTAGTGAAAGAATGCACTTCTACTCAGTCCTTTCTGCACAGCCCTTTCAAAAGGTTTCGTACAATCTGGAGTGGTCTAGGTAGCCCAGTGGTAGCAAATGTTTCATTCAGCACCTCGGGTATTTTCAGCAAAATTTTACCATCAACTTTATGCTCTTCTCTACTACACTTAACTCACTTTAAAGTTTAAAGATCTGTTGGTCACAGCTGGTAAGAAATTGATTTTGTTAGCACTGTTTAAATCTGGTTTTCGATGCGGTACTTTTCAGACCTTTTCTATGCCTGTGTATTTATTATAAGCATGTAAAGATGGAAACAGCTAATTAAATAATTGGCCTTTCTAAGTAATGACATAGGAATATCACAGAAAAACATTGTGTTTTTTCTGTGCAAGACAAACTTAAATTTTTTTTTTTTTTTAACTAATAGGTAAGGCCAGATATTGCTAGACAGCTTGGCAGCTCACAAATAGCTAAAGACTGTATTTTGGCTTGCCAGAAACATGACAAAAAGGAGGCTTTTTGAAAAACAGTCTTACCTCTCTTTAAATCGTGTTGTTCTAACCCCCAAGCTTCATAGTGCACAAACATATTTGTAAACTATATACATCAGCAGTTTTATATTATATTCAATATACTTTGAGTGGTTAACATCACTATAGTAATGTAACATTATATATTATCAGTGATATTAAACATGAACTCTGCAAACATTCTGGAAAGAAGCTTGACTGCCTTGTCATACAGGAACACCTGATGCAAAGACAGGCCCATTCCCTTGCTTACAACCATATGGCAAACCACTTTAACATGAAGATGAAGCTTCTCTAAGTGAAGCTTGTAATCCTGCTTACAATGAATTAAACCACTAAGTATTTAATTCTGTCTTACATTACAAAAACTTTTAGCTAGACCTCCCCAAAAGTGTAAGTAGTTTGTTTTTATATAGCCTTACTGACAACCCCCCCCACCAAAAAAAAAAACCCAACAACAAACCTTGGCATAACAGCAAATAGCAAAACAGTTTGCACATATGAAACTCCAGAAAATTGAAAGACAGCCTGTATGTCACAACAACCAGCATTTCTTTTCCCTTACTCTTCTGAAGTCCCTAAATTCTCCCTGATTATACTCAGAAATGATACTTCCAGCAAAATATATCAAAGGACACACCTGAGACACTTTGACTTTGGTTTTGTATACATCTTTTCTCTTTGTTTTTCTGACCAACATTATCATTTTGTTTTCAAGATAATCTAAAATATAAAAAAAAATTGAAAAATAGCATTCTCCTATCAATGGTCTGAAAGCTCAATTCTTTTGTAGTAAGAACAAAAAAATAAGCGTAGGAGCTAAGTTTGAATAGCTTTTAGCAAGCTGTGTGCCAGATTTAGAGCCAGTGAAACTGAGCTGCTTTTATAGACTCATCCTCACTTAAAGTGTACAAAGTCCATAAAAACAGAAAAATTACATCATATTCTGCTGCATCATTCCCTCGCTGTTATCTGCATTTTCATATTGTCCTGGTTTCAGCTGAGATTGAGTTAATTTTCTTTAGAGTGGCTGGTATGGGGCTATGTTTTGGATTTGTGCTGAAAACAGTGTTGATAATACAGAGATGTTTTAGTTGTTGCTGCACTAGCCAAGGACTTTTCAGCTTCCCATGCTCTGCCAGGTGCACAAGAAGCTGGGAGGGGACACAGCCAGGATAGTTGATCCAAACTGACCAAAGAGGTATTCCATACCACATGACATCATGCTCAGTATATAAAGCTGGGGAAGAAGAAGGAAGGGGGGACATTTGGAGTGATGGCGTTTGTCTTCCCAAGTAACCATTACGCGTGATGGAGCCCTGCTTTCCTGGAGATGGCTGAACACCTGCCTGCCCATGGGAAGTAGTGAAGGAATTCCTTGCTTTGCTTTGCTTGCGTGCGCGGCTTTTGCTTTCCCTATTAAACTGTCTTTATCTCAACCCTCGAGTTTTCTTACTTTTGCTCTTCCGATTCTCTCCCCCATCCCACCGGGGGGGAGTGAGCGAGCGGCTGCGTGGTGCTTGGTTGCTGGCTGGGGCTAAACCACGACACATATTCACATGTCTATGAAAAATGGCATATGGGATACGAAAACATATTCATCTATTCACCACGAATCTTGTCAGGTTAAATACACACCTCTCTCTGCCAGCATTAGTGAACTACGTCTTATAATTAGTAATAGCAAGTAAAAAGAAATCTGACAGAACTAATTTTTGTCTTGATAACAACCTTCTAGTATGCATCTATAATACAATAGTCCACCTGCTTATGCCAGGGAGAGTTTCACATTATCCTTGCCCATTTTCCAGCGTCCTCTGGTTAACATTTGAAACACTGCAACTTCCTCATTAATTTCCATACAAGCCAAGGAGTTCCCACAAGAAGCATATGATTTAGGGAGAGTTTTTAAAACTCCTATCCAGAATAGCAACATCTGTGCTTATTTGCCAAACAAGCATACTGTGCCCAGGTTGGCAAACTCCAGTCTCGCTTGAAGATGAGTGAAGATTTAGCACCCGAAGCGTCCAGCGCCATGAATTATTGCTCAATGTAGAGGGGAACCCTGTCCAGAGCCATCACCACTTCCTCACCACTAATATTCACTTGCAGCCCCCCATTCTGCAGGGCAGCCCAAATGCTCCCTTGAGCTGGTGCCGGTGCCCCCAGGGCTGCACGCCAGCCAGCCCCAATCCCATCTGGCCCCAGCCCAGGCTGGGTGTGGGCATGAGCTGCAAAGGGGAAGGAGCTGCCTGCAGTAGTGGTGCAGCAGCCAGGCGCTCCCCAAGGAAGCTTTTCCTCTACGGAGGATCTTAGCTAGCTGCTTCGGTTCCCCTTCGGCCCCTGGCAGCAGTAAAAGGGGCTGGAGCAAATCAAATACCTTCTCATGAGGTGCATTGGCCTTAGCAGTAACATTGCTGCATTAAAGATGTTATTGGACTTTTCCACACATATTTTTAATTTCCAGAATGCTTTAACAACCAGAAGCATAAAGTTAATATGTTGAAAGATGCTACACATATGTAACTTGTGCAAGTGTATAATAACTTTACTATACTGTCATCTTGCTTATGTCTTCTAGGGTTTTTTAATAAAACACATAGCTTAGTGGTGTTTGACTGACATGCATTGCATTCATTTCTCAAAAGGTAATATTTAATCTGTATTGTCTCATACAAACTATTCTGCAAAAGTTAAGCAAAGTGTTTTTAAATAGTATTATCCTGCTCACAATTTCATAGTTTTATTAGGGATGATCACAAATTCATATATTGTACCTGAATCTCTGGTTGAAAGGTACCAAAAAAAAGAAAGTCTCATGTAACAAACTATCACTTACTAGGTGAATAATTCAAATGGCTCAGACATAAGAATACCTGCATAGTTATTCACATTGGCTGAGTTTTATTCCTGTAGATTTACATTTTGGGAAGAAGAAACTAGAACAGAGAACGGAGTTTACACTCCCACTAAAACCAGTATTAACTGTAACATTGCTAACAGATTGAAACCTGACTGGTTTTTTTATTCTCTTCCTGAAGCATTATACAGAAGAATAAACTCTACCAGAACAGACAAAATGAAGTACAGGAGGAAAAGGCAATCCTATATGAAAAAAAAATGTTGGGCTACTCTCGGCCACATCTTGTTAGTGTTTCAAATAAACCATTATTCACACCTTCATTCAGTACATCATATTTAATCCAACTTTCCTCCTGATGCTCTTCCTGCCATGTGCTCTCTTTCCCAGGACTCTGAGTGACTCAGCTAATGTTCCAAAAACCACTGGTTTTGCAGATAAAAATCTCTGTTCTTCTCTCCTCTGCCTATATGTGTGATACAAGTTTTCAGTGACTAGTATTATCTGAACTGTCCAGACTACATCAAACACATACTCTGGTTTTTTCCCCTCTTTGTAATCAGGGTCCAGAGTCTCAAACCCAACTCCCATTGAAGTGGGGAGAATGGAGCACTGCCTGGGTGCTTGGTGCCATGACCCAGGATTTCTTACCTTCTGATCTTTCACATCAAGCGTATTTCCACAGTGAAATATAATTCAGCATATCCTTTGTCTACTAAATCAACAACTGTGACTTTTGATATGTGCACCAACAATTTTGTCAGAGACTCTAAGTCAGTTGCCCCCCAAGGCCAGACTTTTTTCTTCATGACTGAATTATGCTTTTAGATACATATTAACCTTAATTAAGAGTTACTTAATCTTGTTCTCATTTACACGTGTGTAATTAGTGTTTTAACACATGGGCTGATAACTTTTACATCTCCGTCAGAGGAGAACTGCATGGATTATACCTCTTTGACAGAAATGTGTTAAAGTCATATGAGGTATGTTGTCATTTCATAAAGCTTGGAGCATTTATTGATGCCTTATTTTATTTTATATTAATAAACATGTGTTTTTGTTGATTTAGTTTCAAACTCAGTGTACGGTTATCATTACATCGTCTTTTGCTTTTCAAAACTTAATAGCCTTTTAGTCAAAGATGTGCTGTCCATAGGTTTGATGCAATGGTATGTCCCATATGGCATGAGTGCTCTGCTAACACTGCTCTCAGGACTTCTACTTTTTCAATGCTGTTGGTTCATATGAGACATCTGGATATATTTCTTCATTTTTTAATAGCTCACAACCCAGAAAAGTTTCTCGCCATCACATAAAAATAGGATAAATACCTGAGTTAGTACAACAGTATTAGGAAGCAGTCCGAAGAGTAGAAAAAAAGCCATGTGTTACTTTAGCCATACCTTTGCAGTTACTAGCAAAACCCTGAAAGATACAGCAAAGAGTAGGTTTTTGCACTAAAGTTCCACAAAACTGTCAATGAGAAACAAAACAGAGCTATTCCAGTGACCTAAATGCATCCAAAATATCAGTAAATTCAAAGCATCTTCAATAGCCCTCATTCTGCACTTGCTCTCTTGCTTCCCTGAAGAAATTACCTGAATTTAGCATCTGGTTTAACTGACCCCTGTGTAAATGTCCACAACACACACAGCACTTGAGTCCTACCAGTGCCACATTGCCACCGCAACACAACACTCTGCACATGGTGTTCCCGTTTCTGAGGGTATATACCAGGAACCTGAGTGAGCCACTCAGGACTTGTTTTTGTATTGAATCATGAGACTGCTTCTCCGCCTTCTTGTGGCCCTGTGTGGGTGTGTTTTTAGCCTGCCAACACAACAAATTACAACATTTCTGACTGCACATGCTTTTCTTCTCTCTGTTCTGGCCACTGCTATGTATAACCTGCTTACTTCTTCTACTAATACAAGAGAGCTCAAATAGAAATACAAAGTTGGAGCAGAAGCTCCCTGTTCCCATAGCTCAGTGGTAACAGGGCTGATCAAGAGCATCATGCAGGATGGATGAAAAGGTGAAGGAGAAGATACAGATTCCAATCACTTCAGTTTCTTTGAGGTAGTCTGGTAATTCACTGTTGCTTCTCAGGCAAGAACTAGGAAGCTTCAAATGAAGTTAGGAGGATGAGGGACCAGAAAGAAAGAGAGGTGGTTCTTCATAAACCAGGTATAATTAAAGTCGGGAACTCCTTGTCACTGGTTGTTGTAGATGTTAAGAATTTCCATAGTTCAAGAGGAGAACCCTAGCCAGGATCATGGAGAAGGAAACCTACTGAAGGTTACTGACTGCATAGGGACTACCTTAAGCTTCTGATATGTGTGCTGCCAGAGACAATGTATTTAGGCCAATGGACCATATTCTGACCCACTGCAGCCATCCTTACATGCTGGTATATGATTAATTTTTCAGAAGAGGTGCAGCTTACAAGTAAATTATTTCTCATTCTTCTTACTAAGATCTAGGGTATATGACATTATAATGGTAATCCTAACAGGCATTTTTCACTGGTTAAGCTCATGAGTCTTGGTACTTCCTGGCTAGTGCATGGAGGATTAGGATACCATTTTCTGGTAGGCAACAGGAATTGCATGCCTAATTTCCATGTACACTGAAATGAAAATGTACTTGTTAGTGTTTGCACATACAGACACGCTGCCAAGTGCATCAGCAGCTACTTGAGTCATAGCATCTGTTGAGTTTCTGAATCATGCTCTTAACCTTGAATGTAGTAAGGTGTTGGAAACAGCTTCTGATCTGGGCTTTGACTATGATATATTTACATTCCATAGGGAGTGTGAGATATGCCACAGTCATAAGTATCTCATTAAGAGAATCATGCTCCTCTTCCCATCCAAGATACCTGGACAGGGACTAGAAACAGGCTTCATTTATGCAATAGGGTATGCCGGCACATTCACTGGTCCCCCAGTGCAAAGGCAGTGTTAAAAAAAACAATAATCACATTTTCCCTCCCCACACAAACACATACCAGTATACCTTTTTGGCTTATTCATGAAAAGAGTTCAAACATTTAACCAATGTATTTTCTTTATCTGATCCTTTTTGTATATTGCAGTATTATCTGTGATAGGTAGGGCTGCTATTCAGAGGGACCTTGACGGGCTGAAGAGGTGGGCTGACGGCAACCTTGGGAAGTTCAGCAAAGGCAAATGCAACGTCCTGTCCTAGGGGAGTGATAAGTCCATACAACAGTACGGACTGGGGATCAACTGGCTAAAGAGCAACTTCACAGAAAAGGACCTGCAGGCCTCATGGACAACAAGTTGAACATGGGTCAACAGTGTGCTCTTGTCCTATTAGATATTAAGAGATTTTTACATCATAATGTTGGTTAAATGCTGGTCCTTGTTGTCCAGAAAATCTGTGGAATCTCTGCCCCTGAAGTTATTCAAAACACAGAACAACCTACTCTAAGCTGACCATGCTTTGAGGGGGGCAAGTTGATGTCCACACAGTTGATATTGAGAGGTACCTTCCAACCTAAATTAAACTGCGGTTCTGTTATTTCTCCCCAATGACAATACATTTTAATACCTTATAAATAATTTCCCATTTAGGACAAAACAGCTGTGCTCACCCCTCCCTCCATAAGCCCACTAAATTGCTACTAACAGTAAAAAAAAAACCTCTTTAAAACAAATCTGACTACAATTACAAACTAGGTGTATGTATTCAGACCTCTGTGTTGTTAGTCAAGGCCTGGAACAAACAAAACAGGTTTACACTGCAGGTCCATTTTGCCAAATATCCTACCTCCAGCAGCAGCCAGTAGCAGACGATCAGGGAAATAGCAAGGAATCTGACTTGCATTTAACATTGGATCAAGTGGGTGACTGGAACTTGCCCCCAGCCATCACTGGACCTCTACACAGGAATGACTCAAAGCTTGAGAAGCAACTCCAATTCTCAGGCCAGCACATAAAAAGGGACTCAAATCTTCAGTAGCAGCTGGTGCATTGAAGTCAACTAAGACACTGGAAGGAGTCATTTCTGGTAGAAGGACCAGGGAACTGTCTCTGAATTTCATCCTCTAGTGGGCATATCACAGAGGTTTGTTAAAAAACAGGTAAAGCATAATGATTGTTCCACTAAACACCTTCTCTGCAGCTGGCTACCAGTTCCAGGGACTTCCTGATCCAGAAGTCACATCTGTATCACTGTCTACAAAAAAGAAACAACACTGACATATAACATTTGCTCTATCCTTTTTATTTACTTTTTTTTTAACATGCTTACACTTATAACTCCAAAAAAGCACTGTGACAAAGAGTTCCACAACTTACTTGCACACCAGGCAAGAAAATACTTTCTTTTTGCTCCAGTGTAAGAGCTCCTGGCTGATGATTTTGTCAGGTGCTTTGCAGGTTTTGTACTCTGATGGCACAATACATGCAAAGGGGCTATGTGACAACTCTCGGCTCTGCATGTCTCTCCGTCTCTGCAGAACAATATGTCTGACAGTGTCTCACACACTGTCCCTCGCCCAATGTCCTTCTAAAGACAAGTCTGAGTTCATGGGTTGAATCAGTGTTTTACTCTGCATCTGACCCAGTCTAAATGAATGGGAAAGCTATGAGGAGAATGGAAAGCGTGATCGTGAATGTTGCTAACTGGTATTGTTGGGAAAGAGTGTGCCATTAAAGCATGTTGCTATCTGCTACCACAGGTGTAAGGGGAAGCCACAGGATACTCACTTTACACTCCAGCTGGCTGCCTGAGGCATACCAAAATTGAACATGTGAATTCCCTATGAATAAAATATATTCATAAATAGTATTTTGTTCTGAGAGTTGTCACTTGTTATTTGATGCAGAGAAGGCAAACAGCACAGTTTGGACAACAGCATAACCTGTAGCAAGTCAGTAACTGTTTTAATGTGGATTAACATGGGAGGAAAGAACATAGAAAGCGTCCTCCTTTTTAAATGTTTGATCTCTGTAGTTGGAGAATTATATTATTTAGGTCCACATAATCTTTTAAAGTATATGTAGCACTGGGCACAGGGAAAAATCTGACTACTCAAAACCAAAGCAGGAGCATTAGATTTAGATATAGTCTTCTCAGGATTATAGTACACCCTCTGGCTTAATCCCTGTGCCAAAAAGGATGATCTCTGAATTAGTGTGTCATTAAGATATGTAAGTAAGTCTGCAGCCCTAAGCAAAAGAACAGACATAGTTGAACCATCCATGTGCTTTCAGACCTTTCTATACATCAAGGACTTCAGCCACACAGAGTGTTATCCTAATAATACCGCATGTTTATTCAGCCACTACCAAGTATTCCTATTTTTACAGCATCAGAGAGAAAGAAAACGGATCAACTTTGCACACAGATCTCTGTGCTCAACATGTTTTGTCACATTATGCTCTCTTGTTTAAATGCAAAAAGGACTATGAAATAATTCCATTTACCCATGTTCCCATTTTACAGACTCCTTCAGGAGTTGGTTCATTCAAATAAAAAATTAAAGTCTGATCCTCCCATAATTGTGTTATGTTTGAACTATTTTCAAGAGGTTTTCTTCCTTTATGTGCTATGAATAATTCCAGTGTTCAGAGACTTTGCAGCTGTGCAAGTTGCAGCTTATCTCTGAGTAGCTTTGCCAAAATTTAAACACACACTTATGCACGTGTGTACACACATACACAAACTCTTGACAAGCAGAGTGGTAAAATATAGAAAAACTCAGTTTAAAAATCTATTCCCAGGAAAAAATGCTTTGTCATGTCTGGCATGCCAAGTTAACAAATTTGTCATTTTGAACAAATAACGAATCCAGAAGAAACAAACAAAAACCCCAAACCTGAGCACTTAGAAGGTTAGTTCTGCTGGACTGATTTCTGCAAGACTTGCTGTCTATCAGCATCCTGTCCTATCCCTCCAAATCTAACTTGAACCAACTCTTTCCCCCACTAGTAACAGAGGCCATGGAGAAATCCCATTTATATGGGCAAAGCAGCAAAGCGGGAACGGCAGAAGTAGGGATACTTTCTAAAGAAGACTTCAGCAGTTCAGAGGCAATAAATGGACAGAAGGCCCAGTCCTTGAGTCAAGCACCTCCAACTGGACTTTGCTGCTTCTCTGACAGTGTGCTGCAGGCCATGCCTACATTCTCCTTTTCCATCCTCTCCACAACCCTATTTTTTTCTTTTCCATTTGTCCCTTATTATTCTTACATAGAAATGGCTTTTCCTGCTACCATTCAAACTACCTTCCTGGCATCTGAACATAAATAATACGACCTAAAAAGGGTGTAAAGCCTGAATAAATGAAATTTAAAACAGCAAAGGCTACAAACTCAGAAAACTGAAATAAGAAAACCTGTCCAAAAGCAAAGTTCAGCAATGGAATTCCAATTTAACTTTTATTCCCTCTTACATTTGTCAGGAACTAAGTCTGGGTACAGAGTGATGCCTCACGAACATCTGACTGCAGAACAAGTTCTCCCCAGCTCAGAGTAGCTTAATGATTCATATGGGCAAAATATTTGCAATTGTCTAATAAAAATATTAATCCATTGATGTTAATGCTGTGCTATCGTTGTAAAATGACCAGTTTGGGAGAAGCTAGAGTCTTTCACCAACTAATATTGGAAGCCTCAGCTGAAGAACTACTTTTTCTTTGTGAGCTATAAGCTGAATCTACAATCTTGGCTTCTCTGTAACTAAAGAAGAAGATAATAACTTGTAACCGATTGCTTGATACCATGGATTTATTTGGATACTTGTTAATACTTATTATTCAGAAACAGACTCCATTATTTGCATTTTTTACTGAAATTTATATTGGTGGGGAACGTTGACCAATCACTCACAACTGCAATAGGTGTTTTTTAAAAAGCATGCTAAAAAATAAACAGAACAAAAATATCACAATCCTTTTCTTCCACTGTTCCTCTTATTGAGTGACCTCATTGTCTTGTTCCAGACAAGAAACTTCTTTTAATAAAGGCTGTATGGTGTCCAGCACAAAATATTTCAAAATCTGGTTGGAGCCTTTGGGTGTTCTAGCAGTGTCAATAGCAAACTACAATAATTGCCAATAAAATGAGAAAATTATGTTCTGTGTGATTCACTCTTTGAGAGGAAATGTATACCCTGAACTTTCATAAAGAAGTGTTCAGTGTACAAATCAATCTCTAGCCAGAAGGGAAAGAAAGAGTAACTCGTCAGATAATCCTCA
Organism: Ciconia boyciana; assembly: GCF_034638445.1. NCBI lineage: Eukaryota > Metazoa > Chordata > Aves > Ciconiiformes > Ciconiidae > Ciconia > Ciconia boyciana. Next base: position 53,591,434 of record NC_132935.1, on the reverse strand, counting down.
CACTTGAGCTAAAAACTCAGGAGTTTCTGAAATGGAGATCCTTAAATACAGGTTGCTTTGCCTGCACAGGGCATGCAAGTCATTTAAATGCCACACTCTCATACCATCTGTCACAAGGTCAGTAAAGAAGCGTCCAACAAAACTGTGCTAATAATTTCTAAATAATCCTTAGCAGATGCATCTTTTACTTTGTGGAGGTGCTGAGGGCATAAATAATGGGCAAAATCCTGCTTCTCTTACTTTCATAAATAGCTCTATTTTGAGACAATAGAGTTATTTACTTTCTATTACTGCTTTGGACTATACAAATTGATTCTGTTCTGTGGTTTTCCTTCTCCTAGTACTATATACAAGCTTACACATATTTACATTCTGCAAAATTTTTAAAAACAAGTAAAGCATGGTTCTCTGTAGATAATACACAAGATGGGAGGTTTGGTTTTGTTTTTATCTCTTAGCAGGCTACTGCTAGCTTGTTTTCATAGGTCACTGCCTTTGAATTCTGTAAGTGTTCTGCACAGTGACTGCCTTATATCAGCTATTACAATAATACCTAGCAAAGAAACTAAGATCTGAGCTGTTAAAACAAGCAGCAACATACAAGGTGCCTTGAAAACTAAGTAAGTGTATTAAACATGCAGACCATAGAGGCCACTCACCCATCCATTTTAAAAGCATGACAACAGGGACTAGGATTATTATAGTATCATTCTGGTACGCAGTGTTATCTTCAGTTGCACTTTTCTGACCCAGATATTTTCAGTGTGGTTCTTAATGGGGAAAGCTCATGGAAACAGCCAGAAGAGGTCCTCATTCATACAGTGATGTCTCGTTAATTTTTGTGCCTTTCCAAATTCAGATGCAGTTGTTCTGACAGACAGCTTCTCAGGAGTTCAGGAAAGGAAGGTGGAGCAAAACAGCATGACAGCGTGTTTCCATATCAGGGGATATTTAGGAACTTCGAAAACTTTACTGACAAGTTGTGCTTGATAGGAAAAGACTGCAGGGAAAGATGAATAAAATTGGCCGGCTACAGGAAACTAGCTTAATTGCTCCTTGTTCTTGAACACTGAAGACTGCAGAGCCCTGAAGATCTTTTGTCAAGAGAGGTTCCCTCTCATCTCCTTGCCACATTCACATGACAGTGTTAGTGAGAGGCACAGCACACAAAGAGAAGGCAAGAGCTCCCACTCAGGAGCAGCAAACAAAAGAAATGCACCTACAGAAAAGCGCCCATAACTCTGTGTGCAGCAATGGGCTGTAAAGTTATTATTACTGCATGTGAGAGAGCATCAAGTCACTGTAGATAGTTTTAGTGGGGGGGAAGGAAATAAAAATCAAACTTGGTATTCAAACAAGCAAGCAACATAAAGAAAGGAATTACTGAAAATAAAAATTATGACTATGTCACTACACAAATCTAGATGGCACACATCTTGCATACTGAGTGCAATTCCAGTCATCCCATCTTGAAAAGGGTATAGTAGGCTTCCACAACAGTGATAAAAGGGTAATAAAAATTATCAGAGACATAAAGAAAACAGTTTGAGAGAAGAAAGAGTAAAATAATATTCTCCAATTTTAAAAAGCTACTGAAATTGACAAAATTCAAATATGAAAAACAGTAAGAAATGGTTCCTTATTTTTATCTCCTATATCTAAGGGACTATTTCCATGCAGCAGGTTTAAATTAAAAAAAAATTTTAAAAAGAAAAAAAAGGAAAAATTACCTATTCTTAATTATTCTTTTACATAATTTATAGCATGTGTAAATCAGGTTTGGAACATAATAGTGCCACAAGATGCCATTGAGGCCAAATTTATAAAAGAGTGCCAACAGACTCATGGAAAATAAGTCCTTCAAGGCTGTTTGATAACGATAATTTGAAACCAGTTCAAGCAGTCCCTGACAGCTGTTTGCTGGAACCTGGAAGGAACATAGTATTCAGTCCTTATCTTTAACCCTTTCCCAAGCACCTTCACTGAAGCATCAGGATACTAGGCTAGAAAGGCCTTTGGTCTGATCCAGTACAACAGTTTCTTGTCTACATAGAGCAACCCACTCCATATCTGTTGAGACAATAGCTAAACAGCTATAAATTTGGTAGGACCCCTCTGAATGGAGCATGTCTGTCAGGTCCCATTACCTATAAAATAGTAAATAAAAAGACAAAAAACAAACAGAACTTGAAGTACCAGGGAGGGATGCAGGACACATAAAAACAATAAAACTGTAACTTTTTTGGAAGATATTTTAGGTACTGGTTTTGTTCAGCAAGTTTGGAGCCTTGCAACCTTCTGCCAAAGAAAATCAGACAGTGAGAGGAAAAAAACAGTAGCATTCTTCAGGGGTTTCTATGGATTTTTTAGCATCCAAACTTATTTCCACTAATGACTAGCTGATTATTCATACTGCTTCACAACGTAGTAAGAGAAGGAGTTCCTTCTATTATTATTTGAAAGGAAGAGTACTTATCCATTCACACTGCATCAGGATGGGGGAGGTCTGATTTCAAGCTTATTTCACAACATTCCTGGTGTTAATTAATAACATCTGAGCCCCCAAATAATGATCCATCTTGCCAGACACTTGCATCTGTTTATAAACATAACTGCTAGAATACATTCATGTACTGCACAAGCATATACTGTCTGAATACATTGTATAGTTCAATAACAGAAGAAAAAATAGTGAAAAAGCTGAAAAGGAAGAAGAAGCTGAAAAACCCCTCACTGTTAGGTGCATGAATCCAACAGACCGTCAGCTGGGAAAGACAAACCCTGCTAAGGGTAACCTGAGGTTTGTAACTGCCCTGGATTTGGTATATTTCTCAATATCTAATGATATAAAAGAATAATATTTTTATGGTGATTATTTTCTCAGATCCATTTTAAAAAATCCACTCTGTTTTTCTACCTCTACTGAAAATATATTAGTCTCAAACTTACCTAGTTCAGTAAGTTGGTTATCTATTTTTTCAATTGCTTACCCAATTTTGGTTCAGTATATTTAGAGAATATCATTAAAATCAGGACTTTTACCTGCTCTTTGACTCATGTTGAGCTCCTTTTTGAATTATTCCAAGGAATTTTTCTCATAATTGAAAAGAAATTCAAGTTTCTCATCTTCCACTTCTAATTCTCTGCATAATTCTTCACAAGGCTCTGCTTGTTTCTTACCCCGACATAAAACAAGATAGCAGATTCAGAAAAGACTTTTCTCATGAGTCACCTGCTACTCTCTTGCCGAAGTCCTATATGAAAATTGAGGGCAATTTCCTGCAGAGCTCCCCTGACAGGTGGGCTCATTTGAAACTTGAATTGTAATGATTTCTTTCTATCAGCCACTCAACTGCTTATTCATTTCTTTAAGTTGCTGCAAATCCTTACAAGTGTTCAAGCTAGAACATAAGGGTGTTTTGTTCCTTATAAGGACACTAACGAGAACTACAAACATCTCCCCTCACATTGGTCGGAAGACTTGGCTATAACTGAGACCTACCATTACTTTTCTAAAACTCCCTAAAGCCATTTTTGCAGACAAAAGCAGATTCGATACCAAAGAAAAAACAAACAAACAAACAACAACAAAAAAAACCAAACTAAACAAACCACCAAAAAATTAAATTGCTGTCTAATAATCTTCTGCTAAGATTTTAATAAAATTTATGAAACAAGTTTAAAGTACAAAAGATCTAGGAAAAAACAAATTGATAGATGAAATCACTATCAATTTCTTTTAAATTATTTCCTTTACAGTTAAGAAAACTCTACAGCTGAAGAATATCTGAATATTAAGAATTAATTCCTGAAGGCATTTTGAGAATGGAATGATAGCATGAAGAGGGGAACAAGAAACTTGTGGAGATTTCATTCAGGTTGGAAAACTCAAGCTGAGCGTTACTTAAACATTACAATTCATGTAGTGCATTAGATAAATGAAAAAACAAGTAATGACCATGCTCTACCTCATTCCCTACTGGCAGCTTGCTCTTGTGTTATTTTTGCTCTACAGCAGATCAGTATTTAGCTAGCTGTTCACCCTGTAAAATTTGATACAGAGAGAGATATATTGCATAGACACATTAGCTCATACATCTTATATTTTAGTGACAGGGTATCTGAAAACAAGATTTTCGTTTAGTAAAAGCTAGAGACAAGGCTCAGTCTTTAACCACACAGACAACTTTACCTGTGCAACACAAATCAGGTATCAGTGAGGCAAGGAAGATTTGCATTCTGAAAGAATAAGAAAATTACTTACATACAAGAAAGAGTGCATAAGCATTTGGATAAATTAGTCTCCCAGCTTTATAGTTCAATTTACAATTAGGAAAATAGCGGAAAAAAGGATCTGAACATCACTTTCAGAGTCTGATCTCTTTCAAAAAGCCCCTGAGATTGTACTTTTAAAGAACAAAGATAGATTTAAATCTTGTTGTGTTGTATTCTTTGTGTGATTGTTCAAGTAAAACAAAAAAGGATGGAAAATTCAACTAACTGCTCTAGAAAAGGTTTACTCATCATCTGTAAGGGCTTTGAAACCTCATTTTGACAAGACAGTTATTCTGTGCAAACAAACAGCATGTTGTGAAAAGAAGGAAAGTGAGGAAATGCAAAAGCTGTGTAATACCATTTCCCTATGGTACTGGATGTTTTTGCTGACAACTTAGATTTCATCGCCTTTTTCTAAATCAGCTGTTTACAATGAGAAACTATTCTGGTCACATTAAGACAGGAGTGCTGTGCACGTTGATGTGTACTCAGTTACTACAATGATGTTTCACCCATTGGAACAAATATGTCTCTTATTTGCATTCAGGAAGAGCAGCTGTTTCTCATGCATATTGAGACTTACTTTTAACTGATAATACTACATTACAACTCTCCGAGTGTTTGTTTTATTCTTAATGCAAAAATAGCTACCAAAAATATTTGAATTATGAGACACTACTTATACTATAGAAACAATGCTTAAAGAGCCTGTGTGTGGGTGGGTGTGTTATTTTAGCTAATATTATGATTTTAGCTGGTGTCAGTATTAAAGTACTCATTACAATCCATTTTAAGACATTCATTGATAAAAAAGTGTGTCTTACTGACTGCCATGACAGCTTTGGTAGAACAAGTATGGTATAAAAGAGACAGTAAGTGATCCACAGTACTTCTGAAGGCCATGCTTATTCTTCCCAAACAAAGATAGTTACAGTTTTCATGTTCGTTTGAGAGAGGATCTCTGCCCAGCTCAGACTGCACTGTGGGACAGAAGCTGCACTGGTGTCTAGAATCACACCATCCACTTTCCATACCATCACACAAAAGATTTTGGAACAATGATAGTTTGTAGAGTATTGATTTCTTTAACATGGAGGTAGCATAGACTTAAGTCTAGACTAGATCTGGGTATTTTTTTTCCCAGGGTTACTAAAATGAATTGGGATCAAAATGGGAAAGACGTAGGTCTTGGTAGGGGAAAAAAAATTCTTAAATGCTTAGACATTTTGTTAAAATTTGTATTTTGAGCTCTCAGGATCACAGATTACATTAATCCCTGAGAAAGTATCCCCTTTAAACTGTACCTCAGCAGCTACTAGTCTCACTGCTCTTAAATATCACTGTTAACAGAGATTACACAGCCTCGCTCAGTAAATCTATGCCTGTGTTTGGCTGTGTGTTCTAACACAAAGTATTTCCTGATGTCTAAGCTCAGTCTTCCTTATCGCAGTCAGAGGCCATTACTTCTGACCTTCAGGCTTCAACTGCAGCAAAGTCTTAGGTGAGACATGCAGAAAAAATTTTAACAGCAAGTGTAGTGAAACACTGAACTTGATTATTTGGGGAGATTATGGAGTGTCCCTCACCAGAGACTTTTGGGAACAAATTAGAAAATTCTGTCAAAAGTAAGCAAGGTAGCAACCGCTACCCCAGTTTGGGGAAGGCGGGTAGATTAAATCCAGATCCTTCCAGCCCCTTGTTTCCTAACCACATTCCAGATCTGCTGTAAATTACACCCCTGCCATTTAAAGTGTTTGTATCCTCCCCTCATTACCTGCATAGTTAATATGAGTATTCCCTATCCCATTGCTCAGACCACAGATGATTGCATATATACAGACCCAGGACCAAACCCTGGAGAACACCATGAGATAAATTCTTTCAATTTGATCATAAACTGCTGATAACTACTGTTACTGTGTTTTTTCCCAACCAGCCACATGTCTGCTTTGTAGTAGATACATCTGGGCTGTGTTTCTTGGCTGTTTTGGAGACTGCCATCTGAGGCAATATAAAAAGCTTTATTAAAGACACGATATTTATAACTGCCTCTCTCTTCTCTATTCCATGATGTCACAGGAGATAATTGGGCTGGTTTGGTGTGATTTATTATTTTCAAGAGATGCTTCCTGTTCTTGATAAACAGGTAACTTATTTGTATTTCTCTGGATTCAGAAGTTAAATTGATTGCTCAGTGTTTCTCTGTGTCCTCCTTCTCCCCTCTGTCTTCTCAGCTTCTCTCCTCTTTTCTCTTTAAAAAGCATGATTATGGTTGTCTCTTCCCATCTTCTGGAACCTCATCCAGCCTCTGTGCCATCTTGAAGCAGCAGGGACAGCCTCAGCTACCTCGTTAAGTATTCCAGGGTGAGTTTCATCAGGCCCTGCCAATTCACAAGCATCTTTAACCTGTTTTTTCTGATGCTAGTTAGAACACTTACCCATCTGTCACCGATGTTCATTGTGTTAGCCATCTGGCCACATTTATCCTGGTTAGTGAAATTGAAGCAAAAAAGGCACTTAAATACTCCAGTTTTCCTAATATCCAATCATAGTTTTGTCTTCTCATTGGGATTTGTTCAGTACTTCCTTTTCCTATCAATGCAATTTTAGAATGGTTTTTGTTATTTTTCTTTCTCATGTTTGTGTTGACTCCAGCAAGCCCTGGCATTTCTATTTTGCTCCTATGTGCCATAATAGTATTTTTCCTTTGGTTTTGGGTTTTGGTGGGTTTTTTTGGTGAGCAGAATAATCCAATCCTTCAATATTAAATAGTAACTCAAATCAAATTAAGGAAAAAAGGGAATTTTTGAAAGCTAGATGACCCCAACACAATGTTTTTAGTAAAACAAGTTAAATAGAGGTCTAGGTTAACATAAAAATATTTTTCAGGTCTATTTGTTTGCTTTGCCAAAAAATAAACAAGTAAACAACAAACAAACAGAGAAATATCAGACTTTCCCAATGGAGCTTTTTCAAAAAGAATAATTTTTTTGGACCATGAAACTGAGTTGCAAGTTGTTCATCTACCTCCAGTGCTACTGGTAACCCTCAGTCCCAAAGCCCAGAGGTTACTAGTACAGAAATCAGTTTCCTTTTCACATGTACAGTCATTCAGGCAAATAGAATTTGTGTGCCAGTCCATAAAAACTTGTCTCATACAGCCATGTCAAGTCTTGCTTTCTTAGAGTCAAAGCAAGGAGCTTTTTCTGCACATTTACAATAGCAGTTAATATTTGGATTTTTCAGTCTGCAGAGACCTTATTCATCACCACAATTCAAACTAAGCCTGATTGATAAGATATCACTGGAAATAAGATTTTGCAACACTGCATCTTTGACCATAGCCAGCTTGTCAGAAACTGGCATGAGGAAGAAAAGTAAGACCTCAAGAAACAATGTAAGACGTTTTACAGACAGGAGTTAAGGACCAGTAATTCCTCAACATTTGAAAGGAAAGTAGGCTCATACATAGACAGTAAGCAGGCATGAAGAAGGCCCCCTGCCTTTACTGTGGAAAGCTAGGCAGGCTAAAGGAACAATCAGAGGATTAGGAAGGTTCCTAAAGTTTGCTGAGTTCATAGATTTATTAGGTCCCAAAGCATATCTTAGCTCCAATATTATGTATTCACTGAAGTGAATTGTGTTTGCCTTTGCATCATAAAACTCATGAAATCTTTTGCATCATGACTGAACGCCTCTAAAACATCTGGTTTTGTTTGCCCACAAGCTACTGTTCTTGATACCAGTCATGCCCTGGACTGAAATCAATCAACCTTTAAAACTGTAAGTTCAAAAGGTGTATTCTATTTTTTAAAAGTTTATAAATCAAATGCACTTTGATTTTGGTGTAAGAACATACTCAAAGCAATGTGCCCTTATCAATGAAAAAATATTTAGCAACAAACGTAGAACAGTTTCTTCTCTAGTATTAATAAGACTTGATTCAGAGGAAATTGAGAGGCACATTCATGCCATCTTTCAGATCCACTCACATTTTCCTTTCCAATGAATAACAATGTACTTCCCTCACAGCTTCACAAGAATCCTCCTTTGGGTCCTGCTGCATCTATATCAGTTTGTCCCACCAAAAGGGTAGCAGGGAAAACCCACATTTACTTGCCCAAGTGTCAGGACCCTGACCGTAACACCCTGCCCCTCCAAACCCGGGAGGTTTGTCTGCCTCAGGTCAAGGCCAGCTCTCACATGGTGCAGCTGGGTGGCCTTGTAGTAGGCTGCTGTGAAAAGAGCCCTGGGCAAGACCCCCTGGGGCCTTCCCTGCTATCACTCCCAGCCTGCATTTAAGCTCAGGTCCTCACCTGTGGTCCTTGGTTGAGCTTCATTGCAGGCTGGCCACATATACTGGCTGATCTGGACCACTGACTTGCCTGTTGACCTGTTGCATTGCTAGGGACCCACCTGGCAATTAGGGTGGACCTGGTCACCATCTTCAGACCTGCTCTGCACTTCTAGTCTGAGTAGTGTGTGGTGGCACCAGTTCTCAGGGAGGTCATGGCACTGACTCCTTGCTGTGACCCTCAGCTCCCAGCTCCCTTTCCTCATGGACCAGCCTGCTCCTTGACATCAAGCAAAAAGAAATCCTGAAAGGGATTTTTCCCTCTCATTGTGTGAGCTTTTTATGGCAAAACCTGGAGTTTATTAAAAGAAGGTCAGAAATTAAGCTGCATTTCTGGGACACCTTGGCAAAATAAGCAGCCTTCTAGGGCAACAAAACATGAGAAATATGCACACACCTCATGGAACAGCACTGTCTTTGTGTTTGACCTAGCTCAACAGCAGCAAGAACAGCCCAGAAATTCACATACTTGGCAATTGTGTCTTTACCTGCTGGGGGAAAAGGCCTAGGAAATAGCTGAGGAACCTCTCTCTGCAGAGAGGTCAGGGTTGGGAAGCTGGACAATGGCCACTCATTTCCACCAGCCACACTTAATGTTGTCACACGTACGATGCTGAGGTTGCTGAAATACGTAAATGCAGAAAGAATCGTCACCAAAGAGAAGACCCCGATCTTCAAGCTGCTTTCACTGGCTGATGTCCCTGCCTCTAGAAAGCTCTTCAGCTATTTCTATTTTGTCATATGTATCCGCATATGTGGTCCCATATCTTTTTCTTTCTCTGCAAAAGAAAAAAAATGCATCCTTTCCACAGCTACTCCCAGATATTTTTAAGAGACAGATCAGGTGGGGGATGATGAGCAGACATCACAGTGTCCTTCCCTGTGCTGTTGCTCTTTTTTTTCCTGACTCGGTGCCCTCCCTGCACACACAGGAAAGAGAGGCAGAACAGGGCCAAACCTGTTGCCACCTTTTCTTGGGTTATGGGAGTACAAGAGGTTTTCCTCCCTTCCATACTCACACTGAGGTCAGAGAAAAGGGAAAGTCTCTACAAAGGGCTGTGGTTTATCTTGCCTCTCACTTGTTTTCTCTCTCTCTAGGCACCGTCTCTCAAAAGAAGGCCAAAGACTTTCCAGGGCTGACTTGTTTTTTTCTGAAATAACCTTAAGTCAGTAAAATAGCAACTCAACCCACTCCTGTTACTTCACAAATAAACATAGGGGCAGATCACCAGCAAAATGACTTAAATAGAGAAAAAAAAGGGGAAAGGAAATTGTAGATTTACCCAATAGTAAGACTATGTGTGTGCCAGTACAGCGAAAAGGATGTACATCTCCCAGGCAAGGCTATTTGCGCCTCCTCCCAGATTTGTGTCTAAAACATGAGAGAACACAACAGATGTATGTTACATTGAATAAGTAACTTACGCATTTAAATCATATTTCTTTGTGTGGTGCAGCAGGGAAAAGTGTCCTTTTCTCACTGGTAATTAGAGGGTGCAGCAGATGGCAGGGCTTACTGTACTTGGTAAGGTCCATTAAAGGAACCCAGGCTGCCAAGTGATTCTTCATTGGAACAAGGCTTTTAAGGTGTACCTAGGATTTTTTCCTAGGGTTTAGGAAACATTCTCTTCTATAGTAATAGCCTGTTAATATTATTATTCTCATTTGTACTGAAAGGTTTTCCTTCTGGCACCAGGAACATTACTCTAATTATAACACCCAGAGGCACCAAACTGTATGTATACATGGCCAGACACAATCTCTGTCACTATCCGAAAGAGCTTGTAAGTCAAGTAGAAGAAATATTATCATCATTGCACATATCAAAAACAAAGGCATATAGAGGCTAGAACTTGTTAACATAGCTACAGAGACCCATAGACAAGCTGGGCCATAAACTCAGATCTCAGATTGCTTGAGCCAAATACAAGAAAATGTCTCAACCACTAACCATTTAGCCTTTTCAGTTTCAGCTCAAGCCACAGTATTTTGATAAATCACCTCTCAAAAACTGCCATACCCATCCTTGAGAAGATTCTCTTTTATTCTTTTTTTTTTTTTTATGTCATATGTTCTTTCTGCTCTGGGAGATTACAAAGAAGTACACACAGAGATGTGAAATGAATGGTGGTTACTTCCTGCCACGTTTGTTGCTTGGGATAAATAAGAATTCATGTCAGGGGGTGAAAAATAATCATTTCCCTCTGTATGTGAGTCACCCAATTTACTGCACCATGTATACCTCCATCCTAAATTGAAAGGGGTTATAAATGAAGAATTTTCAAGATTCCTTATGTAGCTGCCATATAAGTTCATAGTGTTTCTCAGGGGTGATGGACACTAGAAATCAACATTAATCTTTCCCCTTTAATCTAGTCATCAGAGCACTCTGATAATACTTTTTTTTCCCCATAATGAAAGAGAAAAAGCAATTCTACCCTCCCTTAAAGGGTATATGATAAATACCGGGCATAGCTACCACACAGTGAGTTCAAGTCAGTGCTCCTCCACTTTGCACTAGAGAACTTTGGTTCAAAACACAAATTCCTTGCTTGTCTTTGCTTCAGCTTCCTCCCCAAGTCACACATGCTCCTACATAAGTATTGCATACTGCTTCTCATAGCAAATAGTAGGAAAAATCATATCATAAGCCCAGAACGAGATATATTGGCACTTCTGAGCACTTTGCCAGCCACAGCACCAACTCCTGAGCCACAAGTGTTGGTGCCTCCTTTTGCCACCTCCCCAGAAACAGACCCAGTGCAGTTGCATTTCTGACCTGGCCTATGTCAACTTGAGTCCACACAGAATTACAGAATTGACATTTGTGGTGCACACATTTCCTTCAGAGTGCCTGAACATGAGCTTAACAGGCCACAGAAAGATGTGTGTGATTATTTGCAAGGGAACTACTGTAGGCACCTGTACAAAACAGAGTAATACACAAAAATAATGTCCTTGGTACAATAACTCCAAATGTGTCAAAGATTCAAGTGCCAAATATGTGATCAACATTTCAACTACACAAATACATGACCCTACAGACACATAAATGTGTCAAATGGTCACAAAGCACATATTTAGTGCAACAGAGTAGAACATCTTCTGGTAGAAAAGGATTTCTGAGCTAATTAATGTCAAGTCCTTGCTTCTGGACAGTTATGCCAAGCTGGTTATTGTTTGGCAAGTAATATGCCATTGTCGGATTGTTTTGCTGCCTGAATAAGGCTTGTAAGTGATAACTCTAAAACTGAGCTGGACTCTTTGCTGGAAAGGCCAAGGATCCTTGGCTAAGTGTTAATGCTTAAAGGAAAAGCCAAAACCTATTGAATGAATTTTCAAACTAAAGAAATGGAAAGGTTTGTGATCTAAAATGGCTGAATATGTAAACATTGAATATACTTCTATATCAGCTGTACAGCAGCTTAAACCAATATTACATTGTATGCTATCAAGTTACTCTTTGGGATAATTCAGAAAGTATTCTTTGTAAAAGGAATTTCCTCACCTACCTTCCCTATAATTCAGGTTGAGTTCCTGTATTTTCCCTATTTCTGCTGGTTTCAAGACTGTCTCTCAAGAAAAACTGCCAAACATAGAGGGTAAGTAAATCACCACAACCACAGCCAGAACCACGAAAGAACACCAATAAGCTCCTCACTCAAAAAAGCATCGCTGAAAAACAGACCAACACACCAAAGAAGCAGATCCTGGTTCATAAAGAACTTACATCAAAAGTTACTATTTAAGGAAAAGGAAAAAAAAAAGAGAAAAAAATGTGTTATTTTTAGTTTGCCTCTCTGTACCAAGAAAGGATCAGTCATCTGCTTTGTGGGGATTTTCCTACACAGCAATATGCTTCCATAAAAAGAAGCCTGATTGCTACTTACTTTGCCAAAGTAAAGGTGGACTACAGGCACTCTTGGAGGTTAAAATTTGCAGACAGTGCCAGTGCCTTCTCTGAGCAGGGTGCCCAGAGCTAGGAACTTTATGCTCTGATGCAGGTCTTCCAGGTGCTTTATGTGACCTTAGGCAAATAGCAATCATCTCAGGCACAGAGCAAGTGTGATGTGCTGGGAGACTAGGATATGATTAGGGCGTTAAAAACACAGGCAAAGCTACAACGTCATATGAAAGTATTCCTGTATACTACGGGACAACAGTTAATGTCTGCATTTCCTTCTCTGGGTTTTAGGTTCATTGCTTTGCTTTGAGTTGGCACATTGGAAAAAGATCTCTTAAATACAAAGTGAGACATAAACTAGTAAATTTTCATTTTCAATATTCTTGGGTTTGTACACTGAACAGTAAAGTTCTAATCTAATGCTGATGTAAAATGAGGGGGGTCAAATATTACACAGCAGCCAGGAACTTCAGAATACTTCAAATGCTCATTTTTTAATCTTTTGTGCATTTCTTCCCTTTGGCTTTGATCATACAATGTAACATTGGGGTTTAGAGGAGAGGAGAGGTTCTCTGGAAGGCTGAAGATTTTGAAATGTAGTATACCAAACCAAAAACTTAGAATTCAACTGCAATGCATTTTAAGCCAAGATCCTTAACATAAGACTATAAAAGTGGCTGTATTGGGTAAAACCATAGGTTCATCTAGCCCATTGTACTTTTTCCCACAAAATGAGAGTGCTTGAGGAAGGATGCAAGAGCATGTTAAGTATTTCCAGTTTTTCCCACCCAACCATTTTTTGCTCAGAAGGGTGCTGACCTAGCTGGGTTTTCTACAATTGCAGTAATTCTCCATGGATTTCCCTTTCATGAACTTGTCCAGTCTCCCCTGAGACAACCAGAAACCTCTAGTGTCCTCAGTGGCAAAACAGTTCTCCTGCCTTCTACATGAAGAACAAACCTGTGGTGTTTGTCTTGATTATGGCTCCTACAACCACCACATTACAGCCTCTTGTTCCCAGTCCGGAAGACATAATGAACAGCAGATTCTTCTCTGCCCTCTCCACACTCTTCCATGCTTCCTAGACCTTTGCTACAACTCCCTTGCCCAAACTCATCTCTTTCCCAGAAGAAACCCACTTTATTGAGTCACCTGTGATTTGGAAGCCATTAGAGATATTTGATCATCCTTGTTGCCCTCCCCTAAACTTTTTCCATTTTGCTCTGTTCTGTTTGGGAATAGGGGCCCAGCATTTAAGCCACAAGCGAGCCATGGATTTATACTGAGTCACAATAATAATGCTCTCAGTTTTAGTCTCTGCTCCTTTCCTCATATTTCCAAAGATTTGAATTGCTTTTTGACTGATACCAAGCACCGTGTTCATGTTTGCATGAAAATATGAGTCATAACCCCAAGATTTCACTCTTGGGTGATGATGGGAGCTCAGAGCCCATCTTTTCATATGCAAAGTTAGGATTGTTTTTCCCATGTGCATGACTTTATATTTATCGATTTTGAGTTTCAGCTGCCTCTTATTTGATAAGTGTTCTGCTTTGTATGAGCTATCCATTACTGTCTTCCAGAATATTCTTATTTACTACTGTAATTGTTTCTTTGTATTTAAAAGAAACATAATTTGTTTTTCAATAATAATTGTGCTAGCAGTTTCCACAATACATTATTAACATGCTTTTTAATTCAATTACAGAATCAGAAGGAACACTTTGTATTTTGAATTAGAATACTTCAGTTGTTGGGAAACAGAAACATCCATAGAGCCAAGTTCCAAAAGTTACAAAAATTGCTAATATTGACTTCATGGTCATAGATAAGAAAATGCCACATGCATTTTGTCAGTGCATGTTAGTTTGGAGACTGATACGAATTTTCTGAGGCTCTCTTTAGGCATGACTAAAGATATGGGAGATAAACAATATGGAACTGATATTCCATTATCTGATATGGAATTAACTGATATGGAATAAGCAGTTAATCAGTGATAAGTGTCCATAGGCATTAAATGATAATAATACTTACCTTATCAGGTTTTAGACTAAAGTTGAAAGTTGGTTTTCTTTTTGACTTGTTCCCACTCAAAAGATATAAGAAAATTTTGTCACAGTTAGTGTTTGTATTTAGAAAAGTAGCAAATACAATTATCTATATCAAAATAAGTCTGTGATTTTCTCTCATTTGGTCATTTAATAATAAATATTGTTCTTGGGCTATACAGACTTAAAGACACTGAGAAAATAGCTAAAGAGGAATTGGATTAGAAAACAGAGTGGGCAAAATTTCAGCCACCACCAAGATAATTATTGAGCTGTTGTTTTTTGAAAGCTATATTTGTTAGTTGTGAATTAAAACTTCTGGTGCTAATACTCACATGTATTTTAAATATACTAAAAACATATATTACATTATTCCAAGGGAGTGAGACATTAATCCAACCCTGTCTGTATGCCATCTTCCAAAAGAACAATATCAAGTTAAGAAGACATTTCTCCATTTAACTCAGTTGAGACATGATTCCACTCAAGACTGAAAAGTCTGGAAATTTTAATCTGCAGAAAAAGCTGCCAAACCCACTTTTTATTAAATACAAGCAAAACTGCAATAGCAAGAAACTTCCACTTCTCTGTGCACTGGGCTGCAGCATGGAGAGAACACATGCTCATGCCCTAGGGGTAGATTCCACCTGGTGTTCCTGGACAGAGGACTTCTCTTTGAACGTCCTTTTGACAAGGAAACTTCAGAGACATATCTACATCTGAAATTGAGTCACAAGGGTCCAACTGCTGTGTGGAAGGTGATGATAAACTCTGTAAGCCAGCTTTGCTATTCATCCTTGCATGTAAATGGGCCAATAGAATAATAGCACCACAAACTAGTGTCTGATAAAGGAAAGGAAAAAGAGTATTTGGCTTCAAGAACCAAAGGAATATTGCTCAGCTTGATTAAGCTATTTGGGTAAACAGAAGGAGGACAGGGGGTGTAAATAAAGCTTACATTAATATCTTTTTCTAAAGAGCTTGATGAAAGCACTTTAAATTAACACAGGTCTATCACATAGCTGCACACCCAGGTAGTTACAGAGGTAATTGATATTAGGCATTGTAACTCTGAATTTATGCTGAAATTTCATATGAATTTCATATGAAAGTTTTAACAAGAAGTAAGATCATTTTCAAAAGAACTATTTATTTTGCTGAATATTAAACCTCAGAGAGGAATTCATTACTGTCAACCTTCAGAAGAAATGTGGAGATCAGTCTTGCTGAGGTGCTGCTCTTATCTCTAGAGTGGAAAAGGCTTTGTGCATTGCTGGGGAAGAGCCTGCTACACACTTTCAATAGGAAACTGGGCTTCAGAGTTCTTACTGGAGGGATCATACTCCACCCTGATTAATATCTCTTTACCTGTGGTCAGGAAAACCAGAAAGAAGCAGCTATAAGAAAATTCTTCTCCCTTAGAAGCAAGGCCAGGTATAGCCTTATATGTCTGTGTAACCAGGTATGGGCCATCACGCATCAGTTCCTGGGCTTCGAAATGAGGGTGAGGATGCTGCAGTCCCGAGGACAAGCAGTTGTTATAGTCAAAGAACTGGGAATGCTCTAAGTCCTCCTGAGAGCATGTCTACACAGTAAGTCCTGGCAGATAGGATCTTATTGAGCCCACACTCCATTATAAAAGACCACATTAACATGGACTTGGGCAGCGGAAAAGTCCCATCCCCTGGGTGTTCGTTGGCTCAGCCTCAGAGCTGGGCAAGCATGCTTCTTTCTCTTTGAACAATGGGAAGAGTGACAGCCCATGTCAATGGCATACACATAACCATTCCCACTGAAGCAGGACCCATTATTTCTAATGTATTTGAATGTGGGACCAGAAACGGCTTGGTCTCTGCTTTTTCAGCATGTGAATGCCTACACATGATCACCCAAACGTGTCTGCACCACAGGGGAGAGGACAAAGCGTGGGTGCTCTTCAGGACAATTGTGAGGGAAGGAGAGCACCTGCTTCCCAAACTTGCAGACAGCTTGTGCATGGACGTCTTTGCACTAAGGTGCAGGTTAGCTCAGACCAGTGACTTTCAAAAGTTTTTTTATTCCTTTCTACATTTGTTGTAGACACATGGCTGCCAGTTAATCATGGAGCAGACAGAGCAAGATGGTAGGATGAGCTATTTGATTTATCAATTTGCTTGACAAACTCTGGCAAAGCCATTTAACCCTTGAAAAGAAAGAGAATGTGTCCATGAAGTCATATTGATGAACACAGAGCCTAATCATCAAAAACAACCTGCAAAGTTAAACACCTTCAAAGTTGTAGGCAGTTTGACTTTATACACGGCTTCATACTATTACCCAAAGAAGTCGCTAAACAGATTGCAGCTACATTCAACTGAGAGTAGATGATCAAAGCAGAGGGAGAGGAAAAAGGAATTTGGGGAAATGCTCTCAAAGACACTGTCAGGGCACTGTGGGGGCCAGGGGCTCCCCGGGGGCCATGGGGGTTTCCTTGGGTCCATCAGGGCAGGGCCTGACAGCCACGGCCTGTCCCACTGCCTCAGCCAGGAGCGGGGCAGCGCACCGGGGCAGCTCCAGGCCTGGGCATCGGGCACCTCCTTCGGGACAGGGATGGGGACGGGCCAAGGCCAGGCCGGGACGTGGGCTCATCTCAGCGAGGCCCATGGCTGGGGAGGGCAGGGCTGTGGGGAGCTGGAGACCGGCCCTGCTGCAGCACTGCTGGGGCAGGGGCCGATGGCCCTGGGGGGCTGACATGGAGTGCTGGGCTGTGGGCAGGGTGGGGGGATCCTGGGGGAGTGGGCAGGGGCAGTCAGGGCTGGCAGCGCCTCAGGGACACAGCAGACACAGGAGGAAAGCCCAGGACAAGTGCCTGTCCTGAGTGCTCAGCTGGCCAGGCCAGAGGATCTTTGGAGGACCGGGGCACTTGAAGCTGGGCAGCCCCCCACCTTCAGCCCCACACTTGCAGCAGTACCAATCCCACCGTCACTTATACCTGTCCCGTGTGTTCAACTGCTTGTGCCAACTGCTCACACTCGGCCTGTCCATTTCGGGCTGTGGACTGCATCATTCATTACCACATTTAAACCTCGCTTCTGCAGCTCTGCACTGACTCACCCCATCCCTCTCCGCATCTCACTCATCCCTCCTTGTGCATGGCAAGAGATATAAAACCTGCCTCAGACTCTATGGAAGGAGCTTCTGAAGTCTCCAGCTCAGTCCTGTTCCTATGGCATAGCACACTGCAATAATATCCGTGCTTTCCTTTATTGATACTTTCAGCTAAGTGAGCTGTATGGAAGTGTGGTAGATCACCTCCAGACGCTCTGCTCACTTTTAAGTAACAGAAGATGATACTTTTCCTCAGGGAAAGTTTATCTGCCGTCACCAGATGTGGGCATTCCTTCCTTTGTCAGGCTCTAATTTTACATCTAAACTAGCTAACGGGTTTGTGTGCATTTTAAAGCACCTTTTGTCGCCCAGTGACAACACTCAGCTGCCCCATTCAGCTAAAAGGGCTTCAGATATTGGTAACTTTTCCCTAACAAGTAACTTCTTACAGTGAAGTTTTTCATTGTATCATGTCCCGGCAAAAGACAGCTGGGAATGCCCTTCTCAGTCCTCTTTTAAAAAACTACAGGCAGAGGTAACCTCACGCAGGTAGGGCCAGGCTGTGAGGCTGGCGAGCGTGGGGAGCCCATGGCTGGCCGCGGCTGCTGATGCAGGCACAGGGCTTCACCTTCTGGCCTGCTGGGACCCACCCTGCCAAAATCCTTGTGACAGCTGGAGCAGTAAAGCAGTGCTTGAGCAAGAACAGGAGTAGCAAAGCTGTGGCCTCTGCTGGAATCACTCACTTTGCTTCCAGCTCAGGAAAGGGACCTGTCAGCTGACCCTTAAACAAAAGCTACAAGCCTGGGAGCTTTAACCATCTACCTGGCCTGCTTGCTTACAAGATTTTAGGGTCATTTCACACAATTCCTCTGGCAGCGCAGTAAATCCCACGCAGAATGGCAGATGACATTTTAAATACTCCAGAGCTGTAGCAGGCAAACTTTATGTGCATTATGAAATTTTATTTCCTTTCCTGATGAACATTTTCCTAATGATGTGTTTGTAATGTAGATATAGCTTTATTTCACCAGGACAATTGAGCCTGTATTCCCCCGGCAGTGATACACTACAACAAAGAAAAGCCCTGACAGACCTCTCTTCTCCCTAGGTGCACTTTATAAACGATCCGTCACACAGAATGAGTTGTAGCCCCTTTTCAGATAGGCTCATATGTTCCTTTATCTCTTCTCAAGACGTGTTTTAAAGAGTTGAGGAAAGCATAAAGATGTTTGAGTCACATTATTATCCTGTGCTGTTTTGTAGCACATTCCTCTTATAACATTGTGCTCAAGGATCCACAAATAGGATGTAACTGGAAAGTCTGGTCTCTTTACTGGCCTCCCACAGCACTACGGGAAATCAAAAGAAAGCTTAGCAGAGCTTGAAAAAAGTTTTTATTGTTGCCTTTAGAACATCCTTCTAAATTAAGAGCATTTTAATTCCATTTTAATGCTGGAAGAACAAGATCTGCATTGTTCACATCTGCTCGTTAAAGTAAATAAGAACTCATTCTGGGGGAAGAAGATGCAGAATGACTGTCCTTCCTGTGCCTTCAGTCCTTCTACTCATTCATTACACACCTTTCAAAGTTGAGAGGGACTGAGGCAAGCGAGTATCAGCAGCAGGTCTTTCTCTGTGCCGGCATGACTCACTCACCTAGCCTTACCCCATACCTGCAGCAGTGGCCCTGTAGGAAAATAGCAAGTAATCAGGTTGTGAAAGACTATATAGCACTGCATACACATAAGGAAAGAAAGGTTGTGTAACATCTGCTGCTATAGTTTGGGAAACACTGTTTCACACAGAAATGCAGTACATGGATCCTTAGGGTAGTGCTGAGCTGAGCCAGAGTCCCCACAGTCACTGTAGCTATGTTGCCCCCGGATGGGTATGTCATGCAGAGCCACTTGGACATCTCTGCACCTGGGGTCCATTACTTAAAAAATTAAATGCTGCTTTTCTTGTCTGTTCAAGATGCCTCCTTTGCTCTTTTTCACTTGCCTGCATAGACAAAAGATATTTATGAGCAGGTAGTTAAAGTTATTTGATGACATCTACCTTGGGAGGGCAGGAAATTCTCTATAAGATAGTAAAAATGCTATGGCTCAATGTCCATGTCCCTTACTCTGAATACACAGTCCTGAAGAGATTGGTATAGCTTGGTGCATTCTTTGCATTTCAAATTCCTTTTATAAAACCTTTGCAGCTAATGGTAAAGGGATGTAAATGAAAAATAAGTATCACGCTAGAGAAGACAAGGGTTGGTTTCTGGAATTTTCCCAGGGCTCACGTGTATTTTGGGAAAGACTTCCTTTTTGTGATGGACAACATGTCCAATTGCAATTACACAGAAAAAAATCCTAGGCATAGACACTAGGGTATTACGTCAGCCAGATTCCATTATCCTTTATCCTTCTGTCATAAGGATGGGCAATGTTTTCATCTTACTGACAGAAGGAAAGTAGGACTGTTGCGTGAGCATAACCACAACAGTCATTTTTGTCTATTCCTTGCCCCCAGTTCATTGCCTCTCAAGATATGATTTTAGCCCTTTGGTCACGCAGCCTACTTATACAGATTTTCTCTCCTCACTTTTTGTGCTGTCATGTGTATACGTCAGACATACATTCCCCACAAACCCATTGCGCTGTTCAATCACGCACGGAAGAGAAAATGCCAGAACTCTTTGGGGAGATTTTGAGGATGGGTGAAAAAAGGTCACAGGCACGGCAGAGGATCAGCAAAGAGCAGAGGATCAGCGTGGAGTTTGTGCTGTCAGCCTGCAATCAGATGCTTTGTCGCAGCACTCATTCATCATATGTAAAGCCTCCTAAATTAATGGCATCACTCCGAAAAGGCAGAAGAATCTGTGATTCTAAACTTAACTTAGCTGTGCCTTTTTTTGGTATTAAAATGATTTCTATTTATTGCCATCCTTATTTTATCTGCTTTCCCCTCCACACTGGTGCTTGTGCAAATCAACACTGAACAACAAAGAATCTATTTTTTGACCCTATGAAAATGATGAAACTTTATAACTGTTGTAGAGGCATTCCATAAAAACATGCTATAGCTACAATAATTTTGCAAAAAAGCTCCTCTGAGTTAAAGAGAATTAAAAGGCCATACATATTTGAATTGTAAGTAAGTTCTTCAGTTCATGTTTAATTTCATATTTAAAGTGATACGTATGGTTGTGTACTGCTGTTATTCAAAATCTCTGGGGAAAAATAATTAATAAAAATAGTAAAACTGAATATCAACTTAGTGTTTCATTTTTGATTCACTAAGGTGCATCAAAGGCATTAAAAACTGTTACATAGGTATGTATATTTCTTTCAGAACAATATGTTTTTCTGTTTACCTTACATTAAACTCCTCTATGCCAGTCATCAAACTATGTTTTGATGTGTAAGAAAATATATTAGTATACAAGATTTACTTCTGGGAGGTAGGAGAATATTACCTTCTGCTTTACAAAGATATTAAGTTCTCTTGTATACCACAGTAAACTATAAAATAAAATGTTATTCTGATATTAAAAATACTATGGACTTCTACTCATTTACATACCAGGTAACAGAACATGAAGGTCTTACTCAATACTCAGAAGAGTTTTCACACCTGCTTTAATAAATTAATTGCAAGGAAACTCTAGAAACACGTTAATGTAGCTATGTTAGTTTGCCAGGCACTAAGCACAGCTGGCTTCATGGCCATGAACTGTGGGAAAGTGAAGGAAATGGAAAACCAATTAACTTGTTTTCAGCAAGAACACATAGACTTGGAAAGGGTTAACTATGGCATCTTCTTTTTAAATTCTGCCATTAGGAAAAAAGGGAAAGGTAAAAGAGGATCATTTCCACATAGGACAGAAGTGATAGACACAGAGCTGTGCATAAAAAAGAAGCAGATTTCTTACAATTCTTAGCAAAATTTTAGAGTAGAAGATGAACAAAACAGAAAAAAAACTTTTTCACACAACAAACATCTGCCGATTCTGCCTTCCCCAAACATTTGGAAGTCAAGCTGCACCTTCAAAATGTCCATTTAGGATCTTGCTTCATTTAACTTCTGTTCAGTCCTGCTTCATTTAACTTCTATTCAAGGAAAGTAATGGTTTCAGAAGTCTGACTCCCACTGAGGAAAAACTGGAGTATTTATTAAAAGTTAATGCAATTAAAAATATTAACACAACAAGAGTATTAAGAAAAAAGAAAAAAATCCCAGAAAAATAACAGACCAAAATGTAGCCAGGAGCAGCCAGAAGGAAGCTGGCCTTCAGGAAGGGGAGAGGGACAGAGAAACAAATCCCAGTGACTAAGAGAGACTCACTGACACTTCCACAGAGGCCATACCAATGGGTTAATTTTGCCATGGGACCCCTGAGGGGTCCTGCCCAGTTGAAAACATACAGGCTCACACAGACTGCTGGCACAGCCTGGCCAACACAGCCGTGGCACATGGGATGAATCTGGGTCCCCCTTACTGCTGGGTGGTGAAAAAAACAGGGGGGCTATCACCCTTACTCCACCCCATCACTGCCTCTATTCCTCACTGCTGAAGTGGCTGCATATTTTTGGAGCCAGTTATCTGAGCAAGAAAAGGGATGCTGAGGCTCTTCCAGGCCTTTTGCTGCCGGGTCCTGACCATCCTGACTATCTTTTCCTCTTAAAAGCACTGGCAGAGTTCACATTTTCCCTCCCTCTCCCTCCCTCTCTCAGGTACCGTGTCTCTCTCTGCAATGGCAATTCCCTTAAAATACCAGGGACTTAACTTTTGTATGTGAGAGAATATCTGGTCTTTTGTTAGGTATATATCCCAAAATCAATTTACAAAACTTAGCATAAAAGTGTTGATTTCCCTGACAGGGTGTCATTAAAAGGTATTTTGTCAGTACCAGGATGGGAAAAAAATAGGAAATATGGAGAAAATCTGGCATGAGCACATATTGCTGGATAATAATAGTAGTTTAAAATGGGAATTGCACACTGGAGAGATAACTTTTTAACTTTTAAGAGTACTGAATCACAAGCAGAGATTTCATATAATTTCTTTCGTATAATTTCTGAGGTGGATTGAAAACTGGCTGAATGGCTGAGCCCAGAACACAGTATCAGTGGCACAAAATCTAGCTGGAGGCCAGTGAATAGCTGTGTACCCCAGGGGTCAATATTGGGTCCAATCCCACTCAGCATCTTTCATAATAGCCTGGATGACAGGGCAGGGTGCACACTCAGCAAGTTTGCTGATGATACAAAACTGGGAGGAGTGGCTAGTACATCAGATGAGTGTGCTGCCATCCAGACGGACCTCAACAGGCTGGAGAAACGGGCTGACAGGAACCTCACGAAGTTCAACAAGGGGAAGTGCAAAGTCCTGCACCTGGGGAGGAACAACCCCATGCACCAGTACAGGCTGGGGGCTGTCTGTCTGAAAAGCAGCTTGGCAGACAAGGACCTGGGGGTCCTGGTGGACACCAAGTTGAACATGAGCCAACAATGTGCCCTTGAAGCAAAGAAGGCCAATGGTATCCTCAGCTGCATTAGACAAAGTATTGCCAGCAGGTTGAGGGAGGTGATCCTTCCCCTCTACTCAGCACTGGTGAGGCCACACCTGGAGTCCTGGGTCCAGTTCTGGGCTTTTCAGTATGAGAGACATGAACATACTGGAGACGGTTGAACAAAGGGCCACAAGGATGATTAAGGGACTGGAGCATCTCTCCTCTTTCATGAGAAAAGGTTGAGAGAGCTGGGACTCTTCAGCCTGGAGAAGAGAAGGCTCAGGGGGCATCTTATCCATGTATACAAATACCTGAAGGGAGGGTGCAAAGATGGGAGGGAGCCAGGCTCTTTTCAGCGGTGCCCAGTGACAGGACCAAAGGCAATGGGCACAAACTGAAACACAGGAGGTTCCCTCTGAACATCACTTTTTTACTGTGATAAACCTCCCTGGGCAACCTGTGACCAAGGTTGTTCAGGGAGGTTGTGGAGTCTCCATCCTTGAAGATATTAAAAATCTGTCTAGACGTGATCCTGGGCAATCGGCTCTAGATGTCGCTGCTTGAGCAGGGGGGTTGGACAAAGATGACCTCCAGAGGTCCTTTCCAACCTCAACCATTCTCCAGTTCTTCTGTGAGAAATATTTCCAATTAAATCAAACATTTTTTCCAGCTGCTGTGTTTTTACATCAGCAGAGAAAACAGATGAAACATGTAACTGGCAGTTCCAATGTATTTCTTCATTGAAAAGTTTGTCTGTGGACAGAGTATGATTTGGTGAAAGAATAAGTCCAAGGTGTAAAAAAAAGAATGCTCCCAATAAATTATATTGAGGTGGGAGACTGATTTGGGAGTATATGTCTTGGAAATTACACCAGTCAATGGAAGGTACCTATTTAATGACGAAACATGAAGAGGTATTAAAAACAATTACAGTAACAAGAAGACTTTGATTTAAAAAAGATCAAATTACTAAACAAAAATCAAATATGCCTCTTATAATGTCTATTAGCCCTTTGCACATCTCCAAGAATGCAAGATTTTGCTGGAAGACCAAGCCTGCCCTTTGATAGTGACTCATTACAACATGCTGCAAAGTTCTGCTGCAAGAATATACTGTTATAACGTGACCTTCTTCCTGTTAAATAATGCCAAGACTGAACTAATGTGCTTGTTTGAACTTCTAAATGAATCAAATACAAGCACATTTTCCTAATTCTGATATTATCTTACAGGAGAGAGAGCTCATGTAACCAAGAACTTTACCACAATAGTGCTCTGTGGTATATTGTAATATAGCCTCATTATTAGAGGATCAGGAGTAGGAACTTGCATAGCAAATTCTGACATTTAAAAAAAATTTCCAAATCAAATATCTGAAATGTTCTGGAAAACAAATTCAACTGGTTTCTACAAGGTCATAGCTGACCCCCCACAGAATTGTGCGATCTAAGATTTTTGTCAGTTCTATTCTTAAATACCATCAAATGGCACCAGCTCACAGCCACTCTGTGAAAGCTTTAAGCCTGAAAGCCCTTTTTTTCTGACGTGATTTCTCTGGACTCTGTGCAGGTGCTTTGATTTATGCCATCTGAAATGAAATCTGAATCAGGACTAGTCCAAGCAACAACCTAGTTCCTGCAAATATGGCTTTTTCAATCCAGTGAGTTAGCAACCCCAATGCACAAGGAAAAAAAACACAAACTTGTTTGTTTGTTTGTTTGTTTGTTTGTTTAAAAAAGAAGTCAGACTGTGAAAAATGTAATCTTTTAAATTTCCTCAGTTATGGGGGATCCTGGCCACTAGAAAAGATTTAAACTTACTCAAAACTCTTTGCTCTTTAGAACTATTGAAAGACAAAACTCCTAAAACTGATCTTTCCATCTTGCTTCCTATGACCCATGGTTTCCCTTCCCCCCAGCAGCACTATTTTAAGAGCAAGAATTTGTCTTCAGCAAGACAAATTCTAAACCATCATCTCAGGTTAGCAGCAACTTACCCCACCAGCATATCCATAGATTTAAATAGAAATTTGCATGAAGTAGGTCATTATTTCTTTCATGTAGGAATATCAAAATACAGCTCACTGAAATTTTCTCAAGATTACTTTCAAGTAAGATTTTTAAATGAGCCCAACTAAGCATTGCCCTTCTGGGACTAAACTCCATTCTGTAATAACACTCCTGAAATCGGTTTGTTGAACACAACGCCTTACAGAAACAGATAACTTTTTCTTTTTTAAACTACTTCATACACAGGTTTTAACTCACACATTCCCCAGCACAACACTATTTCATCTTTCTCCGGGTAGCAGAGTATAGGTTTTCACATTTTGTTCCTCTAGCATCTTCTTAAACAAGCCAGCTCAAGTAAGTGGTGTCTACAACCCAAGTGCTGTGTTACTGCTCTGAGCACTGAAATGAGTGGGTTTGGGTAGGGAGGAGAAGGGTTGTTACAGTCAGTCTATTTTGTTTGGTTTTGCCTCCTGCTGAGTGCACTCAGAGCAATATTGGTTCTGTATGCTTAAGAACAGCATGCTGGAGTGCAAGAGGAAAAAAATAACAAGCCTTTTGAAATATCGGAGGATATTTCTAGCCTGCAGCAGAGGCCAGTGCCGGGCAGAGATTTCAATGTAGTTTTTGCACTTTTCAGTCCCTTGCCACATTTCCTTCTTCAGCAGGAAAATTCACTGCAGATTCAGTACATTTCTCTTCAGCTAACATGTTGCCCGGGAGCAGGACAGGACTCTACCCCATCCAGCTTTTGGCCATAGCCACCTCTCTCCTCTGAGCACTTGCTCTAATCCACAGGCAAAACAGTATACATTACTGGATACATCCCAAAATTTAATTAGTTTAAAATGCACATTTATCACTTATTCTATTCATTTTGCTTTATATTTTCATCAACATAAGGAGTGTTCCGGCAGCTACTATACATGTATTAAAGAGCATACCACTGCAATGACACTAGGCCTGGGCTGAGTGTTACCAAACCATGGCTCTAGCAAATATGTGCAACATCTCCTTCATATTTGTGCTTAAATTAAAGGGTAACAGACATAAGTGAAAGGTGAAAAAGTAGCTCAGTTATCTGACATTTAAAACCCTGTATATGCTTTGCATGAAAGCCATTCTGCTGCCCATTTAAAGATAACTTTTCAGAGGTAATTATTCCACACACTCTGCCACATTATTCTTCCCTTAGGACTCTTCAAAACACAAGTGTTGCTGTTCTTGATGCCAACCCTAGGGCTTCAGGAGATGTTGTCTCTACAGAAACGAGCCGTGGTCTGTATGCTGGAGTGTGTGAGTGGAAGGCCCATTAGTTCCTAGGAGAAAATTTCACAGTGTTACTGGCATCAACAAATGGAAAAGCAGGATACTTTTTGCTTGTCTTTTTTTCAGTCTCTATCAATGATACGTGGGAACTAATGCAAAATGATCAACCAGTATTTCCTCTGAGAGAGCACAGACAAATTATTGATTTGCTTCTACGTCTAATCTGCTTGTAGTTCTCCTAAAACAGTGATGCATGAGAGGGTAAAGTGAATAAAAATAGCCAGAGGCAGAATCTCCCCAGCAGCAGGAAAAGAGCAAAAGATGAGAAGCTTGAAAGGCCTAGAAGCCAGAGAAAAGAGGGGTGTCAGGTAGAGATACAGAGAGAAGGGCAGGCGGTGCCAGGACCTGCACAGCAATGAGGAACATGGAGGAGGGTGGTCAGCACAGGCAGTTGGTCGGGTTGGGCAGGGGGAAGAAT
This sequence comes from Ciconia boyciana, assembly GCF_034638445.1. NCBI lineage: Eukaryota > Metazoa > Chordata > Aves > Ciconiiformes > Ciconiidae > Ciconia > Ciconia boyciana. The sequence continues at coordinate 53,564,504 of NC_132935.1, read as the reverse complement.
CCAAACCTGAAGAAAGGGCAAATTGGAGCAATTACTACTTGATCAAATCATAACCCCAGGAAGCAGAGAGCAAAGTGTTACACCTGAATTCAGCTGGCGAAAGGAATGGAGCAATATGCTAACTGATCAGAGAAGATAGTATAGATGACAGATAGCAGGGAGAGGAAAAGATGACCAGAAAAGGGCTGTTTTTCTGTGCAAGCAAGAGGCAGGGAGATATAGAAGAGCTGTAGATTTGGATCATGATGGAGATTTGCAAATAATGCAGCAGTAGGTTAAATCTGACAGACACATTATAGAAGCGTTCACCAAAGGGCACTTGCACAAGTTTGTTGATTTGTGAGTAGTCAGGCTTATTTCACCCTTAGCTGGTAAAATGGATATTTTGAACTTGCATTCTGAATAACTGACTAAGCATTTCCAGATTCGGTCATTAAAGCAGATCATGCTTCTTAGCTTCTCGAATGCTATTATATTAAGTGGATTACTAGGGAAATAAATATGGAAGCATTTCTGCAGACATAAATATCTCTAAAATGTGGAGATAGGCTTTTGAAAAGTTTGCAGCTTGCCTTAATTCAAACATGCTGTGTGATACCATTGACATTGCACATTGAAGGTGGTACAAAAATAATACTAATCTGAAGGCAACATCAATATTATCCTCATCAAGGCAAATCCTCAAAGGCACTAAATTCCCCTGTATGCTAATCCAGATGTTACTCAGTTTCTAGTTAAGGCAGCTGATGTTTCATCTAGGTTTGTGATAGCCTGTCTTTATAGCGCCAGAAGAGTTTTTGATTACCACATGGTTGGTAAGTGTGTAACACTCATTAAATACATACACTTCGTAATTAGTTAGTACACCTGCTGTCAATATGCACTATATCTGTGTGGCCTTTTCATAAGATTTTCTGGGTCATATGTGCCTCAGCAACAGAAAAAATCCTTTATCATTTTAGCTAGAAGGACAAACAAGCAGTTCGTTACAGGAAAAATACTTTCATGAACTCTATAGACAACCTTGGTAATCGTGCAACTTCTCCAACAAAGCACTAATAGCCCAAACCCCAACTGAGCAGAGAATATATAAGTGAAGACAGTAACTCCACCAGTCAGTAGCAGCAGCAGATTTGTAATTACTAATACAACCCAGTTACTATCTAGTTATAATTCCTGAAGCAACAGGCAATAAACTTTCCAGAAAAAAACTTAAGTATGCTATTGACAGATAAATTCTAGCAGAAAGTTTGTCTGAAACAAATAAGGAAGAATGGAGAAATATTTTTTCATCATTGTTTTCCTGCTACCTTAAATACACCATCCTTGTTTATAAGTGTCATTTCCAAAGGAAGAAGTGTATGTTATTACAAACTTATTTTGTGAGCTAGACAGACAGCAGGGAAATAAAATTGCAATAAGTAAACTCACTCAGAAATTCATAATTGAAGCTTTCAAAAGCATGACTAAAAGCAAGTTATAGCATTTTCTCTAACTGGAAACTGATGGAAGCTTATGAAATGCATAAGCTAAATTGGGGAAAGTCCATGAGATTTGCTGCAGGCTTTGTTTCCCCCTTCATTGTGCTGTCACGGAAAGTGCTAAAGCTTCCTTCAACACAATGAGTAAGCAGAAGAACAAAGGATTCAGGATTAATAACCCGATAGTTTATTGTATTTCTGTGATTCAGGAGAATCTTTATGTCTAAAAAGGGGTTTTTCCATTGTTTGGTGTGGCCTGAAAAACTGGTGAAAGAGCTTTTATTTTGTAAATTTCCGTATGTTGTTTAGGCTGCCCTTTTCAGGAATTCGTTTGCTGCTTACATTCATTTATGTTTCAATCACTCATTCATATACTATAGAGTGTTATCATTCTCTCCCCACCCTCAAAGGATTGCCTTGTATAGCTAATGCAATCAATACTTCAGTCTGAGGGGATAAACTCTATCCCAGACTTCCTATTGTTTTGTGGTTGGTTTGATTTTATCTCAAACTACAGCCATATCAAGCAATATTTTGTCGTCTGTTTGACAGGTCTATTGCTGGGATTTTTTTTCCTTCTTCATTGTTTGGACTGGGCTTATACTAGACCACTATTTATTTTCATTTCCTAATTAGTCTTCAGCTGACCCAGAGTCATGTTATAGATGTGACGAGAGTTATATCTATTTTTTCCTCATCCAGGCTGTAACTAATTTAAAGTGATAATGTTGGTGCCAATCAAAGACGGTTGATAATATTTTAGCAATAAATATTCATAATTAACTTACTGCATAACCTGACTTCAGGTGTAATTAAATTGGCTTAACTTTTAACATATGATTCAACCTGCTTGTACTGACTACTTGCAGTCAGTTGAGTTTCTAGTAAATAAGAGAAAACCAACAGAAGTGGAGCTCCACTAAAATTCTAAGCTTTTGTATTAAAAATGGGGAACACCCCAATTAGGCATGCAACTTAATGAAAAATAAATTTTGTTTCATTCTGAAGCCCATACTCACATTCTGAGGAAATTAATCAGTATGCTAAATAAGAGCTGGAGGATGAGGCGGCTCTTCTGAAGCACCTTTAGAGACAATGAGCTGCAGTTTCTTGTTCGTAAGCATACATAGTCATTCTCATTCAGTATGGCGGAGTTTTTCCTAACTTGTGTGAAGAGAAAAAATCACAATAAGGCTAATTTTATTTTAATCTTATTCAGTTCATCTTGACATGCTTGTGCCTCTTCTCGTCTCCTGTCTAATAGAACAGCGGTTTATAACAAATAGTATGCTGCAATTGTGCGAATTTACAGAATTTAAGAGGAGACTCTTCAGCCATGCAAGAGAGATATCTTCCTATTCTCTGCACTTTCTAAAATGTATCAGGCCTAAATACTCTAGATGTTCACAACAAGAGATGTTTTGACTCAAGATTTTTAGGACAGATTCTGATTGTAAACAAACTGGAAAGGATGAAAGTACGGTTGAGGGAGTTCTTGTTTATCTGTGTTTGATGGCATTGTGATACAGTGACAAAAGCAAGTCTTATTTGTTTGACTTAATGAATTTTCACAGTTCTTTTTCAGATTGTATTGTCAACAGTGCATCTTTCTGTTGTTACTCTCTGCCTAATCTGCCCTGTTTTTCCTTGAAGGCAATGAGATTTTTTTGGTCATTACTGTCCATGAGAAATAAAAAGATTTGAAATACACTTTATTATACTGGTCTATGAAGAAGGAAAGGGATTATTTTAAATAAGGATTGGCAAGGTAAGAACACTCTTGATAATCAGACCTATCATGCAACTACTCCAAATCTTCTTGGTCTTTATAGTGAAATGATATGTATGTACCTCCAAAGCTGTGACTGAACTTTGCATCTCAAATTATAATTTATAATAAACTTTAAAACAAATATGATCACTTTCAGAAGTAAGAAAGTCCTGGCAAATATCAGTTTTCAAAGTGATATCTCAAAGCTTAGCATCCTAAGGAGATTTACTTGATATTGAAAAATATTCTTTAGTTTAAAATGGCCACACCAAAAAATGTTATTGATTGTGTTTCACTTCACAAAATATAACTAAAATAGAACAAAAAAATCGGAATTCTTTTTCACAGTGGTTTCAATAAATGTGAAGAGCCACATGAGATAAATTTATCCACTAACTCTGCTGTTTGCTTACTGAAAGTGCAGTACTCCAGAGAGATTTTTAAGAATACAAACACTGATGTAGATCAATTTTTTTCCCCATCCAATGACATATCACATTTTAAATAAATAAATAGGTAAATATTTAGCAGTATTAAAATAAACCAATTCTTTATTTGGAAAAGGATGCAGGGGGGAATAACTGTTAAGAAACACTACCCAATAAAGGTGATCAAAACCGTTCCTGTATTGTGGTCAGATGCGGCTTATCATTTCCGTTGAAAATTGTGTATATTTTTAGTGGAAAATGCATAAGAAAAGAAAAGGGGGGAGGGAAGGTTTGGAAAGGAAACACTTGACTTCTGAAACTTCAACATGTTCCAAAGGCATTTTGGGTTTTTGTTGCAAAATATCTGTTTTCCATTGGAATTATTAAAAGGGATACCATAATAAATAAATGAATAATTTTCTTTCAGGTCAAATAAGTCTGTCTAAAGGCAGACTCTCAAAACCACCTACCTGTCTATGCATTTGTATTTTGGATGCAGAACCAACCAATTTATTGTTTCTGCAATTTTACCCACCATGGATTTCACCCACTAGAAGAATGCGTGACAAAAGATGAAGAACTTTATCACTGCATACCCAAATATAGCTTGCCTTTAAAACCCGGGATTTGCCTTTCTACTTATGAGAACCACTTTTATGCGTGCTTGTCATCTAAAGGATTTTGAGGAACCGTGGATGAAAAATCTACAGAAGCACTGGCTTAGCGCAGAAATTCAGCCGAGTGCCAGAGCGGGTTAGCTCTGCACACATGCAAGGGCTATTACACCACCACACAGGAGAGCATTGCCCATGGATTTTGGCTAGTCTTCCTCCTTTGACATCTCATTCCTGGCATCCACTACCTGCAGTTAGGGACTTTTCTAATTCCTGCAGGGCTCTTCCTAAGGTACAAGAAGCACAGTGCTATCAGCTTTGATATGTATGGACCACTAAGATAAAAAAACAGAGAAGAGTGGGAATTTATTTAAAAATAATGCAATTTGAGCCAGTGATAGTAAAAATCTATGGTTAAGCATCTGGGTTACTTAGCTTGGTGGCCAAAACCCTGACTCCGTGGGCTCTGCAGCTCCAAAGCTAGTTCAGTCAAAAGAGTACCAGAACAGGAACCCAACTGAATACAGACTGTTGTGCATGCAGGGCAGATTTGGACTCTGAATGTTAAACTAGAATACATTATCTAATGGGAAAAAAAAATCCATCATTGGCTGTCAGAATTAATGGACAAGCATACAGCAAGAAATAAAGAGTAAAATTGCCTGATGAGCTAAACTAAGCTTGTTTTGTATTAAATTACAGTGATAAAAAAAGTCATAGGTGAGGGAGATATAATTTTTGTCCACATTTTGGAACACAATCTGTTCAATCAAAAATTAAGATGTCTACTCTGTTACTGTTATTTCCATCTTTGAACCGCGCTGCCCCTTTATTAATCAGCTAGAGCAGAGAAAAAAATGTAGTAGCATATATTTTTCTTTCTTTGTCAGAATCTGTTAGTTTTATGATTGTGTCAAATCCTGCCATTTAGGATCTGGGGTTTTTTTTATATTTAGTACATGTGTTTGATGCTTTTGTGTGAAACTGTTTTCATTTTGTGCTGTCTAGTATAATATCTGGAGTCATGCATCAGTTGTTGTTGTGAATAAAGATTTACTGGGGAATGCTCAAATAAGGAAAGGCTGTCATGTCGCAGTGACAAATCTAATGTGTGAAGCAATCATGTTCCTGTAAAAATAAAGATTTATGTAGATATAATATCTTTATTTACAGCAATTATATTGAAAGCTATTTCAGGACAGCTGCTATCCAAAGAGCCTTTTCCTGTTGTCTCAGTTCATGGGGATGATTGCACTTTTCTTTTAAAAGAATCTTAATAATTTTTAAAAATTTATTTTCATTTTTAACTCAAATACACGTGAATACACACACTCTGAGTCATATTTGGACAGAGTATGTTCTTCCCAACTTTGCCTTATTAACAAAGAAGTCCAGGTGTTTCCGATTACAGGCTTGAACCCCTTGTGCCAAACCAATGGGAAACATAAAGCAGAGAGAACTAACCAGTGCTTAGGCTGTCTAAAGAATGCCCAAAGGTCTGGTAAGGAGTTCAGAGAGTTTAGATCAGTGGGAATCAGTCTATTAACTCCTTTGGAGTCTGGATTAGGTTTATGAGAACAATTCATTCCCACTCTAAACAAGTCTGCCTGTTGCAGAACTGATCATTATTCTTTATTGATTTACAAGAAAGCATACTGATAGACAGCAGTTTGAATATTTTCCTGACATAAAGGTTGGATAAGTTTTTCTTCTGGGGACAAACAGTTAATTATATTTGAATAATTGGTCCATATGTGCTGAACTACAGGAATATTTGATTGCAGAGCTGATTGGGACCTTCCATTTCTGAATGCAGACATCTGAAGTGCACTGGTTCACAAGAGGATGCAACTACACTAAACATTAGTTGATGTTTCTAAGGAAGCAGCTCATTTCTTTTCTGCAAAATGTGAGAGATTTTTTTGTCTGGGGAATATGTCTAGCAAGTGAAATATGCCAGAACAAAAAAGGCCTATCCACTGTAACCTATGCTTTATCATCCACCAGCTCTCTCAGCCTATTTATCAACTGTTGTTTATAGAAGATTGTTTTCCCTCATAGAAGATTGTTTTTCCTCAAATGAAGAAGACCTCTTTTCAAGCGTTTGGTTCATCCTTGTTTCATACTTTCAGCATTTTTGTTCTGTTAAACTGTACATTTTAGCCTGCGGGTTGCACAATTTTTTGTGTATTCAATAAACCAAAACAATCTAAGTTATTACTCTTGGATTACGCAGTTTTGAGACCACAATGTTGCTATCGTGACTTACCCTGGGAAATAATAGGATTTTCACACATTCAGTGCAGCAACAGACAATTGTGTTCACAAGAGAGCTACACTCACAATGGCCACGTAGGCTTTCAAGCTGATGTTGCTGCTCTGCTAGGTCGGAACCTTTGAAATCAAAACATACTTATCAGTGTCCAGATCTGATTGTGTAAAATACGAAAATGAAAAAACAATCTTTGCTGCACTCAGCCTCAGTATGACTGCAAAAATCTCAGAAAAGAATAGCTAGAAAAGAAATAAAAGAGAAAAATATGAGGAGGAAAACATAATGCCTTAAATAGGCTTTACTGGCCATTAAACTTGAGGTGAGCTGTTTAGACACACAGATTCTCATGGGTAAGTGATATGCAGTTTCTCTACAGCCTGTGGCTAGAGCTGCTAATAGACACCCAGCACACCTCTAAATCTAAAAGGCTTTGTGGTAATCCCATGAGGATCCCTCACCTCCTGTCTCAGAAATTTTCTCCATTTCATATTGCATTTTCTTTTGCTATAATGTCTATTTTAAAGTCAAGCCACATTGCTTGTGTTTAAGTGGATTGATCCTCTGGGTAGCATATGTGTAATAAATCACTGAGAACCTGTGGGATTATTTTAACAACTTTGTTCAAGATAGCTGACCAAAAAATAATCATAATAAATCAATAGATTAAGATGTACAGTAAATTTAGCCTTACAGCTTGATAGGGAGAGAGTGATTCTAGCAAAACTAGTTAAGTGGCTCTATAGGACTCATAGCAGATTTTCTTGAAGACTTCAGAGAGGAAGAAAGGAGGTTTAACAAGCACTCTATGAAAAATGTGAGTGCCTGCTAAGGCTCATTCCTTTCTGTATACTCCTTGTTTGCTGGGTACTGTTTTCTTCTCCTGCAATGCAGTCAATAATAATCTTCATACAGACCAAATGAAGAAGGCCTTAAATATTAACAGGCCACCCAGATAAAAAGCAACAGGAGGTGGATATACATTATCTTCCTCTGGGCTGGGCATTAAGACTTTCTTACAGACCCCCCTACCTCCTACAACAACGCTGTGTGTGAGTGACTGGTACCATTCTGTGCCTTCCTGTCAGTTGTCATTACCATCACTTTCTTCGTTCTTCTTCTTACATGTGGCATAACTCTTAAAATACAGAACATGCACTAACTCCTTAGGACACTTTCTGACTAGTGACTTCCTTGCCTGACTTGTTATTGCATCTTTCTAAGCTGTAATCGACTTGATCTAAATTCACTGAATTTTGATAGAAAGTGAGAACACTTGGCAATACATCTTTATGTTTGGATTTTCCAGTTGATATTGATGGAAATTGTAAAAACAGATAACATTGCTTATTTAGTGTTTCAGACTAGACAGGAAGGAAGTAAAATCTGTAATTCAAATGCAAATTTACTCACTTCTCTTTGCCCTTGACTACACTTGTTGATTTCCCCCATTATATGTATAAAGAAGTAAGTAAAAAAATATGGGATACCTAATTTTAATGAGCAGCAACCATTTACATTAAAGCCAAAATGGCTTATTCATCAGTCAGCCCTTTTTTCATTGTAGTTGGATGGAACTTAGTAACACCTGCAGTTTCATTTGCATTCTCATATCCATTTCTACATAAAGAGAAGGGAATGAGATTTGCCATCAAGCAGCTCACACTGGGACTGTTATGCGTTTAATATTTATGGCACTTTTAACTGCAGTCTAAAAATAACTGGGAATTTTTTTCCAAACAAAAGCAAAAGATATTTGTATGAAAAAAAAAGAAAAGAGTAGTGCTAAAAGGTCTGTTTGGGATAGGTGGTGTAAATCAGCATAGTTTCACTAACTTCTGCATTGGTTTTGAACTAGGAAGGGTTTTTTGACTGGTTTGACTAAAGAAGTCAAGTACTTTTAAAACAGCTAACATGAGCAGCAAGGTGACTGATTCCAGGTTTAAATGTGTTTGAATAGTCCTTCTCCACCTACTACATGTGGCCTGATGGAAGGAGATGAAAAGCCATAAGACAGAGTACAGCAAATAAAACCAATAAAAGAAGCAGTATCTGTAGAATCATATTACATCTATCTTTGGAGATCTGTAAAGCCCAGAGACCACTGCAGCAGCTGAAAAACACCATTAAGCTGAGGCAGACAAAGATGCCCTCTACAAAGGGAAGCAGAATAAGTTTTGATCAACAAGTTTATATGAAAAACATTTTAGTTTTACTGCCATGGGTGTAGTGAAATTGTCCAGCCACTGTCTTTTTCAGCTTTTATGAGATAGCTGTTCTATAAAATGTGTCATATGAAATCTTCATAAAAAACATCTTGACATTTTATTAAAAGCTCCAGGTCTGGCTTCTAAAGGGAATGTAGCTTGTCCATTCACAAAAATTTCTTCCTCACAGCACTTATTTTGTCTATACTCTTTGCCTCTTACCACTTGTTTACCAGGTCTTGATTTTTCTTTCAGGTTAACATACAGTCAACATTTTATCCACGAACATCTTGAGAAGGAAAAGAAATGTCCATCAAAGTTTTTTAATCAACACTTAACCACATGCATTTCTGCTTGGTCTCCAGTGGTCATGTTTGAAAACACCTTACTAGGAGAACCCTTGACAGATTCAGCAGAGACTGGGAGGATAACAGGCAGAAGTACTCTTTTATCAAAGAATCTCAATGAAAGGTACATTGAGATGCTCAAGTGTCTGTTTTATCCTTCTTTTCTTTCTCTTATTCTTTTCCCCTTTGTGGGCAAAATTATTTCTAAATTCACCAACGCTTTTTGTTCCCCTGTCATAGCATTGTTCCCATGGTATTAAGCAAGATTGATGTTAGCCAAAAAAATTCACTCATTAAGAGTTAAAAGGAGATCTGCATGGTGCCAGACTGTACTGCATCTGCCTAGCACGAGGTTGCTGTGCCATCCTCCATAGCATCTGGCACTGGCCACTCAGAAAAAGGATGGTGGATTAGATGGATCATGGATGTAATCCACTTTGACAAGATCTATGTTCCTGTGACTCAAGGAACATAATCCAATTATTCAAAGGAGCGGGTGCACTGTATTTAAAAACAATCTCTTGTGTTAAGTTTCCACCTGAAGCAATATGATAAATACATTATGTGTTGTATTTAAAGAATGTGTTAATGAGACATATTTTTTCAGACCTTATTTAAAAGTTTGCTTTAAACATGAATTTGTGTGTGTTTCTGCTAGGATTTTTGCTGAAAGGGAAGAATGGCTAAAATATAACCCCTGCCTCCCCAGACTCATACATTACAATGTTTGGTGGACCACAATTTTAATGACAAGGCTACATTAAAGAGGAAAACATTCATATAAAAATTTGACTTCTGCATGATCCTGGTATTGTTTTAAGACACTTAGCCCTCTCCACACCTAACTCTAAAGTGCAGCAGAAAATCCTGGTTGTTAAGCCAAATATAGAAAAAACTCTTTTGTTTTATGTCCTTATAGCTTTTTTTTTTTGGCTTTTTAAATTTTTTTTTTCCAAAAATATATATGTATTTATTAAGGTTGCAGTCTGACCTCACTCCTTAATTAATGGAGAAAAAACTTTGAACAGTGAGCGGATTCTCTCTGACCTGATAAGGCATTCAGCCTGATTACAGTTTTTCACGTGGTTCAGAAGCAGAGGAGAGTGTGTGGATTCTCTGATGTTTGGTGGTGCAGTGCAAACTGCATGACTGTAGTGCAAATTGCAACCTCAGAGCAAGCACTGAGAATCTCTCTTACCCTCCACTCATGAAATATCCAGCTAAACTATCAAATACAGTTGCGGTTGGCAAACAAGTTACTGAGAGAAGGGAGGGGGTGGTCAGGAAAAGGAAGAAGGAAATATAACAAACAATCTGAGTGCATCCACTGTTTTCCCTTAGAAAATGAAGGTAAATAGTGAAGCGTCAACCACCATGGGTCATCAGATCATCAGCTAGTTTAATCCTTGCTATTTCTTTGAGCACTTTAAATCAGCTGTGAATTGGGCCCTTGACTTTAGTATCACTGGGTTCTTTTTCATCCTCTGTGAATGATTTGTGATTTTAGAGGAACAGGGTAGCAGACACTCATAAGCATGCCTACATACAGCTCAATTTAAACTGTTTCTCTCCATTCCACAGATTAAACAGCTCTCTACACACCATTCAGCTGGTTCTTCTGTGCTTTCCCATATCCTGCTTGCTCTATTACTGCTTTTTCAGGGTTAACTCAAAGGAACACCTCTTCTACATTCAAATCCCCCCTTAAAGTTCACCTTTATCAGAAAGTTGGTGAGCTCGTAGTCAACTCATAATGCCCAGAACAAGAGATGGTTTGAGACTTTCTAAACATTTCAGCAGCAAAAGATGCATTATTAAATACTGTGCTATCAAAAAGAATTTGCCAACTTAAAATGGTATTTCTTCCTCACTTCTGAGGTGTCCATTTTGTGGTTATCACAAGTAATCACAAGTAGTTATATAACAGCAGCACTGAGAGAAAAAGATTACCATTATTAAAAAGGATCTATAGTAAATTCCCCTCTGCCTGGGGGGAAAATTTAACTTAAATAGCAAATCACCTACTTGTTTCTGGATATCCCATATGAGCCATTCAACTAGCTAGATATACACAGTTTATTACTTGCAATCTGTGGGTCACAGCTCTTTTGATTGTAGTCCCAGCAATAATATCTTGCAATGAGGTGTTATACAAATTGATCTAATGAATAACAGAGAAGACATGAACCAAAGCTGAATCTCATGAACCTCATTCTCTTTTGAAACGTTCTTTTGAACCCATTTTAAGGCACCCTTACATTGCAAAGTATAATGTAAGCTGCCTACCTAGACGCCAGGAACCTAACACTATGAGAACATAGCGGGGTATTTTCTTCACATTTCAGAGGTATATTGTTGCTGCTTCCATCAGACACTGATGCAAATCACTCAAAAGTATCCATATCATTGACCGTTCACTGCCTGTCTTTTGGAATAACTCACAACTGCTACTGAGATAATGCGGCTAGCACAAAGATCTGAGCTACAACTGACTCTGGGCTTCTTTGGAGATCTTTCCTCATCCAGAAAGTCACCTAAACAAAACTAGTAATGCTACCTACAGTGGCACCACCTTGCTTTTTCCAATAATAACATGATCATTATTATAGTTCTTGTTGCCCCATCTGCCTGATTTCATTCTTGTGTACAGAACAGTAATCTGGGATATAACTATATGACTCCTCAGTGTCAGGGGAAAAAAAAAAAACAAAACCTCCCCAGTTTGAGGCTTCTATTAAATTCTAACCTAATCTTCCTCAAACGCCTGGTATTTCATGAATGGACAGTTTTCAAAGACACTGTACATGCAGACTTTGCATTGATTTGCATCTCAAAAATTAGTTTTCATTTATAAGATTGTATTGATACCAGTTGGGCAGAAAAAGATTGTTAGCTTTGCAACACAGATGGAAAAACTTGATTTATGTGAGACAAATCAAATGTTGAGCAATTAATTAGATCCCTCTCTTTCTCCCCAGTCTCCTTTTGCAATTATCAGCTTTACCTGAACAAGTTGATGTCATACCTTCTGGATGCTCATTTTCTAAGAAGAGCCTTGGCTTGGAACCCTGCTTCATCCTACATACTTCAGCCCCTATTCTTTTGTTTTTACACCTGTGTATCTAACTGGAGAACTTATCTTCTTACAACCTTCAGACTCATGTGGATCTATCCCTTACTACACAAATCAATTCTTTCTTGACAGGCATCTTCAATCATTTTGTACTAATAATTCTTTAGATAAAACATATGACATAGGAGACACATGCATAATTGTGAAAACTTTGACCATGGATTATATGTTCTTTAGATTTCCCATAATCCATCCCTTACTACTGCTAATAAATTCTTTTGGATTCCATGATAACATTGATGACTTAAATTTTATGGTGATTGGTAAGGGTAATGCAGATGTAACAGGAGACATGCTAGACAAAAATGAAGCCTGCTACATATCTGCTATGCTCATCTCCCAGGTTTCCATTAAAAATGTTACTTGTGGGATCCCTTCTCATTAGGTTCTTGTAGGGAAGCACAGATAGAAACACATGCCCAACTAGCTGGTGCACATGCATAACCACCAGAGGCAATAGTGCCTGTTTAATATATTGCAACTTTATATATAGTATTAAAGGGTACTGTAATCTAAAAACCTATATACAAACACAGATTTCCTGTTTTAGCACGCTGGGAAAGTCTCTAAGGGAATCCAGTCAGGAATAATCTTTGTTTTGTTTTAAAACCTCATTCAGCTCGCAAATCTAACTGCTAGAGGTGTTCAAGGAGACCAGTCCACTATAATTCAATATTCTTTTCTTGTCATTATCCAAGATTGCTGCTTTGTTATTCAGCCAATATATCTTATTCCTTTTACCAAACATTGAACCTTCAATGCAAAGCTAACATATTTATAGTCCAGGTCTAGAAGCTTAAGGCTGCTGCAGAAAACAATGAAACAGTTCCTAATGTAGTTTCCCCTTCTCTTTGGCCATGATAAATAATAACATCATGATAAAAAAGCTCTTCAGCCAATGGAATTTTAGTCTTTTTTTGGAAAAGTTGTTTTCAATGCAATATGTTTACACAAACTGAAGAGTTCAAAGCCAGAATTTGATTCCTCACCCAAATTTCTCAAAGCTCTGCCAGCAGTAACTTCTGCAAGAGGCAACCTCTACTACTCAGGCATATGACTGCTGTATCTCAGGTGTGTAAAAAAGCAGGCTGGTAAGAAGTTCATTCAACAGGGAACTCATTATTAGTGGGGCAAAGGAAGTAAATATGCATGCACATGTTGGCCTTCTAAATGTGAGCTGTCCTCTTTTGGTACAATGTGTTTGCCTCATAACAAATCCTCCTGTTCAGAGTTCTTATTCAGTCAATAACAACTCTCTTTTAGAGAGCTCTAAGAAAAACACCTGTGGAGGAAGACAGCAAAATGGTTGGGAAAGAGAATTAAAATAGCCATTGTTACAGATTTGCGCTACCTAGCACTAATAGCTGAGGGTGTCACTTTGATAAGAAGGCAAACTACAAAGCCATTTTCCTGGGTGTGAGTAGAATTATAAGAATGAAAACGAAAATGAAATGAAAATCAGTGAAACAGTTCCAAATAAGTGGAGGGTGGATCACCATGTCTTGTGGGTCACTCTTTTGATTACCTGTGCCTTTTCCCCTCCCCCTTTCCTTTCCTTTTCTAAAGAGCTGAGGTAACAGGGCTGTAAGAGAAAAGGAAAGAAACAGAGTAAGTTAAAGCAGTGTGACTAAATGAATTTGGCAGCAGTCCAGAGGAGCTGATATCAGAGTGGCGAGACCGGAGGTTCTGATGGCTGCAGGCTCTGCGGCTGCTAAGGTGAGTCATCTATCAGCTGAACAAGACAGTTTTAATGGTTGGCTTATGAGTTCACTGCCAAAATTTTGTAGGTGGGACGAGGAAGTGCTTGCGGTGCTAATGCTCTGTTATGTCTTCTGTTGGACTCAGCATGAGCAGCAGAGGACTGAGGGCTGTCGCCAGCCAGGCGTGCCCTTCCCCAAGGCTGGGGTTGGACACGCTCACTTAATTGTCAGCAGATGAACATGATGAGCAGGAGTCTCATAAATTCTCATCTTGGGTGCAGTTCCATTATTAATGTCAGCAGTAAACATCCATTCAGGGAAAAGACTGGTCCACCATAAAGCTCTTCAGGAACCTGGTCCTATGTGCATGGCTGTCATCTGACTGATCACAACAAGCCAGCCCTGGCTGGGCTTTCTAAATACACCAAAGAAGCATCCATAACAAGCACCACAAGGACAAGGTGTTTCTGTCATAGAAATTTTTCAGCTCTGACAAGCACAGACTTACTTGAGTAAATATACATTGTGATATTACATCCATATAGAGGCTTTTTGCACTTAATATAGCTTTATGTAGTACTTTATAAAATATAGTGACTGAATACATTCATATTTCAGTGAGGATACTACTTACACTACATTAGCCCTTTTTTCCTCTTTGAAACATAAATATTGTTGCAGCAATGGCATTTTGCTAACACTTTTATAGTAATACGTACAAAAACCACTGTGTTGAGCAACTATTATCCTATGGTGGCCTAACTTTTGAGTCAGTGAAAATTGTTATTGATGTCAAGCACAAAAATGCAACACACTTTCCCCCTGTTTACAGTATCTGTGAACCTACTTGTTCTTTTTCTACTTTACAAAGAGAGTTTATTTCACGCCAAATCTCAGTCAGTAATTATTTTTGTAGCTTAGTTGCAGCCTTCTGAAGATAGGGAGTTAACCAATTTATTATCTTTTTCTCCCCACTGCAAAAGAAGGTCCATTTTACTTCTCAAACTGTTTTCCAAAAACCTTATTTGCAGCAGCAACGAGTTATTCCTATGCTATATAATTTCCATAGCAACAGTGCTTACCATGAGAAACAAAGCCCTAATTGACTGAACCATGTACAATAGCCTACAAATATTAAAAGAAACTAAGTAACCTATTGCAAGTAATTTTCTAAACCTATAAATCACCCCCACAACTCCTTTTAGTCTTTCCAGGAAAGCACATGGCACATTGGAAGTTTCCCTATTTTTAGCAGGAAACACAGGCAATGACACAGTATGGCTTTTCACCCACTTTCATTTACAATAGATTTCATTTTCAAAATGGCTTGTGCAACAATGTATCTACTTATATAATCACCTTTTTAAAAACTGCTGGTTTGTAGAAACTAAGTTTATTTCTTGCTGATTAGTAACTTTGAAAGAAAGCAGTATTAATATTAATTCCTCAGAGCAAAACTTCAGTCTATCTCTGAAGGCACTCATGCAATTCACATTATGTCTGTATCAATTCAAGCAGAAAAAAAGGGACTTCTTACATCCCCAGGCCTTCCTCTGACTTTCTCATTGGGGACCCCAACTTTCAACTCCCTAAGTATAGAGTAAAGCTAATATGTGAGCAAGACCACCATAATGCATGCTTTGTCCAGCTAGAAAATTAGTTAACTAATTACATAGTAACTTTATTAATTTCTGGGAATATCAGCAGTAAAGCATTCATTTCCACTTTCTCAGTAACTTCCATGGCAATTTTTTCTTGCCTGAAGGTTCAGAGACTGCTTTTGCTCTCTATAAACGAACAGGCTGTGCATTAGGGACTAAGGATTTAGCAGGAAGAATGTTGTTAATGTGGCCAGCTCAAAGTACAGTGCAACCGAAAATGTGATGCTGTATTATATCTTGAGTATTAAGTTGTCATTGTTTCCACTGCTGAAATCTCCAAACTGATGATTTGTTTCCACAACTGCTATCCAACTTGATGTCTTTGTGCCTTGCTTTGGTTTCCCAATGCATGGTCACTACTCTGTGCTGAAGTTTCTTTGCTTCACAGCAGTCTCTCTTATTTCCTTTCTTTGTTTTTCCCCTATCCCTGATACCAGCCACTAACTTGCTTCCAGTTGCAATCTCAGAGGGACCAGACCAGCTGCTCCCTTCCCCATCAATCCTCTGAGCTCCTCGATTCAGTGCCAGCAGATATAGGAAGAGTCATGATTACCTCCTTCAAGATGTCATGAGTCGCTCATCTGGCCCCTCGGTTGTAGGAACAGACTGTTCCTGAGCCATTTACAGCATTACAA
This sequence comes from Ciconia boyciana, assembly GCF_034638445.1. NCBI lineage: Eukaryota > Metazoa > Chordata > Aves > Ciconiiformes > Ciconiidae > Ciconia > Ciconia boyciana. Next base: position 53,548,255 of record NC_132935.1, on the reverse strand, counting down.
GAGATATGCAGAGGTGGATAGGGAACTTCTCACTCTCAATACTTATCCACAAGGGGTGAGGGACATCTCCCCTAAGCAAACATGACTCAGAAGGCATAAGATATAGAAAACACTATAATTCATCCTGTACAGCAGTAGTAAAGGGGCAATATTCATTTACTCTTCAGACTAGAGTCACATTCCGTTTCATGGAGAAATACAAGCAAAACAAGTTTTTCCTCTTAATGACCTCCAGTGGAATCAAGCAATTGAGAATAACTTGGTAAAGAGAGGGCAGAAGAGCCCCTTTTACAAGCAGTCTGAAAGACTATAATAAGATTTGTGCAATGTAATTCCCACACACTGAGGCTAGGATACAGAGACCTGAGGTTTGGCACCCAAGAAAGTTTTACACAGCCTCTTGTGGCAATCAGTAGAAAGAAACTAAAACTGCTTAAGTGAAAAGCAAACAGAACAAAATTAAAAGAAGTCACTGCTGGTGGGTTTTAAGAATGAACACAAGTCTTGGCTGTGACAGTTTGGATTTTAAAACTAGTTTTAAGGAGTTTTTTATATTGTACCTCACAGGCTCCCCTCTTTCATTCATGTTGATTGAGTTACATTATCTTGATTCATTTGCCACCTGTTACCATCCTTACCTCTAGGGCAGGTTTTGTTCCTTAAACGATCTTTTCTGTTAAAAAAGTCAACCAAATACCCATGAAAACTATATCTTAAAACACACAGAGACCCTCAATAACAGCCATTCACATCAGCACCATTTTCTTTGCCTTTGTCTAAACCAACTGCCACAACATGTTTATTTTATGAAGGGGGATGTTTGGCTTGCGGATGTCCAGTCAATATCTACGTCAATAGCAAAATGTTTTCTCCAAACTCTGACATTTGGATTTCAAATACCAAGACATTCAAAATTCAGTATTAATGTTCATGCACTTCTGTCAAGTAACCCTTTGCCTGCTGACATATCTACTGACCTTGTGGTAGGACTACTAGATGTACTCTATTCTCTCTTTGTATTTTTAGAAATTACTTTGATGTTCCAGTGCATCTGGAAAAGGCAGCCTGGCTTCACCAAAGGTGTCTCATTCCCTTTCTCTATGTGTTGCTCTATGTGCTGCAAGGCCCCAGGTAACTCCTTTTTCATCTTTGTGTACCTGCCCATGCTTGGATGGGGTTCTTGACCATGAGGGTGTGATAAAGAGTGCAGAGACTGTCATGTTAGAGTGACATTCTTGATCTCTGACAAGCATGTGGAGGGACAAGGTGCAGTTAGGTTCTGGCACAGAGCAAAGAGCATGAAGGCTGGCACAGAAGAGGAGAGCAAAGGGTGCAATACGCAGAGGGAATGCACAGCTTCTGCCTGCCCGGCCCCTGCAGCTCGTCGGGAAAGCAGCAGGACAGGCACAGGAGAACCACCATGTCAAGACCCTCCTGAGCAGCCCTTCCATGGAGGACTATGCTGGAGTCAGCTCATGGTCAGAGAGACGTTTTCAGCATGACAAGAAGCTGCAAATTAGAAGGAGATTAGGCAAAGAGAGAAGAAGCATGAAACAACACACAGACAAAGCAGCTAAAGTAATATTTGCTACATAATGTGACGGTTCTCCTCAGACTCCTCTCCATGTGAAGATCAGTAATACAGTGAAGACAGAAAAGAGGATTCACATCAAAATACCTTCAAGATAGTTTTTTTACCAAAATCTCCTCTTCCCCTTACCTACTGCACATTAAATGAGTTCCCTAAAGACCTAAGAGAAAAAGAACAAAGAGATAACTGTGGACAAGCAAGTGGGCAGAACTATTATTGATATTTCATAAGGGCAAATGGATACTCAAGGGTAAAGATCCTCTGTTTATTGGTTTTCAGGGAAAGAAGAAAAAAACAACAGTCTGAGCCAGAACAAGCTTTCTATCATTTTGTTCTGCTTTGAGCAATGCCACTTCACTGGCTGTGTGAAGTTCTACAGGTTTCATCTCAGGAAAAGTGGAACCAGTAATTCTTCCAATGTGTGTGTGTACCTACAGGTACCTCTAGTGTATCTAGGTGTGACACCACAGCACTGGTAACTGAACAGTTATAAATCCCAACCTAAGGGCTTGCAACCTAAGTAGACAAGACAAAGGATGAAGAGGATGAGATCTCCCTTGGGAAATTCCCAGAGCTGAAAGTAGATGGAGGCTAGGAGCCCATTAGGAGCGAGTATCTTATATGCTTGACCTCTTCTTACTCTTCTGTAAGCATTCATTGAGTGTTAGAGACAGCATGGGGACTAGAGGGACCTTTGGTTTGATCTAGTACAGCCGTTCTCTTCTAGTGACATAATTCCAGTTTCCATCTGTTTCTGAGATTGTTTCTGGCTCTTTACTGCTAAGTGGTAAAACCCAGCAAATTAGAAAATGCTGAGGCAGTCCGCCCTCTCTTAATGTAGTTCAGGCAACTACATTTGGAAATTTTGGCCTTAACTGTTCATATTGGTAGACTGTTGGTTAGGAATCAGGTTGCCAGTGCATAAAAGGCAAGATCTAGCAGTATGGTTTAGTGACCTGATGATTCATCAGAAGCAGCATGCGGTATGCACCTTACAGCATGCTTCTTGCTGCTTTCCAAAGTTCAGCACACCCTTCAGCTGAATACCAAAAGTCAGATTTAATGACCTGCGGGTCAGTAGTAGCTGAGTTCTTAGCAGTAGCCAGAGAGCCAGGTTCACTGACATCAGCACGGGCCTGCTGAAAGGCAGGTCCACTACCTACAAGAGTCACTGGTTTCTCACTTTGAAATTCACCTTTTTTTCCACATTGCTGCATGATTTAGTTGTGGTCTCACCTGTTAGTTTCTGCTGGAATTCCTTATCACAAGCTACAGATTTCAAGCAACGAGTGAGCTGAGAAGTGATAATGAGATAGCAGAGTTCATTGTCCTTTTCCATCTCTCCTCCCTTTGACATCGAGGAAGGTTTTATCACAGGTAACAGTGGAGCAATTTGGTTCACTGCAAATGCCACTTCTGCTCTGAACAGGACCCTCCTTCTCTTTCCTCGCCCCAACCTACATCCCTCCCTGACTGGACCGACATAAAATGCTTTTCAAAATCCCTGTTCCCAGCAGTAGCACCCCCACAGCTGTCCTGTCTCCAAGTGACTGGCAGGTACTGCTTCATATTGCTGTTTCTCTCTGTGATCTCAGTGAAGTGGGAGTCAATTCTGCACAGCAAGGGCTGCTTAGATCAGAGAAGCAGCCCTTCCCCAGGTAAGTCAATAAACTCCCCAGATTTTCTTTCTGTTGTGGTTTAACCCCAGCCAGCAACTAAGCCCCACATAGCCGCTCACTCACTACCCCCTGGTGGGATGAGGGAGAGAATCAGAAGAGTAAAAGTGAGAAAACTCGTGGGCTGAGATAAAGACAGTTTAATAGGGAAAGCAAAAACCACACACACAAGCAGAGCAAAACAAGGAATTCATTCACTGCTTCCCATGGGCAGGCAGGTGTTCAGCCATCTCCAGGAAAGCAGGGCTCCAGCACGTGTAATGGTGACTTGGGAAGACAAACGCCATCACTCCGAATGTCCCTCCCTTCCTTCTTCTCCCCCCAGCTTTATATGCTGAGCACGGCGTCATATGGTATGGAATGTCCCTTTGGTCAGTTGGGGTCAGCTGTCCCAGCCGTGTCCCCTTCCAGCTTCTTGTGCACCCCCAGCCTACTCGCTGGTGGGGTGGGGTGAGGAGCAGAAAAGGCCTTGACTCTGTGTCAGCACTGCTCAGCAGTAACGAAAACATCCCTGTGTTATCAACACTGTTTTCAGCACAAATCCAAAACATAGTCCCATACAAGCTACTATGAAGAAAATTAACTCTATCCCAGCCAAAACCAGCACACTTTCCAACCAAAGACTTGGCCTCTCCAAATGACTAGTCAGCTGCTTGATGGTGCTCCACTCAAGAATACATAACATTTTTAACACATATCAAATTTCCAACATGATGAGGTCTGCAATTATTTTGCCATTTAACATCCTGCTTTCATTACCTAAGTTTTCTGTATTTGTGCTTCCAGCTACACTTTTCTAACTTGATGTCTTAAAAACAACACTGTTTCAGAACAATAATAAATAGCCTCGGGTTACCACTTTCACCCTAACAGAAACAACTGTGCAAACCTGAAGAGAACATAAGAAACTGAGGTGTTTTTTTTAAATAAAGATCTCTCATTGCTTTTTTTTGTTTGTTTTCCAAAGGAATTTACTGAGGATAAACTGAGTTGTAAGGCATGGTCTGGCGGATGAAGTATTGGAGGCAAGGCTGTGCAACTATCTACTCAGTGCTGGATAAGGGCAGTATTAAATAGGACTAATGAGCTTGAGTGAGTCAAATGACCTTTCCTCATTTGCTACAAACAGCTTTGTTCCTATGATTCAGTTGGTTGCTCAGTAAAGGTTGTGCAGCTCATTTGCTGTATTTTTTACACCAGAAATTAATAAATGAGGCCACAGTGTTCTGCATCTATTCAGTGACCCACTGGTAAGCAATTTTAGCTACCTGCCTACTACTTGAATGAAGGCTTGCGCTGCTGAAGCCTTTCAGTAACATCGTAAGGAGCAATACATAAAGCCACTCAAGAGTGTCAATCACGCCTTCAAACAGCTTGTTCCACAGATAGTTGTGTGTCCCCCAGCACCTTCATCTTCTCAAAAAAATGCTGTATAGCAACACACTGGTAAAGTATACAGGAACAGGCTTTCACTGAGATTTTTTTTTTTATTTTGTACAAAACATGCCTGCAAACAGGAAGAAAAGGGACATATTAAACTCTGAGTGTATGAATTTGGTATGACTGATCTAAGCAATCTCAAAAAAATAGGAGGGATAAAGTATTTCAAACAAGTTGCTGTCCTGTCTTCACTTTTCTTCTCTGGACAGAGAAAATGTCCAAATTGTCATCGAATGTTGTCTTTCCAAATACACAGTTCAGTATTCTCCATCATATGTAAATGTCACTTTTCTCTCTCTTGAAGAGAAGAAAGGGAAGACTTAGGTAATACCTTTTTGGAAGCATGTGTCTTTTAGCCAGTTTTGCCCAGAGATCTGACCAACCACCAGTACACTTCTGAAGACCTAGGCATCCTGATTATTCAACGTATGCTGCCGTTGTCATCTGGCCTATACGTACAGGTGTCCTTCCCGAGGAAAGAAATGTATGTATGTGGGGGATAGGGACGAGTGCCCACACAGGTCTCACCCCTACACAAAACTGGGGTCCAGTGGTTCTGAAGCTCTCTTCTGGTTAGATGCAGCTATTTTCAGAGGCCTGTGATGAAGAGAAGGGATTTGACCATGTCTGAGGAGGTTTGACAAGCTGTAATTGCTTTCTAATCTCTTAACAATACATGCTTGAAATTATGCATATGTTTAAGTGATTCGCTGGATTGGGGCTACAGTTGAAAATCAAGCAAATGGCTTGGAAGGATATCTCCTTGGAAGGATATTAGCCTACATAAGGCTAGAATAGTCAGGCAGCGATGCCTCAAGTTCTAGTGCACATCTGTCTCCTGTTTCTTACTGTTTCCCATCTAAATTTTAGAACACATTTTCAGGTTTTTTTTCCCTAAATAGCTTCTCCTGTAAGTGATACCACAAATGCCTATCATGACATGCGTATGCTACAGTGATACATACCTTTTGTTTCCCTTTCTCTTGGTTACCAGCATGGGCTTTTATTTTCAGTAATGCTGTTCTCTCTTTCAGATGACGATAATGTAAATGGATATATGCCCTGAAAGGATAAATAAAGGTACTGACACATAGCAGCTGATTGACAGGAACTGTTTAAGTGCTGTCATGTGGCTGGCATGTCACTTAGTGATCAAATTCTTCTCCTGCCAGTAAAAATTACATTGATGCCACATGCGGATTTTAGCCTCTCCATAGCGCCATAGCTCCATGCACAGAAATTACTATGCATCTCATATGTTTAAAAAGATTGGATGAGGAAATCTCCTGTACTTGCTTGACTTCTGCTCCGTGTTTGTCTCAGCTCTGCCTGCAGAATAACACACACCTCTACTGGTCCACAGGCACATCCAGCAATTTATATGGAAACATGCAGAGAGTGGGGTCAGCTGGGCACATCCTAGCAATACATGGGCCCTTCCAAATTTTTTATTGGTACAAGATACCCAGCAGATACCCTTTTAGAGGCACTTTTTGTCACTTAAGAGCATGACTAAATACAGAATCCTGACATTAGTCTGCTGAAGGTAGTTAAAGAAACTTGCTTACAATATCATCATAGCTGAACCTGGTCGAGGAGGAAGTAACTGCGATTTCTTCTCTCTGTTAAGACAGCTTTCAAGAGCTCAGGTTAATACAAACTGCAATTGTGATTATTTTTAATTGAAGTCTTCTTTCTTGAACCAAAACACTACCTTTCTTTTTAAGGATACTAAGTAATCTGAGATATTTTGCCTAAAATACTCCACACTCAAATCACTACTATAAAGAAGGCTGAATTTAAACTGGCTTCCTGATCATGACAAGACAAGTATTTAAATACCACGTATGTACACCATCAGTCCAGGTCATCCTGGTCATCACTTCCTTCATTTAATATTGCCACATTCTGCACTACAGGATGCTTTGCGAGTTCAACAAGTTGGGGCCACCCAGACAAGTTGTGCAAAGCTGCAGGTCAGTGCAGAAGAAAGGTGCCACCAACAAGCAGCAAGGACCTTTCCTGCCCCAAGGAGAGCATGCACACAAACATGGAATTGGTATGCCAGAACCGGGGAGTTGTACCCTCCATTCCTCTCCATGCTCACATTATTTGTGAGAGGCATATCAGAGCTTAACAGTCACCATGGGAGGGAGGGAAAGAAAGCAATTAGACAAGAGACAGCGAAGCATTTGCGGATGGCATGAAGCAGTGGAGGGCTGGTAGAGTTTGAAGGCAGATGGGCTGTTTCAGAGGCAGTTCCCATTCCTAATCTGTTGGCATTGAGGCTGCAAGAGAGGCGGAAAGCCAGTGCCACACAAGGCAAAAAGGCAGTGCTGTGGAAGGCAGCGTCTGAAGACGCTGAGGGAAGGAGGGGAGGGCAGCGATGTGGTGGCTCTACTTTGCATACTGGAAAAAGAAGACAGCAGTGATCAGCACGCACAATATCTGGAGAGCTGGGATTTGATGGTACCAAAGGGAAAAACAGCACAGAAGTGAAAGGAAAGGCGTAAAGAATTTTAGCACTGGGCAAAGCAAGGCATCAACATGCACACAGCACAGAGCAGAGATAGCTCGGGCAGAGGGGAGATTGCAGAACTGACATGTTGTTCCTATCTATTTCTGCTCACCTTGGAAATACAATATAGTCATCATCTAATTCTTAATCTTGTCTGCTTATTAACTTTCCATCTAATTACATGATACAAAAATTGGAATTAACAGAACATTTATGCATTACAGATTTGTTTATTTAAAGTTCCCTACAGCAAGCTGCAAAGGAATTATTAAAAAAAATTTAAAGTGAAACATTGATTAAGAAATCCTTGGGAAATAAAGTCATGACTTAAGGGAACAAAATCCACTTCAGGAAAACTCTGAAGAGCTGGCAGTCATCAGATTTGTTAAAATCTCACTCAAATTCAATAAAGCTTTCATGAAATGAACGCACCTGTTCTGGAACAGCTGAATGCTCATAGAAAACTTTGAAAAACATTCAGTTTAGAAGGAGTTCTGCCAAATGGCCTATATTTTATCTTTCTCCCATTTTGACACATTGATATAAAAAGCAACATCTTTGCTTCTCAGAAGTTCATCTGTCTCTTCTGCTGCTGATTACCCAGATGAAGTCATATTTCTCTGTGATGACAATCATTTTACTAGAACTACATTTGATGCTGTAAACAACAGGGAATTAGTCACAGAAGCTGGTGAACTCAAAAATCAAAGTGTTTTCATTCAGATGCTCCCCTGTGATGAAACCATGACAGTAAAAGATCCAAGATGATAGGCATATAGAACTGTCCTGACATGAAGAAAAATATTTTGTGACGTTTTCCTGGAGACATCCATTTTCCATCCAGTAAGTCACACATGACTGAAAAATGGACTAGAATGTTTTGAAAAGAATACATAAGAAAATATAAGTAAATAAGCTTCTAAGAAAAATCAACTTATAAAAATCTGCTTTTGATCCAGTGCTTCAACATATGAAATAAATGAGAAATAAATTATAGAAGACAACAAATAGTAAAATATTATTTTTCAGATAAAAACATGCTTCATTTGCACAAAGAACAGAGAAATCTCAATCTTTTCTTTCAAAACATGTGTGTTAAGAACATTTGCCTTAAAAGGTAGAGGAGGTGATTAAAAAGCCTGGACACCTGCCCCTTAGGAAGGCAACCTTTGGTGGCAATCCACTATCATCTTGGCATCCCTCCCCTGTCCCAGCCGTTTGAGGATGTTTTCCCTCCTCACCATGCACCAGCCCATTGTCAATCCCTTTCCATATTATCTCAGTCTTGCCCCACTTCAGAAAGTAAGTGCAAAATAAGTCTAGCACCTATGAAACCAGCCAGCCTGCAATGCAACCCACCACTCCTTACCAGAGATTCACAGGTATCTGCTGCTTCCCTGACAAACCAGCAGAATAGTCTTCTAAAGAAGGGATTTCCTCTACTTCAACCATGAGTATAGGATTTCCCTCGACTTCTCCTTCCCCTGCCCAAGCTGACTACTACAGGCTTTCTCAGCATGACCATCCGGTCACTGGGCCTCTCTCTCACTGCTGGGGTGCTTTTTAACCCTTTCCCAATGGGTGGTGTCAGGGAGTCTCCCCAGTCAAAATGTCACTCCTAATTACCTCTCTTCTCATCTAGTTCAACTTAAAAGCAATTTTTCTTCTGAAATGCATTACCCACATGAATAAAGGTTGCATGATCAGGCCAAAGCTTGATACAGCAAAAAGCAAAAAGATTTGCACTGCATCAGGGCTACAATCCTTCCCAGAAACAGTAATAACCTCTTTACAGAGAAATAGATGCTCTCCCTCCCTACTTGAGGCAGTAAATAAGCTCTACTGAAGTCAAAGCAGTAAATATGTTTTGAAATTTTGATAAGTACTTTCACAGCAAGTTTTACAAATCGATCTCATTTTCTAAAGCACTGCAGACTGTTGAGTTCATTGCCGTTGAGCAAAAAGAGTTAAGTGCAGCAGTACTACAGAGCCCCCATTATATACTGACAACGATGTTTTGACTTCAGTGCTCTCTTCAAACTGTGGACAAATACTGAGTTGTTTGCCTGTCTGTTCTGTGCTGAAAGTGCATCTGAGGTTTGCAAATACAAAGGGTCTAAACCCACTCCAAGTGAAATCTCCATTGACTTCCACAGGCGCAAGAGAAGTCTTTATAAAAAGACCTTATAAGAAGACATTAAAAAACTCTCATTCTAAAACCTCTTCTACATTCTTGAAAGCTATCCAGTTATTCCACAATCCCAATCTGTTTAACAACAGCAGTAAGAGCTATCTCATCTTACAAAACAGCTCGTCTCTTCAATTTTTTAAGTGCAGAGCTAAGTACCAAATAGTATCTCTGATGATAAATGGCAAACTGAATCTGGGTTTGACCAGCAGTCTACACTCATTTTACAACTACAGGCCTCTTTTGAAGACATTTGTTCATCTGAACAGTCAGACATGGTCTATTAGAAGCTAAACTTGGACCAGCAAATTCATGTATGACATGAAATACAGACAGAGATATCATTTCACCACTGCGGATGGGTGGGACCATTAGCACACTGATTGAATTATCCCATATTTTTATTCTTTATTCAAGAGTTTCTAACTCAGTCTGATACAGAAGAGATCTCTTCCCTTAAAAAATGTTCTGCAAAGAAGTCTAGTCCTCCCATGTGCCCTGCTGACCCAAATGAAGTCAGGGATTTCCACTCACCAGATTCAGTGCCACTACTAGGTAATACATGAGAGCCAGCTTTCTTGGCGAGCAATCATGCTCGTGATGGGGAGATCCCTGCCCATCCAGGGGGAACTGCAATGCTGGGCTGCTTCATCCCTTTATGTGAGAAGCCTGAGAGGCCTCAAATTTGCCACTTTATCCAGCACAAAGGACTGTGCTTATGACATCATTTTAAAGTGCTTTACAGGAAAGAACAATATCTGCTCCTCTTGTAAATGTGGTAATAAACAGCTTTTGCAAAGTATGTCCAGGATGACTGGTAAAAGCTGGAAATCAGCTTCAATAACCCCTTCACTCATGTTGTAACTGGCTTTACTTTACTACTGCCCCTCCTTCCTATAGTAGAAAAATCTCACTCTGAGTTTTCGTTATCCCGCTATCACCACTAGCAACAAGAGCATATTTGGTCTGGTTATTCATTTCTGAAGAGCTGCTGTGGAGTAGCCATGGGAGGGAATTGTAAGCACACTGCTACTGGTTTGCCTGACCATGTTATAACAGAAATCAATTGTTCCTCTTACAGAAGAGGTCTCAGAGGACAAAATAATGCAAGATCTGAATGACATCCTAGTTACTTTATCTGTCTCCGTACCTTTGACAGCTGACAGGGAAATTGAAATTCCATTTAAAGAAAGAAGGGACCCACTCAGATCATCCACAGTTATGTTTTTTTCTCTACCCACCTCACAGGAACGAGGACACCATTGCAGGATTCTTTAACCTTTCCAGACAGTATGGCATGCAACTCAAATAAATGAAATTGTCCTGTGCCAATAGACTGTGAGCACAAGGAGATTTTATAATTAATTTTTCTGCCCATTTTTCTTACATCAAAGTCCCCTTCAGTTGTTCAGCAATTTCTGGACAGTTGGAGTTTGCAAGAAAGCGGGAGTGACAAGACAACTTGTGGAAGATGCTGGGAGGGATCGGGGGCAGCAAGGGGGAGCGCAGTGGAGCTTCCTGAGTAAGGAGAGAGGGTGGATGTGAGGATCCTCTTAGCTGAACTAAATCACATCAGCAACATGTACTCATACTTGCTGCCAGCTCCACTGAGAAGATACAGACATAAAAAATAAGCCCAAATTACCTTTTATCAGGTTATGTTGCAAAGTTCAAGGAGGGTATTAGGATGATTGGAAGCTTCTGAGAGCACTGCGACCCAGTGCTAAAGTAGGACATTGCAAATGCAGCAAGCAGAATATTTGTCTCATCTGAATCTAATGAATTCACTAATCACGTTGCTGTAATTTTCTTTCAAGCTATTGGTAGAATAAGTGGATACCTAGGGAGCCAGCACCACCTGTGGAACCAAGAACTTCTGCTGTTTATTGGTATGTGTGGGAAAGTGGTTTTCCTGGCTGGCTTTTATTTGCTGGCTTTAAATACTTATATTTACTTTGGGGCTGTAAATACTTTTATAAATGGTAAATTGTCATTAGCCCATCTTCCTGATGCATCCCAGATTAAAGCTAATGCCTTTCAGGTGGTGCTATTAAATTAGCCTACTGCAGTCTGACAGGTATGCTCTAATCAAAAATGTATTGTCTTCTCTGCTTAGAGCAACTTTTGCTGCTTCTAGGTAGAAAAATAATCCCATGAGTAGTCCAACTGTTTTCAGATGTGTGGATGTGTGTGGATGAGAAACAAGCAGGAAATGGCTTGTCCCCTTAATTATTACTACAATTTGTATTTGAGTAGGACTTGTACGAGGTAGTGAAACACGGAGTGCTTAAGTAGAAGAGTGTACTACCTCTACAGAAAAATAGAGGGGGACAAAAATATTAACATTTTACAGATAGGTCTTGCAAGACAAAGAATTAGTCTGCCATCAATAACATGAGAAAAATGTGGCCAAATTAGGATAGAGTCTGGCTCTGGGACTTTCTAATCTGAACTACAAGATAAGGTCTTTGTACTTTGCACTTTTCCTTTACATACATAAGATTTAAATTTCCAGCTTTGATGCTGCAGCAGAACAAGTGGTGTCAATTTTCTAGGCCTTTTGGGGGTTAAAAAGCTTCTTTAGGAATGTCAACAATTATGTTCGTAAAATGTTTAAATTCCTTCCAACACCCAAATACCTGGCTGCTTGAGAACACCAGAATGCTTCAGGACTGCTTAAAAAGGATCTCAGAGCCATAGATATTGCACCTACAGTTTACCACAATGAAAGCTGAATTGGCTAGAAAAATACCAGCTGGCCATAGGTTATTTTTTTTTTTTAAATGGGGTTGTGATATTTCTTTGTATTAGAAGAGACTGAAATCCGGTTGAAGTGCACTTTCTTCACAACTCATTATGCATGTGATGGGGTCCATGAGTTTGCGCAGAATAAAGGAGTCTCTGTATTTCCATTTTTATTTGTGGGCAACAATAGTTTTCTGCTTCTGCATTTTAGACTTATTTACCAAGTATTGCCAAAGAACAATTACATTTTATAATATGAGGTGTTCCTTCATCTGTAGTAAGCAGAAAAATATTCCGATTTATTTTCACTAGAATTGCCTAACCTACGGAAGTCAGACAGGAGTATTTTAGTATTGCATGCTCTTCAGACAAAACAAAAAAGCATCTGGAGAACTGGTTAGTTGCCAGATGTGGATTTTAAACAAGATTATCATACTTTATCTCAAGATATTGAAATTATTACAGAAATGGCATTCAGAACCTAGATCAGTTCTCTAAAGAAAAAGGAGTTACAAGCAGCTGAAATGGAAATGGAGGATCCATACAGGCAATATAACCAGTCTTCCATCCTTTGAAACAGACCAGACATACCACTACAGAACAACATTAATAAAACCACCTCATAAGTGCTCTTTGGTCACACCACTTCTTCCCGAAGAGTACAAGAAAAAAAAGAAATTTCATCATTCTTTGAGTTGGCACCAAGTTTTTCACAGAATCCATGCACAAGTGAATGTCTGACTATATTGAAAATTTGATATTTTTATATATATATATATATATATATATACTTATGCACTCACATTCCTACAACTCTGGACAGTACAAGCGTGTGCATGTACATGCGTAAAGCAGATCAAAACTTTTTACCTGTCAAGTGTGTGAAGGATATCAACCCATCTTCAATACGAAGTGCTCATTTGCTAGACAATATTCCCATCAATTTATTTTTACTCAGAGAAAAGTAGTTTTTTCATATATTTTATTACGATCTATTCCATTACTAAGCTTTGCTTGATGTGGCCCATGAAACTTTGCTGTGTTACATCTTTGGTAACCCATACCATTAAGCTACTTCTGTTGTTGTTTTGTTAGTGTGATTAATAATCAAGCATCTTGGAGACATCTGGGTAAAGGTAATGGTACGTTTTGGCTCTGAATATTTTAACAAACAAATAATGCAACAGCCTTACCTTGCTGATTTGAGCTAATGAAAACTGGGAGGCCTTCTGGGAATTACTACATTTTGCAAATTGCTAAGTGAACAAGCAAAAGAAACCATGCTAATGCGTCATAAAATCCACCGTGTTCAGTTATTTTTGATGAATATACTTTAAATTACATGCAAACATTTCATAATAAATTAGTGGAATCCATAAAAAACATGAAGGTAATCATGAAGGCAAATTAGGAGTCTTACACACATATGTTCTTGCTGCAATTTCACACCAAGCAAATTACACCAAAGGAAAAGACAAAGGCAAAGAGACCACTATTGTTATTAACATAGTAAGTAAGAAACAGCAAAATGTAAAGTGGTCATGCAGTACATCAGCCTCCAAGTCACCACAATATGAAGCAAACATAGACCCAGACCCTTCTTGCAGGTGCACAGTGACAGGGCAAGAGGAAACAGTCACAAGTTGCAGCAAGGAAAAATCCAGGTGGATATAAGTAAAAAAATAATTGCACAATGAGTGATCAAGCACTGGAACACATTTCACAGGAAGGCTGCAGAATTTCTGTCACTGGTATTTGCAAGACTCACATGGACAAGGCCCTGCTCTGAATTTGATATTTTCTGTGATTTAACTAGGAAGTTGGGCTAGATGACTTACACAGAGCTCATCTAATCTAAATTATTTTGTGAGTCCATGAAAAAATAAAATCTATAGGTCAATAAGGGATTTTTCACCTTGGAAAATGAGACTGGGCACAATAGCATCACTGCTGGATTGTTTTCAGGTGGATTAGAAAACTGATTGATGTGACCCCAAAACACTTTATATAGAACAAAATGTCTAGTATTACAAAGAGACACTGCTGGACGTAACCAATCACCTCTGTATGGAAGCAAAAATAGGATTAATCACCTAAAAATCAATGTTTCAGTGAATAAATGATTGATTCACAGAAATTACCCACATCTGTGAGGTGAGTCTAGCAGAAGATCGTCTGTCCCCATCTCACTGTCTGTAGTGGGAACAAAAACCCCAGTAAGGCCCAGTCCTCTGATTTAGACAGAAATGTAAAAGAGCTTACGCATGAGGTTCTATAGTAATGTAAATACAAAAGTCTATACAAATTCCAGTCTTAACTGGCTATGCAAATTCTGTTCCTGAAGATGCTCTAAATTGCATCAGCTGCTGACATCCGAGCTACTGACATCCACCAAGTATGATGAGTACAATAAATATATTTCAGCCATGTCTTTCTTTCTGTCATCAAAGTCGAGACAAAAGGGAGGTCACCTATGGACTGGTACCACACCTAATGATTCCCCTGCATAAAGAGCATTCTTGTGTAGCCCTGTGAACTGGCGGTGGAATAGCTGGTATTGCAATGCAAAAGGTCTAGTCACCAGAGTCCTGCAGTTATTTTTTTCAAGGATGAGGGTTAACTGTTTGAATGAGAAAGAATTATGATCATGTTAATAAATATATCTCAGAGCAGTCTATGGGCAATTGGTGGTTTATAAGACACCAGAAAGTGATCTTTAAAAAAAATTGAAAAGAAAGCAAAATTCCTCTACACCATTCCCAAACATGTGAGCAGGTAAAGAAAACAATTAATATTGGAAGTAATAAATGAACATTTAAAATAGCTCTTTTCAACTCATATGAAAATGAAACATCTTGCAGTAATGCTGCACAAGGTCATCCCATTTTTCCTCTCCTCTCCCTAGACAATACAGGTAGCCCTGGGGTAAAAACACTGAGCTTTGATTAAGGTAGTCCTTCTAAGGCACGCAGTAGGATTTCACATTGGGATTTCTGAAGTGAGATCAGTGGCTCACAGTTACTCCACAGCAGAGATTTTGCAAACTGAGGCAGCTGAGCTTCTTCCAAGCAGCATCCCAGCACTGTCCAGGCTGCTGGCCTTCTCCTCCTCTGCATTTTTAGAATCTAGCACAGAGAAAAGACAAGCTGCTGATGGTATATTTGGAAATCTCTTTGACTGAAAGCATAGACTTTTCCCCTGTCTTGCTCCCAGTTCAGACAGTTGGTAACAGGGAAATAGCTGTCTCATTTCTTGAAGGTCCCTCAGAAACCAGTCCAACATGAAACAAAAGTGAATGGCCCCTTTATTCTAAGGAGGCATCATTTTAAAAATACCAGGGATGCTTTTCTTAGTCACTAATTGCAAATTCAATTTTAGTACTCGGAATGGCAACAGGCTTCGAGGAGCAAGCGTATTGCAAGCTGGAGTTTGCCTAGTGCAAGACAACCACAAGTGCTCTTTATTTCTCTGGTCACTCAATAATATTAGACTTCGTTAAAGAGGAGAGATTGCATTGCAGAAATTGAGCCCTAGAGACAGCACCCACTTACAAATAAACAGAAAAACTAACCCTGCAATGTACCATGTCAGACTATAGACTGCCACCAAGCCCAGAAAAAACAATATTCTCATTTAATATGGCCTTTCTACTGTGCAGTTTACAGGATTTTTGAACACACAGACAGAAAGAATAAAACTAGTAATCAAAGGAAGGATTGTAAAATTAGATTTTGCAGTAATGCCCCTATCTTACTGCTAAAAGAATAATATTAACTTGGTTTCATTTTTGCACAGGATCTAACTTTTCACCTTAGCATCTCAGGGCTCTTTATAAGAAAGTCCACCCCATAGCAATTGAAACACTGCTATGAATCCCTTCTGGTATCAAGCACACCAGTGCTCTCTGGTATAACTAAAATAAAAACAAATGCGCAGAGAAAGCTCATAACCCTGTGCTGCACCTGAGGTATGATGCCACCCTTACTGCTTGCTAACAAGCCATGCTTGCCCCACCAGAGACACATAATACAGTCACTGATGTCATGTTTCTAAAGATGCATGTTAATTAATATGTAAAGCCTTCAGTTACTTGGAAGCCATTTCTCCTTTTTGCCTTCTTTCAATCCAAACATGTAGCTGTATTTCATGCCTTTTTATTTAAATGACAGACCTGCCATTAATTTATAAAGCAATTATGGGTCCACTGATTTTAGTGAAAGCAAAAGCATATCATGCACCTGAAATGGAGAAAAAATCAAGACTAAAGATGATTAACTATTCATATTTGTCTCTGCCTTTTGAATAGATATCCTCTCTCCCACGAGATCAGGGATCAACCACTACTTAGATATTTAGTCCTCAGCTTTGGCATTAAAACCTTCCCCATCAAGCACTGTCTTAGTAATGTTCTTTCTATTCTAAGGAATAAAAATAACAATGAAATGAATGATTAGACATGTTATATATGGCATTCAGTAATGGGAAAGAATGAGATGGTAAAAAAGATGCATTATATTTATACTACTTCCTTATGCTTACTTTTTTGTTCCAAGAATAAGATGCTTTCTCTTTTACATTCTGATTGTGTTTTGTGACAATCATTATTCAGGGAATGAAGCATTTTAATGACTTAAAAATTAATTTGGTGGTCTCAGCCTAGCTCCCAGTGAACACGTGTCCACATCAAAAAAAAAAAGCGCACTAATTGGCAGTCTCATTGGCATTCACAGCACAGAAGCCAGGAACTCCACAGATTTTAAAGACAGAAGTGACCATTGTGATCATCTAGTCTGACAGGTCATGGGACTTCCCTGAGTTAATTATTGCTTCAAATCTCAATAGCTGTGATAGAGCTGGAGCATGTTTTTTTAGAAAAACATCCAATGTCAACTTTAAAGTTTCCAGTAATGGGAAATCCACTACAATTCTTGTTTAGTTATTCTAGGGCTGAGTGTGCTCCCTGTTAAAAAAAACAGTGAATCTTATTTTTACTCTGAATTTCTGTACCATAAGCTTTAAACTTTGTTAACATCTTACGCCTTTGTTTGGTAGAGTGAAGTGTCCTCCTAGTAAATTATTAATGGTGATATGAATGTCAAGACTGGAGGATGCTTTATTTTTAATACTATAGTCTAGTTGTTCAGTCATCTGTCCAGGAAACGGGAAATCTGGATTCAATGCATTCCTAAATCTGAGGAATACACAACCCACAGTTCGAATTTCCTAAGAGAACATCCCAATTGCTAGACTAACCACTGCTGGAAACTGAGACTAGACTCAGGAATACCACTTACCCTTCCTTTTGAAGCTGCGTCATTATGTTGGCCATAAGAACACAGTGTTTCTGAGGGCAAAGAGAGGACACCAGGAAGCATGGCACTTAGCCTGATGTGCAAGTCCCTTAGTTTAGAGAAAGTATATTATACTACAATATATACCATATATATTATATAATATTAAACATACTAGTTGGATAATGAGATAACTCATAGAAGATATTAAAACTCATTGTACATCTTTCTGCCCTCCTTTCCCTGCAGAGTGCCATGGTATTTTTTGCTTTTAATTCAGTTGTCATACTCCTTTATCATTTCACCACTAGACAGAGACTTGCCACTGTGAGGGTGAAGCACAGCACAGGAAAAGCCATGCTATATTGCCCGTGCCATACCTATTTTCTCAGTACTACTTTCTGGATTTTACCTTACAGATCTGGCAGTCCAACATATTCCATTGCCAACTATTTTTTTGTTAAATTGTTAATGTTAGATTGTTAGTTGTTCAATGTTACAATATTACCAGCTAACTACTGGCACTATAGTATGGAAAAGTAACTCCATCTTTTCAAGGACTACAATTAGAGGTAGCTAGGCATTGCATATGCAACCAATAAAACAACCATATTGTCCAACAGATTGAGTTAATAGGGATTCACCCTAATTAAAAGCTTGAAGTTTTAATGAAAATATAAAGCCTTTCTTGGGAAAGATCTCTGCTTTGATTCACATTCAAGTCACAGTGGCAGCATGGTTCTTAAGAGACCACCAGCAGAAGTGAGGCTGTTGACACTCCAGGAGCCCTCAAGAGGACCAAGGTATGAAGCTTATAATAGGAAGGCACAGTAGTGGGTCAGGGTCTCTCAGTGAATAAATGGTGCATTTGTGCTCTAATTAAAGCACTGCCCTTTCTTTCACTCTTTTTCGGTTATTAGAGTTTTATGTGTACCTGCAATATGTTAGGGTAGAAACCCTGACCTCTTTAGGGCTGTTTAGAGACAGTTTAGTCTAAGTAGACTAAACAACAGTTTATATGCTCAACTGAAATTTGGGAGGGGTTTGGTTTGGTTTTTTTTTTTTGGTGCATAAGCTCCTCTTCCCTACAAGTTCAAAGAGAAGAAAAAGGGCATTGAACGGCTCATTACAAATACACACACTTTCTTAGTGTTGAGAGACTCTTTTTAATAGGTGCTTTAATTACTTAATAGCTTGGAATAAAGTTATAACCTTTTGGATGCTGTTATGATTACCAACAACTGAAATATACAGCTCTGGCAAAGTAACTCCCTCTCCAGAAAAGAAAGCCTCTGCCTCTGATACTACCCAACACTCCACTTAATTATGCTATCCTTCATTTAGATGGTGATTCTATTGCAACATCTAACAAGGAGAAGATATTGCACAGTAATAGTGAGTGGCTAGGACAGCTGCTTGATCAAGGCATTATTGAATTACATGTACTGAGGATGCAGCTGGACAGTGAAAACTGATGCTTTCACTAGGTGATGAAATTCTGCTCTGTAGTCTTTTAATACAGAGTGTATCCAAATAAAGATTAAAAGAAGAAATAAGAATCATAACAGATTAAAGGCACTGAGGCATGTCTACCCTGATATTTTTATTCAGAACAATATTATCTCTGTTATTATCTTCATGACACTTTATGACCACTTAATTGGGCCAGCTACAGATCTACCAGTTGTCCCAATTAGGTGAAATCTTCAGTACAACAGATATCAAGTGGAGCTATTCAAAGCTCTTGCAAAGCCATTACAAACTCAACATAAGCCATACAGGGGCATCTATAAATGCTAACGTTTTAGAGCCAAGTCCCTCTTTCTCTCTAACAAGAGAGCTGTAAAACAGGATTTCATAAGGAATATAGCTCTCTGGCAGCGCCTTTGCAATGCACGGCAGGGAGCTGGTTAGCTGCACTGGCGATGTAGCTGGGGATGAGGAGCTGGCAGCACCCTGTTACAGAGCGCAGCGGTGAGCACAGCAAGGCCCTGCTGATCCCCGGCCCCGCAGCTGCCCCAGGCTCCCGGGAGAGCAGCCCTGCGCCGCTGCCAAGCCTGCTACCAGCCCATGTCTGGCATATGGGCTGCCCATGAAGGAGTACGCCAGGGCCCCACCGACACAGCGTTGCACGCGAATGATCTTTGGGGTTCAACAGCAATTTCGGAAGGCCTTTGGGACTCTCTATTTTAATTACAAAATTAAGCCTGAATGGCCAGTGAAGCCATGGCATAATCCTGGATCAAAGCCAGGAAAGACAAACTGGAGCAGCCCCAATACAGGCAATCAACACAATCAACATTGTAATTATTTTAGAATAACATGGCTCAGCAAATAGAGGTGGATTTAAGTTCATGGACTCATATGCTCAACCTCTAGTTAGTAGCTGTGCAAAAGACCTTTTCTGCAGTAGAGACCCTGCTGTCCCACCTCTGGCTCCCTTGTCCCTCGCCAGCCAAGACAGTGTTTCCATGTCCCAACATGCTTTACTGTCAGAGAAAGCCTCAAACATCCTGATCTCCGCTGGAAGAAGAAAGGTAATCCATTCTGAAGTAATCAGAGAAGCCCGCCTCAGAAGGTAGGGGAGGAAGAAACGAAGGGAGGAAGGAAAGGACATTACATTTGATGAACAAATGGGAGAAGGTAATAGAGTAATAAACTCAAGAGAAAGCAGCTGAGCCCTCCTACTGAAACACTTCTCAATGTTTGATTTTGGCCCCAGTGACTTCATTTTTAAACATTTGAAGGGAAAATATGTAAATGCATAATGCATAATACGAGTGAATCATAATGCAAATGAATAACACAAGTTAGGTTGAGCTGTTCCACAGGTTAAAGACATGTTTCCTTTGCCTTGCTTACTCAATTCAAGAAAGGTAGAAAAATTCTCTGTGTGCATTTGGTATCTTTATTCAGTTGCACATACATATATGTGTATATTTATATATACGTATGCATACACACACATACACACACAGAGGATCCGTGATCATCACTCCCAAAAGCTTTTAAATACACACTGCGCAGCCTTCTGGAAGCCCCACCTGGTTACCCAGGGAAAGACACACAGCAGGGTTTTTTTTAATGCACTTAGGACAAGCCCTCAGATGCGACCTCTGAATTTCATCCAGACAACAGCTTACATATACACTCCAAGGGCCAGCTAATTGACCAAATGAAGCAACAAAGTCTAATTCCCTAGTTTCTGCAGGACACGAGAATATACTGAAGTGTAAGTACAACAGCCGAAATCTTGTTTTGAGAGACATATGGCAACCCAGCCCAACTGCATTGTAAATACCAGGAAAACTGTGTTTCTACTTTAAGCTCTAATCCTGCTTCGTCACTGTCCTTGTCCCCATGCAGTCATTTACACCTGTGCAAAGTGAATGGAAAACACTACCAAGTGAGAATGAGAACAATTTATCATTCCTTTCTACAGCGACTGCAAAGCGGGGAGGCAGGCTCTGAATTTATCAGGTTCAAAAGAGATTGCAAATTCAAACAAATACATTTGTACTATTCATTTTCAAAGGGAATTAAACAGAAAATTGTAGCCTAATACAAGATTAGCATTCCAAATATACCCTCGACCAGGAAATACATAATTATGCCTTAGTAGCCACAGCATGGTTACATTTTGGACATATGAATAAATGCCCTGAACTCCACTGAAGTTCAGTAAAAAGTCATACATACACAAAACTGGCTTAAATAGCAAGAAAATGCCGCTGTTTTTGTTGAATTGTTGTTGTTGTTGAATTTACATGTTTATACACATATATATTATATGTATATATTCTTCACTAAAGTTAGCACAAAACTTTAAGTACGAAGGAATGGTGTTTGAATTACAGTTCCAGCAGCATTAAAAAAATTAGAGCAACAATATCAGAAAGCACTGGCTTGTACATAAATTCTCACGTTATTCCATACTAATACAACTGTTGCAGCAAGCTTTATTTTCATACACTTTCTGTGACCACCAGGCTGACCTAAAGCTGAATTATATCCTTGCATACAGTGACACAGAGCCTAGGCTTTTAAATGATAATATAAATCATAAAAAACATCAGACCTTTGAAATCACATACATTATTTCATGAGAACAAAAATCACATTTACATGAACAGGTAATAATATTTCAAGTAGGGATGTTTCACATCAAGTATGTGAACCTCTGTTTAAATACATTAAAAAATAACAAGATTTTACAAGCTGCTAAGGACGTTCACATCAGATCTACAGACTGTTTCACAAATGTTCATTTACATCAGGTACAGGGTAACTGGAAAAGAAGCATTACAATAATAGCATAATACAACTATTTAGTTCAGGTATTAAATGTGCTTAGATTTATTTGCAGTTTTAATTAAATTTTCACTTTCTGTGGAGCACTTTCCAAATATCAGAGAATATAAAATAACAAACCTTGATTTTTTTTCTCTAAAGATACATTATTATTTCAGGACTGAAAAGAACAGCAATAGTATAACAAATACTAAACAACAATAGTAAATCTGCCTTCCAGCTTTCTTTAAAAACAAAAGAAAAAACAAAAGCCTCCCACAAATCATCTCTTACAGATTACAGGCAATTATTTCTACTTAATTTAAATGGCCAGGTCTGAGAAAGAAGCATGTTTGGTAGAATTTCATGTAAAAGATAACTCAACAATTTTAATAAAATAAAAAAAAATGTTTAATAGCATAACATTTTCTGCATTTGTACATTGTTCTGTTAGGCAGATTTTTAAAATGATATTATCTTATTCTGTCAAAATTGTCCAGGAGTAATTAAAAGTTTGAGTTTGGTTAGCCCATAGAACTGCATAAGTGTTCGTATATTTACAGTTGATTAACTGTGGAGGTTGTACCAACACTGGCATTTTCCTGTACTTATAGCAAAGGGGTAATTAAATTCATCTCTCTCATATGCAGGGAAATCAGTCTCTCATCACCCAAGAAAGTCTTATTTTCAGAAGATTGCATGTGCCCTTTAAAGCTGTATTTAGAGCTCCTTCCCCACAGGCTGCCAAGCTTAGCTTCAGGTATCCCATACAGGAAAGTGTTAATGGTGCATTAACGAAGGGAATGAACTGATTAAAGGGTCACGATAGTATGGATATATAGGTACATTAATGACCCCAATTTTTTGCTTTCATTTTAATAAAGATTCTATTCCTGGTCTATTTCTTTGTGGAATTTGTAAGGAAATGAATATACTAAGCAGCTATTAAACAATAAAAATGTATCCTGGAGTTTTTCACTTACATGTCTTTAAATAGTGTTCTGACTGAGCCAATCCTGGCAAGAAAAGATCTTGATCTCATACTTATGTTATAGAAATTATTAGCCCCACAAAAAATAGTTTTTGAAATGGAGTTTCTTTCATATTAAGTACATAGCCCACTTACTGATTTGAACAACAGTGCCAGGAAATAAGCTACTGACAACTAAAGTCAGTCTTGTCTCTGTCTCTGTCTCTGTGTTGGGAGTGTTGGTTGACTCCCCTTAGTTTTACTTTCAGGAGAAGATCTGCCTGTCTCCTCAAAACTTCCAGTAGAGACAGAGCATGCTAGCCGGTCCCAGGGAAATAAAATTACAGAGCCAACTGATTTGCCCTTGGAGAAGACAAGGGAGAAGAGGGAAGGTGGCAGCCTGACATCCTAAAATTGCTGGGAGAAGTATTTATATTCAGCATTTATGTTTAAGAGGGTGGTAAGGCCTGTTGGGAGGAATGGGGATGGAGAGCTGGGGAAGAAAAGGAGCTTCGCTTCAGTCAACCCGAGATGACTTTCTCTGAAGTGGAACCTCTAAGCCCTCGGGCTGGCTGGCACCGTGCGGGCGTGCTCCCGAGGAAAGGCTAACAGGACGAACCATACCGAGCTGTCTCCAAGACAGCTATACGTTGCAATAAGTGAGAGTGGGAATGAATTATTTAGGAAGGTATCAGCAGTATGAACAACGATAATGGAGCAGAATTGAAGGGAAGCTACAAGGAGGCAGAGCGTGATTAATTTATTGGAAACTCCAGGCTCCATCAGACACTATTTAGTGGAAATGGAGAAGGACTCATAAGTTGAGCTTTAATTAGCATTTTCACATCATTTTCAAACTTTACAAATTAGCATTTTACAATTACAATTTCAGTTACAACTGAACAATTACAGTTGTTCAACTACATTTAAAGCATACGCAGGAGAGAACAAGGAGAGAACAGCCATATATTGACTGTTAGCATCCTCTTAATACGAAATCCCAAAAGTTCATGCTCTTCCAGAAAATTATCAAAATTCTTTGATACAAAATTGATTCTTTGATTCTTTGGTACAAAATTCTTTCATACAAATACAGAACACCTTGTAATCAACCGTATTCCTAAAGTATGGCAAAAGCGTCTAAATTAGGTGCTTTCTAGGTTACCATAAATACAAATCTAAAAGGCAACTACTGAAGAAAACATTTCCTATATGATTATCAGGTATAAGACACCACAAAAGCCTGCTGAACAAATCAAAGTGAAATGATTTTTCATACACAATATGAAAAATAAGCCTTTTCTTATCCTTGGATTTTTGGGTTGGATCGTTTAATAATTTTCTTAGCAAAAATGCAATACTAAATGAAACTAGATCTTAGCAGGCAGCAAAGGAAAGAAAGTTCATAAAGGGAAGGTGACAAAATTCTTTCTTTATACACATGTGAGAAAATATGTGAACATGTTTTAAACTTTAGATTTAAAAACCAGCATGGGCTATCTGCCTACCTGGATTCATCTACATCTGCCTACACTGCAGTACCTGTCCATCAAATATATATATATAGAGAGAGAGAGTGTGTGTGTGTGTACACAATTTAATTTCACAATTCTCCTATGAAGTAAGGAAGCATAATCCAGTTCTTACAGATCTCTGAGGTGCAGAGAAATTATGTGAGATACTGAAAGTCAGAAAGGTTTTATGTGGTGTAGTTAGGGTAACAACCAAAATCCAGTTTTATCAACCTCAGAACTCACAGAGTAGAGACACCAAATTTTAATTTAACAGCTCCAAACATTTCATATTTTTATTATATATAACTATCTATTTGTCTTCTATTTTTGAAATTCCAAGGTATTTCTGCATTGCACTTTTCATTCTCAAGTGCAGAGCTTAGAAACAGCTTTTTTTTTTAGATTAAAATCAACTGTACACTTTTTACCAAATATATGAATATTTACAATTTCAATTACAATTTCAGCCGTTGAAGCATTAAGAAAAACACCAACAATTATGATAAAGTCAAAATGTTAGGGGTAATGGTGGTACTGTGTCCCATACTTTATCTTTTCCTTTATTTTATGTCTTGAAAATGTTTCCTCATTTAGTTCTCAACTACTTAAAGACCCATTTTTAATAACCATTTTTGGCAGAATGCTTTATAGTGCAACTCTGCCTTATTTTAGTGCTGTGTATACCACCAGGAAATCCTCAGGATTACATCCTTACTAGAGATGAAAACAGCAACCACTCCTGAAACCTATAAAATGGAAAATTCTGAGGCATGGCAAGCAGTTACGCAGAGGAAATTATTCCTTTGGATTTGTGCCAATCACTAATAGGTGCTATTTCATCACAGGTTAGCATGTTCAAACTACTTTTCTCGGGTGAAATTTAACACTTGGTTAACAGAAAGATATATAGTCCTGTAAGTTTTACTGGAGAATCACCAGCCCAACACCACCGTAGTCCACACCAGGAGGAGACGCACAGAGCTTAGCTCTGAGACACTGTAAAATCAGCCTGCAGAAACAGCCTCACCTCAAGCCAGGGATGATCTGAACCCCTTAAATATCTCCTTTGTTAGAACTAACAATAAATCTTCTTTCCTGAAGATGGGGAATGCGAGTAGCTGCGGAAGCAGATATGCCTGTGCATGAGCAGTCGTGCATTACACCTTCACTGCCACTCCACCTCTTGCGTCTACTCATCTTGTCCATCCCTGGCATTTGGTCCAGACATAATGCTTAAATCACTAGGAATTGCACCTGTTTTGCTGTATTACTAGGAAGAGATTGGCTGTGGGATTTCAAACCCTTACGCTTGCTCCCTGTGCAAACAACCTCTCACCTTAAACAGAGACAGGCTACTTTGTTTTAACCATAATTTGATGTGTGCAAGGGAGCAGATTTAGGTCTCTTGCCTTATTTCCAAACACTTATTTGTGCCCTGGGCAATTTCCAACACATGTTGCAAGTTTTCTAGTCCACTGAGCTTTTCCTTCATACAGCAGAATATACCTGTCAGCTACAACTCTTCAGCTGCGGATTATGGTAAGGCTTACATTTTCTCAACAAACAGAGGCATTTGATCTGATAAGGAGCATCCTTAGAAAATCTCATTCTTGGGATATAAATGATATATGGTCTTCTGCTCTACATGTGAATACAGTGGAGTGGGCTGATCAGTGCATGAAGAAGAGCCTGTAGAGAACAGGAATATTAGACAGACTAAGAAAACAGAGGCAGAAAGACAAAAGTCATATGGGGACATGAATAAAAGTTTTCCAAGGTTTTTAGTCCCATTCCAAGATTTTTTCTCTAAGATTTTGATCAATCGTAAAGAATACACAAAGTGTAACAAGAACCACTGAAATGGATGAATGAGATGAGTTATCTCTGTAGTCTCAAAATTCTTCAGGAGCCTCATGGACCTGAAGAAGGACTAAATGCCAAAGGTTTGCCTTTTTTTTCCAGCTATGTCATATTATTTTTTCTAATAAAAAAATATTATTTCTTCTCATACTGTATAATGTAGGGGCAATATTAAAGGCAACATAAAATTTTAAAATATTGCAATATTGAACAATCTTCCTCTTCAAAGTATCAAGTGAAAATGAATGTACATATGCCCTTTTGCTTCTATGTACTAATTAATTGAAGACTTGTTTGTTTGCAAAAAATAACGCAAGTTTAGGCTAGAGAAATCCATGCTGTTTTTCCAATTTCTCCAGGTAAAAAATTCATTTATTTTACTGTTTGCTCCCCATTACCTGAATATTCCTGCTTAGAAATCGGAAACATTACAGAGAGGATTCCCAGGTTGTCACTTAACTGATAAAGGCTCTGAGCAGAGAGCTGACTGGTGTTACAACTTTGTAGTGATGGCACAGAGTAAACCAGCGCTCAAGACATGCAAATACCTATGTCAGAGTCAAACAAAGAATGAGAAGCTGACAAAGCTGCACAGATCCTTATTCTGGAGTCCTAGGTCTGGCAAAGGGAACCATTGACTTCAACAGATAATATTTCTCTAGCAAGGACAAAGCAGGATTTGGCTGTAACTTCTTAATGTGTCTTCAGCTGCTCTCCTTTTTAAGCAGAAGTAACAATGAATAAATTGCTATGCATGTTTTGGACTTTATTCCACTTAATGACATTTCATTACATTGTTTATGTTTTATTTTTGGAGATGCTGGTCACCACTGAACTGGCAGAACAGCTGCTCTGGAAAAATTAAAACAGTATATTTTCAATGAAAAGGGAATAAATTGTTCAATTTCCTCTTCCCCACCATTTAGCATCCACTTTTGTAGCAAGCAAAGCTGTGCCCATTCTCTCCAGCAGTTAGAGAGCCACCCGGGATGCTGGACTACGAGCTGAAAAGGGAACTTACAAATAGCTGGCAAATATGTTGATTTCCGACATGAACTGCATGGCTTGGACACATATCTAGCACCCTCACAGTCTGGCAAAGAGAAAGGAAATCGTTCCCCTAGTTGAAATGGTTCAACTTGTAACTGCAGAGAGTGGAGGGGAGGGGGAGTGCTGAATAATGTACTTCATTAAAAACACATTAATATGCTTCCCTCTAAAAGGATGGGAAGGAGAGAGCCACATCCCTGCCTAACCCACACAGGGCTATATGCAATGGCTTCTGGGCATAACTCTTAGGAATTTTGTGCAATCTTGATAAGGTCAAAAATGATCCAAATTTCCTTTTTAAAATCATCCAAACCACTATGATGCTGCAAGAGGGTTTTTTTTTCTCATTGTTATAAATTATTACCAGTGTTGCTATTACCGCCACCACTACTACTACACTATTGTATTACTATTAAAAATAGTAGTGCATTATTGTTGCTGTCTTTATTAATTTGATGAGATTCTTCTGGCCCAGGCTCTTCAGCTCAGGCTCTAGAGATGAGTTTTCTGCCACAATGAGAAAATGACACACACTGCTGGTGTTTGCTAGCAAAAGCAGTAGGCAACCCTAAGTGGGAGCCCACCAGGACTGAATTCAATAGGTGCTGCTGACATACAGTGTGCTCGTGCTGAGTCTGCATCCCAGATAGGCTGACAAGCCAATGATGTTTGTTACATCATAATTAGTTACAATGCAACTGCTGTTACATCTGCTTTGGACTGAGGTACGCATGGTATTTGGCCTGGGTGACTTTGTGCAGATTCAGGGGTTTGGCTCTAAAAGGTCCAGTTTCGGTCCATGACCTCTGCTAAGTGCTATGGAGGAAACAAAACAGCAGTTTGCTTGTTCTCCAACTTCTCGTTATGCTCCTTCAAACTTTTTTTACTTTTCTTTTTAAAAAGCGCCTGGGAACAAGAGAGAGGTGCAATAGTTGGAAGGGCAGGATTTAAAGTTATGTCATATATTTGGTTCTGAAAGTCATGCATAATGTTTATACTCGTAGGTTTCCGTACAACATAGAAGGTGCGAAATATAAATACCACGCATTTCCCCCATAAAGAGGGCAAATTCAAATAGATTAGTCTCATTATTTTTACCATTAAATGTTTTCAAAAACTGAGAAGTTCTTTCTGATTTTTTCATCTTTTTCTGCTTATTTTCCACAAGAAACAAACCAAAAGCAATGTATGACAAACTTGCAGGTCCCTGTTTCACTGATATTCTTTTTTGCATATTGCATAACCTCTCCATGCAGATCCAGAAATAGCTTGATTAGAGGTAACTATTTTCCCTAATTGAGAGACTTAAGGGCCTATGGATCAGCTCTTGAGATAAAGGAAATAGGAATGATTTCTCCTGCCTACTATAAAAATATTCCGTCATTTTGTTCTCCTTTTATCTTCCTCTCCTCTTCCCTACACCCTTCAAAATTCATTACCCTACAGAGGTCCTAACTATTTTGTTATGGGTTTTTTAGTGTCGGTCATTCAGTTTTCTTTTTCTGCAGCTAGCAGCAACAGGTTGTAGGCACAGCAAAGGCTGGATGACCACACATCAGAATTCGGACAACTTTGCTCTTCTGTTGAAGGCATGGATTTCAGAAGCACGTTAAAGGAATGCTCTTACATAAAAGTGCATTTTACTAGACACATAAAATGGGTCAAAATATGAATTTAAACTGGCGTTTTTCTTCCCATGAAGATGACACCCTCTCATTCAACTTACATTTTATGTATAAAGAAAACATTGGAAATTTCCACTATTTGTTTATTCTCGCTGCTTAAATGGGCACTTTAACATATCAGCACGGAGTGCTATACTGCTGAACTCACCTTTTTGATGGCACAAACAAAAAATAACACTTTGCTTTACTAAACTTTACAGATGTGATTTGGTCAGCTTTCTAGTATTATTTAGGACAAACAGATTGTACACAAAGCCACTAGAGGCAGTTTTTACCTTCCTCTCACACCCTTCAACTCTGTTCTTGACATCATACAGAGTAAAGGAAGCTGTTTATAGCACAAACTGCGGTAAACAAAAACCAGACACTGAGTATCTGGGATACAATCTGCATGTGAGGACGTAAGAGCTCCAAAATAAATTTAAGCAGAAGCACCACTGCAGTGGCTGATTAGATACTTCCTGTGTATTGCTTAGCAAGACGTCCAGTGGAATATAGGCATCCAGTGGTAGCAAAGCATATAACTGCAAAAGTGCAAACAAATCATCAGACACTTGCAATTAAACCCAAATAGGGATTAAGACCTGACACCTAACACCTCGTCCACAACTGCAGTCTGGATTACAAGTAAATCAGCAGAGCTCACTGCATTGCTGCACCCACAGAACAGACACGTGCAAGTTGGAGACTCAGAGAGCTCCATATATGCCCTAGGTACACAAGTAGATACATTATAATGTCTCATGTGGACTGCTTTTAAAGTAATTACTCGCTCCATAGAGACCTCTGTGCTTTTACTAATAGGAAAATGAGTGGCCATACTATAAATGGGTTGTATAAAGGCCATGTTGTACTAGTTTCCTAAATAGATCTTGAAACAACCTGGATACCTCAATTGTAACCCTTTCTTAAAAGGGAAGTGGTCTTTGACATGAAGCTCTGATCATGAACAGAGTATAAACAACTCTGGGATCTACCAGGATGTAGTCTTTAAAAGTGTCAGAACATTAACCTAGCTAATATTCATTAAATCCCAACTACAGGTAATGTCTGGAGAAAACTCAAGGGAAAACTAATGTCTGTCAGGCGACACACAAGCTGTGTTGACTCACTGCCACGCAGAATTTCATAATTTTCATCCATAAGGAGCTGCTCATATGTATTTCTGTTCAGTGACTCCATGAAAAGCATATAGGTAAGTCTATGGGGTTTTTTGCCTTTCAAGCATGTGCAGAACAAAGAATTAGATTTCCTATGAAGACGGAGGAGAGCATTTTGGCTTTCTTATGTCAACAAACATGGATATTGTTTTTCTTTCATAAGTACTCACTAAAAGTATTTCCATTCACAAACTTGTGCAGAAGTATTTGTGACTTTCTCTACACGATACATTGCTAGAAATCCTCCTGGGACCTTGGCACTGCCCAGAAAGTACAAACCAAAAGAGGTCCAGAGAACCTGACTGGAAACCCCTCTTTTCACTGTCTGGCCCTGTACCTTGTCTCACTCCATTCACTCAAAGTAGTCATATTCCTTCAGGTTATGGAAAGGAAAGACTGGCAAAAAGACCAAAACCCAGGCACCCAATTTCACATGTTTTCTTGAAATGACGGGAGGAATTTTGAGTGAAGTAATGATCATTGAAGGATCTGTTGTATTAATTGACATTTTATTAGTTCTGACCACTTGATATCCTTTTATCAATATCTCTGTGCTGACCTTAATCTCTTCTCTGTGGGTTTTGAGGTGTAAGTGGGTACTTTTAAAAGGAAATTTGTCTCTAAAGGAAAATTCTGGAACTTCTAAGAACAGAAACTTGTCAGTCTGATAAACAATACTGACAAAAAGGTGTTGTAGGACTACTTGTTTCAATCACTCAGGAGTCCACAACCTTCCCACACTTCTCAGATCAGGTAGATCTGCAAGCCCCAGAGAAGCCATACTCATGTCCATAAAACTGGTGTGCACTACCACAAGTCTGAACAAAAGCATCTTGGGATGGAGTGGAGGAGTACATCTCAAACAGGCAAAACATTTTGTGGTAATGGGTTGCTTGTGGAAAAATTCTCTGCTCGCAGTTTTCAGCATTTAGAAATTGTTAGAATATTGGACTTTGTTACAGAATTTCTGGTCTGAAGAAACTTCTTGAGATATTTGAATTCCATCAGGAAAACAAATTTGGTGCTACTAATTTAAGCCTTTTGAAAAGGTCAAGATTAAAATGAAATATTTCAAAATTCTAAATGAGGACTTTTATTGAAAAGAAAATCCTTTTTTGTCTGGGGCAGGGATAGTTTATTTTGTAAACTCTTTTGTTTGGGGTTTGGAGCACATGTTTTTTTGTCCCAACTTCAGATCTCCAGCTCTCATGACCAAAATGAATGAAATTGAAACCTGTCCTCTAAGTCCAGAAAAGCTCCCCTGGCATCTGTCAAGTTAGACCAGTTATCTATTATTTTTCACCTAAAAACAGAAAGCAGAGCTCTGAAATGTTCACTGTGGTGTAGGCATATGTCCAAAAAGCAAGGAGCTGCATCGATTAAAAACACTGCAAGTAGAAGCGTGCCCTTTGAGCCGCCAGCGTGCAAAGCTGTTCCAGTTGGGCATTTAGACACCATGACTGCACAAGGCAATTTATTATCATTTATACTGAGACCTCATCAGCACCTTTCCATCATTGAATGAGATGGAGGCTGGGTTTATTGGTGGCCCTGTTCACCAAATATCTTCTCCCAGGTGGCAATGTCTTCAAAATTGCTATAACCATGCAGAAAGGATTTCAGAGTTAGACCCTCAGTCAGAAATGGGGAGGCAGATAGTGGAACAAGAGCTTGAAATAAAAGCAGGTGAAAGAGAAACACTCAAACAGAGTTTCAGCCTTTTTTAGCAAGTCTATTTATACCTCACCATATCCTTTGAAAACATAAAATTCTAGTCCTAATTTATTAATGGAATGTGCCAGCACCAAGTTATTTTTAAATTTAGAATATAAATGGCCTTCATGAACTAGAGCGAGCAGGCAGCATCTGACATGAGTCTCAGAGCTAGTGTGAAATTTACTTTTAAATTGCTGCTGCCTTTCCAAAAATTATGCACTGTGAGCATGTGGCTTCACTCGTGTTAGCTTTTTCTTTAATTAGAAAACAGAACCGCAGGAAGTGGCACGTAGAAAGGATCTTGCCCTTGCTTGGATGTAAATAATCCTCTCAGCTTATTTCAGCTGTTTCTTCCCAGTTAAATTCAAGTTGTCAAAGGCATGTGATCCTGAAAAGAATTCAGAAATTTCCAGATATTTGTAAACACAAAAGGCAAAGATTGTTTATTTTTAATTTTGTTTCCCACCCTTTTCCTTCTTTTATGGCAAACAGGAAGTGGGGGCTGAAGGGAACCAAAACAAAGAATATAGAGAGGATTTCTTCAGCTCCTGGGGACTTTTATTCCCAATATTAAGTTCAATGAAAAAGGGTATTCTTCTGTACAAGTGTTCCTCAAAAGAACCTTGCAGCTCTGTCTTCAGCCAGCCTAAATCATTTGCCCTTTTAGTTATACACTGTTGACTTTTTCCAATGGCTGTCCTCATCGCAGCTTTATAAGCCCATTAGAGACACGCATTTGAGTGTTTTAGGGAATGACTAGACACAGCAAATTATTTCCCATAAATAATTTATCTGATGACTTCAAAATTCTCAGCGTTCCTGTAAGAAGTGCCTGTCACAGAGGAATGCTGGTAAGCAACGGCAGCTCTCTTCCCCAGTCCCACCGCCTGACCCAGGGCCCCCTCCACAACCCATGGAGAAGCTGCTGAAGTTTCTCCTGGGATTTGTTCCTCTGCTGTCTGAGTTAGCGGGAATTTTCCTAATAACTTGAACAGGAACTGAATGAGATCCAGAGCCTTCCTGTTCTTCTTTCCATTCTGAGAAAAAAAAAGGAAAACTGCATTGCTTTGCAAGCAAACATCCTTAAGCATGAGCCAACTTTGGGACAAAAAGTGTGGCAGCCAGGAGTTTGGTCTCACAAGCTCCTCAAAGAAGCCATGCTATTGTAAAGAGTGAGGATTTACAAGACTAAACCACGGAAGGTTTTGCAAAGGTTCGGTAAATGTTTTTTATACTGAGCTTAGCTCCATCTTCATATTTCCAGAATTTAGTACACATAAAAGTGGTTTTGCAGTTGCTTCAGAATAGATGAAAGGATTTTATCAGTTTTCATTAGTTTTAGGTTAAAAGAACCCTGAGCTCTAAATACTTGTTTATGTGAAACACCAAAGCTCCTCTAAGATAAGTCTTTGACAAGGAAAAAGGATACAAGTTTTGATACATAAAATATGCATTTGAAACATTATTGCATATGGGGACATTTACTGAGAAAGTTCTTTATATGTTGACCACCCTGGGTTTCCATACACAGTCTGTAACCTCTAAAAGAACAAATTCCTACTATATTAGCTTTCTTGTATCTGTCTGTCAAGCACCTGCAGGGTCCTTGAGTTAGTTTTGAGGTAAGAACCTCAGATAAGTCTTTCTCATTACCTTTGTCACTGAAATTTAAAAATAAGTTAGATTATTAATTAAGATTAAATGTAGTAGCTGCATACTAATACGCTGGCAATTTATCTATCACTTTTAGCAGTGAGCATGTTTAAATTATCTCACTTCAGTGCCTGATAAACAATCAATGAACTTTATTTAATAGCTTCATCTCCAGTGCTAATTGTATCCATTTAAATGAAATTATTCTGATTGTTATTCCATGTAGTGATTTGGTGATATGAGACTTCCGAAGAGATATTATTGATTTGGGGCAACCAAGCACCATCCATTACAGCTGTGAAGACAGGAATTAAATATAAATAGTGAGCTATTATTTTGTGGATGTCTTTGTGGACAAATAGGGTAGTGGAAGCAGGATAATTACAAATTTGCACTAATTTGTCTTCTTGATTTATAGGTATATGATTCCTGAAAATAAAATGAGGGCTACAAAGTAATCAAGTGAAGCTGGCAATAGATAGAACCTTGTGACTCCTTTAGCAGAAAGGACAAACAATTCATGTGCTGTCAGATTTTAAAAGGTATTTAGACAGCTAAAAAGAACTAGTTTAGCACCTGATGAGATTTACAACAGTGCCTAAAATGATTTTTGGACAGTTAGATAGAATTTAGGAAGCAGACTAAACAAAACAAAAAAACCTCTTTCATTGTCACAGAGTACATCTACCATGCTGAAAGGAACCATATAAAAATCATTTTCAAAGATGTAGGACAAAGATAACTTTTGTGCAACATTCCTGAGGTTGTGGAGATATAGTAAGCACAACTAAAAGTTTTTACAGTACCTCTGAAGTTACAAGTGAGCTGAACAGAATCAGTGAGAGGTGTGTGGTGTTGGAGATCCAAAAACCACCAAATAACCTGGCAAATGAGGAATTAATGAAAAGATGACACAATAACAGAGAACATGCTCCTTGCCCTGAGCCTCAGTGACATCAAACTAGATGAAGATAGTTCAGAAGACACAGGAAGCAGGAGGGAATGCAAGGCGAGCATTGTTTGCAGTGACTGTGATAAAGCCCTAACTGTACAGAAGAAATTCATTATGCATAGCACCCACAAGCTCATACAGTCTCTGATGAGGGAGGAAAATGGAGAAAAGGAAAATTACAGAAAAGGTGGTCCTGACATAACATCATCAATGAGCAGGACCAGCACTTGAGAAGCAGCACCAGAACCCGGGTTTGTCTACGGCAACACATATGGTCTGATCAAATCTCACTTTGCATTAGATGCAGAGTTAATTTGACACATCCTGTGGTTGTTGGTAATAAAGTCACACCTTGATGATGTAATGTGTTGCTGCATTTGTGTTTTGAAGTGATTTGGTAAGCTGCAATAGCTATTCACCTTTACTGCAGGGACTCCCTTGCCCTCCTTCATAGGGCCAGCTGTCCCCAAGCAATCCCTTAACTGGATGGTGCACAGCAGTTGGGCCACTCGTATCAAATGCAAGATATGTTTCCACTTCTGTCCTGACTGTCACGATGGGCCAGCCTGCCTGCTTCTCAGAACTGAGCCACCACACACTGCTCTAATCCACTATTTTTCTTTAAGCTATTCCACAACAGAAAAAGATGCAGCGTTCACAGGATCAGAAATATGCACAAGACAGACAAGGACTCTGGTGTCTCACTCTGTGTTCCCAAGCAGCTTCCATAATTTGTGTTAAACAGCCACTGAACAAAATGCTTAATAGTGCTATGAGCAGGATGTGAACTCAAGAGTCCATTCTTCTTTAGAGTGGATTTTAACTAACAGTTGCCATTTTCTGGAGGCTCCCAAGGTAGTTGGCATACAAATGCAACCTAATTTTGATCACAGATAGCTAGGGAAAAATGGGATAACACTGAGATTTAGATCTCACTCCTCCAAAGTGAATGCCTGTTGCAGTCATGAATTGTCTTTCATGCCCAATATATCCCAACGCAGGCATCCATGTGTTTCTCTGAGTGTCCCGTGGGCTGCTGGGCAGAGAAGTCACCACTATAGATGCAAAGGTGCTTTCTAAGCAGTAAAACAAAGCATTTCAACTGTGTGATGGGCCCCAGGAGATGAGTCTGAAACCTGACAAAAGTAATGTATAAGATGTCACTGGGATCTGTCCAACAATGCTGAGACCGATGGGCTTCTCAGTGCCGACAAAGCTGATGTTGCCCACAGAAATACAACTTTCAAAACAGAACAATGATCTCTGGGAACATCTTGGATAGGTGGAAGCTGATAAGAGTTTTGAGGATCTAAATTTCAGACTGAGATCCTTTTGTGCATTTGCCACCATGCAGATCACCCAAGGTTTTGTTTGTATCTCCCTAACCCCACCTCCAAGGCCAGGCTCATGGGTCCTGAAGACAGTGACCCTACAAGCACAGCTCAGGCATAACTCTGGTTTTGCATGGGTATGCAAGCCTGGACAAACACAGTCAGTTAATATACAGAAAGGTTTATCTAGATTGCTTGTTCATGGGTAGTGTGCAAGGTCTATAAACAGAGTCTATAAAGAGAGTACCTGGTTGAAAAGCAGGAATGAGGCAGAACTCGCTGTGCTTACAGACATGTGGCATTCTTTTCTTTCGGAGTCATGTAAGTGATGGCAGAAAATTCATGAAGGTAGCTATCACACTACGTCTTTTAGGGCCTCATGAAAATTAATCCTTTGTAAAGTTGTGGCTATAGGAGAATCAGCTAAAACATCTTTCAGCACAAAAGAGAAAACTCTTTTGTTGGTGCAAACCCCCATGCAACTTTCTGTCTTTACAGTAATTAATCTCACATGAATTATCTTTGATTGGTTTTAATTGCATAGTCAGACCATCAACCAAAACACAAACCTCTTATGAAATTCATTGGAGTTTTTAAAATGGAACTAATGAAGGAATTTGACATTAATGTACAGTTTTCTTCACAAAATGAAGATATTCCCAGTGGTAAAAGACAGTGCCTATTAACTAGGATCAGTTTACTAGAAATCAGATGCCAGAGTTGCAAATCTCTGAGTATCATAGGCAACCAATAAGCTGGTGTACCTGTACACCAAACTGGTGTACCGGTACACCAGTGCAACACAAAATTAGTCCAAGAATGAACAAAGATCATTTCAACATTGTCTTTAGCTTAAATATAGCATATTTCCATTCTTGGATGTATTTCAAACCTATTCAAAAAAGAAAAAATAAAAAAAGGGGTCTAACGTGGCTTTCCTAGTTGCAAATATTTCCATTTTTAGTGATAAAAATGCCTGGCTAAGATCAATGAATGTTTATACAGAATCTGAAAGAGTACAAACAGAAGGCACAATCCAGTTATTCTTTTGAAGGCACAATTCTGTTATTTACTCTCTATCTTGAGACACATGAAAACCTTCTGTAGAATATAACGACAAAGTAACTATTATACAGCAGCTACTCACTGCATAAAACTTGCTCTGTCTGATGCCCAGTTCTGCTTCCCCTTGATGCTGATGTCGTATTTTGGAACCAAATTACAAGAATTAAAGTCAGCTTGATCTTGAGAGTTTGTGAGGAAGTCAGGGAAACTGCAACACACCATTTGAATGGGAGAGATTAGGGACAGTGGGTGGAAAGGAACTGAAGCTTTATTTTTTAGGGCTACTTGTTGCAAATCAAGCAGTATAAATTAATTTCTGATCTGTCTTATGAGTAGATGCAGTTCTTACACAGTGGAGCCAATACCATTCCACTAAGATAGTGAATGGGGAGCATGAGCTCAAACAGTGATTTTTATAACATCCAGAGCAGAAAGATAAACTCTATGGCAGTATCTTGCACAGTAAGGATTGCAGGAGGGCTTTGCATGAGGAGTGCTGAAACAAACCTGTGGAGCTCAACCCAGTTGTTATTCTCTGAATGATGGACTTAATGGAAAGGCAGGACACCTGGATCATAAGTGGCAAGCAATGAGACATTTGTGGGATGTTGCTTGCTGGGGCAGGAACAGAAAACGGCTCTGAGGCTCCAGTGGTGGAGGTCTGCAGTCACTTATGGAACCGAAGGTCCTTCTGCTGAAACTAAGAAGGCAGGAGAGCAATACAGAAAGTGTGCACACATGAGAGGTGTATCTGCTAATAGCATTGATTGTCTATATGTGACTTCATTACAGCCACTGAACTACTACTGCAGAGCCTGGGGGGGAAGGATCCATCACAGAGCTCCTCACTGCACAGCTGGTACTGCACAGGCAGAAGAGCTTCCACCAAAGTTAACACCCAGCAACTTTAGCACTGACTGGAACCAGCACACAACTGCAATTGTTCCAGCCAAACTTTGCTTTTGATAAAGAAATTAAATACTAAATACTCTTCTCCTGGGTTGAGAACTCTGCCAAGCATCAGCCTAGTGAGAACTTTTATAACAAAAATTTATTCATTTCTGGGAGCTGGAGTTTTATAATGGGTAGGATGAGTCACTCTTTACTAGTGCAGTAATACAGAGCTGCACTCTAATCACAGATTCCCATCTGGACCATTTATTTGTGAATTTATCCTAAAATATGAAACCATTTCAGCCACAATTTGGTTTTTTTTCCTGCCACATTTTACCCTTGTTCCCTCCTTTTCCTTTTGCCAGTAAACATATTTCCCCTCCCCTTTTTTTCACCCAATCAGACAACCTCTGCTTTTTTTCTTATATTCTAACATTTTCCAGCAGCAAACAAAAGACTAAGTGCATTTATGAATCATTGGAAAAGCCAGATGTATCTCCTTTCTTTAGCCATTAGTGTTGTGTATCCTAAATTTACTTTTTATTAACAAATGAAACCTAGCATATAAGTTCATTGCTTCAAGCCACTCAGAATAGGTCTAAATTAAGGAGCATCCACAACTAAGTTCCAAGAAAAATCAGAAAGAAATTGTAAATTAGAAAACGAAGTTCCATTGTTTCTCCAATGTAAGGTTGGTTGGCAGATTTCAGTGACTGCTGGAACTTGTTTAGTTAGAGTCTAATAGGGATGCTAATTGCATTCAGATTATAATTTAAAAATTAATGTATAATCACAAGGGTAACATTTAAAGCTAAACTAACCTCATCTTACCCACTAATGATCTATTATAAAAGTGACAACAGTATTATGGCAACTCAAACACAAGTGTTAGCATGCACTTAGATTGCAAACAAAATACAGTTTAGCCAAAAGCTGCTTATCTATGTGGTGTTTGAGTTAGATCAGACTAACTGAGAAAAAAATTAGTTCTAGCAATATCAGTATTCATGTGGTTAAAGGTGCTTTTCTAATTTGAGAGTTTTGAATGAGAACAAATACAGCAGATGGATAAACAAACTCAAATGGATGATGATCTATGAAATATAAGACTCAGCCAGAGATAATGTCAGAATTTAGCTGACATTAAGTATCTCATGCTACCAATACCACTGTCACTAGCTTCACGACCAGACAAGCTACCTCTGTTGAACAGCTAAATAATTAAAGAGGAGCTATTAAGAAGTCATTTCTCCAATTAAATAACTCAATTAGTAGGCAGTCAGCACACTAAGCAGTTATGTCATGCAAGGAAAAAGCCACGAATTTTACAGAAAAAGAGGTAAACCTGAGCTCTCTTTATTTTTTGTTGTTGAGGCAGTTTATTTCCGCAGGCTCCTCAACAGCCCCATGCACCAGCTTAAACGTCTCATACATTGGTAGCTGATATTCACAGCAGTGGGTTAACATACTTCTTATTCATTTCTACAAGAGTGAGAAAGGTTTAGGAAGGAAAAGATTTGATGATTCAATTGCATAATTACTTGGTGTTTGACCATTCCACAAAGCTGTATAGTGGACAGCTCCCAGAACTAGAGGCAAGCGGCATTGCTCTGGGGTAGCAAGCTACATCCTTGCACTGCAAGTGAAGATGATCCAAATCCCATTTCAAAGCCACGTGCTGTGAAGGCAAGTGTACTGCTGAGATTGTATAGTCAGATGACTTGATAACAAGGGATTTATAGGCATGAATAAATGCAGGTGAAGAACCAGCTTGCACTGGTAGCAGCACCTAAGAGCTGAATATTTCCTTTTGCTTGCATCTCTCTGCGGATTAAGGAGGTAAATAAAGACTAGAATTAGTGATCACATGAACAAATATGATAGCCAGAAAGACTCAAGTTTGGTAGGAAAAAATCTCATGCCCCACAAATCTGTAAGAAACCTTGAAAGAAGTGGGAGTGCCCAAGGTGCTCCCAGTGACAGAATATTCTCAGCTTATCAAAGAGCTCCTAACAGCATCCCTTTTCCTAGGTATATTAAAATGTCATGCTATGAGAGGAAAGGTCTCTCATAGGTTCCCAGTTAGAAGTTCCCAACCAGTTAGAAGTTAGGAAGACAAAAGCTGGACTAGAAAGTCATCTTTCACCAGAGAGAAGTTGCACATAAATTCTTTCAGGATCTGTGCTGGGAACTCTTCATTTAGGGGCTTATAAATGGAAAGGATATGAAGAGTGAAAGAACTACATTTCCAAATGAAACAAGTTTTTTTCAAGATAGTCAAAAACTAACTCAACATATAGAATGATCTCACGATAATGGGTGACTTGGAAATAAAATGGCAAATTAAATTCAGTACCAATTAATGCAGAGTAATGCACATAGGAGAAAAAAAAAATCTGTGCATAAAACCAGTGAGGGACTCTAAACTAGCTATTACCACTAGGGGAAGGATGTTGGAGTCATTTCAGGCAGTTCTCAGAAAACATTGACTTAGTGCTCTACCGGAAAATTGGATGATAGCAATTATTAGGAAGGGTGGAGAGCAAAGCTAAAAACATCATTTTGCTGCTGTGTAAATCCATGACATATGGACATAGGTGGACATGACGTATAGATGTAGCTGCTCCTTCTTTAAGAAGATATAGCGAACCCAGAAAAGACACACAGAGGACACCAAAGATAACTACACTGACATAGAAGGAGAAACTAAATAGACAAGGCCTGATCACAGTACAAGAGCTGATGGGTGTGTGACAAGATTGCCATGCACTGGCCGTCAGGGAGCAGCATGAGCAGCTGCTCCTAAGGGGAGCCAAGACAGGAGCCACTGGTGACAGAGCAGGACAAGGGCCCCTCCAGCAAGGGTGCTGTCCCCCAGTGCCGGAACAAGGCAAACAGAGCAGGTCCAGGGGCAGTCCCTGGTTCAACCCCCATTCTCCACCAGGCATGTCCCCTGTCACAAGGGCATGTCCAAGGGCAAGCAAGAAAATCAAGTCAACAAGGCCAGGCACACCATACCCACGTACAATGTAGCTCATGCAAGGACCAAGCACCAAATCTTGGGCTTAAGTGGGGCTCCTGGGCCAGTGGGTGAGGGTGGGTTGGTGGTTCAGGTGGTGGTTCTTCATTTTGTCTCTTGCTACTGATGGAGAAAAAGGGCAACCAGCCATGAGGGACCTTAGCCTGGGCATCTGTGCAGCCTTGGAGCTTATTAGGGAATGGACTGGTTTTAATGATCTTTGTAAATGAATCAGCAAAATGGAATGCACAGTTTTGCATCCCAAACTTGTGTTAATATAGTGACTACATGATTTGTGATTCATTCCTGTCCCGCTCTATTTGAGCAAAGCATAAAAATAAGCTGCAACTATTTGGCCTTCTTTGCAAAACTAGTATCAATATTTTTAACTAAGAAAAGACTAATGAGGCTAAATGAAAAATAAAGAGACCAAAAGTTAAATAGGGAATTCTAATAGCTCACTTCCTTAAAAAAAAAAAGTCATAAAAATTTATTTTATAACTGTGTTAGCCATCAGTTCTATGAAACAACAGCAGGTGGAAAATGCATTCTCCTTTCTGTGCATGTTGTTGACCCAGTTGGAGGTCTTACTTACCGTGAGTTGAAAAGATGTTACATTTGAGAACAGAGCTGTTATTGTTTTCAAATTTATAGACGTACCTAGAGGTAATTGTAAACCATTTGAGTGACTGCTATAAGCTATCCTGAAATGACTGGTGGCCTTTCACAACAGTTACTCAAAAGGAAGTTATAATCCCAATACAAGCAGATGAACAATTATGGGAATACCAGAAGATGTTTGGAACAGATTTTTGTGTGAAATTTTTCTAGCAGATTTCATCTGGAATGTAGCACTGGAAGGGACCTCCTGAGTTACTGAATCCAATTTCCTATTATCACCGCTAACAAAGTCAGAAACACCATGAATTTGGCAAAAGCTCTGCAATGGTAAACTGCCAGTCTCCTTGGCTTGGCTTCAGAGGGAAAAGCATAAGCAGGTAGCCAGCCATGGCTGAATTTACTGCAAATCACTACTGAAAGGTAACAGTTTCTCAGGGACTGGCAGGAAACTGGAGTTTGCAGGGTTGAGCACCAGGATAAAGATTACAGAGCAGAATTACAGTAGAGTTTGTCCAGGGGAGGGCTGAGGATGGCTGGGTGCCCCAGGGCTTGGGAGCCAGAAGGTAAGAAGAACCTAAAGAGCTCCAGGACAGAGGCTTAAGGGATAAGAAATATCTGTTTGTAAATTAATCATGCCCCCCCTTAAAACAAATAAACTGGTGAAAACAGCTCCTGAAGAGCTCCAGCTCCGTAACTTCCAAATCTTGAGAGCAGTTTCTGTCAACAGCCTTGTCTCCTGAGCCAGCCTCACAGACCTCGGCACTGATTTTTAGTCTCTCACCTCTCAGAGCTCAGGGCAAGACTGGGTTTAGCTGAATCTTAAATGAAGGCCGAGGTAAATTCTTATCTAATCACCTTTGGCGAAAAATCCAGTAAAATAGCTTAGAGGAAGGTAACTCATCCATGCAAATTTAAATCAATAGGTAGAAGTCTATAGTGAGAAGGAGTTCCCTGTGAAATGTTGGACCATAAGGACTTGTTTCGGAGCACCGGGGCAATGAAATGTCTCTCATCCTCAGGTAGGGTTCCCCATGAGCAGTAGGGTTGCCCGGAGCTCTCCAGCTGCCAGGCAATGGGAGGGAGGGAGGGGAGGAAAGCTTCCTCCATGCAGAGCCACCCACTAGCATCTCTTTTAGTGATCCTTGGCAACTTGTGACAGGCTCACTAGACTCCCCAGGGCCAAGTACATGCAGGAGAAAGGATCAAACTATGTAACAGGTTGTTGGAGGCTAAAAAGACATGGATTATTTTCATGCTGCCCACTGTCTTGTGTACCAAATTAGTGAGCCTGACTCAGTCAAGGCTGTGCACACTATTACATGTGAAAGTAATGGACAGGCATGCCATGGACTCCTTCCTTTGGGGGTGATGATTTGAAATGCCAAGTCCTACACCAAGGGGAGAAATAACCCCAGGCGACAATCCACGCTGGAGACCGACTGGATGGAAAGCAGCTTCGCAGAAAAGAACCTGGGAGTCCTGGTGGACAACAAGGTGAACATAAGCCAGCAATGTGCCCTTGCTGCAAAGAAGGCTAATAGTATCCTCGGCTAGATTAGAGAAAATGTTACCAGCAGATCTAGGGAGGTGATCCTTTCCCTCTACTCAGCACTGGTGAGGCCATACCTGGGGTACTGGGTCCAGATCTGGGCTCCCCAGAATGAGAGAGAGATGAACTCACCGGAGATAGTCCATTGAAGGACTGTGAAGGTGATTAAGGGACTGGACATATGAGGAGAGGCTGAGAGAGCTGGGACTGTTCAGCCTGGAGAAGAGAAGGCTTGGGGGGATCTTATCCATGTGTATGAATACCTGATGGGGAGGTAAAGAAGATGGAGCCAGGCGCCTCTCGGTAGTGTTCAGTGACAGGACAAGAGGCACTGGGCACAAATTGCAATACAGGAAATCCATTTAAACATAGGAATTACTTTTTAGTTGTGAAGGTGGTTGAACACTGGAAGAGGTGGCCCAGAGCGGCTGTGGAGTCTCAAAATTTGACCAGACATGGCCCTGAGCAACCTGCTCTCACTGACCCTGCTTTGAGCAGGGGGATTGGACTAGACGATCTCCAGAGGTGTCCTCCAGCCTCAGTTATTCTGTGATTCTGTAATTCTATGTTTCTAGGATTTTTACTTTCTTATAGTAACTGCCTCATGACCTAGTGACTTTTTGTGTAGAATGTAGCAGTTATTTGCACAGCACTACTTGGAACAGAAGAATAACCATTTACAAGCAACCCTGAGCAATTTTTAGTATGCTTTAGCACCTGTTAGGGAACAGGATTTTCCTACCCCACAGTGAGGCAGGAAAGCACTGTGACCCCTACTGTACAGTCATGGGATGATGAGGATTTATCCACAGCTGGGCCTTACAGTTAGAGATTTTATTCACAAACATAAAACAGAACTCTTCTGGTTCTCCCCCTGTGCATAAAATAGATGCAGGCTGAAGAAGACAGTCTCAGGACAGGAATTTGCCCAGTTAACTTGACACTTAGGAATGCACCAAGTAATTTTATGGTTATTTCACCAAACAGGGCTCAAAAAATGCAAGCTATTAACGTGATCCATGCCTACCTCAGAGTCCTCTCCCACTTCTCATGTATATTTCCCTCCTTTCCTCTGACTCTGACCACACTGTCAGTGGTCGTCCCCAGGTGCCTCGATGCTCTCTGTCTCTCCATGAGAGGCAGAAATCCTTCCTGGGTCTCCAATGCTCCTCCTGGCCAGGTCCAGGGGGGAATTAACCCCTTGCATTTCTTCTTGTACAGTGCAGCACAGTGCTGAGGGCAGCAAAGCTGGGGAGACCACCACACCTGTGCCTGTTGTGGCCCTCGTCCCCAAAGGGGACAGCATTATCTGCGAAGGGGAATCTCACAGAAGCATTTTATCCTCTGACTCTCCTGTTCTGCTGCTGAGGAGAAATGACAGCCTCGCCCTTTGTCAGCAGGATGCATTTTAATGGACTCTCGTGCCCCCACAAGAAGTCCACCTGGTCAGCCCATCAAAACTGAGGAAACACTGAGTAGCGCGGCATTCGCTGGGCAGCAAAATGCTTGAACAACATCTAAAGAGGCTGGTAACACTTTCTCCGACACCTCTTGGTAGGCAAGTTCCTTCCTGAAGACGGACCCGGTGATTTCACCACCCTGCAGTGCCCCTGCCCCTCAGGGCGCAAAGAGACTGTCCTGGAAAAGATGTCCCCTGTCTCCATCCCTCAGTACAGGTTGGATCCAGAGCAGCCCCCGGGCCTCGCTGCCTCAGAGCCACACTGGCACTGTGCGGAAGAGGGGAAGTTATCGAAACCTGATAAATGGCCGTCTTG
Source organism: Ciconia boyciana (assembly GCF_034638445.1). Lineage (NCBI taxonomy): Eukaryota > Metazoa > Chordata > Aves > Ciconiiformes > Ciconiidae > Ciconia > Ciconia boyciana. The sequence continues at coordinate 53,503,702 of NC_132935.1, read as the reverse complement.
AATGACTTTCTCCTTTGAGCACAGGGCACCAGGTGGGGAGTTACTAATTGCTGGGAGCGAAGCCGAATGCCAGCAGGCATTCAGGCAAGAGGTCGAGTCTCGCTCTTGCCTCCTGTGTATAAGGGAAAGAAAAAAAGCAAAAAATGTTATTACACTTTATAAAACTCTTCAAAAGTGAAAAAAGTGTGATCTTCTGACACTACCTGTCACTTTCCTCTCTGAACCATCAGGAGTCAAAATCTGATCTCCATGGTAAGTCAAAAGGCCATCCCAAGGTATCTGGAAGATTTAATTTGCTTGAGGGTAGAGTCTTCTCAGCTGGATTTTAATTAGCAGTTGATTTTCTTCAAACGCAAAAAGCAAAGGGTGTGTGTCCTGCAACACAGAAAGGAGATTTGCAGCGCATCTTGAGAGCTTCATTGATTTGTCTGTTTTCCTCAAGCACTGCCATATTATTCTGTTTTCATATGGAAATATACAGAAGCCTAAACATAAATGGAAGTGTGTCTTATGAACTGAGAAGGAAAACGATAACAACAAAAATTCAGACCAAGCATTTAAGGACGCTATTTTTTCTGCTGTATTGCTGTGTAAAGCAATCTTGACATCACAACACAATCAGTCAAATATCATTTGGTGCAAATTGTCCTGTGACTTCACTAAACAACATATTTGCTAACAGTTATGGCTAAATAATGCAAAAAAACCCCCATATTGTAAATAATGTATTGATCCACTGATGGACAACAATCACCTAATACATTGTTAAATAATGTGTCAGCCAGACACATAATTGGTAGACTAATGAATACGATAGTTCATATATAATTTACTCAAAGAAATATGCCTAATTTCCCAGATTTAAATAAATAATTCAGCTAGATGTGTTTGTTAGCAGAGAACCATTTGTTAGCTAATACGAATATTTTCTTAAGGCCCAAGTGAACAAGATATTTTTATTGCATTTGAACAGAGGCTCTTTAGAGAGTTTATAGCGTACCTGCCAACTCCTTTTTTTACAGGAAAAAAATGACCACAGATTACAAATGTACCTACATGCTCATGTGCTTCCACAAATTCAAGCAAAAACAATCAGCTTGGTATTTTTCCTATCAAAAAGCCTCTAAAGAGTCAGCTCCATAACAAACTCCAATGTTGGTGGATAAGTGCCTGAATTTGAATGAACCATTGCAAATCTTTATTTGAGCTCATTTGTACATTTGCAAATAATTTCTCTATAAATATAAGCTTCAGCTTTTGGCAAATGTATCCGATCCAAGTAGAGACCAGAGCAGAATATAGAGTTGTGTAAAACTAGACAGCTCAGCTGAGCAAGGTGGACGTTGCAGTGGTAGCTGGAAGATCTGGCGGGACCTGGGGACGTGCGAGGTCTTCTGGAGCTGAGGCCTCCTAAATTGGCTGGAAGGAGCATCTGACTTGGTTAACTACAGGTTTGCAGGTACCAGAGCCTTTGCACTTTTATTGCTTTCTCCTGCAGCTGCTCTTTTGCTTCTCAAGAACTTGCTCAGGAGACCCCAGACACTAAATGCAGGGGACTCATGTTGTAGTGTGGAGTCACGGGGCTGCATCAGGGACCATCCTGAGCTTAGTGCAGAGGTGCATGGTGCCTTCTGCCTCCCTTGCCTGAAGATGAGGTTACCGTGAAGTACACAAATCTCATCAACCCTTCTTCACCAAATCTCCAGACCCTGAAAATAACAGCCATCATTTGTGGTCAGTTATTTTACATGCTAAGAGGCTTCAGCATATAACAGAAAAGCTATCCATACATATTTCATACAAAAAAAGAATTCCTAAAAGTGCAATATTTTACTTGCAAATATTGCTGATGGAGTATCAGTGGAAATATATTGCACTGTCCTTTTAAAACTGGTGGAGAATAAATGGGCTCAAACCTGTGCCTGCTGAAAGTGATACCAAGCTAGAAAGGTGAATTCTTCCCTGTGATTGCTTGCATGTATCATACGAAATCCCATCCACACTTCAGTTTCACACGAAATGTTATAATAAGGAGAATTAGGAGTTTAGAAACAGTCAAAGGTCTGGAAATCAGCATTATCTTTAGTTTTAAAGTAACACATTTAAAATTAAATCTGCCCTCTTATATCTCAGGTTTGTATTTCCTTCACACCTGAGTGGATATTCATGGGAATAGTAAAAGTCACTTGACCATAGGTGTATTCCTTTGGAAAAATCTACTGCTCTTTCACATCATAAAGGAGCAAATTTTTAAAAATTTAAATTATCTATTTTTCACTTAATCTCATTCTCTGAATGTCTAAACCATTTTCAATAACAGTGTAAAAAATCGATCTGAAGCAATCATCTACCATGGAAAATTTCAATGTGACTTGTTAAAGTGTGGTAAGGTTATTAGTAAGTGGAATAAACTATAAATAGGTTTACAGAAGAGCAGATTAGGCACTTTCAAAGCTAAATTTCACACTGCTCCCTACACTTTGCCTAAGATAAAACACATGCTACAATCCCAAAGCAGTGGTCATTGCAAATTGATGCACATTTTAACTAGAACAAGGCACTGGGTGCCCATTAACACATTTTATTTTAATTTAGCAGTAAAAGCTTTCATTATAGCCATTAGACAAGAGAGAAACCTTTGGCATTAAAGTAAGAGAGAAAGCATATATAGAAATAAAATAAAAATTTAATTTACAGCATGGGGACTGGTAAGTTTATATTAAAAGAACTTAAAGACTTAGTTCTAAATAATTGAATCTGATTAATACAAATGGGAAATATATCAAAAACATTTTAAAATCTGGAGAGAATTCATTTTAGAGCTCTGTAGATGGAGACTAACCCATGTTTTAATACATATATTTCCAGTTATGGCTTGAGGAAATAAAACCAAGTTGCTTTCACAGTTGTTTGTAGTATATTTGTAGCGATTATAATTTTCCACACTTTCTTGTAATACTTGGTTGGCAAATAGGGCAGAGAAATGTACTTGTTTGCAGGCACAATATTCCACCTGTTCTTTTCCTCAGATCTGGGAATATTTCTTTTCCTGTCTTTTCTCAAATCTTAGCTGTAAAAAATATGTATTTTGGAGCAAACCTGGCCATCACTTTCCATTCACTATCTACAGTGTTTATTTAGAAGAATCATGAATTTGTTATACATTAGGTAATATGAATAAGGAAAAAAATTAAGCATCCAATCCATATTAGAATGGAAAAAAATCCCTCTGAAGCCTGGGACAGAGCAAATTGGGGTGCGGGGTTTAATGTGATTCTTCTCCTGGATGCTCTATACAGGTTTAACACAAACAGACTTTGTATAACAGGGCTTGATAACAGTCTTGGATGCTACATCTGATTTACTGTCCACATGGTTTCTGCCTGACCCTGGGAGACAGAAGAGAGACACGCCAAGAGACAAATTTCTGTGCCTCTAACCCCCTGTTTCTTGTCCAACCCAAACGCCATGCCATGGGAAGTGGGGTACCAGGGCTCAGCATCCTCAGAGGCTTCACACCATCCCTGAGCTTGCCAGGCTGCCCAAAGCCTGGGGATGCCAGTGCTTACCCAGACTCCAGCACACACCCAGACACCCACATGTACCCAGATGACAGACGACAGAGTCAAACTCTGTTTCCGTCTTTCTCAGACATGTTAGTTTTAACAAACCAAAAGCCAGCCTCGGTACAGCTCTTAATTCTCCTTTCTGTGTCCACATGGTACTAAGTAGCATACAGGGCTCCTGACCCATGGTGCAGGTTCCCTCAGACACAGAGACAATTTATTCTGCTCATAGAAATAGCGACTGTATGGAACACACTGAGCTCTGCTCGTCTTGCCAATTTAAGCTTTGCCTATCAAGCAGGACACACATATTGTGTGATTCTGACATGCCAGAATCTGCAAAGAAATTCATCCTTCCATCACATCCCTCCTTGAATTTCAGCTTACAATGTAAATATGTATAAAATGCATATTCTAGCTCTGCAGAGATGCCTTTTTCAAAAGAGCATCAAATCCAGTCCCTGTAGCAATAACTCCAGTTGCATACAAGTGGGCTGAGCTGTTCTCCAGAGGGATCTGAAGCCCATTTCCCAAGCAATTGGGGATTTATCTTGTTCCTGCTGTGGAATTCTCCATTTTTCTGTAGTCAACAAAGTCACCGGGACTCTGCGAAGCGCTGAGGTCCACCCGCACAGAACAGCTTGCGAGACTGGGGCCTGGGCGCAAACAATAGCAGTTTTCTTGGCAAGCTTGAAAGACCTTCTTGTTGGCAGATTGAGGAAGCCCACACTTCTCCTACTGCACTGCCGTTGATCAGTATCAGAGAAGAGCATTAATCAAACAGGCAATACCATTATTTTTCCAAACTGAGGTCTCAGGTCTGTGATAAGCACTTCTCTTAACACAACATTGCACAAATATTATGCAACCACACTTCAAAACTGCTGCGTTGAGAAATTTGAATAATAGTGAGTACTTTTTGGAAATATTGCTCCAGTCTTGCCTCTGCCTAGGCAGGGAAGGCTGATCATGGGCAGAGTGCTACACGCTGCATGAGTTAATTTGTCTTTTTATCTGCTTTTGGCTCATAGCTCACTTACAACTTTGTGAAAAATGACAAAGTGTCAACATCTTGCCATTAACGGGCCATGTGACAGACGCCCAGCACAGCAGGCTGAAGAGAAGCATCTGAGTCCTGCAAACTCTCCTTACTGCTAGATTTACTGATGGATGACAGAGCTCCACAGTGTTGACAAAGATGCTGCTGACCTTACCTCCAAACATGCTAGGTGGTTTGCAGTTTACAGCAGTACGTCCAGGACATAAGATACAAAAACCAAGCACATTTTTAGGGGGAAAGAGTTGATTTTTAAATATGGAAAATGGTTCAGAAGCAGTGAAATCTCCAAAGAGAAATGCTGTTTTGTAAATGTTTCTGTGATCTACAGAAAGAGCAGATCTCTTTTTAAAAAGTGAAACCATAGAATAGTAGATAATCCCCATCTTTTTCCCCACGTACCACCTGTCCTCTACTAGAAACTTTACTATTAACCTGTGTCAATACTTAAACTGGCCAGATCACATTAAATATTTGGAAAAGGATGCTTTTATAAAGGGAACTTTGCCCATGCAACAAAGCACTTTTTATGACATTCCTTTCTATATTCTGTTCGGTTGTTAAACATTTTTTGTTTTCCTCCACACAGAACAAGCACTCAACCATTTTCAGGCTTTAAAAAGGGAACAAAAATTAAGATAGCACGTGCTTTCCTTTTCAGCCCTCATTGTCTCTGAGAAGCAAATAAATACAGCCTTCTTGCCTGCGAGGATGGGTATCAGAAAAGCAAAAGTAGGACACACAAAATAAAAGCATCACTGAGTCATAGCTACATACACAGCGAAACCAAAAGCTCATTACGACAACTTAGAGGAGTTGTTGATGTACAGCCTATGGTGCATTTGCATCAGCGTTTTAGGTCAAGCCAGGAATTGCTCAAAGGTCACTACTCTCCACACAGTGACGCAGCAGCAGAGCACACAAACTAGATTCCTTTGAGGTGAGGTACTCCCAGAGATGTCCTCCAGGAGGACATCTAATGTACCCCAGCCACACATGGGTGTTCAAGCCATGGGACAAGGCTAGAGCCAGCCAAAAGGAAAATCCTTGAAAAGCACATCACATGGATACGTGGTCCTCGGCACCATTTCTCGCCACAGATCCACTTCCATTGCTCCTCACTGAATTCAACATAGCCAATGAGTGCAGAGGAGGTCAGGAAAAAGCTTTGGGGTGTGTGAAGCTGTGGTCAGGTCAGGCACAACTTGCCCCCATTCTGCCCATTGGTTGGGTGCAGTGATGGCCCATGAGGGTTTATGGTTGTTCCAGTCAAGGAACTGAGGTAACATCAGATCCCAAATCTCAAGATTGAGGGGCAGAGTTTGGAAACAGAGTAAATAAGCTGTGGTCTTAATATTAGCTCATACAACCATAATATCTAAGGGGAGCCAATGAGACTCCAAAAGCTGTATGGACAAATTGAGTATTTTTGTAGTAAAAGGGATCCTGTGTGAGTATTGCAGCTGGCTCTCTGACCTGAAAAGCAGACAGAGAGAGGAGCTCTTCAGCTTGGGAAGAAGCCATGAGCTGCAGGAGAGAGATCCATAAAATACTCCTCAAGACACTGAGAAGACAGAAATGTGAACTTACTGCCTCATGCAGGTAGTGATATAATACTAAGGAAAGGATGACTTTTGGTTCCCACAAACATGAGCTGCTGTAAAGGCTGGTGTCTCACCTCTCCTCAAGCCCAGGGAAGACAAATTCCCACAGATGTGTTGGATGCCCCATGCTGCTCACATGGTGAGCATCCAGGCAGGGACTGACTGCAAGGCTTTGCCAACCAGCAACACCAACCGACTCTGCCACTGGGGAGCTGGTGCAGGGTCCTTATGGAGCTGAGTGCTGGGGAAAGTAGGCTTCCCTCATTAAAACTCACATACCTCGGAGATGCATTTGACCTATGTATCATTAATGATTGCCTTTACAGCTACATCATTATTGCAATAAATAACGGGTGGATTTTTGTCCCATGTAGGAGAGCTTTGATCCTAGACAAGCTTGGTAATATGCCTCTCCCAGTTCGGAGACAAGACTTTTCTTTTTTAGTGTTCCTTCTGTTTTCTATTCCTGCATGTATTTAAATGATAAGCACTTCTCAGAATGATAGCTAGACACAGAGAAGAGGAAACATCCACAGATTCAGCTTTGCCAGAAAATAATGAGTCAAGCTTTAAAATGAAAGGGGGCGCAGGGGGTGGGGGGAGCTAAAATAAATAAAGGCCAGTTCGAATAAATTCTGGACCATACATGTCCAGATGTAGTGGGTTAGGCTGGCCAGCAGCCAAATGCCCACCCAGCCACTCACTCGCTCTCCCTCCCTAACAGAACAGTGGGAAAAAATGAGATTAAAAAGCTCATGGGTCGAGATAAAGCCAGGGAGATCATTTACCTGTTACCATCATGGGCAAAACAGACTCGTCTTGGGAAGAATTAATTTAATTTATTGCAAATTAAACCAGATTTTGGTAATGAAAAACAGCAACAAAAAATGTCCCCGAGGTGCCACCATTTTGGCTGAGGGGCTCAGCTGTGCCCTGCGGTAGGTTGGTTGGAGCCGGCTGGAAACGGCTGTGTCTGGCCCGGGGCAGCCCCGGTCGCTCCTCACAGCCTCCTCTCCGCCCCTGCAGCCCCCCACTGCCAGCACCTACACCCAACACACCATGTAAAACATTGCAGATCATGAAGACCCCCTTCATGGGGGGTTGTAAACTGGTTGTAAACAGCACAGGGATAACCAGGCAGCAGTTACAAAAAGAAAAAAAGTTAGTGCCATGGCTTTCGTTCCAGAATATGCAATTACATATATAATTTCTTAATAACCGGGAACGCAATACAAATTATCATAGACATCTCTTTTATCCATATTCAAGACTAGATCCTTTGAATGCGATGTTTCCAGATAAAGCTCTATTTTCTGCAACGATGTAATGTTGGTTTTGCAGATTTCATTCTTGTGTATTAAATCTAAGTATCTTTATATTTTCCACCTGGACACCAGAGCATTTCCATATTTCATAACACAAGATTTAGAAGTTTCATCAAAGCCAATGCACCTGCTCAGTGGTTGTGAGACTTTTGTTGTACATAAAGTGTTAGGATCAAAATACTTCTGAAAAAGTCAGGAGAATCCACAAGATATTTTCATTCAGTCCAGGCATGAAAGAACCTACTTTATGAATAAATATCCTTCAAATAACTCACTCACAGCAGGAGAAGCAAATCTAGGAAAAAAATAGAGGAAATCAGAAACTTAAAAAGAAACTTATTAGCATGCCTCAGAGAAAGAAAAGACCAGTGAGGTCTGACTCAAGCAAAATCAAACTTCACATTAAACAAATTGCACCATTGATTTAGCCCAAAGTCTTGACTTTTCCTGGTAAAAGAACATGACAATAAACTGATCTCGTACATCTCTTAGATTGAGCCTTTCATGTAATGCATCAGAAGGTGTTTTTCAGCACATCCCATTCTGACAACATTAATCAGCAAAGCCCCTATCAAGCCAGAAAATTTATAGAATAGAATGGCAGGATTATTATTAAAGCAGAGGCCCTAACACAGCGAGAGCCTACCTACGGGAACTGTGCATGACAAGCTATGTAAGGTATTTTTCTGGGAGGCTGTGATTTTTTCCAGTACAAATGAAACAAAGAAAAGATCTCTGGAGCTATGGAAGACTGAAGCTCAGCTAAAATTAGGGGACTTCAAGCCAGAACTGGAGGCCTTCAAAATACTATTTCACTAACATGGATTGTCAAGGAATCGCTCTGTCAGTTTAAGATACATTTGCTATATTGAAATACAAACACATTATGTGCCAAGTAGAAATAAAAAAAAGTAGGCAGAGAAATGATATAAACTTTGAGATGGGCTGAGTATATACCTCTTCACGGTTACAGAACTTTTCAATGCTAAGCCTCTTCTCCGGCTTGCAAGTGTGACTTGATGAACCCTAACCAACTGATAAACCCAAACCAGTGTGAGACATCCATGAGGAGCCAGTCTCCATTTCCGAAGGGCTGCAGAGGTGCAAGGGCAGTGTCACCCAGGCCCACCGGTGAGGGACGTGGTGACCACGTGCTTCGGGCTGCCTCGTGCTGCCCGCTCCTGGGTTGCCTCCGTGCTGTCCGCTGGCGGGCTGGACAAGCCAAGGGAAAATTATTTATTTCGTTCAATAAAATGATCTTTGGGAGTGTAGGAAGTTCTGTTCAAAATCTTGAAATTATTTGACTATGAACTCTCTGTTCAAGTATGTTTAGAGGATTTCCAAGAAGTTATCATGAAATGCCTCCTTGTAATATTCCCAGTGAGGATTACTGTGACATATATGTTGGGAGACAGACAGAAATAACCAAATTTGAAAGCCTACTTTTATGTTCCCAAGCTTTTCTAATGAGTGGAAACAACCTACGTTTTCAAATCCACTATCCCTTGAATTTTCTTTAAACATTCAGTCAGCAATAGATGTCCAGCATAAAAAATATGAGCTCATCTGGCCAAAAATTGGAAAAGTTATAAGTGATTTGACACCAGGGGCTTTTCAGGGAAGGTTTTCAATTTGCCGAGGCTCCTATCGCCTGGTGTTTATGTGATGCAAGATGCCCAAAACACTGTTATCTTGGGTGGTGTAATATCTGTGGCATACAAATATTACACATGTAAGTTGTTCAGGCAGGCCATTTATAAATAGGTAGAAAAAAAAGTGAAGTCTTTCCCAGTGAACTGACATGTCCCTATACTTATTACTTTTAGGTAAATTAATGCAATAGTTTGGACTACCCCTTCTACCATAGGAAATTCTAGCCTAGTTTAGAGCAAGGCATCAGTCCTTGCCAGGAAAAAGGTTTCAATTTACCCGAAATGAAGCTGGTTCCTGCATATTGATTGCTCTCCCTAGCTGTAAATTATCACTGATTACTTTGAGAGCAGAAGTGTTGATAGTTTCCTGCCATTACTGACCCAACTGAAATTAAGTCTATAGTATAATTTTGTATTTATAGCAACTAAAATATGGCTGGAGTGCCTTAGTGTTTCAAAGTTGTTTTGTTTTGCTTTAAAGAAAAACCTACAAAATAAAAAATATTAATGTCAAATTCTTTTTTGGTCAAAAGTAAATTCTGGAGGACTGATAATCCCTTAAAATAAGTATATAGAATTCATGTCAGTGATATTAATTTACAATGTTTAAGAATTCAGCGTTCCTCCATATGTGAGGCTTAAGCACCTTCATGTGGCATGGTGTGGTGAGGAGGAGAATTTTGGAAAGATTCAGTGACAGTAGCTTGGGATCCATACTGATGTACAAGCCCCCAGCCCCTGCTTGTCCAGAGAAGCTCAAGACATGCAGTTACACAAAATCCATGCTCTGCCTCATCAAACTCCCTCAGGTTATTTCCTTCCAGACAGATTTCCGTGTCCTATCAGCCACAAGATACTGGTCCCCTGCTAGGCTGCTCCTCAGAGAAGCCAAGCACCGACCTGGCACAAATCCTAACCTGTAGGGATTTCTCTAATAAAGAACTGGAGCATCTTAATGGGGTAAAGAGAGGGAGGACTGCACAGTGATAGCTCGTGTTCAGTTGACTGAATGAGTACAAGCCGTCAGTTCCCAGAGGCGTCAATCTGATCTTTTTCACACATCGCTTCTTTCTATCTTAAGAATACACATGTCCATGCTAGACCAAATTGTAGTGTCTCTTCTCAAGTAAAATGGGATCAAATGCATCAGTATAGTCAATCAGAAATACACTTCATTACCCTTTTCATTTGCTTTCAAATTGTGTATGGGAAAAATAATGTGTCCAGAAAAACAGAAATAGAGGCAAGAACAAATAGCTGAAAACTCAAACTCCCTCTTTTGGGATCTTCTGTCAGCAACACCAATGTTCCTAAAGTAGCTTTCATAATCTGACTCCTTCTGAAAAGTAGAGAGCAAACAGCACAGTCAAAATAAGTATTTTACTAAAGGATCTTTTGCATGGCTGGTGATACAAAGTAATTAAATACATAAAGTCTTAATTTATATTTCCATAATTCTTTCTCCATTCTACAGGAAGAATTAATACTATGTGCAGACAGAAGCAATCATCGTAGGAAGAATTAGATCTCTACATATGAATGAATAACCATTGCTGTTAAATGTTGAAAAATGAACTAACATCTCAGAAGGAGACCTTTGCAGCACAATCACATAGAGAAGCCTATGCATAACAGAGGAGGATGCAAAAACCACTTCATTATCACTTCTAGGGAAAATATTTTTTAAAATCTTAAAATCTGCTTTCTTAATTCTATAAACTAATAAGTGGTGTAAACATGCAAATCTGCAGTGTACCATCTGCTCTTCGCTTTCTTTAGATGATTATGCCATCCTCCTGAGACATAGTGAATAATGAAGTTGCGTAGTGTTGCTTTGTATTGTGAGGTCATATCTGAGGCCCACTTTTCTATGTAAGAAGCAAAACTGTAGTCACAGTAGCAAATTCCTGGACAAGGTTTAGATTCAACAATACTAACTAATTTGGAGCTCACTGTATCCATTTGCTTCTTTTACATTCTGCTGGTTGTAAAAAAGAGCAAAAGATGTAACCAGGGTTGATTGAGATGAGGAAAATTCACTTGCACCCTTTGAAATAAATTGAAGGAAGAGGTTCTTTTTCATTTGACTGCTTATTTACTGTGTGATTTTTTAAAAGAATTTAGCTTTATAGAAACCCAGGTCTCATCAGCCTGAAGAAAGGAGATGCTGGGGAAACGTGAGAAGGGGGAGCTCCATCACAAGTACCAGAGAGCTCAATCTCAGGGCTGCTGACCATAATGAAAGTCCTTCCGTGGCCTCCTGTGAGCCTGAGGTCAGGAGCTGAAAGTAGAGTAACAAGGAGGGGAAAGGTGGTTTTGACAGCTTAAATACTCAGATTTTTTTGCCATCAAAAGCTTAATTCTGCAAATGAATGCACAGTGTCGAGAACCACAGAGTGAAGTGAATGGTGAAAATAGGGGATGTAGGCTTTTTTTCCTCCAGTAAAGGAGAAGTATTAGTAGTTTGAGGGCTTTCATCATATCACATCTGTAGCCTTTTGAAGTGTGCTGAGCTCAAGCTGTAATCATAAGCGGGGTCAGCTGATTCAGATGAGTAGTGCTCAGTACAGTGTTGGTTTACACCTCCTGGAGGTCTGGACCTGTTTGTCATTGAAAGAGGTTTGGGTTAGCAGATACCAACTGCTGACTAGAAAAAGATTATTGATAATAACTACTCAGAGCAATGCTCACGGCCTAAAGCAGGAAGAACAGCAAGCTGCAGCAGAAAACGTTCATCTGACCAGAATAAGCATTCAGCAAGACACACTACCATCCATATCTATTTATTCTTAATACTGATTTAAACTAAAACAACCCTTCAAAGTATAAAGACTGGAAATATGCAGCAGAAATTTATTTATTAGGGAAGCATTTTTTCCTTGGTTAGGTTACCTTCAAGTGGATGAATAATTTGTGCCTGCACCTATTGCAGCCCTTACAGGTCTAGCTAATGCTTTTTTTTCCCCCAGAAAAAAAGCATTCTAATGCAGCACTTGCTTCTTAGGCATGAGCAATTCAGCCTAAAACTGTAGAAATGTTAATCATAAGACACTACCGAGGAAGAGCAATGAAAAATGTCCAATCTTGCCATCAAATTTGGAGTCAAAATGATTGTGCTCCCTCCTGGAACTCCCACCTCTAATGGGACAGTTAAGAGAAAACAACATGTAGGGAAAATACTTTTATCAGTGCAGAATTAATTTTAATTAATGGAAAGATATTTTTTTCTCCAAACTGCTTACCAGTCAGAATAGACATATAAAATTGCACCACCAGCGACTTTCATTTATGCTCTTACTGTGGCTGAGTTTGAGCCAGTTTTTTTACCTTTTTTACCACATTTTTACCTTCTCTCTCAGGTGAGAATTATAGCTGAGATTTTACCCAAGACATTTAAAGGAATTAAGCTCTGCATTCCTGTTAGACAGCAGCAGGATGTGAATGTCTACATTATTCAGGTAACTCTGAAAGTCCCATCAGTTGCTGTTGACTGTACCATCATACTGCTGGAGCCTCAGAAGAGGGCATCTCTTGATGGTCACCCATTATTTAGCACAAAGGCTGAATACTCAGATATGCCTCTGTGTCTGTGCTTGTCCTGCTTGCTTTTATGATATTCTTTTATAGGGCTGATTCTCTGCAGCTAAGTGGAAAAATGTCTGTAATGAAACAAAACTTTGTGAAGACGGGTAGCATCTACATTGCGCAGACAGGAGCCTCCCTTGGAGACCTTCACATGAATTCTTGCCACAGACAAGACAGGAAACTTGTCACTGGCTCCAGGACTGCCTCACTGTGCACCTGGCATTTCAAAACAAGTTCAGTGCTCAGGTTCAGCAGACTGGATCCCACACACCGTTTCTTTGGTTTAGTTGTTTTCTTTTCCTCTTATTTTGCGCAGTGTTGCAGAGAACCTTCTTTGGGGACCAAGCTTCCTAAGTTAGGCATGATTTCAGTCATGGGACCCCCTGGGCTCAATGAAATAAACCAAACAGATGTTTCAAGTTTTGGAAGGAATGTAATAGTGAAAATAGAGAGTGATAATGCTGACAAGATCCAGCTTAATCTAAAAATTACTAGCTAACTTTTTCTACTACACAGCACCAGATTCATTTTCCTCAGTCTGGTTGCAAAATCTAATTCTTAAAGTTATCTGTTTTATTTCTTAGACCCCAAAGTGATGCATGTGACGAAGGGAGAACCATTATCTTTAGGACATGTCTTTATTTATTCTTTTGCACAAAATTGACACTTTGCCTAGCACAGTGTACATGCCAGTTTAGATCACAAGGGGTAAGATCCTTCTTTTCGCTTTTGCTGTGTTCAATGCCCAACAAAATTAAGTCAATTATTTTTAGGTGTTTCCTAAGTGCAAGTAATTAGGTAAAGAAAACACAGGGCTTGAAGATCCCAGCTAACCCAAACTTCGTTTTGGCATTCATTCTGGTTATATTGTTGACTTTGGAGACCATACATTTTGGTGTTTAAACATGTCTAACATAGGTACACCTCCAAGGAGGCTTCTGTGAAGGAAGCCCCTGGAGCACACCAGCAGCTAGTGGCAGTGCTAGCAGAGCTCAAGGGCTCTGTCCTTGTCAGTTCAACCAGGTACAAGACATAATGCTATTGAAAATACTTTCACACAGTTTTATTATTACAAAAAGACCATCAAAATTGGAAAAGAAAATATAAATACTTGGGAAACCCACTCATTTGCATATGTAATCAAATGTTCAGTGGGACTTGCAAAAGTCTCCATTTTGAGTGATGGACCCTTGAAATAGCACTAATGAAAACACTTCTGTTCTATATTTCCTGTGTGTACTTTAATTTCATTTATGAAAATGAAGGCTTGATTGTGTATTTTCCTCTGCCATTTGGTAGCCTGCCATCAAAACTCTAAGTGACATGACACACAATAGATTTATGCACCATGAAGCAGGCACAGTAGGGGTTTGGGGTATTTGTGTTTTATTTCCAGTCAAACAATACACGGGGGGCTGTCACACTAACAAGGTATATAATGATTGACTTGCTCAGCCACTCTGAGGCCTTTACTCTAATACAACTGAAATCTCAATAAACAGGAAATTTATATTTGAACAGCTGCTTGTTTTGAAATGCTGTGCTTTATCTGCTTCCTTTTCTGAACAGTACATATGGTTCATTCCTATTTGATTGAAAAAAATATTTCATTTGTTCAAGTTGAGCCATACTCGTACATATTAAAGCTCTTAAAGCGAGGTTTTGCTTTGTTCTTTTCACACCTCTCTTTATTTAACATGTCATTTGGCCTTTTGACGTACACAATTTGCAGACTATCCTTAGCACTGTAACTGAACTCTCTAACACTGCAACTCTTTTCTATTGGAGGCATTATAATACAAAAATATCAATACGGCCATCCTGTTGTGTGAAATCCATAGAATAACTTAACCATCATGTTACTTATGGGCTCCTTAAACATCAGACTCACAGCCTTGTAATGGTGTCTATGGTCCTTTATCTCATACAACAATCATAAGAAGATAAAGTCTCTGGAAAGCAATGTCATCCCTGAAGCTTGGTTGTGTGAGTTTCAGGTGCGGAGATGCTGCCTGGAGCCCTCTCCAAACCGCTCTAGAACAGATTCAGGGACATGCAAGCTAGGGCTTTCCCACTCTTACTTGCTGAATAAACAACCATCAGTAAAAATTAACATTAAGCAATTATACATCTAAAGTAAGGCAACAATTTTGTCTTTTAGCTGTGAGGAGTGTTTGATCCAGCTAATTAATTTTTATCCTCATTCTGAGGCATAAAGTCCTACTTTGTAAGTATTAGGGTTTGCACAGTACATTTTAATTCCTTAGGCAATAGGGATAGCTTGCTACTGGATCACACAACAATTCAGCTGAGTTTGGAAGGCACCAAAGGTGCCATTTGTTCTTTATTGAGTGCTTCAATCCATCTTTAAGCTGATTTCCTGGTCTAGAAATTATGAAGGACATCAGACATGACAGTTACCATAACCTTTGCAACAGGCAGGTTATGCAACTTCTGCACATGGAGCAGGAGCTAGTGCTTCCACCACGAAAGATTTAACTCAGTCTGTACATGCACTCTTTGCAGTTTCATTAAATACAAAGAGAGAGTTTAAAACTTGAAAGTTTTCCTGTCATTTTTCTGTGCCCACGCATTTGAGCCAAACGACAGGGCTCTCGGAAAAATTATCACTCAACTACTGAGCATTTGGCAAGTGAGGAGGCACAGGGCAAAATCCTCAGCCATGATAAATCAATACTCCCTGATTTATATTAGCTGAAGTTCTGGCAGTGCAAGTCTCTGAGTAAAGCAGCCATGCTAGATGAAGTGAGGAGGCGTGTGCCACTCTTTCACCATAAAATGAGGCCCAGCAGTCAGCTTCTCATCTCCTAAGATCCTTTTATATGAATCAAAATAGGTTCCTGCATGAAGAGTTCAGGTTAGCTTGTCCCTGAGCAGTGATCTATCTCTTGTATCTTTTAATTTACATAAGAATATGTGGGTAATAAATCATTTCTGTCACGTGAGGTGTGCCACAC
The DNA here is from genome assembly GCF_034638445.1 of Ciconia boyciana. Classification (NCBI taxonomy): domain Eukaryota; kingdom Metazoa; phylum Chordata; class Aves; order Ciconiiformes; family Ciconiidae; genus Ciconia; species Ciconia boyciana. The sequence goes on along the minus strand of NC_132935.1, from coordinate 53,487,935 downwards.
TCATTGAAATTCACTGGCAGCGACTGAAGAAAACATACCTGCAACAGGCAACTAGGCTAAGCCTTGTAGGTTAGCTCTTCTAGGGTGTAGATATGTAGATCTGTATCACCTAACATTCAACTAAAAAAGATTGGCCACTGTCTGGTTTTATATCAACAAAGACTGGAGAGAGGGACACATGGAAAAAATTGAAAAAGGTGGAACTGAGCACACATCATTTCCCCTTTTGAACCTGTGGAGCTCCAGCCCATTGATCTTTCTCCTAGCACTGGATATTTCTCTTAAAGGAGGGATTCTTAGCACAGGTAAAATTCCACAAACAGCAGGAACTTTTTGCATTGGACAGCACTGACCACGCCTGTGGGTTGTTTTTTCCTTACTTAACTATTTATCTCACTATAATGTTGCCTATATTTTACTCTGATAACAATAGGTAAGTGGGTAGTTTAAAGGCAGGGCTTAATATCTCGTTGTCTGTGTTAGCCAGATGACACATCCTGTGCTTCTTCAGACAGGCTGCAGATAAACAAGCTGCTTCTCCTTAAACACAGCTTACCTCACGTGAGCAATCTATAAGCAGCCTACAACCATTGCCAAACTAGCAGCAGAAGTCCCCTTGCTTTTTGCCAGGAGGGGAACCTTCTCATCTTCACTCAGTTTTTTGCAGTTGTTCTGTTTTAATGTTTCCCTGGCTTTCAAGGTGGCCAGTGGAGGGAGTCGGCAGCACATTTCCCCCTTTCCATGCTCAAGCTGCCCTTCCGATGCTCCCAGTCCATAACAGAGGTCGTAATATTCAGCGACGTTCTGCACTGGCAGCTTTGCCGCCTGAGGCACAAAATTAGGTTTGTTTTGTCTTGCAGTGGAGCATATACTTGTGATCCACAATTCACCTCAAAGGCCATAGCCAAACTAGCAACAGCAGATTTAGGAGCTGCTGTGATTAAATCAGCTGCAAAGACAAAAGAAACCAGAAATGAGCTTGTTGCTTGCCAGAGGAGCAACAAGAAATAATTAGCGGTAGATTGGGATGTCCCAGGGTCTCTGTGTCTATATCAATATTGTTAAATAAAACTGTGACCAAGTGCTTGCTCCTTTTGCCTACACTTCTTTTCCCTCAAGCAAGGCAGCCTCATACAGGTGCATCCCCGCCTGTGCTCCTGCCCATCTCTCCCTCAGCACCTGCGACCGCCCTGCTCCCATCCCCACAGCCCTTCTGGTACGTGCAGACCAGCTCCTGCGGGGCCGGGGGCTGTGGGGAGCCCTGTCCCGGGGGAGAGCTGCGGGACGGCTGAACGCAGGCTCCCTGCGCCTCTGGGACCACCACGAGGAGAACAGCTTGCTAAGCCGGAGCCTGCGGGGATGGCCGGGGTACGGAGTGATGCTACTCATCATACGCACCACATATGATACGGATGTGTTTTCAGGCTCCGCATACGTATCTACAGGGAACAGCCATGCTGCGTTTTACAGGTATGCTGAAAGCTTTAGCCCACTGAGAGAGGCCCTTTAGGCTTCTGCGTTGCTTTTCCTGTTATCTGCACAAAAAGCCAAACCAGAGCTCTTTTCTTCCGTTATGGCATGCATAGTAGGGGATGAAAAATAGCCTGAAAGCCTGTACTCAGGTTTGTCAGCTGAATGAAGTATTCACTCTCATCAAAACTCAGAAATGCTCAGACTCAGCTTTGGATCTTCACCTTCCCTAAAACACAAATGTGCTGATGTGAGAACCTGGGTTAAAACTAGGAAAAAACCCTTGCAGACTTCTTCCCAGAGATTTGGGGAAGGAGGGCTCTTTTCTTCTTTTTCTGTACTTACATTGCCAAAGCTAACATCAAGGAAAATGATTTTGTGTGACTGCGATTTCTTTGGACAGATATATGAAGTCTGACTTGCCTTTCAGTTCTGAACAAATTGTTCCCTATGTTGTTTTCCATTATGAGTATCTTGGGATGTTTGTTTGGCTTCTCCCTGGCTTGCAAATTAAAAAAATAATATAAAAAGAAAAGTAGACTTACTTGTTTAAGCCATCTTTTAATCAACACTGCACAAAAATTGCTTCCCTAGATAATTTAAATAGCAGCACTGCAATTCTTACATACCTTTAGATACTGAATTTAATCAAATGAAATCTAGTTAATGTAGAAAAATACTCCCAAAATAGGCTTTAATGACTGAGGACTTACCAGAAAATGTTTGGAAATACACAAAAGCAATGAAGCACATTGGATTTCAAGAAATATGGTCTTAGGAGAGCCACCCAAACTCAGAGTTTGTTCATATACCAATGAATGCTACATAGTCTTGTCATCTTCAGGGAAAATCAGCCTTCAGGTCCTACTCTGAGTAACATCCCTGTTTAAGGAGGGTGCAGCCACAAAGACTCAGATCCCACTGAAGTCAATAGCACTTAAATGATGTTGGCCTGTGGATATGTGACTCAGTGCATTCCTGAACAGGAGTGGGTTTGATCTGGGCTTAAAAGCCTTGCCTGACTGAGGGTTTAAATGAACACTGTCAGCTCAGTCAGCAGCCGCTGTGAACCAAACTGCAGCATCAGTTTTTAAGAAGAATTCCCTGTTCCTCTATATTCCTCATAAGGGCTAAAGAAATGAAGAAGTGGTGCTTTACTCTTTGCTGATACAAAGCCTTCGCCTTTATGTTATACGCTGGAAGAGCATAAAACATATCTTTCATCCAGGGCCTCCATTGATTCGCCTTCAAAAATTCTTAGTTCCGTAATTATTAATTTTCCTTGTTACTTTAATATTTGTGTCCTGTTGAACTCCAAGTGTCTAAATCAATACACTTTTATCTTTCAAGCAGCTGACAGAACAGGCATGTATTGGAGCAAGGGTCATGGCACTAAAACTTGTCTCTGCATGCCAAGGTAACTGCTGGACTCTTATATTACTGGTACAGTGGCTAAAACATTTCTAGCCATCAAACTGACTCAGATATCTTTGAAATGTCCCTATTCAGTAATTAAGTATTATTATTCTACATTACAAATGGGAAGTGAAGGCCAAGGGTCCCATCCAACAAGCTTTGAGGCTGGATGTCTCAAAGATTTACTCCAGCTTCCACAGAAAATCAGTGCAGAGCAGGAACTTACGCTCATATTTCTGGCAGGAGTCTAACCCCTTCACATCAACTGCTCAGGGAAGTGAGCAGTATATTTATATTTAGTCCATGCTAATCTAAATTTACCTCACAGCCTCCTAACACTGTGAACCTACATATAGTTTAAGAGTCTGTCACAAAGGTTATCTGAAACCTCATTCACTTTTTCATAGATAAAGCTCTCCTAGCAGATGCAGCTTTGACATAAAACAGGCAAGAATTTTAGATATGCTTTCATGAGTGTTAGTAAAAGAGGCTTGAAACTTTGCTACCAGGAGGAAGGAAGGCTTGCAGTTGCTTCAGAGTTGCAAATCAGGAGCAATCTCATTACCACTGGTGGCATTGGTCTCATTGGTATTGGTGGGATGGCAAAGGTACAAAACCAAGGTGAGTCCAGACACAGACACATCCCTTTCACTAGTAACACTCAGAAATGGATTACAATGCAGTTGCAGCTGAGCTCTTTTATGATGCAGAACATACAAGAGTATAAAGCCAACAAGGTTTCTAGGCTGGAAAAATTACAAGGCAGCTCAGGTTCTCAAAAGAATTTGGGAGTTTTAATGTTTTGTCCAGACTGAGATGTCTCCAGCAGTCCAGAGCTCCAGAGAATGATAAGCTCCTGTCTTATGAATAAAAGTCTCTATTTTGAAATTCACGGATGGACACTCCCAAAATCAAAGTCCTTTTCAAATGTCTTCATCACAATGTAACTTCTTGCTCTGTTCTTTTCTTAAGACGGAGAACTATATCTGGGTTTGTGTGTGCACATGTACAGATTTGTGTTTGGATATAATACTCAATACTGTATGGTCTAGTCAATGTATAACAACTAATAATTGCATCAGAAATGTTAGAACAGCCTGTCCCTTTGTATTTTAGAAATTCTTTTTTTCCTGTACCTAGGCAGATGGCCACTATGCTTCAGGTCATTGCTTGAGGGTCTTTTTTGTACCATGAGGCTATCGATCAATATGCAAGTGATGGTATTGGCCATGCTAAAGCACTTAGCAGGTAGAATCATGTAAAAGTTCCTTTCTTCCAACCTATTCAGACAGAAGAAAAATTAAATATAAACTGAACTTTTTAAGGCTCCATTAAAGGTTTGTCCAAGTTTGAGGATAAAATTCAGGTCAATTCACCTATCCCTCAAGCACTCCTCAGAGTTCATTAAAATAAAAAAAACACAAAAAGGCAGTGCAAACTTCTAATGGTTATAAGCATCACTTAGAAAGGATGAAAGCATCCTTATAAACTAATAAGTCTGTAAAATATCGCATAGGGAATCACAGACCCTCTGCTTCTCTTAGCTGGTTTCGTAGAGATGGCTAGCCATAGGAAATAAATAGAAAAATGGCATTAATCTGTTGTTATATTTTACCCACAAGCCTATTTATTCAATATTTTCTTACTGCAGGAGCTGTAAAGTGAAGAAGTTTATGGGTTGTATGAAGCTCAATAAGGATGATGATTCATCTCTAGAACAAATGTTTGGACATAAAAAAAAGGAAGATTCAAGAAATGACGTCTGGCCTAATATAGATCCCTTTGTGAAGAGTGCTGTCCCTACCTCCACCACCAACTGACTCAGCTCACCTTTTCACTGGTGAGCAACCAACAGACCACTTACTCCTCTTCTAGATTTCCCTGACACATGTAATGTATAGCGCTGTAAGGCTTCTTCACATGAGTTAATTAAATTTGCCTCAGTCTGCACTCTGGCACTGAGACCTACAGGCACGGACTAGCCTCGTCCATGCCATTAAACTCTCCTAGCCTCCAAGAGGCCAAACTGGCTTTTGGGAATTGGTAGCTCCTGAATCACTCCATGAGTTGACTGTGGGCTCTTATTTTCTGCGGGTCACAAGTGTGCTGTTCACAGGCTGTTGCAGCAATAACAATACAGACAATCAGGTGCTTGTGCCCTGGAGCCTTCCCTGGCACCACTTAATTTCCTTGCATAGATGTAGCTATTTGCTCAGCCCAGCTTTCCCCTAGTTCATCAGCTTTTCTATTTTTGCGCCTCTCAAAAGCAGAGAAGGTTTCCAACAGCTTCCCAACTCTGATTACCTTCATAACAGTAAGGGCAAATCTTTCCTACGTGGTAAATAAGGGCATTATATTTAGGCACGAACAAGAAGATGACTGGTTTGGGGCCTGAGATCATCATTTATTTGATATTTTAACAGCTGCAAGAGTTTTAAAGCAAGGCACAGTGAGGGACTGCCAAAAGAAACAGCGTCTTACATTTGTGAGCATGGCCCTGACATCTCTCCACCACTGGACAAGGAGAACTAAACCCAGGAGAAGAGAGACCCAGCGGTGTGCACGTGCTATGGCATGGCGTACACATGACCACAAGAGACCAGTTTACCACCAGTTAATGGCTAGCCTTTGTCAGGTGACCTGCAAAAACTGGCTCCGAGTTTCCCCCTTGCCTGTGTGAAGTACAAAACAAAACAACAGCTGAACACAGGCAGAAGTTAATACCTTCTAATTCAGTGGTGGGGAGGCCTAAATGCTTTCATGAGGTGTACAAATGCAACTCACCTGACAAGTGTTAACTCTAATCTACAGTAACTCCCTCTCTTTGTGTTTCTGCTGACATTCCCTAAGACGAAAAGATATTAAGGATCCTTTGAGTAAGAACAACATTGAAAAGCAGAAGAAGAGTCATCACAGCTCACAGAGCTGACACCATGCTTTGAATTCTCATCTACAGTCAAGCCAGTTTACACAGTTTTCTGCCCATGAAGAAAGGGCTAGCAGTACTATACATGAGATTTATTTCTGAGTTGCAGTGACATAACATTATCAAACAATCCCTCCATAAATAAGGATCACATCCACAAGAAGTCTTAACAACTACCCATGAGAAATCTAGAAGAGTAAACATCAAAGTAAGGCACTTTAATTAAACCTCCAATATAGCTGAAAGCCAGTTTTGGAAAGAAATTGCTGGATTACGAGAACACATTAGATGACTAAGGGAATCCATTCCAATGGAAGTGAAATCTTGTTCTTTTAATGGACAAAAAAACCCTCTTAATTGGAAAATGGCAGTGACACTTGTCATACATAAAGTGTCTGGCTTAGCAAGTAATTTGTTGATCTCAGCTACATTATCAGATCGGTAAAGATTCAGAACAAGAATGTGCTTCAGAGTTTCCTAGGATCACAGCAAAAAGTCCTAACCTGCTGAGAAATGTAGCTCCTACTTCTAGCTAGGTATATTTGCTATATTTTTTATACATGTATATACGTGAGGTGCTATGCATTTGTTCTTCTTTATCTTCTACATGCAGTTCTGCAAATACCTATTTCAATGTTGACCTTCATCAACATTACTCTGGCATTTATAAAATTTCTATTCAGTTTCCTTCAGTACATATTTTCCTATTAATTCACAATACCTATTGATCTAGGAAGCACTTCATGATTTCTTAGCCATTGACTAATGATTTAAGTTAATACATTGTTCAGTAAGCTTGATATTTTTAAGTTCTAAGGAGCTTCCAGATATAAATGAGTATATCACGGGCTCTCCACTAAGGACATGACATTCTGGAGAAAATGTTAATGAGACCCCACAGAAAATCACTTTAATGTATTATGCATGGACAATCTGAATTTTGGAAGGAAATATAAAGAATAAGCTTAATGAGTAACATTAAGCCTAACATTAAAAAGCAAGGCATTGTTATCAAGCATTATAAAGGCAACAGCATTATCAGAAGTATCAGAAGTTACAACTTTATTATGAAAAAAACTCTATCCCAATTACACGTGTTACAAATTACAAGCTTTTTCACTGTTTCTAACAATTTTAAACTCCTGTCTCTCTCTTCCTCTCTTCCCAGCTTTCATAGAATCATAGAATATCTTTCCTCGCCTATGTTCTATATCTTCAAGTACCGTGTTGATAGTACACCTAATTCCTTTTGCCACAGATCAGCTTTGCTTTTCCATTTGATTTGCTGGCCTGGTTTGAAAATTCCTGTCCCTGTCTTGACAAATGAGCATCAATCATCTGTCTCCTCAGTTTAACTTGTTCCCATGCCCAGATCACAAGCATAGATAACGCTCCTTCTGCTCTTCAGTTTCCCCTGCTCCCCCCTTTCTCTTCCTTCTCTTATCACATGCTCATGAAGTTCTCCAGACCTTGCCTCTCTCCACTCTTCACTTCTTTTTTCCCTCTCTCCCATTGCAAGCTCTGTCCCCCTGACCCACAGCACACCCCCACCTCCTGTTTCCTCTGTTCCTCCTCTCTCCAGCCTGGACAGCACCCTCCACTCTGAATTCACTCCTTTCTCCTCCCTTTATCCTTCAGTTCTTCAGTTCTGCTACATCCCTAGCCAAAAAAACCTCTATACTTCTATACTTTAACTGAATCCCACATTTCCAGAGCTGACAGCTTTTCACCACCTTTGATTCACTTCTTCAGCCATCTTTTCCTTTTCCTCCTCCGTTTCACCCTTCCCAACCATACACTTCTGCTGCACAGAATTTCACCAGCTTACTTTGAATTCAGATTGTCAGGTTTTTCAAAACTCCTTCCTTTCCAAGACTTTTCTTCTCCTTCTGCAGGACATGTAGGACATATAATCTGCAATATTCATTCTAAGCAGACAAGCATCTCATTAGTTTCTTCCAAGCTTGTCTTTTAATCCAGCTGGCACTCTTTCACTCCCTCTTTATTATTTCTATTTCTCAATTTCCTCAGGATTCTCCACCTCACAATATAAGCGTCTTTAAAAAAAAAAAATCTTTGACTCCACTCTCCTCTCTACCAGCCATCCCACCCACCTTTTTTGTCTGCAGGTGTATTCTGGAGCTCTTCCAATCAAGTTCAGCCTTAAGCCCTTTTTTTCTAACTTCTTTATTTGCCCTCCAGTGAAGAAGCCACATTTTCGCCAAAGTCCCACATGAATCATTCCTCTTAAAAGCCAAAACTAACACCCTTTGTGACACTCTCCAACCTGCCACCCTCTCCAACCTGCCTGCAAGACTGTTCCTCTTGCAAAGCTGCTCTCCATTGACTTTGTTTAACTCATCTATGTCTTGATTCTCCTCTTTTCCCTCTAACTGCACTTTGAGCATACCTTTCAAAGGATTTTCCTCATTCTTCCCTGCAGTTTTCTACAGAAGCCTTCTACACCTGGGCTCTGTCTCTGTTTCTTTTCATGTTGTCTCCAGATAATTCATTTACAGATAATTATACAGGTAATCAAATTCCAGATAATTTCATCTGCAAAATAAATAAATAAACTACCTGCTCCATGTTTCAGCCATCTGTTTAAGAGTGGCACGGTCAGAGTAAGGCTCTTCATCTTTCCATCTGACATTTTTCCCTTTTTTCTGTCACTATGGAAATACCATTGTCCTTCCTCTTCTCCAGCTCCTCAGGTCCATAGCCTTGGCACAGCCTTTAGCTTAATCCCCAGTTGATTCCTACTCCCTCTTTTTACATTACAGTTATAAGTTACATGTTTTTATTCTCATTCATAACCTAAAACACTCCTCCAGGCTCTCACCATCTCTCGTCTTGACTAACATCATCTACAAATTTGTCAAATATAACATTGCTACCTATTTCCATTCATAACATTCCAGCGAAGAAAACTTTCCTAGCCTTTTGCTCTGAGCATGTGATTTCACTTTTCACAGCCTTCCCCCTCTTCATTCACACCAAACATCAGCTTCTTGTCTTCATTCTTCACAGCTTGTCTCCACAGTATTTATCATCTTTCGTATACTATAAGTGACAGTAACATTTAACACCCATTCCCACAGCACACTTGGCAGGAACAAGCATTCAGGGCCAAAAAGAGAAGAGAGGTGAATTAACATCCCTCACATGAAGCCGACGGGGTGTGCCCAAGCACCGACAGAGCCACTTATCCTATCTTTGCTGGTAAGGAAGGGAACTTACTCATCTGCAGCCTGAGGAGCGAAAGAAAGCTTAATTAATGCAAGATAAAGTAGGAAGAGGCATCCCTTCTGAATCAGCCCCTCAGCAGTTGGTAGTGAACACTGAAGACAGAGTCCAGGAGCCAGAGGCAAAGAGCCACCGGGCTGACGTTGGCAGCATTGGTCTGTGTCCAGTTATAAAATATCCATCAGCCATCAGAAGGATCCTTAAAAAGCTAAAGATGGAAATGACTGAAACTCAAAAATGTGTTGGTAACAGAGAGCTCAGGTACAGGACTCTGTAACGGAGTATGCCAAATAATCTCCAAATACTCAAACATAACAGCTCAGTACAGCTAGCAGGCAAATTTTTTCCAGAGTCAGAGCTGAGTCAATGCCTACAACCAAAAGGGTCTTACAAAAATATTCTCCAAAGCCGCTAGCGTGTTCACCTCCTAGTCTTTATTTTGAACTGTCCTCCTAAAAATATTCACAAAAGGCAGTCACCAGGCATGGCTGCATAAGGTAGCTGAAAGAAAAGAGACTCTGTTCATCCCACCCCATTAGAGCTGAACTGTGCCATGCACGCAGCCTGTCCACTCATTCATCCCTCCTTACTCAGACCAGTGCTATTCACCTGCCCGGACTTCAGTCTCTGCTGCACATTTGGGGAGACTTTAGGGTCCAGTTTTGAGAGCACCTTGCCTTCATCCTCTAGGGTCAGTCTGAAACTCTTATACCAATAAATGACAGCATTTGAGACTTCAGCTACCTAATCTGTAGATGTACGCAGATACAAAATTATGAGAGCGAAATACCACCATTTGACCTTGACAATTTTCTAGCATCAATTCTGAATTGGTTTCCCATTGGTTTGCCCATTAATAGCAAACTGTCTGGGCATTTGGGTTAAAAAGCCTCAGACACAGAAACGGGCATTTTGGAGAAATAGAAACTGAACAAACCTCAAAGGTTTGCCCTCCTTCAGTTGTGATGGTAATGTTTTTCATTAACTTTATTTCTTTCTGGCATGTGTATTTTTACCATATAACAGAATGGACAAAAACTAGGATTGTCCTTATGGTATCCAAAGGGCCACGCTTTTCAAGCAGAGGAGCCCAATCTGTTTCTGTAAGCCCTGTGTGCAATCAGAAAGCCAAATCAAGTTGCTTAGAAATCCATACGTGTTGAAAAGGAGAAAAAAATGAGCAAAGCTTCCTAAGCAAATGAGCGAAGAGCAAGCTACTACTGACTACGTCTTCACAGAAAGCTTAGGCCCCTCTCCAGCTTCACAAGGTGCCTTTAACAGGCTCGTATCCTGCAGAGACAGCTCCCAGAAGCTCGGGCGCAGCCTGCAGCGCTGGCCAGCTGTGCCCCTGAACAAAGCCAGGCTCCAGGCACCGCAGCTCACGCAGGGCGGATGAGAAAAGCCCCTGCCTTCCCGTTTCTCGCGGGTGATAAGCAAAACTGCTTGCGAACAGCAGGACTTCACACCAGCTGAATCCCCCTTCTGCAACAATATTGCAGACACTCCTGTTTTCTAAGGTCTTGCTACTTTGAAACGCTATGGGTTTAGTTATCTCTTCTACTTTACAGGGTGACCAGGAAGATTTATCAGCAATTTAGTGTGGAGAGAAAAGGGGCAGGGGCAGTGGGCTGTCAACGTTAGACTATTAGCCACGAACACATCCCCACGAGCATAGTGCCTTCAGAAAAAAAATGGAGGGCCTCCCTGCAAAGATCCTTACAGCAATTGAGTCTGAAGAAATATGCCTCCCTCAGGACTCTCCTTACAGCTGCCAGAGTTATGAGGGCCACATGCTGCCACATTATTAATACGGTGTGTTTAATTAGCACATACATGTTGTGTTGTGTTTGTTTTGAAATCATACAAAACTACACGCATCGTGCAAAATCCCTGCATTAAAATGACAAAATAAATTGTGTCTTCATTTGGCTGCAAGTTGTGCCAGTAACACAATGCAGAAAAAAGAAGGTTGAAAACAAGAGAGAGAGAGAAAAAATAAACGGGAAACTAAAATAAAGAGATACTGAAAGAAGGGAAGGAGTTAATCGGCTTCCTCTCAGGGCACTAAAAATCGAAGGAAGATTTCAAGGCATTAACAGAGCTAGCATTTCTGGAATGTAAAATAGCATTCGTATTACACAGCTCAGTACCATGCTAGGAATCGATATTCTCTGAAATGCAGGAGAATTTAAGAAGGTCGTTGCTTTGTGTAATCATGGTCCTTTCTGTAGTGCCTCCCCATGGGATTCGCAGGCTGATAGTTTCTTACAGAGGGTTGACAACTTTTCTTCTCAAGGAATATGAAGGTTCTCTCAGGTCAATGGCAAGATAGTGGGGAAAGGAATATTTCCAGATCCCAGGTTCCTTAAAGCCTGAAATCCGTACCAAAGAGCATTGCATAGCTTTCCTCACGTGAGGAGGTCATGCTCAGCCAGATCAGCGGACATGTTCCCACTAACCATCCACCCAGCAAATGCAGAGGTGCTGCAGCGTGAGGTCCTTGGCTGGCCCTTCCTTCTTGGCTTGATAGAGCCTGAATTTATTTCCGGCATGGTTCAAGGTCTGCTGATAATGCCAGCATTTCTCCAAGGAGTTTCAGCAGACAGCCAAGTTATCACTGAGGGCCTGATTGTGATTTTATTTATCTTTTTATATTGGAACTTGCTTTACATTTATTGTCTGCAGTAGCATACGTGACCTCAGAGACCTTTTAAAATTAAGAACACTTTATTAATGTGAATATGAGCTCCTCGTCTGTTTTTCTTGTTTGTGCAGTTCCTAGCAGAGTGGGGGTTTTGTCTGTGACTGAGCTCCTAGTTGCTATGGCAATACAAGTAATAAATAAATAGTAAAAATAATACATTGGAATAAAATATTCTGATTTTGTAAGCATGTTCTCTAGAATAGTAATAACAGCACTTCCTACAGTTTAGTGTTTCTGAGCAATATTTCCATACTGGCGTGCCCCAAAACACTTGTTAACGGTGTCATACCTTATACACGCTATAAAATGGTAATGCAGCTCTACCACGTATTGCTGCAGCTTTTTGGCAGTGCTGGTCATGGCTTCGATTCTCTGTCATCAGAGGTGTGCCTGGGAGAAGACAGAGTGTCCCAAATCCAGGCATGTCCAAACTGGTGAGTTAGCACACCTGAAGGACAAGAAGTAACTTCATGGGCTTCTCTCCCTCTACAATATCATAATGTCCAATGTTTCATTCAAACAAAAAACCTTTTACACTTTTCTGGCTGTGCAAGAAGGACACAGAAATAGCTATAATTTGCATTTATACTCACTTTAAAGAATATTTTTATTTATCATATAAAGAAGAATTAAGCTCATCCAGCCAAGATACAATTTTGCAACATAAAGCTGTAGATCAAGAGTCATATTTGAAAGTACTGCAGAATTGATGTTTCCTGAACAATCTCAAAATTACAAGATTTCTCTCTCTGCTTTTTCTGAATGTGTACTAATATGCATTTCCATTGTAGATGGACATAAGACTTCTAGAAATTGAAATCATGCAGAAAAATAGTGGGTTTTCTTCCTGTTTTGCAGGAAAAATAACAAATATTGGTGAAATCTGAAGTGTCTGCATGTTTGTCTCTTTATTGAAATGAAATTTTAATTACTCCAATAAGAATGATACATAAGTACATACAGAGATAAATAGATACATGCACATGTGTGTGCATTTACCTCACAGAAACCACTGCTAGGTATATTTATAAAATAAGGAAGTATCAACCTTCTTTCTTAAACAGTGACAGATATACCTGATAATATCCAACAACTCCGCTGGTCACTGAAATGCTTAAGTATATTTTTGCCTGTTGACACATTTCTAAAATAGGTGAAAAATTAAATGTTAAAAATAGAAAGTATAAACATTACTGGCTTGCAAACAAAAAGGAAGGTTAAATCCACAGGGCTCAGAGACAGTACAAAGACCTGATGATACTGTGCAGATATAAAAGCAGTTCATATTTCTAAAGACAAACCTTGAAAAATTAAGTTGATAACTCTATGCATCTTCATTGCAATATATTTAACTACATAGGACTAAGGACCAGCAGTAACACAGCCAATAGCATATGGGAATTGCAGTTGCTTACTACTGCAAGTTTTAAAATAAAGTGACTTCTTCTGAAATAGTTATTATAATAGTTTTTCTTCTGAAAGCATTTCTGAAGAATTAAAGTACAGCAGTAACAATATAATAATAAATAGCTTTTTTTCAGCTTTCTCACAAATTAATTTTGTTTCTCATGGAAGGCCTCAGCACGGAAAAATGGGAAATTAAAAAAAAAAAAAAAACCACAACATATTTTTCCTACCTTTTTCCAAATCCTCTTGTTACAGAAGACTCTTTCCTCCAACTCACTTCTTCATACAAGTAGAGTGTAATATGACTTTACAACCTAACAAACATCCTTAGAAAGAAGACATTACATGGGAGAAAAGTTAACTTGCAGTTCAACCACAGCCAAAGTGACATTCTGCTCTTCTGCTCCTGTGGGGATAGCAGGTTATGAAAGAACGCTGTGACTTTCTCATGCAAAAGCAAGTGGCCAAACATGCAACGGGGCAGGGAGCAGTAGGACGTGACCCCCATTTCCCCAGCTCACAGCTTAATCACTGGCTTCTGCCTGATGTTGTGTCCTGCAGGGGTGACATCCCTGCTAAGTAGGCCTAGCAGATGACACCCTGAACAGTAAGTAGGTGAGGTAACATCTGGTTTGCGGATCCTGCCAAACAGCCAAACATCTGGTTATGTCAGGACTTTAGGCAATTAAGTGGATGCCTGCCCACAGAAAACTGATATAAGTTACCAGGACAAAGAGAGACACCAGGGAACTTCAAACATCTGTACGGCTGGGTGGGAGGTACATGAACACAGTGCTGTCTCAGGCACCAAGCCATCTCTTCCTCCTGGTGGCTACAGTCCTCAATGTCAAATCCTAGGATACACCTACCACCAACCTACAAAGCAAATTTATCATGACAAGCACAATGATCCAGGAGCAACAGCTGCCCAGCAACTTGTCCCTGCTTTAACTCAGATCAAAGAGACAAGTTGCTTGTTAACAGCAAACTTGTGTCATTTATACTTGTTAAGCCTAAAAATCAAGATCTAAAATAGGATCTGCGCAGTCTGTGCAGAGTTAGAATAATCGATACAAGTGGGTTCTGCATTAGCTTTATGTAGAGCATACCCTGAATTGTAAGGCTAAGTTTGGTTACTCTTCGTCTTTCCTCTTGAGCAGAGCATAGCTTACCAAAGGCCACTCACCCTCCCTCTATAGGTTTGGCAAAGGCATCGGGCCACCCCGGTAGCACTGATCCACCCAGAGTATTTCTAGATTTCCTCCTTTCCCTGCTAAAATTCTTGAGAAAATGCTCCCCTGCTCCTTAAAAAAATGATCTGCTGGCTTTCTGCTGACTTGGAAACATAACAAGACCCCAGCACCCAATCTAACCTCGATGTATACGTCACTTTTGATTGATCTGATATGAATTCAACCTTCTTTTCCACCCAGGATTATACATTCATTACAGAATGAAGTCCATTCTGTGGCCAGCTTGGCTTTTCCCATGATGGTTGGTATAAGGTACTCAACAAAGTGGTGGATCTGTTGACAGAAGACAATTTGGTTTGTGTGCGTCCCTATCAGAATGGACCTCAGTGCTGAAGCACAGCTTCTCGCCAGTCCAAACCATTACCTGAATTTATCCCTGGCCATGTTGCCTGGGTGCTGGCACCGACAGATTTTGCTGGTTGGGTCAAGTCCTCTTTCCTGGAGGCATCTTCTTATTCTGCAGCTCTATTTCCCTCTTTGAGCCACAGCACAGAGCTCCTTCTGAATTCACAGGGTCCCGCTCACCTTCGCTCGTGATCGTTAGAGACTCTTTGCCATGGAACGTGCCCCGGTGGCAGTGTAGGTGGTATGTTGTGGAAGCATCGCTGACATGGAATTATTTCTCATCAAAGGGCGAAGGACACAGCCTGTTATTTTTATCTTTCTAGACCCATCTGGACATCTTCAGCTCACCAGATTTTTTTTCTGATTAAGGCAGCCAGACTCTAACAAACTCCTGCTGGCTTATGTCTTCCACTGCGATGCAGAGCATCTTAATTCCAAGTGGTCAGAAAAAGGCAACAGCATTTCCCTGCCCCTTTCGCATTCCTACAGCAATGAGCCTGGGCTGATTGCTCTGCATGCAGAAAGTCATCAAAAGCCAGAGGGAATTCTGTACTTGAAAGGGTTTCAGCCACAAAATGCAGCAAGCACTAGCAGATCCCAGTGAGCTTCAAAGGAATAATGGGTGCATAGCATATCTGATGAACAAATGATATGGCAGATATGAAATTCTTTGGGTATTCTGAATCTTGGCAGGTATTTTAGCAGTATCTCTTTTGGCCTAGGTGGTAATGCTGTCGTTTCTGTACAACTGGGTGTGTATACATATGAAAAAGAGAACTGTTCAAAACAAAACAATTCAAGTTTTTGACAAAGCTGGTGAAAGTCTCAGACTGGGTGAAAAATTATGTGATTTCTTCAATGTTTCAGTGTAATCACTGCAAGTTCTTAGGCAAGTTGCTGAACCAGCTAAAGCTGGTATTCAAATATACGGCTTTGTATTACAAAAGTAATCACTGCTTGATTTATTTTTGGTTTAATTGCAAAAATTTCACTCCTAAATTTCAAACTCAGACATTGGAGCAGTATGGAAAGCATAACCAAGTTATCATCCAATGCTTTCTCATGGTGCTTGTTCTAGAGGCATTGTTACAGAAACAGAAGTCAGAATGCTCCTGATGATACATAAAAAGTAGCTACACTGGATATAAACACAAAGTGAAATAACTTGTAAGTTGTGACAAGAAATTTTAAAAAGCTCTAAATTGTAAACAAGACAGGAAGAATGGACAGGAAAAAAAAGCTCAGGTAAGATTTGGGGTTTTTTAATGAGCTGTGACTTTTCCATAACCTCCAACAGCCAGCATGTATCCTGCCTGGGAATATACAGAAATTATACTTTGCCTATAGGTACTCCGAGTCTTCAGGGGCGGTTGTGCATGTAATAATGTAATTTATCAAATAGCAAGAGCATATAGTGCATAATTAAAATGGGAAATTCATTTCTAAAATAAAGTTTAAAAGTGGATGTTAAAGGGGAGCCACCAAATTGATGGCAGTCCACCTGGTCTGTTAAACAGTCATTTAAAGGCAGCTTACAGAGTAGCAAGTCCTTAATTTACTGATGGCCAGATGCTCATTTCGGCAAAGATGGTCCTTCTGCATGCCCTAATTTGTAGACTTCTTAAACTGTTGGTCACCATCAGAAACAGGCTGCTGGGCCAGCCTTTGGCCTGGTCCATATGGATGCTTTTAAGTTCTTGCCATTAGAGCTGAGCAGGAAACTAGTCAGTCCCTATTTCTCACAATTCAAATGTGGAGGAACCAAGTTCTTCCCCTTTGGTGCCTTTGCAAAGTCTCTGCACAGTGGGTACAGCATAGCCTTCAGACACCCTCTGCTCCTGCCTCGCACTCCCAGGTTGTGCCCACCTGCTCCCACGCAGGTGCACGGGCAAGGCATTCGTTGCCATTTAAAGGTTATTTTTTCCACCTGGCATCTACCTATAGCAGGGGAACCTAACAAACTGCCCACTGGTTTGTGTCTTCACTGTGATACCAAGCATCCTAATTCCAGGCAGAAGCATTTCACTGCGGACTCAGAGGACACATTATACCCCTTTTATCAGTACACAACCCCAGTCATATGTATGCCCACAGGAAGAAATGTTTCCCATGCAGAGAATGACTCAGACTAGGTCAAAGCAGAGATATAAGGAGAGTGGAGAAAAGTGAACAGTAACTGCAGTTTATAAAAGGTGGCATTTATCTTACCAGAGTGACAGCTGCTCACTGTGAAGTTACAAGGAAGTATTGTGATATTCTGACTCTGAAGCCCACCCTTTAGGAACCACTGATCTGGAATATGAAAAAGCTGCACATGCTGAAAAAGTCATCTTTAATAAGACAGGGTCAGATTGCTATGAAGCTCACTCCCATTGAGTGGCATTTTCCTTCTGCTTGTGGCCCCAATGACATTAACACCGTCGTTATTGGTAGAATAAGGCTGAGTAAAGCATTGGCCAACAGTGACTGCAGTCGTACTCCTGTCGGGTGCTGATAATTGATAATTAACAGATTTCAATACATTCAACAGATTTCAATATTTTTATTTTCTCTGAGTGGCCAGCTCTCCTGGATAGTCACAACAGTAAGGGGTTCCCCTGGTAGGACTCCTACAGTGACCAGGTTATCTAATTGATTTTATGTCCCCGTCCCATGGTACCTCCAGCTGTGTTAGGGCTCAGGAGTGTGAGCTGCAACAACTATCAGGCATGAAGTTGACTCTCTGTTTATAAGATTAAACAATGACTAAGCCTAGCAAAAAGCATAAACAGTGGTGTAATAAGGCTATCATTGCAGTATAACTAGAATGAAATGGAACTGTTATAAAACATAACTGCATTTTATTATAGCAAAGTCAAACGCAATCAGAAAACTGCTTCCTTTCAGTATAAATGTTCCACCTGTCTGCATACAGCATGCTACATAAAGTCCCTGGTTTAATGACCTCTTAGCTGTGTCATGACTCTTTCCTCATGCAAAACACAGCAGTGCACCTGACCAGCTAGGGAAACCAGAAATCATTAAACAAGCATAGTCTTAAAGAATCTGGCCAGTCTTCCTTAGTTTTTGTGTATCTATTGGCCCAGGGGAATAATAGATAAAATCTATCGAAGCTGTACAAAAGCAGATTAACCATTGGATTTGTATCAGAGATGGGCTGTACCTTGTAACACCTATCTGTCAGACTGTGCTGGGGAGATATGCCGCAAGAGCGGAGAGGAACACGCGAGGCTCTAACCCATGTTGCCCAAGAAGAGCATCCTGGGCCTGGCACAGAGGAGATGGGCTCGTAACCTGCTGGGAACAGCCTGGCCGCAGCCCACTTCCGGAGGAAGTGCACTGGTCTTCCCTCATTCTGGCAGTGAATTTGTTTTCAGAGGCACCCCTCGGAGAAGGAATGAGCTGGATTTCACACAGGCTATGGTGCCCCATAACCTGCATGATTCCTTTGGTCTGGCAGGAAAGTCATTGACCCACAGAAAGTCTTGGGAGGAAAGAGAGCTGAAGAGGATGACTATGTGTAGTGTTATAGCAGGCAGGTAGCAAGAGAGGTTGGGCTGGGTGGGCTGGGTTGGGCTGGTCTCGCTTGGCTTCGTCCGGCTTGTTTCCTTGCAACTGGGGAACACCTCTTTGCTCAGGTATGACATGAACAGACCTCACGTTTTTCATTTACGCTTTTTAATATCAGCTCTCCTGAAACAGAGATGTCACAAGGTAATATTTGCAAGGTCATCAGGTAACCTGATTTTAAAAACTCGGATCAGCTCATTAAATTAAACTTGCTGATTTACCATGCCAGACCAGAGAACCAAGGAAACATAGAAAAATCAAGTAAGAAAAGAAAAGAAACTGTGAAGAAAGTTTCTTTTTTTTTTTTTTTTTTTTTTGAAGCACTGAGAATGTTTGAGAAAAGCAGAGATGTAAAGGGAAAAACTTGGAGCCAGAAGATCCAAACTTCCCCTTGATTCTAAACTTAGCTCAGCCACTGGCCCACCGTGCAGATGACTCACTGCACTTCCTTGAACTTAAATCATTCCTCTTACAAAACTTGTTAAAGAAAGACGTCAGTGTAAATTAGATGTTGTATCTAAGTTTAGCTATGGCCAATATATAAATATTGGAACTTTAATGTGTTATCATTTTTGTCTGATTTAGAAATATGTGTATATACATACACATATTCATATATATACATAGCAAGGGAGAGAAAGATTTCTTTGCACTATTTTTACAATTTAATTTACATATATTGTTATTTTGCTGATGACATAAGAGCTCACAACTGATTAAGAGTTTAACCATTTTTGGAGCAGCCTGATTCCCACACCGCCCAAGCACTCTTCGTTCTCTCAAACTGTCAGGGAAGTTTCAGTCCCATCCAAGCAGTGGGAGCTGAGAGAGTACACATTCGGCATATAACATACATGATGGCTGATTTCTTGTGACACTAATCTTCACTCCTGAGGGAAAGGCAGTCATTTATTCATCACTCTAAAGTAACCATTCTTCTCACCATGGAGATAAATGTCAAAACAGAGATCAGCCATAGGCTGAGTCTAATCTAATCTGTCCAAAATGAATATATATTTAGATCTGTTGTCAAATCTTGAATGGTAAACCCTTTAGCCTGGGCAACTATTCTCTCAGTCTGCCCTCTCCGCCTATAAATATGCATACCACATTGGATATACACTATCAGAGGACCATATTAACCCTACAAAAATGGGCAGGATATGAGGCTGCCCATCCTTTCTGATATGAGCAAAAAGTCAAAGGACAAAGCCCAAGACTTCCAGAAATGTGTAACAGAGAGGAAAAAACATACAATTTTTGTTAGAATGTCTCCACCTTTTAACGCCTGTCAGAAATCAGTGGGCCCTTCACTCCCAAGTGGTTGATGCAGCAAATGAGAGAAACAGGCTCCATCCTGGATGCCCATTTTGAAGGATCTGTGGAAGATGGCAATGGAAATTCCCTTTCTTGTAAAACAGCTCATTCTCAATGCCCCTCTCCTTTCTCCCATGCCCATTTCCATGTTGGGGATGTCAGCTGGGAGGTGGTTATTTGTGCTAGAGCCTTTCCCATCCAATTATACCTATGCAGTTCCTCATATCCTGATATTGCGACGCTGGAGGACACCACAGAAGAACCAGAAGTGACTGCCATTTTTCTGTCCAACTTCTCTATTTCATACTGCCATAAATCTCCATCAGGTTCTTTTTGAAGTGGAACATCTGAAACTCATCTCAGAGCCTGAAGAGAAGAGGTCTTCTTTCTGTGATCCACGTAAAGAAATTATACTGTTTCAGAGATCAATACATCTTTCTGTCTTACATACTTCATTATCAAAGTTGTAAAACAAACACTTTTGTATAAACGGCAAACATAGGATGCTTGTCTCCACTGCTTGTAAATTTGCATATTTCTGGTTCTTAAATATCCTTGTTCAAAACTAAATCCCATTTTGAGGCTTGGATAAACCCTATCAACAGCCAGTTAACTAATTATTGCAAAAGATGCATTAGGTTTTACACTTATTCTGCCTTAGCAGTTCAACCACATTAACTCTAATGCATCATGTACTACCTCTCTTCTCTGTGGATTCCAGATAAGTAACTGAGCCATGGTCAGTTTTAGCAAAAAGCACTTCCAGACATCCTGTGAGGGTTTAGAGTGAACAGGCCCTCAGCTACACCAGGATAGGATTGCTTCTAGGAACCCAAGTGCAAAAGAAGGAGATTTGGCCAGCAGCCTGCTACGAGTCACTCTGACTTGCACTGTCCCAGGATTCGCCCTTAGCCTGGGCCAAATCTTTCTCTGGCATAATTACACAGATCTGCACAAGAGCTGGGTTGGGCCCATGTACCACAATGCACAAATACACAAATGACATTCCTGGAATGCATCTACTCTTTCTGAAGGTGACAGGAATGGGTGTCAGGTGACAGCTGAGATAACAAAACATGGTAGTTGTGCAGGAAAAAAAATTAATGTCTCCCAGAGTGAGCTCAGTAAGGTAAACTCTCTTGAAAAAGTGCTTTAACACAACTTAACACGTAATAGTACAAAACAGGAACCAAGAGTGATCATGTCACTTCCAGGAGAGGGCTTCTGTGCATGTGAAGTAATCATCTGGAAAATAAGTTAGGTGTGGGAAAGGATTATGAACAGATCATGATCTCCCAGCATGACGAAATGGCCAAGAGAGGCCAATGACCCTTGTTAGCAACGAGCAGCACCTGAGGAAGAAGAGGAAAGTTACTGCTTTTTTCCACAATCTTGACGTGGTCATTGCTGGGTACTGTAACCATTTCTAGTCTATTGCTGGGCACTGTAACCATTTCTAGTCTCAACAGTTTAGCAAGGATGTTAATAAATACAAATGGTTCAGAAATAATGCCATCTGTGGAAAACCTCCTTCATGGTGAGTGCTTAAAGATCAACCTTGCTACCTCAAAAATAGGGCATAGAAGACTAAATCTCTGCTGAAGACTACCTACATGGAGAGGAAAATCTACAGGCATTAGAGATTCTTCAGCAGGCTACAAATCTCTTGGACTCAAAAATGAGACAAACTGAAACAAGGAACAGAGTGCCAAACTGCCACATTTGGAAAAACTTATCCAGCAAATTTGCCATTCCTGCAACTCTTGCAATCAATACTGCTGTCATACAGAATAGCTCACTCAGAAATTAAATGCTGAATGAAGGACTCCATGAAATCCTATGCCCTGTATTATCTAAGATAGAATAGATGATCATAAGCGTCCCCTTGGGTCTTAAAAATCTATGAATGTCGTTAAAAGGACATGTACTTCTAGAGGCTAAGCATGAGGTCCTTAAAATTTTCAGGTATGTGCTTTCCCTGAAGGTTTTTCCTGAAGAAAGACTAAATGATTTAGCCTGGAACTGGAAATAAGCTGCAAAAGGATCAAGTAACCGGCCCCAAAAAGATCAAACTTCCTCCTGATTTTCTATTTTCCTTAACTCTAGGCTTAACTCTAGGTGAAAACGTATACAGCCAATAGAGGAACTTTGTTTTTTGAAGAAGGCTGAAAGGCTCCAGAGGCACATGGAGAGGAGGTCAGCACCCTCACAAGCAAATTGTGTGAAGGGCAGATGCTGGCCACTGCCAGGCTTACACCAGGGCTCTACAGAAATTGGTTCTTTCAGGCTTCTCTGGTTTTGATGACTAATGTAGCTCTGTGAGAGATGTAGTGTTGCACCATGTTTCTGAGGGCTGGAATCTGGAGCAGTCTGCCCTGCTCTGTTCAGTCTCCTTTACTAACTAACTGGAGATTGTCACTTTGACTGAATGTCAGGAGGCTTTTACAATGCGAGGCTCCAAAATCATATCTTGTCTAGTCATTCTTGCTTCCTCAGCCGGCTTTCTCCATTTCTGCTGCTAGTCATATAGCAGCATACAGAACATCAGCAATCCCCACAAAATTCATGCTTTAAGACTCAATATTGCACATTTTCCAAGTGTATCATTTCAGATGGCAGTTTCAATCACTGGGAAGAGAGCTGAGCTTCTTCATGAAATCATATTTGATTTGGTAAAGAGGAATTTCAGTAGAGTGAGGCTAGGACTATCCCTATGTCATTTACAGCAGAATTTCCCTCTTCTGCACGTCTTCAACAAGTGCCAGGACTTGATGAAGAAGACCTTATTTTTCAGGTGGACCAATCCCAAGTTTCATCTTCTAGCTACCAATACCAAGAAGGTCTTCAGCTTGGATCTCTTAAGCACATTTTCAATTTAGAAGGGCAGGAAATGTAGTGTGATTATATGTATGAGCACTGCATAATTACTGAATAAAACCTAACAGCTGTTTTTCGCTGTATGCTGCCTTTGGGAAACAGTGACTTGATTTTCTTACGCTACCAGACTGAGAAATCATTGTCCTCTCCCCCTCCCTCAATAGGTATTTTTTTGCATTCTTCTCTGACCCAATCTGCATTTAACCAGAACTTTTATCTCGCCTTACACTAATTCTTAACACATACCACTGAGACCACCAGCTTTCTACGTTCTCTCAGTGTTTTCCAGTTAGTCAGTAAAATGCTGTTGTTGAAACTAGCCTGGAAGGTGAATTCATGGCAGAGAGGATATGACCACTCTGTTTCAAATCCTGGACCTACAGTTTTGAAAAATAAATTGCTAGGAAATTGTCATTTAATTCCTGTGCTTTGTTTTTTAATTGTATGATCTCAGAAAGAAAGAGAGTTTGGTTCAAACTAAATTGCCGTTACTTTCCAACATACTTGAGTAAAGTCCCTGAGCTACAGTAAAAATAACAAACACAAGCAGCTATCGCTAAACTAAAGTGAAGATTAAAGGTCGGAAATGCTGACCTCTTCTTTGTGCCGACAAACTGCCCTGCCTGTGCTTTGGCGTTGTAGCCACCTACTACCTTGTGAAACCTAAGTAACTCTTCGTTGTGTTGCAGTATCATTTTTTAGGACAGCCCAGTACGTTTTTAATCCAAAGAAAGATGCTGCCGTTGCCCCAGCCCGGTGATGCTGGGAAACACATTATCGCATACAGAATGTTCATTAAAAGCGGATTAGGTGAAGATCTCATCAAACATACCGATTCCGCTTAAAATAAACGGCTTCTAAGCACAGGAATTGTTAGAGGAATGGGCGGTAGTCACCGACTGGTTCGGTTTGCATATTTTAGAGAGTATTATTGAGCTGGTGTGTGTGGAACTGGGCTCTTTACTTCAGCAGTTCTGTTTAGTTTTACTCGAACAGAGGAGTAACCATCGGTAAAAATGTTAGAGGTTATTTGATGATAAGATGTGGAGACTTAATAAAAAGATACCCCAGGCATGACAAGTTAGAACAACGCTGCTTAAAAATGAACTAATTAAGAAAAAAGTAAATGAAATGCAGCTTTCCCTGTTAGGTTCTAGATTTCTCTCCCCCAAACATTAGACGAAATTGCATTGTTTACAAAAATTTATTAATACAAACTTTACACACTTTATATAACAGTTATCAAAGTCCTAGTTATAGATATCATGTGTGTAATAATACTTTGTTGAAGTTCTTTTTATATTCATTTGCACACAAAATAAGTTCTCCAAGACTAACATCTACCTAAACTATGACTGTATCTCAAATCTGCTCAAATTTTGGTAAGGCTGTTGGCGTTTCTAAAAAAATCATACAAAGGATAATAACCTAGGTGATCACTTCAGAATGCTTGCGACTAGCCACTGAACTCTAACGGATAAGGTCAGAAATAAAACGTCAAGAGAGCCCTATGTCTCTATACCACAGCCGACACAAACACAGCAAACTCTGCCCATTGCCAAAGAACAGAAGTACGACTAAAACGCAAGCCGATGTGTTGCAGCATCGTAGGGCCACTAAATAGCCATCCGTGAACTCGTGGCGATTTACAAGGTGAAGAGAAGGCACGAAAGCTGCAAACTGCGCCCCGCGTCCCTCCGCCCCAGCAGACCGCGCCGGCGGCAGGGCGGGCAGCGCCGGCAGGGCGGGCGGAGCTGCCGGGGCAGCCCGGGCAGGCGGTGCCGGCAGGGCGGGCAGCCCGGGCAGGCGGTGCCGGCAGGGCGGGCAGCCCGGGCAGGCGGTGCCGGCAGGGCGGGCAGCCGGGGCAAGCGGTGCCGGCAGTGCGGGCAGCCGGGGCAAGCGGTACCGGCAGCGCCTGCCGCCCCGCCGGGCTCTGCCAGCGCCTCTCCCTCCTCCCCAGCGGCCGGCGGCTCTTCCCGGCCGGGGAAGGAGGTTTTCACCCGCGACTGCTTTGGTCTGGGTTTTTTTGGGGGGGCGGGGGAGTTTTCCGCCGTCTTGAATGCGGGGCTCGCTTTGTGTCTTTGGAAAGACTCCTCTAGGGTTTGTGTGGTGAGCTGGAAGGAAGCAGGTACCTACGTGTCCTCCTTCGCCACCTGCCCGGGAGGAGGGACGGGGCCAGCCCCCGGCCGGGTTCGCTGCTGCTTTACTGTCCCCCGGGCGGAAGGTAAGATAGGAGTCCGTACATAGAGCGATGAGGTGAAAATGGTTTATCTCGTTAGAAACCGGACCACAGGTGAACACTACACATTCTTTTATGACAAAAGTTTGTTTTATGAAATAAATTTTACTAAGCAATAAGCCAGAATGTAGAAAAATACATTTTACCTCCAAACTCAATAAACAAGGAACAAAAACTTTCGTAGTAGTGCATAATTCTTTAGTGGTAGCTACAACAGGGGTTCCTAAACTTGTACAATAAGAGCTTGCATAAAACAGAACAAAGGAGTGAGAGAGCGTTCACAATCTTTTTTTTTTTTTTTCCCCAAAAGAACATAACCCAAAAAGGTGACTCAGGTGGGTTAAACAGAGCTCGGAAAAGTGCGAAGAGAGGATGAGAGGCGGGAGGGTCTACAAGAAAAAACAATCAAAGAAAAGAGCAACTCCGACCGAAAAATGCAAAGGCGAGAACCCTGCTCGTTATACATGATGAGAAGCATGGACAGCACTGGAGAGTAACACACTGTACTTTGCATCCAGGTCCAGTACCGAGCTGCCCGGGGCAGTTGGGTAGCGGATCGGAGGTGGGATCGCCTCGTCTTCCCTCGACCCTGCGGCACCGGCACCGGCACCGGCACCGGGGCGCGCCGGGGGCCGCCCCCGCTCACTTCCCCACTCTTTCCAAACGGGTCCTGTCTCTGCTTTCGCTTTGTTCTGCAACTCTGCCCAGCCAGCCAGAAGAGCAGTGCACGGGGCTTTAGTACTTACTATCCTTGCTGCTGGTTCGGGATTTAGGGGTTGGGCTTTGGGGTTGGGCTCTTTTTGGTTTTGTTTGGAATTTTTGTTGTTGTTTTTAAACTATTTCTCCCTCCAATAGGCAACAGAGATGCACAATTTGGATCGAGCTGTTGTTTTCACGAGAGAATTATCCTCTAAGCTCATTGTTTGAGGAGACACGAATAGAGATAGAACTGGAATCAAAGAAAGCAGGAGGAAAAAAAATCGAAATCTAGAGGAAAGGGGACGCTGCCCCTTCAGAGAGGCTAGTGGCAAAGGAGCCTGCCTTGAGACTCACCGGGGGAAGAATCTGCTTCACCAATTCTCCCAAATCATTTTCCTCATAATCCCCTGGGAGCAGGGCATCCTTCTCTATGTACAGTAGCAAATGGTGAAAATTAATGTCTTCGACCCTGTCGCGGATAAAAATACTATCCTTTTAATTTCCGTTACAAAAATAGGAGTAATATTCAAAACAATGATTGTCTTTTTTTTCTATTTATTTTATATAAAAACATAAACAGCTCAGGCGAATTCTTGTTCTTTTGCAGGCTTTATATGAAGAATTGTTCTTTAGTATTCGTAGTAGTATTTATATATATATATTTATATATTATATATAACTTAATGATTGGTCCACAAAGTAGATCTGTGCGTTTCTCTAGTGCTTTTGTACAAAAGAAAAACAATATTATTATCAAAATATTCATTTAATGGCTTTACTTCATACATAAATACATGTTTAGATAACACAGGAGCGGTGATTGTTCAGTCAGTTTGGAAATGACTTTTGTTTTTAGATTTTTTTTGTTGTTGTTGGGTTTCTCTCTCTCTCTCTCTCTCTCTCTCTCAGGACTTTGTATACACAGGAGTGGCTGGTTACTCATCGCTACAAATACGCTACTCGGCGTCCTTTGTTTTTAACTCTTTGTTTATACCTTTTCCCCAGGACGGCTGCTAAGTATTTCTTGACAGCCATTTGTTTCCGGTAGCGGCTGTAGCTGTCCGTGAAGATGCCGTCTATGTGCCGCTTGGTCAGCGGTTCCGCCTCGTCCCCCAGGCCGCCGCTGGCACCGCTGCAAGCACCGAGAAGCACAGCTGCATCAGGCGGGGCCGCTCCGCCCCGCCCCTCCGCGCCCCTCCGCGCCCCTCCGCGCCGCCCCCGCGGCGGCCGCTGCCCCCGGCGCAACACGTTGCGCGGAAGGTGCGCGGGGAGACAAAGGCCGCGCCGAAACCCGCTCCCGACGCGGTGCGCGCAAGAGTCGGCGGCGGGAGAGACAGTATCGCCCCGCCATGAATTATTCATTGCGGCAGGGAACGCTGCTCTCCCCGGGGCTCCGTTAAGGTGTTACCTTCTGCCGAAGGGCGGCGGGGGGCACCGGCCTCGCCCCTGCCCCGCCGCCGGCGGGGAGCCCCGGGGAGCCCCGCCCGGCGCCCAGGGGTGCGCGGGGCTGCGGCCGAGTCCCCCCCGCTTCAGCCGAGCCCCGCTCATCGCTTCCGACAGACCGCTCCCCCCCCAGCAGACCGGGGAGGCTGCCCAACTTCTTAATTTCAAATCGGCCGGTTGCAAAAAATTAGAGAGACATATATATAAATATATATATATGTGTGTGTGTACGTATGTGCCCGAGCGTGTTAAACCAAACGAACCTCCGCGAACGCCCGCGCTGGCAGCCGCCCGGGCTCAGGCTGCGCCGGGAGCGGGCCGGGAGCCGCGGCCGGGGGCGGCTGAGGCCTGGGGAGCCGGACGGCCCCGGCCCCGCCGCCGGCGCAAGGAATTCCCGGCGCCGGCGGGGCAGCTTTGTTCCCGCCCGCCGCGGCCTTCGGAGCGCCTCCGCTACAGCAGCACCAACGCCCACCGCGGAACAAGAAAGAGCAGAAACCCTTACCCGACCCGCTTGGCCATCAGGGAGTGCAGATATTTCCTGGCGGATAACTGGCCCAGGAGTTTCCTGTAGGCTTTGTTGAAGATCCCATCGGCGTGCCTGGGCGGATGGAAGAGCCCGCGGATGAGCGGCGAGGCCCGGGAGCCGGTTGCGGCGGGGTGCGGGAGCCCGGGCGGTGGCGGTGACCGTCCCTCCCCGCCGGCGAGCGGAGCGCGGCATCGCCCCGCGTCCCCCGGGACCCCTCTTCCCCACCCAGACCCCTCCCCGCCGCACTTGCTCGGCTCCGCGCTGGCTGGGCATTTCTGCTCCGTTTGCGGGAGCATCGCTAGCCCTCCCCGGGCGGGCGGCTCCCCCGCTCCCTCCCCCGCGCTGCTGGAGGTAAGGCGGCTTCTCCATTTCTTCTAGGCTTAAACTGGGCACCGGGACCCGGGCAGCGTGGTCGTTTGTTTGGGTTCGGGATTTAATTTTTTTTTTTTTTTGGTTGCCGTTGGCTTGTTGGGTAGTATTATGATTTTTTTCCCCCAATCGGCTCGGCCAGACCCGTTTTGCTCCCGGCTCAAAATTCACGCCTGACACCCCGCGAGCTGCAGTCACCTCTTTTCCGGTGGGTAATACAAGGTGTACATCTCGCCTATCATGGAGGACGGATTCGCTATACCGAGGGGCTCGTGGTCATAGGCGAAGTCCTGCAGGGTGTTCCCGTCCTCGTCGTAGACTTCATCCTCCAGCCTGGCAACGAGAGCAGCAAGGGGAAGGAGTCAGCCGGGCTCCGCGGGGCGCTCCGCTCCGCTCCCCGCCGCCGGCTCCCGGCTGCCTCGGTGGCCGCCCCCGGCGGAGCCGACCCGGGCGCCCCGGGAGCCCCGTCCGTCTGCCCCCATCCCCTCCCTGCGCCCGCCCGCTCCCCATCCCCGCCCTCCGCCTCCTCTGCGGGGCAGGACCACGGGGGTGGGAACACACCCGCCGTCAGACGTGCTCCCAGCAAAGCCCCAAACATCCCCCCCTCCCGCTCCCCCCCGGCCCCCGCCCCGGCCCGAGAAACAGCCCCTCTCTGCCACAGCCGCGGCTGGCGCTTCCCGAGCGGAGCGCAGGCACGCACAGGCGTGCAGGCTGCCGCGCACACGCACACGCACACGCACACACGCGTCTGTGTGCCAGGGGCTGGGCGGGAGCCAAGCGGCCTCCCCGGCGCAGACGGGGCGGTGAGCGGCAGCCCCGCCGCCGGGGCCGGGGGCCGCGCCCCGCTCCTCCCCGCAGCGCCCGCCGGGCTGGGGGGGGCTTCGCCTGTTGTTGTTTTTCGTTGGATGGTGCTTCTGCCCTTCGAGATCTCGCCGGTTTTGTTCCCCCCCCCAGCCCCCCCTCCGCTCTCTGCCTCCCTCTCTGCGGTACGATGTAGGTCATTGTATGTTACAGGCAGCTATTTTTGTCTGTGAGCTTTAGCGGAGGTATTAATAATAGATGCCGCTAAAGTGTTTCACTCCTGCTAATTCAGGCGCTTGAATGAAGAGAGCCGGGTTGCCGCCGGCTCATGGCCCCGCAGGCCACCGAGCCCGCTGCCCTGCAGCCCCTCTGCCCGGGGAGGGGAAGGGGGCTGCTCTGGGCCAGCCCCGACGGGCTCCCGGTTCTTGCAAGGACACCTCGGAGCCCCAAAAAGGACACCCTCCTCGGACAGCCTAGCGCGCCCGGCATCGCCCCCCGCTCACAGCTGAGCCGCACGGCGGTGCCCCCCGCAGGGCACCCCGGCATGGAGCCAAGCGCCGGTGGGGCAGGACAACAGCACCGAGCCCAACGCTCCCCCCCAAACCAAGCAACACCGGTCGCCCAAGCAGGCTACAAGCAGGGTGGGACCAGGCTGCCAGCGGCCGTCCCGGCCCGGGTACCCTGCGCCCCCAGCCACGACCCAGCACGGGAAACTCGCTTGTGCCGACGCCTCTGGGGGTCCCCCACTCCTGCCCCAAACACAGCGGGGTCCAAACGCCGCCGGCTCCCAGGTAGAAAGGGACAGCACAGGCATCAGCCTGCGCTGGAGCCCAGCAAGACAACTCCGAACAGTCAGAGACAACCGAACAACCCTGTGCCAGCCGCTTTCCCCCTTGAAAAGGGAGGTCGTATACAGACAGGTAAACAGGGGAAGAGACTGAATGCCCGTCAACTCCAATGCTGCTACACCAACCATGACAGCTCTCGCATGCTTACAGCCAACGGCGCACCCGTGTCCCCCCCCGCTCCCCCCGGTCCGGGCAGGCGATGCTCGCTGTTCACTCTGGGCGAGCTGCGGGCAACCGAAAGCGGGGCAGGGCAGGGGACAGGCGGGGGGGAGCTGCTGGGCCCCCCCGAGATGCGGCCGCAGCAGAGCAGGTCCCCCGCTCCCCGGGGACAAGAGGTCGCAGGTTAACCGAGCCGGGATCCCGGGGAGCGGCCCCGGGGGAAGCCAGTGCTGCAGCCGGGGGGGACTCCCCTCCCGGCGGCTCCTCTCCCGGGGCGGAGGGGGTGGGCACACGGCCGAAGTGGAATGGGGTTCGTTTGGTGACTCTCCCCCCATCCCCGTCCCCTTCTGCTTTCCTCCCCGGTAAGGTTCCCCTGACCTTAGCAAAGCCGGGGCAGCGGGGGCCTGACGGGGTCCCGGCGGAGCCCCCGGGCGGGGGTCGGACCTACCTGAGCGCCGGGTACTGAAGTCCGGCCGCAGGTGAGCAGTAGACGCTGCAATGCATTATTATGCCATAGACCAGGAGTGCTAGGATCGCTTTGCTACACATTGCCACTCTGTGCGGGAGGGAAAGGAAAACCGCTGTCAAAAAAAAAAAAAAAAAAAACGGAAAAAAAACCACCCCAACGACCCACCGAGCCCCCGGCCGAGCCTGCGGGGGAGGGAGGCAGCGCGGCCCCTGGGGGCGAGAGCCCTGGACAGCCGGGTGCCGGCGCGGAGCAGGGCGGAGAGGCGCGGAGCGGTGCCCGGCGCGGAGCGCTGCCGCCGCCGCCCGCCCCGTCGGTGCCCGCCCGCCCGCCCGCCCCGGGAGCGCTGCGGGAAGGCCCGGCGAGCCGCCTTGTGTCCTTACCATTAAACTCTAAACACCCGGCACTAAGAGCGTTTGGCTGCGAAACTAAAAGGGCAGGTCTTAAAAAAACAAGAAGGGGAAAAAAAAAAAAAAAAAGACCCAAAACGGGGGGGGAAAAATCGAGCTGTCTCCCAAGTTGCGGCCGAAAGGAGTTAAAACCCTCGTGGCATCGCCTCTCCGATGGGCGAAGGACCCGCGGGATGAAGAAGACGCAAAAGCAGAAGTTAGTTGTTTGCTGGTTTTAGGGGAATCCACTCCAAAAAGAAAAAGAGAGAGAGGAGGGGGGAGAAAAAAAAGAAAAAGGTAAAGGAAAAAGTTTGCAGGTAGCAGCACAGATGTGGAGTGGAGTCTGCAAGGGAAGGGAGAAAGAGGGATGGAGCGAGGTGTCGCCGGAGAAGGGAGCGTAGGGGAAGGGGGAAGAGAGCGAGCGAGCCCGAAGAGGGAGCGGAGGCGGGGAGCCGCGGGCTGGCTGCGTGCGATGTTGTCTTCCCCAGATCTCTCCCCTCACTGAGCGCCTTCAGCCTTCTCCTCTTCTTCTCTTCCTGCTCGGTGGCTCCAAACTTGACCAGCCTTCCGCAGCCTTCCGTCTGACACGCAATTAGCAACAAAATCTTTGCAAACACCCCGCTTCAGCAAGAGCCCTCTTCGTAAACATTTGCCTGCTTGTTACCTTAGAGGACGGGCAATATTGTTTGTTGCCCCCGTGGTGGTGTCCGGATTTTTATTCATGAATCAAATGCCTTTTTTTTTTTCCCAGTCACGTAATAATCGGGTATCAGAAAAGACGTCACCACCCCAATTCCTCAAGGAACACAGTTCTGTGTCGTCCTCAAAGATGAGCTTATCAGGAGTCATAAAGCTTCTCATAAACACCAACTCACACTTCCCCCCCAAAAAAATTAGAAAAAAAAAACCCAAACCAAGAACAGCAACACACAGACACCCCCCCCCTCCCTCCCAATATATCCCACAAACCTAAAAGGATGCTCGCCACGGTCAGGTTTTACCTGCCGTGCGAAGGGACCAGGAGGCGGAGGGCGGTTTGGGGTGGGGGTCCCCGGACTTGGCGGGCTCCCCCGCTGCTTTGCTCCGCGTCTCTCCGCGGGGCCAGCTCACCCCGCGCCGGAGCCCGGGGCCGCGGCTGGGCGCGGGCCCCCGCGGAGCCGCCCGGCCCTCAGCGCGCAGGCGGACCAGCCCCGGCGCGGAACCCCCACTTCCACGGAGATTTGGGGATAGGAGTGCCTTTTTTTTTTCCTGAGCCCCCTCTTTTTTTTTTTTTTTTTCCCCAAGATTGTTAGTATTGTTCTCATTACGCAAGGCTCCCCCCGGGGACACCAGCAGCGCCGTAACCGCTCCGCGTGTGCCGCAGCCGCGGGGCGCGGGAGACGGGCCCCACGGCCGCCCCGCGGGGAGGGTCCCACGCGCGGCCGCCATGGCCCAGGGGTGGCGGGGGCGGCTTCCCCCCCCCCCCCTTGGCCCGACCCTCTCCCCTCCCCGCCTTGTGCAGAGGCAGATGTGCGACTCGCAGCGCTTGGCAGAGCGGGAGGGGAGAGGATCGCCATAAGGAAAAAAAAAAAAGAAAAAACAGGGGAAAAAAAAAAAGTTGATTTGCCGGAGGGGCTGGGAGGGAAATCCCTTCTCTGGGGAGTTCCCCGCCGCCGGGATTGTTTTCCCCCAAGTGATGCGGCGGCGGGCGGCGAGCGGCGGGCGCGGACCACCGGCGGGCTCCCGGCCGCTGCGACTACGCTCGTCTCCGCGCTCTCCTCCCTCAGCGGCCGAAAATCATTCGGCCCTTCATTTCCGAGAAGAGATACAGGCTGCAGGAGCCATTACTGCACATTTTAATTATTGGGATCATAAGCAGAGAGTTCAGGAAGCAGCAATAATTTAGTTCTCCTGTTTCCTATTTGAATGGGTTCGGTGTAACACGCTTAGATGAGTTATTTGAGCCCAAATCGATTTCTCAAAAACAACAACAACAAAGAACACACCATACAATTACATTCCTATTACGGTCATTTAAGGTTTCAGTCTTTTCCGGGGATAAAGGAAATTTAACGCGAATGAATTATTCCCGTAGAAATAGCCACCGACGCGGTGCCGGGGCGGGGGGGGACAGGACGCGGGACGCAGCGGGACGCTATCCCAGTTGTCGTTCCGTGCCGGGCGTGTAGGACCGGGAAGGGTCCCCGGCAGGAGAAGGGACGGCGGAGGGCGCACGGCGGGGAAGGGGACACCCCGCCTCTCCCGGTTGCCCCGATGGGGGAAGCCCATCGCGCCGCCGGCCGCTGGCGCAGCGCCCGCCGCTCCCCGCGCTCCGCGGCCGCGGAGCGCGGGGAGCGGCGGGCGCTGCGCCAGCGCGGATCGTCCGTGAGCGGAGGGCGCCACCGCGCGGGCAGGAGCGCGCCTGCCGCCGCCGCCGCCGCGGAGCCGCCGTCGGGCGGGTCGGGGGTGCCCCGTCCCCCGGCTGGGGCCGGCTCGGGAGAGCCCCCGCGGTCCCCGCCGGGCTGCCGGCCCCGGCTGTGAGAGCGGCCGGCGGGGAAGGGCTGCGCTCCGCCTTCCCTGGCTGCGGGCGCCGGGCTTTGGGGGATGTCGGGTTTTGGGGTGGGTTTTTGTTTCCTTTGACATGGCTCTGTGGCAGCGGGTGTAAATATGGGCTTTTCTAGAAAGAAGGGTGGCAGGGATTGTGTGGGTAACTGCGGTTTGCAGGCTTGAACCACACACTCAGCCTAAAGAACAGGAAGGAAATACTCTCTCTTTCCAAAGAGACCAGAGTCACGGGCAATACCTTGTAAAGCTGTGGCTGTTTTCACTTGAGAAACGCTACTTTCAGCTACTTTTTATTTACACCGCCTCATTTCCTCTCCTCCCTCCCCACTCCCCCAGAGCCTTACAGAAAGTACCAGGATGCCTGAAATACTGGGCAGCAGCAGCACAGAGATACAGACTCCCGTAAAATAGAAGCTCCAGACCCCACGTAGCGGTCCAGTGCCACCCTGGTGGTGCTGCGCACGCAGGAGCGATGTCAGGACGGTTTGCAAAAAATACGGCTTCTAAGCTCTCATTTAGGGTGAGTAACTCACACATGATTCATGCCAATAAAAGTCTCACAGAGTCTCAGTCTACTTCACGGGTGTGCCTGTGCAACGTGAATATGCATATGGCATGA
This sequence comes from Ciconia boyciana, assembly GCF_034638445.1. Classification (NCBI taxonomy): domain Eukaryota; kingdom Metazoa; phylum Chordata; class Aves; order Ciconiiformes; family Ciconiidae; genus Ciconia; species Ciconia boyciana. Next base: position 53,454,302 of record NC_132935.1, on the reverse strand, counting down.
CTGCGGTTTAGGCTGAATAAGTAAAGGTTTAAATCTGGTCTCCGTGTATAAGTACATTTCTAGATAACTCTGTCATTTCAAGGCTGAGAGGGATTTAAGGTTTATAACACTTGCCTCTAAGGCAAACTCCTAAGGCAGCATCTGAAGAAAAGTAGGTTTTTTCACTGGCAGAATTTCCTTCATCTTTCTCCTACCAGCTTAAATTAGACCTTTTAATTTACCTGACTATGCTATTTTAAATATCTATTTTATTAACTAGAGCATTATAATTCTATAGATATTTCTAGGGGAGCTTACATCCTCTGAGCCTTGTTAAGCCTGACCGGGACTGACTGCTCTAAAACCCCCTGCCATAGGTTTAATTCAAAGGAACATATTTCATCATGTACCATGATGGGTATCTGTTCCACACCTTAGAAAACCCTTTTTTGCATATTTATGCATATTTTGTAAAAAATACCACGAGTAATCTATCAAACCATCAGGAACCGTAGTGGGCCATAAAGCCGGATGATATCTCGTGCACACTTGTCAGATGTCCGGCCACTATATTCATATTTTCTCAGTACATCCCACCTTAGCTGCGTATTTTAAAAGGAACCTGGAAGACTGACGGATCTGGAATATGTAATTTTATCATGAAAGGGCACATGTTTTTCTGCCAATATAGAAAAGGATGAATTCTTCTTTCTCAAAAGCAAACAATCCTGCCAACCCAGCTGTCTCTCTCACACACACACTATGGGTTTATCATCTATCTTGTTATTATCTCTTCCCAGGCCTCCTTTCTACTGGGATGGCTTGGGGAACCCATCGCAGACCAGTCTGCCAATGAGTACACATCTGCATCAGCTCTATGAACGTAACACCAGCCTTCACTTTTTCTTGGCTTTCCAGCCTCCTCCTCCCCAAGAGCTAGCTCCTAGGAAGGACAGACTCGTCAGAGGGGAGATTAACTCATCCATGAAGTCACTCAGGTGTAGCTGTGGTCATCTGATAGCGGCTTATTAGGGGATTGCCTGGCAGAAGAACAGAAGTTATTAAAGCTCAAGCAGGGGAAGCCAGGGCTTGGCGGACATTTCAGCACTTCCAGCTGAGACATGGCACCCACAGCGGAGGCAGGAAAACCCCGCTTTCCTCATCGAGGCTCGATTGCAATTGACTCAGGGACAGAGAACACTGAAGCATCTCATTTGCAAAGTTGGTTTTCTTTTATTAAATTGTCCCCTCTTGTGCTTTCTTTTTTAAGTCAAAGCAGCGGTATGTTTAGGTGCACTGTGGAAAGCATATACATCTGTGTGCTTCTGTCGCAGACCGAAGAAGCAAAGCTCTAATCCATCCCACACTCAGGGATGTTCTGGGCAGGAGGTACAAACTACAGAAAAAATAGAAAGCAACAACTAGGGGCCATACTGGGACTTCAACTCTCTCCAGACATGAGAGAGGCAAGCCTTGCCTGGTGGCCGCAACCCTTGCCAGCCTTTTCGCAGGTGACCACCAAGCATTAGCAAAGTCTTTGTGAGGATCTTCCAGATAATTCCTTGTTGTCTTTTATAGTCTTAATTATATTTCCAAGCAAAGTTAAAAAACATTCTTAAGTGTATATGCACTCTGAGGAAAAGGGCTGGGCTTTTTTTTCTTTTCTTTTCTGAAGTGAGGAGGCAGGACAGTATTTCCCAGGGCAGCCGTGTGGGAGCAGCAGGAGTGCAGCCATCCCGCTCTGGCCCCTGCTTAGAGCTCACGGTGAGAGACAAGGCCAGTGGGCTGCCAGTGTCTTGCAGGATTGCCCACGCAGAAGCTCAGTGTTTGATCTTACATGGTGGGCGTCCTCCTCCCCCTTTTCAGTAGATGAAGCCAGATGACTACGACAACACGGAGGCAAAGGAAGAGTCATTCCCATCCAAACACAAAGGCAAGAAAAGCACTTTCTAGATGAATGAAAGACCAAACAGTGGACGCGGTTCCACAAGGAGGTACCACCACGCTATGCGTGTGACAGATAATTTCCATGGATGACCAATAGATACATTTATAACCTCCCGTCTTTCAAGCAAGTAAATTCATATTCTGCAAGAGAAGAAAAAAATTTTCCTTGATGCTTTCTGACAACGGTTCTTTGATCAATCATTTATATATGAAAAGTAGAGAAATAAATTATGAAAGGCAAACAACAACAAAAAACCCCACCTTTTGAAGATTTAATATTCCAAAGGCCTACTCTGCACTAAAGCCAGCAACCTACAAAATGCCACTAAAGATCTTGCTAGTCTGCAGGGCAGAGTAAAAGCCTTTAGCACTGGCAGCAGGTCTAGCTCTATTCCCACTCTCATTTCCATTTGGTCCGGTGTTCGGGGAGGGGTAACTCCTTAAGCAGGTTGAATATACAAAGTTTCACAGAATGCTGCTGAGCCACAATAATTTTTACTGGACAAATAATAGCAACAATATCTTTGTGTACCAGGTTGCTTTAGATGCAGCTGTAACCCACTGTGAACAGCAAGTACTGGTTTTGTACCCAAATGTGACAGAATTTCGGGTACACCTTTAGAAACAGTGGGACTGCCACGTGCCTGTGTCCAGAAACTAAAATCCATCTGTAGTTCTGAGGTATTGCTAATGGCATAGCTAAAGTTATTCATAGTTTAGATTTACCAGAAATAGTCGGAACAAATTAATTATGAATTAGAACATTTCTTATCATCGCAGGAGCGAGAGGGAATAAATAGAATCATCCATATTTTCTTATTACAAAACAGTGTGCAGCCTATTACCAAACACTAATTTGGTGTTGCTTGTGCTGGAAAACTGTTGAAGGGTCCCTGGCTCCTGACAGCGCAGCTTAATTCAGTCTGACGGGAGCAAGGTTGCGCAGAAGCAGGCCAGGGCGGGCAGGTGAGGACCATCCCAACAGGGGTGAATCCCAGCCTGCCAGAGCCGGGCGCCGCTCAATAATTCCAATTAACCATGCTAAAGACAACAGAGACGGGTCACGCAGAGCCCAGTAAATATCAATCAGAACCGCATATTGTGATGAGAGAATAACGAAGTCTGTCTCATTAAGGAAAAGAAAAAAGACATTTGGTTGGGCATAGAAGCCCGTCCTCGGTGGCTCATGCACCCTGCAGTGCTCCGTCTGCCTCGTGGGGCTGCAGTCCATGCTGGCCGCAGCCACAATTGTCCTGAGCGTGGGAGTCCTTCATGTGGCTTAGCTCCCCGTTTTGTGTGTAGTGAGCAACGGGGAGAGCTCCTGCATCCCTCTGCGGCGCAGGAGGGCCCCTGCTCGGCCAGATGCATAGCTCCAGAAAGACAAAAGGTGTGGGCTGAGACTGGGGAGCTGGGTTTGCTGGCCTCTGTGCCGGGAGTTGACTGGACAGCAGAGACTAGGGCCGAGAGCCAGACACAGGAGCCAGGAGCCAGCACATGCTTTTTGGCTGCCGGCATAACTGGGCTTGCAGAAGGCACAGGGACATTTGCACGGTGGCTGTCCCCAGCGAGGCCGTGGGTTGGATTTCTCCGTCAGCAGCCCACACTGACAGCCGCTTCTCCGGCTGTGTGAGACCAGGGGCTATTTTAGCACCTGATTGCCTTTAACTGCCAGTTTCTGGGCTTCCCAGGCTCTGAAACACACCATAATCAAACAGCATGAAATGAATATCTAACTGCAGACATGACCCACTGGGGGATGTTTAAGGGCCAAAGCCTGTAACTATAAGGCAGCAACACTGTTTTTAAGCATTTTTTTATTCATTTAACTTCAATAAAGTACTTGGGTCTACTTAGCCTAAAAGGAAATGGGTGATTCTTAGTTTTTATATTTAAAGATAGCACGAAGAATTTATTGTGTGTGGCCTTATGGTCTGATCCATCTCTATCCTCTAATAAAATATATTTCTGTAACAGCTGAGGCAATTAATCACTTAAGCAGAATTGGAATACAATCTCCATTACTTGAAAATCTTTAAAGTCAGGCTTGCTGTCTTTCTAAAAGATCCCAAGCTATTGAGCCATTCTTTGCCCTGCTTTATGCAAAGGTCAGACTGGATGTTGGTAATGGCCTCTTGTAATGTCAAAAATCGGTCTCTGACCCTTGTAATGCCACAGGAAAGACTCTCACTGATTTCAGACAGAACTGCACTAGATTTATTGACCTTTCTCATTAGGAATGAAGATTGTCTGCAGAAACTCCTAGGCAATTTCATAACTCCAGGTACGTGTCTACTGAGCTCATTATGTAAATACTGCTGCCTTTGGTCCTTTTTGAATTTCATAGCAGTTTACAACCAGAAGTTGCTAGGACATTGCAAGACTGAACCTTCTCTTTTGACCCCCAAATCTGTGTTGAATCTCCAGAGGTTACTGGATTTGTCAACAGTAATAACAAAATAATAAACTATGATACTCTGTAGATATGTTTAAAATCCTGAAACTTTGATACGATATTTTTCACTGCGGTGAAATTCCCTTTCCTGGGGCTTTCTTGCTACCAAGTACAACTATATTACTGACTTTGCATATGGGTTTTCAGAAAAAAGTAGTTAATTGCATATAATTTGGGGTGATTCTCTGACATATTTTACTCTACAGCAAAACCAGTTTTCTTCTAAGTCTCAGCAAAACTTGAGATTGTTCTAAAATGTATATATTGGTTTTGTTTTAACTATCCAAAGTGAGTGTTTTACCATCGGATAAAGAACTTCAGTTACCTTGTCTGATTTAAAATCTGAGGGTGACAAGAACTTGCTCTGAAATGCAATAGACAAGAAGTATGAGCAAGGACTTATAGAAATAACATTATCTTATTATCTAATGCTAACAATTAAAGGTAGCTTGGCTTTTGGGTTTTAGTTTTGTTTTGATTTTTTTTTTAAATAAAGACTCCACAGCGAAATACATTTATATGTTTCACTTACCTCTCTGGGAAAAAAAAAATATTTTACTCTCATTCAAAAGAAAGCCATTGTCAAGAACATTATTTATTCAAACCTCTCTTCTATGGAAAGTAAATAACTCTGTTTTGAATATATCTCCTGACCTTATCTCCTCAGATCAGTTCTACCAGTTCTGTTCAGAGCCAGGGATTGCTTCTGATGTACCGTTCATTTCCACACATCCTCTGTTTCTTTCCTCCCATTCCTAATATAGAATATTTTTATGTAATTATCCCAGAGCCTGAACTACAAGGTAAATACTGGAATATGGGTATAAATTTCTGTTTATGAAAGGGGCAAATATTTGTTCAGTACTGAGAAAATTATGCTAAAAACACCATGTCACAGATTTAGGAAAAAAACTTGTATTTTTTTCTAGATGAAAGACGAGCTGCATGTGGTCTGCTGATGACATGCCTATACTTACTGTGGGTTCTTCATGTTTATAAAATATGCTACAATTATGTAATAACTTTCATCTGAAAGCATTACTACTAATCTCACAATGCTCTTATAAGGCATATATTTATTAATATATTACATTTATTTTATCCAGTACAGTATGAAATACAGCAAATTCAGTAACTACCTTGGGAGCACATAGTTAAAAAACAGAATAGCTCTAAAATAAATACCTGATCCTATTGATGTCAAAGACAAAGATCTTAATGACTTTAGTGGGGTCAGAAGATCACTTTTGGTAACTTGACTCCAATTTTTTGCCAGTGGTGGACGTTTACTACTCAGGAGTAACACTTCCTGTGCCTCCAAACACTCAGTGCCATTCTGTAAAGTAAATATCTGCTGATGAGTTATGTCATGGATTCAGGGGAGTCAAGTATTTAGTCTCTACGAAGAGTGATTTTAGTTGAAGAATTCCTGTCCCACCTGGTAAAATAGTGGTCATTGGGTGATGGTCTCCACCAGTGCATGTAGAAATCAGCATCACTTAAACGGCAAAGAAAACTATGCCTCCAAAACAGAAAATGTAAGTGAATGACATGAAACACTAGTGAATTCCTGTAGTTGTTGTTAGTTTGATGATTAATAAATTGAACTAAACTAAAAATAACTAAAACCACATTACTCATCCTCAGAGAACAAGGTAACCAAAGGAGACTTTGAAACTGAGCAAAAGCTGTCCTTCAAAAGAAATCTCTCCCCATCTCCCAGTGTTGATTAGTGAACAATACTGCTAGTCATTATACTCAGTATAGTTGGTGTCCTTCCTTGATTTTCCTGGGAGAAGAAGAGGCAGTAGGGAGTGCTGAATCACGAGTTTTCCTCATATTTTTTCTTAATGAACAATAGCGTGCACTGCTGTTCTGGAACACAGCACCAGGTAATGTCAGCACAGTCACTGGAGTGCGTTAGAAAGATGACAACAGTTCCCAAGCATTGATCCACAGACTAAAAGCATAAACTTGCTATTAGGATGTGAAGAGAAGTGTAGTGTCCAATGATTTCTCCTGTTTTCAAAGTCTGCATTTGATTTAAGTAGTTAAACCTATAGTAAAAACTTTCTCAGGATCATTCCTCCCCATTTCTATAGATATCACAGGATGGGAGACAAATCACCCCAGAACGCATGATTCATGGTTATAAAATTTAGGAATGGTTAACTGGGAACAGTGCTGCAACACATCAAATCCTTGTGGTATTCTGTGCTGTGCTACATTAGTCCTAAGCCTAAATGAGCCTGCAACGAAAGGGAAGCTCATCTTGAAGAAGAAAATAGCTTCTCTGCTCCAGTTAGGTGATATAAAACTGAAAGGTCACAGAGATATTAAACTCAAATTTTTTTGACTAGTAAGAAATGTAGAAAAGGTGAGGGGGTTGTGGGTTTCTTTTTTCAGATGTATTTGTGGAAGGAGCAAAGTAGAGTGAAGTCAGGTACGGCTCTAATTCCACGGAGATCTGCGAGCAAAGCACTTACAGTTGCTTTAACTCACAGCTACTGCCTTACTTTTGCTGAGCACTGCATACCTGCAACTCCCAGTGAACTACTACATGCCGCTACTATACTTACATGGCCTGGAGTCCTGTTTAGAAATGTAGCAAGTTTTAAATATGTAAATACAACGAATGGGAGTGTTGAATGCTTGCCTTCCTCGGGTCTGGGCTGTTAATGGCACCTGCATAGTACAGGGTGTAGGAACTGTTTATTTCACATTATCTTACACCTTCAGATTGTCTTCTAAGTGAAATGCTAAGGCAGGGCTAAAAGGAAAACTCTCTAGGGGTAAGAGCTTTACACTACTCTCCCAAGGGGACCAGCAGAAGCTGTACCTCCAATGGAAACTCCTAAACATCATTTGTACAAAGCACCTGAAAGTATGTTATAAGGAAAACCCTGGCTGTGAATGAAGCAGTATTGCACAGAGAACAGTAAAGTTCATATAAATGTACTTCAAAGAAGCCCTGTGATGCACTCTTTAATAATCCAGCCCCAGATTCCCTCTCTTTCTGTCACATCCTCATCACTCAGTTTTGCTTTGGCAAAAGCTACAGCAGTACAAGATGCATCCATCCATCCTGTCCAGTCCCACCCTGTCCTGTCCACCCACAGCCAGCCATAACCTGCTAAATGTCACAGATGCATCATATACAACAGAGGTATCACGAATATACCAAGGAGGGGTTTATCTGTGAGAGGAAAAACCCAATTTTACTCCCCCCGTAGCGTCACCAAGGTGTCGGTGCAGAAGAGTGTTGCGGTCTCCCGTGTCAGTGATTTTCTCATTTTGCTGGCTGTTAGATCTGTTACAGATTAGGTTGAGAGCAGCAGTGTTAGAAGAGCTGAACTGGGAATATCTGTTGCTCATTTGGGCTCTCACACCCCCGCTGCGTAAGACCTGTTGCAGCCACGTGGGCACAGGGTACGCCCGCACCAGCAGACCCCGGGGCTCTGGCTAACTTAGCCAAGGGCTTGACGTTGTACTGTGTTTGCCAGGCATCTTCAGACGCCACTGACCATGTAAGACAGAAAGCGGTGGTCCTCCCGTAGGGCACCTGAGTGACAACAGGAAGGGAGGATTTGTGCAGAAGTAGGCGTACGCCCAGGCTGCTCTTTATTTAACCGGACTGAGAAATAGCAGCCCCGAGGACACAGCAGCCCTGGCTTTTGCGCACGACAGTCCTTAGAGTCCTCATAAACGGCTCTGCAGACTGGGGGAGATCGGCACACAGTGGGAGAATGTGGCCAGATGCTACTTTATGGCAGACATTTCGCAGAGGAAGCGCAAAGCCGTCGTGCCACCTTGTGGCTGCTAAATTACAGCTGGCACAGGGGCATGCCACCTCCTTCTGCTCCATAGACACGCTCTTAGAATAAAAGCACTTTGCCTCCTGCAAGCCCCGGGGACGTCAATCCATCACTTTCGGGCGGGTGTGAGTCCTCACCCCGAGTATCTCCTTCAGGCACATTAAGGGGCCTGAGTCATCCTGAGGAGCACTTGGAAGAAGCTCCTCCAAGAAGGGTCTCCAAGGTGAGCGGGGGCAGGCACGAGTGCCGATCCCGCTGGCTCTGCCCACGAGCCCCACGGAAAATCGCTTCCCAGTTTGGGTACGTGATGTTCTAAGTGAGCTCCATGGCTGGCCATGGTGAGAAAAACATTTTCTTGTTCTCTCCCAGTGCATTAGGAAAACCCACTAAAAGGAGCTTTTCGCACCACAAAACCTTTTAAAAGGATTCTGTCAACACAAAAGCAAACATTGACAACAGTTGCCTTTAAAAGTACTTGAGTCTTCAGACTCTGAAAGACACTTCTTAATTTTTAAAAAATTTTTTTTAATTTTCCAGACTTGGTCTATTCTCAGGCTTCAGAGAAATGTTTTCTGTAATTGCATGAGTAAGAAAATGTATCGTGAGATTAATTCCCATAACAATTTTAAAAACAATTTGTAAACATATTCTTCACAAAATGGATATTCAAACACACAGATCTTTGCCTCAGTAATAGTATAAAATTGCTGGAGGGAAAATTTACCAGAGATATTGAGAGAAGCAGGAGTCCTATTAGCATGTGGTGCCCATGGCTCAGGTCACGTCACCAAGTGGTCAATACCCTCTGCTGTATTTTCTTCCTCTTCTCCTTTACCCTTCATCCTGCCGATACCCACATGTATTGGCATCCTGGCACTGGATGATAGGATGCGCAAAGATGATTTTTTCTAACACAGATTTTCCTCCACTTTTGATGATATTAAGAGGCAAGTTGCCACACAGAGAGCAACGTGCCCATCTCATATACTTCAAGTACAGTGCTACCATTGCTGTCTCTGGGAAAACATATGGATGGGCCACCACTTTCACCCCTTTCATCTCTCAGCAATTAAAGAAGTAATTTTTCTTAAAAAGGGGTGGGCACTTAGAGTTCTGTCTCCTGAAACTTCTCCCTTGGCTCTCATTCTGATCATCTCATTACCATAAAACTTGTGTAAATGCTTCCTATAGAGCAATTTCAGCATAGGAATTTGCAAGTCAAAACAGCCAATTAGTTTATAAATTACCAGTCTTCCATGTTTTGGAGATTACTTACAGCCCTGGCCACTGCAGCATGCAGTTAAGAAAGAAAAAACGAGAAGATCTTAGTGCTGGTACTGCTGAGAAGGAATTGTGTGCTACAGTCAGTATTTGTACTGAGAGAAACTAGTATTACAGTAGGAAGAGCCCACTGTCTTGGAATAGTACCAACCACCAGCTTATTTTGTGTTTAAAAAGGTGTTTATTTGTTCATTCAATAGGAAGCATCAAAGATGTTAACAGCTAAATATTAACCACCCTGCACCAAAATATCCTGCTTCCAGAAATAATCATGCAAGTGATAAAACCATGGGTCAGCTGTTGCTTTGCAAAGAGTCTTTAATCTCTAACAAGAGGGCAATCCACAGCTCGCATCAATACCTTGGCAATCAGAGAGTAGCCAACCTGGCTGGACAGATAGTAAAAATGAAATTTCAGATGTTCAGAACCAATTCAGTCTGTGAAGACTTTGGAGCTCACGTTGACAGCCAACCCTGACACCTGTCAATAACAGTTACTTTGCAATGTTATGCAGTAACGGATCCCAAAAGGGTTTTAATTTTTTGACCTTATATCATGAACTCAGAGGCAATCACTGGAGAATATCCTTTCTTAAGACATAGTTATAAAAATGCAAAATGCACAATACAAAATTCAACTTGAGTGTTTGGGGTTTTTTAGGATTAGAATAATGTCACCAAAGAATAAGCAAATCCATCTCATCTCAGTGCAATACAAGCCTTGACAAACTATACAAGGACTGCAACATCCTAACTTTTGAAGAGTATAAAGGATCCATATGGAACGTTCTGCATCTGAGGAACATTAACTCTGGATCATGTGGAAACATCTCAAATAAGGACATTACTAAGCTGGCCTCTTTAATGACTAGAAAAAGAAACAAAATGGAAAATACCCACCTTCCAGGCCTCACCCTGTGCAGCGACCTGGAAAAGAAAACCTATTGGCACCAGCAATCAAGCTTTCCTGTATTATCTTCACGGGGGGTTGATTACACTGTTCTAAATGTGGGTGACTGCTTGAGGTCCCAAATTCTGTACCCTGTAGTTATTCCTCAGAAATCCAAACATAATTAGAAGAGCAGAAATATACAGTGGTAGCCAGTATACAGTATGGCATACAGTAACAACAGTTCAGAATTGCCGATCAGGAGGGGTAAAAAAAACCAGGCTACCAGCATGCCAGCTGTGAGTTTATGATTTTCAAGGCACCTTTTACAAAAGGAGTAGGAAAGTAGTTCAGAAATTAGAAAAGCACTGCAGTATCACATCTGTTTCTCCCCAATGGGCAATTTTTGTAGCTATTTCCAATGCAAAAAAAATGTACATATTCTTGAAGTACCATTCACCAGAACTCATTCTCTTCTAATCTATTTTTAATAAAAAGTTCTATCTTGCACACCTGATTTGATCAAAAGATGCTTGAAAAGTAAACTTCTGAAACCAGCAAAGGCCTTTAAGCATTCTAAATAGGTGATGGGTTTTTTTAATTCACATTTCTAACTTACATTACTCTAAAACAAACGAACAACAGCAAATGTTCTTCCAATATTAGCTTATTACACTGACAGAGAGTTTCTCAATGTTCCCCTCACATTTTTATTCTTACTATGATCAAATCACAATGTACCGGCTAGTACAGGCAGTGTATTATGGCAGGCACTGTACGCACCTGTTTGAAACGGCTCTCATCCAAAGGCTTCACAGTCTGAACAGAGAGGACAGGCATGGATGAGAAACTGTAGGCACAAGAGAGATTGCTTTCCCTGTGATTATACAAGGAAATTGGTCTCAAAGTTGGAGATCAGCTCCCAGTCTCCAAGTCTGCTCTTCTGCCTCTTTCACCACACTACTTTGCAGTACAAAACTGGTTTTTTTTCTCTTCTCTTTTTTATGGTTTGGGGGTTTAATAAGGCTTCGTCTCACTGGCAAATTCCAGCTAGAGATCACAGAGAATGTTTTTTGTTAAATGCAAGTCCAACATCTCTGGCTAAATTTGTGCCTGCTAGCTAACCTGCACTACTACTGTGGTGTTAACTATGCTTGCGGTGTTCACACTTGAAAGAGAGGTCAAATTGTATGGACATCTTTTTCCCTTCAACTTCAATAAACAAGCATTCCTGCTGCTTGCACTCCTGTGGGGAATTCACATTCAGCACTATCATTTCCAATTCCTCAGCCTATCGAGTACTGTTGACGTTTTATTTCATAGCAGACAGAAGAGCATGAAGTGATTTTTATACCTACGAGCTTGTAAATCCTCTCAGAGGCCTTAACGAGGAAACAATATCAAGTTATATAAGAAAAGAACAGTAAAATTCACATGAAAATTGCATATATCCTTATTTTTATAACTGCAATGGGGGTCAGCTGGTATTAAAGATGACATGTACTTATCCATATTTCACTTTATATGCTAATTGCACACACTTTTTTATTACAGGATCTGGAAAAAAATACCCTCCTGCAACAATATGTTGAACCTTCATCTTAATCACATAACTTTAGTTGGAAACTGTTCTCAGGAAAGATTGGTTAATATTTATAAAGTGCTTTAAAGATGAAAGAACTGCATACTTACACATTTTATTGCATTTATGGCATTATTATAAGCTTAAACCTGATGTGAACATTTCTTCTGTTGAACTGGAATCTGAACTGAGAAACTTTTTAGCAGTAGATGTTTTTCTTCACCTCTACTGAAAGCTTCAGCCCTGAGGTGATGAAATCACCCTGAATGCCACATGTAGAGAATGCCATTCAGTAAGCAGTGATTTTCTAGTTGGAAAGACCAAGAAAGTAATTTGTGGCCTTTTACATCTTTAATGCAGGATGGAGTTTAGTCATTTTGGACAGAGATAGATTAGATGTGTCTGGGTGAGTAACCCGAGGGCAATTCATTAATTAGGGAGAACATGCAGCTGCGTATGGGTAAAATTAGGAAGAAAACACACTTGCAGATGCATGAATGACAGTATCAACAATTCCTTCTCAATACTCATGTTTATGCTGTCATAAAAGCTTGGTATTATTCTGCAAATAGATCATTTATTTTTGGAGATTCTAGAGGTGCCCATGTAAGTACAGGTGGATGAACTCCACACAACTGAAATCCTATTCTGAATTGCTTTTATCCAGCTCCTCATGGTTCATTTCAGATCTGCAGTGTATGGTGTTTTGGCCAAGAAAAAAGGTGTGGTTAACTGACATACGGAACTAGGTTTGGGAGCTGAATGGGCTTTCTTGTGGGTAGCTGTACCCAGAGCACAGGTGGTAGGTGATAAGCAAAATAAAAGATCAGACTCAGCAGTGAGAGAGATCAGGAAATGAAATAACTTTTATGAAGCTGTAAATACCTGGTGCTGTCTCTCAATTTGCAAATTTCTGATGAATAAGAATGCTTACAGAAATCCTATTTAACAAATACTGCCAAAATAATGAATGTCGTTATACCAGTCACCATTTCCCTGTTCTCCTGAGAAAATGGTAGTTTAGAGACTACAGATTGAGGCAGTTTGAAATCAGCTGTCCTTAAACATGATGGAAGAGGAGGAAGGGTTGACAGTACAGTACATTGTCATTTAAAAGATTTTTCTCTATCCACTGTGCTTCAAAGATCAGACATATAATTTCCATTTGCACTTAATTGCATTACTGACAGAAGATACTGAGAGAGGGGAAGAGAAAACAGCTAAGCAAGCAGAATTGCAAAACTCTGTGTTTAACATGAGAATTGAGCATATCGATATTTTCTTCCACGTGCTTTACAAATGAAGACGTCCCAGTTCTCACATTTAGACCACCTGGAATCTGCTTTTGAGGTTCTAAAATACTAAAAAGAAAACATTTTAATATGCTGAATTTTCTACTCATATCTCATGCCTTGAAAGTTTAGCCAAGGTGTATGAATTAAAAAAAATAAATACAGCAAAGTCCTTAGACATCAGATGCAGCAAGTGAAGTAGTTTTCTTTGTAGGCAAAGAAAGGAATCTAGCTTGGTGCTATTGGACTATTCTTCCCTAAAGTGATCAGGAGTATCTCTGGTCGAGATAACTCTTCAATCCCCCACCAGGTCAACTTTCAATTCCCATTCCTCCCCAACCAAAAACGCTTGCAATGAAGATGGATGATGAAAGTTAGAAAGGCAAATAGTGAGACTGATGGTAACACTGAGAAGGAGCCACAACTGAAAGGGTAGATGTTTTAAAGGTCAGGCTCAGGTGTCTTGCCAGAGTTGGAGTTTACACAATGGACTCATTTGCCATGTCTAATGAAAGGCTAACATTATTAATTTCTGTATCAGAAATCAGTCAGCTGTAATACAGGCTTAGACTGTCAGAGCTTCAGGTGATTCCTGTGTATGGGAAGAGATTTTTTTAATGGAATCCAGGAATTATTTTGACAGTGTTTAATTTAACATTGTAAGTCATCTTTCATTCAGGACTATACATTGTATTTTAGGAGCCTGATGTCAAAGAAAAGCACATATGAATAGACTCAGAAATACCCATCTCCCACTTTGGCATCAGAAGAGGTACCCAGATTTTCACCGAGTTGGAATTGCGTGCCGGGTTTATTTGAAAATCTGGACTAAAGTACTGCAAAGGTGTGTTTTTAAGGTCTTGAAAATCATTATCTTTTTGCAGGTGGGTGCTGAACCCTTTTGATAATCTGTCTCTTAGTAAGTAGTTGAAAACCAATATGTTCAATGACATATAGAAGAAACAGTATGTCAGAAAAGATAAATCATAACACATTATTAGATAAATAATTTGACATGGACATGTGCTGAAAGCCTCTGTGACTCTCTTAAGCATCTGAACTGTCAGAAATTAGCATTCCTTTTTTTTACTGTTTTATTTTAATTGCACAATAAAAGCCTATAAAACATCACAGCAGTGTCAGTTAATATTGGAATGGAAGCTACATATAAAAAAAAGATGTAAAGAATCATAAAACAGAAATGCCTAAAAGGAAGTCAGACACTATTAACAAATGAATTCTGTATGTGTCTGACAAGAAAAGGCACAAGAGAATTACTTATGTAAGTTGTGCACATACTTATGGGAAAACAGATGCTTATAAACTTTGAGATAGAAAACCAAGTATAAAATCCTTCAGCTACCGTAGTTACTTTGGTACAGTTTGGATGGACCTCAGGTTAGCAATTTTGAACATGTCAGAGTGATAAATAAAATCCTTGGCAGAATGTAAAACTGCGATAGCTTAGAAGAGGAATTCCTTGAGGAAATCTGAGAGGCAGAACAGATGTTCCACTTTTCAGATAAAATATGTTCAGCAAACCTGTGTATCCACTGTTGTTTAATTGGAGAACCATCCATCCTCCATTTTCACAAGGTGAAGGAGACACTTGTTTACTGATGGAAGGGAGTTAACCATTACTCTTTCTTTTTCAATAAATATTTCATTATACAGCTACAAAGAGCGACAAATGAAACCTCCAAGCACAAGCTAATAGGTCCAAAGCTTAATAGTTCTTTACAAAGCAAAGGACACATGACAGTTCTTTCCCACATTTGCTTAAAATTATTAAGCACCACCATTCCAGGAAAAAAAATTATCTTATTCTGGTAAATTACTTTTGCGACATTAGGAAAAAAATAGACTTCTTTGCAGACATATAATAGTCTCTAAAGGCAACCTATTCATTTTCAAGTAAATGTAAACAACAAGCTTGGAGTTTAGACAATTCCCAGTTCATTTCAGCTAACAAAGCCAGAGATGAGAGCAAAAAATAGTAATTGTCATCTGACAGTATACCATGTCTCACCTTGATTTGCAACTTTGGAAATTTAAGAAGCAAGTTTTGAGAGAAGCTCTGGTTTTACCCAGGGTGCTGTATTCCTGTAGTCACGAGTGGCTTTCCTCAGCTCCTGCTTTATAAGGCAGAGAAGGACTGTGATTCATACCCACACCAGCGGGCAGGAGGAACCACGGCTCTGGTCTTGGCAGTTCTGATCCACATTTGTTAACTTTTTTTTGTTTCATGCCAGAAGAGAGAATTCGGTTGTTTAGTTTCACTTCTTCAGTCTCATTTAGCCAAATATTGAACCAAATAAGTTATGAATTGACCAAACACCACTTTGTTTGGTGAAAGAAACAGGTAAGCCCCTGGGTTTGGTCTGAAGACGTTGAAGAACATAAAACTTGTTGTCTCTTTGTCATGGCTTGTCCCAAAGATCCTGGCAAAACCTTGAAAGAAATCTGACAGAACCTGAAAATTATCCAGGCAATAGAGAGAAATGTGATGGGATTCATTCCTTACTACCTGACGAACACCTCATTTGACCTTGGTTTCAACAGTTTTTCATGCAAAGATATGGGGAGGAGACATCTGACTAGCACATAGACAATTTTGAGATGAAGGCGAGTGTCATGCCTTCAGGTGTGCTTGGGACATATGCTCCCGAGCCACTTGCAACTGCTGCTCTGGCGTTTTGCACGCTGCTAAAATGTGACCCATCTCAGACAAAATATGGCTACAAAGATATTTTACCAGCATGACATTTTTCAGCTTTCCATATCTTGTGACACAGAAAAAGCTTTTGAACAAGTGTCCCTCACGTTTTTCAAAGTTGGATACCTCTGCACTGAAAGGGACTGTTTTTTCCTCTCTCACGGAAATCGAGCTCTCTGCCTCACAAAACACAGGTAAAAAGAGTGTGTTAGTCGTGGCACTCATGCCAAAGGATCGCTTCAAATTGATTAATCTCAAGAGCCTCAGAGCCAGACTCCTGTATCCACCAGCCTTTAGTGCCAGAAGCGTGACTAGTTGAGAAGGATGGAGAGGTGGGGAAGCTCGAAAATTCAAGCAATGCCATGGCCCTGAGGCACCGCCAGCCCTGCCTGTCCCTGCCCATCCCGCTGGTGTTCCCCCACCCTGCCCACAGCCCAGGACTCCGTGTCAGCCCCCCAGGGCCTTCAGCCCCCCAGGGCCTTCAGCCCTCCAGGGCCTTCAGCCCCTGCCCCAGCAACACCGCAGCCGGGCCGGTCTCCGGCTCCCCACAGCCCTGCCCTGCCCAGCCATGGGCCCTGCTGAGCTGGGCCCACCCACAGAGGCCCACCCACATGGGCCCACCCATGTCCCGGTCCAGCCTCAGCCTGTCCCCATCCCCAGGGAGGTGCCCGATGCCCCAGGGCTGGGGCTGCCCCGGTGCCCCCCGGCTGCCCCGCTGCTGGCTGGAGCGGTGGGACGGGCCCTGCCTGCCAGGACCTGCCCTGACTGACCACACACAGTGCCCCCATGGTCCCTGGGGAGCCCCCGGCCCCTGCCGTGCCCTGACAGGAAGGGAGATGATCTGTACAGCTGCGGGCAGATGAGTTGGGATTTCCAACAGGAACAAATCTCATTGGATTTTCCACCTGTTTTCCCTGAGGAAAGCTGCAATACACCCCCGAGATGAACGCTTTCGAGGGGTTCCTGCGCTGCTGCTTCAGCAGCATGGGCTGCGGCAGCAGCGTGACGTCTGCTGGCAGCCAGAGACCCTCCCAGCCCAGTCCTGCTTCTCCTACCCATCCAGTTCCTCCGGAGCAAGCTAATTTTGAGCTTTTTTTGGCATTTGCAAGTGTTCTTGAACAATCTGTTTGATTAAAATGAACACACGGGCACCCCAAGGCTACAGCAGGAGTGAGAAGCAGCTGTGGAGTTCAGGGAGTTTCTCTGGTCCCCACGGGTGCTTCTGCAAGGGCTGAAGCTGACAAACCCTTCATGGAGCTGGTGGCACTGGGGCAGCATCAGTGTGTCGATGTGAGGTGACCGCAGAGCCTTATTTCTGGACTTGCTGGCTCTCTCAAGAAGGAAGGATGCATTCGCACGTGGAGTACAGGGCAAGCTGTTAACTGCTGTTCAGTGGAACAAGAGTGCTGTTGACCAGTTGAAAGATGGTCAAGAAGACATCATTTTGATTTTCAGCAACCATTAGCTAAGTGAGATATATGGAGGACTTTCTAACTGGAAAGACAATGAGTCTCGAGACCAAGGGGCAGAGAAATGCTGAGGGACCTTCTTCATTCAAGGCATTTAGGAATAATTTGACAAACATCTTTGCCAGTGGCCTAGATATACTTGATGCCTTTCACCAAAGAATTAGATTAGATGATTTATTGAGGTCCTTAACACATTAGATTCCTATGATTTCTATTTCTACTACTGCTAAGAGCAAGGTATTTTTGCACTAAAGAGCTATGAACAATATCTTATCCATATTTCTTACACAGTATGGAACCACACGTGTATTCTATAGCACGAGCCCCCAGTGGCAGTCTGAAAAAAAAGAAGAAACAAAACCATATTTTGCTTTTCCCACTCCTAAAAGAAGGATTGTCTTCGATACCTTTGCATTAAAACATAATTCTGAAAAGCAGAAAATTTTGCTGGTGCTTACCTGCAAAAAAATGAAAACAAACTAAAATCCAGAGTGAGTTTGACTTATTCTTCCATTTAAAAGAAAAATAAAAGGAAGAAGAAATCATCTCTTCTGAAAGTGCTAATCC
Organism: Ciconia boyciana; assembly: GCF_034638445.1. Taxonomy (NCBI): domain Eukaryota; kingdom Metazoa; phylum Chordata; class Aves; order Ciconiiformes; family Ciconiidae; genus Ciconia; species Ciconia boyciana. Next base: position 53,436,314 of record NC_132935.1, on the reverse strand, counting down.
CAGCGGCACTGTAATAGCTGAAAAATATCTTCTTCACGTTCTCTATGCAAATAATCTTTATCCACTTTTAGATAATGACATTTGGGTAGAGAAAAATAGATTTCCTGTGGGAATGCTTTTATGTCACATGTGGTATTCAGTTCCTGAAAACAGCAATTGATCTGTGGGGGTCAAATCTACTTAAACCATGTTTAATATTACCAGAAATTAGTCCCTCAATAGTCTCTTTTACAGGCAAAATATCAATAATCAGCTGGCTTCTTTTCCATACACACATAATACATACAATATTGCTGTTACTTTGCAGAGTTTGTATTTAGCATTTTTCCCATTTTTGGATTCACAGTTTTGTTGGTATTAATAGACGTAAGCCCATAGAATGAATTTTCACCAAGATTAGTACAATCTACATGGCCCCAGGCCTTCAGTTTTAGCAGTATTTAAGCTACATTAGCAATGGGTGTCTTGTAAGAAAACTGCTGTGCAGAAATTTCACTGTGCTCATGTGATAGCTGTTCACTCATGTGTTTGAAAGGAACTATCAGACGTGTTTGTAATTAAAGTGTTTAAGGAATCATCAACAGAAAATGGCAGCTGTCAAAATCTAGGCTCTCCCCTACTCTAAGACAAAGTTTTGGTGAAAGGAATTTATTGCAGAAACAATAATAACAGACACTAATAGCAGTCTGCTGAGATACAAGTTCGATACTCCACTCTGATTTTCTAGAAGCACTCTGGTATTTGCTTGCACAGACATTGGAGGAGTTGCACAAGACCTTATAGATGCTATAACTTTCTGTGTTTTCTTATGAAAGCTGTTCCGCTTAGAATACTTGTACAAAAATGCATACAGCCCCACGTTTGAGGTGTCTGTGATGCAGGACACTCGGATTGAAGTCCCTGGGACTACAAGACCTAAGAGTTGTAGCGAGCAGATTTGGAGATGTAAGAGCATAACTACTGCTGTATTGTCTCAGACCAGTGGTCCATCAAACCTGCTTGCCTACCTCCCACAGCAGCTGCTAGCAGATGCTTAGGAAAGAATACAAGAACAGGGCATGCCTGTATTTATACTTCCTCCTCATGCACTTACAGCTTCTGGGTTTCTGTGGCTTAAGGAATTCTTGAGATATTAAGTGTATCCTCATTCTGATGTTCTGTCCTGCTTTGACTTTTCCCTATGAATGTGTCTAATTGCATTTTGAACTGTTTTACACCTTTGACTTGCATTAGGTGTATTCAAACGAGTTTCACAGCTTAATTAGGAGTTGTGCCTAATCAAGTGTCTATTCTGGATTGGACTTTAAGATTTTTTTCCCCCACCTCATCTTATTTCAAAGGCATCTTTAGCGTGACTAGAATTTCAAAGTTCAACACTTTTCATAAACCAGAACTTCTGCCCATTTTATCCCTTTGCTGTGATGCTCTGCTATACAGGGCAATACAAAATTGCCCTCTGTGGATGACAATGAAATTCTTCATCTGTGTATTATTAGCATTATTGACTTGTCCCTCAAATATAACCCGAGTCCATGGTGCAGCTTGGAGACTGACTAGTGCAAAAGCTGGTGCCAAGCTCCCTGCAGAGGCCTGAAGAAAAACATGCTCAGAACTTACTGCCAAGCAGGTTTAACTTAAACTACAGTTTTGCTACTGAGGCAGATGGGAAACAACCAGATAATGTCCAGCTTTCCACACTGATCAGGCAAGAAGAAGAGAGAAGCTAATTGTTTGATCAGGCTTAGCATCCTTGGTTAATACTGTGTCAGCAATGCCTGTTTATAAGCAAAATTCAGTCAATACTGTAGCTTATATTATTTACATATAAAGATTTACAAAATATTACTTTACACATTAATTACTGCTGTGAAAAAGGAGTACTGTTACTCCAGAAGTACTTAAGAAGTACTATACAATATTCACCTTTGATATTTATCTTACATCTATATAGCTGTGTAGCACAGAAACCAAGTGACTTGATGTAGATTAGCGGAGACTGTAGCAGTGTAGAAAATTGAAGCAAAATATCCTGAATCCAAGGAACACGTCTGTATTATGTATTTTTGAACAAATGTAGCAACATAGCTGCAAAACTACTTTCTTGCCTAGAATGAAGCTGGGCTTGCACTGAGGTGATCAATTGCAGTATGAATGCCTAAATTGCATTGGTTATAATACCATTTCATATGGAGGACTGTGTTTCTCTGGTCACTTTGCTGATCTTATGACCAAAGTACAAAATCCATCACCTTGACAAGCAGGCATAGCTTTTGTATTTAAGTCACAAGCAACATTTTCTAGTGGAGCCAAGATTAAACACTTTTGATATTCTTTGTTTCAAGGACTTTTTTACTTAAACAACATTTTTGCAAATGCAATATGGGTTTTAAGCATTTTTTTTTGTTCTATTCTTAGAGCTTCATGGAGAAGACTAAGCAAGGGACAATTTCACTGTTACAGAGACTATTTCACTTCACGAAGAAAATTGCATACTGAAAAATGATACTCATTCTCCACAAACAGAGCCAGGAAGAAGGAGGAAAGAAAGTCGTTTGGACTATCAGTGCTTGCCATTTTATGTTCCTCCTCTGTTTAGTTCTGGACTAGCCATTCCAATAGGAATGGCAAAGAGCTACATCTCAGTTTTCACATCAGAGCAATATATTGTGCCTTCTTTATGCTGACAAGTCTGCCACCCTGGAGCACATACAGGCATCTCTGAGACACAGGAATTCCCTTCTCGCAGTTTATAAGGACTCCTTGGAGGGCCCAGAGTTGATGTGGAACTGTCCACTGTTGTGTAGGTAAGGACAAGGGCTGAACAAGTCTTTCAGATGTATTAGGCCATCCATTTCAATGTTAGTGCTGGCTAGAAAGAAGACCATGGCCAAGAGGCACATGGAATGAAACTAAAGAAAAGCCCTCAGGCCACAGCTCATCCTCTGCTGGAGTCCCTAGCACAAGCAACATTTCAGAAGAGACAGATTTTGGTTTGTACGGGTCTTTCTCTCACATCAGCCATTCCCAGCTGTTTCAGCAACCGAGAGAGGCAAATGCAGCAGAGATTTAAAATAACTAAAGAGCCCAGTACAGGCTCGGATCTGTGTTGCTGGGGAGCAGCCTTGCTGAAAGGGACCTGGGGGTTCTGGTGGACAGCAAGCTCGACATGAGTCAGCAGAGCACCACTGCAGCAACGAAGGCAAATCGGATCCTGGGCTGCATCCACAGGGACATTACTAGCAGAGACAGAGGCATGATCATCCCTCTCAGCGCAGATCAGGCCGCATCTGGAGTATGGTGTCCAATTCTGGTCCCCACAATTCAAGAAAGACATGGACAGACTGGAGAGAGTCTAAAGGAGGGCCACAAAGATGATCAAAGGGCTGGAGAACCTGCCCCATGAGGAAAGACTGAAGGAGTTAAGTCTTTTCTCCATGGAGAAGAGAAGGCTCAGGGGAACCTCATCACAGTATTCCAGTACTTAAAGGGCAACTACAAAGAGGACAGAGGCTCTCTCTTCACAAGGAGCCACATGGAGAAGACAAGGGGCAATGGATACAAGTCGCACTGGGAGAGGTTTCATCTTGATATACGAAATTTTCTACAGTGAGAACAATCAATCACTGGAACAACCTCCTCAGGGATGTGGTAGAGTCCCCATTGTGGGAGGTTTTCAAGATGCGACTGGACAGGGTGCTAGATAATCTCATCGAGGCTTCCTTTCCCATGAAAGGTTGGGCCAGATGACCTTTCAAGGTCCTTTCCAACCTGGGCTGTTCTATAGGTCTGTGATTCCATGATTTAAATCAGGGCAGGCTTACCCTGCACATAGGGCCACAGCAAGCTCCAAGGAGATTAGAAGGACCAGCCTGTGTTTGTGCCATTTCCCAGTCTCGCTCCAAGAGGAGATCTTGCCAGAGATGCGCTGGCTCCCACGTGTAGTTTGCATTTGGTTGCAGAAGGGCTGCTCTCTCTTGAGGAAGTATGTGCAGAGCTGTTGCAGCTGTATAGTGCTGGGCCAAATATTAATTGTTTCCATTTTCAAGGAAGGGGACAAAATTTAGCTCTGAAAGACAAGTGAGAACTGGTTAATAGACCTTGTTGGGAAAACAATGTTGGAATAGAGAATTCACTTTCATTATCATTGACACATTTGCAAAACGGCATGATTTTCTCAGTAATTTCATTCAACAAAGGGGAAAGAAAAGGGAGAGAAGTTGTGAAAATTTTGCAAAATGCACTTTTGTCACTTGTGCAAACATTCTGAGGTTTGGTTTTTTTCCTTTTCTTTTTTTTTCCCAAAAGGACTGTTTGTTTAATTTTACGTTTTACTATAAAATCTAAAATGTCCGCATCTCAAAATGAAATATTGAGGTCAACCTGACACTAATCCTTTATGAAATACCCGTCTGCATAGAACTTGTGAAGCTACTGGTTCCATAGCTAATGAGGACAAGTAGCCAGTCCTTTGCCAAATGGAATTTCCATCTTCTGCGAGGCTCTACTAATAAACTGTGACTTCATGGGATCTGGAAGGTCATGATTTTTTTCATTGCACTCTTGCAAGAATCAGATTTGCTCACCACGGCTAATAGCAGTGTGGGAGAAATGATTACTATATGGTCTCATTACCAGACTGCCTGGCCTGAGACAGCTTCTACTAAATGGTTTCTGTAGTCAGCTTTTGTTACCCATCTTCTAGGATTTACCTTTTGCTGCTGCTATTGTTCCCAACTCACCTAGCATGGACACTCGTTATTTCTCTGCTCTCTCACAAGCTTTTTAATAGCACAGCATGGTATGGTGATAAGTTTAGAATTGCACCCATCCTTTTATTACTGTTACCACGTCTTCCATCGCCCCATCACAATCCACTTATTTTTCTCATTCATCTGCTCTATCTTTTCTCATAGCTGATACCCTCTTTGAGGCAAGTAATGTCATTTTCTATGTGTAGCTGAATGGCACCTACCACAGTGAAAGGCCAGGCCAGCTGAGAAATGCTGTTACATAATTGTGTAATAATTGTAATTATCATCAGAGACAGATACCTATTACTAATCTAGAACAGCCTTGTCTTTCTGCTTCCCTGTGGTGTTCTTATTTTCCTTCTTCTTGCTTTTCTTTATGCCTTTTTTTTTAATTAACTTTTTTTTCTAAACAGATACCTTTAAATAACAGGCTCCCTCAGTGGAACTCTCCCCTCTGTGTTTATCCAGTATGAGTGCTGCCTAGCACCCTAATTCCACAGATAGTCGTAAGTGAGATTTAGGTGACTGGCTGAATGACGTCCATCTTCATGGTGTCACAGAAAAAAATACCGTACTGAAGTTAAATATGAATGCACTCTCATTTGCTGTGCTTCGCCTCATTTCCTATGCTCTGCAGCATCCTTTGTCAGTGATCCATGCCAGAGAGAGGCGGCTGCAAGCAGGCAAACACACTGTTAGCAAGGCCATCACCTCATCTAAGAAACTTCTGACTTGTCCTGGTTTCAGCTGAGACAGAGTTAATTTTCTTTATAGTGGCTGGTATGGGGCTATGTTTTGGATTTGTGCTGAAAACAGTGTTGATAATACAGAGATGTTTTAGTTGTTGCTGCACTAGTCAAGGACTTTTCAGCTTCCCGTGCTCTGCCAGGTGCAGAAGAAGCTGGGAGGGGGCACAGCCAGGATAGTTGATCCAAACTGACCAAAGGGCTATTCCATACCACATGACGTCATGCTCAGTATATAAAGCTGGGGAAGAAGAAGGAAGGGGGGGACATTTGGAGTGATGGCGTTTGTCTTCCCAAGTAACCATTACGCGTGATGGAGCCCTGCTTTCCTGGAGATGGCTGAACACCTGCCTGCCCATGGGAAGTGGTGAATGAATTCCCTGCTTTGCTTTGCTTGTGTGCGTGGCTTTTGCTTTACCTATTAAACTGTCTTTATCTTAACCCTCGAGTTTTCTTACTTTTGCTCTTCCAATTCTCTCCCCCATCCCACCGAGGGGGAGTGAGCGAGCGGCTGTGTGGTGCTTAGTTCCTGGCTGGGGCTAAACCACGACAGACTCCAAGCAAGCTGCATCAGATTTCATAGGTCCTCCCTAGATAGAAGGCCGACAATGTCCCATATGCTGCCTCCATAGCATCAAAGCTCCTTTCTGCCCTAGCTCAGCCAGCCTGCCCAGTTCAAAAATCCATCAGACAGATGGATTACTTCTACCTCCCTTATTCCCTGGCAGTGAAAAGAAAAGTAAATGCTTGGGAGGCAGTGGAAGTCTGATTACTCTCTTCTCAGCCTTTGCAGAAGAAAGACTGCACTCTGCACGCTATGTGATTTTGCTTTTTGACCACAAGATGTCTCCTGCAAACCATGGAAATAGCAAAAGGCTGTCCAACAGACTGGGGAGGTGGACACCTGCACAAAGCGCAGGCCTGGCACTTAGGCTCAGTTTGTCTTACACCTGCCTAGTACGAAAATCGACCCAGATTGGTTCCTCTTGTTCCAGCAATTCCAACAACAACAGGTCTGGAGCATGGAAAGGATTTTAAAGTTTTATTTTAACCCTCATACTAGTTTCCTATAAAAGTTTACAAATGTTATGAACATTTCAGTCGCCGTGCAGTAGTGGTAAAAAGAGAGCTTATCACAGCAGGCAGCCTCCAGGAAACCACCTGAAGGAGCTTCCCAATGCATGTCCCATCTCCCATCCGAGAGAAGAGCCTCCCAGAGAGCAATGGTCAGCTTTGAAAAAAGAAGGAAAATCTGCTTAAGCTTCTCCTTGGAGGGACAGACTAACTGAAACAATCTGTAAGCGTTCACAGAGACAGTTTATAAATACCCTATGTGCAATAAGAGACCAAAAGACTGACAGACACAAGGTGCTGTGAAATACGACGTCGTGCACAGAAACAAGAACTTCCTTGAACTGCAACTTTTCCAGGATAGAAGCTTCAAGAGCAGGCATGAATTAGTTTGTGCAAACATAGCGAGTATTAGGCTTTTCTTTTAGCAGAGTTATTTTTATAGCTTATCCAGTACTGCTTATTGTCTCGGTCCACAGTGGAGTGGCTGTGTGCATAGCCTGCATTCATCCTTTCCTTTCATGTCCAATGAGCCCTCAGCATGTAGCCAATGTTTTAGTTAATGCATTTCTTCATCCGTACTCTAATGCCACATTAAAGAGCAGACTTGCCCTTGGACTGCTCTGTTTCTAGTGTAGGTTCTCCTTTTGGAAATGTAATTGGCCATAACTTGTAATGTAACTGAATTGTCCACTTTGAAGTTAGAGCTAGTCAGGATGCTTGAGAATATTTGTTTCTAAAACTTTCCATTGAAAAAGAATGGGGAAAAAAAACCCTGTATTTAGCAATTCAGCACATTTTAGTTAAAAAAACCATTTTATTTATTGGTATTTTTTTCAGCTTGAGGTTTGGGTGATTTTTAAAAGAAACTGGGCAAATCTTTAGAGATCTGACAAAACATATACTTTTGTCCTCATTGATTATCTTTTGCTGGAAGAAACTCATCTTGAAATGAGTTCTTAAAATTGAAAGTGTCTGTTATATTAAATGATACACTCTTTTAAGTGTGTCATTCAATTGATATTTATAATTTATAACTGCAGCTTGTAAGTCACAAAGGCATGCAAAAAAAAATTAAGTAATATTAATTGCATCATACAGATTGACAGGAGAACTCCTCTGACTCAAGCAAATCACAGAGAGGGAGGCAGGGAGGAAACCCTGCTCTCGGGATTACCGATGCCGTACCAGATCAACAGACCTGCACAGATTTCTGGATCAGGCTTCCCACCTGAAATCAGTGTCAGGGCAGTTGTCGCGGTTCTTCCTCAGACAGCGAGCTCTGCAGGGAAGGAGCCTTGATGAACAAGCAGCTGTTGGGGATGGTGGCCCGCAGCATTAACTCCCAAAGGCTGTGCTTAAAACCAGAGCCACCACAGACAGAGAGGAGGCTAGATTGTTCCCCCCACTTCACAAGCCCTGTACTCTACCGGTAGAGCACCTAGCCAAGCAACAGGCTTCTTACTCCAAATGTAAAGATGTTAAAGGGCACCCTCTCTTTCATGCATTTGTCTGCTATTTAGCTCTACAGGAAAAGCACGTGTCATACGTGTAATGGTGCATTTGAAGGCAAAAATGCCTGTTGCAGTGAGGAGAAGGGTGTAACTTCACCTCAGTACTTTCCAAGTTACATTCCTTGTTGCTAAAGGGTATGCTCTCCTCAAACACATTTTCTCTCATGAGCAGCTCCACTGAGGCTGGTGAGACTGCTTTACAGGCTGTAGGATTCAACTCTTCTTGAATATAAGTAGTTAACCAAAAAAGGCAAGCCAAAAAGCCTACTGGCTTTTGAATAAAGGGTTTATAACAAATCTAAATGATACCAGGGGCTGTTCTGAGGTATAATATGTAAACTGATTTGTGGTCTTCATGTGAAATTGAATATATACCTCCAAAGTGTACAATAAAATATTATGATATGAAAGAATTGCTCTAAGCACTTTTGTAAATTTCTATTCTTGAAATATTGATTCAACAATTTTGAAGGGCCACTAGGATTTTCTATAAATACCAAATGAAGTTAGCCACAAAATTTATTGTATAACTGTATAGACTACTGCATTCTTCTATGCAATATGCATTATGCAATTTATTATTTATGTATGATGCTTCTTATCCATCATGAATCATTGTTAAAAGGAGATGTAACTCAGATTACAGACTCTCAGACTCTTAGAAATATGGGTGAATGTGTTTTCATTTCAAATTAACTGTGGAAAATGTATAAATAAATTGGTAATTACCACTGTCTGAGTTCTATGATGATAACTACAGGACTTAATTAGAATTTAATTGAGTAGTAGCCATTGTCTTTGCTAAAATTGGTAGCTAGGCCTTGAGCTGAAGTAGTCTGACTTTCTGAAACCTTCCCACAGTGATGCCTCAATTTTCTTAGGGCCCATACAATTAACCATATGTGTATATATACATATGTGTGTGTGTATGTGTGTGTGTATTTCCTATATGGGACCCTGAGAATGCTGGTTAATGTTTGATTTGCACAAATACTTTTTATACAGGTGTAAGCGTGCATATTTTTCCTCCTAGTCTTAGCCAGCATACCTGACATCTGACTAAAACCTTTGAATGCTTAAGCATTATTTATTGGTGGAATCACAAACTATGTTCACTCAGAACTAGCTCTAGCTTTACACACATCAAAATTGGCTTTGTCCAACCTAATCTCTTCTCTCCATCCCCAAAAATACAACAGCTGAACTCCCATTAGGAGGTCCGTGCCTCCCTTGTCAGAGCGGATACAGAAAGAAGCAAGCACTAACCAAAATAATCTTAAACCAATCTAAGGCATCTCCTCATCTTAGCATCTACACTTACCAGGTTCATCAAGAAACCAAACTCTTTTGTGCCAAAGTAGCAAGAAATGAAGCCCTGCTGCACTTAACCTTAAATGTAACTCAGAACTAAACAGAAATAATCTCTTTGCTTGAAATCAGCTGCTGCACTTAACCTGAAGTAAACTGAGTGCTTTACCCCTCAGTGTCCTAATCCTTACACTTAACCATCATCCAGAAACTCTTAATTGACTCTGAATGAGCCATAAATTATTTGCCAGCACAGATCGTGTTTTTCCTGTATGTCTTACAGAATTCAGCAGTAAAATGAACCCTTCAGTTCCTGTTCTCCTGAACCCAAACCTAATCTCAAATCCTTGATATCAAACTAATTTTATTCTATCCCAGAATAGATCAAGCTATCTAGCTTTTGTTACCCTGAACTTAAATTCAGCTTACCCTTGCTTCGTTCCTCATCAAAGTCCTACAGGTCTTAGAAGATCCTGAATTTTCCTCAATTTTCAGATCCCTGTGAACCAAACCCTAACATTAACCCTAACCCAACCCCAGCATTTGCATATATCCTACCACTCCAACACCAGCCCAAACAGTTCGCTATTTTCCCCTGCCAGGGTCAGTCCGCAGCTTAACCCCATGTGCATCTTGGATCCAGCAGTCATCTGACTCTTCAGCCCTCTTAAGCCCTGGGTTAGGGCCAAACTCTAGCCCTAGCTTTAATCAGAGCTCAGAGTTTAATCTGCAGTTGTGGCTAGCATCTCCATCCCCTGCTACCTTTCTGGATCAGCCCTTTCCCTCTAAACCTCTAGCTGCAACTCCAGCCTTCACTGCAAGGACTCACATCCTATCCTGTCCTGTTACCTTGAAATGTCCCCTACCAGCAGTAGTTCCCATTCTAGATTTAATGTTCTTGTAGGAATACACAATAAACACAGATTTTCATGCTTTCTTTTTCAAAACCCAAATCTTTATCCCAATCCTAACACTAGGCTCAGAACTGACCCTTCTCTGTTCACCCCCACCACCCCCAGCCATTGTCCGATTTCTGTGACAGCAAGGAATAAAGAAATTCATCAAGATCCTGCAACATGCCTGAGGAGAAGGGCTGGGGTCACTGTGGGAAAGGACAATGTTTAGATGTAAGGAGTTGGTGATTTTGGGCCCATGATGCAGCCAGGATTACGATTAGCGCTTAAATTCACCTGCAATGCCAAGACCATGAGTCACATTCATTCCTAGTCCTTGGAAGGTGCATGGTGCTAGGTAAGAGCTTCTCCTGGGAAGGCTGAGTGACGCATGCAAGATTTGGGAAGGCTGCATCTAGCAGGAGATTATTAATATTTGAGTTTGGGTTTCAGAAGAAATTAGCTGAAAAGCTAAGTTTTGCTGATTGTTGAGTTTTGCAAAGCCTAATGCCAGGAACACCCAATTACCTTAACTGGAGCACAAGTGGGGATCCATGCTTAATGTTTAAGCTGGAGGGCAAGATAGGATATTTGGTAAGATTCAGGTTGCCTGTAAATGAAGATCTGGGTTTCTTTCTGGATTTTCCAAGGCCAGAAGGCTTTTGAGGAAGAGTGCTGTTGGCACAGTGGATTTGTTTATGATGAGAAATGGAGGCCACTGCTTTGTAGCTATTCTAGGACAGAGATAATGGGTTCTGGATGGAAAGGACTGAAAATTTTTGCTTCCTCCATTTCGCAAGCCCAGTACAACCTGAAGCCAAGTTCTGGTTAAAGCTAGGGTTGGAAATGGCATTACATTTGGAATATGGGATGAGGAGCTGGGGACAGGGATGTGGGGTTGTATCTGATAGAGATGCTCAGGGTTATAACGTGGGGGATCAATGCTAGGAGTTGAAAATGGCTTTTCATTATTTATTAGCCACATGGGAACTGTTTTAGGTAGTTGAATCTGTTTGTAGATCCTTGGCTTTCAGCAATGGTTTTTTTTAAATGAGAACGGACATGCTCCTTTCCCCAGGGGAGACTGGGAAATCAGCTGAAATCATGCAGAGACATGAGGCATGGCTACAGTGGCGAATTCTGGGTACGTGAGCTTGAAAGAAACTCAGATTACAGAGGGCTAGGTAACATGCCAGGATTTCAGCAGGGAGGTAACCTCCGTGGCAGGCACCCAGGGAAATAGGCAGGCTGGTTCAAGCGCGAGGCACTGCAGTGTGGGATCATAGCTGAAGCGCTTGGAGTGATATAATTAACTTGAAAGAGGGATGCAGCTGCATAAACTTCACATCCATACTCACTCTAGAGAAGGAGCAAGCTCCTGTGATTGAAGCGTGATAAAAGGAGCCCTTCTGCTTTTGGCGGCATGAAGCAGCTTTCCCGTATATGAGGGCGCTCGTAACTCTTTTTGCCCATCTACCTGTGCGTACTTGCATGCCCTGTGGAAAGGCATAACAAAATTATAATGTCAACAGTCATGAGAGTACTTGACCTGTTTCTTTCCCTTCATGATAGCCCATGGAGCCCAAAGCCAGCTGGGCTGTGTGAGCCACCCCCTCCGGAGACCTGCAACCATAGCTGCTCCTCCTGGGTCAGCCGGCGCAGTGCCAGGCTTACTGCTGTTCTGCCAGAAATACACAAAGTACAGCGTACAGGATGAGTGCAAATATCCAACAGAGATATTAAAATGAGGCTCATATCCTCATCTGGGGTAAAGTACCATATTACCGGCTGCAGAAACATATACCATCTGAGGATGGCAAAGGGCCCTTTAAAGCACAGAGCAAAAGCACAACAGAGAAGCAATTAGAAATACAAATTTTAAACACTGTGATGATTGCTATGGAATTTCAGAAAGCGCAGAAGCCCTGTCACAGGTAAGGCAACGTTAGTATCAGACCAGGACTCCTTAAACGCGACTTTCAGGCCAGCGTCTTGAATTCTGTTACCCCACCCCGAGGTGTCGATAGGTTGCATTTCACCGCTCAGTGAGATGTGCTGGCAGTGCAAGAACATGTTCAGACATAAAAATGTAAGTCAACTCACCTCATTAAATTCTACATAGGGGATCAAATGCTGTATAACAGTTACTTTTTTTCTTTTTTTTTAATTAACCATTTGCAGAGAGCAAGACATTCTTCCAGCTTTTTAACTGACATCAGAACAGGCTCTGGGTTAATTCTTTGCTCTGAGAAAGAATAGCAGTGCTGTGGCCCATAAAAAACAGCTGCTGCTTACATGGGAGTTTAATGCATTTGAATACTTCGTGTACTAAAACTATATAAATTTTTTCAGTATAATTTCTTTAAAATTTACTCATGGAAAGTGATATTTTCACAAATATCTTGTTACTTTGGGGGCATTTTTACCCTTTTATCAATGAGTGTCTCTGCTTATGAAGGACATGATGAATTATTATTTTTGAAAAAAAATCTGTATTTCCTTCATTTTATCTTAGTCAGAGAGTCCTTGTGTTTGCACTAACAGTGAAAAACAAAAAAAAAGTTTGAGGCTTTTTTGCAGGAAAATTAATTTCCTGTAAACAATTTTTCCTTTTTTTCTAAGGGAAATATTGTATGAGCCTCTCTCTGTGAGCCCATATACTCCAGAGTGGGATTCGGACATGCCAATACACTTGCTTCACCAGTTGAAGGAGTTCTTGTTTCCCCTGCTACCACTCCTCAGAGACCAGAGTATAAATGCGTTCATGAATTTAAATGCACTTATTTTAAACAAAGTGTCTACAGGAGTCGCAGAAAAAAAAAAACATGTCAAGATTTACAAGTGTCCAAAGTGTTGTGGTTTAACCCCAGCCGGCAACTAAGCCCCACACAGCCGCTCGCTCGCTCCCCCCTGGTGGGATGGGGGAGAGAATCGGAAGGGTAAAAGCGAGAAAACTCATGGGTTGAGATAAAGACAGTTTAATAGGGAAAGCAAAAGCCGTGCATGCAAGCAGAGCAAAACAAGGAATTCATTCACTGCTTCCCATGGGCAGGCAGGTGTTCAGCCATCTCCAGGAAAGCAGGGCTCCATCACGCGTAATGGTTACTTGGGAAGACAAACGCCATCACTCCGAACATCCCCCGTTCCTTCTTCTTCCCCAGCTTTATATGCTGAGCATGGCGTCATATGGTACGGAATGTCCCTTTGGGCAGTTGGGGTCAGCTGTCCCAGCTGTGTCCCCTCCCAGCTTCTTGTGCCCCCCCAGCCTACTCGCTGGTGGGGTGGGGTGAGGAGCAGAAAAGGCCTTGACTCTGTGTCAGCGCTGCTCAGCAGTAACGAAAACATCCCTGTGTTATCAACACTGTTTCCAGCACAAATCCAGAACATAGCCCCATACAAGCTACTGTGAAGAAAATTAACTCTATCCCAGCCAAAACCAGCACACAAAGTTAAACCTTTAATGTGCAGCCTAACCTACTGCCTTCACAAGCTTATTTGCCTTCAGGAACATGCAATATTTCCATTAGCGCATGCAGGGAGACCAACATCTGTGTTCATGGATTTGCACATATAGAGAATGAACGTAAACTATTTTTCAAGTCCATGCTGGATACTCGAGTTATTGTCCTTGGACTTAGTTGTAAATGTACCGTTTCTATGCATACAGCCATACCAACTCTGTTTCTCTTGAAGAATATATTATGATAGGGATCCCCACAAAAGCCAAGGGCAGGAAGGTCTCCCAGGGTGCCTTTGAAAGTCTTCCCTACAGAAGTTTGTCTTCAAAGGTTGTCCGAGTTCAGACATTCCGAAGTTGCAGCTTATTTTTTTGACGTTCTCCAGGAAGCTTTGTTGCTGTGTGGCCTCAGGACACTTCTGCTATTTGTTTTTATTTGACTTGTTCAGAAAAAATAAACCAGGTGACACCAGGAAACCAAAATAATCTACTTACTAGCTTCCACAAGAGGGTGCAGTTGTATTTTGTTAAATCCAGAGCCAACCACAACTAGTAAATGGATTGCAGCAACAGCTGCCTAGCTGCCTACAGAAATGACTAACAAAACAATTATAGAAAAAAAAACCAAACCTCATCAAGAGCGGTGAAAGATGAGAAAAATTATATTGAAACACACTGAATGTATTAAAAAACAGCACTGTTTGTCAGGTGATGTAGACTAAAAAACCTAGTACACTTAAAATACCTCTCAAACCTCAGCGGGATCCATTTGTAATTTGTTTTCTTTGAGCTAGTGAAGAGCCACAAGTGCTCCAAGGGGAATCCCTCAGCTATGAAATCCACTCTTCCGTTTTAATTTGACTGCCCAGACATTCCCAGAAACATCGTGCAGCAGGCAGAGCATTTTCTGATTTTACCAGCGTATGCATATGCAATGACCCTGGGCCCCTCAATAGCTCCCTGTGCATTCACAGGGTGGTGATGAAGCTGAGTTGTTAGTGGCTGTTTTGCATGTCCGACTAGCAAGGGTTGTTTATATTACTATAATTTTTATTATGAGAGCACCTCACAGACCTGCCATGGGGACTAGCATCCCATTTTGAAAACCATACACACAAAGAATGAAAAAATGCTACATGCCTGCAAGAACCAGGTGAAAGATTGTAGAACTCAGCTAACCAGATGATCTGCATGCCAGTAGGCATGATGCCAACAGTCATCTTCAAACACCTGGCAGGCTCCTGATGTGGTTTGTTGCTCTGCTCTTCTTGCTTGTCGGTCCCTTAAGCCCACGCTACCCAAAGCTGTGCACTCCCCATCTCTCGGTGCCTTCTGATGAATATGGGACATTTCGGTCTGGCACAAGTGACTGAGCTCCAGCATGGGTGAAATCTGCGAGGTGGTGACAGATATTCAGAGCACTTGACAATGGCTGGTCTGTTGGTCACTTCTGCTCTTAAACTTGGTGGATTACCTCTTTATTATACTCAGAAAAGCATGTGATTAACTTGGGTAATGGGAAATAACAGGTGCTGTCTTCTACCCACTATTGTCAAGATGAAGCTTGCCCGGATACGGAAGAAGTCAGTACAAAGTTTGTCACATTTAAAGCAGAAGTTGCCCTGAAAAATAGACATTGAGATTGCCACCAGTTCTAGAAAGTTAGTGATTCACGGCCACTTTTACAATGCTATAAAATGGCCTGGCAGGTTATCCTAAATACCTGTATCCTAAAATTCAGTACGAGTACTGCATCCCATATCTTTCCCCAAAATACTTTGCCGTCATTATTAAAAAGAGGTTTGTGCCCATTTTTTAGAACCAAATTTAGCGGTATGTTTCCAAATATTAAATAATGATGGATTTTGCTGTATGTTTCTAAAGCTAAAAGTATGTTTCTAAACACACAAGCTTTTGCTTGGTGGACAGGGATTTTTTTTAAAAAAAGCAGTGTTCAGTTTTTTAAAAATGCCCAGTCCTAGCAAAACAGTTGTGAAATCTCAGATAGGATTTTTCACCTCACAGGCCCAAGCCTTCCACCTGAGCTCTTTCACATTTTTTAAACAAACAGAGTTTTCGAGTGCCTCTGTGAAACATCATATTTCAAATGTGTTGAAACATACTAAGTCATGCCACACGGATTTCATCACGTTATGTTTGGTGTCTATGAAATATACTTACCTTCATATAAAATTCTTATTGCTAGGTTGGAGTGGTCATAAGATTCCCTAGGGAGGACATTTTCAAATGCGCTTGGTTTTGGCTTCACTGCTTCCCTCTATTGCTGCTCCAGAATTTTCTGTTCCTGGTTTTTAATAGAAAAGTGGTTTCTGTAATATTGACTTTTTTTCCACAGGAAAAAGTTGGTTATGCCAAAACAATGTAGTGTCCCTTTGGGAAAATAAAAAAGAATCCAAAGTGTTTTTAACTGTCCAAGCAAATCTAAATGTTTTGCTTCGGGATGGTTTGTCATTACTCATCATGAGCTTGTCATGGTTTAGGTCCCTCATTTACCCCCATCATCTGGGGTTCCTGAATGGATTACATTTTCCATCAGGAACAATAGAGTCCCTTCTAGCTGTGTTATGATGATGCATCAAAGATGTCCCAAGCCCACATTTTAAACCCAAAATATTTTGGAACTTTCCATGTTTTATTTTTCTTCCCAATTAGAAAACAAAAGCAAAAATATGGGACAACATAGAACACACAGTCTGATTTTCAATAGGCTCTATTTTGAAGGAACAAGGAGTATGATAAGCAAATTCTTGTGCTTCGGAAAATCCCACTTTAACCAAAAGTGAAAGGAAAAACAAGCAGAAGGAAGCAGCATGTGAGCCATACTAATGTAATCTTTAATGTAATGTATTTTTCTTTAGATAGTATTTTTCTTCTTTTCTTTAGCTACATTTGTCTGCATATTATTAACTGGCATTGCCCCATTATTATGAGAATGATAAATGTATCTTTTTATCCCATCATTTACAATTTATTCCATGAGAAATGAAATATCAGATATCCAATGTTATCTGGCTTCCACAAAGTGGAATTAATGAAATGTAGGAAACATAAGAAAATAGTGAAATATGATGTTACTTTTTTAAAAAAATGAAAGATTTTTATATTCCCTCCAAAGTTTTACAGTTCTCTGAAACAACAGGATCAATTACTTGCATATTCAAAGAAAAAGAAAGGAATACTTGCCAGCTCCCTTTCTTGGAATAACTCAAAATTTGGAGAAATATATGTTGGTAAAAACTCTCCTTTCTAAAAAAAAAATATAAAAAAATAAAATCATCCTTTTTATAGCTTCCAGTTCTGAATTCATGGCACATACTTAGTTCTCCTGAACCTTTTTTTCCCTTTTGAAGAATATGAACAAAAAGGTTCTGAGCAGCCGTGACATATCATCACCGGCTTCAGCACTCGTGGAGAGGGCTCAGGTTGGGTTCTGTTCTGCTCCCTTCCCCCCTGAGAGCCAGATGCTCAAGAAGCACGGTGATAGAACGGCAGGACAAATCAGGAACCTGCAGAACAAAAAGAGGAGCAACTCGGAAGTAGTTTTCCTTATTTATTCATTCCTGTATGTTTTTTCTTTTTAAGCAGGGGGTAGAGAAGGGAAGAGCCGCTACCATTTTCCCACAATAGTTGTTGCGTAGTGGGAGGTCCATTCCACCTCTGCATTCCTACCTAATTGCAAAGAAATGCTGGCTTAGCCTTTGAAGCCTTGGAACAGAGCATCTCCAGCCTCCTTGGCGAGTAGGACTTGTGGGAGGATATGCAGATAGCATTTTTGGAGAACTCACCTTAGATCTACTAAGCCCCTACATGTGAAGTCAGACTGTGCAGAGGCTTACCACCAGGTCAGATGTGGATGTATTATTACCAGATACTGCAAAAGGCATATCCCTGACATCAGCATGAGAGACTTGCTAAATTTCAAATGCCTGTGCCCAGTTTGGAAGTAGAGGTGCTTCTCCACAAATCAGCTGGCAAAGTTGCTTCCTTCTAACATGAGAAAGCAGCAGATTTTCACATTGCAAGTGTCAGAGCAGTGAGGCAGGCAATTGCCAAGAACAATCTTAGCCTAAGAAGTTGAAGTCGGGTGGTTATAGGCAACTGAAAACTCTTACAAACAGTACTAGCAATCATTAACCACAGGAAAGGCTACCAGCTCTGCTTTTAATAAACCCAGGTTTCTTCCATCTCTTAATATGTTTTCCAGATTTTAAAAATTGGGTTTTCCACAGGTGCTTCCTCGAGTAGTTGTTACCTCGGCTGCCTCGTTCATGACTCTCATTCGCTCTGGCGCGGATTCTGAGGGAAGAATGGAAGAGACTGCGGCTGCTTCAGGGGAGCAAGGCAGAAAGCAAAAGGATATTTATCTGGAGCAGGGTGAGAACCAAAAAAGATGCATGCAGAGCCAAGTAACAGTTAAACACGAGGAAAACAGCCATCTAGTCTTTCCTACTCCCCACCACCACTGTTCTCTCCTCATCTATCAATGCAGTCACATTGGGGTTTCCTAAATTCTGAAATTTCGGAAAATTCAGACTGTTCTGGCGGCAGCTGAGGTGGGATAAGAAGTCACTAGTCTCCTCCCTATGTTGTTATCTCTTTCCTCATATCAGTGAGCACAACTGTATATATGTTACTCCCTAGCAAAATTGCATCAACATAATCTCGGGTTTTAGAAAATATTAGGAGATTTAAACTGACTAAGATCATGCTGGCAGAACTGCAACGCTATAGGAAAAAAACTACAGTTGTAGACCTGAGGGGACCGTAACCTCCAGTTGAAGGAATGGTGATGAGAAAATGGAAGATGGGGGAGAAACAACAGAGACAGAGTGCATGCTGAGAAAAAAAAACACACATCTGACGGCTGTCCAGTTTTCTGAGATCTCTAAATGGTGCACAACAATTATGTCCACCTGTAACGGTGAACACCGTGACAGTGAACAGCCCCATCCTGATCGAAGCTGCACTCTAAGGATTTGTCTGGCATCCCAGACTGACGGGATGATTTTGTTCCTGGAACTACTCCCAAAGTAATAAACTCCATCACATTCATCTCTAAATTAAGAAGGAAAGCTTTCTGGTGCCCAGGGTTGTGACAGACAATTATCCTCAAAACATTAGGGCAAGAATAACAACCTGGCACAGCAAATTCAGAAGATCTGTTAAGGATTAATGCATAATAAAGGGCACTGACACAGGCCTGAGAAATTTGTCCATCTTTGGTCTGGGTGGGAGCTCAGAGGAAAGGACTATACAGAGTCTTGAGCAAGGCTGAGCATAGGAACTAACTACCAATGATGATAAGGAGGAGAAGATGGGGGAATACAGCAGGGATGAGAATAACAGGACGGATGGAGGAGAGGCTGATTAGAAAAGGCTGGTCCCACAGGGCCACATTAAGACTCTGTATATAGTTGCTATGTCTTCGTAAAAAGAAAGTTGTTGAATTCCGTTTCACCTAGCTTAGTTTTATGACGTCACGTATAAAAGCGCTGCAACAGCATGTGTTTGATACAGCTAAAGTTCAGGGTGCCACGGAAAAGAAGAGAATTTGATGCGGAATCCCCTAGCAGCCCTCCCTAAATGCTGTATTAACTTGGATTTTGCAGCTAATAAAATTATTAAGCATTTCTTCCACAGTAATATCAGTCAGTACAATGTACAAGAATAACAATACAAGTATAACCAATATGTGTATGTGCAAGTCTCCCAAAGTCAGCAGAAATTGCTCCTTTATATTGGCTACCAAATGAGGTCAGAAGTCTCTTAAAGGCTATGAATGACTCTAGCAGTGATTGCAAAACCAAAGTTAGTTCAGGTCAGCTTTACCACACATACTTCCTTTTCTTCTACTGTTTGTCCCTTTCCTTTCTGAGTAAGAGTACGTGACCTGCTTTGTGAGGAGGAGGGCATGCATTCCAAATCTCTCAGAAGAGCACAGGGGACCAAGTAAATGCATTAAATTTTTCTGGACATGTATGATTTCACAGGCTTCAGATTTTTCAAATATGAAATTTAAATGAAAGACATGTATCTGTGCAGCTTCCAAATAAAATCATGCAAGAACCAAAGATACAGGATGTGTAGCTGCTGCCAAAGCAGGGCTGAGTGTTAAGTGTTCATCATATATAGCACTGCCCTTGAAACAAAAGCAGTAGTTATTTTAAGTAACCATAAGCAATACTCATGTGCAATTCAAAGGAGATCGGATATAAAGAGATAAAGATTAGAGTATAGCAATACGGCTTTCATTATATAATGTAATCCAGCATGTCTGCTATAACTGGATGTGACACAAATGTAAATAGCAACAGGTTTGGAAGTGGGGGGGTTTCCAAGATAAAGTCTAGCATGCTTTCCAAAGTAACTTTAAATAATCTCAAAAACAATGCTTCAATCAATGTTTTTCAAAAATAACCCTCCACACACTTGCTAAAAGTATCATATGCCTAAGTAATTAGTCATGTTACACAAGATCAAACAGAAATGCTACTTGAGAAAGAAGGGAATATTTAATCTTGCAAATAGGTGTGCACACCAAACACAAAGATCCCAGCCATTTGGAGGTGCAGAAGCATTTTAAGGCAAACCGGGACATTTGTGACTAAAACGTTTTGAAGTTTAACATAAAGCTTTAACAGAATACTTGCTTCAAAACAGGAAACAATGACAGATCCATCACGCAGTGACTTAGCACTCCACTTCCTTACTGAACTACTATATAGATATGTAATTTGCATTATATCCAAGGAAGATGTTTCACTTTTAAAAATCAATGATTTTAATAATAGCTTCACTGGAAGAAATTAACACGACAAAACAAAAACTACCCACTTTCTCAACTAACACTTAGAATATTCAGATTCAAAAGAAATATCTATGCTTTGCTAAACTCCCTATTATTAAAATATTTATGCAAGTGCTTAAAAGCAAGCATGTGACTAATACAAATTAATTCCAAAGAACTGCTTTTTGTAATATGATCACGCAGCACAATGAGCAACGGGAACTTGGCCCATGAATTTTGGGAGATGCTGCTATAAAATGTCACTAATTTCCAGGCTTTTAAAGGGTAAGTGATAGCTAGGATGAAGCCTTGACTACCATAGTTATTTCTCAAAATAAAGGAATGAATTTAGGTCCAGCAAAACATTTTATTTCTTTTAAAAGAAAAAAATGCTTGCAGGAGACCATGAAGCACCACAATATTTTTCTGTTTATTCTGATTTATTGGAGAACAATCCCACCAAGTGTTTTCAAGAATGTCTCAATGTTTCCAAGTTACTATAATGTGTACCATAGATTAACCTTTGGCATGTACTGTTAAAGCTCTTCAGAAAATCAATCTGCCCATCTCCTTCAAAATCTCAGGATACAAGTCCTGTATTTCTCAATCACAAATCAGTGATCCCACATCAATGCCTCAGGTATCTTAGTCTGCCTTCCTCCATCTCTATTCTGTTCCTCCTTCTTTCTTTCTGCTCTTACACCTGTATTCCCCCTTATAACCCTAAAAGTACTTCATTTGGTGTAATATGTACTTGATCCTACCAATCACTGAGTAATTTGGAAAAAACAAAAACAACAAAAACCAACATTTAGGATTGTATAAATGATCCCCTTCTTTATAAATTAATACAAATGTATGAGAATTTTCAATATAATGACTATGTTAATGTCAACTAAAAATGCAACACAGTTCATGAGTTAGTGAATGCTGAGCCTGTCTGAAGGGCTATTCAGGAAACTATCCAGCGATGAACGCCTACGGCGGTAGCATCTCACAACATATTCCAGCCGTGCTAAAGCACATGAGGGCAGCTCCTCCTTCCCCTTCCTGTAAAAAGTAAACCATATTAATTTAAAACGAAAAAATAAAAGGGATGGGAAATTCCTAAAAGCAGGCAGTGGCCTGAGATGACTCTCAGCCGAGACTGGTGCCAGTTACAGCTGATGCCTCCTGAGCGAATACCGAGCGGTGCCAGTCCACCTGCATGGCTCATAGCACTCTCAGCACTGCAACAGATTTGAGAGCCCACTCAGTAACAGCAGAGCAGCAGCGTGAGGGAGTTTTACCTAGGTAAAATGTGGCGACAGGTTGCAGGCTGGCTCACAGGCAGAAGGTGGCAATGACGCCCCGAGTCCCCTCCAGTGCAGGATTAAACAGACTGAACCACCAGCAGTTTGATGGTTTTAAGTCACCTGTTCAACATTTCCTTATAAAAATGAGGAACACTCAGACTGTCAGTAACAAGTGCAAGACAATTTAAGCAGCAGCCAATTTTTCCACTGCAATGAAGGCATGTCTGGCCTCCAAGACTCCAGACTGAAACCCTCATCTATTCTTTCACACCCATATGGTGTGGTTCTGAGCTTGTTCTCAGTTATGAGACTGGTCATCTCATCTTCTTCCCAACTGCTCTGCTATTTTAATCACACTGTGCTTGAAATTAAGTGTGCCAGTCTCTCCACTATTGACCAAAGTTGATCGCTGGTGCAGCCCCAGTACTATCCGTGGCAGCCGATGGCACGCATATACGTATGTCAGACAGCAAGCAGAGGCCACAGTTAACTGCTCAGTCTTTCAGAAACCCACCAATTCATTCCTTATATTGGTGAGAAGGAGAGAAAGCAATGGGAGAGGTGTGATGGACTGAGAATCCCAACAAACCTTTTGGTACCACAGGGGCACAGCCAGGTGCTGGGAGAAAGGACAGCTATGTACTCCCATCCATCCACCCCGGGCCTGAAACCTAGAAGTCAAATTACAGTAACAGCTGGCAAGAGCCAATATGCCTCTAACTATAAAGCTTTAGCCCAATGCCGAAAAATTTCTTAAGAAAAATAAGTAACTTAGAAACATAATCAAGATGATGACATACTTAGGGCTCATTCTGTTTTTCAGATATGCAAGTTTTACCATTTGTGCTGTAAAATTAACCATGCAGCAATACTTGCCTGGGTATAAAAAACCCAGAACTGATACTGGAGGTCAAACCTGGCTCTCACTCGAGACCACCGTAAGCTCGGCCGGTGTTGTGAAGCCGTGGCAGACCCAGAGCTCCCACCAGTCTGCAAACACTCCTCCTCAGTTAAGTAATTCATCGCCCAGGTCAATCTGTAAAACTCGCTGTTGATTTCTAAATTAAAAATCAATTCTGTATAATGTGATTTAGGCTCCTGACAGAACAGGAACATGATAAACTTCACCACTCTAACAGGATTACATGAGTACGATTTATGGTAAGGAGTCTCCAAACCTAAAACACTTTTGCTTTTTTGTATTTTGTTAACTGCTTAATGTCTTTATGGTCCTGTAAAAGCAAATACATGTATTTGCTTTATCTTAAATTAAAAAATACAAATGGCTTTACTCCGCAGCATTGCCTGGAAGATAAACTGGAGACCCTGTTTCAGGTTTTTTTTAAGGTTAAAAACATATCAATTATCATTAGTGATCAATACAATTACTGTTTTATATTCAGCCTTTGAACCAAATAAAGAGGCAAGAGATATAAATACTATTCCAGTACCAAATTTGACTATTAGAGAGCTGAAAACAATAAAAGATAATGCTGAATGAGAACTGCCGATTCGCCCATGTAAACTTCACTAACTTTGGTTCTTTAGGGTTATTTTTTTTTTCTTTTCTTTCGCTTCCTCCTGCAGTCTGCAATTCTGAAGGCTAGCTGCATTTGAACGACCTTTCTCCGTGAAGCCCACCTTGACACAAATCCAATTTTTTATTTCCTAAAATGCGAAACGCTGACTTCTGGAATTGCAATGAGTGGGAAACCCGTAACATAAAATACCACGGAGTTAGTGGTGCGTTATTTACAGGCTTGTTCTTTGTTTGCTCAGTGTTTGGGCGACCGGTTTATTCCGCGGTGCAGCACTGGGCTTTCCCGAGCCGCAAGCGCTGCTCCACGCCTGCTGCTGCAGTCCCTGCAGGACCCTCAGCCCCGCAGGTCCCATGCTTCACAAGGATCGTTCTGCATCCGTCTGACCCAGAGAAATCAAATTCACCAAGCCTAAGCCGTGGCCCACCTGGAGATGCCTGGCTGAGGAATTTTAAAGTTATTTTTGTTCGCCTTTCCCACACCACGCCGAAGGGCTCCGCTGCCGAAATCTTTCAGGTTCAGCTTCTCTGTCGAGAGGCTTACCGAGGTCACCCGCCCGACACGGCGGGAGGCGGGGGAAGCAGCTCGGCCGTCCCCCCGTACCCACCCCGACAAGGGTCCCGCGACCCAACCCCGGGTCCAGCCCGCGGAGACAAGAACGGGGGTAGGCGGCTGCCCTCGGCCGAGCCGCGGCCTGCGCCTCGCACCCGAAGCCGCGGGGCAGCGCAGGGCAGGGCAAGCCCCGACTCCCTCCTCACCGCCCCCGCACAGCGGGGCCGCCGGGGGAGCGGCCGCTCCGCGCGTCTCCACCATGTTGGCTCCGTGCGCAGCGGCGCGGAGGAGGGGGCCGCCGCCGCCAGCTCGGCTCCGCGGGGACCGCCCGGCTCCACCCCGCGGCCTCCGCCTCGGGTGCGGAGTCGCTGCCCCGGCCGGGAGGCGCGGCGAGCCTGGCCCGGGGCGCATGGGGCGGCCGCGGGGCGGGGGGAAGCGCGCCGCGGAGGAGGGGCCGCGGTGCCCGCCGGAGAGCCCGGCCGTAGGGGCGGGGAGTCTCCTCCTCCCGCAGCGAGGCTCCGGCTCCCCGCACGCACCGGAGCGCCCGGCTCCCTCCTCCTGCTCCTCGTCCCTCCTCCCTTCCCCTCCTCCCCCCCTTCCCTCCCCGGGTCGCCGCGGCTCCGGGAGGAGCGGGGGGGGCCCCGCTTCCTTCCCTCCCCCCCTTCCTTCTCCCACCCGCCACGCCGAGGAGAGGCAGGTGAGGACCCGGCCGCGTCCCCGCTCCCCCGCCCCGCGGGAGAGGCGGCCGCGATGGCGGCGGCGGCGCCTGCCGAGGCGCTAGGCCCCGGCTACCCGCCCCCGGCCTCTCCCCGCCGGGCGGCCCCGCCGCCGCGCCCCGGGGTGGGGGGACGTCCCTCACCCCCGGCCCCTTCCTCTGCAGAAAGTTTCTCGGCAACTTTCTTCGGGGCCCGAGCCCCCACCCGCGGGGCCGAGGGGTCGGGCGGCGGCGGGCGGGCGGGAGCCGCGGCGCTGCGCGCCGCCCGGGGCTGGGCTGGGCTGGGCTGGGCTGGGCTGGCTGCGGGGGGCGGGCGGAGGGGAGCAAGTTTGTGAGGGGAGGCCCCCGCCGCCGGGCTCCCGCCGCGGCCCCTTCGCGCCTGGCTGCCGCCGTCGCGGGGCGGTTGCTCGTTTCCCGGTGGCGGCGTTCGCCGCCCGCGTTGGCGCTCGGCGTGAGCCGGTCCCGGCTCAGCTCCCGGGCGCAGGCAGCCGAGTGCCGGCACCGCTCGGCACAGCCGGCCGGGGCCGGAGGATGTAAAAGAGCGAAATTCAGGAAACTGATTTGCGAGTCGCCCGTAGCTTGGCCTGCGTGGAATTATTTTATTTTCTTTTTTTTTCCCCCTCACTTTTCTGGTTTGTATCCCTGCATCGAGCAGGAACACGACTGCTTTAAATTTCTGAGTCATTAATTTAAATGTTCAGTCATCACACTTCATCAAGCCTCCTCATCTTCCTTACCGTTAAAAAAAAATGTGTTGGACCCAGGCGGGCCCCCGTTCCTGCGGAGGCTGCGCCTGACTTTCTGGGCTCTGTGGACCCTCAGGCTTGCTGTGCCTAAAGTTGTGCGCACATCCCTCAGGCCAAGGGCTAGTGGGTCTTCTCCATTATACAGCATTACAAATATACAGGTTTATCGCATTCATTTCAGGCTGGTCCATTCCAGATGTCTGGTATGCAAGTGGGTAGGGGCCACCTTGCATTGGGAAAGCTAGGTTATAAATATTTCCGAACCTCATGGTTGTTAAGAAGGTGTATTCAGGTGTACCTGCTGGATTTAACCCTAAGCAGAGGCTGGTCGTTAATTAAAAAATAGATGCTTGGATTTACTTAAACTGGCAGAATGATCCAAAACTAGTTTAAAACTTGGAGCATGTTGCTAAGGAAGGTGTATTGTCTTTCTCTTAATAATTCATAGACAGCTGAATGAAATTTCAGGCAAATTTTGCAAGCAAAATTGACCTTGAGTCAGAGAAGCAAGATAGGAAAGTTTACCTCAGAGTCTTTTTCTTTCATTTGTGGAAAGTAAGCCCTTGAAGAGGGATTTCTAATAAATTTGCCTTGTCAGTTACACTTGCAGTATCTCTGTCAGTAGTACAGTTTTGCCATAACTCTATATTTCTGCAGGCTTCATAGATGTAAGAACTGTTCCTTTGCAGACAACAAAAACAAAAACCTTGCACTTCCACTCATGTGTCTGATGCGTGTCTGTAAACTTAGCTATAAGGAGGTTCCTGCTGAACATGGGCATAGAGCGGAGACTACGGGTGTGTTTTGCACAGCCAGGGCGTTGGGGTTAATTTCGGAATGAGGTAGCATCTGTGATGGGAACAGAAAGAGAGCAGCACTGGCACTGTGCTGAATTTCAAAGAAAAAGATCCAACGATACCAGGCGTGTAAAATGATCATGATAGTTAGTAGCAGCGATTGCCAGTAATTATTCCGCAGGTTTCGTTAGCTTTATTTTCTCAGGAGGTGCAGCTCAAGTGCAACGGCAGCACCTGTGTGCTCACCAGTCCCCCTAATAACTCTTCTGGCTGTAAGCCAATTTCAAACAAATTTGGCAGCAGAGGTCTCCCAGGTGAGCATTTCTGCAAAATTTGTGAAAGTAAAGAAGCCAGGTAGAAAAAGAGCTCTTAACCTGCACACCGGAGAGTTCACGTCAACGCTTGTCTCACGCTGGAAATTGATGCAGGAAATGGGGCCTCACTGGTTTTGCTGCTTGCAGAGCTACTTGCCCAGTTTTCAATAACTTTTTAATATCTGGACCCCAGTACCACTCTTTGAAATCTGGAGAACTTTATTTGGAATGAGAGTAGTGAGCCCAAGGTAGCTTTAATCTGTATTTCGTATTATAAAGAGAGATTTTCAGGGGAATATTTATTACCTAACAACAGTTCTTTGGGTATGAAACGAATGAAATTGAAAGTATATTTAAATTGCTACATTATTTGAAATCACTAGAAAAATACTTAATAAGTCTTTGGTGTGCTGCATACTGTGTAACAGAATTA
Source organism: Ciconia boyciana (assembly GCF_034638445.1). Taxonomy (NCBI): domain Eukaryota; kingdom Metazoa; phylum Chordata; class Aves; order Ciconiiformes; family Ciconiidae; genus Ciconia; species Ciconia boyciana. The sequence continues at coordinate 53,409,376 of NC_132935.1, read as the reverse complement.
TTGAAAATCTGCAGTTCACAATGTAGTTTTTTTATCAATATTCATGTAGCAGAGCAGAGAACTACGCTTTGCACTAGAAGAATATTCTTTATTTTGAGCTTTGTGTACTTCCTGCAGCTCCCGAAGAATAAAATCAGCACTCTGTTCACTCTGATAAAGGATGGCCGTCATGTGACAGTGATGTGAAAGTCTACGGTGTGGTATATGTCAGTTTATGTGGTCAAAGTTTACTTTATGAACAAAGTAGCTCATGGTTTTACTTTTCTATATGTGCTGTCTGCGGACAAAAACTGTATATTTTCAGTAGATAATTCCTTGTGTTCAAACCGTTAGTTAAAAGAAATACGTTCTTTCATCTGTATTCCCTACTTGGATCCAACTGTCTTGCCTCGTACTTTGATCACAGTTTGAGTGAGCTACCTTGATGTTAATTTAAAAATTGGTGTCAGTATTAACACAAAGAACACTTTAGGAATGCTTCCTTATTCTGCTGTGTCACATTAAGCAGCCTTTTCCAGATAAGACACCTTCCATGCATACATACACAGTCTGTGGCTTCTGTGAAGCCGTTGTGAAAGCTTTTGGGCTTCTAGTACTGGAAGTCCTCTGCTAGTTGGCAGAACAGATTGAGAAACTACATTTCTCCCTCAAAAATCAAACTACTGTAACGGTATGGTTTAGTTTCTGTCCTGGACGAACCATGTCTGAATACAAGTAGATAGCTCAGTCTTGGCATTTATTTAATTTTTGTTCTCCTTGAGAATGCCAGTAAGATGCTGCTTTATAGTGATGGATTTTATGATGTGGCAGCCACTAATTCTTTTTTTTTTTTTTTAATACAAACTGCTTTACAGTTGCCATATGGTAACTTCTTTCAATCACTATAGTCCCTGGCTGCATTCAAACCAATGACTTAGAGCTGCAGGGTTCCAGATTGTATTATCAATTGCCAGGTTTTGAAGGCAAACCTGGACAAATTCCCATGTGTATGCTGAATTTAGCGGGGGAAAAGTCATATTGAAAAGATGCTGTCAACTAACTGTAGGGCAAGTTTAATTTTAGGTTTTAAGAGGTCATTCTTACTGCCATTTCCACCTATGGGGGTTTATCCTTAATGGTGCCAGTGCATCAAAGCAGAAACTGGCACCCAAGCAAGTTATTGAAACAAGTGGGACTGCACCCTTAGGTAAAAGCAACGTGCACGGCTGAGTGCAAGATCAAGATGATAGTAACATTAATGCTAGAAGTAAGTAAACGTCATTACCTTTGCATGAGTTTTGTTCCTTTTAGATTTAAACACCTATTCTTTAAAAATTTAAAGGATAACTGGAAACAGGATCAGAAATACTCTTTCTGTTGTTACTCGGGGTAGGCACCTGCATAGGGCACCAGGTTTCACACCGTGCCCCAAAAGTCAGTGGATCAAAGTCACGCTCGGCTGAAATGAGCCCTTGAGCTGAGGGTCTCCTGCGAGGACTGCTAGCCCTGGCTTGTATCCGAGCCCCACAGCCCAGCGGGATACTGCTTAGGGATCGTTGGTAAGCGGATCCTTGGCTGCATTGACTGTTGAGGCCGAGACTGGGGTTTTGTTTCAATTTTTCTTGACTGTAGTGTTAGGTAATGTTACAGGGTATGGTTGGAGAGTGATGAGGAAGTACTGACCGCTAAAACCTCAGATTGGCGTTATCTGTATTTCAGCTTCCTGAGTACTCTTAAGATGTTGCATAGGAAATTAGATAACTTTTTTTGTTAACCTGGCTGTATTTTATCTTTGTATTTTTGGAAAGCAAATGCTATTATAATAGTGTTATACGAGACTCTTATCTATATTGACTACATCTATTATCTTAAATGTTTATGTAAATTCTGATGGTGCTACTGAATTTCAAATAATTTGTCTTTCAAATTGGTATTTCAGGGGAATGGAAAACTTCTGTGTCTTAAGATAAATCTTTCTGTGGTTTTCTTCATGCCAGAAGTCTAGAGGAGTCTGGGAAAAACAAATGATTCTTCAGAGGCTTCGAGCCACCCCATCAGTTCATATTTTAGGATCAGCTAGACCAGGCTTACAAAAGTGAATAACTTCACTTACTTCTATTGACAGTGAAGTTGTTGAGTAAACACACACACATAGGTAATTTTTTGTAGATCAGGGCCTTTAACTTGTTTCTGGGGAAACTTTCAGGAGCATTTTGTGGCCTTAATCAGATACTTAAAGTCAGTCTTCATATTGGAAGACTTTGGTTCAGTGGGGTTAATTTCCTTTGTTTGCACATGCCCAAAGCACCTTCTAATCTTGCAAAGCTGAGACACTAATAGTGTTTTATTCATGGTGTGAATGACGGAGCATAAATGCTGTTGGGTCTCAGGTATGCTTACCAGGACTGATGGCCCTGTAGCAAAAGAAGGGTTGGAGTGGAGGACGGTGTTCGTGTTCAGTACCATTCCAAATGTTTGCCTTGTAGTTCAGGCAAACTTTCTGATGGTGCGAGTAAAGTTCAGCTTCAGGAAGAAAAATACAGTATCTGTGCTAAAGGCTTTGCAATTTTCAACCATACTTAATGCCCTCACGATTGTAAGAAAAGGCAATGCTTGTGCGAGGTATTTAAAGAGTAATTAGAGGGTACTGTGAATCTCTTGTGTATTGCAATTGTATAGCATTATAACTGTTTTGGCAGTCAGCCAGGAAAAGAAGACTTAAAACAAATTAATACTGAACAATCCTGTTTTAATTAGTTATTTTAAGTACGTTAGATAACAAAATTAATATTTATGCTTAAACGTGACGAGGGAAAAATAGGTCTGAGTTGTTACGTGTATCTTCTTGCTTTTCAATAAGACTTTATTGGAAACTAAAATCGTGACCTACACTTGTAACCACAGAAGAATCAAAAAAACCCCTCCAAAGTCCTTCTGTATACTTTACTCTTCCTTTCCACACTCTTCCTGTTTCTAGTTGGTTTTTACCAGCTTAGCTGCTTTAACACAAATACTCTCTTTTGCTAGCAACAGCACCCCAACGTCCAGAAGCTGCAAGGCTGTGCCAAGGATAGCATGGCCGCAGGCTTTCCTGGTTCTTAGGCTCCCTTCCTGAGTATCCAGTATTGTCCAGCGTCTCAGATGGCAGGGACCAGTGGTGGACCTCTGGTCTGACTCAGAGGTATTTGGGCTAGATGGTCTGTTGGTCTGATTCGTAACAGTTGGTCTTTCAATAGGCTTAACTTAATGAACATGTGCCTCAAAGATGAGCAACTCTGTTAAGGTTTGGGTCAAAGCATGCTCCATTGAAAAATGAATATAGAATTAATGTCTAGAAAATATTCTTTTTTTCAAAATATCTATTCATCTGAAACGAGCATTCAGTTGCCAAACTGTGGGAAAGAAAACATTAACAAAGAGCTGTTGTTGAGGAAGGAAATCTAAACATAAATACAGAGTTCTGTATTTCATTGTAAAGTGTTTAAAACCAGTCAATGAGTTTAGTAATACATCTTCCAAGTTATTTTTTTCACTTCTCTTATATCTCCTTTCTTTGCCTTGATTTTGATCCTGTTTTTCTGAATGTCTGCAGTTTGAGATTAAAACCCTACCTTACTGATTTCCCAATGGAGGTCTTCAGAAACATATTAACAGGCAAAATTTGTAGTGTTTCAGTTAAAAGTTTAACAAGGTTAGTCTGAAACAGAGAATTAAGTGTGATGTGTAGGTCTGAAATTTGTATAAAACAGTGGTCTCCAAACATCTTAAAAATTTAAAGTCTGCACCAAACCTAATAGCAAACTTCACATTTTAAAAATCTGTAAAGATGTGTCATTTTTATTCATGTGAGGACTAAGCAAGGGTGAGATTAAATGGGAGGAGAGCTTATGGTGATAAAAGTGGGTGTTTTGTCCCCCCTTTCCCATAACTTCTTGAGCTGGAAACAGAATGTACCAGCAGAATATTTTACTACTTCTGGTGGCTTTGTTGATACATAGTGTTTTGTATTTGTGACTAGCTCCAATTCCAGTAGCTCAGTTCAAGTACTCCACATTTCCTTAGAGGTGTGAACTTATTTTGGTGCTATTATGAAGCTGCAAACATATGTAATAGTGCATCTTATGCACTTGTAGATAATTTCTCTTAATAGAAAATCTTGCAATGCTTCAGTGACAAGTGAACCTGAAAACATTGGGGTTTTTTTCTTTTTCCTAATGCAAATTTATGCAAGGCTTAGATAAGATCTGTATGGCAAAGACCATTTTCTACTTTGTGTGATGACTAGCCCAGCTGAGTTGCGTATCATTTTTGTGAGAAGGCTGTCCCATACTGCATGGAGAGGGAAGACTTGTGGTTTTCTTGTTTGGTTGGTTTTTATCTTAAATCTTAACAGTGCTTCTCCTCTTTGATGCACATGTTCATTAAGTAAAGCCTACTGAAAGAACAGCTGTCATGAATCAAACCAGAAGTCCATCTAGGCAAATGTCTCTCTTTTTTTACACCCTCCCCCCCCCTTCAGGAGAAATTCTTAATGTCTCAAGTAAGAGTTTTTGGAAGACTAGTTAAAGGGAACATTTCAGAATGGGTTCTTTCAGCCACAGATGGCAGTTCTGATTCTGCCTGTTTTAAATAAAAAGTATTCAGGTTTTCTTCCAGCAGTAATATATTAAAATGTAAGTGTGCTCTCTGGTTTCTAAAGCCTGTGATATTTGGGATTTTTGCTGAAGTATGTTCTTTGTTTTTGTTTCTTGGGTGTCCCCCCCCCAATAAGTTCTAGGTAGAAGATGCATTAATAGAATGACAAAGTCCTGAAAGCAAAGACAGGGAGGGGTTTGTTTACCTGATCCTGATGTTAAATATTTGTTTAAAGGATTATTAAAGGTTATAGTAGTATTGGCCAGATCAGTTCATCTGTACCTAACTGAAAATCATGCACTGGAGAGAGAAAAAGAGTATACTAGTTTCACTGTGGACACCCATGTTCAATTCTGTTTTCATAGTAAAGTTAAATACTCTATTCAGGAACACTTACGGCATAGAGCAAAATACTATTCCTTTTGAAAACAGTTACCCATGAAGAAAAGAGAAGGGAAAACGAGGATGATTCCTGAGCTGTTACTACTAGTCAGTTGGAAAAATTCTCCTTACTAAAATTTCTTTTCTCAGCAGCCACACTTTTTCAAGCCTGAAAAGTAAGTATTGCATTAATATTCTGTAGGGGGTAAAAAAAAGGGTTATGGTTTCGTTTTGGGTTTTGGTTTTTTTTGTTTTAGTTCTGTGGTTTTCAAATGAGTGAGCAAAATGCAACTACAAAATTCTCAACTTCAGAAGACAAAAATTAAATGCTGACATGTATATGGCTTTAGAGGCTAAGATGCAATAGTAATACGGATGTTTGCTTTTTTTACTGTCAAGTATAGTTCTGTACTGTATTTTAAGTACAGTCATACCCTTAAAATAAAACAATTCATAAATGATAGTGGTTGAGGTTATTTAAAGTGATAAGCTTTCAAAATAGCTTGCTGAATAATTACATATATTATGTAATTTGCTAAAGATATCAATCTCCTTTTTCATTTTAGGAAATATTTCTTAGCTTGTACGCTGTGGAAACCTGTAGAACTGATTGATTCAGGCTATCATGATGTACGTAAAATGAGACAAGTGATAGTTTATAGATGAAAAATTATTTCCCTGGAAACGTTTGACTTGTTCATACAAAGTAGGTGTATTTAAATATTCTGGAATTAATTTGCATTGGTTATTAAATCTAGGGCTCTTTGATTACCTCCCTCCCCTTAGCTTAGGTCAGACATACCTTCAGAATACTATTTAAATTCAGTGCATACATGGTGAAACCATAGCCAAGTTAATACAGAGTGACTTACATTAACAAGCATTAACACCTTGATTTTATATGGTTATTTTAAATTATTATTTTAACTTAGTTTTGCACTTGTGCTCTTCATTCTTTTCCCAGAGAAAGAGACTGAGTCTTACTGGTCAGTAAAATACGTTGACTCTAACTATATATTAGGTTTACACTAATCTTGTTAGCTTTTTGCCCAGGGCATGGATTTTCTACGTCTGTGTTTAATGTAATAATAAAGCATCTTAATAATTCTTTTAAGCTGTATATATCACTATTTGTGTTCAGTGGCATTTGAATGGTAATTCTGATTTAAATTCATATAAATAACCAGCATGACATTTTAAGGTACAAGTTAATAATATGTTGCCTTTTAGATAAGGATATAGAAGGTGATAATTCTAAATGCAAAACACATTTTGTTTTAAATCTGATGGATTTATTTACAAAAGGGAATGATAGCCTTAACTTGTCAATTAATTTTGGTCACCAAAACCTCTAAGGTTAGAATGAATAAACTCATACTTGCAAGTTTTTGTTTTCTTTGAAAATATGAACAAAAATCTCTCCTCTGTCTTTTAACTTTATCTTCCCTAAATGTTTCTCAGATTCTAAAGAACCAATATCTAAATAATATTAATTGGAGGTGGGATCTTCTACACTTGTAACAGCTTATGTTACTTCAGGTATTTAGGTGTTCAAATTCTGATTCCAGGTGGTTATGAATGAGCTCTGCTGGTTTGGTGGTTTGAATTTGTTTAAAATTTTGGTGGCTAACATAGTTTGAATAGTTTTTAAATTTAATATAGATTATCCTAACAGTAAATTTGGGTCTTAATATAAATTGATGTTACAATTTTAAAAAAGATTTCTTTATCCACTTTAAATATTAAAAAAATGCCATTGGAAGGGTAGCTTTCCATTATAACATGCATGTGGTCAGTTAGCATATGACTTAATTTGGCTGTGCAGGTCTGTTGTATTTTATTTTTGCTATTGTACAAATACTTAGAAATAGACATTGTTTACTGCATTGTATGTAGCATAGCATACCCAGGTAACCAAATAATTTAGACGTCTGAGTCAAATCATCTGCAGGCCGACAGCGTAACCTGCCAAAACTTTTGAGCCAGTGGACTAATCACAGTTTAAGACATTCTGGAGGAAAGCCTAACTGCCCTGACAGGGAATTGAAAAGTTTGTAAGTGTTACTGCTGCATGATTTCTACAGCTTGGAAACCATGCCATTAAACTGTTGCTTCTCTTAAAGTGTTTCCTAGAGTTGGGGGATTGTTACGTTTTCCCCCTCAGTTCCCCTGAAACTGAAAAGGTGAGGCAGAGGCATTAGATTGTACAGTGTTACAGTCGGTACATACGAATGGGATTATATTATTTTTTAAAAAATCCTTGCCATGTAAAACAACTTTTCACATGCTTTAAACTGAAATGGAAATCAGACTTTTTTCCATTTTTTAGTTGTTTGTTTCATCAACTCAATTGGCCCTTTTTTGTTGTTATTTTGGTTTTAGCTCATTAGGAAGTGGAAAAATCTGAATTATTTTTATTTACAGATATTTTAACATTGCTGTTCTAGGACCTGATCCTTTTTCACAGTGAAGTCAAGTGCAAAATTCCCCTTGACTTCAGGGAGAGCTGGATTAGTTTTACACAAAAGGACCAAATTGTCCTACGGGATAAGTGGAGGCAACTCTATTGAAGTAGACTTCATTGGAATATAAAATGAAAACAAAGAAGCGTGGCCTGCCTTTACAGGCAATGAAATTGGATCTGTTAGCTCAAACAGCTAGGTTAATTTAGCAGTTGAATCAAAGAAGTTTCCCTTTTTCCAATCAGTACAGTTATACTAATTCACTGCATTGAGCGGTGAATAAGATGTCACTTATTTTTGACTACAAGTGTTTTACAGAGGCTAGAATCTGTGTATGAACTCCTTTGTCTATGTGGCATAAGAATTATCACAAGAAAACTGAAACACTTTCTAAACTGTTAGTAAATGTTCAAGCAGTTTATCCTTAAGTAGCTGAAAGGGATCCATGTACGGTAATTCATTTACACCAAAAGCTGGACTGGATGTTATCCCGTGTGTTTGCCAGTGGCATCCAGAGTAATCCTGCTGATTTCCACAGTAGACAGTAGCACCTTTGGCATCTTTTTTTTTATGCTTTACACAACGGTATTGTGTACACAAATGATGAAGAAATAGTATTTGAAAAATGAACTCAAATATAGTGATTACTAATGTAATACTCTGCTATACTACTTGTAAAATGTGTTGTTTGTCACTCTTGTGTATCAAGTTTTTCTTCCAGTGCTTCTGGTATCTGTTGGGGTCATGAATTGATTCAAACGGTCTGTGTGATTATTTTGACCTAAGCACTGTATGGCTTTCTTGTACTTTCCCTTTGAAGTTTCACAAAGGGAAGGGGGGCTGGAACATTGTAATCTCCTTAGAATAATTTGAGAATGAGTCCTTAAATGCTGCTCCGTGTTTCTCTATTAACATTTCACATGTGAAGTAAAATCCCCTCCTTGGGAAGAATGCAGATCCACAGCCATTTAGCATACGTAGCTCTGCGAAAAACCCATCCACAAATAACTGCTGCTGCAATATTTAGCTGGTGTTAAGGGGTTAAGTAGTAAACTGAAATTCTCTGAAACACTTGAGGTGCTAAATTTACAAAACAAGACACAAGAACTGTTTTAAGATTAGTCATAGTTAGGAAGCTTATTGAACCACCAGCATCTTCCCGGAAACATCCTGTACTTTTGTCGTCATAGCTAGCTTCGTCTATTCAGGGTCTTAACTGCTTTTTGGTTTTTAGAAACTCTTGCTGCAACTTCTTTGTGACTAAGGCGCATTGTCAATCAGTCCCGTCCTCCCCATGCCAGCCAACTGTCCCCTTAATGCAGCAATTCACTTGGATGAATAGTGCTCATACTTTAAGGAGACAATTGACTACCAGAGAGGGTGCCAAGTTGATTTAACTTTCCACAAGTGTGAAAGAGTTTTTAAATGGATGCTGTCAACTAGCGTTGGCCCAGGGCTTCAGCTGTCTGAAAATTGTTATAATCTGATTGGGAGGATATCCAAATTTGTTTAAAATATTTTAGTCAACCACTTGGCTGCAGAGAGCATTAGTACCCCAGAAACTGTTGTCAGACGATCGTCCTTGGTCTGTGGGAACTACAGTGGATGTGTCCTGGCCAAATGTACAACACAGCTTTTAAAATGGACTCTTTTTTTGGCAGTACATCACTAAATTGGTGAAAGAATACGGGATTCATGTTGTAATCTGCTCTTCCAGTTCTATTTAATGTCACAGCGTGTGTTTGAAACGCTTAGTTGGATGTATAATACGGGATAAAACCACGACTGTAGCCTGCCATGACTGTAAGACTTTCAGAGCTGAGCTGCCATTTAGCCAAACCAACTACTGGGTTATCCATTAGAATTGGACAGAATTTAGGAAAACTGCGTCGCTGCTTTGCTGGCCAGCATTTTCTGATGCATTTTTAGTGGAAGTTGAAAGGATGCTTACCTTCTAGGTACACCATCGCTTGCATGTAGAGGGTTTAGTGCTGTGCATTCTTTCTTCCCCGATAAGCGTAAGCACAGGCCTTTTCTTAGCGTACTTTGGGGTCTGATATGTCTTCACTGCACTTCCGAAGGGAACAGAGAAGGTGAAAAAAATTAAGGAAAAAAGCATATGGAGAAGATGCTCCCTGAAATTCCTGATGTCTCTGTTTCAAGGAGGCCAGGAAACTGAGAAAAGGAGCTACTTCTGTCAAGAGCCTGACAAAATATGGGAATTAAACTAGGTGTGTAGAAAGGGTGCTATTAACAAAATGCTCACTTTAAAGGAGAGAAAAATTCTTACAGGCATGATGGTCGGATGGTAGTGTGTGTATTTGGGGGCGGGGAGGAGGGTGTTTTCCTTGCTTCTCTGAGATCATTAGGCCATTACAGCTGCAACAACATTGCTACTAGTTTAGATACATTTGTGGAGAAAAAAGATGCATTGTTATTTCAGTGCCTGGCTGGAATAAGTAGTTGGTTAAGCAGTGCCCTGAGATTGTTCGTTGTTTTAAGGACATCCCAATTAGTAGATATGCAACTATTAATGAGTAAGTGTATTGTATACATCAGAAAAAAAATATTTAGATTGGAAAAGATGACGAACAGGAGCTAGAATAACTTCCAAATATGAAGGTGATTGGGAGTTGTTAGCACAGCATGGATTTATGAAGGGGAAATCATGCTTAGCCCACCTTCTGTGATGAGATGACTGGCTGGGTGGATGCGAGCAGAGCAGTGGATGTTGTTTATCTTGACTTCAGTACAGCTTTCGGCACGGTCTCCCGTAGCATCCTCATAGACAATCTGATGAAGTACACACCAGGTGAGTGACCAGTGAGGGCAACTGGAAACTGGCTGAACTGCCAGGCTCACCGGGTTGCCATCAGTGGCACAAAGTCCAGCTGGAGGCCAGTCACTAGTGATGTACCCCAGGGCTCAACACCAGGACCAGTCCCACTTCACACCTTCATTGCTGACCCAGGTGGTCACACAGAGGTGCACCCTCAGCAAGTTTTCAGAGGATACAAAACCATGAGGAGTGGTTGATAGACCAGAGGGTTGTGCTGCTGTGCAGAGGGACCTCAATAGACCGGAGGAACTGGCTGACAGGAACCTCATGAAGTTCAGTAAAGGGAAATGCCAAGTCCTGCCCCTGGGGAGAAACAACCTCAGGCAGCAGTACGTGCTGGGGGCTGCCTGGCTGGAAAGCATCCTGGCAAAAAAGGACCGGGGAGTCCTGGTGGAAAAGGTGTACATGAGCCAGCAATGTGCCCTTGCGGCAAAGAAGGCCAGTGGTGTCCTGGATGCATTAGGAAAAGAGTTACCAGCAGGTCGAGGAGGTGATCCTTCCACTCTGCTCACCACTGGTGAGGCCACAGCTGGAGTGCTGTGTCTGCTTCTGGGCTGCCCAGTACAAGGGAGACATGGACATACTGGAAAAAGACCAGCAAAGAGCCACTAAGATGACTAAGGGCCTGGAGCATCTCTCCTGTGAGGAAAGCCTGAGAGAGCTGGGGCTGCTCAGCCTGGAGAAGAGAGGGAAGGCTCAGGGGGCTCTTATGTGTATAAATACCTGATGGGGTGGAATAAAGAGGACAGAGCCAGGCTCCTCTCAGTAGCGTCTGCTGTCTAGGACATGAGTCAATGGGCACAAATTGTAATACAGGAAATTCCATTTAAACATAAGAAAAAAATGTGGGTTTTTTTTATTGTAAGGGTGATGGAATGCTGGAACAGGTGGACCAAAAAAGTTGTGGAGTCTCCGTCCTTGGCGATAACTCAAAACCCAACTGGACACAGCCCTGAGCAACTTGCTGTCGTTGACATGGCTTTGAGCAGGGGGGCTGGAGTAGACGACCTCCAGAAGTCCCTTCCAACTTCAGCTGTTCTGTGATTTTCATGAAAGGATTTAAGAGGGCCACAACAGTAAGTGTGGTAGTTGAAATGAAACCAAACACAGGTGTTGAAAGGCAGAATATTTTTGTTTGTTTTGGCAGCCAAATTTGTTGTTGTTGTTGTTTCTACCAGCTTTCTTATGACAACTTGGGAAGAGGGGAGACACCTCTTTGCAACTGCATTGTTCTCTTGGGTTTCTTCACTTTCTGCTATTAATATCAAGTCTGTATGTGGCTTTATTGTCTGTTGTGTCCTCTCCCCACCCCTGTGGCAGCAGTGGCAAGGAGTTGGGCACTGTTAACTTCTCTGCTGCCTGGAAGACTGAGCAGCACCAGAGGCTTTTAAGTCAAGGAAATGTTTTAATCTCATATTTGGAAAGGTGGTTTTTCAACATCTGTGATAATGTAATTTTTTTTTCTTCTTAATGCTGTAAAAACTTAGAATGTGAATGCTATTCTTGCTCCAATGGTCTCTTTACCAGTGGTGCTAAGGTGGTGTTTTCATTTTTCTCCCTACATTTGACTAAATGTACTGAATTGATGACTCCATGCTGTTGTTCTGTTGGTGTTAGAACTACAAACTTCTGTTAGACTAATACAAAATACAGAGGTGAAAAAGGAGCTGAAACAGTTGCATATGGATCTAAACACACTATTATATTTAATTTTAACAGATTACCAATAGAAATATGGTCACAATGAAACCTAGCATTTGAGCTTCCCTCTCAGAAAGGCACCTGATCAGTTTAGTAAGATGGGACTCGTTCTTTGGACTTAGGAATAGAAAATAAGACGAAAGTCAATGTTATGCTGAAGAAAAAAATTGGTGAACTTGGACTTGAAATTTACGGGGCACTTAGAAACCTTGTGAAAAAACCTGCAACTTCACACAATTGGTGAGGACAAAAATACTTGTATATATTGAAAATTGGCTTCGTTTAGTCCTTGTCTCAAGTTGCTTGGTTGTTTGTTGTAGTTTCTGTAGAAGTTCACAATTCCAGTCTTCTAGCAAGATGTTAAAAGTTATACTTCCCTTTGAACAATACCTCATTTGCAAATGAATAACTGTTTTCACAAGCTCATTTGTGTTTTCTGGTAATTAGGACAGCTATTAAATAGTGTAATGGCTACTACTGCACAGGAGCACATATTTATGGAACTATCATTTACAGACTGGAAAGCTAAGAGAGTTCTTTTGATACAACTAAATGTTTGCAGTATTACTGTTACAGTAAATCTTTATAAGGTATTGATCTTCCCAAAGATACTACTTAAACCTTCTAAGGAAAAAAACCCAACGCTCACATCTCTTTAGAGAGGCTTGCTTGTGTACTTGGAAGTACAGATTTCCAAATGGCAAGCAAGCAAGGATCATTGTACTGTAGACAGTAAGCAACAAATACAACATCTAGTTAAGTTATAAATATATTTGTGTGATCTGTAATGTCTTAATCTGCATGTGACACTGGTTGTTTGGTTTTTTTAAAAAAAAAGGCTTCAGGAGAGATCTGGGGAAGTACAGATCAGTAAGCCTGACAACTGTACTAAGTAAATCAGTCAATAATAATTAAGACAACATGGATAAACATGTTATATTGAGGAAGAGTTAAGAGCCTGCTATGAAAGGATGTCATGTTTTGCAAACTCGCTGGAGGTTTTTTGAAGGCAAGCACATGAATAAGTAAGATCTCACAGAAATAGTTTACTTGGATTTCCAAAGGGCATTTGACAAGGGCCCTCACCAAAGAATTTTGAAGAAACTAAGCAGCCGTAGGATAGGGAAAAAGGACTTTATATTTAAATTAATGACTAAAATATAAGAAATGGAGAATTGGAGTAAATAGGGTAGAGAGGGGTCCTGAGTAACAGTTCTCCAGGGTTATGTTAATGGAGAATGTTCAAGTTCATAAAGGTTATAGAAGAAAAGTGAGCTTACAGACTTTACAGGTAGTAGATGCAAAGGCAGACCCTAGCATTGCACAAGGACTTGACAGTGCTCAGCAACCAGAAGTTAAAATGGCAGATGAAGTTTCCCATAAATAGCTTCATGTGGTGTATTTGAAGGTGGGGAAGAGCAAGCGTACCTTCGCATCTCAAAAGATGAGCTCAAAGCTGACTATTGCCACTAAAAATGGTTGGGAAAGAAAGGGAGAATAATGATCATACTGTTCAAAAAAAATTTTTTTAAATTGAATTGTTTTATATAGTTCTGCCCCACTCACCCCTAACCCTGTCATTTTCTCAGAAAGAACATGGTTGAAGTTTTAAGGAAGAGCAAATATGAAACAATTTCTGTAAGAGGAGCAGCATGAATTCGTTAGGGTAGAAATGGCAACCAAAAAGTGGTGTGACAGAATCATGTAAAGTGTTTAGTGTTCAGTAGCCAACAGGACATAAATAGGGAGTGTTTTTTCGCTATCTTTTTTTAGTGTGCACACACTAAGAGGTATCTAATGAAACTAGCAGCTGAGGAATTGAAAACAGACAAAAGGAGGTGGTTCTCGACAGAATGTGTAATTAAGCTATAGAATTTCTTGCCTCAGGAATTTAAGGAGGCTAAACATTACATCAGTGCAGAGGGAAACTGCTGTTTCATGGAAGAAGAATCATCAAATGCAAATACCTATTCTTGTTCAGGAAATCCTGCTTCTGCAAACTGTTGGGGGCTCAGGGAGTATTCTGGGGAAGTATTACTATATATTTATTGTGTTCTTACACGCTTCACTCAGTATCTATTATTGGCTGCTGTTAGTGAGAGGGCATTTGAATGGGCATGGACCTTTGGGTCTTGCTCAGTACAGCTATTCCTTTGTTGTAAAGCCTGTGTGCCCCCCCCCCCTTTTTTTTTTCTCTTTAATTTCTCTTACTTGTTTTCCAGAATTCCTTCTACCAGTAGCACTCAAACTTGGCCCCAGAATGGGGCACTAACCTATTTAGTGGGTGTTTTAGGGCCATTGGTTAAATATTCTTCTCTTTGTGTGACCTTGTATGTGCCTCCAAAATATCAAATCTCCATGAAGCAAGCATCATGTTCAGGGCGGGGTTAGGACTGCAGGTACATGTCAGTTGGTGGCTTAATTTCCTATGATTTTGTCCTCTTACTGCTGCATAGTACTTTTTTGGTCATGTAACGGATGCACTTCCAATCACATTTCTCTCATGCACTCCTCACACAATAGAGATCCTTTAGGGAAAGAGGTGTTTTAAGGAAGAGGCGTTTTTGAGTGGGTATTGATCGAACAAATGCATGGTCTGGGCTGTCTGTAGGCTGGTTATTTCTGCTCTCCCTTCAGACTCCTTTGCAGTGATTTTTGTATTGCCCTTCCCACCCCCAGACATGCTAAGCCCCCGTATCTCTCTGTTGTATGTGACTAGCTTATTGATAAAAATAAACTTCTTTGTGTCTGTAGTGACTATTGAAATAATCAAGGGACCTCTCTACTTGTAAACGGAGAAGTAATATTAAGAGGACATTGTGCTGGACAGAAATACTGCATTTGAGAAGATTCACACTATTTGAAAGAAGAGGCTTCTATTTAATATAGCTGCCCTGTTCCTTTTGTTAAGGTGGTAGCTGCGCAAATCACAGATGATTTTTACTGTTTGGTTCAATCTTAATGGATTGTTTTGATTTAGTAGTATACATTACTGTGTCACTGGTTTTTGAATCCAAAGTCCCTGCTTTCTGTAGAAACATTCTTAAAGTTTAGGCTGAGTTGAGGCAATTAGTGGACTTAGTAATATATTTTCATCCAGTTATGCATCATTTGATGAAGATATGGGCTTCTGGATAGCTTTCTATATGTGGTTGCATTATTTTAAAATAGTTCTTTCATATTCAACAGGTGTTAAAATTTGTACAAAGATGTCAGATGTGGGGCGGGGCGGGTATTTGAAAGGTGTGCTTATTTTTCCACGAACAGACCTCTAACTGTTGTGCAAGGGGGAAATAGTGACTGCTAATGTTTACATACAATTTAAGCTAATTCCAGATGCTAATCTAGGGCAGTGTTGCTTCTCACCTTGTTGAAAGAAAACTTTTCTAGCCTAATTTTTTGATTCAGTGATAGAATATGACCATTAGGCATGCTATGCAACATAAACTTGAGTATTAGCTATCGGGAAACAGGTTGCTATCAGGAACGCCAGCTTTGGCTGCCTATACGTGAGCTAGTTCTGTAGGCTCCCTTTATAGTCAGTGGAGAGAAATAAGCACTTTCACTGCATGATTCATCTCACCCCCAGATGGATGTCTAAATTGGGAAGATGAATTCCACCTGAAGTCCATTACTGAATATAAATGTCATTAGTTTAAACTAGGGAATTATTTAAAAGGGCACTAGCTTGACTGGCACGGCAATTGAGTAGAAGTCTTTTGTTTTCTTCCATGAATTAGGTTTCAGAGATTCAAAATCAGCACTCTATAGCCTGTTTCGTATTTTGTGTTTGAAGCTGCTCTGCTTTTATGGGAGATTTGAAGCTTAACAAATAGGGTATATTCACGTTGCCTAATTTCTAAGCATCTAGCTCTGTGAGGCTCTCTGACTAGTCTTGTTGCCAAATGGTTTGATTTTTGGGGTTGGGGGATGATGACAGGGGCTAGCATAATGGGAAGAGCAGGGCATATACACAATTTTCTTTCTGCTCTAAACTTTCTGTTAAATGTTAGGGATGGAAAAAAAATAAAAATATTTAGGTGTCCTTAAAATCATTGCACCTCTAGAGGAGCCTGTGTCTCTCCACTGGTTGTACAGGAAGCCTGTGTAAGGTGATCCAGCCTTCAAATTTTCAGAACCAAAAGGTGGGCAGTGCAGATACCTTCCTTAATTTTTGTTTCTGTTTGTCTGGAGCAGACACTTGGAATGGCTGGTATCATTTTAAAGTACTTTTCATGCTGTGCCATGCTTGCTCACTCTGCCATGCTTGAAAACTCTTCATTGCTGCCCCCTCCTTCTTTTTTCCTGTTTATAGGTCTTGATTCCTGTCAGTGGCAATCTCCTGTTCTTTTCCCTTTCTTTCATTTTGGGAACTCTGCTTTTTATGTCATAATTTGTGGCAACTTTATCCTCTTGATCACACGGATCACATCCTGTCATCAGACTCTATCCTTATACCTGAATCAAAACCAAGAAATTACTACAATCCCATTGCTATTGTACCACTTCTATTTTTCTATCTTATTAATTATACTTATGTTCAGTTATATATCAAATGCTGCTGGAGCTCTGTCAAGTTTGTTGGTTTTTTGTTGTTTGTTTTTTTTTTTTTACATTAAAGTGAGTATTTTTTTATGTCCTGCATCAGCCTGAACATTCTAGAAAAGTAATTTGGGATTAGAAAATAACTCACAACAATGTTTCAGGTTATGTGTATCATAGAAACCTGTATTCTTCAAACATTTTCTTCCACCAGATACAAAAATGGGGGGAAGAGGAGTTCCTCACTAGGAGCTTAGGGGGAATCACTGTTTGGAAACTTGGAACTGAAGAGTTATTGGGATTCCTAACTGGGAGAACTGGATGCTGTATAGATATTGCGTGGACTCCTTACTTGTACCGACAAGGATGTAAAACAGTTCTCGTCTCTCTAACAAAAATAGCAAAAGTCAGAAGTCAAAGCTATGGCATGCTACAGGAAGATAGGAGGACAGATAAAGCACATCGCCAGCCCTTCCTTAACACTAGCAGAGCATTTGTAAAATAGAAATTGCCAGACACTCCTAGAAAAAAATGTCTTCCCTGCAAGAGGGGACATAAAAAACCCAGTAGTCTCTACCAGTTGGGAATGGCTGGATAATTCTCCTCATCCTTAGTCTGGCAATTTAATGCTAGGTGTTGTATGAGCAGGAAATGCAAACCTGTCAGTTTGTGTGATAGGGAGCAATTGCTGAGATCTCCACTTGATATTGAGTAGGACTTTGCTTGGGGACAATATCCCTTCTTTGTGTTGCGTTACAACCAGTATTTGGTAGAAGAATATGAAGTGCTACCTACTCCTTCCCTATGGACTGTTCCAAGGAAGTTACTCCCTTCTGGTTTTTCCTTTCTTCTTACTGTGTGTTTGGGGTTTAGTGCTGCATTGTGAAGATCTTGCCCGTCTTGAGACCAGTCACCAGTGAACTATGCTGCTCCTCTGGTGGCTGAAGGTACAGGTATTTGCTTCTACTAATACTGCTCAGCCTCAGGGTTATCACTCTTAGTATTATTCTTTGTGAATAGCAGTGGATTCTGGCAGCGAGCAGTCCACAAATTGCTCCAAACAGCAGAACCTGTTTTTCAGCAGATTCATTTCATGTTTAGTCTAGAAAACAGTGTTTAAAAAATATGTAAAATTGATTCTTAGAGCTAACCTGTGGAATGATAGTATTACATTACTTCCTGCTTGAAAGATGACATTTAGAAGCATTAAGTTTATAAAACTGGTGAGGACTTAGGGAATTTTTGAAGTTTAGAAGATTTGAGGCTTAGCAAAAAATCCGATTTCTGCTGGATAGAGAACACCTCTAACTTTGTCAGATACAGCTTCCTATTTAAGCTTATGAGAAGTGAGAAATACAAGTTTTTACATATTTGTAAACCATCAGTTTAGATCAGTATAAGAAGAACCAGAACACTGAAATGAATAAGAAAACCACAGAAAAGGTCTCAAAATACCTCTCCCCCACCCTCCAGGAGAGACATGGAACAAGGCTTTCTTCCTTTTCTCTTGTTTTATGGGAACATGATAAAGTAGAATTATTTAAAATGTTTGTATTTTTAAAATTTGTTTTCAATAAATACTTGGTTTTATTGAAATTTTTCAATAAATACTTTTCAATAAATAAAGTTTATTCAAATAAACCAAGTTTTCAATAAATACTTGGTTTTATTGAAATTTCCAGTTGGAGCTTGTCAGCTCTGCAGCGAGGTACATATTTCAGCTCTTTTAAGCATGATGCTAATTTTTGAAGATGAGAAGTTCTGCATTGCAATGTTTCTCTCTTAGGCAGCATTAATTCTTTTAAAATATTGTTGGTTTGTTGTTTCCTTCATTAGTACTCCTAACTTAAAACCTTCTGACCTGTGACCAAAATTTAAATAACTCATGGAAGTTACTGAGGAGTAAGTTGTTTAATATGCACGCTTCTGCTGAATCCCTAATAACTTCCCCCCACCCTTCAGTGTTTCTACCTTTAACATTTAATTAAAATTGAAATTGTCCTTCCTTCTGGCAAGACTTCTGGAGTCAAAAGAGCTAAAATCTCTGCTTACTGGTTAGGAACAAGAAAATTTGCTACTAAACAGTAGTTATTTAGCCTGAAGAGAATTTTTAAATATATGTTGTGTACTCCTGAAAACAAGGTACCAGAATGATTGAGAACACAAAATGGCCAAGGCATTTTACTTACCTATTTAGAAGAGCGTTATCTGAACCTGTCAATAAAAACTGAAGGATGTCTTTGTGCTGTGGTGTACCCTATTGTAGGTTAACAGTATCTACCTACATGAAATATGTCAAAACTATTTTCTATTGCTCTTTTCTTTGTTTTTTGGTTACTAATATTCTGTTTCTTTTTTAAAGAGAACTCGTAGCACTCTAGTTGTTGCTCTAGCATCTCTTCACTCTCCGCTTCACACCCTTCTCTCATCTATGCCTGTTTTATTTTCTATTCAGTACGGTGGCTAACTTATCAAAGTTATCAGTTGTGTTCACTTCGCACATCTTCGGAGAGTAGTGACTGATAATGTGTTCTACATGCTGCTGGCTAGTTCACGCTTGGGTTGTGTTGCCTGCATGGTAGGGAGTAGCCCAAGCTGGAAAATGCTAAATTAGAGGGAAGGCCCATTGCCTAATATGGAAAACCTTTTAAAAAGATGAACAGAAAACTGATGTAATCTTTAATGTATCCTTAGAAGATGTCTGAAGACTTCACCATTTTTTTGAGCTGTATTTTGATAAACCTCCCCATTACAGGAAATGTTGAGATGGTTCCCCTTTGTTTCACTCCATCAAATAAGAACACCCTCAGGAAAAGTTTGTCTTTTCTTTGACATCTTTTTCAGAAATGCTTTTGAACTGTGCCTAAAGCCCTTTCAACAGTTTTAAGTGGTAGAGGAAAAATCAGCGGAAGATGAATCTAGAGGAAAACCAACAAGGAATGGGAAGCGAACGCTATGTGGTTTTCCATTACATGCCATCATTGCAGGCTTGGTACACCCCGTACATGTCACTCTAATTGCTAATCTGGAGCTGGAAAGAGTTGAGTGTTTTGCTTCCTTAGGCAAATGAAACAACGTGAACGTGAGGGAAAGTAGCACCTCGTTTTTGAAAGCAAAGAAGTAAGACTTTTTTTTTTTTTTTTTTGGTAGTGGGCTCACAAAATTGCTAGCAAAATGCCTGCATTTGGAACAAAACTTTTCTGCTGAAGACAGAGGATACACCTACTTTGCAGGAGCCAGCCCTGGCCTAGGACAAGTGACTATCACCTACAAATAAGCCAGTTCTGCCTCCCAGGCAAGAGGCAAGTGGGTGCTTTCCTTCTGCGGTGTGCTTGCTGAGGTGCAGCAGAAATGGCTTTCTGCTGCAGAAGCAGGTGAGCTTGGAAGGTAGAGTTGCTGTATGGCTGAGCTCCATGCACGTTGCAAAGGATAGTGCCAGGTGCTCATAGGGTAGATGATGAACAGGGCAATGGAGTATTGGAGATAAGTGTAAGAAGCCCTGGGGAGGGTAATGGTGAGACTTATACTGTGTCCTGTTGTCTCCATTTTCAGATGAGTGGTAGAATTTTAATTTTTTTTTTTTTTCCAAATTTGTCTCACAGCTCCACAGTTGGAGTAATCTGGCTTAGTTGAGAGTCATGCCTGTTTAATACAGCAACATACACTGTCATACTTCTAGCAAGAAGGATGTGGGCTATGCTTTCATGACATGGAAATTTCTGTTCTAAAGCAGTACTGAAAAAGACCTGAGAATCATAAGGGACAGTGGCTGCTGCCAAAATAAATACTAGAGTCTCAAATGGGCCCATGTGAACATCATGAAGTTCCACAAGGCCAAGTGCAAGGTCCTGCACCTGGTTCAGGACAATCCCCAGTATCAATACAGACTTGGGAATGAATGGATTGAGAGCAGCCCTGCAGAGAAGGACTTGGGGGTACTGGTGCATGAAAAATGGGACATGAGCTGGCAATGTGCGCTCGCAGCCCAGAAGGCCAACCGTATCATGGGCTGCATCAAAAGAAGTGTGGCCAGCAGGTTGAGGGAGGTGATTCTCTCCCTCTGCTCTGCTCTCGAGAGACCCCACCTGGAGTACTGCATCAAGCCCTGGGGTCCCCAGTACAAGACAGACATGGACCTGTTAGAGATGTTAGGGATGGAACACGTCTCCTGTGAAGAAACACTGAGAGAGTTGGGGTTGTTCAGCCCAGAGAAGATAAGGGAAGGCTCTGGGGAGACTTACTGTGGCCTTTCAGTATATAAAGGGAGCTTATCAGAAAGATGGAGAGAGACTTTTTACCAGGGCCTGTAGTGACAGGACAAGAAGTAACAGTTTTAAACCAAAAGAGTGTAGATTTACATTAGATATAAGGAAGAAATTTTTTACAGTGAGGGTGGTGAGACCCTGGAACAGGTTGCCCAGAGAAGTTGTGGATGCCCCATCCCTGGAAATGTTCAAGGTCAGTTTGGATGGGGCTTTGAGCAACCTGATCTAGTGGAAGATGTTCCTGCCTATGGCAGTGGGGTTGGAACTAGATGGTCTTTGATGTGATCTACTTACTTACACAGGGAACAGAAATGGGGTGGTGGTAGGGCTCCAAGGCAAAGGTTTAACAAGATTGCCGGCTAGATGTTGGCATTAAATTCAGATGGGACATGAGGCATATACTTTTAGTGGTTACTGTGTTTAAAATTTAGGACTTGTCCAGTGTGGGTGGACTTTCCATAACAGGTCACTTTGAATGAATTTGAGCATGTGTGTACATTCGAAACGATAAAAAAAGAGAAATTAATTTAGGGCAGCTCCATGGCCTCTATTGTGCAGGATGCCTGACAAGCTAATTAAGGTAATTTCTCCTGGTCTTCTTGCCTATGAACACTATTATATCTGTCAGTATAGAAAGCAATATAACGGCAGTAATGATAGCTATTAGGGTAACAATTCTTGTTTAGTTAAAACGTCATCCAGCTCTTCCCTTTTAATAAGGGTATTATTTAGCAGGTGTAATTTTTTTTTGTTTAATTTTGAATTTCTTTGCAATTTAATTGTACTTTTCACTTGTTTTTTATGTGAAAACACAAAGGAAAACACAAGCTATTGAATCATGAAGAACAGTGTACATGTGGGGTTGTAATTGTTTATACATACTTTTACTTTTTGTTTTAGTCAAAAGGTTGATATTTTCCAGCTGGCTTCTTGAAATTCCTGTTGTTCAGCAAAGAACTAATTGCTGAAGGAGATCTGGGTATATGGCCCTTGAATAAATGAGCGGCAATATTTTGTCAGTAATTGGATTTAAATACTTTAATTACTGATTTTTCTTAACACGCTCATCATGTCAATTATATTTGGATAAAATAGCTTGAGAATAAAGGGGAATTGCTTTCAACTTATGGTGACATTTGGCAAACAGTAGCTGGGAAAATTCATCTCTACAAAGCAGGTATGTGCGAATGTAAACTAACAGTTCGTCAAACACACACCAAATTAATTAAGCCTAAGTTCCATGAGATTACCTAACAGTGTGCCTGTGCTATAATTTGGGTGGGTATAACAGTCATTTATTATAGAGTCTTTTTTTATTTATTCATCTTTTAAGTTGCTGTGACTGTTCCTTTCTTTATATTTCTAAGTTGACTAACAGAGACCAAATGAAGTTGTAACTGGATTCTTGCTGATATTCAATTCCTCTAAAACTCCATGTTAAAATGTAATTGCTACTTCAGCCATATGCTCAGTTGAGATGATGAAAAATACTATAGATTCATATGAATTTCAGTATCTCTGGATTTCTGAGAGCTTGCAAATTTTGTAGTCCATTTTTTTTCAAATGTAGTTTGTAGTTGAACTTTGGAAGAAATTACTTCTTAAATTTTCATAGAATTTTTCAGAACAAAAGTCCTGCAAATCGTTCTTCTACCATGTAAGTTTT
This sequence comes from Ciconia boyciana, assembly GCF_034638445.1. Taxonomy (NCBI): domain Eukaryota; kingdom Metazoa; phylum Chordata; class Aves; order Ciconiiformes; family Ciconiidae; genus Ciconia; species Ciconia boyciana. The sequence goes on along the minus strand of NC_132935.1, from coordinate 53,386,906 downwards.
ACTTCACTTTTTCGGTAATGCAGACGTCCCTTGGGAAAGCAGTTTGCGTGCTTCCTGCTGTGAGATCCAGAAAACAGAACAGTGGTTTACTTTAGTTTACTTCAGTAAACAATATTTAAGAGTTGCTTTTTAAAAAACTCTTGGAGACACCTTTTTCAAAAATAATATACCAAAATAGAAAATGGAAGGTATAAAAAGGTTCTATGATACCAGGCATACTTTTTCTTGTCTTCCAGATAGGATTCAATGAAAACAAAATCTTTCTATGTATAAATCAGTTCCTAAATCCTGTCTGAAATGGGCTGGATAGCTTTGACAAGGTATGACATGCATTTTATTGTAATCTGAAACAATCTTTTGGCTTCTTGAGCCAAAAGATCCAATCTTTTGGCTTTCTTGAGCCAAAAGAAACAATCTTTTGACTTCTTGAATATATCAGGCTTTTAATTTTTAAGATAATTGTAATTATTTACAAATTAATAAAAATAGCTATTACACTGAAAAAAACTGAATTGTCCTTTTCTGCTTGCATTTATTTATTGACTATGTACTTTAAAGTTCAATACAATGGAGCAGCAATAATGCTGTCTAGACAATATATTGGTTGTTTTGTCTGTGGTATCATCTGTTGTCAGAGAAAATGTCTTTGTGTGGTAAAGGCTTGAAATGGTATGGCTAGACATTGTAACTCAATTTTTAAAATGGTCTCATGTATATGTATTATATATTTCAGCACATAAAATTGCTTTTGCAATTCTGATATTTTAGTTAACCTCTCCCTTGTGCTCTTAACTGCTGGAGTAAAGAAAATTAATCCATTGGTGTTGTGTACCCATTTTGCATCATCTGTCTTAGGTTTGTTGGCAGGTTTTTTGTTGGATGTACAAAAAAGCACAAATTTATTTTTTGCTCTTTCTGGATATGAACAATATGCTCGAAAACTCACTGAAAATTCAGAATAGATCCTGAAAACAAACTTTCTTAAAATAAAAGTTCTCTTTAGCAATTGGTACGTTTTCAAAACGAACTGTAACCATTTAAATTGACAAATATTTTCTCTGCTGTGCTGTGGAAGTTAGAAGCATCTCCCTCTGGCTGGTACCCCCAGCTAGAATACCCCCAGCTAGCCTCTGTGCCTACTGCAGGTGGGCTTGGGGTGTTGGGTATTTTCTTGTTTGTTTTTTCTACCCAGCGTCATCTTTTTCATGCTTTCTGTTGCCTTGTGCACAAGGTAGGCAGCTTCCAGATGAACGGAGATTGCTCATGTGAGCAACTGGAAGACAAGGAGGTTGATGATGGAAGTGTGCTGCTTCAGATGCCTGAACAGCTTTGATGAGGAAGCCTTGCTCAGGTGTATCAGACTAAAAGTCAGGCACTACAGTTGCACTTGGAAGATCTCAGTCCAGGTCTTGGCTGTGACCTCCTGCGGGTTTCCAGAAGCCTTGTCTAGAACAGGAAGTAACGATGTGTAAATCTGTATCATTATAGTAATAACTATTTTTATTTTCTTGGATATGATTATTCTGACTTAAACCAGGCAGCATAAAAGAATTCAAGTAAAGACATACTTATACTGGAATGCAAATCCTATGCAGATGTTGCATCAACATAACTACATTAGTTTAAATTAATAAGCTAAGTCACACCTGTAGGAATTTTCTCGTGTAGCTGAGTCCTTAATCTCTGTCTGACTGTGGACTTTCTGAGCTACAGATTGGTGGAGGTTGAGGAAGTCTCAGTCCGTGCTCATCCTGCTCCTCTCATCCTCAAGGCATCTGCTGCTGGTCCTTCTTCCTACAAAGAGAAAACATTATTTGTTGTTGGAGTCCGTGCCCAGGCGCATGGTGAAGGAGGAGCTCCTGGTTAGAGACAAAGGCCGCTATTGAAGACAGTGTGCTGAACCAGATCATCTTTGGTTAGAATTGTCTTTAAAATTACAGTAGACTTGCTTTCTTCCACTTCTAGTCTGTCTTTCCTGAATGCTTACTAGTTTGATTGGAAAAGCCACCTTTTCTTGCTATGCTTGCATACAACATCTGGTCAAAGGAAGCCTACAGTATGTCAGGTAGTGTAGGCAAAACTAATTATAAATAAATAAATTTTATGAGTATGTATTTTGCAGAGCCAGCCACGTGTCATCCCTGACGTGATCATTTTCTCCAATATGCTCCTGCAGCCTTTGCCTGTCTTTAAAATGAAAGACGGCCTCTGCAGATTCAACTGTCCCAATACACTGTGAGTGGGAGGAGATCCTACATGTTTGGTCCCGATAAAAGGAGGATGTGACTGAGAGGGAAAACTGAAGAGTGCTCGCATCTCTCTGGACTTTGCCTCACTGATAAGCCTTAATTCCACTTTATTTATTAGAACTTGTTGTTGCAGTAGTTAATTTTTCCTTCGACTTTGTAACCTGACGTCCAATGGGACCTTGCAGTCGCATGGTGGGGCCTGGTGGAGGGATGGTGGACTGGGATGAGGGTTGTACTGCCTGCTGGGGCAGCTCCATCTCCTACCTGTTAGTTCCAACAAAGACAGTAGGTGTTTCTTCAGGAGAGAAGCCTTTGTCTGAGACCATTCAAATGGGAGGACTGGAAATCCTTCGCACATACTGTGTCCAAAGGCTGATACATCTGAGCAAGTCTCCCATGTCTAAGCTGTTCAAACCTCAGGGGAAGCATGCTTCCATCAAACTTCTTGTCTTCCATTCAAAAAAAAAGTCAAGAAATCATGGAATGACATGAAGGATTGAAGGACTTTATTCTTTTTTACATGATTCCTGCTTATCCTAATTTTCCAGGTAGTGTTTTGAGATCTGGCATTCCCTCAGAGCACAGTTGTTGTTGTGATCTTGTCAGCCAGGTAACTAGCTCCTCCAGTAGAAGGATCAGTCTCAATCATTAATTTAATGCAAATTTAAAATCTGATTTCTTTAAAAGGCATGAGCTAGAACAGAAATACGCAATATTTGCAACAGCTTTTAACTCTGAAATACAAAATGTCCAACTAGATAAGCAATTTTATACCTATTGTTTTTTCTCTCTTTGTGCAGCATCCTCTGTTTGCTACACTGTTTTTTCCTAGCTGTAGCTTTATTAGTAAACAAGCTGGGGTTTGTTCTGCTTCTGTGAAACCAAAAGCATTACCACAGCAGCCCCAGAATTTTTCCTTGGAATATGCTTGTATGGTCATGTTGAAAGCAGGATTTGGCCTGTAGAATCATTAGGGTCAAAAATTTCAGATTGCATTAGTCGTAATGAAGAGGCTGTTTCTTGTAAATATATTTGTAGTGTATGGGCAACCTAAGGTCTAGTAGTGCTGTTTTGTAGTTATTTTTCTGGATAGAACTGCACATAGATATGTGGTAAACATTGAAATTCTAGTAACCTAAATCCTTGCTTCAGTGTCTCTGGTTTTTTTATGCTTCTTCCTTTATCTTCACTTTTTGCTCCTTATTAGATCATTAATTACAAGTCCATGTCAGTTGCACTTTAAATGCATAATGATACAGACTATTTAAGGTCTCGTTATGCTAATGTTATTGCTAATTATAAAACTGAATCCAGTAGAAAATCATTCTTCGAAATGCCATGGGTTGTTCATAGTAAAACAAGCAAACTTTGCAGTTTATGACAGCTCATAAAATATAAATTATATCACATGATAAAAACAGCATAATTTTAAAAAATCGCTTATGCTCTGCAAAGAATACACAGTCGTTCTTCAGTGTATTTTCCTTTACAAACATGGTGGATTGCTTTGTAGACAAAAAAAAAAAGCCCACCCATATTTTCATACCAAAGCAGTGACGTCTTAAAGATGAACTGAATTGGCCAAAGGGGTTGTTAGCCTCTTTTATGGTTGTCTTTGTTTCTTTCAGTCTGTGTCACTTCTAATAAATGAGTTTTCAATACCACCAGCTGAAACCACCTGTTTGGCAGATGCTTGGCGTTGTTTGCCCTAGTGCATGAAAAGCCAGTATAGGTTGTGTGTCTCCGGTGACATAGGGAGGCAGCTCTACACTTGTTTGAGCAAATAGTCAGCTCTCGGCTAATGGATCCATTGGCGAACTTTCCGCAGAATATCCTGTCTTCATCATTGCATGAAATTTTAATGACTTTAAATCATGACTTCAGTTGAAAGTTAAGAGGATCTTGTAAAACATAGTTGTTTCACTTTTGAGAAGTGAAGGTGCTTCTTTTCTTGACAGAAACAAATATTTTTTTTCTAACACAGAAGTGAAGATAGAGTAGGAGTGGAAATGTTCAAATTTTTTTTGTCTTTTTATTAGCAATTTGTGAACCTCAGTTCTTTTTTATGTTATGTAACATGGGGTGGTTGGTTTTGGTTTTGGGGTGGTTTTTTGTTTGGTGTTTTTTTAAGGCAGGATTTATATTTATATTTGCAGTCTTGCTTTATCCTTCTGGAAGGAGATTTGACTTGCTTGTTCTTCTAACTTGACTCTTTCTTCATAGTGAAAAAATGACTTGTGCTCTTTTTGGCTGTATGTACAATTTCAGTAATCAAAAGAAATGGTAAAAAGAAGTGTTGCAACCCACCCTTCCCCTTAGTGATTTTTTTTCTTTTGCCCTACTTCTTGCATTTAGTTCTTGTACGGTTTTAGTACACAGTTTAGCATAGAGGTTGAAAAAAGAACAACTCCCTAGAGTGTCTTTCCCTTTGTGGCATGTCAGAATGGCTCCATGCGGCTGTCGTTCACAGCCTTACGTCATGATGAAGTCTCCAGAAGGCATCTGGGGAAGTGCTGAATCGTAACAGAAGCGAGAGATCAAAATACCTCTAGTTGGCCCCAAGAGGAAACTCCTCCTTTTTTCTTGGTTTTTGTTACCAAATCAGTGACAGCAAGTGAAACAAACATGAGGCTCTCCCAGCTTTTGGTCTTTGGGGTTTCAGAGGCTAATCTCTGTCCCTCCAAATCTTGATGCCAATGGGTAGAGTACGGGGCGGGGGAATGAATACAGAGTTGAGAGGCATCTGCAGACTGCTTTGCTCTGAGGCAGCTAGCTGTAACAGATTGTCAGTTTATCCCCCTGAGTTAAAATCACCTCTTTCAAAGAAAGCTCTCGCATCTTCCTTCATGCCAGTAGGAGACCTTTCTTGAAGCATTCCCGAGAACCTTGAGTCCCAAGGAATCAATGAGTAGATAATGTCTGTAACTATCAACTGGAAAGAGCAAGGATGCATTGGACGAACAAGTAGTTCCCTTGTGACACCCACATCTCTGGGGTGGACGGACAAGGCTGCAGACACCCTGAGGGAATTGTTTGTCAGTATCCTAGGATAAGATGGCTCTTGAGGAAAAACCTGTTTTTCTTGGGATGGTAGGTCATCCTTCTGAAAGAAAAGCAGAAAAAAACCCATGAAGACTTTACTGGCCACACTTTTCAATTCTTGTTGAACAAAGCTTTCCTCGTGATCCGGCACTCTGCTATAAAATGGAGTTGGGAAGATAAGAGGGCAGCATTGACTTTCTTGGAGATCTCTTGTTTGGCAGAGGGGTTATTAAGGGTCCTCTGTCATTGTCTGAGGTGTTTATAGACTATTAAACCACAATGTCCTTCAGCTGTCCTTCCCGTAATCATTTTAGCTTCTGTTTCTTCTTGAAAACATTCTAACATAGGATTGTTTTCATCTAGAAAGCAGAACAAGTCATCTGTGCTTTTAGGCCATACCTTTCCAAACATGGTTTCCTGATAGACCTGACTCCTAACCCACCCACCAAACACGTGGGCACGCTGATGAGAACCAACAGGAGAGTATTTCTTTCAAAGAAAGAACAAGCTGCTGAAGATACTCGAGTAGTTTGCATCAGACACCAGTCTGATCTAAAATAATGATTTAACTAATAGGAATGGATTAGTGGTTTGTGAATAACATACCTTGGGCCAGCATTTCTTTGAATAGATGGACTTCTACAGAGCAAACAGGAACTTCTCATTCTTCTTGTCTTCTATATCTGTTTCTAAAAAGAGTTCAGTGCTTCAGAAAGAGAACCATGAATTTTATGACAGAAATGTATTCCTTAATATTTTGTTGCTGGTCAGACAAAGGGTGATGAAAATAGTTGTAAGTTATTTCAGTCATATAAATTTTTAATAACAAATACAGTACCAGAATAATCAAATCCAACATTGCATACCAGCTGCTTAGGGATTTTTTTTCTTTATCCAGTAATTTATTACAAGACTAAAGAGTAATAAGTCATTGGGGTTTTTTTTCCCCCATAGTGTGGGCAATCATTTTTCTCTTCCCTACTACTCACTCTTGGTTTATGTCATCTTCCCTCCCCTCATGCCTGTAATTCCTTCTCATAAATGCATACACAGCATTTTATAGTAAGTTTCACCTATATTTTTGACTTTTAAAAGCTAAGGAGTTTGTTTCCTTAGTTTTGTTTTGTGGGTATGCAGTTATAAAAGTAGAGATTTTAAATTTTTGTCTGCTTATTTCTGAATGTCTTTTTCTTTGAAGTGCTGATTGAATCTCTGTTGTTAATCTCTTTAACCCCTGAAAGAAGATTACCTTAACAGTGAAGTGGGTGGGGAGGGGAGAAGCAAGGGAGAGGCTGAATATATTTCTCTAGAATGAATGCAAGTCTTCAGTAAGGGCTTTTCTTTGTGGGACTCAAGTACACCAATGGTAACTTCTTGCTGCTAACCACAGCTTAAGTGCATGAGCGTGTATGGGTGATACTAGTTATAATTGCAGTGCAGGGTAGCCTTGTCACCAGCCATTTGGTCAATCAGCAATACCATGGGCAGAATCCAGCAGTTTTACCAGAATTGGTAAATTGGCTTCTGTCTTTTTTTTTTTTTTAATCTTGAAGTCTTATCAGCCTGTTACAAGTTAACCAAATGCCAGAAGTAACAGAGGAAAAATATTTACACTTCATCTTAAACTATTCATAGCTTTCCCTTTTAATCTATTAACATAAGTAGTGTGCTGGACTTTTGAATTGTGTATGATGCTTAACTTTCAACCAAAGGCAGGGAATCGGTGCTATTAGCAAAGACATTTTTGCAAAGGTGACTGGACTTTTATTCAGTGCTAGCAGAAAACTTTGCTTGCAGTTTTTTAAAGAGAATCAAAGAAATAGGCCTCAGAGTAAGGCAAGAATTCACAGTAGGCAGCCACATGGCCAAAAAAAAAAAGTGGTTCAAATTACAGTGTCTATTTGCAGTGGTAGAGAAATTAAAAGGATGTGATTGGGTGTTTGATTGATTTGTATCGTGAATTAATAACTGGCTTTTCTACTGTAGATTGTAAGGGATCTTTTGTAAGGTATTTAGACACATTACATTCTTCATGTGTGTATTTCAGTCTTGCTCTATTAATGTTTGTGCACATTTAATAAGTTGGCAATAATAGTATCAGAAGTAAAAAAAAAAAAAGGGTAAGGTGTGCTTTTGTGATGATTCATTATTCCGTGTAAAAGTCAGGGGAGATTTGTAAAAATGCAGTTATTTGGCTTTGTTGCTGCTTGTTTCTGCACCAGTAATTGTATTACATTACAGCATTAGGGGCTGAATTGACAGGGTGAATATTCTTAGTTTTTATGAGCAGTAAATTTCATATGGCATTTCACTGGCTATGGGCTTTCTTCTTTCCAGGAACTCTGATTCACGGTTCTTGAGGAAATTACAGTATCTTTAATATTGTAATGGTTAGTTATACAGAGGGAATTAGTTTCTCTCTGCATGACTATATTAAGGCAGTATTTGTTTAGTAAGATTTACTTTGTTCCATATTTCTGTGTCTAATAGTTAACAAGGTAAGAGAGACTTGAAAAGGAAAAAAATAGTTAGGCACACAATGGGAAACATTGTGTTTTCCTAATTGTTAGTTAGTCCATGAAACTGTTGTTGTAGTTATCAAAAGAGGTATTTTTAATGCTTTCAGACTGCTGCTGTTTATTTTTTTTTAACTGATTCATTAGAGAATGTGGAGCAGTTGATTTCCTATTTTTGTGGAGGTTCTACTTTTGAAGTTAAAGTAGATTTTTAACTATTTCCCCCCCCCAAGAATACAGGAATTTTCATGCCAGACTAGTGCTGCATCTCAGAGACTCCTGTTTTCTTCCTGATTTGCTTCCCAGCTGGGGTAAGCCAGAAAATGCCTGCTATCAGTTGTCACCACCTGATAAATGGCAGGTGGTGACATCTTAAGATGCAGTCGTTTTAATTGTTGGCAACATGTCTCCTCTCTGATTACCTCCATCAGCAGGTAATAGGTGTCCCTGTGGTAAACAGCTCTGGCACAGTCTGCCTGTAGTGGGAGTTGGTGGCAATCTTGGGCTGTCAGGGCTATAAATTGTCACCTGTCCAGGCACAGTTCAGTTTCTGAACTACTGTGGATGTTGTAATTACTCTTCTAAATTTTTTCTAATTCTAGTTAGGCTCTACAGCTTAACCTTATCTGGTGACTGTGAATATCCCAGGTTGGTTTGTGAGTTGTATTTGGGGGTCTGGCAATGGATGAAAACTTCTCTACATCTTTAAAGATAATAGTTGTAATACTGCCAGCAGGTCAGGACTTTATTGCACAGGTGCTTAAAAAAGAAAGCAGGAATGCCCCACTTGTTTTCTTCATATAATTGCTTTGGATTTGCTTTGTATAATTGACTCTGGATTTGTCACATCTGTTTCCCCTTCCACCCTGCTATAGAAGTCTTCAGTGTCTTTTCCTCATCTGTTGCCTGATTGCCTTCCCCCACCCTCCGCCTTTTTTTTTTTTTTTTACCATTTACAGTCCACCAAGGAGCTAAGGTGAAGAATAAACCAACAGTGCTGTTAGTACGTGATGATGTAAGGGAAAATAATTAGGTCTTCTCTAGTCTGGGAATGGCTTAGATTTTCTTCCAGAACACTTTTTCATTGGAGTTTATAGTCTGTGTGTGGTAGCAATTGTGGAGGGTTGTTTTGTTTTTTTAAAACAGTAATAAATCAGCATTTTTGGTAACTTTTTTGGAATCTTCTGTGTTAACTATCAAAAGATGCAACATGGAGATGAACTCTGTTTTTCAACTCTCATTCTCACAGAAGCAACCATGGGGTGCATTAAAAGCAAAGAAGATAAAGGTCCAGCCATGAAATACAGAACTGATAATACTCCAGAACCTGTTGTTTCCCACGTCAGCCATTACGGATCAGACTCCAGCCAAGCAACACAGTCACCGTCAATAAAGGGATCAGCAGTTAATTTTAATAGTCATTCCATGACTCCTTTTGGAGGGCCCTCAGGAATGACACCCTTTGGAGGAGCATCATCTTCATTTTCAGCTGTGCCAAGTCCATATCCTAGTACTTTAACAGGTGAGTGTTACATAAAACAATGCTGCTATTATTACTTCTTATTATTAAAGCTTGATAGTCATATTAAAAAAATACTATGACCCCTTGCCACACAGAAATAAATTGCAAATTTAAAATAAATTGCCTTTTAGGGATTTCTGATTTTCAGTATCTTTATTGCTCAGATAATTCAGCCCATATTCACTAGTGACTGGGGCTTGGAGGTTGGGTGTTTTGGCTTTTGTTTTGGGGGACGGGGGTTAGGATCACAGCACAGAGAAATTTAAGACTTATTAAAGGTGGTAATGGGAATAGTTGATAAAATTGTGTTAGAAGTTCTAAGCTGTTGAAGGGATGCACGTGGGATAATGGCTTTAAACTTTTGGAGAGAGTTGCAAAATGAAAAAGACTTCAAATTCAGGAAATTGGTATTTTAAACTGATTGTCAGACTTATTTGATTAGCTGTAAGTTACTTATATTAATGCAACATTGAATCTGTTCCTTTATAAAGCTAAACAGGATATGCAGTATATTCTGTGCACTTTACTATATGAACAATGTGTGAAACGAAAGAGTAGAATTCTCATTGTTGGTGGTCATATTAAAATCGAAGTTGAGAATGTAAAAATAGAATGTACAAGGCACAGAGACCTTCTTGGCTGAGACGGAAAGTTTCTGAAGATACAGCATTTTAAAGAAACATGCACATTTGATGTCATAAACCCACCTTTATGTAAAAATCTTAAAACTTCATTACAAAAATATTGATTTTTTGCACATGGCTAATTTTAGTAGTTTTGCTGGATATTTTTGAGAGGAAGCTGTAATTTATTCTTTTTGGGGGGGGGGGGGAAGAGTAATTTATTCTACAAGCTTTGCACAGATGCTTCACAAGACATGGTAAATAATTCCTTATTAGTCTATTTCTAGTTTTCCCACAAACCTCTAATGTTAGTACAATTACAGTGCTTAAATGTTTGCTTTGTTACAGTGGCATTTAAAATCTTTTAAACACAAGAAATTTGGGATTCTTGAAAACCCACTGTGACCTTGACATTAAGGAATTCAGGAAACCAAATATGAATTGTCAGGTCATGATCACCTTATATTCCCTTTTTGGGAATTCATTAAAAACCAAATAATTAAAATGAGCATCTCTCCTGTCTCAGAATTTTTGAGTCAGCTCTGAATCCCCATTTTGGATTAACATATGCAGAAATGAAATAAGGGCAGCATTTCTTTTTATTCATAAGCTTCACTGAGGAAAATTTATCATGCTTCATCTCCTCCAAGAACCTCTGTCTATTTCTTCCTACTAGATCTGGTTCTTTGTTCACGTGGGAAATCTCCAGCAGTGCGTGCAGGCACTCCTGGATATTAACCAGACATCAGGGATGTAGCCCCCCCGCCAGGTACCACAAATCCTTTGCTGCAGAGACCAGAAGGAATGTTCCCTTGCCTGTCCCTGCTGGTAGTTAAGCATGTTATATCTTGGACCAGAGTCAACAGGAGAGATTTCTCATGAGAAGACAGTCTAATATCTCATCAGTGTGAATTCAGTTATCAGCAGGCAGGCCAATTTGGGTGAATGCTCCCATTGTTTTGCAATCAGGTAAAATGATACTGCATATGTAATTATTCCTCCTTCTTTTGTAAAACCAGCCCATGCACAAACAAACACGCTTTAAAAATAAATTAAAAAAATTGCACCAGCAATTGTTTGGTACGTTCAGGACCGATTTTCAGATCAAAATTGGGTGGTTTTGTGAATGAATAAGATGAAGACCTTCATCTGGCTGTAAGCTTTTTGTGTTTGTGACGAATAAAACACTGGATCGCATTCTGTGGCCCTTTGTTTCGCAAGAGTGGAGAATAGATGGGCTTGTCAAACAGGACGTAAGTGTCAGTAGTACTTATCCAGTCCACCAGTGATGTCTGACAAGAGGATGATATGGTTGTCATCGTGGCCTGTAGTGAGGCTGAAAAGAGTTGAGCCATCTTTTATTCCTCTAGAGCAGAAAAGGAGAAGAAATCTGAGTCACGCTGCTCCTGTATTACACATTCTCAGTCATCAGATGCTCTGAATTTATAGAATATTACTGAAAATAAAAACAGAAAAATGGACCACTGTTCCTGCCTTCCATGAAGCTGTGTAAGCACTAGTGCTCTGTAATCCTCATGCTGAACAAGAAAGTGAAGTCTTTTCTCCAAAACCAGTCCTAGATTACAGGATGGCAATACTGACCTACTGAAAGGATAACCTTTAAGGGGAATGTTATGACCACAAATAGCTTGAACAGCTAAACTAGATCACCTTGCAGTGATTCACAAAGAAAACAGCTGCAAGAGACTTCAAAAGTCATTTGAGTGGTATCTGTTTGTTTAAAACATTCTGTGTGATGCTGTTCTACTTAAGTATTTTATTATTCTTTGCTATGAAATAACACTTGTGAGAATAAAAAGAGATTTTATGGTAGCTGAAGTGTTGAAATAAAAACTTTCAAAGGATTATATGTTAATTTTTCCAATTCTTTTTTTAAAAATAATTAAGAGTACACAAATATTGATAATTACTGATAATTCTCTTATTGCATGGTTTACATTTGAATCCATTACTCTGACTAATGCTACACTGTCTAGAGGAATCAGTCTCTCTCTTGTTCCCACATTAGTATCTTTCTAGATGTTGTACAGTTTGTTTCGAAGTTCTTGGATTCTCCCAGTTTCTTTATATGCAGTTAGGAACTTTTGTGATATTGCGACTCGAGGATATTGGTTTTCTTCATCTGCTGAAGAACTCTCTGGGGATGGTTTATTTCCATAACATTTGATTTCTGTTTGTGCGAATATGGTATGTATCCCCACAATTTTCTTGCTCCGTGTAGCAGTTTGCGTCATCAGAATAATGCAGTAATGTAATAATGCAGGCAAAAATTGATAAACTGTTTTGATTTTTAACTTAGGTTAGGAACTTTAACTTCTAGGGAATATTCTGATTCATTTTCAGTTCATAAATCACACTTCAAAAAAAACCCTCAATTACTCTAACCTCCTGTGGGGATTTTTTTGGTCTGTTTTTCCTAGAGGAACTGTAAATTCATTTCCAGCTGAGGCCTGCTGAGAGACTGTAATCACAGGAAGACTCTAAATCAAATTAAAATATTTAAGTGATTAGGAGCTCTTAGGTCAGAAAGTGTACATTGCAAAAGAATATTAGTTGTAGACAATACCTGTTGCATTGTGTATTCTTCCTTTCTGATCACTGTCATGTTAATTGTAAGATCTAAAATTAGATGCAATATGTTTCTGTTGGTAGCCTTCCATGTATATCTTGCTACATACGTGTGCATGTTAGAGATGTAATATTATACATTTCAAAATAAGTTACTGCTTGGACTATCATTAGGCTTCCTAAATATCCATTAGACTGTGAAATAGCATTTCTAGAGCTTAAAAAGTCTTTCTGAACTGCCCACCTGCAGTTTTCTATTTTAACTTTCTCTTAGTTATGGTACATAGTTCTTTATTTTTTCTCATAGATTGTACATCTCATATAGCTTGTTCTCCTTTCCCTCTTTCTCTTTTAGCCCAGTTTTATAGATTAGTTCTTTTAAGTATAGAAAAAGTTTTCCTACCGTAAGTACAGGAACCTCCCTAATCTCTCACACGTGTATGCTGTTTGTGGGACACGTTCAACAACGTGTGTCCTATACCAGAAGTGGGATGGGGAAGCAAATTCCTTAGGGTTGGTGGAGTGCAGCTGCTCATCCCATGACTTATCTTGGTCCTTGCTCTCTAGAGTAATGCGCTGACGGATCATCCTCAGCAAGGGTCTGCTTCACTGATGGGGAGACTTGATGGAACTAAAGAAATCATTAGTCCTAAAGCAGAGAAATGACTTTGTGCCCAACAGAATACTTTTATTTCTTGTTCAATTCCTTGAGTAGATCTTGATGTGTAATCTCAGAAAGTTGGGAACACATCACTTATTTACAGCTAAGTTCAACAGGAAACTACTTCTGTAAAAATTAGTGGCTGAAGGTTCACCGTTGTGGTGTTGTAGGATCTTCTAAAATTGCTTTTCTTAACAAGAAGCTAGCTTAATAAAGAAGCTAGCTTTTTTTACTGCTGATGTGTTGTGCAAGTTTCTGTATATAAGTGCTCTAATTATTAATATAGTTCCAGTGATGTATCTAGCTGCCTTTTATGGTGTGGAAGCGTATTTTTAGGGTATCTGTTTATAGGCTTTCCTCTGTCTTTAAGAAATGAGCTGATTATTGATCCAGCTTCCAAAATGAGATGCAACCCAGAGTGTTTAGTTGATTCCAAATCAAATTGATGAGTTGTTTCATGGACAGTTCCTTAAATCAAGTGTTGCAACATTACTGCTATATCATATGGGTTTTTTTTCTTTTTCCTAAGGTGGTGTTACTGTATTTGTGGCCTTATATGATTATGAAGCTAGAACTACAGATGACCTTTCATTTAAGAAAGGTGAACGGTTCCAGATAATAAATAACACGTAAGTGTTCTCATTCACAGACTTCACTTGGTTGTTGTTGGGAATAAATAGATCCCCAGCTCTTCTTGAAATCTCTGTAACCTACTTCAGTGAAGAGTAGATGGATTTTTTTTTTTTTTTTTTTCCCCTTGAATGCATGCAATGTTCAACAAGCATGGGGTTAAAATATTGATACTGGTAAGACAATAACCTCCAGGCTGAGGTCAGGGTTTGGGTGCAGATGTAGAACTGTAGTGCCTGGGGCAGCCCCAAGTCTCTCATCCTTCCACTCCCTGCTGTAGCGAGGCACAGCTTCGGGGCAGCAGAGGTGGAGACACGTACCGTCCCATCCCAGGCTCTGCACCTTGCAGATTCTCTCTGATGGGTTTCCATATCTCACGGGGAGGGAGGTGGGCGCAGCTGGCAGCACTGCACGGCAAATGCCGGAGGTGAGTGCCCTGCCTGTAGGCAGGGACGTCTCGCCGTGGAAGTGCGTCTAGCTGTCCTCCACCGTATATCCATGCTCAGATGGTTTATGAGTAGTTTGATGTTCTAGTTCAATTGCAACAGTGTTACAGTATTACAGCCTGATTTCTAGAAGTCTAGTGGAAAGGAAATAATTTGTTCACCTTGGAGATTTCTTTACACACGGCTTTTGGCGGCAGTAATAGTTCTAATTCATACATGTAGCAGTTTTCATTCGTCCAGTTCTCTAATTTTATTAGCTTACTTCCTGCTTACTTTATTGCTCACTGTCAGCATACAGGCAGAATGATCTGGGAAAGGCAGATGAAGACTAGAGAACTGGGAAGTTTATTTACACATCCCTGCCATAAAATGTTTTGTTGTAGGTTTGCATTTTGCATGTATTGATAAATTCCTTTTACATTTAAAAAAGAAAAAAAACAAACCCCAAATCTTTAAAATGCAAAATTCCACTAAGAGGCACTCGTGTTGCTTACAATGAAAAGAAAAATATATTTAGGTGCAGCACAAACTATTTTAGATGCCTTCATTATTAAACTAACATGTTACCTAAATTTAACCCGCCTTTCGTATGTGAGGATGTTATAGGTGCTAGGGAGTGATGTATTGTTTATATGTGGAAGAGGGAGGTAACTGATGTTTCATTGCAGGGAAGGAGACTGGTGGGAAGCAAGATCCATTGCGACAGGAAAAACGGGCTACATCCCAAGCAATTATGTAGCTCCTGCAGACTCCATTCAAGCAGAAGAGTAAGACATTATATCTTGTCAATCTGTTCTTATTATCCATTCTACACTTTGTGTCCTGTAGTGATACTAGTCCTTTAATTCAGAATATGTAACATTTAAGGGTAAAGTAGGAGAATACTACTAATTAAAAGATAGCAGTGCTACTTGAATGATGTCAAAAGTATAATTATTAGTAAGTGTGAGGTGGACATCCATGCAAATGTTTTATGCCTGCTTGCTATATGTAGGGCTAAAGGAAAAAGGATGGGAGAATGTGATAATGAAGATAAGAATTGGGGGACGTGCACTGTATTTCATATAAAGCAAAAATGGATGGCTTTCAGTTAAAGAGTTCACACACCGGCAATTTTAGGTTTTTATCCTTATTTTTGCCAAACACTAATTCAAGATCAGCTATATCCTTGGTAGCACCTAATCTTACATTCTAAAAAAACATTTGTGTGGACAGTTATTGCTAATCTATTGAACTATAACAACTTTTTTGGTGACAAAATTGTTAGGCACACTAAGAACTACTATGAATTGGGAAAATTGTATTGCTTTGGGTACCAGTACTTCCTACATTTATTTACAAACAAAGATCCCAGAGCACTTACAGAATCACATAAAATTATTGTGGGAACTGTGAGTTGGGGTACAGTTTCAGGTGATACTTGTTCCAAGGGATTAATTATATTTGTTGTACTAGAAATACACAGCTCCACAGCTCTTGCTTCAGTATACAGGCATGGTACTGCCAATAAGCAATTCCTTGATGCGTGATCTGGGCACTTCTGTGTTTGCTACTGCACTTCTGGGACAAGTGCCCGATTTCCAAGATGTTTCCTGAATCTCAAGCTGAGACTTCAGCATGTTGCTACTGCTCTCACCTGGCTCTTTGCTATTGAAAAGTGATTCCATCAAAGACACACTGTTATTTTATGCCCTTGAGTTTCAGCTGCTTATAAAATTATTGACTTGAGGTTTTTTGAAAAAAAGTTGAGTTGTTTTGGTTTTTTCTAAACTATGCAATAAAAGCATATTGTCATTACAACAGCAGCAGTGGTAAATTGGAAAAAATAGCCCTTTGCAAAGTAAGAATGCAGTGTTTCTGCAAAGAAAGTATTGCTCCTAAAGACAGGCAAAATGGAGTGGTAGGATTTGTCATAGTTTATGTGATGACTAGAGGTGAGAGTGGGGTGATGAGCGAGGAAGCTTTTTTAAACTGACTGTTTTAAAGAACTAGTGCTGATTTTATTAATTATCACCACAGCATTTGGAATAGAGTTCATTTGCTTTAGAGTTCATTTGTTAGCTCTGGGCTTTGATAGTGTTTGTAGATTTTGTGTTATGATTGCAGCTGAAGTCACAAGTGCAAAAGCAATACACAGCCGCAGATTGCTAGGGTTTTCTTTTAAGTGCTCTTTTCTAAGCCTGAAGGCATTTATATCAAAAACTGCTTGTGACAGGACCCATATTATCCGTGTGGCTTTTGAATTATGTCATAATATAAATGTTTAAAGCTCATAAAAAAAAAAAAAACAACCAAGTATACCCTACTATTATTTTGTAGGTAATGAAATAAAATAACACTTTATGATATAGTTTGTAAATTGTCATAGTAGTCTGGGGAGGAGGCATTATCATGTGAAGTAATTACTAGAGTTCAAGTTTGCTTCACTAAGATTATAGGTTACATCCAAATTGTCTCAAGTGTATGTAGTCTGATACCCAATTCTTACTTTGCACATCTACTTAAACAGTCAAACTGCAAATACAATAAAAAGTAAGAATAAGTTTCAAATTCCCAAGTGATTGCAAAGGCCATTCTGTTCACAGGCCAACAAAATGATCCCTCCTTACCTACATTTTTCCCCCACAAAAGGTTTCACCCACAAAACCATTGTTTTGCAGCAGTTTCCAATGCTACTTTTCCTCTCCCAACATTCATGAAGCGAGATTTGCTTGATGCTATGACAGTCCCAAATGAAAATGTTTGAAATGTACACTTTGCATCATTTTGTGACTTCTGAGGTACACAATGAAAATAAAATATAGTTAGAAATAAGTGTTATTCCAAAGTCTGGGGATTCACTGGGAGACAGACCTTAAAATTATCACTGGCTCAGGACAGAGCTGTGTGCAGGCTGTTCATCAGGATGAGCACACTTTGGGAGCATAGAAGAAGAAATTCCTTTTGTGAAAGAACTTAAGGAAAGAAAAAAATGCAGGTGTTTTTAAATGTCTGCATACTTTCGGTATCAGAGTGATGCAACAAAGAGGGAGTGTTACTCAGAGACAAATGATACCTACCACAGGGTTGTTTCTAAATGATTAGTAGAAAAAAGTGCTGCCTGTACTGAGGTACAGGATGGGAGGCAGTAGGATATAAAAAGAAACCTTTTTATCCTGAAGGCAGCCAGGCAGGGCCACAGGTTGCCCAGGTTGGCTGTGCAGGGTCCATCCTTCAAGGTTTTCAAGACTGGAGTGGACAGCGCCCTGAACAAATAGGTCTGATCTCTCAGCTGACCCTGCTTGCAGCAGGAGGCTGGACCAGAGACCTCCCAAGGGCCCCTTCCAACCTGAATGAACCTGTGATCTGATGATATTTAAACACATCCACTTTGCATTCGATATTGTTTTTTTAACATATAGCCGAAACTTCTTAGAGAAGGTAGTTTCAGCTGCTGCAGTGTTTTGAGCGTGCTAATAACAGTATTTCAGTGTCATCTGATTCAGCTTGACCTGTGAACTTCTTAACCAGAAGGAAGGTGTTATTTTCAGTGATGACTACTGTTAATGTTCATTGTTAAACCATCAGAAAATAGTACATAGTATTCGCAGATAGAGGCCTCTTTACATGTATTTTGCAAACAATAGAAATGAGTCATATAGAAATAGGTCATCTTAATCTTTTGATTATATGGATGTCATTACTTTTGTTGATCTGTAACTGCTTTGGGATATTAGTAGCCCAGCCAATGCTTGAGATTTCTAAATCTTGTAGTTATGTGATTACCAAAGTATAGGAAGCTTTTACTTACACATGTTTCTTTTAACATTTTCTAGGTGGTATTTTGGTAAGATGGGCAGGAAGGATGCAGAAAGGCTACTTTTAAATCCTGGGAACCAGCGTGGTATTTTCTTAGTAAGAGAGAGTGAAACCACTAAAGGTATGTATATTTATGTATATCTCTTATCTCTCCTATCCCCCCCCACCAAGGTAGACATAATGGCCATTTTTATGTCTGTCACATTTTACGTATCCATGTGCACACATGTATGTGTATAATGACAGTTGGGGAGATATGTTAAAATAGGTCTTTAAATTTTTGGTGAAGAACCAAGTATGACTTGTTTCCTAGGTGCTTACTCCCTTTCCATACGTGACTGGGATGAGGTCAGAGGTGATAATGTGAAACACTACAAAATCAGAAAACTTGACAATGGTGGATACTATATCACAACCAGAGCACAATTTGAATCTCTACAGAAGTTGGTGAAACACTACAGAGGTAAGCTCAAGTTCTAGTGTCCCAATCCTACCTTGTGCCTGTCATGAGGAAGAAAAACTGCATATGTAGCTTATTTTAAAAATTGACAATTATAAAATTTCTTTTTTATTTTGACAAACAGTAAATGGACTAGTTCTTTTTATCAACATTAGGATGTTACTTTTATTATAGTCTTACCCCTGCTTAACGACAAAGCTTATTTTTTCCATTTTCCAGAACATGCTGATGGGCTGTGTCATAAGCTAACAACTGTGTGTCCCACTGTGAAACCACAAACACAGGGACTAGCAAAAGATGCTTGGGAAATTCCTAGAGAATCTTTGAGGCTGGAAGTTAAGTTGGGCCAAGGATGTTTTGGTGAAGTATGGATGGGTAAGAGCTTAATGCGACACCTTTCAGTTGTTTGTGTGAATGTTTTAATAGTATTTTAAGTAAAACAGTATTGGGATCTGAAAAGATAATCTGATAAAGAATTGAAGAGAAAAAGTACCAATTACCATCAGTCACATAAAGGTAAAAATAATATTTAATATAGTTCTAATTGATAATTATACTGTTAGCTAACAAAACAGAAGCACAAAGCCGTTTCAGCGGAAAATGTCTTTGGTATTATAAGGAAGAAAAAAAATCTAATTTGTTTCTCTAGGAACATGGAATGGAACCACAAAAGTAGCGATCAAGACACTAAAACCTGGTACAATGATGCCAGAAGCTTTCCTGCAGGAGGCTCAGATCATGAAGAAATTACGGCATGACAAACTTGTTCCACTCTATGCCGTCGTTTCTGAGGAACCAATCTACATTGTCACTGAATTCATGACAAAAGGTGCGTGACAGAAGAGTTTGAAGATACTACATTTAAAAGATTATTTAAGATCCCAGCAACAAATTCAATGTTTAATTAATGTTAGGTTTAAGCCGACTGGCGTATAAGTGGTAATTTTGATTAAATTAAAATGAGCAACGCTTGACCTACTTGAAGCAGTTCTGATTTAGATCATGGGTGGAGGCATGATTTTTTTGCACATCTGTGTCACCCTTGCTAATCTTCCAAGTACAAGACTGGGTTTTTTATCCTCATTTTTTAGTGTGTACTGCCTGTTACATTTAAATTGGATGGTATAGCTGGGAATATTATTATAAGAATACACCTGCCTGTAGACAGATCATGCTCACAGCAACAGAATCAGTTGGGTTTTGGTTTTTTTTAGTTTTTCTTTTCCAGCAGTGTAATAGTAAATTTTAAAAAAGTTTAGGGTTTTTTTTTTCTAGACTCCTTCCTTTATCTCCTTGTTTTCAGTTTTTCATCCTTCTTCCCTTGCTTTATATCATTTCCCCCTCCCCCTGCTACTGAAACAGAGATTTAGAGATTTAGGCTGAATGTAGAAATAAACATCATAAGCATATTAGTGTTAAGAAGCAGCAGATTTTCAAGTCAATTATTCCAGTTTTATAAAATGCAGACTTCTGTTCACCTCACAGAGAAATTTTGCTATCCTGGTAAGAAATAGAAACAATGTTAAAATCCAAGAGAGTAGCTGCTTGTGTTCAGTACTCTGCCACAAATATTGGGGGGGGGGGGGGGTCCTGTTTGGATGGGGTTTTTAAGCATTGTATAAGTTTGAAAAGGTAGAAAGGAATAGAAAATATAAAAAGTTCCTTCTGTGTTGTTGTTGTTCCTAAATAAGATCTGACAGAGAGACTGTCTAGCGTTAAATCTGTCATGCAAAATCAGTTTTCATTGTTCAGAAATCACGTTTTGACAAGGCAATCAGGAAAAAAAAAAGGTTTCTAGTATTCTGCCTAAGAAAAAGTAAAGATTAAAACAGGAACTGGGATGTTACCTTGCAAAAGCAGAAGTAAAGAATTGGAAAAGTGGTTGCATGTTTGTCAAAGTTATGGATTCAAAATGCCATTCATTCATTGGAACCCTCTGTTTTCATTTGGAAAACTTCCCACATTTTACCAAAAAACATAAAACCTCTTTGGTGGTTTGTTCTTGAAAGGTAGTAGAACAGGTTTTTTTCCTTTTTCTTTCTCTTTTTACAAGGAAAAGAGGTGGGTAAGAACTGCACAGTACCCAAAATTTTTTCCAATGTGGACAGGTTACTAGAGGTCAGTGTGAAATCTTTGCTCCTCTTTGGTCCTTTGAGCTCATGAACCAAGATGGGTAAAAGCCTGTGCAAACAAACACAACCAGCATCAACTGCAGTGTGGGTCTGGCCTGCCACGCTTTTACTTTCAATGCAAAAATACAGCAAGTGACTAAAACCACACTGGAGATATCTAATTCACGGCTACAGCCATGAATCCACTGCAAGATCTGCAGTTCAGTGGGGTTTTTTTCCCCACCATTGCCACGCTTGTAATTTTGTCTTTGTAATTTTGACTGTGATGAAACTGATTAGTTATCAGTCTTCACCAGTTTCTTAAGAAAGAGATCATGCTCCTATACCCCTATGGCATAATAACACCTGTAGGGAAAGCTGTTACGTCAGAGACAAAGTTTTACCACGCATGTAAAGATTACTGTCTTAAAAGGAGCGCAGGTCCTTGGAACTGATTTCAAATACTACTCGTTGTAATGTTCTGGACACGATTGCATTATATAAATGGGAGAAGATAATATAACCTAAAGAAAGGAAGATACTTCTGTTTTCCCCTGTAAGGAAGAAAAAGCAACAAAATCAACAATTTCAGAATCATTTCTCTAGTATATAATTGGAGCTGGCAGAAAAATTAAAGTAATGGAGAGGAGGTTTTTTGTTCTTTAATTATAAATCTCACTGTGGAAAAAAGTCCAACTTGGAAGGACATTGATACCAGGAATATTGGGAAAAATCCTTATGTATTGCTATATAATCATCAAGCGGCAGTCTAATTAGTGTTCAGTTATGTGAATTATTGAAATGGATTCCAAAATACTTGGATAAAATTTGCACTGACTAGTTACCAGGGCAGAGTCAACTACAGGCATAGTCATTGAGTCATGTTTTCTGTTAAGTGATGGGTTTTCAAACACAGATTTTGGGAGATGAATGTGTCAATTAATGTTTTGGTTTGTCCCCCCCCCCCCCCCCCCCGCCAATGTGTCATCTTTTACAGGCAGCTTGCTAGACTTCCTTAAAGAAGGAGAAGGGAAATACTTAAAACTCCCACAGCTGGTCGACATGGCTGCTCAGGTACATTGTATAAACCAAGGAAACTGTATTTTGTGCTGAGAGATTTAAAACCATATGAGATATCAACTGAACACTCTGGCTATTGTATGCTGTTCTGTCTTACATCTTCTGTTGTAGGTTTGTAATTTGTCGAAAAGAAACAGTCTCGTTCCCAAATAGCAGATAGTGTATAGCCGGACACACTCTAATCAGTGCTGTCACAAGCTCTTGCTATGCTATGCTTCCTATACTTATACAATGAGAATGGAGCTAAAATAAAGGGGCACAGCTTAATGCTTGGGATAAATGTATATAGTCATGAAAAATAATCTTTAATAAAACTTTATTTTTAAGATTGCTGATGGCATGGCTTACATTGAAAGAATGAACTACATCCACAGGGATCTCCGGGCAGCTAACATTCTTGTAGGAGACAATCTTGTGTGTAAAATAGCAGACTTTGGTTTAGCAAGGTTAATAGAGGACAATGAGTACACTGCAAGACAAGGTAAGACCGATTTATTTACTGAATAAATAAGACCAGTTACCTTCAAATTACTTAGAACTATTACATTTAGCAGAATGTGTCTGTGTATTCTGTCTGCATGAATAAAGATTATGCATATAAGTGTGCTTTCACAGCTGTGTTTAGGTGTCCCCCTCGCCTAAGTGCAATTTTAGTAAACTTTTTACTGTCCAAAATCATCTGGCCATTTGCTTATGTTCTCAAAAAATGTTTTTAGTTGTGTTTTTCGGGTAAAACTTGCTACAGTTTGAGGAGAGCTGAGATTCCAGAGAGGTTGCTCATCAGATTCTGAAGATCATCCCACTGTTTGAAACGTATTTAATTAAGGATCCCAGATGTCTTAAGTCCTTACAAAAATTGTAGCCGATAGTTGCTGCCCTAGTTTGAAACTGCTTTCCAGTTTGAAATATTAAAATACTAAACCAGCTCGAATTTTGTCAACAAAGCAAAATGTAAACATTTTTTGAGTGCAGTATTCTTTTTAAAATATTTCAAAGTGTAAGCAAATGATGCATAAGCAAGGGAAAATTGAGTATCTGTCTTTCCAATGTTTGTAGGAGCTAAATTTCCAATTAAATGGACAGCTCCGGAAGCAGCATTGTATGGTCGGTTTACAATCAAGTCAGATGTGTGGTCATTTGGAATTTTACTGACAGAACTGGTAACAAAGGGCAGAGTGCCATATCCAGGTAAGAGGAAAATTTAACAGATTTTTCTTTTCTTTGTTGTATTCTGTGCTTCTGAAGTTACCTTTTGTACTTTTTGCCATCATTCAGAGCCCACAGTTGATAAGCAGAGACAAACTTAGTCATGCGTCACTGGTTCCTGTGTTCACAAAGCTACTTTGTTTCATTTACAGATTAAGTATTATGTATTTTTTAAAGTGTTTTAAGATAATAGCATTTGTAAATGTGACTGATAGTTCATTTCAGATTAGCGGGTATCCTTATGTTTTCCTATCTGTCTGTTCCTGAAATTTCTACTTTTGACATTTTCCCAGGCTATAGTGAGCATCAGTAGAGTGAACCTGCTAGACCAGTTTTTGAAACTAAACCTACGTCACATATTTGTCAGATATTTTGCTGTGACTGGAATTTGTAAGGCTGTTCTGTTAGGTATAAAATGCCTTTTTCTTGGCCTGATTTAAAGTGGTCCTTGAATGGAACCTAAGGCAGGTTCCATTCAGATACTTGTGCTTGAGTCTCCTTTTTGAAGGGACAGGCCCAAGGCAGTGGGAAAGTATACAAATGAGAAAGTATACAAATGGAAGAAGGACCAGGTCAGGTATTGAGGAATTACCAGTGTAATTAAATAATTTTCAGAAAACGTATTTAATGCAAAATGTAAAAAATTCATTCATTATAAAGTGCGTTCATTAAAGGTTCTGTTATGGTAAATTCACCTGCATTGCGGCTGGAGAGACACTTGAAAAACTTTGGGAAACTGTTCTTTGCATAATGTCATTCCGAGCTAACATGCTTTTCTTTTAGGGATGGTGAATCGGGAAGTTCTGGAACAAGTGGAGCGTGGATATAGGATGCCTTGCCCACAAGGCTGCCCAGAGTCTCTCCATGAGTTAATGAAACTGTGTTGGAAGAAGGACCCTGATGAGAGACCAACATTTGAATACATACAGTCTTTCTTGGAGGACTACTTTACTGCTACAGAACCACAGTACCAGCCTGGAGACAATTTATAAGCCAACAGTCTATATAACATGCACAAATCTGCCAAATGTAAAAGACTTGCAAAGAATTCCTGACATCTATAAGGAATCAAAGGAAAGAAAATCTTCACTACTTTGCATGCTCTTAATGGCAAACTGGAATTTCATAATGCAGTTGCACAAAACCACTTTTAAAGTGTTATAATCTAATTTACCAATGACATGTTTTTATTTTTTTCCTCTTTCCCAACTTATTTTCAGGGTCCAAAGGAAGCTTACTGAAAATACGGGGTAGAAAAATGAGTGTTGGTGTGAACAATAGCAGAAAAACCAATGTTTCAAATCCTTTATTTTCCCAACATTTGATAATCATTCTACTAAAGAGGGACTTGTCTGGAATTAGTGATTTTGGGGCAAGATATTTTTAAAGCAGAAGAATTTTGTGGGACCAAACAATTCTATTCCAGTTCTGTTAAACTCCCTGTGTTCAAAATTACATGTGTGTGCCTCCCACTCCCCCCCCAAAAAAAAGATGGTACAACTGTATTTGATAAATAGTCTTGATCTTTAAGCTTCCTCTTGCTTGGACTTAATTAGGGTAGGCAGGTTAAAAGAGAAATTGGAACAGTGAATGACAAACTTGATCTAAATGGTAGACCTCAATAATGAAATTAGAGGGCATAATGCACTGTGTTAATACTTGTATTAATATAACTGGAAAGTAGCATGAGAGATTTTTCTTTTTTTCTTTCTGCATAGCTAATTAAGAATAATGAAGGTAACTAGAAAATGAGGTAATATTTTGTAAAATTGTGTTGATAAAGTATGATGATATTTGAACTTGAAGCTATGTAATACAATCAAGGGGGGAAAGCCTTTAATCTTTTAAGCCCCAATCCAACAGCAAGCTTTTGTATGGGAAGACTACCTGAGCAAAGCTCACCAGGAAAGCGAGACTGAAGCTGGTCAATGGCCACTTTTTAGTCCTTTTTCAGAGACAGGTTTGGTACTGTTGTATGTGGCTTATATGTGTTAACAAGGGTGGGTGCCACAAATGCTAGCTGTCACTAGTTCAGGGATTTGATTGCACTTTTGCTTTTCTTGACTATTAAGGCACACTTACACGCAGTTGCTCTTCCCACTTCTGCCCTTCCTACAGAATTATTTAACTAAAAATAAACAAAAGAAAATGTGAAAGTTTAAAAACTAAAGGGATAAAATATATTTAATATTGTCTGAATACAGTGACATTGAAATTTGCTGGCATTCAGCCCAGCTGACACCACATCTAGATTTATTTTCTTTGGCTACTGACATATCAAGCAATAACATCATGTCTTTTACTCAACAATTTGCATGAGGTTCTTGAATTTCTGATCAAGCATATGTACTTTAATTTTGAAACACTAAACTCTTACTTAGTTACCAGGTTGGAATTCATATTATTGTTGTAAAGCTATCCAACAACTGAATTTCAGAAAAGCTGGTAATATAGTTCTGGTACTAAACTTAACATTCTTCATGGGTTTACACTACATTGAATCCAACTACCAAACAGATCTCTGTAAGAACAGTGCCATCATTTTTCATTTTCCCGCATCATCGCTCATCACCTATACATCTGTGGTTATCAAATTTTAAAAGGGCTTTATGTAAGAAAAGCAAAAATAAAACAAAAAAAACCACACACAAAAAAAAATCAACCCAAAAAATACAATGGAATTTTAATTTTTCTAAATATTTTAAAATGAATAACACAATCATATAAGTTTATGTATTAATACAGTTATAACAAAAAATGCCAAAAATGATACTGGCATTGTTTGGATTTTTAATTACTGAATGGAACAGTTCATTGTAATAACACTTGTATAGTAAAGGAATAAAACACTAA
The DNA here is from genome assembly GCF_034638445.1 of Ciconia boyciana. Classification (NCBI taxonomy): domain Eukaryota; kingdom Metazoa; phylum Chordata; class Aves; order Ciconiiformes; family Ciconiidae; genus Ciconia; species Ciconia boyciana. The sequence goes on along the minus strand of NC_132935.1, from coordinate 53,361,120 downwards.
CTTAATGAACGTGTTCATTGTAAATGGTTGTGTATTATAAGACTTCTCCAAAAGAGTTTGTATGTTTATGAAAATTTATTTGTTTCACCTGAAGACCTTGATGTGGTTCTTACCCTAACAGAGTTTAAAATTCACATTCACACTTTTTATATAAATAGTAATAAGTTTAATTATGTAACTAAGTATTTTTATAAAGTATGGCTTTGTTGAACTGTTTTGCAGAATTGGTTCAAAATAAATTTCTCCTTGATCGCATCTGCTTATTTGGGGTGGGGGGAAGGGCGGGAGGGGGACAAAAGCAGAGTAGTCTTCATATTGAGGGGAATAAAGCCTTCATGAGTTTTGGGTGTATTTTTATCCTCTGTAAACTATTTTAATGTACTTGCATACAAGATGCTGAGTTCATGGTGCATTATTGCTGTGAAAAGGAAGACATTTTCTAGAGCAGTTCAGAAGTCCTTGGCAGCAGTGGGCTAGAACAGTTCTGTCTGGACTTAAAACTAACCCCTGTGACGGACAGACAGACATGGGATTCTTGTGAGAGCAAGTCCAATGTAGACTCTCAGCTGGCGGTCACTGCCACGCTGTAGGGCAAGCGCATTTCCTCTCTTGCTTTATCTGGTATTAGCAGCCACTGTTGACTTCTGTGCAGTTTTTCAGGGAATTTTATACATTTGTTCTTGTGATAGCTGATGTTTTATCTCAACTTCATTGAATGTTACCTGTCTCAATGACCAGTACAACTCAAACCGCAAATCCTGACATGTATATACAGTGCCACTGTAGATTAAGGAACTAGCACTGTTTGAGTTTCAGTAATAACTAATAGAGCACTAAAACCATTCTTCTTACAGAACCTACAAATGGCAAAGTTTACTGTATTTTTAGTATTTTCTGTAATGTAATTAATGTTTTACTATTTTAAATGACAACAATCATGTAATTTCTGGTAATCTGTACTCTCCCCATTGTCCATCAGAACCTTGTGATACCCATTCTGCATGCTAGGCCTGCAGATTGTTTCTGTCATGCATTGTTTCAAGCTGTAGTATTTTAAGAATATTTTCATACTGTTTTTGAGTAAACTTCCAAACGTAAAAATGTGTATGATCCTACTATTTAGATAAAGTACATCCCTATTTTAGCATAAAGCATTATGAAAAGAACCTTATGTGTTCTTATCCTTGCAAGCACTGACTTGTCATTTCACTAGGCTTGTGAGTAGCTCTTACCACTGAAAAGTAGCCTTGGAAAGGTCCTTCTTTTTTTGTTTGTTTTTTTTTTTTTTTTTAAATCTTCTAGAATTTGCTGATGGGTAGAAACAAGCTGGAATGCTATCTTACCCATAGCCATCTACAATACTGTTTAGTCTAAAACACATTATCCACAGCTGGAATGAGTATAAATGAATATAAACAACTAAACTTAATGAGCCCCCACTTTTGTTATTTATTTTGATCTGTTCAATCCAATAAACTTCTCGGTTTTTAAGTTTTCTGTGAAGATGCTGTAGATGTTTGTATTTGTGCCAACTTTCCCCTCAACACGCAAGACTTCACTGAGCTACGCAGTCACGTTGGGTTTAAACCACAGGAGCAATCACTTAAGCTAGGCACTTAAGCTAAGCAGTACCTTGCAAACAGGAGACTTTCCTTGCTAAGGAAATTAGGACTAAATTTGAATAACTGATTTGGGCACCATAAGCTAAAGTCCAGAATTGTGAGTCATCCAATAGCTATTGTCATGTGCAGTAGGTACTCGGACTCTTACTTGTGCAAATACCTATAAGTGCAGGTGCCTTCACAGCAGCCCATCTTGCTCCTACCTCAGCCCGATCCTAATGCAGGAGCAAGACAGCCACTGACCTTCCAGGCACTGCAGGAGGCTGGCAGTCAGTGCATCATGTGCATCTCTGGCAGACACCTTTTCAAGACAGGGTGGGAAGAGACGGTAGATGGGAATGGGGTGGTTGTATCTATTTTTGATCTAATGGCCTGGTATAATAATCCTGGGTTGCTGCTGTATCTTAGTTGTTAGGTGTGAGAGGTTGTTAAGAGGTTGCTAGTGGGGAGCAGAACCCACTGCAGGACTTCACCCACAGCCACAGGCTTAAGCATTTGCTCAAGGGCCAGGTTCCTTTTTTTCTCTGCACTCTTCCCTACTGATACTTACAGGGAGAGTGTTAGCTGGAGAAACATCAACAGCTTCCCTGCTTCTCCCTTAGCATAAGGGAGGGAAAGGAAGAGAGCGAGACAGAAGGATGGAGGTGAGCAGCTGAGGTACTAAGTTCTGCAATCCTTCTCAGGGCAGAGGGAAGCAGGTTGAGGGGTGCGGCATAGCAGGTGTCATCTGTTCTCTGTCCTATCTTGAAAAGGAGGTAGAAACGCAGGGAAACTGAGGAGCATTTGTTCCCTTGTGTGCAGTGGAAATGGAGCAAGACTAATGCCAAGTGCTGCTTCTGTTCTCTGTGGTGGTTCTGGTCAGCTCACCCTGACTGGTTCCTAGCAGGGCCCCTTCATATTAATTGGGGAGTCCCAAGCATTGTTCTGCTCTCATTTGTAAGAGTGAACCTTGATCATCTCTTAGGAAAAACAAATGATACAGAGAGCCTAACCAGAGAGATACTGGTCCCTGGATCCCAAATTGACAGGGATGCTTGCCTCTGGAGCTCAGCCCCAGAGTGATGACATTTCAGACACTGGCAAGTAGCTTAGCATTTCTTTCCTAGTGGGTGTAGGATTTTGTGTTCGGTTTCCCTCCTCTCCGTGTGAGTACAGCGTGCCTAGGAACTTAACAGAGTTCAGGCATTACCCATGGGACCCATGTTCTTTACTGGTCCTACTCTGAGCTTATTTTCCTTGTTAGTTCTGCATGCGAACATGTGCTTCTTGTAGGTAGCACATTGGGGTGGTTTTTTTAGCATTCTCTTTTAAAGGCATACTTTTTGTCAAATTGTAATAACCACTGTTGTTGGGGGATCAAAGTATTTATAGCACTGTGTACTTCTATAGAACATTGTCCGTCTCTTAGTATTTCATGTACTTTAAGTGAGTAGAAACAAGTGTTGGCTATCGTGTTGCTTTTGATTTGTTCTTCTTAAATGAGAGAGGACAGTTACCTAGTTAAACTCAGCAGGGTCTGAGGAACAGACTGGAAATTTAAAAGGGAAATCTGAATACAAGCACTCTTGATGAATCAGTCACGTACCAACACTGAAGCCAACTGCTGTGAAAGCATTCCTTTTTTTATCAAAAAGCTACTCCCAGTAGGAGCACTTTACCCCTCTCCTTTGTGTCGTGCTGCTAGGTTATTGAGTCTCTAGCTGAGGCTACTGATAAGTACATACTGGGAAATGGATAGATCTGTGCATCTTACATGTGGCCCTGAAAATCCCTCCCATGCGTGCTAACAACTCACTTTTTTCCTGGACCTCAACAGGTGCCAACTGCTGCATTCGCTATTCATTCAATACCCCTGCATTTATTCCATTTGGGGCAGCCTTCCAGGGGCTCTGTGGCTGCTGATCCTTCTCTCGGCTTCAGTGTTTGGAAGTGCCAGGGTTGTATCTGCTGGGTAAGGAAGCGTTTCTGCTCTTTCAAAAACAAAAAGGGATAATCTCAGTTCAGCATGACTCCTGTGATAAAAGGGCTACAAATAAGGAGAACATCTAATCATTTGACTGCTTCATCATGAAAACAGTGAGGATGGCTCCCTGCTCCTCCAGCAAATGTGGAATACGCCACTCACAGAGATGCTCGAGGTGTGTTGTCAAACCGTGAACGACGGTGCTAGATGGCAGCCCCTGTTCAGTCCTAGCAAGGAGGCCAAGTCTGTGGTTCTGTCCTTCTGAGGAGTTCCCAAGAAAAGGCAAGAGTGTTGGCTCACATTTCTAAGAGTGGAAGCTGGCAACTAGATGACTTACATCCCTTACATCCCTCTACCCACCTTCCTCTCCTCTCAGTTCTAGCCTAGGGGTTTGCTCTTCACCACAGCTGACCAGCTTTTATTTCTCCATCATGTGGCTGTGCAGTAATAGCATGAACACATATGAGCATTCACAGAATTAAAGATTAGAAGCCTTTAGCAGCCTTATGTACCATCTTTTTTTTTTTTCTTTTTGAAATGGAAGGTGCCTGGCAAATTGAGCAGCCTTATTAGAGCAAGGTCAGATCCATATCACTTTCAGGGGAGTTTTCATTTTGTTCTATATTACCCTCGTCACTTCTGGAATGGCTCTGTCTTTCAAACTGGCTTATGACTAGCATAAATGTATATTCTTTCCTTTGTGCTAAAAGACCGCAAGTACAATAGAAAAAGTTTCCATATTTACATTTTAGTTTAGTGTTATTTGTTAAGGTGACTGCATCAAAATCTGTGCATTTAATCTTCTTGCCACCTTCATCAAAGGACTACCATTTGCAAGGGGAGATTTTTTTTTCCGTATGAAACTGAAGTTCAATCAATAGCTTCAGTGGGTTTAAGGTTATAATAAGTAGATCATTAATAGGCTAAATATAATCTCTGGCGCCGCGGTCATTAGAACGGCCCCAGCCTTTTCAGACTGCTACTAAGTGTTTTGAAGAGCAAGTGTGTGTATACTTAGCAATAGATATGCCCCCTGAGTTCAACTGATCATTGAGGTAAGAAGGAATGACCCTCTCTGCAGCTTGGGGATGACAAATGGCATTCAGGAAGACAGTGGGATACACATCCACTTTGACAGGCCAGCCTGCCTTGTGCAAATGCTCTTGATTTATTGACAAAATAGCACAACCCTCATTTGTTCTTCGTCCCAAGACAGACACTGTTATGCCAGGCAATAGGCAGAAATCTACTGATACGCAGCATCTCTCTTCGGGGTTACCAAGGCATCTGCCGTCTTACTCAACAACCCTTCTTACCTAATATATAGCATTTGTCACTCTCAAACACTTCACAAATGAGATCAGTTTCATTATCTCTGGATGGCAAATTAAGGCAATGGGAGAAGAGGTATTTTGACTCATCCAGGATCAACTTGAAGACCGTGACTGAGCAGCAGCCAGAATCTAACGTTTGGTCTACTGGGAATTTCCTTTCAGATTGGCAGCTTTTAGCATCACCTACCAACCTCGACTCCTGGTCTTGAGCTTGGAGAGGTAATTTCCTAAGAAAAGCCTGCAGTAATTTCCCATTATGCCCCACAATGGACACCTGAGCTACTCCAAAAAAATGGAAAAAAATGGGTAAAGCCTCCAGGCCCCACGCAGCACTCTGGCTGCCGGTGTATCAATCATTATGTACAGACAGCGTGGAGCTTGAGCTGGGACACCCTGCCAGCCCCTGGCATGCTCAACCTGGGGCTAGCCCAGGTGGCCCTGGGGTGCAGCTAGCCACCACACAGACAGCCCCAGTGTGGGTAAGTGCTTGACCTCGACCTCTGAGGATGGCAGTGACGGTCAGCAGCATCCGCCTTCCCAGCTCACTGGGCTGCCGCATCTCGTACACCACGGTACGCACGGCCAGGCAGGCAGAAGGCTTTTGTTGGGCAAAGCAGTTTGTTACGACAGGACACGGCTGTGATGGTGTTCCACGAGCAGTGCCCAGCAAGCACATATGCAAGTTCCTCTGTGGTTTTCGTTGCTCCCTTCTCGTACCAGATGTAACTTCCATATGTAATTGTTTTGCAGCAGTGCTTTAGAGCGCCTTTCTAGTGCCCGTTCAGCCAGTCAGTGCCCTAGACCATAGCATGAATAATTCCTTCTTTGCCACTCAAGTGTGGTGTTTCACTGACACTGCTGAATACGTCAAAACGCTCTAAGCAATCAGCTGAACACCCACAAAATCTGTTACTTGATGATAAAATGCCTTTTCCTCCTTCAATCCACCTTTGCAATTGTTTCATACAGAAACGTCTACATTTTTTTTTAAATCACTTAGCAATCTGGCAAGTACATACTCAGTTATTTTAAGCTTCTTTAAGGATAAACCATTCTCTTTAGTCAGCCTAAGATTGGAGTCTGTGTATCACCTGGTCTGTTATAATATAAGATGCTGAACACCCTTCTGTCGTCATGAGTGAAACGTGCTTGGTACAACCTGCCTAGATACGTAAATTACCTCAGCCACAGTAGTACACGATTCATCACATCCAAGGAAAGTGGGACGGGATGTTCTTCCCACGGTGCAGGTAGGAACAGCAGAGGAACTGAGATACAGGCAAGTAAAGTGTCTTAGCCAGAATCACACAAAAAGGTTCTTACAAAACTGAAGTTCAGACACTGCTTTCTCAGATCTCAAGCAAATACCCTGAACAGAGGAGACCTCACAGAATTGCACTCATGGTCTCATATTTCTTAAGACTCTCTTTATTCCATGCTGCTAAAGAAAATGATGGTTGGCACGAGGCTTCATACTGTGTCTGTCCTTTCTCTGACACTCCGCAGTTTGCTAGACATAATTTGCGTGCGGTTTACCCTAACAAAAACCCTTGCTGGGAATATATGTTGATGTTGAGTAGTGGTATGTGGGACTGGAAAAAAACAGAATTCAGCCTCAGCCTTGAGTCTTGGGGACTTGAAACAGCTGGACCACAACTGCCATTATCTCATTGCCAGAAACAGAATGCCTTATGAGGAAATGAGAACTTGAACGTGAGTGCCAGTACCAAAACAACTCTGGGAGATGCAGCAGTTGCTTTAAAGGGATGGTATGTAAAGGCTCTCTCATTTACAGAAACGCTGTTTTCCTCAGAGGACATGTGATCTGATGGCCTCTGTCTCTTTAACTGTTCTGGGCTGTTGGTCTAGGGTGGCTGTTTTCTTCCTCTATGGAGTGGGAGGTGATACAGGAGCAACTTTTCATGTTGAAAGCCCTTTGTAATTATTAATTTTTTTGAGGAAGGGATCAGCATCTGGAAACAGGCAAGTATAAGATGAAACATGGCCATGCAACTAAATTGACAGTGGCCACCCAGATCTGCGTGCAAAGTGAATGGTTCCACGCTGATACTTCAAATTCATAGACTGTCGGAAAAGGTTACTTCTCGAAGTATCAGCTGAGGAAAGGGCCCACAGTCATTCTGTTACAGGCATTTGGCTGTAATAAGGCAGTAAATTCTGCTATGCTTTGCAGTCATATGTGTTGTCAAGGCTTTCTTTATTCACGTGGTCAATAGAGACATGGGAGAAATTGTCAACAACTTTGGAGGCTTCTACAGAGAGCTCACCAGTGACAGGCAACTATGCTGGGTAAGACATATTGCGGGTGCTGCTGTGAAAAGGATAGTAACAAACATATAAGTTGTGCTTTTTCACAAAATATTTCCATTTTTATTCTTGGAAACTGGGAACATATCTGGTGCTAAGGCACACCAGTGTGAAAGTGACCACTCAGAGAGTTCCAGGTGGGTATTTGATGTGAGTCGCACATTTCAGCATCTACTTCTTTTTTAATTTTTAACCAATATAGATTCCTCCTTTTTTCCAGTACCAGTGACTTTTCCCCTTGCTGTGTTATCAACAGTGCTGTCTTCTAATCTCTGGCAAACAAAATACCATTTAACAGAAACTGAGACATTCGTGAGTATCAAACCACTGTGGATGATGCTGGTGGATGCACATTTATTTGCTCAACAGATCGGACCAGAGCAGGGTGCTGTGCACTTGGCCATAGCTGCTGTCCTGAATGCTCTGTGGGCCAAGCGAGAGGGAAAGGTAATGCTCATGGGATCTCAATATAAGAACGCTTATTAATTCAGAGAGATTCCCTGCTCCTGGTTGCCCTCATTTGCACATCTGGTCTTGATTTTGCAGTAATTTATATATATGTTTAGCTTTAAAATATCAAATAAAGTACAGGCATCACCGAGTTCTTGGAGACTCTGCACATGCTTAATTTTTGCAGGATGGAAAATTATAGCAACTGCACAGTGCTTAGTGGTGGAACTGGTCAGAACATTTCAGAGTCATTTTGTTGGAGCTCTGGCATTTCTGAAAGAAAAGATTTTTGCCTAGCCCTGCTTATCAGATGTTTCTCTGTATGCCCTTCTCTTGATTTCATCTTTCTTACTTGGAGATTTTAATCTGAGATTTTAATCTTTCAGCCACTTCCCTACTGAATATGCTGTTGATCTGGGAGCCAGATCTCGTACACTTAGCATGTTACTGGATATTAAAAATAACCTATTTAAGGCAGTGATGTGAGCAGCCATAAAGGCAGTGTGGTTAGAAGGGGAAATTACTGAACAAAAGATATTCTCTGTTCAAAAATACTGACAGAGAAAGGGCTGCCAGCCTGGAACTGCAAGCCTGGGGACTAGCCCTGTGAACCATAAAAAAACATCCTTCAAAAGTGCAGCTGGCCTCTTTGAAGTGCAGCCGGGGTACCTAGAAACCAGAGACATCCACAGATACCACTGATAAGCACAAAACAAGGGACTGTAACGGTAATTTATCATCTGAGAAGGAGGAAAATAGTCTGAAAAAATAAAATTGCTCTGAAGGAACAGAAAACAGCATCATCTATTGGCTGTACAGGTGAAAAACATTAACAGCATCTATTGGCTGCTCAATGTCCTACTCCCTCTTATGTCTCTGTGATATAAAAAGGACTTAATTTTTATCTAAATGGAGCTTCTCTCTTTCTGAGAACTTCCCGGCTGAATCCCACACGAACTTTCTATGAGCTCTTGGGCTCTCCCCAGGGACGACTGGCTGATACTAGACTCTGGGACGTGGATCATTTTGGAAGTGGGACTCTGCCTGTTGTCTTATTGGCTCGGTCTGTCCTCCCCTCTTTTGGGGATGGTTGGGTCCCCGTCTGGGACTAGTTTGTTCCTCCCTTTTGGGATGGTTTGGCTCCTTCTGAAATCTAATTTGTTTCATATCGATATTATATATATTCAAATAAGTAATCTATCATAAATATATCTGCTGTTGTATTGTTGATAAATTTGCTTCACTAACGATAACCTGTAGTAATCTATAATAGTATATAGTAATCTAGTACTATAGTAATAATAGTATATTAGTACTTGGTTGGTGCTGTTATTGGTTGTACTACAATACCGATTGATGCTATTGTTGATTGATACCATACCATTGATTGATACTATATTATTGATTGCTGATAGTAATTTGTAATAGCTTGATATATTTTCATTCATATTCACTTTATTAATCATAGGTATGTTTGCTAGTGGTGACTTTTCTGGTATTTGTGGTAATCTGTAATAAAACAGAGAAATTGAGAGGATGAAGCCCATGTATCCTTGTGTATTACGGAACCCTACCAACCCACAGTTGCAATACCTGTAGGCCAGGTAACCCTTTAGGTCATGACAGGCAGAAACTGGCCTTTGCTCTGTGAGCTTAAAACCTTTGGTATGGTGGAGTCCTAGTCCAGAACTAGCACTTCAGACCACTGCAGGAGGACAAATACCTGGTACAATGTTGCTGTGGCCATATCCTGACAGGCACAGTTGGACATGCTTGCTGTTTGCAGGCTTTCTGACTTCAGAGGACAGAAAGAGCAAAAGCTGTAGCTAGCACTGACTGGAGTCGCTGCTGCGGACGCTCATGTACCATGGGGCTCGGGACATGCCACCGCACTACCCTGACTGTAGGGCTTGCAGGGGAGAGTTGGCTTGAGTCCCACTGGCTCAGGCCTGCCAGCATCCACTCTTTTCTTCACTTGTGCTCTGTTGGATTGAGCCTTCACGTATCATTGCTTGCAAAAGCAATCAGCAACCTTCAGCTTGCCAAAGTCCAAGAGCATAATACAGCCCCGAAAAGAGGCTCATCAAAAAAATTCTCAAAGAGACATCTTATATGCCGAAAGGGCAGTTTGTATGATGATGATTTCCAGCAAGAGAGGGGGCCGGAGGGAAGGTAACCATGTCAGATAGCTGGTATGAGGCGCTTTTTTTCTTTTCCTTTTTTAATAATCACCCCACCAATATTGCTTCCACAATGAAACCAGGTTAAGAAGGATGCTCAATCCTTAATGATTTTCAGGCGAAAGTGTCAACTGTTCTTGCTTGGGGTTGAGAACCAGATTGCTTTGGTGTCAGTAATTAATTCTGTGTGCCAAATGTAAACATGCTTGCACTTCATGACACTTCCTCGTAAAGAAAAAAGCATCTGCGTGTTATCTCTTTCATGGCATCCATGTGGTTCCAGTTATTTAAGTTGTTTTGTTTTCTACTTTCTGTGGAAGTTACTAGTCGACGTGGTAAGGAAATCCTGTTATATTTCCAGTCTAAAGGCAAGGGGGCCCTATTGTTTTTAACTGTATTAGAAGAGCACATGTTTTAGTTGGTGTCCAAACTAAAATGGTCTTACAGCTCATTTCAGACAGAAGCTGTTTCCCTGGCGGTGGGTGTTACTTTCTGCTCAGAGATGTCCTTCCCTCCCAACATGCCCTCTTCATGTGTCTGCCCTCACGCAGAGATGCAAACGAGCCCCTCTTCTGGGGAAGCTGTACAGTTTGTCTTGTCCGGCTCTAGCGTCATAGCTGGCAGTGGGAACTGATGTCCGCTGCTAATAGGAAGCTGCGTACTTAAAGATTGTGCTTTAATCTGCAGGTCTTTGTTTATGATTTGGCCAAGGAGCTGCTTTTCTTTAAGTCTGGATAATTGGGGGGTTGTTTTAATTTTTGTAATTGCTGGGGGCTTTTTCCCAAAAATAACTCCTTACTGAAAACTAAAAACTCAGTAATTGAACTGTATACGCTACCATTGTCTGCTAGCAAATGCTTGGGCCTAGTGTGTTGATCCGTTTGCTGAACTGATCGGTCATTTGCGGGGAATTCTGTTCAGTTTTAAGGTCTAAAAGAGCCTGTTCTAAAAGAACCTGGGTTTTTTGACCTGAGAGCAAGAGGTGTGACAGCAGGGGTGCTTCTCTGAGTTAAGCTGACAGCTGGAAAGTGTGACTTGGCTTTCCTGTTTAATTTTTCACTCCTGCTTGGATAGAGTTTAACAGGAAGCTGAAAAGGGCTTATTATCAACTACTCACAGCCATGAAGTTAGGCACACCCACGTTTGACAGTGCAACGCAGGCTGATGAGGTGGCTGGGGGGGAAGGTTTAGAATATCTGCTGTCTCAAGTCCCTGCTTGCTTAAGAGACACAGGGGAAAGATTGACAGCCATTCCTCAAGTGACTAGCATTACTTAATCTTTTTTTCATCACACTGTTTTATTATGCTATGCTTTTTGTTTTATATGTCATCCTTGAATTGGCATCCTTGATGCCAAACAATTGCCTTTCTCCATGGATTTCAGATATACTACTGATGTGCTAACAGATGAAGAAGCTTACGGTAAGTCATCTTTCCTTCAAAGCTGGAATTTGGTACACTCCTTCTTCCTAATCCTTGAGTTGCCTCATCAGTTTTGGTGGGAGTATCTCAGGAGTACACCACCAGCCTGTGAGACTAAGGTTGGAAGAACAACAGTAATGATGAAATCGGAAGGGTGAGGAGAAGTTGTTTTTCAGTATAATTTGATATTTATGCTTGTTCCCCTCCAGAAATACTCCAAAATGGCCTGCTTGGGAAAAAGGAAAGGGGTGAGCTTAAACAGATCTGTACCTGATGAAACCCATTACTCTGCATCTCTTAGAGAACTGGTAGGGGACTGTGTGAGATGAAGCATGTTGTTTGCTAGCATCTTCTCATGTGTCCCAGGAGTGCGAAGTTAGCCATCTGGTTTGTGCCACGTTGGTGACTTTTTGCCATATAAATCTTCGTGTTGGGTTAGCAAGGAGATTGTGCTGTTCTCTGCTTCTTCCAAGGATTGATCTGATTTGCAGTTCTCTTGCAAAGAAATAGCTAGGGAGAAGAGGGCCTATTCAGCAAAATTGATCTATTTGATTAAAATTATGGGTTTCGAGGAAAAAAGAAGTCAAAACACCTCCACTCCTTCAGTTTCCTCAAAGGACAGTCTTTGAGGGACTATTTAACAAAATAATCCTGTGCTGACTAAAACACAGCCTGCCTTGAAACTGTCCTCATCTGCTTCAGAAGAGCAAATGTTGAAGCATGGATATCTGGCTTATACAAGATCCTGTGTCTGGCCGGGCTACTCAGACAGCAGTTAAACCAGGTTTGAATGTTCAGTCTTATAATAGTAAGATTTTAAATGTTGTGTGAAGTGGGGAAATGCTAACAGATGATTATCATTTCTCACTGTTTGCTTCTAAACAATTAGAAGTTTTGCTGGATGCAGTAAAAATGTAACATTGCATTGCATACACTTTGGGAGGTAAAAAGCAGGCCCAATGCCATTTAAGTAATTTTCCCAGTGAGGCAGAGTGTTACAATCCTGTCTACAATCAAGGATATTCCCAAGGACTACGAGTATTGAGAACAAGGTATTAAGGTAGAAATGGAAGTCTCTTTATGTTGGTATATTGTGTATAGCAGCGAGTTTACATGGGTGTTGCTTAGCTATGTTGCACAGCTACATAGCTGTGTTTAAGCAAGGAGCTTATGCACATCGGGATACTCAGGGAAGTGATATGAATTAACCAAAAGTGTGATCATTAAGAGCATTCATGAAAACACATAAAATCTGTGCTTGGATAGCTATGTTCAGAAGCACAGTGCCCTTAACCTGCAGTAACTTCATAGATGAGAAATGAGAATGTCTCCTTCACAGACAATATGAACCTCAAAAGTTTTATAATTGCTGGTTTCTTCTAGAACTTCTGGTTGCCTTGGCTTTGAGGGATACTCTGAAACTGTCAGCAGCAGAGAGCCCTTAGCTTCCTTCATAAAGCAGCATCGTTATTGCCAGAGAGAGTTGCACGTGCTTGGCTTTCTGTGAAATGTTGTGAAAGATTTGGACAGTTTATTGGTGTCAGATTTAGTTAATACAGCTAGGATTTATCTTCTGGGACATATACGCCTCGGTATATCTAGAAATAGTGTGGCCAAATCATGGGATGTTCATACCTGGATTAGAAAAATTAATCATATGTTACAGTTAGCTGGGTTGAGGAGTTTGGTTCAGCTGGATGTTATTCATGTATCTGATCTCATTTTCTGACGGTTTTCTGCTACCTCCTGGGAAGAAATAAAAAGCTTATTCTTATTCTGAAAATGTGTAAATTAATATTATTCTAGATACAGCGTGGTAGAGTTATTTGGAGATGTATAATTGAGGTAACTTTACTTGTAGTTACGCACATAGGCCTTGAGAGAAGGCTGGACAATGTATAGTAAACACTTGTACTGAGTGTTATTCTTATGTGTTTTATGTTTTGAACAGATGGACTAGACCTAGTCTAACTCTTCCAGGTCTATTACACGGGTAGCGATGACTTTGCTTCTGTACCTCTCTCAGACACTTCCCCCTTCTACTACTGCATAATGCTGCATTGCAGGAAAACAGTAATGGTATGGCAAAGCTGAGGGCTGATCACAAATGAAGATAAACGTGTTTCCATTGATTTATGAAAAAATATTGCTGTTTTATTTTCAGAGTAGGATGACGCTTACTCACAAGGGAAGAGAAGTAATAAGAAAGTTCTTTCTGTAAGACAGTGATGCTGAAATTGTAAATTCTAGTTTATGGATTCCAGTTTACTGCTGCATTAATCATTCAGAAGTGATCTATATCTTGTTCCAAATATGCATCTAGGTTCAAAGTAAAGGTGGGTGCAGATCTGCAGGATGATATTTGCAGATGCAGATTTATATGAGAAATGATTTGCCCAGACAAAATAATGGTGAATATCACTTTTTTCTACTATACTATGTTATTTTCTATTTAAAACCATTGGATGAAATATCTCTCATTATATACATATCTTGACAAATATTTTCTTCTTCCTTCTTCAAATCCTGAATAATGTTGGCAACAAATGTTGATATATATCAACAAGGAGCAGTATTGGACATGACCAAAGTAGATGTATTACTTCCAATTTTATCCTGTATTTCTGTGCCAGAACTTCCATTCAAGTCTGCGGAGGAACCCCACTTCCAGGATTGCCTTCTAGAAGATTTAAAGTGCCTTTTATATCCAGGGAGGCTTCCAGAGGAAAGCCTGTTAATATTTTTTCACCGATGTTTGGCCAAAACTAAACTGGAAAAGAAGTTTTTCAAACTAAAATATTTGACTGAAAAGGAATAATTAGATGGAAGTCACATATTTTGATTTGGAAATGTTACTCTGTTGACTGCTATGGGCTGGATTCTTTGCCCCATGTGTTCCCTGACACAACACAGCTGCCAGCCTACTCTGGGTGCTGCAGTGCAGCACAGGCCTTTCATGGGATGCCATGTATCATGAAATGCCAAATCAGGAACTCTGTGAATGCAGGATGGCAAAGACCTGAAGAGCCTGCAGAGGAACTGTGGTGTCATTTTCAGATAGTTAACTTTTTGTAGGGAGAAAAATTCTCCCTTCTGTGGGAGAGAAGTGCTGCTTGAGAAACTCATCTTATTTAAACTACTGCATTTTTTTGTCAAGAAGCTTTTCTGCTGAATATTTCAGGCAGCCATGTCCATGTTTTAGGATGCTTTACTCAAGTATATGCTGCCAAGTTACACTCATTCCCACAGAATACTCTGCTCTACTTCCTACAGCTCCTGATCTGCTTGGTTCAAACCTAGTCTGGATATTGCTACAGTCATTGCAACTCAGTGTAAGTGTGGCCAAAAGTACAATATGGACAGAATGGCAATTCCAGCTTTTCATTTCCTTTCTATTTCCTGAATTTCTACCACTTCATATCAGTTTTGCAGCTCTTTTTATGAGAGTTTGAGAGAAAAAAGTCAATAGAATCCTTCAGTGTATTTGATTCTTATTTTCCTTATCCCCAGATGCTGGATACAAACCAACAATGGGAAATAAAGGAAGCAATAGAGTGGGTCACTAGCCAGCTGAGTTTAAACCCTCGCGGATTAAGGAGCCAACTTTTCCAGATGAGGATATGCATGTCCAGATGGGACATTCCACCATTCCAAAGGTTGGAGAGTTGATTCTTTTATTTCAATAATAATACAGTGACTCCAGTCAGTACTGTAGTGTAATGTTGATACTGTTCCTTCACATATTCAGAGTTCAGGTGGAACTAGTTATTCAGGATACCATTAAATGTATTTGCTACAGGACCTTGACACACATTCTGCACCTGTATTCCCTTAAGTTTAAAGAAATAGTTTGTTTCTAAAAAAATATGTAAAAGGACTGTAATGCCTGCATGAGAAAGGCAGCCGACATTTAGTATGAAATGTGAGTGAACTTTTTTTAAAAATGTGTGGTTTCCAGTGAAATTGGAATTTCAGTTCAGAATTTGTGCTCCAAACACACTATACTTAGCAGCACTGTTAAAACCCCAGATGTATAATATGTGCATTTCTTTACTGCTTCGCACACCCTGCTATATAATTCTTTACATTGCCTGTGGAGCAGAGAAAGCAGAAAAAAATCAATAAAAAGTTTTATAACGTGTGTTACATTTTCTATAAAATGAGTAGAAAACAATATGCTGAATCAACTGTTATTCCATCCTTTATGCTACTGAGTAACTCCGTTGGGAATTAAAAACCAGAAGCAAGTCTTGAATGTTTATTATTTCCTTGCAGGCCTCAGCATCGCTAGGAATTGGTGTGGCAACCAGAGAACATGTAAGAATACGTATCTGTGTTTTGGGCTTTTCCCTAATTACTATCTGTTTAATGCAACTACGGCATAACCTTTGGAGCTGGTGCCAAAACTCCTTTGCTTTTCTCACCAAAGTTAAATACTACAGCTGAAAATTACTTGGTATCTATTTCAGCTATTCCCTACCAAGATTGCCTCCCCTCACCTTATCTCCCTGGCTCATTCTTCCCACACATGATTTCTGTGAACAACCTGGAAATATTTGATTTTTTAATTATTATTATGAGAGTAACTGCTAAAATTTCATATTCTCACAGCAGTGAGAAATATGAAAGAATGCATCCGTGATCATTATTGCACATATGAAAGGTAGAGAAGCAAGGCACAAAGAGTAAGTCCATGCTGCTCCATGGAGCACACTGCAGCTCCGTGAGACAGCTGGGATAACATCTGTGCAGAACAACGTAGGCTGGACAATGCAGTCTGTAGAGAGCTGCAGGGCTGCTGAAGCTGATACACCCCGTAGCCCAAGGGTAATTATGACAGCTCCCATTTTGCTCTGTGGGTTTGGTGCTTAAGCGAGTGTTTTGCTCAGCACAGCAGCGCATGTGTAGACATGACCTTGCTGTGGCTGTATGGGGTGTTTTTTAGAGTGGAGAGGTTCCTGGCTTCTCTTCTTGTATCAGCTCTATTTGTGCTGCACTCACTCAGCTGTAAAGATCAAAATCCCAGAAGAGCATGCTGTTAGCAAGCTGTAGTTCACCCTCTCGGTGGCACCAGGGGCACTGTCAGGAGCGCAGGGAGGGCTGGGGAGCCGGGAGCCGATAGTACGGCTGGCCGGGCAGGTCTGGGGGTGGCAGCCAGGGTCAGCCGAGAAGGCTGCCAGACGAGGTCATGGTGAGGAGACAGCTCTGAGGGCAGGGTCTGGCCCAGTGACAGGGACCAGGGTGAGACACAGCCCAGTGACTGCCAGCCTTTCCATGGTGATGAAGTCAGACCCAGGTCGAGCTGGGCCACCAGCCTGCAGTTCAGCGTCCGGATCAGTGAGGTCCATGGCTTGGCACAGCTGCAACGTGACAGGAGATGGTGACACCTGGGGGTAGCTCAGGCAGGGTGCCGAGGGCAGGCTTGAGGCGGGGAGTCTCTGGCGAGGCTGGACAGGGCCAGCAAGGCCACTCCTGCCTTCAGTGCCCTGACAGCAGCTCCCCCCCAGAGGGATGTGTCCTCCCACCCAACAGAGATCTGGGATCAGATGGGACTTGCTGAAGAGCGATTTAACTGCTGTGGGGTGTAGGGAGCATTTCAGGGCACACAGAGCCAGGGCAGGGACAGGGAAATGGGAAAGGGACATGGTGGGGGGGGGTTGGAGCCAGGTGGGGGGCTTAAGCAGACCCTTAGTAGCCTCAGAGGCTTGGCAGGCTTATGGGGGGAGAGTTGCGAAGGTGGGATTCTCAGATGGCCCCTGAAGAGCCCCGAAGCCCCCCCTGCGAGGGGTACACCCAGAAGCTTGGGTTTAGGCAGAGGCCGGTGCTGTGGGAGGGTCAGAGCCCAGAGCCAGGCCAGGTTTGTAGGGCAAGGCCTTGCGCAGCCATGGGCCTGACTCTGCGGTGCTGGCTTAGGGCTTGAGACAGCTTGAGATAACTGGCAGGGTGCCACAGGGGCCAGCTGGTCCCAGGGGACCCCGAGCTGCGGGGGGTTCCTGTGGAGGCAGCAGGGCAGAGGCCTCCCAGGCAGGCCCGTCCCACCTCCAGTCAGGAGCAGGGTTGGTGGGGGGCAGTGGGGTAGCCCCAGCCCCAAGCACTGGGCACCTCCCTGGGGACAAGGACGGGGATGGGCTGAGGCCAGGCCAGGCCAGCAGTGTGCGAGTGGGGTTCGGGATCAGGTCCGGTGAGGGGAACCAAGGTCAGACATGGCCCAGGGTGTGTCCAGGCAAGGCAATGGCGGAACAGGGCCATGGTCACAAGGCCAGGCCAGGGTGTTGGACCATGGCCAGACATGTCCACAGCTGTACACAGCTGGAAGCAGGTACACCTGCAATGCAGCCCAGGCAGAAACCAGGGCCTATGGGCAGAGGGTGTGGGCCCCAGGTGAGACTGGTCAGGGTGAGGCCTGTCAGTGCACTCAGTGCCCTGTCTGGCCTTAGGAGGAATTTGGTCTGTATATATGCAGCTATTTTATAAGGTTGAAACCTTTCCTTCCCCCCAGGGAAACTCGTTGCTAGCATTAGTAGTAAGTCACTGCCATTAGTAGTAAGTCAAGCTATATTTAAATACTTTTCACCTGAAGAGTAATGCACATGAAATATTTTTAATGAGTCCAAAGACCAGAACTAATTCCTGGATATATCATGAATAGTGAGGTGTCAATAGACAGGCTGGTACCTTTTAGAATACCAGTCTCCAACCTAAAGTAAATTGTTTTTTATTGCACCCATCTTTTTGCCAAGTCTTGACACCAAATCTACAGAGCCAAACAATGTAAATTAACAAATTCTCAGTTCTCTGCAGCAACTGGAGACAACAGGAACTGCATTAGCATAGTTTCTCTGCTGCCAGTTTCTCATGCCAAGCCTTTCTATCAACATATTTCATTGTGCTTCTCGCTCTCAGCTGTTGTCTACCAGTAGATAGGACACTTAATTTGGGGAGGGGAGTGTTTTATAATTAACATCTATTAGGATGGGTTTGAATTACCCATTAGTATAGCCTTGCTTTACAACGTAAAGGCCAGTCCTGAATGACTGGCTTTCCTCGATGGTTTGTATAACCTTCTTCTTCTTTTCACCATAACATCTGAGAACCACATAAGCATTTAATGTATTTATCCACAGAATTCCCCTGTGAATAAGGGGAGTACTATTATCTGTACTACAAACACGGGAAATTAATGTGAGGCCTGAACTGACTGAACAACTTAGCCAAGCTCCAGACAGAAAATCTGTAGCACAGCTAGCAATTGAATTCTGACTCTTATCCAAGCGTATCTTGTCTACAAGGCCATCTCTCATCTGGCTGGACTGGCCTCCAGAGGAAGGAATGACTTCCTACAGCAGACTCACTGCTATATTCACTTTAGCTGTCTCAAAATGGGAATAGCTGCTCATTCACATAGGCAAGCACATCCCAAAGCTGTGCAGTCCTGAGCATGCTGAAGTGGGGCTAAGACAGTCCAGTCCCCAGTGTACCCCAGGTCCCTGCCTGGGGACACGGCTGGGTGTCCAGAGGCAGGTGAGTTGGATCCTAAAGGAGCCTAAATCGTAAAAATATTTTGAGGCAGTCTGTGAGGCAATTATGTGGCAGAGCTGCCCCATCAGTTCGTGCGAGCATTACATAATGGTTTCACTACAAACTCGGCCGCCTTTGTGCAGGTTAAGCCCCTGTCCTTGTCCTGGAATGGAATGGAAGAGCCGTTTTCACTTGGCATTTTTGCTTCACCTTCACTTATGCAGTTCAACATCCAGATAAGGGGCAGCAAATTCCAAACTCCTTCCAGTACGACTATGCCCTTTGGCACACAATGATTTTTTTTCGGTGTACCTCAGTTCATTGGGTCTGGCGTAGTGCTCTTAATGTTACAAGTATAAGCTGATTGTTTTTAATATTGGCAACATCCTTGAATTTCACTTCATCCAAATTCTCATATGATCTCTCATTTAAATGGAGTAATTAAAATAATTTGGATTTATTGAGACACACAGGAAGGACAGTGTACAAATGTTTTGATATGAGTTGCCAGCAGCTCTTGTAATATGTTAATTTGGGAGACTTCAGGTCTTAACTTTTTATTTTTTCCCTTACACTGCCACAACAGAGTGATATTTAAACAGCTTCTACAAGCTAAGGCCTTGAGTTATCTCCAAATTGACAGCTGCAGGCTGGGAAGTGTGAATGAAAACTTGTCTGTGTTGCTGATGGCCAAAAAGTTCCAGAGTAAGGCTCTGCAAAATGCAGCAGGAATGAGAAAATCTTTCTCTCCCCACCCTCCAAGCTAGTCTGATTAGTTTCTTCAGCTGTCATGCTTGTGATTTCTGAGCATAAGCTTGCATGCACGGCTGTAATTTTCTTCGTTTCATGTCATGCTATAGGATTGCACCAAAGGACTTTTGATGTCTTGGTATTGGGCACTGGTATTTGCAACATATCATAACACATCAGAAATAATGTGGGTTACAAAAGCTTGTCTAAGAAGGTAGAACATAAAGGGAGTTGGTATTTGAGCAAAGTGGTAAGAAATTTGCTATCTCCAAGTTGATTGAATTGCCCTTGGAAAGTGGGGAAATGATATAAGGATGCATTCGGAGGAGGAATGACAGAAGAGAGGAAACTCTTCAAGGCCAAACTGTGAGGCAGAATGAATGTAGCAGTCAGCAGGGCAAATGGCAAGGACTCAGAAATGCTACGGATATGCAGAGCTGGTAAGGAACTGACTTCTAATGCCACCTTACAGCTCTTTAAGTCATCAGCTGGGGAGTGCAAGGGACAGGGAGCTGCTGGGACAGCTTATTCATCAGGAAGTAAGTCCAGGAACACCCTCTTCTCTCAGTAGGCCTATGGGTTCCTTTCAAAGCTTCCCAAAAGGATCTAACAATGTCCCGTGTTTTGTCTAAAATACTGCTCTGAATATAGCCTGCAGCCATACCAGTCATCTTTGCAGCAGTGAACAGTCTTCATATTCTGCAAATCAAAATTCCCTGAGTACCTCCTGGTTAAGTCTCGATATTCAAATGCTTTGAATATTCATATTTTTTGCTTGAAATCATAGAAGTCTCATACCTATTAATTTAAAATATGTGTATTTTCACTTTTATTCACATTAAAGTCTGCTGTGTAAAGTCTGCTTTTTACATCTTTCTGATCTTTTGAGCAGCATAAACCTTCTTGGACTTCAAGGTACAAGCTTCATTTCAACCACTGCTATTGGTAGTAAATTGTGCTGATAAAGGGGAACAGTGAAGTTGTAGTTAATTCCTATACTGAAAAGCAGTAGCTCTTCCAGAGCTATATATATTGGTCTGTTTAAGCATGCTATGTATGTCCATACACCTATGTGAGAATAGCCCATTTGTCATGTTTCATAAAGGTAACACTTAAAAAGGGTTTTTAAAATTTTCCTTCTCATTGGACTAACTCCTCTTTAATTTATGAAAGGAAGTAAATGATTCCCATTCTAAAGTCTTCTCTTGGCTGGGTATTCCTGTCCTGGTTAACTTCACTGAGACTGCTAATTCCCACTAGTCAAGCCCTGAGGCCAACATTTTGTTTCACATCCTCTCTGGCTACACTTGTTAAAATGCCCTGCAGATTCTACCTTATCTGATGTGTTACATAAAGTGGTTTCCAGCAAAAGGAACTTAACTTGCTAAGTGTTAAGTGAATTTGCAACCTAAACTGTTTTCTTGTACTTTATAGGTCTGTAAATACACTCAAGAACCTTTAACTTACAAAAATATGCACATGGTAAGAAGTTGCTGACAACCTACAGCTAGGAGGTATCATTAATGCAGATGACACCTGGAATATCCAAACTAGGTGACTTTAAAATGTAAGACTAGTAGAGCTGAGATGAAATTTATTAGAAGGAGCATGTGACATGGCTTTCAGGTCTGGTAATGAGAATACTGCTGCTATCTGTGAGTTCAGTAATTTGAAAGAAGGTGTGTTTAACTACAGGTTGGCTGCTGGATGTCCATTTAATGCAGCCTCAGAAAAAGATAGGTTTGATCCTTCCATGTATCAAGTTTCTCATATGATCTCAGCTGAAACAGAACACAGTCAGATCATCTCTGTTCAGGAAGGATGGACTACAGCAGATACTGAGGAGAACCTTTCTAATAAGCAATGGCTTATTTACATTTGATGTACTTACAAAAGGTAATGACATCCTTTTTCTGCAACTTTGTTGTGTTGGGCTAAATGTCAGGAAAAAAGAACAACTACTTATTTTTTGAGCACGTGACATGGCGCTACAAAAAATTTAGTCCGAAGATCAGTGATCAGTATAATGAAGAACAGTCTAATTATATTTGCAAATAATTCTGATGCAAAATATGCTTTTGAAAGTTATGATCAGTTTGGTTTAAGAAAGATGAAATGGTCCTCTTATGCAGGCCCCTGAATGAATGGAATAAAAGCACGCTGTTTATTAAATTCTTAGAATGATCTCAAATTGTACAATTTTATAATGGCATTTACCAGTTTATTGACTTCAAAAATTAATCAAAAAATTACTACACATTTCTCCATGTGTTCAAATATGTATTGAATATGCTATGTCTGAATATTAACCATAGATCTATTCACAATTGAATTCCTGAAGAGGAATTTTATAAGGACTGAAGTTACTGCAGAAGTTGCAAGGATAAAGAGAGATGAAAGCTGAATTCTGCTAAGAATTAATTAATAAGCCCCCATCCTACAAACACTACTATCTCTTTTACTGCTCCAGGCTGCAAAATTAGTCTGTATGTTTGTGGGATCTGGTTTTAAACTATGATAGACAGATTATTACTAATACTATCTGGTAGCCTCTGTTTAACTACAGGTCTGTTTGATTTGTATCAAATTCATAATTCATGTAGGGTTGGGGAATAAAAAAAAAATGCTGATACAGAGATGTTATGCAGAGATTGCGTTTCAGACAAGGCTCCATTAAGATCTTTTGTCTTCCTGCTGGTTCATTTATGAAGACCATGGGAAGTCTGAGTTTGTTCTTCCTTGCTATATTTCACCCTCCAAGATCCTAAAGTAAAACAGAATTTACCCTTGCTTTCCAACTCTTATTTACTACTAACTATAAACAAACATACTAAAATTAAATATGCATCATCTCTTCCAGAAGATTTTTTTTAAAACAGCTTTATTAAACATACACTCTTTAGAACATATTTAAAGACTTCTACAACCTTGAAGGAATCCTCTATCATACATCAAAGTTCTTATTTTCAGTACTAAATGAAGCATGTAAGCAAGTGTTACTCGCACATTGTAACTGAATGGTAACGGAAGTGGCCACTGGTAACTGAAACAATGTGTAGAAAACTATCTCACGAACAACTTAAAACTGGGTTAGCATCTGCGTAGTACAGCTGGAATAAATAATCATGTTCTGTATGACTACAGTTCAGTAGCGAAGGCAGTACTGATCCACTAGTATCTGTTTCTTTTCTTTTTCAATAACAAAGTATGTATCTTTTGAAGTATATGAAAACCTCATAACTTGAAGTACAGAGAAAGCTAAGTAGCTTTAGGTACATACCCACATTAATAGAAGCTGGTTTAGAGCATTAAACAGCCATCTCCATTTTAATAGGTGGATGAGGATTATAATCTTCAATCTGAAAGTCTTCTGCCTTAAAGTCACTGATGTCTTCAACCTTACGAAGAATTCTGAGTTTGGGGAAAGGTCTTGGCTCCCTCTGAAGCTGAAATAAAAACAAGCTTATTGTATAAAACTAATATTTGAAGGCAGAGATTTTGTGTTATAAATTAAATCTCATTAATCTCAATTCAGATTACACTATGTAGATTTTCCCTCCTCCCCAAGAAGACTTATACTCAAAAAAAAAAAAAGACAGAAAATTATAATACAGTTAGGTGGAATCTACTTTAGTATTTTGATAGGGAGCAGTAGCATAATTTGAAAGTGGATTCCCTGATCATCCAGATGCACTGCAAGCATTTTCAGTTTATAGAGCAATTCTGGTGGTTACAGATTAGATTCCTTCCAGAGGAAACTAAATTGGAAATTCTGACCCAGATGTGCATCAAATGTGCTGCAGCTTCTCACAGGAACATTCGGGTCTGAACCAATAACTAGTTCTCTGAATGGTTTTGAACCATACAAACAGTGAGTACATTCAGTCCAAGCTAAGTCCAATCAAATAAAATTCTGATTTGCTCCTACTGCAATAAATTACTTCCTGAAGAAAATATAGCCTTATTCAGCCAAATAGTAATACTGATTAAGTCTGTGAATTGGTAAGTTATCCTTTCCTGATATACTACAAAGACATTTTATTTTGTGTTTATCTGTATTAGGCGGAATGGTTTTCTAAGGTTTTGGAATTATGAAGTCAAAAGTAGGGTACAGATTCTGGATCTCTAACGGTTCTAGAATAGTACACCGATGTACATTTCAATCATGTTTGTATTGTATTTCTGTTTGCAACCTCAGTTGAACAGAGGTTAAGGTACTACAATTATTAGGGTAGAAATGAGAAGAAAAGCCACATAAATTAATATTTGCAAAAGGATATTCATAATACCAAGATAACTTTGTATTGGATAAGCATTGTGGAAGGTAACAGGATACAAGAATACAGAATAAGTACTTACTTGAACTTTTAGAGGTTCCACATGATTCAGATATATGTGAGCATCTCCTAATGTGTGTATGAACTCTCCAGGCTGAAGAGAAAAGAGAATACATGTGGTCTTCAATAGTCAGGTTTCAAGAAAGCAAAACATTACAATGTTTACAGTATTGATTCTTAGCATCGTACATCTAGTGTGGAATTGCAGCTTCTGTACTGGACTGGATTATCAAGACATCCTTGCAAGCTTTGAAGGACACTATCTTCCCAGACTAAATGCATAATTAAGGAAAAATATAATGAAATTTCCACTAGCTTACAAAAAAAAATATTTTTTAAATCCTGCTAGGATAATAGCTTCAGTAAATGAATGGAGCACTACTGATCTGCTCACCAAGATGGAAACACATGGGGCAGTGACATCCAGCTTTTCCACTCCACTTCTAATAAGTAGGACTTGCCAAAGCTGGTTTCAAACTAGTTGCCTTACCCACTACTAAACAATGTCGTTTGTGGCAGTGGAGGTGTCAGTCACAGGCTAAACCCAAAGCACTTATCAAGCATCCAGATGGGTTTTGCAAGCTTGCAAGTTCTGTGACTTAGCAGCCCCTGAACAATCTAATTTAAATTAGGTAAGTTTTATCGGCTATTTTACTGGCCTCTGACAAATGTAGATCAGCCCTCGGATACATTGTGCTAAAAGCCACCAAAGCTGTGAGAGGAAGTGGCTAAGCAGCTACAGCTGCTTTATGGACATAATGTTAAGCTTCACTTTTTCTAGTGCCTTGGCCTAATTTCTTAAGTATGTCTGCAATTACTGTGAAGTCCGATTCTTCCCTACTTCCCTATTTTAAGTTCCCCTTCATGTTGCTGGTAGCAGGAGGATCAGGCCAAAATGGCCTTGCTAGTATAATTTTTTTACATACTCTAAAGAAAAGGGGGTTTCACTTGTACAAGATTGTGGTGCATTTAAATTACTCTCCCAAATTACAAAAGACAGCTCTGGAGTCAGGGCAGTAGCTATCTGAGCACATACTACCACTCTACATAATCATCTACAGTAGGAAATGAAAAAAATACCCAGCTGAAATTATAGCTGGAAGTTAGGTGGGCAGAATATCCAAATTGGAACCTTGACAGCAACCGCTGAGCTACTGTTCGCTTCCAATAAAAAACACATGCTACAAAATTTAATCACTTGTATGTTATTATCCCATAAGGACAAGTGCTCAGTTCAGACTTCTAAGAAGTAGACTAGTGGCACAGATCAGTTTTGACATGTTCAGTTAAAAAGACCTGGAGGATCATCTGTCTGTTTGACCTGAATTTAAGAATTCTTACATTGCTGATCCTAACTGTCCATACAGACCAGAGACAATTCACATGAAATTCATGGGGCCCTTTCTTACACATATTTCAGCAAGATTTTGAACAGTATGTTCATTCCAGTTTTTCTTGGACATGACACGAGGAGTCTTATCTTTTAGTCCCTCACTTCTCAGACAAGATTAAGCAAAATGATTAAATAGCCTACCTTTAGCCCTGTGACATGGGCAATCATGTATGTGAGCAGTGAATAGCTGGCAATATTGAAAGGCACTCCTAGTCCCATATCTCCAGACCTCTGATAGAGTTGGCAAGACAATTCACCATTTAGAACATAGAACTGGCAAAGGGCATGGCATGGAGGCAAAGCCATCAGAGAAATATCTAGGAATTGCAGTACAGGAAGGAGGGGGGGAAAAAAAATCATGACAGCATTAGTGTGTTATAAATGCAGATGATGCAAAACCTGAACAAGCGTTTAATGAGATACAATAGAGAGCAAAAATCCAACTCCACTATCATTCTGTTGCTTTTTCTCTTGTTTAAAAGCACCTGCTGCCTAAGCAATTAAGTCTGGGTCATGACAAGCTGTCTCCTGGGCTGTATGACCAGAAAAGTCATAAACAGATATTCCACAGAACAGATTTATGCCATAATGCTGCCCAGCAGTTTAGTTTTACTCACCTCGGTGAGACAGTTGATTTCCCTAAAGGAAGACATTATGAGTAAAATTAAGCATGTACCCTAAAGTGACTTCCAACTGCTTCATCTTACTCTTTTCCCATTGCAACGTGCCTTTATTGCTTGTTGAGATATAAAAGTAATGAGCAATAAAAAAATAATCAGAAAACAAAAGATCTTTTGAGTGTTTATCTACACTTAAAAGTACAGATAGTGCATTTACAGCTAGGTAAGGAAAACTTTAACCAGGTATCTCCTGAGATCTGAGAATGTTTAACCTTAAAAATAACAGCAACAGCATGTGGAATCCCCTTTCAGAGACACGAGTGGAAAATGCTGGGTGATATTTTTTTTTTGTGCACAGATCTACTGCTGCTGAAGTTAAACATTCTCTGGCACTAGCTCTTATTTAGAAGTAGCCATACAGAGTGAATGGATATCTAGACAACCTATGTTCAAGGAGGAGATTACAACACAAATAATACTTTTGTTCTCTAGTTTTAAGTTTTTTTGGTAAGTTTACAATTTATGATATGACTGAAAAACAGACACACTGCTTCAGTATACTCTTTTTTGGTTTTGTTTTTTTTTAACCTTTTTAAAATAAGAATTGCTGTCTTTGAACAGAGACCGTATGTCAAAGACACTGGTAGCCAGGTATATCCCTCACTTTAACCTGGAGAGAAAAACTTTGAAGTACTCATTCAAAATTTTTGAGGTCTGAACATGAGAATTAAGTAGAAGGAGAACCAAGCTTATAATCCCTGGCCATTTTTACTGCATTCCTGGTAGTTTTATAAAGAATAAGCAAGGACACCAAATGGAACTGACTGTTGACACAGGATTAGAACATAGTTTAGCATACAGGAAGATAACGTGCAACTGCATTCACTTAAACTCTGCTGTTCAATACCTTTAGGATTCCAAGCACACATAATGATTCTTCTGTCATCTGGATTGGTTTTGATCGTTTCAATCACTTTTTGCAACTGATCAACTCCTTGGTTGGAGTAATCTGAAGAAAGATACCAAATAAGATCTAAGCCAGATAGTTTCAAGTCACGATTTTTTTTTTAAAGCCCAGCCCACATCCCACTGAACAGTGATACCCAAATGACAACCTCTGAAGATTTTAGTGTAACTTTGAAAGTGATTAAATTTATCAGTTGGCACCCTGCAAATGTAGGCTATTCTTGGTCTTCCTTAGGGTGCTCCAAGGCTTGTGAAATTCTCATGATGGTATTTTCATGTGTCCCTCCATCTCTTTTGTGTGCTTTGAGTACCTTTAGCACCCACTGAAATAGGACCATTCCTATTTAGAACACTTTATTCCAAGCCTCAACACTTAGACATTTTTTAAGACCAAATAAGAAGTCTGCATAAACACTACATCCCAGGAAACAAAAGTTGCAATACAAAAAAATTAGCTGGACAACGCATGTTACTTTGTCATTCATGATGACTTGTTACCTAAATAGGACAAAAGCTGTACAGGAATGGGCAAGATGTTACCACCTAGTCACTCATGGTATTTAAACTAATTCGCTCATTGCATTTCTAGATTAAGATGCCTTTCCAGATGTTAAACTTGCATGCTACAGTGCTCCTTCTTAAACAAAACAAAACAAAAAAACAAACCAACCAACAAACAAATAAATAAACAAACAAACAAACAAACATTATGCCCAGACCAGTAACATGGGGTGCTGGCATTCTTTGCATGCTCAAAAGGAGAAAGTTTTTGACAGATGAATAAACGCATCCATCTAGCACTCACAAGGTCATGTATGAAAACTAAATTTCCATAGCATTAAGTGCCAGAAGGGAACTTTAATCATGTATAGCACAGGATATTACATTACACCCAGTGACGCTCGCAGGCTGATTTTTAGGCTCAATACCAGTTATATAAGAAATTCACTGAAATTAACTGAACATTAGAATGGGTTCCAGAATAAAAGAGTCATTAGTTGTTACTCATTGGTCTGACTCATGCCAGTGAATCAGCATGGCTGGTAACTAATTTTTTCTAATAACTCTTATTGCAAAGCAACACCAAATTATGGTTACAGGGAGACCCAAGCTGGCAAACAAAGTAGTAATATATAATTAGCATCTCAGGGAATTCTTCTGCCAGCAATACTGTGCCAGAAGCCTTTTCAAATGGTTATGTTAGTTCCTGAAGCTAATTACCTATCTATTAGTAATGCATTTTAAGGAAATCTATTAGTAATGAAACCTATGGGAATTTATCTTGTTCATTTTTTCCAAGCTATGTTATGCCTCGGACCTTTTAAGTTCAAGAATGCTGAAACATTTTAGTAAGTTTTTAGACGTGTCAGTTCACAATTTGCATCATTTGTGTTAGTATAAAACTGTATTCTGCCAGCGGTCAACATGCCAATACTAAGTCTAATATCTGTAACTAATGTGAACTTTAATTTGAAACTGTATTGACAAAAAAACAAGAGGAAAAAACATAATTAACCATGTTGTTATTCCGAGTTACATATCACACCAACCAAATACGACAATCTTTTATGACTCTTTTTTAATGGCAGTTCTCTAAACATCTTGTACATCCTCTCCTTCAGTGACTTAGAAAAGAGGCATCAAGACACTTCAGAGTAAGTTTAATGAACCAGTTCCACTGAAAATAATACCAACAGGTACTGCATCACATCATAACTTGTTACAGCTATTCTATCCACAGTATCATCAGCTATGGATACATCCTACTTTGTTGCAGCTGCAGAATGGAAAAATCTTTCTCTTCCACAGTCTCCAGTGAATGTCGTGCACTAACATCAGTACAATTGTATCATGGAAATTAGGACCCTGCACTGGTATTCTGGAAGTGAGGTGTCATAGTCATCTCACTAAGCAATCAAGATTGTATTTGTATGTGATTACCTGTGTGCATATCTTTGTATTCTGCTCCAAAGTGCCTCCACTGAAAACCATAAACTGGTCCCAAATCCCCCTCCTCTCTGGTCCTGAAACCCTGCTTATCCAGGAACTCACGTGACCCATTAGCATCCCAAATCTTCACACCCTTTGCAGAGAGCTCTTTGGCATTTGTAGAACCCTAAAAAACACAGACAGTAAGAAGTCTACATCCTAGTCCCAACACAGAGGACATGATTTGAAACAGCTGTATTAAGCTTTGCTAGTCCACAGTATTTCTCCACTTATAAAGGATGAACAGTCTGATTAATGTACTGGATGAGGTTCTTGCACATGGACAGAATAAAACTTATGAGCAACACACTAGGATGAAGTTTGAAGTGCCATGCCGCTGTTATTTAATGCAGGATTCTTCTAACTTTGTGAATGCACAAACAGTACAGTCTCAAGGACAACTGTGATATATCATTTCATAGGCACATTTGCAGAGAAGAAGATTTTACTTTACAGATGGACAGAAGTAGACAAACAAAAAATGTACAGCCTAGGCATTGTCTTTGCCAAGCCACCTATAATGAGCTTAAGGTCTTAAAAATCCTTTTGTTAAAATGACAAATATGACAAAATGACCCAGAGAAATCTCACTGATTTCTGCAACATGTCCAAATCAGCACACTCAAAAATCCAGCATAGAAAGTGTTCTGTTTTGGGGAGTGCCTAGTCTTTTATATTTGAAAAAAAGATACTTAAAAAAAATGAATGTGTATTTGAGTCCTGCTATCTAGCAAATGGTTAGGTACACTTTCCCATACCTGCACAATGTCACAACATATAAAGGAACACTTACATTGTAATGTATTATCTACAGTTGAATTTTAAAACTCTAACTACAGCTATTAGCTCTATTAGATCTCAGGTTTTTGCTACTGAAAAGCCTAGTGTTTACATCAGTCTTACTTCACCTGTGGTCTGCACTGCTTGTTTCTGTTCAAATCAATAAAAGCTATCTCAATATTAAAAAGCAGATCATTAAATTGCCTACAATATACTTCATATTATTATTTCTTATTCAAACACTAATAAAAGAGACTGTACTAGGCTTTATAGCTGTGGGGTATAGGCAAATAGTCAAAAGCCCTCACTATTTCAGACTATTTCTCTTAAAAAGAAACAGAAGAAGAACTCTTCTGATTGGTAACAATGCAATAGTCTCCACTAAAACGCACAGAATGTCTTGAAGATAACGGCCTTACGCATGTAGTCAAAATATTCAGTGGCTGCACTTCTGTTCTGTCGTACGAACAGAAGCATCTGCAGTTACCCCAGATTCCTTAATCCACTCCACACTAGTTCGTTCCATTGATACCACTCTCAGCCACACCACCCACAGAAACATCCAAATACTAAACCTTGATGAACCACAGCAGCTCCTCCAGCACTCCTTTCCAGAATACCCTCTTCGTTGTTAGCAGGGGAAACTGATCTGAAAAAGAGTTTCAGAGTGTCAGAGGTGGCCAGTGATTTGTCAGGGTGACCCAACTTAGGTTTTTCTCCACATAGAGAGTAATGCCACCATCTGGTATTCAGGGGTTTGGATATGAAGTAACAAGTTGGTAAAGGATGTGTAATTCTCATATTCGGATCAAGGAAGACAAGAACCTGACTTTTATTTTCCTGGACAGAGGAGGAAGATGAATTATCCGTGGGGACTTTTGATGAACTCTGCCATGAGGACACTGCGGTGCAGCATATGGACATAGGTATACGTATTCGCAACAGAAAGCAGAAGCTTAAGATAAAATTATTGGCAAATCTATTTCACAAACCATCCTTCCTACTATGCTTGAATGGTAGGAAGGATCAGGACGGCCTATCTCAAGATCTTATCCTTTTTTTCACCAGGTGACAGCTGTGGGGCCGGGCCAGGCCTGGCTGTTGGGCCGAGGGAGAAGAGGGGTCCGAGCTGCCGCAGGCTGGCGGGCAGGGAGAGGGCGAAGGAGCTGACGGTACAGAACCAAACGCCTCCACAGGCCCCTGCAGCGGGTCCGAGCCCCGGCCCTGAGCGGGGGGAGGCCTCGCTCTCAGCGGGCGGGAGCCGGACAGCGCGGGAAGAAGATGGCGTCCCTCCCCCCCCGGCGCAGGGAGGCGACCGCTGCAGCCGCGGCGGGCAGGGGCAGAGGGCCGGGGCGGGGGCCGCGGGTGCCAACCTCTCAGGCTGTACCGCGCCTGCATGCCGAAGACGGAGATGGTGCCGGTGCCGGTGCGATCCTCTTTCCGGTGGCCGTACTGCAGGATGTGCCGGACCTGCCACAGGTACTGCGGCTCCCCGGCCTCCGGGCCAGCGGCCGCCGCGCTCGGCTGCTCCCCCTTGGCAGGCATGGCGGGCGAGAGGCGCCCGGGGCAGCTCCCTGCGGGCCGGGGTGGGCTGCGGCTACCCGGGTATCCCCCTCCCGCCAGCCGCCTCTCCTCCGAGGCCGCCAAAGCCTGGCCTTTCCCGCCAAGCGGCGCCGAGGGGCGGGCGGAGCGAGGCCGCCACCGCCTCCTCCCTCCCTTCCCCTTCCCCTTCCCTCCCCGCCCGGCCGCCGCTCTCCCTTCGCCCAGGGCCCCTCAGCGCCGCCTCCTGCCTCCGTCGCGGGGGGAGCAGCTGCGGCACCGGGGCCGGGCTGTGTGCCGCGCCGCACGGCCGGAGGGGCCGTGGGGAGGTCAGGCGGGGCTTAAGAAAGCCCGACGGCCGCGCTGAGGCGGGTGGCCCGTGACCGTTCCTTTGCTGCCCTTGTAAACTTCCAGCTTACGCTGGAAGTCCTCCGCGGCCGCGGGGCCTGAGCCCCTGACAGGGCGCTGTCCCAAGCAGCTGCCCAAGTCTGTGCGCCAAACCTCATTCTGCTCCCAACGTGGTACATATCTGAAAATATTTTAGGTATACTCTCTCTGTTAGGTATGCTCTCTAGGAATACTCTCTCTGAAACTCCCTCTGTTTCTAGGTATACTCGGTCAAAACAAACTGACTCTTCTCTGAGTATTTCTTTGTTAGTATATAAGCCAAGCATTTTGTAAGAGTCACTTATCTCTTAGCTAAAGCCCAACTTTCTGACAACTGGTGTGATAACAGGAGTTACGACTGCTAATTCTCACGATTAGGAGCCTGTAAGACAGGCAGATAGATAATGGCGGTTGAATGGAACAGAAGACTGGACTAGAAAATGCTACTTCTCCTTACATTAGGCAGGAAAACATATCTTTCCCACCAATTAAAACAATGAAATAGCCTTTTTCTTGTATAAATGTGTATACTTACTTGCATGTGTAGAAGTAAAGGAAAAGGTATGGTATAATTAGGGTATGGTTATTTTTCTGTACTCTAATATAGATGGTTTTGTACACTTTGAAATGAATACAATTGATTTAGGAGAGATGCAGTTGGAAATGGTAAATATAACAAAATGCGCAATGCACAAAAAATGCTTAGAAATGCCAGGCGTAGCAAATGAAACCAAATCACCTAGAGCTCTGCTTCTAACTGAGAGATATATCAGTTCTTAACCTTTATTATAATTTGCAAATACCATTACAAGCTAATGTGTATAATTTAGGAAAAAACAAACATCTTTTCCGATAAAGGATTCCCTCTTAATTATGACTCCAGAGGCGAACTACAAGTAAGAAATGCCAAAGGCAGAAGACTCGCTCATTACTGCATATTCAGAAAAGTCATTTAATGTACATGGTAAACATCAAAAGCAACTAGAAGAAGAAATGGAACATTTTCATTGGAAAATAATATGCTACATGCATATGGAAATCTGGTTGATTCAGACTTAGCTGAATGTGCAACATCTGTAGGGACCAATCTTGAAAAGGCTTAAGAATGTGCTTGAATTTAAGTATGCAAATAGGAACTATTTGTATGCTTACAGCTGATTATTTCCTTAAATCTTTGCATAACCAGGGCCATAGCTGGTTATCAAAGATTACCTAATTTACAATATAAATAACATTTTATTTAAATAAATGAATATTAAAATGGTTTTGAATTTGGGTTTGAATTAAAAGATTTCTACAGTCTTTGGTTGCTAGCTCATATGTCACAGTATTTACTAAGCAAAATTTTATTTATATGCAACTATTTTAACCATAGTCATTTAACAATTAGCTGTACGTTGAGCTTAGGGGTATTTCACCTAAAGAGTACATACTGGATTTCAGGAAGAAAGATTTCACACATCTTCTTTCCTAGGAGAAAAAAAAAAAATTGATAAAACATTTTGATTTTGGACTGAGAAAACTATGTTAGAAAAATAAGTGTATGGGGAATGTATCAGCGCCCTGCTGTAGAAACATACACAACATAAAAAACAGACTGAAAAATTCTTTTTTCTCTTTTTCCCCGCTTGTAGATCTTTCCAAGCTTTAACTCTTTGCTTTCATCACACTTTCATGTACCCTGAATCTGTGGTGCAAACTGAACATAAAATGGTATTGTGATTTGGAAATTAATGCCACTTAATTTTCTTGGGTATGAAATGGATACACCAGATATGTTGCACAGAAGAATCAGACTAAGATTCAGGCTAAGAATCAGAATCAGACTAAGGAAATTAATATTGTCACATTAGGCCTTGAAGATTAGTCTTACATGATCTGAAATAGTATAGATAGTCAATAATTGCATATAAATTACAGAGAATTTTGAAGCAAAACTAGAGAAACTGTGCTGAACATTTTATTTTGTATTTTTATACATACTTGTTAAAAGTTTCTGTTTTAAATATAATATACACATAATTTCACCAATATTTACCTAATCAAAGTTCATGGTGAGGCTTATTATATTCTGTCTAAATTCTGCAGCCCACCTCAGCCTCTCTGGTGGAAGTGATTTCTTTCATCTGTTTAAAAACTGTGAGTCTGAGCACAAAAGAATAACCAGAGTCAATATAAAATGCTGAAATTTTCTTCTCTTTATCTACTTTGTTAATGTTGAATCCTTTTTACATGCCTCCTGAGACTTCTGTGTGCATTCAGGTCATGCTTTATTTGCTGAGATGAGGATATCAGACACCCATGCCCTGAAGAGGAGCCATGTCCAAATCCAGTGCCTCCTCAGAAGACTGGGGGGACACTGCGGTGATTTGCTCGTAGGTCTCGTGCCTCTTGTGGCTCTGGCCCCTGGGGGAGCCAGCTGTGAGAGTTGGAGGCCACTGGAGCTGTGCACCACAGAGCCCTCTGGGTTTTCCTGGGTGTCTGGCTAGCCCCACAGCAGCATGATGCCACCTGAAGCCACCCCGTCTTTCCTGGAGATTCCCCATGGGGTTAGAGAATATGAAGCATTGTTTTCCCCTGCCTCTCAGCCTGGTTCTTCCCTCCCCATCAGGAAATCTCTGATGCAGAAAGAGAGGCCTCTGTGAGCCCTTTCTACAAAAATGGTTACAAGTCCATGAGAAGCATCTTTTTGTGCACGTTCCTACAAGTCAAAATGCAGACACTGTTAACAATCTGAGAAAATGTTATGGTAAGATAGCTCTTTCAAGTCCTGGTGCTGATTCTACCTTCACACTCCTTTATCATAAAAAAATAATAAGGGCCATGCTCTTAAACACCACCTAAAATAAAAAACATAATGAATAGTGGTAATTCCAGTTCATTCGTGATTAATGAACACAAAGACATGGTTTCCGATGCCGAGGCTCTAGACTGTGGTTGTGAGGCAATTCTTTTCTGAAGGAACATTTATCATCACATTACCTCATCCCAGATGTTACTTAAAGATTGAGGGTTTCACAGTTAAATAAGTCTTTTTTAATATATTCATGTCTGTGTTTTGCAGGCTAGAACATTGAGCATTTGTTTTTGTTTTCCATAATGCTTGTGTTTGTCTCTCAATCAGTGTGTCGTTTCTGAGGAAACGTCTTCAACATAGCATGACTGAATCCTGTTCCAACTAAAGTTTATTGCAATGTAAACACCTCTTACAAGAATTGCGTTCTCTATGAAAGGAGAAAGAATGAACTTACCACTTAAAAATTCTGCTTATATAGTTGCAGTGCTTTCCCAGCTATGTATTCAATGAATTCAGCACTCTTTGGGTCTAAGTTGGGAGGAACTTTAATGGTGAAAGTAGGTGAAGTCAGAATATTCACATCTACCACGGTTTCATTTTTACCAGAGGGATCCCCAGGTGCCACCTAGAAGAGAGCAAATTAATATTTTAGACATTACAAACTACTGCATACTTTCAGTTTTGTTTATACCTACTGTGCCTGCTGTCTTTAATGAGGGAAAATTAAATAGAGGAATGTTGTGGACTTGTCTACTTTCTTTAAAGTACTTTCTTCTGAAAAGACAGTGGGTGTCTGAATTTATGCCAAAGCTTATTGTAGGTGGTGGGAAGAGCTGACATGGCACTGCAAGACCATATTAAAGAACTGCATGTTAATATTTATACCATGAACTACATCTATAAAGAGTTTCTGATCGCCTAATGAAAACCTGTGTGTGAGTTGTCCCACTAATTTCAAGACAAAGGTTGTGTGATTGAAGTTATTCATTCCTGTGTGTTTTTCTAAGCCAGACTTAGTTATGCAGCTTTATTTTTCTAGAGCAGATGGCTCAGACTCGGTTGGGAAAGTGTGCTTAAATATTGCCTGTCCCCTTGTTCCTGATTTTGTGATTTTTGGTGGATTGCACAATAATTTCATATAAAGTAGTAATGTAGTACATTGGATTTCTGAGTTGGAAGGGAGAATAGGATTTGTTCCTTCCCCAGGAAAATGGATTGAATTTACCTTGGATGTATTCTTGTGTGCGAGACACAGTTAATCATGATGTATTTATTGCAATATTGACAGATGCTGTTAAAGATATGCAGCCTCCACTGCAATAACCTGCATAACATTTGCCTTCTGTGAGCTTTGGGATATATAGGTACAGACGTAGACATATGGCTAGATATTCAGTGATCCAATAAGGATGCGTTACTGACTGGTACAGTGAAATTTATCTGGGAAGGTAGTCTGAGGCTAGTCAAAACTGCTAGTGTCAATTTACTCTTATCAGACAGTGATTCAGGTTAGCCTGTCAGCCATCCATCAGACTAAAAGGATTTAGAGGAAGATAGTTTCTAATTGCTGGAGTTTTGGCTCATCGAGGGATTATTAAGCTTACATAAATTAAAGATGAGTAGGAACTTTGTGTTGTAAAACCCAAGCATTACATGTGTACAAACATCCCCAATCCCCAAAGCATAGGTCAAAGACAGCACTGTGCTATAGTTCCCTTTGGAAGATAACCCTTACCTTAATGATATTGAAAATGTTTTCTGGTCCGATGGTCATATTGGATAACTCAGACACCCACCCAAATCTTTCTTTCATTTTGTTCAACAAGTAGGAAGTGTCTTCTGTATGACGCTGAACCACCTGGAGAATCTGCTCATACTGCTCCCCCGAGAGATTAACCAGCTTAAAGGCTTCATCAAACTTGATGTGCAGTTCGGGAACATTTGGGCAATCTGTTAGAAAAGACAGCCAGCATGAAGCTTATAGGAAAGTAGTATGTCTTGTACTCCGTCTTTTCTATCTGAAGTATAGAAAACTGTAAAAAAGTCTAGCAAGGGGGCATGTTTTGGGTTGGTGTTTAAATAATGCTAAAAAGAAAAAGAATAATTCTTGCTCACCTATTTTGATAGATTTAGTTTAGGCTCATAATGACTAAATGGATTAATTATCCCATTTGCTGTATTACAATGACTTACCAGGTACTTTAAGGTTTATATCATATTTCATGGCAATAGATTTCTGTTATGCTAAATAAGAACTGGTAGATTTTACATATAGCAACTTCATAATCTCCTTATACATCATCTTTTGTTTAATTATAAATCCTTCCGTCATTATAAATCCTTCCAAGTATATAGGTTATTACAAGAAAGCCCATGATGTATGTTAGTATTCCCATTGAGTGTTAAGGCCTAATATTTATCTAACAATAGCTAGATATTAGTATCTGACTAGTATCATCTGCCATGAATTCAGAACTGAAGATTGCTGTTTTTTTCTTTACTAAAATACGGATTTTAAACAAGAACACTATATGAAACCTATACAAAAACTACTATGGAAAAATTCAATTTATTCTCCATCAAATAGGACTGTCAAGGGACACCTTCAGGCTGATAGTACAGTAACCACAGATACAAATTGGTATCTGTAATACACAGTTGTAGACAAAAAGATATTTTTAGTGAGATGGAAGTGGTCCAATACTCTTTTCAAAACGTGTCATTGGATCATTAATATTTGCCGCACTGGAGATATTCTGAAGACATTTGGGTTTAAGCATATTCTGTGGCTTTTAAGACCTAAATAATTCTGGAAACATGGATGTGTTATGCTGCAGCGGGAGTCCTGAGAGCAGTTCTAGGTGATGCAATCTGAATTTTTTCCAGGTGCCCATGGAGAGTGCATGCCAGAGCTTTGCCATCTCCTTACGTACTGACAAGCAGTCCCTTTTTTGTCCTTCATGTCAGCCCTGTTTGCTGACATGGTTCGACAAGGAGTAATTGCAGTGCTTGCTTTTCTTGTGAGGATCTGAATGCTACCGTACTCCTGGTTGTCTGCAGAAGAAGCGAGTGTCAGGAGTTTGAGCTTCTCCTCACTTTCTGCTCAGCACTTCTGCACCCAGGCAGGATCGATTACTGCCTGACCTCTTGCTTCTCTACAGGATGGCAACTCTAACAAAATATATAGATATTTTGTTACGGAGTGTAGAACTTCTCTTTGGACCTCCAGCTGTATGTTAACAACTGAGTTATACTGACACTCTGTGGAGACAGTAGGAAAAGGTAATTGAAATCATCTGGAATGAGGAATAGTGTTTGTATCCATAGTCACAGTAAAAACTCAGTGGCTGAATGTTAATTCCAAAAATATGGAAACAGCACAGTAGAAAATGACAGGCTCAAAATCTACAAGCCAGTGATCAACGCATTACAGAAAAAAATCAGAAAATAGCTATTTACCATGCAAAAGATTGCCTTGACATTTCTGACATCTCTCATGAAACTGTGGGCATCCAGAGGAGTTCTCCCGAAGCTCCCTGCACAGAGGCCTCTGGCGCCCTGACACAATTTTTGAGAACATGCCACTTCTGTCAGGATCTAGAATGAAGTCACAGTATTTTTAGACTGCCATTAAGCTTAGGGTCTTGATAAATATACATTTGTTACCTGCTCTGTGTGCTAGAATATAATTTCTTGCCCTTAATCCAAAATATCTGGCATAAATCCCTCCCCCCCCTCCAAAAAAAAGGAATAAAACATTAAAAAGTAGAAGTCAGGAGAAGATACAAATCATTTTTCTTTCAAGGAATTCATGCCACTATAGTATATTCCCTTATAAAGGCATAGTAGTGTATTCCCCACTAATAGCCAAACAATTGTCAATATTACTACACGTTATTTCTAAAACATACGAGTTCTGATAAGATCTTTTTGACCCTTAGAAGTCAAGATGTTTCATAATCATGTACAGCTGGATGAGAGCACAGTACCAAAGCTTATTTCTGAGGTAACATGGGTCGTGATACAGGAAAAATTAAAAAACACTGTTGTGGAATCACTTAACTTTATATTTCCTGATGACCATGTAGTGGTTATGTCACCTACCACTCAGAGTTACAGCATGTCCATACTGTGATCTCCTTGTAGATAGGCACCAGCATGTATTTGAATGATGATTGTTTTTCTATTTGCATTAGTAAGATACAAAGGATAAGGTTTACTTGTATTCTAAAAGTTGACCAAGCATTGTTTCCTCTATTGAGAGTTATCGCCTGAAACCAGCGTTACGCCCAAAATTTTTCTGGTCCCTGGAAAACCTGATGGCTGGTCTCTGTTTGATTGGTACACTGCATTGCTGTGGAAGCCTAGAAAAGGGCTTGCAGCTGCCTGGCTGAGCTTAATGTCTTTTGACAAGGGCAGGGATATGCCTTGACATGTCATAGAATTACTCTTAATTTTTTAGAATTGGTGACATGCCAATATGATATGATATCTATCATATCCTGACAAATGCTGAGATCAGACCTGTCAGTCAGCCTTATGAAAACCTGCATCCACCATGAATTCAAGCGCTCCTGAGGAACTCCTGCAAATGCTTTGAGAATTGCCGTGAAAATCAGGCTGTGCAGGACCCGTAAGTCCCTCTGTGACATTTCTTTGTGATTTCTAGGTGATTTGTACCTTTTAATTTAATCAATAAAGTTATTCTTGACCCATGCCTGTTTAACTAAGAAACCTCCAAAGCTTCCATACCATATCTCACACTAACATACCTCAAACTGAACCATTAACCATAGTTTAGCAATCCCAAGGGGTATGATGTCATTTACAATGCAGCTGATTTTCTAACACTTGCCTTTGGCTTGTTCTGGCACATCTCTTCTATTATCTCTGTATTCATCAAATACTTCGGTAATCACCTCACTGACACCTTCAAACACCGTCTTACTGAAATCAAAAACTGTCTGTAAGAAGCTAGGTATACCCCAGCCTTTCTGTGAGCCATCATTTCTGGTGGGGTCCTCAGGCAAAGCTGGCATGCTGGGGGACTCATTCAAGTCCAGATCAGACAAGAAATATGTCTGAAAAGACTGGTCAAATTCTTTTTGCATCTGCTTGAAAAAAATGAAACTTCTGTCAAATATTGAGCCCATGTCTGATAATAGTTGGCTAAATAAATCTTCCATTTTTACTAGCTGGGTATCTTCTTTCTCAGGCTTTTCATTAAACTGGATGTCTTTTCCTTGATCCTCATGAAAAGTAAAAATGAGTGGAGGTATTTTCCTCAAAAAATCTTCAACCTGTGTATAAGAAGGAGATCGATCAGCTGCCTGACAAATTACCAGTTTTTCATCTCTCAGAGAAGTGGCTCTAATTTTTCTCTTTCAAATACCCATAGGAACAATGCCCTCTTAATAACTGCAAACATGGCATATTCTCCGAAGTAATTTAAGACACTAGACTCTAAAGAGTGAAAGTACATTCTGGCTAAATCATTAGCTCCAAATCAGATCCGGAGTAAAAGGGTTGCCAGTTGGCCTTTAATCTATGGAGGCTCAAAGTTAGTATCGGTGTTTGGTTTTCTTCCAACAAACAATTTGGACTTTATCTTGGAAACATTTCTGTGGTACTTATGTGCAGCGTAGGGAACAGAAGGCGATTGTTCTCGCTGTGATCTGTAAACACCCTACCCTCTCTCACCAATGGCCAAGTCCTCACATGCTTGTGCAAACTGAAACCCATTAAAATCAATGAAGCAGTGGCCCTGAGTCCATGTTTTGATGATGGAAGAGACTGATGTCAACTCTGCTTTGCGGAGTTCCCCGTCCCTGGGTCTCAGCCACTGGTTCCCTGCTCCATGCTTTAACGCATTACCTTCACCTGTTTTGTGGAGCTGCACTTCATGGCATTAGAAAACTGGTAAGGGTTAAGAAACACCCTGCTGAACACATACACATACACATGCACATACATATGTATACATACACATATACCTTTTTTTTTTTAAATCAGTTCAGCGTTTGATCTGACCGCTAGTGCAGCTCAGAGGGAAGGTGAACTGTGAAATGGCACTGCAGGAACAGCCTAAGCCAGTATTGCCCCTGCTGCCTGTATGTCATCAGCCACAGCTACTGTCTTTGTCCTCTTTTTTTTAAAACGATTTGGGTCACAACACATTTCTTACTTTGAATGCTTCAAATAAACCATATAGCTCACTGAGGAAGTTACCAAGAGGGTCAAAGACAGTGGCAGTGCAGTATATAACTTTTACTGCAATAATTTCAACCTGACATCCACAGACTCTTGAAAGTCCAAGAGATACATTTGAGGTAGCCATGAGAGGTATCTAAAAAGCCAAAAGTATCACTAATAGTCTTAAATTTAGTATCTTCCACATTTTTACCTGAATAATTTTAAGAATATGCACAAATGTTAAACACCTTTGCTCTAAAGCTTGTCGCTTCTGAAACACACTGCATTTAATTTTTAAGTTACCATATTTTTCAGTGCCTGGGGATGTGAAAGCTAGGTAATCTGGCTAAAATTTCAGTAGCGCTAATTGCTCAGTTATGGTTGTTAAGCTGCTCTTAAAGCATATGCCCAAATAAAAAATGTGAGTACAATTTTGTTAAATCTTGTAATAATAATGTGCCAGCCAGGAAAGCATATTTTCGTTCTGGTAGAATTAGGGGAATCTTCTTTGCTGACAGTTTCCTTTGTTAAAAACAGTTAAGCATTTTAAAGCTATTTTGTTACTTAAAGAGTAGATTTAAAATAAAATAAATATAGGAAAGAATGACGTTGTATAAGTAGGTGATTTTTTTCCCATGGAACTTTGCAAACTATATCTACACTTTTAAATCTGCTCATTTTCAGGCGGGCCATAAAGAATCTGTGAAGTATTTTTCACAAACAGTTACTGAGCATCTTAATGCAATTCCTACTGTGAGAGACAACACTGTATATCTGGAGTGACTCCATTGGACTTAGGGGAAAAATCACTGTCCATGGAGTCACACCAGGGTGCAACCAAACTCATTTTGGCTTAATGTTCAATGAATATAAT
This sequence comes from Ciconia boyciana, assembly GCF_034638445.1. Classification (NCBI taxonomy): domain Eukaryota; kingdom Metazoa; phylum Chordata; class Aves; order Ciconiiformes; family Ciconiidae; genus Ciconia; species Ciconia boyciana. The sequence continues at coordinate 53,319,679 of NC_132935.1, read as the reverse complement.
TGCATGTAATCTCTGCCATATAACTTCACATTTCCAGACCCTCCAAATCAAATTAGTTTTAGTAGCCTGCTATAACTGGCAGATCTGGGTATTGAGAAAATAAGATGTGCTCTCTCTAAAACTGTTAGGTGAATTCAAGAGTATTTCCCAGATACAAAATTTTTTCCTACCTTTCTTCTAAATGTTGACAAACCATGTTTGCAAGTTGTATAATATCTCATGCAGGTACTTTCTAAACAAGATTCACATTCATCCCATAAATTTTTCAAGGATACTTGACATTGTCTTTCTTCTTCTTCTAATCTTTCCTTTACTTCATCCATAAGTCGCAAGGCTTGCTAAGTAAGAAAAAAGGTTCAGATGAGGGCAATTTTCAGATTAATATTCTAAATACTTATCCCAGTATTGATCACACATTTTGGCTATTTATGGTTCCTTTTTTTGCTAATCCGTAACCGTTAGCTGCAGTCACATATGGAGGGAACTGAAATTTGAAAAACTTTTCCTTATAGGGTTTTTCTGATGTTGTTCTCTCAGAGGCCACAGCCTACAAAACCAAAGGGATCTCTACAGCCTACCTGGATCTTTGAGGTTACAAAAAAACCCACACGTCTTTCTGTGCAAGAAGCATTCAACCTCTCACGAGGTCATGTGCTCAACTTGTATCATTTTTTCTCCATATCATATCTGCAGTATTCATCTGTTCCACAAAGAGCTCTTTTTTGTTGCTTTGCTCTATTCTTTAAGGGACTGATATTTCATGAGGCTAGGTCCTTGCCATACATAAATTCTTTCTCTAATGCAGAAATAGGTAAAAGTATAGCATTTCCTCTGTTTGGGATTATACTAATCAAAAGACTGTAGTGAGGGGGTTTCTTCCTGCACTTGTGGAAGTGTGAGGCACTCCTTCCATACTGAAGGGAAACAAGACGCATTTTACAATGCTGCTTCTATTTACTGGATCATTCTTCATCAGGTAGAGCACAAAGCTGAGCAGATCAGAAGCAGCATTTCAGAATAGACTTGGCAATAGAAAGACAGAAGAGTTCTTCCTATTGAAGTAGATTGCACATCATGAATTTCTTCCTGCAAGTACAAGATATTTTAATAGTCTAGGTTTCCAAACAATGTTCCAAGTTGTTCCTAAGTATGACAGAAACCTTTTAATTGGTCAGTCTTATTCCTTTCTGGCAGCATTTCCATAGGGAAGAAGCTCACAGAAAAGAAAACTTCTGTCAGAATGTGCTTGGTGGAGACAGTAACTATGGTTTTCATAGTCTATGTTTATTTTCTGGTCTTTCTAATACATTTATTCAGTGTTTTATGAACTCTCGCTGTGGATGTAAGTTCTGTGTAAATGAAATAATCCAGTAAGAGCTAACAACAGCATAGATGATGGGCGTGTACTGGTGTTCCTAAAGATGTTAGAAAGCTATCAGGTACTTTTTGTCTTGCTAATACAAATAGTTTAAACTAAGTACCAGATGTTGGGCAAAGAGGGAATTTTCCTTCAACTTCATTGAAAGCAATAGTTAGGATCTTTGTATTTTTTTAAAGATACAGTAATCTCTATTTCTCAGGATCATCTGAGCACATGGCTCTGAGCCTAGGCATTGCACTAGGACATTGGGCATTCCCCTGATCCCCTCTAGAGCGCATTGTCATTGGTGGCTTTGATATTTTTCCGAAGGTCTGAAGTTTGCACGGCAAGCTGGGAAACATCTTGTGGCCTGAGGTGTCTAAAGACGTGTAGGGCAGAGCTGCTGGACCTTCTGCAGAAAACACCTTTATACAGTTGCTTGCATGTGAATTCAGTGAAGCAGGGGATTTCTAGAAATAAGTGGTAAGTGCGATACTTTATTCAAGACATTGCTGTTGCAGCAGCTCTGGCTTCTGGATGTTACAAAACTCAGGTTCTCTCTCCAAAGTCATGTTTGAGTCCACATACAGCATTTAATGTCTCCTTTTACTGCAGAACTTCTGTATCTCCCCATGGTGGTCACCATCAGCTTGACTATGCCTAGGCTGCTGCTGGTTACCTCCCAACTGCAGAATAAAATGAGAGCGCTCAAATCTCAAGGAAGGTTGTGCCGAATAAGATGTTTTACCTTGCAACCAGGATGGGCTGAGAGAAGGTAACTTGCTAACTAGTGGTAACTCAGCTGTATTTTGTCTAGTGCTCACTCTTTCAGTTTCATTTTAGAAACAGCTTAGACATTCAGCCACAGGGAAAAATTAACAGTATGCCACTCAGTTAGAAAGCTGTATTTCTGAGGAAAGACAGAAACTCTTCACCTTTAGCTTTCAAAAGAACTGCGCAATCTGGAAGAGGCACCAGCAAGGCAGGCGGTGCTCTTGTTCAGTGCTTTATTCCAGTGCAGTCTGAAAGCTTCCCTCAGGGTTGAAGACTCAGTCTGCCAGGGTCCTGGCAGGAGGCAAGCTCTTTCTTAAGGGAAATTAGCAAATGTAAACTAATGTTTTAACTTCTTCTGAAATGTGAACATCCAGGTTCCTGATAGGCTGGTGAAGGATGTCTGTTGGCCCAACTCCTGCTTCCAGGAGACAGGTAGTGAGAACCTCTATAGAGGTGCCATGAGAGTTTTCTTCCGCTAGTGAGAGAAAGGGGCAGAAGCAGATTTCCTGTCAATCCTGTGACCACATAAAGAGATGCATGCTGCTCAGAGTGTACATACAATGTGGTTTACATTCTTCCCAGAAAAGGGGAGACACTGAGGGATCCCTCCTGGCTTGCTTATTTGCCTAAGCACAATGGCATGCTGTACTACTTCCAGGAGGTAGGTTAAATACATGTACAACCTGCCTCATCTTTGATTAAAAATAGCCACAACTTAACAAAAATAGAAACAAAAAACCCCAGATGCACTTCAGTTACCTGTTTTTCTTCACTGCTCTTCTTCAAGGTTTTCATCAGATCTACGTGCTTATCTTCATTTCTTTCCATCATAATTTTCATCTGCTTAATACCAATCAAAGCTTTCTTTACCTCTTCATCTACATACTTCTCTCCAACTTCAGATAATACTAAAAAAAGCCAAATTATACAGTGACTTAATCAGATTTTAACACTATCACAAATTGTCATGCACTGATGATGAAGGAGAATTAAACAGCTCTGTGTTTCCTTGCAGTTGCAGAGCCAAATCTTGAGATAGTGAATGCTGAATAACACAGAGCCAAGACAATTTCCATCAGATAAGAATCTGGCCCAGAGCCTTTGCCAGTGATCAGCTGTGTGTAACTCAAGCTATATGCTTGGCTGTCCCACTGCTGATCACTGAATCCCAGCACAGTTGAGGCTGGAAGGCACCTCTGGAGATCATTGAGTCCAACCCCTCTGCTCAAAGCAGGGTCAACTAGAGCAGGTTGCTCAGGACCTCATCCTGGGTTTTGGATATCTCCAAGGATTACTCATCAGTTTTCTAATGACATAACCTATATATTTATCTTTGATCTGAAAGCAGCCTGTGACAGCTTCCCTTTATATTTTGAAAACGTAGATTACAGGTGCCTTGAACCTGCTTTCATAAAAATACTAGACTTCCTGTGAAGTATTGGTCATAGAGTTTTGGTGAAAGCCCAGGTTGGCCCACACGTTGCACCTTGAAGCTCTGCATGATTGCCTATGCTTTATCTGTATTTGTTCCCTCTGCAGAAATATCCTGAGTATTACTGGAGCTATCCAGTATTACTGGAGCTATACAAGTAAAGAACACATCACCCTGAGACTGCCAAAAGCACATCAGTCATTTCTTCCTTTATATCTTTCTTCCCCTCCCCTAACTTTGTGTTTTTTACAGAAATATTATTAATGTAGACTGAAACAAAGGAGTATTTCATGGCTGATCCTCTTGGGATTCCTATCCACAAAATAAAGCCATGCTTAAAGGTGAGCATACGCAGAATAGCTGCTTTTTTCTAAATTAAGTCATCTTATGTCAATTATTTGTAATAACCATCTTTTCCAGTGAAGTATATAATTGTAGAATAAACATTTTCAAAGATTATTTAAACAAACAAAATATTTCAAAACCTGTTGAATTGAATTTTGGTTTCAGGTTATATTCTAATGATCTATGAGGAACCAGATAACCTATAAAAATGCTGTAGATACTTTTTTGTAAGGGTATGCTTATCTGTTAATCCCTTTACTTTCTCATCCCAGTTGTTCTTATCTCCCCATTGTGTGTGTGTGGATGCATGTAGTCAGCTATATGATGCATTCTAAGCTCCACACATAAACGTGGATCCTCTTGACGTGAGTGAGTGTGAAAGTCAAAATGTACCAGGAGACGAGACCTGGGCCCAGGGGCTTCCAGCACACTCCTGGTAAGAAAAGCATACATACGCTTCAGGTTTTCCCGGAGATTCATTTCCTCCTGCCTTGTCGGTGCACACTGATGACCGTTCAGCCATAGCACATATATTATAAATAACCAAGAGGACTTCATGTTCTTTCTGTTAAAGAAGGAGGTCGGTGCGGTTAAATGTAAGCATCTTCATGATGCTCAAATGCCTAGGTGTAATGTTTACTAAGTATTATACAAGTTCCCATTAATTTTGACTTTAACTATGGTTTCTGAGATCTATAACATGCACCTAAATGCTACTGTTAGTGGAAACACATGAGTAAGAAGCTTGACCTCATTTGTAATTATCTATTCAGACTAACTAGATGAATTCCACTGAGTTTGCACAGTGGTGTAACAGAACCAGGACATACATATATAAAACCAAAAGCTTATGCAGCTCATTCTGTTGCTTTTCTACCTTGTGAAACACACTAATTACTGATCTCACACTGTGTTCTTAGTTCATATTATAAATGCATCCATGTTAAACATTATTGCCAAATTTAAAAAGGAAAATTTCTAGAATGTTTTTCCCTTCCTTGTCTCCAAACATGCAATTCCTTTCATTGTCCTTCAGGATAATACTTAATATAGCAGACGCTATAATAAGTGTGCCACAAAATTGGCAATTAGATCAGTTTTGTAAACAAACACATCAGCAATTGAAAGAAATTCCTACAAAATAAGGGAAAGAAATGCCATTTGGTTTATTTCCCTCCCAAGAGCAGTTAGAGGAGAAAGGTTTATTTTTCAGAAACCATGCAACTACACTTTATAGTTCTCATCTGATTAAGTGAACACAGTATTTAAGTGCCTTCTTGTTAGCCAGTATAGCCTTCTTGGAGATGCAGTTACCAGCTGCAAGTGCATATGTAAATTAAGAGCCTGGATTTATTTATAGCCTGTATTTACTGCTATAGTTACTTGCATATTGTATCTTTACATTTATAGCGAAAGACCAATTAACTTTGCAAAGAAACACAAACCCATTACCAAAGAAAAGTAAAAAAAACCCAACATATTTACCATTAATACTGAAACACCTCCTCTGCAAAATTGCTCCCCGCGTCAGGAAGGGGTCGGGCTGTGTTCTGATCTAATTGCTGGGAGTGTCAGGGATTTTGCCATGTTCTACTTATCTGATGAGAAGGTACTTAATCCTATTAACGGGACGTTTTGTTATTAGGCTGGAGGATTTTGCGCGTATGGGACTTCATGCTCATCTCTGTGGGCAAAACCACTAGGGGGAGCGTTGGGCAGAATTGCATAATTTAATGTAATTTGGATCTGCTATTTTTCTGTAGTCGGTAGCCTTTTGTAGCCTTTCGGTAGCCTTTCAGTAGCCTAGCTCTTCTGTCGTCTTGCTTTTTACCTCAAGAGACATGTGCAGCTTATGTTCTTAGTGAAATTGTTACAATTAGTTTGGCTAAAAATAGCTTCCAACATCTAATCTCTTCAGTGTAGTTTTAATTTGCTATAAAAAACACTGGATTACATAATGGCCTTCTTCGTATACCTTCTGAAGATACAGAAGTTGAAAAAAAATCAGGAATCCAGATGCAGGCTAGCATATGAGTGGAGTCTGAAATGAGATAAGCAAATTCTGGTATTTTGTACATCATTATACTTGCTAAGGTTTTGGGGGTTTGTCCTCTTAATGATTTTCTTCAGTTAATCCATGTGTGCAAAATATGTCTGGGATCTGACCTGCATGAAGTTTTGGATACTTTGAAATGAGATATTTAAATACTAACAGATACTTCATATAAAATATGGACAAGTATTGTTAGCAAGTCGTATCCCACCTTGTGATGTTCAGCAGTAATACTCCCTTGAAGTCAAAGAGGAGATGGGGAAAGTAGATGTCTGTAGCTCATGGTCTGTAACAGCAGTTTTAAAACATCCCATTCTTTTTTGTTTACCTCATAGTTCATAAAAGCCAATTGATGATTGATGGTTAAGATCTAGCATGATTAATGCTGCTTAGGCAAGAGATTTGAGGGTTCTATTTTTAAACACTTTATCAGGAAGAGTGGAGAACCCGTTAGCCCTAATGGGAACTGCAAGTCCTCAATTTACATTACAAGTAAGATAGCTGCACTCTTATTTTCTGAAAATGATGGAGGGGAGGGGAATATGTTTTTTGGTTTAATATATATGAATTGCTGGCTCACTGAATGCTGCTAACTCCTTGACCAAGACTCATCACTACACAAAACCTTTCAAGTTCTCTTTTGTGGCAGTACCAGGCAGGCACCCTTGCAGACTTCGCAATCCCCTGGCCAGACTGTTTGTTAAGCACCCCTGGGGCTTGGGCTGAAGTAACAGGGGCAGTCTCTCTCTCTGGGCCTCATGCTTGGCTCAGGATAGAGAATAAATGGAAAATACATTTGCACAAAGGAAGACAATCTGTTACAGACACTTGTGAAATGCGTGTTGTTAGCCTACATGTGTAATGAATCCTAACAAAGACTTTAATCTTTCACTGCAAGGGATTGCCCCCTCATTTTTGGCATTTATCTTTGCTAATATTAATTTACTAGCAAAAGTTACTGCTGGCCTTTTTGGACTTGACTTGATATAGAGAAAGCTTTACTTGATCCAGAGTAAAAAGAGAAGTTTCAACACATAACCCATAGTTCACAGGAATTTGCAAGAAAGCAGGCGGTCTCAGCCCTGCACGGAGGGAGAGCAGCACTCCTGCCACAGGGTGGAGAGGCTGGAGGCTGCCTCTGGCACAGATCCCACCGCTTATTTTCAGAACTGCCCATCTTCTGAAGGTCTCTGTGGGTCTCTGGTCAAACACACTCTTGCATCTTGCAAAGTCAGTCCTTAAGGGAAATCTGTACCGAAGCTAATGCTGAGACATGGAGTCCTGGTGGGTGTCGGGCTCCTTTTCTCAATTCAGTTGATTTTGAACATTGCAAAGTGTGTTGCATTGTCTTAGATGTTAATCCTCACACTTTATTATAACCACGATGTAACCACATGGAAATAGGCATTATTATATGTATCTATTTCTTTTTACAAAAACACCACATGCTAGTTCTTTTTTCTCATGTTATTTCATATATATCTAAAGAGGCTGAAAGAGGAGGTCTGAGGAACCTGAGGACAAAATTGTCTAGAGCTAGTATGCCTGTTAAAGTTAATCTTGGGCTTAATTTAACCTTTGAAGTGCACTTAGGAACCCAACACTCCATTCTTGAAAGGCAGTTATTAGTCATGCTCACTCTGGAAATCTTTTCCTCTCATTTCCGTTTTGAATTTAATGAAACAAAAATCTCACCAATTATACCTTCAGATTTCATATCAAATATCCACTCTCTTTTCTTTTAACATTCCAAATCTGATTTGCAGTGACCTATTGTGGAGAGCTCCAATTTTTCTCTCAGCTGCAATGTTCAACAGTTTCCTCTTAATATTTTATTTTCCTCTGAATTTGAGTGCTTCAATCAGCCATAGTATGCCATGTCACGACATTGTACTGACATGTTCATTTTTTCACAGTCTAATACAAGCAGATGATTCAGTGCTCACTGTTGCTGTTGCAAATTATGAGGTACTCTTCTAATATTGAATCATACTGGAGACAGTCTGAAGAAGCTCTTGTGAGCAAGTTGTAGAAAGTGTCTTTTTCCCCACCCCAACTGTTATTCCAATACTGCTATATTTTAATTGAAATTAATATGTATATATTGGAAAAAAATTAAGGAAATAGCTTGAAAAAAGATTTCAGTACAAAGGCTTTTTGCAAGATACTGATAAATTGAAACGTAAATAATTGTAACAATACAGATAGACATTGAGCTTGAACCTAGCTGAACTTAAGTGATGAGAGTTGTAGCTGCTTTGTGGAGTTGCCTTCTGTCCTGTTGGATGACCTCCACAAATGTATAACATTTTTTCACAATGTACTGTGACTTCTCTCTTTTTGTTGATCCATTCCACCTGGCAGGATTAAGCATCAAGAAATATGTTGAAATGGAATTTCCTGTGTTATACATCAGTCGTAGGATTTTGTTCCAGTTATATATTTACAAAATTATTTGCTGTTTGAAAGAGTTGTTTCCTACTATGTATTTTCACATTTCTTTCTGAGCTAGGCCAGTCATATAATGATCAGGCTGAAAATACCTGTACATATTTGTAGACTCTATACGTCATGCAAAGTGCTATATATTGACATTAAATCTCTTGATACTTTTATGAAATAGTCCCCAGTTCTACAAAATCTTAATTAGCTTTATTTGTAAGCACACCATTAGTTCCACTGCTTTCAATTGAAATTAAATCCTAGTGGGGGTTTATGGTGTAATTACATGGCTAATCTAAAGCATGCACAAAGCTTTGCTAAGAGTTAGTATGGGTTTTAAGGCTACAGAATTGAACTTTCGTTGTGTGAAGGTTTTTTTGTTTTGTTTTTAATCCTTTCTAGGCCTTCAGGAGCCCCTGAGTGGTTTCTGCTTCCTCCTGACTTCAAAGGCTCTTGGAGCCCTCCTTCAGCTGGCATTCAGTCTGTCTTTGAGCTCTACCTGAGTAGCTGGAGTTAAGAACCAAGGCTCCTTCTTTAGCCCGGAGAGAGAGGCAAGCTCCTGATATGCTCTCAGTTATGCTGGAAGGCCTCAGACTAAGGATCTGAGGCTACCCTAAGTTAGATAGCTAGAGTTAGTCTAAGCTACACATCTTGCAAAAATACCAGCTTAGGCCCCAGAAGTAGCACAGCTGTGTTAGCATGACAGGATCCCAAAGTTCATGAGCCCTACAGCTCAGAGTCAGGCTGACACAATTACCCTGTCTGGAGGAGGTTGAGGCAATGCCAGGTCAGGACTCCGCACTGTGCTCAGCACAAACATGAAACCAGCTGAAGGCATGAAATCAGCCTGCATAACGTAGAGCATCATGCTAAGATTTAACGTGGCTTTATTTGGAACTATTAAGCTACAGCTTTTGAGGTCAGCAAGACCATCTCCACAAGGTTTAGCGTGCTTTAAAATGTATGAGCCTTTTCTGATTTCCTTTTGCTTGTTTATCCATGGACACTCAGGATGACTATTAGGTGTGGAAAAAATCTTCCACTTCACTGCTGAATAATTTTTTTCCAAGCCCTCCAGGGCTTTGACACAAAGTTCTAAATACCAGTCCCAGCAGTAACGTGACAACTGTTGTTCACAGGGGCATGCAAAGTTTCTTCACGCCTTATCCAGAGACGTTGCAGAAGGGACCTGTTGTGCCTGTAAGTGATACTGAACACATATTTGGGAAGACAAATCTATAACATAAAGGAATTCAATTAATTTTAAGGAACAGAGAATTAAAACCTTAAAGTTGAATGTAAGACAATACGAAGCTGAAACCTAAAAATTATGCAGTTGTCTTCAGAATTTGTGCTTGGGATATCAGCTAACTATTGAACTTGGAGTAGCACTATTACTGATGTTGTGTTATCAGCAGGAGATATCAAAGTCAGTGCAAGGATAACAAAATGAGTTAGAAACAATTTATTATAAAGCTATGAAGCAAACCTGCATGGTACAGTTACACAAACAGATTTCAGGAAGCATTTAATATTAAAATGCTGAAGTTTTGAACCAGATGTTTTGCAAAGATTTAGTTTCAAGCTTCCCTAGGAACATTAAAACAAAAAAGTTTTATTGCATGCAGGCATGTAATATATCAGCTTTCAGCCTGCAACTGAAAGGAACAGGGTTCCTTGTGTGTTTTCATCTGGTTTGCTTAAGCATATCTTCGTCATTCAGCTCTGTATCAGTTAGTTGAAAGAGTGGCTGCTTATTGGAAACAACTCTGGAGTTTAATGAAATTAAGATGACTCAATTATCAGTCTGTGAGGTGCTGAACAACTCTTGAAGGTGCTGCTAACTGCCCTAATGTGCTGCTTTCTTGAAACGTAATTGAAGACATTCAGGATAGGGCCTTGATAATATTTGATGAAGAAACTGGAAATTGCTTTGGTGGGGAATAATCCTCTGGCTGGTAACTTGGCCTCTTGCTTCTGCTGCATTTAAAGTGGAACCTGCTCCAGTGCCTGTGGGACAGCAAGCCCAAAGAGGGATATCTGAAGATAAAGCTTCCTCAATGTAGCCGATAATAGGACACATGCAGTCCCCTTGCTTGCAGTAGCATGGAAGTGGAGGAAGTAAAGCTGGAATGCTGCCTGAAGCTGACTTTTTCTTCATTTCAAATATTAGGGACAATTTCTAAGAAGAGCCTTACTGCAATTAGAATTAATGACTTCATGCTTCTAAGAGTTCTTGCTTAATTGCCGTCGCACATGTTTTTACAGCTGTCCTTTTATATAACTAGTACACTGCCCCATGCATCTGCCTCGGTACTCAAAGCTTTTAAAGTGTTGTGAAAAAACAACAACATTAGTTACAGAGACCCTGACAAATGGGAGGAGAATAAAAAAGAAAATCTGAGTTCAGAGCAAATGAGAATTAGAAATGAGACAGAAAAGGCAGAAAAGGGAAATGAAGGTGAGATAGGAAAGACCACAAAGTACCAGAATGTCAGGGGAGACACTGATGAGAACAGTCTCTCCAATTGGAAGTATATGAAGTAAAATACACTTCCATATCTGCTACCAGCAGCTTATTAGTTCTTGTAAACAACAAAAATGTAGGAAGCCCATGAAGATGCACATGTGGCAGAACAGGACAACTGTATAACCCTTGAAGTCCTTTCTTGTTCCTCCTGTTTCCTTCTGCTCTGGTACGAAACCATTCTGGCAAAGACTGGGGGATTTGCCCACATTTCAAGTTGCTTAATACATTTGCAGGCACTGTGAAATACTAAGCACTAAGAAAAGAATTATGGGACTTATCAGTCCAGTTTTGAGTGTGAGCAGTGTGTGCACCTCAGCTAGTGAGTGATCCAGGTTTTCTAGGCTAAGCTGCAATTTAATTGACCTACTGTAGACCTTGACCTCAGAGTTAGATGAGTTGCACTCTGGAAGACCCGGGTTTTCTCCCCTGACTAGAAAGTGAACACAGCAGACTAACCTAAATGTAGATCTCTAAAACTGGGACAAATGAATCTCATTGATGTGACATGCAGTTTCAGCATGCCCTGGCTTGTTTGTGTTTGCCAGAAGCATCCTGAGCTGCATTAAGAAGAGGATTGCCATCAGGTCAAGTGAGGTGATCCTTCCTTCCTACTCAGCACTGGTGAGGCCACACCTGAAGTGCTGGGTCCGGTTCTGGGCTCCCCAGTAAAAGAGACATGGACACACCGGAGCAAGTCCAGTGCAGGGCTATAAAGATAATTAAGGGACTGGAACATATTTCATATGAGGAGAGGCCAAAAGAGCTGGGACTCTTTAGCCTGGAGAAGAGGAGGCTCAGGGAGATCTTACCAATGTGTATATATACCTGATGGGAGGCAATGAAGGCAAGGGAGCCAGGCTCTTTTCAGTGGTGCCCAGTAACAGGACAAGAGGCAGTGGGCACAAAGTAAAACACATGAGATTCCATCTGAACACAAGAAAACACTTTTTTACTATGAGGATGGTCAGACACTGGAACAGGTTGCCCAGAGAGGTTGTGGAGTCTCCATCTGTGGAGGTATTCAAAACCTGACTGGACATAGTCCTGGGCAACCAGCTCTAGGTGGCCCTGCTTGAGCAGGGGGGGTTGACTAGACGTTCTTAAGAGGTCCTTGCCAACCACAACAGTTATGTGATTCCCATGTTTATTCAGCTCTGGGGCCCCCAGTTCAAAAAAGACATGGATGTGTTTGAGCAGGCCCAGAGGAGGGCCACAAAAATGGTCAGAGGGCTGGGACACCTCTTCTGTGACGACAGGCTGAGAGAGTTGGGCTTGTTCCACCCGGAGAAGAGAAGGCTCCGGGGAAACCTGATTGTGGCCTTTCAATACTTAAAGGCAGCATGAAAGAAGATGGAGAGAGACTTTTTACCAGGACCTGTAGTGACAGGATGAGGGGCAATGGTTTTAAACTGAAAGAGGGTAGATTTAGACTGGATATAAGGAAGATTTTTTTTACGGTGAGGGCGGTGAGACACAGGAAAAGGTTGCCCAGAGAAGTTGTGGATTTCCCATTACTGGAAGTGTTCAAAGTCAGGTTGGATGGGGCTTTGAGCAACCTGATCTAGTGGAAGATGTCCCTGCCCATGGCAGTGGGGTTGGACTGGATGATCTTTAAAGCTCCCTTCCAACCCAAACGATTCTGTGATTCTATGATTCTATGATGTGTATGATACAGGCCAAAATGGGATATATAGATAGCAAATATGGATATGTGCAACATCTATCATACATGGAAGTTGACAGGTTCTGAGCATTCACACTTAAAGCACAACCAAGTTAGAAATTATTTCAAGCTGTACAAAATCCTGTCTACCATTTCCTAGCACAGTCTGCAGTCAGCCGAGATGGCAGCTACACATATAAATCATCATCTTTCTGAAAATCTGAATCAAAGTGTTAAACTCCTAAAAGATGAAGGCAAACTCCTATGGAGCACAATATAGCACAATAATTTACTTAGGATTAGACTCTTAACACTTCAAAGTCATGCTAGGTTTTCACTTACATTTTGGGTTAGCTACATTGTAATTAGTGACCAGCACAGTATCACACATCCTACTTTCTGGACAGTGGCTTGCAGGTATTCCTGATGCTGACGTTTTTATTTTGTTCCTACAGATAAAGGACATAAAAAAAGTCTTGGAAGATAGGCTCATTGTGGTTATTTAGCACAATGGAGAAAATGCTGTCTCCAGATCAAGCAGTCCATGAACTTCTACCTGCTGGAAGGATATTTGGTGTAGGCTCTTATTTATGCATTTACCTGGGAGGTATTTGTTTTCTCATAAAAATGCTGAAGCGAGATACTTCACTGTTTTTCAGTGGTACAGGGTTTTTTATGGCTTTGCTTGACCAACTCAGCAATTGCATCAAAATGTTATTCCAGAAATTGCTGGAGTGATGACCTCTTTGCTCTTAGAGGGTCTCATTACAGTGGAGCCCTGCCTTTCCTGAGCTGTGGAAAACTAAGCTGCCTCCTATGCAAATCAAGGCTATTTTGCACCTCTACATTGAGATTTTTATAAAATTTGAAGATGTAAAAATATTCACCTCAACTCCAACTGGAAATTAGGCAGAAAAACATAACCATTTGCTCATTCAAGTTGAATTTTATTTAGTTCTTTAAGATTTGGATCTCTGTTATGTACAATATAGTTTGTATATGCAAATTACTAATAGGCAATTTAATGAAAAAAAGATTTTACTCTGGAATATTGACAAAAATCTGGAGTATTGGGGTAGTACTGTGTGTTAAGGAGTAGTCTCACTGTATATTCTGAGCCCCTTACAGAAGGGGTTTGGCTCCGCAGCTGGTCAACAGACAGATACAGAAGCCTTCAGAAAATAATTGAAACCATGAGTTAGGTAATACTTAACTTCCTAATTTGGCTGATCTGAAATGGCCACTTCACATTGTTTGCGAAAGGAGCCAGAGCCCCTGGTCATGTGTATGTAGGACACAGGAATGGTCAGTCACTAATACTAAAAATTCTGAAATGATGCAGATTAATTTGAAACACCTTAAGTGCTAGAAAGCTTTTGAAGGTCCATAGTACAGATGTAAATATGTTGCAAACATTATTCAAAAGTATTTTGCTATTGGCAGTGGGAGACAATACCATATTATGTATTTTCATACCTGATCTCAGGAAGAAATCAGCTTTCATTTCAGCCTTTTGCCCTTACGTCTCTAATATTATATCTCATATCTCAAGAGCAGATTATTGAAGGCCTATTCCTCTGTCCAGGTCTTGTATGTTTAACTGCACTCATACATACATATATATATTATCACAGTAGACAACAGGTCAGATCCTTAGCTGATGTAAATAAGCATAGCTCCCTCATCTCTGCAGACAGCTCTGATTCATACCAGCTGAAGACCGGTGCATTTTCCCTAGGTCTGGATTCAGTAAACCACACACACACAGAGTGCAAAGCAGCCTATTGTTTGAAGGAAACCTTTCTTGTTTAGGGCACTGCTGAACAAATAAACTAGGCAGCAGAGGGAATTAGCAGGAATGAAGAGCATTAGTTCCTCAGAGAAAACATCAAAAAAGCCCTTGGTATCCATCAGTCAGAATTCCTTCAGCGCTAGACAAAAGCTGCAATGGAAATTGCTGTGTTGTAACCTACGTGATCCCATGCTGAACTATTTACTTGAAATGCTGCGCTTCCAACACATTGCACAGATCAAGTATGATGAGCAAGGAATGAGAGTAAATGAGAAATTAGAAAGAACTTAAATACTATTCAAGCAAAGCACTTAACCACACATTTAACTTTTAACCTGAGAGTAGTCCCATTGAAGTCATTGGGATTACTTATGTACTTAAAGTAAATCATGTGATTAAATGGCCCTCTGGATCAGGATTTTTAAAATCCGAGTGGCTATTACTTAAAAATGGATACAGTACAACAAGGGAAGGGAAAGAGAAAAATCTGTTTTCCATCCTCTGTTTCAAGTGTGCTGACAAAGGCATGATAAGATCTAGCACCGGGAAGTTAGAGTTGGAAAAATCCAGCCTTGAAATAAGACATTTCCTCATAGCTGTGAAGAAAATATTGAGACAGCTTATGAGAAGGAAGTGGATTTACCCTCACACAGAGTTCTTATAATGACATTAAATGTATTAAAAGAAAGAGGGGATTAATCCAGATTCTGGGAGTAAACTCAATGGGTTAAAAAAAAAATTAGGCAGTTCCTGGAGGAGAGATCCCTCCACCAGTTTATTGCTGTATACTGGTCCAAGTCCAACCTCCAGTTCAAGAGATTCCTAAACCACTGATTATGAGACAGATGATTTTATATTGCCCTGCTTTTTGTATTGTAAGCATCTGCTACTTTTGGAAGTAGTACTGGGCTAGACATATTTTTGATTTAACCTAGTACAACCGTATTTCTTTTTGATATTTTATTATGCATATACACACATCATGAGAGGATTAGGCTGTCCGGTATTTGCAGTCTTTTCTGGTCCTAAAGCATGTCAGCCTGACTTCTGCTTACCACCTTTGTTCATGAGTTTGATGGGAAACAGCATTGATTAAATTTCCTTCAGCAGTCCAGCAATCCTGAGCTTCCTTCAGGATTTGGGAAGGAAGCAGGTACTGTGCTGCACAGTCGGCTGCGTCTTGGTGGCTGGCAATGGAGCTGGAGTTACTTGGGAACATCTTGCCTGAGCAGGTCCCAGCAGCCGGGGTGCCATGCCATGCGGAAGGGACCTCTGTTTCTCCTCTCCATGACACACGCTTTCTAATCTCCCAACGAAAAAAAAATGCTATTCCAGTACTGGCATATCTGGATAAAACTTGCATATCCTGTGATTAACTAGAGATTGGACCAGATGATCTCATTCAGTTTTTTCTGGCTCCAAACACTATAAACTCTTGTCCTGGGCTAGGGCCCATCAAAGCCCATCTGAGTCCCTGGAAATGCTCCTGTTGACTTCACTCTGCATGAACAAGACTTCAACTAAATCTACAGCCTCTGTCTGAGTCAATGGGAGTCCAAAAAGAATGCAGCTCAGCCTGCAGTAAATACATATACCTAAATGACCACAAGCAGAGCTATTTAGAAAGGACTAGTAATAGCATCTTCATGGAAATTAAATGAGTCAGTGCTCAATTAGCTACAGATATCTTTGGAGATATTCTTCTCAGCTTTCTCTATGAAAGGTCTGTTGAAGTTAAAAGCTTTTAAAGTTACTTATAGGAGAGAGGTTTAGCACGGGCTATAGGGCCCTGCAGGATTCAGCCACTGGAGAAAAGCTGTTTCACCACAGTTTGTCCATTTCCCAAAACAAAACTGAGATCAGCCCACATCGTTTACATGAGTATTGGCTGGATTTTAAATGAGAAGACTCATGTTCTGGGCCAGAAGCACAGCTGGTATAACCCTAAGGATCTAGTTCATAGGAGTAGTATTTTTCTGCAGTTTTAAGCCAGAGCTCCTGCAAGTTTCAGTATGACAGCTCTTAGCTTTAGACCCAAGACATAACAGAGTGCTGGGAGCAATTAACTGTGCACTTTTCCCAAAAATATCACAGTTTAAGATGCCTGTGTCTTTCATGGCAGAGAGATTATCCTAGTTTAAATGTTGGTCTTTTTGCTAAATACTAAGCTGTAATTTTTCTATTCTTGTTTATGTAGTGATATAGAATCAGTGAGAAATAGATGCATATTTACATATAAAATAAGTTATTGTTGTAAGAGAGGTGTTTATGTGGCATTTATATGTCTGCCATTGAAATAACTCCATTTAAATAATAAGTATTTAGGAATGTTAGTTGAGGAATGAGGAATATTTCACTTTTTACAAGTTGCAATAGCACAAGCATCTTGACAACTTCATAACATTATTGTCTTTATGCGTAGTCACAAGAAGGGAGATTTGCATATGATGGTTTTGTGTCTTTGTGGGTGGATTTGTCTTCTGCACTTTCTGTCCTTTGCATATAAATGGTCAGGACTTTATGAGGCAAAGGTAACTTGAGATATAACTTTGCTCTACTTGGCAATTCAAAATTCCCACAGGCAAGACCAAAAATTTTAAAGCGTATAAGGATTAGTTTTCTCTGTGTGGGTATATTAAATTAGGGAGGTAGCTGTTTATCCAGCCGTGATAACAAAGGTCCTGATTTTCTGATGTGCTAACTACCCCGAATTTCTATTCCAGAGTCTAGTGTTTGGGATATCAGCCAGAGCTTGAACACTCATGTAGGCAGTGTGGACGATCCAATATTCAGGCTCAAGCACAAGTCTGACCCCAGCGTTAACAAGTACTGATGTACTCAGGATTGTCTTCTGGAGCTGCCTGCCCTAGCCCTAGCAGAAGTTGAAGGTGTGTCACCTCAAATTGCTTGAAGGGTTGGGGCCCCATGTAGAGCACAAGCAAGAGCCCAAGGTCTGGCTCAGCCTCACTGGTGAGCAGAGGAGACCACATTCATGGCCATCGGGTGTGATCGAGGGAGCAAGCAGTAGAAAATGTGAAGCACTAAGTATGTACATGTGAGCATAAAATGCGGTAGCTGGTCAGATGGCAGGGCTGTCTGTGTTTGAGAGAGATGACTGACCTGGAAAATTTACTTGTGGCTAAGATAATAACCTGTTTTCATAAGACAGGGATTTTTTTTCCCCTGCTTGTTTGTGAGTTGGTCTTTGTTTGCATTTGTTTTCAATTATATTATTTGTCATTGTTGCATTTTCCTGAAAAATTATAACTTTGGCACATACGGTTGAAAACCAGTTTTCATCCATGTCAGAGGCATTCACTCAAGACAATTAGAAGTGATGTGTTTGCTTTTTAATAAGAAATTAGCTGCCACAGGAAATTATCTTGGTAAAAAAAATCTAGCGAAGGCTGCCTTTGCTATATGATATATTTTAGAAATGTCTTAGCTTTCTCCAAACTGCAAAAACTATTCCTGTCATTTCAAAATGCTCTGGGGAAAGGCAGCGGAATCCTACTTTTAATTGTGAAATGATAGGCACAGTTTCATGCATTTGGGAGAATGTAAAATATTTCTATTATTGTTCCTTCCCTTTCTCCTGATCCCTGCCTCCTCCGTCTCTCCTTTCCCCCTCACTACTCAAAACAACATTTGGAGCTATTTATCAGGAATACATATAAAAAAGCTTTCCCACAGAGTTTCATCAAAATAGATATTGATTAGAGGCCAGGGGGAACAGGCTTTTTCAAGAAAAGACTTAACAGGAGAAATTGAGCATTTGATACAGAAGTGTGGAGAGAAACGCTGGACCATCGCCATAGGGGCTGGCAGCTGAGGAGGGAGCAGAACAGTGTGGGGTGGTGCAAAGGGGTCAAAGTAGCAAAAAATTAGCCTAAATAAAAGAGGAAATACCCTGGCACTGTTGAACTGGAATAGAGTCCAAAGGGAAATTTTGGTGTCTGAAGACAGAGACTGGACAAAGGACTGGAAACGCTTCCTGGGCAAGAACACTGCATAGGGAGACAGATGCATGTCTGTCAGCTCAAATACCATAGGCAGAGACACAGGATTAGTCATGAGCTACTAACTTCCACATGGCAATCCTGGGAGGCTGCAGCATTGACACTGCCCATTATAAATCTCCTGTGAAGAAGCAAGGTACCCAAGAAAGATGTTTAGCACACAGACAAAGAGATGGGAGGCTTCCATGTATCTCAATACCACATCCTTCCTGGTTGTCTTATTTGCTCAGATGCCGAGTTTCCTCTGGAGACACTGAATTCCAGGGAGGCATCTCAATTATGCAGATCAGCAAATCACAGCTGTTTCTCAAACCAGATGTTAGAAACTGCCTCCAGCAAGCTTCTCCCAGGCACTGAGTCGCCTGTGGTCGGCTGCGCAGACATCTCCTCCTCTGCCCTCCTCCCCATCCCACCAGACCTGAAAGCCAGTCCCCTGTGCTCCTCCGTGCCACTCCACCAGGCTGGTTGTTATTACAAGTCAAGGCAGATAAGCCTCAGTCTGACAGTTCAGAGCTGTGGTTGAAAGAATTAAGATGGTTATGGAGCTACGTGCCTTTTCAGATTGATAAGTAATGTTTTCATTGCAGACGAGGATGCTCGGGCAATATGTAAGCCATCGGAGCTGTCTTCGCTTCCAGTTTCTGGGTCCAGGCTGTGCTCTGTTTCCAGACTGACATTCAATACTGGTGTGCATCAGGTAGCCATCTCCCCTGTCCACCCAACCCTGACACGCCTGCACAACCTACATAGCCAGGGGACTGGTACCTAGGATATGTGCATAGGTGTAAGCTAAAACACATATGGGGAAGCATGGCATAATGTATCACGTCGTGATACGCAACAAAAACTTTCACTAATTGGGTGATGAGCCCAAGGGAGAGGAGGAACAGCTGCAGAAGCTGCACAGGAACTCATCTGCAGTCTGAGTTTAACAGCCATAGCTCCAGGGGGAACTGTCATTCTGCTGGCCACTGTTCTGAATTACCAAATAAAAGGGCTCCTGTCCTCTCCTGCCTCAAAGGCATTCCTCCATTAAGGGCTTAATTGTCTCCTTAGCTGCCACTGTCTGAAGGAGGAGGATATAGCGGAGAAAGGGTCTTAGGAAACCTGGTGGAAAACAAAGTATCTGGCCAGTACATTTAATTCAGTAGATAAAAGGGGTTTGAATTCTTAAATGCCTTGTGTGCATCTGACCTGGAATCACATTTAGAGTTTAGGTTTCTTTTCTTCAAGATCAAGCAACATTTAATTAAGACTTACTATACAGAGTTGCAACTTATAGTTTCCTGATAGTAATGCCGATCCTTCCATTAAATAATATTTTTAAGAGTGAATAATACCCATTCTTTTACCTAATAAATGCATAAAATAATATTTCTTGCTCACCCCCTAACAAAGGAATTTGACACTGGATCGCCTCCTGTTATTACGTGGGTTGGGTATTTTCACTACATCTGAGGAAACAAACCAGACAAGGGTCACTTATTCTGCAAAGTATATGTTAAAATGTTTGTTTGGCACCTTTGAACTCTTTATTTCATTTCCCTGCCATTGCAGAAAAATATGGGTTCATACTTAATAAACATCAGTGAGAAGCTTTCTATTCTTGTTTAAACAGAAGTAAACTTGAAGACCTTGTCAAAACAAGTAGGTTAAGCTTGACTAATCAGCCTGAACTCATTCTATTAATAGTGAAGATGGCATCATTATTCCATTAAGCTTTGACTGGAATATTGGGAACAGGTACATATATCCATACAGAAGAGGTTAAACCAGATGAACCTTTCCAAAATGAAAATAGAATAATTGTCATTTATTCTGTATTTCTTCAGTCTGGCTGAACAAAACAGGACACATGAAATTGAGACTTTTTCAGAAAACTTTGTTATTTTGCTTTCTGCAAGAGGACAGTTGCTTTGTGATGGCTTGGTTAGGTAGAGTCTGAAGTGATGTCATTCTCATGGAATATGATCATATCTGTAGCCAGACTACATCCTATATAAAGTACTTACCAGACAAACTATGTCTCAGCTGGGACATTAAATGTGATCTGATGAAATGAAGATAATCAGGAAACAAAGATGCACTTTTGGTTTCAGTCACTCTCATAGTAGAAGGATATAAAATTGAAACAGAGGTAAAGTCAGGCTTTACATTTTCAGATTAAGTAAATGCAAATTTATGAACTACATCCAAACTGTGATTGATTACCTGGGAACTCACGTTCTGTTGCTGTTCACCATTTCCTCCATCCATAACATGAATCACTTACTTAATCCAACAGTGCCTCATGTAAAGAAGCTAAGTCAGCACTAGGGCACCTACTGACAGCATTTGGGTTTAGTTTTCTTTTTTGTGACAGATTCCTCTCCAGCTCTAACCGATAAGTGTTGTCTATGGCTCCAAGAGGGAGTTGAACTTTAGATATTTCTGTGCATAGCTTCTCTAAGTGATCATCCACAGTACTGAAAAACCCAGGCACTTACTCATGAAGACTCTTCCCCAGCAGCAGTTTCTCCCTCAGCTCTCCCAGGGAAATGTTTCCACCTCTGAATCTTTAGCCCAACAAACAAAAATGCAACAAAATCTTTACCTAAGAGAAAAGGCCTGAGACTGATGTTTAGGCATTGCTTTTAGCCACCAGCTGGGGCAACAAACTGCAGCTGAAAGCTGCTATCTATATGCTGCTGACAGCATAAAGATAAGCAACTAGGACAAGCATCCCAAGGTCCCAAGTATCTGGGGTTTAGGTAAGAGCTGCGTAAGCCACCCAGAGTGCAGGGGCATAAGAGAAAAGCCTGTATTTTAGCCTGCATACCTCCAAAAGATTAATGCTATCACTGAAACATTTTCTTATGTTAGGAACGTGGAAGCATCAAATGGACAAAAGGTCCCCATCTCCCCAGCAACTGTCATAATGTTGTGGAGCTATAGGGCACTTAGATTTCCGTGTTTCAATAAAATAATTTAATAATCTTTGCCACAGTGCTTAGTTGCCATCTCATGCCACCTATACTTTCCCTTTAGTAGTATAATAATTTAGTGCAATGGTTTCTTACAGGTGTAAATTTCCATGAGTTGAGACCTGGAGGAGATCAGATCCATCACATAATTTATGGGAACATTAATGAGAAAAAAATAGACTACAATTCCCCATCTGCCTGAAAGGTTTATGTTAAAAGAGCTGCATGTGTAAGGGCACAGTGGATTAATAAGAGAGATGCTATCACGTAAGTAAGTAGTAGGGGCTCCGTGCTTTTCTTACAGGTCATTGTGTTAACAAAGGACTTACCACTATTGAAACCACAGCTAACCTCTTCTTGCTACACATGACACGTACTGTGGTGTCTAAGTCAGGCTTCAGTTCTCACATATGCAAACAGATTTAGGATTTTTTGATCACTGAAGAAATGTACACACTAACATGTTATTCAGAATGGAACACCTACCAAAGAAATCGTAATAAAAAGTAATGCTCTGTGACACATAGCAGCATTAGAAATATTGTCAGATTGTGTCCAAAATCCACTTCCAGTTTCCTGAAGAACTGAAGTGGTTTTAGAAATGAAAGATATGTACTTCATTTTGCAACATATTCAGAGGTATGGACATGTTCAGATGAAGTACTCTCTTAGATGTTTTCAGTGTTCAGGCATAAAAATAAAATATTTCAATTAAAATATTTCATGCTTTCATACCCACAATTGCTGATAGCTATTGTCTTTATTTACTCCTTCCTTTAAATTTTATATGGGGAAGTTCTCTCCCATATAAGTTCTTTTCAGCTAAAGGGAAGAGCTTCCTTCCTGTTCTAGCTTCAGAGCTAATAGATTATATTTCTTTTTTGCTCAGAGAAATGAGTTTAGAGACATTTTGACAGAAACTTCTTCAACAAAATGCTTTTACTTGTACCCAAAGGCCATAAGCAACCCATATGAGTTTATCTTCAACACCAGGAGAATCTTCACATGTATAACCTCATCAGAAGGATGCTCTTCTGGCAATCCAGCAAACACTAGTTAGAACTGGGATAGTCATATAAAGTTCTCGCTTACACTTCATGCATCTTGACTTACAGCTGTTGCCAGAGCAGGGAGCAGTTTAGAGAATAAAACCTTATAATCTACTTATTTCAACACTGGCCAATATTAAAGACTGTCTGTCAACAGTCTTCCAAGTGGGAGCAGACAAGCAGTTGCATTCACTCTACTATGTGCACTTAAAGCAGTTGCTCTTTGCACAAAAAAACCCATGCAAACTTTACTCAACTTATGTTTGTAATGTTTGCTTGCAATTAAATAGCATTTGCTAAGCATAAGCCTTGGTGTTTGGACTTACTGCAAAAATAGAAAAGGAATTTTTCATGTCATGGAGAAAACAGAAAAATTAAATTTTGTCAACAACTCACAACATTTATCCATATTGTGGGAAAAGTCCACTTAAATGTGGACATTTGCCAGAACTACCAACCCTGTATCCTTAGCACGTAATTTTTCTATTTCTTACTTTTCAACTGGGTCGTCTAAAGCCTTGCTCTTCCATTTCTTATTCCTTGTGTTCCAAGTAGCCAAGAAACTGATGGTGAAATGAAAGAGATTTACTGACAGACAGCTCCCATTTTGTGATTATAGGAAAACTCTATTTGCATATGCAACTGGAGGCAATTGTATTAGGAATCCAGTTATGTGGCTGTGTTTGCCAATGCAGATTTTGCAAGATATCCTCATAGCCTTGCCAATCAAAAGTTTTCTTCAAATGTTCTCTATAGATGATCTTGCAGTTTCACTGCAGGATGATTCGGTCCTTCACCGAGAGATGCAGCTAATCCCTCCAAGCCAAAGGAGGCTGTGCTGATCATGTCTGTATGGCAAAGATGGCACTGTCCAGGCAGGGAGACTTCCCTGGAGAAATCCTGGGGCTGGGACAAGTGCTCGTGAGATCTCCTACCTTTTATAGCCCTTATAAAATGCTTTGAATCAAGGTGGCAGCACGGTATGGAATGCTATTGGGCTGCAATGGCGATATTACCCACTGGGTGAGAGACTGTGCTATGCTCCCACCCATAAAGGAGCAGTCTGTCTTCACAAGGGATGAGGAGTTTTGACCAAATGCTGTTACACAGGTAAAAATATCCTCCTTGCCTAGCTCTTCTGGTTTCTTTCATTGAATGAGGTGTTTTCTTCACCGTCCTGCCTCTAAATGCTTTCATGTTGATGCTAGCACACTGCAATGGCTGCATGTTGCTGATACCACAGTAAGGTAGATGTTGTCTATTCCGCTAAAGCACTTGGCATACAGTGTATTTTGTTGCATTTTACTTTTATTTAATCCTACACAAGCAAAACACCAAGCACAACAAATCTGAGTAAGGACTAGAGGAATTTAGCCCACCAGTAAGTGCCTATTAAAAGTAAATGCCTCTTCCTATCTGATAATGTACCAAGCCTAAACTCAAGAAATACAGAAGCATTCACTGGATTGCCTAGTTTCTTGTTAGCTCTCCTTCAAGTTACCCAGAGTATTTGCAGAGCCCTGGCCTGCTCTGCTTTGCCTGGAGTATTGGCCGTAATACAGCAATAACTGCTTAGCATACCCAAGTCTTACTTAATTTTAGCTTCTTCCAGGTTAGTCAGGACAGGAAAACTTACACTGCCTAACATGCCAGAAATAAAGGTATTTCTGCTCATTGTCACATTTTCCATAACTCCAAGTTTAAGGCCACCTGCTTCACTGCTTTCTTCATCATATTTTCTAAATGTGCTTTCTTTCTCTCTGTTTGGATCATGGAGGTAACACATTTTGGCTGAAAACTTTTGAGCTGCTTTTCCAAAAAGCACGATCTGCTTTTCCATTTTTTCAGTGTATATCTCTCTAACTAGAGCAACCTCTCAGGGAAGTCTTAAGGGACTTTAATCCTAATGCCTCTGTAACCAGTTGTACAAAAGGAAGTATTTAGACATGGAAAGTACCTATTCTCCAGGCTCAGGCTTGGATTTCAATATATTGAGCAGAGAACATTATCAGTCCACTGTCTGGGGAATCTCCTGATGGAGATTTCTGTGGAAATCATCTGAAACCATAGGGTCACACAAAAGTAGCCCTGCTATAAAAGGGCTGGTGTTTGCAGAGGGGTGGCTCACTTGCTGACGGATAACCCACTTTCTTAGGGGAAATAGCCCTCCTTCCCACTAAAGGATCCTTGAAAAATCAAAGGTGATAAGTTCAGTCCTTGGATGGGGTGGGTGATATTTCCATTGAGGAAAGCAAAGGCAGTCCCACAGACAAGCCTTGGGGAGAAAACTTGGCTTGCAGACTACATCCCATAGGAGCACCTGATCCCAAGCAGTGGCCTCCCGAAGAAACCTGAGATGCTGCACTTCGGCTTGCTCACAAACTAAATAGTGTTATTTCTGGATAACTCTGCTTCCTTTTTTTTCAGTCTCTTTCTGAGAATTTTGTGGGATTTTGCTAGTTCCTTGTTATCCACGGAACATATGTCAAAACTGCTTGGTGTCTATTAGCTTTTTGTTCTGTACATGCGGACGGAAGCGAGCAAGATTGCTTTGCTGCTGTCCCAAGCAGTCCTTGCGAAAACAGCCGCTATGATGTCAAAAGAAACATTAAATCTCTGGCATAACAAAAGAGAGTCAAAGCAACTTATAAAAAAATGTCGAAGCGGTCTTATTTTCCCAACACACACACTCCACAGTATTGTAGAAAATTCCTTAAGCAACAGAAATGGAAAGAGAAACAAAGTTTAACATTTCAGTGTCTTACTCAGCGAAGTTTTCTGAGGAAAACAGATCGGCTGAAATAGTATACTTTGTTAGTTTTTCCATATTCTTTATTCAAATAAAGATATGTGAGCTACATATGTTCCTGTTTAATTTGAAGATTTTATTCTAAATGCCTTTGATGTACATTAACTTGATATTTTTATTTATTAGTTATTGAAAAGAGTGACACCCGGGGACAATGTTGAATGTGCTGTAAGTCAGTGCAGTATTTAGTTTGTAGAGATTTAATCAGAAAAGCAAGATTTGTAGAGGGAGAAAGTATCTTTTATTAGCCTAGCTGCCATAGTTGGGAAAAAAGGACACAAATGTAAAAGCTTTGCCCATTTTTCCAATTAAGTCATTCAATCTAATAAAAAATAGTACCTTTCTTGTACCCTTAAACCACAAAAGCTACAGCAACAACAGTTAACGATACAAAAGATTAATCATTTGTGCAGACATGGCCATGAAGCTATGTAACCTCATTGTCTGCATCTTCCCTTCTGCGCAGAATATAAAATATGGTTATTGCACTCACAGCTAATGATTTCGTTAGAAAAGGAGAGGCTGTAGTTGATGCATTTCATGAGGGAAATGAGCTTAGGCAGATAAGACTAGCCTGTCTCAGCCTCATGTAGCAGGCGGGAGGATGGTGTGTGCAGGACAGCTGCAGTATAGCACAGCACACATGACCAGGAGCAAACTCTCCGTTTCAAACCCTGAGCACTCACAACAAAACAAAAATAAAGCCTGGCTCTGTCATCCTTGTTTAAGTACTGCTCAGGCTCAGGAAAAGACACAGGACTGAGTTTGAGTGACAGGTTTAGCCTCCTCTTAGGGCAAAGGTTTGAAATTCCTTTACCTAATGAGTAATTGTATCATACCATCCCTGCTGAGCTGCTAATAGCAAATGAGAGACATTTTGGGACAGAAAGAAACTAGGAGTCCTTTCTAATTAAGTGTGCCCCTCTCTGAGTCTCTAGATAAATTCCGCAATACTTTTTAGCCCATACTTGCATTCCACACCTTTTTCTTCCTTTGCTGTTTTTCCTGCATGCTATATCCACTGCTCTGCAGGCAGAAAATTCCACTTGAATTCCTTTTGTGTCTGGTCATTCCATAGAGTAAATCAGAGCCCCTTGGTTTATTATTAGGAATGCAATCATCTCTGCTATCAACATGACTCTGGACCCTTCATATTTCTATTTCCACCCTTAATGTTCCTTCGAGTCTTTTATTTTATGAAGTCAAAAGCCCTATTTCTTTAATCTTCTTAAACTACGATCTGTGAATTCATGCATCATCTGGTTTATCTCCAGCGCTTTGTCTATGCCAAGAAACATACATAATGTCATGAAGTATGCTCGGTTCTGCTCTCGATGTATCGCCACTTCTTTCAGACTTCAACTAGATGTGTGCCAGGTCGCCCTGAGCCCAGGAGCCCTGCCATGGCCAAGGTGCTCTGTAAGGGCTGGAATTGGCTTACGAGAGACTTGCACCACATGGCCTCTATGCCTCTTGGTGAATTGTCCCATTTCTTCTTTGTGTCTTCATGAACATGCCGTTCTGCCCCATGCCTTCAGTTCCTCTCATGTCCCCCATGCTTCCCACCACTGCAATACAGATAACCCCCTCCATTGTCCTTCAGTGCCCCTAAATCTTTTGGGCAGCACAAGCTGTGGCTGGCTTGGACATGCCTGCATGCCAGCCGGCCAGCTAACGTGCACGTGGGGATGGGTCAGGTGGCCACTTTCAGACCGAACAAAGGCTGAGCTCTTGTCTGCATTCCCTTGAGGAACAGATGCTCCTCTGGCTCTTGTTTCTCTATGAGGACAAATGGTTCAATGAAACATTTGGGAACTGAACAACTTTGAGCCCTGTGCCCTTCTGCCGAATCTGATTGAAACTGGTGAATTGCATTACAAAGTTCTTAAGAAAAGAGTGATAGAAGACACATACATTGTTGTACAAACAAGCTGCAAAAATCATGTAGGAATCATTTTCTTAAGAAATAAGGCTAAAAACCTAATAGCCTGGGTGGAGAATGACATCAGGGAAGCTGGATTTGGCTTCCTGATTCTGACACTCAGCCCGTGCCTTGCCATAAATAACGTTGCTGACAGGCAGTTTTAAATTGCACAACAAATGGACCAGGGCAGGGCTACTCGATGGAGCAGAGCAAAACACATCCCCTGTTCTTTCCTGCTTTTCTGCTCCTTGCTGCCAGATGCCTCCTCCTCCCCCTTCCCTCACACAACCAAGTGTAGAGAAGAGTATCTGCACTAGCAGGCTTCTCCTGTCCTGAAGGGAAAATAAGTCCTGGTGGTTACTGTACCCTCAGGTCCTCTTGTGCAAAATGTAGCCGACTTGTTTGAGTGGATCTCAGGCAGGTTGCAGCAGTGCTGACCCCCTTCACCTGCAGCCAGCTCTGGTGCTAGTCTGCGTCTGGTTCTTGCATGTGGTTTTGTTCTGGTGCACCTAAAACTTCACGTGCTTGAGGTGGTGCAAATCCCTGTGGTAGACAACAGCTACTTGCAAATTGTTAAAGGACAGATACTAAAGTAGTGAAGGCACAAACTGAATAAATGGGTAAGACTAGAAAGGGAGGGAGTACGATTGTGAAGCGAATTTCATAGTGTATGGGCTCTTTGCAACAAGTTTAACAGAAACTAGCGGAAATTTTCTGAGGTCTTTGTTATATTCCATTTTCCTGGCACCTCCTCCATGATGTGAAATGGAGCTGTTTTGGCACTGGAATTTTGTCACTCTTCAGATACTCTAATTATCTGCCCTAACAGGAGCCTGGTTTCCTAATTCACTGTTTCTTTTTCCTCCCTCGAGACTATTTCTGGCATCTGTTTCCACATCATTATGTGAACACTGAGTGCAAAAATGTCTTTAATGTTTTAGCAAGACTCTACCTAGCTTATCAAGTAAATACAAATCTGTAAATCTGTAAGAAAATCTACTGTCTTTTTCACTGACCCTTTTTCCCTTTAGGATGAGCATGAAAAATGCATTGTAACATGTATGGAAAACTTCTGATTTCCTCTCCCTTTTTTACCTCCTTACCTGACACACCTGATGTGAAACATCGCTGGCTGATACTTCATTTATATGCTCTTGTCCATTTAGAGCACAGTCCTTGCTGATGGTGATGGGTGTAGGAAGGGAGGGAATGTGGCACCTCACAGAATTCATCTCTAAGACGTGAACCAGAAATACTAAAGAGATCTTGAAGTCACATTTTCAGTCTCAGGCAAATTTTGAAAAGAGCAAGTTGAAGTCATTGGGATATTGTAAATAGACTTCAGGGATTTCACAAACTATTTTTAGTTAAGCTGAAAACTCGTGGCAACTACCATAGTATTGCTTATATTTGCAGCCTCTCATACAATGGATACAGACTCCTTATTCTGCAGAGAAAATTAAAGAATGGTGGTATGGGTAGATATACAACATATTAGTTAAGTAAGTAGTTTAAAACATTTCCCTTGATGACCTTCCCCTTCAAACTTTGCTTCCCTGTAAGATTATCTACATCCCATGAGGACCTGCACAGCCCTCCCTCCCCCCTCATACAGACATTTCGTACCCACACCTTTAGCTGTTTCGTGCAAATATATGGTGCCAAGCAGAGGCGCTGAGGGCTTTGCAAGGCTGCCATGCAAAAGAGAGGCCAGGGACGGTCCCAAAAAGGAGGCAGGAGGAGCAGGGCTGGAGGGGGGATAGCAGGGCTGCCCCTGCCAAAACTGCCACCTCGCAGGCTGTAGCAGAAGCAGCAGGGAGTCTGTCTGTCCTGAGCTTGGCCCAGCTGAGGGAGGCACCCAGGTCACCGTCATTTTGCCATGCAGATGCTCTGCCCCAGCAGCTCTCCGCTTTGCTGCCTGCTGCTTTCCCTGGCACAGGCAAAGAGCTGCTCCACGTCTGCTTTGCCCTCACTCTGTCGGGTTATGCTAAACCAAAAGCCAGCCCCTCAGTGTGTGTGTAAAAGATGTCCAAACACCCATTTTTGAACTCCCAAGTGGACTTTGTAGTTTCTTTGCTGTCCCTGCCCTGCTTTAAAAGTATGTGCTGAACTACACTGTGTCCACAAAGAGAAACATGCTAATTTAGTAAAGAAGATAATTAATATTTTATTGAAAACATACATCAGGAAGAATGTCTACTTAAAAACTGCCTCCCTGCACGTAAGTACAGGCTCTACCTTTTGCTTTCAGCTCAAGAATGAGTGAAAAATGCAGCAAGGATTTACAAGGAATGCCTATTAAGGAAGAGCAGTTTCAAAGAGGAGTCCAAACTGCAGCATGCGGAAATATTAATGGTGTCATAAAGCAGATCAGAGTTGCAAACAGACTAACTGCCTTCTCATGTTCAGAAATTTCACTCCTGGCAGCTGCTACTAGCTGATTCCCCATTCTGTCCTGCCCAAGAGATGTGTATGTGGATATGTACGCGTACGTCGAAGTAAAAGGAAAAAAAAAAAGAATGGGAAATACTTTGATCGTAATGGGAAAATGTCCATCTCACAAGTTTTAAAATGGAGAAATCGCTATTTGCTTTTTCCTCACAAAATAGAAAACCTATAAAATGTAGATATGTGTAAAATAGGCCCCCAAAAAACCCCTTAAAGAACAAATTAGTTAGTTCTGTGGCATCTCACCAGGCTGTGGAATTTATGAAAACCACATTCCCTGGATTCTAAAACACTGGCCATCCCTGCTGCTTTTTCCAATAATGTTGATTTTGCTGACTAGTCTCTCTGAGAGCCAGCACAGTTGTTTAATTGTAAGTAAATAATCTCGGAACAAATCCATGTTTGACATACTGTCATGCTAACGCTTACTGTTTTGCAAAAGGGATTTACTTCAAGGATATTGAAAAATTCCATTGGTGTTTAAGAGGAGTAGCAACTGTGACCCTCTATAAATTAAAATGTTTGACCCTGCTATATGATATAGATGATCCAAAGTATTTCACATTTTCAGATCAGTAAAGGCAGAAAACAAACCCTCCTCATGAAGGTGTGGTATTACGGTCAGACAAACATCTGCGAGGGCTGTGAAGGTTTACAAGGGTTAGCTGTGTAAAGCTGAGACTCTTCAGGTCATGTGTAGCCCTGATAGCTTCTTTGGGAACATATAAGGCTGATTATAAAGGTCTACCCTTGCAGATCGTGTTGCCAGGAAAGGACACGTGGGCCACATTCAGAGCCACTAGTATAGCACTTAAGGAGGACATTGGTGCCGCTGTGGTGTCAAAGTTCAAGAGCTTCATGAGCGCTTTGGACCACCTACAACCTGAGGCTGCCAAATCCTGGCATCCTGTGTATTCAAGGGAAGAAGGAGTTATGAAACCTAGGTTAAAAGCCTGGGGCGGTCAGCCTGAGCATGGCCCACTACTGCTCTTCTGAGACCCTTGCAGGGCAGGCTGGGATCATACAGGGACTCAGGGTCCAGCAGCCCCGCTGCTCTTGAATGTAATGCCATAGTAGTGGTGGCAGCTAAGACAAGTGCCTGTAGCAAAGGGTTTGCTTAGCTGAGATGTCACAACTCTCCTTATATGTCAACCAGGACCTAGCGATCTGGCATACCAGCAAGCTCTGAAGAGCTCATTACACTCTTGAATGAGGACACCATGGTAGCAACATAAGCACAGCAGTCTGCATGGCCCACAGTGCCTGGGACCCCTAACACTGCAAACCTCTGAGCCTTGCGGAAGACCGACTAACATCCAGGAGAAGGCAGATGATGTGGCGTATCTGAAGTGCAGGCTCACCGCCAGGGATTACAAACCCATACACGTACATTGAATATTGTGGCCGGTAATAGGGAGGGTGCTGGACTGGGGAATGAGCGTACCTGAATTCCCACCTCTCACTCTTTGAATGAATGTAAGAAGCTGCTTTGTGTGTTGGTTTTTTCCATCACCAGCATGAAGATCCAGATCCAGATCCAGATCCAGATCCATGAAGAATACATCCATACCTCCCTTTGGGAAACTGACATTTATGATGTCATCACCTTAGTTGCTGTTTTCATTTCCATGGGCACTACTTACCATAGCTCTTGTTTAACATAGCCATGGAAAGAATACATCCTTTTCTAGCATGGCTGCTGTACTATCACGGTCACTGTACCACCTGCTTGAAAAGGGGTGCAGAGCTCATACGAGTTCCAGCGATGCAAAACACAAACCTGTGAGCAGAGTTACCCCAGCAAGGTGCTCCATTAAACCAGCGCAGCTTATTCAGGCACAGACCAAATTCTGAGTGCGATGCAAAATTCTCGAAGATGTGTACTTTGGCATGTTAGATGTAGGCTGATGTCTGGGGGATTTTAAGAAAGCTTGCCAGGTTCTCTCAGCCTTAGTCCCAGTGCTGAATCCAATGTGCCTCGTATCATTAGGTGTAAGAAGGCAAAAAGGTGTCAGAACTTCGCTACTGACTTCGGACCAAGAACAACTTAGGATATAAATTAGGATAAAAGGATTAGGATCGTATTTTTACATGGCTGAATACTTTTTTCTTTTTACTCTGTGTTTACTGTATATAGAGGGGAGAGCTTTTGCCTGTGACATATTTTAGTTCTAACTCCTTTAATATTCCCATTATAAAGAAGTGGAAAAAATGGCTTATTGTGACCAAATTTAATAGCAATATTCATAAGAAACAACAAAAATGTTCTGTGACTAATGAAAGCATTTAAATTAGCTATCCGGATGTCTCATCAGTCCTGCTAATAACAAGTTTGTATTTGTCTGAAAACTCAAACTGTTGAAGTACAGTCAGCGTGATGGAGGTGTATGAAGTTTTGTTTAAATTCTTGGCTCCTACAGGGAAAAAGTGTCTCTGGATTTGTGCACATCTGTTTCTATCTGAAACTAAAATCCAAAGAAGCAGGAGCTGGAACAGTTTTTGGTGTTGATTCAAGTGGTGCATGAAAAATCAGGTCAGTTCTCACTGGATCAGTACCAATTTCACTATTTCCAGTCAAAAAAGTTATGATGCTTGTTATTAAAATGTTCTTGAATGGGACTGCTTAAAAAACTCCACCATGTCAAGCCAGTTCTTTTGGACTTGTGTGCTACCCATGGAGAGATCACTAATAAATGCTGCTAACAAATTTGCCCTTTGCGACCTCATGCTGTGAAGTTACCACAATAATTAAAAGAGTTCCTATATCAAATAACAAAGCCCTTTTTTTGACAGTGGAATGTGTAATGTTTGTAGACTTTCCTTCCAGTAAGCTGTCAACATTCTCAAAGGAAAACAGGAAGACGTCTAGTGGGGAGATCACAAGGTAGGGAGTCAGGAGGTCTAGGTTTATTCCTGGCCCTGTCACCATCACGCTACACGACACACGGCTCCTCTCTGCTTCATTTTCATCATCTGCCGCCCAACAGCGCTGTTCCTTACGGACTTTGTCTGGCCTGTGCTTGGGGTGCCGGGAGCTGGTGGGTGGCAACTGGGAAAGCGCCGGTGGCAGGAGATGTTCACAGTCATCCGGAGCTCCGGGGCACCTCCAGCAGCGTGAATTTTCAGAAAACATTGACTGCCTCTGAAAAACCTGTACGGTTTTTCGCCTCTCTGCAAAGTTCAGCTGCTTTGCAGGGAATATTAACCACTTTCCCATGAATGCATGTACTGGCCACGAAGGTGCCATTATAATGGTTGTCATTTAATCCAATATTTGTCTTAAGCAATAAATTTTCAGCAACAATCCAATAATATTTCCATGGGATCCCAAATGGCTTCTTTTTTTTTTCTTTTCTTTTTTGAGGCTGAATTAACAGTTACGTAATATAAGGAGTTTTTTTTCTTTTGCTTCATAAATGATTTTTTGTTAGGCACAGTGGAAAAAGAACACCATATAACAATTCAAAATGAAGCCATCTGGCTTTGTGTCCATCTAACAGTGTTAATAAATATCCCACTTCTAAAAGAAATATGAAACAGTATTTCTGTGGTGTGTTCATTTACTTTACTTTGAAGGAGCATAGCACATACATACATATTTTAAATTAAGTGCATATTTCTTAATTTTTTTCCATGGCATTTCATTGCTTCTTTGCCTGTGTTTCAGTGACCTTGCAGCCAGCAGAAGGCAGGTTACCCAGCCATGACTGCAGGTAAACTACTTTACATGAAGGGAAAATGGAAGAGGACTGCAGTTATCACCAGGACACAGCTATGCTATAAGTTCATGCCCTTAATTTACTTCAAAGTAACTTATTGGCCTGTCCCATACCCTGATGGGTATACGCTTGCAGCATGCGAGCACATTGGATGATGCAAGATAAATATGCCCCCATATGAAAAATGTCTGTCTGTTGGCATTTTGATGTTGCTTGTGGGAAGAAAAAGAAAAGAGGAGAAGGGATTTCAAGCTTAAATTCATGCTACTAGGAAAGTCTTACAATTAGTCTACACCCAGCGTTCCTTAATGTGTGGTCTCCAAGACATCAGAAGGGAGACTGCAAAACAATTGCGAATAAATTAAAAAAACACACACAGGCACGCATATTCCCACAGATGCAAACAAGCAAGCAGGCAAAAGGGGAGAAAATAAAACTAATCAATGTGGCTTTGAAGCCTAGCCTTAGTATTTGGTTACAGTGAAAACTCGCTCGGCAACACTGTGCAAGGTGATCCTTGGACTTGTTCTTTTCCCCCCAACCCATTCGGTGGTACTTCAGTAAGGAGGACCGATAAACACTGGCAAACGCCTTTAGTGAAGACACAACTTTCACCAATAAATGGAGTTTTGTGCTCACACAGTAAAAGGACTTCACAGAACATCATCACAAATACAGAGTTTGTGGGGATAAATCCATCAGTTTGGGAGTGCTTATTTTTATGCTCCTTTCTGATAAGACATAGGACAACAGAACTTCACAGAATGACTCTGGCCTTCCACCATGAGGAGGTAGGCCACCTTTGATGAAATAGCTCTGCTAGGAAGTGAAGATAGGCACCTCTGTAGCTGCAACTGTATTTTGGTTTGGAGGGAATTGCATCCCTCTTGGATTCTCCTCCAGGAGATAGCTCCTGGTATATTATCCAGCGAACTGCCCCTTGTGTGAGCACAGAGGAGGATGGCAATGTCCAGGACTTGTGCTGACGCAGCTCCCTCCATCCATCCCTCCTCTCCCACCTCTGAAGGAAACTGCAGGTGCCAGATAGTAGGAAATACAAAAGAGCTTCTGCAGGGCAGCTGTCTCAGTCTCTGCATCTCTTCAGGCCCAGGACTGACAGAGCTGAGCAAGCAGAAGTCCATAGGACGCCAAGCTTTAAGTCAAATAAACAAATAAATAAATGAATGAGATGTTTATATATCCAACTCCTGATTTATATATAACACCCACTTACAGAAACACTTCTGAAAATTATCATTTGAGCCACTCGAAGGATGAGAACAGTCTGGCATATGCATTAGCAATTGCAATTTGTTGTCCCCGTTTATAAAAAAAGAAGAAAGTGTCCAAGGAGCCTCTTGCCTTCAAAGGCCAGGGCCAGGGCCAGCCACTGGCAGCAGTGGGACTCCATGTGAATGGGCTCTGTGCCAGGCTACGGGCTCTTGTTCTGGGGATCCCGATGTTTGCATGTACACGCACACGTGCTTAGCTGATGCAACTCTGCTGTTGCTATCAACAGCTTTGCTTCTTCTTTTTCATGACCATCTGCGATTTTGACTCATTTATTCCAAAACTGCACAGCTAACTCTGCCCAGCTATCTAAAATTAAAGATCTTAGCTGATCTTAGTTGGCTTTTCTTTTTTTTTTTTCTTTCCCCCTTACTGTGGTTTCATTAAATTCTGTCCTCCTTTCTGCCCTTGTGACTGAAAGGAGCTCATGCAGGTGTCCTAAGACAGGGGAGAAGAGCCCAGAAATCCTGTATGGTGTCATCTCCATGTAGGCGAACGTGTCTGAGAGAGCGTTGAAATCTTCTGTGTCTCTGCCTTAGACTTTCTCTTTTCCTTAACTGTGGTGACACAAGTGTTTTCTTTGCCGTTAGCTCACCATGTGGGAATCGGTGGCTTAACATGCATAACAGTGCAGCAAAAGTTTAGAATACACTACAAAGCTTAATGGCAAAAATATGTGTAGAATCAAATAAATCAAAATCTTAGTTTTGGACTGGTTTTTGTGGGTGGAAGGTTGTTCTTGCATGTCATTTTAAAGCCTTCATTCATTCCTGCAATAGAAAGCTATCTGTTTTTTTTCTAATTTGCTCAACTTCACACAGTTCTTCACATGCAACAGTCTATAAAGGGCAAAAACTACACTAACCGTTAGACAATAGATTTAAGATACCTCTTTACTTTCTTGTTCCTTTATCTGAGATTTTTTTAAAAAGTATGTGATGTCTACAGTTTGACAGAAAGTAACGTGTTTTACTCATCTTAGAGGGCTTAGCACCAGGGGGCCCCATCAAATGGTTGTCTCTTACTTACACAGCCAAGCAGCCAAGCTGAAAAAGATGATTCTTTTTAACATAAACTCACAAAAATATGTCTTGTCAAGGCCTCCCAATATGATGTAATACAAAAAATATATATAAACATAGGAATTATTCAGTGAAGTTTTGCAACCTTGACAAACTGTCCATTATAAGATGGATCTTTTTCCTGAGAGTGAAAGTTAATCTTAGCACCAGAACAGAGCCACTTTCAAAGTAAAATAAGTGAAAAGGGGGCTGTATTTGTTCACAAGTAGCTCAAATTTGTATAGAACTTGAAAAAGCTGCAACCAAAGAAATTCTGTTGAATTTTGCATCAACATGTAGAGAACTGCAGTAGAAACAGTAGGGCTGGTACGAATGGAGCAGGAGTGGGAAGGTCAGGGTGGGCAACCACCTGAAGAAGCAGCAGCGGAAGGTTTATGAGTGCAACAGCTGCTGACGGTCACTGGATTAGCAGCCCATGAAGGCCCCAGCTGATCTGTGTGTGGCTTTGCAGGACCCCCAGACTGGGAGACACAGAGGTGGGACAGGCTGGTAGACTCCTAGATGGTACAAAAGAGGCACATACAAAACCAGGTCATTGTCACCAACCTAAGAAGAAACCAGAAGATGTGGGGAGGACTTCATAGGTGGCATCCCTTGTCCCACCTGCCAGGGAGTCCCGACCAGACCACCTAGGTACTCACATCTGGATGCCTGAATGCATCAGTTTGGGTATACACCCCTCGTGGTGCTTGTCAGCATCAGCATATGGGCACAAGACCGTGAGTGTGAGCGAAATTTTGTCAGTTTTTCAAATAAAATAATCTTCCCCTCTATATGGCCTTGCCTTGATCTTTGCTAGATCATTGTTAGTGTTGCAACATTATTTCCTACAGATGTATGGGAAATTCTGGCTTTCAAACAACTTTGCATGTTGTTATGAATCAGCGATCACGCTGCCACCTGCTTGCAATGAGCAGGGGCAGGTTCCAGCACAATTTGCCTCTAATATGGATACAAAGAGGAGTTACGCATCCAAACCCATCATATGTTTGCTTAACTCTATTGGATTTGCACGGCTTTTCTTTCTGCCAATAAACTACAAAAAAAGGTAATCCTCTCAATATGCAGTGAAATCCTGGCTCCGCTGAAACCAGTGGCAGATATCCCATTGACTTCAGAAGGGCCAAGATTTCAGTGGCGGCTTCTGGTCTTCCAAGCTGTTGAATGTGAAAGTTTAAAGCAAAGGATGTCTGCAAAGATGCTGCCTTACCAGGCTCTCCAGAGCTAGCACCATAAGAAAGAGCAAAAGTAGTAAAACTGCTCTAAAAAGAGCATCTTCAAAGAGCAGTTGAAGTTCAAGCGGATATTTAATAGCTTTTAAAGAACTAAACAATACCCATTCCTTTAAGAGATGACAAGTAAATAGGATCTTTTCTGTTGACTTTAATGGCAGCTCAGTCTGCCTTTCAGGAAACAAGCAGCAATATCTACATCCATATCTGCATATGTCCTTGAAATGTGTTCATTTCCTTCATACACGGGTTTTAATAAACTGCCATCCTGTCTTAGAACAGTACCTAAAATACTGGCTGACTTTTCCATCAAAGTATTTTACAATGCAATAGTGCTCTTTTCATCAAAATTGAAACATTTTAAAATGTATTGGTACAAATGAACTCCACCCCCAAAGGCTTTCAGCACAAACGCTGACTATTTCAAGAAAATAAAATTCATCATACATTATGAAACTTCATTTCAGCATTCTGAAATTATGTGCCTATTTGTCTTGTATTCATTTTAAAATCATTTCTATAACTATGGCATGTTATACACTACTGCAGTTGGCATATGACAACATAGCATAACGTAATACAAATTAACGTCATAGCTGAAATATTTTATTCCCTTACTGGGTAGTACTATATTTTAAAATCATTACTGTGTGCTGCTTTCTGTCTCTGAATGAAACCTCTTTCCTTGATCACAGTGTCTCCTGTGTTTTGCAAAGAACTGGTATGTCACTCCCATCCAAGTATTTCCTGTTTTTATTGGAACTGAACAGTCTGATAAACTGTTTCAACCCAACAGAAACAGGGGACAGTTACATCAAGAAGATAAAAGGCTTTAATGAGTAGTAAACAGAAGCCACACTTAATGATTTTTTAAAATAATAGAATAAAATATAGCCCCACTGAAGTCATAAATTGATTTCAAAATACTAAAACCAGCATAAAGTAATATCAATATAAAAATGTAAAAACATGAACTAAGAAATACAGCAAACATTTAAAAATTTTAAACCAAAATTTCAAACTCCAAAACAAAATTTACAATTTTCTAAATAGACAGTATTTTTTGAATTTCTGTACCATGGGGTGTAGGGAAAATAGGTTCAAATGTCAATTCTCTTTTGATTCAGAATAAAAACAAATTTTCAATGGCAAAATTTCCTGAACACGTAAATTCCATGTTTTGATCAGGACTGGTATTTACACAAACAAGTTAGAAGAAAATTCTTCTTTCCAAAAAGCACCACATGGCTATAAAACAGCATGAGTCCGAGCAAGCATTTAATCAAAACTGTTTAAATTCAGAATGGTATTAATAAACCATGAAGGAATTCAGTCATTGTTCCAATATCAATTCATATATCATCACCATGTACAGTGTAAGATTTCTTAATAGCCAAAAATGCTGCCCATCAGCATAATCGGGAAGCACAAGTCAAAGTAAAGCCATGTAATTATATACAAACCATTTCAGTTCACTCTTGCCAAGAAAAACATTAACAAAAGTATTGGCTGCATGACCAATTAATTCCTGCAGAAGGCTTAGTGCATCAGACCATGAACGAGGCTCTTCACCTGCGATCCCCGAGCTCCGCAGCCCCGTGCTGGCTGCACATCTATCCAGGCTTGGGTGTAAATGAGATCAGACATCAGCTGCTGACAGTTTATAGGACAGTTAAAGATGTTCAGTTACCAGAAAACCCACGATCACAGTCTATCAGCAACAGTGGGAGGAGAGAGTAGCTCTGAAGTCATTCAGCCGATGCGGTAATGCCAGGGTCTACAACCGAGTGAATACACCCGAATATATCAGTCGTAAGGGTGTTTTGCATGACCAGCATAAAGTTGCCATAAAACTAGCAAGAACAGAGATTTTAATGTATAATTTAAAATGTCACAAAACAATCCACTCAGTAAGGTTCACCTGGACGTATACAGGTTATGAACTTTCAGCTTTCACATTCATTCTTTGCAGTTATTAACTGCAGTCTTGTTTTCACTAGACTCTTCAGATTCAGAGTCACCTTTTGGTAAGAGCAACACATTACAAGAACTGCCACCACCCTGAAAAAAGCTTCCAGTGGTATAAAATGCTGCAGCCTACTTGGTCAGCAGAGCAGATCGTATCCCAGTGCTGCATCCTTCACATTCTGACCCCACCATATAAGAAATCCATTTCAAGATTTCTTGTCTGATGATCAGATGCCCACATAGCTATGTCAGTGGATGAATTAATCTCCTGCATTATCACCTCCTACAGCAGTTGTGTTTCTGGGGCAACTACCAAAGTCAGCAAAGAAGCTCCACAGTGCAGCAAATGGAGGGCTCACAGGAGCAGTCTGCTTCTAGCTGGATGAAAGAAGTTGGATCATGGCCATGCCATGTAACACAGGACTATGTATTCTACCTGGTATCGGTGCAGAGAGGATTTTCATATTTCATGGATTTAAAGTTGAATAGGGACTGGAATCCATTTTGAGAAGACATAAACAGAGTTACAGACTCCATAGTTTTCCAAATAACTTATGCAAAACTCATGTTTGTGATTTAGCTTAGCTCCAACAGTTCCTCCCAGGCACCCAGCATGCACAGCAAATGCATTGCAATCAGTGGAAATTGGGCTGTTACTGACTTCAGTAGGACCAAGATTATATTAGTGCTCTGCCATCTTTCTAAATGCATAACTCTCCTCACCCAAATGAATACCTCAAACACCATAACAAGAGAATTTATTTTTAATAAATAGAAAAGTGGGGCTTTACTGTAATTACTTCCTTTTTTTAAAGCTTGGAGCTAAGATGTTAAGGAAGTGGGTACGTGGGCAAGGCCAGATGAGCACCCAACTGTACAGCTAAAAAGTCTGGCATTAGGGTCCCATTGTTACTTGGGACATTTGTCAAGACAGGTAAGTACCGCTCTCCGAATGCTTGTACATGTTTAGGGCCTGGCCATCCATCAATTCATCACAGTTGTCACTTCTGGAAGATGTTGAACACTTCTCCTGAAATTGGAGGTTGCACTTCCATGTCCCTTTCCTTCACCCCAAGGCTGCGACAAGGTCGGAGGCATCACGAAGAGTTACCAGAAAGCACTGTTAGTCAGAAGGAGCTCACTCCCTGCAGGAGGGGAAAAAGAGAGGTGGCTGCAGTTATGGCCAAGGCTCTCCTAGCTGACTCTATTTGCTGGCAGCAGCTCAGTTCCTCTCAGGCAATGTACTGTTTGTTCCTGTAGCCAGCAAATACAGACAGTTCTCACCCTCATCCCGGGAGGCACCAAGCTGCTGCTGAATCAGGGTTACACAAAGACGAATGAGCCCAACGGGAAGAGGCAGGGAAGCGGAGACAGCTCACACTCATAAAATGAGAAACACAGAGTTAGAAGAATTACAGAAACGATAAAATCCATCTGCACTTTGGAAGGTCCTTCTATCAGCAGAGCCTCGGAAGTCCTTTCCCCCCAGTAATTCCTCTTCTGTATCATCCAAACCTCAAATTCCTCTCTGGAAATTAATGTGGATGGGGCTATATTTCCCTGTGGTTATTGCTGAATGACTCAAAACTTTTCCCTCCCTTTTCCTGTGAGACCAAGGGGCTACATCAACCACCAGCAAAATTTTGCATTCTGTGTTTTAGTTCTGTGAAAGAAGTAGCATCTCGGCCAACAGGACATGAAAATGGCTTACAAGTTTTAGCTTTCTTCAATCGCAAACACAAAACATGTAAAATAAAATACAATAACGTAAAGTTAAGCTCTTTGGCTGGATTGAGGGAGGCTTGCAGGGGTAAACAGAAAGTGTACCGCTCCGTAGCAGATTCACTCACATGTCCTGCGTTTACTAGAACATATACTATTGTTTCTATGAGCTGGGCCAAAGCAAGCTGCCTCGAAGCA
The DNA here is from genome assembly GCF_034638445.1 of Ciconia boyciana. Classification (NCBI taxonomy): domain Eukaryota; kingdom Metazoa; phylum Chordata; class Aves; order Ciconiiformes; family Ciconiidae; genus Ciconia; species Ciconia boyciana. The sequence continues at coordinate 53,278,865 of NC_132935.1, read as the reverse complement.
TCCTTGCTGTATTGCCACAAACACCCCACACCTAATGTACGTTAACCTGGGCATATCTCCAACAGATTCTTCTTAGGACTTGTCTGCTAAGGTCAAGGGAGAGAAGACCACTGTCAGGAGCACCTCATAGTCTCCAAGCTGGACCCACTGCTGAATGTAGCAATGCCAGCAGATGCGAGGCTGAGCAATGACTTCTTTGCCTTGGTCTTCACCAACAAGGTCTCTCAGGCTGTTGTGCCTAGCAAAAATGGTCAGGGAGAAGGGAAACTCAAAAACGGGGCAAAGAATTGAGTCAGTGGTTTCTTGGGAAACCTTGGAACTAGTCCATAGAATGAGATAGGGTTTGTCCAAGGGTCCCAAAAGAGATGGTTTATGTCATTGTGATATGTCATTGCAAGTCATCTTTATCATCTCGGAAATGTCATGGAGATTGGGGGAGGTCGCCATTGACTGGAGAAAGACAACTGTTGCACCCATCTTCAAAAAGGGCAAGAAGGACAATCTGGAAACTACAGGCCAGTAAGACTCATTTCAGTCTCCAGGAAAATCCTTGAGCAGGTCTAACTGGCTTCTGGGCAGATGAAGCAGAAGGTGGTGACTGGGAACCAAGTGTAAATCATGCCTGACCAACCTCAGTGCCTTGTGATGAAATGACTGGACCTGAGGATGAGGGGGCAGCAGTGGATGTCACCTACCTCAATTTTAGGAATGCTTTTGATGCAGTCTCCAACACTATATTTTTATTCAAGATGGGTTGTTATGGTTAAGATGGGTGGACTATTAGATGGATGAAGAACTGGCTGGATCATCAGGCTCAAAGGGTAGTGATTAATGGTTCCCTGCCCCTCCCCCCCTTGTCTGGAGACTAGTTACAAGTGAGATCTATCCTATTTTATACCTTTATTACTGACCTGAAGGAGGTGATGGGGTGCACTTTCATTAAGTCTGCAGATGAAACCAAACTGGGGAGTGTATTCACTGTGCTTGGGAGCAATCCTGGGACCTAGGCAGGCTGGAGGAATGGGCCAACAGAAATGTTTTGAAATTCAAGAACAAGAACAATTTTTTGCTCCTGGGATGGACTAACCTACTGCAATGGGACAGGCTGGGGACTGGGTGCCTGGGGAGCAGCTCTGCAGGAAGGGCCTGTGGAGGACAGTGAGATGAACAGGAGACAACAGTACGCCCCGGCAGCTTGGCAGGTGATAGCAGCTTCCTACGGGGAGGTTAGGGAGAAGATGGAGCTGGGCTCTTCACAGTGGTCCGTGGTAGGAGGACGAGAGACAACAGGCATGAGTTGAAACAAGAGAGGTTCCGACAGGATATAAGAAGAAACTTTTTCAGCCTGAGTACATCCAGGCAGGGGCATAGGTTGCCCAGGGAGGCTGTGCAGTCTCTGTCCTTGGAGGTTTTCAAGACCCAACTTGGCAAAGCACTGAGCAACCTGGGCTGCTCTCACAGCTGACCCTACTTGGAACAGGAGGCTGGACCAGAGACCTCTTGAGGTTCCCTCCAACATAAATGACTCTGTATTATAATTTTGCTGTCCAAGTGATTTTTGTTCTCTGATACTTCTGCATATATTGGGATATTTGTTTCTTTGCAAGTACTTTGACAAGATCCATTTAATAAATAGAAAAATGGAACTTTATTACACAGGCAAGTATCTCAAGGGGAAAAAAAGAACATTATGAGCAGACCAGCTGCCTGTTACCAATTTTAAAGTATGCTTTCTAAAGTCTAATGCAATGCAAAACTAGTAACCCCCCTAAACTCAGAAAATTAAATGACCACAGAAGAATCAAAACCTTCCATACTTAAACCTATAAACAGCCCCCAGGAACAGTGGTCAGGTGGTGCCTCAGGCGCCTTGTCTTGTTTTCTTTCCCCTAGGAAATGTTTCTTGCTTGCATTGCATATGGCGCACGGGCTGAACACGGTCTACTGCTGCTCCGTGCTTCACACTCCTCCCTGCTCTTGCAGTTCTCCATTGCCCAAGAAACCCCAGAGATCTCCAGATCATAAGGGAAAAGTTTGAATGAACAGGTGTTCATATACTTGTTCTGCAGTTCATGCTGATTTTGACAGGTTTTGACCAAAAATTGCTCTGTCAACAAGCATACCTGGTCTCTTTCCGTAAGGAAAACAGTATTACAAATGACAGCATGAAAATTCTGCACTTCAAAGTGTTGTTTTATAAATGTGTAGCAGAATCCTTCCCTCTCCATCCCAACTGTCCCTGCAGTAACAACAGAGCCAATGAGTAATACGGAGCTTTGCTCTTGGTCTCTGTGCTTTTGCCTCTCTGGGAGGCAGAGAGCTGGCGGCCTCGCTGAGCTCTGTTAGCAGCAGCAGATGTGTTGTTGCCAGAGCGTGAGGGAGTTTTTTCAGTCCCAATACTCTGCTGTAGCACCTGCATTGAAATGGGCTGGTAACAGCGCTTGTTTGCTGAACAAACTGAAATGCTGGAATATCCTTTACACAAGACTCTGCAAGCCAGCTGCACACTGAGCAGTCATCTTCCAAGCAGAGAAAAGGATGGTCTATATTCTGCCTGGGGAGGTCTGAGTGGCTAATGCTGAGCCTGGAAGCCCAGCTGAAGGCTGTAACTCATTGCTCAGGTAGGCTTGTAGGTAATTTTATGTGGATCTCAGAAAGATATGGAGGCACATATCTCATTTCTCATAAATTTCTCAAGTAGAGAAAACTGACTTTTCTACTGGGGGAGAAAGCTTTGTAGGGCTTTTAGAAGACCTGACAGCCTGGAGTGACAAAAGAGAGGTCAAAATGAGCTTGTTCCCTTGTGTCCTCTCCATAGATATCTCCAAATCTCTAAATATCTACATTTTGGGTTATATCTTCCCTTTACAGGGTTGCATGATAGATGGAAGATTAAAATCGCTGGCCACCATGGTCATTCTTTCTTCATTCCTCAACTGGTTTTGGCCTTTCACTAAAGTTACCCAATACTTTCCATTATAAGGACCTTATAGCTTTGCCAAAGTTCAGTCATTCTAGCTGTAATTTCTCCTGCTGGCTGGATGCCTCTGGCTGATTTTGTTTGGACTTCTTTTGATAATTTTTTTGGAAATTTTTCAGTCATTTCCAAGAAAGAACCTAGGGGAAAATGTATATATTTTTGTCTATGTCAAAAACTTGTAGAAGTTTTCTCTTAAAAACTCTCATTTCCCAGGCTTTGGAGCACAGTCCTGAAATCTGGTGGGTAGATGATCTTTGTGCATGGAATGGCCTTTTCTCTTTCCCAGTGGAAATCTGCACAGCATAGAAGCAAGATGTCAACCACAGATTTTTATAGTGAAGAAAACTTCAAGTGTTTTAAGAGTTCTGCCTCACTTGTTGTAAAGGTCAGAGAAGAGGCAGGGGGAAAAAAAACATTCTTATTTTCAAAGCTGGTGGCTTCAGTGCTAGAGAACAAGACTGTGACTCTGCCAGGCAGTGCCTACGTGATGTGAGCAACTGCACTGGGTCTGGTTGGGGTGGAGTTCATTTTCTTCACAGCAGCCTGTACAGTGCTGTGGTTTAGATTTGTGACCAAACCAGTGTTGATAGCACACTGATGTTTTTGCTGTTGCTGAGCAGTGCTTGCACAGCATCAAGGCCTTCTCTGTTTCTAACTCTGCTGCCCCAGCGAGTAGGCTGGGCGTAGGCAAGAGGCTGGCAGGGGACAGCTGACCCAAACTGACCAGAGAGATATTCCACACCATATACATCATGCTCAGCAATAAAACAGGGACTTTTTTTTTCCAAAGTAGCTGCTGCTTCAGAAACTGGCTGGGTATCAGGCTGCTGGTGGGAGGTAATGAGTGACTGCCTTTGCATCACTTGGGATTTTTTTTTTCCTTTTTTCCCCCCCATTCACTTATTAAACTGCCTTCATCTCGACCCACGAGTTTTTCTCACTTTTGCCCTTCCAATTCTCTCCCCCGTCCATCTGGGAGGAAGTGAGCGAGCAACTGGGTGGAGGCTGAGCTGCCACCGGCTGGCCTCAACCCACCCCAGCAACTCACCAACATCCAGCTCATCCTAGTTTATCACTACCCATGTTTTTCTCAACAGTCCTGATAGGAACCCTATAGTATCATTTGCAGAAGGGCTGAGTACTCACCCCTGCCATGGAAGTCAATGGGATCTAGCCTTCAAGTCTATAAAATACTGCGCATGACTGTAGCTGGATCGCCGGGTTTGTGCTATCAGCAGCACACCTAATGGCCTGATCTCTCAATCATCCACACGCGGGATTTGGCTCAGAGTATGCCAGGGTTGCTCTTTGCAGGTTTCATACATGTGGAAGCCAGGGAGAGGAAGGGCAGAGGCAGCATTGTGTGTAGCTGAGTCTTGTGGGACTGTGACTAGGACTTTCAGCCAGGCTTGCAAAGTGGAAAGTGGAAGGTGCCCTTGAGTGTATAGAGTAAACATCGACTGTAACACTGGGTACCCTGAGAAATCATAACACTTCAAGTGATTCACTTCTTATGAGAGGATAACATTTAACTTTAATCTTACTGTGGCTCAGTCCTATAAAATGGAGGTAGTAATACTCCTTATCGCTTGCAAAGTTTAATTAACATTTGTGAAATATATAAATGCTACCCAGATGACAGGCATAGAGGAAATCAATAATTTTATCTTCAGAGCAGAGCGTGAATGTTGCAGTGAATGGGACCTAGAGGAACAATGAAGAGAGGATAAAATGTTGAATGGGTGCTCACTAAGTGAGTTCAGTCCCTTCTCTGTACCGAATAAATGGATTTACTGGAGAAAAATTAATACATTATTATAAACTAACATCCATATCAATACTTTTTGTCAGTAGGAATAAATATGTCTTGTCAATAACTCCAAACATATGCAGGTAAGTTAAGGTCCCATGGGAAATCTTTCTCCTGGCATTTCCTAGCTTGTGAGTGCTCGATTTCACCACGTCAGTAATGTTCTTTGACAATAATTATTTGTGTGTGGTATTTATGAAGTCTGAAAAAATGAAAAAAACATGGGATCTCTCCAAAGCTTTCATTGATATTTTCAGTGAATAATATCTAATGCCCTGTCATCTACCTGAAAGAAGACAGAAATACTGCATCAGAAGCAACTGTTGATAATATGATCTCAGAAGCAATATACAACGGACTATTTATCACTACCTGTCTTTTGGTTAATTTGTTCCTTTTGAAGTCTGTTTACTCTAAAAAGCAAGACCAATGTAAACCTGGTAAATGCGACTAAAAATACTTATAAGAGTGGCTATCTTTTACTGTCATTATGCCCCAACAAGCAAGACTTCAAAGGTTCAACATTCTTGATAAACAGTAATTTACATAAATTACAGATGTGTTCTACATAGTGAGCAAAATACTTTACAATTGCAATCATGATGTTCCCTGATTTTCAAAGTTTTTTTCTGTACTTTTTGGGCCAAATTCAGAGCTGAAGAGTTGTAATTTAATATTCCCCTGGACCTACTTACACCCACTTGTTGAAGCATCAGGGAGTCCTGGTGGGTGTAACTCACAGCCTGAAGAGCCAAAATACATTACAATAATGTTAACTTAATGTAGGGAGGATTCACTGTCTTTTTATTTGCTTTTCTTGCTGTGCTCCTCTCCTGTGGGCAAGCAGTATACAAGCCATACTCATTTAGCCTCTGTTTGACTCTTAGGTCTGCACTGCAAGGCAAGAGGTCAGGAAGACTGTATCTGATGCATTCGGACTTGCCATGTGGATCTATATTGCCATAACCAGCAAATCTGGGGAGCAGACACACCTGAACCAAGCTGTGTCGGTGTCTGTAAGTAGATTACACCGGCTTCCACTCCCTCTAGTGCCAGGTGGCCTTACGGAGACACGTCTGTGCATCACCTTACCTCTGGGAGAAGCTGCACAGCTGGACAGGAGAGTGTTCAGCTCAGCTGTCGCTGAACCCCAGATGAAACGTGTGGCATGGCTGGAGGACGTTCCTCCGGGCTGACAGAGCCCAACTCTGCGTTCCTGTTTGCTGGCTCCCACTGAAGATAACTGGAAACGGACCATCATTGGCATTTGGACAGTCTCAAAACATGGCAAGATCTCTACCTCCCCCCATCAACATGAACCAAACCCTGGCCAGTATCGTTTTGATACACTCCAGCCAAAGGGCTGACCCGGTTAGGCCTCAGGCAATCAGAAATTATTTCTGAGGAAACCAGAATTATTTTGCTCTGTGTGTTGAAAGAAACACACACTATGAACAAAAAAAATGTTATTACTAATGTATAAAAATCTACTTCTGCAAGCATCCTAATAAAATCTGGCACTAATTATTTGGTCTTGGTTTTGCTGTCTTCAACATTTAAGCACTCTAGCAGTAATGGAATTACTTTTCATTATGTGAAATTTTGGTGCACAAAAGTTGAATATTTTATTGGTTTAGATATTCAGCAGACAGAACAGCTACAGTTGTTTTCAGTAATTTTGACAAAATATTGTGCAAGGAAATTGGTCTATAAATTGCCAGAATAAAATTTCCCAAACTTTCTGAACCGGAAATACTTGCTCTTCATTCAAAATATGAATAAAACCCATAATGATGTGTTTCATCAAACATCAAAAATATAAAAGTGGTCCCTAAATATCACCTGTAGGTAATAGTAATAGCTGTACTTTTAATTGCATTCCAGCATTTTGCTTTTCTTTAAATGTAGGGCTATTCTAGAGCTGTCTCATGTTATCCTTCCAAGAAATCCAGGTTCTCAAAGAAAAAGGTCACAGCAATTGAAAGACAAGAGAACTGGCGCACAGGCCTTTGCATGATCAACATCCAAACCATAGCTAGAACAAGTCTGTATCTCTGAGTAACTCTGGCATCCTGAAAAATAGCCAGCTGTTTTGCTGCCTTCAGAATCTCCTTCAGTTTCCCAGTTAATCAAAAAATAGGAAAGGAAAAACAAAAACCAACCTTACTTGTCAGAGACACATCTAGATAACTGAATACTTTCAAATTATGATGCTAATTATCCAGATTAAGAAAAGGCTCATCTGTGGATTTAACAAAATTATTAGTAAATAACTTTACCATTTGTTCAGGATCATTTACAAACTCATTACCCAGATCCAAGGATAATGTCTTCACTCTGGGCACAGATCCAAAATGGTCATTAACAACAATATGAAATTGTTGTGGAGAAAAAGATTTATCATTAAAATATGTTATAATACTCAACTCCTACTTTTCAAATGCACATTTTGTATTGAACCCAAATGGTACTTACTTCAGACAAATGATCTTCCACATATGGTTCCCGTGTCATATGCAGTTCTCCTCAATGATGCATGCAATGCTTTTTCAGATTTTTTTATTTAATTATTGCCCTTTGTATTGCATCTGGGCTCAGGCAGCGAGAAGGCTGCCAGTCAAAAGAGAATGCCACACATACCTACCTCCATGTGCATGGACCAAGGCTTCCTCCAGCATCACTCCAAGACTCACCAAATTGCCAAATAGCTTGTGGTTGGAGAAGAGAGGAGCCATGCTGACAAAATTTTGTAGGTTAGGCTGTGGGAAAGAGCCAGGTGAGGGTAATGGTCCGTTGTGAAGTGGAATCAAAGTGAACAGGAACTGTGCACATTACCTCTGGTTTTAGATCACTTCAGCAAAGTCTGCACGATTTATTCTAAAGTGCATACAGGGAGATTAAATTTGCATCTTTTTCTTTGGGATTACTGCCGAATTTGAACATGTTTTGCAGAGTAAAAGTGTGTGTGAGCCATTATAAATGAATTTCCTTGATATTCAAGAGAAGACTGTGGCAAGGAAAAAACGAACAACACACACATGGCTGGTAAGTGCTTAAAGTCACACTATGGCACAGCAACTGCAAAGCGCTCACTTGGGTACCTTATTTCAGCAGTTGATGAATAAATGGTAATAGTTCCATATAAACAAGCCATATTAAGCCAGTATGTAAACATTTCTAAGCAAGGATGATTTGTTTAGATCCTCTAGACCTTGTTTGAGCCTGCAGTGGTCAAACAATCTGGCTGCAATGTGGGATCCCTTTGTGACAGGCAGCCCGTTGCGGTAGTAAGCTGTTGTTATATTACTGTTATTGGATGAAAAAACAGGCCTCATAATTTACATCCTGAACTAAAGTAACAAAAAAGTCCATAAAATGAAGTATTTCTGTGAAATTAGATTTCCCTAGAACACAGTCTAAAGTTTCCTAAAAATAAAAGAATATGAAAATATGCTTGAAAGTTTTTCTGAGAAGATCAGTGGTTTTAACCAGAGAGGCAGTGTAATTGTGTTTGGCAAATTTCACCATAGCTTTAAATGAAACTTGAAAAATACAAAAGAGTGTATAAAAAGTTCAAGTTTGTGAAGGCCCAGGACTGGGCAATGCTAGTTACATATTGCACCCTGTATTACGTATTGCATTGCACCCTAAATATGTATGTATTCTGTGTTTTACCTAGCTAGTAGGAATATCTCTTGATCCCCATGTAGTAAGAAATGGAGATAAAGCTTAAGGTCTGGGAGGTCCAACTTCGTGGGGAGCTCACACCTAAGCAGAAACAAGAAGGGGAGTCTGAAAGTAGCACCTGATTTAGTTGTTCAGGGTCAGCATCTGTCTGAAACCCAGGCAGTGGAAGGATGCTGGAGAGAGGCTGCTCTTGTTAGCTGAAATCAAGTATGCTGGGGTATCTGCATGGTAGGTAGGGCCGAAATTTGGGAGAACTGAGCTCAATTGCTTTTCAGGACACAGGTTGTGTGTCTGGGTGATTCCCAGTGTCCTTGTGCCTGGGTATCCTTGTGGGCAGAGCTCACAGGCCATGGGAAGAGAAAGGGAAAAATGCCCAAGCCACAGGATAACCCCACCGTCTAGCTCTGAGCAGCCCCAGTAAAGCAACCCACTTTCACCGAGAACAAGAAATGGTTCAAACCTTGGGACCTGTGACACCACTGCCAACAAAGTGCTCACCAAGCCACTTTCTGTCACTTATCAGCAGTCCTGGATAACTGGGGAGGTCCCAGTTGACCGGAGGTTAGCAAATGTGACGCCCATCTACAGGAAGGGCCAGAAGGAGGATCTGGGGAACTATAGGGCTGTCAGTCTGACCTCAGTGCCAGGGAAGGTTATGGAGCAGATCATCTTGAGTGCCATCACGTGGCACATACAGGACAACCAGGTGATCAGGCCCAGTCAGCATGGGTTTATGAAGGGCAGGTCCTGCTTGACTAACCTGATCTCCTTCTATGACGAGGTGACCTGCTTAGTGGATGAGGGGAAGGCTGTGGATGTTGTCCACCTACACTTTAGTAAAGCCTTTGACACCGTTTCCCACAGCATTCTCCTGGAGAAACTGGCTGCTCGTGGCTTGGATGGGCATACTCTTCGCTGGGTAAAAAACTGGCTGCATGGCTGGGCCCAGAGTTGTGGTGAATGGAGTTAAATCCAGTTGGTGGCTGGTCACCAGTGGTGTTCCCCAGGGCTCTGTGTTGGAGCCAGTTCTGTTTAATATCTTTATCAATCATCTGGACAAAGGGATCGAGTGCACCCTCAGTAAGTTTGCAGACGGTGCCAAGTTGGGTGGGAGTGTTGATCTGCGTGAGGGTAGGAAGGCTCTACAGAGGGATCTGGACAGGCTGGATCGATGGGCTGGGGCCAACTGTATGAGGTTCAACAAGGCTGAGTGCTGGGTCCTGCACTTGGGTCACAACAACCCCATGCAATGCTACAGGCTTGGGGAAAAGTGTCTGTAAAGCTGCCTGTTGGAAAAGGACCTGGGGGTGTTGGTCGACAGCCAGCTGAATATGAGCCAGCAGTGTGCCCAGGTGGCCAAGAAGGCCAATAGCATCCTGGCTTGTATCAGGAATAGCGTGGCCAGCAGGACTAGGGAAGTGATCGGCACTGGTGAGGCCACACCTCGAGTACTGTGTTCAGTCTTGGGCCCCTCACTACAAGAGAGACATGGAGGTGCTGGGGTGTGTCCAAAGAAGGGCAATGAAGCTGGTGAAGGGTCTGGAGCACAAGTCTTATGGGGAGCGGCTGAGGGAACTGGGACTGTTTAGCCTGGAGAAGCAGAGGCTGAGGGGAGACCTTATCGCTCTCTACAACTACCAGACAGGAGGTTGTAGCCAGGTGGGTGTCGGTCTCTTCTCCCAGATAACAAGCCATAGAACAAGAGGAAATGGCCTCAAGTTGTGCCAGGGGAGGTTTAGATTGGATATTAGGAAAAATTTCTTCATTGAAAGGGTTGTCAAGCATTGGAACAGGCTGCCCAGGGAAGTGGTTGAGTCACCATCCCTGGAGGTATTTAAAAGACGTGTAGATGTGGTGCTTAGGGACATGGTTTAGTGGTGGACTTGGCAGTGCTAGATTAACGGTTGGACTTGATGATCTTAAAGATCTTTTCCAACCTAAACAAGTCTATCATTCTATGATTCTATGATTCTAAAATACTCCCGGCAGCTTGGCTGGAAAAAGTGCCATGGGGCCTGCTGTGTCTCTGTTGGCATTGCCCACTGCAGCACCATCCCCTCGAACCTTCACCATAGCCTGACCCAGGGACACCAGCAGCATTTAGACTGCACTCCACAACCCACCTCCTCCAGGATTTTTAGAGTAGTATTAGTAGAAGCTCATCAGCCGCATAAATATATAATGTATTGATAAGAAATCCAATGTGGAATATACACGATTAGAAGAGAATATAGAAGCTTACTTTAGGAATATGAAGTATTCCACTATGTCCACAAATTAATAAATATGTTAATGTCACAAGAATGGACGTAGATCTCAGGCCTAATGAATCAATCATAAACTCTATATGAATTCAAAATACTCATTATTTTTCTTTCAATTGTAAGGAACATGTTTTCCTCAGACACATCAGTTCACTCATCAGTCTGCAATTTTTGGTTGCTATCCTTCAGTTCACTAAGGTTACTGTCTGAAGAATTAGAAAAGTGTTATCAGTTACTGCTTTTGAGGAATTTTCTAAATTCCTGCACAGTCCTGCGCCTTGCACATTCCCTGATGACACAGGTTTAAAGTCATGTTCTGCTTTCTTCTTCTTTTTTTAAAGCATTCCTTCAGCACCGTGTTTTCAAACAGCAGTACTTTTTCTTTGGAGAAATGGAGCTTCACTATTGGTTTCATGCAGTCCATGAGATCTAATGGAAAGATTTCTTCTTGGAAACACACTCACGGGCTTTGGATCAGTGTCTAGACAGTTTTTAGTTTGGGAAACTGAATGATATTGACTCTTGAAAACAAAAATTGTGAGTTAACTTGGGATTCAAAATAAATCAACTGACCAAGCATTAATTGGTCTCATAAACACTGCAAGAGCTGTTGTCCTAATCCGACACAACAGTACAGGACACCTGTAATTACCTGGTGACTGTATTCAGATTTAAGTGTTTTACTCAGGACTTGTACCAAAAATAGATATTCCAGTCAACTACCAGAGTGTAAACTAAAATCTGAGTCAAGTCTCTTTGATATCCGAGCCCCACTTTAAAGCAGCAAATGGCTACTGCAGCTGGTATTCAAGTATTTTCGGCAATCCCAGACTGAAGGTACTGCCTCCAAGTCAGCAAAATGCACTCAAGCGGGATGTCAATTCAAGTCATCAGACCAGCTGAAGGAATTAAAATTTTTGTTCTTTAATTTTTGCTCTACAGTGATTCCTTTTTGTGGCTTTAATCCTTCATTCCTTGCTCAGGCAAGATCATACCTGATAGTTTTCCAATGCTTTTTGACCTGGTGTTAACCTAATGCTGTGATACCGCACCATGACCTTTCTGGTACGCTATGATCCTTGCCGGAGCCGTAGGCCCCCTGAAAAGACCACGTAGCATAATCACTTCTTTGGGCATCCCCTCATTCAACAGACCGTGATACCAATAATTTGCAAAAAAAATCCTGTGAATCTCCTCTCTGTGACGGGAAAGACGCTCTGGTGCCTCCACTACTTTGTTTGCCCCCCAACGAATGGGTGCGCGTTGCACTAGCTCTGCTTCATCAGCACTGATGTTAATAGTCAAAACTGGCTCATCTTATCACCCTCTTCAATAGCCTAAATATGGGTGCGTTCGCAGAAAATCAAAGCGTGCCCTCCGTGAAAATGGGAGCCTGGGAACGATCCGTTATTCCTGGCAACATCCAGAACTAGAGAAATAAAAGGCGACTGGCCTGTACCTCCCTAATCCCACAAATATTTACACGCATTTACGCGCCCTGCGCGCAGTCCCACTGCATCCAACGGGGCTACCCGCGGCGCTTCCTTCCGCGCCGGGGAGAACGTGGCAGGGGCTGCAGCCCCCTCCCCGCCGGCGGGTACGCACCCACAGCTCCGGGATCCCTCGTTCCCTCGGCGTCCCGCCCTGGCAGGCACGCCGGCGTGGCGAGCCTGGCCGCTGCGACGCTCGTGAGGACGGCTTTAGCCAAAATCTCCCGGGTGCCTGCCCCGCGCGTGGGGAGGGCCGGGAGAGGACCGCTCTCCCTCCCGGCAACACCACGTCCCACTCAAGCTCCCCGGCCACCGGTGGGTGCCCCGTACGTCCCGTCCCGGGCCGCTCCCCACGGGCAGACCCTGCTGCCCACGGCCCCGCACCCCGGAACCCCCACGGTCCAGCGGGACGCGGCCGGGCGGGGTGCGACGCCCCCCGCCCCAGCCGCCGGCGGGGCCCCGAGCCCGCGCCCGCCGCCCGGCCCCGGCCGCGCCCCCTTCCCCGCGGGAGGCGGGGCCGGGCCGCGGCTCCGCGGGGCCGGGCCGGGCCGCGCGGGGCTGGCGGGGAGAGCGCGGTGCCGCCGGCGGCCGACGAGCGACGGCGAGCGGCGGCGGCAGCGGCAGCGGCAGGGGCAGCGGCAGCGGCCGGGGGTGCGCAGCAGGGCCCGCGGCGGGGGCGCGCCCGGCCCCCGGCATGGCCCGGCAGTAGGCAGGGAGCGCCGCCCGCCCGCCCGCCGCTCCCGGCGGCAGCCCCCGCCGCGCCCCGTCCGTCCTATGTGACCCGCCCCGGCGCCAAGATGAAAGGTAGGGACGGCAGCGGGGCGCCCGCTCCGCCGCCCGCACACGTGGGCCGCCGGCGCCGGGCACCGGGCACCGGGCACCGGCTGGGCTGGGTGCGGGCAGGGCAGGGCGGCGTGCTGGCAGGCAGCGTGTGCGGGATGGGTGTGCAGGCAGGGCGCAGGAAGGCAGCAGGCGGCGGGCAGGGTGCAGGCAGGATCGGTAGGGTGCGGGCAGGGTGCAGGTAGGGCACCATGCGGACCGGCTGCAGCTAGGGGAGATTTCGGGCAGGGTGCAGGCAGGGCAGTGTGCGGGTAGGGGGCAAGCAGGGTGAGCCAGATGCAGGCAGGGTGCTGGCAGCGCACCGTGCAGGCAGGTTGCAGGCAGGGCAAGCCGGGTGCGGGCAGAACACCGGCAGGGCACGGGCAGCCGGTGCCGGCAGAGGCAGAGCGCGGGTCTCACCGCCGCCCCGGGGCGCGCATGGGGCAGCCCCGGCCCCGCCACGGGGCTCTGCGCCGCCGCTTCGGGTTGGCTTGTGTTGGTCAGTCCCGGTGCGGGGAGCGGGGTGTCCTTGTGTCCCCCCCGTCGTGTGTGCTCTCCCCAGCACGTTTTCTCTCCGCACCCCACTTTTATCCCCCTCCCCTCCCTCCCCGGAGTCCCGAGAAGAAGACTTTTACTTCTCCCTAATTTATTTATTTTTTGCCAGCGTTTTGCGATGTTCTTGGTGTTGCTTCTAAACATCTGGCAGTGATTAGGTGCCAGTAGAGGCTTAACTGGCTTGTGAAATGTATTTGGCATATTTCTCCTCAACATCCACCGACTGGAAAATCTTTGGTCTTTGCTTTGCATCTGTTAAAACTGAAACTTTGTTTCTTTTCCTTTTTCTCTCTTTTTTCCCTCGCCCTCTCTTTTTGTTTTAAATGGGTGAGACGTGCCACTTCTACCCGTTGGCCCCGTCCTACATCGTTGTGACTGAGAGGTATTAGATAATACACTTTTAAAATCAAATAAAGAAGCAGATTGCCAAATTGCTACACTGCAACCTAGTAAAGATGTATTGGGGGGTTGCAAGAAGACCTTCCATTTATGAAAATCGATAGCCTTACAGCAAAAGGCAGAGACTTTACACGCTGGGGAATACTTACAATGAAAGCATCAAAGGACATTATGGAAAGTTGAGGAAGTAGTTGGGAGTTTGTGAGAGCTGAATCTAGTTTTTCTTCAGAGGCAAAAATAAACTTGAAGGGTGGAAGGAAAAAAAAATACATAGAAGAAAATTGCTTTTGGGCACCAGTGCGCCTGTGCTTGGATTGCAGAGTTTGATTCCAGATGCCAGGAGGCCAGTAAACATCATGATAGTTACACTTAGTTTCCAGAGTCTGGGACACCAAATGATGTGATTATTTATTCACTTGCCAGAGTAGCTGCCTGAAGGGAGGAGAAGCTTTTTGGGGGGTTTTATTTTTGCAAGCCCACACACACTATTTAAGTTACTTCTGGCACTGTGACATGGTGTCTCTGCAGGGCCGTGCAACATATTAAAAATAATGTACTTACGATGTTCTTTATTTATAGGGTACTCGTGCCAAAAGTTTTGTCATCAGCCTGTCATTATCAGCATAAGTGTAATGGCAGGAACAAGCCAAAACAATGGGGATCCAGTAATATAAACCCATGCCTGTTATCACTGAAAGCCTTACGCTCTATTTTTGTTGGGGCTGAGGCTGCGCTGGTTTTGGGAGGAGGCGAGATGCAAAGGACCGAGAACAGCAATAACATATAATGCGACTTGTGTCTCCTTCCGTTCTGCCTCCGTCGCTCTTCTTCGCAAAGCGGAGAAGTGGCATTTGGAGGGAAGATGTTACCCCTGCTGGGAGCACATGTTGGTGCCCCACGCTCCAGCGAGAGGGAGATGCTTCACTCTGGTCGCTAGTCCTTACCATTCGGTTTCCCTAAGAGCGATCACAGCCGTCTTATTTCTTTCCCCCGCAGAGTTACGGAAATCAGTAACAAAACATGCAAAGAAGAACACTTAAATGACTGTGCTAATAGCAAGAGAAAAGAGAAACTTCAAACAAAGCATCACATCAAGTGACATTGCCAGTGTTATGGAAGTCAGAGAGCCAAACCAAATTTTGACTCTGTAATTTTCTTTTCTGGGTACAGACTTGGTTTTTCATATTTTCTCTTTAAACTTGATGGTGGTGATAATTGTAGGACTTTAGAACTCGGTGTAGTTACACATTTTTCTCAATAACAACAAATGATCTGTTGATTGCAGCTGTCTCTGTATCTACTCTCTCTGGAGAACGGAAGAATATCTAAATAATTACATCACTAAATATCGTAAGGAATAAATTATATTTTCCATTGCTGGTATTTGTAATGTGTTATGTTTTAAATCAGTAAAACAAATTGAAGTTTATGTTTAATATGCTGGCAGTTATTTCCAGCAAACTACACTGAGCTCACAAACTTTGTGATACTTTTTAGTAATAAATCATGTGATATGTAAAGGGACTTCACTGCTTTAGGGTCAGATGTATCTTTATCAAATGATACTTCTAAGTTGTAGTTATTTATTGGGGTATGAAGGAGTATTTGTTGCCTAGGAAACAAATGAAAACAGCTTCCTCATAGTCAAACACCACCGCATGTGCAAAAACATTGGCCCTAATTTAAGACAGGGACGTTTAAGCGTTGTTAAAACTGAGAACATCTTTCTATATATCTGGGATACATTTTGTAATTCTTACTTTAAACTGTATCTGTAATCACCACTGTCATGGCCGTTCTGGCGATACGTATTTTTGTCTGAAATGTGGATATTGTTTGGATAACGACTTAATGCTAATGCCCAAAATCGGGCTATGACAAAGTCAAGGTGGTCGCTTTGGGACTGTTGCTCCAGGATGACAGAGGAGCTCTGCATCACGCTACCCAAGGTAGCTCAGCTGCTTCTTCCCACTGATCCTCCTCCTCCTCCTTCCTTTCTGCCATCGCAGGCACCTTGCTATGTACTGCTTGTATGGCGATGGTGCTGGGGGACAAAACATCTGGTGTCTTGTGCTTGAGAACTGGAATGTGACCAAATACCCTGTCCTGTGCAGTTCCTCTCATTTAAAAAAAAAAAGATGTACAGAGTGAAATGACAGGACGGGTCCATCCTTGGTTGTGCTCCACTGAAATCAGTGAAGCCGGCACTGCCTCAGGAATGGTCTAGTCCGAACGCCCAGCTTTCTTAGCATCGACGAGCTTGCCTCAAAGGCAGCTCTATGTGCTTCGTGCACAGAGTTTTCAGTACATAGAGTACATTGAGCTTTCACGGGATATGCCAGTTCAGTTTACCTCAAGTTTCCCTTATATGGTGCACACTTTAACAGACAATTAATGACCGTATTGCTAAAATCATCCCTTCTGTGTTTTAACTTGGATCCTGAATGTAATCTGCAGGTAAAGCCTCCATTTGCAAAAGCTGAGTGTGCATGCAAATTCAGTTGCTCTTTCTTGGCTGTCCTGAAATGTCTTAAATAAACAATCTATTTATATGATGTCTACCTCCTTGACAGATTTCATCTTTCTCTCTAACTGTTTTGATGCCATCACTATTTTTAAAGAATAAAGGAATAAACATTCTAATTTTCTAATACTGGAGAAAAGTGTATCTCTCTCTCTCTGATCTTCGTGTGCACAAAATCAAATGAACTGTTGTCTGCAAATAGGTCTTTCCTGGATAGAAACTTCAAACTGCAAATTTCAAAAAAATCCAGTCCAGAGCATTTTGCAGAAGCCAGAACGCATCTGAAAACCAAGGATTAGAAGTGGAGTGATCCAGTAACCTTTATTTAGTCCAGTTATAACAGAGCTTATAGGAATATAGTGACATAAACATGAAACATATGCAGGAGCTCTGAGTGGTGTGTGTTGGACATGTCACAGGACCCTACCGCAGAAGTTCAAAGGCATGAGCAGTTATAATAAATGTGTGATACAACACAGAACAAATCCCGAGCAACGCTACTATACAGTCAGTGTGTATCCTGAATTGGTTGGTAGCACAGAGGATTTTAAACATATGGATGAGAAAGAGGATCACGCAAGCATGTGTCAAAGGATATTCTTATTAACGATATAGAGGAAAGCAGAGTGTCAGAAGCTGTGAAAATACAAGAGAAATCTGTTAGTGCACAGATAGAAATATTACTGTACAAGTGTAGTGGATATTGAGCAGAATTAGCATATAAACTATTTATGACAGGAGTATTTTCGGTAAGAAGTTGTAATTGTTCATCTTAGCTTTCACTAGTCTACTTTACCCAGCCATGTAGGACTAAGAATAGCATCGGCGAGCCTATCCCTGTGAAGAAGGGAGTTGCTTAAAATCTCTTGTGGCTCTTTCTTCTGCTATTTTGGATAACAAAAATTTATTCTAGGCTGATTTTGCTACAGCTGAGAGCTGAACAGAGCCCTTTTTTGTCACAACCGCTTAACAGTTTGCTTAGATCCGCTAAGTGCGGATCTAAGATAAGACCATTGTGCCCAGAGGTTCAAATACCTTTGCCTGCTACGTTAAGGAGGGAAGGGTAATCTTGCAGAGAGATAGAGCTGATCAGGCCTTACAGAGCAAAACCAAAGGAAAATAAAGAAAGAGAGCTGGAAGAAATGTCAAGGATGAAAGCAGTTCAGTGCTGCGAAGGATGCGTGCCCAGTTATCTTCAGCTTCACAAAACGTTCCTTATCCTGAGGTTCTGTGTGTCAGAACAGAGATTCCCGCCTTCCAGCCCTCCCCCTTGGAAAGCAAAATAAAGACGCTTTTTACCAGGCACTGAAAGTGAACCTGATCCTCCTGATAATGTAAGCATGGACTGTATGAGTGAGGGATCAACCTAAGATGAATTGTCTTCGGAGTTTGACTGCTTCCACCTAAAACTGCAGTCCCTTTCGGTGCATAAATTTGAGGTGAAGACTGGGACGTCACTGGGGAACAAAGTGGATGAGTTATGGGAGGTAATAGAGACATGTGTTGTTCAGGAATGTGTATGCCATTTTAATGCTGTTGTTAATTGCCTCCTCTAACATACACAGGGAGGCACGATTTTTCAGTGCACTAATGAGAACAGATCTGTTTGCTCTTAAATCATTACGCTGAAATATGATATGATTTAAACTTTTAACTTCTAAGGTCGACCCTCTGCACTGTGCAGCTGGTCCTGACCACAGTACTGTAGCATTGCTCTGTGGCACTTATGGGCTAACAAGTTTTGTTCAAGAAACACCCCTATTTATTGTCTTCATTTTGTGCCTAAAAAGCAAAACTAGAGCCATCACTCTTATACCTCTGAATTTCTTAATCTCCTGTCTTTTTCTGCATTCTGAATGTGAGCTCTCACATTTTTCGGGCATAGCCGTGGAGGAATAGATCAGAAGTGGAGTATTAAAATGCACCCATTTGTCATGATCCTTTTGGGTTTTTTTATGTTAGGTGGTGAGAGACACAATCTGAGTCTTGGGTTATAAGTGTCAAGAGAGGATCTCTGGCCTGGGACCTTTCCTCTTACTTTCTTGCAATATCAAAAGCGGATAATTTCCCAGATCAGCAGCCTAAAGGACAGAGGTGGGGAAAAGCCTCAGTCTTGTTGCCAGAACCCAGGCTCAAACAACATCCCAAAGGATGCTTCGGGATGCGGGGAGGTGGGCTCACTTCCAGGGCTGCCTCAGCTGAACCTCTGCCACAGCCTCCCTAAAGACCAGGTACTCTGCAAATGCAGAATCCGTGTAATCCCCGTCCGAAGGAGCTTACTGCGTGACAAGTCGGACAAAGAACTGGGTGGGAAAGATGGGCACGATACACACAGAGCCAACAACAGTGACACTGTGAGCATGACATGTCAGCTTGGGACCTCATCAATAGGGAAGGGTTTTCAGTGTGGAGTAGGTTTTTATGAGGAAGGGCTTACCAAAAAAGAAGCAAAGAGAGAAAGACTTGAATATGAAAAGGGGCTATAAGGAGAAACTAGTGGAGAAAGGCAGAAGAGGACAAGTGAAATAAAGCATCTGCAAAGAGAGAGGGGAATGAGCAGCCCATTAGCACAAGCAGGAGACTGTCCAGAATAAAAGCTATGAAAACCAGTGGAAACCAATTAGACTGATGAAGTCATCAACATCTGAAGGCCGCAGCTGCTTGCTGTGCTTCTGCTGGCTCAGTTTCACCTCTAGGTCAGCACTTTGAGTGTAGACTTGGTTAATAATGACCAGAAATGCATATAAATCCGGTGACTGCTCAAAAAGCTTTTGAAATGTGATATGAGAAAGATATTGGTGTTCACTGTTCTTGTTTGTCTGAGCAGTTGTTAATATTACAGAAACCTCACATGCGGACAAGTTTTGCCTTTCCCTGGGAGAGCTGAGATGGAGAGAGTGGGCAGAAGTAGCTTTTTCACGCTGCCAGCGGTCCCTCATGATGGAGATGGACTTGTTACATGGTTCTGGGCAGAGTTCTGCATCCACGCTGGTTTATGGGTTAAAGAGTGGAATATCATCATTTTCAACTAACAGGCACAGCGTCTTTCCAAATGGTACCAAAAAAATCTGTTCTTGATAATATTAAGATCAATTTTAGAGTTGCACTGGGATATAACTATATAGCTCCCATTAAGTCAGTGGGAAAGGCAGAGCCCTAACTATTAAACTCTTTGAGAGAGAGATTTGTTTTAAACGAAACTCTTGCACTGGATGTCATTGTTACTACAAATTAATCTCACAGTCCCGAGTTCCCAGCATGGTACTTAGGGGTAAGTTCTAATGTATTGTAAATTGAGTTTCCGGGGGGACATTATAAAGGAACTTCTAAAATCTGAGTTGAAACTCGGCATGACAATTTTCAGCCCAGATGCCTCATTCTCTCCTGAAATAGATTTCCTCAGATTTTGAAATGCAGTGTAGAATATTGGTGTCTTTTCTGAATCCAAGACCTTAAACAAAGTCTTTAAACAAAGACTTTAAACCCATGTTTACTGCACACAAATGTTCTAGAAATGATTGGATACCACTTGTCTGCAGCCACCATACGACCCAGCATCTCTACTGTTCTGAGGTCTAGTTTGCTTCATTAGTTAATTATATTTAAATGCCTAAACGGGGTATGCTCTTAAAAGGTGAGAGGTGGACATGTACGTTAGCAGCTTTCTGTGACACCTTCCGTATGCCAACAATGACACCCCCAAAAGGAAGGGGAGAAAATGGAAACAATTTCCCTAAAATCACCTTGCATCAAAGGCTTCTCAGATCTGGTGCTGTTCCAGCGAAGGGACCGAGCAGTGCAGGGGTTATGGGCCCTGTATAGTCCCGGGGCAGATTTGGCATCCTTTTTGGCTCCAGGCCAGCTCTTTCTTACTTGACCTCGGAGTGACTCATAAGTGGTCCGTGATTAATTTATTTAAGATTTAAGAACAAGAACTAGAAATTACACAGTTCTACTCCACAGATTTTTGCTTTGCCTCTAGCAAATTAATCAAATGAGAGCCTAATTTGTTTTAGATTAAATGAATTCCCTCTGTTCGCTGTGTTAATCCCCAGTTGAACTGCCTTTTTATGATTTCCACTCCCTTGAAGCACTGTACTGTAACTTATTTAACTCTACAACTGTATTTATTAGAGGTGTTGCAGTAAGAATTTATAACTGGAAGGCAAGCAGAATTTGGCATTGGTACTTGGTGGGGTGTGGATATTGCCAAAATATCTCAAAGCCATTTTTTTTTGGACCAGAGCTCTTGCTTCGTACTGACTCCCTAGAATATTTGATGTACTGCTGCTCAGCTACACTCATTTTTAGTGGTTTGCTGTAAGCTCCGAGTGACAATCTGTTGCAGCCTCCAAGGAGACTCTTGTAAACCTGATGAAACAGGAGATCTCCGGTGGTCCTTCCCCTACACGGTTAAGTACAATTGGTTGCTCACATGTGTTTCTGTTCTGCCCAAAGTTCACCTTTTTTTATGGGCGTTCTTTCTGCCAGAGCTCAGTAGAAGTCAGTAGAATAAGAAATCACATTTTAACCAGCTTTTCATGTTTCTTCGTCTTTCTTATTCTAGATTCCCTCTCTTTTGGCTCACAGCTGAGAGCTCAGTAGACCAGTTTATAACCAAATTATGGCTGGTCTTTCCAGCACTGAAGAGTTAATTCTTCTAGCTGGGATATAACAACAGATTCTGCTTTATTGTCCGCTTCAAGGAGAAGTATGCCATTCGTATTTTTCACCCAGGAAAACAAGCCTTGCCTATATAAAAATGTATATGTATGTAACGGAAATATTGCATTCATTCCAGTCCTCTTTGTAACTGAGAAGGGTTGGATTTAAACTAAAGTAAAATATTTCTACCTTATGGCTTTCACAATGTTAAACAAAACCCTCTTACACCAATTGCAGCCCCACTCAAGTGTATGGGCACCACTGATGTAAAAATGCAAAATTTCCTTTTGTAATATCAGCCACCAGTGCTCAAAACTCCTGAATTTCTTCCACTCTGATTTCTGATACTGCCTTTAAAAGCATACGGCACCAAAACATGCTGGAGGTTTTCCTACTATTTGCTTTCCTACTTGGTGTGTATTTTCTTAACCTCTGTAATTCATCACAGATCACATTTTCATAGTTTTCTCTAGAAAAGCTGTTCCCTTTTCAATGAAAACTTAGGTTCTCTTATATTCCCCGATTCAAAGATATCATGAAGCTTTGAGATTTTTGTAAAACTTGTGACAAAACTAATATTTTCAGCACTGGAACAGGCAGCTGGGGGCCAAGTTTCTGGCACCTCCAGTGAGCGCAATACTGCCCAAACGGCATGGGGGGAGCAGGCTGGGGCACGGGGCTTTGCCTCGGGACTTAAATTTATAGGCTTGTTTGTCAACTTCATTTTTAATATTTCAAACACAGATTTCTTTTGAAGTAGGATTTTCAACCCATCCTAGTCTCTTTTTCAAAAGGATGCAGTGCTGTTCATTTCTAAACATTTAGTCCAACCTTGTTTCATTCATTTTTTTCTTCCCATCTTTGTTTTCCTTAAACTTGTTACATTAGACTTAATATTGTAAAATATTATATTTGCACACGATTTGAGCAAAGTGCCTAAGTGGCAGTTGTGACTGAAAGACCGCTGAGCTTAGTCTGTTAAATAATTTTAATAGACTTCCCCTAAAATACATTGCTGCCTGTTGCTAGATCAGCTGACAGGGATTAAAAAAGGTTTTATCTGATGTTTTAGATTTTAGTGAGCAGGGAGCCAGGTCACCTGTTGACAAAACGGTCCTTGCCCATCTCCATTTCTTTGTTTCAAATGTCACAAGCTGTCTTCAAAATTAGGAGATTGATGAATAATTATAAAGTATTAAAAGCTTAAAAAAATAATTCATACCTAGCAAGCACAGAATGCAGTGTTGCAAATATTAAAAAGTATATATATATATTTAAAGTATATAAATATATACTATATATATACAATATATGTATATAAAACATATACATATGTTGCAAATATAAAAAAATCCAGAGAAACAAAAATGTGATTATAAATGCGTGGCCAGAGGGCAATGCCATTGGGCTAAGCATGAAACACCAATCAACTAGGGAAGAGGCTGGCAGCCTGGGAGGAAGGTCTCGGAGATGCGGCATAGGATGAAGCCGCAGGATTTAACCACAGCCTGGCTGCATACCTCAGATATGGAGCGGATAAGCCAGGTTACGCTCCTGAGAAACAAAGGAGGCAATTGTGTTACGGCCCCGATAGCAGGAGAGGGCAGGAAGCTAAGGGCTCTGGAGCCGATATCTTTTTTTGTGCAGCGTTTTATCTTTTGTGCAAGAGGGGAAGATTTTTCCTGAGTAGTTCACTGCTGGGATGAGAAGCTTGGTTGTTGACTGTTTGTGGTTTATTACTATTTGTCATGTTTTGTCAGGCGACCTTGTCTTCAGATAACATTTGGTACAATTGTGAGGGTTTGTTGGGTTTGCTTTTTTAAAGGATTCTTTCTGCCTTCAGAACCAGGATGTGTTTGTTTTGCCTAAGGAGTGTCCACTGGTTCCTCTATTTCTTAAATCCACCTCTGAGTTGGGGGTCTAGCTTAAGATATGGACAGGAGCGCCTCTGGCAGTGAGGAAAATATGTGTATCTGACGAAGAATATGAGTTTTGAGCTGTTCTGTCAAAAGTGCTGTCTGAGTAAAGGGTGACGTTCTGCAAAATGATTCATTTCACAGACTCTTTTGCTGCTTCAGGCAGCGTCTCCCTCAGACTTCAATGCATGGCACCTCACAGGTCGGAAGGAGATGCAGGTCACATTTGTTGCTGGATATACACTCAAATGATTTATACTTTATTGAGCCTGGATGAGGACTGTATCTTTACTCCACCTTTGAGTTCATCCCCTTAAGGGTCTGTTGTGGCCCGAGTTAGCTGCAGCACCAGTTAGCCCAGTCTCATGATGCAGAGCAGCCTGTTCATGTCCAGTAAGCCTGTGGACAACAAAGGTCTAACCAAGCACAGACTTTTCACTCCATCACGTTGGTTTATCTGCTTTGAGCCTGCTTTTCCACCGCTGCTCATTAAATGTTCCCTTCTGGTGAATTCCTCGACTGTCTTTTGAGCTTCTGTTTCCTTCTCCTCTCGTGTCGGAGAAAGGTCTGGATGGAGAAGTTGCAAGTGAGTGAGCTTCCTCAGCATCCCGCGCTGGAAGGGTGGGACAAGGTGGCGAGCAGCAGCTGAAGCTCCCCGGGGTGCTGAGTCTGCCTCCCCTCTGCTGCGATGCACATGAAAGCCCAGGAGTACCCGGGTTTCGGAGAGCAGGGATTGCCATCAGCCCCCGGCGGCATTTTTCGCAGCATGGAGGCAGGCTTGCCTGCGTGCTTCTCCTCAGAAACGCAGCAAAGGCGATGTGGTTCCCCAGCGCAGCGGTGGGCTGCGAACGGATGGCTGCCACTTGGGAAGCCATGTTCTAGGTCCCGTTTAAAAAGAGCCCCGCAGAGGCTTCCCCCCTACATGAAATGGTGCTTGTGGGAGGGGGAATGGGTCTACTCTACTTCCCCCACGAAACAGGGAAGCCGGAGATGAGCAGCCTGGGCTGTGCTGCCCTCCCTGGCAGTTGGTCACCTCGCCCAGAGGCTGGTGCTGGTGATAAGGCAGGGCTCTCGCTTTCCCCAGCTCAGCAGAAAGAGGGGTTGTGTTGGTAGAAAGAGGCTGAACACACAAAAGCAAACATATCTTTTCTTTTTTTTTTAAAGAAGTCGTGGGTGTGTTTCTTCTGCTGATGCCAGCCTTTTCCTTTGCTGCTGGAAGGAAGTGGAGAGAAATTAAGCTTCTGACAAAATAAAATAGTGATTATTAGCATTTTACTGCTTGCTAGCTGGTGAAGATGAGAGCAAAAGGGCTTAAATGGTTTTTATGTTTCTCATCTGTTTGAGTTTATCAGTTCTGTTTCCCATTTTCTATCAGATCTTGCCTCTTCAGGCCAAGCTAGTGCCCATGGGAGGTGGTGGATGGACGGACAGCCATCCCCTCTGACTCCTCTCTCATTACTCAGCATAGCTATGGGTAGCACTTTGTGCAAATGGCCCAGCTGGTGCATGTATAACTTGAGCCTGACCGCCAGGACGGCACAGGCAGCAGGCTGGAGCAAGTGCCATGGTCCGGGCGAACCTGCCCAAGCGGCACACTGGTGACAATTGTGGCCATCATCGTGACGAGGGACGTGTCTGCTCTGGTCTATACTTAGGTGGCCAAGCAGGCTCCAGGATAGCTGCCAGGTGATAAGTCATTTGTAGTCTGGCTTTCTGCTGGTGATACTGGTTTGAGGGAAAGGTTCCAAACTGCCTTTTCTACCTGGGGACAGAGGTGGGATATGAGCAACGGAGGGGAAGATCAGTAACATCCTTACAAATCGATTAAACTTTCAAGTACGTTAATTTATGAACATGCACCTGTAAAAACTTCTTCCCATCTTTTTCGAGTGGTAGTAGTAATCTGTTGCTGTGTCTTTCTTTCTTTCTCCAGACGATTTTGCAGAGGAGGAGGAGGTGCAGTCCTTTGGCTACAAGAGGTTTGGTAAGTGGCAGCAGGTCTTTCAGCTCGCTATTGCGTAGTGCTTAGGGTAAGTCAAACACTTGCTATGAAAACCGCCCTTGCTGACAGCATCAAAACATACAGGTACAGTGCTGTTACCCACTTCACTCTAATATTTGCCCAGAGGAAGGTGTGATTTTTAGACTTTTTTTATTTTCTTGGCAAACATAATGCTTCAGAAATAGCCCTGATCAGAAACAAGAAGTGGTTCGTTTCATTATTTGATCATTAACATTACGAAAATGAAGCCCATACCTCAACAGAAATTAATATGCTGGCTATAAAAAAGGGTCCATGCCTCTTACATGTCCTCTGCCCAGCTGGGCTTTCCTTCACTGCAGCAGTCCTGCAGTGCAGACTGATGTGCAGCAGGGTTTGTAGGTATTCCTGAGAGCAGTGGTGTGGGACCTCCTGTAGACTCACAGAACTGGTACTGCCAGCTGAGCCAGTACATATGCTGTGCACTGCTCTCAAAAAAGAAGTAAAAGTATACGATATGAATGTATTCTGATGTCAAAATGATCATAGAATCATAGAATCAGTAAGGTTGGAAAAGATCTCTAAGATCATCTAGTCCAACCGTCAACCCAACACCTCCGTGCCTACTAAACCATGTCTTGAAGTGCCACATCTACACGTCTTTTGAACTCCTCCAGGGATGGTGACTCCACCACCTCTCTAGGCAGCCTGTTCCAATGCCTGAGAACCCTTTCAGTAAAGAAATTTTTCCTAATATCCAATCTAAACCTCCCCTGGCACAACTTGAGGTCATTTCCTCTTGTCCTATGGCTTGTTACTTGAGACAAGAGACTGACACCCACCTGGTTACAACCTCCTTTCAGGTAGTTGTAGAGAGAGATAAGGTCTCCCCTAGCCTCCTTTTCTCCAGGCTAAACAGCCCCAGTTCCCTCAGCCGCTCCTCATCAGACTTGTGCTCCAGACCCTTCACCAGCTTCGCTGCCCTTCTCTGGACACGCTCCAACACCTCAGTGTCTTTCTTATAGTGAGGGGCCCAAAACTGAACACAGTATTCGAGGTGCGGCCTCACCAGTGCCGAGTATGGGGGGACGATCGCTTCCCTAGTCCTGCTGGCCATGCTATTCCTGATACAAGCCAGGATTGGCTTGTACAAACAGGATGATTAAAAGACGTGGTCACTTTCTTTCCTTTTTTCCATTTCCTTTCCTTTTTTCAATGTTTGTTGACTGCAAATGGCCTTCTCGTGTGAAGAAGGCGGTGCCACGCATCTCTGTGCAGGGGGCAGCAGCCTTTGAGGCTCCTCTTTTCAAGGCGCTCGTGCTCTCTTTCCCTCGGGGAAGCGTTTCAGGCTCTGCAGCCAACAGCTTCACCCAGGGCAGGCTGACTCCTGTGCCTCTGGACACAGGGAGGTGACACAGTGGCCTCTGAGCTCCCACAGTGCCAACTCTGTCTTGGAGCAGCCAACGGGGCACATCATCCAAGCCGCTAGCTGCTTTTTCAACTGTAAGCCATCGGGATAAAAGTTCACCTTGTTTTTTTCTCTCCTGGGAAAGTGGCTGCAACAAGAGTCACTTTCAACAACCCCACTTGGCAAACGGATAGGAAAGGCAGGCTGAAAATAAAAAAAAAATAAATGAAAGTCAACAATTCCCTCCATCCCAAAAGGTGCAGGGGGAGGCAGCGTAAGGAGTTGCAGCATTCGGGAGGTGGGGATCACATTCGCATGACCTCTTCTACCCCCTGAACTACTCCACCACTCCCTGCTGTTGAGCTTTATTTTGGGGAGGTCAGCCAACCACAGAGCCAGCATCTGTGGCTTGGAAAGTCCTAGCACAAGGCTGCACATAGGGTTTTTTCCTACTCTTTTTTTTTTTTTCTGGATTAGGCCCTGGAATAGCAAAAAAGAAAAAAATCTTGAGAAATAGGAAGAAATGTTAACTGTTCATTTCTGCCACCTCCAGCTGAGTAAAAAATATTAGGATTCATTAACACCTATAAAAATAGCTTCCCTCTGTGTTGCCCACTACCTAGCTATCCCTGGTTAGCATGCTGTTGCAGTGAACTGCAGAAGGTTTTAGCAAGGAGTGGGTACCCCACTATCCTTACTATCGCAATAGTGCACTATTGCATCAAGTGCACTTACTATCGCATCAAGTGCACTGTTGTGACATGATGGGATTTTTGCATGTTAACTTGCTTTCATTTCTTTCTTTCTTGTGGCTAATGTGGTGCTACCAATGTGAATTATTTCTGCCCTTAGAAACGCAAAGTTTATCTGAGCATTTCCAGAAATGTTTGTGCTGTTGCGCTTGGTGGGGCAGCGGAGATGGAGGAGAGGGCCAGCAGTCTGGCGGTGGCAGGAGGAGGAGATTTCACCACAAAAGGAGGAGACAGGGTAGTTCCACCCTTAGGAAATAGCCATAACCCACTTCTCCTTCATGAAAACAACATCACTGTGGTCAGGGGGGTGTCCCAGATGTCTGCAGTACTTGAGAGTTAAACTCCAAATCATCCCAAACCCTTCCTTGCTTTACAAGAGCCTCATCAAAAGGGGGAATGGGGCCATGAAGCCATAGCATTGGCACTGGCGAGAGCTGTGTGATTCAGTAGCATCCTGATGCAAGAAGCCTTCTTTGTCCACACTATTTTTGAGCCCAGACTTCCTCCCATGCTCTGCATCTTTGGGGCTGCCCTCCTCATCTTTGGGGCAGCACAGGGAGGAGCTAGGCTGACCTGGTTTCCATACGTCCCTGCACCAGCATGCGTGCTGTTTGCCTGCAAGTGCTCCTGCTTTTGTGGCCCCTAAAGGGGTTATTTACCCTCCCTCAGAAAACCCGACTTGGTGCATTCCCATTTCTACAGTCCCTGCTGCATTCTGGAGGAATGCAGGCAGCCTCTGAGCAACCTCTGGAGGAAGCGGGAGTCTTGTGCCTTCAGCAGCGCTGGCTGCTTCTCCTGCCACCAGGCTCCTCTGTTCAGGAAGGTGACATGCACGTCTTTTAAAAACTCCAAATTCACTGGCCAGCTGGGTCGGCATTTCCAGTGAAGCACCAGAGTTTGCTCTTGGGGCCGAAATGCAGCCGAGTAGTCCAAGTTGCTGCCTCACCAGTAGGAAATATTTTGCCTGCTGTCCCAGCTGGTGTTCCCTCTTTGCCCTGTATCCTCACTGGTAAGAGAAGGCCATATGGGGGAAGCCCAAGGCAAGAACCAAGTTTCATTATACAAACCCTTGATAAAAGGTCATTTTGAAAGGAGTCCTGTCTGCTGGCTGGCACTGTAGAAATCCCAGCGCTGTTTGTGTGCAGCCTGCTGGAGTGGGCAGCGATAACAGCAGCAGTGGGGGTTTTGTTTCAGGAGCCACGGTGTAAGAGCAGTTGTGTTAATATATTGTGATCAGAGTAGTCCCTGTATACCCCGTTGACATGAGACATGGTAGGAGGACCATGACTCAAGTGCCTTTGACTCCATCGTTTGGAAGTGGGAGGCCTTGTTTGGAGCAAAACGTGCTCTGAGGGGGAGATGCCTAAAGCACGACTGGTTCATAAAAAACACGGCTTGCGGTGAGTCACTGCTGGCAGCTGGGAACATGTGTTGGTCAGTACTTGGCAGGCAAAGCCTTGACCAAACTGCTTTCCTAGATTTCGGCTGAAGAGTTTATTATTAGCTGCCTTGTTGCTGGAGCCTGTAGTTTGGTTCAAGGAAGGAAGAGATCTGCGGAGGGAGGGAGGGACGGAGGCATTCTCCAACAATTCTCATTTTGGGGAAGAAGCTTTTGAAAAGAGGACTGAATACGCGCTGTCCTGCACTGCTTCCCCTTTTTCTGAATCTTTCTGTCCCTCCTTCTCAGATAAGCTAATTTCAGAGAATTTATCTTGCTACTTTATTTTTTAGTCAGCAGAACATTAACTGGTGATATTAAGCCAAACATATGAAGCATAACACACTAACATATTAAATAACAATGAATACAGATGCAGACAACTCCAAGATGCTAGGAAAATACACACCAGGATTTTTTCTCTTTTGAGCTTGGGACAAATTTGCTGCAGGGGGTCAGGGAGGTTGAGGAAAGTGCTCTTTCCAGCTGACTGATGATGTTTACTTCTTCTCAATGGATGCTACAGATGTGCAGGGATGCTGCCAGAAGTGCAGTGCTCAGCTGCAATGCCTCCAGATTGCTGCAGTGAGAAAGCATGTGAGGAAGCATGTTTCTTATCACCGTTACTTCATCATCAGTCACTGCTCAGGCTGCTTTGAAGTTATCTGCTCCAGATAACAAACTATGCCTCTCCACTGGTTTTCCTCTACCAGATTGCCACCGATGTTAACTCTTTCGTCAATCAGTGTCATTGGTTTGCGCTCCCCCACCACCCTTCTTTGGGAAGGAATGAAGGAAGCAAGGGCAAAACTTGCTTTTCAACATTACACACTTTGGGGATGCTAAATCTTAGGTTTGAGCTCAGACTAGTTTTTAGATGGTAGATAACAGGACGAGATCTCTTTGCGGGGGTTTTGATTCTCTCCTCTGAGATTTGAGCTCCGGGCGTAGCTGCAGGCAAGGGAATTGAACAGAACTAATAGACTCCGAAGTGGCAGATCTCCTCTTCCTAACTTGTGGCCTTCCTAGGTGATAGACATAGACATCATTGTGAATTTTGTTTCTTTGTTTTAATGTTTTAGAACTTAAAACCTGCACTTTACTCAATAGAGTATTTAATGTAGAAATTTTAGTGTGAAGTTATTCATTGCATAGTTTGAAGCTATAGCACAATATGGAACAGCTGAAAGTAAAGGACATGGTCTTTGAGCTGTTGTGGAGCACATTTTTAATGCTTTAGAAAATAAGCTTTGAAGAAATGAGCTGAAAGCCCTGCTGATGAAGAGAATACTCCCAAGGAACCAAAAGATAGGGGCAATACACTATAGATAAGTAGAAGACTAAACAGCTTGTGTAAGATAATTACCCTTTGCCCTTGGCAAACACAGCCAGAATTGCAGGCTGTAAGCCTGACCTCCATAGTAGGACCCATCTTGGTCACCCCCATGCTCTAGATTGTGTGTCAGGATCCTTCCTGCCTTCACCTTCCCACTCCCCTGCCTTGGGGCTGAGCCGTCAGTAGGGGACAGTCCCTCGTGTCCCCAGGTATCTCCAGCGCACGCCAAAGCAGTGGTCCTCCGGCCTTCCCCACACCCTGTAGGTCAGCAGCTGACGGGAGGCGAGGGATTAAAATTACTTTAGGGCCCCCCCGAAGTAAGGTAGGTACTTTTTTAGGTACCTTCCATGGGGTATGCAAGAGATGACTGGGTCACGATGTCCCTTCTGTGCGCTTATGACAACCTAGCTCCTGAGCATCATTCCAGGTGTAAGAATTAAATCTAGGAATTTCTGGACCAGAAA
This sequence comes from Ciconia boyciana, assembly GCF_034638445.1. NCBI lineage: Eukaryota > Metazoa > Chordata > Aves > Ciconiiformes > Ciconiidae > Ciconia > Ciconia boyciana. Next base: position 53,248,377 of record NC_132935.1, on the reverse strand, counting down.
TGGATGACTCATCCTGTCACGCAGTAATGAAATCTGCTATACTAAAAAGAGCTGAGGGGGGGAAAAAAGCCTGGTTTAAAAACATATTTGGAAAATATGATTTATTTTTTCTCTGATGAGTGGCTTGGGAGCAGCTGAACTAGATCCATTTAATAACTGTTTTCTCACTATATATTGTTTATAGTATTTTATACAGTGAGAAGCTATATATTATTTCTCCACCTTTGATAGGATACAACTGGGGAGTTTTAGGAGTGTAACAATTGATAAAAGCCTTATGAATGGTTTACAGTGAAAAATGAAAACTTTGAGATAGAAAACTTTTTCAGAAAAGGGTTTAAGAAAATACAATTTTCTTCTGCCTATAAATAACAGTTCAAACATCATAATGGTAAGCAAAACTCATGACTTGGAATTTTGTGATAGTTCAGGAATAGCATTTATTAATTAACGCTGCACAGACGGAATAATTTTAGTCCTTATCTCTGGATAAATCTGGGCCATTGTTCACATCTGTAATAACATGCACAAAAAAAATGTCTGGCATCAGTCTGGCAGTGTGCTATATCCACACAAACCTTAAGCCCCTAACAAAAAAAAAATTCTAAGCTTTAGGAATTTGTCAACTTTTCTTTATGGTTTGTAAACGACCAGTGAGGGATTTCAGGTGCCACAAGCCACATCCCTCCCAGAGCATTCTTTCACATGTATGCCTGCAGCGTGTAATCATATGGCTTAATAAAAAGTCACGGGGTCACCGATACTCACAAAGCCAGAGGAAAGTTGGGCACATTGCTTCCAGTTCACTGATCTGGCCGTATTTATCAGATGAGGATTTTGCCTGCATGCGTCCTCAGGTAATTAAATCCCCACTGAATGGCGGTGCCCGTGTGGCTGTTCATTTTAGGCTGAGAAATTTTATTTGGAGCGACCCTTTTAATTGCAATGGCCAGTAAGGTGGAAGGGGGCCGAGCCTGCCCTCTCCTGGGGTGAGCCCTGGGCAGTGGAGAGAGCCCAGCACCCTCGGGGGTCCTGGGTTTGCTTTGGGGCTTCAGTCCCATGCATCGGGGCTGCGTGTGGAGGGACTGCCTGTGTAAGGGTTTCTTTGTCTTTCTTTTCTTTTCCAGTACCTACTCAGAGTACTGGGGTAGTTGGCAGGGAATTGAAGTCTCAATAAGTAAATAAATGCTGATGTGTGTGCAGTATTGCCATTGCAGAGGAACATCAAGGTGTTCATGAGCTGTCAAGGTGCCTGTGTGCCAGCGGCATGTCCCTCCGCTGTCAGTAGCTTCTGTCTCTTGTGATATAAAAGGCACGGGTGATAAATGGATTATTGCTGATATATCCAAACCATGAATTTAAAACTCCCAATCTTCCTAAAGATGGAAAATAGTTGGTGCACCCTGATAAATCCATCAGTGTCAGGTAGTAATAGCGAGATCCAGAGAGTTACTGGATTTGTGTGTCCTGTGCTAACTTACTCAGGAGCTGTAAGAGCTGTTGAAGTCTATGGGTTTGGAGCCGCCCCTCTCCAACCTGTCCTGCTGTGCCTGGCTCAAGGCACTTCTTTCTAATCCAAACCCATAAAGAGGCCTCTTAGCCATGCCGTGGGGACTAAAGTCATTCCAGCTGCTTGCTCTTATGTAGGCAATCTATTTTCTCTTAGTTACGGGTTTTTCCTATCTAGTACAATTAAAATTCTTGACATGTTTCTTCATATATTGCATTTGCACACTTGGAGCGATACCTGTTTGACCAACCTCTGTCTTTTACAGAGGTGCGTTGAAAGGTGGTATGGTCACCATTATGTGTGAATTTTGCTCTCTATTTTTCATTAGAGCTGTAAAATAGGTGTGTGGGCTGAACAGAGCAGTGTATTTACGAATGGAATGAAAAATATTGGCTACACTGTAAGCAACACCGGGGGATTTTGTATTTATTTCCGTGTAAACTAACTGGACAAATAATGATGTTTGGTAACATAAGGTTGCTGCCAAAACACCTATGGGCTGTTCAACTTCATAACAAAACTACCTGTGAAATTAATGCCTTGGAAGGAAACTAAGAATTGTATTTCAGCAGTTGGAACCATTACGTTTCCATGCAAAGGAGTAGCACAGGAAAACTGTAGGAGAAATGAAAATTTCAGATAGGAAGCCATCAGAAGATGGAAGGGGAAGATAAAATAGTTGGAACTACCTGCTAGCGGTCTCGCCCAGCGCTGCTGTGGGATTGTAGCACACACCAGCATTACTCCTGAGCTCTTCTTAAGCTTTATTCAAAATACAAGTCTGCATCTGTAGCCAGCTGCTATTATACTCTGCTCTTTACTGCATGCTATTAACTGTAAGGTTGCAAGTGCTCAAATGTATCTAATTGATCTCTGGCTTTTCTGTACCTACTTCAGCGTCATTTCCCATCAGAAAGTTGCTGTGCTGTGCTTACTGCTGGGTGACACAGTTTTGAATGAGACACACTGCTGTCTCGTGAGAAAGGAGGTGCTATTTTCCCTTGAGAGTATGTTGTCAGATATATCTAACGACACTGAAAAATAAACCACATACCTGTCGGGAGCTGCTTACATTGGTATCCTAGATTCCGTTTATTTCTTGGGAATTTCCTCAAAACCTCCTGGAGCTCTAACAGCGGCATTAAGTGACATGGCGGAGGTGACATCCCCGCACCTGATTCTGCAGGGCACTGAGCCCTTTGCAAACACTGCTCAGCATCCCATTGAGTCAGGCCCACGAACGTGCAGTCTGCGAGAAGCAGTGCTGCTGCCATTACTTTGTCAGCAGTTTCTGAACAACAAGTATGCTAACAGCAAAGAGCTGTGTGTTTTAATTAGCAGCAACCAAGACAAATAGTTGGTACAAGTTAGCTTGACAGACGTGGTGATAGACACATGCACTGCCTCATACAATAAGCCCCTAGCTGTCAGATTAGGAAGCCTCTCCTCCTTTGGCCACCTTGCTCAAAAGCCCCTGTAGTCATTCCTGCTTGCTACAGTTAAAGGAGCAGTTGTGTCCCCTGCCGTCCACTTCAGCAGCGTCCCAGGGAAGGGGAGAGATCAGATTAAATTGTTAGTACGGCGTTTTGTCTGCTGAACTCTCAGAAGCATTAGGACGAAAGTGCCGTGATGTTTTGACATAAGATGTCGTTTAATATTACATCAAGCATCCCTGCCTCTGTGTGGCTGGTGCCTGGTTTCCCACGCTCCCGGGGGAGCTGCTGCAAGGGAGGTTTGAAACCTCGCTGGCTTGGCCCAGCCCCGAACCCAGAGCTGGACCCAGACCCGGACCTAGACCCAGAGGTCTCTGCTGTCCCCCACCATCACACTCAGCAGCTCTGAACCCAGCCAGTGTCCTGGGACAGGTGACACCACGAATGCAGTACATCACGTACTTGGCAAATTTCTTGATGATTTTCAGAGAGAAAAATTTACGTCTGAAGATCAACTTCCATGTGAAATCTGAATATAGGGCTTAGGGTGGGAGTTGTTTCACCTACTTTTCAGGCAGCCTAGACATCTACCTCTTTTAAAGACACCTGTCCTTAAAATGGCAGTAGCAAGGAGAGGCTAATTCTGCGTGAAGGGACTTCCATGCTGAGCGAGAGCTTTGCTTATGGTCATTTTTAGTTACTACATAGAGATCTTCAACTCCAGATCTCTGTATTAGGTCCTATATAAATGCTGGGGAAAGCATATAAATGCTGGGGAAAGCATATAACTGCCTAAAGAAGCCTGTGAGAGAGAATAGTAATGGAGATAGCACAAATAAAGAATCTATAAGTAATTTAGGCTGGTTTTGCCTGTTGCAGACACCAACAAGGAACAGGATGTTGTTTTGCTAAGTTGAAACCAATTCAAACTCCACTGCACTGCAGTACAACTGATTAGCCAAAGGAAAGCTGGAATAAAATGTTATCCAGTCTCAATTAGCCTTCTGCATATGGGTAAGCCTAAGCGAAGCAGCTGGAGAGCTGAGAAATTTCAATTTGCCCTGTTTCAACCTGGGTTAAGTGAGTGGGCTGAGATTCTAGAAAGCGGAGGGGGGTGGAGAGTGAGGCGTGAGCGGGAAGGAGTCTTGGTCAGTGCCCAGAGCCGGACAAGCATTGTGCAATGAGTGCATGGAGAGGTTTGTGTCCTGCAGATATTCTTCAGCTCGGTCAGGAATGCATCTGGAAAATCCACCCAGAGAGAGAGAGATCGATGCTTTAAATAAATAAAACGTGAATGTGTTTTTTCATGTTTCAGCTTGTGACTCTTAATGGAGGCAGCTGAAGGTTTTGTAGGAGACAAAAGTGCAAGACACGGGGCTCCGCTTCTCTTCAGCCCAGCTAAGGCTCATGAGGAGATTTTTGTGTTAAAAGTCTTGTGCAGGCACTCAGGCCTAGTGTAACAGGACTTTGTAGCATGTTTTCTGACAGCTATTTTGTAATGCTACAAAGTTGCGGGGTGGACAGAATCACAGAATCACAGAAACATGCAATGGTTTGGGTTGGAAGGGACCTTAAAGATCATCTAGTCCAACCCCCCTGCCATGGGCAGGGACACCTTCCACTAGATCAGGTTGCTCAAAGCCCCATCCAACCTGGCCTTGAACACTGCCAGGGAGGGGGCATCCACAACTTCTCTGGGCAACCTATTCCAGTGTCTCACCGCCCTCACAGTAAAGAATTTCTTCCTAACATTTAATCTAAATCTACCCTCTTTCAGTGTAAAACCATTACCCCTCATCCTGTTGCTACACTCCCTGATAAAGAGTCCCTCCCCATCTTTCCTGTAAGCCCTCTTTAAGTACTGAAAGGCAGCAATCGGGTCTCCCCGGAGCCTTCTCTTCTCCAAGCTGAACAAGCCCAACTCTCTCAGCCTGTCCTCATAGGAGAGGTGTTCCAGCCCTCTGATCATTTTCGTGGCCCTCCTCTGGACCTGCTCCAACAGCTCCACGTCTTTCCTGTGCTGAGGACCCCAGAGCTGGACGCAGTACTGCAGGTGGGCTCTCACCAGAGCGGAGTAGAGGGGCAGAACCACCTCCCCCGACCTGCTGGCCACGCTGCTTTTGATGCAGCCTGGGATGCAATAGGTTTTGCTTTAAGGATGTCTGGGCACTAGGATCTGCTTAACAGGGTTTCGCTGCATATCTTTCAAAACCTGAAATTTTAAAAGTTTGGAAAATGCTTATTGATTTGCTTTACATAACATGTTTCTTTGTGCTTGTTACCAAGGTCTTGGCCAGGAACATGGGAAATTCTACCAAGTTCTGTATTTTGAATTAGCCCAGGAATGGGCATGGATGCTTTTACTTGCCAGGCTTGTTGAGGTCAATATACCCTACATTCGGTAGTGCTCAATGGCAGAAAAAAGACTTGCCTTTTATATTTTGCTAAGAGGTTAAGGTATGATTTCAGACCATCTTTGTATGTAGTGACAACTGGTAACTGAAAAATTCCTTACATACATTTCTGCTTTATCATATCACGGAGGACAATCTGGTTACGAAAAATAATAATACATAGAGCCAAGGGATACTTTTCTTCCTTCCTCCCTTCTCCATGGAAGTTAATTGCTTCAGGTGGAAATACGGCATATAACGCCCCATGTAACTGATGATTTCATTTTAAAACTGACCCGTAAGACTCAAGTTTGGAGTGGGAGAGCTCTTGTCCTTAATTAACATTTTGAACAGCCGGAAGCCAGAATAATCCAAACACCCGCTGTCAAGGTTTCAGCATAGCATCTGTGCATAGCTAAATTCACCTGTCCCCAGAAGTTATTGCATGTCACTGACTTGTGTGCACAGATGTTCATATTTAAACCTATGTGCTTGGTTTCACATGAATGCATCCAAATTGGGTTTGGGTCAGTGTGTTGGACTACCTCACAGCATGACGTCAAATATACAAAAACCAGACCTGTGGACATTTAGATTGCATGTAGGTTCCATCTGGAAATTTGTGCTCCAATATTGTTCCCCAGGTCTGTAAAGCCAAAATTCTGGGAGGTGGTTTTTGTCCTCACCTTGTTCCAAGTCCCCAGTCACAAGTCCTCTTGCTATCCTAAACAGTGACGCTTTCCTAAAACAGGCCAACTAATCATTGTTCCATAACTTACTTGTCTCCTTAGGAAAACAGGTTTCTGCTTGATTAATGATAGTACATGTTTAACCTCTTTTACAAATTTGCAAAAATTATCATACGCATTTTTCAGTGTTAGGTGAAATTTCTTTACTAAGTGCCTTGCAGAAAGCAGCAGAGGCGAGGACTGGAGAATACACAGCGTGGCTCAGTTTTAAGGGGAAGCAAACAAAGCAACATCTGGATCATCTGCTCATTGCAGAGGAGCTGAAAAAGCTTTCCCAAATATTGAAAACTTTAAAACTGATGCCTTTTTAAAATAGTTAGTCAAGGGTAGCTAAAAGTAGGAGAAAACTTTGAGGTATCAAAGTAATGAGTTTGGGGTGTGTGAGCGGCTGGACCAACTGAAATACTGCTGGAAGAGGAGGATTACACATGTCTTTGTTGTCTTTCTCTTGGGTCATCAAGCAGAACCAAAACAAAGACCATTTTTCAGAGACCTGTAATTCAGCCCTCTTTGCTCCATCCCTGCTGGTCACAGATCAGACATATCCTTTCTGCAGAGTCCAGAACAGTGCATGAAGCCACATTCTTGGAAGATCCCTCTGCTTTGTGTAACATTCACAGTTCAAGTTGTAGTTCATCGAGGTGCCGAAAACAACGTGCTTTGTGGAGATGGCGGTCTGTGGTGCCATAAGGGAGCCCCATGTTCTGCTTTTTCTTTTCAAGCAGTAGCAGGAGCAAAGCAGAGTTGGCTCCTGTCCTTCTTCTGTTTAGCTGGAAGTCTGTCCCTTATTCTCCCCATTCCCTCTGCCCATACAGGTTAGGTCTGGAGTAGTCCAGCAGACGGTAAAAAGCACGTCTCAGCCTCAGGCTCAGTACTGAGCCCACCAAGAGGACAGAGCAGGGAAATTTGGTGGCTGCAGGAAATGCCTGCCATTGCCAGAGGGTGATCGGCACCCCATAAACCCCGTAAACTTCACAGCTTGCCTCTTGCTTCAGTAAACCCTGACTCTGGGCCAGGAAGAGATGAGGAGACGGAACGAGTTTGAACCCCTTTGCCCAGGCTGTTACCGCTGTGCACGCTGACACGCAGGATGGGAGGCTGGTAGCTGGGGCCCACCTTTGCAGCAATAGCCACATCTGCTCCTCTGCTGCAGCTCTGCATCCCGGCTCCTGAGAAACTCGTATTCTTGGCAAGCTGCTTTGTGAAATACAGCATGGTGGGGCTGTTTTTATTCTCAGTCTTCTATGCAAGAGGTTACTGTGAGTAGTTCTGTGCTTTAATACAGAGAAATGGAGCTGTATTCTCCACAACAAGCCCTTTTTTATTACACTTGGTTTGAATAGCAATTGAGCCTCTAGTCATGTCTCCAATGGAAAGAAGACCCCTTGTGAAAGCCTTTCATTTACTGCAGAGAATGAATTTTCATATGCATGAAACCAGATTACCAAAAAAACTCCACAAAATAACCAAAAGAGCTACCAAGAATATGTATATGTCCAGTGGGTGTTCAAGGTGGCCTAGAAGAGATTAAGTCAAAGTCTCTTTGTAAAAGGAAGCAGAAGAGCTGACTGTGAAATTAAAATGCATCTTACGTCAAAAGAATACTTATGTCACTGTAGTCCTCTTCCTTTTGAGCTTGCTGATTGCACTGATGTGGCACTATAATAATTTTAAAACAGTATTTTAGAAAGAAAAATAAATAATCTCTAATGTCTTTTCAGTTGTTCTTCTGGGAAGACTTGTGGTGAGTTAAAAGAAAATACTCAGTGAAGCTGTGAATGGGAGACATTTCCAGGGTGGGTGTGTTCTGAGGTTTGTTTGGGTTTTTATAATACTTTACTCCTATGTCTTTTTTTTTTTTTAATAGTTTTCATATGCTTTTAATACAGTGGCCTCAGAATTAAGAAACTCCTCCAAATTCCACCAGTTACGGGAGCTTTGCAGAGTGATGTGTTATAGGACTATCACCAGCTTTGCAGATGTGCCCTTAGGACAGTTCTGCTGGAAGGAAGCTGTGATCCCGCTCTAGTCCTGCAGCCTTCACTTGGGCAAATTCACAGCAAGGATTTTTTGGCAGGCACTTGTCTCCCTTTTTGCTATCAGATTTGTATATGAAATGAATTCATAACCTCTAAGTGACCGCGTTTCACCTTTTGAGATTGCTATTTCCAGAACATCAGAGCTCCCAGTGGGGACCGAGGATAGTGCTGTGCTCATTACGGTCTCATGAGGAATGTCCTCTTTTCCCCAAACACCTTCAATTTGGAGATCGCGTAGCTTGTCCCCCACGCTGAGCAACGCCACTTCAGGTCACAGGCAGGACTTGTTCCTAAAGCATTCTGCCGCAAAGTGAAAAACCAACACCTAGAGGCAATTCAATACTTGGGGGAACTGGTGACGTGTTTGCACAACTTCCCTCGAGCTATTTTAAACAATATACTCCCAGTCATGCAGAGCTGATCTATTTGATGAAAGACTACCTGTCCCCTGTCCGATGGATACGTTGCATTAACTCAGCCGCCAAAACGAAGCAGTCGAGGACACGACTGGTTTTTGGCACTGGAGTCAATGAAGCTGAATGAGATCAGCTGGGGTTTTCCTCCTGCCCCGTGCTGGAAGCGCAGTGCTGAGAGCAGCAAGAAATGGAGAGCCAGGCTGCAAGGCGATGGAGACGCTCTGCGGCTGCGGGGAGGCTCGGGCCCCGGCGGCAGCGTGGCAAAACCACGCAGAGCCAGCAGGGAACAACAGGGAGAGGGTCGTCCCAAAGCTCAGCCAAGGGACTCCCTCATGAGAGTTTGGCTACTATTATCTGGATGCCGTTCAGCAGGGTTCATATTTCCGAGCCCATTCATAGAAAGCGATGTAAAACCCTTCAGACTGCTCCGACCAGCGTCTGTCAGGGCTGTTCCTGTGCTGCCTTGAACTGCTTTTATGTACCAGGCTCGACTTCATCAGAGCAGAGCGTGCAACACAGGCGCGTTTCAGGACAGGGTTAAAACCATCTGCAGTCTGGAAACCGGCAGGGTCCCCGGAGAGGGTGTTAAACCCAGGGAGTGCTGATCTGTTTCCTGCCTTTGTTATGATTTCTGCCCTGTAACCCAATCTCGCCCGCGAACCAGCCTGAGCCCGGCCCAGCTGTGTCAGCAGGGCAGGGACCGCTGCCGCCATCGCTGACATCGGCACGGTCAGCCTCCGAAATCCCGGCAGAGAGTTTAGTAATTTGCAGGTTAAGCCGTGCCGGGTCTGCCCCGAAATCAGTGGGCGCTCACTGCCTGCCCCGGGTGCTTGGGAAAGCACAGCGGAAAGGAGGAGAGCAGATGGTGAAGGGGGTGCTTACCGGTCAGCTGCAGTCGTGTGCCTATCTAGAAGGGATATACAGGGCTATAAACTTAACTCATTGCTTTTTATACAGGTCCCTACACGGCCCTTTAGGAAAATCCCATAGAAAATGAGTATGGTATTTAAGACTCTGGGTGGGGACCTTTTTTCCGTGCTCACTTCCAAGGCTTTTAAAAGGCTTCATGTTCTTAAAGAAAAAAGAAAAGAGCATTATCCACACGCTGTCGCACGTTTTTAGCACAGTCTGTGTAGTCTTGCAAGCACAAATGAATAAAATGGTGTGTGGTACAGGGAGAGCAGAGAGGGAGAGCCGTGCCGTGACCAGCCACTGCTCGCTCTTGGCGCAGCCCCGTGGTGTTTCACCTCCCACCCTTGGAGGCACCGGGCCCTACGTGTACATCACTTACTGTCCTGGTTTCAGCTGGGATAGAGCCTCCAAGAAGGGCTGCTGTCACCCTGAGCCCTACCACTGTTTGATAGTTGAGGCAAACCAGCGCTCAGGCTTGCTTCCCTTCCCCAGGAGCGGCAGCCCAGCGAGGAGGAGCACTGCGAGGAAAAGCCCGGTTGCTGCCAGGATAAAGAGCGATGAATTGTTTTGGGGAGAGGGATGGGGTGGAGGTGGATGGTGTGGTCCCCCTCACTCTGTGGGGCCAGGCCCCGCAGCAGAGATGCTGCGCTGTGCCCGGGAGCCTTCGCGTGGGGTGATGCACAGCAAGAAAAACTCATCTTCTCATTTTGTTTGTTTTCTCCTCTTTCTTGTGAGACTGATGTGAGCTGGCCCTGCCATCTGATCCGCTTTTGATCTTTTTCTAGCACTGCCTGTGTGTTTTTTAAAGCGTTTCGCTGCCAGAGCTGACCACTACTAAGAGAGAGAAAAAGCAGTCAGCAAACTTCCCCGTTTAAAAATGCGCTGGCTTAAAGCTTTGCAGACTACATTGCTTGTTTTTCAACCAACTCATAAGGATGTTGCCAGCAGATTTCCAGTAAACTAGACGTTTAAGTCAAAGTGGCTTCTTTGACATATTTCAACAGTGGCATGGGGAAGGTTTCGGTGAAAGATAGAGGTGGGAGGAGGACGATCTGCAATGTTTCTGCAGCTCTGCCTGGTGTAGATGAGATACCCAAAGCAGACCATCGTTCTCTTCAGGTTGCGATTTGTTATGAGGATTTGGGATTTTCCATGCTGATTTCCCAGGCTTTAAAATACTGATTACGTATCTCAGCTGTAGTACAGTAGGCAAAGAAATGTTTTTTTCTGGGATTTTTTGCTTCAGGCTCTTTTTGAAATTCATGGGAGCTGTCTATAACATCATTTTCTCACAATAATTTTAAATGGCCTTTAGAAATCTGAGGAGGGCTGAGAATTTTCTGACTATTTCTCACGAATTACATTCCTAGGTCACAGACAAATCTGTTGCAAATGGGTACAACTCCACTGATTAAAGCAGCGTTGTCCCTGCCAGTGTTGAAGTGTGAAACAACTTGACTAGATTTGTGTTATCCCACTGTTGGGAGACAGGGAGTTAAACGATACTTGTGCAGCCAGCTGAAAGGCCTACATAAGAACGTTGCTTTAAATCACAGTAAGACCCATCATTTATTTTCATTGTATTTAGTGAATTAAAGCCAGGCTCTCGGTGAACAGGACTAGTTTCCTCTGTAATTACACCCACTGTGCCGTCCATTAACACCTGTCAGAGAAGTTCAGGGTGCCTCCTGCAGAAACTAAGGCATCGAAGCATGTTTTAAGATCCTAAATACCTTTGTGGATCCGTACCTGGGCATTTTAATTTTGCACCCTTGTACTTTGTTCTACATACTGTAAAAATGAGGATAGTTTACATTATTATGATATTATATCTAGTAAGTCACATAGGGTCCTCTCTCCCCACCCCCTAGTTCAAGAACATGATATAAATGCATAGGCAAGAGTTTGCTAAGACCTGAATAGCATCAAAGTATTATTGCATCTCACTGTGAATGTTTTAAACTTTTGCAGTAGTAAAGTTAATCCTGTCACGGAGTTTTGCATCAGGTTATTATGGGATTTATAAAAATAAATAATGTTTTGTGCAAAATCCAGTACTGGATCTTCTCACTGATCAATAGTATTAAGAGAGTCTGTTTCCCTTTACTTACCTAATATTTGGTATTTACTGCAAGCTCATTTGAGATGGACATTCCTACATTCTTATTGTTGTATTATTGATTTTTAATGAATAAAAGAGGTGTTGAATGTGGTCCTAGATGACTGGGTGAAAAATGGGCTAACATATAAACTTGGTTTTATATTTTGTGCTTCAAAGCAATATCCATCTTTGTCTATTTGATAATATATATTATCCCACTCTGTATGTTTCCTTTATTGGGGAAAAGGGTAAAAGAAACCAGCTGGATAACTCAGAGTTTGCCACCTTGAAGCTCTGTTCTCCAACAATCTTTATTTCTTGCTGTGTGTCGAGGAACCATGTTAGTTACTTCTTGTTAGGCCCCAATTGACTTGCAAATGTATACCGAAGGAGAAATAGCAAGGACCAGGCTTATCTTACTTCCTCTATTTTGCTCAAAAAAGCATCAGTATTCACTCAGCTCCCTCGAGGCAGTCCTTTGTCCTCATCTTGATTTTAGAAAAATGTTTGTTGCTGCTTTTACGTAACCGGCCCGCTGGGCCACGTGCACGTCCCTGCTCGGTAGATGAGCTGCTGCAGCTGCATTCGCGCTCCCGTCTGAGCAGTAGCACCCTCTCGGTCTGCAAGGCTGGGCTACGAGCACCGCACGGCGGAGGTGGGGTTTCATTTGTAAGATTACTTGGAGCACTGCCCAAAATACATACACGAGAAAATGGACAGTTGAGCAAAACAGGAAGGCCAAGCCTTGCTTTTAACATGGAATGCGGTCATGAGTATCACCAGTCTCTGTGAATCGTGAGCTCATACCCATTCCCTCGATGGCATTTCCATTGCAAGCGGAGGGAGTGCACCGTGAAGAGAGAGAGCACCTGCTTTGTCCCCTGTGCTGCTCGTTGCAGGATCACCATGGTCTGGGCTAATGAGAACCGACAGCAATTAAGAGTAATTGAGGTAGCCTTTCTAGCTCAGTGATTTCCCTGTAGCTTTTAATAAGGAGAAATCAGAAGGAAAAACAAATGCTGTTGTTCACTAAGCTCTCACAAGCCGTTTCGGATTGTCTCAGGATTCAACAACTCATTAGATGGAGAATTGGCAGTGCTTGGTTTGAGTAACACCAGTTTTCTGCATGTCTGTGTGATGACATTTTTGTTTACATTCTTTAAACATGTGGAACGTTAATTTTTCAGTATTTTCTTTTGTCTTGGTATGGGGTTCTTGGGTTATTTTGAGCGTGAGCTTATTTTCCTTTATTATGTAAGAAGTCAAGATAATAGGAAGTGTGATGTACTTTCCTCTCGTGATACTGCAGTTAAAGGAACTGCAAGGGCAGGACTGGCCACACAGGATCCTTGTCACAGACTTCTGGTCACAATAAATCACTGGCTTTGGAAAACCTATTAATAATATGAGTTTGTTTGTTTGTTTGTTTTATAATATTGTCTGTGCTTAGCATAATGAGGACAAATAAATACCCGTTAGATTGCAAAGGTGAAACATGTTTGTGGTGGTGGCAGCCCTGGCTGAACAGCTGCCTCACCTGCAGCCTGTGTGCTGGGCGGTCTCCGCTGGGACCACGTCTCACATACCAAACCTGTGAGCGGTGTCCGACAGCTGCCAATGAAAAGAAAAAATGTCCAGAGAAATATTTCCCTCTTATCCCCCTGTCCCAAATGTGGATTATTTTTTTTTTCCCAATTTATTTTGGCCTAAATTCAGGATCCCAGAGCAAAGATTGCAAATGGTTGGTGAAAGGGGGAAAAGGAAGGATCCATGTCAAGTGCTCATCCTGTTGCCTACACAGCATGGAGCTCTTCATGCCCTCTGGTCAGAGGATGCCCTTGCCACACCATAACTGTGGGCAGATCTTCATATTCATGCATACCTACGAATTGGGGTCCTCAATAGCCTCTCTTCATAAACCGTGACTAAAATGGTGAATCCTCTACCAAGTTCTCCTCTTAAAAACCAAACATTTCTTACAATCAAGCCATTGTAGCATAACTTGGGGTCAGTGATGAGCTGTGGTAGAGAGTACTGTAACAAAGGGGAAAATCCTTGGGAAAATTGTACTAGTAAAAGATGCATAAGCTTTTCAGATAAAAGGAGGGGGCAGCTGCTGCTAAGTTCTTCTAGTTCACACAGTTTCTCCTAGAAGATTTGCATTTTTCACTTTCTTGACATCAAGGCTTCACAACTAAAGGCTTATAGGCTGGTGTCTTCATCAGATACCCATCAGGCAGCTCAGGTATTGTTTTGGAGGGTCCATATACTCTCAGTCTATCTGTAAACAAAATACATATGTATTTATCACATCTCCTAGAGAAAGCAAATAGAATCAAAGGTCTTCACCTCTGATTAGCTACTACTTTGAAAATACTTTCTCAAAATGCAGTTTTCATGTTTAAATAATAAACTGTCATGTTCTTCCTTCTTATGCACCACCTGCCTCACCCAGATGTTGATGTGCATTATTCCTGTCATCTGTGCAGTAACCTTCATCTTTGTGTACACGTTCATTACATGCTCTGAGTTTGATTTTCCAAAGCCTGATTAAACCAGCCCTGTGGCTCCCCGTAAAACTGAAAAAATCAGAGGTTCTCCTTGTCTGACATATCAAATACATGAGGAAAGCTTTAACTGGAGAGTAATTGATGATTTAAAGCAAGTCAGTGCACAAAAGCCAAACTTGTAGCCATGATGGCACAGAACGTCCAAGTAATGGGAACCCCACTGGATCCCCACTCTCTTGGTGCTTGGGTGCCTTTTTGGGTATCTAGAATCACAGAAACACAGAATCACAGAATGGTTTGGGTTGGAAGGGACCTTTAAAGATCATCTAGTCCAACCCCTCTGCCACAGTCAGGGACATCTTTCACTAGATCACGTTGCTAAAAGCCTCGTCCAGCCTGACTTTGAACACTTCCAATAATGGGAAATCCACAACTTCTCTGGGCAACCTGTCCCACTGTCTCATCACCCTCATCATAAAATATTTCTTCCTTATATCCAATCTAAATCTACCCTCTTTCAGTTTAAAACCATTGCCCTTTGTCCTGTCACTACAGGCCCTGGTAAAAAGTCTGTCCCCATGTTTTGTTATAAGCCCCCTTTAAGTACTGAAAGGCCACAATAAGGTCTCCCTGGAGCCTTCTCTTCTCCAGACTGAACAACCCCAACTCTCTCAGCCTTTCTGAATAGGAGAGGTGTTCCAGTCCTCTGACCATTTTTGTGGCCCTCTTCTGGACCTGCTCTAACACGTCCATGCCTTTTTTGTACTGTGGACACTGGATGGACATCCAGAACTGGATGCAGTACTCCAGATGGGATCTCATGAGAGCACAGTAGAGGGGCAGAATCACCTCCCTCGACCTGCTGGCCATGCTTCTTTTGATGCAGCCCAGGATATGGTTGGCTTTCTGGGCTGCGAGTGCATATTGCTGGCTCATGTCTAATTTTTCATCCACCAGTATTCCCAAGTCCTCATCTGCAGGGCTACTCTCAATCCATTCATCCCCCAGCCTGTACTGATACTGCAGATTGCCGTGGCCCAGGTGCAAGACCTTGCACTTGGCCTTACTGAGCTTCATGAGGTTCACATGGGTCCACTCCTTAAGCCTGTCAAGGTCCCTCTGGATGGCATCCCTTCCCTCAAGCATATCAACTGCACCACTCAGCTTGGTGTCATCTGCAAACTTGCTGAGGGTACACTCGATCCCACTGTGTCATTGATGAAGATATTAAATAGTATTGGTCCCAGTACAGACCCTTGAGGGACACCACTCATTGCTTGCTTCCACTTGAACATTGAGCAGTTGACTGTAATTCTTTGAACGTGGCCATCCAGACAATTGTTTATCCATGTAACGGTCCCTCTATGAAACCTCTATCTCTCCAATTTGGCAGCAAGAATGTTGTGGGGGGTTGTATCAAAGGCCTTACAGAAGTCCAGGTAGATAATATCAGTTTTCACCATGATTAATGGCCCATATATTTGGGATATGGAGGTTTCTAAGCACCAGATACTTCTATCATTTAGATCTCATTTGGGGGATTACATACTGCAAATATGACTGCATTGCACAGGGCTGAATTTAATCTTAAATTCCAAGTATATTAGTTTGTTTTTATACGGAAATGCCTCTGGTCAAAGAGAATGCAATGCTGACATATTGCTCTAATATTAGACCTTGTCAAAAACTTTTGACTGTTTTGTCCCAGAGAAAACTCTGGTATTTTAACTTTTTGGTTTGTTGCCCTGGATAAAGATGACATATGATTTGCCTCCCACTTCCCCCACCACCAAGGGGCAGTTGTAGAAAGGTTGTCTTGGAAAAGCCTAGACTGCTTTATTTTGAGGTCTTCAGTTGAAGTGCAATTTCAGAATTCCTGAACGACTGAGCTATTCCACTTTATTCTGGTGTGATTTTAAATTTTGTCTCTTTGTTTCATGGGAAAAACAGATTAGATAAATTATGTCTCTGTTTTCACCAGGAGGCTGGGCTCCCTAGGCTGAGATGCATGGGGTATCACAGTGATTTATTTAGAAATACTGTTCAGTTGTTTCCCTTTTTTTACCTCAAAATAAACACATTCCAATTGAGTAATTTAATTTTTCAGTTTTACAGAATGTTTTTATGTTTGTTCATTATAATTACTTTGTCCAGCATCTAAACATTATCCACAGCTTATTTTAGCTTTCCTTAAAGCAAAATCTGAAAATGTTTGTAAAATTAAATCTTTCAAATGGAACTGCCTTATTCCATAGACACCATATTCTAGTAAGAACTTCCACTGGGTTTAATTTCCCCAAAAAAGTGTCACATTCTTCACTATGGTTTAATCAGCAGCGCCCTGCTCTAAAAAATATTACAGACTGCCCCTCCATTTATAGAAGCTATGTATTTCATATATGCAGAAAAGCTGAGAAGTGACTAAAATGTTTCATGCTTGCAGTGAACAACTGTCCCCTTTCCAGTGTCTAAAAGATGGGCTGTTGCTGTTACTCATGGTGCTTATTTCAGTAGCATCTGCTGCTAACCCAAATTCATGCTAAGAACTGTGCAGGTACCAAAGAGCTTGTGGTCTCAGCAGTTGAGATAAGCAAAGAGTGGGTAATAACCTGCAAGCCAAGGGAAGGATGTGATAGCAGCCATTAGCACATCCACTCTGCTGGCTTCTAGGCCTGAGATCTAAGCAGAGTAGAAATAAAAGACAGTAGAGTTCAGTGAAAGTTGAGGTAGCATTTTAGGAGCATCCATGATTCCAGGAGACTCTCCCCACTGAGTGACTGAGTCCTCAAGTCTTTATGAGCAATAAAGAAATTAGTTCTGCTATTAGCTGTCATATAAAAACATATTTTCATCTACATTGCTTTCCACAAAAATTGTTCTGAACAGGCAATTGCTTCTAGGCCTGTTTGTAAACAGCTAGTAAACAGGAGGTTGAAGTATTATCCAAGCAAATTCATAAAGGCTTTTTTTACTTGTTTGGTTTGTTTCATCTAACACATCTACATCTGTTGGTACAGGCCAAGGAGGGTCTTTATGTGTTGATCATCTTCATCTCATTTAAACTTCATAATCTGGAACCAACACAGGGACATTTTGCTAAGAGGTTTCCAGTTACTTTTTTTTTTTTCAGTTTGAGTATCAGAATAAAATATGAGTTTATCATGTGCAGTCAAAAATCACCAAGAGAATATGTAGTAGTGCTCAAAGTATGGTTTCTAGATGCATCCAAACATGCCTTGGAGAATAAAAACCTCTCCAAAAACTTGAAGAACGGGCAGGGGGACAGAGGATGGGGAGGGATGTAGCATTCCCATTTCTTCTGATAAGTCCAGCAAAGGTTTAGCATCAAGTGATGTGGTTGTCGCTACAAAACTGCTCAGCTTCCCACACAGATTAGGGTTGTATTTGCCCCGAGTGTTGTATGCTGCAAGAGAACTTGTTGACAGACTCCTTGCTGCAGCAGCATCACGGAAGGTATTACAGCTAATTCAGCGTGTCTCTGGCAGGGGTTAGGCAAGTTTGAGGCTTCTGTGGTATCACTGTGCTTCCACATCAGTGTTTGTGAGAGCTAACTCAGCTCTTTATAAGCAAATATAAACAAACCAGTTCAGGTTGTACAAATTCCAGGGGTGGTACCAGTGCTCACAGCTGTGGCAAAGCAGGAGCGTAACCTGTCCAGAACAGAGAGGGACAGTGTTTTTCCTGAAAGGCTCTAAAGGCAGAGAAGATGGAACCTGATGAAAACACATTTTTACTCTGATGAAAAAACAACCATCAAGTTATGGCATTTTCTGATATTTAACTTATTCTGTTCATCATCTGAAATGATGGCACGGGCCACTTTTTATTACTGTAGTATGTGTTCACATCAAAGAACCAACTTTCATGTGGTTAAACCGTTTTCAGCAGAAATAAACAAACTGAATTTTATTATGAATGAGTAGAGCAGCGAGATCTGACTCTCATGCAGTTCTTCCTGACAGAAATCCATGATATTCAGTTACATCTTTGTTCTGCGACTGTGGAGACAGGCAAGGTGCCTGCTGAACTTGATGAAAGTCTTCCCTTGGCTTAAGCAGGCAGCTGAGTCCACCAGCTCTGCCTGGTTTTTTGTCTGAATTAGGTTGACTGTGATGTAGCCAGGTATAGTAAAGCAAGCTGGACAGATCATGCTTCTGTATGATGCGTAATTTATTATACTGGTATTCAACAGTTTTTTGGAGACTTGCAGCCCATCCTGCTGGAGGTTTGTAGGTGGATGCTGACTGCATTCACTTTCTCAGAGAGGCTGCTATGAGAACTTCAGCTCCACAGAGGGAGGTCAGCATTGAGGGCTCCTGTGGCACATTACGGAGCGGTCCAGGAATCATCTGCAAATCTTCAGTGAGCTGCAACGTTATGGCTGAGGTGTTGTGCGTCCCAGCTCCCAAAATGTGTAACATGAACAGGATGAGTACTTTTCTTTTTCTGGTGAAGTCTGGAAGGAGTCTGGCTGACCTGCTCTGTTCCTCTCCAAAAGCTTTTGGATGACTCAGAGGAGCTAGAGAATGGCCAGCGGGGTCAGGGATTAAATTGTGAGGAAAATTTTTAGAGTCAGTTTAGGGTGTGCTCACTGCTGAGGGCTAATGAAGTGTAGCTGTCCTTGGCTAAGCATGTGGTAGTAAAGGAGGGGCTGATTCACCCTTGGATAACTTGGGGGGATGGAGCTTTTCAGGGAACAAGAGCTACCCTGGGGTGAGGGTGCTGCTTGAGCCTTTGCAGCCTGGCTTCTCCCAGCAAACGTGCTGCGGGCTTGTGCCAGTGGGTAAGAAACCTCCCTACCCAGCATGAGCACTCACAGCTCGCTCTGGCCTCGGGACTTGCTCCTCTCACTCCTTTCTATCTCCTCCCCAAGCCGCAACAGGTGTTTTCATGGAAACCCAATTTCCTGGCTCCTGTGGCTGGCAGAGTGCGTCTCGAGTGACCCTGTTCCTGTGATGGCTCCCTCTCTTTTGGAGGGGTAATACTGAGTTATTTAGCCCATGAGCCAATTCCATGTAAATTAAACCCTTGTTGCCTTCCAGTGGGGTTGGGGGGGTTGGCATGCACCCTTTCCTTTTCTATTCAGAGCACATTTGGGGTGGTCATAGCACTTCTGAGACTTGCACTGTATATACCCCAGGCAGCGTTCAGTGCATGGACCTCTCCTTCAGTCTGCCGTCTTCAGCTCTGGACAATGTGCTGACAGGGTGGGTGGCAGATTGACCACCTCCAGCTCAACCCCACGCCTGCGGTTGGCAGTGGGGGTCCTGGAGCCGAGCTTCTGGGTCTGCCCCCACGTTTGGCCCCTGACCCTGTCAAACTGGGGAATTTTCACTTGATCCATCTCAGCAATCTAACTTGTCCAGCATCAGGCTCTTATGCCTCTTGATGACTTTTATCATGGCTAACTGAACTAAGGAGGTATTGATGAGAGAGAATTTTGTGTGAACTGGATCCTTCACTAACTATTACCTAAGGATGACTGTGAGCTGCAGACTTTTTCCACTTTTCCCCAGTCTTCACAAGGATATCTCCACGATGAGATTAAATAACCTTCCTCAGGATGTGGGAAATGGGGTGAAGGAAACAGTCATTTGGAAGAAGGATAAAGCAGCCTGGAAAGATATGTTAACCTGGGCACTGAAAGAAACTCTGGATTCTTGAAAATGTTTTGCAGGGGCTATCCCAAAGCCCATGTAGCTTCAGTAATCCATGATCTCTTCCAGCTGTTAGCATGAGCACCACGGCATAATAATCACCTCCGTGTGCATTACTCATTCTCCATTTTATGGTACGTCTCTCTACTTATTAGATCATTGACAGAGGGAACAAGCCATCCGTTGAAGGAGACCTGGATGTAATTATGCATAGTTCAACTGGATCCTATTAGTGTTAAACAACAAAAGATGTTACACGTAATCCAAGTTAGTAAGCTACATGGAGGAGTATGGCAGAGTCAGGAAGGCAAGGACTGATGCTCAGCAGAGACTGCTGCTTGCGGAGATACAGTTCCGATGACATATTAGCCATGATGCATGTTAGCCATGCGTCATTAATTTTGGCTTAATGTTCTCTTCAGGTATGAGAGCGAAACACTGAGATTACACAGGATTTGACTAATGACAAATAAAACCTGGCCTGGCACAGGAGAACAGAAGACTTTTGTAGTCTATAGTGAGCACATGCCCAATATAAGAGAAGACAGAAGATATTTCAGGCTGGTGCCTTTGTTTTGTCACAGGAATGGGTATGAAGGCCCTGCAGAATCCTCTGGCCCTGTGTAACAAAACCGTAAGAGCCAGCCAGACCACTATCAGCAGACCCCAACAGGGATTCCTCATCATGCAGGTAGCTCGCACTGCACTCGCAAGTCTGCTTGTGTAACTGCAGTGCAATGCAGGGACGCACAAACACACATTAATTAATACCGACAGCATCCAGGGCAGTGCTGCTCAGTTTCTGCAGTAGTGTCCAAGGCAGGCTGCTTAATCCCCAACCCTACCAAGCCTGTTTTCTGACTGACTTGCATCCAATGTGCGGTTTGCACCCAGGCTCAGATTGCTAATAAATTCAGTCCGCTGAGGTGCTCTTATAAGGGATCGGTTTTAGGCTCTGGCTAGATGCGAGTCTTGCCAGTGTAACTGTGCTCAAGTACTTAATTTTGCACAGATTTCCTCTTAGCACTTGGAGACCTATAAATGTGTAAATTGAAAGGTTAGGGGAGAAAATCCCTCAAAAGTGAAGCATTTGATTTGCCACTTTATGTTCTCAATATCAGTGCAATACTGTGGGCCAACTGTAGCAGTTTTATTCCACCATAAAAATGATTAAAAGGATACAATTTTCAGTCAATTGCACAAGCTTTCCTTGTCAATATGGTTGTTAAAAGAAGCTTCCTGATTTTTTAATAAGCAAGAAACAAAATAGCTGTGGAGTTTAGTTTATACCTCACATGTTCCAACACAGTGAAACAACATAGGAGTTAGGGCCAACAGGCACAAGTACAGAATGCAATGATGATGAAAATAATACTAGTAGAATTAGGGAAATATCCTGATTATTATTATTTTTGTTATTATTGTTTCATCAGAGGCCATTATCCTACAATTTTTCTTTCAGTACCGGATTTCAAAATTGATTAAGGGATTTTCTTTACCCAGCCATATTTCAGAAAATGCCATTCTCACAGCATATACTTACAGAGAAAAATACTCAGTTACGTCTTGCACATCCATTTGACTTATTAAAGACATCTGACCCAAAGAAAATTTTTGATAGCCACTCTTCTTTTTTATTAGAAAAAGAGAAATCACTCTGTCTTCAGCACAAATCTTTCGGTTTCTCATGTGTCATGTCATTGATAAACTGCATATTCATCAAAAAGGGGTTTTATGAAAATCTTTTCCTTGGCAACAGTAGGAATTCACTGGTCATCTCGCAGTGATCATTGATCTTTTCAACAAAGGAAATAAGCGTCATCATCCTTTTGGTACAGGAGAGGAGACCGAAACTGAGGCAAGGAATTTGCTTGCAGTCATGGCAGATCAGTGTTCCTGAGGAACCTGTGGAGCAATTAGCTCTGATGTGGGGCAGGAGGAGACTCAGGACATCCTGATGGTCTTCTAGCTCTAGTGGGAATGCCTGTGTTGTGTTGGGAAATTCACTCAATGTCCATCTGAAAAGGTAAGGAGGAGAAAACACACTTTACAGCGTTTGTGTGGTTCTTCTGCCTCTGAGAACAGCAGACCACAGAGCTCAGGAGAAAGCGAGGGAGCTGGAGACAGAGCAAGGCTGGTGGAGGGCATCTAGTTAACTTTACCCAAGTATATCACAGATCCACAATTCCAGCATGGAATAAAACACATTGAACAAGTAATTTGTAACCCAAGAGATAAGTGCCAGAAGTTTTGGGACACTTACTAAAAGTTTAGTGTTATTCTGGGAGGTTCTTAAATTGCAGCAATGGTGGGGAATGGCACTGTCAGAGAAATTTATAGATATTTCTAAAGCTTGTAAAATCCTTGGATGAAAAGTAGGATAGCAGTGCAACTTATCTTTCACGTACATTATCTTTCAAAATGGAGTTACAAGAAATAAAAGAAGTAACTATATGGCCAGCTTGTGCTGTGGCTAAGAAACTTTACAGGACTAAATATATCATACAGGTCTTTCCAGTGTATGATCCTTAGTAAGAGTCCCCAAAAGGTCCTAGGCCTCAGAGCAGAGTTTCTTGGTTGTACTTTAATTATATCACGCAGAACAATGTATTTTAATTAAATATATAACAGCTTCTCTGGAATACATCCTTTAGGAATTCTTTCCTCTTCACCATATTTTATTTAATCCGTAAGTTCAGCCCCATGTCTCAGCTGATGGCACATTCAGAAGGAGCAGATGCCAGCTGTACTAGTGCTAGAGATGAGTTGCGTCCAGACAGAACCTGTAGGAATCCAAGCTCCACTGTGTTTCGGGAAGGAAAGATCAGAGCTCAATTTTAGATCAAATTTGACTTTGTGATCTTGGTTCTCAAGTGGTTTCATACCTGGGAGAAATCTATAGTTTGCAAGAAGTTAAAGCCTTAAAATGCTAATTGTTCTAGAGAGGTTTCTGCCATTCAAAATAAGTGATAATATTTTGTTGCATCCAAATAAGAACCTAATTTATTTGTCAATGTACCAACTTCTCCAATCATCTTTGGTAGCTGTGTCTATCTGAAGTGAAGGAAATTGTCAACTGCAGGAAGTAAGCGTAGCCCAGTTTTCTTCTCTTTTTTTTTTTTTAAATGAAACTGCAGAACAACTACACATTCTGTACCAACTAAAAAAGATGGTGAAGAAATCACCTGAGAGGGGTTTGCTGCTATTTTCAGAAAATCCATAATGCTATTTTCAGATAAGAAATTAGACTGTAGGAAATAAACACAAACCTCCCAAGCCCTATGTTTGAAAGATATAATCCAGATTGTAGGGCAGTCTATTAGAAGACAATTTGGTCTACCATGTAGGCCCACAGACTTTGTCCTGTACCTGTGTGTTACTTCACCTGTGGGTTGAGACAACTGGTGGTTCACGAACAGCTCCTGTTTTGTTTCCAAGCCACACTGTAGTAGGCAAGTAGGTGTTTGTTCAGACTGAGTTAGGAGCAGCTTTCAGTTGGTATTAGTACCTGCTGACAAGCAGAAAATTACATTTGCAAATGTTTTATCAACAATATTTTATGCAGAACTTTTTGTAATGATAACAGTAATGTATCTTCTTGTCTACTGCAATGCCGAGGTTTTGATACATTGCTCTCCCTCCTAACCATCACACGATGCAGGGATTTGGAGAGGCTGATGAGGCTGATGAGTTCATCTAGGTCAGGAAGGCTTTTTTGAACCATGCACTTACTGTAGCTATTGGTGAGGCAGAAATAATGTCTGGTAACCCACCTCCCATATTGCGAGTTTGTACTGGGATCCCTTCCTGGGATCGCTGGAGCTGCCATATGCATAGGATGGGAGTAGTTTAATGCATGGTCTCCCAGTCAGTGGAACAACACCCGGCCAGGTATATACGGGACCTAGGATAGAAAAGCAGTCGCTTGAGGCAGCAAGGAAAGTGCAACTCTTCTGCTGCTGGTTGCTGAGAGAATAGAAAGTAAAACCTGTCTTTAGACTGGCAAGGATGAGATCCAAGCTCTTTGGCTCCTCTTTGATAAGGGTAGTCCCCCTGTTTGTTAGTGTTCACAACTCCTTAACCTTGGAGAAGCAAAGAGAAACTTTGGAGGAGTGTTTCATCTGATGAAACGCTTGCTTGCTGAGCTGGCTGAGCAACATTTCTTGCTTATTGAGCTCAAGATATATCTTAGCACTTCATGAACTCTTGAAAAAAAATCCCTTACTGACGCTCTGCCAAGGTGTCCATAGAAAAGCAGCATGGCTTGAAGGGCTGTCGTAATTCCTAAAATTGTTTTAAACACCCTGTGCTACTGTGGGAGAATGCTGAATTTTGAAACAATGCGAGTCCTTCATGGTCGTGTAACCTGGGGAGTCTGTGCTGGAAGATGCTTTGGAGGCTGCATTTCTGCTGGAGAGGACCCTGCGGTATGCCAAGGCTTGGCACTGCCGTTAGCTAAACGGGAATGTCACTGCCTGTCATGCCAACAGCGAGCCAAAGGTCTCTGTTTTCCTCTTTGAACTGTGGACCCCAGTGCAGAGTTTCTTGGTTACACAATAAAATAATAAAAATGCTAGTTTAAATTTTGAATTAGTAAAGGACTATTTTTGGCTTTCTCAGAGACAGCATCTGTAAATAATCAGGCAGAAGCCTTTCCATAAAACAACACAGAAAAACCTCAAAGAGCATTTAGATTCTGCAACATTTAAACAAGATTTTTAACTCATGGGGAAGCCAACATCAACACAATGCTTCCTGCACATAAAAGCATGGAATTTCTTAGCAGTGTGGGGGCAATAAATGACTATCACATTTCCCTCCTTTCTAAAAACTAAATATTTTTCAATGGAAATAGTAATATTGATGGAAAAAGAAAAGAGGACCATGAGTTATGTAAGAATTGATTCAAGCTCTGAACCCCCATACATTGCAGACTGGAGACTAATTAAAGAAAAACTTAAGCTGTTCAGTTTTGCTCTAATTGTCCTCCAAGCTCAAGAGATCAAATATGCTAGCTGAGATCCTTCTTGTAATCATCCACATTCATGACCCAGGTTTCAGGTTCATTCCTGCTGCTCTCAGCCAGGTCCATCCATAATGCAAACAAAAGAGGTGAATGATATACTCTTAATTATGTCCTCTACAAGGATAGGAGAACATGATGACTAACAGCTATACACATATATGCTCCTAGCAACCTCTGACCACAGTGTTTACCCACAGTGTGTGTGAAATCAGAAATTCATCCATAACTAAGTACATATGGATGGGTTATTTGCTAAGGAAAAATGTAAACATTGTCCAGTGTCAAAAAATTAATACTTTATTCAAGACACTGTTACCTTGGTTTCTTGGCTCTTGCAGGAGGAGTGCTGTTGGCTTAAGGGGCTGCCGAATCAGGCTCTTGTGCATTTGAGTGGAAAATTGTTTATGAACAACTGGCTACATTTCTGGTCATTAGGTTGACCTGACCTGAAACTTATAGATCTCCAAGCTGCGGATGAATGAACCAGTAAATACTGAATTTGAGGGGGGATGACCAGTGCAGGCAAACAGAACTGAGAAATGTTATGATTTAATATGGCTCCATGAGCAAGCTGTGTGGTTTCACAAACCACCCCTGGTTTGTGAACCGCTGCTAGAGAAGGGCTGAATTAAGCATTTATTTCATCTGTGTGAAACTCTGGGTAAAGAAGCAAAAATCACAGTCTTGCAATTCCTGTTTACCAGTCTGGTTAGTTTTTAGCTGTAGTTCATAAGTTGTTATTTAGAGTGACTAATTATCTAGCTTCCCACAAATGACGGATTTGTGCCTTTTCCCAGATGAGGCACAGTTATGAAAAGTTATATAGTAAAGGAGTCAAGATAATGGCATGCCAAACTATGCCTAAATATGTTTTTCTCTGCTAAATGATTGACTCATTTTGATATTCTGAGAGATGCCAAAGCAATTTCCAAAAAAACTAGTGTTTGCTTCATCGGCAGCTTTCAGAGAAAACAAAGTGTTGTGGTTTAGACATAGGAAAAGATTGTCACAGAGATACTGAGCTTACCAAAGTGGATCCATTGTAATGGATTCCCAGAACCCTCAGTAACGGGTCAGTCAGTGTTGGTGGGACCTGGGAGCCTGGCACAGCTGTAGCTCCTGGCTGAACCATGTCTCCTGGCCACCTCCTGCTTTCTGGCTACCCCAGGCAGGTAGCGCTGGAATGCAGGTGCATAGAGCTGTGCCCCTTCCCAGACCGTGCGTGGTCTCTCTGGAGCTCAGCGCTGACATTTCCAAAGGGACAAAGGACATCTAAGATGGTTTGCCCCTCTGAAAATCCTGGTTGAGTCTACCACCACACAAAAATGCTTTGATGAAAGTAAAACATGAATGAAGAGAGGCTCCATCTTCTGGGGCTGGAAATGTTTTACTCTGTCCCACAGTAAGAATTTATTTCTTTTTTTTTTAACTCTGTCAAGCTTGGGAGCACCACAGATTGGCACACTTTGATCATGGCACCATGTGGAAACCAAAAGTTTGTGCTGTAATTACCTTCTCAGTGTAGCTTTCTTTTCAAACCAATCTAAGCTGCCGTCAGAATAACAAAAAGTCGGCGTGGAGTTTGTTATCACGAGACTGACAGACCTGCAGTGATGAACGTGTGTGTCATCCCCTATGTGTTGTCCGCACATTAGTTTGTTTACTTGTTAATGTGACTTGTGGCTTTTAACATTTTTCTTCGACTATAGCACTTATGATTTAAGAAAGATACACTGTAAGATTCTCTTAAGAAAGATTCCCCTGTAAGTGGGAAGGATGCTGAGCAGAGGAACTCACACAGGAGATAACTGTCAAAGTAGGGCAATCCTGCAACTCTTCAAAGTAGAGTAAGAAAGTGTCCCTTAGCTGCAATGTGGTTGATGGAGAGGTTTATTAACTTGGTTAACACATATATCTTCAATATACAATTTTTCAGGTAGTGTAAGCTGGTGATGATAGATTTTTTAGTACTTAAATTGAAGATATAAAAAGCAGGCATATTTCCCTAAGTTACTTGACCATGCCTGTCTTATGCTGCTGCATTTTCATACAGGTACTCCAACTTTTCACATTAAACGCAGTGGCCATGCAAGTCACAACTCCTCATGGTACTTTTCATGAGTACAGAAAGTCAAAGTAGGAACAGGGTTGATATAGTCTTGTAGATCAAAAAACAATGAACGAGATCATGCTGTTCAGATATTATGAAGCATTTTCCATCATCTTAATTCAACAGGTAATGAGCTCAGCATGATCAACGCAGAAGTAGTAGTATATAATACGGTTTTGCATTTTTTGTTCATATCTTACCCATTCACTCTCTTCATACCATGTGGGTAGCAAACAGATGTATTACATTATACTACATTAAATCCTGTGGAGGCAATAGTCTTAAGTGCTGCATCAAATATTTATAATGTGGAATTATTTTAGGATAGGAGCCAAGTGCAATATGGCATCCTTCATAGTGTTTCTCTTGTTTTTGTTAGAAGCGGAAGCTCAGCTACTGCCTTACAATTATGCTTCTTCTCTAACCTTCAATATCCCTTTTCATTCGTCACCATCTGAATATGTTTTAATTATTATCATATATCAGAGTCTCTGTTGCTTTCTGTATTAGCTTTCTTATTTAAGCTGGGAAGGACCAAGTTTTCAAGAGCCACTTTCTAGCCCTACCACTCATCTGGGTGGGCAAGACCCCACTCTCTCGTGCCTGTCAGGTGCAGCACGCCTGTGGGGAGTGCATGTACTGACTCTGTGCCCTCCAGCAAGCCCACAGCTACAGCCAGCCAGGGCTGGGTGCGAGGCGATGCCATAGCCCTGGATGTGACGGGGGTCCCAGTCAGCTTATTGGTGTGACGGGGGACTCAGCTTATTGGTGCTTCTGGCCCATGGGTGAGGGTGCGGGGGGCCCCAGGGAGACGGGTCAGGGCAAATAAGCCTGGCACATCCTGCCAGCTGTTTTACACTTTGTGCATTGCAGGGAGGTTATGCTTTTTGAGACTATATTCTCTTCAGTGCACAAAACACTAATAATTTCAATAGCAAGAGGAATTTCCACTCTTAAATCTGCTTTATCTGCATAATGCTGTGTTTCTAGACAATATCTTGCTTTTCTTTTACTTTGCAAAAATGAAGACCCTAACCATAGCAGCCTGTCCTGAAAACATCTAAAATATCTGCAGCGACTTTCTCTTTAGAAAATAGGCATGTTAAAGGAGTTTGTTGTTCATCTATGGCCACATGTCTTCTATTTATGAGTCTGTTTAAATGCCAAAGTTTTGCAAGCTTCTTTTACTTCCTTTGACTTCCAAGCTTATCCAAATCACTTTTTTTCATGGAATTAATTTACAGGTCAAGTTAGTCATTAGAAATTCTTTACTCAGAAATATTGGCAATATTTTTACTCTTTATTCAGAAATATTTCTCTTTGAATGTGTTTATTACTCAACCAGCTGTATGACTGACTTCTCAACTGAATTATTCAATTCTTTTGATTGTTTTAACAATTTACCCACACATGCAGGGTCCCAGCTTCACAGTTTGACATTCAAGAGGACAACGTCCTTTCGTTTGTAGACAATTTTCTGAAGACTTAGAATGTGGTTTTTTTCATGTAGATGAAAGTTTTGGAGCATCACCCTTGCCTACAGTAATTCATAGGGTTTGAGTTTGGTTGAGGCCAGAGTCCATTGCAGTGTCTCAGTCTGTGGAGCCAGCTAGATGCTGACCAGCGCACTCCAACACACTCTTCACGTAGAGCCTACAAGCAACCCATGTGGGGGCAAGTTCAGCCTGCCTTATTCACTCCTATTTTTCTTTGCCGTAAAGATGCGGCCTTGAATAACCTAAGTGTGGTTTGTCTTCCTTTTACCTTCTCTTTGTGGTTATGCGTTTCAATATTTAACATGTTGGCAGATGCACGGGAGCTCATGAGTCAGAACTTCCAGAATAAGAACATTGCTCTTCATAGCGTGCTGCCCTGAGCCTGATGGAGAGATTGATCCTTCCCTGTGTGCATGGCTAATGTAGCATAGAGGATGCCCAGACATTTCCACAGGGTTGTAGTGAACCACCTCAGTCTCACACAGGGACACATAAACAGGACTGTTGTCTATCAGTCTATCACTTGAAGTAAGACTTTACACTGATCAGCATTGGTATGGCTGTAGCTGAAATACAAGGAAAGATGAGATGAGATTGAGATGAAATGAGATGAGATGAGATGAGATGAGATGAGATGAGATGAGATGAGATGAGATGCGATGAGATGAGATGAGATGAGATGAGATGAGATGAGATGAGATGAGATGAGATGGAGAGAGTGCAGACCTGAATGATGAGATATGGCTTTATTTTGTATGACAAAAGTGTGTCCTCTGCCAGACGTTTTCTGAGCAGTGCCCAGTCCTTACCTCTGCAGAAGAGGGCATGCATTCATTTCAGTGCTATCACTCTATTGGAAATTTTTCGCCAGATTTAGGAATTTGGAGAATGTATTCAACTACATCTTGGTATTTTATCAATATTTGCTTGCCTTAGAGCTGATTTCCACACTAAAATCAACAGCTTCTCTATTTTAATGATTATTGTAGTATGAAGGGGGGGGCAGCTATGAGCAGTGTGTAGCAGGGAAAATGAGGACAGCCTCCAAGTTTCTCTGTAAGGGCCCTCTTTCAATACTTCCAATCTCAAATCCTAATGTGAAAGTACCATAATTCTTATCATAGTATCTTGACAACCTTAATCCTCTCTGCTGGCACAGGCTGTAACTCACTCTTCAGACCCGTTCTCCTGTTTGAAAATGGCTTCAAGGAAAATGGAAACTCCTATCTGCTGTTACTTTAAAAAGGCAATTGAAACATAAATATCTTGGCTCAGAAGTTCAAGTCAATCTATTTTTTAGTTTCTCAAATTCAGTGCGGCATTTTCTCATTCCATAAGAAAGGAACACTGTCTGAGGTTTCCAGCTCCTCTGGGTGGGCTCATAAGCCAGTGAAATGGAGGGGTGGTTTCTACCAAACTTGGCTCAGATCTTGTGTAGCAGCTCATAAACACCGTGATTTGCATAACCTCTCCAGCATCTGAGGGAAAGAGACTGTCAGTCAACACTTCTGGCATGTCAGGGTCATTCTTAACACATTTGATCTGAAAGGGCATCAACAGGGTGAACTTAATCTCCTTCCACTGATGTGACACACATACCATCCAAGACAGGGAATGATGTTTTCAATCAAGTCAAAATGAAGATGTCTACAAGTTGAGACCATTCAGTCTCTGAGCCTTTTATTGATCAAACTTCATATGTGATATTCTTGAAACTATCTAAATTTGCAGGTCTCGTTGAGGCATAAAATACCCAGACTGTCAGTCTGGTTTTCATTTGCACTCCTTCCA
The DNA here is from genome assembly GCF_034638445.1 of Ciconia boyciana. Classification (NCBI taxonomy): domain Eukaryota; kingdom Metazoa; phylum Chordata; class Aves; order Ciconiiformes; family Ciconiidae; genus Ciconia; species Ciconia boyciana. Next base: position 53,218,213 of record NC_132935.1, on the reverse strand, counting down.
GCTCTGCTGTAATTGAGAGCAGGCCTCATACAGTCTATCTATAGCTTCCATATACCTCTTGTCGACCTGTGTGCTTCCTGGTTTCATACAGGGTCCATTAGAACAGCAATGAGAAACAACTTCAGGAAAAAAATAGAAACTGTACAGAATATATTTTGCTTTGACAGACTATTTGACTAGCTGATCCTGAAGAAATTTTGCATTTTTAATTCATGCTTGCTTTCAATGTCGCAAGGTGATGTTTTTTGCTTATCTTTTAATGCTGCTTTGATTTCAGCAGGATTTAGTTGTTAAGGCACTTTTTAAAGTCACAGAAGGTTTGCATCTGCATCTTTAGATGATATAGTGCTTTTAAGAGGCTGTGCCTGCGTGAGTTGCTCTGAGCCCCAGTAGAAGCCAATGGAAGGACATTGTCCATTCCAAGCCAACATCCTGGCTCCTGGGCTGATTTTCCTTGGTTGTACCAAGGAAAATGTGTGACATACAAGAGGACAATGGGGAAAATTTAAATTAAACTATTTACAAAAAAAATTAATGAGGCAAATGACTTTGTGAAAATTGTCATATCTGGGTCTGAATGCTTCCTTAAGCCACCCAGCATTTCTTAGGGCACTTAGGAGTCATTGCAGTCCCTGACTAACTGGAACTCCTGCTTTCATGCTGAGCATGTTGTTAAGTGCTATCCCTCTCCTCCTACCAGCAGGCTTGAAGGAGGGAATTCTTTTAGTCAGGCCTTCTGGGGGTTTATCCACTGCCCTATTCAATGTCTGTTACGGCAAACAAATCAACTTCATTCTTTACATATTTCCTCACCATTTGCCTGTCATTGTTCATTACGGTGTTTTTCTAGTTCACTTTAGACATAATGACTTGTTGGATGCTCTGGTATATCTTGGTGTATATTGTCCCTGAAGTCCATTTAGTGCTTAGTATTTTTCCGAAGTGTTTATTTTCAAAAACATTCGGACTCTGCCTATGTCTTTGATAGAGTTCCATCTTTCACATCCACATATGATGACAAAAGTAACACCTGAGTTGGAGATTTGTACTTTGGTCTTTTAGCAATAGATTTTTGCTGACCATATATTGTTTAAAGTGGTAAATGCAGCTGTTGTCCTGCCAATTTGTGGCCTCATCTCCTTTTCTCCATCTCCAGGGGGACAGTATGTTGTTTCCAAGGTATGGAAATGATTTAATTTCTGGTATTCATTCTTATTTCCAAGTAATATTTGTACTAAGATGTCACCAAAGTTCTCATTAGATTTTTTTTTAAACAAACTATTAATACTTTGTTTTGTGATGCTGCATGCTACTTAAGTATTTGCATGTTGGCTGGGCTGTCACTTAGAAAAGCAGGACTATGAGCAAAACTGAGCTTACTGTTGATAAACTTGGTGATAACTGTATTATAGACCACCACACTTCTCTTTCCCCAAGAGTGAAGTCCAATTCAACTAATGGAGATGCATATGGGGATATTGCTCTGGAAAGGGCCAAGGTGCTGGGCTGGGGAAAGCTAGGGAGGGTGTGCACCCTCGGGGGAGTGCCCCGCACTCCCACACAAGTTTGTCATGGCTTTATTGGGGAAACAGTGTTACCCCAAAACATTTTGGTATGATTAATAACAAACGTTGGATCGGATGTAAAGAGAAGAATGTGCTTGTAAAATTAAAGCCAGATCCAACTTTGGATCAGTCTATGATAATGCCTGCCTTTTCCAGACCCGATTGTATTAATCAATTTTAAAAGAGACTGAAACACCATGATGATGAACATCATTTGGAGAGAAACAGTTAAAGTAGCAGGGAGTTCAAATGCACATCCTTCCTCTTCTTCATTTTAAAGACCTTATTTTGAATAAGGTCCAAATGACAAAATCAGATTAGTTTTCTGGTGGTTTTTGTCAATTGATTTTACCTCTTTTTGACAGCTGCATCCCTGTGCAGATGTAAAATCTGAGCTCCCCACTGAGCCCTGAGTTTGGAATAATTCAAACCTCATCTGAAACTCTTTTTCCAAGCTTCAGTACTGCCATTCTTTTTATATATATGAAGTGCAAGCCTTTTTGTTACATGAAAATGATTGAAAGAAAATTTTTCTTAACTGAAGACTGGTTGAGTAATGTTTAATGTATTTAATTCCAAACAATCAGTTCCATGTGCGATTATAAAATGCTTTGCAAAAAAGTGGGCATCTCTTTATTACAGTTTTGTAATGCCAATACATCTTTCTCTCTCCTAAGTCTTGAAGACTGTAAGCAGCTAGTAAGAGTACTAAAAAAGGTCCATGTATACAAGGTGTGTGTGTGTTTGTGTGTGCGTACACATAAAACATACATGAGTGTTACACATATCTATGTTAAGCAGTATCCTATAGAGTTCTAGGTACATCGTTTGCCACAATTATGTTGTTCAAGGTGATGGTAGGTTTCCAATCATATTCTGCATATGTCACACTGAGAAACAATGAGAGCTTTCCAAAATAGTTGAGATGCCATATAATTATTTTAGCAGCTGTGGTTTCAGTTACCTTTAATTAGTTCCCCCTGCAGCTCTAAATAAAGAGACGCTTCTGTTAAATGCAGTTATTTTCTTCTGCAGATGGCGTGGTAAAGTGTGGCTACTCATAAAAGAGGCTACCAAACACTACATGGCAAACTTGGGGCTCTAAAGAAATGTGATTATTAATTAAGGACAGTTTACTCATGACAATCCACTCACGTGGATTACTCATGATTTCCAGGTACTATGGTTTTATATCAGAATGGTCAGCCCTAGATTTTATGCCAGCTGACATTGCTAAAATAGTTGGCTTAGATTCTTGAGAACTGGTGAGATAACCCCACACCATGGAAACAAATGGCATTCTGATATGGCCCTGTATTTTCCCTAAATCAGTTACTTGGTTCAGTGACCCCGGCACTCCTAGAGAGTGTGGCTCAATCTCTATGAACACATGTTAAGCAGACAAAAAAGTCTCCTAAAGAGTATTTCTTTCTCTTCATATAGGACAAATTCTCAGACCCCATTCAGGCCAATATTGTTTTAAAACATTTCAGATGGAAACTGTAGGGCCGCATTCTGTTTCCGTGGGATTCAATGGTATGTGCCTACTGCCATCCATAGGAGCAAATATAGGCACTACTTCTTTCCAATAAAGATTTCATATCATCGTTTCTTATAGAACCCTTCAGATATTTCAAGTCTACCAACTTTCTCTTCAGTTGTATAAACAAAAGCCACATGAAGCAAAATAAGGGTTCACAACAACACAACTTGAGTTTTAAGGGTTCATTTTTATTTTTTTGTTTAAAGGTAAAAATAAATATACATAAATAAATACATCTGGCTTGTATTGCTGCTGACTGACAAGGAGGGATGGTATCAGAGTCACGCCTTTATTCCCTGAGAGTGAGCTTCAGCCTGGAAGGCGCTGTAAGATGTAGTGCAGCAGGTCTCAGCGGGCAGGAGAGCTCTTGCTGGCTTCGTTCTGCAACTTCTGGATCATTTAATTAATTAAACAATTGTTTCTGTTGCAACAACAAATGTTCCAGTTTGCACTGTTACCCAAGGTCAGAGCTCGGCTGACCTCCCTGGCAGAGGAAGAGAAGAGTAAGGAAATCGGAAAAAAAGAGAGTAAGCAAATCACTTCAAGGAAGCCTTGTTTCCCTTACCCCCAAACCCAGCAGAGCAGAAAAGACTGAATTGAAAGGAAAAAGGGCTAAGACTGAGATTGATTAAGAGAGGTCCAGCCTGAAGAAAAGGCAAAGAATGAAACAAGTAGGACAGAGAAAAATAAACTACATTAAGAGTGATCTCGGATGAGAGTCGGCCGCCGGCCAGGAGGGAGCAGCTGCGGCAGGAAGACCCGGATCCCACTGAAACAGAAAAGGGGCCATCTCTCTGCTGGAATGAAAGGGAAACAAAAAAATAATTCACCTTTAAAGGCACAGAAATGGGATTCAAGGCTAGGGGAAGGGCAGAGGGGAATGTGAATTTGTGAATGAGATGAGTTATTTTTTTCTGAGAGCAAGGCAATGGCTGTTAAAGTCCTCCCAGAGAGGAGGACTGTGATGGCACAGATAAATCAGACCAGCCAGAGCGGTTAAGCTGCTCCGAGCAGCTTCATGTTGTGTTAGGACTCTTGAATGAATGCTGAGCATCAAGCAAATTTTCTCATTTTTACCAGGGGAGATGAGGCAGATGACATACCATACTGATGACATCATGCCTCGCTCCAGATGTGAACAAAGAGGGAAGAAAGTGTAAGATGGATATTTCACCACAAGCCAGAGTAATCCTCAATACTGAGGGGGAACATGAGGTTGCAAAGCTCAACATGCTGAGGTTCAACAAAATAAAGGACAAAAGGAAGCAAAGCAAAACCCTGGGCAATTCTGAGTGAAAATTTCAGGTTCAGGCAACAGAGAATGGACATCTTGAATGAAATATTTGTGCCTTCTAGAAAATACACTGTGCACAATAAGTGAATGTCATCAGTGTCACAACAAGAAGTTACACTGCACTATGTGAATCTGGTAATTTAGGTGTAGGGTGGAGGAGAAGCAAAGGGTGTGGAGAGAGAATTTCACCTGAAGGTGTCCACAAGGAAGTTAGTTAGAAAGCTCCTGTGGTTTTGGATGTGTCAGAGCACTTAACTGCTGTTAAAAGAAAGAAGGCTGTTGATGCCCCACTTCAAGAACTGTTTCGGTCTCATGGTACCAGAACTGTAGGTTTTAGGGCCCTGCATTGGAAGGCAAGGAAAATTTTCAAGTGTACGTATCTAGTGAATGTGTAAGTGAAATACCCTCTTTAAAAGTCTGCTGGACTGCAGCTCCGAACTATCATACAGCTCTTCAAACTCCCCCTTCCTGAACTGTCCCATTGATTCTTGCTAAATAAGATGCCAGACCTTTGCTTCTTCAGGTGAACCGTACTATCTCCAACCAGACTACGAGAAGGTTGAGACTCTTTAGCTTGATGTATCAGTAAGTTTGACAAATCCTGGAAAAAGGGACAATTTTGGAATATATATACTAAAGTATGATAAATATAGCATACAAACTCAGCTCAGGACATCTTCAGAAAGCCCATTTGGGTCTGGGAAAAAAGGAAATAAGTAATACTGCTGGAATTCCTTCAATGATGCAAATACTATGTGGGGACATAACAGGAGGGTGGTGCCACCTCCTTTTCTTTTTCTTGATCTCAGAACTTCTTGTAGAGTTTTTTCACGATGGTAGATGTTAATTAATAGTAAACTTGTTTGAATCTCTTTGTAGTGTTTCCATCATCTTTGAATAGGTGATTTATCTTGTGTGCCTGATACTGCAAGAGCTCACAACTGTACCAGAAATAGCTGTTTCTCAGCACTGCATAAATTGTCCCCAGATTTATCCTGACAAACTGTTCAAAGACATTCTGGAGTTTTGCAATATTGTAATGCATGTTAAAGCCCTCCTATAAACTATAAACTTTAGGTTAAAGAATGACTGCCATTTTTGCTGTTTGAATCTTTTGCATCATTTTCCCAAACTCCCAGTACTGTTGTAAACAAACAAACAAAGCCACAGGAATGACTACAATTAGGCAGTATAAACAGGCTGCGTCCAGATCAAAACAAGGGCTAGCTAAATTCAAACAGTTATGGTTGCATTCTTACGCAGAAGATGTTGGTTTGTAGTCTGAAAGACCCTATCCCTGCGTCATTATGCCAGGCTTTCCATTATGGTGTTTACTGTCAGGAGCTGCAGTTAGGTGAACTGGAGGTTAGAGTACAGCCCCGAGAAGCTGTGCCTCAGCTTTGGCTCTCCGGTGTCTGGCACGACACCTCCCACATAACCACCGCCTGGTACGGACTTTCCACCTTTTAAGGGGGTGACTTAACACAATGGCACCTGCATCCCTCTTCAGCCTGGTGCCTTCTCTGAGTCGCACCCTGATTTCCCACGGTCAGCAAGGTACACGCAGCCTCAGTTACACATCACCAGCTCCTGCTCAGGCCAACGAGGCACACCACCGAGCAGAGCACAGCACAGGTAGCCAGCTCTGCAGGGGCCTTAGCTTGCATTTCGTCCTCGTGTGGCAGGGACCCAGCAAGGAGAGACAGCGGGAAGGCAGAGGGGCACTGGAGGAGCCTGCCGATGAGGTCTGTGCAGAAGGAGGCACCAGGATGATCCTGGAGTAAAGAAGCAGCAAAGGAGAGGGCAGAAGCAGTGAGGTCCAGCTCTAAAAGGCTTGGGAATACACTGTACCCAAAAGTGAGATGCTGCCTAAGCTTTGTGTGGATCAAGCCCTTGGTTTTCCAACCTCAGCAAGCTAGCGCAAAGATGCCAGCTTCCCTGCATCTCAGCTAGTCTAGATGAATGCAACTTTGAACATGAGAGATGCAAATCTGTACAGTGTGTCAAAAGAGTTGTTGTGACGTGTCACCTGTGGTGAGCAATTCCTAGCAAGTGGGAAGCCACAGTGTGTGGCAGCTCTTGCCTCCGAGGGATCTTCAGGGGTAGCTCCAAGCCTGAGTGCATTGCAGTAATTACATCTTGAAGAAAAATTAAATGGAAGTGGAAAGTTTTGGTTAACTATGGCAGGACCTGGGCCTGAAGAAAAGGTTGTAAAGCCTACAGTGAAGTAAAACCTTCCGTGAAGCAAATACTATGTGGGGAGCTAACCAGGAGGGTGGTGTCACTTCAAAATCATAAGCTGCTTCCGTGAGAGGAGAATGACAGTCTTCAACAGCAGCAGAAACAACCCCTTCCAGTGCATCAGTGTCTTTTCCTCCTGTATGTCGGTGATGTACACCTCTGGAGTTTCATCCCAGCTCAAGCCGAGCTTCAGCAAAAAGAATCAGTCCAGTCCAAGTCCATCTGCGAGCCAGAAACTGGAGAAGTAAAGGAAACTGTACTGCACTGCTTTAATGAAGGCAGACTTGAAATACACGTTTCGCCTCTGAGTAATGCAGCAGCCTCCTTGCACTTACTGGACTGGACCAGTGGCACTAGGATGTGCAAAATAAATTGCATACACATTTTTCATTTCTAATTTGATTTCTTCAAAGTCTATTCTGTCAAACCACTGTGGAACGTTAACTAAACTTTTAATAACTATTTACATGGCAGAACAGATATTTTGTATATACTTATTGCCTCTAGACTTTTTTTCCAGTGTCACATTGCAATGCAGTCGAAGCATTTTTTTAATCCAACCCCAAGTTTCCATGGTTTTCTCAAGATAAAGCCAGAAATGTTAACTATAGTCAAATTTTATACTAGTTTGGTAATAGGAACATGAGAATTGAGGCATAATTAAGTTAGACTTAGATTTGGTTTTGACCTATCTGTACCCAAGTGCATTCTCTTTAAGCTTTTCCAGTTCTCTATATTATGTTGTTAAAGAACATAACACATGTGAGTGGGTATATAAACATCCCCCCCACGGTGTGAAACAAGGCAGCATGCAGAACGTGTGGTTGAAGTTGTCGGCTACAGATACTTCTCCACATGAAGAAATGGAAATCCTGGTGACATTCAGCTGTTTTCAATCTGCTGAACTATTTTGGTTTGGTTTTTTTTTTTTTATTCTTTTTGATTTTTTGTTTAATTAAGAAGATGACAGACACCTTATAACTTCTCTATAGAATTTATAGTAGATGGCTCTGTCTGTAATTGGTACATCATACAGATATGCTACAGTAAGTAGCTTCAGACGAGTTTTCATATGTGTACTCTAAGACTTGGAGTCTGGCATTGTAGGTCCCTTCTCTGTATGTCCCCTGAGAGAGACATTCTCTGAAAGCAGTGGAAGCTGCAACGCCCCTGTCTGATGCTGTTACCTTTTCAAAATATTCTTTAGTAAAATGAGATGAGGAGGCAGTCTTGGGATTCCTGCTGTTTCCTGAAGTCTTGCTGAGACTTTAAAAGAACTTTTTAACTGGTTGAAACACTTTTAGGTAAAAAAAAAAAGCTAGAGATGGATCACTGCTGAAAGTATTCATTGGAAAGCAAAAAACATAGGGCTCTGTTTTGTCTCAAAATCATGAAAAATTAAATGTGGGGCTAGCCCTGCACAGATTTTCAAGAAGGTTAAGAAGAATAATATGAAGAGATTTCCGCTCTTTGCACAAGGAGAAACCAATATCCTTAGCCTTTTGCTCCAGAATGGCAAAGGTCTGGATTTGATGCTGGGAATTTTCTCTATGGTATAGTAAGGAGCAGTTGCAAGCTGGATACTGGCTGTAAGATCAGACCTTTAAATGGTTTTCCTGAATACCGAAAAAACTGAACAAAGCTGCTGACTCTGTACAGTCAGTGGAAGCGTAGCCCTGCATCAAACTTTGTGTCCCACAAAAAGCAGGCTTATTTTGAGCACGTTGTAGTGATGTCATTATTTATCCTTGTGCTAAGAGGAGTATAAGGCTTGTCTCGCCACCTAAGCAGAAAGGCCCTGGAGGAGTTTGTGTGCACAGTGTTTTGTCAGAAGCAGACTTTGGTCACAGGAGGACTTAACATCCTTCCACATTACTAATCAGTCAGCTTTTTTCATTTTTAAATGTGAATGCATTTGCCCAAGACCATTGGCATCTCTTCCTGGCTCCTCATTGCTTTTCGCTACGCATTACAATTGTAAAATGGTGCAGCTTTGAAGTTGGCTATGCAGGAAAGTGAAAGCCTTTTTATTCTCCTGAATAAGAGTAACCACATGAGGACTTAACTTGCTTTAAGTCACATGCAACGTGCTTCATATGTCTAATTGATTTATCTTAGCTTTCCCACATGTCCTCACACAGGCATGCCTCAATGCAGCTTGAAAGGAGGGAGTGCAGCCTTATGGCTGAAAAGCTGATGGTAAGTAATTAAACCTAGCAGCAGTGAGAACCCCTGAGACAAAATATTTGACAGTTTTCTACACCATGTAGTGAGCTTGGGTCACCAAGGGCCTGTAAATAGCATCATAATGACTGGTTCCTCAGCAGGGATAAACATGTGCTTTGAGTTTTCTAAATGATTCAGAGGCGTGCTGTGAGATAACTACTGATAACAAGCAGATGTGAAGTTTGCTTTTCAAGACAGGGAGGCTGAGGGGGAAAGTCAAGTAGATTTTGGCTTATGGTCCTCTCAGAAAGCCTGATATTTGAAGATCATTAAAGCTTTTTTTTTTTTTCAGGGGAGGAACTCAGTTGTATCTGATGACGGTAATGCTGTTTTAAACCAGTTCTTGTGAGGGCTAGTGAGATACTGTAGACAAAGCTTTCTGTGAGTTTGAACCTGAAGACAAAAGCGGAACCTTACTTTGCAAGATTAGGAATGTTGTGTGGTTTCAAAATCCATTTTACATTATGGCAGTGTCTTTCCAAAAGCTTTCTCAAAACTTGCATATGTAAGTAAGTCCTTTTTTATTTAAATGGTACCTAAGTGTTGAAGGATGTGTTTCACTCACCACACCAGGCAGCAGGACACAAAACAAAACACAGCCCAGGGACAGGGTCAGTGTTAACGTGGGGCTCTCAGCACTGTGTTTCACGTTAGCAGGATAGGTACACGAGCAGTCCTGTCGGATGGTGCGTTTGCAAGGTCTCAAAGGAAATCTGTTAGTCTCCGGAGTCAAAGGCTCTTGCCAACAGGTCACCTGCTCTTTCTCAGGGAGGTTTGGAGTTTTGCTAATACTGCACAAGCGGAGTAAAATGAAGAAACTGCATCTTTTGGCATTATTTAAAAAGCCAAAGAACATTTTTCTCAAAGAATATTTTTCTCAATTACAAGAGTTCCCAGCAAACTGAAATGTGAGGTGAAAGCTATTTCAGTGTTCAAGGAGAGAGTGAACTATTCAGTAAGAAAAGTGACTGCAGACATCACTTACCCACAGTGACTCCTCTGAAACAAGCTGGAATAGTTGTGGGGATGGATTTTTTTAAAAAGCGATTTTTCTGTATGTTGTTTAGGAGTTCCCTTTTAAATGGCTTACCCTGATGCCTCACAATACTTTAAAAAACCTTTTTCCTAAAACAGCAAAGGAAGAGGAAGAGTTTCTCCCTGCCCTTTTTTGAGGGGCCAGAGGGGGAGAGAAATTAAAAGACATCACCAAACCATATTGGGGCTCATCAGTTGCCATATGTGTCTGGTGCCTCTTCAGTTTCTGCTTTGTCCCAGATTTCCCAACAGAAACACTGATTCCTCCCAAGCAATGCCTGCTGATCTGTACTGTGACGTTAGCCCCCTATTTGAAGGCTGAACCCCACCCCAGCACCCCGGTGATACACACTGCCTACGTGGGAGCTCAGCCCTGGTTTGAGGGTGGAAGGAGCCAGCCAGGTCTTCAGGCTGGGAGGCTCCGGCACAGTGGGGCTCTGGTGACACTTGAGTCCTGCGTGCCCAGCCAGTCCGAACAAGACCGGCCTGACCCACCTGGCTTTGCAAACACGAGTCCCAACTCAAGCATGGTTACGAGATGCGAGAGAGAGGTAGCTGGGGTGACTAGTGGTGCAACAGGAAAACTGAGTTCAGATAAAAATCTCTTCAAATGCACAAAGGGAACAAGCACCATATATTATTAATATTTTCCTTTCTGATCTCCTACCCAAGGAAGAACCCAGCATGGCTCAGACAGCCTCTGTGCCCTCAGGGAGTCTTTTGCACAGACATCCATGTGGTATCTATATGTTCGCTTTTTGCAGTTGAGTCTGTTTCTATAAGCACAGCAGCTGATTACTAGCTGTTGCAAGATACCTTCTTCAGCCTGTCCATCTAGACAGTGACTCATTTTTATAATCATATAGTTTGGTGCAATTAACTGTTTTCAAGCGCTTAGAATGCTTTAAAAATGCATAGGCTCATAACTTTACAACTAGAAGGGACCCTCATGATTGTGCAGCCTGGTCTTTTGCATAATACAAGACAGAATAATTGCTGAATGATGCCCATAATTTTTTTTCTGGAGCTAAGGCATATCTTTTAAAAAGACATCCAGTCTTAATTTTAAAACTTCATGTGACAGAAAATCCATGAAATGTCTTTTCCACTGTTTCCCATTGTTAATCATCTTCTCTGATAAAAATCATCAGCTTGTGTCTACTAGGAATATGTTTAACTTCACTGTCCACTACATTGGCTCTTATCATGACTTTGTTTACTCGAAAGCCCTGTATTATCAGAAAGGGTTTCATTTATGAACAAAACATGAATGAGTCAGCTTAGCCTCATCTTTCATAAACTCAGTAAAATGACATTCTTTAGCCTCTCATATTAAGGCAGGTTTTTATCACCCTCTCATCTGTACTATCCAAGCCATTGCTGCATTTCAGTTTTTCAATGAGTAGATGCAAAAATGGCATACGCAATTCCAGTAGCATCACCAGACACAGTTATACCACATCTCTAATCTTGCTTATACACCCTGGTGTTGCATTTATTCTCTCTTCAGTTACAGGGTTCCCTACTGTCAGGCTCTGGTGGTTACCCATGCTACCTTCACCGCTTGCTGAAACACAGTCACCTATCCCTCCTATGTGACTGGGCTCTTGCTTTTTATATTTAGTTGGCAATATTTTTAAAAAAGGCAATATTGGCTGAGTGAAGTCAATTGCCTCACAATCGAGCTGCTTTGTAGATCTGACTCATCTGTATTTTCCAAAGTTTGTGTCCTCTGGTGAGGTTTTCAGCTATGACCCACAGACTGTGGTGAACCCTGCTACGTACCCACGACAGTTGCCAGATATTTTATGCTGTACAGACATATTCTCCATATACTCATGCATCTTGTTGGAGATTATATTGCCATTGGAAAGGATGTGGTGCTGAATACGGGTTTTGCGTCAGGCTGTTCCTGGCTCGGTGCCTCTTTGATGTGTCCTCTTTCAACAGCCAGGTGGGCTTGAGGTCTGTACAAAAGCCCTTCTGACAACTGCAGCCTTCAGATAACAAGTTTGTCAGCACGGTGGTAACTGTCTTTTGATAAACCATCAACATCTGTTTCTGTCACAGCCTCCTTACATGACATGATGCGATTTGGGGAAAGCAGATATTCCTCTGAGCCTGTGTTGGAGTGGTATTGCCGTGGGAACGGGTGGATTACTGTGTCTCCTGCTCTTTCGGGGACCCGGGGGGATGTTAGAGGTTGGGGGTTTTTTTAACAAATTTTGTTCTGTAGTGTTTCAAAAGCCCTCTCTGTCAGACTCCAAGCAGAGTAGCTATAATACTATATTCACCAAGACATTTATAATACACCGTTCAAACTGTAACATATTCAGTAGAGTCCCTGCCCAGAATTGCTTCCAGGTTAAGGCCAGGGACGTATATGACACGAACAAACCCAGAAAGCAACCAAGTGGCAGACGCATGTGCAATGCAGCTGCTGAATCTTGAGGGCACTGGGAACTTCTGCAAAGGAGTAGGAGGGAGGAGAATGTGATGGAGCAGGGGTGGGGCTCTGTGCACAAGGACCGGGTGCTGCTTGGCTCATGGGAGATGGAGAGCAGACCCAGCTGCCCTTGTGTGTCAGAAGTTTGACAAGTGAAAGGAGGAGGTGAAAGGCCAGGGTGTGAGAAGAGAGACATTAGGAGTGGGAGGATGACTCCAAAGGACCTCCGGAGCGACTGGCAGGCCCATGCGTGTGTTGCGGAGATGGGGAAGGGGAACGTAGCAGAGGGATACAGGAAATACGATGGAGTCAGATGGGGGAAAGGGAGGTAGGAGCTGCCTCACAGCTCTTCTGGAGGACGTCAGAAAGAAATGTAAGGAATCTGGTGGCAAGGGGATTTTAATCATTGAGTTGAGGGATCCAAAATTTTAGCAGAAAGAATGTGGAAAAAGCTCATTGTAGAAACTTTTAAAGAAAGAACCTGTATGACTTAATGACAGCCTCAGCCTGAGTTAAAAGTCTGAGATTTATTCATAAACCAGCAAGGAATGAACCATTGATATGCACCCGTTTTAAACAACATGGAAAATTAACACATTGTTGTAAATACCTATAGGAAAGCTTTCTGGCAGCTTTGCATAAAGCCTCGCGTTGCATAAGGCTTTAGGCGCTCTCACAGGGAGAGCTGGAATTGCTGAGCAGGTGAGAAACATCCTGCACAGGCAGGTGGGATACCAACAGAAATGGTCTGCAATATCTGTATATATGTTCATACAGGGGAAATCAGCTGTGTGATAAGTACTCCAGGTAAAGTGTCAGAGACCTGCAAAGCTCTCAGGGTGTTTATGGGGGGGAAGATAGGGATGTGTGAAGACTGAAGATAACTGAATAGTGAGTTATTGCACCACATGTGAGTCACTCAATTTTTACCTCATCTGGCTAAAATTCAAAGCCTGGTTTCAGAGGGCTAATTTATCCCAGCCTGGTTCCTATGTCTCTGGTATCTAGCTAAATCTGACTAGCTAAATTAGAAGAGAGGCCTGGGACTGGAGTAGCAGGGAAAGCTAGGTCAGGATGGAGGCATGTGAGCTGGGATCACATTATTCTTCAACCTCACACTTTCCTAAGTACTCACTTGGCTAAATGATGTGCTGTTAATTATGAGGCCTTCTGAATGCAGATCACTTGCTAAAACTGTTAAGTGAGCCTTCAGATTTTTCTCATGCACAACTTGCATAAAGGAGGAAGATAATTTAGGTACAGGAGATGTTACAATCACACACGGTGATCTTGCAGAGAGACTCTACTTTGCATTAATTTCTCCTAATGATATTATTCCCTACAGCCCAGACTTTATATTGCATGTTTGCAGAGTCTCCGAGGGTGTTTCTGGAAGCGTTGCCTTGACAGGGAACCAGGAAGGAGTACAGAAAGATTTGGTCCTGGAAAGCTATAAGCTGATTTTGAACATAATTTTTGTTCTGAATTGAGGACCCCTCTTTTGAAGTCCTTTTGGATATCCCACAAAATATCTTAAAACAACAAAGGCAGAGCTTTTGGACATGGCTTCTACAGTTCATTTCAACAAGTAATATTCTAAATGGTTCAGGTGCTGTTCTGTTTTCACTCGGATCAGTTTAGATCTAGAGTTACTACACTGGAGTTACCCTGGATTTGCATTGATGTAAGAGTTGAGAATTTGGTTCAGAAGAAAACATTTGCTCAGGAAGGCAGCAAATTCCATGGAAAACCTGCGATTACAACTTTGCTCGGTGTATCTCAGCAGTAGAGGGACCAGGTATTTCATACTGCTACCTGCTGGGAGTCAAATTTTGTTCCTGTGCTATTTAAGGTGGACAGCATTACTGGCAGTCTGTATTTAAAGGACAAAGGTGTAAATACAGAAAAGCATAGGCAAAATTTCTGCAGCAAGTGTAACAGAATACTGTAGATCTGGTGAACGTGGCATATTTTAGGGTTGAAAATTGGGTTATGCTAAAAATCTAAATTTGAGGCAAAATTTTTGTGAATAAAGAATTCTCTGTTGGAAAAATTGTCAAAATTATAAAAAGAAATATTTTTTTCTGTTTTCTCTTCTGTGGTTGCTGAATCATAGATTTTTTTTCCTCATGAATTCAGTGTTTGTCCCAAACAGGTAGGTTTCTTTTTCTAGAGCTTTTGTTTCACTCTGTCTGCTTGGCCAAAATCAAGAACTCCAGTCACTTTTTGATTGACAAAAATAAGGAAGGAAGTGGGATTAGTCGAGAGTCTTCAAAACAGGGACCTTGGCTATGGAGGCACTTGCTAAATAGTAATAATAGGCCAAATTTCAGAAGAGCTGAACCACCAGCAGCTTCAGTTGACCTCCTACTTAATGTATTTAATGTTAAAATGTTTCTTTGATGAATGGTCCCAATTTCAATAGGACTTGCCAGGTAATTTTGAAATGTTTATTTAGTAACTCCCCTGATCCTGGAAGTGCTTTACATTCTTGTGGTGCGAGAGCATCTCTTTTTCATGTTCCACGTAGAGCCGAATGGCATGCCGATACTGAAGAAATGCTTGCTCTGCTGACCAGCATGTTAGAGGCAGAGGAAGATGTATTTGAACAACTGCAGTGAGGGCAGAACTAGAAAAACCCACTAATTTCCACTTTCTCCTCATTTTTACCAGCAGTGGTGTTTTGTGCTAGATATCCTGAAACTCTGTATTATAAAACATCTTTAAATAATCCGTTCACTTTAAAGTCATAATACATTCATTATGTCACCAAACAATTGCAGATTTAGGGACAAATTCTGCTGATTTCCAAGTGCCTACAGCTGCAAGTGAGTTGGCGCATCTGCACAGCCATATGAATACCAGACTTGATTTATGAGGTGAATTTACACTACAGAAAATTATCTTAATTCATGGTAATGATCTTTTAGAGCCAAGTTTCAGTCTGTAATAGCTGCTAAGCAAATTCAATCCGCCTAAACAAATGTACAGTCACCAAAGAGAGTCTTGATCAAGCAAAGTAAAAATATAAATTTTAGAAGTGGTGTCTTCAGTATTTGTCCTGCAGAACTGAAGGATGGGCTGTCCTCTTTTTTTTGAAAAAGAGCTGAAAAGCACAGAATGGGAAGCAATCAGCACACCAAATTTTGGTCTGAGTTTTATCTGTGTGATGACATTAACTCTGCGAGGCTCCACTGGAGCAGGTACAAAGATAATTTGGCCTCGCTACTGTAAGAAACTAAAATAGATTAATCTTATCTTGAAGAGGGAGTAAGCCAATGGGAACTGGCACTGAATCCAAACACTGAGCCTTAATGAAAATTCAGGCAATGTTTTTCACTTTGTAAGATTGCCAGGTACTATTCAGATGAGTTAAGAAGACACAGACCCTCAGTCTTTCTTTTTGCAACACATTCAGCATCCTTGTTGAAATGCAACACTGTTCATTTAAGAAAGAAGCACTCTCAGTACTACAATGGCATTTTATCTGTTAACAGGTGCCAGACTGGATAATATAGTATGTCTGGGCACTCAGCCTTCTACATTTTGCTGCCTCCTAGATGAAAAAGGTGAAAAAACAGTAATAGACCTACAGGCTGCAGAAAAACTCAGCATGAACGTGACCATCCCTGCAGCGTGTCGTCCTGAAGCGGAGGTGGCCACACGGTCTCCGCAGTGACTGTCCCCCTTCAATGATGGAGTCACTGCCGTGCTGCAGATTCCCAAAAGAGCCCCTTCTCCTGGCGTGGCAGAGTCGTGGCTGGAAGCAGAGCACAGCCGCCGCCGGGTGTGACTAACGTGGTGCATGATTCAAGTTACAGCTCACAGGGAGGCAGGTTTCTTGGCTGTAAAAGGCTGATGCGTTGATTACCCGTATGGCATGAAAAGCTGACAAAAAAACCCAATTTCTGTCTCTGTTCTCTTGCAAGTTGCAGGAACCTTTCCCGACAGATGCAGATAAAGGAAAGTTTGCAAGAAAACAGGTTTTAATGCTTAAGCCTTCATGAACGGTTGTCCAGTACTTCTAGCAATCTTCCAGTATATTTTATTTATTATATCATGAATTATACTTTTTTGGTTGTAACCGAATTGTCCTGAAATGCAGCATTTAATTTTATTGCCATAAGTAAGGGGTGCAAATACAACAGAAAGTATGCTCAGAATAGGGACTTCAGGGACCGGTTGGATCTCAGAAGTTTTCTATGAGTGTCAAGTGAGCTCCGTGTTAAATAGTACTTCAGTAAATAGCTTCTACAAGCCTGTCAAAGTTAGCCCTTTCCAGTTTTCTAGCAAATGCTCCTGTGTCACATCCTGGTCCTTCATCCTTACTTTCCATACTGTGCCTTTTAGTAGTCACTAGCATTATCAGCGAATTTTCATTGATTTGTGCAGTCATGATACGTGTGGTTTAATACTATTATCTTTTCCCAATCTATATTAATTGACTGAAATGTTGTTCTTCCCTCGTACTTTTCCATAGCTTTGTGTGCTCTTCAAGGAAAAAGTTGCACTTTGGCAAAAAGAGCTGCCCTCCAGAATTTGGTGGGCAGCTTTGAAGAAGGTCCTGCAGACTGGAAGAGCCAGCTTTAGGACTTTGATTCAGTACAGTTCATTTAAAGGAAAAAAAAAGAAGGGCCAAGACGAGAAATGTGTCCTTTCCCCCTTAGGTAAGAGACATATGCTTGCCTTGTTGTTGTCTCTCCAGGTGGATACCCGAACACTGGAGATGGTGCCCGCTCTCAGGGAAAACAACAGAGCGATTCCCAGCGGTCGTGTTTAACAAACAGGACCACAGATAACTCACCAAAGCTCTTAGCATTTTCTGGCAGTATTACAGGGCCATGATTCAACATAATGGACTGTCCCTGAGCAGTTTCTCCCATTGCATTAATAGAAACAGGCTTTTAATTAGCCTCCAGCCTTTATTCATTTCGATTCACTCTATTTTGTTTCTTGAACAAACAGACTTACTACATGCTTTATAAGAAAAAAAAAACCCTCTCATGTTCCAGCGTACAGAGCTATGCTGACCCTTATCATCTGCTGTCTCCATCCAGTGCCATAAAACATCTGGGAGGGTTATCTGCTCACTCCCCATTTTATTTCTGAGCTCAGCTGGATCCAAAAGGCACGTCCCCCTCAGGGCAGTGAAACGCCTTGTCATCACTGTTAATTTCCCCTAAAGACATACATTTTCTGTGCAGCAGGCCAGAGCAGAGACACACGTATTTCCTTTTGTAGGGATTAGAGCCAAAGCACTTAACTACTCTGACCTCTTGTGTATGATAGGCTGTACAATTATATCCAGTTACTCCTGTATGAAGTCCAATGACTTTGTTTTTGGCTAAAGTGCATCTTTTAAATGAGGAGTCAGGCTTGATCTAAAGACATTAAAATACAGGGAATCCCCTGTGATGGTAATTTGTTCCAGTTGTAATCACCCCCACTGCTTGAATTTTTGCTTCATTTCCAAGAGGCATCTTTCTACCTCCAACTTGTAGCCGGGGTGTATGTTACTCCTTCTGCCTCTTCATAAAAGTGCCCTTTAGTGCCAGTGGTCCATTAAAGCACCCAGGGTCTGCAGCCAAGTCTTCCGTTTTTCTTTTTTTTTGTTTTTTTTTTGTTTTTTTTGTTTCCTTCCAAGTAAGAAAAGCATTTGGTTCAATTTAAGCCTCTCACTGTAAACTTCAGTACCCAGGTAAGACTTGTAGCCTGGGGGAAATGCCTGGCAAGACTTGCAGCCTCCCCACTATGGACATGAGGATCTAATGATCCTCTTAATAGCAGCTCCCTCCTGTATGTGCTACCTTGGAGCCAGTGGCCCTCGAGGCTCCTGACCCCACCAGGAGCTGCCCTCGGTCACCAGCCCCAGGAGACCCTTTTCTCTTGGTCTTTGCGTGACCGGCCTGGCCCTGAGCTGCTGAGGTTGTCCAGGCTCCAAGTTTTGTCTCAGCATGAGAAGGCTGGAGAGCCACAGCAGTGGGTTGGGCTTTTGGGATCCCTGTGTCGAGCCGGGTGCTCATCAATGCCGTGATGCCCAAGACCTGTCCAACTGCCAGCTCACTGCAGCAAGCTGGGAAGCTGGATCTGCCCTTTTGGCCCTAACATCATTGTGGGAACTCTTTGGTAGCCTTCCTGTCATCTCACCCCTGTTATCCTTTTGGGAGCCACTACTGTCCAAGCACAGAACACACAGTTCATGCTTTTTGTTCCCACCATACTCTTAGCTACATTGATGTTCACTTTCTGTAAGTGGTCCCAGCTTATCCTGTGCTTCAGCGTGCTTGAATGGCTGCCCTGTACTCATCATTAGTTATGCATTAAGTTTTGTGTTCCTTTGGAAACCTTATAAGGTTTGTGTCCATGGCTGAGAGAGGCCAAAGAAGGATCTCCCACAAAGCTGGATGCCATTTTCAGACAATCCAAAATATTATGGAGCAGCTAAGCAGTTTAGTAACTAATGAAATAATGATTAAAAATGAAGTGGTCTTCTGTCCTCTGGCTTCTGTCCATGTACAGCAAAATTTTGACCTGAGTTTGCTCATGCACCTTGGCAGAATACTTAGAGGAAATTTCTGTAAGTGCCTTTAACTTTTCTTTAACAAAGCTCTCGTCAAAACAAGGAGTGGAAGAGAGAAGAACCTGCACAGCAAATTATACTACCCTTACAATTTCCACAGGGGTGTAACACTTTTTGCTAGGCATATCCTTTCTCATCTTTTGGCGTAAGAGCTACCAGGACATTTATCAAGCAGTTTAATCTATTTTAGGGTCATGTGCACAACTGCGCAACACAGTTCATCTTCTAAAATTGTACAGATGTTGATCTCACCAGTGAAAAATAGTATTCATATAATAGGATATGAAGGCGCTGAATCCATTAATTCACCTTAAAAACATTTTTGAAAGTTTTTGTTTTCACAGCATTAAAGAAAGTCTTATCTAAGCTATTTAAATGAGTAATGCATTGTTCAAATGAGCAAACGGGGCGCCATCTTTTCTTGTGGATCAGGCAAGAAGTGCAGAACAAGAAGAGCATGGAAAGTAGTGAAAACCATTAGTCTCATACGTGAAAAGGCTACATCTTATGTGTCCAAACATTTTTCCGTGTGGAGGCTTGAGTAAGATTCAGTCAGAGTACGAGGAGGTGATGTATGAAGTATGCTTAAGAAACAAAATACATCTTTCATTAAGAAAGAAGGTTCTGCTCATACTGAAAGCTCTGCTTTTCATGGGCCTGTTTGTGATATGTGCCTTTAGCTATAGTTTATGGTTTTCAACATTTTGAACTCTGCTTTTCAGGAGTATATAGTTCAGCCATGGAAAAATTCATACTGGGCTGAAATTTGGCATACAAGGAACCAGCCAAGAAATAAATATTCTAAGTCAAATAAAACTGCTGAGAAGCAGACATTTTTAGAAAATATTTTTACTCTTAATACATGAAAATTATTTTTCAGCCTATTATTTATAAATCTGAGAGCAGTACAGGGACTCAGTGCCTGTGGACTCGGAAGACACAAAGAAGAGTTATTTTGTAGTTTATTGGATTTTCTTTAAATAGATTATAGTGCTCTGTGTCAATTTTTTTAATCCAAAGTTTCCACTGAGCTGCCAGCTTCACCTGCTCTTCCATTCTATGCTTTTAGCTTGATGTGGAATGAAAGACATTTTCCAGCTCCCTGGCTGAGTGCTACACCTGCACTGATATAAATTGCATGTAACTCTGTGGAAGCCAGAGAGGTTACACTTGTGTGACTGAAATTGTGATAAGGAACAAGAGTGTTTAGTGCAGTTTAGTGCTGAAAACATTTGACACTTGCATTCAGCAAATAAATTATAGTGTCTCCACACTTAGGTTGAAAGACTGGGGGTCAAGGGTGTGATGTATTTCTCTGTTGGAGTTCAAAAGAGCAGCTGCAGAGTAGGGCATAAATAACAGCAGATATTGACTTCTTTGGGAGTGAAAAAGCAAGATGTATTGACCCTGAAGTTAAATATTGACCCCAGATTTGTTTCAGTATTTTTTTTTTTTTTTTTCTTCAAGGACCAATAAATCTTGGTATTTGGCAAAAAATAAGAGCTGAAAAGCAAATTCAGGCTTGATGCAAATATGTGCAATTTTATTAACTTTCTAAGTGCTTGCCACCTTTTACAATAAGTACAGAAAGGGATCATTTTCCTTGTATTTTCAGTGGTATATCATATCAAAATAAGGGAACCTGATTATTACAGCCATTATTTGAGGACTTCAACATTCTTCAAAAAGTTAAAGGTATGATAAAGTTTTGAGTCTAGAAGAACATTGGAAACCAATGAAAAAGTTCTAAGGCACATATTTAGGTTTGCAGTCTGAAAGTCTTTGGCATTAACTTCAGGAAGAATAATTTTTAAAAATAAAAAAATTTACACGTCTTGATTGTCTGAGTTCACTCAGCTCCCTTCTTCCTTCTTTCCTGAACTGTTGCCCTCCAAAGAAGTAAACATTATTTTCAGTTGCCTTGGGATTGCTTTCACTGAAACACAGGCTAAGATTTGGTTTTGGGTTTTTTTATTACATAGGATTGTACCTCTCTCAAGAACTTTTAATAATATATTTACATATCAGTTAGGGAAAAAACCCACAGATCTCCCTTACAACTTCTTGTCTAAATTAAAATTTACAAATTCCCACTTGTAGCTCTAGATTTATATTATTCCTTCTGCCTCTTAACTAAAATGTCCTTTAGTCCCTGGGATTTTCTCTCCATTAAAGCACATAAATTTTATAGTGAAAACTTCTAATTTTTTTATTTAGTCTTCTGGATAAGAAAAGCATTTGGTTTATTAATGCTTTGTTAGGGGGTGGTCTAATAGATTTCCCAAGCTATAAAAGAATGGCAGGTTGTTACAAGGCATACGTACACCCTACAGATTTAGTAGGTTAATGCTTTTCATGGATTTGTCAACTTCTGTATTTCCATGACAGCAGCAGCGTTTTCACCTACTTAACACAGTGATTGCATTGACATTAGGAAGGCAGTGGGTAGTGCTATGTAGGCAGGTAGTATGTTTGTTGTACTCCCGGATAATTGCTTATCTTGTCTGTGACTACAATGCTCTGGATGCCCTTCTGTGTAGTTTTTCCTCACTTGTAACAAGCAGATTTAATTCAGCACTTCCCAGTGTTTGTCAAGACAGTGTAAATTTGCTTACTGCTTTATCAGGAGGGAAAACATGAATTGCATTCATCAACCACACTTTCACCTCTGTACAGGAAACTTCTTGTAGTAATTTATGGAATAAAAATTTCTCTCTAGATACAGGTGAATATTAAGCAGGGAAAAATCACAGAAATTGTGATGGTATTAGGTAGAAAAAATCCATTCATCAGGGCTGTTTGCTCCTTACATTGTACAGCCATTGCACGTTGGCACAACTGTGTGAAAAACGTTCTGATTGCCTGAGGAATTCATTCTAAGTCTGCTATTTATCCAGGAAATTGGATGCTAGTGAGGTGTGTATGAGCCCGGGCACGGGGAGAGCTCAGAGTCAGAGATACTGCAGGACACAGAGAAGACAGGAGAGAGGGACAAGGGGAGAACAGAACGAGAAAACTGAAAGATGGTAGCTGCGTTGTGTCCCAGTCCTTCCTCTTAGCCTAGAGATCCACCTTCCCAAAGGAAAACATCCGCTTTGAAAAGATAAGATTCAGGAAAAGGAGGCAGAGACTGAGGCGGGTTGGGGGAGGTTGGAAACAGGATTTATTGTCTCTGCCGTCAAGCCTGCAATATTGCTGAGGAAAAAGCCCTACCTTTAGAAAGTGGTTTTAGAAGGGCTGTGAGGTGAAAAATAAATCCTAGCCCTGCCAGCCCCTCTCCTTTGGAGGTGATTTAATGCCGTGTCTCCATTCGGCCGAGGGGAGCAAGGCAGCATACTTCCAGAGGAGCAGTGTTTATACCTAGACATAATTTCTCTCCTGTAGTTGAACGTGTAGCCTCAGGAGATTAGGAATGACTTTACAGCTAGCGGATTTGTGACCGTGAGCTGCGTTTGATGCAGTGCCTGCGGGGATGCTTTCTTCTCTGTTCGGTGATGGTATCCCAGCCAGGCAGTCTTGGTATTGTGGAAAAGGCTAGTCAGAAGTGGCAATTTGCACTCACAGCCATAATTAAATGAGTAGAGCAGGCTTCCATATACATACTGTGTTTTCTGCGCTCACTTTCTTCTGTGAGCTCCTACCGTGTTCTTCCTCGTGGCCCTCTTCATTTTTGGGGTCACATTCCAAACAAGGGGCCTATGTAACAGCTAAGTACCCAGCACGAATAGAAACACCTTCACCTCTTCTATGTGCACGTAAGTCTTTTAAATTCCAAATAATGTCCTCAGATAGACTTTTCAGATCGAAAAGAGGCAATTTTTATATTAGAATGCTTCTTAATGAAGGCAACAGAAGCCTTACCCCTAAATCCAGCGAAGCGTGGATGAAGGCCTATTTGAGGCATCAGATCTTGATTAACTTTTTTCAATTCTGTTAATGTCAGCTCTTCATTGCAGCATTCCAGCTGGAATATGTAACAAAACCTGTAGATACAGATACATCTGCATTTTAATGCTAACAAACCACAGTCTTTATAACTTTCTCAAAGTTTTGCTTTTCCACATGAAGTTGGGCATACTTGTTCATAGCCTGCAGGCAATTATTTTTTCCTGCTGAAAGCCTCATCAAAAGTAGCTCTGTATTTTTCCCTAACAGAAAAAGACAAATACGGTTTTTATGCCATCAAATATGGTTGAAACTTTATTTTGTTCCGCTCCACTAGATAGTGGAGGAGAGAAAAGAAACTGATGAATGAGAAGGGCATGCAGTGTGCTTCCGACTACCTAGTGAAAATTGGTTTAGATTCATCCAAGTTACAAGAGTTTAAAAGCACACTTTGCAGAGACACATGGGATTTTATAATGCGCTTAAACGATCGACCTGCCTCGACTGCATTAGGGGTGCATGTGTGCATGTATGTACCCGCACAGAAACACGCGGAACAGATGGTTGCTGAGTATTCACATTTAAATTGTGCAGGCACATAAAAAACTTTAATTTCTGTAGATAGCTGGAATAGCATTCGTGGCAGCATTGGTGAATACAGAAATGTTGCCTTGTTGTGCATGGCTGGAGTCTTCATTTGGTGAGGGCAAGCGTTTCTTGTTCTCTAAAAGAGTGATCAATGTTTTTAGCATTGTCCTTAACATAATGTTAAAAGTTGCAGAAGAAGTTAGTAAAACAAAGGGTGAAAGCTTCCCGCGAAGAGAATGGTTTTTCCACCTGTGCTCTGGATGGCTTCACCACGTTCCTGGTGAGTTGCTCCGCGGTACAGTTGTCACTGCTGGTGGTATCGGCACCTACCACGCTCACAGCCCCGGGCGAGATCATGTTGCCCTCTTGAAGAAATGTATCTCAAAAGCCACAAGGCACAGAGTTACTATTTTTTCTACCTACCAGTTAATGTAACACCATTACTAGGGTCACTAACACCTAAATACTGTGTTATAAAAATAGAGAATGTTAGGGGAAATACACACTTGGAGTGTGTTACCTTTTTTCCTCCTTTCAGTTGAATGTAGTTTGAATTAAGACTAAAAATCGTGTACATTAATCATCAAATTATACCACCTTAATTAGGAGCTATGTTTCATTAGGAAGCTTGTTTATTTCAGAATGGAAGGCCCGCACTTAGACAGAAATGGCATTACTTTGCCATCTGGCATAACTCTGAAGGACAGATCCCTTCTGTGGCTTTGCTAGTGCTTTGTTCACTCTAGTTTTAATTACCTCATTGGATGGAATATCCTCAGGTTGTCTTAGGAGGCTGTTGCACAAACCAAAGATCTGGCTTTGATCTCCCTATAGAGCTAGCTATATATCTTCTTGCGAGTCAGTCTAAATTCTTCTCTGTTGGGGTACAGTTTGAGAGTGGCTCTTTGCTGTGATGTATTGTGGCTGTCTTGCCTGTCATTGAACAGGTCTTTAATTTATACATATTTTTTATCTTCTTTTAACTGTTCTAGTTTTTCTCTCATCTTCTGAACAGCCTAATTAGATTTTTGGATTTAGTTCCAGAGACGTGCACTGAGTGATCCCTTGCTTGATTTTCAGTAACTGAGGACAGACATATCTCTCTTGTTCCAGACAGTTATTTAAAAGCACCAGCACTTACTGGTTTTTGTTCTGGTTTGAGTTAAGCTCTAGACATGTCTTTAAATCTAATCGTCTATGGGATGTTGGACCCTCTGGGGGTGTGATATTCTTACCGCATTGCTATGGCTGGACCTTAAACTGTTGCAAATCCATGATTTTTCTTAAAATTTACCATGCTAGTCCTTCAGTTCTGTTCATAATATTTCCCTAACATACAGTTCAGATACTCAGCAGTCTTTGCTTAGCCTGTGTTGTGGTTGGGCTTTTTGTACCCTTTCAATTAAGATATTTAGTGTTTAATCACAGTAGGACATTGTTTGGTAATACTATATCATTAAATGGTGATGGTTGTTGAAGTGTATAATTAGGATTTCTGACAATTCATTGTGAATCTCTGGTCTACTGTGAAGAAGAACAAAGGCAGAGAGAAAATGCTGGCTGGGTTATATAAATAAGTGAGAGATGATGGTCAGGCTGAAAATGAGGGTTCTCCCGTCCTTTAATGAAAGGGTTTGTGTACATTACATAGAATAAAGTATTTCTTAGGTTGAAAGCTTTCCAGAGATAATAGTGTTGGCCCTCTGAGGCTCTTTATTATGTCAGATGTGGGATTTGGATTTACGGGAAGCGGCCGCTGCCTCTGACAGACTCAGTCTGGTGGAGGAGAATTTGCTCGGCCTCCCCTGCGTGCAGAGCTTCGGGCTGCAACCTGCGTATCATCAAGGGTGGGGTATTTCCAAGGTGTCCCAGAGAAGGAAACCCCCCATTTCCACTGAAATACCCTGGGCTCTTGGGACAAAGTGCCCTCCTCCAGCTTCAGGGGACAGGGACGTGGTGAGCCCTGCCAGCCCCAGCCCCAGCATTGCCCCCTTAGTGGTGAGAGTGGCTCTTTAGGGGCAGGATTATGAGAAGTCCTGTAAATGGTGGGTTATTCGATTGTCTTAAGCCATAAGGAACAACTCCTCCCCACTTTTTTTAACAGTCTAGGAATATGCTGTTCTCCTAAAATGCAAGCTGAAAGTCTCACGTAATTATATAGCTGCAAGAATCGTAGAATCATAGCATAGTTTGGGTTGGAAGGGACCTTTAAAGGTCATCTAGTCCAACCTCCCTGCAATGAGCAGGGACATCTTTAGCTAGATCAGGTTGCTCAGAGCCCCGTCCAGCCTGACCTTGAATGTTTCCAGGGATGGGGCATCTACCACCTCTCTGGGAAACCTGTCCCAGTGTTTCACCACCCTTATCGTAAAAAATTTCTTCTGTATATCTAGTCTGAATCTACCCTCTTTCAGTTTAAAAACATTACCCCTTGTCCTATCGCAACAGGTCCTGCTAAAAAGTCTGTCCCCGTCTTTCTTATAAGCCCCCTTTAAGAACTGAAAGGCAGCAATAAGGTCTCCCTGGAGCCTTCTCTTCTCCAGGCTGAACAACCCCAGCTCTCTCAGCCTGTCCTCGTAGGAGAGGTGCTCCAGCCCTCTGATCATTTTCGTGGCCCTCCTCTGGACCCGCTCCAACAGGTCCCTGTCCTTCTTGTGCTGAGGACTCCAGAGCTGGACGCAGTACTGCAGGTGGGCTCTCACCAGAGTGGAGTAGAGGGGCAGAACCACCTCCCTCGACCTGCTGGCCACGCTGCTTTTGATGTAGCCCAGGACATGGTTGGCCTTCTGGGCTGCAAGCGCATATTGCAAGCGGAAGCTTTTTACCCACCAGTACCCCCAAGTCTTTCTCCGTAGAGCTGCTCTCAATCCCTTTATCCCCCAGCCTGTGTTGATACCGGGGGTGGCCCCGACCCAGGTGTAGGACCTTGCACTTGGAAAGAAAGTGGCACCAGGGTGAAAACGAAATCCCACAGTGTGAGGCTCAGGATAAAATCACAGGAACTGGCACCACTGGCCCCGGCAGGAGTCACGCAGCTCTTTTGAGGCATAAATTCTCAGAACAAGCTTTTGAGGTGTGTTTTATTCCTCTCCAGAGGTTATTTGTACAAGCTGCCAGCTATGTAACAGGGTGATCAGGTTTGCAGGACACTGTAGAAACCTGTGAGGATGGAGTGGTTAGGGGTTGGTCCATTTATTTATTAATTTATGAAGAAAGAAGCTGTGTGTCTTGCAGTGTTTACTTGAAATATAGAGTGGCTGTTTCGACCTCTGTCTTGCTGCCATGTTTCATGATTTTCCACCTGGCATAGGAAAACTGGCACAAGTTAGGTGAGTACATACCCACCGCTTAGATTTCAAGTTTCGCTGCTTTAATTGCTTCCTAGTAAATAATGAGAAACCTTTTCAAAACAAGCATAGCTTGCACTTATCCCTATTTGATTACAAAACCAGAAGCAAAACTAGCAAATTCCGGAACAAATGACAGCATGTTTGTGCTAAATATTTTTTCCAATGGCATTGTAAAAATCTGACAATGAAGTTAAGCAGGCTGTTGCAATCCACCTGCCCACAAGCCAGCACTGCACCACTTGGGCGAGCAGGACCGTTGTCATTGCAGAGACAGGGCTTGCAAAGACTGTGGATGTGGGAGGAAGGCTGGCACTCATGTTCCCCTTAGGGCCGAGTAGAAAGGAAATCGTGAGAGACTGAGCGAGGAGTGAAGAAGGTGGGGGTAGCGGACACAATTCAGTAGTATCACCCCTGTTTTATAATGTACAATAAAGGGCCTCGGTTTGCCTGGTCAGGAGCTCTTCCCCACAAAGCCCTGGGGATGGATGTGCACATGTGAGGGAGCTGTGGCGTGCGGAATGGCTCAGGTTGAGTGAAGGCAGCAGCATGGCTCTCCCAAACCAGGCACTTCACGACCGCAACCTAAGGGTTCAGTACTCCCCTGCAGACTGGTCATGCAACAACCACAATGTTTGCTCTTTTAGCCACAGTTCCCCCCAGGAGGGGTTGCCCAGCAGCATGTAGGGCGCAGAGCCGGAGAGGGGCTGGGGCACCATACAGCGGCTACAGGGGCAGCTGCTCAGAGAAGCCCCAGTACATGCTATGCTTCCCATGGCTGCAGCCCCATGCTAAATGCCCATCCAGTAACTTGGAGCTGGGCATGGACCTTTATGCATTAGCTAGGAAAAATGTAGGGTGTCTGTTTACACTTAGCTCAAGATATAGCCTTTATAGTGTAAGAATATACTCTAAACTGAAGCAAGGAGATTTATCTCAAAATAATAATTAAAAAAGCATCAACCACTCTCAGTTTTTGCCATTTATAACCATTATAAAGAACAATTGCTTTCTGAGGTAGGTTAGTCCTATGAAGCCATCGAATCATCAGTTTTGCTGACTGCAACAAAATAATTCATGGAGGATCACAGGAATTGTTTTCATGAAGGGTGGGTTAATAACCTGTAACACCACACAGAAGAGAAGACAAAAATCTCACTCTGAATTTTGTGGCTGGCTGGATCCAGTAATCTCAAAGCTATACAAAGTTTATTGTTGGCAAAGATGCGTCTGCTTTTGATTTGAGTGTGCTAATGTAATATGCTGGTTTTGTGTCAGTACAAAAGCTTTTCTGTAAAAAACATATACACACATATATTTTTCTATATATTTGAACATAAATATGTGTGTGTGTGTGTGTATATGCCTGAATTTTAAAATCCTCTCTGTCCTAAGAGGCAGACTTACTTTCCTAATGCTAGTCATGCATATTAGTAAAAACCTAGCATTTTACACTTGCGTGCCTGAATTTAAGCACTTACAGCCAGTTTTTTCAAGGCATTTAGTTATTTAATCCTAGAGATGGATTCCAGAGATTGAGATAGGCACCCACTGGGAGCTTGTTGCAACTCTGCATAGTTAGGTACTTCTCAGTATTTGATTCCTACCTACGTGTTGAATCATAGAGTCATAAAATGGTTTGGGTTGGAAGGGACCTTAAAGATCATCTAGTTCCAACCCCCCTGCTATGGGCAGGGATACCTTCCCATGGCAGGGGTGTTGGAACTAGATCTACGTAGTTTGCTCAGGCCCCTTTAAATATAGCTATTAGATCTACCGCTCATCAGTTTTGAAAACATTAGCTTTGAGAAATTTATTTGAGAAATTTATTTGAGAAATTTGAAGGCTGCAAACTAGGCTTGCAGTCTTCCTTCCGAAATTCAAGGGATGTTATCTCTTTTCAATGAATCACACTGGGGAAAACCACTCCTAACTAATGTATGTATTTTCATTTCCTGCACTACATTTCTTCAATCATCTTATCAGTATATTTTTTGTCAGGGTTATGAAGCGAAGCTTGCATCTTTGTCAAAACTGATCTGCTAGCAGAAAAATTATGAGGCCACCTATGATCCTGCAGCAAGAGCCAAAAAAGGACACAGAGGCAAATACTTCTAAAAGAATTATTCAGCAAAAAAATGTGTATGCATATTGTACTTGAGTGTTCAAAGATGTGTTCCTGAAGCGTAATATAGTTGAGGAGTCAGGCATTTTGTAAGGTGGCTACTCCATGTCAAAGAGCAAAGATATTTAGTCTCCCATTAAAAAACACGGAACAACAACAACAAAAAAAACAACAAAAAAACCCCCCAGCTCCTCCTCTAGCAAAACCTTTGCTTATCTGCAGCCCAAAAGGAATCTGCAGATGTATACCCCCTGCGTGAGAACAAAGTCTTCAGTCACTGGAATGCAATGCTGTAAAAACAAATACTACAAAGCGTGGTAACAGGGGGATGTCTCACTTGCATATTTTTTTGCGACCATCTTGGTTTGCAGAGAAGGGGGTCCCCAAAGCATGTGAGCCAGCAGGATCTCTTTGTACTAGGTCGCTGTCTGTTTGGCCAGATGTCTTCCCAACAGTGAGACCGAAAAACCAGAGCTCTTATTAAAATGTCGGGGAAAGGAATGGAAAAAAGCATGTGTCCAGCGAAATGAGGCACATTGTGTCCCATCTGATATTTATTAAATGTTGATCAAATGAGCAGTGAGAAATGCACATCATGCGGAAGTCACCCTGGCTCCCTGGGTTTGGAAGTTAGTGACAAATGTCTGGGAGCAGACCAACATTGAAAACAGGTGTACAGGACGCAGAGAGGAGTGTGCTGCACCAGGAGCAACAATAACAAACAGAGAAGAGCTGACTTCAGCCGAGAACCCCCTTTTGCAGGTTTTACATATGTTCTGTCGATGGAATGGGTGTGTAGGGTCTTTCCCTGTACACTTACTCTACAGCTTTCTAGCTAAGAGGTTACACATCTCCTGGAAGAACACTGCATTTTGTGTAAGCCATGAAAGCAAGCAGTCAAGTGGGTAGAAGTGGGGAAGTTTTGTCAAATTAAAGCCCAAGCAAGGGCTCCTTCAAGCCTTGACTCTCAGCTTTTGTGATAAACCTGTATAATTTTATGCCAGCCTGCTGGGTTCTGTGTAATCTCAATGAGTGTTTGAAATAGTCTCCCATCTGTTGTTGCTTAATGTTTTGGCTATCACATCTTTTCAGAGCAACCCTTCAATAAAAATAAGTGTCCTCACAGCGCGGACTAAATGCGTCTCCTGTATCAGAACAAGCTTATTTGGGCTTGGGCCTTAAACAGGGTAGTGGGGAAGAGCAACAGGGCAAGTTGAAGCCAGGCTCTGTGCTTGGGGAGGTGGTGGAGCCCTGACTACACTGTAATTCATCCCTATACAGAGAGGGTTGCATTCCTGGCTTTTACCTTTGCTCAGAGCCTGGATTATTTAACTTCACAAAAAGACATCAGAATGAGTCTTCCAGATCTTTTCTTCAAGGTACCTCTATCTTTAGTAATTTGTATATGGTTAGTAAACGAGAAAGTCAGCTGTTACTAGCAACAGAGTTAAGAGCTATGTATTTGCAATAAAGAGTAAATTTAATAGCTCTGAAAGACTTTACTGTGTCCATCTCTAGGCAAAGGAAGACAAAGGAGCCTGTTAGAGCTCCGCGGCTTTTTACTCCAGCCCTGGAGCTGGGGCACATGGAGCTGAGGGTAGTGGGGGTTCGATGGCAGTCAGATGCAGTTTTAAGCTGACAGGCAGAAAGGGCCAGCAGGCAATGCAATACACCCTTCCAGCCCAGCTTAGTTAATGGAATCATTCCTGCCTGTATGATGGCTTTAGTACGCTGTGTTTATGTTATTGATACCAACAGTGCTGGACTGTTAAAGGATGGAAGGGTCTGGCTTTTGTTGGGGTGCTGTTCTGATGTCAGTTTGAAATATGCTGAAAGTAAAAGTTCCGAAAAGCCAAAGTGCTGTTTTATTGAACCAGCGATAGAGAGGACTGAGACAAGTGAAACAAGATCCTTATGAAGCACTGGAACATACATGATGCTAGACGCTGAACTGCAATACGTCCAGTGACATCAGCAAAGTTTCAGCTCATTACACTACACAGGAAGCCAGAGTATGGTGACAGAAAGCAGGCCATGTCATAAAATAAGTAATCTTAATATGAGACTGTAATCAAGTGAAACTTTTCTATGTGCAGTTGCTGTCAAAGGTTTTGTTTTTATTTCTGCCTTTCTCTGTGCTTTGTACCTCTGCAGTCTATCAGTCTTCCCAGTTACGGATCTGGTCCTGCTTCCATTAACATTAAAACAGGGAGGATCAAGCTTTCTGTTATCTGTGTATTTAGAAAGTGGATGTGATGTGCTTTGTGCCCCAAGCTTCTTGTGTTTTTTGATATGTGGGATGTTCAAAGACTTACAGGATTGGAATCTGAATTTTAAACCCTTTGGAGAAGAAACCTTGCATTCAGCGCACAGAGGCTCAATGAGCCCATTAGTACCAGCTAACAAAATGGTGCTCCAGACACCACGAGTTCCCACTGTGAAATTATTTCAGTCTCTGAATACCTACTGCAAACCCTTAGAAAACTGCACTTCCCTCTCCAGCTTTTTCAGCAAGCAGAGCTTCCCCACTAGCAAACTCCTTGAGATTGTCAACCAACCAAAGAAAACCAGCCCACACATCAGGATCCATAAGCAAACCTGGCTATTGAATTATGGACCCTTCACCTCTTCTTTTGTGGTGCAGGAGTTATCAGCCTTCCAAAGCCAAGTCACCAATAAATGGGCTATGCTGGCACTGGTCTCCGTGCCAGCTCCCTTCCGTCCCACCTGCACAGAAAGGAGAGAAGCCTTTCCCCTCTGGAGTTTCTGTTCTTGGGTTTATGCTTACAAGTCTTTGTGTTATTTTCCCCTAATGTTCCTGTTCCTGAAAAAAGAATCAGATTCCCAACTGATCTTATGCCTAAACCCCAAGGAACCCAAACCTATGACATCACTTTCATCACATGGCAACAGAACATGACGTCACAGCTGAAAAGTTTAGAAAAACCACGTGATGACATAATATGGAAAGTGGGCTGACCTGTGAGAGATGCGTTTCTGCCTTAGCCATGGCTAGTATGTGTGCAGAGGGAACTGAGAAAAATGCCTTGTCAAATAAACTTTGTATAAATCCTCTTCCTGAGTTGGTCCGGTATGGTAATCCCTCCTTCAAGTACCCTGGGCTTAAGGAAGTCCCTGGAAACTGCTGTTCTTTGAGAGAGAAATACAGTTGATTTAACTTGATATGTTGGTCACCTGTCCTCTGTGAACCCAGGAGAAGTGGCCCGTGCTTTTCTCTTGAAATATGAAAAATAAAAAACCGCTCTGCAGAAGGTCATGAGCTGAGAAAAGTAAAATCAGCTGTGGGTTAGGCCTCGGGGGAAATATAAGTTACTCATAAAAAGCTACGGAGCAAGTTTTGATTAGTTAAGTAATCTGGTGCATAGAATTTATTAGAGCTTAAAGCTTTCCTGTGGGACTCCCCTAATAGTACACAAATAGAGTAAAATATCAAAGAAGTGCATTTTCTGACGGACACAGAAAGCTACATTAATCCTGGCCTGCTTAATGCACACTGGAAGGAGGGATAAATCCCACCCATTTGTTCCAGCACAGTGGTCCAGTTTTCATGTTTTTACACATTTGTGTTTCTAATGAATTTCTTGGTAACTTAATCAACGCTTCCAACACTCTCGAGCTGTTCCCAAGGAGCACATAGAGGAAAGAGGAATATTGCTTCCCTAATAGACTCAAAGATATCAAACCATTCTGCAAAAAGCTCAAATATAAAATAGTAAAGGCCTGTTTTCTCTCATCAACTTGAGGCCCTTTTTCTTAAACTTGTCCCCAAGGGAAATTCACCAGCATTTTTCTGTTGGTATAGATGTACCTAGCTTTACCAGTATAGCACCTCTTCTTTTCTGTGGAAATAGTATTCTCCAAACCCCCCCAAAATAAGAAAAAAGTCTCCCTCATTATGGAAAGAAAGCGTTCACATGGTAACCATTTGTGGTTACAAAGCAGGACCAGTACTCCTACCAGGTTTTCACAATGCTATTTTATTTCTGTATTTTCCTCCTGCTGGAGCATTTACTGTCTCCTATTGCCCCTGTAGGGAGACTGAATGCTAAGAAGGAGCTGCTGCGGCGTGATGCCTGACAGGAGATGCTAATAAACATTTGACTTCCAAAGCTCACCATAGTCTTGTTAGCACAATCGGAAAATAGTCCTGTCTCTCAGGAAAGCCACAGGTTTTCCAGCGAAGCAGAACCTACTTCTCTTCCACATGCTAAAATCCCAAAGTGATTGTATCACTAAGCCGATGCTTTAACAACCGTGGAGGCTATCCTGGCAGAATAGGCAGATAGGCACCCGTATATCATCTGCTTACATAAATAATTTGTTCTTTAGAAAATGGAGGAGAGGAAATGGGGAGATAAAACCAGCAATGTGTTCTTTGCCGTTGTTTTAAAATTCTTAAAATCTTCTTTTGCAGGTATTCAGGAGGGGACTCAATGTACCAAATGTAAAAATAACTGGGCACTGAAGTTTTCCATCATCTTATTATATATTTTATGTGCCCTGTTAACAATCACAGTAGCCATTCTGGGATACAAAGGTATGTATGCATTGAGCCCAACATTTCCCTTTCAGCCAAGCATCCAAGCGCATTTCCACATATTAGATAGACAGGTAATTTATCACATTTCACCTTAAATATCAATACCTTGGCAATGTTGCCTTTTTGTACACACATAACAACAAACTGCAACCTTAGATTTTCACTTTCAAATGATTATGAAGTTTCGAAACTAGATTAGACATTTGAAAGAAAAGAAAAAAGTTAGAACAAAATTATCATTCTTCCACCATGAAGGAGTAGTAACTGGAAGACTCAAAGCTCTGTAACATGTGCTATACCTTGATTTCCCTGAGCTCTTTTACATATATCACATCTTTCCAGAATAAATGTCCTTCTTAAGGGGAGAGCCAGTAATAGTGTTACTAATGTATTTATCACAGGAACAAAGTGTAGGATCAATGTTACTTCGAAATATCTGGAAGGAAGATTGAACCAGGAGGTGCCAATGTATTGAGTTATCTACAATTATTTTGTTGAACAAAGACGCTTAGATGCTTTTGACAGGAATTTCAAAGATTCTGGTAGTTGGGCAACCCAGTAATGGAGAAAATTTCATTTGTGCAAGTCATTGGTAGGGCACATTGGAAAGCACGGCTTAAAATTCCCATGTGTCCTCAGCACTAATTAACTGTAGCCACTTAGGCATTCTAATGAATGTATTGATGTAAATGTCTGCTTGTTGTGCAGTCACAGCTATAATAACTTAAATAAATAAGACGTGAGTTTCTGGTAAGACAAAGGAAGTAAATAACATTGTTCTGAGTATTATAACAGGACATTGCAGCATGTTGCGGAGAAAACCTAGCTAGCTTTAAACTAGCTGCTTGAGTATGGCTCTGAAAGTAGCTTCAAAACCCCTCCAAGAAGCTGGGTAAATACTCCTGTGATTAGCATGCAGTGCATCCTGTGCCGCCAACAGCTGCGCTCGTAGCAGAGCTGACATCACCTCTGGTCCTTTGCCAGCGAAAGAAAAGGAAATTGTAGAAATAGAAAGGGATAAATACTTGTTTAAGAGGATTTGGTACAGTTTTGAGTGGGAAGAAAATTAAAACTGCTTGGTTTTAGATGGAAGATTTAGCCAGGGAGATGAGAGAATGTGAAGGACAGATAAGAGACACGTAGGTATTCCTTCTTCATGACAAAGCAGACAGCATGTGGCAAATGAATATCAAATGTAAAGAAAGGCAGTACATATATATTTGGTCAGACATTCTCCTGAATAATGTGTAATTGGTCTCTGGAAGTCAGATTCCGAGGGAAAAAATTTTCTAGGATTCAAAAACTTGTTCTTGATCTATAAAGATAAGATCATTTCATTATATGGACTAGGGGAGGACAAACTTAGGGCTTTTGCAGATATAAATCTGCAGAGGTCTGCTGACAGCAGATGAGGATGGGATCCTTCCAGCCTATAACCCAGACACTAAACACCTGGGATTTAGCAGAATTTTCCTCAAGAGAGTTTTATACAACGCTGTCAGTTCTGGGGCTCACCAGAAGACTCAGACCTCACTTGTCATCAGAAACAGCGTATCAAGTTGGAGGGACCATTGCTCTATATCTTGCTTTGGCAAACGTTTGTTCATGTGTGTGTAGGAAGCAATAGCAATAAGGAAACTGTCCAAAAGATCTCTTTGGGATAGGGGGTTTCTTTTCCTCATTTGAATCCACAGTTTTCAAGCTTCTTTCTCCATGGGGGCCTCTAGCACTGTCTCTACCCCAGGCTTTGCTCCTATCTTGAGGCCCCATCTTTGCTGCCTTCATTTCTAAACCTCCTTCTTGTACTGAGTAGTCATTGGTGCCTGACCGGAGACTAGTCTTTCTGTCATAGCACTACCAAGACACATCTGTGCAGGGCAAGGACACAAGAATTTCCTCTCCCACAAAAAAATGGGAAAAAGATTATAGGGAGGTGGATAATGCACACCTTGCTCACAGACCTTAAGACATCTTGGTGACCGATGCTCCACCATGCACCAACTTGGTGACAGCTCCACCTGAATGCCAAGGGAAAGAGGCATACGCTGAAGAAAAGTCCTGTTTAGTCCAAGGTATCCCTTCTGTA
Source organism: Ciconia boyciana (assembly GCF_034638445.1). NCBI lineage: Eukaryota > Metazoa > Chordata > Aves > Ciconiiformes > Ciconiidae > Ciconia > Ciconia boyciana. The sequence continues at coordinate 53,182,691 of NC_132935.1, read as the reverse complement.
CTGCCAAGCAGCAAATGGTCATATGTCAGGTATTAGTTTCGCCCTTTGTACCTGCAGCTTAAAAGCTTCGTCTCCACGGTGTCTAAGCACTAATTTGCAGGGAAAACATGAGTTAGACAAAACCCCAGATGACGGTATGTATTCAAAGGAATTATTGCAATATTTTTGATCATTGGGAAGGAATTAGGCCTTAAAGGAAGCACAAAACTCAAAATAAAATTTTATAGTGCTCTTGCACTCTCCTCCCTGCATCAGAGTTTGGCTTGTCTTTTTTATTGCAATATTACACCGAAAGAAGGAATTCTGCTGGCATCAGGGATTCTTTCAGTCTCTTAGCTAAGTTTCCATTAAATTTGCCTCCCACACTTATGTTTATAAAGCCCAAAACTACTTTTAAAACTTTCATTTCCTACGTGGTATTTAGATATCCTTTGTGATTTAAAACGTTAAAACTACTAATCAGTGGATTAAATATGGCAGGCAAAAAAATAACTCAATGGGAGGCAAAGTCAACACAGAACAAACCTCCAAACTGGTGGTAAAAATTACATAGTAGGTTGGAGAAACCTGAAACCAAAACATGAATTAAACATCAAGGTCATTAAGGAATAACAAGCCGAGTTTACTATTAGTTTGCTTTGAGAAGACATATTAAATTACTGTTAAAAAATTTAATAAAGCAATCTGTAATTTTTTATGCATACTTTCTTAAATTAAATGCAAAATACAAAGTTATAATTTTTCTGGCACCAGCCAGTATCGGATTAGCCTATTGAAGGTGAATGATCTTCCTGTGACTCACTCCAGTGAGGGAAGCTAGCATGCTCTCAGCTTGAATTTCTGGTAGTTCTCATTCTCTGGTCAGTCCTTGTTTTTAAGTTTCTTGACTAATGCCTACCGTGACTTTCACCTCGTTCTTTTATCTGTCTCCCAGACAGAGTTTGCCTGCCATTACCTCGGGCCAACACGCCCTGGCGAGATGGCACATTTTGTCCCTGCTTCTGAAATAGTGGCTCAGATGCAGACAGTCCTCACTGTTCTGGTCAGCAACTACTTGAAATGTTGGCTTCTTTTGAGGGCCTTTACCACATTTTCCACAGTGACCTTGTTAGAAAGTGAGATGACAATGTAGAGAGATCTGACCAAGCTGAGAATTAAGGTGAAGCTATCCAAAAGCAAGCTTAAGGCATAGACAGACTTTGCATTTTTGGGAGCAGCAGACTGTTGGGAGCAGCAGAGTGGCCTTCGTAAGGGATATTACGGCTGGTCTGCCTGTTTTGCCTTTGCCTTTTTCTGGAGAAGATGGGAAGTGGCTGTTCAAGCCTGGGGCACTCCCCAGAGGTTGACTTCCACTCCTGAGAGTGCTCCACATGCTCACCTACCACTGAAGGCTCCATCCAGAGACGGTGGTGGGACCTACTGCCAGGGAAGGAAAGGCGTTCCCAATAATAGGGCATCCGTCCATATGACCCCAAAAGCAACAAAACCTATTCTGGCCACGGCTCTCTACTCGTTCTCCCCAGAGTTCATTGTTTCCACTTGCAGGACAGTAGCAGGAAAGTAAATAAGCTACAACTTGCTTGGGGAAGGACTTTGGGCAGGAGATCAAGTCCCCCAGGCCCATGATTTGTTTGACCATGGAGGCTAAGATCCTGCCCCTCTACAAAGCAAATGTATGCATTAGTTGCCTATGGGATGACAAAATTCAGCTTAACCTGCATCACTGGGAATCCTTGAGCTAACCCTGCAGTTCACGTTTGCAGAGACCTCTACTGTTTCTGCTGCTGGAGCTGGGTGGTTTGAACTTAGCTCTGGCCTCTCTCCTCTACACTTCACACAACAGGACTGACTTGCTCTCTGAGGGGAAACAGAATTAAAAGAAAGGAAATGGTTTGCCTGATATAGCTAATTCTGTACTTCTCATCAGGTAATCTGGGTAAGTCATTGCCAGTTTAGTGTCAAATAGACAAAAATCAATACCTTGTGTATTTGAAAGCAGCCTTCTCTTTCCAGCCTCTCTAAACCAGCATCTTCCAGCTAAGTGTCGCGTAAGCCCTCCCGATCCAGGGCTGCTGTCTGGCGTACAGTTACACACTAGAATTAAAAGCTATTACTTTCTGTAGGTGACAAGCTGCTGGAGACTGAAAGACCTTTTAACAGTGCTCATTAGTGATCTTTCAAACACAGTCCAGGCACGGTCTTCCCCACATATCATGGCCAATTGTCAATAATACCAGTAAGGCTTCTTATTAAAGTCCTGCTTCAACAAATTTTTGGGGTGTTCCACACAAAGAAGGTCCACAGCTACAGACCAGCTTCGGTCTTTTTAGTGTGGGGTGGTTTTTTTTTTTACTTTCGGCAATGAAAATACCATATGCTGTTGTATCCTTAATTCCATCCAATCTCATCTAACTGCCAGTACAGGCTACTACATATTGATAGGAGTTCTATTTTCATTTGCTTTGGACTCTTCAGGGTCCAAATGTTTTAATCCAAATTTCCAGTGTTAGATTTCATTCAACCATGAAAACATTCTTGTTATAGGACAGTATAAAATCTCAGTTTTACAAACTTCATATCAAACTGGCATTCATTTGAACACCAAAAGGAATAAACTACATTTTTATTTCCTTATTGATAATATATATTCATTTGCCAACTCCAAGTGTATTGCATAACTGGAGAAAACAGGTGAATATTACACTCAATCTGAATTAACAAGACCCATAGGTGATGTGACATTGCTAGTCAAGGCACAGGTCCAGCAGAAACACTTGGAGTAGGCCAGCTTTTTAAATCCAGATGTTTTCACAAGGTCCTCTCTAAGTGCCCAGAGTGAGCCATGTCCTTCACAGTGACTATCCATAAGCAAAGCAGAACACCACAGACTGAACAAGGAGCTGCCTAGAGCTAGCCAGAAGGAAAAGCCAAGTATGGTCCCCATGCTCACTGCATGTGATGCATAGGTGTATACATGCATCAGTGGAGTGTCAGAAGTAACTGAAGGACCTTGGCTGATCTGGGCTCCAGCATGGAAGACAGTTGAGCAGGACAAACAGAGAATCAACTCTGGCTTCATTTAGGAAAAATGGCATACAGCATTTTGACAAGTAACTTGGGCAGAAAAACCAGTGAAAAATTAGTGCTATATTGAGGGGGGAAATGCTTTTGAAAGCAGAAGGTATTGAGCAATGGTCCCCCTGAAAAAGCAAAGCCATTATTGTAGCCTGGATCTGGTGTTTATCAAACAATCTGCCATCATCTCAAATACAGAAAGCCACACTCTGACTCTATCTTTGCACATACAGTAGAGTCTCTGTTCTACTGGCTTGCTAGCAGTATAGAAAGGAGCGGGCAGGTAATTCACCAAAGGGTGTCTGGTCTCTCTGAAAACCTTGAGACTTTTTCTCTGTTGTAACTCCATTCACCTCAGTGCAGTTGCACCAGAGATAATCTTGGTCTGCTTTTTCTCCTGTTGGTTTTGGGGAAGCAATAAAAGCCTGCTGTGTAACTGTGGTACCTAGAGTCAGAAAAACAAGGGCAAAAGTTTTTGAAAAACAAGGGCAAAGAAAAACAAGGGCAAAAGGGCAAAATAAAGAAGGAGCACTTGGTGGACTACACTTTAAAGGTCTGGGATTCTTGTGGTTGCTCATGAGCAGCAAAAAATCCCCTAAATTTCCACTTCTAGTAAAAAACCAAATCTTTACATAGCAACAACTTCTATGAGACTATTTCCTAGCTGCAGATTATCTCACAGACAGAAAAAGTTAGCGGTACTCCCTACCCCACACAAGTTTATGGAATTGGCTTCACTATCTCAAGACACGGGAAGCACATTATTTCTTCTGTTTGAAAGAGGGAGCTGGCACAATAACTCGTGTAGCCTCTCCCAGGGTTGGTTCAGATCCATTCTGCTGCCAGTGTAGCAAAAGGGCTAAATAATCTCATGATGAGAAGAAATTTCTGTCCCTGGTTGTGGCTTGAATGCAAAAGCTTATTAGACAAGGTTTGGTGTGGAAGCTGAAGGCCGCCTCTAACCTTGCAAGCATTTCACATTTTTGCCACTGGCAGCCACCCTGGGCTCTTTATTTGTTGCTCTGCTTTTTCCGTTTCCATATCAATTCCATCAAATAATCAGATTGTCTCAGTGACAAGAAAATGACTCAGACATACAAAATAAAGAGCACATCAGCCATAAATCTGCACTTGCTGAATGACCATCCTTTCAATCTTAATGAGGCAGAATGGTTTCAAGACTGTTTTGAGTGATCTGTACCATTATCAAAATGTTTAAAAGTTGATCCCCAAAACATTTAGTAATTGCATCTTCAAACTGTTATCTCAGTCCAAAGACTGAGTCCAAAGACTTTAATGATTAACAGGCACAGGAAAATTTTAATGTTCTTTTTAAGGAGAAATGGCTCATAGCAAAATAAAAGGAAGTCTTCTCTCATGTGTCTGAGCCTTTAGCAATCAGTCTGCCTTTGCCACACAGCACTGTGCTTGGAGCATGGAAATACTGTTAAAAGAAAAGGACTTAGTTCATGAGGAAAACCCACAAAGAGGGATTTCCTCATTCAGGAGGGAGATTGCTCATGAGCAAAGAAATGTTTGGGGACTGTTGGCAGACTGAAGAACTGGAAGAATGCTGGGTCCCACCAGCAGATAGGAGCTCATCCTTCCAACATTTCACAGACCAACAGCAGAGTGTAGTGGCAAGAAAGGCAATTTTAAGGTGGTTTCTTTTATTGTTTGATGGTAGTGGTGGGGTTTTTGTTTGGTTTATTTACTAGACTTTTTTCATAATTTTACTTTTCTTCTTTCCGTAACATACTGTTCTCTTTCCCCTAGTTGTAGAAAAAATGGACAATGTGACAGGTGGCCTGGAAACGTCCCACAGAAGATATACAGAAAAGCTCACAGAGGTGGAGAGTGGTTTGAAGAAATTAGGTAATCTACACACAAGCAAAGCCCTTTTGTGTTACGGCTTTGGGGTGTTCTCCTGGCAGATAGCGGCAGGAAATTTGTCTGAAAAATCCTGGTTGTGACAAGATACAGCACTTCTATTCCAATTTCTCAAGTACTTGGGAAAGCACTTAAACATAGTTAAGATCAGCTCTACTTGGGACAGCATTTTAAGCATACTTCAATATTTACAGTTCCCACTGAAGTCACTCTGAAATAATTTCTACTAAAATAAACAGACACTTAAAGGTTGTCCTCAGGAGAGAGTCTTCTCTGAGGTAGAGATGTAAAACATAGCAGAAGCTGTTCCTCAGCACAAGAGATTGTACATAAAATGAGAATCCGTCACCCAGTCATCTTGATGCTGTTTTAGCAATTAAGATTCAAAACTGAAGGCGGTGCACAAATAATTTTAAGGGGTGCACAAATAATCAGCTGTTCAAAACTCTTATGTCTGAGGCAAGTTGATTACTTCCATAAAATGTTTCTTAATCATCTCAGGGAATACAGGACACAAGGTTGTTATGAGTTCAGGTCTCCCAAGTGCTATCACAGTTCTCAATTTGCAGGAAGATGGAAAAAGATCATGGATGAGGATTCTATTCACTAAGTATACATTTCTACCTTTCTTCCTTGTCTGGAAAGGAAGCAGAGCTGTTTATTATCAATTTATATATACATAGACTTATAGTTTATATAATTAGTTTTTATATAAATATTAATATACACATACATGCATGTGCTTCTTGAAATAAATTTTGTTTAGCTTCATAAACTATATATTGAGACATGTATTTCTAGGAAAAATTACTTGCTTGCAGCTTGATCATAAATTTTTACAACTTTTTCCCCCTCAAAAAATAGCTGGATTCTGAAGTATTTGCACACTGCATTTAGTTCAAAGACATGGGGTAATTCAGTGGCATGTACTTTTACATACATACAGAAGTAAATGTTAGACCTTAAAGCACATGCAACCTTTTGGGTTATATTTGGGTTATTATATTATGCTGACTACATTCTCACAACTTGAAGCACCTTTGATTCATTCACACCCACACATTTTTACACGCTGCTGGATGGATGGCCAGTGAGATGCTCAGGACCATCAGTTCCCATTTAAGTGGACTTGCCATGGAGGAAGTTAAAAAAGTTATGGGGCAATGTGTGTGGGAAGCATAAAGGTAAGAGAACTGCTGTAGGGCCAGAAGGATAACAGCATGTGGTGAATGAAAGATAGGCCTTCAGGGATTAGCTGTATGTGGACCTGGCAGTTGTCAGAGCTGTGTGAGGAACACAGTATAATTTGATCTATAACCAAGAGGTAAACATAGAGTTAGAGCTGAGAAGATCCTGGAGTGAGAGAAGTGGCAGGGAGAGGAACTGTGCTCTCTCGGGGAAGATGGCCATCCACGAAAGACTCTGTAAACACTTCAGACTGAAGTCCCATGGGCCACCTCTTGATGTTCACCTTCATGACTCATTCAGACACCCCAGAAGAAAGCTCCATACACAGCTGTATTCACTGTAGTTTATGAAAACCATTCTGCCCTCTCTTGGAGTCATCTGAAATGATGGACTTCAGACTGCATAATTCATAAATATAGCTACACTTAGATGAGGACAAAAATATATGGACTGTGTGTAAGAGAGGGAAGTGACTGAGTTCAAGAAAGGGAATCTTCCCTGAAAGTGAGTGTTGACTGCTTATTTCCTTGGTTTCTATGTCCTGGCTGATGAGCTGTGCAGCCTCAAAAGCTTAATCATACTCAAGCAAGCTCCCAGAAGTATACTGTAGGGTATTGTAAGCAAGAGCAGAGCTGTTCCTCTAAGATTAAAGGTTTTGCCTTCCTGAAACTCAGAACATGAGGAAACAATAACAGCAAAATAAATGTCATTAAAAGCAATAGCAGTATGTTAGAGAGAAAAACAGAAATACATCATATCCTGTCATATCTGGAGTGGCCTGCTAGCAAAGCTTTTGTCTCTAACCCAGATTGTTTTAAAAAAGGTATTAGAAGTTTTTTAAAACTAAACCCAAGATTTTAAAAAATGAAATGATACGTACTAAATCACAATGAAGATACTCCACCTGCCAGGAAAAGGAGGAAGAAAATATGAACAGCTAAAATGTACCTCTGAGCTTTCAGCAATAGCTGATTGTAACTTCAAAACATAAACTTACTGATACCTCTTTAATATTTTGAACTCTGCTTACCAATCAGTTTTCATTGAGAGTACAAGCACTACTTGACTGCATATATTCATCAGTTTCTAATGGTAGTTTTTCCTGTATATGACCACAGAATCACCATTTTGTCCTCCTCAGCAAGACACAAGGTCTTCCTCTCTTTGATTTTTTCTCTGTTTAGTGGCAGAACTTTCCTTAGTGGTTTCTCTTTTCTGGAATAGCTAGCATAGAAGTTCTATTGACAGAATATTTTGACAACCTGACTGTACTTAAAATAGACCATGCTTTTTTATACTGTGTTTTAAAAAACTCATCCTAAAGCCTTTCAATTTTTTTCCTGCACAACAGATGACCAAGCTGGACAAAAAGCCATGAATACTAACACTGAAATGTCTAGCTTCAGATCTGACATTCTGGCTCTTCGTCAGCAGCTTCATGACATTGCAGAGAAAACTACCAGAAACAAAGATGCACTGGAGAAGCTGCAAGAGTCTGGAAATGTATTAGATGATAGACAGAGCCAAATGAGAAGTGTCTTAGATAGTAACTCTTTCATGATCATCAGTGTCAATAAGACTCTTCAGGCATATACTGGCTATATCAGCAATCTTCAACAAGACACAAGTAGTATTCAAACAAACTTGCAAAACCAAGTGCATTCTCATAATGTGGTCATCATGAACCTGAACAACTTAAACCTGACACAAATACAGCAAAGAAATCTTATCAGTGTCCTGCAGAAGTCAATGGAAGATACAAGCTTGGCTATTCTAAGAATCAAGAATGACTTTCAAAATCTGCAGCAGGTTGTCCTTCAAGCCCGGAAGGACACTGACTGGCTTAAGGAGAAAGTACAAAATTTACAGACTTTGGCTGCCAACAACTCAGCATTGGCAAAAGCTAACAACGATACACTTGAAGACATGAACAATCAGCTCAGCTCCTTCAGTGGGCAAATGGAGAATATCACCACAATTGCCCAAGCCAATGAACAAAATCTAAAGGATCTCCAGGAACAGCATAAAGAATATGAAAACAGAACTTCTGCCAAATTCAACCAGCTAGAAGAAAGGTTCCAGGTCTTTGAAACTGATATAGTCAATATCATTAGCAACATCAGCTACACTGCTCATCATCTACGGACACTGACTAGTAATCTCAATGAGGTCAGGACAACTTGTACAGACACCTTAAGTAAACATTCAGATGAGCTGATTTTTATGAACAGCACACTAGCCAATATTCGCTTAGACTCTGCATCTCTCAAGATGCAACAGGATTTGATGAGGTCAAGGTTAGATGTTGAAGTTGCCAATTTGTCGGTAATCATGGAAGAAATGAAGCTGGTAGATTCCAAACATGGCCAGCTCATCAAGAACTTCACTATCCTACAAGGTATGCAGCTTCTCTAATGATGCCCATAATGGTCTATGCTGAATTCCTGCTTGCATTACTTCTTTAGTTCTGTGGAATTTAATGCATGCTGGTACAGAGTTTTCCATTATCTAATCCTAAACTTTGGAAATGTAAATGTAGCTTGAATATTCCTTACTAATTTTCCTATGCCTTCTCTATATACCTAGAATGGGGATGTTACGAAAGAAGGTTCTGACTTAGCAAAATTTTATTCTGACTGACTGACTGACTGGATCTGCTTTTGATTTAGTTTCTAAAATAAGCTAGTGAAGGTGTGGAACCTCAAGAAACCAATCCCTGCTAAGGAGGAAATGGCTAAAAAATATACGTTGGACTATTCCCAGAAAGGTCCACCCTTACTGAAAAACAAGTTGCTATTTCACTTTAAGCTAGTTGTTAGTATGCCAGAAAACATCCTACTTTGCTTAGTTTTTAATCCTGAGATATTTTATTTTCTCCAGGAATAAATAGCATCAAGTTTAGGAGGTTTCTCCCAGCCAAGTATTATCCCAAATGAAAAGAACACTCATATTTCCAACCTGATGTGAACCAGTCAGGCCTAAAACTCTAGTCACAAATATAAATCCATTGCTCCAAATAAACTAAGGCTGAATTAGAGCCAAGATTGCATGTCAGTAACTGTAGCCTTTCTCATTTCAACCAGGCCTAAATGACTCCAGTTTAGGAATTTATCTCTGGAGGAGTTTAAATTATGTAGATTGGCCAGGGTGGGGAACGGGGGTTACTGGCAAGGCATTTGCTTATCCATGATCCGAATCCAAAATTATTTTGTTGTTTATTGCTATCACAATATTGCCATTTCCTATGGTGGGTATTGTTCTCTTTCCTGTTATAGCCAGCCAGTGAGCAACTAGTACTTCTGGTGTTTCCCACAGTTGGCCTATTGCTCGCTATCCATCGTTTTGTCTCCTTTTGACAACACATTATTGACAGAGCAGCAAACAGGGTCATTGCAGGAGAAAGAGTCTTGTAGTTTAAGAGCAGAGAGATGGGGCTACAAGGAAAAGGGAGCGTAGCAGAGTGAGGGAACGGGAGCATCAACACACAGGACCGCGTGCATCAACAGCATGGAGTGTGTCTTGCAGGGACTGGCACCTCGGCTGGTCACCTGGGGCATGGTGTCACTGTCCCCTTCACAGGACAAGGTGCATCAGATTATTTTCTTCTGTATCCTGTACCTCATGGAGGCTGAGGAAAGAGCAATGGTATATAGTGCCTGAGAAGCAGATGTACTTTTACAAGCACTGCTCGAAGTAGCTGTTAGCCCGGTTTTCACAGTGCTGAATATCCAGCGTTGCTGGTCTGAGATACATCAAACAAAGACCCCACGTGGACTTTTTGTTTTGTTTTCTGTCCGTATCCCCACTTTGCATGCTTACATTGTTTCAGGCCCTCCTGGTCCAAGGGGACCTAAAGGTGACAGAGGCCCTCAAGGTCCTCTTGGCCCTGCTGGCCTAAAAGGACAAAAAGGAGAGAAAGGAGAGCCCGGACCACCAGGACCTGCAGGTGAAAAGGGCCCACCTGGGCCAACTGGGCCACCAGGAGAAAAAGGAGGGAAAGGTTCAAGAGGATCGCCTGGCTCCAAAGGTCAGAGAGGTTCTCCTGGCAAGACGGGTCTGCCTGGACCAAGTGGAGACCCGGGGCCACCAGGTCCACAAGGCAAAGATGGTCCACCTGGGCCACAAGGCCCACCAGGATTTCAAGGCCTGCAAGGAACTGTGGGAGAACCAGGTGTACCAGGACCTCGAGGACTACCTGGGCTACCTGGAGTCCCTGGGCTGCCTGGTCCAAAGGGCCCACCTGGCCCACCAGGGCCGCCAGGTCCAGGGATGCCAATGGCACTACAAAGTGAACCTACATCAGTGCCCGAGGCTAACGGTAAGCTGTCAACACACCGCGTGCATCTTTTACTCAGATACAAATATATGTAGTGGAGGGTGCTTACCACTTAGATGCAGGCTCAAATAACCTCTGCTACTTTAGACTAAATCTCTGGGATTTATCACAAAAAGCCCTGTTAAGTGAAGCCATACCTGTTGGTCTTCCTTCTGATGACCTGAAACTGATTTAAGTGAATGTTTATGGCTAAAGAAAAGGCAGCAGTAGTATGAGTAATAAATAATCCCTTTGACCACACAGTTTGGCCTTGATTTCACAAAGTCAGGATCCTAATAAGTACATTCCCAAACTGTATGTAAGTACTTTAGGTGGCAGCATGCTGTAGATGAGTATGGGATCCTCCACTTATTATTGGCCCTATGCAGAAAGTTACCACTGACGCACTGAGATAGTTGAGATATCAGTAACTGGCTTAACACAAAAAATTCACATCACAGGTTGTTCTCCTCATTGGAAGAACTATACAGAAAAGTGCTACTACTTTTCAATTGAAAGAGAAATTTTTGAAGAGGCAAAGTTATTCTGTGAAGAGAAGGCATCACGCTTGGTTATCATAAACAACAAAGAGGAGCAGGTAATTACCTTCTCGTTCTGTTTTTCAAGGAGAGAGTTTGAAGTTATTTAATATGTAGAAGCCACAAGGCAAGTGGGAAGCTGAGAGCATCGTGAATTCATCTAGTGAAACAGACACAGTGGTCGACTCCAATTAGCATTTTGTCTACCCTCTGCCTGCTCAGCACCTTCTCCATGTGCAAAGGGCAGCATGAGCAGAGCTGGTGCTGACCCTGAAGGCGGTGGGCACAGAGCAGCCAGAAAGGCTGGCGAGAATTGTAGGAGTTTTGAACTTTTAAAGATGGAGTCCATTATGCCTTGCGTATTATCCAAAATGTATTTTTTGCAGTGGTGAATATAATTTAATTTTAAATTGTCTGATTTAATACATGCAGCCTAAGACTACTCTGACCCAAAAATATTTTTAATCTAACTATAAATCTAGCTATACTTTTACTGCTGTTCAACATAATTATTTGGTGGCTCCATAGCAGTGGGGACATCAAGATACAACTGCTTACTCTTTGGGGTTTTTTCAGTTTGTATCTATAAGACGTTGCCTGTGACTTTATGTCAACCTAATTTTCATGTCTAGCTCTCTACCTCACATGCAAACACTGTGATGGATTCTAGTGTGGGCAAGGGGTCGCAAGGCCAACTCCTGAAACATACCTTCAGCTTAGAAAAATTTCTCTGGCCCTTCCTATTTTGATAACAAAGATGCTCATGAAACCAGAGGAGCTTATTGGCTCCAAAGACGGTTGTGTTTGTTATGGACTAAGATCTTTCTTCTGCAGCAATGGATAAAAAGGCAGATTTTGGGGAAAGGCAGCTTCTGGATTGGACTAACGGATTCAGAGAAGGAAAATGAATGGAGATGGCTGGATGGATCCTTACCAGTTTATACGTACGTAAATAAAGAACAATGGTGTTTATTTTCTGCAGATGCTACCACTCTTGCTGACACTTGTAAAAGCAGCATCTAGAAATTATCCAATGGATCCAGAGGGTTGTAGATGCCAATGAAATAATTTGTTACTGAGGGTGCTGTTGAACTGGTGTTTTCTCTTTCCCTTCTCCATGCACGAGGCTTTCTTTCCTTGCCAGGAAGAAAACTGAATGTTGAATGAAAGAATCACAGAACTACATAGAGCAGTGTTTCTTGCCAAAACATTTGCTCCTGACTTTTATTACAAAGTTGAGATGGAAAGCACAGACAGTTTTGCTGTCTTGGTTTGAATTTTCCTTATTTGCATCACAACTGGTTATAAATAGAGTGCTCATTCTGATAAAAAATGACCAGCCTTTAGATAAAGCCCAAATCCAAGTGGAAAGTATTAAACGTAAGGAAAATGCATGAAATGAGGGTGTCTAAGCTTTGGCCAGCTGAGAACTGAATTGGCATCTCTCCAGGAATCCTAGGGCTACACCTAATTTGTCCTAAGTGGAACAGATTGCAACCACCCAAATTTTTAATAGTGAGGAGTGGAGTAAAGAGTTTATAGAGCTGAGCATGCTGTGCTCCAGAAAAACAGGCTACAGTCAGTCAGATGTTACGAAATGATTAGCTGTGATCTCACTGGTGTTCATTTTGATGAGAAACATGGAAAAGGTCAGATGTATTTCAAATGAGCCGCAATATTTTTCCCTTTTTCTCCCTTCCCATTTTCATCTTTCTTTCTCTTTATGGCAGCACTGTGACTGATTCCCACTTCAGCCACTGCTTTCAATAGGCTTCCACTACACTGTTGTTTTAGGTGCCCTGTCGTAACCTCAGAGCTGTCAGTTACTGATTTTCAAAGTATTTCATTACTTCTGGAAGGCTGTGTGTCCTCCCAGGTGCCTGGTAAGATGCTCTGTGTCAGGCAGGTGTGTTTTTTAGCTGAGCATGGACCGTATCAGCCAGCAATCACAAGCTCCCTGCAACAACCTGTTTCTTCAGAAAATGGAGCTTTTAAGCCCCGAGGTTGGAAGCATTTCTCACTTGTTAAACAAAAACAGGATGAAGAAACACTTGCTGCAGGCTTACATGCTGCGTTAAATTTCACCATCAAAGCTAACGATCTCAAAAGATACATGTATATATACTTCGTACATTCCTTATAAGTCCAAAAATTCGCTTCCCATCCAAATATGGGTCCGTAAAACAGATAAATCTTTGCTGTGCCTCCCCAGAGGCCCACCTCGGTGCGATCAGAGGGCTGAGTGCCTTTGCAGTGAGCGATGGCAGGGTGCTGCCATCCTGGGTAGCACTCGTGAGCCTGCCGGCTCTTCTCAGTCCCATCTGTCGGCAGGAACGCAGTGGGCAGGCTTTGCAGGATTGGAGCAACTCTCATGGAGCATGGAGGAGCACTCCCACTGTATGTGCATGTACATTCAGAAACTAAAATAAAGTTCATCGGTCTAATTTTAGGTCTCTGAGTTTTGGCAGCCTGAGGCCAAATAGATTCCCTTCTCTGTAATACATCTGTTTTCCATTTTCAGCAAGAGTCATGTATTGTTTGTTTCAACGTGTATTTCCCGTTCAGAACAGATCTCATGATGTTTTCGTTAATTTCTTGCGGTGAAAAACTGTCATGTGTGCTGCATTGTGCAATCATATCTCTTGCTTTTTGGTTGAAAGAAACTGGAAAACCGGGCAACCTGATAACTGGAGCCACGGGCACGGGCTAGGGGAAGATTGCGCTGGGTTAATATATGCTGGGCTCTGGAATGACTTCTACTGTGAAGACGTTAACAATTTCATTTGTGAAAAAGACATGGACAAAGGTAAGCAAGACACTTGGTTTGATTATTTCACCCTACCCCTAGGAGGCCAGAATCAAGTAAACTTTCCACAGCCAGAGGGGAGAAGATCCAGGCATAAGGCTAGATGCTATGGCAGCGCCTTGTTGAGGAAGAGGGGGAATCACACTTGGAGCACTTCTACGTAGATCCAGCCCAATATGGGCTTTTCTAATACTCTGCACGATGCAGATGCTGGATTTATTGCAATAAATCTTGTGCTCTTGTGCTCTTTCACCACAAGAAAAGAGCAGCCTTTGAGCTGGTTGTAAGCATAGCATGCTCTGCATCTTGACCATGTCCTGTAGACTTCAAACGTGCCTAAAATTTCAGGTGTGGTTTGGCACGTGTGCTCCAGACCCTGGTCACACTGGAGGCTGTTTTTATAGGCTCAATGGCCATGCAGCGGATAAAGCTGGTCTTAGGATTGCTCAGGGACCAGCCTTTGAAAACCAAAAGGAATCTGTTTTGAGAGATTGTGCAACAGGAGGCACTTGGTGACTGCTAAGGAGGTCTTAAAATTCCCACTGCTGCCAGGAGATGCCCCATAGGGCTCAGAGGCTGGGTCTACAGGCCATAAGCAACTCATCTGTTGCAGTTGGAGCGAAGGACTCATAAACTGCCAATGTGGCCAAGCAGTCACCCAGGTGATTGCCACAGGGCACCTCTTTCTGGTTATACAGGCATTTCTGCAATGGCAGAGGGCAGGTTGTTCACATGGCTGCTTAGAGCCCAGCCCCATCATCACAGAGCTAGGTAGTCTTTGTGTTCATGGTGGGGCTCTGGCCAAAACATTATCTCCTCCATACAACCTATTTAAACATTGTCTTGCCAAGGGTGCCTGGCTGCTCCAGTTGCAAACATGTAGGCTGAATTTCAGTGAAGGCAGATGGAAGCGTTAGCTAGAGCCAAAATTACATCCCACCCACAAAAAATGCCCCCCTAAAACAAAACAAAACAAAGCGCTGAATAAGCTTTGTGTGTGTATAACTCTGGGTGTCCAGAGTGCAGGACCGTGTGTAAGTAAAAATGTAATTTGCCTTCGTTTACCTACATATATTTGTTATTTTAGGAAAACTTCATGGTTTACAAATATTTATCCTCCAGGACTTACAGGATCTGAATATAAGTCCACTTAAATTTATAACAAATTTAATCTCTGTAAAGTTTCTTTTTGGAAATGCATTTAATCCTCGCAGGCTTTTTACATGATTTTTTTTCTCTTTGTTTTTATTTTTTCTCTCATACTGTAGGGCAAATATTTGGAGCATAATAGGCTATGACTTTACAGATACCTACATATTATGGAAATTTACTTAAAGAAGAAGAAAATCCTCGGAGAGAGCAACATTGCCTACCAAAATAATTGGAAAAAAAAAAAAACAAAAGGAAGCACTGAAAACTTGTTTAAATGCATAAAGGAATTCAGCAGCAACTCTTCTCCAGCATCCTGCAATTATTCGAGGCCTTTCAACCCACAGCATCAGGAAATACCATTGGACTAATTCTGTTATAGATTTTTCTTCCCAACCAGTAACCACATAAGCAACTTGTGTCTTCTGACAAAAGACATTCTGTCAGTCTGAGTAAGACTGTTGGTCACTCATATAGAAAAACATATAAAGCAACTGTGTAAACAGTATGTTTCATTTGCTAAAATCCCAAATGTAGGAAAATTATACAGATACACGAATATATAGATTTTATATAAATATATATATATAGTCCAACTCTTATCAATAATATGGAATATACTTTTAAGAGCTTTTAAAACTTTGTATTTTTGTACAAAATATTTGCTTTTTACAATTGTTCTCTTTTTTACTGACTTTTTTTACAAATATAGTGCACAGGGGCCAAAGAAAACAATAAAGGTACTAATAATTCATTAAGGTTTGCTGTCAGGCCTAGCTCAGCTATAGAGAAATATTTTTCCAGTTAGAAATATTTGTACTTTCCCAGATTATTTGTTCTGGTTAAATAACTTTTAAAGCAGATGTTAGATAGTGTTTTCCTTGTTATATGCAGTCTAGTCTCCGTGTGTAACAATTAAGTTGACTAAGGACTAGATACTCAGTATAGCTCTGATCACAGCCAGTGTTCCATCGGAGTACTATGCAAAGACGGTGTTAATAAAAGCTTTTTCTTCCTTCCTTCCTTCCTTCCTGCCTATCTGCCTGCCTGCCTCCCTTCTTTCCTGTCTGCCTGCCTTTTCTGCCTGCCTGCCTTCCTGCCTGTCTTCTTTTGCCTGCCTTCCTGCCTGCCTACCTTCCTTCTTCCCAGCCTGCCTGCTTGCCTGCCTGCCTGCCTGCCATCCTGCCTCCCTTCTACTCATGAGAAAATGCCACAGAAGTAAACCTCTGAGTTTTTAGAATGATTTTGAAATGTTTTCATTCCTTCTCCCTTCTCATGAGGAATTCTACCCCAGTAGGTGCTACTCACATTGCAAGTCAAGCCCAGATGAAGGGTTTTATGAAAACAGAAACAGAGGAGCTGCACACACTGAAATATGTTTCTTTTTAGGACAGATTTCAAAATTTGGTAAGAAAAATATGCCCTACTCAGAAAAGTCTGATCAACTTGCACTTCTCCAAAGTGCTTTGTAAATTGATCTCTCTGTTTTCTTGGACTAGTACTTCTCTCCCAAACAAACTAGAAAATAAAATATGCTGCAAAACAGAAAGCAGTGTAGCTAATGAGATGATATCATCACCCAACCAGTTTCCTCCATGGTCCCATGAGCCATAGTCTAGGCAGCAGTGCTGCTTATCAGGAATTTAAAAAATTAGCAACCAGTTAAAGTTCATTAGCAGAAACCCTGGTTTCAGTTCCCAGTTTTTATACTCATTGCACGGCCACACGCTATACCATGAAGGAAGCTGTTTTGGCTTCTTGGGAAGGAGAGTTGTTTTTCCGTTGCCTCCTGACCTGCCATTTACCTTGGCTGAATGCAGATAAGTTTGTTGAAATACTCCAGCTCTGTTGGAAAGAGACAAGATTTTGTACTTCAGATTTTCAAATATTGCTCCTAAGACCTACCAATTAAAGCCTGCTGCTTTCCTACATCCCACACTCCCTCCAGTGTTCATTCAGGGGGGATGGCTTTTTAATTTTAACTGTAATTTGCTTAGAGAAAATACATGAAATGTTACATTGGGGAATCTGTCCTGTGGTACGTATTAGATATGAGACAGGAACAGTATGAAAATTGCATATGTTTAATTAAAAACGAAAGGTCTCTGTATTACAGCTGCAGAAACCACATGTTGCCATCTTGGAGGCAGGGCTTTTCTCCAGATATTTTGGATTTCCTGAGACTTTTTTTTTGGCTTTTTCATCAGGTTTTGAATACAACATGATTCTGCCATGCTGTACCTAGGAGCTGTGTGTAGATACACACTGTAGTGTTTACATATATATTTACACAGTGTCTGTGGAGATAATGTTAAACTGCTATTTTTGGATAACAAGGTACAAAACTATTACTTTGCACGCCCAGAGAGCCTCACAAACCCTGGTGAGTGGAGCTTTGCAGAGCCACACTGAGTTAGAAGCACTGCTACCTTTGTTTTGAATGTTGGCTTATTTAGGTGAAATAAGCCTGTTCTGAGCATCTGCTCCATTAAATGACGTTCTTCCTGCTTTTTACTGATGTGATAGACTTCTGTCCACAAAAGAAGTTCATGAGAAACTTCTGTGTGAGCTCCAGCTGTACTGTTTCCTCACCCTGATTTCATCCTTCTCTTCCTTCAGCAATAGGAGTGATGGTACATACCAAGGTGAGATGATCCAAGGGTCATCTAGTGTCCTCTACTCCCTCTAAAGAGTTTTTCTGTGCAGTGGTCATCAACAGCTATAGCTGCACTTCTGCCTGCATGAGGTGACAGAAATGGCTGTTTATCAGCGATAGCTGCTTAGCTCGTTGAAAACTAGCACAGCAGCTATGCTAAACTACAGGCCTTTGGGTGGCCTTAGCATGGAAATAACTATTGAACTAGGACAGTTTTAAGGATGCCAACGTGTTTATGAATTAAATACTCATTTCAAAGTGAATTTCAATGCTGGGGTGTAATTATCTATAATAATGCTCTAATTATCCACCTTTAACTGAGAAATGAAACGTGCCTGGGCTCAAGATCTCCGTTCACGTGTTTGAAGCAGAGCGTAGCTGTTAGGCAAAACTGGCCGGAGAGGGATGCTGCAGTTGCGTGCCTGGCATGTTCAGTCATCCTTAAAATCTGGCCCGAGCAGCCAGGCAGGCTGAGACAGACTGTCCCTCTGACCCAGTATTCCTGCAGGAGGGAAACAGAGGTGTCAAATGGCAACAAAGATTGAAATCACTGGGAGGATCGGGAGAGTGCTGAGACAGCTCAGGAACCCCCCACAGAAAGGAGAGATTGGGAGGGATGCAAGCAGGACACTAGAAAGGGCCAAGAAATTGTCCTGAAAGTCAGAGCTGCCACACAGGGTCTGGAAAACATCCCCATTAAATCTGCTTTCTGTATGGAGGTTGTATGGGAAGTTTTAAGTGATAGGAAATTATTTTGTCCCAGCTTGAGTTTTGGCTTTCCTTCTTATGCCCAAATACTGTAATTTGGCATACTGAATACACATTTCCATCGTCCTTTTTCTTGTTTTACATCAAACTAGATGCAAGTACATATACCCTGGCAAGCACTGGGACTGTTGCAGGAAGGGGAGGGGAAGGCAGAGAGGGTGCAAAGTCCTTGTGGTTTACATCCAGTGCTGGATTTCTGAACGTCATTTCTGACTTCTTTCATTAATTTATTTGGAAACACCTTCAGCTGATTAGAGCGTATAAATCTCAAACTCTCATCCCCTTTGATGCCTATAAATAATACCTGCAAATGTTCCAATAAAGGAAGCACTAAGCGGAGACATGGAAGTGAATGTTGTTTACTCTGTGCGTGCTTGCGTAACCAAGAGAGATGTGGGGATCGGAGAGATGTGGAGCCAGAAGCATTCGTAGGTATTAACAATCAAACTGATGAAAATTTTCATTAAAGCCTTTCTTTATCTTATACCGTCCTAGTTCTAAGCATGACTGTGGCTATTTTATCCCTTAATTGCAGTTTTAGTGTATTGTTCTTGCAGCACCTAGGTGCTAGAAACTTGGTTTTAAAGGTCTGAGCTGAACAAGACCTTTAAGAAGGTCCTAAGAAGCAAGAATTCCCTCTTGCAGTTCACTGTCCTAGCAGAAGCACACCAAGCACCTCAGATGGGCCCCCAAGTGAAGGATGTCTTGCCTCGAGTAGAGCAGGATCAGTCCCTAGATTAGCCATTATTGCGTCTAGCTTAAATCGGCTGTTTATAATGGCTAATCTGATCTTGCTATTTCTCTCTCTCTCTCAGATGGCTGACCTCCTCTTTTAATTTTCTGTTCCTGGCAAGTAGCTCCGCTGTTTTTAGCAAGTAGCAGGAGCTGGTCTCTGATCACTGGCAAGGCGAGGAGCTGGTCGGAGGGCGGCCGCTGGCTGTCGGAGGAAACCGCTCCGCAGCGAGTAGGGGAAAGGCAGCCGAGTCGACTCATGTGTGAGAAAACAAAACCACTTTTCCCCAGTGCAGCTTCCTTGGTTAAAAGCACAGCAGCTCACGCAGATGTAGCATCCAAAGGGAACAAAATGTCTCCAGCCCCAGCCTCCAGACTTGCTCTGCTTTTTTCCCCCTCACTTCTGTGGGTGTCTCTGTGCACCCTGGAGATGCTTGCTCCTCCGTGAACGCCCAGCTGCCCCCGGAGCAGGCTCTGTGCTGCCATGTGCGGGCATTGGGGCTCACGCTGGTGAGGGACGGGCAGCGGGACAGCCACCCACACCTGGCGCTGCCCACGGCTGGGATGCCCCACTCCTCCCAGGGCCCGGCAGGAGCAGGAGGAGGAGGCAGCTGCAGGGCTCCCGGTGCTTACCCACACTCGCTCAGAGGTAGTTTGGTATCTATAGATGGGAAAGCACGGTGCCTTATGGACAAAACCCTTGTTCCCCAGGAACCAGGTCTTTCTAAAACCAGAGCCTATTTGTTCATTCACCACCTCCACCTCACTTTTTCCATGCTGTTTAGTGAAAAGAAAAAAGAAAAAAATAACTTGGCTAAAAAAGTTTTTGAAAGTTCTCATGTGTTTTCTTTCTTAGGGTGGAATACGTTTGTTTTTTCTTTCCATCTGGCTCAGAGATGAAAAAAACATTCTTTGATTTCTTTTTCAAAATAAACTCAGTGTAACGTTCCAAAATTTGTGTAGAGATTTTTTTTTTTTAATACCAGAACAATAAAAGCAAATCACTAGAAAAATAATGCTCTTTTTAGAGAAGATCTTGCATGCCATGGGGATTTTCTTACCCAAAGGGCTTCCCAGAGGGATTGAAAGTATTGCCAGCCCCACTTTGTGACTGGAGGAAAAAGGAGATT
Source organism: Ciconia boyciana (assembly GCF_034638445.1). Lineage (NCBI taxonomy): Eukaryota > Metazoa > Chordata > Aves > Ciconiiformes > Ciconiidae > Ciconia > Ciconia boyciana. Next base: position 53,162,443 of record NC_132935.1, on the reverse strand, counting down.
TTCAAGAATATGATTCATTTTAATGTCTCAGTTTTGGGGATTTTGTTTTCATTTGTTGGAGAGGTGATTTTTAGAGGTGATTTTTTCCAATGAAACCAATATTGTCACAGAGCAAATTAGTTTTCGTACACCCCAGTGAAGGGAGTGGACTTTTCAACACTAAATTAAACAGAATGGTGTCTCTCCCATATCACCATGTGTATGGGAGGTGGCCGTTTCTGCTGCTGTTTTGGAGAGCAGAGCTCAGTGTGATCACAGCAGAGCAACATCAGCCCAGTAGAGAGCAATGTCTTGTGTGGGTAAGAGTTAACAAATGACACTAAATGACCAAGAGACCCCTTGATCAGCAGGAAGAAGGTTAAAGGACAGCTGAGACTATTGACTCCTCTGCACCCCAACTTCAATAATCTTCCAAAAAACGTACCAAGTTCTACTTTAAAAATAATCGGGTTTCTTTGCCCCTTTAATAATTTTGGTTGCTCTTCAAAAACTTTATTAGGAACCTTCTCTTAATAACCCACGTGAATGCAATTATGTCCAGTTTAGACACATTTGTACTCATTCCAGTGCCATCCTTTAGCTTAAATAGCATCTCTCCTGGGACCGTCAAGCAATTGTAGTGGTCAGTGTGGAATCATTCATCTTGAGACACAGTAAGGGATGGTTGGGAACAAACACATCCCTCTGACCAGCTGGGGAGCCCTGACGACAGACCCTGGCTCTGGTCCCACCGTCCAGCCCCACAAGGGATCATCCGAGGACACGCTGGTGGAAGTTTCCATACTTTTTTCTTGTTAGTACTACTAGAGGACAGAAAGCAACAAAATGGGTATAGAGGATGGTTTCCTGCTGAATCAGAGTAGGTTGCAAGTGCTTGTCTTTTTATAAGGTAGTATTATGTTTTATAAGACATTTGAAAAATTAGTCTGTATGTCTGAGCTTAAGCACACTTCTTCTGGTTTTACACCAGAGCAGAATCTAAGTGCAGGTCAGACTTAAACCCTTGATCTTCAAGAGATTAAAATCTCTGATTCAGAGATGAGCATGTGACTTCTACTTTTTCTGATCTATCTGTCCTGCCAAGGCACAAATCCGCGGCTCAGGCATCTGTGTGGTTCCAGGCTCTGTGAATTGCTTCCAAACTCCCCGCATTTGCAGTCATGCTCCTGCCAGCCTTGCCAGAGGTTCTGCTGGTGGAAGCTGCAAGTCTGAAATGTGACTTTGGAAGAAGTTTCTTCGGGAATCCCTCTCATTCAGCAGTCTGGGCGTATTGCAAAGATGACATTTCCTTAATTCCAGCTCTATTACCCACACTCATATAAAACAGATGATGAATTATTTTTCTGAATGGTAACAATGTATTTTTGTCCACTTTTTTTAAATGTCAAAATAAAAGCCTGGAGATAGAAATCGGACAAAATATCCCTTGGCATTGCAGTATCCCACTGTAGCAGGCAAATAATGTTTCTGGATTAATGCCTGCGAGAACAGCATGAACTGATATTTGAACAGCAGACAGCTTAGTGCTATCTGCTTGTGGAAGCAAACTAAACTGCAGGTACAGCTTTGTCGCTGGTCCATCTTCTGACAGACAGGGCCAACCCTGCATGCCTGCAGTGTTTCAAAGAAACTGTGGGAGATAAGGGAGAAAAAAGGTAAAGAGAGAAGAGTTGAGGACAGAAAGGTGTCCTGGTTTCGGCTGGGATAGAGTTAATTTTCTTCCTAGTAGCTGGTATAGTGCTGTGTTTTGGATTTAGCATGAGGACAATGTGATAACACACTGATGTTTTAGTTGTCGCTAAGCAGTGCTTATACTAAGAAGTCAAGGATTTTCCAGCTTCCCATGCTCTGCCAGAAAAGAGGTGCACAAGAAGCCAGGAGGGAGCACAGCCAGGACAGCTGACTCAAACTGGCCAAAGGGCTATTCCATACCATATGATGTCATACTCAGTATATAAGTTGGGGGGAGTTGGCCGGGGGGCAGCGATCGCTGCTCGGGGACTGGCTGGGATCGGTCAGCGGGTAGTGAGCGGTTGCATCACTTGTTTTTCCTGGGTTTTGTTCCTCTCTCTCTCTCTTGTTGTTTTGTTTTTCTTCATTTATTATTATTATTATTATTATTATTATTATTATTATTATTATTATTATTATTATTTTATTTTTTTAATTTCAATTATTAAACTGTCCTTATCTCAACCCATGAGTTTTCTTACTTTTGCCCTTCCAATTCTCTCCCCCATCCCACTGGGGGGAGGGTGAGCGAGCCTGATTGCCAACTGGAGTTAAACCATGACAAAAGGGAACAGAGAAAAAGAAAAAGAGAAAGGGACAGATAGGGAGGAGAAGAGAAATAAATGGAGAATGATTGAGGAGGAAAATGAATCCTGATGTTCTCATCGTGGTTTCTAGTAAGATCAACCACAGAGGAGCTCTCTTCTCAGAAACAATATAACAGGGCACTGTCGTGGTTCTCGTAATTCCCATTCTTCGTTGTGAAAAGAATACATCCTTGCCTTGCGAGAGAAGCATGTCATTCAGTTGGTGCCTGAAGTCATGTACTCCTTTCCCAGCACAAACGAAAATTCCTGGTGGCTCCAGGTCTCTCGGGAGCCGGTTTGGGGCTTTTGTTTTGGTGGTTGGTTGTTTTTTCCTCCTTTTCCTCCTACACAAGTTTTGAAACACAGAACATTTTCTAGTTTTCCAGCTGTATTAAAAGTACAGAGCTCGACTGTGGAAGAGATTAAAGCAAGAACATACAGCAGGTCTCCAAGCAACAAAACAATGTGTGCAGTGGGAAATAGGTCCACAAGGGTATTTGGACTCCTAACTCCTGTTTCTGTACTAAACTCTCATTGGTATCTGCATTTGAACAGGTGCACTTTATGAACAGTCAAACATGCATCTTTAATAATTGTAATAAACAGCAGCAGAAATGTACAGATGTTGAAAAAGAGGAATTACTGAAACAAAAGGGAAGTAGTTTGGTTTTAAAAAACAGACAATTGTTGGATTTGAACAGGGAGAGTTCAACTTCAAATACCCAAGCACTTTTCTTCGGCAGGGATTTTAAAGGTGATATTTTTAAATGAGTGACCACCAGCCTTCCCCGATTTTTAAATTTAAGGGGCAAAACGTGGAGCCTCCAGGGGACTCTCAACAGTCACTATCTAGTGATTTCAAGCAAAAAGTTAATTTCAAAGTCAGGTCAGATCTCTGCATCCCGTTTTATCCAGATTAGCAATGTTAGGAGTAGGAAGGTCATCAAAAGTCCGGGGCAGGGCTCTTCACTAGCTGAAATCAACTCTCTCCTTCTATGTGTTTTGCAATGTTAGATAAGGAAGAAAACATTTTAAACGTACATTTCACTCAAGTATCACTGGGAGCACTTTATTTATTTAGCAGACATCACCATGAGGTCTCCCAGTCTGCATCCATCTCCTGGCATCTTACATATGAGAAAAGTCTAAAAATAAAATAAACTAAGAAAAAACACAGGCAGAACAGCTGTTGTTCTACCCAGACAAAGCTCTGAATGAAAGCCATTATGATGAGGCAGACTCTGCAACTGAAAATCCATTTACATTTTCAAGTCTGATTCCAACTGTAAATCTTAGGTTATATATATGACAGATTAAAAGACTCTGGCCCCACTACACTTCTCCCTGGCAAGAGAAAAACCATCTGCACAGCATCACTTGTGGTTGCTTCAACTCTGTAGGTACACATTTTTAAATGACATGGTGGTATATTTTTTCATTTCCCTTCCCTTCATTTTCACATGCAGCAAAATCACGTGCACGGCATTTTCCCCAACTCTGTGGTAGTTGGCACTCTGGCTAAGGAGACTGATGTGTGTTTTGATTTGATCTTTTCCCTCAATTTGAGGGGCTACTGCACTATTTCCTTTGTAATCATACGAGCCAGGGTAAAAACCCTGTACGAATATATGGCTGTGAAACCACGCAAAAAAGACAGGAATACTGCTCTTTCCAAGCACAGAGAGAGTGAAAAAGAGTGTACACAAAGTAACAGCCTGCACAAACCCATCTGGAGCTGACTCCCACAGCACTCTGGCCACACTCTGGGCCCCGTGCTCCTCACGCCATGGGTAAGGGATGAGGGATGACAGTCCTTCCGCATGGAGAGCCAAGAACAAGCTTCCTGGAGCCCAAGCAAGCCTTGTTTTGACAGTTTAATCGCCGGCTGAGAAGTGCATGGCTCTTGCCCCACAGCTGTTGGGGGGGAGCTCCCCCACCACGGCTGACACTGCAACCAGAGGTGTTTCCATGCCCAGAGACCCCGGAGAGCGCTGGGTCAGCTATTTCCCAATGCACATGCAGCAGCTTGCAAGGTTCAGCCCTAATTTTTGAACATATTAAAAGGAAAATGAAGAAACAAGGTGAAGGATCTGAAGTTCTGCTGAAAAAAACAAAAACAAAAACAAAAAAAAACCTAGAACAGGTTAATTCTTTGATCATTAGCCAAAATACATGACAAGTAGAAATTAAGGAAAATATATTATTTGTTGTTATTTATTGTCAGCATGATCAGGGCTGTACAGGTACTGGAAAGGAGCACACACGATGCGCTTCTCCTCCACATAAGATGATACATCCAAGGGGTCACAAACTGTAATACCAGTGGGAGGGCAGAATGAGACCCACTGATTCTGTTCAAAAGAGATTGCTGCCTGAGAAAACAAACCCAGAGAGCAAGGGATTTATTCAGGCACTTACTCATAGGTGCTTAGTGCTCAGGGCCATCTTCTCCCACTGACAAGGGTATGGTCTCAGGCTGTGTCATATATGCCACCCTTTTGTGAACATCTCAGCTACCCCACAGCATCCAGTACCTGTGGTTAGGTGACATTAGAGAGTGCTCGGCAAACACATCACTAATGCCACGCAGCACCACAGACAACCTTGGCCTGGTTTAGTTTGGTTCCTATAATAATAAGAGTATAATGGCATAGATTAAATTCTAGAGCATGAAGAGTGTGCACTTGAAAAAATATTAATTAAAACATCAGCTAAAGGATTTTCAAGTTGGCTTCTAATCCTGCAATTAATATAGGAGGCCAAATTATGTCATTTACATGCCAACCAGAGAGAGAAGAAAAAAACTTAAATAGAGAAGAGCGTTGCAAAGAGTGTAACACTTAACTTCAGCTCTTGAATTTAATGGAGAAGCAGTTGTTTTCAGTAGTGCTCATACTGTGGTTGTGAGTGACTCTGAGTGTCACCATGCAGCGGTACAGGAAAAATGGCAGTGGTAAAATGTGCTCCAGACTCTTAAAAGGTGCTATGGGGTGAGCAGGGAAGGCTCCTTTTTGCCTTTGGGGAAGAAGAAGAAAAGGGGGATTCAGAATTATATTAATTTCACTAGCAAATTGAGAGACCAGGTTACCCTGTAATTAGAGGAATGTACGTGGAAGGAAAGGCACCCAGACTTACACCCCACAGACCAACACCTAGGCCATCGTTTCTTGACAAACCAAACAGCAAGGACTGGGCTTCCTGAACAGGCAAGAGTCACATTCAAAAAGCTAGAGGCACTGTGGTATTTAAGGGCCTCATTAGGGCTAATTCAGATTGAGCTAGCTGAAGGAAGTATGGCCACTCTGAGGTTTGCATTGCACTTTGTAGGGCAGACAGCCCTGGCTGCCACAGGAAACAGAACTTGCCAAGAATATTGGCTTCTTTGGTCCTGCTCATTGACATTTACCTTTTACGTTCTTCCAAACTAGTGTAGAACAACCTTGCATTAAAACATATGCTTTAATGAAAAAAAGTACTGATTTTAAAATAGACTGAACCGTGCCTAATAGGGAATTACTGAATGTCATTGCGGTTTAGGCAACAGAAGGTACAGATAATGTAATGTTTTTCACCTTTCAGGAAATCAGGTGAGATTCGCCTCTTATTTTAAAAACTCTATAGCCTGACAACAGAGGATTTACTCAGAAGATGTCCATCCCTCTACTTCACAGATTCTCTGCAAAGACACTCAGTCTCTAGGGCCCTTTCTCCAGGGGAGTCAACCAGATTGATCTTGTACCGCTGTCACGCAAGATTTCCATGTGCAGCAGTCTACCACAAAACCAGTTCATTTTTCTTCCCATCTTATCAGATATTTTTTCACTAAATTAAACAGTAGTTTGCTATAATAATTAAAGCCTGAGCCTAGCAGAGCCGTAGGAGATATGGGTACTACCATCAATTTTCTGGATGACATTTGGCAAAGATTTGAAGGCCTGGTGTGGTAAACCACTTAAATTTGTGCTTGGCTTTAAATAGATCACTGGTCCCATTGATCAACGTCTAAATGACACTTCACCCCAGTTTTTCTCACTATTCACTACAGATACTGATGAAATTCACCAACCAAAGAAAGGTTTTGTGAGTTCCCACAGGAACACCTGCAAAATACTTTGAGAAAGTTGGCTGGAAGATGGACTAGAAATATAAACACCCAGAAAATTCCACTAGTTCACCAGATATTTGCAATCAACTAACTCAAACTACCCTCATTTACCAAACAGCAGCTGACCAAACCAATTACAGCTTCTCCTTAAATAAGGCAATGAATGAAGAGCCTATGCTGAGTGAGTACACAGAAGTTATGGGGCTGGATTTAGGCGAAGGACTATTTGAGATAGACCCTACCCCTCCTTTTGCAAAAGCAGCAAAAATGTTACACTTATAGAGAAAACCATGAACTTCCATTATTGCCACTTATACTGTAGAATTAAGGCAGGGTCTATCAGCCTCTACCTGTGAAAACAGTGGTACAGGAGTAGTGAGATACGGCAACATTGACTAGCTGCAAACAGCATCGCTGCTACTCCAGGAAGGATGATCTCCTCACCAGCACCTCTTGAGTTCCCCTGTGCCAAATGCTCCCTGCTTAAAAAGCTGAGATAAGATTTGTGTGTACTGTTTGCTCTGCTTCAGATGGCCTTTCTTGCAAGACCTCTCTCCCTGATTTACACTTTTCTCATGTGAAGAAGACACAGAGGTTTGAAAACACTTTTAGATCCAGAGCTGCAGCAAGAGGGTGGCCCCACTGGCTGCTGCTGAAACAGAAATTATTCTTCCAGCGCTGGATTTTAAAGAAAGGCCCCCTGTGACTATATTTAGTCTGTCCAGAGCCTAACAGATAACTGAATAATCTTAGGAACCTTCAGGTGAATACTTTGATAAGTTATTACTGTTCCCTTGGGTACCCCAGAGAAGTAATTTGCATGTGAAATTTAAGTAGGTAAGTTATATATAACAAGAAAAGTTGTGATTGATAGAAAGCTGTAGTCAGATTTTCTTTTTTGTCGTTGGATAGTTTATCTTCAGGTTCAAAACCACACTGTTATCTGAGCATCCCTGCTGCTGTGAAGCACAGGGGCACCTGAGATTACTAATCCTATTAAATAAATTAGGAGGAAACATATTTTTCACTTTTTTTCAGTGGACTGACTTTGTGTGTTTGGCAGTTCTTTGCATGTATTTCTCCATGTAACAAGTTCCCCGTTTTCTTTCTGCTCTGATGTGAGAGAAAAACAACTTGAAAACAAGGAGAAAATGTGCCACAAAGTCATTAAATCTGCCATCAGAGTCAAGGGCAAGTAAAGAAAGTGAAAACACTTCCAGTCCCCCCCAGACTTGCTCATCCCCCAGGAGCCAGGGGAACTCTTTCACGTGCTAGCTAACGCTCTCCTTCGGCTGCTTACCCAGCTCCCAGGTCCAGCAAAGCACAGGAACTTGTCTAGGAATTTTTCTATGGTGCTACCTGCACGCTTCATATGGTACTTAAATGTTTGCTGGTTTGCTTCAGACTCCTAGTTGCAGGCTTTAACTTTTCAGCTTTCTCAACCTATTTCTGAGCAAAGCAAAAACCTTAGCAGACTTTGTATTATTAACAGTGACCTAGTGAAACCTTGTTCCTGAATTGCTTTTACGAATCTGTTGCTATCATAGCCCTGAGCACAAGCTCAACCGACTGGTTTAAAATCCAAAACCATAGCTCAGTGGCTCAGTTTATTATGCTGCCATGCAAACACTCTCATTTTAATTATACAGTTGTGAAATTCCTCAAAAATAAAAAATCCACTGGTTGGTAACTATGCTGAAATATTAGAATAGTTAGACACTTTAAGTCTCATTATGAAGAAAAATACCAAGCCAATATCAAATGTGGTGAGGAAACTGAAACTGTGAATAATATGATCATGAATACAGAAAGAATCCAGACTTGTGAGAGAGTCTGGGGAACCACCCAACGAAGGAGAGGAATCACAGTGACACTCCACGTACTAGACTGCTAGATATAGCTCTCAATACATGCGGTTTGCTATCAGTTTTCATGAGAAATTCTCTGTCTCAAGACCATAACCAAGTCCCAGAAAAAGTGAGTAGGCTGATCAGATTTTTCTTTAGTTTTGTATGAAGCAACTACAGCAAGCAGACATCTGGAAAAGCAGCAGATCTGAGATTATCTTGATTAAGTCAATTCAGCCATTATTGCTAGGCTGCAGCCTGAAGGAAGGGTGGGTGGGTGCAATGAATGAAAATCGTCCTGTCAGTATGCTGGTCTGCTCCACTTGCCAGTTAGGAACACTGCACGAGAGAAACAGAGGAGATCATTAACTTATTTCTGTCATTCAGATGCATCCCACCTAATTTATGGTACTTAACTGAGTGTCTAAGAGAGAAGCCTACCTGCCCTAGGCTCTCTGAAAGGACAACACACCACCACAGCATCACTTATGCAACCTAAAATCTGAATCACCCTTGGTTTTATCAGAAGAGGTGCTTAGGAAGGCTCTGCTCCTAGCTTAGGCTCCACAGATAACTGGGATCTGGGCCTTACTGAAGGAACAGAGCTAGCTATGAGATACACAAGTGAATACAGGTTAGTAGGTCTTTTACCCCTCACCTTCTCTCCTCTCAATGTGTCTCAGCCTGCCATTCCCACATCCTTTGTAGGAGTGATGCTCAAGACCATGAAGGCTCTTCATCTAGGAGGGAACCCAGTGGAAAACAGCCTGTTTGCCACTCTCCCCAGTGATGACTAGAGAGATCTTTCGAGCAGTCTTGGAGCCAGAGAGAGCTCTGCTATCAACCAAAGCCATTTTGCCATTGTGGGTATTAATGTTCTCTTTGGTCCTTTGTTGTCACTTAGCCTGATTCACCTGCTGGGATACTGGGGAAGACTTTCCGTAACAGAGTCCCAGCAACCTGCTCACCACATGTCATGGTCATACGGAGTATGAGGAGCCCTTGGAAAGGACTTGGGTCGCACCACCTTAGTGGGTTGCACCATGGCAGTAACACTTGATCTTCTGGGTCTGTACTGTCTTCTTACACCTAGAGAAACAGCTTGCCTTGGCAAAGCTAAGAAAATAATGTGTGGATGCATGTGCATGTGAGAGTGACAGTAAACAGCTTTAGGTTTGCTACTATTTGCAGTGTTAAAGGACAGGGTGTCTCTTCATGAGCTTTTTCCAGTACTGTGTGACATGTGAGGCTGCCTGGAAAACGATGACTTCTACTAGCAGCGAGCACTTCCAGATAACTGACAAAAATGTAAACACTGTGCTGATTCCAAGTCTGTTCAGACGTTTTGATTGAACAAGCTACACTTCCAGATGCTTTTCCATACTTCAGTAAGTGAACTGTGCTTTAGTAGTTAGATAGAGAGTTGCATTAAGACAATGTTCAAAACAAAAAAATCCTCTGGGGCATTTATTTCATGGGGACGCATATTGATGTTGCAGGGATTTTAAAGTGATTGGATTCTCTAAAGCAGTAAGAGTGACTAATTTCCCTTTCAATGAATCCACATATGCTCAGCTTTCATGTTTTGAAAGGCAGCCAAAACGACATTCTTTCAGGCTTTAGGTTGATATAAATAAAGTATAACAGAGAGCCCTGATAGCAAAGTTTATCAATGACACATGCCTTAGTTAGAATTTACACATGGACATGGCTGGATTTTCTACTTTGTCTTCAGCTGGCTCTTAACGAATGTCATCAGTTGTCGTAAGCTGGCAGTTTCCAGCCACAATCCATCTGAGACGATCGCACAGACAATCTAGAATGACATTTGGAGAGCAGCAGGCTGAGGTGAAACACAGGTCCACAAAGTGCAAGGTACTTTACAAACCTCCATTTGGGCATGGAGACCTTATGGCTTTTACAATATGAAGAACAAGATAAAGTAGGAAGGGACATACTAGTGAAGTGAGCCAGGAGATGCGACACACGCAGTTTGCTAATTCCCCTTGTCGCCCTCCCCATGGGTTTTTTTTGTGTATCTTAATAAAATTGTTAGCTGTAGACCTTACCTATTTTAACATATTTAACTGAATTCCACTACAGTTTTTAAAATCATGTTTTTCCATTATTTCTTTTCTTCATTCTTTGCTGTGGAAAACCAACATATGAGAGCAGCACATAGTGATGATGAAGCACCTAAGCTAGAGAATCCCCTCTCCTAAATTATGTGCTGTGCTGAAGCACAGGAGAGAAGCAGACAACAACTTCTGATCTAAAGACTTTGCCCAGATAGTTTGCCTTGGTTTGGGGAGATTTTTGGATGAATTCCTGCTACACAGCCTCAGTAGGGCTTTTCCAGACTGTATTTCTGTAGCTTGAACTACAAGAGTTGACTCCTTCTTTTCCTCTTGCCTATGCATGTGATAGTGAGAGGTTATTTGGACTGAACTGAACACCAGTTAGGGATCACTTCCTCATTAACCAAGCCCCCCGCACAGAGCTATTGGGCGGCCAAAGGATAAACATTTGCAGCATGGGGGATTTCTTCCATTTCAGGGCAAAGCAGGCTGAATGTTTGAGCTAAGATGCACTCTCCCTGCCTTTAGCTTCTCTTTTATTCCTCCAAGGGTTCCTTCTCTCCCTCTCCATCGAGGCCAAGCTAATCCTCCGGATCTTCATGGCTCTGACTCTGCCTCCTTCTTACATCTTACTAACTCCTACTCTCTTCACCAATGTCTTTCTGGGATTCTCACTTTCCTGTCTTCTTCCATCCCACCCCAAGCCTGGACTGCTGAGCGGCTTTGTTCTCTCACTTCAAATTCATGATCAAAAGCTCATTTGCAAAAGCTTACGATTGGGATTAGTTGCCTACCTCTGCCACTGGCTTTTGTATTTTTTTTTATGTGTATGCTTGAACTAGACTTCAAGTTCTTTGGGGCAGAGCTGTATTTTACCTGAATATTGACAAGGAAGGTCAAAAAGAGGATGACAAGGAGGAAGGAATGAGCTTCAGCAGTGCAATCTACAGGAACTGAATCTGCAAAAATGGTATCATTTTTCCGCAGCATAATCACAAAACAACAGCATACTTCAGAATTCATACCAGTGGCAGATGTAAAAGTAAAGAAGTAACCCCAGGCACTTGTGGTATAGAAACATAGGTATGTGGTCTAGAAAATGCCTTCCTGCATTCTTTAATAACTAAGCCTGGCATTATAGAGCACTCGTGAATAAAATTAAAGGGGTTCCATATCAGAGTATGCTCAAAATGAGAGGTATGTTGCAAGGAAATTCTAGCTAAAAAATGTCCAACTAATCCAAGTTCTCTGCTGAACTCACAGGAGTGTTATTAGGTTATAATCCGAAAAACATTACTGACTGAGGGAAGGAGCTGTTGATAGCATGGTTATTGCGAATAGCAGCCAGATGTGTGACACCTTGCTTTTGAAACAAAGCCAGATTTCTGTAGTATTAGTGGCACAGATATATGAATTTTAGTAAATTCTTTTGGCAACAAAAATGACACGTTCTCTGCATTGGGAAAAAACAAACAATATATGGTAACCACTTTCGCAAACTGATACTCAAGACACCCACATCTTGATGGTAAAGTAGCCAAATACAAAGGAGACATTTAAAGGTAGCAAATAATACTATCTGAAAACATTTCATGGACTTTTATTTCTGTGGAATATTAATAATTACGTACAAAAATTGTGTATGTTGATAATTATGATGACAACAATAAAATATATAGAAACAGTGCAAAGTTTTAGACACAGGCAAAAAAAATAGTCCTGTTTCCTATCTCACCACACAGAATCAATGACGAAAAAGGGAGTCATTCGGCTCCTGGGTTTTGGGCTATTGCAGGTATCTAGCTACAGTACGTTGTCTGATCATCATCTCTTGTTAGAATAGTACAGTTTGTTTGGCTCAATGTAGATTCAGGGCAGAATCAGCCTGTAAGTGTCTTTAGCATGCTGCAAGAGCATACTCCAAGCTCTCAGCTTCCACTGACTCCTGTTTTTATTCTACTCTAAGGTCAAAACCCAGGTCTTGATCATTAATGTCATTAGTGGGTGAGACCCATTGCCATTTGTGACCATATTTCCATGTATATCCAGAGTGGCAGTATTCTAGGACAACTGTGCTAGTAAGTCCCATGTCCCAGATGAAAGATGAGGAGTAGAAAAATCAACCATTCTCAGACACACATGTGAAACAGTCTTCTAGGTGAATCCAGGTAAATGAACGCTTTCTAGGTTATCGAAAGTTTCAAAGTTCAAGTTATTTGAAAAATGCCACCAAAATGTATTAGTGAAACATTTCTGCTGTAACTGGCATGACAGAATGGGATCACATGGTATATATTCCCTAGCAATTTATTCAGGAAATCGAGAAGAAACCCAGAAAGTATTAAATGCAGCAGAACATCATCATGAGATTTAACAAACATAAAAGTTATATGTATGCTCTGGTGAAAAGTGTAACATATTAATAAAAGGTAGAAAGATTCTCTGTTGTACACTTTTTTAAAATGTAATTTACATTTTCCTGAGGGGCTATTTTTTGTGTTAATCTAGTTTCTCCTTCGTCAGTCCACACATTATTAACTGTATCTCACAGTCAGTAACAAACTAAAGTGGCTGGCAGGATGCCACCTAAAAATTAAGTACCAAAGGTAGTACAGCTTGTATTCATAATTGTTTAAAAGATGAAAGTATCTTGTGCAACTTCCCATGACTGCTTTGGAAATAACAGGTAAGCTACTTAAACTAGGCTAATAAGGCAATTTATCCACCTTTCATGCCAGTCCTTCTACACTGAATGCTGTGCACCCTTGTCCAGGGAGAAAGAGGGTTGAAAAGAAGAGCTCTTGAGCACAAGGGAGGGCAACAAAGGAGGGAGAACGAAGCACCAAGCACCAGTGCTGTCAGAGATGGGAGGCTTCGGAGGCTCCAAGTATACCCTTCTGTAGGAATAATAGCAGAAGTTAAAATGGAAACTCAATTTGGTCTTGGAAGAGGATTTTATTTGGAAAGATAGCATCTGGTTTAGGTGAAGTTTTTTGTAATTCAAAGTACACAACCTATTGACATAAGGTAATATGATCTCTGTTCTATCAACTGCCCTCTGAGCACAGAGATGTTCTGAGATACTGTTTTTGTTAATTGCTTTCATCCATCTGGGCTTTCAGCTGGCGATAGCATTTAAATCTGGGCTGAAAACTGATTTTGCTTACAATAGTTTTAAAGAAAGTAATATTAACTTGTTTGTTCCCCCCTTAGCTTCCCACCTAGCACATACTAGAAGACATTGCCTAATCAATGCTGTACTTTTCTAGCATATTGCTAGCTAATTTAGGACACTGGCTCCTCTTCACATCAAGAACAGTTGTGGCATTTTACTTTATTACTGCCTTACAGATACACAGCACCACTCCTCTGACTGAGTTTCTGATCCCCAAAACAGAGCGCAATTTTTGTCTGCCGGTCCAGTGTATAGTTTGGTATCTCTGCTTAAATAGTTGATGAAGATGGCTTTAAGCGATGCTGTCAGATTTTGCACTGTGGCAACACCAAGTGGCAAGCAGAAGCGACATGCTGCTGACATTGCTGTGGGAATAGTAATCTCTGCCAGGGGTGCACAGCAACTGCTGGGGTGCTAACACCTTCAGTCACTGCAGCCAGCTCACTAGACTCATTTGTCGATATCCCAACACGAGCGCCAACAGGTCAGCATTGATCCTCCCTCTGCAAGAGATCTATGGAAAAGTAACAAACACTTTTCTAAACAGAGGCAAAATTCAGTATCAAACAAGAAGTGGCTATAAAATGCTATTAAATCACAGTGGCAACATTGTTCTTCCTCTTTATCTATTCCTACCCCAGGAAAAAAATGTCTTTGTCTATGCTGTACTCACTAACAATTATATTGGACTGCTTTTCAGCATGCTGGCAGTCCTACTTTCTGTTCACGGACAACGTCAGTCTTGGCTTAAGGAATATTTGTATTCTAAAAAAGACTCAATTTACTTTGGCAGTATCTCCTTAGGATGCTTGTAATTGGCTTTCTACTATCTTTGTAAAAGTTAAAAAGCTTTTTTTTTAACTTATTCAGAGAGCTCTTCTCTGGTTTTCTTTCATACACTGAGAGGTGGGGGCTAGAATAATCTCAAATGATTTATTTAGAATGGCCCTTTATTCAGCTGATAATATGGTTTAATTTATCAAAGTAAGAGATGAGAAATAGTGAAAAAGCCTTGTAAAAAACCAAGCAAACTTTCCTCCAAGCCTGAATGGCTAATATTCATCATGTCTCATAGTACATGCAGGTGACTCATTCAAAATGATAAATCATGTGGAGCTTATTTTCAATGTTATGAAGCCCCTTTCCCTGGGATTTGAAATGAACTGGCATGGCTCTGACCTACTCTGCATTTTTTAGGCAGTGTCAAACAATGGTTTCATTTATAGATGAAGTGACAGACTCTGAGCTGGCGGCATGCCCCTACCTCCTCATTAGTGGAGCAGCATCGGCGCCAGCCCCCCAAGCGCAGGCCAAGCTGTCCCTCACTCTGCGCCTTCATTTTCTGGGCAAACACTTCCCTCTCCTGGTAGCTACAGCCACACCACACAGAAAAACACTCCCGTCTATCCTTTCATACGTTATTTTAAATATTTGCTTTTAATAATAACAATAAATTTAATTTTAATATTATTTGCCTCTTCCAATAAGAAAAGGATATTGGATGTTTGAGCTTTTTCCCACCTAAGCAACAGGAGTTGGGCAGTACCTGAGCTTTTCGGCCAGACACCAAACAGCATGCTTAGGAGACCTGGGAAACCACGTTGGGGCTTGGCTTTTTCTCAGTTCTCTGAACTAAAACACAAGCTGAAGCTATGCAGTCCTTTACCTTACACAAACAAATAAAAAAAGGAAAACTTAGCAATGGCAGACATTTTCTAATGCTCCCAATAATTCTAGTCAGACCCTCCCCTTGCAAGCAACTTTGCTGATTAAACAGTTTTCTGCTGCCTCCTACACCTCCCCTCCAAAACGCACATTTAACCCTACACTGCCTTGGCCCAGGCTGCTCTGCTGCTGGAAAGGATCCTGGGAGCAATGCAGACATGCTGAGTTTGCACAGTCCCTGGGCAGGCTAGGGTGAGCTGATCCGCTGACCCAGCCAGCTCACCCCAAAGCATATGTGCAATCCCCTCTGCCAGCAAGATGGTAAGGGCTCGTCCCAGCCCGCTGGTGCACAGTGGAGAAAAACTGAAGCCTCCAGCCCACAAAGCTGGATGCAGGAAAGGACTTCTGCTCTTAGCCTGTTAATAGAGATCAAAGCATACACTGGAGCACTGCATGCCATAACTCAGGGACATCCCAGCCAAGCATGTTCCCTTCAGGGATTCAGACACAACAGCAGAAGACAACGGCTGAAATACTCATGTGAAGAGCCAGAGATGGGCAGGAGCGTGGGATGTGCACATGCCACGCTTCAGACAACGTAACTGACCAAAAGCCTGAGGTTACGGTACTGGAAAAGAGCAAGATCCACAATATGGAGGGCTTCAGTGCTGAGCTGAATTCCTCACACTCTCCTAGTGATTTAAAACATAAATGACTACTTTTATAATTACTACTTTTAGATAAATGAGGAGAAAAAAACAATTGGCTGGTTAGGTACCTGCAGTGCAGACCAATTCAGCAACTTAAAAAGAGTTATGAAAATGGCCAATATTTCTCTTTCCTGAGACAAAAAATGACTACTTGTAACTCAACTGAAAGCAATTTTCTTGCTCAAAAACCAGCCATTTGTAGCTCATCTGAAAACAACGTTCCCGCACAAAAAGTGGCCATTGTAACTCAGAAGCTCAGAAAAAATGTTCCCACTCCACTGGGAGTTTCCTCAGTACTGTTAGGCTAGCATGTTGTTACTGTTTTCAGCGTGGTACCATATCTGGGTGGGGGAATATATTGGTTATGGTACTCTGGCCTCTGCAAGTTGTTCATGCACTGGTGACAATGGCAAGGTCAACAGAAATAAGAAATGTGTCCTCCAGACTTCCCAGGAGACCATCATAGCTATGTGGCAAAGATAGATGACTACTATGCTTACCGTGAGATTTAGCTAGGAAAAGCTATGGGATGAGCTCATTTGTATTTGAATGAGGGCAGGCTCAGCCTCTCTTGACAGCAAAAGTAGGAAGGGACACAGGAAAATGAAAATATCTTCCATGCTATTCAGCAAAACAATATTCTGTGCATATTTCCTACGTGTTTTGCATAGTGTCAACTCTGTTCTGTCTTTATCCACTGGTATCATCTAAAAAGGGAAAAACACATCCCCTGGGGTAGGATTCATCTCACCTAACTGTAGCTATCTAAATCAGATCATTGTGGTGAATGCAGAGAAACAAGCATTGGCAGGGTCATATTCCTCCTCTGCCTTATCCCAGATGCTTTAAGCTGTGGTAACTCATGCCTGAGAGATGAGCCTAAGCCTCTCTCTCCTCATGAACTACAAAGGACAAGCTCAGCATAGACATCTACGGGGCAGAGAGGTGAATCCCACCGTTATTTTCTACGGATGCAATTCAGGTCTCTAGTGCCGATTTAGATGTGGAAGGGCGTCCTGCCTGGCCTCCAGCTGCTGCTTCAGAAGAATGCAGGTCTCATGGCTCCCACTCTCGTATGTCAGCTTTGTGTAGATGCCTCCAATACCCTGAGATGTTTAACATGGCACTGGGCACCTTTCTTGAATTGCTCCCTGTATTTCTAACTGTAAAGTAGAACAGGCTGGGTTTTAAAAAGCTCCTTTTCAGTATGACAATTGGATAATTCATGACAAACTTTTGCTCTATTATATACTGGGGGGAGGGGGGAGAGGGGAGATTCCAAATAAATTCCAAATAAATGACACAATGCTTTCCTTTTTTAAAATTATTAGGGGTTTTGTGGGGAAAAAAAGAAGTGAATTGAAGGGCAAGAAGGAGGACAGAGGTTTTTTTTAAAAAAAAAGCCAAAAATGGAATGATCGCAGAATTTTTCAGATTTAAATCCATCATAAAATTGTGCTTGCTTTTCTCAATTTAGGAAAAAAAAAAAAACAGAAATATTTCCAGCAAAATTACACTTTTCATGATCATAGAATCACAGAATCATAGCATAGTTTGGGTTGGAAGGGACCTTTAAAGGTCATCTAGTCCAACCTCCCTGCAATGAGCAGGGACATCTTTAGCTAGATCAGGTTGCTCAGAGCCCCGTCCAGCCTGACCTTGAATGTTTCCAGGGATGGGGCATCTACCACCTCTCTGGGAAACCTGTGCCAGAGTTCCACCACCCTCACCATAAAAAATTTCTTCTGTATATCTAGTCTGAATCTACCCTCTTCCAGTTTAA
Organism: Ciconia boyciana; assembly: GCF_034638445.1. Lineage (NCBI taxonomy): Eukaryota > Metazoa > Chordata > Aves > Ciconiiformes > Ciconiidae > Ciconia > Ciconia boyciana. The sequence goes on along the minus strand of NC_132935.1, from coordinate 53,144,762 downwards.
AACCATTACCCCTTGTCCTATAACAACAGGCCCTGCTAAAAAGTCTGTCCCCATCTTTCTTATAAGCCCCCTTTAAGTACTGAAAGGCAGCAATCAGGTCTCCCCAGAGCCTTCTCTTCTCCAGGCTGAACAACCTCAACTCTCTCAGCCTGTCCTCATAGGAGAGGTGTTCCAGCCCTCTGATCATTTTCGTGGCCCTCCTCTGGACCTGCTCCAACAGCTCCACGTCTTTCCTGTGCTGAGGGCTCCAGAGCTGGACGCAGTACTGCAGGTGGGCTCTCACCAGAGCAGAGTAGAGGGGCAGAACCACCTCCCTCGACCTGCTGGCCACGCTTTTGATGTAGCCTGGGATACAGTTGGCCTTCTGGGCTGCGAGCGTACATTGCTGGCTCATGTCCAGCTTTTCATCCACCAGTACCCCCGACTTCTTCTCCACAGGGCTGTTTTCAATCCCTTCATCCCCAGCCTGTATTGATACCAGATATGATGCTCCATATTTTCTTACAGTGATTACGTATTTTTGACTAGACCTACAGTTACCTCTTCAGATTGAAGTAATATGGTACCTCAGTGGGTCCTCACAACAATTCCCGTAAGCTCAGAGTCTGTGTCCGTAGGAGTTGTCTCCAGTGGAACAGGACCCAAGTGCACTTCTCCCTTTGGTGGCAAGAAACCAGTGGTTCAGCTGCATGGGGAATCGCAACCCAAAGCGATGAGAAATGGACGGTCAAAGGGTGCTGAGAAAGAATATTGCGTGTGTTGAGAGATCTTCCCCTCACAGAGCCCCCAGGATTTCTGGCAGATGAGTGCTCCCTGCCCAGTGAACTGGGACCGGCAGGTCTCTACATACAAGGGGAAGAAGCCTACCTTCATCAAAGAACATAGCTTTGTCTTTCGGGGGTCAAGTAAATCCATTTGATGTTGCAACACTGTGATTCGCTGTGTTGAGGAATTTAGATTTAAGGGCAGCCACACACCCAGGAACACAGTGATGGGCTAGACAGACTTAGACCAGTTTGTTTAGTCCTAGTCGCACATCTTGAGAGCCATTTATCACCAGGATGGGCTGGCAGGCTCAGCCAAGTAGCTGGGGCTTTAATAACAGTGATTGCTTAAGGAATTTCAGCACTGGTAAGAGAAAAGGTGGGGTGGGGTTTTTTGTTTGGTTTTGAGTGTTTTTCTCCAGAAGCAAAGGAAGGCTTCTGCTTTGACAGCAAAAAGGAAAGCAGGATCAAGAAGTGGTAGGAGAAAACAGTATCTCCAGTCAGTTTTGAGGTGCCCTTGAGAGTCCTAGGAAAAGGCTGACGAGGAATGTATTTGGGAGGGTTTTATGGCAGGACACGACACAGCAAGGGTTCCCAACCCATAGCTGCAAGCTTGGACATGGGAATGGAGACGAAGCATCCCAAGCCTGGAAATAGACTGTCAACAGCCAAGTCTGGGAACTGCCACTATTTAGGCTAGCTAGAAAATGTGGTCTTTAAAGGAGCTGAGCCACACAAAAAGATAAATTTCACAGTAAGCATTTGTTTATTTTTGCAGGGCTATTTCAGACATTTATCAGTGAAGCAATGATTGAACTCCCATTAAAAGTGACTCAGGAGGTATCCGTAGGACGTTGTTCAACCTGTGAATTGTTAGCGCTGAGGTGATTTTACCGACGATATAAAAATTCCTAATTATGCTTCCTTCAGTGATCCTTTGAAGATGACGGTAGACCGTGGCTCTGAGGTGGCTATCACAAGAAACAACCACTACATCTGTCACTCCCCACACGTTCACCTTTTAAAGTCATTTTCACTTTGACGAGATCCTACTGACAATCGCGAGGGGCTGCTGGCTCCTTCCCCCCTCCCGCGTTCACCACAGCGCAGCACCGCCACCTTCCGTGCCCGCGGCCGCCTCCCGCGCATGCGCTCAGCCTCAGGCGGGAGGCGAGAGCAAGGCGCCGGCACCGCCCAGGAACAGCCGCCCGCAGCGGACGCCACCAACCGGCGCCCGCGCGCGGCGCGCCCCGCCCGCTACGCCCCGCCCCGCTCCCCGCCCCTCATGGGGCGGGAGAGGAGGCGGGGCGTCTCCAGGATGTACGCAGTGCTGTTCCGAGGAGTATGGCGTCATCGGCGCGCGTCGCGGAGCGTCGTTCAGTTGGAGCGATGTCGCCGCCGCTCTTCAGCCTGCCCGAGGCGCGGCTCCGCTTCACGGTGAGCTCGGCCGGGCCCGGGCGGGGGTGGAGGCTCCCCTCCCTCGCTGCTGCTCGGAGGGGGACCGGGCGGGAGGGAGACTGCGTCTGCGCGCCGGTGTAGGGCTCTGCCTTCCCGCGCTGTCCGCCCCCCTCCCCTTCCGCCTGAGCGGCCGGGCCGCGCCGGCTCTGCCCGGTCCTGGGTCGGCAGGCCCGGCCGGGGCCCCCCCTGAGGAGGGGCCCAGACTCTCCTTTAACGAGCGTTCAGCGCAGCTGAGATAAAGCGGTATAAGTTTGGGGACAGGGCTCCGTACCGGCTCAGCCTAGCCCGCCGAGGTCAGGATCTGCTGTTTAGTTAACTAAAATCAGTGTAAAATAAAACGAAATTCTGGCGTAACCCCCGCAGCAAACCGCCCGTAGCTTATTGAGCTTATCTCTTTTGCGGCTTGCTGAATGATGTTTTTCCATTGCCAGAGCAGCTGAGGCTGGATGTGCACCCAGGCCTCTGGATCTCGCCATTTGCGGCCCAGTTTGTTGGACAAGGGGATGGGGTTTGCACAGAAGTGGTTGAGGCACAAGACACATGCTCCATTAGATTGATTTTGTTACAGAATAAAGTAATTTTCAGACCATCTTGTTAGCAGGAGTCATGTCCCAAACCACCATAACCTGCCTGTGAGGCAGGTGAAGTTGTGTGTGTGGGACTTGAAACTGTTGTACATGCAGCATTGGCCACAACAGCGTATTCCTCTGTGTTTCACTTAAAAATACTATTTTTACCACACTGTTAGCCCAGGATTGAGGTGTGATGCTCTACTAGCTCACATGCCTAATTTGCTAGGCATTTGTTATTTGCCCTTCTTGTTACAGAGTTCTCTTCATAAACTGACACATGGTGTGTGGCAAATAGATTCCTTAGTATTTCTGTCCACTGTCTGGTAGAGGAAGGAGGAGATCCTTCTGGTTTCGTACTGGGTTTGTAACTTTTCTTTCTTTATGTTTTGGTAGACGTCTGCCAGAGAGGCTCTGAATAACAAAAGTATCAAGCCATTGTTGAATGCATTCAACCAGATTCCTGGGAGGTAAGTAAATGCTGCTTGATTCTAAAAGGTGTCTATCCACATAACTTTTAGTAATCTTGTCCCTAATAGTTGTTACTAACTGATGTGGAATGTTTGCATTTGCAGTGAAAATGAAAAGAAGTGTACCTTGGATCAAGCTTTTAGAGTTATTGTAGAAGAAGAAATAGTAAGTACTTTAAACTGCTACAGTTTAGTAGTAAGTACTTTTAACTGCTTAGTAAGTAGTTAGTAAGTACTAATAGTAAGTACTTTTAACTGCTATATCTCTTGATAAAGCTCCAATTTCTGTTTGCAAGTTAACTTATTAATTTAACAGCAAGTTTAGTATAAGGAAATATTGTTTATTAAAAACATGAATTATGTAAAAGTTATATAATTAAGATTGAATATGGATGATTAAAGGAGATTGATAGCTAGGACAGAATGGCAGTGTTTTACAGATACCACACTATAGTGAGAGGTGTTGGCTTAGCCTTTTCCAGCAGTTCTTTGTAATGCTTATGAAAGTCTGCTCTGTCTTAAAATTCTAGTTCACAAATATGCATTATTCTACCACTGTACTTTAAGGGTGGGGTGGAGTGGGTTATCTGTTACTAGCATGTAACAAAGCCACCTGCCAACTGAAAAGAATGATGAAAGGAATCAAAGAATGTTTTTGTTGGTATTACTTGAATGAAGGCTGAATGTGGGATATTAACTTTCAGAGGTAAATGACACTCTACACAGTAGGTATTGTAGGGTCTTTAATGGCCAGAAGTGGTCAAGAAATGTTGCTCACTCAGTAAAAACTTTTTGTGGTTAACTGACAGGTCTGATTTAATAGATTGTTTGAAGTTTTAGGAAGTTGAATGTCAATATTTGTTTTAAATATGCCTACTTGGAAACAAGGATTTTAGTTTTGTTAAATATATTTAGGTCAGAATAGAGAAGTCTAACACTGTTCTGTTTGTTTAGATAAACAAAGCTCCATGTGAAAATCTCCTGGCAATTATTTCTCTTGCTATTAATGGAGTCACAGAAGGTGAGCGTCTCTTTCTCAAATCTGTTGGCAGTTTTAGGGGCCATTTAAAATCTTGATTTTTTTTTTGTGAGTCATTTACAGCAGTTAGCTTTGATAGTATGTGGTCCTTAAGTTAGTGGTTATTAAGTCTGTTTCACAAGAGAAGTATAATATAATTGAATTCAGTTATATGTGCGATATTTATGTTAGAATCTTTTTTTTTTATAATTGAGGAAAATACATGGTTTTGGTTGCAACATAGTTAGCATTTTCTGCCTTTGTTCATCACTGTAAAATGCTTAGAAGTCTTCCTTCATAATTTCAGAGATAAGAGCACTGAGTCAGAGAGGTTAAATGACTTGTAGGTTTCTTTCTGTCACTGGCAGAGCCAGAAGTAACTTCTCCTGAATATCTGTGCTTGTATCCGAGTACTGACCTGTCAGTACACGCTGTTTTTTAGATACTTGAATCTGTTTCTGTAACTGTCTTTTGTGTCAGAAATCATTGTGCTAATCTCTTCTGAAGAGGCTTTCGTGCTCTTCCCTTTGCTTATTTGTTCACATTACACATCAAACACTTGTTTGTTTTAGTAAGTATAGCTCAACTACATGTGTGTTTTATGAACTTGTAGAATAACAAGACCTGTGATTATGAGGAATGCAGACACTACCAAACTACAGAGCATGGGTAGACAGATTTGGAGCACTGCTTTAGTGGTACTTTGCTTGAGGAAAAGACTCTCAAACTTCATGGGTGTGTGTAGTGTAACTAACTGGTTTTAGAAGTCTGAAAGTTCACTTGCAGTCTGCAAAGAGATACAACATTGTTTCAGGCTTTGAGGTTTTTAGAATAGTTATTCTTTATTATTTGTTTTATCTTAGTGCAAAGCTCTTGTAAAGCTCATCTGCATATGTGTACATATAGAAATAGCTTTAATGGGAGTTCATGCTTTAGCCCAAGCTTTTTGTTAGTATTTGTAGGAACCCAGGAGAACTTTTTTATTTTATTTTTTTTAACATAATGTCCCTCAAATCCCGCGCACCTTTATTGCATTTCAGTTCAAATTTGCTGAATAAAATATTCCCTGTTCCTCATAGCTATCTGCACTGCATCAACTCCTTTTGTGCTTCTGGGGGATGTTCTGGATTGCCTGCCTTTGGATCAGTGTGACAAAATTTTCACTTTTGTGGAGAAAAATGTTGCTACATGGAAATCGGTAGGTATTTTTCCAAAATGTGATATAGTTGTGCCAAAGCTTCTGTCTACCTAAACCATTTTTTCAAAAAGATTTTAAATGTGTTTGTATCTGTGTTTAAATAGTAGTAGCATGAGCACATTTTGTTTTGAGGCTTAAAAATGTCTGGGCAGCAGAGGTCAGACAATTAATAATAAAAGAAATCATAATTTTTATTGTTCTATTTCTAACTCCTTTCTCTACAGTACACAGTGTTTGTCACATTTAGAAACCGCAAATTTAACTTCTGATGCACAATTTGTGTGAGTAGCTTCTCTCTTGACTTACTACTCGGCTTCTTTGTCAGAGCTGCAGGAGATTCCGGGATCTACAATTTTCAGGGAAATAAGTCATCTTGGTCACTTCCTTAATGAGCTTTCCATTACAGGACTATAGCAATGGTGAATATGTTGGCCTAAAATGTTTCTGCTCTTGAGGACCACCTGGTGTTTTGAGGCCCGTGTGACGGTTTTATGCTCTTCCTGTACTATGGTGCTGTAGCAGGAGAAGAGCTGCTGCAACAGGCTGCTGAGCTTCTTGTGCTGCAGGCTCTGTTAATTAAAGAGGGAATTCAAGGTCTCAGGCAGTAGTCCTAAGCTGCCTGCATTTTTATTCCAAGATCATAAGAAATCTTGGATCTCATTATCCTTGGTTTGCTCTTTGGCAGTACTGTGGGGACCACAAGTGTCAGCAACTCTTAGGTAACACCTGAAAAGCATTCCAGTTTCTCTGTGTTTTCCTAATCTGGATTTCCTAACTGGGACTACCTCCCATAGGCATTCATTCAGGCTATTCTGTTTCAGATAACATTGTTGTCCCATCCACCCACCCCCCCCACCCCCCCGATATATTCATAAACTGTACTTTATCGTTAATTCAAGTACCTATCAATTTTTCTCCTGCTGCCAAATTACTAGTACTATGAATGCTCTAAATCTTTTGTGTATTCCTCTTTGCGTTTGTGTATAGATAATGCATGGAATAATAAAAGCAATGAGTGTAAAAATTAGTGTGTTCCAAGAAAAATGTGTTACAGTTCATTGTCACGTGTTTTTTCTGTATGGAGACTGGATTTAAATGTTGCGTTTTATGCTTTCTTGGAATTTGTGGGACTGCTTGTTTTATGTTGCCTTTTTGTGAAACCTGCCTCTTATTTAAGGGAGAACTGAAATATAGACTTAACAGTAGGAATGACTTATACTTACTCAGGGCTTGTGATTTGATTTAAATTCTGCTCAAGAAGATGTTGTGTTCTCTTAATGATCTAAATACCTTTACTCCATTTCAGAATACATTTTACTCTGCAGGGAAAAATTACTTGCTACGAATGTGCAATGGTGAGTTGTAGTTTTTCAGGGGGGTGGTAGGGAGTTCTTTAATTCCCCATCTTGCAAATGAAAGTGAGTTTAATAATTTGATTTACATTCGGATGTGTTCAATAAGTAATAAAGTTAAAAGGCAGATCGTTCATCCTAGCAGATATTCATGAGTCTTGCTGATTAATGTAAAAGTCATTCTGACCTCAGGGAAATCTCTTCATCAGTGGAGGTCGTTATAGCAGAACACCTGACAATTATTTATTCCTCAGCAATGGCAAGGCCCATATCAGAGGCTGTGTTTGAGTAGGATTTGAACTTATTTTTTATTGCTGTTGAAGGTGTTAGGAGAATTGGTAGAATGTGTCTGGAAAAAATATGGCTGATCTGAGGAAGTTACTAACAGTTAAATTTACAAATCTTAGGTTCCTTTCAATAGCTATGTAGGTCATCTAATTAGCAAGTCTTAAATTCTAGTGTGTGAGAAATTGAAAGAGGGATAAATACTAATATTCTTTACTTTTTACAATATTTAGACCTCCTAAGAAGACTATCTAAGTCACAAAACACAGTATTCTGTGGAAGAATTCAGCTGTTCTTGGCTAGGTTATTTCCGCTTTCAGAAAAGTCAGGTGAGATTTTTTTGCATTTCATCACACTTAACATCTAACAAAGACTAAATATGCTGAATCTTAAGTTTACGATGGTTGCCGACCAAATTCAGTTGGAGAAAATCACTTTGCACTTGTATCTTAGTTCTTGTCTCTACCCTTGATATTGTAAGTGACTTTAATTTGCTGTGATTTCAAACACAAGTTTTGAATGCTGTTTCTGAGAATTTAATATTGGCATCTCATAAGCAACTGAATGAACAGACTTTTGAACTTCACAACTTCTAAGACCCTTTGTTTTTCACAGGACTTAACTTGCAGAGTCAGTTTAACCTGGAAAATGTCACTGTTTTCAATACCAATGAACATGAGAGCACTCTAGGACAGAAGGTGAAAATTCCTTTGTTTTTCACTCATTCTGCAGGAAACATGTAAGACTTTGCACGGATATGCACTACTGTGCATAATGTTCAGAACTGTATGTTCGTAATTTGGTTTTCCCTCTTCCAGATCAAGCTGCTGATTCTGGAAATAGGCATGTTACCTGGTACATTAAACTGTGCAGACTTTGAGGGGAAAAAAAGTTGATTGTGAGGGATGAGCACTGTCACTTAACTGTACTAAGTTTTCCCCAAACCGGGGAAAAAAGTGTGTTTTTCCCCAAACCAGGAATTTGTTGCGCATTTTGCTGGACTAATACTTTAGAGGTCTTTTGAATTACTAGCTTAAGCTTTCTGATCTGAAGTGTAATAGAGTGTTTAAAATAAAGAACATCATAAAAACTGTATGTAAACTATAGTGGTATTTGTATAAGTTTTTAATTATTTTTTCCTATTAGCACACCGAGGAGAGAGAAGAAGGAATGGATGTAGAAGAAGGTGAAATGGGAGATGATGAAGCACCAACAAGTTGGTGAGCTTATAACAATTATAAAAGTTGAAACAAAATTTTATAAAGTGAAAATAAAGAGCTGCTTGGGAAATACCCTTAAAAGTTGTACTTGGAATTCTGCTTACCTCCTGTCCTCTCAAGACTGGATACAACCTAGCAGTGTCTTAATGTGTTTAAGTGGAGATGCCTGGAAGAGGAAAGAAATCTACGGATTATTTCAAAAAGTTGCATACCCTGGCTGAGAACCACTGTTACTCTCTCTTTTTCACAATTTTCCCAATTATCTTGACAAAACTTGTTCTGGTAAAATGTATTCAGGGATTCTGAGTACATGCTGTGTATGGTTTTTAGGAGAAAAAGCTGTGTTCCTCTTCATTCCCCAGATAGTAAGAAAAAGGGATCTTAAGAGTTTTACACTATTTTTGCTTTTATGATAAGAAACTAACAGTAGACTGGATGGAAAACTCTTTTAGGGACAAATTCTGAATTACAGATTTCTCTCTAAGAGCTCACTATTGACTTATTATTTCACTTACAAAATTAATTTCTGGGATTGAGCATTCCTGAGTGGACTTGAATTTAATATATCGCTCTCAGTATGGATTTTTGTAACCATTTGAATATTTTTTTTTTTTCCCCCCCAGTTCCATTCCAATAGATTATAACCTGTATAGAAAGTTCTGGTCACTTCAAGATTATTTTAGAAATCCTGTGCAGTGCTATGAGAAGGTCTCATGGAAAACTTTTCTTAAGGTAATCTGAGTTCATGCTTTCAAGCATTTGGCTTAAGTAAAAATAACCATTTATACAAGTAGAAGAGTGACAGCATAAGCGTAGAACAGTTCAACCGCTAATGCCATTGAAAAATAATAGTGCATGAGGAAATGCATTTTGCTGTTTTCTAAAGTGAGCCTTTGACAATAAACAGTATATTAAGATGTACAGTAAATCCCCTAATAAAACTTGCCTAAGTCACTAAGAGAAAGAATTCATATGTTGAAACAATGTCAGAAGTACCTTTTTTGTGACTCATCAGCTGCAAAAAGCAGAAATTGTGGGTTTGGGGTTTTTTTCCTCAAGAAGAAAAATAGTTCTACCTAGTCCTAGATCTTACTTTTGAATAGTCATATTGATTCCAGTGGGATCCTAAAGTTGATATGTTTCTAATGAAAGAAATCTCTTCATAGAAGCAATGACTTGAATGTCCTCTTCAGCCAGCTGTTTCAATTTAACTTAGCATGAATGTTGAGGATTTACTGCTAAGCTACCTGTTTCTTCATGATTTGCCACTCACTGTTTACTTAATAGCAAGAAGACTGGTTTTCTAAGCTTCATTCTCTGTGCTCTGGTAATAAGACGTAACATCTGCTCAGACATTCTAATATAAATCTAGTTAATGATGTCTACATTCTCAGCTTTCAAAAAAAAAAAAACCAAAAAACCGCCCCCCCCCCCCCCCCCCCCCCGTATGGTTCAGAGAAACTGAAAAGGCCAGGCTTAAGTCTTTCAGATGAAATTTTTGAGTTTTTCTTCATTGCAGCTTTAAGGCTCTGAATTGATTTTTAAGAGCAGCACTGCAAATTTAACTCTGAGTTATGTACCTTTCTTTGTATATATTATGAACAACTTAAATTGAGTTTGAATATAGCACTATCATCATGTGGAACTCTTTTCTTCGTAACATCTAAACAACAAAACAATTGTGCACTGTTCACAACCCTTAACATTGTTTTTCTTAGCATATTTTAAATACTCCAAATGATGTTCTGAAATGATAGATTACACTTTCACTGTCATTTGTGGTGTTCAGAGAAGCCCTACATGTGAGTGGCAAATGGGTCTTGTTTTGACTGGCTGATAGCAAGTTTACAAATGATTTTATTTGCTTGGCACCAAGTCTAGTGTAGTTCTCTAACTACAAAGTTGTTGTATTATTTTCATGTGGTAAATAACTCTGTTTTCTAGTATTCCGAAGAAGTTTTGGCTGTTTTCAAAAGTTACAAATTGGATGACACTCAGGCTTCCCGAAAAAAGTTGGAAGAACTAAAAACAGGAGGAGAACATGTATATTTTGCAAAGTTCCTAACTAGTGAAAAGGTACGTGACTTCTTTTCTCAGAATCACAGACTAGTTGAGGTTGGAAGGAACCTGCCTCTAGTTCAACCTCCCTGCTCAAAGCTCTTCCTAGAGCAGCTTGATCAACGTTATGTCCAGTTGGGTTTTGAATGTCTGCCATTACACTGTGTGGATTCCCTCTGTTAGATGATGATTCAGGGACTTTTGAGAGTTTCTGGAGTATGAGTCTGCAGTAAAGCTGATGTGTTTTGTTACATTTAGAAAAGGAAGTTAAAAGAGTAAATATTTAAAGATCTGTTCCTTTTTTTTTATTGCCTTTAGAATTACATTTTCAAAACTTGGCTGATGATGTGTTAACTATTTTCTGCACCATGATGGTCTTGTCTAAAATTGCTTCTAAAAAGATCTTGAGAGTTTTTTATTCTGTTAATATTAACTCAAAAATACAGCACTCTATTGAATTAAATCCTAAAATCATTGTCTTCATTTTGGAATGATATGTAACTTTAACTTTTAAATGCATGCATTAGCAGATGACAGAAAACAAGTCTCAATGCAGCATGAGTTTTCTCTTTCTGAGATAGAAGAGTAGGTAAACTCCTGTGACCTGTGTATTGTCAATTTTAAAATAACAGTATAGAAAATATAGAACCAGTTGCTTAATCAACACCCAGTAGTCAAAGGTCTGTTTCTTTAAAGACTCTTCAAATGTTTCCTTTGTACGATCTATCATGCTGCAGCACATAAGATAGAAACCAAGCAGTGTATCACTGTGCAAGTGTTGATGAGTGTGAACCCTTCTGTGGTAACCAAACCCTTATGTTATAGCCAGTAGTTCATAGGAAAAGGGAGCAAGCTGTCCTTCAGTTACTGAAAAATTTGAATGTTTGTTTTTTCTAAATTCTTGTTTGCTTCAAAGTGAATGTTGTAAAATCTATCAGTATAAAACTAGTTAAACAAAAATCTAGGAATACACTGTTTACTTTTACAAGCAGTTCCTCATACTTTTAAAAAATCGATTTCATTAGAAATTTTGATAACTGTCTTTCCTAAATTATGCTAGGTGACAGTTTACCAATCTTAGTACCTTTATGGAGCACTGTCCTGATAGGTGATACTGAACAGAGGTTCTGTAATGACTTACCATCATCTTGTGGTAAAAACAGTCCCCACCTAGTTTATCTGAAAACATTTGTTGGATTTTTTCACTTATGCATGTTTACTGTCTTTAAAATAAGTGTAATTCTTTTTTTGTTTTCTGTTTGTTTGTTTAGCTGATGGATTTACAGCTGAGTGACAGTAACTTTCGCCGTCACATCTTGTTGCAGTACCTAATACTATTTCAGTATCTAAAGGGACAGGTCAAATTTAAAAGGTAATGTGGAAATATTTTGTGTTTTGGGGATGGGGAGCTAGGAACTTGGAGATAAACCAAAATATTTTAAAAGAGTTTGTCTACTTGTTCTAAGGTTCTTGTGAAGCTTGCAGAGCCTTGGATTGGTAAACACAGGATGTGTCTGAAATTATTTTACAGCAGGAAGGCAGCAGTCTCATTCTTGCCTTTCTCTGCTCCTCTCTGCATGATTCTCTGCCTGCCCTTGCAGTGGCTCTAGTGTTCATTAGACTTACTCAAATTTGTGCAGTTTACTAAACCAGCAAAAAAACAACCTGCTCATCTTTGCAGAGTTAGCTTTCTGCCAAATTGAGTCGAGTATGGTCTTGGAGAAATAGAGGCCACTAAAGCTTTCTTAAGGTGAGTGCCAGCCATGAGAGGGAAGGAGTCCCTCTCTTTGGCAGCAGCAAGTTAGACCAATGCAAGCTACTTGTATGTGGCATCATTTTGAATTCATATTGACTCTGCGATGTGGCATTGGTTGCTGATTTGTTTTTTCTTGGTGTGCTACAGAATTCTGTCTAAAATAGCAAGAAATAACAATGGTGATTGTTGCTTTTATAAGTTAATGGGACGGAACAAAACCCTATCTTTTCCTACTCTGTACTCTAATGTTATGCTGAAAAAAACCCCTACCTCTCTGTTCATTTCCTGTGCCCTTGACCACACGTGCACATAATGATTAACATATCTTTCACCTGCAATATACTGCTTTTTGTAAACACATCTCAAAGAATGTTGCAAACTAGATTAGGATCATTATCCTCATTCTATAGATTATCTTTCAGTATTATTTATCAAGGCAATCTGGTGGCAGAGAAGGAGTAGTAGAATTCAGGTCTCCTGAATTGCAGTTCAGTCTGTAGAGGTGGTAGTCATTTCAATGACAATTCATTAAAACATCAATTCTCTTAATGAACTGTTTGAGATACTAAAGATCTGTGTTCTGTATACACCCAGTAGATTGTTTCTTTTACTGTGGCTTGTCTACAGTAGTGCTTTAGCTGGTGTTAGGAGAGGGTTTTTTTGAAGTAAGTCTCTTCATTGTGCCCACTTGCTGTGCTTTGGGTCCAGTATCAAGGTGTGATCTTGAATCATGCAAATGGACTTCCTATTGGATGAAGCTAAACTGCAAAGTATATTCCAACAAGCACATCTAATTAACTCCCCAAACTAAGAAGTGGTCAGTCTGTGGGACCAGTCCAGAGCACATTCAAACTACTTTCTTCAGATCCCTTCTAAAACCCCTCAAAGTATGTAGTGTAAATGATGTGTCCTCAGCACTATTTTGATGTCTAGTAAACTCTTCAAATTCAAAAAAGTGAGCTGATTTAATTACACTTTTCTTGTTGTTTTTTTGTTTCTGTTTTTTTCAATTCCAGTTCAAACTATGTTCTAACAGATGAACAGTCTCTTTGGATTGAAGATACTACAAAAGCAGTCTACCAGGTTGGTACACTAGATACTTCTATAAAAATTACATGGAAAAATATTTATCATGTAATATTGTATCAATGACCTTTGAAGCAGCAACCACCATTTTCTGTGGGTTTTTTTCTACGTATTCTGCTACGAATGTAATGCAAAAAGTTAACTTTTTTCCTCCTTCCCAATCATAGCTTCTTTCAGAAAATCCTCCAGATGGGGAAAGATTCTCGAAAATGGTAGAGGTAAGTACTTTTGTGCCTGTCTGAACAATGTCGGGGGGGTGGGGCAGGGGAGAAACAAATGAAAACAAAAGCCAAACCAGTATTGGTTTAAACTAGCTTTTGGAACATAGATGTAACACCTGAGAACTTTCATCTCATCTCAGTAAAAAAGGTCTTATAACATCTTTTTATTTTGTAGTCATATTTTTCCCGTGTTTTCATTAATGTGCTTTTCTTCCTTCTCCTGGGAAGAAATGGAAATGTGCATATATGTGCATGTGTACATACAGGAGACATTGATTATGGAAAAAAATAATAAAAATTTTTAAAAAGTCTCTGTAGAAAGGAGTGCTGTGCCCAAAGACATGGGAATAAGATGCAAGTGAAATAAAAAAAAATTGTCGTCTTGCTTTCCTTTTTTCCTTTACTTTTTCTCCTTCTCTAAACAAGAAAATAGATGCAGCCCTAGAGTCTTTCCCACAATTACTGAAGAGAGGAGATAGACAGCTGGTTTAGTTTATTCAAAAATAGTGTAAGATTATACTGATGAGCTTCAAAATAGTGGCTGAAATACATATACTATGACAAAGTTTTCCCCTTAATTTTAATAGCTCAATTAAAAACTTTGGGGTCAACTCCAAAGGTGATTATGACCCTAATAATGTGCAATATTATGTTTCTCCAGCATATATTAAATACTGAAGAAAACTGGAACTCATGGAAAAATGAGGGCTGCCCAAGCTTTGTGAAAGAAAGGTAACTCTATTATGAAGTAGAAGCTTGCTGCTGCTTCTTTGAAATGGTGGTTCAACTTCAGAATATGTACCCACGATGTATATGAGCGTTAATGATTCACACAACTTTGAGATTTGTATAGTTGAATGTCCCTTCTGTGTGTGTGCAGAAGGCTCCTAGATTTCTGCCAAAAGTCTTAAGGCTTCATTGTGTTAGTGAAGTGGTGGTTATGCACGTGCGGGGTCTCAGGAGAGCATTCGTCACTGTTTTATGGCAATGTTTTGTTCTCTTAATACCAAAGATCCAGTGACGGAGGAGACTGAAGCATGTTGTCTCCCCTCCTGCCTTCAGCAGACCCCTAGGTTGAAGAAGTTAGTGCCTGACTTTTCCATATACCTCTTTGGATTGCCTCTACTGAAGCCTTTTGCGTTATGGCTTTGGTGGGGCAGCATACCTGGAGTTTTGTGTAACAGTTCTCCTCTTAACGTACCTTATTAGATTTGCCACTTGGTGGTGATCGCTTACCTGAAAGGAAATTACATTTAGGTGGCTTTCGCCATTGAAAGGTTTCCTGTGTAATTAGTTACTAACTAGTGGCAAAACTTGAACTTTGACTCCATATGTCTACTTGACTATCTTAAGGTGGTGACCAAACATTCCTCTTCCATCCTTATTTATTCTACAGACAAACTGTAGCCTCTTCGTGGTAAGGAGCAGCTGGGTCATTATCTCTTTGCAGATTTCCTTTTATGGACAGATCAGGTGGTGCCACCTCTTAATGAACTTCATCTGTTTGCAAAAAAGGGAGGGGGGCTGTGAGAAAAGAGAAATTACTATTGCGGTGGGGGGAGGGGTAAAATTATGAAACTTGACTTTTATAAATGTTCTGTCTCCTTTAGATCTCAGCCAGAGTTTCAGCTTGGGTAGGTCTTACCCTAACCTCAGTGGTCTGGGATCTCCATTCTCTGATCCCATTAAATCAGGTGCACCTGGGATAAGAGAACTTGCAATCATAGAACAGATGATCCCAGCAGCAGGGTAGATCATACTTAGTATGTGCTGCTGGCATAAATGTGATTTGCTTCTTTTTCTATATCGGGACTCTGATAGACCTTTAAATTTGTGAGTGAACTAATTTTGGTGTCTGGCAAATCCTCTTCCTTATCCTTGCTTTACCTTCTCTTTCCTCTTCCACCCTCCCTCCTTCCACTCCTAGAATCCCAGTCCTTCTGAATACTTTCATTATGATTTAACTCGGCACCAGCTGAAGTGAAATAGCTTAATTTTGTTCTCTAAATATTACTGGTTTGATACTAAAGAGCTTTTTTCTTTAGACCTCCTGATTCTAAGCCAATGAGGCCTGTGAGAAAGAGGCCAGCTCCAGAGGACTTCTTAGGAAAAGGACCAAACAAGAAAATCCTTATGGGGAAGTATGTTGGATTTTTTTTGTTACAAGGTGTCTGGGTTTTGGTTGGCTAGTTGGTTTGGGGTTTTTTTGTGGGGGCTTTTTTTGCCACTGACTGTTTTTTCTAGCCAGTAATTTTCAAACTTCCTCACTTTGGAACTACTAGGAAAGAACAGCCAAGGGATATGTCAGTTCTTTTAAAACTTGCAGTATGCTTCCTTTCCTTATAGTCATCTCTTGTAGATCCTTTTTAAATAGTCTATAAGTTACAGGCTGAAAATAAGTGGTTTGTACTTGTTGGATCAGTTTTTATACTTTTGTTGTCTTTATGGTTTTGCTTAAAATGCGTCTATGCCATGCGTTTTAAAATAACACCCACTGGTATTTTATCCCTCGAGCAAAGAATTCTTCTTGATATGTCCTCTCCAATAAAAGTGCCATATTTTGCATGATACTAAGTGCTGCATTTTTTCACTTCCTTCATTAGGACAAATGATAGTCTTTTCTTTGTAACAGTTTACCTAACCTAGATGTGGAAATTTTGACTTTGTCTTGAGCTTCAAGACCTTGTACTGAGTGTTTAGTAAAATGTCCCTTCTGAAAAACAAAGTGATAAATTATGTCACTTCTCAAAACAGAATAGCCTGACCTTAACTAGTTTGGAAAGAGAGTTTGTTACTGTTTCTGACAATAGATCAGCAAGAGATTATAATAGAAATTTAATACATAATTGTCCTAATTTGCAACATCAGATAAGATTTCTGTCACTTCTGGTAATTCTGGTAAATGTATGTATCACAAAGTTTGTATGGTATACTTTATAATAAAGGCTCTGGGGTAAGAATTTCTGTAATGTTGTTTCGTGTGTCTGTCTTTGGTGAATGATGGAGGTGAATGATAGAATGATGAATGTGGAGTTTGATATGTGTTTACGCTTCGCTTTTCAGTGAGGAACTGACCCGCCTTTGGAATTTATGTCCTGATAACATGGAAGCTTGTAAATCTGAGAGTAGGTAGGTAAAAGATGGTGCGTTGTTGTCTAAAGCTAACTTTCAGAACTGTAATTGCACACAATTACAGTTATTACAAAATCAGCATAAGGAAAGTATATAAGGTGATCTTGTATGGTACGCCACTTCCCTGTGTGTTTTCAGAGAAGTTGGTTGTATGTATCTTAAAATGTCCTTACAGTGTTTTTTCACTAGTGTTTGTGCTGTCAGTAATTTTCATTGCTTAGTAAAGTAAAATCTAAGCTAAAAACCAGATGGAAATTCCCATTTTGTAGAGCGTGACTGTATAATTAAGTACCTTATATAATAGAGGAAGATTGCCAGTTCTGGCTCTAATGAAGTTAGCATGCTATTTGGCTATGATTTTCAAGCAGGCATGTGCTTTGAACAATACTAGATAAGAGGAAATTGGCTAGCAGGCATTGTTTTGGTGCATACCGGATCTACTAATGTTGCAGATGTAGAAAAATACAATTATTGGTTATCCTTCTGCTTCTGCTTGCACAATTGTAGGAAATACTGAAATGTACTTTACTGCATAACTTTCTATTTGTTAAAGATAGCGTAATCCCCTTTTGTGCAGATGTGGTACCTAGTCTGAAAACTTGGAAAAGGAATGGGGCAGTTCCCAAAGAGAACTTTGCTAGTAGTGGCTGCAAAGGCTGGATGCCTGGGGAGAGGTGCTAGCTGTGTAGATGTCCTGAGTGGAGGAATTGCTTTTCCAGAGGTTGAGAGCTCAGCAGAGGAGCGCCTTCCTTTCTTGTCAGGCTGGGATGTGCAGGAAGGCCTCGGACAGGATACTTGCCTTTACTAGGCCAAGGGCAGACTAAAGGTGGAGTTGTGTTTGGAACTAAAGCTTTTGATTCCCTGTGCACGACTGTATTGTGCTGCAGCTTATTTAAATTAAAAAAAAAAAAATCCGAAACTAAACAAATGGAGATAAACCAAGCAAATGCGTGCCACGGTAAACGGAAAGAAGATCCCGGGGCATCTGGATTCAGTTACAAGTTTTATTATAGACTTTGTGACTGAACATGGTCAAGTGACTAACTTTTTGCTTTGATTCCTTATGTCTTCATTCAAATGGGGTAATACTTCCTTACCTGTCATCTTTTTAGATAGCTATTCCTGGGATAAAATCTGTTTTTTAAGTTTTTGCATAGTGCCAAATATAGCAGGATTCAGATCAGATGGGTTTTCAAGATGCTGGCCTTGGTTCCAGTAGTCAGTGATAATACTATGCTTAAACATGCATGGGGCACTGCTTTCCTGAGCAAAATGTGTTGTTTTTTTTTTTCAAAAAAAAACTAAAGTGAATTTATAGCCCAGTACACTTGCCCCCATGACTGATCACTAGGTTCCCTTGTAGAAGCAGATGTGTCTCTGTCAAACACTAGGTAGGAGAAATACAGATCATTATGAGCTTGCTTTGCACCACTGGTAATCTTGGCTCACAGTAACCTACAGCTCTTAAGTAATCTGTATTTCTTGCTTATAGTGTTCAAAGCAGCAAAGTATCCTGATCATTGTGAATATTTCTGTTGGGTTTTTTTTTTAGGTCATGGTTCCTTATGTACTGGTTTGAATACCTTTCAGAAGCAACCACTAGCTGTTCTAAGAACAGAAACATCCATTGCCTTTTTAATAAGTCCCCAATGAACCACAATATTGTCTTTTAAATCACACAAGAGCTGAGGTTGGGAGGGACTTCTAGAGATCACATGGTCCATCCCCTTGCTCAGAGCAGTGTCAACTAGAGCCAGTTGCCTAGGACCTTCTCCAGTGGGGTTTTGAATGTGTCTCAGAGTGGAAGCTCCACAGCCTTCCTGGGCAACCTGTTCCAGTGTTTGACCACCCTCACAGAAAAGTGTGGGTTTTTTCTGATGCTTAAGTTGAATTTCCAGTATTTCAATTTGTGCCAGCTGCTGCTTGTACTTTCACTGAGTAGCATCGAGTCTGACTTTTCCTTACTGCACCCATCAGGTATTTACTGCCCCTGAGCCTTCTCTTCTCCAGCGTAAACAGTCCTAGCTCCTTCAGCCTCTGCTTGGACGTCAGATGCTCCTGTCCATGCACAGCCTTTTGCATGGACCCGTGTCTCTTGTGCTGGGGAGCCCAGAACTGGACCCAGCGCTCCAGATGTATCATCTTGCCAGTGCTGAATAGAAGGAGGGAAGGATAATTTCCCTTGACCTGTTGGCAACCCTCTTCCTAATGCAGCCCAGGATGCCGCTGGCCTTCTTTACCAGAAGGGTGCATTGCTGGCTCATGTTTGTGGTGTTCTCCACCAAGACCTTTTCTGCAAAGCTGTTCTCCAGCCAGTCAATCCCCAGCACGTACTCATGCCTGGGTTTGTTCCTCCCCAGGGGCAGGACTTAGCATTTCCCTTTCCTGAACTTAATGAGGTTCCTGTCAGCCAGTTCCTCTGGTCTGTTGAGGTCCCTCTGAATGGCAGCACAACCCTCTAGTCTATTAACCACTCCTCCCAGTTGTACATTGCCTGCAAACTTGCTGAGGGGGCACTCTGTCCTGTCATCAGTAGGTCAGTAATGAAGGTGCTAAATAGTACTGGGCCCAGTACTGAGCCCTGGCATATGCTGGTGACAGACCTCCAGCTGGACTTCATGCCACTGATCACATCTTTCTGAGTGCAGGAGTTCAGATGCTTTTCAGTCTGCTTCAAATAAATCAATTTCTCCTGACGCCTGGAGACTTAGACCTATATTGAATGTACTTTAACTGAAGCAACTTCAGCAAAAGGCACAGGATCCCCATGGGGGGTGAAATGAATGTCTTTGAGCAAGTCGGGGAGCTGCTAAGATGGCATCATTAAGTACAACATTAAGCTGCCTAATATTTTTCCCCCTCTAAAATTAATGATCATAAATAATTGAAACTGGGGAGTAATAACAGTCTAGCTTTCTCTGGTAGCAGATGAAACTGAAATGGGGAGGGTGGGGGGGGTAAAGAGGCCACATTTACTTATCCTGTCCTGTCAAATTGCACAAAACTAACAACCATTTTAGACTCCCAAGCGCTTGCGAGCTGTGCAATAGGTAGCATGTTTCTAACACAGCCAGTCACTTGTTGCGGGTATTTTTATGAAAGTCTCATTTCCTTATTGCCTGAATTCTTGTCTTATGTCCCATAGTTCTTTTTCATTTAATGCTATTGACAGATGTTCATGTCACCTTTTGGTATGGCAGAAGGTTTAAATATGTATAATAGGCAGCGCTAGTGACTACTGGTATGCTTCAGTGGTTATGCAGTAAATAATTTTATAGCAACATGTATCAAACATTCTTTGCTTATTTGCAATTGTTACATTTTAGTAGGTTGTTCTTTGGGATTATTTTCTTCTGTGGATATGCTTGATGTGTATGAAGGAACTGAAAGACAGCTATTTTAGAGTAGATTGTGAGGAGTATTAAGCCCCTTATTTTATTTTTTTAGGGAATACATGCCAACGTTGGAGGAGTTTTTTGAAGAAGCTATTGAACAAGCAGATCCTGAAAACATGGTTGAAAATAAGTATAAGTATGTCAATCTGTGTTTCACTTTATTTTGATCTCTTTCATGTTTGGATTGTTAAAGAAAACAGGCTGGTCTCTGTATTACTAATATCTGTGCCAGACTCCAGTAATGTACCAAAAACTTACAAGTTTGGACAGAATTATCTTAATTAGGAAATTACTCTGATTTTTTTTCTGTGCTTTTATAGATCACAGGCTGTTACCAACCAAACTTGTGTTTTATTATAGGGCTGTGAACAATTCAAACTATGGCTGGAGAGCATTGAGACTTCTAGCTCGCAGAAGTCCCCACTTCTTCCAGCCAACAAACCAACAATTCAAGAGTTTACCTGAATATCTAGAAAACATGGTAATCAAATTAGCCAAGGAGCTGCCTGTAAGTAATATTATCCTATAATAATAAATGCTGATTTCATTTGACTTCCTGCTTGTCTCTCTGCAGTCCATTGGGTACATGGGGAGGGAGGGGGCAAAAAAAACACAGCAAAAAAAAAAGCTTGTAAAGTAAAAATTGCAAGTAAAATTGGTCTAATGGATGAAGATCCCGGTAACACTAAACTGTGAATAACATTGACTAACCAAGTAACTACTGAGCTCTGCCTTGTATTCTGTGAACAAACAACTGTGGCAATCCCAAGTTTTTCTGCTGCATTGGTAGGCAAGAATATATTTGTACCCAGCTATTTGGGTTCTGTGTTGCAGTGCAAACCACTTTTTGAAGGTGTAAGTTGGTGTTAGGGCTCATGAATATCAGCAGCTGTGGCTACTGGGATGGCAGCCCCCAGTAAAGGGGCAGGGTATGCAGCTGAAGTGTTACCAGAGCTTTACAGCAAGACTTACCAGAGCTCTTCTGTCAGCCCCCTGACTTTTAAAATATGGAATGAAAAACAGACCTTGTGGAGCTCTAAATCTAAGGCATTAACCCTTTGCATGTTCAACAGTACAAATTTGAGGCCAGGGAGGGGTCTTCCAGCTCACTTTATACACAAGGATAAGAGGGACTAACAGTTGGGGAAGGGAGCATTTTCAAAACCTTTGAGTTAGTACACAACCCAGCAATTTGTTGCGCCGTATTTGAGACCTTCCTTGTCTGTAATGTGAAACCACTGAGGTGTAAAGGTTGGATTGTAATATATAGCTTTTCTTGTTTGTTCAGCCATCAGAGTTAACTAGATGCTAATAGCAATTTTAGAAAAAATACTGGGAGGGGAAAGCTGTTTACTATATGAAGGTGTCACTGTATGCAGTATTCCAGATGGTACTACTGTCATGTACCAAATGTTATGGCAAGAAAGAAATGCGTAGATAAGGCCTGTGATTGAAATGCAGGAAAAGAAGCGGCCTTTTGTTCATCTTGGCTGATCAATAGCTAAATCGGAGAGTGAAAAGTTTGTTTGCTTATTTGTTTGCCACCTTTAGTGTACAGAGAAGCTTGAAAGTACAGAAAACTTTGAGGAATAATTTTTTATAAAAATATTCATCAGTAGTGTAGTCTTAGAAAGTTGGTTTTGGTTTGGGTTTGTTTTTGTGTGTTAAAGTATTACAGCTATGTATGTAATGCTTAGTTGTAGTTACTGTGAAAGGAATGGGAGAGAATCCTGTGAAGTCAGTGGATGCTTTCATTGTTAGGCTTTTTTAGTTAATACTGTGTTTTATTAGAACACTTGTTACTGGTGTTTTGGATACAAGAGGCTGTGGGGGATTTTTAATTCTCATATGGGATCATGTCCGATTTTCCATTCTAACACACATTCCAGGGACCATCACAGAGCTGTAAAATTTCTCTTGAAACACAAAATTCATCCAGTGATGTTTAGTTCTCTCATTGTAGCCTCCTTCTGAAGAAATAAAAACAGGCGAAGATGAAGATGAGGAAGATAATGATGCTTTATTAAAAGAAAACAATGAAAGTAAGATTTGCATGTTCTCAGTCTTTTCAGTTTCTCTCTTGAGGTGTATTGTAGAACCTGTGTGTTATCATAGTTTCCACTGAGGGTCACCAGTCCTGGTTACCCTAGTGTTTCCAACTTGAACCCACATTTGTACCAAAAAGCGCAGCCTTTTGTGCAGCCAAAAGGTGCAGTTTCTACACGGGGCACCAGTAGTAACCTCGCAGTCTCCTGGCCTGCAGTGCTGAAAGCGTCCAACTTGTTGAAGTTGGATTAGCGCTTTCATTAGAAGCCTCTTCAACCTTTTCTGTGTAGTGTATGTTCACAGTGTTAGTAGGTGTTTATAGCTAAAATGCCAGCGTTGCTGTGTAAAAACCTACCCAAGTGTTCCTCGCCCCACTTTTCCTGTTCTTTCTGCCCTTTAATTGCCAGGGGTAAGTGTGTCCCTCTAGCCCCTGCTGGAGTGGGTAGTTATGGGACTTTCAGAAATTGATATATTCCAAGTCTCAGATCTCTACTTCCTTTTCCTTTAAAATATCTTAAAGACGAAAGCTTCTCTGTGAGAAGAGCAACCTCCCTGACAAATGTCATCTCTTGTTCCTTTCCATGAACCAGTCCTTCCATTTTTGTCTCTTACCTGTAACCCTGGTATGCCATGCTGCTACGTGTCCTTCCCTGTCTCCTGTGTCTGTGAATCTGCCTTCTTCCATCCTCATTCACGCCTTCATCTCGCAGCACCTTCTCCCTTGAGTGTTGTATTTCTGTATGCTCTTGGATCCAGCATGGGCAGATGGGGTATGCAGGGTACAGAACTTGCACATTGGCTACTGCTGGTTACCTGTGAACTTCATGATTTTGTTCAAAGATTTTTCTGTTAGTGGAAAGCCTTCTGTGGGCCTCTGTGAATCTCTTCTGTTGCCCTTTTCCTTCCAGCACCTGACCTTTCCCAGTCTCCTTGCCAGTAGTGGAGAAGTTCTCTCCTCTTCAGCTTAACGCTGCCCAAAACAGCCTTCGGTGCTTCACTGTGTTGAATTTACATCTTTCATTAGATCTTGCCTTAAAGCAAAGAGGGGAGAGCTGTGGTCCGCTATACGCCGTTGTGCTTAGAAATAATGGAAGTGATCTGAGTGCTTTTGTTGTTTTGTTGTTCGTGATCTTCGATTCTTTCCCCTCGATGTAGTGGGTTTAGTTCAGATAAATGAGTGTGACTGATATGCACTGGAGAGAGTTGAAGCTTCCGCTCCATGCCAGGTGACTCTTCAGGTGGCATGAGGGTGAGATACTTATTAAAAATTAAGAATATTATTAATTTCTGTGCATAAGTAATTCAGTCTTGGGGGTGTCTTCTTTAAAACTGTGAAGTAAACATAGGTGGTAAGCTATAGATTGTAGACCATGATAAGCTATAAAACTGCAAACCCACCTGTGTAATTACTGCAGCATTCTGCTTCTCAGCATTTTTACCTTGATGCCAGAATAACAGAAAATTCCTTGGAGTACTGACTAGATATTGAGTTACTATCCTATTCACAGTCCTGCTGCTAATAGGAACATGAGTCTTCAGTAACTTGGTAAAAGGGAAGCAAACTATTTTTTACCTGGATTAATGCTGTGTAAAGTGACTAAAATAAGTCTGAAAGACAACTAAATGTTAAAGATCACTCTGTATTTTAATATTATAGTTGACTCATGTATTGGAAATTGCAGGCTACCTGTCAAAATCCTTGTTTTCATTTGGAGGAGGCAGTTCTGATGTACTTCAGGCTTTAGCAGTTCTCTCAATCAAACAGGAGATAAAAAAAAAATCTTGTTTTCTATTATCATGGGCAATAAGGGGCATTCCTCTTGAAACCCAGGTAATATATCTGTAAAAATCCATCTGTTCTCAGAGCCCTTGAGTAGGTCTTCACACCTAAAGGAAATGTGTAAGTCAGTCTGTTAGTAAATACATAGGTTTAAAATGGGGCAGATCAGGGAAGATTCATAGGCAGTCTCAGGTGACATGCCCTGTGTCTCACTGTGATTCTTTTTTCCCCAGGTCCAGAGGTACAACGGGACAAAGCCATGACGGGTGAACAAATCGAGTCATTTGCTAACAGGCTTGGGGAGCAGTGGAAAGCCTTGGCCCCCTACTTGGAAATGAAGGATTCTGATATTCGGCAGATTGAGTCAGACAGCGAGGACATGAAGATGAGAGCTAAGCAGCTGCTGGTTGCCTGGCAGGATCAGGAGGGTGCACATGCAACCCCTGAGAATCTGATTACTGCGCTGAACAAAGCTGGGTTAAGTGACCTCGCGGAAAGCCTAACTAATGACACTGAAAGCAGCAGCTAACTTGCTTTAGATGCTAACTCGTCGTTTGGGGGGTGGGGGGGTTAATTGGGACTGTTCTGTCTGTTGTTGTCATTGTTCTTAATTGTGACTGTTTTGCTTGTTGTGTTAATTGTTACTGCTGTGGCTAGGTAACAGATATTTTTGATAGGTATTTTATGTTCAATAAACGGTAAAACTTTTTAATAATACTGTTCTGTTGTCCAGACTTTCTGAGAAAAGGATTAGTCATTCTGATCCAGAAATGGGAAGCTTCATCTTGGATGGTGGAAAGGTAAAAGGGATGATGGAGAGTGAAGGCAGCTTCCTGTGCAGACTGCAGTAGGAGCGCTTGGCATCCGCAGAGCTTGGGTTGCTCCTTTTGGACAGAGCGGTCAATAGTCTCTGTAGCTGCCTCTGTGTAGTTTCTCAGAGCACGGGTAGGTGTGAAGGACTTCTAAGTTGTCATTTGCTGGGGTGGTGGGGAGCTGTAGACCATCAAAATGTACCTGTTTGTGAGTGATTTGACTGAGAAAACAATAGGGTTGTGATGGAGGTCCAAGCCATAGCATTAATTTTCAGTGAAGAACCAGGGTCCTCTAAGGGGTGCTGTGGTCAGTCTGCTCTCCTGCTGAAGAACTGGTTCTCTCTGTACCTTGACAGTCAGTAATCAGGGGGGTTTCTATGCTTCTTTTTATTAGTAATTACTAACTTCAGTTGCTGCAGATGTTTGGCTATGTAGGAACAGCCCTGAGTCATAATAAACAAGGTAATTTTTTTGTCCCAGTTCACTGAAGTGACAATTGGTTTCCTGTTAAGGATATGGCTGTCTAGTGATGGGTACAAGCTGTTGCATGTAGCTGAATTTTTTTTTCCCCCCTCAAAAGGCAAGACACTTTTGTGGTGGTGTAGCTAGCTGCAACTTGTGGCTATTTCTTGTAGAATTTGTCACTCAGTAAAATGTAATTGCTGAGTGTTTAGGAAACTATGTATCACAGAACTTTTTCTCTGCAGAGTATTGTTTCAGTTATGAAATTGTACCTGTGAATTTCCAGGGTGGTTAGCTGCCAGTGTGGAGGGGGTTTCCTGCCTGCAGAGCTGTTGATGAGAGCTTTGGGCCTGCTCCCCTGCTTTGGATTTAACTGCATTAGGAATTTGATTATTGGGTGCTTCAGTGAAGGTCGGTATGGGCTGATATATGGGACAGCTGGTGGAAAGAATACAGCCCAAGTCTTCCCTCCTGCTGCAGATAGATACAATTTGGTAGAAGGTACAAGATGTAACCATTTCAATTGATTAAGGGACTTGAGCATATTGTGAACTGAAGGGGGTGGGGATGACCAATGGCTCTTCTGAGGAGAGGGAGCATTGCTGCTCTTGGAAATGCAGCCTCCCATGGAGGAGTCGGAGCACGCACTTACTTACACCATGGATTAGTGTTTGCGGTTTCTGGGGGAAACACAGGGGAAAGCGAGAACCCTGTTCTGCAGCTAAAGTGAAGTGAATGCAGCCTACCTGCCACCTCGATGCTGGGAAAGCTGGCCACAAGGGAAGGTGACTGAAGGAAGCAGTGTCCAGTGAGTTGTATTCTTGATGCTTCAGGCATGAACCATAATCTCACTGCTCGTGTTTGAGGCAAGAAGACTTCAGCACTGAGCTGTCCCTGCAATTTAGCTTTGATCCCTTTCAAAGCAGCAGAGCTGTCTTGTGTCACTTTGTGCATGGAGGAGTCCTGATTTTTTTTTCTGCATCATCTGACAAGTATGACCTCATCAAAATGTGCCAGCACTGCTCTGGCCCTTGAACAGGCTTGAAATTACTCATCTGGGGAGAGACCCTGACTGCAAGGATCCTTATCAATCACTGATGCAAGCCCCCAGCCCTAAAGGGTGGGGTTTCACAGACCTAGAAAGCCCTCCACTAGCAACAGAGATGGCAGGCTTAGACCCAGTGGTAACTGCTGCTTCTCCTACAGTGTTCTCAGTGTCCCAACTGTTTATTCAGTGTATCTTGTCCCATGTGATAAATGCACACATCTCAAACTGAGGAAAAAGCAAGAGCAGCAAAAAAATGGTGCAGAACACTTTCTGGGAAGGAAAAATAGTTAAGCTTTTTTCATACCTATTGGGCTGTGACCAGTAATAAGAGTAATTATTTCATAATTTCACAGGTGGGTAGGGTCATGCAGTTCTTCAGAGCAGAAGGCTCTTTTCAACTGCCAACAGCAGCTTCAAGAGAGGAAACATTGACCACAGGACCACAACTGGGAGGACATAGTTCCACAAAGCAGCAACCAGGCACAGGCCCTTTCTCTTCTCCTTAACATGAGACAGAACAAGCCCTTAAAAAAACAGAGGAGCAGAGGAGCCTGTACTATTCCTGTGGCGTACACAGGAACAGAGCCAGTACTGCAGGGGGCTTCCTTAACGGGTGGAACTTGGCCTTTAAGCACTGTCTAGCTTGTTTAAAAAATACCCTTAGGCCTTTGGTGTGCTCCCAGGGGAAGCTGTGTGGTAAAGCAGGCAGTGCAACAACCAGCAACACAAGTTGAAGGTGGAAAAACTACCTGGGAAGGTCAGAGCTGAAGCCAGTGTCCCCAAGGGAGGAAGGTAAATGAGGGGTCCTTTCATGAGGAAGTGAGGCACAGTTAAACTCACCACATGGCCAATGTTAATGAAGACACAACTGAAGGTATTTCATATGAACATGGACTAGTATCAGTACAGCTCTCCCAGAAGGGACTGGGACACATGACAATTCAGATCCTCTACCCAGAGGTGGAGTTCTGTTGATGGGCTAGTGCTTTTCTGGCTGTAGCCAACACTGAAATACTTTTTTTACTGCAGCTTCCCACTAGCATACAGCTGCTGTACTCCTGTGGGGAAGGAACAGAAGTTACTGTAAGTATGCAAAGCCCAGTCTTGCAGCCACCATACTAGACTTACTTATCTAGTGAGTAAAGAGTAAGAGGACAGGAGAGAAATCCCTACAGCTTAAAAAAAAAAGTGGCTTTATTACATGACTGCTTTGAGACATTCATTAGTGGTAGCCCAAGAAGTGAAAACAAACACATACTAACTACACTACCAAGACATGAATTTTTTTTAATGGAGACACATTGTTGATCACAATTTATTTTGAAGTCATGAGATGCCAGCAACAGAACAGACTGAGTCAGCAGGTCAGGCTGGACAAATACTTGATTGTAGCCATGGTTGTTGGCCATGGGCAGCAGCACTGAGTTACGCAACAAGGCAACAGTTTCTCTTCTACCTTCCTAACAAAACTGCCAGGTAAGGCAAAGGATGGACAGCTATTGAACTGTGGTATAAACCATGCAAGAGTAACAAATGTGAGAATAGGTGTGTAATAAATACTTGATGACATTGGAAATACTTCATGACATTGGGGGGGGAGGGGACAGACACAGGCTTATTTAAAAAAAAATTATCTTCTGCAAGACATTAAAGCTATTTTAAGTATTGTCACCACCATAGTGGGCAGTCCAGTCCAGCAGTGACCAATTGGTACATGGATCAGTTTTGAAACAATATCCCTCTTCACATGAAAAGGTTTGAACAGATTATTTATCCACTTGCTAAAGCTCTGGGGTTAAAGAAGTGATCAGTAATCAACATTTATTTCACACCTAGGCAGAATGACTAAAACTGAAGACTACTGTTCAGCTTCATCTTCAATTACTTCAATTCTGCGAGGCCCGTAGAGTAGAACATAAGCTATATGCCAGTCTCCACCCCCAGATAACCTCAAAATATCTTCAGGTGTAACAATGCTGACTTTGTCATCATCAAATTTAATCCATTCATCTGCAAGAAAAACAAGAGGATTATTTGTAGTTTAGGTACATAAAATCTAAGCATGCTTAACAGCCCCTTAAATGAAAGAAGCTGTGAAAGGTGGTTAACAGCACTGTAGGTTTTTTTTTTTACCTTGTTTCCTTTTAACCCAAGACACATAATGGCCAGAGGAACTCGATCTGCCTTGATGTGTTAGCACTGCCTGCAGGTCATAATAGCCGCAATTATTAGAACCAATATCTGAAGGAAGAGGGGAAAAAAAAGTTACGTGAGTCTTACTTGAACAGTTTTAGTGTTTTTAACAGTATGCAGACCAAAGATGCATTAGCCATACTGCAGCACAGCAGCTGTGTAAAACCCCATTTACAGCACAGTTCTAAGTCATTGTGAACTAAAAGTAGCAGCTTTCAGCCAGAATAGCCCCTCAGGAAACTGGGAATGTTGTCCATTTTTGTGACATAAATGTGTCCTGGGTGTAATGCAAACGCAGTAAGCTTAAGGCATTAAAACGATGACATAGGGTCAGTAAACCTTCTGGACAGGTTCGGCCAATGCTTCCTTCAAACAGCAGCTGCTGTCTGCATTCAGGGCGAGCCATGAAACTGCAAGGACTGACATGCTGAGCACGGGCTGCACAGTGACGCTGCTGAGAATACTCAGGTACACAACAGATCAACCCACTCCACAGTTAGTTCAGTTACACTAGTCAATTTTTCAGTGGAAAAAACTGGCTAATTCCAAATGTACCGAGACAGGTGTTACAGTCCCCAACATATCTTAACTGCATTTCTCAGCACTCCAGAATATCCTCTTTTCACTGTGCTCTCAAGCTAGCCCAGACACCGCCCCCCCACTCCCCCCTTCTCACGTAGTGCATCGCACATGAGAAGAAGAAACCTCAGGAAGCACTGAATGGCAACAGTTCGGATAAACAAGACCTCCAAAATAACTCCTGCACAGTGTCCTCAACATGAGGGTGAATGCTTAGGACACTGAAGCTCCAAGCCCCCCAAATTTAGGCAATGCTAGCACCACCATAGCAGTTTTAAGAGTCCAATTTAAGTTTTTGCTTTGATTTTAGCTTTCTTCCACCCACTGACAAGGAAGCATACTAAACAACTGCACATGACATGCGAATGTCTTTTCATGCACATCTTCTATGTATCATCAACTTGTCAGATGGATGACAATTATGTCTTTGACTATCTCATCAGCATTTTGACTTGCCTAATCTTTCCATTCCTTAAATTTATGTCAGTTTCTGAAGATTAATTTTCAAAGGCATTAAAAAGCAGGGTTCTCAAAATATTCCTACCGTCAGGTCCACCTAAACATGAATAAATAGAAAGTTACTTGAAAACAGATTTACTTCCCTGTACTCACCATCAGGAAAAGAAAATGGTTCATATTTAACTTCTTTCTGTGCACCATCACTTTTACTAGACTAAAGAACAGAATATGCTGAATTAATATGGAATGGTTTTGAGAAAGCTTTAGCACAATCATATCAAACACCAACTCTCCATTCATTTAAAGATGTTTCTAAGCCTAAACATTTTTTGTTCAAATTGAAACAAGTTCCATTACCATATTTCTAGCTGGACATCCAAAAGCCTAATCTAAACAAGATCGCTTTTTAAAACAAATATATAACCGTTTTAGCACATATTGCCTAGACTGTCTACCCACCAGATTCACAGGTTTGGAGCACGAAAACAATTCTGCAATTGAAGATTTTATTCCTTGTTAGGGACTTGCTAGCAGCAGAAGTGGCAACAAGAAAATACCAGAGACAGACTCTAAGTGCCAATATGTTATTTTAAACTCGCACTCTTTCCTTGCTAACTGTGTAAAAAGAGATGCAAGCCTTATGCAAATGTTTAAATGAAACTGCCAGGAGTTAGGCCAGGAAAAGAGTAGCAAACTTTAAAAAAAAGTTCGCTAAAACACCACAGTTTTAGCTCGTTTACTTTCTTCTTCATGAAAGAAAGGCAAGTCAGTTTTAGAATATGTAGACACGGTAGGAGATGAAACCTTTACCAAGTTTTTAGAGTACAGTGTTTTAGCTCACTAGTATGTGTATTCTAAATTTTATCAGACACGTAGTAGTCCCTTGTACAACCCTTTCCAGTTGGTGAGCAGGAAATAGCTGCCTACACGCCACTGAACAAGTGACCTGCCAGCAAGCAATAATGTTTGAAGAGAATAATTTTGTGTAATCCACAGAAAACCTTTAGCCATAACACTGGTAAACCAGAAGCACTACATTTTCATACATTTTGAAATAAAAATGTAAGCAACATGTTTGTCTACAGCATTTAACATTTCTCATCAAGCAGTCACACCAAAGCAGATATTGTATTTTCATGAAAATACACAAAAAAGATCTAAAGCTCAATACCAAGGAGTTTGAATGCTAAATAAGAAAACAACGTATTTAAGGAAGTCAAGTTTTCTCTAGTCCTTATTGGTACCCCAATTTCAGATGTGTGACTTAGTTAATCAAAATGTCCATGAAATTGCCAGAAGACTTACATTCTTTGGCTGTTGATTTACTTTTTTGTCTTCTAGATCTTTGAATTTTGATCGATAAGAAACCATTTTTTCCTGAAGGTCTGGCGTACACAGCTCATACACATCCAACATAAGAGGAAATTTAACATCCTAGGAAGTAAAAAGCATAAAGATTATTAACATAATTTGGTACTCCACATTAAAGCGTTCTCCCATGGGAAGGCAACACTAAGTCCAATTAAATGTAACTCTCACACATTTATGACAACTTGATCGCTGAAATGTTGCTGACAGTACTTACTTAAAGGGCTACAATACCTTCACAGAAGAATGTCTGATTCAGTAAAAACAAACCATCATAAATTAGAACATTCAGTATAAATATTTAGATTCATTATTACCATACTTTCATACTACGGAAATACCTATGCAGGCCTAAGGAAAAGAAATGCATGTAGAATGACTGTACACTTGCAAAAATGTCAATTTGTGTTATCCAAACAAAATAGCTAACATGTGTCTTCAACCTTTATTCCCTTGCTTCTCTTGTAAGGAACAGGCAACACCTATCATGACGCTTCCTGGGCAGCCTAGGAGGTCTATCACCCAAGGCCAACAGAAAGCAAAACTGGAACATTCAGCTGTTTGCAGCTGGTTCTTGCATTTGTCAGTCAGAAAGCCAGACAATGAAAGTAACTAGCAGAGGAAGCATTTGTTCGCATAAACATTCTCATCAACTTTAGAACACTGTCCAGTGACCGAAAGCATGGCCCTCTCCTTAATTAAACATCCTCCTCTGAACCACTGGTGAAAAGAGACCAAAAAACATCCTAACAGTATTGGAACATATTCGCTTCTGTCCCTTACCTCCTCCCCCAGTCTATTTTGGTAGCACAGTTTGCCACACAGCACCACAACTGGGAACAAAACTACTTTGTACTTAAGCAAAGCAACCGCACTGTTAATATTTTTAAATGCAATTTTAAAGTAAACAATTTAGTAAATAGCCTTCAAGTATTAGTTGTCTACCTATAATAAAAACTCATTGAAAAGCTTAAGAGGAATTAAACTTCAATATGCATAAAACTTACCTTAAGAACTTTGGCATTCACAGATTCTTTCTCTTTGTAAAAAAATCTAACCATCTGAATAGTCAGGTATGCTGGCAAGCGACTAATTTTAGACTATAAAAAGAATTTAGAAAAAGCTATTACTTTAGACATTCACAAATCTTTTATACCTTAAACATTGCTCATCCTAAATTACAGGCTATTCTGGGAACATATTTGTACACAAACACATAGGAATATAACAAGGCCTCCTATTTTGAAGCTCAGTATAGTACTGTATTCAAAGAAATAATTTTCAACTGGTCTTAAATTTCTTAATAGTGGATATTCAGATGCTTTATAAACATAAATCACATGCTGTTGCAGCAATAACTTTGTGTTTTGGGACAGAAAATTGACAACAGTTGAAAGAATCATAAAGAAAGCAACAAAAGTACCACTCACAGATTTGATATAGAGTGCATTTCTCTGCAGTGTTGGAGAGAGTTTGGTGATTTCCTCTTGAAGACGCTGTTAAAAAAACCAAAAAGGTAGTAACACATACATTCATAATTAAACACAGCTTAAAGAAAAGCACAGCACGGATAAACAAACCATAAACTAAATCTTGTTCTGCCAATCTCTTCTGTTGCTATCAGCCATTATGACACACAGAATTTTGAAATTCCTTGTCAGAAAGACTATGCCCATTCATTTGTTCAGCTCCAGGCTCATTCCTGAGCCCTGACAACACTAAGTTTCTCTCTGCAGAAAATTTTATTCTACAGCAGTAGAACTTGCAACTGAATTTGGTTATGAATTGTATCTGGGTGTGGTTACAAATGTGTCATGTCGTGCTTGGAACACAACTAAAGAAAATAGGAAGTTTCTTGTGACAGGCATATTTGCATGTTCCTCAACTCTCAGTCTAAAGCAGATAGAGCTGCATATAAGGAGACAGCTGGTGATACTCAGCTTCCAGGGACCTTTCCAAATTCAGGGAAAGCCTGGCCTGGTTATTAGTGTTGTGACTCTCTTGCTACAGGCAATCCAGCATAGGAATTCTAGAAGAATTTTTTTGGCCTGAAAGTGAGGTTTCTTTTTTCATAATCTTTTAAATTTGTGAGCATTAACTATTTTATCTTACTTTTCCTTCTAAATTCTGTCAAAAAAGAAAAAGCAGATACAAAGATTATCTGAGAACCATGCAACTTGGTCCAGTCCTGTGCAAACCAGATCACTGCCTCCATCCCTGCTCTTCTACACATACTCTGCAAGAGCAGTTACTACAAAGGTTTTGTAGTAGCTCCTCTCCTTGCTCCTTCAGATTCTCCAAAAAACCCTGAAAACTTATAAACATATATATAAAAAGCACAGACTACTTTAAGAAGTTCTACTTAGCACTTTAAAGACGATGTTGTGTCATGGAAAATAACACCTCCTTCAAAATCAGAAAAATTAAATTTAAGTTTAATTGTTCCATCATGTGGTTTTTTTCTTAGCAACCAAAATGCCACCCTATTTTAAAATTTGGACTTTTTGGGAACCATTTATATCATGCTTAAATCATGATACTGCTCAGTCTGAAGTGAAAGCCAGCTGAACAAACAAGTACCAAATTGGCTTGCA
The DNA here is from genome assembly GCF_034638445.1 of Ciconia boyciana. Classification (NCBI taxonomy): domain Eukaryota; kingdom Metazoa; phylum Chordata; class Aves; order Ciconiiformes; family Ciconiidae; genus Ciconia; species Ciconia boyciana. Next base: position 53,111,439 of record NC_132935.1, on the reverse strand, counting down.
CTTGGTTACCTGCATGGGGAAGACCATGTCAGGGTCAAGAAAACACTCTGCTGAAGTCTGCTTTACATTAACATGCAATTCATTTTCACTGCCATCTTCCCATTAAACACCAAAAAAAAAATCTTGGAACTTTGTAAAGCTTTGGACAGCCGATGTCAATTCCGAGTCATAGATTAAAAACACAGGTCATTTAGAATGTTAATTAAAGTTGTAATGGCTTACCAATTTTAGTCCTGTAAACAGATATTTCACTTCCTGATTGATAAAGCAGCTAAGCTGAAGCAGATTCTCCTTTCCTTTAGTTACTTCCTCTTCTTCAGCTTCTGTACATTTCATGCTTCACAAAATTAAGGAAAACCATCATGCACCAAGAGCTGAACTACTGCTCTGGTGAAAACAACATGCTGAACAGCACGGTAATTTAAGATAATCCTGTGCTTGTGCATCAATAGTACTTCTTGTAGTATAAAAAAAAGAAGATTTGAAACAGCCCTTCCTTCTAACCAATCTGTTCCTTCGTGTCTAATGTCAAGTGATAGCTGAGGCAGACAGCATATCAAAAAAAGTAAAATAAGTTTTTAATCACCATTTAAGCTTGTGAGGCCTGCTTTGTTCTTTCTTCTTCCCCCCTCCCCTCCCACCCCAACCCCCAGGATACAGATCATCTAACTGGCTGCCAATACCAAGTTATAAAGACCTCCTGCAACATTATGCTCCACTGTTGTTTACAATTAATAAAGCTCTTCTATTCCTGCTGCTGGCCAGACTTCACGTTTTTTTCAACAATGCACAGCCTCCTTTCCCTGCCTTGCATCTGTCCTCTGCACTGAAATGAAGTCGATTTCTTCATTATTTTTCTACACATTCTTCTAATCATTCTGTCCAACCTCCTCTTTTTCATACTTCTACCCCAATCCTTTTCTCTCATCCACTTCCTTCTAACTAGGTATTTTTCTGACTGCTCTAAATGCATCTATTCTACAAATGCTGCCATAATCACGCTTTGAAGGCTTGCAACACAAATTTTCTATCAAGTCTCTTCCTCCTGCCACTGGCCTATGCATCATTCCTCTCAGCTACTCAGTCTGCTCCTCCCAACTATTTCAGGGATAACAAACATCACAGTACAGGGAGAGAGATGCATGACTCTTACTTTAAAAAAGGCCTTTACTCTTCATTACTACCAAGCTATGAGATACAGTATCTCATCTAAGGGGATGCTTCCTTATTTCAGAGGAGCAAAATGCACAGTATAATTCTTTCTAAAAGTGGTGGTCAGTTTCATGACAGCCAGGATTTTGGGGTGGAGAAGTGGGAAGAGAGTAATACTTGGCATGAGATGTGCGCCCCATGTAGTTATATGCTTTTTCTTCTTGCTATAGAAAAGCTACTAGAAAGCTGCCAGCTGCATTAGCTTCTTGCTCATCTAACAGTGTGCATCTAACTTATTTCTTAAGAAATCAATCAAAGTATCTTTTGTGCACGTTTAGTATGCCAAGTATACCAGCAACACTCCCTTACAAGCCAAAAAAAGGCTATTTAGGATAATTATTTTTATTTGGATAAAACATGTCAGCATCCTTGAAGTAGATAACTGGCAATCTTCTCTGGGGAGGAAATCTGGTATTTAAATTCAGTGGTTTTTTCCTGTAAATTTCTACTACCATTCTTCCTCCCCACACGATCCTCTCTCTCAAAATATATCCAATCTTAACTTTAACTTCTGTGTACTGCTGCAATACATCATTCCCTCTCTTCCTCAACACACACCTTTATTTTCTATACTATTCTGAACACTGCTTGTCATCCCTGCACTCAGCTGCTAAAGTCTGAAATTATTATCATTCTTTATGTCTTGCCTTAGTCTTTAGGATACGCTGTTTCAAATTCAATGCTGAAGAACTGATCAATTAAACTCTTCTTTTTAGAAGATGCTGCTGTAGCTCCAGAGTCTGTCTGTAAAACAAATTCTCTTATGATGTAACTTTAAATAGCATGTAAAGACAGTCATCTTTACAAACAAAATAACCCCATTTATTTAAATTCTGTAAAGCCTATTCCTTCACCTTTCTAGGTGCGCATTTTCTCCTAGACAGTCAATCTCCTTACACAGTATAAAAGTTTCAAAACAAATCCACTTATAGCATGCTGTTAAAGCCACCTCAAAGCATACCAGCAAGGAAGATTTCAATCAAAAAGTCACACCTCCCTGCCCCCCAACTTAAATCTGTCTTAAATTTTAGAGTAGTCTATCAGATTTTTGCCACTGCCAAGACTCTCCAGAAAACAGTTTACAGAGAAGGAAAAGAGTCAGTCTAGTAAAGTCTTGGGAAAAACTTTAAATAATTTCTTATCACGTTGATTAAGCTACTTGTCTGTTTGAAATAGCATTCTTGTAGCCAAGAATGCTGTAGCACACTTTTTTCAGAAAAAAAGTTCTTATGTGCTAAATTCACAGGTTATTAGGGCCAGCTGCTGCATACTCACAGTCACCACCACCCTGGTCCAACACATGCCTTACAAAGCCCAAAGGGAAAGTATTCCTATAGTACACTTCATAGCATACACACCACTGACATGACATAGGTAGCATTATGCTGATCAGACGCATCAGAAAGCAATTTCACTTACTGGTCTACAGACAAAGAACTCACAAAACAGATAATCCTTAGCAAAAAATATGTAAATCACAAGTACAATATTATAAATCCTAACTCTGGTTAGAGTAAGACTACAATTACCTCCATAACCGTATCACCTTCTATGCCTTCCAGCTTCTGCTGTAGTACCCTCATCATCTGCACCCAGCACTCATTGGCATCCTAGGAAGGGAACAGAACATTAAATCAGACTAGTAGCATTATGATTTAGTAATATTAAACCTGTCAATCTTTACGCTAATCAAACCAAATGTAAGGATTCCTTAACTGATGATTTCTCCCTATTCCACCATACATTTTCATAGCTAGCACTTGATATTACATTCAACTCTTCTACATGATACAAAAGAAAACACTTTACTGGGATAAATTATTTTCACAGGAGAAGGAAAGTTTTAAAATATTCTTGTTCTCAGCTTCCAACATACTATAGAATTTTCAAACAATAAGCTACTAACTGATATTTACCTGTTGAAGGTACTGGCCTTGATCACCTTTCTCTGCAAACTGTGGGAAGGCCATGTGTAAAAACTGCAGGAGAATGATAGGTGGGATACTGGAGGAAGTTTTATCCATGGAATCAAACAAGTCTCTAAGAGCTTGAAGAAAAAGTAAGTGAATGCTTTGAGAAGTGGAAAAACAATTCAAACATGGCAGGAAGTTTAAAAATAATAGTAAGACAGCAGCAACATTTAAAAAGTGATCATTTAACAGTGTCCAATTTGATCTTTCTGAAGCAGGACCAAATTTTCCAGGTGGCATAACAGGTGCACCTAAGATCTCATTTGTGAACATGATTTTGCAAGCGTAAAGATTACAATTCTGAGAGTTTGGCACATAGTGCGTTGTCTTTCCTGGCTGCTAACAGGAAAAAAAAAAAAACCAACAAACATTTTTGAGCAGTTAAGATTTCATTTGAAACACATCTGAGGAACAATGTTTTCACAAGAGGACTACACCTAGAGAAACCAGAAGGCATTCTCAATCTATCCTCTAGAGCAGGTTAAGTTTCACCAACTACTGGGAAAAAACTTCCATTTTTCCCAACTAAAATATCTAGAAAATACTCATGCTTAATTTAACACCCAGGAAAACAAGTATGTATATGCATATGTGCAGATAGTTCATAACTATGTGCAAGTCAATGAATGCTACTGATTGCATGACAATACACATGGCTTTCTTTTTTGCCCCAAACACACTACTACTTATGTCTTATCTACCCAGGTTACAGCATTTTAAAAGCACAAATCACTTGAGAGACACCTGTTAATCCTCACAACAACCCTGTGAGGTAGGCAACAGTCTGCATGGTCACTAATTTACAAGTGGAGAGACTAACGAATGATAGTCTTGAATAAGTGCATAAGATTACAAGGAACCAAGGTCAGTTGCTTCCTCTCTTTATGAAGTATCTCCACTGACCTTGACAAAAGGGACAACTGATATGACACAGCAATTTAAAAAAATGCCATAAGTGTCATGCAGGAGTTCTCGACCAGCTCAGCACCAAAGAATTAACTACAAATTACTTAAACTATTAAGATTCCTAAGAAGCAGAGCTGTCACCTTAAAAAGAAAACAAGGGACACAAAGTAAAGGCAGTGAAAAGGGGAGGGGCAGGCATGGTTGTATAGAGTAACCATTGAACTTACCACCCCAAAATTCGATCAGCAGGCATACCCACAAACTGGACCTTTCCTTCCTTATATTGTTTTGTTTTTCCTTAAATGGACTGGTAGAAATCCCAGTGTCCTGGCCCAGCATCTTAGTGGGGCAATGAAATAGAGTAAAAAAAGAAAAAGTGGACAAGTAGTACCCTTGTTCAAGTGTAAGGGGTCTAACTAGAATTCTAGTTAGAACCGGGGAGATACGGGGCCATCGTGAGCACCCAGATCACCATAACAAAGAGGAACTTTCCTTTTGAAGACATTACTTTATTTCAGTTATGAAATCTGGATCTTTAGGGTAAAGGCTAAGACCACTGATAAAGCATCAGCAACCACCTTAACAATAATGCTCAGCCAATAAATCGTATTAAAAAATATCAATGTAATACATATTCTTGGAGTATAGCATTAACTTACCATGAAGTGAAACAAAGAACTGTACACTAAAGTATTTCTACATAAAATGATCAAATCAACAGATGGATGGAGCCTGTTCTAGGAAGTTCCAATTACTTTATGCCTACATGGAAAACAGTTAAGAGATACGAATGATTTCTACCTAAGCCTAGATCACACTTGAATACATTTTTCCTAGCATGCAGCTAGCTAATATGCAGAGATGTATGCTTTGCAGCTATGGTCAGATATTAAAGACAGAGCAAAATGAATCCTCCAGTGCTAGTGGATCTGAAAGTCCTAAGGCATACACGCTAAAGAAAAATACGCAGAGCTCTAACTGCAATTTTCATCTGCAGTTAGGAAAACACATTCTAGCCTAAAACCCTGTGTTCTACTCTAAACACCAACCTGCAGTAATGTATTGAGCAGAGGCCATTTCTCCTGAAGCTCTTAAGGCACCACCATACCTAAAAGAGAAGAAAAATAATTTGTATGCAATTAAACACAATCAAGAAGAGCAGTCAGGTTTTTAAATCATAAAGCAGGCAGCAGCTAGATTTATTTAAATGTATCAAAAGAAATCAATCATCAAAACAGAAGTAAATGAAGATAAGATTTACTCACACTCAGCTCAAAGTCTCAGCTGTTTTGCAAGCACTTCATGGAAGCAAAGGAAAACTGGCATCCTTGAGACAATAAATAAATGCAGACTGAGAAGTCTGGATACATCACTGCTGCCTCCCTAATCCCTTTGCCTCAAAGACTCAATCTATCTTTAAAGAAACTGAGAAAAAGACTGAATAGAAGCTACTCCTTTTCCAAAACATTTGCCACAGCTTCTTCAGATACATGGAAAAAATCACCTTCAAGGATAGATGGCAGATAAAATGCACAGAGATGGAGGGCAGGCCTGCTTCCTCCCTCCACAGCAGAAGCAAAGCAGTGAGAGGTGAGACATTTTTCTTAGGGAGATATTTCGTATACTGAAAAAGTATGGGAGTCCACCCGTATTACCAGAACTTACCACTCTTCTTTGAATGATTTCTTAATTTACCAGCTGCATGAGGAACAGACAGCCTCCTCAAAGCATATAAGCCTTCAAGCAAAAGGAGGGTCTCATGCATTCTTTAATCTCAGACTGAACTTTAAAAATTGTGTCCATTGCTAGATGACAAGCAGGAAACTTTCCCCCTGACATGCTACAAAACAGGGAGTACCCTTGCAGAGATCAACAGAGCAGCTGGTGAGAAATGAAGCCGTAATAGTAAGCTTTCCCATGTGAGTCCTTTCACCTCTCTCCCACTGCCATATACCTTTCCATGCTGTCATCAAGGAGGAAAGGCCAAATAAAGGCTAAATCTTCAGGGGAAGACAGAGCGGCTGCCTGTGAATCTGACTTCCCACAGACAATAAGGCCACATCTTGTATTGCAGTCTGCCAGTTTTATAGGGTATATTTTGACATTTGGTATGTTAAATTTGTCAAATACTCTGATTTAGTGTAGTAACTCAGAGTCCTTTACATGGAAATAAACAGACTTTCCTAAAATGACAACACTGAAAAACAAGAAAAAGCTTTAAAACAGAGTTTCTGTACTTCAGAAATAGTTCTCAGTGCTAAATAATTAAGGTTCACCTGCTAACAGAATGAAGAAAGATTTATAAGTACTTAAATAACTAGTGTTTACAGTAATCTAGAATATCCAGTTGGGCACGAAGGTATCAAGAAAGCAGTGTATTTTAAAGGAATTAAGTTAACCCTAAAATGGCAACGCTCTACCTAATCCTCACACTTTTTAAATACTGATGGTTTTCTCATTGCAATTCATCTGCAGGACAAATTCAGGCTCACATGGCCGTGTATTCTTTTTTCCTCCCATCTTCAGAATTTTCAAGTTTCTAGTAGATTCCTCAGAAAAAAAATTGGCCATTTTCACATTTCAGTCCAGAATAACAAAAAAAAATTTCAGAAAAGTTGTTCTACAATCAGAATGAACGAAACAAATTCCATAAGGAAGCCCATTCTGCTCCCTACACATCCACATGACAGTAACTCCAGCTTATTCCAGTTTGCCGCCACAGTAACACCCATGATCCTATCTCAGAGCTTCCTGCTGTACCTCCAAGTACCAAATATCAGTAACATCAGAATTTCATACCTGAAAACATATTGTGCAATAAAGCCATTTAAAAAAATATATTCCTCAAAGGAACAGGACTCCTGTATGATTCTTTTATTTAGCACCAGAAAACAGGGTGAGGAGTTCAGTAGCTTGTTTAAGCATTTTAAATAAGTCTTGATAGGAACTATTTTTTAGCTAGGCAAAATACCTTCTCTCCACTAAAAGCCAGTTCCAACAAATACAGTCTTAAATTCTTTAAAAAGTACAGACTAACACAGCCATAGGATAAACTTTAATCGATCATTATGTTAATCTTGAATAGATTTAAAGAATAACAGATTGTTATTATAATCCATACCAGTATTAAGACGACCATTCCACAAATTATCTATTTCATAAGCTAAAGAAAACATTTTAGTCATGGTATTTTTGTACTGAATCCTACCTTTTAAGGGCCTCTTTCACTTCTGGCACTGAGCGGATGCACTGAACCGTAGCATTCATGTAGCAAGTGTTGCCAAGGTTTGTCAATCCACATGGTAATTCCATCTACCAAAAAATTTACAAGGGTGCTTGAAGGTCTGAGAGAGATGTGCAACCATTTTTGTATAAATGCTATAATTTGACATCATCTTCTAAGAAAAGGAATGATCAGAGATGCATAAAGCCTGGAATATTCCATCAAGCTTTATGAAGTTTTCCAGATCTATTTTCTGATTCTATTAATCATTTGATCATTCGGTGCTTTTAGAGGACATTCAGGAATGCTTTGGGTTTTTTCTGTGCATGTTTAGGTTAATGAATATATTCTTCAAGCAGGCAGTCATTCAGAAAGTTCAATTATAATCTCACTCAAGTTTTGACCTTAAAATTCTATTTCCATGAAATTTCCACATGAATACATTTGTACAAAACACTGATGTTTTAATTAAAATCAGTTTTCAGTAAAACTCTGAATGTGATGAAGTTCATAGTTAGAAACAAAAGCATTATTTAAACTCCTCTCCAGAAGTCTGCAACAGATCATTAATTTGATCCTTTCAGACAACTTGTGAATTTCTAAAGTTTTGACAAATGTGAAGCCCAACTAATAATTAAATGAACCAGTTTCAGAACAACTATAAATCACAACATAATAGCCTTTTTCTTTTTTTTTTTAATCCTGCATATTTGAGTAGTTGTCAGGGAAAAGCACGTAGTTTAATGAAACTGAAATAACACTGCATACCAGTACCACTTATCTTAGGAAGAGAGAATTAATTTAGCTGTGTATTCCATTTTTAATGAATACATGCAGTACAGACACTTTAATTTTGATGTATAACAAAATTTGAATCAGACAAATGCAATGTGACCAACTTTTTCAAAATGTTATCTGACACTGAATCATCTTGTTTGTCTCTCAGTTATCTCCAAGTCTGTGCATAGGGTTAGTCTCAAAAATACATAAATATCCTTCACCTGCTGGTGCCATGGAAAGCATTAAATACTGAAGCACAAAACCAGTCCTAAACTACAGATCCATTTTCATATAGACATGCATAAAAGTATTCCCGTTCTGCATGCACAGTTGACAATAGTCATGCAACTGTTTTAAGTATGACAAAGAACTCCTAGTTCAAATAACTGATGAGAAAATTAAGCCTTTCAAATTGTAAAAAAAGGAAACAACTCAAACAGAAGTTACTTCATTAAAAAAAAAAAGATCAATTACGCTCTTCCAGACTTTAGTCTCATAAAGGAAAACACATAATCTGTTCCACTAATGTCGAACTTATTTTCATTTTTCAGAAAGAAAAGTTTATCTGATACTACTAACAAGGACAAACAAACCCCAAACACACCCCACCCCAAACAAACCCTAGTTTCCCTTCACAGATATGAAGGAGGCAGGAAACAATTTTGCACATCTAAGAGCCCTTATTCAGGCAAAGTTCAGGACACTAATACAGCAAGGGCAATACAACTTTGTCTTTAAAAACATCAGCGATGCTATTTTTAGAAAATTTACTAAGCTGCCTGCTTAAAGAAAAAACAGCACTAGTTAGATGACTTTTAAATTAACTTCCAGACTTCTCATCACTGCTACCAGTTGGGTCATCAACATAAATTTGCGTTTCTTTGAGAAGCTATAAATGCTAAACAGACATTACAGTTTCAAAATCCACTTTTAAGCAACTGCAAGTATTTAAAAAGTTGCCATTATTCAAAGGTTTACAAGAAACCAAAGTTTGAAATATGCTTACAGCTGAAGCCAACTGCTCCTCTGTCATGTCTTCTACAAAGACGGGTCGAGCAATTGGCTCTTCTGGAAGTGCATCTGCAGAACCCATCATTAATAAGGTCATCCCCTTGAAATACAGTAAAAATAGCAATAAATATTTAAGGGCAGTTATTTCTGCTTAAAAAAAAAAAACACAAACCAAACAACATTAAGCTCTTGACGTATTTCAGCTATTTCCCCCAAAATAAACACAATCTTTCTCTTAGTTTACAGAACTGATACTGCACTGTTGTTTCTTAAGGGTATACCTTAACTTTACGTACTTATTGAGAACAATTCCACAGAATTATCCATGCTAGATGTTTCCACTGAGCCTGCTGAGCTTGCCAGCAGCTGACAATGCCAGATTCCAATAGGGACTATATTTAACATTCATGGAATACCCCAATGTGAAGTGTTCAGAAAAGCTCCCTTCCTGATGGACCACTAGGGATCAAGCATCTTCAACACTTCAGTGCAAATATTTCTCTTTCCCTTAAGTCTTAGAAAATACCTTGGAACCAAGGATAACTGAGCAGCTAAATTCAGATTTGAAAGAAGCTGCAACATTTGAGCTTCTCAATCGACAGAGTCTCAAGTTCTCAAATACGGATTTCTCTAAACAACAACAAAAACTTCCCTCATCTTTATCCTAGAATCTGGGGAAACACTTCAGACGGATGTGGGTAATAATGAGGACCACAGCTCTGAGTTCTGAATTTTATTTTTCACCTGAAAAGCAAGCGGGAAAGGGAAGTGCCATTCTTTGGTCTGGCAAGTTCTGAGAACATTAAACTAACTGAAAAGTGAAAAATAACCAAAATGGCCCTGTCAGTTTAAGTATGAGGACTAACATTCAAGGGGGGGGGGGGGGGGGGGAGGGAAGCAATCAAGTTATCATGCTTGCTGGACTAGCATAAGGAAAAGGAGTTTTTCAGCATTCAACAGGAATACATCTACACAATAAGATCTATCAAAGGGGGTGAAAATGGCTATCTGGGGCCTTCAAAAATACAGTGCTAAGGAAAAGGATGGACAACAGAATGGAAAAAAACTGCTTTGACAGCGTAAGCAAATCCCTAGAACTTGTGTATAACATTATTAAAATTAATAAAGGCAGCTACTAGCGTAACAGAATGCAGAAAAGGACAAGAATATTATCTACTGGGGTTTTTGCTGAATGACTTTGCTACAATAGCTGCAGCTACAAGCTGCTAATAGATGCTTGTGAACTAATTACAAGGGTAAGAGTAATGCTACCTAACTCAATCTGCTCAGTGAAGAACTGGAGTAAAACCTGTACCAAACAGATGTTACAAGATACCTACAGAAATGAAAAGGACCAAAAAAACCCCCAAAAATCTTTGGGATTCCCTGTTCCAATATTATATAGGTAAAAAACACAAATAAATTCACTTTTTGTTTTCTTTTTGAACTAGTTAAGGGTATGAATAACCATTACTAATGGCTTTGTTTTTAAACAGCAGATATTTAGTATAGGAGAACAAATTTCAGCAGGTAGATAAACAAGGAAATAGGCAGAGCTGTAACTTCATCATTTGTAATGCAATGATTTTCTGTGCTGGGGACATAAAAGCACAACGGACCGCACAGTGCCCAGGTTCACAAGCTCTCTCTAAATAACATCGCTTATTATTATGGTCACAGATGGACAACACAGAAGGACCACTGGTCTGACCCAGAACATTTCTTGTAAGAAAGAAATCTGTGCTCCCAAGTACTTCAGGAAGATGGTGTAATTTCCCTACTGATGCCAAAAAAGGTTTTCTACAAATCAATGGTGAGAACTTTGTAAGAATGCTTAGGTATGACAACTATGAAATTATTTTTCATCAAGGTCTGATTTTTAAGAGAGAGCTACCCATTCAAACAGAAACAGCAAGAACTTTAAATCTTTAACCTTTGGCATTTAAAACTTTAAATGCCAAAATAAAAATCAAAGTAGTAAAATTTAGTTATTCCTCAGAACTTACATTCTTTATTTTTAGGTTCCCCCAGTCATCATCCTGTATGTGAAATGAAATAAAAGACAAGTTAATTATCTTGCAGCAAAAGACAAGCAAGTATTTTCATTAATATTAATCACGTATTTCTAAATATACAATTGTGTTTCATCCAAGGTTCCACAATATTAACTATTTACACATCATCAAGTCTTGTCTGATTAAAACAAAAAGCAGCCAAGTCGTCTTTTTGATAAGGTTCTTGATCTGTTGTTCAATACTGCTACAAAAAGTAAACAACTTTTTGTAGGAAAGTTGTCTATATCGCATTACACCGATAAGTCTCCAGCAAAGAAGTGCCAGAGGAACTTTCCTTAAACAAGCTAAAAGCAAAAAGTTACATTCAGATTCTGAACATTAAAAAAGAACGGAAAAAACACCACTAAGCAGAGTAGTGTTTGGTATAAAGGAGTGAAGAAGTGTTTTAAAACAGCAGCGTACCTCCCAACCATTTAGCAACAAACTTTTGCCAGTATTTTCTAGTAGTAGGCAATGAATCATACAGAATTATTTCTGAAAAGTGTAGTCAGTTTAATACATACAATGAAAGATCTTCTGGAGGAATGCTCAGAAATATGGTCATTGCTCATTATGTTATAATGTAATAAAGTTAGAAATAAGATTAAAAACCACAGATTTCTACCTTCAGAGTTCCTCCTTTAACCATAACCTTCTGTCTAGCTGGCTGAACTCCAGTCAGTGCAAACAACTGGGCTTTGAAGACCATTGGAGGTTCATCAGTGTTAAGCTCCACACCATCGAATTTCTCTTTTCCCCATTTCACGTTAACTGTGAACAAAATGTTTTGAAACTAGATTATTTCCTAATATACGAGAATGTAATTACCAAGACGAACCCAGTATTTCAAATTCCAGCCTTTATACCATCTCAAAACATTCCATTTTTAACTCTAAAACTTGTCAATAATCAAGCTAAGGGACACTTTTTCTACAAGGTGTCTCAGCCATCAGAACATACTATTTCCAACAAGTCTAAAAATATTCTACAAAACAACTGTAAGCAACGTATATACCAAGAAACTCTGCAAGCAATAAATGTGTGTAACAGTATCAGAAATTATTTCGGCAAGTCTTCACAAAAGCAGCTCGAAAGCAACTCTCCCAATCTCTTGGCACTGTTCACTGCAAACAAATTTCTGAAGGAAGTTCAGACGTGCGATTCCAGTCCAGTTTTCCATAGCATTTCCGTTCTCCTTCAATGGCAAACAATACCATGTTCTTTAAACGCAAAGCTACTGTTTGATAGCCATAGTTTTGGCTACCAGTATCACTCACATGGAGCTATGTGAGGAGGTAAGCGTGCATCAAGATAAACCCCATAAAACAGCACACCTTCAGCTTCCTTTCAATGGAAGGTTAACCTCGCAGCACCATTTACACCACCATTGCTGCTACCCTCCTCAGTTTTGACAGTGTTCACACAAACAACATACCCGCATGCAAATACAGACAACAGTCTAGCATAGGTTGCAGCTCCAGAAGTCCTGACCCCAGTAAAGGTGCAGGACTGGAATTACGTGAAGTGAAATTTGGTCACGCAAAGTGTAGCACTCAACGCTGGAAATGGGATCACCAGCAGGGACATTAGGCAGAACGACACAGAGGCATGTTCAATTCACTTTGGTAAAGCTAGTACCAACCAAGATCAGACAAGAATGCCTGGAACAGTGTGTTTCTAAAGAATGGTTACGCATCTTTGATCACTTCCAATCACTATCACAGGTACACAAGGCTACTTTAGCAAGCTGCAGTTTTGCTGAAAATCTGCACACAGCAATATCCTATGTGCACAGGAAGTGGTTGAAATACCATGCTTTAAGAAAGCCATATCCTTCCTTCCACCTGTGCTTCGGTTTTAAGTAAATATACTATGGCAACTCTAGGTTGCTGTGATTTAAAAAAAACTTCCAAGAAGGTTAAGATTTCAGATGTATACAGTGCTTGTGATGGGTAATAAGGAAGAATAACTTAGTCTAAGTTAGCCTATGAAGCAACTCAAATGACTGGCTTTTCAGTATTTCTAGCAGAAAGTACCTTCTGATTTGCCCAACCTTCTGATTTTTTTTAAAATGCATTTATTATTTTGCATATTTAAGACCTACCAAGCACAAGTCTTTTCCCATTTTCCAGGAAGACAACCCACTCAGTCACCGAATAAGTCAGCTGCACACAGTCTTAAGTTTTGCATTTCTTAACAGTCATGCATCTACCGCTAAATATGCGGAAGAGTTAGCAATTATTAATCTGTAGTGCCACTGGTTTTGGCAACTCAGCACTCAAGAGGAGGAAACAGAAAAGTATGAATGTCTTGTCTTCAGAGATTGCAATCGAAATTTCCACCAAAAGTTTCCAAACCGAAGGAGAAAATTGTTGATTTGAAAACAATGGAAACCAAGAAAAAAGGACATATTTGCCCCACTGAATAGAAAACACAGCTTATACAGATGTGCTAGAGTTCAGGAAAAGTCCCGTTATACTGACATCAGGATCCCAGTTTGCCAACCACAATTAAAATAGCAGAGAAACAGCAACACAACTGTGTACTGAGGCCTTCTACAATCTGTTCCTCAGTACTAAAAAGCCCCAAGAGGCCAGACCTGTGAAACATAAACAAGGCAGTAACTGGTCCTAGAAGTCTCACTGGAGGTTCTGCTCTTGCAGTCTTCACTAGAAACTTTCCTTCACGGCAAGGAGGCGAGAGGGCTGTGATGCAATTCAAGAAAGTTTTAACTCCTCTGGCTTTAAGTAAGAAATAATGGATTTAAAAGAGCAGAGGCAAATGCATCTAAATAAATTTGAAGGCGTGGATGCAGAATTATGGCTCGCTTGACAGACAGCAGCACTCATCTTAGTGCAAAACAAACAAACAAAAAAAACCAAACAGCCACGATTGCACACGATACGCCTATGACACCCGTTCGCACGACCGAGCCTTGCCGAAAGGGCCCTCCCGGCCATCAACAGCGCTCGCCCCTCGCCCCAGCCGGGCCAGGCCAACGCTTCCTCCTCAGGCGGCCAGGCCGCCTCCCGGGCCGGGCCGGGCCGGGCCGCACGTCCCGGGGAGCTCCCGGTGCCGTCCTCGGCGGGGCTCGGCGGCACGGCGGACACGTGCCGAGCGGCGGCGGCAGCAGGACGGCGAGGCGGCCGGAGGAGCCTGCCGCTGCCGCTGCCCCTCGGGAGGCGCCGCCCGCCTCCCCCCGCGCGGCGGCGGGAAGGGCCTGGCTCGGGGCGGCGGGGCCGCCGAGGAGGACCCGCCGCTGAGGCAACGGCACCCGCCGCCGCAGGCGCTGCCCCCCCACCCCACGCTGCGGACGGCCGCGGGCCGGGCCGGGCCGGGCCGGCGGCACCGGCTCACCTGAGAAGAGCGGCATGGCGGAGGGGGCGGGCGGCGCGCCGTGTCCTGGGAGGGCGCGGTGGCGGCGGGGAAGCGAAAGGGCGGCGGGGAGCGGCGTCAGCGGGAGGAGAGCGGGCGGGCGATGGCGGCGGCTGCAGCAGCGCGTCCCTCCCTCTCTCGGGGTCTCATTCAAACCGGCCCCTCAGGATGACGCTGCAAGCGGGGCCCGCTCTCCGGAAGCGAGGTGGGCTGCGCGCGCAGCGCCGGAAGGGCGGGGCGGGGCGGTAGCCGCCCCGCGCCCGGAGGGCGGTTGGGGGGGGGGGCGCTCGCGCGGCGCGGCCGGTAACGGCCGCTCGGTGGAGCAACGGCCGGAGCCGCTGGTCCTGCTGCAGCGCAGGGCGCCCGGGGAGGGAGGCGCTGCCCTTCAGGCCGGAGAAGAGAACCTGCTCCGGCTGTGGGCTCTCCACGGACAACGGTAGTTTCTCGGGAGAGAGCGGCGCACGAGAAAGCGTGACTGAATACCGGGCTTCTCTCTAACCCGAGGACGTATAACCGACCTCAGATTAGCAGCTGGCTAGGCCTGCCGGGTCTGATTAAACCTGCTGCGTGCAAACGGGGCACAGAGCCACCGCCTGAGGTGTGCGGGTTGGAGTCTGGCAAGAGGCCGGTCCCCAGAACGGGCTGAAACGGTTGTTGGTGTGGCGGGCAGGGAATATCAGTGTCGAGGGCGAAGTGCTGAAGAGCGGAGATGGGTTTATAGACGTTCTGGGGGGTTGCCCAAAAGCTGTGGTGGCATGAAGATGGGGGGAAGAAGAAAGGCCGTTGTGGATGAAGTAGGTTTGGGTTGTAGGAAAACGTGGAGTAAGAGATAAAATTGTCAACAGAAGAATTTTATTAAGGGGAGCAGGGATGACTAATCTACCAGCAATTATTTTAAGATTCGGTGATAGATAAGAAGCGCTGAAGGGTAAGTGATGGTAATGGCCATGAGCCTTCAGGACAATAAAAAACAGTTTTAGAGGTACTAAAAACAGTAGACATGGAGACCTGAGTCTCAACTACTACAAAAGCTCTTGGTATTAGGCTGTGATTAAAGAAACTAAAGCAGTGCTTAAACATATAAAAAGGAAGAGAATGCCAGAAACGTGCCTTCCTCAGACCCCTCCTCGCTACCACCTCTAGAAACCTGACGCTACTGCCCTCACCAGCTGCAGCTGTAAGAGCTTCTGCTGCCGTTTGGTTGTCTGCATTTGCACTTCTGGCCCTGCTTTTGCTATGGAATTGATACCCAAAACAAGAAGGATCTTTCCTTGATAAACATGCTGCTGGCCAAATTTGATTTTCAATTCCAAACAGTTGAAGGAGGATATACAAAATGGCCATAAAAATAATCCAGGGCTTGAAAGTAAGCCTTAAGATGGAAGGCTTAGAAATGTCAGTCTTTCCAGTTTGTCATGGAGAAGAAGAAGGAAAGTTAATTTTATTGTCCAGTGTAGGCTTCTAGACGTGAAAAGGAGGTTTTGGGGAACAAGGATTACATTTCACAGAGAAGCTCCAATGGGTGGTACGCTGAAATTAAGCTGGATCTTGAATTAAGATGGAGTTTCCAGTTACTAAGGCAATTTAAGCATTGTTAAAGTTTATCAGCAAGGGTGATGAATCTTCTGTTACTTTGACTTGCTTGAAGGAGCTTTCTAGAAAGGCTTTAATCCAGTTCTAGGGTGAGATCCTGCAGAGTGTCTGTTCAGGTGAGAGCAGACCCCAGCTGTCTGCCCGTGCGTCTGAGTGCAGGATGTCTCCAGCCTAGCCATTTGTTCTTAATACCAAGTGACCTATATAGAGCCCATTTATTCGTGACACCTAAATGAAAAGTGAATGTTCTACAGTCTGAAGCTGCACTGAATACATTCTTCCCTTTAGAGTAACCCCTAGAGGATCAGGTCTCAGGCAATGGCGGACCGTTCGTTTGGCAAAGGCACTAGGGGGTGCTGTGCTGAAAGAGAAGAATCGGGGTTTGTATCTGCAGGAAAACTCTTCCCGACCTCCACAAGGTGAAGAACCACGACCTCCCTCTTCTTTCCTCCGAGATCGTGTAGGCCTCTTCCTGCTATCACAGCTTTGTGCCTTTTTGCGTAAGGAGGTGATCAATAGATGCTGGTTTCCTTGAATCGTAGACAAACTGATGTAAGGAGTAGAGAGACAAAGAGTGCAACCTGATATATAAATATGAAGTACCGATTACCTTGATGACATTAAAATTTTAGAAGATTGGTTGAACGTTATTAAACGCATCCTTTTTCTTAGTGAAGACAAGCCCTGAGGGAACCCCGGGCTGGGTCACGGGGACAGCGGAACTGCCTGCCCCAGCTGTGTCTCTGTGGCCTTTTGCAGGGCCACCCGAGCACGGCTGCTTCCCATCCTGAGCTGGCCGGTTGCAAGCCAGCTTGGATCCAAAAGCTGGGGCTGTGTCGTTAGCACACTACTGTGTGCAGGCCAACAGGCCTGGCAGGATTTATTAATGCTGGAAGATGGGTCAGAGCAAGTCCAGATCTGTTTACAAAGGCTTTTACTCTATGAAGTCTCCCGTGGCTCAGTTCTGAGGAGCACAAGCAGTAAGTGTACCCTCAGATGGCACAAGCGGGTGCTGCGATACAGCGAAAGGCATGGGGAAGCAAGGCAAGCCCCTTTGCAAGGCAAGCCCCTTTGCAAGGCAAGCCCCTTTGCAAGGCAAGCCCCTTTGCAAGGCAAGCCCCTTTGCAAGGCAAGCCCCTTTGCAAGGCAAGCCCCTTTGCAAGGCATGCTTTAGGCACCTTTGTGATGCCTGCGATAGAACAAAGAAGGTAGTCTCCATTTTAAATAACCAGAGTCTCAGGAATTAAAATACTGCATTTACATTTCTTGTTTCTTTAAAAGGAAAGATGTGTTGTCCTCATCCAATATATTGACAGGTGCATTTATTAACGTACATTTTATTTTCTGTGGGGAACGTAATGTTCTTAGGAACCTTTCTATGTATCTTCAGGGTTTAAACATTAATGAGCGTGTATTCACAGCACAGGTAGGATCAAATCACATTACTAACTCCTGTCTTGCAGATAATTGCTATGCATATTAAACTCAAAATAATCCTAGTTTTAAGTGCTTTAGGTCTCATTTTCCAGTGTCCTGATATGTTACAGTGCTTTACATGTTTAAAGAAAAGTTCTTTTTCACGATAAAGGTCAGCATTCCACCTTCCTGCACTGCAAACCTTGACTGTCTCCAAATGAGCACCCAGAAAATGAGGAACAGAAGCAAGATACTCAAACAAAACTCTGGCGTGCACCATCTTCCCAGCACCGCACAGGGCTGAGCGAGGCCCAAACACAGATCACTGTGGCTGCCCTGTGCAGTAGCAGCTCCTAGGGCTGACTTAGGGGCCCAGGGTGTGGCACAGCCTATGCACTCCCAACCTGAAAGCCACTGCTACATTTGATCCCTATCTCACAGCAACTACAAACTGAAAAATGCAGTGTCAATAAGGTGTGACTTCTCATAGTAGATGATATAGAAGATGTAATGGCAGGATAAAGAAAAATGTAGTGATCCAGGAGATATGTAAAGTAACATACACAGTATCCCCCATTTCAGTGTTACCCGTTCCATTTCAGCGGTTTTCAAACCTTTTGTGTTCTGGGTCACTATGAATGTACACCGAGGGGAAGGGAAGAGAACAAAACTTTATTTGCATTTTTTATGTTTGTAACTAGTGCATAAAAAATTCCCAGTAGAGTTCACCAGCTCAGAGGGAAGCTCAGCACCTGCTGCCCCTCCTCTCACTGCATGATTCCTGACTCACTCCTGGCTACAGCCTCAGTGGCTGCTGCTAAATCCTGCTTGTGGGAGAGGCTGAATCCTTTTTTTATTACCCAGGCTGTTTTGCTACAGTTAGCTACTCTTATCATTTTCTTTTCCTGTTTCCTTCAGCAGGACTAGGGAGGCTTGAAGAGGGAATGAAAAAGAGCAGATGTTGGCATTCTACCAATGTTAATGAACTTTCAACCTAATACAGTAATAGAAAATGGAAAAAAGTGGAGGCAAATCAACAAAAAATGATCACATAAGAATCTAGACTTCTCTGTTTCTCAAACAGCGTGTAAAACTACAGCTTCACTGATACGAACAAAGCCAGGTTGATTTATGTTGGCTCTTCACAGCTTACACGTTCACATCTCCTGATGACTCTGGCACTGTATTGGATGAGTGTAGGCCAAATGTTCCTGTAAGAAGAATCATTACTGAGAAGGGTAAAAGCAAGCTACGCAAAATAAGAAGGCAGGAGCCAGAAAAAGTGGAGCTGTAGTGAACAGAGCAGCACACTGATTATTTTTTTCTGGAGAGTAAAGCTAATGCTTGCTAAAAGTTTAGTAACAATTTTTTTTTTTCCCCTGAAATATCTGTTTGCACAGTTGCAATCATAGGCATTACTTTTCCTAGCAGTAGAAACCTTTGGCTGAATTTGTTATTCAAAATATAGCTATTCCTGTAGATAGGCACCTTGCTTACAGTAAACAAGTGCCAACATCAGTATACCAGAACGCAAACTGTAATTTGCATGTCTAGACTTTATTATTACAGCATTTTAGTTGCAACTTATCCCAGACATACAAGTCAATGTAATTTTACATGTCATTATGTCTGCTGCTTCTTTCCCAAGCAAAAGCAGCATTTAAAAACAATTGCAGAATTTCAGCATTATAAAAAGCTATGGAAATGACACTATGTGCCAGTCTGTAGAGCAAACCCATTTTCCCCACAATCCTTCCCTCTTCCCACCAGTCATTATCTATTCATAACAGTTTTTATGATTTTTTCAGATTCATAAAATACAGAACTAGAAGATGTGACTTTTTTTTTTTTACTAAGAAATTATTCAAGCAAGAGTTTTTGAGCCTGTAGAGGTAGCCAGTTACACAAAGGAAAGCGGAAAAGCAATCCAAAACCTAATCTGGGTCTGGAGAATGACCTGACCATAGGCCTTTTCTATTGCTCTAAATTTCCTATAATAATGTATGTATTTAAGTAAGATATGTTTAATCATCTTACTATATTATTTCCCATCTGGATATGTGATAGGAGATTAAAGCAGGTCATAATTATCCCTTGTATTGCTTTGCAAGCTAACAGTCAATGTGACTGGCGATCTGGAAGGTAGTTTTTACTGTGCTCCATCCATTGCTGACATTTCTGATACAGCAAGCTCAACACAGAGGAACTTTCTGAAATTACATCACCTACTTCTATACTTCCCAGCTCTGTGACCTTCAAAGGACATACAATCATTTGCATGTAATTTGTCCTTACTAGTACATTGTTCTGCAGGCCTTGGCAGATTACCCAGGGAGATTTACGGACAGCCAGCCTCATGGGATGCACAGGCTGTTCCAAAAAAAAAAAACCAAACCCCAAAAAAACCCCAAAAAAACCCACCAAAACACCCCACCAACAACCCCCCCCCCAATTTTTTGTCTTTTGAACAGGGTTCCCCTTCCCCCAAATAAGTGGGATTTCTGAAGCTCCAAACCTGCATCATGGAGGATGAAGCAATCACAAGGCAAGCTCAGGGTGGTGGTTGAATAATAAATATAAATTAGGCTACTACAGCACGCCATGAGAATAAGGGAATGAAAAAAAAATATGGTATTATTCATGTAGAATAATAAAAAAAATGTTTGAGAGTCCCCTAAGCGTTATGTTGCAAATGCACCTTGTACTAGAAGCTGTTGCAGTGTCTGAATGCTTAGAAAGATGTATAAGCTGCAGTCGGGAGAAAACACCATGCCAGTCATTTTCAAAAGGGTCTTTCCATAAATTACTTTATTTCTCATTAAATGAGCACAGAGTCATTACCATATTAATAACAGATATGTTTATTATTACATATCCATCAGTGCGGCTTTCAATACCACTTGAAACATGCAAATCGTCCTAAGGACGAATCAGTTTTCCAGTGCTTCTTATTTAATACACAACTGCAAAGCCATTATAAATTACTGAGGAGGTATTTGGTTAAGAAATAAAATAAAATAAAACCATACTGCCCATACCATGAATGTATTCCTGCTACAAAGCAAGAGTCTGACAGCATTTACTGAAATTCCTGAATTACCCGGAGCTTTTGTATTATATGCTTTTTTTTTTTGCATTGCCTACACATCTCTTGGCTTATGAAACAGAATCAGTCTTTCTTTGTAAGAGGAATTCTCATTCAAAGATTGTACTTAATTTAGAAAATGCATCTAGCATCTACAATACTTCAACCAATTAAAATTCAGTAAAAACCACTGATATGCAATAGTTTTTTAGAGGTTTCCTTTGTTTAGTTTTAGATTTCTACATTTATTGACATGGCAATAATACAATTATCTCAACTTAAGGCACTAAAAGGACAATGTAAAACCCAGTAAAAGTGTTCTAAGAATAATTTACATTTCAAACAGTGCATATATTTCTTAAATGTTTGTTAACTTTATGTTATCACTTAAAATTGTAAGGCAATACATTATACAGTTATAGAAATGATGTACCCCAAAATATGCTTCCAAACTTGGTGGTTCTTTTTACTGTTAGTTTCTAATGCCTCTAATAGTAAAATAATTCAGTATGGCTTGGCAAAAAATGCATAGATTAAAGGCAATTACTTGTTTTCCCCTCTTTACAAACCTGCTGAATCAGTATTTTGTAAAGCATAATGCAAAACATTTATCACTTTGATCCATTCCATAGTGGGTGGTTAGCATAAGGCTAAGAACTCTGCAGTGAAGGCACTGAAGTTCAAGTGATAAGGCTTCATTTTTAAGCTAGTTCTGCAGTCTTCAAGAGCACAACTTTGAGTCTTGAAAGCAATTGCAGTCCTTCTCATTGAGAAACCTTCCTCCTCTACTCCATTTCATATGCTCATCTTGACATAAATATCCCTTTCACAGGGTAAACAGTCCTTTTCTTTCACTGATACGAAGAAAGTTGGCTGCATTTCATCGTGATTGACAGGCTTTTTTTTTTAAATCCAAAAAGGCAGCACCTTTTTTTATACACCTAGCTAAGCTTTATTTGCTTTAACTTGCATTACATAGTAATAATTAATCTAATCTACCTTTAGGCAAACCCGCAATTAAACACCCTCAGCGTGCTTTTGTGCCAAAGCAAGGAGGAGACAGTAATAGCAATCTTAACCCTGAAGCCTGTGATAGTTATGTTGAAAGGAACAACAGCCCGTCTGCACTGCTCTGTGTGGTTAAAAAAAAGCCCTGTTTCTCAGACCGCATCCCATGAGATTCCATTAAGCACTGTACGTGTGGTTAGCTGGAACAAAGAAGAAAACAGACAATTAATAACAAATATAAAAATTAGCTTCATAACACTAGTGCATGTTTGCCAAGAGCTTTGGTGAAGAAAGTACTTTATTTTATGTTAACCAAGTATTTTTTCAATTGACATGGTACAATACTAAGATCATACCTACACAATCTTCCACAAACTGTTCTTAATTTCAGACAACATTAAATGAACACAGAGAGATGATAATATTACTGCAGCTTTACAGGTAAATGATTAAGAGTAAACAATCATGGGTGTATTCACGGCAAATGCAAGGTGACCCTTTTTCACTTGCAGGACAAGAGGTGGCTCTCTATAAGGCTAAGAGCGTGCACATGCAGTTGCCACAGCTCATCTGATGCACAGGAGTTTTGGTTGTTCAGGTGGTTTGGTTTTTTGTTTGTTTGGTTTTTGTTTGTTTGTTTAAAAAAAAATCCATGCATTAACTTGATCAGGTGCCCAAGTCCAAATATATTAAAACAAAACACCTCAACTGTGCTGATACAATGTGTATAAATTAGCATACTATAAACTAGGAAGTGTAGTTTCAGATCTAGAAGCAGTACTGCAAATGCTAGCAAGTTCATCATGAAGTTCTGCTTCATATTTACTAGTGATAAGTTACTAAAATGAGGAGTAGAACTTAAGATGAACTTATGCGTGAAGCTCCTTTGAATGGGCCCGATACACCTCTCCACGAAGTCAATGAA
Organism: Ciconia boyciana; assembly: GCF_034638445.1. NCBI lineage: Eukaryota > Metazoa > Chordata > Aves > Ciconiiformes > Ciconiidae > Ciconia > Ciconia boyciana. Next base: position 53,088,881 of record NC_132935.1, on the reverse strand, counting down.
GTGCTGCCTACCAACTGCAAAGAAAGGTGGATTAGACCCTAAATGAAATGTACTAAAATGTCTTAACTATGTGTTAAAGCCTATATCCATTCGACAAAATAGCTAATGCCTGCTTTCATGATAGGACTCAATCACCAAGATCAAATTCTGCTATACTGTCTGACAAGAGAACAATTTTCAGATACTTAGTAAAAGCTAAACACATATATCCCATAAAAATCATCACCGCTTCTCTTACTCCCAACGTCTAGGTAAAGAGGTCAGGATGAGAACTGCAGAGTGCAGTGTCTTGAGTTCAGAGAAGCTGATCTAACAACACGCTGCCTCCTGAAAGGAAAAGGGACCGCTGTTCCTCACTTTATCACCTTCCTGACCCCAGGGGAGCACCCTCCGACTTACCTGTCCTCAGATTTGGCAATCACTGCACTTCTCAGCGGGCTGGTTCCACTCACTAGCTCAGCAAAATAAGTCTACATTTTTTTGACAATCAGGAAACTGAATTGTGGAGCTTCATGGAAGGATCCAAAATGGATCATTTCAAGCAGTTACCCAGGATCCACTGACACAAGAGCAGGGAAGGAAGACAGAGGGGGGGAAAATCCTCCCCCTTAAGTAGCAACAGGCTGTCAGATTAGCTCAGCTACTGTGCAATCACCAGTTAAGTGTTCAGTATATAAGATCCATTGTAAATTTATTTAATAATCTAAATTTAAACATCTGGTACATCAGAAGTGAATTTGCCTAAAATAAATCCAATGCCTCTTCTTTCTAAACACACAGGATGGAATATGTAGTGATACCAGGGCACAGGTTGGCCATACTACATCACAGCAGTGATTGTCTAGTTCACAGACACAACTAACATCAAATTTGTCTGAGAAAGTCACAAAAACATCCACAGTAGAATAGCTTGGAAGGTAAGCTTCTATCTGACCTTTTTCTAATGCTTACTTGCTCAGTGTAACTCTGAACCTTTTCACTGTTTGCTCACATTGCTCTGCAGGTGCTACGCAAGCCCCACTACATTCCAGTCAACCCAGTGGCAGCTGTCTGATGGGGATGGAGCGTGCCACAAAGCCACCCAAGCAGCTCCTCAAGCATCAGCGAGGTGTGGGGGCTCCCCACCTGCCTCCTGCACACGTCTCCATGCAGCACGACAGGCTGGCAGCACGCACATACCTAGCAGTCTTGCTGGTCAAGTACTCTGCCTCTCTAAATTGCTTATGCTCAATATGCTTCTTCCTCCATACTCGGTGCCTGCAATATGCAGTGTTAAAACAGTTTGCTGTCAATTAATCATATGTTCTAAGAAGCTATGTGAGTATTAAACATCATTAAGAAGCAAGATTTCTAAGGTCAAATATCAATTGTGTCATCAAACTCACTGATGGATTTGGGCTCAGTCTAGAAGAGTAATATAAATGTTAACTGTTTGATTCACATCACAGTCTGTTGGAAAAATTCAAGAAGTTAAAGAGATAAGATACCACGTGGGTATTAACTTCTCAATTACCAGAAAACTTAAGAGCTTTATTTCTTCCCAAGAACCTGGAAGATCCCGTTGGGTGATGGAGAAAGCTGTGAGCAGAGGCTGTACACTAGGGCAGATGGAGAAAATGCAAGGCTGCAGTATTCTGAACAGCTGATCTGACCTGATACTTCGCTAGTGCAAGACAACCATCTTCACCCTTCCTCCTTCTATTCTTGAGACAGATCTAGTGCTTTCTGGACTCTTCCATGAACCACTGCAACTTCCTAACCCAACAGAAAACCACATGCTTTTCTTTTGTGGGGTTAGGGTTGGGGTTTTTTTGTTGTTAAGCTTTGGGTTTTTTGTCTTTTCTTTAGTGAGAACTTTCCTGGATTAATTCTCTGCTGCAAAATAGACCAGTTTACTGTGGTAATTGTGAAGCATGAGCTGACACAAGATAAAGCACAGGAATGTGCAGCTCTCCTCCTTCTGGTGCTGGTGAGATATTAGGCTCATTGTATCTCTAGGATCTTAAAAAAAGAGCCTTAAAGATGGTGTTTCTCATTTTTTAAAAAAGTTCCCATTCACTACTTGCATATTTCTATGATTCTCTAACACTCTCACACAACAAATGCCAATAGGATTAACAACAGAAATTGTCTGAATAAGTGATCTCCGCACACAGACCCATTCCTTTAAAAGCTTCTGTAAATTTTCAAATACGTAAATCTGTTCATTCTGTAAGAGATTAGCTGCAAACCTGTTCTTGCTAAAATGCAACCCCAAACTAGCATTTCTATTAAGACAGAGTGAAAAAGAATCAATGAATTGATTTAAGAAAATGGATTTGCTCCCATAAAAGACTATGGATGAAAGCTGCTGTGCTTTTCCAATTAGCTCTAAAACACCTGGAAAACAGTTAAGATCTTGAAATGAAAACCCTGAGAAATCACATGGTTATGCTGGGGAAAAAAAAAAAAATCTATTGAAAAGCTAACAGCTACGAGACATCTGAATACCAGAGCTGTTTTGCCAATAGTAGGTTTTTAACCCCCCCCCTTTTTTTTAATTCTCTGTGTGTGTGCAGATGCAAATTACCCCTTCACACCCTAGCATGAGATATATTACAGTAACTGCAGCTGAAGACCCTCCCAAAAATTGGAAACAAACATTGCAACAGAACTTAAAAAAAATCTAGTTATTACAGCTACCAGAGGACCTCGCAAGGACAAATGGAAAGCAAAGCACACTCAGAATACAATTCAAACAGTCTTTTGGAAAAGAAAGTCTACAACGATCTAAATGTGAAATAAAGAAGTATGCACCATCTTTACAAAGCGAACTCTACATAAGTAAGGTTTGGCGGGGGGGAAGAATCTGTATACTCGGTAACAGACAATGATTTCTAAAATGTACAATCAGGACTATGATCTTCCAAGTGTTGTTTTAGATAATTCCAATTAATACTGCTTAAAGATGCATGCAAATAGTGTATTTAAAATAATTCTTTGCAACCCCATTGGCTGGTTGGTTGGTTGGCTTTGGGGGAGTTGGTTGGTTTGTTTTGTTTTTTTTTACTGTCCAAGAATGCTACCTCATCAAAAGATTCTCAGTTAATTTGACATCTTTTTCGGTAAGCAATGTTGACTAGCATTATTTCAGTGTCACATTTTAAAAACTCTTTTAAACCTGTATTAATGAATTTTGCATTATCAGTTTTGGGGTGTTTTTCCAGAATTTGGGGTGGGATGACCATTCAGTATCAAAATTTTTCCATCTAATCCTTTTAAGTATTAACATTATATGCTTTTTCTTTCAGTCTTAGGTGGTCCAAGACTCACTGAAAAATCTTACTAATCAGTAACAGAGCTCTTTAACCAGTTCTAAGTACTTCTGTTATCTTTATCTGCCTGTTTAAAAGGTCTTCCTTTAGTAACTAGTTTCTAGAATCCTGATTATTGTTCAAATAAATGTATCATATGATACATAAAAGCACTTCATATTTTTCTCAACCACAGAACAGGAGTACTTCTTCAACAGTCCTATTGTAAACAGCTATCAATGATGCATATTTTAAAATCAGCCGGTGTGATTTATATCCAAAATTCTTAAAAGATCTGGCTAAGCCTATGGAGGGGTCTAACATTTTTCAGTAAATCTTGGAAAATTGAGGACTGAAGGAAAATAAGTTTGGAAACACTGTGAAGCTCTGTAAAAGCTACTGGAAGTTGGGAGAAATGGACATTTTGTAGACAAGACAAACAGTTTAACAAGATTTTGTTGTACAAGTACGTGTCACATAAGTACATAACAAACATGACTGAAAGCCCCTGAAATTAGCAATTACCGATTTGCCCTTATTTGGTACAATACTGAAGATGCTATTATTTAGTAAGCATACTCTGATTTTACAGTCATTCTTCTTAACTTGGGTTTATCACTGTGTGGTTTTCCATTGCACTCACCCTTGTTTTCAACAGATTTTTACAGTGAAGACTGTAAGGAAAAACTGCCCACTTCCCAGGAAATCTCCCCACAAATCAGAAGTGTTCCTGTGTTTCACAACTTTGGCTCGCTTAAGCGCCAGTGTTGAAAAATGTAAAATCACATCATAATTCAGTTCCTGCCATTTGAACTATAACTGGCAAACTGAGACTTTGTTCAGTGTTTGTGAATATGGCTTCTCTCCCAAGTACTCTGGCACAGCTACATGTTCTTAACTGCTGGTCACAGATTTCTTTTTATGTCCTCCTGCAAGTTTCTCATTTCACCCCCATTTGCAGAAGACTTCTAGCTTATGCAAGTTCAACGAGTCAGTCCATGAACGACTATGCAGATGATCCTTGCAGTTAAATGCCATTGCTGATATATCTACTGCGCCTTGCCAGCTCCCTCACATGCCTTGGCAGGCCAGGCACTGCCATCTCTACAGCACTCTTCCAAATCTGAAGAACTGATAAATTTACCACAATAGCAGGAGAATCATGTCTGTTCCTTCCTTCAGGATTTGAGCAAAGATTTAGATCAGCAGTTCAACCGTCATAACTATGGAATTATTTCACAATTTCACATTAAATAAGATTTATAAACAGAGATTTATTTTTTTTTTAGTTAAAAAGATCTGTAGCTTTTGTAGTTTCTCACCTAGTTTTTCCAGAAGTATTTTTAACAACTTTTCGGAATGACTGATTTGCTGAGGATCTTGTAGACATAGTTCTAGGAGAAGCACGAACGAAAGTAGATGGCGGTGTCTTAGGGATCTTCTTTACTAAATGAGTCACCCACTTCTTCTGTTCATCTTGACAGGATGCCAATAACAACATATCTCTTGCTGAGGTTACATCGTAACTCACTATAAGTAAAAGGAGAAAGATGATTCAGTGAAAACTAGGACTCGTTATCAGAATAAGAATTATGACATACGAGGCGTGCCACTGGAAAGAATAATGGCACCTATATACATACTTGTATTGGAATTGTTTATATATTTTTGGAAGACAACAAACTATGAATACAGTTATTCAAATTATGAAATTATGAATACAGTTTCTTTCAATATTTGTCGCTTTGCATTAAGATTCCTGATTCTAACGTTAATATTCAAGATATGAGAAAACTTACACTAATTGCAGTCTTAATAAGCTGGAAAGTTGTGTGGGTGCCTTATGGCTGATTTCCATAGTACATACCCCAAATAATCCACTTCACAGGAGCACAGAGAGGAAACCTTTACTCCAGTCCGTGAAGTGGCTGAAGAGCCACTCCTCAAGGTCTTAGCACAGCTTGGTGATGCAGCCACTGCATTGTCCCTAATGTGGGCCGTGTGTAAGAGAAAAAATGGTCTGGGAACCAAGGAGCTGCCCAGTACTTGGGCACAAACCTCTAGGGAGCCTTGTGCTCTCAGGCCCCTCAGCAGAGCCACATCAGTTACACCACCAAAGGGCTCCCGACAGGGGCTTGCTGCAGCCGCCTGTTCATAAGCAGTATTAACAGCCTATTATTTTAATAGCACCCTTCACATCTAAAATCATAAAACTAAAGAGTAGAAAACTTTTGAACTAAAGCGCTTTTATTTGCCTTCAATAGTTTAGCAGGTCCAGCTAAACACACAGAGAACACAGAATGCAAAAAACCACAAGTATACCTTTGCACGGTGCAATTAATTCCTCCTTTTTATCCAAGTGGTCTCTATGGCACTTCACATGGCATCTTCGACATTCTAGGGCAGCAGGGGGTTTGAAGACATGCCAAAGAGGTTTGGCACAGGCCTCACAGTTGGCTGGAAAGTGGTATAACGTTGGAATAAATTCATGGCCTTTGTGATTTAGAAAATTTGTCTTCTCTGCCGGCTGTACTGGTTCTACCTCCAAATCCTTCCTGCATTCCCCCTCATTAGCATAGAGAATCTGAAAAAGAATACTGCTGTGTCATTGTTGAAGCACTATGTATTTTTATATACTTTTCAAAGAAGCCACCAAACTTTTTCAAGAGAGTTAAATAGAAATGAGAATACACTTCTTTTTACCTGGAATATTTTAGGAATTTCTTCAGTTTCAGCTCTATATACATCTCCTTGAGTTACAGGCCGGACATGGAACAGCTTACTGGATTAGAAGAAACATGAATCAGAAAATCCTAAAAGGCTATGTATGTTTTTAAAACAGTTATCAGAGTGCTTTGAAGTTCTTATAAATCTTGTTTATGCAAGCAATACAACATACTTCAAGGCAATATGATTTTAGGAATTAATTAATAAACCATATAGATCTTGTCTACACAAGTAAGACCAAAACATATCATAGCATGGAAAAAGGGTTATCTTACAATGGGTTCAAGATCCATCATGGCAAATTTACCCATGAAAAAGGCTTTCAAATGCTTCCTCAGAACACTGGGAAATCTAACTGATTATTGCTAGAAAAGCTTATTGATAACCCTGGATGGAAGTAACCGTATGAAGTATAGTACTACTCACTAATTTTTTTACTCAATCATGTTATCAGTTGATCAACAATCAATGCCAGAACATCACAAAAGGCAATCTAGAGCACCAGCTGTTGAAAAGTTATTAAAATGGGAACAAACATCATCTTATACTGGGTCAAGACTGTAAGTCCATCTATCCCAACATCCTGTTTTCAACAGTTGCCGTAACAGATGTTTATGAGAAGAGAGTAAGAAACAACTCAAAGATAAAATAACTCTTTTCCTGGTTACGAGCAATTGGCAGCTTAAGCACTTCCTGAGTCTGAGATTCCTTCCAGACCACTGTATTTGTTAGTCACTGATAGACTTATTCATGAATTTTAAAACCTTTTTTCAATTACTACTCTATAAGGCCCCATAATGTTGATCAGCTCTTCAAACATCACATTCAGTCATGTATCAGCAATGGGCTTCAGTGATATTTGACACAATTTTCTTCATGTATAACCAACGTAAAGGGATCACAATTAATTTATTTTGTCACTCTAAACAGAAACCATCTGGGAAAGGTACAAATGCTTTGGGCTTGATTAACACTGATCCTTTCTGAGACAGCAAGAAAAAGGTATGAAGCAAGAGGATGAGACCTAAAATCAGACAGCCAGTTCCCTATCTATCCCACAACTATCATGCCCTGCTTTAGAAAGCAGCTGTTGAAGCAACTGGAAAAGCCAGTCATTATGCTGAATCATAAAAAGAGATAGCATAATATGTAGGTTTCACTGTCTCTGACCCTTCTGTGTCATAACGAGACAAGGTTCTTCATTTCTGTAAATTCAGACTAGTGACTACAGACAGCGCCACACTATTGTGTATTTAACTTTCTCTCTAACTTTTAGCTCTAACTTTAGGTCAAAGAAGAAGTAGTATCTTCTGTTAACACCACCCTGAAATACAGATAAACAGACATCTTCCAACTAGTATGGGAAATTAGAAGTTATTTATGGAATTTTGATTCCAAGCTTCTAGATTTGTTATCAGTTATCTCACACACAATGCTCTTTTGCCAATTTGTATCCAAAATTAACAGTAACTTCTTTACTTACTCTATATCTAGTACCATGGATGGATTAGACTGGTCCTTGTCCTTTTCATCATTGTAGAACAGTATCTTTTTACTGCTCACCACAACATACTGGGGAAAGAAAGGGTAAAACCAAGTTAAAATTGCATTTTTAAAAGCAACATTTATCCCATATGCACATAAAAAGCCTGAGTGAAATAAGGTTTTTAAACTAATATCAGGAGATATTTAAATCATCATGCAGGCAGCTATACTACTGACAGCTGTGCAATGCTACAGGCTGCAGTGACTGTGTATTGTCACTGGAGCACCCTAAAATGCCTGTGATGACTTTGGAAGTCTATCTGTACACAAACGCGCAAATTTCAGTTGCTACTGGCATGTTACTGTGAAAATTACTGTATCACTGAGAAAATCCTGGAGTGCAGAATCTATCACTTATTGATACAGTTGTAAACTTCTCTTGTTCTAGAGACCTGCAGGACTCACTGGTACTTCGCACCAAACTAGTGGTGGGCTAAAAGAGATTCTCACAGCTCCAGCTAACTATTTCCTACACTTTCAATTTAATGGACTGGTAAAATAAAAAGCCAAAATGAAACAGCAGAAACAGAGGTCTGGTGTACATTCCAAATCTAGGAATACACTGCGACAGTAAGTTTGCAGAGGAGGAGAAAAGAAATAGACGTTCTTTTGCTACATGTCATTTTAAAGGTCAAACCACACAGTTTTTTCCAGAGTGGTAAAGATGTTAAAGAACAGAAACATCTGGTAATATGTTGATTAGCCTTTTCCCCCCAAGTGTTTTAAAAGTTCTTGCTCAAAATCTGCATATTAATATATTATACCTATCCCATGCCACTGAAAAACTGGAGTACTCCAGAATGCATGGGATTCTGTGGAATAAGAAAGAGCTACTGGGACGGCACTGAGTTTTAGAGCAGGAGTGGACTGCAGGCCCCATTTCCAAGAGAATTCTCAAATGCTGAGTATGCCTGCAGTGTCCGCTCCCCACCGCAAAGAGCCCAGTGATGTTGTCCTCAACCTAAACTACACAGACACCCTTCCAGGGCTGCTCACAATCACACAGACTTATAAACATTTGTTCATATGACAGGAAAAACAAAGCAAGCTGCTCAGAAAAAAAGTTTTGTAACCTACAGGCCAGTTAAGATCAAACACCTCTAACCTAAGCACTTAGATTAGTTCAAGCCTGCAGAATTCACTGCCTGTTGCTCTTCACTGGGAGCTGCCAGTCCAACGCCTTTGCTAAAACTGTCCATAAGCATAAGCTCAGTGACAGCTGTGGCAGTTCCCTCCCCTGCAGTTTCAAATGTTTTAAAAACAACGTATTAAAAGGTATGAGGTACTAAAGAGGATTAAAAAGAGGTAGACTGACTGCTCTGTCTATATTGAGCTCCAGATTCAGGTATAATACGACCCAGAAGCAGGAGAAAGGACAGAAAAGCAAGAGAGTGTGAATACACAAACAATTCATCTTTAATTCTAATTGCAGCTAGATAATTGAATGGGTTTCTACACAATGCAGATACTGACAATTTAAGTAAATGGTTTTTACTCCTCCTACAAGAGAAGGGTGAACTTCCTAACTACACAGGACTTGAAGTCTGACCTCAAAACCTGAATATGAAAGTTACCTTAACAAGTTTTGTTATAGTGTTTTAAAAATGTGTTGTGCAAGCTGCATACTGAAATGCATCTAAAAAAGCCACGAAGGGTGTTTTTCCCCCTGACTAAAAGGGCTTTCAGCCCCTCAGTCAGGATTCTTTAATAGAAAGCCTGATCAACTTGAATAGGTACTAAACTGTAATGGTGTGAGCCTCCTGCGATTTTCCCCACTGAAGAAAGAGTCTGTGCTTGAATTCCTTTGATCTACTTCAACAGAAAGCTAATGCCTTCTTTGTCTTTGAAGTATGCACCTCTGCCTTTCACAGACAAGAGTAAGGCCTTAGGATGACTACTATAACAAATGCAAATTCTGACTGCAATGGAATTCAGTTATCACACTATATACAAGTCTTGGTGAAAGAACAATTTGACCTCACAAAAGTTACGTACAACAGCTTCAATATCCTGTTGTGAACATACAAAAACAACCTTCTGACAGTAGTTCCATTCTACAGTGGTTTTTGAAGGAAATTTTTATCATCTCCTCTTGGGATGAAATGAAGTTCCAGATAAAAATATGGCTAATCCATTTTAATGTTAGCTTGAGGTATACCTCAACTGTTTCTTCTCAGATGAGTTTTCCACACTCACCCCTTTCTAACTTAAGCTAAATGACTCGGAGGACATGGGGCAAAAACATCAGTGCTACTGACATTTGAGTCAGAAATGCAGCAGCTCAAGTTATAACAACTCAGGCGTCAATCCAATTGCACTGCTAATGCAATTTTGCTTTCCCTTTAATTTAAGTTAATCTGGGCATGCCTATATTTGAGGTTGCATACCTCCCACCAACCCCAAAACTGAAAGCACAGGAGAATTTGGAACAGAAGCACTTGAGGAGGCTGACTACAAGTCAGCTTGTTTCAGATGCAGGACAGTTCAGCCAACAGAATACACATGGAAGTCAACATGGCCCCTCACTACTGTGTCACACTGGTTTGAACCTCAGCTAGTTAAAGGAATCTTATCAGCATGACTCATTTTATGACATCTGTAGCTCAAATTCCTTCAAAGTGCAAGAACTATTATTCAAACTAGGAAAGTATGAATGGAGTAACTGCCTAAAATATCTTGAGGGAACTAAGTATGCCTATACTGGGCATGCCTAAAGAAGCTCAGATACAGTCTTTCACTGGAAAAGCTGCATTATCAGAAGTTTAAAATTTTAATCATCCAAGGATGCAAGAATAAGCTCAATTTCTAGAAGACAACCAGAAAAGGCTGCTGGAGGTATTCTGACAGGAAAATCATGCAGTATTTTAGATAATCCAGAGCAGAATAAAGCTACGACTTGTGCCTAGGCACAGTCACTTCCCTTCATGGACACTGCCAAAAGTCTGACAGCAACCTGGAGAATCAATTCTGGAACAACAGGAGTCAAGAGGCCTTAGCTATCAAACAGAACAAGTTGTGGAATAGGTTTACAAATAGGTGTGTTTCATGACACACCTGAAGAACATTCAAACACTATCGGCGTTTGACTCAAGTATGGCACCAAGAACATTCTTGACCTTGCCCTGTAGACTTCCTGCAGTTCTGCTAACAGGGAGACAAAGTGAAATGCAAAGAGACCAGAAACCACCTGAAAAGCATTTGAGGATCTGTAGAAAACCTCAGGTTCCAAACTGTGGTAAGCATTTTCAACATGGCACTTGTTCATATTGCCTCTCATCTGAGGGTCTGGGAGAATACCCTAAGCAGCCATTATCTGAAATAGGGCACAGCTTAACACTCGCTCTCTGCAAGCTAGAATAATTAGTGGTTTTAACTTACAGACACATCACCAAGAAGGTCTGATATTGATGTAAAAATAGGCAGGTCTGGAACTCAAAACACTTTGATTGTATAAAGAAGGTCATGTTAGCCAAGTGAAAAACAGAGTACTTCAAAGAAGGAGTTAAGCAGCTAAAGGCCCCATACAAACACTTCAGTGCTGCTTTGACAGGAATTAAATCCTTCTCCTTTGTAGGAACCACTTCTAACACTTGTAGAATGTGAATGTAAACAGGAGCATCTCAGAGGGATCTTTCGGCAGGAATCAGAAAGTTATGTTGAAAGTGTCATGAATAAACTGAATAATTTCCCGTAACTGGTCTTTGAATATACGAAAGATGCAGGGAAACTATTTCATACAAATTGCTTGCAAAATTTACAAAATTCTAGTGACCATGTTCACTTTTGCAATTTGTTATACTAAAGGATGTTCAAAGAGGGGAACTGGAAAGCCAGAAAACATAATCAGAAACTGGTTCTAAGCTTCTATGCATCTCAATTTGAACATTAGAAGTTTCAAAGAACCAGATCATAACCTCTGCAAAGGCAAAACAATACTGCTTTGTTTAGAGTGGGAATTCCAGCACAGAGGTCCAGTTTCTAAGAGTAAACTAGTTATTTTAAAGACACACTGACTGTTTTAAAAGTAAGGGAGATGGAAATGTCCTTGGAAATCATGTGTGGCAAGTTATAGCGCGATACACTCTTCCATGGCCTTCAGAACATGTGTGGTATTCCCCACTCTCTGCTGTCAAGTTGCACAAAGAGCTTATTTTTCAGTAACAGAATTACAAAGAAGCTTACTCAAGGGAGAAATGGGAATTTTAGTGGTTCCAAGATACCTACTGTAAAGGATTTCCTCACCCACCTGTCCTAAATTTGCACAGTGTTATTATTACAGATTTCATACTAAACTTGAATTTTCTTATTGGATTTTTTTCTCTTCAATAAAGTAATGTATACACACTAAATTACCCTGGTTTTCTTGTTTCTTAAATGTGAGCTGTAAAACCAATTCACCATATGCCTAAAAAACTTTCCAAGAGAGTTAAGGAAAAAAAAAAAATCCATTTGTACCTGTTTCTTCCAGCCATGCCGTTTTATATTTCCTTTGTTTGGTATTGAAAGCCAACCTTCAAGTCTTGATTCTGGTTTAAAAAAAATGCATATAAAATAATTTTATGTATTTATAATAATAAAGCAGAATAGCACAAAAGCAAACTATTACTAGAAAGGAAGATGTACTACATGCAGTAATAGGCAATTACCTATTCCACAAAGCAGAATAAAAAGCACAGCTAAATAAAATGAAGATATAAGCATTTACTTCATGCTTCATCACAAGCTAACACTTGATGATACAGTTACTGCAAAATAAAGTGAAGCTGTTTTCCTTGATGCCAACATCTAACAGTGTATGTAAATAGTTTGCAAAGAGCCAGGCAGGAAAGACTTTGCTTTGAAAATGTGTTACAGCTTAAACGGAGGATGATTAAGAGATTTTAAATATAAACATAATTTAATATTCAGAGGGGCTATATGAAAATACTCAGCAGGAAGATGCAGCAAGTAAAACAAACCAGATCATTTTCCAAGGGAAACAAAAAAAGGAGAGCGCACACGAGCAAGCAAAGCTCCACAGGTGTCCCATTACTCACAGAAGATAAGCATAGGAGATAAATAAATAAGGAATGCAGGAAGAATCAACTAGATATAAAGAATAAGAGACAACTGCTTTATTCAAATTTTCAGTGGACAATTTTCCAAAGAGTACTGCAATAACGTATTTTCCTACCACAAAATTACTGCAATAATTTAACAATGATACAAAAAAGCATCACAAGAAAATTAGCATTCTGCCTAATGAGAATCATAGATTTAACCCCGCCCCCCAGCTAACTGATACTGGGTTTTGATAGCTGTTTTTTAAATTATGAAGCCAGGTAATAGCAGTGAGAAGCTATCATGATTCCATTAATCTGAAATGACATGGTAAAAACTCTCACAATTCTGTAAATGTGAGAATGAAGTAATGAAAATTTCACTCCATAATTATAAATTTATTTCACAATTGAGAAAAATTTTGTAAATTTTTCTTAAACGATCATTAAAATGTGATTTGTAAAAAAAGCGCCAGAGTATAGAAATATAGCCGATAGCTAATGAATGCATTCTTTACAATAAACTTAACTGGCAGCACTGAGAACTTCAAAAACATTAAAATTTGTTGAAATATTCTACACAAATATTTATGTAAGAAGGAGCTACTGGTCCCTTTTATCTTTCAGGGATAACTCTCTCTGAGGTGTAGCCCAGCAAGCTCTGAAAATACATCCAAATATATAAAAGATATTGTCCATACACTTTGTTATATAAAATTACAGTGAGATTGACAGCCTACAAGGCATTAAAATTAAGCATTAAAAAACCCTTCCCACATTAGCCTTACAGCATACAATATTTAGAAGTGGACTACACTTAAAAATATAGAATCATTTCCTATCATTTCTCCACACAGAATAACTTCAAAATACTGGGGGATGACTGAACTATTGAAATTCTAATTGGAAGAAAGGCATGTTAGCAGAACTCATTCCAGTAAGAAACCTTCCAGAAAAATGAAGGAACTGGGTATTTCCCTGCCTCTCATATCTGCATAAGAATTGCAGGGGGTGGGGGTTGCCCCCCCAGACCCTTCCCCAATTCTTGATATTCAGTAACTTTGGAAAAGGAAACCTATTTCCTTCATGTCTGCAGGGATCACAGATAATGCTTACCCTATTTTGAATACTTTGATTAATTTTTACATCAAGAGAAGATTCTTCCCTTTTTAGAAGTTTTAGAAATACCCTAAAACTCAAGTCCTCCATTGCAAAATAAAGTGATTAACTGCTAATAAAGAACATAGTATGGACGACTGCGATTCAAAAGAAATATAGTATGGATGACTGTGATTTGAAAGGAATAAGTGCACATCTGTGGAAATTGTAGCAAATGAAAATCTGGGAAGATCCAATAGTGATCAATTTTAAAAGATGCATCAGGTACTATGCTGCTTATAGGGACAGTGTGAGGAGAGTTTTTCTAAGTTCACTTCTATTTCAGCACGTTCCAAAAGAAATTTCAGAGGAAGAAGAAAGTGGATGAGTTATTACAAATGAATCAGTTGACATTCTTTTCTGTCTACTACAAATCTATTTTAGTGAGCAAATTCTATTTGCATGAGAGATGATTTCTGAGCAGTGAATAACATCTTGCAGTTGAAAATAACAGTTTCTGAATGTACTCCTTTTCAACAAACCTAACACTCGTCCAGAACCAAATGTACTCTTGAAAGGGTAGATGAGCCCTTTCATTCCAACCTTGCCACAAAGGTTTGTCTCAAGTAATATTTATAGTGCATTTTAATTTCCCTTGACAGAGTTAGCTAGCACAACTGCAAATGCTCATCTGGCCATTTCACAAATATTTGATCCAGAAGAATAATATTTATGAGTGTTCTGATTAAGTAATTAAGAAAATATGGGCTACCTAGACTATGAAAAAGAATCTTCCATTCCTGTCTTTAAAAATAGGCTCAAAACTATTGCCTGACAACTTCCCTGTATTTTGGAAAGAATCCCAGAATTGATACTTCGTATTTACAATCCAGAAAATCCAAGATAGTCCTCAAAAATATCTGATGGCTAGCTGGACCTGAATAGAATATGAAGAAAAAATTCCATGAAGGCTACAGATCCTATAATTATCTCTGAATATATATAAAAATGTGTATTTGCATTCTAAACATCTTCATGGTTAGTATTCATATTCCTGGATTCGTTGTGATTCACTATGATAAATGTGAGTTCTAACAGTAAGTCTTCAATAAAACCACACAAAACACCCACGACTGTACTGATTTATGAGACTTTTTGTTGTTTTGGAGCTAAGTAATACAGGTGCCTTCATGAGCAGTAGAGCATCTCTTTCCAATGTTCAAGAATTCCTACTCCTCATTCCATAGTAACCAAAAATCTGGAGATACTACCTTGCTAATTCTTTCCAGTCCACCCTTCCCATTTGATTCTTTCCTTCCTCAAACTGTCTTTCTATAATTTTATGTGGATCTCACCAAGGATTGCTGGCTGGATCTTGCTTTGAGGTTTATTCAAGTGACGGCTACTTGCAGGTATTTCAGAAAGTCCTATCTGTGTCCCATATTCCAAAAAAACTGTTGGCTTAAATGGTCCACATTTATTATTCCATCCTAGCTTTGTGTAAAACATGATTTATAACATAAGCTGTAAAATACTATGTGCTGCAGTTAAACCTGCAGGACAGCTCAATTGCTTAAATTATCTTGCCCATCAGATGAAAAGAATTAATTCACAACAGGTTAAGTGCCCTATAACAATTAGGAAAAAACCCCTTAAGTTCCTGATTATGTTTTGTCTTGACAAAGAAGAATTCTCTTTACAATCGTGTAAGTATTAAGACTTCCTAAGTCCAGCCAGGAGGAAGAGGCATTCCAAAGGCATCATTAAAAAGCAAATATTTCAGCTGTTTCAGCAAGGACTCTATTAACATTGGAGACATCAGCTGAGACATGAGCTGCTATCTGAATCAGTAATCAGAACTGAGAGTTACAAAAAATGCCTAGAACTGAATACAAGAAAAACCTTCCTTCAAGTCATGATCTTTCCCATCTGGTGAAGCAAAAGCCTGAGAATAGCCTGGATTGTCTAAACGAGCCAATCCCTACCTTGGGAGCAGCATAAGTTGCCCTGGGGGCTACCAGAACTTGAGGGGGTGTTTAGCTCAACAACAGACAGAAATCACCTCCAAGTAAGACGCAGCTGTAAGGTGTGTTACCATGTAATTTCTTTGTACCTACCTCCAAATACAGAAAATTTTTCCTTAAATTTTTCTGAGTATTAGGAATTCATTTTAGTATTACTTTGAGTTTATTCAAAGAGTGCAAAGGCTTCTGACCCCAAAATTTTACAAGATGCTCTTCTTGTAAATTATGAATTCTACTCTTGTAGCTTCTTTGGTGGCTGGTATCCTAAGCTCCCTGATTAGACAAGACACTACCCCATAGCCTGAACCTCTCTGCCAAGCAGGCGGACAGCGGAAAATGCCTGAGAGCCAAGGGTCTCTCTGGAATTCTGCCAACATTACTATCACACTGCTTCATACCAAGTTTTTTCTCAATTAAACCAGAGACTGCCCATCACCAGAACTGAGACCACTGAGAACAGATGCACCAGCTAGAGAATCCTATTGACTACTCATCAGATCCAACACTTCAACAAGATGCTATTCAAGGCGCTCTGAGGAATGTCTATGTTTGGGCTATAGAATCGATGGCAACTTAGCACACAGTTGAAGACAAACAACTTCATACAGCTAAATTGTAGCAAGTGAACTGCTGTGGTATGCCACCTTCTGTTTTGAAGACTAATTACTTGGTTTGCAGAAAAATAACTATGCACTGG
The DNA here is from genome assembly GCF_034638445.1 of Ciconia boyciana. Taxonomy (NCBI): domain Eukaryota; kingdom Metazoa; phylum Chordata; class Aves; order Ciconiiformes; family Ciconiidae; genus Ciconia; species Ciconia boyciana. Next base: position 53,072,458 of record NC_132935.1, on the reverse strand, counting down.
ATAATTTCCTTTTTCTGTGGCATGGGGTATTTCTACTTTGAAGACTGGCTTTTTTTTCCTCCTTTATAATGCTAGTGCACTCCTCCTCTGCCCTCTACTTGGCTCTTTGACAAATGTGTGAAATCTGACTATACTAATGTCACTTAATCTCTTTTAATTACCTAAATTGCTTCTTATTCAGATCCTGATCAACTCGGAGCCTCAGTCAAAAAAAAAAAAAGGCAGCATGTAGGGACATGATCTAAATCTAGAGAAGTCCTAATAATATGTATTAGAGGTCCTACCTGTATGACACAGTAACACCAGCAGCACAACTGCAGTAAAAATCAGAGGCATGCATAGAAAAAAAGGGCAAAAAAGAAGACAAGAGAAGTGAAAGGCTAGTAAAAAAGAAATAGTTAGAGTGGCCATGAGTGTAGAAGACAAAGAGGAAGACCACAAGAACTTCCAGTAATTGTGATGTTCTAATTAACAATGGAAAAGTTACAGCTGACTTGAAAAGATCTTGCACATACCAAAATTTCTGCCCCAAAATTGAAGTGACAGGTCATACAGCCAGAAGCCTAACTACACACATCTCCAGAGGTAAAACTGGAAATAATGTACCTTAATGAGGCAGAAGAAGAACGAGCTTACTCCGACAGTCTCTCCAAGATCTAAGAGACAACAGGGTCATATCGACATACTATTGCCCTTAAGAAGAAAACAGGGAAGGTGCCTATGCCCAGATGGAGGCATTGGGTGTTTTCAGTGTAATACACAAGAGCCATTATGCTGAAAATGGCTGAGAAGGAAAGCAAGGAAGTTCAAAACTACCCTTTTATGTAGAATAAATTTAGTCTGTTTTCTTGTAGAAAAATTTAAGCTCTCAATTTACAGGAGTTCAAAAATTTTCAATAAAAAAATTACGAACTATGGTGTTCTTCATTTAGGAGACACTATCAAACATAAGGCTTGATTCCAAATAGTAATTTGAGTGGAGAAAAAACCTCACTTTAGTAAGTAAAACCCCTCTGATTTCTTTTTTACCCCAGTTAAACAGAATACACTGAGAATTAGTATCTAAGAGAAAAACTCTTGAGAAGTACTGACAGTTCAGAAATACCAGAGGGAGTTCCTAGCAGGTGACAGCTAAGAAAAAAAATGTCCCTTCACCTATCTAATAGCTCTAAGAATTCCCAATACTGAGTTTCAATGGAAGTTTGGCCCAGAAGATGTTTTCGAAAATAAAACAGACATTTACTTTACAAGACAGCAATTGTCTGAGGGTTTTACAGATCAAACTTCAGAGTGCAAAAGGCTTCTTGGATAGAATGGAAATTGTGAAGAAAAGACTGTATTGTTATCTGAATGAAAATTATTCTAGAACAGAATTCATTTAAATATTAACTAAAAATGAAAATCTAAAAATATACTAGGGGAAGACAGGACACAAAAATAGACACAGAAAGGAGTAACTACATAAAAACATACACTAAGTCTCGTAACCTACCTGAAATTTCAATCACTCTAAGACCTCTGGAAAAACTCTAGAATGTGGCAATCTGAGCAGCATGAAGTGCATTAACAGGAAAAGAGACACCTAAAATTATTCTGTTTACTTTTATCTGATTACTCATCCACTGAGGTCTTAAAATACCCAAAACAGTATTCTATTTTCATGTTTTAATATATTTTTCTACAATAAAAATCAGACTGTAAATCTGTAAGATAAGCACGTAAGACAAGCATTTATTAAGAATTTCATGATGAATTATAAAAATTACTTAACTATAGAAAAAAATAAACCTAGTGCCAACATATGGGAATTGTTAAGCACAGCTTATTACCACTAAACGTTTTTTTCCTTTATCTAGAGATACAGAAGTGGATCACATGAAAGTACTAACTGACTACACTCTTCAAACATTGGAGAGGGGGAGGGGGGAAATCACTAACCAGGGTAACAGTGGGTCTCAAAATATAGTGTCTGGAACTGACACTACATGGAAATAGCTAACTACACTGTATTATTTGTTCTTATTTTAATCTGCTAAATCAGAATACCATACAACCATAAATGCATTATGGAAATTCCTACAATTATTTTTTACATTGGCAATTATTGCCACTTGTCACAAAGGTGCTACATGACTAAGAACAGACAAGATCAAGGCAATTTTGTGTCCAAGATATAAAATACAATCATGATGTTGTGGAATTGCTGGCCCTGTATTCTATTCACTGGACACTGCACATTGTATTCACTATATTCAAACAGCAGCAGATGTAAAGATACTCTTTCCACGAAAGTGGATAAAAATTATGCTAATGCCAAGCCATACAGTGGGAAAAGTGATGTGAGAAGAAATTAAGACTTAAATATAAGCAGCTAAGCTATGAAATAAAAACAACAAAAAAAAAAGGAAGTGGAGATGTGATATAGAAAGAGACAGCCAGGAGATTTTAAAAGGTAGTAACTTGTTTAAAACAATACCTTCCAAAACTGTGTATATGCACAAAATCAAGTAGTTCAAATATGCTTTTCTCTTACCTGAAAGATTTCCATCTGTTTCATCTGGCTGGAGACTAGCAACACTGGTAGAATCCATTCCTTGCTGGAGGTCCAAAATTTTCCTTCGTAGTTGTTCTATGTCACTCTCTTTACTATCCAGCTGCATCTGGAGCTCATTCCTGTACGTAGATTCTTCTGCTAGTTGCTGTGTTTATATACACATGCATAGTTACTGTGATACCAAAAATATGGCAGCAAAATATTCTGAAAACAAAACTCATTATTTTTTTAATATCTCTAGATACTTTTGATGGCATTAGCATAAATTATTATAGTAGAAGTGTTCGTTCAACCTTGGAAAAAAGTTAAATATCAAAGATTCAGCAATGCATTCCAGTACAAAACAGTCTGATTAATCTATTAAATTACCATTTGTTTTGAAACGGAGACCACCTACCAGTGAAATAAACTGCATAAATAGTATGCTACACAGTATTCACGTTTTTCGTCTTCATAATATATCAGTAACTTCCACAGTTAAGAATTTAGAAAGGGGAAATGAATGAGAACAAGCACAGCTGCACACTTGTCACGCTCTCTGCCTCACTAAAATTCTCTAGCCTAGAACATCTAAAACAGGACTTGTTATTTTTTCAAGTAGACTAGAAGCTACACATTTTTCCTGCGGAGGGAATTCCACAGTGTGACAAAAAAAACTGTTTACCGCTTGCATTTCATTGAGTTCCTTTTGGTATTTCACTACCATCTGATTGAATTTCTCTTTTTCTTGATTAAGCTCTAATTGAAGCTTTCGGTTTTCCTTCTCTTTCTTCCTCAAATCTTGCATGTTAGCTTTCTTTCTGTCTATTTTAAAATCTTTCCGATTCATTATCTCAGCCAGTTTGTTGACAGCCTGTTCAGAAAGAGAAAAAGGAAAACCAGTAAGAAAAATGATACATGCAAGCATGTTTCATACAAAACTTCTAAGTTCCTCTAGATACAGGATTCAATCAAAAAAAAATCTTCACCAACATAAACGGCCCTTATTCACGACAGAAGTAATGCTGAAAAGTACACAGCACCAAAACTTACTCTTTCATCTGTAAATATCAACAATGCATATTATACATCATGGTTAATATAAACTTAATCTCAAAGGAGCTAAAAGTTAGTTGCACAAAAACCAATAAACTGAAAATATAACTGATATGCAAAGTATGTTGTTATTATATTGCATAAAAAGTTATACCTGCGTCTTCAGAGTTCTTTCAGTGTTAATGCTCTTCTCATAATGCATTCTAATATTATTGATTTCCTCCTCTTTTTTCATTTTGTATTCTGTTAAAATAATATTCAACTTTGAGATGTTTTAGGAGAAGGTAAATATTTCTAAGCTTAATCACTTCTATAATTGCATCTTCCCCCCCCACCCCCCGCCATTTTCCTGTTGTGTCACTTAAAGTGCAAAATAGTTTGCAACGATAAAGGTTACCGGTTTAATGCTACTGTAATGGTAGAAAATACCAGAAGGATATCTCAGAAAGGCACCAAGATGAAATACTAAAGCCAACATATGTATTTTTGTTTCCTGGTGATGACTAAGGTTGTTGCCCCATTTCCTTCGTGTTTGCACTACCAAAAGCGTCTCTGCAGTACCAAAAATTAAGTCAGTACCCACACAGAATAAGACCGATATGACTGGACTCACATTCAGTACAGATTCTCAAATCAGGCATAAAGAGAACATGGGGAAAAAGGCTTTCTTTAAAAAAGGAATGACTTATGTTCCCCCCACCCTTCCCACACACCAGTTACTCAATTCTACCAATCTTTCTATCACACCTTCAGTCTGCTGAGTTGTTCCCAAAGTTTCTAGAAGTATGCATTTCACTGATAAGGATTTCTCCACCAAAACTACAAACAGTTAAAGAACAATTTTCAAGTACTTAAAAGTAACAAACTCCATAAACTAAAAAATACTGAAAACTGCTTGCTCACCCAATCCCTGCTATTACGGAAATGCAGAACTAAGGGAAAATATTTTTGTATGCCTTCCTGCCTACATAATGTTTGCGACAACACTGGCAACACAACAGATAAGGCCTTTACTTTCATAGTCAACAGATATTAAAGCATGCATTCTGATTTTATAATGCTTGCTCAAATGCAAAACCATGGGAGTAAACTGAATAATAAAGTAACTTCCCATATAGTCAGAATGCATGTAAATACAATGCCAATCCACTGATATGTGTGAGATTGCAACTTAGATTCTGGATCTAAGTGAGATCTTAAGGAAGTTGAAATACTGATACTGCTTTACTGTAAATACCGGAGATAGAAACAAAAGCTTTAATAAATACATTGTGTGCAATATGGAATTAGTAAAATACTTTTCCTTAATAACTTACATGCACACAAGGGCATGGCTGGCAGAAGGGGGTTAGACAGACAATATATGGATGAGCTGTACTGGACAGGCATTCCTGACTATGCCTGCAGGAACTTAGTGCTAACTTGTTTTTAAAAGTGAGGAGGGACTGTGAGCAGAAACTCACTTTTTCCTACCTCCTACAGCTGAGGTTTGGAAATGTAAGCTATACTGTAGAAAGAGTGGCCATTTACATGGAATATACATTTTCAAGATGAAAACAATGACTTATATTATTTTTCATCAAGCCTAAATAATAGGGATATCTTCCTAAATAAATAAATATCTTCCTAAATAAATAAATATTTCTTCCTAAATAAATAAATAACTTCCTAAATTAACAGCAATATCTTCTCCCATTTCCATTTTGCCACATATGCTTCAAATTCAATTCCACTTCATAACAGATGATTTACAACTCCAAACATGACATACCTTCCTCCTGTTTCTTAATTTTTTCACTGATCTCTGAATTTTCCTTTGTTATTAAATCAACATCTTTGGTTAATGTGTTATTAGTTTCTTCCAGCTAAATGAAAACAAACACATTTTAAAATAAAGAACTTGCCTTAAATTCTAAAATATTTGTAATACTATTATTTTAAGTACCCTTAAATGTATAACAGCCATTTACTTGGAATGCCTTCTTCAGATTATATATAAAAAAATCTGCTTACCTTTCAAACCTGAATTTTTTAAAAATCGTACTTTTCTTCTAAGTTGTCTTGATTTACCAGAAGGCTCAAAATACACCTGCCCCAGAAAGAATTCTTTTTTTTTTTTTTTTTTAAGTGATCTTTGTAGAACTGACAACACGGTAGTATATAATTAAAACCTCAACTTAAGCAAAATTAGACTATCAGTTATTTAATGTGGCAATTTTCAATTAATTTGTGGTACTCTGGAAGAAGTAGAGGCCTGATCCTCTGAATCCAGAGAGAAGAAGTAGTAGTACCTAGAGGCCTGATCCTCTGAATCCAGAGAGAAAAGCAGCTGATAGATGATACAATTCAGCATTCAAGGCTAGAGTACATTCAGGGCATCTGCTTTAAATCAGCATAAAAATAAAACAAAATTTGGTCTAAGTCAAAGCATCCATAGGTAAATATGTACATAGGTTTGCGGAAAAAAAAAAGGAAAGGAAAGGAAAACCATTACACTGAGTATGTTAGCTGACAGAAGACACAGTCAGGGTCACTTTGCTAACCACTTAACAAATACATATTAAAACCAGACATAATTGCATTCCTGAAAAAAGGTTTTGTTTGAAGCCTAAAGAAATGGTTGTATATTGAGCTGTCTGCCAAAATTATCAGAATATTTGAAACCAACAAACATATTGGCAAGAAGGTATTCCTTTGATGCCACAGAGAGACAGTCTTCTAAATGCTTCTTAAGAAATGGTGGCATTCTGGAGATTTCAAGCTTATAAAAGAAAACACATTTAACAAACACTACTTCCACTATCTTTACATAGAAATGCAATATCCATGGTAGCGCTAATGAAAAGCTTTGAGCAATTGATCCAAGTTAAGTTACGCCTAGAGTTTTACTGAAGTTTTACACCTCCAGGATTCTTAAGCAAATCTGCATAGCTGATGCTAAATGGGAAAAAACAATAATGATAAAATAACTATGCTATATATGGCTTGCTATTTGAAACTCCTCAGTTAAGACATTTATCAACCTGATGCTAATACTCAAGAGTAACGCTATAAAGTTCTCTTCAAAAACTACAGTTTGGGTTTTGTTTTTAAATAAGTTTACCAGTGGGAAGAAACTCAAGACTTCCAACGTTTTTTTTTTTTAAAGACTAAGTAATTTTGCAATAAGAGTCTCTAGTACACAGGTGCACAAATTTACAGGATTTTAAAAATACATTTGGCAATGACAAGAAGTAATTACAAAAGGCTTAGTAACTGAATTATAGACATTTGCTGGCTTTTCAACCTGGCTTCACCTCAGATTGATCGAGTCAATGTTTCTTTGGGAGTTCACATGATGTCATTTAAATGTTTAAGGTTCCAACTGAGTCCAAAACTCAGATACTTAAATAATTATCACTTATGACCACAAGAAGACTTTATAAATTAAGATAAAATGATAAATTTCTATTTCCAGCTGGAGGATATATATAGGTATTAATTAGAGTGGAATAATTTACCCTTCTTATGATGCTGTCCTTATCGGTCATTTCTTGCCTGTGTCTTGATGCTGCTTTTTTGCTTTCCTGACTCAGTTCAAAATACTGTTCTTCAAGGAGTGCTCGTGCCAACCGTTCTGACTCAGCTTTGGTTTCAGCTAAATCCAACTGGGTAGTGAGCGTTTCTCTGTAAAAAGGACATTAAGATTTTGTTCTCATATGCAAAACATTCCACGTTTTCAGGAAGACTAACAAACCCAAATTATACCATTCAGCTAATTGTCATTATCTTCGTTTCTTAAGAAAAAGAAGATGTACAAAACCACACTCTGTACACTTGTATCTTTTGATGGTCCACACAAGCTACAGCAGCAAGCTTACTACAATTCAGTTAAAATTTCAATTTCATATCCATGAAACACCAACCCTTAGGAACCACGTGTCAAATTTTCCTGCCTTTGAAGATTAAAAAATAAAATTAAATTGCATGTACAGTGTGGTCAAAAGATACTTAACCCTGTCAGTATTAGCTACCTTTTCACATAAGATTACTGCTCATGAAGATGTGTGCTCCAGACTGTTTGAACAATACGGAAAATGGCATAAAGTTTCTGAAAACATACAGTGGTTCTATCCCTATGCAATCTTTTGCAGAAAGGCTTGCAAATTCTATCTACAGCTTGAGAGGCAGGAGGCAGTAACTCAGGTGCAGTATCTCATTAATGTACACACAACTTCTAATCAGTTCAGCGTACAAGCCAAACTTTCTTGCTCTTGCTTGGAGTACAGGCGGAGCTCCTATATAGTTGCCTGCAAAGAAACCCACATAAAGCATGGTGGCCAGTCTAGCACCCGCAAGTCAGATGTACCCAGCAACATGTGCCACAGCCCACAGCATGCCGAGATAGAAGTGGCAATACATTACTGCAGTATGGGCTCATGACAGATGCCCTTCCAGAACTGCAAAATAAAAAGAGATTTATGCAATGAAATACGTATTGCTATGGAGTCCACTGATCTGATACATCTGTAGTAGATACAGGCCTCTACTGTAAAAAGGTAACTGTTGAAGTATACTCGGAGTTTGCCACAATTCCCATAGTTGTATACAGGTGAAAAATGTTTATGATGAACAGAAGATTGTGGAGAACAGTGAGGGAACAGAATAAAAGGAGTCTATAAAAATAAGTAAGAAGGGGGGGGGGGAACCCCCACCAAAAAAGCGACAAGAGGACTAAAGGAAGTCTCTCCTTCCTTCCCTCCCCCTCGTTTTTTCAAGTTGGATACTACTCCTGAACAACTTTGCATAGACAGGTATTTTCCTCCTACATCATATTTATTAACCCAACATCTTTTCTTTCTCCCTTTCGTAGCCCACCGAAATGCATCATGAACACTGTACATAACCTCCTCACTTCAGATTGTTTTGCAATGCTGATGCTCAAATAGAACAAGAGACCCAGACATTAGAAGACAGAAATTCTGCTTCATGCATAAGGCTACAGTCTCCTCCTTCAGAAAAAATATATATTAAATAAATTAATAAATTGGAAAAGCAAGCTTAAAAAACTCCTTTCCTTATTTGCTAACTTAGAAAGTAGTACATCACAATTAATGGTTGTTGGATTAACTGGTTTTGCTGTAATCATAAGTATACTAAACTTAGAATTCATAGTATATTCATTATCTTTTTCTCAAGTTATTTTATTGGCTATAGAAATATACCAAGTAATTATCAGGATAATACAATCAAATAAAATACCACAAATTGTAATGTTTTTTCAAAATTTTGCATCTTCCTAAATTCTCAGAAGTCATCATTCTTCTTCCAGACATTACAAAGAGCAGTCCAAAGCAAATATGAATAACCAAATATGAATATTTGGCTTTGTGAGTCAGCATAGGTAACATCCTATGTCTTTGCCATCTTATAAGGTGTTATGGAACACTTTTGAGACCTGTCTTTTTCTGAAGGAATTAAACATTTTAAATCTGATTCAAAATCTTCATGAGTGAGACCATACTATATGGAAAAAGTTATGTCTATTTGAGAAACACAATGGGCATACTTTTCATTTTGCAATTCCTGCATTTTTCTTTGAGTTTCTTTATTCTTTTCATCAATTTCCTCTTTCAGTTCCTTAACCTGAGTTTTGTAAAGTGTCTGTAAAAGAAAGCATAAAAAAAAGACTCATTATTCAAATTCCATAGTGAAATTCTTCATTGTTTTGGTACTGGTTGGTTTGAATCTGTCAACCCCCAACACATGCCAGTACTGTCTTTAATAGAATTTCCTCCTTCCTGCCTGAGATGCTCCTTTCCAGTTTCCCTTGTGTAGGGAACTGATGTGACCAGGTTAGTTTTCAATTTTCTAGTCTGTTTTCCTACATAGTTATACAAACACACCTGCTAACAAAAGGGAAGGAAGGCACTAGGAGACAGCTGAACAGGTCTCTTGGAGACAACAGGACAAAACTGTGTCCTCTTGTAGCATCGCTGTCTCAAAATGTTAGTCAAACAAGCCTAATACTGTCCTATGCTTCCACCTGTATTCTGTTTGTATCCGTGTATCTTTTCTCTTAGACTGTAAGTTTTTTGTGTACAGACTGACTTTGTCTTAATAACTGATTCAACAGAGGTCTGATTTACGTGAATGACTTCTGTTCTTAATTACTATATTGTTATTAACTCCACCAGTAATTCTGAAAGTTAAAATTTGATTGTCTACAGTAAAGTACTTATGCTAAATATTCAGACTGAATTATTAATGTCTTATTTAAACTACATGCTAGTTAAAAAAGAGAAAACTGAGAACAAAGCCACAATACTCTGGATCTTCTTATTAGCAGCATGTTATGGAGAAATGCACAAAAATCTGTAACGCATAATGAAATTACAATCATATGCAGTTTAGTAAGCACAAAAATTTTTATTGCCCCTCCAAGGAAGAAATGAATTTAAAGTACTTCCCGAAGTGAAATGAAACTGTCCATATTCACAAATGTATTTGAAGTTCAGGTGTTACAGAACATCTCATGCTATTGTTTCTTTTCACAGAAATGAAACAGATCAAACTAAATCTATGAAATACACATTTTGGCTACCTGGAGTACCAAATAAGGCTCTTCAGGTACTTGGGTACAGAGAAGGTATCTTTTTAGAAGGATGAGGAATACGTGCAGAATGCTACTGGATCTATGATTCTTAAATATACTTGTGGTAGATCAATAGCATGGAATATATTCCAGTAAGTATGGAGATTTTGAACTCTCTACAAAGTTTGTATTTACGTCCGCAAAATATCTCTTTTCCAACCTCAAGATAGGAACTACTCTGATGAATAATTCAGATAAGAGTTACTCAATGTAATATATAAGATTTGACAAACAACTACAAAGCAACATATTGGACAGACTATCTAATGTTCTCTAATTTTTTTTGTTCATTGTTTGTATTTCAAACAGGATTTTGTGAACTGCTGATTTATGACAGGCTGTTATTTACATTTAAAAACTTTTAGTATGTAAAACTATTCACTGTTCAATGATTTCACCTCAAAATGTAGCACTCACAATTCTTTGCAAGTCTTACCGAAAAATACTGCTCAGCTTCAAGCTGATCCTGAAGCTCACGCATTTGACCTTCATTTCCTCTGTACTGTCTTTGAAGGAATAAAAAAGGAAAACATGTAAAAAGTCAGCTACTAACAAATGACAGACTATTTCTAACCAGAACAGCATCCTACGAAGATCTTACATCTGCACACCTATTATTTCACAAAGACCAACAGTTTGCTGTATCCTAAAATTCTGATTTAATTACATTCCTTATTCTACCCTGATGATCGTTTCAGTACGTAATTTAGAAGACAAGTAGTATTCTAAATGGAGAAATATTAAGTCAGCTGAAGGAAGATATAGAAGCCTAATGAATGAAAAATGTCTTCAGTCAGCTTAAGAAATGTTAAGAAAAAGAATCGGGTAAAGGGGGAAAAAAGCTATTGACTCCCATGTAGTAAAACTAAAAGTCGCATATGATAATAAGTAGTATCACAGTCAATCCATAAAGAAGTCACTCAAATAAAAGTGGCATACATATATGCCTTGACATAGAATGATGAGCCAAGAATTGTTCTGCATCATAGCTCATAAAAATATTCCAACACTGAAGGCTACATACAGAAATCATAACATGCAGCTAAAAATATTCTTTTAGTTTAGGAAAAAATACACCAGCGAACTTTTTTCACTAATAGAAACAGGCAAAACAGTACATGTATAATTAAGCAACTTTTTCCATTTTACTTCAGATTTTTACTTACTTAGCAAGTTGAGCCAATTCAAATTCCAGTAATCTCTTTGCTTCCAACAATGTATTGATTTCCTGTTTCAGCTGCTTCTCAGAACCCTTCAAGTTATCTGCTTCAAAAGCTTGCGCCTTTAACTCATTCTGTGCCATTATTCGCTTATTTGTCTCTTGTTCTAGCTGAAGTGTTAGATTCTTTACCTAAATGAGAAATATTTCAATTTAGGAGGGTTTGCTGAATAACCAATTGCATGTGGTTGAAAGTGTTTCATATATGGATTATTTTATGTCAAACACCATTGCCTAGATGCTACACATTATACAATATGTAAAAATATTCCTAAATCACCAAACACTTCAGTGCAATAATCTTATGGAAAGCTGCTACCCTTACAGAACATAATGATACGATGCCCCACGATGATAAAGCTTCCCCATACTTAGCTTATTTCAAAGTCCCAAATGTGTTTTATCTTACCTTAAAGGCAACAATGGAAGAAACCCAAATTGTCTGCTGAAAGGTTCTGCAAACCTCTGTGGATTTCAGGTCTTAAAAACTTCTCACCCTAGAAAAAACTGCAGCCTACCAGCTATATAAAAACTAATTTACACAAGTCATGACCCCTAAAGAAAGGTGTTACAACCTTCATTCCCAGTGTCCTGTAAAGAACAAGTAAGGATGAAACTAGTATTCTTACTACCTAGTTTTCACACTCGATATTCTAAAATTGCATTTCCTCGAACAAATCCTTTTCTGGAGAATGCAAACTCAGAACTGCAAACCATCCAAACCAATCAGACTACACAGTCAAAGTTACAAGCAAGTTTTTCCTTTAATAAAAGAAAAGGAAATACAAAAATTTGCATCATACTAAATTAAGGACTCCAATATGTAAGGCAACCAAGAGCTAAGAAACAAGCGGAAATTACCTAACACTATTTAAGCCAACAACTGTCTTCAGTTCTGCTGAGAGGTGTATTATACAAGGAGCTCAGTGTAAGTGAATTTAATTTTCTATTCCTCAATGCAACTATAATTTCTTATTTATATAGAAAATTGTCAGTGATGAACATTTTACTTACTTCATCTTCCAGTCTTTCCTTTTGCTCAAGAAGGTGTTCCAGTTTCTGCTGAGATTGCTTCAGGTCAAAGTCCAGCATGGAACACTGTTTTTCAGCTTGAACTATTCGATTTTCTGCCTTTTCTCTTGCTGCCCTTTCTTCCTTTACTTTTTTTTCCATTTCTAAACAAGATTAAGGAAGAAAAACAACAAAAATGAATATGTAGCATCGCAAGAATGCTTTTGTAAATGCAGTCTTAAATATCCCAATATTTTTCAGACCCTTTTGCTCAGCTATTTAAGCTCTTCTTTTGTTAGATGGACTGATTACTGAGTAAAAAATTCCTGGCATTATTACAAGAAACACTAAAAAAGCAATATAATTCCAATTTGCATTCAAAGCACTAGATTATCATCATGATAACTGAAAGACAAATAGTGAAAGAAATAAAAAATGCAGATTCTTGAAGTAATGATTATGAAATAAAGGCAAAGCTTAATTTTCAGGAATGGATAGTAGAGGGAAAGAAAAGAAATGCTACCATTCATGTTAGCTTTCTGAAAAGTTACAAACTACACATGCAGATACCGATGACCTTCACAAAGAAAACCTGATGGGCTCAACTGAGAGATCAAGACACATCTTTGATTAATGGATATGTATCTATAAAAGAAACTTTACCGCTTCAGACAAGCCTAATACAACACTGATATTTTTAATGCAGTTACACAGGAATGAATGCTCCAAGACATCTGCCTTGATAATGCATTCTTTCAATTCCGTTTAGATTCAATAGCATTTTAGAAGCCAAGGAAGGCTTTGAATTGCAAATGCAGTAAGATATTAAAAACATTTCAGAAACAATGCAATTTTTATGGTACAAGTACCATGTCAGAGATAATAATTTAATATGTGTAGTTTTCATTACATATGTTTTAAGATTTTGATATGCATTTTCTTTATACAAGGGATTAAACACTTGTATAAGAGTACTACATTATAAGACATCATAATCAAAATACCTTTTATTATGTATTTACCTGAAACTTGCAAGAAACACTTACCACACATTGCAACTGATCTTGCCTCCTCTATTGATTGATGTTTGTCAGTTAACCGAGCTTTAGTCACTTTGTGTTCATTTACTTCCTGTTCTAACCGGTCTTGTAATGATTTGAGTTTGTAGTTCAAATCTATCTCTAAATTATTCTTTTCCTAAAGATAAGAAAAAAAGTTACCAGATTTTTATAATATTTCTATAATATCTGAGGGAATCACAATTCCTTTCTTCCTTTTTTTAGTGTTAACTTTTTGTTATTAAGAAATTATCAATGTTATTTTCCATGCTTAATAAAGAATGGCAACAGACAAAAACTGTACTCAGTGCTCTGGAGAAAACTTCATTAACTTTTTTCAGTAGTCTATAAATTCATAAGATAATGGAAACTTCTCAGCTTGAGTAATTAGTAGTCACTTAAATTGGAAACATACAACTAAGCCACCGACAACACTAGAGCACAGAGGAATTTGAATTATTGTTAACTGGATGCAATTCTGTTATTTCACTGTTGGGATTGACAGCCATTAACAGTAACTCATTAAATAAGCACTGGAGATGAGCTTTGAGAGACAAGGACTTGCCTTTGGATCACTGCTTCACGTAACACCAAATGAGAACGGTAACTGCTTGCATCCTCCCTCATAGGTAGTCATATCTCTCTGGCTTATTTGGATAAAGACCACACAGCACAGCAAGTCTTTACCTGACCTCAAAACATAAAGCTAACTATGTAGCCTATCTGGAAAAAGAGTGCAGGATTTCCTTTTACTCTTCTTTACTTGTTTCTCCATCTTGGGGCGGGGATCAGAGATGTTAAGGAACATGCTGCTACCATTCTTTAGGAAGGAAGGAAGGAAAAAAATTGAAACGGTTCAGCTCCTAAGTTGATCAAAAGGTCTGGCACTGATCCAGCCAAATTAAAATCCAGTAAAAGCAGAAATTTAAATTTCAGGTTTTTAAAAAGTTCAATTCATAGATTTTCAGGAGGCAGGTCTCTGCAGCAATAGTTAGGCAGGCAGAACAAAAATTACTTGCTACTGGCGGAAGGGCTGGAGCGTTGAATCAGTGATCGTGAATGACAAACATGAATTTTACACCCAAAGCTACAAGTAAGAACTATCTAAGGACTAGTGAGACTTACCATCCTGCTGAGATTGTAAATTAGCACTATTTAGTTAATCATTTTAACACAAGACTGAGTTAGAGCAAGAACACAGGACTTAGCAACATCAATAAATACTATTTGAAAATATAGTCAAAAGCTGACAAAGAACATTAGCCTCAGCATCATTTTACCATACCCTTTCTGAATGATTAAGCATATCCTGTGCTTGTTTTCTTTCCACTTCCACTCTTTCGAGATTGTTTTTAACGTGTTTTACTTCTTCTTGTAAAGTTGTAATCCGAACTGCCATAAGAAATAAAATATCATTCAATATTAGTTACTTGATTTAGATCAATAGGCTTTTCAACCTTTACTTAGATTTCTGGGCCCCTAAATTATTTACACCTTCACATTTCTCAGATATGCAAAGGCTGTACATTGTAAAGGAAACTGATCTTTTCAGCCACTCCTTATGCATACCATTAGTAACAATTCACAAAAAACAATCACATGCAAAATTTGGTACCTGCCTTCCATCACTCCCAATATCTAATATGCAAAATTTCTTCCATTAATCCAAGTTCTCCTTGCTATGCAAGAAGCAGCTTTTCTGATGGTACCTCCACTAATATGTAGATAAGGCACATTACACAGAAAGTCAGTCTCAAATGGATCTACAGGTACTAATAGAATATGTATTCACCTAACTGTGACTTAAGTGGTCTGCCATGGATAGAGGAACCATTCCCCGTCCCCCACAGCATCTACCACAAGACCCTGTGTGGCATCATGAGTTTATACTAAATACTAAGTAGAATCACAGTATGGTTTGGGTTGGAAGGGACCTTTAAAGATCATCTAGTCCAACCCCCCTGCCATGGGCAGGGACACCTTCCACTAGATCAGGTTGCTCAAAGCCCCATCCAGCCTGACTCTGAACACTTCCAGGGATGGAGCAACCACAACTTATCTGGGCAACCTCTTCCAGTATCTCACCACCGTCACCATAAAAAATTTCTTCCTTATATCTAATGTAAATCTACTCTCTTTCAGTTTAAAACCATTGCCCCTTGTCCTGTCACTACAGGCCCTGGTAAAAAGTGTCTCTTCATCTTTCTTATAGGCCCCCTTTAAGTATTGAAAAGCTGCAATAAGGTCTCCCCCAAAGCCATAGTAGTAGTAGTAGTAGTAATGTGTGTTTGTGTACATATATATGCGCATGCCAAAGCAGTAGTGTGTATATATATAAGCTGAAGTACTAGTATATATGTCTAGACTGAAGAATTTGCATTAGCTCCTTTAAAATAAATATATTAAAAATATTTTTCATTACTTTATATTACACTTAATATCTTAAATACAGTATACAAAAATATACCTATCAATTCAAATACATCTGTCTACAGTACAGTCCGCTTCACTTAATTTTTAAGCATAAAGAGACATCCTGGCAGTATGTAAGAAACTATGAGATAGGAGAAGAGAAAGTGTTCCTAGATCTTATAATTTTCTCATTCATTTTAAATGTACTTTTAAAAACAGCTGCATGAGTATTTGAATTGCATAAAGCTTTTTGGGTATATACCAGCAAAGCACCTTAACCGTACATCCTTCAGAAAAAGATCCTTTTCCTGCAGGCTGCTGAATTGGATGTGGTCAAAAACACATTTTGAAGTGCACATAATAGTCTTCTCGTGCCATTTGTACCCCCTGCTTGCAATTAACAACAGACTGGATCAAACTACACTCAGTCATTTCAGAGGAACTTTACAATCATTCAACTGAAATTGATTTACTGTATTGAAGCACAGTAAACAGGCAACTTGATTCTTGATAGTTCTTTCTTTGTGCTAGCAAAGTTTACCTTAAAAAAACAAAACCAAAGTCCTCAACAAAAGATTGTGCCTCATGGAAAATGATTTTCAATACTGCAGACAGATGGTTTAAAATGACAAGTTAAGAGGCAGGATTCATTAGCATAGGCAGAGTCATGAACTAATGTATGTGAATAGTTTCTAGTAAGTACGAAGAGTCAGAAGTACAAATGGTAAAAAGTTCAAGCACGCTGAAAAAAGGGATTGCACAACTGCACCCCTTACTATGCTCTTCATCTTGCTTATAAAGTAATGTAGAAGCATCATAAAAGAAAACAAATGCAATTTAACAACAAAATAGCTTTCTCCACAAATGAAAGAAGAGAAAGTGCAGGGTACGTCAACTTGGCTACTGCACCAAGGCAGTAAGACAGAGTGTTGTGTCTTCTCTAGCGCTGTATCAGCTTTCATATTTTTGTACCACTGGACTCAGACTTTTAGTCAGGGCAGGCCCATAGACTTACAATCAGTGGTTTCCTACTCTGATTTTGATACTCTCCCTCCCAAGAGCCGCTCAGACATGATCGGGAAGCAAGATCCAGTCTTCAGAAATTGTTCTGTTAAGTCATACTCAGTTTGCAGGGTGGCTTTCCTCTCTTTATGTAACTGTAGTTTATTTAATAATGCAGGGTTATCACAACTTTTTTGGTAAAGTATAAATACAGAAGAATTACCCTGTAGTTCTCCAATCATTTCAGATCCATGACTTCTGTCCCTTCGTTCCGACTCCAAAGCTGCTTGCAGTTGGTAATAATCTTTCTCCACCTGCAGTTTTGTGCTTTCTAGAACTCTGCACCTTTCCTGCAGTTCTCTGTTCAGTGATTCTACCTGACTTAATGACTTGCTCATTTCTGTGTTACCCTTTCTCAGTCTTGCTGCTGTATCCGATTCTGTCCTCAGCAAATCATTTGCTTCTTCTAGCTGTTAAAATACAACAGACAAGAATCTCAAATATAAAAATTAATGGGACCAGTTTTGTTATACTTGAATGCTCAATACTGCTTCTCAAATCTAAGAAATAATGAAGACAATGAACAGAAGCAACATACTTGTTTTTGTAATTGCGTTATCTTCTCATTTGTAATTTGGGAATGCTGGCTGATTTTTTTCAAGTCTTCCATCTGATCTTTTAGTGTGGACACTAAAGAAAAATTACACCATTAATACATCAGATTAAAAGAAATCCTTAGGGGTTTTTTTGTTTGTTTTTGTTTTTTACACAAACACGCTCCAATAAATTCTTGGCAAATAATAGGTCTTTCGTTGACTTTTTGGTTCTTATATACATTTTTAGGTCAAATTCTGTGCTTGCAGAACAACAATGCACACTGTAGAGAACAGAATTTGAAAATAAGAAAAATATTGTGTTCTCATTAAAACTCAAATAAAAATAAACTCAAAATTTGCGTTCATTATTTGAAAAGATCCCTTTAAAGTTGCATAGCACTTAAGATGCTAAGGTAGTAAATTATTCCCCAAAACACATCATACACCTCATCAGTGTCAATTGGACAACATGGCATACCTTCATTTTCCACATTCCGTCTTTTTTCATTCTCTTGTTCAATTTTTCTTTGGTAGTCATTTATCTTATGTTGCAATACCATCTTTTCCTTCTCAATCTGAGACACTGTTGATTCCAAGTTCTTTCTTTGATTTCCCTAAAATTAAAAGCATTGGTATTTTCTATTTACATTTTAAGGAATGATCCCTAAACCAGTATCTCTGCAATTTATCAATCAAGGAAACTGATGCATCGTTTCCAATGAATGAGTTTCTGGCTTCCTTGAAAAGGTTTTCAGAAAAGATGGCTGTTTAACTTCTACATGACAAATTTATGAAATTACTAGAAAAGTTATCATTAACATGATTATATGTAAGTAACTATTAAAATTATTATTAAGAAACAACATGAGGACTCAATAGAAAATCATCTGTATGTTAATTTTTAGAGTAACTGATTTTGATAACCTTCAGAGAAATTGTAATGAGCAAGACTAAGCAAAACATTTAGCAGAGGAAACAGAATTCAGTGTGACTTGCAGAAAGAAAAAGGTTTTGAAAATGTGTACAAATAAAAATATATCCCCCAATCCTACATATTGAAATGTGATGGTTTGGTCTCAAATTTAAACACAGAACAATTTTTTTAGTCACAGAAGAAATATCTTAAATCATGAAAGTACTATCCACATTCTTTACCCAACTAAGAAGGCTTTAGTGCGGAAAAAAATTACCTCTTCATCCAGTTCTTTCATTATCTTGTCTAACTTTATGTTTGAAGATCTAAAAATAAAAGAAAATCATTTAAGAGATATTTGAGAGGGATACATTATACATAGTGTTTTTCTAGTGAAATAATTTGGGACCATTACTAAAGTGAACATTTACACTTTGAGTAATGCTATCTTGTCATAAACATTTGAAATTGAAGAAAACAATCAATCACTGGCAATAATTTGTGAAATATATTAAGTATTTATCAACTTTGCTGCAGATTATATATGCAAAACTTTAGGTGCCACATTTTCTCCCTTATTCTGCAAATATGAAAACAGTGTATGCACACAACAGGCTATCATTAAAATTAGAATACCCCAGTGAACTGCTAAAACTTCCTCTAGTTGAGAACTTTCCAAATATCTAAAATGGTTCATTAATTCAACAGTAGACAGCTCCCTACTATGGATAAAGATATTTGAATAATATTATTTAAAAGTCTCTTTGGTGAAGCAATGTTTTAGAACATAGTACTATAGAGAGAGTGAGGTTAAGTGCATAGTAAAACCTCAGTTAACTGGCAATAACGTTGACACATCCATTGCATTTTTGTAGCTAACTATCCCTCTTCAAAGAGATAACAAAAAGGACCCAGACAATGTTAACTGGCAGGTACAATAAGGAGCAGTTACAGCAATATATCCTATCTACTAACTCTGCAGTAAACAGTGTGACATATCAGAAGACACACTGTCGTGCTCTGACAACTTCAGTAGCACTGCAGGAAGACAGTTACTGAATATCTTTCAAGCAATGTACGTCCTGCATGAATCTGAGTAAAAAATTCTGATTTTTATAAATTTTCTAAATTCTAGCTATTTATTTGTAAGTATAGCTGCAAGAAATAGGCAAATTCTCATGTAGCTACTTCTTCAACATGGTAGAAATAAGACTTTAGAAAGCAAAGAGTTGTTCTTATCTGTCAGTCACAGGAAAAAAAAGGAATGTGGTTTTCTGACAAGTACCATGTAGTTGGTACTGACAAAACCAGACAGTTAGTTTTAATAATCCAATATATGTCATATATACATTATTTTACATTTTTAAAAAAATCAGCATGATCATTGTGAACCTCAGTCCAATAAAACATAGGAATTCAGAGATTTCGGGTAAACTCAAACATTGAAGTGTTCAGAAAGAATATCTGTTACATGGGTGCCAGTGAAAAAACATTGTCTTCATACTATATTCAAGAAAACCATTTAAATATTGTTTTAGAATTACTTAAACCTGTGCCTGGAACTCCCTTAGAGAACTACAGTACCATTCTTAGTGTTATTCTGGTAATCCCTAAAGCAGTAATACAGAACTGAAGTGTTAGATGT
Source organism: Ciconia boyciana (assembly GCF_034638445.1). NCBI lineage: Eukaryota > Metazoa > Chordata > Aves > Ciconiiformes > Ciconiidae > Ciconia > Ciconia boyciana. The sequence continues at coordinate 53,052,379 of NC_132935.1, read as the reverse complement.
ATTTAAATTATGTAAACAATTAAAAGTTCAAAGTCTCACCTGCACTTTTGCTCCATTTCATCTTTCAACTGCATTTCATTATGTAGTTGTTCTTCCAACTCATAGATCATCTTCTGCATATTTTCCAGCTTTAAATATATATTTGTACATGAAAGAACATGCATTAAATTTAAAAGGTTCAAAAAAGTATTTCAGAATATTCAGTGCTGCTTATGTTGTATTACAGCTTACTCCTATCTAAACACTAGATTTTTACCTTATTAAAATGTGATCTCCCCCAAAAAAATTCTAAAAAAGTTAATTACAACTTATACAATTACAAAGAAACAACTTTAATATTACACAGTTTTATCATTTGAACGCACATAAAATGTTAGTGTTCTGAGTTCCATCAAAATTCATGGGGCTAAGCTAAGTCAAATCCTCTTTGTTTTAAGCATCTTCAGAATCACCCTAAAGACATTACTGCAAAGATATGAGAAAGCATTTTAATTAGTCTCAAAATTTCTTTTTCTAGCATGAACCACCACATGTATTTTGCAAAGAATCTTCAAGCTCTCAACAAGTTCAGGAAGCAGAACTAGGCCTGTCAGTTATTAGCAATGGGGGGAAAATGCTCTTAACATCTATTTAGTCAGATAATTTTTTACAGCTAGCACTGTGCTAAGGTTTGAAAATAGTAACAAACTTAAGATGTTAGTACAGAACATTACTGTATAGCATGTACTGTTTGCCAGCAAGATAAATTCAGAAATTCATTCTTTTCATGTAGTCTCAAAATATCTACCTTCTACTTCATCTCTGGGCACAACAGTCCCACTCCAATATCAGCAAAATCCTCAATTAACAAGATGGTGTCAACTTTGAGGAAGCTCATTAAGTCAAGCCTATGCTGATTCACTCTTTTAAACCTTTTCGCTGATCTTGTCAGGATTTCAGCCTTGTTTAGCTTTCCCACATTTCCCTCAACACTCTTGGAACTGCATAGAGAAGAATTACAGTCCTAACCTAGACTCTCTTCAAAGCAACATATTCAAGTGGTTCGGACCCTTTGCTTTCTTGTTCCTTGTTCTAACCTCAAAAAATCTGACAACTGCCTGACTCATTTTGCACAATCATCCCAGAAAAAGGAGCAACAGAACAGTTCCTCCTACATCTGCCTCTTCCTTTCTTCCTTTTCCCACAAAATATGCTTAGAGAAACTAGAACTGCTCACTGAGATCATGAAAAGGAGACAAATTACGTTTGTCTCCATTTTTTCTTGATAGCAACAGTAAGTGCTCTCAACAAGGACTGCCCTCTGTACAATCCTAAACTAAGATTTCAGTTTGGAGACATATTATAGCATGCTTTATCCATATTAAATGACAAAGTTATAGGTGAGATTATTTTTGCCTACTTCCAGGCAGGTGTTTTTCTTGCTTTCTACTTTCAATCTGTTCTCCTTCTCATTGTAGTAGGAAATAAAGCATGGAGCACTCAGGTGCTCTCAAGAACGACAGATCCTTTCTCATTTCCTCCTTTTTCTTTCTTTCACATTCTTAAGTTGCTCTGAAGTTTTCAGAGGAAGAACACAGACATGGCAACTGGGGACTAAGCAGAAGCTACATATTTTATATATTCACCACTCTATTCTATATATTTACCACTACCTATCACAAAGCCTTGAGAGAGCAAGGAAATACTGGAAGAAATAGACTTCTCAGCACTTACAGAACAGCTCTGGAAAACCAATTACTGGTGTGACATACAACATAACACCAGGTGGATGAGACAATGGCTGTAGTCAAAAACCACAGAGATGGCCTCTAAATCTAAACTTGGAGGAAAAAGGAAGGACCACCAGTACAGAACACATTTATCTCCTTGGTATGAACCACTGAGAAATCAAGAAGCAAGACTATTTAAAGGCTAGCTCTCACTTTAGTAAAAAGGGACCACAGCTATTGCACAAAAATAAAGCGTAAAGAAGTTTCAACATAATTGCTCTTCCATTTCTTGGTTACTCATTTTATAGACCTTCCAGACAGGCTGCATAAAGGAACTAAATGGGATGGATGAGTAACAGGTCCAAAAGGACATCTGGCAACTGATGCATTTCTGTACTGGCTTCTAACAGTTTGCATCTCTATTGCCTCCTCTTGCTTCTTTCTGTCTCTGGATGCTTTATAGTGCTGTACCCCAAGGGGCCTATCTAAGCTTGCTGAGCAGTCTAATTACATTAGTACAAGACAACAGGCTTCCAGAGAAGTTTTGCACAATCTGATATCAATAGACTAAATAATACCTTAAGAAAATCCTGAGTTACAATTAACTCAGTACAAAAGCATTCCTTTACGTTTTAGTTTGTTCTCAGTTTCCATTTTGAGTAGGAGGCAGGGGAGGCAAGGAATATGGAAAAGCCTGCCTACAGCAGAGAAGCCAAGAATAATCCCTCTGGAACTGCCATACTTTTTTTTTTTTAATCACCACAGCATAGCGTGTCTGGTTCTGCACCCTGAACCATGACGAAAACCAAAGACCCAGTGCAAACGAATCTGTTAATCTCCTCTTTCTTAATATCTGAACTGTTTACAGGTGGTTATGGTAGCACTAAACCAAAGTAAATAATCAGATCTTCAAAGAGGTTTGAAATTCAGTTAAAGGACAATGAATTCCATTTTTCTCCAAATTCATGGCCTAATTCTGTGAAGTTTTACACACTTGCAAAACACAATGAATTTCTTGGAAATTTCTGTCACTTGATCCAGAAGACACTCACTACCATGCCAAAAAGCAGATAGACCAGGTAACATCTTGTGTTATATTTCCAGAACTAATTAATTTGTTAACCATGTGTCAACATTACCATTTTCATTGCAGCATGTAATGAAAGAAAAACAGCTGAGAAAGAACTGTGGGGTAAAATTACCTTGTAGTAAAGACTTAGCATTTATTTAAACCTCTCTATATCACTCATATCCTTCCAGAGCTTCACCTCGCAAAACTGTTAAAATCACAAGACATTCAAATACACCTGACAATACAGACAGGACTCTTGAGGCATCTTTAACTACATGCAGGTGCCTGTAGCCCACTAATTATGCCAAGTCCATTCAGTAACTCTCTTCAAAGTCAACCAAAGGCCAGCATACAGCTTTAAGTATCTGCAAATATTTGAAAGTCTGGCTCTGTTTTTAATTTTACCGTATCAACAGCCAAATGCTTATGAGGAAAACAAAATTTATGGAACACATCAACATACATAAAGAAATCAAGACACTTCAATGCTTAATAAATTCAGTTAGCCCAATAAAGTATATAATCAGTTCCCCTGCCCTTTACAAATTTTCTCTGGGTAAAACCATATATCATTAAAACCTTTATATTGCAAGTTTAAGAGAAAAGGGAACATGCATCGATATCTGCTTCTCTTCTATTTTAAATGGAAAACGTAACAGAGCAAAATACTACCAAAGTAAATCATAGTCAAAGCCAAGAAGATTTCATTTAGAGTTAATTATCAATTTTTTCACAGTGTTTTCTTCTGGAAAGAACGTAATTTGTAAGATATCAGACCATTCTAAGGGAATAGTTTGATTTACACCAGAACTTACACAGAATTCGAGCAGGCCTTGTTTCCAACACCTCAGCGTACCTTCCTGGAAACCTGACTGCCAAGAAGCTTGGGAAGCAGTAACTGAAAGAATTCCTGAACATTTCTTGCTAGGTGAACTACTCCATAAATGCAGATCCTCAGTGACCCAATTCCCAATAGCTTGTGGGGCACCCTTGGGAAGGAGCAGAATACCCAAGCTTGGTACATTATCTGCCACCTCCCACTTAGTTCACAGGAAGTCCAGCTCTAGAGTTAAACTGGAGGGTTGCTGGAAAGCCCAAGCTTCCCGTCACACTCACGTCCAGACTCCATGATTGCCACAAAGCCAGTGTACACCTGGGATTGATAAGGCACTCTAAAAATACTGCACAAATACTTTGATATTTCTAAGGATAAAAACTGTGAATCCAGTTCCACAAAAAGAGTATGCAGTTTCAGCTATTTTATCCCAGTTCAGGAAAACCAATGCTATATGAAGAACTGAAATTCTGCTTTTCCAATAACTTTAATAGGCAGGCCATACTAAACAGTTAAAATTTATGCGTTGACTTCCCATATTCCAAGCACTAAAATAATTTGAGACATTTAGAACTCAAACAGTTTATTCCCATATATGCAATAGATTCTTTGCATATAGGATACAACAAAGCTGAAAGTCAGTGAGACATACCACACTTTTATCCACACTGGAGCCTGTTCTGTTATCATTGGAATTTTCTGCAGAGACAGCTAAATACCTGTAACAACATTTTAAAAGTTTTATTTTAAGAGTTGTTTAAAAGCAAGGTTATGAAAAAACAGAATACAATCATCCTAAAACATAACCCCTAGATTTGTTGCTCCAAAATGTGGGTAAACAGATAGTAACATAATCAGATTTTTTCATTTCTGTATTTATTATACTTTAAGATTTAAGCACATTTAATTGAAAACCTCACATAATTTATTGTAAAGGGTAAAGCAGAAAAATGCAGTAGAAGTCCTTCAAAAAAAAAGGATTTCTGCCAAATACTAATGCAACCACTTTTCTTTTTTTTAATAACCATTAAAAAAATCTTTGCTTTCCATGGTTACAACACTCTCATTGGCTTCTATCCCATAAATATTTACTCAGGCACTTACGCAGCAAGTAGCAGCAATGAAGCAAACTCTGCAGAGATTGTGTAACTTCCAACTAAGTGACTAAGAGTTCCACACACAAAAAGTTTGCCCTGAAGCCAGTGTTCTTATTTTACATGTTTTCTAAAAATACCACAAATTTCTATTTGTCATGATTCTGAAGTCAGGTAAATAAATACAAATTACTATCTTCAAATTCCTGTGGTATTTGACGTGAAATTCTTGGCCTGATAACCGATCAAGAGGGATGTAAAGCGTCTCTAGCTGCATTGGATCATGTGAGGAAAAACTCCAACGCATGAACTGAGGAAGATGGGCACATCATCTTTTTTGTTTCACATGCGTATTTTCACATATACAAAAACCTCTCCAAAAGATCAAGGAGGGTAAAGTCAAAGACATCTCCAAAGCTAAGGTCAAATTAAACATCAAGACTGCTTTCAGACAATCAAAAGACAAAGAGAAAACAGAATAGTTCCCTACAGAAACGGGCTTGCTGTCTTGAGTACAAGAAGCCACCATATTTTTGCACACCAGGGCTGTTGAGCAGTGAGAATGTGATATTTAAATAGGCACAGCACCAGCTCCATCAGAATCCAGAAGAAAACACACAAGCCAGATAGGGCTGCAAAGTGTTCTCAGCTAGTATTCCAAAATCTGTGTTATAGGTGAAGTTCAATAATAAACAACCATATTTCCTAGTTTATAATCAATAAGATTACAGCTTTAGAAAGTATTCTATACTAAAAGACTGTATAGTTCCTTTAAGGACAGAAGTCACATCATTTTCCTAGATTTCTGCTTCTTTAAACTCTCCAGTGTACATGAATAAGATGAAATCGAAGGAGGGTGGAGATAAACATACAACTTTTTTCTAAATATGCAATGTTTTGAATGTTTGAACTATTTTCAATTAAAAAAGGGAATAAAAATTAGGATTACAGGTTCAGCAAAAGTATGAACAGTCACTTCAGACTTTTCAAGACTATCACACCAGCAGAGTATTATGGGACAAAATTCAACTCTAGGACAGCATTTTAGTTCTAGTAAGCCTACAAAGTTATGATAGTATTTAGTAGCAGAGTTCTTCAATGACAACAAAACACAGCCACTTAAGTTCTCTGAACTACTGATACTGTCCCCCAAGAAGGAAGAGGGGGAGAGAAGAAATTTTGTTATTAACAAGCTTCTGTATGCTACTTCACCTTCTTGATAATATATTCCAAAATCTTCCTGCAAGGCAAAAATTAAGACTTTTTAAATTATAGACTAAAATCAGAACAGTAGGTGAAATTCCTGAACTGCTGAACTCACACAAACTGTCTGCAAAGCTTGCAAGTCCTTCTACACCTTACTATGCATAAAGCAACAACAAATCCAACTGTTTGCAGAGATGGAAAGAATTTCACCACAGGCTTGGAAAAGTGGTTCCTCTTCTATCCAAGGACAAAAACTAGATTTATTTCCTTTAAGGCTTTCCTACCCAGAAATGCCATTAAAACTAATAGTCTCTATCTGACCTGGTCTACTAGAAGTTTTAGCCCATTTTAAGCCTGACTGACACCCACTACAATTAGCAGCAGCTTTCAAAGTAAGAAAGTTATCGAGATTTTTGAATGTAGATATAGCTATCCATAGTACCTACAATAATAATGACTGTTGAAAGTATGAATTAATATAATTTTAACTGATGTAATTTAAAGGCTTCTAAGAAACAGTGAAAACTGTTTCACAAGTAAGGTATCACAATCTCACTCTGCAGTAGATGAGTTCTTTGGAAAAAAAAAGAAAAATTATGAAGCAGATAACAGGCAAGTAGAAAATATTTTATTTCTAGTAAGCCAGGGTTTAATTTATCACATGCTAAAACACTGACGTAAAATATGGAATCTTCATATACAGCTCAGGAACAGTAATTCGCAGTAAAACAAAGTTACATTCATATCCCTGATTCATGACTGTACATATATAATTCAGTGCTCTGCAGGCAGCTCTGCCTAGTAGTGGCAACAGTGGATTTTTCTTGCTTAGCTTCTGCAGCACCACTATGTAATAAACTTAATGCAGAATAAGACATGCACAAATTCAGTGTGATATTTTAAGGTACTGATGACTAGCAGTACTGGTTATCATTATTGAAGTGTCAAAAGAGTTTAATTTATTAGGATTCTGAATCATTAATAAGAATCTGAAAAGGTCTGTATCTAAAAACTGGTTGGTAAGAATCAGAAAGTGTTGACAAAACAATACACCATTAGCTTGCTTTCTGCATACATACCGACGATTGCTGTAGTATGTAAATCCTACAAAAGGAAGTTGGTTGCCCACAAATGCTTTTGGTATGGGAAATGTTTCTTCCTCTCCTTTGTCTTCTTCCAGATCATCAAAATTACTAGTGTCAATGTCACTACTTAAGTCAGGCACAACTGGTGCTACGGCTAGAAAAAAAGCAGAATAGTATGATAATGATCATTGTATTACTCAAGTGACACAATCAAGAATTTTTGGGGGAAATTTCTCTTTCGTGTCTACGAAATCTCCTTCCTTGGCACAGAGTAAATAAAACTTTAAATTCCATTAAAAAGAAATATGGCAGTCCTTTTTCTAACATAATACATAAGTAAGCCAGATCACTGTCTCTGAGAAAAGCATTATACTTACTGTCTCTGAGAGTTTCCCAAGCCCATTGATCATTTTTGAAGAAAAGGTGCCGTTTAATTTCTTCTACGCCATTTCGTCCTAGCCTCACTTCCCTGTTAAAGAGCGTTCTGGTTAAGCATGGAAGATTAAATAAACTGTTCTGAAAGAAAGACTCATTCTAAGGCATAATCTAGCAACAAAGACAAAAAAATTACCTCTCAAACTAAGGTAAGAAATAGACATATCTCAAAGTTTTCATATGAAGATATCTATAGGAACACAGCAGCTACATTTCAGAACACAGTCTGGTTTTAAGTCTGGTCCATAAGAAGTCCTGCTGCTACTGTTTCCACCATCACAGACCGGCTAGGCAGCTGCCAAGCAGCAGCTAGGTTCCACTTTTTCTAGGAGTTCATGCTGTTGTTTGAATCCCATGCAGCCCAGCAAATGCAGCAGCCCCCCTCCTTCATAGCACCAGTTCTCAGGCAAAGGTTATGCTTATATTAATAAGTAGCGGGGATACAACAGGAGTGCACTCACAAAGTAAAACAGACCTAACACCCGCATTTCAGATGGGCTTCCTTTGGGCTGACTCCACCCTGATCCTGAATGCCCACTAAGAGCTAGGGGCACTCCTGAAATGCACCTTTTGCTTTAGCTTCATCCAAAAGGAATCAGTTTTGCATGCCCCTCAACACTGTGCAACACAGACCATGGTAACAGTAGCTGTTACTAAGGACTAATACTTCATATTCAAACTAAATTTATAAGGTAGACGTACCCATAGTAGCAGCACTTCCCTTCCCCCAGTATACACGCTGCTACTTTAAAGAGCAGCAGCAACCATTGGTGACTCCTCTCCCAAATGCTCACTTCTGTTGAGCAGTTTAGAAACCCACACAAAACAAATATGTATATATGTTTTTTCAACATGAGAAGAAATTCTCTTAACACAGGCTTACTTTCATTTTGAGTAAAGTTTAAATCTTACCTATCAGTTAAAAAGGCACAAATAAGGTTTTTTGCCTCTTTAGAAATCTCATTGTCATCAGGGAAAGTAAGGGAGTTCTTATGGTTCATAATCTTACTGTATGTTCCAACCAAAGAATCTGCATAAAAAGGTGTATCACCTGAAAAAGCAATGAAAAAATTAAAAAGCAGATCAAAAGTACTGTAGTTTTGTTTTATAATATTTGAACTACATATGCAACAATGGAAGCAACTAAGTGAACAAGAGGCAAGGACAAATGTTTGAGAACTGTGCCAGAATATTTCTAAAACATATTCTATAAATACCATCATCAGTAAACTACAGATTATGTCAGAAGAGTAATGAATTAAACACTTAAAAAAACCAGTGATTTTAACATGGAGTCTAGTTAAGTAGTGTAGTCAATTCTGATTATCTTACTACTCACCTACAAGCATCTCATACAAAAAGACTCCAACTGACCACCAGTCGCATTCTCGCCCATAGTAACCATCACCACCCTGGGACTTCAATACTTCAGGAGAGATATAGTCTGGTGTTCCCACAGCCGTATCACATCGTACCATACCTTCCTACAAAGAGGAGGAAAATAGCCAGGCCCAAATATAAGATCCAAAATTGCAAGCCATTTCCGAGAGTTTATGCAGCCTAAGCAACATCAACAGATCAACACCAACTTTCATCAACAAATGTTCTTTTCTGAACAGGTATTTTCACATTTTAAAATTCTAAGCTATTAAATCCAGAACAAAGCATCAGATTTGTCAAGCACAGTGAAAGCTACTTTAAAAACCTCAGTTAATATCCAAGAAGTAATCAGAATTGCATCTAGGTCCTGTAAACACTGCATAGCCTCTCCTGCTCGTACCAGTATAAACGTGTCATATACCAAAAGGACATACTGTAAACAGGAAAAGCTCGTCTGTTCGCATAAATGGGTCAACATCAGGGATTTTGCTGACAGGATCAGCTAAAGTGCAAGATTTTCACCTCTGACTCAGTACACTTAATGCCAGGAAGACTAAATGTAGACAGAGCCTTGAAAATAGACAGACTTCAAAACAGCTAACAGGTGAGAAGAACATATGACATTCCTCATGCCCCTGAGAAAGGGCTAGCAGAACAGAGATCAGTCACACCTAGAATGCTGAAGCTGAAACCACATGTCCCTTTCCAGTGCCATTCAGGCACTTCCAAAATAATTCTATGCCATTCCTAGAAATGGATCAGTAGAAAAACTTGCATAAAAATATATAACTAAGTAAATATAACAAATATAAATCCAGTGTTGCATATGCAGCAAATCCAGAATGCACCTAAATTAAGCTCCTATGCTGAGCAGTTTCTCTCCCACAGAGTAACCTCTCTCTTTCAAAAGCCTAGAGGAACCCAAGACTAGGCTCAAGACTACGCAGCTAGCTTTGTTTAGAACAGCACAAAATGTAACGTTTTGCTGACACAAGTTTACTTCTGTAATGCTAATATACAGCAAAGTTTCATAATTTTTTTTTCTTTTTTTGGCACTTACAGCTTAAACACTAGGATAATGTTTTTCTATATTTCAAAATTCCTCATTGTTAAGAGCACAATCAGTCAAGGATAAATCTGCAATAAGTCAAAATAAAGCCAAATTTTGTGTCAGCTATTCCACTGAAGTGACTTGAGGCAACTCCTTGAATTTGTACACATAACCTGCACTTGGTTTTCATTGGCAAAGCAGCTAAATACAGTGATTTATTCAAAGCTCGTGGAATATGTTGAGAACACAATGTATGTATTACACAGACTCTAAGTTCCACGTATTTCAGATTGGTTTATGTCAGCTTGCACGTATATATGAGGAAAACAATCAAGAGTTTTGTGTAGGGAACAACAGTGCTTCACAGTATGTGAAATACTGTTGTAAAATACTTTTTGTTTAATGACCTCAGGATGTATTTTTAAAAAATCAGTAATTCTATGACATGCTTTAACTGGTTTCCTTCAGATTTTCCCTTTTGCTACATGAGCATACAGCTAATAAGTACAATTGGGATTCAGCAACTTGTACATCAGTTTTGATTCTTTCGTTACTGACACAATACAAAAATAATCTCACTTCTTCGCATTAACTTTTGATAACCAAAGACTTAGATAATCCAGAGGATCTAGAGACAATCAAAGGCTTGACTTCAGAAAGTTTCTCTAGGAAACAGTACAGAAGTTGATACAGTCCCTCCTTCAAGAACCATTTCTGCATTCTACATTGTCATTGAATAAGATGTATAAAGAATAGTAATGGGAACAGACTGGAACTTTTGACTCTTCTCATCTAGCTAAAAAGTTTTCAGTATATTTTCTTTTCACTTTTAAGTATGTTTTCCTTTCACAAACAGAAAAGTGAAATTAAAAACATGTTTACCTTGTTCATCTTCATACAAGTACCAAAATCTGCTAGTTTTAAATGACCAGCTTTATCTAGCAGCATATTATCAGGCTTCACATCTCTGAAAGGAGAAAAATATATTTGCTTAAAAGTAAATAAAACAATTTAACTTATGGAAACAATAATTGTCAACTATTCTTCAGATGCAACATTGCAAGGAAAAACACCAACATGAAAGCACCACTATTTCCTCCATTTTTTTCTGCTTTCTCTAAGTATCTGCTGACATAGACTGCTGAACTACAACATTTTAAAAAATTATAATGGATGTGGGAATACAGTCTTAAGTCACCAAATCTAACAAACCTGGACATTAATGTTGAACCTCAAGTCCCTAAAAAACACGCAACTCAGTGGTTGAAATACCTCTCTGCTAGGATCCAGCTACAGAAAAAAATCCATTCTGGTTCTGAGTTAGCTATCTCAAACAGACCTTGAAAACAGAGCTCCTTCTCTGTACCACTTCTATTTTAAGGGAACAAATGAATGTCATTTTCAGAATTGTACTAATATGAACAAATATTTTTCCATGGCTCAAAAGGAGTATTGCCTTATGGCTGTTTCCACAAAGTACTTCCGTTATAGAAAAGAAGTTTTCATAAAGCAACTGGTAAAGTTCAGCATATCTAATGTTATTAAATATACTGAAGCAGAATAATAGTAGGAAACAATTCTCAAGAAAGCATAACATGAATTTCAGGAGAAAGTATATTTCTGGGACCTCAAAGGAGAACTCTGGCCATAACTGTGAAATGAAGTGCAGTGGAAATGTATCAGTATACTCACAGAATAATTTTGGCTGGGAGGGATTTTTGTAACACACCTGGTTCAACTGCCTGATCAAAGTACAGCTAACACAGTTAGACTCAACTTCAAAATTATATTAGGTTCCTCAGGGTCAAATCCAGTCAAGTTTTGAATTTTTTTAAGGATGGAGATCCCACAACCTCTCTAGGACTCTCTTCCACTGTTTGACCACCCTCATAGTGAAAAAATATTTCCTAATGAATAGCTAGATATTCCCTTGCTGCAACTTGTGTCATCCATTGCCTTTCAACTTTTTGGTGTGCAACTTCCAGTCTGGCTCCACCTTTTCTATAAAGTCCTGCTGGGGAGCTGATGACTGATGCTTTCTATCTCACCTGAACACTGTTCATGTTGTGAATGAAAACATAGTGCTGACCCCAGTATCAATCCTCTGAGAAATCGTTGGTAGCAGACTGTTGGCTGGACATTGTACTATTGAGTACAACCCTTTGTTTTAGCTATTCAAACCGTAACTTTCCAATCTGGCTACATCAAAAACCTTGCTAAAGTCAAGACAAACAACACACACTGCTCTCCCCTCATCAGTGGAGCCCATCATCTCATCACAGAAGGCAACTGGGTTGGTAAGGCATGCTTTACCCTTGGTAAATCCAAGCAGGCCCCAATCACCTTCCCATCCACATGCTTGGAAATGATTTCCTGAGAATTTACTCCATAAGATTCCCAAGACTGCCCTTAGGCTGATCAGCCTGCAGTTCCCCTGATCCTCCCCTCCTCGCCCTTCTCAGGGCAAGATGGGTGTGCCATTTGCTTCTTTCCAGTCATTGGGAATCTCCCAATTGCCGCAGCCTTTCAAAGGTGACGACAGAGAGAAGTATCATAAGGATACTGGCCAGCTCCCTCACGACCCTTGGTACATCCCACCTGGTGCCTTGGACCTGTATATGTCCAGTTTGCATAACTGGGAGTCAGCTTGATCCTCCCCTGCCACAGTAATGCTTCACTCTCCCAAGCTCTGCCATTAGGCACAGGGACCTGAAAAGCCTGAAAGCAGACCTTATCAACAAAGGCTGAGGCAAAGGCGGCAGCCTCAGCCGTTTCCATGTCCTTTTTCACTAGGTCCCTGATCCATTAAGCAGTGGGCTCACATTTTCATCAGTTTCCTTTCATTCCTTAGATTTGAATAGACTAACTCCAGTGGAAAACAAATTCCAAAAAATCTGCTGATGTCAAAATAATCTAAATCTTCAGGAAAGAAACTCGCTGTGCTGCTGGCAACTTCTAATGCCTGCTTTCTAAAGCTTGCAATACATGTGTACAAATGGTTCGTTCAGCTAGACAATTTATCCATTAGATGTAGCATAGCTACATAATGCTCTAGATCCTATTCAAGCAACAGATTAGTAGTTTGGTTTGCTTTGCTTTTTTGCAAAAACTTACATGTTAACACTGATCTTCTGGACAAATTACAAATTGACAATTTCTATACTAGGTTTTCCTCAAACTCCTCCTGTATTTTCTGCTGAAAAAATTATTCTTCTGCTCCTAGTTAATACAATTGAAAGCTAACAACAGATAAAAGTTCAAATATAAAAAAGAAAACTTCTCAACCTAACCAAGAAGTGACTACATTTCACTTTAGGGTGAGTACATAATATGAAACTAAGCCAAGTCCCTTTGCTCTGCACCTCAATTTTCCATCTTGCCCCTTACAAGAAAACATGTGGCTGGGAGATTTTTCTCACATTGTTCACAGATTCTTGTTTAATGGGTCACTGATGCCAGCCAAGGCTTCAAATGCAGAGCAGAGGATTAGTAATTCCTAACAGTGAATACTACTGCTATCAAATTCCCAAAACAGATTTTTCTATTCCAAAGAAAAGAACCATTTTGGGGCCAACATGTTAATATCACTTTAGTTCTTGTATCTCTTGGTAAGGTGGGACAATTTTATTACTCCCTAAACTGAGGAACATCAGCCTGCTGAAAAACCTTTACTTTGACTGTATCACCTTAGACTTGCAGTTTCTGATGGCAAGAACCTTTGAAGTTGTAAGATGGAATAATTATGAAATAATAATGAAGAAGTAACATAATAAATTTTAAAACTGCCTAAACAATTACTGAAGTCATTCTGGCAGCACTAGGAATAACACAGCACTATGTAACAACACTTCTTTTCTTTTTCACCTGTGTATAAACCCCATTGAGTGAATTGCATCTAATGCAAGTACAACTTCAGCAGTATAAAATCTTGCCCATTTCTCCGGAACATCGTAGTTGCTCATTAAATTCACAAGGTCCCCACCGGGCATGTATTCCATCACCATGTAAAGGTAACGGTCATCTTGGAATGCGTAAAATAACTGTAAAAAGTGAATAAACAAAAAACAAGTCACTGAATGTTCCAGTCGTCTTTAATCTTTTGCTTGTTGGAAATCAAAGGAATTTCTGCACAAACTGATTTACAGAGTAACACAATTGCTACAACTACTACCATAACTTTGCATCATCCAGCAGACCTCCTAAAAAGGAATTAATCTCTAGAGTAAATTTCAGCCATATCTTCCGTCTCTTTATATTACAATGGAAGGAGTAGAGTCCTTGTTACAAATTAAGATTAGTGAATTTGGTGCAAGACACTTCAAGATCATTTCAAAGAATGCTCATTGCATAAGAGGAGAAAATGCTTCCTTATTCACTGGGATGCTAGTTGACAAATATGTAAACATGAAACTACTGTATTGCAAACATCTGGCCAAATCTCTTTGTGTTATCACTAAATATTTATTATTCTATTGTCAATGTATTTGTTGTTTAGAAAGTGAGCCTAAATTTTAAACAATCAAGTAAAAATATTTCCCTTACAGTTGTCAATGCTCTATTCAACATGAGTAGTGCAAGTAGATTTAAGTTTCCTAACTTAAAACTTTTTGAAAATCTTGAAAGTACTATTCTGGACAGTCACTCCCAGACAGATAGTAATGTAGTTACCTATTTGATCTAGGTAAATCTGGAATAATTTTGTTTAATTCTGACCTAACAGAAGAATTTACACGCTTACAGGTATGAACAGTTTGAATGAACAAGTTAACATGTGCACACACAATGCATGATGATTGCTTCAGGCGTGCTCCTTATAAACTTCAAAGGCACCAATCCCTCCCAAAAAATTGTCAGTGATAACACTGAAATGAGGAAAAAATAACCAGAGCGGGTATAATTTGCAGTCAAATATACACACAGAAATTAGAATATACAGAAGCTGTGTCTTAAGCATATCTTTCCGGTATGCTGGATGCCTCAAAGAATTACTACAGAGCAGGCTCACCAATATGTATCTGGCAAAGAATTTTAATAATAAACAGAATAGCTTATCTTGTAAATGTTATGACAAAATACAGTTTTGAAGCAAGTGCAGCATCCGCTATCCTAATGTTAATAATGTATTTCCCTAACAGACCAATACAACCAAAAAGGGACTTTGAAAAACTAAAAATGAAAACATGTAATTCCAAGTCATGCAGTGTTGTTACGGAACTATTCTATAATGACAATATTTTAAAAATATCACTATACCTGAACAACCCAGGGACTGTTAGCAAAAGCCATAATATCCCTTTCTTCCCAGAAGAATGCAGAATCTGACCTTTTTATCATCTCAAATTTGCTCAGAAGCTTCATAGCATACACTCTCCTTGAGGATTTATGCCTTACCTATGAAGACAAATGTGACATACAGAACACATTAGTTTGCCACATTAACATATGAAGAACACCACTGAATATATTACTTTTCCCGCTTCATTATTTAACAAGTTTTATAAGACTCTTCACATTTTTATGAAGAATTATATACTGTAGGTCTACAGAATAATTACATTCTATTATCTGACAACATATGCATTGCTCTTAAAATACTTGCTAGAATATTCAATGTAGAAGTCCATAGGCATAACAGTTGCTTTGTAATTTGTAGGTATGTGTCTTTAAAAGGAAAAATATTGGCACTTGTTAAATACTATAAAGTTAAAACTATAAGCATTTTCCAGAGTTCATTAGCAGAAATGTACACTTGCTGCCCTATTTCCAGTTTCTCCCACCAGTTCTCAATTCAATAAAGCAGGATGAACAAGCCCAGTTGCTAATTTGTCACAAACAACACAGAACATCTCTCATCTGTGAGAACTACACCCACAAAAATCTGGTGTAGTCCCTGAACTGGCAGAAATTCTTCTAGTCCTGAAGATTTGTTCAAGTGTCCATGTATACAGTGGCAAAGACTAATTTTCTTTATTATGAGGAATACACATTCCATTTTATTTTAATAGAGAAGCGTGACTACAATGCAAAACAAGTACTTGTGCACTTTGAGAGTACTGAAATATGAGATTCTCAAAAACATTTCCATGGGACAAGAAATAAAATTTAACTGAGCTAAAGGCTATAATATTATAAGACTGAATCTTCTGAACACTGCGTTCAGAAATAGATGCATGAGCAAATACTACAGAATACATTCAAATGTACAAATAGAAACATAACTTACCAACTGAACCTCCCCAAATGCCCCTCTACCAATCACCTTCACCACTTCATAATCTTCAGCTTTCATGCGGAGATCTCTCATTTTATTTACTGTGTCTTTATCTACATAAAAGAAAATACGCATTTCATATATAATCAATTTAATTAAACCCATTCACCTAATTTCAATTTTTCATAGTTATTAGAAGATGTGATGCTTAAAGAGGGGACTTCTTTTGAACCTACCTTCCTATTGGAAACGTCTCTGCATAATGCATGACCTCATTCTCATTACCATAGTAACCAAAACCTGACATAAACATAATGCAATGACTCCACTGTACAATCAAATCACCACAGATCTTAATTTGGGAATTTCTTTTAAAATAATCACCTGCAAAAAAAGCTATGCAAAAATTTCATATCCAACATGATCTTGCTTGTAAGCTGATCAGTATAAAAAGATTATTTCTGGATAAATATGCAACACATCTGAGAAAATATCATAACATACACAAACGAGACACTTGAAGAAACTATTTTAAAAAAATAAGCTTTCACTTTTCTGCACTGTAATTTTTTCTAACACTCAAGAAAGTAGATTTTAATTTAAAACATGCAGTGGGAATCACTGCAATTATTTACATAAACCTGTCATTCTATAAACTACAATAATTTACAAACTCCCAGTGGGCAGATATTCTAATTCCAAATTTGGTCAAAGATGAAAACAGTCTATTTTAATCCATGTGGGTCAACACTGGCATGAGATTGCATGGAAAAGCTTCATGCTTCAGTATTTCTAAAAGCAAGGAACATCTACTAAAACTACATGCAACGATATTTTATTTTCAAAAATAATATTCTAGACCTAAAAGCCAAGTTTAGGAAGAAGTAAGGACAGGAGAAGAGAAAGGAGGAGAAACATCATTTTTTAAGTTCATATTTTAAAAAAATTATTAGGCAGACAACAGAAAGTTACCATTAGATTTCTACCTAAACTGGCTATTACCTAAAACAAAAGCAGCATATGTACAATTAAAATTCAGTAAGATTTTATTACCGCAACAGGAACAAACATAGCTTTGTTTGAATAAATACTCTGTGGCATTACTGTCTAATGTAAAGCCATCCCTTTACAACACAGCATAACACTAGCTGATTTCAATAAATTATATTAAAATTGTAAATTCTGAAAAATTATTTCACACAATCAAAGGATCAAAATATTCAGTAATTTAAAAAAATAATGCACCGCCTTATTTGCCCTGGTGAAAACTGACCCATAGTGGAGGATGAGTAAGACTGTATGGAAGTAAAATGCAGCAATTCTCATGACAACAATTTTCTAGTTATTTGCTAGTTAACTTACTGCCTAGTAATCTAACAACAGGACATCCACCACTTCTGAAAGAAAAATCTTGACATTGGTGTAAAAGAAAGCTAGGCACAATATGAATGCTTTAAATGGTTTTCAATCACAAGCCTCACCTATGGCCAAAACAGAATTATGGAAAATATATCTGAAGAGCAATCTAAATGAAAGATTTTTAAATAATGGAAACCAGGCTTGTGAGCAGTTGCAAATTGCAATTTACTATTTGAGGCACAAACTAACACTTGATTATCTTCAGACAATACATTACAATAGCAACAGTGTTCGAAATTTGACCTCTGTATGCTAAGATCTGTTAAACAAGGTTTATCAGGCTGCAACATATTTAAATAGGCAGTTCCTTATCTCCCACTAATAGTGGAGGACCCGGCCACCTTACACTGTATGAATAGGTAGCTCCCATGGCAAAAGACTGCATTCTCCAACTTGCCCTGAAGTTTGATCATAAGCTTAGATGCTGTCTTGAAATAAAATGAGTCCCTGCTGCAAAGTAGGGCTCTCAAGCATCTTGATTCCTTTATTCTTTTAATTCTATATGGTAGAAAATTAATAAGGTTCTACATTTGCAATAACAACCCTCACAAGCTTAGGCAGTAGAATCAGATTTTGGAGGCTCCACAAATATACAATGCAAACCAGAGAAAAGTAAGAGGGGATAAGGACTGGCTCATAGGGCAATCACTCCATAAAATAAAGGAAGCAAACTCCCATTTTATTTGCAATATAGAAATTTATTTTAAAGTTCTAGAATAACGGTGCAAACTGTTTGGACAGCTAATACTGCAAAAAGATATTTTAAACAGTTTTCTATTAGAACTAAAATAAACATGAAAATGTTCCTATATGTCTTTTTTTTTTAATAGAAATTCGAGACAAACTAGACTTCATGGTTCCCTCTAAGGCCACTACTCGCACATCCACAGCTTGCTTTCATATTTCAGCAAACACAGCAAGAGTAGTGTTCTACAGGCAGTCTGAAGTGAAATAATGGTCTGTTCTCCACCTTCATATTACTTCAGGTCACATCTTACACAGTATATAATTTATACCTACAAGATATTCATTATCAGATGATAAACGTAAATTTCCTTTTCCTTCACTCAGCCCCCATTGCAAAAGTACAGCTCTTTGAGACTCACTAATGATTTCACTATTCATAAAAATTACATTCAAATTATCTGTTGCAATGAGTATTTCCTTTGCCTAACACAACTTTTCTTTTCTCCAAGAGTTTCACCACACCTTCTCTGTAAATAACTGAGTATACAAAATGTGCATGTAACACGGCGTACAATATCAAATATAGTTTGTACTGTGAAAAGTTAAACAGAACATTTGAACTTAGGCCTTTCAGCAACCAGCTTATGTGTAAGTAGGCCATCAACTAGATCTAGTGGATTCATATATTCCCACAAATGGGGAATAATATAAAATAAAACCCACAAATCCACTATCATTGCTTACAGTTGCACCAAGTAAACTATTCGAAAACACCTTGGAAACAGAAACAAAAACAAATTTCAATGAAGCAACAACAAAAATTGGTTTAGTCAAATTACTTTATATTTGCCACAAAAGACATTTATTACAACATTTAATTGATATGCTTAAGGCTGTAAAAACCTAGTAACATTAGTTTAATTTCAAGGCTTGCCCGTTCAGTCCACAGGCAGAATCAAGTCTCAAATCAGCAAACATCTCTGCCATGATTTCCAGAATTTGTCAGTTTGGCAGCCTTTAGAAAAGACTTAACTCTTAAATGCCTTTTTGTTTGTTTGGGGTTTTTTTTAATTATTAAAATTATGGAACTATGACTTCTATTAAAAAAACAACTTTATTAATTTAAAATTTTATTACAGAGTAGAATGTGCAGGAAATCTGGTAGTGGAAAAATACAGAGTAAATACAGAGAAGAATTCTGCAGACACATCAGCTGCATGCACAAGTAAATACAGCAGCTATGCAGTATAAGAATTTCATGTGATAATGAAAAGAGACCTTTTATACTAAAAAAAAAAGTCTACAAAACACATGGTCCAGTCTGTCAGCGAACAAAGTTTTAATATGATTTCTTGACACTGTATACACATTATGTCATTTTACTGTTAATTGCTTATGATATATTAGCACATGAAATTACAAAGCAAGTTATGGGAATCCAGAGGGCTGCCAAGAAGAAAGATAACAGGCCTTTCTCTTAAAAGGCTTTGTGCCACTGAAAACAATGCCATTTACAGTGGCAAGAAACTTGGATGTTCCGTTGCTGGGGATTAGGTTTGAATAGGGGAAATAAATAAATAGACTCTTAAAACAACTTGCACCCAAAAACTTAATGCATCCCAAATCCCTAGCTGCCTTTCAAAAAGCTAGAACCGCTTTTATTTTTTATTTTTGCTGGTATTTATAGTCTTTTGTTATTTAGTAACTGAAACATTAAATACTTACACCTGTTTAAGAAGTTGTCAATGTTTTTGTTTTTTCTTAAGGCAGGAAAATCCAAGTCATATACCAAAGCATCTAATCCATCCTGAAAAAAAAAAACCAAGCAAAATTAAGTGTTTGGAAAAATAATTACCCATGCTGCTAATGGAAGAGACAAGATAAAAATAGTTGTCCCTATCAATTTTCCATACAAATGAAATCATTCACATTTATTTAATGATTCAGTCAGCCATTACGTGAAACAGCTGTTACTCCTCCACTTCCATTGGACTCTTCAAAACTTAATTTCCATCCATCCCAAAACAAATATACTTCTATGAATTATTAATTACCTTAATTAGTGCCACATTTACATGAAAACATTGTTTTTTTCCAAATACGAAAAGAACAACTAGCAGTTCTAATGAAGTTCAATAACGTTAAGAAGTCACAACGCATCACAGAGTAGGCACTTGAACATTAAGTGGCAACTTGCAAATAGGACAATGATGGTAATTTAATTCCAAGTGTCAACCCCACATTTTATTAACTGAATTCAGAGGGAATTTTCATGAACAAGATATTGGCTTTATACATTCTAGCTTAAATCTAGGAACAAACAAGCCCATCTGGCATTAATACCATGGAATACATCCCTATGAACAAAAACGAAACAAAACCAAACCCATCAAAAAACCAACAGAAAAATACAACAACAAAGAAGAAGATAGTTTTAAGGTCTTGTTAAGTGCCGTAAACTTCCCAACTTAAAACTTAAGTCTAAATTTTACCACAGGTATACATGATTCTTCAGTGGATTGCATCTTCTCAGAGAAAAACTAAACCAGATATTTTGGTTGAAAACCACAGATATGGTACCTAATGAAAAATGATCAAGTATTCTAGGGAATGATATCACGAAGAATCAAATAGCATTAGGGAGTCTTCTTTCTCAACTAGGTAATGTTTAAGTGACAACTGCAACAACAGAGAGGAAGGTCATAAAATACAAATTGATGGATGTTAACAAAGCATGCCAGAGAAGTACTGCTATTTACTCATCCAATTTGTACCTACATGTCTATGCTATCTGTTATTGACCTGTTGGGAC
Organism: Ciconia boyciana; assembly: GCF_034638445.1. Lineage (NCBI taxonomy): Eukaryota > Metazoa > Chordata > Aves > Ciconiiformes > Ciconiidae > Ciconia > Ciconia boyciana. Next base: position 53,031,383 of record NC_132935.1, on the reverse strand, counting down.
TGAGATATTAGACCAGACATATCTTTGATCGGATCAGTTCAGATCTGATCAGACCTAATTTGACTGTTTTCAGCTTTTATAAAATTAGGCAATACAGGATTGAAAGCTGATCCATCAGCCTTTGACCGCTACATCCATCAAGTAACTATGCCAGAAGAAAAGCTAGAGTATAAGCTTTTTGAAAGCTTATTTTCCAGGAATATATATTAGAGAACACACTTGATCTAGATTAAAAAGATTAGTCTTTGATCCCTCACTTCAAATTCATACCTATTTTTCCCCCCCTCAGTCTACAGGAGATTTTAAGCTATAAAAAAATCAAATACTATCAAAATCAAAATTATTTGTAGGCTTGCAGTCCTCACTTTTGAAGTATGTGAGATAGAAATTATTTGCTTCAGGTATAAAGAAAATAAGCAGTAAAATCATGCTAGAATTTGAAAACAGGGGTAAGGAAGTAAAACTACAAGGATAATCAGAATTACTTTAAAGGCTGGATATTACTAAATTTGTTAATTTCATAAAAACATTCCTGTTTTAAGTTACCTCTCCATACAGTGGCTTAGTTTGAACTAAGAAATGTTATAATTAAAATTATAAGAATCAAGAAAAGCATCACAATATTTTCACAGCACTTAAATAAAGTCAGGTTTTGCATCTTGAGTGTATGAAAGGATCCCCTTTTTGGACTTACACTGATGATGAAAAAGGAAAGCAAATGGCAATGAAAAAACATTTAATGGGTCAGTAATACAAACAAGAGAGTAAGGGACCAACAACAATTTGGACTCAATACAGATGTAGAAATAAAGCTATGCAGGGTAAGTGCAACTTAGTGAGAAATACTTTGTAACCTACTAAAAGGCACCTTTTCCACAGATACATAGTAAATATCCAGGAAATCCACTAAAGAATTTCAATTCTTTGGTAAATTCAACAGAGAAACCTTGATAACTGCTTGTACAGCAGCACAAAGTGCACTAGTAGCTCTATGCATTGAACCCCACGCATTGAGAAGCAGTAAGCAAAGAACATCTACGAGGCTGCTAGGTCACATCCAGGGGTTTTTAAAAGCAGATGAGTGATGGTGATGAATTGCCAAAGTTTGGGGTCTACTCTGCCCTTAAGCCTTCAAATCTTGTTGACGTCAATCAATTTGTCCAGGGTCACAGCTATCACAGAAAACTTTTCCACACATCAAGCAGAAGCACAACAAAATTCTCAAAATCCTGGTTTGCTCTGGGGCACTGCAATTACCTGCTTCATTTCAGGGTTTGCTTCAAAAGCCAAAATTCAGTCTTTTTCTTTAGAGGAGGGAGATTTTAAACACTGAATACAACAATATAGGACAAATGGGAATATTTACAAATTTTTAACATCAATCTTACTTTTGTATCATACTTTTTCTTTCAAAATATTAAAATATAAACCTATGCAGAAAAAAGCAGTAAGTACAGAAACTGTCATGGTTTCATTGGTCTGTCAAGCATGTCAGGTATTTTGTTGTGTTTCTTTCTAAAAGCTCTAAAATAAAGATGAAAAATAGTATACAAATTCACTTTTAACAGGCAAAAGCAAATTTCAATCCAGAATTCACCATGAAAACATTGCCTTTCAGATCTTAGATATGAGCTCTTTCAAGTAAAACACTTAACAAAAAAACCCTGTGACATACAGATTCAAGCTACTGATCTTGCATTCATTTCAAATCACACTTCAAAATCATGCAAACAACATCCAAGGAAGCTGCATGCCAAGAGTTGCTTATTTAAAAGGCTCTTCAATAATCAGCTCCTCTTTGCTAAAGTATCCAAAGAAGAAACCATCCTGATTCAAAACTTTCACTAAAAAAAAGGTAGGGGTGGGGTGGTGTCCCTATAATAATTAAGAGACTTGTAAATCCTTAACTCTCAAAATCATTAATTTCTTCAACTGAAGTATGTTTCTGAAGAAAAAAATAGCATGGTATTATTTTAATGGTGGACTGCAAATACAAGACTAAGCTTAAGGTAGTTTTAGAGAATTGTGAATAATGGAAGTAAAATATTTAGGATACCTAGTGTACAACATAAAACATGGAATAGCCTTTTTATTTCACTTACATTAGCTAAACCAGAAGAACTTGTGAACGCTACAAGCTGTCCCCGTACAAACGGAAACACAGAAGCATGGCTATTTTAAGTGGTGTATCACTGGTGAACAAACAGGGAGGAGGAGCAACACAAGCTCAACAGTGAGAAGGTGGAGCCGGTTGAAGGTGGTGCAGGTCACAGAGATGGGAATATACCACAGAGTTTTAGCAATAATGGTTAGGAGAAAAAGGGTAAAGGCCAAATGCAAGGAGACATGATCATTATTGTTAATGGCTGCAGAAAACTCATTTCTCAGCTTCCTTGCTACCATCTTGCTCAATCTTTCAGTATGCCATCTGACTTTTTTCCTAATACAGAAAGGAAGAAGCATCTTTCCTTCAGTACCTATAGTAGCCATACCCTCCTTGTCTTAAAGAAAAAGGATACTAAGACATCATTATAACAGGCAACCCTACATCAAATAGCTTAATAAGCTTTATTAAAATAAGAAGGCCTCATTTTTATGATGGACTTTTTCCCCTGCTTGGATGGGTTCAATATATTTTCAGTACGTATCTTCTTTAAATACAGCACATCCCGTACTACTTAGAAACACGTACTGTAGCTTAGAGGTATTTTCAGCTAACGCTAAATTCTACCTTATTCTGTCATTACAGAGCAATTTTCCTGTTTAGCTTTGAGGTCTACACAGACATTTTCCTTTTATGTTAATAGTTAAATTAGATTACTAAAATAAATTGGTTTATAAAAGCAAACACATGACTTCCACTTACATCTTACCTGGTAACACTATTTCAGAGGTGATTGAAAAAGAACATGGGGAAAAAAATTCCTTTCTAATGTCCTTCACTCAACCAGTTTCATGGTCTGATATAGTCTTTTCTGTATCACATTCATTTAATGAAATCATCAGTAGTTTCATAATCGATTTAAAATACCTCATTTATCCTGAAATTAAAAAGAGGCATACTAGGGAGCCATTACAATGTGCAGAGAGTTCTTCCATACGAGACCAACGTTTCCACGTACTCTGTTGGTTTCATTTTGTTCATTACTACACCATGCTTAGAAGTTTCAAAAGAACAGATACACAGAGTAAAATCAAAGGTCAGTCTGGATGCATATACTGCCTCTGGAGATGACGATAAAGGTGTCTAGGAAAGAGGATATGAACAAGTCCAGCATAAGGTAGTACTGCTCTGGTGTATTTGTGAGCTGGAAATGGCACTGTCATAGTTAACAGCTCTAGGCAGAATTTTCTTCAGTGACCTTGTCTAAACATTTTCTGTATCTGTTTTAGTCTCTTGCATTTACAGCATCATACAGATATGAATTCCACCGCCTACAGGCTGTGTGAAAGTGTACGTCATTTTGAGCTTGCCATTCTTCAGTCACAAAAGAAACAATGATTCTTTACCCACCTGCCCCAAGACACAGCTTTACACACTTCGATCATTTCTCCCATGATTATCTTTCTTCCAGTGATCCTTGTATGAAAGCTATTCCAATTCCCACCACCACCACCCTCCAGTGCTTTTTTCCTACTATATACTTTTTGAATTGGGAGGAAAACTGCAAATAGTATTTAAGTTGTGAGCACACCACAAGTACACAATGCAGTACAATGTTTTCTGTTCTGTTCTTCATTAAATTTTAAGTTATTAACTGAAATATCCAGTTAATTTTTATAGTCACTGTGTACTAAATTGATTCTTTCACAAAACTAGGTACTATCAAGCAAAGCTAGTTCAACATTCAACTACACAAGCACATAAGGATGAGAGGTTTTTCTCTCATGCACTTACTCAACATTCATAAATGCTGAATTTCACCTACCACTTTTAATTACCCAGACACCAACGAATATTAATTTCTTCTGTGATTTGCTATAGCTTTAATTTTTACTACTCTATCATCATTAATTAATCATTATTCACCATTTTAGATCACTTATGACTGTGAAATAGCACAGACCTGTTAGACTCCATTACTGATCTGTTTTGAATAAACTGATCACCGGCTCTCACTTCATTCATTCATCCATCCACAAAACAAGCCCAGCCCAAAACAGTTTAGTTCTGATAAAAAGTTTAAGTCAAGAGCCTCATCAAAAGCTTTTTGTTATCCTCATACTCAGCAATTACTTTAAGGAACTCCACTAGGTTTGTAAAGCATGACTTTCTTCCCCAATACATGCAGTAGCTCTTCCCCGTCATAACACCTGTGGGCTCACTTCTTTTGGTGCTGGGCTGGGGGCTCCTGCGTTATCCAAAAGATTTTTTTCTTCAATAGAAAAAGTAATAAAAAAGCTATATATTTACCATCTTCTTTACCACTGTTGTCAAAATAGTTTTAAGCATTAATGTAGATAAACACTAAGGTTATACACACACTAACATGCCTTAATGAGACACAATCAGGTACAAAAATGATAGATAAATATCAAGCAGTCTCAACATCTCAGCAATCTTACTGCTTGTGTCATTTTGTCAACAAAACTCTTCTAGTGCCACTTTAGCTTGAGAGAGATCCTCCAGCATGAACACTGTAAAAAAAGGATTCCAGTATGGAAACTAAGCTTCTTTATGAAGAAATGTGCAGAAAGAGATCTGCAACAGCCTTTTCCTTTACTTTCCCTTCATTTTTTCTAAAAATATAGAATGCAATAATATAAAAGTTATCATTAACATACACATTAACTACACAATCTATTAGCATTGAATTTTTCAGGCTGTTACGCTAACTTCTTTTCATTAAATTCCTCTAAAATGTACTGGTCGTCTTCAGTTTGCCTTAAGCAGTCCCATATTAATTGGATTTTTTCCTACATTTTGGTCTATACCTATTTCCAAAGTTTTAGTGCATCAAACTGTCAGTCCTACCATGACTATACTGGACTGCCTCACTCTGTAACTACATTCCTTAATCTCAAAACTCAGTACAATTGTGTAATGCTGGTTTTATTCAGATGTATGAATTAATATTAATGTAATTTTATAGCGAAATTCACTGTTAGGATATTTCAAAATATACTCCATCAAGCAACTTCAATTCAGCAAAACATTATCTCAGGATTCATAAGTGATATAAAGTAAAAAATAGAGTATATGATCTACATTATCAGGGTACAGTTATAGCATCTTTATATTTTGAATTTTTTACTTCATACACATTTCATTATGACATAGTATCATCTACTGGAAGCATATGATAACTAAAAGTGTATTAAATCCAGTTGAAACTTTGCTATTGAGACACTTGTTTATTTTGCTATTTATCTAGCATTCAAAGAACTAAAAAAAACCTTAATGGGTATTACCAGCATACAAAATTTGCATTCCTCGGACCAACTGGCAGTTACCCAAGTTTAAAGTCTTTGCTACTTTTCCTTTTTTGGAGAGACCAAAGTAAGTCTTAAGATCTACAACTCTAACTACCCATATTTTAGTTCCTTGCATTGTAGCAATTTTCCTAATTATTTCTATAGTACTATAGCTTCCCTTCATACTTTAAATCAACAAACCTGACTGATCTTTATTTTCATGTGTTCATCATAATTTGTCATAATGCCCCACCATACATAAGTTGATCTCTGCAGTCAACTATCAATACTGAGAGAGCCTATTTAAGTGCTGTAAGTGAGAAGCTAGTTTTTATATCCTATTTTCAAACATGCATGAAAAGTAATACCTCAACTCAACCATAAAAAAAAATTAAATTAGAAGTTTCTTTGAACTGTTTGAATTATCAGATCTTTGAATTGTCAGAGGGACCTGGAGAGGCTGGAGAAACTGGCAGAGAAGAATCTCGTGAAGTTCAACAAAAGGAAATGCCAAGTCCTGCACCTGGGGAGGAACAGCCCCAGGCACCAGCACATGTGTGTGTGGGGGGGTGACCAGCTGGAAAGCAGCTCTGCCAAGAAGGACCTTGGGTCCTGGGTAGACAACAAAGTGAGACAGCAATGTGCCCTCACAGCAAAGGCAGCCAACAGCGTCTTGGGCTGCATTAGGCAGAGCATTGCCAGCAGGCTGAGGGAGGTGATCCTTCTCCTCTACTCAGCACTGGTGAGGCCACACCTGTAGTGCTGTGTCCAGTTCTGGGCTCTCCAGTACAAGACAGACATGGGCATACTGGAGCAAGTTCAGCAAAGGGCCAAAAAGATGATTAAGGGACTGGAGTATCTCTCATACTATGAGGCTGAGGGAGCTGGGACTGTTCAGCCTGGGGAAGAGAAGGCTCAAGGGCAAATCTTATCCATGTGTATAAAATGGGAGGGAATGGAGATGGACCCAGACTCTTCTCAATGGTGTCTACTGACAGGACAAGAGGCAACTGGCATAAATTGAAAACATGAGATTCCATCTGAATGCAAGAACACACTTTTTTTACTGTGACAGTGATCAAATACAGGTTGCCCAGAGTTGTTGCAGAGTCTCCATCTGTGGAGATACTCAAAACCTGACTGGACATGGTCCTGGGCAACCTGCTCTAGCTGACCCTGCTTAAGCAAAGGTGTTGGACTAGATGATCTTAAGAGGTCCCTTCCAATCTAAACAATTCAATTTTGTCTACAACACCAGGCTATGCTTTTGGTTTGCGTAAAGGTAGTTCCTGCAATGAATTATCCTATCAAAAATACCCTTTAACTCCCTACCAGTAGGGCAAGTGATAAACAAGACCACCTCGTTACAAGGCTTAGCTTTGCATGATTCATGTTTTTCAGCCCTCCAAGTAAGTCCACAGCAGCCAATACGCCTTTGTGACAAGGACAAACTTTTTCTGATGCTACTAACTGAATCAAGAGAAAACCTTGGGCCCCTCTTTGATACTTACTGTTTTGGGGAATACTCTACTGCCACTTCATTGGTAAGGAAAAACACACACACAGGACCTTCCTCTGGTGCCCAACAGTAACACTTTTCTTTTTTAATTAAATGAGCAAGTGTAAGTTTACCTGAGAAACAACTACTGAATAGATCTATACAACTCACTAGTTTCAGGCAAGAACACCGTTTGAAAGCCAACTTTCAGGCCAATGCCAATAGTGTTACATTTATCTATCTCTAATCAAGTAAACAAAAGATCCCTCTACCTAGTTTTAAGTTAATCACATTCATTTATTTTGCTGTCCAGAGAACAGAAAACTGCAATTTAGTACTTCATCTTTAAAGCGGACAAGTCAATCTAGACAGACTTAAGACACCTCACTTAAGAAGTTTCATGACATTGTTAGACTAGGCAAAGTATACAAACTGACATATGAGCCTGAGTACAAGGCACTTGATTCATCACCCATTCTTGCTGCCAGCCTGATACAATTCTACAGAGCTCGTTACTTCTTAATATCTTTCAATACTCATAAAGAGCTTTTGCAAATTTAGGTTAAATACATAGCCTTTCACAAAGAAAAAAATTTTAACTCGGTAAAGAGCTAAGAGTTTATCTCAGTAAAGATTTAAAAGCTCAATAAGGAGATCTTGAAACCTCAAGGCAGGATTACTGAAAGCAGTATGGATTATTGCTTTCATTTCAGCCTTTTAAAAGAGTTGTTCCATATGTAGTTGCAAACTTCACCCATATCACATTCTGTGTAGTTACATATATAAGTACATGTACATGCATTCTGTTCAAACATCAATTGTCCAACATTTTTACTGACAAATTCCTAGAGTATACACTTACTACATGACTGAGTAAATTATGAATATCGATATCTCAATATATATTGATACACACACACATATGTATCAAAATACACACTGTCACTAACAACAGAGCCCACAGAGCTCTCAATATTGTTAACATCCATATTAGCACTGAAGGAAGCCTCAGGTGCAAGTCTACAGACAGGTATAACAGACAAGCAGTAATGCTCCTTCACAGGCATGTAGTTTTACCAGGTGTTGCTGTTTTTCCACTGCAGCAATGAATCTTACCACCTGAAACATCTCCTAAAATAAACTAAAATAAAATGCAGTGCAAATGTGAGAAATCAACTCATATTCAGTAAGCATGCAAGACTACTGTCAGTATCCAGTACACATATAATTCAGAGAACCTCCATGCCTCAGGCTTCTGCTAAAACTGAGGGCAAGTCAGAGTTCCTTCACAACAGAGCCCCTCTGTCCACTGACTAGATGCAGGAATCTTGGATCCATAGATCTGTTCTGAGTGACACATATTCAAGGCACTATTTTATGCCTAAAATTATGGAAAGTTCACATTGGCTGAAGATGCATTCCAGACAATATATTTCAGTGGAGTTTTTTTTCTCCTCCCAACTTAGACTTCTAACACTATATTACAACACTAATTTCACTACAGTAGGATATTTTATTGTGGTTAATAGTCTTTACATCCAAATTTCAATTTATTACATTAATGTTTGTTATTTCAATTTAGCATCAGAATTAATTCCATTTAATATTACATCTTTAAGAACAACTATCAGATGAGAGAGCAGTGTCCTCAAGGAAGATGAAGAATATAGACCAAAATATCATCAAGAATATATTTCAGTAAAATTTATGCAGAAAAAAGTACAATAGATATTGTTTGAAAATAGTTCAGGGAGATGTGTAACAGGAGCATAAGCTGAAAACATTAAGTCAAATTATATTATTTCATTTCACAGCAAGTGAGACCTCTGGATATTTGCAGCTTATTTTCCTTAAAAAAGGTTCACTTGCATGGGCTGATATGCTCTGTGGGCAAGTTTTACAAACTACAAAGCTTGTATACTAAATGTGGCGCATTCTGCCATCAATAGAATACCTTACATAAAAGACTAAAACAGTTGTATAACTATCTGGAGGGCTACATAGATTCTTGATATTCTAATGTGTAGAAAATAGATGGCGTACTTTAGGTTTAAATGATTTATCAAGTCATATTTGTCTCACACTAGGATTAAATAAAGCATAGGTACATATTGTTCGATAAAACTGTATTAAATGTGTTGAACACAAGTACACTTAAAGCATATATATTTAAATAATCTTAAAAAAAGAGGGAGTACTGAAAGTTAAAGAACTGACTGATGTTTATCACCATGGAAGCGGCATTCCACAGCAACTTCAGCACTTGGCATTACGAAGTGCCCTATAGGTCTAAAGTTCCCAGCTACTGTAACAACTGGGGGATGAGCAGCCACCCTGACATACAGCAGGGTAACACTATCCAGAGAAATACCTCACCGGGGAAAAGTGTGACCTCACATCCTTTTGAGTTCTCAAAGTTATCATATTACCAAAAATATAAGGCAAGCCCTGTTCCCCCACCTAAAATGTAAAGTAACTGCCTAAGAAAATTTAAAAAAAAAAGCCAAATCTCACTTGTAAATTACACCAGCAAGAGTCCTTTGAGGTCCCCACAGCTTTCTTGGTTATCCTGGGAGGACAGATTCTTCCACAGGCAGCACATATAGATCTACCGCCTCTGGTTTAGAAGTCCTAACATTTTTATTTTAAACACACACACTTATAACTACCAATTTAGACCAGTGGGCGTCAACACTCTAAGGAACACTCACTAGAAAGCAAAAGTAAGATGGATAAAAAAAAATTAACACTACGGATGCAAATACTGGTACATAACTTCCCTTCAATAAAATGGCATAGAAGACAGACAGATCAGAGATACGGAAGAATAAAGAGAAACTGTTCCAGTCCCAGCTCAAAAGTCTTAGGCTTCTTTGGGCAGCAGCCTGCAAGGAATCAGGTAAAGACTTCAATGAAAGGAAAGCAATTGCACAACTCCATTAAGAAAGAGTGGTATTTAGCAAAGGAAACAGAACCCCCTCCACATCTGTTGCTTGGGAAATTACTGTCTGCCTCTCACATTTTTTCCAGGCAGGTATCCATGAAGCCAGACTTCAGGAAGTAAGCTTTAGTCAGTTGGACAAGATGGGAATTAGCAAGATGCCAACACGTTCATAAGAAGAAACATAACATGTTATTGCAAACAACATAAAAAAAAGTGCATTAGCTCTTGTACAAGCTGTTTAATATGCAAAGCAACTTTAGATCTCTTAGCTTAACACATTATGGTAAAAGTAGAGTAAGTTCTCCCATCAAGAGCTTAAATTGCTGCCTCTAGCTGCCCCGCTATACCTTTCTCTGAAAAGTGTTATCCCTGTTATGAAAAAAACCAAAACAAAAAAAAAAACAAAAAAAACCCCACCCCAAACAAACCAAAAAGCATTACCAGCAGAATTTGCAATATAGTAAGTCTGTGGAAACGTAACTAACTTTTCTATAAAGCAACAAAACCTCATCAGCCATATAGTACCTGTTGTCACCTGACCTAGATTATGCTGCCAACAAAACTGTGTGTTAACTATAGATATAAACAATAAGCTATAAAACAAAAAAGAGGCAAGTTCTATGTTTAGGCTTAACAACTCAGTCTCTGGAGATTATATTAGTTCAATAATTATGCTTTAGCAAAGATTCTCCAAAAAGCTGTATCAAAGAAAAAAAAAAAAAACACCACACTCTACTACTAGTAATACCATCTAGCCCACAAAAAAGAACACAGTGACTGGAGACAGAGGCTAGACAAACTAAGAGAAAGACAAAAAAGTACTTAATTTTTTAAACAGAGGGCAGACAATTAATTGAATAACTTTCCAAGAAAGAGTGAGAACATCATAATTTTTCCAGCAGTGTGGAAACACTGCACAAAATCTTCCCTACCTCCTCAAAAGGGAAATTCTTCCCTAAAACTCTAGAACAAGTCAAAACACTTTTAAAATTAGAGGTGAATAGCCATGATAAAAGTCCAAAAATGAAGGTTATGAAAGAATTATACTAAAAATACTTTGTAGAAACTGAAATAGTAATTTGTAAAGCTATATGCCTTTCTTTAGTGTCACATGCAACCCACAGTCTGGAAAAAAAAAAAAATACGGGAAGTGGAGCACAACTCAAGCAGAGTATTAACTCTGAGAAGCTTCTCTGACTGTGCAATCTCCTGTCAAAGCTCTAGCTACATTTCTGCAATAAACATTCTATCACAGGCAATCACAAGTCAAACAGATATTTGAAATATGCAACTAAACAAGAATTTAACACTAAAGAATTTGTGCCTCATTATGCCATTTCATAATGCAAACCCTAGCAAAGCTCATGGACTTCTTTTTGATTTCTATTTGGACTATAATGGACTTCTATTGATTAAAAGAAAAACTTCACTTTTATTGACAGAAGATTTATATGTACATAAAACCAATGTTTTTCTATATTTATTCTTTTTCCCATGATTAATACAGCCACAAGAATGATTTTAATGTTTTTTTTTAAAAAAAGATAATAAAAACTCCATGAGAATTACTTTAGATATAGACTAGTTACTTCTACTGCCAAGTACTAAGATTCCTCAGACTTGACAGGATTTTGTTACTAACAGGAACAAAACAGCAAGTTTTTCACATTTTTCAGGGATTTGCACTGCTAATATAGAACAAAGCACTTCTGCTAACAAATTGTTTCCAGATTTCAGAATCCAATGCATTAAATTTATAAATTGACCTACAACAACATGCTTTTACCCACTACCTTTAAGCAATTAAAAAAAATGTGTGATAGAGACATGCTCTTTTTCAAAATGTGCCTGAAGAAAAAATGATAACATGTACAGACAATGCCATTAGTAACACAATTTTTAATTAATACTGGATGTTTAAGTGTACTTTCAAGCCACTAATAGTGACTACTTTCAGATCAAAAAATACTTCAACAGTATTTCAAACCAATCTCTTCTAAGCACTCTTTTTACCCTTTCTGACACCATAGTACAGTCATGACTAAAATCTTGAATGCTTTGGACTGCATGTAAAAAAAGAGAGGTGTAACTACAAAATCAAAAACCTACATGAAAACATGGTTCCATATTCAAGTACTGAAATGACAGAACAGAATCAAAGTTGTCCATGGAAACTTAGGGATGCTTTTTCCAATTGTAAGTTTCTCACATGATAATCAGTAAGGATTTTATCATATGTTACACTGCAACAATACAAGTCAGCATACCTGGGATTTTCAAGTACAGTATTTCAAGACTAGAGGAAGAGAGGAAGTATTATAAATCCATTAGTAGCATCCAACACTTAATTTTGAAAGGGCCCAGAGATTATGTGATTTGTTAGGTTTGTAAGTTATTTATTTTGGGACATGCAAATAAGTTTTTCTAGGTTCCTTTCAAGCCTTGAGACTCAAGCTTGAGGAAAACTAAAGCCATTGACTTCATATGCCAAGAAACAAAGTATGTCCCAGCATTTCCAATACAGTTGCTCAAGCATGAGACACACATTTCTAATACAGTTGCTCAAGCATGAGACACTCGACAGCAGAACTTTGTAAAACAGTGGTATTCAACTTTTAGAATACTTGGTATTTTCACCAAGCTTATATACTGCTATTGTAGGGATGAAAAATACTAAAATGCTAAGAAATAGCTGAAAAACAACTCTTCCAGCAACTTTTCCAGCTACAACAATATGAAAGAGTTAAGTCAACTCTTCTCTAATACTATTCTTCCTACACAACACTTCAGAACTTGGGAAAAAAATGCCCCCACCCAAAGAGGATGCAGTAGATTGATATATGTCCTCCAAAGGCATGATTTTCTTTTGGATTTAGAAGAGGGGAAAAAACAAATCTTAGCCCAAGAGGAAAGAGAGCCAGGGCTGTCTGGACCATTGCCACTACCATGGAATCTTGTCAAAGTCTCTCCTGCCTGCCCTTACAAGGGAGCAAGGCTGAGCTTGGGCTGATTAACGTAATCTCTACAGGAGATGAGGGCGAGCAATATTTTTGTCACACCATAAAAGCCTGCCATGAAACAAATCAGAGCACACTAACATTACATTTTCTGTTCCTCCATCCCACAGACCATTTTGAGTAGCTGTCATTTAGTTTCTTATTAAGCAGAGAACAAAACTGATGAAAATGTGTTTTCTAAAAAATAAAACAAAAGCTCCTGAAAGCCTAGGTTTAACTTGCATCCAACTTCTATACGATTTTGTTTTACCAGCATGTGTTTTATGAAAGCATTTTTGCCCGCATCCAATTAAAAAAAAACCAAACAAAAACCTTAAAAAAGCACTACTTTCTTAGAAATCTACATGAACTAAGGGACTAGATATACCTAGGGTGTATATATGTATATCTAACCAGTGGTTCAAAAGCCATGTCCAGTCAGGTCAGGTAGTATCTGCTACTTCCCATTCATATAAAATCTATGTTTGTAAAACACCTAGTGAAGCAGGTTCGCAATTCCTAAATACTACAAAATATCAACAAGTGATATTCCAGAACATAATTAAAGAGCAGTAGTATCATCTCAAGAATTCAGAGTTACACTTTTGTCAGACATCCTGCACTTCACTTTCCAGAAGTCCCTCCTGGACCAGAGAGCCAATTTCTGAAGAACTAGCATAAATACATGCATGTAAACAGTTGTTTTGGAAACAGATGCTTGTTACCAACCATGGCCATTTTATAACTGAACATACTTACCTAGCCTTAGAGACTTAAGAGGAAATTAAGAAACAGTTACATCTTGTGGTATTCAGACAAAATGCACTGGCACTGAAGTAAAACTCTGTTATTAAAGTTAACTAGACTCTGAATTACAGACAAGCAATTTGATTTAGAAAAGGAAAACAACAACCACTTGGCATTAGGAAGGGTCTACCAGCAGGAAGTGTGTGTGTGTGTGTATACATTCTGTATATGCACAGAATATATGCAAAAAAACCTGACCTATCACTTCCATTTTGATTCACATTTTAAAAATTGTTTGTTTGGCAGAAGAAATAAGAAGGACCAAAAACTGCAAAGACACACACTCTTTTGCACTTGAAAAAAATACAAGTAGTTCATGATGCAAAGCTCTACGCTTAAGACAAAGTCTTCAGAGAAGACAAGCAATGCAGCATTTCATTTAATACTACCATGTAGAACACACTCAAAAACCCCCTTACTTGCTTCAGTCAAGATACTACATTGTATGACTTGGAGCAAATTAAAAAAACCTGAATTTTCTCTCTTTCTTGAATCACTGTAGATCAACTTTAAGATCATATCACATTCGAATGTTTAGAGCTTTCTTTCTTGCTCCTTCCAATTTGGATTTAAGGGACAAGCATGTGAACTGGTCCTTTCTTCATAATTTTGTCCCTTTCTCGACCTGTCGAACTATGACACGACAAATCCCTACTCTTATATAATCTTACCTCATTGAAAAACATCTTAATCCATTTATTCTCTGGAAGATAAGATGATACTTAGTCCAGTTTAACAGATTCATTTAAAAGCCAATTTCTATAAATGAGAATGCAGGTTGAAAGATGACTACATCACTTATGACATCATTGACTATACCTCTTTTTTGTACATATTGCTGTAAGGAAATAAGAACACAGCAGAAGATTAACATCAAACCAAACCTGTCTATGACTAGACAAGTTATTCCTTCTGAAAACCAATATGGAAGTTCATGGCTGCCCAGAAGACAAAAGCAAGAAAATTCAGAAAGAGAGCTGAGTGGAGTAGTTCTAAATTCTCACATGCTGTTTCTACATAAAAGTTAGTCTTAACAACTGAAAACCTTCTGAAGATCCTATGACCTGACGCCCTCTGGTTCCAAACACTGTTCAATATGGTGAGCATGTCAAAAACATATTTTGATTTTTAATTACCAAAATGTCAAAGCCGTAAGTATGGCAGAGCCAACAGTAAGAACTTAAGAATGGCAAAGCCAATAATAAGATATTATAACTTAAATTTCTTACCACATCCTCAGAATAATTTGCTGCTTTCTGTAAAAAGGGAAAGGCATACCTTTAAGTGTCTTAAAAGATAAATGTGGCTTACATCTTCAGTTCCGTCAAGAGTCAACTACCAACACACTGTATTCTGAACTAGTTGAAATACAAACAGAAAGCTGATGGTAAAAGGATATCCTGATTTAACCTCTTTTCCTTGCCACACCACAGCAACAGTGCTTGAATTTGCACGTTTGGCACAGCAGATGTTGGAGCAGCTACTTTCTTCAAAAGTCAATGGAGGATGCCAATAGCCTTACATAACCACAACTGACCAAAGACCAAAAGCGCTAGCTGGAATTTTATTTGCTCTTTCCACTGAGTTTTGCTGATGGATTTTTATTTCATCTAATACATCTCCTGCCATTAATCATAGCACTGCCCCCCCCCGCCCCGAAAAACCCAAAACATAAAAGGAAAGTAAATTTTAAAAGGCAGATATCTAAGTACTACAGCTACTGTATGTAGCACAAGGACAGCAGCTGTATTAGACTCTCATTTACAAAACAGACAAGATGATGTTGCAGCAAGACTGTGGCCTCACTCTTGATGGGCACTGACCTGGGCACTGTTGCTATAGATCATCCTAACACCTGTCTGTTTACAAAAGTAAAATTCTAAAATGAAACTCTGGCACTTCTAAGTTTTATTACAGAATAAAAATCTGTTGAGGAAAAAAATACACTTGAAATTAGAACACAGTCTGGACTTTTTTTTTCTTTTTTTTTTTTAATTCTTAGGGGTCCATTAGAAAGACACCAGATTCAACCAACTACTTCAGTTATTTTTTGAAAGCATATTGATATGTGTTTTTGAAGTCATGATTTTATGCCCAAATAAACTGCATATCTTCATGCAGTAAAACTTAACTGTTGCTTGGCTACAGTTGACTGTATATGGTAACTATCTTTCATAATCCAAATTATCTGTATTACTGCCATACTCATGAAAAAGAATTACATCCTATTTACTGAAAAAATTATTCTATGCTGATTGTTATATACTAACTGAGCCACTTCTCACCTGAAGCTACCATGAGACAAAACCTACTGAGTGTGTAAGAACTCCTAGTAGCTCCTGATCATTTTTCAACTTTCTCTTAGCTTAGTAGAGATCTTTTCCCAACCTAAATGGATAATTTGAACTTGCTGGTTTAAATCTTGGGAATATTTTTTTCCTCCTTCCAGACAGAGTTCATCTTCACTTGAAAGGTATTTGTGACTTAAATGTCACAAAGAGAAAGAATTAACACTACAGGAGCTGCTTTTCCTATTGTTTTTATTTTTTAAATTCAGATACAATTGCAATTTATAGTTGCCATTTAGGATGAAAAATATTTAAGAAAATATCTAACAGCAGTTTATCTTTTTGTCCATTTAGAAACTAGATTTGTTGTGTATGCATTCTATGGTGGAGTTTCCTCCATCTCTTCACACTACTAGATTTAAGGATTTTTCTCCTTAAGTCCATTTCTTTTTTTTTTTATTCTGACCAGATCTGATGTTACAAGACGAATGACACGAACATTGTGCTGCTCAGCATAGATATCATATGCTGTACAGTGTCGCCTCAGAAAGCGGGACCTTGATAGCTACGGCTGAGAAAGCGATTTGTACATATTGTATACGTAATTACTGTGTGCTTAACTAGCACTGCTGCAAACACATTGTTGCACTGATTCAAGAACTTCACTGATGCTTTGAAACCAAAGCCAGAAAAAGACAAAGGGAAAACCAACCAGTGAAACACCTTACAGGTATTTTCTCAAAAGTTTGAGAATCACAGAACTATAGAACAGCCCAGGTTGGAGGAGACCTCAAAAGGGCATCTGGCCCAACCTTTCATGGGAAAGGGAGCCTCGATGAGATTATCTGGCACCCTGTCCAGTCGCATCTTGAAAATCTCCAACAATAGGGAGTCTACCACATACCTGGGGAGGTTGTTACAGCAATTGATTGTTCTCACTGTAAAACATTTCTTTTTTTATATAGATACGAAACCTCTCCCAGTGCAACTTGTACTCATTGCCTCCTGTCTTCTCCATGTGGCTCCTTGTGAAAAGATAGCCTCCATCCTCTTTGTAGCTGCCCTTTAAGTACTGGAATACTGTGATGAGGTCCCCACAAGCCTTCTCCAGGAAGATTCCTTCATTCTTCCCTTACAAGGCAGGTTCTCCAGTCCTTTGGATCATCTTTGCGACCCTCCTTTAGACCCTCTCCAGTCTGTCTGTGTCTTTCTTGAATTGTGGGAACCAGAATTGGAGACAGCACTCCAGGTGCAGCCTGACCAGCACTGAGTGGAATGATCACATCTCCACCTCTGCTAGTAATGCCCCTGGGGACACAGCCCAGGATCCAATTTGCCTCTGTTGCTGCAGCAGTGCTCTGCCGACTCATGTTCATCTTGTTGTCCACCAGGACCTCCAGGTCAGCAAGGCTGCTGCCCAGCCACACAGATCCAAGCCTGTACTGGGCTCTTTGGTTATGTCGTCCCACATGCAAGACTTTGCACTTGTCTTTGTTAAACTTCATTCTTACTTTCACACTGTTCCAGCCTGTCCAGGTTTCTCTGTAAGATGGCTCTTCTCCCTTCTGAAGAGTCCACCTTGCCACCCAGTTTAGTGTCATCAGCAAACTTGGTGAGGGTGGTTTCAATCCCATCTTCCAGATCATTTATGAAGATGTTGAACAGCGTGAGGCCCAGTATCCATCCCTGGAAGACTCCAATTGTGACAGGCTGCCAGCCTGAGTAAAAATCATTGACCACCAAGAGATCTTTCGAGATATTTCTGAAATAGTATATTTGATGTCTCACCAAAATTAACTCTAATTCAACTACATATTAGCAAACCCTATGCAGATAATTCCTTGTGCCATTTTGGTGTCATCACACACAATACAGAAATATTCTCATCATAGTTCCTTCTAACAAAATCTAGAGTAGGAAGTTGTAATTTCACAGTATTGAAAACAAAAACTCCTATCAGTTACTCTGAAGCTTAGTACTTCAACTGAATTTGCAGGGGTTTTTAGTTTAAAGGAAAATGCATGTCAGCACATCATATTTTTCATCATACATGCGTGTATATATATAAAAAAGTACCATGAATGTACTGAACATAAATCTCTTCTTTCTAGGCAACTCATTTATTTAATGATGTTCTCAAGTGATTAACAAAGCTTTTCACAGAAAGGCTTTCCTGGATACTTGTGACACACACCTTCAAAAGTAAAGTAGAAGGCAAGCAATAGTTGCACATGAATTTGTTAAGGTAGAAAAACATTACCTACTCAATATGTAAGGCTAACAAGAAGGAGAATTATTTCAGAGAACTAATGAACTTCATTTATTACAACCCTCAAACTATTTAGGTCAATGGAACATTTTAGTGATCTTTCCCCCTTTCCTCCAGTGATTACACTACTGGAAGCTATGGCAAACAGAACAGCCTCCTGTTATACTACTGAGCATTATCAGCTGAGCACTGGACACTGTAGTTTCTAAGTATAACTGCAGTTTAAAATGCATACATCTTCATTTTAACAGCTTCATATAAATGCACAACAGAGCACAGTCAGGCAGTACCAAACTTTTTCCATAAAAAGCATCAAATTTCATGAAGTTGCTCTTAGTTTGTCTCCAATTTTCCCCCAGAAAATACAATAAATCCCTACCACACAGTCTATGCAAAGTTAGAGACCAATGAACGTTATGAACATTAAAGCTTCCGTGCTACTAAAAAAGTTAAGGCATTGTAAAAATTTACTTCTTATATTGAAGCAAAGTAATTCTTAGGCTTATGTACCAATATACACTAATACACAGAGAAACTAATTTTCTTTACTTAAAGACAGTATCTTGCAGTCATAAGTCTGTGTTTAGCTAAATTAGTTTCCCCTATTTATCTGTGGGAACATCTGTAACTAAAGAAAGTACAACTCTAACTCAAAATACTTAAGAATCTGAAAGCAATGGCTTGTATTAAAATAGCACAGTTAACATAGCATCTCCATTGGTATGTTATAAACAGACCCACACCTTCCTTTCCACTTGGTTTAAAAAGTCTTCTTGTGGAGTTTTTTTTGGTCATTGATATTTGCCACATGCATGCTTGAAGCTTGATGTCTGTTTTTCAAATACACCACAGTACTAGCAGTGAAATTTCCCTACCTCTTAAAAAGAGCACAAACAGTAGCTTGCCTCCACACCATCAAATCCACAAATCGCGGGGGAGGGGGAGAAAGAAGTACTTCCTTATTTTAGATGCAGGAAACAGAAATTCAAAACAGTCTCACAAAAAGCCTGAAGAAATCAGGAAGCCCTGACTTAAGTCACCATAGGCCAAACAAACAATTCCAACCTCAAAATCATCTTTAATTATAATCTTCCTAATTTCTCTGCTCATTTTCCAAACCTCGTATTTGTATTTATATCTTACGGACAGACAAGACTTCCTTCTATACAAAGAGCTTTTTTTTTTTTTGCTCCTTGTACCCTACCACCACCCCATAAGTGAAATCCATTTTGTGTTCTGCAGTTAGGAATATTCAAAAGTACAAAAGGACAATATCACAGTCTGATAACAAATAGGGAGCATCAGTGTGGTATTTCATTTACTAAGTAGTAGGAGGAAAAAGGATAATATGGCACAAACTTTGATTTCAACTTCTCTGTCTTTTGAGGTGAGATTTGATTGGTACTCAAACAAGACAAAGTATTTAAATGGAGTGATTGACTTTCCACAATCTCAAGGTCAAATGAATAAACAGTTATTTTTTAAAACTGTTAAGAATTAAGTAATTTATGGTAGGCAAATATCCACTGCACAAGTTTAATTATTAACTCGAGAGCCTATGAATAGACAGGATTGGCATTACTGACAAAATTATTTCTTTTGTCATCTGCCCAATTAGTCACTCCTCCTCTTCCTATCAGAACTTGATTACCTCTTTACTTTTGCAGTAGAAGTGAAACAGAAATGAACTGATCAGAACAGTGAAGAACATGAGATCTTGATAACAGACATCTTCCTTCTGTATTAAAAAATAAAGTGATTCTTGTGTTTTGCAGAGCTGAGGACACAGTATCTTGCCCAACTTAAGCATGAGCTCTTTTGGTTAACACTGCTTCCACTTCCTTCTAGATGAGGAAAAAAGGCTTAACTAATAAACCAGCTCATTTCTACAGCTCTAGGATGGATAAGCTATGATTCTAAGATTCCAACTCCTCTGACAAATTAAATATATTTTGTGAAAACATCAGATTACTTCTGAAAGTAATTTCTCAAAACCTCATAGCTGTATGTCATTTTATTTCCCACTTTTGCTAACCCATCACTTCATAAGACAATTTTTCAGTTAAATGTAAAGACTTGACTGATCATTCCTCTTGCAGAAGAAAGCTTACCGTGCCATCAACTTGTTTCCAAAATACACCTTTGTTGGGTACTATTATTTCCTCCCACAAAATGCGAGTAACACAACACCACTGGAAGGTAAGTTTGCTAATGTTGAAACACACAAGAAAGAAAGAAAGTGAAAGATGCCCTGCTTTGGTAGTTAGTCAACCTCTCAAGAGACATGCTAATTTGAAGGAAAGTCTTCAGCTGCCTATTCTGGTTGAATCTTAAATTGAAAAATTAAGTTTCTACTCCCAGGGCATCAGAAGCTTCCCAAATTCTCTTCCCAAGAAGCTTCCCAACCTGCAAATACATGGTTTTAACCAACCTTTTCTTTTATTCCTGACCATGTCTATGAGTTTGTCAAACTGCAATGAAAAGGGGTCTATCAAAGAATTCCTTTTTTCTTTCCCCTAGAATTTGTGGTTCTCAGACCCTTCTTTCCCATGAACTTATCAAGAACTATGACAGAAACTATTCTTTATACGAAGGTGAAGTTGATCTGACTCCCTTGCCAGGAGCTCAAAGAGGAGGTTGTCATGACCAAAAGAAAATGTAAGGTCAAGAGCAATGCAGCCATCCTGACTCTTCCCTGATGCTAGCCAAAATCGATTGTAAGAAGGCAGAAAGTTACATAGGAGTCATTTACAGTTGCAGTCCCAGCACTGAAGCAGCTCCAGCATCATAACACTCCCAATTTTTCCTCTAAATAGCATCTTTGATTACATCACAAGTCCAAACTACTGATTAAAATAGTGTTATGTGTACCTCGCATTAAGAAGGACAAAAGCTTTGTTATGAGAGCCTGAAGGCATTTTAGGACAGAAAAGAAACAATAGGAGAAAACGTCAAAAACTCCTCTGACCTTACACTCATCAAGAATTAAAAGCAAGAGAGACTTTTAGTCCTTTCCTTACTCCAATCCAATCTGCCAATGAACAGCTCTGAGTGTGCAAGTTACTTGATAGAAGACCTTCTTTGTGTTACAACTCTATTCTTTAGATAAATAACCCAGAATTCTCCTGAGTATGGTCTTCCTAACCAGAGTCTTCACAGCTTGTTTCAGAACCACAATGTGACTCGTTCTGAAGATTTCTCCAACTGCCTGATTTTACAAGCCAAAAGCATCTCCAAACACTTTAAGGTCATGCTACGTCCAGAAACCATATGCACAAAACAGTTTGTGGGGTATGAGAAAGGCTGAAAATAGCCACGAGCATTTTAGTAAAAGACAGAAGACAAAAGCTCTTCCAGGAAGCATATTAATCTATCCTCTACAGAGAGAGCCTAGCTTCTTAATGACATCTCCAATTCCAAATTCAGTGTACAGGGGCGGGGGGGGAACAAACCAAAACTACAACCAAAAAACCAACTCAACAAAACACACAATCACATCAGTAGCTCAGCTGTCACTCCAGAGGCCTTAATGGGCATTTTGTTATTTCCATCACCATCTTTGCTCTGCTAGTGTTGGCAACAATAGCCCGTCTTTCAAAAGCCACGACGATTGTTGCCAACACTAGCAGAGCAAAAAACTTCAAGTCTTAATAAGTCTACCGCTTGGCTGGCACCATTTTTGGCCTTGTATTCCTACAAAAGGGGATATATAGCATGTAACAGCAGGTTTGAATGGTCTCAAGACCACCACAGACCATATCATTGGTATATTGGCAATTGTTTGTTTAATTACTAATGAAGTTCGTAGTAACTGGAGTTCAAGGAGGAGGACAGTCACTCACAGAAAACATATTAGAGCAATAAACAAACCACTAGGTAGACTGAAGTGGCAGAAGAACCTTTTCTCTTCACAAGGGGAGAGTAAATTCTCTCCGCTTAATACTGACAGGATTCTTTGTGTGCCTAAAAATCGAAGCTACTCTCTGAGATTAGTATAATACTACATTGGTATAATAAGATTTCATAAAGAAGGGCTCGTGAGGAAATTCTTCGATTCTACCTCTGACAGCAATGCATAATATCGAGAGAAAGTTTTGAGACACCAGTATTACCTCTGTTTTCAAGTACAGCTTCGTGTCCTACCTGGTATTGTTCTGTGCAACCTGACATCTATGAAAAGGCATGAAGCAAGTATAACCAGCACAAACTCACTGTCCTACCTTCAGTCTCCCTCCTCCCTGAAGGATCTTCCCCATCCACTTGTACTCTATCACTCCTGGTTGGAGAGGCACTCCACACTTATAGTCAAAGGTGCTCCTAGATTTCAGTGGTGGCATTAACATGCTGGACTCTGTCATCCATACTCCAGGAAGATGGTGCTTGTTGTACTGACACCTTGCACTTCAGCTTCTACCAGAGGCAGTCTCTCCTCCCTCTTCACCTGTCTCCCAGGGACAGGTTCCTGCCCCATCGGTATCAAAAAGTCTTCCACATTCCCATGCCAATAAGGAAGTCCTACCCCGCCTCCCTCACTGCCTGTCAGGAGAATGATGTACACACACAGATATAGAAAACACAATACTACCAAGGTTCAGAATCATGAAAAACTGAAGTGGCAATCCTGGAGTATAAATTGGACATCAGAGCAAGGCATTAACTCTTTCTTTTTTCCTCCAACAGAAAAATTCTAAATCTAATCAGTTTCAGATGCAGTCACAAAGTAAACTTAATGAGCTTACCAATTCACAGCAATTGTCCTCTCAGATACGAACCCTTATGCTTAAAATCTCCAAATCTACAATTGCCTCCATACAGAAAGTTCCTCTGGTCTTCTGTGGCAGATGCCTTTCAGTAAATGATTTAGACTACAAAGAGGTTTACCGACCAAGTTAAGAAGGTCAAAACACTTAGATAACTCCGCAAATAAATGCAAAATGAGTACTGATGACTTTTCTGTTTAGTTTTGGTGAATCTTATTCTCCGCTATGAACCATGGACCAAGTAAATGTACTGCTGAGAAGTGGAAAATTACAGGTTGCCCAGAGAGGTTGTGGAGTTTACTGCCTTTGAGATACTCAAATGCCATCCTGGGCAACCTGCTCTAGGTGGCTCTGCCAGAGCAGGAGGGTTAGACAAGATGACCTCCAGGGGTCCCTTCCAGCCTCAATCATTCTGTGAAACAATGATCACCTGTACTCAACAAAATACTACGTTCACTGTACACATGGTATTAAATACTAAAAAGGCAGACTTCCAAATCATCTTCCAAACTAACCAATTCAGAGAGAAGAAACAAATTTGAGTTTTCTTTAGAAGCTTCTAACCAAAACATGGACATAAAAAGAACCTGTTTTTATCTCAAGATCACCATTTTCTTGGAATAGTAAGCACACCATCATCTACCAGTGTCCAGTATGAGCTGAATGCCCTGACCAACCTTCCTTCACGTTTTCCCATTTGAAATAATGATTACGGCTATAATACACGTCCTACTAATGATCTTCTGAAAAATATAACTTCCCCAACCACAAAACAGGGGAAAATTTCCTAGCTGAAATCTCCAGATGTCAGGAGAAGCTTCTGGCCTCTTCTTCTTTGGAAAGTGCATTCCAGATGACATACTTAATTTTGTGTAGTCAGTCAAAACTTTTTTTTGGCCATTATTTATTTTCTAAAAAAGAAGCCCAGCCTCCACAGAAACAGTATTTTCATAGCAGTCTGTGACTACACAGGAAGACAGCCATCTTGTATTAATGCATTTTATACGTAGATATCCAACATCAATAGACTTTATCAGGAAGTACCAGTTTTCTTCTGAATATATCCACACCTTAGAATTTAATACATCTGAATACAATGCAGCACCATCTGAATACTATGCAGCTTTTAAGAGAAAAAAGATAAAGACATAATTACTCAAGATTTGCATAACTATTAGAATTCAAGGATTTCTTAGTTATATTTTTTAAAGGGAATATTATGGCTCACTAAGATCTGTAGGAAAACACAAGTACATATTCCACTTGTGTTCCCAGATCAATTATAAGCTCTGAAGCCCAGACACACACAACCTAGAAACATCTTCAGGCAGTTCCAACCTACAGTCCAAAATAAAGCCTTAGTTTGTGCAGTACTTTCTACAGAGGTTTCCAAGCATCAGGTCTTTGCATCATCTCAGACCATGCAACTGAAAAAAAAAACCAAGAAAACTTTCACATATTTCTCAACTCTATAAAAGAAACAGAAAAATGAATGCATATAAGAAATTTAAAAGGGAAAGCTGAAATAAAAAACCAGCAGTTGGATTTAAATTAGGACTTTATTAATAAGACATCTTATGTACTGTCCCCATGACAGTTTGTATTGTATAAATATTGACAGGGAGTGGCAATCTTTCTGTTAGTTAAAGCCAATCCTTTACAAGATTTTGAGTATCAGCATAGACTTTGACCTGTGCTCCAGTTAGAACCTGGTACCGATTCCGTGCCGGATCTTCCCTAGCAACATGGGTAGCTAACCGGACCAAGCAACTGCTGCTTGTCTAGACAGTCTCTAGATTGCTGTAACTAAAGATGCACCACAGCATGTTATACTCTGCTGGTGTTGTTTGGGTATCCATCAATACTGAAAAGCCCAAGAAGAAACCTGTCTAGAGATTACACTACAGGAGAGCCAATAGTCTCAGCGGAGCAAAACACTATGGACAACAAGAGCTCCAAACCACTTTTCTTCTTCACAAAGATCAAACTTCATCTCTTGTTCATCCGGGCGTTTATTTCAGCAGACTACCGAGAAAGCGAAAAGATGATATTACTTGCATTTGTCTTCAATGAGCTATAACTGGGTGTTGCCTGCATAGTACTTAGTTTTACCAATACTGTCTCATCATCCTTCTGGCCTTATTGCTGCTTGAATGACTGGACAAATTAAGGCAAAGACAGAAGAGTTTTCAATCATTCTCTAATTTTGTTCTCAAAGAAAGAAGCTCAGTTTTTCAGTATCTCCATTTGGAACTGCAATTTCTTGATGACAAAGGAGCTTCAATAAATAGCATCAAGCAACAACCACAAAAAAATATAAGTTTTTAATTGCATGTTTTCGGACCTCTCAAATTCAAGATAAACATCCTGTATCGAGACAAACATCTCAGTATTCCTTGGTAAGAGACCTAAAACAGCTTTTTGTTTTTACATAGTACTAAAGTATGTCCTAGGGAGTTCTGCTAACAGCAGTTGTGAGGCTACCAATATCATCTGCTCACAGAGCTTCTAAATATTTATGAAGTTCTCAATGAGTGGCTCCTGAAGCTATCATTGTCCTCATAGTCAAAGATTTACAGACCAACAGGTTGATTTTCAATTTGTCCAACAAACAAATTCCAGGTGTTTCCCTCTTCCTTCCCACCACCACCAAAAAACTAAAACACTCCACAGTTGCCAGGGAAAACAACATTGTTTACAAATATTTTTACTTGATAAGAGGATTTATAATCTACTACAGGGTTTTGGTTGGTTTTTTATTCCTCTTGTTGAAATGTGTCTTAACATCAACTTTCGATTATCATTCTTGATTAAAACTTTTTATAGGAAAAATAAATAATTACACTCCTACAGCCTCTAGTTTTATGAGCAGAAGAATTGGCTAAGTTAACTGTTACTCCTGTATAAAACCTACCATACACTGTGAATCAAATGCTAACATTTTGACAGTCCCACCATCTCTACTGTTAACTTTCTAGAGGCTTCCATAATATTAAAAAAGTATTCTAGGAGGTGCAACCTGACATGAGAATCCACCAAGTTACTGTATTTCCAAAACCAATTTAAAGTTGCATTTTACCTTTGATTAACATACCAAGTTACATATTTTATCATTAATTTCGCACCAACCTATATATTTCATAATTCTTAGTGATGAACAGGTAATATTAACGTGCAATTATAATCAGTCTTGCATATAAAGCTTGGATATGGTAACTTGAAGACAGAACAGTATTTCCAGGTCAGCCAGAAGTCTTATTTTAGATCTAACTACAGAATCACAGAATAGTTTGGGATGGAAGGGACCTTAAAGATCATCTAGTTCCAACCCCCATGGCCATGGGCACAGACATCTTTCACTAGATCAGGTTGCTAAAAGCCCTGCCCAACCTGACCTTGAACACTTCCAGGGATGGGGCATCCACAACCTCTCTGGGCAACCTCTTCTAATGTCTCACCACCCTCGTAGTAAAGATATTCCTCTTTATGTCCAATCTACATCTACTCTCTTTCAGTTTAAAACCGTTGTCCCTTGTCCTGTCACTACAGGCCCTGGTAAAAAGTCTCCCTCTGTCAGAAGAGACACATATTCAGATATTCTCTCTGAATATCCCCAAGTCCTTCTCTGCAGGGCTGCTCTCAATCCATCCAACACCCAGTCTGTACTGATACTGGTGATTGCCCCAACCCAAGCGCAGGACCTTGCACTTGGACCTAAAGAATGGTAGAAAAGTGTCAAAGGAGATTTAGTCAATCATGACATTTCCCCTTACTTTGAACTACCTCCAGACAACTTACAGCACTCTGAAGCTGACAATCTGCAAATATTCAGACTCTGCTTTTTCTATGTATGAGCTTCATTAGCAAACGAGAAAGCTTCTCAGATACCTTTCAGATTCTAAAAGCATAGTTAGTGTGGTTTCAGTGAAGGTGATTTTTGACAGTTATTTTGATAGATAAGAACTTCTGAAGTAAAGGTACTTTAGGTTATATTCTTTACTTTTTATTATTATTTACCAAATTCCTAACCACAAAGTCTTCAGAAGTGCCTTCTAACAAGTTAAGCAAAAGGGAAAAAAGGTCTAGTGACAACAGAGATTTAGAACTCCAAATCCCAAAGACTGAGATCATCTCGCCTTTTCCTATGCAAGACAGATGAACATGAATTCATCTAGCTGAATATGAAGTAGACCTAGGAGAAACAGGTGAATCATGCTCTGTATTTTTGTTTATTTTTGGTGCAACAAAAATGGAAGCCTCTTGAGACTAGATAAAACAAGTTTGTCATATGCAGTGTTTACTGTTGTCAGTTAATTTGAAGCCAAACTGCTGAACAAGTGAAACATTTGACTTCTTTGAAGATTAAGACCATCAAAAGTCTGCAGTTTTAAAAATCAACTACTCAAGTAATTGACTAAGTACTTGAATAACTGAGTTACTCAAGTGTCTACATAAAACATGAAAAGACTCTTTGTGAGTTAGTATCAGAGCAGAGAGAGCACCAAAAAGCATTTTCATGAAAATGTACTAGTCATTTTTGAATCAAAAGCATAGGCAGCTTCAGGTCAAGATGTCCCCCACCCATTCACCCGTTACACCCCTCCCTTCCCACTCTCCAAAAAAATGGAAGCCCATAAACCCCAAGGATTTAGTAAGAAACACAGAGGAATAAGAAATCTGGATTTATTCCAAAATCATTGTACAAGTATGCTCATTGAATACCACTTTCCACTGCTTAATATCATTAATGAGACACTAAGCTCAAGTTAATAGCTAGTTACTTACATTGCCTTTGGCTCTACTTAGCACACCTATGGTATTCACCAGTATCTGATCATCGCACACCCTAGAGTGTGACTACCTATCTAACGCAGCCTTCACAGTCTTATTAGATCTTTTTAGGACTGTAGGACTCCTAGTACCCGATATTTTGAGAAAAAGCACTACATTATGCTGTGGCACATGCTTTACACAGAACTCAGGCTTTGGACTTCTCATGGCTGAAAAGACAGCCTATCTATGATTTCCCAGCCTAGTACTAAATCAAGTGCATGGAAGCCCCAAAGAAACAAACAAATTTAGTTACAGACAGCTGTGACTTAGTTTTCTTACTCTGTATTACAGTTGCATAAGAGAAAGCAGGAAAAATAAACACATCTCTCTCCTGCACCTCAGCTTTATGTATTTCCTTCCTGCAGCATGTAAACTGAAGTTATATAGTCCTCTGTGTGTCTTTTCCTCCTGCACTGTTGTCAGCACTCTTCTCCCACACCTTCCTGAAACAGTAACAGGCCTTCCTTTGTATCAGCCCCCCCATCTTCTTTTCTTAGTATTCTCATACTACTTTACATATACATTTAGAATCTTTCTAGCATACAGAACCGAGCTTATGACATTTACAAAACCCAAAATGGTTACAAAACTGATTTAAAGGTTATTCCATGCCTGCCTTTTAGTCTACAGGAGCTACAATCTAATGGCAAAAGAGAGTAAAAATAGAAACAAAACTAATAAAAGCTAAAGAGAATTAAAACATAGTAAGAGAAGATAAGGGCATTGCTGAGACTTTTTTTGCACAGCCAAAAAAATGTGTTTCTTGAAACTAAAGGAACTCCAGCATTTTAAGCCTACATGTATAGAATATCAGATGCTGAATTCAAAGTGTCTGTGCATTAGTTATTCATATTACCACTCAGATACACACAGTTAATTAACGCCTTTGCTCAGGAAAAGTGAAAACAATTATAAACATCAATTTACAGCTTTAATAAAAGGAAAAAAAGGTTTTAGATTTAAAAGGTTTTACAAAAAAGGATTTTTTTTTTTTGTATGGAGTCTGATCACAAAAAACACTTTCTTTTCAAGTGTACCAGGCCTAGAGACTGACAAGTTTTAACCGGGGGCTGGGAGGAGGGGAATGGGGTGTTCACCTTGGAAGATATTTTAAGTGCAGATCAATTACACCTACACCTAAGCATTTCTTCCTTAAAAACTTATCCACATAGATTACAATGGATTTGATATATCAATAGTACCTTGGGCCAAGAATGATGTTCGTAGTGTGAATCACTACACACACTAAGAACTGGTGTAAAATACTTAAACTCTTTAGAAAGTGTTAGGACACAAACTCTACAGAAAAGAGCCCAAGAACCAACTCAGGATGAGAGATACGAAACAAAGTAAAAGTCCAGGCAGCAGAGAGATTGATATTGTGACCAAGCACATATGAAGTTAACCTACCAGCTGGTTTCTTCAGAAGCAGCACTTTTTTTTAACTGGTATTAGTTTAAAAGAACAGTATCTGTAACCAGGGCTAGCTAAAAAAAAAAAAAAACCAAAAACACCCACACAAACCCACACCCCACCACACAACATAATTCTGATTACTACACCATAACAAGTTGCCTTTAAAAGAATACACAAAGGTATGCCCAAAAATCTCAGAAGACTTCTAAAAAGTTGTCACTTTAAAGGACATTCTTAAGATCTGAGATACAAACACACATTCTAAAACTTTACACAAGCATGACAGGAAGCATCCCAACAAGTTCATTCCCAAACTGACTACAGCCTAGCTCCAAATTGCAATTAAGATAACTGAAAAGGGGCAAATCCTTAAACGGATTAAAAGGTGAAAGAATACAGTTAAAGATACTATCAACTGCATGTTTGATACCTGCAACCTCCTTACCATCACTGCAGAAAGGTCCCCATAGTATGGCCAGCATTAAAACACATACTAGCAAACTGAGTCATTGCTAACATAAAAACCTGGACTCTTAATTAGATCTGTATTTTTGACATCTATCAATGGAAGCTGGGTGTAAAAATGTCAGATTTGACAGTAGTCCTGAGTTATCAAAATTGACACAGTATATCCTAAGCATCAGAGCTCTTCTCATTACCTGTGCTTCTAAGATGACAGATATGTAAACTAGATCAAAAGCAGCATGTTAACTGGAAGATGCAATGCTATTTTCCCCTGGGGCAGCAACATCCACAAGGCTCTGCTTTTTCCAGGGATGTAGGTTTGACCTGTCAACACTCCAGAAGCTCACAAATCAGTAACAAGCTAAACAGAGTACACAATATTGTGAACTTGCACAGATTCTTTCATTAGATCCTTTTCACCTCTCCACTGCCTCATGCTCAAGTGAGCTTTCTGCTAAGAGCCATGCAGCAGAAGATGAAGAATGACTATTAAGAGCTATCTCCACCCCCACACCTCCCTTCCCCACCCCCCCCACCCAAATGTCAGAGTTCATACTAGGAACAAATTCAATTTTCTTGTTCTCCTCTCTGACAACAGAAAGCCAGAAAAAAAAAGTTACACTAAAGAACTTTTATCACTTGCTACAAAGAAATTCTCTACTTCAGCATAAAAGCACAAATTACAATTTGATACTATTTAAGGGCATCTCCAGGCATATCTAAGTACCCAGCTACATCCCAAACAAATTGGTTGGATTTGGCATAAACTTCGTTGATGTACTTTTTATAATCAGAACTAAAATATCATCCACTTTTGCAAGCAACTACCAAACGATGTTGGTTTTATGTCAGGAAGTGTTATGGTTTGCTTTCTCATGATGCAATTGAAAGTGCAGCACTGGAATGATCCATTGAACTATCAGGTATGATCAAGTAGGGCAACAATAAGCAAGCAGCCCTCTATCCCAGGCCTACCACACCAACTCATTTAAAATGCGTTTAAAACCCTGCCATGACTACCTCCCCATCTGTAAGAGCATACTAATCTTAGAGCTGTGTTTTAGGGGTCATCAGTTAGCATTTGCAAACGTCTACCCTAAACAGGCTGAAGTCAGTGCTGCAGTGCTTAACCACAACATAAGAGGACCTCACTCTTTAAAAACAAAAAAAATGTTGTTGAAGAGGGAATTGGTATATCAAAGCTATTTACAGTCTCCTGCTCACACGCAGGACTGGCACTCGCGAATCACGCCTTTGCACAAAGTGTCCATCGCCCCTCATGACAATCGGTGAAGAAAAGAAAGGTGCATGAAGCGAGAGAGATGACAAGTCTGAGGCAGGACTGGGCGGGCGCCTCCTTGGCATGAAAGCCGCTCTCCCTGCACAGAGACATCCACGCACCCTCAGTTCAACGCTGAGTAAACAAAACACTAGTGCGGAGTTAAGCAGGGTGGTGACTCAGCCAGGAGTGCGAGATTCGGTCCCACAGGGTAAGAAATTCGGGGAGACGGAACCGGGGGCCCATCGGCGCTCCCTACTCACCAGCAAACAGTCCACGTTCACTTCGGATTTGGGGTCCTTTAAAGTCACGTCGATTTTTTCAAACCGAGACTCAAAACTTTCTCCCGTCGACATGTTTCCAGAGATAAAAAGTTTCCCTTATTCCAGAGCAAAGTAAGGTTAAAAATAATGAAGAAGTAAAAAACAGGAACAAGCGAGCACAAAAGAGAAACCACACAGCCTATACCAGGCTGAGGAGCGCTTCCTGCAAAATCCCTTCAATCACAGAAGTCTCTGAGACAAGTCCCCCACGCTGCCCCGCCAAGGGGAGAGAAAACCGAAGGAGAGTGCCTTGGAGTCCGCGGCCGGGGGGGGGGGGACGGGGACGGGGACGAGGCTGCTTCTCCCCCCTCCTCCACGCACGCACGCACTTTCCTGGGCTGCTCACAACTCTGCAGCAGCAGGTTTCCTCTCCCTCCCTCCTCTGCTCGGGCCCCAGCGTCTCAGCAACCTCATTTTCCCAGTCGGGGAAGCCGCCCTGGGAGCCAGCGTAGCGGTTCCTCCTCCTCGCCCTGCAGGAGCGGCGGCGGGTGGGTGCCAGGTTCCGAAGCGCAGTTTTCTTTCCGGAAAACCAGAAGAAAAAGCAACAAGAAAGAAAGAAAGAAAAAAGGCAAAAGCCACCAACAAGGCAAAAATGAGTGAAAAAAAACCCGTAGGAAAATCCTCCCGGCGGCGTGTCTCAGCGTCGTGGGGTTGGTCCTTCCATGGGCAAAGAGTGAGGGAGCCCGGGGCGGACCGGGGGGAGAGGCTGCCCCTCTCCTCGGCTGTGCCCTGCCTGCTCCGGGCGGGCAGCGCGGGGCTGCCAGCTGCGTGCACAGGCCGCCCCGGCCCCCGCTGCGAGTGCCCCCCGCGGGCAGGGGACGAGTCACTTCAACGGCGGAGCGACAGCAACAGCATCTTTCTTCCTCACTCCTCCTCCTCGCTGCCTCCCGCCGCTGCCAACGCCGGCTCCGCTCCCCTCCGTCCCCCGCTCCTCCGCCTCACGTACGGGACGGCAGCCCGGACCACTTCAGGACCGACCCGAGGTTGCAGCGTGAGAGGGAGGAGGGAAGGAGGTGGCTTAAGGGGAGGGGAGAGCGCAAGGTCCGGCCGCGGCTGCTGTGAGGAAACCTGCGAAAGACACCAACATGTCCGCCTTCCTGTTTGAACAGTCGGGGGGGGGAGCGGGCGGCTGGGGAGGAGGCGCAGGCCGCATGCGCGGAGGGAACGGCTCCGGCACGGGCAGGGAGGGGAAGGAGGCAGGAGGTATGCGCGCGAGGCGGGAGCGCGCGGCCGCCGCTCCTCTCCCACCCGCCCTCCCACCCCTTTCAGCCGCCTCGCCGCCGCTCAACGGTCGGAGGGGGCGCGCGCGCGCCGTGCCCGCGAGACCTGGGAAGGAAAGGGCGGGAGGGGCGGCCGCGGCGGGACTGCGGGAGCGAGTGGGCGGCGCGCGCCAAGCGGCTGCGGCGCGACGCGGGGGGAGGGGGCGCGTTCGAAACGGCCGCGGCTCCGGTGGGGGGGCGGGGCGGGGCGGGTTTGACAGCCCGGCGGCGGCGCTGGGCCCTTCCGGGACGGGGCGAAGGGCGGTCCTCGTACCCGCTGTCTCTAGGTGCCCCCCGTGGCGGTTCCGGCGGGCGTTGCGCGCAGGCGGAGGGGCGCGCGGAGCCGACGGGCCAGCGTCCCGCCGGGGAAAGCGGCCGTTCCAGTCAGGGCTCGGGCAGCGCCGGCGGCGGTCGGCGCCGTGCCGGGGGAGGACGTTGCCCGCCATACGTCTGCCCCGGCTCCCTGACGGCGCCTCAGAGCTGCCGCTCCTTCCTCCGCGGGAAACTTTGCGGATGGGCCCCGCCGCCGCTGCGGGCCCGGCTCTGCCGTCAGGCGGGGAGCGTTGCGCAACTCGGGCCTGTGCTCGCTGCTGGGAGGGCACAGGTGCCTGCTAGCCTGTGAGGGTCACCCAGCTCGGAGTGCCCAGGGAGCTTCTGGGGTCTCCGTCCTCGGAGATCTTCAGAAGCCCGGGCAGCCGGCCCTTGGTGACCCGGAGGGGGGCTGGTGAGGAGGGGGGCTGGAGAAGTTGACCTCCAGAGGTCCCTTCCAGCCACAGCCACGCTGCGATCCTGTGTGCCTGGGGAAGGAGGGACCACCTTCCTCAACAGCAGAAGTCCAGAGTATTCCAGTTTGTATCCTGATGATAGCCGTGTGCAAGGTAGCACACCTAACTCAGAATAGAAATACAGCGTTAAACATGTAACCCATGCAGGGTGTCTTGGTGTTTCCAGTTCAAACCTCACCTCTCGGACGCCAGCAGGGACTGTTTCTTCAAATAAGGAAACTCCAATAAAGTAATGATTTCAAATAATATCGGACAGAGGCCACTGTACTGGCTCAGTTCTTTGACTTCCACTGCAGTTCCAAAAATGGCAATGGCATTTTTACAAAGATCACTAAAAATTACGTAGAGAATGTCAAGTCATTAATCTCTGGTCACTGAACAGTTGCCAGTAGCAAACCTGAATCACTAGACCTATGAGTTATTTTCAGTCATGGTTAAGAAACAAGTATCTATAGCCAAGTGCTAGGGCATTTGAACTGTTCGATCTTGGGTATTCACTACTTGCTATCTTGCTTTATTCCAGGAAAAAAAAGAAGTGGCATTCTGCATTTTGCTTTTTCTTGTCTGCAGCTGCCTGCATCTTTGTTTTTGTTTTTTAATGAGAAGTATGTATAGTTAAAGCAAAAATACATGCTACAACAACGTTACACTCGTGTTTACTTTCACTCGTTTTGTGCTGGCTATTACCACAGCCCTTTGATTCAGAGGGTTTGGTCGTTCTTGGAAATGCAGATGTTCCATTTCAACAACCACAGGCCAAAGAGAACATCTCGTGTACTCTGCAAGCTACAGGGTGTAAAGCTTGGGATCATTTCATGTGTGATGCAGCAAGTAATTCCTAAAATACAAAGAAAATGCTTCTCATTTTAAACTCATATTAAACAAGATGAAAATCATCATTAGAGATACAGAGCCTAATTGGCAGTGTTCTTGGGCACCTGGTTTAGGCATTAGAACATATACAGGGATGATGCCAGGCCTCAGCAGGGTGATTCGAAGCACCTAGCTGTAAAGAATGCAAAATTCCTGAGGCCTGTAATAGAGTAGGGTAGAGGAAGCCTAAAGTGACACAGTCCTGAGCCGTGCTCCAGATGCTGCTTACGTGTTTTATCCAACATTTATGGGGAAATGTGTAGGTAGTCTTGGAAATGCAAAACTTCTTCCATCCTTTCCATGCCTCCCTGCAACAAAGGCACAGGGGTCTTACTCTCACTTGCCCTTTGCATTACTTTTTTTACAGCAGCCCAGCTTCAACACAGTAAGTGGAAAGAAGCACCGTCCCATTGGCTTGGCCGCTTGGAGAATTCACAAGAGACAGGAGAGCTGGGCATCGGACAGGCCCAGACTCACACGTTTATTTGCCAGTGAGGGCTCTTGCCACTAGAGCAGTACACCCGAGTACCTCTTCCAGTGTTTGTGGTGAGGAAGCTGCTGTGTTCGTGTTCAGCTGCCTACAAACTCAGTGTGTTTCAAACACGTCTGTGAGACTGGGCTTTTCTCACGAGTATGGTGGAGTAGAAGTGCTTGTCTGTCTGTCTCAAATAGAACAGAATTTGTGTGGGAGGTACTTCACCCAGCTGTCTAGGAAACCGAGCGCTGCTGTGAAAATGTAAAAGGGAGGCTTTGGCTACAAAGAGCAAAAAGGAAGATAAATTGTGATTTTAAAAGCAGGTATGGGTTAAGTGTTTGGTGTGATAGAGTGCTCACGTTGTAACTCGAGAGTGGAACGTAATAGCTTCTAATCCAGTGAATGCTCATTCATGTGCTGATCCTGAAGAACATTTTCATGAACTTCAGTCAGATTATTGTATCTATGTGATTAGGAACTTGCATATTTCCAGCATTGGCCACTTAGAAATCATATGAAGGCCCATCCTACGTAACCAATCATAGTGCATTGAACATAATATTTTAATTTGTTTTTTCCTTCCTGATAACGAATTAACTAAAAATGTGTAATTTCTTCTTCCTGCATTTGTTGTGTCACATATTTTGGAATTTAGCTAGGTTTTTTTGGGTGAAATGGAGATTACTCCACATATGTATGACCTGATAACATTGAGCTGATCAAGCACACAAGCCTGAAAGATAATTTTTTCTCTCTTCAAAAGCACGTAGTCTCTAATTCTTGAAAGTGTCTCTGTGTAGCTTATGTCCATGCTTAGTAAAAAAGCAAACTGATAATCCTTAATAAAACGGGAGTCATAGTCCTCATATCCATGCTGTCTTGCCTATTTTATAAGATATTTAAATGCTCTTGCTTTTAGTGTGATACAAATAAGACAAATTGACACTGACTTAAGAGCTGATTGATTGTCAGAGATTGCAATTTCCTATTAAATGCAGAAAATCAGTAAACTGTAGAATTACTACATTGGCTCCCTCTGAAACATTATACCATACTTATAAAAAGTACTTGTAATAGTGTTTATCATGTAGATAGTATTCTTGTACATTAGAGTAGTAAGACTGTGTCTCATAAGAGGTTTCAGTAGTGCCCGTTCCAGGAAACGAGCAAACGGCAAGAACACAAGAGCAGTGGAATGCTCGACGTGTATTAGCTGGGCCCTCTGAGCAGGTGCTGTTACCCCCATGCTCTCGCGAAAAAGCTAAGAAAGATTAAGTGAAAGAGCTTGGAATAAAGTCAAAGGCCATCTAGATTTTTTAGGTCACTGAGTGTGCATCTTTAAAAGGCATACACTCTCAGAATGAGAGAAAAGGCTAGGATACGCGAGTTTCTGATGTAACTACTGACTTCAGAAGAGTTACACAAGGCAGAAAGGAGACTATATCCTGTTCACCATATTAGGCCAAGTTAGTAATGCGTGATCTACCTTCACATTCAACTTCCTATTTAGTCAACACGAAACCTACAGCAGTCAAATCACGTTATGTTAAGCCTGCCTTTGGTCCACCGCCCTCTCTCCTTGTTTGCTGTACAAAACTGGCTCAGGTTTGCCTCAGCTCTAGTCCTCCGGACACTTAACAGCACAGGCCAGTATTGCTCAAAGCTCTGAGATGAAGACTGTAGTCAACAAATCCAGTCCTTGGGCAGAACATACTACCGTTGTCAAAGCTCATCTGTGCAACAGAAAGGCCTGTTGCAGGAGCTCCCTACTTCAGGCAAGGAATGATGGCTGCTCATGCAGACATACCTGAACTGACTTTAGGTAATGACAAAGTCACACCAGCATTGATCTCCGTGTGCTTGCAAAATCTGGGGAAAAAAAAAAAAAAAAAAAAAAAAAGGCTGTGTTAGCTGGTGAGTGCTGGTGGCTGTAGGTGGCTGATTTAAAGCCACAGTCACACTGTTGACTGCAGTGCAGCTCCCTCACCTCCCTTGGGGGCTCAGCTACGCACTGAAAAAACTCCTCAAGTAATTACAGACCGTAAGCTTGAGGTGCAAGGTGCTGAGAGTAGTGAACACATTAAAATGCTCTACCAGTAGGAGAGAGAAAGCAAAGAAATGTGATAGGTATTAGTCGTACCATTTCGTACACTGAGAAGAGGCATGTTGGTTCTTCCAGGATGAGGCAAAATGTAGGAACTAGAAGAGAAGAGAAATAAAACAGAATGGAAATAACCTAGGCAATAAATAATTGCTAGCAAGAGAAGACAAATTTGGATATAATTGATCAAAAGAGAATTTGGTGTGGGTATGCTCAACAAAAGTAGTATCTTTCAAACATCTGTAGGTGCTGAAACAGTGCAACACATATATATATACATATATAAACAGGTATGGTTTTCCTGCTTGTCACTAGCTTTAATAAAGACGTGAGGCTCCTGGCATATGACCTTGCATATTCCAGTGCATCCCAGCTTCTTGACAAAGGGCAGCACTGGAACCCTGGGGAGAAGCTGCTCCCGCTGCCTGCGCGTGGTGAGTGATGAATAAGAAACAGGGCACCTGGATCTTTGTTTCATTTTCTTGAACAAGCTAAAAATAGGCAAAAAAAATCACCTTTTGGAACTTTTGCAATGGCCCGGTTTGATGGAGAGGGTCAGGTCTGAAAACTATTGCAAGGGAGGAAGTAAATTGGATGGGATTGTGCGCTCCAATGCAAACACAGATGCGTTTGCTGCCAGCAGACAAGGGCATAGCTGTATAAACAGCGCAGTGTAGGCACTCCCAAAGTAACTTTTGCTGTATCTTGGAAAGGAGGGGAGCTGTAAGCCCAGAGATAGATAGCAATCCACAGGATAAATATCTGGTCGCCATATGGCTCAGGCCAGTATCAACCATGATTGCATATACAGTGCAGGCTCCCTTTGCTTTTATGCTTTAAAAGTGCAGAAAAAGAGCCTGTGACCGATGTATGGCAAAAGCTCACAAAGTGATTTTAAATCAAATCAAAACAAAACTCCACTGGAATGCTGAAAGCTTCATACCTCAGTAAGGACAATTTCCATGGCAAATACTGTTTTCCCACTGAAGCCACTTGGTGGGTACAGAAAACGTTAAGATGCCAGAAATTCTTCTTTTACCCTGGGAAAAAGCTTTTTATTTTCACTATCCCAGAGCTTAAAAATGGCGCAAGTTCTTCTTGCTTGAAATCTTCAGAAACCCAAACAAACTCAACTCTAAGTCAAAGAAAAACCATGGAAAAATTTAGCCTGAAAAAATGAAGGTTTCAGAAAATTAGGAGTATGTTAAAGCAGAAGCTAAAAATTAATCTCCTGATGGTATAATCTATCAGGATATAAAACAGCAGGGAATTATTTGTGTCCTTTATAAGTAGAGTGATTACCATCATTATAGACCTCTTTGTAGATTAAGCTATCATGAATCTGACTTTCTGCTCTGCTATTAATTTGCTAGCTATGAATCACCTACAAGAGTAAGAATTTTTCTTGTTTCTCCACTTCTTAACCCTAAGCACTCTCTTCCAGAACAAATTTCTCCCACCCCACCTTACTCCTACTTCCCCCACATACACATATCACATTTCCTGTGGTTGGATTAGTTTGGCAGTTCTTGCTCAAATAGTTGTTCTTCTGAAGACGAAAGTTAAAAGTGAACTGGGCTGAGTTTAAAAGTAAACTAGCTTTGATTCTCCTGGCTTTGGTTTTATGTATGTTGTCCTAAATATCTACACTCCCTGTAAATGCTTTGCTTTGCTGAAGACTATGAAATCCATTAAAAGCCATGTTTTTATCTTGGGCCTGGGAAATATTTAACAGTCAGACTTTAACAGATAATTAACTTCTAAATGATACCTTTCATAACTTTGCTGGAGTAAATGGTGCGGGCTTCATATGATCCTTCTCTGTGCAGAATGGCGGAAGTTACAGTTCTTGACACTCACAGTGTAAAGTTTTGCAACACAAGTTATAGACAACTTCTTTTGTATCATGAAGCTTCATGGGATTCTATATAGCTTGTGTCTTAAAATTAGGGCACCCAAATGGCACTATATATGCAGTTTTTAAAAACCCATGTGTTTCATACGACTATCTTCCAGATATTTAAAAAAATATTTTAAAATGTTTAGTCGCCAACAAAGAATTCAAATTCATTGCAACCGCAGGAATTATAAATTAATTGACTTAGTCACTTTTGGTGGCTTTTAATAACTAAATCACAGAAGCTGAATTACTGATTTTGTTCACACTCAGGATGTTTTCAAATTCTTCCATTAATCTCATGCCACTAGACAATTGCCTAAGTTATTTTACACCAACACTACCACTGTTGTTATGTTTGTAGAGCTCTATTACTCTTAGAGCATTGAGAGAGTCTAGTTTTAGAGGACAGAGAGGATTTAAATTTGATTTTTATTATAATTCTGTTTTCATTTGGCCATAACAACCCAAAACCCACAAATGGCAGTTTTATAGGTGTGATCACAGACAGAAAACTATGTGTATGAAAGTGTGAGCAAGCTCCTTCTCAGGTCTAGAATCAAAGGGTTAATCTCTTTCTTCTTCTCTCCCTCCCCGCCTCAAAGATAAAAGACATTAAACTTCCTACTTCTTGTTGCAAAATGCCATGTGGGTCTCTTGGGTAATTCAACTCTTAGTACTTGGAAGATAGCAATTTTATATCAGTTTTACCCCATTATTATGCTGATTACTTCAAGTCAGCGGTACTGCCTTCAGCTGGTTCGAAATGGAGAAGCGGGCCCATAGACTCCTAATTTGCTGAGAGCAAAAATAACCTGACAAAGGGACAAACTAAAGGCCAGGAACAGGCCTCTTGCTGAGAGCCATTTCAAAAGCATGTTAGACCCAAAGTAGCACCTTCTCGATGGTGAGTTTTTAGGCAGAGGAAAAAAAAGAGCCAACTCAGCCTACTTGTCCACAGAGTCAAATATAGCCCATCTACCAGGACTGGAGAATGGCGGGATCATCCTAAACTGGCTCTGAGCAAGCACTGGTGTCTGGCACAGGTTAGGAAAGCTTCTAGCATAGCTGACAGTGTAAGAAGCTCTCTACAGCATGGAGCAAGATTTCAGCCCAGGAGAGAATCTGGCCCTGCAAACCCAGCAGAGTCGGCGCATAATGCAAAATCCACAGCAAACTCTGTTAGGGGTGTTACTAGACCTGATGATGAATTGTGGGATTTCACTCTAGGTGTAACTGTGCATTGAGTATGTGAGGTGGGTGAGTGTCTGGATAAAAGGCATTATTATGAGCTTGGAAATATGGAGGAAGCAAGTAGAAAGGAAAAAAATTGCTTAGAAACACTCTAAAATATTTATACGAGTTTGGTTTTGTGTGTCTTACATTTCATCTGTAATCTCTTCTTTCTGGAGTGACTGTGTCAGCGAGAATTTTTTTTAAAGGGCAGAATTACATTTAAAATCCTCTGTCCAAACCTTGTGCTGCAATATCCTGAAAATTCATGTTTGCCCTTTTCTTCACAGTAGATTTGTAGTGACACTCCTAACATATCATAGTGTGCCATAAGAATAGGTGAGGCTGCTCTGTAAAACACTGGATTAAAAAAAGTACAAGGTGATTGACTCATGCATGGCCCGTGGCCATACGAATGCTTGCAAAATTGCTTCCGGCCGATGTTCTAGCACCTTTACCATCGAAACAAGAGGCAGCGTGGCAAGCAGAGCTGTCCCTCAAGAGTCTCATAAAATGAAAACATAGCTGTGAAAATGCATATGCAAAAGCAGCGTTAGTAAAGAGTTGCATTATTACACCTGTGCAATCACTTACTCCTCTTCGTGTGCCAAACTTTGGTGAAACTATGGAATAAGAATAATTCAGAACTAGAATAAGTGCTTTTAAACAAACTATTGAAACTGCAAGTATTATGTCCAAATTATTATGTAGTCTGGGTTTGCTTTAATGAAAATGTCTTTTGTTTACCTAATTTTATGTAGTCTCCAGCACTCCTTTGCAGTGGCCATGCCATAATTTTATACTGCTATGGAGGCAGCAGCATTATACTGCCTGCACTGTAAAATGCCCACGGCAATTCAGACCACGTCTGCACCGTGCTGGCAGACGTGATGGTGTAATCCAGCTGGCTGAAGTCACAGCGGTTGCATCCTCTTACCCCAAGCCTGAGTTGCCTGCTAACCCCAGGTGGTAAGACCAGAAGTTTGTCCTTTTGCCTGCAAATGTGCCTGCAGAGAAGGGACATACAACCCTGCACCTCCAGACTTACCCAACCTAGTTTCTAGCCAGCCAGCTGAGGTACCCACAGCGGCAAAATCGGCTTCCACTAACCATCGTGTTACTTGCCCAGGCCCCGAAGCCCATGTTGCCACAGCTTCGTGCAGCTGTTCTTCAGCCAGCTGGATTACACCATCACATCTGCCGAGTGCAGTATGGACGTGGTCTGAATTGCTGTGGGCGTTTTACAGCGCAGGCAGCATAGTGTTGCTACCTTCATATGTGTATAAAATGATGGCACGGCCACTGCAATGGAGTGCTGGGAACTACTTCAAATTGGATAAACTTTTTTTACTGAAACAAACCCAGACTCTGTAATAGTTTGGATATGGTACTTGCAGTTTCAGTAATTTGAATATAGGAATTGCAAATAGAAATCCATCCAATTATAAAAAAATAATTCAATTATAACAGTCAGTGGTCACTGATGTTATCTGCACTGCAGGTAAATATGGCAAGAATGTCTTGTGGCCAATATTTCTACTATTTGATGACCACAGGATTATTTTTGGTTAGCTGTTACTATTTCCTTCTTGACTCATTCCTAAAAGGCACTGAAACATCAGTCTTATCACTCAGACAGCAGTTACTGCAACCGTCTTTAAATCAGTTTTGCAAACCTGCATCCAGAGCATCTCCTACCAGAAGGGTGTGCGCTCTGTGTCTTGTCAACTTGAAATCCCCTCCCTTCATTTGATGTGAGCCATGCGATGCAGCCTTTCATTCGGGCTCGTTGAGACTGGACCGAGTCCGAGGGAGAGCCGTCTGCGCTGGAGGTAACGCCACACCAGGGGAAAATGAGGAAAGAAACGTCGGTCTTGTGCAGTGGGGGAGATGATCAGCTATTAGCCGCCATTCTTGTAAATTGGGTGGAGGTTTTAATCCCCCCACCCCCAGCAGCCAGCAGATCATTTCACAGCAGTCATCTTTATAGCGTCTTTGTGAACGTGGTGGGGTGCCTTGTACTTCTGAGCACACGCTTTGTTACTGTCTTTGTCATGTCCTGATCAGACTATTGCAAAACCCCTTACACAGACTCCCCAAAATGAGTCATGTCTGCCGGCATGGATGTCTGCAAGCTGCCTCTCTCTGCACAGAGGTGCAGAGCTGTGTGGGAAGCGTGGGAGAAGACCACCCTGGCACAGCACAACAGCGTATTCATTAAAGAGAACACCTTAGTGGAACAGAGAGGGGCTAGCAGGTTGTCAATGAGCTTCTAGGTAAAATTTAATGGGTTCATTGTGACCCCCAAAGCCCTACATGCCAGCCTGGCTGCCACAGGGGCTGTCCCCCTGTGAAATACGTCCCCCCTTGCATCTGCAGAGAGTTTGAAGCCGTGCTTTGGAAGGGTAATCCCCCAGACAGACTCGGGGCACTGGAACATGATCCACTCTGCACCTCCAGGTCCCCAACCTTTATTTGCTTGTGGCATAGTCTGATTTGTCTGGTTTTAAACCCCGTCGTCTGCAAGACTTTTCCTGTAGATCGAATTCTACACTGGGAGAAGGAGCTGCATTACTCATACATTGTTTCAAAACTGTGGGTAAACTGGATGGTTTCTTGCTCCCATAGATGTATGACTTCATCCTCTCTATCTTCCCAACTTCGTGCACTAGCACGGCTGGATTTATAAGGTGATCCTCTTTGCTTCAGAGGCAGATCCACGCTGCCTTATCACCAGCTGAACAAGAATTCCTTCCTTATCACCTGTTAAGTGGAAGGATCAGTGTGTGTTGAAGTGGTGCAGCTATGTGGCATCTCTTGCTTTCTACCTGTCAGTAAATTAACTGCATTCAGTTTCTATAACTTGCCTGTTCTTAATACGTTGTTTCATTTCTTGTTATTTAAACAATTAAAAAATTGGTTGGTATGGCAAAATTCAAACCCTCTAAAGCAGAGTAGGCTAACACAATAATGTCTTGATATTGAACGAGTGAAAAATACTTTCCACTCAGTGACTCCTGAGCCTTCCACAGTACAGGAACTGCGCAATTTACTCAGGTTATTCATGAGGAATTTGTGATTAGCAGTGTGCTATT
Organism: Ciconia boyciana; assembly: GCF_034638445.1. Classification (NCBI taxonomy): domain Eukaryota; kingdom Metazoa; phylum Chordata; class Aves; order Ciconiiformes; family Ciconiidae; genus Ciconia; species Ciconia boyciana. The sequence continues at coordinate 52,988,372 of NC_132935.1, read as the reverse complement.
AATTGCTGAAATCCTCTGGTTTGCTGCTATTGTCCGTAAAGGATAAAAAAAATCTTAGGCAGCCCAGTCCGTTTCAAGCCCTACAATTTACACTCACTAAATTACTAGGACCAAATCTATATTCAGAAATTGTTCCATCCTACTCCGTGTGCTTCCTCACTCTGTTCCCTAGCATCTCTTTCCAAGCCTGTATTGGACAATTACCTTATATGCAGAAAATAACATCTGTAAGAGTTTATCTTGATTTTTTAAACGTTTATTCTCCTGTCATTGCTCAAAAAAAAAATTACAAAGCTATGTACAAACTGATATTGAGAAATGGTAATGCAAATTTACACATCTCTCACACTCAATAGCTGTTTCTAGTACTCTGCCTTTGTCCTTAGGATTTAATTAAATCTCTCACAGAAAACAGAATTTGCTAGTACTTGACCTTTGTTTTCAGAGCCCCAAAACACAAAGGCATTTAGAATCAATGACAATGCACAAAACACAACGCACTCCACTTAGCGCTCAGGGCAACACAATACTCATCCTTTATATGGAGAGACCCTGGGTTAAAAAAGGATTAAAATTAAGCCACAGTATTCTTTTCTAGGTCGTCTCCTGAAGAATCACGACCACTGCTTCAAGCTGATTATACGTTATGCAGTCCACCAGCACATGATGCCCAATGCTACCGCTCAAGTAATCTCTTTTTCTCACTACATAAACTATATCACCCTCCACTCTTTATTTGCCTTTACTGGCTTCCTTCCTGTCTCTTAACTCCTCACTTCAAGCTCCTCATCCTCTGCTTAGAGACCAAACATAATCTCCCCGCTGTCATTTCTGCTCCCGCTTCCCCTTCCTCCCCGCACGGCCGCCCACAGCCCACTTTGCTCCAGCAGCCTCTCCGCTTTTGTTTCCCAGCTGCTCTCTCCTGCATCCTTTTAGCTTCTCTTTACACCACTTATATCCCTTTCCTACATGGCTTTTCGCAGAGATACTTCACACTTTTTCTTTCTTTTCTCACACCGACTTCTTGCTGGTTTTTTTTTCCTTCTTCACTTTGGCGTTAATGGCAGAGATTAGGTGGATTTGTGATGAATAGTCACTAAAGAAAAAGTGAGTAAAATTTTAATTCTTGCAAAAGTAATTGAAACACATCTGAAAATTAACACTCAGCTAAAATGAAAACTGGTGGAAAGCTAATTAAGGGAAAGCATGATGTTCAGTGGCCTTGAACTGTGTAGAAAAACGTCACTGAATGAGAAGCTACAGAGAATAATTTTGCTTCTGGTCATGTTAACAAGGGACAGTAAGCCACACATTAAATATAGTCCTTGAGTTAGGAGCAGTTTCAAGTCTGAAGCCCTTTTTAGCCCTTGCAGGGAGGCCCATGGTAGGAGAAAGGTGTGCTCTTCCTATTGCACCAGCCAGCCAGGCCCTTAACATTTCCTCCTGTTACTCTCTCATTTACCGTCCCACAAGCCACAAGGAAGCCCAGTCACAGCTTCGTTCCCACCCAGCGGCAGGCTACACCTCTCCCTGCTATTCATGTGGCTGGGGAAAGCTCATCTGCTTCCCTGAGCAAATAAGTGTCTTTCTTGCGTCTTCTAGTGCAGTGTTGCTCAGCGCAGCTCGCAGCCCCAGGGTTCACAGCCTGGCTTTTAGCTTAACTAAAAGGGCATTATTTTTTTTTAATTTGCTGTGGGAGTGGAAGGAGCAACAAATACAAGCTAATATATTTGAGGGAAATACTTGAAATAATTTAAATTGTATTGTAACTGATGTTTTTGTCACCAGTGTCCTGCAGAAGGATCGTCAGGTTTGCTTTGGCATTTTCAGAACCCCCGTAATATTGCTCACGATTTACACTGCCAAGGGGCCTCCTACATTTATGGCTTCTGGGATCCCTGGTTCTGGCCCATACAGTACAAATCATATATTTTGAAGCCTTCTGTAGGAAAAGCAGGTGTCCACAACTTACGAAAGTGAGGAAGACTGGGGGAGATGCACTCCACAGACAGGGTGGCACTGGTCCGATTTCCATCCTCCCTGTTGGTTAAACTGGGAAAGACTATTTTTCTTCAGACCAGATTATGCTCGTAGGTCATTTACACAAATTCCCATAATCTCTGCACTAACTCTAAGGACTCACCGTGGCCTTATGTGTGTATATACATATATATATATATACACGTATATATACATATATATACATGTATATATATATATATGGTGGAATCCACCTCTGCCTCTGCTGGGGCCTCTCCAGCAGCTCCGCTGGCAGGAGCTGCTGCGAAGATGTGTGAATCACTAAGGTGTTCCCAATTTCTGCGGGCTGTTTTACCAGCTGCCAGGCAAGTTGCAGTGCTACAACCCCCTGCCTCGAGGACTCTCTCTTGCTCATGGCCCTCTGCCGGGTCCTGCACAAGCAGGGGCCTGATTCCGCAGACGGATGAAGGAGGGAAAGGCAGATGTTCTCCCGAAGGAAAAAAAAAAAAGCGCGAACTTGAGACACATCCTGTACCATGACTGCACATGCCTACAGAAAATGCTCCACATTGCTCTGCTACAGAAGCTGCCTCTCCAGGGCTTGCTTTTCCTTTGATTTTCTTATGACCAGAAATAGCAAATAACAGATTGGGAATCAAAACCAGTACCCACCCCTGAAGCCCTCTGCGTTGAACAGAAACCAGTAAAAGGCTGATTTTCTCCAGCATTTTTACAGTAATCTGTTAAGCTATTTCCAGATTGCTTGAACCAAGAATAGCCAGAGAATGTCAAGTCCTCCAGTACGTGGCTGTACCCTTCATTTCTCTGTGAGATACATTTCCAGGCAAGCATACAGGCCTTGACAACTACATCAAATGTGCAGATCAAGAAATGTTATGTCCGAGAGGTAGATAATTTCCCCCCCGCCGTGTCCAGGAACAGGCAATATTCTACAGCCCAGCTCCTCTGCTTCTTCCCATCACATACGCCAGTCACCCTTGTTTTCGTTATTCTTTGTCCAGAGTTTTGACCTCTGATTGACTTTGAAGTTTACATACGAGGAAAAACAGTCAGGCAGCTGCTAAAACAAGCGAGGAGAGATCAAACAGTTCCGAAAGAATTAAAAACAAACAACTTTTATCTTTTTCTTTTGTGTTTACCAATACATTAACAGATTCAGATAGATGGAGAGATACACAAACGTGCATACATATATTTAAATGATAACATTAAAAAGTTACATTAAAAGAATATTGTTTAGATTAGCGCAGCCGAACATTGAAGGATAAGGAAATTAGGAAAATTAGGAAATACCAGATTAAGATTGCTATGCTAATTTATTTCTGCCACTGGGTGTGATTATCCTGTGTTGTACAGAATGAGGCACGCATCCTGTGGGAAAGTCTAAAATATGACTGTGTCATGGAAGGGTTTGTAAGAAAACATATGCGCATGGGGAGGGACAAAAAAAGATTACCCAGAGAGTCTTAAATCTGCCATTTTCTAATGTATCAGGAACTGACGCTGTAGCTTAAATGACACTATTTTAATGACTGGGGCATAGGGAATCGGATGTCCTAGCTTGTTTTTTAGGGAGAAAAAAGCTAGAGCAGGGCAGCTCCCTGCGACATGGATGGAGAAGCACAGATTCTTGCCATTTATTCAGTAACGCAAGCTGACATTGCAGGTATTTATTTTGTCACCTTTGGAGTGGAGATATGATGTCAGTCATAAGTAGGAGTTATTTGGTCCAGATCCTGGAGCTGGAAGACCGATTAGTAGAAATCAGGTTTTGTTCCCTCTGCCTTTCTAAACCTTCCTAACCTTCTTCTCTATTAAATCCGGTCCAGAAATTTCATCCTGCTTTTGCTGTACAGTTTCTCCTAATGCTTCATCGCCTATTACTCTTTCAGTGTCACTGAGAACCCAGGTCTTTAAAAAAGTGATGTTGTCCAATTACTATATTGGCAGACTGCCTTGACCTTTCCTGGAGAAAACAACAAGAGAAAAGCAGTGGTAGTTCCCAACAGTTGCCATTTCAATGAATCTCACACAGAAATTCACAGAACACAGGAAAAATGTTGTCTCTGAGATGAATGACTTCGACTTCCAAAGGCCTGCCGAACACGATAAAGATGTTAAACTTCCCAAAAGATGTCAAATTTCCCAAATACCTAAAAAAATATTTCTACAGATATCATAGAAGTATGAATAATAATCTAAACCAGAATGTTTTTATTGAAAATAAAGCTCTACTTGCTTCCTTAGAAGTTTCCTTTTTTTGATTTAATAAGATTACCCTGGCCTGTATGATCTGAACTCTGAAGCGCTCTGTAATTTTGGACAGAGGCAAACCTGTCCATGCACTCTCCTGCCCCTTGATATTGCTTATAGAGTTAAGATAATTTCCACAGTCAGCTAATTCAAATCTGCTTTCTTAAATGCTTAAATAGTGCTAAATTATAGGATGCAAATCCTACCAAATGACAACTCTCTGTGTGTCACTTTGCCTCTCTGCCATAGATAAGCCATTGTCTCTCATGTAGGTCATAATAAACTATAAAAAGGGCCAGTTTGGGTAAATGGAAATACATTTTCCTGTGGTTTTTTTAAATGCTGAATTTCACAGATTGTTAAGATAGGCTTTGTAGAGCAGAGTATCACTACAAACAGAAGCAGAATTATCTTTCCAGTATTAGCTTCACAGCTGAAGCAGTTTGTGTACAGCTATCTTCTCCATCTATCCCTTGGGCATAAAGGCAGTGAAAGAATTCCTAAAGAAGGGAAGGAAATTGCATTGGTCAAGATCAAATTGCAAGCATGCATAATTTGATGTACTAATGATTGTCCACCAGATATCGCTGCAGGAGACTCGCCAAGATGTTAATTGTCCCCAGGACTGGAGTTTGATGCTTAACGAACATCTCCTCAGTTTTGTTGTGGAATGGAAGTTATGACAGCTGCAAAGACCGCTTGGCTTAGTTGAATGTGCAATAGTGAGTAGTGTCGAGAGAAATCCTGCTTTTAAATTAAAATCTCCTCTGCTTGCAAGTAGTAGCTATTGGTAGGGTTGCTGCAGAGATAGGAAGTGTAACTCCATAGCTTCAGTATGTGGAGCCAGTACAAGGCTCCAAGGTTAACTTTGCAGCTTGAAATTAACTCAGACACTAGAGGAGCATGTAATTTTGTACAGCTCTTTACACTTTTGGAAGTGTCAGGTTGTATCATAGGGACAGTCTCAGGTAGCACAGTGAAGTCCTCCTTGTGTAAAATAACTCAAAGCTGTATTTCACCGTCTTTGCATCTTGCAAGTTGCAAGATGTCATTTGTCACCTCTCACCTCCAGACATAAGAGCCAACAAACAGAGAGGCTACTTTGTTTACTGTTTTCTGAAGCAAAGAGGTCAGTCAACAGTCCATTAAAAAGACTTATGGTGAATAAAATATTCCTAAGCACAGAAGACTCTTCTAATCTGACTTCTGCTAAGCAAGCCTGCTATTCATCACCCCCATGCTGAGCAGCATACACAATGAGAAGGAATATTTCTCCATATAGGACAGAAAACTTTCTCACTTTGATAGCTAGGATTTCATCCCAGATATTAAGAAAACTCTGCCCATGCTAATTGCTATCTGCATAGATCTGCTGCTCATGGCGGGAGCAATAGCCTCATACCAGCCAAGTAAATGTTGTCCAGTTGGTGAACGATATGGCCTTTCTCTCCGATATTTCTCCTTTCCACCAGACTCAGAAGAATCCTTCTAAACATATGTTAAAACATCTGATTTGTTGTAGTTGTTACTGTGGCAATTGTACAGGTGGGCTTGGATTCTGCTTTTGGCTGAAGAAGGTTAGACTGCAGAGGGAATACTTGGAATTACCCAACAGCTATCACACATATGCTGGATTACTGAAGCATGTAGGTGATCAGCATTTCTCATGGGCACCAGTAAAAAGTCATGTCCTTTTCCTGTGATAATCTTAATTTCCTACCAATATTCTTCTGAAATAAAATGTGGTGGCTAATGTTCATCCACAGCCTATATCCATGATTGTTTCAGTTTCCTCTCTGTATAAAACTACACAGAAAAAAATGATCCAGGATGAGATACATGAATTACTTCCTTTGCTGAAGATACTGTTGTCTTTGCTATGATATTCCTAGACAGAGTTCTTGGAAACAAATGTGAGATCAAATAACAATAAATGATGTTGAGAAAAAATAAAGATATCAAAACAGAAGAATTACTGAACTGCAGTAGTTGAAAGCTGAATCTTTATCAGCAATACATCCAGATGCCTAAAAATAGGGTGCACTTCAAAGCTGTGTACATCTGTATCGACGATGAGAAGTAACAGCCATGTCATGGCCATTCCATAATTGCTACTGGTTCCTGAAATCCTTGTGTATCTCCAAAGGATGCTGTCCAGCGATCTCAGTTGATCAAACTGTTAAGCATTTTCCTCCAAAGAGAACCTGGCAGCAGCCTTGGAGCTTAACCTGGAGTAGGCTGGCTGAGTTGCAAAGTGGGGAGAACAGCTGCTGATCCTGTTTTTGTTTCGACTGCTGCTTGTAAGGAGGTATTTACCCTGCTACACTTCACAGGCTGCTCCAACTTGCCATAAGGCTTTTCTTTCTTTCTGCAGCATTCAAAAGAGGCAGGACTGTAAATCGTCTTCTCTGATTACTCTGAATCACATTAGCCTGCTGTATTTTGTGTAAGTGTACCCCACAGTGACCAAGGAGCTCAGGGTGGCTTTATCAGGCAGGCAACATTGCTGCGCCTGCCCTTCCCCGTGTGCACGCACGCTCCGGCGTGCAGCACGCCTTGGGGAGCTCGTACCAGGGAGCAGCTTTGCCCCCAGCGCCAGGGCAGTTCTCGGGGCTCCCCTGCTGCAAGAGCAGGGGAGGAAAACCCCGCTCACCTGCCCTCCGGGGGATGCACAGCCAGCGGAAAGGGCGACTGGTGAGGAACCTACACAGCGGGGAGGCCGTCCTCTAAGAGAAAAATCTCCCTGGACACTTGGAAACATTTTGTTTCTAACTGCCAGGGAAAATACTGACATTTATCTTTGGTACTGGTGCCAAGTTACATTTTGGCTTGCTCATGCTGAGGAACTTTCTGGCTTGGAGAGAGAAGAAAAAGAAAGCAGGTAGGCCACAAGGCTCCTTGCTGCCTTTTATTTTGCCCACCTCTGGGCCGCTGCCTTTCTCCTTACTCTGCAGCAATTCATGTGGGAGGGGGAAGAAGCGACTGCGGCAGCAAAGCACGGCAATGCACAACAGAAACTGGAAACAATAACCTGCATCTTGGGGCATGGTGACCAGCAACTCTGCTGGGAGCTGGGGATAATAGCCAGGGCACGGTAACCCACACTAACAGCTGGGAAAACTACTTGATGTGCTTCCAGGTTTGCTGGCCTGTCCTCCTCTTACACCTTCCCGGGGAAAGGTGTGGAGCTGCTGCTTGCTGTCAGCTCTGCCGTGCACCTCAAAAGAGTTTCTCCATGTGCTGAATACTTGCCTCTGGGAGGTGAAGAATTTTGGTTTCATAAATAGTTCATATTTTATTATTATAACTTACCCAATCATAAAATGCATTCATTATTTATTTTATTATTATAAGGTGTTATGTAGTTTATGTAAATATATTTGATTCTCTAACTCCTATTTGGACTGCTGGCTTTGCTTTCCTAGGGAGGAAGAATCCTTGTTTTGGGAAAGTGTGTATCCACCCTCAGAGGAATTGCCAAGGGCTTGAGACCCAAACGCTGTCCTCCTGCACTGTACAAAGTGAGGAAAATGCCACTGGTGATTATTCCCTTTGGCTGAACTGAGGATGAGCAACAAAATCTGAGGAACGCAGCCTGAAAAGGGGTGAATTTGTCTGCTCTCCCACCTGGTCTCATCTTTCCTCTTTCTTACAGATGTTGGCTTGGGTCAGTTTCTGTGTAGACAAGCTTTTTCTGAAGGGAGCTTAGCCTGGGACACTGGGGTAGCTGAGAACAACTGCTGAGCAAGAACATTCACCACTTTAGTTTGAGCAAAATGCTGTTTACCCCTTTCTCACTCATTTGCCTCTCCCATTTCCCTGTTTCTCACTGGAGGCAATGGCTGCCTGAGGCATGGGAGTACCAGCAGATCCCACAGCTGCTACGGCTGTCGGACCGGGAAGGGTACGCCAAGCCCGACAGAGTGGCCAGATTTCCAGGACCCTTGGAAATCTGCTCTCTTTGCTACATGGTCCTGTTACTGTGCCCAAAGTAGCCCTGCCCAAAGCCTCTTACACCACTGCGTGGTCTGACCTTGTTCATACACACATCCCACCCTGACTAGGGCGCTCTGTCATTTACTTCCCGGTGCCGCTGCACAGCATGCTTATGCATAGCTGGAGCTGATCCCCTTCTTACCACCACCACGTCACTGCTTTGAGCAACGAGCAGAGGACCCCTATGGATACCTGCAGAGGGAGGTCTCCGTGGTTTCTGGTCCTGGCTGTGTTGGTGCCAGCACAGGTGTCCTTCATTCTCAGGAAAGCAGAGAAGGAAGAGGCTCAGCAACTAGACCTGTAGCTGCCTGTGCTCAGAAAGTCTCATGGGCTCGACTGTTGGCACTCAGACTTGCCTTTCTCTGGGTGTCTGACCCCCTCCTGCTTGTCCACAGCTCTTTTTCAGTCTTGCCTGTCTTCTTTGCAGAGGCTTGGGCCAACTAGTCCTGCTTGCACTGGGTGAAGTGGCTTGGGCTCTGGTTCATCAGGACTGGTTTCTGCATATCTGCAAGGTTCCTTACTCATCACAGACACCACCACCCACGGTGAAACCCCAGGTCCTCACAGTGGACCATGAGGGAAACTACAGCTTGCCACCGGCCAGGCCAGATTCCTCAGTGAGACACTTGATGCAGCAAGAGCAGGAGAGCTCAGGAAGGGGAGCCCAGCTAAGCAGCCCTGAGCACGGCACACGTGTGAAGGTAACTCTGACCTGTATGCACAAAGGATCGTGACTCCCCATGCTTGGTTTTTTTGAGTCCTCCCAGTTTTAAATCTGACATACAAGATTTGCTGGACCTGTCTATGCCAGCTTCATAGTGTACACGCAGTGGGTCCAACCCACCTAGCATCAGACCTGGCAGCTGCTGTCGGGGCCTGCCTTTCCAATTGGGAGCCGGCTGCTTTTGTCTGTGGACTTGTGCCTTAACGTGGCATTGGAGCCAATGTGCTGAGGGTTGTTTCTACTGCAAGAAGAAATCTGTGGTGGAGCCACTTTTCCCCTGAGTTAGTTACAAGACTGTTTCCTTGGACGCAGCAGAAGCCAAACAGCAGGAGGCAGTTCCTTTGCTTGTCCCCACCAGCTCCGGACACCCAGAGTTCAGCTGAAGAGGCTCTTAATTTCAGTTTTCTTCAGAGACATGTTCCCTGGTTTCCTCCCAGACCACAGGATCGAATATTCCCTTGTTGCTTCATCTCACAGATTCTCCCATCTTTTCTGCTTTTATTTCATATATTTCCAACATGCACTCACTGAACATTGGCTATAGTTGCTTCTTCTCTCACACGTGTCTTGTATGTCTGCTCTGCTACGGGCATGGACTTGCTCCTGTGTTTGGGATGGAAATTGCTAGTTTGTATGGTCTAGCTACATGGAGATCCCTTTTCATGGAACTATCTTAAATGAGGGACAGGGGTTAGTCAAATACATAGCTATTTGAAGTATAAAATAGTCAAGTTCTTTGAAAAAGTCCGCCCCTAACTGTCCCAGACTGCTCACCCAAAGTTAAAAGAAACTTTTTGCTTTGATCCCCATGTTCTGTTTCACATACAGGGATGTATGTGACTTCACTTCACTAGTATATTAGAAAGATAAATAGATGTGTATGTGAAGTTCCCAGATATTGTAATAGTAAGAAGCATAGAAAAGCCTAGGAAGAAGCTAATATTTTGTCCTTTGAAAATGGGGCTTGGGTCAGGGGAAAATCTGATGCAGAAAAACTCAGTTCTACCACAGCCTTTTCTTTCTTTTCCTGCCAAACGTTCAGCCCACCTCCTGATATTGTGGGACATGAGGGAACAACTAGGGTAGAAGCGATCACACCACCTCCACCAGATGACAGCAGCAGAGATCCCCTATTCACCGGGGAGAATCTACTGTGGGAATCTCCAGTCGGTTTAAGTTCACGCTCTGCTTATGCGTGCATAAGCAGAGCAAACTTGGCAGGCTGAACACTCTGTCTCTTAGGAATATTGACAGATTAATGTAAACTCAATTACCTTCCCTTTTCATTCCAGTCGGGTTACTTGCACTGTGTGCTAAGTACATCAGCATCTGGAGTCGCTTTGAACAACAGGAGAAAGCATTTTCCGGTGTCAGAAGTAGAATTTTGTACAGTATTTATAACTTGCAAAAAGTCAGGGGTTTGGCTGTGCTTTGTTTCCCACCATCCTGGAACAAACAAACAAAGCAAAACCTATGTAGACAGTTCATCATCTCCAAGGGCTGGGGGTTTTTTTGGGGTATAGCTGAATGGCTGATAGCCATTTTGCCTATGAGCCAGTAGAATTGAAAGATGTAAAACCAGCTTCTGAATTTTCCTTGCCATTCTTCCCACCACCACCATCTTCACTATCCATTAACCCGGCTCATTACTGAAAGCTGAAAACACAAAAGAAGTAAACATTAGTTAATGAGGTTTGCACCTGGGGCTGGTAAACAAAGCTGCTCTCCATGCCTGTGAGCTCTTGAGGGGAAACTCGCTGCTGTATGAAAGCAAATCTCAGCACAGAAAGGACAGGTCTGCCTGGGGTAGGGTGTGTGTGCAGAGAACGGGAAGAATACTTTCTTTTTCCTGATTTCATCATTAGACAGGGAACGATGAGGAACAAAATCTTTCCTAAATTTGTCCCTCCAATTGGAAAATACATATTTGCCTTATCTTTGTTTTCATTGTAGCTAGAAATTGATGCTCATCTGATTCCTTACTCCCCTGTAGTTTCGGACGTTTCAAATCTGTATTTTTCATCCTGGGGTTTTGTCTCAAACAGAGAGAATTGAGACTTTGTCTTGGACTTAAAGAATCAAGACTTTGTCTGAAATGCAATAATATGGCGCATACTAAACAAAACAAGTCTTTGTGTACCATTATTATCAAAACATTATAGCACCAGGAAATAGCTGGACATGGACTTTCCTTTGCTAGTTAGCTGCTACTATAGATGTGTTAAAGTTCAACTCATTTTACTTTTAAATCCTGTCACAGTTGCTGAATGCTTTGGCAAAGAAAGAAACAGCCTATAAGAGGGTTCTTTACAAAGGAGTGATGCACATATTAAGTGAGCATGTTTTCACCTTACCGTTTCCTTCATTCAATCCACACTTCTCTGAATGTGACTTTCACTCCTGTGCCCAGGCGTGACCTCCCTCCTGCCCGCCCGGTGGAGCATCACCAGCAAGCAGGTAGGAGTCCCCCGGGCAAACCGGCTCCTTCGGGAGCTGCGCATCACGGCCAGGCTCGCCTCTTCGGGCATCGGTCGCCAGAGCCAGGCTCAGTCCCTGTCTTGAAGATGCTGCTGTGAGTTGTTCAGTGGAAGAAACGTGCTGCATGGTTTCATTCCCATGGCAGAGTCTGCTCTCTCTTTCGGTGCTTTCCCCTGCGCAGGGCTACTGTCTGAGAGAAAAGCAAGCTCTGTAAAAGCAGACCTCCCTAGGCATACATTCAGGGATGGATTTTCTTCTTCTCTTCTTCTGGTGCTCAAATCAGGGTGAGGATTAACTCCACTGAAGACAATGGAGCCAAACCAACACAAGTCAAAGGAGAATCAGACTGTAGCTCTTAAGAAACATCTATTCCAATTACTTCCCAGACTTTTATTGCTGCAAATATATAAATCTTTGTATTAACCGACTTCAAAGATCATAAAGCCCTAATTGTGTATGCAGCCTACTAGTAATGCAGTGTGCTGCTGATGCATAAAACACACATAGATAGTACACAAATACACTCAGCCTGGGCTTAAATTTAGCTTCAACCACACAAAAGATATCTTTATAACTAAGAATGATGGGAAGAAAGATCTCATTCCAGATCAGATGAACAGCTCATTTTTTCACTGATCCTGGATTTGGCTGACCTGACTTAAATGTGACCTAAGACATTTCTTAGTGCTTTGGAAATTGCATCAACATACTTGGGTTGGAGATGCCACAGTCAGAAAAAAAATGGGGATTCTATTTTTAAATTCTGCTGTTCCTTTTTAAAATAGATCAGTGAAGCATAGCTTTTCCTATAGCTGTAATTTTTCAGGCTAAGCAAACTCCAGTAATTTCAAAGGCAGTGGGAACAAGGGGTCACTTGCGGCCAGCCAGAAAAAAATTAACTCTTTGTTCTTTTCCAGTAAAAGCTTTTGTCATGTTATTGTTGTTGAAAAGAGTCAGCTTATAAATGAAAAGGTAAGCTTTTCCTTGCAAGAAAGAACAAACTGAAAAAAATATGTAGCAGTAGCAGTCTCGGAGGTGTACGAGAATATTAATGAGGGAAGAGAAACACATCAGAAATTCAGCTATGTGTTTGCTCAGTACCTATCACTAGTGCAGGACTAGCTTTTGCTAAATGACGACCGTCACTAGATAGCTGGTGTCAACAGGAGACTGCCAGGAGCTACAAACACCTTTCAACAAAAGGAGGCTGTGAGCCATGCAGTGTACGAGCTTTTCCTGACGTTACCATTGGTGCTGAGAACTCCAAAGCCTCTCCCTAATAACATACAGCCGAAAGTCTTCAGATTTAGGGGGAAAAAAAGGCACATTCCAGCAGCATGACACCCTTGAATACTTAACACGAGTAGAAGAGATCCTTGTTTCATGATCGTTTTGTATCGGACAGCTAGACATACAACAAATGTTTTATGAGTTAGTGTGTTAGGTGATTTTTGGATCATACATTTTATACCAATGTCCAAATAACCCCAAAACACTGAAAAACCCAAGCATAGGTAGGTAGGCTGTCCTTGCCATTAGGATGTGTTTAGCTGAAAGATGGACTCCTGGCGCGAATTCACACCTTTGAGCATTGGCCATCCCATAGATAAAGTCCCTTGGAGTAAAACTCTGCCCTTGCTTGACCTGTCAGCTGTAGCTCAGGTCTGCTGATTTCAGCAGGGACTCAACTCACATTTATCTAAAAGTTATTGGCCATCCTCCTGGCAAGTCATAGGGTAGATTCATTTTTTTCAATACTTTTTGAGTATGGGAATGGCATTAAAAAAACCCAAACAAATCCCAGGTGGCTTCCAACTGGGTGAAGCAATGATAGTTTGGAACTGGAAAGGCTTGGCCTCTGTAGTTTGAGAGCCAAACTGGGGAAGCTGGGATAGACATTCAGGCTTTGAAAACACCAGCTATCTTCTGTTTGTTTGTATCTACATTTACGTTGGGATAAACAGCTCTCAGCAGAAGAAAATGCAATTCGTTTAAGTATTTCAGCCAAAGGACAGCAATTATAACAATAAGGCACTCCTTTCCCCACCTTCAAAGCATTTGCTAGTATCAACAGTGGACCTGAGACCAAGTCCTGAGGCTTAAATGTCTTCCAACTAAGCCAACTTGACACTTCAGAGATCTGCTATTTGGATTAGACACTCTGAAATGTTACAAACATTTTCTAGTTAGAGCATTTTTGTCCCATTGATTACAGAATAGAAGTTACTTTGGTGCACTGCAATGATGTTGCAAAGTCCTTCTTGAGAAATGAGTTTCTTCATGCTGGAATTGCAGAGTGCGACCAGTGGACAGACCAGACACTAATAAATCTTTAGTCTCAGGGCATCTGAATAGTCCACGGTCCCTTAGCTGTCAGGAAATGTGTTGCTTTACTAAATCACATAAATGTTTAATGATATTTTAACTTACACAGCACTGACCATGCATTGTTTCTAGGAAAAAAACCCCAGGTGTAAGGATTTGAAGTAAAAGAACCTTGGTGGTGTGGAAGTGTATACCAGGCAGGAATACCCTCTAGCTACAACTTACAGTAGCTCCTCATGTTGGCATTGACAAAACCAAAGGGAGCCTTCTCCCATGTTCCTGAGATTTCCATGAGTTGATCAGAACATGCAGAACCCTTTGAGCAAAAATCTCTTTTACTTTATAAACAAATCTCTGCAGTATACAAACTATTACAAAGAATAATGTTTAAAGGCTCAGTCAAATACAAATTTATTACATGGTTTAAAAATGCTAAAGATAGCTTTTAAAAAAGAATGGTGCGTTTGATTTCTGCAGTGCTGTTTGATTAATGCAGTAATATGTTTTGATCCTCACTAAGGTCTAAAGTGCATAGAGAGCATGTTTTCACCTTTCCATCTTGGTATAGATAATATAGTTTACAGCAGTGAGAGTCAGTGCAGAGAATTAAGAGACAATTAAGACAGTTAATAGCATTTAATTCTGCTTTTGCCTCTTTGGCAGAGCTGCAGCAAGTAATTCCACTGGGTTTGATTCAGTTTTTCTGCCGGTGATACTTGAGCACTTTTGTAAAATACTTTTAAGTCTGTGGTTGTAAAGTGCAATGTAAAGGTTAATTGTTCATTTCGTGTCTGTTACTGGAAAAGCTCTCCTGCTAAAGGGAAAAAAAATAGTGCCTTCATCCTTTTTTTCTTCCCTTAACTTTTCAAGTATTTCTAAATTTTCATTTTTGGGCTTTGTTTCTAAAACAGCATCTTAAATATTGCGCCATAATTACATTTGTGAATGACCCTAATTGGTGCGATCAAGTAGCTCAATGCAGACTGTTTGTCATCTTCAAAGACTGCAGCTAGACCCTACGTGAAACACTTCCCTGAAAATCTAGTCACCTCAGGCAATGGCTATTTTGAATTGCATAACCTAAATAGCGTCAGACCACCAGTCAGATGAGAAATATGCAATGAAAAAAACTGAAGATATTTTAAGGAGCTGTACTTAGGGGACATGATAAATTTGGCTTTAGGACTTCTAGTATCAGATCAGAAGTTTGCAATCACATACTGTAAAACATTTTGGTAAAAAATCATTATTTTAGCTGAATTCTGTTTGAAACAATGTTAACTTTGTGCAGGTGGATCTTGGGCTTGTTCTGATACTGTCAGAACAAGTTTCATCAGCCAGTTCTTGACTTCTTGTCATTTTTTCATCTCCAGGTCACTGTTGCCAGTCACTGGTGTCCTTTAACTGGAGACTGAAGTCAGAGCCTCTTTAATCTCTGTATTGCAGCCGCTCCCAGCTACGTACCTCACTTTGCCTCAGACGTCTTGCATGCTCTGCTTTCGACCTCTTCTTTTGCATCCACCCTTTGCCTCCATCCTTATATGCTGAAGATGCTGAAGCAACATGAGACGATCACAGAGCCAGAGCCGTGTTTCTGTAAAAAGGCACAGTAAAGAGGCACACTGCAAGTCACATGCACCCTTTCTATTTCCCTAGCCCTGTCTGCCAAAATCCACCCTGGACCCAGCTGAGGAGCTGGACACATGTGGGCAGCGTACCCATGATGGAGTTTACAATGCCATTTCCATGTGGATATCACAGGGTGGACACCAAAGAGACTGGAGCGGTGCAGGGGCAAAGCTTTGAAGTGTGACCACAAGAAGTCTAGTGACAGGAACGGATGGCCTGATGCAAGAGCGTGCTGCTGGTTCCTGAGGAGACGGGCTTATCCAAAGTGGGTACATTGGCGACTTGAGGGCAGACTTCCCTTTGAGCCTAACAATCTCTCATCAGAAAAAAAGGGGGATTCAGGGGTGGTGAGTGGGCTGTCCTAGGAGGTACAGCCACAGGGGAGAAAGGTAGGTAGGCAGTGCCTTCTCTGTCCTTGCGTGTTGCTTGCAGGAGGAATTCAAGGTAAAAAAAAAGGAAATAATCTGCCTCTGGCCCAAATAAGGAAGCCTGTTTGAGAGCTCTTTTCTGCTTGCATTTTGTTTGTTTGTTTGTTTGTTTTACTTCTTTTGTGGGGTGCCCCGGTTTTCTGGGCACATTGCCAGGGGTTGTGTGCTTTGCCAAGTGGCAGCCTCGAATTCTCCAGCAGGCAACATCCTGGTTCCACCCTATCCTGAATGGGGTGTGCTCACACACCCACATGTACCATCAAGCACGCTTTGTTTCAGACAGAAGTTTGGTGAAGAGAAGTTAGGCTAAACCTGCATTTCTCCCATGAACTGACCTTAGTGTACCGGCAGCTATAAAAGCAAGCTGTAGCTTGACATAGCAGTTGTGTATCCTTTGGAGGGATCCCAGGAGAAGAGATGCTCCCCCAGACGCGCATAGGCTCTCTCCACGGTCAGGTTCACAGTGTCTCCTCAGGCAGCAATTTGCTGTTGCTATATTGTGGCATACTTTGACGTGAATGACAAAGGACCTCAACCGATTAGAAATGATGTGGATCACTGTCACATTCTCCAGCAGGGCAGAGATTTCACCTGCAGACCATCGCCCACAGACATTTACTATCACCAGGGCTGGCCCAGCCAGGGAAGGAAAAAACTAGCGATGCAAGCAAGGGTCTAAACAGAAAGGAAAATGGTTACTTACCTCTGTAGTAGAGGCGGCAATAAGAACTGCTTAAATTTTACACCAGTGCCCCAGGAGAGGGATGTACAATTCAAGGGAAAGATGGTAAGTTTGCAGTGGTGAAAGCCAGGGAGCAGGAGAAGGCAGCTGGGGCAAAGGGAGGACTCGGCTGGGCAAACATGCACTTCCCCAGAGCAGAGCTGTGTTCCAGGGCAGCCCTGAACAGCGGCCTGGTTGCTCCTGCAGCCCCTGCTGCGCTCACACATGCTTGCCTACGCCCCAGGGGGGTGAGCGCAACCAGCTTGTTCGGGGGAATGAAACTCACTCCCGTTAACGCCACGGGTCTCCTCATCGCCAGCAGAAGCGGTGCCACCTTTGCCAGGCGGCAGCTGGCTCTCCGAGGCTCCCGGCGAGACGGCAGCCCCGCAGAGCCGTCACAGCCGCCTGCAGCCCGGTGACTCGGGCACCCGGCCTCTTCCCCACGGCGGCACAGGCAGGCCGGGCTCCGGGCACCTAGAAGAGGCCGGCAGCGGGACAGCTCGGCACCCCCCGCTCCCCCCGCAGGAGCGCTGCGGGCCGGGCCGCCGCTACGCGCCCCCCGCCCCGGCCGGGCCGCGCCGGGCCGGGCCGGGCCGAGGCGGGCGCGGAGGCCCAGCGGGGCGCGGCGGGGCGGCGCCACTAGGCGGCACTGCGGCTGCGCGGGTCCCGCCGGCGGCGGGCCCGGCCGGGCAGCGCGGCCCGAGGCGGGGTAGCTCGGCGGTGTCCCGCCTTTGGAGGGTTTGCGTTGACGCCTGCGGGGAGCTGTGAAAATCTATTAAAGAAACCATTCTATATTAAAAAAAAAAATCGTGTTTTTAGGCGCAGAGAAAAGGTTTCGTGGGAGGATGGCGTCCTTGGCGCTGCTTGCGTGTGGAAGTGAATCCCCCATGACCCCGTCCCTTTCCCCGGGACCCCCGGCAGGCACCGCCGAGGGGTCCCCCGGGCGCCCAAGGGCCTCCCCTTGGAGCGCCGCAAGAACGTTTTAACAGGGCTCACGCACTAAGGCTGCGCTGAGGGGACGAGAGACCCTCCGGAGGGCAAAGAAAGATTTCCACGGAGAGGCGAGAAGGAGGAGCGGCACACGGGAGAAGGGCTGGCTCCCGGGCGGCCGGGGGAAGGCTGCTGTCACGTAGAACCACAGAAGCGCAAGGACGCTGCAGAGATGAAGAGCAGCAGGAATACGGATAAGAACAGTTTTAGAAGAACGCAGCTCTAAAATTACAGGAACAAAGTGATTTTAATAATGCATTAGTTGCTATACAGGCAGGGTAGAAACGCCATCAGTCGTGTAGGCAGGTGAGAAGCTTCAACCAACATAACTGTGCTCTAGTTAAGAACCACTTTCAAGGGGATTTGCTAAGACCCCCAGTTTTGACTCAAGGTTGCCTGGGATTTTTGCCTATGCACAGTATAAACCGTAAGATGAACAAAGGTTGGCAGCAGACTTATTTTGGGAATTTCAATAAATACCCCAGTTCTACATTTGGGGGAAAAAAACCAAGTGGTGTTACTGCTGCAGAAGAAACAGTAGGTGCCTCAAAGGGCTCTAAACAACAGCCACTGACACCAGACATCCTACCAGCAGAAAATGTGTATTGTTAGCATCTCAGAGCTTTCTGAGAGCTGACGGAGTGCTCTGAGTCCCTTAAACTCCCTTTCAGAACAACTGGCAGTCCAGGGGATCTCCAGGGGGTGGGAAAGAAGTTCACGTTGGAACAGTATTTTGAAAGGTACACAGAATGACCTGGGCAATTCAGGCTGTGAACTTCCATCCGGCCTGTAGCCAGACATTGCCTGGATTCTTCTGGCTTCAGGCCTGATGGAAGTCTATAGCCTGAAATGCGTGCTGCCCAGAATGACTGTGTTAATAAACACCAAAATAAAAGGAAGTACATAATTTATGCCTACTGACATGGATTTACAGAAAGCAGATTTTGCTGAGATAATCTGGTACCTTTTTCAGAAGAGTAAGACCTTAATTCATAAAGACAGTTATTTTCCTATAAAACTATGATAAAGCACGAGGCTTTAGTTTTGCACAGTTCTGTGATCGAGAGGTTATAGCAAATTAATATACCAGATAGTTCAAAATCCAGTGGTTAACTCAACTGTTAGTCTTGATGCTAACAATCATCATTCAGGATCATTCATTGTTCAGGGGTGTTAACTCGTGGAGCTCCACCTGGATCGTCTCCTGGCTAGTTTCCATTTTGATCTGCGATACAGAAGAAAACATAAACTCATCCTATTGCAACAGACCAGAGGAACAGAAGCAAAAATAGGTCACTGATGTAATTAGGTGTTAAACAGAAAGCAAGCATATAATATATTACTTTACTACAGGTAAACATGAAGCTATATACCTCAGAACAGAGAATGAAGGCCACAGTAGTAAGATGGGAAACTGTACTTGGAAGCAGTGGCTCTGGAAAAGACTCAGAAGAGAGGGGCACAGCAGCTGAACAGAAAGGGGTAATGGAATCTTTAGACATACAGGCAGAGGAGTCTTGAGCCGGGCTAATGAAGTTATGGTACTTTGGGATTTGGTACTAATCTTGCCATTATGCTGAAATGCTGGGTCTGGTTCTCCTAGGCTCGGGTCAGGGAGGATGTTGCCACATTAGTGGGGGGAGAGGTCGGTGTCATTTTGCTGTGTTAGACCCAGAGCACATGAGAAGGAGCTCCTAATGCTCCATGGGCTTCACTTATAGACAAGAAAATGGTGTAACACAGCAACCAACATGATAAAATTTGTGAAAGCAGAGCTTTTTATATCTGCAAGATTGATTTCTGAGAGTTATCAGGGATTACTGTCCTGGAACTGAAACTGTTCAATATCACTGAATTTTTTTCATAGATGGAAGTAAGTACCTTTGAGGTCAAGGTTTGCATGCTTCTCCCCTCTGACTGGGGACAAAATTATGTCCCCTAGCATAGTTATCTTAAACATGGAAAACCTTATACATTTCTGAGGATAAATGTGAGACCATTTCTTTTACTGGACTTCTGAAAATACCAGACTAAATGACTTGATGGAGTTTCCCCCATTCAGGAGAGAGAATTTATTTCATTCCTCTGGCACTTCTTGGAAAGGAGGTGCAGAAAGAAAGGGTTTAATATGTACATGAGTTGTGCAACCAGTTGTCAATGCTGGTTAATTCATTAATTCAGAACCTTCCATTAATTCAGAACTCTTGCTCAGTTTGCTACAGGGGCTCAATTCAAGCATCTTGGAAACAAAATCTGGCAAGAACAAGAATTCATGCTTTTTCCAAGGGTTTCTTCAACCTCAAGCACCCCTCCCTCCACCCTCATATTTTGCTGTTGGACTGCTTTCCCACAGAGCAGCTAACGTCAATACTTGCATGTGTTCCTGCGTGCGGTTTATGTGTATGCAAGCTACCTGCATCTTAACACCTCACCACTGTATTATTTTTTTCATGTTAGATACAGCAGCACAGCCTACATTACTGGGAATTTAAAAGTACCTAAAAATGTCCATTCTTTTTTACTGAGCCGGTACGCAGTTGCTTACTGATGATAGAAAAAAGGCACCTGTGGAGGGCACCTGCTCCAGCCCCGTGCTCAGAACAGGGCCAAGTTAGCACATGCTGCTCAGGGTCTTTTCCAGTGAAGTTGTAAATATGCCCAAGGATGGAGAGTCCTCAGTCCCTCTGGGCAACCAGTGCTTGAAAGGCTTTTTTTTCCTAACGTCGTGGTGGAATTTCCCTTCTTGTTCCCTGATAGGCAAGTGTCAACTGGTGTTTACAGGAGAAGGCAGTATACTTGATGGCAATGCGATGAAGGACAAACTTCTTTGCAGGGAGGTAGCATTTACATTCTTCAGCGTCCTCTTGGTCTAACTGGTTGCTCAGCAACTCGTCTGCAGTGAAACTAGATAAGATTTGAGCAGCAACATTGTTCTCCCAGTCAGCGGGCAGTTAAATGACCAGGTAGTTGACCAAAGTGTTTGATGAAGTCACGGCAGACTGTTTCAACCAGTACTTTAATGATCATTGTGTTTACCTGTCTCCATTTCATGTCCATCTTCTCATGCCAATTTTAGTAATTTCTGGTTCCCTCTCTAGTAGCATCTCTTGAAGGATTTTATAAACCACTCCTAATATCTGTCTGCTTTCAACTCCAACTTGCTGATAGCACTGGAGTCCTTCCTCAAGTCTTCCATTCACAAGTGATACCCTTTTCCTCCTATCCTCAACTTAATTTGGAAGCAAAAAGCTCAGTGTCTTGTGATTTTCAGGTTTCCTTTTGCATAATGTTCAAGTTTCTCATGCTGATGATCACGGCAGATGTAGAGAGGACCCAAGCACCAGGAGTATAGATGTCTCGCAGCACTAAAAGTTCTCACCACTGCTGGAGCCACCATCTGTAAGACACCACACAGCACATTTGGTACTTTACAAAAAGTGTTACTCTCGCACGGTCCCTTGAAGAGGTTCCTGCTGAGCCAGACAGGAGTATGCCTTATTTTAATTTTGGGGTGCCAAAACCCAAGAGGAACCTTCTGACTTTCAACTACAAAATGTTACATAAAACTGAATTTACCTATAAGGAAAATCCTTCCTCAAGAGCTAAGGGAAAACAAAACAAAACAAAACAAAGAAAGCAAAGGAGGGTGGAGATACCATACATGTAGAATTACTGATCTGAAAACACTAGTGCTCTGGAAGCAGAAGTCCAGTTTATGTGGTCTAATATTTTATTTCAAGTTCATAGATTGCTAAGTGTCATGAGCGAACATAGTAAGAGACTTAGCTGGCTTTTTGTTTCTTCAGATGAACAAAACCTCTTGTAAACAAACTAGAAAACCCAGAGGGATTTGTTTTGCATAACCTGGACCTACCCTTTCTCTGGAGCTGCTAGGACATGGACCATTTTATACAGTAAACACATAATAATGGGAATGAATAGAGATTAACTATTTTTATGTTAAAAATAACCCACAGCATTAATGAGTCCAGTTTTTGTAGCCCTCGGGATTTTCTTCCTCTTTTTGGCTGACTGGACAGCAGCTGGTTTTGGAACTGTTTCTAACCAGCAGTGCAAGCAGGCAGGTTTCCTTCTCTCCTGACAGCAATCACCATCCGGTCTGTTTAACTGGCAGGAGGTACCGAGAAACCTGTACAAAAAACCCAATATGTAAATAAAACATGACCTGAAACCTCACGTTGCAGTCATGAGGATCCAACCCTGTCCGAGCTGGGACTGGGGGCTATGTTATTGGCTGTTGCGGGTTCCAAGGCGAAGCGATGCAGGGGGTTAGTTCAGCCGCAGCCTTCCCTGCTGACCAACCCAAGCCCAAATCCCAGCCCAGACTGCTTTCAAAATGCAAACAGGGGCCCTCCACTGATTCCTTTTAATTGATGCCACCAGAAGACCCGCAGAAATGCAAAAGCTGTACAGCAAGTTGTTAGCAAACATAACTCGCTGTGCATTTGGTAGTACCATGTGCTTGAGAGACAGTAATATAGTGAAAGACAGCAAATGATACTAGTCTTGACAAAACAAAGGACTTCCCTGACACCCAGATGAATGTAACTCAGTATGAAAACCAGTAGCTTTACCAGACTTTAACCTAAATTAATCTCCCAGGAAAGTTACACACACAGAAAGAAAAGAAGAGGGGTAGTTAGACAAAAGTATTTGTAATTAATACATTGTAACTCATGTACAAATTTATTTTTGCAAGGAGGTTTGTAGGCATATAGATACTGCAGCATTTAACTTGTTGGGGTTTTTCTTTTCTTTGAGAAACAAGAGAAACAGCTGGGAGATGAGTAGCTAAAATATTCTGTGTCTGCACACCTGCAGAGTGCAGGTTAAGACAGCTCAACACCAAGACCCTAGAAGCTGCCCAAGAGAGGCGTGGCGGCTCTTAGACATGTTTCTGAAACTCTGTGGGAAACCTTTGCTGTGGAAAAGCCAGCTGGCAGGTCACACCCCACAGCACACACCTACCTTTCTTTCTATGCTTCAAGAGAACTGAGCCAAGCTGTCTCTGTGTTCACATACATCTGTAAATTCTTTTGGAGAAGATGGAGAATTTATAAATACGGGAGTAGACAGCTCTGTAGACTCAGAGATTTGCCTCCGCAAGACTGTGGACAGCACCTGAGCCTGTTAAGATACAGTGAATGCTGGACTAACTTCACTTAGCAGCTAAGCTTTTCATTAGGATAAAGCCTGGCCTACCATGATGCATGTGGACCTGGTAGGAAAACTGGGAGGGGAGTGAGTGTTAGTTCTGGCAGCTACACAAGCCTGGGGAATTTACCGTAAGCTGCTTTAAATAGGAATTTTGTCTGTGTAAAGGGAACAGTGACAAAACCAAGAATGGTTAGGACTTGTGCAGTCTTATCCACCTCACCTCAAAAATATTTTCCATCTGTAGAAACCCCAAAAGCTCAAACACATCTATGACTTTCTGGCAAAAACAAAACAAAGTCAGAAACCAAGATGAAAGTTTGATACCCTAGACAGATAAACCTCCATAGATTCTAGGTAGTGAAAAATGTAAAGCAATTTTTAAAACACTAAAAATGCCTTGCACTACAAACATTATACTAAGGCCATGGGTACTGTAATTGTGAGATTTCTGCTTTTCACCTCTAAAATGCCAAATTTCCATGGCTTGACTCCAGTATGGATTCAGGGCCATTTTCTCTGCTATTGTTAACATTCTTCTTAGTTCATGAGCAGCACCTCTTATGAAGACCAAGTAACTATTTAATAAAAGGCAGCAAAAATAAAGTCGCAAGTGAACTCACTGCCATTCCCCAGCTGAGTTCAGAATAAATATCCCAACGTAGGCCAGCACCGACATATTGACTTTGACAAGATTCACTGCTCTTACTGATAAGAGCCACAGGAAACACTGCAAATTTGGAATTTAAAAAACCTTTACCATTGAGCTTCACTCATCAAACCATGTCAGTGCCATGAAAAAACCCACCTTTGTAAGCTCCAAATTTAATTGCTTATATGAAACTGCCACTTGTCCTTTTCCTGAGTATGACTAACAAGCCAGGGGACTTACAATGCCTGTGAGTGTTTCTCTTGCACATGTCAAATGGAGAACAGCAGGGGGGAAATTTTTTATATCCCTGTGGTAAGTGATCGGGTGACCACAAGGAGAGGGACTGCATTCACCCAGTATTGGTGGTGTATAGGCGTGCAGTCTAATCTAGGTCTCTAAGCTCCTTCGAAGGTCAATGAGGAGAACGAAGGGAGAGGGGTTGCCTTTTGAAGGTGTTCATTGAAGAATGGGATGAAACTGCCTGCCAGAGCTGCCAAGTTATTTTCACTGTATATAAATCATGATAGATTAGAGCTCAAGTTTTAGACAGCTTAAAGTTAGGCAAGACTACCTCCTCCGTAAGTAAGCCCTATTTAAAAGGATTATTTCACTCTAGGCTGTAAAATAGTTTGATTAGATTATGTGTTTGGCAATGGAGACATGTCATTTTGGGGTAATGGATCTAAGTTTCAGTGGTGTCTCTGAGGAGGCAACCCAGGGGGTGGTGAAAGAGCCAGACTATAGCTGAGTATTTTATAGAATAGTCAGTACTATACATACTTTTCCATTTTGTTGAGGTTGTTTTCATATGGTCTTGCACTTTGAAAACATTTAAACAGAAGGTAGTGTTCCTTTTTATTACACACAATTATCTAAGTAGCCACGGCAAAATTCTTTTTTTTATAATATCTCCTGATGAACAAAAGACTAACCTATATCTAGATATCCCTGGGGGAAAATATAAAGTCCTCAGATCTACGTACCTCATGAGTGTCCTACCCATGCTTTCAAAGATACATGGAAATTCTTCATAATCTAGTTAAAGTGAACAAATCCAACAACAATCAGAAAACTCTTCTTGAATCATTTAAAGCAGTCAGTTACCATGCTTTTAATTTGCCTTTTAAAAATGATGGAGTATTGATAACATTTTGTTGTATAGTAAAAATTCAGAACATACCTTCCCATTGAAAGAGGTCAAAATGCATCGTGCTACTTCCATGGTGTACAAAAACCAGGCTCAATCGTAAAACCTGAATTCACACTGTATGATTCATTTCAATCAGCCACAGTCTAAAGTAATACACAGATTAGTTACTAAAAAGGATTGCACTGAAAGGTTAGTGAATTTTGAAAATGAATGATGAAATCAAAATTTATACAAGGAAAAAACCCATAAAAACTATGTAGAGGCTCAGCTTTGACAAATGCTAGCTTACAGAGTCTTCCTTAACACAGAACTTACTTTTTCACAGTAGCTCTGATAGTACTAAAAAGGGGTAGTCCTTTTGCACTGCCTTATCTGGAACAAAATTGAATTTCACAAATTATGTAGAAAATTATAAAGAGAAACACAGTTACAGACTCTCTCATGCAGCACAGTTATACAGGTTACACAGTTATACATTCTTAGTGTTCAAAGAATACCTGTGATTTAGGCAGGGTAATGCATTTTCCCTTTTGCTGGCCTATAGTCTGCTGTTAAGGGCATGCTTCTTAGCAAAGGAAATGGCATCCTACTATGTCTTGCATGATAGATGGGGTACAGTTGCCAACCTATAAACAAGAGATGACATTGCAATACCAAGTATTTTATAGAAAATTCTAAAAAAATGGAGAATCTGGCTATAGTTTCTACAGTCAGTGCGACTGAGATTCTAGCGATTAGCTCTGGGACTTTTATACAACCGTCTGTTTCTTTTTGTGAAATGATTACTTCATAACAGTGGTCATTCTGAAAAATACAGTCAAAATCAAGAAGGAATAGAAAGTATATGGGTGTCACTGACTATGTGCTACTGCTGAACTTCCAGGAAAGCCTGATGATTCATTGCTCAATTTCTATGGAGTGAGTAATGGAAAGATAAAGCCAGTATGTTCTTATTAGTTGTAAGAAACAGTCTCCTTCATCTTAGTATACACTATCAATTTTTTTTTGTAGGAGGTGTGCTAAATATTAACGCTAAAACCACTGATGCCAAAATATGTATTTTAAGAACATTTCAGTAAAAGAATAGAGATAAGAAAGCTTAGATATGACAACACTGGAATTACAATAGTGTTTGAGCATCAGGAGATCTGAATTCAGTTCCTAGCTCTGCCCTCAGAGTGTTTGCATTAAAAACATTTAATTTTATGTACTTCAGCTCCCCATCTCCAGCACTGCTTCCTGTTTCATCCTATCCACCCGTTTCATCCATTTAGAATAAACTTTTTTAGGGAATAGCTCTTAAGTATTTGGATAGTACTCATTTCATAGATGCCTCAGTGTTAAATAGACCCAATACAACTTTACAGTATTACAACTAGGGAAAGAATAATTCACATCACAATAATGAAGGGATAAAGGTATAATGAATCATAAAAGACCACTGGTGATTCATGCAGAAGGATGAAAGTTATTTAGAAGGCTTTCAGCAGAATTATCCATCAGGATAGCGGGATTCGCTTTAGCCCCAACACAGGATGTCAAAGCAAAGTTTGTAATCAGCTTTTAACAGCAGCAAGATCAGGTCTGTGGAATTCAGACACTTCATTCAGGCAAAGTTTAATATCAAAGGTTTGGTAGGCTGGATCAAATAAAACATTCATACTAATGTTTCTAGGAAAAAAATCCCCAGAAATTACTGGGTTTAGTATGTATGAAATTGATAGTTCACGAATAACAAGAAATTAAAGCAGGAAGTTCCCTTGTGTGGCTGTTTATTTATTTGTTTATGTTTTTTGAAACCTAATTTCTGAGGTTGGATACTTCAAGTTATCAGTGAATATTTAAATGTAACAGATGTGACAAATATAAATACAAGATCTAGTTCAGAGAATTATCTAAGATGGACTGATGACCTTCACTTTCAGGAAGAAAAAAGGTTGAAATCTGTTGGGAAGTTTGCCCTCATGGCTAGGAAGGGGAGAACTGTCAATTCCTACTATCCACAGTATTTAGAACACTATATTCAAAAGGATCTTATTCCTGTTGCTCTCAAAACCAGAAAATATGAAGAAAGTGAAGAAATACCTAAAGGCAGGGGGAAATGCAATCCATTATGAAGGCTCAGGACTGAAGGATACCTATCAACCTCTGTAGTTCCACTGGGGGCCCATCAATCTTTGTGCAAACTGTAGTTTCATATTATGTTCTTACACAGTCCTTTATAACAGAAGATAATATCGGTGATGGTATCTTGCCTTGTGAATATGAAAATGGCCAAAACCCAACCCATGAATGACAATTTTCTTCTATGTTGCCTACTCAGGGATCAGAAAATGCTGCTTGCTAAACCAGGTGCTTTTTTGATGCTGCCTCTTTACCTCAGTATTAATTGACCTTGCTTCCCAAAGCGAGCCTCTAATTGCTGTGTGACTGCATGTCTGCTGTCAATAATTCCTAATGATTGACTCCAATTTCTCATTGCTTGAAGTTGCACTTTCTTGTTCCCTCAAACGTTCTTTTGTTCTTGATGCCCGTATGTTCCCCAAACTGTGTGGTCTCTCCTTTATTTCACTCCAGCAGCTGCTTTGGCATTCTCTGTCTTCTGTTTCAGATACATGAGTGGCTCTGCACATTTGTGTTGTGAATATCATGGCTTCAAACCCTGAAAGACTTTTATGTCCCAAAACGTTCTTGTAACAGATTTTATCCTGCCATCTGATGTGCAATATGGCCCACAGATGGTACAGATGAAACCACCCTACAAGCTGTAAATGTTGATAGTCAAAATAGAAAGTTAGAAGAAAACATATAATGAATGTTTCTTCCTTTTCAAAAAAGCAAAATAAAAATAAGTCCAAATAAGAAAAGAGTTACTGCATTAAAGCTACCAGAATAATTCTCACTTATTCAGTAGATACCTCTAAGTAAAATTAAACAGTTTGAAATGTCAAGGGAAATCTAGACTGCAATTACTGGGATCAGTTTAGATATAATTAAGTGTCTAAGTTAGAATGATCATACACTGTAACAGGTATTCTACAGGCACCCTGATGTGCTTTCAAATCTCCCACGAACTTTTAACGGTAATAATGAAGTCATTGTCTAAATCTGTCCAGGGTCACATGGCAACATTATCTCAAGGGACTGACACTGATATTGCTTAATTCCGTTATATTTTGCAGACTATCAACAGCACAGTTGACATACACAGCATACAAGTGGACATATTAGAATGGCAGCCTAAACTCTTTTGCAGCTATCTACTTCCAAGTTTCCAGAAAAATTAAGCGTACAACTTAGAACAAGCAAAGTGGCAAAGCTTTAGGACTTCATCCTAAAGCCTGATCTGACTTGGCAAAGTCTCTTAAATACTGCTTCAGCTAAATTTTTAGCTATCTATTGTTAAGGGTCATATTATTAGCAACTTCATAAATACACAGATACCAAGATAGTTAGGCTAATAGAGGTAGCATGTCTTAGGTAATCTACAGCTAAAGCCCAGCTCTAAGCAATTCAAGTATGTGAATAGTCCTGTCAAAGCCTATTCAGCTATTTACTGTTTAGCTATTCACATAAAAATTACATAATCTCAGAATCAAAGTAGCCAATGAACAAAACAGTTGCAAAGCTTTATTTGAGAGGTACCTTGTTTTTGAGAACAACTGTGACATGAGAATATATGTAAGAAAGTTCTGGAGCCATGAGCTAAGAAGTACCAAAGTACTACAAAGAAGTGCCAAAGAAGTTGGTAGAAAACCAACTTCCTTTGGTATTTCCTACCAAAGAGGTTGGTAGGAAAAAAGCATATATCCAGAAATATTAATTCATATGGATGCATAAAAGGCAGTGATGTATATATTTTGTATATATGTGTTGCATAATCTGAGATGGCTTGAAAATTCTTTCCTGGCAAGTTTGCTGTGAAGACTGCATAACGATATGCCCCAACCTTTGGTCTCTAACTTATCTACGCAGATATACACACCCATTACTACACTTTCGCGTCCCATTCAACGAAATGAAGTGCAAATCAGCATGTCATAAAAAAGCATTGCTCCAATTGAACAAACCAGACCAGAACCAATAGTGAAAACCTCCTTAGTGCCTATCAGAAAGTGTGATTAATGCAGAAAAAGGCTAACTTTGTTGAATGTTCAAAACCATCTATGTTATCTATTAGACAGACCTCCGTTTCTCATTTCTGGACCAAGCAGCATTACTGCAGTGCCACACCATTGCTGTGCCATCTCTACTTTCTCCAGGAGGTAGGGACAGTTTTTTCCCTCCCACTTTTTGATGGAAAGTCTCATTATCTCTGGTAATGAGAACACTCACTAGGATGCTGGAACTTAATATTTTAACCAGCAAATACAAAAGAAAAGGATGTGAGAAAAGTACTGGACATCTTTTTCTCAATGTCACACAGCAGCAGGTTCTTGTCAAAATAAACAAACAACACTACCACTTTTTTTGTCACTATCACTTTTTTTCTCAGCTGTTGAGGCAGAAAGATAGGACACTGCATAAGACTGAGCCCTATGGTCCCAAGAGAAGAAAAAGGCTTTTTGAAAGGCTTTCAAGAAATATGCCCTTGGAAAAGCAAAAAGTGAAAAAGAGAGGAGATGGTTCATATGGTAGCTTAATCAAAGGTAAAAGGAAGAAAATGCAAAATCATTTTTCCCCAGTTCAATGGATATTTACCCTCTGAGCACCCTTGCTATATTTCTAGTCTCCTTCTCACACTCCTGCTAAGTCAGTGACCTTCATCTTTACACACACTAAGAATCCAAACCCGCTGCTTCCCCACGCAGACTCGGGCTCCATTTACAGCGTTAAATGTTCCAGATCCTTCTGTTTCCATCCCCTCCAATGCACTCAGATCCCCTCATCTCTACCTACTTTGCCTTGAGCTCTGTTCAATTTAATCCAACACAAGCATGCTCACAGCGCCCTTCTCTAGTCCGTCTCCAGTGTCCTCCTAGCACGCTAAGCCCCTTCGGCTTCTACTTTACCATTCTTGGACTAGCTCCATTGCTAGCTAAACCCAAAACAAAACATGAGGTCACCCCTGCAACTTCAAACTGCCCTCAGCCCTGACTGGCCCGCACCGCAGGGCTGCTTCTCACAGGGTAGTGCCATCTTCTGCCTCCCCCTGCCACCGAGCCACACTGGATTTCTGACAGGGTTTTGACGCTTCCCAGCAACCTTCTTGGCTCCCCTCTGTGCACGGCCTCGTCCCTTCCCTCCCAGACTGGAAGCACCCCAGCTCGCTCTCCCCTCCCCTCACCGAGCCTCGGCCGCCATGTCCCAGGCCTCTGCCCTCCGCCTGCCTCCTCCACTAACCCGCGTCCACCCCAGCGCCCGTTCCCGGCCCATCACCTCAGTCCCTGGCACGACTCGGCCGCCCCCGTTTCCAGCCCCGCCGTCCTCGGGCCTAGCCCGGGACAGGGAGACCGTTCCTCAGCCCTGCCGCCCGCTGGACACCTGAGCGCGGCTCCCCCGCGGACACCACCCGGTCCCCTCGCCCGCCGCCCCCCCGACCCCTCTCCCTCCCCGCTGTCAGAGCAGGAGGGGCGGCACCTGCGGGTCCGCCCCATTCTCCTCCCCTCGCCTCCCCTCCCCTCCTCCCGCCGGAGAGAGAGAGAGACCGAGATCCGGAGGGAGACGGCGGCACCGAGGGCGCCGGGCGGGACTGCTGAGCGCAGTTGCTCGGTGTGAGTGGAGGGAGGGGGGGGGAGGGAAATAAATAAATAAATAAAAATTAAATTTAAAAAAAGAAGTGAGGGAGGGGTGGAAGGAGAGCGCTTCAACTTCTTCTCTCTGCCCAGCAAGGTAAGGGAGCGGCGGGCGGCGCGGGGCTTTACTTCGCCTTCTCGCCGGTTTCTGGGGAGGGCACAAAGGTAGCGGGTCGGGGCGGCGGCAGGGAGGCAGCGGCGTCCCGGTCGCTGGGTCGCGCTCCGTGTCAGTCACCCCGCAGAGCGCAGCACCGGGGGCGGCGGCGGCGAACTGCGGGCTGCCAGTGGCGCGGCTGGCTGCGGCCAGTGTCACTGGCGGGCTGCCGATGCCCTCCCCCGGGTGGGCTCCAGCCCTTTGTTACCGTCGTTTTGGACCGGGGGGGAAATGACACCGCTCCGACGGGGCAAGGCGGGGGCGGGGGAGCTCTGGCGGGACGGCTGCGGGAGCAAAGTCGCCCCTGCGTGCGGGAGGCAGCAAAGCCCCGGGGAGCGGGGGCAGGCGGGCGGGGTGGGCGTGGGGGTGCAGGTGGTTCTGCTGGAGAGCGGGCGGGCGGGCGGCGAGCTCCCCCGCCCCGCGCTGCCATGCGGGCGGCCGCCGGCAGGGGGCTCGGCTGCCTCGCCCTCCGCGCCCCGAGGAGGCTTCGCCTGAGGGGGGGACCGCCGGCGGTGGGCGGCCTGGCGGGGTGGGGGCTTGTTTGGGGGGCGTTTCTGGATACGCGCAGGCTCGTTTTGAGGAGGGAAGGACAGGGCGCCGGGTCTCCTTCGTCGGGGGCCTCTCGCTGTCGCGGTGGGGCCGCGGTGTCCCCTGGAGACGCGGCAGCCCAAGGGGCAGTAACGGTCGCGCTGGCGGGCACCGAGGGCAGGCTGCCGTCGCGGGCCCTGTCACCGGCGGCCCTTCGGTGATTCCCTTCACCGTGGTGATGACCGATCGACAGGACTTGTGGTGCTGTTGGGAAGTAAAGGTAGAGGGGAAAAACCGGCTCCGATGGACCAGCGCCGGCTCTCCAAGGCAGCTGACAGGTTTATGAAGGGGCGCCCCGAGGCCCGCGGCAGCGGTTAGGTCCCGCCGGGATTCGGCCCTTCCCTCCCCAGCGCTTCCCGTGGCTTTCCTGAAATCTCCGAAAGATGAAAGCTTCATTTAAGCCATAGGATTTCGGCCAACCCAGAGGTGGGCCAAGGGTTGCTGTTTGTTTAGGCCCCAAGCCTGCAAATATTTATCCATATTCTGAAATTTAAGAATTATCAATGGTCGGATGTGTTTAAAGTGCAAGAGACTTTTTCAGTTACCTGGTGGAAGAATATTTCCCATGTCTACTGCTTGTCAGTATGTTTGCTTTAAATACCCTGAAGATTTGACCTTCATTACATCATTTCATTTGGCTTTCTTTGAATTGGTGACTCGTATGACTTTTCCACTGAATGATATTTTAAGTATTATTGAAATAATACTTCGTACTCTTCATTGATACCTTGTCACAAAGAGCTTTTTAAGAGATTGAAATAAAAAGCTGCTGAAGAAGAAAATGCTCTTTTATTTCCCGACTAGGAATAACTGAAGCATAATTTTTTTTTTTAACAATTATTACTGTTGTTTAGAGCTGAGAGTGAAGTGAGTAGGTGCATATTTCAGTTGCAGATATAGTTATATATGTGACCTCTGAGAGGACAGCTAAAGCTTTCTGTGCTTTTAAATACTGTAATGCACACTTAAGTTTGGTTTTTGTTAAGGGATATGCCCTCTAAAGAAGAACAAGGGTGGGTCTTCTATTGGTTGAAAAGCTTATTACATATGCACTAGTGGGATTAAAAAAAAAATTTCTTTGAAAATATTAAACCTTATCCTGAAGAATTTGCTTGTGAGTAGGACAAAAGCACTTATGGAGCTGGTGGATTAACTTTTTAAATACCCCTTTCAAAGGAATAAGGGTTATTGTGTGAGGATTCTCCGAGCTGTTGAGAAATGTTTATTTATTCCTTGTTTTAACACTTGTGGATTTTGAACATATGTGTACTTTTTCTCATGTATTCTCAAGTATTTCCAATAAAATGCTCCAGAAAGTCAATGTATAATGTTCAATACGTGCCTACTCGTTTAAAGGGTTGGGCTCCAAACCCTGAAGGTTTAATTCTACATCTGTTAATACAGATAACAAATACAGTGTATGTTTTTGTTTATTATTGTTAGTGTTTGTGCAAAACAAACTTTTGGCTAAGGTGTTTAACAGAAAAATAATTTAGTTATAAAAAACAATATGTACGTACCAGGAATTTTTATTAGTTGGGTTTGGCTGTAGATAATGTAACAATCAGAAATAGTGATGATTTTTTGGTAAAGCAGTTTTTTAAGCCCAGGCTGTAATACTAAAGGAAATAAGCAGTAATAGGCAACCTAATTACTGAGCTTTTACTGGGATAACTAAAATATGTGAAGTTTCTTAAGACCTCATGAGGACATCGCAGATGAAAGGAGGGGTGATATGACTGTGTGAAAAGTTTGTTTAGAATTCAAAAAAGCACGTTTGGTTCAAGGTCTTCTTAAACACATAACTATTGGCATTGATATTTGGCAGTTCAACAAGTCATGTCCAAAGTATTTTGCAGATATAAGGAAGAAGAAAACTTGGTAGTGTAATTTAGGAGACTCTAATTAGTTGCTATGGAATATAGGGAATGAAACTATTTTTTAAGGGAAATCTGGAAAAATCTCTGTACTATAAAGCCTGTCGTATTATGAATGCTGGGCTGTTCATTCAGTGTAAAACTAGACTCAGTATAATGTCAAAAATATACTCTAGGAAATCTTATTAATGATAGAGAAATGCATTCATCTTTTTTTAGCTAATTTTCAGCGTTTCTAGGAAATTTTAAGTGGGCATAGAACTGTAAGGATTTTACTTCCAGTGGTGTAACCTTTTGTAGTATCTTTCATATTAAGCATTTTAGAGTGGTCTTTAAAAGTGCTTTTATGCTTTGTATGGTTCTGTACCATATGTTTTGTATTTAATTCTTTGAATGACCACTGAAGTGCAGCCAACTTCGGGTGAATGTGGCAACTGTTAACTAGCGCTTAGCAACAGTGCACAATAATCAAGACGGGAAGTGAAGAAGAATACCATGTCTAATTGAAACTACAGGGGGCATTTAGGTAGGTAGGATGTAATTAACAAAACCTGGAGCTTGGACATGATATTAAGGCATCACATCTTTACTCTTGTAAAAAGGATTTCACAAGCATTAATGTAAAAAACATTTCAGATTTTTGGTTTTATACCTCAGATGGATAGCCTCTTTGAGATGTACATGTTTTGCCTGTTATTGCATAATCATTTCTTGCACATAATGCAGAAGGCACATTTTCCTTTGCTTCTACAATGGAACTGTGAAAAGGAGGACTGTTGGGAAGACTGACAAATGAAGGAGTAATAAGCCTTGACATTTTGACAATGATGTCTTTTAGAGAATTAGTCTCATGAACTAGAGTTCATTAGATATAGTAAGTGATTAAGATATCTCTAATATTCTGAAACAGATTACAGTGGCAGTCATAAAACAACACTACATTTTTACAATTAATGTGTTATTTTCTCTAAGAATCATTGACTTTCCTCAAATCCTGTCTTGTCATGACATTCCTTAAAGTGTAGCTTGTAAGAATATGTATTCAAAACACTTTTGCCTAATACAGTTTCAGTTTTTTTTTTTTTAAATTCCAAACCTGATCATTTTGTTTCATGCTGTATTCTATGTTAGAGATACATTAACTGACCAATTTTATGCCTTGTATATCCTGAACACATCTTGTTTCTAAGAACTCTGAAAATATACTCATATAATAAGGAGAGAACTAGTAAATTAATTTTCAGTGAATCATTACAGAGGATCATTTGCACCTCTGAGCATGGCTAGTATAGGCCCTGTTAATGGATTTGAACTTGCAGGTAGGTAGTGAAGATGACCCAAAAATAAGGAGCCATGCTGTGAAGGTCCTTATAGTGGTGAACAATCCAGTAGCAATAGGCTCATAATATTTTAATAGAATAATTTGTTTTTATAACCCAAAAGAAAAACCACAGAATATCTATTGGAGGAACTTGTAGATGACAGAAATTTGGAACAGTGTTTATTCACAATGGGAACAGCCAAATTTTGTACACTGCTGTGGTTGACTTGGAAGTATCAAATAGAATTATGGAGTTCCTTATAGAAATGGTGCTAAAATGTAATTATTTTTGGTTTGGGTGACTCCTGAAGCCATGTCAGCTGACTTCTGTTGTCTTACTATGTCACATGGTAATGGCACAGCTTCTGTGAAATTCTTTTGTGATGTGAGAGGCCGCAAAGAATTGTGTAAATTGCTACTTTTGTTGAAGTGTATTTAATGTAATGCTCATTGAGTTAGCATTTTAAGTTCCATGGCACTTCAGAGGTTTAATTAAAAAAACCCATACACCTGATCTGAAGATCTTACAGCATGTATTGTCAAATGCTTTGGTTAATTTGCATTTAATTGATGTTTAATTTGTTTTAACTGCAGTTCTACCACAGTAACTAATAAAATGTTAATAAAATATAAAAGAGTGGAAGAATTGTATGTTGTGACATAAAATGACCAGAAGAGTAAGATGGTAGGGAGCCGCCTGAGTCAGTATGACAAGATCTGATAGAAACCGTCAATTATATTCCCTATGTAAGGTTTTAGAGAGGTTATTTTGAGGTAGTTTTTCAAACTGATGGAGCTATGAACAGCAAAACAGTGTGGGCAGACTTAAGATACTGTTACTTAAGAGATTACCAGACATCTGTCGTAGTGGTTCCATGAACAAGCCTGGAGTGACTAGTTTTATAAAATGCTGCACAAAGATCCTCCTGGTCTCTTTCTCCTATCTCCATTATAGTCTGCAGTTAACTCTTTTCAAGACTGTTGGTGTGATCTGAGCAGAGCACTTTGAGGCAAGTGAAGAAGTTAGTGTAACTGTGGTCTGAAATGCACTCTATTAATACTGTTCTTTTTTTTCTTTTTTTAAATGAAGACTGATCTGTGCATCTCACCGAAAGTAATAGGACTTCCCTGGAATGTACAGTGTGAAGTTGTTAAGGTTAGTTAGATGGTTGACTGTTTTAAACTGATGCATTCAGGGTGGCAAATGCAATTGAACATTTTGCTAGTACCTCTGTCTTTTTGCACTGAATTGTGCTGCAAATCTACATACTTGAGAGATATTAGGCTTCCCCTCTGCTTTCTTTTGCGACTTCAAACTTGCTTTCTTGTAGACTCTCGGGTCTCTAGACATAAGGAAACCTAAGGAGACCTTTTCTGGGATTTTGATAGTTAAATTATGCTTTTAATTTGGTGGGATTTTTTTTTCCACTGTTAATTCCAGCTGTCTTTTAAAAGAGAGAGATAGTTCATATGCAATTTAAATGCCAGTGCTCAGTGAGACTATGTATACCCTGAGCTGTATGGTCCCATCCTTCTTGTGTTATCAGTTGAGTGTAATTAGTAGAGTGTTTGGAAATTGCTGCGTGCCTGATCTTCCACAATCTTCCTAGTAAAGAGGAAATGACCACTTTTTAAAAACTGAAATGTGGCACAACATCCTTGGTTTAGTGAGATATGAGCTCTTTGGAGCTTCCTCCATTGTACCCGCTTCAGAGAGCTGTTGTAGTGGTAAGGAAGAGCAGTTCCCAATAGCTGAGTTCAACTGCTTCTGACGCTGTAAGGAATCTGGGCAACTACCTCTCTACACTGGAGTCACTGGTGAAATAGGCACATTAACAGCAGAGTTTTATAAGCATTACTGTTGCCTACCCATGTTACTGATGTCTCAGGATGAAGAGCATATGTGGCAAAACCTTGTCTTGATGGCTGTCAGTTTGGGATTTGCAGAGAGCCAAGTGCTCCATTCCCTGTCCTGAGCCTTGTGTCCTTCCACAGTTGGTATAGTACTTTGTTGCTATTAGTTCTCTGCTTACTATCTCCTTGCTGGTAAGGTGTTGGTTGTAATATGGTGTTTCACAGTGTACGATTGCATCTCAGCCTTGCCATTCAGGAGATCATGCCATCTACTTTTACTGCTTTTGTTCCTGCCTCACTGACCGTCTCCCTGTGGCTTGTCAGGAAGCCCCCCAAATTCTGTGTTCCTTTAGAGCCTTGGGTGGCTTTATTCTCCTGTCTTTTCACACTTTCAATCCACTTTGAGAACAGCTGTTTCATAAAGGAAGCTTAATCTTGTAATTTCTTTAAACCACTTATATAGAATCAAATTCTTAGTGCAACTAGGTGATTCCTTTGAGAAGACTGGGAATTAGGTCTTGATTTTTACAGTTACAATGCCCTTCACTGCATCAGGAAAAGGGAATCAGCTTCCTGCCAATCATGTTGTATGTGACATTTAAGAACATGGTGATTTCCTAGTCTTGTAAAAAATGCTTTCAAAAATTTATTTGTATAGATTAAATGTTAAGACATTGTTGTTACTCTTTCTAATCTTAATCTCTTGGAGGGAAAATTCTGGTTGTGAGAACAATAAGAAATTAGGTGGATTAGGCAAGTCATCAGTACCAACTCACAGAGGAGCAATTTTGAAGAAAACCTAAGGGGAGGCAAGGGAAAGGGCAAAGCCATCCAAGAAGACTTCAATGCCTCACATAGAGGCACACAGAACTCCTGACGGCGTATTTAAAAGCAGAAGTTCAGAGTGAAAAATATGCATATCCTCACAGCAGCAGCAGCAGTTTCAGTAAATTTTGAAGGTTAGTTCTTGCCAAATTTTTTTTGCATTAGGAGAGTCAGCTCTCAGCTTCCAAGCCTCTTGAGGAGGGGGAAGATGACTTGCCTGCCAGGTTATTTCACCTTCTTCTCCAGGTCCACAATCATGATTTTAGCAGATGTGGGAGGCAAGCTGGGTTTCAAGGGCATCAAGAGTAAAATGTTAGCTGTCACAAGCTTTTGCGTCAAGAGCTATGGAATCTTTCCTAATGAAACAGCATACAGGTCTAAACATACAGATTTTTTTTTTGTTTTGTAGCATTAACTTAGTAATACCCTTCTTTCTTACTATGTGTTTTGGGTGCTACATGGAAAATGCATAGGCAGTTGCCTCCTCCAGAAGTCCTCTAAGCTGTAGACTTGACAAACTGGGGAGGATAGTGTGTGTGCATATATACGTGTGTATATATATATATACATATATATATATATATATAAGAGAAAAGGACATGAATTAGAAATGCTGGGGTCTAATATCACAATGGTCCAATATCTTAATGGGTCATAGGATTCTTTTTCTTTAATGATTGCTTGGCTGGGATGGCTTATACTGGTCTGAACTCTAACATTGTGTTCACAGTTTGCCTTTATATGCGTGTATGACTAGACCAGGAGTTCTTAGTGTGTAGTAGATGTGCCACTAGTAATGTTATCCAAAACAGTTTGCCTCAGAAGCTCTTAAACAAAAGCCACCACCAAAAAACCACTTCAGTTTTGAACAGCAGATGTGACCTTGTGTCAGAAAAGCCTGAGGAAAAAAAAAGGATTCTTCTGGCTGCTCTCAGCTATCGTAATGAACAGTGTTTGCTTGCTGACTGTCCAGCATGGTTGTTTTATTAAGAGATGCCTTGTGCCTGATGGCTGTGCAGATGGATGCTCAATTTTCATCTGCAGCACAGCTGGCTGGCTTTCTGTCAGGCCTGGCTTTGGGGTGATTCCAGTTGTGATGTGGATTTGGTGTAGAAAGAGGGAGGCTGTGCTTGTGATAGGGGTTAAGCACTCCCCTACACAGTGCAGTGTAGGTTTTCAGCTCCATTTGCTGTCACTGTAGTAAATCCATTTCTATGTGCCAGACAGATTAACTGCCAAGTTGAACTTGTGAAGTTGCATGTGTATGTTGCCAGAGTTCTTCCTGCTGAAAAAGGCAAATCTATATAACCTGTAGGCTCAGAACAGCTGAAAATTCATCCTAACGTTGTTGCTTTGATGTCTGTTTAAAGGGGAAAAGAAAGGTTTGCTTTTGATCACTATGTTTAAAGGATGCTGTCCCAGCAGTGTAATAAATGAGAATTGGATCTGAGACTTACTTCCAGTAAAAGACAGTATTCTTCCAGATGCTTTTTAATTGAAATGTCCTGTGAAAATGGGCTCAACGTTGAATTCAATAACATGCAGTTCAGGGTCTTAGGGCTGAAAAAGAGAGAGGAATGCAACAGATGCTGCATAGTTTTGATACTTCTGATGGCTGATGATACTGATATCTCTAAGCTTGTGTTCTCTATTCTGATTCACTATATAAACAAGTACAGCATGAACCTCAATGTATAACCTTGACACATGACTGGATCTTTGCTTTGTAGTTCATTAGCAGTTTGTCCAAATTGCAAAAACTGCGTACTGGGAAATGGATAAAGTATTTGCAGTGAGAAAACATCTAATTTTCTTTGATAAAAACTGTATTTTGTGCCTCAGACTTTTTTTTTTAAGAAATGTACCTTCAGTTCTTGTTTCATTGTAGTCTAGCTGAGAATAACTGAGAACCTCACGTTTAAATTTGACATGTTAATAAGTCAAAACTATTGATGCAGATCAGCCATGAACCAAAATACATCAGAACAGTGTTTTACTTTCACAGGATTTCCAATGTGGCCCTGCCTTGAGCGTGAGGTTGGACTGGTTGACCTTCCAAGGTCGCTTCCAACTTGAATTATTCTGTGATTCTATTGTTTGTTGTAAAGTGAGGTAGTACAAAACCCATAAAACTAGGCAGTATTACCTATTGGTAAGATACAGCTTCCCGAAACAATTTGTCTGGCCTGAGGATCTTTGCAAACATACTCAAGGAATAGGCTACTGGCACCATGAACTGTTTTGGTAACCTGCTTTCTGCTGTCTTCTTTCTGGCCATTTTTCTGTTGTGTGCTAGATGTGCTTTCTGTATGTCATCAGAAATGCATGCTGATTGCATATCCAGTCACACACATCAACAGAGAGACACAGTGAGTTCTGTTACTGGCAGCTGTCTGCAGGTCTTGTCATGTTACTGGATGGCAACCCAGAAATGGTCTAGTGATTGAGGCATCGCTGGGCATATGTTAATAGGAAGGCTGCAATGCCTGAGTGACTCCATAAGAGGTTGTTTGGCCTGTCCGGGATGGAAGATTGAGCATCAAAAGGTAATAATGATACCTCATGGATTGACTTTGGTGCATTGTCTAAAATCAGTCTTGCTAGATTAATGGTCATAATCAAACATTTTACTCTAAGGAAGCTTAAAATAAGCCCAGTACTATTAATTCTAAACCTTTTCAGGACTAATAAAAAAGCATGCATAAAAAGGAGATATTTGTTTATGTTATTTCAATCAATCACTTCTACTTACTATTTTGTTAAATTGGTGAGGTTTGGGAGTTGCTGTTCTCAATTACATGCCCTTGTGCATCTTTCTGGTAACTGAGTTGTATGTGTGTCCATATGTTTTATTTTTCTGGGCATACTGATGCTTATGTGATGATTCAGTATGTGGGTTGCAGTTTCCCTCTAGCTGCCATATTCTAGCTGAACATGCTCCATACGTGGAGGAAAAAACAGCCAAGTGTGGAAAGAAGGGGGTTGTGCTTTTTAGTTCCAATTATGAAAAGAGGAACGGAGGCTGGATGACAACATACCTTTTCCTGCTCCAAAGGATTATCTGAATAAACTGTGGGAAGTTGAGGTTTATTATATAAAAACACAGCAATGCGGAAAGAAGAACTAGACATTGGTTGTTCTTTGAGAAACTCAATTTTAGGAAGAAGTTGACTGGCAAGTTAACAAGGGCCAGAGAGCAGAACTGTTTTATGATTCATAACTAATCCTTTACCCCAAGGACAGAAAACAAGTGTATTCAAGGCCAATGTCTGGAAGGAGGCTGGCCTCAAGATGAATTCATTAAAACAATTCTGTCCTCCCTGTTCCAAAGTGCAGTTCATGCTGAAAGGGACTGATAAATTTCTCATTTAAAAAATGCTTGTCGAAAATGAGGTCTATTCTGTGTGTTGTCACAGTGCCTTTGTGATCTGGAATAAATCACATAAACTGTGTTTCTTTCAGCCAGCGTGCAGAGATAAGAAAATACACTGGTGAATCTTCTTGTGTCCATACTGTCATTATGTGTGCCAGGAAAAATAGCCCCAAACTGTGAATACATGAGGAGAAAATAGTTTAAGAGTAATGGCCTCTTTTGAAATGGGTTGATGTCAAACTGGTGAGTAAGTGGTTAAATGCAATGTCACCATATAGCTGTATGAAGGATAATATTCAGATTGTGACTTTCTTTGTTTTGGAAATGAGGCTTGCAATGATCTATCTGCAGTCATTACTGGCTTACCTATCCCTGATGTTTTGTAATTCCTTCTGTTTCTACAGCTAAACTTATTTTTATTTAACAGAGCTTTTAACTGATGATCACTGTTATTTACCATTCTATTCCTCTTCCCGTCCTGTATTGGAGAGAAGCACTGTTATGATTTTAGTAAGATTTTTGTATTCAATTGATCTTTGGGTTCCACTTCTGCTACTACTGAATTACTTGCTATTGAGAAAACATATTTTTGTAACTTTAGCTTAAGCTTAGTACATCTGACCAGAGCAGGTCAGAGGTAACTGAGGGTTGTTCTTGTGTTCGGAATATGGCCAATTGCTATTATGTTCCATGGAAAAAAAGATGGGGATTTGTTTGGATCATTTACGGATACATGCTTTATTTTGCTGGAGAATGGCTTAGTTCAAGGTAAAGAGTCAGGTTAAACTTAATATAATAATAGGTTGAGGTAGAAGACCTCAAGTTCTAAACTAGCAGTTTGAGAGCTAGAGAATCCAAAGAAAATCTGTTGTGATTTTTTTAAGACTAAGATCTGGAAAGCAGGCTTCTCAGACCTCACCTCATAGAATCATAGAATTATTACAAGAAATTTGAGGTAAACTTGTGTCCTTTTGCATTTCGCCCATGTGTCTGAGGATTCCACCTTGGCCAAGGAATACTGAAGTTTCTTTTGTCACTGAGGAAAAGCATGATGGCGTACTTAGGAGGGGAAAAGGAAACAACCTTTCTTTCCCCTCTTATGTAGTTATCTCTCTCTTATCATGGCAGAGCGGTGTAAAGGACACATATTTGTGAATGTAAGAGAAAAAGCCTCTTCTAAAACTATGGAAAAAATGCTTATGCAAACCCACAATGTAGGTTTTTTCCCCATATGATGGATTACTAGCACATAAAGAGTATGGGGCTTTTGTTGCCATGGTATATTTCATACCATTTACACTGATGTTCAAAAGAAAAAACACCATTGCAGTCCATAATTAATTTAATATGCTATAGCCAAATTACTAACATGCATTAGAGAAAAATTGTAGGGTTTTTGTGTCTTATTTAGCCAAATTCTGAATGCGTTAGAAGAACGGGTATATCCGTTCCTGAATAACTTTGGGATGACTATCATTGCCTGCCTGATCAGAGAGCCTAGTTTCAGTAAAGAAGTGGATTTCAGCTACAGGGCTCTTGCTAAGCTGTGAAGAGGCAAGGAAAAACAGCTGTAAAAATGTTGATGTTGGCCATGAGTTTATGTAAATAACAACTTTCTTTCATTTGAATGCTCAGGGTGATAATACAACGTGGACTTGGGTCTGCAGAAGATCTGATTTTACTTCTGAATTCTGCCACTGAGAGAAGACACATGGCTTCTCCGCACCTCAGTTTCCCTATCTCTAAAACAAGGATGGTGGTCGTCCAGGGAGTTTTTTATGCACTATATTACAGTAATGATTAGCCGTTACGGTCTTCTACGGCTGAGCCTAGAGGGTCCTTAGTTCAAGTCTCCTGTCAGGACCTTGGGCTGCTGAGGTTCATGCTTCTGTCACTAAGCTTTAGACATAGTAGACGAAATTGTGTTCTTGGCATACATACAAACAGTTATTAATTTGGCTTTTGTCTTCAAACCTCCTGTTTAATTTCAGTTAATTTTAATTAATTGGATTTAAACGTCTGAGTCTCTGGTTTCCCTGTGAGATCTGGTTGCCGTGTGCGGAGGGCCGGGACAGCGTCTCCACAGAGATGGCTTTGTGGTGAAATGGATTCGACAGTCCAAGGCCCCTCGTCTGCGAAGCAGCCCAGAGCCGGGGCTCTGTTTACTCACAGTAGTGGTGCTAACCGGTATCCGAGTTGGTATTAAAGGAGTATATGAAGTACCCAGTGAAAACAGGCTAGGATGTGTCTCGCAGAAGGTCTTCAGCTGGCTAAAGCGAGAGATAGTTGAGGAGGGAGTAAATAAAGCGTTTGCAGGCCACATGCTCTCACAACCTTTCCCCTCCCCCCATACTCCCTCTCTTTCTTTTTTTTTCTTTTTTTTTTTTATTTGGCCATATGTTTTAGTAGTCTAAGTATGTGTCAGTGGTAATCCAGGCTCCGCGCTTTTAAAGGATGATTACCCAGTTTGTTGCCGAAGTGAGACTTTTTCTTCCCTATTTAATTTTTGTGAGCGTCATAATTGTAAACCTTTATTATTTTTTATTTTATTGCAGATTACTCTGTGTGTGACGAAATTTAACGACATCTCTTTTTGTGGCCTGCCGGCCTGTTACCATTTCGTATGATGGGGGGGTCAAACAAACGGGTTGGTTCTCTGGATGCTAATCTGAATTTCAGAGCCGCTGTCCTTTACCCCCTGGCTCTCTGCTCCCCTCCCCCTCCTCCCTGCTCTCCACAAACAGCCACATCGGGTCTCTTTCTCCCCTCCACCCCCCCTTCCCCTTCTTTCCTCCCCTGGCCCAGCAGAAAAGTAAATGTTGATTATCTTTTCCTACTCATGCCTTACCCGGAATGGCCGATTCTCACTTAGGGTGGTCGATGTACTAGAGAATTAACGCTCCGAATATTCAAATCATTTGAAAGTCTGCTGGTCTGTATGTTGCATTAAAGATACTGTGGTGCTTTTGGGCGATTAAATTTTGTGGATTTTTATGGGTTAAAGCAGGTACAGGGTTTTATGATGACTTTTAAAAAAAGGTCACCTCTCTTGTCAGGGCGTGATCAGGGTCATGTTGGTTTTATATAAAACAATCATCAGGAATTGTCCTCCTCGGGGGAGTCATTTCTCAGGTCTCCAGTGAACCTTGGCCGAACACGGAGGAGTTACTAACTAGCATTGAACCCCTGCTTGTAACCCACCGTCATGGTAGCTCTCATGGCATGGTTACAGTTAGCCACCTTCTTGCCTAAAAAAAGGAAAAGTGGCTAGCGGGCGCGCAGAAACGTGTTGTCATTGAACAGAATAAACCCTCGTACCTGTTATTTAAAAAATAAACAAACCCACAAACACACCGCCCTAGTAGATTGAAATGTATGTGTGTCGGGGAGGAGGGGAATAACACGTAGGAAAAGATTTATGCCTTCCTTTGGGCTGTTGCTTGGTAACAGAAAATGCCTCTTAAGCCTATTTTTGGAGAGGGGAGGGGTGAAACTTGATTCAGTGACCATCTGTCCCGAGCTGGTTGATTTCCTGTTGAGCTCTCCTTTGTTTCTGTCAAACAATTGATTGTTACCCTTTACAGATAAGAATACTGTTGGTGACATTGCCCTGAATCAGCAGGTTGGCTTGTGGCAACCACAAAC
This sequence comes from Ciconia boyciana, assembly GCF_034638445.1. Lineage (NCBI taxonomy): Eukaryota > Metazoa > Chordata > Aves > Ciconiiformes > Ciconiidae > Ciconia > Ciconia boyciana. The sequence goes on along the minus strand of NC_132935.1, from coordinate 52,944,478 downwards.
CAGACCTCTTAATTTTAAATTTTTTTTTTTTTTTTAAATGTTTAAGGGGTTTTGGTTCTTCCGAGGCCACTAACTCTGGTTTTGCTGGGGTTTATTTATCTGGGTTGTGGTTTTGTTTTGGTTTTTTGTTTTCCTCTTGGGGAGTGCCCATCAGTACAGTAGGCAAGTGTAATCAATGTAACTGAAGCATTTTTTTAAAGGGGATGTAATAACACCCTTTTAAAAGTCTGAAATCGTTGGGAAAAAGCAGCCATGGTTTTGGGCACGTTAAGCCTTTTGGCGGTGGGGGGGAGCAGAAGTTAATTGAAGTCACTGTTGAAGAAATCCCCACTGTTTCTGTGAAAACAAACCCCAGATTCTTAATTGCAAATGGAATATTTGCTATTGTTCTTGCTTAATTGTCAGAAAATCATTCCCTGTTTGAGTACATCCTGATGTTTGCTTAGTAGTAGGGTGCTGGATAGATTTGAACTCCGATTAGATTATTTTTAAGTCATCTGCTTTATTTGTATTGCAGAAGCCTATATTTTTTCCTTTAGTTTTATGCATGCAGGGTACAAGGTGCATGCATATACAAATATGTGGGTGTCCTCTGTAGCTGCCATTATTTGTTAAGCATTCCAATACTATTTCTTTCCCTGCCCTGAATTTCAGCATTCAGAAAAGAGGTTCATAGTTCCTGGTATCTGCTGAAGAAAACGTAAGGCATGTGTATCTAGAGGAGACAGGTAATATCTGCAAAAAGAGAGTGAAGTCCCTCAATGCAATAGGACAATGATAATCACTGTTCTTTCCTTCAGTCAGTTAAACTCTTTCCTGGAGTATTTCCATGATGCTGCGTTACAGAGGACGGCAAAAAGGGAAGAGCTTCAATACAAATGTCTTGGCATCTTACAGGTCTTTGCTTATTTGAGTTTAGCCTACTTACCACTCAGTAGATGAAATTTGGAGGTAATTCCCAAAAGTCACTTCACAGAGTGGAAGGCGTTAGAAAAGTTAATTTCCCTTTCTGTTCTATTTTTCCCACGTGCTATCCAGGTTGCTTTCCACAGGTAGAAGAGCTGTAGTCTGCAGCTTTTCAACATGGTCCTGGATGTATGTCGGATTCAGCTCTTTATGAAGCTGGTGACAAGGTGCCTACTGAACATTGATATAGTAGATGTTGGGTCAGGCACGCTTGTGAGATTTCCTTCCTTTCTTTCTTTTTAAAGTTGCATGTGGTAACTAAAACTCTGTGATTTGGCTTAATAAGGATGGTTCATATCAAACCATGTTAATGAGCCTGTGTGACAGCACTGTGGCTTGCTGGTTGATTAGCCCTTGCATCCTCCTTGTTTGCCCATTTCCTCACCCTACCCTCAGCCTTTCCCCCTATTCTGCTGCTGTTTGTTTGGCATATGCTAGGATCTGGCAGAGGAACTGATCCTCTTGAAAAACAACTTCTTTTTCCAGGTTGCTTTTTAGGTGGATCAGTTCCTTCACCTAGTTTACCACCGAGTGACACACCGAGCTTGGCCGGTGCAGTGGAACACGTGGGGGTGGAAGCGATCAGTACTGAGTAGAAACTTTTTTTTTTTTAACCATTAATGCCAAATATACTGTAAGGTGTTTCCAAACATGTGTCCTCTCTTAGGTAGAGAAATCCTAATTTGGGATTAGTTTGGAAATTTTGTAAACTGGACGGGTGTATAGACAACACTTCTGTAAAATTAATTGAACATGCATATGTGCTGCTTTTTGCCCTTCTTTTGGTAGAAAACGATAGGTACCACCAACATGCCTTTCAGGTATTTTCAGTCTGTCTTGAAATTACACTGAGATCAAAAAAACATTTGTAGCACTAGTGCCAACTAGGTTGGTGTTTGGGGGCCTGGGAGTTTAAACTTGGCAGCGAAGGAACTGTTCTGAACTGGTTTGAGAACTGGTTAAATTTTTTTCTTCCTGCAGAACTGAGTTTCTGTGAGGAAAAGAAATTAAGAACTTTGGCATTTTATTTCAGGCTTGAAAACCCTGTTCTAGATATTTGCAACACAGTTTTGTGTATGGCATAGAGAAATTGATGAGTGGTTGTTCTGATCCACATTTTCGCTGTTGCCTTAAAAGGGCATTACTAAGCTGTATAGCTCAAATTGTAGGGAACTGACAAAAAGTCCAGTTCTCCCAGCATCTGGGGTGAGCAGTTGAGTCCATGGCCTGTGCAGATGACAGAGCAGTTAGAATACAGGCCTGCACTTATCTTCCTGCTTTCTCGGGTCTGGTAGTACTGCACTTCTCCCATTAAAACAGATCTGATGCGTCCTTTGTTCCCAGATAAAAGCAGCTACTGATCCACAGTCAGAAGGCACAGTGCCCGTGGCTTACCTTACATACAGGAGGGCAGTAATTCTAGAAAGGGAACTAGGTAGAAGACTGGCATCTGCTTGCACTCACCTTCTCATGTTGCTGTTGCAAAGATGGAATTATTTATGTATTGTTTTTTTGCCTTCTCCTGAACAGTCAACCAGAGTCTGAGCAATGTTATTCAATGTCAGGGTGTTCTGCAGGGGTTTTCTTTTGGGAGGGGGAGCACAGAGGTAGTAGGGTCATGATCAGCTGCTTTTCCATACCGGGTGAGTTCACATGCGCTCCTCAAGTTATGTCTTTGTTATGATGCTCCTATTGCAGCTCTGACTCAGCCTCCATTTACAGAGCTGATAGTGGTGCTGTCCTGAATATGAGTTTGAGAAATCTTCCTCTCCTGTGATAAAAAGGCCTGTTTGTGGTTTGCAGGAGAGAGTTTGGACATTGTAGCAATGACTTCCTGTTGTAAGAAGAATGGTGCTATCCTTTCCTCCCCATCTCCAAAACTACGTGCATCAAAGGTGAAAGTGCCAAGGGTCCCTTCTGGGAATCTTCTAGGAATCACTGATAGGCTTTCCAGAGAGCAAGCAACAAATCAAAGGTTTTTAGAGAACCTTTTGTTTCTGACAAGTGGCTTTCTGCTGAAGCTTAACTTTGGAAAGAAAAGCCAGGTGTGGCCAACGACTTCATAGTCCATCACAGCCCTCTTCTGTGTTAGAAGCTATTCCCCAGGTAAATGCTCGCCTTTAGAAGAAGTCCCAGCCTTGGGCATGCTGGACTGTGCTTATCCTCCAGTCTTTGCTTTACATTGGCTTGGCTACTGACTGGGCTGCTCCACTTAGACCACTTCTGGCAGCTTTATTTATTTTTAACTCTCTGAAAGTGTGTTGCAGGAGAACAGTCATCATGATCAGTTCTGCCCTTGTAGTCTTCTGGTCATCTAACATGCCTCTTGGGTAATAGCTGAGGGTGGTGGGACTGCTTAGTAGTGGGCAGCAGTGTCCATAAAAGATTGAAATTTCTGGGACTGCTTGTAACTGCTGCTTTAGTCACTTTTTCATCTTTTACAGTGAGGGAGTGAGATCCATGGAGAAGCTTCATGGGGGTTAGATGAAATCAACTGATTTAAGTTAACTTCAGTTGCTTTTCTGCTTCCTCACAGTAGAGTCATTCTGGGTGTAGGTACTGCTGGGAGAGAATCTGCCTTCTTCCTTGCTGGAGGGACGTGATTTTCAAGGGCTGGCCAAGCAGTGGCAAGCAAGCTGACCCTGCTCAGGGTGGCAGTCAAGGCTACTCCAGGCCAGGCAGAAACAGTGTGTGCGAAACCAGTCTGAAGGTATGAAGCAACATGTGGTAGATTAGTCAGAAGCTTGGAAAGAAATAGAATTTCTGGTGATTTATGCAAATTTATACCTGGTTTTAATAATATAATTCTGAAAATGGTTTGTATGCTAAAGAAATTCATTTAAATATATATTTTAGGAACCTTTTTTTTTTCCTTAGAACTTATTGTTTCCTCTGAAATCCTTTTCTCCTAAAAAAATATTTTGTGATCGTGCCTATTTTTCCTTGTTTCCTCAGAGAACTGTGACTGAAAAAAGGAGGATCTGATTGACCTGAAAAATGGAATTCTGAGGCCTAAGCTAATGTCTCAACCTGAGATGGCCTTCCTCTTGCGTATGGCTGGATAAAATGTGCTCTTTTATAACCTCCTGGCTCATTGCTGTTGTGGATGTGCTTACCACTGTAAAGATGAGCCTGTTTCTGGACACCTGATTGCACTCAGGAGCGAAGAGTAGCAACTCCGTTCTATATATATCTATAAAATGTGTGAATGGATAATGCAAGAAGTAGTCTTCCATACATAATGACTAATTGGCTTTAATTTAGATACTCTTTTTGATTTAACTTGGAGGTTGCAGTTGCCTGGAGAAATACCGCTGGTTTGCCCTATGAGCAGATGAAGCGATCTGTTAAAGTGGGCTTTGAGGGTGTAACTTTGGTGTTTATTAATGATGTTTAACATGATCCTGACATTCGTATAGCACACTGTAAAAAAGAGAATCTGGGCTATTGTGTGTAAAATGGGTGTTGCCACGGTGTGATACTGCTTTATATATGTGTGTAAATGACTGCAGAAGACTGCAAATAAATGGAGGCAGTAGCTCTTCCATATATCAGTGGTGTCCTGAAATGGCAATTTCTGTGAATGGAAAAGAAATACCTTATCAGTTGGAAGAGAAGTGAGCAAATGTAAGGCAAGGTAGGAACAGTGTCTCTGAACTACTGTTACCTTCCAGGCTTTTGGATGCAAAGGTTTTTGTCATCATATGATGACCAACTAGGCCGTTATTTCTACTTTTTTTTTCTCTCACTGAGCAAAAATATGTTCCTTCCTTTCCCCTCCCTTTTTCTCACTTTCCAACACTACTGTGCTTTATCATGGTATCTAGGAAGTTGATCAGGCTTTTAGAGAAAACTTAGTTTTGATTAATAGGCAGATGTTTTGCTTGGCTATATTGCTGTGTGTTTGTACTTTGTAGTTGACTGCAGAATTTGCGGGTGAGGAGAGTAGCTGACTTTCTCTAGCTTTCTGAACAGGCCTGGCTTGTACTCGGGGGGAGGAAACTGGGGGCATAAAGCTGTATGTGTAAAGTTCAAGGAGCATTTAGGTGTTCTAGGGGCTGGGTCTAACATAATCCAGATGGTTGAGTTTCTTGCTCATTTTTCCAACGTTTTTGCCTGGAGTGCTTTTTTCAGATTTTTTCCCCGAGTGACCAGATAGCAGCAAAGAACAAGGGGATGGACCTGGAATTAAGCCGGCTAAAGCCAGCGGTTGGGAGATCTTTGTTCTGTTCTGTCTTCACCACAAGCTTCCCCACAGACATTGGTGGGGGTGGGGGCATGGATCTCAATTCTTTATCTTCTTTACTCTTCCCCCTCCATGAGTAAAATGGAAATATAGTGTTACTTGAATGAGCAGCTAAATTCTTCTTAGTGTTGGTGTTGAATTAACATACCCCGTAAAGCCTGTAAATAAACTGTGGGGTTACAGAAACGTCCTGGGTGGATATGTTGGCTTTTTATTTTTCTTGCAGTATGTTTGTTTAAAGTGAATTATCTATTAAGTCCCGGGAAAGTGGCTCTTCATTTTACTCTTCTCTTTGGAATGCAATTTATTAGTGATATCCAGAGGGGTCAGCAGCATAAATAATGTTTGTTTCGAGGCTTGTTGGGTGCAAAGGGTGGGGGGGTTCACAGTGAAGAGAGCTGTTTTGTTTGGTGTGGCTCATCAGGAGTGAGGCTGGAATTGCTCATAGCTGTCATTCAGGTTTTGTTTCAAAGTCCAAGGACCTACTGGGAAAAACAAAAAGCTAATGAAAGCTGACTGTATTTCAACCCAAACCCTGTGGAATCCAAAATGATGTCCTGACACTCCGTGTATTCTTATTCTCCTGCATTCCCATGGTTACTAAGGTAACAGGTTTTTAGAGGCTTTACATCTTCATTGTCAAGTATTTGCTACACTTATTGTTGCTGTTTGCAGATTAGGGCAATTTAAACAATGCCTTTTGAAATGAGGACCAAAAAATACAAAAAGAAATATAGTAGAAATAGATGTAATGAATCAATTACCCTCTCTTGTTTAAATTTTCAGTGCTACTTCTCAGAAGCTACATACAAAATGTCACACTGGTTTAGTGTAGGGATTTTAGGCATGGAGAAATGGGGTTTGTTTTAAGACATGTTCATTACAGGACTGTTTGAATACAGATGTACCACGTGATTTAGTGCCTTTTCCAACCAGTGGAATTGTCGTGAAGAAACTTAAGTTGGTATTTGCATCAGGGTGTTGCTGCTCCACTTATAATACATCTGAGACAGTTACCTGAATCTTGTAAGCTGTGTTACTTTTGCATTACTGTGTCTGTGAAATCATACTTGAAAAATTAAACAGCTGGGGAAAAATAGGAAAATACTTTTTCTAAAAAAGTTTAACTACATGCAGAACCCTGTAGCCAAATGTGTTATTGATGCTCCTCTGTGTCCATTCAGCACAAGCAGAAATATGCTTGTTCACATCTTCCCTGGAAAACTGGATTGTGGAGGAGATGGTCAGGATTGTAAATGTTTCTCCAAGAAGATGACTTGTTAAACTGATTAGTTTCTGCTGGCTTCTTCAAAGTTTGTGCATTGCTGCAGGAAGCATCTTCTGCATCTGTGGTAGGAGAGCTGTGGGGGGTGGTTTTGTTTTTTTTTAAATTGGTGCAAATGTTAACTCTTGAAACTAGTGAGGACTTTACATCACATTGATATGTGGGTTGACTGTTAGGTGAGTAATTCTAAACTTCTTGAGTCATAGTTTTCTTTCTGTAAAATATGGATAATGCCCAGATAAGAGTTTGGAAGGAAAGCTGTAAACCTTAATCTGTGCATATAAAGTGCTACAGGAGGTTTTGATGCTGTATATATAAAATTACATGCTCAGATCATGACATGCAAAAGATAAGGTTGGAACTCTTCCTATTAGTGATTTCCCAATGTTTCATTTAATGTACAGTTTTAATTAGATAATTAAATAGTTTTAATAGTTTAATAATAAAAATAATCTAATAGTTTAATTTATATATGTGCTTTAATTAAAAAAGCATAGAATTAATTGCACTCATACGCAGCCAACTAGTGGTATGATTGTATATAAATTATAGCATCGTTTAAATAATTGCTATTTTTGTTGAAAGGATGAAGTTTAAATCTTTGTTTCATTGATGTTTTTCAGTATAGTTTCTTTTTTACCCCCTCCACTCCCCTTGCCTCCTAAATGGTTTTTTGCTCTTTGCCTGCTGCAGTTTAAAAGCTTTTAAAGCATCAGTGTTTGTTAGCACCTTGCTGTAGAGCTGCTTACGGCTGATGTTGCTAGAAAGATAGTGTGAACAGAGTTGGAAGAGGGAGGGGAAACTCTAAAACTGTTGTTAAAGCTCTTTTAGATTAAAAAATATTACTTCATACATATTAAATCATTCACACTTCTGATCTTTCTTATTGCTAGTAACTGAGTTTATTTCATCTTTTAATTTAACAAACTGAGCTGCTTATTATACATTCATGTATGCAACCTGTGCTCATCTGTAATTCTGCAGCTAGCAGTAGCATTTCTGACCCTGCATAAAAGCCCTTGTTTAAACTAAGTTTCATTAAAACAAAATCTCTTTTCAAACTGTATTATCTACATGCCAGAATTGCAGAATAAGTAATCCTACAAAGTAATTTTCTAGGAACAGGGAACATTTTTCCTGTGACTGAATCAGTGTTTTTAACTTGCTGTCTCTTCTGCTTTATAATAAAGCTGTGTCAGAGTAATCACCTTAAAGATTAGAGTTTCTGTGAGGCTGAATGTGTGAAGTGGGCTTGGGATTGAGTTTGGGATGCAGATTGTTTTGTAGCTTTCCATGCTGCTCTCTCGGCTATCGCAGCTGTTTTAATGCTGACTGTTGCGCATGGTCTGAAGCAGAACGTGTGCAGCCGAGGTATGGTATATAATGAGTCCTTTTTGCCTGGCAGAAATGAAATGTTTCTAGTTAAGAATCCTACCAGACTGGGAAAGATTACAGGTATTGTTCTCACTGTGTGTCCTTGAAATGAGTCCCTTGTTGTATACTCGGAGCCCTTTATTGGACAAACCCATGCAGGGGTACTAACTGTGGGTGAGATCCCCGTGCTGCTGAAATAAATCACCATCACCCCCCATGCTTTCTTCATTTAGGCAAGACTCTCACTCTGAGAGTATGCCACTAGATTACATTTTTTATAAATGTGGGTTATATAAAGACAACATTATTGCTGCTTGTTTGCTGCTAAATATTGTTTCTTTGGAAGCATAAGCTGGAGAGGCCTTGTTGAGCGTCATTTTATTACAGTTTTGCAGATGCTGCTGACGGTGGTTTGTGCTTAGCTAGGCAAGTAGTTATCCATGTTTGGTTACAACCATCACTACCCCCAATATCAGCAAGAGGTAACTTTCTTGAGGTAGATGAGACTTACGAGGCTGGTGTGCAGATCAGATTACCCCAGAAAAAGGGAGGTGACAGATAGATAGCTGACACCAGAGGGGTGAAGCTGAATCCAGACTGAATTATTCCCTGTGATGAAGGACAGAAGGTGCTTGGCAAGCATCTTTCACAAATTATCATTTTAAAGTGTTTGTAGGGAAGCCTTTAATTTGCTTAGGTCATTTCCTTAATAGTTCTACATGTGTGGTTGTTATGTTGTCCTGGACAAAGGTGTGATTTGACATCAAAATGTCTGTGAACATTTAGCTTTATAACAACAATTAAATCTTGCTGGTAAATAGAAAAAGCTGAACAAAGGAATGTGAATATGGGAAATATAGATATATTTCTGTGAGATTCCAGAAGGAACGGTCATCTTCTTTCCATCTCATTTAAAGGTATGTATAGTGCATGATAGAAATAAGGTATGCAACTCAAAAAAATTATACTATGTGCAATGGAATTAGAATTGTTTATTAAAATTTTAATTTTTGTGTTAATGACTTTTTAAAAATTTGTTTAAACCTATTGTCACATTTGCAGGGCTTCTTTTATTTAAATTTCCTGAAAGTTTTATAAAGAGAGGAAAGATAGAGAGGGGAAAATAAATTCTTTATACCTTGTGAAGCTTTTGAGATCCAAAGCTACTGGTATTCAACATGTGGCAGTTGTAAGCTTACTAGGAGAGCTTGTAAATTCCTTAGTTGGAAAAAAAAAAAAAGTCACCAAAGTGTTAAGATTCTAAGGACAGACTTGAATGCAGAGGGGTCCATGAGAACTTGCCTTTTGTTTTGTTTTTTTTTTAAATAGAAAAGTCATATTGCTGTTTTACAAACTTGGAATAATCATTGAAAGTTAATGTGGGAGGAAGCTGTAGTGATCCCTTGGCAGAGTCTTTCCATTCTGTAATAAGTACCATCCTTCCCTGCTGGAGAAGGGATGAACGTTCACCCATCTGTGGTGTACAGAGCCCCTCAGAGGAGACTGGAGGGGGCCTCCACCGTAGGGAGTGGGGAAGATGTCTGGGTGCTTTGTGTATGCTCTGGCATTCCAAATATAACATAAAAGCATTTGTGTGGACCTCAAAGGATCCTTGCACTTTGCAAATGAAAACCAACCTTCTTCCTTCCCAGTTCTGCTCCCCCATCCAAAAGGCAGGAGCAAGTCTTAAGCAAAAATGGATTTTTTTAAATCCATTTTTTTCTTCAATTCTACCTCTTTGGGGTTTTTTAAGCAAGTTTTTTTGTATTTAACAGTAGACTTCATTTTTTTTGGTTTAACAGTAACTTTATGTTCTAATCAAACTGCATCGTAATTTCTCATCAGGCAGAGGAAATAAACAGAGAACTGCAGAACTGGAAGCACAAAACTGTAATAGAACCAGAATTAGCAGCTGTTTCTTACTGCACCTCAGCGGGTACTTCAGGCTCACAGGCTTGGATCAACATGTCCAGTGGAGGCAGATATTGTTTGTTTCACATCTGGGAAATACAAGCTTATCTGATGGTTTGTAACAGCAATCATAAAAAGAAAATGTCTAGCAACAGAGACAAACTAATCTTCATAAAATTAGTGAGTATAGAGAACCTGTGTTTAAGCAAATAAGAGTAGGTAAACAGTGAGTGTGTGCGATTGAAATTAGGCCAACAAAAATACTGGGTTTATTTCTGGGGAAAAAAACAGGGAGTAGGGAAAAAGAAGCAAATTTAGGAATAAAATGCATCTTGAAATTATGTAAAGAGAATCTGAGCAGTTAAAACTCCTTACTCCACGTCCTGGATTTTTATTGTTGTATGTGTTACCCTGTTTTGAGCTGTTCTAGGAAGAAAGTTGGTCAGTGAAAGGTAGAGGGGATCCCATGGCTGAGGCTGAACTGTGAGTTTAACCAGGCCTCCCCGCGGCACATGGACACCCTGCTGCTGGCCCCTGTTTGAGGGTGCCCAGCACACTGTTACTGCTGTCTTACCGTGCCGGCAGTGGGGGAGCCCCTGGGGCACGTAGGGTCTTCTCTTGCTGTACCTGCTCTTTTGTTTGGCGTAGGGAGCTAGGCTTAGACTAAGGATTTTGCTTGTTACGCTTGATCCTGCCACGTACAGAAATTGAAGAGTTGTTATCCGAGGAGCTTTCATTAGTTTTTATGAAATGTAGGTGAGTTTTTACTTTTTGGAGAAAATGTAGTTGCCCAGAGCCAGAACCTACGTGTTTACTTAGGCCAGTTGTCAATGCAGCAATACTGCCTTGGGCCTTGTATGCAAACGCTTTTCAAACACAGCACAAAACAACATCCATTTATTATGTCTGAATTAAAAATAAATAATAGAAACCCCTGAATAAAAAAAAATAATAGAAATCCTATTTGGCTTAGCGTAAATTCACAGCAAATCTTATATGCAGTTAAATTGAAGAGCTTTCCTTTATCTAGAAATCTGTGGCCTGTGTTTAAAGCAAGTGTGACCTTGCCATCCTAACAAATATAGCATTTAATCTCAACAAGAGGCAAGGAGAATCAGTATGTTACAAAAGGCAAATGTTACATATGTGGTAAGCATCTTGTAATATATTGCAGGTACCAGATAAGCTTCAGTAATATGTATTTCATTAGGGCATGACACTGAATTTGACACGAAGTATTTTGGACTGGGAAATCCTGAGGACAGAATTCTTTACTTCTTCATGCTGCCCTGTTCTGCTCCCTGACTATATCTCTCTCATGTTTTAAAATGGTGCCAGTATCTTCTGTTAAGGCTCTCCTTGCCTAGTTTCTAAGCAATTACACACAATAACTGGAAGTTCAGCCAGTTGCCTTTGGAAAAAGAATGAGAAAGGACAGTTATGCTGAAAATGGGTGTGTAAATAACAAACAAAAAGCTGCTTATTTCTGTTTGAGATTTTTCTTTGCTAAGCTTCAGCTTTTGATTTCAATCCATGTTAGATTGATGGGTTTGGGTAGTGCCCACAAGTGTTCCAGGCGTGGCTCTTAAAAGGCACAATTTCCATTCCTGTTTGTTTATGAAAATCGCAATAAACCATATACCAGCATATTTAATACAGAGTCTAAGTGTGCTAGCTAAAGAGCTTGTTCTGCTCTTCTTTCCATATAGGATTTACTTGACTAGCTCATGTGGAATACTGCTTTTCTGTCAACTTTTCAGATTCCATTTTAAATACCTTCTGAAAACATCTCTTTCATGATAATCCTAAGAAAGGAGTCTATCCAATGGAAACCTTTCTCTTAAAAATAAGTGTTTTGGACAGACTGAAATATGTTAATACAATTTTAAGAAACTGGTACTTAATGCCTCATGTGAAAGTATATGTTCTTCCTTTCAACACACTGATCAGTGATTAGATCGTAGGAGATTCTACTAGGTGCTTTGTGTGTGTATTTTTAGAAATGTATGTGTAATATTTCTGCATATATCTATCTAGAGCTACGTAAGTAAGGGTGTGAACCTTGACTGAATTTGAGAACAGAATTTTGCAACTTTGAGGGGGGGTTTTTTGGTTAAAAAAATTGTTTGTTTTTTTTTTTTAAATGGAAGATGTTTGAATGCCCTTATTTTTAAATAGTAGTCAGAGGATTTATTTATTACGTGCCTCTTTAGATCTTTCCACAGTAAGATACTACCCTTCAGTGGGGTAGAGCGTATTTACCTCACTAAGATCCAGGTGTGGTTGAACTCCAGAGAAAACAGTTATAGTTCAAATGCCAACTCTCTTGAATTGTGTTTGACTTTGTTACACATTGTTTGGCTGATTAAAAAAAAAAAAGTTAAACTTTGAGTTGAGTTAGCTGTTTGTATTCTTATGCATTGCGTACATTTCTGTAGTTGTCTTAAAATACTTTGAAGACTGAAAGTATGGGTAAAACCAACAAGATTATTTAATTGCTGGAATGTTTAGTGTGCTCCTGGTTCAAACAAGGGAATAACTTTTATTCTTTGTGGGTAAAATCAACCTAATGCTTTAGCAGATGTATAATTTCTAGAGAACTATCCCACTATGAAACACATATGGATTATAAATTTGCATAATCTGAAACTGAAGAAGATCTAAATTCTAGTAAACTCCTGTTTGTGATACTTCAAAAGAACTATTTACATGAGTAAAGGCTGTTCACCTGAGCCGTTAGGCAGCCTAGCAATTTATTCCCATTGACAAAGATGACTAAAGAAGAGGCACAGACATTGCAGGATCAAGCTATAAATGTCATTCCTGGCATGCTGGCAGCTCTTCAAAATGTCTTTTGTTGACAAACAAGAAAGGTCTTGCAGCATAAATAAGTGTTGTGTCTTGCAGCCCACATTGAACAAAGATGGAATGAAATGTAAGAGTATTCTTTGTTTTTGCTGAAGTGGTTTTCTCTAATGGGAGAGCAGAACATAGAAATGATTCAAGAACCCTTTTGAGGCTGCAAGACTTTATTCACTTTATATCTTCTTAAAGCAGCCTGGACTGAACACCATTTGCTATCGGAAACAGTGACTGAATAAGATGAGGGTTTCTCCTCAATAACAGTGCATAAATGAGGGACTGATAATAAACAGTACAAACCTGTTCTTTTGTTTCTCGTCCTCTTTCCTTCCTATAAACTGACTTAATGGAATTTCCACACACAGCCCTTGTAATGAGACAGTCTGGGGTCTGACAAGCTGGGGAGCAGCTTTCCTTTTCACCCTGAACACGATCAAGCAGAGGCACGGGTTGCATAGCGTGGCTGTGCAGTCTGCCTCCTTGGAGGTTTTCAGGGCTTAACTGGGCAAAGCCTTGAGCAGCCAGGTCTGGTCTTACGGCTGACCCTGCTGTTAGTAGGAGGTTGGAATAGAGACCTTCCGGTGTCCATCCCTACCTGAATTGTTCTCTGATTCCAAGAATAAGCAACAGTTAAATCTGTTTGACCTAATGAAATGCAAATCTTCCAATGTAAAAGGCAGTTTTCTATATGGGTTCAACAAGAGCAAAATCCTGTTCCATTATATTTGTCTTCACTGAACCAATTAGTGTATGTGCTCCTACTTGAGCCACTTGTACTCTTGATTTGTCTATAAAATGTATATAAGACAGCTGCACGGTAAATTGTGCTTGGAGGGTGTTGCAGTTCTGCAAGCAATGGTCTTGGATCTTCAGCATAGTAATGCTGAAGTGGATTAGAGAGTTGGAATGATCCACCCTGTTATCTGTGGAACAGCATTTCTGTGGCTTGTGAATGATCTTTGTGAAGTATTAAAGTTTTAGGAAAATTCTTGAAGAATGTCTATATGATCGACATGGCAGCTCTCAAATCTGGGTGGAGAAACTGTAGGCCATGCAGTAGATCTAAAGTAAATTATTCGTTGAGTAACCTCCTCTTTGACATTTGGTGCTTTAATAGAAAAGTGATTATAACGTGTCGCATTTATTCAAACTATCCAAACTGAATGTATCTAATGATAATTAAATAGGCAATTTTTGTAATATTTATTTGCATTAGCTATGAATCTTTCTCATCATTAAGTATATGGAACGCTGCAGCCTCTGGTTAGATAGATATTGGTTGAATACCCTTAATGGAGGAAATTTGCTGTTTTTTCAGCTCAGTAGTGCTGTAGTAGCGTGAAACAAAGGCCAAACAAGTACAAAAAATTGTTTGCAGCTAACTTTGGTTTGTAGCGAAGGATACAGTGGAAACCAGAAGGCCAAACGGGTTGTCTTCCATCTGTGCTGAAGATGCAAAGTCATGCTATCTAAAGGAAAAGAAAGATGACATTGCCCTTTAGCCTGGGTTTAATGTAGGTCAGTTGGGTCACCAGATGACATGACTTTAATGGCCAAACTGCTTTTAACAATTGCCTTGGGCAGTGTTTAATTTCACTGATCTTTGCCAGCCTTCAGGAGAAGAGAGAGGAAAAATCCACCTTATCTTCTGGTTTTCACATGGTGTATGCTCTGCTGCTTCTGTGATCTTTTATGACTGGTCAGTATAGAGCAACATGTGCCTATGTGATTATCCACATACGAAAAGTGTCATTTACTTCCAGATTGCTCACAACCCATCAGACCAGGTTGATTTTTTTTTTGTTTGGTTGTTTTTTTTTTAACCTTAGTTTCTTGCTGCTGAAGATCTCAGGGACTGAGCAGGCAGATAAACTGTATTCACATCATCTTTGTAATTGCTTGTAATTTGTTCTTCCTGAAAAAGAACACAATTACTTAATTCTTTACTTACAGATATCTATATAAATCTGTATTTATATTTTCATGATTTAATCCTCTTTTGTACTTAAATTTCTCTAATGAAACCCATTACCTAGTACACATTTTCTAGTATGGGATGAAGATAATATATAGTTAAGTAAGTGCAACGTTCGTTTGTATTAAATTTCAGGGTGGGTTGACGAAAAGATTTTTTGGCATTCTTGGGCTGTTCAACTTCCATATGCAGAATTTCTAGTCTGCTTAAGTTGACCTATGATTTATTATCACTCTTTCACTTGCAGTATCTTCCTTCTTGTTGCGAAGCACTGTAACAGAATCAATCACATACCATAATAATAGAAGAGGAAGGATAGAGCTGAATTCTGATTGTCCTACTTCTTTTCTGTCCTGGTGATGGACTGGGATAGTAATACAGGGAATATACAATGTTCTCTTTCGGAAATGCCTCAATATATATCTTAGAAAGTGCATGCATGTGTGTCAGTTTTGTACAGATGCTCTGAATGGGCTGTTGCTCAGAAACAATGTCTTGAGGTTGAAATGGAGAGTGCTATTAATGTGCTAGCTTAATGGTGCATAATGGTGGGGAAAAAAGACAAAGAAAAGTAACTGTTAAAAGTCATTAGGAAAAAAAAGAGAGCAAAACAAAAAACATGATTCTTCCATGCACATGCATCTTTAGTATATCTACATCTTGAAGGTCACGTGCAATTTGTCTTCTTCCTCTCTTTTCTGCAATAACAGATATTAAAATTGGAAAAAACACAGAGAAAATAGTAAGGGTGATCAAAGATGGACAACAACTACTACTGTGTAAGAACAACCATGCTAGACTTCAGCCTGGGAGTAAGACAGCTGAGGTCCATAAAATACCATGGGGCAGAAGGTGATAGCTGTTCATGTCTTCTGTGGAAGAAGAACTGAGGAGCATCAAATGAAATTAGCAGGGGCCATGCTGAATGCAAACAAAAGGTGATAACTGCAAGCGTGAGGTGGGTTGTGGCACTCCTTTCTCAGGACGCAGGCGTGCTGAAAGCTTAGGTGGTTTCTAAAGCAGCTGGATAAATTTATGGTTGGTGTTAAATGAGCCTTGAGCTGCAGATCAGTGGAGGCTGGGAGAATATTTTGGATAATTACTACTACAGGAATGTCACGAGGTTTGTATTCTTCTCTGAGTATCTGCTGTTGGCCACTGTGTGACTTAGGGAAGGAGGCTTGTGGTCTGACATGCCATGTCTGGTTTTAGGTTGTTCTGACCACCCCATCGTTCTTCCTTGATTGTGTGGGTCACTGGGCTGGGCGAGGTGGGCTGCGGAAAGCGTTCCAGGTCTGTTCTTTGCTCGCAGTGCCTTTTCAGCAGGCAGTGAGCCAGATGAAAGCAGCGTACAGTTTTCTTTTCTGCACCATGTTGGTTTTATAGGTAATAAAACTATTACAAGCAATTCCAGGAGTGCCAGAACTAAAGAAGCCTAGTTTCCTAAAGATTTGGATTTCTTGGTCGATAAACTCTGATTTAAAATGTTTTCTGTGTTTAGGATGTGGTTAGGATCTGCCCTTCCAATGGCTTCTTTTTGTACTGCCTTTACCTGTAGCAGAGACACAGTCAAATGTCCTGCCTAACTGGCTAGGTTTCCTCATGAATATTGAGGGGATGAAATATCTTTCAGACCTTTGTACCTCTGTCTCATTTGTATGGAATTGTGGGTTTAAGGGGTACTTGACAGAAAACACGGTGACATGAGTCACATTTCCCTCAGAAACCAGGCAAAAAGAAATAGTACAAAATAAATACAAATAATACAAATAAACCAAATAATCCTTCATCTTGCCCCAAAGTAGTAATAATATAGTTGAAAAAAGGCTTGTGAATATTACAAATAGATTTATTTTAATCTTTCTAAAGTTTTAATTGCAATACAGGTTAGCTTCAATGCGCACGGCTGTGCACAGGAACAGTGGGGTATGAGTGTGACATCCAATTTTTCTTACATTATTTAGTAACTGACACACATGCTGTGTTCTTGCCGGTTGTTAACAGCATGTGAATTATGAGGCCAAAGAGGTCTTCCTCATGACAATGGCTAATGTTTGTAGAAATGCAAAGGTCATGATCATGACTACTTTTTTTTAATGCCAACTGGATACCGATGACAATTACTGAACTAGACAGATCTTAAAGGGTCAGTTTATTGACTTACCTTCCCTGCTTTGTGAGTGGTGATGGAGTCAATGCAACTGTCTGACTTCTGTGCTGTGCCAGTTTAAGTGAGTTTGGCCTTGGATACTTTTCCTTCATATTTCTGTGAAAAATAGGGGCACCTGGTTCACTAGCTTTATTTTTCTGTGAGGTACTACTCGATTAGCAATATTATTACCACTTTTAAAAGAGAAAAGAAAATAAACTACTTAAAGCACATTTTGTGCTTTTGGGATAAGTTTCTTTTCCTTCTAACCTGTAGTTTAAACTTCAGTGGAGCAAAAAATTGATGGTTTTCCAGACCATATGTGTGAATGGTGACAGTAGTGTATTTTTGAAAGATAAACTTTTAAATCAAATTTGAATAAAGACATCTTGAGTTAAGCCTAGGCTGTTCAAACAAAGCTCTTTACTTACCTTTGGCTGACAATATGTGAATGTATGTTTTGGGTTTTATTCAGGCATAATGTGTTTGGAGGGAATTGCAGCTGTAGGAAGTGTGGCATGGGTTACATCACCTCTTTGTCAGCTCAGGTGTTCAGAATTCCATGTTATCGTGGTTAAGCCCCACACAGCTACTCCCTCGCTCCCCCCGCTGGGATGGGGGAGAGAATTGGAAGGGTAAAAGTGAGAAAACTCGTGGGCTGAGATAAAGACAGTTTAATAGGGAAAGCAAAAGCCATGCACACAAGCAGAGCAAAACAAGGAATTCATTCACTCCTTCCCATGGGCAGGCAGGTGTTCAGCCATCTCCAGGAAAGCAGGGCTCCATCACATGTAACGGTGACTTGGGAAGACAAATGCCATCACTCTGAACATCCCCCCTTCCTTCTTCTTCCCCAGCTTTATATGCTGAGCACGGCGTCATATGGTACGGAATGTCCCTTTGGGCAGTTGGGGTCAGCTGTCCCAGCTGTGTCCCCTCCCAGCTTCTTGTGCCCCCCCAGCCTACTCGCTGGTGGGGTGGGGTGAGGAGCAGAAAAGGCCTTGACTCTGTGTCAGCGCTGCTCAGCAGTAACAAAAACATCCCTGTGTTATCAACACTGTTTCCAGCACAAATCCAGAACATAGCCCCATACTAGCTATTATGAATAAAATTAACTCTATCCCAGCCAAAACCAGCACACATGTCCAGGAACTCTGAATTGATTCTGGACCAATCTGTCCATGGTACAGTGATCTAACATCTGTTTATAAGTGTGTGTGCTGGACAGGGTGAGATTTTTGAAGTGTGTACTTCAGTGTGTTTTACCCACCCCTTACAAAGACTAAAAATTAGAAATGGAGAAGAGAAAGCCATTATTTGGCTCTTTGGAAGCCATAGTTTTCAATTACTGCACTGGGTGATTTCTGGAGTAGTAAAATATTAGACTAGTATTTTGAGAGGGGGAGTGCAGGTCTCATCAGGAAGCTGAGTCACAGCTGGAGTGGATACAGCACTAGGAAATATCTTTCTTAATAGCCTGAGAAACAAGAGGCGTTAGATGAGCTAATCTTTTTCATCTGAAATTTTTGCTCATGTGACTTTATTTTCTTAGTTGCCGAGGCTAAGTGTGGAGGCCATCTTTTTATTTTCTTTTATACAGGAAAGTTTCATCAGTGTAGAGCTGGTTAGTTTGAACCTGCCTGAATCTGTAGCCTTCTTGTGTGGGTATGGTAGGAGGAACTTAATTTTATCAGCTGTCAAAACTGTTGATTTATTACTAAAAAGATGACCTTTGCTTTATGATGAGAATCTTTGTCTCAAAAGAGACTGGAAATTACGCAGTAAATGACTTTGTGTTTGGTAACAGCAAATTCATATGAATTTTGTCTTAAGTTAAAGGAGTTAGTCTAAAGCCAGTTGTATCAATGCAAGAGTTGAGTGTAAAAGTTCTTGTTTGAGTCTTCCTGGGAGCCGGGGGAAGTGGTGGCAAGATGGAAGGTTAAAAGTCTTACCGAGGTTAAAATTGGCAATGAAAGAAGAGTGACTTTTAGAAACAAATGAGAGGAAACAGCAAACACTTTTGGATAAAGATTTTTTTTTTAAAGTAACTATAGATGAAACTGGTGATGTCATCTGCTGAGATTTGTGAGTAGTTTCTGTTACACAGTTTAGTGTTCCAGTGCTCTACCAGACTTCAGTTACCTGTGTGAAACTTGGGCTTGCTGAACAGCTGTTGCAGACTACTCTGTCCTCTTATTTCAGTTGAAGTAGTCAGCACTTTTTGGCATCAAGCGTACAGATGGAGCAATTCCTTTGTTTGCAGAAGGGAAAATTTTAGAAAAACATTGTTCTTGCTGTTGGGTTTTTTTTTAACATCCTTGTGCTCTAATTACTTCGTGCTTGGCAGGAGTAGATTTAATCTTGAGTTTGCATCTTTGCTGTCCTTTCAGAAGTCAGCCGAAGTCAGCTAAAGCTATCCGAGTTAAAAGCCAAAACTTCTAGTTTATTCATGCTCAGAAATTTGCTAGTGCTGTGCTGCTAAAATTCCGCCTCCCCTGGGACTCCATTACAGCCCACGTCTGTACAGCCTTTAGTTGTACCTCTGGCCCTTACAAGCCGTCTGAAGGTCAGGCACGGAAATTGAGGAGACTTGTAGGGTTGGTTTTGTGTGTGTGTGACTGTGTGAGTTTACTAGTTGGAGTTAGGCAATGTGCAGGGGGAAGCTAATTGACTTAGATGGTGAGGAAATGGAAATAATCATGGGGGGAGTAAAGAAGGAGGCTGAGGAAGATAGGGGAGCTTGGAGTGAAGGCTGTAGGAAAAAAAATGAGGAGGAGACTGGGCTGGCCATACCAGAATCTGAGGGCTTGGAAACTAAAGGGGGAAGCACATGCTAGAAGAAGCAGAGATTTTTGGCTTGATGAGGAGGAAGGGTATGGGAATTGGAGTAAGAAATGGAAGTGAAGGGGCCATTTAAGGCAAAGCTGGGCAGTGACACTGAGAGTATGTTGTCAAGGAGCCCAAGAACTGCTGAGGTGAGGGAAAAAAGATGTAGTGAAACCAAGTGCTTCTGACAAATTCAGATACAAACATGGGATCTGGTTTGGTAAGGAGCCTTTGGATGATGGGAGAGAGCTGTTGGGCTGGGACAAAACTCAGGACTGGGATGAGGATCCTATGGGATGACTGGGACAGGCTAGTGAAAGGGACAAGACTAGAGTTAGACAAACCAGTTGGGAGAGGAGGCGGGAGGGTGAGATCAGAATAATATGTTTCCACAGCAGTTTGTCCATTGTAATGCATAAAACAGAATCGAAAGGGTTTTTTAACCTTGTTGTTCTTCTGCTGTCAGTAAATCCCTTAAATCTATTGACTGACAGTGTCTTGCCTCATTGCTGGTGGTCCGCATGGAGCACATGACCTGAGGGGAGGAACTCGAAAGACCTTTGCCACTTCCATTTGCAAAGTGAACGTGGGAGAAGTGAGCACCACAGTGCTCTCACTGATCTGTAGGAATATTGGCAGTGCTGCTTGGTTTCTGCTTGTCTTCGTGAAAATAGACCATCGACCATCGCCCCTCTCCTCCCCGTATCTGGGGCTTAAATATGCCCACAAGTACTCTGTGATCACTGCTGTGGCTAGGACGTTGGTGGGTTTGGCTTAGTGGCTGGGTCAGGCTGCTGCTGGGATAGAAGCAGGTCATGGTCAGGGTCGGGAAAACTCAAGGTCAGAGACCGAAGAAGTACAAATGCATTAATTTTGAGGGCAAGGCAGGGGTGTGGATGCCAGGCTGTGATGTGGAACGTGGGGAGTGCTGGTATGCCAGAGTAAGCATCAAAGCCCGTAGCCTGGGCTGAGGCAGAGGCTGGACTCAAACTCAGCACCAGAACACAGGAATGCCAGGAAAGGAGCCTAGTGAAGCAGGATGGTTGGGAATGAGTCTCTGGGTGTCAGAAAATAGGACCAGGGATTAAGGCTAGAAATTGCAGCATAACACAAGGTTTTAGGAAAATTGGCAAGCTCCCAGAAAACCTGTAAAGACATACCTGCTGCTTTCTGTTTGTATGGCTGAATTTGGGGCTGCTGTCTGGTCGGCCAGCAGAGTGGGGGACTCCTTTCAGTCATGCGTAAACAAGGTTGAATCAAAGCATAGTTGTATAAGTGGAGATAACTATTAGTGGTTTTTCCTAACTAATTGCAGATGCCTAGGTTTCACTCTGTAAGGGGAGCATGCTACAAATGTGTTCGTACTGTGTAGTGGTACCCTCGTCTTGTCCCGGGTATGGCAGGTACACTGGCACAGAGGAAAGAAAAACGTCATTACACCAAAATCGCATTCTGAGCTCTGATTTTACAAAGTTTAATGAAGAAGGTCCTGATAGCACTGTTAGGAGAGTAAAATCGGTTCTCTGGGAAACAGCTAAGGCCCTAAATTATTATAATTACACACTTGACTATTTCAGAAAATGAGAATTTTTAACTTTTCATTGAGGAAAAGAAGAAAGTGTGTGTGAAAGCTGGTCTGAAATGTTTAAAAAAAAAAAGTAATTAGTGAGCTTTCACGTAGGTGAAACCAATCTCACTTACGAAGGCTACCTAGCCCCTCACTTTCATGACTGTAATAACATTAATTTGATCCTGGCTGCTGGCAACAGAAAGTAGCTTAATCCTCAGTGTGGGATGGGCTCATCTGTGGGTGGCGTGTAAGGTGATACCAGGTAAATTCATATCTAGGTATGCAGAAAAATCGTATCTCGGAGGGGAAAATTCATGTCTAGGTATCTAGGCTGTCATATTTTTAGCACCACTAGCACAGTCAGTGGACCAGAGTCCTGGCTGGCAGATGCACCTGCAGCTCCAGTTTAGCTGTGATGGAATGAGTGTAGGATTTTGAATCTGGATTTCCATGGGACTTGGGCTCCAGAAAGTCAAGTGACTTGCACTGTATTGTGTAAGGTGGAAACTCAGGAAGAACTAAGCTCAAAGATTTGTATAAATAAATGCTGATTTACAGTTTTTGAGCTGTGGTGAATTCTGTTGAAATATTCAGTGTTAATTTGTGGTGGGTGTATGGAAGGAGAGGAAGTGGGAACAGAAGTGACTCAACATTCGTTTAGACTGTCCTAATGTATAACACAGGTCAGAGGATTTTCCCAGTGGTTTGCACACTAGACCTTGGGTCACAGGAGATGCATAATCATTTCATTTGATTTAATTTGGTTTTCCATCCCTTAAACTTAATTACTGTCATTGGGTGTTTGTTTGCCTGTTTTCTTTAATTTTGAGACACATACGAGATGCTTTCCTACAATTTGTTTCACAAGACTAGATGTTTTGGTGTATTGACTTTAAAATCTTGTGAGTTTAGGGTGAGATGACCTTAAAAATGTAATCTCTTGCTGGTACATAAAATTGAATCTGAGAAGCATTTCTATGTTAAATACAGTAAAATTAATTGAGGGAATATTTGAAAAGAAAACAATTTCTTCCTTTCTTTTCTCCTGCCTTCACCCAACCCCACTCCCAGTGCCCTAGGAGTAACCTATTCATGTATAAAGCTTCATTCTTCTTTCGGGACTTGTATTTAGTCATATCCTTATATATGATGTTGGCAAGCTGTGAAGTGGCACATAAAAAATTACAGTTTTTATTTATCTTTGTTCTACCCAGTGCGTTCATCCTGCCTGGTTTTGGTGGAAAGAGCACAGAGTGTTGCACAGGATGGGATGGGGAAGGGAAACAGGGCTGAGGGAAAATGCAGCACTTGACTTCATAAAATTTGCTTTTTCATTTTAAAGCTTGAATTTTTATTTTATGTTTTGTATAACACAGGATTTGGATTATCCTTTACTTTTTTTGAGTGTTCCTCTATTTTCTAGATTGTAAAAAAATGTTGTTTATTAGGAAGCAGTCATAGGCAACGATAGCAAATTTTTGGGGCCTCCACCCACGCTGCAGTATAATAAGGTTCCACTGATTGTAAAATTTACTAAAATATTCAACATTACTTAGGAGAACTGGCAATCCACAAACTTCTTAAGTATGAACACAGGTAGTTGGAGGGGCTGTTATTTGTTGTCTCCCCCCACCCACTTTTGTTTACCAATAACTCTGATTCTCTTGAAAATTTTCTTCCTTCCCTGCCCAACAACTGCTTTATAGCTGACAAAAATAAGCCATTTCCTAACCTTATCCTCTACCTACGGAGGTCATAAAAATTGCTAATGCAAATGCTGTTGCCTTCTGTTGTGTGATTCTAATAGGAAACGGATCACTGCAATTTATGGGGTACTTACCCTTTTCGGTACATGATGAATGGCTCACTTCAAATGATGTTTCCTCATTGATTTCCCACTATTTATCACCAGAAACGACAGAGCAGGAAGAACAGCATTTAAACATGAAGTTGATTTTGAAGATGACATCTTTTCACTACAGTGTGAATTCATGGCAATATAGCATTTGCTGTAGTAGAGGAGCAAAAGACACGAAGTCAGTTCTTTTAAATTGCTCTTCAGATTAGGTATCTCTAAACCCACTTTTTGTTATGCTGTATTAGCTTACTCTCCTGTTCTTTGGTAGGGAGAATGAGGGGCTTACTCTCTGTAGGGTTTTCATCACACTTTGTCTATCTGTTGCCATCTTCTTGAAACAAGTCCGTGTTATTTATCTGTCATTAGTCACTTTGTCTATGTTGTCAAGTTTTTGGGGATATTTACACTTCATTCACGGAAAAAATCTATGTGCAAGTAAATTCTGTATGATATTTAGCAAGTGACTCTGAAATAATAGTATTTCTGGTGGTGGTGTTTTATTTGGCTACATGGCAGTAGATGAAGAACTGGAAGAATCCCTCTCAACCTGCTCAGTTTCTCTCTGGTTGGGCTGGATTGACTACAAAATTAAAACTGTCCCTTTAGTTTCTGCAGTGTCCATAGGACCTTTTTCTCTCTATGTTGCTATGTGAATCACTGGGCAAGACCACATATAAGCAAGGTAGATAGGGGGCATATATAATCCCTCAAAATATAATTGTTTTTAAATTGACTGGAGTAGAAAATTGAGGCATTCCCTTGCAAAATAGGATAGCTTGTTTCAATTTAGAAGGATATTGCAGTTTTGCTGCTTAGAAGACTGGCTTAAATTTCATTGACTTGACAGTCTTTGAATACTTCAAACAGTTATAGCTCTGCAATAAATTGTTTCATCATCTTTAAATGTTACTGTTTAAACTTGTTTGCAATCTTCATTTTCACAGATCCAATGTTAGCTAACTTGCAAGCAAAAATGAAGCTATATAGGTCAGAAAAAAAGTGCAGTTTCAAAAGTCACTCTGATAGCTACTACTGCAATTAGGTTTACTTTTAAATGGATATAAACTGATTTTTGAAAAAAAAATCCACTGAATGAAACTGTTGAGGTTTCCTATGTACCTATTCCAGAGAACTTGTAATAATTTTGTTTTAATTTTCACTTTGTAAGAGCATAGCTGTCAATCATTTTCTTCCATTTCTTATTGAGATTTGTGATTATAACTGTTTATAATCACAGTCTTATTATGTGCTTACAGATTTTATTTTTTTTTTTTAGTTTCAAACCATGATGCAAACAATGCAAGTGAAGAATAAAGTCAGTCTTTCAAGTCTGTGCAGTTTTCATTTCTTTCTCTTTTTCTGAAAACCATTTTGGGTAAATCTGTGAACAATCTATCAGACTGCATATAGAAGACTAGAAAAAAATATTTAATATTGTCCACTTCCATTGCTAAGCCTTACAGAATTGGTCTTCAAATACCTCTAGTGTAAACATGCTGGATGTCATATGAAAAAAAAGCAAATACTATCATACCTCTCTGCTCATATTTGCTCTGAAATGGGCTTCATATGAATTCTTTCTAAACGAAAAAGCACTTTTCTGTAAAACCATCACTTCAAGCTGTCCTTTCCAAAATTAGTGTCATCAAGTGTTCCATACTTAACTTTGCCTGCTTTCTCCCGTCCAGCTGCAGTTACTTTCAAAAGAAGGACTCTCAGATTTCTGTGAGACGCCTCACATAAAATAACAATAAAAATAGTTACCAGCCTTGCAGAGCACTAGATTGTATGTTTAATTCATGCACTGGGGTAAATGTTGCCCTATAAAGGGTGGTCTCAATTCCCATAGTGTTCAAGTGGAGCCACCGTGGTTAGTGACTAATCTACGATCTCTTTGGAAAGGGATGTTAATTGGGTGGACACTGAGTAATGAGTAATTGTGTGAAGAACATTTGTAGCTTTAGATCTGTGTAATATTTGAACTCAACAAATAATTGAGAACATACCTTTGAAACCCAAAAATATTATCCAACTTGTTAGAAGGAAAGGAATAAACAATATATATTTTTACCTTGGGTATGTGTAAGGATATGGGTGGAGAAAGGGAAGGAAAAAATATAGTTGGTTTTCTCTGCTGTACTTCATCTCTATGAAAAACAACCACAATTCATTTCAACATACCTGCTTTTCTTTATAACTTAGTGTTTGGTGTACATGCTTGAGTGGCAGAGAACAAAATGTACTAAATGTTCATGATGAGAACAACATGCACCGAACAAGTACAAATCATTCAGACACCTCTTTAAATTTCAGATGTTGAATTTAAGTGACTTAAAATTGGGCTGAATAATATAAAAATATACAGAACCTGTTTTTTTTTTTCTAAATCCAGCTTTTAGAAGTTATGTTCTTGCTGTACATCAAACAGCTGTTGATGGCAAGTCTCTGTGACTGGCCCAAATCTGAGTATAATAGTATTTGGGAATAAACTGTTCCCAGTCTTCGCTCTTCTAAACCAGCCTCATCTCTGACAATGGTAGAAACATCTGTATTTACAGTCTTGGCTTTTGCTCTTGGTGGTGGCATGGCTTGCATTGAAAATCTCAGGTCTAGAGATCCTGACATTCTGGTGCAGCTACAGAAGAGCACCTGAATCCTGATAGTCACAGAGGTGTGATGGGCATGTTTGTAAGGTCAGAACAACGTTGGTTTTGAATAGGGCACGTTGCTGGAAGATCTTTCAGTCAGGAAATTTCAGAACAAGTGCAATTGCAATAAAACTTTGACAGAATTTTAATAAAGTTGCAATTGCTACATAAGTGTTCAAACCTATTTCACTTGTATTTTTACCTCTTTATTATCTGCTTCGCATTGTTAATATGTGAATGTAAGAACTGATTACAAAAGATCTGATGTAGGTTTGAGAAGTATTTTAGCGATGCTACCCAATTCTTTCATTACCTCTGCAGTAACATTTGACAGAGCTTCATGGAACTGTAGACCTCACTGAAAAATATCTACTTGAATTATTAAAATTATGTATGAGTAAGAGTAGTGGAAAAATTCTTATGGGAGCTTTGGATATGATGGACCCTTTTCTTTATTAAAATAATTTATACTAATCATCTTAAATTTATATATCAGTAGTTTGTAGAGAACTTTAAGAAACATTGTATTGTTTTGCTGTTCGTCTTTTAGAGGATAGGTGAGAGAGAGACTTGTAATTGAGAGGAATCATGTTTTCATCATCAGTAATTTTACTAGTGGAGTTTTTTCTTTTTTCTTTTTTTTTTTTTGGTGGGGAGAGGAATTAAATGGATGATTTAACAAGGCAGTGTTATCTCTAAATACCATTACACTTTACTACAGGTCATGGTTGAAAGTCTTATGTTACTGTAGCCTAAAAAGCATTGTTTGGTTTTTTTTTTTTCATTGAAGCTGAACGTTTGGACACAGGTTTCTGTTGTAAATGAGAATTGCTTATTGCTTTGAGTTCTAAAAAGGCAGATTTCATTTAATCCACGCTAGCTGTGTACCACAGAGAAGAGCATTCCACTGGGCTTCCTTTTGCAGGTGCCAAGTTCTGCATTGCCAGAAGGTGCAGCTGTGTCTGTAAGCAAAAAGTCAGAGGAACTGTGGTAGAGTGCTACCCTCCCATTTGTTCCTCACTACCTAGTGCTGTTAAATAAATATTGAATAAAACTGTTACATGTACTGGGTTTTTATCTGTTTATCCTATGCCTTGTGCTTTCTTTGTTGTTTTCTGCTGTTATCTGAAGCAAGTGTTAGTTGTTTGTTGTTTAGTAACTTCTAGTTTCCTGACGTTTTTTGTGGAAAGTCAAAACTTCAGGCATGTAAATGAGTTGGCAGAGAAAAAAAGAGTTGCATAACCTGTCATGAAACTTTTTCATCACTGTCACTCACCTCCAGGACAGAAATAGATGCCAATTCCAAAAATGCAAACTAACAAGTATTTGCATGTTTAGCACTCAGAGATGCAACTTTTATTTCTGTGCATCAGAACTGTAATCATACACTCCATAAAATTCTCTGCTTGGATAATGTTCATAACAGCTTCTTGTTCATCAGTGTAGCGATGGAAAGTCACTTCCTTTGCACTAAGAGGGGGAACAATTTATAGTGTCCTACAAACAACTGACTGGTGAAACTCCCCTCAGAGGGTCAGCGTAGAGAAGGCATCAGTCAAAATATTCTTTTTCAGTACTCTAAAAGTTGTGCAGCTTTGGGCTGGAGCTTCTCTGCTGGAGTCAGCTTTCCCTTTAATGCTCTTCCAGAAACTGATGTACCACTGCATTAAGGGCCACCTATAGCTCCTGGTGTAAACAGGACTACACCTCCCTCTATCTGCTACTCAGACATCAGGAGGGGAAGAAGCACTTGATCTGGTGCTGTAAATGATGCACTTGTCATAGCGCTGTAAATGATGACTTAGAGCCTTTAAGCAAGCCAGAAAGTACTAGTGGAGGATGTTAGTAAAGAGGGAAGTAAATTTTCTGTCCATAGGTTTTTTTCCTTCACTGGAATTGCTTCATTCTCCAAGCACCCTTTAGTCTCCTCTTGCATGCTTTAATAAATGAAGAATATACCTCACTGTGTTATATGGAGATAATTCTCTTTGGACTTGACCAGGCTGGCTCTGCAGACAGTTGTATAGCTGTTGGGGTGGCGTTCTGCTGGAGCTCCTTACTTTGGCTGGCCTAAGCGGCAGTGGGGCACTGCCGCAGTACCTTACTGCTGTTTTGCCGGACTGTGCCTTGTAGACATCTCCAGCTGGTAGCAGCTGTCATTCATTCAGCACTCTGTTGTGGGTATAGGCATACCTCATGCCATACCTAAATGATTCTGCTGATTAAAAATGATTGTGCCATACCTTGGATGAGCTTGTACTGAGGAAGCCTGGCTGCTGCTGAGCCAATGTAGACTGGGATCACTGGCATTAACCATCTTACATATTTTCGAGCAGAAGGATCAGGTTAGCAAATAATATTCTACTCACTGTGGAATACTTTTCTATTAGAGATGAACTATGCCAAATACATCCCTAGCATGGCCCTGAAATTATTCTCATATCAAATATCATGGCATTTGTTTACAAGCCAAATGGGCCTCATCTTTCCAAAGAGATTCCTCATTTCTAGTGACGAACACCTTGCACCCAAACTCTGTTAGCTGATGACTAAGTGCCCAAGGGGTACTTAGCATGGGGGGAAAATGTTTTGTACTTGCTGTTGTGACGATTATTGCTAGCAAAAAAACAGCCACGGTTCTGTGCTCCATGAATTTCCTCTAAAAGAATGTGCATATACTAACGATCTTCTATTTAATATATACAGGGAGAAACCATCAGTAACAAATATACTGCCTTCCTTTAAAGTAGTAGTTTACTGTAAGGAATTTAATGTCCTGATACATCCTACCATCAAACAGAAAAAGCATGAACGTGGTATTTCTTAATATGTCTCTTCTGCGGTGCAGTGCAAAGGTACCCAAACTTGACTGTTTAGAGAAAGGTTGTACTTCAAAAGACACCGACCCAAGACAGCAAGAAGCTCCACATGAGCTATCCAGCCCACTGCTCAGAATGCGCTGTCTGCAGAGCTGCCTGCAGCTGCGGGTGGGCTCTTTCTGGTTCTCAAGCTGCCTTCTGCCTCAGGTATCTTTGCTCTGCATGTGCTGGGAAGATACAGCCTAGTTTGGGCTGTACGTCAGCTGCGTGCTGTGTTAACAAACGAGACGGTTTCAAAGGCACATCTTATCTTTGCACGAGCTGTTGCAGGCCCCAGTGGTCTCCCATTCTACTGCTGGTAGGGAAGTAATCCTTTGGTTTTAGGCATGTAATGCAAAATTCAGCAGTTGGATATTGAAATTGTCATATTTGTTGTTAAACTTCACCTCTCACTGACAGACCTCTAGCTTGCTTTTGGCCTTTGCAAATAGGAAGGGAAATACAGACCTGTCAGCTGAACAGTGCTAGCGATTCTTGCATAGTTGAATGCTCATTGAAAATAATTTTTTGCAGTCCTCCAGTGATCTTTAATGCGCTTGTCCAGTTCCCGTGGTCCAGTAATACTCTGTATTGTGGCAGTAAACACTTGATAAATTCTTGCCACTGACTTGACAACAGAGAGAGGGAGTCCTCAGCTGAGGACTACAGAGCTTTTATAGACAGAAAGCTCTGTGATCTCCTCTACTCTGTGAAACTTGCCTTTGGCTGGCCTGGACATTTGCAGGGTTACAGTTTACCATTTATTGGTCTACTTTTTTTTTTTTTTTTTCTCCCTAGTTTTGACTCTGCATTCCCAGTCTTAAGAAAATGTCATGCCAACAGTGTGGAACTGCAATCGAGGAAAAAAAAAAAAGCCATTATTTCTGACAGCAAACAAGGTGGCTTGGGTATGAAGGAAGGCAGCTATTTTGATAGCCCATACTGGAGGAGAGGGGAAGAAAGAAGGAGGCAGTCTTGCATTTATTTTCACATCCCTTAAACCAAGATCTGCATTAGGGGTACTTGATATTGGGATTAGAGAATAACCTCAAATTTTGCACCCTGAGGTCCCCATATTCTTTCTGTTTCCCATATTCTTGTGTGTTCCACAGTCCATTGTTCATGTTCACCTTTCTTCCTGACTCAGATTGCCCAGCCTTGCTGTCCTGTGTCCCATCAACCTGATCTAGTCCCTCCCAGCTTAGAAAGTCCCCTTTCCTGTTTAGCAACACGCAGCAGAGACCCCCTCACTTCTCCCACCTATGCCCGTTTTGCCTCCCAGCCGGCATCCTCTCTGCTTTTAGCCACAGGTCTTTGCATTTGGATGGTCCATTCACCCGTGCCAGTGTTCCCCATCTCTGCCCCATCCCTCCTGTTGGCCTGTTCCCCTGTCGATTCCTGCAGCCCGTCCCCTTGGCTGGCTTGGGGAACTGCATGAGGAAAAGTAGGAAACTGCAGGTGTCTGTTCCTATTGCTGCCTTCACATCTGCAAGCATAAGATGCCAGTAAAGAGACAGGGAGATCTTTCTCCAGGTTGTGGCCTACAGTCATCTTTGCAGAAAGAACATGCATTTCTTTACTCTTGCTCTGGCATAAACAGTATTTAACTTACAGACTGCTCCAACCTGGTTGGTATCCCTTGAAATTTCATGCTATTTACGGAAAGAACACTGTGTTCACTTTTTGAACAGTTAATTTTACTGAATTGATTTTATACATCATAGAGATAAATGCTGCTAGATTTTCTGGTGTAACTGAAGGGAGGAGACTGCTTGGAGAACTGGTCCGGGCCAGATAGCATGGACAGTTATTTTTTATGGCAGGGTAAGTCCTGAATGAAACAGTCAAGGTCAGAGTGGCATAGCTAAACCCAGGGGTTATTGAGCTCCTCTGACTTGGATGAAGCTGCCTTCCTTGGCAACCTCAGTAAGAGAACACACAGACTCTTGTACGTTTTTGCTTTGGTTGTTACATTGGTGACAGAGAGGTCTGTACAGATTGTGGCCTGATATATATTTGAAATTGGTCACCAAGAACTGAGTCAGACTTGCCCTGGCTGGGAGCAGTTCCCGGAGTGCCATGCCCTGGTCCTCTCTGACCTGCACTGGTTTCCTCCATGACCAGCAGTTATCAAAGAATTAGAGCTTTAAAAGGAGCGATTAACACTATTTCCCTCTCTGTAAGTGCAGAAAAGAATTAAATGGACACATAATTATGCCCAAATCTTTTTCTTATCTTTTTTTTTGAGAAGGTGAGGGAGATGAGTGGAGGGGAACTACAAGATACATACAAATATATGTAATGCATATATAATAAAAATACATATCTATACATGAGAAAACAGCATTTTGCATATTAAATGCCTGGTTTTCAGAAGTGCAGAATCATCTTCTTTACATCAGGACATCTGTGCTGGGTTACACCAAATCAGTATCCTCAAAGATAACGTTACTACGGTGAAGTTTGGGTTGGTTTGTAGTAGATAGTATCCTCCTTTTAGAAGGTATTTTGTAATGTTTTCCCCTTAAAAACCAAAATTCCTCGCAATCTTCACAAGTAAATATGTTAGAACTTGGGGGATGTAAGGGAAGAGGAGGAAATTTTAACTGCATTATAAGAAAAATTATTTGAGTTTGATCAGTCGGGAATACCAAGCAGGCCCATGACTGGGAGAGAAGGAACGGAGACCTGGGTGTATGATCCTGCTCACAAGGGAGAGTGCAAATGGAAGCAACCATAATTCAATTCAGAAAGCATAGTATGTGCAAAGCTTTTTCTTTTAAAATTTCTTCTCTTTCAGTGTGCAGTAATGCTGACTGTCTCTACGATTTGTCTGGATTTTAAATCAGATCAGCGTAATTAGCTAACTTTACTTATTAGCTTGAGCTGACTCTAGTGTTACAATGGTTGAATTGGTTGCCATTATATTTGTTTAACTGCTGTAAAGTAAGTTTCTAACAATAGGTTCCTATACTTAAATAGCACTGTCGAGCACTGGTGCCCTATCAGTCAGTCAGACCTTTCCCTCCTGCTGTCTGCTCTGATAGACAGTTCTGCTGATGTGGGGACTCTGGAAGAAGAGATCAGGAAGAAGGGATGATGGATAAAGACCATCTCCTGTCTTGAGAGGAAATCAGAAAAATCCTTTCTTTGGCTATCAACAAGCTGCTTTGTCAAGGTGTCAGGAGATTAATTATCCTCATGCGAGAGGCAAGAGCAACCGTTTTCCCCCCTGGTTTTGGTGTAATAGGGTGGCATTCTTCTGAACTGTGGCAGAGAATTGCAAAGAAAGAGGCTTAAGAGATTTCAGTCCCCTAACGTTACTGTCCCCTAAGCGTTTGTAAAGCTCTTATGCATACATCCATGCTCCTGTGAGGTTCTGCCAGTAATTGATTAATCAAAGTATTTGTTTCAAGTGCAGTATGGACTTGATCCCATGAAACATTTAGTGCCAACTGCTGTTAAAGTCTGTCAGCATTATGGGTGGTTAGGGTATATAAAGATCAAGATTTCAATGAAAAGAGATGCAGAAAACCTTTCCACAGCATAACCATGAACGTGAAAACATGTAACTATTCATTAGTTTTTGAAGTTTATAAATCAGTAAAAGGTAAAATCTCCAGTAGGTGTTTGTGGAGTATTTTTTATTGGAGCTGAGCAACTCTGCTTAATAGTTTGTTTTATCCATTGTCCTTTTGTATGTTTTTAAATAAAGTAAGTGTAAAGTATAATAAAAAATGAATGATCTTACATTTTGAATTAATCTTTTGGGGAATAAATAAAATGTGCTAACTTGAATTTTGAACAGAATAGGTTTAGGTAAAAAAGAAAAAGCGGTTTTTTTCTTTTGAAAAAAAAAATCAGAGAATTGAAGAAAAACACTACTTAAAATATGAAGCCATTTTGACTATGTCACTTGATATATTAAGCGAGTCTCTTCAAAAGCTCTTTAAATCTTGTACAAACTATGTCAGTAAAAGGACTCCTTCCGTTTGGCCTGGTCTGTGACAGTCCTGTGCTCAGATGAAGGACAGCATTTTTTGTTATCTGTTGATTTGATTTAATTTTTTTTTTTAAAGGGTGAAGTCTTGAGGGAATTGGAGAGTTAAAGAGCCACATCACTTTTTTAGTTTGGTTTCTTCTGAATAGTTTTTCTGGTTTTAATGTTTGCAATGCTAAACTATGAACAGTGGTGTATATTTTTTCTTTTGGTGCTTCTGTGCAGCCTTCCTTCAGATTAACATCACTTCAAGATGTGTTGAACTCTAATACACTATAGTTGAAATTGTAACAAACCCAAACATTTTAAACATGGATGTGCCTGACCTTGAAATGCTGCTGATAAAAGCTAATGCTGTTAAATTGCATGCCAAATTAACCCTCATTTCCAAATGCTTTGTGTGTGAGTTTCCTGTAGGATAGGCTTTGATCCTACCAAGCAACACTTCTTTTACAATCAGTTATTTTTTTAATGAAGGAAAATCAATGAACAAGTTTCAATGCCTGATTTCAGTGGTAGTGAAATGAAATGCTTTCTTTTGCATCCTTCTACCACTGTGCTTTGTCTCCTGTATCAAATGCCTGACATGATACAGTATTTTGGTGTAGAGGTGATACTGACTTTCAGCTTAAAACTTTTTATTTTCACAGGTGTAAACCTTATCAAGGATTACAAGTTCATGTGAGAAAGGCACAGGAAATTGGCTAATGGACTGGACAAGAAATAACACTCTGAAGCAGTTGGTTTTTTTTAGTCTTATTGAGGCTTAGCATCAGTAAAGATGGGTTTTAATCTAAATCAGGAGGAAAAAATGTTGCTTGCCTCACAAATACTTTTTTCTTGAAGCATCTAGGTTCATATTATTTTGGCAGTTGTCCATTTTGGAGCACCTTGGGTACTGTTTTGTGTTTGTTTTCAGTTCAGAAGTTACGTTGCAGGAGCACCTGCCTGTGCAATCCATGGGTTCTTCATTTGCATCTTTTGAGAAGTATGGACTTTGTATGGGATTTAATGGGCTACAATCATGTGCCTTCCTGGACCAGCAGGCCTGTGTAACTCTGGTGGTATAAACTCCCACTGAAATCAGACAACAGGCGTGAGCAGAAACTGCTCACGTACAGATACCGGCTTTTGCTTGTTCTTGTCTGCTGAGGACCTCGAGTGTTTTCATTTTAAACTGAAAGTGCGTCTTTTTATCCTCTGACAAATGAACCACCATCTGCATAAATTCATTTGAAGGGGGCATTATCTTCCTGTGTGAACTTTGGTGGGAAGTGCTTGCAGGCCATAAAGTGAATCATCAGTCTCCCTGGGCTGGAGCTGAAATCTCAGCCTGTCTCCCTGACATCTCCTCCGGTCCTCCCTCCGCGTCCCATCTCTGTCACTGTGCCTGGGCCACCTCTGTCACCCGGACCCGTCCCTGCACCCACCCGCCCAGGCCAGGGCTGTGTCCTGCAACGTCTCTGACCTGGTGGTTTTGCTCTTTCATTTGGAGCGGGAAAAATCACTGTCCAGGCTTTCACCTCCCATCTTCGCTACGTCAAGACTGTGTTTGCAGGCCTGGACAAACGTAGCCTTGTGCCTGGTCTGTGTGAAAATTGTTTTCTGAGCCTGTCACCTTGATTGTGTTACCTTTCTTTTTGCATTCCTCTGCCAGCATTTTCTTGTCTTTATAGCATTGGACCTAAGCTCTTTATCTTCTCTTTCAAGGCCCCCAAATCCCTGAGGGTTTTTTCTCTCCATTATCTGCCCCTTGTGTCTCCTTGTTATTGAGATGTCAGCCCGGGGACCCATTCAGCCGGTGGTGCCTAATGGGGCAGAGGCAGCCGACCTTGATCTAGGGCCAGGCCCGCGCCGGTGAGCCCTGCTGGGTCCCAGCTCACTCGCGCGGTCTCGCTTGTGTGGTGCTTTAGCATCTGCTGAGGCATTTTGGCTCCAGGGGTGGGAGCGTGATTCCGCTGAGCCAGCCCAGCCGGCTGCTGAGCCGGGGTGGATGAGCCTTCTTGGAGTGAGAGGCGGCCGGTGGCTCTGCAGGCACCAGCTCTGCTCGGGGTGGTCTTTTTTTCAGTCTGTCTGAGGCCTGGCCTTGCTGCTTTCAGGCAGAGCCGCTTAAACGTCTCTGCCCTGTGGTCTCACTCTCCGGAGTCGGATTTTTCTGTTATCCGATGTATTCCAGTGCCTGCTCCCCTAGGTACGGGGGTGACTGTGTTCCCTTGTGCGCCATGTTGTGTCATGTGGATGCTTTGGAAAGGAGCCGATCCATAGGGCAGGGTAGCATCTTTCCTAGTATATATACTGCCAGCTCCAAGGTAATACAAAGCATTAAAAAGTATGTTGTGCTTTACATATGTACTTTGGTACAGGCATTCGACCATTTTAGAGACTCAGTGGGGGAGGGAGGTGTAAAGAGTTGGGAGTGAGCAAGTTCAGAGTGAGAAGACTCTGGATTTTCCAAAGGCTTTGTTTTGTTTGTTTGTGTGCTTGTGAGTTTTCAAAGCAGCATCCTCTTGCCACTGTAAATACAAGAATTAATGTTACTTCAGCACAGTAAACCTTGATGCACAGTTGTTTCTTTATGCAAGCCCACATTGCTTTCAGCCTGCTTTGA
Organism: Ciconia boyciana; assembly: GCF_034638445.1. NCBI lineage: Eukaryota > Metazoa > Chordata > Aves > Ciconiiformes > Ciconiidae > Ciconia > Ciconia boyciana. The sequence continues at coordinate 52,909,342 of NC_132935.1, read as the reverse complement.
AGGCCCCTCGGTTTGCCTCCAGGAAAATCCAGAGGCCAGGTTTCCAGTTTGTGCCTAACGGTGGGGATTTGCAGCGGCGTGAGTGGAAGCGAGGGGAGACCTTCCCTCCGGAGCAACAGCAGATGCAGCAGCAGACGCAGCTCGTGGGCGAGCGGATTGCTCATGGCAGTGCTGAAGTGCTGGTTGGAAGGGGCGTCTGGAGGGCCAGTCCAGCTCCTGCTCTTAAAAGGACTGTTGCCAGCACTTGCGTTAAAATTCGTGGTAGAGGAGGAAGAAAAAAGTGACAGGGTATAACCAAAGATGATATTGTATTATAACTGGAGGAACCTTAGGAAATGCTAATAGCGAGAGGAAAAGATGAAAGGTTTGTTGTTGCCACTTTTTAGCAGCATTTCTCTGAGAATTTAAGAGAAAATGAATTCTGCTGAAGTGACCTTTTTTTCACCCCTTACTGGCTCTTGAAAAGCCTGTGCTTCCTGAGCCATCCACACAAACACTTACCCAAATAATGAAAAATCCAAATGCACATGCTCCAAGGGATAGTTAAGCATCACTAAAAAAATTCTCATTGCTGCTATTATGTTAGAGGGCAGTAGTTCCTAAGGAAAATAGATTTTTTTCCATTTTAATAACTTCAAAATACTCTCAATCTATCCAGAAGAAAAATGTGATGACTCCTAAATAACTAACTAGAAGCTTTTTGAAGGCAGGAATATCTTTGTTGCCCTCCTTTTTTGCATATGTTTTCCTGTGACTAAGGATTTTGTTGAAACTTAAAAATAATATTTAGAAAGAGATAAAGTATCTGATCTTGCTAAGTCCTGTACTTTTCTGTAGAAATACAGGGTAATTGAAGATGCTGTCTTTTCATTTTAAAATTGGGTGTACAACAGATAAAATGTGAGTTTCAAAAGAGGCTGTTCTGGAAAGGAAGTGAACTTGAGAAAAATGGTCAACTTAACAGGAATTTTTTTTAGCCTTCCTTTTAGCACAAAGTGTTCTTGTTACACTTGCTGACCCAGTTGTTTCACTGTTATTTCAGAGCATACTTATTTTCTCTTTGATTTTTTTTTTCTTTCTATATTCTTGGAGAAGGAGTAATGTGCAACATTTGCCTGATACCTGAATTAGATCAAGTCACATCTCTGCTTTCCTAAATGAGACTACTTCCATGTAATACTATTTCTTACGTTTTTTGAAAAAGAACAACCAGTATTTTCCTGTTTTGGCAGATTAACGGCTGTGAATGGCACCTTGCAATAAAATCAGTGTTTCGCTGCTGTCCCTGTTGGGTCTTTTGTATTTATGGGGTAGGAATCCCTGATCACCGGGTTGTTTTCTGTGCAAACACTGGGAGAATGCTGGGACCAACAAGGTTGAGCTGACCTTATGTGCTGGCCTGTTCCCTGCCGCTGACTGTCATGTTTCAAAGGTTAAACTAACTGTGGATGAAATGTAATCAGTAGTGCGCTGGATCCTTTCCAGATCACACTGGAGGAGTGCAATAACCAGCATTGTTAGCTTTGGGAGAGCAAGAGGCAGAGGTCATTACCTGTGTGCGTCTGAGCATGAGGAACCAACTGCCTTTCCTGCTACCTCCCGCGTGTGTTTATTTAAATCTTATCTGGAATTGTTATCCTGCTGGCCCCTGCTTTAAAAAAAATAAATGGCTGTTTATTCTTCATACACTGTAATTTTCATCTTGCTGTTGATTTCTCAGAGCTTCCATGAGATCTCAAACCCTGTCATTAGATGGGATCTGGATCGATACTTGGGGAAGCAGAAAAGGCTGGAAGAAAGAATTGCTGCGTTTTTAGATGACAGCCAAAAATAGGTCAGGGTAAACCAGACAGTACTCTTAAGACAGAGACATACTGCACCAGCAGAGGAAAGATGATCTTGGTAAAGTTTCCCTCCTTCGCCAGCAGGTAGCTAGGAAAAGAGCTGGTACAGTAGGAAGCTGGCGAAGGACAGAGAGCAAGCGTGGGAGGAGGAGGTGGAACAGAAGCATCAAAGTGAAGATAGTGTCTCTGAGATTTGATTTCCTGTTTCTTTCTATACTCAACCACTCATTTTCCCCAACTCCATCTCTCATTTGTGCAGTACTTTCAGTCCTCTGCATTCAGATCTGCAGCAGGAGTCTGTTCCTAGCATCAGATAAAAAGGCTTTTTGGAAGGCACCAGAAGCGTGTAGCATATGGTGGGGAAGTACTGCTCATTGTCATGTTAGGGATTTCAAGGGTGACAGGCGGTGAAGCCGGTATTTTTTCTGCCTATTTAGCTTTTACACAACCTGTCCTAGGGATTTCAAGGGTGACAGGCGGTGAAGCCGGTATTTTTTCTGCCTATTTAGCTTTTACACAACCTGTCCTCTGAAACTGCCTGTACAATAACAATAGACTTAAGTGGGAAACAAAAAATTGTCTTCCTTTTGAATTTCATGGAAAGGTTCCTACTCCATCAAAGCGTGTTGTTTTCTTTATAGATCAGTGTATGGGTATGGCCTTGAAAACCAACACATTTAGCAGCAATGGAGACTTTTCCATGGAAAGAAGAGGGGGGCGGATGGGGGACTTCCATTTCAGAGCAAGTCAGACTTAATAGACCTGTAGAGAGGATTAGATTATTTTAATATATGTCTTTGTATACACTCCTTATGTTATAATTAACAGCTGGGAATATGAATGCCTTTTATTTTCCAGGATCTCTCTGAATGGGTTTTTCAGTTTATGCATTTAGCGGTGGTTTCTAAAGAAGCCCTGACAAGAAGAGAGGTCTGTATCAGTTTATAGGAAGGTCAGCTCTGTCCTCAGGAGCTCAGTGTAAGTTGGTTATGATGTCAGGAGAAGAAAATGCCATTATCCTCCTTAGCCCACCTTTACCAGGCTCTCTCAAGATAGTAATCACAAGCAGAGAGTGCTCCTTATCAGTGTTTCCATCTGTTGCCCCCCTCCTGTACTTCAAGAGTAGAATGATCTTTTCCTTATTCCTGAGTCTTCATGAGATGTCCTCTCTACTTCAGTGTGTGTGAGAGAAAACAAGGTGTTATCTTCCTATTTATTTTTCTTATTAAATTCTTATTTTTGAAAGGCCTTTTCTTTCCTTGACCAATTTTTTTTCTCTCTCTCTGTGCCAGAGCACTGGAGATGTGGAAGAACTGAGTAAAAGCACTAGCAACTGTCTTATCCTTGTGAAATCTGAGTAGTATTCTTTCCCAGTCCTGTGTCTTTCACCTGGCACTTTGTCTATGCTAGATCTCTTTTTAGTTGTTCAAAGAGCAGCTTGGTTTCTCACCAACCTTAAGGTAAAAGGCTTCAAAAAATGCACTTCCATAAATGCTTCTGGATTTTCAGCATGCCAAGCAGTGTCTAGATTAGGCATAATTTCTGTATTAATGGTTTCTACTCTACTGGGATAACTATTCTAATGTCTGGTATTTGTGGCCTAAAATTTTGCTCAAGTATATCACTTCAGGGAGCTCTGCAGGCATTGTGTAAGTCTTTATTTGGAGGGCTTTTCGACAAAAGCAGTTTTAATGTGAGAGAGAATGTAGACCCAAACTGCAGTCATAGAGGATGTAGATCAGCATGAGTAGTGAAGGTGCCCTGATCAGTTTGTGGTTTCGTATCAGGTCTATAAGGAGCCCATCAATTTTCTGGTGTATGTGGGGGTCTTGATTCCAGGGACCTTCTGTCAGCTCTGCTGAGTGACCTTAGGAACAAGAAACCAGTTTCTTCCACCTCCCAGGTGTTCAGTCAGCTGCCCAGAACCAGGTCCATGGCAATCCCAGCTGAGGGAAGACTTGTGAGTCAGGTGCTTGCCCCTATGTAAAAATAACTAGAATTCCTCAAAGAGATAAAGGCTTTTAACATTAGCATTTTTAGGAAGGTCTGGCCACACTGTGCCTTTCTGCACAAGAAACAGCAGTTAAGCAGCAAGTCCTGACAGAGTTTCTGTTTTGCTGGAATATCTTAGTGATGAGGGAACCCAGGGCAACACAGCTTGAAATAGCCTTGCTTGGAAAAGCCATTTGTAACTGAAATATGGGGTCTGGTTGGATTAAATATTGGAAGATTTTTTAATATTCTGAACTGATCAGCTTGCCCTTTTGTTTAGAGTGCTCTGACATTTTTATTAGAAAGATACTGTGAAAAATCACTAATGGTAATCTACTGTCCGTGACTACCAAGCAAAGATCATGTTGTTTTCTCTCTGCAGTATAAAGGCCAACTGCATTGAAGTGGATCATTTTATGTGATTACTGGCTGCATCCATCTTCGTATTCAGACTGGCTGATGGCTATAAATACAAACACTTAAGTGTTTCTCTGAGTGGTGATAGGCTGAATCTCTGAACTTCAATTTATCTTTCCTTCTCCTCAGTATCAGGGTTCAAGATGAGCCTGATGTACAACAGCATCTTGTGCTTCACCTCCATGTAGATTTACATAGCACATATGTGTGTACATTATGGCCACAAGTAATTTTTCTTTTTAAAATCTGCTTCCTCCTTGACTATGTTCCTTAAACCTTTTACTTCATTTTCCTTCAGTGAATTTATGAAGGCATGTTTATGCCTGAGTGCTATTTTGGATAAGAAGATATCTTTAAAAGAACAATACTAGAAGAGGGGCTATCTCTCTATCTTCTGTCCATCCACCTTCTTTGTCTCCCAGGTCATGTATGCAGCAAAAATACTAGGGGCAGTGTGGATACCATGCTGATACTCCAGAGCAGAATGGTTTGGAACCAGGGGAAACCACACATGCACAGTATCTGCTCTATACTATTGGGCTGCTTTTCCTCTTGGGTTTGTCCTGATGTCAGGATGTTGGTACAGATGTCCTTGGAGGATGTCCATGTTGTATAACTAGATGTCTTCATTATGTCTTTCCCCTTTCAGATGTGTTTAATGCCTTTGTATTTTGGCAAAGTCACCAGGTAGCAGAAGGTGTTTGCACTCTTTATGGCAAGCCTTTCATTGAGCCTTGATAGCAGGATTTCCATGTCAATGCATACCATATATTTGTATCTGGACATAGCTGTAGGTTGTCCTTTTATGCTGTCCCTCTTAGACTCTGCTGAGCTGTTTTTCAGGGTATATTTTCTCTGCACCTGTTGCTGAGAAGAATCAGCTGTGGATGCATATGCTTGTGAAATCCCATCCCTACTGAAGCTAACAGGTTTAGTTGCTATATGTGTGCAAAAACCAGGTAAGAAACGTTGTTGTGTTAAAGGAAGGCCTGTTTCCTCATCGTGTGTCAGGTTTCTGTATTTCACACTAGCAATGGGAGGTGCAGAGAGCACAGCTAGCAAGCTGAAATGTTCTCTGTGTGCCACAGCATCCCTCAGAAATTTCTTCTAGCTCATGGATATTTCATAGCAGGGCAATTTACTGTCTTGTGAAGAAAGAAAAAGACCTGTTTTGGCTTTGAGTATATAGAATTCTTTATTGTATAAGACAAAATTGTGGCAAATTTTCCAATTTTAGCCCAGAAAGTTTTGACTTCTGTCTCTCTAGTGTCTACATATTCTTAGGGACTTCTGTGTCTCAATTTTGCTGTTTGGTCCTTGTGATTAAAGTACGCCTAGACTTATTTCAGGATAAAAATCCTTTGTTAAGCTTCTGGTAAGGAATATAATATAACTCTCTCCTTTCCTGTGTTGAGAGTGAGCGAGTGAGACACACATGGGAAGAGAAGGGGACTGGGGAGAAAAGGTAACCTTCTGATGTCATTACATGAGATATTTGCGGTATGTGTGTTCTCTGCAGGAGACTCTTCAATACAGATAAAACTAATGAATCGTCTATTTGTCAAGCTTAGCAATACATGTTAAGTCTTATAACTGAAATCTGTACAACAGATTTAAAAATCATTATTAGCCCTTTAAAATGTCACAAAGATTCAAAGGCAAAGAGGCCAGTTTGCCTCTTTAAATTATATTGCGTTTAGGGATGCATTATTTCAGGAGCTTGTCCAAGTTGCCTCACCATCACAGCTTCATTGCTTCAAATGTCACTTCAAGTAGAAGCAGTTTTTATAACTACACAGTAAACTCAAGATGGCTTAATGGAAATGATTTCTTCATGTGTCAAAATGACCCCTTTGTTTCTCATTTTACTCTTTTGTTGCCTGCAGCTAATCTGCTTTTTGGGTTATCAGATCCAAGCATCTTACAATGCTGACTCTAGCAGCGGTATTCAGCTGGAATGCTGCCTTTTGTTTACTGGTTTCACCAGGCCTCCAGTGCTTTCTTTGGTCATCTGGTGGCTCCACTAATGTGATTTGTGCTCCCAGGCTCTGCAGGTAGTCATGGGCTTTTATAAGGGAATTAGAGGAAGGCCTGCCACCCTGGTTGCTAATGAATCCACAGGGTATTTCTTGTTTGTGTTTTGTTCTTCCAGCTTTTTTTTTTTTTTTTTTTTTTTTTTTTGGAAAGCAGACTGCGAGCTGTTTGCAGTTTTATGGAATTTTTCTCCACTCTGCTTGGACTTTGGTTCCTAAAGTCGCTTTACCTGGCTCCTGGCTGTGGAGACGTTCATTTTGCTTTAAATAGAAGTGCCAAATTCTATTGATCAGAATGTGCATTTGGGGTTTTCTCAGGATTTGTGAATGAATACAGAAAAATAGAGGGCTACACAAATACTCAAAACTTCTTTATTACAAGAAATAATATACAAAAGTTGTTCCTGGTACTACTGGATGTAGTAAGGAGAGACAAATCCCCACCGTCATGAAAATTCTTTCTAGTAAAATAGCAAATGTTGGCATATGCAAGGAAGTTGAAGTGTTTTGCTAATGAGGCTGCAGCTGGAATCGTAAAATTTTGCAAGCACACCAGAAGTAGATGCAAGTTTAGAAACACCCTCAGTGCAGTCTTATAATTTTGAGCCAGTGAAGGACATAGTCAAGTAAATATTCTTCTACAGTTTTTGCAAGGGCACACAGATCTGTAGTTATACCAGAGGGGTTTTTTTCTATGAAAAGAGTATACTCAAAAGAGAATGTATGCTCAAAACATCTTGTACTCTTTTTCTAAAGTAGAGGAGAGTTTCAGACTTTGAGGAGTTAAGTTGAGTAGCATGTCAGATGCTGAGTAAGATGCCATTCCTTCTTATATCCACAACCTCTTACTTAAGTATCCTTGTGGATTTGAGTGGGGACTAATAGAGTGATTAGGTTTTTTTTCAGATTAGCCCTGCAGTTTTGTTAGGGCTGGTATTTGGCTTGCACAAAAACAAGCACAATGTCAATGTTTTTAAAGCTTCCCACTAGTCTAATTAAGACTCGACCTACAGTGGCAGGATCTGCATATTTTTATCTTTTCCTAAAATATTTTTCATCTGTTTCTGTTGTTTTAGAATGGAAGATACCAAATCTGTGATAAAAGCAAAATCTGAAAAGGACTTTGGAAATAAATGGGCCCTTTCCATGCAAAAATAGACAATATTGAATCTATTCTTATTGTTATTTACCTTGAGAGCAAGTCTATCTGTTTATCCAAGTCTGAAGAATTTAGACTGATAAGAGTTGTGTCACTGATATGTGGTTTATAGGGTTGGGTCTTAAGAGTAGAAGAAAGCTTTAGAAAAACTGAAGTACACAGGCATGTTTCAGTGCTGCTGCTTTGTGCCATTCTGTGATGCTGATGCTGTAGGATTTATCTGTGATGTTTGGAGGAGGCGTATGTTTCATTTATATATGCGTGTACTTCTATTTTCAACATGTTAACTGAATATCAGCGCATTAATTTCTGTTCAAAGAATGTCAGCAAAGTTGTTGAGTTGGTGTTTCTGCTTCAGGAAAAATCATGTAGAAATTCAGGTGCAGGGTTTTTAATAGTGGACATATAAAGCAAGAGTATATCGATTGAGTTTTACTAGGCTGACAGCAGCACTGAAGGTCCTTGTGACCCAGAAGTTTGTGACCCGTGAAATCTCCATTTTTCTTCTATTGGTAATGTATCTTGAAGTACAGAGGACTGAAAAATGCATCCTGTGTGACCTAACACATTGATTATCTACCAATGGAAAATTATTTTGGGCTTATTGCTAAAAATGTATTTGATGCTAGTAAATATAAGGGATAGGCTTAAATTATATTCTTAAACAAATGTTCCCTCAGCACAAATTCACTAAGGCAACAGCTGATACTTACAGGTATGAATAAGATCTGCTATATTTTTCTTTAAAATGCTGATTTCAGATGCTTGGCCATTTTGCTGATTCAGCTTCATCAGCTTGGATGCCAGTGAGCAGAAACCAAAATTTTGCTTTATAAATGGTACTTGCATCTGATTGAAGGAGATAAATGATGGTGAGGAATTGGACAGAGTTATTTCCAAAAATGGTAAATATCCAAGGTTCCTGAAAACGAGCCTGTAACACACGCACACCAGCAGGCAGATTTTACAGCTCTGTCCAGAGCACAGAAGGAAGATAAATCATGGCCATCCCCCTCTCATTTTTGAAATGGTTCAACCCTGGGGTTTAGCTGAAGGACTTAAGGAGTTTTTGAAGTGCAAATAGACTGGTGAAGGGTAAACCTTTTCAGAGTTTCATTTAGATGGATTTTTTTTTTTTTTTTCCTATGTGGATTTCTGGCACCAGCTGAGATCTGGAAGGCCACAGGATTTTTTTGTTTTTGATCAATCAAGCAAGCAGAACTTGCCATGGGGGTGTACATTCTCTGCATACATATTGATCCTATTGTGTTTAAAAGTAGTTAATTTAATCGGGGCTTTTTGAAACCTTCCCCAGTAAGACTTTCATTAATGGAGCTGTCATTTCAAGGTCATGTTTCAGTGTCAATAACTTAATGGTAATGACAGAAGTTACCTGTAAGTTTAATATCAATATTTCAGTTAATCCATGTTAAAATTGCATTGAATGAGAACTAATTTTACATACATGCATGTAAAAATGTTCAGTTTCAATTGAAAAATGTTGCTTTCATTAAATGAGAGATTTTCAAAGCAGTCCGGTGTTACTAAACACATTAACAGCAACAGTTGTGTTACTATTCACTGCTGTTTGGATCAGTATCCTTGGCCTGCCCCATTGCATAGGGAGTTTGACTCCAAGAACCTATTTTACACCTTGTCTCTTCTAGCAAAGTGGTTGTAATGTCAGAGTTTTTATTCAGGGCTCTTTCTAGTAGTTTTGACCTTTTACCTCACACTTTGTCTTGTTTAAAAGCAGCAGCGTGCAGAAGATGGATTGCATATTAACTGTAAACACTTCTCTCTACTGTGATAAATATTTGGAGATACAACATGTAAGGACTGTCTGTATGATAAGATGCCCATTTGAGTGCAGAGTATAGATTTTATAAGGCAGGATACAGTTTAATACTTTTTGGTCCATATCTGATGCCAAGATCTTCAAGTATTTCAGATGAAAGCATTATATATTTTCAAGATTTTTCCTGTGACGATGTTAACTGCAGACTTTGTTATTTGCTTCTTTGATTTGATTGGGTTCTAAAGAGCTTCAGAAAGTTATCCTGAACATGGTGACACTCAAGGTACAATGGAGTCAGTGGCAAAAATTGAATTCAGATACCATGGCAGAATGTGCCTGTAAATCTCCCAAATTCGGTTTTCTCATTGCTTTTCCTCCTGGTAGTTGCAGCATGCCTTGAGCCCTGGCGCTTGCTGAGTACTGGGGTTCCAGAGTGACTTGGACTGAGCAGGCTGGGATGTGAGGTGGAAAGGAGAGTCTTGCATACAACTCTTTCAATCCTATACCAATAATTACCTTCTGTAGAGTTTCCTATGTGTAAGTGTTTTCCCCAATTGAATGGGATTTCATCAAAGATTTCAGTGCCAGATCACTCGGTGGCTCAGAATGGGAGAGGAACTCTAAGGGTGGTGTGGGGTCCGGAGTTGGGATCCTCTTTAGGAAGGACGAGACTTGACTGGTTGTTAGTTTAACTTCCATATATTGGATGCCCAAAATGGTACTGCATGGCATACCATGGGAAAATCACCTATATTAAAAAATGGTGTATTTATACCTTACTTCCATATTTACAGTCTGGTGGTGTCATGTTGGCCGTGCTATGAGAGCGCAATAGAAAGATTCCAGATCAGGACAGGGACCTAAAATCGTAATTCATCACAAATTAATAAATATGGCTAAATGCAATTAATAAATAAGGCTAAAGAAGTGCATATTGTGATTTTTCCCTGACTTTACACTGAACAGAAGACATTTGGTTAATAGGCTCTCCATCTTGGTCTTTGTTTTACAACTCGAGCTTTTACGTCCATTAAACTCACATGCTGTCAGTCTCATGTACTGTAATGATGGTTATTTCCTGTAGCGTTTGAAAACTGAACATGAAATGCTGATTAAAGCTTTGCTGAGAGAGAAGGGAATTCTTTGCATCTCACTGCGGACAAGGGATTCCCAGCATTTGTGGTGTCACTTTTGCGAGTATGTCACTGGGAGATGCTAATATGACCTTTCCTTTGTTAAATAAGAGATTTCTAGCACCACCCAGGACTCCTCTCTTCAACAAGTCCCGTTCCACCGACTGGATAGAGGATTTGGGGCATATTTCAAGTCAGTAGTTTTTGCTTCAGTCTTATTAGGCATAGAGTGCAGATCTTCATTTAGAAACAGACATAGTTCGGTAGACAGGTATGTGGGTGTTGGCTGGAAAATCTATCATTCTAATTTAAAATTTTTTCTGAATGGTGCCTGCTCAAATGTCAAAACACTGGGGGGCTGTTACTTGCAAATTACAGATTTATCGAGCAGCCGCAACGTTAAAGTAATCTTACTTTGCTTACAGTATGCATTCGTCAAGGGCACAGGCTTGCACGATGATTCTGAATTCCTGTAGAATTTAACTGAGCAACAGCTGGTCTGTAGGACGTGTAGATTTTAACAAGGTAATGTTTGTGTTTTGGCGAAGGACTTGTGTGACATGCTGCTGAAACTGTTCCAAAGTGCTGCCTTTCTCCATTCAAGTCTGTAGGGATCCCGAGACAGTTTTTGTGTTAAATTTCTCCACTCTCTCTGCACCTCTTGATTTTATCACAGGTAAATTCTACAAAATTCTTCCATAGGGTGTTAGGAAAAAAAAAGAAAATAAAAAGGCCATCAATGCCACTAACTACAGCTACAACAGAACGAATACTCTTTTTGGCCTTTAATTGTGTCAGATTCCTTTTCTCCACAATTGTTTTTCTTTTTTTCTTTTTTTTTTTTTTTTCCACTTGAGAGAGGTTTATGGTGCTGTGTCCGTCAGGATAACCCTGTCTTAGGGTTGAAGTTGTATTTCTCCCTGAGTTCCTAGAGGTGATGTTATCTTTTGTTCACTCGGCAGTATGGTCATTCCTAAGAGCATCTGTCACTTTAGGCATTGTAAGATGGATGAGTCTCAAGTGAACTGCTGGTTGAAGCAAATGGTGAAAATAAGAAAAGACAAGGGGGTTGGGGGTCTTCAGAGGGGACAGACAACAAGGAAGCACTGTTAGAAATCAAAAGTAAGCCAGGCGGTAGTGGAAGAAAGAGCCAAGATGGATCACATGTTAGCAGATCCCACATGTCTTGGAAACGAAGATTGGTGGTTGATGAATTCTGAAGAGATCTGTGTCTTGACAAAAATGCTGCTGATTTGTGTCCTACTTCATTTGCAAATAAGGGAGGATTAGAAGGAGATGATCTGAACATCAGATGAAGAAGCTGTATTTTTGTCACATTGTGTTGTAAGGTTAGGACATTAATGCTGCCAATAATCAGGAAAAGGGTTACTGATACCTTGTGTGTCTTGTATTCTCATACAATATTGTGTGAGAATCTGTCAGTGCTGAATGGGCACATAACAGTATAAAACCAAAACAGCATATCGGCAGTTTAGCTTTTGGAAAAAACAGTAATCTTAAAATTCATAGCCGTTTGTATTTTAGAAGGTACTTAATGTTTTTAAAAGAGGGAAGATTAACTACAGTATCTCTGATTTAGCTGGACTAATTGAGTTAGACATTTTAACAGAAAGAAAATTATGTAGAAAAATCACACCCCAAACCCCAAGAAAACTCCCCCCAAGCCACTAACAAGCAAATCCATACCCCCACAAGCTGAGCAAAGGTCTGTGTTGGCAAAAGCAGCCGGCTAAGGACAAAAGGCACTTAACAGCCTAGCGTGTGTCAAGGTTTGGGAAGGGTCCAGGAGGATCTTGGCTTGAAAAATTATTTTGTCACACTATTGGCATTGGTCCATAAGGGGAAGCACTGGTTGAAAGGTGAAGAAATTAAGATGATTAGAAGCTTTAAAGCTTCACAAATGGTAGAGTATCTCTCTTCTCAATGGATGTAAATAATAGATGAAAGACTGAGAGTGACAACAAAGGATCAGGGCGTTTAAGAGAATGTGTGCAGCCTGAATAGAGGTCTGTGGCCTAGGGCCAAAGGTCTTAGCTTTGAGTGTAATTAGAAGAAAATACAAAAATGTCATTACTAGCAGGTGAAATGTTCAGCACGTGTCCGAAAAATAGCAATTTCAGAGGCAGGAGCTGTTGGAATTGGATTACTGACATTCTGCAATCATTGAAGTCTCTGCAGAGCCCTACAGTTTGGTTGGGAGCTGCGTGTTAACCTTGTTGGCCATCTGCGATGGATTCACTGTTAGCATGGCGGGGATGCACAGCACAGGGTAGCATCAGCGGTCCTTGGCAATAGAGTTGTTCAATGTCTTTCCTCAGAACACAACAATCCTACCCAAAGCTTCTGAGTGAGAGGTGAGGGTTATAGCTGCTCTCTTAAATAGGATGATTTTTAAAAATGGGGGGAGGGGGAGGAAGCTTAAAGCTATATTGCTTTTAATTTTAAAACCTGGTTTTGAATTCTAGATGTACAGCTGAAAGAGTCATGTTTGTTCTGGTTTTGACAGCAGGCCCCAGGCTGTGGTCCCAGCTTTAAGCCTCAAATCCCATTTGTGAGCAACAGGGAAAATTCCTTTAAATCTTCTGGCAAAATATTGTCCATTTCTATTGAGAAACCAAACCAGCTTGTGTGCCTAAGCAAGTCTTGTTGAAGTCCAGTCAATGATAACTTAATTTAAAGCTTTTCCTGATGTTAATTACTGTTCTGTACAGCCCTAGGTATTTTAGGAGATACTCTTCTGCCTGCTGCTTGCTACACCATTGTTGCCATTCTTTGGGGTATTTCAGGTGTATTCTCTTTTATAAACTGCAATTTCTGTTAGAAAGGTTTTCACTTAAATACCTTTGTGGGATGTCAGATTAGGAGAGCAACCAGCTAATTCTGACTTCATTTTGAACATTGATCTCCAGTTTAGCGTAGATAACCACTCACCCATTTAGTTTGTTTCTTTTTAAACCAATAGTAACATAATTACTTCTACATTATCATCTATTTTTTATGTTTCTGTGACAATTAATTTTCTCATATTCATGTGCTACATTCCTAATATTTCATACAGCGACTTCAGTGCCAAAAATGTGCAGATTCTGTGACAAATTTGTACTTCACTTTTGGTAGAATGCAGAGAAGTAGCCATGCAGCTTCAACCAAGTATTCCTATAAACAAAAAGATGCTTTTTTAAAGTGGTCAGCCCTCCTTTCGCCACGCCAGTTCAGTTTTCGCCCTAGACCAGGTTTAGATAGGCAGGTTTTGTTGGCTTGTTATAAACGATATGCTGGCACGAGTCATTCTAATTTTTTTTCTCCCTTCTTATTTTTCAGGTGTTCAGGAGTTTTAAACAACTTCGCAGAAAGGCTTCACAAACTCTTAGCTGCATCCTTTAATCATGACTGCATTTCAAATAGGTTAAAAGGAATCTGAGAAGGTACCGTACTTGCCTTTACTAATAAGACAATACATGGTATGTTTTTGTTCAGCTTCTGTGCTTTCATTTCCATTGACTACATTTTAGGAACAGTGTGGACTGTAAATAATGGTTTTATTTTTGCTTCGGGCATGTACAATGTCTAAGTTCTTCAAAAATCTTGAAATCCACTTAATGTAATTAAACAGCCTTCACCAAAGGGGGCTGGTTTGTGCTTCCATTTTTTTCTTATACACCCACAATGAGGTCAACTTCATTATTTAATGACAGTTCTTTTGAAGCTGTAACAATTTTCTTCTGCTGTTTTACTTAGAAGCACTGCAAATGCCTCAGCAACTAGCTAAATATATGTTTTATGCACTTGGAGGGTGGATGTTTGTTTGTTTGTTTGTCCTCTCAAAGGGTTTAAAACAAATGGGAAGAAGAATGCAGATCTTTGTAATGATTGGGATAGATTTGTGCTTCCAACTGAGATTCTCACACGTCTTTTTTTTCTGACTTCTTAAAAGGGGGAGGCTTGTCTCAGTATACAATATTGGGCTCGCATAGTTTCTTGTTGCATTTAAATAGCCAGCGTACCCAGAAGGCTGGAGATCTATTCCTGCTTTATGACCTGTTGTATCCCTGGGGCAAGGGCAGCTCTGAGCAGAGCAAGGGGGTCATGGCCACAGCCCAGGTTCTGAGCAGCGCTTGCGGGTTCCCAAACCCTGTCTGCAGGAACATTTTGCTCGGCAACATCTGGAACATGGTAGAAATCTGGAAGAGGGGGGGAACCTCTAGGATTTTGCTTCGCCAGGTGCTAGGAGGAAGCAACATTAGCCTTTTTGATGGGGGGAGGCAGATTCTGTGGCCCTGAAGTTAGGCTAAACAATTGCAGAGGTCAAAGGACAGCTGAGTGCGGTCAATGAGACACCCTGGGGTGTATTTTGTTACTTAGTAAAAGGAGCAGCATCCTAAAACCCTAAAGGATTCTCTTGAAAATCTGTGTTGTGAAAAGGTTTTATGAGTCTGATGGCAAAAAGTGCTGATTTAGCTAAGGAATGCTTGCTTTTGTCTAAATGAAAGGCTAATCCTTACCAAATGTTGGCAGCTATTATAGTGCAGTCAATGCAGGTCTGAAAGGACAGTTAGAGTAGAAGTGTACTTTGGGATCCCAAATGTTTATCACTTTAATGGTTCTGTAACTGAAAGGATTTCTGAACTTTCACCTTTGATCCTAAAATTTATACCATGAGCAAAGTATTTGAAAAAGTAAAAAGTAAAAACCTTCACGTATGAATTAAAAGACTTTGTTCCTTAGAGAGCTGCGCCTGCCCAGTTCCTCTATATCCCCTGACAAATTTGCTTTAGGTTATCAGAATACTGCCTAGTTTAAACTATAACTTCTTTTAATCTGCTAACACTTATTAATTGGTTGAAAAAAATGTGGGGTTTTTCTGGTCTTGAGCAATTTTTGCTGTTCTTGTTTCAATGCTCACAAAAAACCCCTAAAGAATAGTTTTTGAGTAATTAATTCCTATGATTTGTTTAGCATTATCTTTCTTTAAAGCAACAGCTTATTAACACTTAACATTTGTCATAGAAACAGATAAGAAATCAATGTCAGAGCCAAGACCTTGTAAATAACCCGAAAGGAAATGTAATAATGGCTGTCTTCACCAGAGAGCTGGTGGGGGAAGGACCGGGCATGTGGCAGAAAAGGTTCAGTGCTTTTTGTTTTCCTTTGGAAGGGGGGGTTGCTGCAAGACACAACCCGAGGCCTCCGACTCTTTGGCCCTACTGTCTTACACAAACACTCATTGTCGAATTAGGAAGAAAAAGATACTCGGGAGCCAGCTGTGGTGGCATTTTTATAATGACTAACCTGGTGTTTCATCATGATCTTTAAAAGAAACACCATAAGAAGAGTGAAAAAGAATAAATTGCATAATTTCCAAGGGGAAAAAAATGAGAAAAGAAGTTGACAAGTAATTTTTTTTTAAGAAACGCACTTGCAAAATATAGCTCTCCAAAGAGCTTAATTTTTAAACTCTTTAGAAGTACTCTAGACAGATGCTTAGCATTGATTTATGTCAAGGTTAAGGCACCTTTAAACAAATAAAGTTGGGAATGGATAAACCTACCAAAATACAAATCGCCTATTAAACACAGAAGATGTTTGTATAGCATTCAGGTTGCTACAAAACTGACACGTCTTGAAATTCTCCTGATAACCCCTTCTAAACTCATCAGGAAATGATAGCATGTGTGTTTGAGGGGTACACAAGGGAGCGGTCAGATAGGATAGAGATGGAAGGTCAGGCCTTAACTTTGACTTTCTAGGCTTCAGCTTCATGCTTTTGCAATAAGGCAATAACGAATGAAGAAAGGATTAAGGTGATTTATTTATCAATGGGATTGCACTAGCATTTGCTGTAGGAGCTCAATGAGATGTCTGTTTGAGTCTGTTTTCAGCTTTATCCCTGTAAACAATGAATATAACATTTTACACATATATCTATACAGAATTAAGGGCTATATAAATAAACTGTATAATAAAACTGCTTAGAGAAATACATATTTGAGCTATAATGCTTAATTTTGTTTGTAACCCTAGAATTTAATTACTCAAATTATGTAAAATTGAAGTATATGGATTATTAAGATTTCTTCTCATCTACTGGAGAAAATTGTTCTGTATCTATAAAGTATTTATCAGGTGGGGTTTTTTTAAGTGGATTTTAGCCCACAGGGAGAATTTTATACATGGTATTTATATTCTACTGGGGCAGCAGTCACAGACAAATATTATGAGGACTAGTTTCTTGAGTGTCAGTATTTACTGGAATTTTTATATACATGCCTTCAAGAATGCATAGAACCTGTGAATTTTGTGTTACTGACTCACTAAACCATAATAGCAGCTTTTGGAATCAAGATTGCCTCTGCTAGCATGTTTATGCTGCAGGTAAATTAAGTCCAGCCTGTAAACATCATTAAGACTTTTCCTTTGGGGAGAAAAATAAGTAAAGAAGTACATCTAATGTCTCCAAAAAATAATGTATTTTATTACCATTTTTTCTTCTTCCAAGACATAAAGACCCCATACACAATTTATTGTAGTGAGTGATGAGTTGCATTACAGAACAAATATAAGCATTAGAAATAGAAAATTGTTTTCTTCTCCTGTTAAGTGTTAATAGTGTGTAATTTTGAATTTTTGCATTTCTGTCTTAAGTAAAGATAAAGGTTTTTCTTTGCCAGACCTAAATGGCATCATAAAAATGGACATTAATCCCACAAATACCCATTGGGATTCCTAAGTATCTAGAAAAGGTAGCTTGAATGTCAAAACTTTTCTTTTTAGATGTATCCCTGGATGTGATGTTAATGTTTTGTTCTGTCGATTGCCTGTTTGTTGCAAATTTCATCTTAACTGAAATCTGGGATGTTGCAGAAGGCCCAGTAGTGATGTGCATCTTTGATCTCAAACAGGGGTTGCCTCTGGTAATTTCAGAGATTCTGGACAGAGCTTTGTTTATTTTACAGAAGAATTTGTGGTATTCTGGGGAGGGGAGAAAGTAGAGTCAGCTTTGACACATGATGAACACATGTTGTGTAAAAGGAAAAGGAAGAACTCTACAAAGTACTCTGCACTTTGAAGTTCATTTCCACTAAAATTCAATACAAGAAATTTATTGGGTTTTTAAATAGAAATTCTTTGAGCAATTTAGACACTTTTTCCCAGCAGCAGGGAAGTTGCAAAAAATGTCCACACGATATTAAACTTGACATTACTTGTGGGTTTAAGCTGATGGTTAGGGTTTTGACCTATGCAGGGTTTTCTTGTCCATTCAGTGCATTGCTTTTTGCATAGAAATGGTCATGAAAGCAGCTGGCTTTTCTGGGTTTTTTTGTCTCTGCATCACAGGCTAGAAGTGACTGCAGAAGAACGATGTTAGATATGCCTCTCGATCTAGAGACTGCATGGGAGCTTCAGATAAGAAGAGATTTGCTTGTTCCTTTCTAAACCATATTCTGAGTTCACATGAGCAGAAATGTAATCATTTTGACCTGTTTGAAAACGGTATTTTCAGAAGACCTGCACAGGAATGTGCTCTGAGAGGACTTTATAAACATTTTGACATAACCTCTCTGCAGAAGAAGAGGGGCTTGTTTCCACCTTTGGTGGCTCCTTTTTAGGGATGATGGTTTCCAAGCCTTGTAAAAACAAGAAATCTTTTTCAGACTTGCCTTATTTTCAGATAGGGCTCTAGGGAGGAAAACAGTCATTTTTTGGAGGAGTTGAGGAACGAACAACCCACCTAACCTTCTTCTATCCAAGTGTGTTGCTGAAGGCAAGTTTGGTTACTTAAGACTTTCTTCATTACTCCTTGATTTAATTTTACTTTTTAATCTAGAAATCTGTGTTAGAGATTTGTTTAATAATCTTCCTGTAGAGGGCAAGGAACAAAACTTGATGGGGCTTTTGGCAGGATTATGCACTTTACAGAGGAAGGAGATGTGGGACATGCCGCATGTGAGGCTTTTGGGTGCACGGTGTTCTCCTTTGTACAGTGTCATAGGCATGCTCTGGCTGCAGAGACTGTCTCTTTTTCGAGGTGGTAACCCTGAAATTACTTTCAGGTTGCATATTTGAAGAACTACCATGCTACGTCTCCAACTCCACCAGCTTCAGGGGGGGAAAAAAGGATTGCTAACAGCAAAAGAAAGGTTGAAGTTTACGAAGTCCTACTCCAGTGCTTCATTTTTAGTCTGTTATAGCTGTCACAAACCAGAACATGCATCAGATAAGATGAATACTGTGGAAAAAGAAAATACTGAGTGGGTGTTCCTGAAGAATTGGGTCATCTCTGGAAAGTTTTAAGAGCCAATGTAAACTGTATTACCATTATGCCTATTACTCAGAAAGATATTTTTTTAGTAGTGTCAGTACATGTTGTTAGAATTAAGAGTTTTCAGAACAAGTAATGTCTCTGCAAGATGAATAGCAATTAGTTTATACTGCTTGGCAATAAAAATTTCTGTGTCTCCCTTATTTAGTAGCACATTCACCTGAGGAAAAAAAAAAAAGGCATGAGCATGAGGAAAAACACTTTTACTGCAGATGTAGATACCTAGGATGATTTTTATTAAGCATTTTTCTGTTTAATCCTTGTACTGTACAATCTGATGTTGAGATGTGTCAGAATGGATTACATTTTCGCTTCTATTTTCTGTATCGTAGTAGTGAATTTTTGTGCTGCTTTTCTGTCAAATAGTGTCATCTTGGTTAGCAGTCTTTAAAAATGTCAAGCAGTGTGTATGCATAAGTTCCTATATAAATGGTAGTTTGTGCATACAATAAATAGCACAAGCTATGATGTTTAAAACTTAGATTTTTGCAGCCTAGTGGCCTAAGGATTTACAATAATTTACATACATTATTTGCTAAGCCATTGTGCACAGTCCTACTCCACAGTTCTACTGAAGACAATAAAACACCACCAGGCAGGTGAATACGTACTTACAGGATTGAGGTCTGAAGGCAGATCATGAGAAGTGGTGTAGAGAGGATGTGCAGGAAAAAAATGAATAAGAATTACAAATAGGCTGAGCAAACTCGATGGCTGGAAACGACATTAGTATCGTTAGCTTCATACGGTGGTCTTCATTAGTCCAGTTGTGTTGAAGAGTTGATCACAAACTTTATTGATAAGGCATTCAGTGAATGCTTGGGATTGTAGGTGAAGTGCTCAGCTTTTACGTAACCAGGACACATATGCTTAACAGATCGTCATCCCTTTCATTTTCACAAGTAGTGCAAGTTGAAATGCCATTATTAATGCTCCTTTTTATGTCATTATATGGTGCTCCTGAAACACTGGTAACTTTCCCTTTCACTTTCTCAGGATAGAAGCAACCCCTCAGGGAAAAAAAATACATAATTCATGAAAGTAAGCAATTAGTGATAGTTATCAGCATTAAAATTGCTGACAAATATGGACTTGTGTTTTGTATTTAGAAAGATGTCACAAGACTGTTCACTGAGCTTCCCAGTCATGGAAATTAAAGAAGTCCACATATAATTTTTAAAAAATTATGTAATATTAGACAGCGTTCCATTGAAGTAAACATTAAATCTCCGTTGAAAACACAGCTTTAAATTAATTGATGCATCTGAGAAGCTACTTTATAGATTATTGTCAACTACATAAATACATTTTATGTCTCTAATAGTTCTGAAAAGTTTAATTAGTAATTACTAAATGTAGTTATTAGCTAATAAGTTACAATAAGATCTGTGTATTACTAGCAGAATATGTATTGTCAGTGAATGACTTATGTATATGAAAAGTATATAAAAATAATAGTTTCAATAAAAATCTGTTAGGTTTGGGAACAGGTACCGATTTTGAATCCATGATTTGGGGAACAAATTTGGGCTCGGAAAAACATTTCAGTAAGCAGCAAAATGCTACATGCAGTTACAGTTATTTAAATAGGTATTACATTAATTACTTAGATACTACATTAGTTTTATCTGCTGTATTATTAGCGTTGGTAGCTGAAGGGATTCAAACATGTAACTAGCCTGACTGTGCTAACATGCTAAGTTGTTAGGAGAATAAATCATAATTCATGTCTGCAACTAATTTCAAAATCAAAATTACACAGCAAAAATATGCCTTGATCCTAGAGCTGGGATTAAGCACCATTACTGATTTGGTTGTATTGCATGGGCATTAATAATGTGGTTAATAGTCTTATTGATTTAGGGGAGAGAACATAAATGGGGAAAGCTATGTATGAGCATGCTTGTTTTAAGGAAGCGGGCTGAGATTTTTGAAAGTGCTCCTTAGTGATTTATTTGTGCTGCCTCTGCAATGAGTGTGTGAGCATCCAAGTGTGAGCACATACTCCTTTTAAAATAATGAAGTCTTTTAACATTACCAAAACTTCAAAATGAAAAGCTAGGTTTGTAGGGTGATAAGCCTTTTTTTTTTTTTTTTCCCCCCACTGGAAAGTTTTTCTGTTGAAAGAAAAGAGAAAATGTACCTCTTCTGTTGAAGGTGCATACTAATGTTCCATTCCTTATGTACATTGTGAAAGATCCCAGTAGCATAAAAGGATTTGCTCCACCTTCTACTAATTAATTTTAAAAACCCTAGAAAACCTTCACAGTAACTTATCTGCTAATTTCATAACATCATTTAAAAGGGCTCTAAAAGCCCTGCAGTCAGAATAGGTTAAATCAACATAATAAACTCCTGAAAACTTCTATATCATGAAGGATATAGGGCTATTCCTGTAAAGTTTATACTCCCCTATATAATCTTGTCATTCTTGGTTATATAGTACTGAGCATTTCTTTTTTTTTTTATTACTGGCAACTGAATTTGTATTAACTCTTCTACTCTTTTATAGCCTTTATGGTCAAATTTGTTGTCATCTCACTTTCTGTCATTGTCCACAACCCTGTATCGTTGACCTTTCCATGAAACACCACGGGATGCAATGGGAGACAACTAAAAAGGATATATTTTTTTAAATATTATAAACAGAAAATACGGTTTATTTATGGTTTCTAATTAAGTTCATTTTTCCACAGTAGGAAGGTAGAGGAGGAATAATTAGGGAAATGGTATATTTGCAAAAGCTTGGGGGGGAGGGCAGGGTTTTGTGTGACCAGATATGTGTGGGTGGATGAGCGTGTAAAAGAGACAGTAAGAATGTATGAGTGCATGCAAGTGGGGCCAAAACATATAGTGCCTATTTGTATATGAGCATTTGCATGCATAAGACGGTCTTTGCACATGAAAACTAGCCGTGCATTTACAACAGACGTCAAAAGATGTTCTTTGACTCCAAGTACCCCACCAAATGGTATCAGCTACTGTTTTGCTCCATTAGTGTTCAAGTCTCTTTATAGTACTTTTTCATGTAGTTTTCCATATTCGGGTAGGCATATATTGCCTTAAATGCTTCTAGCATAGCATCATTTATTCACAAAAACTAGTCCTCCATAATCTTTGCATATTGTGTAGTCACTGTAGGTGAGTTCACATAAATTAAGTAGTGAGGTCCAATGTTTTCTTTCATCTGGTTGTTGCATCTGTTTACTGAGGAAATGGCATCAAATGAGATTTGGCATATGCTTAATCCTTAAATCATCTCGATCTTCACCAGAGGAATGTGTTGAGCATCTCCAGTGCACCAACTGCATTGGTTTTCCTCTCGCTGCGCCATAGGAGTTCAGCCTACCTGGAATGCGACATTTCTTTTCTGAGTGGGAGCCATAACCTGGAGAAAAGTAAAGCCAGTGCAAGGTCTGTACAGTTCTCATCACAAGGCTTCAAGTGCAGAAATCTTGCAAAATTACTTCCAACTCCACTTTGGGGATAAGAAGAACTGATTGTTGTCAGGTTTATGTAGTTTGATTCTAACTATACAGACTTAACTCTGAAACAGTATTGTAAAACGTCAGGCTTACTACATCTAAAGACTGTGGGAGAGTTTTATCAGAACATTTGAAAGATGAAGGAAAATGCAAGATCTTAGGCAATAAACACAAGTGCTGAGCTTGCAACTTAAAATTACTGAACCACGATTTTGTAAATCTTGACGTGAGCTTAACTTGCATTGACTTCTGTAACACTGCCCTTCACAATATATTCTATGTTTCATTGCAGTTTTAAACTCCTCTTTATGTGTACAGCTTGGTAAATAATACTGTTAAAAAGAATTGAAGAGACATTTCAAATTTTAAGTAAAAGAGATGAGATTGAGTTTCAGTTTCTATTTCTTGGTGGTTTTCCTTTTTCAGACTCATTGTTACATCACTGCTGGTTTATACTGTGAAGCTGAAAACTCCCAAATCACTGAATTTTTAAAAATGCAATTTGGACTTAATTTTTGCAGTATTTGGGGGTGATTTGAAGTTGACAGCTTCATGCATATAAGTTCAATTTACTAACACCATCCTGAATTCAGGTGTGAATTTTACCTTTAGTATGTTTATTGTTTTGTGAACTGTG
The DNA here is from genome assembly GCF_034638445.1 of Ciconia boyciana. NCBI lineage: Eukaryota > Metazoa > Chordata > Aves > Ciconiiformes > Ciconiidae > Ciconia > Ciconia boyciana. The sequence goes on along the minus strand of NC_132935.1, from coordinate 52,886,503 downwards.
TCTGAAGACTATGGGGATGGTCTTAGGGTGGAAGGGATGGAGCAGTAAGGGTATAGCAGTGTCGATATTAGCACCATTTGTGATTTGCTTTTTGTTTCATGCTGTGGGGGAACAGCTGCTCTGTTCCACCATCCTGCATGTAGCTCTCTTGTGTATCCATTTGTCTGTCTCCATCTAAGGAATTACCCAAATCCAAGGTAATCTGATGCACTCCTCCAAGTACAGGTAATACTAATTGAGCAATAAGAGGAAGAACCTTGTCAGGAAAAAAATAGGCGTTCTTGATATTTCCCATTCCTCTGACACAGTCGTGGCAACATCAGACTGAAAGACTAGATTCTAAACAGTATTGGATGCTATCAATGTTTTCTTCAAAATAAAATTAAAAGTAAAAATGGAAGGAAACTCCACTGTAAACAGAGTCAATACAAACTAATAATTCATTTTTCCTGAAAGACTTTGTGAACGAATTATTTGCCTATCACTTGTTACATAAGATTGTAAACTCTTTTACAGTTGAGTTTGAATATCCCTAACCAAGACAAAAGCAGGGTGAGAATCTCAGGATCTTGAAAGGACTGTGGAGGAAAAAAACGGATCTTACAAAGGTTGTGAGATAAGGGGTCTGTTAAGGAGACTACTCTGCCTTGCACTCTTGTATTGATTCACACATAAGTCTTTCCCCACTGAATGCTGCAGTTAATGCTGGGTATATACTTTTAAGTCGAAGTCTACACTTCTAATTAGTGTATGTATTTGTTATTGTTGTTATTAATTGTCATCCTTTCTGCTGTATGCATGTTCATGATACAGCCTAATGATGCTTTAATGGGAAAAAATACTACTCCCAGAACATCAGTAAGAATGATGTAAATAATAGGAAATGCTAGCTGTACCTGAAACAACCAGTTCCCAAACAATTCTACAGCATAAATAGATGCCTGGTGTCTCTTTGACCAAGATAACCCTCTGAGATACAGAAACTGTGCTGAGCCTGGCAGTGCCTTTGTGAAGGAACTTGCTTTCTTTTCCTTTGAAGAGAAACTTTCTTGTGGGGTTAGGCCAGATCAGAAGCCAGATTATGTGTTTTGGAGAACACAATTACATCATTAGGTTAAACACAAAGTAAGGACTTGATAGAGCCGACTTAATGGAGGGTGTTTGCATCAGATTCATCATTCACTATCAGGTAATTGTGAAATTGCTTTAAGCCATAACAACAACACTCACCCCCTCCCTCATCCTCCAGTTCAGTTCCTCTCCTTTAAAGTCTCTGGGGTCATGACCCACCTGGAGGCCAAATATGTGGTATCTGGTGTACTGAATGATCTGATTATATTTTTACTAGCAGAGCCTTCAACTCAATGTGCAGTTCTACTCCAAAGAGCTGTTGGGTGACAATCCACTTTCCAGAGGTTACTTTTTTTGGTATGTGAAGACCATACTAACTAGAAGACCCACTCTAACTAGAAGTGGGTAGTGTTTACTGTACTTGCTGCAAGTCTTCTGGAGCTATAAAAAAGATGGGCTCTGGTTCTTCTTGAACATCCAGTGTCATGCTTCTGCACAGATCTTTTGAAACCTGGATGACAGCATAGGACAAGATTATTTGATTGAACTGACAAGACTTTCTTGTAAGTTCAGCTTCAGGGGTTGAAAGAGTCATCAGAATTTCCCTGCGTCCTTCACCACACAGTTAAGTGATGCAGTGCTAAAATCAACCATCTTTGAAATTTTGCTTTATATTACTTCCATTTCTGTCTGCCTTGATGGAAGCTCCAGTCAATTGTAGTTTTGTTTTCCATAATGAATGCCCATATTTACTTTTCTATTAAAAACTATAGCATTAATACTTCTTCACTTGTGGTCAGGTTGGTGGAATTTCATGATTGCCTTGTTCATGTGTCTTTGTAAGGACCCAGACTGAGATGTGAGGGCTGCCTTCCCGCTCTGTCAGTAAGGCAGCTCTCAAACTCCAGCAAATCTCACAGTTAATCCTCCAGTTCAGTGATGGGCCACTACAAAGAAGACTTGAAGTAGGCTTAGGAAATCTGCTTTGAAGAAGCATAGCAGCAGTGGAGATGTGTTGCGTAGCAATCATGATGCCTTAGTATCGGGATCTTTGCAGAGAAGTACCCTGAGAGTGATAAGAGCCTGGAGGTGCAGGTGGTCTGAACGTTAGGAAATTCTCCTCTTATTTCATGTTTTGCTGCAGATTTCATTTTGAAATTAATTCAACTTTAATTGTGTCTTCTAGTCTCTCTATACTAAGTTTTAAGGACATGAAATAAAAATTCTCTGTCTGAGTAGAGTGGCAAAGTTGGCGAGGTAAAGAGGGGAAGCCTGGAGAGTGGCTGTTGTCAAACTGAACCTTCTTCCTTGGCGGGAGGGGTGGGTAGGAAAATGTATCGCAGCAAATCTTACTGTACATATATACTCTGCGTAATGCACATGTTAACATCCTGCAGAGTCCAGTCCAAAACAGAGTTCAAAAAGATGCTAAGAGAAGTAGGCAACTTACGAATTACACTGGTATCCAGTGGTGCAGGTAAAAAGAAAGGTGAGGGATGGAATACTGTATCACAGATGTGCAAATTGCTTGTCGCTGGGAATCTAACCAGCTCTGTGATGAACTAGCTGCAATTAGTGCACATGTAGATATGGACAGAATTATTTACCCCCAAATCAAACCTCCTGCCCATTAGAAACCTCTCAGTGCAGCCAAGTAGGCTCCGGTGTAGTTCGGTGCAGCGTGGCTGGATACAGGACAGCGGCTGTGAGGGTGAGCACTGATGTATCAGTGTTGACAGGAGAAAAACAGGCGTGTGAGATCAGGGAGGAACTCCTCAGTCAAGTCCAGCTCCATTTTCTCTCAGACACTGTCAGATATTCTCAACTGCGCTCAGCCTGGGACCATCTTTCCCACATCCCCAGCTCACTGATGCTACATCGGATGTGCAGAATTTTAGGGAACGCTTGCCTTAATTTCACTCTAGAAAGCAACAGGGCTTTTTTTTGTTTGATTGATTTTCACCAAAAGGCCTCATACAGGAATGTAAGACAGACATATTATTTGGAGAACTGTTTTTAACAATGAGCATTAATTTAGTCACATTAAATCATTGGTTTTGGTCACATTTAAATGCAGATATGGCAGGTACATGTCTTAATGACAGAAATGTTTTCGTCCTCTTTTTTCCTTCCCTTCAAATTCCACCAGTTTATCTTTCCTCCAGTCTCTTTGCTGCCTCCTCACCTCCCCTCCGCACATACGAGGACGTTAAAAGCACGCTGTGCTCCTGCCGCCGCCTCTGCCGCTGCTGTGGTGCCTCACTGGGAGCTGCTGCCCATGTACACTGGGAGGAGGAAAACGAAGCGCTTTCTAATTGCACCAGGCGTTTAGGGGTAGAATCAAAAGCAGAAACACTAAGGCATTAATACCTTGAATTGGTGCTCCTGGCTTTTGGGCAGGCTGGATCAGGATGGCACAACCGGCCAGCAGCTCGCTGTCGGAGGGTCTCGCCAGCTCCTCTCCCCTGCAGAGGGAGAGCCTCCTGCTCCTCCCGCCCCTGCTCTCCCCCCTTAGCTCCCTTGAACTCCAAATGAGGCCCAGCTGTCCTAATGGCCTCGGGCGGTGTTAGGAAATCAGCTGCCCAGTGCTGGCTCCCTGGTGCTGGTCTCCGGGGCTCCCAGCTTCCCCCGCCACAGCCCACTCTGCTCTCTGGTACCTCCGCCTGCCCCGTCTTGCACAAACACATCCCCCGATGAGCCTTCCTCCTGCTCCGCTTCCATGCTGCAGAGACCGGTGCTCACACAAGTTGCGGTTCCTAAGCTTTCCTTTACTTGGCGTTTCCAATTGCAATCTTGTTTTCTCTCGGCAAGCTAGAAATGTCCTCCAGTAATGTTAACCAACCTTCTCAGGTAAATCCACGGCAATCGCCGTCCACAAGCAAGTCTCTTTGTATAGATTCCAGGGAGGCAAATTAAATAGGCTTGGCTGGCCAGCATTTTTGCTGTGTGCGTACTATATTTTATTAATAGTTTCCCATCAAAATGAAAATAGTTGGTATAGATTGTATGCAACATACAGATTGTAGAAAACACGGAGGATGAGCCGACTTCAGGCAGACGATGTGCTGTGGGAATTGCAAATTTTCTGATTCTTAAAGATTGATTCATTTTTATTATGGTATTTTAACTAAAGTCTTTTCATTTGAATACATTCCTGAAATCCTACCTTAAGCACATTGTACCTGACATAAAATTCCACAGCACAGAAATGAAATTTTATGGTATGCAATTTAATGATATAGTAGTTTGTCATGATTTCACTGATACTTATGGAAGTATCATCACTGATTTCAGTAAAACCAGGATTTCAGTCACTTAGCTGTTTTTCGTCCATTCTTTGTTCAAAGACATCTGACAGGATTTTGCGTACTGCACCTTAATCATGCTTCAGCGTCACTTTTTCCCTAATTCACTTTATAGTTGCGTGTTTGCACACACTCCCTGCGATTCCAAATTTAATGAAAACTTACAGAATGAAAAAGAAAATATACTCATCTTAAATATTTTATTGCTGAAATACCTGAATGTGTAACATTCAGAAATTGCGTTCATCTCTATATTGTCTCTGGTTGGGGTAGGGAAATGCTGTTGCTCCAAAATTTAGTAAAAGCAGGTTTAAGTCACAGATGTAGAATTCTTTGCCGAAAGTTTTATAAAGTCTCTAAGTGAATCTAGAACTGAGCCTCTCTCCCAGGTTAGAGGTGAGTAATTAGTTAAGCTTCATGCCTATGTATTCCAGTATTATAGTCATATTTAGTGCTTAGATATTAGTCTACACCAGCAGATCTCAAATGCTGCTTTAAGTGGCTGTCATCATTATTGCTCTTTTACAGGTGGCCCTGAGGACCCTGAGCAACTCAGTGATAAAGCAGGAGTGGAACTGTAGGTTTTCTAAATGCCAACTTATATTCTTGGCCAAGGTCTCTTCCTGGTCATAGGGCTAGGTGACATCTAGTGAAGGGAAGTACAAAGATAACGTTATAAGGTTTTGTACTTTTCTATCTGTTGATTTAACTGGGGAAAAGTTATCTCTGTTGAAATAAAATTCTCTGAAAAATGCAGTCTTGCATTCAGAATATTGGAAAATGTTAGATTGCTGGTTTTTTGGAACAAATGAAATATGGTATAATGATCCAGCAAAGTGAAAATGTCATGTTTCCGTGAGTCTTCCTCAGCGTATTGTAAAACTTCCATGGCCATCCTGCTACTAAATGTTTACATTTGAGAGTCTGTATCCTAATGCGGGCGGCACAAATATAACAGGCTGTGGGCTGTATAATGTCACCCAAGGAGAAGTAATGGTCTGTGCTTGAATATTTCATGAAGTTCATAAATTCTTCATTGTTATAAATGTTAATTGTCAAAGCAGATATTTAAATGATTGTTATCACTATAGTGGTGTAAAGCATAGTTTAAAATAAAAACTTTCCACAGCATTTGCTGTGTATGGTTTGGATGTTATTTATTTCTTTTTTACTTACATCTTCTGTTGTAATAGGATGATTAGACAATTTGAATTATATGGATCAGACTACATGTAAATCATAGTGTTACATTGAAGATAAGAGGTGAAGACCCTGAAAAGACAGAGAACTGACCTTCCAGATAATTTCAGTTCGTATTAGCAAGAGCAAAAATTCAAGTTATTGGATGTCTCTATGTATTATTTCTCTGCAAATGATGGCATACTGACAAGTAAAATTACGTTAACACAGTTAGACAACCAGTGATGAAGCCAGACTTGACATTTTTAATTTTCTGTTAGGTACCCTTCTGTAGTCTACTCTGAAAATCCTAAAAAATACAGTGATAATGATTTTATCTACTCTTCATTAAATTCTACACCAGGCAGGTTCTTGAGGCTGTTGAGAGGCCATGTATGCAGAAGACACAAAGCAGTATGTTGGAAATGTGCTAAAAGCTGTTATTGAAAGAAGAGGACACAGTCTACCAGACTGAGAGAGAAATGTGAACGTGTAGTACTAGTTAGAGGTGTTATTTTCATAGCATACTTTCTTGCTAAGTTTATATCACTGTCATGGTGAACGTTAAGCAGACCTCACTCTTAATTTGTAAATGGTCTGCATATGCATTTTACCACCCCCTTATCAGATGTTTTCTTTGTGTTTTTAGATCATGGGGAATTCATATGCAGGGCAACTAAAATCTGCCCGTTTTGAAGAAGCTCTTCATAACTCTATAGAAGCTTCTCTGAGATGTAGCAGCGTTGTCCCACGTCCAATCTTCTCACAGCTGTACCTGGATCCTGACCAGCCTCCTTTCTTGCCGGAAGGTAACCATGAAAGTATGGCACATTTCAATTGTTGTTTTTCTGTGTGAGAAAAGGGTGGGATATGTTTCATTAAAAAAACCCAAAAAGCCACACAGCAGTTCATTGTGTGACACAAAATCTGAATCTTGGGCCTCAGTAAGGAGAAAGAATGGCGTGCTGATTATTTTAAAAGGGGATAAATGCAAGTACTGATGAAAAGTTTATTTTATTTTTTATTCTTGCTCAGATGTGAAGCCAAAGGTAGAAGAGTTGGATAAAGAGTTAGTACACCGCTATTCACAAAATGGAAACCTGGACTTTTCTACAAACCAAACTGTTAATGAAATGGAAGATGAAGAGGAGGATGAAGACATGTCAGATTCAAGTAGTCCACCAATCCCGTATTCACAAAAACCTGCCCCGGAAGGGTCTTGCACTACTGATGGTTGGTGTCCATTCTTTTACATGTGTGATCTTTACAACTAATTCTCAGTATAATGCATAGTCTCTACAGTTAGAAACTCTTGAGCTAGAAAGTCTGGAAATACAGTTTATAGTCAAAAGCCTTAAATCTGAGAAAATACGGAATAAGAGGACTTGTTTCAGGACATAAAATGTAATGTATTATTTGAAAGCAGGGTTTAAGACTTGCTGTGGCACTTTATTAGTTTCTGAAAGCCCCTTATTTTCTTTGGTCGTCATTGGTTTACTGTCCTCAAAGAAGTTGCATAAGTCAGCATCAGTATGGCTGATTCTCAGTCTATCCCTAATTATTCTCAGAAACATTGGCAAAGCTGGATTTAGTTGCTTCCATGGGCAGAAGGAAGAGTTTGGAGAGAGAAAATGGAGAAGAGACTTGGTGTTCCTTCTGCTGCCAAGGGGATAAGAGGGATAGTACTGGAAGCTTGTCTGTTTCATTTTTGCCACCTGCCTGCTGGCCATTGCTAGTTTACTCTGAGCTGTCCTGATTGTTGTTCTAGATAAGCAAAGTTGTTGACAGTACTATTTTTGTTTGTTTTTAAATATGTTAAAGAAAGGGTCAGATTATTATGAATATACCTGTTGGACCAAGTAAACTTGATGTAGCTGATTCATCTTATCTCACAATTGTGCTATTCTAAAGATTTAAATTCCTTAAAGAAAGAAGATCTATTCATATGTATTAGATATGCTTCTCTTAAAAAGAGCTCCCATCCCCCTCAAACCCTTGGAAACAAACAACCCTTCCCACCAGGTCAAAAACCCGTTCTTGACATTTTATTCAGTGTCTTCCTGAATTATGGGCTTCCTTGTGCAGAGGTCATAAAAAGTTGTAATTTGTAGAATGATTTTGTACCTTCTTATAGTGTATGGTTATATGCAGTGATAGAAGTAAGCACTAGTGACTGGTAATCCTTTGACATTTTGGGGGGTAATTGGTGGCAAATGTTGATGTTTTTGCCTTTACCCCTTCTGAATGCAGCTTATATAAGCATGTTTACTCTCCATAACAATGTACTTCCAGTTCCCTGTAATACAAAGAATAGAAAGTCTGGCTGCTGTGGGAAGCTGGGGAATATTCTGGGAGAATTTGTTATTGACACAGAATTGTGTGTGCTGTCCTTTGGAGGCTTGTAAATTGGTAGGAGCAGAGGAGGAGAAAGTATAAAACGATGTATTCCTAGGAAAGTATTCTCAGTTGAGGACAAGTATCAGTGAAGGCTGCAAAATCTCCTGTGGAGAGCAGGAGCAGTTCTGATCACTTCTGTTAAAGAAATGTAAAATAAACTGGGCAGAATGCAGAGGAGAACCAATAGGATGGTAAGAGGAAGGAGTTCTATCTGACGAGGCTCTTTGCCTACCAGGACAAAAGCTGAGATGGTGTATGCTTACACCTTCTAAATATATCAAGGATAAAACACTAAGGAGGGAGAAGAGCCGGTCACGCCAACAGGGGCCTGCGGAAGTGTAATGGATGCATAAATGGTTGTGAATGCATTCAGGTTAAAGGTTTAGGATTCTTTAACTATTGGTGACACGGTTCTGGACCAGCCTCCCAGTGGCAGGAGTAGGGCTCAAAACCTTAGCTGGCTCCAAGGCCACCATTCATTCGACTGTGAAAGAGCTTTTTATATGACATCAAGAGATCTTTCTCAGTCTCACTCACACGTTCTGGTGATCCCTGGTTGCCCTTGCACACCCAGACAGAAATGTTAGTTGTTAGTTTCCAATTAAATGTCCATGTCTTTACTTGGAGAGGTGACCTTTCATCCACGTGCCAACTGTTGCATGTTCGCCGGTGCCTTTGCCGCCTCTGCTCAGGATTGCTTCATAAGGCTGCCCTGCCCGACATGGCACTGCAAGGAGGTGCTTGGCTGTCAAGCGCTCACTGCAATGCAGACCTCTGTGCTGTGGCTGCATATTGCATGTCACAAGGTTATGCCTAGTTATGCTATAGTTACATAATACATGTAATTATATGCTCATGTATATATGTAATATTATGCTTTTTAGTATGTCCTGGGGAAAGATGACCTTCCAGGGACAGTTCTGTGTTTTGATTTTTATCTAGAAGTCTTTTATGATCAGAGCACCCTAGAATAAAGTTTCCTATGTTACATCCACAGAATTTTAGGATTGTTCATTAGCCTTTGTCAAGTTTACCATTCTGAATTTACAAATTCTGTCTCAGTCTTCAACGTTGTTCTCAAGGAGCTAATTTAAGAGAGCAGTGGTTTTGTGTCTGGAAAAGGAAGGGAAAATACATTTTTAAAAATACTGCTAATGATGTGTTAGGACAGTTTTACCTAAGTGTTTAAAACACCCAGGTTCCCAAACATTCATGCTGCAGACTGTGTCTCAGCAAGATATTAATCTGATAGCTCATCTTTCATCTCATGAATATGCCCTCCCAGAGATGTAAGACAGGATCACTGCCATTGTTTACATCCCTTGTCTTAGTTATTTAATTACAAAGATAAATAACATTAGGAAAATGTTAAATAACACTGATAGAATAATTGAAGTCACTGTAAGTGTTTGGATGCTTTAAACTAAGCATGTATTTAATTGCTTATCCAAGAGCAAAATCTTGGTACTAGAACCTGCAGTTCATAGCTCTTCTAGCTGTCAAACCCCTCTCCTGCCTTTTAGCACAGATGGGGTGAAAGAGTTTTCCCTTTTAAGGTATTTGTGTTGTTTGCTTCTCCTGAATTCAGGATTTATGCCATAACCATCGTATTATTTTCTGTGGTGACTTGTTCTTTTAGTCAGATGGCTGAGTTGTCAGTCACATGGGTGCAGAAAGTAGATCTTAATGCCTTTATTCATCAGTTAAAAAAATGAGTGCCTCTCAAGTGACAGTTTGTTGGGTGTTCCTTCTTAGCTGGCCATAATATTAGATCGCTTAACTCTCCTGTGAGCCCATTGGAAACAGCAAATGCATTTGCCATTGGTCCTTACTATTAGTCATAAAAGTAAAGACTTCGTAAAGACTTCAAGAATAATGGTATTTGGGGGATTCACTTATTTTCAGGTTTGTTTTTTTTTTTCTGCTCAGCACGAACTGTTGTAACTAACTTACTTGTTCTGTGAAAATAAGGTCTTTGTTTTCATACAGGTACCTCAAATACGCAACAAAATAATACAAGAAGCTGTTCTGAACCACTTATTTGCTGTGGCTTGAAAAGAGGCTATTTCTAATTTGTGGAGTAGCATTTTATGCAAGCTGTGGGAAACACAATAGTAGCACCTTTCTTTTGTTAGTAAATCCTCAATTTACCTGATGCTTAAAGAAGGGCCAAGGTAGTTTCAGAAGCAATTAGGTAAGCAGGTACTTAACACCTGATCAGTTACTGTGAAGTTACAATAGCAAGTGACAGTGACCGTAATTCATATGTAATTCTTGGAAGCTAATTCCTTATGCAAATACCCCATTTATTGCAGTACAACAAGGGGCTGGTACCCCACATTGAAACTACTTCTTGTTATTGGTGAGGAAAGGGAAAATATATACAAATTTCATTTTTAAGAAGATTCCAGCACTTATAGGTTTTGACAGTTGTGGGGATACAGTTTCATTTTCAGGAAAATAGGACTGGATTAATTTAAATGAAGTGATGTTGGAGAATGCAAACGTGCTTCTCAGAAGCAAAAACTAATGAATTTTCTTTCAAAGAAATGCAGATATTGTCTGTAAAAGCTATTCGTTATTCTTTTTTGTGACTGCTCTTGGTATTTGCAAATCTCTAATCAGAATATAAATGCCTGTTCTTTATTTAAAACAAAGCCGAGATCCTGTGGGAAGATGATTTTTTTAATGGAACAGCTCAGCTGTGTGCTTTTACTTCTTATAATTACACATTGATAAACAATTTCACAAAGGGAAGCTGGTTTGTTTTAGTGGCTCATGGGTTTTCTGCTCTTCATACTTAGATGTCCATAAAAAGTACATAGGTATATGTGACACTGAAGTGCCATTCTTTTTTCTTAAGAGTTGTATGTGTTCGTGCTGCTTGACATAGAAATTTAGGTGCAAACTCAATTATAACTTAATAGCTATGAAATGTAAATGGATTTTGCATTTTCTAAATCTTAAACATGGGCAGTACGAGTTCTGCTTGTACAGAGACATCACGTCTTGCCTTTCCTAATGTGGAAATGGTTATCGCTCACAGATAGTTAAATATCAATGCAAAATCATGCAAAACAGAGGGGGGGGGGGAGGTTTGGGGTCTCTGTGTTGCTTGCTAGTTAGAAAAATACAATTTTGTTTATATAACTATAGCAGAGAAAGGGGTTAATCTCTCCTTCCTCTCCCCACAGTCAGTTACTTGCTTCCAAATTAATGTTTCTCACATGGAATTTTCTCATTCAGTTTAAAAAAGCAGCAGGAACTTAAAACTCAAAGAGTGATTTGCAGCCCCAAAAGCCAAAGGAAAGAAAGATAATGAAGGGCTCTTGAACATACCATCTGCTTGTGTTTGAAGGAAAATTCAAGACTTTTACTGCACAGAAGCAGATTTGCATTCTTTCCATATCTCCTGGTTGAAGTGAGCCCCAGCTGTACCTGGCCAAGCTCCGCAGCCCTCCCTGGGTCTCCTGTTGCAGCTGTTGAATAAACAAGAGAAGAGCCCCGGGAGGCTCTGAGGGTCTGTCTGTGCTGCCCCTTCTTGCTGCGCACCCATCGGGATCCCTTTCCCCCCTGCAGAAGGGGAGCCAAAGGAAACCTTTTAGTGTCAGCCCTGTTACTTGTCTCGCTCCCTCAGAAAACGAGGTTTCGGCAGTGGCCTGTGAGCTCTGCTGCCCGTCTGTCGGGAAGCTGGTAGCTGCTTTCTGCTCCTTCCGGCAGAGAGGTAGAGATCTTAAAGGTACTGAATTTCAGCAAGATTTGTGAAGTTCAGGAGCTGGTTGGATGACATGGGTGTCCCCAAACTAACGTCCCCCGGGGCAGAAAAGTAATTATAGCTCTCCTCTTACATAGCCTGAACATTGCAGAGGCCTGCGCTGGCCAGCCAGTCTACACATACATACCTCTGATCCAGAGATGTCGCCAACCAAAGCAGAGGAGGATGCCAGAGGAGATTGTGCAAGGAGGAAAAAGGGGAACGCGGAAGGGATCTGAGAGCACTTTGGGTGGAGTAAAATACGATACAGGGGGTAAATCTTAGGTATTGTTTGAAGGTTAGGCAGGATGCAGCATTTCTACAGTACAGTCCTACATATTTTAAATGGTGAGAAATATTAAATATATTCAGATCAACAGTCTCTCAGGTAAGAGGTTGCTATTGCCTGCGATAGCAGACTGAGATACATCAGTTTGTTTCAATGCGTACTCTAAGATGTTACCGAGTAATGCTTATAAACTTGTTAAGATATTGTGGTGGGTTTCCTTAGGGTTTTCCTGCACCGTCTCCTCTGGGGACTCGTGCAGAATGGTGATGTGCAGCTGCTCAAAGTGTAGCTGAAGTTGTTTTGCTCCTAGCCTGGATGATAGCAGAGTCTTCGTTTCCATCTCAGATGTTGTGGAGTGCTGGAGCATTGCTTCATCTCACTAGGACATCAAAACCCTTAAGCATCCAAAGAGGCTCTAAGTTTCTCATGTGATCTTCAGCTCTCTCAATGTCGTGTGCTCCTTCTGAAAGCAAGTCTATATTGAAACATAACTGTTAACAACACTGACAACCAAAATCCTGTTTTCTTTGGTGTCATAGTATTGCTATTACTAACAGTTTAATTCAAAAGCCTCTTTTTAGTCACTGTTTGTGCTTCTGGGCATTTCCTGAAAATTTTTAGGTAGTGACAAGGCTAAAGAGTAATTGTGTAAAAGCACAGGTTTAAATCTGTCTTGAAGTCTTACCACACTTGCTGTTTCATAATCCTTATCTACAGATTTCCTGTTTGCCCACATTGTCAGCAGTGGGTAGTTTTTCTATTTTAAATCTAGATGTAGAGTGGTATTTTCTAAGCATGTCAACTACTCAGATTTCACTGAATGCCTAAATATTTAAGGCCAGTTTTGAAAATTCTAGACATAGTACCCAAATTGCATAAACATTTGAATAAGCAAATTCTATTTTGAATGTAAGGGAGTTTTGTTCCTATGTTTATCTGCAACTGTTTCTTTCTAAATTACATTGAAAAGTCTAGATAATACTTAGCCTGGTACCTAGCCTTCCATTTGATTAGGATCAATATGTTTCTAAGGAATACGCCTTAAAAAGAGTTTAATGTACTAAAATCAAATTGCATCTAATCAGAAAATAATAAGTTTTGCTTTAAGTATGCGGTTTTAATGCTTTTCCCCTAAAAGATAGGTTCCTTCTTGTTGGTAAGTTATCACTAAAATCCAGTGATTTGTAAATAAAAACTTTAGGCACTTCATTTTAATTCATTGGCTGGAAGAAGGCGTGTGTGAAGGGTGAATCCAAGCTAGCTTTCAGCTTAAGTGAGCTGCTGCCAGAACTGAGCTGATTGAATAACTGAAGAAACAATTCAGCCAAGAACTGGTTCAGCAGATGTGGGTGTAGGCACAAGACTGAACCTGTGCTGGACCCTGTTTTCAGCAAGCTGCTCCTTGCCAGAAAGTTCATACTAGCTGACTCTGTGCATTCCACTTTGCACATGCTCTTTGCCTGGTACAGTTCTGAGATAAAAACAAAAAACATTAGCTTTCACTGTCTTTGCTGAAGTTTTAAGCTATGGGTTTTAGCAGAGTAGGTAAGAGTGCAGACACAGATATTAATAACGGCTGAGGTGGCTGTTGGTTAAGCTGTGATCACATTGTGCTACCAGATGCTTAGTCAGTGTCTTTCTCCAGTGGTTTGACTTTTCTTTACAATTTCTGTAACAACTGTGGACTACTTGAATAATATTTTAAATTAAGTGTAAGTAATATACATTAATAGCTGAAGTCTTACTAGATATTGCAATAATTTCAAATTTAGTTTGATATATTTGTTTTTAACGATAATATTAAAACAGGACGCATTATGATTTTTGTTTTCTTTCTTTTGAAATGTTGATTCATGCAGATGCATGCATGTGTTGTCTATGTTGTGGTATTTCTATGGCTGTAGTGAAAGAGAGATGGTCAATGGATAAATGTGTGATGTGTTTGGACAACCTGAAATAGGGGGGTTCCCACCAGCTGCTGCTGGGAGAGGTGTGAGGCCAGACTGTAGCACTGGTCTTGCAGCTGGAGAAGTGAGAATTGGAGGGGAATACAACATAATAGTCTGGTTCTTAATAAAACTTGGTAGTGCTTTCATTGACTACTGCCTAAGGGAAATTGGAAAGCTCAGTGTGACCATATCCTTTCCTGTGGAGGAAGCCACATGACTGTTGCTTTCTCTCACACCTGTCATTTCCTTGCTTGAAAGTAGAAGTTGCTCAAGAAAAAAAATATGATGGAGCTGTACTAAAAAGTGACGGGTGATTGTGACCCCTGTAAGTCCAGTGCTGAAGCTAATGGAAGAGTCTTTGAATGTTGTCAATTTACTTAGTCAAAAGAATTTAACTTTGAAGTTGGTTTTGGTATGAGCAAAAGGTTGGACCAGAAGGGCCTCTAGAGGTCCCGTAATTGCTATGTGATTCGAAGTGCCCTAAGCTGTCCCATCCAACCTTTTGAAAATCCCCACCGTGGCTGCCTGGTGGGTGGCTGCCAAGCTCCCCCTGAGTCCTGAGCTCACAAGGGCCCTGCTGCGGTGCCTGGCCACAGCTCCGGGCTGCCCTGTCATGCTTTTCTGTGTGTCCCAGCCTACCGCCTGCTCACTGCAGGACGTGGAACAGCAGAAGCTCGCTCCAGTCCCCGGTTTTGCCCACTTCTGCTGCTGGCTTTAGCTCTGCATTGACTGTGTTATGTTCTTATTTTGTGCTCGTATGTGTATTTGGGTGGGAAGAAAACTAATCGGAGACTTGAAGTCATGCAGTTCATTGAGACTTCAAGAGACTCAGTTGGAGACTTACAGAAAACATGCTGTATGTCTCTAAAAGCAGTGAATTAATCTCTTGCTTGCTGGAATTCCTAAAATGTATAGACAAGTTAAAAATTAGATTTTTAAATATTTTTCCTTTAGTAGTCACTACCAAACTTCAGTCATCAATTTTTGTCATTCCTTTGTATTACTTAGTGATGTTTATGTACCAGTGCCAGCCTATTACAAGCAACAAAGAAAAAATTGGTTCTCTTGAAAAGACTGTGAACTAAAATTTGGTAAAGAAAAAATATTCTTTGGGATGTTTTAGGAGCTGTTTGCTGTTACAAAATCACAAACTTTACTTCTTATTTTGAATGTTTTAGAAAAATTGAGTTTCTGAGCCATTTGATGTCTAGTCTTTAGAGACTTACTTCTCTTCTCTGCCTGAAGTTCCTGTGTTCAGGATCTCTTTAAAATAATGTTTATCTATTGTCTCTGAAACCCTGAGCTAGTGGATCTGATGAGATGCTATCTCCATTTCCTCTATTTCCCTTGAAAAGGATATATTAAAACCCCCAGTTACAGCGTCAAGTTGTGAAGCCCCATTTGCTTTTGGAACTGATAAAAAGAAGAAAATTAAACAAAATCTTTTGAAGATTTATCATTTGTTTTGGTTTGTTTTGTAGGTTTTTGTCAAGCAGGCAAGGATTTACGGTTAGTGTCTCTGTGCATGGAGCAAATTGATATCCCAGCAGGCTTCCTGTTAGTAGGAGCCAAATCTCCCAACCTTCCTGAGCACATTCTAGTCTGCGCTGTTGACAAGCGGTTTTTGCCAGATGATCATGGAAAAAATGCACTTTTAGGTAAGAGATTTTTTTTTCTTTGTGCCATAATAATTTAGAGAAAAAGGTCAGTTCAAAATTATCTAAAGTCATTTCAGCTAATGACCTTCTATTAGAAATACGTTGAGGACAGGCTTGTTTTTATTAAATTAAATGTGTAGCTGAACCTGCCTTAAAAGCCCATTTTAAAACAAGTCCCTGATTCCACAATTAACCACAATCGAAGCTCGGTGATTTCTGTGTGGGCATAAGTCAATTGCAGCCCTGGCATTCTAAATGTGAACTATTCACATACTCTATCTCTACTGATGCTTACAGCATTTTCATTTAAGAAGAAATATGCTCATGCAACTGTAGAAGATGAGCTATCTATTCTTCTGTGGATTAAGGGACAAATTCTGCCCTTGGCTCCACCAGGAATGTTGTTTTCAATAGGAGCTCTGAGGGCAGTTTGCCTCTCAAAATCTAATACATAGGGGAAAAAAAACAATTATGTCATAATTGGTTACATTTATGAGCTTTAAAATTTCAATACAAAAATGCTTCTTGGTGATTGAAGACAGGTGTATGAGCACCTAGATTTCCTGCCTCACTCACAACTGGTACACATTTTAACAGGCTAGTAAAAGTGATTTAATGTATTTTGGCTCCTTTAGCCTGTTTTGAATTTACTCTCTCATTTCTCCATCCAGTCATTGTGCTGCCTAGAATATATTCAGAAAGACCTTTCAACAGGGAAGAAATTACAATAAAGCATAAATACCCTGATTTAACCACAGTTTAAATTCTGGTCCAGACTAGCAATATTTTGCATACCTATTGAAAACGCTTCCTTTTTGTACTTCAATGTTATTTCTCTCTTAAACCCATTTAATATGCTACTACACACTGTAAACCTTTGGACCTAAGGCAGAAATCCCACTGTCCTGAGTTATATGGGAGCTGTG
The DNA here is from genome assembly GCF_034638445.1 of Ciconia boyciana. Taxonomy (NCBI): domain Eukaryota; kingdom Metazoa; phylum Chordata; class Aves; order Ciconiiformes; family Ciconiidae; genus Ciconia; species Ciconia boyciana. The sequence goes on along the minus strand of NC_132935.1, from coordinate 52,869,975 downwards.
GTGTGATGTGCCCTTGCTGGGTTCAGGTGGGGGCATGGGATCGTGGGGTACTCTGGTGTATACTGCCATCCTCAGAGGAGCTGCTCCCCCACTGAGCAGGGGAAGTGTCAGGAGCTGATCAATAAGAACTATCTGATAGACAGACAGATGGTGTTTAGTCTGATTAAATGTGGTACTACTTGTCTTTGTTGGTAAGCCTTCCCCCCCGCCCCCGCTTTGTTATCCATCTATCATCTCTGATCTCATTTGATAATGAGTCTACTGACTCTCAACTCTGCTCTGGCATTGCTGATGTTAGATATTGAAATGCCTCTAGGCCTGTGTAACTGGTACCTATGAGCAAAGAATTGTCTTGGTAGCTCTGTGAGACCCTGATGACTGTTTCTGACAACTATGGAGATGCACCAATAGTTCATGTGGGTTGTAAGGGAGAAGGGAAAGACTGATTCAGTCCCAGGAGAAACAGGATGAAGAAATCTACTTCTTGGCATCCTCAGCAACATGATGGTAAAAGATGATAATGAGGCACAGTATGGCTAAAGACAATGGCCTAATTAATAAGAGTTTTATGGAAAATGTATTTCGTCAAAAAGACAATATCTTTTTCATAAAACTATGAATTTGGCTGATAGGTGAGTGTAGGAACCAGTCTTCTCCAAGGTGCTTGACATTGTGGAAAATAATGATACTAGTGGGGATGAGAAATTGGTTCTGTTACAGATCTTGAACTGATTAGTAAATGGAAAGAAAGAAAGTTAAAGCATTTCTGTTCGGTACTCATCAGCCCACACTATTATAAATCATTACTGATGCTCCAGAAAGAATATAAAATATTCTTTCACTAAGGCTTGAAAGTTATTCAGAGATAAGTAGAGTAGCAAATAAGACAGAGAAGTTTAATTGTTCAGCATTAGATAATGGAGGGCTTATTCAAATAAGGATTTTAAGGCAGGCCCATTTCAGAACATGCCCTGTGCTTTGTTCTAGGAGGTGTTAGACCGCTGCTGTCTGTGTGCAACATTGCCATTAACATAGTTTTGAATGGCGCTGGAAATAAGGGTGCATATAATCCTCAGTCTGGACCCTGTCTTCCAGACCTCAACTCAAAATTTCAGCCCTTCTGTGAAACCACGTTGGAAACATTGCAGAAAAGCAATCTTCTGCCCTTATTCTTAAATCTTACTTTCATGAAAGGTTGTACGTTTTAAAAAAACATTCTGAAGCACTCCTAACTTTTGTCATTACAATCTTGACATTAAATGATTGCTTTTAAGACCTTAACAAGCTATAAGGTCCAGCTTACTTGGAAAGTGCCTTGTATAAGGAGTCCCAGACAAAATTAGCTAGATATTAAGGTTGATTTTAGCCACATGAATTTGTAGTGGCTACTATGGATTAGCCACTGTTTGAGAGAGGGAAGCATGTGGCTTGGATCCTATGCTTTTTAATGTAGAAATGTGGAAGTAAAATCGGCAACCTCATAGAAATTTCCTCACCTGGCATCATAGCTTCCCCCCTCCAAGTAGTTGTTCCTCTCTGCACTGTGTAGAGTGGAAAATTGTGGTAGGATTTTGGTGTAAGTTAGTATGACCTAGAAAGATGGAAGAGTTTTAGAAAAGGTAGGACTAAAATCTGCCTGTGTTTGGCTGCTTCCTGACACGCGCGTGCTGAGCAGGGCATCTACGGAAGCTGTCTGGCTGGAGGCCTCCAGTTGCTCTGAACTGGATGTGCAGGTAGGTTAAAATGGCCTTATTCCTAGCAGGTAGCACAAGTCATTTAATCTGTGTATATGCTTTCTGCTTCATTCTTCCAGGATTTTCTGGGAATTGTATCGGCTGTGGAGAAAGAGGATTTCGATATTTCACAGAGTTTTCTAATCATATCAACCTGAAATTAACCACTCAGCCAAAGAAGCAGAAGCACTTAAAGTACTACCTAGTAAGAAGCTCCCAAGGTGTACTGTCAAAGGGACCCCTTATTTGCTGGAAAGGTAATTAAGGTGCCCATTCACTTAGGGGTTTTTTTTTTATATTAGTGTGACATTGAATGAAAAATTGAAAGTTGCTGTTGAAAATGTGTGCATTCAAAAGTAACTGTGGAAGATTAATTTCTTTACTACTTGAAGGAAAAATTCCCACTGATTTCAATGAAGTCTGGATTTTGCCAAAGAGGTTTATTTAAGTCCTAATAGTAACCATGCAATCGTAAATGGTCTTCCTCAATCTCCCTATGCTTTCAGTGGGAGCCCTAAATCTACCCTTCTTGGGATGTGCAGCCATCTTGGTAGAAGAAATAAGGTTGCTCAGTCTGCTGAGCCTTTTCTGTGCCTGAAGCAAGATGACTCACAGCCAGGGCTCCAACATTGGCTTTCCACTGATACTCATCTTAGCAGGTGCAATTCAATCTGTCTAATGCCTGAGGATAGCTAGCATGCCATAAGATTAAGAAAGCTCAGGTCACTGATCTCAGGGAAAGAGGAGAAATCTGGCATACGCTTGCCATTTACGGTGTGTTTTACACTTGGGCTTACCCTCTGCTGGAGCAGCCTGTGCAATATTATTATGCGCTAAAGAGATGACGTTTGTGACCCCAAGGCAAGGTAGCCATGGGGTCTGTTATTGGAGGATGGAGGTTTCTGGAGCTAGACCCATGCAAAGACTCAAGGAGAGAACGGCTTACCTACTTTCTGTCTACTAAGTTGGTATATATGCAGACTGCTTGTCTTCCTCAGCTGTGGTCTCACTCAGTAAAGACAGAGTTTGATCTGGTGCCTCTTGCAAAAGAGGATGATGTGAGGAGAGGAGAAGCTCCACAGGAGGACTGACACGCATCTGAAGAGTCACATCCTCATGTGAACGGCAGTATGACACCAGAGAGAGATGGTTATCACCGAGCTATATGAGTGATTATAGTACTGTATCAGTTAGTGGTTCAAAGGGATCCTGGCTTCAGCTGCTTTTCTCAGTTACAAGTATAATTAACTACTGCTTTAGAGTGGATGTGTTTTTCAGCAGCGTTTTTCACAAAAACTACAGAAAGATTTAACTTGGTAGTCTCTTTTTGAAGTTCCAAATACAGAAAAAGGAAACCTTATTTTAATTTTGGAATCCTTTTTCTGACACCCCTCCCTGATGCTCATGCAGTTGGGGTTGGTGTGTGCCCTGGTAAACACTGTCAGGGGTAACACACGTGTGGAAGAGGCAGATACTGGGGTTGCTTTTGGTTATATGCTGATCGCAAGCGTTTTGAGCACCCATGAAAGTTTAGAAAATCGACCAAGAATTGACCTCATGGGCATTATTTTGATAGGCTCTATCCCCATATTTCTCCCATCCATCTGGTAAACCTTCACCTTTTACTTACATTAAAGATCTAATTAGAAGAAAAGAAATGCTTGAAAACACCCCCTTCTCTTCAAACAAAACCTCATTAGATCTCAGTTTTAAAAATGGATTAATGTGTGATTTTTAAGGTGACTTTCTCCTCCCTCAACTCAGTTTTCATCCAGACAGACACTCACAGCGCTGAGATCTCCCTGAAGGTTTTGTGGAGGCAAACTAAGAATGTGGGTTTCAGCACAATTTCTCCTTTTAAAGGGCAACATATGACGGTTTGTATAAAGGTTGTGCCACAGAAGTTGCTGAGTGTTTCCTGGGATATGTCCAATACCTTCAAATCTCTCGGAAGCTGCAAACTGAGGGCTCTTGCCATTTTGCAGCATCTGGTCTGTATTTGCCTGGCCCTCTGAGTGGCCCCCAGGGAGGTTTTCTTAATTAGAAGACAAAGTTGACTAAACTGTGAGAGCTGTATTTTCGCTGAATGCTGCCATTTGCCGCTGTTTGTTGTACGTGCTGTATGTATGCTTTTAACATTTTGTCACCTTTCGCCACCGTGTTGCTGAACTTTCCTACTGGAAGGCAGGCCTTGTTAATATGTACTGTAGCTGCTTCGTTTGCAGAATGTAGAAGCAGGCAATCATCTGCTGCTAGCCTCTCTGCTAAACCAAATTCTTCGGTGTCACCGTCCGCGACCCCAGAGGGTGGATCAGCTAATGGCTACAAATCAGGGTTCACTCAGACAGGTAGGAGCTGAAAGTGCTATAAAGATAACCATTGGGGGTGGTAAGTTACCTCAGATATTGTTGGTTCAGGGATGCTGTAAACAACTGGGTATTTACCTCAAGCCATGTATAGATTACAGTGGGGAGGATGCCTTTCAAAATTTGCTTTGTGAAAGATTAAGACCCAGGTGAGGCTGAAGGTTAACTCAGTCCTCATAAGAATAGTCGATTAAGAAGTATTAAAAGATCTTTTGATTCATTTGATTTTGTGTCTCCCTGTGTTTGTTTCATTTAATTTTTTGTGGATCTCAAAAAACTTGAATTACACATTTATAGGGAGGCGTTTACTTAGTATATAGACTAGGTTATTTGTCTTGAAAAGGAAAATAATCTCCTTTTGGGGTTAGGGAGGCAGCTTTTATTTATTTGCTTGGTTATTTATTTATTTATTTAAATTTTATTTCACACAAGGGTGTACTTAGAACAGCAATTTCCCCAAACACATACAGTGGTTTTGTGTTATCTGAGCTAGCATGCATCTCATAACTGTTCTAGAAAGCTATTAATGACATATTAAATAAGGAGAAGCTATAAAAATCAAATGGACATTGGCTGACAAAGTAGCAGCATCTTAATTTTGTTTATTTATTTATTTATTGCAAATAGCCAAGGTGCTTTTCTCTGAGCTTTTTTTCTCATTGCTTTACTGCAGCTTCATCTATGCTGTTACATGTTTTTGTGTCTGTTTGTGCTATTTCTTGAAAAATTAAAAACAGGAGAAAACTTTCTGTTAGTTGTTGTAATTGATTGATATGTATGTACCAGAACATATATTTCTCTAGAGGAGTATGAAATGCAGATGAAAAAACAAGATTGTTAAAATAACTTCTTCCACTTAGAAAGTATGTTAAAAAGGAATAACAAACAAAAGCTGAACATATGCATTCTTATGAAATTGTAATCACTGATCAGTATGTTCAGAGACACTTTCCCCAGGTGGTCACCCCAGCCTCTGTTTAGGAAGCTGTATGCTTTAGGCTTTGGTGAAAATGAGTGTGCTGTTTAAATATGTGCATTTCATTGCATGATCCATTGGCTTCCAGATCCTGGCATGAGAACTGTGCAGATGCATGAGAACGTATTTATTTGAAACAACAAGTGATTCAATATTTACACAGCTTTGTCTTCTATTGTACCTGCCAAGTTAATAGATACACCTTTTATATACTGCTTTCTCCTTATCACTCAGTGTGGTTTTCAGTCTGCTTGGTGTTTCTGTGTGTCACTGTTTGTACTCTTAGGTCACAGTTGTCAAAACCTTTTCATCTCCTTCTACTGTTATCTTCTAGTGAAGGTAATGCCACATGCATACATATGAATCCCCTGTGACCGGGAGAAGGGGGGAGGGCACCTTTTTTTGGTGGCGTGAATTCTGACATGTGTCATCTATGATGGAGGTCTGACTTTTTCTCTCCTAGGCTCTGCATAGCTGTACTTTGAGTTGAATTCTTGGCTGTTTTAAAACAGGAGTACTTATTAGCAAGTTGCTTTCTGAAATTGTTTTTACTTTATTGCCAAATCATACCCATTTTTTCCTTTTAAAGTTGTGTAAATATTTCTGTTCTCTGCCCTTGTAAGTGAGCAGTTCAGTCTCCAAGTTCTAGAAGACAACTGTAGGTAGACAGTTATGGGCACACACAGGGTACTGCAATGAAATGGTAATTTCATGACAGAAATTAGAGCACATGAGAATTTTGAAATACCATAGTTAAAGCTGACAGTACGGTGTGGCCATGACATTGCAGTCAGGTGTCAGGTTCCCCTTTCAAAACAGCATGGGAAGATGCAGTTCTGTTGCAGAGGAGAGGCGACTGGCAATGCAAAAATGGCTGAAACCTTGAACAGAATCAAAAATTCAGTTTTAGGCAGACACACAAGAGGGAAAACTTCAATTCAGGTGTTAAAAGGGTGTTAAGCAACTAGAAACAGGGTTTTACAATAGAAAGATGAAGAATTTTAATAACTGGTAGGGCTACAAGTTCTGCTTGGGTACCAGTGTGATGTTTAAATGTATACCAGCCACATCTGTGTTCATAGATAAAATTTCAAGAAAATATGTTAGAACTAGAGAGAAGAAAAAAAAACCCCAAAGCTTCTGGATAGCTTACTTTGAGGAAAGCTTTAACACTACGTTTGCTACATCATATTTAATGGGACCAGCGTTTTCCTCCAAAGCCCCTGACCTGGTGGTCTATTTTGTTAGCCATTCAGCATATTTCCTGTGAAAGTGGACAAGGTTTTCTGGTGGAGCAGCAGCAGCAGAGGCTTCTGTATTCGTTCCCCATCCCAGTTACTCCGTCTGGCAAAGCAGACTCTCCTCCCCACCCTCCTTCGCCAAATGGTGTGTGGCCTGAGGGTGAATGTATTTGGCAGATCAAGTTGGTCTTTGCCTTCTGTTTTCTTTCCCTGGCTGTTTTACTAGGACATCTGTAGGTGAACTTAGCCTACTTTGCCTACTTGTTGCAAACTACTTTCTGGACAAATGCTGAGTTAATATTCTTTTACCTCAGTTATAAGAATTTGGATTCGTCAGTGTATCAGATCTGAATGTCGATTTTTTTTCTTGAAGTAAATCACAGATATTAAATGCCTGATGTTAAAGTAGGGGCCTACATGCTGAGAGGTTTGGAATCAGTTCTGATTTACAGTTTTATACTGGGCAAGTATTAGAATTGGTTTGTTCTTCAGTTTATCCATCTATAAAATAGGGCTAATATTTTTCAGCCTTGGTAAAGTGCTCTAAAGAGTTGTTGTTTGTTAATTCATGCCGAGTTTGGGCTCAGATACTCTTCGTTTCTTACCCAGAATGTATAAATGGACATACACTTTTCATAGGCTTATAGACAGTAGTGCTGTAAGGAGATTATGTATTTGATATTTTTTTCTGCCCTAAGTCAAGTTCAGCTGTGTCTGACAGAGATTCGATAACTAGTTCTTGAAAATCTCAGGTGATAGAGATTCCACAGCCTTTTTTAGGCAACTTATTCCAGTGCTTATTCCCTACGCCTGCTGGGGGCAAGTCACATAAGCTGTTTGCCTTAGCTTTCTCATCTGTAACATGGGATAGCTGTATTTACTTGCCTATCCCACAGGGGTATTTTGAGGAGCAATGAGATAGCCCTTTCTATGGTTAAAATATGTTTCGAGTGTATGTGAATACAAAATATTGTGACAGAGAATAATAAGTAGATTATGAGATTCTGTAGAAATGCCCACTTAAATGTTTGTTACAGCTCCTAAAAGATACTGATACATGATGATTTCTTAGGAGTGTAAAAAAAATTGCATTATATGTAGAGATGAGTTTAGATAAATGTGTATGACTGCTCATGTGTATATAATACAAATTATATATGCACATGCATATATGTAATTTTTAATCATTACTTAATTAAACAACTTATTTTCTCAGATTCTTCAGTATTCAGTCCAGCAAAATCATCTTCTGCTCTTAACTTAAGTGGAACTCAAGACCCATCCCGGAACAAGAACATTGTGAAACCTCTGGCTCTGTCAGTACAGCTCGTAGGAAAGGCATTTGCTGCAGGTACAGCTTTGCTTTCCAGGATAGCTGAGAGCCAAGGGAATTATCAGCTTAACAGCCAAGAAATAAGGGAGTCAACTTTTTGGTGGGAAAAGGAAAGGAAAACATTCACTATGCTAGCATTCTCCAAAACTCTCATATTCCTGCAGTCCTCTGCACAGAAATTTTCCATGGCCATTACTGTCCCAAAACTGAGCCACACCTTGGCTTTCAGATTTGACATTCTGGTAAAAGTGCATGTCATATCCCTTTGCACTTCCTAAGATATCTAAGAGAGCATAAAAGTCACCTTGTGATATGACACTGATTCTTGCCTCAGTAACTGAGACCTCTGTGTTGTTCTGCATTTGTAACAGGTATACTTCCTCTAGATACATTTAATGGAATTTAGTCTCATTTAAAGGAGTTTTTAATATCTGTGTTGTTTTAATTATTTATTTCTGTATTGTGTGTTTAATAAATTAGAACCTTTAACTGTGGCCTCTAAATGCCTCACTGGTACTCTGTTGTGATATTCTGATTGTTTATTATTTTAGCTGGTTAGTCTTTTAAGCAATGAAAAAAAAATTATCACATTTATAAGGAAGTATGCTTGAATAAGAAAAAAATATAAGTTTCTTTGGTTTATATATGCATATGAGCATTACGTTTTATACATGATGCATGACATCTGCTATTTTATGTATATATAACTATATATTGTGTAATAGTATTATGTTGTATCTAATGAATCATTAACAGTTCTTTGTGTAAAATACCCTTTCCCCCTCCATACTTGTGTAAGAAAGAGAATTTATCGTGCACTGAAATTACTTCCCACCATTTCAACCACTTCTGTAACTGACCCATGTCCGCCGCATCTGTCTATACCAAATTGTTGATTCAGAGTATAAGTGGGGAGCTTATAAATGGGCCAGTGACGTTATTCAAATTTTGCTAATTGGCAACCTGAGAATCTTGTGCCTGAATTTATTTGTATGACTGTGACTGGAGAGTTCCACATTACATTGTTTTAAGCCAAATACCCACATCTCAAACTCTTTCTGTTGCAGCTGACATCAGCAAGCTTCTGCACCATCTCCTGCTGTTGCTCCTGGAATACGTTCCTGGGAGCTAAACCCTTGTGGAGCTGGCAGATACGGCAAGGAGCTGTAGTTCCCACTGGGCTCCATGTCTGCTCTATGCAGTTTATGCCTTTTTTTTTTTCTCATGCAAAAATTAGGCTCTGAAAAAGAATAAGGAGGAGCTCAGAAGCATGAGGATAACTTCTTGTGATCCTCCATTGTTATAGTTTCACTTCGGGATCTGGATATAGAGGGTCCTGCCAGGGTGTCAGACCTGCTGGGACTGGAGGATTGTCTTAGGCAGAGGTAGCAAAATTAAGCATAGTTTGCCTCAGTAATGCTCAGAGCACGTATACTTTGCAGCAAACGGTCCTGCCTTCTCTGCCCAGTCTCCCTTGCTACAGCTTTAGATTAGAGCCCTGTAGTGAATTACTGTGTATGGCACATGGACAACGGGCAGAAAAATATATAGATGCACCAGAGAGGCTTACAAATCTTTACAAACTGAATTCATTATGTGCATTTTTTAAAATTTTCAGTGTCTAAAAAAAAATGTGTCACAAACTTCCCAATAATTTCTTTTGTGTGTAATTTTCTATTTTATTTTAGTGAGGTTTGTTTTGGATTTTTTCTTCCACCTATCCTCCCCACCCTGAAATCTGGATACCCTGTTTCAAGCTTAGGATTTTGCAGCCTGTGCCAAAGTACACTTCATGCTTTCTCTGGAGTATGTTTCTTTCAGTCACGCATCTTGCCCTGTTCTTTTGTGTCTGCATGCAGCCCTATTATTTTGTTTGTTTGTTTTCAAGATTGTCTCAAGCCATACACTCTGTATTTTATTATACTCAGCTCCTCTTTCACTGCGTGCCACTGACGTTGCTAATGGAAACACTAATGGAGGAAGAAATAATGTATTGAGTTCTACAGTCTCTCGGCCAATGCCTCACTCGACATCTCCAAGCCCTGGCTGTGCAGCTGGAGACCAAGGTAAAGAAAACCTCTCTCTTCTTTTCTTTTAAGCTGCACTGGCTGTTGAGCCTGAAATTCATGATTTTGTTCTTCTTCCCATCATTGCTGTTTCTGCAATTCAGTCTTTACAGATCCATTTGGTTTTTGGCATGACCATTAATGATAATGTTGTACTTTTTAACACAGGTAACAACTTTTTTCACATCATAGTCTGGCTTCGTGTAAATCTAGGTGTAAACCTCTGATGCTCTGTGGTGTGATACCAGCTCAACACCAATGTGAAATGGAAATGTGGGCTGGAATCTGGTCATTTGGGAGCATGGGATTTAGAATTAGTTTTTGCTTTCCTTCTCAGCATCAATGTCCAGTTCTGGACCACCAAAGAAACGTCACCGGGGATGGTCTCCTGGGTCCCCAGTCCCTCCTCCTGGTTTAGCCGTACCTGTTCCTACAATTCGGCCTTCGGCAAGAACAGGTAAAACTTGAGTCATACAGATTTCATTTGTAAAAAGCCGTACTCAGCCAGACCAGTAGCCCTGTGCTGCTTCTCTTAAGTGTTGCACAGAAAACATAGCTAAGCTTGTTGAAGTAGTTAAGGACACCATGGAGAGTTTTTCAGATGCCCCAGAAAACCACACGCGATTGCCTGGTCCTTGTTGCCATAATCTAAGATGGGATGATGGAAAAGTAAAATTACTGGGGGAGAGAGAGGAAAGGAAGAGGAGAGTAATATTAATAAGGATCCAAAGTTACCTAAGTCCCCCAAATGTAACTCAGTTCTTCTAAAATGGTGCATGTGTATGAATATATGAACATATTTGAAAGATTTCCATTAACCTTCACCTTGAATATTGTGTCTCAGTCTGCTGTGGCACGCTACAGAAACAGGACACTCAGTTCCTGCACAGGAAAAAGGGCTTTCTGTAATTTTGGCTTAACAAAGGACACTGCCGTCCACTAGGTCATCTTCAGTTAAAAGCATAAAGTTTGTGAGACCAAAGGTCTGTTGTGTATGGAAGAGCTATAAGAGGGATCTGTAACATCATGATATGAAACAAGATTAAATATGAGTATGTGTGAATACTCATCAATATCCACGTAGGTATCTCTTTATGATAGCTATCAACAAAACTATTCACTATTTAAGCACTCTTCAGTTGTGGAATTCAGAATACTTTGTAAAGGGGAATAAACAATTACTTATTCCTGTCTCTATGGAGTGGGAGAATAAATATACAAGGAAGAAAAAAAACATTTGTCAACATGCACAATATATTTTTAACTCTGCTTTGGAGGGCTTGATTTTGAGATATTTTGGAATTGATTTTCAGAGATACTCATCACGGGAAGAAGGGTTTCATGGTAGTGCAGGTCTGCCTACTTGAGCAGCTCAAATCAATTGCAGCTTTTGTACATTTCTAGCTTCAGAGACCTGCTGAAGATACATGATATAAGGCAATCTCCTCCCTTTTGTTGAGTTTGTCTCCACAAATCTGCTACCTCTGCTGTGTACTCCATTTTCCATGAGTCTTTCATAGTGTTCTTTTCTATTGGATAAACAATTCCACTGCTAAAACATATGCATGCGTGCATTCATTCATGCTGCCTGTGATGCTTTTCTGTTGATGGCATTGTTTGAAAAATCTGTTGCAAACCGCCAGATGAAGCCTGAGAAACTTCTGAAGCAGACCTCATGCTGAAACCTGATTACGGATTACAAAATTCTTGCACTTTGTTTCTTTTTACTTGTGAAAGCTGCTTTTGCTCTTTCATGAGTAAAGCCTAATTTTTATCCTTGTAGCAACTGTCTAAGGACAACTTTGAGAGTTTGGCCTGTATTTGTTTTTCTTATCTACATATATTCTATGTCAGAAGTCAGAGCAGTCTCTTCCCGTGTATTGAGAGTCAGTATTGAGAGGTAGCCTCCATCTTAGAGGTGGCCTTTTGGCTTAGTACTTGGCTTTGTTTGAGGATGCATATTCAAACCTGTGTTTTCCTCTCTCATTCCCACCACAATACAGTGGTCAGAAAAAGTTTTATCTTAGGGGTGGGGCTACAGGAGGTTATAGGCTCTTAATTTAAATTACTTAAAACTATAGCAGGAAATGCAGAGACCTTTTGAATTTTATTACAGTTAGTGATCTGCAGTAATTTTTTTTATTTGTTCATACGGCCAAATCACAGTATGAGCCTTTTAGTAATGGAAGCTTCTCTTTTCTTTATTTTATAGAGCCTCTTTTGTCAGTCCCAGTTCCTCAATCCATGTTAACTGGAATTTTACAGCCTCAACCCATCCCAGCAGGGGAGACTGTAATAGTTCCTGAAAACCTGCTGAATAACTCGGGAGTCAGACCAGTGATTCTGATAGGTAAGTCTTACACTGGGGAATCAAATGCTGTGTTTTGAATAAATGCATGCTCCCCTAGGAGAAAGCAGTTTTTGATTTCTTTTTGTTGGTTCTGGCATTCAGTACAATACGAAGTCAGTTTGTCACGGATAGCTTACTTTAGTTGCTCAACACTTAAAATTGGAAGTTAACTGATTTTTGGAGAACCTGATTTGCAGATGGGTCACAACTAGGTCAAATTTATACAAAACCTCTGGCCAAATTGAGATTTTGTACAAATAAGATTTTTGTAAAATCCAAGAATAGAAATATTTCCATGTAATGGAAATAGCTTTCCAGTATAAACAACTTACAAAACAAGCAAATATTTCCTGCAGCATTTATAGGCCAGATCTTGAAGCCCAGGGATTCTGCATGAGAACCAGAAAATTTATTTGAACTGACTAATCAGAAGTGAATCATACTAACTTTTTGTCTTTTGTAGTCCATACTTCTTGTAAGCAACTGAGATACCAGATCAGGCTTTTAAAATCCATTAGTGGTATAAAGTACATTGTTAACCCTTAGAAAGACATTGCTTTTACTTTAAAAGTATGACTCATAATGCAAATATCCCTTTCAAGCTGAGCTACTTGGGCATACTGTGTAACAAAGATGGGTCGGCTAGTACTGCCAAAATTTTTTTGGCTCTTTAAGCCTCTTTTCAGTCCAGCATCATACAGATGGTTGTATAAGGTAGCTTCAGTGTTAACAGAAAATGCGTATGAATACAATCCATGGAATAATTTATCATTGCTGAAGAAATGGAGAAGTTCTCCAAGTCCTCACTTGCAGATAATCCTAATGCACACAATTCCCAGAGAATGAACAGGCCCGTGTACTAGTAAAACCATCAAGGACAGGGTTACACTTCCTCTGGTTTGTTTTGCTTAGTGTTGTTTTCTAGAAGCCTATTCTAAAGCTCTAGCATGGTGCTCTAACGGTTTTCAGAGAAACACTTCCTTATTAAAGATGAGGGTGCCTACAGTCATCAGCTTAAGTGCAAATTGAATGCAGCCCTTAGGCTCTTGGGAAGTTGGCAGTGAAGTCCTCAGTTAGGCTAAACGTTCGTGGCCCTGAGAAACAACGTCCTATTAATAGGACAGAACCATTTGGGTAAATGGATGGGTTTGGCAAAATCTGTATGGAAATTGTTTTAAAACGAAAACTTTCTCAAGGAAAAGAGGAGTTAGCCTGTACTCACATGCTTTACCTTACAGAACAGCATGTTTAGTTGTTGATGTTTTTATTTAACCTGTTTATGAAAACAGAATGGAAATGTGGCAAAAAAGTGAAATCAATCACAACAATACCACAGTGACTGAATCAATGCTAATGTGACTTATGCTGCTTTTATAATGTTAAGATCAATGTAGTTTTGCTTCCATTGATTTTTCTTTTTTGTACACTATATTATGGAGAATCTGTATTTAAAGGTCAGGGTAAGACCCAAATAGATAATATTCTCATTTATATTTGGATAACAATAATTATTATCCTGCTGGTATGCAGTTATTGCTAATTTTTGCAAATCTATGTGATCACTTGTAAAATACAGCAAAGGATCACTGGCCTATCTCATTTATTTTGTAAGCAATTATAATGCCAAAAACAGTCACTGATGCAGTATATTTTGCAAGATAACATTAAGGAGAAGTTTGGAAATGTATACATTGTGCATTGTATACATGTATACATTGGAAATGTATACACAGATTTCATGTAGTGGCATCTTTTGTGAATTTCTGGGGGTTTTTTTGTTTCTTTTATCAAAGGTTATGGCACTTTACCTTATTTCTATGGAAATGTCGGTGATATTGTTGTAAGTCCCTTGCTGGTGAATTGCTACAAGATTCCACAGCTGGAAAACAAGGATTTGGATCTCTTGGGTTTGACCAGCAGTCAGCTGCTAAGTGTGGAGAATATGATACTTTTAACTATTCAGTATCTTGTCCAACTAGGTAAGCAATTTGTCATAAGCACTTGTTTTTATTTGTGACTGTCCTTTTTTCTGCCTGTCTCTTTATGTCCGTTTCAGAGCCAATTTTCTGGCTATTTTTGTGCCTGAAAGAGGTAAGTGGCTCCATCTAGCGTGTGTGACTTTGCTACTTTGTTCATCAGACTGAAGAAGTGAAGTGAACTTAAAGGCTGATGCTGCTTCTGCTCTCCATATGGGGATTGACCAGGTCACCTTTGTGAAAATGGATTTGCAATGCAGATAACTCATTTGCTTAGGGTATCAAACCATCAGTTATCACAGCTCTTTCTAAGGACACTCAGTCTGCTTTATTCAGGTTTGTGACAAATGCTGGCAGATGTGTGATGGTCATCATTGTTTTGGTGACAGCACCGTTTACATGAAAACCACATTTGTTATTCAGACTAAGGCAAGTGATTCAGTGAATATCTCATTCTTGTAAATGTTTTTGAAATGGACTCTTTGCAGGTTTGAGAGCAAACCAGCAAACGACATTTTTTTTCTCTTATTGCAGGTCCAGACATTTTTTCCTACCTTGGAGTAAAAAGCAGCAGTGTTAATAGTAAGGTTTTAGAAGTTAAAGAATAATGCAGAATAGTGTTGGGAAACTTCTCACAGCAGTCTCAGTCTTAACTTCTGTGTTTGAAAAGATGCTGCTTATCATAGAGGAGTGTGAAATGACTTTTGTGAAGAGCACACTGCTTTTCTTGTACTGAGTTTCCACTAGGGCATCTGTAACACGTAATGGTACAAAATGTGCAAACATTTCAAAAGAAGCACAACTGGTGATAACCCTATAATTTGGGGAGCAAATGTGCTCTGTGCAGGTTTCACCCACAGGTTCTTATGCTTTGCTCTTCTCCCTTGGTGCTGTACTGTTACAGACAGGAAGGAGGCCATATTCTGTGTTGTAATACTCTGAGTGACCTGTTTGCTTTAGTTATTGTTCTCTGCCTCAATAATCCATTGGATGCCATGTTAGAACTGACAGAGGGTTTCTTTATTTTTTACAGGCTGAATGTTTTTCTGTTGCCCTTCTCTCAGTGGGCTTACATTTGTTATTTGAGGTTTTCGTCTTCATTGGAAAGTTTGTAGAATCTGCACGTTAAAACCAGCTGCTTCACTCATTCTGGATTGATAGAGGCAGCTTGCAGATTCCTTCAGAGAAACATGTAGCCAGCTGATACAGCATTTCCAATTAAAAATAAACTATTTATTGAAATGTATCGAGTCAGTGAACCACACTCCATGAACAAATCCAACCTTAGATGGATGCAGCAAGTCTATACTTGCTGCAAACTAGAGGAGGCTTCATGCAAAGCTTCTGGAGCTGAGCTGAGCTGTGTCTAGTGAGCACTGTGCCTTCAGCATAAAGCAGTTCCCTTATTAGCAGGTGTTTAGTTTGGCTTTTGTTCTTAGCTGTGCAAAGCTGAATAGTTTTCCATTTGGCCTTATGTGGAGATGGGCGCCAGCACTGTAAGATTAAAGAGCCTAATGAGGAGAAAAGTAAAAACACTCAGCAGAGCTTGGGGATCAAAACATGTTGCTGGTTTGAATATTGCTACAAACTTAAAACTGTTGGAATTTTGACAGTTGCACTGAACTGTAGCCTTTATCCCATTTTGTAAAATCAAAGCAGATTAAAGATGATCGGAGGGCAGCCAGCTTCAAAAGTTTTTGACGAGGAGAAGAGACAAATATACACATAAATTAACAGTTTATTCATGTGAGCCTCTTTTTTCTTGAGAAAGGAGGACTAAAAAGTTATTCTTTTTCCAGAGTATATTGTGAAAGATGAAGGCAAAGATAAAAAAGTAGACAGAAGAATGAAATAGATACTGAGTCTTGCCTAACTTTTTCAGATCTCACTACTTGTACAAAATATGTTTGCAGATGACTGTAAACAGTCCTTTTCTGAAAAAAGATATATCTGAGAATTCCTTTCAGTTTCCTGTAAGATTATAACAACATTATTAATTGTAGGATAATGCTGTTGTGTTTTCAGAAATCAGCTGAGCAATCTCACAGTGATATTACAAATCAAAGCAAACAAAATAAGTACATTTCTGACGCTTTCATTTTAAACCTACTGTGAAGACTACACACAGTTAAAGCTGTGATTGTGAGCCATAGCATTGCTATAAAAAAATTCCACTGAATGTGATAAAGGAATAAGTAGAAAAAGATCTTCAAGAGATATGTTTGATTTCAGTGGCTTTTTACAGCCTGTCTCCGGTACTTATTCAGATTTCACATTTGTTATCTTTGGCAGTGTTCATAGTTAAGTATTCTCAAGCTTTGTTTTTATACCCCAGAATGCCCATATTTGCAGTGTGGGTTACATTCTATCATTTGTAATCATCTGCTTTTTACTATTGCACTAACATTTCTACAAACACAATCTCATCCTATGCAGTGCTAAGGTCTGTGTTCTGGTTTTTCAGCTGGAGGAGATTTCTGGACCTTCTGTTAACTACCTGTTTATAATGATAAAAACATTCTCCCTTCTCTCTTGTTGTGGTACATTTGAATTGCTTTGACGATGTGTATGCCGTGACACCCAGAGGTGTTCTGTAGCTTCAATATCTGAATGCACATCCAGGCTCAAGGCAGGAACAAGCCTCTGTCTTCAGTGGAAGGGATATTCAGATGCTCAAAGCAAGAGGTTATTCCAGCAATTCTATTGGTCTTAGATGGTTGGAGGAGTAATTCTCTGTGGGAGGCACCATGAAGTATGTCAACCCAGAAATGAATGGCATTTGAATATGTTGTCTTAAACTGCAGGTGCTTTTGGAAGCGTAACTATGTTAATAAGGTCTTTTTCAGATATTAATATTTTATGGTATTATTTGTTTTGCAGTTTTATTTTCTGAAGTCAAGATGATCCTTTGCGTACTCATTTCTGTAGAGAAGCTTCCAAATATTCCCTTTTAACCTTGACAGATTCCTGTATAAGTATTTATGAAACTGTTCACAATCAAAATCAATATCTATCATTTTGTTTTCCATCTCATCTGATATTAGTTCCATTATTTTTCTGGATAGTTGTGGAGAAAGACTGCCATGAGCCAAGTGTGGTATTAAACACTTCATTAACTTCAAAATATGTCCTTAGCAGTGCCTTTCTGATAACTATTTTTTAAAGTTTTTCTCTTATAAATCATCTGAATGAAATTCTGTATGTTCTCATACAGAAGTCTTTTCATTTGTACAATTATTTTCCCTTTCTTGGATTCATGGTGACCCCTGTGTCTAGAGCCTGTCTCTTAAGTAACCTCCCTCAATCAGCAAAAGCTTTCATTTATTTCCTTTCATGTATAACATCTTTTTTGTTGTGGTTGATATGTTGTAGATAGACTTTATTTCTGCAGAAGAAGATGTATCTCTCTGCCAATAAATGTCTATTTTTTCTGTTTCGAGATCTTCAAAGACCTAGAATGCATGATGCTTTCTTAGAAGGGAGAAGAAAATATATTTCCAAAAAAGAGAACTATAAACATAGTTCTCAAACTATGCCCATGCTGCATTAAATTAGACTCATCAGAACTTTTCGGTTTGCATCAAAAATGAAAACAGCCTTGCATTTAAAAGTCTATAGTTGTCCTACCATCCTATGGTAATTGGATGGTGACACTCTCCATATGTTACTTCTCAAAAAGGCAAAATGACAACAGGCGGCAGTTTTTACCGATTCTGTACTATAGGTTATTTACCTACTCCCTGCCCTGCTTCTCACACAACCTTTCTGTTTCCTTTTTTTCACTGCCCTTTTTGCTTTTTGTCTTTGGCCCTGAAAAAAAACATAAAACCCAAACCAGCATTTCACATATCTCTGGTATTTAAGCCCCCCCTTTTTGTCATAGAAAAGCAAGCTGCTGAAGCGTGAAGCTGTCTCCTTTGGCACTGATGTGAGATGTTGGCAATTTAAGCTATGGTTATTTTTACCCTGCTTTCATGAATATTTTTATCTGTTCCCGAGTATCTTTGACAATGAGACAAATCTTACTGAGCAAAATGTTAATTGAAGCTGAGTTGGGGGACTGATGCTAAGATAGGATAGCTTATATATCTATTTTCCAATTCAAGTTTGCAATACAGTTTACAAAGTCTGGGGAATGTAGATCTAAAGTTGCATATACCTCTTTACGTTAGAAGTTTGAAGATTTCCTAAATTAATCTAATTTAACTAAAGTAAAAGAAGAGGTTAAACATGTTTACATCCATGCTTAGTTTACTAGTATGCACGATGAGAAAAAGCAAAATGAAGACCACTTGACAGGCTTTGTCATACTGCATGGCTGCGATTAGACTGCGAGGATAAGCATTTGGGTTTTCTGCTGTAAAAACATATGGAGGCTACATGATTAATCCTTCTGTTCCAGGCAAAAGGCACATATTTTCCCACTCCCTTGTTTGTCCCAGTTTCTGAAGGTAGAAAAGCTAGGAGTAAGATTGAATACCTCATTGTTTTAAAAAAAAAAAAGGGAGATGGTGGGAGAGAGAGACTTCTAATATGAAAACCCAAGAATAAGCCATGTGGCTAGATACTCACCGAGCAGCGAGTGGGTTTTGTAAATGTAAAAAATATGGTGAAGGAGCTTGTCAGATCAAGACAGACATGTGATTATTCCTGGTTCAATAACATTTTGATACGAGATACTGTTCTTCTGTTTGTTTTCAATGTAGGTCCTGACCAGATACCCCTGAGGGAAGAATTTGAGCAGATCATGTTGAAAGCTATGCAGGAGTTCACTCTGAGAGAGCGATCCTTGCAAATGAGCGCACAGTGTATCTCTGTGTCACCAGGTCAACTCCCTTGGCTCGCTAGGTTAATCGCTAGTGTGTCCCGGGACCTCGTGCACGTGGTTGTTACCCAGAATTCGCTGGCAGAGGGCATCTCAGAGACCTTGAGGTCTCTCAATGAAATGAAACATCAGCAAAAGCTACCAGATTATGTAGTTGCCATTTGTGCATCAAAGATAAGAGGAAATGAATTCTGCGTAGTAGTCCTAGGTGAGTATATTTGCAGTATGCTTTGAATACCAATGCAATTTTGCAGAATTAATTTTTTTCGAGTCGTTGTTCCAGCTTTTAAATCCTTTTTGTTCTTTTTATTCTCCTTTGTATTGTTACACTGCGATGTCACAGTTTACTATTACTCCATCAAGACTTGGAGTACTGGTGTCCATGAGGATCTCAAAGAATAGCTGTATGTTACTCATTACTACTCCTTGAGAGGCCTGACACTTTATTGTTTGTGTGACTACCTTAGAAATATCTTGAAGTGACCCAGTGACAAAATAGTCTGTTTGTCTTTGTTTTGTGTAACAGCTGTGCTATTTCACATGGCAATATTGGATTGACCACAGTCTTCCGCAGACCACTGTAGAACAGAACATGCTTTTTATCCTTTTTACCATGTTGATTTTCAAATTCCGCATTGGTGACTGGCTGTGATGTTTGTGTGTGCATGAGTATGTCTGCATGGAAGTGAATTTTGACTAGTCATCTTTCCTTTGTAGGCAGATAAATCAGTAATGTCAATTTTTTACTTTTTTACACACTAGGGATAATTACTTTTACATATTTACCAAGAATCCTCCATTCCATCTAAGGTACAAATACTTACTTTGCATATCATTTGTCACCAAGTGTGCAAAACTATGGGCAACAGCTTGCAAAGGATGTGCTAAACTGATATAACTCATTCTCCCGTCCCTAGTGAAATAGACTTGAGACTGCTCTCCCAGTCTACTGGGTAGAGGCAGTGGAGGTCCGTGACTGAAGATCAGCGTGCCCCACACTTCTAGGATGAAAAGATTGTGTTGATAGTACACCATATTAAAGATTGCTCTCGCTGTTTTCCCGCTCTTCTCCAGGTCAATATCAATCTAGGGCACTTGCAGAAAGCATGCTTACCACCAGTGAATTTTTAAAAGAGATCAGTTACGAGCTCATCACAGGGAAAGTTAGTTTCCTGGCATCGCATTTCAAAAATACGTCTTTAGGTGAGTGATCGTAAGAAACAGAAGTTCTAGCTGAGACAGTCATTTCTTTGGGGTTGGTGTGTCGCCTGTTTAGCAGTTAAAGCGCACATGAATACAGCTCTGCCCTCTCCACTGAGAGGCATTCTTTCCTTCTCTCCATTCACTGTGTGTAAAGGAGTGCTCGTCTCCTTCACCCGTGCAGTGCGAGTTACTCATCCTGTGGCAAAACATTTTTAACACTGTTTATACTGCTGAATGTGACGGCAGGGCACCCCTAAGTGCATGAGTCTTTTCTTGTTTGCACTTTTAGCACATGTTTTAGAGGTTGTTTTATAGTGTTTTTTTGTAATCATCAGATGTCACCACTAGCTGTAAAGGCACAAAGCTGAAATTATTCAGCTGTGGTTTCTTTTTTTGGAATTAATTCAACTGGCAAATCAGTAAGTAAAAAAGAAAAATATTCTCCCTCCCTGTCTTCCCTGTATGTCCAGCCCCTTGCCCCTTTGCAGATTTGACATCAGCTATGTGAGAACATGTGTGTATGTAATGTTCTACATAATTTGTCTGAAACGGCTTCCAGATAATTTGGTGTTGCTAATTCTTATCTAGGTGATGATTTGGACAAGCTGCTGGAGAAAATGCTACAGCAGCGAGGGGAAAGTGTAATTATTCCTTTTAATGGAGATGTTAGCGAGTGTGTGTCATCTCAGGAGGCAATTGCCATGGTTTCTACACAAGAACCAGGTAATTTTTTTTTTATGCACAAGATGTGAAATAAGTGAGTAGTTTGTTAAATGTCAAAATGCGTGTGCCTCAGAAGAGTCTGAAGGCACAGGTGCAGTCAGTGTGCCAACCTTCAAATATTAATACCGCCAGCTGAATGTAGCAATACAGCAGTTTCTTGGACAGAAAATCTCTGTAGTAACCTTCAGCAACATTTTTTCCCCTATGTTTTATAATTCCTAAGCTAAAATATGTGATCTTCTGTTCTGCACTAAGCAGAGTACAGAAGATGTTCCTTTGTAACATTGGCAGCGTGGACTCATCTCACCCTTTTGCACCTAGAAAAGGAATGTAACCTTGGGCTTAAGGCAGAGGGGAACTGTGTTCTCGTTCTTATCTCCCCCGGTGTCCTCCTGTATCTTAACTTTTGATATTCCTCACATTCCACATGTAAAATGGTAATAATATGTACTACACACTTGTGCCCTGAAGCTTAAACTTTTAGGGAAAGTGTTTTAAGATCTTGAACTGAAAGTGCTAGGCAAGTGTAATCTATAATTTGCTTATTTGAGATGTGTCTTATTCAGTGTAATGTGATGAGATACTTAAGTGCAAAAGATGAGCTAGGATTGCCTGTCTAAAAATGCTAATTATCATTTTCTCATTTTGGAATTCTTTCATTATTCAGAGTTTTAACCATACTTTCCTTATCATATGACAGTAATGGTAAAAGATACATTGAGTTGCTGTGAACACAGATTCTTTTAGGTCTAGTATCAAAGCAAATTCAACCTTCAATAAAGCTTTTCCCTGTGAAGGAAAGGTATGCTCTTGACTCACATTAGTTGGCTTAAATTAATCAGCTCAGTGTTAGATCTGAACGAAAGCAAGGTGGTTTATACTCTCCACATCGATCAGAAGATCCAATTAGGAAGGCTGCCAGGTACTTTGTTCTGGCACCCCCAGAAGGACAAGTCTTGAGCTTCCTCACAGGATTAATTGGAAGGGAGAATGATCTTTCAATTGTTTTTTTTTTGTTCTTACTATGTAATGATGTGCAGCAGTGCTTTTTTAAACCTTCATGTTTTCTCAAGCGATTATTCTGAGCTAGTTTTGTCTTTAAAATGTGGCTGTACAATGATTGAAGCTACTGGGAATCTGCCTGAGTTAAAAAAAAGGAGAGGTCAGTCTCCTAGGCAGTGAGAGGGACCTTTCTCCCAAAGTAGATCTACTGAAATGAACACTGTGGCAAGTTTGAGCAGGAGGTAAGCGCACACACACAAAGACACGTGTGTCTATATAAAACTAACATACTAGGTTTTCACCCCAAACACCTTCCAATTTTCATGTAAATTGCAAGATTTTATAAAGTGGCTTCTTACTTAAAAAAGCAGCAGGAGTTTTTGTGTATTAAATTTGCAGTAGGTTTGGATTTTTTCTTTGTTTATTAAAGAAATTTGCCTTTGGTAATCTTTATGATAAAGAGTCCATTAATCAGAATTTAATTTGTAGTAGAAAAACTGACATAAACAAAAACTGTAATGCCATTACAGGATTTAATTTGGTAATCTGCAAGTTGAAAATATTCAGGGGCTAGAGAAACGTGGATTGCTGGGCATAGAATTTACCTACTGGAAATACTGAAATATAGGAGCATGCTTTTTCTTCGAGGACACACGAATGCTCTGGTACATGTCTATAGAGAGCAAAGCTCCATTCCCCCAGTTCTCTGCAGATAGTGTTATATTGACATTTATTAAGTTCAAATAAATCTTGAGACTAAAATTTTGTTAAAAATTAAGAAACCTCCAAAGAAATAACTGACACCTTCCCCCCCCCGCCAATAGTTGAGATTTGTTGCCTAAGTGTATTGCTCATCTTCCCTTCACAGTATGTATTACTATCAGTCGGTATACAGACGTATGGCTATCTCAATCATGACTTAGAATGGGGCTGAGTACTTCAGAGCAGAGATGATGTACAAATGAACTCCCAACTGACCTGCTGTCCTGTTAGAGTCTTTTGGGCAGGATTATCAACACAGGCTCAGCTTCCTCAGATTAGTAAGTGTGCTGGCTTGCTGGCTCTCATCTCATCATGCCCTGAGCACAGCAGCCTTGGCACCCATGGCTGGTTCTCCCAGCAGGAGTAATGGAGGGAAGCTCCTGAAGAACTGCAAGTTTCAGGAGGAGATTAGAGCTATGTGTATATATATGTATATATACACACACACATATTTTATATATATATTTATATATATATATATGCATGTATATTATGTATGTGTTGGTTCATTTAACAGAATGCATTTCACTATGTTGGCATTGAGGTTTCCTTGGGTTGCACTGTGAAAAATCCTCAAAACACTTAGGCCTTTTAAAAAATGGGCAGTGCTGTACTTGAGGTCTGATATGTAATCATATTTTGATCAAAAAAAGGAAGTTGACATCTGTGATCTGTACTCAGCTCTCCAGAGTGTTGGGATTTATTCTGGTGAGTGATTTTTTTTTTCTGATAATAGAGGGTAGGCTGTTTGGAGGGTCATGTTTATTGGGGGGGGTGGGAAAGTAAACATGTTTCTTGTTGTGTTTTGTTTTCTTTTTCAAACAAACACACTCTAGATTTGGATGTTGATACCTTCCAAATTTACCAGCCACAGCTTACAGTTGCCAGAAAGCTCTTGTCCCAGGTTTGTGCTATAGCAGACAGTGGTAATCAGAGCCTGGATCTGGGACACTTCAGCAAAGTAGACTTCATCGTTATAGTTCCCCGTTCAGAAGTCCTGGTGCAGCAGACCCTTCAACGGATTCGACAATCAGGTAAAAGGGAGGGGAGGGAAGAGAGACTGTTAAACGAAACTATGTGATGTTATTAAATCATATCTGGTATAAATGGAGAAGTAAGTTGCTCCAACGTGTATTTTGCACATCCAATATTAGCTCCATTAGTTGGTATCATTAATGAATTCTAAATATCTTCCTTTCATAAACTGGGCACAAGCTGTGCCATGTGAGTATCAAGAGAAATTGCCATATTCATGCAGGTCTGAGGAATGTATGACCTGGAGAAGCATTCAACTGTCAAGAGAGGGAGTGGATGAGCAAATATGGCTGTTCAGATCTTTTATCCCCTAGAGCTGTTAGTGCCATTTGTTCTAGGTGTACATTTGTGCAGAAGCTGTCATATGTATTAGCACAGATGTATGTGCAGGAAACTCTCTTAATAGGTAGATAAATGCCTGAGTAATACATGCACATTGGCACACAGTAATTGCCATATGATTCAGATGGTGAGTTTTCTTGTCTGGGATTCTGTGTCTGACCATGGCTGGTACCAAATGCTTCAAGAGGAACAAGAAAGCTTTAGTGGACAGGTTATGGAATATGTTCCCCTTGAGAATGACCTCTGTTATCCACTCTGTTAGTGAATGATGTGTATCCAGAAAAGCGTAAGTGTTTCTCCGTGGATAAAATTACTGTCTAATAGAACTAAGGAGTATCTCTATAGATGTTTGGTCCTTTTTAGCTCTTGATCTCTGGTATCTGGGAGTAATGAAGCCCATAGGATAGTTGTGTATTTAGGATTTTTTTTAATCAGCTGAACATTTTTTTTGTGCTGCCTTCAGCTTTATCTAATAATATCTTGCATTTGCATTTGAAAAACATTAATATGAGCTTCTGGTGTAATGCATCTATGAGTGGTTTTGAGTAGCTGTTGGCTTTTCTTCCTCTTATTTTCTACTCTGAACTAAACAGTCCCACACTTTGACTGTGCAGATATGCCCTGATATTGCTCAATATTGTGGTCCATCTCTGTATTTTTTTTCTCTGCTTTGTACTATTTTACTAGTAAAATGAAAAGAATAAAATAGGTTACTTGAAGTACAGGTTTCTTTTCCTTCCTAACATAACTTCATGGGGTTTTTTGTTCCATTCCTTATTTCCTCAGACATTGTATTTATTTAATTTGCTGCTACACACTAAACCAGAGGTTTTCTGATATCTGTTAACAGGGTTTCACATTTATTTTATTTTATTCTTTTAAATGAATGGTTTTTACTTTACTTTTTTAAAACAATTTTTTAAATCATTAAGACCCTGTCAAATACATAGTTTACCCACACTTCACAGTGGCTTATTGCTACTTTAATTCAAATGGCGTTCAAAGCCATATACATTAAGTCATACCTACTTTATGAATATGATGGCAATCTATCATTACAAAGACTGCTAGAGAGTAGTTGTATTGACACTAATGTTGAAGCAGGGTATGAAAAAAATTATATGTAGCAAGAGTCAGTTTTATATAGATTTATTATTTTTGCAAAGGAAAGGTCAGGGTAACTTTTTCTGACTCGAGCAGGATTAATATATTAGCTAAATGTGGGCAAGTTTGGCCTAGGATCATGGAGCATAGCCAACCAAGAGCTGCTCTGGAAATTTTTGTGGAGGTCTGATTTTTATTTTTATTTAAATTTTTGGTAATGCGAGAAGTCTTTGAAAGGTCTTCAGGCACTTTTTGGAGGAAATCCAAAAGCCAAGAAGCACATTTCAGTCCCCATTGTGAGAGAAAATGCATTCAGATAATCTTCTTACTAGGGCGTATCAGTGATTTGGCTAAGTCCTGATATTGGCGGACAAGTGGCAACCTACCATTGACGCTTCATTTTTGGATGCACTCAGAGGAAAACATTTTTTTTGTATTCTGCTTTCTGACAGGTGTCCTTGTGGACTTGGGCCTAGAAGACAATGGAACGGCATATCAGAGAGCCGAGAAATACGTGGTTCGGCTAGACAATGAGATTCAAACAAAATTTGAAATTTTCATGAGGCGAGTGAAGCAGAATCCCTATACACTGTTTGTGCTGGTTCATGACAATGCCCACGTGGATTTAACAAGGTAGCTGCTTCAATCTACCAAAGCAAAACCATCCTCTCCCAGTATCTTTCAGTTAGGTTTTTCAAAAGACTTACCATCTTAGACACCCAATGCTTTCTCTAGGCCTAAAGCATTTTGTGCCTTAAAATCAGAAACCATCCTTTTTGCTTGCCCATGATATTTGTTAACTAATTCTGATTCGGTTGAAGATAGGTGAGACTAGTTTCAGATTTTTGGATCCTGAACAGGACTGTTTGTAGGGGTAAGTGCTGTGGTACTGAAGTCCAGGAAAAAGGTCTGAATTTTGCAACTTTCTTTGCTCTTCTTGTCCTTTTTCCTATTCCTCTCCTTTTTCTCTACTCAACCCCAAATCTCTCCCACATTCACAGTCCACTCATGTTTTAATTCATGTTTTTATCCTTGAAGATGGTGTTGTTTTTAATATAAGAAGGCTTACAGACATTTAACTCTTTGCATCATTTGAAAAGTGCCCTAGCTACTGTAAGAAAAGGATTTAAAAAACAGCTGTGTTGAATGTGGTCAGTGTTAGGTCTAAACAGAACAACACACACACATGTGCAGAAACATTTCTTCACACTGAATCACAACTTTACATGGAAGAAGAAAGAAATAAGTAAAGCTAATCATTCTGCTCTTGTTCCATGAGTAAACTAAGGAGAATAATCTTAATGTGACTTAGATATGGTCCGTAAGACTGTGGGGTTAATTTGAATATCAGAGTTGTAATAAACAAAATACTTTCCTTGAAGGACAGCTGAAAATACATAGAAGCAACATTCTTCCTACCTTATCCCCCCCATCACATTTTTGTTACTGTCTTTGTTGTACACTGACTTTGGAATACCTGAATATTCTGGAGACGAAGGTAATTCCAGGAGATGGAAATCAGAACATCAGGAGACTATCAGGTTCCCCAGTCTTTTAGGAGAATGTTTCAGGCTGGAAAATCCACTGGATTTTGTGAAATTGTTCCTGTATCCAAACCCCATGGCTCATGGAATAGTTGCTCAGTAAGAGGGATTTCATCAGCTTTGGCTTATTTTTGGTTTCCTCCATCTGATGCTCTGTTAAATTGGTACGCTAATTCACCCTCTTACTATCACCAGATTTTGGCCCTCTATTTAGTTTTTTTTTTCCCCATTGCCTGAGTCTACCCACAGAAAACACTGAGATGGTTTTGACACCTTTCACCCTTCCAAAGAGTTTTTTGAGCTGTGATTCTCAGTGCCATGGTCATTTGGAGATTTTTCTGCAGGAAGAGAGTAATCCGTTGAATCTCAGGATGTCAGTAAGGCAATTCTTTGCATTCTTATTTCTGCAGTGCCATTTCAAGTTCCCTGTCACATGGTGAGCCTAGTCATGGTCTGGCTGATAGAGTTATTAATTGCAGGGAGGTCCTTGAAGCATTCAACCTCCTTGTTCTTCAGGTCAGCTCTTTTCCTTATGCCTTGCAAACGCAGCAGTCCAGGATCAGCTCTAGCAATGAGGTACATTGGATACAATTTGACACTGTGGTAAGTGTTTAATTGTTAATTTTAACTGTGAATTTTAATGCGGACTTCACACCAAACAGAATCTAGCAGATGTGTATTAAAGAAAAATGTTAGGAGGGAGCTCTTTCTCTGCTGGAGTTTGTTCTCTCAGGCTCCAGGTGCACAGCCCTGGGATGTTGATGGTAGAGGTGACATTTAGGCCCAGGAGCTACACGTTTTACTTTGTCTAGTCATGTAGTATGAGAAATTACTTTATACACTCTGGTCAGACAAAGCTACGTAGACGTGCCATAAAGCTCTGGAGCTGGCCTTCCATTTTCAAGCAGTCTGACTTTTGACTGTAAGTTATATGTCACATAGCCTGTCAAGTCTGTTCATTACTTCTCTGATACTAATAAAAGTTGTGTGCTAGGTTAACAAGTTATGGTGTAGTAGATGTCATCATTGTGCAGAGAAGAGGTGGGAAAGGTCTGTTGGGCATTCTGCACCATTAGCTTTTTTCACCATTTCAGCCAGCTGATTCTGAGGATGTTTTGGCAAAACCTGCTTAAGAAATAGCCTTTTGTTACAAATATACCTTGTTTGGTATACTTATATCAAGTTTGACTTTACTGTGTTGAGTAGACCGCTGGTTTCTGTAAAGTGTCTTAAAGTGGTAGCTGTGAAAAATAAACAAACAGAATAGTGGAAATGAGGGAGTGAATGAATATTCAAAGTTTGCTTTTTCGTTGCTTGTTAATATAAGCCATTATGGTGACCTTCTGTAAAATGGTCTAGACAATTTTTTGTTTCCCAAAAGTAAAAAATCAACAACTTGCAGTCTTACGATTAAAAAAATAACCCACAAAAAAAGGGAGACTGTATGTGATTAATTACATTCCTAGTGACTACTGGTGATGTAAATGCACTGGAGACCATGCTGTGCTTCCAGCAAAGGCCTCATGAAATTTGAGGCATCAAATATTCTGCCTTTCTGATTGCTGTCTGCAGATTTACATTCCAGCAAAGAAGTGATCAGTTTCTGATTGCCATTAGAGATGTGTAGAATCTGACAGTCAAGAAGAATTTTGGAAATTAATAATCGTTCTGTTTTCAGGTTCTGCTTTAAATAGAAATGAGGTAACAGTTGTCAGTAGATATAAAGCCAGAGACAGGGAGTCAGAAAATAATTAGCAAGATTCTAGAAACCCCCTGCAATCACAGGTAGGAGATATACTGAAAAATTTGCAAGGACCTACACCTGTCTTTCCTAGCTGTAGGCAAATAATAAGTAAAAAACAATTTACATTTTATTGTATTCTTTGAAACAAATAAATAGCATCACTGAGGGAGAATGAATGAAAAGAAAGGATACTTTGCTTTGGAAAATATTTTCCACTTATTTTTTAAATGACAAAAGAAATTAAAATTGGTTCCAGTTTTCCTTATTTGCTATCTCTCTATGGAACAGGATGACACAGCAAGTGAAGACAAGCTGTACTTCGGTTTGAATGAATACAGCAAATCCCTCCAATGGGGAGTCACAAGTCCCCTTTTGAGATGT
The DNA here is from genome assembly GCF_034638445.1 of Ciconia boyciana. Lineage (NCBI taxonomy): Eukaryota > Metazoa > Chordata > Aves > Ciconiiformes > Ciconiidae > Ciconia > Ciconia boyciana. The sequence goes on along the minus strand of NC_132935.1, from coordinate 52,841,269 downwards.
GATGAAACCTTTGAAAAAATGGTCAACACACTTTTAGAAAGGTAAATAGTAACATGGGAGCTTAGGATTCTGCTTAATTGGGTTCTTAAGGATACAGATATATTTATGAGCCCCATCACAGGGGCATGAAGACATGATGACCTTTGATGTTGATCTTGAAATCTGTGAAGTATGTGCAATTTTTATTTTTGTAATGAATTTAGTGCTGTTGAAGGAGGGGATATACTTCATAAGTTTATAGAAGAGATAAGGCCCATTCAGCAGCAGTCCAGGCTCAGCTGTGCTGCTCTCTTCTTTTGGCTTAGCCCTCACTAAGCTAAGAAGGTACCAGAGGTTTCATACCTCACCACTTGTGGTGTCCCTCTGCCGAGACTGCCAACAAATTTTTCAGTGGTGGCCCAGGTGAGTGACATTATTTCAAAAAAGTCATTTTTATTATTTCATTAGCTGGCTATGGTTTCTGTTCCTGCAGCTCAGAGCCTGAAAGTGGCTTGTTAGTACCCTGCAGCTGCCAGAACAAGCTACTTTCATAGCACATATCCAAGATATAATTAAATGCGCACATTACAGGAATGAAGGCAATACTGTGGTTTCCAGAGATGTGGAAATCTATTCTGTGTATCAGCAGGACAGATCCCTTATAACAGTTCAAGCTATAGTTCTCATTGGTTTTTAATATGTACTAGAACAGGATTGTTCTCTCTTCAGTACTGTTTTTTATTTAGGTCAATATAATTAATAATTGTAAATGTATCTATTTATTAAGTAAAATTCAATATCAAATATGTTAAATTAGCAACATGAACAAATAATTAAGTACCTAATAATTAATATTTATCATTATCTAAAATTATGTAAGTAATTAATGTGATAAATAATAATAAGGTCAGTTAATCTTAATAGGTCAGTTCTTTAAGCTTGTCATAGTCTTTCTGACCAAGTCCAAAGGAAGAGATAGTAGTCACTTGTTCTCTTTCTGTTCTTAAAATGTGGATGGGGAAAAGGTTGAAAGAGGATTAATGCATGTGCAAATACTGCCCTGATATGGGGTTAGGATAAGACTAGAAACTGACGGGAGATGAACCTGTACCTTGAAGCCAGGATATGCTTTTGCGTCACAGTTTATTGATTTAGCCTCTCTTTTTAAGAACCTGAGTTATTCCATCTGGGTGGGTGAGCCATACAAGCTTAGAAGTCTGAAAACATTGCAGACATCTTGGTGTTATAAGAAAAGGTCCACTTGTTTTAGTAGCAAAAATGCAGTGGGTACTTTTATGGGAGGAGGAGTAAAAAGTGTTTTAAAAATGTATTGATTTAATGACTGGCTTATGGTATACAGAGCAAGCTACTGTACCGACTGGTTAAAGACAGACACAAAACTTTATTCAAGTGGATCCCATATCATCTATTACATTACTCAAGGAAGAAATCAGAGAAATTTGGAACTCTTAGTTGTTTTAGTCATTTGGACTTCTGTGGCACAAGACTAGCACTCAAGGCATAATAGCGTAGTTTTTTTTCTGTATGGTGGTGAGTGAACTTGTGGGGAATGTGTAGAAATGGAGTGCTTTTTTGCTTGAGTAGGTTTTAATCTTTTTTTTTTCTTAGCATTTTACTTTGTGAGTTCATATCTGTTGTCACTGCATATAGCTGTAATGAGAGAGAAAGAAACATTGGCTATGTAAGTTAAAAGGCAAAATTGAAGTGCAGATTTGGCTCAGAGCCAGCTATTCCCATTGGTAAGTCTAACTTTCTGGTGAGAGGATGAGATGTGTGAAGTTATGAAGTACTCCTCCCCAAGCCACCTGAAGCATTGATGGTCCTCCAAGTTCATAGAAGAAAAAAGCTTGTGGACAGCAAAGAAATTATTAGCCTGTGCTATGGATCTGAGATTATCTGTATCTCCACCAAGTTAAAGATCTTTAGCTGAAATTTTGGCCCAAATGAAGATAACAGAAGTTTATAATTCCTGTTACTTGCACGCAGGACTTGGCTCTTTATCTTCTGTATTTGGACCATGTTATATTCATTTACTTAAAACACAGATTTTGTGCAAAATTATTGTCCATAAAAATCAAAGGCTACAGAAAAAAAAGAGCGCTTCTTTACCACATGGTCCTGGTTTTTGGCTAATTTTCAGCCATTGCTGTGATTTTGCATGTGCTAACGCAGAACTGTATCTCCTCAAAGGTACCCCCGGCTGCACAGCATGGTGATTCGCTGCTACCTTCTCATTCAGCAGTATTCCCAGGCTCTGATGGCTCTCACGACCATGGCCTCACTAAGAGATCACAGTACACCTGAAACGCTCAGCATAATGGATGACCTTATCACTTCTCCAGGAAAGGATAAGAATGGCTGTGGCCACATGCTCGTCATTAGGGTGCCGTCTGTGCAGCTAGCCATGCTGGCCAAGGAGAGGTTACAAGAAGTAAGAGACAAGTTAGGTCTGCAGTATCGTTTTGAGATCCTCCTTGGGAATCCTGCTTCAGAGCTTACTGTCGCAAAACACTTTGTGACACGGTTGAAGGTTAGCAGAAACTAAATATTTTTTTGTATGCCCGTTGTAGTCATCTGACTGTTGTACACATTTTGTGTTCATTCCTGTGTGTTTATAGGTTAATTATTCTATAGGAAAAGAGTGCATGCTCTGTGTCTGTCTACATGGAAGTTTACCATACTTTTGATGAGCATAAATGATTTAGAAAATTGGAAGAAAATTGAATTGTTACTGGCCCATGAAGTCAAACACTGGATTTTATCTCTCTTGTTAAAGTTGAATAACAGCATGAGTCAGATAGGTTTGTCTCTGAATCTCAGAAAGCAGAGCTCAGATCTCCTTAGGCAAACTACTTCTTTCCACCAACTTACGTGTCTGTCAAGTGTATCTGTTGTCTGCTCTTTCCATCCATCTTCTGCTCTTCTGATAACTGCTATTCTGTTTGTCATAGACCTCTTTTTTTAAACCACTGCATGCTGAAAGCCTCGTCTGCACAACATATATGCACCAAGCTAAATTTTTGCGTGGATTTATAAGCATGTTTCCATGAGCCAAACCCACTTCCTGAATTAACTTCACTACATTAAGCAAAGGGAAATGGATTGCCTGCCTTAGGTACCAGCCTGAAAGTAATACTGGTTATCTGTCCTGATCCTTGCTCTGAGTCTCACAGAGAGATTAATTTTCTGTTTCTACTATGAGTTATACAGTGTATTCAAAACTACACAGAAAAGGAATGAATTTTGTAAGCCTTTCTTAAAGAGCTCGCCTACGACCAAAAGCAGATAAAATGTCCTTTAAAGAAGGTACCACCTCTGCTTCTCAAACCTTGTCTGCAGCAGGAGAGGGGAGAGGGGAATGTAGTAGTCGTGAAGAAGAAAACCACATGTGAGATAGCAGCTCTGTGCTGCTGGAGTTTTTTTGGCTAGGCATTAATTCCAACCTTAAATCATTCTGGACTGTGAGTCCTGTGAGGGCTTCTTTATGGCCCTTTGCCGTAAAGGGTTGCAGCCCTTACACATTGCTGGAGCAGCCTGTGAGGCCTTTAGTGCAGATCAGGATTGAGTGCGAAGCTGTTGCAGGTGAATATCCATGTAGCCATTGATCTGGAATAGAGGAATTTGATCAGGCAGAGAATGAATAAACTTCTAAATAATTCTTATTCCTCTTCCCCACAACATAAGATGCTTTTTTTGGATAAACAAAGATGTAGGATTCTGGACATGTTTCTTTCCTCACAGGTGACTAGAAAAAACCCACTCAGTTCTGAAACACGCATATGAAGGGAGTGAGGAGAGGAATTCAATTGCCCAAAGATAAGCCTGTAGTGTCTTTTTAGGTGGGTTACCCCAGTGGCGCTGCAGAATGATGAAGGTCACCTGTGAGTCTTGTGCTGGGCTGCCATACCTGCTAGTCTGGTGCCTGGGATAATATGGCGTAATCTGAAATGGTGTGAGCATATGTTTGGGCAATTGATTCCCGTTATAAAATTCATCAGCCATGCTACCATTGAGTCTAGTTTATTGCAGACAATTTTGATTTAGTCTCTGTGCTGCTTGGCTTTTCTGTTGATGTTAGATGGAGTACTGAAGCTGAAGGACTAGAGCAAGTGGGGAACTGATTGCTGCCTGCTTCCACTATGAGTACCCAGGCCCCCCTTTTTTTTTTTTGGGGGGGGGGGGAAGGGGAGGGAATATGAGGCTACTGAGTGCTTTCTGGTGAGGCTGAGGCTCGAAATGCTGGTCCCACCAATAACTGCTGTTGGTTGCAGGGAGGATGAGACTTCATCCTGACCTTTTTCAGGGGCAGGGAAGGAAACTTTATAGCTGTTAGTGACCCCAGCTGAAAAGTTTGACGTAACTTAGCCTCTCCCTAGGAGGGTGTTAGCAGTGTGTGTGGTGCCGCAGCAGGGCAGGGAGGGTGGGCAGCTGTCTCTGCAGTGCTGGTAGCTGGACCATTCCCCTCTCTATCAGACCAGCCCTCTGGCCAGCCAGCCAGGTCAGTCCTCTCCATCAGGGAGCCAGGCTTCAAGGAGGATGGTATACCCAGAGGTACAGAATGAAAGAAGAGATGGAAAATAATTTAAATAACTATTTTGTTGACCAGGCATGCTGACATGGCATACCCTTTAAGTGTAAGAAGAATCAAACCATTTGGGAGGCATTCAGAAGTGAGGAGCCCAGAGGCCTGTAGCTCTCTGCCCCTCCTGAGTAAGGTGGTCAAGAAATATGTCTTCTGTATGCAAGTTTACAGCTCAAAGCCCCAGGCACTCAGGCTTCTGTTTAAGTCCTTAGGCTAGCAAAAAGAAAATCAGCTTTGTATCTGTCTTCCCCTATTTAATCTTCTAGCCATGCACTTTCGCAGGAACTTCTGTCACTGGAGACACAGGATAACATACAGCCAGACTAACCCTGCTGAGCCAGAAAATACCTCTCTGCTGCCGAGGCTGCTTTACTGAGCCAGCAGATGTTCTTAGGTAGTTGGAGAAATAATTTTTTTCTGTGAACATGTTATACAGAGGGTAGTGAAATCAGCAGGGGAAAGAAATCAGGACTGCAGAAAGAGAATAGAGACACAGCAGAAAAGGGGAATATTACTCTAAATCGTGCTCTTCCTAAGCTGAGAAAAAAATAATCATAGGTTTTTTTCAGTGGAAATTTTCAAAAGGTCAAATGGCACACTGAGTCACTCATCTGCTAGTGAGTTCTCCTTTTCAATCCCCTTCATCTGCCTGAGAAGGTTACTCATAAAACATGGCCTTTCTGGTGAAGAGAAAGGGTAAGGAGAGAACAGGTCAAGGGTACAGGTTGAGACTAGAAGAACCAAGAGGGAATTCAAGATAGGGTTCTTCTTGCAAGGTATGGTTTCCACAAAGCTTGCATAAGTCTTGTTGCTCTGTCAAGAGAGCTGTGTCTCGTTGTCTTGCACATCTGTGCTGAGAAGAATAATATATATATATATATTATTTTTAATGGGCACTTTGAGTAGTTGGGCTTGCTGTCATGACTCAGCAAAGTAGATTCTGTGCTTCAGCTAGATAAGAGTCTTCTCCAGCACTGATTTTTGCCATTATTAATAAGTGTCGTGGTTTATGTCGTAGTATATGCAGGACAATAAGAAAGAAGGAAAAACTCTTTCCAGCAGGGTGATATGCTGTAGCTCAAATACTTGATGATTCTGTAACCATTAGGGCTTAATTTCCTTGTCTGGAGGGACTTTAATGTCTGATCAGCATGGAAATGTGAAGTCTCTGGGTTATATGGAAAGAGTGTCTCTGCTGATCTCCTGTCTTGCCTGGTCAGTGATCTAAGAGGCTGTGTTGTCAGTTTGTCTGGTGATACACATAATGTATTGAGAGGAATGTCTGGATATGGACCTGCATTTTTGCATTTCAGCTTTATAATATAATTTCAGTGTTTGTAGAGATAGAATGGCTTGTTTCCTTTCTAAGTAAGAGTCTCTGAGTCTTTCAGCTTTACTTCCTTTTAACAGTTGCTGTAGGGTGCCCATGCCTGTCTTGATCAAATATTGCCTGTGTCATCTGGAAGTCTGGACACTGTGCAACACAGCAAGAAAGATATTGTTGCTCAAGATAGAGCAATGCTTTTGGGAGGCTGCATCCAACACAGAGAACACAAATGGGCTCAGCCAGGTTCAGTAAGCTCTGCTGAACCAAGGAACTGAAGGGTGCAAAGACATGGGACTGACGCTACCAGCCCTTCCAGTGCTAAGGGAAAATGGTACAGTTTTGTGGTCTTGGGCCTTGGTAGACTGTAGGTAAGGAGTCCTTTCTTGTGGGATTACCTCCAGTGAAAGGGGAAATTTTTTTCTTTCATATAATCTTTCATTATATAGAATAATTAAGCAAATATTTGAGGATCATTGAATCATTTTCGTACTCCACTTGAAGGTCTTACTTTAGCTTTACATGAATTTCAAAGAACTTTTATCTGTGCCAGCTTGAAATCGAAGGCATCAACTGCATTTTTCTCTGACAGACCACACTAATACCACACCTGGTGTATGTTTCCAGCACTGAATAACATATGCTGTGCATCCTTTTTCTGTGCATTTAATGCTTGGCTAACACTTCACTATCAGAAAAAATGCATGCCTGTACCTAAGGTCTCCTTCCTGTTGGCTGTCAGGTAAGCAAACTCTGTATACAAAGAAAAAGCAGGAACTGAAAAAAAACAGGTGAAGGTTTAGTAGGTGTCATTTAGGTGTGACTGGAAGTTTCTCTGTTCACAGGCTTGGAGGGGAAATGAGCAGGATGACTGGATCCCTCGCACCTATCAGGACTTGGAAGGTCTGCCTTGCATTGTTATTCTCACTGGCAAGGACCCTCTAGGAGAAACTTTCCCCAGGTGCTGTTATTACTCTTGCAATATGGTTGTTCTCTAACATGTTTAGATAAGTTGGGGGGTGGATAAGTTGTTTGATACCATCTGGCTATTTTTCCACAAAAAAGTGTATTTCAGACTTTATTTGGGAACAGTTTAAAATTTTGGAAAGTGCGGTTTGTGAAAAGTAAAGCTATTGTACTGTGTGGGTCAATGAATATCTGTGCAAAGTACCAAGGAGCATAACTTATGTGCTTAATATTTTAAAATAATTTCATATTTACTGGCTAATAAAATTGTTTATCAATATTTAATAAGCAATTAAAGACAGGGAGTATTCTTCAAAGTCAGAGAAAACAAAACTTTCTTTTTTCTTGGGTTGGGTTTTCTAGGTCGTTGAAATACTGTGACCTTCGACTAATTGACTCAAGCTACTTAACTCGGACTGCATTAGAGCAAGAAGTAGGCCTGGCATGCTGCTACGTCTCGAAGGAGGCAATTCGAGGGCCTATTGTAGCTCTTGACCTTAGTGAGAAGGAGCATGAGAAGGCTAATGGTAGCGAGAATGACTCTGATGAGCTGTTGATAGACCTGGACCGACCCCAGAGTAATAGCAGCGCTGTCACTGGAACCTCAGGTCAGTTATTCTGCTGTTGCTCTGAAAAACAAGTTTTCATTCCTACGTCATTGGAATTTGAATGCAAACACTGAGATGTTTAGTCAAATGTGGGTTGCTTAGCTGTATCCTGCTGCAAGTGAGACAATGAAATGTTAGTAGCAGTTAGTAGCATTCTTTCCACAGTGAGCAATTTTCCTGTGCACAGCTAAAAGGGAATGGTGTTGCAATGGGAGGATGGTATGCCATAGCTAAGGGTCCTTTGTGATTTTTATTTTTAAACTTACATTTCACATTTGTTGCTAGTTTTGTCCGGTGGATCCTGAAAAGATCTTAAAAATCAGAGTAGAAATGGATAGTATAAAATTTTAGGAACAGAAAAATGCTCTGTAACTGTGGGGTGAGGATGCATATTTGCCTCCTTGCCAAGACCAACAGAATGGCTGGGTCTTGCCCTACCTCTTCAGGCATCAATGGAGCCTCATCTCCCACTAAGCCTTCCCTTCTTTGCATTCCTCAGGCAATTCTGGGTCCTTCCCTTTGTTTCCCTATGAGTTTGAGGTATTAAGACAGCTGAACTGGACCTTTGCCATACACCAGATCGTCCCATACACTAACTAAACCTGATTGGTATGGAGGAGGGAGCATAGACCAGTTCACATTAAAGTTGCAGTGAAATGAATGCTCTGTTCTCCATAGAAAGGAAGGTCAAATTGATCTATGTAGACAGTGAATTTCAGAAGGGAATGACTTCACCATCAAATTTCAAATCCCAGATAGGAAATGATAGATAACATACAGAGATTGGTATCGGGACACTTGTGTTTGGATTCTGAACCCTAGCAGAAGGGCTGTTGCCTCTCCAGCAAGAGGGACAGATGGATGTCAATGATTTATTTTTAAATGGTCAAACACTGACCTAAGCCACAGCAGCACTCATTGAACAGAAGTATTTGTACATAGGATTGTCCCATAGATCAAATAAGTTCATGATTTTCTTAAGTGGGCCAGAATCTGTTCATTGTCTGCTCTTTGTTTCCCCAGGTTCCCTGGCGGACAACGGCGTGAGCTCCTCGAATGCTGCAGACAAGTCTCAGAAGCAAGCACCGTCACTTAACTTTCAGACTGTGGTGCACAGCTCAGTAGATGAGGGAACTTACCCCAGTTTCACAGCTGGAGAGACCCTGAAACAAGAATGTGACTCCCTGGGTAACCAGATGGCGAGCAGCACCACTTCAAAACTATCATCACTGTCTTCGGTCTCCCAGACCTTTCGGTGGCCTGCCCATTCGGCCAAAGACAGCAAGGCCCTCCGTGCTGCGCTGCCACGCATCGTCATCCTGTCGAAAGCTGCCTACTGTCTCCTGAGCTCACAGAGAAGTGGGAATTTGCCTTCCTCCTCTTCCCTCCTGCCTCATGCTGACGTGTCTTGGCTGAGCTCTCTGAGGCCTCTGCTTCACAAGGACATGAACAGTGAAGAGCAGTCTCTCTACTACAGGCAGTGGACGACAGCCCGACAGCACCACGCGGACTTCAGCAATCAGGGTGAGACGTCTGGCTCGAGGAGTTTTCACCCCAGGCGGCTGCTTTTGACAGGACCACCACAAGTAAGAGAACAGTTCCTTCCTCTTGCCTTGTTAGCAGGATGAGAGGACCGATGACGAGGACTGCAGATCGTACTCTAAAGGCCCCCTGCAAGGTTGCACGCAGTGATGTGTTTCAAGGTCAAAAATCAGTCAAACTTTAAGGTTAAGTCTGTGCTGGAAGTGGTAAGGAGAGGAAGGGTGATTCTGTATGTCATGTTTTAGCCAAAACGAAATACATGTGGATGGCACTGGGCATAAAATTGCCATGAGGGTATCAGTAGAGAAGCAGTTATCGCTGCCGATCTCCCCATGTACAAAAGCGATACAGACTGTGGGCCTGGTTTTGCTCACAGATCAGTTTTGTAACACTATTCACTATAATGGGGAATAGTACGTCTTGTTATGTTTTCAGGCAGAGCTAGAATGAGGTAAGCCCAAAGGCATTTATCTAAAACATATCCTTCCTTCGTATTAGTCTGAGTTGGGATTTGGACTTTTTTTCCATCTCTGGCTCAGGTGGGAAAGACCGGCTCATACTTGCAGTTCCTAAGGATTCTCTTCCGCATGCTGATCCGGTTGCTGGAAGTAGATGTGTACGATGAAGAAGAGATTAATGCCAGTAAGTATTTACTAGTCAATATGCATTATAAAGAGCCTCTGTTATTTATTATTCAGCGGTGGCAAATTTTTAGGCTCACAGAAAGACTATAAATTACACCTACCACTTGTCCTGCCCATTAGTGTATAGCTGGGCTTGCTGTAGGTGTCTGCAGATATTTAAATATAGATGAATAAAAACGTAAATTTTATATTGGGCTTAGCTGAGAACTATTAAATGTATTTTGCATTGATATATTTGGATAGCACTGAAATGAAAGTGAATGCAAAACTGTAAATGGGCAACATCTGTACATGTTGCCTCCTTGCTAGTTTTTAAGCACTGGCTGCTTTTAAGCAGCCAAGACATTTAAGAACATTTCATTTCTGGCCAAAATATCACTATTATTTATGTTTAATTATAAATTAGATACCAATTTTCACTAAGGCTGTCTTCTGTCTGCAGTTTATAGATCTTCTGCTGAGGAAAAAGGGGAGGGGGAGCCTCGTTGGATTTGTGCTCATTTGTCAGATCTCACAGATCCATTAACTGCTGTGGCAGGACTTCGTCTTGAGATGCACAAACCCTTTTAAAAATGAATCCTCTTCAGGGTGTTCTTTACATAACTCTGTGGTCTTGTAATGAAGATAACTCTGTGGTGCATAAATCTCATGACCATTAGACTGGCATCTTGAAAATGTAGTTGTTGTCAAACCTTTGAAATGACTAATTTGTATTTCTGCTCAGAAAGTGCTATTAAATGAAAAAAAGATGTATTTTGCTTTGATTTGGAGCTTTGGGGGCTGTTATTCTCTCATTATTTGAACTGAAGTACCCCAGAAACGTAGGATGAAATATCAAAGTGTAAGAGAAGTTCTGCGTCATGCCCGTCTGGCCTGTTGTGATCACAGCAACGTGTCACACCCCTGCCAGGAATGCATGGAACTCCATCAGAAGAGCAGTTTGGGTTTGTTTGGGGTTTTTGGTTGTGGCTTTTTTGCTCCCGCTACTTCTGTTGGAATGCTTTTCCAGAGCCCTAGTGTTCTGATGATTGAAAATATTATTTTATTCTCCAACCCAAAGATGTTCCTGTCCTAATTATAAACATTCTCTTTGGGACCAAAGAAAATATTAATTTAAATTAAAATACTTTTTCTCTTCTTTGATGTTTGCTTCTATGGTGTAGTTAGGCAGCAATCTTACCCTCTGTCAGCATTCATCCAGGTAGCCTGAATCTTCTTACAGGATCCTCACAAATGACAGGCTCTTTATTCTTATGTTTTTAGTAGCTCTTGCCTGCACATCTATTTTCAGTTTATCCTTCTGGTACATGGGTGACCAGAACTGAATGTGGTATTCTGCAGGATGTTTAACCAACCCACTGTACAACAGCTTGTGTATTCCCCTGCCCCCACTGAAAGCCCCATGATTGATGAAACCTATGATTGCACTTGTCTTTTCCATTCTGCCATTTCACTGGCACTGATATGTAGCCTGTACTCATGTGTTGCTCTGCAACTCAGTCATTTCCAACTGAGATGCTCCCAACCTGCTGCAGAAATGCTTGTTATTAGTCCTTGATTGTACGTATGACCTGTATTTTTTCTGGTAAATATCATCCAGTTTCTGTTGTTACAGTTTTTGAAGGCATTGAATTCTTTCTGGATGATCTTCGATTCCTTCTCCATATTGACAATGACTCTTAGAGTGTGTGTCATGGTTTAACCCCAGCTGGCAACTAAGTCCCACACAGCTGCTCGCTCCCCCCCGCTGGGATGGGGGAGAGAATCGGAAGGGTAAAAGTGAGAAAACTCGTGGGTTGAGATAAAGACAGTTTAATAGGGAAAGCAAAAGCCGTGCATGCAAGCAGAGCAAAACAAGGAATTCATTCACTGCTTCCCATGGGCAGGCAGGTGTTCAGCCATCTCCAGGAAAGCAGGGCTCCATCACATGTAACGGTGACTTGGGAGGACAAAACGCCATCACTCCAAATGTCCCCCCTTCCTTCTTCTTCCCCAGCTTTATATGCTGAGCACGGCGTCATACGGTACGGAATGTCCCTTTGGGCAGTTGGGGTCAGCTGTCCCAGCTGTGTCCCCTCCCAGCTTCTTGTGCCCCCCCAGCCTACTCGCTGGTGGGGTGGGGTGAGGAGCAGAAAAGGCCTTGACCCTGTGTAAGCACTGCTCAGCAGTAACAAAAACATTTCTGTATTATCAACACTGTTTCCAGCACAAATCCAGAACATAGCCCCATACTAGCTATTATGAAGAAAATTAACTCTCTCCCAGCAAAACCAGCACAGTGTGCCACCAGCACACTTAAGCCAATGTTTCTTTTGAGTTGGTGACATTAGTGAAAATATTAAAGAGTATGCCCCTCCACTGATCTTTTAACTTCACTGGTAATCTCCATCTGTCTTAATGCTTACGATGTTACGTGCTGCCATCTTCTGTTTAATCAACTTGTTCAATTTACAGACCATTCACTGTCTCCATTTTCTTCAGCTGTATTAATAATTTGTTGTGTAGTATCATATCAAATACTTTACTTAAGTCCAGAAGGATAAGATGTGTTTCATTTCCTTTGTTTAGAGAAATAGATATATCATAGCTGTATAATGAAAGTAACACAGGATTTCTTTGGTGAACCCATGTTGCATTTTATTACATTTTTCATTTACTTCAACATCTTTAATTATTTCCTTCACCCTCCCCAAGTTTTGAATATTACCAAAGTCAAAGTAATGAGCCCAGAGCTCCATAGATTACTGTATCTCCTCTTAAATGGGGATAATATGCACTATTCTTGTATTGAAATCAGGCTCCTGCCTGATTTCACATACCTCTTCTTTCAGAAAACTGCCATGGAGGTTATTCTTTCTCTCTGTTTTGAGTGTGTATCAAGCTTTTAGATTTTTGTTTCCATCTTGGCTTACAGTAAAACTTTTATTCCCTTGAAAACATAATCATCAAAGTAAAAACAAAATTAAAAAAAATTATATGGTTGAGGCAATATAGCAAAGAAAATTATTATTTGTTTTCATGCACTTTTCTGAGGTCTACCTCAGCTTGACATTTGGCAAAGCTTATTTTATCTCACACTTGTTGACAAAACTTCATTTGCTGTTGAGCTTTTTCCAGTCCTCATGGACTTTGTTCATTCTTAGTGTCCTTTTTGACGTAGTCCCTCTGAAGCCCCTTCCTCCTTGTGTTTTTGTTTTGCTTGGTATGCTGGTTACTGGTTGTTTGGCAACTGCGATTCCAAGAAGTCCAAGTCTCATTCATAGGGAAGTCCCTGGTTTTCTCAGGCCAGCTGACTTACAGAGCCGGCTCTCTCAGGATTTGCCTGTATGGACAAACTACTATACCTCAGCTGACCGGTGGTGTTTGTTAATTTGAGCGTGACGCGGTGCCAGGGAGGTAAATGGCCTCTAAACTGCTGCTGGCTCACATCCTGTTGGGTCAGTCTGGGTAGGGTGGGCATGTGCTTGTGTGTAGACCCAGCCTTCGTTTCATCTGAGTTTGCTTTTCTGAAATCAGTATCCTCAGTTACACACCTACTTTTGTGTGTTCTTCCATCTCATTTTAAACTGAATCGACTCATGTTCAAGCTGCAGTCCAAGGTTGTTGTCTTTGGCCAGTGCTTTCTAATGTTCCCATTACTTACACTGAATTTTCTACCTTAGACTTTCCTATTCTGGATCAAAGCAAAGAAGTTCCAGTTGATCGTTGCTGGCCACATCCCATTCTGTAACAGGAGTGTCTCTTTTACTGCCTTTATCATGTACCATCAGCTACTATAAATTTATACAGCCTCTTTCTCCTTGCTTTCATCCTTCTGCCTTTGGATAGTTTTGCTTCTCGTTTACACAATGCTCCTCACTTTGTGTGCTAAAGATGGAACCACAGAGAGGCTTGAGACTCCACCTGTATCTTCTGCACAGATAGGACTGTTCATTTGAGCATTTTCTGCATAAACCAGAGTGAATTATACCTCCGCAGCTTGATGAGGAGCAGAGCAGAAAGATACCTATGAGGCTCCATTGCTTGTATACAATTTCCAAGGAATTGCCATTTCTTTGAAATGGCTTTGTGTGGATAATAATTTCAATTTTGGTAATATTTATGACATTCAAAGAGGTCTCTTTTTGTGTGTGTGCACCTGTGTGAGTTCCTGTGGAACTGTAAATCAGCAAACATCACGAAAACACCTTTCATTGGGTATCTGATACTGCTTACTTGAAGTGTGTTGTTGCAGGTCATACAGAAAACAGTGAAATTACTCAGTCTAGCAATGACCACTGGCCAGATATTGAGATCTTCAGCAAAATGTCTTTTGACCTGAATGTACATGACCCCAAATACAGAACTATAAGTCCCGTATACACGGAACAACTGTCAAGAGTGAAACAAGGTAAGTAGAGTTTTTAGGGATACTTTCCTACAAAGAATCAGGTTTTATTGGTTTGATAGAACACATGAGTTCACAAGAGCCTTTAATCTCCAAAATAAAATGAATCAAAACAATTTGTATGTTCTTTACAATTGTTACTGGGATCACAGTCTTTGTTTTTAACATTCATAAAATTTCTGTTTTCTTTGTCCACAGAAACAAGCAAAGAAATGAAATCAGAGGAACCTAAGAAAAGGGAGACTGTGTCCATGATGTTGACTAAATACGCAGCTTACAATACGTTCCATCACTGTGAGCAGTGCCATCAGTATATGGACATTAATCCTGCCGCACAGGTTGGTGTGAAGGTCCAAGGGTCGACTGCATCCTTGATTTTTCTGTGGTCTCTCCAGGCGTACCGCTCTGGTCTCAGGAGTCATGCTTTCACCTTCCCTGAGATGGAATTGTTTAATTCTTCCATTCTCAGGGGAGATATTGAGCTACAGACCCTGGAGCATCAACTGTGTCTGCTGCGTTCTGCATGAGCAGTTCTTCTCTCCAGCTGCCTCTGACAAAGGGTGACTATTGTGACTAGTTGTCTCAAGCCAAAGCATTATTCAGCCTGCCCAGAGGGTTTGCAATATCTCATAGGAGAGGACTGTAAAATTAAGAGAGATGCATCCCTTACCTAAATGCCAGCCATCCACACCTGTGATGGGAGACTGGAAGGCCTACTTCTTCCTCCCTTTGTATGTAACTGTGCATGCTTCTCGGCAGTAGCTTATGAGTCACTAGACAAATATGATAATTTTTAACTGTTTAGTTAAAAACTTTTGATCTCTAAAACAAAGAGTTATGCTCGCAGGAGACTGTCAGGTAAATTATTCCTGGTTAATAGCTCAGACATTATTTCTGAACCACCACCAATAGTTTACTTGGAGGTTTCTTATCTCAAATCATTCTTTCCTGGCTTGCTAACCTTTTCCAACAGCTTGCTATTAACCTAACACAGCATAGATACACTGACAATGTACAATGTCAGTTACCTCGGAGCAGCACCAGCAGGTCTGATTTAAACCTCATGCTTCATTAAGTACGTTTGGGAGGAAGCAAATCCTCCCAAAGGACATCTGTTGTTCCCTTCACTCTTCTTTGTGCATGCGGTCAAACATAATGACTAGTAAAAAATATGAATACCTACTTGTATGTGCAAGTGTGAGTTGTGTATATAGAATTATGATAATTGAACTCAAGGGAAATTACACATCCAAAGGGGAGTCATTGGATACCAGGCATTATGAAGGGAGATAGATTCTTCAGTGCTTTAACAGAACCTAAATAAAGGCCCTTTCGTTTTTCATCTTTACTTAGGCTAATTATTTCAATTCTGTAGTAAAGATTATAGAAAGATAACTGCTAAGAGTAAATGATTTGACCTTGTAGTAAGACAGATGCTTCTGTGGGATGAAATCTTATCAGATATGTAGGCACTTTGTATACGCTTACACAGTTCAGTGAAGCGCTGTGCAAACTTAAGCTCACCCAAATTCTTCATAGCCTTGTTAATGGCGTGGTCTGCCTTGGTTACCTAGCTGCTTAGAAGACTATTGCCACAGGAAAAATACCATACTAATGCAGCCATGATGCTACTGAGGTGTCTGAATGGCAGTGCGTTCTGCTGTGGAGGCGCACCCACATTGCTACACTGCTCTTTGAATCTTTTGGGAAAATTTATTTGGACAGTTTGTTTCCTAGTATATATATTTTTCACTTCTCCTTATAAATATTGATAAATAATTTCTAGCTCAAATGGACTTCAGGAGAGTCCAGCTGGGCCAAAGATCATTACTGGTACAGAAAGCCGATTGTTTTAATAGCAAGGCAAGTTACATGCCTAAGTAATGTGGTTTATGGTAGAGGAAAATGAGAATACAATAGAGTTAACTTCAGTTACTGAAAGAGAATATTTTGAATGTTCTTCTCTGGTGCCTTCCAGTATTGTGACTGCAAGAGCAGGTTGCCATATACTCCTTATGGGTTACCTGCTTGTAAATCTTTCTTCCACTTTTTTCGTTGTATACAGATATCTGACTCCACTCTGCATGCATTCACGTTTTCATCCTCGATGCTAGGAGAAGAGGTTCAACTGCATTTTATAATCCCCAAGTCCAAAGAGAACCATTTTGTCTTCAGCAAGCAGGGAAAACATCTAGAAAGCATGCGTCTCCCACTCGTTTCTGATAAGGTGCGTGTGCTGCTCTTATCTGTCTGCTGACTACATACGCTGAATGCAGTCAACTTGACATACATTTGCAAATCAGTGGTGGTTGGCTGGGGATTTTTTTCTGTTTTGTTTTTGTTTTAAAGTCCTTTGCATAATTCTTGCCTGACTGTCCTCAGAACTGGAGTTTTTAAGGACAATCATCCCTTTTTGCATTCCTAGTGTCCAGTTCATATGTGTTGCAATGATCAATGATCTTAAAATCCAGTATAAATAAAAATCCATATCAGGAATAACCTGCTTTTTCCCTAATGTTGCCAAAATATCTCCTGTGCCAGCAGAATTTGAATGCAGTGAAGAGTCCTATCTTCACTCCATCGAGTGGACGTCATGAACATGGCCTCTTGAACCTCTACCATGCCATGGAAGGCACCAGCCACCTTCACCTCCTTGTAGTCAAGGAGTATGAAATGCCGCTCTACCGTAAATACTGGCCCAACCACATCATGCTTGTCCTGCCAGGCATGTTCAACAATGCTGGCGTTGGTAAGAAACACCATCAATGCATTGCTGTGAAGATATCAAAATCCATGTTGGACAATAGGGATCATGGTGTTGAAGGAAACATTGCAGCAGCTCCTCACATTCATGCTGTGATAATAGCAGCAATATCTGTGCAAAACACAATGATGTCTAAGAACTGCTGTTATGGACATGGAATATATGTTTGTATTGATCACTGCCTTCTCAATTTAAAATCTGATGTTTTATAGGCCATATTCACTCATTTTACTCAGCCCTGCTGTGTGAATGTTCATTCTAGACATTTTACACATGATTTTTCAAACTGCAATTTTTTAGTTAGCTGAAGCTAAATGTTAACTGCAGCTGAACACTGGGGGCTTGAACTTTGGACGTCATTTTCATGGATGCTGAGTTTTTTTCCTGCAGGAAGTTTTAAGTAGCTTCAGTTTTAGAATCTCAGCCCCTTCCTGGTTCAAGTTACTTTATTAATGCCCACAAAATCATGTTCTGCAGAGTCTCTTAAAAGGTCCAGTCTTCTTGGTATCTGCCTTTTAGATTTACTCACACTGAAAAAGGAACATATTGATTTCCTGTTAAACTAAGATGTTATGAGCACTAAGTTCATAAAGGGTAATGACTGCAGATGTTCATGTAGCCTTTGTCTGGGAAGAGAGAGTGATAAAGTCTAATAAAGATCTCTGTATGTCTTCTTTATGGTATTTTCTCAGGTGCTGCCAGGTTTCTTATTAAGGAACTTTCCTACCACAATCTAGAACTGGAACGAAACCGCTTGGAGGAACTGGGAGTCAAGCGCCAGTGTGTGTGGCCATTCATCGTGGTCATGGATGACTCCTGTGTCTTGTGGAACATGCACAGCGTCCACGAACAGTCGAGGTAAGTAACCACCCAGCACTGGGGTGCCTGCACTGATCCAGCCCAGACAGCAGCACACCTGCGACTTAGGCTCATCTCTAGCATCTGACAGGGTATGAAAGATCAGACAACTGGAAAAGTTGGCAGCTGGAGCTGCTGGTAACGTACGCAAAATATTGCTAAGCAAAAGCAGCTTTCAGTAGTGGCTTTGATGTAATAACACCAGGCTGCCCGTCCAAAGGGCCTCACAGAGGTCATTATTCTCTCAATTATTATTCAGCTATATTGTCTAAAATGCAGAAAATCAGCTCTTTCACTCAGAGCAGTAGGAAGGCTGTAGATTTGTCTTGTTGACCACCAGAATCCAACCTCCTACTGTTGAACAATTCCACCTGGTTCTACCCTTACATCCGTGTCCCACAGTCAGTACCATCAATAAACCTCTGCTTGTGCTTGTTCTTTGCCTAAAGCTACTCTTGCTTTTAGTGACTATTTGAGTGATTTCTCAATATGTTACTTCCCTGATTTGTTTTGATTCAATTTATGTTTCTCAATGAAAACGGTGTATTTTGGGAACTTTAGCTTTCTAGAAGGCAGTAAGCTCTTGCTCTTCTCAGCGTTTATGCTGTCCATTACGGAGAAAATGGCCTTCCAGAAACGGTGCATAAGGCGATTCCTTTTCCCTTTCTACATTGCTGTGTAAGACCTTATTCTGCTGAAAGCCCCATTTTCTTATAATTACTACATCGATGGGATAAGATTAGTTGGCTCTTGTTTAAACAGTTTGCATTTATTTATATATTTTTACAGTATCTAGAGTAAACACTCTCAATTGTTAATGGAATTTCTTGGTCCTGTGTATACACATATATGCGTGTATATATATATATATGCAGTGTATGTTATATAAAAATAATAAGCCATGTTTGTGTGTTGTGTATGATCACGTTTTGCAGCCAGTCCCTGGAGCCTGGGGGTTCCAGCAAGAATGTGTCTCTGAAGAGCGTCCTCCAACACATTGAAGCCACCCCCAAAATTGTTCATTATGCAATACTGGGTGTTCAGAAATGGAACAGCAAGCTGAATGCCAGGAAAGCAAAGGCTCCATTCTCCAGGTGCCATGTGCGTGATTTTATACTGCTCAACATAGACCTGACCCAGAATGTGCAATATGATCTAAACAGGTAGGCAATATATGTATGTGGTAAAATAATATGCTGGCATGATAAGAATCTTGTCACCATATTTCTAAATGCTGTCGAGATAAATAGAAAGATCCTGTCTGAGGTAACGAGCACACAATCACAAAAGTAAAACACAGAGTGATATATATTGCATCCGAATGAATAAGGCATCAAAATAAACTTACCGTCAGCCAAAAGAGCTGGGAGAGACAGACTGCAAGGCAAGGGAAGGCTACAGAGAACTGAAAAGGCAGGGGGGAAAGAAGAAACTTCAGGAAAAACAAGTAACCGCGAGACCAAAAATAAAAGAAAGAATCGAAAATTACTTCAGTGACAGGAAGAGTGTGGAGCTTCCAGAGTGCCTCTGTAAGAGGCAGGAGCCTCTTGCATGACTAAGAACAAGAGTATAGTTAATGGCTGAGCCATTGCTATGTCAAATGCTATGAGGAGGGAGGAGGGATTCCTTGTATTTCCTTCAGAATAATCTATCCTCCCTATTGCCACTTGGGTTTGCAGTAAAAACAGATGAATAAATAACTTTCCACTATTTCCTTCCTTTTTTCCCCCTTCTCCTCACCCAACTCCATCCTAAAGCATTTGCAATAAGGCACTGTTATCATGGGGCTTTACCTCTAGTTTTCATCACAGACTGAAGCAATATCCAATTCCCCCCCTCCCTGGCCAGATGAGTTTAGAATAAACCCTGTTTCTGCTAGCCACAGGCTGGCCCTGGGGCATCTCACCCTGGTCTCCTGCTGCTGTTTTCAGGGATCCCGTGTATTCGAGTGAGGAATTGTAGCCTGTCAGTGCAAGCTGGGGTCTGGTGTGGCTTCCAGAGCTCTTGATTTCACATTCTCTGGCTGGTTGAATCATGAGATGGGACTCAGGCCACAGAAGTGAGCAATTACATCGTAAATAGCGCAGGATAAATGTTAACTTCTCAGCTGCTTTGTCTCCCCTAGCCAGATATTTGTCAAAGCCACATTTATCCCCTGATTCCAGTTCATCAAAAAATATGTCGTATAGCACTGGCTTGTTCAGAAATGGAGGTTGGTCACTGCAGAGCTTCTCTCAGTTCTAAAATATATATAAAAAAATAACTAAAAAGAAGAAAAAAAGGAAAGGGTGGGGAAGAATTGATTGATGCCATTACATGATGCAGATGAGAGGGCTAACCCGACGTGGTATGGGGAAGAAACATACAGACGCACTGAAAAGTGAAGATTTGTTTGGTTTTAAGATGACCAGGAGTTGCTTTCCTACACCAGGAGCACATTGAAGGAATGAGTCTTCAGAGCCGTGTAGAGAATTTGTATAGGCACCATATCAGATGGTCTCCAAAAATCTCTGCTGAGCCCGTCCTGGTGCATTTCAGCAGCGGGTGTGTGAATGGTTGCTTATGCACAGCAGCCACACGGCTGGTCTAGTGATCTTGTGTTTAATGTCCAGGTATTTCTGTGAAGATGTAGATTTTAATCTGCGGACCAACAGCAGCGGCCTGCTCATCTGCCGCTTCAACAACTTCAGTGTCATGAAGAAGCATATTCAGGTCGGAGGACAAAAGGACTTTGTCGTTAAACCAAAAATCATGGTGAGTGTGGATGTATGCTCCGTCATATGTAAAGGGTAAAATCAGGACCTATTTCCCCTAGAAATAATGAATTCTCTAGCCCTTTAGATTTATTTAGTGCTTATTTGACATTTGTGGCCTACTCTGTGGTAGGGCTGCCACATCAGAAATAGAAAATAATAAATATTTTGCTAATTATAAATTATTAACAATAATCCTCCTAATCTATTAGAAGATGGACTGGGATTGGGAAGAGTTTGGTCTAGCTGTTCACTGGTATCTCTGACGGAGGAAGAATTTGCAGACATAAACTCTGATCAAAAGCAGGCAAGTTGTACTGGACTAGTTTTAATAATTTTAACACAGCCACTAGTTTCCAGTGTTTGCCGGTTTGTGATGACTTTCAGTCCTTGCACTTGCTGACAAAAAGAGCCCTGAGGAAAGGCACTGAAAACTGCAACCTTCTGCAATCCACCCGGGAAATCCAAGTATTTACAAAAATGGTGTGGGGATACCGAATATTTTATACAGAGTATGTTACACCTGTGCCAGCTTTAAATGGAGGTATATTTCAAAGAGTTGGTTTTAATCTAGGAATCTTATCATTTGTGTTCCTGGTGGTTTTAAACACATCCCACACCATCCCTCTTTTAAAAAAATCACCTCTGTATTTCGGATTTAACTGACTAAACCCTGGATTTGAGTATTTTGAGAGGTCATTTTCTGAATTTTCCTTTTCTTGTGGCTGCGGTGGAATCTGTAGTGATGGACTGGCCTATGAGAAACTCCATAGAAAACGTTTTCTGTGGATGACTCCACACAAGGAGGATGTCATTTCCTATGCTGTCCAGGAGTAAGGCAGGATGAAGGGCGTTGCGACAGTTTGAACTCCCTCTTTTATGTCCCTTCTTTAGGCAAGCAGATACCCACAGAAGTACTTAGCAACCGCAGAACAAGTAATTCATTTATTTCTGTGCTGCAGTGCTATGTCAAAATCGAGTGGGGATTTTTGATTCTTTCCCCCAGCTTTCTCTCTGCTTTCTCTTCCTGCCCTGTCCTAGTGATCCCTTCCCCAGCTAGAGGAACCCCTGCAGAGAAGATACACTGAATAAGCGGGTTAAAAGGGGCTCCCCTTGGTTTCATTGCAGGTTTCGGACAGCCTGGCACCAATAATGCCTCTTCAGTACGTCTGCGCACCTGACAGTGAGCATACATTGTTGGCAGCCCCATCTCAGTTCCTTCTGGAGAAATTCCTTCAACATGCGACGTACAAACTCTTCCCGAAGGCCATTCATAACTTCAAGAACCCGGTATTGGCCATTGACTGCTACCTGAACATGGGGCTTGAGGTACAAAATATTTGCAGGGATAAGGGGGACAAGTAAATGCAAACCCTGACGTCAACATCTTTCTTGTGTTGAAACCCTTTCTTTTATGAACCCTCAGCATCAAGGGTAGCGTTTGAAGACTTTGGTCTCCAACAGTGAGACTCCGCTGTTGGAACTAAAGGACCAACTCCACTGGAAGAGCTGGTGGTAAAGCCTCCTACCTGGCTGGCGTGGGTAGAGACCAGAGGTAGAGACCAGAGGTCTGTGATGGCTTGATGTGATTTGCAAAGGAATTGGGCGTGTCTGTCTGAAATAATATTTCATGTGAAGCAAAAACCCGAAAGCGATGCCATTCTTGACAGAACTTGGTGTGCTGAATAGTCTGTAGAAAAACTATCCACAAAATTTTTAGATCACTCTCCTATCATACAGCTTTTTATTATCTGTGTTTGATTTGTCCCTGCAACAAACTTGTTTTGGCTGAGAGAGTTTCTGATACGACCCTTGTCTGGTGGCTTGCTTCACTGATGGACAAAGCTCATCCTTTGTAATGCAGCTCTCCTTTTAGATGCTTTTCTTTCTATGAACCTGGGTTTCTACGGAAACTAGGTTTTTGCAAGTATGTCTTAGATCTCTGTAGGGAGGGAGATCAGAATTTTTGAACCCATTGGTCAGTTTAAACTGGGTCTGAAGCAGGGTGAAAGTCTAACAAGGGGTTTGTTCTGACAAATTTTATGGAGGTCAGTGGCAAAATGGAGAAGAAATCCTTTGACCATGGCACTAAAACACAGGAGAGCCCCAGTGCTGGGAACTGCTTAGTTGATGCTTGCGGTCAGCAAGAGAAGACATCCGCCAGTGCAGAGGAGCTCGAGCTTCAGCAGTTTCAGTACTCATCGAATCGCTTGCTCTGTTTGGCAAATGTATTGTTATTAGAACAACCTAAATAATCTTAACAGTCATTATAAGCAGGTAATTCACAGAGAAGCAGAAAATGAAACTGAATTATGGAGAGTCCTGAAATTATGAATTGCAGACTTGGTGACCAAATCTGAATCTAGAAGTTTGTCCCGTTGTGGTATTTCCTAGGGGAAGTTTGCTCAATACTGCATTCTTGTTGGATTGTATTTTTACCAGCACCAGCTGACTCACCTGTTATCACTACGTTATATTCCATTCCACTTACAGCCTTCCTTAGGCATTTTCTAACACGGAAGTGCTTCCTTTCTTTTCCCCTTCTGTTTCAGGTGGCGATATGCTATATTAGTTCCCGCCCGCACTCAGTCAATGTCAACTGTGAAGGGGTGTTCTTCAGCGGACTTCTGCTCTATCTCTGTGACTCCTTCGTTGGTGCAGACCTCCTCAAGCGTTTCAGGTTTCTGAAAGGTAATCTCATTGCTCTGCTGGGCATCCTGGCTGCTTTCCTGCCGAGTAACAGCAGGGAGGAAAAGGGAAAGGTAGAAGAATAACCAGCTTCATTAAACAGCTCCATTATTTTCACAGTTAGTGCTGCCATTGTTTTCAAAAGAAATAGATGGAGTGTTTCTTTTGGGAGTGTATAAAACTTCTGTTCCTGTTGGTAATAAGTGCAAGTAATTGAACCTTTGCTAAGCTTTGGTAAATTAGATTCATTAAATTATTTTAAAGTGACAGCAAATGGAAATAGGTGCAGAAAAACAAGGATACATGGAAATCAGTCAGTGAATCATGCAGTCAGCAACTTGAGAGTTTAGAGCATAGGTGTTACTGATGAAGATGAGAAATTCTGCTCTAGTAATCTGTCTATAACGGCAATAAATATTCAGTACTGTAGATTGGGGCAGCTCTTAGCTGGAGGACGATGGGGTCTGCTCCCACCAGAACTTTATAAACCTCGTCAAAATCTTTCTTCATCTTTTTGTCTTAATACTAACAAATAGGAAATTGGTATAGGTATTCAGTAATGCTAAAGTGTGCTACAGAACTCCCGTGCATTTGTGGTGGCATGGCTGAGCCGTTTCCCTCTCGTGCCGAGTGAGGTTGGTGCACGGCTGGGGGGGGCAGCGGGGGTCACCCTGAGCCAGTCCCAAGAACCGCATTTGGGAGTTTGCTCCTGCACCCCATTGGGCCCCCCAGCGCAGGGGCAGTGCAGGAAGGCGCAGCCGTGTGGCAGCCGCGGTGGGGATTGTGCTGCTATCGCCAAGCCCCCAGAGCTGACTGCATGCAGCCAGAGGAGCCACTTTGTTGTTTCTTGGGCAAGGGGCGGTTTCTTCACAAAAATGGGCAGTGGACACCTGATAGGAAGGGCCTTCCCCTGCTCGAATCAGGCAGAGGAGGGATCTGACCCTGAACTTTCCATGTGTCAGGTGTGCAGGCTCCAGCACAGAATAGAGGAAGCCCTGGAGGTGTCCAACTCTCCTGCTCGTTAAACGACTGCGCAGTCTGGTAACACCAGGTGGAAGGAAGCTTGCAAGTTTGTTGCCAGAGAAATTAGAGATTTGGCTTATTCCTCTTACAGTGCTTAACCAAGAGGAGCTTGGTAGTTAGGGAAGGTAGTAAGGGAAGTTATAGCAGACTTTCTCGGGAGTCAGTTGTGGGACTGACTGATGAGTTTCATCATTGACCTTGTACAAACCCAAATGTCCCATGAAACAAAAAAAAAGTAGGCTTTATTCTTTTGGCATCATAATTATCAGTAGTGGTTTAAGGATCTCAGACTCAAGTTAACGTTCTCTCTGCTACGGTTGATGGTACTAACACTAGTCAGGCAGCAACATCCTGTGATACAGAGCAGACCCCACACCACGCTTGCTTCTCCCTATTCATGCCTTCCTGCAAACTAGGCTGGCCAGTTGTTGACAGACCCTTCTAATACTTCCTTTTTCCTACCTAGCAGCAGAGATTTCTTTAAAATGTCTTCGGAAAATGAGTGAAGGAACTAGAGTTGTTATTGTAGCCTGAGAATCTAATGTGCTTTTCAATTGAAGGTGCCACCCTGTGTGTCATATGTCAAGACAGAAGCTCGTTACGGCAGACAATAGTCCGGTTGGAGTTGGAGGATGAGTGGCAGTTCCGACTTCGGGATGAGTTTCAAACTGCTAACAGTAGTGACGACAAACCACTCTATTTTCTTACTGGACGCCATATATAAGCTTTGCTAAGACACCGCTAATAAAGAAAAAAAAGAACTTTTTTAAAGTACAATCACTGTGGAGCAAAGTGCAACCAATATTTATCTAGACTGCTCTAAAGGATTCCCCACAATTCTGAAGTAGGCTTTATTCCTAGGGATAAAATTACCACATCAGTTATGAGCTAAAGGATCCTGGATTCCAGTTATTCTCACATCAGTCACAACCGCCGACACTAATCACACAGCCAACCAAGCTGTAGGATCCAGGGAGAGGACATAATTTGGTTGAAGAAGAATTCTTTTTATATTCAGCTGAGCTAGGGGCAGAAGCTGCTCTCGGCAGCTGCTAGCTTGAATGTGTTACATAAAACACAACCCAGCATGTGGAATTTATTGAAGATATGTGGAGGAGAGCCCACCGTGTCTCTTCAGCTCTGTACTGTGGTACAGGAATACTCAGGGGTTTGAAACTACAATATAACGTAGATATTTGTATTAAAAGGAATAGTCTTGTTCTCTGTGCAGTGTTAGTTTAAAATTTGTAATTGTATATGTATTGAAACTGTCTTTGGCAAAATTTCCACAGGTGTTCAAAGTTTACGACTTAAACCTGAACAAATCAGCAAAGGCGTGGCAGGCACTGTGCACCCAGGTTCTCCTAGCACCGTTATTTCACCCCATTAGGTACCTCCTCCTCGACTCCAGGGACAAAGCAAAAGGCTTCTCGTAGATGCTCTCTCCTCAGAGGGCAGAATAACTTGCCAGCAAAACACCTGCAGTTTCTCACTGCCATCAGAGTTCTGAAAACCGGTGGTCTGTCCTCCTTCGCGGATGGAAACGAGTCCCCCTGTACGGCCGATGCCTTTGCAGTGGGCCGAATGCAACTTACTCTCGATGTCCTTTTCACTCAACTCCAGTTGGCTGCAGAGCTGAGATTAGGTCTGCCAAGTCATACCCGTATGTGAACCAACATACCAAAAAGTGTGCCGGATGGCAACGCTGCCCGAGCTGGATTTGAGAGAAAAACAATGTGTGAAACAGAAGGTATTTTACAATAGCTCCAGGGGGGAGCAGGGGAGAAGTCCCAGGGAGCTGGGACTGCTCAGGAGAGACTCTGTCCAGAAGCAAAGATCTTTGAATGCGTCACCGAACACTGTCAGCCCTTTAGTTTAACCTCTGTAAATACCGGTTGTAGCGGTAGTCGCACATTGTTCTACTTAAAAGCATATTCCTGATCCTTGTTAAGTTGTTCCTGAATGAACTCGGTGCAGTAGCTTTTGGTTGTCAGGGTTAAATCGTAGCGGTACTCTGTTCTACTTGTGCAGTTAGCACGAGTTTACCCCACTGAGGTTTCCATACAAAAAAATAATAATCCTGCACATCGTGACCCCTTTTATTAAACAGAAAAATGCAGCGTGTTCTTAAAAGCGATTCAGGAATACCAATTTACTCCCCAAAAAGCAATGAAATTACCACATCTTTATACTTGACCTGCAGCTCATTGGAGAAGGACCTGCCAAAGCTGCATTTCTTTTTTTAACGCATAGTGTTAATTAAGCAACTTTTTTTATCTTGTGAAAAGAGATGTTTACAGATGAAAAAAAGGTAATATATTTGCCAGAGGCTAAAGGAAAATGGTTTGCATATGTCCATGTTAATGTAGCTTAAGTCTGATGCTGTAAATTTAGCACATTTCAGCTGAACAACACATTTCTGTAAGTGTACTTTTTATTTTCCTTCAGACACAACCTGCCTTATCTATCTTAACACGTGGAAGAAGTAGGGATGTAAAAGATGCTTCTTGAAGCTTTTGATGCACACCTGAATGTATTCCAGTAGTTCTGGTTTTGCCAGAAGGGCTTAAGGCCAACCCTGAGTCTTAGCATGGTGTAGAAGTTTCAGGTATTACGTGTTCAAAAATGGTTTCCTTTTTGTTTGTGTATTTGATGTTTGCACTAAGTTCTTAAAATTCCAGGTGCTGAGACTACTATGAGGCGTTAGTCCTGTGGTGAAGCAGTGCGGACTTGTCCTGGAGGTTGAGAATGCAGTCAGAAAGTCAGCGTATTTGCCTGCCTTTACCAAATACTAGTAAACCCATTTCCTTAACTCCCTCCCGTGCGTAAGCAAGGAGTTCCAGTAACACTCTGGCCCGAGCATACTAAAGCCGCTCAAAGGTGTAGGCCCGTCCCACTGAATGCCCTAACTGGCTGCCTGGGAATTCCTGGGAAGGAGACTGTTCTTCGCCACCACCTTCTTGCTGTTCCATTTTGGTTTTAAGCCTCACCATCAAGGCCATTCTTATGAATGTATTAAATTGGCCAGCGTTTTATTTTACCTGTAGATGTTCTTGTCTATTCACAGGTTAAATCTGAATGTAAACTAAGATTTAAAGAATCATATGCAGATGCTTTTTGCTTAACTTATGTAATTGCTTTTTGTGACTTTTGGAAGAGGGTGAAAAGTGTTGCTTTCCTAGTGTAAAGTTTTCTTAACCAAAAACTCGGTGAATTTAGCTTCACTAGTCAGTCTACCTCATGTTATTGTTTATGAACTGAAACTGTCTGAAGTTGTGGCTATGGTATGTCTATAATGTGCTTTCATTAAATTTGAATATATTAAGTTACCATTTAAGACTGCCTCTCTTAACTGGTGCTTCGCACAGGACACTCTTTCTCTCTTCACACATGACAGTGCTGGTCCTGGAGAAACCCACCTCATACCGCTAACGTGAATCCCGCTCGTTGGTTTTAGAAAGAGATAACGTGGAGTGCTGCCAGCATTGGAGATCTTTCAAACTGGGTACTTCTGATCTGGGAGAGTCGCTCTGTTTCAAACAGTCAAGAGGGAGGAGGTACACAAGCTGCCAATACCAACCTTTAGCCCCCTTAAGTAGAAGCAGTTGAAAAACAGGCTTGGTCTGGCCACATTTCAGTCCTGCTCAGGCAAGAACGTGCGAGCAGCAGCAGTACCTCGGCACTTCTTGCTTTCCGAGCCCACCAGAGAGGATCGCCTTCAGATTTTCGGTGAAGCCGCACCACTTTTGTGACAAAGCCCTTTACAGCCTGCTCACAATCCCCTTGAAAATTACAAGTCACAGCTTGAAAACAACAGCCTCTACAGGCCAGTATTCACCACCGTTCAGCGACTTCAGTTTTAAGTACTCTGAGTAATGTTTCAGAGGTGGTGCGAGTTCTTTGCTTTAGCTCTGGACAGCACAATACAGTGTAAGGTCAGCACAATACAAACAAGTGTATTCTAACTGCACATAAGTTCCAAAATTAAAACAAACCGTAAGTTTAAATTTAAGTCTTTCCCATCTCATATTAGGGTTTTAAGCTATTATTCAAGGCTGAAGGCATTCACCTCACCTTACTGTGTAAACCCTGTATCAGGATGGTATTGATCCGGAGCTATGGGGGAATCTGGAGCCTTGGGGTGCGACGCAAATGCACTGTCACACAGGGAATTCCGACCCCAAGCAGGGACAAATGCAGCGACTGTGTTCTCCAGAGACTGCTTCAAAGCACACGCTGCCATTAGCCACTAAGGTCATACTTCACATGCAAAAGTACGAAATACACTAAGATTCATTCACACTTGGTATCAATACGGAGTAACTTTAAAAAAGCGATCAAGTATTTTATTTTTAATCTATCTACATTATGTACAGATCAAGAAAGGCCACAGCAGTTTTTCAACATACAAACCCTTTAAAAGAGGAGAGATTTATGAAGGAGTGACAAGTATCAAAGTGAAGTCCACTAACAAAGGTATATACTCAGTACAGTACTTGAAGAAAAATGACGAGTACACCAGGCCTCAGGGTTTTCATTCCACCTTTTACTCTACAACTAATCCGGGGCAGAGGGGGACGGGGTAGAACTAGTTTCTGACGCTGCTGACACCTAGCAGGCTCCCTTACACTTAGTAGCGCACGGAATGCACCCCAGAAGCCGCCGTACAGTCTGCGAGGGTCATTACCCACGGCGACTGCAGCGTAACGCCTTTTGCCTCGATGCAATTGAGCATAGCCTTGAACTCTGTCAAGCAAGGAACTGGTAATGGCTTCACCCAGCTGCTGGAACTGGTGGCAGGAGCTCAGCGTTACAGTACCAAGAAGCACTGGTATATCACCACATTAAGAACTTCAGCACGTACTCATCAGTGAGACTAGAGTCTTTGCATTAGTTTACAGTCCACTATGAACAATTTTCTGCTGCATGTAAACATGACTAACTAGATAAAATACAATCAAACTTTTGTAAAAGTTAATAAAATATCTTTCTTTTAAAAAAACCAAGTTAGCCTATTACTGCATTGTTTACAATTTTAATAAAATAGTACAACCTTTTGGTTGTTACCAGTCCTGAGTTCACTGTAAT
Source organism: Ciconia boyciana (assembly GCF_034638445.1). Taxonomy (NCBI): domain Eukaryota; kingdom Metazoa; phylum Chordata; class Aves; order Ciconiiformes; family Ciconiidae; genus Ciconia; species Ciconia boyciana. Next base: position 52,812,042 of record NC_132935.1, on the reverse strand, counting down.
AAAAACGGCCCTGGCTTCTGCTGAAGGTCTGCACCCACTCAGTACGTTTTGGCAGAAGTCTCCCCATAAAAATGGAATTCCTTCAGGAGCAGTTAAGTCTGGTGCTGTCCATTGAGGAAGTTGTATACCAGGAACTGGCCGGTGCCACAGTACTGCGTTGCAAAGAGTTTTCCATCAGGAGTGGGGTCAGAGAAAGCGATTTCTTCTTTACTTAAGTATGAGCCATATATGAAGTTGCTCCTGTTTAAAAGGGAAGAAAAAAGAAAAAAAAAAAAAAAAGATAATTACCCTCAGGGAATAATGCAAGAATATTTATGCTATTAGGCCACAAACCATTAATTAAGTGGCACAGACATTCAAAAGGAAGAAGCTCTATTAGGAGGAGATAGTTCTATTTATATGATCTCTCCCCTCCTTCCAAATGGCAAGGAGGAACACTTGTTCTGGGAAGGTTTTTATAAGGTTTTGGTATTTCAGAAGAAGCATTCGTACAGAGCAATTGCTTGTGAGTTGCACCAAGAGTTCAATTTCAGAGTTTAAAAAAAAAAAAGTCTGAATTCATTCCAACTATTTCTTCATAGAAAAGAGACTGCTAAGACTATGACTACAATCCCAAGGAATGAAAACGTAAGCTACAAACAAGGCAGGGTGCTTATAGAGGGGGCTGGAAGGACCTGATGAAATTTCAAGTTCCTGGTTTGGGGGGGGGGGGGGGGATTGACATGTGGATAAGAGCACATCTTGGATTAATTTAGAACATCTAAGAATACAACCTCAAGGCATAATTCATAAGTGACACACTTTCAGTAATAACTATATGAAAGGAAGATTCAGTTTGCTCCAAATGAGAATAAAATATTTTCATGAAGAAGAAAGAGGAGAGCATCAAGGGATACCATTGTTCTTTTCTGGATGGCTATGTGAGCAAATTTAGAAAACTGATCTCAGGCTTTAAGACCTTGATCAGGGGAAGGAGGAGGTAACATTTATCCTGGGAAACGGAAGAAACTCCCATTAAAGTTAAATTTTTTAATTCCTATAAAATAAACTTACACGTACTTGCAAAGCAAGTATGAATTTCAATCATATAGACATCTCCATTAAATCTCAAGGAAAAGGCAACAGGAACAAAATCCTTTTTAATTATTACCAGCTTTATTCCCTTCTCTTTAGTGTATTTAGGAAGATGATTTTGCAAGGTTCTTAAGACTATCTGACCGGGTTTTTGTGACTCCAAGTCAGCTGTGAAAGCTTGAGTGAAACAGGGCAGACATTCTCAAAATGGACTTAAAAGTCTGCTAGGATGCCTTCAACATTTCGAAGTCGGGATTTAGCTGGCTACTGGAATCATCCCGTTCAAACTACCTTTTGCTACGAAAGACATTTAGGTTGAAGTTTCACTGGCAGCTGAGCAGATCTAACTGCTTACTGCCATCAAAAAGGAAGTCTCACTCCTTTCCTTTGCCTTCTGCAACTTTCTGGGCTCCCTTGTTTACGCCAACTCTAGACCTTTCTACAAGCCAACTGAGCACCAGAATAACACAAAGCTCTTTTTAGTGAGCCTGTCTTCTACTAGCGTAGCAATGAGCTAATGGAAGGCCAAGCAAGCACCAGAGCACAGCAAAAAGTAAGATGCAGTGCATAGCTAAGAGGAAAACTAAGACCTCTTCTCGCTAGCTGCAACAAACCATTAAAATTGATTCTAAAGATCCTTTCGAACTGTAGCTGAGGGAGCAACTCCAGCATCACTTGGGGGAAGAAATCTTTCTTTTAGAAATACACAATTAAATCTACTGAATACACAATTAAAAATCAGCCAAAAATATAACCAAATCATCAAGTTAATACGCTTATCTGAATACAGCTTTACAGTCAATAGTTCAGACAGAATGTGATCCAATACGAAGTTTCTAGTTGCTCCACCAGCCAAGCAAGATGCATTCTGCAGAGCAGAATAGCTTTGCTAGCCTCTCCAAATACCCGAGAGGGTGAGGATTGGCAGACACAGCAGTACCTGTGCCACAAACTCCAACAAGATGGGCTAGCCAGGCACCTAGCACAAACCTGACAGCCCAGTAGTAGTAGTAAGATTTGGGTAGTTCTTGGTATTACTCAGAACAGTTGTTTAAACTTCTAGGAAATGTCACTGGAAGAAACCTAAGGTTTGGAGATTCAACGTTTTTAACATTTATCTAAACAGTAGTGCAGATGTTTGAGTCCTTTTATGGATCTAGCACTTAGCATTCAGCTGAATACACTCATCACTAACTACTAAAGCTCCATGGAAATTGGAAATATCTCATAAGGCTTGGTGAATCTGAGTAAAGGAAAAAAAAAAAAACCCACCACAAAAAAACCCCCACAAAACAGTTGGAAGCCACCAGACTATATCAAATAGTTTGGTGCACTCATCTCTGTTCTCTCCCCCTTTCTGCCTCTAAGGAATGGCCATTCAGCCAATGGTTAGATCCCAGTCCTTAACACTTGGGTAATCTCACACTTTGACCAAAGACAGTCTTGTTTCCTTCACTCATAATTACCTCAGAGGAATTTACCCAAGCTCATTGGCAGACTGCTGGGGTGACTCATTACAATTGCAGTTAGCAGAAAGATTTCTGTGAAAGACAAGCTATTGCAGAATACTGATGTTAGTCACTGAACTGCACATAATACTGCAACTGTCAGCTGTGCTCAAATCTACATCCCCAATATCACCAGCAGCTTAAAAATACAAGCTTGAGACACACAAAGCACTAAATGTCTTGGATTGGTCCTATCTAAAACGCACGTAACCAAGGAACTTTTTTTATATTACCTAAGACACTCTATCATCCGAGAAGCAATCTTCTTTCGACGCATCATGCTGAATACCCATATTCGACTAATCCCACAAATAGCAGGTTCTGGAGAAGTTGAACAGCACCACGCTTTCTGTCTTTCAAATATGACTTTCTCGTTTTCTGAACTGACTTCTGGAACCTTCTCTTCTATAACTCTGTAGCCCTGCAGGTCATGTAAAAAAACATACTTGTCACTTTATAAAGCATCACTAATGACTGAACAAAGTAATTCTTGTGTAATTTATTTCAGTTAAACATACTTGCTAAAATGCCTTACCAAAAAGACTGCGTATTAATTTCTCTTAACAGTTTCAAAATTGGAACAGATGATAAAAGATTAAACCAAAAAACCCTCTAAAGCTTATCTGATTTAAAATAACAGCAACAAATAACCCAATTCTTATTACCACCTGTATTAAAGTGTTTGCATCAACTTCTCTGACTTTGACCAAGATTGTTTTGCTTCTTGTCTGCTACTCCCAAGGGATGGTAGAAAACACCACAGTTTACAAGGGAACAGACAGAATATGTGACAAAGCTCTGACATCAGTTTTTAGTACTGCAACTGGCAGTATGACTTCTTGTCCTGCTCTCCACTGCACAGTTCTGCCCTCTGCTTCTGTTTGCTGTGCAGCTGTTTGACCCCACTGTGATTCAACTCAATCCTACAGAGTACCCACTTTTTCATCCATGTTAGATTTCTGCCAGGCAGGGAGTTGAATCTGCTTGCCAGCAAGCAAGAGGAGAGCCAGAGCTAGCATAAGAATAGCAGAGGAAGAAAAATTCCACCCTTCAGCAAAATGAGTAACTACATTTCAGAATGATCTAGCACCAAAGTCTCTTCCTCTGCGGAAAAGGCATACATGGAATACTTATTTGCTAAATGGCTAGACTTAAACTCCGAGGTAATTCTATAGTTTCAGAATGAAGAACACAGTCACTGAGCACTGACACAGATTGCCTTTCTCCAATTCAATCACTTACCCACTGGATATGTTCTGCAATTAAACAGCCGATAACTTTTTTGTCATTAGAAATAAAAAGAAGAGTTTTAGTTCTAGAGTAACACATGAGCGGAGCTTGCTGAAATCCCAAGTCATTGTCTACCATTTCTCTAATTTCTTCAACCTGTCAAAGTAAATTTAAATGCTGTGTAAGAAACACATGTAAATATACATTTGTATAAATTTACATAAAAATTACAGAATTGCAAAAATGCTCTAAGGTATCTACAACACTGAAAGCTATTCCAGAAGTTAAAGATTATCCTAAGTAACCTGCAACACATCGGTCCACATAAATGTTCCTTAAATAATACCCGGCTGGAAATAGGAAGAGTAGAGACCTCTAAGTCAGCTTCCTTTAAGTCCAAACTTCAATTAGGCAAAAGCTAATAGGTACAGAATGCAGATAATCAAAGTGTGGACTCTGATATTCTAGAATTAAATGAGATCTATGTCAAAAGTTAAACTAGCTTAGTTTAAGGTTTTCTGTCTGTTATTTTTCAAGCCTTGAAAGAACTAATCCATTAAGGGTTTTGAGCAGATGATAGCAAGCACAGTGCCAAGACAGCTAGAAAACGTATGCATTTGTTGTAAAGGAATGAGTAACTGTTGTCTCTTTCCTCAAGCTTTCTGCTCTTCCATTAGCTTTGCAAAGAGTAACTGAAACTAAAAATAAAATTTTATTTAATATTAGCAAGTTTAGAAGAAATATATAAACTCCAGCATGAATGTAAACAAAAGCCTATGCATGAGCTGAGATTTTACTGGGGGATTCTTGTACCGACAACCCAGCATTGGAACAGCCTCTATCCTCCCTCTATCATCTCATATGAGACAGAAATAAGGTGGCCTTTCCTATGTGGTGCATTAAATGGCATAAGCTTCTTTAACGCATGTTGAAGTTACAGTAGTAAAGCAAAACTAGAATTTCTGATGCTATGAATATATGAAATTAGTACTGATCAAATGAAAATTCTGTTTAAAAAAAATGCTTTAAAAATAACTTTTAAAAGGCATGGTATCAGTTACTGTCTACTTTCTCATCTAACCTTCAGGTACCAGTCTTTTAATGACAAGTCCAATTAGCCAATTTGAAACACTAAGTAACCATTCTTGAAGTCAGTCATCCACAGTGGTGACAGCTGTAGATTCTCTCAACTTTAACCACACAGAACTACAAAGAACTCTATCCTAAATGACTTCATTTGCTACAGTCTTCCTTTCCTCTGCCCCACTCAGGTATTTTAAGTAATTTTTTCTTCAGCCATTTTAGTAAAGAATGAATGTGCAATGAATGTACTAAAATGAAGATAATACCACCAGAGAAATAAAACTTAATAAACTTATCTGCATTAAATATTGTAAAAAGAAAATTTGTAGTTTCTTTTCAATTCAATAACTTAAAAATTTCTATGTTAGGCTAAAGAAAGCCCACTACAGTCACGCCATCAGAAAGAGCTGTCTTGGGCATCAATTCAGCCTCCAGACGTCCCTTCCAACCTCAACCCTTCTGTGATCCTGCGATAGTGGTACTGCAAAAAAGTACCTATTAGTCACAGCAAATTTCCAGCTAAACAGAATCAATGCCATGCCACTAAAAAAACCAGTGTAATGACGTATTAAGATGTACGAACACAGGCTAGCCAGCAAGACACCAAAGTACCCTGCTGCTCTAAGTCTCCACTAGTGCACTGTGCCCAGTTTTAGATAGAGTTTCAAAAGAGACATGAGACATGGCACAAATGGAAATAATTTAGAGGGGAGTTTGACAACAGTCAGAGCTCTATAAAACATTATTTAGGAGTATAAACTAAAAACCAGCACATCCTGTCAATCTTCTTAAGGTGAAACAATCAGAGTTTGTTCAGGCACAAAAAAGCTGTTGCAAAGAGGAAAAAAAGGATGTTTTCTACAGCTATGGCAGTATGATTTGCACTAATGAGCTCAAATTTCAGTACAGAGATTCTGTTGGATGCTTAGGGAAAATACCCTAATGTTACGGATAGCGAAGCACTGTAACAGAGTCCGGAGACGTTAGAAAAACCTCCAGTGGTAGAAGTTTTAGAAAGTTGTCAGATGCATCATAACCAGAGCTGATCCTGCTTTGGACATGGGAATGGACTACATGACTTTGAGGCCACTCTCCACCTAAGTCTGTTTTTATCCAAAAATTGCTTAGAGAATGGTGCTGTATTCATGCTGTGTAATAATCACAGAATCACAGAATCGTATAGGTTGGAAAAGACCTTTAAGATCATCGAGTCCAACCGTAAACCTAACACTACCAAGACCACCACTAAACCATGTCCCTAAGCACCTCATCCAAACGTCTTTTAAATACCTCCAGGGATGACAACTCAACCAATTCCCTGGGCAGCCTGTTCCAATGCTTGATAACCCTTTCAGTGAAGTAAAATTTCCTAATATCCAGGCACAACTTGAGGCCATTTCCTCTTGTCCTATCACTTGTTACCTGGGAGAAGAGACCGACCCCCACCTCTCTACAACCTCCTTTCAGGTAGTTGTAGAGAGCAATGAGGTCTCCCCTCAGTCTCCTTTTCTCCAGGCTAAACAGCCCCAGTTCCCTCAGCCGCTCCCCATAAGCCTTGTGCTCCAGACCCTTCACCAGCTTTGTTGCCCTTCTCTGGACACACCCCAGCACCTCCATGTCTCTCTTGTAGTGAGGGGCCCAAAACTGAACACAGTATTCGAGGTGCGGCCTCACCAGTGCCGAGTACAGGGGCACGATCACTTCCCTAGTCCTGCTGGCCACGCTATTTTTGATATAAGCCAGGATGCCATTGGCTTTCTTGGGCACCTGGGCACACTGCTGGCTCATATTCAGCCGGCTGTCAACCAAATGTCAATACATTTCAGTTTTTTAAAATATAGTAGGAAGTTTGTATTACATAAAGTATCTGGCAGACATTCAGCAAGTATATTAAAAAAATGTAACAAAATCATTTTTTTGATGATGTTCCCACCCCTGGGAACAGGTCGATGCTGTTCCCACCCCTGCCTTCCACTCCTGCTCAGACCCATCTGCTCTATGAAGAGAGCAGCAGTGTGTAAGAGTGAGACGTCTGACCTGTTTGTGGAAAAAGCTACAGAACCACTGCAGTTTTGATTCCAACTTCAACTGCTCACACATAAATTACACAAACTTTCTATGAACATACTCATTACTTACATTAAAATATCAAACAAGGTAAGAGATACAAGTCCAGTCCTTTTCACCATACCTTTTTAAGTGCATACTTTGGGTCATCAGGAAGAACCATTATTATCCTTCCATCAGGATATTCAGCCAAAATTCTCTCCTTTTTCCAACCCTAAATAAAACAAACACTTATCTAAACCATACACAAGATGTACTTTTACAAACAGAAATTGCACATTATTGTTCTAGACACTGAACTTATGCAGAGACTTCACACTATTTAGCAGTTGCTTTGCTAGAGAAGGAAACTTCAGCTAGCTTTTTAAAATGAGCACAACAGATATAATATGATCTTATTTATACAATAATTTATACAATAGCCTAACTATATCTAGAAACAATTTGTGAAAGTGTCTTATAATTTCCCAACTAGATTTTTTTCCCCCAGGACTGCAGTGCAAACTGAATTTAAAAATAGAAGTAGCAAACTCGGCTCACATAACTGATTTCCAAACCTATGTAATACTTATTTTCCGAAGTCTAGTGAATGGGAAAAACCCTAAGTTTTATTAAAATATTTCTTTTTAACATAGTTACCTCCGCAAATACACACTCAGTTTTAAAGTTTGGCATGCGAAAGACCTCCAGGAGGTTCTAAGTGAACTGATTGGCATGCAGTTGCCCAAAATGTAAGGAATAGTTTATTTTGTTACTGATCATAACTGTTAAAGCCACAAGAAGGATACTAGAAAAAATTTTATAACTACCTTCTAAGAATCTAATGGGGAAGGAGGCTACGTTGTGTGTATCTGAAGTATAAACATACTCAAAAAAATAGAGGTAATTAACTCTTCTTCAGATCCACACTCGTGGTGAATAATGAGCAGTACCTGCATGGAAAAAAACAAAACAAAAAAGCCACTTAAATCTAGCAAGATGGGACTGGTAGATATTAGAACTCAAGTTGCTTTGATGGGACCTAAAAATACTGAATGCAGAAGTAACTTCAGCCACTAAAAAGGCTGATCTACAAGTCTTACTCAAAGCAACTTTAAATAAAAAAGCCTTTGAAGAAACAATATTGATGGAATAATTCTCATTGAAATCTGTACCTTCCCACAAAATAACATTCAACTAAAGACCAAACAATGGAATTTGGCACTGAATGAATGCCATATACACTACCACAAAAAAAGGACAAACTTAAGTGTTATAATACTTGATCTGTATCTCATTTTAATCATGCTGATTTTACTCCCTTATCCCAAACACGACATGAAGAGAATAATTTCAGAAATTGATCTACTTGCTCGTAGCCCTGGAACTATTTAAGTATGAGTTTAGCACCCAGCAAGGCAATGGTTGCAACACAGACACCATTTCAATCCTGCCCGCTTTTCTTCTCAGTAGTAATTGCACTAAATACAAACACAAATGAAGATCCTATTTGAATTTATATATATTATAATCTGAACACAAAGGGCAGTAAACGGCAGTATCACAATATTCAGGTAAGCAGAAAAGTGCAATTTATGGGATTGTGACACGCCTTTTGAGACTATTAGAAAAGGTGTCAAAAAATTCAGGCAAGGATTACTACTCTCCAACCTCAAACACCATCCTCTCTCAATTTTTTGTCTTTTGCTGCCTCTTGGCTACCTGTTTGCCCTGCAAAAGCTTTCTATAGCCTATTTTAAACCATGACCATCACTCAGCAGATAAATGCAATATATTTGATAATCCTACCATTACAGCATCCAGAATGTTGCAGAAAATTAAACTCTAAATGTTAGGTTGCAGGCCTAATGCAGAAAATTCAACCCTAAATTTTAGGTGAAGGTATTCTGTTAATGCAATAGCCAGGTATTTCCAACAAAATAAAATCTGATGGAAGAACAAGTTTCTGAACAGCTTACTGCTGTTCTACTTTTAAGCAACAGTGTATTAGCAAAAGTCTAAAAATAATTCTGTAAAAATGCAGTAATTGACTCTCTTAATACTTAGTACTCATTATTTTCATTATTGTTCACCCATTAATTTTCTTAAGTGAGTACTATAATATATGGGGACCGATCATATTCACAGGAGAGGTAGTTTCTAAATTGAAGTATTTTGGAATTTATTCAGAAATATATCTTTTAGATGAAGCTTTCCAAAAAGTTTCTGCAAACCCTAAGCTCATCCAAGATTTTTAGTTCATTTGGTTTACATCAGAGAATACATTTTAAAGTCATATTCCTTTGTTACTGAAACAGCTCTAAGAGTTTCAAAAAGAAAAACTAACATTTCACATAAGCATCTGCATTTTCAGTATCCTTATTGTTCAGTCTTAGTAAGGAATGAACTGTGCTTCCTTTAAACCAGACAAATGGAAGTAATTCGCAAGATGGGTCACAGCTCTTTCATATTCTAATATTGAAGCTGTTAAGGAAAATCTGCTATAGCTTCAACTGGGACTGGTCCTATTAGATATCTACAATACACAAAATATGCTTTAGTACCAGTATCTTGCATGTGGTCTGAAGAGGATTTCCCTTAACACACCTATTAACGTGGGTTTTTATAACAAACCCCCACTATTTTAACACTGTTTAACACCTTGCAGACTGTGGTATTTTGTTTCAATCACTGAGAACTAAAGTAGCACTCCTTAACTCAGACAGACGGCAAGAACACCTTACTGCAGTAAGAAACAAAAGCATTATGTCTGCAATATACTTTGTAATATCCTTCTGCAACGTCAGAAAATTTGCTTTTTCTTTCCTTTTAACTGACATTACTTTAGGGCATTAAGACTTATTGACTGTTGAATGAGATGCCCAAGCATTGATATACATTGCTTGTGATGACCAAAGAAGTTAAAAGGAAAGCTATTGCTCCCACCAGGATACGTGTTCTGCAAGGCCTGGAGTAAAAGAACACGATTATACTGCTCCTCCCTGATACTGGAAGTCTATGCTCAACAACAGATTACCTACAGCCAGCAGGGAGGCACATACAGCCTAATCACCACAGCTGGGAGACTGGTGCTGTACAGAGCCCCACTGGTGTGTAGTAACTGTGGCAATACCCTCCTCCCCTCCATGTTACGGCCATTTATCCTACAGGTATTTTTAATAGCTTGAGAACATAAGGCAACTCCACGATGAACAGTTAACTCATTTTTAATCTACCTCTAACTATTCCTCCCAATTCAAACAAGACTAAAGATTGCTTCTGCTTGCTTATTAAGGTGCAATAGCAATAGAATTACAAAAGAAAGAAATCATTCAAAAAAGTGCAATACAGACAAGCAGTTGCTACCGCATCATGAAAGAGTACGGACAGTAATTACAACTACACTGTGTAGTACATTGCTTTCACTGGATATTATACATGTATATAATGAATGATGTAGAATACAGTTGGAAAGATGGCTCCAACATTAATAGCACTGTAGCTGAAACATTCGGCACTCAATTTCACATGAACTATGTTCTGCTTATAGTTTAAAATATCTGATGTAGATTTGCCTTTAAAAGCATAAGTCAGAAGACACAACAGACTGTTTCCCATGCATTTCCTCATGTTTTAAAAGTCCTTATGTAAGAGTAGGAAATGGAACAGCAAACCTGGTATTTTTCTATATATGCCAGTTCTGGCTTGTCTGTACTCCCTATTTCCCAAATGAATATAAACACATGAAAATCAGTGGTGGTTTTTTTCTTATACCATTTTTTCCTCAAAAATATTGAGGTAGTGAGGAAAATGTAGTTAATACTGTGTAATTCTTTCACATTTGTGAAATTTTCCCTTAATAATCAAGTTTAGTATGAGATTTTGTGCCCTTTCACCCTTTGTAATTTGTAGCAGAGAAATGGTCTACTGCATTCTTCTTCCTGACTCCTTCATTGAGTTACAGATATTCTGCCCCTCTTTCCCGAGTGTAATATGGAGAATGAGGTTTTGAACACATTAAGATCCTTGGATTTAACTATTAAATACTACACTGTTAAAACTAAGATTCTTACAGAACATAGCTAATGGTAAGAACTTTATTTGAAATATTATTTTTATATTGTACAGAGGTATCACTTTTGGAATTAATGCAAATCAAGACAACCATGAAATCTTTCTAAGATGACATGAAGTTCATCATCATCTTCAATCCTGATATTCTATTAACCTTTGGTTCTAAGAAGTCAAATGTTGCTTGTTTGTTTGTTTTAATCTGAAAATCATAAGAACCTCACAGATGGGCTTGGATGCAATTACAGCAGAACAGCTATTTAAAACTTATCAGATTAGACACTAGCCCAAATAACAGCTTCTTCCACTTTATTCTTAACTAAGAGGATGAGCTTGAAGTACAAACACATTAACTGCATTCACATCAGGCACCTGAATCCACAGGCATTTCCTAAGTGAAGTATTTGGCTTTGCAACTTAAAAACATTATTTTTAATAATGTCTTGCTCTTAGAAGAATTTTGCAGAAATACTAAATTGATACTATGTGGTATCACAGAGAGGATACACAATTGACATTGTGTGGTATCACAGCTAGAGGATTTTATAAAAACTGAACCACATATCCATCCCATAAAGTTATCCATCCACTGGAGTTAACACTCAATGTGTATGTCATCACTCAATGCATGCACGTGCTAGAATAGCGTATTTTTTCTGGAGACTTTCAGATGTCTGAAACCAGAAGGATAGCGAGACAGATTCCTACATTTGTCTGCAGTAGGGGACAACTCCCACACTAATCTTTTCCTGCTCCAGTACTATCCTTGACCACCTTACCTTCTTGCTTATTCAATTTGCATGCTCCTATTAACAGCAAATGGCACCCTTCAGAAAACCTGTATCAGTCCTTGCCAACCTTCTGTTCCCAAATCCAGAAAAAGTCACTAAACTTGCCAAACTTTCTCCCTCCACACAAGGCCTCCAATTTCCTTACTGTCTCTATCAGCCATCCATGACAAACAAGTATCCCAAAACCATCTCCTTGTTAGCCTGTCCTATTTCTGGGGTCATCATGGAATTTCTAGAGATCTAAAAATAAATTTTTACTAGAAGAAATAAGGTAGGCCTTTAAAAAAAAACCCAAACCAAACAAAATTATATTTTGTTGAAGATGGTAAATTATTTATTATTTACATGCAAACTACCTTCTGGATACTCAGTACTTTTTAAAAAAACACAAAGCAGTTGCATGCAGGCATGCAAGACACTAAAAATGAAGTCCATTTTCACAGTTCACAGCAAGAAGCTCTAGCATGATAATGTATATAGGCTTTTTTTTTGTGGTTCTGTGAAATGAATCACCAGTAGAACTACTAGGCATGTAACAAGAGACACTCAAAAGGGAGAACAACTGAGAAAAGTCTTCTCAAGTCAGACTCGGTCTGAATCATATGGCACGAAGAATGTGAATGCCAAGAGAATGAAAAATGCTTCTAAGATACCTTAGAATGGCCTCCAAATCAACAATAATGCCAAATACATTAACTACATTAAAAAGAATATCTGGAGAGCTAATGAAGTAACATACCAAGGTCAACAAGACCAGATGTTCCTGGACCAGAAAGTCTAACCAGAAAGTTACGAAGACTTTCTCTAGTACAATTTTTTTAATCCCACGATGCTACTGCCCAGTTAACACTTTCTGTCTGGGAAAGGAAGGTAGTTATAGTTTCAACACAGCAACTACATACAAATATCTAGAAACCAAGCATATCACACCTCCAAGCCATCCTCCCAACAATCCCCACTAGAAACCTCCTAACAAAACTAGGATAACTAGAAACCATTCTTCTGGTATTTCTGGATGACTAAGAATTAAAAAGTACAGATTTAGTGTACTAATTCACTGGCAAGAAGGCTTATCTAAAATTCTAATTATTTTCTAGAGGAGGTAAAGATGTTTCTGTCATGTACATTACCACAATACAATCAACCAAGAACCACTGAGCATAGGTCAAATGACTAGTGTTAAAGACTTATCTATTTTGCATGGCAAAAGTTACCTACCCATGCAGAAAGAGTGTCAATCAAATTGTTATGAGGAAAAAAAAAATATCAGAGGGGAATTTAAAGACTCACAAGCCTTGTTCCTTCGCCTCTTATTCTACAGTTTCTGTTACAGAATAACCATCTAAATCATCGCTCTACAGCCACCTATGATGTCACAAAACACAACTAGTCTTAAAAGATTTCAGAGTTAGAACTGTTTACTCACTGAACTGACAATACAAATAATTTGCTTGTGTACACATTGTGTGAAGTTTTAAAAAGATGCCTAGCAACTGAGAAAACAATAGGGAAAGTTTTTCTCAAATTAAAAGCATACCTAACTTTATACATAGTTATTTACAACTGGTTTAAGGCAGTCTGCTCTTTCACTTTTATGTCAATCATGCTGTTACTCTAGACACACATACAAGTGAGAAATTTCAGCTCTTTCAACTTTCAAAATATTCACACTTCAGTGCGGCTTCCTACCTACGTGAATACAGCAGCTTTAAGTAACTATTGAACTCATCTGCCAGCTTCTGTCCAAAAGAACTAACACCATCTTCTGTAAATTATGTTTACATCTTTGGTAACATTCAAGATCTGAAAGTACTTGGGGGTGGAGGAGCGCAGCAAAAGGACAAACAGGAATAAAATGGGGAAACATATTATATGCTGCCATTATAATGCACTGCGTTCCATCACACTTTCTGCTCAGTCTCACCTACAACGTAGCTAATGTGTATCAGAAGAGATCTTTCAAGATGTCTGGATTATTCAGCAAAAACTAACCAAGAACAGAACAAATACCAGAACTATTTACCAGATGGTTTCAAACACTTTAGCTGTGAAGATATATCTTTGTATTTGTAAACAGTGGGATAAAATTGAGCTTGAGATTTAAGAGTAGCCCAACAGCCATTTGGTACCTACATGAAATGAATTGGTGGCCTCAGTTCAGTTATCCTGGAGGTCTTATCTACTCGAGTGTAGAGTACTGAAGGTAACATGTGTGATAAAGAAAATAGACTTTGTGGATTCTATTCTGGATTTCAGACATGTGAACAGATATTTCCTGTAAGTCTTGTAACATCAGTTAGTGTGAAGTAGCTGATTTTACAACATACTTTAAATTGTACAAAATTTTTCAAATCTGAGCTTTAATATGAGAGATATACTCAGATACAGCACATATAATGAAGTTATGGAATAATACTTTGGACTTTATATTTAACAATTACAATCACACTATAAATTCAGTAAAGTTTCAATATACTATGAAGTTGTATCAGCTGGATTCCTAGGCAGTCTCCCTTCAACACATAATTAAGAAAAAGTAATTTAGAAGTCATCTAAGATTACACAATTACAAAACCAGTATAATCAGTTCTTTATCTGACTATTAAGCCAACTATTGCAAACACCAGTTGTACTGAAACCTGTATTTAGCACTTTCAGAACAGTGACATTCCTTTGTCTTCCTATCACCACCCCCACCCCTCCCCAAGATTAAGGAATTGTAACAGAAAGGATGCAATGGCAATGGAACACCACTATCCTACTAAGTATTTTTATACATTACATATAACACGTCTACCATAGCTCTTAAAAATATTTATTTCCCAAAGTGGATTATTCATGGCCTACTGTGATACTAATCTATTAAAACGCCTTAATGTAATATGAATTGTAACTAGTACACAGCAAATAAAAGATAATGCTTATGTCTTTAAAAAGATAAGGTTTCTTACCACATATTTTACAGCACTTATGAACTGGTTATGAAAGAGCAGATGTTGGGTTTCATCTTCTGGATTTGACGCAGTATAAAGCATTCCACAAATATTACAGGAAATAGCACCAAATCTCTTCTGTCCTGCATCCTATTTTAAAAAAAAGAAAAAAGAAAGAAAAAAAAAAGGTATTTGTCAATTGCAAGCACAGTAAATACAGTTCAACAGAACTTTCATCTAATCAGACATGCCTTTTATAACTTATCTTCTGGAAACTCACCACAGAGGCTAAAATGGGGTGAAACAGGAGGAAACAAGTACAGAATTTAGAATTCCATCTTTCAAAAACCCACACAGCCTCAAAAGGCACAGGCATCAATCACAGAGCAAACTCTACCCAACATTAAAATTAGCTCCCCTCCCATTAATTTTGAATAAATTACTTCTCTTTTATTTTATGAAATACAAAGAACAGAGAATTTTTCCTTCGTTACCCTATTTGCAGTAAATATAATCATCTTCCACAAAGAAAATTCCCACATCCAGCCCCATACTATTTGGTTTTCCCTACAGTTCTGCTGACGTCTGTCTTTTGGTTGTGAGTTGCTTTGAGGTGGGCCAAAGGTGAGTAATTTTCCTGAATGTTTGGAAGGATATTATAAAAGACAAAAGTTATGGAAATAATAGTTAAGATTAGCAATACATCTGCAACAGCTGATCACTACTTTTTAGGTTTTTAAGAAAATCAATTATTTCAAGGCAAGCAAATAGCATTATTTTTTTTATCCCTCTCTTCATTGATTAAAAGCCTCATTTAATATACTCTCAGGACTTAAGTCTTAACTCTTAATTGGAAACAGCTAATTATGATGTTTCACATGCTATCTTAATTGCACAGGGTTTGTAACTTTTATTTTTCAGACACTGGATAGCAGCTACAATACAAATGGAAGATCATATCATTTTACTCATGACCCTTTCGGTCATCCTCCTACTCTATAACCAACCATTACCAAATTAAGGATGCTACTCAGTACCTATTGCTTTGCTATTTATTCATCAAAACAGCGTTATTAATTTGGAAATATGCTCAGACTAAGGAGTCAGTGCCTAATAAAGAGTGAAGTGTCAGGTGCAGGCAGTGCCTTTTGCAAAGAGCAAAAGAATACCAGTTAGATTGAAGTCTCTAGCCAAAAAGGCATGTTTTAAGTTATGACTTAATGCCCAAATATATATATTTTTTTAAACAACATTTGGAAATTGAGTTTATGTAAGCAGCAATAAATGTCACTTTTAGTCTATTTTAACATATATCACCAGTAATAGAGAAACAAAAAGTTATTTTATACTCTAAAATAGGATACTATATAAGCAAAAGAAGACTTGAGGGTGTTTTTTAAAAGGAAATTGATCTGTGCGCACAAATTGAAAGTGCACAATTTGCAAGAAAACAGATCACCTGAACTTAATTGTTTTCTAAGAGCTAAATATACTCATAGTAAAAAAGCCTACTTTACAGAAGAACGCATTTTGGAACACAGCAAAAGCGTTTACGAATCCTTTCCTACTCCTCCCATCTCCAAAGATACGTTTAAGTACGTCTAAGAGCTAGATGACAGCTCAGTTCTCCACACAACAGCAACTTATTTCAAGCAGTCATTAGTGAAATCTAAAATGTGGGTATCGGTTTCTTTCCAAGAAGAGACTAAAAGTACAGCTGGCCAGGCAAACTCAGTTAAAACTTCCCTTTAAGAGCACATATATGGAACTCAGCCAAAAGAAAGAAGCTGAATCTCAGAAGTCATTGCTTTAATGGTATGTCAATTTATACATTCCTACTGTATACAGAAGGAGAAACAGGAGTACACTAATTTTCTGAAGGAAAAAGGAAAGATGAACCCTGAGGTTAGATTTGCAAAGTCAGAATGAGGTTTCTAAAGGTGTAAAAACTGAATCCAACAGATTTTATTTTACCTGCAGACTTCCTTTAAAGCAGCCATATAGTTCAAAACAAGGTACCCATCTGGCCACCAAAATATACTGCATTTCAAGGGTTTATACATGAAAGATGAAAAAAGGCAATTCAGCAGGAAGGATGATGTATGGCAATTATCTTAAGATGAACCAACTGAACCGAACTTAGTAACTCCTATCTTGAAGATGGAGAACATATCCCCTATATCTAGGGTAGGATAAGTGAAGAGGAAGTCTACTTTGATGCTTGGAATATACTTAAAAAAAATAAGACATGAAAATTAGAAAACTCAGCTACATAAAGCAACTCTTGAAATATTTAGCATGTATCAGTACTGCAGTAAATCTCATGAAATAATTTCTGTTCAAATGATCAAGAAGCTAAAGGTATTTAAACTAAAAAATCTATTAGTTTAATACCAAAAATCTCAAGCCAAAAAAAAGCCTGGCTATGTAGGAAGTAATAAAAAAAATCAGGGCAAGGATATCCTCAAAGTTGTCAGGCTCCTTAGCTCATCCCATCTTGCCTTGTAAATATATACGCTGTTTTGCAAGTCTCCAGGAACAGATTATTTCCCTGGAACTGTACAGCCATATTGTATTTTACAGTTTGACTTTCTTGGATGTTGCTGGTATCAGTGGGTTTGGGGTTTTGTGGGGGGGAGTTTTTGTTTGTTTTTTGTTTTTTAAGGATTTCACTGATACTACTATTTTTACATGCATTCAGTTGTATCAATGGGCTACACACACAGGTTAATATTAAAAACTTGTTATGTGAACATCAGAAAAAACACATTGTAGTATCTAAAGCAATCTTTTGAACTCTGTAGCCCTAACAAATGCTGACCATACTTTTTAGCAAGTATTTTACAGTACCCTGAGGGTAGTAAAGAAGATAGTACCTCAGTTCAACAAAAAGGCTATTTCAAAGCCACACCACAGGACATAATGCTTCAGACAACCAAAAAAAAAAAGAAGCAGCTTTATAAATCCAATGCAGACTACAACAAAAAAAAACCAGGACATGCAAAATAAAGTCAGGAATTATGAAGAATGCATTTTTGTACTTTAACAAAACCTCTACAGAATCTGACTATTGCTTATGCAATGACATCAGGTTAAAAAAAGTGGAAAGAGCATGCATCAAGAGGAGAAAAGTGCTCACGAACAGTAATACTGCATTAAAGGTTGCCAGTCCTTCCTAATGGGGAGGAACAGGGGAAAAAAAAAAAAAACACCACAAAAAAAAAACCAAGAACACCTTATGCACGACATATGAGAGTAAATAAAAACTTAGAACTGTATTGGGGGGAGGGAATCTTCTCAGCAAACATCAGATACTGGGTACTGGAGAATAAACTGTCGACTTATCACAACTAGAAAAAGATGTAAGAGGTTTGACTCTCAGAACTTGAGAAATGTTTTTCAAAGCAATATTTAAGAAAACGTGGGGTTGCAAGCAGAAAAATGTGTTACTCCATCTAAAACTCAATTTTCTAAACAGTAACAATAAAGAGCAAGGACACTTTCATTTCCTAAGCAAATTCTGCATGTGTAGATGGCAATTAAGCATTCCCGACATCTCAGGCAATCCTCATTAATATAAGCACAGGATATATGAGATCCAGTGTTTCCAGGCTAACTGTAATTGAACATTGCGACAATGTTGTCTTAATCTCCAGAAGGGTTTCTTAATTCTGTGTTAGACAGAAAGAAAACTCTTACCAATATCTTCTTTGAGAAGGTGCATGTCTGCTGATCCTCCATATGTGGAATAAGGAGCCCTGCAAGCAAAAAAGGCATTTGGTGCCTCTGTAGGAGATGAAAAGGGGCCCTTTTTTTTTTCCTCCCTCTCGCTTCAGGCACAGATTAGGTCACCTCCTTCTTGATTACCTAGTGTTAGTTAGAGGAAGATTATTTTTTCCTCTAGTCTTTTCACAGAACAAAGAATAAAACCCAGCCATAGAAACAGGCAGGCTGGAAAGGAAATACAAGAAGAGCAGGAAGGAACAACACAAAGATTTTTGGGCTCTCCACAGAAAATGTAAATGTCAAAGAATGCTATTTCAACGAAAGATGCATTCAAGACTGAAGCTGATGGGTAGATGCCCTTGCTGACCAGGAGGATCAAGACATGACCCAACTCAGAAACAAGTTTCACTTCACACGAAGACCGTGGAATTTAACAAAGAGAAAAAAACAACCAACCAAAAAAAAAAACCCCACATCACTAGTACGCATCTTTCTGAAAAGCTATTTTAGCCAAAGGATATAAATCAACTTAAAGCTTTCAGAACTGTGATGTATCTAATTTTATTTAATTTTTTTGAAAAATGAAAATGGAGGGTCATTATCCATCATGAAATGATGTCCTCACTGGTCATTAGCTAAAGCAATATGAAAAAACCACAAAGTTAAAAAATAAATCTGCACAATATTTACAATGGACAATTAATCCATTCTCAATCCATATAAAAACATAATTCAAGTATATTACAGAGAATGTTCCAATGTCTACTGGTTTTGGCTGCGATAAGGTTAATTTCCTTCACAACAGCTGCTATGGGGCCATGTTTTAGATTTGTGACCACAACAGTGTTGATAACACAGGGATGTTTTAGCTACTGCTGCACAGTGCTTACACAGTGTCAAGGCCTTTTCTGCTTCTCACGCTGCTGTGCCAGTGGGTAGGCTGAGAGTGCACAAGAAGTTGGGAGAGGACACAGCTGGGACAGCTGACCCCAACTGACCAGAGGGATATCCCATACCATATGACATCATGCTCAGCAATAAAAGCTGAGGGAATGAGGGAGGAAGAGGGGGAACAGTCAGAGTTACAGCATTTGTCTTCCCAGCTGTTACACATGATGGAGCCCTGCTTTCCTGGAGATGGCTGAACACCTGTCTGCTGATGGGAAGTAGTGAATTAATTCCTTGTTTTGCTTTGCCTGTGCGCACGGCTTTTGCTTTACCTATTAAACTGTCTTTATCTCAACCCACAAGTTTTCTCCCCCATCATACTTGGCGGGAGCGAGCGAGCAGCTGCACGGTGCTTAGCTGCCTGCCACGGTTAACCCACAACACAATGTTAGTAGCCTTGGTGCTTGAATTCCTGTATCAGGTGCCCAGATAACCTTACAAAACATTGTCACCCTCAGGACAAAGGACACCAAACACAACCCACCTGAGTTTGCTAGAGAAAGCTGGGTTGCTGTGGGAACGTAGAAATGGGAAGGTGTGATAAGAAGAAAGGATGGCCATTACTGCCCCCCTAAGAGCAGAGCTGTCCCAAAGGGTAAGATTTGTGTGGGAAGAAAGGAAGAGTGACTGTTCTCAACTACCAAACTCTCTCCCCCGTCACTTATGCAGTAACCACTGCCTTGTTTTTACTGGGATTACAAGAAAGAAAAGAGGCAGTACTTAACTAATGTGAACAACAAAAGATTGCCCAAAAGCCATTCTCCAATTCTTCAGAGAAATTGCCAACCTGACTATACCAGTTTAAGGAAGAAAACAGCAACTTTAAATGATAGTTATGCAACTTTCTTCAGGCTCATAAGAAATCACTTTTACACTTACTATTTCCACTGAGGATTGTGTTTTCAGCTTAAATCAAAATATTTCTTCCATAGATTACCTATTTCAGTCAAACAGTAAACTATGTTCAAGTTTAACCAAAATATATAAGGAAAAATTGAAGTATGATATGCAAATGTGTAAACTGAATTAGTGTGCACATCACTTTCACATAAAGCACCAATTCAAACCTCAGAATCAAAAGCATCTTCCATCAAGCAATCCTGATCCATGCATTTGCTGACACTTATAAAGATCATCTATATTTAATCATGTTTGCTTGCATCCAGGCATTAGCTCAGATCTCTAGAAAGGCAGAGAAGTCTCTGTAACTCTATACTATCTTTTTATCACTTCAGTGATTTGTTTTCACTGTTCATTCTTTTTACACATTCTTTCTTAAAGTTGATGAGTATAATTTTCAAAAGACTAGCTTAATTTTCAAAGGAACATGTCTCCTTAGTGGCATAAAATGGAAGAAGTATCCCTGTACCTCATAGGCCATTGTTTAGAACATTCCTTTGTAGCATTAATGCTTTTATAAATTCCTATTCTTATGGTCAAAATTTTGTCCTAGATCTGGCAGGCAAGCAGAATTTTTACAAGAAGCAAACTGACTTTCCTTGTCTTGGATGTAAAGCATATCTCATTTTATGAAAATTGAAAACATATGCTTTGCACATTTGTATTTCTTTCCATTTCAGAAGTTAAAGGAACAGATGATTTCATGTTCAAGTTCTCCTATTTGCACATTAGATTCAAGTACTTGGAAAGTAAAAAACAATTTTAGTGCATTACTCTATAAAACTTCCAATATGGAGCTTCATGTAACCTGTCAACCTACCAACTGAACGTTTAAATGAAGTTTAAGAGGGTACAGTTCACAAATATTCTGAACAGACTACTTCTCTAAACACCAAGTCATGGATTTGGAACCTAACATATTTTTAGCCTCAATCTTAATTGCTTTCCTCCAGAAAAACAGATCATACTTCCCGAGGTCTGAACCTACATCTTTGCACATTACTTTGAACACCATCGTTTCCTGTCACTGTTTGTTTTACTAAGTTTGTTGCAGCATTAGATTCCTTGCTGTTTTCAGCTGAAGTTCTACACTCTGAAGAGACGTGCTTTTTAAGATGTGTGACAGCAAGCAAATCTGAAGAAAACAGAAACAACTCATCTTTTGTCTTAGTTGTACCTCTACAAAATGAAGATAATTTTATGTTTGAAAGCTGCTCAGATAACTAGATGTGTACCAAGAAAGAGAATGGTGCAAGCACAGCTACTAAACATTTATTCTACAAACAGAAGTTGTATTATTTTACTTCTGTTACAGTCAAATAGCCTTAAAGCTTGTTAAAGATATTACTGAAGAAAAATAGAAAACGAATCTATTCATTATAGCAATCATATGGGAGAAAAAGGAAGGTAAGATACATCTTCAAGGTTTAAATATAAAAAAAAATAGTGTATTGTGGAAAACAAAGATTAGTTTTACCATAACACCTCTCTAGATATAGCTCAGGAAATGAAAAGCTTAGAATACACAGACAGTATTGTAACATCCCAGACTGTGAGCCTCAGACACTATAAAGACAATTAAAAGGACAGATGTCAAACTTAAATACAAAAGACTAGGAAAATTCAATAGCAAAAAAACATCAAAACAAAGATAATGTATCATCTGGCAAGTCAAACTAAGCCCAACTCTTTTTTTCCCCCCTTTGGTTACAAAAAGAATAAAAGGGTTCTGTACATACATTAAGATGGACTGGCTTGCCAGATCTCCAAAAGAATCAGATCTCACAGTAGAGAGCCCAAAATTGCACTTCTTAGGGATTTAATTTTTTAACAAAGTGTAACAAAGTGCAAGTTAAATGTTCCTTGATAAGAATAAAGCATGACTTCCCAACTTTGCTCAAGGTAAAAAATAATAATGAAACTGCTTCTCTTAACGCACCAGAAACTTGAAATAAAAATTATTTATAGCTATTAACTATAAAATTTTTTACAGACACTATAAGTGCTAATTTAAGTGATTTGGCTGTGTAGAGGAAGACTGCTCTCTGTATAGGAGAAATTTCAACCTGAACAGCTTTTAAACCAAGTTAATCTTTTCTCTGTACTCAGAGGATCACTACAGAAGTACATAAACACCTTTGAAAATATTTCCTTAAAAAAAAAAAAAAAAGCCCAGCCATTCAGAATCAACAGTTAAGATATTGACCGTGGTTTTGCAAACACCACTATTAATTACAAAATGTACCTTATTTTATTACATGCATTTAATCCCCAATCTTTTGAGTATTCGTAGGAGCAAAGTCTGGTACTTTAGAAGTCAATTTAGTGATTTTTCCCCTCCAGATGCTAGCACAAACTATTCTAGACATAACTATGTCTCGTCTCCACAGTAACTAATGTCAAGGATAGTATTTTACAAAATGGCTTAACAAATATTTGGGTTCCTCTATATGTTTTGACAATGCTAAAAGCAGTCCTGTCCCCACCCCTCACACCTCCCCCCCCAAAAAACAAAACAAAACCAAAAACCAAAAACCAAAACAAAACCAAAAACAAAACCAAACCGAGCAGTACCTTACCTAATGCTTTCTTGGTAAAGAGAACTACAGGCATTACCAAAATGCCTTTTCAACACAACAAAAAGCCTACTCTGAACTCAATGAAATCAAAGTGAATTAGATTTGTATGAAGTGCTGAAATATATTAGATATTATGGAGCTATTACTTTCACATTTAAAAATTAAACAGTGCTCACTTGCATTTTCCAGAAATACACACAGAAAACAAGAAACTAGGTCTCTCCCATTTTCCCTAATGTTCTTCATTGATGACCCATTCTTTATATGCTAAAATTTTGCTAGGTAAATAACTTAATTTTTACTGTTGAATACCTAGGGAAAAAATATTACTCTCCTAATTTGGGCTGAAAACAAGAATACTACCAGCATAGTCAATAAGTTGCAAAAAACCTCTTTGTATGAATACTGTAGAGGAGAGCTACACAACCTCTCTTCAGTAGCTAGCCAGAAAGTTATGTATTTCTTCTTGTCAAAGATCCTAGCAACTCTTCAGTCAAGTTCTATTACTGTATGAGCAAAAATTAAGTTAGCTTTACTGAAATGAAAAGGAATATTCTTATAGTCCTTTTAATATAGCTAAGATATTTAATAATGCATTTTAACTCAGTTGGTAAAATGAGTTTCAAAGAGGCAACAGCTGATATACTCCGGAAATGTTAGCTACAGTTCATTTCTCATCCTGTGACTAGGCATTCAAGTGGCTAGATTTGTATCACTTTAGGCTAATCAAGGATATGTTTATCAATTTAGTTCTCAGAAGCTTTGATTTTAAAATATTTCAGTATGGATATAAGAGAGTGTTCAGAATTCACCTGGTTCTATTTTAGTTAATATTTTCATGTGTATAATCCATGTATTGCATAAAAAAATTGCAATTTAGCAAGACCGCCAGTTATATGTGAGAGGGGTTAATTTCATAAGAAGCTTACTACATCGTCCTCGTTCCTAATGGCCTGGATTCCTCTCCCCCTGTAGCTTCCGAGCTCCAGCCCTTCATTTCTCAAGGCTTATCAGATGTGTGAATTATTAAAAACACAAAACAAAACACAACCAAAACCTCCAATTGTTTCACTATCAAGTTGTGTGATTCTACAAGATAGAAAAATGACTCTGTGTCACTCTCTTCCTTCTCATTTTGCATTTTCTTGTTTTAAAAGAAATACCTGCATTTGGTAGCTAATAGCAAATAAGGGTAAGAACAAATAACCAAACTAGTATTGCTGCTTAAATATTATGGTGAAAGTGAGTGCAGTCACAGGAAGATCTTTAAGTTTGTCTCAGAACACTGGACATTTGAATGATGCAGGAATAAATCTATTTATATTAATTTTGCACGCAATCTGCCAGATGCACCTCCCCTTGTAAATCTGAAATTTTAAGAAATGGATTTTGCACATAAGTAGAGGCAAGTTCATTCTCCCTAAAACAACTGTATTTTTACTGAGCAGCCATTCTATCAAAAAATGCAGAAATCCATTTTAACAAGAATCAGCTTTAAAGGTTAAGTCTGTCTGCCACCATTTTTTCCATCAATACTGAACAACAATCCAGTTCAGGTTCTACTTTCACAAATCATTTACAATGGCAATAGTAGTATGTATAAGTAATGATTTTTAGACAAGTTCATAAAAAAACAGCACTGCAAATTCAAAAGTAATTTCTTCGAGAAGCTATAAGCCTTACTAAAAGGGTATTACTTACTATGATCAGCTGCTTATCACCATCTTTTCCTGCTTCTTTTAGCTTCTGAATATGTTCCTCAGATGGTAGGAAGTTACTGCATTTTGATGCTAATGAAGGATTTGACAATGGAACCCTTGAAATATAAATATATTTCATGTTGAAAAAGGGACTGCTTATACATGTCATCCTAGATACTCAAAGCCATTGTGATTAGTATAACTAAACTTTAATGAGATGCAAATCCAAGTTAATTACCCAAAACACAGTCCTATATATTTTAATTTGTAATTCAAATGGAAAATTAAGGAAATAAAAGGATTAAACAAAAAATGCAGTTTGTGACTAGCCTAATTACAAGAATTTTTTTTTAATGAAAAAAATTTAAATTTGTAATCAAGTGGGGTAGGTTAGTCACAACCATTAACACAAGCATTTAACTGAGGCATTTTCAGACCACGACTGATGGTGCCTAATGCTATATATTTCCTACACAAGGTTTAGGTTTGTAGTTTTAGGTATCATACATCAGGCTGCTAAAGCAGACCATGTAAATATTCCCACAAATATAAGTGGGCAATATAAAACAGATGTCATAAATCTCTCAAATTCAATTCAAACTTATTCTCTTCTAATGGCTGGCAGTGAAGGGAGGGAGAAGAGGACCTGAGGAATAAATGGATGGATATCACTGGAATCACTCTCACTCAGTTTCAGTTTCCCCTCGTCATGATCAAAAGAAACACTGGAAGGTACTATAATACATCAACAAAGTTATTCTATGAACTTGCTACTATATTCAAGGGAAGAATAACATTAATTCCAGGTTTGGATAAAACTTGTGGAGATCACCAAAGCAAAACACATGCAAAAATACTCATACTTCAACTAGGTATTTACGTATTTCCTGTTTCTGAGCAAACTAAGGATATAGAGCGAAACACTTAATTGTAGCAGTTGCTGTAGTACATGTAGCAGGTTAATTCAGCGAGCTTTTTCAAAAATATAAACTCTTACCAGCCATTTTTAAAACAGCATTTTTTGTGCTAAATCAGAGCTAATTTTTTTTATTCCTGTCATGTGCCCCAAAATTTGCATTAAGTAGCTACTTCAAGGTTTGCCTTTTCCCACTGCAACCTTTTCTTACAAAGCCCTAAAGAGAGCTACACTGTATATATGCACATTACTCTATGTTATGGCAGGAATACCACAGAAAGAATGATGGTTTAAATCTTGGATAGCATATGGAAAGCAGGGTAAGAAAGCTCTTACAAGAAAAATATATATTCAAATATTAGTAAAGCAATACAGGCTTGTTCAGCTAATAAAGTTAATAAATTTGAGTAGATACCATAAAGCTGTTTGGCAGTTGAGAATTAAATATGAAAAATCAAAGTTACTGTAATATTTATTGAAAAAAAATCTAAAAATATTTATTTAGCTAGTTTCACATCTACCTTACCACCCATCTTCTGTGAAATTCCATAGTAGTAGAGTTTTTCAACATGTACAAAGGGGCTGGTTAGTCAGAATTGTTAATCTGGCCTCAGACAGATGTACTGAAAATGTACTGCATCATTTCTTCTTGTCTCCATTATGAATATAGAAAACAGTATCAATATACTAACCACTATGCCAACTATGTTGCTGTTCAAGGTATCAGGTACCAAGAAATTATTGTCTTTAGCTTGTAATTGGCTAAAACCAGAGACCATGTCAGAATTGTTCAAAAACTACAACAGTCAGCATGGATAAAATGTAGATTTGAACTGTTAGTAGCAAGAACAATGTAGTTAGTAGTAAGAACAAGAATCATTTTTATATGGCAGCCGACACCTTCATTTCACAGCAATCACAAAACAATCCCAAATTAAATCCCCTCTTCCCCACCAAAAAAGATTTCATATATATAAGACTCCCATAATTTAAGGATTAGAAAACTCTTCCAGAAGTAAGTGAAATAATTCAGTAAGTGAAAATCATGTGGTAAACCTTTCCTATACTCTCTGGTTATCATCTGATTTGAGGAAGAGACCATTAGAAATGTTTTCCAAACTCTGTTAAATTCTACTTTTTAAAATAAATGTGCAGTTACAAATATCTTACTTAATAATTTTCTTAACAAAATAAAAACATCCCTTAATAACTGAGTAAAATGAAGGTCTACTTTTATAAAGGACAAGTCACTTATTTGAAACTGAAAGTTGAGGCTCGGAGACAACAGAACAGTTAGTCTTATAATAAAACCTCTCATAACCCTATGGAAGGTTACTGTAATTTCATAGCGTATGAAACACTATACCTGTTCTCAGTTTCAGAAGTTTGATTTGTAAATGAAGGTTGCGTCAACTGCTTGGGAGCCAAACCTACAATTAATCAAAGATTATAACTTTATAATGAAGTTTTTAGTTGCAAAGGAAATTTGAGCTACACAAATAGTGATCTGCAAAAACATATCCAAGACAATGTTGCAAATTGTGCATGGCCAATAAAAAAAGATACAACCTTGAGGCAGTACTCAGGTGTTTTTCCATATATACTTAAAAAAAATATGCAATTTACTTCAACATTTCCACAGCACTTCTGCAAAGCAGTTTGCTAGCAGCTAAACAAGGCCAGTAGTGAAACTACATAGGAGTTTAAATCTGTTTATACTGACACCCATATAAATAGCTCTATGTATGGTATTAGAATCATAAATGTACAGTATGCCCCCATCCGAGGTGTGTCCTGTAACACTTAAGGAAAATAAATGATCAAGAATAGCAAAAGAAAGAAAAATCATTTTTTACATTCTCTAACAGTACAATTAGAATATTTTGCCCTTCAAAAATACCCTACAATGGCAGGGGAAAAAAGAAACTATTTAGTAAAGCTAAATAGTTAACAGTGCACTCAAAATCAGGTTCAGAGTAAAAAACCCCAAACAAACAAACAAAAAAAACCAAACGAAAAAAAAACAAAACTCAAACCAAACCAAAAACCCCAACAAACCAAAAACCCAAAAGCAAAAGGATGAAACATCAAGAGGGAATTTAATGAAGAAATATATTAGTGATCCATCGATAGTATTTCTTAGTCAAATGTACTTGAGTCAAAATATTCACATCACAACCATCATGAGGTTTGACAAACTGCATTCACAGGCTGATAAATGAAGACTGGGTAATAAAAACAGGAGAGTGATTACTCAATTAATAATTTTGTCAAGATCAAGTAGAACGATTTAGGAGAAAGAAATGCACATACTTATTCAAAGGAAGCAGTAACCAACAGAGAATCCTTGCCAGAAACCGATCCAAGAGAAGAACCCAATTGAAATAGGGAAGTTTTACTACTTTATTAAATGGAAAAGGAAAGAATTTGATGGGGGTTTTTTCTGTTTGTTTGTTTGGGTTTTTTTTAAAAGTTGTCACTTCACTTTTACTCAAATGGAGTATATTTAAGCATTAAAATATTCATGCATAAAGCACAAAGATGCACTAAAAGCAGAGCTGGGTAGAAAAACAGACACCTCTCTTCCCACTACACAGCTCAGAGAGAAAAGGACATTCACTGCTACTGAAGTGGCCATGGGTGCGACGCACAAAGAAATATGAAAACCCTGGTGAACAGTTCCAATCCCAGAAGTTTAGCTCTGCACCAACTGTACCTTATTCTGTGAAACACTCCTCTGAAAGGAAGACTTATGCTTCCCATATAACTGGTCAGAAGAAGAGGAAAAACTAGTAGTATACAGTTACCTTGAGGTTCACTTTCTCCGGGTTCTTTTTTTAATTGTTTTGGTGGTTTAGGAGCTGTAACATACTTTACTGGAGAACTTTCTGGACTTGATTCCAAATGTAATCGAAAGTTCTGAACAAAACAGAAAACATTAAATAAAAAATCTAAACTATTTAATGCCTCTAACCTATTAACAAAATCACTCAGTTAACTAAGTATTAACATCTTGAATACAACACCAGTTTTCCGATTCCTACATTATTTTAAGCAAACAAAATGCAACTGATTAGCTAGTCCATACTGAAGTTTGTGGTATTAATTTTGCAAAAAATATTTTTCATTTTATATATAAGCTTGTAAAATACTTCCTTATAGAACACGTTTGTCCTTAAAATCTTAACTTTTAATAGAACCTCACTCAGATAGAGAACACTTTTTTCCCCTCTCATTTCTTTTAATACACCTTTTCAGAACAGAACAGCTACGCAAGCTTAAGTCATCAAAAGGTGTCCATATGAATCTGTACAACCTCTGGCTCCAGTAGGAAATGTTATCGATCAACATTTAGTGAACTACAGAACTTAAGAGGGTGGAACAGATTCATTTTCCGGCTTACTATCATCCTGTCTATGACAATGCATCAGTAAAGGATCTTTAATACATTCAAAAATTTTAAGTTACTGTAAAATAAAGTAATTGTTAAAACAAACTTTCTGAGCATGGCATTCTCAGAAAACAGAACAGATTTAGAACACCCTCCCACCATACACCATAATTAAAATGACTTACCTCATCTGGTCTTGGCTCACATAAATGTTTTGTCAAATTACGCAACAAACCATTTTCTGCACCTCTCTTTGTGGGCTGTTTTATTTCTAATGTCACTTCTTTAGCTCCAGCTCTTTCAGATGAAGGATCTGATTTCTCCTGCACACAAGTTGCACTTTCATTCTCAGAGAGTCCTGTTATTGACAGCTTGCCTTGTGCCTTTGAAAGCTCTGCTTCTGTAGCTACTTGACTTGCCTCTGAAACTTCTGGGTAATCTTTCAACACAGAAAGCCTGGGGGCATTTGCAGAATTTAAGTTACTTTGCTTCATGTTACTAGCTTTCAGTAATTTAATTTTGGTCCATTTGGAGTTTTTGTTTGTGGAGTTATTTCTGCCATTCAGAGTGCATTTGACAGGCATTCCTTTTTTGCTAGGGAAAAAACGTTTGCATTGAGTACTTTGACTAGGTTCTTTCTGAGTAAGCATTTCACTTTGTTGAAGCTGTATGTCGGCATACTTTTCTTCTGTTTTGCTATCCTCAGCATTAGGGGAATCTTTTTTCACCTCTACTGTATCTGACTCAATCTCACCTGCGATTTCTTCACAAAGTTCAAGGATGCTTACCCTTTTGGATTTCGCATCGTTCTCTGGTTGATCAGCCACATTTGTTTCACTTACAGATGGCTGTGAAATCTTTTTTGGTTTTGTACTGTTTTTTACGTTCTGATGCATTTGTTGCTTTTCCTTAGTTATTGTCTTAGAATTTGGCTTAAGAAAATCCGTTTCCACTTTCTTTGTGTTGCTAGGAACAGGAGATACAGGGCCCATTTGGTCTTTCTTAACTTCCTCAAGACTCTCATCAGGACATAATGATGACCCTTGAAGGTTGTGTTGAAAGCTGCTGGAA
This sequence comes from Ciconia boyciana, assembly GCF_034638445.1. Taxonomy (NCBI): domain Eukaryota; kingdom Metazoa; phylum Chordata; class Aves; order Ciconiiformes; family Ciconiidae; genus Ciconia; species Ciconia boyciana. The sequence continues at coordinate 52,782,075 of NC_132935.1, read as the reverse complement.
TTATCATTTTTATTGTCTGCTTTACATTTTTTCTCTTTCAGAGAGCTGGTCACTTCTACATGTATTTCTTTATCCTCATTTGTATTGTTTGGCTTTATTTTTGTGTTTTTCTGTTCTGTTTTCTCTCCAGCAGATTTAACTACTTTTGCTGCAACACTGTGAACATGTCTTTTTGCCTGGCTACTTTGTTTAACTTCCAAAGCTTTTTCTTCTTTAACTTCTCTGTTGCGCAGGGATCTTGCTGGTACATGTACATGTGTTAACTGCTGCAGTCTCTGTGATCTCCTCATTACTGGCTCATTCGGCGCAATTACACATTTTGACTTAGGAATTTCTTGCACAGATTTTTTCTGGCATACCTCCTTAATTTTTGTAGATTTAGGCTGCTGTTGGACCTTTTTGTCAGGTATTGTTTTATTATTTGAGTTGAATCCTGACGATCTCGTAGTCATGCGCGTTCCTAGTTCAGGTTCATTGGTGTTGTCACTGAAAGATTCAAATAATTATTTTTTCAGCATCCAGTAAGTAGAATTTGTCATAAAACTCTTCTCATTCCTACTAGCCTCTGCCTCTAACTTTTTTTTCTTTTCTTTTTTAAAAACACTAGATCTTACACCCTCAATACTTTCAGAAGAATTTTCTCTAGAATCATTCTAAAAATACTTCACTTCCACCTGGTTACTCTTAAGCGTAGTACTTAATGTTTTTTATGCATGGCAAGACTGAACTATGAACCCCAGATGAATACTTTTTAACATCTCTAGCAGTTTTTAATTGTTGACGCTTGTGGCTTTCAAATGAAGTATTAGCTTATACAATATTGGACTTATTTTCACTTCAGAAACTTTTTTTGGAGGAACTCTTTCTGGATTTCCAGACATGATTCCAGACAAAGATCATGTAGCAGATATTACACTTAATGATTTAAGGCTGATCTTCCCACTAGTACTATTTAACTATTTAGCTGTATCTTTAACTCAAATTCATTCTGCTTAGATTGTTTCTGCACTAATTTACTCTAGGAAGATAACCTAGAACAATTACTTATTTTTTTGTCACTGACCTGTTTGATTTGACAGAAGTTTTGAGTACAGTTTTCTCCTGCACTGAACACTGATTAGGCTTTGATTTATTTGAGACATGTTTTGTATCTGACACCTCTTTTTCCTTCTTCGCTGATGATGGTTTGCTGTTCTTGTCCAGCTTTGGACGTTTAGCAGAAGGTTCTACTAACATAGACTTCCTTTTCTGAGCTGCCATTTCTGTAAAACACAATAATTGATTCAGCTTTTAGAGTCTCTGTCAACTGTTGTTACAATGTCAGTTAATATAACCAAAGATTTGCCCATTTTAGAAAATAAGGTAACTGATATTTGCTTTTCCTTTTAGAGGCAGACCATGCTAACTGTGATCAGAAAGCAAATCATCGAAGCAATCTCAAATCAAGTTACATTTATTTTACTTACAGGTTTTTACAAGAGGCAATCGATGTTTAGGCCAAAGTAACTTGTCAAGGTGTGCCAAGAGCATTCCTTATGTATATGCTTACAAACAGGACGTTTCATGCCACCTATGAAAAATATAAAATGTTCATGCGGTAAGCACTTTATTAACTTCCTTGTCAGACTCTGAATTTGGCGTTCCCACCCTCTTCCATCCCTTCAAACAATGCTTAGCTTTAAAGTTTGTTCGATAATCAATTAAAAAAACAAACAACCTACAAATTTTATTTCCACATCCAACAATTTTTGGCAATTTGCTGTCTTAAGCATTACCCTTTTACCGTTCCAAAGGTGGCAGATATAGTACCATCTGAAGGGAAGTTTCTCAGCCTTTCGCATTTTTCCAGAAAATAGTATGCTGCTCTCTTTCATAGCCCGCAAAAAAGTGGGCCTGCTGTCAATCCTTTGCCTCACAGCAACACTGAATAAATCCATTAGACTCTACTAAGTTTTGTGGCTGCTACTACAGACCGTCACAGACATCAGCAACCGCCTATAACTGTTCCCTTCTAATATGACTTAAGCTACAAATCGGAGACAGAAAGTGTAGAAAGTAGCATTGTTTGAGACATTTGCCTTGGGCAGTTAAAGATGATGTCTTCATGAGAACTGAAATGATGTTAATGATGCAGAAGTTAATCTGCACAAGAGTCTGAAAAACTAGCAGAGATCCTCAGTAAAAGGTCTTCACAGATTCGGTTGATCATACCTTTCACATCTATTTGTGGCTTCTGAAACTTTTATTCAAAGCCTCTGTTCTCTTATTCAAAGACACTGTTCTTGTATTATGGCATAAGTAGTAATTGTTCAGCAAAGTTTCACTAATATATTTTTAAAATTAAGTTTACTGGAAGACTCAGTGCTCAGAACTTCCACATCACCTTTTTAGGTCAAGAATTTTCTATTAATTTTTGCCATTGACAGACTGACAAATAAATATTTCTGTAACAAAAACATATTACTTTTCAAACCTTAACTAATCTGATGTTAAATTTGACAGATTTTAAGGTCAAACTTAGTTACCATTTGTATAACAAAATTAGTTAAACTTAGTTACACTTAGTTAATAAACTTAGTTACACTTAGTTACAATTAAACTTAGTTACAAGTTACCATTTGTATAACACAGACCAGATACTTTCATTTCATTACAACTACAGTAAGCTTTCCGGTATTGACAAATGCATGTCTTTCTCTAACAATTTGTAAGATACTTACATTAATCTCCTTTTAATAATTATTCATTATCCAAAAGGAAAAAGTAAAAAGCTGTACTTTTTATTTTCTTTCAGACTTTAAATTGTCCTTAACCCCATATTCATTTATCCACTCTTTTATGGAGACACTTCTAACCATGCAAGACTGATAATGCTCAAATTCCAGACACTACACCAGTGCTGTCTTCTGACTTTCTCCTTTAAAGAAGCTGCATGACCAGCAACTTATATTTGCAACAGAATTAAAGAACACATCCAGGGAAGAAATCTCTAATAACACTTTTTGTAGTGCTACTTCTATGTCACTCCCTAAGGAGCAGGTACAGAATTTGTACGCCTTGCTTCTAATGGCTCAGGAGCTCCATGACACTTAGCAAGCCTAGGGGTTTCCACTAGTCAAAGATTACCCGCCAGAGCTGCAGTATAGCCACTCACACCGCAAATAACAGCTCTAGTTGTGGAATAAGTCTTCGGTCTTATATTCTCTTACTTTAGAGCACAACATTGACTCTCAGAATTTGAGAGCACTGTGACACACACTGTATACACCTCGACCTTCTTGTGTTTTTTTCCAGACATATACATACATCGCCGTCACTCTCAGCCACACAACATGGCATACTCAAGAAAGACTTTCAAGTACAAAACAGAAAATAAAATCCTTCCCTCACCAGTACTGCTTCTCAGGACACTGACAAATACACTCTCCTCCCACAAAGAGAACTAGCTCTTTAATAGTCATTTCTTTCCTACTAATACTTTGCACAGCAGAGCAAGGACTTTTCCAGACGTTCAAGAACTGGCAGTTTCTGCCCTGAAGAAGTCCCCTCTAGTAAAAACCAAATTATGGAAAGAAGGGAAGACACAGACGTACAAGAACAAACTACACAACAATCAAAGGCTTTGGTGCAAGAAGCAGAGGAAAAACACCAGCACGCAACTCCCACACCCTCAAGTGCTTAAAGCGGGGGCGAGCCCTTGGCCTCTGCTGAGGCTGGGGGCCCACCCGCTTGACAGGGCGCTGGGGTCTCACACATGAGCCTCCCCCGCTGACTGCCACGCGCAGAACCGCGCAGCCCCCGCGCCTTAACTCCCGGCTGAGACCCCACGACGGAACTCCAGAGGAAGGAAGAAAAGGGACGGCCTCCAAGCGTGGCCCAGTGTCATCCGCCTCAGCGCCCCGTCGTGACAATCCTTCTGGAGCAGGGCCTGGCAGGGAGCCCCTAAACCCGGCCAAGCGTTCCCAGGCCAAGGCAAGCGCCACCGAGGAGCAAGGCGGGGGCTGCGGAGAAGCAGCCGTACACCGCACGGCGCCCCCCCAGCTCCCACTCGCGGAGTCGGCGAGAGGGTATCGCCCGCTCACTCCCATCGCGATCGCGGAGACAGCGGCGGCCGCAGGCAGACCCGGGCCCGGGCCGCGGCCGACGAGACAGGCCCGAGGAGGAGACGCCGGCCTTTCGGCCCCGAGGCGGGGGCAGACGGCACCTCTCCGCGCGAGGACGGGCTGCCGGTCACGGAGCGGGGGGCGAAAGGCTGACGGGAGCCGCCGGCACACGGGGCTGCGGGGGGCACGCAGACGGACACACGCTTCCTCTCGCCCCGCTCCCCCCTCCGGCGCGAGGCGGCCGCTTACCTCGCGCGAGTGTCAGCGACGTGCCGGCAGCGCGAGCCGCCCTCCTCGCCCGGCTGGCCAGCTGCGGGGGGGAAGGGAGGGGAGGGGGGGCGGGGAGGGGGAGGGGTGAGGAGGGGGCGGGGCGGAGGCGCGCGCAGGCTGCGGCGTAGAGGTCAGCGCGGCTCGCGCCCCCTTCCTACCCCCCTGCGAAGCGGCAGCGGCAGCGGCGAGCCCCGGCCTCAGACCTGCTCACATCCGGGCACCGGGGCAGCCCCGCCCCGCCCCGCCCCGCCCGCCGCCGCGCGATCCACCCCTCGCCGGAGACGGGACACTTCCGGCGGGCGGCGGAGGGAGGCGATGTTTGCGCATGCGCAGCGGGCGCCGCGGGCGTACCGGCCAGCGCGAAGGGAGCGCGAAGGGAGCGCGGCGGGCGGGGCGGTCCCTGCCGGCTGCGGGGGATGGGGTCCCCCGCACCGCCCAGCTGCCCGCCCTCAGGGCCTCCCCGCCCTCAGGGCCTCCCCGCGGGACCCGCTGTCGGTGGGGCGGGAAGTCTGTTCCCACCGCCTCAGCGGGTGCCCGGCGCTGCCCCCGCCCCGGCCGGCCGGGCGGCCTTATCGCGCCCGCTCAGCCAGCTCGCACCGGCTCGGGCCCGGCCTGGTTGTTAGGCCCCGTCCTCTGTCGTTAGGCTCCTCGCCTGTCAAAAACGAGGGGGAGAGCAGCACGGCGTGCGGACAGGCCAGTGGTGATGAAGCGACTTGCGTCGTGGCCCGCAGTGTGTCAGTGACACCTCATGACTGGCACAACTAAACGCGAAATGAAAAGTCTCCCGAAGTCATGCACTTCCTGGTAATGCTGGTGTTACAGCAGCGTGTGGTCGCAGCAGCATTTCCCAAGTGTTTGTGGGCTGCTTACCGCAAATATGTTTGGAAATCCCTCTGAAGGTTGTTTTTTGGTGCTGTTCTGGAAGTGATCTCCGCCCTTGCAACACCTTTGGAAACTTCTCTAAGGGTATATTTTGGGGTTACTGGGGATTTCCTGCTGATCAGTTTTGCTTTAGGTGCACAGGCACCAGTAGGCCTCCTAAGCGCAGGTGCAGTGTTGTGCCAGCGGACGTGGCTTGAGCGTAGCAGCAGTACAGATGCTTGTCTGTGTCTCGGAGACTAAAGAGCCTTGCTGGGTGTGTCCTGGTCCTGTGCAGTCTCCACTTCTCTCTCCAGAGCAATGAGCTCACTCAGTGAACTGCCTTTTTGAGTCCAGTGAGGTTTGCTTTCCCAAGTTCGGTAGTAACCCTGCAGATGCCGGCCAGCTGTTTTAAAAGTTGTGTTCTGCACTGTGTTTCACAACTCGTTCTACAGCATAGCCATCTATTTGTGATTTTAGTTTTCCTTTTTCTGGGATATTTCAGTCCTTACTACACTGGGTAATGGATTTGTACCTCATCTAACCTTAGGTTGTGGCTTCAGTGCCTCAGCATATTTCTGGGTCTGGGCCTATGTCTACATTGGCAAGTAATAAGAGAAGTTCTGAGTGAGCGAAGGGGAGTGGAGGTCTGACATCCACACCACTGATGTGCCAGTCCAGACCAGTGTTAGTCTAGTCCTGTGGATGCAGTGATCACTAGGGTTGGAACACGTTAGGGACCTTCTGGGGATGTATCTGTGGGTTTGGTTTCCTTCAAAAGGAATCCATTACGCAGACTCCAACACCCTGCATGGCAAGTGGGAGCAATCGGAAGGTTTCCTTCAAAAGTGTGCTCCTGATCCTAACTAGAATAGTAATGTAGAGATACTTCGTGCATACGTAGTGCATTCCAACCATATTACCAGGCTAGAGCTAACCTGATGTACCTCCCACCTGAAATGCATATAGTATGTGTGCCAGGATCTCAACATTAAGTAGCTTTGCTGTGCCTGTTCACTCCTATCAGTAAGTCCTACTTGCTAATATAGACACAGTCTCATCTTATTTGACTGCAAATTTACATGGTGATGTGTATGCATCACTACATCAGAACGACTGGAGAACAGCATGATGAACTTTGGCATTAGCCAACCAATAAATTACCGTGAAAGATGTTAGAAGAAAATTTTTTGAATGGCAGCATGCAACAGGTTTTCTCCCAGAGATTTCTGATTTCCTGTACAGATTTCTGGTTACAGTTTGCTGATCTAACAGACAGAGAGCGCACAAGTAATTTAGTACTTGGAAGCCACACAGCGTAGACATTCCGCAAATATTCTTTTGTTAATGTTTGAAGTATTTAAAAACTGGTTAATTTGATTTTTATTATAAACTTTTTAGGCCTTTTTGTAATCTTCCAAACATTTTACTGATTTCTATAGCTATTACATTTATGGGATTAATTGTTGGAAATTGCAGCCAAGTTGCTGAATAGCGTAAAAAAATTTTATGTATAGATCAAATTACCTGGAGATATTTTGTTCTGTCTGTAAATTTTTTTTGTCTCTTTATTAACTGAAACAAGGAACTGCCTTCCTTGATAAGTCCTCTTTCTGGGCACACTTCATGGAAGCACAGTTTGTCCTAGACAAATGGAAATTTTCAGCAGCTGCAGTTTTTTAAAAAGCTGGTAGGAGGAGATGTTATTTATAACTCCCTATAACAGCTCCTCTTTAATGCATGATAATCTGCTGTGACTTTACAATGAACGCAGCAACATGTGGTCTCCTACAGTAACCTGCAGAATACTTTCCAGATGAAGGATACTTTAATCACTGGGTTGCCTGTAAATTTCCTGGAGGATGATAAAAGCATTTGTTTATGTTATCGCTGACTCTGTAAATTTAACATGATGTTTTCCCTTCCCTCTTTCTCAGGAGCATGAAGCAAGTAAAGCTGGATTTTCTGACATCCTTCTGTGGAATAGTAATTTGCAGTACATCAGGGAAGTAGTAAAGAAACAAGCATTCTTATAAAGCATTAAATTCCAACATTTGGAAAAACTCAGTTAATGGGATAGAAGAATATGAGTAAATCTCCAGTTTTCCACAGAAAGTGGTAGCATTTTGAAGCACCGATGTCAGTGTGAACTTGGTAGCAAATGTCACTTTGCTGAAAGAACACAAACTTTACAGAAATTTACTCTCCTCAGAAGTTGCGGTGAATACGAACAGGAGTATATGTTAATTTAGCCTTGTTTACCACTACTGCAATACTGCTGGAGTGCCTTTTGACTGCAGCTAAGTGAAAAATGACTTGCTTCTAGGTTATGCCTTTTTTCACATGAGCAATAACTCAGCTGATATATGGATCATCACACTACTTGCAGGGAGTGCCCTGTTGAGCTACAGCTTCAGGAGATGCAGTGACCCTGTGTTAACAGCTGACTGTCAGTCACCGAAAAGGGGAAGCCTCTTCCGCTATTTTCTCCACTTTCTTTCCCCACTCTCAGCAGTGCGCTCCAACTCCTTACCTCATGCCACCCACCCTCTAGCATCTGAGGGACCCCTCTAGGCAAGCAAATTTAACTCACTGAGCTAGCAAAAAATTAACCCAGTGGAAGAACTGTATCATACTCTGCCCGGGCAAGAAAGGCTGAGGACCATACCACTGGAATCAGGGAGGATAAGAAAAGGCAGGGGAGAAGGAAGAGCAAGCCTTTCCCGTTGGGCATGAGGGAGCTGTTAACATAGGCAGCTGCTTGTGAAACTGCAGCCTTAGGGTGGGCTACATAGATAAGAGGATTGAGCTCTTGATCCCACACTCAATCACAGCAGTCCTGCTAGCACGCAGACCTGGCAGCCCCATTTGACATGCTAACACACTCCCAGCCTGCCCTACTGCTTATCAGACATCTCATCTGATCTGACATCTGATTGACGTGACTGACAACCAAGAGGCAGTAGCTGCTTAAACCTCTCAGCTGTAATTAACCCTGCAAGCACTCCTAGTGCATCAGAAGAATGCCTCAGAGAGGTTAGCTAAGGCCACATGTGAAGCTGATTTAAACTAGTGGTTTTCTAATCACTAAATGTATAGATCCTTTAAGGGACTGGAAGAGTAGCTGTGGCAGCATAGGGCCCTGATTTCCATCCATTCAGCAGATTCAAGAAGTCCCTCTACCCTCATTCAGGAAGAAGAGAGAGGCTGATTTTTGCGTCTCCAGTAGAAAGAAAGAGACAGGAAAATAGGATCCTGCAGAGGAGGGGGTGTTTGCCAATGAAGAACCGCTGGCTGTTGTGGCTGCTGGTGCATTTGGCAGATTTTTCCTTTTCTTCTGTTGGAATGAAAATTAAAAAAAAAACAAATGAACATGGCTGGGATATCCTACAGCAGATTGGCTGCAAGAGTTATTTTGCTGACTGGTAAGAAGCACCACTAGCCTATTGTGGGGAGTGGATCCAGGATGTATGTTGGAGGTGTGTGGAAACCCCCCAGGGAGATTCTCTTGGGCTTTTTTATACCTTCCTCTTTCTTTTTCATTGCCTTGAGCATTATAAGGCTCTTTTTTACCAACTGGCATCCTGGGATGAGAACCACAGCACATAGCTCAGGCTGAAGGGTGCCTGTGCATGACAGCAACTCGGTGACTCCGGGGACAAATGTTTCCTCTTTTTTTTGCAGGGCAGTGGTGCATTGAGCTGAAGCGGCCTGGGGAGAGCACGGTGTGCTTGCTCATGAGCACCATGTGCAGGGCTTAAAGTCCTCTTCCTGGCAGGTCTGAGTCATTTGCATGAGCCAGGTGGGTAGGAGTTGTAGGTGAAGGAGGCAGTTCCCTTAACGAAATTCCCGTGTAGATGGCACATGGGGCAATAGGGATTGGAGGGTGCCCTGACTGCCCAGAGTTAAAGAGCTTTACAGGGGATCTAGCTAAGAAAGTGAGGGGCCCATATTGAAAATGGGGGGGGGACAGCAGAGTCAGGTGTTTTGTTGGGTTTTTTTTTGCAGGGAGGCAGGAAAAAAACTGGGCTGGGACTTGTCCATTTTGCTTGCATGCTGAACGTGAGATTTTGGGGGGGGGGGAATGGGAGGAGCAGGGATAGAAAGGACTGTAGCTAGCTGCATCTGGAGGGAAGCCTGGCAGCTGGTTTGCAGAGATTTGGGGCCAGGCCAGACAGTGGCTATATACATAGGTGAGTGGTGCATAGGGATCCAGACAGTTACAGAAAAAGGGAAGGGGCCCGTTGCCTGAATCATTTGGGAACCGCTGAGATAAACAAGCTGCTTCATTCTGTTGACTTGAAGGGCTGAAACAGTTGACTACTAGATCTCTGTTGGAAATGGCAACTTGCAGCAGGGAGAAGGTAAGGAGACACCTCTGAAGCGTGATACTCGATGCCATACTGACAGGACCGTGATGACCTGCCTGGAGTCACCAGCGCTTTATTGACATTTGCTTGACACCAGCTCCTGTAGAGTTGTAGACTGTTCTCCATAGCCCATTCTGCTGTGTCTTGTAAACTGTGCTGTTACATGTTCTGGTTTCTAAAAAGAGCATTAATCATTCTGCTGTTCAGTATGAAACGTATGCCATGGGTTAGTTTGTCTGCATTCATAGAACTGTATTTTTCTATTTGAAACTTTCAGTTTTTCTAGGTCTATTTGGCAAGAGTAGACATAGTAAATTACACCTTAAAATCTTGGTCTTTATGAACTGCTACTAAGACAGCTAAGGTCACAGATGGTTCCTGAGTGACTGAAGGCCTCACAGGTAAAAAGAACAGTACCTTGTATTGACTCCAAGAGCAAATTGAGAAGAGGTGGATGTTCTGGAGCATGTATATAACGTGTACTGTTTTGAGCAGGGGGACTGGACTAGACAATCTCTAGAGGTCTGCTCCAACTTCAACTACTACGCGATTCTGAACTAGGAAGAAAGTTTTCTTTAAGAGGTGTCTGCAACCTTTGTGACTTGGAATTTCATTTTCATTATACTCCATCTTTCCAGTAATGAGTACATTGATAACTGACGATTTTCTCCTACCTCCAACATTTCACATCCCTGTTGCTGTCTGGATACTCAGATCACAGGAAAAGCCAAATAAAAACCCTATGAATTCACACTGTTCTGAATAGAGGGCACATTCTGGAGTCAGTATTTTGGCTCACTAGTGAAAGTCTCTGTACAGGGTACAAAGATACTACATAGCAAAAATGTTTATGGCACTTCTTGCTAGCTTGTGCGTCCCCTGCAAGAACTGAGGTGTCTGTTTCAGCAGATCTGACTGGGAAAGCTTGAAGATATCCGTAGTAAAATTTGATTGTTGCCACTTCACACACTGTGCTTCCAACAATGCATTTTCCCTAATGGAGTGTTAAGGAAAAACACTCTACATTTGGGGAAAAAAACCCAACTTTATAGACGTTTACTAGACATAGCTTTAAAGAGAAATGTCTCATGGGGATTTGTATATGAGATTGGACCTAAATGAAATAAGACAGTGCAAAGAGACAGAAATTCTGCCATTAATCATGTTGCTTTTATTTAAAGAGTAAGGTGAGATTTTAATGTAAGTGGTTTTATTTTTATTAATACTCACTGCTGAGTTTTGAACAGTACTGTACCCAAACAATTTTACAAATATAATGCTCAACACACTGTTTATTGCTCATGGTTTTTGTATGAACATAAAAACTGGAAATGAATGTAAGACTAAATAAGGCACCCTACTAATATGCTGATTTCATGTATTGTAGTAACATGCACAAATTTTCATTTTGCTTTTACAAGTCACTTTTCTCATTTTCCTTATTAGGGAAAAAATAAGTTAGATTTTATTATTTGGGCAAGGGCCAATGCTTGTCTGAAAAGTCAAAACTTGAAAACACTTTCTGTTTTTTTTTTAATTTAACCTTCCACCTTACAAAACTAGTTTTCGTATAGTGTGTCCCAATTTCTTCTTCTAAAGACAAAAAGTATTTTTGTTCTTCCTTTGCTGTTACTAGGAAACATGCCTTGCAAGAGGACTGTTCACGTACTGCTTGAGACAAAAGACCTGACTTGCTTTTTTATCTGCGTTTTCTTCTTGTACTGACCCCGCTCAAATGATAAAAATAAAAATGCAAAGGCATCTTTACTGACTTATCTTGTGTGGCTGGGCCCAAATCAGTGATCAGCACAAGGTGGGAGCTCCACAGAAGCTGGTTAAAAGCCTTTTTTTCATTTCAGCATGCCCTAAATTAGGATTTCCCAACAGTTTCAAAATACATTCTGTCCAACTGCCCTTTTTCCTCAAAGGTCCAGGTTGGCGCTCGCTCTGTTTCAGGGCTGAGGAGAGCAGTGATGCCCCAGTCAGCCTCACAAACTCATAAGCCGCAAGGGCAGAAACCTGTTTGCAAAGGCTTCAGTGATTTGACAACCTATTGCCGAAGTGCTGACAAATGATCAAATAAACAAACCAGAGAGACGGGGCTCTGACCCCCCACCCCAGCTCCCAGCTTTCTTTAAACAGTTTGTTACATTCTCTGTAGATATTAGCTGAAACAATAGCAGAGACAAAGGGTTTGGATATTTTTTTTTTTTTTAATTTAAAGCAGATTATATCATAATTTCCTGATGTTCTAATGTTTGTTCTTTAAAACTGAAATGTTCTTGCAGGGTAATATAAACATAACAGATAGAATCATCGAGTTTACCAGTTATATGAAGTATGTATTACATTCTGTGACAACACCCAGCTTTACATGAACTTTGAAATACAAGATGTCTTTTAATGATGTAGTTTATTACAGTACTGTTTTAAAGGAATCTTTTGGTTATATGTAAACACTATAAATTAGCTGTTTAAAAAGTAATCATGTAAGACAAGTATGGCATTGACATAGTTTAAAAAACAATAACTAGCCCTAAATCTGAATACTCTCAGGGTAGAACAGCAAAAGCAGATATCAGTCTAATGCTATGGAATAACATGCTGAAATTTTGACTTATCTGAAGACCTTCCCTCCTTTTGTTTTCGTATTTTAAGATTTTCACCCTCAGTGCCCTAAGGAATGGGCCAACTTGTACTGTGTGTGACAGGATAATATATGCTATTTTGAGTGTTGCCATTCTAATAGTAAAAGCCATTTAAGTTAAGTCTCCTAAATATGTACTGATTGAAATTAAAATCCTGAGGAATTATACTCTGTTTACTTAATGGTTTTGGTTAAGTGCAATTTGATGTATGCAGAATGCTGTTTCATTTAAGGTCATTCTTAGTAAGGCATATTAAAAATAAATATAAAAGTGACAACATAATACTTAGTTTCTTGCTACAAAATCTTAGGCAAAAAATACTTTTGCATGTAGTAATGGACTTTATCCATTTGCTGGCTTACAGGAGTTAAAATTTGTGCATTAAGCTTAACTGCCCTTGTCAGAATGTGCCACTGTGCTATAATAGTGGTCCAAAGCTACATGCTAAAGATTTTGTTTCCATGCTCAAACACAGCTTGCACAAACTGCTTGAAGACTCTGTCCATGTAAGTGCACTTCCTTGGCCATATTCCTTCCAGAAAACCAATATGGCCTCCGCACGAAGTCAGAACCAAAGCAACGTTTGCATTTTGTTTGGCAGTTTCTACTGGTATAGCTAAAAGGGGGGAAAAAAGTTTAAGTCCTTATCCTTCTATGAAATGCCAGCCACTGAATAATTTCTCTTAAATGTTTCTCATGTAATATATTTATAAATATGCACAATATTATCATATGCTTAAACATACCGCAGGACATAGAACCATAGCTGGGTTAAAAACCATTTCTCTCTTCATCATTAACTCACCTTATCTGTGTGATTTTTTTATGGCTGCTGTAAAAGTTTCAGAAATCACTGGGCCTCATCTTTCTTTCAGTCCCACTGATGGAACTGCACCCATGTTAACACATAGTTATGATTTGGTATAAATAGTGTAAGTGAAAGGACAATCAAGCCTGTAGTTTTTAACCTTTGTTGCAATATTCAACTTTGGAAAAAATGAGGAACTGGGACCTTAATTGTGAACCCTGTTCTTTGTGTGGGAGACTCCAAACACAAAACCTTTAATGTCACGATAAGATTTTGTCTTTAAGATATCCTATCAGATAATATGAAAGAAGATCCTGGGTTTTTATCATTATTATATGTGATTTGCCATACATTTACACCTGCACCCTTAGACCACACCATGCAAGCACACTGGGAGACAGTTCTTGCCCTGAGGAGCTCATAATCTAAATATGCACAGGAAACAGAAAAAGAGGAAGGGCAAACAACTGCACATGGACACAGAAAGCTGCCCCATGTCACCCAGTAGGTTAGCGTTCCCTACTAAATAGTGACTGCTAGAAAATGATTTACTTTAGATTATTAGACCAGATACTACAAGGATTTTTCTTTTCCTGGGTTAGTTTTCAGCTGGATCGGCTCCCTGATCTGGTTCCCCATGTTAATGCCAATATATGAATGGCGGTGGGCACAGTCAGAGGATGACTGTGGTGAGGTGGCCCTTTCAGTGACAGCCTACAGTTAGCTTCAAGTCAGCAGTGAACTACACCTGAGGCATGTGCTGATCTTGAAATGCGCAGAAGGGGAGGATTCAGCACATCTTATTTTGAATATGCATAGATGTGTAGCTTAATCAATGCTATCACCTGGGCAGTTCCCTTTGTGAAAGAAAATAAAGGTCAGTTAGTGCAGACTGACAACAGACAAAGCACATGACTTTACAAATGGTATTTCAGTGTGATGGGATGACACTATTGTCCTATGAACTGGTTGACACAACAGTGGAGCTTTATGGAGCTGTGGTGTTTGCACTCTTGATGTAAAAATTAAGTTATTTAAGCAAATTCCTCTGGAGTTTTAAGTATGCTAAATATACTCCTGAACAAGCAGAAATCTCAATACATTTCAGTAAAGAATGCCTTTTAAAGTTCCAGTTTTCAAATAATAAACTTCATGGAAGGGAAAAAAATACAATTCATACAGATTTTTTGATTATTCAGGACTGACAGAAAAAACCAACAGCAAAAGAAGACATGCTTCCTCCAGACAGAGGGGAATAGCAGGAATTTCACTGTATTGTCTAAAAAAGGTTATGATTCCACAAGAAAATAAATCTGATTTTAGGTCATACACTTACAGTAAAAATGCCTCAGCACTATGACACAAAGCAGCGAGTCATTTGCAGGATTTCTATTGCTGCCTTATTTATTAAAAAGTATTTTTGAAGAGAGACTTGTAATCAGGTTCACTTTTGGGGGGGGTTCAGTTGTCCACATCCCTTCCTGACTGAACTTCCTTCAAAGACGCTCCCCACTCACTCCTGTTTCTAGGAGCCTGCTTTCCTTTACCCCTTTATACATTTGCTGTCTCAAAGGTCATTGTCCTTTAATAGTCGTTATCCTTGCATATCACTATCTTCTTTTTAGCTACGTTCCTTACTTTCATTTGGGTGCTGGCAGACTCATTGCTGTGTGCTTCAGATGCCGATTTGCCTTCGTTTTCAGCAACCAAGGCACGGCACCTGTTCCTTAGCCAAAGAAGGACCCCCAGCCGGAGTACGTCACTCCAGATCTTGAATGCAATGACTGTGGTGAACAGATGCGCAACTTAAAATAGATCAGGGCAGAAGCACTGGACCTGCAGAGTCAGGGGAGCAGTCTGTGCCTCTGAGGTCCTTGCTAGCAGTGCCGGAACGACATGCTCTGTTCCACTCCAGAGCCTCAGCATGGATGCTAAACCAACTGTGTCTGTAGCAGGGTTAGAGTCTTCTATGAATGCTGTGTTATAAGGTTCCTGCCCATAACATAAGGTACTTGATTGTGCCCTGAATGGAGCACAGACTGAGCTCCAGAGAGCAACGGGGATTCTCTTGCAGAGTACAAGAGATTCTTTGCTACTCAGTGCTATTAATTTCTTTCACTCTTTTCCTCCTTTTGAAGTTGCATGCACCTAAGTAGTTTACAGATTCCAGCACTGAGTAAGTGATTTTGATTCTTTACTAGGTGGAAGAAACCGTGCTTCCCACTGTCTCTACAAAAAGTCCTTGACTTTTCCTTTGTTCAGCTGGAAAATTGAAAATATTATATGCAGTATCTGGGCCTTTTAAAGCAATACTGAGGCAAGACTAAAAAGAAAAGTCCATTAAATAAAAGCCTAGGGCCTGCCAGCCTTGACTGGGAAATAGCACAGGCTGAAAACAAGAGATGCAGAAAACAATGTGTTATTTCTTGCAATCCAACACACGCATCATTTTCAGACTCCAGACTCAGCAAGCGCTTGCCTGGAGTTTTGTCTCAGTTAATCTGCCCAGCAATCTCTTATCTGGCTCCCTTGGATTCTGTGGATGAACACATTGCTGTATACAAAGACAGTGGCTACAATTCATGTCAGCTGCTGCCGACTGCATGGGAATTTTCCCGCTTACCTGTACCAAGCCATCTGCTCCTCTTCCCTCTAGTAGCACATGGGCCATGTTAAACAGAATCCCAATAGTGAAGTGGGGATCAGACTCAAGCCTGAGTCCCCCATCCCTGCTTCAGGCAATGAATCACACTTTCCATGGCCATTCTGCAGCTGTCTCCCTGGTCACTGAGGGGACTAATGGATAGGCTGATATGCAAAGGTATGGGGAGGAGTGTGTGAGGAGAGACAGACTTGATCTCCAAGAATCAGAGACAACATGAGAACTCCATCGATCCTAATGGATTCAGGATCAGCTGCATACTGGTCTGAACACACCTCTTGACTAGCTGAGATTGTGCGGAAACATGATGGTTGTTCACTTTGTCAGACTAGTGTCAAAGGATAGAGAGAAATATCCTTTCCTGCCAAAAAAGCACTTTGCTGGGGGTGTGGAAGGGAGATGATAATAAAAGTCTCTGCTGTGCCAGCCCAGCTGGGGAAGCCCTTACAGGCAAAGCTCACTATGACCTCTGCACACCTGTCATTCAGAGGCTGCCAGTGTAATGATACCTCCCAAATCAGTTTGCCAGTGGTTAATTATTCATTCCCAAACTGACTGGCAATACTGTAGTGGGTGCCACGTGCTGCCTACCTCCAAACCGCTACAGCAGCTCTCTCCTAGAAGCCTACCAGCACTAGGATGTGGTTATCTTCTGTGCCAGGTAAGGTGTGAGCCACACACGTCTTTATGAATGTCATCTTCCCCATCCTGAAGTTCTCCTTATTCTAACTAACATGCGTTTACAGCAGAATTCTGCCACAGATCATCGCTCTGATCACAAGCTGCAGCACTGGGCTGAATATGCAGTCATTTGCTTCCATCTGCAGTGAGGATTTTTAGTAGGTGCCAAGTTTGACCTGCTGTTACCTCTCTGCTCTTACCTCCCCTGTGGTGAACAGGAGAGCCTGCCCTTGGCATAGTCAGTCTTGATACAGTTGGGTCACCATTTGCATGACTCCTTCCCAGCAGAGTTTCTTGCTCTGCAGATTCTCAGGAGGGAATTGAAAATGTTGTGTTGCTCTCCAGTGCCAAAATGCAAATGATACTTGGCAGTGGTGTGGTACTTTTCTCAAGGCTGTTTCTAGGGACTGTTAGCCATCCACAAATAAACCCACAATGCAACAGAGGAAATTCTGCAATGTAAAGGGCAGATGAATGGAACACTGGATGTGATGCACTCTAGGATATAGGATGGCATGCCAAAAGATACTACTGTTCATTTTTGTCCACATGTAACCTTGTACTTATGTTTCTACTAACCAAAATCTTTACTGCTGTTTGATCCAGCAGGCACAGACCTGTTACTCGTAATCACAGAACCACAATATAAATACATATGTGCAGAATTACCTTCTTAAAATCAATTTGTTGTACATTCTTTGCAAAAAGTATTTTTTTAAAAAGAACAATAGAAAAACATACATGTGAAGCAGCATCAGCTTAAATAAGTCACTGCTGTCAGACCTTCTGCTCTATTGTTTGGTTGATTTCTCCATGTTCCTTAAACTCTTACCCTAATTGTTATCCATCTGGCTATTCCTTGGCTATTTGGCCTCTCCAGACAACTTCATTCAACTGTGCTGTTTACATAATAGGTTCAGAGAGTTCAATAAAAAGTATAACTGAGCTTCAGACATGCACTTATTTGGCCCTGTGGATCAGGAGGGAGCTGGCATGATATCTAGCTTCAAGGGCAGGTCTTCAGCTTGGGCACAACACTCACCAGCGGCAATTAGCTAAGTATCAGTATAGTGAAATTTAAGTCAGATGCCTAATATGCTGCTTAAAGTCTCTGAGGAGAAAAATACCACTTCAGATGAAAAGTTAAATGTGACACTGATAATGAATGCTATCATTCCATCTTCTTGATTTATTTTTGACACTTGCAAAATAAAAGGGCTTGACTTGGTTGTATTACATATTTCCTGAAGCAATGGCTCGTTTAAATTAGTTATGGTGAGAGAAGTGTCATGCATTTGTTTTCATTAGTTAGTATTATGCAATATGAGAACTGCATTCCAGAATTAAACTACAGATACATCAGCTGCCAAGCTCTGTGAACTTTAAGCAGCAACATTAAGGAAGGACTGCAAATGAATTGTTTCTTCCTAATACTGGATTGAGATCAAAGGGCACATTTTCACAATATATTAAAAAATAATTGCTGGGAAGTACAAAGTGTACCAAAAAGCGTGAGAAGAAATGATCAGGTAGTAAGAGGCAACAGAGACAGCATCTGCACTTTTTAAGGGAAGTCTCTTTTTAGGTCCATACTGTGTAGTGACAAAGCAGACTTGGGTTTGTATCCCCCAGGCCCTGTTACAGGAAGATAGATGTGGCTGTCTTTACAAAGGATATTTAAACACAAAGGAATTCTGGCACAGCTTTTTCCCTAATGAGTTTTCTAGGCCTGTTTCCCAGCTGTTGGAAACTACAGCTATCTACAACAGAGGTGGAAGGTAGCTTAAAAGCTGGTAGGTATTACTGGGAGAGATGAGGCATGAAATAACCAGTCTCCAAAGTCAATAAAAGGCTGGGGTTTGGAAGAGAAGAAATTTTGTGGCTTTGAATCCATTATACAGTTGTGAGTGGAAACTGCCTCTGGTTGCCACAGGCTTACATGTGTCCACACACTTTTAAGTCAGAAAAAACAAGCCAGTTACCAGAATAAAGTCACCTCCCAGAGTTACACCAGCCCTTTATGTTTGCTAACATAAAACAGCCTGCAAAAGTGTCAAGAAGAATGAACTGATGACAGCAGTCATAATTTCTAGGCTGCTAATCAGGGTACCCTGTGTCCCCTGCCAGCGCAACTTTTCACATTGAGGGTGCACAGCACAAACAAAAAAGGAGCCAAGGATAGACACACAGAGTCATGCAATTAGCTGTAAATCAACATTGTCCTGGTGGCCATTTCTAAGGTAAACTTGTTACCACAAGGACAACACTTTACAGCCAACAGCATTAACTCTGCGAACAAGGAATAAATGAATGCCTAACTACCCAAACATTTTCATGGAGAAAGGCTGGTTAGGGTCAGAGTTTAAGAGAGGATGGACAGTCCTTACAACAGACTAACACTGCTTGTTTCAGAACTGCTGGTGCTCTGCCTCACCCCCCTCTACACTGCAAGACTTCTAAGGCATTCTAACAATAGGTTTGATACTTAATCTTACACAAGAGACTATCCCTATAATCCACTGTTCACCAAGAGTTGTGTTTCTTTTAAAAAACAGCTTCAAGGGAGGAGAGGTCTGCTACAGCTGTACTCTAGGGGACTCAATCTTTTGGCTAGTCAGACTACACAGTCACAGAACTGTTGAGGCTGTAAGAAACCTCTTGAGATCATCTAGTCCAACCCCCCCTGCTCAAGCAAGGCTACCTAGAGCAAGCTGCCCAGGACTGCGTCCAATCAGGTTTTGAATATCTCCATAGATGGAGACCCCACAACCTCTCTTTGCCAGTGTTTGACCACTCTCACAGTAAAAAAGTGTTTGCTTGTGTTCAGATTGAATTTCATGGGGTCAAGGTCAATGGTTGGCTCTTGAGGGCTGGAGGTTCTATTCTAAAATGAAGAGACAAGGAGATGGAGTATCTGCAGTGGCTTTAACCTAGCTAACAAAGGTCCCAGTCCCGGTTATAATAGGCTGGAAAAGGTTAACGAATCCTCCAGGGACAGAGGCACACCGTCTGGTTCACTGCTGTTGTTACTTGTGCTAACTAGCTAGCTTACTCCTGCCACAGCTACTTTAGAACAGAAACCACAAACTGAGCTAGAGCTAAACACAGAGGTGAAGCCATTGTTCCCTCTCCAAGATACTCAATGGCAGAAGCAGATCATCCACCTTAACGGCACAGCAGATCATCCACCTTGCGGTACTATGGGGAAAGTCATCCCCAGGGTCATAAGACCCATAAAAATTTATCTTCAGAATCACTAGCCAGATTTTATATTTGGACACAGATTTTAGGGTCACAGCCTCATCCATTCTCATTTCCAGGGCATTATATGCTTATAACAGAAACAGCAACTGGCCAATTTCAAGGAAAAAAAAAATCCCACAGAGGCTGGTAAATACAAAGGGACTAACTCTGTTTCAGAAAGTCCCTGAACCACAAATTGTTAAAGGTGGATGCAGTATTCTGGAATAATACTGCTATG
This sequence comes from Ciconia boyciana, assembly GCF_034638445.1. NCBI lineage: Eukaryota > Metazoa > Chordata > Aves > Ciconiiformes > Ciconiidae > Ciconia > Ciconia boyciana. Next base: position 52,762,194 of record NC_132935.1, on the reverse strand, counting down.
TTTGCCCAGATCTTTAATTTTTAAGCCTCTGTTTTGGCCAATGTAAGGGATAGGTAGTTTGGCTAATCCAGAGTCACCATTTTTTCCCTCATATTAGGTGGCTGTCACCTCCTTGTATTGTTCATGCATAGTGTGGATGCTTTTTGTTCAAGAGAAGAAGAAATCAGACTGTCTCTTCCTAGTGGACTCTACTGGAGTGGCCCTTTTCTCTTCATGTCACATGTGTCTCTAACAAGCCTTCGAACTATAAATAGTAATGTAAGCGTGTGCATGTTTCTGTATGTGTTGTACATCTGCACACAGATAAACAGTACACATGCACACAGAATCTCTTCCAATTCCTTCATTCTTCTGTTTGTCATTCTAATGTTTGCCTACTCACTTTGGTTTCGTGACTCACTCTACAAGAATCTCACTTGACTTGTGGTGGCAGAAGAAAATTTCCCTGAAATAAATCAAGTGTATAAACTTCATATTTAAAGGTGTCAGGTGTTCACTGCTGAAGACTGTCCCCTCAACCAGCTGTTCATTATAGTGGTTTTCCTCTACATTAGCTTTTGTTCTCCCTCTCTTCTCAAGCACTATAACTAATACACAGACCGCAGGAACAAGCATATCTTTTTAAGACAGCAACAGTTTTGATCTTCAGATCAAAAGCAGAATGTTCATAATGATCATGTGTTTGGCAGAAAATAGGAAGAAAAGGGAAAACAGAGTTTTCAGCCTATCTGTTACTAGCTGATATTGCTGCTCCATCTTCTAGTTAGATTCTTATTAACTTCAACGTGCCTCCTTCTAGGAGCTCACCTTATCTATATCTCTTCCCTTACCCTAGATTTTGGCCTACATGCTAACTTACATTTTTTCTTACTTTTAATTTTCAGGCACTGGAGGTGGCACTGAGCTCAACAGCTGAGGATTTCAAGTCACCTGAAACATAAGCAACTCCCAGACATTCTTTATAGGGAATGGATTGAAAAATTGCAATTAAAAAATACTTGTTTTCACTTTCATTGAACTCTGAATGTCTACAATCCAGACATCTGAATCCAAGTTCCTCATTATAGGCTCTCTTTGTACTTAGTGAATAGAAATGGGTGTTTCTGAGAGGGCAATACATCTGATATCTTCCTTACGGTGAGATAACTCACACCCTAAATGTGCATATTTCTTTCTTTTGACTGTGAAGAATCTACTAATGGCTTATGATTGCCACCCCATGTACTTCTGCATTCTCTACTATTCAGGTCTCTCCATCATCAGCTGTTTTATATGCATCTTACACTGTAAGTAAATTGTAAGACTGATCCATCCCTGGAGGTTTTGATCCTATGTATAAGTAACATTTAAATACACGTCCACACATAGGTCTGAGTTCACTCTCAGACCTATGTAGTTTGTCTTAATGACCGCATATACAGATAAATATATTTTTAAAAGCCTAAACTTACCATGACCTGGTGAGAAAACATCATCCACAGAGTTTAGACATAACACTGGAATTCCTACTGACTTCAGCTTGCGACATGGGCTAGCATCTTCATAGTAATCATCAATTGTACGGTAGCCAAACATGACTGAAGTGAACTGCTTATCAAATTCTCTAACAGTTCTAGCCTGAAGTACAGAATTCAAATAGGGAACTATGTCAGCATTTGGAAAACAGCATCCAGCTAAAGCAGAAGTAACATTTTCACATACCTTCATCACGAGATCCATATCAAATAATTTCCCCAACATTTGTCGATGCCTAAAAAGAAAGAGAGAAAAATTGGAGGCCTTTTTTTTTGTTATATAAACAGATGTAGAAGTCCTCTGCTTTACAGATACATTTATAGAAATAACTCCCAAACAAGAACATGCTTGTTTTAAATTTTCTGTTGTATTAAAAATCTGTCTGGAATCCAAGAGCAGAAGAATTCTTCATTCATATGCAGGCACATCCAGCAACATAGTAAAAATTTGCTTAAGCCACGAGAAGATGCCAAAGATAAGAGAACTAAATATTTGGGAATACAAAATACACCCTAATTTTATAAAGCAAAGGATGAACTAGTCCTTTCCATGCTTCTGCAGTCAACGCTGACTTAGAAGAATTAGTATATATACATATATACTCAATATATGCATGTCTAAAAAATTTTAAAAGTCCATATACTTCATCCATAAATATAGAAGTACATTGGTCTTGTGCTGAGTCCCTATAGGAGCAGAGAAATTTAGTTACACGGATGACAATCTTTCTTGCAAAGATCCTTTTGATTTCAAAACTTAAAGAATGCACACAGAACAGCTATGTGTTGTTACAGCATTAATTTTGCCAATATTATTATACCTGCTGTAGATGTCATGCTAACATCCTTCCACCTTGCTAAATAGTTCAGAAGGCAACTCACCTGCTGATAGAGGATTGTAGACAAGTAGTCAAGTAATAGTTGAAAAGAAGCCAGTTTAGTGGCTTCTCCAGAGATTCTACAGATTCAAAAACATTCCAACCCGCAGAGAAAATTGCAGCTGCCATTAAAGGAGTGTCTCTGCCAGTTTTGCCCAGGTAATTTAAAAGAAGCATGCTACAAACAGAAATGAAAAACAGAAACATATATACTATCAAATTGTTTGCTTCAATTTAAAGCAAATATAACAATCATCAGCCACGTTTTTGTTGGTTTTTAATAGTTTATGTATCAGCCCTACAGTTGTGCCTAATACTTCTAAAAGGTAGTCAATGTAATCAACAGATGACTCATGAAGTTTGCTTTCTCTCTTTACTGTCAGAGAGGAATGGAGTGCACTGTGTAGGATGTGGGTAGGAGTGCATTTAGAAATAGAGATGTACTAGTCTTATTTATATCACTAAAAGGGAGAAAAAGGTCAAATAAATGTATCTTACTCATGGAACAGGTATTCCCAAGTCGTTAGTAAGTTTTACCGCTTTACAAGCTCTTGGTCTTCCTGATCTGATAAATCTGATCAGTGTGCCTGACAAATGCAAGCTGTCCCTGGCACGCCTGCCTCACTATGAAGCTGTCTTTTGAGTCAAAGGTAATGCCTTTACTTCACCTCACACATATGAGAGAACACAGCTGTTCTTTTACACAAAGTATGTAAAGAATGAAGTGTTGGATAATGAATAAAACTAGTGAAACAAAATTATGAGCCAAATAAATGGCTTAAGTCTTGCCTTTCCAAGCAATTCCAACTTACAGTCTCTACTGCTGATGAAAAAAATCTCTACTGCTGTTCAGTTGAAAAAAGGGGAGAGTTCACCAGTACCTGACCCTTCAATGTAGAAAAACTGAAATAGCAGGAAGAGAGTAAAAGAAAAATACTAACAGAAAAGCTGTAAGTCTTACTTCACTGCCTGAGGTCCCAAAGTTTACAACCAGCATTTTAATACCAAGCCTTTAACTCAAAACGTTACAAGTTCTACAACTTAATAAAACTCCCTGGACCACCACTCTGTACCTTGGCTTCATCTACCGTACTTCAGGAGACAGCAACCTTTAGCAAAGACACCATGAACCAGCCTGTCATCACAGAGGCTATGCCCATGCACTACCTACGAGATCATAGGACAGCAGTGCAAAAGGGAAACCAGTCTTTGGTATTACCAAAGACTTGCCAGTTCGTAGGAACCAGCAGGAAAAGAACAGCAAACAGCACTTGGGAGTGGGCTCCTGCCATCAGCTCACACAGTTGAACCCAAAGAGGAAAGTCACCTGTGGCACATATAGGAGTTAGGTAGCATATGTTCCCTCTCACCCACAGAAGAGGAGGAACCTGTGAGTCACCAGTCTATACACTCTAAGAACATTGAACCATAAACCAATAAAAAAAAAGTTGCAGTAGTAGAAGAAGCCACTTCTCTAACAGAATTCACATAATATATGTGGTAGAGAGAAGGTTTAGGAATCTTTATGTTAGAAAACAAAGTCCCTTTCCAAAATAATACATACTGAAGATCAGTAGAACAAGTAGGCTCTCATTTACATTTACACCTTTGTGAAGTGAATGTTTATTTTTCTTCTTAATTGGGCAAATGTGTCCAGATTAACTGGCTGAAAATTTTGGAAAGGGATAGATAATAAAAACTATGTTAAGATTAAGACAAGTGGATGATTTTCACAATATGCCCTTGGTGAGATCTCTGCTCCTGCTTAATTTTAAACATGCAAGTGCTCCAATTAATTTTGAAGCATGGAAACAGTCCCCATGTGGATGATTAGAGACTCTTCCAGTTTTCTATACAACTAAGCATATATTTTCTCTTTGTGGTTCAGGACTTCAAAAACATATTGGAGGAGAAAGGTGGAACATCTTGCCTAAAATTGCCCAGTGGTGGTGGTGACGTAAAAGCCAGGAACACAACACAGATCCCCTGTGCCATACTAACAGACTTCGCCACTATTTAGGATACCATAACTAGGTTAAGCCAAGGACAGAAATGACACTCAAGGCTGAACTGGTCTTTTGTACTAGTCGCAGAATGGCTAGCTTCTACTGCACCTTCAGCCCTGAAAACCTGGTTCTTCACCTACACCCCAGCCCTCTTAGTTCCAGTGTAATGGTGCACCATGCATGAAGCTACCCATGAAGAACTACTGTGCTTCAAATCTGTATCTCATCATTGAAACAAGCCTCTACTGCAGATGCTTCTTTGGCTTTCACCATTTCCAATGAAACATGTTTTTGCAATACATCGTGTTATTTCATGTTTTGCATGCAAAAAAGTCTGAGCTGGGGAGAGATAGCATGCCAAGTGAGATAAGAGCCAAAAGGCTTGCTAATCTTGTGACAAAGAGTTTTAAACTAGGTTTGTCAAGGGATGGAGAACAAAGCCTGAAGAGAAGCAAAGGCCTGGCAGGCCCTGATGAAGCACCCAAGGGACAGCATAATGGGGGAGGCTCTCACACTTCCCTGAGAAAGCAGCATGACTGCAGACCATCTTATGTGCCAGCACATGCACGAACACACAGCATGGGAAAAACAGGAGGAATTAGGATTCTGTGCGTAGTCACAGAACAAGTTTATTGGATCACAGAGACATAGAGGACTTACAGGCAGACAAGACTATACTATGATGGATGCAGACAGACTCTTCATGAAGGCCTTGAAGGCAAGGAGGAGGGTTTGCACCTTAGACAAAGAAGCTGTTTAAATGCACAGAACTTTTCCCTGGTGCAGGTTATAAGCCAATTCAGAGCTAATAGGTCAAAATCAGATAGGAGGCTAACAAAGGGGATATCATGGTGGGTGTCTGCTATAGACCTCCTGATCAAGAGGACGAATTAGAGAATCCAAGTCTTCGGACAGCTAAAAGAAACTTCATAATCACTGAGCACAGGGAACTGTAACCATCCCAACATCAATTGCCACAGCAGGGCACAAGCAGACCAGATTTCTGGAGAGTATTGAGGACAATTTTTTGATACACAGTGACCCAAATAGGGAAAATGTTCTATGGATCTGCTGCTCACATGTAAGGAAGAACCCATCAGGTGTGGGAAGGTGCAGAACAGCCTTGGCTGCTGAGATTATTTGATGGTGGATTTTTAAGATCAAAAGTGAGTGGGGAAGGTAAGCAGCAGAATTACAATACTGGAGAGAGTTGGCTTTAATTTGGTCAGGGATCTGGTTGTCAGGATCCCATGTGACATGGCCCTGATGGGCAAAGGGGTCTGGGAGAACTGTTTGACCTTAAGGACAACTGAACATAAAGCACAAGTGTGGTACATACCGATGTGCAGGAAGTTGAGCAAGAGTGGCAGAAGACCACATGGAGGAACAAAAAACTCCTGACCGAGTTCAAGAGGGAAGTATCCTGAAGGTGGAAGGGAGGTGGGCTGCCTGGGAGAAACAGTCATTGCCCAAGCATTGCAGGGATGCAGTTCGGAAAACTAAAGTTCAGCTGGAGTTGGAACTAGCAAGGGATATGCAGAACAACAAGAAAAAGGCTTCTGCAACCATAAAGGCTTCTGTAAGTACATGGGTACAAAAAAAGGCTCAGAACAAACAACATTCACTCCTTTCCCCTCATCAGTGAAGCCAGTCATCTCATCATCGAAGGCAATCATATCACTTGGGCATGCTTTGTCCTTGGTGAATCCAGTCACCTTCTTATCCTTCATATGCTTGGAAACAGCTTCCAGAGGATCTTCCCAAAGAACTGAGGTTAGGATGACCAGCCTTTATTCCCTTCTGGGACCACTATTGAACAGAGCAGGGAACCTAGTGGCAAAAGATTTGTAAAAAGCAAAGGCTACCTGTCTTCCCTGTCTTTACTGCTGAGGTCTGTTCTCAGGCCTACTAGGTCCCTGTGCCTAGTGGCAGAGTATGGGAGAATGAAGTATTACTCATGGCAGAGGAAGATCAAGTTAGGGCCCAGTTATGCAAACTGGGCATAGACATGTCAATGGGACCAGGTGAGGTGCACCAAAGCTCCAGAAGGAGCCAGACAATGTCATTATGAGACTGCTCTCTGACTTTGAAAGGTTGCAGCAACTGTGGGATATTCCTGATGCCAGGGAAAAAAGGCACCCATCTACAAGAATGGCAAGGAGGAAGAAATATAGGCTGGTCAGCCTAACCTCAGTGCTTTGGGAATATCCTCTGGAAGCCATTTCCAAGCATGTAAAGGCAAAGAAGGTAAAGCATGTACAGATAAGGTAAAGCATGTAAGAAGCATGTAAAGATAACAGCCAGCATGGATTTACCAAGGACAAAGCATGCCTGAGCAACCTGACTGCCTTCTATGATGGGCTGACTGCCTTCACTGATTAGGGGAAAGGAGTGGATGTTGCTTATTTTGACTTTAGCAAGGCTTTTGGCAGTTTTCTATGGTCTCCATGTAGCCAAATTGGAGGGATATGGTTTGAATAGGTGACCTGCAACGTGCGTGGAAAGCTGACTAGACCACTAGGCTCAGAGTTGCGATCAGGAACTTGAATTCCAACTGGACTGGTTGGACCAGATACTAGTAGTATTCCTCAGGGGTCAATAATGGGGCCAATACTGTGTAGTGTCTTCATTAACTGGATGATGAGATGGAATGCACCCTTAGTAAGCTTACAGGTCAAATTGTGGGGAGTGGCTGGTGAACTGGAAGACAGGGCTGCCATTCTGAGGGACCTCAACAGACTGGAGAAATGGGCTGGCAGAAACCTCATGAAGTTCAACAAAGGCACAAGCAAAGTCCCGCACCTAGGACAGATTAATGACTGGATAGAGAGCAGCTGAAAAAGACCTGGGCAAACAGAACATGACTTAGCAATGCACCCTTGCAGCAATGAAGATGACTAACGACATGCTGTGCTTTGTTAGTAAGAGCAAAACAAGCAGGTCTAGGGAAATTATTATTTCCCTGTCTTTGGCACTTACGAGATTGTATCTGGAGTACTGTGCCCAATTTTGGGCTTCTCAGCAAGATAGACACTGACATACTGGAGAGATTCATGTGCCTTCATACTGAAGACACTGGCAAAATCCCAGCAACATGAATGGAAAAAGATTGGCCCGATTTAGAAGGCTTCCAAGTTACTTATTTCTTTGATTATCAATAACTATATTGCTTGATCAAATCTGTATTTATCCCAAAGCTCCTACAAGTCATTAGTAGATTAATGTCAATATACAGGGCTATATCTGTCCACCCTCCATAAAATTTATCAGAAAGAAGGAAAGTCTCAGGAAGTTACCACTGTGTCTGCAGTACTTCTAATGGAAGTTCTCCTCTCCTACGATTTTCATTAAAGAGGCTGTCTGAACATTTCTCCTAGCTTCTAGCAGTGATTTTTCTAAGAAACTGTGCTATCATTGTCTGTTCTAGCTGTGGTTTCTGGAGAGAAGCCAGGACACAGCAAGTCTTAATACCACGCGCTATATCAATCCATACTGGTTTCAACAACAATACTACTTCTTGCTTCTGAGCCAGACAGAGCAGATACCCACTTCTCTTCCAGCTTAACCTACCCACACACTGCAGAACCCAAACAGAGTGAAGATAAATCTTGTAATTTCCAGAGGTTACTAAGAAACATGGTATGTTAGCTCTAGTTCCTATCTTTTATCCCTCTGTTCCAAAGACAGCCTCCATAGTTGCCAAAGGTTGTATTGCCCACCTGTTTGGCTGTCAGTCTGTCTGTCAGTGTTTCCTGTCTTTCTCCACCCCCCTCAACTTTTGAATGTTGGCCAATTTCGACCTTCCCTGACACAGAGCTAAAAGCCTCAAAGACACGTAGTTTCTGAAAGTCTTCTGAATATTGACTGTTGGAGACAGACCCAAGTTAGTTGCAGTTCAGTAAGTAATGCAAGTATTGCAGAGTAATAATTTACAATCAGCCTACAACAGTCTTATTTTATGATCATAGTTAAGCTGAGACTTGTGTTACATAATACCTTACCCTCCCATAGAAACTCCGGCTGCCATGAACGGAGCTGAGGGGTGCAAGCTGTGTACATGATGAATAACGGCCTCTAAATCCTCTGTGTTAGCCGCACAGTAAGTCCTTGGTGTCTGTAAGAAGTCAGAGGGAAAAATGCCATCATAAGCTTTTGTATTATCCTTTAAGGACAAAGCAAACTGAACAGTGGATCATTTATATAACAAGATAAATTTAGCATTTATTGTGAAGCTGCGCTAAATGGCAAATGTAAACCCAGAGCATTTCACGAGGAGGTGGAGGAAGTAGTTATACTTGTTATCATTATAAAATAAAACAGGTGACAAATATCTTCAGTATCTGCAACCACCGGGTCATTAGATGAAATCTGAACACAGAGCCACAAGCTAAACTAGATAGAACTAGATCAGAACTAAATAGGCACTGATATTTTTAAAATACCCTGAGGAAATGAAAACACATCATAAATGCTGCAATTTACAGAAAATAAAGTTTTAATGACAATTTTACCATCCTCACACACATTCAAATGCAAAAGAAAATATTAGATTTCAAGTTCTGTCAGCTAGCATTTGAAAAGTAGGCAATATTTAGATTCTACACACAATACAAGCAAATAAATAGATAAATAAATTTACCAGTGCCATTTACCTAATTTACTAAAATACTCTAAAGCAATGAAACACCCATATTATTCCTTCTCTATCTACCATCAGCGTCTCTTCAAGTCTTTAATTGGGACTTGAAATTACTTCCACTGGCTTCGCTGGGTTTGGGTAACCCCTTCCCTGCTTACTTGAAGGATAAGCACAGCTTTTGAGCCTCACCTGCACAGACAACTGCTACAGGCCACAATCTGGGGGACTATCTGGAGCAGTATAAGGGAGATAAGTCCTTTTAGGTACAGTAAGAATCACAGCAAAGTAAGTTTTTTCTAATAGTGTTCTCTAGATTTCATCTACAGCACGAGAGAGCTTTTAACTATAGAGTTGCAACTAGACGTGTTAGTGACCTTGAGTTAACTATAGGTAGTGGCTAGCCTGCCAAAATTAAGTATAAACATTAAAACTAAATATAAAAATACTTAATTAAGAGTTAATTGAACTTATTTGTTGCCTGAAGCAACAATGTTTCTTAAGGGTTTTTTTTTAAATTGCTTTCAGTTAAACAGCCTGGATATTTGTGGGCAATTTTAACAAGTTTAATTAGATGAAACTAATTACTTAAAATACATTTAACAAGTATATTGTAATGTTGAAGTCAAAGATAAAAAAAAAGGAAAGAAAAGCTAAATCTGGATAATTAAAACTGAAGACGTTCTCGATTTCCATTTATGTTGCATTTCCAGTTCTCATGCACATGAATCACTCTTCAGTGTTTTACACCCTATTAATTATAAACAGTGTGAATGTGTTTTATTTTAATTAAATTGTCAAGTTTACAAGGAAAAATATATTATTTTTGGTAACTAGGGTCTAATGTATTCTAAGTGAAAGTGTATTTGATTAAAAGTTTATAAAACTAGAGAGATATGTTGCATTTTAATTTCAGTTAATTCCTGACACTTTAATGTCTATCTATCTACTCATTGTATGAATATATTTTAAAACACCATCTTAGCTCACATTGGCTGTGGTCAATCTAATATTTGATTATTCCATAACAATAATTCACAGTAACTTCCAATAACAAACGAGAACAGTATTTTAAACCTAATTCTTTAAATAGCTATTATTTGTTGTAAATTTGAATCTATCTTTAAAGAGACTAGAAAAAGAACTACTTGCATGACTAATTTCTACTGTGGTGCTCAACTGTGCTTCAAACTCATTAACTAGGGATTTTATATTAAAATGTAGAACCCTGTTTGCAGAAATGTGATAATTTCAGCTGGTTTGCTTCCCAGTAAGATCTTATAAAGCTTAAAGATCTAAATCCGATTACAGTGAAATACACACAATGCATCCAAACAAGAGATCTTTTCTCTTAACGATTCAGAAATTCATCAATAAGGACTTTGTGTATCACAAAACTGCTTTGTAGATCCATCTCCAAAAGTATGCAGAACATACTCTTAACATGGCAATATTTGCATTGAATGCTTTATCTGATTATGGGAAAACATTCTGACCTTTTTAAAGTTTGAAACCAGGGGATTAAAAAATGCAAAACAATACAGAGTATTATGCACATTCATTCCAGCTGCAGAACTGTCAACAAAATGCATATGAAGAAACAAAGCTTATTCAGCAATATTTCATCATGCCTTGTCCCTAGCTGCAGAAAACATTTAGCTGCACAACTTTTCATTTGTGGAATTGACAGTTATTTCTAAGCAAACATGAGATGCTTGTCCCAAACACAAAAAAATGTCTTTCGTAGCTGAGTTTGTGTCATAATTGCTGAGAAAAATACAAGAACACATTTAACTTTTAGGATATGGCTATCCATAAAAATCCGGTTCATTAATTCAATAACACATAATACGGATCAATTTTAATGGCACAACTTTTTAACCATATCAAAATCCAGTTTAAACTCATATTGGCAACTGGGAAAGTAATTATGACTGCTTATATTTGGATTTGTATGTTAAAACAACAGGAGAAAATTGCATTGATTGAACAGAATTTCTTGGATGTGTGCATTTTAGATGCTATAGTATTTTTGGAGAGAAGAGTATAAGGATTGTTCATTTTAATATTACAGATATTAATAATTTAAATTATTTCCTAAAATGAAATGTTCACAAAAATTGTGTTGACCAGTTGACCTCTTTGAGATTTAAAATAAAAGATTAATATTGGCACATGATTGATCTACCAGATGACTAGATTCTCTTCTCTGCATTTTCAACGTATGCCGTGAGTTTCTCTCATTTAAATCCAGCCGTACAAATAGACACAAATGATTCCATATATACCACTTATAAATGAGAGATGTTTATCTTAGAAGTCATGCTTACCAAAAGATCCTCACCAGCAATTCCTCGATTGTTAAAAACCACGCATCTAAAAATCGAGACAGTAAATTCAGTTATACACATTGTTCATTCCACTAAAAAAGATAACTTAAACACACAAAAAAATGAAAATGCATAAACAAAACCAAGCCAGTTCTATGACTAAGTTCAGCACATAAATATTTACAGTCCTACAGATCCTAAAGTCTGACCTGTGTGGAACAACCTTTATACCAAAACGGAGTTCACTGAAGTCAGTGGGACTCTGTATGAGCTCTGTGATTTGCCGGTTGAGGTCAGATTGCAGGATGAGAGCCTCAGGGTTTACCTGAAGACAGTACATGCATCTTGTTCTGCCTGCACTCTGAGCTGGCCAAATACGAGCCATAAGCTCTGCCAGTGCAGGCTTGAGCCTAAAGCAGTGCTCTGAAAGAGAACGTCAGAGATCCACGTGTAGGCATCCTCCAAAGCTACATAATTGTATTAAATAGCAAGAAATAAGCCAAATCAAAATTATAATCACAGCTGCATCTAAGTTGCAGGTTCTTGGGGATGGGATTTTTTTTTTGTCTGGTATAGCAGAAGTTTCTGTTCTCTCTATGCTGGTGGGAGTCTCTGAATTTCCTAGCAGTATTACTGTGATTTAACGATCTATGCTGTCTTAATAAATCTTACTTTTCTATTACTCTTCTACCATCTCACAGTAATAATTTTGTTAAATAATATATACATATTTTAGATAGGTTAAAGGCATGAAAAATTACTTATTTCGGTATTTTTCTCAAATGTTGCTGTTTAAAAACAAAATTATAGCATTCTGTTGAAATCTGACCTAAAGCTCTCCTTTTTAATGCTACACCTGCTTTTCTTAGGTGATCAAATGCAGATATTTCTTTCAGGAATACTTAAAAAATTAATCATAAGAAGTTGTTGATTTGAGGGCTTTCCTCCTCTGATATTTTTTACTGGTAAGCTTTAAAGTGATTTTAAAAGTACTTTGAAGAGTTAAAGTGCTACTTTACTTTCATAATTTAGTAAAGCAGTTATCCAAACCTCCAAACAGAGAAGAGATAGCGAGACATGTAGATAAAAGCTCATATATACATATTTGAAGAACTTATTATAGTCAGTACCACAAGCCAATCTGCAAAGACAAAATGTAATATTCCAAATACAGATCCTGGAACAATGACAACTTATTTTAAAGCACAGCAGCAGCAGCAATATGATTACATAAAGGAATCTACTCATCGACTAATCCACTTATTTTACCCAACTCTGACCAGAAGCCTTAATAACAAAACTAAATTAAGCAGTGACAATTAAGAGGTGACAAACCTCTTCCTTAACCACCAGTAAGAGTAGGCTAGCTCTCCTTTCTGCACTCACGAATTTGTGGCTGCTGAATCAATCAATTTTGGCATTCAGAAGCTGACCTCTTCCAAGGCCTGCTGCCAGCAACCCATCCACCCAAGTCTTCTTGGAGCTGAATACAAAGCCCTTCTCTAGAAAGTGTAAAGGTAACACAAATACTGGTATTATAATTTAAGAAGCAGCAGCAAAGGCCTATGCAGACTTAGCTTGCTTTCACTGCAATCTCTGGGGCACATCTGTAGACACTAAAACAGCCCTTCCGAATGTACTGCCTACATACATAATTCTACTATTATTACTAATAATACTTTCTTACATAAACCAATGTCTTTAGATCTCATTTGCCTTAGGAAGGCATCTTATACATATACATACTCATATTTGATCTTATTAGAAGAAGCAAAATACCAGCCATGAAATACAACAGCACCTATATCCCAGCGTTTCGCTTTGATGGATCATATGAAGAATGTAGGATTCCTTGCTCGTTCCTGTCAGGCCAGGCAATAACAGGACAGTGGGTCTTGTCCTGGCATCCGGATAATATAAGCTGTCATTATTATCAAACCAATCCAACGAAATCTGTCCTCCATCTGCTGTTTTAATGAGCTCACTGAAAGGCACATTTCAAGACAACACTGATTAGATTGAAAAATACATGCATACTATTAAGAGTGCTTATAGTGTACAAATTAGCAGGTATGAATTCTGCATTTTTAATTATGTTTTAATACTTAAAGTGCCACCTAACTAGGTATGTTTGCATGTTTACCATTCAGAAAGAGCCACACCTACAGCTGACATGAGTTAGGACAGTCAATTTGTGGAGTAATTCCCGTTAACGGTAAATGAAGAGCTGGCCTTTCATGAATTGCTGCTGATGTACTGGAAGCGTGTAACTAATGTGATTTTTTGGCATTGCCTTCTATTTTATGTAGGCTTGTGTACTGCAGGTTTCCTTTAGATCATCTGAGAAGCTTTTGATAGCACACTGGGCAATGTGTTAAACATTTACCACATTTTTTTCTCTTTATCCAAAGAAGCAGCCTGTATAATGGATGGCACTTTGTTATGTTTTAAACACGTGGAACACAGACACACACTACTATATCTTTCACCCTGTATCTCCACAAACTTTGCTAGAATGCACTCTTAAACCATATATCCTAAGAATGCAACAAATATTATAATATCCCAAGAAGCTAAGCATGCATTAAACAATGACAAGAAGGTTTCATTCCTTTTTTAGAAACACACAGCATCTTCCCTCTTCCTGGCAATGAAGACATTGTACAAGAGAGTTGGTGTAGGAACTACCAAAATGTAAGCCTACCTTGCATTTGATTTTTCATTTGAAAGTCTTGATAGCACCTACTCCAGATTTTAAAGCTCATCAGCCTTGTTGGACTCATTAGCTCAGCTTTGCCCTTTTTCAGTAATGGGAAGTAGATGCAATGCTGGTGTGTACTGCCAACACAATCTCAAATGGTGCAAAATAAGCATTGCCCCATGGAACTATGTTTCTTCCCTCACAAACCTTGAAATAGAGAGTATACAAGAAGGGCTAGAAAAAGTGGACATGGACATACCACTGAAATGTTTCCTAGTTACTAAAACTAAGGGAAGCTGCTAAATGCTAAATCTATTCTACCATGCAAACAGAGCTGAAACAACTTGTGCTGCATCCAGGTTCCGGCGCATAAAAGTACTTCTCCTTAGGTCTTGTGCCAAATGCCTCCTTTGCCAGACTAAGTCTCATTTCTGTGTGAGAGAGATCAGCTGAGGACAAACAATAAATGTAAGTTCTTTCCCTCTTAGAATTTAGGCATCAAAGAACACAACATAAACCCCACAGGTAAAAGTTACTCTGAAAATCCCAGAAGTTTTATATATTCAAAACAAGGCTGAATGTGACCATGCTATGGTTAAGGTAGAACACGTTGGTTCAATGGACAGATACAGTGATTGCATGACCTTTGCAAAATTATGGCATTCAAACACCAGAATATTTGATACACCAGATGGGTGTGCTGCCATCCAGAGGGACCTCAACAGGCTGGAGAAATGGGTTGACAGGAACTTCATGAAGTTCAATGAGGGGAAGTGCAAAGTCCTGCACCTGGGAAGGAACAGCCCCATGCACCAGTACAGGCTGGGGGCTGACTGTCTGGAAAGCAGCTTGGCAGAAAAGGATGTGGGGTCCTGGTGGACACCACGTTGAACATTAACCAGCAATGCACCCTCGCAGGAAGAAGACCAACAGCCTCCTGGGCTGCATTAGGAGGAGCGTTGCCAGCAGGTCGAGGGAGGTGATCCTTCCCCTCTACTCAGCACTGGTGAGGCCACACCTGGAGTACTGGGTCCAGTTCTGAGCTCCCCAGTACAAGGGAGACATGGACATACGGGAAAGAGTCCAGCAAAGGGCCACAAAGATAATGAAGGAACTGGAGCACATCTCCTATGATCTGGGACTGCTCAGCCTGCAGAAGAAAAGGCTCAGGGGGATCTTATCAATGCATTTAAATACCTGAAGGGAGGGCACAAAGAGGATGGAGCCAGGCTCTTGTCAGGCTGACTTGTGCCCACTGTCTTGTGCCCACTGACAGGACCAGAGGCAATGGGCACAAACTGAAACACAGGAGGTTCCCTCTGAACATCAGGAAACACTTTTGCACTGTGAGCGTGACTGAGCACTGGCACAGGTTCCCCAGGGATGTTGTGGAGTTGCCATCCTTAGGGATATTCAGAATCTGTCTGGACAGTCTGGGGCAACTGGGTCTAGGTGGCCCTGCCAAAGCAGGGGGATTGGACAAGGTGACCTCCAGAGGTCCTTTCCAACCTCAGCCATTGTGTGATCCTGTGAACATATAACCACATCAGTTCCTGTATTGTCACCAATATTTCAGTGCTCCAAAACTCTCTCAGCTGAAATAGGGCCATTTGGGAACCATGACCTTTTAAACCTACTGTATATTGAATCCAGGATAGAGATGGTTCCAAGTCTATGATGGAGTTGTAAAGGTGGGCATACAGCAAATAAATGGGCACAAGCTTGAGCAGTGACGGCAGCTGTGACACAGTCAGAGTAAGGTAACTGCTGGCTGCCAAATCAACCACTTTCCAGAAGAAAGGCACTTACTTCCTGTACTGTACTTGGGGTCTAGAGGTGATAAAAGGACGCAGGAGTGTCTGCACCCGACCTTCCCAGCACCAAATCGTGGGATAGTAAGTTTCTGTCACAACAGGGCAATATTCCTCAAGAAAGCGGCAGAAACGGTCGTTGCTGGCTACCAGCTGGGGTTTCTAGGAAGAGAGACTACAGTCAGGCATGGACATTCATATAAAACAAACTAGCAAACAAATAAAGAAAGAAATTAAAGCTTGTTTAAATCCTCTCCCAGTAAACTGATTTCTTTCATATAATCATTTGCAATGCTTTTTCCTTTCATGGTAAAGAGATAAGTAAAGGAAAACCAAACGAAATGCCAAAATGCCCAACTGAAAAGTGAAACCCACTAAACATAATGGATTCCTTACCTATTTCTAATAACATGCTATTCTAGCTCTACTTTTACCGGCATTGTATCTTTCACTGACAAATCAAAACCACGCTGGCTCACAGTAGGCGAGAAAGATTTTACTGAATCAATTTTCTTGCACCGCACAGAAATGATGCTTAATCCGTGTACTTTGAGCACCTGCAGTACCTAT
Source organism: Ciconia boyciana (assembly GCF_034638445.1). NCBI lineage: Eukaryota > Metazoa > Chordata > Aves > Ciconiiformes > Ciconiidae > Ciconia > Ciconia boyciana. The sequence goes on along the minus strand of NC_132935.1, from coordinate 52,745,748 downwards.
TTTAACCTGGTAGGACACTCCTCCTCCCATCTCATACTACGGTACACAACTGCATTGGTTACTCATCTCTAATAATGCTCTGCATACAGAGATTTTTCTTACAGCTTCCATTTGTATGCCAATTAACACGGAAGTTCCTGTATACCAAACATCTCACATTTTAGCAACTGCATTTCTTAAACTTCTCTTTTACGCTGACTCTCCAACGTGCAAGCATTAATAGGACAATAATAGATGCTTTGAAGAAAACCGTTACGCATACACAGTGGTAGTGGCACGTCCACCCTTCATTTTTCTTCTCTGGCCAAAATCAAGTACCCTCTTCTCGAAGAAGAGGAAGGCTATGTTCTCAGCGATTCTGTGAAGGACTGTGGCAACACACGTGTCTTCAACAGTCATAAATCTTTTGATATGTGTATTTTCAGTTGATTAAGCATTCAACGAGGCACGCTCACCACGGGGCCACCTTAGATCAGACCTGGCTCACTGTATCCAAGTAATCTGCGAACGCCTCATTTATCTGTGAAACCACTACTGAAGAGAAGATGTACAAGAGCGTCCTACCCCCCAAAACACTGCGATAGTGGCTCCAAAGGTATTTACGATGGTTCCGAAGGCAGACACAAGGGCAGCAAACTACTTTATCACCTGCCCTGTTAGTAAACCAAAGAGGTCGGGTTTTTGTTGCGGAGGGAGGGCTCCTGACCTCCCTTACAAACCATCGCCCCCAGCCAAGCTCTCCCCCCTGGTACAACTGCATTTCGGGGACACCTGAAGCCAGACCCCTTCCCCTCCCAGGCCCGGCACGACCAGACCGGCGCTCCCTCAGGCCGCCGGGGGCGACCGGCGGGCCCCAGGGGAGGAGGCGCCTCAAGGGTTCACCGGGGGCCCAACGGCCCCGGCGGGCGAGGGGGGCTGCGCAGCCCGGCCCGGCCGCGGAGAGGGGCCTGTGCGGGGGGCGAGCGGGGTTTCGGCCAGCCGGGACGCCGGAGCGGCACCTCCAGAGGAAGGACGGGGGTGCGAGGACGAGGCGGGCGCAGCGCCCTGCCCCCCGCCCAGCCATTTCAGGTGCCGACGCTCCCCTCGCCAGAAGGGCGCCGGCTGCCTCCCCTAAGGGGGGTGGGACGGGGTGACCTTCGCGGGACAGTCCCCGCCAGGACGGACCCCCTTGGCGGGACACCTGCGGAGCCCGCCCGCCCCGCCGCCCTCCCGCTCACCTTGGCGATGCTGCTGAGGTAGTAGCAGGCGTAGGCGACGCCGAAGCCCAGCACCAGGGACAAGCCCACGCCGGAGCCGAAGAGCCCCACGCGGACCTGGCTCTCCAGGTAGAGGGAGAGCTCCCTGGTCAGCACCTGCCAGTCCATCGCACCCGCGGGGCGGCACGGCACGGCACGGCAGCGCAGCGCAGCGCACCCCGGCTGCCGCGGCCGAGCCCACCCCGGCGCGGAGGGAGGAGGAGGAGGAGGAGGAGGAGCTGCCGCCCGGCTGCCGCTGCCCGCGGACCGCTCCGCGCTACAGCGCCGCCGGCGACATCCCCGCACCGCCCCCGGACCGCCCCCGTCCCGGCCGCCGAGGCCTGCGGGGCGGGGGCCCGAGGCCGGGGCCGGCTTGGAGGGGCCCGGACCGGGCTCGGCGCGGAGAGGCGGGCTGCGGGGGGGGCCGGCCTCCTCCCGCAAGCGGGCCGCCGAGCCGGGCCGGGCCGCGGCGGCCACAGCCTCGCCCGCAGGGGAGGAAATCCTGAGGGAAGCGGCGGGGCGCGGCCCTGGGCGGCGTGGGGCACCTCAGCCGGCCGGCCGGCAGGGCCGGCTCCTCCGCGGCACGGCCGCCGGCATCGCCCGCCGCACGGCAGGTGCCTTCCCGAGGTCACCTTACCCCTGCGCTTCGGTGTCACCTTACCCCTGCGCTTTCCCTCAGGCAGGGCGTGTGGGGTCAGATAGGAAAGGGACCCGGCCAAAACCGTGAGGAGCAGCTGATGCAGGCGTGTGGAAACGCAGTCACTCCTGGACAGGCAGCGTGTCCCCTTCCCAAACACTATTATTTGTACAGGACACAAGTCCTGTATTGTACAGGAGGAAGAGGGGACGCCGAGGCTTCCAGAAGCAGCAGTATCTGTCTAAATATTTTGAGTGAGACTGAAGTGTGCAACTGCTTTTCCACTTCTCACTGCTGTTACAAGGCATTAGTGAGGATCAGAGAGGACTAGATGTATTCTCTAACTCCCAAGAGAAATTCTGCCCGCTCCCTTTTCAGCTCTATGGATTGTTGCATGGAGGCCCACACATGTTTGCTAACTCAGATGCTTCCCTCTTCAGCTTCAGAAAAAGATGCACAGTATCTGCGTCTTTTCCTTGGCAAAGTCCTAGGAGCACAGCTGATAACACAAAGATCCTGGAGCCGAGCATCTGCTGTTGGAGATGCATGGATGCACCATGGGACACATACTTTCCTTTCTCCTTATTTTTTGCCTCAGCTCCATGAATTGGTGAGAGAAGACAGACTTTGCTCGGTGAGACTCTTCACTTCTTACTTTATCTGTGTTTTCTTGCTATATCCAGATTTTAAAATGTAATTGAGTTGAGGATCATAACCAAAAAAGCATGTAAGAGCGGAAAATGAGACGTGGCCTATTTCAGTTGCTTCTTCTTACTCGGACAGATCTTACCAGAGGGATTCTGCTCTGGCATAAAGCATCTGGGCCCAACTTTTTCTTGTTCGCCATGAAATAGTGGTGGCAAGCTCTTGGATATTGAGCCACAGCTTAACTTAGAGAAATACTGAAAGGGCCTCTAGCTTTCTGTACTGTAGAGAAAAGTGCTACCATGTTCATACTGTGTGATCAAACACTCTGCGTTGGTGCAGCAACAGTGGATTCCAGTCCTGCTTTGACAACTATTGTGAAAACCCATTGTAACATCTAAAGACTTTGCAATCAAATGGTTGTTTCTGATTGCATTGCTAATTTGGATATGGGATTTCGAAATGTCAAGCATGTTTTACCATTCAGGCTGGCAAGCAGAAATCTACTTCTCACCTTCTTTTTCTTCTCGAGTAAAAGCAGTTTGTACAATTTTAAGAATTTTTCATTAAAGAATCAGAACAATAAAAGTATGCAAAGTAATTAATTGATATTATATTAAGAAAAGTAAACTGATAAAAGTGTATCGCAATGTTCTGAAGAAATTTAAAAATACCTATTCTTCCTATCCAGTCAGCTGTCCAAAGTTTCCAGAGACATGGGGGCAGAGCTACTGCAGCCGTTGAAAAGAGTATGGGAATTGGTAAGCAGAGGCCAGGAAGGATCTGGGGTTTGTTTCTTTTCCCAGCAGCTGTTACAGAAAAAGGAAACTGAATGGGTGGAAAGCCTATTGTCATCAACACTGCACTTCCGCTGCTTCTGCTTACAGAGAACAGCCATACCCAGGTCTTGGTCCTGAATTGCTGGGAATGTATGTTGTACACCCCAGATAAAAGGATTTATCGTGGAGGAACACTCCAGTGTGAGCAGCTGGAGTAGATAGCTTAGTTCTGAGAACATGTAGGCTTCATCAACAACGTGAACTTAGGAACCTTTGGAGACGCTAATTTGACTGAACTGAGGACTAGACTTTAGGGTGCAGAGGAACCTGCTCCTTCCGAAGAAGGAAACTGGTTGTTGCTTGCAGCAGACTGTTCTCCTGCATTCAAGTCCTGTCCCCATTAAGCTGAAGAATCCTTGAGCCACCCAAAAACTGAAGAAAAGAAAAATCACAAATGGCTGAGAAAGAAGGGGACACAGTGCGTGTCCATGGGGCTTGAAAGCTTATAAATGTATATACACGTTTGGCCAAAAAGCGGAAGGCATGGCTGTCGATGGTTAGATAAACCCTTCTGCAGCATACGAAACCAGCAGTTTAATGACCTGATCATCAATCTAGAGAGATTGAATGCACGAAACAAGATCCAGACACAAAGGTTGATGAGGTTTATCTGGTCTTTGACCACTACCCTGTGTTGATTACTCATGGGAGTATTAACAATGTCAGGCATATATGACATGATGTAGGCAAACCGAAACAAATTACCTGTACGGAGAAGGGCTGAGGTTTTTTTGTTACTGTGTAAGCATGTTGCTACACTGTCAACAGCAATAATGTTAATAACTTCCTTCTGTTTTAAGCAATCCCCGTCAGATCCTCCAGTTTCAGTGTGGGTGTTTTTTAAGTCTTTAAAAGGTTATCCTTTGGCCTACAACACATTTTGCAGAGCTGAGAAAGGAAATGCTGTATTCTGCTCATATTACAACTACTTCCAAGTGATTTAGTGATTGCAGATTGTGTGTGTGGGAAGAAAACAAGGTGGTCACTATGGCGTTTTTAACTCTTATGGCATTTTTTTCAGAGGAAGAGTGTGCTACATTCCCAGAGAGGCTTGCTATTTGCACAATGCTGTCTGCTCTCTAAGTGCTTCATAAAATGATCGCATTAACCCAGCTCTAATGGATTATAGATTAGGCAGAAAGGAAAGGGCACAGGATTGTTCTTTCATATTGTCTCCCAATTTATTTTGCTTAAGCAATAGGTAATAATTTACAGAAGCAATTGGTTAGTCACAGCTTGATTTACATTTTTAACTAGGAGGCTACACTAGTGCTATGTTGTCTTTGTTTCATTCTTTGTTAGGGGAGGTGGTTCTGTGATCATTTGGGGTTGGGGGGGGGAGTTACTACGTTCTTACTGATGTTCCAGCGGACAATTGCAAGCTGGTCCCAGCGCAGTTCTCTGTAGCCCCACTCTTGGAATTGATTTTAATAGGCGGTGCAGCACCTCTGAGGAGGGGCAAAGTGACTTTTAACCTCAGAGTTTTACAGTCAAGATTCTGTTTGTTTATATTCTTTTAACATTTGTTTAACTTTAGCATTCATCTAACAAAATGGGAAAATATCTTTGTGTCAGCCTGACCTATCTTGGGAATACTTAAAAAGCTCCAAGTCCATGTATAAAACGTCTGAAAACTTTTCCATCAACTCAGGGAAGAGGGCACTCACTGTTCCTGGTATTTATTATCAGCAGGGGCATGGGAGAAAAAAAGTGCATTTGAAAAACTTAAGTCAGCATTTCTCAAGCCTTCCTCATGCCTATTATAGATTTTTCTTTCCTTAAAGTGTGAATGAAGTAGGGAATTAATGAAGTCAACATAAATGTTCTATGTTGGAGCCTCTTCAAATTTCAGAGGAAAAAGCCAGGCTGTGTTTATGTTCGTACTCATGAAAAAATCAATGACTGTGGCATTAGGAATAGCTGCTTCTGTTTGTCCCCTTCTTGAGCTTTGCTACTCTTACTGTTATCTCCATATCCATCTTCAGCCATGCATCCATGTCTTTTTCTTCCATGCTTCTTTGCATTCCCTTATGAAGTATTTTTCAGCCCTTTCCAGTGGCAAAGTTGGAAGGAACACAGGATTCAAAAGGAACATTTTGTATCATTTAATGTAACTTTCTTTAATTAAGTTTCCTTCAATTAAAATGTGAGTATTTCAGTTCAGCAGGTGTAGCAGGTATCCCGATTACAAATGCAACCACATAACGTAGTATTGTTTCACTCTCTCTTTAGGTGGTTGAAGATACCTTCAACAGCTGCTGCAACATGAAGACTGCCCAATATTTGTCTCCCTTGGAATGACTCTTGCAGGATCTAGTCTACATGAAACCAGTTCCCTGCATTTGAATACAGCTGGCAAACTGCTCAATACAGGTTCGTGGTTAGCAGAGGATCAGACCAATTTAACTCATCGTCATATTAAATAATGGCGATGAAGCTTTATTTTGTGTCATTTAAAATGTTCACAGAAGAGTTAAAATAAAGGTTAGAATTCTGTGATATATAGCTGAGTATAATTATCAGAAATGTGAATTAACTTAAAATTGATTGTTTTGTTCAGAAACCAAAGATGACAATCCACGGCATGCTGCAAACTGAGAATATGAGACAGTACAGTATAAAATAAATTGAAAGCAAGCAAATATATTGAGGACATTTCTCTTAATCAAATGAATTTTTTTTTCATTAAAAATGTTATCAGAAGCTGCTACAGAACTTGCAGAATTATCATAAGAGTACAAAACAGTGGATGTTGAATCTAGGTTAAATTTCCTCCTGGCTCCAAGGAATCTTTATTGTAGCTTAAAGTGAAACATTTTTGTTTTTATTTACCTATTTTCATTCCTTTATAAACACTTCAAAGTGGATAAAAATTTGCATCTTGTATTTCAAACACAAAACCAAAGCATTTTAGAATGCTTTATAATAATGTAAAAAAAAACCCCAACAACTTCCATATATATTTGGTAAACTCTTGTTCTACCTACATCAACATTATGGCTCCAGCTGAATTCAGTGGAGTTAGAAACCTGTCCAATGAATCTTTTTCCTTTAGGCAGCTTCTTAGAATGTTCTTTAGCATGTTAATAGTGAAAAATATTTATAAGCATTAGACATAATCTTAAATGAGATGTATATTAAAAATGTTTACTTTATGCAAAGCATATAGTCTTGTTTAGCAACAGATTTTTTTTGTTATTTTTAAAACTTTCTAGCTGTGTTTTTAATAAATTTTCAAGAAGCCTATCAGAGTGTACTGGAAATCTTACTCCTTAGAATTTAGGATTACATAATGTTGTGACTGGGACTATTTTCTTATGACAAAACATACAAAGTTTAGATTCTGCTTGAGTCACTCAATGTTTGTTACTATTTTAGCAGTTTATTAAAATTAAACATAGGTATTATTCAGTGCTTAAGCCACCTTTCAGGCATTACTTAGTGCATATTGAGTGCCTTTGTAATACAAGAAAGACCTGTACTTGACTGTAAGCACACGATTAGTCCTACTGATTACAACAAAAATTATCATGCACATAAATTAGGAACATTCTTAAAATATCTTGATGACCCATGGAGACAGGTCATTTTCCTATCAGTCTAAAAATACGACCTAGCTTGTTCTGACTATATCTGAGAATTTCAAGTAAGTACTTTCTTTACAATCAGGAAATTTGTGATTTGTGATTACAATCAGGAAGAAATTAATCCCTCCTTCCAATGCATAATCTAATTTAAAAATCATCTGTGAATAAAACACCAATATGTGGCTAAATATTTGGAAACATCAAGTAAGTATATATTTTTTAATCCTCTGAGGTATGCTGTAGGAGAATTTGTATAGATGTGCAAACACGAGTACATGGTATTGTAGGGTGTATGCCCTAGATTGCTACAGAATTTTTACTTATTTTATTTTGTCTTTGAATATTTAAAACTTCAAACTTAACTTCACAGGTATGTTGTTTTCTCTCCACTCAAAATAGTTCAGCCTAGTAAAACTTAAAACCTTAACCAAGGGAGAAGATTCCAGGATACTCCTGCTAGGGAAAGATAATCTTTATCCTAAAACACTTTTTTCACCACGTTGAAGTTTTTAGCCAGATACGGAAAAAAAATCCTTCTTTTTTGCAGATCTCCATGGCATTAGTTTTGTTTCACAGCAGGAAAATGAAGTGACATATTTATAATCTGTTCTCTGCTCAGCTGTTGTTCCTTCCTAGAAAAGAGGTAGCAGATAGAACTCCTTAGGGAAAGAAACAGCGGCATGGACACTATGGGTTAATATATGTGTTTCATAGAGGATACCAGTAGCACAGTAAAAACCAAACCCACCAAAGCAATTTGTTGTGTTACACGACAGCTTGCTCACTATCTGGCATTAAAAAATATCTTAATCTGCAGAAACTGGGAAAAAAATCAATGCAAATTATTCATGACATTCCTGAAAATTGAGGAAGAAATTGGATTGTGTTATGGATAATGAATCTGGTAAAGCAGTGGAAATACAGAGCAACAAGTTAACAGGATAGGTTTTAGCATTAATGAGAGATGGCACATGGCCACGGGATGGCAGCAGAGGCTGAGGAATTAGGGTTTTTTCTACATTAAACTACGGATAAACAGGATAGGGTCTAAAGTTCCGAACTGGTTCTTCAGGTTCTACAAAATATACATTATGTATATTTTCACTTAAAAAGATGTGGCATGTTCATCAGACCAGAAGTTTCTGTGGAGAGTGATTACATGCTTTTAATTAAAAAAAAAAAATTACAGTTGGGGCAATTTTTTTCAGTAAAACAGTACTTTTCATCTCATTTGCCAATATTTCCATCTTTATTCCTCAGTTAGTTGAGTTAGTTCCACCCAGAAGAGTAGGCATATTCTGATATAAACCAAGGCAGTTGCTTACTTTTTACGAGTTCCTTTCCCTAATACTTTTGTCCACAGGAAAAAACTACATTACAAAAACCCCTTTTGGGGAAAACCAGAAAATTAAAATCTAGAATGCCTTCAATTTTTGAGAGGAGGACTCAGAAAACTGCTTGTTCTAATACAGAGTCTTGAACTGAACAGGCAGAATTTTTGGACTCATATTGGTATAAATTAATACACTCTACCTTTGTATTTTAAAAAGAAAACTATGGTCTGCTCATTATATGTAAACTAGATGCTCTTTTTCAACTCCAAGGAAGCTTTTTATATATATCCTTCATATGACAAATTCTGAGAACTCAGGATTTGTGCAAGACAGTAAACAAAACCTCAAAACTCCATGAGTTAATTAACTGTCTTTCCAAGAAGTTGGGATTTTTTTCTTCTAAACCATACAAAATCAGGCTTTTCACATGGGATTCTCTCCTGCAATAGGTACAGTCCCCTTTCTGCATTGTGGGTTCCAGATCCTACATTGCAAGTTCAGCTTTAATCAAACAAGACAGTCCAGAAAAACTTCTATCAAAGTCTCTGTTCAATCCATGCAAATACTTATATTAGGATTCCGTGCTGGAGCGTGACATTTTGCAGACCTGAAAGGCAACCAGGCAGAGTTTAGGCAAGCAGCTCTCTGGAATGGCTTAGATGAACAGGGGCATAGGCTGGATCACCTCCAAAGCCCTATTTCCTGTGACTCTAGCAGGGTTGTCTTGAGGTTTGTCCTGCCCTCTAGAAGGGTAGCAGCTGCTCTTAAAAAAGCCAATACGCTCTCCAACAATAACAAGGACTTTAAAGGGATGTCATTAGGTTATGCACAGTGCTGAATTCTGCATAAACCAGAGGTCTTCTCTCATGGCCCCTTGCTAGGTTACTCTAATATGGCAGGAAGTAGTGAGGAAGACCATAATCACCAGCTGGAGGATGGTGTGACTCAGCAATGTACGTAATTTTGGGTAGCCAGAAAGGAACTCGTTCTGTAGTTCTTTTTGTGCATCCAGATTCCTGCACTGAATGCATATTCATGAGTCTTTGCAATTACAGGCGAGTATGCCTAAAGCACTGTGGATTCCCTTCTTCCAGCCTGTGATTTAACTGCTCTGTCATGACTACCTGAGGTATTCAAAGCGAGCACTACCTCACAAGGCAGGCAGCAGTGGTTAAATACAGCAGCACTGTTCAGGTAAATAAGGCCTTTGGCAGATGAATTTTGGTTGCTTCTGCTGCAGCAGTTTAAGGCGGTAGTGCTCTGCCAGTCTGCCCTGGTGGTCTCCTCCCATAACAGGAAGGGCAGAAAAAAACCATAGGCCCGTTCCTCTGCTGGTGCTAGGTTTGAGGAGGGTTACGAGTGAGTATGATTTCTAGATTGCAGACCCAAAAAGTAAAGAAATAAACTTTCTGCTAACTCCACTAGCGAGGTTTTAGATGGCATTTTTCCCCACAGCTGGGAGGCTGATAGATTAAAGTACCTGGAGTGTGAGCACATGGGATCATAAGGGAAAGTCCTGTTTAACTAATTTGATATCCTTTTAAGATAAGGTCACCCACCCGGTGGATGAGGGGAAGGCAGTGGATGTAGTTTTTCTGGATTTTAGTAAGGCTTTTGGCACTGTCCCTCACAGCATCCTTCTGGACAAGTTGTCCAACTGTGGGATGAGCGGGTTGACGGTGTGCTGGGTGAAGAACTGGCTGAAGGGCAGAGCTCAAAGTGTTGTGGTGAATGGGGCTACATCTGGCTGGTGACCGGTCACCAGCGGTGTTCCTCAGGGCTCAATTCTAGAGCCACTGATGTTCAATATATTTATCAGCGATCTGGATGCAGGAGTTGAATGCACCAATAGCAAGTTTGCTGATGATACCAAACTGGGAGGTGCTGTTGACTCTCTTGAGGAACAAGATGCCTTGCAGAGGGATCTGGATGGACTGGAGCATTGGGCAATGATCAATGGGATGGAATTTAACAAGTCCAAATGCAGATTCTGCACCTAGGACGGAGTAACGCCGGGCACAAGTATAAACAGGGAGAGGCGTGGCTGGAGAGCAGCCCTGCAGAAAGGGATCTGGGGGTGCTGGCCAGCAGCAGGCTCAATGTGAGTCAGCAGTGTGCCCTGGCAGCCAAGGGGGCAAACCGCATCCTGGGGTGCATCAAACACAGCATGACCAGCCGGTCAAAAGAGGGGATTGTCCCGCTGTATCCAGCGTTGGTGCGGCCTCACCATGAGTACTGTGTGCAGTTCTGGGCCCCACAATTTAAGAAGGATGTGAAGGTCCTTGAATGCATCCAGAGGAGGGCAACAAAGCTGGTGCAAGGGCTGGAAGGCATGCCCTGTGAGGACTCTGGGCTTGTCTAGTTTGGAGAAGAGGAGGCTGAGGGGCGACCTCATTGCTTTCTACAGCTTCCTGAGGAGGGGATGTGGAGAGGGAGGTGCTGGTCTCTTTTCCCTGGTATCCGGTGATAGGATGCGTGGGAATGGTTCAAAGCTGCACCAGGGGAGGTTCAGACTGGACATTAGAAAGCATTTCTTTGGTGAGAGGGTGATCAAACCCTGGCACAGGCTTCCTAGAGAGGTGGTTGACGCCCCAAGTGTGTAAGAGGCATATGGACAATGCCCGTAACAACACGCTTTAACTTTTGGTCAGCTCTGAGGCGGTCAGGCAGCTGGACTGGCTGATAATTGTAGGTTCCTTCCAACTGAAATAGTCTATTTATTCTATTCTGTTCTGTTCTAGTCTAGTCTAGTCTAGTCTATGTTGGCTCTAAGGCTGTAAAGTAGCCATTCTGTGCAATGAGGGCAAATGCAAGCTGAGGAGATGTGATAAACTCTCAGCATTCATCAGGAGAAGAGGACAGTCCTGTTGAGGGACCCTAGACTTGTTAGAGACAACTGAAAATTCACATGCATTTATTCTGTGTAAAACCAACCAGCCAACGAGGTAACCCCCTCTGCCTTGCAAAAGGCCCTAAGCCAACAAGGGATTTTTTTCAGCTGAAAAGTGAATATGAGTTCTTTCATTAAGGTATTACTGTGTCTAGTTTCCCAGTCTAAACAAAATGCTGATACATACCTGAAAATGCTGTATCTGTCACTTTTCTTGTCACAATACATTAATTGGATTCAACATCCTATGGAATCTCCATCTTGTTTATACCTTTCCTTGTTTTATTTATCTCTAATTTTACTTCAGCTTCTTTTCAAAACTCAAACCTTTCTTCTTCCTTTTGCTGATCACATTCTGATTCTTCTCTCTCCATCCTTCTGCGAGTCTCAAATAGTCTTCAGGTGCTTAATCAGAATTAGATTCTTTTGCTTATTATTCTAGTACTAATTTTCATGCTGATATATATTCCTGTGGCTGATACCAGAAAAATATCAGATAGGACCACTACATGTCCAATATAACTTGAAAAATAAGTCTTTCCCCAAAGCTATATCCTTTTCCATTCTTTGTTGTCACTTTTTAAATCTCTATCTGAAACCAGTGTTTACTGGTTATTTTGAAGGCTAATTCAGATAAAAGGTTCAAGAGCTAAAGACCTTTTTTCCTTACTGATTGGTTAAACACCAAGCAGGTGCACAGAATAAATAATACAATGTCTGATTCAAAGTGGTAACACCATAAAATATTTGGGATTCTGGAAAAACTAATCATGTAGCCAATGACAATTTTGTGACTTCCACAACTTTGTGGCCATGTAGGACTAGCAATGACAGATTAGAGTTCAGAAATCAGTCGTAGTCACTGGCAAGTGAATCTATCAGATTAGTCTATCCGCTCTTTATTTTCTACCACACCAATAAAACGGTACAAGCCTCTGTATTTTGAGCTATGGAGAACTCCCTCTTAGCTGTTAGGGGAGCATTCACATTCAGTCCAATAGACACTGGGTTCCAGTTATTACCTGTATTCTTGTTGTCTAAGCCACCTCTAATATAATCCAGGCATCTTTAGAGATTCTGTTTTTTGCAAGTAAATAATCTGATAGAAAAAGCAGGTGAATAGAAGGAGAGGCAGGGATAGGAGGAGAGGTCTATTGGGATAGACAAAGCAGGAGTGGTCAGGAGAAGGATTATCAGGAGAGAAGCTCCAAGATAATATCTGCCCACATGCATTGCTGCTGAACTGCAGCAGCAGACTCTCTTAAGGTCTATACTTTAGGAGATATCCTTCTTGGAAAAATAAATGTAAGGGATGAACTCTTCTGATTCTCTCCAGCAGAACTAATTCTGATCTCAGACTTCGTTGGTTTTCCTGGCACGCATTTCCTGGTTGCAAAAAGCCTTTTTTATCCAACCCTATCAAAGAGTAATAGAAAAACATGCTCTGGGTTATGCTTAGATATGCATGAACCTTATATTTGCCCATAACTATCAAAGCACGAAAAAGCAGAATGAGGAAGATGAGAACATTATGACCATAGATAGAACCTAGGTAGAGCATCCGATAGATCAAGAACCCTCCAGAATTTCTGGTAAATTCTGCCATGTGTTATACATTTGATTTCAATTCCATGTACCAAATGTAATAAGCTAGTACAAGCTGCGGGTAGCTTTTGTATGGGGAGAAGCATCTGCAAGAAAACCCAAACTGCCTGGCAATTGCATGCTTTCCTGTGGTGGTATCTGTTAGCGTTCTGAAGTTTCTACTGCAGAAGCAGAAATTGGATACTGCTTGGGAGTGCCTATTGTCAGGACACAAGTTCATGTTTAAGACAGCATTCTTTAGACTTAGCATGGGTTAGGAAGGAATGAATTATGTGAGGAATGTGGTGGTCGTCTGGTGGTTACATGTTCATATTATTCTGCTCTGCTATACATATTGTGAGAAAACTACACAAAAGAAGTCAGGAAATGATCTAATAGACTCTTCTAGTCATATTAATAACCACAAAGGTGGAAGGAAGCACAGAAACAGTAAAAATACCCAGGACACAAGGGTAGCTGGGCTGCCTTTTATCAGCCATTTCCCTGTTGACTAAGAAATTGTATTCTTTTGTCTGGTTCAGATTTGCCTGTTCTTTGAGATGGATGGTTTTAAAAAGTTGACACAGAGCATGATTAGAGAGAGACAAAAACAATCGGAGGAGCATTTTTAAAATGAAGAATCATATTCTATATAAGATTAGCCAGGATGTGTGGAGTTAAAAGGAAATCCTTGAGTGTTGTGAGAGTGATAATGAAGAGGGTAGTTTATGAAGAATTGCATTGCAGGTATGTATTTAAAGTTTGAGTAGCTACATTCTCCGCGAGGGATGCCCCAAGGTGGGAAAGGCGGTTGGAGGTATACATTCCCCTCTTTTGCTGACTGGAGCACCTGAATATCAGCTAAAAAAGCTCCTGGGCTACAGAACTACAGCCCCACTAGACTCACCTCAATAGCATGCAAGACTCATGTCCACAGTTTGAAAATAAAATGGGATTTCAGGGCACCGAAGTGACCGAAAAACGAGGAAAATGCAATACAGATTTACCTAAGCTAGATCGCGCAAGACTTAGTTGATACCATTTTATTGATAATCCCTCTGTCACTAAAGGAGAGGCGATACGAGCAACTTCTGGCTGGAGAGGGAAGAGGGCGATTTGGGAAGCCTGGCCGCAGGACCGCCCTCGCCGCCGCTGCCGCCAAAATCACCTCAGCGCCGGGCGGGGCGGGGTGGGGCCACTGCCCTCGGGGGGACTCAAAGGCGCCCGCGCCCCCAGAAGGAACAGCAAGGCTGGCGATTTCGGGGAGCCGCGGGCAGCTCTGCCGGCAGGGATAAATAAATCCCTGTTCTCTCCTTTGCTTCCTCCCATTTCCACCGGCACAGCCCGGCGGCTGGTTCGGGGAAGGGGGGGCCGCGGTACCCGAGCACCGGCCGCGCCGGTCAGTGCCCACCCCGGCTCCGCAGGTGGCGCTCGAGCGCTGCATCGCCTCGTTCGGGCCCCGCCGCGCTGCGGCTGCGCAGAGGTGCTGAGACCGGGCGCAATGCGCATGCGCAGCGCGGGGAGGCGGGCACTGACGGCCGCCGCCGGTCTCCCTGGTGCTGCCGCTGTCGCGGCCGCAGTTCCCGGATGTAGCGGCGGGAGCGCGGGGCCGGCGGTGGCTTGTCGCTGTGGGGTGCGGGCGGGCGCCGCGGGCTGGGGGGGGGACCGCTGCGGCGCAGGGGATGGGTGCGTAGGTAGGTAGGTAGGTAGGTCGGTCGGCAGGCAGGCAGGCAGAAGGCAGGCAGGCAGAAGGCAGGCAGGCAGGCAAGCGAGGAGAAGAGTCGGCTGGAGACTCCCGCCGCCTCGGCTCCCGCCGCCCCGGTCGCGTCCCCCGGCCCGTCGGAAGGGTCCCTCCCCCCTCCCTCCCCCGCTCACCGTCGCGTCAGGATTGCCCCCCTTCCTCCCGCCCCCCTCCCTCCCTCGCCGCGCCGGCACCCGCGGCCCGTGCCCTCCCTCCCCGCGCCCGAGGCAGCCGTCCCCATCGGGGTCCCCCTTCGCCGCCTGCGGGCTGCGCGCCCCCTCCTGCCGCCCCGGGGCCCGGGCCCGCGGGGCGTCGCCGGGATGAGCAGCTCGCGGAACAACCGGGTGATGGTGGAGGGAGTCGGGGCCCGGGTGGTGCGGGGCCCGGACTGGAAGTGGGGGAAGCAGGATGGCGGCGAGGGCCATGTGGGCACCGTCCGCAGCTTCGAGAGCCCCGAGGAGGTGGTCGTGGTGTGGGACAACGGCACCGCCGCCAACTACCGCTGCTCCGGGGCCTACGACCTCCGCATCCTCGACAGCGCGCCCACCGGTGAGCGGCGGCCGGGGGCGGGCTGAGAGGGAAGGGGCGAGCCCGCACGACCCCTCGCGGCTGTGGGGCTTGCGGGGGGCAGCACCCGAGGCCCCCGCAGCGGGGTGAGGGTCGGGGCCCGGCCCTGGGGGCGGATTGCTCCCCTTCTTTCCCTTTTCGGGGTGTGCCTTTCCCTCTCGGTTTTGTGGGGGGAGAGTCAGCTACCCTGCCCCCTCCCTTCGCCTGGCTGCGCGTGGGTGTCTATATGTGTACGTGCATATGTATATGTATAGGCTAACTTAGAATAAATATATAGTGTGTGGCTGTGGGGAGAGGAAAAGTTGTCCTGGGACTTTTAAATTGGAGTAGACAAAGCAAAAGTGGTCTGCCATAGAGAGCAGGCTCCCGGTATGCTGGGGGGGGGGGGCAGTGGAGGGAGGGAACTGAGAGGATGGTACCTCAAGGTTTGGTTTTGTTTTGTTTTTACCCCCCCCGCTCCTTGAAGTTATATTTCAGAGCTGTTTTGTAAAATGGTGACGGTCATTCTGAGTCAAGTATAGGGAGGATTGCAGAAAAGAGGTGTAGCACCTTTTTGCTAAAGATCACATCGAGTGGTTAAAATAGTGTTTTGTCTTGTAATCTGCATGTTGCCTTTTATCTGTATTACCAGACCTGCTGTAAAATGGTGAAGGTACTTGAAAAAAAAAAAGCATTTCATTCTTTTAATTATTTGGCTGCTTGATGTTTATGCCTTAAATTCAGTCAGTTTGGACAATGGATTTAGATCTGCACTGACATTATGCGGCAGTGTTAGTGTTGCAAACACTGCAGGGAAATGTTCATTTTAGCACCTGTTTTTACAGTGAAAACTCACAAAGAAAAATATATTGTTTAGTTCCCTCAGAAATATAGTGAGGTGGTTTTGGGCTGGGCAGGATTGCCCCAATAATGAGGTGATTGGACCGATTTCTTGGGGTACTTAGATGTACTGTTTTTGTAATGTGTCTTTCATTTGGAGTATGATGGAGAGGAGAAACCATCTTTGAGGCAGCTGTGTGTAGTGTTACAGAAAGGAAAATTATAGCAGTGGGTTGAAGCTAACAGGCTTTTGAAGAGACAGCATTATGGACTTCATTCTAATTAATTACAAAAATGTTGCTAAGAAAAAGAAAACCAAACCACACGTTGCATGGTAAGCCTTTGAGATGGATTTAATTTTTCTATGTCTGGGTACCTTCGTCTCCCCTGGCTTCATGGTTGGCTTTTGTTGTTGTTTTGGAGGGTAGATGCTATTAAAATGAGCTGAAAATCTTTTTTAAATGGACCTTGGGACAAGAAGTTAAGAGTAGTCTTCCAAGTTGTTGATCCTTGTCTTGCAGATGTTTACGCTTTGAAACTTTACCTGCATTTGATGTCCTGTAGAAACCAGTGGGACAACTTCTGCTTAAAACTGAAGTGTATGCATAAATATTGAATATGAGCCTTGAATGCTCATTATTCTAGCTCTGCTTGATGTATTTGCAAGCTGACAGTATCCTGTTAACTGCATCTGGAAGTCTACCCTCAATACTCATTTTTAAGTCCCTGGTTTTTGTTTTGGTTGGTTTTTTTCTGCTTTATTCCTTCTAATTTTCAGTTATATTTATACTTTTGTATTAGAATTTTAATTTCTGCTTCCGGTAGGACTATGTATATTGCTGTGGGAAAAACTCATAAACATTGCTGTTTTCAGGCTTTGCAATATGGTATTTTTCTTCCTGAGGTTTTTGGCCAATGTGTGCATCATCCTGATGGAACTGCTGCATGGAGCTACCCAGGGTTGCTTTTTCCTAGAGGGAGTTACTTTTGAGGTCACGGTTCCCTGGAGACAGGAAGAGTAAAAAATCTGTAAAGTAGTAACAGCAAAAGGGCAAAGTTCATGGAATTAAGATGCTGTCAATTTGGACTGAAATCCTAGTTTTACTACTGATTCACTTTGTATTCTTGGGCAAATCACTTCCCTTCTTCAGGTTTCCAACTTTTTGTAATTACTTATTTTTCTCCATGGTAGTGACTATCCATTGGTTAGAATAAGGGACTCTGACTTTGGATGATAGTTTGATACAATCTCTAAGGGCATCTAGATAATTTTGATATAAATAGTTACAGGAAAAGTGGCATTAGGTGACAGGAATTTCTAACTGTAGTATTAATAACGATGCTGTTGAGCAAGGAAATGTTATAAAATATGGGGTGAGTTTTGGTTTGATGATACTTAGCACAGTGTTAAATTATGGCTCTTATAGTTTAAAATGAAAAAAATTTATCTGGTTCATAAATTTACAGTCACAACATGATTTTGAGTTTATAGTGAGAATAAATATAAAAATACAGCAGTAGAAAGCAAAATTATTTATTGCTGGGAGTTCTTTTTGTTAGGTATTCAAAACCAGACTTGATTATAAGTTCTTAAAAGCAGTGCTTGCAGCCAGAGTTGCTGCTTTGATGAGTTTGAGGCCTGTGCAGCCAGAAACAGTAGTGATGCATCAGGAACCCCTTGTGTTATAGAAGTAATGTTTGAAGCTCATTCTGTTAAAAAAAAAAGTCATCGATAACTTACATGAAGTATCTCTTGTGATCTATTTGCTCCAGATGTAGTCATCTGGGTGTAGAATAATTTGTGATACGAAGTTTTGTTTTGTTTTTTGGTTATGTCTACCAAGCTAGCTGTATTAGCTGCTCATTGGTGATCATATTTACATTGGCCAGCATTTCTTTAAGCATGACAAAGTGATTGAGAGGGATCAGTAAACTAAGAATCTGAAAAGAAAGTAAATTTCAGTTGGAAGAAAGGAAACTTCAGTTAGGTCCTGTGTAGTTGGCTCCTAAATGGAGTAAGTGGTGGGATGCGATACATTAGCAGTGCAGCGTGGTTGCCTGATGATTACTTGCAAATAAATCCTGGTCTTTCTGTAAAGCAGCCTTTTGCCAGGATCGAGGAGTCTTGAGAGTCATGTTCTTCTGGTGGTGTTGTGGAAAAGAAAGAGAAAGGAGTAGTCTTCTGAGTTGCTGAACAGAAGCTAAAAGTATATAAACCCAAGCTTTGTATTTAGAAGGAAAGGCAGCCTTTTGCCAAAGTTAAAGGCTGTACAGTAGCATGTTTGTAGAGAGCACTCCTGACTGTGTTCACATAATACTCATGATCATTACAGAAACTGTGCGTTTATTCTCTTTCTGAAGATTTGCTTTCTACAAAGCTTAGGCAAAAATTCATTTGTCATCCGTTTCCTCTTTTATATGGTTGGTTCAAAGTAACGATGTTATTTTTCCTGCTTAAAATATTTGCTCAATTGTGTTTGAATAAGGGGAGGTGGCAGAGGGGCTGGGGTCAGGAAATGGAATCTTGTCATGGAATTATCCTGGAGCTAGAGTAAGCATCTGTGCGGCGTGGAAAGCTCTATGTGCTGTATTCTGCTAACATTGAAAATTTAGGTGTTATCTGTTGAAGATCTGAGGAGCTTTCTGTACTTGTATTAATAGTTTTCTGTAACCTGAAGAGTTGCAGAAATCATCATGAAGTCATACATGTTCCAACATTTTAAAAGGTAGAGCACCTCAGATGATTTATCCTATGTATTTGTTTATTTGTTCTTGCTTTTAGCACAGCAAGTGTAATTTAAGGCAAATCGTCTCAGTCAAGTTTTTTTTAGTGGCTATTTGTAAATACTTACAGAACCCCTCACAAGTAAAAAAATCTAATAGCTTCACGAAGCAGAGGTACTTGGGAAGCCTGGTTTGTGTGGTTTGGTGGTTTGTTTTTTTTTAATAAACACATCCTTTGTTCTTCCTACCCTTCCCCCATGTCTCCTACACAATAATCCTCTCCCTCCTCATGTATCTTGTGATACCTTTACCAGATAGGACACATGCTTTGGCAAGTCTGGCATCTCTTATATAAAATAATTGGTCAGCTGACTGCTGCCAAACAGGGTATGTAATAAATGAGTTACATTTGTGGGGACACTGATTTGAGTTTTCACACAATTTGTCAGAATCTGGTTAATCTCTAAGAATTCTTTGTTTTCAGTTTGCCTGGAGTCTGGCCATAGTGTAAAAATTGCCTGGAGTGGAAGAATGGGAAGAACAAAACATTGGTATTGCATTTTAAACTGGGGTGTAAATGAATCAGTTTTCTAAGTAATTTATGATATCCCTTGTCTGATGGTAGTGTTGTCATTATGATATGAAAAGATTTTGGCTTATTAGAGTTCTGTAGAGAATAACAAGTCCATTGGAAACCAGATTTTGTTGGTTCTGAGAAATAATTGAAATCACTATTGACTTCTGCTGTGCTTAACAGTGAGTAGTATGGATACCCCTTGAACATCTTATTTTACTGTTAAAATGTTCGTTTATTGGACAGTTGTATATTGCCACCTTTGAAAATTATCTTTAAGACAACAGAGATATTCGTAACAAATTCAAATAGCAATTTGAGCAACACTGCTTCTATTTCCTTTCACAGCTTTAAGAACAAGCATGGGTTTTAAAAACTTGTGGGCAAAGGCGGTAAAATTGATGTATAAATGAGTGGTGACAGAGGAATGGTGGGCTAGGTAATCCAGGGAAGATTTGGAATAGATGACAAAAATGAAAATAACCACAGCAGGGACATAAAGGTAGGAAACTTAATATGAAATGCAAATAGTAAAAACATCAATGACAAATGGAGATCAGGAATACTGGATTTTATGGTGTGCTAAGGTTGGAGGGACATTAGGAAATGGCAGCTATTTAAAAGTAATTAGGCATGGTGAAAGTACCCTTGTCATCACCTGATTTCTTTTGGTTTTTTTTCAGTGCAGTATGGAGGATGATACAAAACCTGTTTCATTTTGAAATAGCCTGCCCTTAGGAAATATTGAAGAACAGTTAGAGGTTTAGTTTTTGCATTATCTCATTTTAGAGAGCTAAAGTACTCTTCTGGTTCACGGCTGGCCAGCTGCAGGGCTGATGTTTGAATTCTGAAGTTTCTATGGCGCTTCAGTGTATTCCAGTAGTTTCATTAAGGCATTCTTTCCTGATATAAATTTTGTAAAGCTTGTGTTTCTCAACCTTTCTTAAACAGCCTTCCTTTCGAAGAGCGGAAGCGGTTGATGTGACAGATACAGGTTGCATTTGGGTCGGGATTTCAGTTTGTCTCCAGAGCCTACAAGTGACCCAGTTTCCTGGTTGTTCCTGTGTACTGTGCTTCGATTTACATCATGGGGTGCTTTTGGAGCGCACAAACTGGTTTACTTTTTGGTGAAAGTAAATTGAAAGATATTATCTCAATGCTGATGAGTGTTCAGTCCACTGGGCTAGAGCAGAGCTAGTCTGAAATGTTAGAAATAATGTCTCCTTCCCTCCCCCCCCAAAAGTGTGTAGTGCCAACATCAGGTCCTCAGTACTGAATTTTGGTGAGTAGATGGAGACCATGGTGATTCAGATTGTCCCCTTGCAGCCCATGGAGGGCCACAGTGGAGCAGGTATCCACACTGCAGCCCATGGGGGACACCATGCAGGAGCAGGTGGACAAGCCCTGAAGGAAGCTGCAGCCCATGGAGAGCCCATGCTTGAGCAGTGTTTTCCTGAAGAACTGCAGCCCATGGAGAGGATCCATCCTGGAGGAGGGGAAAAGTGTGAGGAGCTGTTACAGACTGACCATAACCCCCCCATTCCCCATCTTCACTGAAATTTCTTCACTGAAAGGGTTGTCAAGCATTGGAACAGGCTGCCCAGGGAAGTGGTTGAGTCACCATCCCTGGAGGTATTTAAAAGACATGTAGACATGGTGCTTAGTGACATGGTTTAGTGGTAGACTTGGTAGTGTTAGTTTAATGGTTGGACTTGATGATTTTAAGGGTCTTTTCCAACAGAAATTATTCTATGATTCTATCCCCCTGGGGAGAAGCAGGGAGATAGAGGAGTTGGGAAGGAAGGAGTGAAGTTGAGTCTGGGAAGGGGGAGTATAGGGAGAAGGTGTTTTAGTTTTTGTCTTTGTCACAATCCTCTTTTTTTTTTTTTAATTGGCAATAAATTTAATTTTCCCCAAGTCAAGTCTGCTTTGCCTGTGATGGTAATTGGTAAGTGATCTTACTTTAATCTCGACCTACAGGCTTTTTAATTTTATTTTCACTCCTTGCCCTGTTGAGGAGGGGGAGTGAGAGCATGGCTGGGTGGGCGTCTGGCAGCCAGCCAAGGTCAACCCACCACACTTGTGTACCTATAATATCTAGCTTAACTTAAAATTATTCTTTCCACCTTCTTTAAAACCTACTATTGATTTAAATAGTTCATTTGGTTTGTATTATGAACATGAATAAGACTTCAGCTATCACATTTTGTGATCCAGTAGTAGCACCTTGTTTAGCATCTTTTTTTAGCAGGTGAAGTTAAAACTCTTAGTCCACTTGTCACCAGAGGCATACAAATCTACTTCTTCCTCCAGATCTCTAGTGCAGTGGTTACAGAATGTTTAACAGGATTACTTGCCTGCTCCTGCCCTGCAATGCTTTGTTTGTTGTGCCAGCAGTGTTGTGCAGCACCACAAAGAACGGGATTGGGAAACCAATCAAACCGAATATTTTTCCTCCTGGCTGTTTTTCAGCCGGGTATGTGTCTTGATCCAGTTTACAGCTCAACTCTGCAAAAACCTTTTGCTGGCATAATGGAAAGAATGGAGCAGCATGGTCAGGTGAGGCATGCACTGAAGTGGGTGTTGCTGCTGGAATCATGTGTCAGGGAATGGATGAAGAAAGGCTATATCAGGGTGGTGTTTAGGGATCTGTGAGATAGAGATGTGACTCTCTTGATCAGAGACTCCAAATACAGACATGCACTGTTCTCTTTTAAGTCCCCGGCACTATAGTCAGTAAAATTACTTTTGAGTCAAACATATTTGTGTCTTTTTTTTTTTCTTGATCGTTCCTAAGGAAGTTTTTTTGAGTTTTTCCACAGCAGCTTTTGCCTCACTTGGCTAGAAATGTTTAGTTTTTAAGTTTACTGTGAGATGACCTAGTTCTGTACTACATGACTCATGATTATACCTCTCTCTTGCCCTTTTTCCTACTGCTTGGACAAATTGAAGAATCCTGTAGCACCCAATTCCTTGGTCCTTTTACATCCAGAATAAACGTGATCCTTGGCAAACTGTCTTTCCTGAAGTTCAGCAACCATTAAAATAATTCCAAAGATGTGTAACTTCTCTGTTTCTATGTGAAATACCACTTTAGCAATCAGTTTTTTTAAAAAAACAAATACCACCCCTCAATCCCAAGCGCCATAACTAGTTAGACTTTTTAAGCAAGGCAACAAAATAGTAACAGGTTATCTAAGTCCTTTTAATGCACCTGCTCTTGAAGACTACCAAAAAGGTAGTAAAATGGTTCAATACAATTCATAGCAGTGAGGCAGCCACTGTGAGATCATAGCTAGTACTATCTTTTTGAGTGTTACAGATAATCAACAGATACCAGACGTCAGAGTCTCAGTGTACATAACAAGAAAGATATCTTTCTCCTTGATGTTAACTCTCCGCGTTGGGAACAAGGTCATTGATGGAGTTGTGTGGGGGGAGAAAATGTATAGGTGATTTCCAAGTTCTTGTTTTGTAGAAAAATAGCATTTTTAGTTGTTGTTACTAGGCAGCAAGTACTTTTTAAATGTAGAAGGTTAGTTAACAAGAACAATTATGGTGTACGAGCTGTGTTGTCTGGCAGTTGGAGTTGGCAAATAACATTATGGGTTATAGGACTTGTCTGTGGTAGACCTTCAAAATTTCAGCACAGACTTTGTGGTCAAGGTATGGATGCCACTTTGGTCATGAACTGCTCCAGGAATTACAGTGATCATTTAGTATAATGTCAGCAGTTTCAGGGTTTTTGTTGTCACTGAAGGCTATCTTTGGCTGTCCTGAAGAGATGCTCAGATCTCTGTGGTGCTATGTGCAGTCTTTGCTCCAAATGTGTTGCCTTTTCCAGCCTTAAATATTTATTCCAATGTTTGTGCATCAGGAAAATTTTTAATCATGAGGCCAGAAATCTTCCTAAATACATTTATAATCAAGGGTGGAAGAGGATGGAGTGAGAAGCCTTCTTGGTTAGGAGAAATGATACACGAGATGATTTTGCTGACATTCAGAGGGACCTTGACAGGCTGGAGATATGGGCCAACAGGAATCTCATGTAATTCAAAAAAGGGAAAGGCTGAGTCTTGCACCTGGGGAGGAATAACCGGTACAAAGTTGGGGGAACTGTCTGGAAAGCAGATTTGCAGGAAAGGACCTGGGGGTCCCAATGGACAGCCAAGTGACCGTGAGCCAGCAATGTGCCCTTGTGGCAATGAAGGACAGTGGTATCATGGGCTGTGTAAGGAGGAGTGTTGCCAGCAGGTCAAGGGAGGTGATCCTTTCCCTCCACTCAGCACTGGTGAGGCCACACCTGGAGTGCTGGGTCCAGTTCTGAGCTCCCCAATGCAAGAGAGACATGGATGTACTGAGTGTGTCGAGCAAAGGGCTGCAAATGTGTTTTAAGGGATCTTAAGGCATCTGTGTGAGGAGAGGCTGAGGGATCTGGTGGTCTTTAGCCTGGAGAAGGAAAGGCTCAGGGGGATCTTATCAGTGTATGTAAATACCTGATGGGGGTTGTAAAGAGGATGGAGCCAGGCTCTTTTCGGTGGTGTAAACTGACAGGACAAGAGGCAATGGGCACAAATTGAAATACAGGAATTTCCACTTAAGCATAAGAAGAAACATTTTTGCTCTAGGGATGATTGGACACTGGAACAGGCTGCCCAGAGGTTGAGGAGTCTGTGTTCTTGGAGGTGCTCAAAACCTGACTGGATATGGTCCTTGGCAACTGGCTCTAGTTTACTCAGCTTTGAGCAGTGCTGGTTGGATTAGACAATTTCCAGAGGTTACTTCCAACTTCAGCTATTACGTGATTCTGTGAAATGATCAGACAAGAAGGCATTTCCTTCAGTTTTGCCTCTCCAACTGTTGATTTTTCCTCACTGCAGGTGTCTCAGCTGTTGGACACAGGTGACTAATAGGTTTATAGTGAATTTGGCAGTGATTTCCAAAAACATCCCTTCTGGAGGGGGCATAACCCGTTCTTTTTCCTCAGTAATTTCAGAGTGATCTGTTTTTTTTATAAGGGTGAATGACTGGGAAAATTCTGTGTTACTCCAACCTTTTAGTGCTCATTTTTTTCTTGTGCTACAAACTGAATGCCAGTGCTTCTCTCCTCTATTGCTCAATTTTTTCCAAACAGCAGCAGAATTTGATTTTTTTTTTTTTAAATAAACTTGTGGCTGCTCACTGTATTCAGAATGCATGGATGGAAACTGTCTGTGACTGATCACTTTCACTCGCTGTAGCTTGGCAAAGCTGTAGGAGTAAGTAGTCTTGAGAACTCGGCTTTTGTGGAAGGCCAGGCAGAGCACATGCTGGTGGGTTACATCTGGTCTGTCTTTGGCATGTTCTTTTTGAAAAAAGACAACATATAAAGCAGTAAAAGGCTTCAAAAATGGTAACAGATTTTCCTGAAGCTAACGGCATCTATCCAAGAGAGCTTAATTTTTTCTATATAAAAAGAATAGAGAAAAGCACTTATCTTTTCCACTGTACAAAATGTGTAAGTCAAACCAATGATTTTCAAATGTCACACACAGTTGAACACAGTAGCCTTTGTGGTATAAGGTGTGCTGATAGTCTTAATCCAGAGATAAAATTCCAGATTGCCTGTTTATTGTGATATATGCATTTCTGACTCTCTAACTTGTAGTTAAAGGATATCTCGTTTTCTTTCTCTCATTTGTGTAGATGGAAAAAACCAAACATAGCTTTCTCAGCTTTTTGAGCTGAGAAAAGACAGAACATTTCAGGAACAGACTGACAACTGGAGATATGAGGCAAAGTCCATTATCTTTTCCCATCGGTCATACAGGCTGATACGGTATCACTAGCAGCCTTTCTGTATTATTAACTTTTTTAGTATATGGTTTCAAATTATAATGGTGCGCAGCAGAAATCTGTGTAGTGATGTAGCAAAGTTGTTAGTCTTTTTTTTTTTTTCTTTTTCTCCCCACAGGTATCAAGCATGATGGAACTATGTGTGATACTTGTCGACAGCAACCCATCATTGGCATCCGATGGAAATGTGCTGAATGCACAAATTATGACTTGTGCACAGTTTGCTATCATGGGGACAAACATCACTTGAGGCATCGTTTTTACAGAATTACCACACCAGGAAGTGAAAGGTAAAATGTAATTTTTCCCCATGAAATTAAATAGGAACAGTTAATTGTGGTTAACTTCTAAACTGCAGATTTGGTTACTGAAATTTGGGTTAGGTAAGATAGTGGCTTGAGGTGTAGATTCTGTTACTGGTTCTCTGCCTGTTTGTGAGGAAGGGTAGCTAGGACAGATCTTTGGAGCTTGGCAAACATGGACATTTTAGAAAGAATGGAGTAGAGAAAAATGTTACGATATGATTATTCAGTTTCTTTTAACCTCACTGCGGTCTTCCTAGTTCTTGTGTTATCATATAGCAGCTTTAAAACAAAGGCAATTATCTTTACACAATGTGTAATCACAAAAGGATTTGTCAATGAATTCCTGAATGTGAAAGTTTAATTAGGTTTAAAAATGGCGTAGACAGATTGAGGGGAAAATATCCTTCTTGTGGGCTACGAAAACCAGAATGATCTGGAGACAAAACATCAGACTTGAACTGCTTAAACTACTCACTACAGAAAGTAGCGTACCCTTCACAGTTCTACCCTACTTTAAAAGTTCTACCCTTGCCTCGGTTTTCATGTTCTCTTCTTAAGCATCTATTATTGTCTCCCAGTGAAGAACGCTGAACAAAATTGGCATTTAATGTGTTCTTGCATAGGTGGTGGTGTGTTCTTGACTTCAAGTAACTTGTCTAAATCCAAAGCCCTTCTCTGTCACGATTTATCCACCAGTTAAGTGAGAACAGTGGTATTTGCCTGTTACTAAATATTTGGAGAGCTACAGTAAAGCATTGTGTAAAGGCTTTGTGCTGTGGTATCACCTCTGTGATAACTCTCCAGAATGTTCTTTCATTAAATCATTGGAAGCTTTTTTGTTAGATATGATACTCAGTTAAATGCAACATGTGTAAGAACATTTTTTTGCTCTTCTCGGAGAAGGAAGGTTTACAAATATGTTGTAATTCAGTGATGTGCTTTTATCAGTGCTTTTACAGTTAAGGGAAGCGGTTGGAGCACACAAACTGAATTCTCGTATTGTGTCTTGTAGGGATTGTGTTTTTCTCAAATGTTTGCCTTGAAGTTTAACTATGGCTCAAATGCCCAGGTCAGTGGCTTAATCAAAAAGTAACTTCTCTTTTTTTGAGATTCATGCCAGCAGATCTAGGTACCAAATACATATTGTAAGCTTAGTGTCTCAATTATGATGTTCTAATGCAGAACAAGACTTAGAAGTTGAATCCAAGAGTAGAAAGTGCTGGCTTAGTGTAATTCATAGCAAATAGATAACAAAATACAAATCTGTTTTTCTATTTATTTCTTTGTTTAAAATCTCATTGCTTTTGAGAATGTTTGCCAGACTTTTTCTTCTTGTTTTCTTTCCTTTAAGCTGAAATTTCATTTATAGTTTTAAGTGGTCTGTTCTGGTGTATAAGGCATAATTTTTAGTTTTGGAGGTAGATTGTATGCAATGTATAGAATTGCAGGAAATCTTTTGCATCTTGTCACTTTCTCCCTATCTTTGTTTACTCCCATTGAGCTGCTTTGCAACTCTTTATCTAGAAGGCAGCTTCATCTACCAAGGAACTGTTTCTATTGGATCAGGCTTAGCTGAGAAAAATTGATTAAAGTTAACTGTTTGAGGGAGGAGAAAATGGCAAAGCAGTGCTATTGAATTTGAGGGATATCTCATAGGAAAAATGGCAAGAGGCATCTAAGGACATTTGGATGAAGGAAAGCATGAACTCTTCTCTTGAGTCTGGGATATCATATGGGCAGCATACCGAAGTAATGTATGCTGTTTTTTGTCTCAGTTTTGTAAGTGTTGAGATCTTTCTAAAATGCTGCTATAGACAGCATATCTTTGTGTTTTCTATCGATCTTTTATATTACTTAGATAAAAATGGCTAATATTTTCATGTGCTCTTTGCAGTGATTCTAACAGTTTAACTTTTTCCTTGTCTGCCATCTGCTGGATTTTAAAAGTTTAGCAGGAGGGTGATACACTTCCTGAAGAGGTCAGGAAACATTCAGAATTTCACCTGAAAAATACTTTTGTCTGGCAACATTTTCCTGGCATGAAGTAAGAAATCTGGTTGCATGCAAACTGGTGGCTTTTGAGATGACTGAAAAGGCAGGAAAATGTTTGTCTCTTTCTGTTTGTAAGTTAAATACTCATGAACTGTTCTGTTTGGGCTTATCTACTTCAGTTCTATTGAAGTCAGGGGGAAAGAAGAGGTTTGCTTTAGAAAAATAACATATTATGACTGAAAAAATGGATGCTGATATATTGACTTAAATTTGCCAAGATATGCTATAAGAAGTATGTAGAAAATAAACTGAGACATGGAGAGGAAAGAGATGTAGCTCTTAATAGCATAATTCTGAATAAAAATGGCAGGACAATTGTGGGACAGTAATACTGTCCTACAGTGCATCTAAGAGAAACAGAAATGTGTTGTTCCTATGACTCTGTATGTTTCTTTAATGATTTTAATAATATGAGTATAGATCTATATGGTAAGCGGTTACAAGATTATTGCTGGTGGTAGGAAGTTTGGAGATGAAATTATAATCGGAATTTAAAACTAATTATAAACATACAATAAATAAGATTTAGGAAGATCGTGGTTTTTTATCTTGTGGGCTGCTGTTCGAGTTGAGAATTGAATGGATGCGATTCATGCACTGAAGTCTGCATTTGTGGGGTTATTTTTGTTTCAAGATGCTCTCCTTCCTTTCCATCCCCAAAGATTTGTTTTGGACTTTCTTTATTATCTTGACATTTGTGGGTTCTTCTTTTAATAACTTCAGGGTATTGTTGGAGTCTCGCCGTAAATCAAAGAAAATTACAGCAAGAGGAATCTTTGCAGGTGCCAGGGTGGTGCGAGGAGTTGACTGGCAATGGGAAGATCAAGATGGTGGCAATGGGCGTAGAGGAAAGGTAAAAATAAAACTGGTTTAAATAAGAAGATGCATTTCTGCATGCTCATGTAATGGCCTCAGTGGCCTTTCTAATTGTAGAGTAAAAATATAATCATAAAAGTTACTATTTTAATTTGCTGGACGTTTTTTAATCTTATTCTGTAATGCTCAAGCATTTAGAAAGAGGAAGGGATATATACTATGGCCAGTTCTTTTAAATTTAAATTTACATTTTTGCAATACCAGCACAAAATTTTTAAAACTACTAAATTTTATCTTGGTTGTTCTGTTTAAGACTGGCTTGTAACAACATTAAGATCTTGGGCGTATTTCAGCATTGCTAGAGAGCTGGTATAAAAACAGAGCTCTCAAGAATAGCCCTTTCTGGTCATCACTGCATTCTGTAGTCTTACTGCTTGTGGGTCAGCACATTTGTATATCTCTTGTTCTTGGTTTTCCATGCTTGCACCCTGGATTTTTGCTTTTCATCTAATAATTACAGAGACTTTTCCAGTTTAAAATAAAAAACTTTGCAAGTGTTGGATGTGGATATTACATTACTGGCTTAGGACATTATGTGAGTGGTTTTGATTTGTTGTATAATAAAAATATTTGGATTTATTGAATATTGCATGGAATGATATGTTGCTAACCATAACCTTTGCAAATTTTCTGTTTACAACTTACATTTAGCTTGAGAACTAATGAGGATTTGTTATAAGTATGAACATACAGTACGGAGTGTAAAATATACTATGAATTTTATCACCAAATATGAGATGTTCTAGGGGGAGAATTGGATGCCCTTATATCTTGGTGAACTGGTGGTTTTTTGTTGCATTTATTTTTGGTACACTTAACAACATTTGAAAGAAAGTGAAAAGTTCCTGAATAAGATACTTAGCCTATTTTATATCCTAGACATTTATGGAAGCTTTAGGACTTTTGGGGATTTCATTCTGGATTTTATTGAGAAGAAATAATGAATTTAAATCTCTTAAAGCAAGGAATATTCAGATGCAGCTGTTTTCATCTTGATTGTTTACCCCGTGCTGTGAATTAGGCAAGATATTTTGAAATCTCTGAAACTTTGCAAAATGAGAGTCTTATCCTGCATTGTCTGCTTTATGTACTAAACTTGAATTAGTGGGATTATTTGCAAGCTGAAAATATGTATAAATGCATATAAATGTTTTTAACAAGGAAAAGCAGATGGTAGATAGCAGAAACAGCTTTTACATAAATACAAATAAGAATGAGGACAAATTGTGGAAATTGCTTTTTTTGAATAATTGAAGTGTTTTCAGAATTTGGTGCATGGCCTCATGATTTCAGAAATGTCAGGGAAAGTCCTTTACACTCTTCTTCTTTTGTACTGTTGTTAAACAGATTGGCTCTGGAATAAAACTTTGTCTCCTAACATAGTGCACTGCCACTAGGCTAATGCAGGTTAAACCAGACAAACTGAAGCAATTAAAATAGTTTTCATCCTGTTTTTCTTAGTTAAATACTGCTTCTGGTAAGAACATGTCAAAGCATCATAAAATTAATTTTTACCATTTAGATTTTGTTCTCTACTTATGTAGTTAGATTACCTACCAAATATACAAAAGAACAATAGGCCTACAAAGTATATATTCAGGCTGCCATCTTATTAAGACACCTAGGGAACACTTGTATCAAACAGAAAACAGCTTCAGAATAAATTTTACTAAATTCAGTAAAACTGTTGTATCCTGAATTATTCTGAAGAGAGGAATAAGGTTTTACGTTCAAATTGTGCTTCTAAGTCTTTTTTCTAGAAACAATTTTCTCATTTTTAAAACTGAATAGGTAACTGAAATCCAAGATTGGAGTGCGTCGAGTCCACATAGCGCAGCGTATGTTCTTTGGGACAATGGTGCTAAAAACCTTTACAGAGTTGGCTTTGAGGGCATGGTAAGTATAAAAGAACACAAAGGGTAAAATGCATGGTGGGGGAAGGGTAGTAAGAATAACTTGTTGTGCTTTATTATCCTGCTTTTGTAATATCCTTTGTCGGTTTGCATGCTATTAGTCAGGTCATTGTGAATACAGCTGTATGGATCATGCATATGTATTAGTAAGAAAGTCTGATCTGAGAGTTTATAAAATGTGAATAACTTTAAGTTAAGGGCTGGTTTCTGCCATAAATATTTACATTGCATACATGATTATTTTACTGTGCTACTATTGTGCTTAAATTAAAATTCAGAAAAGAAAAAGAAGCTTACTCATGAACTTTCTAAAGACCCTATTTCTTTAACTCCTGAATTTTTCAGTTCACTTCAAATTTTGATGTGATTACTGCAAGATTTGCAGTTTTTAAGTTACTGGCAACACTCAGAATCCTCTTGAGAGGAATTTTTTTGTCAATGGAAAGGTGTTGAATTAAGTTACAACCTTAATTTGCTTTAGCACTAAATTTTTCTTTTTCTTCCTAGCTTCTACAGCTACTTCTACAGCTTTAGAGAGAAAATGGGTCAGACTCTAGCCTAAGTGCCTTCTGTTGCTGGGTTTTCTTATCCTAATGTGGGTCAGGGAAAGGTTACTTTGATTATCAACTGCTTACAACATCTTAATTAGCATTTTCTTTGCATGATTTTTGTTTGATACTGCAGAGGAAAACCATGTTAACTTAACACTGAAGTGTCATCTTGCCAGATGTGTATCAGTAATAAAATGTTAAACGATGACTAGTCTACTTTTTTTGAAAGTAAAATATTTTGCCTTATAGCCTCACTTGAAATAAAATTTATTTTTATAATAAAAAATAAATATGAAATACCACTTTTGCAGTAAATATATATTTTAGTGTCAGGTTTAAAAAGAGTAAACATTTCTAGTGCAGGTCAGCTTTTCTGGTGCATGAAGATGCTAAGGATAGAATATAAATCAGTATTGAATGATGTCCTTCATGGCCCCCGCAGTTCTAAAGAGAATTCCTTATATACTGGCAAAAGGGAAAGAAAGTGACATGTAGTATTATGTAGTATAGTGTTATTAAACCAATGGGCGGTATCTCCCCCCTTGCATTTGTTTATGATGCATGGAGGAGGAGCACAATTACAAAATCTAGATAGAATGAGGTAGAGATCAACTGATTTTTTTGTTGCAATTTCAGTTACTGTGTTAAAATTTGTGCACTGCATAGTAGAGTGCTGTGGAATCAGTAAAGATTCCTTCTGGCCTCAGAAAAAATACATTTAAGAGAAGTTATATTCTGTTCTGAAATAGTTATTCCCTTAATAATAAAAGTATATTTATTATTTGTAAAGCAACTATATTGTGTTGCCAAACTATTGCCACATAAGGAAGTGTTAAATAATTTCTAGAATACTTGATTAACTACTGCAACTGTAAATTTGAATGGATAAGGGTGACCCTTCCGGCAAGATTTGTACAAATAGAAATATTTGGTCAGTCATTTAATTAACAACAAAAAACTGTTAAAATATTTGTGTAACTACATATGGGTATATGTTATATATGATAATATATAAATAATGTATGTACATACATATGTATAAAAAGGATAATTTGAGGCTTTATATGTAGTGCATACCTGATTGTAATCCCTTCCTACAATAATTTTATCTTTGTCGGATACTTTTATCAAATGCAATTTTCACTTCAGACAGAATGGATTCTTGGATATCTGTGACAAATAGCCATTTGAATGTAAAGTTAGATTTTATAACTGATTAATTGCTTGCTAAGTGTACAATTCATTATGATTATTTATTACTATTTATGTGCCATTACGTAAAGCTGACTAATAGATTGTCAGAAAGTTCATGTAAAGTTGAGGCAAACTTGCATTGGGACTTAGAAATTGGATAAGAATGTCCAGAGAATGTGGAACCAACAATACTCAGTGTGCGTCCATGTAAATACAGCTGGGAAGAGACCCCCTACTTGCAGATGAATAACACTTGACTCAGACGCAAATGGAGCTGATTAAAGAAACACAGCTTATTATTGTAAGTCAGGGTTGCTTTGTTTGATAGCTGACAGGCTGCATCTGGTCCTCAAAATTAATCTATCTGGCCTGCCAGCTTTTCCTTGGGAGAGACGAGGACTGGCTGGTGGGGCAGCAGGTGCTGGTTGAAAACTTGCATTTATTTGTGGTCAGATCCTTAGAGTTTTTATTCAAGTTTGCTGTTGCTGTGTTTACATATGAAGTGGTTGAGAGGGGTCTATCTTGCCTTTCTTTGTGAAGCCTGGCAATTTAAATCTGGGAGTTTCTGCTGCCACAGGCCACAAATTCCCAAATTGAAATCTGTTTTTATGGTACTGTTAGGTTGAATAACATGTTTGCTACATCCATAGTAGGAATAATGTACTGTTGCCTAATACGGTTATTGGCACTGCTTGCATTTCATATCTATATGTATTCAGATTCTAGAGCCAGACCAAGCTGTTAACTGCATTACCTGCTTTAGAATTCTGCGAACGTAGGCTTTTGCAATAAAAAGATACACTGTGTGGAATTAGAGAGTTAATGAGAAGACTGTGATTTAGCTTTTTGGACTTGTTTCTAGTTTTTATTTCTTCATATCACACAGCTGAGGATGTAAAGCATTATATTCTACTACTTACTAATAGAATGATTTCCCTATAAAAACTTAAGAAAATAGTTCCATCAGCAGGAGTGCCCTAAATCAGTTTCATTATTTAGGGACTAGTTTTGAGCTACCAAATTTCTTTGCTCTTGCCTTTTTTTGCTGTGATTAACCTCCTCTTCTTGTTTCTCGTTATGGAGGATCTTGCTTTCATCTGTGTAGCCTCTGAAAGAAGTGACTGTAGTTATCATCCATCATTGTCACAGTAATCTGTAAGCCATCTGTGTTTGTGTACCTTTTTCCCCGAATTCTGAATAGTTGAGTGCATAAGGGAAATCGAGAAGATTCGTTGCCCTTGTGTTTTTGACATTACTTTAAACTTTCTTATCCTGATTGATACCTAATGTCTGTTCATCCACATTTATTTGGGTTACCCTTAAAGATAATCCTTGAAATTACTCTAGAGGATTTTAAGAATTACTTATTAATACTTTTTATTTTTAAATAAAAATAAGGTAAATGTCTTAGCATACTAGGCATTGCAGGTGAGTGTTATAAAATATATAGAAATATGCTTTCTGCTGCAGTTACAACTGTCAGATCTGTAATGTAAGTCAAATCTTCAGCTCTCTAGTCCTTTATCTTGTCCCTCATGTTCAAAATGAGGGGTTTAGGAAGGAGCAACAAGAATTTTCATTATTTTGTTAGTTTAGTGTCCTTCTGTTGCTTCTAGGTGCTGATCAAAACTGATTTAAAACACAGAAACATGAATTTTGGCCACGTTTACACATGCAGCAGGTGTTTTTTATTACCTTACTCATGAGTGTAGCCAAAGTTAGGTGGTTAGTTGTTTTGGAATCCAGAGAGGAAGGAGATATTTATGTACACCTTGTGCACTTATTTGCGTTTGTCAGCAGACTTTGTTTAACTTCTTGTTTACATAGTATTATTTCTCTACATTTCTCCTGTAGGCTCAACCAAGCCAAGTTTTTCATCTCTCCATAACTGAGTTGCTTAGAAAAATATTTCTGTTAAGCAGTAATGTACTTACTGGTCCTTTTCCAGTTTTGTTATTTACAGTATTAACCCACAAAGAAGATTTTAAAATGATCCTCCTTAAAAAAAAAAAAGTTACACATGGGAAATTTTTATACATGCCTATAATCAATAGACAGTAAGGTTATAAACCGTTCGCTTGGGATTTGCCTGAGGTCTGATTTCTTCTGTAAGAACCTGTTCTTATACCTCACACCTCTTTGTCATTTCAGTCACTTTCTCTACCATCATCTACCTTCTCCTTTTATTGCTTTCACTTTTCTCAGCTTCTTGAAACTGAAAATTGAGTTCACTAAATTTGAAATACAGCATTCTTATAAACCTTTAGCTAAAACTTAATGGATTTATCCAGTCCCTTGTTGTCTTAATCAGGTGACAAAGCAGCATGCACTGGACTTTCTCCATTTCTCTGGTAAGGGCTTATTTCCTTGCCTAAAGCTGTTGTGAGTTTGAAGACTTAAAATGACCTTTAACAGGTGTATTCATTGCTGCCTCAAACACCTGCAGCTGTGGCACCATTCCTGCTGGTATATCTGTAAGATCAGTATTAACTTCTCTCCTGCTGTTTGCTGCTGGTGTTAGAAGCTATTTCAGTGCATCTGGATCAAACATTCTTCTTTTTCTTAGTAGCACACCTTGTTTTCTTATCAAGTCTGTAGACTCCCCTCCCTGGTTTTGATGGATGGCATTCCATATTGATTGGAATAACTTAATAGTTATTCCAGTAGGCAGCTGCTCCTTCAGCATTGTTTTCCTCTTCAAGGTCAGGGATGATCGTGCTTTTACACCATCTGCCAACACTGCTGACATTGCTGTAATATACATTTTTTCATTCACTGAAGTTTTTACGATTATGAAATTGCCGCTGTTTTTTCAATGGTATGATTGGATGGTAAGCCAAAGTAAACTGTTATGTTTTCTGTGTTTCCCATTTGGCTGAGCAGATCATGATCTTTAGGTAAACCAGTCACATACAGCTGGAATGCAAAGTTTTTCAGCAAGTCAGAAGGTAGATGCTAGAATACCAAAGTTATCCACTGTAGGCAAAAACCATTATTACCCACTGCTCATGTGTATCAGCTGTTACTATTGATCTCAAAGTCCTGGTGGGCAATGTTTTGTGCTCATGCTGTTCCTTGAGTTTTCATTATAATAATTTCCTGCTTAACTGGGGCTTCCATCTCTTCTCTAACTATGCACAAATTCCACAAAATCTATAGCTTTTTTTCTGTTTCTTGTAAGAGTCCTATTCAGGGTTCATTGAATGATTTCTCCATCAAATTAGTGCATAAAAGCTTATGGTTTGTTTTGATCTTTGCACGTTTGTCTCCACCACATATTTATACCCAGCCCCACAGTTGTTACTTCTTTTTCTGTGCACAGTGTTGCTGTGAGTCTAAAACTTGCGTTTTAACATCCCCTGTGTTTTGGTACAGTCCCTTTTAAACTTTTATGTCTCATCTCCAAATGATCCGCTATTTCAATCCATTTACAAAACTCAGGGAGACTCATAAAACTTGTAAAAATCCTGGTGGGGTTCTCTGAAGTGCGGTACAGCAGAGCTGGCAGCATTGACATGCTGGCAGCCTGGTGTGTCTGGGCTTTGGCTGTGTTTGTGCTTCATCCTCACTAGGGCGGCCTCTTGCCACCCAGTCCCCAGGGGACAATGACCAGGAGCTTAACACCACCCCTGATTTTTTACTTAAGCTACTTGGGCAGAAGAAAGCTTGTTTTCCTTTTCTGATAAATACAGTAGCTGAGTGCTAGAAGTAGAATTATAGTTGCTTACCCAGCTTTTGTGGTACTGAAGTAAAACTAAGTACAGTTTCCTATCTTAAAACTCCAGGATCTTTTTTGGGTTTGGTTATGTTTTTTTAAGACATTTGCAGGTCTTTGTCATGTTGATGTTACTTTTCTTATTAGTGCTGTTTGCAAAGTTGCTGAAGGAACTGCTTGCTGTGTATATGGTATATACAACTTAGTTTTGTACTGCCTTAATCTCTGTCAGTGCCTCATCTTTCTGTGCATTTTGAGTCCTCAATTTTTTTGTGAAGGCTTATCTAGAAAAAAAAAACCCCGTTACCTTGCTTTTCTGTGATACTTAAATCTTGTTTTACTCCTTAGTCATGTAACATTGACTTTACCATGTAAGTGAAAGGAAGACAGATGTGAAGCTGAGGTTCAACATCAAGCTACCACTTAGTTTTACAACCAAGTATATCATTATACTCCAGAAATAAACTATGCATAGGGCACGGTACAGGCAGGGTGAAAAAAGAGAGCAGATTTGTAGATTTCTGGTGGGGTTTTTTTTTCCCTGTAAAATTTAAGGTATCTCAACCTGCTTCCTAATAGTTTCTGCTGCAAGATAGTAATTAGTCTTTTACTGAATATTTTATTTCTTCTGCTAGCTTTCAGCCATCAGTCTGCTCTGTATGTTAACACTTGCTGTAACTCAAGCTATCTTTCAGCCAGATTTTGCCTGGCTGGGAGGAGAACCGTTAGGACCCTTCTGCGTTCTATTCTTAATGCTCTGAAAGGTATGAAAACAGCTCTTGCATGTATGCCCCTTCTTGACTCCTGTGCAGACAGCTGGTGGTTGCATGACACGAAGAGTTTGTATTCGGTGGGTGAGACCAAGTGCTCCCGGGCATTAAATCTCTTCTTGGTCTGGGGGAATGAATCAGCTTGCCGTCTGGGATGGTCAGTGCAGCCCCTTTGTCTTCGGCCCAGTTAAAGCTGGCCCCAGCCCACCGGGTGGCAGCATTTTGTCTCACGCCTGCTGCTGCTGGGCTGAACAAATGCTCTTTCTCTCATTTCTCATAGGATTTGAAGAGAGGCTAAATATCATTATTTTAATCTGTCCGTTTTCATCACTTTTTTTCAAAAAGTGGCGCTACATTCTTCGTAGATCAGGATATACGCTGAATTTTGTATTGTTTCTGGCTGCTTAGCAGTTACAGGTCACTGAGAGTAGTATTGTGTTTGTCAGTGCCTTGATTTGGAAGACTTGAGAGTTTTCATTTTAGTCCTTTTGCAGGAGCACAGTCTGTCAATAAATCTTGGGTGTGGGAAAAATAATTGTTAAAGTGTTTGTTTAGTTCTGGTTGATTATATCATAACCACCACCTGTCCTCTGTTTCCTCCCCCATCCCACAGAATATTCTGACACATTTTGCAAACAGTTTCCTATCTCCTTCCGAACTCATCATGCACACAAAATGCCGTTTGTTTAGTGAGAATTGTTCCATAAGGAGCAATGGCAGATGGTAGCCATTCGGCTTTAAAGGTTACACAGGAGAAAAACTAGAGGAAAGAAGCATTACAGGAACTCCACTGGCTTTATGAATGGGAGTTGGTTATCATATTTGAAACCTCTGTTTCTCAGATAATATTAAACAGAGTCTTTCTGGAGGATGAGCTGTAGAACTTTTTTCTTTAAAAAGATCATGTTTAGCTCAGCATAGTGGTGTTTTGGTTTGTTTTTTGTTTGTTTTTTTTTAAAAAAAGTAATATCCTTGTGTTCTGTATATCCTTAATTGGAAATTCTTTGTTTTGTAGAATTTGGGTGCCAGGTTTTCTTCTCTAAGTTAAACATGTATCTGTGAAAAGGAATTGGGAAGAGGGGGCAGCACTGGCAGGCATTAAGTGATTGGTACAGGAAAGGCTGTGGCCTTGAACACTGTTTGCAGATTTATTTTTCTTTCCTTGCTTGTGTTTTTTAAAAGGAAAGATGACTATAGAACAATACGAAGGAGCTTTGTGTTATTTTAATACCTTCTTTTGAGTTAAAAATGTCTCATCCTTTATAGCCTTTTATATTGGTAAAGGGTATTAAAATCTTGAGAATGTCAAGGCTGATAGATTGGAAAGTATTTGAGATTATATGCATCAGTAATGAATTCATGGGGCGTGTTTTTTGTACACATAATTTTCAGCCTTCCTAATTGAGTGTATTTCAGTTCTAGTTTCACTGACTTATGTTAACCTGGAGACTCAGTCAGTGAGGACTAAAGTTGTCTCAATCTCTCTCCATAGTCTGACCTGAAATGTGTCCAAGATGCAAAAGGAGGCTCTTTCTACAGGGACCATTGTCCTGTGTTAGGTGAGTTGAAGATAAATTTACTTTATCTTGATGTATGTTAATCATATTCAGTCTGGATTTCTCTTTAAATGTCACATAAAAGGACTGTCCTTACTAGTGAAATGTAAATGGTAGCATTTCTAAGCATTAATAATTGTAATGGTTTTCTAAATGTACTTGATATCAGTGTGCCAAGTGGATGGCAAGGGAGCTGTTAACTGTTGACTGAGTAATAAATTGAGTCACAAGTCTTGTGCACTATATTTCTAAAGAGCCAAACACAACTGTGCGTTCTTATAAGACTGTCTTAAATATTCAGAGATGTTCAATGAAGTAGCATGTACATGGCCATAAACAGGAGCCATTCGAACATATAACTTAACCTGTTATTTTATACTAATACTAGTATATATTGTGAAATCTTAGTTGAGGTTTTCCATATCAGCCATTGCACTGACTTATTCCTCTAGTGTTTTGGCTGGGCTGCAGACATTTGCAGAGTGTATTATGCAAAATAATAGCTAGGTCTTTTGGTTTTTGAAATATGGGCAAGTTGGGATAAATTTTATAGATTACTGGACTCAAATTTCTTAATGTGTATTTCCTTGGCAAAACACGTGGTCATAAAACTGGACACTACAGAAGATTTTGCTTTTCTGCTTGAGTTTCTTATTATACTTCAATGCATAAAAAATTAGCTGATAATACTGGCTGTTGTAAAGTGAGAATTCTCTATTTACTAATTTTAATCTAATTCCTTGCACAAGTACTTGAAGTATGACCTGCAAGCACTATTCTTTTATTGACAGCATTGGTGAAAAGACGAAAACAGTAAAGGTCTGTTTTGTTTAGGAAAAAAAACAGTTGTCCAAGAAGTCACTTGGATATTTACTGTCACGTAGATTAATTGTTTGAAAGTAAAAAGCCAAGGCACTTTGATCTTTGTATCTTACTTCTGTACTTAAAACTAATTTTGTCATTTTAGTCTGACGTGAATAAAAATAGGAAAGTAGTAATAGGATCTTACTGGTTCTTTATTACACAGGTAAACTTAGGTTCTTATGCGTGCCCT
This sequence comes from Ciconia boyciana, assembly GCF_034638445.1. Classification (NCBI taxonomy): domain Eukaryota; kingdom Metazoa; phylum Chordata; class Aves; order Ciconiiformes; family Ciconiidae; genus Ciconia; species Ciconia boyciana. Next base: position 52,706,751 of record NC_132935.1, on the reverse strand, counting down.
TTATTAATTTTTGTTCTTGCTTTAAAAGTACAGGCCTATATTTTCTGCATGTAGCTTAGTTTTAGGGTGATACCGTATTTGAATGCATGAATATTAATCACTAAAGATAGTAGGAGACTATTCTTTGTTAAATTCTTCCCCTCCCACTATATTAAGTTGCTCTTAAAGGATGATGCTGAGCTCTGTTCATCATTCTTACCACATTATCCTCTATCTTCTCAGTCTTACTGTTTGTTAGAACATCTGTCCCTTTTATTCGTCTTCTGAATGTACTTCACAGATATGTTGATGTTGTGAATTTAAATGTATACTTGTGTTAAAAAATAGAAAGTTCTTTTTGAAGCTTTGCTATTTTCAAAGTAGAGTGCAAGTAATATTCCAGGGGCCTAATTAATACAGAGTAGTATGTAATTGGGGCACAATACTGGGTCTGATTTTGTTCAATACCACATTGGTGACCTTGATGATGAGACAGAATACAATCCCAGACGGTTTGCAGGTGATAGCAAGTTGGCAGAGGGGTGTGGTTGGAAGTACAGCTTTATTCAGAAGAGCCTTGAGGAAGTGAAGAATTTTGTGAATGGAGACCTCGTGGAGTTCAATCAGAAGTGCAGTTTTGCACTCTGGTTGGAATAAGCCTACGTACCAGGAATTCCCGGACTGGGAATTGTGAATGCCTGAGTGAGGAGCCTTGCTGAGGAAGACCTGGGTGTTGCACTGAATACCAAATTGAATGAGATAGCAGTGTGCCATCATTGCAAATAAGGTAGATTTCATAGTGGGCTATATTAGGAGGATGGTGGGCAACAGAATAGGAAAAGTTATTACTCCCCTCTTCTCAGTGGTGATGAAACTGTGTCTAGGATACTATGTCCTGTTTGTGTCATTGTCCGTCCATCTCCTCTTCCCTCCCCTCCCAGTTTTGAGAAAGCGGAGGGGCTCTGATGGTGGCCTGCTAAAGTGGTTAAGAGACTGAGAGGACATGATTTGCAAGGAAGAGCTTGGCTTGTTTAGTCTGGTAAGAAGGAGGTTAAGAGGTAATCTACTAGCCATCTACAAGCACTTGAAGGGTGATTGAAAGTGATGGCACCAAAATTTCAGTAGTGGCAAATGGCATAAAAACAAATGGTAGTGGCCTTAAGGCCACCTTAAGTGACTCGAGGTTCAGATCAGATATTGAAGAAATTTTCTGTTACACCTACAGCTCTATATTGCAGAACTGGAAAAAGTTACTTGGAGAGGTTGTGGAACCCCAGTCCTTGGGGGCTTTCAGGACTCAGATAAGCAAAGCCACAGCTGACCTCAGCTGATTGTTAGTTTTGCTTTGTGTAGGGTATTGGACCGGATGACCTCTAGAGACCTATTCCTCCAACTAATGCTTCTATAATTCTTTGCTGGTTTATATCTCTTCCTTTCTTAGACTTCGCTGTCTCATCAGGGCTGTGTCTGGGATTTTTGCTGTCTAAGTTTTCTATCTAGTGAGTTCCATATCAGTAGCTTTTCTGAAGAATTAATCTTTGAGTTTGTCCTCTGCAGAAGTGGCTGTTTTCCATGTTATGTGTGTTTTGCTGTGAAGGCAAAGGGTGCAGACTGAAAATAGCATTCCATCTATAGGTCCTTTAAACTAAGACCAGGACAGAAAGAAGTCACTGGCTGGTCATAGAATTCAAAGTCCATTGAACATGAGCATTTATTTGTGGGCATGTTTCCGTTCTCAGCAGTTTCTTCTTCAGTATTATCAGATTATTTTCTTCGCCATTCTTTCTTCTGGAGACACTTAGTGCTGCCAACAACTGGTGTGGATTTCAGCCTCTGGAATCAGTCTGCCTCCAAATAATGTTTTTGTCTTTGTGTCAGGCTATTTCTTTGTACTTTCTTATTGTTACAGTGCAAGGACCCTTTCTCCATTATTACCACCACCCCCCCACCCCCCACCCCCCCCGCCGGAGACAGCAATATTACTAAAGGAACTCTGCTCACCCTGTCCTTTGCCACTGATGTTGCCATTCAACTCAATCTACATGACTTCTGCAGTTGTCGTACTCTTCACTGTTCTGTGAATGGCATCAGATACCATCACCTGATTCTGGCAGTGAGCGGGTCCACGAGTGTGTTCTCTCATCAGTTAACATAGCTTGATGTGTGTGAATGTATGCCATTTCCCTCCCACTAATGAATTTTTGCTATGACACGTCTTTTGAAGGCAGGTGTTGTCCAGGGAGAACATTTTAATTTTAAATTTGTAGGGGTTTCTTTGTTTGTAGTCATATCCCCACTTATAAGGTTAAAGATTTTCATTGTTGGTCATTTTGGAGGTATTCTTTTGCCAGTGCTTTCTTCACATTCAAGGACTAACCCCATTCAAGATCACTTTCTGTGGGCTTTCTGCTTACCTTTCAGCCTCTGAGTGGATAGATGGCACTTTGTGTGACGCTCTCAAAATTATCAGAGCTTTTATGTATCTAGATGTCTAACACCATGTGATAGCTGTTACCATCCCAGTTAGAGCCCCTAGTGAAGCCTGTCACAAATATTTAGCATTTGCCAGTGTCATTGCTATTTGCCTTGAAAACTCAACAAGAAACACACAATTCCATAGCCAGAGGTTCAGAGTTCTTTTTCTACCTGTTTGCTCCCTTTTTGCTATTGGCCGCTACAGTTGCAGAGATGTCGAGTCTCAAATATTAACTTCTGTTCTTTAAATTGCGTGGAGAATGTGTGGTCTTGACCACAAGACCAAGTGTGGTCTTGTGAACATTTTCTTCTGATTCCATTTCAGGTGAGCAAAATGGTAACAGAAACCCTGGTGGGCTGCAAATAGGTGACCTTGTAAACATTGACCTTGATTTGGAAATTGTACAGTCTTTGCAGCATGGTCATGGAGGATGGACAGATGGCATGTTTGAAACTTTAACAACAACTGGAACAGTTTGCGGCATTGATGAGGATCATGACATTGTAGTACAATATCCAAGTGGCAACAGGTTTGTTATATAGCCTTCATCACTGATTCTCACAAACTTCCTTTGCCTTCAGCACTTGTGATCACTTGGTGCTAGAAACTTTGTTCTCCTTTTGTGTCTATTAAGATTTTCTTGAGAATTTTTATATTCTTTCTACAGTGTGTAATGAGGACTTACCTTTAAAGATGCTTTAGGGGGAAAAGGTAGTTTGTTGCCTCTCTCACTTGGTGAAAATTTGAGTCCAAAATAATGAATGACGTTCTGGACTATCTTATTTCCAAAATGTAGTGTTTTAAGCAGTAATTTATTTTTTAATTACAAAGTATCCTATGGTTTCAAGGGGAATGGTAATATCAATGTATTGCGGGTTTTCAGGAAAATGGGTTAAGAGGACAGGTGACAAATTCTATTGGGGATCTTGTCTGATACAGAGTGACCTTGGCATGATCCATATCTAACATTTTCTTATTCAAAGGGATGTTAGTTTATATAAATATGGACTGACAGTGGGAAGTGTTGGGGAAGCTGTTGCCAAATCCACTCCCTGCAAGCAGTTTGGATTTGAAGTTTGATGAGCTGCATCCATGCTAACAGGATTCAAACCCAGCTCTACAGCTGGATGTGAGCTGATATGTCCACATGTTTTTGTGTTGTCTTGCTCTCAAGTATTTGGCTTATCTTTAAAAAGCAGCTGATGAATGGAGTATCATTTCAGTTTTATCTGGAGACTGACCTGTTCAGTTTGTCCAGAAAGGATTAACAGTGCATTATTCTTTCAGGCTTTCCCTTAAGATATTGTTTGTTAATATTGCAAAATAATGCAAAACAAAGCTGTTTTCCAAGCTAATGCAAGCTGAAGGGATGCAAGTGGCATTTCTTCTGAGTCATGGCTGCAGAGCCAGTGAGAGGAGCTGCTCTATCTTGTGGTTTCCTCCCTGACTTTGCCCTTTATAGAGATTATTTGATGCTTGTCAACTAGATCATATAGCTGAATAGAAGTCAACCTCAGACCAAATGGCACATAAAGGAGAGATTGCCATATTATATGTTAGAATATAACTCAGCATAAAAACAGCTAAATACCTCTAAACCAGTAAAATTTATAGTATGAGTTAGGATAGTTTGGTTAAAAATTGAGGTGTATCTAGGACATCCATTTGATTGAAGAGTATTTTTATAACTGAATGTTGCAGCTTATGACTTGGGAGGGAGGGGACGGACAAAATCCCGTGTTCTTCCCATGTTGTATCCTGACAGTCCAATCCTCTGAGACAGCTTGGATCTTCCCCTTTTCAACCAGACTTGTCTCCTTCTCTCCCTGGAAAAATAAACAAACTGTATAGCTGCTTTCAGGACTATTGTATTGTTGTCGGCTTGCTTCCCCTTAGGCAGGATATTTCTTCATTGCTTTACAAATGTACATCTCTGAAGGTTACCCTGGAAATATTCAACTAATTAGCCACATACAAGTTTATGGGCAAAAGATGGTTAACAAAAAATATGCCATAGTATCCAGTTGCAGAAAGTTTGTAGGCATACAAGCAGAATCTTGTCCAACAGATAATTTTTAAACATATATTTCACTTTGCATGTTTAAAATCTACTTTAAATGATTCATTGTCTAGGTGGACGTTTAATCCAGCTGTTCTGACCAAAGCCAATGTTGTCCGAAGTGGAGATGCTGCTCAAGGTGCAGAAGGAGGTACCTCTCAATTTCAAGTGGGTGACCTTGTTCAAGTATGTTACGACTTGGAGCGAATCAAGCTTCTTCAGAGAGGTCATGGAGAGTGGGCTGAAGCAATGCTTCCAGTAAGTAGTTATATGTTTAGATTTATAGAATGGTAAAATTTGTATAATATTTCTAGTTAAGGTTGGTAATAATACCTGGAGGTTGTGGGGGTCAAAGTGATTTTTTTTCTGAGTTAGAGAAAGTGTATTTCATCAAACACAGTGTAATACTTGCTAAGATGTAGTAATCTGCTTAGCCTGATGAAACTTAGCTAAAGGTATTAGTGGCTGTACTATTAAACAACTGACTTCATAAAATTCGTGACTTGTTATAACATTCAGATTTCTAAATATTTTATTTTTAGTATTATTTGCATTTGACGTTTTCTTTCATGCAGACTTTAGGTAAAGTTGGTCGGGTCCAGCAGATCTATTCAGACAGCGACTTAAAAGTAGAGGTTTGTGGGACATCTTGGACATATAATCCAGCAGCTGTCTCAAAGGTGGCATCAGCAGGATCTGCTATAAGTAATGCATCTGGTGGTAAGTTTGAAGAATAGCCAGTAATGTATGTATGGCAAGTATTTGTGTTAATTAAAAAATTGTTAATAAGTACTAGTACATAGTTTGTATGCAAGGTTAATAATACTCAGACTTGTGGTTTGGCTAATTGGTGTTACATCTTAGAGAAACATAGAAGAGAAAGCTTTCAGTCTGTATGGAGATGTTGGTGGTTATTATCTTGATAAGGTGCAAATCGGATTTGGGTTTCTGTTTGGCCACAGTACAGGTATGTCTTTGGAGGTCTGCTCTAAGGACTTTAAAATTTAAATGATTGGAAGGGACATTAGATTGGAATAGGGACTAAGGGATGAAGAGAGTGTCACTGGCTGTAGCAAGCAGCATACTCCTTGTTTAATAGGTGGTGTGGGAAAGCAAGCATAAGCGAGGGATCTGTGGCAAGCAGTTACTCAGGATAATATTTTTTCCTTAAAACTTCTATCTTAAAATTTAGTCAGACATCCTTTGACTAATTACAGTGGGATATTTTTGTGTGCCTATGTAATCACATTTGAGTTCTGTTGAACCTGCTCTCATTCATCTAATAATGAGGCAGAAAGACTATCCAATGTGTTTTATGTTCTGTTGGCTATTTCACAGATCAGTTAAACTAGAATGTTTTTCCTCCTTTTGGTCATAGCTAGTTGTTTTTTCCTCTTCACATATTTGCTTTAATGCCAAGAAACCTTTCTACATAGTTTTCTAGGCTTTTTCCTAGGGAGGCATAGATACAGTGAGTTTTCTGCAATCAAGTCACAGTGGCCATAAAACTAGCTAGAAGAGTAATATGACTTAGTGTTTCAAATCACAGAGGGCAGGATATACCATAAGTTAAGCTAGAAGACTAAGAAGCCTGTTATATCAATATGTAAATTCATGTTTTTATGTCCTCCCCACCCTTTTATATTTTGTGGTAAACAAGCTATTTGTGCTTCAGCCAACTTTGTTTTGAAGTGTCTGAGGTGACAGTGTCAACTATCTAAAGGGTATTGGGGTGCAGCGCTTACTCAGAACTGAATAATAACTTACAGCTGCCATTTTATGGTGGTTTGTGTATTACTGTGTACATGCCTTTAAAAACATTACAAATTTAGAAACGTGACAAATTTAGCTGATATTTTTCTGTTCTTGTGTGATTAGAATTGTAATCTTAATTGTCCTTTGTTTAATAATTATAGAGAGATTGTCTCAGCTATTGAAGAAATTATTTGAAACCCAAGAATCTGGAGATCTCAATGAAGAATTAGTTAAAGCTGCTGCCAATGGAGATGTTGCTAAAGTGGAAGACCTGCTAAAGAGACCAGATGTAGATGTGAGTGTTCTGGTTTCGGAGGACCTGTTCTGGGGATTTGTAATACTAAAGGAAGTGAAGCTGTCCTAGATACTCCTTGACAATCACTAGTGTGTCTGCACAGAAGTAATACAGCTGGTTCCAGTGTCTCTTCTCCCATTTGTTGTCCTATGAAATGTGTTGGGGGGTGTGTGAAAATAGTGCTTTACACCCTTTTTCACTGGACAGATGTTGTGTTCTGTTGTCTGCCATGAATTAAAATACCTTCCAGCCTCTCTCTCCTAGAGTTGAACCTAGAGAGTCTCCTAGAGAGAACCTTCACTAATTGTGAGCGTTTGGGCCTTCAACTTCTCTTGTTTTGAGGGGATAGAAGGAAGGAGGGTAGATTTTGGGGATTTTTTTCCGTTTTTGTGGGGCTTGGGGGGAGGGGGTTGTGTTTTTTTGGTTTTTGTTTGGTTTTTTTTTTTAACTCGTGAGGTAGCTCATCTAATCTGCTCTCTGTCAGATTCCTTTTACCAACTTGTCTAATCACCTAGCAGTGAAAAGTCTAAAAGAAAATGCTTAAGAATTATAGGACTCGGTTCAGGGAATATGTTTTAAAATCACAATCAGATGTTTTTCTCACTACAGCAGTAGTAATTCTTGCAGACAAGAGACTAAACTCCATCAGTTCTGAGGAATGATTTGTAGCTCTAGATTATACAAAACATAGTATTTTGTTCAGACTGACTCTTCTTGTTGCCATAAATTAGAAAATAAAGTTAAATATACTGTAGAGCAGAGGACTGGTATCATTCGGAGACCTGTTCTCAAAATCTTGCCTTTACAGTAGCCCAAAGATGAAAGTTTTTAATACCGCTATCGTTAAGGTCTTAGTCTTTGAAAGAAATCCATTTCTGCTTCTTTCCTTCAATTTAGCTAATGCTATAGGAATGAAGTAGAGAAGACCTAGGAGATTATCTCTATGTGCCAGAAAGGCAGCTGTCTAAGAAACGTTCGATACTTTCATATGCATGCTGTTGCTTTAAGTGTTCTAATAAACTTGCGTGTATACTATTAAAGTGGCTCATAGGTGTGCGTGTGTATCTTGCAACTTATCTCAAAAGTATTGCTACGCTTCCAGGTGAATGGACAATGTGCTGGACACACAGCGATGCAAGCTGCTAGTCAGAATGGCCATGTCGACATTTTGAAGTTGCTTCTGAAACAGAATGTGGATGTAGAAGCAGAGGTAACCTAAATATTTCAAAATACACTTTGTGCCTCCTTAAGTTTTAAACTTTGCTACGTACAGGAATAGCAATTCTATTGGAGTTGCCTTCTTTTTAAATGTCAGAGAGAGTGAAAAATCTTTTCTTACTGTGATTATGTTCCCAAATTAGCCTCCTACTAACAATATTACAAAAGGTCAATATGTAGTTCTTTAGTACTTCTAATTAAGTGAAATATAATGTTAGTATAATAGAGCTATGTAAGTTAGTACGTGATTGTAGTGGATGAAGCCCCTTCTTTATTTATTTTATTTCATTTCAACAGTAGAATGCAATAGGCTAGCAGACTGCCTGTGGCATTCGGAGAAAAAGATGTTGTCAGATGCTGCATCTCCAACTTCAGATACTTGCCATGCCTCTTATATAGAGTGTTCAGTTAGGAGAACGTTTTCCATTCTTAATTAAAGCAAGTTTGAGCAGAAAGTAGTAACAGTATCTTTGGGTAGGAACTGCCAACTCTGCTTCCAGTTTTTCAGGGGTTTTTTTGTTTTGTTTTTTTTTTAACTTCACCCAAAATGGAAGGATTTCTTTTGTTTAGGTTTTTTAGAATTATTGTTTGTGAGAAAATTATCTGTCAGCATCCTGTGTATTTGCATTTTGAATTGATTTTGCCTCGTTTACTTACACAGAATGCACTGATATTGCAGCCTTTGCTCATTTTGTGAAGCGCAAGAAGGATCTGTCAAATTTCTCTTATTAAGAATATAAATTAAAGCCTAATAGAATGCTTAGAATTTAATAGTGTGCCCAGTCATTGTTTGCATAACAGAAAAATAACTTCATATGCTTGGGCATTTAGCTTTATATTATATTTGACATACAGAAGTTATAATATGTTAATACATTAATGAAGCAATGGTGTAATCCTTGGAACTAAAATTATTTTTATATTCACAGATATACCATTACTTTATAAAGGTTTTCTGCTAAATGGTAGAGATGGCTTAGATTTGATGTAGTACATACTTGCTGTGGTCTGATTTCTGTGAAGTAGCTTCATTTTAGAAGTAGTGTTTTCACTGCAGTACATAGCATATATTGTTACAAACTAGACTAAGCTGCTTTTCATCTGTACTGTGGGATCAAAGCTGCCATGTTAATCAAGTGGTGGACTGATACTTTCTTCTCTGGTATAAGGAAGGGTTAGAAGCATTAGAGAGGGAAGTAGAAGCACTCCTTAAACAGCTTCAAGATAATACACTTGGTAATCAGCTAGCAGTAGAGTTGTTAAGAGTTCACATTTGCTCAGACTTCAGAAGTATTGTAACGCTAGCATTAAAAAAAAATATTTTCAGGGATTTTTATTTGAATTTTCAAGCTGTTTCATATAACTTTAACTTGTTTAAGTGAAGATGATATTCCTAGTTAATTATATAATTGCATTATTTATTATAATGTTATATGTTATTATATGTTTCAGGCTTTAAAAAAGTCAGCTGTCTATAAATTAGTGATGTGAAGATGCAGCAGAGTCATTCCATTATGCAGAGAGCAAAAATTTAGTCCATTTACTTCACTGTTGTGGTCTGTGGCATGGAAGCAACGGATAAAAATCCTTACTTCGCCTGCTTTATAGCTAAATTTGATCTATTTACACTTACAGTCATTGCTGCAGAGTATAAACATTCATGATGACATTTTCTGGGGATGCCCTCATACTGTCGTCTTCTCTGTGCTTATGTCTCTGACAGCTTAATGTAGAGTACAAGTGGCCTCTGTTCAGTCAGAAAATGATTTGTTACTGACAGCTCAAAAAGCCTGATGTAGATGTTAAGTGGTAAAAATATGTAGCCTTCTAGTCTGCAGAAATTAATGGCTATCAGTTATTATATTGACAGTACTGACTATTATATTGTTGGCATGTATAGAAATATAGTACTTTTAATATTTGGATTTATATCTAAATATAAGTCTTAGGACAGATGCTTAATTAGTTGCTAGCTTTTTCTAGGTATATTAATGTACTATTGTATAGAAATGACATGGTGGGATTTAGCTCCTGAGATTACTTGTTTTGATGCTGAGCTAAACAAAAAAGGCATGTGCTTTCTTGGACCTCTACTCGTTAAAGTAGGAATTCTATACATTAAGATTTTATAAAATCAGGGGTTTGCATCTCAAAATTGGAATATGTTAAAACTAAAATATTTAATAAATTGGGGTTTCATCAGTAAGTATCTCAGCGTACTTTGCAGATTGCAAATATGGAAAGACAAATTACCACATACCTGTGAAACAAAGTGCTCTGTAAATATAAATGTTGTAGCAGTTTAGCACTACTGTCATGCTCTTGATAAGTTTCACCTTATAATGATCTTTATAACCAGATGAGACAGACAGAGAAGTTCCCCTTTCTGATCCTTTCCCCTTCCAAATGGGCAAGCTTTGGCTTCTTTTAATTATTTGTGTTAGATGAGCCTGAGAAGGAATCCTGCTATCTTAGAAGACAATTTTGTAGCGTGAGTTGATTTGGAAGGCATAAAAATACCTTTTTTTCAAAAGCTACAGAAGCTGCTGTTTAGTGCCCTGGCCATCTTGAAAATAGTATTCATATTTCCAAAAATATATATTTAATAATTAGCAGATAAATCTCCTTCCATAATTTTTTAAAATGCTGTGAATAGTCTCATTGTTATCTTGTAATTGTGCAAATACAATTTATTCTAAGAACTATTAAATTTTGCATTGATGTAAAATGTTAGAAATGTGTTACACTTAACTTTTGAAAAACATTGCTGAAGGGGAAGCAAATTGATAAGAGAAATTAAGCTTAACTAAGAGACATCAGTGCACTGTTGGTCAGTCATGATCTCCTCCTTACAATTTTCAGTATTTCTCTGTTGTCAAAATTAAATCCTACAAATACATAGTAATATGCCACTGTGCACAAAAACTTAGTTAGAAACTAGCTTATGGAAGTTATTATTTCATTGAAACCTCTTATATACCTTCCATTTTACTTTTAGCTTTTGTATACTGTCATTAATATTGAAATCACTTGATTAATATTTAAAAATGTTTCATGTAGTACAGTCCACTCTTAAGGATGTTAAAATAACCCAAACTGACAAATTTATGACTTTCATACCTTAATTCTCAGTTTGGATGAAACTGAAACAAACTGAATTTAATCAGAGCTTTAATGCTGTGAATCATCATCATAGAATCAGACCTTCTAATTAATTTCACCATCAATCCCAAATTTCCTTTGGAAAAGGTTTATTAACTGAAAACTAAGACACATATAATAAACCCTAATAAGGATTAGCTTAATTGTATGAACAAGGCAATTCTCTTGTCTTATACTATGATTTGGAATCTGTAATGCTTCCTGGGTTACAGGAACAGTTAGCCTTGGTTACTGAGTGTAATGTTTTTTGGGGGTGGGGTTTTGTGGGGGTGTGTGTGTGTGTTTTGTTTGGGGGGGGGGGGGAGGGTTTTGGTTTTTTGTTTGTTGTGGTTTTGTTTGCTTGTGGTGTGGTTTTGTTTGGGTTTTTTTGACAGTGGTCGTTTTGTAGTAGAAACCCAAATGAATCTATTCAATTTTCTGATGAACACATCACACAAAGATTCAGGACAATAGTTGCATATGGTATAGAATATCATATGTCATAGAATATGTGTTTTTATATACGAACGGAGTCTTCATCCTCTATTGCTGTGGTTTGAGCAATTATTTAAGTATTTGAATGGTATCATGGTTGTCTAATTTTTCTTTCTCTTTAAAGAAATAAAATATGCACAATAGTTCAGTTTAAATTAATCTTCTTGTTTAGAAGGAAATGTGGAATACACTGGGTCAAATTAATGTTTCTACTTTAGGACAAAGATGGAGACAGGGCCGTCCATCATGCAGCCTTTGGTGATGAGGGTGCTGTGATAGAGGTTTTGCACCGAGGCAGTGCAGATTTGAATGCTCGCAACAAACGCAGGCAGACTCCACTTCATATTGCTGTCAACAAAGGTCATCTGCAAGTTGTGAAGACTTTACTGGACTTTGGCTGCCATCCTAGTCTCCAGGTAAAGTAAATATTAATATAGATTCACTTTTTAGTTACTGAATTTTATGATTTGCTGTGTGTAGATGATAGAAGAATTATGGAAAATGGGATTGAAAGGAACAGACCTTGTGAAGTTATCTGTCCCAGCCTCTACTCCAACATGTGATCAGCTGTAATAAAAATGCTATTAAATCCATTTGTTTTCTTGACAGCTAGATAGGCACCTGATTTATTCTAGCCACTTGATGTTAATTGGTATTTTCATAGACTGTAGTTATCTGTAATTGTTAACTTTCTCTACAAATTAATTCCTCCTCTGTCGAATCCACAGCTGTTTGCTCCTTCTGCAAACTACAGCTTTGCATTTTTTGGCTGATGATACTGTGGAATGTTTTGTTAAAATAAACCTTTTTTCAGAATTGACCTATTATTGATAGAACTATTTAGCCAGATTCTCTTTTAGATGTTTAGCCTTTTATCTAAAAAGCTCTCAGGCGTAGGGCCTCAAGTACCAGAATTTCACAGGGAGTTTTATCTATAATGAATGTGTCAGAAGCTGTGACACATGAGTGCAACTTCCTGTTGAGAAGGTAGAGTAGAAACCTGTGATGAAGTAAGCAGGCATCCACATTCTGCATGAGCTGAATGCAGCCACATGGAGTGCATTAGTAAAACAAATCAGAATGGGGAAGTTTGAAGAGGTTTGCAGCAGAAAGAAAAAGCTGTAATGTCCTGGGCAAATCAAGATATGCAGTAATAACACATTTACCTCCTTGTTTTGCCATGTGAATAATCGGTGATTTTTTTTTTGAAGCTGTATAGCCACATAACAAACAATGAGCAAACTTTCTTGAAATTAGTGAATATAGTGATTTTTTTATTTATCTGCTTCCACCTGGCTTTATAGGTACTGTCTTGCTCTTGCTGAGGTTGAGCTGTTAGCCAGCTAACATCCATCCAGACCCTGTTTAGTATTTGTTGAACAGTAGATATGATATGGAGTCTGATGCGTTGAGCCCCATAAAGGGTGACTGTATATCATATTATGATATGTGATATACGGGTAGCCAAAGTGGATGTGTCTGACTTTATAGAAGTCTGCCTGGATTGAAAAATTCAGTAGAATAGTGCTATGAAAGTCCACCTGTAAAATATGATTGTCATTGAAAATAAACTTTCAGATTCTGTGTGTGTGCTGAGGAACTCCGATGTGCAAATGTGAGTAGGCGATTGATTTGGTGGATGAGAGCACAGGGGAGTCAGACTGAGGCATGACTGGAATTTAACTGGCCAGCACTCTACTACTCAAGCCAATTTACTGTGTAAACAGAAACATATGTAGTCTTTAAACAGTAAATTCAGGAAATATGATCAATTAAACCAAATAAAAGCTACATAATTTAGTTTTGTCAAACTGGTTCACACTGGTTCAAGTGTTTCCATTTTCTGGCACTTACTGTTTGGCAATTTTTGATTCTCACTGCAAAGATTGTAAAGATTTGTTTTCATATTAGTGTATTGCTAAAATGTCCAGTTCCTGTGTTAGTCAGTTTGCAGTTGAGTCGGTGTCAGTGACGAAAGACTTGCTGACTTATATGGTGTTAGAATCTTACTGGAAGCATAAATCTAAAGAGTTTGCCTATATAACAGCAAATAAGCTTAAATGGATGTGTTTTCTCACTGTTAGTCTAGAGCATTCCTTTTCAGTCCAACCATTTGGGTCCTTGAATAAGTAATGTACAAAATGCTTCTAGGAATAAGAAGTATTTTTCCCTTATTTGGGATATTTGAAAAATCAAATGTCCAGCTAAAAATATAAATTCTTTGCCTGTTCAATTATGAAAATATTTCAGTGCATGTACCTTGTGTAATGTAATCCGGTATTAGCCATAACAAGTTTAAAAGCTTAATATTGCTTATGACATTGGCCTTTGCTTCATGGAAAATGATCTGCTTCAGTTGAAACAGCAGATGTGCCTAGGTTTATTACTTGGACCGCATTTTATTTTGATTTGCTTATGCTTTTATTTCACACTGTCTTTTTGGTATTGTCTTTTACATGGTTAATTGCTGACTCAATCTTAGCGTTCATTACTCCAAATTCCCTACCTCCTTCTGCCTGACTAGTCTCCTCTCTGTTCTGTTACTCATAAATTGTTACTTGGGCATCAACTCCATCTGGATATGAGACATACAGAAATTGATGTCTGCACCAGTGTCTTCAGTACTATCAGATGCAAGGCATACTTGAGCTCTGGGTTTGAGTTCTGGTAGTAGTGTAATCGTAGAATACTGGAGCCCTGGGTGGGATTACCCACTGAAGCATTTGCAAAACCAGAGCAAGATCAGAAGCAGCTTGCTCTGAACTCTGCAGTATAGCAAGACTTTAAGGTCTGAAGAGCTGTTTTGTGTTTGTGTTGTCAGTTTTCCTAGTGATATTTAAGCATCCTTTTTCTCTAATGTGGATGCATGCAAAAATTGATGTAAGCTGTTTCTGGTTTTAGGATTCTGAAGGTGACACTCCACTTCATGATGCAATAAGTAAGAAGCGTGATGACATCCTTGCTGTATTGTTAGAAGCTGGAGCAGATGTTACTATCACCAACAACAATGGGTTTAATGCTCTTCACCACGCTGCACTACGAGGAAACCCTAGGTAAAGATTTGTTTTTAAAGATTATTTTATCATTTGTAAAAACAAGACAAGTGCATAGGAGGGCAGAATTATGGTATTCTTTCAAAAGTTCCTTAAACCTGCATGTAGGTATATTTCTTAAATTTTGATGTTGCTTAGATATGCATCTTTCTAATACTTGGGAAGCCATTATTAGAATGAAGCTACTAGTCTGCTCAATTTAGTGCTCTATTCAGGTAACTCCAAATCCCTGGGAAGTTTCCTGTGGTGGCTGTAAAATTTTGCCAATAAACGATTTGATAAGTAAGTTATTAAGTAAGATCTTAAGATAGGATTTGTAAAAATGTTTTCCTTCTTCTCAAATATTGGAATTGGGAAAGGGATTTGAGTTTCTAAGGAATACTTATTTGTGAATAATTATTAAATATACCATGCAGTTATAAAGTGATCTTAGGATTGTTGCATAAATTGTATTTGTCAGTATAAGAAACGTTTAATTTTGTTTTCTTAGAAGTATGTATAGAATGAATTTCTTATTTCAGCTTTCATATAGCAGCTCATCTGAAAAAGTTAGTTTTAAGGCATAATTTGTTTTACGCTAGCTGTATGCTATACATCTACATTTAATCTTTAGTTAAGATAGCTTTCAAAAACTTACATAGATAGAACTTAATGGAAAACTTGCTGCATTGCTGGTTGCTTATTACATTCTAGATAAATGGTATTCTTCAGAGCTGTCATTCTAGCAAGACTTCAAAAATATTGTATCGTATGCTGGAGAATTCAGTATAGTTTACATGAAATAAGAAATGTGTGTGTTTACTTGTTTAACTTTACTGCTAAATTCTAGTTTTCAATTGAATGAGGACAAATAAAGCTGTATGGGAATAATATGAGTAATATATGGGAATAAAGTCTGGGTTATTCTCTTAGAACATAGCTATCAAGACTGATAGTTAGAACGTGAACATAAGTATTTATATATGTATATGGAATGGAATCACACTTCACAAAGTAAAAGTAGTGGTTGGAAGTGTTGATAGGAACAGTAAATGTGTTTACAGTTTTCTACAGTGCTCATAAAAGGTCTGTAAGAGAACATGTCAAGGAGCTAGTGAAGGGAGCTTATTTTTGGCATTCAGAAGACAATTCTTTGAAGTCTGACTTGATAACTTCTTCACTTAATGTGAATTCTCCATATTTACATAACAGCATTAGCCAGAAGTACTGTTTCCTGTCTCCAGTTACCTAGGTGGGGTATTTTTTGTGAGTTGTTTTGTTCTGTGGTGCTTTCCTTAAGCTCTTGTGATAGTTGGTTTGCGTGATTGTGATCTCAATATGAGATGCAGAGAAAGTGTACGGGAAAAAAAGCTCTTCATAGGGATGGTGAAGATTTTTCTGTGGATGAATGATTTAGGAGCAGCAGGCTTTTTCTTTTATGGAGGGATCCAAATTGTAGTTCAGACTGGGTCAGTTTGACAGTTGGTAGAATGTGAGACATAGTGCAATTTTTCCCAGAGTCCTCTCTCCTTTACCGAAGTTTTACCAGAAGAATAGGAAAATATTTCCAGTATTAGTGTAGAACCCTGTGTATGTTCCCCCCATACATGGGGTTTTGCTTGCATCTAAAACAGTTAGATAGCTAAAGCTGTTAGATATGTACTGGTTTGGTTGCAGTTATATCTGAGCACTTCTGAAGCATGTAAAAAGAGAGAATGTTGTCTCCATCACAGAAGGGGTAGTTTCATTTGTTTACAGCATTAGATTTTTTACACATCAGCCTGGGAAGAAATTAATGAAAATAAAACCAAAATAAATCTATTTTGAATAATTTTTAATTTTTTTCCCTCTAGCCAAAACTTCATTATAATAGTTTGATTCATTTAGGGGTTAAGTTTTATTTTCTTTAAGACTTTAGTGATAGTCATTTATTTCATTGTTGATTCTGTAGTTCTACCACTGGCCTGTTTCTGAATGAAACCAAAGGTTTTATATTTGCCACTTTGTTTTTCTAATCTGATATAGAACAATGGATATTACTAATTGTTAAATGCACTAAGCATAAACTATTTAAAACACTGTTAAAAATAACCCCCTAAACTTTAGCTTGTAGCTGGTATGGGTCACAAGCAGTACGTAATATATTCTGCTTGAAACCTTACTTAAGGACCTATTTTTCCTAATCTAAGCTTTCATGTTTCACCTAAACTGCAGTTTTTGTGGCTTTAGGGTGTGGTGCCTTATATGGAATACAGTGCACTAAATTCCCTGTAAGGTCAAATATATAAATACATTATTTTATAAATGTTATTTTATAAAAGTTAAACATATATTCTTATATATTAAAAAAAGCATGTATGCATATGTGTGTATAGATATACTTATAAAAATAAAATACTTGCTATGTAAGTAAGTATTGATAAAGTCCACATCCATCTTCCTTGTTAATGATAATAAAATAAATGCATGTGTTAAGTGCATGGATACCACAATAAAGTGAACTAGATTTCTATAGAATTTTTCACAGTTGATATCAAATAGGTATTTTGAATCAATTTCATTTTCAGTGCAAAACCTGTTCTGCTTCTTGGCTTGGGTTCTGACCTTTACTAACAGTAGGGAGATAGATCTTCAAGAAAAAAACCCCACACAAACTGTGCTGAGAAGAACATTTGAAAGTTTTTCATTTTTCATATGAAAATAAATATATTTTATTTTAAACATTTGAATATTAGATAAATATTATAAGAAAGATAGTGATTTATGTCAAATAGCTTAGATTTTTCTCAGCACTTAATCTTCCATGACAGTTTGGCAGAGTTTTCCAGAAGTCAAGGTATAGTGTGTTTTGGAGAGTATGCTATTGTTAGTGGAATATTTTTCCTTTCAATAATTTGCTTCTTTTCAGACCTTGTGAATTGGTACAGAAACAGAACTTATGGCTTTTGTGCTAATGTACAATGTTGAAATGTAGAATGGACGTTATTCAGTTTATGCTGTAGGTAGCTTTAAACTTGTATGTGGGAGATAGAGCTAAAAAGAAATTTTAAATGAAGTGTGGGGAAGTTAAGATTTTATTTAATACATGGTTTGTTCATGATTTTTAACTGAGTCAGTCATTAAAAGTGCATTTATTTTGGACTTTTTTCAAAGTACTGTGAACCTCAAAGCTTGGCAGACTTTGCCTCTTCAGTGTTAATGAGATTTTTCAGACAGAAAAAAGGAGAGTAAAATTTGAAAATACTGTACAGATTGGTTATTTTTGCCATGTTATCAACTCTTGGTTATGTTTGATCTATTTGCATACCTGTGACTTCAGATTTTTGAGCTGAAGACATGACTGTGAAGTGTAGGCGTATTTTATATCCGTTGCCCCAGTTAGTTTTAGATTTGCATTGTATCTTGTGAAGAGAGCTTTATTCATGCTGCAGCTAGCATCTTAGAGGCTGCTTTTAGAGCTGACCTGACTTTGCACATGCGTACAACTAGTTCTTCAGAGCAATAAATTCTGCTGGACTTTAAATGAAAAAATTAAAATCTTGGGGTAAGATGCAGATTTCATATTGCTGTCCAATAGCAAGGAGTATGTCATCTTTACGTTCATAAACTAGCAAGTGGGAGATTGTGGTTTAAAATGGAATTATACTTTTTCCCCATGGTTGTCTTATTTAGTAGATCTCTCCTTGTTTTTAGGCTTGCAGATGGTTTGAACTGGTTGGCAGTGGAATTTTTAACTGTTTCTAGTAATGTATTTGAGAGGTGGGGTTTCTCACCTGTCCTTAGTGTTAATGAGTGTTTCAGGGACTTTTGTGCTGTATTGTTGTGGAGGCCCTCACAGAGACAAGTTGTGAGGTAATTGAAGAGTTGTACAATTATTTTCTAAACCAGTAAAAGGGATTTTTTACTTTCATATTTGTGGTTCCAACAGTAAGTATAGGTTGAAGCTTAATTGAAGCTGAGTGCAAAAAAAGCATGTTCCTAAACCCTCTTATTAAAGTATTATGTCAGAATATGCTTTGAAATAAGACTTTTGTTCAAGTTGATTTAGAGAAAGAATATAATCTCCATGAGCAGACCTGTAATTGGGCAGATTAGCCTGTAGCTGTTGAGGTCAGTGACAAGTTTATTATCTTTAAATAGTAAATAATATGCCCAGCATGTGCAAGATGACAAACACAGTTCCTACTCTGTGGAGTTTCCTCCCTTGTGCAATTAAAAAAAGGGGGGTGGGGGGGTGGCAGGGAGGGGGATCACGGGAAGCAGACTTTCCCTCCATTGCCAATCCTGTTCATGATTGCTTCCTTTTGATGAGGTTTTTTTGGTCAGTTCTGTTACAAAGGGCAACAGACTTGAGGAAAAATACAAGAGACAATAAATCATTGGAAAATGTGTTTATTTCACTGTTTACCTATCTTCTTTATAAATGTTATAAGAGATCAGTTTTCACTGAATATGGACAGAATATTAAACACCATTAGCTGTTTATTGACAAATACAACCTTGAAATTTTGGAATATAGAATTTACTACACTTCTTATTACCTTCTATCTTCGAACTGCCTAGAATAATTAAACTCAACTGCAGAGAGGACTGCATAATTACTCTGAGCAGACTTAGTGTCCAGTTTTAAAAATATGAGAGATCCTGTAGTGATCAATGCATAGCTACAGCTGGTTGAAGGGGACCAAATCCATTGAAGAGGTGATTTGGTTCCATTTTACCAGCTTTAGCAAAGCATTGGCGTGCAGGAAGGTTATAATTCAGTAACACATTTTTAAGTACATGAACAGTTCACAAAGAACATGTGGCTTTCTTCTGTGTTACACGTTTTGTTTCTAGTCAATGCAAATTTAAATTCCTTCACTAATTTGGAGACGGCAAAATGGAAAGCTGTGTACTGGAAAGGCCTGTACAATATCCACATTTGTTCCTTCCTTGAGGCTCTTTGAAAGAATCTCAAATAAAATTATAGTTACAGTTTTAACTTTTCTGTCTGCAATAATGAAATTCTAGAGTAGTGACCAGAAACTGTAGTCTTACAATTTCTACTCCTGTAGAGCTCCCTTGCCTCTTTATGTTAAACTTTACTGGGGAAGAAGGTTTTGGTTTCCCCCCCACGCTCCCCCCCATTCATTTTCTGGCAGGTTCCCTTTTGCAGCTGCTTTAATGCTGTAGTTGGTTACCACAAGTATAAATGTCAAGTGCTTACAATTCCATTACTATATCTCTGGTTAGTATTAACTTTTTAGGAATGATTATATAATATAGCAGAATAGATTTTTTTTTTCCCCTGATTGTATATATAAAAACATTTAATGTCAGAAAACTACAGCTTTTAAAGAATTATCTGGGGTTGCATCTGATTCCTTCTAAATTAAGGTCCTTAATACATTTGTGCACGCTCACATAACTTTATGTTGTATGCTGAATTCTTTTTGAGCTTTGACTCCAGTGGGAAGTAGGGGGCAACCTTAGTTCAAGCCATTTACTAGTAATGAGTATGTCAAGTATAGTCTACATCTGTTTGTTGCATAGTCTGATGCTGGGGAGAAGATTTATGTAAATATATTCCCAACACCATGTGTCCTAATAGAAACATAGCAGGTGTGTCACTTGGACTTAAGCATTAAAGATGGCTATAAAATTAGTTTCTATTTTTACCAGTTATACAGGAACTGTTTTACAGATACAGCTGCTCAAGTGCGCTTTTGGATGGCAATACAGTTTCATGTACTGGCCATATCGGGACAAAAAACGGCCGTGGAAAAAAAGCCGTGTAGCATTTGATAATGTCAGCATCTGTTATCCCTGTCAGTCACACAGTTGAAATGTTTGAGTTACAACTGTGTCAGCAGATGCCCAAAGTTCAGCATGTGCTCAGTTAAAATTGAACAGCTGATCTAAGTGATGGATGTGACATTTTAGAGTGACTGGATATGTATTCTTAGAGATATGCTAACATGAACTAGCAGGAAGCAATGTCAACATATAATTTTAACTTTTGTATCACTCTGAACTGTCATTTTGTTTCAGAATAGCATTGCAGTGTTATACAAAGAAGACAAGAAAGAACACAACATGATGAATTGTTACCAAAACCTTTCAAAATAAATTTAAGCTGTTAAAAAGTTGGTCTCATTATATAGTGGAAGCCAAATCAATTGGTGGTGGGGACAGGAACTCTTCAGGAAAAGAAGTAAATGCTTAGCAATTAACCCCTCTGTAAAACTGTTGGTAATACCAAATTCCTTCTGTGAGCATGATCAAGTTCAGTAGCATCGCTCCATTTAGAAAAGCTACTACAATTTGATTTGTTTCCCACTATAAACCAGGTTTTAATTTAGATGTTAAGGTACTGTAGTCTTCATGACAAAATATCTGCTCATAAGAGAAATAGCTTTAAAACAAATATTAATATTTTACTTAAGAAAATGGTTCTGATAAGATAATGTTTCTTCTTGTATATATGTTGTTCTGTAGTTTCAGGTAATAAAAATAGCAAGCTATGTATAGTATTAGGTATTTGAGAATTATGTGAGTATTTAAAAATAAGATTCTCCATCTAAAAATGGTGCATTGCCTTTTTTATTTATCTTTTTTTTTCCTACCAGACATTTTAGTAAGCACAGGGGTACAGTTAGAGTCGTTAATCTGGGCCAAATGTACCTACTTATCATGGACGTATCCTATTTAATAACTGCTTTTAGAAGGCTGCTGTCATGAATAGGAATGGCTGGATTGATGAACCGGGAGGTCTTTCCTCGTATTTTAGCTTGTTCCTGAATTTGATGTTGAGTGTCTTTACTTAGGGATGGTATGTGCTGATATATTTTAATTAATACCGCTTTTAGCACTTGAAACTGTTGCAGGACTATTTCTCATGTAGTTCTTACAATTTTCTGCATGCTACAAAGTCATATTTTCTTGGCCAATTTTCTTAAATTTGGATTTAAAATAAATCCAGCTTATTTGAAAATAGTATTTAAGATAACTTACCTACTAGGTTGTAGTTGTCATTTGTGTTTTCATTTAGGAATCTGTCAATAGCTTTAATCCGCTGACTAGCAACTGTGGCCTAGAAATCTCTGTATTGTCACTTTCTGTGCATAAACCTGACACTGCACTTTGTATCGAAGAGCTCAGTGAGCATAATGAGTGCTGATTTGTAGAAAATTCTAACTTAAGTCTCATATTAAATTGCAGAAGCTATAATACTCAATTATTTTGGCTATCCTTTTCTCTAAATCACAGCCTTAATTTTTAGCTGTTTCTACTTGTGTCTTAGTTGCAACCTGTAGATTAAATGTTCTAT
The DNA here is from genome assembly GCF_034638445.1 of Ciconia boyciana. Lineage (NCBI taxonomy): Eukaryota > Metazoa > Chordata > Aves > Ciconiiformes > Ciconiidae > Ciconia > Ciconia boyciana. Next base: position 52,684,989 of record NC_132935.1, on the reverse strand, counting down.
GGTAGATGTAAATTTAAATACTGTCATCTGAAGTACACAGAACTGGCTGTGATTAATAGAACAATGGCTTGTTTTTAATGAGATACATTTTGATAATCAGGCTTTTAAGATTAGTTTAGGATCTATTAAGTGAGGAGTACTGGTAATGATAAATTTTGCAGCCGTGCTGCAGTCTTAATCGGTGTGTTTCAAGGGTTCATTTCCAGCCTTGTTTTGAATTCTTTGTTTACAACTAATGTTCTGCTTATCAGCTGTTAACAAGTCTTCCTACCCACTTTTATAGTAACTTAATTTAATGTTTTGTGATTCGTTACTAACAAGTATGAGTTATTTTGGCAATACCAACTGACCCTTAGCAAGTTAATTTGTCACATGAATGTCATTCAAACAAGAGGGAAACCTGTTTCTTCCAACAGCTGTTTAGTTTCCTCTTAATGGTCGTTCTGTGCCTGCCAAAAATACATACTTCTTTACATTCCATAGCATTGTATGTTCATATGGGTACATAAAGAAGTATGTACTCTGAGCAGGTACACACAGAGTTGCTCGACTACCTGTCAGATGAACCTGAAAAGTATTTTGCTGCTTTCCGTTGCTGTCATTATGTAAAACTCAGGCTGACAATTCTTTGGAAGAACAATGTTATGACTAACTGATGGTAGAAAATAAACTTATTCTAACTGAACTTTGCAATGCAATTTACCTGCACAGTGGCTTAAAGCCGGTTATAGTTCATTGTTCTGGGATGGCACGGACATTAGATGTGCTTTTCCAGATTTTTGCAGCCTCTTGCTGTTCATTCTGAGTGACCACGTTTGAGTGGAGAGTTGAATCGCAGGTAGCTTTGCAACGTGTTTTCTTGGAATTTGTAGTTGTATTCCACTGTAAAAACTTCAGCTTCCTCCCAGGTCTTCTAGCAGATTTCCATGCTGGTGTACAGTTTGCATCTAGTGTCCTGAAGGGAAGTATAGACTTGTCTAATATGGCAGTTATAAACTTATTTTCCTACCCTCCCCAATTCCACTTCCATGCTTTTTGCATCCCATCCGGTATTCTGCAAACTCTTTGCAGGTTTATACTTATTTCCGTTGCTGTTCACAGTGGTTTAAAAAAGAAAAAATAACAGCACATGCCACTGGTGATCTTGCTTATCGTAAGGATGATGACATTGAATTAAGAAAACAACCTCTAACTGCTGTGACAGGATTTGGATTGTTAGGCCGAAGGTCACATGTGAAAGCTAATACCTATTCAACACTTCTGCAAGCAGCTTTTCTCATTTTTTAAAATTGGCACTCACCTGCTTCAGTCAAAATCTTGTCCACACTTGAAATACTTATAACAACTAAAAAAAAAAAAAAAACCAACCAAAAAAACCCAAACAAAAAAAAAACCCCCAAACCCTCAAAGAAACAAACCCCAAGTTTAACCCTGTTTCGTCAGACTCTGTGCGCCTTGGTTTGGAATGGTAGTTAAATATTTGATGTACAGTACGGGTTTGACTTCTAAGGGACTGTCAGATATAGCTTATGGTTGCTTAATTTGCATTTCAGGAGTTGATTGGGGTTACAGTAAAGAGTAAGCTTTGCCTTTACAGCATTAGAAGGTAAATTTTAAATAAGCTTAACAATTAGTAAATGTAACAGTCATAAGGAAAGCTGAGAGCAGAGGAAGTAAGAATTTCTGCAGCTCATGACAAAAACCTAGTGCAGCTGATAGAGAGCAAATCAGAGTGTAGCAGTAGCTAGCACAGTACTACAAGGAGAAACAGCAATGCAGCATTAGAATCACAGCAGTCACATTCTAGTTTTTAAGTAGGTTGTTTTCATGTACATCTGAGAAAAAGCACCTTGAAAATTTTGCTTAGACCTACTTGAGAACTCAGCATTGCACTACTACACTGTTTATTAAATTTTCTTTTTAAAGTTGGTAATTTTTTTAGTTGTGCATAGGAGGATAAGAATATATTTCACTGAAATGAACAATCAGTTAATGGCATTGCAGTTTTTGAGTTTGTCTTCTTTAAAAAGAATTCTGCCTACCAAGCAAGTTGGGTTTTTTTGCTATGAAATTTGGACTAATGTTGTTTTCTTTCAACCTGCTCTTTACACTACAAATGCTTGGTACTTTAACACACTCAAAATTAAGCTGTTCCCAGAGTAGAGGGATTAATATAACAATAAAAAAAAACATTCTAGTAAATAAGTTATACATGCAGAAAGTCATAGGCATCCTTTAAACGTGCAGAATAATGCAGGTCTCCTGATGTTCTATTACCTGTAAGCTTAGTATCATGCAGCATTTGCAGTTGGAAGAGAGGTAATGACCTAGAGACACATCAGCAGCAGCCATCTCATCCTGAGTGCTCTCACTCTATTCGCTGAATCAGCTCTTCATTACATGGGAGGGGGAGGCAAGGGGGGGCAAATGTCGGTGCGTACAGTACCTCACCACCTTAAATAGATAAAACTTAAAAGAAAAAAAAGCATAAAGACCGGTGCCTAATTGGCACCTGCTGCCTTTCTTGGAATGCTAAAATATGGATGATGTTGTATAGAAATTATACCTTATGTCTGCTGGACTGAGAGTTAAGACTCCAAGGATAGATGCTAGGAAGCCAAGGGAAGGTGAACTTAGCCCACTGTCAGATGAAAATAATCACAGGCAAAAAGAAAAAAAAAACCCAACAAAAAACCAAACCGAGCCCCCAAAAGTTGGAGTCGCTTCCAAAAAAAAAAAAAAGGCACAAAAAAAGCGCGATCGTCTCCCCCCTCCCCTGGCAAATATTGGTTTCTTCTAGTTCCTTAGATATTGCACTGCATCTTTTCTTGCTTGAGGTTATGTTTCCAGGCTTAACTGTAGGCAGGTCTGTGTTGAAGCTACTTTCCATCTTCAGAGGTCAAGTCTGCTAGCGAGGTCAGGGCTCCCGCACGCACACTACAGAAGACACTGACCGTATTTCCCACTCAGAGGGCACGAGCAAAACTGTTACGGCTTTATAGGCAGCTAAGCATTTGAAACATGCACTCCCAGGCAAACAGGCTCTCTTGTGCCTCTCTCTTCCCTGACCATATTTAGTCAACCATTGCAAAAAATAGTCTCTCAGCTGTCGATTGTCGATCCAGCAGCGGAGGGAGCCTCTATCCAGCTCTCTGCGTATTGATTGTGCAGCCTGCACTTCCACCGCCGCTGAGCCATTTGTCCCCAGGTTTTTTTAGCACTGCCAAATAAAGCACTCTCTCGTGTTTCCAGTTAGATTTCCCAGGTTTTCACTGAGCTTGCGCTGCTACTAGTAAACCCTGATGAGGTTGTCACTATACTTAGAAACGTTGGGGGGGGGGGGGGGGGAAGGAGAGAGAGAAAAAAAAAAAGGCAGCCCTGCTAGTATCAAGGCAAGGACTTCATGCAGATATAGAACAACAAATATCCTGCGCTGCCATGGTAGGTTGTGTAACCTGGTTTCTTGATCAGTGAAAAATGCCATGAGTAACAACACGCCGTTTAACCTGAGGTCTAAGCGGCTTTTGTGTGCATCTAGTTTTAAGTTCTCAACTGCAAATCATACTGTTACTTTATAAATAAGAAGTTGGCACTGATTTGTGGCCCCACATTTCCATATTCAAATCAAGTTAGAAATTATTTGGAAAACAGATACCTTTTGCCTTAAGTAGTAAATTCATGTAATTCCATACTGTTATGTTTAATAATTCTATAGTATTTTGTTTATAATGCTTAGCTATAAAATTACTTTTTAAAAATAAATGCATGTGTAAATTAGGTACTACTGTTCTTTGAAAAAGCTCAAATATTTTAGAAGAAAAGAATAATTAAAAAAATCAAGTCAACAGCTCAATCCTTTAATCTGACTTTCATGTGTACAAAATTGGCTTATAACAAGACCAATAACTATGCATTCAAAATACGAAAAGGGCGATTTTTGTTTTCATAGGGAGTATATGCGATGTTTTCTTCAGAAAAGAATAAAGTAACTGAAATGTAGCCATTTAAATACAACAATCAGGAACCCAAATCCTTCAAGACTTCATATTTTTCAGACAAAATGCTTTATGTTGCTCAGGAGCAAGAAGAGTGAAAAAGCTGAAAATCTCTCAATCTAAAATTAGACAAACTTATTAAATGAAAAGGTCATCTCAATGAATATTGATGTAATTAGTAGTTACTAATATATTAAAGATCAGTAATGTAGGGTAGAGGGTGAATTGCAAAGTCCTGAACAGAGCACTGTCTTGGATTTATACTTTCCTTGCTTCCTCTTTTTTTATGTTGACTTTGTCCTGTGCTTTAGCTGCTTACCATGTAACTTCTGTTGCACTGTAGCTTTCTGGTAAAAGTCACATTTTTTCATTTATCTTTCTTCAATTTCATAATCATACACTGAAGACAAAATTGTTGTGTAAGATCTAGGCTAATACAGGTTACGTTTTTGTGAATTCCATGTAAATGTATATACCTCATTGTTTCTTTAGTTTCATGTATATTGAAATCAATTTTTCAAATACCAAGAGATACTTGAAAATACTGAGAGACAAAAAGGAGGAAACAGCCTGCTTGCTTCAACTTATGCTAACTGAGCCGTCAGTCAGATATGAAATATTAAACTCTAATTTCATGAGACAGAGTGCTCAGTAATACCAGTCTATGGTATTAATCTGTTCTTTGTTACTTGTTCCTGAGGGGTACTTCCTTCTTTGTTCGTCCAGCGTAACTCCCTGTGCTGCACAGCGAGTGTGGTGTGAACCAGATCAGGGAACTGATTTGGCTTGAAGTTGTGTGCTGATGTGCACTTAAGATCATATCGTTGCCAAAAATAGGACTGTCCTGCTCCTGTGTTACTTCTTGCACTATGCTGGTACAAATATTTCTTTGGCTTCACAGTGAGCAGGCTCGGAGTACTATTTTGTATAAGAAATAATCCAACAAAAAGGGATGACTTTTTAGATGCCGTGTTGGGACCACTTTTTTTGTTTCTTGAGCAGAGGTGGACAAGAATGGGATTAGTAAAAAGTAATCTTGCTTCTAGTTGTGTTTTAAAATGCATGTCATATTATGGAAGCTGTCTTCAAATCTGGTCTGTTCCTTCAGCTGTTTAACAGGAAACAGATGAACAGGCTTAGCTGAGCCAGGGGTGGGAATAAGTGGAGAAGAAGGTGTGTGTGGGAATACTTCAAGCCGGGATTGCTGTAAAATATATTATGAAACCATGTCACACTGGACAGTGGAAAGCTGACCTGAGGGAGGAGGATGGCAGGGGAGTAGAGAAACATGTAGTAGAAAGTGCACTGAATCATTACAACCCCTAGAGATATGATTCCTGATAAGTTTATGCTGATCTAAGACTTTGCTTCTGGAAAGGGCAGTCTGCCCTCCCTGCAACTCTAGCTTCATCATTTCCTTATTCCTATCACTTCTAGTGATCATGAAGTCACAGGGTAAGTTAGATTATCTCATTGATCTGTCTGAAAGCAAACTTGCCAAATTGAGTCTGGCACGTTGCTTCACTCACTAGACAGTGACGTGTCTGTAGAGCCGACATAATGCAGGAATTGAAGTGCAGGGAAGAGTGGGATTGTGTTTTTCAGTAGCAATTTAAGTTAAATGTGCTTATGCTGATTGTGAAGTAGTCTCTCTATCTTTTTTTATGCTTAAGTATCTGTTCTTTAAAAAAAAAAAACAGACAAACCCCAAAAGGCCAAACAGACAAAAACACCCCACCACCATCCCACAAACTCCCAACCTTTTCTCTTTAAGTCATTCTGCAGTCAAATTGCAGTTGGTAGCAGAGAATCCTCTCTAGTTTTTCTTTACATATTTTTTAAGCAGGGTGGAAGGATGCCTTTGTAGTTAAGAATGTTAAATCTGGAATCTTTTCTATACAATGAGGTGCTAGTTTTGTCTTGCTTACAAGTACTTTTATCTTGTAGATTTTTCAAATAAATCCATTATTGTATGCAGCATTCTCAGGTAATGCTGGTGAGCATCTGTAAAAATTCTATGAGTAAAATACTGCATAAGGAAAGATATTTTATATGTAGGTTGATAATGAATAATATACCATATGTTAAAACTTTTGGTCATAACAATGTTTTGGTGTTTTTTGTATTTCTAGTGTTGGTAACTGGTATTGAAACAACTGCTCTATCTAGGTAAAAATGAATTAGTGTATTGTTCAGATCTGTGATGCATTTTATGTTGCAAATATAAAATTCATGCTGTTGAATTTGCATTCTGCTATTATTTATAATTTAAATACATCACATTGTATTTAAATTAACTTAACTTACTTAACATACCACACCACATATATTAAGCTGTGGTTCCAGACTCTCTAAAAACCTGAATTTAAAAAAAAAAAAAAAAAAATGCTCGTGTGGCAAGGTCAAATTAAAGATGCATTCAGCAGCAGCATTTTCTGTTACTCTTCTACATCTCAAATTAAATGTAATGCAGTATAAGTGGGTGTTCTTTCTACCAAATCACTTCTAACTATTAGAGCCTGGACTGTCGTTTTATGGGGCTGAATTATGGTGGGCTTCATAAGTCACTGTACCCCCAACAGTTGGGCCTGGGAAAGCAACAAATACCTTGATCTCAGCCCCCTATACGCCTATGTGCTTTCTCATTACCTTTTTTACTGAGCAGGTGTTTAGCTCCTATGAAAGAAGAACTAGTATCGTCACCCCCTTCAAAGCTTTACAGACCACTTCCTCAAAAATTTTCACTGAAGTTTTTCTTTTGTTGTCCCACCTAGAAAATTTCAGAACTTGCAAAAGATCATCCAACTGAAAAAGGCCCAGGCTAATCTGGAAGTACTGCAGACCAACAAATGCCAAAGCTTACCTGTTACAAAATTTTTTTCATTAATAATGTTTTAGTAATAATGTTTAAATAGCATAGCCATGATGTAATTTCAGTATTTCAATAAGAGTTTTAAGCATCTTATCAATAATCTTTGCACCTACTCAATTAGCCGTGTAATCTGTAACAGTTGAATACACTGAAGGTGATATTCTGAAGAGTTTTCTTCAGCTGCTTTAATGGTCAGGGTTACTGTTAGATTTGCTGATTTCTTGATCTTTTCAATACAATTACAGTGAAAGTAGCCTGTGGTCTATTTTAATGTATACAAAGTAAAAGCAAGTTTTCAGGACCCACATCTGTGTTGTGGTCCTGAAAATGGAGCAGTACAACTCGGCTTCTTCATTAATACTTTTTGTGGAAAAGTTAATCAAGAATTACTGTGTAATTGGAATGCAACATTAATTGACTAATATGACTTTTTATGATACAATGCATGCCCGTTCCAGGGAGTACTGTTCTGAATGGTAGCCACTTAGCTGTCAAAATTTTGGCAGCAGCTCTAGAAAATCCTGCAAAATAGAATAGCTGTAGGAAGGAAGGCTGCAGTGTGAAGGAACAGGATCTTGTGCATTGAAAGAAACTACCTCTCAGCTAAAGCAAAGGAGGATGCAGCCACTGAGCATCATAAGCATTTGCTATTTGTAGCATAGTAATATCTTGCAGAATTTTAAGATATCATGTCTATAAAACCGTCCTTCCATCCTGCTGTCCAGTAATTTAGCACAGTATGGAAGAGAGAGATGTGGTCTCTAACTTGTATAGGCAGAAGCAACTGAGGAGTAGCTACTGGTCCTCTGATGCTTCGCTGTGAAAAGGTAAAAATCTATTACGCATAGAAGCTGTTTGTTTGTTTTGTTGGTCCTTCTGTTTTTTCAGTAGGACCAATGCATTTTAAGAGCATCCAAAAATGTAGCAGGTATCTCATTTATATGAAAGCAAGATGCAGTCTTAGCCCCCAAATATTTTACAGTTGATGATGACCTCAGATGAAAATTTTCCTAGTATTTGACAGCAAACTAAATAGGAAAAGATTTGAAAGAGGATCTGGTAAGGCTGGCACTCTTGCAAATATTAGAGTGAGTGAATTTTTTCATAGCATACAAAATATTAAGTCAATTTATTGCTTTTCTCTCAAAGATGAGAGGTGTTAAAGAAATGGCAACAATAATGTTTGTGAAGTATATTCACTTCTTGATACATCTTAAATCACATCTTGATGCATGTTAAAAGTGTGTGAATGTACTTTAAATTTTATTTTATTTTGTTTATCTGTGGAGTTGGCAGTTTCCTTATTTTCTTACTGAAAAAAAGGATATCGAATATCATCTGAGTTGGTTAGGACGGTTCCTTGTTTAGTGACTAGAGCTACTTTGGAGACAAGCTGGCTATAATTAGAGAAATGCACATTTGAGTGTTGGTGCCTTCCCATAACGTTCCTCAAGTTGTAGTTACAGTTGTAAAAAAAAAAAAACCAAAACCACAAACAAAACCAAACCAAAACAAAAAACCCACATTTCTGACCTTGGGTTTTTTCTTAGGTCATTGTTGCCCCACCTTTTACTGGTCACTTACAGTGGTCATATTGCTTCTATCAGTCGTAAGGAATTTTCAGGTAATTTTTGTTTTGCTTTTTTGATGATCCACAGTAGATACTCTAGAGCTTTATGGGGTCTTTAGAAGCACTGAGCCTGGCAGGTGAAGATAAAGAGCTTACATGGCATGATACCCTGTGGGAAGCCACTATAGAAAGTAGACCAGCTTGTTGTGCTGCTGGTATCATGTGCTCCTGAGGCGTGCTCTGTATCAGCCCAGCTTTCTGAAGAGCTGGTGTGCCCAGGTACACTCCAGGTATGATGCAAACCACAGTGCTCCAGACTTGCTCCCTCTCTAAGGCAGCTAGAAACAGTTCTGATGTTGCGAGCTAGAGACATACTTATATCCTAGGTTTGAAAATGCATTATTTCATTACAAAATAAATGATGTTTGTCAATGCAACTAATATTTGTTTTGCCACATTTCTTAAAGCTTTGGTAACTTGTGTTTTACTAAATTATATTGTTAATTTTGGAAACTACTGCATAAGTGAATCTCTCAAAGAATTAATGTTGGTGGTCGTGTCCGCCCCCCGCCCCCAATATTCTAGTCTTTTTTTTCCTAGTGCGTGACAGAGCTATAGAAGGTGTTATGAATAGAAGCTGAGCAATGGTTCACAATGAGCAATGTACAATCTGTTAAGTGTTGTTGTCTTATTTTGCTGTGTTGTAAGTGATTTGGACTGTGAGGAAGTGAGAAGCTTAGTCCTGCCAGGAAAACAAAAAGTCCTAAGAGGTTGAGAACGTTTTCTTGTTTATTTGCTTACCTCAAGAAAGCTGTGATAATGATGGAGTCTAGAAAGACCAAGATAACCCACAAACTGCAAAATGCATTCGGTTCCTGGCCAAGTGCTTATGTCCACTTTGCGGAGGACAAACCTCCAGAGCAGACTGGCTGTGGATGCTCCACATAGCAGTTGGTCATGGGTCTCCTGTGGGCCCGAGTGATCCTGCGGCCTGAAGATGCAGTTGCTTAGTTGTGGTTCCTTCAGGCACTCTGAATCTGGGGAAAAAAGTGACTGTTACCCTGCAACTGCCAAGATGATGTATTAAGTGTGAAACTGAGGGTTTATGTTTTGTACTCAGTGCAGTAGCAGGAGAACATGGAGACACTTAAGAAGTCAGGGTCTGTTAGGATAGCATCCAAGCAGTGTGTGAGAATGTGACGGATGCGCTCGACCCCTTAACCAAACCAGCAGTAGTTTGGTACCTCCAAAGGACGTAAAGGCCTGAGCTGTAGCCAGGCCAAGAACTCCTCTAGTGTCGCCCTGTTCCTCAAAAACCCACAAAGGAACAGAGTAACACAGTAAACATCAATACATATGAGTTTGGAATGCCGATCATGCAATTAACACATAAATAACAGGTGGCTTTTCCAAGACTCATTCATCAAGGAACAAAAAGTTGTGGGTACAAGGAGTCTCATGCCTACCTTTCCATCGCATGTGATTTGACTACGAGCCAACCACTTTATCCCATAAATATGACAGCCTAAGTGAGCCTTTTTTGAGCTCTCCCTGCTAGGCAGCGTGGCGGCGTGGCAGTGATCTCCCCTTGAGTTGGGACACCTCTCAAGGTTGCTCCTTGAGGCAGAGAGACCTTTTGCCAACGACAGATCTGTGGTAAGCAACCAGTATCGTGCATAACCTCCCAGTATGGTAACTTTGATTTTGTCTTGGTAACTTTGATTGCATGCTGAATTGATACATTTTGCATATATAATCCCTTAGACATAAACCGTTGTCCAAGTCTGACACTAGGATTGGACCTAGCTGCACCTAAGCTCCATCAGGAGTTTAGAAAGCAAGGGGGTCTACTCTGAACCTCGTGACTCAATGGGAGGGTCCTCCATACCCTTTTGTATCCCTGGTCTCTCTGTGAATCATTCTAACTTGAGCGTAACCCAGTTCTCCTTAGTATGTTTCTTCCTTGCGGGAATAAATAGAGTGAACCTTGCCATCGAACTTTAAGTCGCACTTCTACAACATCATATTAAAACCACTTTTGTTAATACCTTTGACAGTATTTTTTTTTTTAAGCAATATAAATCACTAATTTGTGACAAGGAAGGAGTGCACTTTCTTACTGGTACAGTCATCTACCTCGTGGACTCTTACTTCTGCTTTTCAGGAGGGCTCACTGGAGTGAGCTATCCCCAGAACCACAGCTTTTTGTTTGTTTTATAGGAAACTTGCTGGCTTACTGTAAAAGAGAGCTTAGGAGTGAATAGCACTTATGCGGTGTGGATGTTCAAGGTAACAGATTATTGGAATGAATTAGGAGCTCAGTTATTACTTGACAGTGCAGTCATTGCTATCTGTTGAGAATATTTTTAAGTAAAAGCTGAGAGGCTCATTTTATGAGGATATTTCTGAGGCTTATTGAGATCCCATGTTTTCAATATCAGGTGGCTAATGAATTGTTTAATTCAGTTATAGTGTCTGCTTTGCAAGGCATTCTGTGACTGAGTGGTACCACTTGCATTAGTTAGTGTTACTTGGATTTTTAAAGTTTGAATTTTGTGAAAAAGCTCTGTTTCCTCCTGTAAATAGTATGTTTCTTCAACGGTAAGGAAAGGTCAGATGATAGAAGAGGTTTCCTGGCACAAGATTATAACAGTTTCTGGTTTTCTGTTTGTCTCTGAGGAACTGTCCTAAGGGAGCTGCATGTGCTGTTTATAAAGATAAGACAATAAGGGAATGAAGTTTGATTACTTACCTATTCCAAAAGCTAAGTGAAGACAGGTGAACTTAAGAAAAGTCTGTTTCTGAGGGAATACAAGATTGAACAATTTGTTTATCTAGTGTTGTGTTATTAACCTTAACACTGCAGTCTTTGGACTTAATGGATTTTAGTCTGCTTTAATACTCTAGTAATTGAGTTGCTTTTCCTCACCCTTGAATTTGAGGTGGAAGATGATAAATCCCCTTCCTTTGGTAGGCGTCTTGGTGAGCACATACAGAAGTGGGGTGGAGTACTAGACACTGCCATGGTATGTTATACTCGGCCACTATCTGTTATGAAAATATTCCACTAATCACTTTACAGTTTCAGCATTTATTTTGTCTGTGCCTAGGAGGTATTACTCCAGTTTTATCTCAGAAACTGGAAGTCTTAACTGTTACAGCCAATGGCATCAGTTTGTAAAGTGATGATTTTAAACAAAGCTAATGCAGGGAACTTGCTCATTAAATAAGTAAAGGATGCTATAAGGATTTTGAGGGAGAACAACTTCTGTCAACTATGTTTCAGAATTTGTGTGAATACTTCTTTTTAAGGTAATGTTTTACTGCTAGATAACATTGTTCTGAAAAAATCTGATTCCCCCACTCTGTTTCGGGTATTGTATGGTTTGCTTGTATGCTTTAACTAGAAGGAACTGACCATGAGATTATTAGCTTTGGAACTGTCGGTATAGCTTTTCACCTACTTTCTCTTTTTGAAGAAATACTAATGTTATTTGAGCTACTACTACTTTGTAGTTCTGAGAATGAATATTGTTTTACTGTTATCCTGCTGTCATTCAACAAATATATTATATGTACATTTATGCCATCTCTGCATATTTATTTCAGTGCAATGCGTGTATTATTGTCCAAGTTACCACGACCATGGATTGTTGACGAGAAAAAAGATGATGGTTACACTGCCTTGCATCTAGCAGCTCTGAATAATCATGTGGAAGTAGCTGAACTATTGGTGCATCAGGTAGGACTCTTCTCAGGAGGATTTAGATGTCATACTTCAGTTAACCATCTGATGTGAAAACAGTTTGCTTCTTCACACCTGCAATCGCAATGCAGAAGCGATGGAGCAGGGAAGGACACATGGTGAGCTCTAAAGGTCAAACTTGCCTTTGAGATCATTGCGATGGCCTATTGGTGCAGGGGGACTGGAAAATTTGATACCTAGTTTGATTCAACAGATCAACGTCTGTGCAGTGAATAATTAAAGTACTTAATCACTTCTCTCAAATCTCCAAACTAGGAATCGTATTCAGGGTCGTATTCAGTGCCCTAATGGACTGACTGCCTTGCCTGTAGATGAATTGCTGGGATGACAATGCGCTAATGCTTTGAATATTTTTCAGGGCAATGCTAACCTGGATATCCAGAATGTTAACCAGCAAACTGCTCTGCACCTTGCCGTTGAACGACAGCATACACAAATTGTTAGGGTAAGTATCTTATTTGCAACAAGCTGTGTGGTTAATGGTACTTGATTGAAGCTGATTGTAGCTGTTAAGACATGAGTACTTCATGAACATTTTAAAAATGATTTAACAATATGTAGCCATTGAATGTATGATTAATTTTGATCAATTCGGAAACCTGCCAACTTGCTCAGAAGGTCAGTCAGCAATATGAAGGACATTTCAGGAATGCTAAATTTCTGTACACCTACATTCTGGTTTCCTCTATGCAGTTGCCAATTCCAGCATCCCTCCTTGTTGAGTAAGGGAGAACATGTTCCTCTGTTACTTGTCTGAGTCTTGTGGTCCCGTAATAGGACCTTCAAATAGCAGTTTTGATGCCTTTTGTTGTATGAGTAATTATTCTTGCTCATAGCTTTTGCAAATTGTAGCTAAGTGAAACATCTTTTTATGAGTTTTAGCTACTTTTCAGTCTTCTAAGTGTGTAACTTCCCCTGCTCTTAGCTTGGGAGTGCTATAAGCAGTAACAAAAGTACCTTAGCAGTGAAAGTAATGCTATTGCTGGTTTTTGCTCGCATGGTTGCAAAATCTAACAAAACTTTGTTACTGGCAGAGGAGATGGGCAAGCTATGCCAGACTCCCATTCTGGCCTGGGTGCACTGTCCATAGGGGACCTATGTGACTTAGTGTTTAGATTGCTAGCATGGGCTGTTGAGGCTCAGAGGGAGCGCTCACTGCTGTAGGAGATGTTCCCTGTGAGTGAATATATCAACCTGGCCTTGGCCCTCTGCGTAAATTTTTTTAATTTCTCTTTGTAGAGTGAGAGTCATGTTATATTAAAAACTGTCTTTTATTCAGGCCACAGAGAATTGTCCTCCCTATGCAGACCTATATCTGCGGTTTGGTTTAGCGTTATTTTGCCGTAAGGTTTCTCCATCTCCAAGGGTTGATGGATGCGATCCCATTACAGTGAAACATGTGATATGGCCCTATATCTGGAACTGCTTGCTACCAAAAGAATGGTTTCCTAGAGTCAGTGTCACTTGCATCCTGCAAGCTATTCGGCAGCTATATTTGGTGAGCTGCCCTTCTGGAACTGACACGGTACCTGGGAATACAATACTAATGTAGCAGATGAGCAGGAAGGTAGGCATGTAGAAGAACTAGTATGTGTATTGGACTGACTGTGGTTATATCCAAGAATGTTTAAGTGAATGACCCTGTAGAGTATCCATACTTCAGAGTTGGATTAACTTTGAGAAGTCCTAAAATAACTTGTGCAGCCATGCAAAGAACATGTTGGCTCTGTATTTCAAAATTAATTCCTATTGGGTACCTTCCAGGGCGGGGTTGTACCCTCAGGCATCTATGGAATAGTGGTCAAAGGTAGCAGGGTTCTTTTAAAAGCCCTGCTGCCATGACAAAGGGTGGTGGTTTGCCCTTTTTTTTTTTTAACTTCTGCAAAGGAATTTCCATGGTAGCCAAGGATTCCAGGTTGCTCTGAAAAGAGTTCTGGTATAGGTTTTGTTCCAGGAGAAACTCTTAAGCAGTAAATAGCTAGGGGCAGATACAAGATATGAATATGAGAAAGAAAAATTGGGCCAGAGTAAGTCCATTTAGAGAGTGTAAGAAGTTGGGGGGAGACTGTTGCAACTATTATCTGGTTTTCTTGGTTTCACTTGTGGAAGAAAAGGTTGGGGAAAATGGTAAGCTGCAGTCAATTACAGACAGGTATTTCCTTGAAAAATAAGTTCTGAATTCCTTTAAAGCTATTTTCCTTTTAGCTTTTTCTAGATCTGAAATTCTTTGGTTCCAAGAGGCTGAGATCCTTGTAAGCATGCAGATTCTGAAGAGGGAGATCCCACATCATGTATTCCTGTTTCTAGGCTATGACTTTTGTCTCTGCTGCTAATCCAAATTTTGCAGAGTAGCAAAAGCTCAAAACTAAAGTTAAAACCTCAGCTGCTATCTACAGGTTTCTGAGTAGTGAAAATGACAGGGTTTAATTTTTAGGGGCAATTGTTATTTGTCAGCATGCGTTGATTTGTTTTGTTTAACAGCATCTTTAAGAAAGTTCTGGTGCATCGAATTATGGGACGGCTGTATGCAAAGGCAATATGAATAGGAGGGCCTGTGCAGCCTTATGCTTGCTTTTCATGTCATGTGACCTGGAACGTGTGTCTAAAATTAGCATTAAAGATGAGTCTTACAGTTCATTACTTTCCAAAGTGTTCTAAGATAGTATTTAATAGTGTCAGTGGGTTTTATGTCTTCTGCTGAATAAGGATGAACCTAAGTACATGCTTAACTACTTTGCTAATGGGAGGAAGATACTGTAAATTAAGTTGTAAAATTTAGCATGGTGTGAAAGCGGTGATTTTTGTGGTCATTGAAACCTAATAGTGAAGAATATATACATATCTAAAGTATTGCCCACCTGTTCTGTTTCTGATATATTGCTGTAATATGTTACCTTGTTTGCAGGCTATCTTGTAAGAATTAAAGGTTTGGAACAGTAGAAAGAATCCTGTAAAATAGCATCTCTTGTAGCGCTCCCTCAGAGCATGGGCAAGCATTAGGCTTCTGCTGAAATAAGCTTGATATTTGAAAGAGGTAAATGCTTCAGTTGAGGACTGAGCTCCAAGTATGGCAAATAAATTTAAATAAACTCAACTGTGAATTGTAGCAAGATAAAAGAATTTGGACCTCCTGCAGCATCCTACAGCATAGTTTCACTGAAATTATTTTTAAAAGGAATAAATAGCTTTTTTTTGTGTTTTAAATCTGTTTTTCTCTCGTTTCAGCTCTTAGTCCGTGCAGGTGCTAAGCTGGATATTCAGGATAAAGATGGGGATACTCCCCTGCATGAAGCCCTGAGGCACCACACCCTGTCACAGCTCCGCCAACTCCAAGACATGCAAGATGTGGGCAAGGTAGATACTGCTTGGGAGCCATCAAAGAACACAGTAAATAAAATGCATTTATTTATTCCTTTTTTTTCCTGCACATTTGTCTCTTTATTTATCTAGTTTGTCTAGTTCTGTACTGTTGAACTGGTTTTTGGCAGCGTAAGTTTGCATAGACATTCTGCATTAGACTGCAGTGTAGGCAGAAATCATATTGTTATATGTGGCTTTTCACATGTAGTCATTGTCTTTGTTAAAGAAAAATATGGGTTATTTAGTTCAAAATATTTCTACAAATCTGTCTTCCATAGTGAACATGTATGGCTGCCAAAAACTCAAACGTAGCTTTTTAGGAAAGAGAAATAAACAGTATTACAGTACAGAATAAGACTAAAATTATGTTTTCTGTGATTCAACATCTTGCATGTCTTTGTAGCTTTAATTGTTTAGTTGCTTCTATAACGTTCTGAAAGTTTATTCTGTTAGAACAAGGCATTCTTGATCTTTGTATGTTTATTGTTTTGTATCTTTCTGACAGAGTTCATTTCAGAAATTGTGCTGTAGTAAGGAAATAGTCAAAGAAACTCCAGGTACTAAAGGTCAAAATGCTTTATTGAAAAAAGAAACGCTTACGCCCAAAAAGCTGTGTGAACATCATATGCAAAAATGAAGTTTATATTTTGCTGATAGGCAAAGGAGAAATGAAATTCTGGAGTGATTGGGATTGAGAAAAACAACAATTTTGTCTTTAAATATTAAAGATGCATAACATAACAGTGGGTCAGATTTGCTGAATCATTAGTTACCAGTGTCATAATGTTTTTTCTAATTTTAAGTGTGGGTGGTAGGTTTTTTGCATTTAATTCAACCCCCCCCCCCCACCAATGTTATTAAAAAGCATTTGTTGTACAGTAGAATTACTGTTTTGAACAAAGGTTTTTCAGACTGGTTACTTAATCTCACTGAAATACACTGGAATAAGCTTTGAAAAGAGATTTAAAATATGACTGGCATATGTAAGAAAATGCTTGTGTCCTTTTAAGTGAGAGGAGAAAAGCAATTACAGCTCAGTTGTTTCCATGATCTGAAATGGACTCTGTGAGAGGTGGCCAAAATACTTTATGTGCATGTATTTAACTGTGAAATGCATGAACGGGAGGTAAATACTTTTTCTCTGGTTCAGCATTTCATAAACAGGTTTCTCTGTTGCCCATCTTATTAGTGGCATCCACAATAAAACTAGAGTTGTGTTTTCAGTTTTTAACACAAGAAGTGGAGTTCTCTTCTACTGCCTTTTTAAATTTTAGTTTTGGGGGATTTTATATTTCAAAGAATAAGTTTTTCTTCTAGTTTCATTTGACATGTATCCTTGGTTTAAAAAAAATAATTACACTTTTGGTTTATTTCTATTAAAATAATAATTAAAAACAAAGGGCAGGGGGGAAGACACCACAACAAGCAAACAAACAAATCCCTGCATGATTGTATCTCTGATCACCTAAAAATGTTCTGATTTTTTTAAAAAAATCACGATCAGCCAGTACCTCCTATGTTAGCTTGATCACACTATTGGTCATCTTTTTGCCCTTTGTTTAGCTGCATAGAAATTTTTTGCCGAACTAACAAATTTGGGAGGTTTAAATGGTGCAGAGAAGATATGTGCCCGCAGAGAAGAGGTGGAAACTTGCTGATTTTAATTTTATGTGGCCGCAACATAAGATGTGGCTGAAATGTAAAAGATGGACTAAAGCCTGGCTAAAATATACCTGAAAACACTTTAAGATGATCAGCAGATCAAACTATCTTGAAAATGTTGTTTTGTGGAAAATAGTAAATGAGAACAATACTTGTACCTATCTACCTTTATTTAAATAAAGGTAATGTAAAAATGCTATAACTAGGTTTTACCAGTAAACAGTTCTAATAATAAGCCACCTTTGGCCCAAAATCATATATATTAAAAAAAAAAGAGACAGGATCTAGGCTGCTAAAGTATGTGCAGGCATCTGGACCTTTAAAGCTATCCAAGGACACATTTGTAATTTGTAATTGCAAATACAGGTGATGGATAATAGAGGATAAGTAGGATTAATAATTTAGTCTGGGAAACAGAAAGGCTTTCTTTTTGTGAACATGATGACTTAAGTTAAACTGATGGAATCTGTATTTTTTTGATTAATTTTTATTAATTCCTTTAAAGATTGGGATAACATGTCAGATTCCTTTAGTCTATGTGATGGCAAATCTGATATGTAAATCTTTAGTATTTTAGAGCTCATTTTTGCTTGGCTAAATTTTAATTAACTTTGGGCTACTGTCCTGAAGATGCCAACCTACTGAGCCGTGTGGGGTGGTGCTTTGTAGTATAGTACTTCAACAAATAATGATTTCTTTTCTTTTCCAGTTGAATAAACTGAAAAATAACAAAAATTTCACTTGCAGGATTTTAGTTGTTTTTCATATTTGATAAAGTTGGTTGGACAGCAACTTCATTGAAATTTTACCGTTTGTTACTTTTTGCTTTGAGCTTGGTTTAAAATACAAAACAAATTTTTTGCTGATATCATGACCTTATTTCATAAGTGGAATTATATGGAATGAGTTCTTTAGCATTGATTTTTAGTAGTTCCTTTTGAATGTTAACATTGCTTGATGTTAATAATTGCTTAGTTGCAATGTTGCAGTTAATGGCTTAATGTTGTAATAACTAAAACAATTTTTGTCAGGTTTCTTCAGCTGTTTTTTGATAGACTATTTAAAATGCATGTAATGAACAATCTTGACGGTACACAAAGCCCTACACATTTTAGGCATCAATCTGAAAAACATTTCTGTGTTCAAGTGCTGTGAGCGGTGAACCTTATTTCTTTAAATAATTTTGAAGTTTTTCATCCAGCATGTTGCGATGATTGTACAGCTGGGAGGAGGAGAAATTTTCTGAAGTAGTCCCCACCACCACAAAAAAGTCATTTCAGTTGCTTTGTTACAGATGCAGTGTTCCTTGGTCTAGGGTACTTTTTATTCTAAATAAACATATTATTCCCCAGACTCATTTAGTGTAATTTATTTTAATATAGGTATCTTTCAGACCCTGAAATGCTTTTAAGATTCAAAATGATACCACTGCCTAAATCCTAAATTAAACTAAAGAAACTCTAATGGAAGTCAGTTAGGTGTTTACAGCTTCAAAGATAGCTCAGTGGTTACAATTACTTAGGTGATATTTATACTATTTGTATGGATTACAAGTCTTCTCCCTCATAGGTGAATTGGCTGGGACTGGCTTGTGCTGATGCATCTCAGGGCTAGCACCCTCCAGAGGAGGCTTGCTGCAGCCATATTAGGCACTAAGGCATAATGTTTATTTTTGTGCATGGGTGGTTGGTTTTGTTTGGTGTGGTTTTGTTTTTTTTTTTTTCCTTCTGTGTGCCTGAAATGTTGCAGACTACCAGAGAAGTGTCATGGGATGCAATATTGTCTTGGTGTGTTTAAAGCATACAGCACACAGAGGCATTTTAGGACTCAAGATTTTTCTTGAGTAATGTTGATGACTGTTCCAGGTGGAGGAGCCAGTCTTGGCACAGTGTATATCCACACTGAGTGAAGCAAATTATCCTGTTAGCTGTGTTTGATTTTCCTTTTGGAGACACAATAGCTGTTTCGTTCAGGAACAGCTCAGAGCCCATGAGGTGCAAGTGTGGATGGTAAGAGAACTCTTGTCCCAGCAAGTAAGAAAGGACTACAGCAAATTGTCGGTGTAGGCAAGCTTTCGAAAAGTCTACTCTGCCAACCTTGGAGCAAATCAGCTTTCACTGGGTGTTGTGCTACCTTGGCTGGATTACTGACATGGTCCAAGGTACTTAGACTGAAGCTAGATAAAATCTCTGCTTCACTTCAGCCAGTGCTGTAATTGAGGTGCAGAAAAACTGTCTGAATTTATAAACAAAAATGTTCTGTGATCTGAAACAGTTTCTCTCCATAACTTCCTGGTTTTCCTGGTATGAAGTCTTTCAATCTGTACTGTTCTTACCTGATCATAGGGAAGAATGCAGGACTGTGAGTATCTGAATGCATGAAGTGACCTTCAAGAGTCCTGTAGCACCTCAGTAATACTTAACTGATATCAGAACTCCTGACTAGAAAAAAAGGTATAGACTGAGGTTTAAAAAAAATTGCTTCCCTAGAAAACTGGCTGGCTGTATGATGCAGTTACCAAATCTCGCAGTTACCAAGGCAGGGTAAAGACTTCTAATACATACTTCACGTGCTGCAAGACATGGACCCAAGCCAAGCCTTTTTCTTCACAAGTCACCTCTGAGGGATGGGAGAGATAACTAGAGGGGTTTTGAAAACTGTTTTCTTCATAGTTCAGACTTCAAGATATGCAGCCTTTAGGGCTACAATGACAGCTATCTGGTATTTTATATTTATTCCTGTATTCCGTTGTGTCTAAAATAGCACATCTAGTTCTTTTAATACAAAATGGTTGTTAATCCAGCCAAAATTACTTAATTTTTAGGGGTGATACTTGGCACACCCAGCTTTTAGAAGACCAGCTGCATGGATAGATTGTACAAACAGAAAGTGGCATAGAAAGATGTACATCAGTCAAGTTGGGCACTTAAACCAATTAATGGGAAATAGGTGCATACAAAATCCTGCCTCTGTCCTAGTGTCAAAGCCTTTGTAATTCTGGAATTCAGCACTTAAAACTCCTTGAATTGGAGCTGTCCCAGCTGTGCCAAAGCTGTTCCTTTGAATATAGTCTAGTGTTGTTTGCTGAGGGATTCTTAGTGGTGCCAGCAGTTTCATGTTATATGTAGTCTGCATTATACTTATGCATTTTATCAGATTGAGCTTTAATACAAAAAGATGTTGCAGCAGGCCCAGAATGCTCCAGAGTAGGTGAATCCTCTCCTTGCTGGACTCTGGTAGTGAGCCTTCTCTCTTTATTTTTCTAGCTGGCCCTGTGAATCATGCCTAATAGGTACACTAATACAGAAATACAGTAATAGTTGTAAAAGGGTGAAGGAGCATTACATGATTAGGACAGGAGGTCAGGTATGTGAGTTCAAATCCCTCCAGGCTGAGAAGGCAACTGAAATCAAGTCTTTCTTGGACAGGTGCTTTACTCACTAGACTAAAAGTAAGTGTGCATTCACTTCTCTGCCCAACTATGTTTTCAGTCCAAGTGTGGTGGTGGTAGCATTTTGTCTGAACCCCATAATTTCAGTATACTTTGAGTGTATTCTGAGTATACCCACTGGGACTTTGCGCTTTGCAGTGCTTATATAGAAGGACAGCCACTTCACAAGTGAATATAGGTGTGCAGGAGACTGAACACTCAATAGCTGAACTATTCCTTGCTGAATTTTAGTTCCTTAAAGGAAAGCTGAGTATAGCTGACTCAGAATTAAGCAACCATACACTTGTTTTGATTTTAGTTCCAGAGGCACTTCCTTGGGCTTACAGATTGATACGTGTGTGTGTATGTGCATGTGCGCATGTCAAGTAGTTTTCCTTTAGCCAGACAATTCCTAACTGTTTAGAGAGTCTCTCAAGTTGCTTACGTATTTGGTTTTTTTTCAGTTAATAATGGGACTTGGCACTCAGGGAGCAGAGAAGAAGAGTGCAGCATCTATTGCCTGCTTCCTGGCAGCCAACGGAGCTGACCTCAGCATTCGTAATAAGAAGGGTCAGTCACCTCTTGACCTCTGCCCTGATCCTAGTCTCTGCAAAGCATTGGCTAAATGTCACAAAGAAAAAGTCAGGTTTGTATATTCATAAAATACGCAGTTTCCAAATCTCTGCTTTCTATAGATTAACTGATGTATTTAAAACATTATGCCTTTATTAGCAATAGTGTTAAAACATACAAGATTTTTCTTGACTTTCAATTAATTCTTTATATTCTAGTACATTGAATGCTATTTACAAATACATTAGTTGAAACTTTCACAAGTCTTACAGGACTTTCATACATGTTCATGTGGGAGGGAGGAGAATGGGAAGGTGGCAGTGTGCAGGTGAAGGTTGGTAGAACTTCAAACCATCCCAGAAAAGGGGCGGGGGGGAAATCACTGAAAGAATAACTAAGCATTGGGACAGGTTACCCAGGGAGGTTGTGAAATCTCTGTCCGTGCAAGTTTTGAAGACTGGAATAGGCAAAGCCTGGTATAACCTTGATGCGAACTCAGTGCTGAACCCGCTTTGAGCGGGTGACCTCCTGAGTACCTGTCAATCTGAATGATTGTATGATTCTGTAAAAGAGGGGGTAGGTCTGATGTCTCAGAAGCACTTCTCTAGGAATTATGATTTCAGTGAAATGTCATGTTATCAAGTGCATGCAGTATGAGAAGTTTCAGCTTGCTACTTGTCCTAGTTGTATTCTCACCATTGGCTTACACAATTCTCATCCTTAATTCCTGTATGGAAATAAAAAATGTACTTTCAAAATGTCACGGAGAGAGAATGTTGTTGATGCTGCCCTGGTGTGTAAGATGCTTATTTTCTTCAGAGTCTTCCTGTCTGTGTGTGCCTGTCTGTCTCGGCCTCGTCCCTGTGGCTGTTCTTTCTCACCACCTTTTATGGGCTTGTGAGGGCTGTAGGAATGAGCTGGTTGGGTTCAACGCGCGCTCCCTCTGCTGGGTGAGCAGCAGCATAGGACAGAGATCCGAGGTGAATTCACTGCGGGAGTTTGGGGGTTCTTTTACAAGCCTGTCATTTGCTAAGTATTGGAAATATATTCAAGATTAAGGTGTTAAGCTGTGCTCTTCTGAATCTACAGGGGTGTGTCTCTGTTAATAAACTCCTAGGATGGGAGGGAAGGGTTTTTTACGTTCATGAGATGTTATTCTAACTTGTGTGGCCTGTTTCTGTGCTATGTCTTATGTGAGCATGTGACCTTGTGCTCTGGTGTCAACTGTACATTTGGGAAAATGCAGTTCGGATTGCTTTATGATGATACACTGATGCCTGAATGCATAGGAGTATATAGATAAACAGCCGATTGGTGTGTATTTTAAATTAAGAATTTTAAAAATTCTTAAAAGTAAGTTTGACTGCAAGGTTTCTTTGTAGTGGTCAGGTTGGCTCCCGAAGTCCATCTATGATCAACAATGATTCTGAAACCTTAGAAGAATGTATGGTGTGTTCAGACATGAAGAGAGATACTCTGTTTGGCCCATGTGGACACATTGCCACGTGTTCTCTGTGCTCACCACGGGTGAAAAAATGCCTCATCTGTAAAGAACAAGTTCAGTCTAGGACAAAGGTAAAAACTTCCAAAGTTTATTGGTTCTCCTTCTGTAAAAACAGAAAAGTTTTTGTAAAATGGAAAAGTAAAAAAAAGAGGTCAAGGAAAAGCGGTATTTTGCCTTACAGTTATATCACTGGGTGGAATTAATTTTGCATTGTAATGATATTTTGTCCCAACATTGTACGTTACTCTTTTCTGTTTGCCTGTGCTCATGTCCTTCCTGCCCCTCATTCTCTCCACACCTTGCAATGTCTTTATTGTTCAGGTCCTCAGAGTTCCTAATTCATTCACCTGAGGATGCTTTATTTGAATAGATATTTCCCCACCCCCCCACTATTTTTTTTTCCATGTTAAGAAAAACTGCTGCTTTTCCTGAAGTGTAATTTCCTTCAGTAATATTCAGTTCTTCTGAGTTTTTATTCCTTAGAGCTGCTTGTAAAGATGATTTGCCTGTAAACTAAGTTAGTTAATATGTGCTTGTGTTTGAAGTTAATAATTACTTTCAGCTTTCGCCTTCTCTTTCTTTGGACTAATGAATTTCATTATGCTGTCGTTCTCCTTCAGAGTATCAACCAGTTGTGCCCTATTTTGGGGACTTAATCCCAGTAAGGTCCTCAGGTTTCTCAAATGGTTGCTCCCAAGTATTTGTGACTATATGGGTGAATCCCTATTGCTTTTCTGTTTGAGTGTTCTTTTATTCCCCATAATCACCAAGTCTTGTCCTTCTGTTGCTTTTTGGCTGTTTAAAACCAAACAAACAAAAAAAACCAACAAAAAACTCATGTTCCACACACAGGTTTTCTGGTCTGTAGAAAACCCACTCTATTCTTTTTATCTCTTTCCAAACACATTTGACTAGCCCGCTTCTGTGGTATGTTTTTTTTCTCTACCTCAGAGTAAATGTAGGAATTGTAAATATGAATTTGCACTTTTTTTACTATTCACTCTCTTATTCTTACTTTTTATACTGTTCACAATTCTGCAAAGCATATTTTCAAAGGCCAAATGTTAACATAGCGTGAGCTCCTTTTCTCTAGACTTTCCTTATAGTCAGTGAAAAGGTTCTGCCACTGGGTGATTCAGAGCAGCAAAGTAAGGCTTCTACTTCCACTCATCCATCTAAAGAAGCTAATCTATGGAAATCAGCTTTCCCAGGTGAAAGCTAACCTTTGTGGATGACCTTCCTATGATTTCTTTTGCCAAATTAGATTGAGAGAGTGGAATATCTGTTCAATATTTCTCTTATACTCTTCTATATAAAAACTTACGGTAATATCTGCAAGGCTAAGAAGTGAATGAACCCGGACAACAGTTCTATGAACTGGAAGAGGCGGTCAGGCCAGTACAAATGGGGTGGTATGTGGTGTCTGTGGCCACACTATATATACAGTTCATCACATTAAAGGGCTTGAGAAACCCTAACCCAGAATATTAAAACAGATTACTAGAGAAGTCACTTATAAGTGAATTTCATAGAATCATAGAATAGTTTGGGTTGGAAGGGACCTTTAAAGTTAGTCATCTAGTCCAACCCCCCTGCAATGAGCAGGGACATCTTCAACTAGATTAGGTTGCTCTGAGCCCTGTCTAGCCTGACCTTGAATGTTTCCAGGGATGGGGCATCTACCACCTCTCTGGGCAACCTGTCCTCATGTTTCACCACCCTCATCGTAAAAAATTTCTTCCTTATATCTAGTCCAAATCTACTCTCTTTTAGTTTAAAACCATTACCCCTTGTCCTATCACAACAGGCCCTGCTAAAACATTTGTCCCTGTCTTTCTTATAAGGCCCCTTTAAGTACTGAAAGGCTGCTCTCTGGAGCCTTCTCTTCTCCAGGCTCAACAACCCCAATTTAAGTACATATGGTGGAACAAAGGAGAAAAGAATAAAGAGAAATAAACATATACTGTCTTAGCTGCTTGTCTGTGTCTGTCAGTGTACTGAACATATAAATATTGCCAGCAACTACCTATTCTTAGAAGTCAGTGTGATAACTCATTGAAGTTGCATTTGGAGGTGCTGAATTAGTTAAAATAACACTAGGTGGAGCTTCTTAAAGTCCACATGCCTTGCCAAAGAGAGTGTAAAAGCAAATTAATGTAGAGAGCAGGAGATAAACTTTTCTCATATGTGTGTTTATTGTTCTTTACAGATTGAAGAATGTGTAGTATGTTCAGACAAAAAGGCAGCAGTGCTTTTCCAGCCTTGTGGTCATATGTGTGCCTGTGAGAGTAAGTAAACTTGACGAAAGTTCTTTTTGAAGTAATCTTGAAACAGAACATTTTAAATCAGATTGCTAAAAGCTCATTAGTAATCTGACTTCAGGTCCAATTTACCTGATAGTCTGGTGTGATAGAATTTTGGCATTATTTGGCATGCTGGTAATGAAATAATTGGAGGACAAAGTGGAGATTTTCGGAAATTCAGAAAGCAAGTGCTCTTCCATCTGAATTATTTAATTGTGATTAGGCTTGCTCAGGTTATAGAAGCCTGCTGTACATCATTAAAACTTCTGAAGTAATTAGAATTAATTTTATTGCTTTGTTGCAGCTTTGTGGGGGCATTCAGATGTGCAAATTGTGTTTTAAAATAATATTGTGAATAAATATTTAATATGCTTCATTACTAATCTACTAGATTAGTAGTAATCTACTGATCTACTAGATTTGCACAAGGGCTATATTTTTCCCTAAAAGACACATCATGTATCTTTGCAAAGAGCACCAGTTATGATTCACTCTGATTTATCTCGCGTAGCAAAAAAAGACATAGGAGATCTCCAGAATTTTTTTTGTTTTGGGACTATGTGGATGAGAATGCAGCCATCACCTTGTCACCAGACATTTCAGGGCTTTGTTGAAGGGTCAGTTGCCTAGAGAAGAGCAGTCCTTGTTGCTGAGGATCTACAGAAAAGGGAAGGTAATAATTCCCATAAGTAACTGCTTCCTTGGTCTCGCTAAAGTAGTCTGGTTTCTTCCTCTGTTCTGGCTGAGACCTGACATTGAATCACTGACTTTACCGTTATCCTGATCTGGCCTCTTTCACTGTCTGCAGTTGAAAGATGATGAGAGAAGTTTTTTATTAGTTTCCCAGGAAGAGGACAGCAAAAAGATTGATTGCTGTGGTGAAGGATTTCACCAGTGCAATGCACATCACTAAGTCTAAGCTGTAACAAGGACAGCAAAAGGTTTTAACAGATGTAGATTATTTCTTTCCAGATTATTTTCTGGATGTCTTGTTCAAGCAGGATAAGAGAGAGTCTTCAAATTTGTGTAGTTCGTAGGACCCACTCTGTCGATTCACAGTAACCTTCGGCATTTATGAAACATAATCATTTGCCTTTTGTAGAAGAATTACAGCCTCCTTTCTAGGATTATATCAAAGGCACAGGTTTACCCTTTTAAGGGTAAGGAGCCACACCTGTTTGTCCCTGAAGCATTAGGACAGTAAGTGAGATCCTTTGTTCTAAAGGAAAAAGCAGGTAGTCAAGACATTCTGGGAAGTTCAGGTCTCAAATGTATGTGATTTTACTTTTTTAACTTCTGTAATTCTTGTGGAATAGACATCCATTTGGAGAAAGAGGAACCTGCTCACTTGAAATACGTTAAAAGAAGATAAACAGAATAGGTTTACTTTGAATCCCAAACCAAGACATTGTTTATAGGTGTGATTTGCAGAAAATTATGTGAAGATGAACACAAGTAGTTATTTGTATTATAAGCATCTATTATGGTATTGCTAGACAGTTACTGCGAATAAACAAGCTCATGGAAAGGAAAGAAGAAAAATGAAATAGCATGATTCAGAGTTGATTTATTTCTCTGTCCTTTCAGATTGTGCAAGCTTGATGAAGAAATGTGTACAGTGTCGGGCAGTGGTTGAGCGAAGAGTGCCTTTCATAATGTGCTGTGGAGGGAAAGGTACAGAAGATACCACTGATGATATTTGTGAGTGATTCTAAAACCCATACTCTTTCACATTCCCCCACCAACTTCTTATTCTCGTTCTTTTAAATTACCTAAATCTTTCCTCTCCTTTTAAAAGAAAAGTTTAATAAAAACAGTGTTAAGCCAGGTGTCCATTTGCTGTTTGCACTACTTTCTACATTGGTAGCAGCACACATGTTGGTAACACCAGTCATTATGCTAAAGGATTGCTTCCAGCATCCAGAGTAGAAGCTGAAACATATATGACTTCCTGGCCCCTTATTAATGTCCTGTGAAACAAAAGTTGAAGATTGTAATTGTGCAAATGAGCAAATAAATGTAAATTTTTTTTTTTTTTTTTTACTTCTGGAACTCTCTGACTGATAAAGGAATGGTAAATATTTTGCTTCTAGGTACAAGCAACTTTCACGCTAGATCGTTCAGTTTTACATCTCCTGCTTTGACTAGTTTTTAAACTTCTTGTGACTTCTCTGAATAATTTCTATGAATTATTTGTATTTACTCTGTGTGTGTATATGTGGTATGCAGTGTTTGAATTGAGTTTATATGAATTGGAATATTAGGTCATTCTTGTCATACTGTTCCTAAATAGATAAATACAAGAATAATCCTTAAAATCAGGTTTTTAATGCTCTCACTGGAAATTTAAAATTTGTCATTTGAAATAATTCAACATTTTTCTGTTTCTTATAGTAACATTGCTTCCCAGATCAGTCAAATACAGCAATATTAATCTGAGCTTGTTCAGATTTTGAACAAACTACTTCCAAGATGCTTGTGCAGTTTTGAACACCGAATAGAATTGGCTGTGTAGATAAAAAATCTTTTCAGTGTGAAAGGATTTGGTTTTACTTTTTACATGTGCAAAAAAATTTACTGCAGGAACTTCACTGGCAAATGAGAACTCTGAGAACGTTAAGGGGCTACAGGCATTTTGAGCATTATTATTGAGGAAATATTTGTCAAAGAAGCATTGCCACTAAACTAAAGAAGTTCTTTTTGAGTTGAGCTGCAGTGATGTTGTAGTGAATTTAATTAGATTATCAAATATGTTTGACTAACATTATTTTAGATAATTGAAATATTGTAGTTAGCACACTGGAAATAATTATTCCTGTTGCATTAGATTGATGCATAATCACATATCTTTATTTTCTCTAAATTGCAGCAAGTGGAAACATTCCAGTTTTGCAGAAAGACAAAGACAACACCAATGTCAATGCGGATGTACAGAAGCTGCAGCAACAGTTACAAGACATCAAAGAACAGGTAAAAGTGCTGGATAAAAATTTTATGGACCACTAAAATAATGGAAAAAGCCAATGCATCTTCTGTTATTTAAAACAAAATGACATGCTGATGTGCTTCGTTTCTTAAATTTTAGTTAAATAACCAATATTTTTTGTGTGTGATGTGGCTTGTATGTCTCCTGTGGTGCAGGTTAAAAAAAAAAAAAAAAATCAAGTGGCCATGTTTGATAATCCATCTATTAGAGCATCTGTGTTGGTGTGACTAAAAAAGGATGCTCTGCCCAGTCAGTATGTTCTCTGCCTGTTTAGCTGACCTGAGTGTATAGGTACAGCAGAAGCTGTTTTCACAGAGCAGTAATAAAAGTAGATGTTCTTCACTGTTCTGTATCTACCTGAATCTTTGCTTGTCTGTTTGTGAACTGGCTTTGAATAATGGCTGGCAGTTACCTGTCGTATGAAGGCTACAGTTTATGTACTCTTCAAAAAATTGTGTGGTTGCAAAATTAAAACCTTTGAAAGTACTGTACATGTAATTTGAATATTTGGAATGTAAATTATAAGGTTTGTCTTTTGTAATTATGCATAGTGTTTGCAGGAGAAAATTTATACAAATTGACTGCAGATTGTATTGATTATTAATTGGTTAAATTACATGCAATTTAGAAACCTAATGAAAACCAAAAATTGTTTCAGATAACTGACAGTTACCTATTTAAATTTATTCCATCTGTAAGTCTAGTTCCATTAGAAGCACTTAAGTAGTTGTCTACATGCAGAACCTTCCCGTGTTAAATTACGAATTGTTTCCTTGCTTTTCCATCTGAACAAAGAAAAACTTGACTTTGAGATTTTTCAGCAGTAAAGGACCTGGGATATCTGACTATTGTATGAACTTACTCTCTTAGAACCCTGATAATGTGATTTTTGGCTTCCCTATGTATAACACAATTGTAAGAAATTTGTCATGGATACAGGAAATAGAAGCATTCTTACTGTGTTTCTTGCCTTTTCCTCTTGTAGGCTTACAGCAGTCAGTAATACTTCAGTGATGGCAGCATCACATCTAGTCCTGGTAGTTGTTGCTCTCAGCTGTTCATGTGCATGAAAGCTAAGACTAAAGTGTTCAGATTGCCAGTTTTAGGGCACATATCTCTAAATGCCTGAAATCTGGGAGCTGATATGCTGTCAAGTTTTAACCTCAGTGGCATGTCTGTGAAGAGCTGTTCCTGTTGTATGGAGACTTGGCCAACACCCCAGTAACAGAAATTCAAATATCCAATTCAAAACAGATTCCTTTGTAGTTTTTGTCTGTAAAAGAACATGCAGATTAAAAATGGTCATTTGAAAAACACACGTCTGTCTTGATAACATCTGGAGTTTCTAGATATCTCTGATGTCATACATCTACTGTTTGGCTTCTGTTTTACTTTTTAATATTGGATGAAAAGAATAAGGTTACTGCTTTGGCATTTAAAATGATATATGCAAAACATGCAGATGAATGCTTAAATGCAATAATCTATTTTCTTCAGATATATTTTTTCTTTTCTGGTTACTTTATTTTAGGAGTTTATAAAAGATTGGAGTTCTATTTGGGTATGCTAATACTCTTACATATAGGGACATAAAAGGAAAACTACTTTATGTTACAGTTTTTCTTCTTGATTAGATGTGATCTCAGTGTTTTTCAGTTTTTCTTAGGTGCTCTTTTATTCTTAACAATTTTGTCTTACCTTTGGGATTTGCTAGCCAGAAGCTTTATAATATCAGAAGGTTATGCTGTATTAGGGAGAAGAGAATAATTACTTTGTACGTGTACTTTTCTACTTGTATTTTCTGGTTTTCATATTTGCAGTAGTAAGAAAGAGCTAATACTGGAAAGGTTTGAGAATTTTAAGTGCACTATTTCACTTTGAAATGCCCTTTTGTCCAATAATTTATTTGAAATCAGTATAAAACTGAAGATTGTTCAATGCTTCTGACTAGAAAGAGGTGGTTCTGGTTGTTCTCGTGTGCATCTTGGCTTGAGACTCTCTCATGTTTTCCTTAGTGTCTTTTCTGCTTAGTCTTGTGACAGGGCAAGTTGTGTATCATACTTGTGAGTAGCAAGTTGGATTTGATTAAACTTAGTCATCTCATCTTTTAAATTTGTGCTTGAAATGATGCACAGCATTCCACTATAGTTGTGTACTCTTTTGATTTGTGCTTTAACAGTTCAGTCTTCATGTTACATTGGTATTTTTGTACTTAAAAGTAATTTGTTCTCTTTCAGCAGGTATAATCCTATGTTTCAACTCATACCTTCAATGATAATCTAATATGTTAGTGCAGCAAGCTTTTAAAACCATTTCTGGTGCCAAGCAGAAGTGATGCTGATGTCAACAGAATCTCCCACATCTGATGACCACACCATTCTTCAGGGATACCCTGAATGTGAACCCTTTTGACTGTAATTGCAATACCTTCACTCCATTTCATACATAATCACCATCATCTGTCTATTATCTTATGTATGTTCCTTCACCATACTTACATCACTTTCTTTCTCCTTAAAAATAAATTTATTTTGTCACTGTGCACCTGTATATTGTTGGAAAACCTGTTTTTAGTAATAAGGAATTGATATTTCAAGCAGTTTAAAACACCTTGTTAGTGGTAAAAACTGATTTGAATTGCAAACCCAGTTATACTTAAAGGTATGATGAGCACTTTATCAGACTACTTTTACTTATCCAAAGTAGTAATTCTCACATAGAACAGGTATAGTGCCTTTTTATACCATTTGTTTTCCTTTGAAAGATGGGAGTCAAATGTTTCACGCAGATAAAAAAGGTAGAGTGTGGTTTCACACAGAGAATGTTCTAACTAATAGTACGGTAGAAACAAATACTGCTTATTTCCTGCTGCCGTGGCACAAATTGGGTATAAGGCATGCAGTGAAGTTTATTCCACTGTACAAGTCATATAAGCTGGTGGTTAAGTAATGAATGCTCCTTGAAAGTTGGATAAAACTCAGTTATTTGGGCTTGTATCCCATTGGGAAACTGCTGAACTAATCGAGAAAGTCCTTGTCAGAATAGAATTGTGTAGCAAACAGGAAGTTTGGTTGTTCCTGCTAGCTGAATTCTCCTCCTGTATGAAGTAATTTAAATGTTAAAATAGTATCATATTAAGAAATTAAACAGCTAATGTATTTTAAATACTCTGCATTTGTACTAAGCAGGAGAAACTGGGCAATTTGCTAATACTGCATGCAATTGCAGAAAAGATTTATAAAATGAAAATGTTAGGATTTCTGTCCTTCACTGAATGAAATAATCAAAAGTAATGGTGTTTGAACAGATTTTATTATTTCTGATTCCCTTGATGAATGTTTTCATTTGCAAATGATGGTGTGGCATTTGGAGAGAAACAGACCCTTGTTAACTTCAGTAATTCTGACATATGTAGCACAAAAGCAAATAATTAAGCTAAAAACATGGAATAAAGGCTACAAGTTTTTTCTCCAAAGATAAGATTTAGGTTTGCTTTGTCAGTCCTTTGTCGAAGGACATCATGTCAATACTCTCAGGTTACAAACACTTGTCACAGGACAGCTATATATTAATTGGAAATAGCTGTTTCATTGATATTTGATGACTAGGTCTTCAAATATCTGTAGGAGGAAGAATGCTCATTGTCCCATTGGGATGTGAAGGTGATGACTTGGTGTGAATGGAAAAATGAGCAGGACCGGCTGACAGACAGTTGGTCTTTTGCAAATGTTTAGTTTGAGAGTGTTGTGTTATAGTACTGTGGAAATTCTGACAAAGCTGGAGTACAGCATTTTTGGGAAGAGTGAAGGGGTTTTGTTTTTTTTTAAACATAAATTGACATGAGGTTTCATCTGGAAGTTTTACATTCCTGCTAGCCCATTATACTGGTGTCCTAGGGATTAAAATAGGCATTTGGCCAGATTCCATGCCAATTTAAACTCTGTATAAGCAGACTGATGGTGAATTTTTTTGGTCTTCAACTGAGCTGTAGGAAGTGATACCTATTGATTCCACAGAAAGTATACTTTAAGGTTATACTGAATAGGGTTCCTGCTATGGATTCTCTCTCTCATGAGATGAACAAACTGAAGTAAACCCCCAGTGATGAGTATGGAAACAAGTCACAGGTGCAAGGTGGTGATAAAATGAATTTGCATTTGAAATACGAGCCCTGTCAGTATTTCATATTATATATGAGATCAACATTTATGTTAGATATGAGTAGTGTGTCTCAGATCTGAGGACATCTTAGATTTGATTTGTTGGACTATAGAATGGTCTTAACAATTGTCATCTGTTATAACATCTATTCATTTACTAACCTTTGATAAACTGTTATAAATGAAATCCTAATATGGCTGCAATATGTTAATGGTGAAGGAACATGCCTTACCAAAACTTCAATTTCTGCATGTGACAAAAGGTGAAGGACAGTGTTCCTTAGTGGCTTGGTACAAAATGAATTTTGCTGTTGCAGAACTTTAGGAGATCTTTTTGGGCATTGGCTGTCACTTTAATGTTCAGCAATTAAAACTGATTTTAAAAGTTTGCTGTGCTACTGTTATGACTGAAGGTCATAGATTTATTAAATTGTTCTTAATTTGAAACTTGAGGTGTTCTTTTGGTTGAAAATCTAGATAACTTCCATGAACAAAGGCTGGAATTACCAATATTGAATCTTTACGTATAATATTGATTATTCAGCATTTTTATTACTTCTGCATGTGTTCAGTGCTTGGTGTTTAAAGGTAAGTATATGAATGGCTAGGTAGCCTGCAAAGAAATTGGTAAATCATTACCCAAGCATTGCACACATAAAGCTGTTTGTGGTGGTTTTTTCCCTGGAAGATTATATGACATAAAGGGGAATGTTGCTGAAGAATGTCTTAATGTTGCAAACTTGGGTAATGATACTGAAAATGTGATGTCAACCTACTACTGGATTGTCTTACTTAAACGGGTCATATGTGGAAAAAAGCTACATAGTTTTTGTGTTGCAATGGGGTAGGCAAAGCCCAAATATTGTAGGTCAATGTCAAGTAAAAATGTGATTTTTTTAAAAAAATATTTAGTTTTCAGGTTAATGGCTGGGTTATGCTATGACAGTGATCTGCTATGCTTAAGATGGCATATTTATTGTTAAATTTTAATAATTTATATGTTGCATATTCGACACTGTATCACTACTGCCATTGACTATGTAACCTGTCAAAATCTTTTACAGACTATGTGTCCTGTCTGTTTGGACCGTCTGAAGAATATGATCTTTCTCTGTGGCCATGGAACGTGTCAACTTTGTGGAGACCGAATGAGTGAATGCCCTATATGCCGCAAGGCAATTGAACGAAGGATCCTTTTGTATTAAGTAGTGGAACTAGTGTCTTTTATTAGCTTATGAAATAGTAAGAACATGTTGATGATTTAAATCTCCGTAAGTTTGAAAGGAAGTAAAGGGTTCTAATTAAAACATTTTTACTACCTTAGTACAGGTTCATTACATGGTAATTGTTTAAAGACTGTGAGCACACCAAGTAAGAGAACAGTATTTGAACAGTCAGCTTTTAGCTTTACTCTTAAAAAACATCTAAGCCTGAAGCTAATTTAAAGCAGTCTTTTTTTTCATTTTCTTTCTGTTGTCTTCTTCCCCTTAAAGCTTAAAGGGACAATCTTATTTTGATTTCGTTCATGTTTTTTAGTGTATGTATCAGGTGTCAAATGATGTAAGGGGTTTTTTTATGTTGTCAGTTAATATAAAATATAAATATTCAGGATTTTTTTTATGCTTTTCTGGAGAATGTTGAAATTTCCTGTGACGGTTATGATTCACAATAATTTCTGTCTTGAAATACACCATAATGCAAAATCAATACAAAGTGTATACACAGTAGTAATAAATATACTACTCCCCTAAGATCAAGCCTCAGAATACAATGTTAAGGTAATTCGAACTTTATCATGCCCTTTGCTGAGGATGGGTTGGGAAGGAAACAGTAAAAAGAAAAATTTAGTTTAGAAACAATATGTTCCCAAAACTGCACTTTAGTCTAACAGGTTCGAGCTGACTTAACTAGTGAACCTCTTTATTCTACTAGCCACATAATTTTGTATGGAATTGCTTTTAACTTGGCTGGAAAGGAAAACATTCAAGCAATGGGTCAGTTACCCATTTCAGATGAGTGAATTTGATCAATTGTAGAGGAACATATATATATATGTGCAGCCATTTAAAAATTCTGGGTCTATGAATTAGGAAAAACTAAAGTTTTTGCAAGATTTCCTCTCTTAAATTAGTTTTATTGTCTCCAGGCAAACAATGTCAACAGCAAAAGAGAAGATTTAATATTGCTTATTCATCTAAGTTGGATGTTAACACCAGAACTTATCTGTGGACATTACTGGGTAATACTGCAAATGAAGATACTGCTGACAGAGCAGTGAATTTTGTGAGCCATGCCTAGGTGAGTTGAAGTTGGCTGAAGGAGTTAGCTGTCACTGATGTGACAAAGAGATATTCCTGACCCCGAAAATGCTACTGTCAGGAACTGCAAACTATTAACATTTTGATAACAAGTACATCCTTCCATCTTTTTGCATGGAAGAAAGTATGCTGATTTAAGGATCTCTTGTAGCTAAAAGGAATGTGTGCTTACTCCTAAGTGATTTGGCAGTTTTCTGAGTGCATAGTTTATGTAGCCCTTTGCCATTGTGCAGACTTCATTTTGATGTGCTCTTGCAGAACAATAAGAAATCCATGCTGGAGTCACTTAGGTGCCTTACTTGCAGCTAAGATTAATTTCTCATTTGATTCTCATTGTGTTTGTCAAAAATGTGGAAAAAGGGATAGTTCAGGGGAAGATCCAAGAAAGGATAAAGGCATAAAATTGTGATCTCTTCAGATAAATTGATCTCAGTCTTTTGAAGCTTATGTTGATAGACCTGAATTGTGCAAACATTGGCAAAAGTCTCAAAATAATGTTACTAGTAAACTGTAAAGACAGGTGAACTTTTAACCAGTAAGGTTGAAACACTGAATAGAGTTTTCCAGGAAGCAACCAAGTTACATTGGAAAAATGTATGTAGAATGGCTTTCAACATAGCAAAGTGATGTGATAACACCGCTTTTCTATAGCCATCTTTAATCCTGATCCAGAATTGCAAATGTTTATCATTCTTTTCAGAAATTTTTCGTTGGACATAATCTCAATCTGGAGGCAATATACTAGTCTGTTTTATTTTGTATACTAGTAGTCATCTGTTCTCAGATAATCTGTGTATCTGTCGTCTTGGCCAAATCAAATTGTCCTCCCTTTTCTTGCTTCTTGGGTCCCTATTCTAAAATATCAAAATTGCAAGGAGCTTTGGAAAGTTTTTGATAGAAGGCTTTTTTGCAGTTCAGCATTTCACTGTCTCCACTTAAGCTCTGAGTGCATGTGAGCATTCACTGCAATTTTCATTTGGCCAATATGCATGTCACTAAGTCCGATATTTTTTTTTTTTTTTTTCTTTTTGGTAGCGTGTTTGACAGCTGAACTTTCTATAGTAGGCTTCAGTTTCCTGTCAGTCTTCCTCTAAAAATAATTTTATAGTAGGATATGCCATTTGACAATCCATTCTGAGTTTTAGCCTGTAATGCATCAGATCTGTACCTCGGTTTCCTCTGGCTCTGGTAGACATGTTTTGAATATTGTGTCCTGTTTATTCTTCAAGGGGACATCTATAAACTGTTGTCGGCACAAGGCAGGGTGGATTCCTTCTTGATAATGCAGCTCAAAAGTGAAATCTCAATATAGCAGTTGGCATTTTCCTAATTCTTTTTCACTGGAACAAGCCAGAATTACTTGAAAGTATTCCAACTTAGCATCAATTGAATAATTCAGCTGAGTAAGAACTGATCTAAAGCAACCTGGGTGGGAAACTGGAGTTGAATGTTAAATACTCCTTGTCTGCAGGAGGCACATATTGTAGCATAGATAGGTAAGTGCTCTGTTAGGCTTGTACTTTTCAACAGAGAAGCTGTAAGTTACTTTATAACACTCTTAACACTTGGATGCCATCGTAGTCCTATGGAAATAGAGACAATGACTGAAGATATCACTATAGGAGCAGCTGTAGTCTTCTATACTGTAGTCACAGCAGATGTATGTGACTGCATACAAGTTTGTGATTGGACTCATTTGGCAATGTTGTGTGCCAGTTGAAATTAAAGTATGTCAACTTGATGCTATTATGGTGCCACGAGAAACAGCTGAATTAGAAAAACTAAACTAACCAACATGCTTGAATTATTAATATAGGCCTCTTATTAACAGGTGAAAGAGCTGTATCTTATATTGAGAAGGCTACACAGTGCTTGCCTTTTAAAAAACTTAATGAGGAAAAATGTTTGCAAATCCAGTAATATTTATGGAAATGGATGTTTAGATTCACACACTGTCTTTGGATTCTGATGTAGAAGGTGAACTAGTGTTGTTGAGGAAGCTAGTAAGTTCATTCACTCAATTTAGTCCAGTATCATCTGTGCAACATGCACAGAGTGCAAATGTTTAATTGGATAACACTTAAATAATCAAAGGATGAAAACCAGAAGCTTGGAAGCCAAAGGGGATTGTAACAAGTAGGAGAGTTGAGGATATGTCATTGTGCCTCTGTCTTCAGCGAAAGATGAAAGTGTAAATCTCATTATTATTGTCAACACTATTATTAGGGAGCAAAGTGAAAATGAGAGAAAAATCAGTAATGCATTTATCTCTAATATACTGTAAAATTGTAAAATGTAAAGAGTTGCAAGCTTTGTTTATTATGATTATCCCCCAGTATTTAATAGCAGTTTTGAAATTAAATTGAATGAAATATCTCAGTTTGTTTCTTGAAACAATCAAGGTGGCACCTAGTAATATATATTGTTCAGATGTGAGGTATGCTCAGATGTTTAAGTAAAATACTTAAAATTTTTTCCATTTAGTAAAATACATGAACAGTCACATCAGTACACAGTGATTTAAAGTATAAAGATAACCTAAGAGGCTGACAGAATATGCTAAATAGTTGTAGCTTGTTAACTTCTGTATAACTGTTTGACTTATTTTTCCCAAACCTACTGTCTGTCACTTACTATACCCCAAGCTCATATGGCACTTCTCAAAATTTGGGCTATTGTTACCTATTTTCCACTTGTTGAAATACGGTGTACTTGTATGTTGGGGTTTGGAGGAATCCCTTTTTGCTGAAGTGGATACTGAAAATTACACTGGCAAGAGAATAAACAAGTTACTTTTGTAAATGTGAAAGTTTGATTAGGAGGTGTTGTTCTTAACTTGGACTGGGTGAGGATATAGCAGATTTGCACAAGTACTTGTGCCTTGTTAGCATAGTCTTACAATCTCTATTTTAGCTTCTTTTAAAGGTGTGAAATGGTCTTTTAAAAATAATCTAAGTACTTATTGTGTAGATATTTTCTAGAGGTGAAGTTTTATGTATGCCTAATTATTTTTAGCAGTATTAAATGCAGTTTGTGTAAACACTAAATTGTTTGAAGAAGCTGCTTTGAGCTAGTGATCTAAGCTTCCTCTACAAAATTAAATGTCAGAAACTTAATTTTACTCGTCCAGT
Organism: Ciconia boyciana; assembly: GCF_034638445.1. Taxonomy (NCBI): domain Eukaryota; kingdom Metazoa; phylum Chordata; class Aves; order Ciconiiformes; family Ciconiidae; genus Ciconia; species Ciconia boyciana. The sequence goes on along the minus strand of NC_132935.1, from coordinate 52,647,359 downwards.
AGCAGCTGGTGAACTGAAGAGCCTATCCTGTTTTTTTGTGCCGCGTGAGTCAAGTTTTCACTTAAAAGAAAAAACCAACAACACTACAGCCTAACTTTTAGCAGTGCTACCTCCTTTCTGTCAAAGTACTGAATTCTTCTCTAGTTGTTCTTTGTCTTTGGGAAGGGATGGGGAACACATCAGTTTTGTTTTGCTTCACCGGTTTTGATGTCTGAATACATTGCAAAGGTTTTTTACTGACTGTATAAATTACGTACAATAGAAGTGTGTGATTTGCCACAATATACATTGTATATCATTCTTGCATAAGTTGCTGGAATTCGTACTGTTGTCTCTTTATGCATTTCATAACTTGTTTGTGTTGACAAAGCAAAGCTGTTATCTGCAGAAGTTTTAGTATGTGCCATTTTTATAGCTAAGCCTGTGGTAAATATGAAAGTTCTGACTCAGGGCTTTTTAACAACTTAAACACGTTCACAATACTCTTCACATCTTGGAGAATATTGGAGATTTAATGACTGTACAGTGCCTTGATAGAACTATTGAATGGGCAGCACCTATAGAGTCCTTACAGAATGCAAGTATCTTTTGAATCCAGTTACTGAGTTGATGTTAATATAATTGTAATACCCCTGCCATGGATTTATAAACTTGTATATACTTTCTGTAAAGGAAAATTGGCAAATTTAGGTATTGTTAAGATTTCTGAAAGTTGTTTGATTGTTGCACCAGTCATGGGGGTCTAAAGGGCATAGTATTCAAATTTACAGAAGCAGCATTTGTGGCAAAGACAGCTGATAAAACATTCTATATGTGACATTTTTACTGTGAGGGGAGAGGTCATTGTATGAACAAACATGTAAAAATACCTGCTTTACTCTGGCCCAGTAAAGCTTTTATAAGAGAGAGAGAAATAATCATCAACAAATCTTCATGTTTGCATGCCATTTCATAGTTACAAAAATTTAAGTCTCATTTGAGCTTCTAGGAAAGCTTTCTTTGTCCCAAGCTTAGTGTCTTTATGAATGCAAACTATTATTATTAGAAAACAGGTTTTACTGAACCACAGGAACACTTTTGCTTTTGTTAAAACCAACTTTGTATTTTCAGTAATTTGTAGATTTTGACATGACTGTTTATTGGAGAAATTTAAGGTTGTCTGTGTGATTGTAGTGGATTTCTGTATGCAGATGGCATTATATAATAACTCATTAAAACTGCTTAGCAAGGTCTAAGCTTTTCAAAGGAAATGCTAATGTACTGTATGGTTAATAAAACTTACATAAGATGTATACTGACTTTTTCAAAATATTTGATTTAAAATTGTAATTGGACTGAATGAATACTGATCTTTGTGCATATGTCATTTGGAAGGGAGTGGTGGCTCATTTGACTTCCTCCTTCTTAGTTGTAATGATGTTACATGTCACCACGGAATTAAAAGATTGTATACCTGAACAAATGTTTGGTAACTCTGTTAGTTGTTGACATACAATGTTTAAAAGCACACCAGACTTTATTTATTGAGAAAGTTTGCAATCCAAACTTCAAAAAATTCTGGTTCTTGATAGTTTATCCCTGAATAGTGAGTTTGTAGCAACATCAGAAATGCTACGTGCCTTTGAATCTCCAAGATACTCAAATATTGTTTAAGCAGCACAGAAGAGGTATGAAGGATGGATTATGTTGTAACAACAAAAAGGTTGATTTAAAATTTTTATCTATGGCATACGTGCAAATTTTTCAGTAAATATGCAGTTTATAATACTGATTAGGTCTGCTGTTAAGTTGGTTAGACTCTGGGTTTACTTACAATTGAATGGCCTTTACAGATCTGGCTACGTGAATGTGATAATTTAAAAATCTCCTGCCAGATACAGTAACTCCCATATTCTGAGACAACAGTTGCTGCATCATAGTTTATACTTTTAGGATTCAATTTAATGGATGCATTCAAAAAAAAATATATATGTAATGAAAGGCAACAAAACCAACCAGACTTTAATGGCTTAGTGTTTTAATTTATCATAGTGTACAGGTGAAAAAGGAATTGACAGAATAAAAAGTTTGTTTCTCTCTTTCTCAGTTTCTTTTCATTTTTCAAAATTTCTTCAACTTTGGTTTATATGACAGGTCTATATGAAAACATAATATTTTCAGATTTTTCTTAAAGTTTTTATTTGAAAACAATTGATGCAAATTGTCAAAATACATTTTAAATAGCCACTTGTTCTTTGCCTTGGGACTTTAAAGCCATTGACATACTGTTCATACCTGTTCATTGATAGTGGTGGGAACGGCATTGGCATAGGGTTTAAGACTTGATCTCTGGGGTTTCAGCCCCTAATGTTGGTCACAATGGAAGCTGCTGCCTTTGCTTGTTTTTGATATTGATGTTTTTAGATTTTGAGAAGGCTGCTTCATACTGTACAATATAATTAATATAATACTTTATAATATAAATACTGTATAATTAATCTCTGTATAATGCACTTTGTTCTAACTAATTCCAGCTTATCCAATATACAGACATCTGTTTGTGACAGGGATGGTGAAACTCCATGGAGATTTCCTTTGGACTTGACGTTTAGTTAAATGCAGAGGGTGGTTCTTCATGGGTGTACTCTGTTTTATTTAGGGAAGAAAAATTAGCAGCAGTATCTGAATAAAAAGTGATAGCCTTCCTTTTCAGACTTGGTTTTCCACAATATGGAAAGGTAATTTCAGTTAGTCAGAAACAATGTCGTTGAAGATCTTGTTCTTGTGCTTTGTGCAGCCCTGTTCAAGTCAACAAAGTAGCATGCATTGGAAAGCTTTTACTTTAGAGAATAAAGCCTATCAGCTGTTCTTGATGCTTATGAAAAGGTTTTGGCTGAAAATTACTTTAGGGATTTAAATACTTTGTTCCCTTTGCAGTAATGAGAGTAGTATGTCCAGGCTCTTCAGGAGATACGAAGTTTTTGTTTTGTTTTGTTTTTTTAAAAGTGATCTTTAGAGTGATGCTATGATGGATTGAAATAGTTTAAATTACATTAGAAATCAAGAGCTGTGAGAGCTGATAATGTGTAAGTTTTATTCTGCAACAATGCAAGACTTCAAGTTATAGGAAATTTAGTGCAAAATCTCTTACAGTTAGGATTTGTTGGGACTTACTTGACTGCCCAAAAGTAGTTAATACAAAACTTAATTTCTGCACTATTGCCTAAAATCAGGAAAATACACTTGTGAGACTATCCTGACTCCTTGCAACACTATAACACCATTTCACTGAATTTTCCTTAAAAATAAATCTGAGGGAGGTAAGTAGACAAATATTTCCCCATGACGCTTGTGCATCCTAGAATGTATGCGTATTTCTTCCACAAGGGGTCAGCAGCACCCTCCATTTGTGACAAGTTTTTTGTAATATAAGCACAAAGCAAACAAGGGATAAGGATAATGATGATTGCATTAATATGTGGGTGGACCAGACCTCACTTGTCCCCTTCTTCAAGCAGGCTAAGTATAATTAGCTTATTTGCTGACTTTGGTAAGCACCATATTCTATCCTCTGACTCTCATGTGACATGAACATTGCTACTATTGATTAGGGCAAAGTTCCAGTGGAGTGTTTACCTTTAGCTCTAGTTGAAAGTATTCATTTAGTCTAGCTTTTTTTCAAAAGCATGCAGTTGGAGCAGATAAACTATATGAGAGAGCTTGTCCAGCGGGCAGGGGAAAAGAATTCTTGTATGAGTGTCCCACATATTCTTAATGATAACCACAGTCTCCCTAGATGGCTAGAGCTGATTAATATTTTCCACCCTGTAGTAACACAGCTTATAGTTAAATATGCTTTGAACCCTATCAGTCTGCTCAGTGGAAGGAATGTCCAGCTTCTCAAGGCTTCCCTGAGTATGCAAGTTACCTGGAGACAGAAGTTTGAAGTAACTCATTATCTTTATACCAAGAGGCTGAACAGACCAGACAGTTATTCCCTAGACAAAAAATTCCAACCCTTGTGCCAAAGTCATATTTCACAAATAGGAACCTAAGTATGGTCAGTGTCATTCAGGTTGGCACAGGTTCTTACTTACGCTTGCTAAATTAACGAGGGGCCTTCCTTACCTTCATGTTTGCAACTCTTGTGATTCTCTGCTTCCTATCTGTTACAGTTGTCATGTTTCATGTCTTGAGTGCATCTGTCCCTCACTACTCAAGTCCTCCATTTCAATTCTGTGTCTGTTTTTTTCATAGCAGAACTGTGTCCCATCTTTCTCGAGGTCTCCTTTCTCAGTCTAGTGCTTTTCTTGACTCATTACAATTAATCTCCATTACACTGAGGTTGGCACAGTGCCTTTGCGTAAGCAGAGTGGGGCCCTGTCCTTGTGTCAGACTCCACTCTTAATTGCATATACCGACAGGAGGAATTCCTGAAGTCAGTCTTAGCAAAATTTCACATCAATTTATCAACAACCCTTATTTCTCTATATTGGCAGAATAAGAAAGTTTGTAGCTATCACCTAGTTGGTAGTGTTAGGGTAGTGGTGCTTCTTTTGGTCTAGTTATAACTGTTCTTGACCATATGAGGAAAATCAGGAACAAGTAAATGTTTCGGGGTGGGGTGGTTTTTTCCATAGGCTGCCTGAAATTTCCGTTGTTACCATATCTCAGATTCAGTTTTTGGTGGAAAGGTACTTGCCAGAGAAACTCACTCTGGATGGAAGATACTGTCTCCTAGTTGTGTGTATCTTGCCCACTTAAGTTGCCCAGAGGAAGTCTGTTCAGTTCAGTAGGATTGCTTGCAAGAGCATAGGTTGTTTGCAAAGAGAGAGTTTCTGTTGTTGGGCTTCTTGCTGCCTCCTTAGAGAAGTATGAAAAAGTTCTGTCTCTTTGAATAAAGTAAATCTGAAACCATGTTCCAAGTAATACTCTTCCTAGTAAGATTTCATAATCCCTACTGTTTATATGGTCATAAGGTGTCTTGGATATTCTGTATGAAAGGTATATAAAATAAATAGCAATTATACAGCATTTATTTCCCAGTGGGCATGCTATGTAGTTTGTTGGCTTTGAAATACAATGCTATCATTCTTCCTCTCTTCTTCCTTCTCTGCGATGAGACCTGTAAACAAAGACTACTTCAGATCTATGTAGACAAGACTGCTTTTCCTAACCCAAAGTACTTAGTTAAGCTGTTTCTAGTATAACCTTACAATTCAAAGCATCAAGCCCAAAGTTTTTGACTGTATTTGTCTGACCTATAGCACAGGGCACTTAAAAAACCTAATTCATATTATTCTTGGGTTTTGGTCAGGTTATTCTGGTTCTGTTTAAGGCTGAGGGAGTCTTCAAGTAATGTCCTCTGAAACTGTTCTCCCACTACTTCATAAGGAGGGCATAGAGTCTAGAAGCACTTCACACCTTCTTGTTGGGATAGCAAAGTGTGTTAGAATAAGGACATGGAGAAACCTGAAACTAAACTGCAGTCATAGGCCTAATTCTTAGAAATTTTGTGAGGAGAGAAACTCAGATGGCATATTTGATGGTGAGCAGAATGGTCTCTTGAAGAGTTTTGAATTCTTCTGTTCCCTCTCCTGAGAGCTTGTATCATGGATACATTGAGTCCTGCTGTAACCCTGCCATCTCCTTTGTTTTGCGTGTCCCACCACCGTGGATGGGTCCCTCCACACCAACTCTCCCTGGAGTAATATGTCCTAGAGTTAAACTGGAACTATTCCACATGTGGAGAAGGAAAGTGTGGGAGTTACAAGTACCTGATGCAGAAGTTACGGATCTGCTGTTCTACCTAATAGAACTCTGTTCCCATGACACACACAAAAGGATGTGAAGGAGTAAGGGATCTTAACGTGGATTTTCTGTGAACTGTGTGTGCCTGCAAACAGGCAGTGGTGTTAAAAAGTTACTGCAGATCAACTGCTCAGTAATTAGCTGTGTGAGGTGCTTGTCCTGCAGCAGGCAGGAGTTGGAGGCCACTTAGACTTTTGAAGTGTTGCAAGCCAAGTAGGGTTGAGTGGGCCAAGCCCTCTGGGCATCTATTTACCCATGAAGCAATGTCAGCCCAGGACAAGTAGCATGGAAATGAATTAGATATGAAAAGTATATCTTCATTAACAAGATTGGGATACCAGACATTTAATTTTAGGCTTTATCTGCTGTGCTGAATCAAATGGTGACACCAAGGTTTGGCAAGCCGTTGGTGAGCACTCTAGGAAGAGTTAGTCACTGGCTGATTTCATAGTTTTGCTTTTGCAGGAGTTTCTCAACTTTGAGGAGGTAGTAAAATAGTCTTCAGAAAATAAAAAAAGCCTCTAGACAGGAGGATTTAGCAAGGGAAGTATCTTTTTTTTTTTTTCTACGCTTCTTCTGGGTGGGAACTGTGCCTGGTTTTTATTTCCTTTTGCCAATGTTCATTTAGCCAAAAATGCTGCCGTAATTGCTACTTGCTGTCTGGATTGGCTGAAATCAAACATATATCCCATGTGTCTGTCCCATCTATTCCCCACCACCACTCTACCTCTCCCCAGAACGTCCTCCTGGAGGGTGTGAGGATGCGCTTGTGGGGTTATAGGAGAGCTAGTGTTATCCTCTGTAACTTTCCAGGACAAGGAAAGGACTTTATTCACTGATGTTGATTTGGTTTGGTCTTTTTCTGTCCATCTTAAATTATCGAATGTAGGGCTGCCTTACTTTTTTCAGATGGCATGTAATTTTGGGAGGAAATCAATGGGGGCATCACTGCTGTGCCTGGAATTCTTGGATTGGACCTGTCCTTTCCTACAAAATTAGGCCTGATTGTTTCAACAGGTCCAGGTGTTCAAGCATTAAGCTAGCCAGCTCGAATGCACATAGGAGTATTAGCAGGGGTGGCCTGGGGCTGGCAGGTTTTTCCAGGGAAGAGAGGTAAGGGCTTGGCACATCCTAGGTTTAGCCCTTCCCTGTCGTGGACAAACGCTAACTTCGGCAATGCTATGTGAACTGCGGTGTTACACCTTTGCTTGAAGGTTAGGTATAGCTTAAGACATCTTCATGGCACAATACCCTGTCAGTAGTAGCTAGCAGTGAGAGCTGAAGTGCAGCGCACCCATGATAACATACTATTCTTTATAAGTTAATACCTCTGGCTTTTCTTGGAGGGTAGCTAACCTGGGAGGAGGTCAGTAATACCACAGGGAACCTGGACATAGACCACGGCATGGTGCTTGGTAGACTTGCCCCAAAACTCTAGACCATGGCTGCTAAGCAGCTGTGCGTATCCTTGGATTGGTTGTCAGTGGGTTAGAAACAAGGGTATCTAAAAGGCACCAATTTTCAATGTTTGTGTGGAAGTGTCTCTCCCCACACTTTATTAATGTGTGTCCTCCCGATACAGAAAGAACATCTGAAGGAAGAGGGGAAGCTAACAAGCCTAACTTATTTTGCTGTGAACTGCGTACATGCAGCATTGGAGACCTCTGTAGATATCTGTGAGTCTGGATGGGGGGGAGGGGGAGAGAGGGGAGGAGAGAGAGGTCTTTAATGATGTGTTAGGTTATTGATGGAATTTCTAACCCAGAGAACTGCCTGCCTCAGAGCTGAGGTGGTAGTGTTACCCACCATAACTGCATGCTTGTGCATAGTTCATTTTTATTTTATTGTTTAGGTCAAAGATAAGCTGGTGGCTCTGTTGAGTGTGCTGACTATCTGGGAAGAGCAGCGTGGTTCTGCTGAGCACAGCTGCCAAAACTGGAGCAAGCCAAGGGAGAGCAGTTCTTTTGTCAGGGACAGAAATGTGGTCTGACACAGCTTTCTTATCAAAGGGAAGGATTTTTCACCTCAGGAGGAAGTTTGGCTGGGAAGGCATTGGATAACATTTCTTTTTTTTCAGCTCTGCGGGAAGTCCCGTATAAATGTGTTTTCCATGAATATAATAGTTCTGCTTCTGACCCTCTTCTGGAGAGAATGTTAGTGGCCGTAGATGTGGGAAATAACGTAAAGTTGACTAAAATGCTTTTAATCTGAGTAAGTCAGCAAACACACCTTGTGTCCTCACAGCCAGGAGCCATTTGCTCTTGGCTGATGCCATACAGCAAGCAAAAAGTAGTTCTCTTTTTTTTCTATTTTTTTTATTCCAGGTATTTCTGAAGTTTCCCTTGATCCTTTACCAAGCCATCAGGTTGTAGTTAAATTAAAACATAGCCTTTTCTTTTGGTGAACACTTTGTGTAACAGGAGATACTTGTTTGTGTTCCAGCTTAGACTTGGATAATTTTGTTTAAACATTAAGAACCTACATGTGTTATAGAGAAATTGCTCTAATAAAGGTGAAGAAACAAGTCATCTTCTAATTGAGGCCATTAGACTGCGATTTGTAGATCTGGTTTCAGTGGGTTTCCTGTGAGTCTTTCCTCAAATCACTTAGTTCTGTGTTTCCCCTCTTTCCTATGTGTGAAATGAGAAAAATACTACTTGGGGGTACTAGAAGAAATCTGGTGTATGCAAAGAAGTCTATAAAAGCATAAATGAGTTCCTGAGTAGCTAAAATGCCTCCCCTGCCAGCCCAGGCATGCAGTGGTGTACCAGCTCGGTTTAGTGTTTTCGTGATGGAAAACTAAAACCTCGTACTAGTGCTACTTCATAGTCTTGCCAAAGACCAAATAGGCATAAAATGGACTAATATCTTCCACTGTCCCAGCGGTGGGAATCATTAATTAACTAGTAATTATATACAAATGTATATTTTATTATACTTAACAAGTAACTGTTGATCATTATTTACTTATTTAAAGCTATTAATGGAAGAAAGCTGTATTGAATACAGGTACTGAGTTATAATATTAAGCAAGCTGACAAAATGCCAGCTTTTTGGTGGCGATGTTTTTCTGAGTTTCTCTCACTTGGTGATCTTGTCAGTGTGTTGAAGCATTTTGGTAATGACTCTGAAACTCGACCTGCCACAGCCAGTGGGTGTCACTGCAAGCATTGGAGTGAGGGAGGAACAATTTTGGGGAGAAAGAATAAAAGTTCAAGTGTAAGTTTTTTGGGTTTGGTTTTGTTTTTTTTTTTAAAGCTAGAAATACAGAAAAATAGATAAATTAAATCCTTGCTTATTAACTATGCAGTTGCCAGGGTGTTTCCTGGAGATGCTTAAAAAGAGTTTGAAATGCTTAAAATTTTTTTTTTAAAATAAGGATCCCAGATGGTCAGGGATATATAAGTATACCAGATCCTCTGGTATAAGAAATCATGTCACTGCTGACTTTCATAGTCATGCTGGCCCCAAATGCCTGCTTGCTCCCTAGTGCTGAATGTTATGCACCTCATGGATGATGTTGGTTTAGAGGAAAAAAAAAAAAGAAAGAAAAGAAAAAACCCAGAGCAGGCTTTCCTTAAATCCTTTAAAACCACTTATATGAAATTCCTGGTATTTGCAGATCTAAGTGCCAAAGGTCACTCTGACTCGAAGCGCCCATCTTCCCCAGACGGCTCACCATCCCCAAAACCAGACTAGCTCTGAAGCAAGTGCCCTTTCAAGCCAGTGCCAGGGGAAGATGTGCATACACCCTCTCGGCCAGCCCTCCACCTCCCACCATCGCACAAACAAACCAGCCGCGCAAGCTTTGAACTGTTTACATGATATACATTACCTAACGGTGCCTGCACTTTTGGAAGGGCCTCTCTTACACAGGTTGTTGCTAAGGCCCGCGTTGTCTCTGCCTATGTTATCATGAGGATGACAGTTTAAACAGGCCTTATCGCTGTGTATTCAATCAAGGTTTATGAGGGCTGATAAAGATGTCACCTAGTTGCTTTGTGTGTTCATTAAAACTCTATTCCCCAGTAGGACTTTGCTGTATTATGTTCTTTTTTTTGTCTGTCTTCACTGCTTTTTAGCTATCTTCTGAAGAGAGGTGTGCGTGTAGGAAGGGAAGGCATCATGCTTACTTCAGTATTTTTAATATTTCTTCAGGGAAGAATTAAACCCCAAAATTCATAGCTGGGTTGCCACAACCCTCTCTGTATTTAATCTCTCATGTTATCAGAATTGCTGATTTAATAATTCAGTAAACTTTCTTAAGTTTAGCTCACACATGGCAGTGAAGGGACTTTTGTGCACTTCATCTGCTGTGTTGTGTTGTTGCTGAAGGTAGCTCAGGAGGGGCTTGGTGCTCCTCAGTTGTGATATAGGATGTTGTAGATTAAGCTCCCATTGCCATTTTTCCTGATAGATTGAGGCTGCATATTTGCAACACAGAAATGTAAACCCCATTGACTTACTGTTTTGATTGTATGTCAAGGCTGAAGAAATGATTGTGATAAATAGGTAGTCATATAAAATACATCAGTTTTCAGGTTATGATGAACAGTAATAGAAAGAAACAAAGATGAAGTCTTTCTTTGTCTTGTCTTGTAAGCTCTTTCATTTCAAAGTGGTTTTTTTCTCAACCCATGTCCTTCTCCTAGCTATAGTTTAAAATAAACACATTGTTCTAATTGTATCTGATACCATGTCCAAGTCTGCCAGTCTTCAGAAGAATCTCATTTCTACAGTAAGCAGAAGTTGCTTAGTTGCATTTTTTTTGTTTAAGTAAAATTTGTTGTAAAACAAAACAGATATACAAAACCATAATGAAAAATTATTAGTTGCAGCTGTTTGCTGTATTATAAAAGAGGGAAATGTTGAAGGAATCTACTGGCTAAAAAGAATTTAAAATATCTAACAGACTCAAGACCCTAGTTCAGGCACAAATCAATTGAGATTAAGCATGTATGTTTAGGCTCTTTCTAAAATGAGAAGAAACTGAATATTAAATTGATTCCTTAGATCCCCAGGTCATAGTAAATTCCTGTTATTTACACTGCAGCATATTGGCCCTCTCTGCATCCTATAAACTCTGTGAATATTGATGGCCGTCGGCATTTCAGAAATGATTCTTTCACTTTGTTCATGGTTTTGCTGCTGCTGGCAAGCATTGGACTATCAAAGGCTTTAATCCTGTGCATGTGCATTTCATAATAAAATGTTATTCTATGAGGATAACAACACTTACTAGAGATCAGTAATAAAATTAAAACCACAGCCTCTCCACCATCACTTGTTAACACTTCTAATGATTGTTTGCTTATTAACACTCATTTGTTATATGCTTCTATTTTAGCTCTGTGCTGGCTGGCCTAAGCATGAGGCACTTGTGTGTATATAATACTTATGAATAGCTGTGCTGGCCCACTTATCCCTGCAATAAAAGTTACTGTAGCATGATCTGGTCTGCTTTTTGTGAAATGTTTTATATCAGAACCAATTGTTGACCCCTGCCTTATCAATTCACTCTATCTGTTTGCCTTTAAACAGTAGTCACGGTGCTCTCTAGAATCTTTGCCTGGGATGAAGCTATTTTACCTGGTGCACTGGTGTCCATTTAGCCTTGACCATGAAATACTCTCTGGTCATGTAGTAGTACAGTATTTTTTGAAGCAGAATTGCTGGTTTGTGCTGATCAGATCTCTGGAATATAGCAGAGTGGAGTCCAGTGTGTCCCTTAGGTCTTGCACTTTGGTGTTTCATGAGCACAACACTGTGCTTTCTATATTCTGTTCTTTAGTACCACTGCAGAACATCTGTGGGCTCCTGAAGGAGATTAAGAGTCCATTTGACTAATGTATTGTGCAAACAAATAACAAAATCTAGGTTTTGTTGAAGACTGTACACAGCAGTGCCATCTACTTGCCTGCTTTTCTGAAGGAAACATATTTGGACTACTCCATCTTCTGATTTGGATATCTCTAAGAAAGCTTTATTCATATTTAAAATTTTCTGTAATTTTTTCTGTGATTTTTTTTTGTTTGTTTTTTCTAACAGTATCTCTTCCCCCTATTTGCCTTAAAACTAAACAAGAAGTGGTTCTCAACCTCTTGTTTTGCTTAAAGCAGTCGACTGTGGGCATTCTAAAACCATAATTGATTTGCCATTTGGTATTTTTGGAGTTAAAATAGAAAGTGTCTTGATTCCAGCCAATTGCTGAGTTCAGGAAGCCTTATTCACTCAGCGATCTTGGCAGGGTGTGGAAGGGGAACCTGAAGTATGGCAATGAAAGGTACCTTTGGAAGGGTTTCCAGTTTCTGTGCTGAAGTCTCACCCCAGACACGTGCTTACACAAATTCTGCTAAATTGTCAGCGCATGGTTGCCATCCAGAAGTTCATCTGGCTTTGAATGTATATTGATTTCTATTTCCTCATCTAATTCCAGAAAGTTTATGAGAGCAGAGTATTAGGCTGAAAATCTGGTTATAATCTAGTATAGAAAAATAAACTGGCTTAGATATCAACAATATCAAGAGATCCCTGGTCTGTTTCTAGCTAGCTGAATGGGAAGGCATTCTCAGTGCTGAGTAATTGACTTTTTCCTTCTATTCTTCTTTGGATCAGGCATTATATTCAGTCATGTTCACACAGCTCTCATTTCAGCCATGCCTGGTAGTCACTCCACCTACAGTATCAAACCTTGAACGCTGAGCTGAACAGAAACTAAACTTCACTATGGTTCTTGGCATTGGCAGTTGTCTTCACAGAGGGATCTTAGGCTGCTATTGCCATCCTTTGGAGGAGCGTCAAGAGGTATCGGAGGGTTGCAATCACTTCTCCCCTTCCATATTGAGAGGGGAACCTTGGCAAACCAGAAAGAAGAGAGGCCCTGTTACGGGAAGAGCTGTGAATAATTGTGTGTGCCAACACTGCCGCCTTCCCAGAGCACGCTGCTGCCTTGTGAAGGGAGGTGCGTACAACACTGATAAAAGCACGGTGGTGATGCTGGTGGTGGCATTGCTTTGCTGTGGTGTGTTGTGTTGTAGCCATGGACCAGGTGATAGATGAATGTGTGTGGGCTGTTGCTATGTTGAGGTATGATTAGATATTTATTGGTAACAGCCATGCTAGTCCAGTCTAAAAGATGACTGAGGCCTCTGTAGATCTGTTGAGAAGACTTGCTCGCAAGTTTGTGGCATCCATATGTCGGTCGGTGTTTACAGGCATTTGAAGGCTCACAAATGGCCAGCCTTGTTAGTCCAGCTCCTGTAGAGAGGTTAGTAGCTCCACGCACTGCAAGATTGCCAGCCCTTGTCCATGAGGATGTGGTAATCTGTTTTCTCAGTTGAGAAAGAAGAGGAAGAAATCTTCTCCCCATCTGTCATTCTAGAGCAGTTGCTTACAGTATTACATGATTTGTTCTTTCCTGCCCACCAGAAATATTCATGGATATACAGTGAATGTAAGTGTGGGGAATAGGCTTGTTTCTTCTTAAGATAGCTTTCACATATCTTTAAAACAGACCTCGAAGATTGTTGATTGAAAGCCATTACTCTAGAGAGTAGCATGGCTAAATCCAATCAAAGAGTTTATCCCACTGGTATTTGTGTACCTCCCTCGAATTTATGGAATTGTCAGTAGCACTGATTTATTAACTAGAAACATTTCATTTTTTCTAATTAGTGAAATTACAATGCAGGGCAGCCACGAAGTTTTGTTGTTGTAACCCTTATCCACCTTCCCTGCAAAGTTACTGCTACTTGTGCTAATCTAAATGTAAATTGTAAGCTCTGTGGGACAGGGTCTGTCCCTTGCATTTGAAACACCATTCTCCTTTCCTTTTGTGTGTTTTGGCTTTTTTTTTTTCTATTAAAAGTTTGTGCGGGATCCTCAGAGCAGAATGCCTCTCGCTTGCCTTATGTGCTCCTTGATGATTCCTAAAGTCATGTCCTTAATCGAGACCACTCGTGACCTCCCTTTTCAACCATGAATCAGTGTATCTGCAATAAGCCAGCAGCACAGAACATATTTTAAGATCTTTACAGCATGTCCCACCAGAGCCTCCTCATTTCCCCCATGACCAGGAAAAATGAATTGCCTGTGCGAGATGCCTGATGATCATCAAACTAGAATTGTTTGGGAAAAAGAAAAAGAAATGGGTGGGCGGAGGGAGTTACAAAAAGCCAGAGAACACCCTGCAGTTGCTTCTCCCCCTCTCATGAACGGAGGTCCTGCTCCGGCACAGCTGTGGCGGTGGAGCCTGGGCTGGGAGAAGGCTTTTGGATGTGTAGGCCCCCAGCCGTAGAGGGGTTTTATGGGTCAAAACCAATACCTGTACGTTACTCCATGTAAATAAATCATACGCCTGTAAAATACGTGCTATAGTTTGCTGCTGGGTCCTGGGGGAGTAGGAAAGTAATTTAGCACATCTGGATGCTTGTTCGTCTTCTAAACTGTTTTTATGGTTTGAAAGAATAGCTTCCTAAATCGCCATCTTATGAGAAAGCAGGGTGTGGGGCTGAACCAGGGCGCAAATTCACTGGTGTCACTTTAATTAAAAATCTGCTCTCCCACTTACCTTCCAAAACATCCCCATTCCCTCTAACGAAGGAATTTTTACCTAATCCAAGCAAGCAGCTGTTGTCTGCCAAATGGCCAGCCTGCGCTCCTGGCAGCGTTCGCTGGGGCAAGCGGTGCTCCCCCTCTCCCATGCTGCGAACGGCTCTGTGTGAAACCTCTTCCCTCAACTTGAACTGCGGTGAGGAGTCCCTGTGGCGTGTGGAGACTGAACTAGTCATGGCAGCAATAAATACTCGTTTACAAGGCTCCCAAAGACCATGTAAGTGCCCAAGACAACCTAAGCTGAGGACCCACTGGAGATGTTGGGATGCCAAGGACTGCTGTGTGAGTGCTAACCTCTGTGCTTAACGGGCCAAGTAATTTCTTCACCACCACCCTCGTCAGTGCAAAAAACAAGCTTTTGTGAGCCTGGTGAAAGCTGTACAAATTATTTGAGGGGCTTTGAAGACTGCAAGTGTGGAATCGGTGCTAATTATGGAGATGCTTCATCCTAAGGCTTCATTGCTTTGGTGCCTGTGACCCATGTGAGGGAGCGACCTGCCACAGACTGGGTGCTGCAGCCCACGTGCTTAGAAACTACAGTGAATGGGCTGTAAATATCTGTGCGTTCAGCTCAGCTATCTGAGGAACAGTGGGAAACCGGTTCTGGTGTTTGATCTACATGGCTAGCAGCAACCCAGCAGTTGCTCTCAGCCAAAAGACTCACGAATGCTGGCCAGCCCAACAAAATGTTGTTGTGTGAGCAGCAGCAGTGCCAAAGATTTGGTTTCTCCTCCATTTCTGGTCTGTGAAATGCTCTGGTAGGTTCTGGCAATGGGGAGTTGGAAGAAAACGGTGTGGCCCAGGGTACATGGAGAACGTGGGCCCTTGTCAGATATATGCCCCCTTTTAAAAATGCAAATTGATAAATAAACACTGAAACAATAGGGCTCTGCTAAGCCTTTTACAAAGGGCAAATTGCTAATCTAACTCCCCAGCCAGGATGGCTGCTTTACCTTAACAATAGCTGCATTTATACCTTATGTTTTACTTGTAAACAGACATGTAGTGAATTGGAAAGGGTTTCGGCTCACCTGCTTGGTGGGGGAGGGCGGCTAATCCTTTCATGCCCTGCACACTCGGTGAGCAATGCTGCCATTTGATCACGCTGAAGCAAAAAGGCCAGCGCGGCGCTGCCAAATTTTCAGCCACGTTAGACTCGGCCGCGCTTGTGCTTTAACAATGCCGCCAGTGTCTCCGGTGTGGGCAGAGAGAAAGGACTATTCATGTCTTCACGTACCGGGTACCCCAGGGCCTGGTCTGCAGAGGCACTGGGCATCCCCAAGAAAGGGTGCTGAGCTTGCTGATTTCCAGCGACCCCAGTTTTCCTCGCTTTGCAAGCGTGTTGGGTCCTTGCTAATGAATATTGGTTGCAAAGCATGCATGTGCCCATCTTTAAGGGGTGACGAAGCCATCGTGGAAAACCAGCAGGGACAGAGAAGGGTCCGAGTGCCCTTGTCCACCACGTTGCCTTGATAGGGGACCGGGAGCTTGAAACGGAGGCTGTGTGGTGGGTTACCAGAAAGGTGGATTGGTGCCAACAAGTTGATTGATAGGTTGTGTGAGTCTTTGCCTTGCCTAGCATTCATGCAGATTTTATTAGTTTAACAGAATTGCTTGTGGTAATATTGGATAAGTCCCGTCTTGGAGTTTTGTCCTCAGCTGCTGCAGCTTCTCTTTCTTTCCTACCTGCTTTTTTTTTCCTTTTAATTTCGTCTCCAGCATTAGATCTGATCCAAAGAGATGGAAATAAGATTTTTCTTGCTGTGTTTGGTCAGTAAGACATCTCCAAACCCATGAGCCTGTTTGGAAATGAAGGAAACATGGACAATCCATAGCTGTAGAGTCACAAATTTAGGGCAATTTGATGCAGGAGGAGAACTGAGCAGACATATCTCAGTAGGCAACAGACCTATGGGGTGCTCTCTTCCATGTAACCGGCTTTATATGAGGATAGAAGAGGAAAATCAGGATGTTTTCTATTTTTTTTTTCATCCCCGGAGGTATTGTATTTGTAATCTCCTAATGTTGTGGGAGATTAACATCAACCTGTGTGTTTCCCAGGAGAAATTGCAACCATCTGGCAAAGCAAATCTTGCAGCTTGTATTTAAGGGATTCTTTTGAAAGGGAGGCAGGAGCAGTCATGGGCCAACTGTGCCAGAAAGACTTGGAGGGTCTTGGTTGGACATTGCTGGTCTAAGATCTTCTCCTCACTACCAGGAGAGGACTGTTAAGGCAACATCAGCTCAAAGTAAAGTCTAGCCAAGTAAAGGATGCTGTAGTTTTTGTATCTGTTAGCAGATTGAATTAAAGACTGTGGGAAATGGGTTACTAGATCTTAAAACCTACTAGCTCATAAAAGACCTACAAGTTTGATTATTTTTTAACACAGCTTTTTACCTCAGCTAGCTCAAATGAAGAGTGCCTGTTCCTTTTGCTTTGGTTAATGAAGGCAGAGCTGGCACATGTAACACCAATAGAAGAGTTATAGAAAGAAGCTGTTTCATCTCCATTTCTGTCTCACAAAACTAAGAAAAACTCACATGTGAAATTATTGGTCATGATTTTTATTAGAACTTTGATTCAAACTATTGAATTTCGGAATTCAGTGTGTGGTTAATGAACAGCAAATTTAAGTACCTATATTTAAGAAGGCAGTACCTTTAAGAAGGGGATTTTAATACCCACCCCCTTGTCAATCCAGCCTCAAATATTAAAAAGAAATTCAGGACAGATTTTGAGGGGAAGAATTATTAAATACATGCAGGCAAGAGACCAAGAGAAAAAAAAAAAGAGCAAAAACGGCTTGGGACAGACTAGCAGGGTTGTTTCCTTTTTTATAGATAGAAAATACACAGCTTTTTCATCTTTCACAACTTTATTGAGCATTTCTAATATTTTAATTTCTATTCTAATGATGTTTGAATTCTGCTAAAATTATTATTTATCAGGGGTAAGGAACTGGCTAATAAGGCAACAGCAGTGACTTATGTGGGAAAAAGAAATAATAGATTGGGGGGAGTTTTCTTGGCAGAGTTTCATAAAAATAAATCTGGTGACCAAGTTGCATTAATATTTTCAACAAGCGTCAAAGTAGGAGTATGCTGATGGCCTGGAGTTGGGAAACATTATCCATAAAGAGCGGGATTTGTATCTCCACAAGGAGAACGAAATAATCACAGTAGCAGAAGTGATGTGAAATGTAATACTGCAGAAGATAAGATCTTGCAGCATTTAGGGAGAAATAATAAACATTTTGGCAATGAACTGAAGCCGAAGGGTTCAGAGGAGGTGAAAGCCGGGGTGCTGTAGTGAGTCACAGGAAGTTTGAGTTGGATGTGGTATCGGTGCAGCCCTTTCAGGGGAGAGGGGAGCATTGTATTCATGCTGCTGAGCCAGGTGCTGGTGCGAGAGACCTCGTGTGAAATGCTGTGTATGGCTCTGGGCAGCTGCCTTCATAGGGAGAATTAAAAAAAAAAGAATAAATCTGTAGTGAAAGAAGGTGCAGCATAGGGCTAGCAGAATAACCAGGAGGCTGGAAAACCTGTCTTGTGAGAGGCTAAACGAGCTTCACTCACACTCAGTAACTATAGAAGGGGAAAGGTGTAAAGAAAAGAAGAGTAACTGGAACTGAAGGGCAGTGAGTATAAGAAAAAATTAGTATAAGTGAGTATAAGGAGTATACACGAGTATGAATGAGTATAGTGAGCAATGAACTGTAGATTTAAGAGGAAGTTCCCACTATTTGAGCAGTGAGGTTCTGGATGAGCCTTCCAAGATGAGCAGCTTAGACAACCTGATGAACGTTTAAAGTGTTTAGTACATGCATTATCAGATTGGCAAAGACAGCAGGCAATCAAGCTGGCAGCAGGCAGGGCAATATTCATTGTAATGCTGGCCTATGTTTGAGGGATCCTTAGCAAAGAAGGGCAGGAGCAGCCATGAGCCAAATGAACTGAGCTGGAAAGACAGAAAAGACGTGGAGGCTTTAGGTCAGATAACACTTGTCTGAGGTCTTGTCTTCTCTGCCAGGAGAGTGGTATTAGGCAGCTCAGAATAAATGTAGTCAAGTTTGCTCGATGGTAAGTTCTTACTTGGCAGTGGAGAAGAGAGACACTTGTGGGAAGTGATGGAGGAAGATGGCAGATTTTATTTCTATATTATTTGTATATTATTTTATACACACATACACACACATACATTTAGGTTTCATGAAAAGCTTTGATATATCTGGGCAAGGAGGGTGTTACTGCTTCAATAGGGGACTTCAGTTCCCAGAAATGCTGCCTTAAATTTTGCAAAGCAAAGGCAAAAAACCTTGCCTGTCTTGTAGCCATCCTTGCTTGTGGTAGGCAAGGACAGGAATGAACTCTTGAGTTGATGAGGGCAAGAGCCCTTGTGCAGTCTGTTGGGAGGTATAAATCTCCATGTGGAGTAAGGTGAGAACCGAGCACTGGTTGAGCCCATGCGTGAAGCTCTGAGACTTGCAATCTGCCCAGCTGAGTCCCCTTTGGGACTGGGAGCACAACTGTGTTGAAACCTTCTGTGAGACCCACAAGACTCTTGCTAAAAGAAGCAACTGAACAAAGGTCAGACCTAGAAGGGGAGGAAAAAAAACCCTAACAAGAAACTCTAAAACCTGTGGGAACAATCACGGAAGGAGAGGAAGGAAGAGTGTTTCCTGGAAAATAAAGAACCTCATTGAACTTTAAATCTAGCCCAGACACCCAGAGTCAGCCCTGTTATGTTAGAAAAGCTTAATCCAGCAAAAATGGGGTAGAAGAAGAAAAGAAGTTGAAATGTTGGAGGAGTGAATGATAACAATTAGCCCTTGTGTCATGCTCCTTCACATCCCCACCATGGTGCATGCCACAGAAGGATGCTGCGTGCAGCGATCTTTGTGACCAGGCTGCTTTGCTTCTAGATAGAGAAGAGGGGGGAAATGGGTGCGGGGAGCTGCAGTGTCTTGCTCTGGATCATCCAGGAGAGGAGGAATGTAACTCCAGACACACAGCTGAAGCTGGCCTTCAAAATGTAGTCATTTGTCTGCACAGGAGAACGCCCACTCTGCAATCCCAAGCACACGCTGCGCAAAAGTTAAAAGCAATCGTAAGAGAATTCTAATGCCTTATTAAATGTTGATTCACGTATGGCTGCAGCCGCAGTGACCTGGAGGACTGGTGTTTGATCCAGCTCCCAAGTGATAAATTGATCTGTAACTTACGCTGGTTCCCATGCATGGCAAAAGTCATCTGATAGAGACCGGGGTGAAGGGTGTGACTTGGAGCCAGAGCCACGTCCTCCTGGGGTGGGTGCGTGTGGCAGCCTGAGTCACTGATTACCTTTGGGAATAGCCCTCTGCACAGCAATGTTATCAGCACCTCCCCTGCCAAATTGTTTCCCCGCAGACCCTGGTAGCATGGCTGGTCGCTAACTGCCCAGAGCTACGTGCACGTGTTCAGTTTCTTCTGCTTGAAGAAGGAGCAGCTGAAGGGCTTTAGTAAAGAATTGCTCCCAATCTGGTCCACACCAATGGTAAACAGCTTTTGCCTCTGATCACAAATGGTATAAAAAAAAAGCCTATCCTGTTACCTTTTTTACTGCAGTCGTTTGGTTTTGATCACTCAGAAAATAAGGAATATTTTTTAGGAAATAGATGGAATTTTAAATATATATCACATGTTTGGGACAGATGCTTATTGAGTCAATGAATCATTTGCAGTTGAGAAATATTTGCTCTCTCCACATGTTACTGACATCAGGAGTGCTTTTGTTATGGAGCATATGGAGGAACAAGTCACTCGCTGAGCAGCGGAGTGAACTGAGTCAGATATTCGTCAGCTTTCACAGGAGTGGATTCTCTGAGCTTTGGCTTTTCCATGAGTGAACCATGCTGGTCTCTCCTGATCTTTCTCTCTCCCTCTCGCCCTTCCTCTCTCCCTTATTCTTCCCTTTTATACAGCTGTATATTTTTCTCAAGCTTTGCAGAACTTAGTAACTTTGAGTTCAGTTTGTCAAATTTGGTTAAGTTTGGCCAGCAGGATTGCCCAAATTTCAGTTCTGTAGGATGCTGAGCTAAATACAAAATGGTGTTAATCTTGGAGCTGATTTGTGATCAGTAACATAAATAAGGGGAATTGTCTTGACGTCTGTGAACATTGATGAGAATTGGGAGATCGGTGTCATTTCCCAATCAGCAACAGTTCTTGTGAGTAGTCAATAGTCACTGTCTGTCTGCCTTATTTTCCCATACCTCTGGATCAAGGACAACATCTGCAGAACCTCAGAGGTGCTGAAGTTATAGTCCATTCGTATTTATAAAATATTTACAGGTAGACGGTTGTACTTCATGAGTATATTATATTGTCGTAGCCAGGGCTGCAGAGAAAAAGCAGTTTTTGAAAGATCCAAATAGCAGTCTTTATCCCAAATTAACGTTGGGTATTGACAAGGTAAAAAGATCTTAAAAGAAACTGTGTGTGGAGTTTCATGGGTTATCCACATAGATTCAAAATGCTGTAATTCCTGTGAGAAGCAAATATACTTATGTACTGCATCCTAAATGAAATACCATTATATTTTTTTATTTCTGATGTACCTGTTGATTTCTGTTGGTGGGCTCTGGGAGTCAGTAGGGCCGCTGCTCTTTTGTGCCACCTACTTAATTGAAACTGCCTGTAAAATTTTGGCCAAAATTTGTGTTTGAGTTATCAAGATCCTGACGGCCTTAGGGACTGTGGCAACGAGGAGGGTACAAGCGTTGCATTTATCTAGCTTACTTATCAAGTTCTGTGGATAGTTCCTTAATGCTATTTAGGCAGTAGGTCATATAAGCGTTTCCCCAAAGCTATCTGCCCAACAGGAAATCATGAAAGCGTTAGACATGTGCCAGCTGAAAACTCCCTGCTGAAATACCGTGGGGTTTTGCTATATTTCTGCAGTAGGTGCTTTTCCCTGAGCTCATGCATGAAGAAACCTCCCGGAGTGGAGCTGGACCAGAAAGGAGAAGCTAGACAATGCGGCAAAGCTGACGTTTTGAAACTATTTCCACTTATTTAAACAAACCTATTACCTGTTTGAATACCTGGAAGTACTCCAGAACTTCAACAGTTTATAATTTTCTCTTGTCTAAGTCCCCCGGTTTATTTTCCCAGGCCTGGTAGCTGCCATCTTGAAATGTTCTCACCAAGAAGGCAGAGGGGTCCCCGTTTTCACACTGTCTTCGTCCCTGCAACAGCAGGACTGGTATTACAGTGTCGCTGCATTACGCCTCCATCCTAAAAGTCCAATAATGTTCAAGATTCAGGTCTACAGGATGGGAACAAAGGCTCCGGGCTGGCGGTGAGCAGCAGTAAGGGTCCTCGCCTTGAGGAAAGGTTATAAAATCTGACTACAGCAGACAGCTATCAGCACAGCAGATTGCAAGAGCCGGGTTGCCTTCCTGGGACAGGGGAATAAGGAGCCGTTCGAGGGGTCTCGCTGCGGACTGGGATAAACCCAACGCTTTCTTAAGCAGGGGACGGGCATGTTATTGCTTTGGTCGCAAGGGGAAAGCGCCGAGGTGTGCGCTATTTAGAAGGATTTAAAAGCAGCTTGATATATACACACAAGTGCTCTGTAGCATAAGCAGCTGTATTCATCTAATGCGTTAAGGAAAAAAAGCGCTGTGAGGATTGACAACTCCCCTTCCTTCAGGCTATAAACCAATTTCTTGTTGTACCTTTAATTCCCCTGCTCTCTCAATAAAAAAATGATCCAGTTGGCCAGGTGCAATGTCAGAAAGTAGTCCCTGTCAAGCAAAGGCATTGGCCAGTGTCCACGGGACTTTATTAAATAATAGAGTACCACAGCAAAATATGACAGAAGTCCAACGTTACTGACCGCAAATAAATAAAACACCAGTCTTTGACCACGGGGAAAAACTCGAGCTATTTTGCACACAAATCTCTGGCCCTTGAAGAGGCTGGGGGAAGGGAAATTTAGTTCCTTTCATAATGTTAACCAGACCTGCTTCCTAGTCAGCACTGAGCTGGCTGTTTCGTCTTTTTGGAGTGTTTTTCCTGCAAGTGGGAAGTGGGAATCCAGCTGCAGGGGTCTAGTCTGCAGCTGAGCACGGTGGGCAATGCTTTCCTTCCAGCCTTCAGTATTTAGGGTTTCTTCTCTTTTCCCTTTTGCTCGCTTGCAGCCTATCCTTCCCATACCTTTAGGGTAAAGCTTAGCACCAGAATCCTGCACCCTGTCTTCTCCTATCTGTCTGGATTAATAAAGTAACTTTTCACATGTTTTCCTCCTCAAGTCACTTTACTAGCAATGTCTCTCACATCTTCTTCCAGGTGGGAATGGTTTTGCCACTTTTTGTTTTCCTGGGGTTTTTTTGTTTGTGAAGAAGGAATAAAGGGTGGGTGGGGACAAATGTTTCCAAAGAAGGCAGTGGTTTGGTGGAGCTCTTTGCTGAGATGCCAGGGCAGGCATTTTGCGACAGATTATTCAGCTGCTTAGATGGTGGGGACAGAGTTGTCTCCATGGACTCTGGTGCAATTAAGAACCTAAATCACCATCCCCTTTTGAACAGTTGAACTAAGACCATAGGCGAATGGCTGGATGATACTGTCGTAAGTCCTGGTTCCCACTCTGCCTTCCAACCCCATGTCAGATTGATTTCCAGTGGGTTTTGCACCTATGTTTATTCTATAATTTGTGTTCTTGAATTCACACTTTGCAGTGGCAGAGGAAATCCCATATGTGCCTTAAGGGCACTTTACTCTTGGGTTTAAGTTGGCATTTCTCATCTCAGCCTTCGTTCCTTCGTTCAATTTCTGTGAATGAGGAGACACTTTCCCACAGAGGAACCATCTTCCCCCGCAGCTTGAGGCATGCCTGGGGAAGGACACCTGTCATTCATTTTGAACACAGCTCCATCCAGGTGATATTGGCAGACCAATACAGCTATTTTCTTTCCATTTCTGTTGATTATAGTTGAGTCCCACAATATGGTGATATAAACCCAATCTCATTAATGCTTCTGATGTGCTTGCCTGCCCCGCTTTTCTTGTCCCTGCTTTCACAGTCCTCAAAGAATGACAGTCACCATTGGTCAGTATAAACGTAGCCTCCATGGATCCGTGTTCTTTGATGTCCATCTGTATTCTTGCTCTTTATTTAGGATGAAATGTCTACAGCACTTAAAAGAGTTGAGCACTTTTGGAAAATACAGTCTTTATCACAATGTCTTTGCCCACATCAGAGGCCAGGGGAAGTAGCCTGACACATGAGGTGTGTGGAAGGAGTTAACTGCTTGCAAAATAGATGGAGACCTTACAACATAACCAGAAAACAGTTCCTGGCAATATCAGAGTTTGCTTTTCCTGCTTAAAACTCCATTCCCTTTCCTTTCTAAGACACTCGGCTATGGCTTTTGATCTTTTCTTCCTGACCAGTCACTGTTGGACTCATAAAGTTTGTAGAAGCCATGCTGGAGAAGAAATCCTGTTCTGTTTGAAAACCACTTTTATTTGCATTTTCTTTTAAATGGTATGTAGAAAATTAGTCAGTCATGTGTGAGGAGAAAAGCTAACATCCCGTGTAACCAAGCAGTTGAATGCTCTATATACCTGGGCAAACAGGTTGTAGAAGCTGCAATTAACCACCTTTGACTGTATAGTAACTTCAAGATTTCAACTTTCATGGCTACTTGTTGGTGTTTGCAGAGAATTCCTAGAGCATATGGTAACCTTTAGCCCAGCACAGACCTTCAGGAATAAGTGCAAAATCTCTGTCAATCCCGTATGGGGCATATGGTTAACATTACACTAGGGCTTAGCTCTTGTTTGTTTGTTTGTTTGTTTTTGCTTCAAGTACATCCGAGTCTATCAGCTTCAATATCAGCTTTAGGGCTGCCTGAACGACTATGTCGATAGTAAAATACAAAGCATCTCATTTGCCGGACAGTCACACATAGGGTTCTCATTATTTCGGTTGCTGCGCAAACACTCTAAAAGAAACAGTTCCTGCCCCGCGACGTGCTCGCCATCTAAAGACATGCAGCAGAAAAAGGGGCAGGAGGTGGAGGCCCGAAGTAATCCTGCGGTGACTCGGGTGAGATGACACAGCTGATGACTGATGGGGCCAGGAATAGGACCCAGAAGTCCTCGGCCGTGTTGCCTCTCTCACCCACTATGTTCCCAGGGCAGATCGTTATTTTAAATGTTTGTGAAACATCTGCATGTATAAAAGAACAAATCATAAACCAGTTGCAGTTTTCCGCCTTTCTGTTCTGTCAGAAGCATTGTTTTAGGACCAAGGAAGAGGGACAGAAAGATCTGTTAAGCAACATCCCACGAGCAATATAAATCTCCTGAGAAAATAATGCGGCTTCTTCATCGTATCTGATTCCTGAAAGGCTTTCGTCCCTCACAGGATGGTATATGCTTGGTGTCCCAACATGTTCCCGAGGAGAAATGCTGTGCTGGGCAGGCGGTGGAGCCCAGCTGGGATCCTGGCAGGGCACGAGAGGGGGGATGAAAGACAGTGGGTGTCCTAGCTGGCTTGCTGGCATTTGGACACTGTCACTTCTTTTCCTGCAGCTTAAAGGAGACAAGGGCAGCTGTATGGGAAGTTAAGTCTCTCTCTCATTTCCTCAGCCTTGAAGTGGGGTGTTGCCATAACCTGCGCCTCCTTATTTAAATTGTTGACTTCACGTGATGTTTCGCCTTAGTGTCTGACAACTCTTTATTTTGCTCTTCTGTCCCCCTTGAATAGAGCATGTGGGTGCTCAGATAGGCAGTGCTATAAAAGACCCAGAGTAGGCACAGTCCTTCCTCCGGGCTTATAGCACAGGACAGACCCAGGAAGGCTGGGGACAAAGTGACCACCACGGCAGGGTGGGAAAGGGCTCCAGCTTGTGCCTCGGGAGGGAAAGAGCTCAGGTGGCCAAAGTGGTCGATGGCGTCTGCCCTACCCATTTCCCTGAGGTGCATCCTTGTGCAGGGGCAGTGGCAGTGGCAGAGGCAGAGGTGTATCTCAGTCGAAGCAGTTCACAGCTTGCGGTATTGGAGCAGCCGGAGCTGGCAGGGGTGTCGCTGAGATGGGAGAGCTCGTGTCTTCCTGCTGCCGCCCCAGTGCAGGGACCCAGCAAGCTCTGGGGCAGGGGAGATGCAGCAGCAGATGATCGTGCTTTGAATTGCTGTCTGCCTGCACGACGGCTTTGATAGACCTTCTGCCTGCGGGTCTCTCAGCTCCCTGTGAGCACGAGTGGCCTAGTCCCCACGGCGTTCCCACCGACCTGGTACATTTTGCCCCCGTGTAACACAAGTGGGAGCTCTGGGCACCTGAGAAAGTCAACCCTCAGCCTGCCAAAATTATGCACCCAAACAGTGAATGACCCAAATTTAAAAGACTCTCTTGAGAACCTGAATTCTAACAACTTTCCCCACAGCTACAGCAAACCGGTGGGAAAGTCGCCCTGCTCCATGGTGCACGGAGGCAGGCAGTTACATGCACAGAGGAGAAGTTGATGCCCCCTGCAGATAATTTTAGCATTGAAAAATCAGTGGTCTTTGAAAATACATGTCCAAAATATTTCCTGCATCATTCAGGGGTATCAACTCTTCAAGTGCAGATTGAAGCACTGTTGGGAGAGGGACTGTAAAAATCAGGCCGGCTTCTTTCCCTCTCCTCCTCACCAGCTGACCATTTAGGATAAAAGCTGAGTCTAGGTTACCTTTTCTGGGACTTTTTTCTGTGAAGACTTTGATACAAAGCTGGGTAAGTGATGGAAAAGTATGTAATCTGATAGATTGCTGAAGGGACTGAGGTGTGGGGAAGTGAAGGAAGACAAACTGTTGGTGACTGATGATTTTTTCTTAATTCTAAGTCATGGGGAGCACAAAAGTCTCCCTGACTGTGACCATGCACTAATTTAAAACATTAAGATGAGCAGTAAAAAAATGGGTGCCTAAATCTAAGCCCCTTAAGTCTATAGTTAAGTGTCTAAGTAGAGAGGCTGCTGAAGTCTGTGGCAGGAGACCCCTTTGCTGCAATGTGTTTGCTGGATTTTTGCTGGAGTTTTGCAGAGGCCCTGAGCATCCGGCAGCTCCCGCTGAAGTCCCAGTTAAAATATTTTTCCATTTCCCTAAAGTGCTGAACTATGGACTTAAGAACCCGACTCTAGGCACCGTTTTTGTCTGTGTGAAAGATCTTGTTACAAGTATAATATAATAAATTGTACTAAAAAGATTTACGGCTTCTTTTCCTTTTTTGCTAGTGAATAGATGGAAGAAATCAGATTTTTTAATTTTTTTTTTTTTATGTTTGTCAGTCAGTAGGGACTGCACTGGGAATTGTGCTAGGAGCTCTCGCCTCCCAAGCTATTCTCCGAACAAGTCTGTTTTCCCTGAGCTGGCTGAGCTGGTGGGTCTGCTCAAGCCTGGGCCCTTCTGGCCCCGAGCACGCACCGAGGATGCGTGGGGCCCCGTAGCTGGTGCTTTGTGCTAGTAGGCAGTGGTCACGAGCTGCCCCAGCCCTGCAAGATGAAGGACGTGTTTGAAATCTCCCTCCTCACGTCCTCTTCTTTTCAATTTTCCATCTTGCCCATCCAAACTGTGTCCGGAGTGCCTCAGCTCTGCCCGCAATGAATGCCATTTGAGGAAAAAAGACAAAATGCAGCAAAAAGCCCCTGGCCACGGCAGATCTGTGAAATCTTAAGGCAACTTTGCTGACAGTAAAACTTCTGCAACTGCAACGAGCAGCTCTGGTCCCTCTGGCTGGAGAGCCACATTTCGTTATTCCCAAATAATAGCAAGTGGCAGGGCAGGCGAGCGGCACGATAGGTACGGTATCGAAGTACTTCTTCTCCCGACTCCCCCCCCGCCCCCGTCCCTGCTTTCTCCTGCCTGCCACCTTGTCCCAGCTTTTGTCACCATCTGTACATGGTTAGCCGGAGAATGTTTATTATATAATTTAGTTAACTTTCGAGCTGCGAGCCTGCCCGTTTGATGTGCCCTCCTGTTAATGCAAAGCACACCATTACTAGTTAATGATCATGAACTGTCATCACAGTCACTTTGAAAAGGTGACAGTGATGAATGGAGCCAGCGGCTCCCAGGGAGGTTGATCACTGAATGGACAGTAAAGTTTATTTAAGCCCCAGCCTGATAATGGCTCTGCATATTTTAGATGGGTTGTTTCCACTCACTTCTGGGATAGCAGACATTCCCAAAATGATGCGTCCTGCTGCCGCTCCCCGCCCCCCATGTTCTTCCCTCTTACAGTAAGGAAAAGTCTCCCCCATTTCTGCATCTGCTGCCCTAACTGCTTCCCCGGCCGTGCTGCAGTTCTCCGGCCAAAAGAGGGGAAACCCGTGGGCAAAATTTCCTCCGAGCTTTGCAGAAAGCAAAAGCCCCTCTCTGAGCCGTTTCCCGAGTGCGTGGGCACGGCTGCTCCACAGGCTGGGGAAGGGGCTCACGCTCCCATTTAACTCGCCAGGGCTTTTTTGGCAGGATCGCGGCCGCTTGCCTAGCGTGAGGTCTTGCGGATGGGACTAAAAATAAAACCTGCATCTCATCGGGCGTTCCTAACGGGGGCCAGCAGCCAGCACCGGCAGGCCTCGGAGCTGGGAGACAACCCAGTGCTCTCGGGTTGGGAGCCTCAAGGTCCCAAGATAAACAAATCTGCTGGTGAGAGTGACCAGCGTTAGGTCAGGCTAAGGGTCGCTCGAAGGTCAAGCCGCCCTGCAGCTTGGATATTTTGGTTGTGTATTTACCTTCCCAAAACGCACGGTACGCTGGAAGGCTCCTCGCTCCGGGTCGCGGAGCCGGGATCAATCTGCCGGCCGGTCCCCGGGGGGGACGACATCCTTGGGACATCCCTGGGGAAAGACCCCAGGAGAGCAGGGTCTTGGTGGTGCGACTGGGGAGAGGGAGGGAGAGGGCCTCTGAAGGGCGATAGCTCTTGGGGTAGGCAAGGTCTCTGTGCATCTGTGAGCAGGCAGAAGGTGCACAGGGTGATTTATGTTGGCACAGCCGCTTAGCTTTCATTTTAATGTATGCCGTGTGAGAAACGCTGGTGGCAAAAAACAGACACGGTTTTCTCAAGCTATGTAAAACCTGGAGTTTCATCACCTGACAGGAGCCCAGGCTGCCAGACTGCACTGCCAGAGCCTCACACGTGCAGCAATCAGGTCTGGCTTAAAGAGCTGGAGACTCTTGAAAATCTGAAGAAACAGAGAAAAGTCCAAGACACTCCTCATTTTTCTCTTTCTGACTTTTGAATCTCTAGATCAGTCTTTCAAAGCTTTACTGTGCAGCCAGAAAGGCTAGAATGCCCTCTTCTTTTTCATAAGATGTGAACGTAGAGATATTTGATGAAAAGACTCCAGTTAAAGCTGTAGGGAAGCCGTACCAGCCATACTAAGGGCTGACAACTGGCAACACTGCAAAAGCTCAGCTGCACTGACCCTCACCCCAATACTCCAGGAGCAGTTCTTCTTGGGACTCTGGTCAGGGCAGGCTGCCTACAGACAAGCCAGTACTTTCTCCAGTTATTATCATGATTTTAGTGGACGGTACAGCAAAGATACATAGGTGGTGGATGTCCCGTGACATACAAGGTGAATGTCCCGTGAATGCCTAGATGTCCAGCTTGTTCTCCTGACTCACCCGCTCGTCGGGGTGGTCCTCCTCTACCCCACGTGGCTCCCTGGACAGATTCAGAGGAAGGCTCGCAGGGCGAGATGAAAAAGGCAGGAATCACACATCCATCTACAGAGAACAAATAGTCCTCAAAGGTTTAGTATGGGTGCCCAGATGAGAGGAGGGAGGGAACTGAGGGACATGAAAAGCTGTGTCGGGGACAGGAACGACTGTGTTGCAGCTTTGGTAGAGTCAGCCCGGAGGGAAAAGGTTGGGGAATTTCTACAGACACACACACATAAATGTCCAAAACAATTACACCGAAAGCATTTATTGCTACATAAATTTGATCCGTTCTCCATCATGGTCACAGGATGATATTTCAAGGCATTATCCTCATTAGAAGGATGAGAAGGAGCCTGTCATCCAACAGTAGCTTCTGGATGATCTGCTGTTATGTAGTACTTGTATGGCATGATCAAACCCAGGAGAAGTTAGGTCTCAGCTACACGAGAAAATCATATCAATTTAAGTAAGTAATGATTTGTCTAAAGTTTAAACAATATCAAGCTTTACTTTCAAAGCAAAATAAGGACACTGCCACAAGGGAGCCACGTTAACCAGCCCATTTATAAACTGACGGGGCTTCTTCTGGTAGACAAGTCTATAAACCACTTTCTGGTGTCTCAAATGGCAAGTTATCATGCACGTTTAAGGGGTAACAATGGGCTTTTAGGAAAAATAAATCAATGGGTGGAATTAATGATCGCTTTCATTGTCAAAATAAATGTTTTAAGTGAGCCACAGAGAGGGAGGCAAATTATTCTCATGAAGTTCTGAGGTTTGGGGGTGATGCCAGGGAGCTGCCGGTGGCGGGGGCTGTCGAGCCCAGGCAGCGCGGGTGTTCGCAGCAGTATTTCAAAGCAGAGCCACGTCCTTCGGCGAGTGAGTTTCCCGTCAGCGGCGTGCGGGGACGGCAGCAGGCCGTGCATCAGCGGTGGCACTGGGCTTCACCGCCCGGAGGTGCCTTCCTGCCACCTTCCCGGCACAGGGATGGGCTGAAGGAAAGTCACCCTCGTCTCCTCGCTGCCTCTCGGTCCCCGTGCACTGAGGGGAGGTGACTGTCCTTTTGCATTTGGGTTGAGACACTTCACCCCGGCATCTTAGACACAGAACTGCTGCTGTTAACTGCCAGCCCATTGTCTGCCAGTGACAGTTTTCTCTGCAACTCACTTACCAGGGGGTGAATGTTGATTGAGCAAATGAACACAAAGCAGCCGAAGCCGCTGGCTGTGAATTGTGCTGCTGTTAGTTTAAACAACTGGAATAGAAACGCCATTATCCGGGGAGAATCAGGGCAGCCGGGGGAATAGTCACAGAGAGCAAAATTTGCCGGCAGTGACTAGCACAGGGAGATGGATGGAATGTTTGGCCTTGATTGAGGTGTCACCCCGGGTATGCTTATTGTACCCACACTCCCTCCTTTCCAATGTGATTTAATCTGAGGCTTCTCCCTCCCTCCCAGCCTTCATTGCTCTGCGGCGTTGAACCTGTGCTCCCTCTTACCGGCACGGCATAGCCAAACCAGGCACGGCCAAGGGATCTGCTCCAGTCTCAGCCCGTACACCCCCAGGCCTGTATGTTCTGCCTCTTTATTTCCCCCTCCTTTCTACGGGACGTGCACCAGGTTGGTATTTTACCTTCTCCAGCTGGCGTGCAGGCCAGCACGGCCAGCTGGGCAGTGCCTCGCTGGTCAGAGGAGCTCGCTGGGCTCTAGCAAAGCTGAGGCAGAAGCTCCAGCTCAAACGTGGCTGGAGGGCATCCCCCCACTGGTGTGATAACACCCCAAAAAGCACCCTTGAGGTGGGGATCAAAGGGTCTCTGCTCTATGAAAAGCACAGGCTGAAACCCCCCTGGCTGATGGAAGGGCCAGGGGGATGGAGGAAGAGAAACCGCCGCCCTGCCACGGCTCGGCCGCTGCCACCATTGCTGTGCGTGTGCGGGGAACCATCACACAGGTAAGGGGAGTCTCCAAGGGCTGACTCACAACGCCGCTACCGTCACAGACTTCGTATAAAAGCAGCTTCACCTTAGCGGTGTTTGCCACATCCTTTTCCCGAGGCCTTTTCCAGCCTCTGCCACCACCACGCTCACTGCCACGGATGAAGCAGCACCCTTGGCCAGAGGGGTCTCTCCTCACGGGGGTAAGGAGAGGGCTCGGAGAGGACCGTGGTGCCCAGATCGGGCAGGCTCTGGCTGACGAAGCAGAAGGAGAGCATTCATGGGGGTGAGGAAACACTGACTCGAATGGAAGACGTGGATGTTGCCTGATCAAAGGGCAGTGAAATGAACATTTAAGAGAGGTGAAAAACCTGATAAATTAACATTTGCATTAAATGGGATCTGGTCTGATTCCCCCATGGCTGGGTAATTTGTGAGTGTGAGGTGTTGCGGCTGCAGATAGAGGCGAGCAGGACGTGTTATTCAGATTATTTTCTCACTTGAATTTGCTCAGAAGATGGGGGATCTTCCTGCCTTGCAGGCCCATGGGGGTAGCAGTGTTGGTGCCCAGCATCTGAGTTTCACGGGGAGCAGGATATTTGATTACGGGAGACAGACGTTGATAGCTGATGACATTAGTGCTGTTTTCCCAAGCTGGTGTGAACGCAGTAAAGCAAAGACTGTATAAAAACAAAAGTCTTCAGTGCTTCCTACCTGGAGGGCACACCAGTTTGGCCTGCCGCGGGAGGAAAGTAACATCCCACAGCTTGTAGCTCTGTACCGGCAGCAACAGGAGCCGCTGAGCTCCTTATGGAGGCAAGAAGTGGTTCATATCTCATGCATAGTAAGGTCTGGCCACCGAGGCCCTCAAGCTCTGGTTTGAGTCAGTTGCCCCCACCACACTCCCCACGCTGCCATGCACAGCCCATACTGAAGCCATCGCATGGCCAGCGTTTTGGCGAGTGGCCAGAGGGCGAAGGACGGGGAGCCAGCAGTATCTCTGTCTTGCTCTCCAAGGGGCCATTGAGCAGCCTCATCCTCCATGCAGAGCGGGTCTGTTCACCGAGTCGGGTGGGGAGGAGAGGCTCTCCAGGCTGGGAGAATGGATAGCACCAGGGACACCTTGCAAGCCCCCGGGGCGCTTGGGGAGACCGCCATTTGTTTTGGCAGCAGAGCGTAGCCACGGGGCGCAGCCTGCCAGGCCTTCACGCAAGTCTGGGTAACGTGCTGCTGCTTGTTAACAGCCCCCTGCCGAGTGTCGGTGCAAGCCCTGAGAGCAGGGGGTTGCCGGTCTTCAAGGCTGCCCCTCTGCTTGCTCTGAGCCTGGTGCTCCCTGCAGCACGGTCCTGATGCCCAGCTGGTGGGAAGGACTCTGACTCCCTGTCTTGTACCAAAGCCGTTAACCAGACCGAGCCGATCTCTCGAGCACCAGCCTCGGCTCTCGTGGCTGGTACGATGCATCCAGCGCGAGGGGCCGGGGCAGCAGAGCCTGCCTGCGCGGGAGTGACGGTCTGTGTGCTTTGGCTGGTGGGTCTGGGCAAGGGAAAACATCAGAACGGGGCCTCTGGGTGACGACACATGCAGCTCAGGGAGCATCCAGTCTGGGCTGTCACCCACACACAAAGGATCAAAAAAGGAAAGAGGAAATTTTTCTGTGCTAGCAGGTACAGCTTCCATGTCATCAGCAATATCTATGCCAATAAATTAAACGAGGCCAGGACACAGCTGTTTTCTATATCGCTAAATTGTTAGCACTGTACCTGCAGGGTTTTGGCCCATGACAGTTACCACCCCCCGAGATGAGAGTGTTTCAGGTGTTTGCAGCAGCTGTGCCCACCGAGCAGGTCGGTTGTGGCCAGTCTGTTTTGAGAGGCACGAGAACTGGCCGCATGGCTGTGAACTGCACTGGGCTAGCAGGCTTCAGGGCCAGGGGACAGCCCTGGAGCATTTTATTCACTTACAGAGATGTAACCATTCTTTACTTCCCTGCTGCAGTGCGCACTCGGCACTAGGCAGAGCTCGGTCCCTGGGGCGATCCTGCAGCAGGCAGGCAGCATGGCTTAGAAGAGGGACCCAGCTTAAGGGAAGCTCTTTTGGGGCTCCATACCCTTTGGTTTTATCCTGTGTTGGATATTACCCCTTTGCTGCTCCATCGCCATCCCAGAGTGGTCCTTCTCCCTCTGCGCTGCCTGCTGAAACGCCTCTGTGCTGCCCACGTCCCGGGAGCTGGCTCTCCAACCTTCCTGCGCCTGCGCTCCCCTCTCCCTCATCCCCACACTTCATCCTTCTCCTGACCGACTGTCCACACCTACTCTTGTATCACCTCTTTGTGAAAACACATCCCCCACGCTGCTTTTCTGCTCGTGAGAGCCACACACAGAGTCATGTCGTCACGCATGCCAGCTGGCACGGCCGCACCGACTGCTCGGGCAGGGGGACGGGCAGGGGACGCCTGCGAACACAGAGGCATCACCCCACCGCCATCCATACTGACACTGAGCTGGACAAAGCAAAGTGAGCTTAATGCTGTTTTCGTGGCAAGGCCTTCATTTACACCTCAGCTGGTATAAATGACGCCGGGTTTTAGCAGGCAGTTTAATCCTTTTACTTCTTGTGCGAAGGAATGTGTGCTCGCTGGCCAGGACTGCTCCACACAGACCCGTCCTCAGCCTCCTCCTTTGCTCCTGGAGGTAAAAAGTTCAGTGGGGCTCTGCGTGCGGAAGGGCTTTCGGCATCCCCAACTCGCTGGGGAAACCATCAGCGTGCCGTGAAGCATCCTTGGGCGCAGGGATGAGAGCTCACCCGCCCCGGGCTGGGTGGGTATAGGCTATACATAGCTCGGGTCCTGGACAGGCGGACAAAGGGAGCCTGTAAGGCTGCTGGGATTTGCGGTTATCGGCGGCCAGGGCAGGAAACGTCCCACACCACAATAACCTCAACTCCACCTTATGTCAGCAAGCCCTACAAACAGAAGGACCCAACCGCGGGCTTTTGCACAGCCTGGTACTGTACACCGGAGCCCGCTCACATGGTGAACAGACGGAAAAACAACACGACTGGCCTGTTCTGATGGCAAGCAGATAAACCCTCGCTCCGTTCAGACGGGTATTGTTTCCTTCCCACTGGCCTTCTTGCTGCCACCACCGAGCACACGATAAAGCTTTGGCTTTTTATAGGGCTTCTGTTTGAGTTTGTGCTGATTTCAATGCAGTCATTCAAAACGAACATGCTTGGTGAATTGTTAATTCAAGTGCCCTGGAACACGGCAGTTAGGAAAAATGTAAAGACTATTATTAACCGGTTAATTCTGGGTGCGAATTCCCACCACTGCTTGCACTAGAGTTTCTTTAGCTTTCCATGGCAGTTGACTTCAGAGCCAGGGCTGGCAAGGAAGGGAGGGAATATGAGCAGATGTAAAGAGCTGTATTTTTGGTTCTTAGGCCATAGTTTTGGTCAAACTCTGCCGATACTGCTGTTTCCCGATCTGCCGCCCGAGGTGGCTGGTGTTGGTGCTCCAGCCTGGATTCCAGCAGAAATGAAACCAGACGTTCACACAGGCTCTGTCAGGTACTACATCCCAGCACATCCACACATGGCGAGAGACAGGAAAGACCTATGGGAACCTTTTAGACCTGAATCCTTTGTTGCTAATTCCCTAAAGTACTGACGATGAGTTCAGATATTTTGCTGAATTCTTGGTGCGTTGCGGCAGCACCCCGGCATTGCCATCCTGGGCCGCCTGCTGGTATCCTCTCCCCGTGCTGCGGCACCCGGATGGCAGCCGCGCACCCGGGCACGCTCAGGCAGGAAGGGAAGGTGGGCAAACACTCGGCGCGCTGGGGCAGGAGTTTGGGTTTTTACCGGGATGGCTTAACACAACAGCCTGTGGGAAAAAATGTAGCACAGGTACTCTAACTACTGACAGCCCGTTTCCTTGCATTGCAGAAGCGTGGGCATTTGCCTTAATCAGTGCTTCCTACACTATTTTAAGGCTGAATGCTCTTTCAGGAAAAATAAATGGATAACAAGATCTTTGCACCACAAGCAAGTATTATTAAATGCTTCTCTCCCATGTGCAGCTCATCCATAGCCCTTTCCCTCGTAAGTCCTCCGTGCCCTCGTCCCTCACACTCTGGAAAACACTGGCCTCCTTTAAATATTTCCTGAGAGGCTGAAGTGACTTCCATTGCTGCCATGGTCACATCTGGCTGTACCTGCAAGTAAGTGGCTCTCTCATTCTTCAGACCAGCTTTGATTTTCATCTGTCATGAGCTGCACAGGCCGTTGAGTCTTTTTTCCAGCTCAGGTAGTTCTCTCCAGCTGGTTCATGGTTTTTTGTACTGGATTATCTGCAGCAGCTTTTTATGTTTCCTCTGTTTGTGAATTGATTTGTTTCTGCTCTGCTCCTCCTTGCTGCATCTACCACGCTTACTGTAATTCTGCCCACACTAAATATTCACCTTCTGTGAAGAGGTTGATTTTGCTTGACTGAAATATGCAGTGGGGACATGGCAGAATCTCTCATGTCCTTGTACGTCATGTGTTCCTGCTCTTTTCCAAAGCCAAACAATCCAATACAATTGGAAAAGACACAGCAGCCTGGGCTCCACTGCAGTACAAAGCCTCCAGTCCATCAGCACAGTCAGCGGCAGTACTTGTCAACATCGAGTGTGCCCAAAGGTTTGGTTTGCTGCTGCGGCTGCCACTGCTTGGATTGGGGAAACAACCAAGACAGCCTCACTGCCCTGGGAATGTGCAAAACTCAAGTGAGAAACAGTCCCTGGCCTGAGGAACTTGCGGTCCTGTTAGACAAGACGGATGGAGGCAGGGAGAGGAGGCACGGAGAGATTGGGGCCAGAGTGAGGAGTAATTAAATCCAGGTTCCTGCTCATGAAGGGCTGTTCAGGCTATAAGTTGCCCACTGAACCAGACACTGACTCTAAACAGATTTTTATAGCTTCTTTTATTTGATCAGTGAATGTTTAAAACAGTATTTTGACATTCCTGCTTTTATTTTATTCTGTGTATTTCTGGCAAGGATTTTTTTGCTGCAGCACCAACTCAATAAGCAAGTAATTTCAGGCTGAGCTGATGTCTCCTGGTTGTAAGGTCTTTCTTTGGAAATGCGGTGATCCACCTGAGGGATGACTTTGCTCCAGCATCATCTGAAACTCTCAGGCTGGCATATGCAGCTTGTGAAAGGTGCTGAGAGTTGTTTGCCTAAGAGCCTAATAAAATTAAACACTGTGACAATTGCTGTGGTCAGAGCAACATCTGCTTCCTCTGAAATATCACAAGTGTGGAACATACCAGGCCAGAAGGGACAGAATTGGGGAAAAAAAAATCTTCTAAAATTAAAAAAAAATACCCTTCAGCAGCTACAGCGTGCCAGCGGTACGTCCTGGCACTGAGGCTGGCCCAGCACAGGCATGTGCATGCCTGCGTGCCAGGAACGCCGTGCTGGCCAGCACTCAGCCCCGGATGCCGCACATGGCCCCCGCAGACCCAGCCACTGCCTCATGTCCTTGCCACCGTGTGGGGACTCCCCGGGGCTGGCGGGGCAGGAGGACCCCAGCCAAGGAGCAGCTCCCCATGCCTCGGGTCCTCCCCTGTCGTGCCAACCTCATGAGCGTGTGTGGCAGGACCCAAGGCATGGGGACCGTGACTGGCAGCACGGAAATCTGGGATCGTGTTTGTTATGGGCATATGGGCATATAAATGCTGGTACATGTGCGTGCAGGCTCCAGTCTCGGGTTGGATTAGCTTCAGACAGTAAAGTCGGGTTCTCTGGATATTTCTATATCTCTTGTGCTTTTGTTGCCCTCCACAGGAGGCACACAGCGACTCCTCCTGCACTTCCAATCCTTTCCCCTGCCGCAGGAAAGAAATGTTTGGAAAAGTTTTCAGCCTGATCCTCCTCCCCCTCGTTAAATTTAGCACGAGCTTGTAAAGCGCCATCAGGAACAGCAATTAGAGCGCTGCGCATTTTGGTTCATGGTTATCTGCAAGGTCAGAGAGAAGTACAGCCTGTTAGTGAAGGTTCTGCAGTTCTCATGCAGTTTAAACACAGAGGAGTACGTTAAAAATAAGAAGAAAAGCAAAATGTGTTAGTCAGTCCTGACTCTCACAGACCTAAACCCCTTCCTAACCCTCTCCCCGAAATTGCTCCTTCCATTTGCAATATTGATAATACATAATCAGCTACGTTTAATGGCGGTTGATAAAGGCCAGGAAAGTCAATGAACAACCTGCCACCGTGCAGGGCTCCCAAAACATACCTCCACCTAAGCGGGGATCTCCCCGGGGGTGTCCAAGCTAATGGCATCGTGCTTGACAGAGAATGAGGCCAGAGGATTTTCATGCTCAGAGTGTTTTGCCATCCTTTGTTCTTTTTTTCCTCTTTTTCTTTTTTACGTTTTCCTTCTCCCTTTCTTCTGCCACCTGCTCAGCATCACCCTCCCTTTGCTTTCAGTCCTCTCCTGTGCTCTGTCCCCACTGCTGTGCATGGGCTTCGGGCCCTCTCCCGACCTCTTTCATTGAGCCTCCTCTGTTTCCATGCCAGACCACCTTCATCCTGACCCTGTCCAGGCTCCCTTCGGTCTCTCGGGCTCTCTCCTGCTCTCACCCCAGCCCCCCTCTCCCTCACGCCAGGCCCCTGCCTGTCCGTGCCGCTGCTGGGGGACAGCCCAGTGGGTGCTCCCTCTTCCACCCCCATGGCAGTGGCACTGAGTGCACCAAACGTGGCAAGAACAAGCATTTTCTACAGCATGAGAAGGGGGAGCTGGATGGCACACCAGTGGCATTGCTCATCACCTCTGGGGACGGCCAACACCTCCCTCAGGCTCTGCCTGGCTTTGTCTTGCCATGGGCAGCTCTCCAGCCTTCGTCCCATCTCATTCCCTGTCTCCATCTCTCGCTCTCTTTCCCTGCCGTAGTCCACGTCATTTCCATTGCAACCAGAATATGCTCACTCTTTCTTTTCTTTAATGGACCCAGGCTGAAATGTGTCCTAACAGTATTTTTAGCAGAAAGCTTGGCAGCCTGGCAGCCCCTGGGCGTTTTGCCACCTTGAACGAAAAATGTGTATCGGCCCGATAAGAATTACAATGGGGTCCTTTGGGGGCTGCGAGCAGAGAGCGTCCTGCCGGCTGCCTACCTGCTCCATGGGGCGAGGGAGGGTGGCCTTGGGGCTTCCTCCAACCCACGCTCACCCCCCATCCCACGCCCTGCCACGCAGGATGGCTTGATGCACCCCAACTGGCCTCTTGTATATGCTTAAACGTATATCAGGAGGGGTTCCTGGGGAAGCCATGGGAGTTAAGTGGAAGAAAGCTGTTGCACAGCTGGAATAGGGGTATTTTCTGGGCTCAACGGTGCTGCAGGTGATATGAACGCAGCACCTTGTCCCAAAAAGTTGCCTTGATGAGTGTAGCAACCAAGTAAAGATGGGGACAAGCGCAGCTCCCAGTATCACAGCCTGAGGGTGGCTCCTTTCCCTCTGCTTTGTCCCTTTGGCAGTGCCGGGGCTGGGGACGAGGCAGTGGCCCCCTCGCAGGCATGGGGCGAGTGCTGGGAGCCGGCACCATTTGCCCCAGTGTGGTGGCTGGCACAGCTTGCTGGGAGCTGTTGGCCGCTGACATGTCAGGCAAAATATTTGCAAGAGGGGATGGCCTGTTGTGGTGATTTCCAGCTGCAATCAATAAGGCACTGTTGCGGGATTTTAATTTGAAAAATAAATATCACATCTGGCTAATGTTTTTTAATATCTAATTTCCCCCTCGCAGTTCAAGGGTCTACATCTTACTTAGAGAAACGGCAACAACATAATTGAACATCCTGGGAAATGTATGCAAAAATGCCGCTGTTGCCAAGCAGGGCATTTTGGGGAAGGGGGAGATCATATAAGCCAATGCACCTAGTTTGTTTATCTAGCCTCCTGATCACCCTAGCTACCTCTATAGTCAAGGAAGGGAGAGAAACTCCCTCAGGAAGTATTTTCAGGGGTAACACAGATGCTCTAAATACTCTTCAAATAGGCCTATCTTTCCCATCGACACCCCAGGGGGAGTAGGTGGCCGGCCACGTCAGGGACTGGCAGCTGTGACGACCTTTTCCAATCCACACCGCTCCGACCAGACCTGCAAGGACTGGGCCAGACAAACGTGATCTCCATCTCCAGACAAATGGCTCTGTCGTCCTTCTGTGCAAAGAGGAATAATTTCAAAAGGAGCCATGCCTGAAGGCTGGTGGTGAGGACGTTTATTTGGCGCTGGGTTTGTAAGGGTGGCTGCCTGCCTGCACGCATGCGAGGTGGGATCCTATGCCTGGAGTACAGAAATGGGCAGAGGGATTGGAAGAGATCACCAAAAGCATCTCTCTGACCAAGAAGTGACCAAGTATACATGTGTCTTGTTGTGAAAGATGTTCTTATATTACTCTTAAGGACTCCTCCTTACCATTAGAAGGGTTTTTTGACCTGTCCACTATGAACGGGGGAGCAGAGTTGTTCCCCTCTTCATCTATGAACTGTTTTATGTAGCTGAGGGTTGTTACTGCATCCCCGTCGGTCGTCTGGTTTTTGACCTAAGCCAGGCAGTTCTTTCAGCCCTCCCGTGCAGGTCACTTTTCCCAGACCTTCGCTGTCCCTGGACTGTCTCCAAGGGGTCCACGTCTTTCCTGAACTACATTGCCCAAAACTGGCCACACTATAAAACAGCAGCAGCGTACTAGGATGGCACTGAACAAAAGGGTAATTCCTTTGTACAGGCAATCCTGCTTGTTATTCTTTCCAACATGATGTTTGCTTTATTGGTTTTGGTTTTGGTTTTGGTAGTAGTGTGATTTAGAGTCTTTTCTACAAAACTGCTGCTTAACCAGATGTTTCCACTTGATATTTGTTCAGCTGATTGTTCCTGCCTAATTGTAGATCCTTGCACTCTTCCCCACTGAATTTTGTCACACCATTTCTCTAAGTTGTCAAAACAATGTCTCTTTTTTTCCTTCCCCCCCTTTTTTAAAAATTTTAAATTCTGATCCTCTCTCCCGAATACCTGTAATCTGCCAGGTTTGCGGTTGCAGTCTATGTTCCCTCGTGCTGTGATGAATGATGCCAGGTAAAGCTGGGCACCAGCCCTGTGTCCTTCTCCATTTTTGACAATGAACAACCAACAGCTGCTCC
This sequence comes from Ciconia boyciana, assembly GCF_034638445.1. Classification (NCBI taxonomy): domain Eukaryota; kingdom Metazoa; phylum Chordata; class Aves; order Ciconiiformes; family Ciconiidae; genus Ciconia; species Ciconia boyciana. The sequence continues at coordinate 52,607,152 of NC_132935.1, read as the reverse complement.
TTGGACTGGGTTATCCAACCAGTTTTGCATCAAAACTGTATTTTCCTGGTTTGCTTGAAGATACGTGGGGCAGCTTTGAAGGCATGAGACAGCACCGATCCCACCTCCAGACTGCGCTGAGCAGAGACGATGCTGCTGGCAAGACAGGTGGGAGGACACCTTGGCACAGACATCCATAGGGTTTAGGTGTTTTGCAGCTCAGCTTGGCCATGCCTTAAGAAGCCAGGTATATCCCAGGTGTCTGAAGGGCGTAGTGGCACCTGGGCAGAGAAGTGGAGTACCCAACCTTTGTACTTAGGTCCCTCTGGGACTGTTAAGGTTTGGTTTAGGTACCCATGCCTGTTTGCTGGCTCCAGCTCTCACAGTGCAGCTCTCCCTGTTAGGCCAAAGGGCGCAAACGCACGTCAAACTGAAATGTTTCAGTCAACCATGTTCACCTGTTTGGAGATGCTGTTCTGTATGAAAAAGACTTTCAGTGACCATGAACTGAAATTTTTCTTTCAGAAAACTTCTCTGTCCAGGAAAATACTGAATACTGAGAACTTTTATCCAGCTTACCCATGAGAACAAATACCCAGATACTGGAAAGGGCTGCAGCCTCCAAGATCCCAACTCTCGAGCAGCTGCTGGATTTTGGTTACCATCGGTGGCTTGTATTAAAAGCCAGTGGGTTGCTCCACAAGCCGGGAGTTTGAGTTACTGTGAAACCTGCATCTCGCCTTCCCCTCACCCCTTCCTGGTATTAAAACCTCGAAGAGCTGCAGCACACAGAACAAAGGAGAAAGCAATAGGAGAGCGGCAAGGTCACACATCTGCTGCTTTCCACACTTTCTTATCTCTGACATCATGGGCCTCAAGGTCTTTCTTCTCATTAAAACAGCTGAATAATTGCAAACTGTACACAAACTGACTAAACCTGTGGCCTTCTGCCTTAGTCATAATATGGGATGTCTGGCCAGCGAAGATGTTTCTTGGCGAGGCTGGGTGGAGGGGCTGAAGAAGTAAGCAGCTCTGTGTGAACGCAGCGGGAAGCCTTGCCTCTGCCACCGTCCCTTGGGCTGACAAGCCACAGGACATCCAGCGGGGAAGGCACGGTGCCATCGACGGTGCTACTGAAAGCAGCGGGATGTGACCCCATCCCACCCTCGGGACATGCAGGGCCAGCTCTGAATTGACTTTGTGGAGTGCTGATTTGTAGTGACCCCGCCAGTGCTGCCTCTGCTTGAGGTTTACTTTGTTAGCAGTGGAGAAATAATAGGCCAGGGATGGGAAGGCTGGGAGAACAGTGGAAAAACAGACTGGGAGAACTGTGGAAAAACAAAGGATAAGGCATGTTATGGGTGAGGATGCGTTTAAAAAGAAAGCAGAAAAGGAGGAAAAAGTACCCTGAATCAACAAGTCTTTTGTACAGCTTGGGTTTGTTCAAGCAATGCCAGCCTAAGCTGACCTCAGACCCCTCTGTCTCTTGCATCTCTTCACGTCTCTGTCTTTTGGAGAGTCGCTTCTCAGGTCCGACCATTGCACGCACCCTTGCTGGTGTCTCTGTGGCTGCTGTACCTCAAGCAGCTGCCACTGGGATTTCTGAAAAGCACACCTGTGACCACCACCCTGCTAGTCCTGGTGCAATTCATTACTGGCAAATCGTTTTTTATGACATAACGTGGGATGTAAGAGATCTATTTCTGGTGGTCGTACATGTCTCCCTGCTTGGTGATTAGAGCTTAGCATCTGGAAATGCAACAATCTGGGAAAGCTAAGGGGTTAGCGAGTGGATGGGGGTGGTCTGGGCTGTGAAAAATTATATGTGCACTGAAGTAAGTGGATAAAGATGCTCATGAGGTTCCAAAGCTTTTCCTACAGGAATAGAAATAATTGTGAAAGATGAAAATCGGGAAAAATTGTGTAACAGGTGGCTACTGACAGCAGCAGCTAAACACAAGTGTTAGTAGTTTTAGTCCTTCCTACGTTATTTGTGAAAGGTTGGAAGGTGCCAGCAGTGCAGCTCTGTGGGCCTCCCGCCTAACGCCAGCCTCACAGCTCCTCCCTGCATTTCATCCCCTTGGTGAGCCCGACAGCTTGCCTTTGGCTGAAACACATCTACCAGCAAGGCTGCCACCCTTTGCTGGCATGCTGTTCATCCTCACTGGTAAAAATATAGTTCTTAGTTCTCAGATAGCTTTTTTTTTTTAAATCTGGTTTCAACTTCCAGCTATTTATGTTGTGTCTTCCTCTACCAAGAAGAGGCTTTTGCTACGTGACACTGTGTCCTTCTGAATGAATTTGTACCATCAGCAAGTCAACTCAGCCTTCTTTTAGAAAGCTGAACACTGAGAGATGGTGGCTTTGGCCTGTATTCTCCTGCATATCCTCCACTTTTTTTGGTGTTTTTGGAAGTGTTGACACTGGATCAGGAGCCAGTAACCCATTAGTGCTCTCTCCACTTCCCTGCCCCTGCTTGGTGGGACCCCATTACACCCTTAGCAACCTACCAGAAGCAGTAGGGACAGAGGCAGAGCTTTTTTCTGTAACACGAATGCACAAGTCTCCAGGTGCATTATGGTTTTATTTTTTCAACCTTTTTTTCTTTAAACACTGAGTCTTGACTGCTGCTGGAAGTAGATTGCCAAAGTTTCAAGCTGATCAGGTTTTCCTTGGAAATAAGCTATCGAGCAAATTTTCTCTTTGTGGCAGGTTCTTAGATGAATGTGCTGCTTATCTGATGAAACATTTATCAGAGACAACTTGTGGCATGTTACCCCAGTCCCATGGTGCAGTTCCTGTATCTTTACTCAATTGCTTGAAGATGGTAGAAGATGACACTGCAAACAGTAAACAGCAAACGCTGCTGATGTACAGGTATCTTTTGGGTACCATTACCTAGTTTGAACAAGCCCTCGGTCAAATATGTACTGAAAAATGAGCAAAAGTTGGCAGGATTGAGTGGTCCTCTGCAAAACTGATATACTGGTGGGAGTACTGTGGAGCATCCCACCAGTCAGAGCTGGACCACTGTGGCAAAACTCGTGGCTTCTCTTAGACATAGTTTATTCAGAGATTACTAAGTCTTTTAAATTATGTCCCTCTGGACCCTGCTTCTTGAATATTAGTACCTGTGGACTAATGCCCACATGCAAACAAAAAAGAGAAGAATAAAAAATATGCAAACTAGCAACAGTGACGCTTGGTATAACTGCAGGGTATAATAAAGCCTGGGTGGAACAATTATTCCTTTTGAAATTTCTAAACATTTCATGCAAAAATTTCCAGTTCTGATGGCACTGAATATATTGAAACAAATCATTAAGTCTTCTATATTTCCTGTGGAGGATAAAGTTGAAATCTGTTATTTCAGCATTTTGCTCTAAGTAGCTGTAGGTTCTATTCAACTACTGAATCACTTTTGGTGAAGTGAATTTTCCTGGAATTATTGCAACAAAGCCCTCCAGAATATCCATTCTGTAATTTAAAATAAGATAGCAATTCAGGTTTATGCTTTGGTGTCGAAATGGTGCAAAATTTTGTAACAGTAAAATCATCTGCAGAATAGAAACAACCATTTCTAACCACTGCTAATGAGAAAGAACAATAATTCAAGTCTGTCAGAGCTCTTACACACAGAATATCCCTTAGATAAACCTATGGCTAATGCATATCTGCTGGTATGGGTACAGGCACGTCTGTTTTACATATGTATAGCTTCAAACCTGTGGAGGCAAAGTCACCGTGATGTGCAGGACTCTTAGTCTCTTCTTCTCTCCTCCTCACATTTGGAGACAGTCAAAAGCTGGAAAAATACAGCCAGAGCAAGCACGAGAGCATCAGGGATAAATAACCCCAGGAATACAAACTCACTGGTAGGTCTTTCCTGATGAGCAAGGTGGGACTCCCATGAAGATTTGAAAGGTGTCCCCCGTGCTCAGACCATCCAGGTTCGCCAGCATTTCCTCAGCGTCTGGCTCGAAGCACTCAGCCTGAATGCATTGCCCTCCCACCCCCAAACGCTTCTCCCCCACTAACAAATAATGATCAACATTTATTACAACGACATCTGTAATGGATTACAGCTGCCCGGGACCTGGGGAAGCAGGACTCCACAGCCTCTCGCTCCTCTTGTTAGGATCATTCATGTTGCTGCAACACCTTGAGATCTGGGGATCTGTTGATCTCACTGTCACACACACACACACGAAGGCAACATCACAACCTCTAGGATGCTTGTTACCTAAGTAGATACCATAGGGTAGAGGCAAACAAGCTGATGTGAAGTCCTCATGGCAGGTCAGATGTAGAGGTGAGCAACAGGACCTGAGTTTCCAGACTCCCACGCCAGTGCCTGGGCCACTGGGCCCAGCTTTCCCATCCTTAATGCTTTCCCAACACCCATCTTCAATCTGCACCTATGTGGTCTGGAACAACAGGCGTCACTCCTGGAAGACCTTGTCTCTTGGTTGCTTCCTCCTCGGACAGTGGCGTTCAGATCTTCACCTCTGGGCATCGCCTGAGACACTTGTAACTGGAGTCTCCTCTCAGGCAGCATCAAACACTGCTGTGCCTGCAGATTCCACATTCACCCTCTGCCTCAGCGTTCCCTCACCTCCCCTCTCCTCCCACCGTGAGTGCACTTCCAACTTCAGCCCTTCTCCAGGTACTTCCTGCAAAGCAAAGCAGCAAGAAGGTTGTCCTGCTGAAGGTAACGTTCATCATATAACCCACTACCGACTACCTCACCTGTGAACTCTTCACAAGCATCTGCAGTCTGTAGCTTGCTTCTGGGGAGGCTTTTCCCCTTGTTCAGAAGCTGTAGCGATGTGGACCTGGCTGTCACCTGGGGACTACAGGAACCTGGAGCCTGAGCAGGACTAACCTCATGCAATGGTCCATTTGTAACACTTCCCTGCACAGCATCGATATCTAAACTGGGCACTGTGGAGAAGGGTTGTTTCATCCTAAGAAAGCTCAGGACTGAGCTGTGGAGTGGCTTTGATGGGTTATAAGAGATGTCAGTGAGATCTCTGCAAACTCTGCAAAAATGTCTTCCAGAAATTAATGACTTCTTTATTTTCTTCAAGCATTACTGAGGGCAGAGACACCATCACGTAGGGATTTCCATTGTCTGATGACCCTGTGTCCTATGTTTGTATCTGAGAGCACCCGTATAGCTCCTGGTGCCTGTCCTTCCTCCACGCCTATGCCAGTGCCTTTCAGATAGGGAAGCCCAGAGCACTCTTTCTGGGCTAACAGCCAATCCATTAATGCAGAGCACACTTTTCAGCTGAACTGAGTATCCCAAAGACATTTTTATACCAAGAACCTAACTTAGGGGGTGGTGAAATGAGAGCTCAAGGTTAAGGCAATGAGAAGAATTAGGCGGAGCAGGCTCTTGGGCTCTCAAGCCCCAAGCTGGTGTCTCAGGCTGCGAGAACATGGCTTTTCCTTGCTTATGTTGCCCACTCCTGCAACCGGAGTGCTGGAGACTGGAACTGCAGCTATGAGGTATGGTTTTCATTTTCACAAGGAAGATGGAAGAGGTGAGAAGAGAGACATCCTGATTGGAAACAGGGAACACTGGGGGTCCTGATGGAGCAGGCTCGGCAGCGGGTGACTCCTGAGGGAAGGTCAGGAGGACACGAGCTGGCAAACCGAATCCCTGCTAAGTCACCCTTGTTGCAGGCTTTAGGGCTGCGTGAGACCAGAGCGGAGCAAAACAGAGTGGGATGGAGGGAGAGGTGACGAGGGCTGCCCTAACAGGTCGTGTGGGACCTGCCTGCCTGCGTGCGCTAGGATTAACCTCCTGACAGCAGGCAGCTGGGGAGCCGGCAGGGACCCTGGGGATGGGGCAGGGTCCTGCGGAGACCTGTTAGCACAGCTGAGTGGAGACAGGTCTTGCAAAAGAGAAGCAGCTGTGGGAGCCAGAGAGGAAAGTCTCTGCATGTGGACGAGGAGGAGGGAAAGAAGATTGGCTCTGGCTGAGTAATAGGCCAGGGAAAAGATTTCAAGCCAGGAGGACAAAGCCTGTGTGTAAAGTTACATGGCTCTGAAGACATGCAAGAGGGAAACCTTGAGGTGATGTATAGAGATGTATAGGAAAGAGCATTGCTTTCTTAGCAAAACCTGGGGACTGAAACCCCTCAAAGACTACTCTACTCTTCTTCTTCCTCTGGAACAGCCTTTGTTTTGTTATCATAAGTCCTCTGTCGCTAAGGCCAGGCAATCTGGGTAGCTACTAGGTTCAAAAGGACAGTGGTGAGTGTGGTTTGCTGCTGAAGATATAAACCACTTTTGAAGAGCAAAGGGAGTCATCTGCAGAAGTTAAGCAAGGGTCTAGAGAGCAAGAGTTCGCTGGGCTAAAGGGTGTAAATGTTCCTTCTGGAGGTATAGGCTGTGAGTTAAGCATCAGCTGCATAGCTCAGAGGTGGGTCAGAGGAAACTGGCTGTAAACTTCTGACTCAGCATTTAAACAGTGTTGTGTTAAATGGGTTGTGAATTGGCTCTGAGAGTCTGAATTTCAGCATGAGTACCTGTATGTGTTACCAAAAGAGCATTTTGAATTCTGCACCTGTCCTCCATGGAAAATCAGTTCAGGTATTCTTTCCTTGTGTCGTTTCAGATGCCCATCTTTCGAGTTGTCATCCAAGTATATGTACCCTTTACTGCAGCAGGAGCTCCATGGTTTGTTTCAACAGCTGTAGGATAAAATATGAGACATGACTGCTGGTTACAACACCAACTGTAGGGCCAAATCCTGTAAGAGATTTCTGGAATGGAAAATGCAGAACACCTCTTTGCAGAAACTCTGGAAGTGAATGAGAAAACAGGAATGAAGAATTGGTGTAAGATGCCTCCCTGAAAAATAAGAGGTAAAGCAAGACTGACAGATGATTTACGGCCTAAAAATGAACCAGAAAAAAATTTCACAACTGAAATTGCACTCTGAAATTTGTGCACTCTTCTCTGAAGCTGTGTTGTCTTACCACTGTGATCCCGACACACTGCTTCACCCTGTAGGCTTGCTATTCTCTAATCCTTTCTTCTTGTGACTCCTTGCCTCTGTGTAGGCCCTTGTTCTGCAACTATTTAGGGGTGTGAGTTCAGTCACATTTCCAGAGTGTTTCTTCAGAAAACTGCATTTTCAGACAGAGCCTGTGTCATGGTTCCTGTAAACCAATGATGGTTGAGGCTCATAATGGTTTTACAGAAATAAAACAATATTGATTCCAGTTAAAATCAAAGGTGTGGCTCAGTTTCTTTTTTCCAAAGGCCTTGCAGCATTCTTTTGAGCCATAAATGTTGATTCTCTACGGAGTAGGTGTGAACAAGTGCAGAAGGGCACAATATGGTCCTGATCCCAGGGTTTGTCTATGGGCTGTGTGGACATCAACTAGTGCAGTATTTACGTTCTTCCAAGGAGAACTGGACCCTAATGTGTAACTATAAATAGCTGTGATTTGGTTCTTTCTTAACTGGTGCAATTCCCATTAACGATATGCTGGATTTTATACTGCTTTAAACTGAGAAAGTAACTCAGGGCACATTTGGACCATGCATACCAGCCCAGTCCAGCCCATGTTTAGAAGGGGTTGTCACCTTGGACCTGAGGTGGCTTGGACTCCTCCTGGAGCCAAGATGGTTCACGTCAGTCAGCTGTGGGATCTCTGCTCTGCAATCTCCTGCACTTCTGGGCCTGAGTTTGGGAGTCACTACGTCTGGGATGTAAAATCACCTGTGTTGAAGAAGTTTAAATATGGGCTATGTGGAGGCCTTTCCATGCAGGAGAGTTTTTCCAGAGCAACATATTCCTGATGAGCTCCTCAGCTTCCAGAGCAGCAGATCCTTTGCCACATTCCTGCAATGCACTTTAGAGCTGCCCACAGACTTTTCTGCGTATGGTGCCTCTTCTGCAAGAAGAATGGCCACAGAGGAGCCTTAATTACATGGCTCTTTAATTATTTATTTAGTCAGCATGCACATTCATTCACATTGTATTCACTGAGCTTTGGTCAAATCCCAAGTGATTGTCTGCCTGCACACAAGTATTTATCTAAAGGTATGGGTTTAAACTGATTAACTCACACTGGAGCAAGCGCCTATGTAGGCACTGATAGCCTAATACCTTACTCAGAAGTACCCTGAAGTTGGCTAAGGTCTTGTACGGATCCTCTTCTTTGAGAGTAAAGTGTTTGCACAGTGGCAGGACTCAGCTTTACTGGGTTGTACGATGGCTGAGTTAAACTGATACAGCGCTGAGGTGCACGAAATCGGTGTGTCTGGGGAAGCGGGCTGCTGGAGATCTGGAGATGGGGGACTTCAACTGCTCTCTTGGTAATGGAGACTGACTTTGTTCTGTCAAAGCTTCCAGCAAGATAATGCTATTTTAGATCAAGGTGAGCAAAAGCTGCCGGTCCCTTCCCCTGGTGTCCCGTGTCCTTGCCCTGTCTCATAGCAAACTCATTTGCTTTGCAAAGTGCTCACAGATGCCTGGAGGTGGGAAGGGGTACACACCCACCCCTTCTGACCCAACTCCATTGCTAATGAAGCGCACACACGTATTTTCTGCCGCTGGGATCGCCTTCCCACTTGGGTGGATTTGGGCTGCCTCCTGAATAATTTAATCCTCCTCACCCACAAGAGAAACTGGAGCAGCAGAAGAAGCGCCTGGCTTTATCAGCCGCGTTTCTTCCTTCGGCTTATCAACAAACGAACTCCCAGTTGGCTTTGTTTGACTTCTAGGGTTTATTGGATTTGTTGCTTCCCTTCTTCATTTTCATATTAAAGGCTAAGGTTGGGCTGTGATCCTGCTACTGTAGCCTCCAGCTCCTGAGCTGGTACTACTGGCTCTAATTGCTCAGCTGCCTGATGTAATCAGCAGGAGGTATATCATATGTGTGGCTACAGGCACTTCATATTTTCTCCCCAGTCAGGTAAAAAAAAAAAAAAGAAGAAGAAGAAATAAAAAAAAAGAGTCAATTGGCTCCAGGTCTGTCAATAGTGACTAATCAGGTGCTGTACAATTAATTATGAAGGGGTGTCATTTTAAAACAATTCTGAGGTGGGAAAGAACAGGCCTGGGCCCTTTACCTGCTGGCACTGTTTGTGTTGCTAAGCCAATCCAGGCTGCGTCCTCTATTTCATTTACCTTTTAAACTATTTCCCCCGCATAAGTAAACACTTTCTATAAAGTGTGTGTGCATGCATGTGTGTAAGTGGGTGGAGGGTGACCTGGGAAGCTCTCCACCCTAGAAAAGAAATTAATGATGGAGGGGAAGGAAAAAAAAAAAAGCAGCATAATTTGGCAGTAATTTCTGAAGAACAGCAGAAGACAACAGCAGGTGGATGAAACAGGGATAGCATGAAACAGTCTGGGCCTGAGTCCCAGTAACTAGAATTGCTGTTAGATATGGGGATGGAGGTGAGAGATGTCCCCGCAGTGCAAATGTGAGATTGCCCCGAGCGAGGAGCCTGGGCTGCCCATGCTGGGCTCCCCATGCTGGGCTCCCCAGCAGCTATCTGCCAATGCGTGTCGAGGGGGCAAATTCCTGTCCCACCTAAACTGGCTCTTCCAGGCTCTGCTCCCGGCGGTGGCCGACATCTCCTGCTTGCTCCCCAGGGGATGCAGCTGCCAAGGGTGGGATGGCGCTCCTCCTCTCCATCCGGCCGGCAACTATTAATTATCCCTTGCGAAGCAAAATTCATTCTTCAGGGAGGATGGCAAGGGAGCTGCTACTGCCCAGTGCCACGCTGGGCGCACTGACTGGTGAAATGAGTGTGTGTGTGTGGGAAAGAAACGCATTCACGCATCAACAAAGCGATGGTGTTAAATGACCAGCGTCGGTCCAGTTTGAGAACTGTCACGCATTGAGACCGTGATCACACCTCTGATGCCTGTGTCTGGCGCTTGGAGCGGCAGGAGATGGGCTGGGAAGGCGGAACGGAGGATGCCAAGGGAAAGCCTCTGCTGGGAGCACCTCCTTGAAGATGCTGACTGCAAAAGAGATCTTCTGGAATGGGACAAGGGGCAAGTGTCATGAGGTCTAGTAGGAAAAATTAGAAATACCCTGTCAAATTGTTTAGCTTTCTAATGCAAAAGCTGCAAAATGCCTTTTGGTCAAAACTTCTGCCTGCAGCACTTGCAGATCTGTTCCACAGGCAGAAAAAAAAAGGTAAATTGCTGTGCAAGTGTACATGTGTGTGTGTGTGTGTGTATAATTACTAACATTGCTTTTCACTGTAATAAGTGTAGAATTAGATGGATTATTCTGGATAAACAATTTATTTACTAGAAAATGTATTTTAGGAGCAAAATTCCAAGGCACAATAAGTTTTGTTTTGAACTTTTCAAAATCAAGCATGTTGACTTTTTTTTCAAAATTAGTTTTCTTCACTTTATTGGCTAACATATGTTAAATGAAAAAAATCAGTAAAGATCGAGCAAAACATTTGATTGAAATACACATATATTTTACTTAGTTAGAAAACTTCTAAAATGTTATTCAAAGTTATTTTCACAGCTTTGCATGTATCTCAGGGTCGTTGCTGGCAGCATCCTCCTTTCCCCAATCTTCAAAAAACCACATTACATTGGCTTTGTTAATAGTGAAACATCATTACATCGGCTTTGTTAACAGCAAAACATTTAGTACCCTTCACCTCCGCTTCTGTCAGCATTTTGATGACAGCAGCTACTGGAGCCCTGCCGCAGCATTTCCTTGCCGTAATGAAATGTGGTGGCTGGAGCTCTGTGTCAGAGGACTTTGAAATACGATGTGAGGGGGTTTAGTTCATCGGGGCTATACAAGGTAGGGGTTGCCAGCCTGGTTTAGGTCAGGAGTCTGTTCAATCCAGTGTCCTGGTTTTGAAGCCTCAGCAAGTCTTGCACCGAGAGCATGGGAAATATTTTGCACAGAGAACGGGCTTTTACCTGAATCGTCCCGGACCCAGGCAGTCCCGTGGCACCGTGCAATAGGTAACACGGGGTAATACAGCAAAGGAAAATTAACGGATGTAGAAGTGGAGGTTACAACAAAAACATGCGTTCAGATACTGGTGTAATGAACATAGTATAAATATTTAGATGTATTCCTACATCTAATTCTTAGCCTCATCGTTCTTCTGTCAAATGGTTTACAAAAGGCAAAACTATATTTCAGTTACAGGCACGGCTTCATAATTCTTGAGGTTAATTAAGGCATCCAAACATGCTTCATGTCTGTCTGCCTCCACCTTGTAAATGGTACAAACCTGTGGATAATTAAAGGCTTTTCATATCAGTGACGGTAACAGCAGTTTAGGCTATGGATGGTTGTCCACAGCACAGCTGTAGCTGAGTGTCCAGCCCAGGAGAACAGCGGCAGCTGCGCATGTTGTTCGTATGTCTCCTATAAACAGATCTTTGCTTGTGTCGTGTGTGCAGACATCACGTATGGGAAGAATTAATTGCGGTTTGGGATCTTGTTACGTTAAGTGTACGTGAGCCCACCGTTCTCGGAGTGATGCTGTTTAAGCGCAGGCCATGCCGACGTGGTCTCTGATGCCCAGCCCGGGACGGCTTCCCAGCCCGGAGCTGCCCCGTGCAGCTGGGACGAGGACAGTGAGTTTCCTCAGGCTCCGTGCTGGCACGGCACAGTAGCGCACTGTCCCTGGGGGGGTCCCCGTGCCGGCGCAGAGGGGGAGCGGTGCCCTGCAGACAGGCCGGTGTCGTGCCGATGGGTGGCCAGGGATGCAGGGATGCCTGCGCTGGCCATGGCGTAGGAGCAAGGGGCCGGTGGGCCCCACCTGCCCAATATAGCTGCTGTGCCACATGGCTGGCATCAGCCCAGGGCACCGTTTATTGTTCTGTTTCTTTCTCCGTCTGGTGCTTTTATGCAAAAACTGCGTAACTGCGCAAACAAGGGAAGAGAAGGAGGAGTGGCCTGTCCCTGGTTGGGGTGTCCCCTTGCAAAGGGGACGGGGTGAACAGGCACCCGGATGCCACCCTGCCACCCACAGCAGTGGGGGGCCACAGGGGATCTCCCCGGTGGTGGCTTGTAATGGTCCCAGAGCCTCGCTGGCAACTGGGATCAGCTCGGTGCCAGGCGGGGAATCCCCCTTTGCCAGGGGAAACCCTACCTGGCCACTTCACAGTGTTTTTAAGGACAACAAGGAGCCTTATCAGGTCTCTGCATCTGCCCCAGATGCTTCACATTCCAGTGATGTTCCGCAGATGTGCTGAACCCTACAGCATCTCCCCAAAAAGGGCTCGTTGCTTGCCACCCCGGGGGCTGGCAGCCTCTGGGCACACGCCCAAGCCAAGGGGAAGGGAACGGCCCGCTCCCAAGGATGTCCCCGCAGATCCGACAGCAGGTGACACAGCCCTGCCCCTCACCCGTGTCAGCGGGACCGCACACGGCGTCACCGGGTGCCGCGTGTGCAGGGAGGCTGGGCCGCGCGCAGCCAAAGTTCAGGCAAACAGAAGGGAGAGGAGAAATGGTTTCCAACCTGGTGGCACCGAGGCCACTTCGGCCACCTTTGGGTTTCACCTTGAACCATAGCCAGAGTGTGGGGTGCTGCCAGCGCCTGGTGTCTCCGCAGCAAGAGGGCATGCCTCCTGGGGAGCGCTCTGCTCCCAGAGGAGTAAATAATTAATAAACGCCTCTCACAGCATCTTCCAAAGTGCTGATATCTGTCAGTCTGGAGCCAGACCCCGGTGCTTCACCATCTCGTTGCCACGCAGAGTATGAGCACGCTTCGTCTTCCATCTCTCTCCCTCTATCTCCCACGTCTGTGGTATTTCGGGGCTTCTTTCTCTTTAAGAGGAAACTCGGCGGAAGCCTAGCTATTCAATATTGTTTCATATTATTTGGTTGTGAAACAATTTAATTTGTTTATGACTCTAAAGGTCAGGTTTGACTGTTGCCCAAATTTCTAAAGAATAAAGAATGAATCAGGCTGAAGGGGACTTTGTGGCATGATAAACTGGAGAAAGAGAAGGGGGCTAGTGAGAATATTTAACTGGAACAGCAAGGCAAACTTACCTTCAGCTCAGGTTTAAAAGCCTAGTCAATCATTACACATTTTTTATTATTTACCTGGTACAAAATCTCACTGGGAGAAGAAGTAGAAAAACTCACAGGCCACATTCTTTCAAATTTTTAGTAGCTTGCTCAGCATTTTTTTTGCTGTATCTCAGGATGATTGGAGTGATATGGATTGCGGTGGTGCCTGGATAGATGAAATAAAGTGGAAGCACATTGTGGTTGCAGCTCCAAGCAGGGGACGTTTGTAACAGTGAAGAGAGCAGGGCCAGCTGGGGACTTTGAGAAGGAAGGTAATTCTCACACAGTCATCAGAAGACAAAGGTTGCATTTACACCTGGCCAGAAGGTTTAATCATCTACTATTTCCAAACATTGCAGGCTCACAATCTGTTGTGTCTGAGATCATAAAACATATCACAAACTGGAGACAAGAGACCTGGGGCTTGATTGACCAGAGCTTATCTTCTCTTTTTCTTCCTTCTTATTTTTCACTCCATTTTCTGCTTTTTTGTTTTAAAAAAAAAAGATGCTTTGGAAAGGACTTGCTTTGATCAGAAAATTCTTACCCGGTATAGCAGGAAACATGATGCAAAACAGTTCTGAAAACCAGGGATTAATGGGCAATTTTCATTCCTCTTTGCCTCACCATGTCAAGAGTGCTTGGGACACAGATCACCTGGTTGCTAAAACCTCCATCCCAGGCTTGCAGGGAAAATAAATTGTGGAAAAGGGACCAAAAAGAGAGGAGTATTCAAAGAGGAGCAGGTAGAAATCTCTCCTAGGTTAGTTTTCCAGTCCTACCACAAAAATAGCTAACATTCAACCACCTAAAACACTGGGTGTAGGTGGCTGTCATCTTTTTTAGGGGGGAGGGTTAAATTACGGTAACATTGAAAGAGAATCTGGCTGCGATGGGAGGTTTTTTGGGTAATGTTAGCCACATTTTTGCAGTTCTGGTCTGTAGTGGGTTTTCTCTGTACCTGTGAGGTTGGCAAGGAGGTTTATCGAGCAAGATCAGGGACTCCCATGGCAAAGAGGTGTTTGGCGAATGCTAGTTCTGCTTCCTTCTCCCCATTGTCTCTGCAGGGTCATCGCCCTTCACTGTCTGCCCGTGGCCAGGCTGCGGAGAGGAGTGGGGACTTAATGCGGGTGGTGTTTCCCACTGATATTCCTGATGGCCTAAAGGAGAAAGGGTGGGAGGGCCATGCCCTTGTAGTGGGATAACACCCTGGCCCGGCTCCAGTCTTGCTGGAAAGGGTTATGCCTGCGTCAGGGAGGGACCCTGGAAGAGATGATTGCTTTGCACCTCATTTGGGTGTTACAGTGCTGATTCATCAAAGCACTTAGCGCTGGGAGGAGGAACTGGCCCTATTGAGATGAAGGTTTGCCCTTGCTGACTTCAAAGGGGGCTGAATTTAACCCTTTCAGTGGGGTTTGAGCCCCTGGTTGGAGTTAAGCACATGCTGTTGCTGGGTTGGGACCATCCTCTCTATATATGGAAGGGGAAACAAATAGATTCAGTTTATTTGCGGTACGTCATCATCTACCTGATGATGCCTCTGTGCGTTTTGTGATTGCCAGCCCTGTAACTTCCCCCCCTCAAAAAAATGAAGTGGGAGCAATAAGAGCTTCCCCAGGAGAAGCTCATTAATCAGTGCAGGCTGGAGGGCCATCTGCCCCTGGCACTGCCGGGTGCCCTCGGGGCGTCCCTCGCCTGGCTGGGGCTGCCCGCTGCTTGATAACAAGAGTGGCATCTTTGATGTGGTCTAGGGCAGCAGTCACACGGAATTGCATAATCAAGGTCACTGGAAAATTACACAAAACTTTGCCCACGTCTATTGGGAAAAAAGTGAAGCCCTTGCCAAAAAAAACCCCACTCAAACTTCTGCTCATGCCACCAACACACCACTCTGTGTGAATGGCATGTACAGTGCCGAGCTGTCCCCTTACTGTATCCTGGAACCATTGACGAAAAAATAATATTATCCACATAAAGGCAATTAAAAATTTTCTCTGGTAGCCACGTGAAGTCAGCTCTGTGGTTTTTGCCCTCTCTCCTTCAGCTACAGTTTCAATTAGGTAATGATGATGTGCAAATATAAGAAGTAATAGTCTCATGCTTTGCATTGCTGAGTGCTGTCCTTCTGAGGATTTTAAGCCTCAGGGCAGTGAGTTTGGTTTCACATGTCCTTAGGAGCTATGAAGTCTTTCCAAGGCTACTTTACAGATATAGGAAACAGCCAAGTTGAAAATTTGGAAATGAAAATAAAGAAAAGAAGAAGTTTCAGAATTTATCTTCAGAAAAATAAATTTATTGGAGAAATTTGTGTTATTCCCCCACCATTTTTCTGTGTTAATAAATCTGACATTGAAAAATAGAGGGGTATTGCTGGGGTCTTTTGCCCTTTTGGTTTATCGCCTTTCCCTGCTCCCTTCTACTTTTTTTCCTTTTATTTTTTCCACTTCTGTTTGTGAGAAAAAGAAAGTCATGGAGATGGCATAAAGAGGAAGAACTTGTAGCATGAAAGAAGCCAGGGCTAGAAAGTGAAGCAAGAAAAAACCCCTGAAAAATGTGAAACGTTTTCTTTTTTCCTAAGAAAGAGCTGAAAAAAACGCTCCTAACCCCTGAATGCCTTGCTGGGCAGGCACCGGCTGGTGGGGAGGGTGCGGGTCCAGTCCTGTTTGCCCAGCTGGACTGGTGAGGGCCACGTTTCCTGCTGCCCTCGATTGTGACTGTCCCCTGTCCATTCAGCGGGGACGTCCCAGTGCCAGGACAGGGCTTTCTGCAACACCCACATGTCTGTATCGCTTCATCGGAGAGGATGCCCCAGACACTGCTGGTTTTACATCACTAAAATCTACACGCCACGGAAGTCCAGGGAGTGTTGTGCAAGGCATCACAATGCTACTTTGAAAATCTGGTGCCTTTAACTCTGAATTGACATTTCTGACTAGCCCCTCTTGCAGCCAAGTCGTTTCTGGGTAATTTGAGTGTGTCTCCTTCCAATTTCTGTCCTGTCAAAGCTCTTCTTCTTAAAGCCTCTCCCACCTTCCTGAGGATGGTTTGATAACTGTCGGTATTTCTGGTCATGAGAATATTGTGGCAGAACTTTTTCGCTTCTCCTTCCGTAGACGCAGGTAAATGAATAGTTTGAAATATCACCTGCCATTCTGTTGCTTCATAACTTCTAGTGTTCAGGTGTGCTAGAAACAAAGCCGTCTTTCCCCCCACAGTGGAAGGAGCTCTCTCTTTTCATTCTTCACACCATATGTGGAATAATGGTTTGCATCTGTCTTCTTAACTTTAAAAACTTAAAAGTTTAAAGAACCCATTTTTATTTTGTGAGGAAGCTGTTAGTAAACATCCACATTGCTTTCCTAGCCAATATGTCAGATCATCTAAAAGGCAGATCGTCCCCCTTAATCACATCCATAAGCCAGATGAGTTAATTACAGTATAGGAGTTGAAGTGAGGGCACAATCCATCCTCTTGAGTTTGCATCGTGCTTTGGTTTTGCTTTTTAAATTGACACGATGGGTATAAATCCTTATGTTCTGGACACTTAAATTAAGAGGGTTGTACTGCTTATATAATCTCTGATGGGCACTTTGTTGTATCTTAAGATAGTTTAAATTTCTATCGTCTAATTGCATGCTGCAGTAAAAAAAAAAAAGCTTCTCCATCCTGGAGAGCTCCTAAATGCCTGTGGCCACCTTCCCATGGCTGGCAGGTGTGCAGCCAGGTATTCCACTTGGTGTCAGCTACCAGTGCCTCTGTCATCAGAAAAAGAGTAACTTTCCAGTTTATTAAGGGATAAAACTTCCATTACGATTGATGAAGCATGTAGGGCAATCTCTGCGAGAACTGCTGGTTCCTTGCTCAAGAACTCGATTGATGTTAAATGTTTGGGGTGGAAAGCAGATAGGAGCGAGCACATGGACATCGTGTTCTCCCTTTATTATCAGTGTAAGAAAAACTGCAGCAGGCCCAAGGAAGCGGCTTGTTTAGCATTTGTTTCTTCCAAGGGCTGTTATGTGTGGTTTAGCTCTTGAAGGCTTTCCTCTGCCCTCTGCAGTGTGGCAGAGGTGAGGGACCCGTCGCAAGGTCTGCACCACGCTCAGCTGGTGCCCCGGGTCACTGCAGCCATCCCACTGGCAAGCAATAATGAAGACAAGCAAAGCTGTTGGGTAGAAAAAGGCCACTTTAAAATCAGATGCTCTGATCGTCACCGTCTATGGGCCAGGCTGGGCAGCAAGCGCAGGCCCAGCACCCAAAGTATTTGGGGAGTCACCTTGCCCCCACGGGAAGGGATAGCTGGGTAGCTGGGAGCTACGCAGAGGCAGCAGAGCCTCTGTGTGCCCGTTCCAGCCAGAGGGTGCCTTTTCAGTGGGAATTGGCAGGAATCTGGCTAAACCCACTCCTAGCCCGTTGGGGTAGCAGGGTGGCTGCAGGGCCGCAGGCAGGGCACGGGTCTGGAAAGCCAATAAATTCAGGAACTCCGCTTGCTTGGCCGCTTTGTGCAGAGATGTAGCAGTACTGGCTGGGATATACCCCTCTTGCACATACCTCGAGCGTTTACTGTCACCCTCACAACGTTTCCTGGATCAGCAGACTTGCTCTTCAGCTATAATTTTTGTTGAAATATCTTGCTTTAAACCTAGAGAGCACCAATGGAGGCCTCAAATCTGTAAATCAGCTGCACTTTGGAAAACAAATCATCGCGGTGGAGTTCTGCCAAGCTGATTTTCTGTGCTCATTCATTATTTGGTTTTCACTTTCTGAGCTGATTTAAACGGACCATGCTCTAACTGTACCAGTTGCATCCAAGATATGAGCCTGATTTACACTTTGAAAACGTGAACTGCTCCGTGGCTGCATTTCCAGGAGGAAGAAGTGCTATGAAGAGGGGTTGTTCGGCAGCAACCATAGACCCTATAGACAAGAGCTTGCAGGTTGCCTCTGCTTACCTGCTTGAGCTGGTGAGATGTTATTACTGAAAGAAAAGCCGTGATCTTTCCATGTGCTACAGCAAAAGCGGTGTCTTCCAGGGAGAAAACGACAAGACAGCTCCAACTGTGATTAACCAGCGGGAAATTAGAAGATTAGAAGATACGGTGGAATAAGCATCTACGAACGTAAAGTGACACCTGGAAAAAGGGGTAACAGAGGAGAGGTGATGGAGATGTGGCATTAACATCTACAGTCTAGGAAATGGCAGAGGTGGAGAGACAGCATCCATGGCCTGGGAGAAGAATGGGAAGAAACCAATGGAAAATTTGATAGTTATTTAAGTGTCCACATAAAACCCAGCTCAACAAAACTGGGCCTTCACCCAGGACGTCTGCAAGGGGCAGTGTGAGATGGTGTGGTTTCACCAGCACTGAAACAGCATCAGGGAGGACAGCAATGGTTTTTAGTTTTTGTTCTTGGGTTTTGGGGGTTTCTTTGGTTCTGAGGTTTCCTATGGTAAAGTGAGACAGATCTGGTTAAAAAATTACTTGGTTCAAACACTTATCCTGCACCATTAATAAATGTTATTAACCTTAATTAGGTATTTATTGGAAGTCCACCTGTTAGAAAAACTTTCTCTCCCTTTTTCAGCCTTCCCAACACTTTTTTCCCCGTGACCAGGTGAGAACAGAATATTTTAATTGCTGTAGCGGGTCAGAGCTTCACCTAAAGTAACTTTGTTCCAGTTACAAGCAAGGAAATATGGAAGTGGAATTGCTGTCATGCAGTGCTGTTTCCACCCTATTTTTGCAGTTCCTGTAAGTCTGTGTAATTAGACAAGCTTTGAGATGAGCCCCACAGCCTCCTTCTTCGCTCAAGCGTTCAGGCTTGCTGAAGGTGATTACAATGATGCTATATTGGCATGTTAAAAAATACCTATAATTTCTAAGAACACACAATTGTTTACATCTGCCATAAAGCTTTAAAAAAACAAAGAGCTTTTCTTCAAAGGGAAAATGGGCTTCCTTGTTATTATTATTGCAGCGTCCTTGTTTCCCCACCTTGGTGTACAAACAGTATCACTATACAGGGAATAGTCTTGTGTACGGAAATATGAAATCCAGGACTGATATATGTGCATGGCTGAAAAAAGAAGCTGGGTATGTAAAATTCTCCAATTTCACATTTGTCCTGGCATAGGATTAAGAAGATTTAAAATAGATGAACAGGTTCACATAAGAACAATTGTTGTAACTTCCATCAGAATGGTATCATTGATATTCTCTTTAAAAAGGTTTATGTTGCCAGAAGCAGAATGAAGAAGCCTTTGTGTAAGTTCACATCGAGTCACCTGTGCTAAGACTGTGTAGACCTTCACAAAGTGCTTGGAAGAGCAGCTGCTGGAGTTGATGGGACCCCGTTTATTCCAACTTCTGCGAAGTTTCCTGTGCCTTTCTCCAACGGTGAATAGCAAGAATGGATCCCCTTGAGAAGCTCTTTTATGTGGATAGTAGTTAGTAGTGGTAATCACCCCACTTGGTAATCTGAGTAATAATCACGTTGGCCCAGCTCTGATGTTCCTACTGGTACCGCAATTCACTTTAATGTAGTCAGAAACATGTGTCCCATCATCCTTTTTCTATGGAGATGGTCACAATCCCTCATTTCGGGTATGTCCTTCCTTCAGGTGGATCCCTTGAGAGATTGTTATCTGCATTTCAATGCCTACTTCCCCCTTGCAGCTGTAAGCATTTTGAGCCACATCTTCCTAGCATCTTCCTTGCTTTTACTGTTTCCAAGAAGTCATCCTGGTGAGATATCCAGGAACCGAATGTGGTGCCAGGGGCGTTGCAAGTTCCCCAATAAGATGACCGACTGCATTTTACAAGAGTATGGTTGTGCAAGGACGGGCAGGACAGATGGCTGAACCTGCAGAACGAGTTTCAGCCATAAATGCTCTGAGCACCGTAAATGTTCGGTGACTTTTCTTTTTTTTTTTGAAAGCTGAAATATATTTGGGAAGTACTTGTTCAAACTACAGACTCAGTCAAATATTAACAAGTGGAAACTGAGGAAAAAAAAAAAAGATACTTTGAAGGGCTCAAGCATGTGTGGGTTCTTGCTGTATTTGCCTAACTATAATCACTGGGGCCACACTTGCGACAGGCTAAAACATTGCTGTGAATAGAAAGTATACCATAAGGGTTCTCAATATGAAAGTGAGGCTGAAACAAAGAGCAGGCACCAGACAGACTTCCCTTGTTAACGATTACCGGCCTGTCACCCTGGTGCCAGCAGTCTCAGAAATCCCGTCGGGAGCAGGCGGCAATATCTCACCCAACGTGACCGGGCTGCTTTGAAACCCTGCCCACAGCCTCGCTGTATTCCTCGCTACCGCCTCGTCGCGGGGGAATTAACTTTATCTCTCCGCTTTTAAGAGTGTTTGCTTTAAAGATGATTTACCACACTTGACAATTACCGAATTTCCTAAATTCAGCCTGAGGTATTGTTGTTGTTATGTATTTTGCGCCGTGCAAAGCAGTACCTCGGCTGCAGAGCTGTTAATCTCTCAGCATGCAGAAGGTCGCTCTCGACGCACACTGAAGGTCCTCGAATGCTGCTTCCCTCTGCGGTCCCACGGCTTGGGGTGTCAGCAGAGACACGAAAACCTTCTGACTGAAGGGAGGAAGAAAACAAAACTGTCACCCAGTCTTGCAGGAACATCAGCCCATCATTGAGTTAGGACTCATCTCACCATCTTTGTCTGAAGGACATGAGCTGCAGCGCTAGTGTAGCAGGGACAAACACACAGCTGAAAATGCTCCAGAAGAAGTTTTCAAGCTTTTTTAAATTTCTCTTTTTTAATCCATATTTTGATCCTGTTAATCAATGGGGTAGCAACTCCAAACCAACACATACACATCAGTAATGAATGTGATCCATTTGGTGCTAATGTGATTTTCTTTATGTTGTTGCTGACTCAAGCGCTACAGGAATGCTCTTCCTCCACTCAAATGTGAGGCAGTACAAAGAGTTATTGTTTCATTTGTATTTTGTTGGGAAAACTACCAAAACCTTTATATTAGAACATTTGACAATAGTGTCAACAACATTTCCTTGGACTGCTGCTTAATATATTTTTATTATTTGTTTTCCATATGTTGGTTCTTTTAATCTGTTCTTATTAAAGTCTTCCATGTTTCAGTAATATTGTCATTATGTTTCTTTTGAAGGAGGCAAGTGTGTGTACTGAAAGATTAGATTATCCTGTTTAAAAAAAAAAAGAGAAAAGGGAGAAATGTCTTCAAAATGAAGTACATCAAAAGTAAAAGTAGGTGACAAATGTTAATATTTGCAAAGTGCTTCTGCTTTGATCCTGCATTTCTACTTTTTAAGAGCTTGACAAATGTGTCCTGTGGTTTGGCTTCAAACCTCTTTGCCTAGTGCTTTACTTGACCCACAATCCATTTGATCTTCCACTTGTTTTTCCTTCTGTTCATGAGGCCTCTGGACTCGATAAAAGACTAGTTCTTATCTTCCACTTGCTGCTGTTCAGAGGCATCGTTTTTTATTTTTGGTTGGATTAGGTTATTGTGTCTGCTTGCTTAGGCAGTTTCTATGGAGATATGAATTTTGCTGTTATTGTTTGGGATGGTTGCTTTCCCATTTCCATGCCAGTAACAGCTATATCAGATCAGGATCTGGACCGGCCAATTGATTCTGGCACTAGACGTGAGGAAGACATGGATGCTAGAGTAGCTGGCTTGGATGGCAGGCGCCACTTCATTTCTATCGTACAATTTCCAGGCATGCTGGAAAATTTATATATTATAAATAAATGCATATATTATTTAATATACCAGACACTTTCAGGGGCTCTGGGAAGGACTCCCCTAGGTATAAGGACCATATTGATCGTCTTTGTTTTTCCCAAAGCTATTGAGCACTGCTTCAGGTTCCCTCGCCTGCAACACAGTAGTTACAACTGGAGACTGGCAGCTGGCCACAGCTGGCTAAAATGCACATGCTTCTACAGCCCCCAAACACCCACCTTAGTCTTGCCCCCTCTGATCCCAATCCCAGTATCGTCCGCCATGTGTCTGATCTCCTGCCTTCACTACAATGCTTGCCTGATCCCAATATTGCCCAGCTCAGTAAAAGCCGTCCCGCTGCCCAACATGCCGGGCAATCGGGAAGCTGCTTCTACAAATACTCACATTGGCCAGAAAAGCCGACATTTGACTTACGGCCTATTTTATAGCATCAGCTCCCCCGTTCCTCCTCAAGAGCCCCTCCTCGCAAGAAACCATAAACCACAGCTGAGGGAAGCACGGAGATTTGAGCTGCCATTTCAGCCAAGTAGGCCAGGAGGTACAGCATCCTCCAGCCATCCCCCCTACGAACCACTCCTCCAGCTCCAGGCACGGGGGCACCTCTCCATGTCTCGTCCTCAGGAGCCTCCCGCTGTCTTTAAAGAAATGGAGAATAAACCATAAACTGAAGTCGATGACGCCCACTTATGTGTCAGTTTGGGAAGCATCCTCCCCAACCAAATGTGCCCCCACAATAGTGTTGCCCCAGGACTTTGGGTGATTTTTTGGGGTGAACTTATGCTGCTACCAGGTTTCAGGACAGTACATCTGCCAGGGCTCCCATGTGCTGTGCATTTGTTTTTGGTGACGCATTTAGGATATCATTTGCATTGCAGACCTGTGGCTTCTCTGCATTGCACTCAATGACTGTCCCCTGAAAAAGGTATTGACACAGCGAGATTAATTCCACTGCCGTTGCAAGAGGCATGTATGGTTTGAATAAGTGTGAATGTGAGGAAAGAAGGGGAGCTCACTTTTAGGAGCAACACTTACAGTGCCTTGCTTAACTGGAGTGGTTAGGCAGGATGTTATAACAGTAAAAAGACCTTTGTAGCTACATTTCTTGTCTTTAACGGCAGTAGGACACCTGCCAGCTCTCCGTCTGTTTCTCTCTCCTGCAGAATACATGCCATCGTGTGAGTGAAGAAGAGAAGGTATGCAGCAAAGCAGTCCAGGGTTCACATTTTCATGGGTACAATTGCCTGTCAATTAAAAAAAAAACCCAAACACATAAAAAATTCTGAGAATGAGGAAAACTGTGATGATGGCACTCACAGATTCAGAGAGAGTCTAGCTAGGTAAACACTTCATCACTGTAGCGGCCTCCTCTGTGTTTGTCTATCCCTTTCCATTCACTCATTTTTCATGCAGAGCTATTTCCTTTAGCTCTTACAAGTATATGAATCCTTCTTCTGGCAGCTTTGTATCTTCTGATACTTTACCCTTAATAAGGCACTCTGCCTTTCATGGGGTGGCAGAATGCTTTTATTCTGGTGAGAACTATTTTGTTTTCTTTAGAAAAAAGGCACCAGGATTTTGCACCTTTCTTATTTCAGGGAATATCTGCAGCCAGATCAGCTATTACTTTCCCAAACTGTTTTCACAGGCATTTCCTGAAGACAGACTATCAGATAAAATGCTGACTTTAGGCTTTTCTTTATCCTCTGCGTAGGGTATTATTTTATTGCTCTTGTTTGTTTTTGCAGTTTCTTTTACTGGGTTTTACTGAAAGCACTTTTGCCAGTGAATCAGGAGATTCGGTGCCAGTGGTGTGACAAGCTGTGCATGTCTCTGCTGGATAAATCCCTGAGCTTGCTTTATGATTTATAGCCAAACTAAGTTAAACAATTAATCATAATTAAGGAATGAATTAGATAAAAATAAAAAGGCAGTCTTTGCAAGGATTGCTCTGCTTGGGGGATGCCTCTGATGGACAAAGGTGGCTGTAATGTCTCTTATTCCACCTCTCAGTCTGCAGGAGTCCAAGTGGAGAGTAGAAATAACTAATGCTTGGTGCTGTGCTGTGGTCCTCTCCACTGGCTTGCCAGCCTCAGGATGCCAGAAATATTGTCAATCTACCTCTGAACAGGTCCAGTTCGGATGCTTCTGAGGCTGGAAGTCTACAGCTTTTCCACAACGGTTAACAGCAACTGAATGCAATAAGATGTAGTTAGTTACTCCTTAAGTACAGTGCTTCTTTGTGGGGAAAAAAAACCCACAACAAAACAACCAAAACCATGCAAAATGGAGGATTTAGACAAATATATAATAATATTAAATAATATTAATAATATTAAATTATATTAAATATATAATAAAAATAAAGTTTCTCCCCTCCCCTGTAGCCTTCTCTTATGCCCTCTCCCTGCACTGTTATCTGGATATACAAATTTCCTCACATTTCCTGGAGTGACTCAGAGAAGACCAGGCATAATCTTTGTGCCTGGACACTGGCGCGCTCAGCAGTAATTGCTTGATTTGCATGAAGATGGAATATGTCATTGCTAAAGGGAAGGGTGTACATGAGTTGGAGAGTCAGGGGTGCCAAAAAGCAGCCTCTCCAAGGAGCTCTTCTTTTCCTTGGACAAATGACCTGCTGCGTTGTCTCTCTGAACTTCAAGCTAACAGGAAATGCTTTTTGTAGAAGATGAGAAATTTAGAACCACTTCTAAGCAGCTGGGACCCAAGGGAGGGGATTCATCCCACTTAATTGAAGGTTAGATGTTTAATTTCAGCTAATTGATGACCAGAATAATTGATGGCCAGAGAGATTTAATGGCAAGGAGTGATTTAACCTAGTTTAGTATGGACACATGCTAGGATGAAACAGGTGACCTTGCAGGGATGCCTATTTCCCCATAAAAAAGACAGCTAACTTGCCTAGATGTGTAATTTTTGCATGGCCGAGAATCCATCCTCCAAATATTTCGTATTTCTCACACATTGCATGGCTTTAATAGATCATTTGTTCCTTAAACTGTTCTCAGTCTCCGGATGTTACAGGAGGGAGAGTGCAGAAGGCTTATGCACGTACAGTGGGTACGACTGTGCATGTGTGTGCTCCTCCGCAGGGGGCAGAAAAGGAGAGTGAGGAATGCAGAGAGAAGAAGAGGATCCAGCATCTCTCTGAAGAGCACTCCAGAGTGCTTGTGCTGTGCGTGCCTGCACTACTGTTTCTACTCAGCACTGGCGTTTTGTTATCTCCTCCGGCTTCTTTACCTGCTGCAACCAAATTGGCATCCCAAGAGTTCAAATTCTGTGTTACCTGCCCGGTGTCTATTATCAGGCCCAATCCTTGTCCTGGTTTCCTAGGTCTGGTTATAATGTCGCTTGTGTAGGTAAGCTATGTAAGTGCATGTGTGAGTTGCCCCCCTCCATGGACAAGGACTAACTCTTTGGTGTCTGAGATGCATTTCTACACCTCTGTGTGGTTATTTTTCTCCTCTGGGTCTCCTATTTCAGCCTGAGCATGACCCTGCCTGGCGGGAGGTTTCCCAGCACCATGCTTCAGACAGAGCCTTACTCAGGAGGGGCAATGCCAGCCATGGCCATCGCAGAAGACCCCTGAGGCTGCGCTCATGCACGCTGGCTCTTCTCGACACTGTGCAATATGGGGAAAGTCTGTCTTTCACTTTTGGATTTATGGAAGTGTGAGTGGCTTTTTGCCTTGGCACAAGCAAAGCCAAGAAGCCTCCAGGGAGGATGGAATAACAGGAAGAAAAGTACACGCAGCAGTTTGCAGAATGGAAACTTTTATAAGTTGGGGTGGTTCAGCGTCGTTATAACACCTGTCAAGGGTAGGAAATAATACCTTGACCCTTCTCTAGTGCTGCTCAGATAGGTGCTGATACAGTGATGGATGTTACTTACACGGGGATAAGGGGGAGGCAGGAGGAGGGGCTCATTCTTGCCAGAGAAATAAGTCAGGTAAAAGGTGCAGATTTAGCAGGTCTGGAAATACTGGGCAAGAGCCGTGAAGGATAAGGATGACAGAAATCATGTTAAGAGAGGCAAATGAATATAGTTCAAAAATAAGTAAGTAAGCAGAGTTAATCTGTAAGCCCAAACTTGAACCAACCTCTGAACACTGAAACTTGAAGTTTGAATGTGCACAGATCTCTTATATGAACTATTTTCCATTTTAAGGAAGGGCTGTCATTGCTGGGTCTGACCAGAATTGGCTTGCAAGGTGTAGCACTGTGAAGTGTTTAGGCAAGATTTGTAGCCTGCCTTGAAATGGGAAATACTGGAAATCACATGAGAACTTGTAGTGGATTTTTAGTTCCATTTTGGAGACACAAGAGATTTCATCTTGATCCAGCAAGACAAGTCGCTCTGTCTGACTTTTAAGTGTGTGAGTGGCTCCTTTATTTTTGTGGGACTATGCAGACGCACAGTGTTATAGCAAGTATTACTCAGGTAGAGAGATACCCCACAAAATCCTTCCTTCACGTGATCTTATTAGGCATCCAGGCTTTTGTGAAACATCCAAAATGAGGTGAATGCCACTATCTTGTGAAGTTTGTTATCACCGCCAGCTGCCTGGCTTCACACTTTTGCCCAATAAGATGCCACTAATGTGAATTATGTAAGTAAAACTAGTAATTTTAGTTTAATATTGATCTCTCATGAATAGTTTGTTGTTGTCTTCAAACAATTAATTGGTAACCAGCAGGGCTATCTGAATCTTGTGCATTATTTGCGGTACCTGCATATTAACATTAATCATCCACTGACCAAGGCAAATCTTAAAAGGGATGGGGCAAGAGGTAATCTTCTGCCTGTCCCTTCTGCTATTATGTTTATCTTTCTGCTTGATGCCAAAGATAGCAGACTCGCTTTCTGTTGCTTGCCCTTCCCAAAATCTGCCAAAGTGGTGGCATACGGGGCAGGAAATCTGCTCTTGTGCCCGCAGAGTGGGGCTGTGGGATGCTGGGCTCCTCTGCACCCTGGCCTTCCTCCTTGCTCCCTCATTGACCCTTTGCTGCCTCCTGTTGCACTGGGAGCCGAGCAGTTCAAATCACCTTCCTTTCCCCAAGTCCGAGTTATAACGCGCTCCTCTTCCAAGTTGACTTTTCCTCCTCAGAAATGGGCAACCCAGTTCTGCCAAAACGTGAGCGGTAGAGGCTGTAAGTCAGGGTCCTGGGCAACGCGGGGCTTTTATACAAGGCTCCTGTAACTCCCTTAGGAAAATGGTTATCATGGCCTTTATTTTGGTCATTAGTGTGGCCAAAGCCAAAACCCAATTTACCATAGTTATTTCTGCTTCATGCATGAGAGCTCTGGGAGTTTGGTGTTCTACCTTACTTGCCTCTCCCATGGTCTTAAATGACAAAATATAATTTCAAGAAAAAACTGAAGGTTTCTTTTTTACCCAGAATAAATGGTCTTCCATGAAATGTATCTGAAAAATTCCAGAAGGCCCTCTCTTTTTTAACCCATCACACCCTATAGACCCACTGTTTTTCTACTGAGAGCAACCGAGGAGATTTTCTTTCTGCTTTGCTTCTCCCTTGCCTTCCCCCACATCTCCCATTTTCCCTCTTGTATTATTACCTTAAACAATGCCTTTTTGGAAAGCATACTCTTTCTACAGGTGCTTTGTTAAAAAGCAAAACAAAAACACAAAACCAACAGCGAATAACAAACTTCCCCCAAATCCCCACAGAAACAAATAAGATGACTTTGAAATTGGAAAGCACTGGCACACGGTGCAGCTGAGCCCAGATGTTACAGCCCAGGTAAACCGCAGTTGCCCTCCAGTTGCTCTGCTGACTGATTTTTTACCTTCCGTTTGACGCTTTTCCATTGAGCCCCAAGGTTTCCAGGCTCAAGTACCAACATCCACAGAGACCAGCTAATTGGCAACGAGAGATCGGAGTGTGTATAGAAATCATGTTCCTTCTGCTTCCTCCCTCCACGTCTTGGTATCTAAAAGGGCTCTCAAGGAAGGTGGCTATAACAAGAAAGGTGGATTAGAGACTATATGCTCGTAAGTGTGTAGACAAAGGGAAGCCGAGAAAGACCCCACTGAGCTGGAGCATCTGGCATGTACTAGGATGAGGGTTTTTTTCCCAAAGACCAAGAGCTGCTGCTCCTTCTCCCTCAGCCCTCATGAGCTTTCTGGGAAGAAGAAACGTAGGTGCCCCATCTGCGTAGTGCCACATGCCCTTAGCGAACCCTCAAACCTTTTTGCAGGCAGAGGGCAGCTGAGCTCTCCCGTTCCAGGCAGGACCCTGAAAATCCCTCTTTCCCTGCAGCTTGACTCCCAGCTAATTATTTTGTGGTGGGCACCAGCAAAATAACCATGCTGTGAGAAGGCACCCTCTTTGCACTGCTCAGTGTCATGAAGCACAGACTGAGGGGGGTCAAGGGAAAAAGCATGTGTAGTCCTTTCTCATTTCTTTTTAAAACCGTACATGACTCTTAATGTTACAGCCTCACCAAGAGTTTGGAGACTGTGTTTATAGGCTTACCTTTGGAAGGACCTTAGGCCTAGTGGATTTATTATATCATTGTTTCTAGAGGAATTTCTGTATTTTAAACTATCCTCTGGGCCCAGGGCTATATAAAATGCTCAGACACTTTCATTGTGTTCTGGTGATTATGAATATGTATTAATATTTTTAACGTCCTGCCACATCTGTGGTGTTGATATCACAGGAGCAATTTCTCCTGACAGATACTCCTGGGTGAAGTAGCTCATGTGAGGATCATGCAGCACATACAATTTGTGTGCAGGCAATTGTATATGACCTTCTCTGCATTGTCCTACCAATGACCTCGTCTGTAATCAGGCAGAAATCATGCTCCTGAAGAGTGGGAGGTATTACTGCTTCCATGCTGGCCTGTTCCTGGGCCCCTGCTGCACAGACATTGCCAACAGTAACAAATTGCTCTGAGTTATGTGCAGTGGTTTAGTGATGTGGACTAGTTATTTATTAGAGAGGGAGCTGAGACACCAGCAAAGGGTGAAAGAGGGAATAAAAGAAATATCCCAAATCAAATGCAATGAAGCTGCCTCGTCTAGCAGGCTTCTCACAAAACTGATCTCCCATTTCTCGCTTCTGGATCACACCTTATTTATCTAACGGGGGACCACATGCAGAGTTTTGAAAGTAAACCCCTTACAAATAAAGAAATGTCCCCAAGGGCTGTGGATAAAGGTGACAAGGTTGGACTAAACTGCATTTCCAGAGGTGGCAAATCACCGTTTTATTGTTTCTTTAGTCACAGTTTCCAAGGCGTAAACCTGACTGTGATATTGATTGCCTTGCTCAGAGGCACCTTTCAATTTGAAGAAGTGTGATAAAAATAAGGGACCTCCTCCCATGCACTTGAAAGGAGAAGGCAGATCCAGAAGAGTGAGGGCCCTGTCTGGTAAAAGCCAGGTCAATGGAGGCCACTGGAGCAATGTTGATTGCCATGAGCAGAAAGCCAGGCCTTGAGTTTGCTTTGACTTGAAAAAGAAACTTCTAAGTTTAACACCATGGGTCTACAACGTGGAGGTTTCAAAAATGGGAGAAGAGCTGTTTATGGTTGTATTGATGTGCAAAAGCAATGCCATTAGATTACTGGTCTGCAAAGATAACTACGTTTCACCCTCATTGATTCAATTCAGTTTGCCCAGAATAGGTTTCTTGCTTGCTTTCTTTCTTCCCTTCCCTTGCTTAGCGGTCACCCATATTAATGCTCAGTACATTTGCCTGATATAGCGGGCTGAAGGGCTGGAGACGCTCTGTCAGCTCCTGAGGAGCAAAGGGCTTCACAAGCACAATGAGGTGTAGCAGCAACATAACCCAGACCTGTAAAGATCTGGAGCAGAAGAGTGGGTGGGAAGAGGTGTTGATGCAAACTCCAGGGCAAAAGGCAGGCCACGCTGAATAAGTGCCTCTCTCTTTCCTGGGCACCAGAGCAACTTGATTTGTTTGTGTAATGCACCAGAGAAGTCAAACGTGTTTTTCAGTTGGATCAGCGACTGTGGCACATGTCCCTGGGAACAGAGACCCAAGGAACTGGTGCTGAGCTCTTTGCTTAATCCTGCAGCACGCTGGGGAAGTGGCTTCCTCCAGGCTTTTTGCATGCCGAGACCATCGAAGTAGACAGCCACATTTTAAAATAGATGTTGATCTGTGAATTCTGCTGCGGAAAAAAAAAAATCTGACCTTAGTAGTGGCTACAAGCTGCTATTAGGATCTATCTAACCACTGTGGGGATCGTGTCCCCAGGATCAAAGTTTGCAATAACAAAAGAGGTTGGCTTGATTCAGGTCAAATCAGCTCCTCCCCAACAAAAACACAGTGCCAAGACTCTGGGCATCAGTGAGGCTTTCAGTTAACAGCTTTGGAGGGTCTGAGGGCTGTATCTGCAGGGACTCGCTGCTGAGGCTGCAAAGCTACACATTGCTCACGGGTTAGCCACCTGTATGCAAGGCAGGGGCTGTGCATGCCTTCCACAGGGACAACTGCTAACAGACTGCTTACTTGTGAAATTGTTCATTCTGTAAAAAAAAAGGATTTTTTAAAAAAACATGCTTTTTTAATTATAAAGCTTTGAAATACTGGATTTTCTTTTTCTTTTTCTTTCCCTCTTTCTCTTTTCTTTTTTTTCCCATTATTTCTTTTGCTGGATAGTGCAATAAGTGAACTCTTTCAGTTTCCCTCCTTTTGCCTCTCCCTGGTGTTTCAACATTTCCTCGGCTTCGGAGGCACACTGACCAGTTAAAGCAAAAATAGGTGGATCCTGGATATGTTTAATTTACCAGAAAAATAAAGTCGGGGGAAGAGGGAAGAAAACTTTTCCAAGTGTTTCACAAGTACAGCTCCCAAAATCAGTTGAAAAGAAAATCTGGGGAGACCTGAAAACTAGAAATAACGTTGGAAGTCCAGCTCGCCCCTGAAATGGCACTTCTGTTATTTGGCCACTGTGAGCAGCAATGCAAAGGACGCTTCTTACCACCTTGTGAGCATACAGTGAAAATTTATGGGAAGCTGCAGCATTTCCAGTCCCACATAATGGACTTTAATGCTTTTTTTTATAGGCATCAGTTACAGTGTGTCTAGATCCACCCAAAGCCCCAAAGCCAAATCACCTTTGGGATGGAATAGAGGAATTTCATTTTTCCTCACTTTCACTGCTGGGATAGACAGCCTTCCTCCCTTATGAGGTAATTTAATTTTCACATTATGCTTTATGGGATATCCTTTATTTACCTAATGCTTTCCTGTCGAGTCTTTTCAGACTATGAATCTTGTATATTTTATATACACAAAGGTGACTTTTCCTTCCTTTAATGACTGTGGCTTATCAGTGCAGGCAACCGATACTGGACTCATAAATATGTCACTCTCGGGTTTGCGGCAGCCCCTTCTGCTTCGTAAGACTGTTCCTTGCTGCTCGCTCCTCCCTTTTGCTCACTGCATCTCCGTGGTCTGCTCGTCCCCTTGACGCTGCTGAACTCACCATTGGCTGGTATAAATAAATCACTGATTTAAGCTATAGGTGAAAATCATTGTGAAAGGAGCACGCAGAGGAATGTAATACAAGGTCAGTGGAGCCAGCGCCTTCCGACTCCAATTAAATATTTCCTGTAAGTCGGTGCCAATTGTGCATCTTGTAAGAACATTTGAAAGCGGGAGCTTGAACTCTAAGGGACCCTCTCGCCTCGAAACCTGTTTCCTGTTTAACAAGATTTAACAAGTACAACCAAACATGCGCCATCAGCAACAAAAGTCATTGTAGACGGCTCCAATGTGCAAAGGTGCTAGGTTTCCTCTTGGCCCCGAATGCCTACCGACCCCGCCAGGCCATCACGGGGTGGCTGCGGCAGGGTGGCGCGGTGCCCTGATGCCACAGGACTGGCATAGGCTCAGCTGTTTTGCTGAGAGAGGTGGCAGGAAAGAGGGAAAAGGCAGCGTTTTCCAAAGGGGTCAAAGCTTGTTGCATGAAAGCTTCAAGGCTTGGTCTCACTCTCCCAGGAGTTTTCTACAGAGGATGTGATAACATCTACTCTGTGCTGCCTGCCTCTTCAGCTTGAAACACGGCCTCGCTGCTTACGAGATGCCTCGAAGACGTCGCTGTGGTTGAAGACATCACTGTGGTGCCTGGGACAGGCTGTAGCCCAGGCTGAGGTCCCTGCTCAGGCAAAAAAGAGGCCCAAAGCAGAGATCAGCGGCTGCCAGCCTTTGGACATGCAATCAGATATGGGGAGACTGGTTGTGAGACCCCCAAAGTTTAGGGAGTCCACAGGATGCCTGCTGCTGTAAATGCAACGGGGACACTGAAAACATGTTCACTGTGCCCCAGCACTGAGAACACCGTGCTGCTTCCTAGGGGGCTGTACAGTGGTAGGAGACATCCATACATGTGTGTATATATATACACTCATACGTAAAATACATATGCATAAAAAAGGTGTGTGTGCATATATATCTATATACCTCTAACTGGTACAAATTTCTGTGCACCATGCATATAACTCATACTAGAAGCTCTTATAGCACACTCCCTGTGCCTCTCTCCCTAATTCAAAAGGCCTGGGACCTGGGATGAATCCCCCAGCTGCTCCTGAGGTAACAACAATAACAATGACTAGAGCAACGATCCCATGGGTTTACTGCAAACCCTAGTGGCATTTGTACACCAAAAAATACACATCTGACCAAAGTTTCCAAGTGCATAGCCCATGTCTTGCCACTCTTCCGCCATCAGCTGCTCCTCCCGCCTCCGCCATCCCTACAGCAGCCAACAGCCAGGGCAAGGCCTGTGAGCAAAGGGAGGACGCGGGTGGAAAAGAGCAAAAGAAATGATGTAAAGTGGAGCTTAATGTGATGGAGACAGCTCTGTCCTCAACACTGGTCACACGCTGCTAAAGAAATTTCAGCCACGGATGTTAAAACAAGAATCATTTTTTCTAAGGAGGTCATGAACTTGATATATAAGATACATTAAAACCGCTTTTCTCATTGTCGGGGAGGAGGAGAAGCTTGGGAATTTGATACGGGCCCCTCAGCTACATGCTAAATGGGCCGTCCTTCATTTTAAATCCGTCATTATGGGATATAGTTCGAGTTCAAGAGGACAGCACTTTTCTGAGAGAAGTCTCCTTGGTCTTTTCCTTGACTCCCCGGGCCGTGCTCAGCTGGGAGACGAATTTGCCCTCTCCGCCCGCTGCGATGCATGGCGTCAAAACAGCAGGCCCATGACTCAAAGAAAGGTCTCTGCAAGGTCCTCGCCACCCAAAGCGGAGATGTGCTGGTGTCCCTGCCTTGTGGCTGAGGAGCGGCCCCATCAGGGCCTCCAGGACAGGCTTCCTTCCTCTGCAAGCTGCCCGTGACTCTTCCTCACCATGGCTCAGGGCGGTTTGTTTCTTCCCAGGTGCCATGTCCTGAGCTCAGTCTCTCTGGTGCTGCCTGGGACCTGGAAGCCTTCTCGAATGTGAACACGTGCACCAGAAGCAAGCAAGAGCAATGCTCAAACAAGAGCGTTCAAACAGCCGGCCTGGTCCTTGCGGGAGGTTCATATCCCCCGTGCACCACCAGTCGTGACAAGATGGCAGCCGGCTGCCGGGCTGTGGCGGGGTTATTGACATTGCCTCGCGTCTGTCATCGGCCCGGCGCACACCCTGTGTGTGCGAGTGGCAAGAGATCAGAGAGGTGGCTTCCCCGGCAGGGACACGGGCGGGATCTGCGGCTGTGTTTGCTTAGGAGGTTTTACCAACCGAGGCTTTGCCAACCGTGTCCGCCCCATGCTGCAGCTTGGGCTGCTGCTGTGCAGCTGTGGGGAAAGCATCTGAAGATGTTCCTGGACCTGCCTGCCGGGGAACACCAGGCTGTGTCACCTTGCCCTGGCCTTGCAGGCGAGAAGCCTCTCAGGCCATGTCTTCTCCACCAACTCCCTTTCGTGGAAGGCAGAGAAATGGGCAAGGCTGGCCGGTGCTGCAGCTGGTGCAAGCCGATGGTTCAGTCTGGAATAGAGCTGGGGTTTGGCTGAGACGTAGCATCACACAAAAAGAGCGTGTGAGTCTACTTTGGCATCTACGTGCTGAAGTGTCTAGCTTCATCATCCTAAACTGACTCCAAAATCACATGTAAAACCAGGACACTGTACGATGCTCTGCTGACTTCTGCAAAGCCACCCATTCCTGCTGTATCACCCCGGCACAGGGGCAGAAGTGCGATGTTCTGGGATCTTGGGATCTGGCACAGCAAGCGAGAATTTCGGAGCACTTCTCCAGGGGAGGAGCGCGCAGGAGGAAGGCGAGACTCCTGCTTGTGAAACCAACAGTTCGGACACGCAGCTTGAAGGAGATCTGCGCAAAGTGCCCACGTGCAAAGCAGTGGCACAGAGGAAGACTACATTTCATCTTCATGCATAAAAAGGCTTTGATTTACAGTAAATTTGCACCAATGGGCCATAATAGAAATGCTTCAGGCACCGTTAAAGCACAACAGCACTTGTAAGCTGAAACTGAGGTGTCTCCCTTGGCGTTAAATGCTGGACTTAACCTCTGAAAGAAGCAGCTCCCAGGCTAAGGAGCCCGAAGCCTCACTAGATAATATACACAAGAAGGAAGGAAAGCTGTAACGTATTTCCCTTATACAGATGGGAAACTGAGGCATGCTGCGACCCTGCTTTCTGAGAGTGTGACTTGGATTTATACAAGGTCTCTGGAGCACAGCTGGGCATTAAAATCAGAAACCGCGTCTTATGTCTCTGCTCAGGAGGAGGAGGGGATGAGGTGACTGGCAAACATTTCCAGACAGACGGTGGAGCGGATTAGTACAAAAGAGGATGCAGATTTTGGCCGTTCAGCTGCCAGCAGAAAGGAGGGGGAGTATGGTTAGGCAGCTGGTGGAGAAACAGGTGCAGAGAAGGTTTCCTGATAGCCGTGCTGTCATCCTGCTTTGAACCCTCAGCTCCTCAGTAAATCTTCCTTCTTGGAACTCTCTCTTCAAAGTTTCATTTCCTCACGTTCCTAAAATAGTTCTCGATAAGCAACTTGTCCTGCTGGTAAAGCTCTTTTGGTTACTTTCCTAGAAATCTATTTTCATGTTTTCTCACTGGGCTTCAGCTGCTTGCATTCCCATTCGGAAAAAAAATATTGATGAAAAAAAAATCCAGCCAAGGCTTAACACAACAAGAAGGTGAAATGTTTATGTTTAGTAGCACAGCAGGACCTTGTCTGTCAACTGACTTTCCAAAAAATGTCATCAATTTATGGTGGTAGAACTTGCACCTAACCAGAGGGCCAGGGGGAAGGAAATATGAAGATATATTCTTTTGCACGTAAAGGCCCTGGAGGAAATACAGACTTTTTACTTTCAATAGCTTCTTGCAGGGCATTTTGCCTTCAGGCTACAGGCAATTAAGACGGAATAAAGCAGAGGTAGTCAAGCTACGGTTTTTAAGGCACGAGGAGCCCTTGTGCAAGGCAGGTACTCTTTCCATGCTCAGCTGTCTCATTGGAGACTACTGGGGCTGCGCGGGCACAGGGCTCCTGGGCAATCCCCGGTGGTGGGGGAAGAAAACTGGCAGAGTATACTGGGGCTAACATGGCTAAATTACCTCGTAAGCCAGTCCACATCCAGCTCATCCCCACCCCGTAGGAAAGCAGTGGGGAATCACTGCTATCCCCAAATAATGAACTTTTGCCAGAACTCATCCCTCAGTTTTCTGATGCCAGCGGCATTCCACAGCTCTCGCCTGGAAAATATTTTGACACATAGCTATGAAGGTTTGCCGGGGGGGAAAGTTGGCCATCCTGTTTTGTAGGGCAGGAGTTTTCACAGAGACTCATAATAACATGGGAGCCCAGGACTACTACAGAAATGGGGGTGCTGGAGGGAATGAAAGTTTGTGGGTGGGGGGCACTTGGCTGTTTGCGATCTCTTTAGGTGAACTAACTACCGTTCCTTGTGGCGAGTGCAGAGGTCTCGGTATAAAAAGCTGCAGTAAGACAATGAGAGGTGATCTTACTGGGATGGCACCGAAAAAGGATTAAGAGTTTGCCCTGGAGTGACTTGTATGCAATATGTTAGAAGTGGGTCATCTAATGAGAGCATCCAGGGAAAAAGGCTCTGCTCTTAATTTGAGTGCAAAGCTCAGACAGCAGCTTAATGACTTCTGCGGACTGGGAAACCAGATATCAGAACTGTTGGTTTCTCTTCTGAAAAATTTTTAGCTGATTTTGGGTGTCTAACAACAGATTAAATAACTAGTGCCAATTCTGAGGCTGTCATTAGAGATACCTGTTTTCACATGATGTGCCAGGACTGTTTCATATGGTGAGAAAGGCAGAATGAAAAATGTGCTAAAAGTTGCCTGCTCATGACAACCCTGCTTTTAATTCCTCAGCAGCGTGCGGCAAAACTGGAAGCCTGATGTGGGCAAGGGCTGCCTGGAGCCCTCAGGGCAATATATGCAGCCTGTCCACCAGCCCTGGTAGCTTTTTCTCCTGGGAACCTCTTAGAAGCCTGGACAAGCTATTCAGGTGTTGCAACCTGGTCACAGTTGCCATTTGTTTCAGGGAACCTTTTTCCTCATTGTATGAAGCCACACATCCACCTAGGACCAGAAAAGGGCCTCTTTCCTTTGGAGAGATAGTGGCTGGGAAGAAGTTGGGCTCGAGCCCTCCCGATGCTGGTTCCCTAACCATCCCAGATGGCTGCACCATCTTTCCCAGGAGACAGGCAAGGGACGCACGTGTGCACACGTGCAGCAGGTCGGGAGCACCTCGGTGTCTCCGGGCAGCACATGATGGACTGTGCCTGGCTGTGTGGGTCTGGTGGTTTGATGAGGAAGGGGAGGCAACATCCAGCCCTCCGCTCCTACTGCAGGAAGATCCAGGGCTCCTCTGAATGGAGACATGGAAAGAAGCTCACAAGCTTTAACAATATTCCTTAATTGCTAGGTCCCCCAGTGTAGCTACCCCATTAGCAAACAGCATATTTCTGTTTGATTTTCATGTATTTCTTCCCACTCAAGTCTGACACAAACAAAAAACACTGCCCCCAGCTTAGCCCAAAGGTGACCTCTGGGCAATACAGTCTCAGAAGTACCTGAACTGCACACACCCTAAACATAGACACACATTTTTCTAGAGTCAAGAAGTCTTTTGTGTGGGTTTGCAGTGACTTACAGGCATTTGGGAGGGAATCAAACAGGAACCAAGACAGTAATTCCTCTAGTGTACATCAGATCTTAACAAAATAGCCCCGTACCTTGCTTCACCCTCTGCGCTCAGACAACCGCCCTGTGAGCAAAAGCTTAACTTCTCTGGGATCAGAGAGATCCACCATCCCATAGATCGTCCTAGAGAATCACATTCATTTGGCCTGACTACAAACTCTGGTTCCAATCACTGTCTCATTTGGGTTAACAGTAGTTTCTCATGGTTTCTCATAGTTTCTCATTGAGCGTCATGGCAGCACAAGACGGCTCCATCCCAGAATGCACCTGGGATTGATATTGAAATAATTTTAGAATTTAAACATTTCAATATTGAATATTTAAACATCAGTGTTGGCATAATTTCCCAAGTTACTGAAGATGGGTTCCCTAGTGCTGCGAGGGGCTCCTCACTGGTGCCTGAATACCATTAAGAATGTTGGTTCCCACTTGTCTTAACCCTAACAATTGCAGCAAATTGATTTTAAAATAGAGAATCAGGAAAATCTGCAGAAATGAGTCACTTTTTTGTGTATATTGCACATACTAAACATGTAGAATGAAGAAAATTTAGAGTCATCAAAGCACGATTTCCAAACAGACTTGCATCATTAAAAAGCCATTTAGCTTCATAGTTCAAGGTTAAGTTTGTTCCCAGAAGATGAGGTAATTTAGTAAAATAATAATGCTCCCATTAAACAAACCCCGTAATAGAATTGAGCCTTAGCGGCTGCAAAGGAAGGAAACTGTAACTTCTGTCAAAGCACAGGGATGAGATTAGCGTTAATAAAGCATTCCTCACAAAGCAGAATGACAGTATATGGGGGAAGGCACATCCAAATAGCTCTCATTTCCACAACGTTTCCTCTCAGATACGAGCTTTTTAATTAGCCATCGGAAAGAAAACTGAAAGTGTACTTTCTCCTTCTCAGTTTCTCCCTGGCTATTAATCTCTGTGCTGAAAACGGTGCCACCAGTCCATCTTATTGTTATTAGCTAGTGGAGACGTAAAAGAACTGCATTCATATTCCTTATCGCAGCCCAGGGGTATTTCCTTTGTGTTACAAGGAGTATTTTGATTAGTTTTGGCTGTGTCTGCAGGGAAGACACAGTTTATATTTTCCACAGCTAAAATAATTTCTAGAAATAAAGGTTCGTTCCAGCACTCAATGGTATTTATTGGTGGGGTTTAATTGCTGAAGGGGTTTCATTGCTGAGCCACAGCCGTTCCTTTTTTAACTCCTCCTGGTTGGAGGCAAAGTTTGAGGCATGACTAAGTTTGAGGCAAAACATTGATAGTGAATTGTTCCTGGAGCTGGTCACTGATTTTTAATGAATCATTTATTTGAGGAATGTAATTTTTCTCCCCTGCAACCGCACTGTCCACCAGCAGATGTGGATCATCTCTCATTCGCCGAGCCAGAGAGGTATTCTGTTGGGACGGATCACAGGGGGCTACCCAGTCCTTTTTTTCCTATGCCTTGCCTTCCCCTAAGGTGTTTAACCTGCTCTTAAAAGTACTGGTGATGGGGATTCTCCACTCTTCTCTGGCAGACCTTTAACATTGCCTGTACCTTTCTCAATGCGCAGCCATCACTTCTGCCTGCCAACAGACAAAAAAAACTTCCTTTTTTTTTGCAGCACCCTAATTTATATATTTAAAGCCTGTTACCTGAAGACTCACTTACTTTTTCCTTCATCAGACTGGGCAGCCCCCAAATACTCAATTTCATTCCAGAGGATGCAGCAGGTGGGATCTGAGCCCATGGAGCAGTTTCAAGGTGGCTTGTTGCTACCAATGCCATCCTGCTTGAGCCCCATGCTCCCTCGGAGCCAGGGCGGTATGGGGGGGCCACGCACAGCGTTGAGCTGGGCAGGAGTCGTTCTGCCCATCCTATTTCCTACACACAGCTCAGGGTATGTGCATGGGCAGACAAGCGGTCGCGGCACTTTTGCTTTCAAGTAGGAAAAGCTCCCTGGCAGTCTGGTTACAGCAATTCAGGATGATGCAGCTCTGTGGTTCCCTGTGGCTTTTTACCACATGGAGGGGAAAGGAAAGAGTAATGTTCTCCTTCCCCTCCGCAGAAAGAGGATGTGGCGGCGGGGCTGACAGCCCCCACGTAAGAGGCATAATAGCACCCAAAGCCCAAAAGAAGGTTTGCAACAAACATTGCTGCTCACTTGTCGCTAAAGCCTTGCCACAGAGAGAAAAAAATTATGGTGCTTCACAGGTGTACAGGTTTTGCTTGAGGGAACTGATGGGAAACGTAACCCACTTTTGGGTATAACAGGCATAACACATTCACACTTACACTTTCCTTCTTGAGGCTGCTAATTTTGCATGACTAAATTAGCTGAGGAAACCAGATTTTAAAAAAATCAAATGCTGGCAAAGTTCCCACTGGCTTAAGGAAAAGCACGGCTGCGTCCTGCTTCAGTTTATCTTTTGTTTCACTCACAAACCTGAAGTGAGCAGAAGGTTTAGGAGTGCTAATTGGGGATCAACACAAGTCCCTAAATAATTTTATGACCACTTGTACTGTTTTGCATATCGAAAATGAAAAAAAAACCCCAACAACAATGGCAAACAGGCCCCTGATTCATGGATTCCTGTCACCTCAGACATTTCCTACTTTGGCAGCCTATGAATATGGCTCCAGATGAAGGATCAGGGTACACTTCACTGGGAATTTATTTTCTGGAGCTGTTATTAAGCTCTCCAAGTGCTTTTACTCTCTGCAGTTGCTATTACCCTAAACCATACAGGTCAGGGGTTTGCCCACTGGAGTGACACGGGGTTATGTATAGCAGCCCCCAGGACAGCTTTGCTCTCCTAGCTGAGCCATTACAACATCTCACAAGCAGTGGCAGTCAGAGACCCAATGTGCCAGACCTTGGGGCTGTGGAAGGAGCTATCGTCACCCAGGACTGACACCGGCACCCAGGAACTCAGACACCGGGGGGTGCCCAAGCCACCCGCCGCTTCTCTTTGTCTTCATATATCCCCAGTCTCCTTCGAGTGTGCAAGAGCAACACTCCTGATTGTAGAGGCAGTTAGATACAGTGAGCTGACCCTGTGTTTATGGAAGATCTGGAGCAGATTCCTTCCACTCTTACAGCATATGCCTCAGAAGAGTCTTTGCTTACTGTAGAAATCTCCCTGTGCCCTACAATCCAGGGAGCAATAAAACAGGTCTCTAAAAAATGTGGCAACAGTGCATAGTCAGCAGCGCTTGAAATCAAAACAAAGTCTTCAGCGAGAAAAACGAGCTTCCCACTCTGGAAAAATTCCTGATCCCCAGTTTCCCAAAATGCCATCACAAAACATTATTATCTTGGCACGTCCTCTCTCTAGCGCGTGTGGTTGAAATGGCCTGAATGGAGTTGCTATTTGTGGTGTGTGGCTCATGCAAAACTTGTCTCAATGAAGGCACTTAATTGCTCTTCTTTGGGCTATTACGCAACTGGCTCTTCTGTAGTAGTTCTCCTTGTCAACGCAGGGATCTCATGACTCACTGTCACAAGGGAGGCTTCTCCTTCCTGCCAGCCCTAATAGTCGGCTGGCTACCGAATCTCTGCTTGCTCCTGCAGACGGGAGCACACCTCTTGTCTTTGTTGCTGTCTTCAGGAATGCATCAGAAATGATTGTATTCAAATGAAGGTAGCAATGTAAGGCCCTTTTCTCCTTTAAGAAACTCTGCAGGATGGAGGTAATGGTAGATAAACTTCCGTACGCTATTCATTAATATTGAATTGTTTCTCGAATAACTGTTTGGGAAGTGTTGCTATGGCTTGATTTGGAGACTCTATAGCCAATGCTGTGTTTCTAACAGATGCTAAAGCAGTGCCAGATAGTGCTGTCACCCAGAGAGGTGACTGAGCATCGTCTGTTGCATCATCTATAATTTAACCATACTGGAGGCTACCCCGGGCTCAAGCCATTCTGCTATGAAACCTCATTGAGGAACCCCATTCACAAGCACGTAGTTCCCTCCATCCCTCTCAATTAGTGTAAAGCAGGTGCTTTAAGCTCCGTGAATGTAAGAAGTGCGTTCCTGAATGAGGGCTAGTATGAACAAGCTCCCCTAAAATAGTGAAAATGAATTGTTAAACTGACTCCATTATGAGATTCTCCTTCCAATAACACACCGCTAAAACTCAGGAGCCCACTTCAATTCATGCTGAAGGCATTTAGATTTGAAGGTATTTAACATGCTGGGGATGGGAGAAAAAAAACAGAAGAGGGACTGCCTTATACAGCCTTTTTTTGGGAGGTTTCTGTTAAGAGTCCACTGCTGGCAGCTATTGGAATGGGGTGAGGGAGGTCTTTGATGGCTCAGCCCAGCAGTTCTCTTCTTACCGCAGATTTCTCAGGTGTCCCCCGTTCTCCATCCTCTACTGACTTTCTGTTTTCACCTTCCTTCCTTCTAGCTCCAGGGGAGGCCC
This sequence comes from Ciconia boyciana, assembly GCF_034638445.1. Classification (NCBI taxonomy): domain Eukaryota; kingdom Metazoa; phylum Chordata; class Aves; order Ciconiiformes; family Ciconiidae; genus Ciconia; species Ciconia boyciana. Next base: position 52,565,706 of record NC_132935.1, on the reverse strand, counting down.
TCACCTGCTTCCTAGGCACTGAGGCTGTGTAACACCTCCCACACTCCATCTGAAGCACTACGTATTGGTCATAAGCCATCTAGTGAAGGGTGTTTGCTTCAGGTGGGCAGTCAAGCTGAAACACACTTCTGGAGGAGATCTGCTGCTTTGGTTTATACTGGATTTTATAACAGCTCATGGCATCTGCTCCATCATGGTTGCTTCCTGATGGCTGGGCAGCTTCTGCAAGCCAAAGGCACAAGTTTTACCTGTGACGCTACCAGAGCAGCCTTCATCTCTTGCTCTGTCAGGGTTTGCTGCCTTTCCCAGCTACGAGAGCTTATTCTGCTCCACACCTATAAAAAAAAAAAGTCTACGAGCTGTTTTTTTATGGGGTTGACCCAATCCATCAGTCCATGAACCACCTTTACAAGATGCACGTGATGCACACCCACCTCAGCGGTGGTGAAATAGGGCCCAGCAAAGCTCTGCAGGGTACAGATGAAACGTTCCCTGGCTTACAGCGAGACAAAAGGGTGGTAACAGCAGCACCCAGGAACATTCCCCTTCCCACCTACCGCCACCAGCTTCTCTCTCTCTCGAAAACACAAACAACCCAATTTGCATTTTCATAGCTGGGAGTAAGTGATTGCTAGATTAATGAGCACTGCTATTTATATCTAAATAATCACAGTTCTAAACAACTGCTTGGAGGCATCAGCATGGAAGGTAAGATTCTGGGCTATGATTTGAAGGGATTCAGGCAGCACTTGTTGTCAGAAGGAGGAAAACACATCTCATCTGAACTACAAAAATACTTTACCATACTTTGGACAAGCTGAGGGAAGCTGGAAGAAGAGAGATATGTGAGCGGTACGCAGGCTTGGCTTGCTTAGCATAGTACGCTGGCCTTAACCCTATTCATAGCGATTACTTTTGCTAAGCAGCTTCCTTTAACTGTCTTACATGCTACAACCCTGCTTGGGACTTCATCAGCATGCTGTGTTGCCCAGATCCATAGGGTACCCAGCATTGTTCCTCCCAGGCCAGAGTGCGTGATGAGTCCTTTCAAGCCAACTCTCCCCTTGCTGCCTTTGGCTGAATTTCTGCAAAGTGAATCTCTTGGCTCAGTGCAGAGCTTGCAAGGCCACTTAAATCTCTCTGACCCCTTAATGAAGTTTTTAAAAGGGCTTCATAAATCTTCATCACTAAGAACTGCTTAAAGCTCTGCAGGGTTTCTCTAGTGGCATTAACCACTAGTTGAAGTTGACAGGCTCAGGTATATTTATTGCATTCACCTTCATTATTCCATGGGTTTTCCTTCTTTCTACTCTTTTACATAAGCTACAGCCAGAAAAGGGAGCGCAGGACTGGGAGCTCTGAGTCAGTTGTGCCTGTCTGGCGGTTTGTAACCATCCACTACGACTACAGAGGACCAGTCCTCCTCTTGGGAATGTTTTCAGTGCAGGCAGCAACTGTATACTCATCATTTAGCCTTCCATACTTAAAGCATCATATTGTTCCTCATTTGGGAAAGAATCTGATTTTTGCCTATCCTCTGAAAGCATGCCTCAGGTCACAATCTGACAGCTCCAAAAAGGATTAGTTGCCTGCCTGCCTTTCTATTTTTTTTTCTTGGAATTTTGGCTGACTTTGGTAAGGGCTTTTTATTGAGTTGCATGAGTCTTCTCTGAAATAACTGCCAGCTTGATGGATATGTAAGGGTTACTAGGAAAATACATTCTTTTTAAAAAAAATTTTTTACGTACCATATATTGCAGTCCTCAGAGTGAGTATGTAGATTCTATATGCTCTGTATGGGTTGTTTGATGCTTCATCTCTGGGAAGTGAGGACAGAAAAGGCATGAATGAGGTTCACAGACAAGCAGAAAAATACTCCAGTGCAGGTAAAGTCACGGAAATCAGTGAGAGCCTATCCTCCCTGTGTGATGGGAAGGAGTTTAGAAATAGCAGATAAGCATGAAGTAGCTGAACACGTAAGGAAGTTTATTTCTTGCCATAGTTTGAAGAAATGGTTCCAGGGCTAATTCTGCAGACAATGAAGGACTAAGGCTCCATAGAGCTCTTGAAGGGTTGCAGGTCCTGATGGTCCAACCTGGTCCAGCCAAGCTTGGGCCACCCCATTCCATGACAAAAATCACACTTTTGTGAGCCAGATGATTTTCAAGGGTGACTTTTTTATTAGGTATTTTGTTTATGCCATCAAGATACAGTAAAGTGCCATGGAAGTGCTCCTTTAGAGCCATTGAGACATTATTTTATTTTAAATTTATTTGAAACTAACCTCAGGGAGGACTGGAACAGTGCGTGTGGAGCAGAAGAGAAGCAATGTGTTTGCACAGGCAGACAAGGTCTTCTTATTGAAAAGTTTGACACTGAAGTCTTAAATCTGCCAAAAGTACCGGCCATCAGTAACAAAATCTTCTAGGTCCCTAGTCTAGGTCAAGACTAGAAGGAAAAATAATGGCTGATGAACACGGTGGAGGCTCAAAACCCAGATTGTGATGTGTAAGGTGAGTTACCTGAGGCACTAGAGGAGAGGTCCAAACCCACCTAAACTGGCATTTCTTCCATTGACTTCAGTGGGTTCTGGGTGATGTCATGCTGTGATGCTGTCACACGTGAACAAGTCAGATGATTGCTTTTAATATAGGGAACTGTAGGATGGGTTATATGATGTACTGTGTTGTCTGCTTCAGAATGCATTGGTTAATAATGTGCTAGGGACACACTTTTACCCTAATGGGTAGAAGATTAGATATTATCTGACTTCCTGTATGCTAAAGGCTATGCAAGTTTGCCCAAGTGCTTACATAGCTGTATCCAAAAATTCAAATTAGGTTGTAGCTTTTGAGTTCTCAAGGGACAAAAATCACAGGCAGAGGACAGAAGAAATCAAAGGGCCACCATCGCCTGTGGTCCATGAAGTGGCAGGAAGTTGGAGAGATAAGAAAGGAGATTTCAGCAAGTGACTCATGGCCTGCGCTTTAAGAAAAGATGGAAGAACCCCAAATCATGGCCAAAATGACCTGGCAGAAGTTCTGACTCAGTCCTGAATCACATATACAGCTTGATCCTTAGCATGTAAGCAAAACACGTAAGCCGGTGATCAGAGACCCGCAAGGGAACACAGCGGAGGCATGTACGTGGCTGTTGCCCTATGGCCAAGGCTTTGTCCCTGACTATATGCCTGCTCCTAACCCTGTCCATTTAAGCCTTCCACTGACTGAAAGTTAGCCTTCTAAATAAATGTCTTTAAGGATATAGGCCTCGTGATTTGGCTGAGGCTTTGCCTACACTGTGTTTCTCCATGATATAACTCACGTGACTGCAAATCTCTAATGTAAATGAGCCAGACTGGGGTAGGAAAGCAACGCTGGTTCAGCACTTCTTTGCTAGGGATTTGCAGCAGAGATGCTACCTGGCTACGAAAACAGTCAGGAAAGGCAAAGTTTAATTTCATACCATGAACTGTCACACCATAGTCCCATGATATGCTGCCTTTGGCAGCTAAGCTGCTGCAACCAGCTCCTGCCCCAGATGCTTTTCCCACCTCTGGCCTGCAGTTTGTCACCTCCTCAGTCGTGCCAAAACAACTGCGTGTAGAGCAGCGCTTAAATCAGAGCACTGAAGTGATGGAAGTTAAAAATAAACCGTTTGCATGAGGAGGAGAGGGAGAGTTATTTTTAATTGTAATTGTTTCAATGGTCTTTCTTCCACTGTGGTCCCACAATGAATTTCATTAACACAACTGGAAGAAGGCAGTGGATTGCTGTGCTGGCACTGGGGTGAATCCTCCCGGCAGAACAGTCCCTCCTGGCAGAGGGAGAGGATTTCTTAAGCCGGGATTGCACCAAGGCCAATGTGCTGTAGAATTGCACCTTCCAACACGCAGAATTATGCCTTCCCTACCTGGGTCAAAGTCAGACCCAGGTCTCCCAGGCTCTCCATTTGCTATTCTGTCTCCTAGATTCTCATAGCATTAATTTTAAAAAGCATTGTATGCAAGCCAGCATTATTATTAATAAAAACAAATAAAGAGACACTGAGTTTTTTCCCTGTTTTATAAACAAATAATCATTCTGAATATTAGCCTCCTCCACAATTTGCTATCGTATGGTTAGATATCACCCATTAAAATCTATTCAAATACAAAATGTACAGTAAACTGAGAATAAAAAACATCAGAAGAGATGCAAAAAACCAGTTTTATTTAACGAAGTTCATTACATGATCAACAAAGAAAATATTTGTACGTTCCTTAAATAGCATTAAAAGTTCAAGGAAAAAAATCTGAAGAGAGTTCAAAAGGTTGCAGCGCAGCTACGGTTTGGAAATTCGGAGAATAATTCAGCAACTTGCTTTTGTTTTGGTCTTGGTCATTTCTGTGCTTTGACGAGCTTCACTGTTAGCGAGTGAGTTATATGTGCAGAGCCCTGGTTATGTCTTACGGTTCAGGCACCTCAATGATTTGCTTCTGTTTGAACATGAAACACATCCACTTGCATCCAAATGCTTCTGCTGCATTACTCCAGAGTGGCTCTGCACCAGTGAAGCACGTAAAATACAGACAGGTTTCAAACTGCTGTCATGTTTTGAAATAAGTAAGTAATTACAATTTTTTGTGTGTGTTATTAACATTATTAAATGTTTTCTGTGATATTGACGGAGTTTCAAAGCACTTTTCAGCAAAATGGGGCAGTAGTTTAATTTCCACCACACAGAAAAATGATGTAGTACCCTGAGTCCCACATCAAGGCAGCCTCCTTCGGGACTCCTGATCCATGTGCTGGATCACACCAGTTCCTGGATGCTTGGGTGTACAGGCAGGATTTAAATTTAAATTACCAGACTCTGAGTATGTTTAGTATGTCCTTCAATTCTCTTCTAATAAATAGAGCCAAGGGCATAGGGAGTCAGTTTCGTAATTAGATGATATAATTGTCTCATGAACTCTGTACAAATTACCTCTTCTCTGTATTGTTTTTGCAGTGTATTGTTTTTCTTGAATAATATGGCACATATCCAGTTTATATTGCAGTCAATAAATTACCCCAGTTTATAGCTTGATGGCCCACAAATGAATAACTGACATCAACAAAAATAATTAAGTCATTACCCTTTCTAATACTGTCAGTACTCTTCATTTAGACCATTAAATTTATTTTTAATTATTAACAAATTTCCTTAAAAGCATTTTTTTGCTTTTTTCCTTTTTTTTTTTTTTTTTTTTTACCAAGAGGTAACCACAGATAAACCACTTTGCTCAATTTTTAACAAATTTGTGATTCTGAGGTTGACACTAGAGTGTAATGATATAAAGGAAATTGCATTTTATTACATTTTAATTAAATAGGTCAACTTGTGCAGGCCTTTCTCCAGCAAAACTCCCACTGGAGTTTGGTTCTTCATCGTTAGACTTTATTTACTTCTTGAGCTTTAGACAGAAAGTTTCTGCTTTCCAAATAGAGGACTGACAAGATAATTTAGTACACTAAATGGTGTATTTTTGACATTCCAACTGACAGATACTGGGAAGCATTGTAATGCTAAATACCATAAAGGATATGCGTTGTTATTCCTTTTAGTGAAGTGTAATTCTAGGTGTGCTGGTTTCTGCTTTTATGCAAAGAGTTGGGTGGGTTCAGGGCAGCCCGTGAGCCAGCCCCAGCCTCTGAAGCCCCATGGGGTGGTTGGCCATAGCTCTGTGCCTGCTGTGGGGGTGTGGACCCAGGGCAGCACTTCTTCCTTGTGCTGAGGAAGAGCACATTTGGGGGCCCTGTTGCCTCCTGGGCCCTGCGGCCGTCCCAGGGTGCGGAGGCTGGGATGCACACCCCATCTTCCAGGCAGCAAGGAGGTAGGTAGGTTCTTTTCCCCTTGCATTGCACCTGGGCAATGGCACCCCTCCTTGTTACCGCAGCTCTGGCCTTCTGCACTGACTTGCTGACTCCAAACTTGTATTTTTTCTGTTCATTTGAAAACAGTAATGGAGCCCTGAATGAGACTGTCCCCATCAGCCTCCCCTTCCCATCCACTTAGCATTTCTCTCCAATTCTACCCTCAATCATAACAAAATAGCCAACGTATTCTGCTTTCACTGTAATAACACTGGTTGTATCCAAAATGCCCAGACGACGTGAAGAATTCAGCCAAAATACTCACATTTAACCTTCAACCAAGCTCTTCCAAGCCGGTCCTGCTCATTGGGTCCAAGTACGGAACCCCATTAAATTCAAGGGGCCTCCTTTTCCAGCTCAGCTTTAATTGTTTGCTTTCCGACTCTCTCTGTAGATTCATCCTAGTCACCTCCATGTTCCACAAGTCCAAATGCTGAGCTATGGTTAGCATATTTCTGTACGGAATATTTTTAACCGTCTAGTAGCTACAGCTTGCAACCATTAGTTTCTCCTCTCTACACTTATTAGAGGAAACACTTGTGGAAGATGTGTCACCTTCTGGACCTCAGAGGCACACGTAGTTCCAAGCAGGCATAAGCAAAATATGTTTTTTTCCATTTCTTGCAAGCAGAAATGAAGTTAATTTGTTTGGAAAACTCCTGCTAAAGGAAATGTCATTCAACAGTTCTGCTGAAGTTATCAAAAGCAAAACCAAACAGATCTGAAAACTTAGCACAGGTCACAGACACTGTTTGTGAGATGAGTAGTAACTATTCTTGTGGGTAGTAAGAACTAGAATAAGAGTATAGTCTAAATTCTGTTTTTAGGCTGAATTACACCCCCCTCCAGTTCCATGAGTGAAATATCTTGGAGCATCTTCACGTTAGCCCCTAACTTTTCCAGTAAAAAAAGTTTAAAACTTTAAACCCAAAGCACAGACAGCAGTTTAAGACAGTTCAGGGGCCATTGCTTTCTCTGTACCCTGGTCAGGAGGCAGAAAACAGCAGGTTTTGCTGCAGTTTCTGGTGGCTGAGCAGGGACAAGGAGTTGAGATCTTGGCTTCTGGTCCAGGCACGACAGACCTTTCCTACCACCCCAGGTGTGACACCCTTACCAAACTGCAAGAGAGAGGAAAATGCAAAACCCTTTGTCTGCCCTCTCAAGATGAACCTTGCTGGTAATTTGTGTCCAAGTTGATCTTTTTCTTTAAAGGGTTAAATAATCCAAAAACAGCGTGAAAAGCTTTATTTCGGATAAAAGGAAATGTTTTGACTGATAGGAGCTTTTTTGGAGGGAAAGAGTTTGGCTTAGTTTGGCTTTGTGTAATGTTACCTGAAGCTGTGGTCACAACAGACTGGTTGGTGGTCTGTGGGGAGTGGTACTGCGTGGAGTGTCACGTTAGGGGCATTTGGGGGGTAGCCGAAAATAGCTAGAGAAAAGCCCTCAAGCCAGCTGGGCACTGCTGAGTTTTCATCTCCCAACATTCCCAGGGCTCTGATAGTCCACTTCTGTTGGATTTAGGTGTGACGCCATGAGATGCTACTGCTGTAACTGCTGTTGTCCTCCTTTCTGCCGGGATCACTGGCCCCTAGAAGTAAGGGCAATGTAAGTTTATAGGGCTGTGCTGGCCATGGAGCTAGGGTCTGCCATCCTTACTGTCCATGCAACAGCATGGCATCTGCATCATAAAGAGATGCCGTTAAACCTGACAGAGCCTGACATAAAACATGGAGAGCGTCTATGTTACTTTTACTGTTGTTGAGTTCATTACAGGAACTATGGTAGTTGCTGAGTTAGCGCTGATTGGGTTGGTTTGGGACCATCAGCTTCCGAGCTGTGACAGCAGAAAGCTCTGCATTAGCTGTCCAAATATTCATCTGGGGTTTGGGACAGGATCTGCTTAAAGCCAGCTTGGTTAAGCTGCAACCATGACTTGAAGGGCTGAGTGGCAATTCTTGTTGCTAACCTCAGAACTGATCCGTTAAGCAAGGTTTACTGCTTCAACAGGTATTTCCATGGAGGTCTGTGGAACTGGCTTTGTGGACCGGCTCTTCATGCTTTGGTCATTGTGAACGAGGATGAATTCCAGCTGAATGAGTAGCCTTAGACCATTTTAGGATCTGGATAAATGAGCAGAGACACAGAAGCAGGGCTTCTTTGTAGGCACTGATTCACATGCACTCGAGTCAGTGCATGATTCACTATCAGAAAACCCAACCTACAGCAGTGTCACAATGAAAACGCACTGCTGCAAAGCAAATAATATATGTAAATTTATAGTAAAACTTTTTTTGCGTTATTTCACAGGTGAATATTACAGTCGTGTGTGACTAAATTTATGTTTGCTGGTCATCAGTAAATGCTAAACGCATGATCCAGATACCATCCTGGTTACTGATGGATGTTAGCAGCAAATCCCTGAAGTTATCCTGTAATACTGTTGCGTACATTCAGAGTTTATTGAAAATGCCTAAGTCCTTTCTTTTTCTTGGAAATAGTAGTCACTGTACAGCCTGCCATCACATTGATTTACTCCGAGGACTGGTTACTTCAGAAAAAGGCTGCTAACTCTATCCATACTACGAAGACCGAAAAAAACCCCAGTAACATCGGGATTATTCCCATCTGCTTTGCTACTACTGTGTTACATCTTTAAATATTAAAACTATTACGCCCATTGAGGACGATAAATTGAGAAACGATGTATGTGAAATGTATGTATGCAAAAAAATTTAAGAAATTATTACAGCATGAAAAAATCCTTATGTATATCAGACTACACTCCTTCTTGCTCGTATTCATCTAATTGGAATTAAAATAAAGACTCCTTAAAATTCAGTCATCTGTGACCTTTTAAAATAAGTCAATAAGCAGTGGAACAACACAATATAGCCACCTCGTTGGAAGCACCTTTTGGGACAACAGGCTTTTTAATTGTTCTTTTTATTGTTTCAAAATACTGATGTCCTTTAGCAATGAGTTATAAATTCGACACGACCAGCAATAACGGCTGTACAAAACCAACCTTTTTCCCAAGTAAGGGAAAAGCATGAATTATTTGCACAGCCTCTCTGGTCCTGGAGGCTTAAGCAAAACGGATAAACACTGCCAGTGATTACACGAACGAAATGGAAATTGCGGTATTCACACGGCGAACGTATATATTTATACTTTTATACCTGCAAATAGAGGGCTGTGTCCGCGAAGCCGGGGGCGGGGGGGGACGGGGGGAGACACCAAAAAAACCACAAAAAGGGTAAGAAGAGCAAAAAGGGAAGGAAGGGGTCGCCTCCTCGGAGGTGAATTAGCAGCATCTCTTATCTATGGGCTGGTGGGGATGGGACCCGCCTGGCCGGGACCTACCTCCGCCGCTTGCTCCGAGACCTCGGTCTAGCAAACGAAGGGAAAAGCCGGGGTCTGCGGGGGTGGGGGGGCACAGCAAAGGGGGGTACACGCATTTACCTGTCGGCCTGCACCCCCCCTCCCCATCTCCTCGGTCTCTATCCTACCTCCCGTGGTATGCTTGCGCATACCTTCCAAGGCAGGAGCCATCCACCTACGTTTTATAGCAGCGAGGAGCGAGGCTATTAATAGGCTATCTAATTACTCCGAGCTGTTAACTGTGAAATCGCTAATTCTGTGATGTGGTTGTTTTGATTTGGTTTTCCAATCCAATAGGACTTGCATTTACAGAACTGGTCAGACTCGCTCCGGAAGGTATTATTTTAACGTTTTAAAAATCAACTTTCGTTCCAAGCAGGAACAAAGTCCCCAAATTTTGACATTTGTCAGGAAAGCAGCAAGTGAAAAATTAGTAGTTTGGATCAAGCGAAGCGTTTTGCTTAGCTGAGATTGCGAATTTCGTTTGTGGTTTGGTTTTTTTTTTTCATTTGGCGCGGGGTCTCAAGACATTTCGGTGAGGCAGGCAAATGGCAAGGAAAACGGTTTCAAAAGGGAAGGCGAGGGGTTGCCACGATGCCGACAGAAACGGAGCGGCTCCGCCGGAGCTCAGCACGGACACGGGTGAAACAGAGCTGCTCCCGCAAAATGCCTCCAGGAGGACGGATTCATTTTGTCCTGGGGAAAACATTTCGCTGAAAGGTTTTGACCGCTTCTGATGGTTTCTTTTATTTCCCGGGCAGAGAAATAAGAAGGCAACCTTGCGCGGGGGGTTTGTCCAGCAGGTTTCGACGCAGAAAACGATATTTTCGTAGCCGTCTGCGGTACTGCCGACGACCGGCCCAGGGAATACGTGGCGATGGGGGACTTTGCCTGTGCGGGTTGTTTGGCTTTTGTATTTTTTTGAGTGAAAAAGAATTAAGTCTCTGCAACCTCTGCTGTGGGGATGGGGGCGGAGGCAGGATAGCTAATTGCAGATCGGGTTTGATATTGCCTAACATCGGTGATAACGGGCGGGGGGAGGATGAGGAGAAGCCCTGCTCTGAAGCGGTGGGGAGGAGAAGCGCGGCTCCGCCGTGCCCCGCGTCCCTCCGTTTCCAGCTCTCTCCCCCAGCGAGCTCTCGCAACAAGAAGCCCGAGAAGTTTTCCCCCGGGCTTTCCGTCTCCGATCCAGCAGAAAGGACCCCTGAAAGCCTTCCCCGGCACCCAGGGAGGAGCGGGCAGGGACCGCGGGGGGTCACCCACGGCCCCGGCCCGGGAGCCGGGGCGGCGGGGAGGGCGGCCGGCTCCCCCCCCGGCCCCGGGCGGCGGCGGCTCGCACCCGCCCCGCGGCCCTGTCTCCCGCGGCGAGGCCCCGGGGCGGGGGGGCTTTCCTTCTGGCCTGACCCTGCAATTAAAGATAATATATAATATTCGTTACTGCAAGGAATACGTGAAACCCAGCCCCACCGCTTCGTAGCGAGGGCGTTAAGGTACCCGTTGAGAAAGGCATCGGAATTAGGCCATTTTCGTCACCGGCCCCTAAAAATCCATAAAAACGCAGAGCAGCAATAAAAGCGGACCTTAGCTCCGCATTTGCAAAGCCTCTGTGTACGTGTTGGAAAGAGACAAAGTGCCTATGCGCCTGTTGGACAGAAGCGGCTAAATCGTAACCGTGTTTTTTAGGGTGCTGCCTCCCGGTCACCCCGAGAGCTGGAGGGCATCGCCCTCTCCCTGCCCGCCCCGCCGGGGCTCACCGTGCGGGTACCGCGGAGCGCCGGCTCCGGGAGTCAGGTTACGCGGCAACAGGAGCCTCTCCTCCGCGCGTTTTGTTGATTTTAATCCTTTTTTTTTTTTTAAAGGCTGAAATCATTAACCAGGCGGACCTCGGAGACTGGAGGGAGGGCAAATAAAAAGAAGTGCAGATCATTATTAAAAAAAAAAAAAAAACAAACAAAAAACAACACAAACCCCACACTCTTAGCCATCGATTGCATAAAAGTTCGTGCGGGCTCTCTGCTGCCTGCTGCTTGTTTGAGCACCGTGGAATACACCGTGGAAATCACCCAAAAGCACGGCGGCAGCAGGTCACCAGTGGTGGGGAGGCCGCTTACTGCAGGGGGGAACAACCTCCTGCCCCGCTCCCCGCCGCCGGGCACGGCTTCAACCCGGGGGAGAGCCCAGCCGCCGGGCGGGAGCGGGGAGGGCTCCCCGGAGCCGGGGCAGGGTGTCCTGCCCGGGGGGGGCAGCCGGGGGGGGCCCGGAGCCTGCTGTCTGCAACGAGCAAGAGAGGCTGGAGCTCAAGCCCGGCCTCGGAGCAGCCGGCAGCCCTTCGCTGGGGTTTTGGGGAAAGAAGAAATGATCCCTCCTCGTCCTTGTGAACCGGGGGCTCCCCCCTCGCCATGGGACGCATCTGATCGCTGCCAAAGGGCACCCCCACCGTGCCTCCCTCCTCCCCCCCTTGCTCTGGTGTATACAGGACCCTGCTGCTTCGGGGGGCGAGTTTCACGAGGCGCTGCCCCAGCTCCCGAGGCTGTCCCGCCCGGCCCGAGAGGGAGGTGATGGGCGGTGGCAAAGGCCCCTCTCCCTCGGCTGCCGCTGAAATCCCCCTTTCCCCGGCTGGTGCCGGCTGCCCCGCCGGCTTCGGCCGCCGTGCCTGCGGCGGGGGCTTGAGCCCTGCGCGGCCGGGCAGCGGCGGGGAAGCGCGGAGCCGCCCGGCCGGCAGCTCCCCGCTGGGCTGGGCGAGCCTGAGTGCTGCCGATGCCCCGATCGATAAGTCCGCTTCAATGTCACAGCCGCTGGGGAATGGAAACACTCCGTATCGTGGGGTGGCCTTGATAAAAGTATATTTTAAGTAGCGCGGATAAGCGGACGGGAGAAGAGAGGGGGAGAGCTGCCGGCACGTCGCCTGTAATAACCGCTACGCTTATCAGCCTGGCCGAAACTCCCCAGCAGTTTCTAAAGTACATTAAGTTACATAAACACGGCTCGGAAAAGAATACACTCCATCCTGCGATAGTCACCAAAGTGACCCCTCGCACCGCCTCGCACCCGCGCCCGCCGAGCCCCCACGGCCGCAGCGCCCCGGGGGCACCGGGGCCCGGCCCGGCGGGCGATGCCCGCGGCTCCCGGGGCTGCCTGGGCCGGGGGGGCGGCGGGGATGCGGCCGGAGCGGAGCCTTCCCCTCCTCCCTGATGCACCCTGGTAAGGGATCAGATTTGCAGAGACCCAGGAGCGGGGGAAAGAGCAACCGCACCGCGCCGGCACACGGCGTTCCCCCAGCCCTTCTTCGGGAGGTTGAAGTGCCCATGGGAGAATTTGCCTTAATTGGCTACAAACTCTTTTTTTTCCCGATCTGCCTCCTTCCCCCGTTGGCCACAGCGAGCAGGAGCCATGGCTACCTCGCTGGCAGCACCTCCCCAGCGGTGCCTTTCCGCACCGAACGTCCCCCCGCCCGCCTTTTCTCGGTAAAAATGCCTCTGCGCACTCCCTGCAGATGCCCCCCGGGTGCTTTACCCCGGCCCCGGGGCAGGAGATACCCGAGAGGCTCCCGGAGCCCCGGGGTGAAAGTTACGTCAGAAGAGTGGGATTTGGGAAGGGAGTGACGTCATGAAGAGTTAGGAACAGAAGGCTATATGATTTGGGCGGTTCGAGAGCAAACCTGAAACGAAAAGGAGTGGAGAGGAAAGGGGTGATTGGGAATGGTTTCCCACGCTGGTCCCAGTTCAAGCCGGGTTTTCTTATCGGGTCTATCGGAGGAAATAAAATTAAACTTTTAGCCCGGCTATAACGTAAACAGGCTAATCAGCGGTGAAAAAACCCGAGGCGCCTGAAGTGTAAAACACAGGTCACTTTGGAGCCAGGGAAAGAGGCGCCTGTCAGGCCAGGGCGGCCGTTCTTCCTCCCAGCCATCCTCACCTCTTGGGCAGGCACCCCCCGGCCTGGGCTGGGGCTCTGCCGCCCACCCTGGGGGCACATGGGCGTCGACACCCCCTCCCAGCGAGCAAAGCCTGCCTCGAAATGCCTGTCCCTTGGAAAAAAACCCAAAACCAAACCACCAAATCGCGGCATTTCTCGCATTCTATCCACCCAGATCTCCCCTTAGACGTGTTTGAAATACCCTCGGGTTTAACTCGATAAGGGGCATCCAAAAGACTTAAACGAAATGCGGGCTTTAAAAGCAGACAGCTCGGCGCTTTTCAGCGCAGAAGTTTGCAGTGGCAGCACCCAAGCTGGGAAGAAGCGGCGTGGGCATCGACACCCGTGGCTTCCTCTGCTCTTGTCGCGCTTTTGCAGGTAAAAAACACGGGAAAATGTTTTACGTTGCAAGTTGGGGTCGGAAGGCACGCCGGGCGGTTAGAGACAACGAATCGCTGCCCTCGCTTGCAAAAGCGCATTTTCTATTTAATATTACCCCCACTAAAATTCGTCTAAAAGGAAAAGTAAAAAAACCAATCGCTTCGACCTGGCAGGGTGACCAAAAGAATAACATTATTTAGAGAGAACTGAGAAGAAAGAAGTATCGCCTTTAATCATACAACTTAATAGAGGAACGGTTTCTCGGGAGCGTGGTTACTTTCCGACCCAACCCCTGCCGCGCTATGCCACAAGAATGAACGAGCACAATAAACCTTCGAGGTCGCGATCGGTTCACCCACGCCGGCAGAGCGGATGGCTACAGCCAGAGCTTCCCCCTACCCGCAGTATTACCAGTTCTTCGCCTCCCGATCACCTTGCCTTGGAAAGACGGAAAGAAAAGCCGTGCCTACCCCGGAGGCGACAGCACGGCGCATCAGCAGCTTTGGGCTCGGTTTCTGTCGGGAGGGCTCCTGCCTGCCGGCTGCCGAGAGCCGGGCTCTGCTCTAGTCCGGCCCTTTGCCGCAGATGACTCTTTCTGTACAAACTGATGATGACAGATATCCAGCTGATAACCTCTGGTGAACGAAGTTATTTTAATTTCCAGTCACTTTCCTGCTAAGTACCATATCAGTTTGTACACAGCTGAGATAAGAGGACGGGGGGGGGGGGGGGGGGCTAAAAAGAGGAGAAGAATAAGAAAGAAACAGAGGAAAAATGCCTACCGCCTGCTGCTGGGGTGGACGCATCCCACAGCTTGCTTTGGCTTCACCTGACGGTTGGGGCAACTCAAGGAGGAGCCACATTTTTTTCCCCTCGGATAGTTCTGATTTTAACGAGCAAAAAGAAGGAGATTTGGGAGGGGGAGGAGTTCACCTGGTTGCTTAGGGCGAGAGCCAGGCACACATCCTCCCGGGCCGCGAGGCCAGGAGGCGCGGGTAAAAAACCTTATAAAAGGTGAATATTCACCCTAAAGAAGATATTATCGTGGGGCTGGTAGTGGTGGGAAGTATGTATTATTTCTGGGCTTAAAAAAAAAGAAAGGGAAGAAAACCGACACAGGCATCTGGGAGGGAGAGTCCCCCTCCGCTCTTCCCCGCTCCCCGAGCGGGGGTCCGGCGCCACCCCGCTGCGGGCACGCCGAGGTGCCCCCCTCGCTTCCCCTTCCCCCCCCCCCCCGACTGCGCCCGCGCCCGCGCCCGCCCCCGGCGCTGCCGCGCTGCGGGCCGGCGGCCGCCGGGACTGGCACCCCTGCGGAGCTCCGTGTTTGTTTAGGGCTCTCCGAGCCCAATCAGGGCCGGCGGCCTGCAGTTTTCCGGCAGGGCTGCGAGAGGCGCCTCCTCTCTCCTTTTTATACATGAGCCGCCGGCAGCAGCCGCCGGACTCGCCGCCGCCGCTCGCCCCCGCCGCACTGGATTTACCGCCCGCCGCGGCCCCGCGCCCCGGCCCCATGCGGGGCACCGGCAGCAGGTTTGGCCCCTCGCTTCTCGTTTCCATAGCCCCCCCCCTCCCCCGCCGCGATTTCCCGTTTTCTTCCCCGCTCTTCTGCTCCTGCCTCTCCGCCCTCGGCCGCTCCGGGAGGCAAGCGGCCGGCGGCGGCTGCGCCTGGCCGGGGGAGCCCGAGGGAGGCTTTGTGGGCAAACATCCGATGCCTGTCCCTGGAGCCCTTATCTGCCGGAGCCTTATCTCCCAGTTATCTCGCAGGAGGGAGAGACGTATGTGGTGCCTATCTGCGAGGGGGCCGTGTGTGCGTGTGTCCTGTATTCATGTGCCTACGGTTATCTGGAGAGCCCCGAGGTGGGCTGAGAGCGGAGAGCCTCGCCGCCCGCTCCTCTTGCTGTCACGTCCCTGCGTCCCCTTTCGCTTTCTGCCCCTTCTCCCAGAGGCTGGGCAGCGGGAGCTCTCTGTCTGTCTGTCTGTCTGTCCTCTCTCATGCTGGCGGCTCCGGGATGCGACCGGTCTCGGCGGGGGCCCCGGCGCCGCGGCTGGCTGCGGGATGGGTGCCGTTCCCCAAAGGGGTGCTGGGGCTCGGGGCAGGCCCCCAGCCGGGGCTGCCGGCTGGCACCGGCCCCTGCGGCAGGCACAGCACGCCCGGCCCCGGCCCCGGCTCCGTTCCCGGCCCCGGCCCCGGTCCCGGCGCCGCCGCGCACACGTCGGGGCCTGGCCCGTGCGCATCTCCCGGGTGCCTTTCCCTCCTCCTCCTCCTCCTCCTCCTCCTCCTCCTCCTCCTCCTTTCCGTGACCTTGGGCTGGAAATAAGCAAACAAGCGAGGCGATGCACGGAAAAGCTAACATCGCACTCCGGAGAAGTAACCTTAAAGGGATCGCCTTACTAATTGTTTTCTCGGTGGAACCGAGTCAAATGACTCATTCATTGAAATAATCATAATAATAACAACAACAGCAGCAGCCACGGAAGGGGCTTTGGCACAGACCAGGAAAAATGCCCCTCTTTCCCCCTGCCCACGCCCTCCCGCCCACCTTCCTTTCCCCCGTGCTTCATGTTCCAATCCGCAGCCCAAGATGCGGGGGCAGAGGGGGGTAGCCCGGCGGCGGCGGGGGGAGCGGGGCCGGAGCCCGCAGCCCTGCCTCCGCGGGACCGCGCTCGGCGGCCGGCGGCTCCCGGCCCGCGTTGACCTGGGCTGCCTGATCCCGTTCCGCCGGGGCGAGGGACAGCAGCGCCGAGGCGACATGACTGATGAAGCGCTCGGAGGGTCCAGATAAGCCCTGACGAATCTCATTAAGGGAGGGAGACGGGCTGTCCTGTTTGCTAACCTTGTTATTATTATTTCTCTCCCCCCCTCCCCTGCTCTTTTGTGTCCTCCTTCCCCGCCCTGCCCTGCGGACCCCCCCTCCACTCCTCCTCCTCCTCCCCTCCTCCCCCTTCCCCATCCACACCCAGCGGCTAGAAGGGACCTGGATGGCCGTGGCTGAAGGCGGCTGGTGCGCGGTGAAGCGGTGCGCTGCGGACGCCGGCGGCTCCTCCTGCCCCTTCGCGACCAGGCAGCCGGGCCCGTCTCCTCCTTCGCCCTCCTCCTCCTCCTCCTCCTCCTCCTCCTCCGGCGGCTCCCAGGGCGAGCGCGGGCCCTCCAAGACTCCTCTGCCGGAGCCCGACGGCGGCCACCGGCCGGCCCCGCCGCCCCCCGCCGCCGAGGGCAGGTCGCTGCTCGCCCCCTACGTGCACTTCGGGGCCCCCCACCCCTCCGGCCTGCCCAGCTGGGAGGACATCCTGCTCTTCGCGGATTTAGACCAAACCAACAAGCTGATCTGGTCCAGCCGCGGCTCCAAGCTGAGCGCCCTCGGCGCCGAGCAGCCCGAGGAGATGTACCAGACCCTGGCCATCTCGGCCGCCCAGGGCCCCACGCCTTACGACGGATCTCCGGGCGGCTTCATGCACTCCACGCCTAGCTCGCCTGTCTACGTGCCCACGACCCGCGTGGGCTCCATGCTGCCCACGCTGCCGTACCTGCAGGGCAGCGGGGCGGCCCAGCCCAGCCACCCGGGCGGCGGCCACGCCGTCTGGTCCCAGCCGGCCGCGGAGAGCCCCTCGTACAGCACCGGCGGCGGCTCCCACCCCTCGGGCCGCTTCCCCTACTCCCCCAGCCCGCCCGTGGCCAACGGGGCCTCCCGGGAGCCCGGCGCCTACAGCAACAGCCTGGGCGCCAGGGACCAGTACAGCCCCCTGGCCCGGCCGCTCAACGGCTCCTACCCGGGGCCCTACACGTCCTACGTGGGGCCGCAGCTCACCCCCGCCTGGCCCACGGCGCCCTTCGAGAACTCCATGCTGCACTGCCTCCAGGGCCGGGCCGCCCCCATCCCCGTCCGGGCACCCAGCGCAGGTAGGACCCGCCGCCGGGGCCGCGGGCAGGGAGGGCGGGGAGGGCGGCCGCCGCATGCCGGGGCTGCCCGCTGGGCCCGCGGGGGTGCCGGGGGGCGCGGGGAGGCGGCGGCGGGGCTGCCCCGGCGCGGGGCTGGCCGGCCGGGCGGCGCGGCGGGTCGCGGCTCGGCTGCCGGTGGCAGGACGGCGGCGCCGGGCGGGAAGTGGCTCTCGTCGTTTGCCTTGGCTGGGGGGACACGCCAAAAAAAGTGTGGCAGGCGGGGTTGCAAACCCACCGTTCCAAAACGAATCGCCCGGTGTGAGCCCCGCTTTTCACTTTCCCAAGCCCGTAGATTCCTGCTTTGCCTAAACGCGGTAATCTGGCCGCGAAACGGTGACAAATTCACTGCGGATTAACCTTCCTTGTAGCGTAGAGGAAAATCGCAGGGGCCCGCTTAACCCGTTTCGGATTATTTCAACCACAAACCACTGCGCTGCTTCGTTAAAAGAGAAAAGCAGCAAGGCAAAACCTCTGGTAGGAACGAGCAACCCCGTTTATAAACCGCTCTTAAAATACGGCACCTCCTGATGGGATTTTACTTTCGCTTCCGAGGTGTCCCGTCCTTTTTTGTTTTTTGTTTAGGAAATTCTCGGTGTCATTAAATCAATCGTAGAAGTGGAGGCTGAGCTGCGATCATTTAGTCAGATGTAGAAAGATTAACGATTATTGCAGGCTCTTCAGCTTTAGAATATATGTATGTATAAATACAGAGGCATAGAGAGGTGTGTGGGTATGTGTGTATGTGCATGTATCTTTTTATGTATTTGTGGATATTTATATATAGTTATGTATCTATGTGTATGCATACACACGCACACACACACACATTTGATCAGCATCTGCTTTAATCATAAACTACCCACCAGGTAGGTATATTTTATATACACCGTGATTTTCTCTTTCAGTGCAGTGTTGCAGAAAATTACTCGATGGCTTTTCATCTTTCTGTAGGGGTGTACGCGGTGCTCCTCCTGTCTCTCGGTGATACCCGGTAGATTTAGGCATTTTAAGCCTCCCGCTTGGTGTTTACTAACATGACAGGGGGAAGAAGACTCAGTTGTAGTGGCGGTAGGCGAAGGGCAGAGCAAAGCCGAGAAGCTGCGTCTCAGGGCGAGAAGCCGTGTCTCAGGGCGACACGAAAGCTGAGGTTTTTAACTCCGTTTCCAAAAGTTACAGTGTAAAACTAGGTGATGGAGGAAAACATTCCTGCTTTTTTTCGGCAGAGAGGCGGGGTTGGAGGATCTCACGGAAGGGAGAGGAGAGGGCTGGGGGAGAAGGGGCAGAGGAGGGAAGGAGCAGGGCGCTGGGGCAGGAATGCCAAGCCAGCCGAGAAACGGCACGGCAGCTTCCCCTGCTCCCGGGGGTCTCGCCCGCCCGTGGGTCTCTGGAGCCGCTCCCCGCGGGGCCGCTGAGCCCCGGCCCGGCTGGAAAGGCGCGGGCAGCGCGGGCGGCGCGGGCAGCGCGGGCAGCGGGGGCAGCGCGGGCCGGGGGCAGCCGCGGCGCTGGGGCGCCGTCCTCGCCTTTCCCTGGACGGTGCCTCCGGCCCCCGGTGCTGGGAACCGGAGCGATAGGGGTGAGACTTTCGGTGTCCAACGAGGATGGGCGCCGGGGGAGCCGCATCGCGTTGTAACGTCGGGCGAAGCAGCCCGGAGCTCCGGGGCCACGCGTGTTTTCTGCTCCTGCAAGACAAAATGCGGCAGCAAAGCCGAAGCCAGCGTGCTCCCGTCTCAAAGAATCGCGTCAGCCGTCGGGAAAATCGTAGCCGCAATATGTTTTTGCAGCTAAATATTAGGCAGTTTGAGACAGCTGTCTTAACGTTACTCGTAGAGTTACTAAAACTATATCTAAAATTAAACCTTTACTTTGCTTTCCTTGGAGAGAAATATATTTCTCACGCACTAAGGGGAAAAAATATTTTTAAATGCCCGAGAAGTATTGTCACGGCAGAATTTCTTTCTGCAGGCATGAAGGTAATGTTATAAAGTAAATAGCTGAGCCGAATAACTGTTCCACTTTCAGCGTCCTTGAAGCCTTAAGCATTTTCCTGATTACAGTCTTCAATGGCGCTTTTAGTGCAAAGATTAATAAATCTTAGCGATGTTCTAAGAGCTACGAGCTGACAATGTAAGTTGAACTGTGCTTTCTGGACTCTGCCGTGTGCCCGTTCCTGTTTAGCTCCTAATAATTTGCAAACGAAGGGAGGAGAGAAATGTATTTCGGTGGGTGTGGGCCAAAAGGCCAGTTCTTTCTCAGCTCCGTGCCCGCTGTGTTGTCGCAGCCCTGTCTCCAGAGCTGCCTGAAGTTTACAAGCTCCCTTTCGCTTTACAGAGCAAAGCTAGTAAGCAAAATGTAAAAGAAGAACCCAATGATGAATTAAGGCAGGTAGCGGAGGGGTTGGAGGGAGCAAAAAATTCGGTGATGAAGCTACGAGTCTGAAACAGGCTTTCCCCACCTCAACTCGAAAGCTGCTGCAGAAATCCAAACACCCCTTTGAAATTATTTCTGCACAACGTGGCACGGTGTATGTAAAATTCGTATTTATTTTTTTCCCCCGAAATATGGAAAGGTGAGTCAGAACAAGAATAGAAGGATTCGCAGGGGTGAAGGTGTTTGCTTTTATAGGTGGGTTCTCTTTATTTTTTGCCGTGCATTGAGACCCTTTTTTTCCCCAGCGTTCAGTAGCTATGGGAGCAGGAGGCAGAATACCGCATGTTTTTCCATTTCCTCTGTTTCCTACCAACCAGCTCGAATTTGTCCAAATGGCCGAGGCGAAGTGGTCGCTCCCCGTCGCTGACCTGGCCCACCAGAGTCCCAAACGCCATCTCTAAATTTGAAGTTTTACTAGTTGCGAGGCATTCAGCGTGAGAGGCGGGGGAAAAACTTGCCCAGCCTCGACCCGGGGCAATATTGGGCAAAACCACCGCTCCTTCTATCCCGTCCCTGCTGTGCAGCCCCCCGGGTGGGCTTTGGAAGCGGGCTATTCTGGCAGGCACCTAACTCCCCCTGTCCCCCTAAAGGGCCAGGCGCACCCCCCTCTCCGCCCGCTGGGCACCACGACGGGGGTTTCACCCCTCCAGTGGACCCCGCGCCGCTCCAGCTGGATTTACCAGGAGCCAAACCCCGGCGTGAGCGGGGGGCTCCATGCGTCGCCGCTCAGGGGGAGCACCGGCTCCGCTCTGCTTTCTCAAGCCAAGGTTGCGCTGGGGCCGGCAGCCAGTCTGGTAGATTTAAAGAAATTTAAAAAAAAAAAAAAAAAAAAAAAGAGGATTTTGTAAAAAAGAATCACTGCGTGGCCGCAATCACTGCCGGGGAATTGCTTTTCTGAGGAGCTGAAGAGCGCCGGTTGCTCTCTCGCCCGGGGCCCGTCTCCTGGCGTGGTGGGGCCGGGGCAATGCTCCGTGGGCTCTGCCGGGCTCCGCGCCCACCCGCGGCCATGCCCCACCGCCTCTCCCCTCTGCTCCTGCCCCCCAGAGCTGCTGGAGGACCTGTCCGAGAGCCGGGAGTGTGTCAACTGCGGCTCCATCCAGACCCCGCTGTGGAGGAGGGACGGCACCGGCAACTACCTGTGCAACGCCTGCGGGCTCTACACCAAAATGAACGGCCTCAGCCGGCCCCTCATCAAGCCCCAGAAGCGAGTGGTGAGTGGGGATGGAGGGCAGGAGGGGGGCGAGAGGAGCTGCGCCCCGAAGGACCCCCAGTCAGCGCTAGCCAGGGGGAAAGCGGGGCCAAGGGTTGGGGGAGCGCAAGCAGAGCCTGATAGCCCGGTGATCCCCCTGGCTGCGGAACCGAAGTGGGGCTCCTGACCAGGTTGGCAGGCCAAAGTGGTCACGGCGTGGGCGACAGGGCTGGCCGCCCGCCGGGCGCTGCTTTGGGCCCACCTTCGGGCCCTACGCTGACGAAATCGCCCTCTGCCCCCGGTCAGCCGCACGCCGGGCACGGGCTAGCCTGACTTTTTGAGTTGATGGACCCTGTTGGTGAGGGGGCATCGGCGGCTTGGAAGAAACTTGTGCTGCTGATGTTGGCCGTTTCCAACAGAAAAAAAAAAAAAAAAAATCAAGGTTGGAAAGTGTTTGTTCAGAGGGGTAGGAATTTCTCCAGACCTGCTTTGTTTGCTGAGAGCTCGATCCTTGGGAATGTAAGCAAGTTTTGTATATAATTCAAAGAAAACCAATTGTTTAAACAATGATAATAGCCTTTGTTTTGTTTTACTCCTAAGAAATGAGCGGCAATTTTTCTAAAAATATACTCCTAAAACTAGGGGGGGAAATAAATAGTACAAACCAGAACCCCTGTTTATAACTCAGGCTGGCACTGAACGGGCAAGGAGAAAATTTAACAAGCGGGAACCGCACGTTATGTTTAGCAAATCTGGGCGGAGGTCAGCAGAGAGAAAGAATACGGTTTTCAGTAATGGCTGTTACTGAGCGAGCCACAATAAATCACGCTGGTATAATCCAAGCTGATGTTTGGACCCTTGTGTATGGAGACAGTGTATCAAACCTATCAGCCTTTCAAGCCTCTTTCAATCATGCCAGCTGCTTCGCGCCCTGCCTGTTTTCCTAGCGTAGAACACATCCCGTTCTTTATTTCACAAGCGTTTGAATTTAATGCCCTTACGGGGCTGGGGAAACAAAACCCAAACACGCGATGATCAGAGCAGACAGTGAGCGCTCACGAACCGACCCCACCTCTGCTTAAAGGCCTTTCTTTAAGCCAAAGAGTTAATTTAAGCCAGAGGTTAATTACTGCTGGGTGCCCGTAGAAAAACTAGTTGGTCATCCACTAAATTTCATGACTCAAGGTGTTATCTCATTCCCGGGGACAAACGCAGCAGACGGGCCAGATCTGCCGCTTGTCTGAAGTGTCAGAGCTCGACTGGCCGTGGCACCCTGGCCCAAAGCAGATTTCAAGTAGCTGATAGCCGGCTCTGGCATTTCTGTGCTTCTTTTCGGTTTTTTTTGAAGGAGGGGTGGGGGTGAAGAGACTAAAACAGAGTCAAACTGCAGCCCGATTTCAGCCTGACACCTCGGCGAAATAACTCTGAAATAGCTCTGCGTAACAATCCCTACCGAGTACCCTGGCCATAACTATAAATCAACCATGACTGTCTGTTCATACAGTTGGAAATATGTAGGTGAGAAGGGAAAATGTTTTGAAAATGCTAAACATGTTTAGATTGCTCCAAAGTTTCCGATAAAATTCCTGCAGCAGAAAAGTAATTTTAGCTTCAAAACATGCCAAAACCCCCCCCGTTTGTTTAGAAACGGGAGTGAGCAAAACCTATTGAAATAATATATATGAAGATTTATACCAGACTGCAAGAGAAAGAAAGATTTAACAGAGTGAAACGTCTGACAGCATTTCACTTGCAAAGAAAGAAAATGAAGCATAATGTGTTAGGACCAGCTTTTTTTTACTCGGTCCATGTAAAACTCGTATTGAATCGAGGAGCACAATTTGGACGCTGTGTGCATATGTATTTAATAACAAGGTCAAAAATTCTGTTTTCATGACACCTGGATTTTTAAGATTAAAAAGTATATGTGTGTACTTCAGCCTATATTACACTTGGCTGGGGGTTTTTTTGCCGCGCAATTAATAATGGATTACTGATTCAAAGTTACAAAATTTGTATTTAATCTGGAGTTCTTTCTGAGCTGCAGTGTAAGACGACAGCTTACTGCTAAGGAAACTCAACAGATAAAATCCGAGAAACTCAGTTATTACTCTGGAATATTCTTCATTCTCAAAACATTTTTATCAGTTTCCCAAGTGGCAGGCAGCTCTGCGGTATCAAAGGTGACCGAGTTACATCTAACAACCCAGCAGTAAATGATTCAAGAGGAAGGGCATTGTACCCTTAAGTTAGTAATTTCGGTTATGGGTGCTTTATAGTCAGAATAAGATTAATGCAATCCTCTAAAACTGAGTTCTCCATGTAAACTTGTTCAGCTGCCAGACATGGAGTTAGGCACAGATTTTTTAATTTTTTTTTCTGACAATGCGAGACTTTGAAAAAGACTAGATTTATGATGTAGCTGGAATTCTTTGCTTGTGATGAACGTAAAAGAGATCACTTGTTACAGGGACTTTTATAACCCATTCACCTTCATTTCACATGTTTATGAGGACTGCCTTCACTTATGATATACAGCCTGCAGCCATAAAGCTCCGGGTTATACGGTTATTTCTGAAACAAGGTTGCTTCATCTTGGCTCCAAACTCCACGGAAGAGTGTCATAAATGGCTTGTTTGCAGTGGGGACCTTGTTGTCACCCACCAGCTTTTCTGCTGGCCGAGGGGAAGCTCTGTTCTGTAAAACACGCTCCCGAGGCACGTTGTTTTTCGTTCAAGGATAAAATGGGCGATGATAAAAAGATCTTTTTATAAAGGTGCTGCTGTTGTACCTATTACCCCCTGGTGCCTGGTAAAGTTTGTTTTCCCCAGCCGTGGTGCCACCGAGGGAAGGCGATTAAAGCGGCTGATTTTTCTGATGAGTCGGGAGTATCGCTGGCAGGTTCAGAGCTGCCTCTTTGCCCACTGCACAGGGGAGAGGGCGTTGAACCGGCTGGAGAGGTGGCACAGGAGAGATGTGCCTTCTCCTCAGCTGGATGGAGCTGTAGTGGAGATGTTTCCTTGCTGTCCTGCTGGAGGAAGAGCCAGTGCCCAGTGGTCTGAACAGAGGTCCCTGCGTCAGCAGCTCCCAAAATGTGAATTTTGCCTCTGCCGCAACTGCCCCGAGTTGCAGACTCGCAGTACCTCTTCACATCAGCTTTCCAGCCTCTGAAATGAGGATAATCTTGGTTTAATTCTGGGGTGTCGCTGATAGATGCTATAAAAAAAGCCCCTCCTACCGTCCCCGCTGCATATTAAAGTCCTTTTTCTAAACCATAAAGACATAAATAATTTGCTCCTGCCCACCTGTTTATGCCTGTGTTTGCCTGTGCTTGCCCCTAGCCCTCGTCCCGGCGGCTGGGCTTGTCCTGTGCCAACTGCCACACCACGACCACCACCCTGTGGCGCAGGAACGCGGAGGGCGAGCCCGTCTGCAACGCCTGCGGCCTCTACATGAAGCTCCACGGGGTAAGCGGCCACTTTGCTGTGGGAGATTCCCTGCCGACTCTGATGCTCCTGTGGGAAAGGGCCAGTTCTCCCACCGGCGGGCGCCTGGCTGCGTTGGGGGGTGACATCTGCCTTCCTTAAGTTGGGGTGATGTTTCTGTTGATGCTAATGGTCTCGGCTCACGGTTTGGACTGTGGAGTTAAAAAAAAATGGATAAAATGACCAAAAAATGCCCGGCATTAGAAAATGGTTATACCGTTTTAGCAAGTTATGCTTTTGACAAGTTATGTGTTTGCCATTGTAGCTCTCCCGATGGATTTGTACAAAGAAACCACCTCTGGCTGAGTGGCAGAGGTCTTTTTGCTACCGGGATGTAAACCAGCTCTTCAGTGGGGAAAAAAAAACCCTAGACGTTTAATAAGACAGTTTTTCGTGGACAGACATAGTTATGCCAGCAAAAACGTAAATGTAATTCAAGCCATAGCTATGCCAGCAAAGCGTTAAATGTCATTCCAGCCTTTGCTAGGCAATAGTAGAGGAAGAAAATAGCTCTATCCTGAATGTACTGGAGTATGTTTTGGGTGAGACTTGGAGCCTGTTATGCCCCTGTGGATTACGTTACAGTGAAGTGTTTGAAGAGCGAGGGAATTAGGGGTGATTGGGACTTGGTCTAGTCCTCAAGGAAAAAGTAAATTATATCACAGGTTTAAACATTATAATGATAATAAGCAAATGCCTGAATTGTCTTTCCCCAAACTTGTGTTATCATTATGTTAAAATATATCTTAAACCAATGTTTTCTGTATAATGACTATCATTGTGATGACACAGAACACAAAGCTGATTTTTGAGCACGTTTTCCCTATAAATATAAATCTGAATACTATAAAGTTGTATCATGAGCAGAACTGCTTATAAGAACAAATGCTAAACTGATTATAGCCTAAAGTTTCTGTCCTAAGACACTTAGCGGTGATGATCTGGTAGCTGGTCCACAGGAAGAGGAACATTTTTTCCCCTCATATGCATTCTTGCTTTCTAGAATCAGCCACTGAGATAATTCCTGGAATAAGGAGTCAGGGATCAGATACACCCTGTCCAATTTAATTTCATACAATCTATGGCCAAACAATGCTGTTTTTCCCTAAAAGCGTTCTGTTTATCTATGGACTTACCGAGGTGTTGGTAAAACTGTTTAGGCCACATCAAGAAAAAAGTTTCCCTGCTTTCTTTACTCAGATAAAACTCCCCCCTGAAACAGTTAATTGCTTTGCCCAAATAAAACGCAAAGGTTTTTCGGAATTGCTGTCATGACACAGGAAAAATTGACTTGCTATCCATGAGTTCAACAGGCATTTTCAACATCACAGTTTGATCTTGTAGTGCGTTGTGATTTTTGGTGTATTAGAGTACATATACAACTCTATGATCGGTGTTGAAATTTAATTTTTTCAGGTTCCTCGACCTCTTGCTATGAAAAAAGAAGGAATTCAGACCAGGAAGCGAAAACCTAAGAACATAAATAAGTCAAAGGCATGCTCTGGTAAATATAAAAAGATAAGACAGTTGAGCTGCAGGAGTTTTTTTCCCCTGGCTGGAAAATATTTGTTTTTAATACCAGTTCCCGATCTTTCAGGTAACAGTACTACTGCGGTTCCTATGACTCCAACATCCACATCT
Source organism: Ciconia boyciana (assembly GCF_034638445.1). Lineage (NCBI taxonomy): Eukaryota > Metazoa > Chordata > Aves > Ciconiiformes > Ciconiidae > Ciconia > Ciconia boyciana. Next base: position 52,539,456 of record NC_132935.1, on the reverse strand, counting down.
TCGACTAACTCAGATGACTGTAGCAAAACCGCTTCTCCCAGCACACAGACCGCAGCCTCCGGGGTAAGCCATAAGCCGGTGTCCGTGTCTGTAAGCAGGCTGATCCCTGTGCAATGTTATCACAGCTTTTATCTTATCTAGCAGAACAATAATCTAAACAAACTTTCCAGTTTTGTTAGCTGATACTGGAACAAGATTTTCGGAGGATATTACATATAGCTGTAAACACAACGACAAGCTGAAGTACTTTACAAACCTCTTAATTAAGATCTATGTAATTTTTATGATTAAGTTAACAATGACTTAACCCCAGACATTTTGTTTTGAAACGTTCAGATTCTTCTATTTCAAAGGTTTTCGTTTGGAGCAAAGACAAAAAATCATGCCCAATTGATCCTCTCAAGAAACAATTGTGCATGTACCCCTTTTTTTCTGAAATGATCTGAATTTATAATTCAAGGCACTGATGCTCTCACGTTTTCCAAAAGCTGTTTAATGTATCTATGCATTTGTATGCATTATCCCAAATGAGTGGTAAACCCCAGCAAAACATTATCCTGCTGTATGGAGGGAAACGTGAAGGCTTTTGTTTTAAACTAAGACGTGCACTTAAACCCCGATCCAGACCCAACTGAAACCAGGCTGGGGATCCCCGCTGATTGCAGTGCATGGGGGATCAGCCCTCTCCTGGCACAGGGCTCTTCAGGGGCCAGATGCTCAGCATCTGGCAGCACCGAGCTCCAGAGGAGCAGCAGAGGAGTGCTGATCATCCCCTGCTTTAGTTTTGATCCTTATTTTACTTCATGTACTCAAACCCTCTCAAACTTCCTTTCTTCACTCAGTTAGCATGTGTGATAACAAATACTACCACTAAAGTTGCGAAGCTTAATGTAGATTAATTTCTAACCCCTTGGCTATACAAATCCGCATCCGCACTCACTCCTTGGGCCTTCTGTATCCTTTTATCTGCCACATCATTTCTTTGAAAAGCTCTTCTAATGTGGCTTTCTCTACTCCTTTATTAATAAAAAGAAGACATTGTTTATAATAACTATTTTTCAATATGTCTCGGCGTTCCCACATCCAAATTCCTTTCAATAGTTTAATTCCTGACGTACAAAGTTTCATTGTACAAGGGGAGGAAAAAAACCATTTTTAGCAAATGCGATTGTTCGTGGACTGACAGGGCCACCCAGTTTCAGAGGCACTGGGTTTTGGGTTCAGATGCTGCCAGACAAGGACATTACTAAAAGGGCTTGTCTTTGACATGAGAAAACCCTGTCAGTCCAATGAAATAAACAGATCACATCAAAAAAAAGAGAAACACTAACCAAAAAGTGAACTGGGTTCACTTTACAGGGTTTCAGGCTCCTTCCAGTGAACTACTAGGCACTGTTTTAGGCTCTCCCCTAATGTTTGCAGAGGAAAAAATGCAGCCAAATTTTCCTTACATTTTCCTTTGATTGCCTGAAGTGGGACTCCCGATCTGAGGAATGTTGTGGGATTTATGTAATGGACAGAATTAGGAGCACAAGCCCAGCTGAGGCCGAGGCAGCAGTTCAGGCTGTAGGCAGCGCAGCCGTGTCCTGCTCGGGGAAGGAGAGGCCATATAGACGAGATCCCATTTCCCCTATGCCATTGCTTTCTTGGCTGGCTAAAGCCTGCCTTCCTTTCTGTAGCTCTTCTCCTAGGACAGCGTATCAAACCTGTTGTTAATAATCTTTATGTTATAATTTTAATAGTACCATTTGTAATATAATTTTGCCAGGTGGAGTTGTGTGGGTACCAGAGGAGAGCGGGGTGGGGGCATGATTTGTGAGCCAAAAGGCTAGTTGAGAGCTGTTAGCAACTCAGAGCAACTCCCGGAGACCCTGAGGCTGCTCTTAATTACACAACAGCATCCCCCAGTGCTAGGACTTCAGTTCTCCCTGATTTTTCTTTAGCAGGTCAGGCTAGGAGAGGACACGTGCATGAGGACTGGGGAAATCTATTCCCTTGTATCCAGCAGGCAGCACGGTAACATCTGCACAGCCTTTTCCCCACCGTGATTCCATCAGATGTGCACTGCATATGCAAAGCACTTGCAAATTACCTCTCGTGAAAAATTGCAATAAAAGGAAGCGGTGGAGGGAGGCTATGAAATGTGCTGAAGCAGCGACCAGACACATGGGCATCCCCTTGCCTCTCCCCCACCTTACATGAGGGGCTAGTGATCTCCCGTCCATGCACGCCAGCCCCAAATGTATGTAAACGAGGATGGGATTTGCAGGGGACAAGTCAGGACATGTCGTGGGTATGGCCACATCCTTCCCTTGGGCTCCTGGCTTTGCCCGAGCATCAGCAATTCAATGGGATGAGGACAGGGGAGACTGGAGGATGAAAGTAGAAAGCGGTGGCTGTTAAGACCGGCTCCCGTTGCCCCAGACATCATTTGGGAACACGATCACTATCTGCAAAGGATGTGAAATAATTTCTTATGGGTCTAAATCCCATGGGAGGGGCTGAGCGCTTATAAGGGCCATTGAAGTTGTTGGGAGTGAAGGGATGTCAGCGTTGTAGAGCAAGGCAACCTGTAATCTGATCACATGCTGAAGCAAAGATACTCTATTAGACTTCTATTTTCCATGATTTTTTTTTCATTTGAGTTGACCCATCAATAGCCCAAAGGTTTGTATTTATTCTTAGGACAGGCGATGGCTTTGCACAAGGAGAATGAACTTCTCTAGGCCGTGTCAGGAGGGAGAAAACCCTCAGGTGGATGAATCCAGGCTCTCTAATCTTTGATCGCATTAATGAAAACGGTGTCGATTCCTGACAGCGGTGCTGGTGACATTGCCGAAACAGGGGCACCTGCTGGAAGAGCGAACCTGGTTCATTCCCCACGCGTTACACAACCGGCATGGCAACTTGTTTTTGTTTTGCTCTGGTTTTAGGTCTCCAGCCCTTATTCTGTGACGAGGGGAAAAATGCCAAATTGACATTAGGCAGAGAAATCCGATGACGTTTTAGAAACTGTTGTCTGAAATTCACAGTGATGTTGTTGCTAAATGAAACAGAGAAAATGAATTCCTCTACTGGTACAAAAGCAATTTATTATGCCTTTTATGGGAGGCTGCCAAAAGAGTTCCCAGTTATGTAGAAATCTGATGGAAGTGAAATTCAGCAGAATTCATTTGTGTCAGTAATACTCACTTTTTGCCCTACCTTTCTTTATCTCTTTTAAAGTAAAATAAAGAGGGGAGGGCAGAAAAAGAGAAGGGCAGCAATTACTCTTGGAAATGTCTTTGAGACTATCCATTTCATGAAGAGAATCTTACATTATGCCAATTTTGACACAAATTAGCAAGAACCTTAAATGTTGATTTTATGTTCTAGCTGAAGTTTAAACCTTTAAAAGTTATGATTAATGAATTGCTGTGGGGGCAAAGTTGATTTCAAACATCCCAAAATGTAGAAGTGTTTGGATCGGAGATATTTTGTTGTCCCATTGTGAAGGAGCTATTTGCCAAATTCACATCTGGATCTAGGATTTAGGCCTATTTCTGTTTTCCTAGGCAGTATAAGTACTGGGTGTCCTGTGTTACTAATATGGAAAAGGTCCAGCTGCATGATATATGAAGTTGCCTTACATCCCCATAAAAAGAAGATTTGAAGGTTTCGGACAGCCTGCATCTGCATCTATACCTGCTCTCCCTTTGATGCTGCTGAAACTGTACAGAGAAAAGCTACGCAGAATAATTTGCTAAAATGAAGGGCATGGTCTGTAGCCCACACCCATCCATTTCCATGCAGGGGCTCCACTGGTGTGATTACCAGAAGGGCTTTATTCCCTTATTAGGATAAAAGGCAGTATGAAAACTGCTGTAAAACCTGCTTTTTATGGCAGGACATGGAGGGTCCGTGAGCCAGGGCTGATGTCAGTAAAGGCTCAGCAGCACCAGGGGAGCTCTTCTTTCAGAAGACTCTACTGCGCCCTTTGCCTCCAGTTTGGAGCTTTCTTAGAAGGACCATAATCACACACCATGGAATAACTTAGGACAGGTGTCTTGCAGGTAAAACTAGCGCTTACTTCCCTTGGAGGTTTACCTTGAGAAGTGTGGTTCAGGACTGGCTTTTCAGTGTTGTAGGCTGGAAAGTGGGAGAGCTGACTGAAACGGCCTTGGCAGGTGGTGAGCTAGCAGGAAAATGCAGTTTTAACTGTCCCCAAAATGCCTGACAACCTGGGTGAATTCACTGAATAGCTTCTCCTGCATTTGCTTTGTTTTGTTTTCACAAGTGGGCTCATGAGATGGTTAGAGGTATTCTTCGCTCCTTTTTAGGCAGCAGGTTTGTAGGATGTTCATGCGGGCAACAGGGAATTAGCCTCCGTACAGTATCTCCCAGAGTCTGGATGAACCCAGAGACTCAACCTCTGAAAAAAAATCCTCTAACCACCTGGATGTTGGAAGGTTGAATGGCCGAGGATCCTTCAGGCTACCTGATGATATGATTTCAGTTGGTATAGAATAATTTCCTAGCTGTTGGGACAGAGTTTCCATGAGAAAGGCTCACCAGCATGGTTGTTAGGACTTTCACCTGGAAAATGGGAACACGGTGCCTCAGTCCTGGTATGAGTAAATATTTATCTAAACCAGGTGGAATAAGATCAACAGGAGGCATGAGGAACATGGCAACCTAAAATACCAAATAGTCAGGGTATTATGCTGGGAGATCTGATTCTCCAGTTTAAATCTTCTCTTGGTCTCCTACCTCTTCCATGCTAGTCCTCACTCCTGGACAAAATAGGATGCTGCTTTCTTCTCCCCAATCAGTTTCATAAAATCAGCCATTTGTTTTCTTTGCTCCGTGTACACGTATCCAAAAGAAAGCATTTCATTTTGTATCAAACAGAACAAGGCAATCAACCTTTTTTGTTTCAGCAGGGAAAACCAAGGAAAAAGAGTATTTTTGGCTCTACCCAAAACTTCTATATGCATATGGACATGTACATTTTGCTTGGTTTTGTTCTATTGCCAAAGCAATAAAGCCAATTACTCGTACAGCCCTCGACAGCACCGGGGTCATCAGCTTTCCCAAGCCACACTGGAAGTTGCCTCCCTTAGGAAATTAATGAAGTATTAACCACAGTTTTATGTTGCTATAATACAAAATAGAGATTAGATGATAAGTAAACTTACACGTCTGCAATATAAACAAAGGATCAATTGGACTAGCAAGAGATGACAACTTTACGTAGTAAGAAGATCACTAATTCAGAACAAAAACCTGTGATTTTGCAGTGCTGAGACTTGCTCTTCTGAAATCAGGGAGTGACAGTATTGGGAGAAAGTGCTCTTGGTGGCGATGGCAGTTATTACAGGGAGGCTGAGGCTGGAAAATTAAGGACTCCACCGCAGTTTGTCACAACACGTTATATGCAGAAGAAGTTTTTGCAAGTATGTCTCAGCTGAGTCTCAGCTGACTACAGTTATCATTTAAGTAAAGTGAAACTAAACTAGGCTAACAGAAGAGGAAGAGAGTATCAGCTGAGACTCAGCTTACTACAGACCTAGTGTAATGTCCAAAATTTGTGGCGCATTTTGAACCCGTGAAGCGGATGGAGCAAAGGCCTATCTGATAGAACAAAGGTCTAGATCAAGGCCACTCGCCACCCCCTCCCGCTGTTAGCACGACTTCTTGCCTGGAGCTTTTGCCTCTCAGCTGCGGAGGTGTGGGGGGAGGCCGGGGGGTGTGTCCCTCGCCTCTCTCCGCTCTCCATGGTGGGCAGATGGTGCAGGAAGGAATGGGTGGAAGAAAGAAGGAGTCCTTCAGCCAGAGATGCTGGTGCTGTTCCCCAAGTGCTGGCCAGCACAGGCTGAGCAGCCTGGTTTTGATCTGGGCCAGCTTTAGTGCGGGTGAATTTGGCTCTGGGGTGCTGCTGGCAGGCTTAGGTAGGATGTAGGTGTCTAAGTCCCTCTGTGGCTCTGGCTGAGGTCTCCCTGTGAGCGTGGTGGGCAGGTCCTGTACAGGGAGGCCACCTCCGATCCAGACAACCTGCCTGGGGGCTGCCCCATGACCAGCTCCTGCTCGTTTGGGTAAAAAGAAGGGATCCTTAAACCACCTTTGCAGATACAAATGCAACCTTCCTCTGTTTGTTTGGGAGGCAAGCTCTTCCCAACGGGCTTCATTCATTTTTTCCTCAGGAAGCTGAGCTTCAGTTGATTATCTCTCCTATTATCAGATTTCAGCAATAAAAATAAATCCGTTACCTTTTTATTGATAGAGCCAGCTGTTGTGAATTAGAAGAGCTCATTGACTTCAGCAGCATTGTTCAGCTTATTTATTCCAGCAGACAAATGTCCTCTAATAACTAACTGTGGCTTCTGTCATCTTTCATCCCTTAAAGCTGGAGAAGTAAGAGCAGAGGTAGGCAGGCTCGGGAACGGAGCCGTGATTCAGCCACGTCCTTTTCATGAGCTAAAGTTTGTTTTCCATGTCTCACTTTGGGAGCTGCCCGAGCTGCCTGGATTTGTCATGACATTACCGGGGTGGGGTTTCCAGGTCCGGCGGTCCTGCCCAGGTCCTGCCCGCCCCAGCTCAATGGAGCCAGGATCTGGCCTTGGTTGGGCAGGGATGGGCAGTCTTCAAACAGGACGTGCCTCCACGTCCTCCCTTCTGGGGTGCCCGAGGGAGGGGTAGCTGATAACTCCACATGGAAACTGCAGGTCCCTGCGCCTCACCTTTGTAGGACTGAATCAGGAAAAGGGTGAATTACACTTTCCAAGCCCGGAAAAAACACGTAGTGATAAGATATTTGCCTACCGGAACAACAGCGGCAAATATGGGCAAATGGGAACCTTTCAAAGCAGCTCCTAGTATTTTTAGCTCAGGTTGAGCAAACACTGCTCAACTCTCATTTAAACCCTTCTTCCACTGTGGGGAGACTCAAGCTGTTAAAAATGATGTCTTTTGGAGTCTATTTGGAGTCTTTGGATGTCTAATAGGAGTCTATTTGATGTATTAGAAATAAAAAAAAGCCTTTTTGAAAAACTAGGCTGATGCAAGACCAAAACCGGACCCAAAGGTTAGTGTGAAACCTGCCTCATTGAATTCTCCGTGCGTAGTCACAGGGAAAGAGGATACAGAGATTCGTTGTCACTGATTGGCAACTGTGTATTTGAGAGAGTGATAAAACATATTTCTTAGGAGTAGAGCTATTTTGGCTGGTTTTGGGGGGCAAGCAGTTGTTCCTTCCATCTCTGCATTTCTGGGTAGCGACTGATGCAGTGGGATCCCAGTTGATGGCTGAGTGGAAAAATAGCGACAATCAACCATTTAAATAAAAGCTAAAGAAAATATTGGAGTCCAGGTTATTTCAGATAAAAGTGACTGCTGGCAATGAGTATCTCTTTCAGAAGGTGAGGTTTTCCCTGGGTTAAGCACGGCAACAAGAGCCCTGCACAACACATTTGGAAATTACCTTTGAATACACGAAGCCTTGCTTTTCCTATGTCAGGGCTGCTAGCTTGGCACGGCTCCAGGAGAGCCAAGAGCTCTACTCTTGTAAAATGATTAAATATGTATACTTTTCACTTAAACAGCAGGCAGGAAGCTTCTGCAGTCACAGGTTAGGATAGTCTTTTTTTCATTTTTTCTTTTTAAGGAATCTTGTCCGAAGACTATCCATTAACAAGTAAATTAAGGTTTTAAAGTTGACATATCCAAGAGTTAATTTTGCATGAAGTCAGCTCTTAAACATTTCCTTTATCAGGTGAAAACATTGCCCCTTCTCTGTCTGGCACTGCGAATTTTTCCTCTTTAGCGGATCTGCTCAGCCTCATGGAAAAAATGATCATTTCTTTGTCTTTGTAACTCCCCATTTCTCTGTTAAAATAAATGGACTGGTTCCAGTGAAGTTCAGAGGTTCATCTTTGTGCCTACCGGGGCTCCCCTGTGCACTGTCTTGTGTGTGTAGGCGGCAGAACAAAAAGGCTCCTGGTTCAAAGGCATAGTGTTTCTCCACTTAAGATGAAAGGAGCATCTCCTTTAGTGGCCAGTCTTACAGGGATGAAGTGGTTGTGGCTAGTGTTTTGAAGGGTGGGGAGTGATTTTAGGCATTTCAAGGTCCGAGGGAGCCAAAGAAGGCTGATTTCCAGGAGGTGCTCCGCACCCGCTGCTGGAGAATTGGGATGTATATGGCTTCTCCCACCAGGGAAGCAAAACTATAGGTGCCACCACTCCCGGGTCACCTTTTTGGTGTTGGTATCTGTGTCCCTTCAGTAGGGGGCAGCGGGACACATGCACGTTACCTCTTTCATCATGCCCGATTTCCAGGTTTTTCTGCACATCACGTGCTTTCTTTTCCACCTTGCTGTGAAGTAACCACATGCTGATCTCCAAATGCAGATACCACTCCCATCAGCGGGGCTGAGTGAGTGGGCTGACCCTGAGACATTTTTTCAGTTTCAGGATTTCAAGGCACAGAGGCAAGCTGAGGGCAAACCCTGGTTTTCCACAGAAATCCTGGGATAGCTGCTGTGCCCCGAGCCCACTGTGCTCCCACCCTCATGCTGTTGTGTGCAAAGCTCACCCACTCAATGAAATCTCTCTTTGCTCTTCTCCCCTTCCAGGCGAGCTCATCGGTGATGTCTGGCCCAGGAGAGAGCACCAGTCCCGAAAGCAGCAACCTTAAGTATTCAGGTCAAGATGGGTTGTACACAGGAGTCAGCCTGACCTCCACAGCTGAAGTAACGGCATCTGTGAGACAGGATCCCTGGTGTGCCCTGGCTCTGGCGTGACCCGGTGTGAGGGAAGCTAGATCCCGGCGCTGCACAGCAGCCCCCAGATGTCCGCGCACGGTTTCTTCTGCGGAGCAGTCACGGCGGCAGCGAGAGTGCTGGCAAAGACCGTTCCTCTGAAATTGTTTCTGTGCCTTGGCGGCAGAGGTGTTTTTCAGCCTCCGAAAGAGGCTCTGCCGAAGCATCCAGTTCCTCATCTATGCAAGAAAAATAAAGGGAAAGCAAATGCCCACCGGGGGATAGCTAATGCAGCCTTACATGCTCAAAAAAAAAAAAAAAAGAAAAAAAAAACAAAAACAGATAAACCTAGACCTATTGATAGATTCCAGAAATACATCCTCGACTTACCCAGCAGCGCTGCCTTTCTGATTGTATAGTTGTTTTCACTCTCTCATCGCCTTCTCCACCAAGAATTTGGCAGAAGTTGTCAGTGTCGGGGAGGGAGTACCAAAGGCTTTAATTACTAGAGATAGCGAGATACTTTTTAATGAGCATCAGAAGTGTGTACTGCTTGAGTTGACGCAGACGTCTCGCACCGAACATTTGATGTCTTTGCCCCATCAGTCCTCTCCTCCTGCATTCTCCATCTTCAGCATGCCTTGTTCTGCTCTTCAGAGCCCAGCTATGCCCCTGGAAGAAATAACAACGTTTGGTACAATTCTCACAAGGTCCAGCTTGTTAAGGAGATTTTGGGGTTTTTTTGGGGGGTTAAAATATATACTCACTTTGCAAGACTGCAATATAACTTTTAAAGTACACTGTGACTGATGTTTATGAAAGTTCGTATTTTCTGGCTGAACTGTATAGAGTCAGTCGAAATTTGTAAACAGGGTAGCAATCAGATATTTTTCTTCCATATATACAATAATTTTTTAAAAGAAGTGCAATTTGCGTTGCAGCAATCAGTGTTAAATCATTTGCATAAGATTTAACCACGGTTTTTATACGAATGAATGAATGTAAACATTTTAACTTAATGGTACGTAAATAATTTAAAAGAAAAACTTAACTAGGCATCCTTAGGCTTTTTAGCGCAACAAAACCCCATCCACTTTCTGTATTTCCAGTTGTTAAAGCAAGAGTTTCAAAGAACAAGCCTTCTCTCAGGAAAATTGCCCTAGCTGTTTGCTCGGAAGTATTGTACAAAAATGCAAATGCATCCCCAGGGTTTTTTTTGCCATTGAATAAGTATGTGCTGGAAAGAAACAAATCACAATGAAACTTTACTACCTAACTGATACATATGTAAATACTCCATAAGATATTTAGGCATCTTGAAAATGTAGGATGCAATCTGTATAGTGTGACTAACACATAGTTAGGTTGGTTTCCATTGGTTTTTATGTGGGATGTCATTTGGAAAGTTGTTTCATCAGAGCTTTACAAATAAAAGGGTATCATTTTGGGATTTTTTTTTTCCTGTACACTGTGCCTTCTCCTTTGTCTCCAACACAATTCTTAAGCTGCATTAAAAGCTATGGAAATGTACCTGATATGGGATGCATGTCTGATGGCTGCAAGGAAGGTCTCCAGCTGAAGTGCTTGCTCTGTCTAGCTAAGTCTGCATTGCGTGTGGCTTTTCTGCAGCTCCCCTCACTACGCCTTCTGATGATATGTAAAACCAGGGCCCCACTCCTACCAACACAAGCCCCTCATGGGCATGTGGGAGGTTTTTCTGACGAAAGTCTGGGGAACTGATCCCATGCCTTCTGAGGACTGTCATGGTTTTGCTTGGCCTTCACACCATAGCTAAAGGGTCTCACCCAGGTCTCCTGTGTGTGCAAAGATCTGCCTGTCGCCCACTGCAGATGTAACTGGGTAAAGTCTGGGTAAAGATGTAACCGGGTGGCAGAGCCATTGCATGCCTGCTGGCATCCTCCTGTGGCCAAAGGTGAAGGGCAGCAAAAACTGAAGGCGCTGCTGCTGGAAAGAGAAGACACTGAATTTTAGCTACTGAGGGGAGTGGAAAACCTTTCGCTGCCTCTGAGGACCGGTCCTCTGCATTGCTTGGCAGATCAGAACAAGACACCGCTGCATCTGATTTCCAGCTATGCCAGCAGCACTGTCAGACCGGGAAGCTGGGATGCCCAACCTCTGTGCCCAGCACTGCTGTCAATCCATGGAGTGGCTGCAACACGTCTCTTCACCTCTCTGAGCCAGACTTCTGTTTGGGGTGAACTGGGATAGCTCCTTGGCCTCCAGTGAAGCTACGCTGATTTGCACCAGCTGAGAATCTGCCCCTTGGTTTTCCAACCCAGAGAGTCGAGGCCATCTCCTTACCCTGGGCGTGTCGTGAGGACCACGGGATGAATGCTGCAGCGCAGCCCTCAGAGGGGAATGGCTTCTAGCAAAAAGGGGTCAGGCCAAGCCTCACCTGGGGTTTGGGCTGCTCCAGACAGCCAGGAGTACGGACCCCTCACCCTTCCCAGTGGGGTCTTCACACCAGCCTTGGTGCTGGGACACCTCACGTCCTTGCTGCCTGGGGATTGACATGGCCAGGTACCCCAGCCCTGCTAGCCTTGGGGCCATGTGGGCTTGGATCTCGTGATTTACAAAAACAAATCCCTATCTAAGTGCAAAGTGAGCCATGCAGAGAAACATTGGGTTTAAAAAGCAAAAGGTGTGGAGAAGTGGGTGAATATCTTCCCTTTTGAAGCATTTGTTGGCTAAAATGCCCTTTTCTGTGATTTTCCAGTGTTGACACTTAAATGGATAAAAAAGCTGTTGCTAAGTGGTGTTGAAGAGTGTTCAGCCTTATCTGGGGTCAGCATCCTTTTTTTTCCTTTTTTCTTGCCAGGGGTGAAGTTTGGTGTGCCAGTTCTGAAAAGCTTAGCCCAAAACTCACTGCCGGGTATGTCAGAGCTGTGTTGCTCACAGTTATCATAAAACAGGAGGTTTAGACCAGCATGTCCCAGTTTTGGGCTGCTGACCCAGCAGAAAAAGTCAGCTGGCTGCTGATGCTCTTGCTGACAGCCTGTGAAAGGCCACGCTGCTTTGAAACCCTGCAGCACAATGTAAGAGGGCTCCCGGGAGGCCCTGCTCCCTTCTCGGCACCACCTTAACCCAGGGTCTGGCTTAGGGTGGTTCCTGCAGACAGTAAGTCTTGCAGGGGGCATAAAAAGATGCCCTATGTGAAAAGAGTCCTCTTGGATCTGAGGCTGAAAATGCTCTTTTAGGCAATATCAGGAAAAAAACCAACAAAAACCAAAAAACCCCCACAATCTTTCCTAGGGAAGGTGTTTCCCAGTATTTCTTATCACCAAACCCATCAAGAATGAAATACTTTGCCTCCTTGGACCAGAAGGAGAGCTAAACCAGGTTTTTATCCCTCTGCAAGAGGCAGGGGGGGCGCAGTACCATGTTGCCTTGCTTTATAGATGCTGAGGAGCTCAAAGCCAGGCTCTGTGTTATGATTTTACATAGAAAAAGACTGTAAGAACAGTACCTTCCTACTCATCAAAACTGCTCTCCAAGGGTACCAGTTGCTGGAGAGCAGCAAAATAAAGCTTGCTTTGCTTTGCCAATACTTGCCAATACTACTTGACAAAATAAAGGTTTCTCTTTTTTTTATTTTTTATTTTAAATTTTGCCTTTTAGTCCTGCTGAGGCCGGCACGGCTCTGAGTGCATGAGCTGGACTTTGCTCTGGCTCATACATCATCAATAGCACTGATACTGATGGACGGCCTGGCCAGATGTTTTCCTCACTTATCCCTGTTTCTCTTCAGTGACAGCCCCTGGGATGGGCTGAGAAAGAACAAAGAAAGAGTTCCACCATGGGTCTCGGTTACTAGTGAGGCTGAACAAGCCAGAGCAGCTCTCTAGTACCAGAATGAAGATTCAGAGTTGACGTCTGGGGGGGGGGAAGCATACAGTTACTTGTCACCTTAGCACCTTTTATCTGGAAACAATGAAATTAAATAGCCAGTGAATCGAGGCATCTGCTTCAGGCTCCTCTGCCAAGCAATACGAGAAGGCTCACATTTGCATGGGTAGACCCTCAAAAGCAGACTGCTCGTGGCCATGTGTGTTACCCTGGGCTCCAGTCTTCCCTAGGTCCCAGGTTTTGTCTTAGTAGTGTTCCTGTGTTCCACCCTCACCCTTAATCATATTTTTTCTGTTCGAAGTGCTTGGAATAAGTTGAGATTCCTACCATGGTCCAGAGTGGTATTTTTCAGCATGGCATTGAGGATGTATACTGGTGTGGTATGAGTGCTGTGAAGGTATGTGAGGGTGCAACAGCTGCTGGGCTTGGGTTGGTGACCTGGGTAAAGCAGAGAGAATCAGCCTTGGATAGGTTCCCCAAAGGGAGTAAGAGGTGCCTGGCTGCTTCCAGAACTGCAGGTGGGCTTCGTACATGTGGATGATGAGAGGGCAAGGATCTGGGTGTGAACTGAGGAGCCAAAGTAGCTGATTTGGTTTGGTTTTCTTGCTGCAAAGCTAGACAGAGCCATGTGCCAGCCCTGTAATATTTGCCATATAGAACTTGCATAATTTACTGTCTGTTCCTGCATAAAAATAGTATCGCCTCTGCTCCTTTCCAAGAGAAGAAAGGATTTAGGAGTTACACCCTGTCCCTGTTACCAAGAGCCTTAGCTGAGCACAGGCTGCAGAAACCCAAAATGGACTTCAACTCTTCCTGTGTGCTCACAGCTCCAGATCTTCCATATCCAGCTGTCCTGAACTTCATTCCTCACAGATCCTCCAGTTCCTAAATCTGTATACACTGGACATTCCAGTGTGTCAAACACACTGAATTCAGTATTAAAATATAGGACAAGTTATTGCGGTGGTCCAGCGAGAAGGAAACTGAAGGCTTGAGGAGCAGTTTCAAGTGGTCTCTGCTTCACATCTTGCAAAAGGCTTGAGGTCTTCATTACACGTTTGCAACGTGTTTTGGAATCACTTAAAGATATCTGATGAAAGTTGGTATAATATATAGGAGAGGGGAGGAGGATTTAAGTGCCCAGGTGGACATGCAGTCAAACAAGTGGTGTCAGAGCAACATAGTAACCAAAAGTGCCAATGTACTTCTTGAACAAATAATCAGAAAAATACTGAGTAGGAGTAAGGAGGTAATTTTACTTTGGGATGCTGCATCCAGACGTGGCATCCACATTTGAAAAGGATGTTGAAAAATTGGCGAGGGTAGGGAAAAGATCTGCAGGAATGATTTAAGGACAGTGGAAAGCGTCTGGCCTTGACAAATTTAAAGACCACAGTCCACTTAGAGTATCCAAAGGAAGACTAAAAGGTGACTGGTGTAGTAAGTCCCTTCATGGGGAGAAAATGGTAGGTGCTAACAGGCCTTTGACCTTGCAGAGAAAGACATAAAAAGATCTAGTGGCCAGAAGGTGAAGCTGGATTAATTCAAAAGATAAATTAGGTTCAGCTGAAACAATGAACATACTTAGCGATGGGAGAGACAGCAAGGGATGAAGACGAGTGCTCAACCTCTTGATGCCTTCATAACAAAGCTGGCTGGAAGATCAGCTTTAGCCGACCGAAAGTGACTGGGTTCAGGACTGAGCAGGTTACATCTGCTCCATCGTGATTTAGAGGCTGGATTAGTTTCCATTTGGTTTGAAACTGTACTACTTTTTGGGATGAGACCCAATGCTGAGATCTTGAATTTTTGTCATTATTAAAAACCCCATGGCACTCTTCCTGAGAGCCGTGGTAAACACTGTGGTGTTTTGACCCAGGTTCAGCATAAGTAATTATTTTTTGCCTACCTAAAATGTCCTACTTCCTCTCCAAAACTGTCCTGCATCTTTATTGTTTCCTGTTAAATACATCCTGAGTTCCACAGAAGAAAAGGCCGTGTTTCAAAGTTGAACAAACAAAGCTTGAAAATCTGTCACCTCTTACGGCATGGCACACAGGCAGGGCTTGCTAAGCAGCTTCTTGGAGAAGCAGGAAGGAAACCGCCTCTGAAGACGGCAGTCTGCAGGCCGTCGGTCTGTGACCTTTTGATGCTGTGAAGACCACAGCCTGAAGAATGAACAGAGGCAGGTGGAGCATCTTGCAAGTGTGGCGATTTTAAAAAAAAGGAAGGCAACAGTGGGTTTCTATCATGCACCAAACTCCAACTGCGATCCAAATCCTACTTTTTCCTCATGGGAATAAATAACATTTTTAAAAAGTAATGCTGCTTTTTGTGCCTTGGTTACAGAGGACCCAGTCTTGTGGCACCAGAGGGAGAGGATGTGCCTTGTGTATTTGGCTGGTCATTTCTCCAACCCCTTTGCAGTGCAGAGGAGCCCCAAACCAGCTGGGCAGATGCTGGTGAGCGTTCACACTGAAGGGATTTTGCATCAGCTTGGCAGACATGCCTCCCCTGCCTCCTGCACCAGAGGCAGGAGTGGCCTTGCTGTCAGGAGAGGGTGTGTGTATTTGGCCAGGGGCCTGGGGAGGGGAGAGGGAAGGGGACCTGGGGAGGGGAGAAGGAAGGAGGCCTGAGGAGGGGAGAGGGAAGGAGGCCTGGGGAGGGGAGAGGGAAAGGGACCTGGGGAGGGGAGAGGGAAGGAGGCCTGGGGAGGGGAGAGGGAAGAGGGCCTGGGGAGGGGAGAGGGAAGGAGGCCTGGGGAGGGGCGAGGGAAGGAGGCCTGAGGAGGGGAGAGGGAAAGGGACTTGGGGAGGGGAGAGGGAAAGGGACCTGGGGAGGGGAGAGGGAAGGGGACCTGGGGAGGGGAGAGGGAAGGAGGCCTGGTGGAGGGAGATCTGCCGTGGCTCACCTTCAGCGACGGGGCCGCAGCAGCATCACGCAGAGCTGCTTGTGGGCAGCCTCTGCTCGCTGTGACTTGAGGTGCCTGAGGATCAAGAAGCTGAAATGGCCCTTCACTGAGCCAGCAACGACCTCTGGCAGGCTGGGGGCCCCCATGTCTGTGCGTGCATGTGCCTTCAGTTTTAAAAATTAGAGCTTTTACTCTTCTCTCCTTCTTCTACCATAACCCACAGTGGTCTGTAGTTGTTCCGTTTTGCCTGAATTGAAAGCTATTAAAAAAGAAGTGCTGGGATGATGGGCCATCTATCTCTGGATCAGCAACAGAGTGAGGAGCAGTGCCTGTGAGGCCAGGGCAGACCCACCGGCCCTGGCACTGGGTGCACCAGGACAGGGGCACCTCTTGGGGTTTCCAGGGTTTGGACAAGAAATGAGCCATACCCTCTGTTCTTCACCAAATTGATGAAGTATGTCACCAGGTTCATTTAACTTTATTTTCTTTTAAACTATTAGGAACATTTCAGCCTGGAACAGGCTCCCAAAGACAGCCATACTCCCTTCCTTATAACAAGATGATATCCTGTAGCTTCCAGTAACTTTGACTTGCCTTTTTTTTTCAGATCAAGGTGAGAACCTGGAGACTGGAAAATAACACTACTATTTTATCTAAGGTGAAAAAAAAAATTGCTTAAAAGTTTGACTGACAAAATGTGTATTCTTCATTGCAACCACCGAGTGATTCCTTCAAGGGTTTTAAAAGCACCGTGGCTACAGGCAGAATAGGAATGGAGAAATTATACTCTGTACAATTTCGCAACTCTCAGAAAACGAAAAAAAGCACCTTCTCCCAAAGTATTGTTAGGATTAACTGTGCACTAGGCCAGTGGTGTCTTTAAAGTTAGAGCTCCCACTTTATTACCCAGTCTTATGCTTTGCTCCGAGTAGTGATAAAATTCTTGGGACTAAATGAAAGCTTTGTATAAGCAGGAAATTCAGGAAAAACAGCTTGTCTTTCTAAGTCTCCATGATCAGTTTTCAGCAAAAGTAAGAAACTTCAAGCACAGATCCCAGCAGACTTGGGTTTTGTAAACAAGTCACCAATATCTTACCATTTCTCTGTGGCCGGGAAGGGTAGGCAGAGGAAGACATGGGTAGGCACTGACAGCTGCGTGCTGTACCCCTTCTTCAGTGTAAACCAGTCCTGATCCCGCTGCCTTTAATGGTGCATGCAGTTTTCCCTTGTGCAAGTAGCTAGGGGTGTGAGCTGGACCGCTTGCTTCAGGATTGTGCAACAGGGTGAAATCTGTCACACTGTGAAACCCTTTCTTATCTAAAGCAAAGGATTAGCACTTCTGAAATGACCCACATATCAAAAACTCAGGGAAAAGCTGAAAGAAACTCGTATTTCACACCTGTTACGTACTGAGGCACTATGATATTGATGTCCATTCTGCTTTCCCTGTTCCAGGCAACCTAAAAGGTGGCCAGGGTGCTTCACTCATGATTTAATGTACTCCATTGATGGGGAAACCTATGTGAGTGAAATGTTAACTCTGAGGTTTCAGCCATACATGGTTCTGAGAAATTTTAACCTTGCCTCTCTGTCCACGCAGATTTACACTGAGATCTTCCATATCTCTCCCAGCCCCAGGCCTGCTCTTGTTCCCCTTGCAGTCAGGAGTGAAACTCCTTGCAGCTCAGTGGCAGAGGTGAACTCTGATTTATAAGGACCTTTTAAAGAGACAAGCCCAGCCCTAAATTATGGCTTGCTAAAGCAGGCAAGCACATGGGAAGCAGCAAGCGGTCTGGTTCAATGTAAAAGCTGTGTTCGCTACAAAGGCAAGGAGTATCTGTTTGACACCTTTGTAATTAATGAGAGTACCTAAGGCAGCCACCTAGATCAAGCCCAAGCCATTGGGAGGAGCCTCGTAAAAGGCAGAGGAATTCCGGACAGCTTCAGCTAGCTTTCCCAGACAGTTTGAGCGGGGCAGTCTGTGGTTCAGTGTCTTGCCAGGTGCCAGAGCTATCAGGCAACGTTGGCCATCAAAAGCGCAGGCTTTTACCCCCTGTACCTGGGGGAGGAGACGTCAACCCTCTGCCGTTGGGGCATCAGGTGTCAGCTCCCACCTCCACCACGAAAGTGATGGTGCAGGGGAACAGTGCCCACCTGGGATGCTGCTGAGGGAGCTTGCGCTTTGGGCCCAGAAATTCTGTCTTGAGCAAAAACGGCCTGTTTAAAGGAGAACAAATACTCCCTGTGGCTAAAATAATGAATGTGTGCTACCTACTCAGCATGGGTGGGAGGGAAGCAAGGTAGTAACAGGCAGATGGAGCTCTGCTAATGAAAGGCATTGCAGCAGAAGGCAGTGAGAATATACCTTTTTAGGGAGAAGACTTAAGATTAAGGACAGCTGCAGCACAGGAGAAAAGCAGGATGAAACAGAAGCTGTAGTGTGATCGGAAGGTCAAGTCTTTTCAGCAAAGGTTTTTGAAGAGATTCCATTTGTTGGTCTCATTTCATGAGTTGAAAGTATCTGGTTTTCAAAAAAGTTTCATTTTAATCACAAGCAGGCTCCTTTGACAGGAATACAAACATTTTGCAGAACCTCTTTGGTTGAGAAAACACTCTAGAATATTTGGTTATATCTTGCATTGTACATTTTCTGATGGCAAACTTCTTAGTGGAGCTAAGGGAAATTTATAATTTGCCAGACTTCTTGTTGCAGTAATTTTGGCATGGTCTGCCCTTGCCCTGTTTGCATCAGAGAATAGGCACCCACAGACACTGCGGCTGCATACTGTCCTGAAGACAGCTGCCCCGAAGCGAGAGTCCTTCAGAAGGGCAGAACCTGGCCCATAAAGTCTGTATGAGTTTAGAGATGTGTAGAGGAAAAAGAGCCCAGATTAAATGAATCTTTTAGGTAAAATCACTCTGAGCAGAGGGGGGACTTCGCTATGGAAGCAGACAAGGTAAAAGCATTGGGGAGAGACAGCAGTGACTATCTGAGCTCTCTTAATCACCTGACCTTGTTAGCCGTGCTGGCTTCAGCCTCATCAGCAGGTGAATGGGGGAAAGAGGAGGCCACCGACACTGTATTTCTGGGGTGTCACCCTCAGCTGCAGGATGGCACCCGATATGTGAATGCCAAGGCTGTGTCTCAGCCAGCAGGCTTGGACAGAGTGCGTGCGGAGAGGGCTTCCCCAGCCCTGCGGAGAAGAGGGGTTTATTTTCCAACCACAGATATGATTAGATTCACTCCTCTGTTCTGTGTGTGCCATTGTGCTTCTATGAATTAAATATGTAGCCAGGGGATAGGACAGCATCCTTCTATTAATAAATACAGAGCAGATAATTAAAAGAATAAATGTGAGAGTTTCATTGTTTCAAAAGTTGAGCACTGAACCTGAGGCATGCAGTATGTTTTTAATTAGCATTATTACTTAAAGTGAGTAATAGTGAAAAGGCTCCTTGAGTTCTCTGATAGCATGTTCATTAGCTAATCAACAGAGCTATTATTTTCTTTGAAGTATGCCCTATTCTGCAGTACTAAAGTGCACACGCTGATTTACTGGTAAGGGTAATTAAAGGGCATGTCATAAACACCACTGACGTCATGGAATATTGTTCTTTAACCGTCTTTCCAGTTAACTCTTCCACATGGAAAAACAGATATTTTGCAGCTGACCCTCACCTGGTGTTGAGTATTCTCCATCTCCCGGCATCACTGTAGTTTTGTGAACCCACAGGACTGGAGGATGTAGTCTTGCATTTACGGCTTCCCATGACCATGAAGTATATGCATTTGCAAGTCTTTCATACACCAGCCTTTGCAAAAAGCCTCACTGCTGTGCAGAAGTTTTTTCACAGAACGGTCTCATGCATGAGTTTCAAAGGAGAGCCTACACCTATGTAACCTACATTACCCAGAGGTAAAGCCCCGGTGGGGGTGGTGAACTCCTCAGAAAATAACAGCTTTCCACCATGCTTCCCTCACCCTTACACCTTTCCTGAAGGTGGAAATATAGCCCCCGACTGGGCAACATAGATGGTATATACCTTTCAGGTTTTAAACGGAGATCTACTGTATGTATAAGGGGAAGGCCAGGTAGGTCGGAAGAACTTAGCTAAACTATGCATTTCAAGCATACTATCCCTATGTAGCTCTACATATGGGCTGCAAAATTTGGAGGATCTTTAGCACTGAAGTCTGAAAATCGGGGGTGCGTTGCATCCAGCAGAGCTGCAGGCTTGTAAATGCCATAGTGGTGTGTGGGTGCATGAGCGAGCAAGGGAACATCAGCCTGGGTGGTTCCTTCTTCTTGCTTGCTTTCCCTCCTTCCTTCTTCCTCTCCTTCCCTCTTTTTCTCTTTTTCTCCCTCTCTCCCTCTGTTTCATCCTGCGCATTTTGTTTTGTTTCTTCCCAGCTGCAGGGCTGTCTCCCATATATTTCTGGAAAATCGAGGGACTGGAAAAATCTTTAAATCCACAGCATTGAATAAAACTACTTCCTGATTTTTTTTCCACCCCATTTATTAGATTCCTCAATATAAGGAAGTGGTAGCCTCTCTTTACTGAAGTTCAGGTAGTGGTATCATTCCAGGTAACAGCAATAAGTAGGTCATAAAAATATAATGGATAATCACCTTTCACTCACACAAATGAAAGAAGAAAAAAGATATATACCAATAGGGAATAAAATGCAAAACACTTCATTTCAGAATATGCCAAAATATTTTTAACTATATATTTTGAAGGTATATGTTCCTGTTTATTCAGATATGCCTGTTTCCAATGCAGATGAGTGGCTTCATTTGTAATTTAAAGCAGTGGCCAAAATCCTGTTCTGATTATGAATTAGACCCACTTAAATCAGTATTTACTCTCTGTTCAAATGAAAATTATCAAACACAATGGGATAAACCCAGTCGTACAGCCAGGGTAATCACATGCTTTCCCATTACTATCCAAGCTGGAAAATGCTCTGTCCTCCCTCCACTGCTGA
The DNA here is from genome assembly GCF_034638445.1 of Ciconia boyciana. NCBI lineage: Eukaryota > Metazoa > Chordata > Aves > Ciconiiformes > Ciconiidae > Ciconia > Ciconia boyciana. Next base: position 52,518,953 of record NC_132935.1, on the reverse strand, counting down.
GTTATACGGTGGGGCTTATTATCCCCATTTTATGCATCAACAGGGATGAGAATGCCTCTATAGTTTTCCTGAAATCTCACAAGAGTCATTCATAGAGAAGACATTTACTGTCTTCCAGGTCCCAGGTGATGTCCCAGCTGGTGCACTCTGGCAGTATCTCACCAGCGCCAGGACATGGGCAATGGTGTGTGACAGCTCATATTGGTGACTTCTTGGCATGGTTTTGGTTGGGACCACCTAGCACTTTCCCAGCTGCTGCCCATGGTTAGGGAATAGCAGCTGGGCCAGGGACTGCTCCCGCTTTGGATTGCTGCCCCCCTGCTTTGGAGGGTAAGAGAGCTTAGCTGGAGGGACATAGGCTGTGCTTTGCAGTACTCCTCCTTTGACTGTTCCCTGGCCCATTTTATTTCCCAGCATAGATACAGCCACTTGGTGTGTATTTGTGGTGTGTGTTGGTCTGCTTGCAGGGAAGCGACATATTTCAAGACTGGTTGGTGAAGAAAGAAGAGGAAACACAATATGAAATGTGGATGAGTTTTATGTGACCCTGAGCCAAGTCCTGCTTTAAGACTGGGGATATTTTTTCATGAAGGCACGTGATTCTCTGCCTATGCAGTGTCAGCACAAAGCAGAGATAGGCCCCAACACGTGACTCTTTAGTGACTAGTTTGAATGGAAATGTGTGATTTCTGAACAGATTTATTGTGCAAGCAAAAATGTATTTGCTAAAGATTACAGCAGCATGTTTGCTCTGAATGCTGAGCCTGGGAAATAAAGACTGCCCTGTGTGACTTTTCATAACACGGTGAAATAAGGTTTGTGGTGTCAAATACCTGTTTTAATTTTGTTATCCCCGTCGATGGTCTGCAGCGCAGGGATTAGGCAATGGAAGCAGAGCAGAGCGGGGATGCAGAGACCTCTCTGCAGCTCAGACTCCAGGTCCTGCATCCCTTGTGGACGTGGACGAGAGACCTACTTACCACTCATATGGCCTCGAGGTCTGTGCCACGTGTAGACAAACAACCTACATGCCCCTTGCTCCCTGACCTTGCCAAAACGCTTCTCTGCACCATGTGTCGGGGGACATTGAGGAGCTTCTTGGCCCACTAGGGTCCTTGGAGTCCTTCTCCAGGCTGTCCTCAAGCTCCTTTCTGCCACCTCCCTCTCAGGGTAGCAGGGACCCAGGAGCCTCTGCTGATGAGAACCAGGACTCAGCCTTGGTACTCTAATTAGTCATTACCACTTCAGATAGCCAATATTATTCAAAGGTCATCCCCTTTTATGTCACAGGTATCATATGTTGTATAATCACACAGCTGGCAGGTTTTTGCAGGAGTTAGGGCTAGGATTCTGCTACTGTGACCATTATCCCTGAAATGCAGCAGCTGAGGAGCTGGGTCCCCTCCCCTTCAGAGCTGTTTTGCAAGGTGGGTTCATGAGCATTTCCACTGAGGATAACTTGTAGGCCACATAGTCTAGTAGGCAACCAACCATCTTGGTCTCAGAGCACACGTGTTCTGGGAGTGTGAGCCACGTGGGTGGGTGGGCAGAAGTGTCTCAGGCTTTTTGATGAAGGAAAGTGAATGCAGAGTGCCATTTGGGGAATTTTCACAAGTCAAAATCCACCCCGTTTCTTTTGTCTGTTTTTCATTTTTAAAGCACTCAAGTGACTGATCTGCAACGTGTAGACCTCAGTTTGGTTTGGAACTGTGGTTCAGACGCACTTGTAGACAAAAATTTAAACCCATGATCTTATAGGCATGCTCAGGGTCAGCTGATAAAAATAATTCTTTTGCTGGTGTGTTGAATCCAGTTACAGGTCCCATTGCTCAATTTCCCTGGCAGAAACACTCCTGAGACTTTCTTTTGCTGATACTCTGCCGCACTGTTTGGAAAGAGAAACTCAGCCAACTGCTAAGTTATCTTGGAGTTGTCCTTGTACAAGGGAAAATGGGGCTTGATTTGGTCTGGCAGTCTGCTAACATTTGCTGCCATGGCATTTTTTGCCAGTCTTCATGACGCCAGCAAATGGAGGAATGCTGCAGCACATGTAGTTAAGGGGGTTTGTTTAGTGTAAGGGTGTCTGTAGGAGGAGTAGTTTCCTGAAAGGAACAACCAGAGCGGCTGACCTTGCACTGATTCTGCTGACAGTTCCTGCTTGAAATAAGGTTGCCCTGGTCCAGTGCAACATCACTCACCTCCAGCAAGGGAGTTTCAAACTGTTAGGAGACACAGAAGAGCTATATAAAGAGTAACAACACGTCCACAGGCATCCCTCTGTACCGAACATGGGACCTGAGCACACACAGGCCCTGAAGGAACTCAGCTCCAGACTGAAGGTTGCAGTGGGTTTATAAAAGAAGTCTCTCAGCTCTGCACATCTTCAGACATCAGATTTCAAATCTATTTCCGGATCCCAGGTCAAGTTAAAGGCAAACAAAGGGGAAATATCCTGAAATACGAATCAAAATTATCTCCAAAGTACTTGTTCTGCAAGGCTAGCAGGAGCAGCATCTCCATAGCTGTTACTTAAAAACATGAAAATCAAAAAGCATTGTTGAAAACTGATTTAAGGGACTGGGCAGATTCAGGTGCAAGGCAGGAGACTGAATGTTTTGCCTCTCTGCCCTCCTCATGCTTTATGCCTTGGAAACCTACCTACGTCTCTGCCTGTTAATGAACATCTGCTTTTGATTGTCACAAACCCATATATTTCAGTAAAATAAACATACCTGATCTCCACTTGGGAAACAGCCTATTGTTTCTGCTGTGCCAGGTTCAAGCATTGCTTTTAAATCAGAGATGGACTTTTTTTTCTCACTTGCCTACTAGTTACCTTTAAGTGCTAAATGACCCCAGCAGGAGTTATGCTTCTGTGTTTGGACTAGCTGCAGGACATGGGCTGAAATGTTGCCTTTTCTTTGGTGTCTGATATGTCCTGTGTTGAAGGACTATCTCCTGGGTATACTGGCTGTTGGTGTTAGAGAATAAACACATCTTTCCTATATCTAGCTAATTCTGTGTTAATCCAGCTGGACACTGGACTAAATGCAGATGACAACACTAGGGCTAAAAAGCATGCCCTTACCAAGTCCTGTTCATCTCACCTGGTAACACTAAGCTACTATCTTTACTGGAGCCGTGGAAGTTGTTACCATTGTGGCTGTCTATCTGTCTGTGAGACTTCATGCCTGACAAGGGCTCCAGAAACCTGCACAATAACCAAATAAGAAAAAAAAAAAAGTATGTGCACAGTTACCATGAAAGCTGTACAGGGCAGGAGCTCCTGGTTTCCCAGAGCAGATAGATCTTCACATGTCATGACAAAGTGTTTGCTGCTTGATGACCTATTGATCTTGTCATACAGTATGAAAATCACTGTTTCTACACATGGGAGAAATCAACATCTGTTGATTTCATGTTGACTATTGGACTATATGATCATGACCATTTCTAGCATGATCATGGTCTTGCCTTATAACACTGCTGAGAGCAGCTGAGATTCCTCACCTTCACCTTTTCAGTCTTGGTTTCAGCTAGTCTCCATAACTAGTTGTGAAATAATGGGGGTGGGAGTGACTTTCTGCTCAAGAGAGTAAAAGGTTCAAGATTTAATCCTCCTTTTTTATTTTATTTTTTTTATTATGTCCTACCTAGATGGCAAAAAAGCATTTAGCAGTCTAATTGTAGGGAAAACATCTGTGTGAATGTACTGGTTCAGACCAAGGATACTTCTAGCCCAATATTCTGTCTCTAAAACTGGTTACAAAAAACTGGCTACACGCTTGGGGAGCGTGAGAACAGGGCAAGTATGTGTAATGTTTTCCTTTAATTCCCTTGCACGCTCTGACCATTTTCAGCTCAGAACGTTTTGGACTTTCCTAGCCACTGCTGTTTATTTGCAGTTTTTTAAGTAGTAGCTTGCAATGGATATCTTGTCCAGGGCTTGTCCTGTTCCCCCCTGAGCCCATGTAAACTGTGTGCATCCACAGGGTCCTTTGACAAGAAACTGCACAGATCTAGTACCTGCTGCAAGAAGAACCACCCCCTTTGGCTTGTCATGAACCCAGTTCCTATTAGCTTCATTTGATTGTCCCTAGGTCATCTTTTGAAGATACTGAGCACAGCTGATCCTTGTCAAGCCACTTCTGATAAATTACTGTCTCTAATATCTCAAAACCTAGATCCTCCAACAGCATGCTGTCCACATCATGTTGACACTGCTTATTGGTATTTGAGAGGAGTATGGTTGCCTTTATGCAGTGTTATGTCATCCTCCAGAGGGGTACACACAAAGGCCATGTTCAGCTTGGGAGAGTTAGTCCACAGAAAATGCAGAGAAGTGATTTTGTCCACAAGGAAGCCTGTGCTGCAGAACTGGCCTGTTTGTGCACAGCAGGTCTCTCAGGGACATCCAAAAGCATCAGGCCAAGAGCACAGGCACAACAAGACTCTCCTACATACCAAACCTGCCCAAAGGCACTGGACTCGCTGCTGAGGAGAGCAGTTGGCCAAGGGCATGCCATAGCTGGTGTGGGAGAAGTTTGAACTCTGCCTGGACAAAGTGACAGCTGAAAAAAGAGAATCTCTCCAGGATCCCAAGCTAGCTCCTGATAGCTCTGGTAGGTAGAAGTGTTGGGAGATGCTCTCCACCCTCTCTGTTGTGTTGCATGCTTGTAGGTCTGCTTCTTGGCTTACTGCTCACCAGTCTGTCCGTGTGGGCAATTTCTGCTTTGCTAAAATTAATGCCACAGCTGCCTCCAGACAAACATCTCTGATTTCCCAGGTATTGGAGAGTTTTTCACCCACATCCCAAATCGAGGCCAAATTAAGGCCAAATCTGTGCTCAGATGAGCATTCTTCCACCCCTGCCCCCTGGTTTCCACTCAAAGACAGTCCAGGCTCTTTGCTAAAGGGTAGAGATGCCTCAGGCTCTGACCAGCTGCCTGACCTGTAGGACTGGGGCAAATACAAGTATAGTAAGCCCATAGAAATGGAGTAACCATTTGACTGCAGGTATCAGTGTGGATCAGCCAGGGACTTGCTGGAGAGATGGTTGCTGGCTAAACCTTCCTCTCCAATGGGAATGCCACTAGCACATGGCTGATGCTGAGGAAGGCTGGAAGGGCCGTGGGGATTTGGTGCATGCACTGCAGACCTGGGTTGAGTTCGTCTGGGGTCATGATGACATATAGAGGCACATATGGCCTGGGGTAGGGTCAAAACGTCTTGGATAGAAGAAAGCGAATGGCAAGAAAGAAAAAAATGAACAGAGAGTTCTTTTATTCAGGCTTCATTTGGGATCAGGATGAGAATGTGCATCGTTCCTTTACTTTTCCCCGTCTCAAGCATCCACCATTTTGCATCACTTATGATTCATGCAGCTGCAAAAATACAGGGGCTGTGGAGTAGGCAGTGGGGGGACACTCTGCTGGTACTTGCTATCACAGCAACTGAGAGTGATTCGTGGAATGATTCAATGAACTAATATTACCTCATGGTTCTCATTTGAGCAGCATAAGGTAAAGGCTAGAACAGCAGCGCTTACCTTCCCCTACCCCCAAAGGCAAATGAACCATTAATGCTGCAGTAAAGCAGCAGAGCAAAGGTGTGTTTGCTGCACAAGGTTGGTCTCATAAAACTGAACTTTGACCAAGACTGAACAAAATTGTAAGAAAGACACAGTCGACAATTAAAGGCATGCTTTTTATAAGGAAAAGTTATTTATGACCTTCATCTGACATTTTATGAAGTTTTAATTTTGTTACACAACATCCATTCCTTTCATGCTTTGGCAGGAGAGATGTCAGGGCGTTAGGACAGATACAAGAACCACAGTTTTTATGCTTACTTGTTACTGAGCTACCTTCTCCGCTTTAAAGTGTTTTATGGTCAAGTTGCTCTATTTGCATAATTACTGCCACATCACCAGTCAATCAATTTTATGTGTTTCTCTCCCAAACCAATCTAAAATATGATATGTATATAAAAACATCACCCGTGATCATACAGACTTCACATTTCTTATTGCTTCAGGTCAAAGAGATGTGAGAAAATCACCCTCTGTTATTTCCCCCTCCCTTCCAGCTTCTTTCATTCACAATTCCGAATACTTTATATCACACAGTAGTATTGTTTATCAGCAATTTTATTTTTCTCTGACTGGGAGACAAAAGAAAATAAGTAATAGAGCAAGTCAAAACAAAGCAAGTAACTACCACAGGCAACCATGAGAATTGCTCATTTTTACAAGCACATGGAATCACAAGCAATTGTACAGATTGATAGGCTTGTCCCACAGACATCTGCAGGAATGACAAAAATACTGCTGCTTTCTGGGTAAATTCCAGACTTGGAAATATGTGGTTTCAATGGAACCTGGACTCCAATGACAGGAGAAACTTGGTGCCTCTATTTCACACCTTGGTGAAATATCAAAAAAACCCTAAACTCAAGTTAGATGACATGACTGACACAAGTGTCAGTCAAGCTAAGATGAACAAATTCTTTTCTAGATTTTACATGTCAGTAAAGAAGTGTGACACAAGTCATCACTGTTACGAGTTACGCTGGCTGGATCTTGCCACCAGTCCATGTGATAGGGAGAAAAATCAGAGATACTACAATCATTGATAATAAGAGGTACTTCTTGATTTCTTGATGGCAGGAGTTAGCTCCCAGTTATGAATTGTCATTGAATTAACAATCTGATGATGTTCCTTAAAATTTTTTTGCTGATCCTTGCTAATCTTCCATCCAAGGCACACCACAATGGACATGACTTTTCATCCCTTCTTAATGCAGACTTACTGAGTGTAAAAATTACTTCTGAACATTTGAAGGAGAAATGAAAAACTAGCTTGTTTCCTACCTAAAGTAAAATATAACAGTAAGGATACTTATAAAAGTTCTCACCTCCAAAAGATCCCAAACAGAGCCAAAAAAGATGTAATATCTCATTTCTGCTGACCAACTGATTTATCTTGTTCTCCTTGGTGTCCAAAGTGTCAGTACATTTTTTTTCTGTTTGGATTCAAACTCTTATGGATCAGACCATAGCAGTTTGAAGTGAATGGCAAAATTCCCACTGATTTTCACCAAATAGGAATTTACGTCTGCTTTAATAAAAGGTTTCTTGATTCTTGCTGCCCTTGTCTGGGTGGTGTAGTCCTCTGTTTCCTTGTGCTCTTCTTTAGCTTGTTGTTGATCCAAGCTCTGTTATTTGCATGCTGCTAGGAAATAATCCAGTGTGCTTTAAATAGGAAAACTCAAGGAGGAACTGGAAGGTGAGCTGACTGCTATTTGTAGTTTGAAAGTAGATTCCTCATTGCCGATGAAATTGTTATAGGCAAATAGCAATTTCTTTCAAACAGCTTTCACGGCAACTGTTGACAGTTTCCTTCAGAAAAGCCAAGCCTCACCATTTTACAAATAATGTGTTCAGTCTTATCCTGACACGGACAATATTATCAACAAGCTTCTGTCTTCAGCTCGACAAAAAAAGCTTAAAAAAACAGTCTTCGTAAAAAACATCTAGTGACAAAAGCAGGATACAAGCTAAGAGAAGGTAGATCATTTGACCAAATCATATTTGGCTGGAGATTGGGGGTAGATGAAGAGTGTTGCTGTAGTATGCGCTTGTCTTCCCTCCCGTAAGAGATGAAGGTGTGGTGGGAATGCTGATTCTCAAACATCTACCAGGTGATGCTGCTCTGAAGCCTGAGGTGACAGGAGAATGTCTATTAATGAAAGCCACATAAAGCTCCATTTGAGTTGCTTCTTTCTTTCCACTTGGAGAAAATCTGGATTATTAATTTTTCAGTTGTGCGGTTTGTACTGTGTTCTGGATGGATATAACCTGCATATTCATGGGGGTATGAAGCTGAAAAGGGAAGCAATGGGACAATGTGCCCTGTGGTGGCATCGGCACCTTGCTGACCTTTCAGGTGACCCACCTGCTATCCCACACAGGCAGGGCAGCAGCTCAGTTCCCTTGCTGGGCTGAGATGGGGCTGAAATGGCAATCCTATGATTGAAAGATGGAGAGATGCTCGGCTGTGAGGTTCTACCAGGGTTCTACCAATTGACTAAGCATTGGCACAGGTTGCCCAGAGAAGTTGTGGAGTCTCCCACCTTGGAGATATCAAAAGCTGTCTGGGCATGGTCCTGGGTAGCCTGCGCTAGGGGTGGCCCTGCTTGAGCAGAGGGGTTGGACCAGGTGACCTCCAGAGGTCCCTTCCAACCTCAGCCACTCTGTGATTCTGCAATTACTTAATCCAAGAGACCACTGCCTTCCCAGCTGAGCCAGATGTGTTTTTCCTGTTCTCCAAGCAGTGTTTCCTACCACCTACCAATTCTGCAAACGTTACTGGTGGTTTTACAGCCCTTCCTGGATCGCAACAGTGTGCTCACTTGGTCGTCTCTGAAAGGCTGGGGTATCATACGCATACCTATGCGCATATAACAATGTTCAAACATAACAAATGTGTAATGCAAAGACTAATCTGTCTTGCGGCTCATTTCCAAGCGTAACGCAAGTGACTCTGCTCTGTTGAGCCAGATTCTCCTAGGCTCAAGGGTGCTTTCTTGGACTACTCCTTCTGGAGGGCTAAGCAAGAAATTGCATCAACAGGCTGTAACTCTGTACTTCCCCGGGTTGTGGGCAGGGTCTCCTCAGGAGAGAATCCTTGATTCAGGAATTCGCTTCCCCCTTCGTGTGAGAGAGCCCCAGTTTGTTGACTTTCCCAACACATTGCACAGGCTATCTATTTACTCAGGCTTTTTCTGAAGGGGTGGGCTTAGCGTGGAGGATCTTTAACATTTCCTTGTGCTTTCATTTCTTTGAGAGATACCCATTTAAATGCTTACCAGTTTCCAGGCTTAACTACTTGTCCCTTATGTCTCCTAAAGAAACGTGGTAGATATACAAAGCTGCAAAAATAATTTAAAAAAAAATTGAGAAATTACTCTCCTCCCCACACAAGCCTCTGTACCAGTTCTTTAGTAATTAAGGGAGGAAACCAGATTTCCTCCTTCCTGGCGATGCCAGACATTGCCGGCCCGGTCCTTGGCAGTGCCGGTGCAGGAAGCGTCCCTCATCCTCAGACGCTCACATCCTTACGGTCTGAGGAGAGGCTGGCAGATGAGTGCAGCAGGGCCAGCCTTACCAACAGGAACAATCTATCTGTCTCCTGTGGAGCACTTTGGAGATGAAAAAGGATGTGGTGTTATTAGCTGTGCTCCCCACCCGCTGCAGCAGGACCCATCCTCCTGCCTAGGGAGAGGAGGGAGGAAGGATGAAGGGAGCAGGCAGAGGGAGATTTTTTGGACTGAGTTGGCAGCAGAATAAAATGTTTTTCAAGCTGTAAATCTATTAGATAAACTAATCTCAGGCGTTATGAGATTCCAGATGAAATGCTGGAATATGCCAAGCTTCTCATTTTTATTTCCAAATGTTGAGTTAATTTGGATCCAAACTGAGCCAAATTTCGCCTTAGTGTAAGCAGGTGCAACTCCACTGGCTTGAACAGTTACACCCACTTACAACAGGGCTGGATTTGTCCTGAAGTGATTTAAATAGGGCAGAGCAGAGCACAGATGTTTGCAGTGTTTCATCTTTGAACCACGAGCCACATGAATAACAAAAAAAAAGCATTCTCAGTCTCTCTCACACCAAACTGTGGCCTGGTGGAAGGCTCTGTTTAAGCACAAGACCTTACTATCTCTCCTTTTTTTGTTCATTTACTGCCCCTTTTACCCACTTCTTTTCTTCCTCATCCTTGCTTTTAATCCTTTAGTTAATGTGGTATATTTTTGGGGAAAGACATGCCACAAGAGCGAATGAGAGTTTTATTGATGAATTCACCTGACCTAGATGTTATCTCATTTCCTTCACATTTCAGTGTAATTAGATCCTGGAATAATACTTAGGTTGTAATTTTCACTACAATTTTTGTGGGCACTGTGTTTTTCCTATTCTCTGTATTACTTAAAATATAAGACAAACTGTAATATGGGGGATATATACACTTCCCACCAAAACCAGTGACTGTCATTTCCCTGCTCATTTAATAGCAAGGCTGAACATACAAGCAAGGTTATGTATAGAAGATAATAAATGATACATTGACCTGGCAATGCTACTTGTTTTTAAGATAGATAATAGTTATATAACCATAGATAGAGTGAAAAACAGTGTGGATACAACTGTTTTCTTGAAGGGGGTTTTTTTTTGGGGGAGAGCATCTTTTGGCTAATTAATTAACTTAATTTTGAAGTTTCTCCCTCTGTCTCCTGCTCGGGTTTTTCCCATCACAACACCGAATGAAGCAACCACCCCGCTGTCTCCCGGGCTCTGCTGAAGCCTGGGCTCGACTCGCCATGCAGTCTTCCCTGGCCTGAATGGCCGGGCCCTGTGGCTTGGGTCAGAGGCAGGACAGCAGGACAGGATGGCAGGACGGCAGGATGGCAGGACAGCAGGCACTGCCCGAGAGGTGCAGGGCGGTCTTAGCTCCTGAGCGAGTGGTTCTCACAGACCCGGCAGCGGTGCTGGGGGGAAGCTCGGGCCCCATCTGGAGATCAGTATCACCTGGCTTTTATTCTCCAACCCAGATATTCACAGCTCACAACCACTGACTCTTCCTCCGCGGCCCCCCGGTGTGTGCAGGACCGCTGTGTGTTATCCGCTTCCTTCCTTCATCACCCCCTGCCACAGCTCAGCCGAGGGAGCCCCGCAGCCCAGCAAGGAAGGAAGCCACTAACCCACCGCCCTCTGCCTTCGTGGGAAATGCTCTCTGAACCTTAATTGCTTCTTTGGTGCATGGGGGGGAGTAGAAAAAAAACAAACTGCATGCATTAGGTTGCCTATTCATGCCTGGTAACCACTGTGCTTTTCGGACCAGAGGGCCAGCTATGATTTGCATGAGTCACCAGTTTTCCCATTTCATCAGGTCCGTGAGCAGCCCCAGAAGTGCTCAGCATCGCAGCCGAGGTGTCAGCGGGTCCCTGCCTGCCTGCCATGGGTGCACCCCAGGACAAACGCCTGCGCGGTCTGACGCCAGGGCAATTACACCAGGCAGGTCTTCAGCCAGTTGCTGTCTTGGTACTTCATCTAACACCGATGAAGCTGTAACTGGGCCTGAGCAAAGGCTCTGAGTTTACCCATGGGAAATGGAAAGATGCTCTTGTCCCATGGGGATGGAGGGGTGTGCAAGCTGAGACGCTTTCTCTGCTCTGCAGTCTCCCGAGGATCGGCTGTCCCAGGCACCGCAAGCCAGTGAGGCTGGCCGCTCCGCTCCTTCCCACTCCTCTGGACAGCACAGCTGTCTAATGGCCTGACTGGGTGAACTTCAGACATTTTCAGGGCTTTCAAAGGACACTCACTGTTAAGGAGTGAATCCTTAACATCTAGGAAAATATACACCTTCATAAAGATGTGTATGAGACCATCTTCTGGGTCTTCCCAGATGACAAGACACTCCTTTCACACTGTAACTCCAGTAATTTACTCCCCTTGAATTTCAAGCAATATAGGCAGGCTTGCTTCTGTGTCCCTGAACTGACAACAGGCTTTTTAGCAACAACAGCAGCTTCAGCTGCAGAAAGTACTTTAGGTTCAGGCCTGGAGGATGTTAAGCCTCATCTTGCACTTCCCCTTCAGCCATCCCTTTTGTTACTCGCGTTAATATTCTTGGCTAGAGCAGCTTGTGCTGAAGGAAGAGGAACAAAACATTCAGTCTTTTAAGCGATCAGCCTTACAGTTGTTTTTCTTCTTGCACTGCAAAAATTTTACCTTGTCTGCATTCAGCATAGGACCTTGCAGGATGTGTATCCTGGGCACAAATGAATCGATGTGCTCTTGGACTTCATTAATACAAATCTGTGCATAGGCCATATCAATTCAGTGGTCAAAATGAAGGAAGGTGGAAAAAAAAAGATAGTTGTACAATTTCTAGCTTTTCTTCCTATAAGTTCAATAAGCTTAAATTAATAAAAATTTACAGGGGGCTGGGCAGATATTCAGAATATGATATTGACTGGCTGCCAGACTCCCTGGGACAAGTTTCCTTTAGAGGCATTCAGATTTTTTGCCAAGCTCTACCTGGAGTCCTCAACCTGTGTCCTTCTTTGGAGGAAAACGTAAGTGATGGTAACTCCTTCCCACTTGGGATGCTAAAAGGGATTTGACAGGGCATGGTCCAGACTCCATTGCAGGAGCCTCACTTTCTTCTGTGACACTCTTTCAAATAATTCCCAGTCTTGAACATTAAAGAAGCTTGACGATGCTATGACTTAGCTTTAGATGAGACAGCCAGTTCATCTGAAAGCAATTGCTCCAACTTGCTGTCATGCAGACTGCTGCAGCAGTTACACTGGGCATTTGCTGGGGCATTTTCATCTTTCATGTTTTTTTTCAGATGTAGTAGAGACTCAGACCTGGGCAGGATGCTGGTGTGGAGGAGCATATGATATCTGCAACCCTGCTGTATAACATCCCTCTTCAAGCAACAGCTAGGCTTACTGCTCCATTTATTTTTCAGCCTAATAAAGCTCAGTAATTCCCAACTTTCATTGATTTAGAATAATTTAAATTATTCTAATAAACAATATAATTTACTGTCATGCTTTAGTTGCCATTTATATTAATTCTTCTAGGACCCTCAGTGGAATAAGCTATTGGTCTGTCAAATCTTCATTCCTACCTACAGCTCCATGCTTCAGTGGCCCTGCCTGGGGCAGGAGGCTGAGCCAGGCAGCCTCCAGGGCTCCTTTCCAGCCTGGACAGCTCTGTGAGTCTAAGACGTGACTCTCTTACAATGTACATAGGCATTAGGCACTCTGCAGGGTTTTCCTGACACCTGACTGGGATTACAGAGTATGTCCTTGTCCCCGTTTGCACAGCCATCAATATTTTTGAAATCTGTCAAATCAGCCATCCCCTTCAAAATGCAATCCCATCACCTGACTTGGCTTGTGTGGAGAAATACTTCCATTAACATATTATAAATGTTTCATGCTTTTACTTCAGTGACTTCTGCCTCTGTAATGTTCAGGCAAAATCCTGCCAGCCCTGAAGTTAACACACATTTGTTCTTGTTTCCATTTCTCACGTCAGTAATGCTTTATTCCTTGGGAGACATGCATGCAATGGGGTCTCTGCAGTTCTTATTCAGTAGATAGTGCCTAGTCACCGGGAAGGGGCTCCTGGTGTATCTCCAGAATACCCAAAAGTCAGTTTTAATACCCACCCCAACACACACATGCTGCCTTCACCTTCATTCAGAGCATGCTTTACAGGCAGAGCAATGCTGTGAACACGTGCGAAGCCTGCAGTTGGATTTGCTTCCCCTTAAACTCAGCCAAAAAGGGCAACTTTCACTTTGCAAGTGGTCTCCAGGTGATGAGCAGAGGCAGAGTGGGAAGCAGCCGGAGCGAGGAACGCCTCCCAGGCAAAGAGACATGTGCCTCTGGGACATGTGCAAACTGAGCAATGAATTCCCATTTCCTTCAAGAATAAGGCAAACTCTGCTTTTAAAAATAACAAGGTCTATTATATACATGCACAGGTATTTGATTTATTGGTAAATACAGATATATGTAAATCAGTAGTACACAGACACCAATTCTGATACTCAAATAGGACTGCTACAAGTGAAAGTGGAATTTAATCTCACATTTTCATAGATCTAATCTGTCCCATTCATCTTGTTCCTTCAAAATACCCAATTACATCTGACAATACAAGTGGAAGACATTTATTATCATCATTAGTGGCTTGGGTTGAAATGGGCTGTGAAATTGTGTGCACATTAACTTTCAGAGAACTGAGCAAGCCAGAAGCCCTGGGAATTCATTTTCTAAACGGCTGCTAAGCTCTTGTACTGGATACAGAGCCACTGACACACATGGCTGGCATGGGCCCTGGGGCAAGGAAAGACACAAGAGAAACAGTCAGTCCTCTCTCCCGAGCCCTCGCTTGTGGCTCTGCCCTTGGCTGAACCGTCTCACACCTTCCGCCGGGCACGGGGAGACTGCAGGTGTTGGGGAGGGATGAATCTTTGTCACTTAAGACCGGGCTATTAATTCTGCAAGTGAGAAGGTAAATACAAAAGACAGGCTAAATCACTATTTTCATTTGAAGTGCAGGTTTATCAAAGAAAACTATGAGGAATGGGAGAACATGAAAAGATCCCATTTTCTCCTGTGTTTCAAGCCAGCTAATGAGGCTGAGCCATCTGGGAGATCTTGAAAAAAGCATTATTCCACACTCTCACTCAGCTGTAAGGTACCATATTTATTGTTTATCGATTGCTAAAATTCCTGAGTGTAGTCTTATTGCTGGCCGTGCCTCCTTCCTTTATAATTTATCCATAAGCAGCATTCGGTTCTTCCAGCAAAGCTCCAACAAGTGCTTGCCACAGGGAAGTTTCCCATCGTGATGCCACAGACAGCAAATTGTGAGAGGACTAAAGGTGTGCCCAGATACCCCCAGGTATAGACTGCTGCATGTGTAGATAGATGCATTTTTTAAATAATCACCACGACAGGGAAAGCAAGCCACTTAGCAATGAGTAATTACCCAGAGTTGCTTTGAGTATTGCCTACGGGGAGAAAAAGTAGTCACACACCCAGGCATTTTGCTGCAAGAACTGTTTTCTAGAACATTTTGAACATCTAGAACATTATCTATACTAATCCTGCCTGCAGCATCTCAAGACTCAGTCTAGCCCATGCCATGTCCATTCCTATTCATTCCATCTCTCAGATATCCATCTATTGAAAGAAAAAATGTCCTTTCACTCTCTCACAAAGGTGTTGTGAGGGCAAATATATTAAAGATTCAGAGGCGGTGTGGATACTGCAGTTACTGGACCATACAAATCCCTGACAAATAGAACTAGGACATTTTTATACCTTCATGGATTTTTAAAAAATTGCTTTTCTTTTTCAAAAAAAGCTCAGGAAGCAGGAGGTAGAGTTTTCTGAGGTCTCACATTTCTGTTTCACATTATTGGTAGTTTGGAAGTGTCATTAAATAATGTTGTAGAAAGTTAATTATTTTTAGTCAAGCAATGTAACATGGCAATAAAATTTTCAACAAGAGGCCTGTTTGAAAGGTCGATGACCTCATATAAATTGCTAAGCGTCAATAAATACCTTTCAACACAGGTGGAACAATATTTGTATGGTTATGGACAGAGCTATAGAGTTTAGCTTGCTCAAGACCATTAAAGATCTGATTATAGCTGAACAATAAATGTCATCAATGCAACCTGTAAAACTATGCCCACTCGGACTTGATTTTTTCAGAAACAGCGTTGCCGGTTTTGAAAATTGAAGGTCACTGGGAAAGCGGAAAGGTATTCATGTAAAGAAAAAACTGGCAATTTTCTTAGTAAAGTTTGATTTTCTTTTGATTTCACTGAAACATAATTCCTGAATCATTGAGCTTTACACTTTCCCAAACAGAAACAACACTGTAACAACCATCTTCTTTAGATTTTGGACTCCTGGAAGTAAGTTATTGCATGATTACTTACTAAACTAGGAACACAGAGGAAATTTCTAACTTTGGTTTTCTCATGTACCAATATTAACTCTTGGACAGGATTCACTTTTCTGTAAGATACATCTATACCTGCTACTTATTGTGCCACTAACGGAAAAGTGAGAGGAAAGACATTAAGTGCTCCTTCACAAGGACTTCCCAACTTCATACTGTGTTTGGATGCACGCGTGCTAGGTGGTCAACATGCCAGGTCTTTATGAATGGAAGAAAGTATATGCTGAATTATCTTTATGAATGGAAGGGAGTATATGCTGAATTATCTCACTGGTATTCCGCGTGCAATTTCAAAGCTAAACAATGCGTGTCTTTTATATATGATTCATCTCCTAGGAATTCACGCCTTCATGGCACCTTTTCTAAAACAGGAAATAAATATATGTTGCTAAGCTACTTTCGTGCTTTGAAAAATCCCACTGCCATTTCTATTGTCCAGTTTGTGTTCTGAAGGCTGTGCTCCATCACAGAGACTTTTTTTTTCTCCCATCATGAATACCTGCTTTTTTTACCTTTGCCTTACTTTCTGGTGAAGGTAAAGAGTCACACAGATTCCCTGCATGTTTGCCTCTTACATCTGTGCCAAAAGTGCTCTGGCCTCCCATTGTGCCACGTGGCTGGGAAGCGCCTGGAAGATGCAGATGAAAATTCTCCAGGCACAGACGGAAATCCTCTGGGCAGCGAGGCACCAAGCCAGCGCTGGTGACCTTATAGTCCTTGCTGGAGCATTCCCTCAAGAACATGTCGATGTCTGGGCTGGGACACTTGATGCTCCAGCCAGCGCCAGTGCTTTTGCCTAGCAGCTGAAGTGATCTGCGTCTCAAGGATCCACTCCCCCATCTTTCCATCTTCAACTTGGCTGCACATAAACTTTATACAGTATACCGTTTATACAGTATTACTTCGCACCTGTATCTCTTAAGAGTAGCTGTATTTAGGTTAACTAGGTTAGGAGTCATAAATAGGAATGGCTAATGTGATTATACAAGCTTCCCCCAGATCCTGGTCAATATTGTAATTCTGACCCGTAATGCACTCTCCCAGCAATTCCAGTACTGGGCGTCTCTTAAGCAAATATGGCTAATCACTTCAACGGGTTGCTGACTTTTAGGAATTGAATTGCATAGCAAATAGCTGTGACAGTGTGTACAACATTGCCAGACAAGAAAACAACATCATTATGTAGGGAAGAATGTGCTCCATCTCAAGAGAAGAGCAAAAAAGTTGTACGCTACTTCTTTTAAAAGAAGGGCGTTACTTGGGGGGGTGGTGGTTGGTTTTTTGTTGGTTTTTTTTGGCATGTATCTGGGAAGCAGGTGCTGAAACGATAGGTCAGACACCTGGAGAGATGGATTCTGGCTCTCCATTTTCCAAGATGGGCACTTGATGCTGAATAGTGTGTGACAATGCAGTTGAGCAAAGGCAGATTAAGAGGCAAATCCTGCAAGATACTCGGCTACTTCAGCAGCGGCAGAGGGATGAAACCCTACACAGAACAAATCAAATGTATGCCGAGACAGTGGCTTTCTCCCGGTACCTACCAGGGTTTCAGCTGCCACCCCCACCACAGCCCCTCCCGGCAGCTCCCTTCCCTTCTACCCTTGCTTCGCAGGGGTAGAGATGCCCAGGGAAAGGCCGAACGGCTCCTGCCCACATCGCCCTGCCCAGCCCCTCCAGCCAGCCCCCCCACCCCTCCATGCCCTAGACATGCTTTAACAGCTAGGCTAATCCCCCCTATTAAAGGAGACATCTTACTTGGTCTATTCGGCTATCAACAATCTTCTCCCATTTCCATTTTCCACCTCTTGCCCCAATTAATTTCAATGACTTCAATCTTGTCACACCTGAAATACATTTGGCTGCATCTTTCTTGCAATATGTAGGCTGGATTTACATTATAGTCATTTAGTTTTCTGAAGGCTTTGACATAATTAGCCAGTCAGGCTAGCTAAGCTGTGGATTGCTTTCTACTTTACATATCAAAGAGCATTCAGAGCAGTTGGAATACTCTGGAAATAATTTCCCTGCAATTTTCAGCAATCTAATACAAATTCTTGGTAAAATGATACATTAGTCACATATTACACAACATGTCTTTCTCTAATAACTTACAGCTCATTTTAGCTGCACTAAAAATAGTGGTTATAGCCCTCATTAATTATAAGGATGTTGGACAGTAAATTGCTACAAAAAGCTTTCATGCCAGGAACTGCAGCTCCCTTGTTTGTATTTGATGTCTGTATTATGAGACAAATAATGTTTCCTCTTCCAAAACCACAGGCCCTGGCCCAGAAGATCTGGCAAAACTCTCCCAAAAAAGCCAGGGGATAGACTACGGGAATGCACAGGCATCAGGGGGGTCTCTGATACCTGGAGTTCATGAAGTCCTTCTCCATCCAGCTGCCCTGAGCACAGGGGCACAAAGGTACCACAGAGAAAGACTGGGAGATCACCCTGTGATTTTGAAAAGGCGTTACCTCCACAGCAGATTTTCTCTTTTCATAATTTAAAATATGGAGGGGAGGATAGGAAAGTTGTTGCTCAAATGAGGCTCAAAATGAGACTGAGAACCGTCTGGGCTCTTTGTATCTCCTACACTTGGGAATGGAGAGCCTGCTGCCCAAACGTTTCTTATGCACACATGTGCCACCCCATGGTCTTCAAATTTTCCCTGGAGCAGTAGTGATGCAGCCTCGCAGCACAGCACCAATGATGGCAGAAAAGGCTGCAGCAAGCTCCAGGGCTCGCCCCTGGTTTTGCGTCACCGGCTTCAACGAGGTCACGCAGCCGGACATCTGGGGTTGCTTGTGGCACTTGCAAGCAATATCTTGATTCACACTGGAGAGACTGCGATTCTGCAGGGAATCCCGTTGATTTCAGGAGGCTATTTTCAGTGTGTGGGACCAAAGGTCATTAAAATTGGCAGCACTGCGCTGAGGTTAAACCAGCAATGTCCTTTCAGAAGAATTTTCCTTGGAAATCTGTTTGCATTGAGGGGGAACACAGGCAAGTGAGAGAGAGATGATATTAGCCTACAGGAAAAATGACTGGTGTGAAAAAAGTGAATAGGGAACGACTATCACATTTCTAGAATTAAAGTTACATTTTCCAGGCAGAAGGGCAGGATGCCGCAGCCCTGGTGCCTCCCCCCTTGACTCTGGTGGGACCTGCCCACCCTTCCACAGCAGGCAGCAAAACTCCCGGGCAGCCAGCAGTGCAAACCCCTTGTCAAACAAACCTGGTGTAAAGTCCAGCATCAAACAAACAGAAGGAGATCCTTTTCTCCTGCAGAAATGCAGAAGGAAATGGTGGCACTTGTTCCTCCCAGCATGTAAGGCAGGGATGAAGTCTACACAGGTCTGGGGAGGGCTTAAAGAAATTCAGGGAGCATGCATTCACCAGCCGACTTCTGAAAGCTGATAAGTTGTTCTGGGAAAGGAGAGTTTCATACAAGATCTGCTCTTCCCTGTGTACCACTTCCCAGTCCCTTTGGTGACAGGCTGGGGGACTGCTGGTGGGACAGCTTGGGTATGCTCATCAGCACCTTCTCCTTTGTCATTCTGATGGCTCAGGCCAGTAAAGCATGCACAGAAATTCACTGTATCACTCCCTTTTCTGCAGTTTTCTCCTCCTTAATTCAGCTTCATCCTATGTCTTATAACTTAGGAGTCTTTGGGTAAGTGTAGGGTTTCACTGCAGAAGTCATACAGCATAAAAAACTCCCTCACCTAATGCCATTACAGTATAATTTCCTTGCCAAAATACAACGGTGTGAGCTGGTATAATATGGCACTCTGTGACTTATCATGATTGAAGGCCAGGTCCAGAAAAATCTCTGTCACTGCATTCTTCGTTGTCTCAGATTTGATGGATTTTTCTGAATATTTTCAGGTTTTGTTTTTGTTTGGTTTTGTCACCTAAGTATAGTGGTGATGATTATTACAAAATGCAGAATTTATTTCCTTTGAGAAGGCCAATAGAATCTAAATTCTTCCCAGGAAACCTATCTTTTTGTCTTCAAAACCCAGAGGCTCCAACTACTGTACACTGATATATTAAAATAGGCTAAGCATTTGCAAAACAGACGCGGACCTCAGACATCGGCTTCATTAAAATTAGTCAGAGGGCACAGCTCTATCTCAACACGTGGTGCAAAAACCACAATAATCTCCAAAGCCCACATCACCTAAACCAGTTAGATAATGTGAGCTTGCCAACATCTGCTAGTGCATTAGAGTAACAGGACCTGTTCATGGGACTTCCAAAGTAGCCTCATTAGTTTTGAACTGTCCCATCCCTAAACTCTTTTAAATGCCAGGAGTCAGCTGAAAGTTGGGCATTGTGAAGTTTTCCGGCAGCAAGTGTGAAGCTGAGCTCCTCCTGTTCCTTGCCCGGGTGCAGGGAACATTCCCAGACTCACTCCAGCGGCAGCGACTGCAAGTAGAGCAGCACTGAGGAGAATTCCTCAAAGACACCCACTCAAGGGCCACTTGGGCTCCTTGGGCTCCTGCTGCTCCTGCACTCCTGCTACGGCAGCGACTGAGGAGCATTGCGAAACTGTTGCTACACGTAGGCAAGGGATCTGCTGGAAGCTGTCAGGTTTGGAGGTCGCCTTGCGGATAGGCGGGGAACGGTAGCCCAGAAGGATGGCGAGGTCGTGTCCTCCTGCGTGCCCTGCAGAATCATGCTCCGTTAGACGGACGCTACCAGCGTTAAAAGCAGGGAGTATGTGATTAAGGAGCTTTCATGCTTCTTGAAGAATAAGTCCCAGAGGAAACTAAGTGCTTCTGAGGGCTGGCAGATAGGTGTTCGCTTTCTCTTTTCTGCAGCCTGGTACCAGGGTGCTGGCTAGCACATGAGAAACTATTTTTCTTATTTGTTTTTCCAAGCTTGACCAGATTAGTCTTCTCATCCAACATGCTGAAAGAAAGTCATTTGTGCAACAGTTCTTGGGGTCAGCATTTTATTCATCCCTAAACTGTTAACCCAGACCTTACGGGATCTGTATCCTGACCTGTCTGAGAGCCCTGTCTGGGCTGGTAACAAGCACACAAGAAAGAGACCTAGACATTGCAGATGGTGTCACCAGAACTTCTCTGTGATTAGAGCTATTTTTATGCTTTCTGGTGCTGGACCTGTCACAGGACCATCTGGTCCTTTTCCTGGTTCAGCCTTGAACACAAGTTGACTACAATTTCCAAACCCAGGAATCAAACGAGCTATAATCTGGGAAAGGAATTTAAGGGTTCCCTCTTCCACCAAGGAAAGATGTCTGTAGAGCTCCTTGGTGAAAATGCCCCTTCTGGTGTGGCCCTGCCCACTTTTTTGTGTAGGAACAGGCCTTTTTCTCCCCAGTTGAGCGGAGCAGGGAGGGTACAGAAGAGGCAAGCCACCAGAAGAATGCAGAGCGGTCCCTGAAGAGCTGTGGCCTGGTAATTAGGCAGAAGATCTCTTGTAGCATTGTTTATTTTGTATGGCTGCTGGATTGCCCGTCACTGTGGGGCTTGTGGAGGCTTTTCATTTAGCACAACCAGCAAGGAGCAGCTGGGCAGTGGCCATACCAGTTAGCAGTCCCCGAAATAAAAAGCTCCATACAACCTATTTACGCTGACTGCTTTAGCTGACAGAAATAATGAACTGTGATTTATTTATACTCTTGTCATAAGATGACCACTGCCTCTTCCCAGGCGGCAAGTTATAAAAGAGTCATTCAGCAATTTGTTGGCATTTAGGATAGCAAAGTAAGTCAGTTCTAAGCCGATGATGCTAAACTATCATAGAAATGCAATAAAACTGTATTATGGGCAAGACACTGCCAAGTCATGTTACTATGCTTAAGTGGCAGCTCCAAAATTAACATACAGGGACCTCAAGCTTTTAAGCCCAAAATTGTGAGAGGGAAAACACAGATTCAGCTGCCTAATCCTAGAGACCCATAACTGAAAATCTGCAGGCATGCAGCTTCAACAGGTTCCTGTGTGGGTAGCAGCACCATATTACCAATCTTGCCCAGGGAAGTGGTTGAGTCACCATCCCTGGAGGTATTTAAAAGACGTGTAGATGTGGTGCTTAGGGACATGGTTTAGTGGTAGACTTGGCAGTGCTAGGTTAACGGTTGGGCTTGATGATCTTAAAGGTCTTTTCCAACCTAAATGATTCTATCATTCTATGATTCTATTAATTCAGATATCTAAAATCCCTGGGTGGGGGGAAGG
The DNA here is from genome assembly GCF_034638445.1 of Ciconia boyciana. Classification (NCBI taxonomy): domain Eukaryota; kingdom Metazoa; phylum Chordata; class Aves; order Ciconiiformes; family Ciconiidae; genus Ciconia; species Ciconia boyciana. The sequence continues at coordinate 52,497,176 of NC_132935.1, read as the reverse complement.
TGGTGAATTAGGGTTTATCGTGCAAGTGCTTTCTGCTCTTGCAGAAAAGCAGTTGCAGCTCAGCATGCAGTTTCCAGCTCAGCATGTTTCCAGCTCAGCATGGAGATATTTTTGGACCGTTCTTTGGAAGTACCTAGCCCTCTTCCCTCATGATAGGTTCAGCCTTCACCCTTAATGCTCCATTCTGGGTTCTGCCACTACTACCTATTACACGTACTTAACTTGTGAGCGCCTAGTCCTTTGCTGGATGTATCCTAACGTTTACTAATTGCATTGAGTGAACACTATCCCACAAATACATGTTTTTAAATAACTTTATTTGGCCAGTTTTGCATCTCTCCTTTATTGACTTTTTGCAAATTATCCCCTGGCAGGCAAACCAACACATTGTAAGCATATATTGCAGATTATTCACACCACAATTCACACGCTATTCCAATGGGCCCTAGGGGGAAAAAAAATCCACTTGAGTAGGATGCTGGGAAACTGTCCTTTATTCACTGTTAACTTCAGCGAGGGTGAGGCAGTCCAAGAGGCTGGAGAAAAGTCTTGTGACATGTACATAACATTCCCTGCTGCTCGCTGGAAAAAATCTGCACTTATTAGAAGGAGTAAGGGATTCCTGACTGATGGAAGAACATGACTCTGCTCTCTGCTGAACTCTCAGCATTGCAACTGGTGTGTGTTTGAGAGTCAAAAATAACTCTATTTCAGAACTGGTCTGAGACATACATTTCTTACTGCCACCTTATGCTACATCAGGAACCGTAGATTGCCTTTCTCCCTCACTTCGTTCTCTCCAATCCCCATTTCCCTGAGAAACTAAGGCACATATAATGCCTACTCCCATTTACCCCATCTATCAGACTATTATCAGTTAAAGCCATTTAAAGCCATTAATGCTTCTGCTTTTACCATAACAAACAGCGTACTTTGTGAGCTCACTCATGAAAACGAAATTAATTTTAGAGGCTAATAATGACAGATACAGCACGTGTTATTTTTACTGAAGGAAAGATGTCTAATTCTACGCTGACTGGTGGCGCTTACGTCTGAGCTGCGCCTGAGCCACAGCCATTGGATGCTGGTGAGGTTCCCCTGATGCCATGCCAGCTTTTCCCCAAGGGAAATTTGTCCCTCTTTTTAGGTACGAGCATCTGCCTAATGTGCTATTTATAACATACTTATTTCACAGAATCTCATTTAGAGGTATAATTGCGTTCAGAAATGCAATGAATGAAATTAATATATTTCTGAAAATACTTTAAATGCTTTGGGAATTATAAAAATATGAATAAAGAGATCCTTGAATTCATTAATGAAATTAAGTCAGCATAAACAAGATCACATAGAAATTCACTGGTTTTGGTGGCATTGTTTCTGACTTTGATATTGATACTGGTATAAACAAGAACAGAATCAGGTCCTTGGTGTTTTCCAAAGTTTGGGAGGACATCACGCATAAAACTTAATGCTTTTCAGACTTTGTAGTTGCGTACACTCGTCTGAATTCTTCTTTTATAATGGCCAAGCCATTAAGAGGAGACCTTTTCTACCCCTCTAGCATGTAGCAGCATTAATAAATCAAGTGATTTCTTGCTGGCCAAAGTAAGTTGGCCTGAAAAAACTGCGTCTAATATGCAGGTTATGTAGCTGCAATCTTCTTTACCCTAATAATATGCTTCTTTATATTGCATATGTAATAGTTGTTTAAAGAAAACATAAAATCAATACTATTTTAGAAGACAACTTTTTGGTTGAAAAGATGTAGCAATAGCCATGCATGTAATATAGTTTAACAATCTTAAATATTCCAGACAGGAAAAGTTTTTTGTCAAAGTCTCTGACAGTTTAAACTTTAAAGCTTCAGCAAAACTTTTAAACTTTTAAACTTTGAACCTGTTTGAACTTCATTTGATTTATGAATTATTAAATGTACCACTGAAATTCACCGTCTTTATTTTCATCTAGTAAAGATTTTTTGTTTAAAAGCTACAGATGAAGAGTGGGAACTAAGGAAATGCAGCCTGAGGAGATTATAGCCCTGTTTTATCAGAACAGCATTCCTCTCAGCCGTATAAAACAAAACCCCAGTAAAATATTTAGAAGTGGGAGAGATAAAGGACTAAAACTGGTATATACAAAGGGTGGGGAAAATGAATGCTAAACTGGAAAGCTGGATTAGGCAAGATTCTGAAAATTAGATACCTCTAAATTAATTATTTAACTCTTCCTTCACGTCGTGCTCTGTTTTTCTATGTCAGGATTAAGAGAAGGGCAGCACCAGGTTAACAGTGTCTTTAACATGAAGTTGAGGGCAGCGGGAAGGAGGAAGGCATTACTTTAGCAAGTTGCTCTGGAGGAAACAAATCTCTGGAAAGGGAAATGTCCTGAATGGCTCCCAGAGTCCTGCGCCACAGTGCTGGCTGTAATTTATGTCCCGGTTCATGGGGGACCTACTTAAATCACGGCACTGAAACCATATAGGTATAAAATGGAGAAGGTAAGTGGACGGTGCCTCTACCGTGGCAGCGGCTAATCGCAGCTCTCAGGTCTCGTCCCAGCACGGTCTGGGCACCGCACAAGGATCCACAGGGGGATCTTTCGAAAAGCCTTTTGGAAAGTCTGCCCTGGAAGAGGCACCCAGGGAGCGTGGCGGCAGTCTGTGCACAGGCGGCGGGTATTTATAGCCTGTGTCTGAATGAGTCTGTACAGATGCAGTTTATCTGGGAGTGTTAGATACTGTCTGCATATTGATGATCCCTTGCTAGCAGGATAAAAGGAGAAATAAATAGAAGACAAACCTGCCCATTTGGTATTTAATGAACTGCAAAAGTCTGCTTTGCTGGGCTGCTTTGGGGTGTTCTTAGCAGCGCTAGCTGAGCTCCCCAGGGAAGAAACCCATCTCTCTGCTGAGCTGGATAACTGCAGGGGGAGGGCAGGACAGCAGCATGGGCTCTCCTGCTCTCTCCTGCTGGGGCACGGTATCGCTGCGAAGGCAGCGTTCAGCAGCCACCGGGAAACACGGGTTGCTCCAGCACTCCTGTACGTCTTCCAGCAACTGTTGTCACAGGGCAATCGCATTAATAAGGCCAAAGATAAAAGGGATAAAGCACACAGGGGAAACTGAATGAAACTGGAGCTGCATGAACGCTGAAATACCAAAACTTGGCAAACATGTAATGTCAACAACATAACTTACAACTGAGCTTCTGAACTTGCAGGAAAAGGAATAGAAGGCAAAGGTAAACATGGGGAAAAATTGGGGAAGAGGGAGGGCAGAAACAAGGTACTCCTCAACCTGTGCATGCATCCTTTACCATAATCCACGCAGCATCCAGCATCAGGTTACACACCGAAAACAAGGTCTTAAACAGGAGAGAAACTAGATACGTGAGTATTTTTCTCTGATAAGGAGCTTTTTGTCTGTCTGTTTCCTTATACCTTGTTCAGGATTATGTCGTCTTACATGAGAAAAGGTGTAGTGATTTTACCTGCTTCCAGGTGGAGCAGAAAATCAAGACTATTCACCGGTGAGGTGAACAACACCAGGACACCACACATGAGTAGATGCCCTACAGTGTGCCTAATGATGGGAGAATCAGGAGCCTTGGGAGCTGATTTAAATCAAAGCACTTCAATTTATCTGATGTTGAGTGGGTTTTACTGAGGGGCTGCCCTCGAATTAGGGCTACGTGACTTTTTTTACTCTGGAGTGTATTTGCTTAGAAATCTGAAAAACTGGAAGGGGAACTGTAGAGAGGTGCAAAGCCCAGCTACAGGACACTAAGTCACAGACAGAAGTCTGGACACCAGTAACTGCATTAGTTCTGCAAGAGCATTCATGAGCATAATGGTTACAATCACAGAATTGGGCATTTGGCACACATTTGCTTACATTTCCTGAGCAGAAAAACAACAGCACCATTCTTTTGCAGTGCCAGATGACTTTGCTCTTTTGTCCCGAGCTGTGCTCTAGGGGCTTTTCCATAGCAAATGTGTGCGGGGACGCTGGCTCAGGTAAATTAGGGAAAGCAGTGGACATCCTACTGGGTAAAGCTACCATGGTCGCATCCCCTACGTGGTTGAAACGCAGCACCCAGTGACTCCGCAGTGTTCCAGAACTGAGTGACCCTATGTGGTACCAGCCTTCAGCAATGCTGTTTTAAACACATAACACGTGCTTGAATTCTGAAGACAGCTTGTTGATTTCAGAGAAAATTAAATCATTCAACCTTATCCTGAAAACTAGGTGAATTGGGCAATACCTGTTTCCCTCACTAGCTATTTTCACAGCCATGTGCACGTGGCTACGCAAGAGGACTGACTGGATACACCACGGCAAGAGTCTCGCAGCCATTTGTTCCATCGCTTTTCACTTCCACTGTCTCTAGGGATGCACTGAGACAATAGTAACTCAAGAGAGAGTGGGCTAAAACTCTGTGTTTTCTATAGAAGCCGAGGGAGAAAAAAAAAGGCCCGGCTCCAAAGCTCAGGAGACTGGCAACCATCTCAGCTCTCAATGTGGAAAAGCAGCTATCTCCCACCCACACAGTCAATGCTCTTACAATGCATCCTACGACCAGGCTCAGATAAAAGGGGCTTTCTGGACGAAATCATCACAGGTTTGTGTGTAAACACGTTCCCTCTGATCCTCACCTGCTCTGGGATCAATTCTTCTACCAGCACTGCCATTCAAAAGGTGGGCCTGTGAACAGCGACGGAGGCTTCCAAACGGAGCTGCTTGGAGCAGCAATGCTACCTTAGTTGCATAAGGGTTCACCAGTTCTACAGCAGAGGAACTACTACATGCAGTTTTACCCATAGTGTTATTTTAAAAATAAACCGATTGTCGCTTTGGCTTCCCTGCAGCCTTTCTGTTTTGTGCACAGTCTGAAATTTCCATTGGTGCCCTGACCCAGCCAGGGGCTTTGAATCAGCTCCGTAGGAAATAGGTCAGTCCAGAGCAACCTGGTCTGTTGCTAAAAGCAAGCCTGTACTTCAGGAAACAACCAGACTGAAAAAAAAAGAAAGAAAGAGAAAAAAAAGGCTTTGCTCTAGGCTTTTCTGTGAAATCTGTGGCAAAACTCAAGGAAACTGTGTACATCGCAGGCATTTTAAAAGAAATATTTAACAGGGGAATTTGTGACTCATGGAAATGCATTTTCATAGTTCTTCCCCAGCATAAAGATGGAGGAAAACACAGTCGGGGCAGGTACAGAGTGGCCTGCCACTGGGCTCGGCCACTTCAGCTTCTAACACCCTTGAGCAGCAGCAGAAACTTGGGTAGCAGGGATTAGACAACACTGCAACAACTTGGAACTAGCAAGGCCGAAAGGCTCTGACAACGTGACAATTTGACTCATAAAGAAGTTTTTTTTCAGCTCGGAGATCTTTCACCTTCTGTTTCCTTTGCCTTTTATAACCGTGTATGGTCTCCTAGGGACCCCTTCCAGCGCTCCTCGCCCCCGGGCAGCCGGCAGCCCACTGGGCGAGGAGGTGGGCCGCTGTGCCCCTGGGGTGCACGGAGGGGAGAAGGGATGGGGCAGCCAAGGGGCCAGTGGCACCGAGGGCTCCCAGTCCCCAAGCTGCGCCAGCCACGTCCCCCACCCAAATACGCGCGAATTTACCCTTCAAAAGGGTGCGGAGCGACACGCCGGGCGGGGCCGCGGGGGCCGGGCGGGGGCGGGCGGTCTCTCCTCCCGCAAATTTTGGCCGGACGGCCTCCCCCCCCTCCATCCCGCCAAGCATTTGAAATATTTCCACCCTGAAGTGGACCCGCTTCTCCCGCCACTTGTAGTGCTTGGCAAACAGCGGCGGCAGCGGCGGCCCGGCCCATCCCGGCCCGGCCCGGCCCGGCGGGCGGGGGGAAGGTGGGTGCCGGCCGCCGCGGCCCCGGCGCCCCCCCGCAGCGTGGCGTGGGCGTGCGGCTCCCCCGAGTGTGTGTTTTGGATGAGGCAGCGCATCAGCTGCCTGGTATCAGCGCTGCGGCTCCGGCGGGGCGGGATGGAGGCTGAGCAGAGCCAGGCTCGGGAGGGTCAAGTACAGGTTGCTGCGCAGGAAAGAGCCGGGGGAGGGGAGCCTGGGTCACTCCTCTCTCCCCTGTCTCTCCCTTTCTCTTTTGCCTTCCCCTCCCCGCTTTTTTTTTTCCACCCCCCACCCTTTTTTTTTCCTCCCCCCGCCCCCCGAGAAGGGGATGTTGGGACTATTCCATCAGTGTGGTATGTCTGTGTAAACATCATTAGCTCCTATGAGCTGACACGCTGGAGATTTTCATTTCTTCTTACAAATCGCTCCCTTCCACAATAAAAATACCACGCATATTAGGCTGGATATGTTCAGAGGGAAGATGGAGATGTTTATCCTCGCTGCCTTTGATCTTTCGCAAGGCAAAAAACCGTCTCGCAGAAGAATACCATCGGAGGCAGGAGGGGGCGAGGGTCTCCCCGACAGCGGCTGGGCACACCTGTGGGCTGGGGCGTGAGGGCGGGTCTGGTGGCCTCGCCATGGGCACGATGCGATGAGCTGGAGGTGTGAGGCGGCAGCGCTGCCCCGGGGCACCATCCCGCCCTCCTGCCTGGCCAGCCGAGAGGCCCTGGCCTTCAGCAGGGCTCTCCAGAGGAGCCCAGATGGTCTGAGTGAAGCAAGGCTGAAAAATCTCATCTCCAGAGTACATGTGGGAAAAATCACTATAATTTTTTTTTTCCCCCTAAATTCTCCGGTCTCTGGGGTGTCTGGCTGCCAGTGGGGTTACTCCACGCAGGGAGCTGTGCACGCGCTCGGCTTGGCTGGGCTCCGCAGAGCAGAGCAGAGCCCCGCAGAGCCCAGCAGAGCCGAGCCAAGCGTGCTATCTCCCTTGATCCGCTCCTTATCTCCGGGAGCAGTCGTGGCAAGCAGGGAGCTCCGGCAGAGAAACTTCCCTCATCCACTTCCCCCTTCTGTCTGTTTGCCCTGGCAGCAAGACAGCACTTTAGTAACCAACAGATGTCCACACCCTTCTTCTTCCAAAGCCCTCTTCATTTTACTTCCCTTGATGCCTTGGTAGGTATTACTTGCTTCCCTCTCCTTAGTCGTTTTGGGGGGGGAGGAGGAAACTTGGTGGGGTATTCTCCATGTAGCAACAATAAAACCTCTGAGGTCCCTGCAACTGATGTTAGCATTACAGGTTTGGAGGTAGTCCTTTTTTTACACAAAACATAAAAATGGGATCATGCTAAGGGCAAGGGAGTCCGAGAGAGGCAGGCCTTTCAAAACAAGACTCTCAGCTGCGCTGGGCTCTTGTGCTTTCGCCAGCTCGTGCTTTGCCCAGCTCACCAGGAGAAGGCAGCAATCTCCACACGGCATGCAGGAGTCCTCACAAACCTTTGTGGTGAGACTTCAGCCAATTTTGATAAGGCCTGCATCCCAAAGGCAGTTTTGGTCCAGGGACCCACCCAGATCCCAGGCTTCCCAGGCTCTCTCTTTTTGCTTTCACTAACATTTGCTTTTTTCTCTTTCTAGTGGTGTCTGTGTACCGAGTCGCACAAACAACCGGAGCCCATGCAATTAAGGCTGTTCACGGAGGCCAAGCGTGCAGATGCTGGTGCAGACCCTTTTGTTCCCGGCTGTCCCCCCTTGCGTGAGCAGGCAGCCCTGCCGCAGGGCCGCTGTGCTGAGAGCTGCCGGTTCAGTTCTAACACAGAGCTGGCAAACACCAAACGTCAGCCTCTTCCCCTCCGCAAGGCTGATCCCCTTCCAAGAGCATGCATGGTGTGTGCTGCAGTGCAAACCCATTAGTCAGACCGCATTGGGTAATCTTTCCTTTTTGTCCTTTGGTGTTTTCTTTTTGTACCTCAAACCTCCTTTCCATAAATCTCCAGGATAAGGGTGTGGGCAGAACCCCCCCTCGCTCCCCGGCCAGTTCCCCCAGTTCATCAGCTCAGTAGCCCAGTAAGGTTGTGGTAGGGTTGTGTCAGAGCATTCGGCTCCTTCCTCCCACCCGCTCTTAGCTCTTAAGGTGATTAATCACCAAGGGCTCAATCAGGGAGCTTTGTTCGTCTAGGATGCTGTCTTTTCCCAGGCAAACTGAAGTCATTTGTATCAAGAGCAAGCCTGGAGCGGTTTTTAACAGGTCTCCACACATATATGGTTGTGTGAAGTGGAAAATCTGTGGCTGCGAGACAGCAGGCTACTACTGCGAAGGAGTTTTGCTTTCTACTCTACCTATGTATCTGGAGTTACTTGGTGGCCTTCAAGCCCCCCATTTTAGAGAGGCAGCTGGGTAACTAAGGACAGCGTTTTGTTTAATAGGTGTCAAAAGTCAGAGGTCAAACGGAGTTATCATTTTTCCAGTGTCTGAGAATCTAGCTCTCATTCTTTGAATACATTTATATGTCACGTGATTGCAGTCGAGGGACTGATAGGCCTGGAGCCCAAATTATGACCAAATAGTGAAGGAGTTAGGAATCCACATTTCTCAGCTAGAGGTGAAAAACTGGAGACTTTCAATCCTCATAGAAAAAAAAATGAAGAAAAAAATTCATCAGTTAGGCAGAAAAAAAATGAAATTATTAATCCCAAGGTCTTCGTTGAATTAATATTATTCCTTTTATCCAAATAAGTAAAAATGGAGATCTCAAAATGTAGTTCTCTAACTGCAGAGGAGGAAATACCCATTTCCAAGTTTGGAGGATCTGTCCTCATGTGGCCAAACTTGTGATTCCTTTGGTGTAAGATTTTCCCGAAGGCTAACTGTAGTAATTCCAGCATCACTAATATATTAATTATGTAGATAATGCTGAAATTACTAGATGGTATGATTTTAAAACATCTGGTTTATAAGACCAGATGGTTTCCTTCCCTGCTAGGGCATGCAGAGTGACTTTACTAACCTGGCTATTGCACATCCCACTGTTGGTGTCAGATTGTTCAGCCCACTGAGTGATCCTCCAGGCTGAATGATCTTGCAGCAGTGATAAGATGTCAGTTTTTCAGTGCTAGGCATCCATGAATGACATCGCAGAGAAACAATGTGCCCTCGTTTTTATCACTGGAGCTGCCTGAGTACCTAAAAATTATCTTGAGTAAATAAAAGAGGGGGTTTACCTGTGTTCACCTTTTCTTGTGGCTTCTGCATTTATTTCATGTTAATAGCTTAACAAATAGTTAATTAGTAGAAGTCTATACTGAAACAGTAATTTTTTTAAGACTGTATTGATGGAAAGACAATTTTTAATTCACGTATGCTGACAATCACATAAAAAGAAGGCAATAATATTTAGTTTTTCCTAACCTGGGCTCAGTGAAATGAGCTGTAAATCTCTAGCCAGAACTAATGAGATCTAATCTTGGATCTGCAGTAGAATCACATATAAGCAACCGTTTATGAACATTTGTACAGACCAAAGTTTCTTAAAATCATGCATAAAATCATTTTGAAAAAAGGGTCTTAAAAATCTCATAACTTGTTTGCCAACAGCTCACAAACAGAATAAGCCAGGCCCTCTAGATAAATTATTTGCAATGAATTCTTTGCTTGGATCTAGTTGTCCTCCTCCTCCTCCTCAAGCAGTATTTTTAAAGTGAACAGTCATGGATTATGTGGATTTTCAGCTCCAGAGGTTTGGAAGAAAAAGAGTTCACAAAAATAAGTCCTTTTTTCCCCCCTTCATTTTGTACATTAATGTGAATTCCAATATAACACGAACATGCCTGCTCTGAACTGTGACTTGAACAGGGCTCATCATGCAGAACATGCATCGCTTCTGTCCCTAAATTAGGAACTGCTGGCTGTTTCTCCTCGAAGGGTCACCAATGTGAACTCTTTAGGCAGTGGAAAGTCTTGTGGGCAGACTTATTGTGCTGCCACGAAGCAAACTGTAAAGAACTAAGAAGGCTTTTCCCAAGGCTAGCTACCAGCACATAGCTTAAGGAACACAAAAATTATGGAACATTCAACAACTAAAATGGAACATTTTAAATGTATTTTTTAAAAAATATATGAATATATGTCAAATGTGAAATATGATGAATATTTCTATGGATATATGACAAACTACAAACTCACATTTAGAGAGTTGCCTTCCAGTGACACATTCCTTCACACCGATGTCAACCGCTGACGGACTGTAGTAGCATTTTCCCTTTGTATTCTTTGAAAGCCGTTGGTAATTGCAAAATCACCAGCTATCTTGAGGTTTGCTGCATGTATACTTTATTTTAACCTTTCCTGATTACAGATATATAAACTGTTTAGTTTCAGGATGTTTCTTCCTGGCACTAAGTTACTCAATATAACTACTGGTTTTGAACTGTTCTTCACATTGTTGTGCATGTTTCCTACTGACTCAACAAAAAGCCCAGTTTTACTCATGTAAGCAGTCCTGCTGGCTTCACTAAGCTTTGGTAAGATGAACTGCTGAGCATCCCCACCATTGCCAGCTGTGATCCCACCTCCCTCTTCTTCCTTTGTGTTGCTTCAGGTGGGGGCAATCTTACAAGCATGTGTGCTGTAGCTTGGAAAGCTAAATCATTCGCTGTTTATCAGCTTGCTTGGCATGGCAAGATCAGTGAGAGCATTCATTTATGGACAGAAAAGCTTTGCCTTTGCCATGGCCCTGGATGCTCTAACATCATGCTCCCTGATGATGCCCAAGCCTTTGTGTCCCCTCGCATCTGCACCGCCTGGCATCCAGATGTGGGGTGCCTCCGGGCCGGGGTCCCCAGCGCTGTGGCTGCGGAGCTGGCAGAGGGAGCCCAGGGCAGCACCAAGCTCTCCTTGAGCGGTGCTGCGGCAGCACCGCAGACCTATAGGTGCCATGTGAGGTACGGGTGCCACTAAGAACAAAAGGACTGAAGGCCTGACTCAACGACTGCTGAGGTGAGCCAAAAGAGGTTAGGAAATGTGTGCTTTGAAGACTCTGAGGTGCAATTCCTTCCTCAGAGGGAAAGGGACAAACCAATTTAAAATATGTATAGAATTTAAGGCCAGAAGAAACCAAGTAGCAAGGCATTGTATAATATATAACATCATCAGCTGCAATCAGCACCTGCGATAATGCCCTTATATATTGCAGAAGTAGCATCATTGCATTGTGTTTACTCAGCAGGTATCAAATGCAAACCTTAGGAATATGATGTGGCATATCTCATTTGTAAATTAAAAACCCACAAATAATAGAGAAAATTGCACTTTTTCGTATCTGCCTACCAACATCTTAGAGCAGCATCTGAGATAAATTATATTCTGCTTTAAGCAGGAGGAAATAGTGCAGCATCTGTAATACCAGTGTGTGCTTTGCAGATCTGGATGAGAGACTTTCTTTGTGTTTACCTGCAGATGCAGAGCCAAGTCTGAGTGCTCAGCTGTAAGTGGGAAAGCTCTCTGTTGCAAGCAGATGCCTTGAAATGACAGCCATGTAGTCCATGCTCAGGAGCTCTCTGCAGAGAGCATATCCCACTAATGGGGGTGTTTTCCTCAAAGACAGACCTGCTTACTTGCTCCTACTTTCAAAAGATGCCGAGAAGCATGCTCAGGCATTAACTTCAGCTCGACTTTTTGGTGAATTGCCAAATTCACCACTTTGGTGCAATTGCTAAATACAGTTTTCTTCCTACCATTTACACTTCGTCTCTGCTCTGGTGTCAGACTCATCAGGCTCAGGATGGCAATATAAGGTGGTGTTGTCATTGTTGGTGCTGGCAAAATTCCTGTGCATTTTGGAGGTGGCAAACAGGTTACTTTTATTTTCATTAGCATCAGCTGGCAGGGCAATCATTATTTGGGATTGGTGACAGCGTTGGCTGAAGTCAGCCCTTTGGGCCTGGGTCTGGGTCTTCTACTTTGAAACATCTGGCAAGACCCAATCAGTGTTGCAACAGTTGTTAGACACCCCAGATTTGCCCATTATACAGTGATAATCGGTACTTTTTTGGGCAGGCAGCTCTCAAGCACCTAGAAAAACAGCTGCTGGCCGATTCCCTCCGCGCACCGGCGATGCACGTGCCTGCGACAGCCCCAGGCAGCACTGCACCCGGCGCCGCTCCAATCTGAAAGACAGCCCTGTTGGGGAGGTGCGACTTCTGGTTTAGCTGCCCTGCCAGAGATGGTAAGTTACTCACTGAAACGGCTCCTATCCAGATTTCTCTCCAAGGTGTTATCTGGGCCACATGGAGCACCGCTTAGTGGTCACCCTTCCTCTCCCACGCTAGTCAAACTCCTTTTTTTCCCTGTAAAATTATTTCCCTCACATCTAAAGATGTTTTAGCATTTTAACTAGCTAAGGTGTTTTCGCTCTATCATGGAAAGCAGGTAAATGTCATATGCCAGCCGCACTCAGAGGTGATGTCCCCTCCTATTGAACTTCCCTGACATGGCAGGTAGTCCGGGCAGCAGAACAAGCCTACAGCCCCGGGAGGCAGGAAAATTGGCTCTGGGGCCATTTGCTACCAAACCGAAAGCTCATCTTGCTGCTTCACGGCATAGCTCTTACGTTGCAAACTCCCTCGTACATCAGGCAAGCTGGCAAAAAGTGATGTCTGATGGAAGCGCAGCACACTGCTGCTTCCCTGTGTGATGTGCCAGAACTGACAGGGGGGAATTTAGACATAAACTTTTCACTCATTTTCAGTGACTTGTAGTGTTTTTAATGACTGTTTGTTTGATTTGAACTCATCGTTCCCTGGGTTTTCATTTAGAGAAACATGAGAATTAATCTTTCAGGGGAGGACCAACGGGACAGGAGAGGTGTTCTTACAAACTGCACTCGAGGAGAGTGCATCGCAGCCACTTTTTCTTCCTCCTGCCCCAGCTTCTCTCTGTGCTCTCAGAGATGGCAACTTAATGCTTGCTAAAATATTCTTTCCTGGTAGGTTCCAAATGTTACTTCCCAGGGGAAGAAATACTAAAATAAATGGAAAATGCTTCTTTAAAAAAGCAAACAATCCTTTCAGGCAAACAAACAGTAAAGTCTGCCACATTCGATTGCAAAGGCAATGGCAAACAAATGAAACAAAAACATATGCTTAACTTTAAGCAAAAAGTAGCCCTGTAGAAGGGCTGTAAGCTGTGAAAGAACAGGGTATCTCACACTGTAGCAGTGAAGCCCAGGTCTAAGTGGATTCTTCACAAGGGGTACGAAATGCCTCTGCAGTTAGGATGTTGTTTTTTTTTCACAGCAGAGCCCAGGCAATAGTTCTCCATCATTAAGTTTTTCTGAATTCTCCCAAACAATTTTATTGCGAGTACAATACAACCTTGAGAGTAGTCCTGGAAGATATCCGAATGTCCAGTTCTCAAAACAAGATTTCAACATGCGTCACGTCCCTCCTTGGATTATTTTGGCCAAGGGTGACAGCATCTACCAGAATTCCAGGTTGCAGTTCATTAGTCCATGACAGCTAGATTATCTCTATCTGCAAGTGGGGCAGTTCTGACCATATGCATTAGGATCATTTAAACATTTCCTCGGGTACTTATCTTGATGCAATTTTTTGTGCCTCTGAGCAAGAATAGAAGCAATTAGACCTGAGCTGTAGGTGTAATCAGCTAGCTAAGCAGCTGACAATTTATGAATGAGAAATTCTGTCTCAAATGCAAAATTTCAGATGTGCAAGAGAAGATCCTTTCAAGTCAGGATCCTCAGAAATGCACCTTCAGATAGAGCTGGGCTATTTCATACGATTTGGCTTGGTTTTGTGCTAGGCTGGGAAATCAGAAAAAAAATGTGCTTTAAAATCATCCCGAGGTAGTGAAACAAATTATCAAGAGCACAGGTGATTAGTCACTGGAACGTTTTACCCTGGGAAATGGTGAATGCTCCAAAGCTTGATGTCATCAGATCAAGGCTGGACATCTTTCAGGAAGGTTGTATGTCAGACAAGAGAAGTTATTGAGCTCAGCTTGTGATTATTTGTACATCAGAAGTGGGAATGGCTGACAAGGAACCTGATGAAAATCTGTGAAAGCAGGTTAGTGGGGTTCCTTATTTCATCTCTGAGTGTAACAGTCAGAACGATTCTGGGCTCAGAAATGAATTGAGTGTTGCCTGAAGAGTGGCTGAGTCAGTACCGCTATCAACTCCTTCTCTCAGCGCTGCATCGGCCCGTAGTGCTGACAGCAGTAAAAAACTTGTTTATTGATTGTCAATGAAGTAGGACTTGAATATGCAGTCTTCAAACAGTTAGAAGAGGAAAAAGATGATTTTACATCATCATCAGTCTGGCTATCACTGTGTGTAGCTGCACTGAGCTGATCCGGTTATCTCTTCTGTTGTTGTTGTTGAAGTATTTTTTTTTTTAAGGAAAATTACTCCCATCTTAGAAGAATTAAATACCATCCTGGAAAAGAAAATGTTGACTCAGATAAGGAAAAGGACTGCTGGAAACATCACAGAAAGTAAATTCTGCCTTTTATTTAACTCTTTCCTCCACATTCCCATGGGAAATGTGCAAAAGATGAGAAGCAAAAATGCGCACAAAATACAGAAACTGAAAAAAGTGAAAAGAGAAAACAGAAGTGATGTGTGTCATTGAAAAATACCCTGAAATGTTGGAAGAAACAAATATTTTACTTCCCATTCTCCCCAGGCACTATTCTGCAAAAACAATACAAAAACATTTCAGCCTGTTCTAGCGATGCCTTTGTAGGATTGACCCCCATGCAGAAAGCCAAAGCAACGTCTGTGGCGCAGATAAGACACACCAAGTCCTATTTTGAAGGCAGCCTTTTGCAAAGGATGAATTCCACTGTTTAAATAGATGCAAGTAGCCCTATCTAAGATGAGACAGACATTATAGTGCTGTCTTAGCAGCAATGCTACACCTGAAGATGCTCTTTCCTATTTTTGGGTGCTTATCATGGGTTTGATTTGGGGGCCATTGTGCTAGGTATAGTGCAAACCATACCAACGAAGCAAAGCTTTGCTTGCAGATTTTTAATGGCCCTTATGTTTATAAAGTGGGAAAGTTTTAAATATGTCGACAGTATGGAAGAATGACATTTGTTTTTTGTGTCCTTTTCTGTAAGAGCAGGGCAGTCAGTATTCAATGATAGAATAAAAAGCCGCAGAGTTAGACAATAGGAAACACATGGATTTTGTTTTAGCTGCTTTAACTCCAACACTGTATTTCAGAAGTTTCTGAATTCTCCCACACTCAGTGGTTCATGCTGACAAATGTGCTTGGCACACAGTAAGTGATGTGATTTAGAGTCGCACCTCTGTTACCAGGTCTCCAAGCACATCAGCTATCAAAGGCGGACTCATTTCTTCATTTCCCATGTGCAGCCAGGTTACATGAGCAAGATGGAACCCAGGGCTCTGCCCTACTGAAAGAACTGGCCCAGGCTTTTGTGGCCAAAAGCACAGGAGCTGCATGGGCTGTCTGACTTCAGGTAGAGGAACTCACCATATGCACCAGATGCATTCAGAGCAATACACAACTATCACAGCAGGCCAAATTTCCAGGGGCGTGTGGCACATATGTCCATTCCAGGGGAGATTTAATGTATCTGTTGATTCTTAGAAGGTCTCAGTCTAGTCCTTTTTCACTGCTTTATAGCACATTGTGAAAGCCCACAGGACTGCCCCGTGCTTCTCAGATTGTGTGTTTTATCCATGGTCATTGCAAATTCTGCCATCACCTCTGCCCAGAAGAGCATTACCAGTTAGGTGGGTGCCTGAAGACAGGGGCAGGGTTTGTCTCGTCTTCCATTTATTGCCTCAGGTGATTCTACATGCTCAAAGGGGCATTTGTAGATGAACTGGTCTTGCACAGACCATGCTCATTCATGGGGTTTTTGAGACTTTGCATGGCTAAATGGAGTCAGAAAACTCAAAATCTGGGGTCCAATCATCATTCCATGGATGGAAAATACATTTTAGATCTCAAGTGGAAGCTAATACTATAACAAAGCTCTCAGAATCAAGCTAACATCAAGCCCATGTGTATATACTGCTATGGCAGCATTCTTTACACAGCATTTATGACTGCAACTATATTTTAAAGCAAGATGGGAAATGATTAACTACCTCAGGTTCTCATCCCCATCCTTGGAAATGTATGTGCAGATCCCAACACACTCAACGGATGTTGCATGAGAGCTACACAACAGACCCACTCTTCAGAGGGTTGTACAGAGCAAGGCCAGGGTGTTGCTTGCTGTTAGCACTCCCCTAAATTCATTTTTCTCTTTTCATTTTTTTAGTATTTCTCCTCCCACACCTTTGCCCTCTTTGCTTTCTGAACTCTCAAAGATATTTAAACATTGGCTTTGGTACTGAAACTGGGCCCTGATCTTATGTGAAAAACAAGGGAAACCTTCTGAAGGAATAACCTAAGTGTAACACCAGATAAATTAAAAGTGCTCTCTGCTGTCATTCAGCAAAGCCATGTGCAGACAGAGAACTTTCACAGCTATTAAAAAAAATGTGCTATTCAGTGCAAACTTGCCATCTGGCTCCTAGTGCTGGATTCCACTACAGTGTGCTTCTTGAGATTACACTCATCTGCCAGCCTCCCCCTCGCCTCCCAAGGCACTTAGGAAGACTCTTCTGGGAATAGAAAGTGAATTATTTTATCCCAGTCGCCATGCAGCTAACTATACATGGTAATTAAACAAAGAGACATTCTCCTTCTGCCATTGGAGGCAAAGGTTTTCTTGCTAGTCATAAATAATGAGTGGTCTTTGGGAAGACAAAAACATACTTACTGAATAAACTGGTATACTGTTAGCATGCTGATGACCAGGCAAGGATAATCAAGTATTAAAATAGAAAACAAGGGAAGAATATTCAAAGCTGAGGCTTCTTATGCCATCTTTAATGGATGCAGTCATTCCAGATGAACACAAGCACCTTTGAGCAGAGAAGAGAGGGGGAACGTTTATCTCTGATTTAAACAGCCATGAAGCCAGTGGAGTCCACCAGGAATGAACGTGGTTTGCTGGGAGACCTCAGCTCCTATGGACAAGGGAGTAGTTTTATTAATCCCAGTGGCCTCAGTAAATAGTGTCTT
This sequence comes from Ciconia boyciana, assembly GCF_034638445.1. Classification (NCBI taxonomy): domain Eukaryota; kingdom Metazoa; phylum Chordata; class Aves; order Ciconiiformes; family Ciconiidae; genus Ciconia; species Ciconia boyciana. Next base: position 52,480,184 of record NC_132935.1, on the reverse strand, counting down.
CCATATAAATGTTTGCAGGATGGGGCCCTAATAGCTGGCAAGGTGAGGAGCTTTTCTGTGCAGTTTCCATCGTGTGTCTGGGAAATATTAACATTCAGGCACAGGAAGGTGCTCTTGCTTGTACCAAGCACTGCTGACTTCAGCTGTGGGAGACCTGCAAAATGCAAACCTCCCCAAGGGCACCCACTCACTTGGCAGCTGCCCTCTCCTGTCTGCAGTCCCAGATGACTCACGCTCTCCTCAGCCCTCTCCGCTGCTGGCCCCGATACTCCCTCCCTCCAGGCTCCAGCCAGTTTGCTGAGCTAGAAATTCCCAACAGCACACCACGGTTCATGCAGCTCTGACCCCAGACCTGAAATTCCCAGATGGCTCAAGCTCTTCTTTTTTCTGACCTAAAAGTTTAGCTCCCTGATGACTCAAATGCACCCAGTCTTTTTTTTTTAGCATGCATTTGAAAAGCTTTGATAATTTTCATTCACCTGCAACTCCTGTCCCAGTGTCAGGACTGCTAGCTCTAAATGACAAAAAATATCATGAGGCATATGCTCCCGGCTCTGTCCCACTCTGTAGTCATGACACTTACTTGAAGAATATAATGAGCTTTTAATTTAGTCTTTTGGTTTTGGAGCCTTAGAATGAACTGAAGTTATGCTTCCAGAACCTTAAAAAAACAAACCAACCCCAAACCAAAGAAATCAGAGATTCTGAAAGATTTTCAGCACTCCTGCAGCTTAGCTTTTGGTTAACCATTCAGTTAACAGGAAATTTGAAATTCCTCCTTGGTTCAGCTGCTTCCCCTTCAAGCTTAAAACTACATCATGATTCAGGCTCCCATCTTGAATCTGAAATGTATTGACTCCCCCTTGCTCTGCTGGGGGCCTTCCAAAGTTTTCTGGATTTAAAATTTCTTATGCATAGCTCCTAATGGAGTTATTCCCCACTGAGTCCTAAACTCTTGCTTGGGTTCCCAATTGGCTCCGCTTCTTGCTCCTGAGACTGAATTTATCTTATCGCACATATGGAGGTCTCTGCTGGCTCCTGCTCATTGGTTTCTTTTCCTCAAGAGCTGACACACCCCCATGGTTTTGTACTCTACTTCTCAGTCTGCCAAGTAATATATAGCATGTTATTCATAATTCCATAAATGTGTTTTGATTGACCAGTTAATTCAATATCTTTGGTCCTGCTGATGTCACAGACCTGGTAGTTTGTCAGGCAAACAGTCTTCCATTTGCCAAGACTTTAATGTCTAATGATTAAAAATGCATTAGGAGAACTAAATATCCTCGTATCATTTTGAAACTCCTCCCTATCTGGAGGATACAGAGTTTTATGGATTCACACCAGCTATAATTTTGGTCCCTGACAAAAAAAACTGCCAGAACACATCCATCTTCTTAGCTTGGTGTATTTCTAAGCTCATTCTCAACAGCAGATTCAACCACCCTTAGCATTCTGAGTCTTCAAGCACTATGCTAAGAAACCACCAACTTCCAAAGTCTGCAAAACAGAGAGCCCAAGTCTGCTTGATGTGTTAGGGCTGGACTTACCCCCTTCTCAAACAGCCTAGCTCCACCAGGCTTTACAGCCTAGTCCTCCAGCCCATGGCCTGACCTCAACTGTTGCTAAGCCGAGCAAAATGCAGTGACATGGAGTGGACCCAGGCTACAGACAGCAACAAGAATGAAGAGCAAGCGGGTATCACAAGCTCTGGCTCCTGCTGAAGTCTACCCTCACCACTTCTACAGCTGACACCTTTCAGTATCCCTTAGCTAGCCGTCAGCATCACTCTTTCGGTGATACCCCTGCCTACATGACTATGTTGGGGTAGAGCAGAAACTAAGAGTAGAGACTAGACTGCTGATAGACCAAACTTGGCTCTAGTCTGGTGCCCTATGATTCACTCCCACACTATTGTTGCCTATTAATAATATGCTTTTCCCAAGACACAGAAAATGAATTACTCATAGATAAGACACTGAAAATAAAATCTTGTCAACACTGTATATTTAGAAAGTGACTGTGGGACAAATCCAGGTCAATCCTCCATTCAGTATAGAGTTAACACCTGAAATGATTTGCTTGCTGCAGGGGACAGTACCCAGAAGTACTCACCACCTTTTCCTCTTTCTATACACTGGACCCATGGCTGCAACTTCGTACGTAATTCCACAACGCAGAGAAAAAAGCAGACAGGTGAGATACCAACATTTTTAATGTTTTCATTGTGCCCATGAACAGTGAGTTTCCTGCAGTAAGATGGGAGTTTCAGAAGTTTACCGAAGCCTTCCTGGTCTTTTGCTCACCTCTCTTCCTTCCTCCAATGCTCTCATGCTCCTCTCTCCTCCTCCAAGAGGACAGAAAGCGAAGCAGGACGTCTCCATCTTCAGCACCAGCTGTCCACTGAACTGATGATTTTCCCCCAAGTGTGTATAAGCTTTCAAATGCAACATCTAAGGGACTCTTTTAGTGATGTCTCATGAGGCAATTTTACTTCAGAGTTTTCAAGAATGAAAATGATGGGTTAAAAATGAATGGATGTGAGAAAACAAAGTATGCATATGCCCCAGAAATCAGGTCCTGGGATTCACTCTTGCAGAGATCAGAAATGACCAGTTTCTATCTTCCACCGGTCTCACTGCATCATCTCTGGTTCTCCAGTCCATGAAAGATCCTTCTTTACATATGCAGAAGTTCAGTAGCATGATGCTTCTTGTCCCACAGAGTCTTTTGGACATCAGATTATGGACCCTCAGTGTGGTTTCAGCTGCTAACAACTTGCGTAAGCAATTTTCCACTAGGCAGTCAACACTTCCAAGCAGACTTTGCTTAACAGAACCTAAATCAGTTTAAGATGCTCTTTTCACATCTTTCCTCACCTTTCAGTACTGGTGGGTGCTGAAGCCATGAGTAATTTTCAGCCTGTACATGGTATCTCCACCATTTGCTCCTAAAGACCTCACAGTGAATGGATGCATCCTGACATGGAATCCACCTCACCAGCTTTTCCAGGGTGATGCATCAATGCTTTGATCCTGGATGTTAAAATTTGCTGTTTGAAGGACTTGGTGGCCTGCCCAGGTACTTCTGTGAGGGGAAGAAATGCTACTTGTAGAGTTACTGGCAAAGACAGCTTTTCAGAGGACTCTAGAATTTGTATCAGAATCCTTGCCAGGCATCATGACTCTATTTATTTTCATCTCAAGGTGGAAAAAGATGCAAATTCACCTATCCTCTACTAACTTTTGAATCATGACAAGCTGCATCTGGGATTAAACTGAATTTCTGAAAAGTCTCAGGTCTGCATAAAGTCTATGCATTGAGACAAAGGGTATGTGAGCAGCTGTAGTGCTCATACTGGTAGATTTTCTGGGCTGACTGTGCATTAAGATTGTGGTGGAGATGTGAAAATATCAACTGCTCCTCTAGATTGCAGCTGGGGACATATTTGAAGTCAAGATAGTACAGTATGAATGATATTGAACAAGGCATTTGTAGGACTTCAGTGAAAAATCCTTTCTACATGTTTTGCCTCTCCTGGACTAGAAAGATGAACTCAAAATAAGGAAGGCAAAGAAAGGCAAGGAGGGCAATCAGGGAATAGAGAACACTTCTTCTGAGGAAAGACTTAAAGAACTTACTTAGCCCAGCAGGAGAAAGTCTGAGAGAGGAGACGTTAATATATAAATGCGTGAGGTAAGCACCACGAAAGGAGAAAATGTTTTTAGAATAAGGGGTAATGCCACTCCTGATGGCATTCCCTGCAGTAGGACCAGATCTTGAGTATCTCGGACTACACCAACATAATAGGGTCAACTTCAGAGCCATTGTTAAGACCAGATGTGCTGACTGCTCGAGTCTCAGCTGAACCCTCAGGTATGAAGTGAGTCCTGCTTCTCCTCACTTCCCAGCCTGCCCATCCCTCTCGGCATATGGTAGACTTTCCACACAGAAAGCCTATCAGCAGCAACCAACAGCTCTCTGTTCCTGACTTCTGGCCCTTCAGCATCTCATTTCTTCCCTTCAGCATGCATGATGGTGACTGATCATGACCTCACTAAACCTTAATATCCTAAATAAATATATGGCTTCCAGATTAACCAATGCAGCCTGCTGTCTTCTTCTAGATGTGGCACTGAGGACAACTGATCACTCAGTTGGTTCAGCCCTAAGTATAAATCCTCCTGGCACATCCCACATCATTAAAAACCAATGTTAAAAGACATTTTTCAAGCATCCCTTCAGGAACTATCAAGGTAGGTGGTGGTCTGCTCAGCAAACAGCGTTACGCCAATACCATTTGCATAGTTTCCCTTTTTACATGATGAGAGATTGACAGTGTTTTGACATTATGGATTGTCATTGTGAGAGCACCTAAAAATGACAGCTTGGTTTATCTCCCAAACAATTTACAAAGATTAATTTCAGGATCGTACAAGAATGACGTGCTGTGTTTACCAGAAAATGTGAAGAATCCTTCTAAGATCAACATGCTATGAGTAATAGATTTCTTAGGAAACAACCACAGAGTGTAATAAGAGGAGTGTTTCTGACAGAAATGCAGCCCCTGGCAGTTGTGTCCATAGAAAGCAATGGAACAAGGCTGGGAATCTGTTTATTTACAAGTGAAGTGTCTTTCCAGTAACAGTGGGAACACTGGAACTTAAAAATAAAAAATACACACAGAGACACCTTACTGGAATCTATTTTAATTTAACTTGAACTAGACTGGAAATTCATTCCTGCTGCCTCTTTGATGTGGCAATAGGCAAGTGAAAGAATGTTCACAGTTTATGCATTCATCTCTGGGAGAGGCAACCCTGAATTCCTTGTGAAAAAAGTCTATTTTTGCAGTGGGAAATCCTTTTTCTCCAAACTGCTATTAAATTTTCTTTGCCTGGATTTTCTGCCCATCTTGTGCACCCAAAGGTCTAACATACCCAGAGAACAGAGTGACTTTCACCTACCCATGGCCAGTTATATGCATGTGCAATATCAGCTCCAGCGCTGAGCCTGGGTGCTTTGGAAGGAAAAAAGATGCAAACTTAGTGCTTGTGAACTGACATGGAATGGACAGCCAGGACAATCACAAAAAGCAAGTCATACTAGGCACACATACTTGTTGTAAGTGGATATGAGCTGCTTCCGTGACAGAATTATTAATGGAGTCCTTGCTTGGGAAGTTGAGGCCTAGAGCTGCGAAGGTATTGAGACACCTCTTCAGTACCTATGGGCAATACCTTGGTGCCCCAACAGACTCTCTGTTGCATCCCAGCTGCTGCCAAACGCTGCAGATGTCTGGATCCCTTAGATGCCTTGATGTCCCTTATGTATGTCCCTTGTCTGGCTCCATTTCAGGTGACACAAAGGCACCTTCATGCAAAAGCCATCCTACAAAAACCTCTAGGAAATTGCTGGTGATTTCTATATTCTCAGCCTGTGCATGCATTCACACTAGCCATCCTCGCCCCTCCAGTTCTGGTTCACAGGGTGGAAAACAGGGATGTCCTACACAAGCAGCTGACCAGGCTTAGTCTGCAGGAGGATTTCTGCCTTGGGAATTCAAGATGCGGGAGGTGGCCATCTCTGACCAAGTAAACCACATCACACACTCAAGTCCTGCTTCTTATTTCATTTCACTCTTTGTTTAGGTCCACACTCAAGTCTGTTCTGAAAACTTTATTGCATGCGTGTGTGTCCCCTTTTATTACACAGAGACACTGGGCACCGCTTCAGGACTCAAGGGTAAACAAGAGAGACACTGTAGTGCCCATGAATCTGCACCAATTCCCTTTGTTTTCATGTCATCCAATGCACACACCTTACTTTTCACACCTGATGTGACACTTTAAATCAGTGGCAATCAACTTTTCCATATCCAGGGGCAGGGGAGGGCTGAGATCCTCCATGGTTACCTGCCCAGACCTCCATCCCATGAACAGTTCAATAGCCTGCCCACGTGCTGTAGACCCAACATATTGTGGAAACATTGACCTTACCCTGCGCACGTGGTAGGGCACAGGCATCTTCTTCTTGCCGGCAGCCCAAGATGCTGCCTGGATCTGAGGAGTACCCAAGGAAAGAAAGGTGGCAGGAACAAGCTGCTCCTGTCTTTCCCAAAATCTCCTGGGGGCTGAGTGAGGAGCAGGTGTGTGTGAACAGTCCACGTTCACATAGGAAGCCTTTATTACCATGCCCAGGTATGACTCATACTCACCTGGAGGGATGTCTGATAAGATGATGTTGTGGTCCCTTCACAGCAATGACCCAAATACCCTGCCTTACAGTAGCCCACCTGAACACCTCGGGCAGCGTGCACAGAACCATTTTAACACTGCCTTTGCCCTCAGCTGTCAGTGCTACTTCAGATTATCTGGAGAACCTGACTTGAGCAGACCTTGGGCTTCTGAGCAAGAGACAGAAAATAGGGTAATTTCAAATCTTACAACACAGAACCCGTTTTAACCTAACTGTGTCTTCTGGTAGAGGCAGGGAGGCACTTAGTTCAGTGTCTTGCTTTTCCATGCGTCCCCCTCCCTCCACCCCAGGCTGCTCCATTAGTTTCTTGGTCTGAAAAAGTTCGTACAGAGTGAGGGGATTTCAGGTTTCTTCCCAGCAGACTCCGAGTGCCCTCCACCTGCTCTGTGGTGTTTTGGTGAGAGGTGGGTGGTTACAGGCTACTAATTGATCCTTCTGAACCAGAGCCCAGCGCCTTACTTCCACAGGGGAGCACTCAGGCTGTGACACTGCCCAGGGGAGAGAGCGACAGGGCGACAGACCTGCACTTGCATCAGAGGCAGAACGGGGAAAAAGAATGACGAACTGCTCTGGCGTTCCCTCTTCAAGTTCTCGCTGCCGCCAATAAATTACTAACCTCAAAGACTAAATTAATATTTAAAAGAGTGCACTAAAGCAGTAAAGATGGGCTCGTTGCTGAAGGCCCGTTTCCTCGTTGCACATCCCCTCCTGCCCCCCCGTGCCAGCCCTGCTTCGCCGGGCGCCGGGGTCCCGGTGAACCCCTTTGGTGCGCACAGGCGGGAAGGGAGGTCAGGCTTGTTTTGGCAGTTTCAGCTGGGTTTATCCCAGCTAGCAGCTGAATTTTATCAGTTGGTTTAGCCTTTGGTCTGCAAGAGACAAACGATTATTTCACTCCTCTTTAAAAATAATACTCAAGTCGTCGTTAGGGAAAAAAACAGGCGGCGGGTCCGGAGGAGAAGCCAGGGCAGGAGCGGTGCCTGGCGATGCCGGCCGGAGCGAGGGCTGAGCCCTGCGGCGAGCGCCCTCGTGTGCCCGCCGCGCCCGCCGCACCTCGCCCCGCGGGCGCCGCGTCACGGGTGGGCGCCCCGCCACGGGTGGGCGCCCCGCCGCGCCCTAGCGCCTGGGCTCCTTTGGGTGCCCCCCCGAGGAGGCCACCCTCGGGCAGGAGCCACTTGACAGCTCTTTGATGCCAGAGGCTGGCATCAAAGCCCCCTTCCCCGTGAGCGGGGTAGCAGCGGCTCGCCCTCCCCGTCTCCGTTGGTTTCTGTCTGAGCAAAGAAAATAAAAGTAAGCAATGGATACAGGCAAAATAAAGCATTAATAAAGACAGCCGTCTCTGCGGGGCTAGGGAATAAACCAAAGAGTATCTCGCTCTGCTTACCGACTCCTCTCCTGGTGCTGTGAAGGGTATCTACACGATAAGGCGGGCTTAATGGATTAATTCAGTTCGAGTAAAATTCAGTTTCATTCACACCTCAGCCCCAGTCTTCTCAGTGCCGGTGGCCTTGATTGCAGAATAAAAATACAGGTCGTGATTATTTTCCTAGGTTCGTTTGAATCTGTTCACCTTGAACAAGGTCCCTTCCATCTGAACATAGACCTGCCAGCACATCCGTCCAGCAGAAAAAGGTATGAATTTTTGTTCTTATTAGCAGCTTTCATACTAAAATCACAGCAAGGCAAACAGAAACCCCAGATATGAAATATAAATAACAAACAATGCCCAGATTGGAAACTTTGTAGAGATTACATTAGACCCTGGAACAGGGCCCCTGACTCTGTCAAAGAAGTGTTATCTTGAGATTGTCAATGCATGCTTCAGGGTAAGAGTGACTTTGTCCCCAGAGACCCAAGGGAACATAACAAGTGACATCAGTCATATTTTGGAGACTGCAGAGCCTAGTGTCACTAAATGTCAACTAAATCTCTGTACATGGCTCTCTTCAAAGAGTCGTTCCTGAAGTGCTGAAAGGTGAGGGGGGCTAACTAAGCCAATTAAAGAAACATTTACTAAGCAGGGGAAGGACACGATGATCTACAGACCAGGTATATACCAATCTATTTTCTTTTCCTTTAGTTTCCTTCAAGGCCAAAGTGGGTGGGAAAAAATGCCTCTCTACCAGAGGTAGGACATTAGCTGACGAAAGGCAGGAGGCTTACACCAAAGCAACGGCCATTTCTTTTTCCCCTAGAGCTGATGTTCTGTCTGTTCCACCTCAGCATTCCTCGCGAAGCCAGAGACAACATGCCAGTCTGCCCAAACACAAAAATAAAACACCAGACAGACTTCTTTGGGAAAAGCAAAGTTACATGTGAAAGAGGAATTGCAACTGGAATTTACAGGAATGCTAGCAGTCATGCCATCAGGTCAAATCCTGATCCTACTCACTTTATTGTAAATAAAGAGTGGTCCCAGGGACAAGCCAGCTACAGCAGCTCCTTATTAGGCCCTTTATTCATAAGTCTGAGCTCTTCAGAAATAATTAAGTGGAGAGACATTTTATGGTATTGAAAACAAATCTTTGTATTTTCTTGGTGAAACCAGTGTTTTTCCTTTCACAGAAGCTGACTCATGTAAAAAGTATCCACAAAGGAATCATGCAAATAGACTTAGGGATACAAATAGACTGGGCTTTGTCAATCAGTCCCCTGCCAGTTACAGACGGGACAAAATTCTGCTTTGGTGTAAGTCAATGGCATAGTTTTGAGTGCCACGGAGGGATGGAGGCAGAGGCGTTCTTGCAGGTCTAGCCGAAGCAGTTAAAGAAACAGGCCATTATCTGCTGCCCCTGCCCTGGGAGTTACCGTTTCCACAGCAGGGTCCAATCGTGCAAATGTAAATCACATCTGGGCAAAGCCACCAGCTTGGCTCAACACACCTTCTGCAGCAGCTCAAAGTGACTTTGCTGACTTTGCACTGAAGCTGATTAGCTCACCAAGACCGTTCGCTTGGCTCAGCTGAGAACATGGTAACCTCCCACCCAAAAGGCACTCGCAAAGAGGAGATAGACAGTAACATCTAAAATTAGGAAAGTCCGTTTCTGAAAAGATCATGAGTCTGAGCTTTAAGGGAAGAATTTGCACACGACATCCTTATCTGGGATCTGAGTTCAAGGCTCTTCATATCTTGGGTGTTGGTTCAGTTCATTATGAAGATAAGTCCAAGCTGTGAAGTTTGAATCTGGACCAAATTTCTCCGTAGTTTGAAAGTGTTTGGCTCCATCATTTTGGAAAAGGCCTGCCACTGTGTCGTGGTTTAGCCCCAGCCGGGAACTAAGCACCACGCAGCCGCTTGCTCACTCCCCCCCGGTGGGATGGGGGAGAGAATCGGAAGAGCAAAAGTAAGAAAACTCGAGGGTTGAGATAAAGACAGTTTAATAGGGAAAGCAAAAGCCGCGCACACAAGCAAAGCAAAGCAAGGAATTCCTTCACTACTTCCCATGGGCAGGCAGGTGTTCAGCCATCTCCAGGAAAGCGGGGCTCTATCACGTGTAATGGTTACTTGGGAAGACAAACGCCATCACTCCAAATGTCCCCCCCTTCCTTCTTCTTCCACAGCTTTATATACTGAGCATGACGTCATGTGGTATGGAATAGCCCTTTGGTCAGTTTGGATCAACTATCCTGGCTGTGCCCCCTCCCAGCTTCTTGCGCACCTGGCAGAGCAGGGGAAGCTGAAAAGTCCTTGACCAGTGCAGCAACAACTAAAACATCTCTGTATTATCAACGCTGTTTTCAGCACAAATCCAAAACATAGCCCCATACCAGCCACTATAAAGAAAATTAACTCTATCTCAGCTGAAACCAGGACACACTGCTACTAGGTCTTTTAACCTGAACAGCAGACATAGAGATAATAAAAAGAGAAATGAACATTAAGAAGTCATCATCACTGCGTCAAGCTGAACCCCCAACACTTTCCAGAGTCTCTAATTTATAAAGAAAGAAGAAATAGTAGAGCATAAACAATAACTGAAACACATCCAACATTTCAATCAGTGCAGTGCACTTATTACGTAGCTGCTATAAATATATTCTGCTAACGCAGGAAGTTTGGGGGAAGAACAAGAGCAAAGGCAATTAGCTATATTTGTTGCAATTACAAGATATTTGACAACATGTCGTTTGATATTTGGAAGCATACAACTATAAGCAGAAGATGTCTATCAAAACTGTTTAGTATAATGAATGTGGCAGCAAAAGCATGTTCTGTGTATATATATCTCTGTGGCAACACCACTCCTCATTGTTGAGGTATAAACTATAGATTATACAACTTCAGGTGACCCAAGATACGAAAACAATAAGAGACAACAGAAGGGCTGAGGTAGAAAGCAGAAAATATATAGAGAGATGGAAGCCAGTGGCAGCCCTGTTTAGTTAGCACATGCTGTGAAAATAAAAGATAGGTCTGACACTTGGAGCCATCATTTCAAAGGGCCCTTCATGCCGGGGCCTACGGAAAGTGAGCCCTTTGGGTCAGCAATGTAGATATTCTTTGGAGAGATTCATAGAAAAATTGGATTCTTGTAATAAACACCTAAGAAGTTTGGCCTCAAGCCGACAAATGTTCAGCAAGGGCAAAAGAAATTATAAATGTAGAGCGTGCTCCTGAGCCTACTGAATTCCATGAAGGACTCCATCAACATCATCTGGCTTTTGTTCAGACTTAGAGTCATTATTACAATTACTGACAAGAACATAATACCACAAGGCAAGGTTTTGCAGGCGAACAAGTGCAGCTAATCTTTTCACCACACCTCAGCCTTGATTCTTCTTCTAGGAATAACTTTGTTATACAGTCATCTTGTTTCTCTTGGTTGACAAAAAATGAGCTTTTGGATATACTCCATACTACACTCTTTATCGCGTTCATTTTACACATACACTGACATCATCCAAACTAGGTAGGCAAGTGTTTGGCTTCATTTTAACAAATGTTAAAGTGTTAATGCAGCTGAAACTGAAAGTATCCAGACTGGCTATTTTTTGACAGTTCAACAGTGGGTAAAAACAGGAATGTGAATTGTAATGAAATAGTTAGCAAAATGGAAATCTTAGAGCCTGGAGGGGAATAAGGTAGCAAACCCAACTAATCTCCAGTACTACATGCTTCCCAGGACCGTAATATTTGAGCATCTCATGAGCTTTAAACTATTTATCCTCTCAACGTGCCTAGGAGGTAGGTGAAGAAAAGGCATGCATTTTATAGGTGGCAGGCTCTCCCCAGGATGTTTGTGGCTAGGAGGTGGTTGAACCCTGGTCTCCAAAGCCCCCAAGCAAGGCTCTCGTCCCAGACTGGGCTGCTCTTTGGGAAGAGGCAGCACATGGGCTCTGCAGCGTGTGTCCTGGAAGAAGTGAAGGCTGTGTCTCACTGCTTCTTTTTAGTTTAGGTGAAAGCCAAGGGAGAGGGAGCTTGGAGGGTAGGGCACGACCAAGGCCAGGAGGGCAAGCATTATGGACAAAGAACCATTGGAAAGCTTAGAGAAAACCTAGCATGAGTATATAATACTTTTCTTTCTATTTTCCCTGCCTGCATTTGAAGCAGGGCTGTGTGTTTCAGTCCTCTACGCGCAGAGCTCTTCCCGCGCTGCGCTTTCCTCCGCGGTGATTTACAGACTGCTCTCCTCTACTTCATTCTCCTTCTCGGAGAGATTGCCAGTCCTGTCAGCATTATCCTCTCTGACACTTTGCTCTGGAAATATTTCAGGATCAGACATGCTTTCCTTGCTTTCGCTGCCTATATTTCTGGAAGGGCCATCAACCAGACAATGTTTTGCACCCGAGTCTGATGCCAGTGCCAGAACAGGGATGAGTTAGCAGCCACTTAGTCTGCAGAGTCTAGTACCAGCCTTGCTCTACAAACAGTAGCAAACCTGAAAATCCAGGGAAACAGGAAGCCTCTTGAAGTGCAAACCTTTCCCTTATTCAGACCTTCTGGCTGTAGCTGCTGATGGAAAGGAATTTGCAGTGGGAATTGCAGATCAACCGAAATCTCCAACTAAATATAGTCTGGCAGTGGTGAGGGGAAGGAGGGGAAATATAGCGGGGAGGGGGAGAGCCAGGACTATTCTTTTGACACACAAAACCTATATTGAGAGTAGTTAGGCATAACTAATTAATGATGAGTTTTCAATAGCAGGGTTTATGTGTTTAAATTCTGTCTAAGTAGAGTAGAGTTGAAACAAGGGAGATTCTGTGTTCAAAAGACATGTTACAAAGCTGCACGTGTTACAAAAAGAAAACACGTGTAAGTACCAAATATTACTCACTGAACAAAAATAAAGTGAATGAGTCATGATATTAAACAACTCTATAAACAAAAGCTGCAAAATGCCTGGGAAGACTTAACTAATTCAATTGCTAGTCATTATGTTCCAGTCAATGTGGTCTTCCTCTAGCAGGCTTGAAAAACTAATGGGATGCCAATGGAACCTTAGTCTGAAATGCAGAGGAAGAGCGTGTAGTATAAGGGCTAAGTGTACGTGATAATATCTCTTCCCCACAGAACACGAAACATCTGAACGTTGTGTTTTCAGTGCTCTCATCCCCTACCGACAGACTTTCTTTGCAAGGAGACATAGCCAAAATCATGGATTTCCTGCAGATCTTGGGCAGGAACAGGCTCCAGGGAAGACTGAAGGAGTTGGGATTTTCATCCTAGCTTGTGTCAAAAGAATCAGGAATATAAACACAGTTTTCATTTCAGAAAAATAACAGAGTACCACCTGAAATTATTTTGCAAAAGTGTGATTTATGGCTGATGTCCAGCTGGACAGGGCCCAATTCTGTCTTATCCTCTGCATCATTTAGGGCTATTTACACTCTCAGTGCAGGGTTTGGAGAGTTCTCTGAGAGTGGTGGAAGTCCTGATCAAGCCTGAACCTGGGATGGCATGGTTTCATGTTCAAAAGACCTCCAGACTGTCAACGGTTTTCACTGTCCCTCTTAGGGTATCTTCATATTCTCCACACTGGTGTGACCTCACTGCCCCCCCAAAACCTCAGTGTCCTCTTGAGTTGTGGTAGATTCATTCTGGGAGGTGTTTTAGGGGAGCTGCTGGGAAAAGCTCTAAAGTCCAAAGGGTTTCTGAAGGCAGACCATGCCTTGACATGTACATGAGTGCAAAAAGGTACTTTCATCTCTACCATTTCCATGCCCATTTAGGAGAAGGATAGCTCCCTCAGGGGCCACATGGGGTCTAGGGGACTTGGAAGGTGAATTTTAAAGGTTTGAGCTAGTAGGGGTGGGTTGAACTTAGAACCAGCCCAAGTCATGTATTGCTTCAGCGTTCCAGCTTGTCTTCTGCAAGTCACGCAAATGTAAACCCTAACACCGGTGAGATATGTGGTGGGAATTACACTGAAACTGAGACCGACAAAATTTCAAGTGCCAAAAACTACAGGTCTGAAGTTCTACCTTATATAAGTAATTTTGCTGGCAATGTGATGCTCAGTATCTACTACTGCAGACTGGTTAATGTGAGGCTCAGCTTGACACAGTGGTATGAAATATAGCAAAGGTGACAAAGTTATCTCTGCTCTTGTTTATTGCCTGAATCCAGTTCCAGTGTTTATAAGACAAAGAACAGTATTCCAATAGCAGAAAAAAAAAAAGAGCTTTAATTCAGTAGTGCATATGGATAATACTTGAAAAGACAAATAGTGTTTGGTTTAGTTAATATATTGCTCATTAGTGAACCACAATACAGACATTTTTTAAAAGACTGCAATCACCATGACAACCTGATAACATTTAGTCACATCATTTCCGAATATGATTATCCTCCTGAAAAACTTTTCTTTTTTATGAAAACAGAGGGCAGATTTCAAGTCTGTGGTCTGTTCTTAAGATAACCTGTTCATTCCCTCTTTGAAAAGCACTGCAATGCAGTGGGAAAATGCAAGAAGTGGTGAAAGAAAGATATAAGCGGAAGAGGGGGACATGGATTAAAATTGTAATCCCAAATTCAAGGAAAATCTTGATGTCCTACACTGTAAAACCCATACAGAGGGGGTGATTAGCACATGTAATTTAGACTGTAGGTTTTACTTCTAATAGGATCTTCATCATGGTGCTGTGGTCCCACAGTGGGGATAGGGGTTCAGCAGCAATCAGGTGGATGTCACTGCAGGACCAAAAGGAGATGGAGGTCAAGACCTTTGGGAACACTCATCCTTGCAGTCCTTCAGTAGCACAGCAGAGAAACCAGCTGCTAGTGTGAACCCACGGGACGCTTCTGGGCCAGCCCACAGGCAGGACTGTCTGGCCTCCATACTGACTTGTCCCTGAAACTCTGAAAGGCTCAAAATACCTCGAGGTGCTGGGCAACAGATTATGTCAGGGGGTGCAAAACATGTTATTGTACTAGAAAGAGTGGGGAGGACACCTGCTTATTCTCCCATGGGCCATAGCTGGTCCAGGTGATGGTCACACTGGTACACAAGGCACGGTGGCTGTGGTTCAGCCCTGGAGTGCAATGCTAATGCAACAGAGGCAGGTCAGCCCCCAGTAATTCCCTCCTGGGATGAAGAGAGGTCATGTTTCCCTCTTTTCCTGAGGACATTACCTACTTCATTTTCTGAAGCAAACTACTTTAAGAGTACAGTAGCCTACATCTGCTTGCAGCTAACATAGCTGAGTGACGTGGCTTGATAAATAGGTTGAATTTATTGGTAACCCCTGCTGTCTTACACTGATTTACTATCATCATCTCAGGCACTGCCAAAATTATTATTTTATTGGGAAGGAAAATAGAGGTACCACAAAGTGACACTTATTCCTAAGAAGAATTTGGCAGGCAGCCGTGATAAGAAGGACTCAGTGGCCCGAGTCTGATCCTCCCAGTGGGACTGCTGCAGTGTGAGGATTCCCTTACTAGGATACAGCGGGAGTGGAGCCTGCAGCTCCCCTTGGCTGGCGTCCGTGGCATCTCGTTAGGTTAACGCATTTTGAATGAAATGTTTGCAAACTCCAAATGTGTGCAAACTTGCAATCGCCCGCGTAATTAATTGTGATCTCCTGACAGAAATTGTTGCAATTAGATGGTTAAGCACTCGTACTTCTGGTCCAGGCGAGATGACTGCCGGCAAAGTCACTGGTCAGGAACTTGCAGAAAGCCAAGGAGAGAGCATGCAAGGGCTGTCGAAAGAAATTTGGTCTGGGAGTCTGAATTAATTGAATTAATATTCAGGGGGGAAATAATGCATTTTTATTGTCCAAATGAATATAGATAAAGGACCCAAACCCATGACTTGAATTCAGAATGCTTTGGGTTTAGGGATTTGGCTTGATTTATGAAGACATGGGGCCAGTCATCTTGAATATATTTGGCACTGAGGTTTTGCACTGTTATTTCTGACTTCTCCTGGGCTGCACAGGGCAAAAGTCACCCCCAGACCTTGTTTTCATGGGAACCCAGGATGCGATTCCCCCCTGAAGGTGGCTGGTACCGGTGCAGGGCTGAACAGCCGCTCCAAACTGCTACCCCGCTTCATGCCTGCCCTTGTTCCTGGTTTTACACAAGAATGTGTGGGATGGGGAGACTTCATAAGGACTATTAATAATGGAGGTGATATGTGAGACCTTCCCCGTTATTATCCTGACTGCAAAACAACCTGGTCAAGAGCTTGAACATGGAAAGGAAAACTTGAGCAAGACAGTGTTGCCAGGGGTCAGGCTGAGATGGCCTCCAGGGAGCCCAGCCTGAAAAGCACAGATATCCAACAGGCTTGGTGGCTGCTCTGCAGCACTGCGGGTGCCTTATGGGTGCTGGCCATTGCCCCCAGACCGATCATTGCTGGCATAGCGAAGCACGCCATGCCTCAAAGCCATTTAGCAGACTGCCAGAGCACCAGCTTTCTGTGGCAGGAAGAAAACACCTGCAAATAATCCTCTTAACTGCTGTCTCTGCTTTGTGGAGAGAGCATGGCTCTGCTCAGATGGCTGTTGTCCAAACACGGGAGCACTTGTGGCACGGGAGTGGGCCACGGGGAGCATTTGCAGAGCCCTTGCCTTGGCATTAGCTGGGGAGATACCACGGAAGGCTGTAGGGGCTGGTGTTAGGGGCTTTGGTGTGCCTGCAGTTGTTCTCAGTGGGATCACGCCACAACATGACCACAATTTAACCAAAACACTTTTGGTGTTCGTCAAAGAAGGTGGCAGAGGGCAAGCAGCAAACAGCGTGACATTTCTACATTGGCTTTCCTCGTGGGCTCTGGCAGGCTGCTGAAGCGAGTTTCATCCCTGGCACTGCACCGGGATGGTATTTAGGAGTGTGTGATCTAAGGCAACGCAGCTCTGTGCCAGGCACCAGCCTCCGACCTCTCAAAGAGATGCTGAGCTCCACTTGGCCCTCCGCACGGCGGGAGTGGGAAAAAGGGCCGAGGTTTCTTATCTCTTATTTCATAATTTTATTGCAATATTATGGCTGAGTAAGTACTTGAGAATGACTCTTCATGCAATTTTGGTTTTGCAAGCTCCTTAGGGACAGGTCCTTGTAGCCTGTGTTGCTCCATTTCAGAGTGAATAAAGGAGGCTATGTTAAACTGCCCTTCAGGAATTACAATTATGAAAACCCTGTAAAATTACTCAAAACACCCCTCCATATGCTCTTAATGCCTCCATGCTAACCTTCTTCTGTTTCTAAATGATAAAAATCTTTACTCCTGAACTAAGGACAAAGATCCAGCCCAGAACTACACATTTCATAGGAGTTATAAACTCCTTAAGACAAGTGGCTCTAATGGAAACAAAAACAACTCTGTAATGGTAGCAGGTGCAAAATGAAGCAGTACATTAAAAATAGCCTGGCTGCATTCTCCAGTGGCATGAGTTCTACGTGCATATCACTCCAAAATAATCCATTTAGCCTTTCTCCCCATGGTTACAAGGAGCCAGCTCCGTGCTGTGTATCCTGGGACTCCGCAGGCATGGCTGTGAGAATTGAAGCAAAACCGCAGCCCGCCAGCCAGGCGCTCCCCTCTGCCTTCTCTTTAACATCAACACCTTTGCCCTGGCTTCTCCTCGCTGCAGGTGGGGGAAGGACTTCAAGAAGCCAATGCGTCTCTTCAGCCTCTGATAAGTGCTGACTTTATTTCTAAGAGTATAAGGTTAAGTTAATTTGCGTTTTGCTATGGATTAATTTGGCTCTGGGGCTGTTTCTGTTGCAGGGTTTAGTGATCACGAGCCACCCTGGAGTTTTAAGAGCTGAACAGCTTCCTATGAAAAAAGCGTATTTCTCCCTTAAATTGCCAGCATTTTGTGAGCAGAACCCGGCTTTCACAGATTCCACCCAGCCTTTCTGCAATTTCTGTCTGCCATTTCTTCTCCAGGCCCAAACCCTTCACTTCATCCTAGGCTTTCTTGGTTGCTTTCTTTTCTTTAGGACTGATTTTTGGTGTCATCTGGTGACCTCACAGGATCTTTTTTCAGAATTCCTCTCCATGTTTGCATTTGCTAGTCACATATTCAAGCCAGCTGCCTCAAAAGCGATGATGGATGTAAATGCTGCCATGCTGCTAAAATCACGGAGCACAGTCTTGGAGCCTCTAGATCCATCCCATGGGCAGTCACCCAGCTTCATCCAAGTGAGGCTTTCGTTTGCCCTGTTCTTTGCTGAGGGCTCCTCTGGGTCTTGATGGACTGCAAGGGTATTCATTTTGCTAACGAGTGGAAACATCCGAATCAAAAATTTTCATGCAAAATGAAGACTTGCAAGTAGTTCATTTTCACGCTAGTTGTTAGGCAACGGGAGAAACTAAAAGACACCATTTTAATATCGTTAATAAAAGCAGCCTTTGGAAGTTGAGCGGTTAATCACTTATATTTATTCCTTTCCCCCGGGTCAGTTCTCATCCCAACCTGTTGATCTCAGCAGACAAGGTTGTAAGACCAGAGAAGACCCAGAGTAGACCAACTGAACCAAAGTCCTAGTCATTTCAGTGCGGGCAGGGTTTGTCTGTAGACTTCAGCCTTTTAACAAGCCAGCTTGTGTCTCTGCTGCTCAGTACAAGGTCTGTGAAGCCGTGGATTCAGAGGATGTCAATGAAGTTCATCTGCTGATGGCTGAACGTTATTTTATCTAGATAAATGTTTCACAGGGCATTTCCCAGCAGCTTCTGAGCTGCAGTGCGTGAGCCCGGAGATATGAGGCCCTTATTGCATTTGGTTTATATCACCCATCATAAAACAACTCTTCTAGCATAAATCAGCTTGTCACAGCTTAGTGCCGTCTTGTATGCAGAACTGGGTGACTTGCTGTCACGAAGACTCTCCTGTGAAAATGCAGATGCCCGGGGTGCTTGGGGGGGGACCTGCCCCTGCCCCGGGGGTGCAGGCAGCAGTGCTCGGCTCTGCAGCCCCCAGTGAACTGCCTCTCTCTTCCAGGGACTGGCCAGCCCAGGCTGGCTGATGTCCAGGCCAGCATGAGCAAGCCACTTGTGGAGCTGCATGAGGGGAAACTTTTGTATGCTGTGGTTTACTCACAAGCAGCAAATATAGCTAATTTGCCTAAAATAATAACTGCCTTTGAAAGAATGGTCTTCCCAAGCTGTTTGGAAGAGCAGGTTTTACTCCGTGACTGAACACTAGATATTAATCTTTAGGCTAGAAGATGAGTCGGTGAGTGGAGTAATTTTTTTTAATGTCACATACTAATTCACAAGCTTCTAGGAGGCTGACATGCCAAGCCCCACAAGAAGGCCAGCTTGACTGTCTAGTAATTGACTCTCTTCTGTGTGGGGCCGTTCTCTGATGGCTGGACTTTGGCTGGTGAGCTCAGGATTTATGATACCCTACTGCGGTGGGGGAAAAAGGCTTTGCCTGCCCACCCGCTCAGGTCAGCTGGCCTCACCTGCAACACGTGCACTTCAAACGCTCAGGGACTCCACCGAGTCTAAATCAAGAACTTAATTCCTAGCGCCGGTCTTGGCCATCAGCATTTTCAGCCTTCTGGAGGCACCAGCAAAGCAACTGGAGATACTGTTCAGCACTTGATTAGCCAGGGTTTATTGGCAGACGGTTAACATAATGTAGCCCTTCCCCGTGGCTGAAGATTTCTGTAAGCTTGGAGGCCTTGCTCATATTCCATATCCATGCTCTGTTTATATTTTCTTTGTCCTGAACAAAAATTGGCCCCATTGTGTGGGAGCAACACTGGAAAAGAAAAACAAGAAACATCCACTGAGAGAAAATGGATATTGTGGGAGCTGAGGAAATGCACATACTTTGCTGATTCCATTTTCTGATGATGTCAGAGTCAAAGAATATCTCTGAAAAAAAAAAAACCCTCGGCAACTTGGAATCAAAAGCTCTGTTCATCACAGTCTCTTGTTAAAAGAAGAAATGTAAACAATCTCCCTTGCCACCCCCCCAACCTCCAAGAAATTAAATCTGGCTCCATTTGGATGGACCCTCATATGGAATCGAGGGTACGTCTCCAGGGAGGGAGGCGTTAATGTACCGGGGGAGGGATGGAGGGGGGGGACAGGAAAATTTGATTGTGCTATGTGAAATGCAGGGATTCAAGCTGCTGCTTTTCATGTAGGCTGAAGAAGGGCAGCCTGACACTTTACAGATTGGGTGTAATACACAGGAAATTTGTCCTTTCTGCCAGAGCAGTCTAGGGATAGGGCAACCCCCCCCCCCCAGCCACTTTGCTTGGCTGGTAAAAGCTCAGGAGAAAAGGGTTAAATAAATGTTTGTGATATGATAAGGTGCTTGTTTATTCAAGGGATGACAGATTATTGGCTCCCAAGGCAGGGTTGAAAAATAGTACAAAGGAGCTGGCGTTCCCCTCACTGATGTGATTTCCTCCTAAGGTTTTGCTCTTTGGTAGGAACAATATGCGCTGGGAATTAAGAGGGATGACTTTATTTCAGACTGGAACAGACAGACTAAGAGCTGCTTTCTGGAGTCGCTGACTCTGTTTTTGTTTTTGTGGGTTGTTTTTTTTTTTTTTAAGGTTTTTTTTCCTTTCTGTTGAACTTCTTCTCCCAAACTCTTTGGAAACGGGGTTATCTCCCATCCGAGAGGAACACCCAGCATGGCAAACTGACTAGAACACTTCAGATTAGGGGTTTGACCCTTTTACTTTGTACATAATTTTGTATTTTATCACCACGTCTCTAAAGCTAGCTCCTGCTTTGCTGCCCTTTAAGAGCTCAGGTCCTCGCCGAGTGCTGCACATAAGTCAATAAAAGCCGGGCATTACAGCAGAGCTGACGGCTGCCAGAGGACTACATGCACTTCTCACAGACCGAATTCTCTTCTCGCAAAAATGCCAGTGAAATCCGGAGCAGCTCTCTTTGATTCAAGTGCAGCGGACAGACACGGAGCCGCGGGGTGCACCTGGCCGTGTGCCTTGGTGACCGTACCCCAGGGAGCGATGCTGCCGCGGGAGCGCAGGGCCGGGGCTTGATGCCTCCCACACGGCCAAGCCTGGATCTGAGCTTTGATCTGATCCTGGCCACAGCTTAGAATTGAAAGGTGCCACTTCATGCCAGTTTCAGATGCCCTAAAATTGTCTTTCGTTGCCCCTCTGGTGCGGTCTGGGGTGAGCTCCTCCCTCCGCCATAAAATGTGTTATGCCGAGGGGCTGGGGAGGACCTCAGGGAGGAGGGTACTGCGCAGGGTTGGGGTGCCCCTCTCTAACCACGGAGGTGCTCGGTGATGGCAGCAAAGCCCAGACCCACTGTGAGAACATCCGTGCACCGTCGGGAGGTGGGGATTTGGGTGATGGTGGGTGCTTCCCACCGCTTATGTCACCCCAAAAACAACTTGCCAGCTGAATGCCTGCAGCCCCAGGATGATGCTCCATCAAGTGCCATTGAAACACATTGAAACTTTGAAACTTCACATTATTAGGACAAATACACATTGTCTTGTCACAACAGAGCAAAAGGCGAGGGGAGGATTTCTCACCAGCATGAGACGTGCGTGACAGCTCTGTGGCAGGGATGGCAGTGGCAATGTGGCTCTGCTGACATCAGTGCCCAGGCTGTCACCTGGAGGCACAGCCGTGATGTTCAAGCTGCACCAAGCTGGTCAAGTCAGTGCGCTTCATATACTGCGGGAGAGCACGCTAGTGATCGCTCATTGGGAAAATCAGGCAGCAGTTCCCATGATCCCGGAGTAAATGACAGTTAAGCCACACATTTGTTTTCAATGCTTGGATCTGGCACTGGATTCCTTTTTGAATGAAAACTATGCCAAACATCTTTTATAATTTTTTTTCCTCAAGCAAATATGTGAGCAATCCAGCCGTGGAGTGCCAGAAACATTTGCTTTCCTTCCTAAGAAGTGGGGTAAAGAAAAAAAAAAAACCACCACACACATGCACACAAATTTTATTTAAAGGCTTAAAAGAGGCCAAGTGGCTTTAAACACTGGTAGGACTGGGCTGTTGAACTCTGCTCCAGTGTGTGTGTGTGCATGTGCAAGGGAAGGGAGAGTAAATACATATGTATGAATGAGGGGTATGCATGGAAAGACTTTCACACTGTCTAGTCCTTTCAGGTACTGCACTGCCCTGCAAATAAATACACATACATAAAAGGAAAAAAAAAAAAGAAAAAGGGTCTGAATCAAAGCTTAAGAGCAGAACTTGGCTCTTGGAAGGAAAACTCTGACTCATTTCATGGGTAAACCCAGCAGTAAGCTACGGGAGCTAGCAGATCCACGTCTCTTCAGTGCTGCAACGACGTGGGCCCAAGCAGCAAAGACTGCTCCTAAAATCCTTGGAGCCGTATGCATTCATGGCAAACAAAGATCAAGCAGAAGCGGGGTGCAGGCTTTGCTAGAAGGTGGATTAGTGTTCAAAGGCTGAGTCAAAGGAGAGAGGAGAGATAAGGCGAACGGCGTCATACCAAAGACAGCTATTAAATGTAGTGGTAATCTGCTGAGCCACAGCCAAACAGAGCTTTTTCGCATTGTTGGATGTGAATAACTCAGGGACAGATAGGGGGGCAGGGGGTGGGGGATGGATGGGTGAAGGTCTGTCTGAAGGCTTGTTCCTTGGCATTTCGAGGCACACGAAGTTCCCTTCTCCTCTACTCTGGCTGGTCCTGCTAGACCCATCGCTGTGGTACCTGAGCCCTCTGCCTCGCAGGAGACTCAGCTGAGCATTGAAGCTGGAAAGCACATGCCAGTCCCTGGTCCCTCACGTACGGAGTGGGGGCTCCTACCCAGCCCAAGACGCCAGGGAAAAGGGGTCTGTAAGCCTTGTCTCCCCTACAGCTCCTCACCGCAGCCTCTGCTAATTAACTTTCCCGTTCCTAACAGCATTTCATCATGAATGCTTAAATAATTTGTACTGGCTTAAATCTCCTTTGACCACCCTATTAAGATATTTCTTCTTAATTAATATTCAGTTATTAATATCTTGAGAAACACCTTGTCAAGTTTCTGCTACAATATTGAATTAGCCTCTGTTTGGATCTTGTTTCTTTGTGCATCCTTGCTAGCTTTTATGATCCCATTACGTCTGTCTGAATGGTATTTTAACATACTTTCAGCCTCTGTCTCATTGCTTTCTCCTGCGCTGCCACAACATTTACTAGGACTGGGAGGCTAGGTCATCCTAAAACCACGTCCTGTGCTTACTCCCACATCAATAAAAAGGCATCAGTATCATTTTAGCTATACAGAAGTTGTGCAGCTATCAACAAAACCCCTTCAAGACGTCCCTTGTTCCCCCGCACCCAGTGCCCATGATGTTTTCATGGGCGGTTTACTCTCCGGCGTGCTGCGGGTCAAGTGCTTAGGAAGGAACGGCGCCTGCATATCCCAGAGAGTTGTGTTTGGTGGTTTAGAGCAGGTATTTCTATGCTCTTTTTGAGAGTTGTCCCTGGTGCTCTGAACCTGAGTGGAGGTAATGCTTCCGCAGCTGGGCTGCAGTCCTGTCCCAGTCGGTGGAGTGAAGTCAGTTCACACCAGGGGCTGAACTGGTTTGAACAAACATTGTAAAATATCCAGCTCTGCAATGTGTCAGTAATCTCTGCCAATAGAAATATTCTTACATATGTCCTTCAGTTGCCATTTATGTTTATCCACAAAAAAAGAAAGGGGGGGAAACGTTATTACATGCACATGCTCCTGCCCCTACCTATATGAACAAACTATCCCAACCCAAAAAGCAACAGCTCAGGGTGCAAACAATTTCTTCTGTACAGGGAGAAAAATAGTGCATCAATGGGACTGCATATTTTTAGTTTCAGCTTTTGTTTTCAGGATGCTCTTTCAATTGTGTGTCAGGTTTAGTCAAATGTTTCCATGTAGTGTTTCGCAGAGGAGGAGAACAGACAACCCTCTGGCTACAGAGCTATTTTTCTTCTTGGACACGAAGTTGGTCTTCAACCAAGCCTGGGTAACAGGTTAACAGAAAGGCAGGGGAAAGTCTTGTAGGATGCAATATTTCTTCTCTAAGAGACGATGTGGAACCAGAGGAGAAGGAGGTTACTTCCTGAGGCTGCGTCTTTGCATGGGCCTCGCCATCCATCGGGGGATCATTGGCCAAAGCTGAACATTAGCCTCCTCACCTAGGCTGTGGCCGTCCAGCATTTGGGTGGGATCTGAAACAACAGGCTTGCTTGCCAGGTTTGCACAGGTCACAAAAAGTGACAGACTGTAAACCCTGACCCCCAGGCACATCCAGGGCCTCCCCGCTGTTATACGACATGGGACCAGGAATAAAGGGAGCTCTTGTCCCAGTCCGTCGCCACAACTCATCTCCATCTCTCATCCCCACGTCCCCAAGTCCTCCAGCCCCAAGTAGAGTTTCACCATCTTCCTGCACCAACACCATGCCACTGAGCGGTCTGAGTAATGAGTGTGCCCTGAGTAATGACTGTCTACCCCTGCCCACCGTGGCACACAGCCAGTACTTTCTTTCGTTGCTGCTGCGATCGCTGTGATGGCTGATAGGCCTTCCTCCTTCCCAAGGGATCACATGCTGAAAGCAATGATAATTTGGTCGCTGCTGCAATTTTGCAATGATAGGGATCATAACCAGCAAGACTTTGATTACGGCCTTTTGAAGATGAGGCAAAGGCTGCTGTTTACCGCATCCTCCTGTCACTGCCAGTCATACGACTTCCTGGCATTGCCTCTGGGGTGATGCACAACCTCCGCTTCCCCGGCACAGCTCCGTCCTGTCAGAGGTGTCGTTTTGCCCAGCGCAGGGGTAATTCCTTCACTTGCAGGGAAGCAATCGATCACGTACGCAGCCTGCTCTCACGCAGTGGCACTAGGCTGGCCGGGAGCCCCCCGGGCCCCCTCCCTGCCGGATACGCACCACGCTGCAGGAGAACTAATGATGCCGTAGCAGCCCCAACTTCTGGAATTTCCTGGCTTTTCTTAATCTTAACATCTCATTAGCGTTTATTTGCAATTGCATATCCTTGTTCTCTTCTCACACAGGCTGCTGTAAATCACTGCTGCCTCTGCTGCAGTCAATGCGGTTGCCTCAGAAAGGAAAGGCCAATTCCCAGAGGCAGGGGACTGCCGCCAGCCCCTGCCAGAAGCAGCATCTTCACCACCACAGCCTGAGCCTCCCAAGCTAATTGTGCCATCTCCAGAGGCCAAAGTGAAACCCAGGTCCTCATCCAAACTTTCCTCTCATCAACTTCACCAAACCGAACTCACAGACCTTTGGGGGCTTACCCATTGCTAGTTCCTACTTGGAAGAAGGGCCATCATGTCACCTTTTTTTGGAGCAATGGATCCAGCCAGCCTCTTGATAAATGGAGGAGGTTTTTGGCAAACATGCTTTGAGTAAGCAAATGCTTTATCTGAATGCATAAAGCGATCGTTAATATCATATGCACTAGAAAGGCGTGTAGCTTTATTTTTAGCTAAGTAGGAAATAGTGAGGTTAGCATTGTTATTCAGAGGTTGAAGATCAAGTGGCAAAATGGTTAAAGTGTAAACAGGCCTGGAGAGAGATGAAACGGGTAGCATCTGTCTTCTCCTTATTTGTTCATGGTGAACACTTATAGTCAATATTTTTGCTATGGTGATAAAGCTGTGTTTTAAATAGAGATTTGTGGTTGGTGAATTGGTCTTCAGTTTTTGTTAAGAGTATGATGTTCACGCATAGCATACACTGTCAATTATCGCACCAAAAGTAGATTATCCAAATGATGGCAAAATCTCTTCCGTTGGAAAAAAAATACCATTCTTACAGGATTTCATCTCCTCTTCAGCAGGCGGCCCAAATACCCAACAGTGGAGCAGACAGGCAGAGGCAGAAGAGATCTGATAGATCACTGCCTTGAACAGCGGGCAGTCCCCGTTGCCCGGCTCCACATTCAAACTTTCCAAGAGGTCAAACTTTCCAAAAGATCCAAAAGACCAAAGCATGAGCCTGTTGGCCAAGCTGCCTCCTCTCCCCAGTGCTGCTGCTCAAGCCTCCCAGGACTTCGCTAACCTGTCCTCTCAGTTCCCTCTTGGAGGGTGGCCCAGGCACCTCGTGACTGGCTTGCCACTGCCTCGCTGTCCCTCCCTGCGGTGGGGCCAGAGCTGTCCCCCAAAGAGGCACCAGCACACAGAGACGCATCGGCCATCACCGTCTCTGGCATTTGCTCAGGGATGCAGACCTACGCATTGCAGCTGAGGCCTTGCTGCTGAGAAGTGAAGCTCCAGAGGAGACATTTCTCCTCTGTAGAGCTCTGCCCTCCCACCTCTTCTCTCCTCTGTGCCTTCCTCAATGCACCATAGTCCCACCCCGAGGCAGAAACCTCTCCACCACCACTTCGTCTTTGCGACGGGTGGCTGAAGCACACCCGCAGGGAAGAGTGACCGTAGCAAAGTGGCTCCTCACCCTTGCTGTCCCTGCACCCGTGAGAGCAGGACAGACGGGACGTTTCACTGCAGGGCACCACGGAGGTCTGGGACCCCGGCTCTGAACCTGCAGCCACTGTGAAATAACACACCCCGGAGAGAAAGCCTGGGACAGGCCAGCACCTGAGCAGCCCCCGCGGCTGTCCTCTCCATCCCCAAGAACCGCTGTGTGCCATGTGGCCACCTGGCGCAGCCGTCCCCGGCCGCTGTGCCCAGCCCGGCCAGGCAGAGGAGGATTTTTGCCTCTCATACTCCTTGGAGAACATTCCTCAGATAAAACTGGGTTCATAACTCATCAAAATATGCTAAATTACAGGAAAGCTGTAAAAAAAGAAACCTATAAACTGTACGCAGATACAAGATACACTGAAAGATGTAACCATAAATCAATATACACCTCATAAGAAACCTTGCTATACATAATGTGTACAAAATATGAAGCAAATAATTACATATCAGTGTATATTTCTACAGGCTGTTTTGATTTGTTTTTTTTTCCTCTCAGCCTGAGATGAAAGCTAGCATTACAGATTTATTCTAGTGGAAATGCTGATGTTTGTGTCAAGTGAACTCTTTCTTTGTTTATGTAACCCCGGGTTTTCGGCTACTTTATCAAATAACTGCCTTTTCGTATTTGCTGGCTGGCAGAAAACCTTAGCTTTGTTCCACAGCTCTAGTTATGGTCAGGATGATACAACAGGCACGTGGTTAAGGGGATTTTAAAGCAGCTAAAATGCCCTGGGAGGGTTCGTATCTCTAAAGGTGGCAAATTTTGTGGTGTTGGTCTGTGGGATAAATCTCCCGCAAAGGAGGAAGGGGGAAGGTAGTGGTTAAAGACTCTCATTTGTACAATGCTTTCTCTCTGAAAGGACAATGCCCCTAATAATATGCTTTAACTTTTGGTCAGCCCTGAAGTGGTCAGGCAGTTGGACTAGATGATGGTTGTAGGTCCCTTCCAACTGAACTATTCTGTTCTATTCACCTTCCTATCCCTGCCTTGTGGTGTAGCGCGACATGATCTCCTGAAGCAGGAGAAGAGCTTTTGCTTTCACGCCTTTGCAGTGGCTGAGGAGTCTGGGTGGCTGATGTGGTTCATTGCCACCACGTCACTTAGGCACTGGAAAGGAGGACCTCTGAGCACAAGTAGAACACCTGCGTTGCTGAAGGTGATCTGAAACTCTGTCCATCTTCCCAAGCTTACTCCCTGCTCAGGTTGTCCTGCCGCCCTGTTCACAGCCCTACCGGATTCAGCCTGGTTTGGACCCATAATTAACGATGGGGTGAGTGCAACGGGCCAAACCAACAGAAGAGATGTTCTGAGTGCAGTGGGCATTTCTGGTTCACCCTGCCCACCTAGCTAACACATGACCTTTCCATTCAGGTTACAAGGGGAAGTCTTACAGAACTAGAGGCTAATTTTTCCATGCAACAATGACAATTCCTGCAGAACTCTGCAGCCTATTTTAAACACGGGATTAGAAAGCCCTATCAGGGCAATCTTACACCATTTTTATCAACATTTCTGTAAAAACACCTTTCATGTGTGTGTATCTCTCTCTCTCTCTCTCTCTCTGATGGCTTCTTTTCTTACTGCCCTACTCATTCAAAAGTTCTTCTTTCTGTCTCCGGTTAACATAATTTTCCTGTTTTCTTTTCCCCCTCTAAAACAAGAGGTTGCCTTTTTAATAGGTTGCCTATTAAAGAAAATATGAAATATTTTTTCCACACCTTGCCGAAAGTTGTCCAAAATGAAACAGTGGCAGGGTCATGTACATCCAGATATGTCATGGCTGTAAGGGTAGCGGGGAGAGAAGCCTGTCTGTAAGTGGGGGGTGTGATTCATTTGGATAACAATAGAGTCTTTTCTACCAAATGTTTTTAGTTTGCCTCAAATAAGTCATTGTCTAACTTGTATAAATCTTTCCATCGCTTCTTGAATTACTGTTCGATATTTGGGAAACATATTTTTTGGGTTTTATGAGGAAAAAAAGAAAAAAAAAAGCTGATTGCGATCACTTCCAAATAACACTTAACTCCTTGACACAAGGTCAGCAGAAGGGTTCGTGCATGTGTGTGTGTGTGTGTGTGTGTTTTCTTTCTAATCTGCGAGCTGTTCCCTGAGAGACACATTGAGAACTGGGGCTTGTCTGCTGACATGTTTTACACAGCTGATCCATTAGGATCCTGCTCTTCCTAGCCTCCCTGGCACCGCTTTGATCAGCGACATGTTTAAAAAAAAAAAAGGAAGAAAAAAAAAAAGAGTAAAAGGCACTTCTCTGATCAGGAATCCCTCCCCTCCACTAAATCATCCCGGGCACTTTAAAGCCATAGGAACCACTGAGGGACCCCTCAGCTCTGCGAGGCTTCACGACAGCTCTATGCTAAAACATCCAGACATGATACAGCAACGTCTTTTGCCCAGTGGCCTCTTCTGCCCAGCTCTGCGGTTAACCTCTTCCCTGCCCGGCGAGGAGCCCCACCAGCCTCTGCTGCCACGTCTGCCTTCCCGATGGGATGTGTTCGGAGGGGCTCGGTGCCCACCACCCACCCCGGGCACAAAGGGCAAATGCCAGCGCAGCTTCACCTCCCTGCCTGCTTGCAAAAACTTGCCTTGCTTGGAAAATTTGGTTGCTGCAGGATGCTGACTCTGCCTTCCCATTGAGGAGGGAGGTTTTCATTTATTTTTGCTGAGTGCCTTTCCAAAGGTCGGTCGGAAAAGCATATGGCGTGTCTCTGCGGGAGGGCACAGAGAGGGGAAAAGGAGACGAGGGGACATCATGAACAAGGATGGGTGCAGATGAGTGTGCTTACCCTGCCACCAGCGCCCAGGCCAGATATGTATGAAAATGCGACTGTAGAGACAAGCTCACAGTGTATCTCAGCCAGCCTAACAGCTGACATGAGGCCCCAGGGGCACAGAGATTTTGGATAGGCTGTGGATGGTACAAAGGTGGTGAGTGATGCTCTGTCCACATGGGAGCATCCTCTGACAATGCACGGGGTAGACACAGCCAGGCTGTGGCCATGTCCATACCATAACCCCTTACAGCATATACACACAGAGCCAGACAAGGCCTCACCAAGGGGTGAATGAACCCCTGTGGGTTAATCCCAGTGGCCGACATTAGGACTTCTCAGGTCCAGCTGAGCATGGCTGCTTGCTCCCGGACGGCTGCTCCTGGGAGCAGCCAGATGCCAGATGCAGCAGTGGTCAGGGACTGTTGACAGATGTCACTGCTTTACGTTTTGGCAAACCTTGTATGACAGAGGCCATTTCTTCAGCTGTTTGACACCACTCTGGAGTATTAAAAAAATGACATCATCTTTGGTGCTCGCTGAAGGCACACATACAGAAACAGAAGCAGGAGCACAGCATAAGAGCAAGCCCAAGAGGAAAGGGGGGACAGTTGTACAGAGGCCCAGGGGTCCCTGGCAGTGAGTGGGGAGGTGAGGGCAGCCAGGTGTGCTGCTGCTGCTGCTGTGACAATCCAGAGCAGCTTCCCCATCCCTTCTATTTTAATGTCACTGAGCCTGGTGGGGTCTTCACCTCGGTCACTTGCTGGGCAACTGCCAGCAATAACCCTGAACAGCCCATCTCCTGGCAGGGAGGGAGGAACAGCTAACAAAATGGTCATCGCTGCCTTCCAAGCCGAGAAGGAAAGTCTTTGTTGCTGTTGTTTCTTGCCACATTGACACCTCGTTGGGATGGACAGCCAATGAACCCAGGATAATATGGTGGTTTGAACGCTAAATAAGTACTCTGTGATGTTCATTAGCAGCAGGTACAGTGCCGTGGTGGTACTAGCACATGGTGGTACTGATTGCCTCTCCCGTGTTTGGGTCTTCTAAGTCACTGCAGTTTGCAGTAGATGGAATACATACCAGATATTGCAGAGATCCGGATGAGTTGTCCACTGCTCAAGGAAATCCCCTAAACCACATCTCTAGCAGCTTCCCTTCTCCTCACCCATCTCACCCCCTCCACATTAATTCCTTGCCTTTTTTGAGCATTTTTCACTGACTTGAGTGATGAGAGGGACTTTTTGCCCTGCATGTCCAGCGTGCCCTTTTAATTTGGTTTACAGAACAAATAGGGATAGTGTGATGGAGGATCTCCTCTTGACAGCCTTCTTGAGTCTGATATTTTGGCAGTGCAGAAGTTGAGGAATCACTGAAACCTGCTTTCTTTTTCCGTACCCCTGGTGCTGGGTCACAGATAGCTCTGCGATCGCCACATCCACCAACTCTGCAAAACATCTGGGTCCAGCAGCTTGTCTTTAAGGCAGATTTGAGACCATACACCATTCTACCTTTGGCATGAGGCATTTGCAAGAGTTTAAAGATACTGCCATCTACCTTGTTTCAGGGAGGTTTTCCCATGTCAAATTGTGGTAGTAAGATACCCTCAATTGTTTACATTTCAACTCAAAGTCCCTGCAGCTTGGAGGGCACCCCTAATCTGGGTCCCCGCCACCCCGATGTTTATGCTACAGGCCCTCTCTGACATGGCACCATGTGCTTTGTTCGGCAGGCCAGGCTTAGAGGAGAATTAAAAAAAAAGCACAAATACCCAGAGTCTCAGTTCATTTACGCTTCAGTTCAGACCGCGGCTGGAGGAGGATCTCTTCAGCTCTAGGTTTTCCTCACAGTATAAATCCCCATGACTAGATCCCATAAAACAGTCTCATAAGCTCCCTAAGAATTTGTCATGATGCCAGGTCCGGCGTGCCTAGTCCTTGCAAAACGGGGTAGCTGAAAGCAGCAGAGTGAAAAGGAGCCAAACACCTTAGTAAAAGCAAGGATTAAAAAAAAAAAGCCACATTAAAACAACATCCATTTTTTTCAGACCATTTGCAGATAAATGACCTCCGTTCTCCTAATTAAAGAAAATGTGCAATTAGCTTAATCAGATCTGTGGGAAGAAAAGCAGTCGCTGAGTCTCAAAAGGCAGGTTCTGAGAAACTGCAGCCAACTTTTCCTGGGGCCGACTGGAGACACTACATCAGAAACAGCATGAGCCCTGCCAAAGCCTTCTTCCTGTGAAAAATGATGTTTCAATTTGGGCTCCTGTATATTGTATTCGTTAATCTCCCTCTCACTTGCTTACTCACTTGTTCTCTCTCACTCTTTGGCACTGTAAATAGAGGCATGAAGAAGTATTGCCTTGTATTGCTATGGGCATTGCACCCTAATTTCTCAATGAAATAAAGTCAGGTTTATCATTTCAGTTCCCCATCAGCCTCCATGTTCTTTGTACCTTGTGATCCAAAGATGGTCTGTTTCATGATACCACACAAGGGCCAAAAGCATTC
Organism: Ciconia boyciana; assembly: GCF_034638445.1. NCBI lineage: Eukaryota > Metazoa > Chordata > Aves > Ciconiiformes > Ciconiidae > Ciconia > Ciconia boyciana. The sequence continues at coordinate 52,448,775 of NC_132935.1, read as the reverse complement.
GGGGACTAGAAAATAGGACTTTCCTTCAGGAAAGGAAAATACGATTTCTGCAATGGGAAAAGGTCTCAAAACCCTTAGCAATTGTGAGGGTGAAGGTCCTGAGAGGCTATTGGAAATGCTGGGGAGGAAGCTGAGCTCCGAGATCAGTCCCTCCTCTCTATAGACAAAATGGGAAATTGTGCAAACTGCAGGACCAGTTCCCTTAACCCTTTACTGGGGTGTGTTTGCCAGTAACCTCCTCTCGCTTATTCCACAGGCATTCAAAGAATAGAAATCAGGGCAGGAAGAAACACACACCCCATTAAAAAAAAGTAGCTGTTTTAAAGTATTATCTGTTGAAATAGTTTTAAAGTCCAAATCTTCTTCCTAAAAGCGGGGAAAATCCTTTTTAGTCGGGCAGAGTAAAGAGCCAGCCCTACGATGATCTTGCAAACCCACAAACTGAGCTGCAACTGGGCAAATGGGGACAGAACCAATTATCAGAACAAATAACCCTTATTTTGTCCATTCCTTACCCTGCATTTCCTAAGGGTGTTTTCAAGCATGTCATGATCCATCTCTGCAGCCAAGCAGGGATTTGGCTTTTCTCTGGATGTTGCTCCTGAGAAGCAAGAGAGGGATACAAAGTCCCTCCTCATTTGCCCACGGAGGGTAGCATTGGGATCAGGGTTTGCTGGCTCTGCTGCACTGCCAGGGCAAGAGATAAGGACCATGTCGCAAGTAAGTGACTATGGCTCCTGTTTGATGCACTTCTTCTACCAGGACAGTTGTTCCTCGGCGCCTGGCCAGTAACCACCACTTACTCAGCAAGTGCCTGCTCCTGTTCATGCCTACCTGCACGTTAGCTTGTTGCTAACATGCCTCATAAGACTTGGGCGGACATTTCATACAGGAGCTTTCCCCGTCACAGCAGGTGACAACGTTCTGGTTTGCCCATTTTGGACGTCCCTCTTCTGTCCGATGGGAATGACCTCAACTCTTTGGTGAGTGACTGGGTTTTGTGGAGAGCACAGCTCCAACTCTACACCTGTATTTTCAGGTACAGGTACGAATTGCAGATGTTGTGCTAGTTCACCTGCCCGAGGAAGGGTCTCCACGGCCTCTAAGTGCTTGCAAAACACTGGTTGTTCATACGCAGGCAGTAAACACCTCCAAAACCAGACTTTTTTTCTGATTCTGGGGGCATCTTTTTTCCTAAACCCTTCTGCCCCCAAGGTTTTCAATCTTTCTTATTGACATTTTCTAGAAAACACTTTGATTTTGAAATGTCCATGTGATCTTTTTTCTTTGCTTGTTTCAGATTTTTTTTTTAATACAAGTAAATGCTTGGTTTTTTCAGCTTTGGCCTGGGTTTTTTGTTTGTTTGTTTACAGTTTTCCACTGAGAGAAAAGTTAGATATGCAGTTCCAAAAAGTAGAGGTTTCCTTGCTGTTGCCTGTGCTTTCTTGTTGACTCCTAATTTTTTTCCACCGCTGGATAAGGGGAAAAAGCCAGGGTTAAAAATAAAGATGGGGCCCTAAAATATCTCCAAACCAACAATAGGAAACGGATGTGTTTATTTTTTGGTTGGTTTCCAAAAATCTGAAGGAGGTAATACTTTATGTTAAAAATATTTATTAGCTCGGGTAATGAACACATTCAGATAAAGAGCCCGTTGCCCAAAGTGTGAGGCAACAAATAAGCTAAACCTTGTCTATTTTACATCATGTAATGAATGTTGGTGGAAAACCAAAACGTCTTGACCAGTCAGGAGGAAGTAATGTGCAAGTCGGTGTCACACAGCTCTGTGTGCGCCCATTCGGTTGGGATGGGAAAAGCATTGCCATCCCCCGGGATGGATTCAGCTTTGCCGTCACCCCTGGGCTCATTTGGGGGAGTTACGGGGTACAAACTGGGGGCTGCAGCTGACCCTCGCCACCGATTTCTAGCAGCCACCAGCCGGCGGGGTGGGTCGAGAGAGCAGGGTTTGCGTGTGCGTCCGCAGGTCCTGGCGGACCCCCAGGGATTTGCCTGGTGCTGCAGGGGCCAGCGGGCTCCCTGCCAGCAGCTCCGAAACAGTGAGAGCTGGAGGCTGGCCTGAGTCTCTGAAAAACCCCATCAGTAACATTTCTGACAAGATAAATTGCATTTTAAATGTGGAGATGACCTTGGTAATCAGAAATAAATCAGCAGGATAATCAAAATTGATGGGTAAGTCAAATCTAGAAAATTTATATACTGGAGCCCTATAGAATAGCTTGGAAATCCCCGTAAGTCGGGTCCTGGCTGAAATTTTGGTCCCTTTGCTGTAGTAATTTAAACTTTCCTATTTACTTTGGCACTCCTCTGTTTAGTGACTTGGCCTGATCAAAATGCTTTGATATGTCCTGCAAGAATAAAAAATACAAAAGTCAAAGGGTAGTATCTTGGTTTAGGACAACTGTGAACATGAAATTTAATCCTGGGCTTTGCAAGAGGGTCTCTCTAGAACATACTGTGGGGGAAAGCAATTAATACTGCATTAAAAAAAAAAAGCAGTCCTTCCTTTTCACTTTGCTTTTCAATGTCCTGTAATTTGGGCCAAGCCCAACAGTGCTTACGCCACTACTGATGTTACAAGTTCATGTACCGCTGCTGATGTTACGTACATTAACACAGCAGTCACTGGAAAGGAAAAGCAACTGTAATTTATCCAGAACATGGACAAAAGGAGAGTACAGAATGAAGCCGGTCCTCCCATTCTTTGTTTTATTCCCTGCTATTAATTGCTTTCTTGATACACCCTTGCTTTTGTCTTTTTGACACGTAGACTACTATCACACTCCACAGCTACCAGAGCCAAAATTGCTCCAAGACCCATTATCCCTTAAACAATCTTAAATCTGCAGGCGCTGCTCTGACACTTTTCTAAAACCTATTTACTGGCTTCAGTGTCGTTATTCCTGCTTCATATCAGTGCAAAGAAAGTAGAGTCACGCCAACTCTCTGATCTACTCGAGCCTGACATGTGGCTTACGCTGCTTTTATATCAATCAAGAATTTGGCCTTGAGATCTCCATGTTCTTGGTTTGACCCAGTGTTTTAAAAAAATACTTTAAAATCTGTGCCTCTCTTCTGCCTTTTCTTCATCCTTTCCAAACTCTACTGCATACACTTCATGTCTGCAAACTCAACCAAAAGTCGTGGACCTCTTACAGGCCATTTATTGCTTTCTATTATACTTCATACTTGAGTTTACACATATCTGCTTTCTTAAAAACGTTTTGGAGAGAAGCATTACCTTTTTTGTAGGGCTGGTAAAGATTTTTCCACTGAAACTGCTCTGAAGTAAAGTTTTTTAGCTAACAGGAAAAGATGTTCGTCATAAAGCCTGTCAGGGAACAGTTTCTGTTTTCCATTGGCAAAACACAAATGCCTGAGAACTGCGTATTGAGATTTCAGTCCCTGCAGCTGTCACTTTGGTGCCCTGTTCCTGTTTTCTTGCAGGGGTCTGTTCAGTGCTTCAGCGCTATCTTCAATGCTATAACCCAGAGATCTTCTCTCAATAGCACTGTCTGTCCCTTTACTACCCCAGAATCTGAGCAAGGAGTTTGACATGGCATGACATGACAACTCCTTCACAAGTCTTCTGATGGAGTTTCCATCTCAGTCTTCCTTGTTTGGGACAATATATTTAAGCATTTAATAATCAACACAGAACATGGTAGTTATTTTCTGACCAGGCTACTTGCAAATTCTTAAAGCCCTTAAATATATAAAAGTTACAGTGCTTAACTCGGGCAGCTAACTAACAAACAATACCACCAGTGCTAACCAGCTGATAGAGAAGATAAACAGCCAGGCAAAGAGGTGAAGGACTGGGAGAAGGATATCAAAAGAATTACAAATTACATTTTTGGTATGTTCATTGAAGATTGAGGATTATTAAAAATCAAATCTAAGGAGTCGTGTAGGTGCTAATATGATGCATCAAAGGACAGTAACTAAGTTCATTGACAAGTGTTGATGATGAAAGATTAATGGTTAACAAAGAAGCTGGGAAACAGCTCAGGAAGAGTCTAAGAGAGGTATGGAGGCACATCAGTGAAAAAAATGTGTCTTTGCTTCCACACTACGAATTGCTTCGATTCCCTGGTTTCCTAATGTGGAAGACCCTATGCAACAAGTTGTGCTAGTGGGGAAGGACACAGCTAGGACATATGAGCATGCAGCATCCAGGTCTGAGCCATCTAACCATCCTCTGAGCACGGGGAAAGACCCTTTGGATGGCACTTTGGGAAGGACACATCAGGCGCAACCTCAGCAGATCTAGCTGAGGGATCATGGAGCAGGAAAAAAGCCATGCCACATCTGCTGCTGCTGAAGGAGATACAGGAGATTTTGGGGAGTGTGATGGGAGAGCCAGATGTACAAGACTTCAGTCACCCACTGTGGAGGACCTGCTTACTATTAGCAAAGGGATCTTCTTGCACTGAGACCGGATATGGGTTCAGCCACTGGATACGCAAGGATTTGGAATCATCTCAGTCTGCTGTCTCCAGAAGTAACTGCTGCCTCCAAGCAACTAATGAAAGGACTCTCTGCTTAGGATTTACCCATTTGTGGTCTAACGCTTTAAAATGATTATTAAATGTAACATTTTGCCATCTTCCCACTGGTTTCTTTCTCTCTTATTACTCTTCACCATAATGTGAACTACATTCTGATGTCATGTGATAGTCTTCTGCACTGAAAAAATATGAAGGCATTTTTGGGTTGCTGTTTTTATCTTCCAGATACTTGTCACTGTTTAGGGGAAAAAAAATGTAACTTAATGGCTCAGGACTTCAAGCAACCCCCTTCCCCACAGCAATACCCACAACTATAAATGCAGCTTATTTGGAAACAGAGTATACAGCAATGCACACATGCTAAGCAGTTCAAATTCTGGTCATGCTCAGACAGCAGTTACTGCCATAATTTTCTGGCTTTGCATTAACTCATTGAGCAGGAGGCTTGGCTTGGTCACAGCATTTTTTCTTGTCTGAAAGATGACTTGGTTAATAGAGGACAAACACTGGGGCTCCTCTATTCTTTCCTCTTCCCTCTCACACATGCACATACACACATTAACATGCATAGATGTTACCTATAACACACATATATATATAACACTCATATATACATATACATATATTATACATATATGTAGGCACACAAATGAATCCTCCTACTCTTTTTTCAGTGCCAATGCGTGTGAAGAGTTGAAGGGACAGTCTGCTTCTCTGCTGTAGTCTTATGTGCTTTCATTTCCAATAATCCAGCAGATTCGCCTAGATCATGTGCAGGGGAAATAGCTATGTCAGTTGCTTCTGGGCAGACAAAATAGACTCTTGTGGCTATAATGTAATGTTTTCCTTGGATTATATGTTGTGCCATAGGAATAGGTGGCATTCCACGCTCTTGAAGGAACATACTTTTTCTTGGAGCCAAGGTAAAGTATTATCTATCAAAAACCTAAAAATGACCACCAGCAACAGCAAGGAAATTAGGCACACGCAAACGAAAACAGTCAGAAACCTGGCTCTTACCCAGGGAACAACTGATTTCTGCTTCTTTTAGGAGTTACGCACAGACACTGACACTGTCAATTCACACATGATAAAACAACTCCAGCCCTAAGCAGCTTTCCAAACTACAGTAAGTCTTCAGGGTTTGGCTGCAGGTATGTTGGGTTGGAAGGATTATTGGTCCAGCCCTGGTGCAAGAGGCTGCACTCGTAGCAAACCTCCTGTCCCTGTGTGGGAAATGCCAGGGGACCCAGAGAGCGGGGTGAGGTACCAGCCATACCTGCTCCCACAGTACGGTATAGTTGACCAGGCTATTAGGGCCAGCCCATGACAGCAATGCTGTGTATAGGGCTGGTGCCTCCCTGGGACAGTCCGACAGAATCTTTGCTGCCACATTACACTAGTTAAATGAAAAAGGCAAATGATTTAAGCACTGTTCCAGGTGCGCCATGCAGGAGTGCCTCATACCCAAAATTTGGACTGAAAATAAATGAACCTGGGGACATGATTTTCCAAGGCTTGAGCTCAGGAATAGCCTAAAACTGTTCATGCCGTCACTGAAAATCACAGAAGTCGGAGCTTGCTCATCACCTCATGTAGTAGTTTACATTGCTGCAAACAGGGGAAAACAGATGTAAAACACCTGACAGTGTTGTAAAATGACTGCACAAGCTGTGAGGCAACTGAGCGGTCCTATCTGTTGGTGCTGCTGAAGGTGGAGTTGGTCTCACATTTGTAAGAGCAGCTTGAGGATGCAGAGACATGATTTTAAAGACAAAAAATCAGAGGAGCTCTGACTGTCCCAGCTTTCTAGGGGTGGCAAGAAGGCTTCCCAGTTCTTGCGCACTGCCACTCTGGGAGTCCGTCTTCGGTAGGACACAGATCATTATCCTAAAAGGAAGAAAGCAAATACATCCAGAGGACTGGAGTGTCCCTGCATGAGAAGGCGAGGAAAGCTTGGAACAGTAAAATCTTGTTTGCTAATGACAGTTCTGAGAATTTTAAAAAAATGAAGTGGAAAAAAAAAAACCCTCCATGAAACATTGATTAGATGCCAGTTCACATAGCTCTCCTTGGCTACTATGTATTATTATTATTTCTTTTAAAGACTAATAGATCCTATTCTTGACAAGCGCAAAGCCAGGAGGTGGGACCTTATCCAGTATTTTCATTTTTTAGCCCACAAGAGGCAATGATTGTATCAGAATATTATTTGTCTGCCCAAACCACATTTACTGTGTGAACCTCTGCAGAGGACTTGCATTCTCGGGAAAAACTGTTCTGTCAGACAGAGTGCAGAAGAAACATTCCTTCTCATCCTGGTTAAGCCAGCTCAGTTAGGACAGAATCTCATTTCCTAGGCTAAATTTCCAGAGCCAACTTTCAAATTTGCATTTACAGTTTTTACCTGAAAACGCCTACACACAGAGCAGATGATTGAATCTGGGATATGTGAAAAAGCTGAGTGCTCGAACAGCTGAATCACATGTATGAAGCAGTGAAAATGGTAAGGTGAACCTCAAGAGAAGGCTGATGGAGCAGAAATGTGGTTGAGCACGTCTGGTTTCCCCTTACCACACGGGAAACATGGCTTTCACTGAATGGCTTTTTGAGCAACCAAAAGTCAACTCATATGCAAAGAGCTTTGAAACTCTTAATATGGAGGTGTTTTAAGAAATATGTGGGAGATCTGCTGGACAGATTGGGTTCAAAGCTTCCATCCCAGTCATCCTATAAAGCCCTAGGGACTTCCAGCCCAGTAAAAGTAGTCCATAGAGATCTTCATGATCTCAACTTGTCTTCTGGATGACATTAAAGCAGAGGCAGTCCCAGAAGGCAGGCACTATGCTTAGCCTCGCTCTTATCTGTCTGTGCACATTTTCTCCAGCACTTAGCGTTACCAGATCCTGACTCATAAGGCTGGCTTTGCTTTTTTATGAAGCTACCAAAGGGTCCTGGCGCTAGCATGTGTGTGAGTGTCCTGATAAGGGTATGACAGCGTGTGGGAGGCCAGAGGCGGGTAATGCCACTGGTATGTTGAGTGGGGAATTAGTTGTGTGTGTGGAATGACCTCTTCTTCCAAAACCTCTCCAAGACAGAGGCCAAGGAGAAAAAGCAGCAGTGACAGTTCAGGGTTCAGTCCACCCTACCAAAACTTTCCATCCTCATGAATGGAGCCATTCACTGGATTCTCCTTCCCATTTTGCTTCTGCATCTTTTTCATCTTAAAATAGAGGACTTCCTCTCAGGGGAATAACTTCTGTCGTAGTGCAGCCCCGGTGATGTCAATGGAGTTACACCAGGGCTGAGGTTGATCCCCATGTCTCAAGCTAGCAGGTCTTCTGGAGTTAGACCTTGGGTAGCACAACTCTGAGAGGCATTTGCACTGTTTTGGTCTCAGCCTGTTTCCTCTGAGAGCACCGTCCTGCAGAAAGGATTAAAAAATAAGGGGAAGAGCCCATGAAAATGTTACAGTTGTTTCTGCACAGAAGAGTTTAAAATGGAACCACATTTTATGGAATTTTTCACACACATTCTCCCCCTCCCCCAAATTTCAATGTTCCCTTTTCTTCTCTTCTCCCTGTTTTTGACTTATTGCCACTGAGTGAAATGAAATGAGAAATAGCCAGGGGCTTGCTCTGACATTTTCTTCCCCACCCCATCCATCTGTCCACCCAGACTCTTCTCAGTTTTACTTTTTTTTTTTTTTTATAGTATGGAATGGCAAAAGGGAACTGTAGGCTGTGTGTACTCATTTGCTGTAACCCACCCATTCTGCTGTTCCTTGCCACCTTTCTTATCATTCCTTCAGCATTTTTTTGGACCATCTAAAGCTGAAAAAAAAAAAAAAAATCCTTTGCCTGCAGATTCACTCCAGATTGACAGGGAGGGAAAAATCTGGCCCCAACATCTGAGATCAAGAGCTTTATGGCCTAGTCCTGCCTAATTTTAAGGGATTTTATATAGCAGAATTGGAAAGAACCAAGAGACACTTACAGCACATGTTCTGAAATACCAAGAATAACAAAGCAAAGGCTTAATGAGTTCCAATGTGTATGTCTGCTGTGAGTAATGATGCTTAATTCTGCTACAAAATAATTCCTTTATATGTTCTTCTGTTTTTTAAAAAAATGCATCATTGCTGCACTGGGGTCATAAAAATTACGAATATGTTTTCCCATGGCATGAAGCCATAGCATACTGTAAGGCATTGTGCTGGGCCATTATACACAGCCTGTAATCAGAAACAAATGTATTAAGTGAGATGATGTGATGTTACATGAGAAAAGTGAAAATAGAGCAGGGAAGTGTGACAGACAGTGACTTGGACCACAGCATCAGCTCTGAACAGCCCCTTTCTCTTCAGAGATCAGAGGCTATGCCAGAAGAAGTTGTGTTTCTAGATCCTGGTCTAGAAAATAGTCAAACTTCTTGGAAGAGGGAGGAAATAAAACTTGTCTGAGAGCCGGGGGAGGCAAAAAAATACTGAATTTCCTATTCAGAAAGAGAAATACTGCTATGCTGGTGAGGGTGGTTCTCTGGTGTACATTAGCACAGGCTTGGTAGTGGTCTCAGAAATGCAAAGGAGCCCGTCCTTCCACTGCTCCAACTTACAGGCTGGTTGCAGGGGTCCATATGTTGGCCATGGCATGGTGAGAGCTATTGTTGAAGAAAGGGCTCTTGTTTCTTTGGAGTTTATGTTTCTGAGACTTTGCACCAGTACTGCTATTATCAGCTTAAAAATTAAACTTCACTCAGATTAGGAGAAATGGAGCAACTCATTTGTCTATTTGCCAGAGTTTATTTCCTAAAAAAAAAAAAAAGAGATGCTGTTTGTGACAGCTGCTTTCATTTCCAGGAGTATACCATGGCTCTTCAACATCAAAGCTGGATTTTAATTTATTGACTTAACTTTGCAGTGCACAGAGCAAAAGGTCAAGTAAAATGAGACTCCTTTAGAAAAATGATAATCACTATTAAGAAGCATATGGGCCATTTGAATGCTCTGACACTTTCCAAGCCCCTTAGAAAGGCCTTTAGAAACTCCTAAAGCTCAGCCGCTTGTACCCTTTGAGAGATGTGCAGGCCGGGCCATAACTGCAATGTGCAGGTGAGAACAGTCTTCACCCCAGCAGCAAAGCAAGTTACGCTCCTGTTTCCCGGGTGTTACAACAGTGGGCCCTAAAATGAAAGCAGTGCCCAGAACGACTTACCTTCTCTCCACTGACATTTCCCTCTGATGGCTGTCCATGAGCTGGGGCCCCCAACACACAAAGTTTTTCATCCGATTCAGGCGAAAGCTGTATCAGCCATAGGTCCCCTGCAAGCCACCATAAGTAAAAACCAGAGAGTGAGACCATCAAAACTTAATCATGATGATCATAAATTATCCAGAAATCAGATTGCTTGGACAACATTGCTTTCTGCTTTCTTTTTTCCTTAAAACTGCTTGGTTTTATCAGCTGAGTTGGGCACAATGAAGAGTACCTGGATAAATCCAAGAGGACCTGGATAAATAAATCCTATCTAATTATTGACAATTATCTTAAGAATTGTCTCAGCAGTAATCTTAGAAATGGTTCAGATCCACTTAAATCTGCAAGACAAGCAGTTGCTGCTTCTATGCCTTCTACAGAAAATGACTGTCTGCTCAGCAACAGAGAACTTGCTCCATTTTTTCCCCTGGAATGTACAAATAATTGATACAAACAGGAGAATTACACCTTAGGCATTATAAAGCAGGGCCTTTTCTTCCTAGTGTCTGGATCTTGGATGAAAAATTAGTGTCTTTGCAATGAAAGAAAAGTTGCTCAATATTTGATATTTTTGGACAGTGCAATACAAACATGTATTTATGAATCACATCAATGAGCCAGGTGTCTTTGTTGTAAATCCTTATGCAGCAGCATTTGCTTCTTTTCTATCCCTGTTTCTCCCTTATGAAAAGGTATGGCTACTTTAAACCATAAATAAACACAGTTAGGGATTTACCATAAAGAAAATCTGAACGACACTCTGCTGATTCCAGTTAACTTCCCGTTCGCATGAACAAATTCCCTTAGTGGATGAACCCCCACGCATCTAAAGCTGTTGAGACCCCCAAACACAGGAGGTAAACCATATGCATTGCATTTGTTTGCTTTAATGAAATGATTGATTTATTGGTCACAAATTCCTCCAAAGCATTTGGTCTTATCCCCTGGGTTCTTATCAGAGAGCTCCCAACATCAGTCAAAATCACGACTGTCATTCACTATGGTGCAGTGCAACTCAAAGGCTTTCCCAATACTCCCCGTTAGCAGGGAGCCTTCCCCTACCCCCCGAGCATGTCCCCTGCCAGGGCACAGATATCCCCTCATCCTACAGTTGTTTGCTTCCTAGAATAGCTAGATCTGAGGATGAGAGCCTTCCTAATGGAGCTCGAGTGCATTTGCGGCACAATAGGTCATTTCTGGCTCACTTGCTTTCTTTTCAGCTCATGGGACAAAAAGGGACATGCTTACACCATTTGCTTACATTGGTAGGTAAAGAAAACCTTAAATGTCGCATGAGTCACTTGCACTCAATTAATTTCTGCTTGTGTTATTTATTCACGTTTAAGATATGACTTTTATTCTATATGTGACCTTCAGCAATGGAGCTGATAACAAGAACATTACTTTGGAAAAGTGAAAGGTTAAATATTAACCAGAAAAATAGTTCTAAGACAAACATTTTGAATGTTTTTTTCCTTCATATTTGGAAGTAACTTGTCACTTCCCCTCTTACCACCTCCCTCCCCCCATATTACTGTTGTGCTGCTGTTCCTGATACTTGGTAGATGCAGTAAGCACTTGTACCACCACATGACTCCTCTCCGCCTTCTACGATCAGCCGGGTCTTTGAGCTGGGTGCAAGCTCTTGCCTGATTAGCTTTTCATTAACAATTTCTGGGCTTTCTCATCTCCTACAAAGTGCACCTGAGAGAATAGTCCCCATCACCATGCCCTGAGACAGGGGCTCAGCTCTGTGCTCCCTCTTTTACTCCTTGTTGCATGCAGGGAGTGAAGAAAGAAAAAAATATATATGTGAACTGGGGGATGGGGTGAAGGATTGTCTGAGCTTCAAAAATACTGTATGAATTTGAAGCACTGATTTTAGCAGATGTCTTTTTCCTCCATGACCCACAAGCTTCACTCAGGCATAGCTACTGTCCCCAAGAATTTGAAATTTATTCTACAGTGTGAGTCAACTGGGGTGGGGGAGAGGGTGTTGTGCAGCTTCGGTGGTTAAAAAGTCTTCATATCAGTTAAGAAAGGACTGAAAATTGAAAAATAGTCTCTGCCTTCAAGGCTGTGTGCCTATTTTACCTACGTATGGATTTATCTTTTTTATGGGGAGACATGCTTGTTGAGCTCCAACTCTGCTCTGAAGTTGCTTCAGCTTTTCTGCTTTAAGGCAGTCTCCAACCACAGTCACAACAACATCAATCGTTAAAAAAATCTGTAAATCAATGATGTTACTTCTGCTCCCACCCATTTTTGGAAGCCCAGAACATGGGACATGTGTATATTTTATTCAGTAAAGCAGCCTAATTGCCTGTTGTTTGGTTAATTTGGGTAGCAAAAATAAACCACCAAAAGTAAAGATGAATGAAACAGCTAAGATAAAACCAAAGCCAAACAAACATTGACAACAACAAACTAGGTGGCTGGAAAAGGGTAACTCCTGCTCTGGGAGTCATTCTGGGTGGTCGAGGCTCCATCTCAGCCCACAGCAGGACGGAGGTCTGGGGGCACAGGGCTGCTGGACCGCAGGACAGCAGAGGCGACCGCCATCCCCCTCTCCTCCTGCTCCCCTCTGCCCTTCCTGCACAACTAACGCCCTCTGCCACGCCTCAGGGTTGTTCAATCTGCCCTTCCCAGTGCAAACGCTGCTCTGCTGGCAACATTTTGATCTACCCAGAAAAAAAAAGAAAGCAGCAAAAACTATAGCAAACCAGCAGACAATCCCAGCACCTTTACTGATCTTTAATACCATGGATTGAGAAAACCCTGCTACTTGTCCATATATCTCGCTTGCTGTTCAGTCTCTAAAGACTTGTAGACTAAGTGATGTCTCATACCGAAGAATGACACCAGGTTAGACTATGCCGTATGAATAGGGATTTCCTTTCATCAGTTCTTATTTTGCCATATTTCAGTATTTTATTAAATATCCTCTTGCCCTTTGCCATGGAACAAGGTGAATAGAAACATCCTGGTCTTCTTCCTCAGGACCATTTATTATTTCATATGATTTCTTCATGTCTCCCGTTATTTATGTCTCCCACAAGGTAATCTGTGCTGGGATAACAGACTGTTCCACTGGTGTTGCTGATGCAGTCAGTGCCAGAGAGTACCAGAAGCCTCCCATCATCATTTCTTCATAGCAAATTTGCAGCCAGGGTCACAGACCCGTAAGGCAGGCTTGGCTGGAGCCTACCACAGCGTGCCTTCTCCCAGCCCTCCCAGTCTGGCCCGCGCCCTCCCCCCTCTCCCATCCCCCTGGCTCAGCTCCCCACGGAGCCCTCCTTCCCCAGACAGACGATCCCTTCCTGTCGCCTCCCTGGGATGGACTTCTTCATTTTTCCTTAGCCAGCTCCCCTGGACAGACTCTTGGTTTCTCACTGACTTGTTGTGCTGTTGAGGTTTCTTGGCCTGGGTCCCAGGGTTCCTGCCTTAATCCATCCCTTCAAAGAGATTTGGATAAGTCTGGATAAGCTTCCAAGCCTCTGGATGCTTATTCAAAGCACGAGGCTGGGGGAAAGGGGGAGCATCCTTGAAGGAAGCCAGGGGCCATCTATGTACAGTCAAACAATCTTTTTTTTTTCCTGAATCAGAGATACCTCCCCAAATCCCTCAGCACCTGTGTGTCAAAATCTGCATTTACGTTAGTAAAAAGGCAAACCCTGGCCCGTGCATCCTGAAGCAAGATGCCTGGACATTTAGACGTACAGATGGGCCAGCATCTCGTCAGAGTGTCTGTTGCAGAATTAAAAACTGGGATTCCTTCTTTCAGGAGAGTTCTGCTATGTTTACATACCACTGGGTATCTTAGGGGTGACTCACTTCAGAAGTCCCATTTGAAACTGAGAAAGATCATAGTTTTGAAGTGAAACACACTGAAGAGGTGTGAACACAGCAACAGATCACAAAAAAATGTGAGGCTGGATTCTCCAGCCCGCGGGAGTCCTGCTGGGCGGCAGCCTGGGGGGAGAGGTCCTCTGCTGCGGCCGCCACTGACTCTGGGAGCACAGGAAGGGTGCAATGGCTGTAGGAGCTGGGCCCAGAAGGAAACCTCTTCTGTACCATCCGTCGTCCTCCTCACTTCTGATGTTACGGATGGACTGAGAAAGCACCATTTGGAGCTATTTCTGTGCGTGTTTTGGGTGGTTCTGGTCCTGGTTTGCAGTAGCTGGCACCTTCTGTGAAACTAGGCATTTTCACAACATTTTGGCTGCACCCGAATTAGAAGCAGATTTTAGCCCCTCTGGAGCCAAACCCAGCATTTGCTTGAACCACAATTACACCAGTCCTACCCATTAGCCCCTCAGCATTCAAGATATGTTCATTCATAGTTTAGTTTCCTGCTCCAAACATGTTCGCTTTGGGAAAACTGATCTTTATTTTCTGTCCAAATGAAGCCCAGTTGTGTCCTGTCCACCAGAAGAACAATCTGGCTTAAAGCAGCTTTAAGAAAACCACTATCTGATGTCAGTAAATCTCTGTCTGTGCTATAACTGCTTTAAGTCAGGAAGCAGTGGGTGTGCTCAAAACAACACATAAAGATAAAGATTTCCAGTGCCAGGAACGTGAACGTATTTTGGAAGAAAACACAGGGGGCATTCTGTGCGGGAAGAGATGAAAACATGTGTCAGCCTGCGGAACCTGCCAGTGCCGCAGCACACGCGCCGGCTGTCTGGGGAAGCCACATCTTCAGATGGAGAGAAGGAGGCAATGGAGAGTCCTGTCCTTGGCACACGTGCAGAGTGAATGGCTGCTGCTATTATTCATTTCTTTGTCATGCAGCAGAGCGGTATGTATTCCTCTGTGCTCTAGGAGCTGAAGGAACGCATCAGAAAACAGATCCCAGCCCCATCTCTTTTGCAGGGATGGATCTTGAACAGTTCCATCAGGAAGGATGAGGATTTGGCCATCTGGCCATGTTGCACTCCTGAACTCCCATGGGGACCTACCCTCGTCCTTTCCTGAGCAGAACGGGTGTTGCCACAACCAAACCCTTACATGCTGGTCACACTTTGACCCTACAGCAACATGAAAGCCCTCAAGGAAAAGGGCATCTATCAATCCCATGGGCTGACTGTGTGTTCCTAGAAAAGCCATTATAACATGTGATGCTGGAATAATTCCACCAAGGCCAAGGATATATCTATCCCTTGCCCAGCATGTGTAAGTTAGAAGGGAAGAAAGGTAATTGCTCTCTGTTAAATGTA
This sequence comes from Ciconia boyciana, assembly GCF_034638445.1. NCBI lineage: Eukaryota > Metazoa > Chordata > Aves > Ciconiiformes > Ciconiidae > Ciconia > Ciconia boyciana. Next base: position 52,433,772 of record NC_132935.1, on the reverse strand, counting down.
TACCTGGTTATCAACCTACTTCTTTGTCTTGGTGCTAGTTTTCCTCTTACTTCCAATGCAGAACAAAAACAAAAAAAAAAATTGGAAGTATACATCCACTTTGTTACTGGAGCACTCATCTTCTTCAGGAGATATCATCTTTTGGGTCCCAGGGCATTGCACTTATAGGAAAGAGAATCAGTCCTCTGACCAGTTCCCTACTTAAAAGGCAGAACTTTTTTTAAGCCATGAAGACACACAAGGCAGTCAGTTACCATTTTACAGGGTAAGACTCAGAACGGTAGGCACATCACCTGCATCTTCTAGTAACAATGCTACTTACACTGCTTCTTTCATCCCAGAGTATCCCAGAGCTACTCATATAGTGAAGTGCTAGCAATCTGAGTTCCACTGTCTGTGTATTTTGTCTGCCATTAGCCTTCCTCAGACAACTTCTATTCTCTAATGTTTTTCATAATTCCTTTGGGAGGGAAGCAGAAGGCACACGGAGGGCTGCAGCTCTTCTATCACCCCTTGCCAGAAGGGAAAAGTCAATGGCAGAGGGCCACAACAAAGGGTATTGCCTTAGCTTGGAGAGTCTGTGTCCCACGCTGTGTTGTTGGGAGGTTGTGTGGTGTTAGCAGGGCTGGGGTGGAAGAGTGGGAGAGACAGCATCTTCTCTTGCTCTGGGGAAACAGATGTCCCAGCAATGTTCCCGGGTCACCCCTTAGGACACAGCCTTACAGACACGAAAGCCATGATCACGCACAGTCTCTGCCTTTCAAAAAGTGGATGGGAATGGTGGTACTTATGGGAAGCCAATGGAAATCCTGGCCACAGTAAATCTATTTTTTTTTTAAATCTAATTATCAGGATAACTGTGTTTTTGTGTGACCTTTGTACATACTTGTTGTCTCTAACATAGGTTATAAAGGCTTTCAGCAAGAGCCCTCTGTGTTTGCCCTCTCCTACTGCATATCCAGACATGCCTTGTGAAGCCAACTGCATAAAACCATCATGGATTCAGACAGGTCTGGTCCCACAGCATCACACTGTACCCAGCATCTCCAGGGGAACACTGACAAGCAAAAAGGCCCTTCTGGGCACAGGACCTGCTCTCTGGCCTCCATAAAGTTACCCATTCCCTGCTGAACTGCAATTGCCTTTCCAAAGCCAGAGAAAATAACCTATGCATTTATGGACACTTACGCAACCTAAACGATCCAGCATAATTCTAGTGAGCACAGCCATGGTAGTGGTCTGCTGCCAGGTATTCAGACAGCGTCTATAACACAAGAGAGCAGAGCTCATGAAAGTAAGGGCAAGCAGTATGTTAAGACCCAGAAGTTAGCCTGACTAAGTCTGGCTTTTCCCTAAGAGGGAGAGCAAAGTGCTGTCGCCCGGAGCCTTCTATTGAAGCTTACAATAATAATGAATTCTCCATGGGCCCAAATGTGCCTCCCACACACATCTCGGGTAGGAGCTTACCACACAAGGAGTCCTGCTGAAATTAATGGGTTGCGTGTGGATTACAAGACGCTATTTGGGATAACTGAGAGTGACCTCGCAGACATTTTCCCATTGTTGTTCCCACTGTCCGTTCAGTATACCTGGCTTTAAGTTTAGCTGCGCCTCTCCATGAAGGAAATGAAACACCGGGAGGAAGAAAGAGAGAGGGAAACATATTTATATGGAGAAGCATGTTGTAATGGCTGAAGTATAAGCCTGAAAGACTTGGTCTCCAGCCTTGGCTCTCCCACTGACTCCTTCTGCTATCTGGATGCAGTCGTTCCATCTCGGCTCCATCCATCTGCCGAACGGAGCCTGTGAGTTGGGCGTTCGGTGCGACTTCATGTCGTAACACGCGCAGCCCTGGGGACGTGGGGCTGAGAGGATCCCCCGGGATCCCACCGCCCGTGCATGGCTCTGAGCGGGTACGGCCCCTGACGGGGGTGATGTGGCTGTAGCTGCGAAGGAGGCAACGGCAGTGCCTGCGTCATGGGCCTTTTCCTGTTTGCTTTATTCCCAGGGGTTATTTCTGGTCTGGAGGGAGGCTGCAGCGTGATGTCAGTGTGTAAACAGGGAGGTGAGTGTCGTCAGGGCTCGGGGGGTGGAGATGAAGGCACGTCTGGCTCCCCGGAGGGGGGAGCAGGAAAAAAATCAGCCCAGATAAAGAAACGTAAGGGAAATGGCAGTGGAGCCACGGAGGAGGCGGCGGGGGGAGATGGGGAAAAAGGCTGCTGTCCCCATGCAAATTGTTTGGGAAAACAGTGCACCGCCCTCCGTTAATTCCCCTGATTAAAACCGCATTAGTTTGTAGGTGTCGGGGACAGGCAGCTGTTTTCAAGGAAGCCCTGGCTCCACCAGGTCCTTCCTCACCGGGCAGCGGCGGCTCTATCTGGAGGTAAATGTCAGCGAGGCGCGGAGCCTGCCGACGCTTGTCCTCCTCCTGACAGGCCCTGGCCAATGTCCTGCTGCTGAGGGTCGTGGTAATTTACGTTCCTTTTGTGTACATTAACTTATCTGCAGCAGAGCTGGCGGGGCTCTTTCAGCCAGGCTGTCTCCTCCGCAGGCTGGGAGACTTTTCCTGCCTGTGGGACCCAAGCGGGGACAGGCTGCGCGCCCCTGCCAAGTTCCTGCGCCGGACCAACAACAACAAGCAGCGCCGCAGAGCCGGTGGCCGCTCGCCCAGCCCCGCCGCCATCGCCCGCGCCCCTGTGGACCCCGTGGACCCCATGTCCCCTGCAGCCTCGTGCACCCTAGGGAGAGAGGACCCAGGCCGCTGCCGGAAACCAGGCGCTTGGTTGTAAGCCCCCCACCCTGACTCTCCTCCCTGGTTTTATTCTGCTGTTGCTGCAACAGCCCAAATGGTTATTTATTATTTGCAGCTCCCCTGGGGCTCTTTTCCCATCCCTCTTCCCCTGCCCCCCATGGAAGGAAGCAGCCTTCTCATGCAGGAGGCAGATACTTCCCACTGGGCTGCAAATTTCGGTGGCCTAGCTGGGGTGACTATCTTGGCTTGGAGGGATGTTAACCTACGGGTACACTGTTACCAATGGCAAATTCACTCTTAGCCTGAGGAGACAAGTATCCACCGGTGGTGACAGGCAGGCGTGGAGGCACCATCTGAGTCTTCCTCTGAGCAATGCTTTTTCCCATAAAGCAGGGTATTCCCCTCGCATCCATGTAATGAATTTCTCTATAAACCCAAAATGCACAACTGAACACATTTAATCATCCAGCAACTCTAAGGAAGTTTCCCTGATTTTGAGATTTTGGGGGGCATTGCATTCAGACTCACTTTTTATGTGATGATCCCCTTGTGCATCACTGAGTCCTTATAGGAAATCAGAAAAGATGAAGCAAACTCTGCCCACTATACTCCTTTTCAAATTCGCTACTACGCCCTACTTGCCTTCGACTAGGTTAGGCAAGGTTGCTCCTTACCATTACAAAGCCCACAAAAATATTGAAAGCAGAAAGCAGCAGTGGCAAAGACCACGTGGTCCAGCAGCCTGAACCTATGCCAGTTCACCCAGAAAGGGTTGATCTGCCAACCTAATGGCTATTAGGAAAGAGGGGAAAAAAGAGTTGATATTTATAACGATATCAGAAAATGTGCCCCCTCACACAGTCTTTCAAGATTTCCTGAATGACCCCCATCAGATGGCTTGCTTTGGTACCTGCAAAGAGCCGCTGTTGTACCAGGCTGTATCAAAAAGCCACCTACAAACTCTCAAACTGTCACAGGAATGCTAACAACCACAAATTACCTTTCTTCTTCACAAGGATTGAAAACTATGTCTTCTTGGTAGCTATCGGCTTGATCCCCCTGCCCCCGTATGCTTTACATGTACATCTCAGCCTAGTAATGCCTGGTGTGGCTAGTAGGTATGACACTGATTGTGAGGGAAATTATGGGTAATTTTGTTATGCTCCCAGAGCTCTTAGTGAGAATTAAGCTACTCAAAAAAAAAAAAAAAGAAAAAGGATGGGGGTTGTGGTTACAGGCCGTATATCCCTGCTGTTGTTCTCCCCAGAAGCTGCAGGTCACCCTTTACCGACTTGAAGCTGTGACAAGATGAACAACCCCAAATCAAGGGACAGGACTCACAGCAGTAACTGTGAAATACACGACCTGTATTTCCTGCTGAACACTCAAATGGCATGGAGCGAAGACTGGGGAGAGAGGCCAGCACACACGTGCTCGGAGCATGGTGCAGGGCTTGCAAGTTCATGTTGGGCTCTGTGTTTCCACCCTTGCCACGCTAATGGGTCTTTAATTCAAGACTCCATGCCTTCCACTGGGCTTGACAGAAGATGCAGATAGGAGCAGGGTACATGGGAAATTTGTGTCCTTTGGCGAGACAGGAGAGCAGCAGCAGAGTTGTCTGCTCTAACCGCAGCCTATTGCCTGCAGCAGCAGTTCTGTGACACCTTGAGTGCTCCTCTCCACAGAGAGCTTGCACAGGCTGTTTCTATAGCCATCACAAGCAAACTCAGTAGTTCAGAGCTGTCACGTTGCATGGTTACCTTGCAGACATGATGGGTGACTGCACCTATTTGCACGTGGGAAAGGAAAATGTCTTGCTGGTCTATTCTTGCAAGTTTAGGTTTTGGTAGTCTAAGCTGCCTGCCAATGAAGCATATGGGCTGTGTAGCAAGGGATATTGTAGCGTCTATGGTTGTTAATAGAAAATTTAGAAAACACGTTCACACATCTTCCCCTGGTGTTCAGGGCCAATCTGTTGGCCTCAGGCCATCCCACTGGTGAGCTCTCATCCTTACAGCCACACCTGGGCCCCAATAGTGGCTTCCAGCTAACAGAATGGAAGCAGATTTCATGTTTAAGAGGAACGTGAAGATTTCATTTCAGAGCTAATGTCTATGGCTGTCTGCAGGTGAAGGCAGTCTTTATGCACTGAGGAATTTCAGGGCATATTTTCAAGCTCTTTTGCATGGTCTGTCTGGAAATACCAATTTCATTTTAAAGGAGACTCCACCCTTGTTGGGAGACACCAAAAAGGTGGCTGGTGGCTTAGCTGGTGGCTAAGATCCACTGACTTTTTAGGCGTCCTGCTGCCTGGGAGGATCTGTAGCCCAAAGTTAGGTGCCTACAGCATCTGTATGAGGCATGTAGAGAGTTAAGCATCTTAGTTGTGGAGCTACCTCAGCTAGTTCAGAAAAATGCCCAGGAAAGGACTTTGACTTAAGCTCTACACATTAAGGACATAGAGACTTTAAGCCATGGTTGGAGGGAAGATCCTACGTTCATCTGCAAGACAAGAGCCATTTCCTGAAGACAATCCTGTTTTAGAAAGCATGCTGGCCATGAAAACAGCAGGAGAACCATTTTTGGAGCCTTCACTCTGGATATTTAGGCATTTTTATGTTGAGTATTTCTTGTATCAAGCACTGGACCCTGGTTTTGCTCCTTCAGGCCAGCTCCATAACCACTGGGTAGGCACTCTCTTTCTCTCCTCACCTTTATACTGTGAAAGTAGCTCAATTTTCCTCCTGATTTAGGTTCCTCACTGGTTATACAAATAAAAAATTATCAAAACATTCACCAATAGATGTTTCATTAAATATCAAATGAAAGTTTCTCATGTTTCCATTTCTCCAGCTACTGCCTTTTCTCTCCTGGCGATATTTTTCTTCCACCTCCCATGACGATTTGGTCTCAGCCTTTCTGGAGTGAACAAGTAACTCAGTCGTTTACATAGACAGGGAAGAATTCCTCTGAATATTCCCGGAAAAGCTGCATTACCCCTCAGCTTTCACATTGGTAATAAATACCATAAGTATAGATGAATACATTAGGACGGATTCCATCTATCTCTGATCTTCCTAGGTAAAAGTGTGAAGAGATCTGAATTAGAAAACTACGTGACTTGCATAGCCCTGCACCCCTAACTGACTGTACTTCCTCACAAAGGTCTTCCTTTAAGTGCTGTATTTTCATTTGCAGTGTATGGTAGCACCTGTCCTAGGCACTCAGCTTTCAGGTAGGTACCCGCACAGGAGAACAAGCACTCACCAAGGATATCCCTCATCATTTTTTTCTGTAACTTCATGGAATTCCTGTGGGGAAAAAAGAATGGCTGGATCGTAGCAGGAAGACTTCTATTCTCCAGAACTACTTCATGTTTAGTGAAGATCCTAGGGCTTGATGTGATATTTGTGAAGTTCACTGTGCGGCAGACTGTGCTGTTTGCCCCATTTTGACTGAAAACTCACTAATCTCTTCCAAATTCAGGCTTTGCTTATAGACTTTCATATTTAAATATGGCTCAGTCAACACACCGAGGTGAAACCTCCCCAGGCTTTTTGTTCTAAAGGTGACAACACAAGAGATTGGGATTTTCAGTGGAAAAGCTGACAACTTTTTTTCCATGTGAAGGGCTCTCATTGTCAGTGTTTTCTGCTGAGGACAACACAAACACTTGAGTCATGAAGCACATCCCTTCCTTCAAGCACTTCCAAGTCATCATTTGCCTGTGTACGCTACTGTGTTTAAATCCGGCTTTATGAGTTTTACAGATGGGCGGGAACAGGGGGTGAAGGGTGATGGACACCCAGAGCCAGAACAGAAATAGAAGGAAATGATCAGCTCGGAGCCCAGGCAGACACAGGTACATGTTTCTCTCTGGAAACCACTAGAATGCATCAAAGAACAGATTCAATCCCATACAACTGAGTTTGAACAAGTGTCACTTGGGTGCTCCTCTCCTGAAACTCCAGAAAATATTTCAAAATAGCTCTTTGTTTTCTCACTGAACATCACGCAGTCCTTCTGCCAGTCTTTCTTAAGCCAAAAATCACTGCCAAGTCATAGACACAATGTTATGTATAGGACATAACTTTACAACCACTTGATGCAAATAATTATCGTTAAGGAAGAGCAGCAGAAAAGAGCTAACAACCTTGCCTGTTTTGCATAGCCGTTTCCATGTATTTAAGTTTTACAATGAGCTTTAGAAGAATAGCAACTAGGTCCAGTGGCATAGTTAAAATATAGAAATGTATATATCTAGATATCTGTATGTTCAAGATAGAGCAAGTATAAATGTTACTGAAAATGTACCGTGCCACTGCTGTCTATTCTTCCAGTTAAAACAAAACTCCAGTTAGACTCTGTTTTGAGTTCCTACAGCCGTGCCTGCCAGAATCTTGTGATTATATAACAATCTGAACTTTTCCATATTCATGTTTGCAATGGGAATCTTGAAAATATGTGCCTGTGGGCCACTACATCAGGATGCAGGAGAACAGGCCCATTCTAACGATACTTGAAAATCTCTTGGTGTTTAAGAGAATGTCACAATTTGAAGTTAGAAATATCATGGTACCTAGCACCATTTTCTGTTAAATCATGAAAGTCCATGAAAGTTCATCTCCTTATGCTTACAGGCAGCTGCAAGGAAATAAACTGAGCAACCCACACGTTCCCTTCCCATCCTGTCTATGATGCTGGGAGTCATGAATATCCCTTGATCAAGTCACACAGAGGATGAGATACTAGGAGACTGATTCTCACCCTTTGATTCCTTGTTTTCATTTTACTATAAAAGACCCTTATCTTTGTCAAGCAAGAGCAGGAGTTATTCCATCAGTACACACGCAGCAGAAATCTCTTTGGCTCTGACAGGGGCTTGTCAGCTTTCCCCACCTGTCAATCTTACCCAAATGTATTTGCATAGACCTGTTGATTTTGCGCACAGTACCAGTTAAAATTTGAAACTTTCCAAAAATCATACAAAGAAAAGAACATTTCTGTCTGAAGTACTTTTATGGCAAGTTTCACAAACCCTTCCAATCACATTTGTAGTTGAAACACTGGCAGCTGGGTTTTTGTTGTTTTCTTTTCTCTCTCTCTTTCTTCTAGTGACATTGCCAAGCTGTGTTCTAATCTGGTGGGCATTGGGGAAACGAAACAAAAAATAATTGAAGGGCTTCTGGTAAACTTGAATTTCTCTGAGGCGAGGACTTGTGCTGTGAAGCAGTCAGAAATCCAAGAGTTCTCTCCCAGTGCGTGCACTTTGCCATCGAGGGGGCTATGTCATTTCTTTGAAGCAGGCTCTATTTTGATGGGCAAAACACCAGAGGATGACGTAAACCTCTAAGGATGATTACTTGGGTCCTGTGTCCGGCTTATTCTCAAAAAAATGCCTTGAAAATCTTTAGAGCTGCTGCTCTTTTGTCTGTCAGCAATGAAAACAAGGGACATGTTACTGGTCACAGAGCAACTGAATCAAAGGACAGGCATTGTGCTAGGGAAGAGTTCCCTATCATGTTTTCTTGTCCTCAGTACAATTTGTCCTCTCTTTTTTCTGGGGAGGTCTTCAGATAGAAGTGCCAGCTTGGTGGACACTATGCAAGATCTAGACAATGTAGTGTGCAGTTTGTCTTGGTCTGACACTGCGAGTTCAGTGCACTCCCCAAGGTGTCGGTGGTCCTCAGGGCTGTTACTCACATGGAGCTGTCTGGCCAGGCTTCTGGCTGGGCTTTGTAGCTGCTAACGCACATTCAGGAATGGCAGTGATGCTATATGCTTTCCCCCGGCATCTCAGGCAGCTGGATCCGTGCAGTCACAGAAGCCAGTAGCTCTTTGCACAAGCCCAGTTGCAGGGGTCTGAGGATTTTGACAGTCACATAATGAAGCTCATGGTGTTCTTGCCATTTTGATAATGACAAAAAGAAAAAAAGATAAACTGAAACATGTCTTAGAATCATCCTGTGTCATAAACCTCTAATCTTAATCTCTGTCTTTTCACCCAATAAGTCCTCGATTCCTCATAATACCCTCCTACGCCCGCCTACCATTCCCGTTCCCAGAACAAAACCCCCAAATTCCCAGCAGTCTTGTGGCAAAGTACCAAGATCAAACTAATAATCTGGGAATTTTTCCACTTTCTCCATATTATTCACAATGTGACAATTGCCGTATATAACAAAACAAAGTCATACTCATGCTAAAATGCTTGGGTTATGGTTTATTTATCCTATTTGATTCTGTACATACTCCAAAATTACATTTGTCATGGGAATATCTGAGCTTGTTGCAGTCATGCATTAAGAAATGTCTCCCTCTTCCAGCAGCAGAAAGTATGCAGGGGAAGGTAAACTAGAATTAGACACAAACGCAGATGCAACACAGAAAGTCTCACTGGTACCAACTGCAGAGAGCAGTAAACTCAGCTCTTGGAGAGGTCATTTCATTCTCTGCCACTGGTCAAGGCCTGAAAAGTCCTTGTGCAGACAGTTTTCCCTTTCATATCAGGGATCCTGTTATAGTAGAGGACCTTTGAACACAGCTTTCATCCCAGAGCTTAAATGCAAACTTTTTAGATTCTCCACCCAGGCCAGGAGAACATGGAGATAGTTCTTGATTCAAAATAAACTTCATTCAAATCCTGATGGGAGGCCATTCAAAGGAGTAGAGGACAAATATGACAAATCTGGAATAGGCTCAGCCTTTGAGAAAACACAGGGCCACTTTCTGCACACATTGATTCTCTGAAGGCTTTCCACATATTGCATTGCTGTAGCCTGGCCAGGGAATGGCACAGGCATGAATAACTGGAGCCAGACCACTGACTGTCAGAGTAGGAGAAAATATCTTGACCAGCTCCAGATAAAGTGGGCATTACTCTTGCTAAACCTCTTCAATAACCCTAAATCCAAGAATAAAAAAGAAAGTGAAAACCACGTCACATTACTGAGGATAACTATAAGGAGCATCACGTGCCGTAGAGAGAAAATCAGAAATATTAAGGCATAGCACAACTTTGAAGGGATGTAAAATAATAATGAGACATTCTTCTGCAAGTATATTGATCCAAACTGTTTTTTTATTTCAGTCTTCATTAAAAGAATCAAATGAATCAAATTGATCAAATGTCAAATGCACTTAACAGTGCTGGCAAAAAACTCATTGGTCAAATGTCTTTAGTACCCCATTAGTCAGGGGTAAAGTAGAAAATGGCAGATTATTACCTACTATGCAGTTAGGTATTGTCAAATGGGTTTCACCTGATGAAATTCACTCCAACAAATTTAGAGTCAATCTCAGTGATCTGAAAACTCCTGATAGATGGAAGAAGTTGTAGAGTACCAGAAAACAGCAAATATAATACTTTTTTTTTATAAGGAGAAGTCCATGAACCATGGCCTGTCTTCTTGATTTTTATTTCCAGAAAAATAACAGAACAAAATACTATAGCCAGACCATCAGATGACAATCAAACTACTTGGGAGATAACAGCTGCAGAAGAACATGGCTTTGTCAAACAAACCCTATCTCTGTTAAGCCCAACTTAATTTTCCTCTCTAGCAGGGTCTTTGTGAGTGATGTCACCTATCTGGATGCTAGCAAGGCTTTTGACACTGTCTTGTATGGCAGTTTCCTAAGGAAATTATAAGAAAGCATGAGCTAGTCAAAACTATTGTAAGGCAGGTGCTCAGCCATTTAGAAAACTCTACTCAGAAAGTAGCTGGAAATAGGTCTTTGCCAGACTGGAAAGTTTCTTTGACTGCAGTTCCACAGGGGTCCGTCTTGGGTCAACATTTTTATTAAAAACTTCGAAAATGTCAGAAGGGATTTCTCACTTCTTGGAAGAGGCTGGAAACATTTTGGGAGGCTAGATTAGAATTCAAAAGATCTTTACACATTGAAGAAACAGTATTAAAAATAATATTATCAGTAAGGACTAGAGTGAAGTAGTACAGCTAGAAAGACATTCTCAGCTGTCAAAATGCAAGTGGGGGGGAAAACTGAATAGGCAGTTCTTCCAAAAATGAACTAGAGAATGTGGGGGACCACACATTGCGGGTGAGTCAATTTTATGACACTAATGCAAAAGAAATCCTCTAAATTATGGGGATTTTTGAAAGGGAACATTTTATTTAAGATTCAAAGAAATCCTTCCACTCTGCTCAGCACCTAGAAGGCATCTACCAAAGAACTGTGTCCATATCGAACAGACATTTCATAAAAGACTTGGACTAACTGAGGAAAGTCAAGAAAACATGATTTATAGAGAAAGAATGAAAAAAATGGGCTTGTTTAGTCCAGAGGGGAGATATGATAATACTTTTGAAATATATAAAATGCAGCTGAAAAGAAAAGAGCAAAAAAGAAAGTTCTTTCTGTCCATTGCAGATAGAAGAAGAAAATGTGAGCTGAAATTGCAGTGTGGGATATTTCTTTCAAATATAAAATGAAAATTTTCTAATGGAAAGGACAGTTAAATGCTAGCACAGATTGCTAAAACTACTGTGGACTATTGATGGGCAAGAATAATTTGGGTATTCCTCTCTTGCAGGCAAATCACAAAGTTGAGACCTTTCAGTTCAGTGGTCCCTATGGTTCTGCAAACAGCGAGGAACAAAAGAGCACTCTTAATCCTTGGGAGCGACTGAGCAACTCTGGTGCATGCCTCCCACCAAGGGGAGCACATCTGATGCCAACTCTTCAAAAATCCTTTCTTCTGTCAGTATCTCCTGCGTCATCGCTGGCTTTACCTTTCAGCAGATAGCCTTAATCTATGTATTGCTCTCATCCAGGTAAAGTCATCTTGGTCACATTAGCCAAGCAGTAGGACCATACAGCAAGAAGGTTGATCAGAACTATCTGCCAAGAGTGCACGTCATCAGACTGGCAGGAAGATATTAGATAGTAGAGGAGAGAGAATTGATCCTTGAGGGACTTGATAAATGCAAGGTCCAACAGCAGAAACATAGCTTTCTACTTCTAGTAGTCACTGGCATCCCTCCAAGAGGCACCTGGCCATTTAGTACATTACCCTGGCCCCCTGTTAACACTTTCAAGTGAAATAGGAGTATCTTCAGGTCAAGAGTGTAAAATGTTGAAGAAAGATCCAGGAGGATGAAAATGGATGGCTGTTTTCTATCTATTGACAAGGAGAGATCGTCCATCAATGCCACTAAAGTAGCTTCAGTTCAGTCTCCTGGCCTCAATCCAAATTGCGCCATCTTTCCTGCTAATTAATATCCCTGCTACATATAAATGTACAGGCCTTATTTCATCTTCCCATCAGATACTGGCCGGAGCAAAAGGACATCTATTCTGATCTACAGTCAATAAATGCCTACAGTCAATAGATACTCTACACTTCTTTCTCCCCATTGGATGGCTAATTTTTTATACAGAAGATGTGCTAACACAGCTTAACTCAGAAGCAACATTTCTCACAGTTCTAGAGTGAAATTGAAACACCCTTTTGGAAATAAAGACGAATAAAATTATCCAATAAGTGAATGCCAAGGCTGAAATCTTTGTAAGCACTCTTAGGTAATTCCTTAAAAAAACCCGAGAGATCCATTATGCCCTAACCTGCACTTTGTCACCAGTGTTGTTCCACTGTCAAGGTAAAGAACTGAGGAATGTCCACAGACTTGTTATGACATTAATCATATTAAACTAGGCATGTGAACAACAACTGCAATTAAACTGTAGCAATCAAAGGCATAGGAAGCATTTACATTTTGGAAGACCATAAAGTGGTATGTTTTAGTTAGAAATCACAAAGGTTGTGTCAATCTGTAAGACAGGAACTATATACACATCCTTCCTAAAAAGTAGCCCTATCTCAGGCGGAATTTGTCTGCATCTCCAACGAAGAGTCAGAGAGTTCACAAGGTACTAAAAACTTGACCCTAGTACACAGTGGTATAGCCTCTCCAGACCCTAATGAAGTATAAACAGTGCAAACATATCTCCTAGCATCCACTTCTCATATGGCTACCAGAAAAATGCCCACCAAATAGCCAAGCTAAATACTTTTTAGACTCCCTGTACAGAGCTATAATGCCTCCCAAACTGCTGCTTCACCACTACGAATACTGATGGGCTGACATGAATCACTGATTGTAAACACATCTGCACGGAGGAAATAGGCTTTTTTCCCCCAAAGGGTTTCATATTTCTATGTGAGAAGTCTGAACGGTGAAGTCAAGATTCCTATCCTAATCTGAGGTTGCTTAGGAGCTCCAGAGAGCTCAGGTTTGTACTTAGGGCAAATCAGAAAACGATACTATGCCACCCCACCTAGACCCTGATGACAACCAAATGCTTCCAGGCTTCTAAAGTGTTCAGCCCTTGGCTCTAACATAAGAACATTTTGAATATAAACCTTCAGTGACCATACACAGCAAAATCATTGTCAAAATACTGGACCTCTAGCTTCCAGTCATAAAGGTGATCACCAAGTAGGACTGAAAAGTGCTTCGCCTATTCTACTTTGCAACATGGTTTCCAGGGATAACACTGTGAGAGCCAGCTTGTTCATGTACTGCTTTGGGCAACAGGTGAGATCCTTACAAAGAGGGCATGGGGAATGAATCACGTGCGTGTGCCCACACTTAGGCATGCATGTCCGCAAGCCACTACTGAAACAGGAAGATTCATTAACTTCGCTACTGGCATTAGTGTGATCTAGGAAGATGCTGTCCATTGCTCCAGGGTTTGGGAAATTCAGGAACTGAGTGCGTTACAAGTTCGTCTGCAGTGGCCTCCTGTCACCAAAGCTTTGTCCTTTTCTTTACTATTCTAAATAATTTTGAATGCACAGAGCAGTTCCTAGCAATATTCCAAAGACGATAATATCTTCCTTGGCTTTCCAGTGCTTAAAAAGCATACAAAGCTGTAGATACTCATGTGGTGATTACAGCTGCCCTTGAGCCGCAGGTCAGACGGACCTGCTCAGCGGAGTCACTGCTCTCTGGCTCCCCAGCTTCAAGGACACTACTAACAATCTTTCTTCTCTGAGGTTAAGCTGGCCTACTGCCACTGTAAACACAAAATCTCACTTACATGGTTGAAAGATTAAATATCTGATTAAAATTTCTGGCTGCTAATTTGTTGAACTTGGCCATAGGGGTAAATTTGAACTACATGATATTCAATTCTACATGCTCAGGAGTAGGGGGAGAAGAGAAGAAGGGGGATGTCATATTTCACAAAACGGCAAGGAAGTCATGTTTCAGCTGAAAAATCAAAGATGGAGAATATGATTCAGCCGTGTCCAAAACAAGAGGCAAACTGAGTTTGGGCAGGTTGTTCTCCTTGGAGCAGCATCTGCAGGAGTGGGGCTCCATGCAACCAAACCAGGGTGTGAATTCACTGCAGCCACCTAACACGCCCTTTTGAGATGCAGTGCCTGCTTCCAGCAACGTGGCTGTAAAACCTTGCCAGAGGCAGAGGTTAGGGATAGTGTGCAGCTGAGGCTGAATTCAGCAAGGGATGCCAGTGGTTTGGATCAGGAACTTCTCAGTCTCCATGAATAACTTAAACTACCACCTGAGCCCTGGTTCATCACACTTAGGAAATCTCACAGGGTTTTCTGGGGGCAAGCATATCAGTCTCCCTACCCCATTTCTCCAGGATTTGTCCTTAGTAAAGAGACATTAATAAAGACCCGTTCCCTTGGGCAGAGTCCTCGAAGGGACTGGGGTGTGCTCAGCCAGCATCGCATGCTCAGAAACGTCAGACAAGTTCTAGAGGTTGTCATAAAATGCAAAGGATGGGTTTGGATTTTTACATTACAGGGTCCAGGCAACTCTGAACAATTTTTTTTTCAGAGACGGCAAGCAGCTCCTTCCTAACTGCAAATCTGCCCCTTGCCACATTTCATAATTTGCTTGCTGCAAGCTATGTTAAAGCTCTGCAAAAGAAAAATGATTGGAATTTTTTTATAATGGGAAACATTAGGCAACTTTAATATAGGAACTTTTGGTGCCCCTATATTAACTCTTTATTGTTGTGGCATAATTTGACACAATGGTTTCAGCCTTGAGCCTCATACTATTTCTTCAGACCTGTTCTTATAGGACAGGAGCCTCAAGCAAGCATATTTCCCCACAGATGTTATAATTCACATAGTAAGTACCAGAAAAAATCACAATCTACTTATAGCAAGGACTGCAAGGCCCCCATCACTTCTGCAGCCAAAATTGACTGAAGTGGATACGTTTAGAAAACTAAACGTATAGATTATAAAAAAGCCATGGTTTTGTCCTGACAGTCCTGGTCTGCTTTATTCACACACCTGTGAAGACCTAGTAGGGGATATGACCCCCAAGTATGACTTTTCAGCATTATTTTTAGCATATTTTCAACAGTCATGTTCTTTTCGGACTCTCTTTCCACTGCAGCCTTTGTAGAGACTTAATGCTGCAACAATTACTCATACGGACCACATTGCCTCTTTCTTTTTCTGTGCAGCCATGATAGAGCTATGTTTTCCCCAAATGTGTGCAAATCCCCGGCATGTGTTTTATCTCTTCAAATTCAGTACAGTGAGGATAGATCCTGAACAATCTTAACTCAGGCTGGGCAATGACCAATTTGTCTTAACTGGTCAGTGAAAGCTCATGGCATTGCTTCTGTTCCCAGCATCAGGTTTCATTCAACAAAGTCAGTAAGACACATTCATGTACTTAAAGTTAGTAAGTATGTTTCTGAATTGGGGTCTGGTTGTTCTTCAGAGCAAATATTGACGTTTCTCCCCAAGTTGGCTTTCCATAGCACATTTCTGCCAATAAATGTCACTGCTCAAATGGGAAACAAATACACAAAGGTGCAAATGTTTTGCTCTGCCACCAAATGGCTGCAGGCAGTGACTGGGAGGGAGCCTGCTGTCCAAGTTAAATGGCAAGAAAATGTCTAAAAGCTGAGGAGCCAGGAGCCCTGGGGAGCCCTTTGCAGCCACTCTGCCACTGGCAAGACATGAGACTTGGCCTCTCGGGCGTTCAAGCACCTGGAAAAATTCAAATAAAAGGGAGGCTATGAGGGACACCTGCAGAGGCAACCAGCATGCCCTTGACGTTTGCCACCCACAGTTAAATCTCCCCTGCAAATGGGAGGGTCTTGCTTATGGGTGCACGGTAGGTAGGTAGAGGCTGCCTAGACATCCTTGTTTATGTAGCTGGGCCACCAACAGAAAACCAGGGGGAAATCCCAACAGACAAGTAGGGAGCTGAGCTTCTGCTGGTGCTGCTGCATGAAATTGTTTAGCAAAGTATGGCCCATGAACCCCTTGTAGCCTGTAAATGCTTTTGCAGTGGTAACCCAACAGGTAGTTTCCATTGTGGACATCCTACTAAACTAAAAGGCACACTTTTGCGGTGGAGGCCCCAGCTGAGCATCCTACTGCTTAGGTGAATATTCATCAGCAAATCTTGGAGGCTACCATTCAGAAAAGGCTTTTATTTTTTTTCATTGGCCCACATTCTTTCGTAATAGTGTCATGTCCTGTTATATTTATCCCAGCAGTTGCCATACCCCAGCATGGCTGGACAAGCCTGGTCTTCTTTCTGTCCCAGAGATGAAAAAGACGTTGGGCTTTGCTGCTTGGAGCTCTCTGCACAGGGAGGGGGAAACCTGCAGTGCAGAGGGAAAGCAGAGAAGCAGAGTCAGCACCACACTTCTGAGCAAAATATGCAACTTGATAGCCCGAAAATGTCATTGGCTGGAAGGCAGCCATTTACCTTTAAGAGTATTTAAAGTATGTTAACTACAGACCAAAAGAATACATTGTAAACACAACATAATAACTCTCTAATAGAGGAGAGAGGTTTTTTATTTACCTACCAGAGACATTTGATTATCAAGCAAAATTGCCTTGTGAAAAGAAAAGCACTCCATCACCTCGCAGCCTTGAGTGCCAGCATACCACATATAACTTTAATGTGGTTGGTATCTGTTCAGAGGTCACTTAAAAGGTAACTATTTCAAAAAATGCATTCATATAAACATAAGTTTTAATGCCTTTTGTGTGAAATGCAAAAGTCGAGTCCTGAATGCCTGCGCTCATGAAAGATCATGTAGTATTTTTAGCAAGATTAAAGGGGTTAATCCTGGTCAAATTCCACTTTGAATACTTACACTCTGCCTACTTTAATTCTCCTGAAATTTCAGCTGTACATTGTGTTCTCCTTGGCTTTTGCCCTAACATGTCAGCGTTAGCTAGATATGACTGCATTTCAGTAGCACGTTCAGTCGCGGGGCTCTCCACCCCAGCCCTGTCTGCGCCACGCGGCTCTGCACCGCTCCTTTTCCCTCTTCTGACACAATTACTGGGTCCTTGTGGACCATTTCCCGGGGACCTGTGAAAAGTCCCTGAACAAAGCAGGCTTAGCCAGGCCTGATGCACACCAAGGGAGGATGTTTCACCTTTATTTTGTTCATCGCCAAGATGCCCAGGAAAGAAATGTGCTATATAAGTAGGAAGGACCATTGCTATTAATATCTACAAGTAATAGTTATATCTAATGCTTTCCTTTTCACTTAAGATTTTTGGTGATAAAAGGATTCTAATTAAAAATATAAACAGGTCTTTCACATTTTGTTTTATACTTATCTTCCACATGTGCTTGTAATAATCTGCCTTCTTGCCAACACCATCTTGTAAATGAGATCCATATCTCAAGGGTTTATCCTGGTTAAATAAACTGAATTCAATAAAACCCATCTTCAGATATTCCACATGTGAGAGTTATTACTACACTAACATGCTACTGTTGCTTCTGTTACCTAGTGTTACAGATGCATTAACTTCTCCCCTTTGCTTGAGTTATGCTCCGCTGTATATCTAAGATAAGAAAATGGAGTGCCTGGAGTCTGTTCAGTGTTATCGTATAACAAACAGTGACTTTTTTATTGAAGGAGCTCCACGAGCGATGCACGTTTTATTGAAACTAATTCAGAGGGAAAAAAAAATATTTAAAGATAAATGTTGAACTAAAACCAAAGTAAGTCATGATGTTATTTGCCCCCTTTCTCTTCCTTTCCCTCCTCTTTGCCCCAGCTGGTGAGCCTTGTGATAGTGTCGCACAGGGCTGCACAACTTTTCTTTGCAGTCAGAGCACAAAGGTTACAGTGGAGTCTTACAGCTGCACCCAGTGAAGCTGGCATCAGCGTTTCCTGCCCCCTGAAATTCATTCATTTACCAGCCTCCTTGCTTTGAGCACCTCCGTGATGCCTGCAAGCTGGATTGTGCTCAGCACAAACCTCAGAGCAAAACAAACAATTGTATTTGAGCTCCACGGGGTTTCTTTTTTGGTTTTTTTCTGGATGACTTCTTCTAGCTGTCTAGCTTGAACTTCCTGCCTTGTTACTGCAAAATGATCTGATACACTGTGAGACACTGAGCCCTCGGTGTGTTTTCCTGACAGCATTTCTTTCTCAAAAGCACCCCCAGACCATCCATTTATCCAAGCAAAGCTAGATACCCATTAAAAAGTCACTGTATTTCCTCCAAAATCCTCCTGTTGTTGTTTGGAAAGGAGTGCAGTGGACATCTGGGTCTTCCTCCAAAATTAGGGTACAGACCCCTCTTAGAGCAGGATCCCAGAAGAAGAGCACAAGGAAAAGATCAGTTACAACCACTCTTCCTGCGTTCCTATGGCCAAGCCTCCCTTCATCTCCATTTCTCTTTTTTTTGGGTCTCTTTTTCCTGTTGCCTTCCCAGCAAGGAATCTGCTGCGTTGCATCACAACCATCAGATGGAAATCTTCAGTTCAGTTTGCAGGGACATGGACAGACTAAAGTCCCGACCCTGAGATACACAGTTGTTTTGATTGGCAGTGAGAACTTGATGTCCAGAACTACTCCAAATGATGAATTAGAAATACAGAACCAGGGCTCTCTCGAGATGGCCACAAGGCAACTCTTGGCCCGTCAAAAAAATAATTAAAACGGCATTGCAAATAGCAAGGCTTCTTTTGCAACATTTATAGCAAGTGGAGGCCTCTCAGGGAAGATTTCCAGGAGCAGAGCCAAATTCAGAAAAAAAAGCAAACGAAAGGAAGATTTACACCTCCCTCGAGAAGATAGCCAATAAGATTTCAAGGTGGATTTTGAGACTTTGGCTGCTGAGCTACATTTCTCAGATTTTTCTCTTTGATTTTAATGAAGTGAATTAATGCTCTTGTTTACTTAAAGGAATAATAATAATAACAGAAACAAATATCAAAGAAGCATCTTTTCTGAGCATCAAGGCCTGATTTCAGGGTTTCATCTCCAGCTACCATCTCCTATTGGTTTTTATTTGCAAAAGCACATACTGGTGATGGGGTCAGGGACACTCTGTGCTGGGCACTGTTTAAACTACGTAGCATAAAGTCTTTGCCCCAGAGAGTTCACAATGTCTGGTTTGGGTAGGGGGATGAAAATGAAAAAATAAAAAAGAAAGGAGAGAAACTAGAACTAGCGCAACATTAAAGTCTGGTGTGCCGGTATAAATCATACCTGAGACCCAGATGGGCATATTGTGTAGAAATACAACTACTGCCAAGCTCTCCTGCTTTAGTTCCCTTAGAGGGTTTTTCTTCTCATGAGCTACTTCTTGCTTTTTTCTCCAGGAGTACTACCTCCTCTATGTCCTTTCTGAACCCTCAGCCACCTTTTCTTTGCTTGTTGGCTTGGGGTGCCCCAGCTACACCTTATTTCATTCACTGGTCACATGAGGAAGTGGAAGACTCAATGAATGAGTGAATAAGTCTGTTAATCAGGCAATCACCTTTTTTTCCTCATAGGATTCATCCTTATCTTTGTGTCAATACTAAATCCAATGTTGGGAAGAAAAGGTTTCACATATCTGAAATAAAAAAAAAAAGACACGGCAATGTCTTTGTGCTTGAGGCTTTATTTGTTAAACATGAAATTACCTCAGGCTGCTGTTTTTTGCATTTGTAACCCTGGTAAATAAATGTGAAATGATCAGAAAATGTTAACTAGAGGTTGTGTAAACAGCAAAGGCTTCCTACATATAGGGCATAATATGTTTTTGGAAAAGGTTCAGTAGGCGCTTTGTGAGTGATACTGCTTTGAAGCATTGTATCAAGCCATATCTTTCTGGCAAAGCTTAGAAGTTTTTAAGTGGAAATCTCACGCTGGGAATTTTCATCCCGGCTCAACAGCCTGTTGCTAGAGGAGGAGCTGAGACCTGGGAGGCATTCCCGTACCGTGCCACCACTATCCTCCAAGATGCTACACTGGGTTTCAGGGTAACAGGGTTTCAGACCAATGACTGGGGCTAAGAAACAAAATGATCTGAAGACAGTGTGCTAAAAAACATCCTCTTTTGTTTGAAGCTAGTACTCGCTAGATTGGTTGGATGCTAGGTCTCAAGCTGGGAGGGGCAATGATCAGCCTGTCACCCAGGACTGTGTAGAATCTGGCTCCAGCCCTCCCTTGGTGGTTTCCTTTCCAAGCTGAAAAGCCTTGCTCACACACTCACTGCATATGTGGAAACCTCTTCCATCCCTTTAGTCACCTTTGCTGCCCCTCTTGGGACCTGCTCCTCTTCTACTACAGAGATGGAGGGAGGATGCAGACCTGCACGCTACTCCAGGTGAAAGGAAACCATGTGTCTACACGGTGGTGACACCATGATAGTCACTGTTCCATTCTGTATGTTTTTCTTAATACCCCCTAACATCTGATTTGCTTTTTTGATTGCTACTTTTTTACACAACTATTTGTGACTTTGATTGTGACTTTTTTACACAGCTATTATAGCCCCAAGATCTTGTTCACAAGTGATAGCAACCTGGTAGTTAGCATTTTACATTTAATTTCCAGATAATTTTCTCCCATGTGCATCACCTTATGTTTATTTACATGGAATTTCACCTGCCATTTTACCATCTGGTCACTCAGTCTTGCAAAACCCTCTGCAATTGTTCACAGCCAGCCATCATCTTACTATCCTGAATAATCTAATAACATTCCCAATGTTATCTCACTATTAAGCCCCTTTCCAGATCTCATATAAATATTTTGATCAAGGGTTTTAGCATAGACCTTCTGGAACTCCACTGATGACAATCCACTGTGAAAACAGACCATGTTTTCTACCCTCTGCTTCCCATCTTCTAAGCAATTTTTTATGCATACAAGGACCTTCTATCCCATGGTTTTTCAGTTTCTCTAAGAGTGGCTTTTGTGGTCTTGTGGAAAGACTTTTAAGGATTCAGTAGACTGAATCAATGGAATATCCCTGCATATTGGCTGACTCCTTCAGAGAAATAGGATTTAATAGATAAGATTTTAACAGAATTTTAATGCTAGATCTCCCTTTACAAACATCATGTTGACTTTTCCACAGTACAGCATCTTTATCCATGTTTATTATGTTCCTCATTATTGTTTCTACTGCTTTGCCCAAGTGTAAACATCAGGATCACTGGCCTGTAGTTCCCCCAAAATTCCCTCGAACAAAGGTCTTTTTTGGTTAACACAGTAAAAAATTGATGTTAGTTTGCCAACTACCAGTCTTCAGTTACCGCACTAGTTTTAAGTGCGAGTTTAAACATCACAGTTCAGTTATTTCATCCTTGGATTCCTCTACAGCCGTTGGGTAACTACCATCTGGTCCTGATGACTTGGCATTGTTCATTGTGCATATGGAGCCCATAACCTCTTCCACCGGCACTTCACTTAGAGACAGGTCCTCTGATGAATCCCTCATAAATTAAGATCCCATTGTGGGAACCTCCCCAGACTTTTCCACACCTTCTTTTTCAGATGAAGTCTCGCATTCCTGATCTT
Source organism: Ciconia boyciana (assembly GCF_034638445.1). Classification (NCBI taxonomy): domain Eukaryota; kingdom Metazoa; phylum Chordata; class Aves; order Ciconiiformes; family Ciconiidae; genus Ciconia; species Ciconia boyciana. The sequence continues at coordinate 52,412,216 of NC_132935.1, read as the reverse complement.
AAACAATAATATATTACAGTTACGCAACACTTTTAGCAACAAAGGGTCCTAAATTTTGTTTAAAAATGTGTGCAACAGTAAATTCCATTGTGAATTAAAAGCAAGAAGGTGCGTGAAAATAATTTCCAGAGTCGTCTACCTACCAAAAGAGCTGCTGCTACAGTGAATCCAGATAGGAAAAAATTTTGGTATGTACAGTGATCTTATATATATGCATACATGTATATATGTTATGGACCAAATACTGTCTGTACTGTGTGCAGACTGTGGGATCAGTCAGCCTAGTACACAAGGTTTTCAAAGCTGACAAAATCATCATGATTTAAACGCTAGTTTAAGTTTTACTTACATACTTTTATTTGCTCAAGTTACACCCCTCCATGGATCAGGACTGTGACAATAACTAAGCTGATACTGTTCCATTAAAATGTCAAGAAAACCCCTCCCTCAAAGAAAAAAAAAAAGATAAAAAAGAAGAGGTTGTCAGCTTTCCCAAATAAGTGTAGAAATGATCTGTTTTGGAGTGGTAAAGAAGGCAGTAAGTGTCAGACAGCTCATGGTCACTTATGCAGAAGTTTTTGAATTGCTCATGATAAGACAGTGTGCAAAGAGCGTGAATCATGAAAAAGATCTAACACAGTTTCTAAGAACAAAGCTCTTGAAATGTTCTTCATTGTTAAAGCGCATGAAATCACAGAAAACAAGAAGACGGCTGCTAAGGAAGCAACAAATTTGTACCAAAATGCTACCCGTGCTCACTTAGGGAGATGAATTGATTGTGAACAGTTTATTTTTTTGAGGAATATTTTGTACTGAGAGATTAATGAATATTTGTGTACATACTGTAAGACTTGTGCACAAAGAAATGGTGACAATTAGATGATGTGATTTCCCAAGATTTACTCAGAGCTAAAATCACATATCTTGGTAGGGGAAAAGCTTCTCTGTGTTGCTAACACCAAATGCTGCCAATTGTATCGCTTTTTTCAAATAGTATAAAAATTAAAGTTTTCATAAAAAGAACAGATTTTACTTTGTGGCCAATGACTCCTCTGCCATTGCAATATCAAAATGTTTCAAATAGCTGTTGTTCACTAAACAGATGAGAGGGGAATAATCTGTCGTCCACTGGACTTCTTTCATTGAGGCACTGAGACTGCATTAAAATATTCCATACAAACAAAAACATGCTATAATCACACAGGTCCTTGTCTCTGTATCACTGTTTGCACTGATAATGCTTACAATAACTCTGCGAGATACCTCTCTGACTATAAAGTAATGAAAAATGAAAACAGTTCTTGACTTCCAGAAAACTGGTGAGCTTATGTACTGCATAAAACAGTAATGTATCGTTCAGATAAGTTAGCATTTGGTCTGGAAAATTGTGAAACACATTTCAACACTTTTCCTTTCCTGCCAAGGGAACTTCAGAATCACAGAAGACAGTTTATTTTGAACATATGGAAAAGATGAGGAATGTCCTCCCAGAGATAACCATCTCTATAACCTGCACTTGAAAGGATCTTCAGACCTTTTCCAGATATTAGACATTACTTTTGTATATTAGGTGAGCATTTCCTACTCGCACTTTTTTATGTCTGGGGGGAATGGGGAGACGTTTAAGTGACTGAATACTTCTTCCACGTCTCCTGCAAAACAAACAGGCTTAATGTTTTTATGACAGGCTTAAAACTGGAACAATCTGATTTTGGACGTGCTAAAGTTTATGGCATAAAACTAAAGGGTAAGTTACAACAATCAATGGCAAATTACTTGTTCATAAACCCAACTCTTATCTGGTATCATAGCAAAGGAGGAAAAATGGGAAAGAACTTAGTTCACAGTAGTGCTTCAGCTCTAAAATGCCTGACTTTACACTCCACCTTAATGGAATTTCTCTATCTTGATTTAGACTTAATTCTTTGGAAACAGTGCTGATTTTTCAGGAAACTGCAGGCATTGTTAAAGGGGTAATACTTGACAAGAGGCTGGGTATAGATTATTTTTATGAGAAATACTTTGTATTGAGACATTCATGAGTATGTGTGTACATACTGTAAGAGTTGTGCATAAAGAAATGGTGCACAATTTTCACTTACTACTTCTTTCAGTTTATTAAAACTTACAAAATTGATTATGCCCATTCCCGCCTCAAATTCAGCAGTAACAAGAAACTTTTTTCTCTGTTAACAGACTAGGATAGACTGCAGAAGTCTGTTGAATATGTGCTTCTAGCCTGAACTTAAGGTTAAAACTAATTACAGTTGTATACATAAATAATTTTTTAATTGATTTAGTTTTTAACTAGTAACTAAGCTATATGGAAATGTTTTAAAATATGTAACAGCATTTTAAATAACATATTGCAGCTTTATGATAATCATGTTGAATCATTGGTGTGGTGAACCACCCTGGTGCTATCTGCATCAGCTACAAATACAGGTAGAACTACACGAGTTCTGTGGGGATTGTAAAAACCAACCTGCAAAGGTGAATAAAGGCAATTTTCCACCTGGAGGTCAATGATGCTGTAAGCCAACTGCTAGCAATACTCAAATGAGGTGTCATAAAACCTGGCTGGCAATATTTGTGTGACCTGGCACCAGAAACATACCCGGCACCAAGGTGCTCTGCAAAGTCTCCCCAGGGGCCGTGCCCAAGTAGCACAATGGTACCGATGTCTTTCCAGTGAAACGTCCTGGTTAGACAGACCAAGTACGAGGAGCAGAGCATACGGCCACAAAGCACCCTGTGAAGCTAAGCAAGCTATGCCTCCATGTGCTCCGTTGGGCCCCATCTTAGTGTCTGTAAGATCCGGTCCTTGGCAGTGCATTGCCCCATGCCATGGTATTTCAGTTTCTTTTTGTTCACAAAGAGCTACAGACCCCTACAGTGCTGTATAAATAATATGCATTTTAACTTGCCAAGGACAAATCAAGTGTTTTAATTTCGCACTCTAACTTAAGATAAGAAAATAAACACGAGCTGCTGGGCAGTTCAGTAAACTTGCTCGCGAACTGGAGGGGTGGAGTGGAGGAGGGGCAACGGCACATGAAAAACTTCCATTCAGTGGGAATTGGATAGAAAAGCAAATAAAAAGTTACACTACATATGAAAAAGTCTAGGAAACAATACTGAAAATATCCGGGTATCACTGCGCAAACCAGGAATACATCCTGACATACAAAATTGTATTTTCTATTCCTAATCCAAAAAGCTTATAGACTCCAGCTATCAAAATACGATAATACTGATTTAAACAAAAGAAGAAAAACTTCCCTGCCTTTCACTCCATCTTCAGGTTCCCTTAGTAATTGTTTATATTAAGCCTGGTGCCGAGGAGAAATCTGGTTGACGATGCTGTGGCAGTGGCAGGTTTTTAGGAGGAACTGCAGATTTATATGCTCTGACAGGGACTGTGATGCAAGAGTTCTGGCCGGGTCACAACATATTAGCAAGACATTTATTGCATTGGCAACATTTTCTCTCTTTTTTTGGCAATTCACGAGCACTTTAGAACTCTTCAAGAGAAACAACTTCTTCGTTTCAGTCTTGATTCTTCTCAATATTTCAATGACACAGGGAGTCATCTGGGAAGCTCTTCAGCAACCATACCTTTAACACCCACTTCTCTGGCCCATAGGGCCACAGACTGCATCTCCAACAAGTAAGTAAGCCAGATCTCAGGAAGCAGGATACTTAGAATCACGAATCACAGAATGTTTTGGGTCAGGAGGGACCTTAAAGATCATCTAGTCCAACCCCTCTGCCATGGACAGAGATCTTTCACTGGATCAGGTTGCTCAAAGCCCCATCCGGCCTGACTTTGAACACATCCAATGATGGGGCATCCGCAACTTCTCTGGGCAACCTCTTCCAATGTCTCACCACCCTCATTGTAAAAAACACCTTCCTTATATCTGATTTAAACCTACTGTCTTTCAGTTTAAAACTGTTGCCTCTTGTCCTGTCACTACAGGCCCTGGTAAAAAGTGTTTCTCTATCCTTCTTATAAGCCTCCTTTAAGTATTGAAAGGCCACAATAAGGTCTCCCTGGAGCCTTCTCTTCTCCGGGCTGAACAACCCCAACTCTCTCAGCCTGTCCTCATAGGAGAGGTGTTCCAGTCCTCTGATCATTGTCGTGGCCCTCCTCTGGACCTGCTCCAACAGCTCCACGTCTTTCTTGTACTGTGGACACCAGAGCTAGACGCAGTACTGCAGGTGGGGTCTCAAGAGAGCGGAATAGAGGGGCAGAATCACCTCCCTCAACCTGCTGGCCACACTGCTTTTGATGCAGCCCAGAATACGGTTGGCTTTCTGGGCTGCAAGCATGCATTGCCAGTTCATGTTCAGTTTTTCATCCACTGGTATCCCCAAGTCCTTCTCTGCAGGGCTGCTCTCAAATAAATTTTTTAATCAATCAGTCAATCAATCAATCAATATTTTAATCAATGAATACTTGCTGCTACCTAAATCTGTGTTTCTCAGAACTAAATTCTTGTGTGAGATACCCAACTGTGGCACCATTGCTAGCATAAGTTTCATTCCAGTTTTGCTTAACTAATAGCCTCAAGTCAAAGCAAAGATGCATCCCTCATTTTTCATCCATGCAGATCAGACATAACTCCATGTAATTCAGTGGACCCTGGGGACCAGGACATCAGCAGAGCAGGAGGATGAGCCCCATTGACTTCCATCATGTCACTTCTGAGAGATATTGCTGGGCTCTCAGAGGTAGACCTGGTGTCCTGACATCTAGTAGAGATGACATTTAATTGAACAAGAAGCCTGTTTCACTGTGAGCAGGCCAAAAATGATGGATGGTTTGGACTGGATTGCTTCAGGACTGTTGTGCTCATCAAACCGAGCAGGCATGCAGAGCCTTCATTTTCTTATGCATTTCAGGAACATGCTGGTATGATCAAAAGACCGAGGCTTCCAGAAGCGATGGCAAGAAGTGATGATCTGTTAATTAATAAAGTCTGGGGGTGGTTAAAAGCGTGAGGATGTAAATTCATCTGGAATTCCCTTTTCATGACACTGCAGTATCGTCTGATCCTGTCTGTGGGTCTCTGCAGTAGGAGTGCTGCTCAGGAAGCAGGAACGATCTTTAAAAGCATCTTCTGAACATTCCTGTTGTATAGGGTCCAGAAGAAAACTGGGGCATGAACTTTTAGCCTTTGTTTTCTTGGAGTAACCATTCTGAGAAAAGCAACAGTTTTATTCATTGGGGCTGTATTTGATCGTATTATTGTGTCAAGTTTCATTAGCTCTGATTCCAGGGGATGATGCATAACACAGTACGTTTTTACAACTGGAGCAGATTGGCTTACAATTTGGGAAACAGATGCTCTAAAGTATTTTCTCTAACCACACAAAAAAGGGCAAAAGTGGAAAGGAGTTCATCGCCTGCCTTGCTTTTCAGATTTTCTATGTATTTGTTAGCTGTCTCCAGATAAACTAATGCATCTAAAGGAAGCAGAAGTATCTCATTACAAAAAGAAGTAATCGCAGGGCTACTTGCCTTGGCGATTAGGTATAAATCATACCTAATAACTGGAGAAAGCGTTTTTCTCCCCGTCTATGAAGTGACAGAGCAGAAGTTGTTCCCCAGTTTTTTACAGAGTGGCACACCCCCATTCTCCCTAACAATAATCCTGGTTTTCACATTGTGTTCATCCGGTATGAGCCCTCACCTAAGAGTCTCACAGAAGCTGACTGATTTAAGTCATCTTGAAAACATCCATAAGAGGTAGCTGTGGACTATATAGCACAGGGGCAACCTCCTCCTGAATGAACTTTGTCCCCCCTGTTTAAAATGCTTGGTGACACCACAGAGCAGTTAAAGACAAGAAGGTATGGCTAACATAACCAAGTGAAGCTGTGGAAGATAAGCGTGGCTGGTTGCATTTGCTGCTCGGCAAGTTTCTCAGGACCAGACTGGTTTTGCCTGAGAAAACATGGTCAGGACCTTCGATTTAAGGCTCGTATGAAAGGCAGCACCAGAGCACCACAGTCCCTCCTAATGATGTGCCGGACCGGTTATTTGTTCAGCACTGACTCAGAAGAAAGTAAAAACCACCTCCTGAGTAATCAACCCCACATCCTGAAGAATGTAAGTGTATAAATCCTCTGAGGTTTCCCAGGAGCCTTATTTGCTCACTTTTCAGATGTGAGGAGAAGGTGTCCCTACCTGAGGAATGGTGGGTTTGAGCCTGGTGGTGGGTGGCCTGCAGGCAAGCGGATGAAGATCAGCAGGAGCACGAGGACTTGGACACATCCTGCGGCAGCATCCACAGGGTATGACAGGCTCTGCCGTGCACCCAGCCTGGGCAGCAAACCCCATTGCCTCAGTGGGAGCCCAGCGGTGGGTCAGGAGAGGCAGGTAGAGCTGCTGAAAACTCCTGACCTATGGATGGGAATGCAGATGCTCCAAGGAGAACGTAAAGTTTCTTTACACTTTAGTAAGTCCTGAGGTATCAGAGCTGAAGGCAGCTGGCATGCTCTGAATTTGGGATATTTAACCGTGGAAGAAGTGAGACCCAGCATGACCCTGGGGGAGAGGAGGTCTGAGGAGGAACAATTTGCTACAGATGGATGTTGGCATCTTCTTCTCAGGTGGATTGCCTTCCTTGTCCTTCCTCCCTGCTTCCTGCCTCTCCAGTCATCTCGACGCTGTTAGGATACCTGGTGGCCAGAAAACACCAAACACCTTTCCATCCACCTCGCACAATAAATGTCTTTTTTTTTTTGTAGATAAAAAGGGCAGGTGTCACTGTCACATTCACGTCAAACCACTTCTCCCACTAAGGCAAACCATAGTCAATGGGAGTTTCATATAATGAACGTGTCTTCATTTTTATCTTTCAGAATACAGCTGGGCTTTTTTAGGTTTATATGGAAAATTTATAATCTAATGGAAAAAAGTTAAGTAATTAAAGAAACATGCTTTGAACACTTTCTAGCCTGTACCAGCAGTAAGAATTAAAGACCTTACATAAATGAAAACAAGCTCAGATGCGTAGGGAAGAAGAGAAAACTTGAAATTATCTCTCTAAAAACTTGAGCTACACATTCAACAAAGACCACTTGTTATATAGTCCGTAAATTGGTTTTGGAAGATCTTTTATCTCCCAAGAGTCTCTACAGTTTCTGTAGTCAAAATCAACTACTATTTTAAGAAATAACTAACTATGAGGCAACTGTAAAACTGATGTGGTTCCCTGTTCAGGACACAAATACAGTTTATTAAATTCTCAAAATACAAGATGAATTTATTTTCCCGTGGGCCTCTTAGACGGTACCATAATGATTATTACATTTTTTATTATATTTATTTATAGAGGACTACTTCCTAAGACCAAAACCCCCTCCCGCCACTGCTGCTGCTGTGCTAATTTTCTGTGTGCTTACAGATGAGAGGACGAACCGGTTATGGGAGAAACACTGAGGCAGCACGAAGGAGACAGGAGTATACCCAAGAAATGTTGCAGGTTTGGTATCGTCTGTACATTTTGTCATAGTTTCTCCCACTGCAGAGCAATACGTACCCTCACTGGCCATCAGAGACATTGCTCAGGAGGTTAGAGACGGCGAGTACATGAGCAGTTCCCTCTCTCTCGGGGATGCTGCTCTGACAGCAGCATTCTCCCTCCTGTTTCAGTCTCACTGCCAGCAGCACTTCCATGAGAAAATGCTAGTTCGGCCGACTGCATCAATTCCACCAACACCCGAGAGAACCCATGGTGGGCGGCCAGCCCCGCCGGCATCCAGCCTGCCTGCCTCCGTGTGGTCCCAGTGCCAGGCCAGCTCCTTGGCTGCACAGTGCTTTAAAACTTCAATTTCTCTGAAAATTTTGCATTGCTGAGCTAAAACTGAAAAAGTCCTGCACCATGTGGAAATAGAAAATTTTCAACAGGACGAGGGATTCTTTCTCTTGCATTTCTATTTCTAACCTTTGCATTTGGGGTGTTTAATTATTTAGCAGAACAAGACCTGAACTGGACAAGTATCAGGATGCCTAGCTACTTGGCAAACAACAGGAATTTCAGCATTGTCACAGCAATAAGACCAGTGATAAGTCTCTAAAGCACCAGTCGACTATTATGGGAAAACCACTGTATCATAGATACACAACAAGATGTACAACAAGCTGTGTATTAAGAAAAGGCATGCTGGTTATTCTAAGAGAAATTAATCTAGTCAGGTTTACTGTTTTGAGAATGTTTCGTCCATCCTCTGGTGTGTAGATGATTCCTCTGTGAATCTGTTTCCAAATTAGACTTACTAAATTGAACATTGAATTCCTTCCCCACTTACACTCTGTTGATTCTTTTATTTTTCTTAATCCCTTTGGCTGTTACGTTGCAGTCTGAAACAGCATCTCCCAACTGCCTCACTGAGACTAACTGAATTTATTATATAATCTCATCTCCCGTTCCAAAAAATTCAAGATCAATCTCAAAGAGCAGTCCTCTGAACTTGGCAGACACTCGTGTGGGAAAGTCTTTAAACAAAAACAAATTTGTTTATGTACTGGGAGAAGGAGCAGAAGGAGCTCCGAAGGAAGATAACATGCGCCGTGAGCCAACACTGCCCTCAGCAGCAGAGCTGGGCTGGCTCTCGCAGGGCCGGCGCTGCTGTAGGGCTGCAGCCCCTCCGTCCGCTGCCCCGCCAGAGCCGTCCCCCGGCTCCCGCCGGGCAGCAGCACCGCAGGGTGGCTCTTGCATCGGGGAAGGTGCGGTCTGAGCATGAAATGGGCAGCCATGGGTGCCCGGACGGTGAAACGGTTTCACACTAAGTCACTTTGAATTTGTGGACTTCGGGGATATTTATTGGGGACTTTTTTTTTTTTTTTTAAATTCATTTAAGTGCGTAGCACCATTGGCTTCCTGTAGAGTTGACCACAAACCTTGGGAATTTTTTTACTTGCAATCTAATCCCAGTTCTGACAGGCTACATGGTCAATTTTTTTGGATGGAAAAAAAGCCTACACTTACTCAGGGTGCCGGCACAAGACCAATCCCCCAGTCACTTCCCATGTAAACGGTGCTTAAGGACTACACTGAATTAGTTAGTCCCAGGGATTTAGGTTATAGGTATTTTCCCTAATATGCACATTGTTACCTTTTTTGGAGAGAAGATTAAAGAAGTATGCCCTTGCTCTAAGAGCAGAGTCAGCAAGCTTCGCTTCAGACACTGAGCTGAAGCTATGTGGGAAGCCAGCAATGGGCATGAAGGACAGGGACGATGCATTTGTGCATTGGTGGCATGGCTGAGGAAAGATGACCATGTCCTGTGCTAGTGGGTGAACCTTTCCTACTGAAACTGTAATCACTGGGTAACCACTGCTGACTTGTAGCATAGACCACCAATACGTGCGCATACCTAGTTAGTGAGGCAAAGAGTAGGGCTGCCCAAGGTAGTTTTGCTCACCTGGATCTGGGGAGGAGTGTAAGTAGGCAGTGAGGGGTTTGCTAGCCACGTAATGCTTCTTGCATGCAGGTGTCAAAATGCACTGCAGTTTCAGGGTTATGTAGCTATCTCAGGTATATGCGTGCCAGAGCACTCGCTGCTGTGATTGCACTGTAGAGATATCCTCTGTCCCACAGGTTATGTTTCCTAGCTGACCAGCAGTAGTAGAGGCATAATTTTTGAATTGTGCGATGGTGAGAGCTTAGCATAAGCAAGAATTCTAAGAATCTAAACCAAAATGGTCAAAACAGTCAAAATTTTTATCTCAGGGGACCACAGCTGAACATTTTCCAAAAAGCCACATCTTCCTTGATTAGATTTGGCTCCAGTCTTGATTGGTCTTCAGTTGTGAGAGAACCTGATCTCCTCAAAGTGCTGTGCCATCTTGAAGCACGGGTTTGCCTGGTGAAAGACCTGCATGTGGCTGGCCCTTTGCGACTGTGTCACTTGATGAGCCCATGTACATTTTGATGAGAAAACATGGAACTTTAATGTGAGCAAAATACAGGTGCCCCCCAAACCTAGCTATCCATTAGCACAGAGGTCCCAGAGCTTTGGAAGGAATCACATCACTGGCAAAGGCAGTTCCCTAAGTATGAATCCATCGGAGACAAAAGTGGAGCTGATGAGCAGTGGAAGGTATGAAAGAAGGGGAAGCTCCACTACTGTCTCCTTGCTTGGAAGAAAGCAGTGTCCAAGAAACTCCATTTTATCTGTTGTCCAGACAACCATAACTAAGTTCAGGTGCTCTGAACATGACACGGAGGAATGACACAGCCAGGCTGCCTTGACAGAAGCTTTCAAAATAACCAGGAGTTTTCCAAGCCTCTCACCATCACTAGTCACAGAGATACTCTCCAGATTGCCTCTGCATGAATGCTCCAACGCCATAATCTCACAAGAAGCCAACACATGCATGTGCTAGGATCTGTTGGACAGCATCACCTGAGGATGGTAGTTCTGCAAGGAAGGAGATGGCTTGATGAATGAATGAAGGTGATGTGTGAGACTGTCACAGAAGAAAGGCCCAGTGACACCTTGTGTAGTCAGCTGACCAACGTGCAGAACTTGCACGGTCACATGGAAACTCAGGGAGCACATGGAAACCACAGCACACCTTGAAGTCATTGCTCAGCCTATGTGTGGTGTTGGAAGCTGTGCCAGGTGACGTGGCAGGATGGCATCCTTACCCCAACGTGCTGCCTTCCACCACAAAGCACATTTGGTTTGTGCTACAGGCAGGATAAAATGGAGCCTAGTTTCCTGCTAAATACCAGTGCTTACCTTCCCTTGGGTGCTAAACCCTCTGACCTGTGGGTTTCAGTGCAGTCGCAGTCTCGGCACACTTCATGGCTATGGGACCAGCGTGGCTGGGGCCATGTGCAGCACCAAGTATAGAAGGGGAAAAAACGTTCCTTTCCTGTGGACCGAGGGGAAACCCAGCAGAGGGATTACGAGGCCGTGAGTCATCGTGTGCCTTCTGCATGACTCTGGGGACAGGGCGGCCTCTTGTTCCGGGGCTGGGGCAAAGTCACGGCTTCGCCTGTTATTATTGTTAGTCACAACCCCAGCTATACAAAGTCCAGCAGAAACCACACTTGCAAATGCCTCAACCTGAAATGTAAAATAAACACTGGGAAAATAGCTGCTACTTACTTTCTCTAAATATACCCTGAGGCCAGATCTGCTTCCACTGAAGTCAAGTCCAGTTTTGCAATCAGTGGCAGGGGAAGCGAGATCCAGCCCTTTATTTGGAAAGATGTTAATAATCAAATTGCAGTTTTAATTTGTCACCAAGACAGGGGTGTGATAAGACATGTTGGTTGCTGCTATAAGTAGCTCTGAGGATTGTCAGGGGTTGTTGTAGGTGCTAAAGACTTTGTGACATCCTGGCACAGCGAGGAAGGGAGTCTGCGACTCTGGCATATGTCCTTGCTGCGGGGAGGTGAAGAAATCCCTCTGGTCCCCCTCTGAACACTGAGGAGGGGCGTAGCTGGGCCTGAGAAGCTGCAAGAGGAGTGGGCATAGAAAAACAGGAAGGCTGGAAGCTATGGGTCAGTTCCATATCAGTGACCTTATCAATATTTTCAGTGACTCATCTATGGCTTTTTCCCCTCTTGAGGTTTTTATGACATATTCACTTCCTTCATTACAATATAAAGATGGGGAATTTAAGCAGAGAAGGTGAAAAAGTGCTAAGTTAAGGCAGTTAGATAAAAATAAATGTTTTTAGCTTGAGCAAACTGCTGGGTCAAATCCTCCCGCACCCATGGACTTCCCCAGTGTCATGGAACTCATGGTGGTATATGCTGGATTGTGCTGGCAGAATGGATGACGCTTGTGCTAGACGGTCATTTCCAGAAAACTGTGTATGTCTGACAACCACGCTTCAAACGGACCGTGTCATCCACTGTGTATCTGGCTGTGGTGTTAATTGCTGTGGTGTCACAGGTAAAGCAACACTAGCATTTTGAGTTGTTAGTGGACCTCACCTGGGCAGCAGGGCCATTCTCCTACACAGAGAAAGAGAAAAGAGGGAGAAAGGGATGGCTACATTTCCAGGTTTCAACTCAATAGGTGCTTGGGACAAACTCTGGGAGGCATCCAGAGCTGGAAGCACAGTCACTCCCAAGAACAGAGTTTAGACACAGCCTGTATATCTTTTAGCACATTGCATATATTGAAAGTGAAGACCGGTCAACTTTGTGACTGACTCCAGATAGAGTCAACTTAAGTTTAGCCAGACTTATTAGCTCTGTTAGCTCTTATTCAGCCCTGACTTTGCCAGATACAACCTGCTGTTTGCACAATCTCGGGTATTTCTGCACTCTGCTCCAAGAGGGTGTATTAGCTAATATGCAACCCGAGGTATGTTTGCAACACTGCAACCACAAGGATAAATTTTTCTGGAGCCGGGGCACACTTAGGTGTTGCCACACAGAGTTCGCTAAAGCTTTGGATTCAATCCTGGAACACTGTGCTTGAGTGCATGAGTACAGATGGACCCCCTGCACAGTGCCAGCAAAGTGTCAGGGCCTCTGCAGCACAGTTAATCCACAACCTGGATAAACTGCTCGTGGATAATTGAGAGTTCATTGTACACCCATCTAGCACCTCTCTTTTATGGGAGGATAAACACTTCTCCATAAAAGTACTTGTAAACGTGAATTCTACCATTACAAACAGTCACATTTTATATACATTTCCTTGTTGTTTGTTTTTTTTTTTTAATTGTAACATGAATCATACCTTTTACTGCATTCTACAGTACAAACTCCAAACATTGTAGGAGCAGAAGCATTTAACCAGAAGAGCCGAGTTTGCAGTGCACGGCTGGTCACACCCAGGCAAGTAAGCAGAGGGATACAAATCACAGCTCTTCAAAATCTAATAAAGGGAAAGCAACTCCAGTTAATAGAAGGCTTAATTTTCTGCCCTCAGGCACTGTCCTCCCAATCTCACATGTCCTTTAGCTGTCAAATATTCCTGTTAGGACCTGGACAGTTTTATGTGACAATTTACAGTTCTGTGACTGTCCACTGAGAAACAATGTACCGCATATAAAAATATAAAATTAACAGCCTCAAAGGCAAAGACTCTCCTCCTTTGTCCATCCAATAGCTTTGAACTAAACTCAGTGTTGGAATTGTTCCAGAATATCAGCTTTGGAAAATAAAGCACACAAACAGTTTGAAACCTTCAGTACGCGTCCGTAGAGCCAATGGAGTCTGATCCTGCAGCTCCTGGGTTTCCGTGGTCCAGCATTTCCAGAGTTGGTGACCTTGACTCCTTAGCTTGCATCTACAGCAGCTGGGATTTCTAATCACTGTCCATGCAAGGACTGAAAAGGGCCACTCAACCTACTTTCCAAATTCAGAAAAGATGAGGTGATTCAGCCTCATCCAGTATGCTGGGTGACGAAATCTCTCACAAGACAAGGCTCTAGTTCGCAACGACACAGTCATAGCCCCTCTTGCCCTCTGTCTTGCAGCTGTGGGACTCCAGTAATTTCTGTAAGGACCAGGAATTTCTGACTGTGATGATGTCATTACATGGGTGACTTCTCTGGTGAGCATTTTATGACATCCTTTGTAGATGGTAACAACCTGACTGAGGATTATTTGCCCATAGGTCAAGTACACATTCCTTATGGCTGAAAAAAAGGCATAATGGATCCTGGCTAATGGGTTGAACTGGGAACAAAGCACCAGTTACAAGAACATGTCACAAAAACGGAGTTAAAGGTAAAGTAAAATTTCAAATAAGTTTTCAAAATTTCAAATAAGAGATCCATGGTTGTATCCCTTGATATAGCCATGAAAGGGGGCCAGAAATGGAGAGGGGGGGGACGAGGAGAAGAGAGCAAGAGGTGGTCTTACACAAGCAACAGCATTTAAGTGGTTATCCTCAGTCTCCACAATTTTCTGCATTTATTATTTTCTGTAAAGATTTGCCCATATACCCATTGCTTCTTGCATTAAGGACAAAGTAAGGGGAGAAGACATAAGCCAACTTTCCTTGAGTACAAATTGTTACGAAAAGCTCAGAAACAGAGCGGCAGTTGTGACAGCCGAGGGCATGCCACCACCAGTTTGGAGCAAGATGGTGGTTTTAATTCCTTCTCTTTACTTTCACCACTGTTCCCATCCTCATAGAAAAAATAAAATGAATGCCTTTGTTATTTACATCCTGCACTAAGGGCAGTCATCAAGGTTGATTGTGGGTTTATGGTTGCCAGCCAGCCTCCCTGCTCCAGCAGGTGCCAGGCACCCTGAATTACTCCCATCACGCCCTGCTCGGTGGGGCAGTGAGTAAGCTGATGAATTCTGCTTATTTCGTCTGGGAGGCAACTGCCTTCCCCTCTCCACAAGGAACATCCCACGTATAATAAAGGTTTATAGTCAACCAGAGCAAGACTTCAAACTCATTCCTTCCAGATTCATTCATGATGAGGGTGGGGATGCTAGACTGCTCAGCAATGTTTAACTCAACAAATACTAAAATCTCCCAAGCAATGGCCCTTTATCACCCCTGCTTTCTTTAGATACAGAATCAGAGAGCTAGCAAGCATGTCCTGTCAGCTTATGGTTACCAGAACTGAAACCAGATGCTAGGTATTTAGTAAAACCCAAGCTAGGAAATAAATGCTGTATGTTTAAAAGAATTACCCTGGCCACCTAACAAACTTGGGAGACTAAGGGGCAGGCCTACCACAAAAAAGTCCAAGTATCATTCTGTGATATATGAAGAGAATTGTTGCCTAAAAGATATAGGACGGACTTGCCAGGAGTATTATGTTGAGTTTTGGGTGTTACACTTTCCACAAGAAAAATGTGGAACAACTCTGGAGAGTGCAGGAACAAGAATGATCAGAGATCCTGAAACCATGGATCAGTGAAGGAAAGCTGCGTGAACTGAGGGGGGAAAGAAGATCAGGGAGGAGAGAAAAAAGGGCAACAATCTTCAAATACATACGTAAAAAAAGAAGCTGCAAAGAGGAAGGGAATACTGTATTACTTTATTATATACAAACAATGGGTGTAATCTGTAACCAAGAGGATTCAAACCGGACATGAGGTAGGAAAGTGACAACCAGAACAGACTGCTGGGAGAGTCTGTAAGGTCTCGGTCGTTAGAGATCTCTCAAGTTAGACAACATCTGTCGGCAATGGAGCGTTCGAAGTCCTTTCAAACTTCACAACTCTGCAAAAGAGCAGCAGTGTACCATCAGCCAAGCTTTCAGGTGACGACCTTAGTTTTCAGTAGCACACAGCAGAGCTACTGCAAGATCCTGGAGGGGGGATGGCACAGAGCACGGCAAAGTAACAATTCATAGCAGATTCTCTCAACTGCTCCCACCTTAACATGGAAAGCAAGTTGATTTTTAATTAGATGTATACCATACAGTGCTTCACCCATGAGAACAGCCTCACATGTCCCACCCCACAAGGTGCAGAGTCATCCAGAGACATGTTAAGGAGAGTGTTGTTTTGATACATCAGACTCAAGCATATGTATCTTGCAGATCTGAATCGTTGAGCCACAGTAGGAGCCATTATTGCCTGTTACTGGCTATGGGTAAAAAGGAGTATTTTATTTCTTCAAACCAAACAGCAGGTAAGACTATCTTATTGCATCTGAGCAAGATCAAGGACTCTCCATTGCAGAGGACCATTTCCCATGTCCTCCAAAGAGGACTTGCATCCCTTAATGTCAGTGCAAATAGTCAAACAAACCTTTGCGCTATCCATGTTCACACAGCTGGCACCTACGGTATGATTAATTTCTCCAAGTGTGACTTTGGACACCACAAGCAGCAGAAGAACAGGTTAGAGAGAAGTGTAACACCTGTGTTAACGTCAGAAGGTCTGGGTGAAAAAGGACCATACAGAACTGAAACAAAACTTTTCATAAACATTTTCAGAATTTCCTGCTTTTGACTACTCACAGAAATACTAGAGAGCAAGAAGTGGCATGGCTCCCTCTGGT
Source organism: Ciconia boyciana (assembly GCF_034638445.1). Taxonomy (NCBI): domain Eukaryota; kingdom Metazoa; phylum Chordata; class Aves; order Ciconiiformes; family Ciconiidae; genus Ciconia; species Ciconia boyciana. The sequence continues at coordinate 52,396,250 of NC_132935.1, read as the reverse complement.
ATGTACTCTGCAGGATTTTGCAAGCTGGAAAGTCCCACTAGGCAAACAGGGATTCAAACAGCCCACATTAAAGGAAATTGGGGGCTGGAGGGAATTGTCTTGTGCTATTTTATATGTTTCTACTGGAAAACTGATTCACAGCTTCTGAAAATAAATTTTCAGGAGAATTGTTGACAATTTTGTTCTTGTAGCCCAGAAATAACTGGCCTCAGTGTTTTCCCCTTCCTGAAATTGACCTTTCTTTTCTCCTAAAAACTTCTGTTTATTTGATACAAAAAAAATAATGAATCATGAATAGCATCATGGTTTGGGCTAGCACACTGCAAGGCCCCAGCACATTTTCTATCTCAATACTTATTAATGATACACATCAGGCATAACTGAAAAACACCGATTTAATTTTACAAATAATTCTGAAGTTCTGAAATTTGGGCTTCTGGCATGGAATACAAGGAGGGCCTTGAAGATGTGCGAAGAGACAGTCACCTACCCCAAAACTGCCAGGAGTTAAGGGAACTGGACTGGGATGTGAGAGAACCATATTCCAAAAACCTTACCTGCACCAGGTTTCTTGAGGTCTTTAACCTGTTTCTGCCAACTCCTAGGAGACGGCCCTAAGGAACATGTGAGCTGTACTCTTGACGAAAAAGTTACTGAAATGGACACGTGTCTGCAAAATACTTCAAGCTATCTGAATCAAAACTTTTTTTCAGTGGGGAAGGGTGTCCTTCCCCACTGATGAACTTGGTTCCAGTGGGAATCTCTTCGCTACAAAAAGACAAGCAAAAGAAATTGACTGGTGAATTCATGAAATGGGAAAATATCACTCAACACCTATTGGGAAAACCTTCAAAAGAACTCCCTTAACATAAGCTGGACTTGCATCAAACTCTCTGGTGTGTTCATGAAGGGCCACATAGGAAGAGGTCAGGCAGGAATGAAAAATTTGCCGACAGATTTGGGGAGCTTTGTACCAGGAGCAGTAGGATGTGGTCTCTAAATGACAAACATGCTCAGTGCCTTGCAGGTTTGCAAGATGAAAGACTGTCTTAGATAGTCATTTATGTGCTTTCAATTGCTTTTAACTTTACAGTGCATTTTAAAATCACGGTTTACAGCTAATGGAAAGAAAAAAGTTAACTTCTTTGGAAATTGGCAGCCATGCAAGGAGGAGAAAGCATTGCCCACCCCACCTTGCGTTGCTTCGTACCTGGCTCTGGGAAGAGCCTGGCTCATTCCAAAGGGAAGAGTCAGCAAGCGCAGAGTTCCTCAGCGGAGTTACCCAGGCTGAGCCTGGGAGAGCGGTGCTGCCTGGCGTGGACCTCTAAAGTGAGAAATGCTGCTGCATTTTTTTTTTCAAGACAGCCCCGGAGTTTGCAGAGCATCAGGAAACCATTTCTGCCAAACTAATCAGCAGCTATCACCCGATGTTGAGGGATACCTCTAGACTCCTTTGGACTTGGCACCCTCCAGACTGGTTTGTCAGATCCCATAAATTTAAAAGAAATTTAAAAAAAAAGGAAAATAAAATAATGCCCTGCTGAACCTTTCTGTTTTGCTGTTCTTGTAACATATATGAAACAGATCTGACAGGAGAGTTTCCTTCAGCTCATATCTCAGCAGTAAGTAGGGGAATGAGCTTTTTTCTTTCTTTTTTTCCACAACCTTTACTAAAAATAACTCCTTTAAGACTGTGGAAGGAGGTTTCCAGCCTTGTAAGTTCAGATGTGCCTGCGTTCATTCAGAAGGTTGATCTGGATTTAATATGCACAGCCCTGTCAATACCGTGTTAAGCCCTCTGGCACCAGAGGGTCCAGGCAGTCTCTCTGTATTGTATCCCAACCCCAAGCATCAAGAGGGACATAATCCATCACATCAGCTCTTGAACCAAAACGGCTGCAATTATATGCTCTCAAAATGGGCCCATTAACCTATCAAAAAGCATTTGAGAAGGGGTGTAATGTTGTCAGTTATTGTTCACGGGGGAGGAGTGAAGATAATTCTTATCTTGCAAATTGATTCATGCAAAACCAATTGCAGTTTGTGTTGCTGTAATTGATTTAGCCCATTTTCTATTCTATGAAAATTCCAGGGTAGGGTGTTCACACACACACACACAAAGGGTAATGCCATTTCCCAAGAGTGGATTAGAGGGAGAGTCTGTGCCTGGCCCACCACAGGAGTGCAGAACCAAGTCAGCCACAAAGAGCAGAGCGTGTTCCCAAGGAGGGCAACAAACTCCAAAGGAGACGGAAAAAGTGGCAAAGGCAATGGCAAAGGCAGTGCTGCCTTATAAACAGCAATGGCTATGGTAGTCTTAGCGTTCACATCTCACTTAGGTGCTTCCATGCATCGACAGATAGTTATAGGCACCTTGAGCTAAGCTGCACCCACGGCACATTTTGTTTCCACTAAGTGAGGCTGGAGAGTCCAATAGCCTCCAATAACCTAGTCATCCTCTTTGCAAACAAGATGGCACTCAAAAGTTCTCCACTGGGAAATAATTGCTACAAGAATAGTAGTTTGCTAAGCTTCACTGAAACAATGACAAAGGGCTCCAAATCAGGTAAGCCTAGTTACAAAGAGTTCAGGAAGTTTCTTGCACTATTTATGAAGTGGGAAGTACGCCCTGTGAGCCCCCACTTTGGTGGGGATCTGAAAGAAGAGATAACTGTGATGGTGACACTCCTTACACTCCCTGAGTACTCAAGAGAGGGAGCGTCCATATAACTTAAATCCCCAACGTGATGAGATAGGGAACCTTAGGAGAAAAGCCCTCCTTAATCAGGGACAACAGTCCTCCTAAATTAGCCACCCAAAGGAAGTGCCTGCAGTTAAGCAATGTGCATACCTGTCATCTGCACCTTCCCAGGTAAGCCAGGGCTCTCTGAAGTTTTGCCAGTGCTGGCTCTGGACAACCAGAGCATCAATGGGCCTGGGCCACCCTTCCCCAAGAGGCACAGGAGAAGACCTGCCTTGTGAAATGCTGAGGGATGGCACAGCCATTTCTGTGTTCCCTACACAGCAGAGAGGCCCTGGGAGAGCTCTGCCCCCTCGCCAACACCACCCTGAGCTGCAGCCAGACCCTCATCAGCTCTGTGTTCCACAGCAAAAACGTCTTCCCACTAGGTCCTTTTGGACACCCCAGAGGAGCATCTTGGAAATGGAGACAACACATTCAAGTCTCTCTGGCTTTCCCTCCATTGGCACGCTATACTGCACAACTGCTTCCCAGGTGACAATCCAGCCTCTGCCATGACCAGCTACCAGAAAAGAGTGCAGGACGCAGCCTACGCTCTCAAAAATAGGGTCCTGTCCCTTCTTGTGACTCCCCCCAAACCAAATCTCCTGGTGACTCATTTTTTTTCATTGTTGAAAATACTCATCGCTGGATTCATTCTGTTCTGATGACTTACACACTTCAGAGAGGATGCTGCTCCAAAAACAATAGGACAGATTCCTCCTCTAATATTTGCAGTCCTGCAAGCGATTTCCTCAGTTTAAACAGTGGAGCAGTAAAAATGTGTTCATCTTGTACTTTCCCCCAAAGCAGCTTGCACTGACCACTGCTGGAGGCCTCCTGGGCTGCTGGAGGGCAGATCAGACCTCCCGGGGCAAGACTTCTCTCCATCCCTCTGTCACTACATCCTTCCTTGCCCATGTTGCAGCCATGGAGGACTGCATTTTACTCTTTCTTTTTTTTTCTTAATTCTAGCAAAAGAAAAAGAATTACCCTCCCTAAGAGATTTCCATTTGCTGTGGAAAAGCGCTAGAAATACACACATTTGGAAAACGAAAGCTGGGAATCTCTTTAAATTCCTAGTTCCCTCAGATGAGCAGGGCTGGTGGCTGCAGACTGCATGGAGCCTAAAGGCCAGCTCTGTACAAAAGGGCAGAGGCAGTTCCTGTACATGCTCCATAACAGCATGACACATTGCAGGGCTTTTGGACAAAGGGATGTATTTTTTATGTGAAATTGTTCCTTAGCTGTATATTTCTTTGTCCTCTGCCCATGGGAATAATGGTATCAGGCCAAGAATGAATGACTCCTTTAAATTTCTCCCTGCAAATAAGTTTGCTGTCAGTACTTCTTCCTGACTAGACAGGCTGACAGGTTGAGGCAATACTAAAACCTTCATGGTAATGAAGAAGGGTACCTGAAATCCAAACGTTTTTAAACACACACAAATACACACTGTATTGAGAGCCACCCTTTCCAAAATGGGGAGGGGGGTGTGCAGGTAAAATATACTTGAGTAATTCCTCCCTGTCCTATAAACTGAATTGATAAGATTTAAGCTAACATTTCATCTTGACATTACTAATACATGTGTGCGAGCATTCAGTTTACACTTTCAATACAGTCTGTCAGATTAGATCTGTATACCTGCTACCGAATAACAAGGGTACTATTGATTTTTCGTTATTTTCAAGTATTTGTTTTCTTCAGTTGAGCACATTCTATTTATTTTGGCACAGGTAACAGAGAAACCAAGGCAAGAGACTTAACCTCTTTTCAGAAAGATTTAAGACTTGACAGGTATCACAGCTTTGTCAAACTGTTTGTTCCCAAGGTGGTCTGTAACAGAGTTGTCCTGCTTATTGCTTTATTCGCTGTTCATTCCCTTAATTTTATATCTAAATCTGCAGTGCAGAGAACATGCAGAGGTGGTGTGCAGGATATGCAGTGACAGTTGTCTTCCAGAAAGACTCGCAAAGTACCTGAAACGTGGATGTTTTGTGCTCCTGCGGCTCAGTTCTGAGGCTCGGTCAGGTACCCACCAGGCATCCTCCATCCCGAGTGTCATCCTGCTTTATACTGCAAATGCACTTACAGTAAAGTGCAGAAGCAATTTATAAAATGACTTCTACTCAGTAGGAGCTTACCTATGCCTGTTGCCAGGTGGATTTTAGAAAAAGATCCCAAACCTGTTTATTGTTTTCTGATAAAACCCATGATTTGACAATTAAATATTCTTCCAGCAGCAAGTACCGGCAGGCGATGCGGTTGCTTTCCAGCTGGACAGGAGCAGGCAGGCTCTGCCCATGCCAAGCCTTTTGGGGCTCACAGTGCCCAGGGGCGGTGGGGACCACCCGAAGGCTACGGCAGCCTGGTGTCTTGTGTCCTGCTGCACCTAACAATCTAAAAGCAATATTGCCTATGGGTATGCCTTTAGACACTGCTGGTGACCCCATGAGTATTGTATATTTTATATTCAGAATTAAGTGTAAACTGAGAACACTGTACATATATATAAGTATATCTATTTGCAAAGTCTTAAATGCGCTGCCTGTTTTCTCCCTCCTCGGTGCGTACGTGCAGTGGTGTGCTCCTATACTGGCACCTAGTGGGGAGCGCACAGGAGATGGGCAGAAGAAGAGAGCAGGCTGCACGGACACCCACGCTCACCCCACGAAATATCTTGGCCACTTTTTTTTTTCCTGGTTGTTTGAAAACCCTTCTGGATTAGTGCAGTTTTAGCAGGCTTGGTGCTCGCTACTGCTCTCGCAGCCTTCCCCCTCTGTCAGGGAGGAGCTCCCGCCGCGGCTCACGTCCATCTTGCTGGGAAGCCTCGGCCGCGCCAAGCCCTCTGCTCCTTGCCTGTGCATCCATCCTCCAGGTCTGCACCTTCCTCTGTACAAGCTGGGATCCCCACCTGTGATCCCTTCCTCCTGCTCCAGTTTTCCTGCTGGATCCCCCTGCAGCAACCCATCCATGTTTCCTCCTCCGGGTCCCTCTGCCTTGACCTGGGCCTGACAGGTCTCTCAGGAAAGCAGGCGACCACCCGTGTTGCTTCCTGCCTCATAGCTGGTGCTCCCGCTTTGGCCTCGGAGGAAAGGGCTGCCTCTTACCCGGCGAAGGACTTCCTCCACCAATTCCCATCTCCCTCAGGAATCTCATGTCCCACAATTGTCCCGTTTTAGCTGAAACAGCAAAAGGCTCAACCAACCACTTCTCCCAAGGTCCACCCTGTGTCGTTACAGCATTTGAAAGGAAACACTGAAAAGACATGACGTTCTTGCCAAAAAGCATTTATCTTCTTCTTACCATCTATACAAAACGGACAACTCTCCTGAGGAGCCTCCAAGGTTGGTCTCAAATACTGCGATCCAAATGAGACCTCCTGGGCAGCCCAGTGATACCAGTATAATCTGACTGATTACAGTTAGATAAAGTACTGCTCCAGTTTGTTTCTCTTGCTGTAGTCCCACAGAGCCCTGGTTTATATCACAGCAGTTAAGGCAAGTATTTTCAAGCATCTAAGGCAGCAAGGCAGTATTTTCAAGCTCAGTTCTTTCAACAAGGAACTGGACCATGGGTGGTTGAGGTGAACTGCCAGTCCTACAGGAGAGCCGATCACCGGACAGCTGTGCTTCCCGTGTATGGTATTACACACTGCAGTTTTGCTTCTAAATTCGACAAGGGGCAACAGAAACACCTGCTGGATCCCTACAGTTATTTCTTGTCCCACCGAGGCTTTCCTAAACTCTCACTCGAACTACGAGTCTAGTGAGAGGGTGCGGTCTTTCCTTTGGTTTACCCATTCATTTTCCATCGTGGATGAAGGCTTTGCTTCCATCTTGAAGGAAACCTATTGTTGATGACGTTGTTAAATAGCCCTCCATACCGTACGGCCTGTAACCGTGATTTACAACCCGTTTCTAGCTGCACCATGGTTCAGCTGACTTTTCTATTGAGCAGTTGATGTGAATGCTAAACCTATTCAAGGCTAGCAGCATTTCTGCAATTCATTCAACTTGAGGAAACACTGGAAATTTATTAGGATGTTTTTACAGTCCCGGAAATTGCTATGGGACTCTGTCACTAACAAAAGAACAGAAATGGCTCACAATTTTATTACATTTTTTCATATGCATTAGGTAATGTAGGCCTTTGTCATTTATTCAGTTTTTAAGTCAAACTCTCTCCTTGGCTGAGACTCTGGGAGACTTCCAACTCTTGCAATTATATCACAAACTTCCCTAACATTTGGTGTTTTTCTTAAAGCTCCAGCTCTTGGAGTCATTTTATTTGGCTACTTGAGGACCTCAGCTTTATGAAGAAACCAAAAAATAATTCTGTCCGTTGCAATTGTGAAGAACAGCAACAAAACATTAACTATAAAGTTGCTCACATGCCAGACGGCAAAGAAAAGCTAGATCTTTTGTTTAAGTTTCAGGATGTTTTCACACCACTGATTTTGGCTTATGATTTCTGAATCTCTGAGTGCTGTTGGGGATGGTTATCTGGAAGAAAGGGGAGTGGGACAAGAAGCCATTTACAGCTCTTTGTACCTCTGTTTGCGATGGCCTCGAGCCACCTTAGCACACCAGCTGAAATCAGGCGGTGGTCAGCAAGATTAGCCTGATTTTTTCCCTTCAGACTCAATCCTTGCCAGCCTGCAGAGGCAGGTGTCAGCAGAGCCAGCTACTCAGCCCTCACCGCAGTGCGTAACACAGGACTCCTCTCCCCAGATGGTTGCCAGAGCAGCCATAGCCAAATGACAACAAATCTTGGGATTAAGGTAGAATTTTTTTCATAATTTGGAAAAGAAGAGCCTTAATGATTTATGCAGATGGCTGCACCCAAGCCACAGAGAGTACTGTGGCCCCAGGGCAGTACCTGGAACTCAACTACATGGGCTTTTGCCCTTATCTCTGTTTCTGCCCCGTCAGCACTGTGCTGGGTGTCAATCACACCAGCGCCAAAGACCCTCTGGCTCCCGACACCCAGGGACAGATGTAGGGAGCTGTGAGCAGTGGCCATGCTGCAGGAGACAAGACACAGCAGGAGGGCTCATGCTTTGCCCTCGCCGAAGCCCCAGGTCTACTCCACCAAGTGTCCCAGAGAGGAGGATATCCTCATATTTAACCACCAAAGGGGAGGGGATCCCATCACCACCTTTCTCTTCCCACTCCCACCAGGAGCTGGTCCACACCAGCGTATTCCTGCCAAGGCCACCCACCAGGTAGACAGGCTGTGCTTTCCCTTCTATTCTATAGAATAGAATAGACTATTTCAGCTGGAAAGGACCTACAACAATCATCTAGTCCAACTGCCTGACCACTTCAGGGCTGACCAAGTTAAAGTATATTATTAAGGCCATTGTCCAAATGCCTCTTAAACACCGACAGGCTTATGGTGAGTGCAGCGTCCCACCTCACCATCAATTTGCTTTCCATATGGTGGAGTTCATTTAAGCACTGCAGGCAGCTAGACAGCAGAATGCGAAGCAGCCTTAGCAGCCACAGCTGGGAATTGCATCATTTGCAACACTGAGTCAACCAAGTGCTCAGGAGAAAGGTGCAAACCACATGCCAGTTCTAGGAAGGGCATCCTTTCTGGTGACTCTTTCCAAAATACTCACAGCAGCGCTACGAGTGCCAGTAGTGCTTTTGTTAAAGGAAAAAAATTCTTCTAGAGCAGCGCATAGTGGGACGCAGCCTTCGCCCAAAGCACTTGCTGTAATTTAATGCAAGATATAACAAATTGGTGCTACAAGCAAAGGGAGGGAGCAGCAGAGATAACAGGATCACACTTTGGCTAGTTATGTCTTGAGCATCATGTCTGTGAATCCTTCAGGCTGGGATTTTCAAAGAGCCTTAGGTAGCTGGACTTACAAAAGGATGGACTAGAAAGGAAAGGTATTACCCTCCTTTTCCCTTAGCATTTGTACAATATCTATAACCTTCTGAACACTTTACTCACATCCGTGAGTGCTTACTCCAATAGGGAGTCATGTTATGTCCTGCAAAAAGAAGCCTGGTTGTTTTTAAGATGTGTGGTTTAGCTTCAAAACAGCATTAAATCTTCTGAGTTGCTGATAGAGAGAGGCCACAGTCAAACAAAAAGACTGATGGATTGGAGCTCAAAGAAAAAACGGGCCTTTAGGGATACCAAACATATTTGTTCACACAGTGTTCAGTTATGAAGACTTCATTATGTACCAATTTAAGTTTATACATACCAAATGTTCTTGAGTCAGCAACACAAGCAGGACTGCCTTGTTCCAGTAGATCTTTTTTCCTCCCTCGTGATGGATTTTTTAAAATAAAGAATCATCAATAACCATGACAGGGTTCCCTCAGTGGACGGATATCCCAGCATGCCATGAAGTTGTCTCTCCCGAGAAGCATTTCCACAGGCTTGAGGGAAATCATAAACTACTTAGGAGGAATGGGACTCACAAAGCTCTCCCGGCCAGCTGCATCACTGCTTGTGAGCAGGTCCTGGAGGACAGCTAACCATGCAAGAGCCCACCAAGGAAAGGCAGCAGCAGAGCACCTTACCCAGTTGTGAACAGATGGGGGAGAGAGAGGAAGGAATCAGAAGATAAAAGGGAAAAGTGGAGAAGTTAAAACTCCTCATGGTCTCTAAGCACTGGCTTTGGGAATACACTCTATGTACATACATTGCTTACGATATACCGATACTTGAGTCCAAAGCTTACAGAGGCAATTACCGAATAAGTTGAAGGAAATTTCAAAAAAGAACCCACCTGCAACCCTCAAAAGCCTTTGCACCAGTTAAGGGTGGTTAATGTCTCTTACCAATAGTGCTACGCTGCATTAGCGATTGCACCCCACCATCAGCAGTGGCACACGCCAAAGGTTGGCCAAGGGCTTGACAAGGGGGTACAACACAAGAACTGATCTAGACTGAGACAGCCACAACTTTTAAGACTGACCAGTCTGCCTCTCTGATTTTGGAAGTAGAGAGAGTTTGGTTATACATATATGTACACATAAATAGTCCAGAATTATTTTGTGGCTGGAAAGAGGATTGTGCTCACGCCAACGAGCACTCAGCCAAGAGGAGTCCGGCAGAGACAAGTCTCAAAAGAAGAGAGGAGTTGTGCCTCTGTACAGACTAAAATTACAGTGTAAATGGGCAGCCCTGAACCACAAAGCCCAACTTGTCACGTACAACAGCCTTTTTAGGTGGAGAGCGATGGTTGTGGCAGTCCCTTCCTCCAACTGCCTCCACGCTTTGCCCCTCGGGGCTCCCCACTCTTCTCTTTGGGTAAGTGTCCGTGCCCACCTCTCTCCACAGCTGATCCTTCCTCTCACATAAGCAGCATTGGCTCACTGATAAGATAATCAAACCAAATGGCTTGTATTAGGAGGCAGCTTAATCATCTTTTTTAAAGGAAGCCACTGAGTTAGGCACAGAACTAGCATGCAAACAAGCAGTCTGCTTTTCAAGATCTACTAAGCACCATGTATATGTCCTATATATATCCAGTATACACATATATATATATATATGCATACACCCCGTGTATATCCTGTTTAATTTCAGGGGAGCTGTAGGTTGCTCCTCACTTTTGCAAATCAGGTCCTTGGGTACCTAAGAATATATTTGGGAAACTAACGTCAGGCGCTTTTTTTTTTTTTTTTTTTTAATCTTGGCCATAAATTCTGTCACTTATGAGTCAAAACCCCATCTGCTCTAAATTTGCGCTTGATTTCATGCACAAATAAGGTTCACACATGTAAGTCCTGTCATTTGTGTGCTCCCAGAGGCAGTGCATAAATTACCTATGCACAAAACAAGAGGTCGGTCAGCTTTACCTTGTGCATTGCTGAGTAAGTGCACATCAAAGGGCATATTGTGTTCCTGGAATGAGAATGAGGAGTCCTGGCATGGGTCACCCCCTCCACGCAGAAATGCTGCTTTTCTTGGGCACAAAGAAAACCCCTAACAACTTTAAAAAAAAATCTGCCAGAATTAATCAGCCAGTGGAAGGTTCAGAAAGAGTCAGGGTTTGGGTTAGCACTAACAACTAACACAGCAGATTTCACAAAGCTGTTTGAAACCTGCTTTTGGTCTTAGAACAGACAGTAGTAGGTCTTCATTAGAAATTATGCCCATTTTAGAACACGGCTGTGAGAAGTGGTATTAAATATGACGTTAAAATACTTCTATAAGGTCAGTATAAATGGAGCTAAGACACATTCAAAACCAGCTAGACGGAAACTATCAAACTCTGTAGAAATTACAGGGGTAACTCAGATCAGCCAACATGAAGTTAAATACAGAGTGCTCCTGCAAAAGTGCGGACTGCACAAGTGTGTTCAGCAGCACGGTGTTTCACGTGACTCCTTCAGTCCCTCTTCTAGGCGAATTTTCAGTGGAAGAGAAGTGCTTTGAAAAAGTGGGCATCTCACTTTGACTGCTTTATACTCCAGTCGTAATTTGTACAAAAAGCAGGGTCTTAGTGAGAAGCGAGGGAGGAAAGACACTGACTCGGAGTGGATCTTTCCCAGATAAATAAATTAAAAACATAGTAACACACAATGACTACCACAGCTTGTAAATTAAGGGAGTAACTGGTGCATAGTGAGGCACTGATGTATAGCCTGGAGGAGGAACAACTTCATCTGAACTACAAACAGCTCATTTAAAAAAAAATACTTTGAAGAAAAAAATTGTCTCCAGACCAGCTTGTGAATAAAGCATACCAAAAGGCAACCCTGATACTCCATTAGCGGTACAAAAATGGAACTATCCCCTAAGTCTAGCATAAAAATTAATTCCTTTTTCTTAAAAATATAGCTGCTTTGATATCTCAGGTTAACCGCTCCAGTGCTGCTTGGACAAGCGTAGCTCAGGACAGCACCCTACTCTGCACCAAAAAATGCAGTGCCCTGCACAGGTATCTGAAATTGATGCAAATACAGCTCAGAGCCTGCTCTGAGCCCTGGGGTGCAGGCAGAGGGCAAACAGCCCGCACCACGCTTCTGTTTGCTGGACCTGAGCAATCCTGGCCATCAGCTAGCATCTCTGCAGGGTCTATCTCTGAAGTGAGATATCTCAGCTTTGTCAGAGCCACCTGGTTGTCTCTGAATGGTGATACCCTGTGAGGTGCACGTGTGCCCAGAGGTCCTGTCATCTGGCCACTTGGGCTATGGGAAGAGGGAAAGAATTTTCTTTGTCTTAATTTTGTCCCTCTTTCTGTTCCTGAGGCCAAAGCCGAAGCCATCACCATTAAGACAACCTAGCAGAAGCCCTCTGGTGACCCCATGGAAATGTGAGTCATGGCTTCAGTGAGCAATAGCTCACACTTAGAAAGTGTGCAGACAACAGAGCTACAGCTCCACCAGAATAAAGGGGGGGAAAATGAGTCCAATATCTCTTCCTCCAAACTGGCCACAGCAATTTGGGTTAAAGCAACAGTGAGATTCCCAGAGTGGTCACGGGAGGCCAGGCACAGCCCTGAAGGCCTCCAAGAAGATCTCAGTTTCTACATGTCTTTTCTGGAAGTAATTTTTTTATCTCCCTACTTCACAGATGTTCCTTGCTTCCAAAATCCTGGGGGTTTGTTTTCTTTTTTTTTTTTTTTTTCCTTTTTCACAAGGATATCAAGCAGTCCCATTTGCAGTTTCCTGTTACATTTCAATGTTACTTCTAAAAGATAGGGCTAAACTGTACTTCAAGTCTTACTCAAGACATAGATGAAGTTTCAACTGTTTTCAAAAAGTAGATTTTGGCCTAAAGGTACTTCACATGAAGAGTCAGACTAATGATTATTTAACCTTAAGTCTCTTGTTTCCTTTTGGATGGGCAAGATTTTGTGTGAGCTGCTTTAACATCCAAGTGGCTACAACTGTGAAAGCCCATTGAGACAAACAGATTTTACAGGACCAAGCTCTAAAAGTGTGTGTCCAGGCAGGTTGGTTAGATGGCCAAGAGATGCACACATGTACATACAAGTGCAGGATGCAGATAGGTAGAAGAACCACAACCTAAATCTCAGTCTTACACTCAGAAATAAAAATCAAAGTATAATAGGCAGAACTTGGCCAGACATCTTCTGGAGTTCAATTAAGGAAGAACTTTGACAAAGAATGCTTCAGTAAAGACATGCCTTAAGACTTTTTTTTTCTCTACTTCTTCAGTGGAAATACCGATAGCAAATCATTTTTTTAATTACTTCCCTGGCTTTAGTATAGACTGTTAACTTGCACTGTCTCTGTGCTGGGAGCTCCATGTACAAAACTGATTGACTCCTCAATCATTAAGAAAACATGCAGTACCAGCATTAGCTTGTAACTTTTCAAATCTTGGCAGAGCTCGCATTCAACCTCTCAGCTTCCACTCAACTTCCTTGTCTTGTTTTGAAGTTTGTTTCTTTTAAGCACAACTAAAGGAATCCACTCTCCCTCCCTCCTTCCCTCCTCAAAACCAGACTTTTGCATCAATCAGTCTCACTGGCACCTTCACCACTAGGCTTCATATATTTCTGTGCTGTGACTGGCTGCAGGCAAGTTCTTTAAAACAAAAACTTGAAAACCTCTAAATTTAACAGCGTCTGAAGGTTAAATACTGTGCAAAGCGAGAGAAGCGAAGACAGCGACAGGAGAGCACTCAATCGCCATATAGTTTCTCATCCCACTGAAAGCATCCTTTGAGAGTCTGCCTAGGTGTTGTCTAGCTTATATGATACAGTGCAGTGCCCATCAGCACTTCTGTTTGGAAGTTTGCTTCTTAGAAATCACCAGCAGGCTCATTACTCATAAATCAGAAGAAGGCTTTCAACCAGGCCTGGGAATCTGGAGACGCTGCATGAAGAGGGAGTTCTGTCTGCTCTGTGGGTTTCAGACCGAAGGGGGGGTTGGCTTGGCTTCCTATCCTTGTGCATTCAATCAAGTGAATTGCACAACCATGCTGCTTTGCTCTATTTAATGTAATATTTCCTGAAATGTCATTCGTGAGTAGTACAAGTTATGGTTGTTGGGGGGGGCAGGGAGGTCCACAGTCTGATAATGTAAAAAAAGCTACCTAAGGGAGAAGGGAAGACAGGAAAGTGTTCTTTCCATTGGATCAATTAAAAAAAGTCTATATATTCAAAACATACTTTTTGTCCCTACAACACCACGTGTGAGGTAGCTCCTTGCACCTAGATGGATCCTCACTGATTTTAGGATTCTATTCCATGTAAAATATCTTCTTAGTGGAGACTGATTTTGCAAATCTTGACCTTAGAATTTGCAGCTAGCTGCTGTTCTTTAATAATGTTTAAATAAATCTCACCTAAACTGAAACACACCCAAGATAAGAAAACTTGGAGGGAGAATTCTTGTTGTGAGACACTCTGGAGATGCCTCATCCTGTCTCCTTTGGAAGGACACAGATTCAACAAAAGAGATTGCTTGGGGTCTGTCTTTTGATATGATCTCCAAATCAGGAATTTCTGCAGATGGAGAAAATATCATTGGTAAATCCCCTCACAGGATCAGGATTTTAGACTCTAAAGTTGTCTTTCCAAAGAGAAAGGTCAAGGCAAATGTATATTGGTCCATTTTGGAAATGTATGTGTAGGGACCAAAGATATGGTCTCGAAGTCAATCAGTCCCCAAGTCAATTTAATGTGTGACCTCTGTATTTCAGCCATCCAAGAGAGGGCAAAAACCTGCTGAGGCCAATGGGAGTTTTGCACTGACATCAGTGCACTTTAGAGCAAAGCATTCACCTAAGGACCCAAAGGTAAGAAGCTTTTTTGCCCTTCCCTCATCTGCTGAGGAAGACGGGGTCAATTTTAGTGCTAGTGTAAACAGAGATGTATGTAGTTGAGGAGCATCAGTAATTTAAAACATCATATAACTGACTCCCACCTGGGAGGATTATTATATGAAATGCACTAGTGATGTCTCCAACCTCTCTTACTATGGAAATGCTGAATAAGCAAAAAGTAGTAAGTTGGGTAATAGCATATTCCAGAGGAAAAAAAAAAGCCCTATTATTCATTCAAATCCATTAACTGTGTTAAGAAAGGAGAAGGCAATTCATTCCAACTCTTCTCTACTTCAGTACAAAGCAGCTGTTTTTTAATCATCAGGGATGGTTGTGTCATTGAAATAGAGGCTGCTAGCTGGATTACCATCAAAACCTGCCAATGAATTAACTGAGCTCCATATGGCCCAAAATAATAGCGCTTAAAAGCAGCTTGTCCTATCTCTGTTGAGAACGGACATCTGTCTGCTCTGGTAACTATGAAGAACTGGGACCTCAAGGACAAAGAATGTAATATATTGACTGATATCTGTGCCTTTTGGAAGGTTCACTGGCTGTTCTTTATATTCTTCACACTGAGTTTCTCTGCCTCTCAGTCTGTACTTCTATAAGACCCTCACCCAGATTTTGATTCAGTAAGCTGCATTATTAGGGCCACTTCCATTATTAGGGCCACCTCCAGCTACAGTTACTGTCAGCAAACAGCAGTTGAGGCAAACTCGCTTCTACTTAAGAATAGCATAAAAAACACTATAGTAAAATCATGGAAATTACTACTAGCCAGTCCAAATGGAAAATAGTCTAGTCCCACAATATTTTTCTAGGTGTTTAAGTCATCTCCCAGAGATTCAAAATCCTCACCTGTCAAAGTGCGCATTAACAGCTTATTTCACATTATCTTTAATACAGAAACTATAGAAGTACCTTCTAGCCAGCTCAGTTCTTTGCAATTATCACCCAGCCGTATAGCTCAGTAGATAGCGTGAATGAGTGTACTTCTTCCTACCATTTGCCATCACCGTAGCATCACCACCATAGCTTACAAAACCTGCAAGCATGAACAAGACAACCTGTGTATTGCATACACGATTGATAACGCAAAGCGGTATTCTCAGAGGATGACAAAGGTGAAGCTGGGTATTTGTCTGCTCAACAACCGCACCCCTAGAGCCATTTTAAGTCTATGTGGCCAGTAATCTACCACGTTTCAAAGCCACCTACTGTTCTGCTAGGAAAGCAGGGGTATTAGTAATTATTCTTCTGCAAATTCTACAGAATTGGGACTACAACTTCTTTAGTATTTGTTTATTTAAAACTAAATGCTTTGACTCTGACTCAGTTTCTGAGAATTAACAATGACACTGCAGACAAAAGTCAAATGTTATTTTAGTTGACAGTATTTTTATAAGTCTAAAAAGAGACAAAGATTTGTTTTGTTCCCTGGGTACCTTCTCTGTGTATCAATCTCCTTTGGTAGGTCTTTATTTACTTTATAAACTTCCTTGGTATCTGTACCTGGGGGAGAACAAAAACATCATTCCCTACAGCAAATTTCATTCATGTATACAAGAGAGACTCAAACAATAAACTCAAAGTTTTTTGCTTCCATTACTGTTGCTGAGAGTTCTCAGAGACATCACCTGGATCAAAAAGAGGTCTACACTGGATTTTTTAATTTTTAGTGACGAAAGGTTAAACAATTTGGATGCCAGATGAAGGCAATGATTGCTGTCCAGGTTTGCTGGTTTGTCTGAACAAGAACTGTCTTCAATGTGTTAGTGAAAGACAATGCCAGGGTAAGACAGAGTAAATCTTACTTAGTCAGTGCCTTCTTGACCAGGGTATGTTTTATAGCAAAATAGAGTGTACGCTGCCTGCAGCTTGCTTTAAAAACATAGCCCGGTCAAGTCTGGGCTGGAGATTTCTTGAATCGTAATGTGTTGTTTGGAGCTAAGTGATGTTTTGCTTCAATTTCGGCCATTTGATTAATAGAGTGTGTTTATACCCCGTCCCTCTTGTTTGTTGGATGAAAACAGACCTGCCGAACAATATGGGAAAATGGTTTCATCAGGGACTGAGTAATACTATAGAAACTAAAAAGTGTGTATGAGAGAGAGTGTGAGCAGGAGAAAATGCTCTCTTCTATTTCCTGTGGAGCTGATGGTGAGACTGGAGGAGACCCAGTTCCTCCAGGGAGTTTATTTAAACTGTGATACAAAAGTTATTCTGAAAAGACAGCACGCAGCTGCTTTATTGACTGCTGCTATGAATTTGCTCCTGGTTTGAACCCCCAGACCAAAGGGTAGCTTGAATGAAGAAGCTGAACTTTGGGTGATGCTAGAAATTGGGGAAGGATTTGGGGTGAAGGGAGCTGCAACTGACTTGAAGCCTGTCTTCTCCAAAAGGAATAAGCAGGTTACTCCTGTGCTGCCCCGTGGCTAAGCCTGCAGCATCAGAAAGCATTGTGCAGTATGGACACAGCGGAACTGAGTCTCAGTCTGGGGAGAGGTTTGCAGGTATGTCCTTCACGTTGGACTTCACACAGAAATACATGTTTACCCCTAGCAGGTGCAAGAGAAATGCAAAGCCAAAAGGAAGTTTAGCTGCCGGGTTGCGGATTGTCCTTCCACTGTAAGTGATGAGGGGTTTTTTATTGCATCTCCAGCACTGTGAGGACTTAAGGCTATGTCTTTACTAGTCAGTAAAGTAGGCCCACAGCTGTTGTCTGGCCCAGGCTTTCAGTCAAAGCGCCTTTGCTCCTCACACTTGCACCCCATTTCAGGAAAGGGTGGCCTTGGCCACACCACCTCTGATGGGAACAGTCTTGGCCCACGTCCCTGCATGTTGTCTGCACAACCGTCGTGGCCAAAACCGCACAGGGACTCTGCTACCAGCCGAACACTTCTAGAGGAGAAACTATGCTTATTTAATCCCAGTTCTTGTGCAAATACGCATTTGACTCTGATGTGCTCTTCTACTCAACCTTCAGTTCACAGCAAGACAACATAAAACCTCTCTGCTGTTGTGGGAGCGGAGACCCCTGAGGTGGTGAGGATCTGAAGAACTGCGATATGGAAGGGCTAGAGGTGCTTTTTTCCAGCTACAGGTTTCCCAATGAATTATCAAGGTAAAAAAATGCAGCACAGCCTCACAGATAAGCAGTATTAAGTTTACAGGCGGGGGATGTGGAAAAGTGTCCCAAAATGGTATTTCCTGATGAGAATCAATTTCTATTGTGAAATGGATTTTTTTCTGAAAACAGTTCAGGGTGAAGTAACCAGCCACAGGAAGGACTATATTGTAGCCATTTCTTTCCTTCAGGCTTTAGAAGCTTGTGACTCTGCACGAAAGCCAGCAACAAACTGGGTGCTTTCTGCATTTGGTTTTAGATGGGGTTGTACCAGCTATTGCAGCGGGTTGATAAAGTTTATGATAGTGTTAGGTTTGCTATGTATTTAAAGTTACCATTAAAAATTTCCAGGTACACACTGCAACTTCATTCCACTGTGTTTAGGGATGTCCTGTCCTCACAACCTGGGACTCAGTTATTTTGCCCATGGTCCTTCCAAGCATTTTGGAGTTAGCTGTGAGATGAGGAAAATCCATACATCAGGGATGCCATAACAAGTAACAGACAATTGCATTTCGTGACATGGATGGGAGAGAGATCCTTTCTGAGTACAGAGTTACGAATGGGTTGGGAGAGAAAACCTTGGAGGTCATGGTGCTGCAGAGTTATGTTTTGGGGGATCAATTCAGGAGGTGGGAAAGGACCGCAAGGAGATGGGTAACGGGCAAGTCCAGTAGGTTACGCAGGATCATCTGACACAGAGGTAAATGGTCAGGCTGAGGATAAGGCAGACACCCCAGCTGAAGAAAGGTTTTAACATGCCCAAATTCAGTGGTTTTTTAAAGCATCAAGGGAAAGAAAGTTTCTAAGGAAATTACTTGAGCTGTGGTAACTGAGAGGGGTTTGCGTAAGTCTGAATAAGTTTGTATAAAGCTGAATTATGCTGTCTGTCCTGAGCGATCGCCAACAGCAGGTAGAAAACTGCACTAGTGAGGGCTAGCGGGAATCTGGGAAACATGTCTGTGTCCTTGAGATGGCACCTGGGGATCTCAGAGCAATGGAAAGTTTATTTTTGTTCACCAGGCCGGACTACTTTCAGGCAGCGAGGTTTGTGTACTATACATATCCATTATCGGTGCACGAGGCAGTACAACCTGCATTGCTAGCAGATTTCTGTTCTTCTAGTGGGATGGACAAAGAGCTGAGGAAAGAGGTTTTTACAGGTACAGGTATTTATTTGCATTCTGACAATGATTTCATAGGGTTGCAGCAACCAGCAAAGTCAGCTGATGAAGTGCTAATGAAAACAGAGTTGAATAATTTGAAGCTATTTCTTCCTGTGTGATGCCAGGGGATTGCGGGATGTTTTGCGGCATCATTTTTTAAAGAAAGCCACAGAATTAATCATCTAGGAGAATATTTGGCATCTGCTCAGCAAGGACATATGGGAAACTCAATAAGCTGAGCGTGGGTAACCTAGTCTCCCTGGTCTGGGCATAGATTAAGTCCCATAAGTAAAGGAGAGCAACTTGTGTTTAGCACTACTGGAAATTGAGGTTATTCCTTCATGAGTAGTACGGTGATATTTCTGGATTCACCCAGGGTGAGTAAAGGAGTTTCAAACCCTTCACTAATTCCTCTCTTGTTCTCCCTCTCCTTTCTGTAGTGTTTTTATAATCTTTCAGTGATCCCTTACATACAGGCTCATTCGGATCATTATTTCACCAAGTCTTTTTAATCAGGGAGAGAGAAGGGTGGGATAAGAGGAACTAGAAGCAAAGTTGTCCTTCTGAACAGAGACTGCAAAACATTAGCCTCCATTTTCACCAAGAGACAAGAGGAAATACCAGGGAAAAGCAGCTAAAGGTCACAGAATGGCACATTTTTCGTGTCGTTTACCAGAAGTATGTGAAAACAGCTGTAGAGAGAATGGATAAATTCTATTTTAACTTTGGATTGAGCTGAGAATTTTGAACAAAAAAATCTATGTACCCTATTTATAGCTAGTTCTGTCACAATATTGTATGCTATTGCGAATTTATTAGCTGGCAATGGTTTTTAATACATCAGTGTGCAAGGCATCCTTGTAATAAAGAAGTTATAATGAGATACAAAACAAGATTTTCCCTTTAGTTCCTTGTCCTTTTTTCCTTGGGACTCTTTATCTCCTATCCTATTACGAAATGTCTAAGTTTATATGCCCATATGCTGAAAGAATGAAATACCGGCATGCCAATGGAAAGCTTTTGTTCATGTGGACAATGTTACAGTGCTGGTGGCCTCTGCAGAAGATAGAGCCATTTTTTTTGAAATACAATTACTCAGCCACCACTGAAGCATGAAACAATAAAGAATTATCATATATTATGTATGGCAAAGCAGCTTTTAGCCAGACACGGACTTAATCACGTGAAAATTTAGCTTAGAAGCAGTTCTGCATTCATTCACGTGCTGGTAATATTTGAAAGAAAATAAAGTATTACTAAAAAGCATTTTAATTGTAAAAGCAATGCATTTCGAATAA
This sequence comes from Ciconia boyciana, assembly GCF_034638445.1. NCBI lineage: Eukaryota > Metazoa > Chordata > Aves > Ciconiiformes > Ciconiidae > Ciconia > Ciconia boyciana. The sequence continues at coordinate 52,376,138 of NC_132935.1, read as the reverse complement.
AAAGGACTTGCAAACTTATACACATGCAAATCTGGGTACTCCCCTGTGTGACTATGAATTTCCATTGATATTAAAATATTTAATAAACATAATCATACACAGAAAGAAGTCACCTTGCCCTTCAATGCAAATATTTAAAGAATGTAAGGCTGTGAACAGGATCATCAGTGATTTTCACTGCCTTAATTCGAACTATTTTGTGAAGTCTTAGAAATCATATTATGAGAATGGGCTCAGAAAAATGCTCATATTTGGATCTAAAGTCAAATTTCATTTCAAATATTTTCACAGCTATGTGTTGCATTTCATTTCTAATAATATTACCTTATTTTTTCTCCTTTTCTGAATATTATGAACAACAAGTATTAAATTTGCACATGCTGCTGGCAAACAAGGGGCATGGACTGTCAGCTAAAGACGGTTCAAAAGCCATGCTTTCTGTTGTGGTTTTTGTATCCCTTCTACCAACCTAACTTACATAATTAACTGACATTGACTGCATGCAGAGTTTCACTATCGAATATGGACCATTCATTGTTTGCAAACTACCTATTAAGCAGGCAGTTTCATGAAGAAGTTCAACAAATAATTTCAAATTGTGGAAAAAAATTACTCCACCTTTACACAAAAATTTCCTAGTAGGGAGATGTCGATCTTGACAAATGAGTTTTCTCACCTTATTTGCTCAGATACATAGGGGAGATTTCAGATTATTAAAACTGAGTACTATGCTTCCCATATCAGGTTTCTTATTGCCTCTTTCTGCTTTGATTATCAAGATGACAGAGCTCTCAACTGCAAAAGATACAGTGGCTGATGGAGCCCAACAGGACACAGTCTTCTTGTGCAAGATGTAAAAGACACCAAGCTTCTCGCAGCAGAATCTTGACTTCGGTTCTCAGTCACTTCAGGAAAAAGGAATTGACTCCATCATCGAAATATCAGTATGTTTATTTTATTTCATTTCTTACAGACTGGCAATTCAACACAGTTTTGTCAGTATGTAGAATTGGATCCATTTAACTAGAAATTTATTGCATGCATCAAAGAATGGCAAGTAAGTGTAAAGTGCATTAAATTTCAAAGTAGTAATTACATACACTAAACCCAGATCTCCACCGGTGCAGCTCCAGTTGCTTCAGATTTACAGCCACACGGGATCAGAACCAGACCTGCGCTGGTTTAATTCTGCAGTGTCGTACAGTCCTTAGGTGGGTAACTGTGAGCAAGGGGCGAGTTAGACAGCCAAGGGGACCGGGTCAGCTCCTTGGGAAGGTGGGGACAATGAACATTTTCAACTGCAGTGGTGAAAGCGTTAATGTTTCCATGGCCATGTACTATCAACAATTTTATTAACTTGTTTTCATTCCTTTTTTTTTGTTTTCATTCCCTCCTAATGCTGTTGTTCATTTTCAGATTCCATTTTTAATATTTTTAATTCAGTTTTAATATCCTCCACAGGAATTTAAAAACAATCTACTCTTTAAAACTTAATTGCAGCATTTGTTATTCCATAAAAATACATTTTACATTTTCAGATCCAATTTTGTGAAGTAATTGGATAATAAATGAATAATGAGAACAACAAGACCCTTATTAACTTTTTAGTCATTAAACTGAGTTAACATTTTAGAAAGAACAATAACTTTTCCAATAATGTTCCAGAATAGTGATTATAATTATAACACACCAAAACAAATGTATAAAATTATGCTGTCTTTCTTGGATGGTAGGATGGAAATTTGTAATTATTTACATTTTCCCCGAGCAACATAAACTGCCAGCGTTTCTCTCCAAGAAGGGACTGTGCCCCCTCTGTAAGGAACTGCAAGGAACACAAACAATCATCTAAGCAGTAACAGGGGTGATCACTCAGCAGCCCTGCCAGTCAGCCCTCCTTCTCCTGAGCAAGCGATGAGGCATCCGTCAGTACTCCTGGTACCTGCTCTGGGTTCAGCCCAGGACACAGCTGGTAAATCCAAATCCCCACCCATTTCTGTGCCTGGGAGAAGGCCCCATAAAAGCCCGGGAGATGCCACCAGCGCAGCTGTCAGCAGTGCTTCAGCAGCATCCCCGTACCAAGCGAAAGGGCAGCCTTTCCCCAGTTCCCCTGGTGCCAGCCCAGGGCAAGAGGAGATGCGGGAAGTGCTGTCGGGAACCTGCCTCCTCCACCGCTCTCCTTCTAAAGAAGATCCCCCGCGCGGTGCTCGGCCTGAGCCGGGGTGAAAGCCGTGGCACGGCAGGGCTCTCGGTGCCCAGGGGAGCCTGGCCGGATGACACTGCGGGACACCTGCCCTCCTTCCCGAGCACAGATGTAAGCAGAGCAGTCCCGCACCCTTGTGACCTCCCACTCTGATTAATACAGCTTACTGTGATTAATGCAGCTTACTGTGACGGGCCCGGTCCTGCCGGGGCTGGGAGAGCCTCGTCTGGTGCAGAACAGAGCAGCCCTGCCCGGGAGCGGCAGACGCCACTTCCTGTACCCAGAGAATGGTCCGCAGGTGGGACCTGGGAACCTACTGGGGGGTGAGTAACTCCAACCCTTAATATTGTCCAAAGTACCACTTTGGCACCTCGCACCGCTTTACAACTTATTCAGGCCCGTCAATCCATCACCCCAATCACCTGATGCTCTCTCCTTATGTTCACAAAATCCATGTGAATTCTGGACGGCGAGAGACTTGAGCAGCGCTGTGGAGCCCCCGCATTATTTGTAATGCCTTTGAGCAAAACGTAAGTGGGTGCTCTGATGAAGCGTGGACTAAACTTTTCCTGCCGCCTAATCAGCAGCAAATCTATCAGTGCAAAATATCTTCTGGCTGAGTAAGAGCTGTTTTTCAGCCCCCTCAAGCAGCCCAAGAGGACTGGGCTTCAGCCTGGTTTCTCATCCCTGTTCTCATCCCTCACACTGCAAATGCAGTTCAAGGAGGAGGCTTTAAATGTGTGCTAACCCTTAATCATGCCAGCAGCGCCTTTGAAGTCACGGAGGACTTCGTTTTAAAGACTTCTCTCCCACAGTTCTAAAATAGCCTCTGATACAATAAGCAACGAATGACCGCGGGGTTTCTCGAGCAGCACGGCGCACGCCGGTCATGTCTCAGGCAACACAAACTTCAGAGAAGTTTGATTTCAATGGGAGAAAGAGCGCAGGCCTGACCGCACAGAGCAGGACTTTGTTTTTTAATGTCAAGTAAATGCAATTTATCTTTCTTTTTTTTAAAAAAAAGGAGCCGTTGCCCACGGGCTTTCCTATTCAAGCTTAGGTGTAGTAGGTCGAAAACCAAGAGACAAAAAAGGACAGGTGACAACAATCTCGGCCCAGGACTATTGTGTTCGGCCCAGCTCTGCTGCCCCAGCCACAACACTTGGAGGAAGTGCCACACAAACAGAGGAAGCAGGATTCGGGCTGAGAAGGATTTAGTAACCGCATTACTACGCTCTCAGCGCTGATGCCTGCAAAAGATAAAACCTGGGAAAAGACCTCGGGTTCCTACTCTTTATTGTTGCTGCCTGGGATTTAACTTGTATGTCTGAACTATGTACATATTTCACTGATTTAGGTGGGGCGCCATGAACGTATTTATACGGGCCGAGACAGTGACAGGACTGCTGATGTTTACAGTAACAGGTTAGAGAGACTTTGCCAAAGCATTCTTAGTTTTTAAAATGATCGGTCCGACCCAGCCCCCTTCCCCCTCTCCATTGTTATTTTTTCTGCTGGATTTACGGAAGAAGGAAATGGTAAATTACAAGAAAAAAATAGCATTTATCTTGCCAGGACGTGTTGCTTTGAACTTGGATGATATTAACATATCAATCAGATTCAGTGATATGTTAAACAAGGTTGTCCCTGGTTTATGGTTCACTGAAGCTGGGAGTTGAGCCGCAGCTTTGTCTGCGCGGTGGGCAGGGAGCTCAACTCACCAGTCTAAATCCTTCACGTGGGCACATAGCACTGACACTGAGCACAGGGCGCCATTTAATTTATCTCTCTGAGTTACGCTGACCCAAAATAAAGTCCAGTTTACAATTTAGTTCGGGCTGAAAATTTGCCCAGATGAAGCTATTTCAATACAGTGATGATGGCTGAAAATCCTTGAAGGAGGAAAGCGTAGAACAGGGAATATAATGACAGACTACAAACACTCTGTTTAGAGTAGTCTTGTAAGAGGAAATATTTTTGGATGACATTTCCAGTTCCCAATCATATCTTGGCCAATTAGATGGAAAATGAATTTAGAATCAGGAAACATTAATTAAATGTTGATACAGATGCTAATTCCAAAACTTCATGAGGCTTCAAAGATTTGCCTGCTCCACTCCACTGTTTCCTGATTATGGAATATTCATTATTTCACAATAACTCTTCAGGCTGGGGACAGCTTAATTTAACTACATTGCTTCCTTTGGGGATGACTAGGAACTTGGTTTTTAAGTGTTAAATGGCAGTACTGAACTGGATAGTGATTTGAGCTGGACCGAACTGGATTTACCACACAAAGAGGCATGCCATGCACCAACCTACTGGCTACAAGGAATTTAAAAAAAGGAGAGAGAGAGAGAGAGAGAATGGAGTAATTCCCACAGGTAGTAGCTTGGAAAGAAGTCTTACCCTTTTCCTTCTTGCCTCTCTTAGGAAATAACACAGAAATCAAAATGAAGAAAAATAGACAAATAATATTTAATCTCACTTGTTTCTGCTTTCAAAATGACACTTTTCTTCCCATATGTAAGCCAACAGTGAAAACAAATCTTGCTAAATAAATAACATAATAACAAAATAAATAACTTAATAAACCATAACAATGCCCCAAAAGTAAATTCATACTCAGGGCTTTAAACAAATACAGACAATTTAACTCAAAAGCATAATTTTTTTCTCAAGGAATTATAAGCTGAGAGCTATAGTGAAATCTTGATGTAATCATAACCACAGTATCTACTATAAATAAGTTGCACACACATTATTGTTCGGAAAATGAAATCAGTCCTTGCAAAAGTACTTTTACTTACTATTTTTAAACATAGTGAAACTCTACAGTTAATCAGCAGACAGACTTCACAAATACATTTTTAATACTCGGACTTACTATGCACATTTTACGCAATTAACTTTTACATTGATGGGGTATTACAAACTAACAGAAAGGGAGCTACAGTTAAAAAATAAAGATGCTGTAGGTTCAAAGTCCAGGATCACAGTGTAGTAATAATTCTCTGGAAGTGAAGAGAGAGGAAAACCCCAAACATTCTGATTTAAGAAGACAAGTAGCTACAGAAAATGAAGCCCAGTTTCCTGTGGCTTTGTGTCTTGTGGTTGAATTATCCCCTGTCTAATAAGATGCAAACTCTGATTGAAACTTTTCCTGTGGTTGAGGCATCTATCAGCTCCTTTTCTCTCCCATGTGGATTTTCTGATGTCCAGTAATAATGTTTTGCTCATAATGAAGTCTTTCCCTCAGCAGAAAAATGAGTCAGGCCCCCCAGCTCTGCTCAGCTACTAATTTTCACTAAACACAGAAGAAATTAATATGAAGTTTCTTTCATCAAATAGACTGAAATTAGTCAGCAAATTCAAAAGTTATAGAGGACTGAAAGATAGGCACACAGGCAGCATGATGATAATATGCATTTCTGTAGGAAAGCAGGTTAAAAGTGCAGATATCTTGGGTGCACTTGCTTTCGTCTCACACCAAGTTTTCCCTCTCTAAAGACCAAGTTTTCCCTCATATGTCGATTTGTATACGAGATCTGTGTAGACAAAGTGTGTGTTCTTTTTACAAGGAAAACTCTGGTAATAGTGGGGGAAAGGAATCCAGCACAGACAAGTCACCAGAGGAGAGTAAAAGATCTGTGAAACTGCTACTCAGTGCAGGTAATTCTGGTAACAAGGTTAAGCAGACTTTTTTTTATAAGATATGCTGATGTGCTTTACTGGCAGCAGGAAACCAATGGTCTGAGAGGAGTAGAGGAGTAGTGGGTTGATGGTTTATGCACAATATGAAAAGCCTTTGCTTTCCATATATGAACGCTGAGGCCTATCTCTGAGCCAACCATCATTGTACCAAGTTTCTAGCCTCCTATCCACTGAATATCCTGGGATAACCTACATCAGCAAAAATAAGGGCTTGAATAAATAGAACTTAATTCCACACTCTTCAGGGGCTCTCTCGCACTTTATGTGAACTCTCTTTCATTAAGTGGAGAACAAGGTTTCTAGAGCAATGCCAAAAAGGGTAAAGGAGGACAGATCTTCTGCTTCAGCCTTTCCTTATGTCTATATTCAAGTAGACAGTCATCACTTCAGCATTTTTGTCTTGGGAAAAAAATTCTCCTTGCTCAGCTTTTGCCTGAAGTGTAGTTACATCCACTATTGAGAAGAGCATGCAAAAAGACAAACGGCTATATTTGTCTCTAAAAGTGCTTTAATAAAACATCTCTACAGCAGGGGTAAAGGCTGTACAGCCAAACCTTGCCAGCAGCTCCTCTGCTATTGCAGGGCAGCAGTGGCACTGCCCCTCCTGCTCTCCTCTCTGCCAGATCGCCCCGAGGGTGAACATGAATTCACTGTTGAGTGTGGATGAGGCCTCAAAGACCTTCCATGACAAGACAAAGCAACACCAGGGTCTTATTTGCCTACTCAAACAATAATGTAGTGTATGCTTTAAAAATTAAAGTCATTTGATGAATTTAAAGATGTATTTCATCTGGTGAGACAAACTTTTACAATGGGGAAGGATTAGCAAACCTGTAAGAACATCTCTTTGCCACAAGAGTTTCCACAATTAACTGAGTCTAACAGATTTTGGCTATGTTCCCCAGAAGAAGCACTAGAGGTCATGCATATTGCAACTATGGTTTACCTCAGCCAGTAAAACCAATTATTCTTCACATCTCTCTCTTCATTTTTTCTTAGGGAGACCATTTTTTCTTGGACTCTTGGCTCATGGCATCTGGCTGGGAGCTAGGGATATATTTGAAAGTCCTTAAGATGAATCCTTAAGTCAAAATTAGCTTACACAGGGATGCACAAGTAGCCCAGCAGAAACAAAAAGCTCCAGACATCAGCTCAACTCTGTTGACAACACTTTTCTGTCCAGCTTTCTTTGAGAAGAAGAAATCAAATGCGTTAAGGAAAGTCTGCCATAACAAGTTTGAAACCCAGGGTCCCAAAGCTGGACTCTCTTCCTGAGTATGAGAAGCATTTGCATTTAGGCATGCAAATTCTCTCTCCAAGGAATCTCAGGTGGCACTTGGGTCTCCATTCAGGAACCTCTAAAGAACAGCTGTTGTGGCATTTGATCCTTTCTGAGATAATCACGTCTTCTAGTACCTCCAACAGCGAACACCAAATGGGATCTTTTAAATATCACCTACTTAAGCCTACTTGGCCCCGCTGGCCCAGAAAGGTCATGAATAAAAATTAAACCTTTCACATAGTTCCCGTTGAGGTTTTGAAACCAGTTGTTGGAAATGAGCACCTGAAGGGCTCTGCTTTTCATGTGCTGTCTGCAAAGAACCAGCAAGTACCAGTGCCAGCCTCCATAGGCTTTGATGGTTCTCATCCGACTGGGAGCCCCTACCTCTTCTCCACTGCTTGATCCACCTGGACTACCCAAGCCATGAGAGGAATCAGTCAGCACAAATTTTCCATGTAATTTACCCGAGATTTTAATTACCAGACAAATCAAACAGCAGAGGGTTCAGGCAACACACAATCCACTTGGGAATTCACCACCTGCCTGGCTCAAAAAGCATAAGCAAAACCACATTGTTTTATAGGTTTCAAAAAGAGAAGGAAGATGAAAAACAGTAAGCATTTTATTGCTTTTGCTTCTAGCATGTATTAATTTCTCTTGTAGCTAGATTTTAACAGAACTACTATAGCAAACTGCAACCTTTCAGTGGCTCGGACTGTAGCTTTGGGTCTGCATTTTCCCAGAGATGAGACTGACAGAAACTTGATTTGTTCTGAGAATGCAGCCCATCCTATACAGTTAAGGACCCTGTGGGAAAAAATCATGTAAATGTCATGGACACAGAAGGAAGAGACAAATTAATGTAACACAGACAACTTATTTCTAATATTTTGTTACTTTGTAGTGCTTGACTTGCAAGCTAAATAATGTAGTTTTTGACTTGCAATTCCATTAAAGAAAAAAAAATGAGGGAGAGAGTGCTGGAAAACTTCATGAGTAGTCATCAGGCCCCAAAAACTTAGATCCACAGCACAGCCTACGATTGTCCTAATCTGCTTGAGCATTTGGTGACACAGTAGAAGACTATTGTCTGTGCCCAGCCATGGGAGGGAGACGAGACAGATCTTTACTGAGTACATTTCAAAGCTATTTGTTAGACAGCAAATGAAAGATGAAAGTTGGGAAAGCACAGTTCAATCACAGAAGAAAAATGTATTTTCTTTTTGGAAAACTCCGCTGTTCTTGTTCTCCCTGGCTTCTCTCTCCATCCCCACATCTGTTCCCACTTAGTCTGCCCCCATTTTCTCATTGGGAAGCATCAGACAATCTTTACTGCAGGCACAAGTATCCATTCCAAGTGTCTTCGAGGGAATACATTCTTAGTCATGCTTGTACTCTACTGGGTGTCCTTGCCTTACATGCAAGTCCAGGTCCACATGTGTACCAGGCCTCGACTCAGCAAAATACTTAAGCAGAGACCTCACTGTATAGAAGTGCTTAAACCCCCAAATCTCTAGCATGCATTTGCATTTAATTTTGAGAACTCATTCCACTGAAGCTAGCAGAAGTGCAGTGTTCGTCACTGCCTTCTCCTAAACTGGGGCCTGAGACCCACATAGGCACTTACCTTTGATATCAACAGTCAAAAAATTCATATTAAATATAGAGCAAATAGAACCTTTAAAAAAAAATTAAAAAGCATAGTGACAAGACAGACTGTTCTTTTCCCCATCTTTTTTCAAGATGAGCTAATTAGGAATTTTCTTCCTCATTTTGTTATACGCTCAAAACTCAGACCAGGGCATTACTCAAGCTGACTCGTGAGACTTGCTGGGTTTCTGTGTGTCCCTTGAACCAGGGAGAACCAGTGAGCCCCTCAGGCACTCATGTTGGACAGAAAAACCTCTTCCTTACTCCTCCACTGACCTTCCCCTGGGGAAGGCTCCTTGCCCTCAGCCCTCTAGATGGCTCAGGTGTCCTTTACAGCCAAAGCACACCACAACCACCCTGACAGAGGGGAAAAAAAAAAACACCCGAAAACCTGACAACACCCGTATTTGCCTGCTGCTTGTGGGTAAATGATTGTGATCCATGGGAGGAACAGAGAACTGGCATGGATGGGGGAACAACATCATAAAAGCAACAGGTTGCTAGGCAAAATAATGACTTAATAGGCAATGCCTGTAAGCATTTGTTGTATTAATAAATTGCAATTAACCTCTTTCAACTACTAGGAAGAATTTCGTTCTGTTAGAAATGGCAAGTGTTCAGTGTGCAATGAAGCAGCTAAATGTAGAAAATCATCGCTCAGAAAATCATAGCCCTGCAAGAGAAGAACGTTGCTGTTAGTTCTTTTTCAGGAGAAAAGGAGCTGACATAACAGGACAGGACATTTCACACTCAGAAAACATGCATGCTCAGGCAAGCTGGAGGACTGTGTAAAGCAGGCAGCTGGGGAGAGATGAGTAAGTCCCATCCATTCAGAGATAAAATAACTTTTTTTTTTTTTTTTTTTACATAGGATAGTCTAATGTGGAAACTGCCAATCCTTCTCCTCTCACTACTTCTTTGATGTTCATGTGCTTTAAAATTTTTCCCCTGTGATGAACAACAGAGATTGCCAGTAAGTATTTGCAAGCTCAGCAGCAAAGCAGAAGGAACTGAGGATTTGTTGCTCAAAATGAATCCTTCAAAATGATTGTCTACAGTCATTCCTTTCTGTTTGCTTCACTGTTACGGGATAAAGGGAAGCAAACAAAGTATGATAGCAATAGCTATAATAATAACTCATTAATGTTTGCAACACTTCTATTGGAGGCTTGTGAGTGTGCAAAGTGCACTCTGAAAGGGATACTGAAGAAGACGTATTTATTTTCTCACAGCCCACCTCTTTTTACTTATACTTTTTACTTGCAACTGATGATTTTTGATAGTAAATTTAAACACTGTCAAAATTACCATGAGAACAGCCAAAGTGCACCCAAACCAGTACCCTGTCCGTGAGGGTGGGATGCTTTGTGAGGAGTGCAAGAACAGAGTCAGAATACTACAAGACGGTAATATTTCCTCCAGACACACTCCCCGTCTCAAACCTTTGTATATGCTGCACAAGATGAACATAGGCAGCATAACCTGCTCCTTCAGAAGTCAGCCATGCTGGGGCCCTCCTTGAACGAGATGTTACTTGCCCAAAGTAGGAAGGCGGGTGGCGGCACTAGATGGCACTGGAAGCCCTGCGGGTTAGGCGTTTCCACGGTTCTTTTGTGCTTTAAGCGCCATCTGGTGGTATTACCGACTTTTTCTTGAAAAGTCTGGTTATGTGACCTTGTCACTACCAATCACCACTTTTCACGTTTTTCAGTAAGTGTACATAACTGGATATCAAAATACAAAGCCATCGAGTTTTTCTAAACTGAGTAGTATTTCCACTCCTTTCTCATTGTACTTTTGGAAAGGAGTTCAATATGCGATGTACTTACCAATTCTGATTTTTGGCCAAAAACTTTTAATCAGAGAAAGTTTGGCTTAGAGAAAGGCGTGCATGTGCTGCCAAATGCAATCCTGCTGCTGGATGTAAGAGTGTTTCAATGTCCTTTCCTCCATAGCTCTTTGGCTTCTCCTCCTTCGTGCTTCCTCCTGAAAACTCAATCAAATAGGTAGGACAAACCAGGGAGACTGGGATGCCATGGGATGCAAGAGCACAAAGACAATCAAACAAACAAAATCACACATCCATATAGTCTGCCAACACCCCCTCCTCCCCCCCCCAAAAAAAAAAGAGAAACAGCAAAGGACTGGTCCTTCGCAATATTCCCCAAAATCAGGAAAGTATCTAATCATCCTTCAAGATGCTGCACAAAAATGCCGACCACCTAGCAAGGGGTTTCTTCCATGCAAGTTTGTTGCAAACCTGCTCATTCCTGACTCCATTCTTAGCTTGAAATGTTTTATGCCTGAATATGTTTTATGAAATGTTTAGCCTGAAATGTTTTAGTAACAAATAACATCTTATTTTATACCCATAGAATATTCCTCCTATATAGAAGGGTGTACCATTTGTGTATGTAAAACTCTAGATTCTGCTTTGCCATTTCCTGGACAGCATCCATTGCTGGGTTGAAGGCAGTGTGTAACAGGTATACATTGAGCTTCCCAAAAGCAGGCATCTGTTTCACATTTTGAAAGACTTTTGCACTATTATAAAGGCTGGGGAGGGGGGCTTCGTTTCAGTCTTCCTCATGTTGAGGCTGACAGAGAAAGGTCCCTTTTATTTCTTTAGGAGCATACAGTAGATTTTGTCTTTTGCTTCTACCGTGTAAACTGATGCTGAAACAAGAAATTGCCAAAGCAGTGTGACAAGGAGGAGCAGCTCTGCCCCTGGGAGCTGGTGGGTGACTGGTGCTGGGGTAGCAGCCAACTAAATCATTGCAGACTGGTCTAAACAACTCCAACAAACTCCAACAAACAACTCCACTGGTCCACCTTGAAAGGCAGAAGGGCTAACTTGTTCTTCCTGGGATTACTGACAGTGGCACACCAAAGCCAAAACTCAGACTACCCTTGTGTAACTTGCCAACAATTCATTTACACCGTTATCATCCTACATCACATCGCCGGCGGGCAAGGATGGAGGGGGGGTAGCAGGTATACACCAGGACATAGGGTAGGCAGTTCTGCAAACTGCCAGACCAAGTAGGCTAGCCAGGGGAATTCAGAAAGGAGTGCGAAACGGTTGACCTACCTAAAAATGAATCCTCTCGCACACATAATGAAGACAGAATTTGCATTAGAAATCCATACAGCTGTTTGGAAAGGGGAACGTTGCCCTCAGGGACAAATCCACTCCCTAACACCCAGCCTTAGCGTCTCCCTCATGCCTGGCCAAGATCCTCCCCCTCATGAGGAAGAATCCTCCCCCCGAGGCACCTAAGCAACAGTGGAGCAATCCCGAGGAGGCTGCTTTATTAAATTAAATGTCCTCGTGGGAGGATGCAATTCAGGGTTTTTTTTCCTTCCCTCCCCCCCCCAATGAACCTCCCTTTTCAAAGAATAGGAAGGACTGCTGCTTTTGTGTGGCAGAATTCAGACTGAACTTTGTCCCTTTGTTCTTTTTTTAAAGTCAAGCATGCACAAAAAGTAACAGATTTCCAAAATCAGGTTGCCTCTTCCTTCAGATCTCATTACTCACTCCAAGTTCATCATTAGGATAGTGTAATGCGGATCCATGTTTTAAGCAGGACTCCCCAGTGAAAACAATGAGGAGTGTCCTGCCTAAATTAATACCACAACATGTCCCATAGAAAATAAATAAAAGATAAATCAAGCCAAGTCTGTTTCATTTAGGCCAAATGTGGGAGTTTTGCCTTGAAGTAAAAACATAGGAATTTGGTCTTGTTCTGTTCTAAAAGAAATGAATTTAAGAAATATATCCTAAATAATCAAGACAGGCAAATGTTTTGTATATAAGTAACCAGGACTACATCCCTGAAACAAGAGATGAGGATTCTTCACAGCTTTAATATCAGGTTTTCTATATAAAATACTCAGCAGAAATTCTCAAATCCAATATTCTTCTTTACTTTTTATAGTCAGCATTTTTTTACTTCAGTCAGTGTAAGCTCCTTAACAACACAGTCCTGTTGCCTGTACTATTCTTTGTACGCTGATGATAGGTCCACAAATATAAAGCATCTTTGCAGAAGCCCCTTAGAAGGTCTGTATTTTTGTAGGGTAAGTGCGTGCTTTACTTGGTGGATCTGCCAATTACTTAAATATTGTTCTGTTTACTGGCCAGCTGCAAATGGTATAGTACATTTATGATCTGAAAAATTACTCTAAAAACAGTAACATGGGGCTTGGTGTTTATGATCACTTAGTGACTTAACAACAAATATTCTTGGTTTAAGTTTTCTTTAAAAACTGTTTTTCTAACCTCATGTAGTACAAATTCAGTATAAGATATAAAGGCCAAGCTATATTATCCCAGTATTTTACTGGTGACGCCATAAATAAACAAAAGCAGAAGGTCAGATCATGATGCTCCTACGCAGCTTCAGTAACGGGACTTTGCACTATAGTCTGCATGGGTATGGACACCACCATGGTTGCTTCCAGACTGCATTTCAAGCTTGGGTCCCAGCACATGCTTAAGCTCAAATTCATTTCATGTCCAAATAACTTGAATACTAACACCCAAAATGCAGGCACTTCAAACAAGCAGAGATTTGGAGTCACACTATCCGTTAGCCCAGATTCAACCATGTGCCAACCCACAGACTACATTAACTCGCATCAAGTTTTCTGCTCTTATCACCATGCAGCAAAATCACATGGTCAACACAATGCAGACAAGTCAACCTACGAGCCTTCTAAAAAGGCTGGTGTCTGCAGCAAGACACTATAGGACATGTAGGCTGCTGAACTGTACTTTAGGGCCAGAACTGCAGACACACAGATGAGAAAGTACATTTAGTTTCAGGCAGCTTTCTGGCTTGTACTCCACCAAGTAAGGGCGATGCAGCCTATCTGGCCCAGAATGTCTTGATTCTTCTTAGAGCAAATGCAATCTCTGCCTCTGTCTTAGGTTACACATAGCAAAAATGTACTTCAGTCAGAAAAGTGACATGTAAATGTTCCTGATTGTGGCACAGGGAGCAGATTTGTTAAATAAGTTCCATTTTTACCCAGTGGCTAATTCCACCTCTGCAAGACAGTTCCCGTTCTAAGATCATACTTTTCATAAGACTTTTCATAAGTCAGGATGTCAGAAGGGCTTTCCAGCCTGCTTTTGTTCATTATTTCTTCGCAGCTCTTGAAGATGCTGAGCAAAATGGCAACACTTGTTCTGAGAAGGGAGAGTGCATCAACAACAGACAGTCTGAACTCCTCTTCCTACCAAACAGTACTCACTATCTGTGTTGTACCATCTTGCAATTATACTGTTCAGACATTTTACTGTTACCAAGGGTTTGGGGTTGTTTTCATCTAATTATCTTCAAGGCTTTCTGCATAGAGCAACTTCATATAGACCAACATCATGATCCACCCAGCTGGGAGAGGTGTACAAGTAAAATTGGCACTGTACTGTAGACTGGAAAAACGAAGGGAAAAGTTAGAGGTCAGACCTCACCTACTCATACTGTACAGAGCTCTAATTCATGTAGGTAAGGCCACTGATGTTGACTGAGCTGTAAATGACTTGCTAAGAAGAAAATTAATATCAGAAAAGTAAACAGAATTACAAAGTTCTTGACTCTCCAGCTTTGCTGAGACCCACAACCTCTTTCTCCTGCCCTCCTCCAAACATAAAATGCACCTTAACTTTCTTTGGCATGCAGAAATTTTCATCTATATGAGACTCCAGTGACTTGCCTCACTGGCCTTTTAGGGTGTAAATACCTTTCCGTAAAAGAAGAAAAAGGTCAGATTTGCTAAAGGCTTCACAACTCTACTCATGACTACCAGGCTGTTGCAATGTAATGACTCCAGGAGATAGGTCTACAGTCCTAGTGTTAAGGAATGCAATCTGAGCCTTTGCCGGCACAGACATGTCACTGATGCTACTAAAACAAAACTTGAGCTAAAATTTGTTTCAAGTCTTTACTTGCTTGCAATGGAAAGTTTGCTGGCAGCTGTTGTCATCATTAGCCTTGTGGCGATGTTTTTTTCTGAAGTGTCTTGTGTCTTATTGAAGCTTAACGCTTGTTAAGTTGGGAGGGGACTTTGGGTGATCTGCCAACAGCAGACAATAAAGTGTTCTTTTCTCCTGTTGTAACAGAGTCATAAGTTTTGGTTTATGGATAATGGCAGCTACACACAGTAAATTAAAAAACACACAAAAAAGAGGAAAACATGAGGGCTTTTCTCTAAGTAGTCCATTTAGCCCATTACAGGCTCCCCTAAGGTTTTAAATGCAATTGTAAAAACACCCTAATTTTTCACAATTAACTATTTTATTTTCCTAGTAGGTTAGGAGTATGTATTTTTATAGCTATATCCCCCTCCAGGGACCCCAGCCTTATAAGCTGTGAGCTGCATTCCTACCACCCCACTTTGCCATGGCTCCCCAGACCATGGCACAGACAAACAGACCACCTCCCACAGACAAAGCTGAGGTCTGGAGAAAACCCCCTCCTCCCTGCCTGGCTGTCTGGGAAGGAGCTGAAATTCATCACCTGCTTGTACACTGTCCTCTGGTTTTACCTACTCACTATGGATTGCTGGGATGGATGGTGGTCTAGCTATTAAATATGGGTCAGATACATCATCTTTATCCTGTGAGCTGACAGAGAGCTGTATCTCAAAGTGTGCCAAGAAGCCCAGGAAAGAACCACCGAAGCAAACCGTGCAGCCCAAAGCAGACTCAAGTACATTGGCCCCATGCAGTGAAGCCTGCACACCTGGCCTAGGGAGCTCTGTCTGGGCCATGGGACCCACCACAGGACATCTGGTAATTAGTTGGCGTAAAACACCAGAACCACGTAAGTCCACCAGCTTCAGTACAGAGGCCCTCTAACGTGTTCTGCAAGCAGATTGGGAGGTACTATATTACCCTACAGAGTCACACAGCAGCCTCAGACTGTTAGGTTTAAGTTTAGGTTCATTATCACACAACCGGTTCAGTGAAGGCTAATCAGATTAAGATAATTAAAAAGCAACCAGGCACCTTCAGCAGAAAGAAAAAGACTAGAAGTCCAAGCAAGGAGTAGCATGTTTTGCCCTTTGATTGTGGGCTTCCTTGTTTGCTCAAGTTGCCAGAGCAGTTACATGGAGCAAGCATGGCCAGGGACTGGCATTGTTTTAGCAGCATGAGGAAATTAAACTGCAAAAGAAATCTGTAAGATTTGTGTGATTTAACACAGAGCTCTGTGGGTAGGTCCTGGGACGGAGACATAGGTTAAATGGGAGATTCAGCTCCTTACAGTGACTCCAGCTCCTCAAGACAATCTCAGGCCTGCCACTTCATCTCTGTCTTTTCTCTCCCTCCGTATAACAGCCATGATGATGATACACGGGTGCCTTACCCTTTTCTGCCTCATCTCCTGGAATGGGAACTCCTCAGGCAGTGAGTTGCTGGCAGCTGCATGCATGAACGCAGCCCAGCACTGCGGGGCTGCCAGCACAGCTCGTCATGGCTCTAACAGCAGCAGGAAGGCGTGCGGCACTTCTGTGTCACTGCGCAAGCAAACGCACAGCAAAGTTCTCTGCCCCTGCCACGGTGCAGGTAGAAAGACAGCAGGCAATAACCCCTTTCTGCATGCTTAACAGTTGAAGGGAGATAATTGCCATACATAACTTAAACCTTATGGGTAATTGAGGAAAGTGGAATTAATTAACTATCTTGGCACTCGGCCTTGATTCTACTGCTAGCATGTATTAAAAAACATATAAACATCACGAAAGTGTTGTTCTATTTGTCATGCTGTGTAACACATCAGGGAAAGTACTACAGAATAGGAAGCCAACGTCTTTCCTCACGCATGCTCTGCCTTAAGCAATCATCTCCTCCAGCAGGGATCTGAGGCAACAGCATTCCTGCTATTAGCTGTCTTCCAGTTACAGGGGGACAAGAAGCACAGAAATAAAATTCCATTTGTTGTGTATCTGCCTTTCCTAAGCAGCCAGCACAAGTAACTCGCTCGATTTAACCCTAGAATCTCAGACTCAGCCAGAAGCCAGCTCAGCCTCCCCAAGGTCACTCACTTGGTAGTCTTTTGCCAGGTTCTCTGCACTTGCATCTTTTCCTAGCTTTCTTTCATGGTGCTTATATGTCTTTTGATCTTCCTGCATGATAAAACCAGATAACCTAATTTAAAAAAAAAAAGAAAAGAAACAGAAAAGACAATTTAGCATTTGTAACAGCAATCTCCTTGGAATTTCTCTGGAAGGCTTGTAGTCTGACCCTGCAGAGGCAAAGTCCTCAGGCTAGCAACAGAGTCCTTCCTCCTGTTCTGACCCAAACATTTACATTAAAATGGGAAGTTTTATCTCTTTTTTTCTCCTAGCATCAGGATTTTTTGAAAAGTTTTTCACACATCAATTTGTACTTAGGTATTGAGATAGCTAGCCTCCTTGATGGAAGTGCAGAGGTCCCAGCTGAGCTGAGTGATCCCTCAAAATAAAGGTAAGGTAATGGCTGCCCAAAATTAGGCAACTGCCATGTTCTCAGGGGCAAAATTTTATTTAAAAAAAAGCTTAAATAGCTGTTCCAAGATAGATATTATGTCCTTTTGCTTTTGAAGTGTCTCTACAGCTCAGGTTGCTTTCCTCTGGTGCTAGAGCTCTGTACCCAGCAGTAGCATATGGATTTCAAACATCAGTCATTGCTGAAAGACAATGAACAAAGGGCCATGCAAAAGGGAGGAAAGAACTCAGAGCCAAATTCTCTCAGGTCACATGCCAGGTGAGATGACACTCGTTCAGGCTGTTCACTTGTCCAAACGAGGCCGTACTGCCATCTGCCCACATATTTCTATCTTTCCGGTGTTGTTGTCACAGCAAGTCCTTCATTCTTTTGACAAAAACCCACCTGAACTATTGTATGTGTATTGATTTGGTTGATTTGCTGCCTGTGTAACTCAGAGCATCATTAATCTGATACAGAGAGCACTGCTTGAAAGGCTTTGACTAAGTACAATATCAAGTGTCACCCTGGGCTTTAGAGTACAAAAAGTACAGATAGCACAACAAAAGGGCCATATTCACCCTAGTTTAACTCTTCCAACCTTCCTAACAATTGCTGTAAGGCGATTATTCTGGAGTTGAATCAGAGGAAAATCTGAACCAGAACAGAAACTGGAAAAAGTTGCTTGGATAAAGATGTTTTCCTGATTTCTTAAGCATGCTGCTTGATTGATACTGCTGAAAACACTGATGATTGGAAACATTCACGTTACTGTTTTTCAGGTGTTGGAACAATCTGGTTTCGCTAAGGATTGCAATATACTTAGCAAAGGTGCTAATCACTTCCTACAGAGAAACAAGACTAATTTCTCTTTAGAAAATGAATATGCAGGTTGCTTCTGACTGGTGAACTGCTTCATAAGCAGTTGGGTAACAGTATAAATGCCCCTGAGAGTGATTATATTTAGATTAAGTAGCAGCAGGCATTTACTTTCACTAGAAGAAAACTTTTGAACTCAAAATCCAAATTGTCTGCGTTCTTGTGCAAATTCCTTCCCCCTTCCTGCACCCTGATTCATACTTCAGTTGCTGTGTCAGCTGTCATCCTCTCCTTCCTATTCACACCCTGAATACTACCACTGGTGTCAGCTGCTGCCTTCTCCAACCCTGGCCTCAACAACACTTGTCAACAACTACAGTACACGGTGCTGCTGTACAGGCTGCAGCTCATCAGCCAAGTGCTTTGGAGTGTGCTCTGTGATCCCCCGTGGGATTTTCAGTGCTGTCTATGCTCCCTCTGTTCCTACAAGACATACATGTGCATCCAGAAGAAGAGGTGGACTGTTTAGTTAGGCCAGCTGAAAAAGAGAGGATGCCAAGCCTCCAAGCAGCAGTGCAATAGGGCTGTCATAGGCCTGAAGCAAAACATAGCACCCTGTCCAGCTTTCCTGCCTTTGCTCACTCCTGATATCCCTCACCCCCAGGGGCTCAATCTAACCTTTATGTCATGCCTATGGCAGACAGAAATTCCCACGGTTTTACTGAAGCTAAATGGTATTTGAATTCTCAGTAATTCTGGTGTCCCTTAAAAGAAACTTTGCAAGGCAATTCAATGCGGTAGCTTTTGTCCCACCAATAAACTTCTTTTTATGTTAAAAAGGGCATTTCGATCTCAGTGACAGAGGCTGGGCCAGATCCTGGGTAGCTTTTAAGCCAACAAGGTGGTGGGGAGCCAGGGCACGCTTGAGCTTTCACTTTCTTTCACAGCCCAGGAATGGGCCAAACATAGCCTAGAAACTTCCAAAAAGGAGAGAGGAGAAACCAAAGTGACCGTTTTCAGTTTTTAAACCAATTCCAGTTGAAATCAACCCCATTGTGCCATGAAATTCACAGAGACCAGAATGTCTTTTCTTGGGTGCTATTCCTCTTGCCTAGTATTGTAAATGGCTATGATTGATGCAAAAAAGAAAAAAGTCACTGAATTATTGTTTCTCACTGATGTTAAGAAAACAACCTGGAGATTAGCCACTGATAAATGGTTTATATTTCCTCAAAGGTAAGTTTCCCGTTTTATGCTGCAATTCAGACAATCGAGCCTATGTCAGATTGTCAGTAACGCGTGACAATAGTTTCCTGTAACAAATAGGCCATGTTCCAGTACGCACATTCCACTTGCATTAATCCTTGTACTGCTTTGTGTTTAAAATATAAGAGGCAGACATGACTGGAAAAACAACAAAGATACCATCTGAGCAGTAAGTATATAAGTGTGCCGAATTCTTAGAAAACAGCATTGCTGACACGGCTGTCCCAGGGCTTCTCAGCATGTAGGGAAGATTGGATCTTGGCACCCTAAAAAAGAGGATAAAGTAACTCACATGTGCTGACAAAACTCAAGAGCTGAGGGTTTAACCCCTGCTGCTGCAGTGAAGAAACTGGAAGTAGTAGATTGCTCCTGCAAGGAGATATTACCCCTTCCTCCCCTCTGCTCTCACCCCAAAATAGCCACCACCCATCTATTTCCTTGACCTTTTACTGAGGAGCCACTAGGTATCTGCCTGCACAGGGGAAGCAGCAATCATCTGCGTGGGCAACAAGCACTCCCTGTCCCTTCCAGCACAGACATTTAGGCAGCAGGATCCTCGCCAGCCCAGCTTATAAAAGAGGGGAACCGATTTCATCCCTTGGTTCTGTGTGCCCCCACAGAATAAACAGAGACAATTCTTTGAAGAATCCTAAAACACAAAACCTAAACAGCAACAAATCAATGAATTGAGAAAGCACAACAGGACAAATTATTCCCTCACCTATGCTGAGATCATCCATTTCAGGCTGGAAAAGAATTTTATGCACCTCGTTATTCAACTATTTTGTACCTTCATATATAACGAGGAAGTCTGCTTAAATAATAGCAGAGCCTAGACCAATACCTCAGATGTGGTTTAACACCTTATACTTTTGTTTCGGTGCCTTTTAAAGCATAACTCAATTATGAGTCCCTGATATTTGTTCTTTGAACCAATCATAGTCCTGTATTTGCTTGAATATGAGCCAGGAGTGAACTATAGACATGAGTGTCAGAAAAAATATATGACCGGAGGTACATATACACTGGTTGTTCGCTATTCCATACATACTTTAAATTGCCTGAGGTGGGGGAAGGTGTTCTCTCAGATTTTCATCTAGCTCACAAATTTTCATTTACTAAATACTAAAGGGGTTTGTTAGACAGTATTCTTTGCTGTCTTTTAGGTTCCTATTTGCTTCAGTTTTACAGAGCATACTGTCTGGTCCTGACTGTGTATGAGTCAGCCCAGTTATAAGAAGGTAGGTGGAGAGTCTGTGTTTGGGCCAGCTAAGGAGAGTGATGGTTACCCAGTTAGTTTTGGCTAGAAATAGATTGTCAGGGGTTCTTTTCCTTATAAATGTGGTTTTGTTAATTCTAGAGGGTGCATCAGAGTTATTTTTCTCAGTGTTGGGCCAAACAAAGAATGGCTTCACCAGCGTGTTCTGATTTTGCATTTCTAGATGCTTACATAAGAAGAAAACCACATTGCTGATTTGCAAATAGAAACACTCAAGGCCTTCACACTGTACAAATAGAAGCATTTTTATTACTCTAGATGAAATTCCAATGATTTTACTTTCAAAAAAGCATCTGTTAAAATATGATTTATTTCCTAAAGAAGAAAATACTGGGAGAACTTGCACAAGGGATGGTAGGAAAGCCCCTTTTAGATACCTGAATCACATAGCACCCAATTCATTTACACACTTTATCTGCACAAGCACCAGTTTTAGAGGAGATGCTCCAGGTCAGGCTTGCTGACATTTCTGCCCACTTTCTGCTAACCGTGGAAGAATACAAATGAATCTCGCACATGGGATATGAGCAAGTTTCAGTAGATTAACTTAGGTCTCAGCTATACAAGGTAACCACTGCCAAGTGGACTAGGGAATGCCATCAGAGTTCCCTAGTTAGTCCACTTTGAAAGTAGGATACACTTACACTTACTACAAGTGTTCGTTCAGAAAGGACTAGGGCAAAGTAGCTAGTGCTGTAAATTCACGCCTTAGTTTACTTCTCCTTAATCTTCCTATGTCAGACACGCTGATTAAAGATGAGATTTTAAACTGATTGCACTGAGCAAATCCAAGAAGTTGTCTGATCACTGAAGTTCACATTCAAACTAGACTTCCTAGCTTAGCTTAGCCAAGTAGGAATGGAAATCAATATAAGTGGCTGCAGATGAATTTGATCTAGCTTAACTGAATCATTTAAAAAGCCCTTCTACACTGAAATCCTGTAGTATCTGTTTTCTCAGACACCATGACTCAGAATCCTGAGGAGCTATCAGCTGTGTTCTGGTCTTGCCTCAGGTGGAGGCTCAGGTAAAGGCTACTTGAACTGTCAGTCCTGACACAACTGCTTTCTTTAGGAGCTTATGGAAGTACCAGAAAAAATACACTTTCCTTAAGGCAAATTCCCACTTCCCTTGGAATTTTCAGAAGCTCGTAAGTACTTACAGAAACAACAATACTTACATTGTGTCTGTATTGTACTTCTTTTTTTGATCACTAGAGCATTGAAAATACTGTGGTGTTACGCACAGCACAGTAACCACAGTGCAAAAACCGGCATCATGTAACGAAGAATCACTTCAAAGTTTAAATCTTTCCTGTGCAGGTGAAGAGTTTATGTTTTAGCTATACAGCTTTCCTGAGGGAGGAAAATAAATCTAACACAAAAGACATTGTTAAATCACAATTACCTTTTCTGTGTTTGGTTTTTTTTTAGTTGATCCCATCTCTTCAGTGATAAACAAGTTGGGAATGAGGAAAATGTATTGTGTCCTTTCTATAATTAGTACAGCTACATTGTAGCTGTAAGTCCATTATACAGTTTCCTCATGAAATTAAGGCCTGAACAGCATTCATATCATATTAAATAAGGTTTTGCTTACTGTGCATGTGCTAGTTTCCCAAAAGTTTGATCCCTTTCATATATTGAAAAGGTCTAAGCATGTGCCCCCTCAGACATGCTACCACTGATGGCTTTGTTTTAAAATGAAACATAAGTTTTGCCAGTACTGCAGCTACCCTAATACAGGGTTTGTGGGGCTGTGCTATTATATTAAATTAATAATTTTTGTTTAAAAGTTCCTTTTGCTAAAGTATAGAATTTTTTAACCAGATTATTTCACTGATGCCCTCCACCAAGAAAACCCACAAACACTTTCATTGGCACAACTGGGAGACAATGTCAAACTTGGCTTCTGGGTAAATCAAGAAGGGGAGCGACAGCCTCTTTACCATCCGTGAGAGTCAGGGCTCCAGTTGCGTGTTTCAGAGGAAGGTGGACAGAAGCTCTGCAGAGAGCTGTGCTGGGGGAAGGCACTACCACACCATCTCCCACGTCCCACTGCTCTTCCCCTCCCTCTGCCAGGAGCTACCTCCTCCTGGGATTGCCCAGAAAGTAGCTAATCTATATTTTAAACAGGATAAAGAAGAAATACTGGATGAGGCATAAAAACAAGCCCCTCTGTTCATTCCATTTCAATAACACTGCCATACTGGTGTGAA
Source organism: Ciconia boyciana (assembly GCF_034638445.1). Classification (NCBI taxonomy): domain Eukaryota; kingdom Metazoa; phylum Chordata; class Aves; order Ciconiiformes; family Ciconiidae; genus Ciconia; species Ciconia boyciana. The sequence continues at coordinate 52,353,234 of NC_132935.1, read as the reverse complement.
CTTTTTCCTTTTAAAGTTCTGAGAGAGCTGACAACAGGTTAAGTAATGAAGATATGACTCTATTGTAGTTGCTGAGTATAAACAACTGACCATAGATGACAGAAGTTGAAGAAATGAGAGAGGGAGAGGAGAAGATCAGATGATACAAGTAGGCCCAATTCATCTTCCTGTTAGTCACATTCATTTTAACAGAAATTAATTTAGTTCAGTGTGATTAAGCTAAGACATAAATAACTTCTCAGACACTTAAGTGGGGAAAGTGGATACCTGTTAGAGGTCACAAAATTAAATTTAATATAAGAAACAATGACAAATAAAACCAAAAAAAGGCTCTCAAGAGTCAGAGGTCCTTTTCTCTTCATACAAAAAGCAAATAAAAAGAATATGAGAAAATAACCAAATTCTTTTTAATTATAGATATCCATGAGAAACACAGAACGTTGTTAAGGAATCAGACATAAGAGCTATATTAACACCAGTTTCCCCAGGTTTTCCATAGGTTACTCGATTGTTCTGAGAGTGACTGCTTTTGAAACAACAGCAGTTAACTTCAGATTCAGCATCCCTTCTCATAGCACCTTGTAATTTCAATATGTCGTAGCTTGCAAAGTGGATTAAAAAATGGATTAGCTATTTTGGAGATGGACTGATGAAGCAAGACTGGTCTTATTCTATATATGCTAGATATACATTAGTAGCCTTTGACAAGTTACTGTCATTTAGCCTTAGAAGTGCTGTCACTAAGGAAGTGAAAGAACTAAATATGATGAAGCGCATTTCATTAAAAACATTCTTATGATTCCTCTTTTCTGACATGCAATACAGTACCTCAACATGTTTCAAGACAAAAGGACACATCTGACACATGGTGTTACTTGGCAGGCAAGAGGCATGATGGAAAAAACCCTACAATGCAGCTGGGGAGTCTGCCACTTAATGGGTTTATCTGAGCACAAGGCATTGCTAAACAGTATGGTTTCCTGCTTATTGCAACGGGATGCTGCTAGACCTCTCCCACAGAATCAAATTCACTAGAGGTAGATGGTCACTGGATTACAGCCGGCTGCTGGATGATGCACTGAACTGATACAAGCATACTTACGGTTCAAGTCACAGGCTGAAGGTCAAAGCTGGAGGCTTGATGGGGCTGTGTCTTGATTTGCTGCTTTTATCATGCAAGGCCTGGAAGGGATTCTCAGATTACAATAAAGCATGGTCCTGTATTCTGTGTACTGACCAGCACCACAGGGGAAATGGCTGCTCAAGTTTATCTTTCCCCCTTGCTTCAAAAAGCAAGTAGCTCCCGTAACAGCTCAAGCCAGAAACATATACTGGAACGGTAATTTTTTCAAAAGATTGTTTGATTATGTTCTCATACAAGAAAGGTAGCATAAGAGGATTAAAAACCTGGCTTCAGTAAAGCCATTAGCAAAGCTCCTTCTAACTTCAGAAGTTCAGAATTTTACTCGAAAGATATTCATTGCAAAAAGTCTGCTTTTCTTTTGAAAAGTTGGAACCTACATTTACTTCCATCTAGTATTTTCCCAATACTCTCCTGCTCTTGCTGTTTCTAAGTACAAGAAATATGAGAGACCAACAAAGCTTTAGGTATTGGAAGAGAAATTGCTGCAACAAAAAACTGCTGAATGAAGTAACAGAATGTAAGAGCGGTTGGGTTTCTCTTGATGTTCTGAATTCTGAAGATGCTTAATAACAAAGTGGCATTTTAAGTTTCTAACAAAAGATATTTTCTCACTAATATCAAGTTTCAAAACAAAAATATATTTTCTCACTAACACTCAAAGCACCGGAAAGCAACAAATATATATTCCTTTTTTAAAAATAGACCTAGTGAATAATCTTGGGAAATTCTAGTGAGTCTTCAGTAACAGCTTGATTTAAACTATTATTACATTTAGCAATATGAAACACAAAGAGAAACCTAATATGCTAAGGACATTTCAGCAAGCCTCCTGCAATAGAAAACTGTAGCATGTTATTAAAACTATCTGGTATATTAGTAAAACAGCAGATAAATGAGTAACAGATCATGTACTTGGATTTTCCAAGGTTTTTGACAAAGGACTGCAGAAGAGGTTGTAACTACAAGCTAAATCACCATGAGGAGGGAAAGTACTTCTCATGTTTAAAAAAATCTGAAGATGTAGAAGACAAAATGGAGAAATAAAATATCTAATTTCACCATGGGAAAAGATAACTGTGAGGTCCCGGATTTCCCATGCTTCCATGTCTCCACATAATATCATCAGATCTTTTTCAGTATCATCTGAAAAAGAAGACAAATAACAGAAAAATATTATTCAGACTCCCAAACAATTGCAGCAATGCCACTTCTGGTTCCTGCTTTATAACTCTCTTTATAGCAAATACTCTTCTGTAAAGATTAATCTCCACAAAAAAGGCAAAGTATTCCTAAATGTCTGAAGGAGGACAAGCTGCAATGCTTCATAATAATAATTCAAACCTGGTCAAACACAGACAATAGACAAGAAGAAAATCCAATGAAAAGGGATGTTGATACTTTAGTCTGTGGCAGTCTTTTCTGAAATAAGTAATAACCAATCACTCTCTATATAAGAGAGCACTGGAAAGGACTATTTGTAGGGAGGACTTCTTTGAATTAGACAAAAATGGAGGTTCCAGCCATTTGTGCAAGCTCGTTCCAGAGTAACTATTCCAGTGTAATGGCCTGAGGCCCTTCTGCTACTTCCTGTTTGTATTTCCTTTCTTTCCCTCCTCCTTTCCAAGAGCGTATGGGAATGTTGGAATTTCCTAGGATTTAATTCTTCTCTTACATTTCCTCACAACATTCCTGCAGCATTACAGCCCATAGGGAGACTTCTCTACACCCAAAAGTTCACAAAACTGATTTCCCTTCTTGAATTACTGAACTGGACCAACTGTTAAAGACAGTCTTGAGAATTGTGGAGAAAGAGGTAGACTGACACCAAGAAGAACAATATTTCAAGGCTTTTTCCTCTCAGAGAAAAATAGCCAAGCTTTTATATCAGGCTTACTCTTGTAGTGAGAATAGTGATAGTTCTCTCGTAATTTTTTTTGATATCTTGCCAGCGCCCAGCCCTGCTGTCTCAGCTGAGGTAAATGAGAAATTGTCATCATCAGCAAATTAGTTGCAACAAATTCTAAACCTGTTCTTGCTCAGAAAATCATCAAAAAATGCTTTAGGATGCATCCTTTGGCTCACTTGGAGGCATTTTTCTCTAGCTAGCCTCTAGGTCAGAAATAAACTGCTGCTACCTCTCCTCCCTATCCAAGGTGTGACTGGGCCTATTTTTCAATATGCCCTTTATGAACCAACAGTCTCCCTGTCCTTACACTGCTACACAACCAGTCAAGAGGAGAGAGATATTACCCAACTCTGATAGGGGTGTGGGGGCATGTGTGTTATCTGAATTTGTTTGTGAAAGTACTGAGCAGCTTTTGATAGCTACGGGGAGGTATGTTGTAAACTCTCTGTAATGAATACTTGTAGACATGAATGTTTGTGCATACCTTCACTATAAGAACAAGTTGAAGCCTGCACCATTTAGATTGTCTTACTTTTCAGAATTGCACCTCTCTTAGCCTCTTCTCCAGAAGATTTTATGTGATCATTGTAAAAATTGGAAGAGTTCACAGATAAGCATTATGTGACTCTTCTTGACTGAAGTTGGAGATGACAAACAACTTATAATTTATTCTCAATTGGAAAAGCATTTAATAATAGGTTTGATTTGAAAGCGCATTCATCTGTAAGATCCCTTTATTGCAAATTATATTTGAAATAAGAGAGGATTCACTACTGCAGATAATTATACTGCCTTCTTTAGAAGGAAAAGCAATCTCTCGCACAAAGAACTCAAGAAAGTCTGATACTACAATATTTATTTCTGTTATATGTATTTTTAGAACTGTCATGAGTTATAAGGCTGAGAACAACAGTCAAGTGATGTTTATCCAAGAATGCATTGATACATACAATGACTTCTTTGTCCTATACCTTTACTTTTTACTTATGAAAAATTAAATTTCTGTAACTTGTGGAAGTGAATATAAAAGCCTAATTTAAGGTCTCAACCCTGCCAGCAACCCTATATGAGAAGCCCCTGCCGATGAGAAGCCCCTACTGAATCTGTAAGGTGTGTACATGGTGGTTTTTGTTTGAGGGAGCAAGAGGCTGGAGAGGAGAAAAGGTATTCAAACTCTTCTTTAAGCTACCAAGTCAAAGGAAGAGATAGTAAAGATCTCTTTTATCCCTATACTCTTAAGTGTTTACTCCAGTAAACACTTAAATGTCAAGCCCAATATCTTTTAAAGGCCCACCATCAGATTCACTACAAGGCTCCAAGTTTAATGTGGAGAAAAGGTATCAAGAAAGCTGGCATTTATTCTATCTATTTAAAAATGGTCAAAAAGTTCTTTCCTCAGCCCTGGTGTTGCCATGATGACCTCAGGATGCCAGATGTAAAATTTCAGACAGTGACTTTTATGAGACCAGCTGACATAGCTGGAAGGAGTAGACCAGCTTTGAAGCGCACCAGCCCTCCTTAAGTCTATTATGCAAGCAGAACCTTTTCCACATTGTATAGTCTAACAGCTATTTTGGGTGGTAATTTACCTGTGTTAATCAGTTACGCAGTTTATCCAATTATGCGACACTCATAAAAACAAATTGTAGGCAGATATAGTACATTCACATTGGACAGGGATTTACAGTTCAAGAGGTAGTGCCTGTGGAAAGTGCTTTGGAGTCTTTAAAAACTTTAATTTTATATGGCACCAAGACTGTGGCATATCCAGGACCCAACGTCTCCATCACATTTGGCACTGATGCCCAATTATTCAGTATAGCCTACTGAATCACCAAAACCACTTCCTGCAGCAGGCTTTTTGTAAATCTCTTATACAAGTATTGACCAAGCCCCAGCCCTGCTTAGCTGTATGAAATCATAGCCTGAGGTGGTGTGACTGCAAGCACAAAGAGTATACATCTGTCATTTCAGCTCAGTTAGTAATCCAGTTGCCTTCTTCAGAATTAAGCCCTCCTTTCAAGGCTGTCGTAAGACGTAGTCTTTTAAGAATGGTTACTTTCCTGTAGTAAAATAATCTGAGTAGAGTATATTAAAATATCAGCATTTTTTCTTTTACATATTGTGGTCAATTATGAAAAAACTGCCCATGTTGCACAACACTGGTTGAATTGGATGGTAACTTCCTGTTCTGACCACTAGTTGTCTAGTAACTATTATTAAAATGGGTAAATAAGAAATGAAGATTTAAAAAGGATAAACGATACCACTCTGGGATCATTTTATGAACAAACACAGGTTTCTGCAGTTACTCAGAGCCTTTGACAACATTATTTAATGTTAATAAAATGTCTATTTAGAGCCATTTTTTTCAAGCCTGAGTGTTTAAATATAGATGCCTAAATAAAAAAATAAAGGAACCTGCCTAAGCATAGATTTAGCACACTGATTGTATGTATCCATGATCACATTTCCAGAAGTGTTAAACTTCTACAACTCCTACTGATTTTAGTCAACATCTCTGAGAACCACAGCAGGAGATCTGAAAATTATGGTCTAGATTTGTATTTGAAAAAAAAAAAGTAGTAAGTTTACACAGATGCAGGCTTCTGTTGGGGCATATCCTGATCTCTGCCTATAGCTTGAATAACTAAGCTATATGCAGGACTGATGTGCAAGTATTCTTGCCCCCCAGCCATGAACAAGAAGCAGTGCAGCTGCTGCTGCAGCCCATGTGCTATTGTAACAGGGCAGCTGCTGTATCTTTTGGAGAAGGGTGTTGCCTCACAAGTAGTTCCTCATGGTTATGGAAGCATGTCCCACATGCGCCACGTTCTCTGACCTGTTTCACCTTGAAATTTCCTGTGCAGTAATTCAGGGTGAGCTTGCACTGACCTAGGGCTCCACTGAAGTCATGAGGTGGATATTCCATGTGCAAGCTCCCAGTGACCCGTCTCCCACGTGTAACAAAGCTGTGCTGAATCCTATACTTAAACATTTGGAGCAGGACTGAAATAAATCTGAATTACAGCATAATTTGGGGGTTTTTTTAGCTGGTCACACTAAAGATTTGGTGTTATTTGATTATAATAAGTCTGTACGGTTAGTGTTATAAAAAAAAGGTATTTTCTTTCCTGTTTCTCTTTGTACTTACACTGGGCAAGACCTCTAGCCCAGTGCATCTGCATATAAAATGAAAGAAAATTTATAACAGTAAGATCTTGCTACACTTAACAAGGATGTATCACTCCCCCACCCCTCAGTAAATTATTTTGCTGGAGGCTACATCATTCTCTCTGAGTAGTATGTTGGGAGTTGACAGAGGCGTGAATAATTCACTGTGTATGAAGCCTCCCTGAGCCGAGCTGAGCTGCAGCATGTTGGGCCGGCCTTTGATGCAGACTGGTTGGGCAGGTTCCTGGGCGCCCCGGGAACTGGTCTGACAGGCCTGTTATGCCAACAAATTCTGGTATGATTCCATGCTCTCCAGAATGCAAAAACCTGCCCAGCCAGTTAAATGAAAGGCATATTAGGTTATCCATTGCACATTGTATATATCTTAGGTGGAGCAGATCTCCTCTCGGCATTCTCTAGTGTGGTCCACAGTGGCTTCCTCATCTTACTTACACTTGAGGTTTTATAGCTGGAGGGGAAGTCAATAGTAAATATTTATCACCCCGATCAAGAACAGAACTTTTCACAATTCAAACAGAAGGGTGAGTTTTGAAAGTCTTTCTTTAAAATTAATTTAAGATAACCTTAAGCAAAAATTTATCTTATGCTTGAAGTGATATAATGGCTATCTCCTTAATGTGTCTGAGTACTGACAGTCTCTATGGCGCTTGTTGACAGGATTTTTGTGAGTTGCAGCTTTTTGACCCTTCCGTGTGCAGCTCAACATCATCTGCTCTGTTTGCAAAAGTATTTACTGGAGAGACAGTTCAATGAACTAAGCACGGGAGTGAGAGATAGAAACTCCACTGCCAATGACTTAGTATTTTGAGCAGGTCACTTAAGTATTGCCTACTGGTCTTCTCTTTTATACAGTGTTTTTATAATCCATCTCATAACAGCACTGTCGTGACAAGGCATAGTGCAATTACAGTAAGATGTGTGGTTACTAATTCCTGCCAGACTAACTTTTTTAATTGTTCAATTTTATGGAGTGAGTTAATTAAATCTAGATTTACATATTCAGAATTGGCTTCATGGTAAAATAGGAAATGTACTTGTCATTCTTACTGCTTTCTTTCCATGTACTTATTAGAAATGTACCTGTTTAGAACGAGTAACGGTGGTGGCAACAGAAACAAAAAGCAGTTCTAATCATAAAGAGTAGGCAGACCTGAAAGTTGTACCTGTGTCTGCAACTGAATCCAATCACAGGTTCTGTGTCAAATAAGAAAAATTAAACAGTGTGAAAACTAAAGCTGTGGAATCTGGTAACTGATTAACTACTGGAGCACAGAAGTACTTGCTGAGCTGAACAGAAAGGAATGAAGACAGGTTTTGTCATGCCTGTTAGGACAAAATAACTCTTTAACTTAAGTAAATGTGAATCTTCTCGCTATCTGTGTAATTACATTTTTTAAAACCCTCACATAGCTACTTCCATCTCCCTGGAAATCTTAATTTTGTCTGTCTTTAAGTGAAACAATTACCGTTCTCTTTCATGATGTAAAATAAATAAATAGGAGTCCCCAGTGGACATAAACCACTTGATACAAAAATATCTATACAGGATTATGTAAGACTTTATGGTAGTCACACAACAGGAAGCTTCAATTATGGAGGTGTTTACTGCCAGCTATTTCCAGGTTGATGCAAAAATGAACATTATTATTCTTTTGTAGAGTGCCAATAAAAAGGCCTCCTGAGCAGCTCAAAAACTCAATGAATAGCAGATTGAAATGACTTTCTCATTAGCAGCATTGTATCTGTGTGTAAAAATTTTTCTTCAAAGTGTGGGAAAACGGAAAAGAACATAGGGAAAGTTTTGTACTCTCACAGAAGCTAAAAATATTCATCAGGAAAAAACATCTAATTTTTATAATCTCTGTTGATTTTGCTATCAAATATGGAAGGAAAACTTGTTAAGGAATAAACCTTTTTCAAAAGAAAAAATTATAGCTGGCTGAACTGTATGGTTTGCACAGGGACTCTCTGTAGAGCCTATAAAATGCTACAAGAGAGCTTTGATTTCTAAAACTACAGGATTTTAACAGCACATTTTTAAAATTCAAACCAAATAAACCAGTTTTTCAAAATACTGCTTGCCATCCTCTCTCTCTCCAGTTTACATGTTCTGTTTTATTTGGGTTTTCCTCAGCTGCCTTTTTTTAGGGGGCAGGAAGGGCAGAAGCCGTTGTTTAGGGATTTTTTTTCTCAAAAGGTAAGTAAAATATTATTTCCCATATTTTGTTTCTCTTTTGCTTGTTTTCCTGTCCTGAATTCTTGTCATTCACTACAGTAAAAGGTAGGTGGCATGATTTTGTACACAGACCTGTAAACTTTTACTTCAGCCTTCCAAGCCTGAAACAGCTTTCCAAGGCTGAGATAAATATGCATAACTACTCAGACTATTCATGTTAACCTGAGAAACATAAGTAGGAGCAAAACATTTCCGCATGCAGCTAACACAAATAGGTGCTGCTGCTTAAGAGTCTGAGGACCAGGAACACTGCACTGGGGTTCTGCAACAGCATCCCTCAGGTTGCTTTTTTTTATTCCATGAAGGCTCTCTAAAAGACCTGAGAGTTTCAGCTGAATAAATCCTGGCTGTTTCTGACTACAGATGAGGAGCAGTGAAAGCACTTCAAAGAAGAGGGTTCCTTAAAGTGAACAATGTTACTGGCATCAGGGAATTTGATCTTGGCTCTATTTCAAAAGTGGCTAAGCAAGCAGCTTGAGAAGAATCAAATTCAACTAATGGGGGTGATGGAGTGGCTCCTCCCTATTTTTGCAGAGAAAGCAACTAACTACCTGCGCCAGATAGCAATGGTGTGCTCTGTGCGCCCTCCCAGCTGTAAGAAATCATACCATTCAGAGGACTGCCAGTTCCTACACTCCCAATTCAAGTTCCTTTTAGGTAGCAGCTGAACTATGCCTCATGCTCTTATTCGCTGCATCTGAAGTTGGGCCCCTTTGATGTCCTTATTGGCAACTGCAACATAAAGTTCATTAAATGAACATGATTAAAGAGTTAAGCAATATATTTATCCCTCAATGCAGATCTACAAGTCAAGGAGGTTGTGAGCACACTCGCCATGTATATATATGCGCAATCTACTAAATCTCATGCGAATAAGTAAGGACTTCACTATTTTCTATGTAGATATATATGTATATATATTTATATATACAGGAAAAGTGTGATATATTTACCATTGTCTTTAAAGCAATTAAAATATTTAAATTGGAGTTCCCCAGTGTAATTCAAAGCTGGTTTTAATCTTTACATCTACAGTTAAGGTAATAGAAGCAAAAAACATAGGCTTCTGCTCTTTTAACCCTATTCTGTATGCATATGCAGTGAGCTAGGTCACCTTCTGCTACCTGAACAGTTAGAAACACTGATGCAGAGCCTCTGTACTACCCCCCAAAAAGGAGGGGGCGGGGGGGGTGTTAAAGGCTATTTTTTATTTTACCTGTGCTGCAACATTGTGGTACTCTTACAAGAGAAATGCAGTCATTAGTTCATTTGCTGGTAAATAGTCCAGTCATCAAGAAGGAAAGCATTACTACTAAAGCGTAATTGAAAATCAACAGCTTCACATATTAGTAGTAAGATTAAACATTTCAGACCAGTCAGGTCTAAAATGGGCTAGAATTTAATCAGATTCCCTTTTTGCAGAGTTGCTCATGGATAAGTATCCTGTCACCTCGTTCAATGTGCCATATTAAGGGTTATTTTGAAATTTGGGCATGAGCCATGACACCATAGAAAGTTTCCTATCAGTTCAAGCGCAACAATGGTGAAGTATTTTTCCCACAGTTTTATTGTCTAGGTGTGTGTGTTTACTTTTATGAGATGAATGAGATGCAGTTCCAGTTAGACTAGTCAGCTTAAGACATTCAATATACATGAATGTGGAATATCAGACTCTTCAGTTGTTTTCTAGTACGTTTAATGAGCCAGGGATCTATTCAGTAATTGGTGGCCAAGTATGTGATTATGGAACACATAAAACCAAATAAATCTGGAAGGGAGATAAAGTTCAACTGCTGGTTTTAATCCTTTATCACTTATTGTTGACTAGATAAGAATAACACTGTAGAAGTCAATGGATTTATATAGCTGTAAAGTTCAGAGAATATGAGAATAAACTGCTTACACAGTTTATTGGGAAATAAAATGGATGACATAATTATTTTCCAGAGTGCTTCCTATAAATACAAAGAAAGGTCCAGTTTATGGTAAAATACCTGAACAATCGGCAAGAGGGCTATTTTATTGCTACTTATCAGATCTGTGTATATATTTAAGACATGTTTCTCTTATGTCTGAGGAAATGACTACTTTCCTACATGACAAACTTTTAGATTATAAAAGTTTCAAAAATAGAATAAAAAGCTGCCAACAAGCATTATTTAAGACTGGAGTGTCTATCACAAGCTATTATGACATTTCTTCCATAAGATGAAGCTAATTTTAGTTCTACCGTATGCGTACTGATATGATAATGGATCAAACTTACAATCTAAGTAATCTGCTGCTGACCTACTGAACATTGGATTTATTTTAGTTGAAAAATAAGTGGTTAAACAATGGTGAGGAATGAGCACAAAAGTTAACTACAAGATTTTTCAAAATACTTCAAAATTCAAGGTACATATTTAATGGAAAACCAAGAGTATTTTCAACAAAGGTGAACAGATTTAAAGCCTGCTTAATCACAGGTTGTCTTGGACTCCCGTCTGACAGTATTTCAAAATACTTCAGAAATGTTGAAAGTGTATTTCAGATTCAGTTTTATTTATGCTGTAGCTCCATACTTATAGTACTTTCTGGAGATCTGAGTGATCTAAGTAGTGTAACAAGAGTAAGATGGAACAGTTACTAACAGTTATTAAATACCTGAATACCTAACTTTTTTCATACCGCTATCAATAATCTAGAAAGTGTGTGGTTTGCAGCACTGGCCCTTGCAAACTGATCACCATTGTGTCCTCTAATCATGCCACTAAGCTGTCTCTGCAAGCGTTCCTATACATACCAAAATGGTGCAGTGGAATGGTGCACAAAAATTACATTGGTAAAAATCTCAAAAGTGACACAAAAGTTCAGCTGCCTTGCGCCATACTAATTATATGAGACTACAGGTTTTCATAGTCACATAAAACATTAAAATATGCTCCAGGCTGTTCTGCCGGATGCTAAAATAACCAACCCATGGAATCTGTTAAGATCGGGGGGGAGGGGGACGGAGAGGGACGGACGGCATTGCAAATACATCTTCTGTGTGTAAACCCCAGTAGTCAGCAGAGTACAAATCCTGCGGAAAAGATAGATTTGGCAGCATAGCCTGAATACTAGCAAGGCCAATTCTGCTACAGGAGTTTTGAAGATCCTCTTTACAGGTAAACCAGCATGACTTTCTTTCAGGTAGGCTCCCCCTGTATGGGCAGCATTTGCTTTAATGCAGGCTCTCACACACACACCCTTGCTTTTCCATAATGCTTTGTTGCCTGCCATGCTTAACCGTGGCACCTGCCAAAGCCCGGCTCGTCCCCTTGGCTTTTCTCAGGCTGCTCTCTTTGGAAATCCCAAACGCCAGGCCAGACACAAGCTGAGGAGGAGAGGACTGGGACAACGCCTGTCGGACTCTATAGACGTTCCAAATGGCGGGGCCCGTGGCACCTGAACGCCGGGCGGGAACGATACCTCCCGCCCCGGGGTGCCTGCCCCAGAGACCGGTGCGGGGGGCAGCCCCGACGCGGCATCCCCTCACAGCCCTGCTCTCGCGAGAGCAGTGCGGAAGCCTCGTGAGAACTGCTTGGGCCCCGCCTCCCCCGGCAGGAAAGGCGCTCAGCCCCGGCTTTCCTTTTTCCCGCCGTTTCGCGCGGAGCCGCCGGGAGCTAACTAGGTAACGGCGCGCGCTCTCCTCACCGCCGCCGCCTGGTAACGGCCGCGAGCGTGCCGCTCCCGCTCCGGTCCAGTGCGGGGACGGGCTCTGCCACAGCTCCGTGCCGCGAGTGGGGCCTCCCCCCGCGGCCCCGAGTCCCGTTGGGTTCCCGCGGGGCACGTTGCAAACACTGGCCCTCCTTCCGCCGGGAGCCCCCGGCGGGGAGCGGGCCGCGCTTGCCCGTACTCTCCCTTTCGGAGGCTCCGGCCGGCCTTGCTGCCGCTCGGGAGAAGGGGCGTGTGGGGCATGCCCGACCCCTTCTTTGCCGTCCTGGGTCCTGGGCGTGACACAAGCCTGGCGGGAAGCGGGGGCGGCTGAGGCGCGGGTGCTCGCTCCCACCTGGGAAACTCTCAGGCGCTCGTCATGGCAGGATTTCTCAGAGCACCCCGGCGTGTCTTACGAGTGAGTTTTCTGTGTAGTGTTTGTGCAAAGGGAAAGAAAAAAAAATCACGGTGGGAGAGCTGAGAGCTGAGTTTGTAGGAGCAGCTGGTGCTCGGGCTTTTTGGTGGGGGTCAGAGATTAGGAAGCTTTGTGCTCTCCAGAATCAGGGAGGCAATGTGTTTCTGTCAGCGAAGTACAAATAAGATAAGTAGCTTCAGTGCTTTAGCTAACTGCCAGTGCTGATGAAGGCGTGTGTAGGAAGGCAATCGTTTATGAAGCTGCACAAGGTCTTATGATGCCGGAGGGAGTTGGTGGTTGGAAGAAGAGGGAAATAGAAATGCTTAGGTTGTTCTGTGAAAGGGTTAGTCGGAAAGATAGGAGCAAAGCCCCGTCTGAGAGAGTGGCCCTGCACCCTGCCTGTGTACAGCAACAGGACATTCGGGAGGGGGCTGACATTGTCCTTCCTTCCCCCCTGAGGCAGCTTCCAGTTCTCTCCCTACCTGCAAGTGTCTGTACATCCCGCTCAGGTGTTTTTTTCCTTAAGGACTGGAAAGTTCTTTCTTAGGACTAGAGAGTAATCTAAGAAGCTGACATCGCTGAATGCCTTTTACACTTGTGCAACTGCGCAGACCTGTCAAAGGCTCTACTTGAACACTTGTTGGGGGCCCTCTATTTGAAGGCAGGTTGAACACCTGTAGAAAGTAAGGTATCATTTTGCGATCTTGAAGCAGGTGAAGCTTGGGAAAACTCCTTGCTCTTTTTTCCCCTGTTTGTATTCAGTTGATGTACTAATCATTTGCAGAAACTCTGAGCAAGTTGTGTGCAATTTTCTTACAGTCATCTTTGGCGGGAAAAAAAGAACCAAACCAAAAACACTAGGGACAGCCTTTGCTAATTCTAGAGTCAGATGCCCTTTTCCTGAAAATGATTCATCTGACATACTAAAATCTAAGGCAGTGAGAGCAAGTTTGTTGATTTCACTGCCCTAGTGCTTGACAGAGAAAAAGATGGTTTCTGAGATATCTGTGCTTGAAGGTAGAAAAATAAGAGTTTAAAAGACATTCCTAATGTCACTAGGCAATCGGTTCCACAAAGAAGCATTGTAAGATGGCTTAATGTGACTGCACACAAAGCGGAGCCTTTCAGCTGCAAAGTTGCAAGCAGATTACTGTTCAACTTCCGCTGAAGAGTTGTAGGCATTGCTAATTTAAAAAGGTAATTTTATTTTCTATTAAAGACTTATCTTAATATAAGAACATTAGCTAACTTGAAATGAGATACTGAAATGAACACTGAATTTTCTGTAGACAGAGCCTGTTAAAGTGAATGTGGAGCTACCTAATGGTTACTGAGGGTTCTGTCAGCCCCATTACTGTGGTGTTTAAGTATCCTTATGCTATAGAAAACATACAGTTCAAATGTTCCTGTGTTGTTGAGAATAACGCTTTGTTCCATTTATTCCATTATTTTTATTCCATTTTAAAGACAGACAGACTGAAAGAAAAGTGACTTGCTTAAGACTGTGCACAGAGATATGAGAAAGGAGACTGGAACCAAGGCCTCCAGGCCCTACACTAGGTCACTGACCACTGGACTAAAGATTTTATCATGGTGAATCTAGGGGACCAGCTAAACCAGTAGCTGCATTCAGATATTCTAAGTTGCTTGAAGGCTCTCAAGATAGGAAATGCAGCTTCTTGACTGATTGTAGACCTTGTGTCATCTGAACTACAACTATAACTTGTGCCTCAAAAATTTAAGAGCCAATTGCTCCTTCTATTTGTCTATATAGACATTGTGGCTTGCTTGCTTAGGCTACTTTAGGAATAGTACAAATTACCTTACTTTTTTTTTTTCTTATTGTAATTTATATTACAGAGTCATAGAGATAGCTGTGTCCACCTGGTAATGACACAGTCCCTGTTCAAACATGTTTGTTTAACATTGACCCCATAAAAATGGGGAAAACAGAATGTCCAGTTTCACACACAGGGAACTGAAGGACAGAGAGATTACGTGAGTATTTCAGTATTGGATACCCAGTGCCAATAGAACTGAATCTTACCTTGGCTTAGACCCAGGTCTGAGTACCATGCTTCCCCTATAGTTTACCTGAGGGCATCATCTGTGCTAAGAAACCCTTCAAAACAAAGAAGAATTATGGGTAAGATTGTTCTGAGTTGTGTAGGCAGTCTGGCTTTTAAGACAGGGCTGTCTGACTTCAACAGTTCTCCTCAAATACTAATTTTTTTGAGACTTTGAGATTTTGAGATTACTCTCCTATTTCCTTTTCATCAGGGAGTGGGAATAATTTCAATGTAGAATCACAAAGACTTCAAGGGTATGTGAACTTTTCTTTACAGAAGGGTGTTGTTTGAATCCATGTTTATGTAAAGGATGTATGTACACAAATATATCTCTGATAAAACTTTTGACAAATGTTTTTGCTGACAGCAAGATTTTGGAAGCATGGGTTGCTTTTGGAAAACAGGAATTCTGTTTAACTATAGCTTTATGTAGGAAAAGAATAAAGACTCCTAGGCATCTTAATCTAATTTTAAGTTGATAGTTGTTTAAATGGGGACAAAAATTCTGTTAGTTTATAATTACTTGTAGCAAAATACTTAGCATCTTCCACACTTTCAGGATGACTGTCAGTATATAGGTAGAACTCAACAAGCGTAGGCAGTAAGCTTTGTATTTCATCCATGGCTGCAAGTTGTACTCTGAATGCAAACATAAGTGTTGTCGATCTGTCATTACAGGCATACACCTGTCTTCAGAAACAGCTTCATAACTATGTAATTTAAAACTTAAAGTGTGAGAGCAAGCCAGTTCTGCAAATAAGTCAAAGAAGCTGGGAGCGGAAAAAAGCAAGATGAATGCATCTGGAGGAAGCTGTGGGAGCCCTAGTTCTGCAGAACCTACTGGAGATTTCTTCAAGGAATTGTGGTCCAAACTGAAAGAATGTCATGATAAAGAAGTACAAGGTATATTTTAAATGTTTGGGTTCACAAAAGGCTGTCTGTTACCACAGGAAAACTTTAAACCAGAGTACCACTCTGTCTGCATGGAACTAAATAGATTTTTTTAATGTCTTATGTTATGCAGAAGGTTGGACTGGATGATTACAAATGATCCTTACAGATTGACTGCCTAAGCCTGCCTTAACAGGATTAGATTTAACTTATCAATAAGTATAAATGATTTGCTAGGCCAGTGAAGAAAAAGTAACACAATATTACGTGGGATCTGTGTTTGCTTAGGAAATATTTAAATGTTACTTTGCCTTTAATGGATTATGATTAAAAGTTTCCAAATCAAGTTATTCAATGGAATTTTTTTCCTTTTTTTTTTTTTTTTGCATTTGGGTTTAGTCACTTCGGATAATTAAAATGCATTGTTTATTTCCCCTAACTTGTGCAAAATACCTCTGCAGATTGATATTACTGAAGGGAAAAGTATTTTTTTCAGTTTTTAGTGTTCTAAATTTTCTCAACAAAAATTATAATAGAGTTGCTTATTTTTACATTATATTTTGTGACCTGTGATATCAATTTTACAATGGATTCACTGTAAGTGTCCATTCATTCTTCAGTAGTGCAGGAAATTAATAACACTCAAAGATGAATTATTGCACCATATATTTATATTCTTATTATAATATTGTTTCACAAGGAGTATTTATAAAATGTTTTGCTAAAAATACTTTAGGAGAAGTTAAGGTTTTGTTCTGCTAATCTGAAGTCATGCGATCCTTTCTTTTGGATGGAATTAGAACAGTATTTGACTGAATCTTCCAACAAGCATATCCTTATGCATGAAACAGTATTTATATTAGGCTGGAATAAAAGCAGGTGAGTTTTTGTGAATTAAGAGCTTTAGTCATGCAAGTGGATCTTTGTAGCCAGACCATTCCAGTGGCCTTGGTTGTTTCCACCAGCCTCAAAACAGTTCCAGGTCTGTCCATGTAGGTCCAGTTATATCATCACTTCTTAATTTCGAAAACTGTGGGGGACTGTTTTATAATGTATAGATGTTTCATACCTCCTCCTGAAAGTTTTGACTCAACAGTTTGCAACACTGGGCCTTGACACTTTGTGTTAGTAATTTAAAAAAACCCGACCAAACAAAAAAAATTTCTATCAGTTTGGCAACTGAAAGGAAAGATGTACCAGATAGTAGCATTTTGTTACATTAAAAAAAGTATGTGTAACCATATGAAACACAGTTTTATATTATGTCGTCCCCCCAAAAAAAATCTTATTTATTTTTTAATGACTTTTTTTTTAAATTCTTGATGGTTCTTTTCAGAGTGGGTGTGATGTCAACTGCAGATAAATGCGGAAGTACTGACAGAATGGGATCTGGCAATCTATGGCATGTCTGAACAACAAAAACTGAAAAAACAAAGCTCTAATGTAGAGGGTAATGTTAAGTGACCCCTTCTCTAGTTTCTTGGGATGTTCAGCACGTGATTTTAAAGTTTTGGTTTTCTTTATACAAGTGAACATGCTTTTTAGAATGCATGCTGGGTGGGGCCAGATAATTTTGCCACTAGGCAGTCTTTTTCATGCCTAGCCCTTTGTCAGTATGTCCCACACCGTGTTAGGTAAAATTAGGTCTTCCATGATAACATCAAAGACATGCCTGAAGGATAGTTAATTTTTTCAAAAGGTGGGGATCCTCTTATAGAAAATGGTACTGGAAGATATTTTAGAAACATCAAACACAGGCTTGCCTGGACTTTGCTTGTTTCTGAAGTCTATAAATAAGAATTAAAATTGACTCATGAGTTTCCAATCTAAATGTCAGCAAAAAATTATTTTAAAGATGGTGGAAGGTGGATTAAGGGAAAGTTAGTAGTTGGAGAAAAAGCTTCTTGCATGTACAGGGCACAAGGTACTGAAGACTGTAACGGTGGAATTCTTATTATTTATTACAAATCCATGAAAAGTAGGATTTATGACACATGAGCTTGAAATGGTCAGGCATATTATACAAGTTATAATATTTATGTAGCTATAGAATATAGACTAGAGAATACTTCAAACTCCTACAGTTTGAAACTGATTTTATTGATTTTTTTAATATATATATTACTATATTGTAAAGGGTATATTTTTTCCACCATGCTAGCTAAACAAACCCAGCTTCTTATTCTTTTAAACTGATGACTTGCAAAAAATTCCAACTGTTGGCCCTCTTCAGATGAAATAGCTACCATTTTCTCTCAAATTAATTATGTGACAATGGGTAGTACTCCTACAACACAGTTTCCAGAGATTTTGGGCATGGTGAATGTCAGTTGACTTTTCATGAAATTCAGAAGTGCTCATCAACTCAGAATAATGGTCATTAAAACTATATTTGCTTTTATTTTGTACCTGTAGAACGTGTGGGATACTTGCATAGTGCTCACAAATTAGAAAGGAATTTAATAATGCTGTTTATAAAGTGGCTAATTTCTGCAGGTGTTAATACTTGCATCAAGCTCAAAGTAATTATATGGATACTTGCTGCATGTGTGTCTTATCAACATGGTTCCTGAGGATGAATTCAAGTCTAAAGCTCTATACTAAAAAGAAATGTATTTCAGCATAGAAATGTGAGGAGAGCTTTGTGTACAAGAAATAGCCTAATTATCTTAAACTATTCCTTACCTCTGAAAAGCAGAAGATACCAATGGGGAAAAAACTGTAGTCATAGATGCAGAGAAAATTATGAGGAAAGCAATCTCATTGATAGATTGCTGTAGGAAAGGAAATGGCTGGAAGCTCCTCAGAAGTAAATAATTATAGAAAACAGGGCTGGAAGGGATCTTAGGAGGTCATCTAGTCCATCTCTATACCCTTAAGGTAGGATTATGTCTGTGTCATTACTGACAGAAGCTTGTCCAACTCGTTCCGAGAAAACTTCAGCAATAAAGGTGCCGCAGCCTTCCCAGGCACTGTCAATTTTAAGAATTTTATGCATTTGAAAATTTGTCAGAACAGAAACTGTCGTAGCCATTAATTGAGATATGACAGGTACATAGTCTAATCAAGTTGCAAGTTTCATAAAATAGTGTTGTGTGGTTAATTAATCTGCCTAATGATAGTTTAAAGAAAGTCTCCATCCCTTTAATGGAAACAGCGTGTCATTTAGTAAACACTTACGAGCTTTAGGTAGTGTAGATTTATATAGTCTGCAGCTTGTCTATTTCATAGAAATATTGTGTGAAAGATAAAATTGAATTGAGAATGTACATAGTGTGGTTTCGCTATGTTATAAGTTTATATGCTCACTAGAGTATTAAATAAGGAAATCTGGAAAAGCCAAGCTGTCTTAATGAGTATACTTAAAACCTCCCAATGTTCTGGAAAAGCAAAAGGAAGAGATTATACCCGACATAGTAATTCAATGCTCTTGGATAAATGTAACAAACTGGTTTCCTGCCTTCTCATTGCAGTAATTTGAATTAAGAAAAAAATGCAACCTTTAAGTAACTAGTTTGGTTCCTCCTGCATTCAGGTGAGAGGGGAGATAGTGTTACCTGTAGCACAGTGCTCAGCCTTTTGAGTGCTGCCTCTTCAATTTGTGGCTCAGGTTGCCAATGTTACAATCCTAAATACTTGCTGAACAGACTACCTGTTCATACAGGAGATGCATTGTTGTGCAGCTTCATTCCTTCCGATGGGCGTGGAGCAGCAGTAAAGCACACTTTACAGGGATTCTAATTGCAGATGCCTAATTGACTTGATGAATAGCAACTACTTAAAAAAATAAACCCTCTTTCTATGCTGATCTGCATGATAGAACATAACATCTCACAGGTGTTGAACACTTAGAGATAAAAGAAATCTTGCTATATTTCCTAATAACTTTTTTTTTAAGTAGTCTGTGCATTTTTACCTCATTGTCTCACTGACATCTTGTAGCAGTCTGTGGCATGAGTTCACTGAGGCTCTGGCTGGCCTTACTGTTACATTGTAAGTGGCCTGAAGAGTGAACCTTCTCAAGTGAGTAGTTTTCCCCTTTGAGCTGTTCCTAGTTGACTATGGTAGGGGAGAGAAAAAAGTTTATTAGCTGCCTTAACCTACATTTTCTATAGTAAGATGTAGTATCAGGTATATGTTTTGGTTTAAATTCAAAACTGTCAGAAGTTTTCTTAAAAGTGTTCTGGTTTCATAAGTTTATCATATTATCCTAAATGACTAATTGCAAGAAAGCTCACAAGACACCTCATATTCAAACTGAAGTTGCTCACAGCTTTTCATAGTTTGAAGAAAATATGGCATTAGGAAAAAATTGTGTTTCGTTACTTTCTGATGTCTTTGGAAAATTTCTGTTGGATTTGTATTTAAGAAAATGTTACACTGTTGGAGTCTGATTATTTCTGACTATTTATTTAGAAGAGGAATGGCCAGCTTGTGTGTGGGTAGTATCATAAATTTCCATAGCACTGCATTCCACTTGTTAAGCTGTGCCGTACTTAAAGCACCTTTATCTTCTTGCCTGTCTGTACACATACATACGCACCCAAAACCTTGCAAGCAGATTGGCTGGACTGCTGTCTAGCCCCTGGGCTGTCAGCTGCCCACTCCTGCCGAGAGTATCAGTTGTATTTGCAAACCTTTTTACTTCTGCACACAACGTACATTTAGGAGTGTGTGGGCCTTAGTGGGAGAAGGGCCACAGATGAAATACCATTCTTCAGTCCACTTTAAGAGGTTCCAAAGAAGCTTTGGCTGTGAGGATTTGGTAGCATACCTCCAATAGAGTATGTTGTCCTTTTGTGCTTTAAAGCCTTGAATCATCTATTTTTAATGTTTCCTTTATGTGTATACATTGTAATACATTTTTCAGTTCAGTGGTTGGATGCTACATTTCAAGTGTAGTATTATGCATTTATGCATACACAGAACGTATTTTATGCTACTAATGTAGGCATAGTCAATGAAAATATATTGACAGTGCTTGGTATTCATGTGTGGTGTTTTTATACCTGTTTAAGTGGCAATCTGTGTGTTTGTTTAAGAAGTCCCTATTTCCTAGGGATCATAATAGCTATATTTGTTTCCAAGATCGTGTAAAACATACTCAAGAAGTCCAGAATGAACCATTTTCTCTCAAAATTAGTGACATTTTTTCTCTTTTGCAGATGTCATTGGCAAAAAGAGAGTTAGTTTATTGTTTCACTCATTTTGTTGAATCAGAATTCTATAACGTGTATTTTCTTCTTTCCACTTTTCAGGCTTACAGCTGAAAATATCTAAGTTGAAAAAGGAAAGATGCTTGTAAGTACTCATCCTGGTGATCTAATTTATAAAAGGAGAGTCTGAGTACCAGTAACAAGCCATAATTCTTGTAAGATCAATTGAGGTTTCATGGATTCTTTCTTCAGACGTGTACAAAACTCTACTCACCTAAATAATTCAGCTGAAGTAATCTAAAGATATACGTAACTCTTCATAGGGTGTGTAACCTGAACACTGGGTTTGCCTTCCTTGAACAAATGACTGGTAAGGTTTTCTTATCTACAGTATTTCTAGGATGCCTATCAAGATTTTGACATTTCTAATATGAAAGATAATTAGGGAGATATTTTAAAATTGAGGTAAAATCTGTAAAAGGGAAGTAAGTGACAAGACGACAAGCCAAGATTTTTAGAAACTTTCTTTTGCTACGTTTGCCTGTAGTATCAGGTGTTGTGCCTTAACTCAGCTTTCAGTTATTCAGTAAATATTCTGGTAATAACCTTGCTAATTTTCACTCAATTCTTATATTTTAAGACATATGTAACTTCTTTTGCAGCCATTATTTGCTGCTAATTTTTAGTTCTGTTCATTAGAAGCAATTTGGGAAAAAAAAATCTGAATTACAAGATTTACATGTATAGTAGAATCACAATAGGTATTTACAGCACTAAATTAGCTTTTATTTTCCTTCTGCTGACTAAAGCTGTATTTAATTAAATGATAAGAGATATGCTAATGTCATTCTTGATTCAAATTTTGACCTCAGATTTAATTACATTAATATTATGTTAATATTATGTATGACCTGTATTATGAGTTGCACTTTATAAAGTGCTGTGTAGGAGGAATAAAAATAAATTACTTGATTTTTTTTTTCCACTTTGGAAAACAATATAATTATATTAACTATGTTAAAGAAATTAAACTCTTCTTAAAATTAGCAAAAATACTCCATATTTGCATTCCCAGCATTGCCGTCTGAAGTCAAAGATAGACAGTCTTAGTTTTAAAGTGTAGTGACAGTGCTCTCAAGCATAGTTTGTGCATTTTCAGAATTAACATTTCTATCATCATCTAGTCGGTTTTCTTTCTCATTCATTCCTATTAGGTTTTTTAGTTGTCCCTCTTTTTAGTTACATTTTTCAAATTGTATAAGCAGGAAATAACCCTCCCCTAGTCGAGAAAAATTAGGTCATCATGTACTTTTTTGTACAATAGTAACTCAAGCAACTCTCTAGCTTTTTTGACAGTTATTGTCTAAACTCCCTGATGAGCTTTTATTTCTGGTTGGGAGGGAAACAAGGGTGTCTTTCCATAGGAGTAAATTCCCTCTAGTGGAATCCATCTTTCCTTTTCCTGTAACATGAAGTATGTAAATGCATCTTATAATGATACTGGCTTTTCTAGTATGATTTGATTGTACTACAGTACATACTTGCTATCTACTTTTATTATAACTGTTCTTCTGTAATTATAACTGTGTCTCACTTCCAAGAAAATTGTTCTTGTTTCTTTTCACTAGGCTTTTGGAAGAAACTGCCTTCAGTTGTGTAATGCCTGTGTTGCTCTCTTCCCTAGATATCTTTCTGGATTTTGTTTATCCTTTGTAGTGCTCAAACCTCCTCTGAGCTTCTGTTTTGCTTATTTCAGTTAAATATCACCCATCCTGCTGGCATTTGATAATCCACAGTAGCACTTTGAGCCTGTGCAGTGTTGTGTTTTCTCACATTTCGGCTGCATTCATACAGATCTCATCTGTGAAGGCTATGGGTAATTGCTTATGATTTTGACTTTTGTCTGCACGGTGTCACTCTGATGCTGGCAGAGCAGGTGCAAGTGGTTTTTTTGCACTTTCTGAGGACTAAAGGCTGCAGAGAAGCTGCTAGAAGATAGTAGTGGCAGCTGAAGGAACAGTTCAGGACAGGATCACAAAAGGAAAGATTAATTAATCTTCCACAACAGCATCCATCTTATTCTGGCACCATCAGGATTCCCTGCATTGACTAAGCAATTCACCAAACCTACAGCAGGGTTTACAATCCCAAGAGTACCTATGTGGCTAACTCCCTGTTCCCCTGCATACACATATGCTCCTCAGGATCAAGATTTATCAGCTTTTATAGGGCTTTGTGTTCAATCTCCAACACTAGTAGAACGCAATGTATACTATTTGCAACTGCTGTTTAATTGTGCATAAGAGTTCACAAATTATTAAAAAAAAAAAAAGTGGCAATAGAGTCCAGTTGCTTATTTGGTCTGTTGGTGAATTTTTAGTCAATTGGAAATATGAATTCATATGAACTTTATCAAGATTTTGAGTTCAGGTTGTGTCATGGAACGTTGTCAGATCTGTCTTAAAATCCAAACAGCATATGTGTTTACATTTTAAAGATATGCTTTCTGAACATTAAGATTGATATTGCAGTATCAGAAGGAATATATTTATGTTAGTAGATGAAATTATATTAGGTTATTAGATGTCTTTCAGTTAACAAATATTTGGTGCTATGTTTTATACTTAGAGGCTACACTTACTTTTGTGGAAAAAATCAGTTTAACATCTTGTTATTTCTTATGTATCATTAATAAATGAAGTAGTTATTTAATTTCATCCTTTTAGATTAAAAATGATTTCTTGCTGTTATTGTTAACTTAACCTGGTGTATCATGAGTTGCTTCCACGTTCTGAAATCTTAAATTGGTCAGTTAATTTTCTAGATGATTACTATTATCAGTGATGTGAGTGAACACATACCGAATGGCTTAATTATTGTTTGTTGGAATCTTTCTACAATTACCACGTTGTAGATACAGTACTCTTACATAGGAGGTCTTGTTCTCCTTGGTGCATCTGAATACCTGAGGTTTAGTATTTCAGACTTGGTAATCAGCTGACAATGAGCACCTTATTTTGTATCCCACCAGCATTGGAGCTAATGACTTGTAAATGCTAGGTCAGAGACTGTTCATTATGCAGAGTGCCTTGAGAGCCAAAAATGTCTGCCATGTTTATCAGGTGCACTAGAATTAAAAAAAAGCCTAGTTCCTTCTGTAATTTTACTATCTTAATGTGACATTTTACAGGGTTTGGGTAGAAGGCATGGAGTATTTTAGTGTATGTTGATGGCTCTTTGTATTTTTAGGGATTTTTTTTTTTTACAAATAACTTAATGCCACAGAATGACTTAAAGGTATCTTGAGAAAATATTTTTTAAATTTTATATTTTAGGCCTTCTGTAAGTTGCATAAACTGAAAAAAAAAAAAGAGATTTTTTTTTTTATGCCATAAACATCAGAAAAATAGACTGCTTTTTTCAGACTTCAAATTTTGCCCTGGCCTGGCTGTACTTGATTAATGAACTGAGGTAACAGAACTTTAACACTTTGTCTTCCCCAAGTGAAAGTACAAGTTTATATGTTGTATGTGCAGCTGAAAAGGACAATATTGGTCTGGATGGTAGTACAGAAAAATAAAATGTCTGTACTTAAATTTCAGAATTAATAAAATATGGCTGTGATTGTACACTACGGAAGTTTACGGCTGTCCCATTCACTTTATCACCTATGATTAATTGCTTGTATTATTCTAATACCAGCAATATGGAAATGTGTTTGACTAATGTCTTAAAGGGATAGTGCTAATTTAAAAGTATGATTGTGTAAAAGAATTGTATCAACAAGTTAGTAATTACATTTTCATTTCCTGGTGTGTGTGTGCTTAGCAGCTTTTTGTGAACCAATTTCATGGCTTCCTCAAATAATCCATCTCAGGCACACTGAAAACAAACACCTGCTTTCATGGAATATACAAAGGATTCCATGGTAAAAAGAAGAGCTGGGAATGAGTTCTTGGAAGTTAGTCATTGTCATGTTACATAGATTCAGCTGCTTAGCTTTTACTGAAAGTTAATTTCCTTGTAGAAAAAAATTGTGTGCTTGTTGCTCATACCTTGTTTGCATCTTGAAGAGGTGTTGTGATCTGAAAAAAAGTGAAGAGGAGCTAAAATTGGGAAGTTAGTGTTACTGCTTTTCCTTAGCTCTTTTGAGGAGGAAATGTTCTTTGTTAATTAAATAGTCCTAGCTTTTAGAGAAGGTATTTTCCCCAAGATCTTCTATTTCTGAGATTTTTGGGAAGAGAGGTCTCTATCTGTAGGCATATTATGGGAATCCACGTTCTATAGACTCTGAGAATTGCTTCTTGAGGAACTAAACCTGTAACAGATCTAAACCAAACTAACGGATCTAAAAGGTTGTCAGAGCTTTACAAACCTAATATGGATTGCCACACTGCAAGATGCAGTCACTGCGAAGGCAAGACCAAAATGACCTGATTGTGAAAGCCCCCAGTTAGCTTCCCAACAGCTCCGCAACACAGTAAAATAAGAGAAGTGCTTGAGCTTACGTTCCCATGAAATTGTTGCTTGAATATTATGCTTTTATGCCTTGACTGTCATCGACTCTAATTTTTGTCCTGAGCAAAAATCAGATTTATGAACAGAAGCTCAACTGTAATATGAATTAGAAACTAGCTGCTCCTTTCCTAACTCAGACATTTCTAAATTACCATTCATCAGAAACACTTGCTTCATTTATCTTCAACTTAATATTTGTGCTGATGATAATCACATTTCCCAAGAATATGAAAGAAACATGCCAGAGAGAATTCTCTGTTGAAAAACTAATGGCTGTGATTTAAAGCTAGAACTAACTTTTTCTCTATCTGATTTTAGGGATGCAGAGAGGCTTGAAGAGTTTTATACCAAGAACCAGCAGCTCAGAGAACAGCAAAAAGCACTTCATGACACTATCAAGGTTTTAGAAGACAGGTAAAGTAGTGTCTCTTAGCTTTTGGGTTTGTTGTGTTTTGCTCTTAGAGAGTAGCTCTGGATACTTTGCAAATTGGAGTGGTTTTTTTTTTTCATAAACCAGTCCTTTTCTAATACAATTCAAATAGCCTGTTTTAAAGATAAGTGTAGAATTTAGATTATTCTGACTGAATTAAATTTTTGTTATTTGTTATTTTCGAAGTGCTTAGCTTGGTTAGTTCACTTAAGATAAATAGAAGTTAAATAGATCAGCTTGGGAGGCAGACAGCTATTTTAAAGCACATTCTGTTCCATCCGTTTTTGTAGAGGTAAGTTTGATATCAATTGAGATGTAACACAAGTACAAAACCCAAGGGCAAACTATATTATATACTTTGAAACTCATGAAATAACTCACTAGGAAATCTTTCAGATTTGGGGGGGGTCTTTTTTACCAGTTCTCTGTTTTATCTAAATTTAATCACATGTTCTGTCTTTTGCCTTCTTTTGGACTTAGACATTCTGATCACCTTTTGACCCGTTCTGCCTTTCCCTTATTTGTTCCTGTTTAATCTGGTATAGCAAAACAGAACCAATAGACATGAAATTACAGTGCATTTTTTCATCTTTTAAAAATGATACCTGTTTTGGAAAGTGTATATTAAATTTGCTGCTAATAGGTTCTCAGAAGCTTTCTGGGAACAGGAGATCTTTACATAGTAAATTATTTTCCCACATTCCTGAGCTACCTCAAATTTTAGAGCTATGATACTCAAATTTTGCATTCAACTCTGTTTCTCTGTGAAGGGCATTAGGGATAAACTTGTAACTGTGCAGGTAACAAACTTTCATACCACATAGGTAGAGACACATTTGTGGAGTGGATGGACTTTTCTAATCTCTCAGCAGATGAAGTACATTGTGGAAAACTAAAATGAGTAAAGTGGTTTAATGCAAGGAGATGATAATACTGTGTTAATTACACAGTCAGATAAGCTAGTATGAAGAGGCATTTCAGTATTTTACTCTTTCCATAATTCCACAATGTTAAAATACCCAAGATGGCTTTTGCTTCCAATATTCAACTGTGGAATTGGAAACTTAGGTGGTTTGTTTGGGGTTTTGTTTTTTTAATACTTCATGTGCTAGCAGCAGTAATGCAGAACTCTTAACCAATTGGTCTCTTATTTAGCAGGCAAAATAGAGCGTGGTTTTCACTTTGGTAATACTGTTAGCTTTTTGTTGTGTACCAGAAATAAATGCACTTCAGTTATCACCTGTAAAATGAATGCGCATTTCATTGCATGAATGAATGTGTCAAGTAAGATGGAGTGATCATAACAAGTCCTTTTCTGATAGCGGATATGCTTTAAAAAGCTGATCTAAACCATTTTGACAGTGGAGGCAATGCCTCACAGGGACTTTTGGATACACTTCTAAGTATTGGTGTCTAGATAAAGATAAAGGATTTTGCATTTGCTTGGTATTTGTTACAGAGCGAACTTACTATTTCTCCTTTTTATTTTATTACTTTGCTTAATGACAGCGATATATGTTTCTTAGATGAAGTAGTAATTATATTTACTGAATGATTTGCTTATTTGTATTTGCTTGAATGAGCTTTACTTATAATTAACTCACTTGGGCGGGAGTGTTGATCTGCGTGAGGGTAGGAAGGCTCTACAGAGGGATCTGGACAGGCTGGATCAATGGGACGAGGCCAATTGTATGGGGTGCAACAAGGCTAAGTGCTGGGTCCTGCACTTGGGTCACAACAACCCCATGCAATGCTACAGGCTTGAGGAAGAGTGGCTGGAAAGCTGCCTGATGGAAAAGGACCAGGGAGTGTTGGTCGATAGCCAGCTGAATATGAGCCAGCAGTGTGCCCAGGTGGCCAAGAAAGCCAATGGCATCCTGGCTTGTGTCAGAAATAGTGTGGCCAGCAGGTCTAGGGAAGTGATTGTCCCCCTGTCCTCAGCACTGGTGAGGCCACACCTCGAGTACTGTGTTCAGTTTTGGGCCCCTCACTACAAGAGAGACATGGAGGTGCTGGGGCATGTCCAGAGAAGGGCAACGAAGCTGGTGAAGGGTCTGGAGCACAAGGCTTATGGGGAGCAGCTGAGGGAACTGGGGCTGTTTAGCCTGGAGAAAAGGAGGCTGAGGGGAGACCTTATTGCTCTCTACAACTACCTGAAAGGAGGTTGTAGCGAGGTGGGTGTTGGTTTCTTCTCCCAAGTAACAAGTGATAGGACAAGAGGAGATGGCCTCAAGTTGCGCCAGGGGAGGTTTAGATTGGATATTAGGAAAAACTTCTTCACCGAAAGGGTTGTCAAGCATTGGAACAGGCTGCCCAGGGAAGTGGTTGAGTCACCATTCCTGGCAGTATTTAAAAGACGTGTAGAAGTGGTGCTTAGGGACGTGGTTTAGTGGTGGGCTTGACAGTGCTAGGTTAACAGTTGGACTTGATCTTAAAGGACTTTTCCAACCTAAACGATTCTATCTTTCTGTGATTCTATGTAATTTATATCTGACAGTACTCTTAGTAGGACACCTCACAAAGGCTTTCATTGGCAAGGTGTAGCATGCACCCCTTTATTAAAGTAATGCATGTTGTTTTAGAAGTATCCAGTACCTACAGTCATTTATGCAAACATTAGTATGCATAGTATTAGATTGTTGAGAAATCTGAAAATATTGCTATGTTTTCATTGTTCCAAAGGCCAGTTAAGTGTGGATATCTGCTTCATGTGTGGCAATATTTTCTTAACAGAGGGACTTTTTTCTCTTAATTTTATTGTAGATTAAGAGCGGGATTATGTGATCGCTGTGCTGTAACCGAAGAACATATGAGAAAGAAGCAGCAAGAATTTGAAAATATCCGGCAGCAGAATCTTAAACTTATCACTGAGCTTAGTGAGTTTTATCCATGAGTCTGAAGGCAACACATACTATTCTCTAAACTAGTTCCTCTTGAATTCCTGTAGCTTGATATAATTTATATATGATGTGTTTAGTAAGCCCAAGTTCAGTTGGGGGATACTTAATTCTGCAGTCTGAAAATATGTAACACACCAATTACCAGTCATTTGACCCACCTTCTTAGATTGAAGTGCTGATACTGAAAGTGAACTGACGTGGAAAATCTTACAGTGTAAAGTAGCTACTGTAGATAAAAGGTAGCTGCTTCTGTTTATTCCTACAGCTAAACCATAGAATGACCAATTGCCAGTTTTCCTAAGGAAAGCCCAACTTCAAAAGTAACTGGTGATCACAAAGTAGCGAGTTCAAACAAAAGTTTCCTGGGTCCAGCTTGTGTCCGTTAGTTGGTCTTGGAGTTTAACTGCAGTAACCCATAACCTTCACATAACCCTCTGAAGCCACAAAAGAATCGCTTCATGCCAGGCAGCTTGTAGCCAGCTCATTTTGAAATCAGGAAGTCGTACATATGGGACCAGAAAAAATAAACTGTTCTGGGTGACCTGAAGGCAGGACACAACAAATGTCTTCATAAAGAGAGTTTGGAAAGATTGGTTGTATAAAGTGCTAAAAAATACAGGACAGAACTTTAAAATGTTAACAGCATCTTTACCATTAATTAATTATTTTGTGTTATTTAGTTGTCGTCTTGATCAAGAACAAGCAGACCTTCAGTGAGATTTAAAATACTGGAAATGCAAGACACAAAAAGTAGCTTTTCAATGCTGAAATTATAGAAATATTAGATTCTGTAATACATCAGTTTTTCAAGGACTTTTAATATTGGATATTTATATAAAAAAATATTCTGAATTCTTGAGTTTAATGATTAACAATGCACAGGGTACAACCAATCTTTAAATAAATCTCTCAGCCTTAAAAATCAAGGTGAGACCTATTAGGTACAAATCTCGAACACTGTCTGACAGAACAGTAGTCTTCCACGGGTTTGGGTTGAGATCTATATGACCATTTATGTATTTCCTGCAACCAGCAAAAAAGGTCAGTCAAGAATAATACAGAGGTAAAATATACAACAAAAAAATAAGAACAAGAAAATAAAATTAAAGCGAACAGAAAATTTGGGAGTTATCACTACATTAGTTTGGGACAGCATGGAAAAAAGGCTGAAGGGGATGCAATAAGCTTGTGTGAAGTATGGGCAGAATGAATTGGAAATTAAGAAAAGTCAATCAAAAATTTCTGACAAAATATTTACATTATTTTTAAGAATTTTTTTTCCTGTTCTCTCCAATTAGCTGGTCGCTTCTGTGGCTAAAACAAAATTCTAATTACTTTATACTTCATAGGCTGTCTTCAACCTAAGGAAGCAATTTTGTCCATGGAGCTGAGTGAGCAATTCGTTCATCTTTACAACACAGTCTCACTTGCATATACATGGACAAAAGTAGCTAATGATTGTGTGGAACTAATATTATGATCCAGTAATTGTGACACCTTTGCCTTTTCTAACAATCATTTTACAACTTTTTAGTGACTAGCTTGAAAATTCATTTTGGTAAGCCGTAGAGGGTGTATGGTATTACATTTTAGAATTGGTTCTGTTTCCTTGAAGGACCTGACAAAATTAGATATGATATGTTGTTAACATGTGTTCATTGATTTCCCCCCCCCCCCCCCCTATAAATTGCAGTGAATGAAAAAAACAACTTACAGGATGAAAATAAAAAGATAACTGAACAGTTCCAGCAATTGCAGAAGGAGTTGGAGTAAGTTTTGAGGTTTTTTTTGATATTCCCCCCCTCCCATTCCTCAGTAGCAATATCTGGGAATACAGATAATCAGCTTTTATAAAACTTGAGTTTCTTCTATTGTGAAAAGTCTACAGCCACTATAACATAAAACTAGCATCTTTGTATTGTGCAGAATTTTTGCTTTTTTTAACTGTGTGCATCTTTCTTTTTTTAAACGGAAAGAGAGAGATAAATTTGTCATAGAAATTATGTTTGACTTAATGATTGTTCAGGATTATTCTGGTCACAGTGCATAGCAAAGCCTTACGTCTCATTCTATTGTTCCTCTGACTCTTTACCAGTTCTTTCTTCCTAGGTTAAGACATTAGAAAAGCAGTTTCTCAGCTAGTCAAAAAGTCCTATGATCTTGGAATAAATTTTTTAAATAAGAAAAAAACATAGTAAATTTCAAAAGAAAACCATAAAAATAATGAGCTACAAATTGACTGTCAAATTATAATCTGATACGATAGCAAGAATGTGCTATATAATGTTGTGGTTAATATACAAATATGATGCACTGTACAAGGCAGAGGTAGTAGTCCTTTCTTGAATAGCTGTGGTCTGACATAATCTGAAATGTATCTCAGTTTTGCCTCTCTGTGAACAAGTTGCGTACGTCCATGGGGGGGGAAATGGGGCAGGATATGTGGACTTGATATGTAAGGCTTTTTCTGCATGTAATGTTTTCTTGTCTTTGTCAGAAAGTAACTTTGGTAGAGGAATAACAACTTAGAGTTCAGTTCAAAATTACTGTGGTCCTATTCCACTGTATTTCTTGGTTTGTCTCCCATCATTTGCATCTTAATCATCCTTTCTTTCTCTGTATGCATTTCATCTTCTCAGAGTAACATATTTCATGACCCTAGGAGTACTCCTTTTTAATACCAAGTAGGAACAAATTTCTATATGCTTCCCACTGTATAATGGCTTCTCAATAATGGTTCTCCTATGCAGTTTGACAGCAGTTAGGAGGTGACATTAAAAAAATTGAAATCAGACAGATCCATCCAAACGTATTAGTTTGATCCCCAGTCTTGCAATTTAGCTTCCAGTAAAAATCTCTGGCCACTGTAGCAAAGTTGAAAATGAACAATGTAACACAAAGTTATTTGCTCTGCATGTTGGATGGTCATTTAAATGAGTGCAGAGTTGAGTGGATTAACAGTAATTAACAAGGATGGTCTTGCTGTTTGTGATATAGCCACTACGTTTGGTTGTTTCAGTTGAACTACAGTCATGTAACTTTATTTAGAATGAACAACTTAAATCACTATACCATCGTCATGTAGGTGAAAGGTAACGTTGTTTCTGGTGGATGACATGAAATCAGATTTTTGCAGTCTTCTGTATTTTGTTACCAAGGTTTAATATTTTAGGAAAAAAATGTAAGAATCCTTTATGAAAGTGAAATCAATGAAATTGTAGAAGACTTGTATTATCTGATCCTTTATCAGATTAGAATTTAATTATCCATGGATAGAAACAGCAAGGAAATTTCTGCAAAAATCTTTTCTGGGGTCTCAGATAAATGTTTCCATGATTCAGAAATCATTTATTGCATATTTATGATGTATAGTATGTATGGCAGTTTCTTAATTTGATAGTTTTTTGTGGTGGTATGTAGGAACTACCTCTTGGTTTGCATGGAAGTAAGGTACAGAAAAATATGTTTATAGCAGGCTAATTTGTCATACAAGGCCACAGGTGCCAGTAAATGTAAAGAGAACTCTAACAGCTAACTAAAATTTGCAAAGTAACTGGATGAATATATTGTTTTACTGCTTGTTTTGATTTGTTTCTTAAGATATTGTTAGTAGATTATATATTTTTCCAGTTATGGTGCTTTCTTTGTAAATGTACTAGAAAAGAGGAATTGCAAAATCACACAGTAGGATTCGTGAAGACTTCAGAGCACCAGTGCATCAGTGTTTGTCATTAAGTGTTCAAAGCTTGTCACGGTAAAAAGCCTAACTGCAAAAATACTTGTTGTCTCAAGCCAGGCAGCTTTCTACAGTTCTCCATCATGCTATTAACTTATTTTCTATAAGATCTTGTGGTTCATTTCAATGCAAGCAGAAATATATCTGTATTTCCTCTTCTTCCCTTAGATCAAAACCTTACATCGTTCTCTTTATAGTTAGGAAATGATCTTTTGGCCCATGTTTTCTCTTGAGAGTCATAAGGAAAAGTGCTACTGCAGAAAGATGACCAAGAGGCCGAGTTAGATTTCCTTGTGTTTTTCTTTTACTGCCTCTTACATTTCTCGCTACCACCACCATACAACAGGTAGCAATGCCCTTATTAAGTACTAAACAAACTGTATTTAAGTTAAGAGAACTGAAATTAGTGGGTTTTTGTTATTTCCTTGCTATGCCTAGATAGAGTTTTTGGAGAGAAAAGACATAGTTATTTGTTATGCTAATTTTTATATGCTGACTCTGCAACATGCTGTTAGAGCTGACAGTGTAAGGGAAAATAAACTTCATAACTCATGTTGTGTTTTACATTACTTGTTTTACATGGTTTACATTGCTTTTTACACTCCTCCCTGAAGACCTTCGTGAGGTGAATAAGAGGTATCATCCAGTGGTCTGGAGAGGGATTGTTTTTAATACAGTGCGGTTCATTACCTTTTAAAATTGTCCAAAAGCTTTTGTTTTGTTTAAGACAGTTAGTATTCTTGGGGTATACAAGGACTTCCATACAGAGAGACAGACACTAGTCCATCCATTTCAGCATTCTTTAATTCAAGTAGCACATGCTTCAGAGGACAAGCTAGAAACTCTACAGTCCCTAGTTTCTCCCAGGGAAGGTCTTCCATAGTGCAGTAGTTAAATGTTGACTTCAAATGTGAAGAGCTAGGGTTGTATGCTGTTCTTATGCTTGATGGGAGCAAGTGTGAGTTTGTTGTTAGATGTGTCTAAAAACTGGGTTCTAGTATTACTTTTTTACACTGTAATGTTATTGAGAAGCTGTTTTTTCTAAATTGTTGCTTTCTTGAACCATATGATAGTCCTGCTTGCTGAAATGAAAGCTCTTAATCTTGCTGACTTGGGGTTTTATTGACCACCTAATTTGGTCTCCAGGGAACGAAAGCAGCAAGCAGTGGAATTAGAAGAAGGAGTCATTCCAGATTCTCCAGTTCTGACTTCATCATTTTCTGTGGTTAATCGTATGAGAAGAAAAAAAGAGAATAGGCATATCCGATACACAGAACATACACACCCGGATTTGGAACTTGCAGAAAGCAACAGTGGTAAGAGTATTGTATTTTATTTTTTTAATATATTTTTAAGGGCTAAAGAAAAAGATTATGTATAAATTCGATTGCAAAGGGTGAAAACTAAAAAAAAACCAGTCTTTGTTTGGCTTTTTTCCATTTATGCTATAATACATGAGTCAGGGGAAAAATATCTTTAGCAGTAACTGTTATATCAGTGATATGCTCAAAGCTTATCTCAACCTCCTACTTTTCTTCATCGACATCCACATGCAAATATAACAGTTTTCCAACCCATATCTCTTCTGTAACTCCCAACTAACTAAAAAAAAATGTTAGGGTTTGACTTGTGCGTACAGTTATGTCACCACCTAGTGGAGAGAGAAATAAATGTTTTGCCACATTCAGCAATTATTCTGCAATTGAAGTAACATTACTGAAACTGATAGATATCTAATTCTAGCAGCTACATGATCATTCTTTTTCTGGTACTGATGCACTGCTTGCATTTGTTTTGTGTCTAAGTCCAGAAGTATTGTGCACATTTAATTTCTAAAATTAATTCTGTAATGTCATAGAAATAGCTCTAATGTATTTTAACTGTAAGAAATACTTTTGTGAAATAAGGGACTTCAGGCTTCTATTTTAATGATACATAGGAAATATGATAAACAGTCCAGGTGCTCTTAATGTGTTAATTTATCTTACGGAATAAAAAAAAGTATTTTAGATACAATATGATTACATCTCAATATAAGTCTTGACTAAAAGCTTATTTCCAAGAACAAAAATAGCACAACTGTGGGGTGAAAAGGGTGGGTTGGTTATTCATGCCCTTTATTTTGCATATGTAATTTTAGTGCTGTGAATAGTTTCTCCTTTCTAAACATACCTACTTCTCTCCATTTTCTGAATAAAAAATTGAGATACTTAATTAAACCAAAGTTAAATATGTAGGAAATGGTGTAAATACCTATCACAGTTAATGGCTATGAAAAGCTGTTGGTGTCCAGATAGAAAGGACTACGTGGTACAAAGTTGGTCATGATTAAAATCTCAGGTTTTTCACCTTTTCATTACCTTAGATGATGCAGAAAATTATTCCCTTGGATGGTTTACTCTTTAATAGTTTTGTTGCCATATTAACAGGTCAAATACAGATTGAATACATACTTTTAATGTGGTTAGTATAGAAAGTGATGTAATTATGTGTTGGTATTGTTTTATGGCTGACTGGCTAGGCTCATATTTGTGAGAGAAAGGATTAATATGAAATATTTGACTAATTTGTCATAGTGATACCTCAGAATAAAAATAATCAGATGTGCTTAGGTTACTGGATCTACTGACATATCAGAATTCACATTCAAGTGCTTTTAAGATCAGGATTGTTGTCTGTATCTACACAAAATTATCACAACAGGATACCTAATTTCACTGTGTGAAAATGTTTCTACATCTTCTCCAAGAGTTTGAAAAAATTCCACTGTATTCCACACAAGTGAACAGTCACCACGGAGAAGAGATACTAGTGGCAGACACCTGTGATTCACAACTGTCCCCTGTACAAAGTAAGTATATTAATAGATTTAGTTCTAATTCCATTCAAAATAAGGCAAAAATGTTATAAAACTGAGCGTTCATCAACAACTGAGGGTTCATCTCTTTAAACACAGGAGCCAGAAAAAGGATATTATGTTTAATCACAGAATTGCTGCTGAAACGCCTATCTTTTAATGCCTATCTGTGTGCCACTAGATACATGATCTAGTGGCATAGCATCAGGGCTTAGGGTCAAGAAAAGAATAAAAGAAGCTCAGTGTAGCTCTTACTGCAGATACCTTATATTTTAGGCGACTTATCCAATTGTCTTGCGTCTGATTTTCCAACTGTACAGGAGGTAAAATATTCTGAGAATTGCACTTCTGTCTGACACGAATATGTAACATTTAGAAGTGCTTCTGTTAATTATTCCCTTTTTTGCAATTGTGAATTGGTACAAGTCTTTAAGTCTTAAGTCCTTCTCCATAAACAGTTCTTTGACAAGAACTTTCTGTGTCCCTGATTTTTTATTTTTTTTTTCTGTGAAGTATTTAACTATAAATGACTGTGAGAATCAGCATTTTGGAGTTATTTGTGCAGGTCAGGGTTGTGGTGGTTGTAGTTCTTGTACTTTCCCATCATATTACCTTGCCCCAGTTTAATAAACTGAGTAATGTTAAACCCCTGAAAGAAGGGAAACTCATCTATTTGTTTTCCTAATAAAAACACAGGAAGAATAATTGTGTGTCACCTAGGAAATGACGCAACACAAGCATTTTGCTATAAATATACATTATCACTGTTCTACATGCTTTTCTCAGACTATTCATGCCCTGAGAGTTTGAAAAGCAACTTTTACATTGACTTGTCTTTGTATTTTAATTTTGGGGAGCTGTATTCAAATTGGAAGTATATTTCTCTGTGATGATACAGCAGTTTGCTCTCACTAGAAATTCTTCTTTTGCTCCCCTTCTCCACTTACCACTTCCAGATACAATTTTTATCTGACACAGCTGAAACTATTTCCATGATTACTGATTTTAATTTGTGATCTTTTTAGTTCTGTGTTTGTACCATCTGTGTGAGTGGAGTAAGATACTATAATGTATATGTAACTTATTGTGAGCATCTTTCTACTTATAAAGATAAACCAAGGATGGGAGGCTATCCTGTTCCAAAGCCATCTTTTAACTTGGCTGCAGTCGTGGCAGAAACAATTGGACTTGCTGTTCAAGAGGAGTCTGTAAGTAGTATTCCCAGATCTCTTACATAATCAGCTTTTTGTACCAGTTGTTTTCAAAAACAGTATTTTTCTCTTTTGCATTAAAATTCTGCAAAAGTATTCTGAGTTTCAGTAAGCTCACTTTGATTTGCTTTTGCTTACTCATTACAGAATTGCTCTAGCCAGAAGAGATATAACTGTGCTGACCTGTCCGGGGGTTGGGGAGGAGGGTAGGGGCACAGTTCCTGCTGTGTATACAACTTTCAAGTTTGACTAAGACAGTGGACTAAATCGTTGGGTCTGCCAAACTCCCTTTGTGCAGTAATCCAGTCTAAGACACTAAAAAAGATTATTTGGTGATGAGACTGTTTGGTGACTCAGGTGAGATTATTTGATGTTTTTGCTTGGTAACTACAGTGAAAATGATAGTATGCAGACTATTTTGTGTGTGTGTGTGCATTTGAATGATGAAACTTTTTAATTTCCATAAGATTTCTTTAAAGTTGTTGGTCAAAATTTCATCTCTTGTAACTTTTATTATTTTTCAGAGTTTTGAATGGTTCAATTTGAATCGGTCTTCAGAATATTTATGTGCAAACCTACCATATTTCTAATTTTTAATTCTAATAGCTTCTCACACTTCCTTTCTTTGTTTTCCTTCACTCCTTGTCAGGAGTCCCAGAGTGTACTGAGTCCTCCCTGCACTAATGTTGTGATGAACCAGGCCCCAGAGAACATGCAGTCTGAAGACTCAAGAAAACATCCAGCTTCTGAATCAAGAAATGATGACAACAATTTAGGGTGTGTTTCTACTTGGTTATAATAGTATTGTTTTAAACAGGCTTATATGAAGTTCTGGTTTTAGTAGAATTTAAAACCTAACAGCAGTTTGCTTTAAAGGTACAGACATGGAAGTAAATATTTTCATATTATACTGGCTTCTTTCAAGTAAATAACATCAGAAGCAAAGGAACTGATAGAATGCAAAACTGTGGACTTCTACTTCATTCTTAAACTTCTGATTTGGGCTTTCTATGTACACAGTCCCTCCCTCACTGACTTATTATTGTGAGGTATCTTCTGAGGCCCATAAACCTAGGGGTAAGGGGCCTAGAGCTGGGGTAGGAAAATGATCATAAAACTTTTCTGCTGGCTAGATGTCCTACCAGTTGACTGCTGCCCTTCCCAGTCTCCTCAAGATGTTGTAGTCTAAACTGAAATTTTTTTTAGCCCCTATTTGTCATCTTAAATGCATGTTTTGGTGACGGCAAGTAAAAAACAGAGTACCTGAAAGAAGCTTGCACATTTTTCCTTCACTTGCAGAAGCTTTGAGAATCTGTTATTGTGGTTATAAGATCTATGCAAGAACCTAGATAGACTGCTATCACAACCATTCTCACTTTCTTCCATTTCACTGCATTGAAAGGTAGGGAGTCCTTTGGTAGAAGAGATTCCTACGTAGGCTTAATTAATTATGTCCTTGGTTCTCAGTTGCAAGTGGAACAGAATTTCACACCATACTAAAACGAAGGACAAGGTCTGTGTTGTGTTTTGCCTTTTACAGCTCTAAGTGCAACAGTACTTAGTCCTAGACCAAAAATTTCCCTTTTCTTTTTGCTTCTGTTTTCAGTTAATACTAGCATCTCTGACAGCTTTAAAGTAGATCACTGGTAGGAAACTTACAATTTTTGTATATCCCTTTCTCTCCTCCCAGCCCCCTGTGTACTCCAGAAAAATATCTCCTCTCTCATTGTATTCAGTCTTTCAGATCCATCTCAGAACACTCCACCACATGTTGACTGGGATTCTCAGGTAGCCTCTCCTGTTTTTGGAGCTTCTAGCAATATGAAGAACAACTCAAGTACAAGTCATACCTCTTGTAATCTAGATCCAGGATTGAAGCCTCATCTCAAAACCAACCTCTTCAACAGTCCTTCCAGTTCCAGATCTCATAAAAGTAGATCAAAATCTGAAGATGTTGCTTTTGTTGCACCGCTGAATCTTGGAACTGAAATCAACTCCGTTATCAGCCAGGCCTCTATCAATAGGCAAATGGTTGTGAAAAAGAGGAGTAATGAGGCAGTAACCTGTGTTGGAAACACTTGTGCAGCTAAAAATGAGGTGATTGAGAGCGATTTCCTTCTCGTACACCAGAGGCAGCTAGAAAGCAGGTGTGCTAAGAGAAAGAAAGCTGAAGATGAGCATGCAATTAGCTGTGAAAAAACATCCTTCAACAAAGAGAACTCTATGCCCTTTCGATCGGACATTCAGCATATTAATGGGGAACATACAGTTGATAAGCCCTTGGATCTGTCTGATCGCTTCTCTGGAGTTCGTTGTCAAGAGAAAAAACAGGGAAGTGAGGAGACCTCTAAAAATAGACTGAAACAGGTGACTCTGCATGACATTTTTTCACAGCTAGGAAAGCCCATTCCTGAAGGTTCATCATCCATTCAAAATGCCAACAATGAGAGATGTTTGTTTGGCAGAGATCTACAAGAGGAATCCTATGTAGAAGAGCCAATGCTGGGAAAAACATTCCCAGATAAGAAAAACCAGATCCAAATGAAAGAAGAAGTTCCTCCCTTCAAAATTGCACCACTGCCAAGTTCTGCAGAGACAGAGCAACTTTTTGATGATGTGAAGGTATGCTTTTCTGACTTTTTTTTTTCCTTCTCCTTTGAAATATTAAAGTTTTGGGAAATAGTAAAATTGCAATATGTTGTTAGGTTGCCAGTGGCCATGTACCAAATAGAAAGAAAACAAGGACAGGACATGGAGAGTCTGAACCAGCATCTGTACTTCAGCCAAACCCTTGTAGACTATCAAAAAATAAAGCACTGCAAAATGAGCAAGGTAACTTGATGAAAATGTTCCTTTTATTGCCCCCCACCCTTCCAGCCTGTGCTATGATTTAATAGAATTTTTAATATCTTCTTTTCTCCCACTTTAATCACGTTCTCTGTTCTGCTTCTAACTTAGTCTCATCCTATTCAGGACTTCTCAAGATCATCCCCCACATTTTCAATCTGTGTCTTCCTGGCATTCTTTTGCTACTATATAATAAATATATCATTGGCATTCAGCTGTAAACTCAACAGGCTAGGAATCTTGTTCTTTCTCATTTATTTAGCATTGTTGTTTACTGCAGCATGTGAAGTGTAAGGGTAAGTCATTTTGTTAATATTTTTCATGATTCCTGATGATCTGTTAAAGAAATTTATACCTTTAATGATAATGAACAGATGCTGCCAAGTATTCTTCCTAGAAGTTGTATCTTCTTTCCTGTTAAGTGTTCCCAGTCTGAAAACTTATTTTTTGCACTGGGATTGTAGAATCACTGCTTCTGTACTCCTTAGCTGAGCTGTTACGCTTCATACTTTATTTAGAAATACTTGCATTGTGAATTTAAAAAAAATCTGTCGGCAGTTGGTGTGGCCATGTAGCTTGGAATCTAAACCTCTACTTCACAGATAAATCAAGAGCCATCTCTGGAACAATGACCAGACACTTTTGTACTCTTTTGTATTCTAAGACCTGACTTTTGTATTCTTATTGATCTAATGTCTTCTATCCAGTATTAATACTACTTGATTTACACAGTGCAGAGATTTTACGTGCAAGAGTATTTTATGTATTACATACCTCATACAAACACAAAGGAGTAATGTGCTCCCTGCATATGACAAAAAACTTAAAGATCTACTTCTAACTCTTCAGACAAGATATGATTTACAAAAATGAGCATGTTCATTGTTTGAGAAAAATCAATCCCTAAACCCAAAGATGAATTGATAAAAGGAAAGCTGACTTATAATTATGACGCTATAGGATGCTGTTGGCAGAATTGTATTCTGATTATTTGCCTTTTTTCTCATATTCTCTGCATCCAGACCTGAAAGATAAACCTTCTTTAGAAAACCTCCAGTGGAGCATAGATCCAGGAGCTGACCTTTCACAGTACAAAATGGACATTACTGTGATCGATACAAAGGTAAACTTGCGCAAAAAGTCTGCATGTTCTATGATTTTGAAGAAAGCCTACAAAGGTTGAACTCTATTCTCCATGAACTCTAAACTCCATGAACTCTATTCTGGGCAGACCAAAACCACTGTTTAACAAAAATCTAAATTCATTTGGTATTTGTTTGCACTCTTGAAATGTTTGTTTATGCATAGTACACTACAGTTATTCTAAAACATTTCCACTGTCTAGTTGTATTTGATAAATTCAGCCAGGTGGCTACTCAGTATGAAACTGATGTGTTTGGGGGTGGTTTTGGGTTTCTTTTAAGACAAAAAAAAAGTTCTAAACTTCATAATTTTTCCTGTGAAAATGTTCACCGTGATATCTCTTTATGTTAAGTAATAGCAAATGTGTAGATAATGACTATTATTTTTCTTTGAGTTGGGTGCAGGTTGGTTATTAGGATCTCTGAGAATTTCCCTGAAGTCTATTTGTTTTGTCTCACTTAAAGGCTATCTTAAAATGTATTAATTTGACTAGTTTTTAATTTCTGTATGTTTCATTGTTACTTTTTATCTTTGTGGAATTTAACATGAAAACTTTTAAGGCATTTCTTGCCCATCAGGTAATGTAATCCACCAGATAAATGCTTCACATTTGAATTTCAAAATATTATTTTCTTATGTAGATTTTACGTCTTTATCATGCAGACATTACTGCAGAAAAAACATCACAGAAAGTGTCCAAAAAGATGCCAGTAACTTGTTGTGAAAGTGTTTCAGATATACGGCGATGACACTGACTATACCAGTTGCTCCTGAGTGCAGTTGTCGTGTTTGCTTTTTTTATTTAGGGTGGTTCTCAGTCAAGAGTCGGAGGGGAAGTTGTTGATATGGATTCTACATATGTTAATGAAAGTATGCTATTAAAAATGAAAAATCAAGAGCAAAGCCAGGAAAGCAATCAAAGTAAGACTTTTATATTTTTTGGAGGAGGAGGAAAGAAAGAAGGGCATTTTTTCCCCTGTATGAACAGATAGTAGAAAATGGTTTGCAGTAAAACAGCACTGATGTACTTTTGTAGGTTACAAAGTTCAGTCTGTTTCCTAGTAGAATCAGTGGTTGTCGTTGCGCTTTTTTTAACTTAGATTAAGAAAATGATAGCATTTGTGCTGAGATAGAGCCAGGAGCTATGCTTTTACAGTGCTTAAAGAGTTAAGTACTTAACCATAAAATAGTTCTGATCTCATCTGCAACAATCACTCTTACAACAAACCGCTTTGAAAATTTGCTATGTAATCATATCAGACTTTCTATGGGAAGACTAATTTCATTTTTAATGGCATATAAATAGAACTAGTATACTTAAATCCAAATGTGTTTATATCACATTTAATTTATGGTATGTGGTGAATCGTGGCTGCAGGGCAGTGACTTTTAACAGTGTGTTTTGTATTTTTTAAGCTGTTGCAACTTGATCACATTTCTGTAGTTTATCTCCTACCCACAGAAAGTATTTCCTTCTGCTTGGATAACTCCATAATTACAAGAACAAAAATTTCATGTAGCCAGTATTAAGGTTAAAGATATATCAAAGTGATTTAGTAATTAATCAAATTTTAGAAATTGAATGAAGGTATCTTCATGAAAAATACATGAGCATTGTCCACACTTAAAAGATTGACAGAGAAGTTGCAGAAAGAATACATGTATCGCTGGTGTTGCGTTAAGCAGTACTGGAGCAGGAAGTAAAAGTTAGTTCTTTTGATACACATTCAGTCAAACTATGCTTTTTTGACTTCAGTTGTTGAGAGACTGATTTGGATGTTCATTATGCTTTTTATAATAGGAGGAGAAAAAAAAATGAATACTACCTTAACAGAAATGTTTGATCGGACAACCCATGAAGAATACGAATCCTGCCTACCAGAAGATAGTCCTTCTGCATGTGATGAAAAAGAAACTCTTCATGATGAAGAGCAGGATAAGGGAATAACAGCAGCAAGCAAGAAATTAAAGAGTGGGATATAATTTGTTTTGTCTTTATTAGTCTGACTAAACTACAAAAATCAATTTGAAATCAGGCTCTGTTCTCTAGGAACAAATAAACCATGAGTTCATTTTTCATAAATTCATGGGAAAATGTATTAATTATAAGGACATAACATAAACCAATATGAAAATTATTTTGGTAGTTCATTTATATATCCACCACACAAATATGGGATGTGTAATGGAAGTTGGCATAGAAGCTGTACAGCAAAGTGACTCTTACAGAAAACACCATGTTTTAGCTGCAGATTACTTGTTTTTTCTTTCTTCTCCCTATCCTAGGTTCTGTAGAAGGTTTTGAAGTATTTTGTATTTTAAGCAACCTTTCCTTTGCTTATCTTTTTTACGTGTCTCACTGCTGTTTCCCTTCCACTCCAGTAATGCTTTTTGATCACTGGTTCAATCAATTCTATCTTATTTTTAGTGTCTGTTTGAATCTGTTGTCTCAGACTGAATGTACATGGATTTTTGTATTTCTTAATAGCTGGCTAATAATTTTACAGATGTTTCTCCAGGCAGTCTGTTAACCTTATATGACATGTAATTTTTTTGTTTTGCATGTATATTTACAGAACATGAGGATAAACAAGATAAAGCCAAGCAGAAAGCTTTTGTAGAGCCATATTTCAAAAGCGATGAAAGGTAATTTAGTTTGTTCTGTATAGGCATTTTAAGGCTCTTTATATCCTTCCTATAGGGAACTTTTCTTCCATAAAATAAACCTGTTTGGGTGTAACATACTAGCAGCTGAAGATGCACAGGTAAAAGATCTAGTGTATTAGATAAAAGCCTTAGATAAAAGCTGGGGCAGGGGGAAAAAAATAAACACATTGAGATGCCAATCTATCACATTTGCTGAAGAGAAGAGATTGCCTCTTCTGCTTTTTATAATTTTATTGAATGCAGTATTTTGTAATTCATGTTGTTTCTTACAGGCATGTGGTCATGCATGAGTTTGAGCAAAGAGCCTATGGGTTGCCTTCCTTTTCTGGCATTTTTGCCCCTTCCTCTAGACAATAAATGAGTAATGTTTAACAACTGTACCTCTTAGTGCTTCCTCTGTTGCCTTTCTGTGTAATCATAATTGGTAGTCTGAATCTTCATTTCATAATTATACCAACCCCTTCAGTTAAATAGTTGTTAGCTTATTTTTTACCTCAGCATGTTTTCTTTGTAGAGTAAAACTTTAGTGTTTTGTTAGCAGATAAGTTGAAAAGAATCTGTTAGTTCTGTTCTTGAACCCCAACATACGTTCCTCTTGCAGAAATCAGGGCAAGCACAACTGTGTCGTGGACAAAATAAGTATTCTACAGAAGATCTATATTTGAATAGTTTTGATCTAGTAATTACTTTGACACTATGAAAAGCCATAATGAGGAGATGCACATGTCTGGTTATGTAAAAGTTCATATTACATTTAAAAAATCCTGGAACTGTTTTAGTTACAAAAATAGTCCTATTCAGCTATGAAATGCAGTATGATTGGGTTTTGCAGGCATTATCTGATATTTTTTCTTCTCTTGAGACTCTCTTTTATTGTGTTCTAAAAACCGAAAATTTCCAGACATGCAGGAGAAAAAAATGTGTTATTGTGTGAAAACACTTTTGTTTTTCAGAAAGAATACTGTGTTAGATTTTCCTCATATTGAGGTTATTCGAAAAAAAGAAGAAAGAAGAAAATTGCCTGGCCATACTTGTAAGGAATGTGAAATAGTAAGTAGTGCTTTAAAATTTGGTCAGTCTTCCATTCTTTTAACTCTGATAGTATCTAAGTGCTAACATGCTGTTGACATTATGAATCTGGTTGCATCATCATCAGTACCTACAATAGCAGAGAAGTGTTTACCAAAGCTGTTTTACCAAGTTTTGGGTTGGTTTGTGTGCTTTTTAACTGTAGTAACTGCATATAGCTTAGAAAGTCTTAAATTTTTTGTGTGTATCTCTATGAGGATAGAAACTTCTCACATCATGGTTCCAGTAAGATTTTTGTTAATAAAAAATACATTAGCTAGTCAAAGAATAATTACAAGTTTCTAAACTTCAGCTCAAAACATCTACTGAAATTTACAGACACTGGAATAAGTAAGTTCTATGACCTTTTGTACCTATGTAGAGATATATCTTGATGTGGCTTTTTTTTCTTGTTTTCTGGCGTGTCTGCATTTTCAGATA
The DNA here is from genome assembly GCF_034638445.1 of Ciconia boyciana. Classification (NCBI taxonomy): domain Eukaryota; kingdom Metazoa; phylum Chordata; class Aves; order Ciconiiformes; family Ciconiidae; genus Ciconia; species Ciconia boyciana. The sequence continues at coordinate 52,308,726 of NC_132935.1, read as the reverse complement.
ATTGCACCAGCATAGGTGCCAATGTGTATATATGTGCAAATGCATGCAAAAATATCTACATTAGCATGAAATTTTAGGTTTATGTTACAGTTTTTTCCTCCCTTTCAAATTACTAAACTGCTTTCAGATACTTGGTATAGAGATAAAATATTAAAGTAATTACATGTGTAATAAGGACATATTTCATTTGGTCATTAATGGACTTTCAGGCTGGAGTTAATTAGGTGATGATCTTATACATTATGACTCAGCAGAAGTCTGGATTAATGACTGAATACTGATGAATTCTCTGGGATATTTTCACTTAATTTCCACACCTATATAGAAGTAACTTTTTTCATAGATTCTCCTGCTATTCATTTTGTAATCGTCACGTTTACTTAGCTGAATAAATTTATTAGAGTATATTTTTAACAAAAACACATTCCTGAAAAATAGCTTTGGTAAAACTTGTTAAATACAAACAATTAAGTTTTACAGTCAACTATAACATTTTCAAAAATATGTTTGATTTAAAGAGTTTGAAAGAAAACAAGATGTTGGAAAAAACAAAACCAAAAAAACCCCAAACTTTCAGTCTATTTCTTAGCCCAAGAGACATGTGTTAAGTGTTTTAATTTCCTGTCTCTGTAAGCTACAGATTTTCTCCTCAGCAAATCCAGTTCTTATTACTTTCTGGCAAGTTAGAGTGGTAACTATGGTGTTTGGAAACATTTACAGCTCCAATTTTACACTATTAGGTTTCTACATTAAACTTCAGAAAAGTTTGGGTTTGTTTTGGGTGGGTTGGTTTTTTTGTTTTTTTTAAGTCTACACCATTCAAGATGAATGTCTTGGAATGTGTGGAATGCTTGGCTGTGTCATTGCACCATAATAAAACTAGCTTTGAATGAAATACCTGTGGAAAAAGGGAGTATTAGACAAAGCTTAAATGATGCTTTAAAAAAGTCTTGGCTTACTTATTAGTCATATGGGTTTGAAAAGTCTCCAAAGTCTAAGGAAATACTTGGGGAGTGGGTAGAAATCAGTAAATTGTTTCTGGCCATGTGCTGCATGCAGTATGAGGGTGGGGACAGTTATCTGTCATTTTGAGAAAATATGAGAGATTTAACTGATACCAAAGGCCTTTATAAGTCCTTATCTTAAAACTTTGTGGAAACATCTCATTCACTTTACAGTATAGAACATTTGATAAGAGGTCTTGTTTTGGTTTGTTATGACTTTGCGATGCGATCAGAGAAAGATTGTATGCAGGAGTTACTGGGAGCTTGTAAAAGTAATGTTAGTGTGGTTAAGTCTAGCTACTCTTTAGATAAGTAGGAGAATCAGTTAGATGTTTTTATATATATTTGGATTACAGAAATTACTCTCTAAGTAACTTTGTGCTAAACTAATGAGAGGAACACTTTAAGGGTTTGTTCTCTTTTTGAGACTGCAAATTATAGAGTTCTGTAAACAATTATTTTACAGTGAAGATACTGCAGGATGAGATTTTGCATATTTTTTCACACATGGAAAAGCCTAGCTCAAATGCTTTGTGTGGGTTGAAAATGTTGTGGATAGTAAGATCAATCTAGAAAACAGCTGAGAGTTCTTTTTGCTGTTTAGCAGACATATATGTAACTTTCTCATTATTTGTCAACCCTAATAGATTTCTAAACAAGCCAAAATAAATTAGAAAGTAACTTTTCTTTTGAATACATACGTAGCTTGATTATTGATTGTTCTTTTTATTTTCTGTTCCTACAAAGCTGTACTGTATTTTTCATTGTTTGATCCATAAATATTCCTCACCAATCATAAACATTTTAATTCCAAAAAAAAAGCGGCACACTGCAAACTTTTAGTAGGCCGATTTCTAAAATTCCAAGCTATTTAAAGTACAAACATAAGGTGCACTGCTAATTATCCCTAAATAAGACTCAGCTGTTAATCTATTTGGTTTATACAGATACTGTAGAATTCTTATAATTAATTTTGTTGACTTAACACCATGTCATTTTTAAACTTTTATCAGTGAAAATTGATGTGTACTGGATGATAATTACCTGTTCCTCTTCTTTCATTAGTCTTTAGATATTTAACTGAGTGGCACAGACATTTTTCCAGCTGGGTCTCTGAAGTTCAGCTGCATAAGTGACCCTACTCCATCTGACTCAATCCCCAAGCTACTGATATGCACTTAAGTTCTGGTCTTGGCATAGGCTTTTTGCTGTTTAAGGGAACATTGTATAAAACAGTGGCAAACATTTTCAAACTAATTGTCTCCTAATTCAGTGACTGAAAGGGATTCTGCTGTCAAGAGTGTGGGAGTATGCTGGGCTTATACACACTATGTTTTCAAGAACCTTTTACTAGGGGCTCATAACCATTCCTGAATATTATCTTTGGAACTGGCAGTTTATACTATCCTGCATACGAGGACACTGTAGTAGACAGACCAATAATCTGAAATTTTGGGTACACCCTGCTAACAACCTGAATCTTTGTTCTTGACCAGGAGACCCACATGTTACTAGATCAGATTCCTGTACTAATAAGGGCTTTGAGAGCAGAATATGTTCTGGTGACACATGTTGTAGATGGCAAGAAATCTGAATTTATTTGAGGGGGGGGAAGAAAATGTACCTCAGTTTCAGGCAGTTCCCATAGACTACAGAATTACAAAATGAAACAAGTCTACTTTTCCTAGTTCATGCAGTTTTGTCACTGACATTTTCAGAGCTGTGATTACGCTTTTCTATACAATCATCAAGATTTCTCTCTCGTAATTTTTTGGAGGAGGATTTTTATGCCTATTTTATACGTTGTCTGCCATCTAGTAGGAAAAAAGGAATGTATTAGTGTACTTTATGATTCCAAGTAAGTAGGTTTTCTGAAATCCTACCAGTAGATGGAGAGAGGAAGTAATCTTTATTGACAGAGGTATTCTGTTCCTTTCCTGATTTCCCCAGTCTAGATCACTTTCCAGCTGATTGAATGGGGTTTTAAACTTTAGTTTGCCTTTTTTGAATTGCAACACTACCATTTCAATAGAATTGTTTTACCACTTTTATGAGGGTCACGTTTCTTGTGCAATCCAGATGGTGACTGTTGGCTTACCACTTGAATCAAACTGCATTCGCTTTGAAAATATTTTGGTACTCTGATATCTTAAGTGCCAGATTATTTTTTTTTTTTAGGAGATGCTAACTAGAATCACAAAGTAAAACAGTAGAAAACTGCATTAAAAAAAAATGGGTTTCTATGATGCTACTCATGGGAACACCCAGCAAAAAAGTTTGGAGAGTGTATAAACTTTTCTCATTGCAGCCCCCAGTACAGCTGACAGGAATGAAAGAGTAGCTAGCCAATTTACTATATACTCTAGATAATGCCCAGCTGGCAGATAGTTTCTGGAGTCCCAGTGGTGGTCAGCTAGTTAAACTAGCTATTTACTCCTAATTTGAGGGTAATAAACTAGGAAGCATTTTGACTTAAGTTTGCTGTTACTACTATAAATTTAGACACTGGAAATAATTCTGCAGCATGGATTTTGTATTGCATTTTTTCACTTTTCTATTTTATTTGTAAATGTGAGCTGAAACTTAGTTTATTAGAAAATTCCTATCTTTTTCAACACCTGTGCTACTTAGCTTTGTAGAATCAGTCAGTAAAACGTTGACATAAGTAATTGTACACATGCATAAACCTTGCACCTATGGTATGTTAAAAGATATAAAGCTAATAAACTTGCCACCATAAGGTTGTACTTAATCTGTAAATTCAGTAAGCTTTTAGGATAATGGCCAGGTGTTTGTCATTTGAATAACATCTCTACTCTTGGCTATCCTCACCATTATTTTTAGATAACTGTGTTAATAAACAGTGATTGACAATGTCATTGTGTAAAGCAGTTGCTCTATATGTATGTATTTGTTAACTTGGATTTCCCCCCCACCCCCACCCCTAACATTCAGTATTATGCAGACATTCCAGAAGAAGAGAGAGAAAAGAAACTAGCTTCCTGTTCAAGACACAGATTTCGCTACATTCCTCCAAATACTCCTGAAAATTTCTGGGAGGTTGGATTTCCTTCAACCCAAACTTGTGTGGAAAGAGGTTTGTGCAAAAAAGGCTTACAAAGCACTTTTTAAAGCTGATTTTTTTTTTTCCCTAAAATGGTTCCCTGAAATTATCGCTTGTTCATAAAGCAGCCTTTCTCACACAGTCTTGTTGAGGTCTGTTTACTTATCAGCAGCCATTATTTTGAAAAAATACTGTCCTTTTTTTACCAGCTCCTGTGCTACTAAGAAGAAGGGAATATAAGGCAACTTTCTTAGACCCTAGATAGAGAAGGCAGAAATAATTGGGATTTTCATAGAACTTAATTAAAACCCTACATGTCTTTGAACCAAAGCAAGAATTGGGTCAACGTTTTCAAAGGCAAAGGCTGAGAGATTGTACTTACCAAGGAGAGACAGGCAGTACTGTTGATGTCCTTTGTCTGTATCTGTAGAGGTCCATAATACCACATGATAATGGAAATATTGAAGGTAGGGTGTGATTAAATAGTTTTTAATACATATACCCTTCTTGTTAGTGACACTCAAAAGCTGGGGGTTTGGGTTTTTTTTGACTCCTCTTCACGCAGAAGATTGTTCTTTCCTAAATAATTCTTCTAAATCCTAGAGCTTGGTATAAAAATTAGTTTTTACTAATGATGTTAAAACATGGTGAGTTTGTAGTGTACTACAAGTACATTTCTTCAGAAGTGGTGAAACTCTGAGGTAAGGACTATACGAACTCTCTTTGAGTTACTTAACTTTATTTGTGCATATGTTATTAGTTGTGAAGCATTAATCTTTACTTATTTTTATCTGTTCTTGTAACAGTTTCAGGTCAGGCATAGGAAAATGTAGCCAGAGATGTGTATGTGTTCTTGTGTGATAGTGTTGCAGTATCATCCTTAATCTTTCAGAACAGGGAGCTTTGATTTTTAGGGACTTAATAACTTTCGTAGTGCAAATCGTACTGCTTAATCAAGATATACTGAGTTGACTTCATTTAAATTTAAAGCCGTATTTCCAAGAAATACGTGTATTTCAAACACGGTGTTCAGAACTTCAAGCCTCCCCTCCATTGTGGGGGACAAATGTGAAATTTGCTTGAAGCCTTAATCAAGTTCCCCCTTCTTAAATATCCATTGCCAAGGGTTAAGCTAGTCATAGAATTTGCAGGCCGTTAAGCTTTCTTGGGCTTGGTTAGGCTTTAGGAAAATGGTTCTTTTTTTTTTTTTTTCCCCCATCAATTTGTCTCTGGTATCACTTAAGGGAAAGTGAATCCCTCAGTCCAGCTAGCCAGCGCCTCAGGAATGCTGCTGAATCGCCACTTCCTTTGCGAGTAGTCTCTTTGCTCTCTTGTGTATCCAGTTAGACAGGGCTCGGCTGAGGCTAATCCGTTCCTCCATTACCCTAAGTAATGACAGTTCTCACCACTCCAGAACCACCTTTGGTTCTTGATCATTATCTTTCAAGATGAACAAATCATAGTCCTTCCTCTTCCAACCTGGCTGCCTCTTACCTGTTCCAGCTGATGAGAAAGCTGGTCTAAACTAGGCATGTCCATTTATAACTTCAGGTGATCGAGATATCCTGTTAGGGAGATTGTCTGTTACTACTCATTTAGAATCTGCTTGCAACCCCATTAAAATTAGCTTCTTGTCTATCTCCTTGTTCTGCTAGAGTAAGAGCTGTTCAGTTGTTAATGGTCCTCAACAGCATCTCAGAGGCAGACTTTAGATCAGCCCTTTCCTGATAAAAAGCCATATTATACGAGAGTGCAGCAAGAACACCAAAACACCAGAGAGAGTTCCCATGATGAGCAATTGCAGCTGTCACTTAGTAGTGGGGTATAAAGGATGTATTTTCTACTTATTGGTATCTTGAACCAGTTGTGGTTTGTGTTGGTCTTTTTGAATAACTGAGTTGCATAGAGCATTTTCCAACTATGAAGTAGGAATTGACTACTCTCACTTCAGGGGATGTTAGTGCTGATAAACAGTAAGGATTTGTCAAAAGCCAGGTGCTGTAACTGATTTGCATAAAATGTCTGCTTACTATCAGTGAGCATGTTACAGAAATTTTCTACATACTTTTCTTATCAGAGAGCTTTCAAGGTGTGTTTGATCCATAGGTTCATGTGTGGCTTTTTCCAGATGGACAAGTCTTTAATAAATAAGAATGCCCTCAAAACAAAGAAATGTACTATTTAGACCCACAAAGCACACGTGCCTGAAGTTTCTTGTGTATGACTAGGAAATACATTTCAAAAAGTGATTTTTATTAGTCAACTGTGAATTTGCAGTACTTACATACTTTTTTCTACAGAAGGTTTTATATAACAGTGACAGACAATGAAAAATGCAATTTTGTTTTGAATAGATGAACAATTCTTCAGTTTCCATTCTTCAGTATTATGTGTCTGTATTGCATTACTCTGCAGTCATCAACTAGAAAGCAGTGGAGTGTTTTCATTAATGATATTGCACCCTGGGATCTATAACTTTTTGTCAAGTGAGAACCAGTTGCCATAAAAGGAAAAAAAAAATCAAGTTATTTTTTGAGGGTAAACAAAAAATGAAACTAAAGTTATGTGTGTTTTTATGTTGTATTTCTTACTTCAGATTTATTCTTATTCTTTTAAGGATATATTAAAGAGGATCTTGCTCCCTGTCAACGTCCAAAAAGACGGCAGCCTTATGCTGTAATGTTTTCTCCGAAAGGCAAAGAGCAGAAGACATAAAGGATGGGGAAGTAAGGCACGCCAACTTGAAGAGTATCTTTCCTGTCCTTAGATATTTATAGTTAATATAAACTTGAAATAAAGAACTGTGTTTTCCACAATGATAGATAAATCATTTCATTAAATATGTAAAATTTATAAAATTAATTTGAAAATCTGGTGTACCGGAAACAAAACTATTTAATGTACGTTTGTTTCATATTGTGTTAATAGATTTTGTATTAATGTTTGCACCTGTCAGACAATGAGTCTCACATTTTTTTACTTTGAAGTCAACAGCTACAATTCGAGCAAATCCTGTCTAAACTTTGTGCCAGTGAGTAACTGCTTTGAGTCGCTGAAATCAGTTGTTCTTGCAAGGTCTAAATGCCTGTCAATGGGAACAGAAATGCAGATTTTGTAGGGTGCTTTTATTTTGCACTGGATTTTTTTATATAGCCTTTCTCTTTTGGCAATAATGATTATATTTACTTGTAATAAAGCTGTATTAAATATGAAAGGTATCTACTGTTAATAGTTTGGAGGTATAAAAACCATGTAGTCTAAGTGTCTTTCTTAAATTTTTGTTAAATGTATAGCACCATGTTTTTCTCAGCGTTTAAATTAGAATATCCAATTTTTTTTCTTAATTTGGATCTGTTTGTATATCTAGGTCTCATTTATTGATACGGAGTTAAGCATTGTTATTTCTAAATTTGGATGACAGCTATGCACGGAATTCTCCTAGGTGATGACCATTGCTGTCCACTAGATTATGAGTGATTGCCCAGAGGTATTTTAAATTAATTTTTTTGTAGCAGGGGATATAGTTTCATACTTGGATTTGGAGAGTAAAAGCATACAGTATCACAGAGGCAGGGTAATGCTTTTACATAGGTAGGCAGGCGAAAGATCATTATAAGATACTCAATACTTAAGCATTCTAGAATAGAATAAAATGTTCAAGCAGTGTACAATCAGAGTTTGGTTCAGCCAGTGAGAATTCTCTTTTTAAAGAGATCATAAAGCAAGCAACTATTTAAATGCCTTAGACCAAAATAAAAGAATAGACAGTACAGGTACAGTTTTTTAATATATATACACAAATAAAAGTATCTGTACTTTCTATTTTTTGTATTTTATATGTGTGTGTATGTGTGTATAAAAAGGTATGTATTTAAAAACTTGGTGGATAGGACCATTTAATTCCAAGTGTAGTTACATAGGAGTGGCAGTAGGTTCTGCTGGTGGAGAGCTTATGGCATATGCCTAAACAAAAAAACTAACCAAAAAAATGATAAATTTAACTGTAACACTAAGTAACACAAAATCCTCTTAAGTTGAAATCACAGGCCTTGCAGAAAAATAGAAGAATCTGTATCACTAGGCACTGTCCCCATCCTACCTGCTTAGCTGATTGATTTGCTTTAGCATTTCACAGGGATATATCCTAAGGAATAGCAAAGGCATAAAGCCAAATAACAATGAAAATCTTTAGTCATTCCCATATATACTAACACATGCTGACAATAAATGTTTACACACTGTAAAAGTTCATTTCTTGGAGCAGGTAGTCAATCTATGCCAAGGTAAACCTAGTTTCCTGAAAATTAGAAAACTTTGAAGACAATTAACAGGTGCTGCCAAAAAGGTGGAATTCTTGCAGGTATCTTGAAAATTGTTTTAAAACAACTATTACATGCACTAAATAAATATTTATCCATCAAAGAAAAGTTTTTGACAAAGAAAGTAAGGTAGGAGGCTGATTTTAACTAGGGAGAACCTTTACAAAGTAGAAGTTACATCCACAAAAAGAAAAGTGGAGGCACATTGTAACTCATCAAATGTAAAATTTGCTATAAAGTAGGCTATATGAAAAAGTTTCTTAATTAATTATAAATCCTATTTTTAAGAACTATCAGAAAGAGTAAACTTCACAGTAAGTTGGTAGAGTAAATGATCAAACTATAATGGGAACATTTAAAGGTAAGGCAACAAAAGCTGGGATTTTTGCACTGATGTTCATTTTGGAAGTACTAAAGAACCTTTCTTTGCAGGGAGGGTGGGAAGAGCTGTTGTAAACTGAAATGGCAGAAAAGGTCAATGAAATGAGTGTCAGCAAGCTGCCAGGACTGGAGGCTGCTCCCACAGATTCAGAAGTGAGAGAAGAAACTGCTAACTCCCTCACTGTAGCATGGAACTTGTCACTTAGAGCAGTTTTGATGGTCAAGGAGTACAAAGTGACAATTCTGCCATCAGATTTTAAAAAAGACTTCAAGGAGGTCAGCGGAGCTGCAGCCTGGTTAGTTTTATGGAGTATTGGAAACAGTGGGGTAATTAGCAAGAGTAATGAACAAGATTTGCAGACCTATGGATAAATACAGTGTGAAGAATCAATACTTTTTAAAGGCAAGTCATTCTGCTGGTCTTTTTAGACTCTTTCAAGGTGTGAAAGCATGGTTCATCTGACAGCTCATAATAGAACCCAACCTGTCATGGTATAAACATAGATTTGGTCATAGATTATACCTGTTTAAAGGTATATCAAATCACCACAGCAGGAGGAAATTACCATGGGGTTCTGCTAAGATGTGTTACATTCAGCCTATTTGTGTTTTGAGAAAGGGTGGAGGGCGAAGTAGGAAGTTGGTTAAACTATTCACTGTGCAAGTACAACTAGAATGTGGAACAGAAGGAGGGAATTTGCAAAGCAGAAGGTGAGACCCAATCTGAAAAGGAAACACAGAAGAAGGGGTGTGATAAATGCCAATAAACTCGTGAAGTGTGGAAATGGTAAATAGGAGGTGTTGCTCCCTAAGGGGCATCAGGCAGCAGGTTTAGTTACAAGAAGGCACATCTTCCTACATAACCCAATTGAACTTGGATTATGCTATGGAACTGCTGCAGGATGTTACGGATACAAAGAGTTTGGGCAGGTTAAAAAGAATATAAGGTGGAAAGAAGTCATCAAGGATGTGTTAAAGATACTACCACTGCCTCAGGAGTTTTTGAAGTCTAGCTTACAGGAAGCTGGGAGAGTATCCTAGGGGAAGTATCTGTGTTTCAGTAGGTGTCCCTCAGTCTTGCCATACTTTATGTTCATGTTCCATACTGCCAAATTTCCACAGTATATTTACTAGAGTGTCTTGCTACCTGAGATACTATTTCCCCTTCAAAATGTGATGTACCCCAGCTTTTGCTCTGCATCTGCCAGCTTAGGAATAGCTTAAGAGTTGTGTCACTAAATATGACGTGTATCTTGTGTCCACAGATCTGTAGTTATAAAGCTTGTTGAAAAGTGCCATTATTTAGACTCTGCCATTTGATACTAACTTCTGCTTACTTCAGAGTTTGTTAGTATTTCAACTGAAAATACAAGAGAATTTGCAGAGATTTTTGGTACATAAGAGTGAACAATGTACAATTTAATATTTTAGCAATACACACTTTTTTTGAAAGGCGGTTAGTGTCTGTGAGGATAGTACTGCTCCACTAGAGGACAGTAAGGAACTGCTTTTATATGTAAAACAATATAAGAACTACCTTTTTTTTTCCTCTTTAGTTAGCCAATTTTTTAAGACTTCAGTTGCCTTTTAAAATTTAGATCTCTTGCCCAGCTATTCTAATGCCAGAAAAAAATATTGCACTATTGAGAACTAAGCTTCATCTTGACAAGTAAGAGATCAATTAAAAAAAAAAATCTAGAAACAAAAATAGAAACAGAACAGCTGAGATATTCATAGAGTAAGAGAAATTCCTAAAGAAATACCAGAAGTCTGAGCAACTTTTGTGTACCAAAAAAAATGACTGAAATTTATAAATTTATAAAATTCAGTTACAGATTTCTATTTGCAGTAACTTCTAATTGCAATTTCTAATTATTGCTTACTTATATTTTTGGCAAACTCTTGCAATAATGTATTTTTTTGCCCAGAGGAAATGGAAGGAAAGGGAGGCAGTCAAACCCAGCAAGGAAAGTCTGGTAAAACAATAACCTCAGATTGTTACATTTGGAATTGGCATTGGCCATCTTTGTACTTTTTATGGCATGGCAGCATGTTGCGATTGTGGTCAGCTGTGCTGTCAGGGGAGTGGACCATGTTCTTTGAGCTGTTTTTCTCCATATCTGTAAGCAGTGGAGAAGAAAGGGAATTTCGGATAAAAGCCATAAGTTGAAGTGGGTTAGTGTCTTTGGAGGAGATTGGGACAATTAACTAAACCCAATGTTTATGAGCCAAGTATTTGTATACTTTCTTACATGAAGCCACTACTCACAAATTGAGAGAGGGGGGGAAATTTCTTCAAGTGCATTCAGGTGTGAGCATCCAAATGTGAATCTCTGAATAGCAGCACCTGTTGGGTCGTACCTCCACCATCTGGCACTCCTGCCAGGACAGCCACAGCATCTTCTAGTTTCCTCTCCTTGTCTGTGACAGTGTCTTGGGATTCAGATGTATCCACATGCTGCCTCTTCTCATTTTCTGAAATAAGGGGAAACTTAGGGTAATTAATGCTAGGATTTGTGCATCTTTTTTCAGTGAATATGTAGGTATGTAATGCTACCACATTAGCCATGACTGGGAGAATTTGTCAACTTCATGTTCACATGGCAGCCTCATCCCACTTCTATTTATAAGAATCTGTCATAGTAACAACCTGCAAAGAGACACTAACATCTACAAACCCATCCATTTGATATCATCAAAAATGACCCCTGTTGGAAAGGGCTGAAGTAGTTTCTGAAAGTCAGCTTTTCTTGCGTGTATTCAAGTTTGTGAAGTTAAGACACTGGCATGGGGCCAATGATGGTACAGCCTTCGAGGCAGTGGCCTAGTGTCATTCCCACAAACATAAAGATGGCAAGTTGACGGCTTTAGCACATCCAGAGCGCTATCTGTCCAACCCGCAAGCAGATCTCAGCCTGAAAAGCAAGCCTTTGATCATCAACTGTTTCTTGGGCTGCTTGGAGCACAGAAGTCAGACATATTGTTGTTAAAATGTCCACAGGCAAGCTGCGTTTCCTGCACTGCCTGCAAGGCCAACTTGGTCATTAGTTGCTTTTAATTAGTTGTGCTTTTGAACTTTGCCTTTCTCATGCCAAAAGGATGAATGGCTTGTCCCTAATGAAGCAGGAGGAAGACAATGTCTGTCTGCTGATTAATGGAAACTCCTGTCAAAAAAAAACAATACAAGAGAACAAAATTATAGGCAGGGGAAGATCAGAGGAAGAAGAGGGGGGAGGGGAAGAGAGTGGTGAGGTGCTAGTAGTTGATATGTCATGGGGTATCAGTGGACTCTTCTTTTTAGACATAACACTAAAATCAGCCTGGCCTTGTTGACCTTGACCCTCAGAGAAAGGGCTTTGCTGTATTTAAATTAACTAGTTGTGGAAAATTTGGAAGAAAGAACTAATGATACTTTCTCTTGGATCTGTTAGTGCAGAAAGACGGCTCAGTCTGAACAGATTCACTCTTTGCTTTGTTCCTGCACAGAGTGAGCATAAAATTTCCAGGAGCATTCTCTGTGTACAACTAACTATAACAGCTAACCAGCAAGGGAGGGAGCAACACAGTGCAGAAATAAGTCCATTTGACTCAAAGAAGATGAACCAAGCTTCCTTCATGCCCATGTAGAACAGTTTTATTGGATAAAAACTGAAATGTAAAGCTTTTTCCTCAGAATTCTTCTTGCTGCTTTAGTCTGTGCTTTGCGTGCAGTCTTGGAGGGCAATTTGCGTTCCTGTATGTCAGCACATGGAAAAATGATGTGCTGTAGGTGATATAAACAGTGTTGTCTTATGTGAATTATTTTACAGGTTACAAAGTGATGGGTCAGCACAGGTTGGGTTGCTGTGTCTTAGAACAAGGCTGTGCTATAAAAATACACAATGCATTTTGACCATCAAGTTTGAAACTATGAGTGCTGTAAATCTAGATAAATCTCTTCTCCCCTTGATGGTTATATTAATATGAGATTTTTCCTGAGTTGCAATTCTGTCTTTTGTCTCCCACTCTTTTTAATCTGCTTCTCTTTAGAATGCTTTTAGGATACACATGTGGCTAGACATTTGGCATCCTGGGCACAGTGCTTGAGGTGCAAGCATCATCACAGCAGAGCCACATGGACTCCCAGGTGACTGGGAGGAGTTACTGCATCATGTTCATTGTGAAGAGAGGCCCTGGGAGTCTCCAGTCAAGGACAGCGACATCTGTCTCCCACACTTGGCAATGGTGGGAGATAACCCTGTCCAGCAGGAACTTTGAGAAGGACGTTTGAAGACCGCTTGCCCTTGGGTGGTTTTTGTCTGCATTCCAGCTGCAGCCATGAGCAAGGCTAATCACAGTCTCATTTGTAGCCAAGGCTCCTTTTTAGCATCTTGTTAGGAAAATTAGTTGGAGCTTAAGGTCAACATGGGAGAAAAGTTTTTCAGTACAGATGGGAAAGCTGATTTAAGCTAAAAGCACGTATTTATTGGGAAGGCATACCCAAACTAGAATACGTTACCAGATCAGAGCAGTAACTTTTGGTACCTGCTTTCTACACCAGTAAGTGGCTATGCTTGGAACTAGCCAATGCATGAGCAAAGTTTTAAATACAATCTGGTGACACATGAGATATTCAGACAAGAAAAGTGAGGAAAATATCCCCAGAAATAATGGTAGGAAGAGTTCCGTGTCTACCGCTATTCCACCTATTTCTTCTCCGAAGATACCACTTCTGTGTGGTGATGACACATAATACATTTCAACTACAGTACCAGAATAAATATAATTTTAACCACAATTTGGAAATACAGAAGATCTCCCTTTTTTTCCTTCTTATTTCTGAGTAGTTTACGTAGAACAACCTTGATGTTCTTACCTAGGACTTTAAACTTCAGAGTAGAGATCAGTTAGGTCTTTGATTTTTTTGTTTGATATTCACCAACTTTAATTAAACTGTTTTGTGTTAATTCATTTTCACTTACTTAATACCTTACTTGACATTGTTTATACTTAGCCAATAGTTTCAAGTGGAGAAGGCTTTAAAAAAACCCTATAGTGATAGAAAAGACCTTTATATGCCTGTTCTTCAAGGACAGTAGAAATAGCAGGAGACTATGCTGTGGATCAGACACATGTGAAACAAGAAGCAGCAGAGACAAAATTCAGATCCAGTCGTCAGCTCAAATCCATGTGGTGATAAAAGCCGCTCAGTTCCCTCACAGTCAAAATTACCAACTCGATGAGTCTTTTTAGAACAGTTTTAAATAAAGTGAGAATCAAATCAGGCTACATAAGAAAGAAATAACGATTTGGGGGCCTTTGGGAATCTGTTACATGTGCTTTACTCGTGCCCTTGGGTAAAGCAGTTGTGGGAAAAGATAGAGAGATTAAATAGAGTCTTTGAAATGACATTCCTAATGACTCACCATTTCAGAGAGCTTGGGAATTTAAGCTGCAATTGAAAAGAAGCATAAAATGAAAAAAAAATCCTAAAGTTATCTTGGATAATGTGTATCAGATAATGAGTTGATATTCTTTTAATGTTGAACAGATGTCCTAGAAGAGGCAATTATTTTAATTCTAATTTTCTTTTACTTTAGCCAGTTTGCAAAAATACAGGTACTCTATCACACAAGTGTAAGGATTAATACAGTTAGAACCAAGACACTAACAGTTGTAAGTCAGAAAAGCTGATTTCTGATTTCTATTCTGTGGAAACATCCAATATCTCAAATTGTAGTAGCATTGGAAGAAAAAGCCAGAATTTTCCACAAAATACATCTAAGGAGCTGGTTTTGAAATATTAGACTTCTTGAAGTATTTCACTCTGTCCTAATGCAATTCAGTTTATATCATTACTGTCAAATTAATAGAAGCAGGCAAGAAACTCAAACTCATTATGACAACTCTCTCTGAAATCACTGTGCTCTTTATATGCATTTCTAAAGTGTTTTGCTTCCTGGGTATCAACTGAATACTTTTCAGTTGGCTAGCCTGCCAGATACACTCTATTAATTGCTAATAAATTGTTAAATGCTTGGCAAATCATTCAGACAAGCCAATGGGACTTTTGAGGTTTAGTCCTAATAATCTGACACTTAAGCAAGGGGAAAAAAAAAATATAAAAACTTATAAAGAGTATGTTTTTAGCCATACTTCCCTCTACTTCTCTCTTGGTCTATAATAGATAAGCACATGAAATAATTGGAAATATGACTCTGTCCTCAAGCCTGTGTTGAAAGACTTAACTGTTAAGAGGAAGTGGTGGTGTCAAAAAAGCCTTTTTTATTCCTCAACCTCTGAGTATTGACAGAGAGTATTTTCTTAGTGACTCTTGAAAAGTATTATGTATTCCTGAGAAAGGAATTGCATATATGTCTCATCTGCTCCATCTTCGGTCTTAGTTAATGGAGAGCATCGAGCCAGGGGAGTCTTGGGTTAGTGGTGCTTACTGGTAATCCACTCCACGACTGCACTCATCAAGACTTTGTTAAGGCTCTTCTCCATGCTAAGAATAAGCAAAGGAGGCTTTTGTGAAAATTTTGTCAAGACGCTAGATGACCAAACAGTTCTAACATAGCATTATGGAAACTAAGATTTATGAAGTCATTAAATGTGATCAATACTTTTTAAAAAAGACAGGTATGTGCTGCGGAGACTGGTGGTCTCCAGGCTATGCCAGCTGTTTAATGTTGCTGCATATATAATCTCCCAGAAAGGGGTTCATTTATAAAGGCATTTATGTTCCTTAAAGCAAATGTGAACTAACACTGAAATTTTTTTTAACTATATTTCCCTTTGTGATGAAAACTATTTCCAATTCAGTATATATAAAAATGGATCTCATGGGCTTTCTCAGAAGAAAACTTCTGCAGAATCTGTTTATCCTAGGACTGAGCTGGGAAAGACATGAGAATATGAACACTAAGACTTGAGGCATTTATTACCAAGAGACTACGAATGATTATTCCAAATGGGTATGTAAACTTGACATGACCTACTCTAGGGGCTCTCACCCATGTCCCCATAACGCGTGGTAGCCCTTTTTACACCAGGCAGACACCCACAAGCTGTAGTAAGCACTGAGTCATTCTAGAGGGAACTGCCTTCAACATACAGTTACAAGACTCGCAGGAGTCTCCCAAAAACAAACACTTCTTCTTTCTGCCACTCTAATTTACTACCTAGAGGTAGCACCCTGCTTTAATCTGCTCAACTCTTCCAAGTCCTAGATGTACATACCTTCTCAGGAACAAAATTGATGCTTGCCTGCCAAGGGCCATCTTCATTCCTTGTGGTAAAATACTTTCCTCAGCAATTTCCCATCTCTCACGATTCTGGATTTAGGCTTTTGGTTCAGACTAACTTGAAATGTTTTCAAAAGGGGATCTTGTTTCAAAGGGCAAGAGACTCAAGATGCTCTGAAACGTGATGAAGTTCAGCAATTAGAAAGCAAGGCGCTGTAATTCACATCCCATTGCAAAAAGCTTGGCTGTAGGTTGGGGCACTGGCAGAGGGCAAGCCATGTGGAGGGAGTTTTGTGTGAAAATATTCTGTTTCCCCAGAGTCTGGGAAGCATGTTAACATAAGGATGGCCGAGACCCTTTTGTCAGATCCTGGCCTATTTTACAGCCACTTTCAAAACTCACCAATCTGTATTGACCTACCCTGGTGGCTTTCCTTGAGCCATCATACAACTGGTGGCTGTTGAATCAAATATTTCAAATTGGCTTACTGTATTTTAAATCTTAGTCACCTCTTTTTCTGTATTTTTTACCACTCAGGCAGAGGGAACTGCATCTTTTTTATGTATTTATGCTATATACTAATCAAGAATAAATCCTGCAAGTGGAAAAATATTGGGAACAGAGCGTAGAAAAATAAAATTATGTGATTATGTCTGTGCCTGCTGTCTCCACAGACCTCAAGCAGAATGTCTGCTGCTCTGCACATCTCTCATTCGTTTGAAAGGTTAAAAAAAAAGCTACAACATAAAAGACCTGACATTCCTTGGCCATGGTTGATGCTGAAGGGGAGAATTTTCCAGGGAGGATTTCCGAACTGCCCACTCACTAGCCTATTCAATTTTTTAAGGCTTTGGGATAATAGAGACTCATTTATTGCTCAGAAGTGGCCTGCATGTAACTTTATATCAAGGAGGTTTGATGAATTTTCAACACTTAAAATTCCAGGATTTTCCTGGCCTACTGACAGCCCTTCTGAGCTCTTTCGCTTTTGCTACTTACATGCGTGCATTTAGGTATTTTGGTTGTGTTTTCAGACCATTCCCATTTTCCCATTTTCACTGCTGCAATACTTGTGAGGGTCGTGATCTCACCACCAAGCCCCCGTTGTTGCATCACTAAAGCTTCAGCCCCTACAATCAAATGATTGTATACATTTCTGCTTTCATTTGAGCAAAGCTGTCAAAATAACCTGGAAGGGCAAAAAGTTTTCCATATGTCAGACCTAGTGTTGTTAAGTTATGTGACAAAAGGCTCACCCTCCCCCCCACCACAGAGGAGTGCGGAGGCATGACAGCAGGTCAGGAGACCCTAATAACCTCACTGGGGACACGAGTCCCTCCCTGCCCCTTGCAGGGCTGTCCCACGGGAGCCTCAGCACCATGGGACAGGGGTGACATCCATCGGGGTGAGACAACGGGAGAGGCTCTCCCGAGCACCTCCCGGACCAAGGTGGGGTGGCACGTTATGGGACGCAGGGGAACAGCATCTTGGGATTGCACAAACTTATAGGATGTTATGGGGAGGAACCAAAAGCGGTGAAAGGGAGGGATCATGGTGGTTTGGGGAATAACAAGTGTGGGAAAATTAGGGGATAAAAGAGGCCAGTGCACGCCAACAGAATCACAGAATCACAGAATCGTATAGGTTGGAAAAGACCTTTAAGATCATCGAGTCCAACGGTAAACCTAACACTACCAAGACCACCACTGCACCATGTCCCTAAGCACCTCATCCAAACGTCTTTTAAATACCTCCAGGGATGGCGACTCAACCACTTCCCTGGGCAGCCTGTTCCAACAGCGGCTGGACAGTACGCTTGTCTGGCCATGCCCTGTGTCTCATCACTGTCGTCTGTCCTGTCTGCTCATTAAACTCTGTTTCTAACTATTTCCCTGGGTAGGGGGGTCCCTACTGTTGCTGGCAGGCAAGTGGGATAGGTGGCTTGGGAGCCAGGTATCAAAGCAGACATAAGCCCGGGCCAGATGCATGTGTGTCCCTGCCTGTGATACAGCTGGAGGAGTTGGCTACTGGCAGGGCCAGAGGGTCCAGGCCAACCGCAGCGGGGACTGCGGGGTCTGGGGTCCACTGCAAGACCCGTCTGTCCACGTGTGTGTGTGTGTCTGTGCAAAGGGAGATGCGAGCATCCAGGGCCAGCCGCCAGGTAGACTGGGTGTCCATGCCTGGTTACTGCAGGGGTCCATAGCCTCTGTGTGTGTGTGTGTGTGTACACACAAGGGGGTCTGTGTGCCTGCACCTGGAGTGGGGCTGGGGCCCTCGGGGGCTTGTGTGCCAGGGGCCAGCAGCTACTGGATAGACTGCATGTCTGAGGGCAGCTGCTGTCTGCATGGTGTGTATGTATGTGTTTCCCAGTGATGGATCTTCATCCTGATCAGACACAGAGGGGGACAGGACTAAAACTGTTTGTGCTGCTTGTGCGAGTGCTGTGTTTTCTGGGTTTTGCTGTGTGGCCACGTGTATACAGGTTTTGTGTGTGTGCCTACTGGGGATCTGTGCTCAGCCTGGCTACAGGCCATCTTCGCCTGTTGGGCTGCTGGATCCAGCACCCCCCAAAAAATAAAGCTTCATGAATGTCAAAACTGAGACCCCATGTCCAGGGCTCTGCTCTGCTGAAAGCAGTGGGGATGAATAAGTGACCTAAAGTCTGATATTAAACGCGTTTTAGACTATTGGGGTTTCTAAATGAAGGATTTCCCTTAAATAGGGAAAGCTTACAGACACACGGGGTCTGCCCGGTCTCTGCTGGTGGCTGCTCAGGGATCTGTACAGGGGGAAGCATTTTCCGACTGCTGCACTGGCACCTCTAACTCAGCCCCTATGCAAAAATAAGAGAAAGAAACTACAGAGGGAGAAACTTTGAGCTGCAACTAGTGCAGAGGCTGCAGCTTCTCCCATTGGATTTCACTAGCACAGGGCCATGCCTCCAGGATAGCACGTGGGTTTCGTTCTCTCATGCTGTGAGGGATTACACAGCTTCAAGCGCAAGATCATCAGCTACATGACCTGGGGCTGCAGGTCCCTCCCACTATCCAGTTACTAGGAATTTTCCAGTAAGCAAGACCCCATAAGGGAGGTGTCAGTGATAAAAGCCAACCTGAGAAGAACCCTCTTGGCGTCAGCGCTGAGCACACTAATAAATCATTTAGCCCAGCACCTTCTAAATAACAGCCCCAAAGCAGCAATATTTACATAAGTTTCTCCAGCTCATGCACAGATGGTCTCCTACCGCTTATGCTGCATGAGCAAGAAGTGCTCTGAATGGGGGAACGGCTCAGGTTATTCACGGGGACAGTTTGCATGCTTGGCTTCGGGCACTAAACAGTGCAAAATAAAGCAGAGAGTATTTCCTACGAGTCTGGGAATTCTGACCTGTTTCTAAACAAGCATCTGTTTGGTCTGAGCATCAAAGCCATAAACAAGCACAGGAAAAACCTTCTTGCAAAAGCAGAGCGATGGAAAGCTTTCAAACCCTTTAAAATTCCTGAGATCCTTTAAAATTCCCGAGATCCTTTAAAATTCCCTTTAAAATTCCTGAGACGTGGTATCAAGTGGAAACATCGCCTCAGCACGGGCCAGGATGCCTGGCTGGGTTGGCTGTGACACTGCTTGGAACAACCGATCCACTGCCTGACTGAGCAGAGATGGCAAACTTCACAGGTGATGCCTTGTGTCCTCCCACCAGGAAAACAAAAGACACAGCAGGAGCAGGTCCGCCTTATGCACTTGTCTGCCTTTTGGTCCCAAATGAGATGGTTTCACTTTGCAAGCATTGATAAGAGTGAATAGCTGGTCCACACTCTCACTTTCCCCTGCAAAGTTGCTTTTTGAAGTAACCTTTTTTAAGCCATGTATTGATATGAGGCAGTCCCGTCACACGACATGCATGCACAGCTGGGGCTGTGACACCGTCCTGTGCTGAAAGCTTCAGTTGCAGCCCTAGGTTGAAAAAAAGGGTAAGAAAAAAAAAATCCTTCCTGATTTCTAATGCTTTCCATGAAAGAGGCGGTGGGGGGAAAAAAAAAAAGGAAAAAAAAAAGGAGGCAATAAACATGTCAGTTCCAGAGGGCTGCTTTGGAGGTGTCCTTGGGGACAAGCTTGGGTTTACCTGGTGATGTTTGCAAGCCAGGCAGCCAACATCATGGGGCCTTCTCTTTTTCTCTGTATTGTCATCTCCCATTTGCTTCCGTCCAAGCTGTGCTCCTGCAGGTGCTTCGATAGGCAAAAAGCTCACTCAGTCCTGCCTGCAGGATGGGGACAGGCATCCGTCCCCACCTGCATCACACCCTGCTGACATCCACCACCCACGTGCAGGTGTGACCATTGCTACCACAAAGCAGGAACATCCTCTGCCTCAGAGAGCTGTACCAGTAGGAGTGTGGAGCACATCTCAACATGATGGTCCCTCAGCAGAGACCACTTTTCAGCCCCCACTGACATTTTCAGCTCCCAGATGGATGCGAGTTAGGATTTAATTCCACCCAACAGCCTCATGATAAGCAAAAGATTAAAACTTGGAGGAACATACTAATTTAAAAGTCATAACACAGGACTCCATGTGGATAATACACCAGCTCCATGGAGTATGGTACAGAAGCATTCCCAGCCCAGAACAATACTGCCAGGTGCTGATACCACGGTGTGACTTTCCTTGCAAGTCTTGTGTCCCATTCTGCAGCACTTTGCACAGCTTCGCCTGGTCCCCCCTTTTTCCAAGACACCCATCTCCCTGGCTCGTGTCTGTATCCCCAGTCTCCTCTCTAACGCCAGAGCATTTCTACCTTGCATGATCTCTCTTCTCTGGGACTGGGGGGAGGGAAAAGACCCATGGTCCCCTGTCTCTCCCCTTGCTCAGACATGCAGTTCCCTCTCCTTGGGAAAGTTCCTTGAGACAGCAGAGCCACCGTGAACATGGGGTCCCTGAGTCACAGCAGACAGGGGAGGGAAGGGAGGAAGGTGCTGTACAGAGGCAGATGGGCACATGTAGCTTCCAAGGAGACCAACGTAAGAGAAAGTGCACGGGACTCCTGCTACCCCTTCTATGCTGCAGCCTCCTCCACCAGGTAAAGCTGCAGTGCCCAGAAGGATTAGATCAGTGCAGAAATCAGAGTTGACAAAGCCGGCATCCCTGCCCTAAACCACTGATTTCTTGTCCCAAGGTCGAACAGCACTGAAAACAGCCTGTGGCAACGAGCATCCCCCATTGTCACAATAAGGGGCCTTAAAGAAGAGAGGACACACGGAGGAGCAGCCATTTTTTGTAGTGGTGCAAAAAATGTACACTTTGGTAGTCATAAGTGGGCTCAGAGAGGCATATGAGAAGAGTGGGTTAACCCTCAGCCTAAAGGAGCCTGAGATGGGATTTAAAATTCAGGTCTCTAGAAGGAAGACTGATCCCACATCTCACCAGTTCCATGCTATGTGGCAAAGAAACTTTAAAGTGACTGAAACAGCTGGGTGAAGGCAGATGTACATAATGTCATCTATGCTGGAACTGCAAACCCCTCTGTGTTGGGTTTGCGTGGCAAGGTTTTGGTAGCAGGGGGGCTACAGGGGTGGCTTCTGTGAGGAGCTGCTAGAAGCTTCCCCTATGTCCAATAGAGCCAATGCCAGCCAGCTCCAAGATGGACCTGCCTCTGGCCAAGGCCGAGCCATGAGCGACGGTGGTAGCACCTCTGGGATAACATATTTAAGAAGGGGAAAAAGTTGCTGTGAAACAGCAACTGCCCCTGGAGAGAGGAGTGAGAATATGTGAGAGGAACAACTCTGCAGACACCAAGGTCAGTGAAGAAGGAGGGGTGGAGGTGCTCCAGGCACCAGAGCAGAGATTCCCCTGCAGCCTGTGGTGAAGACCATGGTGAGGCAGGCTGTGCCCCTGCAGCCCATGGGGGTTAACGGTGGAGCAGATCTCCACTGCAGCCCATGGAGGACCCCATGCCGGAGCAGGTGGATGCCTGAAGGAGGCTGTGACCCCATGGGAAGCCCGCGCTGGGGAGGGTCCTGGCAGGACCTGTGGACCCATGGAGAGAGGAGCCCACGCTGGAGCAGGTTTGCTGGCAGGACTTGTGACCCCATGGGGGACCCACGCTGGAGCAGTCTGTTCCTGAAGGACTGCACCCCGTGGAAGGGACCCACGCTGGAGCAGTTCGTGAAGAACTGCAGCCCGTGGGAAGGACTCACACTGGAGAAGTTCATGGAGGACTGACTCCCGTGGGAGGAACCCCACGCTGGAGCAGGGGAAGAGTGTGAGGAGTCCTCCCCCTGAGGAGGAAGGAGCGGCAGAGACAACGTGTGATGAACTGACCGCAACCCCCATTCCCCGTCCCCCTGCACCGCTGTGGGGGAGGAGGTAGAGAAAATCGGGAGTGAAGTTGAGCCCGGGAAGAAGGGAGGGGTGGGGGGAAGGTGTTTTAAGGTTTAGTTTTTATTTCTCATTACCCTACTCTGATTTGATGGGTAATAAATTAAGTTAATTTCCCCGAGTCAAGTCTGTTTTGCCCATGACGGTAATCGGTGAGTGATCTCCCTGTCCTTATCTCAACCCACGAGCCTTTCGTTATATTTCTTCTCCCCTGTCCAGTTGAGGAGGGCAGTGATAGAGCGGCTTTGGTGGGCACCTGGCGTCCAGCCAGGGTCAACCCCCCACACCCTCTGACCATGCATGTCTTAGGAAAAGGAGCAAGGCTCTCTCTAGCCTTCACCTAATATTCAGCCTGCTCACTCAGCAGGTAGACATTTCTGGAGCAGGGATTTCCAAAGCACGTACCAGGGAAACAAACAGCGAAACATGCCAGTCAAAGTGAGTGGTCAATACAGTGACCCAAATGCAAAATGGTCTGGCGTGATCTGTTCCACGTCAGCGCACCAAGCATTTGTGTGTGCTGCATGGACAGTCCTCCTCACCGAGGGCCAGATCCTGACGAAGCTCCCCTTTCTCCCATACTGGAATTCTAAAACTGAAAGGCAGCTTCAAGGCTTGGTCCATATGTCTAAAAGATAACCGTGGGAAGAGCAGCACATCTAGTAGGAGCAGAGGTCCACTAAACCACAGCTGTGACTTCAAGAAAGAGTCTAGACAAAGACACAGGTAAAGTATAGCAAGCCGTTCTTCCCACGGCACAGCATCCCAGCTTCCCGCAGTTTGGAGATTTCCTGCTCCAGAGGTTATGTCTGGACCATTGTCTGGACATATAGCTTACTCACAGCCTCCATGGAGGAGGGAGGCTTGTTCCCATGTGAAATAGGCAGATATCCCAGTGGAAGCACTAATGAGCAAAACGTTTCTGTGGGAGAGCACCATCTCACATGCCCCAACACCGAGGGTCGGGAGCATCCTGCCACCCTGCCAAAGCTTGGAGCTGGCTGAAGCTCCGAGTCGGTAACGGTATCCCTGTGCTGGGCATTAAAGGGAATATTTCCATATTTTCCTTTCAGACCATGTTGAGATTGCCTCTGTGCTGTGGGGCTGCCTTAGCAATGCTTGCTTACGGCAGGCAAAATCCAAATCTCGAGTGATGTTAAGTCCCTCCTAGGTCTTGCTTTAAGTCCCATCTTCATCAAGCAGAGGGAATGAGCTGTACACCCAGCAGCAACTCGAAGCCAAGGAGAAGCAGCAGGCCAGCAGAAGTTGACGGTGTCCACATTGACTTGTGACCCAACTGGAAGTCCGAGGATGATCTCAGGAGGCATGGTGGGGTTCAGCAGTAGAGAAGACAGGTGCTTTTCTCCCTGCAGACTACACTGCCAGCACTACGCTTGGGGCATCGCTGCTTTCCGCCGGCTGAGCTAACGTTAAAAGCATAGATTGTCTCTGTGAAAAATCCTCAGGGAAAGCAATCTTCTGCCATTATGCCGAGGAGGAGGAGGATGCAATCCCCAGGGAAGCTCTGCTGGCAGCTGAAGTCTGTGCACCAGCCTTTACTGGCTGGGTTAGGCCAGGCAGGGGAGGAAGAGGGCTTCCTATGGCTCTTTATCCCCTTGGTTCGGCACATGCATGGCTTCAGACACAGGCTTGGATCTATGAAGACTAAGGTTTGGTTTTAGTCATGTCTTTAAGAGAATGTAACAAAAAGATGTGAGCATATTGGGTTGAGGTATGAATACCTAACGGAGCAAAAACCAAAACCGAAACTGCTATAATTAACCACTGTGTAACAGACATTTCAGTTCATCATTACAGTACTTTTTAAAGTAGGGTGTTATCTGCATATAAATCATAAGGGTATTTTTTAAAAAGGTAGTAAGCCTAGGACAACTTGATTTGCTCTAGTAACACATTCTGGAAGTCAAATTTCTATTTATTTATAGGCAACCAAAATGAAAATATTATGTCTATTTTCATGTGGCAGGCTTAGAAAACAAAAAATGTCACAGGAAAAGCATTTGTGATGGAAAGTTACTGTCCTCTCACTGGGGCTGCTCGGTCTGTGAGATGAGAAGGAAAGGGGAGGGCAGGGCTATATATATATGTTTATTGAGAGAGAGATATATATAGTGTGTGTGTGTGTTTACTTTCATATATATATTTATATGTAGAAGTAAGAATCATAATCTCAAGAGAAACCAATATGAATATTTTTAGTTAACATGAGAAGAAATAATACTGTTTCTTAGGCTAGAAGGGAGCAACATGTGCTCCACGAATGCGCACATCCTTGCTGGGAGCTGGAGGCCTGGACATTAGTAGTTTCGGTGAGGGCACGAACGACAGACAAATAAATCCAGGCCCTGGCTCCCACCACCGTAGCTCCTAGGACACGTCCCCAGGACGTGGAGGGTGGCTGGGTATGGAGAGGTGTGCGTGGGGACCTGGGAGCTCCCCCAGCTGTCCTGTGGGAAGCCGCCAGGGAGACTGTGGGCTCCATAGGAGCCTTATATGGTGCATTCTGCATTTGTGAAAAGCAATTATAAGGTCAATTATAATATTTTTCTTCTTTCCCTGTAACGAAAAGCATCCCTAAGAGAGAGCGTCTCATCCAAACTCCTTTGCTCTGCTGCATCCTCCATTTCCCCAGCTTTGGCTGAGCCATTCCGGAACAAACACCGGCCCCAACCCCTCCCCGCTCCATCTGCCCCAGGGGCTCAGCACCTCTGTAAGAAAAGCTGTCATCGCCTTGCATCCCCAAAAATCAGCATCTAAAAATATCAGCTGGTGCTTTTATAAATAAAAAGGGAGGTCCATCAGATAAAATCCATCGGAGACCCGGCGGATGCTCGGTGTCCGCGTGTGTGCACGCGCACCATGCCGCCCGCCCGAGCGGACAGGCAGCGGGCAGCGAGGCAAACCTCACGTGAAGCCATGCCAGCCGACTTGTGGAGAACACAACCCTCCACCAACTCTTCCAGAAATAAAAAAAAGCCTTGAACAAACCAGCCCCAGGCCATTTCAGCCAGCGACAAAGCTAACAAACAAATCAAACAGAGAAATATCCCAGCAGACCTCAACTGGCTGAACAAACAAACGGAGAAACTCAGGTTCCAAAGAGCAGGGGAGCTGGGTTATGAAACAAGATTTTTGATACAAAAGGAAGCTTACAGCTATCTCTGGTGATTAGACATGGAAGAGAAAGGTCGCTCTGGGTGTCAGGCCACACTTCACACGCACGGAGATTATTCAATCAATATTTGTCCTGGAATCACATGCGGTGGAAAAATTTGCAAGTGAATGGTCAGCAGAATTTAATGCTCCTATTCATTCATGTTGTGCTCTTGGATGGACATGTGTTTTTAAATCTAGCACAACCTAAGCTTCAGAATCCAGCAGGTTTTTAACCAAAATACAGGAAAATCTTGGAATTAAACACTGTATTTGTATATGCCTTTCAATTACATCTTCAGCAGAATGGGGACCCCTCACCTACGATTTTAGAAAGAGATCCGTAGTAGGAGAGAGATTATTTGAATCTCCAAGTTCTGGACCTAATGGGAAAAATAATTTAGTTAAGAAAGACAACCCTGTCGACAGAAACCTTCCCAAAGCAGAAGGGTTCCTGCTATCGCTGTGTTCCCTGGCCACGCCGCTCTGCTGGCATTAGAGGTTTTATTTAGGGTCACAGCAGTAACAGCGGGAAGATATAATCCTCTGATGAACAGACAGCTGTTACCCCCTGCCTTCGTGAAAATGATGATCTCAGGTTGAGGATATTGTTGCCTTGAATCATCATATTTTTTTATCCCCTTGTGAGTTCACCACAACAGATTGTTTGCTTTTAACTGTATGTTCGGATCGTAAGGTCGTGACTCAATTCCCCCCCGACCCTGCAGCAAGAGTTAAAGGAAATTTGACCGCAGGGGCTCTAACCATGGACTTTAGAATTTGGCTACAAATAATGATGATTAAAACACAAACAAAACAAAATAAAAACAGACAAAACCCAACCCTCTTGTTTAGTGACTTAATGACAAACTATGTGCAAGGCACAGGACAACATCCAGTTCACTTCAGGTTGTGATATAGCTGATGGGTGGCATTCAGATAACTCTCACAGGGGCAGGACACTTCTAAGTCCTTAAAACAGTGGTTTTGTGTGACTAAAGTGAGGTATTAGTGCTCTCTAAGATTGCGTAGGGGGTAATTTCAGCGGCACAGAGGATAGCCTGAGAGAGGAGAGCCCCATTCAACAGCACAGAGGTTTATAGAAAGAGGGCAAATACAGCGGCAGGGTGGCTGCTTCAAGGCAGAAGCTTTCAGGAAGGAGTTTATTTTAATAGCCTAGCTGGAAATTCACTGGAAAAACAACTCCATCAGCCCTGGTCAGGAAGAGTGAGGGCAGAGATCATGTTCCCCTGGCAGTCTGGCCTGCCGAAGCCCCCGTGCTCCAGCACAAGAGAAAGCGTTGCCATGTCCCGCATCCGATGTGCTTTATTCCTTGTGCAGCTAATGCAAAAGAAAAAAGCCTCTAAGTCGGTCACACTGTGTTAAAGATCGCTTTGATGGACTTCAAACAGCCTGCTGAAATAATCCGCTGTGCACGCAGGGCCGCGCCGCTTCCAGACGAGATGCTGCGGGAGGGCAGGGGGATGAGCGGGGAGCACTGCCCAGGTCAGGGACCACGTCCAGGGGAAAGGCTCCTTGTCCACATGGCGGGTGGAAAACCAGCAAACCCCATGCCAAGGGGACTTGGCGTAGCACCATCCTGGTGCATTCATGGGAAAAAGCAGTCCTGCTTCTCTTGCAAACCATTTCTCTTCCACCTGTGCACCTCCTCCCTTCTAAAAACATTTACCCTCAGAGCAACGCTGACCCACGTGCTGTTGTCTGGGGAGAGGAAACTCCCTATACGAAGCGGGGCACCCTGGCACAAACAGGGTTTATCCTCTGAATGGGGAACAGGGCTGGCACGTTTCACGCGGGGAGTTGCTCTTTCTAGGATTCACCCACACAAGGCTATCGCATTTGCATTTCATAACACTTGCAAGGGAATATTCAAATGGGTGAGGGAAAAGA
Organism: Ciconia boyciana; assembly: GCF_034638445.1. NCBI lineage: Eukaryota > Metazoa > Chordata > Aves > Ciconiiformes > Ciconiidae > Ciconia > Ciconia boyciana. The sequence continues at coordinate 52,281,271 of NC_132935.1, read as the reverse complement.
AAGATCCTCCCTGAACATGATCAGCCCGTTTTCAGAGCTCAGTCTGTTTGGCACCGAGTGTTACAGTGTCCTGCCTCACCGCGTGCTGTCCTCTGGCTCTGAACTGGGGCAAAACTGCAGAGATTTGGGCACAATTAAAACGATGTTTCATGGGAGTCACTCTTAATGCTCTGTAATGTATTCCCTTAAATAGCCACACATTTGGCCTAAAATTACTTGGCTTGATGCCCTTTAAAAATATCCACTTTGGAAACAATTGCATACTGAATTTGAGCATGTGAAGTTCTGGGACAAGTGATCCTACCTGCACTTGTCATCCTCATACCTTCATGGGCCATCATCCTCCTGCTTCTCTCTACGAGGCATACCTGCATCCTCTCCTCTTCTCTGCAGGTATGCCTCGTACAGAGAAATAAAAGCAACATATCCCTCACCTACTTTGTTCCGGTTGGCAAGCAAATACCAAAGGCTCAAGACCAGCAGATGGTTATTCAAACAAATTCACATCTTATCAAGCCTACAAAGGATTAACACACCCATGTTTTCACTGTGTGGTTCTCCTGTGAGCTAGAAGACAGAAACTGCAAACAGATGTTTCCAAGGGCACAGTATGCTTCATGATATATTATCAGATATTATATTCAGTCCACTGAAATGCTGGTTAGGTGTCAGTCAGTTTAAAATTCCTGTACCTTCTTCAGAACAAAAATAGGGAGCGGTGGCAACATGTCATTGCTGTTTAGAGCAGTAGGAAATTTAAAGCGGGATGTTTTGTGAGATTAGAAAGGGGGATTTCAACACTAATTGAAGTTCTGAAATTTTTAAACCTTTCTTTACAGTCTGTTCCTCTTCACTCTTTTTTCTCACAAACATGCTTTCTACCCCCAAAAATAAGCAATCACTCAGGTGAAACTGTAGAGGGAGGTGGGACCTTGTGGCCCCTTGTGAGGTGCTGAGGTGACCCGTAACACCAGTACTGCATAAACCAGTGCAGGCAGCAGACCTCTCCTGAAACGTGCTTCAAGTTTCTCAACACCAAGCCCTTTTCTTGGAGGTTTTTAGCGGTGTCTGAAATCTGCTGTGTCTTAGCACCTTTAGGATTTCTTCTTAGGGTCATCTCACCATCATCTGCCCTATGGATGACAGGGGAACTGGCACACACAAGGTCCCTGTGCCTTCAGCAGGTGGAGTTATCACCCTGGCCACCGTCTGCCCCTCAAGCGAGATGCAAAAGGAGTTGTACTGACACTAGAGCATCAGCGAGGGAGGCCAGGACTATGCTAGCAGAGACAAGACAGACCAACTGAGAACAGAGCTAGAGAAGTTTCAGCAGCAGTTGCAGGAAGGATAAGACCAGGACTGGAAGATACAACTCTGACATCCTTGTTTCATTTCTTTCCACTAGAAAACTGGTATTTCTGGACTCATAGTACCGGATGGGACATGATGGGACCACACTTGAGGTTTCATTTACATCTGTGCCCTTGATGTACAGCACATCTGACTCCATTTAACTGCGTATTTCCCCCAACTTAGAAGCTTGCCTTGAAATTCGAGTCCCAGCCTCCCCGTAACTTCCAGTCCATTCATTCATTACCTGCTGGCAAAGAACTGCAGGTTAAGTTCTGTCTCCTTCATATCACTTACGGGCATAACAGCTACTTTGCCAGCAATTTTAACAGCTTGGACTTAAAAATAAAGCACAGACACATTTGATCAGCTTCAGTTCAGGGAATGAACACTGAGAATATTGATTCAAAGAAGTATGGGGCTAGCTGCAGCAATCATTCTGGTCTCTGACCACCCGACCAGATTGACGCTTTTCTTCCCCAGAATCCCTTCTTTTCAAGTCATATTCGACAGAGCTTTGAAGTTCCAGGGTTTTCTTCTGTAAGCATTGCTCCTGCTGCAAGTCACCATTAAGGAAACATAAAACTCTTACAATATACAACACAAGACCTTGTTTTTCAGAGGAGATACACATTTAAGGCAAACATTAACATCAAGCCAGATTCTAATCTGCTCCATCACAAAGAATAGTGCTTTCAGCCAGCAGTAGTCCCATTAAAGCCTATGGGATTACTCCTACAGTAGGTGCTTTTCAAAAGGGTTATCATCACTAGGGTACATCTCTGGGAAGTAACACCATGGTTGCAAGGAGGGTGCAAACAAGCTTCTACTACTGAGGATCTACTAGTTAGTCCTAACGATGGTTTGAATGTGGCTGACTGCATCTTGCCTCATTGCCAGAGTAGAAAAGAACTCTTCCAATTAGTTTTGAAAATGAGTGAATTTAATCAGAATATTGCAGAATACTTGATATTTACAGAATATTTAGTTTTGTGCTAAACCCCAAGTTTTTAGCCAGGATTCACCTACTCTTGCTATAGAAGCCTCTTGCTTTGAGGCAGCCTGTTCCCATAGGAACACAGTCACGCTGGCATCATGGAGATGGCTAAAACATTTCCAAAAACAGCCAGCAGAATAATTCTGCTACGTATTCCTTCTCCTGCTCTAGTCTGAGCGTATGTATTCTGTCCTATTATATCTAGTTGGAATTACATCCCCGCAGGGCAAAGTGAAATATATATACACATATGCACACACACATACACTCATATATATTTTTATATATCTCTCTCTCCAAAATCTTGTTAATTCCTTTTGGTGTGTATCTGAACATTTCCTTTTTTTCCTGAGGGACTGGCACAAAAACCAGCGACCTCCAAAGACGTTGCAATAAATTATAACTAAACTTTGGAAGGTTTAGTTGCAGTAAATTAGAACTGAACTTAAACCTGCACTTTGGAAGAAGGAAACACCGGTGTGTCAAGCTTCCCAACAGAGAGACCTGCAGAGGCACCAAATATGTACCAAATGCCATGCTAGGAGAGCTGCTCCCTCCTGCTACATTGCCATTTCTTTCAGGTTGCTTTCTGGCCCCTAAGTAAGTTTTAGTTTATAATAAATTTTAGAATGGATCTGACAGACTCCTTCCATCACTTATTTCTTCACAGCTTGATGGATTTATCCCTTCCTTGGGGCTCAAGGAGGCTTGAAATTTAGTCTTTTGATTGGAATGCCGTCTCTCTTGCCTTACTTTCTTCTACACTTGAATGCTTCATTTATTTAAACAGTATCATTGATCTCAACATGAAGATCAATACACCGAGGTGCTATTCAATTTGAGCAGAGACAGCAGAAGACTTTGGATCTGTCTTGCCAGGGGATCGCCTTTCCGTTTATGTCATTTCCATTTGCTGCTTACAAAACTTTCCTGCCAAAACATTCAGAGGAGAAATGTATCCTGTTTAGACCAATTTTTAGCAGCTTTAATTTCTATTGGATTATGTGAGACGTGCATGTGGCAAGCTATGGTTATTCGGGCTGGAGCTGAGCTGCTGGTTTCCCCCCCGATGGCAGCAAGCCATCCCCTGCCCCACAGGCAGCCAGCTGCCCCGGTGGACCCCAGGGCAGAGCTGGGGCACCCGTGGCCATTCCTCTGCAGGTGAATTTGCTGCTCCTCGAGCCGGGGGCTGGACTCCCTCCCATCCCAACAGGAAGGCAAGCAGGAGGATTCGGGAAGCGCAGGCAGCAGCCCCACCTGAGCACCACGGCGGTGGCCCACGGCTGCAGGGAGCCGTGAAAGACCTCCGGAGGGCTGTGGTGGGAAGCCCACGCCTGACCCAGCCCGCCATGAGATCCCCCCAGCCGGGCACACGCCAGCATCGGAGGTGCGCAGCCTTTGGCAGCTTAGAGGTTTTTGGGGAGAGGAGCTGCCTGCCACCCTCCTCCCACCCAGCCCGCAGCTGAGGCTGGCCCCATATACCCCCACCACCAAGGTCACCGCCATTTCACCTTCCTTCTCAGCAGCTCAGTCGTTTGTGCCAGTTTTTCTGGCCACCCTGGGACAGAGGCAGAGCTGACCTGCCTGGGTTTTATTATGCTGGAAATTTGCCGGTGGCAAATATTTACCTGGGAGTATTGCTCAGAGGATCCAGGCAAGACCTGTGCCCCATCCCGGGGGCAAGGAGAAGTGGGTGCAGACCCCCTGGACGCCCGTGCAGGTGGCCCGAGGTGACAGGACACAAGGGTGCAGGCGCAGGTTTTATTTCTCCCCTCTGGTTGCCTGCTTTCCACACCGGCCTGTGATGAGCGCTACCCGCTGAGGATCTCCCAAAGTTAAAAGGGCTCCAAAACCTTCCCTAAAATTTCGGAGTGAACCGAGCACGGCACTCACGGGAGATCATGTTGCACGCAGACCGAAAAATGCCATTGAGCTGAATGCAAAACCCCAGGTCCCGCCGCCAAAAAGTTTTCCGTTTGCTTCCTTCGTTCTCCTTGGAGTCACACTCCCTGAATTTAATATTTTCAAGAGGAGAAAAAAAATCCTTTGAATGTTTTTTTTTCTTTTTCTTGGATATTAAACATTTCCAGTCAAGCTGAACTTGTAGGAGAGTCTCTGAAGTGAAACACTCCACCAGCACGTCCCTCCGGGAACTTCAGTTGCTATTTATTTAATGTTTTTACTCATTGAAGACCGTGTCTGAGAAGGTGTCAACAGCGTTTTCACTCTCACCCAGCTCCTTGGTCTGACTGTCCTGTGAACTGGAAGATTTTCCTGCCCTCAGCAGCCAGCAAACTGAAGGACTTGCTCACATGAATGTTTCAGAAACCTGCAGCCTGTTTTAAAATTATCCCGAGGCGATTAAAAATTAACAGACGCCATGATGAAGACGGACGTTCTTCCAGGCTTCCCTCTGAAATCTTAATGTCTAGTGATTCTGTACTTGATTCCAAATTGTCTCAAAATGGTAAAGAACAGGATAAATCACAGCTGTCACCTAATGAAAACCTAATGAAAAGCTCTTTTTAGTGACCAGTTGTTCTGTTCTACTGCAGTTACAGGTTGCTTTTTATTTACGACGCTGCTTAAGGAGATTTCTAGGCAGACGACATTTGCCCATTCCTCGTTTCAATAAAGACTACTCCATTTTGAACCTCACGCCTACATTAACTTATTATGATACTGGGGAAAAAAAAAAAAGCTGATTTCACAGACGAAAACTGCAGCAAGACAAGGACAAACAGAGACAGGGGTTGTTTTCTGTACAAGTCCCCACAGTTTTTGTTTTTCAAGGGAGGGAGGAGCTATGTGGCCCTGTTCCCATTTAATAACTCCAGTAGGAGCCAGCAACAGCCACATTCCAGTTGCAGTTCCGACATGGCCACCTTCCTTGTTTTGTCTAGTTATCCCGCAAGCTCACTGAGGCATGGGAGAGTGTTTTAGCAGCACCCAGTAAAACAGAGCTCCCGGTTTAGTGTGGGTCTTTAAGGGACCCGATAGCATATAGAGCAAACAAACAACAGCAGTAACAACAAAAAACCTCAAAGCCAGCTTAAGTTGAATGAGGAACTTCAAAAATTCCAGCACGCAAAAAAAAGTGAGGAGGAATTCATGTTGGATGTGCAAGCCCTCAGCCCCGCTCCGTGTGTATGCCTCAGACCCAAGGATGGTATCTTTTCCTCCTGCAGCTCCTTCCCTCTCCACATCCAAACAGGCTGCTCCCTCCTCTGCTCCCTTTGCCCGCTCTGCACCCGTGGTCCGGCAGCTGCCTCCGCCGTGCCCCCGAGCAGCTGGGAACATCCCTCCCAGTGCTCCTGTAGGCCTGGGGACTGCATATGCTCAGCCGGTTCAGCAAACGTGGAAGGCTGAAGTTTGCTCCACGAAGACATATCCTCGCTGGCAGTTTTAGCTGCTAGGCAGGAATAAGTCCCTAGCTAGCATATGCGAGCTATGATTCAAAGGCTTAAAATTGGACAGAGGTGGATGGATTTTGACAGGAAGGGCACCCCCTCCTCCTTCCCCAGCCCCACCTCAGAGACAGAAGCCCACCTCCTGAGTTCTTGTCTCGGTGCGGGGATGCTGGGGTATTTCAAAGGAAAGGTCACAAGGATTTCTAATGTGGGCGAAGCGATGTGTTTTTCTTGGTCTTGCCCTTGGAGCTGGCATAACCATTTTGACCAAAGTTTTCCAAGAAATGCTTGGCCTGAATTGGATCTAGCATGAATCTAGCAATGGAAAATGTTAAGTATTCTTAATAAATGGCAGTTGCCACCAGCCTCACCTAAAGGTACTGTAAGTTGGAGTAGTAATACGGATTCCAGTTTTGACTTAACTAGACTGCCCTCATTTCTCCAAGAGACAAATGACTTGACTTACCAAACTGGCTCTACCACCCGCTTACTGAAGATCTCAGGAACCTTTCAATGCACACTCAAGCACCACACACGCCGCACCTCTAACATCCAAAATAACTGGCAGGTTGGGTGCCCTGACCATCTGCACCTCAGCTGATCTGCAGAGACGCCATTTCATCTTTGCTGAGGGCATCTGCTTCTGCATGTCCTGCCCCCAAGTCACACACACTACTCCAACCATGATGTTAGGTGGGCACAAATCTCTCCCACTTTCCCACTGCCATCTATGAATTTCATTTTACATTAACTTGGTAATGTTGGCACCTACCCTGGAACGATGCAAGTAAACAAAGTTAGGTTCTTCATAGAGAGGCAAGTGTGGACCTACACCTATCCAAAGAACGCTGCTCTTCAAACAAGGTGACACTTGTGTTAGTGTCAAGCTTTTATGTTTCAATTAGCAAAGGCAGCCCTCAACAAGTAAAACACTCCAGCTCCTGAAAAATCACCAATGGGAAGCACAAGTACTTAGCATTTCTGAGAATCAGGCTAAATTTACAATAGACTGAAGGTTAGGGCCTGGCACCAAAACAGGCCTTGCTATCCAGATGCAGTATTAGTCTTTTGTAAAGAATTTGTACTGTCTTTATCCAATTTCCATTCTTAACTATGGCTCTCAGTGAAATGCGTTCAAACTCCCTCTACTTTTTTTCTGCCAGACACTCCTTCTAAGTAGAAGGATCATTAAATTCATATTCCAAGTCTTTCTCCAATGTTACAACTGCTTTCCTCTTTTGAAGTGCAATTCTCTTCCAAAAAGGGACTCTGGGAAGGAAAGAAAAAAGCGTTTATAAAGATCGCACATTTCTTGTTTCTCCAAAGTCTTGCACAGCAAGAGTGCTCACAGGCTACGGGAAATCTGCCTGACTTTGGGGATCTGATAATGACATCCATGAGCACCGGTAATAATGATCTCTGTTCTCAACTACAGGAGCGCAGAAGCATTATCTCCAGACTACATCTTTGCTGAGCTTTGCATAACAGCATTACCTGATTGATCCTGACAGTCAGAAAACAAGCCTGTCAAAATTAGAAGAGACAATTGCATTTACTTTTTCTTCCACTAGCTGCCTCGGTTCTGCAGCTCTAACAAGTATCAGCGACAATAAGAAACTTGTTTTTGTCACTGAAGCAGGCAAGCACTATGCTGAGGCCACTCAAGAACTGACCTGGTGACTCACGCTGGTGACTCAGGACTGGTTATTCCTGCCAAGTTAACTCTTGGTATAATAAAAATCTTGCCTCTAACTCAAATTCGAGGTGAACTTTTTGATTCACCTGCAAAGATATTTTTAAGCTTGGCTTGGCAAGCCGCTCAGGAGCCCAGCTTTAGCTCAGGGTCTGTGGCCTTTCAGACTGGCTCTTCATGTCCTGCTGGCCGCACGCTTGCGTTGCAGCAGGACTGCCCGCACGCTGGTTGCAAGAAAACCAAGACAGCATGAGGCTTCCACACTTGGATTAACTTTCCTCTGAAGGCAGTGCACAGAGGCACCATTTCTACAATATAATTTCTCAGACTGGTAAATTGCTTATCTTTCATTTTTGTCCAAACTCCCTCCACCCTCCTCAAGCTCTTTAAACCCACTCACCTGCGTTGACCAGCCGCTCAAATTCCATGTTGTCTCCAACTGATGTTGTCTCCAACTGAAGCCCACAACTGATGAGCCTCCCTCCCAGCTCTTGGTGCACTGGGTGAAAAAGCCATCATGCTCTACCACTCCTATTACCACTTGTCATCCAACCGCTTACATAAGCCCGTGACCTCTGAAATAAAAACATTTGCTTGCACTTGGGTATTGCTGGTTGGTTGGAAGAGAATTTGGAGAGGGAAAGGATTGAAAAAACAGTCACAGAAGCAAGCTTCCAGAATATGTCTTTTTGGTTTTCCTTTCAACTTTGCTATTTCCTCTAGTCAACCACTGGTTCCTCATCAAAGAAAAAAGTTTCAACTGGCAAAGTCGATTTGTTTTAACATTTCCACATATCCTCCAGCAGACAGGACTACTATAGCACATGTAATCATCTATAGTTTTGCTAAGCACAGATCAAAAAGACATAAGTAACTGGAAAAAAACATTCACCTTAGGTTGTGCACATTCATTTAAATTCGCTACTAAATAGGTCTAGAGAACCTGGTATTTCCAATGTGCCAATTATCTTTGTACTGTGGTACCCCACTCGCTATCAAAAATAGCTTCACTTCAGACTGAAAAAGTCATGCCTTTCTTCTTGTATGTGGCTTTCTCAAACGGGTTTATTCTCACGTGCAGTGGAAGGGATGTTTTAACCCACCTTCAACGTGATTTTTGGAAAAGGCAGTCCGTGCACACACAGTACCCCCCGAGGCGGCTGTGCATGTTAGACCACGGGCACCAGTTTAGGTCCCCTGAGGTAGTTAGGCTGGTGAGCACAGACATGCACTTTGCAGAGGTTGCGCTGGATGACAAGGTGAGCTCAGCTGAATGAGCCAGACTAGCAAAGACCTACAATTTATCCTGACCCCTCTAATTTTGATGCAAGGAGGTTCAATTGGTCCAACATTCACATAAGCATTCCCGATCTCAGAGACAGTATTGTAAAAATCAGGTGCCAAAAAGCACCTGGACACAAGTGTGGACAACGGGGGGTAACGCTTTCCTCTGGGACAGCTCTAGAGGAGCTCTAGAGCAGAGATCGTGGCTCCATTAAAAATAATGCTTACAACAGAGAGTGATTTATCCCATCACAAGAGTAATGTTGTGAAAGGAATGCACACTTCTGCACTCATAAAAATCGTCCCAAGTTAGACTGACCTCTGGAACCCCACCTGGCATTTTGGTGGTGGTTCTCTTTCCCAGACCTATCTATTGTGAGAGACTGGATTTGGAAAATACGCTCCAGCACTCAGTTGCCATAGCAAGCTTTTGAGCTCCAGAGAAAAATACACATTGTGGCTGCTTCTCCTCAGAAATGCAAGAGGAAAAAAAAAATCCCAGTGTATACCTTACTTGGCTGTAATGTGGGAGGCCTGAGTTTCATGACCTATCTACCATCTAGTAGTAGTCCTTGGATCAGAGGTCAGCATCCAGGGAACGTGCTGACCGACAGGCTACAGAGCTGTGACACTTCTCTGTGGCCCAGGAGCCCTCCTCCAAAAAGTCCTGAATTCTTTTAGAAGTGGTACTGTCTCAGGAGCTCCTCCACAGGAGCCGAGTGCATCGTTACCCCAACACCAGACATCCCGCTGGTTCCCACTGCAGGGACAGGGCCTCCAGTCAGAAACAGTCGTTGCCTGCCCCATCAAAGGAAGGTGGCAGGCCTGCAATTCCTTGGACTTCCTCTCTGAAACAGCAGTTTGAAGGACACTTTGCAACCACAGGGGTACAGAGCATCCTCCCAGCAGGAGGGAGATGCCAGATGGGCTCTTCTCTGGGGAGGCGAGTCTAGCAGTCGGGCCGATCCACTTCTCATCCCAATGATCCATCCCTGATGGGCCACAGGGAGAAGCACACCAGTGCCCTCTCTTAGGAAAGACAAGCATCAGCTTAAACCTCAAGAGAGCAGTCTGAAATGAGAATGCCTATCTCAAAATAGCACTTACCTCTCTAAGAAGGTGGGATCTGGGAAACATCCCTTTCCTCCATCATTTCCCCTTCCCTTGCTCAGCGCTTCCTGCTCAGGATGCAGCATTCTTAGCGTGTAAGGAGCCCACTCCAGGAACTTGGCCCCTTAAAGTTCAGCTTTTGTGGCACTCAGTGTCAGTAAAGGCCAAACTTTCAGAAACCAGTTCAAGTGACAGAGCTTGAGCCTAAAGTCACTGAATGCTCAGAAGGTCAGTTTTGAGAGGAACACAAACCTGGGTCCATAGCTTCCTCCAACAATAGAATTAGGTCCCCCTCTCTGACCAAACAATCTCGGTTTTTTATCAAATTAGCAAACTTTTGATAAAATCATAGGGGGCACTACAATATCTGTGACAGTTTGGGATGACTGTAAATCATCCACCAACGGTAACTGGAATATAATACAAGTCATTGTAATGCTTCATGAAGAAGGCACACATCGCTATCTTCCAACAACCATATGTTCTGCTGTTTGTGTGTATCTGTTACCCAACCCTTACATAAGCTGTTGATGAAATTATCATCACACGACAAGAACACTTGTAGCACGGTTGAGTTGATCAAAACAAAGTAATGAAGAAATGAAGGAGCTTTATGCTGAGGTGGGACTGGCCGCTCACCCTCCCCAGCCGCAGCCGCAGGAGGAGGGAGTGTGCAGACCTGCAGTCAGCTGCACAACAGCCATCGCTTCGGAAAAGGCAGGGAATACGCAAATTTTGGGGCTTAGGCTACATACGAGAGGGCAAACCAAATACCTGCACCTTCTCTGGTGCAGGGGAGAGGGAAGGGTTGGGGAGGGGGCTGAGGGAAGGGCTGGGGAGGGGGTTGCTTTTACGGCTTAGAGAACTCGTGAGATGTTACCCACGCACGCCTTACCCTGCAGCAGGCCGCCCGTGCGAGCTGGGGCAGGCCAGGCTTGCCGCCCCGGGGGACGCGCCGCCGGCAGCCAGGCGCATCCCCGGGGGCTGACCGCCCGCCGCCCCCGCCTCTCCCCTCCCGCCCGCCGGGGCGCCGGCGCCTGCCCCGGGGCACTGGCCCCTACCCGGGAAAAACAGCGGGGCAGCACCCGGGCCGCTTGCCAGGGCGCGGCTGCAGCCCGGTGCCGCTCCAGCAGCCGCGGGCGGGCCGGGCCGAGCGGCAGCGCCCGGGTCCGTGCCGCCGGTGCCAGCCTCCGAGGGCCATGTGCCGTGTCCTCCGGGCACAGACTCCACCTTCCCCGACTCCCGCCCGCCCCCACGCATCCAGGAAGGGAAAAAGAGGAGGAGGAGGAGGAGGAGGAGGAGGAGGGAAGGGGGTGAAAGGGAAAAAAAAAGAGAGAGGTTGAAAGGAGGGAGCTCGCTGAGACCCACCCTTCTCCCTTCTTCTCCTCCTCCTCCTCCTCCTCCTCCTCCTCCGGGCTGCTGGCCGGGCTTTTGTTTTCCTCCAGCTCCCCGTTTCCCACACGTGATTGCCGTGTTATTGCACAGGGCGCTCGGCGGCGCGGCTGCACCTATAAATACGGAGCGGGCGGGCGGCGGGGGCTCGGGGCAGCGCGGCGCGGCGCGGCCGGGCGGAGGGCACCCCGCGACACCCCATGCACCCCGGCGGGCCGACGGCACCCATGCCCCGCCGCCCGCCCGCCTAAGAGGGAGACAGCGAGAAGCAGCGCCCGGCCAGCGGGGAGGGGAGGGCACCGGAGGGGAGGGGAGGGGACGGGAGGGGAGGGGGAGCCGGCCGACAATGGCGGCGGCCGCCACCGCCGCCAGCCCCGGCAGTCCCGCCGCCGGGCCCCTGCCGCCGCCGGAGCCCTGCCCCAGGAAGGCGCCGCCGCCGCCGCCGGGGCCGCCGCAGCCGCCGCCGGCGCGCAGCGACCCCCGCCGCAGGCAGGCCGCGCTCTCCTTCCTCACCAGCATCTCCCTCGACGGGCGGCCCCCGCCGCCGGGCAACGACGGCCCCGCCGCCAGGCCCCGCCAGGCCCCGCCGCCGCCGCCGCCGCCGCCGCGGCTGGGCAGCCCCCCGGCGGCGCCCGGCGACCCCCCCCGGGCCCAGGAGGAGGAGGAAGAGGAGGAGGAGGAGGACGCCTTCGCCGCGGTGCAGGTGCCGGCCGCCGCCTTCCTGGGCGCCGCGGCGGCGGGTAGCCGCGGCCGCCTCAACTCCTTCACGGCGGGGGTGCTGCCGGCGCCCTTCGGCCGCGCCAGCCCCCAGGGCCCCGCCGGCGGCGGCAGCGAGCTGGGGCAGCCCGGCCCCGCCGCCGCCTTCGAGCTGCAGCGGTCCCGGTAAGCCGCGCCGCGCCGCGGGGATGATGGGGATGATGCGCGGGATGCGCGGGCGATGGGCTCGCCCCTCGGGAAGGGCGGGCACGGCAGCCGGGCGGCGGGGGGCAGCCGCGGGCAGGTCCGCTGGCCGCGGGGTGGGAGCGCCGGTGGCGCGGAGCCTCCGTCCGCGGGGCCGGGCGGGCGCCTGGGCGCTCGGCTGCCGCCTGGCCGGGGGGAGCGGCGGCACCGGCGGGGAGGTGCGAGCGTGCAGGGGCAGGTCTGCAGGGGTGCCCGAGCCTCCTGGGCGGCAGCAGTCATTCACGCCTGGGCGCGGGTGCCTGAAAGTTTCGCTCCTGCTAAGCAATGCAGGCGCACGGCTGCACCGCCGCCGTCCCTTACTGCAGCCGAGCACAGCTCCGGAGCAGTTGTCAGCCCTTTCTCATGGCTGGTGGCGGATTCAGCCCGCCGTGCTGCCTGTCTTCTAGGCAGCAGGCTGGGAACCAGCCCTCAGCCAAGTGCACCGTAGCCAGCTCTGTAGCCTACAAAAGGGAAGGAAATCGTTCCATCGGTTGTCCGCGGATTACGGTGTACGCACAGGGTGTAAGCAGCGTCTCACTACCTCCCTAAATAAGCTCTTTATTTACAAGCACCTCACGTTCCTCTGGGTTGTTCCTTGCCGCCGGGTACTCTTTTGCCTTTTAACTCCCAAGGGGATAACCTCACCTGTTTGAAAAGCTGAGGCTTTTGGCTAAGAAAGTGCAATCATGTAAAAATGTGCAAATGCATACGGATTAATTGCTCCACGGGTACAAAATCATCTTCCTTCACTTCTTCGACAACATACTTGGATATCAAAGGCTGGGGGGGACCCTGGAAGAAGCTGGAGGAAATGACTGCGCTCCCCAAGCCCACATCGGTCGCCACTCCCACATTCCCCATTTGCCACACTCCCTTCTTGTTTCTCCCTTGGACAAATAGGTAGACTTTGAGTCACGTGTTATTGCAAGGGTTTATAAGGGTAATTGAGCATAGATCGCTGTAGAAAAATCCCTTTCAAAACCAACCAGCTTGGAGAAATTGGAGGTATTCCAGGAGAAACTTGTCTTAGCTGTGTGCCCCACTATTGGGTTTTTTTCCCTTCCATCTGGATTGTATTGGTGGCTTTTTGAGCCCCTTCTCAGGTGCTGTGTTAGGGAGCCCCACCTTCCCAAGTAAAATGCCTGCTGGTGGGTTACCACCCATCTTCTCCCAGTCATGTGTCTCTCAAAACATTTCCTGCGTTGACAACCCTCTAATTGCGCTGTGGATCACCAGCACAGCACCGTGACACACACACGCTTGTGCATTTTATTCTGTGGCATGGTTCTGCACACTGCTGCCCGTGGCCTTGTGAGTTAGGAGTGATCCACAGGCCATGATTTGGGAATTGCTTTTTTACTCTTGAACTTTTTACTTGTTAGTGATAATGCACTTGGCAGTACCCTCTGAGGGTTCAAGAGACTTCATTCTCCTTGGCCTTCTAGTTAGTGAGTTTATTGTTCATGCAGGATTCCTGTGTCATCTTTCTGGATTCCCAAGGATCCTTTTTGGTTTTCCTTGCTTGCACGCTTTGATCCTGCACTCAGTTCTGGGAAGGATGCTCAGATCTCACCTGTATCACTTCTTCCCTCCACCCATCATTGTTTTCTCTTGCCCCTGTTTGTCACTCTCTGAATTTTTCCTTCCACAACCCATGCTTTTTTTTTGTTACATGAGAACAGTGTGGAGTTTAAGGGGGAAAGGTAATTACTGTTTTTGTTTACAGCCTAGAAATCCAGCGTCGTGCAAGTTTGGCTGTGCTGCTAGCATGCCAACAGGCTGAACGGATAGCCCAAGTCCATGGCAAGGGAAATCACCTAATGAAACCTTGTCAGGGTGCTCCTCCAGTCCTATAACAGCCCTCCTTTCTGCTGTATATTTTCTTGTGGTGTAAGATGTAAGAAAAGTGCTGGTTTTCTCATGCTCTTTTGTTTTCTTGAGAGCTAGATTCAGCGGTGGCAGAGACCTTGCATAACTCCACCGACATGTGTGAGACTCTCTATTGTAGCACTTGCTTATGGCTGCTGGTGCTGGTGCAGGAGAGCTCTGAGTTATGCCCCTGCCTTTGCTGACTGCTGTGATGCTGCACATGTGCAGCCTGGGGCAAACTTTGGCCTGCCTTCAATAGATTTGTTTCTGTTCTGGAAAAGGTATATATTTTTAAACATCAGGAAAGGACAGCTGCAGCCTGCGGAGGTTGTATCGAGCGTTTGCTCCTCATCACCTCAATGGAAAGACGTGGTAGGGGCTCTGATTGCTGGGTTCACTCCTAGCCGTACAGAAGATAAATTGCAGGCATGCACAGGGCTGGCACAAGCCCAGGGACGGAGGGTTTGAGCAGACCTTCTGCTGCTCTCCTAACGGAGAGGAAGGAGCCAAATGCCCAGCACATGGCCTGCCCTTTTTGGTGCGACGGGGTGGGAATCACAGCAACTGCCCGGAGACAGGCATTAGCTCACCTGAAGAAGGATGCGGAGAAGCAGAAAGGAAAATCAGAGATTTTGTTGTCTTTCGTGTGTATATCTGCTGTCTCTCCTCCCACTCTTCCGCTCTCCTTGCAGCGGGCTTGAAATTGAAATTGAGTTTGGTGTGTCGTTTGACAGACTAGTCCTCTGTGCTGAGACACGTAAGTTATGTTGTAACGTGAAACCATTTTCTATTACAGTATCAGGCAAGACAGGCTGTCTTATGTTGTTGTTTTTATTTAGTTTTCAGAAACCATTGTGAACATACAATCAGAGTTTCCTGGCTTTTTTGTTTGTGTTAGCAGTTTATATAATTGCGTAGTAGTTTATATTTAACAAGGTTATCATTAATGTGGTTTGGGTTTGTGCTCTATGTGTATTCACAAGAAACAAATGATACAAAAAAAGAACATGGAGCTTCTAGCTGTTCAGAGGCTAGTATGTAATTATATATAAATGGAAAAAAAAACACTTGTTCAGAAGTCAGTTTGTTGATGCCAAAAGCTCCTGTCTAGTGCAGAAGGAGTTTGTTTCAGTTTTGTGGTGAATGGATGGCTGAGGGCATGAGGCTGCTGGAAACTAGGGCCAGGTTCTGCCAGGTTTTCCTTCATGTCAAAGTGTAATTCATTTTAATAGCCTCATCTTAAATTAGCGAGGAGCTCTGTGGAACAAGATTGCAGCAAAGCTGTTTTGAAATAATTTCAGATCCTGTAGATTAGGTGATGATCCCAGGTAGTCATTTTTGTGTATGCCTAGAATTCTTGTCGCCATAGTTTTCTCTGGGAAAAATACTGCTGTTTCCATATGTGAAGTTTCCTTTTCTACATAAGGCCTTTTCCAGTGGGCCGGGTGGTTAGAAACAAGTGCATGCTTTTTTGTGTTGTTGTTGGGTTTTTTGTTTTTTGGGTTTTTTTGCTAAGAAAGCAAATCGGTGATTGGATTTGGAGTTTAAACATCGCTTACAGTTGCATTTGTCTGTGTCGCTGTGTCAGGCTTGAAGGCAGATGGGCAGGAGAATTCCTTCTGGGAGCAGCTGGTGCTGGGAAGGAAGCAGAGAGGAGTATCTGCTGAGTAATCGCTGGGGGGAAGTCCGCTCGAAAGGACATTGAAGTTATCGTGGTCCAAATAGATTTATCTTCAGAATTTATTGGCCTACAAGACAAATCTCATTTCCTGAGTAATTCTAAAACTAATTTATGATTAGTAAAGCTTGTGAAGATTGAGTTTGTTTCTACCCCTTAGAAAATACAGAGCTGTGTATGGCCTCACTATTCATCTTCTGGAGAGATGCAGTGAAGGGGGATGCCGGAAAGGTTGACTTGCCTGGCTTTTGTAGGGCTTGCAAAGTGCGATGGGTTGTTAGTGCTGGAGGAAGCCTCCAGGATGTTGCTGAGGAGCTGAATCCCACCATTTAGTTCTGTGGTGGAGTGCTGTCAGGCCAGAGCCCGGTCCTCCGTGGCCTTGGGCGGGCAGGCAGTGCAGGCTCAGCCCACCACAGAAGATGCCTCCAAACTGAACACACTGGAGACAAAAGAAGAGTCTCTCAGAAGCAAGTGTCTTACAGGCAGAGTCCTGAAAGAGAAGCAACACAAAGAGCTGGGGGCACCGTCCACCCTGTGGGGTCATCCCAGCATCAGGAGTGGGCTTGTGAGCCGCTGGAGGCACATCAGAGCTTTTGTGTGTGACGGAGCCTCTGCTATTCACTGAACCTAAAGCCCTTCAGGCAGCCTGAGTTTCAGAATGATGTATACAAGAATAGCGTGAAAACAGCAATTTAATGGTCTGAGAGGTGAATGGGAAGTGCCCATGCTGAACTAAGTCTTTTCATAGGTGTGTGACCTTGTATACCACTGATGGTTGCTGTCTCTAAAGAAGAGGATGCTTATTGACTTCAGCTGTCACTTCAGGAGGCTAAATGGCCTTCCTGTGCCCCCCTGAAGAGGGGACGTTCAACAACAGGGTTAAGACTCAGGTAATAAGGGCTGTTTCACTGGTCGCACCAGCATCCTGCTGCATCTCTTGGGGCAGGTCCCTCACGGCCCGTTTTCAGTGCTTCAGGCCCTGCGTAAGTCTTTGACGCTGTTCCCAAGGGCTGCCCCCCGAGAAAGGGCTTGCAGTCCCCATCCACACCTGCAAGGTCCTCCAGGAGTCCTGTGAGGGACACTGAGTGCACCCATGTCCCTGAGCACGAGCACGCTGAGGGGCTGGCTCCTCACAGTTGCTTCGAGCTTTGCAGGAGCGGTCACTGACTGCCGGTGGGCTTTCTGAGCTGTGCACGTGCTGAGCACGGCCAGCCCCACATCACGCCGACCATCATCCGTCACTGTTGGTCTCTGCCTGCCTTTTCCCTTGTTCGGGGCATAGGTTTGTGCCTCCCTTTGTTGCTTCCTTTGAAACTTGCGGAAGAGTGGTCATCTTCCAGATTTTAGTTGAAGTTGACCAGTGGTTCCGAAGTCACTGCAATACAATGATGCACAGACAGATGGACAGCCTAGATGCATCAGCCTTGTTCCCTTAATACACAAAGCTTTTAAAAACAAATCCCACAGAAGTTTGCTCTGGCATATTTTAGGCTCTTATACTACTTAGCAAGCATCTCTGGCAGATAAAAAAGGTAATATTCATCAGACAAGGAAAAAAACCTTTGCTGTCAATTCTGAACAGAAGCTGGGACAGAACGTAGCGTTCATGACTACCAGGCAATTAATTAGACACCTTCACAGAGGGACAGATGCTGAGAGGGAGCTGCCTCTGCCGAAGCCTCAGGACTCGGCAGGTTTCGAAGTGAGACGGCCTTAGAGCCGGACAGGTGAGAGGGCTCTGCCTGGGTGGGTGCTCATTAACCCCTGTGAGAAAACCTGAGCCGGTAACATGTGAAGAGTCGTGTTTGTGTTGGCTGCCTTCGCTGGCCAGCAATTCAAAGCTTTCTAGGTCCAACCCCACCTCGGGAAGTCCCGTGGTTATACCGAGCAGGTGTCTAGCTGGTATGCGGTGACCCCTCATTAGCTGTCGGGAAGGCGGAGGAGCGAGACATTTCAGCAGGTTTGCTTATGTGGTCGGTGCATTTCCATTACTCAATCTTTCTGTTCACCCTTTTCTTTACCAGCAAAGCTCCTGTGCAGGCAGCCAGACTGACCCTTTTCCTTAGGAGCCTGCTACACAGCTTTCCTCTGCACAATACTGCTGCAAGCATCTTGAAATGATGAAGATCAGTAGCAACCATGTGAGTCACCAGCCCTCCAGACCATCACAAAAACATAGTTTGATGGTAGATAGGTAGGATAATGACAGATCATAGTTTGATGACAGCTTTTCGATAGGAAGTATGCTTTAATCTGTAATTATTATGACTTTGAGAACTCTTCTGGTGGAGGATATAGCTTAGCTTGGAACAGTTCAAAACAGCTAAAACACAAATATGAGATTCTCAAGTGTGCTCTCTGAAAGGAAAAAACCCCAACCCTCCAGTAATTCTGTGGCTTCCTCATTTCAAAGAAGTAAATACCAGGTGGGCTGTCCAGAGGCTCTGTAGAGTGGTGAGTGTGATAGGAGGTAAAGATGAGAAGGAGAACCAGGTCCTGATTATTTTTTTTTATTTCTTTTCCCCCCTGATTTCAGCTGTTCATAGTCCCTCAGGCAAGATCTCCACTACACGAACATAAAGGCTTATCTTCATAATTTAACCTGAAATGCAGAAGTTTGGTTTTACATGTTGGGACTTCTGTTCATTGAAACTTACGGAGACACCAACTTACCCCATGATAAATATGGGAAATCAGGTTCTATTTGAGCCATGCAAATATCCACTAAATCCACCTCTGGATGTACGCTAATACTTCCAAGGATGTAATCAGTCCTTTCTGACAAACACTCTCTTCTACACCCAGAATTGCTATTGATGGCTGTGGGGCTGCCACCAGATACCAGGCTTAGCAACGCAGCAGGTACCGCAAGACACAGAGCTGGCTCTTTTCATAGCCCAACTAAAAAACCCCTTGCCTGTTTGCTGTAAGAGTATTATTCCTAGAAAATGGGAATGACATAATTTGGCATATGGAGAGTATCTTATCTGCTGGCCTGCAGTTTGCAAATAACACGCTGAGAAATTTAAGGAATGCTATTTGATTTCATAAGAAGGGCTTAGCAGAAGTTTTATTTGCTGCAAGGGTAGAGTAAAGAGCTTGGCAAATCAGTTAGGAGAATAAAATTTCACTGGTGGTTGAAGAAAACACGATGTGCCAGTGGGAAACTTTTAGGACTCTCAGGGTTTGCTTTTCAGGCTGCAGTGTGCAGATTTAGAGGAGTACATATTTAAGGAACTGCGAGGTTCCTTTACAGGGGCTACTGTGTTATATTCATAGCAACTGCTTTCCTGTCATGAATGCTAAATGTATTTTCTGTTCTCGTGATGTATTTCAGAGTCAACACTGCTCTTAGCAGCTACGTTTCAGAGTTTTTGCCTAAGGAAGGTTTTCTGTTGTGGAAAATTTAGAAGTGAATGAAAAGTGAAGCAAAGGCTACCTTCCTTTCTAGAAGAAGTATTTTTTTTAAAAAAGCCTTTCACTCTATATATGAATACAAAGGACAAGAACGTGTTCTTAGAAAGCAGTTGTGCTTTCCTCCATGTTGTTATAGATTATGCTAGCAATTTTGTGAAATTGAGGTTTTGGGAGAAAAGATTCACTAGCCACAACTGAAATGTGTTTTCCCCTGCTTGTCTTGGATGGCAGAGGAAGGTATGTCCTTTCTGACCCAGGATCCTGCAAAGCCCGAACTGTACGTTTACGTATGTGTAAAATTACTCAGTTAAATCAAGCGCCAGTGTATAAAGTTATGCTAGTAAGTAAATCTTTGCAATATCAGCGATTTTACTGTATAATATTGGTGGGATTAAAAAATAGAAAGCTAGATAACTTTATTTATAATAATTTTTCAGACAGCAACGGATTGCATTTTGGTGTTCCTACAGATAATCATATTACCAAGGTAAATATGATTAGGTTTTTAAATCTACATGCTGTCAAGGCAAATCAGACATAGGCACATCAGTTTATGGATAAAGGCATTCAAAAGAAGCATAAATTTTCCTGCAAAGAAAAAAAAATCCCCTGATTTTGTGTAACAGGAAAAATCTGTAAGGTGACTTCTTTCTGCACCACATCATGCAGCTGGAACTGAGCTGCATGGAATGAACAGGGATGAAGCTCTTCAGCTTGCTTTGCCCTTGCTCTGGGCTTCGGGTAGGATGTTGAGCACCAAGAAGTCAGTAGTGCCACTCGGTTTGCAACCTGCTTGCAGGTCAGTGGTTTTTTCAGCCATCCGCATGCCGTCTGCTGTGTGTGGCCTTGCCCATGACCGTACAGGACGTATCTGCACATATTTTTTGCGTAGACACAAGGGACAGAGAAGTGGTACTGGGATGCGGTGGTGGTGCCAGCCTCAACCGGTACCAAGCACTAGGCGCTGTTGCTGTCCTTGGAGTTGAGCTTGTGCCTTCAGCAGTGGGAAGGCTGGTGGTGGATCTCCCTCTGTCCTCTCCCCTCCCTGGGACATCATGTCCTTTCCCATTTCAGGGTGGAGAAGGAGCTCCTGCAGGTACAGCAACTCCCAGTAAGGAAAGTGGATGGGGAAACATGTGGGAGGCTCCAGCATTCCCAGCATAGTTGTTTCTGGTGGGTCTGCCATGGGTGGAAGTGCAGGGAGAGGTCCCAGCCCTCCAACAAGGTTGGCTCACACAGAGGTTAATATACCAGAAGGGAAGAGGAGGAGGTAAGAGACCCCAAGCTGAGCTGTCTCCCTGTCTGACAGGAGGTGTACATGCTGGCATGGTGGCATGGATTTTAATTTCATCACGATGAAAGGGTCAGATGTTATTACCATTGCTTTTTACAGAGAAAACTCCTAGCCCTGGAGCAGCCTGTTCCCCACTGCGGCTGCTAGCAGAGAAGTGGATTATAACCCCAGCGTGGTGGTGTGCCCTTGGAAGGGTGCAAGCAGCAGAGCTTCGCCAGCCTACTTCAGAGGGAGATCTGCTCAGTTTTAGTTTCCTGGGTGCATAGTGCTGGAGGAGGGAAGAGCAGAGCCTCACTGCCCCAGGCACCTAGGATGCCTTCAGCACTCAGGGAGGACCACTGTGTCATCTGGAGGGTTGTCTGGTTTCATCCAATACCCCCAGCACATGTAGGGATGGAGAAGGGGGAACCAGGAGATGAACGTCACATAAGGCCCTTTGCGTTCAGGCCTGCTTGGATCACTTTACATACATTTGTATGTACACAAATACAGTCCATACCTACAGTTCAAGAAGCCCTCATTACTCCTTGCCCACTGGCATGTGCTAGGAGCCTGCGCTTCCCACCCCACTATACTCAGCCTGTCTCAAGCATGTAACATAAAGCAGAAGCTTTATGTCACCTATGGTCTGAAATGTGTCTTGAAAACATCTTACTTTTTTTTTACTCACCAACTTTATTCCTTGTGTCTGTCATACCCCTCTACAGACAAAACTTTTATTTTCCTGTTGCTTCTGCACTTGCGTTAGTACCTACAGATCGGACCGTAAAGGAGATTAATTTCCTCCTTTTTCAGTCGAGGTTGCAATCAGCTACACCCGGGCAAATGCGGGGTGACAGAAGGATTGCCCACGTGTCCGTGGGGTGCGGTGGACTTGCACAGCAGGGGGTGAAGTCCTCGTTAGGTGACAGCTACATGACAACGAAGACTCCATCTTGATACCTGGGACGTGGGCAGAGTTGAGCAGGCTTTGTAGTTACAAGCAAACTTCATAGTTCTCCGAATTTACTTAAGTGAATGATATCGTTTCCGACTGTAAAACAAGGAGGTGGTTTTTGGGTAATAGGAAGAGAGGAAAAACAGCTTTCAGATGCTACAGTGCAAAGTACGGTTTAATCGCTTGGGTAGGTGAGTCGTGCAGGTGCTGCAGCAGGTTATGTAAAAAGGCATGGAAAGCTTGCCATCTGCTATTAATAGTCTTGGATGCGTGATCTTTAAAACACAAAGGTGTAATTACATTTTCTGAAATGGAGTTCACAAAACCTCCCGTCTTCAACCCATTGTGCTTCTTGGGAACCTCCTTAATTTTATGAGGCTGTTTTCACAATTAAAGCAAAACTGGGTCTGATTTTTAATTGGTGGTGTGTACTGTTTTGTAGAATGCCATCTTTTAGCATAACCTAATCCAGAAGAAGTGGCAGCTAAGAGGTGGCTGCTTAAAAAGGCAGAATTATTTACAGCAGAACACAAAGTGCCACTGTCAAGTACCTCCATCATGACCTTTGAGATTTATTTGCAAAATCCGTATTTTTCTGTGTGCATGACTCGCCTCAAGATAAAATGCTTTTCTCTTTTAGAAGGCATTCCAGGTACTGCAGAACTCATGAGCAGCCTCGCAAATAGCAAGCATCTGCGCACAGTTGTTTTAAGGAACAAACTTCATTGTCCGAGGATTTTTGCTTCTGTTTGTTTTAAAGATATTATTATAAATATTGGTTTCTTGTTTGTTCATTAGTTTCCTTATTGATGTAAGGCTATTCAAGTCAAAGATAGCGCTAGGGTGTAACAGGGAGCAGAGTTGGAGCAAATGCATTTAAAAGTAAAAAATGCGAATTGCATGAATTTGCCAGCAGCCTTAAAAAGGCACTTTCAAGGCGGCATTTTCTGTTGGTATCTTCATGCTCTGTGTGAAGGTTGAATGGATGATGTGAACGGAAACGTCTGTTTTCTCACAGTGAGTTTGTGAGCTCGCAAGCTTCCTTCTCTTGGAAGGATGTAACCTTGCAGCAGGAGCGAGGATTTTTTTTATTGTGTGGTACCGATGCTGTGCTCAGTGCTGTACAAAATGCCGTTACTCCTCCGTATCCCTTAGGAGCTAAGCCCCAAGCCCACGAAGCGTTCTGTGCAGGAGGGCCCCGCAGAAGGGTGTGGGTTGTAGCTGGAATTCACTCCCTTGGGGAGGATGGGGTGGGAGCGAAGAGGCTGGGGTGCAAAAGCCCTTGTGAGCCACTGTGTGTTTGCAAAGGTCGAGGCATCTGAAAACGAATGGGCTCTGAATTAATTGCAGGGTTGCACAGGTACAAATGAGAACAGGATTAGGCCTGTCTTTTCTATTTTAGGTGCGGAGGTAATACTTCCAACCTGTTGAGCAATTGCATATCTCAAATATCTTATTGGATAGATGAACGTGATATCAACAGTTGAGGGTGGCACGGTCTTCCGTGTAACTGGCAGTTGTCTTGCAGTTGTTGCAGTTCTCCGTTTTGTACAATCCCCAGGAATATTTCCACATGGTCTTGTCTGGGGTTTTTTTGTGTGTCATTTACATATGTTAGAAGAAATGCAGCTTTTGAGAGGCTCTTGACCCTCACATCCACTTTCCCAAGATGTGAGGTTATGGTAATGAAGACTTGACTTCACTTCTCCGGTGTTTGTTCTGAATTAGATGTCTGTCTTGTGTTATTCCAGCTAAAGAGAGCAGAGCAGTCGAGCAAGTCAAGCTGGGTTTTTTGAAGGACCCTCTGAACCATGAATTTTGAGGAACTCTCTGAGCTCCTTTGAAAATCTCACTTTGAAAAGACGGCATGTGCTTTTCCTTTACGGGTTTTCACAAATTTTGCTTACCGCACTGTCCAGACCTGCTCCCATTTGTATGCTTCTCCTCCCTGGCATTTTTTTGGGGAGCAGTTCGTGGTGTTGCAGACTGTAATTGTGATTCTGCTTTTACTGAAGTTAACAGCACACGTCTGGTTTAATCAGCAGGTCAGAGAGCTTGCTTTGTGCTGATGCATTGATAGAAATGGACAAAAATGCTCTTTGTAAAACTTGAAATGTGACTTTGGAGGCCACAGCACTACTAATCCTTTGCATCTTAGCCAGAGGAGGGACGTGGGCCATAAGAAGCAGAAAATTGAGGTGCAAGTTGTGCTTTTCTAATGCAATGGGATTGTAATTCTCTGATTGCTCTTCAAGCTGTTGTTTCCACAAGCTCAGAACGAGAGCAAAATTGGAATAAAAAGACATCTCAAAGGCTTGGTCAGCTCCTCACACGATGTGCCCATGCCATGCTGTGAGGTGACGGTCAGTCCCACTGGGCTGCACTCTTTCTTGTTTTGCACAAGCTGTTGAAGCATCCAGTGCGCCGAAACAAAGCTACACAAGAACCATGGCACTATGAATTATTTAAACCTGGAGCCTTTGCGAGAGAATTGGGCCTTCTCCATCCAGAAGAGCCGTGCCGTCATGGCCCAGCAGGAGCGGGAGCTTGGAGCTTGGTGCTGGGGACCAGATGTCCACACTATGGACGTTCAGACCATCTCTAGCCCGGACCTGTCGGCTGGACACCCAGCAGTAGTTGGAGGACGGGCGCTGTGCTCCGGCAGCGTTGTCACCTGGCTTCCCGCCGTCGGAGGAGAAGCCTTCGTGCTCCAGGGCTGCTCCATGCTGCAAAGAAGAGCATGTTGTAAGCGGGCATGGTCGGGAGGCTCGCTTCAAAAGTGTGCTTCTGATCCAAAGTCAGACACGGTGGAGATATGCCCGTAGAGTCTCAGTTCCCTGTTCTAGGACAAAGGGGTTCATATTGAGCTAATTTAAATTTCTCACACCCTTCCTTCCACTTGGGTTAATACACTTTTTGTTTAACCCTATAAATTCAGATGCTTTCCCCCTCGTCATTTCCACTGGGAATTACTGACTTCCCTCTTTCCACTGGGGGTTTTAAAAAGATTTTGTAGGGAAAACTTTTTTTTTCCCTCCTTGTTGAATCAGAGCACTGGGCATCTGTTTTCTTTTTACTGGTCAGTTGTGGGCTTTCTAAATCTTCATTTCATAATGTGGTAAATTCTGTGAAAATGGATTTTATTTTTTTTTTTTATTACGGTTATTCACATTAACAGACATCTTTCCCGTCTGTTTATTGGAAAAGGTGAAACAGGAAAACCAAGATTTCAAAATTCTACATCACATGTTGATGGCAGTTTGTGAGCTTGATCAACACAGAGGTCTAATGTCATACCCAGCACGGTTTTACCCTTGCCCTGTGCTGTTTTTAGAAGTGAACATGCAGCGGCTGAGGAAGTAGTGGTTTCTGTTCGTGAGGTCTGGAGAGGAGCGTTCATTTGTTTAATTAAAACAAAGAAAAAACCCCCCACTTCTATACAAAGTATAGCTAATTTCACTTTCAGTGGAAGCAATGAGGCAAAATTTTGCCTGTGACTTCCATGTAAGTAGCTATCAAATGAGCCTTCGTGTTGGGTCCCACCTGAGATTTGCAAGGGGGAACCGCACCGGGGTTTTGCACAGAGGTCAAGGGCTGCTCCTCCTCCGTCCCCGCCGTCTGCAGCTCCTCACGTGCACGTTTGTGCTTCTCCCCGTTCCCAGCCAGACGCAGGCAGCGTTGGGCAAGTCCATCCATGTATCTATCTGCCCCTACCCACCCAAGCACAAAGCTGTTCCCCTCTCCCCTCCACATTAGACAAGCTCATTATTGCTCAGGTCTGAGGAGGCAAAGGATGACAGAAGCAAAACAACACAGGTTTTGTATAATTTGGTTTTTTTCTGCTGCCGTGGGGCCTCGTACAGCGACCCTTAGTTCAAACTTCTTCCTCTGCAGAGACTTGCGGGGAGGAGGAAAATGCTGCAGGTGCTTGGGCAGTCGGAGGCAGCGGCAAAAGTGCTTTTTTGGTTCCTCCGCTGGATGGATTCTTTGTGAAGTGCTGCTGTTTCTAAAGGAAAAATAAAGATGTGTAAGTCTCCTGTTTTCCAAATAGCGGCTAACAGATCCTACCCAAGAGAGGAAATCTTCCCACTTCTCCTTGTAGCTCTGTTACAGGTAACTGCATGCTGCTCTGCTAGCACTTGCATCTCCCATTTTACTTGTCGAACTTGCACAGATGGTTTCCCGCTGTCGGGATCAAATATCCCCATTACCATTGCCGGGAGTGCTGCTGGCTGCCCCGCGACAGCGCCTATGGGAGAAGAGTCCGAGCACTGGCTGCAAAGCCCTGGTCCGCTCCTCTCCCCACCGCCTCCATACACCTCCTTGCTCTGGAAGGCTTTGCCGTGGCGCAGGCATTGCTTGACCATCCTTTCTCTTGCTGACACTGTTCTTGCAGTCTGCAAGGCTGTGTAGTGCCTGCTGGAGAAGGGTGGGATGGCCGGAGGTGTCACTGTCAAGGCTTTAGATGTGCTTTACTTCAAACAATAGCTGTATGTCCACATTATATTTGTCCTTATTAGTACAAGCAAGGGTGTTTATTCTGTATTGATAGCTGTATTTATTCTTTATGAGGTGTAGGGATAAGTTTTTTTCCAGTTGCTAAAACACAGATTTTTTTTTCTGGTCTAGAACTGCAGTGGTTTTATTCCCAAATTTGGTTTTCAAATTTTTTTTTTCTTAAAAACATTCAAAGCATGGTATGCTTGTTGTGGTTAGGTGCAAAATTAGTTCAGATATAAAAAAACAAGGGGAGAGGAAGTACTCAGTCCTAGGGCATCTTTCTCTGTACCCTTCTGGCTAATATTAATACAGAGAAATTTTTGTATGCAAGCAACTCCAAAAGGATGCTAAACAGTTTGTCTTCATACGTTGTAGTATTGTCATCAGGATACTATTTTCAGTGTATTACTTACCCAGATACTACTTTATATAATAATTTGAAAGCTTTAAGTTACCAAAAATACGCTACAAAAGTGTATGCTTCCTGAGCTCCTACTTAAAGCCACCAGAAAGAGATGTGCATTTACAGATAATAGAATGTATTGTTTTGGGGAGGAATATTATTTCTTTAACTGCCTGTCTGATAGTCTCCTTGGAAGATTAAGTATTTCTGGCAGCAGCTTTGCGGTCTATACCCTGTTTGCTTAATATCTGTCATAAAATGATGTGACTGATACTGTCGCAGGTAACACGAGCTTGGGTTCAGCTCCCTGGTAGGGTATTATAAATGGGAAACTGTTGTGTGTACATAATCCCATTAGGCAATATTGTTGTTCAAAACCTTTTTCTTTTTTTCCTTTCCCCTCTCACAACAAAGCTCCTAGGTCTGTGGTGAAGTGTTTTGTGACACATTTTTGAATGGGCCTTTTGCCCTGCTTTCAGTTCTTTAATGCAAGAAGCTTTACCAGGAAACAAGAATCTCTTTCTTCTCTGGCCGTGTGTTTATTCAGCTTGGGGCTGTGATGCTGAATATGCAGACAGACACACAAGTCAGATGATCTAAGATGTGTGATATTGTAAGGCTAGATGTTTCACATGAAAATAATTTGAATCAGTGTTGGAGTTGTTACATCTGCATTTAATGTCTATGCCATCTAAATATGTCTTAATTACTTTTTTAAAACATAGATTTTTGTGTGTTTTCACACCCCCTAAAGCTGTTCTAAAGTAAATCTTCTCTTACATTATATTTAGTTGCATCTTTTGAAAGAGGCGATTAATTTGAAACAAGTATTTCTAAATTAGCTTTTGTCATTGAAAAAGGGCTGTATAAAAATGGAACCTGATCCTGCAAACACTTGCAGATACATTCAGTCTTACTCTCCCAGGTAACTTGCTGCCTTCAGCTTGTAAAGTCATTGCCTAACACAGTCAAAATGAGCAGTTTCGTAGTTTCATTTGAGCACGAGCCCCATCAGCCGAGGTTTCCACAGAAGTGCATCATTAGTCATGCAGTTAGTACCTTCCTTTAGAATATTGAAGTGCATGAGGTTTTGCAGGATCGGATCAAATTATTGGTATTAGTGACTTTTTTTCCATTTATTGGTCTGGTATATTTTAAAATCTTGGAGAGAATGGGCTTTCACTGTTCACCTTTGAGATGTTTCTGTAAATGAATGCATGCATTTAGTTCTTATAATATTAAAAGCTGAATATAACTTATAGCAACCTAGGAGAATACTAGGCACTGAGATTTTTTTCTCAAGGCATTTCACACTTTATATTCTCCTTTATATGCCTAGTCTTTAAAGGAGATGTGATGGGCTGCTGTCAGAATTTTTTTCAGCTGGTTTTTGGTTTTAAGTTTTTTGTTGTCTATCTGATGTTGCTTATAGAACAAAGACTTTTCTGCCTAGATGTGCCTCTAGGTGATTCGGGGCAATTAAAAGGATTACTGGCCCCAAAGCAGAGGCTGGCCAAAGCAAATGTGCTCCCAAGTCCAACATTTATTTCACAACCCAAAGTATCACCTTAAACTGAATTAGCTGCTGATTTAAGCTAACACACAGGTCTGACTCTGCTCTCTTATAACCCCACGCTTAGGTTTTTCAGCTTTCAGAAATACATAGCTTTTTAGATTGAATGGAGTAGGAGAGCCAGGTTCACTGCACCTGTTTTCAGGGACTCAGATGTTTTTCTTTTCTTCCTGCGTATGCAAGTGCCTTCAGCAAAACTCAGTAATCATGTTTGAAAGGTAGTGTATGCATGCACATCACACTCCTGGCTTGGGGAAACGGAGGAGCAAACAACAGATAGTGAGCTGCGGCTTAGCGGTTTTTAATTTTTTTAGTAGCTGTTTTTAAGATTTTGAGTATGTTTTTTCATGACGGTTGAAAGCACTAGCAACATTTCTAAATCACATGATCTGATAGAGGATCCCATGCCCCTTCTCCATCGTTGCTGCAGAGGAACTTACTCCAATATCGCCAACTTCAAAAAGTCTTGCAATGTATGATAGAGGCTTTTTAAAGTTCCTGGACTACTGGGATGAGGTGGAGATGCTCAGCCTAATCTCCTTGTATTCTGTCTTTTTGACAAAGTTCCTATCTTTCAAGATCAAAAAAAGCTTTAAAAAGATGCAGCCTTAAAGACCTACATACCAGAAGGCAAAAATAAGACTCTTTAAGGATTCATAGAAATTCATACATTTTTAATATGTTTTAGCTTTGTGTTTGTTGTTTAAATGGATAATACAGAGTCATAGGTCTCTCGTGCCTTCTGCTTTTGGAGAATCAGCAATGAATACTGGTGGCTCCGTATGCACATGTAGCGTCCTTGCATATATTTTTTCATGGAGATAAGGCCCTCCGAAAAATGCCAAATACCACATGGAAGTGGTAACAACTGTCCCCATCATGACGTTGCTTTTAGTGTCTGCCTTGGGACCGCTGGTCATGGGAAGATGCAGCTTCTGAGGCAGATGTGGGTACAGCACAGATGGGTTGGGACAGCTCAGGCACCTCGGTACCGAAGCGTCCCCCAGAATTAGGACTGTCTGGTGAATGGCCTCTGCGCTGACATCTCCCATAACAGGAGCCAGGGTAAGGTGGATGTGAAACTGGAAAACAAGCCAACACACCCTGATGATCAGCAATGTGGTTCCTGAGTTTACAGGAGGAGGTGTAGAGAAATGCAAGGGGAACCATGCATCCTTCTGGCCGTTTAACTTTGTTCTCGCATCCTCACCCCTCCACTGGTATTTGTGGGAAGGGTCTGGATACGGGGACCCCCTTTGTCCTCTTCTCCCGGAAATTTGTGATACTGAACTCAGTCAGGAGGGACTTCTGATTTTATTTTTTTATTATTACTTTTTGTTTTCTGCAAGCAATTGCCTCCTGTTTCGAAAATGCCTTTCACGTGGGGACGTGACCCGGTGGCACCGTTGCCGGTCTCAACACCACCAGCTGGCTGCTCTGGGACGTGCTAAATCCCCAACAGGTTGTTAACCTGTCACAAGATGGGGCGTCATCTCCTGCTGGACTGAGACGCTCAAATCCAGCTCGGAGCTTTTGCAAAATTACCTGTTTTGCACAAATACGGGTTTCGTAATGGTGTTTTATGGTCACACCGGGGGCGGTGCCTGCGAGTAGCTCATCGCCGGCTCTTGCTGAAACTCGTCCCAACAGCAGCCACTCGCTTAGGTTACGGTGGCTGCGGGGCTGACTGCTGCCGACAATCCTGTCTTTGGGGTATGAAGCCAGCCATGAAGTGTCTGATTAAAATACCCGGGTTTGGATGACTTCACGATTTTTGACAATAACAGGATATACTGGCAATAGTAAAAGTACCTTGAAAACCAAGAAGTGGCACTGCAAAATTGTCACAGCACAGAATGTTGGGATGGGATACAGAGCTACCCCTTGTATTTGTGACCCTTATTTTTAAGAATTTTTCTCCCAACTGTTGTAGTCGGTGAGTTGAAATAACATCATGTCTCCTCCTGAATATTCATGAAACTGGGCAATGCCATGGCCAGCTCCCCAGTCCCTGTGGAACTGGCTGGGGTTGTTGGCTGTAGTAGCTCTGGAGGTTGGTATTACTGAGTTTCCTTTCGGTTTGTGGGGTTTTTTTTAATGTATGTATGGTCTGTGAAATCATTTGCCCGTGCAGTCAGAGGTTAGAGTGAGCATCTTCCAGAGATCAAGATAAATATTTTTAAAATTAAGGGCTTGATTCTGTGAAAAGCTTAATGGGCATTTAGTTATGCTCTGGAGTAGTTCACTGGGCTACAAATGGGAATTAAAAATAAGAAATGCTCGGAGTGAAGGTCGTCTCTGCGCAGGACTCTGCAGCCCAGTGCTGGCGACTGCTCCGGTGCTCCAGCTCCCCAGCAAACCTGGCAGGGACAGGGCGGGATATTTGCAAGAGTAAGGGAGGGTAGGGCTTTTTTGTCCATCTTTTCCTAGGACAGAGGAAAAGAAAATAGCCCCTGTTTTTACTCTATGTGTAAAGGGGAGAGCAAAGCTTTCAGAGGAACTACAGGGTTGGGAAGGGGAAGCAGCCATTTCCTTCTTCCTCCTGCTTTCCTCTTCACATCCCCGTCCCTCCCCCGTTGCTGGGAGGATCTCAAAACACTGCGGAGATTTGGGCTCAAGACTTATTTTGTAGTGAGATGTGAATCGGGAGGCTGGTTGGGGGATACGAGTTCATGTGATTTTTCTGACGTTCTTGTTAAGTACAGAGCTCGAAGCAGTGCTCCTGAGGCCAGCCCTGAAGAGACAGTCTTTTGGGGTGTCAGCCTTTGTGCTGCCTTGGGAAACTGCAATTTCATTGATGTAAAAAAGTGTCTCTTGACTGTTCTCATTTAGGAATAGGATAGATAATCTGGCGTTCCCTGTTTCAGAGAGTTGGTGCTCCGAGTTGCTCAGAAAATTGCCATCCTTTAGCATGTAAACTTGCGGGTTTCGGGTGTGTGAAGCAACGTGCATGCTGTTTGCCTGCAAATGAAACTAAGCAGGTTGTTCAAACGACCATTGGGTTGGTCTCCTCACTCTTTTTTCAAATGCTTGCAGCAAATAACCAGGAGAACTAAATTCAAAGTGACTCCTCATGAGAGAGGTAGGACAGCTCTGGAAATAGACAGTAATACAGGATAAATGTGTTGGTTTAGTGATGCCTTGGTACAGCATCACACTGTGGCTAGATGGGCAGGAGGAGAGAAGCCTCACCACCTCTAAGTGTTTGGACCACTTTGCAAAATACTTTGAAATTCACTTTTTTTCCTTTTCTGCCCTCCGCTGGCTTGCCTGATAGCAGTGGCAGAATACCTCCTGCTCCTCCTGTGGTTACAGCCTGGAAGTAGCTGCTGAAAGAGCTTCTAGAGAATAAAATTTAGGGGTAATAAGGGCATAGAGAACAGCATGGCCACACTTCATATGTTATCTCTAGTGCCTAACAGAGCTTCTTTAATAGAAGAGATTTCTTCTCCACCGTCCTTGTGTTAGTGGGGCACAAGCCTACAAGCAAAAAAAATTGGATAATTGAGTATTAATGAAATTTGTCATTAATTATTGCCAGAGCAGACTCCGGGAGAAGTGGGTTGCATTTTCAGTGGATTTAAATATAACTTTGCTTATGCAATCCTGTTAAACATTGTTGCAGTATGTCACTGAGAAAGCTCATTATATTTGCTATATAAAGATTACGACTTTGGGGGGGGATTAAAGTTTTAGCGGCGGTTGCCATCTTTCTCGTGGTCACCACAGTGAACTGTTAAATGTGGAGAAGAGGGGGGAAGCTGTGGGTAAGCCAGATTTTCTGTCTGCCTGGAAACACAACCGTTAATGCTGCTAAGCCAAACCAGAGGAAACTCTGAGCTTTTTTTCAGGAAGCAAAATTCTTTGGAAAGGTGACATGTTCAAACAGTGGGAAGTGGTTTTTTTCTTAGTATAAGTCTTTTATATCATGTGTGCAGATGAATATGTGTGTGTGTATATATAATAACTAAAAAAATAATTTTGAAGTGAAACATTGGCTTCAGGCAAATCAAAATGTTCCCCACAGAATCTGAGATTTTTTGGTTTTGCTGAGAATCGTGGCTAAAATGAAAACAGAAATTTTTGGGTTTTTGTAACTGAGTCAAAACCCTGCACCCAACAACTAGCATGAGCCTCTGCCCTCCAGTGTTGTAGTCCGTGTTCCTGGTTGCTGGAGCTGATTGGCATTTTCAGCCTGAAGATTTTGCCCTTAGGGCTGTGTTGTCCATTATCTTTGCTCTTATGACCTAAGCGTGTCCCTTTGGCCTGCTCGTTTCTGTTAGCAAAAGTCTCAGCTCGGTGTCAGGGCAAGCAGGTCTGCCTTTGCTCGCAGTGCTGGTGCACTGGGGTATGGCCAAGGGGGCTGATGTTCAGATGCTGATCTGCAGTGTATTTTAGTCACACCACGCAGTGCTTGCTTCAACAAGTCATTTGCTGACCTCAGTTAAAGCGATGTTTGCAGACAGACAGCTCTAATTGGACACAAGGCACCTGGTGTATCAGTGGTTAAAAATAAGAAACATTATAAACTAGTTATTGTACAACTGGCTTGAAACCACTGTATAATGATGGTACATTTGCCATCAGATTAGGTCATGAAGTAGCTTTACTGCAGCTTGGAAAATTAGGATCAAAAATAGTCCTCTGATTAAAACTTGAGCTTTTGAAAGCTCTTCAGAGAAGAAAGATGTGCAAATGCAGATGTATGGGAGAAATTAAGCAGTCTGGATATGCACAGTTCTTGAATTTAAAGAGAATAATTGATTGAACCACTGTGCTAGCTCATTTCTCGAGCCACCCTGTCCTAACAAAATTAAATGAAATATCAGAATGATCTGGGAATAAGTTGCCTAAAATACAATCCATAATGGGTCAATATATTAACATAGTGAATTTAGTAATTTCTGTGGACATGCAGTTGTTCCGCATGTACCAATGTCAGCCTGCAATAGCAGTTGTCTTGGTTTAGATTTATGAATTTCTCCCACATTTAAAAAAATATGTCATACACTTTATCACACATTTATCAGCAGTAAAATAACTTATCTTTGAAACAACATTTGCTTCCTGATATCATCAGGAATTGGTCTCCTCTTCCTCCGCTCTTCGTTGCAGTAGCATGATTCCATCAACCACGGGGCATCCTATGAGTCCCTTACGTCCTGCCAGGCAGTTTTTAAACACCAAGAAAAAAGAAGAATGTTTTAACTGATAAAGAAAAATGATTAGGTTCTTATTTTGCTGCCGTTGTGTTGCTTTCTTTCCTTTGCATCAAGCGGAAGAGCATCAACTGTGCTGGAGTTGTGCTATTGGGTACCTAAAGGCTGAATCTGGTCAGTATTGGCCACAGGCCTATTTGGCGTCTGTATCTGTTGAGCTTGAAGGAATCCAGCCTAAACCTGTTCCCCGTGACTGTTTTAGATGCCTGCTAACTGGCTGATTTGAAGGTGAGACCTGTAGCTGCGATGGAGAAAGGTCTGGGGACAAACCTTGGGAGCTACGGGAGCAGCCGCCAGGGATGCAGGAACAGCAAGTGTGTTGCTGTGATTTGAGGATTGTTTGGGGCTGATCCCGTTGAGGACAGCAGGGCTTTTCCTCCCTCACAAACACCAGTAGGAGCTGATCACGAATCGTTTTTTTTCACTTGTGTGCTTGTTAGCGGGATCCATTCCCTTACTTGGCTGGCTGCAGGAGCCCTTCTGCTGGCATGATGCAGGGGGTGGGTAGACGGCTGAAGCAGCACGGTGCCTTTTGGTCACAGCATAAGTTTATTAGCATGAATGAGGCTGGTTTAAACCAATTATGAAGCCACAGTTTGCAGGAGTTCTATGTGGGGGCTGACCTTTACTTCATTTAATCTTATTTTGGTGTCAGGATGTTCTGTAGGTCTCTGAAGGTTCAGTTGTCCACGAGAACAGTTTCTCTGCACATCAAGCCTCCACCTGTGGGCTATTCTGCTTGTGAGGTACCAGAGTTTGATAAGTCTTAACGGTGTTCACTTTTTAAAACCTCACACCCACCTTAGACAAAATTCAGTATAGTGTGGGTTGGCATCTGTTTAACTGATGTCTGTTTACACCTGGCCCAAGCCTACTTTTGTGTATTAAAAGTGATGCTGCTTTGAAGTAGGTGTTGCCTGTTGTCTATGACGTGGACATGATTTATGGTACTGATAAAGGGTCATGCTCATGCTGAATCCGGTTGCCACCTGCTCCCTCTGCGGCAGCTCCATTAGCCTGGACACACCTACAAGGTATTTGCTCAGTCTTGGAGAGGAGCGAGGAGTAGAGAATTACGGGATAACATAAAATCAACTAATGAGACAAACAAGCAGTGTCAAATACAATGTACCGCAAGCTCAGAGGTTAGCACGAGCCTCATGCCTGTTTAGAAAATTGCCATGGGCTTGGCTGGAAAGCAACAGAAGTGCTCCCGGTGATGAGCACGGTCCCGGCTAGCCGGGGCAGTCAAATTTCCTTGCCTCTTCATCAGTGTTCCCAAGCTGAAAGGCTGATAGAAAGTGCTTCCTGATCAGCATGATAAATGGAATTTTGCATGATAATTATGTTTATAGCAGGACAGATGTACTAATAACACGTCCCCTAAAGACTTCAAATGAGCTATAAAAGAATCAAATCTCTGCTGAAAATGCTGGCAGCAGTAGTATTAATTGTGTAAGTTACAGCTGATAATTGTCTTGTTTCATTTGAATGAGGCAGTCAGCTATTAATGGCTTGCACTCTGTAGTACCGAAACAGCAGACTGCGCAAAATTTGTCAGTCTGGATAATATAGTTATATATTAGCAATGCATCCTAATGGACATACTCCAGTGGCTAGGGAAGGGAAGAAGTGTTACAGTTAATTTCTAATGCTGTTTCATCTTTTATATCAAAATACTTGCTTGTGTGCCTTCAGGAAGATAACTTATTTTTCTTATCTACAAATTGTTTGATGTAAGACAATGCCTGCAGTAAAAAACAAGCTCTCTTTGTGGTTATTGAGGATTGAAATGGAGAATGACTAATTAGCTGTCTTGTTCCACTTATCTCTTCCACACTGGTGATATGAATGAAAATCTTACCCTTGTTTTTATGTATATGAAAGATTCCACTGTTCTGCAAATCTGTTACAGAGCATGCATAAGTGTACAAGTGCATAGAGATACATATAATATAGAAGTGACCTGAAAACCTGTTAGAATAAGTTATCAAGCCTAATTTTTAAAATAGCAGTAAAATGAAGTTCAAATCAGTGATCATACTAGGTATTGTGCCAGGTTTACAGTTAAATAAAGATCTTGTAGGTAACTAACCAAATTTAAAACCCTGCTGGTCCAAATTGAATTCCTTTTTGTGACATCCTAATTCGTTTGGATTCCCAAAGCGTGTTTCATTTCATCTGCGGTAAGTTGAGCTGCGGATAGTATCCCAGAGGAACGCGCTTCTAGCAGTCCTAACCCACATCCTTGCTCTGGCTGATTAATCTGTAAATCCTTCAAAATTTCTCTCCCATGCTATTACATCAAAGCATCCCCAAGTAAAACATGTGAGCAGAATCCTGAAATGTGTTCCCTTAGCATGAGAAGGACTCTTTGTGCGTTTCATTAGGCAATACTTTGGGTTTTTTTATGGGGAAACAGGCGGTTGACTTTCTAAAGAGTGCAAGATGTGTTCGTTGGTTAGCAAAAGAGAGCTGATGGCCTGGAAAAACTGCCTGGAGATGCTCCGTAAAAATTGTCCTTGGTTCCTTGTAACCTTTCATCAACTTAATTCATTGCTAACGAGCTGCAAGTTCATTGCAATTCATTGCAGAGCTTTAAAATTGCCACTGAGTCAGATGACAAAGTGCCTTGTTTTATGGTATCAAGAAAAATCCTCTGATTGATGGAGGACTAGGCAGTAGCGC
Source organism: Ciconia boyciana (assembly GCF_034638445.1). Classification (NCBI taxonomy): domain Eukaryota; kingdom Metazoa; phylum Chordata; class Aves; order Ciconiiformes; family Ciconiidae; genus Ciconia; species Ciconia boyciana. The sequence goes on along the minus strand of NC_132935.1, from coordinate 52,245,518 downwards.
AACTCTGAAAAAATTCTTAGGCCCCTTGTCTCTAAAGGGTACCGGTGGAAGTGCAGCGATTTTGAGAAGAGAAAGGAAGATGAAGACCAGAAAAACAGAAAATCTTTGTTAGCTTGCATCCGCATAGGTTTTATCCTTATGCCTGCTTTCCCTAGGGAAATGGTAATGTGATTGATTTGTTCCAGGCAGATAGGCAAAGCCTTAAATATCAAATATATCAATTTCTGCATTGGCTTAGTGTTTTTTCAGCCTAAGTCAGGGTACGGCACCTCAGCTTTGAGAGGACCGACCACTGCATCGGCTCAGGTTCCCGTGCCAGGTGTTTTCCAGGTCTGGTGCTGTGATTTGCTCCTGTGTGTCCCAGGCATTTGGAGACAGGCACCTCGGGCAGCCAGCTTTGACTGCTGGGAAGATTTGGAAATGTTGTGTGGTATCTTACACCCTTTTAAAAGCTTTGTTAGTAAAGCTTATGGCAATCCCTTTTGACAAAGGAGAAGTCCATCATCAAATGTGGGATTGTGGAAGCCATCCCTGCCTCTGCTGAGCCACGGAAGCATAGGAGGGAGATCCGCTAACAAACTGGTCCTCCTGGGACTTTACTGTCATTTTTAGACTTTTTGCCTCCACCTCCTATGTGTATAGGCCCCCATCTGCAGTAATGTACAGGGTATATAAACACCATAGGCAGCTTAACGTTTGTGTTAACAATTTGTGATGGGAAGAGCTGGGTAACTCACATCCTCCAGACTTCCCATAGGGTGTGAACCCGTTCTCAATTAATCATCTCTACCAAAAGATGGGTTGCAACTATATTATTATTGATTGCTTTATCTATTTGTTTTCTTATATGCACTGTAGATTAGATCAGGTCAAGGGCTCAAGAGACAATGTCAAGTGGGTGACTTGACATTAGGGGTAGGTCAGCCAACCTCTTCCTTTCTTCATTGCATAATATGAGTGCAACATATCTTTTGGGTGTGCTGGGGAGAGACTGAACACGTCAGGAATCATCACTGGAATTATTTGGTACAGCAGTCAGTGTGCTTTAAGAGGGCTGCCTGCTCTTGCATCTGCCTGAGCTGCTGCCTCTGGTTCTTCTGGCACGGCATGGCTGTACATGGAGATAGCAAACACAGCACTGACATGGGTGAACCAAGGCAGGGAAGCTCACCAAGTATGTAAACATGAAATCTGGGTCTTGTGCTGCCTTCTAATAATGCTGGTCTTAAATCGGCCCTCTAAATTGCACTTTTTTGGCCAAATTTGTCACTATGAGATGCTTTTTATTGCTCTGATAATATATCAGTAGACCCAGTCTAGCAGAGTGCTCTGGCAGCTTTCCTCACTTTTGGTGTGTTGATGAACCTGCTTTTAGAAGAGAACAGAATAAAATATTTCAGTTGGAAGGGACCTGCAACGATCATCTAGTCCAACTGCCTGACCACTTCAGGGCTGACCAAAAGTTAAAACATGTCATTAAGGGCATTGTCCAAATTCCTTGGAGGGATTTTTTTTTGCCCCCAAACTGATTGAAAACTGGTATTTCGGTACTGGATATTTGCTGGCCAACCAACTAGTTGGCACCCAGAAAAATTCAGTCCTCTAATAATTAAGTAACTTACTAAGTAGGAGACTGCTCAGATTACCAGAATAGGCATTTTTTCTGTACATCTGATAACCCAGCACTTTGACAGTATGTGGGGAATATAAGAATATAAAAGACCTTAAATTCGGGACCCTTTCAGGTCTTCACATCCAGCTGTTTCTGGGGTGGCAGAGCAGCGCGTGTTCCCAGAGTGGGGACGGTGCCCTTGGAAGAGGCTTTTTGCAGTAGAGAGTAGAGGGGATGCTTTCTGAGCCTCCGGCCTCTGCTGATTGCGGTGTATGCTCTTGGGGAAGTATTGATCCCAAGAAAGGCAGGTCCCCAGCCTGCAGATGTAGGCTGCGTTTGCCAAGTCAATGAAACGTTCTTTAGGGTGACTGCTGGGTACTCTCTGTTGTGAAAACAGGCGGGGAGGCTTTTTGGCAAGCTTCTTTAAATATTGGACACTACTGTACCACCATACCTTAGCAGTGACCTAATGATACGGCTACACAACCAGATGTTGCCAGTATTATGAGGATCCCCATAATACTTGCTTACTGGGAGTAGGGAGAAGTGAGGGTTCCTCGCAGAGATCCAATCTCTTAAATGTCACCCTCTAAACCATGATTAATCTTTGTGTGTGTACCTGTGATAAGCTTACCATTGTGTTCTCTTCGTAGCTGGTCTTTCACCCTGCGGATCATACGAACTAGATGTTCTGAATGGAGTAAACTGGTTTCTGAAAACATTTAAATTTTTAATAGAGATCTGTACCAGGAGAGAGCAACCTCAGACTGGGGATGTGCCAATTACTGTATGCCATGCTGAGCAAGGGACCTCAACAGAGAGAGAAGAAAATGATCTAATCCTCTGCTACCACCTATCAACCCAGAGCCAGGTAGCAGGAAGATGCCGTGCCCAGTCACAGTGGCAGGGACGGAGGGAAAGAGGAGGTAGTTTGCTTTTCCCAGAGCACTTATGCTGGCTGGCTCCAGGATCCGTCCCTAGCAAGAAGAGCAGGGAAGAGCATAAGCTTATAAGCATATTGAAGCAGTTCTGCGGGACAGTAAGGATCTTCCTTTACCTTAATAATGGATCTTGTTGTACTGTTCTTGAAACGTGTCTCCATTATTGCAAATATGTTTTTAAGTAAAGCATAAGCAAATGCAATATTTTAAGTAAATACATCTTTTTGTACTCAAATATCTTTGGCGTTAAAACTGACTGTACGCAAACTAACAAGCAAGAAGGCATTAATCCCTATGGATGTAATAATATTTAAAATTATGGCACTGGATTGTCTTGCATTATCACAGATATCCAAAAGTATACCCGTATTGGATGTCTAAGCTATCCAACGTTGGACTTCTCTGAACCATATGAATTGGCTTGGACTTAAGCAATGCATGGCCAAGAAAAGGAGGGCAGGGACTCCTGGGTATGTAATAGGATGGTGGGAAAAGCACCTGATCCCAAGGGAATTTGTAGCAAATGTGCCCAGAACTAAATCCAAAGTATGCACCAGTAAACACTCTGATTGCCACCACCTGTGCCAGCATTCATATCTCGTGCATGAAATGCCTCATGCTAGTTTTCACTTGTTCGATTCAGTCTTTGTGTCCTGCTCACATAAGAGACTTCCTTTTTTCCCATCAAAAGAACTTTATCCAGGCAATTCATAGTGTCTAGGATACATTTTTTTAGCAATGAGATTTATTAAGTGTCTGTTCAGATCTCTTCTAAGTCTAATGTTAAGATGTGGGATTGCAGAATATATTTTCCCAGATAGCACATGTGCATCTGGAGGCAAGACAGGGATATGAGGTTGGGCTGTAGGTAACCTAAGAAATACCGCAAATGAAATAATGGCAAACAAACAGGAAAAGGCAGCAGTTTTAATTGCATAGTTATGTATGCAGGCTGGAATTAAAGGCTTTTTTTTCAGATGACTTAGTAGTGCCTGTATGTGTTTCCATGTGTTATGGTATCTGCTGCGTATAGCCTTGACTTGCAAGTGAGTTTCTTAGTTAATTCTAACTAACGAATTAACTAAAAATTAATTATTGGCTGCTCTGAAATACAACATTATGGGATTTGATACTTTAAAAACTGGTCTCGTAATGTAGCTTACTCAAGTAGTATCCTCCACTTGAGTGTTGATTTTTCATTTATTTTCTTAAGGAATAGGTGTCCTTAGGATGTGACTTTTAAGGAGCAACGTTGCTTGTGGACAGACCTAAATATTCATCATTTTACAATGCACGGAGTTTGTCAGGCAGAAGCGACACATGAAGAATCTGTTAGATTAATGTTGATCAGACAAAGGCTATTATGGTGTGGGTTTTACTGTAGAAGAAGGACATAAAGATGGAGAATTTGTATGTTCTTTACAGTGCTATTGCATCTGCTTTGGCAAGCATCCTTGCTTTCATAAGGACAGATGATTAATCTTGTTGTTTGCTCCTTTGCTGGTTTTGAGTGTCTTTAATTAAGTTAGTGCCCATTGATGTCTTACCATGATAATATGTGTTAGGTTATGAGGTAATGGCTGTTCTTTTCAGTTATAGCTGTGGCAGTGTTGGGGCATACTCAGAATAAATCACTGCGCACAAGCCTTCTGAAAGCTAACACGTTGCTGCAGAGTCAGTAAAGTGAAGACAGTGAATCTGTAAATCACTGGTTACAGATAATAGAGGATGTAGATTTTAGGCTCTTCAGGATCTGAGAGAGCTCTGCTGTCTTTAAATGAATCTCACTGAATTGCAGCTGTAGCTCCTCATGATGGCTTGGGTAGAGCCAACAGTAGGAGGATTGGGTGCAGAGGCAGCTGCCCACAGAGGGAAGATGGTAGGTTTCAAACAAGATCCGTCTTCAGTGAATTGGGAATCCAGCTGGGGAAGGTGAAAATGAAAGGGCCCCCAGAATCAACAACATGTGGTGATTGCTCTTCCATTCTCCCTAGACTCAACCCTGTTTTTTTCCTTCACTAGAGATTTCATATCAATGCCTAATTTTGTATGCATTTCCTCCCAGAATCATGTCTTCAAGCAAGGCTCATAATTAATATATCAAGTGAATTGTGCAAAATGCTAAAACAAAAGCCTCAAACCAGTTCTACCATACCTTCTGTTTTTCTGCACACACGCATATACACATTCACACTATACAAATGCTTTGTCAGTAAACAGCTTGCTTCTCAGCAATTCCAGTGTAAGTCCCCTGTCTCTTAGCACTGCTGGTACTCCTGATTTTATATTTGATATAACCAGACCCAGATGATCCCTCTGGGACATTGGGATGGAGCCGTACTAGAATTTTGTGGGCCATTTGAAGGATCACTTGTGTAAAGCTACATAATAATTTGTGAACAGAGCGTTATGTTGCATTGCCACACTATGAAAGGTCAGCGGGATACTTCAGTATTGTCATGTTCTTAATTCTTTCTTACTTCTTTCTTTTTGTACTCTGCATTTGACATGAGTATGATTTGTAGACACAAAAAAATTTCCTACCTTCAGGATGGCAATGTAGGTATTTTTTACACTGAGATGTTACATGCAGACAGGTCAGCAGGCAGCAGTTTGAGTGCTGTGTATTTTGAAGCTTCTGCCTTGGGTATCGTGGGAGGATGAGGCTTGGAGAAGGAGTTGGATGGCAATATAGGTAGGATACTCAGTGCAAGGGGGACATCTGGTTTGGGAGGTGCCTGGCATGGAGGCATGTTTGTACCGTAGCTCTCCCTTCATCCCCTTGTTTTCTGCCCATCTTCCTGCTTACCCCCGAAAGGTTGATGGAGACCGAGGAGGCATTTGGCATGGCATTATTCTCCTAATTATCGCTAGCCTAAGCCTTGAAGGTCTCTCTCCTCACAATACATATCCCAAGAGGAGCAGGGTGTTGGGGGTCCTGCTAGCTCCGGATTTCTGCATTGGAGACTTTCCTTCACAGCCCACTGCAGAAAGCTGTGGTCTTAAACCCTGTCTGCATCCTGCCTGCGTGTAGGTGACAGCTAAATGGAGGTCTCTTGGTATATTCTCTGTGTGTTTGGGCTGGGCTGCTGAATTAACAAAATAACCCATTTTCAGTGTGCGCCAGATGCTTTTAGCTCCCGTTGTGGGCAGCCTTGCCAATACGCTGCGCAGCTTGGAAGTCCTAAATGGAGTTTGATGTTCTTTGCAGAGAATGGCTCTGCTGCGTAATTATGATAGCACACAATTAAATACTGCTTTATATCGGTTTGGGTAACTCCTGGAAACTCTGTTTCCCTTAATAATTTTTAATAGTCTCAGGGTTTGTTTTTCCTGTGTTTGTCTGCATGTGATATTGGCAAAAGATAGGAAGAAAATGAGCTGGAACGTAAGAATCCCAGTAAAAACTTCAGAGGAAGGGTGAGAGGTGACTCATTAGCGGGTCTTTCATCTGCCTTCATGCTGGGTCATGGAGTCAGGGGTCAGGAAGGGAATGGGATTCGTACACAGCTGATGTCTTGTATAATATTTCAGAAGAGTGTATTAATTGATGGCGGCTTAGCCTGGGAGTTTGGGCAGAGGCGTTCAGCCGGCGGGCTGAGGAGTCGGAGAGAAGTGGCTTTTAGGTTTCCCCAGGGTGACGAAGGGGCTGGGGCTGCTGGGACAGGGCATTGCCTGCGTCTGGCAGCTCTCCGCTGACTGCCTGCTCCCCTGGCCCAGGAGAGAGCCGCAGCTGCGTTTCTGTTCATACCCAAATCCTGACTCCAAAGGAGTTGGGGAGGAGAGTGGTAAATGTACCTTATTCAAAACTCAGAGTTGCTTGGAAGATACGTTTGTGGCCAGCATGTGCTGAAGGAACCAGAATACTGAACAGCCAGGGTTTGTTGTGGACTATAGACCAGATCTGTGTTTATATATGTATATATTTACTTGTAATATATAATATCTATATTTACTTTTAATCTTTTTTTTTTTCCATTCTAGCATCTAGAAGCCTGATCTTAGATCTCATTGAATACTCTCCTTGTTTTCCTTTTACTGTTCAAGCCATTTTGGTGCTGGAGGGAGCAATATGATGCACAATATAAAAAACAGCCCTAGGGTTGCTGTTCCCGTAGAGGTAGGATCAAGATGATGCTCTGCCTGGTTTAACCTATGGGAGCTGCATGCCCAGAGTGTCTTCTGGTAACTCCCCAGGGAGTGTTTGCAAAGGACTAGGTTGGCTTTTGGGCAACAGTAGGTTGGTTTTTGGGCAAGAGCTCCTCTTTGAGTCCAGAGCTGGCACCTTTCAGAAGGGTGGATGGATGGCAGAGGGAAACCCTCCACTTAAACCTCTAGGCAGGCCCTGAGCTATCCTTACAGGTATCCTGATCTCATTTCCCATCGCTGCAAGTTTTATAATGACTTCTTTCCAGTCCTTTTGTGTACATATCTAGGGTAAGTCTTCCTGCACGTAGGATACATCTTTTGTGATGAGACACAGTGAAAATAAGGAATTCAGCATTTGGAATTCAGCATTTGGAATTCAGCATTTGGAATTCAGCATTTGGAAGGAACCAGCACAGTGAAAATAAGGAATTCAACATTTTCCAAGTGCCAAGCAGTCTTGTGCTTTTCTGATGCTCCCAAGCCACAATAGCAGAAACGCGGTTGTGACCAGAAGGTGGTAGCCCTGATGTTTCTGCCCCGTGGCTCTTGTTCATGCATGTTCATTTTCCCTGGCCACCTGGAGGGAGGAGGTGACCCAGTGGGCACGTGAACTACCAACAGTCTTCAGCTGCTGAAACGTCTTTGCCCTCCCAAGTTCTCCCATCAGTGTTACCGCAGTCGGCAGATGTTCAGATGATAAGCGCTCGTGCGTCCCATCACCGCTGTGTCTCTGAAGGGATGCAGTTGTCCCAGACAAAGTGGAGAAGCTTGTCCTGAGGGATGCTTTTGTTCTGGGAGCCAGCAGCACCCACGCTACTGGCTTCAGCCATTGTAGGTTTGTAATCTTAACAGAAGCAGGGGGGAACCTACACCCACGACTTTCACAAAAATTGGGCGTATTTAAAATGTAGCTTTTTCTTCCTTGTTTTGTAGCTGTGCTAGAAAGTCATTACACATGGATTTATTTTTCCTTATCTCTTGGATTATCATCAGCTTCCTTCCTTCCTTCATGGATGAATTTATCCATTTCTCTGATTGCAGCTCCATTTTTTTTATCACCTCCTGTCTATGGGGCTTAAGATTTTGTATGTTTAACGTAATTGAGCTGAGTATTTTGCAGCAATTGGCAGTGAAGATAATTTTCCACCGATTGATGAGTTGGTTACAGTGAATCTTTTTGCAGTCTACTACTCACTTCAGCTATTTGCTGTTTTGGTTACAGACCTGCTTTATTTTATTTGTCCTTGTATTTTATTTCATTTTTGCAACTGAGCCACATATTAATCTGACTTTGGAGAGGGAAAACGGAGACAACATTTTAGGTTTTAAAAAACTTCCACAGAGATTCAGACAGTTGGTCAAAGATAAATCCAGTATACAAACAGGGTCATGAATATCTCAGAAAACAGCCATTTAAAATACCGGGGTATCAAATATCTCTTTACTCTCTTTCTTTGGGCTGGGCTTGGAATTTGATTGTAGAGTATTGGTTATTTCTGGGCTCATGTAACAATTGCACAGGGAAGAGGGAGGAAACAGAGAAAAAATATTTTAGATAGGTGTTTAAGGGAAAGTGTTATTACATGATTTTAAAACAAAAAAAAGTCCGTAAGTTGCATGAGACTGTGACTGACAATGTCTTAACGGGGCTGATCATTAGAACTAGGAGGTCGTCATCTTTCCAGAGCTAAACTGCTTTCTTCTCTGTGCATGGGGGTGTGGGGAGAGAGGGGTGGGTTTGGTATACCTAGGATGCGGTAGTTAAACTAGGAGGAATGTTTTTAAGGCTTTCCATGAACTAGGAGGAAATTCACATTTTTACTGAAACATCTTTAATTTTGTTATTAAGGGCAATTGTATTTCAGTGTGTGTTAGCTGGCTGACATTTACTCTGCACAAGTTTTAAAACATTTTATATTGAAAATGCATCTGCCTAAAGACTTATCCCAAAGCCTGGATCCTCTATGGGTCACACAGTGCTATTTTGTTTTGGTCTGCATATAGATACTCTTCTTAATAGAAGGTTTTTCCCCTAATTATTATTGAAATAGGACATTTTTTATTATAAAATAGCTATCAACGCAGCTTTACATCAGAATAATGGTGATGTGTGATATAAACCAGCTTGGGTTATTTGAGTGCAAGTGTCTACGTATACCAGCTGCTATAGCACATTAATCAATTTTTGAAAAAGAACCCTTTTAGAAGTTGTATAGGCAAGCCCTGACTGCTTGCCTGAAGAAAGAAAGATGATAAATTAATTTAAATATTAAACACCAGTTGAGGCAATTAATTTTTAATGAAGACAATGAAAAACCGGTTTTGCTTGTGTTCCCTGGAACACCCTTTGCTTTTCCAAAATTGTTTTCTTCCTATGTGTGTGGCACAGGATGTGACTTGATTCACAGCAGGTAGGTTCATTAGTTGGCATTTCTGGTATAATATCCAGCTGTGGAAAGCTTATAAAATATTGGTATTTAAGTCATCTTGATTAGGCCTCGAAATAAAGATTTAAGATAAAGTGGAATAATTGCACATACTTCATTGCAGCTGAACTTCTTCAGTGAAAAGAGGGTGCAATTCCCGGACAGTATGAACTGATTTCAGCAGAGTTGCTGCAAAGCCGCCTCAGTGGTGCTCCTGTGATTGTGCAGGGAGCTGAATTGGTTAAGACTAATGATTTTGGGGAGAGCTGAAAGATGTTTTCAGCTGGGTTGGGCACTGGGCTGGGTATCCTCGCTCTCACTGCTACCGATGCCAGCAGAGGGAGGGGATTCGGCTGGGGCAGCCCCCATTTATGTCACTGCAGGCTTCTGGGTGACCCATGCTGCTTCATTGCTGGTGATTTGGGGGGGTTTATCTGTTTGCTTCCTTCCTTCCTTCCTGGATGAATTTATCCAGAGTCATGCTTATGTTCACAGTAGTTGAGAGGGAGCTCAGGTATCAGCGTTCCTCTCCTAAGCTTGGGTGAGCAAAGAGCTTCCCCCGCTTCTTTGTGCAGACTCACTTGCCATGTTAGGTCCCCAAAATACTGCAGAATCCCTACCGGTGAAAATCAGTGTGAGCTTTTTTGTGCCAAGAGGGATGGCAGCGATTCCCATCCAGCCTGTGTTGCCTTCAAGGTTAGCAAGCAAAAACCAGGAGGCAGCATCCCTGGTGCTGGGTTTAAGAAGTTGTGACCAGGAAGGGAAGCCAGAGGAATCTGAAAAGTCAGCAGGCAACTGGATGACCAACTTTTAAAGCTGCCCTGGAGCTGACGAAATGCACTTGCGTGTATTTCTGCCAACCAATGCATCTGCCTTAATAACAGATGCAAATGTAGGATCTTCAAACCCATCTCCGCCAAGCCATTGGCAATGAAGTTGAGGATGGTGCGTAACTTTGGGCGAGGAAAGGCTTGGAGGAGGGTTGCAGTGGTGGCTGGAATATGCGTCTGGTGTTGTACAAGGACCTTACGGCATCTAACAGGCATCTAGGGGCAATACTGTCTGACTAATTTGATAAAATTATAGGAAGAAGGTGGCAAGGTTGTACTGTTGTTTATCTCTCTTTGACTAACAACACGCAAAGTACGCTTTTGGTGTTTTAATACCACAAGATGGGAGGGTACCATCATTTAAAAGTGTTATTAAACTAATGACATATAAAGAGGTATTAAAAAGCAACAGCTATCATCTGCTACATCAGTGGTGCTGGTAGCACCACCAGCTGGTAGCACCACCAGCACCACTAGTGCTGGTCCAACTTTTGTTTATGGACCAATGCAACTGAAAATGGAGGGGGAGCTCCTCCTGATCTGAATTTCTTCCTATAAGAGCATCTCTGTGTCCTCTGACTGTGGATGGAGCCGAGGGAGCACCCATGGGTGCAGGAGACAGATGTTTGGTCTCTTCTTCCTTGTCTACGCCAACAAATTCAGCATACCCTGAAATGCAGACTTTATTTTTTCCTTAGCATTTTGAAGGTGTATCCTATCTTGCACCAGATCTTCTAAAAGTCTAGTTTAGACAAAGCCTGAGGGGATTTAGGTTTGCATATTTTCCTAAGAGGATTATGCTTCACACTTAGTTGCTCTATACATTGTTTGACCTTTTTTTTATGATTTTCTAAGTACACGAAAAGCCGCATACACATTCAAACTGTCCTGAAATGTGTTGTCTGGGGGTTAGTGATAGAAATCTGGTGTTTGAACTAGTAATAAACTGAATCACTGAACCTCAGGGTTATTTTGAACTGAAAAACATTTCGGTAATCAGATTTGCAGCATGGCTGCAGGAACAGTTGTAGCAGCACAACTGGAGGGGCTAGCAAATTGCAAGAAGGATTAGAAACTGCTTACACTGGCATCAGAGAAAACAATTTATTGTGAAAATACAACCCAGGAATAAATTAATGAGCACCCTTCCAAGCTTGGGGGTGCTCATAACACATTGAGATTCTGGAAACGCTTTACTTGCAGATCAAGGGAGTAAGGCAGCTCTGTGGGAAGGGTATTAAGGTAATTAGGGAAAAAATAGTGGTAGTCTGTGAGGAGTTCTGTCACTTAAGTTCATACTCATAAAATCACTGCCGAGGTACTGTACACCTCAGCAGTGGTCCCTAGGAGCGATGGGTGCTGACAGTCCTCATGCTAGCTGGGTGCTGTGGCATGGTGCCTTCGCGCCGCTGGCTGTCGCAGCTGCTTAACGCCCACCGACAGGGTCGTCTTGATGATTGCCAGCTTAATTTTTCATTATGTGCCTGTGGGTGGGCTGTATCTTATACATTTATTCTTTGTATTCGTGGTATTTTTTGGAGGGCTGGGTGCAGCTCCTCGTTTTGTGCTGCTGTTGGGGTGTCTGGGGGCTGTGCAGCAGTGGTTGCTGCTAAAACCAAGCCTGTACCGGGGCTTCTTCCCTGCCCGCTGAACAGTTGGAAAAGTTGAAATGCTACGATTTCCTTACTTCGTGTCACTGAAGGTGGAGGAAGGATCTGACTCAGCTGTAGAAAAATGGATTAAAACAGGACTAAACTCATCTGTGCTGCTCACAGGGATGGTCAGAGCTCCCTTTTAAACTGCTGGTTTGTGCCCAGTGCTGCCAACTCTTTCATCTTTCATATCTCTTCAGTCACTCCTCACAGGAGTGATGAGACGGACATTGCTGAGAAACGAGTGGCATTTATTTGGTAAAAAATGCAAGGGGCAAAGAGAAACGTCCCCTGTGGCAGTGTGAATGACAGGCAGTCTCTGTAGATCTACGTCTGCATTATTTTATCAAAGAACTGTACTTGTAGCATTGCAAACTCTACCGCAGCAAATGTGGGACTTGCGTTAGGCGGGCGTTAAGCCCTTGAAGGAAGGAAAGCCTGAAAGTACAAACTGAGGAGGAGCTGCTGGGAAGTTTCAACTTCCGTTTTGCTATAGAAGCTTGTATGGAGTAAGTTTGCTTCTGGTTGGGATCAAATAGATTTAGTAAGATAAGCAGAATGGAACGGAATTTATTAATATCCAAAGGCATGGCTCGGCTAGTGAACGGCAGTTTGTGAGCTTCACTAAATAACAGCTCTGAGGACTTTGTTGTGCCCTCTAACCAGCGGTGATGTTTTGTGTTCTGTTTTCTCTGCAGACGTCGGCTGATCTCCCAGCGATCTTCTCTGGAGACTCTGGAGGACATCGAGGAAAATGCCCCACTGCGGAGGTCATTTTATTTACTTTATCTCTGGTTACTTGTCTGTAAGGCACATGCAAGGACAGACTTGCTGTCCCTCCCCATTTGAAAAGTAGCTGGGTGTTCATGTTAAGATGTTCTTCATAGTGGGTAAAGGTATTGAAACCTCACACGCCCTGCAGGGTGGTAGGTGACATGAATTACATGTTCCCTGGCTTTAGGTTATTAAATAAAAAGTCAGTATTTAAATAAAATGTCAGGAAATAAAAAGTCAGATTTGATTATAGAAAAGTTTAGTTGTCACTAACATGAATGACTATCCCCTAACGTATGTAGTACCTTTAAAAAGTAAGTACAGCTGGTTTAATAAAGCAAGCTTTTGAAGGCTAGTATTTTTAGTATTCTTATTTTTTATGGATTTTTATCGTTTGTTCTCTAAGCACACACAATCTGATTTCAGTAACCAGTGTTACTGTCTTTGTGTGTTGGCTGGTAGGTTTGTGACTGCTACCTCACTAATAAATCTGCCCCCGTCCTTGTTATATCAGCAGCTTCAGTGCGGTTTTATTTCTGCATCCAGGAGGCCGCAGCTTCTCTGGGGACCACAGTAATTAGTCACTAGGCAATCCTCTGGGGTGATGGAAAATGGAGCAACTGCTTAACAGTTCCGAAACGGGCTGATCAGTAATCTGACCAGTGCGCGGTATGCTTCCAGGTCAGCTGTTCGGCAAGGCAGCAGCTTAATTTTGAATGTCTCTTTATCTTAGGACCTGTAATTCAGCTGGTTTATATCGGTGTTTAGCCTATAGCCTTGTTTATCCACATGCAGATTGGCTGTCTCTCCCCACTTCGAAGCGAAGACTTAATAGCAGAAGCTGTGCCAACTGGCCTATTACCAAGGGTTGGTTATTTTTACAAAGCTTACCATTGAATGCTTACCAGCGTGTTATGAAGCGTTCTCATAAATGATTCAAACACGTATAATTGGCAAAAGATATAGACAAAGTATGGTTTGCAAGGAAGTATTTTTACTTGCTAATTTGCAGAATTGGTGGTAGAACCTCTCTCTTGGTGGTATTTTCCCGTGAAAAAGCTAAGAAGGCTAATTGCAACCAGAGGGTGAGGGAATCTCAAGGATTTTACTAACAGGAGAAAGGCAGAAATGGCAAAGTGATGGGGTCCCCCCTCGGGGTGTGCCCATGCAGCATGATGGCGTTTGGGTGCAGCAACGGGGACTGGCAGTCCCTGGTGGCTTGGGACTGGTGGCCTGTGGTTTCAATCCAACAAAAGGACCTCTCAGGGTTGGGAAGCTGCTGAACTCTGCCTATGCATAGGAGAGGATGGGAAAAATAGGTTAGGGAGGCTCAACACAGAGGGACTGTGTGTGCTGGTCCCGTGTGCCGGCGGAGGATGCTTGTCCGTTAGCTCCCACGGAGGATGCAGCAGCTGTGGTCCAGCAGCCCTGGCCGTGCAGCGAGCGCAGGAGTTATCCCCGGTGCCTGCACATTGTGCTGTGCCTTGCAACAAAACAGCACTGAGATAAAACAGAGAAAGATTTCACATGGCTCTGTGGTTTCAGCTGATTAAAAAGAGCAAGGCTGGAAGGGAGGAGGGATATTGCTGTTTGTCTCATCTCTCCTCCCTCTGGCAATTTCTTTCTCTAACTGCAATTTAAAAAGTCCGTTCAGATGTAAAATAGATTTAAGGATTAATGTTTTGAAGAAAGATTCCGCTCCCCCCCCCGCCCCGAGGTAATTTATTTTATTTTCAGTTGTTTTGTATGCTGTCAGGAATGTGAAAAGTAATATTGAGAGTTAAAAGCAAATAGGAATTATCCTTGCAAATGAGAGATTTTAAATCTTTCTAAAATTAAAAGAAGAAAGAACTTTCCTCCATAGCTCCTCTATCAATAGCTGAGGAGGATACAAAAGTGTGGGTGTTGGTGTGAGGGGGAAAATCGCATATTTACCAGGTTTTGTTTTAGTTTAATTTTTTTTTTTTCCTCTGAAAGCTTGGGCTAAGCTGTCACGGCGGATTACAGGAAGTTTTATTTTGCTGAGATTTTTTTTGTGATGTGTTTTTTTGCATGAAGGGAGGGGTGGTGGTGCCTTTTCTTATTATTATTTTAAGTATTTTTTTTAATTTGAGCTGTTGCATTTCTAGACTTACTGTCTTTATTGTTCTTGCTGATTCCTAACACGGGGTGACTTGAATCATTTGTGTCGTCTTTCCTTCCTGCCTTTGTGTAGACGTCTTGGCCGTACAGCAGGGAACTGAGTACTCTTATTTCCCACCCCTCAACCCCCCCACCCCGATTTATTTTTCAGATGTCGGACACTCTCAGGATCACCCAGACCAAAGAACTTTAAGAAGGTTCATTTTATCAAGAACATGCGGCAACATGATACCAGAAACGGCAGGTACTATGCGTCCAAAGGCTGCTTCTGCAAAGGCAATCCATGGGGCGCGGGGGAAAGGGCAGGGTCAGCATCCCTGTGCAAGAGCACAGCGTGCCATTGCCACTTACCCCATACCACATACGTAGTAATGACCTTTAAAATAGTCTGTGAAGGTGCAGGCTGCAATGCACACTCCTTCCTCGGGTGACGTACAAGTCAATGGAAGTGCTAGCCCATGGATTTTTAAGGCCTGTGTCTCCATAATACAAATAACTTGCATAAAATGAAAATCAGTTGGAGGAAATGAGGCATAATCTAGTTGCATTTCTTTGAGGGTAGTGCCAGGTGTTAAGCGTGAGAGGGGCGCATGGCCAAACCTGCCGGGAACAAGTTTAGCAATGGCTGAATGACATTTCAACATCGATTAGTGGGTGTAAGGGTAGACATCAAGCTAGCTGGGTTGTCAGGGCTGCCTGTGGCAGGAGGCTTACTGGACAAGGGACTCAAGAAAACAGCTTCAGGGTAAGGTATTAAGATTATCCTGAGTCTTGCAAGATAAAATATAAATTTGACAGGTCCCGATCGCACTGTTGTGTCCTCCTGCATGCAAAGTGCTGGCTGGTAAACGTGCAGCTGGGGATGGTTGTGGCAAGATGAGGAGTGGGATCCTTGTTTTCAGGGCAGACGCAGGCAGAGGAGCTCCCGGGAGATGTGTGAGGGGTGCAGCTGCGGCCACGGCACACCCCGAGCTGGGTTGTGCGCTGCCTGGATTGCAGCCATAGGCACTGGTGGGACCTACACAGCAGCAGTCGGCAGGGTGCCTGTCCTGCAAAGGACAGTTGTCCTGCAACTTCCCTTACTGCAAAGGCACGGTGCCTGTTGTGGTGTTCCCATCAGCAAAATAGGTTCTTTATTGCAGTATCATCCAGCTCAGAAGTGAAACTAGCTCCTCCCTGCTTATAAAGAAGACACCTGCCCTTTCTGGTTTTTTTCCCAAGGCAATTTCCCCACGTGCCTCATGATTTTATTCTTGTCCTTCCAAACTTGAATAGGTTTTAAATAGACTACCTGAACAGATTGCATATAGACTAAATCATCCCACTGATAGTTGACCCTTGCATATACCTGTTCCGATACAGCTGCTGTGGGCACGAACCACGTATGTTCATGTGGACTGATTTGTGCACATAGCCTGTGGTTTCCATCAAACATGACACCAGGTCAACAGAAATTCTGACATTACATCGAACCGCAGTTTTATGAATTGTATTCTGGTAGGTGTTACTTGGCTCGAGCAAAATTTCCCTTGCGTTTATTCTCACACGTACAATTAAATGAAGTGAAAGGTAGTAATCAACATAAATATTGCAGAAGGTGGCTCTGAGAGGTGACGGCTTTTTAGAAACAGCTTTTGTAGCAAACAGACACATGCAGAACTGTTGACAACTATTGTCTGACTAGTGGCTGGTTATTGTCTTTACAACAAATACATGTGGAATCAAATGCTGAAAAGCAGCCCTCTAATTTTAGTCTGTTTTGTACATAAATATGTGTACACTCTGGGAATTCTAGCAAAAAATACTTATTCATAAAGTATTATGCAAATTCCACAGAGAACGAGTAATTTCTGAGATGCATATATAAAATACATCCATAAACTTGATAGAAATATTACCTGCAAAAAAATGGATAAATATTTGATTCGTGAACTCTTTTCTCCATCTCTTGCAAAAAAGTATTTGTAGGATATATCCTAGCATTTTATCTTAGTTTATACATTAGTCATTATGTCTCATAATATAACTGAATATTTTTCTTGCTAAGAAAACAGTTAGTAAGCTTCTGTCATTCAACTGTCTTCTTATCTTTATCAGCAGACACAGTTTTCCAGAATATTTCCATGACCATAATAAAGATCCCTTCATCTAGAACACAGATACAATAAGAATAAGATACACAGTTTTGAAAATGCTTCTTGTCCTATGGACAAAGAGCCACAGCGATATTAGCTAAAAATAAAACGCAAAGTCAACACTTTGTGTCACCCCTAAGGCCAGCTAAATCTAGCAGTAAGTGAGCTGAGCACATACCCTGTTTTTCAGAGGGATCTGGATGCTGTTGCAGTCAATGAAGTTAATAGGCATTCTGGATGAAAAGGACCTCTGGAAATTCAGGTGGATCAGCTTTATGTGTTCTTCGTAAAATTAACAGAGTTTCTGAGTGCCTTAAGACCTTTAAAGCTGGTGTCCTCCCCGGTTCCCTGTGACACAGAGGAGCACAGGTATTGCAATGGATAGAAAACCCTCCTGGGGCTCCTTCCTCTGCCTGGGACCTCATCCCAGGCGGCTTGTGCGTGGTCGTGCAGGACGCAGGCGCCGAGCTCGGCTGGAGTCAGGCTCTCTGAGCTCTCTCCGAAACCCCTGATCCTTCTGTCGCAGCATGTCAGCCTTTCACTTAACTTGAGGAACCCAGCTTTGAAAACATCTACACAGAAGATATTTTTGAGTGGTGAATTTGATAGCTGGGCTTTAAAATAGCTAGCGCTTTCAGTAATTGTTTCACTGGCTTGTGACTGTGAGTGTCACAGCAAAGAAAACTGCAGTGTGGATGGTAGCTCAGGGCTCCTTTCTCTGGTGACTGCCCTTATTTGCGGCTCTCAACCTGTGACATGGCATGTCCTTGTCCTGCGGCACTGAGAGCTCTTCCCCTCTCGGCCCCGGGGATGGCCTGCGCTGAGCAACGATGCTCTGGGTCCAGCCTTCCAAAGGCCAGCGGCAAGGCAGGACCGGCTGTGGTTAAAATAACAGTTCAGCTATTTAGCACAGAGAAAAACCACCTATACACAGGTTGCAGCTTATCAGCTAGTCCTTGTAAAGCTTCCTGTTGATGGTTCTGTGCACTGGTTGAACCGGTTTCTTCAGATTTGTAGGACATGGCTTATTAAAGGAGCTGGAAAATTAGGTTTCCTAGACTGTATTATCAAAGCAGTCTTGAAAAAGAGCACAAAATAAATTTTCCCATTAAAAGACAAAGACAAGTCAACCCTAACATACAAATTAGCACAGGTAGCCACCGGCGTGTGGTTTCACCCACTTTACTCAGCACGTTTATTGGTGGTATCTTCCATAAACTGTGAAGCAGAAGATTTCCTATCTAGCAGAAACAGGCCACCAAAACAGTAACCTGAGCCAGCTCAACAAACAATTCATGGTGAGAATGGGACAAGAACGTTTCTAGAGTCATCCTATATAGCAGATATAAAGGCAGTAAAACAATGCTCCTCTCCCACCCCCATGCCATTGCTTTCTCAATTTTTTTGTTAGTATACAGATCTAAGCCATGGCCAAACACCACCCATAGGCTATGAAAGGTCTCTTTTGCTGCCCTTTTCATTGTGGAAATGCACACACATGCACTTTAAGAGGTTGACTATTTGCGGCATCCTCACAGTTCTTAATTACTCTCAGCCACCTTCCAATAGCCCCAGCTTGAACTTGGGAGACTCCAGAATGATGGCTGCTACCCAGACAGCATCCATGGTTTGTGTGTTCACCTTTGCTTGCAGGGCAGCAAAGCCCTGGTAGTCAAACATCATCAATCAGGTATAAGAAAAGAGACTACAGTATTCCACATGTATATGGTACATATGATGTATATCACATTGCCTGATCGCAGCATTTTGGTGGAACACAATCAAACCTAGACAGACGCTGAGGAAAACAGACATTATTCTTCAAGTCAAGCAAATTACTGATTCTGTTGAGAGCCTTGTGCTCAGAAAGCTTTTGTAGTTTCGTAGCATACACCTCATTAAAGAAATTGGAAGATTAGCTTTTACAGTCTCAGACAGTTGCACATAGTCAGAGCTCTCATGCAAAATAATGGCTGCTCTGAACCATAGTAATTAGTACAACTTCTTGGTGAAATGTGAGAATTAGAGACTGAAAACCTTTTCATGAAGTGATTTTAAACATGTCTAGGTGGCACAACGGCAATCAGGGCACGTAAACCCATTCTGACTCAAGCTGCTTCTGATGTTGGAGATAGCTCATTCAGAGCTGCGCGGGATTGTAGACGCCCTTTGTTGAAGAGTCGAGATCCAGGAAAATGCTTTTCTCCCATAAACAGTAATTTGATTTTCTTGAACAGCAATGGGCTTCCACCACACCTTCTTCTCCAAAGCATACTTTGCAACAAGTTTCTGGACTTTCTGCTCCAGCAAACCATTGCAGGCCCTCAGAATTTTTCTGTTTTCCATGTGTATCATCAGACCTCTAAATAAACGCTGTTTTATCCCTCTATGGTGAGCTTCTGACCCCTGCCTTCCCTGCTTCTCTTCCAGTCCAGCTCCTGAAACTGTTTTGCACCAGCCCTCCCAGCAGCTCTGCAGATGAGGCTTTGTGGCATCCCGGCAGTGGAGGCCATGGGCTCCTCTCCTGCTCTGCCTGAGAGATCTTTATGTAAAGGGGGTTCCCCAGTTTATGGAAAGAGAGGCAATACTTGGGTCCCAAGGGAAAGAAATCTGAAAAAAAATAGAGGCTAGGCTGGTGCTTTTTATTTCCTTTCTGGTCTGATCCCTTCTGCTACACACAGCAAGTTTTCTGTGGTAACTTCCCACTGTTGTCTCTGCTTGTGGACATGGGAAGGACCAGTTTGTTTTTCTTTAAGTATTAAGAGTTGGGGTTTTTTTTTTAGGGAGGTGTAGGGTGTTGGCGGAAGAGCTGTATTTCCAGAAACAACCAGAGGGAGTGGGGGGAATACACTTAGTGGGTACCATGGTTTTCCGAATTCAGAGATGCTTTCTGATGTCAGCCTTGAAATCTGTGCCAAGTTTCATACATCAGCAAACAAGGCTTCCAGTGAACAAGCAAGCTGTTGTGAGTAGCAGCCATTCAGCAATAAGCAGTGGCAAGCACAAAATTAATCATATGCCAGGTTTTTTTGCTTGTGGATTGCCTTTCTCAAATGTGAAAAAATGATTCCCCCCTGCTCTATAACTTAATGCTGCACCATGAGACCATCTTATAGGATCTGAGATATTTACCATAGGTAAGGGGTGTTATAGCATTCATAGAAACAATGAAACCCTACTTCATCCGCTGCAGGAGATCTTCCTAATGCTGTATGCATGTTTATTATTAGAAACCCTCCTTTATTAAAGGGTAAATACCACTTTGCTTTTAAACATGCTTTTAAGGAAGAAAATAGGATTGCTGTAACAGAATGATCCAGGAGAAGGAAAATTGATCATTCTGCATTTTTCCAAGCATTACATGCAGCAGCTCTCTTGGGGATCTAAACCTTTTCCAAGAACGATGACTAAGCTGGTCCCTTAAGGAAACAGTGTTTTAATAACAGCGTAACTGGTATGAGATTTAAGGTGCATATGGTGGTTTTCGGACAGTAAAGAACAAAATAGCTTGCTAGGGTTTGTTGTCCAACTTTGACCAGTGTAGCACAAAGGATTAAAAATTTGGGTGAAATCCTCACATACAGACCTGTGGCACATGATGTCAGAAAAATCAGTGTTGGAGAGCAGAGCAAGTAAGTACAATAGCCCTGACAACCAGCCTAGCGGTAGGTCCTAGCATTTGGACCACAAGTGGAGATTTTTAGACAGGTAAAACATCAGTAAATTCTAACACCAATCACATTAGAAGATGGCACAAATTGCCATCACTGTGTCTTAGAGGAATTTGAGGGGATGCAGCCTGTTGGCCAACTTCAGGGGGAAGAAGAGTCTTTTTAGTGTACATTGTACAATTATTGGTGTCCTGAAGGTAATAAGGAAAGAGGGTATATTTATAAACAATCAGTTATTTATTGGCATTTTTGTATCTTACATCTTGATCAAGCTTCTCTTGGCTTCCTGCCAATCTGCATCTTCCAAAACTATAATAATATAGCTATTGGCAGTCCACACAGTTTTATGGAAAGTGGGTCTTGACCTCCAGGTGGTTTTGATGTTGCTTACTGATATGTCAGAGCTTGATGGCTAAAGGTAATAGTGTGGCTGTAAAACAGATAGGTTGCTCTAAGGTATTTGATTTAATGCCACACAGTGACTTTGCGGATGATGCAGAGAGTTGGAGACTGGTTAAAAATACAAGGCATTTGCTGTAAGAGTGGCCTGGATTCTGAGATAAGCTCTGTGCAGGCAGATAATGTATGCTTGCATATAGCCAAATGTTGAGCTACCTGCCTGTAAGGAATGAAAGCAAGCCATGCTTACAGGAGGGATTCAGCCCTGCCAGTTAGTGACCAAGGTAGACATGGTGCTGGAGGAGAAGGGGCGAGGAGCTGTGGGGTCGGTCATGCCTGAGTGTCAATGCAGCATCATAACCAAGAGGGCTGATGTGATTACTGGGCACAGAGGCTGGCAGGTCATCAGGGCTAGGCACTGATCTTAAAGGTAAGATGGAAAGATGTGATGTTTATATCTGCCACCTGTGCAACTGCTGAGGCCAGTGATACTGCCCAGAGACCAAGGAGGGTGATGGGAAAAAACTGGAGAAGACTCAAGGAGGAACCTGGAAAACAGTGAAAGGATCTGAAAGCTTATGATAATAGCAAACTTTGACTTCATCCCTGAATCAAGGCTATTTCAGGAATCAGGCTATTTCAGGAACAGGAAGCTGAAAATCAAGGGAGTCCTTTGGTTTAGCAGAGAAGGGTCATGACCAGCAGCTGGAAATTCTTGTCCGATAAGTGCAGACTCCAAGTCAGCCACAGAGTTGTGGTGTGCAGCACAGGTGGTTGTTGGTGTACATCACCTGGGTTGCTGCTGGATTTGTCTGTTTAGTTTCAGCCATAGTGGTGAGTTGTCGGAACAGCTCCTTGCCTCTCTGGGGGGACTCCTTTCACGGGGACTCCTTTCACTAGGACTCCTTTCACTAGAAAAACATCTGTCCTGGATTCCAAGTAATGCATTCAAGCTAGTCTTCCTAGAAAGCCTGTAGAGGGGATGGGACTCCACTGCTCATTCGCTGTGTAATGTATGGCACAGGCTTCAGCACTTCTGTAAAGGCTCAGTAGCACGATACCCTACCTGTGAGATAAAAGAGAGGAGGGAGAAATCATCCGTGATGGAAGTTTTATGATTACAAATTCCTCAACGGTAACGTCTCTTGCTTTGCTTATTGTGGTGGGATTTTTAAATTTTAGTCTTTGATTTCTTTTATTTTCTTTTATATTTTAGAATAGTCCTTATCAGCAGCAGAAGATCCTTCTGTAGCATATTTTCAGTGCTGCCATATCGAGACTGTACCCAAGTCGGGTATGTATATTTATACATGTACTACATAGTCTTTCTGGGCCTGCATGTAGACCTGATAATGGACAACAGCATGATGGAGGCTAATGCTTTTACATATCTGCTCTGAGAAGAGATAAATGCACTTAGATATATTTGCCTTGTGGAACATTACCAGGTTAAAACTACAACTCTCAGTCCCCAGTTTATTTATATGTGTTGTGGTATCTTTGATTATTAAACCGGATAATCAACTACCCTCCTGAAATCAATGTTCTTGAAAAAATGCACTGTTTTTATTGTTTCTTCTGACTTCACTCATTGACAAAACAAGTACTCTGGACAGCACAACTTTTTTTTTATAAGCAGTCTTAGCTTTCTCATTCTCCCACACAAACATGGTGCTACTCTATCTAGATTTCCAGAATTATAGAGAAATACTCGGATTTAAACATAATACCTTCTTATTGTACATTTACCCATTGGTCAGATCATTCAGTCGGGGAAAGCAGTGAGAAGTGTAATACCGTACAGGTTCTTAGCTGGTGTAAGCAATGTCCGTGGAGCTGCCTTGCATCCCTCAATGTGCTGAGACACAAGACCTCTGACAGAAAAGTTTATTTGAATTGAAGCAGCTCTCCAAAGACTGAGAAAGCTTTTTGCTCTTGCACTGAAACTGCAGAAGTGGAAGAAACCAGATTTGGCTAGGAGACGTTGTCTGGCAGGCTCTGGGGCACAGCTTGCTGGGGTGCCTTCAGAGGCACAGCACAAGGCTGGGAAGAGCGGTGCTGGTCGGCCGCAGCTCCGTGCTCCTGGGGCAGAGGAGCAAAGCCTGGCCACCACAGCCGCTCACTGGTGGGCTGAGAGTTGCCTGTAGCTGGGGTCGGCTCAGCGCCTTCAGGGCACAAAATTCGGGGGAAATAATCAGTTGATACACTGAGGTGGGTTCAAAAGACCCACAAGTCATCTAGAGTCAAATTTATCCAGTGCATAAAGGATGAATTTGGCTCGTATTTTTCAACCGTCTATTCAAATCTGGAGAGTGATTTGCCACAAGCTGCTTGTGCATCAGTAATTCAAAACAAAGGGAGATTATTTTTAATGCACAAAGGAAAGGAGGCACCTTTGTAGGAGAGTTGACTTGCTCTCCTGTTGCTTACAGTAAATTTTTTCCCTTAATTGAACTGGGATGACACATCAGGCAAATTCTTGACAGACTGGCAGCTTTGTTCGTTCTTCTTGGGTACGCTGTCATTCTTTTATGGTCGTTGCCCTGTGGAAATTGCCTCTTTATTGAAAACTGAATATATTTTGAAATGCTGATGACTGGTTATACCTTCTAAATTACAGCAGTAATGAGCCCAGCTGCAAACCTAAATATTATTTCAGCATGTAATGTCTTCTACCACGCTTGCGCAGCAAGAAGGGCATGGGATGAGAAGGTAGGAAGTGCCAGTACAAAACAATCCAGCCCTGTTCCCTTTGCTAAAAAGCCAAGGTTAAAAAAAATGCCCTCTGCCTTTCTTCCAGAGCATCAGAGGAAGAGAGAAACAATGCAATGGCACCTCCTTCCAGGAACAGCTGGTGCAAAGAACAGATGAGGCAGTATAGCGTAAACTGTAGCCACTCTGTTCAGGCTGCACAGTGCTTGCTTACTTCGTTGCACATTTTGGACATGTGGTAGGAGGGGGGAGAGACACTGGTACCCTGCTGAAGTACTGTAGTGACAGCATCCTTTAGCTTTGCTTCTCTGAATCTCTGGATTGCTGATGTCTGTCCCCGGGCAAGATGGCCTAACTGGTTTACATTCTGCAAACATTACTGAAGAGTTTAGGAAAAGAAACAAATCGTTGCAGGGAACCTTGGGCATGTCTGCAATTAAGACTGGAGGAAGCCCTGGCAGGAGAGGGGGAGCGGGGTGGACATGCGTGCAGGGGGGACTATTCCATGTGAGAGGAGCACATGGTGGAGCTGCTGCTGCTTCTCCACCTCTGCTCCGACGCGTGGGCACTGTGGCCGGCGAGGAAATCTCCAGGCACAGCTGTGTGCTGGGGAGGCTGCCAGCCCCCGTTGTATTGTAGGCAGCACAGAAGAGCTCTACTGTATCGATGCTGGCAGCTGAACTGTGCTAACAGATCCACTTAAAAAACCGATCTGAAAGGCAGTTCCTGCAGACACAGCTAAACTCTGCGTACTTGGCCAGGGTGGATGGGGCAGCGTCGCCCCTTACCAGCAAGGTTCAAGCAATGTACTCTAGGTTGTGGCCCCTGCTTGCCCACCTTCCATCCTGAGGTCAAGCTACAAATAGCAAGAACCTTCCCCAAGCCCCCAAACTGTGTTTTCAAGTGGTTGTACAAATACCAATGGAAGTCTGGAGAGTGCGGGGAGGAGAGCCATGGAAGTGGATGAAATGAGAGGATGAAAGTTGAGCTGTCCCCTGGAATATCTTTCCCAAACCCCCTCCCCGGCAGCCAGGCAGCTGCCGGTGAGCCAGGGTGCTGCTGGCAGTAGGCTTTGGAAGGGAAATGTACTCCAGAGTGGCCCGGAGGCTGCCAGAGATGAATGGTCATTTTTGCTACCTGTGGTTTCAGAAGGCCCCTCTGGTGGTACTTGCTGGGGCTGAGAAGGAAGGACACCATGTGCCAGGGGAATTACTTTCTCTAGTTTTCTCTGTTACGCTGAAGAGAAACAAAAAGTACAAAGCAAAGAGTGACGTGGTAGGGAGAAAAAAGTCATGAACAGAAGTAATCACTAGAATTCTCTGCCCTCAAAATTTTGTCCGTACCTTGTATCTGATGGAAACCTAATGCTTTAGTTTATAGTGCTTTTGTGCGAGGGAAAAGAGGAGAATTAAAACTAAATTGACAGAGGTTTTGAGATGCATTATCTCCTGCTGGAGTCACTGAGAGGCAGGTACTTTTGTGGATCTGGGCCATAAATTCTCCTCTCTACGTCTGGCTACGTTAAGATTGCCCACATCTTTGGTGGTAGCATGAAGACAGGCACAGCTTCACCTGTTTCCATGGCCAAGAGTAGGGTAATGGGCAGGACCAGAGCTTGTGCTTTTCTTCCCCCACCTAGACCAGCAGAGCAGCTGTGAGAACATACGTAGCCAGGTGAAAGCAATGTTAAGGAAGGCTATACTGCAAGTCAGGAGTTGAAAGAAGTGCTGAGTATCTTGCCTGCTGGGTTCCCGTGGCCCCCAGCATCCTGCAGTGTTACAGCCCAAAGTCATCAGACCCTACGTAGGGTTCAGTGGTGGCTAAGGACAGTGATGAGAGGGTTGCCCTGTACTGAGAGCACTGTAACAGTGTTATTGCCTGTGCTATTAAATTAACAGACACACACAAACTCTTGTTATCATTGCAGGCTGATCTGCAGAAGCAGGTAGCACCTACAGGATTCAGCAACACTGATAACGTTGTCTGAATGCTTTGATTATGTTTTTATGAAATACAAAGTCGTTGTGCAATGCAGAGGTTAGAGGCGAGGCAATTCAAGGGCTGCTGGTGGTACTGCAGGATTGGTTGTGCAGTTGCTACTCTTTTTCAATGTATTGGAAATCTTCCTGGCTAAAGGGTATTCATGATCTGAATTTTTCTGCTGAGCAAGATCTTGCTCACCTGTGAAACATGCTTGCGGTTACCACACAGAGATTTTGCGGTAACATTTACAAACAAAACATGCATGAGGAAATGCAGCAGTGACTACTAAATCTTTTTTACCATTGTGGAGAGATACTTGTGCTTTATAAAAATTGTTTCTCCGCTCCTTTCTCATCATTCACTGATGTTATACTATGGATCATGTTGACACCGCAGTATTCTTTAATAATACTTACAAATTTGAAGCATCGTATGTAATGTTATGCTAATACTATTCTTCAAGTTCCTCTTTCTTATTTAAATATAATACTCCAAAAGATGGAAGAGCTACTTTGTGAAGGGTATTGAAACTGGATTTCAGGTTCAGCATCCACTTTATCCTTCCTTGCAGGAGATGAGAATTAATCCATATCTAGTTCTGCAGATGGGCAGAAAATGGGAGGTTATGACAGTTATCAGAGGTGCACCTTGAGCAACCCCTGAGCTGCTGTGGCTCACAGCTCCTTTGTCGAAGGTTGTCACGGTGGAAGCTCACAGCAGGTGGAGTTGAGCCTTGGTGCTGTGCCTCTTCCAGGGCAGGGGGAGATGCCTCAGGGCACTAGCAAATAGCTGCCCCACCACACACACACTCAGCTCGTGCACGTACACAGGCATACTGACCTGCTGCTCTCGGCCCTCAGAGGGGATTAATTTCATGGCAGACCGAAGAGTGGAGCCACTTGCAGATGGATTAAACAAGACTTGAAGGAATTATTCATTTGGCGATGGGCTCCAGATGGTTTGAGGTGAATTGGATTTCAGCCCTTAGAGCTAGGGATCAGACACAGCAGATATTAGCCTTTTAGCCGTTGCGCAGGTCATGGTCCAGGTGCTGGGATCACAGCGCATGTCCCCAGAGAGGAATTGTTACGGCCAAGCTCTCCCTTGCAGCCAGTGCAGGGAACATGCCTGCAGGTTTCTGCCCACCCCACTCCCCAGCACGGTCAGCGCAAGGGTGCTCTGTGGACCCTCCGTGTGACCCCAGCTGGGATGGAGAAGGACCAGGTTCAGCTCTGCCTCCAGGTAGCTACCCTGGAAAAGGCGTATTTCCTGGGCAGGGGAAGAAGGGAACCCATTCTCTGCTCTTGGAGCTTCTCTAGGCACCTCTTCTCCTTCGGCTTCCAAGGAGATGGTACAACTCTGGCAGTCCTCATGGACTATTGTTGGGGTTGCTCCATGTGGCCTGCAGAACATGGTGGCCTGCAGAAAGGCTCTGCATATGCTTGCAGCCAACTGAGAGCAATCCAGTTCTCGTTAGTATTTTAAGGTGCCTAAGCATTTTCAAAAAAGGCAATGGCAATGTATGTCTGTCACTGTTAGAGGTGTTACAAAGGAGGAAGAAGGTATCGTATTGTCTTTCCCCCCAGGAAAAGAAGGTAGTGCAGTTAGTTGGGTTTATAGTTCTGTTGTGGTTGTGTTGTGGGTTTTTTTCTTTGGCACGCATCGTTATGGTTCATAAATTAAAAAAATGTTTTTAAAAAGGGACTTTTTAGGCTTGTTTTTGTTAATGGCAAAAACATTCACAGATTGAAATCATACCTGTTCTAATGATATTTTATTTTGTGGTGTTGTAAGAACCTTTTAAGAGCTTCCAAGTTCCTGTGAAGTCCTGCCCAGAAGATGAATCTAGAGGACCCAAGGGAGGAGGAGAGCTGGTGGTGTCACGCGGATGCGGCACTGCAACACAGCTAGTCTTAGATTCGATCTCAGCCGCTGGGCTCGCAGCGACTCACTGCCATTGGGGCTGGAGGGGATGAGCTACAGGACAGAAAACCCAGAGCATCAGGCAGTTCATGTCCTTGTAAACGTGGCCAATTCACCTCATCTTTTATTCCTCATGGCAGTGAATTCATTAAGTGATTAGAAACTTACTTGCAGTAGGCATAGCTGCTGAATATTGCTGTCTTGACAAGAATATAGGTATTTATCTGACTAAACTTGCCTCCAGTTAAGGGAAATAATACAATATGAGTAATTGAATGGATTGAAGCCCAGGAAACAGACCATTCTTCTGAAGTAAAGCAGCAAGTCGTTAGACAAAAAGAATTTGTGTCCTTCTCAGAAACACTACAGACCAGCTTCATCCAGTTTCTAAAGATAAATCACTGCTGAATTTAAATTTGAATTTAACTAGATGCTGGCTAGAACACTAATGAATTCAATGATGCTGCAAGCAAGAGGTTTTCAATACCATCACCCCAAATAACATGTAGCCACAACGATCAATGAGTCTATAGGCCAGTCACTCCCAACGGCCTTCGTTATCTAAACTCTGAGATCTTTGTTTGTTTAAACTGGGTAAGAAAGTTGTATGCAAAATGAGGCAAAAAGAAGCATTTAGGTGAGGTTGTCTCGCATGCCGCACCCCTGCTGTCAGTTATTTGGCAGGTCAGGTAACA
Organism: Ciconia boyciana; assembly: GCF_034638445.1. Lineage (NCBI taxonomy): Eukaryota > Metazoa > Chordata > Aves > Ciconiiformes > Ciconiidae > Ciconia > Ciconia boyciana. The sequence continues at coordinate 52,217,474 of NC_132935.1, read as the reverse complement.
AGCATTGCAGTGAGTGTGGAAAACTGGGGAATATTTACAGGAAAAATGAGAGCATCTAAATTGCCATAAGGATAGTAGCAATAATTATGCACACAGCAAGGCAAGATACTCTGTTACGTCCTTCAGATTTGTTACCCAGTTCCTTGCTATTCTTCCCCAACAGATTTTTGTATGTGAGGCAATTTTGATTAAGTCATCGATCTTGAGTGCCTTTCCTGAACATTTATCATTCCGTAGGCCTGGGGAAGAATAACTGTCTGGTTTTAGCTGATAATAGGGAAACTGAAATATCCCTGCTTTTCTTTACCATTGCCCATTTTCCTTGCTTCTCCCAAATTGAACAAAACACCAAAACCAAGTGCATATTAGCTTTACAGAAAGACACATAAATCTGGGTTTTTTCCCTACATCAGGACATTTCAAAACTGATCATCTCACGTATTAATTTTATAGAGCCACCATTGTTCATTTTTGTGAGTTGCCCTGTTCCCTTAGGTTGAAATTAAGCAAGGAATCCCCAAAAGCTAATAGGTTTAAATTTTGAACTTTTACTCCATGTTGGGCAAAACATCAGGACAAGAGCTGACGTGCTGATACCTGAATATGTTTGGAGAGAGAAAAAGGATACTGGCCCATTACAGCCATTTTTCCAGGAGTTTTTCCACCTCCTCTCCCTGTAAATTGCTGCTGGAGTTGTTGTTCTAGCAACACTAATGGCAATTAGGATCTGAAAGCTCTCGATCAATTAAAGCAGGCAGTCTCGGGCAGCGGGAGATCTGCTGCTGGACTGGCTGGCAGCACGTCTTTTCCAAAGCTGTCATTGTCCTTGTCCCTATAAACAGAGATGATAAGTAGAAATTATTTACAGTGACGGATAAGAACAGTATCTTTTCTTGATGTCTCATGAACCGACTTTGCTTTTAGAATAAATCTTAACAGTCAGGAATCACTAAGCATAAAATACAGACACAAAAGGCTTACATCTCTAAAAAACAATTATCAGATTCCTTTTTGCAATAAGAGAAGGCTTTTCATGTATCTAGAAATCTCTTTAATATTTAATGGACTCCTAAATTATTCACAGGTTAAAGTGTTCAACTGTTGCTGTCATTTAAAGAGCAAGTGCCCAGCAGGAGTCTTGCATGGGCCTTTGTAGATCACGTCAGAGCATAACGTTTGATTCATTAAAGAAATGTTATACTTCCAAAGGTAATAGCATCCAATTTATATTCTTTTAATCCTGGCCTGACTAATAAAAGACACAGTGAGATTTCCTGTTTTGATTCTTAACTACCTGCTCAGTAAAACTTTTCACTGTCCCACAACAAATTTGGGATCCCAAGTCACCTGGTACTGTTCCAAGAAAATCTGTGAACTCTGTTACGTGGAGAAACTTTTTGTTTTTCTCTGCAGTCCTGGGTAACTAAAACAATATGCTTAGTTTTGAGTGTAGTTTATAACACTGCTCAGTTTTCTGGAAATGGTATGCACAAATACGATAGCTAGAGCTTGACACTGATGTAAATCAGGGTACCCCAAACTTTGTCAGAAACTGGGATCTAGTTTTTTGCCTCCTAAGGAAATGTCATCCCTGATCTTTTAATTTCCTTAAGCTTTCCCTGCTCAAATAAAGTGAAGGTAGTAAAATTAAGTTACCGTGATTTATTTTTGCTTTTTGGTGTCTGCTCGAATCCCTTGAAAACTTTGTTAAAAAGCACTTTTGGAAAATAAAGCAGGAAATTCAAAAATGAGGAAGAGGAGGAAGGAAGTTGTCTTCACTTAAAAGCCTCTTTGGCAAGGACCATCTTTCCTACTCTGCATTTTGTAAGCACCTTTTACTACTGGATATTGGTTTGTACAGTTCCTCAGTCCCATCGGTAATCTAAATAACTGAAACACAGTGAAAGCTTGATTTTTTTTTTTTTTTTAAATATAAAGTGCCTATCCTCCATATGCTCCTGCCCCGCGGGGCCCATTGACTGTGGTGCCACACGAGGGCATGTGTCCTGAAGAACTTGGTGGCGGTGGTTGGCAGCACTGGTGCCATGGCTGTACCCAAACCACCGTCCTGACCGTTCCCTGGGCACGACTCAGCCGTTTGGAGAGGGCAAAGCAGAGGCATCCCCCAGGTCTTTCCTAGTTGCTCTTGGGATTTTGGGGGTGTGGGGAAGAAGCAGCTGTGCTGGGGCTCCCCCAGCAGCAGGGTGGCAGCCCTTGGGCTTGCTCTCCCAGCGAGAGCTTTGCTGAGGCATTCATGAACTTTTTGACTGTAATAGGAGGGAGGGAAAAAAATCAAGGCTTGTCCTGCAAAAACTTGACTAGCTTGCTGTTGATCGTAGCGATAGGGAACTCAAAAGGGATACAGTAAAGTCACATAGGAATTTCTTATTAGGTGTTCACCGAGATCTTTGGCCTGTGAGAGGAGGATGTGTATAAACTAGGATGAGCCTTTCCATTTATATGCTAAGATAAGAAACTGTGCATTGTTTAGTACTGATGTTCCTCAAGAAAGGGAGTTTAATTCTGTTTTCAGGACAGGTTTCTCTCCAAACAGTAGTATTTTATTACTCTGTTTTACAACACAAGCAATCATACACTACCTAGAAACAGCGAGAATATGTAGAGGAGGGGAAGATCCTAAGTAGCCCTTGCAAAACACCTAGGATGAGGGAGAATGACTGCAGTGACCCCTGTTCACAGGGTCCTGAAGGTAGAGTCTTCTTCAGAAACATCAGAAAGATGGGAAAATGGAGGCATTAATGTCCATTGATCTTCAGCTAATGTCCAGGAATCATTCCCGCGTGTGCTCACACGTGCCAGCTGACCCTGCTCCCAGAGCACTGATTTCTTTTCAGTCCCCAGAGCTGCTCTTTTTTTTTAAAGCTGCTGTGCTGACTCTTCAAAGGGTGCCCGATTTTCATTTGATGAATTACAGAGTTATCTGTCCTTGTCTGTTAATTGCATGGAGGAATTTCTCCGTGACTTGTTTTCAAAGTCGTAACAGCATTATTTCTTACTCTATGTCTGTAAGGTTTTGAGTGGAAGGAAACTAAACTGTTCTGATATTATTTCACGTAATTCAGATATTTGTTTTCATTTGGGGGTTTGGGGGCTTCCTCAGGTTGTGTGTTTGTTTCGTAGATAAGACCTGCTGAAATGGTTACTATTTGGCATTTATCTCTATGAGAAATAGTTCCTTTAAGCATGTTCTGTGCAAGAGTGGAGAGGCTAATCCCATGCCTCTGACAGAGGGTTATTTTTACATAATTATTTGTCCAGCCCCTCAGTAACATGATATCAGGAAACAGGAATGATAATGTGACACTGTGCTAAGTGAACCCCAATCAAGAAACTAAGAGGACTTTGTTGGGATTAGAAACTTGATACAGTCTTTTCCTTTGTCACAGAAGTATGTTTTCCAGCAGATAGACATGTTGGATTTTTCCAGCGGTAAGGTACATGATTTACTGGGGACTCGCTGATTGCCATGTTTCAGAGAAATAAAATGAGTGACAGGTTGGAAAGGGAAGACAAGGAAAGAGGGTGTGCAGAGACGCAGCAGGAGATAGCCCAGCCCTGCAATCGGGTGAAGAGCCTGCAGGGCTTCTCCCTGCCTCAGCGTCAGCATCTATCCCACACAGATTTTTAAGTACATACTTGGACCGCAGCGGAAATCAGCCAGGAAAATATTGAGAGATAAATACTCTGGAGTTGTACGCAGCTGTCGTTTGAAGAGCACAAATTTGCTCATAGTCTTTTTTTACCTTCATTCACATTTTGATTGTGAGGCTAAAGCATGGGATACAGCTTGGTTGTCTCAGGCATCTCATCTACCTCCAAGTGTAAGATGCTGAGTGGGTCAGTCCTTCTAAAGTAGATCCCCAAGTTTCCATCCTGAGGCGATGGAGAGCTGGGTTTCTCCTGCTGGCCTCCAGCAGGAGGGTCGCTGGGCTTTGGACACTCTCCTGTGCTCGGAGGAGCAGAAATCCCTCCCAGAGGCTTTCACGGGCAATTAACTCTCTCCCACGGCATAGGGGGACGTGGGTATGCACCCTGGGAGTCTGCTGCGTACATGGCAGTCAAGTGTTCAGGCTAGACTGATGGATCTCACCTGAAGCGTATATGACTTCCAGTTCCTTCCCAGTGCCAGGTTCTGTCAGAGGCACCCAATGATGGGGAACCTGGCTCTGCACTATAGGTGGGGTATGAGGTGCCACCTGGAGCAAAATGAGGATTTTCTCTATAATATATTTTAGGCAACACAAGTGCTGCCCGTAGGAAAAGTTGTCTGGTCTGTGCTTTGCATTGGCATGTTTGGATTAATGCTGCTACCTTATTTCAGCATTGGGTGGTGGAGGGTGAAGAAGGCATGTGTATTAAGAGCTGTTTCTGCTCTGGTTCTATTTCCCAGGGATATGAAGCTGGACGGTGGACGCCAGTGCCATTCTGCTGGAGTGTGTCTGAAAGAGATAATTGGTCTTGAAGGTGTGGAGCTTGGAGCAGACGGGAAGGTGGGGATGCTTCAGTTCCTACTCCCTTAGATTGTATGTAACAAGGGAAAAAATGGCTTAACTAATTACAAGCGCAAATATAAACATAAATTATAACATGCAGTGTAACACAGTAGTGAAAGCACCGTATGTGCAAACTGTAAATAAGCTTAGCAGAAATTCAGGAGGACTGCCCAAGCTGTCAATGCAAACAACTCTGTCTCCTTGAAGAAATTTGCCTCTGGCAACATCTGAGTCTGTAAAGCATTACCGAATTGCGCAGCCTTCCCCTGGCTGTAGCAGGAGGTATCACTGCAGAGTATATTGTCAGGGGCTTGAAAATAATTTCTGGTGAGAGTTGTAAGCTGTAATTCTGTTTGCTCTCAGTTTTATTTAATAAAATAAATGTTGCTTAACAGTATATTTTTCCAAAGAGCAGAAAGACAGTAGTACAAATCTGATGAGTATTTCAAAATCCAAGACTGCATTCACTTGAATAGAATAAGCAATTATGACTCTTTAGGGAAAGTGATCCGTTTTAAACAATACATAGAGGAGAGACAATTTTAATCATAAATTAAAACATTTTTTGCTGAAAGCCTGATTTATGTTTTACAGTTCAGTGTACCCAGTCTGCTGTCATATATGGATTTAAAGGCCCTAGGTCAATGCTGTTACACATGGTGTGCTCACCTAACCAGGTGTCAGGCCAGACCACAGGCTGTAAATTTCTGAGGGCAGTCTGTCTGCATATAAATAAATGAAAGCTCACATGTTTTATTTGATACCTGTTCTGACCTCCTTGTAAACCAGTCTAGAGTCTTGAGACTCATTTTTTTCTTCAATATAATGTTGGTTTTGGAAAACAAACCTGCAAGAAGCAAGGTGTAGCCTATTCCTGGCCAAGGGTACAAGCAGAGAATCAGTACGCTCTAAAAATAATTTTGTCGCAAGTTATTCATTCACACTTAGTCCATGTTGGGAGGTAGTAAATGATCTCCCACAACCCTTGCTATAAACTGGAGCTCACTTAAGACACCAATAAGACTCTGCCAGACAAAATCCTAAAGGAGAAAAATACCAGTGAAAGTGCTTAAGTTTAGCAACATTCAAGTGATTTGCCTCTGGCAGCTCTGTGCTGAGGGACCCGTATAGATGATGCTGTTTCAGTAAAGAAGCAGCTGAAATCTGCTAGAGAAGGTCCACTGAAAAAAACCCAACCAAATTGACTTATTTTTAAATCTGACCCTTGAGTAGGATTTTGTAAATCCAGCGTATTAGAGCTTGTGTGTGTGTGTTTGTGGTTTTGTTTTGTTGAAGAATTAATGCCTTTGCAAAAGCTTTTTTTGCATGGATAAACTGACTGTACTGAAGCAAATGTAGGTGACTGGTGTTTATTCATCTGTGCCTAACTATTAAATCCAGAAAATCCTTCGTTAATTTGGTTTCCCGTGCTTCCAATTGGGATGCACCAAAGGCATACCGCTGCGGCCGAGCTGGCCTGGTAGTAACTGTCTGTCCGTTCTGACTTTCTCTTTAGACAGTTTCTTATACACAGTTCCTGTTTCCCACCAATGCTCTGGGAACTCGGAGAAACACGATAGACTCCACCTCATCCTTCTCCCAATTTCGCAATGCAAGCCATCGTAGCCTTTCTTTGGCAAGAGCTAACAGCACCCAGGGGAGCATTGATGCAGGTAACTTTTCAAGAAGCTTGTTTTAATATCCTCCCCTAGCCTGGTGATAGGCAGCTATTGTGCAGGACGGACATATGTCATGTTTTAGCCCCCTTTTTTGCTTAAGTTAAGCAAAATATAGTCTCATGTTGAGGGTGAAACAGAGCTCGTTCCCTGTTTGTCCAGGAAAGCTGGCTTATGGGTGATGGAAAGTTAAGTAAACAAGACTGCTGGTCATATTGACAGCCCCTGATGGCACTCGGCGTGCCTCCTCCTGTCACCAGCATTGTTTGTTCCTCCTGCATCAGGCTCATCGTTACCTTCCTTTGCTATGGAAAATTTACAGGGTCAACACGGTAGTCATAAGCTGAAGGCGTAAATCATACTTGTGACCTTTATTAGGCTGGAAAGGACTGTGTTTACAAAACCAGGCACAAAACATAAGCCAAAGCACTATATGCTTAAGATATTTTGGCATGTTAAGTGAAACAAATCAAAACATCTGCATAAACAGATGAAAACTTGTTGCTGGGAATAAAAGTCATTGTGGAGCTTTATATAATTTTGCAGTTCTCTAAGCCCTAAATTCACATTTGCCAGGTAATTCATAAGCCGTAGGTCCTCTAGATCTTTGCAAATTGTATTAGTAGATTAGTAGATTTCAAGATTTAGGGAAATCTTTCGACTCTTTCAAAAATCTTGCATGAAGATCATCTTGCGCATTATCTGTGAACTCGTTTGCCACTTCCGTTAAGCCCAGAGATTTCTTGATGTAATGAATTCCTTTCTTACATTTACCATTGTTTTATAGGTAGTGACCTGGGAGACTTTGTTGAATACGACCCAAATCTTTTAGATGATCCCCAATGGCCATGTGGCAAACATAAGCGGGTTTTAATATTTCCTTCATATATGGTAAGTGATATGCAAAATTAGGTGTAGCACAGATAAATGTTGGTAACAATATTTTGAAGGTTGAGGTTACATTTGGCCATATTTTAAGAAGATTATTATTATTTTTAATCTACTAATAACAGCTGTTTGGAATGCTTTGTTCTAAATGACAGTTACTTACTGGGACATGTAAAAACAAACTCATGGAGGTATTACAAAAGTAAATGCTTTTATTACCACTGTATTTCATAAATGCTTTAGATGAAAGGCTTGTTCGAACAATGCGTTCATTCTCTCGCATTCAGAGGAAAATTTATACTTCCTCTAACTGGCATCTATTACAAAATAGGAGGATGCCCATTAGGGTTTTCTGAAGTCATGAAGCTGCATTGTGTTTTGATGCTTATCATTCACTCCTTGTAACAGTGCTTCGGCGTCTAGTAGAGCCTTTGTTTCCCAGGTATTTATTTCACCATGGGATAGTCCTTCCTTTCATTGCAGCAATTACGAGCGGAGCCTGTATATTTTTCACTATATCCAAACCCGTAACAATACAGACACATAACTGTTCCTTGATCTGTGCTCTAACTCAATGTGTTCTGTGGTGAGACTTCTGTAGCCTTTTTTTGCTTGCACCAAGTCTGTAGGCTTTGGTGTGCTATTTTGGCAGGACCGTTGCAAGATGCAGTGCCGTCGTGTGCAGGTGAGCATGTATCTGTCTGAATGATACACCCAAAGTAGTAGCAGGCAGCAGGGAAAAGCTTCTTTTCTTTCTTCCAAAGCGGTGACCTACTACTCTTATTTATACACAAATAGGATAGGATTTGAAACACTGAGGTCTAAAGTGTCATCCATGTCCTCACTTAACTTGGAACACAGATACGATTTAAGAAACTGCTGAAGTATATAAAGATACAGTCTTTGTAGGTTCTTTCTGCCCCCCACCCTGATCTTTATTTGATAATAGGGCTCTTGGGTTCTCCTTCTTCAAAATAAGTGGATTTTACGTGTTCCATGTACACTGAAGCTTATCTCCTTGCTGGCAGGAGTGTTCTGCCTGTTGCACAGAAAGGCTTAATTGAGCTCTGAGGCTGTGTTTGTGCTAAATTTTCAAGTGTGAAGTCCAGTATGTCCTCTGCTTACTTTCAGCCAGTTTTACTTTTAGGGTTGGCAAGTTATTTTTTGGCTGCCAACCTACAAAGCGTCAACTTTTATGGCACCTGCATCTGGGTGGGAAAATATTTGTTAGGTTTTAATATGGTTATTGTCATGGACAGGGAACTGTCTTCCCTCACACAGAAAGACATTGTTAACTGGCATGCAAAGGGAACATAGCTTTAGCAGGCAGGGTCGTGTTTCCAGCCTTCCGCAGGCTGCGAACGTGCGCCAGGCAATCTGAGTCCTCTGGGATCACCTGAGGTCTTTGATCCCTTTTCAACTTGGTGCTGAGATGGACATGGTTGGGCAAGTCAAAATAGGACAGCCAGGACAGTGTCCTGCAGGGGAGGTCTCCGAGGCCCAGGAGCAGGTTTTCGATGCCCTTCTTTTCCATATGCTGGTTAACCACAGCATTCTCGGGCGCTTTTATTGCAATAAGGAGCTGACTGGGGATTTCCACTGTGACAGAGGTACGATCAGATGCTTTAAAGGTGAAAAATGAACTTCAAGGGCAATTGTTAAAATCAGCGTCATTGTTCGTTTAGAGTATATCTGCATTGACAGGGGTCTCCCTGCTTTTTCATTTTCTCTAGGGGTTAATTACTGCTGTGTCTGGCAAAATGCCTTATTTCACATTTTGGGTTATTTTGCCTGAATTTGCCTTCCAGCCATCACTTCTTCAGCACTGCCTGAGGGTCTGCAGGGCTCGCGCCTCCCTCTCTGAAGGCAGGCACTAATCTAAGAAAGGGCTGAAGGACATTAAGTGCTGTGTTTCTTTTGTTGGTGAGAATAACTGGCACGTGCCAAGAGCTCTCTTGTCCAAGGTCCACAGATTTTGCCTGCTCCTGGTCGAAGCAGCATAGCTGTGGTGCCACGCAGGAGCTGCACAGCTTTGCAAGAACCCCAAGAGCAGGTGGTTGTTCTTCAGGGCTTGGCTGAGAGATTTCACAAGGAGCTGGTGCTTTGTTCAGCCGCAAGAAGGGAGAAAAGGTAGAGTCGGAGTGTCCTAGGAGCTTGCAGGTTAAATAGGATTTTGCAACTTGGGCTGCGGGTAGGGAGGGCTTGTGTGTTGAGCTGGTGAATATAGGGCCATATTGGCTATGTAGGAGACTTTACTCACGTCCATATTAGACTTTCCGGACTCAGCTGGCATTCCCCCTCCCTACAGTTCACATCAGTGTGAACAGGAGCATAACAGGCTGTAATTTCAAGTCATTTTCTTCCCCAAATATAAAAATTGGCGTATGCTGCAGTTAAAGCAAATTGCAGTCTGAGGCTGGCGAGAAACCTGTGGTTTTTTTCCTGACGGTGCACAGCCATCGTGGTATTGAGAGATGTCTGCCGAATGACCGCGGAGCTGTAGAGCTGCTGTACAGAGATTGAAAGCAGTCTCTGGTCCTGAGCGGAATATAGCTGTAATTACTGCCTCTCGCAAGTGCTGGAGCAGCTGAGACCAGCTCTGATGTCAGCGCCGAACATTTTGTTGTGTGTGGAGAGCTGCAGCTTGTAATTAAAGTTTCGTTACTTGGCCAGCATTTAGCATTAATGCTTGGCAGCTGCAAGCTTGTAGTTATTTCCCCCCACTCCTTATGGATGTCAGAGCGATTGAGGGGGGGAAGGTGTGCGAGAGGAATGTGAACCCATGGCAGCGTGGATGAGCAAGGCTGGACGGTGGGCTGCGGCACTGACTGCGGAACAGGGCTACACGCACCGGTATTACTCCTGGGAGCCCGGCTCGTGCTTTGCAGGCCAGGATTTCACTGCTGGTAAAACTCCGTGGAGGTCTGTGTGAATGCTGCATCAGTAAACACTGCAGGCTTTATCCTGAGGCATAGGACAGGCAAAATATGTGGTCCTGCTTGGATTTTACTCTGAAATACATGCAGTTAGCACTCGAGCCTATGCGACATGCAGTTCCCTCCATTTTTGTGGAGCCTGAGTTTATCATCACTGACATCGACTTTATAGTCTTGTAACTGTACTGGGCTGACTTAGTCCTGACTTCCAGAGGATTTTTAACTGCAAGTCCTCAGCTGTTTTCAAGGAGTAGCTGAGCTTCCTTCTTGAGGATAGCTGTGGGGAAGGAGAAGTGCTTTCAGTTTGGTCTTTTTTTACAGTGAAGTTCCTAGCTTGAAAGGGTATACACTTCCCTGTTGCATTTCTAAAAGTAATACCCCCAAACAGCCTGTCAGGGGATGATTCTGAAAAAGCAGCTTCAATAATTTCCCAACACAAACTCTGCGGCTTCTATTAATTGTGTTAGTCATATTTAAATTCCGGTCTGCCCCGGAGAAATTATTTTGCTTTATGTTGGCTTTGTAGGAGAGTCTACAATCTCTACCGCAATATAAACAGTAAGAGGTAGAAGAATTTCATGCTGGGGGGCGGGGGGAGGAGGGAAACATCATGTCACGGTTAACAGATGTCTTCCTGGCTGATACTGCTAAAACAGGAATTCTTGCAGATTCTTAAATCTCTTTAGAACGGGAACTTTATCTGCCAGACAGAGCAGTAATTTCTGTGTTCGAGTCTCGCGTTGACCAGGGTACATCCAAACTCGGCACTGTCTCCCTGCCCTCCCTGCATTCTGGCCAGCAGAAACAAACTCCTTCCGTGCAGAAGGAGAAAACGGCAACAGGCGCGAGGCTGACCCCGCAGTCCTGCTTTTGTTGGTAACGCAAAAACACAGGAGCATGTTAGCTGGCTGCTGTGCGCTGCCAAAACTTGTAGCAAAAGAAGAAAAGCCCAGATCAGTAGCATCTTCACTTTGAGTGACCCTTGTGTAATAACATCCCTGCAATATCCGTCTATCCATGCCCAAGGGATACACTTGGAAATTGGTTTGGGTACTTACTTGCAATTTGAGTGCATTAATTGACATCTCTACACCACTAATAAAAAAGCATGTCACAAAAGTCTGCAGCCCTCTTACAGCAGGCTGACTGTCAGCCTCCATTTGCCAGGACTAGTGCCGAGCACAGCCAAGGTGCGTTATCAAATATTAGTCCTCCAGTGTGATTTTAAAATTAGAACTACTTGCTGCCCTGGCCGTTTAGTCTAACAAAAGCCCTGCATGACGATATAGCGCATTCGGTCTCTCACTCTCCCGCTCTGTCTTTCACAAGGAGCATCAAGGTCAGGAGTACTCTGCTACAGCCAGCGTCCTTTGGTGCTGTCACCCTATTCTTCAAGCCGCTTCCGTAGTTGTAAATTAAGCATCTCCAGACTGCTTTTTTATCAGCTGCTGACCTTGTACCCAAAAGCCTCAGGGAGCAGAGGATCACAGGGGTGGTATATAGTCATATTTAAACCCTGTGCTGTATGCATTTGATGCTATATTTGGCTGAGACTTCAATAAACACGTATTTTGTAACAATGACAATTACTGTATTAGCTGAGAATTATTTCAGTGTGTTAACCATATAAAATAAACTGGCATCCTTCCATGTACTTTAATTCAAAGAGGCAGTTTTGAGATTATTTGCTTTGTGAAATTCTAAATCTTTCAGTTTAAAATCCTTGAATATTAACTTTCTAACAACGGGAACATCTTTTAGCCTTCCTTTTCCTTTTTTTTTTTGGTGTGGGTTTTTTTTTTTATTATAAAGAAGGAATCTCGCCCATTTTCCATCACTGTTTTAAGCCTCTGCTCTAGCAGCATTTCACATACATATATATGCATCTTCAGCCATAAGTACATGCATTAGGTTACTGGCAGTTTATGGTTACTGGTCACCTATGGTATGCATTAAGGTAGCCAGGCAGTGCAGAGTCATTGACTTCTTTTCATTTGTTTCGTGGTTGAGAACTTACCATCGACCTACTGAACGTCAGTTAAAGGTATCAGTCTTCTGTCTGCTCTCCGTGAAGCAGATTTGTCAAAGGGTAGACAGTAACGACAGCTGAAGAAAGCCTATCATATACCTTTCATTTTATTCACCTATTTTATTCTGATTTTATCCTTCTTAAATGGAAGATAGAGGCATCCAAGGCTAGATCATCTTTTACTGGTAGCATGCCAAAGCAGGATTTATTTTGAACAATTTTTCATCTTGCCAGTCTTTCCAACCATTTCAGGCATCCTCCCTCCTCCCGTATTTATGAAACTATATATACAGCTTTCCTATGAGAAAGCAGCTGCTTGAAAATGCTTGTGAATAACACACAAGCTAACCTCCAAGTTCAAAACTGCCAGCCATGCAAAAAGCGTGCAGAGTACAGACTTCGGCTGAAGCATTCATCATGTTGTCCAGGCATCTGTCAGCTACCATATATCAAGGCTTTCATTTGTCTTGTGCAACTTCCATTGCCAAACTAAAATATACATACACAGATTTGTATACAGAGAACATGAACAGAGCTCACGAAGGAGTATTGCTGAATGCTGAAGTGAAATCTGTTTTGTGCAAATAAACTGTGAGAAACAAAACAGACGTTTCTGGATGACAGAAGTTACAAACATTTGAGATTAGAGTATGAGAGAGACAGTTTGGTAGTTCCCAGTGCCTTGCTCGTGTGTCTGACAGCTCTGGGAATGCAGAGTGCCTGCCTGGTAGGGAATAACATTATGTATAAGAAAGCACGTTTGGGTAGAAAAACGCTGTGCTCTTTTTAGGGAAATACTTGCAAACCCTTCATAAAATTTGGTGCATCGGTGTGGAACGGTGCTCCTACACAGGCAGGACCAGAATTGTTCCAGTCAGAGAAAAGTCCACACCGTTTACAGTCACGTCTTCTCCTCAACATGGCGGCTTCGTTTGGGACTTGCAGGCGGCTCAAGCGCAATGAAATGGCCTAAAACAGAGAAGAGAAACATAAACGCTGAGCAGAGAGCAGGCAGTGAAGGATGACGTTAGGTCAGAGCCCTCCCGTGTCAGATCCCAGCTGGTCCGTGTGGGCCACTGGGCCACCCCAGAGGTTTCTTCTGCTCCAGCGCTCGTGGGCAGGGGCAGCGGCGGGGGGTTGCTGCTCGGTGCCCAGCCGTTTGCGGGGTGCAGGAGGTGCCCCGGGCAGGAGCAGGGTCGGGACCGGGATTTCTACGTAGCCTCGTGGGTGCTGTGCCCCAGCCATGGCGTGACAGTGAGAGGGGTGCTCGGGTTCCTGGTCAGAAACCGTTAGAAGGGGTAGCTGATTCGATCACTCAACAGACAGTAATTCAGCATTGCTTTTAAATTACCTGTCAACAGATATTCTTTTTTTTTTTTGCTGCCTGCCTCTCTGCTGGGCAGGGTCCCACATGCACCCATTTCTATAGGCACCAGCTGGGCAAACAGCATCCCACTGCTCAGATGAAGTTGGGCTTCTGCAGCAGCTACGAAAAAAAAAATCAAGGCGGGGGGAAAGAAGTTGCACAATTCCTTTTCTTGAGAATAAGGGCAGTTAGCTGAGCTCTCTAGCATGGCACTGACAAGATGAGACAGCTGCCTTAGAGCCAGTGTGTTCAAACATGCTGCCGTTATCCTGTTACATGAATCAAAACCAGCACACACCAGCTTTCATCTGGATTTCATTATTGTGATTTATATCGTAGAGACTGTTGTCTCGCAGGAAGCAGCAGTATACGGAGTTGGAGGGGGAGATTCTTATCAACGGGACAAAATTGACAAATCTCTCTGATTAAAAATAGCCGTACCTCCTTACCATTTTCAGTTCTAAGCTGTCTGTTTATTCTCAAGCCTCTGAGTGCTTTGCTTTAAATAAAATTTTTAAAAAGAGCTTTTCTCCTTCTAAAGAGAATTTAGCTGAATTCTGGCAAATCTCCCATGGGCTGGAGGAGTCCCAGGTAAAACAGACGGTGCCTGCGGAGCAGCTGCGGGGAAAAGTGCACCCCGGGGGGCTGCTGCTGCTGGGTGGCAGAGCCCAGGGCTTACTCCCCCTCTGTGCAGTCGCCCACGGAGCTAGGGTCGTGCCGGCACCTACTTGTTACAGGTGAAAACAACTGAAACTTGCTGTCCGGCATAATTTCTGTGCAGCTGAGTCTGGAGGATGGTCGGGCCCTCCCTCCACTTCCATGCACTTTCTGCAGCCACGTGGTTTCTGTCGTGCAGGCGAGGTTCATGCGTGATTGCATCCTCCTCTGTGCGAGGGAAGATGGTTACCTGGAGAGAGCCAAATGCAAGTCTGCCAGAAAAACCCATGATCACTTTGAGGGAGATAATTAAGATAAAACTAAGGAGCTCCATGGTAATGGAGAGCAAACAACAAGCAGTGAAGTTTGCAGTGAAGCACGAAATAAGGTGTGGTGTAGCTTTGCACGGTAGCACCGAGCTCATTCTTTCTAGGATTGCCCAAGACAACCAAAAAATGCTGGTAGGAACTAAAATCATCTTTGGATTTAATAGCGGGTGACCTTTATGTGCTCAGTGTCTCTTGACTCTGTAAGTAAGAGCAGCATGGACCAATGCTTCTGTACTTTGAGTAGCAGATGGCACTGGTCTAAATTATGTTACGTGGCTTGTTTCAATAGTCCTCTTACAGCTGTACTAAGAGGAACACTCTTAATAACACATAAAACTCTCAGCGTATCTGTGTGTCAGAAGCACCCAACTTGCTGATGATCTTCTGGCAACACAACCAAGGAGTAGGTAGGCAGGCAGTGACATCCCAGGGAAAGAAAGGAGAGGAGTAATTGGTAAGATCTTCGTTCTTCTGCTTCGGAGGGCTGAGCCCTGCCAGCTGAGATGAAGCACATGAGAAGTTGTCTGTGACGAAGAGCCATGGCCGCAGAGGTGCGTGCGTACGTCCTTGCAACCTCAGCAAGATTAAAACCAGGCAGACCCGCACATTCAGCTGAAGCCTTTCCCTCCGACCCCGGGTAGGGCAAGGGTTCTTCTCCCTGTCTTTTCCTCTCTTCCTTTTATTCGGGCATGGTAGTGCGTTGCCTGCCTCAGTGTATGCATTTTTAACCTCAGTGGCACTGCAGTGTCTGCCCGGACCTGTGCTGGAGCTCGTCCATACGCATGCAGGGCAGCAGGGCTGGCTGAAGAGGGTTGATGTGGCTTTCTCCTTTTTGAGGATTTCTTGTAACTGGTAGCTTTCTGTAATAGGACTGAATTTCTTTAATAAATTATCCCCTTTATTGAGCAAAATTTGGACTGGTCCCTAACACGTAACTGTGTTGGAGGGGGCTCACAAGCATTTATATGTAGGAAAACACCAGGCAACTGTTGTGCGTGACGTGCCCAGCAGAATTACCTGCCAGGTTGTAGTGGGGAGAATTTATCTGAACAGATGATGCTTCTCACACTGCAAATCAGATAGCAGGATGGCCCGCATTTTAAAACGTGTGTATGACCATAACAACACCCTGTGGCAAGAAGTTGGTTTTTTCCTCTCTGTTACAGTGTGTTTACCTCAAATACTGCTGTGCACTATTCAGGGGAAACACATGCTCTGCTTTCTTTTAAATTCCTATAATTATCCATTATTTCAGTACTGTATCTCCTAAATAAAGTGCAGGAAAAGTTAGGTGTGTTTTATTCTCCTTCATGCTCATTTCGGATCCAGACAAGAACATGATCAGATAACAGGAGTTGTCCAATTCCTCTCTAGAGCCATTACACTCTCTCCTCCCCAAGCCCATCCGTATACTATTTTAATTATTGAAAAAAACCTGCAAGCATATGCAGTCAGTCTTTTTGGCTGATTTAGATTCCCATGAGGATATAATACAGCAAGGCTTCATCTTCTGTAAAGGCATAACATGCAACAAGTGTTTTGCATGCCTCTTCCCACGTCTTGTTGTTTAGCATTAACAGCCCTTTGACATAATATGGGTTAATCATAAACAGAAATTACAAGGGAAAAATTATTTTACTGGAAGGAGAATGCACTGCACTGCAGACTGCTGCTCTCCCACTGCCTGTGCTTGAAGCTGGCCGGCAGCTGGGTGCCTGGGGACCAGGTTGTCCCCTGGCTGCCCAAGCTGGGGCTCTTCTCTGCTTCTGTCCAAGGGGCAGAACAGCCAAAGCCAGGAAGAGAATTGACACATGCCCAAAATGAAGGTTGGTTTGTTGTTCAGCTGATAGATTTTGGCCAGGTGAGTGATGACAGAGGATTTGGGTAAAATGCTTCCTGAATGAAGAGTGAAGGAACAAGAGATGTGCTGCACACCCATAGATGCAAGCGCTGGCATTGCAGTACTGGCCAGGAGGGCCCTCTGCTACCTTGGGGAAATTCTTTACATTGTGACAAAAAGGAATAGCAAGCTCAATGTAAAGGAAACAGACTGTAGACTTTGAATGTTGCGCTAACTCAATATTTTTGTCCGCTCATTGCCTAACTTATGACAGCATTACTATCTTGCACTCTACTGAATGACCTGCCATGCAGGCTAATTACCTATTTTATCACAAATGTATGCTATGGCAGTCAAGAACTTGTACCAGCAGTTCCTTTGAAGAATCAATTTGAGACAAACTCACAATATGTCTCAGAACCGCATGGAGATCTGCACACAAAATCTGGTCATCAAATCAGTTATCGTGATTTTTTTGTTGTTGTTTAACAAGACTTCTCAGCTAGGTTTTATCCACCCACATTTAGCTTAAACTCACTCTTAGCAATACTTGGAGGATCCTAATAAGGTATGTGTTGTTCGGGGCTTGTGCTGAACAGTCTTCTCAGATTTCAGGTCACTTGTTCTGACAGAGCAGTCACAAACAAATTGTTGCCTTAATTCAGACTTAATATTCCCTTCTACTGAAAGCATTGGGACTGACTGGCACTTGTTTGGTATTCCTTGCTTTTGGGAATTGAGTGGTCTTGTTTGTTACAAACTAAAAGAGCAATTCTCTCTTGACCATGTGTTACAGACCACAGTCATAGACTACGTGAAGCCATCAGATCTCAAGAAGGACATGAATGAGACCTTTAAGGAGAAGTTCCCTCACATCAAGTTAACCCTCAGTAAAATAAGAAGGTACGTTGCAAAGCTTGGTGAGGCTGCAACGTGATGCAGCTGTCTCACATTTCAGTGCAATTGCTGCTGTACATGAGGGGAAGCACAGCGCTGATGGATCTTCCAGGAGCAGTGACCAGCAGAGGTGCAGAATAAGTCAGATGATTGCTTTGATTAGTGGGCTGAGTAAACAAGATAGGGGAATGTACAAACACGCACCGGTCAGGTGTCAAACACGGCATCTAATGGGATGAGGATGTGAGCTGGGCATGCGCTATATTAAAATATCCAGAAAAATAACAGAGTCTCTAAGCTCATGGCACTTAGCTTAAAAAGAGACTGAGGAAAGAGAAATGCTGACTTTTGTGCCTTGTCCAGAGAGCGTGGCCAGAAGCAAAACAAGTGGTCAGCTTTACGGCAGAGTTGTAGTATTTCATCACTGTTTCCAGTGTAGCAGGCTAGACATATTGCTACACTGAAGTAATGATAATTTCATGTGACTGAAGTGGCCAGAAGGATACTGAGTCGTCTTGCTCTGTAACCAGACAATACTGCAGTACGTGGAAAGGCTGTCGGTTTGGATTTAACCAACCATAACCAGCAGCAAAGCTGCATATAGAGCACAAGCAATCAAGCTGTTGTTACTAGATAAATTGTATGCAGCTTAAGGCCTGTGATGAAATATTGTTTCTAAAAATGTCAAAGCTTTTCAGTTGCTTTTATAGTTTGACACAACTATCTGTTGGGGGCAGGTGAGGTCAAAATGTGCCATGGAATGTGTCCCCAAAACAGAGCATAAAGATATCTGCCCAGTATATTATGTTTTCCTTTTCCCCTCCATTTGACTAAGCAGAAATCTCTGAAAGTATGACTTTTAGGGTGAAATGAGAAATGCTTTAAAACGCAGCTCACAGCATACTTGTCTGGTCTCTTTACTCAGCTTGAAGAGAGAAATGCGCAAGCTTGCTCAAGAAGAATGTGGTTTTGAAGAGCCCACAGTGGCCATGGCCTTTGTCTACTTTGAGAAGCTCGCTCTCAAGGGGAAGCTGAACAAGCAGAATAGAAAGCTTTGTGCTGGAGCCTGTGTTCTTTTAGCAGCCAAAATTGGCAGTGACCTCAGAAAACATGAAGTCAAGCATCTTATAGATGTACGTATCCATAGGTTTCCAGTGTTCCTTCTACATGAAGTGCCAGGGTGTGATCCTACGCAAGCCTGCTTGTCAGCGGTCACCCTCTCCTCTAGGTTTCCAGCTGTACAGCCAGCTAAATACCTTTTTTTGTTATACATTTATGTGGAAGTAGTGGTGATCAATGTCACTGCAAAGGTGTGGGAAGCTTGTTTGATATGATTGAAGACCCTGGTGTCAGATACTGTGAGGTCTGAGAGGTATCTGAACACCATTCTGTCAATGCAAGTCAAAAGCTAACCCTCAGGAAATTAATTTTGCTTTTAATTATGTTTTCAAGAATTTCAATAAGGACTCTCCTTTGAGAGATAAATGCAGATACTAATTTCAGAGGGAGTCTAATAGACTACCAAGTTTGTATTTCTTCCATCAAGTTAAGCTTTTGGGCAAGAAAACCTGAAGAAGCGTTCCCATTAGAACACCTCACCCCAACTGTTTATTTGTAGGGTAACGTGTTTGGTCTTCCACCTACTCCATATGAAAGAGTTACCAGAAGGGAGTGTTATTCCATAATCTGTTTGCAAGCTCTGAGATACCAATCATCTGATTTAACGCTACAGAAAGTTAGGGCAGGTATAACCAACTCACTTAGGTCAAGAGACATGGAAACTTGGTTGGGGGGCAGAACTGGACTCATGCCCTTCTGGATCGACAGTCAGTTTGTTAGAAAGCCCTCTGAATAACGAGAAAAAAAATCAACCCAGTGGGAGTTGGAAGATCTGGCCTCTCTTGCTATCCTGAAACATTGGTCCATCCTTAAGGCACATTGAGCTTTTCAGTAGACCCAGTGGGCAGAGAAGTAGCAAGCCAGGGAGATCATAAGAAGAGGACGGGGGGGAAATATCCCTGGACAGCTGTTTGCCTACTTGTAGCATCCAAATCCAGTGAAAATGGCAGAGCAGATGGGAGGTTTAGTACATTACAGCAGAAAGCCAACTATGAAACCCATCTCATCCCCCCCGAGGATAGTCGTTTCTATTACTCACTGTTCTTGTGGTTGTTGCAGATGACACCTTCTGCCTCTGAGGTATTAAGAGCAAATGTATCTAATTGTAGCAGAAATAATTTCCCCAATAGGGTGTTGTAAACACAGTCTAAAGCTGGAAGGAAAATTAGTGATTTCAAGCAGCGCAGGAAGTTTGTGGGCATGTGTTCCATTACACAAGTGATTTCGATGTTTGCATGGAGGCAGGAGTTTCCTCTTCCTGCAGTGGTAATCACTATGATCATTAGAAGACGTATCTGCTGGAGATGGAATGAGTGAAATGACAAGCATGTCAGAAATAGCATGGCTGGCTGAGCTTTGTAAGTTCACCTTCACAGTAAAGAATCAGAACATCCAGTTCATCCTGCTCTCATTTTCTAAACCTAAAGCCATGCAAGTCCAGCAGGGCAGAGGTTTAATGACAGCAGCATGCGTGGTTTGAATAATGTCATCTGTAAGAAAGCACTAGAAAGTCAAATCCTCATTCGCAAAGACTTTTTTTTATTTTTTTTTTCCTCGACTGTCATTGCAGAAACTGGAAGAGAAGTTCCGGCTGAACAGGCGAGAGCTGATCGCCTTCGAGTTCCCGGTGCTGGTGGCCTTGGAGTTTGCTCTCCACCTTCCCGAGCACGAAGTGATGCCGCACTACAGACGCTTGGTGCAGAACTCCTAGCGCTGGCTGCCCTGCGGGGAAGGGGCTCCCGACTGTTCCCGCTTGGCTCTCCTGAGCCGCAGTTACTACTGGAAGTGCAAAATCAGACTCCTAACACTTCACTCTCTCTCTCCCCAAAACAGTTTTTCCGGAAACGTATAGGAAACACTGCGTCGACGTAAGACTCTCAGCTTTGACAAATTTACGTGTCGTTACTTTCTCAAAGCAGGTGAAGACTGAGCTGTTGGTAAATGGTTAACGTGCTGAAACTGGGTGGTGACTGACCCTACCTGTGGGGACTACAGCTATAAAAGTAGGCAAAAATTTGAAGGGCAGCCTCCGTGACCACCCCTCTCTCCATCACACAAACCCTGGAAGCCCACGCGAGTGCATTCTCATAGCGCTTTTTCTATAGACCTGCTGCAACTTCCAAGAGGACTTCTTAACGTGAAAAAGCTTTTAAAGAGGATATCTTCACTGTGTCAAAAAGAATGTGCCAATCTATTTTTGTATCAGCAATTGAAAGTGCACTTTTTCCTGTGGGGTGTTTGTGTGTGTATCCATGTGTGTGTGTGTGTGCGACACCGAGCTGATCTCAGTCCAGGTGGTTGGCTTAGCTGTTTCCGAGTGTATCAGTTACCGATGGCGAAGATCAAGGTGACCTTACGTGTTTACTTCTTGAAAAACATAACTACTGGAAAAGTGGTAAATGGGATCATTTTTGGACACTTGGTTTTTTTATTCTCTGATCTTTCCAACGTTGTACCTTTGAAAGGATTACACTACTACTATGAGAGGAGGATCAGCAACTGACCTTGAGTTTTCAGTCATGTTTGTGATAAAGATGAAAGCATTAGTATGAGATTTCCATGTCATGTTTTTTAAAAATATCTTGTGTTAAGCCACATGCATATTTTTAACCTTCGCACTTTTCCCACTGTGGAGATGGTTAGACTTGCACTCTGTAGTGTTGTATTTCTGTGCTCTATGTTAGAGTGCGTAATAAGCACATTTATTGTGCTGTATCTTAAAACAGTGTTTTATTAAAAAAAAAAAAAAAAGAGTAGGGCTCAGCAGTATAACAGGTGTCTTAAGGCTCCAACAGCAGGGGCATCAGCTATCGTTAAAGTTTTGGGTTTTTAACTAGAATTGACTGTGCAAAACCTAAAATCAGTGCCCATTGAACTGAAGTTAAAGGCCCAGTTCCTTTAGACATTTCAGTACTGGAGTTTTACAGTAAAACTTCTTGCAGCTTCCCTGGTTCTGACTGGACACCCAGAAAGCTGGAGGGTTTCATCCAAGCTCCCCAATGCTACATACACACTAAGCTAGCACCATGCTTACGGACATCGTTCAGTTGTTATCCTGTGAGATTACACCCCTGTCCAATCTTCTCCTGTACTGGTTCACTTAACAAGCCTTGCCCTCAACATGCCCCACACGGATCCGGTAAAGTCAAATACTTACAGTTATGGTATTTATTAAAAAAAATTTAAAATCTCAAGCATGAGATTTTAGCTGAAGCCTTACCTCTCTAAGTTTGGGAGTGCTTGCTCAGAGTATGGAAAGGGCTTGTGAGCAGAACATAGAGAAGTGGGACATACCAGAGGATGTAAACACACTAATGCTTACTTTCTTTCGCTCTTACTTTAATCAGTTTTATTATTTCCTTCAGTTAGGCCAGGAAACATCCAGTTTCTTTACCAGCTTTGACTCCTTTAAATTCTAGTATGAAAAACGCCTGCGTATGATTGCTCTATAGGATCTGGAAAGGTTACACATGTCAGGACAAATGGGAATTTGTTTGATGCTGTTGCTCTCCCTCCATTTTAAGGGGGCGGGTGACTGTGCTAGCTTACAGTTGTTATTAATACTTATCTAATTACTGATTAGATACATTCCAACAGAATTGGGGAGGAGGGGGTAAAGAGAAAAGCATGCACTTACCTCCCTGGTGCAACGCCCCATGCCGCTGCAACCCACGCATCACTCGGCTGGCTGCGGAGCGAGGGGAGGGGGGCCCTCGCCGGTGCTCCTGCTCCCTCCTCCTCCTCCTCCCAGCCCCCACACAGCCAAGGAACAGAGGAGCCAAGAGCCTGGAGTGTGCCTAACACCTACAGCTGCCCTGCTGGTTTATTCAACCCAAAACAGCAGTGTAGTGTTGACCTACAAGCCAAAACGGTCTGCGGGTCTTCCAGGAGCGCTTCCGTCCTTGGCTGCATCCCTTCCCACCGAAATTGTGTATATACGTTCAAGGTTTGCTTCTGATTGCAGAGATCTGTTTCCAATAGCGACCACTCAAGGCTAAGCAGAAGCTTTACCTTTCCATAAAGTCTTCTACCTTTTGCTTTTGAGTCTGATTTTTTTTTTTACGTTGCTTTATAGTATTGCAGGGAAAAAGCAAATTGTGATTGCGAGATGCAGACTAAAGAATGACAGTCTTACAGTAGTCTTTAGAGACGCTATTGAATCATGCTGTCACATCTTTTGTCTTCTGTGCTGCTACCCAACCCTGATCTACAGTTTACACAGATTTCTGGGATGAAATCTGATTGCTGGAGACTTTCTGCTTTTCGTTGTTGTTCTCGTTGTTGTTGTTTTTTGGGTGGGAAAGGGTTTTGGAGTGATGTTCAGTTACAGTTTGAATGTGGAATAAACACTTTAGATGGTGATGATGTTGCACTGTTCACTTAGGAACGTATATAAAGCCATATGATGCTAGATCTCAGAGCACAAAGCTTGGTCAGTACAATTATGGTTAGGACAATGGGCAGGATTTGCCCCCCTTTTCTCCCCAACCCTCGGAAAATTCAGGCTGAAGTGGTAGAGGAAATCTGTACCAAACAAAAAATATGTTGATTGTTTGCCTTTGTCTTACATGGTAATGAGTGTTGATTTACAAATGATTTTAGGTTCAACTTAAATAGTTTGGGAAAATAATCCATTCCATATCACTTGTTCTGTTTTGAAATTATATACCGTACACTCTACCATGCAGAGTTTATTCCTTTTCTAAAAAAATAAATAAAAGTTTTAAAAAAATTGAAAAATGCAGACTCTTTTCCACCAGTGACAGTGTGCAAAATTATTCTGTTCTCTCATCTGTATGTGCCAAATGGTTTTGGTTTTGTCTTCCTCTGGGACATAAAGCTGCTTATTAATAAGCCAGTGGTGGGATTGCCCGAGGGCCCTTGCTATCTCCTGGCATTCGTCTCCCTGTAAAGCCCTCACTTCCAGGATCTTTGCACCAGCCAAGATCTTAATCTTCTTCTTCCCAGACTGTTGTTTTGGGTTTGTTTTTTTTTTCTTAAGCCCTTCTTTTTGGCACCAGCTCTTCCTGGAGCTGCCAGGCCCTGGTTCTCCCAGTCCAAACTGTCGGTGTGCAGAAGGGTGAGGTGCAAGCAGGCTCCTCAGCATTGCTCGTGTCTCACGACCCCTTGTTCACTGGAGAATTTGGGATACGCCACTTAGGTTTAGTCCAGGTGGTAGTAAAATTTACAACTGGCCCCCGTACCAGTTGTAGTTCACAAGCAGCCGCTTCTGCTTGGGAGGTTGAAAGTTCAGTTTTGGACATTCATGCATGCGCACACCCAATTATCCACCACCTATTGGCATTCAAGCTATTTTTTTCCACCTACGACACCCCCTAAATCCAACACCTAGCTAGGTGGTCTCACCAAACAACACCCATTTATTGTGCATTTTCATTCCACATCAATGAAGTTATGCGAAAGGTTTGGCTCCCTACCTCCACCCATCACTGGCTGGGTTCTCTAGAGACCCTCAGCTGTAAATCGTATTTGTGGCAATACAAACATTAGCTGGATTTACACAGACCCCAGAACATACCAATATACAGAAAGATGCTTTACTAATCATTTTCCAAAACTACTCGCTAACAGGCAATGGCTTCTTTGGGATAGTCTGTAACATCATTAAATGATACAACTTCAGCTAATTGCTGCAGCCTCCTAAAATACGGAGCCCACAGTGTAAGTCTTCTCTGGAAGCAGTGAGGAGTAGTTTGTTAGGAGATGATAACACCTTCCCACGATGCTTTTGGCACCAGGCCCCACATTAAACATTTTTTTAAAAAAAGGTAAAAGTAGTTTAGCGAGGTGAGAGACTGAGCAATCACAGCAGCAATGCCACCACCACTAGCTGAGCCTGAAATCTGTCCCAGATTGCACCTTTGGGGAGGGGAGGAAGGAGCGTGGGAGGCAGATTTGAACTTAATTTGTTCATCTTCCATTGTAAACTTCGTAGTCAAGGGGGGGGGGGGGGGAAGAAGAGGAAAAAGAAACTTCAGGTGCATCCCTTCAAAGCAAGTTGCACACAAGCAAAAAAGCCTTTCTGAAATCCTAAACCTTGTTCCTTCCCACCGACTTCCCTATAAGCCCATACAGCCAGAGACTCCCTGCCTCAGCCTGGAGCCTGCTGGTCTGGATGAGCTCAGAGGAGAGCTTTTCAGTCACTATAAACAAAAAACCTTTGCCCAAACCCCAACAGCAAATACCAGGACCAACAGTGAGAGGAGATGCAACACTTACAGTGTGCCACTGGGAAAGAGCAGGAACTGTGATCCTGGAAAATAGCCTGTATAAGTCCAAAGCAAGGCAGGGGGAACCAAGAAGTTGCTGAAGTTGCTGCTGACTTGAGCAGCAAACACTTCCTTCCCTTGGCGAGAGCTAAATATTGGCTACTACCAGAAGTTAATTTACCCCTTCTACGCATTCCTCTAGCCTGTCATACACCCCTTTCCATAATCTTGCTTAGCATCATCTTAAACCAGCTAGGACCCTTGCCTCTGCTACACTGTTTAGACAGATGCGCCAGGACTTAATTCATCAAACCAGAAGCAGCCTTCCAGTTTGCAGTCAAATTTCATTGGTGACTAATTTATAACTTTTTGAACTCATGTCCGTATTTCATCTAACTTGAAACTGAAATCTTTCCCCTATGAGAACTCTGGGATGAGGGGGGTTCCTCAGCAGCAGCAGATATTCTTAACAAAGTTCTGCTATTTGGTTAGACAAGATACTAAAAGGAGAGGCAAGAAAATAATCTCTTCCAAGAGCTTCCAAGTGCAGTGAAGTGTTGCCTTGGCTAACATCAGTGGGTACATCGGTCGAGGAAGAAGTTGTGCAAGCCAGGTTTCCAGAACCACTGACGCGAGGCCTAAAGTTTCCTTATTTTCAATTCACCAGCATCCATGAGCTGGCCTTTATACTCTTGTCCCCTTCCCAACACATACAGACACAAAGGAAAAGTTTTAATCTTCCCCATTGCCTCCCTCTACCAACAGCTGGAGGGGTTTTTTGAGAGTTGACTGGGAGAGAGAGAGGATGAAGAGGCAGAAGGGGAGAATTTAAAGCCTGGTTTCTTTACAAGCCAGTATTAAAGCCTCTCTGTTCACAGAGACTGGTTTACCAGGAATGGATTCTGTTCATTGATTTAAGAGAGAGCATATTGGGACTTTTCTTTCCGTTTTTAGACTAAGCTTTAGACAAGCTTTTCTTCAGCACTTGTAGAGGCTGGAGCCTTACAGCAAGGAAAGGTTTGGAGACATCTAGACTGCCTCAAGCCACCTGTTTCTCCTCTGTTGCCACACCAATTATTTACATTGCCCGCATGGCTGCACTGTGCTGCGTTTTTACAAAGGACAAAGGCATCGTGTCGCAGCACGACAACGGCGGTCGCAGCATCGGCTTTTAGTCTCTCACACCAGAAGACAAAAGGTTCCCCATGCTGGTCGCTAAATTTCTGCCCATCTGTTTGTGTATTGGGAACCCCTGGGAGCACACAGGTCTCAGCTCTTTCTCCTCTCACACTTAGCCAATCATCACACATACACAACTTAAAATAAAAAGCAGGTAAGAAGGCAAATCTCAACATACTTATAGAACGCTAAAAAAAAAAAAAAAAAGGCAAGCTTACCAAATGGTAAGCACAAGCGATGCGTTACATGCTGGTCTGCTGCCCCCTTGCAAGGAGCTCAGGCGGCAGTCCCCGGCTGGTAAAGCAACACTCGTGACGGCCTCTCCCACCCTTCCACACTTCACCATTGCCTTGACTAAGCAGCCACTCTGGATGGGGAGGGGAGATAACGCACCAGGAACAGACTCAGAAGAATTGCAGAGCTGGACAGCCTGACACGCTGTGTGAGGGAGGGAGGAACCGTTCACGAAATTATAAATATGCAGAAAACAATGGGAGTCTGTGATTTCCGGCAGTATTTTCTGCTGGCAACTGCAGAAGCCCAATTGTTGGGGGGTTTTTTTTGGTAAAAAAAGATAAAAACCTAGAAACACAGTAGCTGTAAAGTTTTAAAAAGCTGGATAAAAGGCTTTTATTTCTAAACTGCTCTCATCCCACTCAGAGCAGAAATGACTGAATTGTTACCACCCAAGTTGGATTAACAGTCTAGACCGTGCTGTTTCCCCAGTCCCTCCCCACTTGCCGGCGGCTGGATGTCCCTGCAGAACGACACGTATGACCAGCCCTAACCAGAGGCCTGACCCCCCCCAGACACTTTCCTCATGTCCTCCCACTTCTGTGGGCGAGAGCACAGCCTGCGAGGCAATCGACTCCTGTCGATTAAACCGCCACGTGCAGTCCTTGTTAATCGAGAAAGATAGTGGGTCTCTCTTCGGTGCAGGGCAGGCATGCACAGTGGGCCTGGTTCCCACCTGTATACATTGGCTACCTCTTGGTTGCATGTTGAGGTAAGACCTGGCTGTGCGCCCACCCACCACCCATTCAGCTTTCCTTTAACAGGAAACCCATGGTGCTGGCAAGAAGGGAAGCAAGGGGCCATCACCACATTTGTCCACGTGAGCATCCCTAGAGGAAAAGGGAGAACTGAGGCATGTTGAAGTCATGCCCACCTAAAGAAAGGAGAATTGAAGCAATGACTACTCATCATCATCATCATCATCATCACCTTCATCTTCATTATCATCTCTTCTTAAGAAAAGGATCTCTTCTCCCACCAGCTGTGAGAGGACAAAATGGGTGCTGAACAGCATGGTTGAAATACAGTCATTAGCAACCTTCCTTCTGCCTTCAAGGCCAAAAGGCTCATGAAGCACAAGCATTTTAAAGAAACACCTAAGCATGATTTAGACATTTCAGATGGACAAAGTCCAACACATTTCCAAACATCAGGAGGCTGTTCCAATCTCGGTCTCTTCTAGTTGTGAGCATTTTTTCTAGCCAAAACTAGACCAACTCAAGCTTATAAGCAATCCCAGAGCATTTAAATGTACATCTTTCAAAAGCACAGATGGGCACAGAAGCCCATCAAGGCACATGGAAACCCATCCACACAGAGTGGTTTTGAAAGGTCAATGTTTAATGCCTTCTTCCAGAGCAACATCCTCCCAGCTATCTTGAAACGTCCTCCAGCGAGCAGCAGAGACTGGATGCCAATCAGCATCTGGGGTATTTTCGTGGGCAAAGATGATAACACACACAAAGCCATGGCCAGACCTGCAAAGTGCTCGTCTCCCATGACAGCCCGAGAGGTTCATTAACGTTTTCTGAATCCAAGACTCTGCAAGCTGTCATCTGCCTTCCAGGGCGCCCTGTATATCGTCTTATTTCTGTACAGATTGGAGTTGAGTTAAGACAACAACCTACATAGAAGAAAAAAAATGACTTTTTTTTGTCCAGTCTTTAATTTCCTCTAACCTGAGAAATATCATGCTGAGTTAGACTTCTACCAGTCAGTGGAGCATACAAGGCCTTGCATTCAGATGTACTCCCTAAGGAACATTCAGGTATCACAGTTTAAATTATGGATCATGTAGATGGATTAAGAACTGTCAGATCCTGTTTCTTCTTTTATTCCTTGTTAGGTGCTTTTCGCTTGACTGCTGCTGTTTAGGTGTTTCGTGGTTGGCTTTTTTTTTCCTTTTGGTTCACCTTTTATTATTTCAATACATGCAAGGATAAGCAGAAAGAAGCTGGTGCAGCCCTGGGAGTTGGGTCTGGCTGACTCTTTCACACGGTGCATCCGGAGCTGCAGACTCCACCCTTCATCTGATTTATTTTAAAAGCCTGCTGTGTCCATTAATGGAAAATTGGACTCTGTTCAGGCTGTGATGGTGTCCATGGACAGGAAACTGGAAAGTTTCAGATTAAAGATGCAGGAGGCCAGGAACAAAAATATCTGGTGAATTTAATTGATGGTGGCAGCACAATTATTATGGACAAATATTAAAGAAATGGCAGTCTGTGACCCAAAGCAGCTCCTTAGTTAGAAAGATAAAGGAGGGTAACATGAAAGTCTGCAAGGCCACAAGGCTGAGAAATTGAAATATTCCTCACCAGCGGGAAGTTCAGACACTTTGCAAACTTGATCTTTTGAATGTATATGATAGGCCATCTATCACTGTGACATTAAATTTGCTAACCATCCAAGTTATTATCTCCTTAATGTCTTAAAGATCTGAGACATATCTGATGACACTCAGGCCTCCCTTGCTCGCTTTTGTACTCATCACTGAGTCTGAGAAAGTGGTAGGAGTCCCAGGGACATCATTCTGTAGTTCCACTAAAATAAGCAGCTGAGTAGAGGGAAGAAGTCACAGTAGCAGCCTTCACTGAAGACCTGATCAGACATTGGAGAAGCCCATCAAGGCACATGGAAACCCATCTACACCTGGGTTGCTGCTATCCACAGAGCAGAAGCCAGTAAATCAGTGAACAGACATTTCAAAGCACAACTGAGCTTAGATCCTAGCGATGGGATTCTGAAGGGGAAAAATAGATAAATAAAAAGCTGGAAAAACAAGGAGAATTGCTGCTCTTAAACCTATGGACTGATTTAATAACAATTCTGTTCTAATATGATTTTTTTTTTTTGCAGTTAACAGTGTAGCAATAAAGTAAAAGAAATATGTATTTTTAGCATAACTGTAACTACAGTTATTTATATAAGACTACTATAGAATACAGGAGGAGATGAAACCAGTATGATGACATGGAAACTTAATAGATTCTACATCAAAAAATACCCCAAAACTCCAAACCCTTAAAGAATGCTCCAGCTGAAATCTTATGCCACGGGCTTGCTTTATTGTTTGTTTTTAAACCATCACACGGAAAATTATGATAGAATTCTATAGCAGGAATATATTTTTGGAGTGGTCAAAAATATTTCAGAGTACTTTGTACCTTCCTATTAAGGCAAGATAGGCCAATCTCTAGCCCACAAAAGAATTTGTCATGAAGTAAGTTCATGAATTCTCTCAGAGAGACCAGCATGAAAGACATTGGCTCTTTAAGAGTATGTTCCCTTCTCTCCTTTCCCTAAAAAACATAAACACTTGCAAAACCCATCCAGTCTTTACCTTTGGATGAAACAACTGAGTGGACTGGGAGCTGGTGCAACATCATATTCCGTTATTTCCCTCCTCCTAGCTGAAGTCACAGCCTAAGACATTCCCATCAGCACAACCATCTGTTTAAGGGAGCCGTATCTAGCCTGAAGCCCATACGAAGTGAATAGAGTATCACGATTGATTGATAAGCAGATTTAATTTGCATCAGTTTAAAAGAAGATGTGGTTTATTAACTCACAGTGCAGAACACGGTAATAGACCCAAGTTTCCTCTAGTCTAGAAAACTCTTCCCGTTTTCCCATGAGCTGCTGAAGCCCCAGATGCTGGCAGCAAGAGGCAACACCATCATCTCGACTGTTTTCCACTACATTTACTCCTTTAAAACTGACTTTCCATGGTTTCAAAGAGGAGTTTGAACCAGAATGGTGCCCCTGTGTCACGTTTTCAGAAACAAGAAGAGTGAAAAAAACACAAGATATTTTGAAGGGAAAGAGGAAGTTATTTTCTAGCTTTTACAACAACTTCTGTAGCAGGAGGTTAAGGGTTCCTCTGTCAAAATTTTCAGTGGCATTGCCTTTGCAATTCAGCATTTGCTCTGGTGAACTACACTGCTTTTCTCCAAAGATTTCTGAATCACAGAGGGTTTGTTTTATGGGTTTGTTTGTTTGTTTTAACCCAAAAGAAAACAATATAGTTGAGTTTTTTCCATCTGAGAGGCTGCGGTAAGCAACTTACCCATACAACATGGCTATTCACAACACGAGCCACTCAATTCTTTGCTCAGCAATTTTAATATTCCACTTTGAATACAGCTGAGCCACATGAAATTCTGTTGTGTAAGACTCTCCTTGAAAGTAGAGATTTATTTTCTTTGGTTACAGCTCATCAAGTCTTGAGGCTACAACCATCTGTGTTAATCTCCGCACAGTCTGTTCTTATTCATCATCAATAATAAGCCCAAGGAGCACCCATGCTGAAGACAGTATGAACAGACAAGTATAATCAAGAAATAAAAGCTGCCTTGCTGAAATTTTTAGCTTCTGTGTCTATCCTACATCCTAATTCTTTGAATATAACTGGAGACATTAAATGAGAGAAAACAATTAACTTAGCCTTGAAG
This sequence comes from Ciconia boyciana, assembly GCF_034638445.1. NCBI lineage: Eukaryota > Metazoa > Chordata > Aves > Ciconiiformes > Ciconiidae > Ciconia > Ciconia boyciana. The sequence continues at coordinate 52,187,066 of NC_132935.1, read as the reverse complement.
GAGCATGACATTTGAAAGAAAGTTCAGCTCCATTTTCAGAGTGGCCGTTGCTGAAGTGATTTGCAGATCTCAATCTTTGGCAGCGGGACAGCCAGAAGCAGGATGGCAAAGAGAAGAACTTGGACGCTGTTTTCTTCTGCCTGCTAAAATGTGTCTCTTACACTACAGCTATTCGTGTGTCCTCCACTAACTGCTGAGTGCAAGTTTGCTACACCAGTAGACTGGGTCATTCAACTGCTGGCAAGCGAGATCCAGGGCAATGCCTGCGGAGTCACACACAGCTTTACCTCTAGCTTGATCTCCAGTGACGCTGAAATGGGGTTGGCACTTCTGTCATTCAGCTTAAATGAAGAAACTCACTGTAAGGGCTGATCACACAGAGAGCTGCTGTGCACCCCTGGCAACGTAATCTTTTTGCTGGCATTGGACTGCCTGCAGGGTTGCAGACTTAAGGGGATGAAGGGTCTCAACATTTCTTCTGACTGCTCTAACCTGGATGAACTTAATTTGCTCACTTGTGAACTTGTGGAGGTAACTGGCACAGAGGCACGGGGACCCCTCCCCTGAGAAGGCAAAGAACAGACCGATTCTTAGGCACCAGTGAGGGAGAGATGACTCCTTGAGAGAAGTTCTCCATGCCTTGTGCGAAGCCAAAGCTCATCCCTTGGTGTCCCAGGAGGTGCGTGATAGAGAAACAGCAAAAATCCCTTCTGGTTCCCGTCTCCAGCCAGGGCTAGAGGGGACGACTAGCCAGACTGGCTTAGTCTCCACAGCTTTCAAAGGAAGGTCTGAGAAATATTTGCCTTGCAGTGTTTCCCATCCCAATCAACAAATGCTTTCTGCTTTTGCGATGTGACTGCTAATTACAGCAGCGTAGTTCTTACAGTGGGCATTCACAAATCTCCAGAACATTTCTGCTTAACAACAACTCCATGCTTGAACCACAGTCCTCTTAGCAGAAACGTTAACCCTCCTGTTAATCTATCTGGTGTTAGTGATACTCCTTCTGCGCTTAGGCATGGCAAATGGCATTCCCAGCTCTCCACCCTTCCTTTCATCTTCGTTGCCTGACTTAATGAGCCTAACTCCAAACTACCAGTTTCTCAATCCAAACATCCATTTCCTCCGAGCACCATCAATGCCTTCTTATCAGTTTTGAAGGGGGTGTGCTGGAGGCTTGTTTTATTCAGCCAGCTTGCCTCCGGCAGGCATTGTTCTTAAGCCGTATCGTATCGAAAGGCAAACTTGCTGGTGCACCAGCTCTCCTCATCGGCAAGGGGTACAGAAATCAGCTTAAGCGTAAACATGGATCAAACTCCTGCAGGAAAATGGGCCTTACGTCTGCTTCCCAAGGTGTACTGACCCTCAAGTACTTGAACCAACATAAGTCTTAGGGTAGAGCAAGCACCTCTTCACCAGCCTCATCTGTAAAAGTGCAAGTTTGCCTCCCTCTCGAAATGGCGTTTGTGGGGAGTGATGAAAGGTACGGGCCTGGTGATGGCCAACAGCAGGAAGAAAAGCTCAAGCACTGTCAGTTCCTGACATTAAGCAGCATCTCCTACAGTCATGTCTGCAAATGCAGTTATGGGATTTCGTCCATTGCCAGGCAGGACTGTTCAGAGAGGCTCACACCCATTTTATGATATTCTTTGCCATTCTTCTATATACAGACTTCTCTATACAGGCAACAAGCTGGCAATTGAACAAGTTCTGAGCTATATGTTTTTAAAATCTTAATGACAGACCATAAGACTATGGTCTTATGGCTAAAATATACTAAGCATGCTCTCAGTGTGGTTTTCAAAGAGATTTTGTATACCATCAAATCAAGAACTTAACATGCCAGCTGGCTACCCCCACCTATTCTGGAAGCCAAGACACTTATTAAAAGGTAGAAGAGCACTGTGTGACTGCTTCCCATCCCAGATAGTAAGGAGGAGGTACAATCCCCACCTCGGTGATCAAGAACAGATAGCACAACTTTTTCACCAGCATTCCTCCAAAAAATAGTCAATTTTCTAGCAGAAATCAAGGCTTACACAATGTCCCTTTCAAAGCATAGTTTAAAAAGGGTTAAGCTTCTCAAACCAGGCAATTAATATGGAAATGGTTACACAACCTTCATGGGCTCCTCTAATTCCTTTTTGGGACCAAACAGACATGTATTTGTAGTATACCCTAATAAAACCCCCCCTATGAATAAGCAACACATTTTTCAGAAGCAAATCTCTTCCCATTTTATCTCCTGGTACAAAAGTATTTTGGCCTCAATTTTCTTCAATCCTGCCCCCAATCTCTTTCCCCTCACCCACGCCTTCTTTTCAAACAACATGAGCCTGTCCCTGTGTCTATCGTCTGGAACAGGATTAAAGTTTCACACTGAGCCTGTTGCCTGGTTCGCGGTAGCAGATGATCTGTTGGAAAGCTTCTGCTCCGGGCAAGACAAATTTGCTGTGGAGTTTTCTTCAACCCACAATCTCCTTTAGCTTACAGGAAAACAAAGCTGGAGGAAACCTTTCCTCAGCACTAGTATAGCTCCCAGCAACTAACTTTTCTATAATACTTAATAAAAGCACCCTTTTAAAAACATGTCCTATGCTGACATCACATTTCTTGAATTCTTCAGATCTTCTTGTTTGAGGGTGGGAAACAAGAACATAAATATATATACACTCATCCACCAACTCAGACATAGGCGTTAAAACGAGTAACAGTAAATCAGAACTCTGTCCCTTACTGAGCATTTTAATAGGTCCATTGCTTTTTTAAAAAATAGTAAAAAAAGCTTTTCCTGTTGCTTTTTGCTAAGATCACTTGCTCTGCAGATTTTCAGCTTCAGTATTAAACTGTTACCGAAAGATTGGCACAGATTCTCTTCCAACACAAAGTACAACAGCCACACAGCAATAAGCAACAACAGAATCGCTTCAGTGGTAAGCATCAAATTCATTTAATTCATTTAATAATGTTTTCTGCTGAAAGCTATGTCACAGCCGCCAGATCCAGAAGATTGTTTCAAAACAGCATCTCTGCTGCCTGAGTTTTAGTAACCCACTTGTAGTCAACATCCATCAGCTTTACTATTTCAGTCTTCTTTCCGTGGCACTTGGCTTTAAGTAGAGGCTCTTTGTCATGAAGGCCAGCCACACGCACGAGTCACACCTCTGCAGCCTTGCCCCAAACCAATGACTTCAGCGTGGAGAAAAAAAAAAAAAGACATTTGGAAAATAAAAGCATAAGCAAGATAAGATCAAAAAGGTATTACATGATTCAGGACCATCTCTGTCAGAGTGGTTTGATCAAAACCAGCAGATGTGGAAACAGCCTCCAGGGACCCGCTGTCCCTCAGAAAGACCAGCACACTCTGATTTCTCTCTCTAGTCCCACGTGCCAACAGCCCAAGAACTGAGGAGCCTTCAGACAGTAAGTTCCTTTAATGAGGGATACTGATAAAACCAGAGGTTCTTCCACCAGCTGAGCTACAGACCACTTGCTTTGCATTCAGGCATTAATTAGCGTCATTGCTTCTTTGCAACGTAAAGGAACTCCTCCTTCCTCAGAGCTGTGTGTTTGTCACTTCGTATCTTTGACTGACTGGAAAAAAGGTCCATTAGATATAAATAATCCACCCTTTGCATATTCGTTCTCTAAATTACTGAACATAACTGTTCGCTACTCTTGCAAGAGCCATCTTAAGCTTGAACTTCTGAGGTTTCCTGCTTCGAAGATCATTATGACAACCCTGAAGTGTGTTTTTTACCATGCAGTATCCCTCCTTCCGAGGCAGGGCTGGATTAAAGATGAGGCCGCTGCTTTCTAAGGAAATCATGGGGTTTGTTCTGCCCCATCTCCTCCAGCCACCAGCCTCCATAAGCGGCCAGTACGTGCCTGTCCTGCCCACGTTCCCCCTCTGCTGTAATTGCCTCCCCGCCTGGGGCTGTTTGCGACCGGGGAGCCCAACCGGCACCTCTCCGTGTCTCCCTCCCCGGGGTGCCGCTGGTGGGAATGCACCCCTTCCCCAGAGCGGCTGGGGGGGAGCCGGGGTCTTCCTGTAGGTGCCCTCCCATGGCTCACCTGTAGATTTGTATCGCATGGCTCCTCTCAACTACCAGCTGACATGCCATCTTAGGGCTGCAGCTCACTGTTCCCAGGCTGACATCCCCACCCTAGCACACACGCCTTGACAAAGGCACCACTTGTTCCAACAGCCAGGAGCCCTCCAAAGGGCTCTCTTTCTCACCTCCTCCCCTACAGCAGGGCTAACCCTCCATCAGCTTGCTACTGGCAACTCTTGAGCAGCCCTTCGCTCACAGGCACTCCCACAGGGGCAGCTGCCACACCGGACCCCAGCTTTGCTGTCACCTTTGCCACAGCCTGAGAAAGAAAAAAGCCAACCCATGAGACAACTTTGAGACAACTTTGAGACAACTTGTCTCAAGCACCTTGAGACAACTCCAAATACCCAAAGATGGATTTTGAAGGCCCTGGAGCTCCATTTCCACCCTACTTCGAGCCTTCAGCAAGACTGATGAGTCTCGTGCTGGTCTGCAGGAGTCATCCTCACCTGAAGGAGGTCAGGTTGGTTCAGAGGGTGCCCTTTCTTCCCAGCCACGTTTGACAGAGGAGCCCAACTTCACTGTTAACTCTGCTTCCTTGATTTGCTTATGTGGCAATCAATTTAAACCTGCAGTATTTTACTTACACCAAGCAGAGTCTTAGAAATGCAAGCACATTGCACTGAGGCACAAAAATGAAAGCAGAAGCAAACAGCTCAGTGTTGCTTAACATGCATGAAGTTAAATAAAAAGAAAGTGCACTTACTATGCAGGGAGATACTAATTCGGCAGCTGCAGAGACTGAATTCCCCCAGAACCCAGAAAATGTAATGCCTGCTGCAGCCAAACAACCTTCCCGCAGCCGCCCCAAGCATGCCCTCTGCAACCAAAGAGCTATAGCAACCCTGGCTGCTGATTTGGCCACTGGCTTTCTGCTGAGACCACCAGCAAGAAAGCCAGTGGGTGTTCTGGGTTTTGGTACGTTGCTGTGAACAGCACAGACAAGAGAGAGGAAGAAAAAAAATCCAGACTGCAGCCTACTCTTGAAAGTTATGCAAGAAGAGAGGTATACAATGAGCTTTTCCCCCAGCAAAGGTTCCAACTACGACTGCAAAACCTCACCTACCACACAGGGACTCTTTCGTGAGGTCTCTCAGGGTCACTAGACGCTTCAAAATCAGCAGGAAGGCAAGGCAAGGATCCTACCGTATTGCCACAACTGGCTGGCAGAGCTAGTTGCTTGGGGAAAGCCAGCATGCTGCAGGCATTACTCGCAGCACTGTCTGAATTTATAGATGGGAAGGCCACGAGGATCCATGGCTGGCTGTGTCTTGGCTCTCTGGGCATGAGTATGGGCTCAACTACCCGTGCCATGTGGCTCATGTGGGTTTCAGGACTAGTGCTCAAGTTCAAGCCCATGTTTCTTTCAAGCTTGTCCCTCTCTCCTCCTTTCTTCCCAAACCTGAGTTTTACCAACCGGCAAGAAAATGCCTCACTCCAAACTCATGCCAGAGCGCAACCCAACATACATGGACAACATGCCAGTATAAACAGACCCCTTGTGATTAATTAGGACTAGCTTAGGTACAATTTCTGGCCAGAGTACTTCTCTGAATTCTCTTTTTTAAACTACAGCATTTTTTTCTGAAAGCCAACTAATCTTTACCTAAAACTGTCCAGTCATAGAAATTGACTGCAATCCTTTGTAAAATTTACCTTCTTTGTTAAACTATGGCGTTTTATTTGAAGTTAAAATATAGCTATACTTTAAAACCCAGCTGGTGGAATTTGTTAGACTGAAGCAGATACGCCTCAGCTAACTGTAGCCTTCTACAAGCCAAGTGTCTTGTCTAGACTAGTAACCTAATTTCCATCTACAGAGAGAAGCACTTCCAGAGGGTCTTTCACTCACATTAACACAGGAATCTATTCGTGAAGAATCATCTCTGTGAGGGCACCCCTCTCCTTCCATTGACTGTGAAGGTAACTTTGTCAACTTAGATTAAGGGACTACACTTTAGATACCTAATGGCATGTGAGACAAGTCCCTCTCCTCATTGAAGATTTGTTATCAAGCTCTTTTTACCATGTAGACCTTCCCCACAATATTATCAACTCATCATTTAATATTACTTTCACATAGATTGCTTTCCCAGGCACTAATATATCAAGACTGATTTCTAACAGCCATTAAGCAACCAGAAATTAAATTATTTTAAGAACTCTTGAGATGAATTGCCTTACACTCTTTATGACATTCATTCAAGGTTCATAATCTTTGTTGCCTCTTCCAATAATTTAAGAGACAAACCACTGCTGGGAACGGTATGAGTCCCTCTACCCCCTCCAGCTGACAAAAATTTGCAGAGTTCAAAAGAAATCTTGGAGAATGGGAGAAGAAAAAAAGTACACAAAGAGCAATCACTACAGATATTGAGATTTATTGCTGATTTCCCCATTCTGCAAAGCTGTCAATCTGCTGCAGTTCCAGGAGGGGATTATCTCCAGAAGCCCCATGGCCTCGGTCACTGTGCCAGTTCATACGCCGCGACTAGAGACTTGTGTGCAGCAGCTTGCTGCTTACAGAACAGTTGGAGACAAAATCCATCCTCCCTGATCCTGAATTCATGGCAGGATCTGGGCTCTGACATTGTTTGGTACAACCTGCTGTCAGCTTCCAACAAAAAAACTGAGGGCATCCAGTGGGGAATGCTGCTTTTCCTGAGTTCAGTTCCGTGTGCAAGAAGGGAGGTTCTGAGAGGTTCTCGCACAGAGCCATCAGCATGAGACAGTGAAGTTTTTCCTTTACCACATCAATCAGAAATAGTTTGTCTTGTGCTTCGAGGCAAAGGCTCCTAACCATCTGCCAACTATGCTGCTCTCTTACCAGCACTATTAATAGCATAGTTTTTCTTAACAGAAAAACAATAGGTCTCTTTCCTTGTGTTTGGTTGCACTTCTTCATTCCTGCTGCCGCATTTTATTCATGATAGGGTCTCCAGGCTGCAAGTCAGCTCTTTTCCAGCTGGTGAGATCTGGTTCCTCTTTATGTGCCTGTCCTTTCAGCGTAAACAAGCAAAGCTTCTCCAACTCCACTGATCACAAGGCTGTAAACAAAGTATACCAAAAATTTAGCATCAGGCAAGTCTCTCTACTTGATACAATGCCAAACAGCACAACATTAAAAGAAAGGTATTATTTTGTCTAAACGCATTTCAACCTAGAGACAGTAACCCAGGCGATTTTTTCATTCATCTTGCTAAGAAAAGGCTGAAACCAGAAATGTTTTATTTAACTGATCTCACCAGAAACTACCCTTCCTATATTTTAGGGGTGGTGGTATTCACGTGAAAATACACAGACAGAAATTCTGTAAACCTAACAGTAAACCTAACAGAAAAGGTTGCACCTAGTTACAAGAATAGCTGCACACCCATACACTAGCAAGAATAGGAAAGGAAGGCAGGAGAGTTTGAATCTCATTAGGTTAATGATTCCCCCTTACAATTTCTGTTTGCGTCCTGTCCTGAAAACTTGCCACTTGACAAAGTCAGGAGAAGATGTCAGTCAGGAGGAGACTGAGGAAATCAGGAAAAAGAATTTTGCTCTGGGGAGATCGCACTGGCATAGCGAGATGGGTAGAAATTCCTGTGTTTCCTTCTCTTTGTGAGGAACCTGGTGAAAGACCCTGTCCCGGCCGAAATGGCACATGTGCCCAAGAACTTCCTTCCTGTGCTGCTCACAGCGCAGTGCTGGCACTAATGCTTCTCTCCAAGACTCAGGCTAGAAGCAGGGCTCCAAATCAGGATGAATGGTTTTACAAACAAAACCATTCAGTGAAATAAGCTATCAACCCACTCAATCCGTGCAATAGTTAATAATCCCCAAATCTCCTCTGCTATCTATCACAGATGACAGGAATACGGTAGCATACCGACTCGTCTCCCATTTTATAACAGTGCAAAGCTAAGTGTACTGACCTTTCATCTTAGCCTCATGGCTTAGCTTATGAAACAGAAAAGCTCCTTAATGAACTTTATAAACAAAAGAAACTTCTGTTAAGTTCATTTGTAAGACAACTTTTTTTTTTTCTCCTTGGGGAAAAAAGGCATGTAAAGCTGAAGGCTCTCTGGTCTTTAATAGCATTACATTCACTTAAATCTTAGCTTTGGTGAGCTGTTTTAAAAATCACATAATTGCCCTTGTTCCTGAGAGAAACAAACATTGTATAACAACAGTACAGTATCTTACAATTACACAGTAAACAGCCCTGGAAAGTAGGTGCTATAGACCGTCTGTAGACAGTCTGCTGTGGAGACAGAATACCTTTGGATGTGGAATTACCAACAAGGAGCAAAGGGCTGTGAGAGCTGCAAGCTTTTCAAAAAGATCTAAAACATGTGAGTCTGCCTGTGATCACCAACAACCTCTGAGCACTTTTCTCTGGAGAGGGGTTAACCTCCATGTCTTGCCTGGATTTCAGCTCCAGTGATAAACATACCCTCTTCATTAATTCCTTTGGAAGCTAAGGTTGGTTAATGTATTCTTTATCCTAAAGAAAAAACCCCACTGCATCTAGGAAGACCTAAAACCAACAGAGCCTTAGAAATTACTCAATTTTTTTTTTTCATTTCTGTAGATGTGTTTTTTTCTATAACATTTTTAACAGAGACCTTAAAAAAGAAACCTACCTCTAATTTATCATTCTAAAACTTAGACTGGCAATTCTGTACAAAAGATAGTAAACTGTACAGCCCTGTTCTGTAACAAGCTGCCTGCATCTAAATTGTTCTTCAATATCTTATGTCCTACATCAGAGAAGAATCCCTTTCTGAAGGATTTGAAATCTCAGGTATCCACGTGCCTATGCAATCCAGATTACTAGGCCAATAGAAACCATCATTATAACTTCAAGATGAAGCAGAGCAAAAACCAGGGCTAAACGCCAACCCTTGATTTACCTTCAATTTACCATCTGGCAAATCCTCTGGCTTCTGTTTATTGTGGTGTGACAGCTAACTGCATTTGCCCATCACTCAGAAATTAACGTAAGATATTGTCCATGACAACACTGGAGCAACACTAAAAAACTCAGTGATTAATGATCTCATGAGTGCTTTGCAGCTGCTATGATCTAACAAAGTATTTCCAGAGCTTTGCTGATAAGTCAAGGCACTGCTGATGCACAAGCAATAACAGAACTCAAATAAATAAATAAATAAATAAATAAATAAATAAATAAATAAAAGAAATAGTTATCTTTTTGAATTATGACAATCAAAGCATAACAGTGGCCTAAGGGCTAAAGCAAAGTTTCTTTTAAAGATGCAGAGGTGTTAATCATTTATATTACTTTCAGTGCATATAGGACATGTAGTATGCGTGCAACTATACAGGTCCATGTGCTCACATTAACAAAGGTACACATGATTTGTTAGTATACATGTCAGTGAATACATACATATTATAAAAGCCTACCTCTAGCACACACATGATAGACCTGCACAAACACATATAAAACATGGCGAGGAATGGCAAGTTAATGGTCCAGACTAGGAGTGGTTTAGGTACACTGATATTAGTTCAACCTCTTACACACACAGGCCACATAAATGTATTCCAAGAGCGAAAAAAAAATTACACGACTTATTTTAGTATTTGAGATTACATGCACCTAACATATATATGAGGATGTATGTATATGGCGCTAGTTTAAACTGAGATTCTCCTTCCTGTAACTTCTTTATCACACCTGAAAAAAGAATATGCTAATTCCATTCAGTGCAGAGCTGAATCTTTAGGATGGCAATCAAACTATGAGGGGAAAAAAGGAAGCTTAAAGCTTTTCAAAAGTACGCAGATCTTTATTTCCAACAACAAATCTGTCCTCAGAAATACATGACTAACCCCATATTTAGTTGCTATTTGCATTGCAGAAGCATTTAGGAGCATCAACCATGGGCTGGGATTCCCTTTCGCTGGATGCTGTACAAACACAGACCAAAAACATTGTCTTTGACCAAAGGAGTTTGCACCCCAATCCTTTATATTAATACCTAAAAATTTCAGGTTAGGTGATCCGTAATGCGTGGCCACATGTTACAAAATCCAGATACAGCTTTGGAAAAAGTTTGTTATCATTATTTCATTTTTCTACTATTTTCATTTTATGCATTCACAGTACACACTGTGTTAGGGAAACTTGAATGCACTCTATTGATTAAAAAGATGCTGTCACCAAACCATGACTCCTGTGTTTTATTTCCAATTCCAACACTAATTTATAGCATAACTTTGAATGGGTCATTTATTTGCCTATTGCATCCATTTGTCTAGCTGTAAAACATGCTGAGTGAATTGCAGTGAGGCTTAATGTCCAAAACGTCCGTGTTCTCCCACAGAGGCAGAAGAAACACTCTTCTGTTTGTATTACTGTACTGCATCCATCATTGCACACCTGGTTCTCCTTACATGCAAAATATTACTGGCAGGAATAGAACTTGACATTTAAAAAGTATTTCCACATGACGCACTGTGTGGAAGTTCATTTTTACTGTTAAGAAAAAAGCTCACGTAGGCACTTACCAAGAAATTGTTAGTACATTGGCAGTCATGACAAAGAACAACGGTGATAAGCTAGCAGTGATAACCTGTTAAATTGAAAGGAAAAAAAACACCACTTTGTGAACTTGTGATATCACAAAGCAAAACTGAAATACTTTTGCTGAAATTAAATTTCTGCATGTGCAGTCACATTTTTTTTCTTTTCTTTTTTTTTCTGTGTTTTCTTAACCATTAGATGCAATACCTAAAATAGGTAGTCAATGGACAGGAGAAACCCAATGAGTCTATGCTAAACAGTGAGACATTGCTAAACATGGAGCTTCTGCCCAAGCTTCCTCCTGATTAAGTACAGAGACTACACACAGGCACCTCCTTTCCCCTCTGGCCAGTGGGAGGGAGGCCAGAAACAGCAGAAGACGACCCAACAGACAGGGATGCGAGAGCTGCGCAGCCAGCTTAGGGCAGGAACCTGCCTGTGGGTACTGCTGGGAAAGCACATGCAAAACATGCTGCTCATTAGGCTGGGAATCCAATAGCGAAAATAGTATGACGGTCACGCATCGCAGTTCAATTTTGACTCCTACAGAACCCAGGACACAGCAGAGGCAGGACAGGGAACCAGAGCAGAGGGTCCCTTATCACACATCCCAGCTGGCCTGGCCTGGAAACCTGCTAGCTTTTATTTGCCAACAGCAGACTGGCGAGAGCAGCCAGATCCCGGGCTTGAAAAGCCTTATATTTCTGAGGAGAATGAGAGCTTGAAATGTGTTTGTGGGTGTAGAAAAGCCAAAAAAAGGAACAGGGTATGGGGTAAAGAAAAACAACACAACATCAGTAGGTTTATCTTACAAATCTCTCATTACACCGAGGTGTCCTGGGCAGAGAAGCTAGGGGCAAATGACTTTATATTTTCATAGTACTGATCCCAGAAACAGCTAGATCCCAGCATACAATGGTTTGTAACAGATCCCTGCCTCAACGGCTACGGAGCTACCACATCTGCAGCCTGCACGCAGTTTTGGACATTTTGTTGCCAGATGGATAATGTAGAATGGAAAGAGTTCAGAGAACAGTGACAGAGTCATTAGATGGAGGGATTGATTTTCAGTCAACAGTTAGGATAAGCAATGCCTGTGGGAAAGGAAGACTTGGTCGTGATTTACAAATACTTGGGAAACACAAGCACTGAGGAATGAAAGGAACTATTTAGGATAATACAAAATAGTCCAAGGAAAAAGATGAAATTAAGAAACAAAACATTTAAACAATTATCAGCTAAGATTTCCTAATCGTTGTTTGTCTAGTTGACTCCCAGGGGAGACAGCAGAAACTTCATTACGTAACCTATTACTTGTTAAAACACTGCTACATGTGCAGTAGGGAAGCAAATGCCATTTTAGAGTAGGCTCTGTGCACCAGACCTTGGACTAACAGTTTGTTAGTCGATACATTTGTTATGGCTGCATTTTAAAAGGCAGGGTTCTGAATCTGCCTCGAGTGTAATCAATGCAGGATCACGAGCAGCAGCAGATGAAGAAGAGATGGTTGTACATCACTTCTCCAGCCCCACTCTAAGAGGTAGCTGGAGAGGGGACAATAATCTAAAGCTGAGGCCACACAATGGCAGTGACCACCACACAGGAGCAGTGATGCTCGATGGGGGCTACACAGTGAGTGTCCCCTCTGGCCTATTTGGGGATGTTCTCTACTTCAGGGAGATTCAGGGATGCAGGAGACGGCTTTTTTCTTCCTAGAGATTACCATAAATAACATCCTGAGTGTTCTCCATTTGCCTATAGCACAGGCACTTTGCAGAGAGAATGAGGCAAGAGATGGACTCGATCCAGGCAGGGTACCACGAGACTGCAGGTCCACTCCATTCCTGCAGAGCAGTCAAATTGCTGGTTATCAATACGACCACAGACATACCTCCTGATACAAAGTATTCATTCATCTGACTTAAGTATTTGCACACTGCCTACCACAGTTGTGTACAACATGGGCAATACTGTAAAGCTCCAAGCTAACAGAAAAAGTGAGCTCCCACTCCAGGGGAAAACCGAAGGTATGTATCAGCTCTACCCCTACAGCCTTGTATGTATACATACAAGCAAATATATGACTAAATAGATGCATCCAAAAGAGACTGACAGAGGAGAAGGAAAAGTCACTAAGAATAAGTGAGAGTTATTCTTGAAAACTCAAGAAGATGATATTGCAACTGTCCACATTCAGGCCACACCTTGGCCTGTCTCATAGTCATTTGCAGCCAGAGCGAGCTGACACCTGCTCCAAACAGTGGAAGTTAGCCATTCAGGAGCTGAATCTTTCATGCACTTTACCGAAATACAGCTCCTAGGCTGGATATCCGTCAGTTCAAATGCAGCACTTTAAAATACATCCACGTCTTGTACCAGCAGGCTGGATTCTCCCCTTACACACCTTGCAGCAGCTGTCCTGACCTACAAGGAACTACTTCTCATTTACATCAGTGTGAATGATTGTAGAATTAACTGCACTAAGCTTATCTTAGGCTAATACTAATTGATTACATAAAAATATACAATATTCATTACCAAGCATGTAAACAGGAACTAATGAAGGACGGCAGCTGTGGTATCTACAGAGCATTCTTTTCTTTAAGCTGTTCTCCTGAAAGAAACTGACATACTGTATTTGAGAAGTGACACAAGCTAAAGTTGTGTCACCCACTCCCTTGTAGAGTCCTGTTTACTAGAAACTTGAGAAGAGGCCAACTGCAGAGAAACAGGCATTTAAGAACCCTCCGAAAACAGGCCTTATCAAAAACAATACACCATTCTACTGCGATCATCCCAAACCTCTGCAAAAATGCAGGCTGTAGCCTTTTGGACTATTGCAGCAGAACACTGTTGTATTTTTGAAAAATTATGTAAGAGTGTCTCAGTGCCAAAGAGAAACAAAATGTGGGTTGGAAGAGCACATGAAGTAAGCGTGTGGAAGAAAACAAAACAAAAAACAAAAGGAAAACACATTGCTAAAACGTCCACCTTTGTTTATCTAAAAGAGGAACACATTTAAAAATGAAAAACAAGTTTTCAGGGAAGCTAACCATATAATTTGTTCCAGGGGAAGAATCTGAAGTCTAGGGACATAGTTCAGAAGGTAATTTTCCTTCAAGTACATTTCAGCATTTTCCGAAGTGTTTTAAGTACACATTTAGTTTTAAAAAAAACCACCTACATTGATGTTCTGAATGTCCTTTACAAAAAAAAAAACCCACAACACGCTAAGTGCAGCAATCTCTCTTTCTTCACTTTAAAGGTCACAGTTGTCCTCCTAGGCATTCAGATGCCTTAGGAAAAGGAATGAGCTTGCAAGACAAAAGAAAGCAAGTAAAAGGGCAAACTAAAGTTAATGATCTCCAAATATATTTTGGTGCTAAATCTTTAAAACTAGGAGACAGAAAGGAAATTTTTAATTAGCTATAACCAGCATATTTTGAACAAAGGTCCCCAAGATTTTGACACACAGTCACTAATTCTACCAAATGATACAGACTGGATGGTTGAACCCCAACAATTTTAGAAACAGGAATAGCTCCATGGACTCTGCCTACTTACTTGCTTAAAGGAACTGTGACCAGGCAGTACAGCAAAAGCTATTTTTAAAAACATTCATACAGTGAACATATCCACACAATTCTGACACAGCTTTCAGTGATTAGGAAAAAAATCCAAGCATACCATCATTTAACAAAACATTTCCATGTGAGCTGAAATCATTCCTGAGAAATCATTTAAACCCTTTCTTGCACAAAAAAAAAAAAAAAGGAAAAAAGATTGTTTCTTAAAAGAAATAACTCTAAATTTACTGTATCACTCCATTGTACTGTGGAAACAATACCCATTTAAAGGGACACTTTATTAACACCTATTTCCTTGATCTCAACTATTTCTATATTTCCAATCACTGAATTATTTACAAGTAATTTTATAAATAAACAAAAATCTTGGCATTTCAGAGTGTGTTTGTTATCTCAATCAAAAACACTTCTAGCTCTTTACAATGTGTACCAGCACTGAAGAAAATAAGTGTATCCTTGTGATGGCTACTTATCTGGGACGGGGTCTGTGCATACGAGGAGAGTGGGCTGATCTCCACTGCTGGAGGACACAACTTGCAGAAATTCATCAGCCCGGCCCAACTTACCCTAGATGAAACACCTTCTACGGTAATGCAGATAGCCTGCTTGAGCTAGGACTGCAGATCCCACCAGGAAGGAGAAGAAAGAAGATCAGAGCAGCATCACTTCAAGCACAGGGAGAATGCCGCAGGACTGCCGGAACAAAGACTGGGCCTGAACAGTTAGATAAGGAAACAGACCAGATGGGACTTCTTTCCATAGCTACTCTAGTACAGGGAGTGAACAAGAACCAGGAGAGAAAACAGAGGGCAACCCAGCCCTGTGGCTGGATTGTGCCACAGAGAAGGGTCTTAAAACAGCAGCCCTTTTACAAGCTTGTACCCTAAGTGGGGTTGGACCCACCTAGAAAAGGTGGGACAGCAGAGAAATACAGACTCATTTATCACCTTACAACCTGGTCCTTAAAGAGGGAAACAAAGCTTGTGAGATCCCTGCTCCAGTTTCTGAATAAGAGCAACATATTTTGAGGAGATTGAGTGATAGGAAAGACCTGCTCATTGTAAACACTGAAACAGGAACAGAAGAGACTGAACTCATTGTACCTGATGACCATGGACATCTGAAAGCTCTAGGGTTTGTGCATTAGAGAAATCATGGCCATCAAAGATAACTCATCAGAAGTTGGTAAGGCATGAACTATGGTGAAGCTTTAAGGAAGGATCATGAGGAATCACTTAGGAGGAAAAAAGTCTGTGTTTCCTCCGTGGTGAAATGCCTATCTGAACGGCTGAGCTTTGGATACTGGTACACCACAGCCTGGCAAAGCAGAAGGATGTGGGTCTCCAGAGTATTAACCCACAAGAAGTGGAATAGTCAGAAGCTTCAAACTTCTTGGTTAGAAGAAATTCCCAGATTCAGTTCCCCACAAAAAAGGGTGAAAACTTCAGGCATTTCCATCATTCTGGGAACCAAAGACAGGCCCGGATGCCATATAACAGCCCGCACACTGCTTACATCATCATTTACATTTAACAAGCTGCTCTGAAGAACAACACAGCCAACTTCAGGATCCAAAGAGAAGAAAGGAGTCAATTCCACAGGTCCAGAGTTTGCTCCTTATCAGGCTGAAATACCGGCAACAAGAACAATGACGGCATCGTTGAAGTGCTGGGTAACAGACTAAGATTCATGAAGCAGAAACACCCTAATGTGTGGAAGAACTTGTTGCACGGTAGGGATAAATCCAGCATGTAAAATCACCCTAGGAAAGAATATGCTCTCATGCATCTGCATTTGTAAATTTGCTTTAGTGATTCATGGGCGGAGGGAGGCACTACTACCACTAGCTTTAAAGAGTTCCCAAGGAACTTTGATAGACAGACAATTACACAACTCATGACGTGAATGATCTCCTCCTTTCTCCTAATCACATTATGGTCAGACAAGAAAAAATATTCAGAAGAGAAAGCAAAATTTGTTTCATAAAAGTTGTTTTAAAAAAATTAGAAAAATTTAGAAATTAATTTAGAATTAGAAATTAATTTAGTTTTATAGATAACAAAATAAAAAATAAAGACTGTTTGGAGAATTCTTTGCTGAAGGACCTTAAGAATAGGCAAGATCACTGCTGAGCCAGCTTCCCTATTAGATCTATTCCTTGACCACATCACATCAGAAAATTCTGGTAAGTCTGACATGTGGCTTGAAGACAGGAGATGGCATCCTAAGGGTTCTCAGTCCTCAACAAAGCAGAAACTTGGATCCTGGGAGATATAGATATGCAGGACTCTGCATTCTTTGCTGCCTTGCATTCTCCACTGACCAGCTGTGGTTATCCCATAGCCTCTACGGTGTCAATACTCGATCAGTTCAAACCAGGCAGCATTGGCTAGATAAATGTGTCATTATTGACCAAGCTATCATTAAGCTCTTCTATCCCTGAGTTTAAAATTACTTTAGAGAAAGATTTTCAAGCTGCAAAAGCTGGCTGTAGATTTTGAATATCTAGCATTTCTGAGGTGTTCAGGAACATGTTGTTTATATAGCCAAGAACATGGATGAGGACATTTTCAAAATTTAGATTCTGATTTAATCTTCCTATCTGGAATGGAAAGATATGGGGGATTTAGTCCAGACATGATGGTGATCTGTTAATATTACAACTATACTTGTACATACCATATAAAAAGTATGTTTCCTCTGATTCACTGTTAAACTGCTAGAAAGTTAAATGTCATAGTTCTTGCTGTAAGTGAACATAGAATACTTTACAAAAGTTTTCCTTAGTTTGTGTACACAGACCCAATCCTTGTAACCTCACTTCCCCAAACTGCCAAAACCTCTGTCCTTACAAAAATGCGTATTTTTTCCAAAGACAGTGTTTTGAAACGGCTCATCAAGTTCACTCACTGTTCAAAATAAATCATTCTATTTATCAGCAGGTCATCTTCTCAAAACATCAGGAAAAAGCTTCTGATGTACGTAACCTTTGTTTTCATTCTACTGGTGGAATTAAAGCAATGTCAAGCTTTTTATAGACATAATATTTGTTTTGTCCCTCTTCTGCATGTTTTAACCAGCTGCTAAGATAATCATAAAAAATCACCAGGGAAATGGATCACTGTTAGTGCCACTGAAAACAACCACATCAAGATAATCC
Organism: Ciconia boyciana; assembly: GCF_034638445.1. Classification (NCBI taxonomy): domain Eukaryota; kingdom Metazoa; phylum Chordata; class Aves; order Ciconiiformes; family Ciconiidae; genus Ciconia; species Ciconia boyciana. Next base: position 52,169,662 of record NC_132935.1, on the reverse strand, counting down.
AGTACTACCAAAAAGGCACAAATTACAGCAGGCAAACATCAGTAACAACATACTCTTTTGTTTCTTGAGGGAGGGCACTGAAATAATTTCCCAGATTTCAGAGTTCATCTCTTTTGTATATATGTCTACTTGAGAATAAGCATATATACATATGTAAACACAAAATGTTATGTCAGGTATGGAGATCTAGTAAAAATGAAACAAAAATCTTCAGAACAGGAAAAAAGGAACAGTTAATCTTTAAATGCCATCTTCTGTATTCATGAATTCACATGGATTTTCTAAGCTATTAACACCATTCCTCCTTGTTTACATACATTTTTCATCTCAGCTGGACTACAAGCCATTTCTATCTAGCCCTCCTCTGCTTTGCTACATTCGAAGTTAAGGCAACTAAACATTGCCAGATGGGTAACTTCTCTCCACCTCAGCAAGAATACTTTGATTCAGAGAGATCCAGCAGCTACAGACAGATGAACAACGTATTCACTGGGACAGCCAAATACATGGAAGAACACTGAGGGACCTGGATCTCCCCTGTCTAAACCCTGACTAAAGTGGTCCAGTGTGTACTGACGAGCCTTTCTGAAATAACCCAAACTTGAGAGGAGATCTTCGCAGAGCAGGTGCTGACTGTGAAGTTTCACAAACTGCAGAAGGTCAGCGATGAACGACGAGAGGCACCGATGACCACCAGTACGCTCACTGATTGTGGAAGGCTGGTACAGTCACTGGAAACCTGCCGTAAGTCAGCAGCAAAAATCCCTGCTAAAGATGACAAACATGGTACACATCCTCCCTCACAAGAAAGACAGGATGGGACTAGAACTAAAGTCAAGTACAACTGGATTGCTTGTAAATAGGGCAGGGAAAAATTAAATACAAAGAAAATGTGGAGAAAAAAAAGAATATACTATTTTTCTCCCATGGTCATCAATCAAAATAAAGCACCGTTAACAGCTGCAGATACTGTGCACAGGATACTGTGCATCTCCTCCATCCTGCACAGTATCTGAACGAATCCTGCACGCAGAACCAGACCAAAATCAAACTAGCATTAACTGTTTAATTTCAGGTCAGCTTTGGGGATAATCTACCACAGAAATAAAAGCTTCCCTGGAAGCTTTCAAGCATATTGCCTATTGCAATGAGAAGGCTTTCTGTGCAATCTGGATCATTTGTAGAAGCCTGAAGGCTCCTTGTAAACCATCTTTAAAGTGCCAAAGCCAATCTCTGGTTAAAAGAAACACAGCAAATGCGAGCAAAATTCCTCTGACCAGCTCTCCTGTAAAGCATCTTTCCCCTAAATATTGATTCAGTTGTATTAATCAACACATTGAAATGAACTGTGAGTTTTCAACTTTGTTCTGAGGGTCTGTTGTTAGCAATCAAAAGGCAAGACAAAACATGCTTCTTAACCTAACGGCTTCAGCTGATAATACAGCCCCCTGAAGAAGCTGTACTAATAAATCCACTGACAAGGAAGGATTTTAAGCAGAGACACAGCTTTTTCCAAGGAAAAGTAATGAAGCTTTAGCTTGAGCCACCAAAATAATGGCTCTTCCCAAAGGAAACAGCAATGCCATGAACCTGCCTGAAAAGCCGAGCAGCCCAAACAAGGGAAAGAAGCAATCCAAAGTGAAATACATTGGAGAAAGGGGGAAAGCAAAACAGGTTTCGCTCTCAATTCTGCTCATTAGTTTAAAGCGAACTTGAGCATGTCTACTGCATTACCCTCACAGCCTGACCAGACTGCAGACATGCCCTAAGGGTTTTTGTTCCCTGACAGACTTAACTGGAGACCGTCAGTCTGTGAAATCAGTAGACAGGGCAATGAGTTTGTGCATTACAACATACTTAGGTGCACACTGCTCATAGGTGGACTCTGCTCAGCTCCCCTAAAGGAAGAAAACCCTTTAACCCTCCCTGACAGGCACCCTTGATCAAGAGGTGCATGGGCCTGGGCAGCGTTGTTACTTAAATGGTAAGTGATGCTGGCACCATGGCAACAGTGGCACCATGGCAACGGTGACAGAGTCAGCAACTTCAGGATCCACACAGCTTTGATCCAGCCACACAGAAGTTTTACCAGCAGCTGAAGATTTGAGATCCTTTATTTCATATTTGCCTAAATGCCTGCACAGATCTCCAGCTTCCCTAAAGCACATTTTTCTCAAAGGAGGTTTGGTCACTCTCTTCTGCCCTTTCCTTATATTTTATTTCTCTTTATTTTTTTGAGCATTATTAAAACAAGAATGGTAAATTCCAGGGGTTCTTTAAGAACACAATTAGTTCCATGTATTGTGACTCAAAAGCAGACAGTATTTAAACATGCCTTAGCAGTCAAATGCCTAATGATAATGATAAAACTTAGTTCTAGTGTAAATGAATTTATCTGGTTTTCATAGCAAGTAACTTCTGATCCAGCTTAAAATCAGCTACATGTTGCATTTAAAACATAAAACATAGTAAAAAAAGAGGGGGAGGGTAGGTCAAATGACAAACATAATCAGCAACCTGCCCTCTAAAATGTTTTCAGAAGAGAAGCAGTATAAATGCTCACCTCTAGCAAAATCATCAGATATTTTTAAGGTGGAGGTTTTTTTACCTTACCAATACCCAAACCAATAAACTCTGTATCGCAGAGAAGTATTTCTACAAATCAGCTTTTCAATTGCTATGACAAAGCAGATTTCTTAATTATCCCTAGTATGCATTTAGAGGGCAGATACTCCTCTGCATTTCTATGCCTAGATACTCATATGCAGTTCCACTACTTAGAGAATTAGGTATCCGTCCTCTGCTTTCTATCGCATTTATGAAGATTTTTCTCAGTGCTGTTTTTTGTACGTTCTTTTCGTTTCCAGGATGTCATGACCAATACAACCAAGACACTGATCCTGCAAGTGCAAGACTGAAGCAATAGGTGGTTGTATCAGCTTCCTTAAAGTCATTCAGCCTCCTGTCTTATCAGATTAATACATTGTCAAGGATTACTGTATAATCCTTTCAGATTAATATGCTACAGTAATTATTTTTTAACCCCGAGCATCATGTGAATGCCAAAGAACTGCTGAATTGTCGTCTAACTTCATAATTCTTTTATTCCTCATAAGATGAAGGTGGCCAAGCTATTGTTCTTGCACCGCATGCATCTCATTAGCAGTTTGGCTGCGGGAGAAAATGAGCCATTAGGGGATACTGAAGCTGTAGTTACTAGGTCATTCTGGAACCCAGCTGTATGCCCAGCCCCATCCTACAATGCAGAAAGGGCTCAGAAAAGCCCATCTGTCTCTTGCCTCTGAATCGCTTCTAGAGAAGCCTCTGCCTTCACCTCTTTAAGGTACATGGCCCCTGTCTTAAAGCTTTCAGCCATACAAAGATTTTAGCATATAGCTAATGGATAGCCTTTCTGATTCTTGGTGACACCTTAATTTCCTTGGTTCTGCACTGTCTCTTTCTTTTTTTAAACCTTACAAGAGCCACCACAGAGAAAGATACAGCAATTATTTTATGTTGCAGAGATACCTTACAGTAAAGTACAGAAAGTAAAGAAGGATAGGTGGGTTACTGAATGTAATTAATAGAATTTGTGTAAGAAAATTCTCTTACGAGAAATAGGATATCATGGTCATATTTACAGTGATGAGACATGAACAGGACAAGACTTTCTCTTTTCAGAAAGGCCTACATCTATCAATGTATAAACATCTATCTATATACACATTCATATGTAAATACACACTATATATAGCATAGAAATATATAAACATACATCACTGATGAGATAGGACTGAACTATTACAAGCACATCATAACTTTTTCCTACAAAAAGTGAAAGATATCCTGAGACTTTAAAAAACAAAACAAAACCAAAACTCTTTGCCCCTTGTAAAATACTAGATTTGGTTGGAAAAGATGGTAGCTATTTCTTTTTGGACATCAAGTAGCCACTCCACCCTACCTTCACTCAAACACAAACATCAGAGTTTCTGTCATAATAAAGAAAAAGCCAAAACAAGAAACGTTTGCCCTCCGCTACTGGAGATAATGGCCAAAACACACATTTCCCCTTCCTATGACTAATGAGATAGCTGGTGAAGTGCCACCAATCTTCATCCTATAAAGTGTAGAGTGGTTATAGTACAGAACTCAATTTTAACAGTGCCTCTGTTCATATGGAAATATTTCTCTTAAATGTGACCACTGAAAATGTAATGCAGATACTGTTATTACCCTCAGTGTTCCGGTTCTGTATTAAGGAGACAAAGGGAAAACTCTGCACAATTCATGTACGTTCTCCCCAAAGCATGCTTTGCTGATATGGAAACACTATAAATCATGATTCAAACAGGTGTGCGTACATGCACCAGACTAATAGCATCTGTTCAGGTCAGTTCTGGAAATGAGAGGCACAACCCATGTAGCTGAAGCTTTGTCAAGCAAGGACAACAAAAGTCATTTAACGAGGGATACGAGAAGGCTTCCTTAGGCCAAATAACTTTGATTTTCTTTGACTTTGCCAAGAAGTGCTTTGTCCATTTTTGCTGTTGCAAGATTGACTGTTGATGCACATATATTTGACCAAAAGCTGAAATATATTTGTACTTCCAGTTTATACCAAACTTAAGACCCAGCGCCTCCTGCTTCCTGTAAATGCTTCATGCATTATAATGCTTAACTGTACTTTTCCTCTGTCGTTTCAGCCTGTGGAGGATTCTCTTTTCCTTATATGCTGCTCCATTACCGCAAAGGCCTTAAACTGCTCCTGCCATTTAGTCTCTCCCCTGAAACCTCTGAGCTCAGAAGTTAACAGGGCAATGTGATTCATCATCTTGTTCTTATTTTATGAATTATTAAATATTTGTGTAATGGAGTAAGCATTGCAACAGCAACAACAGCAGCAATGAATTGTTCTACCTATTAGGATCGCGGACACCAACTGGAGTGGCCCAAAGGTTTGTTTAATCAAGTATTGGCTGATGGAAGAGAACTCAGGAGATTTTACGATCCTCCCCTAATGCAGCAAGTCTGCAGCTGATGTGCACATCAGAGAAAAGGAGGGATCTGCTCCTCGACCTTAGTTGATACAAAACTTAAATCCCGTGGCATGCAGTTTATTAATCTTTCCTCTTCTGTCCTAGAAAGATTTCCATATAATGTCTGCTTCTGCTGAAATTACTAGCAACCCAGTCACTGAAACCTTTTGAGCAGATCTGAACCTGTAAAAAATATACACGTCTCTTTACTTTTACTCAGTCAATTGTCTCAGTATTATCTTCTGTTTGATGCCCTGAATTTTACTGGTCAGTAATATGGTATACTGGGTTAAAAAATTATTTCTTCTATCTGATTTGAAAAGTATTGCTTTTCAGTTTTGGGGAGTGGCCAGCTGTTGTAACACTCTGCTGCTGTAAAATACCACAATAAAATACACTTCCTCTTACGTTAAGCTGGGCAAGAGCTAGCCTTTTGGCATTCCAAGTTATTCTTCACCTCATCTAACCCTTATGAGATCATGAAATAGACATTACCATAAAGAGAGAGTGAAGGCTGATAACCCAGATAAGACAACCATGCTTTTCATTGTCACACTTAAGCAGCGAATTTAACAGGCAAACCGACAGTTTGCTACGTATATCTGGCACAAAAGGAGTTGGCTCCTTGGGAAGGACCGAGCTCAGCATCTGCCTGTGTCTATCTTCCTCCCAAGTACTAGATGCCAGTGGGTGGGCCAGTAGCCAGATCAGGCAGGAACTGTTACTATAACTGCCTTGCAGTATCAGGACCTCTGATTAAACGCGGGAGAGGAGGCAATTCCAAACTCCTCACAGGTGGACCGTGACCTCCCACAGCAGTGACTCAGTGGTGGCTCAGCTGGCATCCAGGAGAAAAAGAATAGCTGGTTCCAGCAGGCAGAGTGTAAAGTTCCTGGCAGTTGGGGTCCATGAAGAAAAGGAGAATTGACTTGAGTTTCCTGGAGGCAGAATACATTGGTACTGTGGTGGAAGACAATATTTTTAAGAACAGGTCGCCTAGTGGCTGCGATAATTCTTCAGCATTTAGCTACTTTATGTGCACCATTTCATAATTCTTACCAAAGTCCAAATTAACCAGGCTGATACTTTCAACCCCTGTCAGTTTGTTCTCTCTCAAAGTGCAAAAGAACATAGTTCAAGGGACCACAACTTCTGAAAGAGAACTTCAGCTGTGAGGTGACTGAGGCAAAAAAATGGGGCCAAAGGCAGATATGTTACAGGCTACATCAATGGGTTTCCATGCATCACAAGAACTGAACATCCTTTCAAAAGTCAGCTGGACATTCAGTCCAAAGGCATGTGCTTAGGTGTTGTCCCATACCAGATAATACCTTCACAAAGCAGACCAGAAGATTGACAGCAGAAAATATCCCCTGAGCAACCTGGGAAGCCAACAGTGAACTTTTATTTTCCACACAGACAGGTTCCACGCATCAGGTAGGTGAACACCCACCCAGCTGTGCACTCTGAAGCCATCTCCACAACTGGCTCAAATGACCCAGATGAGGACTGGCCTGTTGTGCCAAGACTGATCATATCTGGAGTACCTTGCTGTAGAGGGGGGTGTTGGGTACATTCTGCACACGTTCTCAGTTCCTGCTCTTTCCATGCTAGATTGCCCAAAGGTCTCAGGCTGAACACTGCAGACTGAGGCTGTTGCCAGTTCAAGACCTGTGTGTTTTTTGAGTGCATCTTCAAACCTCTTCTTGCCCCCAGCATCACTGCTATAAGAGAACAGATTCTATCCATGCTGCTTTACTTATACATGGAAAGCACAAACGTTGCTGAAAGGGTTCAAGGATATCGTCAGAACCAATGAGGACACCTAGCTTAAGCGGAATGTTTTAGTGAAAAGCAATATAATGCATTTTTCCATTGTTAAAATCTATAGAAACACCTGAAGTGCTTATGTTCCTTGTCAACATTAGCAGATATCAAACATTTTTCTGTCATGACTAACTCAGAACTCTGTGGAGGATATCACTAGTATCAAAAATAGCATAGGAAACTTCGGGATGCGTAATCAAGTATTTTTTAAAAATCTTTTAGCAAAAATAGCAAGTTTCCATCAACCTCTCTCCCGCATGACACTTACAGTTTTGGTATTTCTGTGCATGTATAAACTCCATTTCCTATTGTACTTCCCATCTCACGACTCCTTTGGGAAAACCTAATTCATAAACAAACAATTCCCAGACCAGATAACTAAATCTCCCTGCTGACCCCTTTCCCTACAACCCAACAATAATAACAGAGACACAGTCTCTGCATTGCCATTCTCTGGTGTGTTTATGCTGTTTTAGTAATGATGTAATGGAAAGAAATTGACATGCTATTATTATTATTATTGTTATGCTAAGGACTGCAAGGAAGAATTGATATTCTTTAAGGTTTTATTTTTCCATTCAAAAACAAGTCTTTCCAGGGCTTTCTAACCATTCACTATTACAAAAGGTCAAAATATTCCATTAGAAACCTTAAAAAACGTGATACTTGAAAAAATGTTTTTTAAAACATTAACACAGCTAATCCATTTTGAGCAATGCCTTTTATGAGCAATGTCACAAGGTTACACACTTAGACCTGTGGGCCTCAGCGGTCCCTGTGTGTCCCGTGCATGGGAACACAGTGACAGAAGTGACTGCAGCTGACTATAGTTTTTGGCCTCCCATTCCCTCAGAGGGTGCGGAAGCCTCTGCAAGAAGACCCATTCCCTTCTGTCCCCTTAGGACAACCGTCCACAGAAACATGCATGGAGACAAAGCTGGCCTCTGCCCTCTTCCTCTCCATGCTAGCTATGGATAAAACGAGAACAGCTCACACTCATCTCCTGAGATTGTTTGAAGCCTATGTGATTTCCCTGAGCACCACATATTTCAGGGACAGGACATAAGGCATTCAGTCTGCCTCCCCCAGAGACCTATGGCTGTTTGCTGGCTTTCGTTGAAAGTCAAAATCTAATCCTTAAACAGGTGGACAGGGTGGGACTGAGAAATGAACACACTTGAGATTTTGCAAAGATTGGTTCTGAGTTGGGGAGGGAGTGGAAGAGAAAGACAGGGAGACCCATTCCAGACAGCAGCAGCTCGCTAACATGAGAAGTTTCTGAAGAAAGCAACCTGGAGTGTGATACCAAGGGCCTATCACAGAGGTCAGTGATCAGGCTCAAGATTGGTGAGGCAGTCTGGAAACACTTCACTCATGAGGGTTTTTAAGAATCAAAAAGGCAGCTAGGGATCCAGATCCTGAAAAGAACAGGGAACCAGCAAGGGAGAATAATGTGGCTATTTTTGCTCACTTTTGGAAGCCTAGCCTTAGCTAGCTTTGAAACCTTCTACATTAGTATGTTATATAGTACACGGTTCTCCCATATAATTTTGGCATTTACATCAGTACATTAGCAATGGAAACAATTTCCAAAACAGTCCTCATTCTTTTGTCTTCTCTTTGTCACACTTATGATTCATCTCCCAGCCTCAGCTCTCCATATGTAAGTAACTCCAGGAGACCAAATAAAAACATAGGAGACTAGGAATCTGTTATGCAGAGGAACCAATGAACCTGCATACTCTGCAATTCAAAGTCCTGTTAGATTTGACAAAATCTACTTTTAAGTTGTCATTTTCTACTGTCAAGTATATAGAGACAGATTGTCAAGAGTAGGGGTGAAAAACCACCTTCCAAAGACATACTCCAAGCTAGTGGTTCTGCAGTTAGCTTTACGTTCAAGAGAATGACAATACCAAATGTACATGATGCACTTCAAATGGATATCATGATGGATAAAAGGAAACAAACTAATTCAGAGCATCTCTTAGGGCTCAATCTATCAATTAATGTCTGCTGAGACTGGATTTATTATATTGAGCACAGATGAAAATTGTGCTGCGATACTACTCCCAAGTTGCAATACATAACTTTATGTACTTATTTGTGTGACCATGTCATGCCCAAAAGCTGTGTAGCTGCCATTTTCAATGGATACACAACTGCAGCCCTATACAACACCTCTTAAGGTACATATTAAACTTTTCCATTACCTGGACATTCAAAATCTCCAACAAGTCTCAGCTATGCTTACAAGACAGATTCTTTAAATTGCATTAGTGCCCCCAGGGAGCCTGTGCCACTTAATTTAGTGGTCATGTAGCACACAAAGGAGTTGTTATGGAGACTGACGTCTTCCCAACAATTATATGGTGTAATTAGTGTTGGATGCTACAACATAACTATCAAGCTGTCTCCATGGAAACTACCCGAAAACCTATACTTTTAAGGTTTCAGCAACTGGTCTTTTTTATAGACCCTTCAGATGCAGTTAAGAGCACATTGATTGCCTCATCTGCTCGTCATGCTCAGCTGAGAAATACATTTTCTTTTCCAAGGTATTTGCATAGTCCCCATGGTGACTCAGAGGAATCAAATATGTGTCAAGAATAAATGTACATATTTCATACAGTGAGGACCAACCACAAATCAATAAGGATTTTTACCATTTGTAATTATCTTTATGCATATGTGTGTGCATATCACAAGCATAAGAGTAGACAAGGTGCATGGATGGAAGCAGCTCACTTCTACTTTTATGAACCCCTTCTCGGCATACTTGAAAGCTTTAGGGTCATGGAAACTCCCTCTCTCGGATTAGAGACGCACTTCAAACCACACTGGTGCCACAGAGAACACCTACCAGCAGAGTCTGGTCAGGTCTAGCACACAATTCTCCCTCTCTCCCACGACTTTGGGTTGTAGCTGCACAGTTTTTCCAGGCTGGGCGAGCAGAGATCTTCAGACAACCTTGCACGCAGTGCAGGATCTTTGCCGAATGAAAACGCGCTGTATTTATGGAACTCCAGTGGGAGTTTATGACATTTTTGCATAAAGCTTTATGAGGTCCAGGCCAAGGAAGCAATGTGATTTTCAGCCAAGAATCTCACTGTCACTTTTGCCTGAGCACAGCAGCATGCAAAGACGACACTACTTCAGTCTATGATATAACCAAGTGGGCAAGCACCAGATAGCCAAACACATTCTTGTTTTGGTTATGATATACACATAAAATTTTTAAACAGATATTTTATCCAGAATCCTCTCCCATTAGGACAGAGATGAACAAGGAGACCCATTTGCTTCAGAAGGTACCAATGGCAGGACTCTTTTAGAGTAACACGTACTTCTGCAAGTAGAGCGCCCTCTGCAGAAGTAAGGAACTGACATTCTGGACCAGAATATTTTATAGCACTTGCATGCTAAGCAGCAGTGAGAGAGGAATTAAGAGATATACAAATAGGAGCACGTGCTTTAGCAGAGGCTTTAAGATTGCAAAAATGTGGAAAAACATGAATTCATTTTATTTTTCTTGGTTGGTTTTCCCCTGGAATTAAAACAGATAAAATTCTCATGCGAACTGCTATCTGTGAGGAGAGGTGCAGTGAGCATAACCAGGCTAGGAGCACAAGAAGACTTGCAGTTGTGACCTCTCCATTTTATGAGAAGCAGGAAAAAGAGAATTTCTGCTTTAATATAAACATCAGTACGTTTCCAATCTTTAAGAGGGATATAATCCATTTTTTTGCACTGACATGAAGATGGATCTAGTGTATCCATTCTCTTCAAGACACCATGGGGACCAAACAAGCAGATACACGGACACAAAATATAAAATCAAAGACTACAGGAGACATTCTGAGTAGCTGTTTTATATTTTGGGGGAGGACTAAAACTGCTGGGGTATAAGTACAGTGGGCTACAGTTAGGTACATAGGACCTACGGATAAGATACTTTTTCAGATGCTCCTGCAAAATTACTTTTGCAATGTCTGGCAGCCAGCATTAAACATAGGGTGACCTGGGGCAAACACTTCTAAAGTTAACAAACAAGGAACCAAAGCAGCTGTCAGGGGATGCTTTTATGTATCAGGAAGCCTCCAGCACTGTTCAGATACACTAGAGATTACATAATGGTGCATGGGATGGCCATATAGAAAAGAGCTGCATCCTCCTGATCAGATTAATCTAAATTTTCTTCCAACCAATGCATAAGAAAACCAGTGTAAAACTCAACGCAACTTGATTTCAGTTATCCAACTTCATTTCTTCAGATGAGGAAGGAAGACAGAGAGAATCCAAAATCCACTGACCTTCCCGTTTGTAACAAGCTGTCTCAATAGTTTCCTATTGGAAACAAGCTGAATTCCCTACTGCAAGTTTACTGGGATGACACTACACGTGATACGGGAATATGAATTCATAAGTAACCAGTATCTTGCTGAAGAAAAGTTCTGAAATACCATTTTTCCCTTCTATTCATGATTTAAATTATTTCTGCTGCTTAACTTTGAGACCCTAACAGGTTTCATCACCAGATATAGATTGGCAGCCTTAATCTAAACAAAATCACTGACAGCACTGCTAGAGCTCATTAGTGTTCTCACCAGATGCTTCTGTCTGTATATATGAGCATCTCCAGTTTTTCTTTCCAGTACATGACCCATGATACTAGCATAGCTTTCAAATTAAAACAACAAATCTCAGTACAGCTTCAAATCCTTGCTCTTCTGGGGATTAAATCTGTACAAGGCTATGACAAAGCATTCCATATTTCTTGGCCTTCTTAAAAGCATTTTTTTTGTTTTACAGATCACTTTAGTGATTTTTTGGCATTTCTCACAAATCTATACAGATATAACTAACATGCACACTATTTGCTTTCACAGCAAAAGTGCAGAGAGCATTTGTCACTTATAAATATCACACAGGACTATATACACAGATGAAACCCGTGCTTCATCTGTCGCTGCACAAAGCAATGCTTTGACATGAAAGCTGCCAGAAATCATTATGGGGAAGAATTTGAAAACCTCATACAATTATTAAGTTGCCACAGCCAAAGTAAGTATCATAAAAACAAGTTACGACCCAGCTCCAGTTTTTAAGTGAATGAAAAATTAGAGGGCAGGGAGGCCAAATATGTGGGCTTCACAAAGAATGTCTCCTTGAATCTGCAAAGCAGGCCTGATCAGATCTCATGGTTAGTTTATTGGTCTATCGGCACTTAACAAGAAATGAAGCGGTGGCAACGATCTCAGCCCCAGCTCATCAGTCACACAGGTACAAAGCATTCAAATGGAAAACAGATTTTCTGATTCTCTGCACCTCCCTAGAGGCTTGCACTGCTGTCTGAGGACTACAGCGTTCTCCTTTCTTGGCTCATTTGCAAGATAAACATATTCTGGCCTCAAATGCTGCTCCTTTCCAACTGCTGGTGAAAACTCCAGTCAGTCTGAGAGATTAAAAGGATGATCTAGGGCACTACTCAATCCAAGAAAAATGCTCATGTGGGAATGCAAAGCCGTTGTTGTGACCAGAGGGGTTTTTTTCCACTGGAACTCATTCTGCAAGTCCAGATTCAAATGGTTTCTATCTTTATTCTTTATCCACATTAACTTCCTTCCTTTTTTTTTTTTTTTTAAAAGGGAGTCACACACTTGGATTTAAACAGATTTTTACAGTACTAGTTAAATACTGCTTTTCTGCACCTATGATGACTTAAGATGTGATTGAGACAGCCCTCATACCCAGGCAACGTTGGGCTGGATCAGTATGTAGTTTTAACACTTCCAAACACCTGCAGGAAGCAGCATTAGTGATCAGATAGATAGGACTCTTCTTAACTACCCCATATGTAAATGTATGGTTCCTTACAGTTACAAGATACCTCGTGAGAATTTTGTAGGAGCTGGTAGATCAGCCCCTACCCTGAACTAGGCAAGCTCCAGTTCAGCCTTGCTTTCTGCCTATCTGTGTCTGTCTCTGCAGCCTTTTTTGATCCCTGTTCTAAAACTGATGTATAGCGTTTCCGAATTTTTCAAGCATTCACTGACTTCTACCCCAAAATCAGCTGCCTTTCAGCACTTGTAGCAGCAGTTCCTCCATGCTCCTCATGCTGCCTCAGATGGGTATGACTGAGTGGTAAAATCATTCTTATAGCAAGCTTTAAAACACTACTGAAAGACATTAGGGAAACTGCTAGTTTTGATAAAATTATTAGTGCCACAGACAGATTTCATGTCCTTTTTACTTATTCCCCTCTTTGAACTCAAGACAAGACATATAATTTGAACACTGGGTTAGAAGCTACAACAGGAAAAGGACTAATCTGCTCTGTTACAAAAACCTTCCTAAGCAAGATAATTAAACCATGCACATTAACAAACACAGACTTTTAAGGCTGAAGAACAGATTAAATGATCATAGTGACACAGGGACAAATCTTTAGTTGCTCTAAAGGCAAGTAATTTCAATGACAACAGTGGCTAGAAAAAACTTTGTCTAATTTATGTCTAGAGTTGGCCAAAACCCCACAAATCTAGAAACTCTTGAACTTTGGGAAAGCTTTGATCCAGTCCAGACTTTGTGGCTGTGATCCACTTCAGCTGGGAAGGACCCAAATCTGCTTAAAATATATTTCACAACACATCTTTGCCTGCATTTTTTTTCGGATAGGTCATAAATACCACATGTAGAACCATTTCTCCTTATTCACAATACCTACTAGCAGAGCTAGCTATTCCCATCTCCAACCCAGAATGTTAAAAAAGAAAAAAAAAAAAGATGCAAGAGCAAGATTTAGATTAGTTGACTTGCTACCACGGAGCAAGAAGAAAGCTGAGGTACTAAAATGTGCACAGTCGAAATGTCTGGAAGAAATTCAAACTGGTGAGAAACTCTATGTGACTTGTACAGTGTGGAACAGCTTGCAAAGCACAAAACGAGCCATATCACTCCCTCCTTCCCTCCTTGTTATCCCCAGAAAAATCAAAGACTCATTTGACTACAGTTTCTAAACAAGCATATTATGCAAGTCTACTTTTTTTTTTTTTGGTAAGGTAACAGCTTCATTCACTGTAGTAGAAAAGCTGTGATCACAAGCCACATAGGAAGGTTGTGGCTTTCAGATGACCTAGCTGAGAGTGATGAAACTAAGTAAAATCTAACCAGGGAAAAGGAGTCTGACAAGCTCTTCTGACTGCATTTACCACTGATAATTTAACAAATGAACTGTTAATAACTTAAATCAAATACAGCCAGACCCTAGATCCACAGATCATAGGATAATTCCAATAGGAATGGACCTCGGGAGGTCAGACCAGGTTGCTCAGGGCTTTGTCCAGTTGAGTCTTGAAAACCTTCAAAGACGGAGACTGCACAGCTTCCCTGGGCAACCTGTGCCCCTGCCTGACTTGTCCTCGGGATGAAAAAGTTTTTCCTTATACCCAGTCTGAACCTCTCCTGTTTCAACTTACGCTTGTTATCTTTCACACCCCTCCCCGCCCCCCATGCACCACTGTGAAGATCCTGGATCTGTCTTGATAAAATCTCTGGGTGGCTGCTATTTGTTAGGTGCTCCCAAAACTGTCTCTCTTCCAGGCTGAACAAGCCTGGTCCAGCAGCCGATCCTCACAAGGCAAGTGCTCCAGCCCCCTGACTTTCTTGGCAGCCCTCTGCCAAACTCAGTCCAGTTTATCAATGTCTTCCTTGTATTGAGGTGCCTAAAACAAGGCTCCCTATTCCAGATGGGGTCTAACAAGTGCTGAGTAGAGGGGCATGATCACTTCCATGAATTTACTGTCTGTGCTACTGTTAGTATCCTACCCAGGACACTTTTGGCCGCCTTAGCTGCCAGGGCACACTGCTGGCTCATGTTCAGCTTGCTGTCTACCAAAATCCCCAGGTCCTTTTCCACAGAGCTGCTTCCCAGCCATTCAGGCCCCAGCCTGTATTATTGCCAGGGGCTCTTCCTTTCCATGGGTAGGGCTTCACATCTGTCCTTCCTGAATTTTGTAAGATTTCTTTTGGCCCATTCCTCCAGCCTGTCCAGGTCCCTTTGGAAGGCAATGCTGCCCTTCAGCATTATTGACCGGTCCTCCCAGTTCAGTGTCCTTTGCAAACATAAGTGCACTCTACCACCTCTAATTCTTCAATAAATATGTTAAACAGGATGGGTCCCAGGACAGACCCCTGTGCTACTCCAGTTGTCACAAGCCTCCAGTTAGAGTAGGAATCATTAACCTCTACCTCCTGAGCCTTATCATCCAACCATTTTTTTACCCATCTAATTGTCTGCCCATCCAGACTGTAACAGTCTAATTTGGATATAAGAACATTGTGGGAGATACTGTCAAAAGCCTTGTTGATGTCAAGGCAAATGACATCCACCGCTCTCCCCTGCAACGATAGCAGTGGGAATTCTGGTACTGAACTTCAGGGAACTAGTTTTAACTCTTGGCTGTAGGAAGACACACTGGAAACAATGGCTGGTGCGCACACTCTCAGAAGGAGTATTCTTCTTCAAAACACCTTTGGAAAGTATAGATTTGTATTACTGGGATTCAACAGACCAAATCCTTAGCTGCAATAATCAGCCCAGCTCCATTAAACTCAGCCTATATATAGTATTTCATCTCAGCTAAGAATCCTGGCTTATTATGCACCTGATATTTGTCACCTCAACTCTACACGCAGGTTGCGCAGACAGGCCCTAGGAGTGTCAAATAGGAATAGCAAGGGAAACTAGAGAGATGCAGAAATTCCTCAGTTTTCCTGGGAGAAGCACAGATCCACTGTGTTCCTGTGACAGTCTTTCTCTTACCTTTGCAAGGAAACTCCATGCTGCATATTGCCCTGAGGTTGTGCTGCTTTTTAGCTTCACTGTGTGCAACATCAGAAAGAATCCCAACAGTCCACTGCAAGGGATTGGGAAAGCTTGTTAATAAAGTCTCTTAATTTCAACTAAGCAACCTCTTACAGGCATTTTGGTTTTCCTAATGCAGAACTGAACAGTCACTCTTCAAGCAGTGTTAATCCCATTTGGAAAAAGAAAGCTAGTAGACAAAGAGCTTACATTGTGTCCAGTACATCTCGGGTTTTGCTCAGTCAGTGACTAGAGTCTGAGCAAAGTAAATCTGACGCTCTTATGGCTGGTCTCTCATGCACTTGCATAATCACAAAAAAATAGAGATTATTGGAAACATGAGGTGAAATATTAACTTCAGGCATTGAAATGGCTCTGAAAAAGGCAATGCTAATTTCAACAGGAGCCACACATGTTTGGCAACTAACTCACTTCAACCTCCACAGAGCCTTGATCTGAAAAAATAACCAGTGGAAAGTTTTTGCCTGAAGCTTTCAAGCTGTTTAAACTTCATGAAGCCTAAATTCCAATTAGGAAGTCAAATACATCTCTACTGTACAACAAATAGACAGATGACTCAGTAGTGCTGGGAACAGAATACTCCAAAGCTCTCTGCTGACGATTAAGTGAATTTTGATTCTCAAGTCATATAGGACAGTCGTCCCCAATGCTCCTGTAGCCAAGACTACTCTTAAGGAAACGCTGTTCCACATCTCACTGGACCTCACAATGCTTATAAGCTTTGTCTCTGGATTTTGTTTCACCTGTGACATACTTACAACCCACTGGTTGTGAACCAGTGAAATAGTGTAAACCAGCAGGCAGGGAATAGAAAAGGACTTCAAAATACATAAGGCACAAATCACTGTGTGGCTGGTTGAGAGGCATAAGAGATTACAAAGTACTGTGGGAAGCTGCATGGGAAAGGAGATAGGAACAACACAGCACACAGGTGGTGAGGCAAAAAGTGCCTTGGTATTTGAACAAGGTACGCTGTTCTGGATACTGATGCAATGCAGTTGGTGCCCTCTCTGCAATAGCAGGAAGGGTGGAAGATGGTGGCTCCCTGGGTCAGAAGTTCCATGCTGGGCTCCAGCACCTCAGCCAAATGCTGTTCCCTGCTCAGTAAACGTGGCAAAGTTGCATCTCAGCCACACGTCAGGACAGGTGTTTTTGATACACCAAACAGTAGGGTAAGATAACTGCCCAGGAGTAGGAGGTACTAGGGTTTCTTACACTGAGCCATAACATGAGACCCCAAAGGACTATCTGCTGTGCCTGGAGCCAAGAAAGCAGATGCTGCTTTGATGATAAAAGATAGGCCCAAACTCAGCTCCCTGTTGCAGAGGATGAAGTGCTGAACAGTAGAGCATTCCACTCTGAGAAATCAGTGAGTTCAATGAAGCAGCATTGCTCAAACTTTTGAAAGTCTAGGAGTTGGCTTAAGTTTGTTCCACACCTTCTGTCCTGCTGAGAAGGGCTTTTAGTCAGAGTGATTTGAAGCTATTTAGTGTAATTCAGAGATAAAAAGTGAACCAGCTAGTTATAATACCTGAAATATTGATGTCACAGTTAACACCAATTTATTTCATTAAATAAGTGGAGCACTTTGCACCTTACTACTAATGCTTCAGACATTCTGCACAGGTAGTAGATTTAGCTGCATCAGTTACCCTTACTTTACATCGTATAGGTTTTCCTCAAAATCCTTTATGTCTACAAAGACACTAGATTACAAGATGTGGGAGAGCAACTGAGATGCTTGTTTCTCCATCTAACTATTCCTTTCCACTTGCTGTAGTGTACAGTAATATCTACTATGCATGTACTGAAGCTGGCAATGGAAACAGAAGTGGGAGGCTACAACAGTGGTAAAATTCTAATGAAGTGAGAGAGAAGAATATCTGGGCTAGACAGATATCCGTTAGTGCCTGCATTTAGACCTTACCTTTGAGAAGAAATAGATTTCACCTACCTACCATGGAATTACTTATTCATTAATACCTAATTGCAAGTTACTTGTAGTGTGGATAGCCCACCCTTGAAAAGAGACACTTTTGTACCAAAAAAACATGTACATAGGGAAATTATTTAACAATCATTTTTAAGATCCCCTTTTAATAGAAAATCAGGATACAATTAAGAAAATCCCTAACAACCAGGAAATATTTTTGCCATCAGTGAACATGAAAAAATTTTTTCCCCTCTAAAAACAAAATACTTCAATTTGACAAAAGACTGGATGGGAAAGAGGAATAATTTTTTTTGAGATAATTACGACCTACAGAAAACATACTTACATTGTCCTGTGAGAATTACACTATCAGGCAGTGAACTTTTGCCACTCAAAATAAAGGAACACTTGTTAAAGCTTTTCCCTTTTACCCCAAAAAAGCATTCTGCCAAATAACAAGATGTACAGGCAAATAAATCCATGTACACCCATATACTGCTGAAGACTAATACTTTGTAATCACTGCAAAGAGCAAGTTTTACAAGGGCTAATCCGACTTGAGAAGCATTTGAGAGATGCTATTTATCAAAGCTTTGCTACATTAGGTAAAAATTATTTTACTGGTGACTGGGAACTCTCCTAATCAGAATGCACTCACTCAAACACACACATATACTCCCAGCACATTTGAATCTCAGGCCTTCAAATGCATATCCACAGATATGCACAGATACATATTCTCTGCAGTTTTACTGGCTTATGCCATCAGAAACCAGTATAACACAGGTTTTGCACACTCCAAAATTTTTAACTGAGAGTCAAGGTTGGAAGTCAACAGGATCTCCTATTTTGAAAACATTCATATGTCCTGTTATAGAGAGGTTACCTGGCACAGCAACTGCTATGAAACCTGTAGAAGTACAGGAATGGAAAGTCCAAGGCACTGAAGAGATCACCTGAGGGACAAAGCAATATACTCAGTAGAACACAGGGGAAAAAAATTACCCACTATTACAAGCAGGGGAACAGCAATTATACAAACATTACTAGTTTAACATTCCTTTGAGCCTTTATAGCTGGCTGACTTTCAATTTATGATGCTTTCCACATTTCTAGTGTGTTTAATGATTTCTCTCTGACCTTGCTTCTAGCCAGTTCCTGCCTTTGGTTGGAAAAGGGGAAAGGAATACATAAGAGTATTCTTTGCTAGTATACAGAAGATCCTGCTTAAGCAACAGTTGCCAGTGGATAGACATGCATCATATCCACTTATTTTATTACAGAGCTCATGATAGTTCCTATTGAAGCAACAGGAAATGCAGACATATGTTGGCTGCTTCCCCCTCTGGCATTTGAACTCTGTCACACAGAGCAAGTTGAGAGGTTTAAAAAAGTTCTCCGGATCCAAGAAGAGCTCTCGAGTACTCGCATTTCCAGGAACCTGGGCCTTGGTTGTTCTTGGTAGCAATTCCCAGGAGTTCTCCGGCCTTCAGGCTCTACAGATTCGGAGGAAGCTCCATCTTTCACTTCTTGAAATGCAGGACTATTTTGCTTAACATGTCTGTCTGTCCTGGTGGGGGAATGCTATATACACAATATGCACCACCAGGCAAAAGGGGGAATTTATGTTTATTTAAATCTTCTTCCTTTTTTTTTTCCTGACTGAGGAAATGTCTAGTGAAAGCAACAGGTGATCATCTTAGGATTCCTTCTAACAATTTAAACACCAGTATGATAGGAATATTAGCCACCATCAAATATTCAATTTCTCAATTTTTAGCCTTTGATCTTTTGCTACTTCAAATCCTGCCACGTGCTCAAGTGATGGGATACATCTCATGAAAACAACAAAACAAAATCTCTGCATAGCATTGACAGCAACGCAGAGAAGGAAACTCAGTTCTATATGGACTGCTGGGACACTGCTCTGAAGAGGACATATTCATCTAGGGAATCCTTGTTCTTTACCGTGCACCACTGCAAAAGCTGTTCTTTGTTGTCTGTCCCATGCTGCTTCTTTGCAAAGGGCAGCTAAGTATTAGTAAATATCATGCAAATTACACAGTATTATATACCCTCCTCTCCTCTTCCTACGGGATATCATATTATTGGTCATATTCCCGTTGAATCCCAGGGCTAAAATCCTACAGGGTTCAGCCTCTAAAAACATGCATGGAAAGGAAAGGCAATATGGAAACCTAAAAAAGGAACAACTCAATCCACTTTACCTGCTGGATGGGATGCAGAGGCCAACAGCACCACACTAAAAAATAAAAAAAGATTAATTGTATACTACAGAATTTATGACATGGCCTGAACATTATAAATTGACAGCTTTGTGTTTGTTTTTTCATGATGAAACTTATTCCAGCTAAGTAGAATAACTGAGGCATAAGTATCAATTTAAAAAAAAAAAAGTTGGTTGGGAAGGAATCTCCAGGGTCATCTAATACCACCTCTCACCTGAAGCAGGACTATCACCAATATTTGATCACGTCCTCTGTGGCTCTGTCTCAAAAAGCCAGGTCTCAAAAGCCTCCCAGCATGGAGATTCCACACCTCTCTAGGTAACTTGTCCCAGGGCCACCCTACCCTCCTAGTGAAGAAGTTTTTCCTGATGTCCCGTCTTTAAACCACCAAAGCTGCAATTTCTGGTGGTTGTTCCATGTTATACCATCTGCCACTCCTTAGGAGAGTTTGGCTCTGTCATCTTTGCAACTCCCTTTCAAGAAGGTGTAAGGTGTTAGGTTGCACCTTGGTCTCCACTCTGCCAGTATCAAGACGACTAGCTTCTTCAAACCCTCCTTGCAGTAGGCCATGTGCTCTAAGTCCCTAACAATGTCAGTAGCCCTCTGCTAGATCTTCAATTTCTCGGTATCTTTCTTGAACTGGGAGGCCCAAAGCTGAATAGAGTATTCCAGCTGCAGCCTCAGCAATGCTCATAATAACTTCTCTCGATCTGACAGGCACACTCCTAATGTAGCCCAATACATGGTTTGCCTTAATTTGCCATGAGCATGCACTACTGCTTCATATAGATCTCAGCATTCACTGTTACTCCCAAGTCCTTTTCAACAGACCTGCTGGTCAGCCAGCTAGTGACACCACTGAGACAGAACCTATAGAGAACTGTACTTGTGTCTAGACTTGAGTGTCTCTCTGTCCGGGGATTAATTCCAGCTGTGTGCGTATCCATGTCCACTTTATAGGGATGTGCATATATTGCATATAAGAGTCAAATATAGTCTTATGCATGTGATTGTGCCTGCACTGCACATTCATGCCCAAAATGTCAGTTAGAGAAAGGAAAAATGCTGCAATTAAACAAGTTTAAAAAAAAACCACATGAAAATAAAACCAAGTACCAGCCCAAATGATGCACACTTTTCAGACAGATACAAGTGAACAAGAAAATCAGCTGTGACCAGTTCTTTATCTGGAGTATCACTTAAGCTTTCTGAGGTCCTACAAAGACTTCATCCTCTGAGTCTGCAGTATAGGCTGTACAGAGCCTTTTTCAGTGCTACTGATTCTTCCGGTAAATTTCTGATTATTTTTTCGTTCCATGTTGTTTCCAAGGTTAGAAGGCTGCAGAAACATATTCTGGGGCACTGTGAGATGGGAGAAGCACACATGTCTCCAAAGCAGAGCTACAGCTCCCTCCAACTGCCAACAACATATGTCCATGACAAGCACAAAGGACAAGAGGGAGAAGGAGAAAAGAGTATCTGGAGAGGTTGCTTCTTGATAAGCAGCAAGCACTGCACTTACAAAGGTAAAAAGACATTAATGAAATGTTATGAATACTAAAGCTAGGCAATTTTCCCTGGCTAATTACCAGTGATTCTTACAGTTCACTAGGCCCAGTAATGGCAGTAAAGTGCCAACCCAGCCAGCAGAGGAATAGAAGCCTGCACAATGAAAAGTTAAGGCAGAGAAAGAGCTGGAAGTGGTTCCCAACACACAAGGTTATGGCTAGAAAACTTGCACTCGCTGTAAATGAGCTACCTCCAGTACCTGCAGCAGTACAGTATCATCAGCGTGGTGCTTATACCAGGCCAACTCCCTTTTCAAGTGTTAACACAGCTACCATTTCCAAGCCTGCTCACTCTCAGCTGTTCCCAGTTATCTACGTGACCAGGCTACCACACTTGGTGGCCTGCCCTCGGCATGCTTTGGTGAATCCCAGAGTCATTCGCAGACACCGGTAGCAAAAGGAACTGCAAAAAACACGGAAATCCCCTGGCCAAGGAAGCCTCGGGGGGAAGCTTGTCACTGAAATCAGCTGTGGAAGACAACAGGCTGAAGGAGGAAACAGTTCATGAGTGACAGGCAGGTGGGTATTTTACGCTTAACGTTTTATACAATGTCTTTGAAAGGCATCAGCTGGTACAGTAGGTTCACATTGTCAATATTTATGCATGCTTTTAAAAGATGTGGTTGTCACCAAGATATTAAACAAGGCAAAGCAGATCACTTACAGTAGGCAACTCCTCCCCGACCCTCCTCCCCACACGGGACACCAAGAGGAATTCACAATAAACAGGCCCAATTCCTCAGTTTCCTGGTAAAGAGAGAAAAGGAAGCGAAGGTCTATTGCTTTTGACTGAATAACAGAGAAAACAGGAGACTGGCAGGGCAAGTGAAACTGTATCAACAGTGATGCGAATTATGACTAAGCTGTGTTTCTCCACTTTTGCTTTTTGCGTTATTAATTTTTAAACAAAAAACCAGTAAGACTGGGAAATGCTCAGAGAGAAACTTCCTTCTGCAACCAAGAGGAATTGATAACCCTACCAGACATCCCAGGCCTCGATCCAAAGAACACATAGGAGGAAAACAAAACCTTCTTTGTGACGTGCAGGGCAGGTTAAGGCAAATGGGTTAGATGGTATTAAAGCTGTACTGTAACTCTGCTCTGAAAAGAACATCACTAGAAGAGACACCATGATGTTGTAGAACTGCATTAGGGATTCAGAGGTTTCCAGCAGGACAGCCTGGACATCAGGCTGAAGCAAAAACAAAATCCCTGTGCCAGATTTCTCTGCTCCTCTCTTCTTCCCCTGTACTCAGTACTGAGGGCTGGGTCACCCGTGGTTTTCTTTCTGGCTAAAAAGAGGTTTTGTCAGCAAGAACAGCAACTTATGCCTGCAAACCTGCCCTTCCCCATTGCAGAAAATCTACCGCAGCTTTTTTAATTCACAAAAGTGACAGATTAGCAGCTCTTCCAGAAGCCAGATGTAGTTTAGCTGTATAGAGTAGAGCCTTTACCTCACACCTTTGTCAGTGCCATTTATTCACCATTTGAAACTCTCCCGCTGTAAGTCTTTGTTTTCTCCTCACCAGTGACTGCTAGGCTATCTGGCATGCCTTTGTGAACAAATATCAGACAGTGACAGATACTGGGATGTGCTGAAACCTTCTTCCAGGTTCTCCACAAGAAGTAACATATCTCTACCTGCCTCAGCATAGGAGAAAGGCCAAGATAAGCCGTGACCCACTTGTAAGACACATTATGTATCCCTCAACATGCCAGGTAGACATTACTACCCCACCCCTCACGCCACCCCTTGCCAGCTGGCTGCAGAGGGGAGAAATCTGGCTCCCTCCTTGATAAAAAGTGGGGGACTGGAAAGGAATAAAAGAAAACGCAAGATTACTGGAAAAAACACTAGGAAGTAGAACGCTAATACAGAAGTCAGAGTGCAGGGAAATACAATACTGCAGTAAAAAAAGGTGGTGGGAACAAGACTGGAGGATTAGAGGGAGGTTCTTGGAAGTACATTTCCCCTCTTCTCTTCCTCCCCTTCCCTGCCCCACATGCTTAAACACAAGGGAGATGGATGAACAGGATGGGGTTGGGCACTGAGAAGCAACATCACCCCTCCCTTCTCCGCATAGCACCGCTCTGCTTTCCCTCCTACACTTGTTCCTGGCCTGGCTTCCTTTTTAAAAGCCATTGAATAATCATGCTGTAAGCGATGAAGTGAGAAGAACATCACACTTTCAACATCAGCAAATATTTCTTCAGATCTGTTTGGTTCTGGAAAGTTTCCGTTCACGTACACCTGCTTAAGACGTTCTCCCCTCCCAAATTATTCCAGATTTTAAAACAAGAAACAGTGCATGGCATGTAGGGACAGCATATGTTAGGAGACTTTGCTAATTTCAGTTGTACCTCTGGAAGTGTCCAACAGAGCCAATACAGTCAATGTTTCTTTTTGATCTAAATATGTATTTTTAAAATCTAACTTATTGGTACATTCTAACATCCAGTAGCTTGGGGCAGAACTTTTAATCTGCTCTATCCAGGCAATCTCTACACTCAGATTAAAACTGTGCTTTAGTACCGAACAGAAACGCTTTGAACAGCCTCTATAACAAACCTGTACATTTTCCTATATATTAGGAAAAATTTCTTCACCAAAAGGGTTATCAAGCACTGGAACAGGCTGCCCAGAGAAGTGGTTGAGTCACCATCCCTGGAGGTATTTAAAAGACGTGTTGATGTGGTGCTTAGGGACATGGTTCAGTGGTGGACTTGGCAGTGCTAGGTTTATGGTTATACTCAATGATCTTCAGGGTCTTTTCCAACCTAAATGATTCTATGATTCTATGATTCTAAACACTATCTGTCTGTGCCCACACAGCTGCTTTCTCTTCCCCGCACAGCCGCATGTCAGCTGTCTGATCTAGGTTAGAAATAAGGAGCTATAAAGGCCTATTGATAATAGTGCTAAGAGAAGAAAGTTGCACTGATACCACACTAGCAAGTTCCTTCATAAATCATAGAATCATAGAATCATGCTCGTACAGACAAGACCACCGGTACACACTGGACTGTCCTGTGGTAGAGGTGGAACTGGGATCCTGTCATGGCTGAAACAGTCCTTGAGAAGCCCTGAGTAGAGGAAGCAGCATATACCTCAATGCCTGCTAAAGCACAAAATTCAGTGCTGGGCACCCTCTGACAGAGATAAGCACACGTTTACAGTAATTCTGACCCAGAACTGCCCGTGAGGACTTAGCACTCATTCAGAGAATGTTCAGAGTAAAACACCCTCTACTCAGCGTGATTTAAAAATACTTTTGACTATTTTCTACAGAAATTGAGCTTGTGCAATAAATCTTTGTGTACACATATATACATAGTTCTACATAGCTCTCAAACACACTGACCAGCTTCATCCAAATTTGGGAAGTGGCAGTCATCTCCAAGATAACTACATGCACAGAGGTCTCACAGAGACAAACCCTGCCAGTGCCTTCTTCAGCAGAAAGATTTCAGCCCCATTAGACACTGGAGGACCTTCATGGCAGTGGCACGTCATGGAAGCGACAAACAAGGAGAGCGCTTCTGCCAAATTTCACACCCTTTCAAACATCATCTGCTGTTACGACAAAACAAAACTCTAAAAGGAATCAGGTGTCACTTATCCCATTGCCCATGTTTGTTTTCCCTAGATAAGATGAGGTCCAAATGCTATGGACTACAAGCTTCTCTAACACATAGAAATATATACATATATAGATACATAGACATATAGATATCCACAGACCCCACCCAAACAAATAAGCATCCAGTCTTCTACCTCCTCTAAGCCACCTATTTTCCAGCAATTGCTTTGCACCATTATCTCACAAGCTACACTGACCTTTAAACCCCTTAATGGTGAAAATCTTTGCAAGCTTTGATAACACATTTTTGCTTTTAAGCAGATGCTAAAAAAAGCCATCTTCCAGTTTGCACAATTCCATTGTTGGTTTTTGTTGTTTTTTTTTCTTTAAATAACAGTTTCAAAATACATACCACTACACCTCACAGTTCTTTAGCAAGAAGTTTCTCCCTTTCAAAAGCCTCTAAATCAATAATCATACTTTCCATGTAATGTGGAACTCCTGCTCTCTGCTGGACACAACTTCACAGACTTCAAAGGATACCATCAACTAACACAGCAGGAACCCAGCCCTGACTTTTCAATCAAAGCTGCAAAATTAAGACCTTCAGCCAAAATCTGAATTTAAAGGTTCAGGCCCAGATGCAGTTTTCAACTAAAATGGCAGCTGAGAGCCATAGTCAGGCAGGTGCCAAATGAAAAATCAATTGATTTTACTGCTTGTTTCATGATTCTCCCTTCAACACAGACAAATAGCTATCGCTCATTCAAGACTTCATGGTTTATTTCTGCACACAGCAACATATTTGCAAGTTCCATGACTAATTATTCAAAACACTTTCAATAAACACAACTACCTTCTCTGAGTAAAATTGATTTGCTTTGCACTTCGTAGTAGATAGAAAACAACAACTGACTTAA
Organism: Ciconia boyciana; assembly: GCF_034638445.1. Classification (NCBI taxonomy): domain Eukaryota; kingdom Metazoa; phylum Chordata; class Aves; order Ciconiiformes; family Ciconiidae; genus Ciconia; species Ciconia boyciana. The sequence continues at coordinate 52,143,658 of NC_132935.1, read as the reverse complement.
ACAAGAGCCTACTTCAGGCAAACTGACATTCAGATATTGTCAATGCATGGGACTTTGGTGAATAGACACTGGAATCATACAAATGCAAAATCAGAGGCCTGCATTACTTATTTATGGAAATAGGAGATTTGATTGAACTAAGATAGAAAGAGATAAATGGTATTATCATGTTGATGATGCTCACAAGATAAATGCGAATTGAAGTGAAGTAACTGTCCTACACTGGTGTCCCTGATGTGTTCTTATCAAGGATTTTTAATGTGGTCAGACAAGAGCACACATCCATCTAATCAAATGGACAAGCACAACTTCACTTTTGTTATGCTTATTCCTAACTTCTGCTCTCTCTTTCATTCCTTTTGACCATCTTTTCTTAGAACTTAGTATCTGTACTCCATAGTGTTCCCATACAACTTTAGCTACCATTCCAAGAAAAGAGGTCAACATATACAAGATGTGATTACGGATGGAGGAGAATCTAGTAAAGTCTCTATAATTGTTACTTCAGATAAAGCCTCACAAAAATCTAGCGGAAGCCATGCACACAGAATGTTCTGACTTATATGGCTCTTTGAGGAAAGCACTGACTTTTTTTTTTTTTTTAAATAAAAAAGCACAGGGGAGTCTGGTCAGTGACTCAGGCTCTTTCACTAACTACAAAATAACGAGTCACTTTTATATCTCCAAATCAGAAAAACAACTGAAAGTCTGAATTACTCAATCCCACTAATGGCACTCTGAACAATCAGTTACTGCTCATGTTCTTTGCACATCATACTTTTGTAATCACTACCTCCCCTTCTGGCAATTTTGTACAAGTTTTATTTTCTGTAGTGGGGTATTGCCAGGGAGTTACTCTGTAAATATTATTTCTGGAAATGATAGATCACTTGTGCACATGGTGATTAAAAAATTCATAATTAACACCTCGTTACCTCCCCAGGTGTATATTGGCATGTCTACCTATAACCAAAGCCAAAAAAATTCAGCTGCTAAGTCATTCAGCTTAGCACTGTTCTTTCAGTGAATGTCCTGCTAAATAAATACATTTAAGTAGTGGTAGGTATGAGTTTCCTAAACAAGCCACGGTTGAAAATGAAAACATATACCACATAAAACCAGCTATGGTGTATCAAAGGCTTATTCATTTTACCTGAATACATAGTTGATGTACTGTTGGTCCAGATCACTGGCAGAGGATGGAAAGAAAAAAAGGTGTTCCTTTAGTAATGCAGTTCATTTGGTATAAGAGATCAGTATTTTAAGTAGTATTATAACACTGTAATATTGCGTAATATTAATATTATATAATATATGACACAATGTTATAATTAGGTAATACTAACATTATAATATAATTATATATTATAACCATAATCTATTAATATTATAAAATTATCAATATATTAATCAGCATATTAATTTATACATCATTTGCACATTATTTCTGTTGTTACTATGTCAGTGGGAGTCTCATTTAAAGTGACGATAAAGTGAGACTGACTAAAATTTAGACCCTTTAAAGAGAGATGGAAAATGGTTTTGAAACAAATGAGCTTATCCATATCCTATAGACACATGTATTACGTACATATATATAATATGCAGTAGCAACGTATCCATCCCCATCCATACAGACAACTGCACATTATAGACACTCTGAACCTGTAATGCCACCTGCTTTCAAAACAACTGTTGTCTGGCTGAGGTTCTAACATGCACATGGAATTAGTGCAAGGTTTTTAAGGTACTCGGCCATTCCAGTCCTGTGGCAAGTCACCAGCTGCTAAACACTTTCGAGACTGTGTCGCAAAAGGAGATACTGACAGATTCAAACCATGCAGCTTTCAAAGCTAACACAAACTAACATTTCCTCTTAATACCTGTGCCAATAATTAGGGGTTCTTTTTCCAGGACTGAGTCATCATCCTTTGATAATACACTGTTTAAAACTAATTCGGTGTTCAACTTAGCAGTATAACTATCAATAACCACATGCTATTGTTATGAACAATAAATAAGACTCCTCTTGCAAGAGAAGTCATTAATGATTAACCAAGAGTGGCCCAGCTCATGCTGGTAATGCAGAGATCCCTACAGTTTACCTGACTGCTACACAGATATGTCTTTAACCCTCTTTGATAGCAATCTCCTTCTTTTTAAAAGAATATGAAAACACATTACCTTAAAGAGCTAGGTTTCCATAACTTTTGAAATACCTTGTAAGCCCCTGTAATTGAAATTACATGTGTAATTGCCATAACATGCAATCATTCTGACACACAACAGCTTGTTTGGCCCTGGTACCAGCAGATGTGGAACCCCTCTAAATTACAGTTTAGCAACACAGCACAAAGGATGCCTAAACCATGAGTAAAATGAACCTATCGCTTCAAATTAATGGTTTTCAAAGTGTTATCATCTCAGAGTACTGTCATGCTATGTGTTTCTGCTAGTCCTTCTGAAGAAGAGACAAATCCTAGCTCATGGCAACTACAAAGGAGAGTGTGTGTGTGTGTGTGTGTGTGTGTCGCAGAATGGGTTCTTCAACCTACCCTGTTTTTTGGGTAACTTCTATGATGCAGAAGTTAATCTACATAGACCCCTACAGCTGTTGGCTCTGAGCCGTCTTTCCTGTTTAGAGTTCTCTCAGCTCTAGGGTCTCCAGGTTCTTAACATTCTTGACCTACCCACCTCTTGGTTAGCTTCCATTTTTATTCTGGGAAAAGCTTTAAGCACTCAAGGAAGGAACAATACAGTTTCAGGGTCTTATTTTTTCAGACCCTTTCTTCAAGGCTTTGTGGGGGTTTTTTTGATTCACAAGGAAAACCAGAACATGAAAAGCAAACCCAGTAGAACACTATGTAATAGATGTCCTCAATTCTGCCTCCGTTAGCCAAGCTGAAGGATAGAACATATATCCTTTCTCTAATGCTCTGTCTTGATTAACTGTGTGACAAGCTAGTTCATCTGTTTGCCATTTCTTGTAGCATCTTCATTCTGTGTTAGCTGATAGGAAATCTAATTACACAAAAAACCCCCAGCAGTCATATCAACAACTTTCAAAAATAAGATAAATGGAAAGAAGCTATATTTTGAGCATAAACTTTATGTTGGCACTTCCTACACATTTCCAGCACACAGAAGAGGTCTCCTGAAGACTCTCTAAGCAGCTTTCCACCTCTGTGGCCTAGCAGTGCTTTACAAATGAGACCTCTCAGCTTTCAGAAAGCAGTAACATCACTCGTTAGAGCAAACAAGTATTTGAAGTGAAAAATCCTTAGCTTTTTGTTTTATCTAAATGAGCAAATGTTTACCATATAACATTTCCTAAAGGGAAAACAAATATTATTTCTTATTTGTATGTTAACAACATTTTCCAGTGGGATCTCTAGACCTCCCTAGACACAAATACATATAAACACATAACCTCTGCCCTGAAAATTTTACAGTATGAATAGACAAAATAAAGAAGGAATCATCCCTAATTTGCAGACAAGACTTAACATATGAATGAGTCACTCGCTAAGTATATAGGACAGCTAAGAACCAAATAAAAGTCCCTTATTATCTAGCCTAATGTTCCAAAAGACACAAATCTCCCTGTTAAAAATCACTATTCTTGTTTTCTTCAGATTTTCTGGGTCTGACTGTTTCTAGCTTTTCAGGGAAGAATTAGATTTATCCAAATCAATGTTTAGTCTGAAAAAGACAAAAGAAAACCTGACAGGTTATGCAACTCGTTAAAATTTTTAAAAAATGCATATGATTGCATAAAAAACCCCAACATTTCAACATCCTTCCTCTGGGAGAATATTCCATGATATTTTAGAATATTTTTGTAAGTTTTTAAATAAAATCAGTGTGTGCAATAAAGCTCCAACTACAAGTTATTGCTTGGATTTTTTCATGTTTCTTCTCCCCTCAGAAAGAAGTGTCTCTTAGTAGGCAACCATCAAAAACTCCCAGAAAAGCTTAGTGCTGATTAAAATTGTACATACATTTTCTCATCCACTGTTAACTGACTGCAATATCTAGTTTATTCTGTTGTTGTTTTCAATGTAAAAGCTATAAAAGGAACCACTTTCTTATCTTTACTGAGCTTCTCCATTCTTTCCAAGTGTTTCTTACATCAAGAACCTTAAATATCAGTAACTTCATAATAAAGTTCATTTGGTTCTCCAACACATTTACTCTTCCTAATTCTTTTTCCAAAAGAAAATTACTTACCCACACAGATCAAGTGAATTAGAGCCCATAAATAACCGTTTGGATCAAACTGCAATAAAGAACATCTACATAAATAAATGCACAGTCATTGAAACATATGTATCACTATTTCCCTGCAGTGAGCTTCAGCAAGCAAGTACAGCGAGTGGGAGCTATGCTACAAAGAAAGAGAAGACGACTAAAAAAGACTAAGAAGACTAACGTTTTTCCTGTCCTGCTTAGAGACCTGGCATATGCCATTTACCCAGGCTCTCAGCTAGTCTTGGCAAGGATAGCTCTATTTCTTTCACCGTTTTAAACCATCTGAGAATATGGACCCCAGTCTGTTTAAGCTTGCACTGGCAGTCAGGGAGGGCAAGAGGATCAGAGGAACATCACCAAGGTTTTTGCCTTGTCTCCTTTCCCCTCTCAGCCCCTGCAGCAGCTAAGCAGTCTCTCTCCCCAAGGCTCTCACTAACCACAGAGTATCCAAAAAAGTGCTTTAAACAGACATCTGCCTCTGAGCAAGGTAGGCTCTCTTCACAATCAATGGGGAAAAATAAACATTTTTGAGAGGAATTCACCTGGCATATTTTAGATGTCTGCCTTCAGGGGAGATGAATTACACACCAGAAGTTCCGGCTCTGCACCATGGCTATGAAGGGAGCTAGCACAGGTGCAACACTTCTGATGGCTACATTCGATCAGATGCATCCAGACAAGTTCCTAGATTCATCCCACCTGACTTCAGATATTAACTAAAGTACCTAAAACAAGGAAGCAGCCTTCCTAAGTCTCCAAAAGAGAAAAGCACCTCCAAGGAATAGATCTTTGCTGGACTGAGCTACTCTCTGGAGGTACTTCCTTTCTTTATCCAGTAGCTACAGAAAGCATGTAGAGTGATTACAAAGCTAATTTAGGAACCTCCTGAAAGTACATGCAATTAATTCAAACCTAAGTGATTTGCTCTAAGCCCTATATGAAGTTAACTATGGTTTCCCCAGCCACCAGCTTCACCGAAGAGCTGCATGTCTGCACTGCTCAGAGGTTTTACCATGATGCAAACACATTAAAACCAGCAAGACTACAAGGCAGCAATAGGCAACATTTACAATTCCTTCACAGGAATACCACCCTAGCTTACAAGTAAGAGCTGCATCCCTCATGTGCTAACAAGATGTCAAACATCAAGGTCTAACTAGAGCTCCTTTACAAAGCAGAGCTCACCTGTGCGTCACATAAAGGAAGGCACACTGCTGCTACCAGGAGGAACAGCACACTGTGGAGAAGAGAAAAAAAACAAGTAAGACCAAAATCTCATAACCAGGATTCGTACTCTCAGCAAAGTATAGGCAATTCCACTCAATTTTACACTGACATTTCATTTGTTTAATTTTTATTCCATATTTAAAAAGTAATTTCTGCCACCAAAATGAGGTTTTACATTATGCATTCTTCCTAACTTGTACACAGCAAAGTTGTATGAAAAGAGAAGCAGCACAAAACATCTCAGCAGTGATGAAAACAAGTTTTTTGGTAGGGAATATTACTCTTCACTTGCCATCTAGGTTCCCTAGGCTGCTTCAGAAAGCCAAAATCAACCAATTTCTGGATTTGAACAGCTACCAAAAAGTTATTTCCTTAAGGTGAATTGCCTATTACAACAATTCCAGCAGAGGTGACTCCATTAAAAGTTATGGTGTAACTCCAGAACACAGAGCAAACTGGGAGTGAGTGGTGGTATTACGCTAGAAATGGCTTAAGGACAGCACAAATCCTCCCCTAGTCCGCTAACTTGGACTAAATAAATTCTTAACCTGTAGTTGAGTCAGTATTTCTACAGGCCACGCTGAATACACTGATGTGGAATTTCTGTGGACTGTCACTATTAATAATAACAAACATTTGCTTTTGCAGCTTATTTTCCTGCTCTCTAGGGGCATAGGAAAAGACAGAATAAAGATGATAAAAAAACTGGTATCCTTGACAATAATCCAGTGGTGAAAACAAGGCCACAATAAGTCAGATAATGGAAACAACAGGAAGAAATTAGGAAGGTGGTGCCTCTAAGTACACTAAATAAAAACCCAACATTACCCACTCTAAGTACAGCTAAAAGATTACAGAATGTGGAGGACAGCAAATATGTGCTCTTCAAGGGGATGGGGCGGAAGAATGAAACTTTTAATACATGACTGGCTGACTTCTGTTTGTCCCTTTCTATCTCCTTTTTGAAGCCTAAACTAGGGCCAATGAGGGTTGATAGGTTATGCAGCTTAATGTAAATGATACTAGCAGAACTGGGTATCACTCACTTTTTCCTTCTTAGGAAAGGCATTTTTAGCTATTTTCTATCACATTAACTATCTTTCTCTTACTGTTTAAGATTACCCACTGGAACTTCAAACCTGATTTCTATCTCCTTTCCAAAAACATACTTACAAGCACTGCTTTGTTACTCAGGAAGACTGGCCTTCTGCCCTTTTTTTATTTTTATAAGGAGAAAAAATGTATCTATTTAAGCAATTGTTAAAAAAAAAATAAAAAGAAAATACATTTTAAAAATATTTAATTACTCCTATGTTGCAATTTAGGCTCACCGCCCACAGGACTGTGCCTTACATTCTTCATTGTTTTGGTGTGCCATTATCTGAAGCAAATACAGAAGCTGGATCCAAAACAAGTCAGAATCTGAATCTGAGCAGTTTTAAAAGCTTACCTACAGACTTTCAGATGAGAGGTCTGCTGTAAAAAAGAAAGTATGATTAAAAAAATTACAATTTAAAAATAAAAATGGTGAAATAGTGCTTTCTCCTTCCAAAAACAGGAAGGTGATGACAGCTGATCTTACTGCACCAAACACATTAAAAATCCAGTGAGCAACATTCAACAGCCCATTATGTTTGAGCACTGCTTAGCAAATTTAATTTGAAAAAAAGAACCAGGACTACATATTAGCCTACTTCAACTTGATTTATATTTTCTGATTACTTACCAGCAGCTAAACCTAAAACCAGACATGAACTTTATACCTGGTCCTCAAACTTAACGTGAACTATGCCAAAACTACGTATTGTATGTACTCAAATATTGAGTATTCTTAATTAATTAGGTACTACCCCAGCCAAATCAGTTTCCCAGTCCTTTGGCCCAAAATTATTCTCCTGAAGCTTCCCAGAAAGACCTGTGTTTGCATTATCCTTGTCCATAGTGCTTTTGTTTTCCACGAGAGGAGACATAAACATGTGAGCTAGAAGGAAAATATGAAACACTTTGACAGGGACACTAATCAGAGGACAAGGCCACAGGGACATGCCATGGTACACACTGCTATGTCCCTTAGGCATAACCTTAGTGACCTCTTCAGTTTGTAAGGAGTAGCAAACATGGGCCATTTATTTGTCTTCTATATACACAACAGAGGTAATGAATGGAAGGTCCCTTCCATGGCAAGCCAAGGGCCACTGTAGAAATGACTTTGTGATGAATGATTCCTCAGTGTTACCTCACACAGCAGCTCTCTGGTCAATTAGAAAAGCATTTCATAGCCTAAAAAGAAGGATCTCAATGCAGTTTGTGAGAAACAAACCCACCTCTTACTAAAGGGAGCAGGAATTACTCTCCTGACTTTAATAGGTCTTGGGACAGATTCTGAAGCACTCAAAACAAATCCAAAAATGCACTGGTTTTCCTACATTTCATGTGGAGATGTGATCTATCTATAATCATACAATATATCAAACACGAGATATATTATACTGGTTAGATCTAAGGACCCAGTCCTCCCCTCTCTCAGCTCAAACAATGAGATTCTTACATGGAGCATGAGAGAGAGGCAATATTAATTTTCAAAAGGAAAAAACAAGCAGGACCAAGCCAGTCTTAAAAATGCAGATCAAACTGTCAATACACATTTGCAGTGTTTCAGCAACTAAAGGGGAAAAGAAAACATCAATATAGATACTTGCCAACAGCGAAGCTCTCTCTGGGTCTCATTAATGACTAGCTATCACAGCAAGACTAGAAAAGCACATGGCACTAATGCCCCTATTAAAAGAAATTAGGTGTCTTGTTATAGGGCAATTACATCACAGGAGGTACCTTGAATGTATCAATTAATAGATCAATTACCTCTTTCTGCACAAACTTCTGGAACCCACAGGTTATAACTTCTGCCGCATTGTGCACAGTGAGGAACACTGGGATTGGCTGCCATTGGGAGAGAACAAAAATGCCCAAATCAAACCAGAACAGTCACACACATAAGAAGGGGCACTCCTCTTAGGGACAGCTGTCCCACATGTTTGTGGTTTTGGGTTTTGTTTTGTTTTTTAAGCTGTAAACCCATGCCACAACTCCTAAAAGGGACTTAGACCCATTCCAATCACTATTACATGGCATGGGCATCTTTAAATGCAGACCCCGCTTGCTTCTTCTCCCACTTTCGAGTGCTCAGTTTGTTTGTACACAGCTACCTCGGTGAGATTTGCTCCAGGTTTCTGCCTCTAGTTTTGCCTCTCTGTTCAAATACCTGCAGCCTCCACAGTAAAGAGTTCTCATTAGTTTTACCATCTCTGTCTACTGGTACTAAGAATACAGTGTGACTCCTAGCAACAGAATTACGGGCAAGATGATTTTAGGTGATTGCTTTCAGTTACTGCTAGGAAGACCTGCCCGAAATTAGGCTAGAAATGTAACAGTTCATACACAAGTGATGTTGAAATTATACCCACTGAGGTATCTGGACACCATCCCAAAATGAAATCATTAAGAAAGAAACCCCAGTGATAACAATAATGAATCAAACACCCATTGCCCCAGGCAAACCCAACCAGAATTAGTGGTTCATAATACTTCCTCTAAATCAGATCCATGGTTTCTCAGACAGTTGAAACAGATGCAATTCTCTGCTCCAATTAAGATAATCTAAAGACTAAGGCAGTTTTAGGAAGCAGTATTTCCCCACTTGTGTATAGTATTTAAATCACACGACTAGAGAATGAGTTAATTTCTCAGTGATGTCCATGCCTTTTAAGTATCAGGCGATATAAGCAGCAAAGATCTCTTAAATTTGACTTGTATTCAGAAATCTGTATTTTCTGGATTTTTCTTTTCATTCCCATAAAGCTGGATAAGCATCACTAATTAAACATTTTAAGTCATAATGACAACTTGGGTGGACCCATAAACACAACAGTTACACCAAGATAACTTTTAACACTTCTAAATTAGCAACAAATGAAAATCACACAAACACAACTGGCATGAAGTTGTCAGTCCCAGCTTCACCGATTCTGAAAATCAATTCTCAACCCTGTTGCTGGACAACCAAGAACATAAAACCTGAAGTATCTAACATAAGCATCCTGAGCCTGACACAATAATAGGAAATACAAGAAATAACCATACACAAGGAAAGTTTACAGCAGAATTTACATTCTTCCTTTTGTGAAGCCAATTTATTGGGTTTTTCTTCCCCCCCCCATTTTTGGCTCTTCCAAATGTGTTTTGGAGCCAACAATGGCTCCAGTTTGCCTAGCCCAGTTAACCTTCTCCATATGTCTATTGTCTTTGATGTGAGTATTTCTTAAATTTGTGAGTGGGCTTAATGCTTACGAAAAGAAAGGTTTACTGGTTGGGCAGGCAGGGTGAACAGACTCTGTACAAACCTCCCCTTGCAGCTCTGCATACTTTTGTTAATGCATCGCAGTCCGGAGCTAAGCAGCCCTCCTCCAGTTCCAGCCCTGAACTCCTGGGCAGGGGAGACTGCCAGCACCTCTAGGGAGAGGCACAAACAGAGATTAAGACTGTAGCCCTGCCAGTATATAGGAGTGTTTGAAAGTGGGTCTCCCTGGCTTTGATCAAAAAGGTGCACATAACTTCTGCTTTAGGAATAAATCCACTTAATTCAAATACACTGCTGAGGTGAGCCAATTCAGGTATGAGTTTGGGAGAGTCCATTTTCCTCCTCACTGTGTCATAAAATTGTTGTACACAAAGTTATTGTAAGTAAAGCTTCGATGTAGGATCGAATTTAGCCCCTGTACAAGGCATTACATAGTAACTATGGCCTAAGACTACTTGTCCTTTTGTCTTTCCTCCTAAAATGGCCACAGAATTAGGCCTCTAAATCCCTATTCATGTACAACAAAAAGCCATTCAGAAATGGGAGATGCTCCTTAAGAAAGCTTTGGGATACAAATCAAAACCATTCACAGCCCCTCTGCCACTCCAGTGCATCTCACTCTTGAACAACCAGAGCAGGAACAGGAGGAAAACTAGGTAACTTACGGGATGACTAGGAAGTAAGAAGAAATAGCAGAGAGGATGTGATTCATACCTCCTCCACCTCCCAGGTAAGCAGACAGAAAAGACGCTGCTGCCAAGGCTTTACTGCTGTTTCCAGACAGGGCTCTCCTTAGGGATCTTTGCTCAGTTTACACCAGGGAAGCTCAATGGAACTTGCTTTGACAAGGAACCAAGAGGAAGTAAATGCAATCACCCTGAGACAGAGCTAATCTGGAGGCATGGGGGTTCTGAGCACATGCCTGTGCTTTCCAAAGGTCACTTGGGTCTGGGACGAGGCCCCCAGCCTTGTTCATGAGGACAGAGACCTCCCGTCCCTTTCTGCCCTACCTCTCCACTGGGATGTTCAAGGGATCACTACAAGCAGAATCTTGTCAAAAATTCCCTTTTGATCCTTCTTGGGGTTTAGGAGCTGGCAAGAGCGAGCTGGCTCTAGAATTAGATAAAGATGCATTGACAGAATGCAGAAGGGAACTAGTGCAGAATCTGGCCTTGCAGACTGCGTAACACCATAACATTGCTGGTTTTTATAAATTCATGTCACCACTTTGTTTTTTTTTTTAAGAAAGACTGTATCATTTAAGTAAAAAGCATTCAACTTTAATGAAAGCAGATTTGATATCCTCTAAACATTTGGCAGGTTATTGTGATTCAAATGGATCCAAAAAATGATTAATCTAACCCTTCCCATAATCTCTTTCCAACTTTCAATTTATTTTTTCAAATCCTGTAAAGCATCAAAAGCCTTCCACTGAAATAGTCTTCATCCTTTTCCTGGAAGGATTTCCCACAGATCCCACAGCCCCATTCCCCCTTTTGCAAAGTTACAGCTAGTAACTTCTTCAGCTTCTTCCCTACTTGCACAATTCAGACCGTGCGGGATCTGTTCTGCAAAACACTGAGTACTCTGGAGAGATGCTGAGTGCTTTAGCCTGTCACAGAAGTGCTTTTTGATACTGTCCTACACTTCGCAGGATTGGACTGCTGCTCTAGCACCATTAACAACGTATGTATTATTTAACCCCCCCCCTCCTCCCTTCTTTCCTCCCAACCCAGGAACAGCATTAAACACCTTGTATGAAGGGAATGTTCTTTGCTCATAACGTAGAGGTAATAAAGAACTGACTTCTACTTGTGTGTTTCTTACCAAGCTAGACAGTGCCCTAGAGCCAGCATAAATAATGCCAACAAAGAGTACTGAAGCAGGAAGCCATGACAGGATTTCAGACCTGTGAAAACAATTAAACTCCCATTACTTCACCACATTCTGTTTACATACAGTCAGCAACAGTTGCTTGCAAAGAATATAATAATACATATACATATGTACATATATTTCAAAGGTGTGCATATTAAATTCATTGTCTGATTGTTCAGTATTCATCCCATGTAGTAAAGAAGTCCAAGACAGAAATTAATCACTTCATCTAATCCCAGATAGGAGCTATCTGCAGATATATTTTCCTTCTTTTACTCTTCCCTTGGCTCCTCTCCCTGCAAAATTGTTTGTTTCATAAGAATTACTCCTATTGGTTTTAAGGGAGAGAAATTTCAACTAATTTCCTTGATGCACTGTAAAAGGAAGAAAAACTGACAAATGAAGGCATAAAACAGCGTACTTGCACAGACAGCACACATTTTCACTATGTACAAATACACTTGCCCACCCACACATTCATTTCTCAGCCAGGCTTACAAAACGATTCTTCCTAAAGATCAGATTGTCTCTGTGGGAGCCTGTCTCTTGAGATTTCCTAATGATGCTCCTTTGACTAAGCCAAACTCCTAGAGGCAGTTTGACAACTAATGGAGGAATGAAGTCATCACAGATTGATCTGATATTTTTTAGCTATGGTTATTGCAGCAGGGTCAGGTTTCGGTTCTGAGAAGAGGCTTCAAAATTTGCACTTTTCCTTTTTTGATCTTGGTACTTAATGGGAAAAAGGGATCAGGTAGGTGGTAAATTTCAGAGAGAATAACATAAGATTTTGAGCACAGGAGGAAAGAAGTAGCAGTGATCTAAAGCCCCGATCCAAAGGCTTTCCAGGACTGAAGACACTGCTACCCCCATTCACTCTTCCCAAGCTTTGAACTAAAGTCAAGAAAATGTTTGTGAATAATGCTGCTTCTCAAAACGAAACTAAACTGCTTGTAGTTCCTGAATTTGGATTACACTTCCAACTAGCACGTACAAGTTAGAACGTAATTATAGGTACCGCTACACTGCCACACGTCAGGGAACACAAGAAAAATAGACCACTAAATGATGAAATCAGGAAAGTCTGAATGAAGATAAAACATGCCCAAAGATCCATGTAAACACAGACCAGGAAAAAACCCTAAACATCACATTTCCTCTTTTTTAATATACATAATTTTCTAAGCTACTTGATCAAAAACCCAGGGTAACAAAAATAGAGTAATCTTTAGATCCTTTCACTGGCATAAATATTTGCTCTGTTTTTTGGGGTAGTCACCATAATTTTTTATAAAAACACTGTTCCTTTTAAGGTTATTGACTTCAAATGGAATTTCACCAAGACCAGGATCTAAAACTGTCATATGTCATTACCAACGAGTTCACATCAGACACCAACAAAAACACCCCCACCCTACTGGAACTGCAACAACTGGAAGAAAGGGGGAGGGAAGAAAAGAAGGGAGGACTGGTAAGATGAAAGGAACACACGATGAAAACTGAACTTTCATTTAGAACATAACACTCTCTCATGTTCCCCACCACTAAATTGTAGGAATCCCAAACATCTCTTTATCTCCAATGCAATACTGCGAAGTGCAATGGAAAAGGACTTCAGATGCTTTTTCCATGATATAAGGGTAGAATTTTATGTTGTCAAATGGGAATTTCAGGACTGAAAAAGAATGCATGGATGTTTGATATAATGTGTCAGCACCAACAATCTGTCTTGTATGTAAACCAATTAGCAGCTTCTTATGTTGGCGATAGTGATGTACATGCAAAACAGGAAAGCTCAGTGACATAAAAGAACTGATGAGCTTGTGGTTGTAGGCCTAGATCCAAAGCCCACTAAAGTCAATAGGTAGCTTCCCCTAAACCACACTTTGGAGCTTTGGTTTAAGCGAGGCTCTGAGCTGCTGCTTAGCTATGGGGAAAATTCAGCACTACAAGAAATGCCAACCAGAACACATAGGACTTATGTGCCTACAAGGGTTAGGCAGAAGCTGGAGAGCAGATCGCAGCGCTGGAAGATAGCTGAAGATATATAGCTGAAGATAGCTGGAAGATATATGCAGATGCTACACATATTCCTCTGTGCTCCACAGAGCCCTTATTTTGGATACAAGTTTTGTAGTCACCATTCACCCTTCAGAAGCAACAGTGATGGTAACAGAGTCCCTTACAGCTGGGAGTACTGGGGGGAAGCAGATGAAAAGCAGGATATCCACAAAACCTAAGAGAAATTACTCTAAGTAATATGTTTTTATTTGGTCTTTATTGTGAAGCTAGTATTCTGGACTTTAGACAAAGGGCGACGATCTCTACGTAATAAAATAATTCTGCTGAGACACTTTGGGATAACCTGAATTGGCTCAAAAAGCATATGAGATCGGTCCACATGACAGAAATACTGAGGCTTTGTGGGAATAAACAAACAAATGGGTGGCAGTTTATTATTTGAAGCATGACAAGACTGAGGACTGGATATGGTACTCTTAAGTATCCTACACATACACACAAAAAAACCCCAGACAGATTCAGAGACCAACATCTGGGGGGGAAATGTCCTTATCCCAGTGGTAGTACTAAGAAAAATTACATTTGGAGGGGGAAGGAGCTTGACAGGAAGTGGGAGAAAGAAGCTTTGAGACATTATGTTTGTTTGTTGGGGAGTTTTTTGGTTGGTTTTTGGGGGGTTTGGGTTTGGTTGTTGGTTTGTTTTTTTTAAATACAGGAGATATACATTACAAGTCCAGTTCAGCAAAGCATTAAAGCATGTGCCTAATTCTTCTGAAGAAAGATAGATTTAAACTCCCCCTTAAGCAGTTAGCTGAATTATAGCCAAATCATGTCAATTAATTCTGGTCATTTCATTCAGTCTATTCTAGAACAGGCATTCTGTATTAGCTGAACTAAGAGGTTTCTCAAAATGTCTTTTAATCACTTTTCCTACAGTGTGCTGACATCTAGTGGCCTCAAGTCTCCATCGCCAAAACACGAATTAATTTATCACCAAAACTTTTCTTAGATAAAAACATCCTCTTCAACAGCAGAAAATGGTTCTTGTCCAGTATTTTCTTTAATGTCTTCCAAGTTTTGAAAAAATGAAAATATCTTTTCCAAGCTGGAAAAAAGATTCAACTTCTTTAATTTCACGATTTAAAGCAAAAGTAATCATCTAGTGATGCAAAGTTAAACTAAAAAGGACGTTACTGACGGCTGTATTCCTTTGTCCTTTAGACTGTTCTGTGAAGACAATATACATTTGACAATAATATATATATCAGTAACTGCCACTAAAGCGAGGTTTGGACCCTAATCCTGCCTCTACCAATATCATTGACAGCTTTTACACCAATATCCTCAATTTTATCTACACTGCAGATAAAAGCTAGGAAGTTAAATTCTGTTTCCATTTACAACTTGACTTAAGTTTCAGTGGTGATGTAGTCACTTGGGCAGACATGAAAACAGAGCTTCGCCTGGTTCTTCTCACATACATGCAGGATTTCATTCCAAATGAGGAGATTCAGTTTTGCAAGCCAATTGTTTGAATCCCAAACAGAAAATTCATCAGTTGTCACTTGCTAATACAGAATTGATGAAAAAAGTTACATTAGAAGGGAACTCTGGCAGTCATCTAGTCCAATCCTCCCCAGCTTCAGAATCAAGTCACATTGCTCAGGTCATTGTCCAGAAAAGTTCTGAGTATCTCCAGAGACAGAGATTCAACAATTGCTGTGGGCATACATCTTATAAATTGTAACATTTTGCAAAATAAAAAAAGGTACGCCACGTTCCATACCACAGAATGGATCCACCTGAGCACAGTACCGTATGCTGGACAACTCTTCTGAGTTGCCGTCACACTCAGTTCAAGCAGATGATCTTTGTCTACAAAGCACCTTCTAATTTGGAGTTTGATTATTATGTCAATCCTGTATTGCAATGGCTGCTCTTGCTGTGAGGTTATAAATGCTAGACTTAGTCAAGGGTGAATGATTCCCATTTATGGGACACACTTCTTAGAGAAAAAGGCAGATCACATTTGTGGACTTCACTGCACTGAGGTTTTGGGGAAGCGTGTGTCAATGCTCTTAGCTAACATTACCAAGGTTTCTCTTATAATACTATAGAATAATCCAGGGAAGAGATGTGGACAGATTGTTGGATAAGTTATCCTTATAGTTCTCACTAATGGCTATGCTTTTTTGATTGTTTTACCAAGGTTAAATTGAATCCACTTTATATTAGTAATCAGTTGAAGTGCGCATCATTGAACATTTGTTAGACTAAAACACAAGATCTCTCCTACACCTGTGAAGCAGAACACATACAAACACACACACACTGACTTATATTTTAGCAAGTTAGTTAAGTTGGTTGTGGAAGTTACTATGTCGTAACCCAGCTACAGAAAGCAAGTATTTAGCAGATACTGAAAACCCCACAGTACCTTGAACACAAGTTTATCTCCACCCAGCCCAGCTTCCAGGAGACATGAAGCAGAAGTCCACCCACTAATGTCTGCCACCTGAAATAGAAACAAAACAGCATCTCTGAATTGTTTGTCCTTTTTAACCACGTGGAGCATGACCTTAGAATCCACAGAATTTCTCACAGCACACCCATGACTCTAGTTATCTACTGTTTCTCCAGGTTACCAGGGATGCCACTACTCCCCTTTGAATCTTTCATTTTTGTGGGCCTTCATTTCCTCCAAATTTTCTAATACTCTGGTTCTTCCACCTCCTGTTTCAAATGTTTTGTAAATTACCATCTACCACAATTACCTTAGTCATGTTACTGAATCCCCATTTTATCATCTCTTCCCATACAAGGTTTACAATAATAATAGTGATGTTACAGCCAAGATTATCTGAAGATGCAAGTGAGGCAAGGTTTGTGACAAGAGATGAATATCTTTTCATACATAAACTGCTGTTGTTAGAACAAATAAACATGACTTCAGGATTCAAAGACTCGCTTCATCTGAAGTAATAAGCCCCAAGGATGACGTGTGTAGTCCTGGTAGCTTCAAACATTAGCTCTATGACTTCCCATGGTTATTCATGCTGGGCTTAGATTACAAGCTCCCTCAAACTCAGACTGCTTTGCCCCCCGGCCCTGCATCTTGTGTAGCAAGCACCAAGTGTCATCAACAATAACATCATTATGCCGCATGAGCCTCTGATTCAGAACCTCTAGAGAAAACATCTTTACAGCCAGATAACCTTGCATATAAACCACAATACTGTGGTTTTCTCATTGAAAAGGTATATAACAATTACATACATTCTTCATTGACTTATCTATATAATGACTTATCCTACCATAAAGGCGTTCTTAGTCTATTACGGAAATAGTATGTGAGGCCTTAGAAATGCTTGCAGATAGCTTAAAATTAGTAGTGATACACACTGATTTTTTTTAAAACTTTAAAATAAGTTATTAGCTTCCTTCTTCCTTAAGCTAGTGGTTTTCAGAGACGTGTTTCATGTTTCTTGGGTAAAAATCCTTGAACATCTAGCATAGTTCAGACAGAGATACTGTACTACAGTGTTAAATCACATTAACATCTGTAACAGGTATAGAAGTGGTTTTATTTATTATTCCCACTCATTGCAATGCATTTAAGCAATTATTTAAAATATCTCTCACACATATGCAAATAAACAAATATTCACTCTATGCAGTATTACATACTGTTGGACAGTGTCAGAAAAGAGCAAGCTCACTGTCCACATGGGTATGATGAATAGTTAGTGCTACTATCACAGCTCACTTCACCTTTTTTTAGATGAGGAGCATATGAGAGCTTAAAAGCCAGGTAACCCTGATGTTTGCTGCAGGCTTGACCCTGCTCTATTGCAAGCCAGTGATGAATTCCCATCAATTTTATTGTGAAGAATTTCTTCTTGTCTCAGGTTTTAAGGACAGAAGTTGAAGTTAGTAACAGTTTCAGATGCTTAGCACTATGCAGTATAGTCTTAGATTATATAGGCAACAAAAACTGACAACAAACGGTAACAGCATGAACTGAGAATAACACTCTTTTCCTCCTTTGCTCATCTGCCATAGCTCTAAATGAAAGTGCATCTGAGCCACTTAATAATTTTCAAGGAAAGGTCACCTTTAAAAGCCAGAACTTACGGAAAAATACTAAGATGCTGAGATGCATTTCCAAATAATAGAAAAAGGAAATAACTGGTAACACAGATACCATAAGGCAGTTGCTTGCCATTGAAATATGCTTTTTTACTGTTGATTCACCACACTTGTATTTTACATACATTACTCAAAACCCTTTCCCCATATGATAAAAGCCTTGTCCAAGAGACAGTCTCTGTGTGTGTCAGAACTGAAGAAAGCATTTGTTGCTTATTTAATAGAGCTGAGTACACTCAAAGAAAATTGAGATTCCCAAGGCAATTATTCCTAGAGTTGATTGCAGTCCTGGGGCTGTACGTCAGGCAGAAATATAAGCCATGCTAAACAGCAGTAAAGGAATTAAAGATACGCAGTGTCTGCAGACTTTACCATTATCTCAGAAGAACAAATGGGGGAAGTCTTGACTCTAAGAAGCCAGATTTTCACTAAATGTCTCACAAATTATTAACAGCACTGATGGTATATATGGATATTTGACAAAACATTAAATTTCTCTCTACAATCATTAAGATATGATAGTGACTTGTGATGCAGAGTTACAACAAAGGCTAAGCATGAAAATAAGCAACATGGTATTTGTGTATGCCTAAACATGGGTTTAAGGTTGGTTTTCATTAGCATAGTGAAAGAATACACAACTGCACATTATCCATGAGTGCTATTTCCAGAGAAGACAGGCTGTACTATAATTGTTACTTTTCTATGCTGAAGTGTTAAGACTTTCAGAAAAATGAGAAATTATGGAGTCTATATATCTTAATTACATCACCATCATGATGTTTAAAAATTAACCAAGACACATTAACGAATGCCTTACTAAGGCTTCATGAAGTAAGCTCTCTAGACAGCAAAAGCCGGTAATGACAAGAGGTACTAAAGTTAGCTTCAGCATAGAACAGCAAGACATTTACTGACTAAAGTAATTTTTCAAACAACTGTATTCTTAAAACAGTACTTACCCTTGAAAAAGGGTAGGGTAGGTAAATTTCAGGACAGACAGGACATACTGGAAAACAAATACCAAATTAATGGACATCAAACACCTACAGCATTATAACATTAACAAACAACCACGAGAGCAACAAAACACAAAAAGTTTCTACCAAAATAAAGAAAAATAAAAAGACAAAAAGCGTTTTCAGTAATTTCTCTTCCCACACCAGAACTGCTGGATGCTGCCCCAGTCACTGTGGAAGGTAGCAGACACTAAAGTACATGAGGTATGTAGTAGACACACTGAATGATGGAGAGAAGGCTACTTTCTGAATTGCTCTTTCACTTTCTGAGCACATCCATGCATCACACTGAATGGGAAAAGGATTAATAGGAACAAAAAGACATAAGCACTTGTCAGTTGAAATCATATCATACCACAGAGGCAACCTTTAGCAGAATTAAGACCAATAATCTTAACATAATTGTCTCCTGATGATTAATTCATCTCACAGACCTAATATTCTGTTCACACACCATTTTGTGTAAAATATTAAGCAAATATTAAGTAAAATAAAGCCCTTCGGAGATGTAATATATGGGGGGGGAAGCAAAGACTCTGTGTCACTGCTTTAGCAAGTTTTGTCAGGGTCTGTGCATATGGATGCTCGTGTCTTTTCCCACTACATACGTATATATGTAAATATGAGGCAGAAATACATATGCCTTTCGATGTGTATATCAGGATCTAAGAACTTCCCGTAATGAAGTATATAAATACTATTTCCGCAAAGGAGACGAATGACTGAAGCTTCCTCAGAGGGAAGGAAAGGTACCTGCCATTCCTTCCAGAAGCCAACAGAAGTTGTCAATGGCAAACAGATAAGCTGAAAGCTTTCAACAGAGAGGAAACTATGCTGAGCACTTTGCAAGGTCCAGTTTTTAGGTGTGTGGGGTGTCGCTAAGAAGCTGGCATTATTATACAGAGACAAGGCATGTTGATTCATAAAGGGTCATGTTACACATACACTTGTCTGAACTGCCACATGGGTTTTAAATCAGGACGATATACTTGCACATGTCCGTACCTCTGTTTGCGTTTACATACCACCTGCAACAATTGAAAGGTCTACATTCTGGTTATTTTTAACTTTATTACACTGAAACCTACATTCAGGTTTGAAAATGGAGGCCCTATGTCAAAGTCCTTCCAACTTCCTCTCAAGTATAGTTAAGCCAAGTACCTTTTCCAATGCATGATGCAATCTGGCAGCTCTTCTAGCCCCTTTCTGTTTAACTAATCACTGCTCATAGCAGTCTGTCAAATCAAGTGTATTATCTCTGCCTATGAACTTTGCTTCATGTCTGGACTTCAGTCTACTTCTGGGCATCCTTAATGGCAAGTGTACCTTTGAACAGAAACCAGTGGCCGATGCTGAGAAGAGATTTCATTTTCACCTCTAAAATGCTGCTTTTCTCTAACTCTCCCTCTGGAAATCCATACCCTAGTTGCTTCAAAAACATCTTTTCTTTCAGAAATCTGCACCAGAAACACAGATACACTCTCTAATAAATAGGACAGCAAGGAGCAGTTACTCTATCTCCTCCTCCCAGAGTAAACAAACTACTTCAAACTATGTTTAAGCTACACAATTTTATTGACAATGTGGCCATCTTCAGCCTACTTCTCCTTCTTCTTAGACCTTTCAGCAATACCAACAGGCAATTAAGTTGCACAGAATTCAGGTCCTTAATTTCCAGGTTAATTAAACTGTCAAAGGGTCCATGGAAGTTAATATTTGTTTCACTACTACTACACTGCTTTGAGTATTTCGGATTTTTCCCTTGGACACTTGGTATTATTGTTGCAATTAACAGATTTACTGCTGTACATGACTGTGCATTCATTCAGTGGTTGCTAGATACTCAATAATAAAATACATTCAGCATCACTGATGCTTTCAAAGCAGCATAATTTCTGTCTCTGTAACTAACATTTCATTCGTTTGAATAATACGATGTCACCTTTTTACTCTCCTAAATACGCCAGTATTGAAACGTATGTGTCGTGGAAAGGTAAAGATGTCACACACTGAGAAAAACGAGACCCGCAGAAGACAGCTACACTGTCAATTACGAGTGCACACGGGGATGGGCGGCGGTGGGCCTTTGGGCTGAAATGCCGGGGGTTTTTTTCACTCGTGGGGTAGCCCTCCTCCGGGAGGGGCTGACCCGCCGGCTCTCCCCGCCCCGGGCAGGACAAGCAGAGGGCACCATCCCTCCTCCTCCTCCTCCTCCTCCTCCTCCTCCTCCTCCTCCTCCTGGGTCCCTGCACTTACCTCGCCCTCTCAGGCGCAGCCCCCCGCTCTCCTGCTACAGCGGATGAACCGCCCAGCCGCCCCCGCGTTTCCCTCCCCCTCGCCCGGCCCCGGCCCCTCCGAGACCGGGGTGGCTCCGCGCCCGCCCTCACCTTGTTGGTGAAGCAGGACGCCAGGTAGAAGAGGCAGAAGGCGAGGCCGCCCGCCGGCCTCTTCAAATACATCTGTCACCGCACGCCCCGCCGCGAACGCCTCAGCGCCCGGGCCCGGCCGGCGGCGGCCATCGCAGCGACACGTAGCGCCGCGGCCGCGCCAATGGGCACCGGGCTCCCACCGCCGGGCGCCGCCTCCTTAAAGGGCCGGTGCTGCCGCCTCGCTGCCCCGCGGAGGAGGGCTGGGGTTGCCGCTGCGTGGAAAGCTGGGCGTGAGCCGGCAGTGTGCGCTCGCAGCCCAGGCCAACTGTATCCCGGGCTGCATCAAAAGTAGCGTGGCCAGCAGGTCGGGGGAGGTGGTTCTGCCCCTCTACTCCGCTCTGGTGAGAGCCCACCTGCAGTACTGCGTCCAGCTCTGGAGCCCTCAGCACAGGAAAGACGTGGAGCTGTTGGAGCGGGTCCAGAGGAGGGCCACGAAAATGATCAGAGGACTGGAACACCTCTCCTATGAGGACAGGCTGAGAGAGTTGGGGTTGTTCAGCCTGGAGAAGAGAAGGCTCCAGAGAGACCTTATAGCAGCCTTCCAGTACTTAAAGGGGGCTTATAGGAAAGACAGGGAGGGACTCTTTAGCAGGGCCTGTTGCGATAGGACCAGGGCTAATGGTTTTAAACTAAAGGAGGATAGATTCAGACTAGATATAAGGAAGAAATTTTTTACGGTGAGGGTGGTGAAACACTGGGAGAGGTTGCCCAGAGAGGTGGTAGATGCCCCGTCCCTGGAAACATTCAAGGTCAGGTTGGACAGGGCTCTGAGCAACCTGGTCTAGTTGAAGATGTCCCTGCTCATTGCAGGGAGGTTGGACTAGATGACCTTTAAAGGTCCCTTCCAACCCAAACTATTCTATGATTCTGTGATTCTATGATTCATTGGTGACATGTAAACTAAATATCCCAGGGAGGTAGAGAAGCAGTGAAAGACATGCCCTATCTAGTCACAATTACTGGGCGTTCTTTTATTATGGCCTAGGTAAGCCTCATTCTTCCAAGACATGGTATTAGCAAGGCCCTATCTCTGCAGTTCTCACCTTCGCTTTGCTCAGGTAATGCAAAGTACAGGGCTCCCTCTGTACACATACACCCTATTTTTAGAGGACAGAGCAAAGCAGCATAAAGAAGGAACTGAGCGTGGCCTAAACTGGGGAGCGAGGGGGGCACTAACTGGTAGACCAGAGGCCAAATCCAGCCCACAAAATGAGCCTGTCTAACCTGCTACGCTTAGCCTCGAAAGACAAAAGTCAGCAGAGAGAGCGTGACAGCTGAATGGTCTCCACTGCACCAAAACAAATTCAAGCGTTTTGGTCCATCAGATGCAATCCTATCTGGTTTGCAAGGAGGTGGCCCAAAGGAGATATTGGATTTCCGGTGCTGAAAGGTTTGGTCCATCCAGGCCTACAGAGATCACTGACATGCCACTGTAACGGATGCAGTAGAGATGGCAGGGTAGGTGATACAACTTCGCAGAGCCTGTGTTTATGCAAGCATGTCAAATGTGTACTTTGCAAACAAAGGTATAACTTTGCATTGTGCCAAAAACTCAGCCTGTAAAGCTTTAAAAAGGAATAAGAAAAGTTTACAGGTATCTACAAAGACTAATGTAAGCACGTGATAAGAGTATTTTTGACTTTTTATTTTAGTGGAGTATCATTTTAATGCAGAATATTACAGTGATCTCTCTCTCTGTGTTTCTTGCAGTATTTCGTATTAAAAGTGGGAGACCTGGGCAAAGATTATATACCTTCCTACAGCAAGATGCAGAGGCAGGTTTGAATTCTTGTAAGCCACTTACAGTGAGGGATTAAGAATGAAGATATAAATTTCTGCCAATGTTGTTTATCACAACTAACTTGAATTACATATTAAGTAATTGCTATACAGCTTTGGAATTATTTTGAGTAATATGAAGGGGAGTTTCTGCCCTAGCTAGATTTTTAACTATTATTATTAGGAGACGTGAATGTGTGGCAAATGATTGTGTTTACATGTCATTTTACAGAACATTTATTCTTAATATAATTCAGTTCAAAGCTTGATCCATTCATGTAAGAGGTCGTGGGATCAAGGCCTAATCAGGTAATATTTAAGAGACTAATACAGAAGACTTATTTCTGAAAATTAAAAACTGAATAAAAAGACATAGGAATATTAATGTTAATGTCTTTTTGAATCAAAAACTACCAAACCCATTTTCTTAATCAGTGCTTGTGCAGCTGTGCCAGAGTAATGATTTTCTTGGGGCAGCAGGACATTGCTTTGACATTCTGCTCATTTATAAAACTGATAAATTTAGCCAAAGAAGATTGAAGAGGGCATGGCAGCAATCTTCACACCCCAAAAGGCGGCTGCAAAGGGAAAGAAATAATCTCTTTCTGCCAGGGCTAAGGGCAGAGAGGATAAGAACCACACTGGTACGGCATCACCAGACTAAGCCGTCTCCGTGGCACACGCCTGTGTCAGCCTGCAGGCTGCGCGTAGCTGAGTCAGGCGTTGCGACCTGGGTCCCTACCCTCTTCCAAACCGTCCGCCCCTTAGTTGGGGACCTTCTGCAGGAGTGAACGCTCAACAGATTGTCTTGGGAGAGCACAATGTCTTACGTCATTGCAGGCTTTTAAGGACAAATTAGATGAACTTTGGCTGACCAAGCCGATTCTTGCATGCCTAACGGTCGATGAGAGTGGCTTTTGCTGGGCCTGCCCTGGCAGCGTCGGCTTTGCTAGGTGTGTAATAGGGAACTTTGAGCACTCTGGGTGATGCCGCAGGGGCTGTACGACCCCTTACACCCCTCCTGCTCTTGGAGCCAGCCAGCTTTGCTGGGCTGGTTTTCTGGTTATCGACAGCGGCCGTGACGGCACAGTAGTCTACGTTTGCGGGTACCTCTGGTAGCTGGTGCTGAGCCAGGTCTGAGGAGGTTTCTAGGCATCGCTTCCATCCTGTTGGGAAACTTGCTCGAGCAGATGTCAGACATGACTGTACTGTGGCAAAACACCATCCACTTGCCCCCATCCTGGAAACAGGGCGTTTTAATCACAACACTCTTTTCCAGATAAACATTAGATATAAAACTGAGGTGTAATGGGTGTCAGATCACATGCGGAGTATTTAATCTTGTATTTACAGTGAGTTATGGGATCAGGATCAAATTAATTTGTTCGCTTATGGGTTTTTTGGTTTTCCCCTTCCCTTGGTTACTTCCTTAGATAAAAGCAAACGTCACCGATCTAATTTCATCCGATTTGTTTTTCCGTCAGCACCGGCTCCGCGGGCAGCCTGCCATCGCCCTCGCACCCAGCGCCACCCACTAGCTCCCGGGGTGCGGGCAGCCGGCCCGCCGCCTCAACTCGCAGGCAGCCCGAGGGGCTCCGGCGTCCGCCGCTGACGCCACGGCCGCCCCGCTGCCCCTGTGACATCACCGGAAAGGCGGGTGAGGCCCCGAGCCGCCGGCCAATGGGGAGCCTGACGGCAGGTGACGGTAAGAGAGAACGGCGGAGAACCCGGAAGGCTTCGCATTTGGAGCGTCGCTGCCCTGAGCGGAGCCCCCGTCGCTGCTGTCGCCGTGCCGCCCGCCCTTGCATGCGCAGATGGACCCGGTGGGAGTCGCCGACGCCGGGCCGGGCCCCGCCTGGCAGAGCAAGGTGAGCGCGGGCTGGGCGGGGGGCGCGGGCGCAGGCCCGACGGGCCTTAACGGCGGCGGCTGGGCACTGCAAGGCCGCGGCGGCGGCCCGCGGGGCTGTGTCCGGCACCCCGCGGCCGCCCGCGGCACGTCGACCCTCCGGGGCCGTAGAAGTGCGGCCGCCGCTGGCCTGACTCCTCGGGGGTGGAGGGAGACAACGGCACGGCGGGGCACGGTCACCCTCACGGCAGGGGGGCAGGCACGTAGGGAACTCCGGTACGCGGCCGCGCTTCTCCCGCCCGCCGTCCTCTGAGCGGGCTGAGGCCGTCGAGAGGACGCTGTGAAGTGGTGTCAACAAAACAAGGGTCGCGGTTATTTGGCAAACTGAGCGCTTGGCTCCGCTGCCTGAGTGAGTGACGAGCCGCGCTGGACAGGGTATGGCGTGGTTCAGTGCTGCTAGCAAATATCTTCCTGGTGGAGAACGCTGCTGTTAGAGCCTGATAAATGAGTTGCTTCTCTCCAGGCTCTGTTGGTGAGCAGGGAATTAGATCTAAGTGAGTTTGGTTATCAAGGCGGTAGGCAGTGAGTCACAACTTGGCTGGATGCATCATTTCCTAACCCCGCCTCCCCAGGCAAAGTTGTGTGCGTGCTTCTGTGTTTTTGAGAGGATGTTTGTGGTGACTGTCCTTTCAGGGCTCTAGAAATGGGGGAGGAAGCTGTGCATAGGCCGTTAATATCGTGTTACTCCAAGATAAGTTTTATGTAGACTGTGTGTACACACTTGTAAGCAAACTTTCTGGGAAGGCTTTGCCTCTGTCTTCAGAGGATAGTGACACCGACAAACTGACTCTTCCCCCCCCATTAGTAAGTGACTATCAACATCCTTTCAATCACAGTTCTCCCTATTGAGTTTATGAAACTACTCCCTGAGGTATTTTCTGTACTTTAGTTCATCATACTTCCCTGAGTGTAGAAGACAAGCTCTTATAAGATTATATGAGCTTATTTTAGAGCCAGCGATAGCTAATTATCCTGATTATTGTGTTGTCACTGCATTTCTTGCTGACTTGAATAAAATGTTTATTTACAGTGTCCGTGGGGAGCCCCTAACACAACATCAATATCGTGTTCCCTTGCTGATGTCATGAGTGAACAGCTGGCGAAAGAGCTGCAGCTGGAAGAAGAAAATGCTGCTTTTCCTGAAGTGGTTGCGTAAGTTTAAATCCTGGATTAGTGATCTCCACAGTTGTGAAGCCATCTTCTATCTCTTGTGCATTTTCTTACAATGTGCTTAATGCGTAGCGATATAGTAAATGCTTTGCCTGTTATCTCCTAACTCTGCTTCTTCAGGTCTTTTTCAGTGAAGATGCCTTCCCCAGTTAAAACTCTTCCTTAGATTCTCTTCTCTGTCACCCTTCCTTCTTTCTTGATGTTTTCTTCACATTGTTTTGGTGCTTTAAGCCAGTCTGTAAGCTACATTTTGAGAAATGTTGTCAGAAATGTTTTTTTTTCCTTCCCTTTTAGAGACTCTTGTTAACACTGTACAATGTTATTTTGAGAACTGTCAAATGTATCACCTGTATCCTCCTAATACTTGGAAGCTCTAAGCATAGGCCAAGAGCTTACTAGTTCTAAACTCATACAAATTTTGCCTACGGTCTTTTCTGTGAAGTGGAGCAAAGAAGCAACACTATTTGTTTGGGTTTTTTAAAAAATTTTATTTTTTTATTTATAAAAATATATAAATATATGTGTACACATACACCTGCATGCCTCCTTTCTCTTTCTTGAAGGGCATCTTAAAAATAGAGCCTAATGCTTCTTACAGAATGGTAAACAAGTAAAAGTTTAAGTAATATTTGCATTGTAAAGGAGTGGCAAAGAGAAATGAACTCATGCTCTATTAATAGACAGTGTTGGCTTGAAGGGGGGGCAGGCAGTTGGGATCCATTAGTTTCTATGCAGCTCTGCATGAAGTCTTTTGTATAGAGTGATGAAATGGTATAAAGCAGTGTTTCTGTTTAGGTTACTGTGTTTAATTTTTTAAATTTCTGTTTCCATTTTACATAGTGTTGCTGAAGGACCGTTTATTACAGGAGAAAATATTGACACTTCTAGTGACCTAATGCTAGCTCAGATGCTGCAGATGGAATTTGACAGGGAATATGATGCACAGCTTCGGCGTGAAGAAAAGAAGATCAATGGCGATAGCAAAGGTACCTGCATCAGAAGAAATACTTTTGCTTTGAAGATATTCTTGGCACTCTGCTTAAGTTCACAGAGCTGTGAGGAAGTAGCAAATCCCTGATAATCATGGACATGCTTTTTTTATTTTTTTTCTCAAGTCTCCATATCCTTTGAAAATTATCGGAAGGTGCATCCCTATGACAGTGACAGCTCAGAAGATGAGGTTGATTGGCAGGATACCCGACATGATCCTTATAGAGCAGGTACGTGGCAGTTTTAAACAATACAATTTCTTCAGTTAATAGACCTAAGAATATGACATAGTTAAATTAGGTTTTTTGAACGTAAGGAGGCATACCAGTTGTATGTAAAATCAGGTCACCTAATTGGGAGGTGTTATGCAGGAAGTTGGGCAGGTAACTTAGAATCATAGAATGATAGAATCGTTTAAGTTGGAAAGGACCTTTAAGATCATCGAGTCCAACTGTTAACCTAGCACTGCCAAGCCCACCACTACACCATGTCCCTAAGCACCACATCTACACATCTTTTAAATACTGCCAGGAATGGTGACTCAACCACTTCCCTGGGCAGCCTGTTCCAACACTTGACAACCCTTTCCGTGACGAAGTTTTTCCTAATATCCACTTTAAATCTCCCGTGGCGCAACTTGAGGCCATTTCCTCTTGTCCTATCACTTGGTCTCTTCTCCCGAGTAACAGCACCCACCTCTCTACAACTTCCTGTCAGGTAGTTTTAGAGAGCAGTAAGGTCTCCCCTCAGCCTCCTTTTCTCCAGGCTAAACAGTTCCCTCAGCCGCTCCTCATAAGACTTGTGCTCCAGACCCTTCACCAGCTGCTTTGCCCTTCTCTGGACATGCCCCAGCACCTCCATGTCTTTCTTGTAGTGAGGGGCCCAAAACTGAACACAGTATTCGAGGTGCGGCCTCACCAGTGCTGAGTACAGAGGGACGATCACCTCCCTAGTCCTGCTGGCCACACTGTTTCTGGTACAAGCCAGGATGCTATTGGCTTTCTTGGCCACCTGGGCACACTGCTGGCTCATATTCAGCTGGCTGTCGACCAACACCCCCAGTCCTTTTTTGCTGGGCAGCTTTCCAGCTACTCTTCCTCGTGTCTGTAGCGTTGCATGGGGTAGTTGTGACCCAAGTGCAGGACTTGGCACTTACCCTTGTTGAACCTCATACAATTGGCCTCAACAGGCAGGACTGATGGGCCCAGATCCCTCTGTAGTGCCTTCCTACCCTCAAGCAGATCAACACTCCTGCCCAATGCTTCAGGCTTCTGTCTCCCAGTATGTTGGCTTCAGTGTCTGAATCTGGCAAAATAACTATTGTACGTGGAAAGTATTGTGGGGTATGCGTATGTCATCTACATTTGGCTAGGGGCATCTGCACATGACACTGAATGTTCCTGTCTTTAATGTGCCACAAGTGTGTCTGACACCCCAGAGAAGATATAAAAGTCAGTCATAACATAGCAAAAGAGGCTGTCATGTTTAGGATAAGAGAAGGCTGCATTAAGATCACACAATTGAAGTATTTTATTCTGTTTAATAGATAAAATTATGTTACTTTAGTGGGCATAGTGGAACCTTTGTGAGCATCAGTTACGTTTGTTTAGATGTAAAGTTTGATTTATTTTTTTCACTGCTGGCAGATAAACCTACCACTACACCGAGAAAGGGCTTTATAGGAAAAGGAAAAGACATTACTACTAAACATGATGAAGTGGTATGTGGAAGAAAGAACACTGCTCGCATGGAAAATGTAAGTGAAAACTTAGGGAAGCTTATTTTGTGTGTAAAACTGGAATGCTGTAATTCAACCAAAGAAGTAATGCTTGTCCATCTGTGCTACTGTATATGCTGCTGATTATTTTTTTTTTTCACCGGATGAAAGGAATGTAATATTTGGATTAGTTATTCAAACTGGCAGTTTGAGTTGTGTGGGTTTTTTGTTTAATAATAGTTTGTTAATGACCATGATTCAAGAATTTGCACAGAACTGTTCTGGCAAAAAAAAAAAACAAAACAGCAAGTTTGGTACACAGGCAAATAAAACACCAAGGCTGTTTTTGAGAAGCATAGCTATTGTGTAACCTAATTTTTTTTTTAATTCATTTTGCCTGATGAGCCAAGTAACTTATTTTCAGCCAATTGTTTGACTTACAGCTTTTCAGTCTGTTTATCCATAGTACATACCTTTTGTTTTTCTTTAATGTAACTGGTGCAACTTCTGCAGATAAGGAAATGCTGCAAGTGCCATTTTTACAGGATGTTAGGTAATCTCATATCGTTTTGGGCAGAACTTCGAGTTCTGAGTTTAGAGCAATATTTTTTTAACATAGTGACATTACACAAAGTGGGTTTCACATAGGTCCTAATCTACCCTAGTTTTTTTCAAATCAGAATGAGAAATTTCTGCTTGTGCCAGCTTTTGTGTCTGCTAGTAACAATGCTTACATTTCTATTATTTCTACTTTGTAGTTTGCACCTGAATTCCAAGTTGGGGATGGAATCGGGATGGACTTAAAGCTGTCAAATCAAGTCTTCAATGCCCTAAAGCAACATGCATACTCTGAGGAACGTCGAAGTGCAAGGCTCCATGAAAAGAAGGAGCACTCCACTGCTGTATGTTTTTAAGAAAGTCTCTCTCTATACTTTTTATCTTGTGTAACAGCTGGACACTGTTTTGGTAACTTCTTGAAACATTCCATTTTTAGTAAAACAGTTAAGCAATGTTATGTTAACATTGCTGAAGGAGGTGGTATCGGCCAGCTCCTACTAGAAAAAGGCTGTCTTTATTTGAGCTGCATTACTGTGAGAGCCATATCAAAATAAGAGCAAGCAGCTTCCATTTTTTTCTCTTTGTCTTTCTAAACTCATCTCTTAACCAGCTACAATGAATAAACCGACTAGAAATTTTTTATAGAAAGCATCCAGAGGACTAATCCTCTGCAGCTGAACCATGTGGCTACAAATATCTGTCTTCATAGCAGGTTTCAGGAAGAAGAGGTGACCAAGTAAACTCTGACTGAATAATTTAGGAAGTCAGTTGATATGCTTTATGGGTGAGTTTAGAGCAGGGCCTCTGGTAATTCCTGCTGTGGACTTCTTCAAATTTGGGTGTTTTGCTTTATGTTATTGTTACTAATATAAAAGGAATATAATATTTGGGATGTTTTGATTCATGATTTGTAAAGACTTCTGGAAAACACTGTAGAAAGTGGTCTTGAGCCACAGTCTGTACTTCATGTGGAATTGGTGAAATACTGTGTGCTACACAGCTGATAAGGCACCTGAAAGTATTAAATCTTAATATGTCAGTGCTGGAGCAGTTTGGCTTTGCTTCATCTCTTTGTGTGTGTTTTTTTTTCTCTCTATCAATTGAGAGAATGCTCTTAATACATTACTCTTTCCCCCTAGTTGAACACTTGCAGTATATAAATACTCTAAACTCACTGTAAAGCAAAGAATTATTTTAATGAATTGAGTATTCATTTCTTGCCTGTAGGAGAAAGCAGTGGATCCTAAAACACGTTTACTTCTGTACAAGATGGTCAATGCTGGCATGCTGGAGACCATCACAGGCTGCATCAGCACAGGAAAAGAATCTGTTGTTTTTCATGCGTATGGAGGAAAGTAAGTATATTGTTTGTTACTGACAGTAGCTTTAAGTACCGGAGATGGCTTAAAAAGCAGAAACCACAAAAATATTTGAACAATCTGCACTTTTTTCATTCCCAAGACTTAAAGTTTGCATTCATGTATATGCAGATAATAATAAAATCTGGAAACCAAATGATACCAACTGTAAAGTAAAAAAAATCCCCACTTTCCTTCTTGGAGACCATTTAATGAATGGGGACAAATCCACTACAGCTTTCTGTGGCAAAATATGTACTCCTTTTATAAAAAGAAGTCTTGAGATTTTGAGGAACTCTTTCCACCGGCCTGCCCCAGACTACAGAGCTGTCGTGATGATCTTCAGCTACTTGAAGATTGTCTTTCCATACAGACTGCTGTATTATCAGCTCCATCTGTGCAGTTCAGTGAAGGTGCTGTTTGTTACTTTTGGGTTACCTTGAGAATAGTGTTGGGATGCTGTTCACTTTGCAAATCATGCAAGAGTCCAGTTTTAAAGACTACCACACTGGAAGGATTGTAGTATGTTGGTAGTGATTGTAGTGCATTGAAACACCACTAGTTTAAAGTGAGTTAAGGAAGAACTAATAAAACCCAAATACAGATAATCTATTTAGAGATGTCGAGAGAGAGGTTAAGTTGGGGGTGGGGAGAAAAGAAAAGATGTGCCTTTTTTTTTTTTTCTTTAATTGACCTTTGCTTGAATGATGTTCAGGAGTGTTCTGTTTTGCTTAGTAGTATTCAATGGGCAATACCTTTATCGTGCTTAACAAAACATTGTGATGCTACCATTATTGTTCTAATGCAAGACTTTTTTCACTTGTAACTTCTTGAAGCAAGTACATCCATTAACAGGGCTGTTATTAGCTATGACGTTTAAGTAAAACATTAACAGATTGGGAGATGGAACCTATTTGATAAGCAACATATAATCAAAATGCCAAAACCCAAGCATTCATATATAGGCTTAATCATAGAACTGTTATAAACTTAACCTGAATTGGCTTCCAAATTTGATAGAAAATCAGATCTTTTCCTCTCTTATATTAAAAATCGCTGTATCTTGCAATATTTTTTAAAAATAAAACAAAACCAAAACCATGCATTTTCTTGTAAAGGTGCAAATAGTTAACTTTGTTATGTATTTGACTTTTTCCATGAGAAGTGCAACTGAAGATAAAGTTATACCTCCAGAATGTGCCATCAAAGTGTTTAAAACAACTCTTAATGAATTCAAGAACCGTGACAAATACATTAAGGATGACTACAGATTTAAAGACCGCTTCAGTAAATTGAATCCACGGAAGATTATTCGTATGTGGGCTGAGAAAGAAATGCATAACTTAACAAGGTAAAGAAAAAAAAGTGTAGTTGCCAAATGCCTGTTGGTTTCCTATTCTCTGTTTAAGGAAGATACACTACATCTGGGTAGGAGTTTAGATTTGATTTTTAGTCTAAATAATATACAACCTGGCACAGATTGAATAACTCTCTAGTTTCTTGCAGTTTAATGAATTGTCAGCATCTTCAACGATTTGGCAGCAGAATTTACAAGCCCATGAAGTTAACAGGCTGTAGCTGTAAAAGTGATTAGCTTTCAGTGAGCATTTTTAGTCTGACTTACGACTTTAAGTTCTGAATTTTCCAATATAAAATACTGTGAAAAATATATGTATTTATTCAGTTTTCAATTTGGTCTGTTTCAAAGACTTTTTGATTCTGGATCAAGTTTGTCACAGCTCTCTAACATTGGAAATGAGCAAGCAGGAACTAGAACTGTAGGGTTTTGGGGGTATGGTTTTGTTTTTCTTAATCAGTATCTATTTTCTGATCCACAGAATGCAAAATGCAGGAATTCCTTGTCCTCAAGTGGTTATCCTTAAGAAGCACGTCTTGGTTATGTCTTTCATTGGCCAGGATCAAATCCCAGCTCCTAAACTAAAGGATGTAACGCTTAGTAGTGAAGATATGAAAAAGGCCTACTATCAGATTCTTGATGTAAGACAATGCTGATTTCTCCTCCAATCCTGGGTTGTGTTTTCTTTTAGGGGAATAACTTAAAGGACAAATCAGCATTTATTTACTTTTCAGGATACTTGCATCACTTGTAAGATATGGAGTCCAAAGGCTTATTTTGCTGCTGTTTAATGTATGACTTAGAATAAATAAGAAATTATGCACTAAAAAAAAATAAATTGAATCTTAATCTGAGTGGAAAACCTGCTGGAAATTGATGACAAACAGATACTTCGCAGTAGAAGAATTATGAGCAAGTAGCCCTCCTTTCATAGAAGCAGTATGTGGTTTAGAAAGTTCTCTGAAGTCTTTCTGGTCTTACTGAATGCTTAATTTACAATACTTAAGCACTCTCCAGTGGGTAG
The DNA here is from genome assembly GCF_034638445.1 of Ciconia boyciana. Classification (NCBI taxonomy): domain Eukaryota; kingdom Metazoa; phylum Chordata; class Aves; order Ciconiiformes; family Ciconiidae; genus Ciconia; species Ciconia boyciana. The sequence continues at coordinate 52,110,467 of NC_132935.1, read as the reverse complement.
CCCCCTACCCACCCTCCTCTTTAGCAAATCTAGAAATCAGAGAATGAATTAGAATATTGCATGGTGGATACTTTACTTTCCTATTATCTGCTGTAATTGGTTCAAACATGTACCTGCTAACTGTCCACTTACTATTACATTATAGACATTAAAAAATCCAACCATCCAACCCAGGAGCTTGATAATATGAATGGTCTGTGCCTCAAATCTTGAGACCAGTAGAGCAACACAACCATGTTTTAAGTGAATATGCATACTAGTTAGGATTCACTATCTAAAACTGTGAGACTTCTTTCCTGTGTGTTAGGAGTGAGAATGACAGGTATATTTAGAGAACGTGTTTATCTGTCTCATGCACTTGAACTGGTGGGCAGAGTTGACGTGAGTTTACCAGACTGATTCTTCTGACTTGCCAAAGCTAAACTCAGTGATAAAAGCTTTGTTTACTGGCAGTTTACCAAAACTGCTATTCCCTCTATGGAACTTTATTGAAGACTTAGAAAAAAAATTATGTAAACTGGGTGGATGATTGGGGAGAGGCTTTTTTTTTTTGGTTATAGTCATGCAAACGATATTTATTTGGAGTATAGCGTACTTCATTCATTCATTAATTTGGTTCTTTGCAGATGATGCAACAGTTGTATAAGGAGTGCAACCTTGTCCATGCAGATCTGAGTGAATACAACATGCTTTGGCATGATGGGAAGGTGAGCTTATTCTTAATGTGGGAAGGAGAGGTTTCATCTAATGTGAAATGTTAATACAAAGTGAATTGCGCTCTCTCTGTGACCATAGGTCTGGCTTATTGATGTCAGTCAGTCTGTGGAGCCAACACATCCTCATGGACTTGAGTTTTTATTCAGAGACTGTAGGAATGTTTCACAGGTAGGACCTCTTCATCTGACACTCCTCTGTTATGCTGACTAAAAATCAGCCGATACAACTCCGTAAAAAATGATCACCACCACATATAAGATTACTCTTGCATATTGTCCATACTGATGGTGCTCTCTGAAAGCAAACAAAAGCAAAAATGACATTTTGACTAAATATTGTAGTTGTAACTTGGGGAAGGAAAAGGAATATTTTGTTTTGTGTAGTAAAGTGTTTAATGTGTGCTTTTTATATTGACTAGTTCTTCCAGAAAGGAGGTGTGGCAGAAGCACTTAATGAGCGTGAACTCTTCAATGCTGTCTCAGGTTTAAATATTACAGCTGACAATGAAGTAGACTTCCAAGCAGAGGTATAGCTTTCTCTGTGTCTAAGATTTTAATTTGGTTAGCTATAGTAGCTATTGTAATACCTTAACTCTCCAGGTTTAGTTTGTATGATTAGTGTGTGCGAGTATAATTTCAGCAATGATTCTGCATCTCTCTTTCAAAACTTGATTATTTCAAGCTAGTACAAATGTTTTCAGAAACTCAGATTACACACCTCTCCACCCCCTTTCCCGATCCCCCTGCTCCCAAGTATAAAAGGCTTCATGTTGCATATAATTTCTTCTTTCAGTGTTAAGGAAAACTTAGTGATCTGTTTTAGTTTAAAAGCTAGCTTTGTTGCCTTTCCTTACATATGTTAAAGGTTGCACAGAGAAAGGAAAGCTGAGTTAAAAATAATAATTGTTCTGCTGCTTGTTTTTCATGTTTTAGATGTTAACTTACTTGAAGTTAAAAGTTTAGGCTAGCATTTTCAATTTTCAAGCCTAAAATCATGCTAACGTAAGTATGGACTAGGAATCTTTGGTCACCTTTGGCTTTTAATTTTCAAATTTTGGCTGTAACTCCTCAAGGCGTGCATTCTGATATCAGACATTTATAAAAATAAGTTGTCAAACATTCCGTATTTACTAACTAAAGTAAGGACAACATGGCAATTCTACTCTACTTGATTCTTAATAACAGTGTAGGTTTATGCTAGTCCAGCATGTAGTAGGTGGGAACTTGAAACTGGTTAACTCCAGGGGTAGATCCTCAAAGTGAGGAAGAGATAAAGGGAATACAATGTCACTGTTCCACGATCCTTATGTACCAGTTAATCAAGCAAAAACTAATTCCCTCACTGACTGTGTTGTGAGCATTGGGGTGTAGGGTTGGGGGTGTTTTTTTTGTTGTTGTTGTTTTATGTCATCTTTTGTGCTTAAAGTGTTATGGGAAAGACTTGCATTGCTGTTTACATAGAGGTGAATTTGAGCAGCCCATCCTTAAACTTCAGACTTTGATTTTAGTCGCTAGTAGTGACAATTATCTCCCCTGGAGTACAAAAGAGAAAGTAATCCAACCATAACAATCTGAAGATCAAAATAAGCTACTGTACTGTGTTACTTTGATTGCACAAAACATTGAAGTATAAAGTTGTCTTCAACTTTCACTGTTAAAAATGGTTGCAGTGGATTTGTAATCTTAGTGTTACTTGGAATTTCTCCAATGCTGATGGATTGGCTGAGTTACAGTAGAGGTGTTCAGAGTTGGAGAAAGGGATGCTTCTGTACTTCGAGGAATACAGCTGAAGTCTTAAGAATCATCCAGTTCTCCCTGCAACTCATGCATTTCATTACATAGCATGAAACTGTGACGGAGTGCTACTCCTTTTACTAACCTGTTGAGAACAGATGTTTCAAGATGTACTTCCAAAATATGTTGCTCCATACACGTGACTGACTCTTTGACATAGCAATATTGGATATACCTGATCAGTCATCTAAAGCTACCTTTTAATGCTGTTTAGAAACATTCTGGTGCAGGTGTGGTTTTATGATTTCAGCATGGATTTATTTTTGGCTCTCTAGATTGAAGCTTTGGAGAAGATGAATGAAGATCATGTGCAGAATCATGGAAAGAAACTGTCAATGTTTTCAAGCGATGGAGACCCACCTATATATGATGAATAGCACTGAGTGTATAGCTGCTAACAAAATGAAACACGAATTTACTGCTTCTAACTATGTTGGTGCAGTGGTAAACGTCAACTACCAATGTCAAGAGAGAGTGGTTGACTGGGAATACCAAAATGGAAAACACAGCGAGCATACGGTGATGCCTCAGTGGTTTGTTTGTTTTTTTTTTTTTTAACTTAGCCCATGCATCAGGCTGGCACTGTGAGAATGGACTGTCACTACCTCTTCAGATGGTCTGACAACTTCACCAGTTGCCCAGTTACATTAGACTAATGTAGCTGAGGTGGTCATATTTTGCATGATTCAGAGCTTATATGTTTTAGTTTTTAAAAAAAATAAAATTTTTTTAAAATCATCTAGATCATCTGAAGTATTTAGTGGGAAAGCACGCTAGGATAGTCCCTTTTTTTTTTTTTTCCCTATTGCTAATTGAAAAACTAAGTAAAAATTTTGTATGGACACAATGCAGTGAACCTTTCATCCTTCTCCACCAAGGGAAAAATGAGAAGTCAAACTATGCGCTGCAATCAGATGAAAATGTTAATTTAACAAACCAATGTCTATATGTGCCAAAGTCTGGACCTTTTTATTTGAAGTACATGGAATGTGGCTCTAACTGTCTCTGTAAATACAATTGGGTATTACATGAGAAACATATTTGAATCCAACCAGCAGAGGACTTCTTTGGTGGCATGCCAGGAAATCCTGAGGGCTGTATCCAAGTTGTGTTACAAAGAGTAAGTTCAGTTAGCTTCACTCTGAATATGCAAGTGGTTCTAAGAACTCAGTGCAAGCAAAAAAAAAAAAAAAAAATTGTCTGTAATAATCCTGTCTCTAAACTGAAATCCTGGGTAGAACATCAAACATTCTTACTCACCCCAAAGATAATAATAAACTAGGAAAACTAAATATTGATCATCATTATTTTTAAACAAAGCTTGTTGCTTGCTAATGCAAAAAGAATACTCAAATTTGTCTTTTTCTCATGCTTTTATTCTTAATGTCAGTCTTTTTATTTTAGCAAGTTCTAAAAATCTAGCAACGTTTCTCTCCAAAACAACACCTCTAAAGATGGACTGATGTAGTGACGGAATTAAGAAATTCCGATCAACTTCTTTTTAACTCTGCTGCTTCTGAAGCTGCTCTTTTATCAAGCAGAATATACTGTTACTACATGTGACATTCTCACAGTGTGCTGTGAAAGTGATTTTTTTTTTAATTTTTTTTTTGGTTGGAAAACTGGTGGTGAAGTAAAAACTTAAGATCTTGTGGTGGTATTCTTGTGTGGTTCTTTGCATCATACAGGCCTTCATTGATCCTCGGTGCTGCACTAAAGCATTGTTAGGGTAGGACTACACTAGTTTGTTATAACAACAGAAAAATGACTGTTTTGGTGGGTGCTACATAAACAGTAAACAACCTTGGCCTTTTTGCCAGTTTCATCCTAGTACTTAGATACTCTTCCCTTTTCTATATTAGACATTTACTTCTGAAATAAAGGAATTTGTCTTTTGGATACTTCAGTCTATTCGTAATTGCTCAGTGAAACAGTTGCCCAAAATAATGGTATCAGGGAAAGAACAGACTAGGTACTGAGAGGGAGGTGCTACGGTTATCTAACCCTGTCAGGAAGACTGATGGCTTCTGTTGTCAAATATAACCAAATCTCCTTCAGAGGAGACGGCTTTTAAAAAGAAAAGGATTGTCCTATTCTAGGCTTATTACAAGGTTCGATACTGTAACATTTCTTGGGGGGAAAAAATATCTCAAAGCAGTTGCTAATGCCTTAAAACGTGCTTGTCTAGGAAAGATGTTGATTGTTAAAGATATTTGCATCAAGTGAGAGGAAGAGAGAGCAGAAATAAGGGGAAGTGAGGGGAGGGTGGTTTTTTTGAGCTGTCATTTGACACAGACACCTGTTTGTATCGTTGTGCTTGGACTGAAGATGCAGTTATTCTTGTCATTTTAAATTTCTTTCTAAAATCTGTCTATCAGATTAAAAAAAAAACCACAAAAAACCCAAATAAATGAAGCAATGGTCCTCAAGTCTATGATTTAAAGCTAATGGGCCCAATTATATTGCCTCAACATCTTTTCACTTCCAGCAGCAAAACTGGCTCAGGAATTTGCTTTGAGATTTGAAGATGTCTGGGCACATTGTCAAGTGATTGAAAACAAGGAAGAAGTTGCTAAAACAAGCATTGTCCTGAGTCCTTTGAAATAAGAGGTTCTAGGATTATTATCGAGCAAATAGTCTTAGAAGTAAATCTAGATTTTTTTCATCGTTAATTAAGCCATTGTTAATTAAGCCAATTAATTAACTTTTCTGACATTATGACTATTCTAATGGCCAATTCTAAAACTATCACAATAGTTTCCAGTTGTGTGTTTGCATACTTGTTTGCTGATTTTCCCCCCCATCTACCTCTCTTTCTACTATCTTAATATTCCTATTGCAATTGCAGAAAGTGCTTGCTGTCCTATAGGGAAGTAGGAGGCTAAATGTCAGTAAAATTTCTTAAATTTTGACCTTGGATTAACTAAACTTTTGGCTAACATGCAATAACTTTTTGATTTTGTGGAAAATGATAAACTTTAAGGCACTTGAAATGTTCTGGAAATACTTGTCCTTTCTAGTTAACATAGAATTGTTTGATGGCACAGGAGGGTTCTGCAGAACAAATAGCTGCTTGTCATTGCTAGTTGTGACTTTAGTTTCTCTCGTCTCGTGAAATTTTTGCAGTTACAAGTCAGCAAGCAGTTGTTTGTGTGAGACTGTGTTAGCATCTGGTACCTAAATTTCTGTTTCTCCTGTAGTAAGTTGTGCCACTCCGATCTAGTCTGAAAACTTCTAAATTGGTATGATCTCAGTCTTACTCCTCCCTCTGTTTTTTATTTCCTTTATTTCCCTTTCTAAATCAATAAGCAAATATGTAATTGATTATGTTCTCACACGATTTCTAAATTATACTGTAGGTTTTAGAACTAGGGAACTACAGCATTACGCAGTGCATCAACCAAAAAACCCCATTGCTAGTTTATTGTCCCAACTAAAATACAAATGAGCATAAATGCTGAGAAACAACCCAGACTTTAACTTCAAAAATGCTTTATTAATCTTGTTCCTGAAATAAGGCCTATTTTCAGAGTATAATTTCCCTTTCTGTTCTATTTTACAACTAGCCACTAAAAAGCAGGTTCATGCCCAAAAGCAGTGTTAACAGTGACTGCCTTTCAATGATGATGCAGTAAGTGTGCACAAATGAAGGCAGAGCTCTGAACCAGTTGGTTCCTTCCCCCCCCGGCCCCCCCAACTAAAAGTTTGGGGTTTTTTTCGAGAAGGCACTATAAAAGCTTGGGCCAAACGTATTTATCTCCCGTGTGACACGTCTCAGGTCTAAGTATTTTCCTTCCAGGAGGCTAGCAAAGCCACCGGCTAGCTACCTAAGAGGCCCATCTAAGGTATAGGAAGGGATTCCGGCGTGACAGGGCAGCGCACAGCGGTATGGAAGCGCCGGCGCTCCCACGCCGGCAGCACCACAGCCCGCGTCTGAAGCTCGGCTGCTCTCCGGAAGGGCCGGTTGCCCCGCCGGGCGCAGCGGCCGCTCTCCCGGCAGGGGCCGGCAGCAGGGCGGGCTCGGGCTGGCTGCGCAGGCCCAGCCCCTGCCGTTCCGGCCTCCTCCGATGTGCGCTTCGGTGCCTCTCCGGACAAGACCTAGGTCGCGACACCCGCCCGCGAGGAGCCCGATGCCGCGGTCCCGCGGCCTTTTTCCGTAGCGTTTTGTCCACAGCCTGGAACACGGGGCGAGGGAAGGGGCGGCGGGCCCGGGGCCGCCTCAGGGCGCGGCGAGGCGCGGGAAGGCCCCACGGCGCAGGCGGCGAGATGCTTGGGGTCACAGAGGGCCCCGCGCTGAAGGACCTCTTCCCACGAAGGCCCGCCCTGCCCGTGGGCGGTAAGCGGCGGCGAAGGGCAGAGGGCCCGGCCGGCAACGCCGCGCCATGCTGCCGGCGGAGGCGAACCGGGGCTGTGAAGAGAGCAGCGGGGTAGGCGGCGCAGCCCCGCCCTCCGCGCGCCTACCGCCTGCGGGGCGGGGCCCTTTCAGCCCGGAGCCGCCGCTTCCTCCCCTGCCGGGCTGGCGGCGGCCGTCAGCCGCGCGCTCCGCTCCTGCCGCTGCCTCGGCGCCCTGCGCCTTTAAGGCAAACCGGTCCCGCGTCACGTGTGAGGGGAGTGTAAACAGGAAGCGGCCGGCCGGGAGGTGGGGTGGGTTCGTTGGGGACCGTTTGCGCCGGGTGACTTGCGCCGGGAGCCGCCGCCATGAGCCGCGAGCCGCCGCCGGGGGAGGAAGAGGCGCCGGGAGGAGGAGAAGATGGGAGAGCGAGAGCCGGGGAGGGCGGCTGCTACCTGGCGCTGTGCGCGCGGCCCGTGCACTTCGAGAAGGCCAACCCCGTCAACTGCGTCTTCTTCGACGAGGCCAACAAGCAGGTGGGCACGGCGGCGGCGGGCCCTCCCCGCGGGGGCGGCGGGAGGCCGCGCTCCCCCGTCCTGACGGGCTGCTGGGCGGTGTTTGTCGACCGACGGATGTCGCCTCTGGGCCTCGGCCGGAGTGTGAGGGAGGACCGCTGCCTTATGTCAGTGCCGAGCCCCCAGCCTGCCCTGGTGGGCGTCTGGGGAGAGGGAGCGGCCGGCGGATCCTGGTCGCCCCCTCCGTGCCTCGCATGGCTTTGCAGCCTGGGGTCGCGGCATCGGGCCTGTGGCCTCAGCCTTTCCCGCTGCTGCTCGGTTGCCTCTCCGAGAAGAGGGGTCTGGAGGCTCTCCTGCCTGGGTTTGATTTCCTCCCCTTTCCTCGGCTGCTGAGCATGAGGCTGGTTGTTCCCCTTCTGTGGAAGTGCCACGGTGCGAGGTCTAGCTGCTGGGTGGCTGGCTCGGAACTTGTCATCCTGCTAGAGACGGTAGAATTTTTTTTTCTCAAATGTATCAACATAGATTTATTAGGTTGAATTTCACCTGCCTTTACTCTCACTGCTGGAAGATCTTTCTGGAATTCTTCAGAGTCAGCGCTTTTTCTTTCTATTCCAAATGTCCCAACATTACTGGCAAACTTTTGTCACTTCACTGTTAGCTCCATTTTTTCCCTTTTCAATTCCTAAAGTTCAGTATATTCATAAAAATTAATACTTGTAGCTTGTGGCTCGGACCTGAGTGGATGCTTTGCTTTTCATTTCTTAGCTTTAGTTCTTTTAAGAGTATTTCTCCTTAATATCCCTATGGGCTTCTGAGTGTTCAACTCGGTATAGCTAAAAGATCCACAGCCTGTCATGAGTTTTATATAGATGTGGATACATTGTGCTGTTTAATTCCTGTCACCATTCTGTGACCTCAGCATTCACAGAATTGAAATGTTCAAGCTTTCTTCCCCGTATAAATGGCATGGTTTCCCATGTGTGGCGTGGACATGATCAGTGGCATATTTGGAGAGGGGGGAGTATTTCTGGGATGTGTTTCTTGCTGTTGCACTCTGTTCAGAATTATTGGTGTCCTTTCTCTTTATAAACCATAACCCTTTACTTACATTTTGAGGGCCAGTTGAAATAAGTTTACTTAAACGTGCCTGTCAGGAGACACTATATCACAGTGTGAATATGATATAACTACACAGAAACTGGTTTTTAAGAGCTCACTTGAAAGAAACTTATTTGCAACTGTACATTTAATTCTCCATGTTGTCTTGCTACTCTAAAATTGTTCAATTTCCAGTGTGTCTCTAAATCATTTGTAACCAGCATTTCAATGACAGTTTCCCACGTGAACGGCCTTCTGGGAGATCTGTCCTTGCTATCTTGTCATCTCGCAAAGATTAAGAGAGTGTTTCCTTCATTTTCTATCTACATCAGTCATAAAAGTAGTTTAAGTATTTATTATTCTTGTAACGCTGTGGACTTGCTTGCAGTTTAGCCTTGACACCTGTATTCCTGCATGAGCATACTGCACCAGTAGCATGGCTAATATTACCAAGCAACATAGCTGTTATTCTGAGACCTGATCTGTGTGTCTAGTGCTTCTACATGTACAACAAGTACAAATAAGGCATCTGCCTGACTTTCTTTTTCTAAGCCAGTTAAAGTTTGTACCAGCATGACTTTTTTTTTAATGTTATCTTATTCCAGCTCAACAAGCCGTATATAGCTCTAGCAGGTTTTATACATATATATGTGCAGTTGTGCTAAAATGAATTCTTTAAGTTGTTAGTGTAAGTCAGCTGAAACTTCTTAGGTACATGCAAAACTGCAGATTACTATTAAACTATTCCTATCTAATAACATGTTCTGAGAAGATCAAGCTTCTGGGTCATTGAGTTGCATCTCTTCACAATCCCCAAGCTGATTTCCTTTTTGTTTTAAACAATGCCCTGATGTCTCAGATACTTTTAATAGTACTTGACTTAGGAAAACACGAATATTTAAAAAAAAAAAGAGAGAGAAAAGCTTATACAGACTTTTACCATTTTAACTTGCCCAGTAGTTCAGAATATGCCTACAAGACTGTTACAGTACCATTGGAAACCTGTCAACTCTAAGTAAACTTGGAGCTCCAGAGGGAGGAATTGATTATTTCCTGAATCTCAGTGTGAATTGGCAGATCTGTGTAAGAACAAAAATTGTGTCTAGTAAAAAAATTAAAGGTATGGCTTATAGAAAAGAAAGCATGTTAAGGTTATGATTTTGAATAAGCTACAAACATGTTCAAAACTTTTTAATAGGTTTTTGCTGTTCGATCTGGTGGAGCTACAGGAGTTGTTGTTAAAGGTTTGGAGGATAGAAATCCCATTTCCTTCAGGTAAGGCACCTTCATCATTGTTGTCTTGGGATAGAATTCTGCAGTCTTAAAAGTATGTGGTACTTAGTCCTGACTTATTCTAATTCAGGCATAAAACTTATAAGTAGTTGTTATCATATTTTGATTTTGTTCTTAGGCATAATCTTGCAATTAAGATGTTATGCTTTGCCCTCATGAATTTATAGTCTTCTGGGGAAAAAAAAGTTAGTAGGCTGTGGCTTTTTTTTTAAACAGCAATGTTTTATTAAAACATGCTATATATGTGACAGAGTGTGGAGATTCAAACTTGTGATTCCTACAACAGCAGTGACTTATCCAAGGATGCAGTTTAGCAAGTTAAACAAAATGAAGTAAACTTAAATGTGTAGAGAACCATAATTTCTGAAGTTCATGCCTGTGATTTAAGCACAGTGTTTCCTACATGTAGGTTTCTTACATTCTGTTTAAGTTGTTGTCTTTTATATCTCCGTTTTTTTGTTGAAATGCTTTTTGCAGAATCTAACAACAGTACTTTCAATGAAACTACTTTGTCTTTAGAAAACTATTTTATATATGCCTCTGTTAAGAGCAATGGCTCTCTGTACTCTGCTGTCCATATGTAAGGAAGTACTCTTTTGCTCGAAGGTTGCTTCAGTCCAGACAGGGATGAAACAATTTGTAGCTGAGGTGTCTTTACTGCGATCTGTCAGGTATTACATAGGGCCTGTCCTGAAAGTTGGTATTTTTATTTGACTTTTTAATTTGACTACCCTTGTCGCAAATGCTGAGGGAGCTGAAAATACTCAGTGAACTTCAGGAGGTTCCACAGTTTTCCTGCTTGACTATCTATCTCTCTCTTTGTCTGGGCTTAATAACGTATACTGGAAGTAGAACTACCTTATTCATGCCAATGGTACTGATGCTTGTTTGTAAGAAGACATTTTTTATTTTTTCACATGATGTGAAAGCAGCCTCCCTCTCCCTTTAGCATCAGAAATTCTTCTAGAGGATGTGTCCTAATGGGGAAGCGAGTAGGCTTGGGTCACTTAGCAGTAGTTCTGGAAGTAAAGGAGCTGATTGCAGGATGTTGGTGAGTGTCACAGAACTCCAGACTCACTGGGATGGAACTGAGAAACACAAGTTTGAATAGTTCCACAGTCTTCCAGTTCCACATCGTAGGCCAACAGAGTTGAGCATTTACAGTAACTTCAGGTGCTAATTTGTGCAATCTTAGCCATGTTTCTGTAATGGATGTGTTCAGGACTGAAGAGTGAACTGCCATTATCTTCCAGTCTGAATTTTGAATCCCGTACTTGTCTGGCAACACTCATAAGTTGTATTCAAAAGCATTTGCATTACACATTTTTTTTCCTCTCTCATTGCCTTTTTGAGGGTGTATTACAGAGTTCTGCAATAAGCTATTTTAGATGATATTTCCATAACTTCTTTTTCTTTCTGTATAGGATGGAAGACAAAGGAGAAGTGAAGTGCATCAAGTTTTCCTTGGGGAACAAGATACTGGCTGTGCAGAGAACTTTGAAGAGTGTGGTAAGAAACCTACATCCTGCAGATAGGGAATTGGAGCTGTAAATCTTCTACTTACAGTACCATAGTAGAAGCCTCTGAGACAAAAGTTGAAGAGGTCTGGTGGCTAACAACAGCTGTAGTAAATTCTTCTATCATCCTGCGAGGCTGAATAGGCAACATTGTTGTCTTACTAGTATCATCATTTAAGAAAAAGTGTGGGGGGAGCCAACTCCTATAAAGAATTCCCTGGCAGGGGTGAACTGGAATATAGTAAGTCAAGTTTTTCTTCTATATATGTCATGCAAAATAATTTGATAAACTAATATCTATTCTTTTGTATCTACGTATGTATCTTGTCTGTGCTTCATAATTGCTAACACACTTCATGGGTGTTTTTGCAGGATTTTTTGAATTTTATTCCAGATAGCCCTCAGCTAGAATATACACAGGAATGTAAGGTAAGTTAAGTAAATGTCCAAAGCTTATATGCTTGGGTGAAACTCTAATCTTAGTTACGCTGGTGGCCTCTACTCTGAAAAAACTAATTGTGATGCCTTCCAAAACACTAACATGAAGTAAACGAGATACGTAGGCACTACTATCTATCTGAATTGAGGTAAATGAACAGGTATTAACAATACCATAAAAAAACTTCCTGGTCCAGTCACTTTAATTCTTTCCTAGAAAGGACCAGAAATGCTGTGGAGGCAACAAATGTCAAGGTTTGGGAAGGAGAAGAGACAAAGTGCTGATGATACGGAAACAGTGGACAGTAATTATACTAATGCCAGATATGTTAATGTGGATGTTTTACCCTAATTTCACTGATCAGTGATAGTAAGCTATTACTAGTTTGCATACTATGTTTGGTATTTTTAAACAACCCTTCTAGTTTTTTGATGATTATTTTACAAGAAACAAGTACCATTGTCATTGTTTGGTACTTTCCAACTTTTAACTAACATAATTTACATTTTTGGGCAATAGAATGCTAAAGTAAATTTTTAAACATCTGCTTTGCACAGATCCCTTTATTCCTGTAGACTTCAAAGCTGAAGCATTCTCTGCTTCATTGTTTAGGATTATGTGTTTGAGTAAACCATTCTAGCAAAGCATTTATGGTAGCGTTCTGAGTGAAGTCATGGCAAATATTTCCACTTAGTTCTTAATTTCTGTCAACAGAAGGAACATGTGTTTCATATCAGGAGTTGGTTGAATTGGTAGTATGGTTTGGACCAGAAGAACTTGGTTATTTAGGGCGAAAAGAAAATTTGACTGTGTAATAAACTTGTAAATCTTACATGCTGCCAAAAATTCAGGTCGTACGGTAGTTGTGTTCATACATAGATTTGGAAGTCTTTACAAAAGTAGCTGATGCATGCTGGGTGTCTTGTTGGCCAAAAGTACTAACTCCAGTGACTGGATAACTAAATTGCCTTGGGTCTTGCGTTCTTCATTTAGTAATATTAGCTTATCTGAATAGTTAATTTTTCCAAGTAAAAGAGTGTTTATTTGCTTGTTTGTTAAAAGACAAAGAATGCCAATATTCTAGGATTCTGCTGGACAAGTTCTACAGAAATTGTCTTCATCACAGATCAAGGAATTGAATTCTATCAGGTAATACAAGTAACTCCTGTAGGACAGACATATTTAGAGATTTGAAAATGTAAATTTGTGTCTGTATCTTTTAATTCCTTTCTTCTAGCTCTCTGATTGAGAACGCACAACTAAAAAAAGAAATTCTGCTGTTCTGTTTGCAGACTACAATTATTTTTCTTTGAGAGGAATACTTTTTGGGGCAGGGGGAACTTAATGCTAACAGGTTATTTAGCACAGCTAACAAAGATCCTCTATAAAGGAGTACTGAATTAAGCCTTGAGAACTCCAGATTAATAGATGCTCTTGGCTTGTATGGAAATGAGTATCTAAATCTAATGTGAAATATCACTTCATGCAAAACAAATCAGCATTGGGGAGGATGTGTGCATGCTTAAAATGCAGCGAAGAACAAATAATTGACCGAGACAGTGATACCCTTCTGCAAATTGGCAGCTTCCTCCTACGTTGATCTCATTGTCTGAGTTCCTCTGTGTTACGTGTAATTTCCTTTGTATATGTTTTTGGAGAAATCTAATGAATAAATAGCCCTTTCAGACATTCATGATGAGGGATATTATAAACTTCCTCTAAAGTTGTGCATTTCCCAATAGTTCCAGTCCTGGAGGTAAGACACGGTGTTTCACATAATTACTGTTACTAACAGCTAGTACTAAAGAAAGTAACTGAAAAAGCAGCGTTATTTCCTCCTGATTGAGGGAGAACAATGTATTTGGCACCTAAAAGGATTATGAATGTCAACCCTGGAAGTAAAAGGACTAAATAACTTATCTCAAAAACACACTTATTTTATTTAAGCCCTTAAAATGAAACAAATTAATTTATATACTGTCTTAGTTCTTAAAATAAAAGATTAAGGAAGCTGGGGAGTGAAGGCAGCAAAGATATTGTAATAACTTTTTAATAAAACTTCACTAGTTGTATCAAGCTAGGTGTTTTCTCCATTATGGACAGAACTTTTACCCAGCCCTGGATGATGGGGAAGAGACAGCACCTTTCAGCTCATTCGAATTTGAGGAGGATTTGATGTGTGTTTCCTTAGCTACAGGAAACTGGGGCCTAAGCTGTAATTGTCAGGTGTCTGATTTTTAATTCTAGCACTGTAAATGACCTTACACTTAACTGTTTCTCACTTAACATTCCTAGCTACTGTGTAGTACCATTTATGCTGTTGGAATCCTGATGGTAATATAATGCTAATATCCTGTGTTTCCAGGTATTACCAGAGAAACGAAGTTTAAAACTTCTGAAGAATCAGAGTATTAATGTCAACTGGTACATGTATTGTCCAGAGAGCTCTGTTATTCTTCTGTCGACCACTGTCCTTGGCAATGTCCTGCAGCCATTCTATTTCAAGGTAAAGCGATACATTCCAAACTTTTCATTTTGTGTGCTTCCATTTTTTTAGGCTGCTTCTTCACTCAAATATTCTATTGCTTTTCCTGGATTTCTTCCAAGAGGTGCATGTGTTCACATCCGTATATGACAATAAGCAAAGGACAAGGCAAAAATCTATAAGGCAGTTCCTAGGTGATGGCTTAATTTTAAGTAATTCGCTCTTTCTTGTGTCCTCTTTGGAAGGAGGTGTGTCCAGCTAATGTTGGACGGTTGACCTTGAGAAAGGAAAAAAAAAATTAGTGACCCAACATTTGACAACTTAAATATCTTTCAAGAGATCTTTTTTTCACTTAAGTATATATTATTTACTTTTACTATGGGCATTTGCACTCTGTAGTGCAGTAATAGAGAAAATTAAGGGCTTTTCACTTGTGATTATAACTACAACCTTCCAAATGTGAGTGGATTAATTTGAAAAAGAAAGCAAAAAGGTAGCGCTTAAGAAACAACTATTGTCCCAAGCATGAGAGGGCTTTTTTTACAGTATTTATTTCTCTGAGTGTTCTTCCCTGTGGACAACACTTACTGGGAAAATATTTTTCTTTTTGGCTTGGAAAAAGTGTGTAGTAAAAACTAGAATCTGTTTGAAGTTAATCATGCAGTAAGATGATTTAAAGAATGAGGAAGAGAACTACAGAGTTCGTCTTACTTCTCTCAGAGGATTAGGAGGATTTCTCTGGTAGTCTAAGGGAAGAGATTAAAAAGAAGCTTATTCAAATGGGTTTCCTGATTTGATCTTGTGTAGACTCTGTACTGGATCCTGAAATGATGTTCTCTTAGGTGGCTAGGTGGAACTTACTAGCCTCTCACAGCTTTCTTTTTAAGGACTTAGGTCATGCTTCCCCCTCCTTAACGTTTTGTGTCAAGTTGTAGCTTGAAGCTCGATAATTTTTATTTTGTGTTCAGAAAGTGATCTTTAAAGATTTCCTGAGAAAGGTACTGTACTAAAATAATCTTTGAAAATAGCGCTCTAGCAAAGGATCTATTTCTGTAGTGTTCACACTTCACACTCAAGGAGGAGTTAATGAGGACGGGAAGTGAATTTCAGTAGAAGCTTTGGAAACTCTGAAAATTTGCTTAAATATAAATTCTATAGGAAAAGAGGAAGAGGAGAGAGGAAACCTTGGGCAGGAGCAGGAATATGCTCTGAGTATAAGGCAGATTCTGAAGTTAGCAGGAACAAAAGGAGACTGTGACTGGTAGGAGGTACTGATATTTTCCCCTTCCCAGTAAGCAGTTATTTAAGAGTTGGAGCATATATTTTGCTGGAAAAGAGGAAGAAAGTTAAGAGAACTGCTGTTTGAGATCTCCAGGCCAACTGTAAATGGGATCTGCATACGACTTTGTCTTGACTTAATTAAAATGGAAATATTTTGCTAGCTGAAGCTGATGTTATAAAATCAAGATGATAAAGCTGCTAAAATTATAATACCGGAAGTATGTGTTTAGGATCACAGTAGGAAAAAAGTGTCAAACCCTTTTTTTTCTTTTCGGCTATCACCATTCTTCACCTCATGGGGGTGCTATTGATGCAGCGTTTGATGAAAGGTTACTTGAGACGTTTCTGTTTCAAGTCTTAACAATGGATTTCTTTGGGGTTTTTTGCTGTTTAACAGAGTGGAACAATGTCAAAACTATCAAAATTTGAAATCGAGTTACCTGCAGCACCCAAGTCCTCCAAGCTCAGCCTTTCTGAAAGAGATATTGCTATGGCTACAATGTATGTATCTAATCAAGCCTTTCTTGGGAAAGTATTATAGTTTGGGGATGCTGAGAAAAGAACATTAACATGTTTGAACTTGTTTCTTGTTTTAGCAGCACTACTGCTTAAAAGTGCTTCAGTTACTGCCTTGAACAAAGCATCTGAACAACTCTGTTGGGGCAAGGTGGGGAGGGGAAGCTAACTGAGAAGTCTTACATGAAATTGTTCTCGATTAGTACAGAAATTTTGAGAATGCTTCATTTTTTAACTGATGTGTTGGTAGAGTTGTTCTTAGATGCCTAACTTGCATGAGTATAGGCCATGCATTGTGATTTATCCAGTGCTGTTTTAGTCTTTCACTTCTAATTAATTGATCACTTGACTTAGGTAATCTCACATCTGTTCTTTTAGGATAAAATGTATGGCTCTAACAGACTGGTAGAACTCTTATTTGAAAATAATGCTTTAATCCTGTTGTCCCGTTAGATATGGGCAGCTTTATGTTCTCTATTTGAGGCATCACTCCAGGACTTCCAATAGTACAGGAGCAGAAGTAGTCCTCTATCACTTACCAAGGTAAGAGCAGAATGAAGAACATCAGTGGCAATTCACATGCGTGAAAGACACATCTGCTTTTCTAGTTTAAACAGGCTTACTGACCGGTTCTTCTCATCTCTCTTTCCATAGAGAGGGTTCCTGTAAGAAGACACATATTTTAAAGCTGAACAGAACGGGAAAGTTTGCACTGAATGTTGTGGATAACTTGGTGGTAGTACATCATCAGGATACTGAGGTGTGATTTATTTATATAATGTTGTGCTTTAACTTTTGAAAGTTATGGGCAGATTTTAATAATGACGCCTGTTAGCTCTAGAAAATATTTTTGCATGTGCTTAGCTTTGCCAAAAGCCAGTGTATTTGAGGAACAAAACCATAAGGGTATAAGAGATTCAAAGTTATCCTTTTATCTTGTTGGGCTAACATTTAATCAGGGCTGTTGCTGATGCCTGTTTTTTCATACACTTTTTTTTTTTCTTGTTAGTTTCCTATGACACTCTGCTGCTGCACTGTGTAGGCTTTTAAGGCATTATACGAAGAGGTAGAGTTAAATTGGATACTAAATCATTAATCCTGGGAACTTCTCACATTGCACACATTTGACTAATATGTTTCTATGACACAAACTTAGGCTTCTTTAGTTTGAAGGCCCAGATCTGCAAAAACTTCTATGAACACAAATGATCTTATGCATATGGTAGCATAGGTAAAACTTGCTTGTCTGTAGTCTCAGTAGCAAGGCTTGATGAGGGGTAAAGCTAAAGTGGTACTTTGCTCTTAACTTGTGGAGAGGCTTTGGCTTCTTGTATATCTTCTCTTGGGCAGCTTCAAGAACTGGGGCATGTTTTCTCATTAGGATGATTAGTTGATGTTTCAGTTATAATTTGTGTTAATTCTATACATGAGCATTTAACCCAGAGCACTTATTCTCCAGCATTTTGGTCAAGCTATAAATGTGACTATATAAACACAGAAGACAAAATCAGACTGAATAGGGTGGATACCAATAATTGAAGTCATGTTTCATTAGCACTGAAAGTGAAGCTAATTTCCACTGTGCAAGGCTAAGAACGTGGTCCATACTGCGTAGAAGCGTTAGTGACTCGAGTTCAACAAGACTGAATGGTAGAAGTATGAGGGTATCATAGGAAGATGCAGAATTTTCCTCACAGTTTCTAGCATTCATAACTAAGCTTTGAATTTGACATGAATCTCTTATAAGGAGGTGTATAAGACAGACTGAGAGAGACTTTTTACCAGGGCCTGTAGTGACAGTTCAAGGGGCAATGGTTTTAAACTGAAGGAGGGTAGATTTAGATTGGATATAAGAAAGAAACTATTTACAGTGAGGGTGGTGAGACCCTGGAACAGGTTGCCCAGGGAAGTTGTGGATTGCCCCATCATTGGATGTATTCAAAGTTAGGTTGGACAGGGCTTTGAGCAGCCTGATGCAGTGAAAGATGTCCCTGCCCACAGCACATTCCTTCCAACCCACACCGTTCTATGATTCTAATGGAGAACACAAGATGAAAATGTGAAAAGCAGCCTGAATACATGTAAATGGATGGCAATTCACATTTGTGAATACTAATTTCCTCTTCTCAATTGCAGACTTCAGTTATATTTGACATCAAGCTAAAAGGAGAATTTGATGGGTCTACAACCATCCACCAATTTGTACTTCCACCTCGATCAATACAACCCTATCAAATACCTGTAGCAGGTAGAACTACTATATAATAAATATCCTAACACTGCTATCAAGATTATCTAAATGTAACAGCTGGCATACCAGAGTGCTTCAGTTTTTAGGATGCTGGTTACTAACATTTCTATTATACATATTTAGGAGAGGGTGAGAGGAAGAACAAAGGTAAGAAGGAATTGAGCATAAATTTGTGTTCCAAACTTGTGCCTACTACAGAAGAGTAAGAGTTGCTGTTGCATACTTCCCATAGCACTTTGCTTTTACACTTCAAAGTTTTTTGGTGTTTTGTGGGATTTTTTTTTTTTGCCACAGCTGTAAAAGCTTGTGTATGTACTCAAAAGCACTTCATGCTTTTCTGGCTTAAGTCATGACTATTTAAGTTCCTAAGTCACATAAAGAGGCAGAAAGACAATCCAAGTTTAGAGTCAAGTTTAGGACTAGTTTAGAAGCAATGCTAAGATCAATGTTAGGACTTCAACACTTAGATTCTTCTTCTTGGATTATCTTTCTGTTCTGCTGTCCTAGAAGTGTAGCAGATAATTACCCTCAAGCTGGAAGTAGCTCTAAATAGTCTGAGCATAATTCCACTAGCATATGGCAAAGCAGTGTGGTTCTCTTTATAGAAGAGAAAGATGCTTCTACAGGAATGATTGCACCTTAAAAGCTCTTTAACATCTGAACATTGAAGTCACTAAGACCAAGTATGACTGATAAATGTCCAGGTGGAGGTTTGTATTAAACAAAGGTTAGGATCAGAAAGTACAAACCAGTCTTGCTTTTTAAGAAACTGAAGTGATTATGCATAAATACAGCAAATGGAGTGTATGTATTTAGAATTATAGTACCAGAGATGGAATACTTCTGCATTCATGATTTCACTTGGCTGAAAAACAAAACAATCATATTTTGAAGAACTTGTTTGCCTTCTCACAGTGTCAGATTTTCTTTGTAGATGATCTGGCTACATAAATGGGTATATCTCTCTTTTGCCTGTGTGCTATAGGACTGCTAGCCGTGTTACAATCCATACTTGCCTTTTCAGTGTAAGCTTGTAGTTTGTATTTTGTTAGTGTAGGAGAGCTGCCAGAGTACTGCTGTTCTTTACCTGATGTTAATTTTTCTGCAGGTCCAGCGTCTGTGACAAGTCAGTCTCCTGTTCCATGTAAACTCTGTATCCTTTAAATACCCCACAAGTGCAAGAGTCTTACTGAAGCCTCATTCTATGTACCAAGCACAGATGAAGCTAGCATTTGTTACCTTGACCCATTAAGTGCAGCTTTAGCTGATTATGCATATTTACTTCAAGACAAAATAGTATGCTTCATAAGAGATAGTAATGCTTTCAGAGTGTTATAAATATGGAAATCTAGTATAATACAATACCACATTTCTTGGTCATTTGAGATGCATGTATGAAATTACTGAATGGGTACACCATGAAATTAAGATACAATTCCAAGAATATGGTTCAAGACTTTACAAGAAAAGGTGACAGTAAATGAAAGTATGTTAATGGGATCTGCTTCAGTACGGTAATGTGAAGTCAGTAGTAACAGTTTAGAATCAATGTTAATATGGATGTTAGAACTTTAACATTTAGATTCTTCTTCTTGGATTGTCTTTCAACCTGATATTATCATCAGTGCAAGTGAAGGTAAGTGGGGAGCTGTTTGACTCTACTATACTCAGTGTCAAAGAGGGGCTAGCTTATACCTTCAGTGCACAAAGCAGCTTAAAACAAAGTGACAAAACAGATGTACCAAGTAAGATGACTACTCATGGTAGTGATAAGTGAGGACGACCATATCTTTACTACAACTTTTCAGGAGTAATGCTGCTTTAAAACAAACTTAGGAAGGCAAATAATAATCTAGATGTGTTCTCATTTAAAGGTGGAAAAGTTGGATGTCTAGGCTATACTATATAAGGCAATTCACTTCTTGTTTTACTCCTTCAAATCAAGGTTACCTCTGGAGTCTTCAAGTGAAACTTGAACCTGTAGTTAACCTCTTGCTAGATAAAGGAAAACTAATGGATTTCCTTCTCCAAAGGAAAGAATGCAAAATGGTTATCCTATCTGTATGCTCTCAAAGTAAGTTCATGTGCTTTGTCTGTCTCCTGAAAGTACAATACTGCTTATTCATAAATATACAAGTTAGCTGGGCTGTTCTTAGATTTGAGATCACCTCTGAAGCTAGCTTGGTCCTGTAAGATGTTATTTGCCTAGCCTACCCTCAGTCACCATTCTAAAGGAATTTTTTAACAGCATGAAAGAATTCAACTCCCTCCCACCCCCCCACTTATGACTGAAGGTTTCTTTTTAAGTTTAGAATCAAGTTTAGAGTAGAGATCACATTTTGAAAAAGGCAACATTAAAGCCCCTGGTTATTTCTCCTCATAGTTCTTTTTTCTTTTTATCTTTTCAGTGCTCAGTGAGCCAGAAAGGGGATCACTGTCTGTGATTGCAACTGTTTTTGACAAACTGAATCATGAATATAAGAAGTACTTGGAAGCTGAGCAAAGCTATACTATGGTAAACCATGTTTAGCTACAGCAGCTTACAAAGATAGGATGATGCTATTTGCATTTCAGGTTGCATCATGGTGAAGGCATGCTCTTTTCTACTTAGGAAATTCAGGCCTACCCCAAGGTCCTGACTGCCTCAGGCTCACAGTAGAAGGTCTACTGTGCAAGGTGCACTGTGCACCCCCCTTAGCACTCTGTGGTGGCAGGTGCTGCATAGTTCATCTCCAGCATGACAAGTAACATACCCCAGTGCTTGAAAGCAGAAAGAGGGTAGAAGCTCAAAAAGCAACTTGGAATCCATAACTATCACTCAAAACAGTTTCCAAACCACTGATATACCACTGCACAACATATGCAGCTCTGATGCATCTCAATTACTTCTGTTAAAATATCAAGTTCAAGTACTAACTCACATAGTACAGCCACATGCTAAAAATCCTTCTAAAGCTCAGGGCCTGTGTCAACATAGTAAGTTTGATTAATCTCCTGGTTTTGAAGCATAACAGCAGCTACATTTATATAACTTTTAAAAGCAGTTTTAAATTTAATACTAAGCCCACACAGAAGAGAATGCATCCAGTATAACATGACCACAGATGTAAATTTGCTCAGTAATGAAACATGTTTTGTTATGTTCTCAGTGGAAAACAGTCTCTGTACGGATGAGACTGACTACAACTGTACTACAAGACTACAGTTTTCTTTTAAAAAGGCTTTCTTCTTGTAGGTGGTAGAAGCAGGCCTGAGCAGAAGTAATCCACTCCTGAAACGTCCAGTCCGCACTCAAGCGGTTATTGACCAGTCTGACATGTACACACATGTTTTATCTGTATTCACAGAGAAGAAGGTAAGTTAATTTTAAGTGCTAGTTTGGCAGGAGTCTCAGAGCAGCAAGCTTAAGCTGACTGCTTGAAATAGCCTGCAGAAGGCTTTCTTGTTAGGATTACGGTATTTTGATGCCCATTCTTACAGGGTTGTCATTAACAGGGGAAGCTACACAAGTTCCACCTAACACTTTTTTCTTGTCCAGGAAGCACCTCATAAGTTCACTATAGCAGTCTTGATGGAATACATTCGCTCTCTTAACCAGTTCCAGATTGCAGTTCAGGTAGAGTACTTACATGCCAAGTATATCACCTCACTCTATGAAATGACATGGAGTTTCAGATCAGTCTCAGTCATGTGTTTAAGTCCTATACAACACTACCTTCTAGACTGTAAAAACTAGTATTAAGACGCACCTTTGATAGTCTTCTTCCTGCATTCACAGCACTACTTGTATGAGCTGGTCATCAAAACCCTTGTTCAACACAACTTGTTCTACATGCTCCATCAGTTTCTGCAGTACCATGTGCTCAGTGACTCAAAGCCTTTGGTATGTAAGACAAGGTGCTTCAATAAGCTAGTGATGGAGGTGGGAAGTCTTCAGAATTTTAAGGTTATTTCTACTTTTGCCCTAGGCTTGTCTGTTACTGTCCCTGGAAAGCATTTACCCTCCTGCACACCAGCTCTCTCTGGACATGTTAAAAGTAAGCATTTCAGACTATAGTAACTCCATGTCACATGGGGGTTAGACTTGTCAAACAGCTTACCTGACCAAGCTTGAAGTGACTAGCTAGCATCTTGGTCATGTTAGAAGCATAGTCTTACAGCTGTGATTGACTTCACAGAGACTTTCCACAGCAAATGATGAAATAGTGGAAGTTCTGTTGTCCAAACACCAAGTTTTGGCTGCCTTGAGATTCATCAGGGGTATTGGAGGACACGACAGCATTTCAGCCCGCAAGTTCCTTGACGCAGCAAAACAAGCAGATGACGACATGCTTTTCTATACTATATTCCGATTCTTTGAACAAAGAAATCAGCGGTTACGGGGAAACCCTAGTTTCACACCAGGTAAGCAATAAGCAGTTAGACCAAGATACTCAGTTCTGCAAAACAGAACTAAGACTTGTTTCACTTCCACTCCAGCAGAGTCTGTATTGTTAAGATAAAAACTCTTGGTGCATTCCAGCCTGTATTTTAGACTTACCTTTAAGCATAGTTCCAAAGTTAATTTGTCTTACCCCTTTGTGTACTGCACCCAGGACTAAAGAGACTGAGCCAAACAGGAACTTGCAGATTAAGTAACCTGTTTGGTTTGCAGTTGCTTGCACTGCTTAGTTTAGCAAAGCCATTCACTCCAATTAGTGCTTTCTCCTGAAGCCAGGAACTGGGTCAAGAAGCCTTTGAGTTCAGTTGTCTGTTCCTACAGATTACAAAAATTCAAGGCCTGTTTTATACTACAGTTCCTCTCACTTTAAAAACCAAGCTAAACTGCTTGCACTGGCAGCATGTTCTTAATCACCAGATAGGCTACAGGCACAGAATCCCACTCCAAGATCTTACATCTTGACAGTAAAGAACTCATAGATGTGAATCTGCTGGTTAGATACAGGAACTAGATCAGACATCTGCTTCACCACAAGAATACCTGTCACAGGACTGGAGATACCTCACTGTTCCACTGCTTTAAAATTGTTAAACTCTGTTACTCAAAGGCATTAAAGATAAGAATTAGTACTTATAAATTGAGGTAAGTGAAACTACACAGTCTTGCTTCTCAGTTTCTGAGTTTTAAAGTTAACATTAACTTTTATTTTGACCCCCTTAGGTGAGCACTGTGAAGAACATGTCACCTTCTTCAAACAAGTTTTTGGAGAACAAGCTCTCATGAAGCCCACAACATTCTGAAAGACTCTTCCAGTGAAATGTATAAACTTAATTTATTGCATTTAAGTAGATTTTTGAACTACAAAATTGCTATTTTATAATAAAGTATATACAAGACATTTTGGCAAATAGTACTAAAAATATTACAACTTGTGATGGCTTCCCCCTAAAAATAGAGACAAAGATTGCATTGACCTGCATTTAAAATTAGTGTCAGTGGTTTAGCAGTCCATTCTCATACACATCACCTCAGTTTCATTGACAAAAAAGCTATTCAACTCACAATACAGCTGGTTTAGGTTTCTAGAAGAAAAAGATGCAACCTCTTGAAACCAGAAGTGTTTTAGTAATCTTGTTAACACATCTAGTTTTAGTAATACTGTTACATGAGCCACACGTAGCATTTCCTGAGTTTAAAAGCTATGTCCAAAGCTGCAGCTGATGTCTTCTAGTCGAATCGGTGCAGGAGTCAAGTCAGTGGTGGTTACAGTGTGATAGTCATAGAACATTGCTGCACTTCAGTTCTTGAGAAGAGTTGGGCCTAAGCCACAGTTCATGGAGTCCACTGAACACTGTTAAAAACTAGAAGTAGAGGAGTCTCTCCCGTTCCGTACCTCTGGTCCTCTCTTGTGCAGCACGAGTTTTAGCTTTATTTACTGATGGGCCTGAGCGAGAGAAAATAGAGTTATTCCAGTCTTAACGTTACAGCAGATCTGTCAGTAATCAAGAAGCATGCATGATCTTAGTTGTCTAGGTCCAGCTTAACATTGATGAGACTTCAGAAACATGCTTCTGCTCAGCTGTTAATAGCTGTCAGCAGCAGCAAGGGCAGTAGGCAAATCCCCATCAGTCTTAACCCCCTTAAGTAAGGCTCAGTTAAAGTCTGCTTTTAAGAACTACACCACAGGCATGAATTTCCAAATTCAAGAGGACAGTGTTTGGACCATCCTTACTGCAAAGCAAGATTGCTTCTGCAAATGCAGGTTTGTTGCTTCCACCCACCATCCTGTCCCCAGGTTTAGAGACATTAATTGTGCTGCTGCCTGTTGGGCCACATGAGCCTAGGCAGCCACCTCCATGAAGAACAGCACAGTGCAACCACATGGGGCCGGCTGTGCCCGCTTCAGTTCAGCATGCCTGTAATGGTGAGCTCGCACTGCCACCAGTCAGCCCTTGCATTCCATCACACCAGCTACTTGAGTGACAGAGAGGCACAGTCAAGGCCTGCTTTTTATCCTCGCAGTCCTTCCTATTTAACAGAGGAAAGTGTCCACAGGTAGCTAGCTATTTTTGTTTGAAGTGTGTTTTAGAGCAGACTGTCACATCTCACCTATATAACTAAGCAGAACCGGAAGAAATACTAGTCCATGTGTTGCTCCCAGCAGAACCATAGCTAGATACATCCTGAAGTAGAATATCTTGAAGATTTGAGATTTGGAAAAAGCCAGTACTACAATTCCTCCAAATTTGGTCAGTGTGATACCACTGAAAACCTGTCAATAAAAAAAGTGGTTTTAAGTGGCAAGTAGAGCTTTATGTAATCCATTTGCTTTAAGTATTTAACATTTGCTAAAATTCCTGTGTAATTTGAGGCTCCTATATGCAGTATACCTCCTTACCTGTTAGTCCTTGGAACAAAATCTGAGACCTGCTCAGGAGAAGAGTTCAACTGCTTGGTCCCACTAGAACCGACACCACAGGCCAGGCTCAGTACAATTAAAAGTTTAATCTGTACAGCCACCTAGTTTTAGTTCAACTTTGTCAGGCAGATACAGATGAAAGCCATTACTGAAGTAACTCACATTCCAGTGAAGTTCCTTACCTGGGTCCAGTACGTGTATCACCAGAACAGTCTATTCCAAACCCATCCAGGTTGCTTATCTTAGTTTAAGTAAGATGACAGTACTGCCTGAATACTGAGCCCTGCTTGCATTCCCACAGCTTCAATTGCATCCCATATTCAGAACAACCTTTCCTAGTCACCTCTGAGTATTTGGAAGAGAGAAGCACTTAAGTGTTAATGGGACAATTCAAGGTTAATCCAAACTACTAGTTCAACTAAGGCTTTTAGCTCTGTTCTCTACTACTAGGTAGTAGTAACATCAGACTAAAAATTGAGTCTTGGTCACCCATATTACTACAAGAAGCCCAGGCTGACCTCTAAAGAGCTTTAATCAAGTATTCCAAAAAGAAAAGGCAAGGCCATCCTTATGACTTAAGGATATTGGCATAGTCTGTAAAGTTATAACTTAGCTACTCATTTCCCCCCCTCCCCATACAGTAGATACTTACTGAACTGCCCATGTGAGACAGAGCTTCTTCTGCACGCTCTACTCTACTGCCCTTGGTACTAACAGTGAACGCTCTTGTCACGTGACTACAGAATTCCACAGCAATACCACAACTCTAGAGAGTGAAAAGAAACATACATGAAAATATAATTTAGATGAACATTTTGATGGTAAGGTCTCTACTCGGAACTTTAAACAGCCTAGAGGTTCTAGCAGCTGTGTGCAGTTTGCAGGGTTAAAATGTTGTTGGAAGTTACAAGCTCAGCATTACTCGGTTATTAGAGGCTGTTACAGGTACTGTATGGCATTTTACCACCAGTCATTACTAATGGACAATTAATCTGATTAAACAGGAATCAGAACATGAGATTGTTTTGGAAGACAAAAGTTTCTTGATGTTGAAGAAAGCTGGTTTCAATACAGTACATGCAGTGAACACCACTGAAATCAGTTTACAGGTATTAGCTGCAATAACATTGCTTTAGAGCAACACTGAGTGTACATGCTGATTTGATACCATAATAATTCTGAAGTGTTAAACTCAGCTGTTTAATCTTAAAAACAAGCTGTTTATTGGTTGACCAGCTGGCAAATCTTAGACTTATCTAGCAGGTAGACTTGCATGAACATAAGCCTAGTTGTAACATGGTGCTTTCAAAACTTTCTCAGATCTGCAACAAATCTCTGGAGAGCAAGGTAAGCTAGAGCTCCAGCACTCAGCTATTAGATACTAAATTCTGGAGTGTTTCAGCAAGGCACTTCCTGCGCATCTACAAGAGAGGCCAGAAGGAGGATCTGGGGAACTACAGGGCTGTCAGTCTGACCTCGGTGCCAGGGAAGGTTATGGAGCAGATCTGCTTGAGTGCCATCACACAGCACATACAGGACAACCAGGTGATCAGGCCCAGCCAGCATGGGTTTATGAAAGGCAGGTCCTGCTTGACCAACCTGATCTCCTTCTATGACAAGGTGACCCGCCTAATGGATGAGGGGAAGGCTGTGGATGTTGTCTACCTAGACTTTAGTAAAGCCTTTGACACTGTTCCCACAGCATTCTCCTGGAGAAACTGGCTGCTTGTGGCTTGGACAGGCATATGCTTCTCTGGGTAAAAAAGTGGCTGGATAGCCGGGCCCAAAGAGTGGTGGTGAATGGAGTTAAATCCAGTTGGTGGCCAGTCACAAGTGGTGTTCCCCAGGGCTCAGTGTTGGGGCCAGTTCTGTTTAATATCTTTATCAATCATCTGGATGAGGGGATCGAGTGCACCCTCAGTAAGTTTGCAGATGACACCAAGTTGGGCGGGCAGGAGTTGTTGGTCTGGCTCTATGGAGGGATCTGGACAGGCTGGATCCATGGGCCGAGGCCAATTGTATGAGGTTCAACAAGGCTAAGTGCAAGGTCCTGCACTTAGGTCACAGCAACCCCATGCAATGCTACAGGCTTGGGGAAGAGTGGCTGGAAAGCTGCCCAGTGGAAAAGGACCTGGGGGTGTTGGTCAACAGCCAGCTGAATATGAGCCAGCAGTGTGCCCAGGTGGCCAAGGCAGCCAATAGCATCCTGGCTTGTATCAGAAACAGTGTGGCCAGCAGGACTAGGGAAGTGATCGTCCCTCTGTACTCGGCACTGGTGAGGCCACACCTCGAGTACTGTGTTCAGTTTTGGGCCCCTCACTACAAGAGAGACATGGAGGTGCTGGGGCATGTCCAGAGAAGGGCAAAGCAGCTGGTGAAGGGTCTGGAGCACAAGTCTTATGAGGAGCGGCTGAGGGAACTGGGGCTGTTTAGCCTGGAGAAAAGGAGGCTGAGGGGAGACCTTACTGCTCTCTAAAACTACCTGACAGGAAGTTGTAGAGAGGTGGGTGTTGGTCTCTTCTTGCCCTATCACTTGTTACTTGGGAGAAGAAATGGCCTCAAGTTGTACCAGGGAAGGTTTAGATTGGAGATTAGGAAAAACATCGTCACGGAAAGGGTTGTCAAGTGTTGGAACAGGCTGCCCAGGGAAGTGGTTGGGTCACCATTCCTGGCAGTATTTAAAAGATGTGTAGATGTGGTGCTTAGGGACATGGTGTAGTGGTGGGCTTGGCAGTGCTAGGTTAACAGTTGGACTCGATCTTAAAGGTCCTTTCCAACCTAAAGGATTCTATGATCCATTTATGCAGGAACAACACTGGTGCTAGCATGTCACAGATCTACTCTGTAGAACATAAATACAGCAGAAGCCTTAACACTAACCTACGTATCCTTACCTTAGGCATGAACAACCTCTGCTGATGTGCAACAGCACCTAGCCTATATAGTAGCAATACAACTGTTGCTGCAGAACAGAAGAAAGCACCACCAGATGCAGTACAGCTTACAGTTCAATTGCTGTATTTTATCAGTACTAGGACTAGTTGTCAGAATAAAATCAGTTTTCTACACACCATCTAGATGTATTAAGATAGTTCCACTACTGTTCAACTGCCTGTCAAAGTTTAGTAGAAACTACTACTTGGCATCATGAATATATACAGAAGACACATAGAACTGTTCAAGACTTGGAAACAGAAGCAGAGGGATGTCTTGTTAACTTACCATGACAAGATTTACTAATGAAACTGCATTCAAGCTGATGCCCCAGAGCCACATCAGTCCAAACATGTTGATGATTATCATAGCAATAGTTATTGAAACTATAACAGCAGCCCATACTTCAAAACCAAGCAGCACAGTTGTCACCAAAAATATTGATCCCAAGGAGATGCAGAGGTTAAAGATAGCATCATGCACAATTGTCAAGTATTGTTCATAGAAGACATAAAACACACTGTGGAAAGAACAGAAGTTGTAGTTAGCCATCTTCCTTGTAATGTGCCAATAGATCAGCTCCTGTGCTAAGGATAAAGTGGTTTCTTCCTTCTAGAAGTCACCAAACAGGAACTGGCTTCCTAGCATCAGTGGAATGACTCCTACAGAACACTGGCTGTTATATGAGAGCTCTTCACTAACACTTCAAATAAAGGTTGTATTTGGAAGTCAGGGTAATCCCCACACTTCAATATAAGCAGCTACAGTAGTTGCCAGAAGGTAGTTCCTCAGATTGATTGTGGTATCTGCAGGAACTACTGCAGAGGGTCTGAACTGATTCATTATGCAGTGAGACTATAAGGATGGATAGGATTCTTTGAAGCAAAGAGATTAATATTTCAACTGTACAGATATCAATTCCAATTCAATTTCATTGTGGTACTCTTATACAGAGTCTTTAGTATGTTAATCATGCAAGCATTAGACAAGCAGTACTTGACATCACTGCTGCCTTTGCTTTAAGTTTAAATAACTTAAGGTTGAAGTCAATACATTCACATTACAGCTTGCCACGACCCAGGTCAACACATCTGCTTGTTAGAACTATTAAACCCTACTATGAAAGCTAGGAAGTGCCCAAGCTGAAGCTAGAGCTGCCTTTGTGGTGAAGGACAGGTTTCTTGATTTAAGTTAGTTATCAACCACAGTAAAGAGAAGTTAGTACAGTGGATGCAAGTTGCATTTCTGTGGTTTTACTAGACATTCCAGAGTCTCTATATTACCTCCTGTTAGACAAAACTCAAGTCTCCAAGATGTTATTAACCAGTACCTTTTCTCAGTTCAAGTTGAATATTTGTCACTAAGGCAAGAAAGATTTAAGCATACCTGTAAGGAAACACCCGGTAGTTCTTCTCTTTGATGCCCATGGTTTCAGTTATATTATCTGCTATAACCCGAGCTTTCTTCATAGCATCAATAAAATCAGATGATGTTTTCAGTACAGTATGGTAAGTCATAAAATAAGTAGCTCCAACATCAGAGTTGTTGTTTATAAAGTTGACAGCAGAGTTATATGCAGCATGTCCTCTATGTAAACATAGTAACGTTTTAGATGTCAATGTCACTGAGCACCATTCCAATTTATTAGCTTTTGTAACTTATAATCTTGTTTCTAACAGTTTCCAAAACTGATAAAAGCTTCAGAGCACAATACATTTCAAGATTACACAAGATATACTAGAACAGACTGACTATAGAAGTTGTTTCTCTTTGTACGGGGGAAAGCTGCTGTTCCATTTAGTTGACAATGCATTCATTTGCTTTCCCAGTTTTATTTCAGAAAATACTATAGAACAGGTGAGATGTCAATGTTTGTATGCCTTTTAGAAGGTCATTAGATATCCAACCTTGCAGACATAAAAAAAGTCACACGTCCAGAGCAAGTATCTTTGACACACTGGTCTAAGCAAGATATGTAGAATATGGCTCTTACCCTTTGCCACATTTAGGATTAGGGTTGTCCGATAGGAACATTGGCAAAAATGTCATGAAGTCTTTGCCCTGTGGTCTCTGCTTGCCTTCTTGAGTCAGTGGTCGACAACGAGTGCAGGATGGATCAGTGACTGAAGAAATACAGGAAGAAGGTCAGCTACACGATCAAGTATTCTTTGTCATAACACTAGTAACTTCTGACTTGCAATACTACAGGATACAAGTCCATAAAAAGCATTTTCACTGATGAAATAACTGATCAGCCCTGAAATTCTGTGCAAAATTTGTAGTCCTTTGTTTTTATTTATTACTACTAAGGCAAGGACTACCTGAGAACTCAGTTACTTGTGCACTATCTACATTAGACCTGATGAGAATTATACCAAACTGAAGGATCTGAGCAAAACCAGAGCACTAAGTTTGTGTGCTCTAATGAAACCAGCAGAAGGATCAAAATTTTTTATAACAAGTTATTTTTTGAATAGTCATTACATTGGCTGTCTGGGTAGGCTGTCTTCAACCTGCGACATTCCAGGAGGATGTTTAAGTTCACTCAAACAGCAGTTCAGACAAGTTAGAGGGCAACTCAAGAGGTGCCTGCTCACAGTAAGAAAAGCTATTCACCTGACTCATACCATGATAAAGTGATTTATAAGTTTCACAGCCAAACAAGCTAATCCCTTAGCAGCAAGATGGATGCTAATACCTGAAGCATTGCAAAACTGTCCAGTGGTATTGTAGACTCTGCAACAGGATGACTGTGGCTTCACCCAGTCAAAGTAGTCATCAATCCAGGATGATGGGGCATAGCCTATCCTCGTGCTAATAAAATAACATAACCATCATCAGTAATTTTATGTTTCATTTCAGAACACATCCCTTGATCTCTCCAGTGCTGATTTATTCCATGTCAACACTTTCTGGTCCATGGTACTTAGCTCTCCATATAGTCCCCTACTCCAGTACCCCATCCAAGAGCCAGTCTTGCTCGTAACACTGCAGCTAGCAAATAGCAGGAGCTTCTTCCCTGCATTGAAGTTCCACCGCCAAACTCAGCTTTCCATTCCCCTGTCTACTCTATGCCCCATGCTATTCCAGATATTGTTGCCTTAGTTTTCAAGCAAGGCTTCTCCTTCAGTTAGGCTGAAGTAAAACCACTGAACTACAGTGGAAGGAATCAGGAAGAGACTTTCTTCAGTTGTTAGCAACTGAACTCCAGATACAATTCCTGCTTAGCCTTGCTAGGCTAGGCTAGTTTATCCACCAAGTTTAGAAGCTGAGCATGCAAGTCATTTTCCAGGAAAGCTTAACTGTACTGAGAGGATGTCATCAGTTCTTCTTCCTACAATACCCAGATTCCTTGAAGGATCAAGCCCCTTTTCCAAACACAAGTACATGAATATATCCCACCAGTCCAGACAGGTTTTATCCTCATTCTAGGAGATTGCCAGAGCTTCTTCCCTTCCCTGCCCGCGCCCACCCCCCCCCCGCCCCCAGCATAAAGCAAGTACAATAGAGTGTCACTTGTACGATCAACAGCTGAGCCTGAACTAAATTAAAAGGACACACTGGTCAGCTACAGTGACTATGCAGAGAAAAAACATGAAATACTTACTAGCTACCAATTTCTGCAGCATTGAAGACTTGCTGGACAAGAGAATCATTATTACATCCCATTCCACCACACACCATGTTCTGCCCTTCCAAAGAGGTGTAGTTGTGCCCTTCTTCTAGGACGAAGTAGACAGGAGGACCTGCATGCAGGTACTTGCTGAGCTGGCTGAAGTAATCCATTACATAGGAGTCCTTAAAGTGAAAGTTTTTAGTTACTATTACATAATGGTGAGGCAGCACAAGATATCAAGGTTTCAATTCAGCCACAAATTGCTGAAGAGCGATATGATCTTAAGACTTACATCTGGCATTGAGAGAGACTGATCCAGTCCAATCTCTATATTGTGCATAACTGCTGTACTGAATGACAGAACGCCCACAAACACTGCTATCTGCAAAAAAGCAGATTCATGGAAGTGAGAACTGTGGAGAAACAACAAGCAATAGAAGTAATTTACCAAGTTAATAGCACCCATGCAAAGAGGCTTTAGTTTAAGTATGCTACCCAGGCTTAGTACAACAGTGGCAATAAAACCTAACTACTCAAGTTCCCTTTGGAGCCATAAGGGAAAATTTATACTTAGAAGGCAGCAGTGAAAGATAATGCCAAACACTTTCTGTAAATAAGCACAGTAACATCAAACTGAATCACAGATTCAGCAACACCACTCTAGATTAACGCAGTGTAGGAGCCAACATGTGCTAACTTTTGACATACGCCTAGAGTGATGTGATTGTCAGTAATGCAACTCTTAAATCCGGGCCTTGGACAATCCAAGGTCAAGCCCCTTATTTACTAGAAATACTCTTGCAGTTACAAAAGCTTATTCCAATACTAATGCTGAAAGCAAAAATCCTACAAGCTTTGTTTGTTTCATTGTGTTGAAGATTCTTCTTCAGTATGAGACATTCAGGCTTGCTACACTTTTGCTCAAGTTTAGATGACTTGCTTACTGTAAACAGAGTATACATACTACTATTGGTCTCATCCAATCCTTAAGCAGATATGGAGAATATAGATTTTTGAAGAACAGAAATAAGATGCTCTCAGAACGTTGGACTCCGCTTGTTTCTTCATTGCTTTTGATGCAACACAGAATATCCAGTCTATTCCTCTGAAAACAGATTAAATAGATTAGTACAGTTCTGCAGAAGATGCCTTCTTTATTACACTGCAATTACAGGTGCATTTATACTCACCTCTTGACGCTTAATATCCAAGCCCAGGAGACTTATGAAGCAAGTGACTTGAAGAATAAAGTCTATGAGCACAGCCATTCCAGCAAAAAGGGAGAATGTGCGAACCGCTGGCATCGTAGACAGTGTCCCTGAAGGAAGTGACCCAGTTTGTTAAACAAACAAGCTCTCTTGTTTAAGAAATGCATGAGCATTTTCTAGACAGATATCCAACTGAAGCATTAGCAGGACAAAGAGCCATTCTCTTAAGAATAAAGAAGACAGCTGATATAAGCCTGACTACAACTGCTGTCTTTGACCTGTTTGACAGCATTAAGGCTGTGCAAAGAAGTGACTAGCTTTAAGACATTTCTCAATTCCAAAGTTACTAGTCTTGTGCAGGCTGCATAAGAGGGTAGTTAAGGAGTGCTGTCAAGCAAGATCTTGCTTCAATATTAAGCCACTCAATGCAAGTTGAACCAATGGCAAATAACACTCCAAGTAAACAAGTTCATTATGAAAGAAGGCCAATTTATACTTGAAGGGTAACAACATGAGGTACACCTCTAACACATACCATAAGAGTGAACCTCAAACATAGTCTGTCATAGGGGCATTTTTCCAAGCAGTGGCAAGGTGACTGAATGCAATGTAGGAACTAGTACACCCTGATATTTGATATATTAGTAAGGTCAAGTTTAGACTTGTCAGTCACGACAAATCAGTAAAAAGCTCCAGCCTTTCAAGCTGAAGAGCTTGACAGATTCAGAATTACATCTTTTTAACTGTGCCAGTCTCTCAAAGTACTACAATGCCTATCCTCAGCAGAGGTCAAGTTAAACTTGATTACAAGCAATGAACAACTAAACTTCTTCTACAAATTCTTGCTTTGTTTTTATATTTTAGCTTTGCATTTATTCTTGCAACATGCAGGTATGATAAGGCCCTTATCTTCAAATATTACAGAAGTCTTACCAAGAAAGAATGCCACAGTCTCCGAAAGAGATGAGAGAAACATACTGGGTGCCACATCTCCCAAGACTCTGCCAATCTGTTTATCCAGAGTTTCACCCTGAAGGCGCTCATCTCTCTGTTTTAAGGCAATAATTTATAATAATTAGGAATCATGCACTTTAGAAAGTGCTTTCATGTGGCTTAAAAACCCACACAAAACAACTTTCAAACATCCAAACCCATCTTTTATCGTTTTCACTGCATTAACATAAGTTAGATAAAAAAAGCAGAGATTCTCTAATACAAAAGCAGCATGAACATCCCTCTGTTGCCTTGCTTGAAACTTAACTTAAAATACAGTAGTAAGTTCAGTACTTCAGCCAAAACCACAAACTCGCCAGGGGCAGTGCCAGTTTCAGTGGGTTATTGAGCCTGTCAAATTAGAAAGCAGATTACCCACTAAGACTTAGTGTCAGAAGTCCCTGGTCTGAAGCATGTAGTTTAGTCCACAATTACTGCTCAATACACTAAAATTACAAGTGATCAAAATAGTAGTCAAGTTCTACAACTACCAGAGAAGGATGTTAAAAATACTATTCATTTGTACATCATTAGTATGTGGACCAGAAACTATGTTAAAGGAACTTGATATCAACCAGCAGTGAGAAAAAAACAGATGTTTTAATTTTTTTTTTTGGGGGGGAATGCACATATAATCTTGTCTCTCTTCAAGACTACTAGATAACCTGTGAGAGTCCAGAGCTGCTCAGACTGGGCTGAGCACTGGAATGCAGAAGACTTTCCGCTCCAAGTTAACAGCCTTCAAAGATAACAGGCACATTTAGAAGAGTCTGTATGAAAGAATACATACCTGAAGCGTTTGGACTATAATGAAAATGTTGTCCACCCCAATAGCCAGCACCAAGAAGGGAATTACTTCTATCACAATCAGTGTCAGTGGGATTCCAAAGTAGCTGAAAATGCCTACAGAACATGCCACTGAGCTCAATACAATCAAGATGCCTGCAATGCCCAGGGAGATCTTTGAATCCACCTAAAAAAGTTGTAATGACTGTCAACCAAACCAGCATCATCACACAGGACAGATTATAGCAAAAGTAAAAACCATATTCTTACATTTAGTGTCGTTAATAGAAAACTTACTTTTCTGGTTCTTTTGAAGATCCAGATATTTTAAAAAAACCTTGAAGCTACAAGCCTTAGAGCTTTAATTAACTGTACATCTCAAGTGAAAATAGGCTTAGCTGAGGCTATGAAGCACATGAATTGTCAAGTATGACATGAAGGACAATGCTCCCCCTACCTCCTGCCCAAGGATGACTCAATGCTTTAAGACAAGATCAAATATGAGCAGCCTGCAAAAATATTTCAGTCACTTAAAGCTAAGAAAAACTAGTCAGCAAGCTGCAGCTTCAGTGTTTATAGCAATGAGAACTATACACGTACCAGCAGTCTTCTACAGCTCTGGATATGTCCCAAAGCTATGGAGATGTACATAAACATTACAATATAGCTTATCAACACAGTGCCAATATCACTCTTGCTTTCACGATTGATTTCATCTTCAATGCTCCGTTCCGCAGAAAATGATATAGTTAAGTTTGGATTATTGTAGTTCTTCAAGAAGTTAATAAACCTAAAAGAAAAGAGTCAGTCACACTTTAAAGGATAAAACATCTTGTATTAGAAATACTTGGAAATCAGCTGAAGGCAAATTTAAGTCATCTGTGTGGTACAAGAGTGCACTGTAGCCAGACACTTTACGGGACATTCCTCATTTTTAAGAGAGAGGTGGTGACTACACATCCCTAGAACTCTACTCCAAGCACTAGATATACACTATGCTGAAATGCCTTCCATGCTCTCTCCAGAGCTGGAGGAAACCAGATATCTTGCATAAGTGTAAACTATTTCAAAGCATAAGTGCAGTTTTCCTCAAAGCTAGACTTAAAAGTACACACATGAAATATGACTGCAGCTTGCTTACAGTACTTGAACAATTTATTAGCCCGTACTTCAGGTCCTCTAACTGAAGGGAGGTGCTTGTGACACAGGTAGACACTAGTTATACTTGTACTTAGTCTCAGACTTTCAAGTACAGTATTTTTTATCCAAACTGTTAGCCAGAGCAATTGGCCTGTGTAAGCCAACATCAGCTCTTCAAGATGCTGAAGGGGATGAAAGCTTTAGATCCTCATCTGGAAGACTTACAAAAATTACAGTTTAAGAATTACAATATAATGCTGGACCTTTCCACTGGTGGTAATCATCCAGTAGATTGGAGAGTCTACCTGTGTAATTCTAGCCAAAGTGAAATATATAAAATCCTTTCTAAAGTACTACTGGACTAGATGGTCACTTACAAAACTAGAACTTATCTCCTCAAAGCAAATGAATTATGCCAGATAAAGTGAAAGTCTTATGACCAGTATAGTCTGTCCTTAACAGGTTTTATTGCTTCTCAAAACATCCCTGTAGTTATACTGAAAAACTACCAGGGCAGTATAGGTGTTTTTCATGTATCTACATTTAAAGGGTGCTCTAAGTAATGCATGCATTTCAGAATACAAGAAGCCTACTTACTCTTTTTCCCATGCCAAGGCTTTCATTAGCTTTCTTGAGTCATTGTAGTAGTTGTTGACAGGAAAAGTAATAACAAGAGCTGTAGCATTATTATAGTTATCATCTATAGAGTAGGAAAAAAAATTGTCAAGCATTACAAAATGGAGCTTACATTCCAGTATAGGCAGGTACAATTAAGTTTAAAGTTAGTATTGTCCAAAGCAAGCCCATCCCCACAACTCCATTAAATGCAATCTGTTTAACAACACTGAGTCCTCAAAAACACTACTGAAATAAGAAAGACATTACTGAAATAAGAATGGAAGTTGATAAGCACTCCAGATTGTATTAAAAAATAATCATCCATTATTTACCACGTTCATGGCACCCCAACATCAAATCGTTATGTGGTTAGACAAAGGGCTACTATACAACCAGTGCTTATGACTTCCCATCTAGTGATAACGGGATGTGGTTTCTTAAACGTGGTGCCTCTTGCATACTTAGGTTTTACGCAAAACAAGTACAAAAATCTACAGTTTAATGTGCTTGCCTTCAAGGGCTGTTTTAGTACATTTGTGTTTGATAGATCTATCAAGTTATGTTTCATTGGATAAATTGCTTCAACAAAATTCTGGCTTCAGAATAATTATGAAAGGATTTCCTTTGTGAACATCTTAATCTATTCTTAACTCCTTTGTCGGATCAGTGATAAAACTCTATTCTAACTCAAAAGCAAAATACATGCGTATGCCAGCATGCCAACTTGAAATACTTCATATCTTTATCTCGTCTCCAAAAACTAAAGATCCTTTAGCAGGCCCAAAGCAGACTGAACACTTGCATATTTGTCAACATGACAAGTACGTTCCAGTAATAGGCTACTCTCAAATGCTAAATGCAAGCAGTCTGCCTCCAATCTCAGCACTGATCTATTTTATTTAAAAAAGTTTATTTTAAACTTTATTTTTAAAAAGTTGAGTTTATTTAAAACATCCTTAAAGTTTAACAAAACTCCATTTTCTCTGGAGTGCATTTAAATGTGCGTTGATTGAGAATGCACCTTTAGTGCCTAAGGCAGCACACAAGTATGCACTTTCAAGACTTAATCTGCAACACTGTTTTGCCACCTACCATCGTATCCTCCCAACACCAGCCATGGAAATACAGGTCCACCAAATGTTCCTAAGCAGGGATCGTGAAGCAAGCTTGTGTCATTCAGTGATGCTGGAGCCCTAAAGAGATCACCAGCAATAATTGTTAGCTTCTGCTTGACAACTAAGGCACAGCACCACAGGACAAAGAGTAAAAAGTTGTTGTGTTATAACTGACTATCAAGAGAGAAATGAGAAAAGACTGCTAGTGATACATTGCCCTTGGGCTATGTTTGCTTTGAATTTAAATACAGTTTTAAAGGTGTCTTCCTGATAGCTTCTGAGACAAGGAGTGGTTTCTACCCAACTGAACTATAAACTGAAGTGAAAGCTTAGAAACTGTCTTTTGTATCAGAATTCTAATTCTCAGGGGTGTTTAAAACATGGTTAAGGTAAAACAGAGCCAGTGTCTGCCCCAAGCCAAGCTTAACCTGAAACCTGATTAAAATGCAGCTTCTGGTGTAGTACTAAGACAAAGAAACAGAAGCAATCTATACTAATCTGCAGTTCCACATAGTATTGTGAGTTTAAAAAGGGGTAAGAAAAGGTTCAAGGGGGCAGCAAGAACTAGCTAGTTTTGTTTGCCAGCAAGATAAATACCTAGCTGGCCTACAGTTACAGAAACATGCAATTGTACTGCTTACCGAACACAGTATAAGAAGTGAGTGTGGTAGTCAGCAATGACAAAAAACTCATCTGCAATAGTGTGATCTAGTACAGAATGACTGTTCTGAAAGTAGTTGAGTACACTCAGTATAGTGCAGTTGTTGTTGTAGGGAGCAAGAGGAGCCAGGCAAATGTCTTTCAGCATTACAGTCTCATTGTCGAAAGAAGCAGTTATGTTGACAATAGCATCCTGCAAATTCAGCACCTTGAAAAAATAAAAAACAAGCCAAACCATAGTTTAAGAGCAGCACAAGAAAGCATTTCCTTAGCAAGACAGAACTTAAGTGCATGCTATATCCCTGTAAGTTTCCAAAGGCAGTGACACACATGAATAGAAGCACATGACTAAATCTCTTTATTTCTATGTTTACACTAAGAATACTTACTGGGACTTAGCTTGCAAGTCTACCTCTAACAGAAGAGATCAAAAGACAAGGTTTTCAGCAAAGAGGTTTTATAGTAAGACTAGGATTTTTAATATGAATATCTAGTGACTGTTTTGATGCACGCATGGCATTACAGATGGAAGCCAACTCCATATGGTTATACCTGTTAGGTATGTTTAGGTCTTTGCTCTTGGGAAGTCACAATTACCTGATGGAGAATCTCTTTGCGAAGTGGAGGCCCAAAAGGTACATCTGTTCCCGACGGGAAAGGTGAATAGGTGTCTGGATAGCTGTTTGGTGCTTGAATAATAATTTGTTCAGTACGAAAGAAAGGCCCAAAGTGTGTGTCAAAGTACTCCTTCTCCTTGCGAGCTTGGCTGCTTGGGGCTGACCAGAGATCTACAGGGTTTGTAGTCGCTTTAACATATACGAAGCCTGAGCAGCACATTGCAATGAAGACCACAGAGAAGAGGATAACAGGACGTGGATTTCTGACACAGAAAGCCCCCCATGATGTGAATGTCATTCTTAGGCCATTCTCAAACCTTTCACCAAGCCTTTCACCACAGGTAATTTTCCCTGTAAGAGCAAGAAGTAAACAGTAAACATTTGA
Source organism: Ciconia boyciana (assembly GCF_034638445.1). Taxonomy (NCBI): domain Eukaryota; kingdom Metazoa; phylum Chordata; class Aves; order Ciconiiformes; family Ciconiidae; genus Ciconia; species Ciconia boyciana. The sequence goes on along the minus strand of NC_132935.1, from coordinate 52,071,300 downwards.
GAAATCAGTTAAGCAGCATTTTCTTGAAGTCCACTAGGAAAGATGAAATTTTATTCTAGCTCTGTTTGTAGTAAGCACCAGAAGCTATGTCTACACTGACAGTCAGACCCAGGGACCAGTCCTTGACTGAGGTCAAGGGGGACGAAAACAGCTTGTACTTAACACTGCCCCTTCTAATGCAAAATTATCTTTGATAGCAGTAGGCACAGCAAATAAAGGTGGGAAGCAGCTAAAAAAATTACATAGGCATTAAAGTGAGCTACCTCAGCTGCTACACGAGTTAGACTACAGTTCTTTCATGGCATGCTTTGAATGGATACAGGGATGGGTCAGAACATGATCAAATTGATTTTACCATCATGTTGCCCCCCTTTGCTCTCAGCTACAAAGCTCTCCAGAACTTCTTATTAGCATAGCTAGACCCATAAACTGTGCAACCAGGGCTTTCAGCATCCAGCAAACTAGGGTTAAGTACTATAAAAGAAGAGAGATACTGTCCAAAAGACTGAAATAAAGCCCTGTAAGAATGGATTACATGGCCTAACAAAGCTAAAATGCCAGAGCCCATCCACAGGAGTGGGATGCACTTAAGCTGAGTTTCTAATAAATCTATTACTCTTATCCAAGACATACCATTGTCACGATGGGAATTCACAGAAAAGGCTATATTGCTGTCAATTGGTGTGTACTCTGAGACAAAGTGCCGCCTCCTGCAAGACAAAAAGCTATGTTACCCTGCTCCCCCAAAAAGGTATTTTGGGGGGTTTGTACAGTAAGAATAGAGTCCAATGCTAGTAAAAAATTTGATATTTGACTCCTCCAGAATCTACAGGCATCGTGTTCCCCGTACACCCATCCACTCAAGAACAGCAATCTCCAGCTTTATGATCCTTTGGAACAACTTATAGCCACGTTGGCTGTCTTAATAAACTTTTCCAGCTTGGATCAAGCACACGTTCCTTACACAATTATACAGCAATTTCAGATTCCTGATCATAATTGAACAATATTGAAGTTGCACTAAGAAGTACCACCATACTTAAGGATATTACATAGCATTTTCCAGAGGCTTCCACTATTAAGAAATATGATAGGTTTCCACTGCTCCAGATTGCTAGCACACCCACACCAAAGTATTTACAGTTACAGCTACTTGTGCACTTTACTAGCAAGTATCACATAGTACAGAGAAGCTGGCTTGCTGCCCCTTACTTTACAAAATGCTATAATTACTGGAAGCTCAGCTTTTATTTAGTTTTTTCAAAACAGGACACTGAGGAAAAGTATCCATGACTTAATTTGCAATAGGGCAGTGATTGTTTTATTACAAGTACCAGTCTGCATGAAAGCTACATTATGATTGCATGTTGCTGCAAATACTAGATCTTGCTCTCTCCCACAGGTCCTGAATTGAGTTCCCACAATCCCATTATCTAAGTCAAACTTACAGTGATTCTTTCCCACTCAGACACATCTCCTGACAAAGTATGGTGTGTTACATGTGCAACAGTGTTTAACAGCCAGAAGTAATGAAGACTTTAATGAAACACTGCATGTAGTAAACAGGCCTCTCCATCACTGGAATTTTCCAGCTCATTCCAATTACAACTTACGGAACAAGTGACTTGAAGAGAACAGGAATGCATTTTTACTTAGTCATATGGGTTCTCCAAGATATTAGTTTATTAGCATACTGACCTACTCTGAAGCACTGTAAAACCCCACAGCTTCCAGAGAAGTTTGACATTTGAGTATGAAGACAGTTCACTGTTCCTGGAAGACAGTGCTCTGATATTTTAATGCATACCATCCAAGAACAGACACAGTTGAAGTGAGACTTTGGTCTTTACCACAAACGCTTAATGTCAGTCAGATGAAGCAGATATATGCATTTCCCCAGACTTTTGCATACTCTCAAGTTCTTGCTTACAAAGTTATAGATTTGTGTATTTGATCCTGTAGCTAGGGATGCTATGAGAGCTGTGCATCAGCTAAACCGACTTCTGCACTCGCTTTCTACCACATGGTTTTAGGTGTTAGAACACTCCCCAGGTGTAAGCATCTGCCACAGAACATGACTTTTGGCTAGGTGAAGAAGTAGAGACATAAGCGTTCTGTCCTGGGCAAAGGAAGTTTTCAGGGAAAAGGCAAGTGACTTTCAGAGCTGAGCTTTTTGAATGCTTTACCTGTAACACCAGACTCCAAAAACTAGTGCAAAAAATATAAGTAGAAATCCCATGTAGGAGATCCACATGATGACATACACAGCATCCAAACCAAACAAAAGCCAAGGAGCAGGCAATGGAGGGGGTTGAGGTTTTGGACCACAAACAATTGAACAGTCCTGACAGCTGCATGGTCCTGTTGAATCATCCATAGACTCATTACAGCCTTTGGTAGCATTGTTCATAGGATTCATTCCATAGACAGGAACATCTGTGACAAATCACAAGTCGCAGAGCCAGTTTACTACCAGGTAAAAATGCAGACCTTCACAACACAATCTTCCCAGTTAAATTAGTTAACCCTTTATATGAAAGCACCTAGCTTCCATATAGAGTAGCTTTTCTTGGTCTTAGAGCTGAAGAAGCCACTGCCTTTTCCATAGCAGGTATTGACTATTTACAGTTGTCTACTAACTAAATGACTGGTCATGTTTTAGAACACTTCAGCCTGTAAAACTAATAAGCACATACTTCTATCATCCCAGCAATGATTTGCCAACCCCCTCATCTGTTCATTGTGAAATGTGTAACAATTTCCTTACAAAGAAGTCTGAAAGGGTCAGGGTACTGCCCTAGTTTCCCAAGGAATACAAGCTATCCAGTTGCCTAAGCTCAGCCCATCCCTTAAGGAGTTTGAGAGATCTATACAGCAAGAAGCTGCGTACAAAGCAAGTGCAACGTATGACTTCCAAGCAGAAATCAAAGACAATCAGTTTCTCTCACATTGCTTTGAAAGCCTCTGATGGCAGACATTCATTGCTGAGCAGCTATTTAACAAATCAGTATACTAGCTATAGCACACAGCCTTTGACAGAAGCGTCAAAGGCAAGGACTATTAAGTTTCTTACCTGAAAAGATAGGAATAATGCTGAAAGGAGTTTGTCCATTGTCTTTACTAAACATGTACTCAATCCAGTTGGTTGCATTGCAGTCCTTGACATCCTTCCCACACAGCAGCCCGAGTGCTTTAACATTACTTGATGGAGCCTCCACATCTTTGCAGGCATTATACATCGCTAGGAAGAGTGCATGAAGACAGAAGAGTCATTAAACCGATGTTACTAATTCAGTGAGCATTCCAAGTATTTCCAATAACTAGACTCACCAAGTTCAAAGAATGTGCATATAGCTTTCAAGACAAAACATCTTAAGATAGTGAAATAATGCTTTCAGTTGTATTTACAGTATTCAAGGTTGCAATACTTTGTTACAGCTATCTTACTCTGAGTAGGCCACCTGAATCTGCATTATGCTAGAACCTACAGTACTGTTTGAGAGGGAATGGTACTTAATATAAAGTTGCTTTCAGGGACAGTTGTGACAAATATTTGAGGTACTTTTGACCTGTAGGCCATATATGACTTTCAAGTGTCTCATAACTTGATTAAGTTACTGCACAAAGTGTACAAGGACTGAATTAATGCTTCAAGCTTGCTATAAAACCAAAATACAACCCAAATTCGTTTGTTCTTAGAAAAAACATCTTTGGATTTGACAAAGGACTAGAACAGTCCATTTCAAGAGGAATGAGTGCCTCTTGGAGAACCATTGTAGGGCACTGTGCACAAACTTCACTATCATACTTGCCAGACAGTTTCAATATCAGGTAGGCTTTGGACATTCAGTATTTGGCAGCAACTTTGTTTTTCTGAAGTTAAAGTCATCAGGGTTATCAGCTATTAACCATTTGCATAGGCGTCCAGTCTCAGCTGAGTCTTCAAAAACACTGTTATTAGCAGCGTCAGTGTAATGCCTCCTACCCAGGCAGAAGTTAGTGTTCCAGCAGTTTCAAGGGGGACCTACTAGTACATATTTGATGCCTCAAACTTCAAAAGACAGTCAGAGATGTTTCCCCCTTCCAATTCTTCCCGGGAAAGCACTGGTCTTGTTACCTTGACAAAAGCCTAGGTAAATTAACACACTGCTTACTCACCATTTGCAAAGCGTTCTCCAATAAAGTACTGCAGCTCTGTAATGCTGCTTTTGTTCTCTTTTGAAATTGGATCATAATAAGGTATGGTGCTTGTAACATTCAAAAAGTCAGACTGATTTGGACTGCAAGTCAGTTCACAGAAGAGGTTTATCAAGTTGTAAAAACACGATGGACATCTGGGTAGGAAAGTCAATGAACAGCAATCAGATAAGAAGTAAAGATGCAAGGGATATCTGATTTGACCTACACAGGAAGTGTAAACATTCTGCTTAGAGTGACAGAACAAAATATTTAAATTCTGCAAGTTTTAAGTTAGCAATACAACAGTAGTCGGTGCTTAAAATTGCTTAATACTCATCAGTAGCATCAACATCATTCACTAGCAAAATTGCCTACCTCAAATAGCAGATACAAGCAGAATTTTACTACAATTTGAAGGAAAACTTAACTTTTGCTAGCAGGAAGACTTCTGTTAGAACAAGAAGACTGAACAGTACTTTGTGTCACCCTCTTCTGGAGGCTTCATTACAAGTACAGTAGCTTGAGACAAACTAAGGCAATGTTTATTCTACCAACTAACTTAATCCAGACTGCAAGTAGTTGTTTCATGAAATTAAAGCCTCCTGATATGGATGAGGAAGTCTCTCCAAGAGCTTGTTCCAATAAGCCTTTAAATTAAGTTACCACCTTTTCAACAGTCTACTTGAACAGAAGAGTCTTAATGTGCTTTCTTATGATGTTACAAAGCTCTAGTTGCTTTGCCATTCATTAGCATACCTGAAGAGAAACTGCAGAGGCAGCTGCAAGTTGTTTTTCAAAGTCTGAAGCTGACGAACATCACAGCAAGTGCTAACATTGCCAAAGAATAAACCTGGACAGAGTTCCTTAAATAAAAACAGTATTGAGATCAGGGGGGAAGGAAGGAAAAGCATGTTTAAGACTTCATAACTCATTATAGTTATGGGTTCTGCTTCAGCATATTTCAGAAGACAGTAACTGTTGCTGTGGGAGATGCTTAGAAAAAAAAAATCAGTCTAGCCAATGAGATTCTTTAGAGACTAGGGAGAAGAATCACTTATTTTATTCAAGGCATCACTTCCTTTTAAAAAGCTCCTTCAGATGATATTTAGTCACCAGGGGCTATATATAGAATGATAATGGTATTTGAGAGTCTATTAGTAAGAGGACAACACATGTTTATCCAAGTTGAAAGTATTCCTGCAGCTTATCCTCTGGTATACCTTCCGGACAGTATCAGATTCTAAAGTCTCAGAAGGCAAGCCACTAACCACAAAATCATTGACTACCTGGAAGAGCTACTTCATGTTCAGTTTCTAGAAGATAAATGCATTTGATACAAGTATAACTGACAGTAACATACAAGAACTGTACATTAAGTCTTCACAAACAGTACAAAACAGTAGTTAGCTCACCTCCATATTTAAGTCACTCCTGCCACCAGCCAAACTATTGTTTAACTCTACAGCTATTTCATACTTTAAAGCTTTGAACTATCATCTGCCAAAAGGCAAGTCTGGCAATATCATCCTATATCGTGCATCAAATCCACAAACTATTTTTACTTTGGTTTTGTTCACTTTGACAACTAAAGCCCAGATAAGTAAATATGGTCTCACACAAGGCACAGCTAAGGAGACTGAACTTTGTCCAAGTTTGCTCCATTTGAATGGGTGCCAGTTACTGCCTGCCTATTTAAGGAAGAGATCAGGAATGATCATTCGATGGAAAACATAGTTTAGTCTTGTCCTTTAGAGATCAGAAGGGCATAACTGGAATGCGTTGTAGTTCGGAAGAGTCCTAAAAAACCAATCTGACTGAAGAGTGCTTAAAACAGTGAGGAAAATTATGCAGGAAAATGAACCAATCCTGTATTTAAGGTTATGCTTGTGAAAGCCTGTAGTCACATGTGTTGGAGACTTCTCATATCTCTGAACAGAAACTGAGGTATATCACATTCACACAGGTGGGGCTATGAGCTATACCTGAGAAATCAGAGATAATCTGTTCATTTTCTCATCAAGTTAGGACAAAAAAGCTAAAGGTCATAGTGCAGGTCCAACAGAACCCAATACAGAACTCTAAAGTGTACGAGACTTTTTTTAGCAGCAGACCTCCAAAAGAAGCTCACCTGCATTAAGTCATAGCCATCCTCTGGTAGTGCTATTGGTGGTCCATCATATGCACAGTTGTATCTCTTGTCTCCAAGAGCAACTCCACATTCCCCATACCAGACACACAATTGTGGAAGTACCTAATCAACACAATATAATTGATTAACTGCAAGGAACAGTTGCCAAATTCCTCACCTGTTGTAGAGTTTATGTGCTACCATTCCAAAAGTAATTTAAAATCCAGATTAGATAACTTCCTGCTAATTTAAACATCAGCATGTACTACATAAAACACCCATTAACAAAAGCATGTGTTTCTGACATGGTGTACACCACCACTGATCTCCAGCTCAGCTCCCCACCCTTCCTTGCCCAGTCGAGAAACAGGAAGTGCACTGTCTATAGTTAAGACCAAGTATAAGAGTTACTTAAGAAAAACCTAAATCAATACTTGAAAAGCATCTCCAAATATAAGGTGATGTAGAAAATAATTTGTTCATGCAAGACAATGCATATGATCAGTGGGTTAAACTGTCACTTTAGAGAACGTGAGTCAGTGTACATGGAGAGAAGTGTATTGCTTAGATGCATTACTTCAGTTCCTCCTGCCACCTTTTAATCCTTCTTGTAAACTCAGTCACTTACAGTGACACATTGCAGAAGTAGCAGCATACAGTGGATTCTGAAGCAGAAGTTCACAGCTTCGCACTTGCCATAGAATGCCATGTATTGTCACAATCTCAAAGGATGTTCTCCATCACCACTTTCAAGCCTAAGCATGCAACATTTAAATGGGCTTACAGTGCTAAGTAAAAAGAAGAAAGCTTCAAGTCTCATTTTAAAGATGTTTCAATTTAAGGGACTATTGAAAATTTCAGGAATCTGTTCTTTATTATGCATATAAAGGAAACTGAAAAAGTACAATGGCACCTTGCAAGCCTTGTATTTTTGTTCAGTGGTACTGACAGAGACATCTGAAACGCTAAACCAAAATATTTATTCTGAAAATTAAAACATTTAATGCAATAACAAGTTATTTACAGCAAAAGCTTTAAGACAGCTCCAAGGTTTTCCTATGCACCTGTGCTGCAAGCAGAAAGCAGACTGCACAAACATTTACTACCCTTCTGCCAGCTCTGATCAGAAGTTTGCATGGTACAGTTTGAGAGATAACTGACCTATTTTTATCTCCTGAACAACCTTGACCTAGCATTTGTAGAAACACCATATGCTTACACTGCAAGGACAGACTGCTCTGCTTTGTGCTTGACCATGAATAATATTGTTTACTGACCAGAGAGGCCCCTGAAAGGCTGTATTCATAATGCCCAAGAGCTACCCAGAATTACAATGCCTCCACAACATTAATTTTTCTGCTGAACAACACTGACAGTTCTTCAGAAAGTACATCAGTAATTGTTTTTGGGTTTTTTTTGGTTTTTTTTTTTTTAATCAGGGACAATAACCATCACCAATTTACCTGACCGTGTTAGAATTGTTTTCCCTTTAACTTAACCTAGGCAACATGGCCCGATTCAAAGTTACTCACTATAAGCCAGGTCCAAAAGTCAGTTTAAGTACCACTCATCCAGATCACTATTTCATTTGTCTACTCTAGCATTTCTTCTAGCTAAACCTGTAACTAGCTGCAAAATATCACCATATTGTTACATACTAGTTGGAAAGCATCCCTTAAGATTGCACTTGTAAACACTGAATGTTTAACACCAGCATAAGCCAAAAAGTTAAATTCCCATAACTTGGAGACTATTTACAGAAATGACATTGTAAATTTGTTCATGCATTAAATTAATCTAAGAAGTCAACACTTCTTTGATGCAAATGTAGAAGTCACTATCTTCACCTCTGCTTCCTCACACCTGTATACCCCAGTTTTAACAGCAAACAACCTACTAGTGGGGAAAGAAGATAGTTTAGTGTTTGTATCTACCACTGTCACAAGTGAATTACTCATCTCTTCAAGAGGAAGCACAGATTCACTGCTATTCTTGCAAAAGGGCAAAGAATTTTGAGCTGCTTACTGCTGCCCATGAGAACAGAATTAGGTATTTCTTTAATATCAGGCTGGCTTCCATGTTTAGTCTAGAATAGTTTGTAATCATACTTTCTATGAACACTTGCTAAAAAACCACTTTCTATGCTTCATTAAGTCTTATCTAACACTTCTTGATTTTTAAAACCCACAAAATTACCAACCTACTCTTTTCAGAAAGGCTTAGCTTATTCCAGAGTGGAAAGCATGGTAAAACTGGTAATGCAGTTACCAGTTACAAAAAAAAAAAATTATGAGGGCACTTCTTACATAGAAAAACTTAAAGTAAATTTCAGCTGCCACATCAGGCTGACTGATAGTTCTATTGTTTTAAAAGTGTTATCTGTATTTCAAGGTAACACTTCCTTGGTTATAACTACACAGATACAAAATAAAATACAAGCTATATTATATCTATAAATTTACCTACAAGGCTTTTTGCCATTGTTTTCAGGCCAGAACAGAAAGCAACTTACTTGCACATGACACTTGGTCACACACCAAAAAGTATTCAGCTAAATACACAAGAAAATAAAGCAAGATGAGGTGTTTCAGCCTAGTGTTAGTTTACCCTTGTAATTTGAATAAGGAATTGAAGTTCCACATCAATAAAACCTACACTGGAAAAAACAACATATTTATCACTCAAACTTTCAGCCTGTTTAGAAAAGCTGAACAGATCAGTTACTTTTAACTACTAGAAGAGCACTTAGACCTAGAACTGCAAATTTGAATACTCTGTTTCAGAATTAACACCAAGAATTCAATTTTGGAGACAATCTAAGATTAGATATTTATGCCATGACCTAGCAGGATCTCACTAATAAAAGCCTGAATTTCTTCCCTGAACCGGTAAGCATTGGTGATCCTTGATTTACAGTGGTTGAACCAAGTCAATAAGCCTAAAAAACACCAAACCATTCAAAGTCAGCAGCCTAAAGTCACCAACATAGCTCTCAGACATTAACAAGTCAATAGCATGCTTCATCACTGAGTCAGCCACAAAATATGGGAGAGGGCTGGTCTCCTAGGGTTCAGACAGTATTCAGCGATACTACAAGTAACTAAGTAACTACTCCATTAGCACTGATAAGATATAGCTGGAAGTTCTTTCCCCAAAAACGCTCTAGTAAAAGCCAGAGTAAGTTACAGAATAAGACAAGTACTTTGCTCTTTCCATTCTTTCTGAAGAACATTCCTGCACTGGTAGGAAGAGATTGGGATGAGTAAGTGTGGTTGTAAATAAGTATAGTTAACAAAGCTACTGCTTGCAGAGTCACACTTTCAAGTCACTCAAGATTTGGGTGAACAATCATCTTAAATAGGTGAAAGCCTCCTAGACCCAAAATTAACAGAGAAATGCTGTTTAGAAGTTAGTTGGGTTCAACACAAGGCAAGATACTCCATAAGACTAACACAGGTTTGGTTTTTGTTTTTTTTTTTATTAAAAAGATCACATTACTTAGTGCTCCATATTTTAAAATGGGAGAGTGTTTAAAAATACTTTCTTAAGTACTTCACAAAGCAATAGCAACATAACCTTAGATTAAGGCTGTTCCCTCCTGCCCCCATCACAGCTTAGAAACCATCTGGCAGTACACTAACACTAGCCTTCAGTACATCCCCAGAGTTCAGAAAAGTGTATTCCTACTTCTGGCAGATGTATTCTGTTTGAAGAGAAATTTCACCTCAGGTCACAGCTCCAGGAGCCCTAATAAAGAACTTGCACACAAGGAAGTATGGGCATTTCATGACTATTAACATTCTACAAAGGTTCTGTTACAGCATTCTGGTTCCCAGGCATTATCATTTGTTTGTAATAAAACTAGTGTTCCAACAGATCATAAACACATTTACTTCAGCCCAAGTTTCTTCAACTGCATGTTGAAGCAAATCAATAATCTTTAATGCTTCCAGCAACATTAGCCATCACCAACAATGAATATGTAGCTGTTAGGCAGACAAAGAACAACGATGATGTTGTATACAGAAACAGCAACTATTTGTAGTCTTGCAAATACCAGATGACAAGCGAACATTGTTTGGATCTCCAAATTAAGATTACTAATGTATGGAAAAGGCAACAGCATCAGATACAGCTGTTTCCCCTTTCTTCATCTAGGATGGTACATCTGAGATCTTGCAGGGCAAGAAGAAATATTCCAGGAAACAGCATACTCTTCTCCCCACCCCCTTAATAACTAGTCCACATCACACTTAATAGCTGATATTGCCCACTAGGTTGAGAAATTGAGTTCTAGGGAAACACAATACCACATTACCCTTAATAAATGGCAAGACTGGTTTACAGAAATAGGTGAGCAGGTCAAGTTTGCAGATATGCCCCAGAAGTTGCACATTGCCTCACAGCCCTCCCTATGACAGGAGGTTGCCCAAGGACTAAAGGAAACTTTACAGGTTTAATTCTTACTCTTACTTTGTCTCTTTCAGTAACTTGTTCAGAGGCAGCCAATTCAGAGACAAGCTTTGTCTATAAAGCTCCTCTTGTTCCTTTGCTCATAGGTAAGGGACCATTCCCTTTCAGACAGAAAAATCATTAGCTACTCCTGGTCAGGCAAAGCAAACCCCAGTTCTGGAGTTATCCAAGCATGCTTCATATGTCACAGGAAAGTCAAGGTCAAGTAGGAAGAGAAAGCTGCAATAATGGTAATAGTTTGGTATCTGTGGGAGCAAGCTAGTGTTAGCTGACATTGCTTTATGGGGAAAATACACACTTCCTGCATGCATGATCAGAAAGCACAGGGCCACTAACTAGCAGCTGTCTGCAACTAAGGCCATCTGCACCAAAATACCTCTGATACCCTGCAGGGGAGTAGTAATAATACTGCACAACACTTAGATTGTTTTGTCTACTGCCCAGCAAAGTACTATTCAATTCTACCAGTCATTCCCTTCAGTCATCTCACCCTTTCTAAGAAGGCTTCCTCACTTTCCATCCAGAAAGACTATGAACAAGTCACTCCTGATTTTCCAGGGAGTAACTTAAGTGGTTACTGTCTTGTTCTGAAGCTACATTGCCGTCCCCGCCAAGCAAGTTGCTCCACACCGGCATTTCAGAACTTCGTGCCCAAGGTCAGGTAACACCGCGCTGCAGGCCACCTGGCAAGTTTGAGACAGAGCAGCACCTGCCATTAACATCTCCCCATAGGATTTCAGAAACTCAAATATATCCTACAGCTTGGGATCCCAGTTGCCAATAGGAAACCTGTGTCCAGCCTGGTTTAGACACTAATTTGACAGCCTGTGTTTTAGTATAATGATACAAGGATCAACTGAAACAGCTGCCATTAAGCACACAAGATGCCATCCAGTACCTTAGAATATTCGTAAGAGAACAAGAACAGTTTCAAGACTTTATCCTCCTGTAAGTCCACATTCAGAAATGGGACTAAAGGAACCAAGATTTTCAATGTAGTTCTTAGATGGTATTAATGGGTAGTTAACTATCAACTAGTAATGGGTTAGCTGGCACAAGTCTTGTACCACGCACTGTTCAGAGAGAAAGATACATCCTATACAGGCTGAACACTTCAAGTTCATTGTGAAAGTGTATGTAATGGAAGAATTGCAAACTGAAATGCCACTCTAGCCCACTGACTTCTTCAAAAAGAAGAAACATGACATATGGCACTTTGGTTTATACACACCACAGCCGAAAGCATGAAAACATTACACTACCAGTATACTTGAGGCAGAGAACAGGTTCACCTTCACAATGCTTCTCTTCTGCAAGCATCTAACACTATATAGGCTCAGTCTAACCGAAGGACCAGCTTCTCCTTTGAAGATATCAAGATCCTCTTTGTGCAGTTTTAGGCTGTAAATAAGAGTTAATGGCAAAAGAATTCAAATTTTGCCTTCTTATATTACCAAACTGAAACCTGCATGGTTAAAGTCATTTTGCAATCTTTACTTCTTATGGACCACAAAGCCACGTCCTCTACAAGGATCCCCTAAATCTTAGGAGAACTTGCTTCAAGCTCCTCTAGCTCATTATCCTTCTGTCACCCAAAGGAAAGCATCTTGTCATTTCCTTACCAGCCTAGGACACACCTCACTACTACAACATGGTATCTCCCTCCAAAAACATTACATAAAGGAATATTGGTAAGGTGTGAAGTCCATTACCTACCCACCTGGAGATCATGAGTCATAACTAAACAATCAGCTTCTCCAGTGGTAATAGAAGAATGAATTCCTAGTTTTCTGTTCAAGCTCTTTAAAGGTTGTTTGAAGATGATAAGAGAACAGGAAAACCTCAGCACACACACAGCATGACAGACTTGTGAGTTTAAAAAGGGTTAAGCATAAAACTTGACCTAGAAAGTATGTTTCCAAGTTGGTTAGAGAGGGGGGAAAAAAAAGAAACCAACAAAAAACCACTAAGGCTTACAAGACACTCCTTGTTTCTCCAGAGGAATGTGGAATATCTCACTCCTATCTTGGACTACAGCGTAAACAAAATGTGACCAAGAAGAGAGGAGTGAAGGTTTTGCGTTATTTTTTCTGAAGTATCAAGAAGTCCAACTTATTCTAGTCCTTAATTTTAAGAAAACACATAGTCTTAATATTGGCACATCAATAAATAGCAGATCTTACTACACACAGCCTATTACTTCCAGGAAGCTGTCACCTAGCATAAGAAACACTCTAAGCAAACCGAACCAGACACTGAGGACATCTGCAAGCCTCTGCACGAACATGTGACTGCATGGCTACTCACATGCATGGGGCATTGCATAACCAGGGCACACTACAGGGACGCGGCATCCCGGGCAGCTGCTGCTGTATGCAATCGCAGGTGACTAGGACTGGGCACAAGTTGCAGTTTGCTAAGCCGGAGCACGCCCGGTTTCGCGCCGCAGGTGCTCCCAGGCGGGCCTGCTGTGTCACCGGGCTGTCCCGCCCGGCACCGGGTCGAGGAGTGAGGGAAAGGGGAGGGAGAGCCCCACCGGGGACAAGTTGGGGGCACCCTGGTAGCACGCTTCAGCTTCGCACCGCCCCGAGCCCAGCGGCCTAACCCACACCTGGCAGCTGACGGGACACCCGCCTCCCCCGGCCAGCTTCCCTGCCCGGGAGACCCGCGGCTTCAGGCAGCGCGGAGAGCCACGGCGGCTCCCCCCAGCTCCGAAGCAACACCCGGCGAGATCCCGCTCCCCACGGCGGGCACCCGCCGCTCCCTCCCCTGCCGACGGTGCCAGGAGGCCCGGTCTCCCCCACCGCAGGCACGGCCGCCCCGCGGCGCCCTCCCCGGGAGGGACTCACCCGCACGGGCGACAGAAGCAGAAGGAGGAAGAGGACGAGCAGGCCGAGGCCGCCCCGCCCGGGGCTGCCTTGCGGGCTCCCCATGGCGGCGCGGGCAGGAGCACGGGGAGCCGGCAGGGCGCTCGGCCGCAGCACCGAGAGGCGGCGGAGGGGAGGCGGGAAGGGGAGGCGGGCAGGCAGCAGCTCCGGAATGGCCGCTCTCGCCAGGCCGGGCGGGGCTGCCGGCCCCTTCCAGCAGCGGCGGGGGGGGCCGCGCCCGTGCGCCGCCGCCAACCGCCGCCGCCGCCCCACCCCCGGGCACCGCCTCCCTCCAGCGGCGGGGCGGGGCCGCGCCTCACGCCACGGGCGGGCCGCGCCTCAGGCGGCGGCGGTGGCGTGTGGGCTGCTCTGCGGAAGGGCGGGGGGCGGCTCGGCCCGGTGTCAGAGCGGAGCTGTGCCTCTTCGGAATGGAAAATCCCGCCTGGGCTGCACGGGCAGCCGGTCAGCGGCTTTGTATGGGCGCGGAAGTGTTAATCACGTCGTTTATAAATATCAAAGTGGCTTTAAAAATCCCGGCTTTGACAAAAGCGACTTAATTTTGCTTCAAAGTTACTAATTCATGATTTCCAAGCATTTAGCCTCACGATCGCGTGTGCTATTACCGTGCAGCTGCAATGAATACGACTCCCAAGCAAGGCGCGTCGGGCTGCGTGCCCGGGGTTTTGCTGGCGGTGAGTTTGGCTGGCGAGCGGCGTCTGCTGCTCCTGACCGGCTGACATCAGGTGGCCGGAGCCATGTTGCAATCAGCAGTTTCGGGAGTGCTCGTTTGCACTCCGTTGCTCTGTTTGGGATCTGTTTGTTTGGGACCTGTTTGGGATCAGTTTGGGATCTTGCTGGGAGGAGGCACGCTAAAAGCGGGGTGCGGTGCGTTCCCGTGAGGCCTCTCTGTGATTTCCCGGCCACTTTATTGCCTTCGCGGCCAGGTAGTGCACATTGTGCTGCCGGAATAAAATATGTAATTTAGCTGATATTGCCATCTGCTGACAAAAATGCAGATTAGTCTTGGTGTCATAGCTTCAGGGGCTGATTTATGTTGGCCGGGGACCTCTGGAGGGTTATATTGCCCAACTTGCTGCTGAAGGCAGAATCCATTTAGGTCAGGCTGCTCAGGGAATTGTTCGGTTGTGTTTCGAATAGCTTCAGAGATGGAGATTTCACAGCCTCTTTGGCCAAACTGTTCCACTCTTCCACCACACTCACAGTAAAACAGTTTTTTTCCTGTATCTAAAGAGGTTCTCCCATATTCCAGCTTGAGGCTGTTGCCTCTTGTGCTGTCACTGTGCCTGCCTGGGAAGAGTGTGGCTCCCCCTTTTCCGCATCCTCCCATCTGGTAGCTGCGGAGAGCAGTCAGTTGTCCCCAGAGCCAGCTTTCTGCCTAGGGCTGCGCAAACACAGCTCACGTGCTCCAGCAGCCCCAGCCCGCGTGGTGGCAGTGAACTGGACTTCCTCCAGTATGTCGGTGTCTTTTTTTTATTCTGGGGAGCCCAAACCCAGACAACAGTACTCCAGATGTGCTCTGACAAGTCCCAAAGAGAGAGGAATAACCCCAAGCCTTGACCTACTGGCCACTTCCTTGCTGATACAGCCCACTGACTCATGTTGAGCATCTTGCCCAGCCCAACCACCCTGTTCTTTTCTGCAAAATTGCTTTGCATCCAGTCACTGCCGAGCTTGTACTTTTCCATGAGGTTATTCCATCCCAGGTGTGGGACTTGGCATTTGGCAGGTGCTAGACAAAGCTAGAGTAGCTAAAATTATATTGTGTTTTAATTTGGATGTCATAAATAAAAAATTTATTCAGCACTATGCAGTGTGATCCTAAAAGCAGGGGACCGAGTTGCCACATTTTCTAGGCACTCCACATAAGCAGAGCATGCAGTGGCCATAGCTTGCATAGCTACAAGTTAAAAAAATGCAAGAACCTTGTTTCAGTGCTTGTGAAAAAGGTGAAGGATAGCAAAACTGACTAAACAGAAATGGCATTTCCTTTCTGAATGAATTACATAGAGAAGAAATGATTTAAGAATCATAGGTGAGAGAGAACCAATTTATAATGTTGCAAAACAAGCGAAAGGGAATCTACTGCAGTGACAACTTCCACCATAAACTAATTAAGTTCATAACATCACATTTGTCTACCACCTACAGTATAAACAGAGAGAAGAGGTAGTATTTTAAAATTTATCTAAATCTCTGATGGGTATGTATATTTAGATGGCTGTCTAAATTGACACTGTTATTCCCGTGCAATCCCTCAGAGAGTGCTGCCTTTTTGCACCCACAAGCTACAGTGAAGTGGTATAGGTGTGAAGACTGATTCACAAACACCAGACTAAGCCTATCTTTGGTCACAGAGACTTCTGAAATCTTGCGTAATGGCAGAGGCAGAAACTCAAACCTGTATCTGTTTTTATGTTGCCTCTGTATGCTGGCAGCCAGCAGACCAGAGCAGGGTATTCCTTCAGTCTTGCTGCAGCCTTCGGTCTTCGTTGCGGCTGCGTGCCATATTCAGGGGGTGAGGATGCGGAGCTATCTCTAGCAGCTTCTGGGTGTTTAAGTGTGGTTGCATGAGTGTTATCAGTGATAAAGTTGGCACTGTTGACTGTGTCATCTTAAAGTAATCTCTTTCCTTCCAGGGCAGGGAAAAAGTAGCCCTGAATAATTAACCCAGATCAATGGTGCCAGAAGCTCATTGCCTTGTCTGTGGTACACATGGCCCAAAAAAGACCATCCCTCCTCCCAGCTGCTCTTGTTGAAGGACATTTTTCAAGTTATGTCTTATAAGGTTCCCTTTTAAACCCAGGATTATGCATAGCTGTTACGGACTGTCTGCTTGGAAGGCTAATGGGGAATACTTATTCTGGTTCTCAGCAGTGTACACAAAACTAAATTCTGCTGCCTGGAAGAAGAGGCCAATATTAATTCACAGTGTAAGGTGTCACTTGGTGTCTCCATCACACCAAACAAGTCCTTTAATTGTCCGTTAGGATCAAATAAGCTCTTTCCCTCACTGAATACCTTGAATGGTGTAAAGGTGCCTGCCAGGAAGCTTGTGTAAAATAGCTGCCTGCTTTGTTCTGTTCTACATCTTTGACAGAAAGCCCTGAGCGTTGCTTTCAGAGGTATAGGCTTCACTCTTGTTTCCATCGCTTTGCTAAATGAGAAATGAAACTTGTGCTGCCGCTTCCGCTAGAAAGTCAAGCGCCTAGTGGTAACGGCCTTGCAATTTCTAGACCTTGCAATCTGTCTGAAGAATTACTTGCGCGTACACATGGAAACATGGTACATGATGGC
Organism: Ciconia boyciana; assembly: GCF_034638445.1. Classification (NCBI taxonomy): domain Eukaryota; kingdom Metazoa; phylum Chordata; class Aves; order Ciconiiformes; family Ciconiidae; genus Ciconia; species Ciconia boyciana. The sequence continues at coordinate 52,054,338 of NC_132935.1, read as the reverse complement.
TTTGCAGCAAAATCAATTAAAATGTCCATTGCTGTTTATTCTCCATCATTTATTTTGAGCCTTTATTATTTCTATTGCGATAGTACCCAGAAGCACTTGCAAGAAGTGGGAGCTACGTTAAGCAACACCCTGCACAAGCACATGGGAAAGCGGGATATTCTCCTTGGCCGTCTTGCAATCTGCGTGAAGACAAGCTGCAACAGGTGGGTGAGAAGTTTCACCCAATTTCTCACACCTCCGCTTTTTTGTAGAGCCAGTCCAAACCACTATAGCTTGTTCCAAGAATATTTTTCCAGCCAAACCAGAATAATACTTGTATTAAAGAAAGCTGGTGTTTCCTATTTGGCGTTGTGAGCAAATCATATTCTTTTCATCAAGCCTCATTTGTCAGCCTTCCTCACTTGTGGAGGCCTGCTTGCCTTTTAATTATACCCGCCTCAATGTACCTATTACTTTGGTCAGATGCTCTTGGCTTCAGACTTTCCATATGGGATCAAATCAGACTGAGGGGGCTGAGAGCAATTTGCCTGATACTGCCAGTAGTCACTTAAATATACATGTAGTATGTCAGGAGATGCTGAATCAAGTCTTTTTACCTTTTCATCTTTGTATCTGCCCTAGTGTATTTTGATGGCTGCTCTACCAACCTGTGCTAATGTGTCCCTGTCTAACCTTAGTAAGTCCTATAGTCACTCTTTAAGATCACATCCTTTCTGCATTTATCATTGAGGTCATTGAAACTTGTTCATTTTTATTACAGTTAGACAAAGTTAGTTATTGCCTAGTAGCAAAAGCTTGGGACTTGAATTCCAAAGATTCAAAGTTTGTTCCAGTTTTGCTACAAACTTGCTGGTCCCAACCCCTCCAGTGCAATTTCCTCTTCTGTAAAGTGGTGCCAATTGCATGGCAGCATGTGGCCCAAGAGCTCCAAAACCAGGTGTCAACCAGTGAGCTGCTGAAGGAAAACACTATAGAAACGCAGCTTATTATTGCAGCAGAGTCTGGAGACACGCCGCACTTGTTGCTGTGAGCAAATAGGTGCAGTGCATACTCGTGCCAGATACTGTGCATAAGCACTGATATGCTAACAAATTCAAGGTTTGACCTATTAACGGCTGTGTATGGCTCCTGGTTTGCATTAATGTTGGTTTACTGAGTCCCTGTGAGCATCATGCTGCTACTTGGTGAGTAACTCAGGATTTGCTGTCAAAGTGGAAAATATGGGCAGAACTGTTACAGGGGAGTCCCTGAAGGCACTACCAAAATCTGACTTGGCAGGAGGAACAGGAGACAGGTTTATAAGCCACAATTCACCTGAGGAACAGCCTGTTTATGGCTGGACTTGAAGACATTTTGTCAGTTTTATAACGGTTGTCCCAGTGAGTAGGGTCCAATACAGTAGCATGGCCAAGGGAGCGCCTGCAGAGACTGTTCTTGGAGTCTTCAGAAGATGGAGTAGTTCTTCTGCCTCTTGATGTGACGTAGTCCAGACAAGCAGACCACGAGGTTCTGGTATCACTTTTCCAAGGGGATTATAGGAGCCTATATCCATATGCTGGATATAAAGTATGTATGCATGCATGTATACATATATACCACACAAGAACACATCTGTGTGGTATATATAAAATTGCAGCCTGTTTCAAGTCTGTGTTGTAAATTAGTGTCATGCTCCATCTGTGCATCCGAGCCAGTGAAACATTTGCCATAGCAAAAAGTTGCGTCCCTTGTTCCTTCCTGACTTAGCTGTGTTCCCCACCGGCTCATCCCGGATTGCTCTGCTGATCCCTGCTCCTTGGCAAGGTGCAGCACTACGCAGCCCTTGTGCCAGCTCTGAATGAACTGACTCGACATTAAAAGCAGGACATTAAAGCATTAGTCCAGTTAAAATGCCTTGTCAACATTGTGAGAGCGAAATGGATTATTTAGACACAACTTAGGTATGTGTCTCAGATTTCATTTTGCCGTGCAGCTACAGCCACAGTTGCTAGGCATATGGTCTTGTTATTGATCTCATGAGAGTTAGGATCTCGTTACATCACTGAGGAGATAAAGCAAAAAATGTATTGATTCACATATTTTAAGATCAAGGAGACTATTATGATCACATAATGTTAGTTCCTGCATATTGTATAATTTCATCCAGTAATTCCTGCATCAAACACAAAATGTTTCAGGTGAAATGCATCTTTCAGAATGAAAAGTAATTGTTTTTTTTTTAAACTCAAATGATGAAGGAATCATCTCGGCAATTTGTTTCAATAGATAATTATCCTCACTCTTGAAAATCTACAGCTTGAAGTTTGAATTTGTCTAGTTTCAGCCTCTTGACACTGTTTTGTTATGCTTTCATGGGGAAAATTAAGGAGCTTTCTGCTACCAGAAATCATCCTTTGTAGTGATTTAGGCCATGAACAAGACACAGCACTTTCTCTTGATATTCTCTGAATAGATGGAGATGTTTTACTGAGTTGTGGCTGTAGGAGTTTTTGACGATGATTCAAAATGTAGCTCATCACAATGGAAAATCGTAGGAATAAGGCAAAAAGCCTGGGATGTCAAACACAAGATCAAAAATACGGTTTTCAGTGTAGACTCTTTTCCCCTTTTATGACGCGCATAATCCACTGCATACCATAATAAGCATATCAGCAGGGTGTTGACTTTTTTTTAACTGAAGTAAGTCAGATCAGTGGAAGGGCCAGTTTTACATTTAGGAATAGTAACAGAACCACGAAGACATGTTTGACTAACTGAATAAAAGTATAGTCTTATTCCTTTGGTTCCTAAGTTGCTTTTTATAATCTTCCCTTCAGATCTGACCTAATGGATGTTAATGTCAAGGGGAGTCTGTCAGTGACATCTGGATCTTTGAAACAAACCTTGTTATGTCCTGCTAAATTAAGTTTTCCTGTTTCTCAAGACAGGGCATTGGCTTTATTTGTTTTGTGAACGCTGTCTCATCTGTAAAGACTTGGAAAATAATAAAAGTCTAATCAATCAAGTGGAATAGGACAAAGTGGACAAATAGGAAATTAATTCTGATATTCTACAAAGAGAAAGAGTAGAATACAGAAGAAAGAAATATTGAAGTATGCAGACAAGATAATCCGAGTAGTATATTAATTTTTATTGAAATGATGGTATGGAAAAATGTGTTTTAGCAAAGCAACATTCCTGTTGCAGAATATTAGTCTTGCACAGAGTTACATAAATATATATAGGTTTTATCAAATGCGTAACAGGGCAGGTCAAAACAAACTGTGGAATTCAGAAAAATATGGAACTACTGTGACATTCCCAAGGACCAAATGCAGAGCCGCTGTGAGAAGGCATAACTCCATTTAGTCCCGTGTGTGCAGTACAATATTCCGTTGCTGGAAAAAAGAGCCTTGTGTATGATCTTTGGTTGGACTCGTAGCAAACGTTAACATTTTAACGCCGCTGACTCAAGGGTTCCAGACAAAGGCAGTATTTTATGTCTGTTCAGTGTTCATATTAAGTGAAGTACAAATGGGCCAGGGTTTGTGCTACCTCATTTTCTGTACAACAATTCTGAAATTTCTGAGTCAACACGAGATTCAGTTTATTTATGGATTTCCCAATAGTCACCATGACTGGCTGAATAAAGAAGCGTGAATTATTCTTTCAATTAGGCTCTGACTCTGAGGCAAATAATCATCATTGTTGAAGTGCATTAAATATGACTTCCAGCTGTTTGATCTGGTGTTCTAATCCTCTCAGCTCTTCTAAACTAAACAAAGGTGGGTGGATCAACAGTGAGATGGTTTTGCTCCAAGGGAAGAACAGCATGTGCAAGTCAGGAGGTACAACATTGCCTTTTGTGTCATTACTGAGTAGATGTCCCTGCACACTGCACTGCAGTGATCATCTTAAATGAAAAGCTCTGTGTATTTGGGACCTCTGAGGCTACACCACTACCATGTCACTGATGGGATGCCACTTCTCTTTATACCCCGTGGGCCTTTCCTTGTGCTCATCCCCATCCTACAAGGGCTCGGTACTAGTGAAATAAAAGAAAGATGCCCTATACTTTTCCTTGACTCATTTGTGTAGCCTGTTTTTGGTTGCACATCCTTTGTACTCACTTGCAGCTGATGGGAAGTCACCAGGCTATAGCACCTCCATAAATCCCAGGTGGAGAGGACAGCAGGCTGGGCCCCTGGATCTGAACGTGCAGAGAGGCAAGCCTAAAAGCAGTGTGCTAGTGGAGCTGAATTTTTTGGGGTGTAAGATGGACATGTGTATGGCACTTTTTGGGGAAAAGAAACCCCCAAACCCAACCCAAAAAACAATTTGGCCTGCTACCCTGTTCCAGTTCTATTTCACATCATTATATGGTACCTACCTTCATCCTGCCATCTATGAAATGGATTTGCTGCCCCTTAATTTCTAGTCTAAATTTACTCTTGTCTATTGACATGAACTGATGAACAGCTGCTGCATTTCACTGGTGTGTGAATGAAATAATCTATTTCCCTGCCTCCCCCAGCAATGCATTTTGGAACTTACAAAGGTAATAGTGTCTGCAGAGCACTTTGAAAGCCTTGCACAAAAGGCACGACAACTATGTGAAGAACTACTGTCAATATTAGTGAATCACTTCAGCCACAAAGGGAAAGCAGGTTTCCATTTTAGAACAACAAACAAACCACAGCAGTATTTACTGAGCACTTAAAAGGTAACAGCAGCTGCATAAATACTAAGAATTATTAAGGTTTCTTTGTGAAAAGGTTAATTGCATGGTGAGAAACGGTATTGCAACTTTGGAGCCCATCTACAGGCAGAATAAGCACCTTTTGGTTACAGGGAACCCAAAACTAAAACCAGCCCTCTCTCCAAAGGCTCCGAGATGAAACAGATGCTCCCAACAGGAAGGTTTCCGTGCCTAAAAATCCCGTGTTGGCCGAATAGTGTCTTTGCTGAAGCTAGATTCAAATTCAGCCTGAACGGGGCACAGAAAGACTTCGCTGCCAGCTCTCCACCGCGGAGCCCCCCACACACATACAGCCTGTCTGCCGTATCAGCCAGCATTAATGAGAGCGAGGAGGGAGCTGCAAGCCTCTCCCTTCAGCCTGTGCTAGCCCCACATTTCAAATTTTGTTTAGAAATAAGAAAAGCCAGTTATAGCCCAATATCACTCAAAAAAAGAGGACCTGGTAACTGCATCCTCTCAGAAGAAGGTCAGCAGATGCTCTGTACGGGACGCAGCATCCCAGGCATTCTTCACTTGTTGCATGAGAGCCCTGGTGGTGGCAGTCACGGAGGCAGCTGGACACACGACTTGGAAAGTCCTGCTCTAAATGGTGGGGAGCAGACATGCATCTTCCCATGGACAGGCATAGTTCAAGAAGAAGCTCTTTGCTGAGTAGCTGGCCCCTTTGGGGTGACACCACTCTCACAAGAAAATACACCTGGCAGAAAGGAGAGGCCACCTGCAGGTACTGGACACCTGCATGTTGTTGTCTCAGCTTGCTTACTTCAGCTGTCACAGGACCACTGTTGGCTTGCCCTGTCCTCTCTCCTATGCTCTGCTATCAGGAAAAAATAGGAGACCCTCACCAGCAGTGGGTGCTTCCACATCTTTTAGGAAGACTGCTTGATCATTACAGCCTGTCTGATATTAAGACTATTTATTGCTCACCCAGCACGACCACTGAAGACCTTCTAATGATTATCCTCCTCCTTTACAACTGTGAAAGGGCTTTTCATCTTAACAGCGTGGTTGTTCCCAGCTGTTGATCTGAAGAAACTTTAGGGAGAAAGATCAATGTTGAGACCAGGCTGCCTAGAGTCCCTCTAGTGTTCCAAAACAATATGTTCACCTTCAACTCACTGGGGGCTCCGAATAACCCTATCCTCTCCAGTGTTGCTTGTTAAAGAAGTTAGAGTCCAGTCCCATGTAATGCTGTGCAACTTAAGTTCCCAATAAGGCTCTTGAGATTTCTGCATGCTCAGTATTTTTTAGTCTTTTGCAGAACTTAACCCTGGATACAATCATCCTCTACGCATCTTGCATAATTCTTTGGCTCTGTACCAGTCTGTCTGCAAGTTTCTGTTAGGCACAACATTATTTTAATTTAAAAATAGAGCAGCATAAATTACCTAAACAAATAGATTTTTCTGGTGTCTTCTTATATTGTTGGAAAACTTAAAGCTTTCCTTTCTAATGCTGAATAGAAATTGAATAGCAATTCCAGCTCGCAAGCGAAGGTACGCCCACTTCTGTTCTCTCCACCAGAACCCTGACTTCTTACCTAACTTACTCAGAAAAAGAATAACTTTATGATTTGGTAATATATATGACTAATTTGCACTAAGTAAACTACATTCATTTGTGCTAGCTCACTAAAAGATTTTTTGTTAACTCACTGAAGTAAAAGCGCAACAGTTCAACTGAATCCTAGGCAGACATTTTTTAAGTAGGGAATACTTTGTTTCCTTACAATCTTCTCTGTCTTAACTTTTAAAGCAATTTTTCAGTAATTTACCAAGGTTTGAAGGCAGGTGAAGTACCTGGATTTATGTACTGAACTAACTTTATACCTCAACTCACTGTAAAATAATCTCTAATGTTTTTGTGGCTAACAGGATGTAGTATATACTGTTTATACTGCAAAAATGACTGGGTTTTAATGGGGTGTCTTACAGCAACACGGTTAAAACATAGCTCTTCACAAGCCATCTACAATTTGCACTGCCTTCCCCACGCAGGCACTAGAAGCGTGTCTAAGCATCTCAACCACAACAAAGGTCAAAATTGCTGTTGAGGGTTCATTTTCCATGGCCGCGTTAATTAGTGGGCCGGTTTGAGTGTGGCTATGTGTAACCATCTCACCAGCTGTTGAAACAGCTGTGCACTGTACACTTCTCCCTTAACTCCCATCACAGACCTGGGGAACAAGTGCATTGCATAGTAGCTGTGGGTACTAAACCACAGTGTCACATATATGCGTGTGCAGAACATACGTATACTACTTCTATAGCATCTGTGCTGTTGTGCCTGACAGCTAAATTTCTGATGTACTTGTGCCAGTGAATGATATGCCCTGGTTGGTTTGCTCAGTAACCGGTCCTCCCCTACCCACAAAAATGGATGTACGCAGACTGTAGAGTTGTGGATGGATCCTCATAGCACTGCGTACGCATTGCAACATGCTACCAACTGCTCCTCTGTGTTTCTGTTGCTGGACAGATTGACAGATCAAGATGCTACAACTGAGGAGGACATCTTCTTGCTTATTGTTTGGTCGGTAGCTTTTGGCATAACTTGTAACGCTCTGGATCATTTTTACGGAGCTTCATGTAGTAGGCAAAATGTTACCAAAGCCCTGGGCTGGCAGGAGGACTTTTCCTGTTGGGATGTTGCAGGTGGGATCTCACCTCTAGCCCCATGTGGCACTTGGAGGTAGAGAGGAATGGTCAGAGCTAGCTCTACCAGCAAAGGGAGGGCAGTGGCACCGTGGGGCTGCTCCAGGACCAACTGCATCCAAACAGCTGTGAGGTCTGGGTGTCCTTTTGGCACAAGGGCCAAGTGCTCCCGACCTACACGTGCACCCCGAGGCACCTGTTACAGGTGTGCGGCCATGCCAGTATGGGGACACGTATCTGAAATGGCGGGAGCACTTGTGCGTGCGGGGATGCGTACGCTGCAGGCACGGAGGAGCAAACGTCGGTGCTGGGACTGGTGGGATCCTGGAGTATGGGCAGGGCTGCAGTGCAAATGCAGCTCCCAGGCCAAATGCTGCTCCCATTGCAGTCCTTCTGCGTTCAGTGATGCCAGGTGGAGGCCCTAGCCTGTGGCAACCCCGTGGCAAGGGCCTTGTGCATTCAGGGAGCATGTACTGGAGAGGCTAATCAGTTCTGCAAACTGTTCCAACAAGCCCTTCTCGGGCAACCTAGGTTTACTGTCATGCTACTGTGGTCAGGGAGCATCTCTGTCAAACTGCATGTGCTACAGGGCTGCATTAGCTTTTCCTTTGCTTTTCCTTCGTACGGAGGAGTCGGAGGATGCGTTCATTTTTTGTTAGTTCTGCTGGCAGTTCATTTGCCTGGAACAAAAAAACCTTGAGGTTAGCAGAGATGAACGAGTATTTCCAAAACATGGCTTAAAAGCGTTAAACTCTAAAGAAGATGGTACTGGGTATGATAATGACGTGCTTATTCCAGTGTTGTCTCCACCACTGTTGGAGATATCTTAAGAAGTCACCTTTCCACACAGTGGGCAAGTCTCACTTAAGTCTTCAAAATAATCCCAGCATGGGATTTGAGTGGTCAGCTTATTTTGTGCTGACTGTCCAGGCTAAATGGTATCCCTTGGGCTCCCTATACTTCTGCCACAAAATTAAAAGGGAACATAGCTGCTTATTTTTGGGGGGAGAAGAGGCAGGTCTTTAAGTACCGAAGTCCATAAAAATCCAAGGAAAGACTTTAATTGCTATGAAATAGTGCTATTCTGTAGGATTGGTAATGATAGAACATCAGAGTTTGGTCTTCTGTGTTTATTGAATACAATTTTGGTAACATAAATTATTTATAATGAAGCTACTTCTGAAAATCAGTAGTTCTGTCCTGCAAATGTACTCTGTTGTGCCAAATTGCAAGTTATTTAAAAAAAAAAATCAGTAGGAGAGGTTACAGCCACAGACTTTCTTATACTGCACACCCTCCTGCTGCAAATCACTGTCAGTAGCAGAAAAATCTTGCACATTGTTTGGATGATAGTATCAAAACAAAATGCTTATTAACACGAACTACTGTATGAGAGGCACTAACTCTGCTGCCATCAAGTGGAATGATACAGAAAAAACAGGCACAGATTTTATATTAAATGACCAAAACATTTAGAAGGTATATGCTGGATTACTTGTATTACAAACTTTCATTCACCCAATCATAAACCAGAAGTAAACACCAGACCACCCATTCATAGCTTAACAAACCCAACTAGATATCAAATACTAGTGGCAAATAGTTCATAAACACAACTCAGAGGAAGACATTTTAATGGAAATTATCACACATGTAATGTTAAAACACTTTACAGCATAAAAAACAAGACAAGTTTTCTGCAGAAAAGTTGCTGCCATAAAATGAATATGAAACTATTTCAATAAACTAACAGATTTATAGTAAGATATGGGAAAGATGCCTGTAATTTGAGATATTTTTTGCGTTAGCAATGTGCTGAATCCTAACCGAGTTTTCTTACCAAAGGCACCCAGATATATATTTCTCTTGCTGCTGAAATATCTTCCTTGCATATTTCTCACAGGAGACACAAATATGATTTATGACTTATCAAAACAGTCACAGATTACTGTTTCCCTAAAATGCAACCTAGCAAGCCCATGACTAGCTATAGTTAACAATTTAATCTGTGGTGCTCAAGTGAATGAGTGCATGGTTTAGTTATTCTCAGATTGATGTAACTTCACAAGTACAGGCATCACCAGCGGCGATGCCTAGCACCCTCATAAATGCTTGTATACAGAAATGAACAGACTGAGTGGTGATGCTTCAGGAGAGGATCAAGAGGCAACCACGGACCGACACAGACACGTGGACTGCCACTGGCTCCGCAGCACACACGGCTCTGCCACCCAGTGCTCCCTGCCTGCTCCTCGCCCGGGACGGCCTGCCAGGACCTACCTTGTTCCTCAGGCATGGGTCCGCTCCTGCCTCGAGAAGCAGCGCCACTGTCCTCGCGTTGCCGCTCAGGACGGCCGCGTGGAGAGCAGAGGTCCCGTTCTGGAAAATACCAATGTAGATGTTTGTACCGTACATGGGAAGCAATCAAAAGGCAGTGAAACACGACTGTTTGCAAAGAACAAGCCTAAGAACAAGAAAGAAGTAACACGGAAGAGATTAGGTCCTCAAAGGTATAGGGTCTGATTTAGACAGGGTGCTGGCAGGCTAGTGGGCTATGAAGGAGGTGATTTTAAATGCTTTAATAAAAATGAAAGTCAAGTTCATTGTACCACAGCAATATTTCCTTTTAAAAATTACCCTTGTCAATAGATTAGAGGTGAAATGAACACAGCACTTGCTTCTGCCTGGCAAAATCAGTCATTAGCAAGTGAAACAGAAGCAAAAGCAGTAATGAAAACCATTTGTGCATTTTATCGTCTTTCTCTGATGATTAATGATCTCAATGTCAGACAGCGGAATGGTGATTCTTTTATGGCTGGCCTTTTGTTTGTGGCTGCAAAATGACAGTTCAAATAAGTGTGGAAGCTATTTCATACTTGTAATTAACAACTAAGTTAATGCCACCTAGATTTTTCAAGTACATCAAAATTACCAATTAGTTGCATGCACAGAGGCTATCAAAGTATGTGATTTATAGGCACATAAAATTAGATCAGCTATTAAAAAGCAGCTTCCAAATATCTGTTCTTTTTCAAGTCACTTTTTGAATTCAGAGGAAAACAGAATCAAGTAGAGAATCTGCTCACAACAGATCTCTTAGAATACTATTTTGCTGACTAAATGCAACAGAGGGCAGGGCATAATGCTAAAAACTGAACCATGGAGAGTAATCCATATACCGTAGAAATAAAATCAGAAAAGCAGGAGAATGCCTGCTGCGACACAATGTGCTTCCTCCTTCTAAAAATCAAATTCACAATTTTGTTTGAAAAGATTCATTTGTGTGTGGCATTAAAGGCTAAATAAGATAATTTCATTTTTCTCTTCACTTTTTTGGGCTCAAGCTCCTTATCATCTTCCACTGGCATAGTCATAAACATCAGGTCTTTCATCAGACCCTTTGCCTTCTTGAGCTTCTGCCTAAAAATCTGTGTGTTTCACGACTAACCTTCAGCAGACCAAGCGTGGGAGAGAATTTCAGCAACTCTTCTATCACATTGTTGTACCCTTTAATGGCAGCCTTCAGTAAAGCAGTTGTACCATCCTTTAAAAGCGAGAGGAAGGTTGGTTCAGTTGTTACCAATACTTTACCCACGTTCCCCTCGGCTGGAGGGAAATGCCAGCTCTCCCCCACACCTCTGAGAGGAGGGTCTCCTCTGCTCATCGTCTTTGAGGAGGCATGTCCACAGCATATGCTGCTGGTTTTAGGGCATCTGGAGGATTGTTCCTCTGGCAGGTGAAAACTTCAGGGTAAAATGAACCTGTGACACCATATATCATCTTTGTCTCTCATTTATATGGACATTCCATTCCCTTATTCCAGGAGGTCCCTCTAGGAAGCTGTCCCAGACACAACAGGAAAAAGGGAGCCCATGGTGGGACTTTACAGCCTGGCAAACAAGACGGGCTCTGGGGACACCGGGCTTCCATTCAGGCAGACTTGCAACCTGAAAAAAAGCTAGGAGGCATGAAGCTGCAGACAGAGCGCAGGAAGAATTGCTACTCACGTCCCGTGCGGCATCTCGCTCAGCTCCCCGGAGCAGCATGACTCGCACCACTTCACTGTGACCCATCTGCGATGCAATCCACAAGGGAGCCGTCCCATCCTGCAAACAAAATAAGACTGCTAAAGTGTCCTGGTTTCACTCTGAGATCCTGTGCTCCCTGGTATTTTACTGCCCAAGTCTACTTACTGGAATGAACGTACTTCAATTTCTCAATTAAATCCTGCATCACAGATAGACATATGCAGAGCTGCTTCCAAAAGTACATGGGAGCTTGGTATATCAAGTCTGAACTGCTCCAGTTGTGGAGTAGAGCCACCCTTAGCTGCTTTCTCTTGCATAGCTGCCCTGAAACGTGCATTGCTGTGCGAACAGTTAAAGCCCTCTTTGGCTTACCAGTCGTGCCTAAAATACATAGGGAAGTTTGAAACGTAAAGGCCAAAGGCATCCTGCGTGCTTTGAACTCTCGGTGGCTAGACATGATGGAAGATACAGGTAGATCTCAGCATGCAGGGGCAGATTCTGCAGCTGCGTCTCTGTACATATGGAGTGGAAGCTGTTTATAGAAGCTAAGGAGCAATGTAAGGTGATCACCAGCTTTTAATGTTGTGACATTATCCACCCTCAGGGAATCTGGTAAAAACATCTTGCCTTACAGTGATGTATTTCTCTTCAAGAGAATTTTATCTTCAAGCACTCTGCTAGAAAACAAGGCGATGATCAAGGAAGCCAGCGTGAAACAATCTGGTTTGGGAAAACTGTCCTATGCAATCATTATTTGAGCAGAAAACCTCAGAAAATAAAATGCACATTCAGAATAAGCTAAACTTTGTGATGGATTTCCATCCCAAGGGCAAAGGTGAGTTGAAGCACTAGAAGTATTTCTCGCCGCAATTAGAATTTAATTTTGTGTCTTTTCCTCCTTTTGCTTCTAAATGGCTGGATTCTCCAGACTACAGGAGGACTCCAGCGGTTATGTGGTGCCAGATTGCTTCTCCTGGGCCTTTAACAAAAGGCTTTGCCTGTATGGACTTTAACATAGAAGTGAAGCCTCACGTAGTAGGGTGCCTGCTTCTGCCTTCAGTGCTTGCCAGTTCCCCTCCCCACCCTCCGCAGCCTGAAGACTTGGCAGGAAAAAGGAAGACAAAATATACTGGGGCTTCCAAAAGAGCCTTAATGAGAAGATTCTGAAGAAAGCAACTTTTTACTTTAAATAAGATATTTCCACCTTGATCAAAGAAGCAATCTCTCTCCTCAGTGCCAGCTGAAGATTCATATGACTTGCTTGTGGAATCCAAAAAAACACTGTTGAACCAGTTCTTTGCTTTCTATGGGCTAGTGACTTAATCCTCTGGAAGAAACAGAAAAGTTATTTCTTCCTTTGATATAATATTCTGGGCTTCCCTTTTTCTGATTCTGAGAAAGAGCAAATGCACATCCTGAGATCTTCAGTCTTCTCAAATGGTGAGGAACAGGATCTTTGCCCACTCTTGTATCATTTCTCTATAAATTAACTCATTGAAATTAGTGACTGACGTCATTCTAGTATATATCCTGTTAATACAATGAGTGTTTTTTGTGATTCGAAAATAACAAAGGCTGTCTTGTACACGGCATATGTGATGTTAGCACGATGGCAAAAACTGTCCCTCTCCAATTTATAGTGTTTTCCCTACCAGTAAGCTGGCACCTCATATTTTTTCTAATCTCCTCCCACCAGAGGGCTCTAGAAAATAGCAACAGGGATGCTGAAAAAGCCTATAAAACTTGGAAAATATCTGAAAGCAGCCTACATAATTTAATCTGCATGAAGATCCAATGCTGTGCAAATCCATGCTTCTATTTACACAAGAAATGCATGCACAAGCACAGCACAGGAAACATAGCAGCTTTCTTTTACTCACAGTGAAGTTTGTAAGAACAACTCTTATTTTCAGGTATAAATTAAAAGGAGCAGAAGGAAATACAAGTGTTGGGCAACATCACTGTTACCGTTAACTGTCCTTAATAGTATTGCTGTTAGACATCATCCTCAGTTATAGGCTAGAGGCAAAATTACATTGTGAGAAAGAGTGACTGTTTTGGAGGACTTAGCCCGAAGAGAAGAAAGATGATTAAGTCGATGGTGGGCTCCCATTGACTATTGTCAGCTTCTCTCTCTGAAGCAAACAGCATCTAACAGGCAGGTTTATGCAAACATGTATAAGATTTATATGGAGCAGATGAGATTTCTGTCCATTTTCATGTTGGTGTATGGTGCAAAAGAGATACTACGTTGTACTAAGAGGCCACATGAGAATTCCTGTGTAAACAGATGTTAGGGCTTGGAGATGAGTCAGGCAGAAAGAACAGGGAAAGACGCAGTTCAAAAACTACTTTCCTGTCCTTGTCCCTCTGCGCACACAGCAAACTGCAGACCATTACATTCCTAGAACACTGTTAAATACCCCATATGTTTTTAAGCTATGCTTATTTCTTTATTTGATTACAAGCTAATATATATGGACTACGTCTCGTTATATCCAGCAGCCAGCAGCTCCAAACATACTCTGACCGAAATTTCTGATGCTGTTTCTCTTACCCATTAACTACTGACTTTGCTTTGCGGCTTTGAATCTCAGCGTTTGCTTGTGGCTTGGAGTTTTAGCAAGGGCCACATTAGGGTGGGAGGTGAAATGCCCCTCGAATCCCCAGTAGGGACTTCCAGGGACAGAGAGCTCCTGTTCTCAGGCTACTCAGTCTCATCTCCTCCACTCTTCTGCCCATCAGTCCACTCGCACCACTACACCAGCTGAATTCTTGCTAATAAAAAATTGCTCGCTTGTCTGAAGTCTACACCCTATATAGGTTTACTGGCTTACATATATGTGTAATTGCATATGATGTGTTAAGAAAAAAACATTAATTTTCAGAGTATTTTGAATCTGCTTAGCCAGTCAGACTAAAGCCTGCTGGGACACAGGCTGCCAAAACAGAGTGTAAAATTCATTGGCAAATAATCTTCTTGCTTTGTTTTTGAGTTGGAGAAGCAAAGAAACACCTCCTGCACCAGGCTTCAGACACTGCCTCCAGTTCTGTCTAGACAAAAAGATGACAAAAGAATTCCTGCTTGGCTCCGCAATGCCAGAAAGAACAGAAGGCAGCTAAAAACCAAGAGAAATGACATTGCCAGGGAAGAAACTTGCCAGGAAGCTTTGCTATTCAGTCTTGTGAGAGCTGAGCTGAAGGGCCTGCACATGGACAGTCAGTGCCATCTGAGATGCTCTATGGTGTCAGGAGCACTCTGTGGGACTGGGAGATGGGGCACGAGACCAAAGGGGAACTGGTACCCACTGCAGCAGCAGCAGAAGACATACAGGGCAGATGCACATGCTCGGGCAGATGAATTAAGCCCACAAATTCACAAGGTAGAGAGGAAAACCTGGACACCATGAGGAAGGGGAAGCATGAACTCACACCTGGCGCTCTGCAGCTGTGGCCAGCCCTGTATTCGATGTTACATTGCTTACAAAAGTTTCCTACAGCAGTGAGAGCAGTGTAGTTTGTAACTGACAGTGGGAGTCATCTGGCATTGAAACTGCCCCATCTAGAACTACATTCCTCATGACCAACATGCCGCCTTCGAACAAAGTACAAATTTGTTAGTAAGAAAGAGACTGAAGTCCATCCAACCATTACTTTACTAATTAAACAGTAAAAATGTTCCATTTGTTAAGGAAATGTTTCAGGTTACAGTGAGCCCAAATACAAATGCCATACACTTATCCAGGCATAATCTTAGCAGGGATCGGAGGTACCCTGAAGCAAAGTAAGCCCGAATTGAAGGATATGAAACAGAGCCAGGAGGAACATTCACACAGAGTCAAGTCTTTGCCTCAACTAAGATTTTAAAATGCCTCATGAAACATTGTGTTGTAGAAATTGGATTAGAGAGCTAAAAAAATATTGTCAGAAAGAATTAGCTGGGGCATTGTAATTATGGTTAGTAGAATGCAGTTTTTATGGCAACATGGTGGAGATAAATCTAAGGCTCCCTAACTTTATTTTGACCGACTCAAAAGGCATTAATGCATACCTTGGTCTATCCTTCTACATTGATCTTTTAGACTGCATTAGTTAAGAGCTTTTAACAATATTTCTTGATTTTGATCTTGGCAGACAGTGTGGAGGTAGCCTAGGAGCAACTAAAGCATCAGTCCAGGGAGTAGCTGCCAGCATAGCTCTGGTGCTGGAAAGGTGGGGGAAGAGGCAGCAGGAAAATGACTTTAGTTTGGGCACATAAAATGCTAATCCAGTTTCCTTACACTACAGGAGTAGCAGGGAGGCTATGCAGACCTACAGATGCAGCAGAAGTCATATAGATCAACCTCTGCTGCCAGGCTATGATTTGTCCAGCTTTTTGGTGTAGATGAAAGGAAATACTGAAAATACCTGGCAAAGCTTGTCACATGCCACGTTGTCCACTCTTTATTAGAGTTTTCACGTTCATTTGCTCCTGCCTGCTGATTTTTTACTTGCTGCAGTCAGTGATCACAGCCACCTGGCAGCCATACATGACTGATTGCAAGGACGAGACCTTATCCCATCAATTTAAAATGTGCAGTGAAGACCCGGGACAGCTACATTGCCTGCAGGGTTTCAGCGGACCACAGGGGAGGCTCTCTCAAAGCAGGCAAAGATTCCTGGGAAGCCCTGTCTCTAACCAGACATTTTTAGGTGCTGGGAGTACAGCTAGCTGTGCAATTCCCACATCTGGCTATTCAAAGCAGCATCTAAATGTGCTGTTTAAGCACTGATTTTAAAGTCAAGAAACATCTAAGTAGTTAAGAAACCCTTTTTTGGAAACCAAGGGAGCCTTTATATATGTCTCTCTACATCATGTATGCTTACGTATCCCTCAGTTTAACATCTATGAAATCTCTCTAATCCAGTGTTAATTTTTCATAACTGTAAAATTTAGTAATTAGACCCCAGCTCTTCTCTGAAGTGTTAAGCTTACCTGCCGTGGCTGGTTAACTTTTGCTCCTGAAGAAAGCAGCAATCGGATGACATCCAGATAGCCTC
Organism: Ciconia boyciana; assembly: GCF_034638445.1. Taxonomy (NCBI): domain Eukaryota; kingdom Metazoa; phylum Chordata; class Aves; order Ciconiiformes; family Ciconiidae; genus Ciconia; species Ciconia boyciana. The sequence goes on along the minus strand of NC_132935.1, from coordinate 52,037,878 downwards.
CTTGTGCTGCCAGGAAAATTGCAGAAGCTCCATCCTAAGAACGAATACATCCAGGTTACACTGTGTTGAAATGATGCCGTTTTTTCCATACAAAACCAAATCAAACTGAATCAAGTTCTCCTTCTTAAGCCATTATGCAGTGTAACAGCACATATATAACCAAGCTCAAGAAATAATTACCAAAATCCGAAGTCTAGTTCATAACAAACTATGGTAACATTTTCATTCAGCATGCACAAATACTGGCTCCCATCAGGTACCAAACCGAGCATTAAAACCCGGGTCTGGAATACTAAGAGTCTAGTTCATTGAAGCATTGATCTACGTAACAAGAAATCCATTCCTATATAGCAAAATATATTTATTTTGGTACATCTAGCTTTTATATGTTCATGCAGAAGTGTTCTGCTACATAGACACACATAGTGAAAACATGTTCAAGTACTTTGCAGAACTGGAGGCTCCAGCATTGAAGTCTGCCCTTTAGGCTGAAGGAGTAAGTACTGTGCCATACTGCTGTGCCACCCCAGCAACTACCATGCTACTGCTCTGGCACATCTTGTAGAAGAGACTTCACCTGTAATATAATAATTTAAAAATAGCACGTGCAAGACAGAGTGTCTCATAGTCCTATCAGAAACCAGTTTAAAAATTTTTTTAGGATAACCAAGGGATCAGGCCCAGCCAGCATCGGTTTAGGAAAGGCAGGTCCTGCTTGACCAACCTGATCTCCTTCTATGACAAGGTGACCCGCCTAATGGATGAGGGGAAGGCTGTGGATGTTGTCTATCTAGACTTTAGTAAAGCCTTTGACATGGTTTCCCACAGCATTCTCCTGGAGAAACTGGCTGCTCATGGCTTGGATGGGTGTACTCTTTGCTGGGTAAAAAACTGGCTGGATGGCCGGGCCCAAAGAGTGGTGGTGAATGGAGTTTACTCCAGTTGGCAGCCGGTCACAAGCGGTGTTCCCCAGGGCTCTGTGTTGGGGCCAGTTCTGTTTAATACCTTTATCAATCATCTGGATGAGGGGATCAAGTGCACCCTCAGTAAGTTTGCAGATGACACCAAGTTGTGTGGGAGTGTTGATCTGCTTGAGGGTAGGAAGGCTCTGCAGAGGGACCTGGACAGGCTGGATCCATGGGCTGGGGCCAATTGTATGGGGTTCAACAAGGCCAAGTGGTGGGTCCTGCACTTGGGCCACAGCAACCCCCTGCCACGCTACAGGCTTGGGGAAGAGTGGCTGGTAAGCTGCCTGGCAGAAAAGGTCCTGGGGGTGTTGGTTGACAGCTGGCTGAGTATGAGCCAGCAGTGTGCCCAGGTGGCCAAGGCAGCCAATGGCATCCTGGCTTGTATCAAAAATAGCGTGGCCAGCAGGACTAGGGAAGTGATCGTGCCCCTGTACTCGGCACTGGTGAGGCCACACCTCGAATGCTGTGTTCAGTTTTGGGCCCCTCACTACAAGAGAGACATGGAGGTGCTGGGGCATGTCCAGAGAAGGGCAATGAAGCTGGTGAAGGGTCTGGAGCACAAGTCTTATGAGGAGCGGCTGAGGGAACCGGGGTTGTTTAGCCTGGAGAAAAGGAGACTGAGGGGAGACCTTATCGCTCTCTACAACTACCTGACAGGAGGTTGTAGAGAGGTGGGGGTCGGTCTCTTCTCCCAAATAACAAATGATAGGACGAGAGGAAATAGCCTCAAGTTGCACCAGGGGAGGTTTAGACTGGATATTAGGAAATTTTACTTCACCGAAAGGGTTGTCAAGCATTGGAACAGGCTGCCCACGGAAGTGGTTGAGTTGCCATCGCTGGAAGTATTTAAAAGACGTTTGGATGAGGTACTTAGGGACATGGTTTAGTGGTGGTCTTGGTAGTGTTAGGTTTATGGTTGGACTCAATGATCTTAAAGGCCTTTTCCAACCTATACGATTCTGTGATTCTGTGATTCTGTGAAAGCAGCATTTTCCTGCAAAAAGCATGTGAAAGAAATGAACAAATACGGGATTTTTTTCCTTAGCATGTCTTTCATGTGGAGATGTTCTCGGCATTTGGCTTCACAGAAGCTTTTTCCTTAGGAAAAAAGTTTAAAAGTAATATTTAATTAAGTTTTTTTGATAAAAAACATTTCAAATAGCATTAGAATCCATCCAACCAACTGGAAGTGGAAACCTGCACTGAGGCTGGGACAGGTGTTTACCCATCCTGTATCCACAGTGCTCAGCACAGAGCGTGCTAGGGCAAGTTTTCCCAGGAGGTGAGACTCTTTTCATTTAAATAGAGACATGAATGAACCCCTTCACCGCATCTCAGATGTACAAGTACACATCTTCCAGCCAATTTATGCATATGCTTATTACAAAATGCAGGGCATTTTAGTGAAAGCCTGTTGTTGACCTTGTTGGCATACCACTATGTTGGGACCGAATGCCGTTGTCTGCCGAGAGATACTGCTTAGCTACTCCTCTTCCTGCAAAACTCAGCACAGACTTAGTGAAACATGAGCTGAATATAGTGCCCCAGGGACTGAATTGAGAATGTTTGACCTTGATTTCAAGACAAATGTCCTGGTAAACAAGAGAGGTGTCTGCTGGCACTACAAATGCATACCCCTAGGCCCTCTGAGGGGCTGTTTTCTCTGGTTGCTATACGAGTACATGAAATAGGGTGATGGGATCAGGTCCTTTGCAGGGTACCTTTCCAGAGACAGGGGTAGTAAGAACACTTCCATTTAGAAAGTAAACAAGGTTGTGTAATAGTAAAAGAGCTCTTTATTATAGCATCAATCGAGATAGAGCACCTTGGGTTCCCTATCATCCAACCATTTTAAAAATTAATTATTAGGTTTTTGTACTTGGTTTGAATTGATGCTGTAATGAGAAAGCTGTTTTGAGGCTATAAGATATTTCTGCAAGAAATACTGTTTAGTTAGGGTATTCTCTTTTCTTCTCCTCTACCCCTCATGTGAGCCAATTTAAGGTTAAAACATCTATCTTGATGGTTTTGGGAGGACTACCCAAATGCATGCTCAAAATCCTGCTCATTTGGCCACCTGCCAGTGAAACTGCCAGCCAGATACCTCTTTGCAAAAGCAGCTTGGCAAGATCCCACAAAAGGAGCCAGGCTAATGCTCGTTTTCAAGAGATTATGTTCTTATTGTATTAAGCAGCTGTGTCTGACTGGTTTTGCCCAATGGCTGTGAGCAATAAAAATACATCTCTAAATCCAATTGCAAACATTGCTCATTTCCAGGAGAGACAACAAGGAAGTTATTTTACTGCCTTCGCTTCTGGGTAAGTGTCTGCAGGTGTGGCAGCATGGCTATTTTTAAACTGAGTGGTAATCCCTGGGATTACCGTGCAGAGGTATGAATCACTGCCCTCAGATTAGAAAGGCAATTGCTATTTGCACAGCAGCAAGGGTGGAACACCCTTCTTTATAAATCCAGGGTGTGGGCAGCACAGAGGTGGGGATCCCCTGTGGGACCAGTGCACAGCCCCCAGTGCACTGGTGGCTTCTGCAGTCACCAGCCCTCGGCTCCCGTGCACGCTTGTGGGAGCTGAGAGTGCAACAGCATCCTGCAGATCCAAAGCCCATGGAAATGCCTGAAAAAAACTTGTATATCCCTGGGGAACAACTTCCTCTTTGTCAGTCTTGAGTGCCCTGGGGTAGGAAAGAGTGGTGGGAAGTGGAGGGGAAAATCTGCCGCTCATTTCTGTTGAATGCTGAAAAGCTCAACTTATTTGTGTCTCTGTTGGAGTAAATTAAATCCAGTGCTTCATTGGCTCAATCCAGCTTTCTGAAAAGTCAACTAAACAACGTCAGTTCAGCCATTTTAACCATTCTTTGCCCCAAACACTGACAAGCTAGAGATGCACAAATACCAAATAACATAATTTTAACTAGTATTTTAAAAACATATTTTGAAGATATTTAAAGATTTAAACTTTTACTACTGTTTCGGCAGAAAACTGATAAACTGATTCTCTAGTACCTCAGGGGCTTTATAGCTATTCACTCTTCTTTCTGCAATGCAAAGCATGGTAGAACATGACATGGTCTTTTGTTCAAAGCTAATGGGTAGCACAAATCTGATCCAGATTTGGTACATATCCTTCATACAGATAATGAACCAAAAGGCAGCCAAAACATCTTTTCTGATTTTGTGCTACTCCTCCCAGGATCATGAAAACCAGACAGTTAACAAAATTCACATCTTAGAAGAGCAGAGTACTATAAAACCACAACGTTTGGCAAATGCTTCTCTGTGCTGGAGCCAGAGTATCCACTGTTGTCCAACCAACAGCACATTTTTTCCACCACCAGTGTTGTCAATATTATCTGTGTCAAATAACTCACATAAAGTTGATCGTGAATGTTGGCACCGTGCTTCAACAGAGTTTCCACTACTTTTGCATGCCCGTACTGACAAGCAGCTAGAAGAGCAGTACCTCCATCCTGTGAAAAAGCAAAGAATGGGTACAGTCAGGTGACAGGGCAGGTGCTGGACTGAACATCACCATTTAAAAAAAAAAGCAAATTTTAAGGCTTTTCAGAATTTGGCTCACAGCAGTTCTGTACTGACTAGCTACTGAATCTTTCATAATTTTAATACCAAGTCTTGCCGCATAAATCTTTAAACTTGGCTCTGTCACTATAAACATTTTTCTCCTGAGGTTTTTTTAGTGAGGGACAGGAATGAAGAAAATTCTGCTTTTTCTTCCTTGTCTTCTGCCTTCCGACTAGAAGCTTTGTTCCCTTCACAACTCTAAGCTCCTCCATGTCTCTTCCCTTTACAGCCAAATCCCCCACCCCTGCCAAGCTTTTCCACCTATTGAAGGACAGCACACCTTCCCCCTGCTCCAAAGCCTGCTGATCATCTACTCTTCTTTGGCCAGAACCTCATGCCCTGTCATGTCCTGCCTCTCACCTGTTGATTGCTGGCTTGAAGAAGAGTAGGGAGAATGCATTTTAAAGCATGCTAGCTAACTGTGGAAGTGTGAATCAGACCAAACCCATGACCATCAGTGAAAGCCCCGTTACTTCTGCTGAAGAAGTGATCCGTGCAGGTAGGATCAATCCCAGGCAGTTATAGTTGCTGCACACCACCACTAAAGGGAGACCTAGGCACATGCATCAAATCCTGCTTGTAGAGATGCTCCCCTGGGAGCCGTCTGAGACAGGAAACACCTCAGTGTCACTGGCAATTGACTCCAAGCCAGCTGAAACAACTGCGATAGCAAATGTGGGTCTTGCCATCTTAAGTGCACTGTGCCCCACTCAAAAATGACCATTATTTCTGACACTGATACGGAGAGGAAGTTCTTATCTTCTGCCTGGGATAGCACCATGCCATTGTGCAAGGATGATGCACACCCCAAGTCATCCACACCAGAGGTCTTCTCTCTCCTTCCCTGCCTTCTCCCAGTCTCAAGCCCCTCCTCCACAAGATAAGCTATCTAAAGTATTTCAGATAAATGGTTTCTAGAGCTGTTATTAATGTGGGCAAAAGATTGTGTTTTCCCTTAGCCTTGTTCTCTGAAACAGCTCCAAAGTTTTGTCTGAAATTTTCCACACAGACAAATATCCACAAGAGAAGTTACAGCTTGAATGCCAAATGGATCTTTTATAATGGGAAGTGCCAATCAAATTTATTAATCTGTGGTGCTATTTCATGCCTATAATAACCTCATGAAATCTCAAGCTCTTACATGACTGAACTAACCCACAGGCACTGTCTATAGCTACTCTCAAAACCTCATATTCACCCTTCCTCCCTCCGACATTGAAAAGCAAACAAGGGTTGAGTGTCAGCAAAGTCACAGATGTGAAGCTGTTATGTGACAATCTAAGAATTGCATATTAATTCTGGATTATGTGAGTAAATATAGTGTGTAATCAGGTCAGTGGAGTTACGTTACTCTATAGCTGCAATGAGTCATTAGACCTTCCTGTCAAATTAAACAACCCTAATTTAATAGGAACTGCTGGAACAAAACACAAAAGCAATGGTTCCTGGATTAAAAAACACCTCATACACACTTAAGAGACAATGGCAAAAGCTAATAGCTTCATGAAAACTATTTCCTGTCTCCAGCCAGGTGAAAGCCACTTTGCTCGAATAGTGAGTTACCAGATCAAAGGGCTACAAACAAAAAAGAGACATTTTTAAAGACTCTTTCCCTGAACGAAATGGAGAGAGAAAGGTTAGTGAGTTAAGAAGAGAAACTGTGCTATCCAGATTGGAGGTCCTCTGTGGAGAGGCAGGGAAGGACGAGTTTTAGGAAGCTTAAAAATATTGAGGTTCCCTGTGTGGAGGGTAAATGGACATGCTCAGTTAGCTGCATATGGGTATAGTTTGTTTATTGCTTTATGGTCTGTTTTTTGTTTTCTAAAATTCTTGTGTTCTCAACAAACTCCTGGTATGTTAAGAAGATTGTTTGGCTATTAACATAATTTCTGGAGGGAACCAAATGAGAGGTCCCAAGTAAAAGGCAGGCCTGCAAAGCTAACCGCAGTTAGCACAACAGAGCTGAAGCCCAACACTTGGAGTCTGACTGTGTGATCCTACCTTGGGAGATGTCACAGCTTGAGGTTTACGAAGGGAGACACTTCTCGCAGGGTATGTCTAAGTGTCTCAAAATGGGGATCCTGACGAAGTGTCTGGCTGAATCCAGTGAACAGTTTTAGACAGATACATTTTTTGAAAGAATAACACATTTCCAAAAGATACCATTTAGATCTTTCAGACTAGAGTGACCAGGTTTCCTAGATCACCCTGATCAGAGTCCAGGCATCAGAAAAAAGCATTTGGTAGTCCCCAGTTCTAGCTGCCCACCCTGAATCAAATATTTACTGAGAGAATTGGGTAACAAACTCCTTGGCTCAAAAGTTTGGTCCTTGATCAGGAAGACAACTGGTCTCTAAGACCTGCTCTGCTGTGACTCCTGCAAAGCTGAATACGTTCAAAAGAGGAGACTGAGATTCATTTGAATGCTCTGATAAAGAGAAAAGTCTTGCTGTAAAAAAAGGGAAGCTGGGTCCAGAAATCTTTTTCACTGAAAAGACCATGTGGTAAGACAGCACGCAGTTAAATTGAGGAATTGTCAAACAGTGTGAAGGTCCATGGTTTCTTAGGAGGAGAAAAACTCAGCCCCCTCCCACCCCTATTGAGCTTCCATCTTGCTTTCTCTTACACTTTCTTCCCTTTTTGCCAGCACAAGAGCCTTTCCTCCAGCAAGTTCTAGCTGGAGACCCCAATGTTTTAAAGGCTATTGGGAAGGCAGATGAGTTACGGGGGGGGGGGGGGGGGGCGGGGAAAGAAGTAAATGACAGAGTTTTAAAATCCTTTTCAGCCATGTGATTCCCTCTTTTCTTTCCTTTTTGGCTTCAGCTGAGATGAGTAAAAAGCTGACGCAGCATCTTTGGTACTGGCAAGCCTCTTGGAAACTCTGAGCAGGGCAGCAAGTGGGAGCAGGGACACGTGAGCAACCACAGAGGCACTTCGAGGGCAATCGCCCTTCCCTGGTGGGCGGGAGGCCAGCGGTACAGAGAAGGCACATGGTCTTGGGTTTATTTCTTGCTCATATCCTGTTTTCCTGACACAATGAAGCTTCTATTAATCCTTCACTGCAAACCCTTCCAGCACACCAAGAACACAGATAGGAGCTAGTCCTCTCAGCTACCTCTGCAATTCTTCCTCTGAAACTTTTTTTCTTATCCCCACACAGTCTGTCCTCCCTACCGGTGGCACACACAGCAGCTGCCAATCTCCTGTGTAAGCACTTGGAACTGCAGCACCTGATAAGACCACGCTATCTGGTGTAGACCTCTCTATTTGCCTACCTCTTCCTTCACCTCTGTCATCATTGCCTGAAAGCAGCTTTGAATTATATGGTGCTTTATCACCTCTGAAATATGCTACAAGGGAGGGGAACTAATCTTCTGCAATCACTACCTGCTGAAAAATAGCCTCTGACATACCGTTCAACCTGCAGCATTGCTCAGAAAATATGCTACCGTGCAAACCCTTTTAAGAACCCACATGCTCATAACATGTCTCAGAGTAAGAAAAGAGGACATGTTTCATTTTATGATGCATACTTCTAGGGATGTCAGGCTGGGATGATGCAGAATAACATTATTGAATAATATGTATTTTATAATATATACATAATAACTTTCAATAGTACTATTTATTCTCTTTACAACACCAGAAATTATTGCTAATTACTTTATTACACTGTTTTAGAACACGTTTGCTTTGCCTCCTGTAGTGAAGATCAACTCTAATGATACAAGGGGTAACAAGAATTGAATGCCTATATTAAGATAGTTCTCCATCACTCTTGTATATGAGTAACAAATGCAGTAATGACAATTTACAGAGAGGTACATGAGAAAGATGTTGGGCTTTGTATTTCCTTGCTTTAAAGTCTCTGTTTCTAGGTTACATTCAATTTGTTTTCTTATTTCAATTCCACATCTTCATTTATAATAGAAAGTTCTCTGCAAATTGATTACATTTGCAGTGCCCTTTAAAACCAGCCAAGATCAGCCATATCTTTTCCAGTGCTGCTCCCAGCCGAGTGCCTTAATCAGAAAATGCCTTATCTCTGACCTGAAAAGGCATATTTTGTCAACTATATTGTTTCTGGGGTTTGGGGGGCATGGAGGAGCTCGTTATCTTAGTTGCCTGTTAACAGAATGATGGTTTGATGGAATAATTCCAGGCTACAAAACCCACATTATGAAATCAGAAAATTGAACTGATACAAAAACACACTAGCAGGACAATGGAAGATGCATACTGTCAATGCAGTACGTTCTCAGTGGTGCCTCCTGCTCAGGTACACGCTGCTGCACAAAGTAAAAGTTAGTTTCCCACCCAGCCTCAGTCTAAAATTTCAGTGGGTTGCCAAAGCCCAGTCTGGAAGCTGTAAGCATTTGGATTCCTGTGTCTAGATCCTCATTTCAGAAGAAGAACTGCAGTCCCCAAGCAAGGAATGAGTGAAAGAATGAACATGGCAATTTCCACTAGCAAAGCCCTCATACTACTGTTCAGAGAGAGCAGATCCTTTCAGCAAAGAGGGCATGGACATGATAGCTAACCTCAACTTTTAAACCAGCGTCACTTTAATCTTGCACAGATTAATTCTAACTCACCCATCCTTTGTTCAGCTTTTAAGAGCCTTTTCAGGTACTATAGCTTGTGTCATACCATGAGTGCTGAAGTGACTGATACACCTCTTGAAGAGGTGATGAGAAGGACAGAGTGCTTGGCCAGGCACATTTGATGCTGCTGAGAAATAGCCTCATATGCACATCATGCGCCAGTTTGTCATGTTATATGCTGTGGGAGCTGGTGTTGTCTTATGATCAGCTTGACTGGAAGTGGCAGAAAACTGTGGCCTGGAGAGGAAGACCAACCTGCAGCTTAAAAGATACTTAGGACTGGCACATGGGTCAAGTCAGGTCTGAATTCAGAAGAGGAGGCAGGCAGGAATATGGGGGCTGGGAGCAAAGTTTCAAGGTGAGCAACAGTAGAGCCCAAACCTGCATTTGTCCAAAGATGGAAGCCATTAGGAGCAGCTGAATGCAGGAATATTTTCTTATCATTTAGATCTTTACTCTCTTTTATCTGCCCTAGTTGCTCACATCAATATATTTTGCATGCTTCATAAAAGGTCATATATTGTCATGGCAATGACAATCAGGCAATTTCAAGCCTGCTGTTCACTTTCTGGGCCAAGTCTTGGCCTCTTCACAAACTCCTAGTTCACAGGCTGTGCAAAGGTTTGGTGAAGATGTAACTGTGTCTCTAGACAGAATAAGGTACTCAGCCTCTGTCTTCCCTCCTTTACAAGTTTCCTGCATTCACTGCTGTCCCTCCCTCTGCAAAAACACTGCCCAATTGCACGCTGAGCTGCAGTGAGTAGTCCAGGCTCTTCCTATGCCTGGGACACCTTTGCTCCTTCAGCATGGCTTTGTGGCCTTTTTATAGGCCAGTTGACTCAAAGAACAGTGTAAGTTCACTCGCCCAACTTTATACAGCTGAATGCAAGAGAAGATGATCCTTCTGAATCTTGCTAACCCTTGAAATAAAAGACTGAGAAGCGATTCTTATTTTAATGTGCAGCTTCTCCCAATAACCCTGTCCCACATGAGATTATCCAGCACTTTAAAATCCAGCTGTTGTATTTAACATTGCAACCTCCTACATTATCAAGTTCCACAGCTGCACTCCATGTTGTGTTAAACAGCCACAATTTCATTCATGTTTTTAAATTTACTGATTGCTGCTGTGGTCAGGGAGTTGCTTACCACAAGCATAGATCCCTGGGGTACTGGAATCCTACTGTATGGGTGTGTGTGGACTCTGGCCACAAAACCTCAGGATTTTTAGTCCCTGGAGCATAAGGAGCTGAGTCTCTGATGTTCCATCAATTCCCTTAGTATTTAAAGCCTATATTTCCAGGGTCTCTGGAAGGCAGGTATGAGTTGAGGGAGTCATTCAAATCACAGACTATAACATCTTGAAAAATTGGTTACTGTGGGGTAAAGAACTATTCCTTCTTCTTCAAACACATCGCTATGGATCCCAGGGTAAGTGACTGGCAAGTGTCCTCCCCAGATTATGGGAATGCTCCAAAATGTGGCCAGCATGTCAAGGGCAAGAATGTTTAATGAAAATCTGGTGCTTTTGGTTCTGAAAGCAGGGGTGCTAGTACTGCCTTAGGCCAAGAAACTGAGTTGATGTACTGCTGTCAGTGATGAACTGCTGTTCTTAATGCTGTTCACCCCATGAGGGGTGATGACCCAGACCCAGGCTCTGCCATCTGTGCTTTTGGCTATTCGAAGAAGATTTTGAAAAAGAACCTGCCTGTGCATTTCATCTTCTTGTCACAGATGGGTAAATGGGAATTTAGGGAGGACCGAAGCCATTATACTCTTATGTCTCCTATGGTGGTATGCAGAGACATCCCAATGTAGAAGAAATTTCAGTCTATGCAAGTGAAGTACATATACACCTAAAATGGGATCCTATCTAACATGTACAAAAAGACCCTTTGTTCTTGTATTGGAGGATGGCTTAAGAGGAAAGACTGATATCACTACCAAGGGACTGATCTTTGATCAACTTATGCCATTAAGTCTAGGTAGTAAAAGCTAGTCCCAAATTAATATTTTCACAACATGTTGCATTACTCATATTACTCAGAAAATATTCAAGTGAGAAAATCCTTTTATCATCTTCCTGCTGCCATGTAATGTTTCATGTGAACAGGAAAAAACAGCCTTGATTGTCAGAATGTATCAGCATGCAAACATAGACCCATTATCTTACTTTATTCTTAAATTCAGTGGAGGCTCCAAATTCAAAGAGAAACTTCACAACATCGTTGTGGCCTTGCTGTGCAGCAAAGAACAGAGAAGTTGCACCTGACTGTAAGGAAAAAATGGATTAAAAAAACCCCAAACACACTTGACTGAAGTACATACATTTCAAATTAAAAAGTATTGAGCACAATCAGGTGAATATCAGCTGGAAAGACACAATGATTTTGAGGACTCCAGAGGACACCAGGTATCTTAGGTCAGTTTTCTTCCCATTGCACTGAGAAATCTGTCCAGCATCATACATTTGAGTAAAATCCGAGTTTCACAAGGGGCTTCTGCACAGCATTTCTAATATAGACCTCTTAGGATTCACTCACTTCTACCCAGTCACCAGACAGGGAAAGCAAGCCCAGAGTGAGAAAATAAGAGTCTTGCACAACAGAGGAGCAGACAATTTGAAACCAACCCCTATTCCACCTGCCACGACAACCTGAGACAAATAGGAGCATGGGATGGATTTGGATCAGGGTGTGGAAAGACCATGGAGGCAGTTATTTAGTACAGCAGAGCTCCACCTTGCTTGACTCTCCACTGACAAAATGTGACTGCTGTTGGCGTAAGTCATCCTTGCCTCTTGCAGTAGTAGAGCCCCATCCAGCCAAGCGGCCTTCAAGCAACTATAACCAGCCCTGCAACTCCTGCTTTCCCTTAACCTCACTGAAGAACAGAAACCCCATATTTTATACTACTTGTATAAAATACTGTCATTGACATGTGAGTAAATCAGGACCCAAAAAAATGAATATGTAAGATTGTAATGGCTGGACAGAAGGAAGGAAAGAAGGAAGGAAAGAAGGAAGGAAAGAAGGAAGGAAAGAAGGAAGGAAAGAAGGAAGGAAAGAAGGAAGGAAAGAAGGAAGGAAAGAAGGAAGGAAAGAAGGAAGGAAAGAAGGAAGGAAAGAAGGAAGGAAAGACAGAGAGACAGACAAGCAAGCTTTCCTGACTTTGGGCTCTCTCATCCCATGTAGAAGGTGCAGGAAAAGGGAGCTACACATGAAATTCACTCAAGTGTCAAAAGCCTTTACAACAGCACATGGCCCCTTGAGACCATTTCAGAGCCCCCCTCTCCCAGACACACTTATGGGGCTCTCACTTCCCCAAGCTTCACAACAACTTCAGAGTACCAGAACACTGGTTTGAGTATGTGGATTTAGTTTCAGAACAGTGCCGTTGGTCTTTAGGGCTTAAACTTCATCTGGTTTGCTTCCTCTCTGCAACAGAGTGATTTTGGAGGATTTCAGCATTTCTCATTTTGTCAGCTTGCTGAATCAGTATGTCCTGAGTGATACTCAAGAGCAGCTCCATAAAACTGTTCTCAACTTCTCCTTTTGTTGCTGCTTTTCAAGCAATGTTTACCTAAGGGAAGGGACATGTTTAAATACATGTCTTTTTGGAACGGGACCCCACTGAAAGACACTGACAGTCACAGTTAGAGCAAGTTTAGGCCAGTAAATGCAAAGACACTTATATCATCAAACATGGCATTCACTGACTCAGTAACTTGCAGATGTCAGCATGAGATTAATGCTTTAGTTCCAGGTAACCAAGGAAAGTGAGAAACATTTGCTTGTATTGTTAAAGTGATGAGCATACTCCTGTCCTGCACTGCCTGCCGCCATCCCGTGTTACTGCATGCCCTCCTTAAACTGCTCTTCTCTCTGGACCAGTACAGTTGCCGTTGTCCCAGAACAATTCTGCTCTCTGTGTAGCCAGCGCACAGACCAGAGTGGCTGCAGGTACTCCTTACAATCATTTGCACGGAGTATGAAGGGAAGGCACTTTCCCAAAACCAGCCACTGACATTGTCCCTTCCACAAGCAAGCATGTCACGGTGCGAGAGATGCCTTGAATGCAAAGCAGAGATGCAGGGAAGGGTATGGGTGATTAAGCTGTGTGATGGTTAGAGATGACTTGGCTCAGACTAAGAAGCAGAAACTCCAAAGCATACTGAGTCAAAATAATCCCTGGGATAGCAATGGCATCCACTCCATTTTAATGACCAGACTCTGCAAATCAAAAGGTAAAGGACTTGTCCTTATCATTTATCCCATCCAGAGAGCTGTAAATTACTGTACCAGTAAGTAAAACTGCAGATGAATAATGGTGTAACCCTGGGGGGTTACATCTCAGATGTTAACTGCCCCTCACCAGCCAGATGTGCTGGAAATGTTTGATGAATTATTTCTAAATGTACCTCTAGCAACTCATTTTCTATTATAAACTCCAGACATCTGACTCCTTGGTGTCCTCAGGAGAACACACCCTATTTATACATGCACTGCACAGCAAGTGACAAATAAGCAATTGGCAAAAAACAACAGACAACACTTTTATTATTTGTAATAAACCAATGGTCACTTACTCAATCCCTTTTTGAATGCAGAACTTCTCCTACCTCTCTCTGCAGATTGATATCTGCTCCTTGCAACACCAATTCCCGTACACAATCTATGTGGCCATAGTAAGATGCTACCATCAGAGCTGTTGTGCCAAGCTGGGAGTAAGGAAAAACAAGTCAGTACCTTCAACAGACACCTCCGGCAATGAATCAGGCTGTCTGGAAGAGACAGCACCTCTTCTGAAAAGCTGAAGGAAGCTTATGATCATTGAAAAATTTGCTATCATTTGAAGCTTACGATCAAGAATACTTTGAAAATGAGCAGTTAGCAGGTGTTAAAGCAACAACATTACAGACTTGCCTGCAGTGCTAAGGCCTGACCGTTCAACAAATATGTATGCCATAACTTCGCCTTATTGTCCCAAAATAAGTGCAAAAAGAGAAATAAGAATATTTTTGGTTTATACACAGCATTTTTATCAGAGAATCCCAAAGATCTTTGCATAACTTCCAGAAGAATAACCTTAGACACAGGAGCTGAGTGACTTAGCTGAGTCACTTAATTGTGAGTCATCATCAGGAGTAAGGTCCAGGTGATCTGAATACTAATTCCCTACCCAAACGACAAGAGCAAACTCACTCTGTGACTCTTCACGTTGTACGAGAGAACTTTCCACACCAGAACTACGTGTTCAGGTTCCCTCAGTACCCCGTAAGGCCACTGCTCCAGTGAACCAAATAAGCTTTAGGTTATGTATGTGGTGTATGGACAATATGCAGAAACCACATGTCAGAATGACAGTCATAGCATCAGCTCCAGAAGTACTGCAGGACAAATACTTGCCTAAAGGGCAAAAATGAAATGAAAATGAAAAGACAGATTAAAGTCAATGGGCTTAGAAAATCTCTTGCACTTTGAAGGTATTCAAAGTGAGAGAAGCTGTGGCAGGTTCATGTTTCAGGCTGGAAGGGGCACTAATCCAGGACAACACAGGCACGACCCTCAGTAAGTCAGTCCCAATGCCAAACGAAAGAAACCTGGGAACTTCTCAACCTTGGTTTTCCCCTGCTCTTTGCCATAGCTTAGTACAGTCAAGTATCTCTCCATATATTGTAGGCAGAATAGCAAGACATACCCATTATCTGTGTTTTCAACCCCTTTCTAATCTCAAAACTAATTTCAACCCATGCAAATTACAGTAAGGAAATCCCCGTGAAATCTTTCTGTCATGTATCTGGGCTCCTCTTTGCTTGGAAATGGTACTGTGCCTTCATGTCGGTGCTAAGTCCAGGAGATACTGGGGTGGGGGGAGGAAGAAGTTAGGAGGCCAGCAGTTCTGATGGCACCGCTGGGTGTGGGACACTGCATGCCACACAGGGCGGGAACAGCTGCACATCAAATGCAAACTTCTACATTGCCTACATGGAAACTGTGATCCAGGGTTATTTTTTAAAAAAACTAATTATGAGGAGCTCTGCTAGCTGACAGAATCATTGCTACCTGGGCTCGGTTGAGTTGACTCTTCACCGTGATCTATTACTACAATGACATTTTCTTGCAAAGAGAAGCCCGAGGTGCTAGGATCTGTGTTTTTAATGTCAGCGCCACAAATAACTGTGTAAGACACATTTTTGAGTGGTGGCAAATTCCTAACCCCTTGCCACTGACGTAAATCATCACGCTATTTCATCCTGAGTTTCAAACTTGCTTCCTGACAAGAGAAGGTTTTAAATCATCCCTAAGTGCCATAGGACTCTCAAATGTCTCATGTTAGATCCCTGCTACGCCCTCGGCACAGTGGGCTATGGAAAGCGATGCAAAATCAGTGCTGTGGGTGTAGGTGCATTGTGCGCATACACTGTCTTTGCAGTCCACATCTACTCGCCCACTGTTCAGCAGCAGCTGGAGGAGAGCCAGGTTTCCTTTTCTCGCAGCCCAAAACGCAGCATTGGCGAGTGGTGTTTCTTTCTGGTGAAAAAAAAAAAGGCAGAAATAAAACACTTTGGAAGATACATTGGACAAACACACACATGCAAATTCTGCATTCAAGCCAGGCAAGTTTCAGCTTAGTGTGCTGTTCTTTGTGCAATTAAAGAGATCAGGCTCCCTGTGCTACCTGATGTTGTTTCAGGTCTTCCCTGTGTCCATGGCAGCCTATGTCTCTTAGCTTGCTCTGTAATGAGAGACGACAATGCTAGTCCAGATCCACAGGGAAACATCACAGAAAACAACGTGCTAACTGGTACCTGTATTGTGTGCCTCTGTGGTGGGGCTGGGCACAGTCAGAGAGGCTGAATCATCCTTCTGACTTGTCCTGCTGCAGGACATCCTCCTGGGTTTCAGGTTAGCTCTCTGCCCTCTCCTTCTTTTCTGCATATAAAGTCCCCATACAGGAAAAGTATTGCTTATGCATCTCCCATACTGTTTGGTCTGCCTCCTCCCTGGAATTAACACCCTGTAAATGTGGGCACATGAGATATCTCCTGAGTGATGCTAGACAAAAAAGGCTAAAATCTTGCTGTCTATAGATTTATGGATTCATTTACTAGTATGCAAGGCAGTATGTAAGGTAAAATTGGGAAACTCTGAAATCCAGATAACACAGGCCACTGTTAAACAAATTGGTAGTAATATAATACTCTTCTGAGGCTTTCTTAGTCCTAGAAACAATGCCACAGTGTGACTTTTCTTGGGTAGGAGCAAATTATCACTGCCCAGCATAGGAGGAGGACAGCAGAAAAAGCACAGACTTTGCTCCTGACCTCTTTATCTGATCCATGCAGGCACCTGCCAAAATGCTGCCCTGACAGGTAAGCACTGCGGTGGATGAAGTGCGGATGAGAAACTACGCTGTGATGGCAACGGTATGTATCCTAGAGCAGGCTCATGCTGCTGAGTTTTTAATAAGGCCCCAAACCACCAACAGTTCAGTAAAGCATCGTTTCACTGATAGTCATCTTAGACCAAAACAGTGTCAAAAATACCCGGGGGCCTTGCTCTCCAGTGAATCCTGCCTTCGAGATAACCCAAAGAGAGTGCAGAGTGGATACAAAATTCAATCATTCTGCTTCAGAAAATGTAATACACACTTCTCCATGTCTGAATGTCAATGCGCACGTGTAATGCGGTGGAGAACCAGGATTGAATGGTTTTATGGTTGATACTTAAAATGCACACATAGAGCAGAGTTTAAATTGCTCCCTTCACTGACACGCAAGTAATAAACCTCACAGAAACCAGCAGACACAAGACCAATACTGTGTGAATCTATCAAAGATCCATCGCACTGAGCACTTTCCATGGGTTGCATTTTTAATATTCATAGGTTGGAAAATTGGCAGCTGTTTGAGACAAGAGAAGTTTCAGCCATTCAATAAATTATAAGACACTTCCTATAAATTGATAGCAATTATTTCTTGTAGCAGCACACATAGGGGCAGGAGTCCGAAAAATTTAGCAAGCACAATAGGCTAACTTCTGATCTTCTTTTTACAGCTAATACACTTCCCCTGGTGAATCTGTAGATAATGTTGATCAAAGTAGAGCTAGCAGTTTATACCCTCCTTGCAGGCAATGCAGTAGTGTTTTCCTATCTTTACCCTTACAACCACTAACATCTTATGTAAATGCAAACAATTGACCTACACACACAGTGGCCCAGGTTGCCCTTTTTGCTCTGATTTATTAGGCCGATACTTATTTATAGAGCTGGTAGTTAGGAATAGTGTCTTATTGTCTTTATTATTATGATATTCAGTGGGAAGCTATTGCAAAAGAATGATATTTACACCTTACAGAATGGGAAATCAAATTCCTTACCTTTTATTGTCTCACTCTATCCCTTAAAGTTTTAGAAAGCTTTGGGGTATGGCAATATATCCATACATGGAAAGATTTATTTAATCCAGCCCGGTTTTCACTATGAGGGCACAGTAGCAATGTAACTGCATTTTATTATGCCTACCATACAACAGCGCCTTCCTTCATCAATCAGGTAGGCAGGAACCGGAATCAATATTCAGGAATTGTTTACCTGCTTTCATCAGTTCACATGAGGAGAGACGAGAACTAAGTTGCCAGTGCTACCCTAATCTGGAAGTAGAAGTCCAAAGTCTTTAGCCTTGTGAGTCATAAATTCCTATCTCTTTTTGTCCCCTGTAATTCCTACAGTAGCTCTCCAGCAAAGTTGTCCTCATACTTTGGATCAGACCCAAGGAATGGAAAAATTCTCCAGTGCATCAAGGACCTGAAATCAGGTTTTTCCCGGTGGTGCTTTTGACCCAATTTGGAGTGACTGCTATCAGTACTTGTACTTCCCCTCGTGTCCCTGCGTTGCTGGGGATTCCTTGTATAAAAGTAGAGTATACAGCACACTCTGACCATCAACCATGTAGTGATTAGATAAAAAAAGCAAACACAAATCTGAGCTATTTTACCTGCTCAGATGAATGGAATGTGCAAAATCATTCAGATGATCTGGGCACCCTACAAGGACAGCCTCGAGGAGTACCATGTGGCAATTTCTCTTCTGCTTTCAAACCAGGGATTTATACCTCTGTGCTCTTCATTTTCAGGCGATATCAGCAATACTGACATCACTGGTAGGCAAAATGTAACACACTACTTTGGGATTAATAATCTGATTAATTGAATAATTTTTGAGCAATAAATGGGTTTTAAACTGCAGGATGTGACATAAGCCTTGACTGCTGTTGTTGAGTTATGAACTCAGTCCTGTCTCGTCAGATACTTCTTAGGGAGAGGTAATGTTGAATTTCAAGAGAATAACTGGATACAATTTTCATGTCATTCTTATTATAAAGCTAGTCTGCTTCTAAAGCCTCCTTAAAGTAAACAGTTGATCCTCAGCATTGACAGTCTGGGAACAGAACGTAATAATGTTTGAAAAAGTGATTAGCTAATAGCTTTGGTGAAAATAACATGTTTCATTATGTCATTTGCTCCAGCATCAGCAACTTTCAGGATACAATTTCCTCCACTTCATCAGGATCTCTAAAGCATTATTTCAAACTCTGGCTGTGCTAGTCATTTCAATTGTTTATATGCTTTTACAAGAGCCCAAAGGTGAAAAGCTGGCATTATATTCATGCTGCACTGACATCAAGCAAAAATACTTATTCATTCAAAGATGGCCTAGAGGAAAATACATGTTATAAATCTGACAAGACCATTTCTATGCAGGAATACAGAAAAAATAAAATGTGATGATGTATGTGTATGTGTTGTCTTAGGAATATTGAGGGGAAAACTATCATTTAAATGCTGTGATCAGCAGCTCCTGCTCCCTGCCCTACCTTTGACTTGCTGTCTGCAGAGAAGAGGCAGGTCACAGTGGGGTACCAGCTGAGGAGGAAGAGTGCAGTTCTTAAACACTGGTCTTGAAGATGAAAGAGGCAATAGGCAAAGAGAAAGAAGAGAGAGGAGAAAGAGAACACTCGCCTGGCAGCTTGTTCCTTGTACTGTCAAAATACAAGAAAATTCCCTGTTCTTTCTCAGTTTCCAAACCAGTCCTAATGGAAAGGAGGAATGGAGTAAAAAGTTTTAAGAAGAACTGGAAATCAGGATCAAGCATGGTACAATGGAAAATGTTAGTGGGACTTAGAGGACTTTATTAGATAGCAATACATCCTACATGAAGGATCCTGATAAAAAAGAAAGGTCATTCAAGATATAAATGTAAGTTTAGACAGGCAAAAGCTGGTAGAAGAAGAGAGGATATTCATGGGTATAGACAGTGAGAAAGAAAGAAGAATGCTACCTCATGTGTAAGTAGGATAATAAGATGGAAAACATGAATAGACAGTGGCAAAGAGAGACAGTAGGAATCCACGGTAAGTATACAGTCTTCTGAGAGAAAGAAAAGATGCCAAGCAAAAAGACACAGAAAAGAGAGAGAAAGCAGAGGGAGATGGGGGCTGCAATTCTCCAGAGGGAGAGGGAGCAGGCAGCAAGCTACCTTGAACGGGACTGCTTGAGGGAGTAGAAAGTGAGAAATAGGGCACAGAAAAGGAGCTGATAGGGACAGAATAGAAAAAAGACCTGAAGGACAAGGTAAAAAACCAAGGAGGCCAGAAAAGGAGAAGAAAGCAAGAAGGGGCTGGCACCACCAGGACCGTGGGGCTAGCATCCGTTAGGGTGGATGCTTGTGAGAAATGAAGGTGGGAAAAAACTCACAGAGACAGAAAGGAGGGCCAGAAGAGACTAAGAAAAAACCCCCAGGTATCAGACCAATGCAGGACCAAAAAGGGGATGACCACAGAGATTTAATGACCCAGTGTAAGGCTGAGCTGCACTGTCAGCAAAGGTACCCTGCTCCCTGCCACATCAGGGCTTTAACTGCAGGTGGAAACCACCTGCTGCACCACCAAATAAAGCAATGCAACACAAGCAACATGGCAAAGGACTGGCACAGAGCTGGTGATCAATAAAAAAAGGGCAAGCACAGCATCCAGAAAGTGCATAACTGAGGAGATGATGTACATCTAGCATCAATATTACCCGTTAGCATCAGTAAATTGCTGCTTGCTTCCCTCTTTGCCGATTGATTTTACTAATCCTGCCCTCAGATTAAAAAACTTATTTCAGGTGATCTTTTGAAAACGACTGCTCTTGCATGGTTTTGGGTGGAAGAAGTACAAAAAGTGACAGGAATCACAGACAGAAAAGGGAACAAACCAGCCTGGCTTCAGTGGCCACCGCAGCCTGAAACGAAGAGCACGGATAAGTGCTGCCTCCTAACTAATTACACAACCAGCACTAGCAGAGATGATCGGACCAGTGAAGAGGAGGCTCCCGACTGCACCAAACCCCGCAGTGCTGAGCCCGGCCACCCTAAAGCCGGCGTGAAGCTTCATGGAGGCTTGCAGTTTATGTAACGCCAACCATGCATCCTTTGGGGATGTCAGCTCTGGGAAGCATCCGCTCCATCAGCTGCCACCGCAGCACTCCCGGGGCACCCCATAGCCCGGGAAGGACGCTTCTGTTTTCTTTCCTCCCGCCCTAAACCATCCCTGTTTTTCCTAAAACAAAATAAAAAAAAAAATTAAAAGAATCCCTAAATCCAAGCATCTGACGGAGCACTTCCCGGGCTGCCGGCACGGTGACCACAAAGCGGGAGGCCAAAGGCGCGTCCCCCCGCCCCTCTCCCCGGCGCCCGGCTCACCTTGAACGACATCCTGCACATCGCAGCGCCCCGCCTCCGCGCTGCTCCGCGCTGCTCCGCGCAGCTCCGCGCCGATCCGCGCCGATCCGCGCCCCGGGGCTGCGCGGGGCCGGGGCGGGGCGCGGCGCGGGGCCGGCGCCTCCCTCCCGCATGCCTTTATGCTCACGAGTTTCTGGCTGTTATTCCTCTTTAAAGGTGGTGGGGGTTTTTTGGTTTTTTTTGTTTTTTTTGCGGGGAGGGCAGCGTTAGGGTTGTTATTGTTATTATCATTAGTGGTGGTGTTATTATTAATCGGTGGGCACGGCTCCCCCGCAGCCACCCGCACCCCCCGCTCCAGCAGCATCATCCCAAAAGCAAGACCCCACGGGGGGAACCCACACTGCTCAGCCCCATACTGTTCAGACCTATAGATCGGGCCCCCGCCGCTCCGAAATAGCACTGAAATGGTCTGAAACCCAGGCACCCCCACCCCAGCCCGGGTCTCCTCACGGAGCTAATGCCACCCCCATGGCAGCTCTTTTGCGTTTCACAGCCTTTTCCCTTCCTATCTAGGAAAAAACTGTCAAAAGGTATCGTTGTGAGTATACCCACGCTGCAGCCGCACAAGCATGTGAGGGTGAGCGTTCCCTCACCTTGCACGTATCCAGCTGTCACCAACACTATCTCCCGTGGGTGATGCGCTGTCATTAGGAAGACAGTAAATTCTTAAGGGCTTAATTTTAAGCCTTTAAAAATGAGCAACCATAAAGCCAATGCATGTCCTGTTTCGCCTGGCTGCCGCAGATTTCTTTCAAAGTCTGTGCGATATAAAGTAAGCAAAACAGGGCATGCTCCGGTGGGAGATTCCCAAATTTCTTTGCTATTGTTGGTTTAAACTGAGCCCTTAGGGATTTTCTTCTTTTGATGTGCACACATAAATCCCATGCATGAGAAAATTACGCGTGTGCATTGAGAGAAAATACTCGCACTAAGATCCAAATAGTTCATTCTACAAAACTGCAATTGGAGGATTTTCTGCAGGTTTTTTTCCTGAGGCAATATTCATCTGTGCATACAGTAAAACAAACCGTAGGCAAGCAGATGAAAGCTGCTAATAGCATAAGCTCATCTCAGAATGCATGGCCTGGTATGAACCTCACCTTAATTACTGAGAAGATCATACAAACATGGATGACCATTCTGATTTTTTCTTAAACTTAAAAATACTGAATAAACTCAGTAGATTGCATAGTTAAGAGTCATCCTTGCTCTGATTCAGTTGTACAGTGATGCTTGCCCACTGACAGAGGAAAATATTACTAATCTGTACACACTCCCTGCCTCACCCCTGGAAAATCCCTGCATTTATTCAATCTATTGTGAATAACATGCCCATCTTTTCACATTCGTCAGCCAAAATGTTAAATATTTAGACAAAGAAAAAACAAAGAATTCTCTGGATGAACGGCAACAAAGGAGACTAACACAGTACACGTTTTTTTGGGTCTGTATTTATTTTAGATGTCAAGGGACAAATTTTGAAGTGCCTTTCTTAATTTGCCCACAAAATCTGAAACTGCACCTCTTTGCAGTTGCACATGGTTTCTTGTGATTTTGCTGTTTTCATATTCAGGTGCAATAATTTGTCAGAACTGTTGAATACAGAAATACATATATAAGGTATGTTCTTTTTTGGTGACCCTTTGAAAGTTTATCCCAGAAAGCATTTAGAAACTATCTTTTTTGGTGCATGTCTCTCTCTATTGTTACACTCAAAATCTTCTTTATGGGCAAAGAGGAAACACACCTCATATATATATAAAACCAAGAATTTATAATTAGTATAACTGAATCTTAGCAGTCTAATCCCAGAATCATTACTAGAGCAGATATAATTATTGCAGAAAAAGAAAAAAAGTCTATGCAGAAAAAAAATCAATATTCCTAATACTACCGTTAAAACTTATACACACTTCCTAGTTTTTACTCCTTTTCTTTATATTGTCCTCGCCCTTCCCCTGCTCTGCTGGGTCCTAAAGTTGGTGGTTTCATTCTGGTGGTGGTGGCTTGGGATGTTACGGTGAGCTGTCAGCATCTGGAGTTGGTCGCTGCAGGGAATATGAGTTGATGTCGATGGCTTCTTTTTCCTCCCTCTAGGACCCAGATAGGGTCATTTTATATGTTTGCTAACACACTTTTACATCTTGTTCTTTCTTCACTGGTCTTCACAGCTCCACATTACAACCAAACGTAGTACACATGGTGTCTTTTATGTTTGTTAGATATTACTTTTTAGTTCCTTTTGTTATCCTTAAATCCAGTTTTGTCCAGCTCCAGCTCTGCATTTTTGTACCTGACTATTGGCGAGTTGTTTATAGCTGTGGGGTCACCAGTCCCAAGCTTGTGTCCCACCTCTTATCATCCCATGCCCATGCTCAGGTACCCTGCACCCTGTGTCGCCACTTCTCAGTCACACCAGGTCTGCATTCCTCTGCGCTGCATCGTTATGTTAGCGTAGTAAAGCCATAGTGGTACTATACAAAGGTAAACAAAAGTAAAACAAATTACTCATAGACGCTTGGTCAATTAGATAAACTGCTGTTAGAGCTAAACCATGTAAAACAAAGTTGAGAGGAGGTCAACAGAGCAAGTCTGACAAGCCTCAGTCCTGAGGCCTTGCAAACTCAGTGCCTGTTACTAGCAGTGGGAATACTGTATTTTAGGGCTATGTGGTTACGCTACCCACATCTCCCCTGTTCTTGATTCTTGGCAGGATATTTAAGATTGCAAGATATTTGAACTGGTTGGGATTTGTTACCTGTTTGGCAGAATTCACCAGCAGGGCAGCAGGTTGCATTCCCACCACCTAATATTTCATCACAGTGATTATTTCAAATATCCTGAGTCATGTTGCTTTGTACAAATCTGAAGGATATCTAAAATGAATTGGTGGAACAAATGAAACCATTGCCTTTAAAAGGTGATCCAACGATGCTGTGTAAGTCACAGACAAACCTCACCTAAGCCAAAACAGTTCAGGCACAGCTATATATGGAGAACTAAAAAAGTGGCACAAATTTTGGGTTAGCCAAAACATTCATTTGGAGATCTTGATCCGAATATCTACAAGTTTTTATGCAAACACATACATTCATTTCTATTTGCTTTAAGAAATAGTGAGCAACAAGCAAGTACACGTTTAGAAGTGTCAGTGAAGAGCAATATAAGTTTGCTTGCTGTGTATGTAAACGGATAAATATATTTCAGCAGAGTATGGCGGTTACTGTATGTTCTGTAACTTCAGTGAGGTCTGACACTGGATTCTGCCCCCTTCTTGAGAATCTATTGCTAAATTTGACTGCCATCTTCTAGACTCCAGAGCTCTTTACTGCAGAGTGTATCACACCCTGCATCTGTATAACTCAGGAGATACTGCACTGTCAAATACATTTCTGCACTAACTTTTCTCATTTTCTCACTTTTCTCATGTATGTCCTTAGTGTTGATGCACTTGCTTCCAATATCACCTGTATAAAGACCATTGATGGGAGCCTGTGACATTTATTCTCTGACTGTAACTTATTTTTTTCTAAAGTTTTACAGAAGGTGGAGATCTTACTATAATGTTATTGATTTCGGCTGTATCTGCATTGTCTTCTTTCCTGGGGCATTTGCTTCCATGAACATTTAGTTATTTAAATATTTAAAAAATGTAAATAGGTTTGTATGCTTTTCCAGAAATAAATTACTTTATCCAAAGATTAAAAAGAAAAGGTAATTTAAAATGTAAATCAGAGCAATCTTCAGCAGTTTCAGTTACAAATTTTGAAGCCTGATTTTACCCAGACAACAATAGTAATATCCCTGGCTAATGTGAAGAAGAAATTGTATTTCCATTTTACTAAGGTATAAATCCTCTTTACTACTCTAGTTTTCTCTGCATAATTTAAAAATCCTTGATCATTGCCTTTTAGAGGACTGCTGTGTGTTTCTGCCTGTGGCCTCCTGTGTGGGCCTGGGCAAGCCTTTTGTGCGAAAATCTTCAAAAATGGCCTCTCACTTTGGCTTTCTTACATTCTCTTACCTTGTAACTCAAAACGCAGACACTCAGGACAAAGGCTACTTTTGCCAGCATCAGCCTATGGTTTTTGCACATCAGTTTTTGTCAGCAAGATTCAATATCAGCACACAATAAGACAGCAGCTCTGAAACTTCTTTCTCTTTCCCTGATCTTTGGACCCTTTATGTTGCTAAAATCACTCTTAATCTTGGCTAAAGCCTGCACTGCACTGTGGAGTGAACCAAGTTGGCCAGCTCGGACACCACCAGCAGTTCTGCTGTGGCAGCATGGAGGTCTATGTAGGCCAATGAGTCCAACTGCTTGGCTAGCTAAATTAGTTCACACTGATCTCTCTGGGGATGTCTACATTAGTGTTTTAGTCTGGATCAGGAGCATGCTTCTGAAGTGAATCTCCCAGTTGTCTCCCTTTGCTGTGCTGTTGTTCTCATTGTGGAGGGATCTTGCTCTATGCAAACTGGATCCATTTCTGAACTAAACTCGAAGAATTTCTCCAGGAGCAGACTTAGTGGACTGCAGCTGCAAATGGGTAATCATGTCCTGGGACTGAATGACAGCCAGTCTGAATTAAAAAAAACACACAAACCAAACATGAAATGGGTACAAATGTAGACTTTGGGCCCTCAGCACCAACTCTTTGCTCTACAGGTCCGCTCCTGTTAGTCTGCACTACTCGCAAATGTAGACGACCTGTGTTGTGCAAAGTAGATTGCTACTGCTACCATAGCTAGCTTAGATATCTCTACACTGCAATGCAGTCTTCAGTGTAGAAAAAATACCTAATAATAAGCTGGCTGGTATAGCCATGTTGACCTACCCTCCTGCCTGAAAAGTAGACAAAGCCTTGGGCCACCGCTCCTTCCCCAAGCCCTGTGCGTGTTCTCTCATCCAGTGAGGATCTGGGAAGTCTCGTTATTTGCCCAGGACTTACAGATGTCCCGCAGTACCTACAAATGGGCCACAAAACATCTGGAAATCTGCCTGCCCACTGTGATTTACTGTAGACTTCATGTACACGTGCTCCATCAACCCTCTACATGAACTCAACATTTTCAGGGTGCACTATGCATAGGCAAATTCATGGTACAGAGCATGCAAAATAAAGATGATACTTTCCAAGCATGCTGTATCTACTAAGCACAGCTTGTGTCATCAGCTTGTACCTGTGCAACAAGAATGATACACCCCAGAGTGCCTGGGCATGCCCATCCTCTGCCTGAGAGTATTAATCATTCCTAATCCAGCATGCTATACTACCTGGGAGTATTCTTCTGCCCAAAGGGAATCCTCAGCTGCTTCTTGGCTGCAACTTTTAATGCCGTTTGGCTCCTTCAGAGGCACTTAGGGTTGAATATCTCGGCTTCCTTCTTTAAATGAGAATAGCACTGCTCATCTCATGTGAAACACTTGAACAACCACAGATATAACCGGCTGTGTGTCTCAGATGGATTTTTGCTTATGTAATTAACTAACCTTTGTTTGCAAAATTCTAGGACATTATGAGGTGAATATTAATTCCAGTGCAATATATTATTGTTATTCCAACTGTCTTTCAATATATTTTTAGACAACTACTCTTAAAAAGAGGAATAGTGACAGAACTGAGAGGTGTTTCTAAATCAGTTCGGCAAACTGATATTTTATTTCCAGCATTCACTTGTGTGTACGAAGAGTCTTAAATCATGAAAGCGCCAGTACACATCCATCAATGTGTCACTGTGAAAATGCATAGGCACACAGACATGCTAGGTGCCTCACAGCCTTGCTACTGAGGTGGTATGTAATCCCCTAACTTAATCTATTTATGAACAAAAAAGATGCTGTTCTTTTCAAGCTAAAATGTTATTCTTGCTAGCACTCTGTGGAAAAAGATTTCAATAACATAACCTCAGGAAGAGCTGATACTTGAGACACTGAAATTACATACAATACAATCCCACTATCCAATGACAACTCCTAGGATTAACTCATAGCATTGCATCAGGTTAATTCATGCTGTAATGTCTTTCCAATATATTTGCACCCTCTTTTATGAGACCTATTTCAGGCTTTGGGAAGCACTTATGTGTGATTCTTTAAGGAATCTTACCTGGTTTTGTTGATTTCTTTGTTGTAGAAGCTAATTTAATTTGAAAATGGAATATTGCAAAATTCAGAGAAAATTAATCTAATAGATTGAGTGACTGTCAATTTTATAACTACCAGAAACACTATAGTCTTCAATTCAACTTGTGTACTGAGCTTTTCATGTAAAGAACTTTTTTTTTTTTTAAAGTCATACTTGTATCTCTGTTATACAGGTGGTAATGCCTAGGTAAGGGAAACTGAGCAATTTTTTCCAAGATCACATAGCATGCTCATAGAAGCTTTGGGACTAGAGTCTGCACTTGGCTGAAACATAAACTTCTGAAGAATATAATTGGCATGTATTCCATGTAACATATTGTAACTCATTCAGTCCCAAAGCCAAATTCTAGTCGCACAGTGCTCTCTACTTGTTGTCTCCACTGAGTATATAGCTCAGGCTTCTTAACTAGAGTCCTTCTTTGTGCCAGAGAAACAAATAATCTGCTATGTACCTTTAAGAAAGTTGTGTACTGTAAAGAAACCACAAATTCACATTACAGCTCTTCTGCTAACATCCATCGTTAACTCTGTCTCCGTAAGTAGGCAATGCAAGGTCTCTCATGAGCCTAGCCTAAGACATACATTTCATTCCCAGTACTCCATGGAAAAGTGTAACAGCTAGAAGCTCCTATCCCTTAAATAGCACTGCCCTTGGAAAAAAAATGTGCTGTTTCTACCTTTCTCCAAGAGATACAGCAGAGGTCTTCTTTGCTTAATAGTTTGAGTTCCAGCCGCTTTGAGCTGTATAACACGAACCTTTGTGGGACACAGCAACCCATTCTGACCAGCTTTCATGATATCCACTCAAACGCAGAGCTTCCCATGAGAGCTTTTCCTATGACACTTGACCGCGCTGCCTTCATTGCCATCCTCAACCAGCTTCCATTTAAGAGTTGGTAACAGATTTTAGTAATCTGGAAAGTAAGTCTGTGAAGTGCTGGCAAAAAGAGGTTCCTCCCAATGCCTGTCCCACATGCTGAATAAGTGCTACCAATTATTCCTTTCACACAGGTGATGGAGCTCGGGGCTGAAGCTTTAAACGTTCATGCTGAATTCAGACTCTGATGAGTACCTCTGCAGAGAATGATGCTCTGAAGAGTGGAAGAAATGAATGGTTGGTCTGTCTTTTCCAGAGTTACAGCAAGTCAGTATATCTTTAAACAGTTTATCTTTATTAATTTATTTCATTATAAAAGAAGCAGAGCAGTCATTTAAGATATGCCTGAGTTTAAATCATGAAAACAATAGGAAGACTGTAGCAATATTCTTCCAGTTAATGCTGAAATGGTGGGATCTTTCCAGCATGTTATTAGTTTTCTAAAATATATTGTATCTTTTGCATTACCTGAAGTTGCTACTTTTACTAGACTGAGAAGTCTTGAAGTTTGCATTATGACTGTACTGGTGAAATTTGTGAAATACTAAAATTTTAAAACAATTAAAGTAAAGCTTAGCTTCTTACAGTGTAAGATCATAATTAATCTACTTCTTTCCTTTCCAAAAAAAGACAGAAATCATAAATGCCCTGCAAATAAACTGTCTTATGATTGTGCACTGTTAGTTAATTTAAATTTTTCTTGTTCAAGAAAATGTATTTAAATCATCAGCAGTATCTTCAATAAAGCAGTCTATAAAACAAAAGATTTTCCATCTGGCCTATAATTTACATTAATCTTTCCCTTGCTAAACTGTAGCATAACCAGCTACATGGGCTGTTTCTTGTTTCTATAATATTTACAAAAATACAGGCCTATTTTACTAAAACTAGTCTACAGAGAATGTACTTTGAGTTACTCTTTATTTTGGGAGATACTCTCGGAAATGAATAGTGATAATAAGAGAAATACTAAAAATTACTTTAGAAAAAAATCCTGCAGACTTCTCAGGAAAACTGTACCAAATATTTGTGTATCCTATAAACCTTTTAAAAATAGAATGGAGAATTTACAAAACTGGACCTGAAAAAGGAGAAGTTTATCTAATAATAGAAATAGTTTACCCAACACATTCATAACTGTATGCATTCATCCTTCTAGGGAGCTGTTACCTTGAATCTTTCTTTTCACTCCATGGTCCTTTTGCTGAGGCCTCCTATGATATCAAATTTCATGTCAAATTTGCTGGTATAAGCTGGTGTAAAGACATCTAGCTGCTAGGAACCACACGAGTGTTATTAACTTCCTTCACGTGGACCTTCAAACTGATGCCTGGGCTAGTGACCTAGGAATCAGACAGAAGTTAGCATTGTACTTGAATAAGTAGTACAGAATAATCTCCACAAATTGTCATTTGAGTGTTTCAGTGAATTTGCTCTTTTGTTTCCTCTTTTCCATTTGTTCCCAGCAAATTAATGCTTTTAGCCACAGAGACTAAGTGACATGTCAAGGAAGTCAAAGAAAGGACTACAACTACCATCCAAGACCAATTTCCAGTCCAGTATAAGCACCAGCACACCATCTTCACTTTAGTGCAAATGCCTTTCAGCCATCAAACAGCTGAACTTAAACACCTCTATGTTAGCATCTGTACAGGTACATCATGCTTTAAAATTTTTCATCCTTCCCCTCCCAGTCTTGGAATATTGCTCTCCTGAAGTTTTATTGCTTTAAGATAGAGTGTACAGACTGAGTGTATGTTTTCTTCATCTATCATTTCCTTTTCCTTTCCCTGCTTATCCTCTGTATATGTTGATTTTATGACTCAGTCTGAATTTAACTGTTTACCTATTTTCCATCTGCTCAGCCAGAGAGAAGCCAGTGAGCCTGAGTTCAGGTGCTTTGGGTTTACAGGCTTTCTAATTCCACACGTGGCACTTAACTGACACTGATACTGGTGCAGATAATGAGAATGGCCGTCTGAGTCCATGGGGAATCTAAACTTGATGGGCAGTGAAGCTCTCGAAATATAAAGGCGTATTCAAACAAAATCATGCCGTGGCCATTCTTCCCAGCTATTGCTTGTATATTATTGTATATAACTCTACTGTGGGAGGTGATGTGGGTCTGAGAACATACGTATTGCATGAGTGGGAGAACAATGCGTGTTATATCCCATATGGTACTATGGGTAGGAAAACCAACAGATTATCTAGGGTTTGCTGGTTTTTTCCCACAGAATATAACTGACTCCTATTCTTGTAAGTGGAAGTTTTGCATAACTAAGATAGAAAAAACCTAAATATAAGAAATTGGGCCAAATTCTAGTTATCATCCCAAGCCTAAGTATACACATGTGTTAAAGGGACACACACCTCATTAGCGCTGCACAAGAACCACAAAACTGCTCTGTATTTAGCATAGAAGATGCATCTGTTAGAATTCTTAGTTACATTTGTTGCCTTATACTCAGCTGGAATAAACCAATATAACACTGGACTCTCCTCAGTTTATACTGCTGAAGGTCTGGCTTCCTACCACATTTAAACATAAGGTTCTATTTAAAACTTAAGAACTTGATGAGACTATGGTCAGGCTAGAGCTGAAGTTGAAGTAAACCTGAGGCACCGTCTAAATTTGTGACAGCAACACTACCTAAAAATACAAAAACCTTGCTGGAAACAGATCCCAGAAAAAGCATTGCCTTATTAATAGAGATCAGATCATAGAAAATTCTTGCAGAGAAAACTATGAAACTCAGATGCCAATCTAATCTAACCAATGGTTTGAAAGTCTGTTAAGAACAGCAGTTTACCAAGAAGTGGTTTCCATGAGGAGCTGCTCAGTGTACTGTGGCAATGAGACTGTGCATAGCTGTTTTCCCCAATTATGATGACCAAAGCAGCAATAATACCACCGATGTCAGCAAATAAAAAAAGAGGATGTGAAAAATATGAGAGTAAACATTTTATTTTTCTCCAGATGTTTGACTGACGAGTCATCGGGTACTGACCAAAGGGAGAACATGCTTCTTCACAAAGAATCAGGCATTATATGACCAAGACTTGTTTTCTTCTTTTTGAACTTTAAGTCCATGAGCAACTGTATTAAAGAGTACAGAAAGCCAAGAATAAAAAGGAAATCCATTAAGAAGCAAAAAAATAAAGTGGATGTATTTTAATGTTGCCCATTAGGAAGTTTCTTCAAGTAAGATACATCAGGCTCTGTAGTCAACACAGTGGATGATCTTAAAGGTCTTTTCCAACCTAAATGATTCTATGATTCTAAGTCATGAGTGCTCGCTAGGAAGATGTTTGTAGCTAGAACATTTCGAGAGAGACCAAAAGATATAAAAAATTGCACTTAACGTGTCATGGACTTGGAAAAGGCTCTGATGTAGTTTGTTACTAGCTGTGCAGTCTGCCAAAGGCGTGCATTCAGACACCATGCATCAGAGGAGTGCAGCAGTACTGAGAGGCAGTTCAGTAAGCAAGTCACCTCTTACATCAAGGATCACTACTTAGCCTATCTCTATTCAAAACTGTAATGACTGGCCTCATGCAGAGGGTTAAGGAACAAATCATTAACTTTTCCTATTATGTTATGCAGCAAAGACAAAGATGATATATCTAGAACAATCAAGAGCTACTTTAGAAGATGGTAGTTTGAGTCAGCCAAAATAGATGAGATGCTTCACTGAGAAAGACAATGAGAAACCAGCGAGATTAGATGGTATTATTTTAAGTCTATACAAGAGTGTAATGGTTCAGGGTTGAGCAATAATGAGAATGTGGCTGCAGATGTTGCAATTTACCTTGAGAGCCCTTGGAAAGTGAGAGAATTCATAGTGGTTTTCTGTTAGAAGAATATGTCAAGTAAATTTAGGAAGCAAAACGTGCAGGAAAATCTTGGTACATGAAATTTCTGGCTGACAGAAGAAAAGACAGACCTGATATTAGGCTGTAGAGGGATGCTAACTAAAATGGCAGCTACTAAACTACCATGCAACAAGCACAGTTGCGTGGTACTGCAACATTATGCAGACACCCAGTCATGAAAAAGCTGAAAGAGCATCAACTGAGATACCTGAATCATGTGAGATGATAGGACAGAGAAAAGAGAGGCTCCATCTGGATGGATAATAAGATCTAGCAGGCACAGTACAAGGACATTCAGAAAAAGATGGTCTATGAAGAAAGATGGCATCATCCTAGTGTGTACATCCAGAAAGAAACAGGTGAAAGAAACAAGAAAAAATAAATCAAACAAAAGGACAAGACAAAAGTGCTGTTCTGAATAATTGAGTTCTGGATTACACTAAGCATCTAAACTGTTTCTGCTGACAGAACTGCATTTTAGACCTTGGTTCTAGCTTCTGTGTGCCTCAGTGTTCCAATTACAAAGAGGATAATTTCTCTTTTTCAAAGTGATATGGTAGGGTCCTCAAGTATTGTGGTACAAGAAATTTCTGCAAGACGAAAAAGATATTTTCATCAGAAAAGCGGAGACCAAAATGATCTTAACAGAATGCATCTTTCCTGATGAAATGCAGTAAAGACATAGGACTTGCCAGCACATAAATGCACACTGCACCATTTTGCTGTTAAACCAGAGTGTGTGCAAGTAACCTTTTTTTAGACTAGGTGTACTGCAAAAAGCTTTTAGTAAAACTAATGAAAGTTTACTTACAGACACAAACTGAATAATAATCATGCATAAGCATTTGTGACAGGATGTGATAAATGCCTTATTTCCTTGATAAAAGTAGGGACCCTAATCTGAGCTTGAAATGTTCTGGTTTGGTATTTACACTCTAGGCTACAGATGTGCTTAACTGATTGTAATTTTGAAGGAGTGAAGAGAGCTCCAATACTTTGCAGGAAGACTCTTCCACAGACTAAATCCTTAGGACTGGCTTCAACATAAATACCAGATATGAAACTTTTATGGGGGGACAAGATGCACAATTTAATGATCACTTTAATGATCTTTAATGATCACTGAGTAGAGACTCAGATCGAACTAATCTGAGAGACTTTCTAGCTACCTGTTAGCATATTGGTTCATTATTATCTCAAAGAAAGAGCGAATTCCCACATCACCCAGCGTGGCAACGTAGGATGGTGAATGTGGTGCCTGCACAGGAATCAGAGGTTTTGTTCCCACCTTTTCCACTGACCTGCTGTGCAGCTCACGTAGCACAGTTCACAAGTCCTCCTCCATGCTAGCTTTGCTCTCTCTTAAGTTCTGGGGTACTTGGTGCCACCTTCCACTTTCTCTGGTAACTTATATGAAGTAGGAGCTAAATATTACCACTAGTATTACTCACTGAGACTATTTTTTTATGATCTCATTTTCACTGCAAGTTTCTGGTTGGTGAGCTGAATATGCCAAGTCCTAAATATGTTATGAAATGGCAGGATGAGATGAGAGGTGCTATACTGCACATATCAGTACGAGAATGAAACAGAAATTCTATCAGAAAGGCTATTTTGGAGCAAATATTCTTGACTTGAAATTTTAAATCCATTCTTAAATGAACCTCTTTTAAAATAGAAAGCACGAACACAAAGAATTATCTATAATCATAGTAGTGTAAATGCCTACTAATGTAACATAATCTGTGTATGTTAAAAGAATACAGATCTGGAAATACTGTCAATTGCCTACATTTATTCAATAAAGGGCTCGACATCTCTCAAGTAACAAAGTCTACTCCTTGCAGGCAGGAAGAAACAGGGAAAGCAAACTGTATAAAGACTGAAGGAAAAAGGAGGAGAGGATTTACTGGGAGGTAAAAAGGCAGATAGCTGGAGAAAAATGTTTTCTGCAGAGGGCCACTGTCTTATAAATGCTGATTGCTGAGAGCTGCCAGCTAATAAATTCTTAGCTGTGTTTCTGGAACCTGTAATTACAACAAAACATGACATGAGGGGAAGATGAAGTATCATCCCATGAATTATTGACATTGACCTTTTTACAGGATGAAGTTCTACGCTAGACAGGGTGAGCCAAAGCTCGATGAAGTCAGTAAGTGCTTTTCTGTGGGTCTCTGCTGGCTTTGGCTTTGGCTTAAAATAGATTAAAAAAGAGAGATACGGAGTTTATAAATTCGGAGAGTTGCATTCAAAAAAAAACTTTCTCACTCCTCTGTTCTCCTTACTCTACCCTTCCTTCCTGTGGTCCTAAAGCCCTGCAGAAGCCAGGCTAGACTCGTGCCTGCACATGGTTATACTGCAGTCTGCACAATGCTATCGGAACAGGAGGACCAATCTGCTAGACAATTTCTATCTGCTAGTGACAGGCCACTGTCATCTCCACAATACACCCACAGTCCTGCTCCTGTCTCCTTCCTCACATACATGATTCACTCTGGCTTTACATAACTCCAGCGTCTCTGCATAAAATTTTTGGTCGCTTAGACTTTTTATAGAAATCAAGTTATTGAGTACCCATATTGGGAATGCTGCTATAAACATTTTTTTTCCAACTGCTTTGAGGCAAAGGCAAAAGCTGTCATAACATTTTTCCTAAAATCTGTCCACATCTTTAGGTATCTCTAGAGATTTTTCAAGAACATCTAGAAGGTGGCAAGTTAGTCTCCATTTCTAGAAAACACACTGAATAAAAAAAGCTTGTTTGGTGTAATGGTTTAACAAAAGGACAGAAAAATCACCCAGAAGGCCAACAAAATATTTTAAAATCTAGCTATACATTAAGCAAAATGCACATATTTTTATGAAGAAGGGAACAGGAAGATTTCTTCCTCTCTTTTTCTATCTGGTAGGCTAATTTTCTGAATGTTTGCAAAGTTTCATCCGTGTTTTTGACTTTTAGGAAACAGATCCAAGAACATGTCATTATTTTACTAAAGTATTAGGTTCTTGCTCATGTAAGCCATGCTTTCTCATGTGATACTTCCCAGTAAGTTCACTGATACTCCCTGTTTGAGAAAGGACATCTCTCATGAGCAAGGGCTGCCTTTTGTGCTGTGCAACCTACCAGACAGCTTACAAGAAACTTCTCTTGAATGTGAGATTACAAAGGATCTCCTGCAGCTGGATTCCTTACCTGAACTACCCACAAAACTATGCCAGAAAAATTTGTCAGGTATTACTCTGCACCAATGCAGTCAAAGAAAATTTGGAGCAGATTCTAGTAGAGACAGTATTTCGCTCTCCACCTCAAATTCTTAGTTTAGGCACTTATTTTCTATACTTTCACAGTACATCCTGTGATTTTTTTTAAAGCTTCATCAAATGTATTTGAATCACCTGGTTTATGTTCTGCTTATTCTTATTCTAGGCTTATGCTTTTCAGAAAACCCTTCCCAAGTGTTTATTCTGGAGACCAGGGACAGAGGTGCAGAAGAAGCGTTCAAAACTCAGAACATGGAAGTGCTGCTTATAATCCCCACACATGGAGAGGCAGGGCTCTGTACAAGAAATGTGTCCAAACTAACTAAAGGTTATTTCTTTTGCAGTTATTTCAATTTGAAGCATTCCTAGCAAAAGATGCCTTGTCATTAAAATCAGCAATCCCACCACTGGAGTCCAATTTGTAGGAACGTACAGGATAACTGGAGTAAACTAATTTCCCCAAATGTTGTGACAGACAGTAAGTTTCTTTCTGGTTAAAGAGGAGAAAATCTTTCATGGCTTGTTGGATATATACAGAGGCAACATCTTTCAGAGACTGCTAACTGAATGTCCAGCCTGGAGAGAATCTACTACTCTGAAAGAGATCGTGATGATTTTGTAATCTTAGTAATTGTAATCTTCATCGGTTCCTCTTAATATTGTACTTTATAATGGATTTCCCTTAAAGTACCCAAACATTTCTTTTCTACCAGGAACATGCTCTGCTCAGCTTTTATTCAATTTGATTTAATTCCTCTAACAATAAAGAGGACAAGGATGCTCAGCAAGTTAACGGACAGCAGGTCTTTGTAAGAGCTTGCTTGCTGTGGACTTAAAGGCCACTTACCTCAGATACTTCCAGATCTCCATTTGTAAAAACTGATATACTCCAAATGTCTGAGGACTTAACAGGTTTTCAAGAAATAGGTTGAAAAGACCAGTGGATATTCTATCTGATAATGGGGCATTTTGTTTAATGGAACATTTGAAGATGGTGTTGCTTTTTTGTACTCAAACCTCTCCTAGTTTTTATGAAGTACAAACTATTGTAAGAAGTGACATGATGGGCATGTGCAATAAGATAATTTCCTTTCCACAATGTCACAGTTGGAAAAGGAGAGTATTTTAAGCTGTTCTAGAAATTGAAAACATTTATGGATAGAATAGCCAAATCTGATATATTTAAATTGGCAGCATGCTACATGTATGAAAGCCAACTTTTACTATGGAGGACACAAAAATTGTCTCCTACAGATATGTCTCTATAGTGTGCTAAAGCCATAGTGGCACAAAACCAAGGGTGGCGATATTTTCTTGTGGACAAAATCCATAGCTTGCGGCTGGTGCTTCCTGAAACAGTATACCAGGGATCTCCTTTGCTAGTGCTGTATGGCATGTAGCAAAGCCCTCATAAAGTTATGAAATACTTTGCTACTCACATGAATCACTATTCAAATATTGGAGGTATGTGTATCTAGCCATATCTTTGTGCCTGAATCCAGCAAATTTTATTAAGAGAACTGGGCACTGGATGTGTGAGTGTGTGTGTGGTTGGAAAAGTGAACAGGTATGAAACTTAGGATAGCAATGCCATTAAGCAGTGCAACTCCTGATACAGATGACATGGTTCTTAGGCGTCCTTCTCCCACCCCAACTTCCCCACCAGCTTCTGTGTTATCCAGAGCCCGTGCCAAATACCTGGTCTAGTGGAAGCTATCCCTGACCATGGCAAGGGGGTGGAACTAGATGATCCTTCAGGTTCCTTCCTACCTAAACCCTTCTGTGATTCTATGAAAATGACAGGAAGTTCATTGTCTGCCCTGGATGAGCAGGAACACCCATTTCACAAGGAGACGACAGCACTGGGTGTGCATTGCAGCGTGGTGGCCTGGGCTGCACTGTTTCCAGCAGCCTCAGAGCACTGAAAATAGCAAGAGGAGTTGTGATTTTCCACAGCACAGTTACGCAGGCTGTCTTCCCAAGGACCTGCAGATAGAAGCAGGGTACACCTTGTGTGGAGATAGCCTTGCGCAAGGAGAAAGCTGGCAAACCTTGATTTTACTGCCCATATGTGACAGGACGGGTCACGGCTTACGAGCGTGGGATGCCCTGAGATTTCTTCACGCTCCGTTAAAAATATTAAGCCGGACACTTACCGAGGAAGGGGAGGATGAGAAAGCTCCAGCTGAGCCGTGGGGTGGTGGTGGTGCGGGGGGTGTGTCGCCTCTCGGCATGCCCGCGGAGCTGGGCGTCAGGGCACACACCTGGGGCAACCCCCCCGGCCCGGAGACCCTTCCTTCCTCCTTCCCTTCCCTTCCCTTCCCTTCCTTCCTCCGCCCCGTGCCGCCCCGTCCCGCACACCCGCACCGGGGCTGCATCTCGCCCCGCCCCGCCTCAGCCCGCGCCCCGCAGGCCGTGAGGCGCGGGCAGAGCGCGGGCACCCCCCGGCCTCCTCCCGCCGCCTCCCGGCCCGGCCCGCCCGCCCACCGCAGCTATAGGGCCGCCCTGGGGGCGGCGAGGGCAGAGCCCGGCGCAGGATGGCCGCGGGGCCGGGCTCCCCGCTCCTCTGGGCGCTCCTCCCGCCGCTCCTCGCCCTCTGCCCCGCGCAGCCGGAGCCCCCCGGCTCCCGCGGGATGGGGCTCAGCCTCCACCCGCCGTACTTCAACCTGGCCGCGGCAGCCAGCATCTGGGCGACGGCCACTTGCGGGGAGGCGGCGGCGGCGGGCGGCGGCGGGC
Organism: Ciconia boyciana; assembly: GCF_034638445.1. Classification (NCBI taxonomy): domain Eukaryota; kingdom Metazoa; phylum Chordata; class Aves; order Ciconiiformes; family Ciconiidae; genus Ciconia; species Ciconia boyciana. Next base: position 52,000,029 of record NC_132935.1, on the reverse strand, counting down.
GGCCGGAGCTGTACTGCAAGCTGGTGGGGGGACCGGCCGCCGCCCCCCTGGGCCGCGCCATCCAGGTAACCGGGCCGTCGTGTGGGGCCGGAGAGGGGTCGCGGCGCCGGGACCCCCCTCCCTCGCAGCCGGCTCCCCGTCCCGCGTAGCTTGGGGAGGCGGGGGTGTCCTTTCGGGGAGCCCCGGCCCCTCTGGGGGTGCTGGCGTTACCCTGGGGTGCGTGGTCTCATTTTCTCGAGCGTTTTCTCCTGGCTGGGCGTGTGCCACGGGCAGAGGAGGGGAGCGTGGACCAGCGGGACCCCGGGCAGGGAAGCGCTGGGCAGGGTGGAGGCGGGCAGCGGCGCTTCTGCCCGCGCTTCTGCCTTCAGGTGTCCCGGCACCTTCTGGAGACCGCACACCCCCCCTACCCCCCGCCGCGGGGAGCGGCTCCCCCCCTCTGGCCCCGACGTCCCAGCCGCTGCCGCTGCCCACGGTGCTGCGGCCGCTCCCGGGGATGCCTCAGCCGCTCGTCCCGCCGGGCGCTCGGGCGCCGGGAGGTGGCTTAGGGAGTACCTCGGGCGGTGTTTTGTGGCCTCAGCCCATGGCCCGCGGTCCGCGGAGAGCAGCGTGATGCTTCTGGGGGTAAAGCAGTGAGCCTAGGGGGGAATGGATGGGGACGTGCTGCACTGGTAACCTCTCAGTGGAGAGCGGGCATCTTTCCGGGGGGCGGCGGGAAAAGAGGTCCGGTTTTAGTCAGGTGGCTTTGTGGTATTTTACAAGCAGTAAATGTGAGGCTCATCGTCTATGCCTTGCATTGCTTATGGGAGGAAGCTAAAGATTCCTTGTGACTCTGACAGGGATTATAAACACGCAGGGCAGTGAAGGTGAGGGACGTTCTCTCCTAGCATAGCATAAGATTATTACACACAGTTTGTGCCACTCACAAGAAGGACAACAATAAACGGCAAAAGTCCTGGCAAAGGGTTAATGGAAATGTATTTTTCCTTTGGTGGAAACTTGTATGAACATGTCTGTTAGAGGGTAAGGAAGGAGTAACAAACGCACCAAACTCTGTGATGTACTGTGATGGATGTTCAGTATCAGTTTGATCAGAACTTTGTTAAAGGGGGGACTTTCCTAAAGCCTCAGACCTTTCAAAGCTACTTTATTTGTACTCTCTCTTGGTGGGAGGAGAAGAGAGCCAGAATGAAACTGCAATTTGAAAGGGATTTCAAAAGCTTTAAGGTCCGCTTTCTGACTCCAGGCAGTACAGAAAGAATGCAAGTAAATTTTTAGCATCTTGGAAGAAGGGTTAGTGTTTCGAAGGCTTATGAGGTGTTTGTATGTTTTAATAGTGAAATAACCCATAATGTCTGGTTTCAGAAGAGGCTGCAACGGATAAGAGAGTTGTTCTTCTCATTTTTTAATGGGGACAGATGCTCAAGAGAGGGGGAGAGGACTCCTTGTCTGGTGTGTACTGTGCAGGTACGCCTTGTCCTGTGCCCGAAGGGAGCATGCACCATCGCGCAGCCTGCCCTCACAGTTCATTAGGCAGCTACAGCCAGCAGTGTGCTTTGCCCTGAACTTCTCTCTGCCATGAAATCTCAGTTTACCTTATATCTGTGTAGTGCCCTCCGTCATAAAAAGCTCAAAGTGCTTTGGAGATGCTTACAGGCTGAGTAATACACAGTTTTACTAATAGCAAAACTGGGTCGCAGGTATTACGTGCTTAAACTAAGGTTACAAAAAAAGGCTGTGATGATCAGGAAACTGCTTGGTCCTCTGTTTCTAACACACCTCTGAAGTTTAGGCATCCATCCCTCCATACTGAACACAACACCCATGTTTAAAGTTGCCTGAAACAACCGTGCCACCAGGTGAATAGCAAGCCCAATAATCTCTCAGCAACATGCTATAGCCTGCTGCCGCAGTGAAATCTCATACTAACGTGCCTTGGAATATTAGAAATCACAGTATAACAAAAATCAGCCAAAGCAAACATCAGATAAACATGTCAAGCAAGCAGAACAAAGCCTGTTGTGTGATGCACGTTCCCATTGATGGTTTTTGTAATTGTTCCCTTTATATACTGACACCCAACTGGAATGAGGGTTTGCTGTATATAGGAAGAGGCTAGAAAGGGGGGAGTTCCTCTTGTTAAATATTTGCCTTACAGGTCCTAGGTTAGAGGGCAGTTATGGTTCATGCCTGATTCAAGTTCCCAGAAGGACTACTGATAGCTCAGCCCTGACACAAGGAAGCATGTTATGCCTCTTACAGCATTTGTGCAAGCACGGATACAGCAGCGTCTCTTTCCAGTTTTAACAAAGCTCCATTGAGATACATAACATGAATACTTCTGTGGTTTACCAGTAGTCATTGTGGTTCAAGAAAGGTTGGAAAGTCTTTCAAAAGGCCAGGGAAATCCAGCCATGGAAAATGCGATAACAGCACAATGTACGTATTATCAAGCCACTCCACCTCACAAGTTCAAAGACACTGTTAATAAGAGAATCTCTTCTTTCGTGGAAAATTGGAGAGAAGTGCATTAGTCTTACAGAAGCTGAGCTTACATAGAAAGATTTAAAATCAGCGTAAGTATTCACATGTTGTTTCTTAAGAGTCTGAGGGAAGGTCATGTGGCTTTTACATAAAGTGATAGGTGTAATAGCCACCGTGTCAGGCCAATTCAAGTTAAAGCAATGCTGTACACTCGGGGTCTCTACAAGACTAGGTTGCGGCTGTTGCTCTATGAATAGGGAAATTGGAAAGAAGGTGCGGAGGGTGATCTCATTCTGACGAAGGGAGCAGATGGCTCTGTTGCCAGTGCTATCCCAAGCACTGAAAATAAGGCAGAGAGGAAGAGCAGCCCCAGCTTCATTTCCACTGCTCTGCCATTGGCCTCTCCCGTTCAGCTTGTCATTTGGTGATGTGTCTTTTAATGAAGTCTGTAGTACCTGGCAAATCCAGAAAGAGTGTTTGGAGGTCGTTTAAAGCTCTTCCGCAAGGTGATCAGTGAGGTGGGCAGCTCAACCAAGGCTCTTAAGGCAGTGCTGGGCATACGCTGTGGAAAGCAGTATGTTTCCCTTATTTAGCACATCGGCAAGTGGGACAATGACTTAATAAGAACAGTGTTGAGTGAAGAGATGCACCGCAGTGTAAAATATTTCAGCAACTGATAGATAAATGACATGCCTGGTTTTGTCTGCCAGTCTGTTCACAGCGGTGTGCGGGTATGAATTAAACTGCATACCTGTCCTGCCCTGCCAGACAGAACTGCTAGGTATTAAATAGTGAACAAATCCTTCATTGTCGTCACTTGCTATAACTTACGGGCGAGGCGTTTTCATCCCTGGGTGTCTCTGGTCCACACCAGTGTACTTCAGCAAACTCCTTCATGCAGTTCCAGTTTTCTCCTTCACTCAGGAGAACCAGGGGAAAGGAGGGTAACAAGGTCAGCAGCAAATGCACACGTGCCTGCCTGATGAACTGCAGCCAAAATCAAACAAAGACTCGAGGCCCAGTCTCCTGGAATGGAGACGTGTCCTGTAGCAGAAGGCTGAGCGCGGCGTGCCTGAGATACTGCCAGTGGGAAGCAGGGAGGGCTGCTCTGTCCAATAATTTATTTTCTTTCATTTTTTGTTTTGCTGCCTTGTTGGCAGGGTTGCTGGAATGTATTTTAAATAACTGAAACTCCAGCTGTTGCAATGAAATTCTTTGCATTATGTGCCCAAAAAGAAAAAGATGGTATCTTGAGTTCAGATCAAGTGCTCTGGTATACTGAAATCACATAGGTGCATGTAAATATAACGCTTGCATTTAATTTTTGTTTTCTGCTCATTCAGCTTTTCTTTGAGGCTGTTTCCAGATCGGAGCTGAAACTGCTGTAGCAGCAACTGTTTCCTGTGTATTTCCAGCCTGATCATTGTGAATGTGAATTTAGATCTAAAGACCACGTTTCATGCACATTATAAAACTATTTGGGGAAGCTTGTACTGTTGTAACATATATGTCAGAACTCCAAGTATGCATTTGTCAGGAAACATGCTCTCATGTGGTAGTAACTACAGTTGTTGGTGCATAGATTGATTTCTCAGTGTATTGATTTTGCAGATAGTGACACGATGTTCTTTGTCATCACTGCAGAAACTGGCAACATTGCCTGTAGCTGGCACGGGCTGATGTGGTGTCTGCTGCAGCAAACTGTATCTGAATCCAGCAGTGTCCTGGCATATTGTAGTTGTACAAAAATCAGCCAAACCGTCTTCTCTAACAGAGCTGGAGGAGAATCATGTTATAACATGACCCCAGATATAGTTAACCAACCTATGTGCGTGAGGATTTAGTAAGTCTCTAAACAACTCTGAATTCTCAAGGGTTAACCCTCAGCCAGGTTGACACCTGCAGTGCTGAATCAGAATAGCTAATGGTAGCCATGTCTTCTGGAAACAGCATCGTATTCTGGGCTTTCCAGAAGAGCAGGATGAGGATGGAACCACTGCTAGATGCAGATGCTGAAAATATTACTGCTGATGTAGAAATATTCAGTGAACAACTATGTTTTGTATTTGAAAGACACAAGATGGTGTATTTGTATCACATGAGAATGATGTAGTAGTTTCCAATCCATTAGTAACTATGGCAGATGTTAAACAAATTCTGCTAGAGATAAATATCTTAAATTCACCAAGCTTCAAGACTGTGAGAGCCCAGGAAGAATGTGAGAGCCCTAATGTTATTCCTCTATTAAAAGTGGACAAGTATGATTGCTCCAGTTACTTTACACTGGTTAGTCTGACAGCAGCGACAAACAAAATAAAGGCAGTTATATGGGATATGTTAATACTTAAAAGGTAGGAATATACTTCATGCCAGGCAACATGGGTTGTGGAAACAACAAAAGATTTGTCACATCTTTTTGATGAAGATACGCTTTGCTGATAAAGAGAATGGTGCAACTATTACCTTATTTAAAACATGGGTCCAACACAGCATCAGGACCTCACAGACTTAATGTGTTAAGCAACTGTCTGACTGAAGTAACCATTAAGAGGGTATTGCCATTTAATGAAAATGTCATTTTTCTATTGGGGTTCTACAAAGATCTGTGCCTGGCACACTTTAGCGTTTTCACTGATTATCTCCACCCAGTGACTGGAGTAAGAAGTGAATGGGGCACTAAAAAGATCCCTTAATAACTAATTACAATGCGTCAGCACTAATCTTAGTAGACTGTAAAATGCAGTTTCTTGAAGATAAAAATACTGCTTGTGGGGCAAGCCAAGATGCCAAATTAAAAGACAATTAAGTTTCCTGAAGTTTATAATCATTATTGTACAGAAGAGTACAAAGAGCTTTAGAGTCTATCAAAGAGAGATTATCAGGGCATCTCCGGAGTGTGGCTTTAGTTGTGGACTGGAAATTGGGCGGTAACTTCTGCAAACGAAGATACAATGGGATTATTTAAAGGAAAACTTAAAGGGAACACTCTATAGGATCCATTGCATTTTCCACAAGTGCATATTCTTCAGAAGTCTCTGATTCAGAATGTATTATAATGGCATGAAAAAAATGAAAGCAACATTACAAAATTGTAACACCAAACTTATAAGCAAGTAACAGAGTATTTTTTAATGGTTTTGTTAATACTAGGCTATGTACATATATGGATATTTCACAGTCTTTTAGGAGAATTGAGGATAATTTGTGTGTTGGTCTTAATCCAGTTTTAAGAATCTTTGTTTCATTAATTTCCTGCGGACAGCCCTGCAGATGTAATATAAGTAATTTCACCAAAGTATCAATAAATTCATTAAAAAAGAAAGACTTATTGTAGTTTCCATAAAGAGATTTCTGAAATTTTAATTTGTAACATAAAATTTAGTGTGTTTCAGGATATAAGTGTGTAATTTAATTGCCAGGGGAATCATTTATACATTAAAACTTACGCTTTATAAAGAGAGAGACAAAATTTAACCCCATTTTTAGTCAACGCTCTAGTTCAGAATCTCAATTAACAACAGCATGTGTCTGCAGTGCATAAGATTTCAACCGAGACCATCTTTTTAATTTATTGTGTTTCAGGGGCAGTTTTGTGATTATTGCAATGCTGCTGATCCCAGTAAAGCTCACCCGGTAACCAACGCAATTGATGGCACAGAGCGCTGGTGGCAAAGTCCTCCTCTTTCTATGGGCTTGAAGTACAACGAAGTCAATGTCACGTTAGATCTGGGACAGGTGAGTGCATGAGCTATTAGGTGAGGTTTGGTCATTTCTTGCATTTATATACAAGCTTTGCAATTAGGAGAGATGTTTGAACTGATGATATTAACTTCCGACACCACAGCTTTTTTTTGTCTGGTTTACGTTCTGTATTTTTTTACCAAGTTAACTTTTAATAAAGTGATTATTTTCCTTCAGGAATTTTGATGATGTGAGTTCTTGCAACTGGCATCACACAGATTTAATGACTGTGTGCTTTCTTGCACAGACACTGTAACTCATTAACCTGAGGTTACTGGCGGGATTGGTCAGTTGAAACTGGGGCTCTACCTTCCATTTCATATTCTCCTTTTCCATGGGCACAGAGAGAGAGAGAAGATTTCATGGTCTCTTACCATGCACACATTTTGAGAATAATGTTTGGAGCCTGCTTTTGCCTCGGGGTCCTTCTGGTTTCTCTATCATCTAGCCAGATCTTCAAGATAGACAGAAAAGTACTGATAACATGGTCTAAAAGGGAAGGGACAGCAAAACTAGTGTAATATGAATTAGTAATATGGCAATAACATGAACACCTGTATTTCCTCTGCAGGCGATAGGCAAGTAGCTAACAGTAAAGCCTCTGTATCTATTTTAAGTCATAGGGACAGATTCTCAGCTGCCATAATTTGGCACTGATCCAGTGAAATTAGTTACGCTCTGCAAGTTCACACCAGCTGAAAATATATGACTATAAATATATGTTGGAGGCTGCAAAATATATGTATACATATGCATATGTATTTTGGACAGTAGTAACTGTTTATTGAGTGATTATATAGGACAGAATTTTTTTGAATAGGCATTCAATTTAGTTGACAGCAAGGGGAGGAATAACTAAGGAAAAATGTTTCTCTGAGTTAGCTGCCATTTTGTTGCGGATTCAGGTGCAAATTATTTTACATCTTCTGTTACATGGGGTTTTAATGCTCCTGTCCCTCACATGACTGGAATGGTTCTCACTTTGAGGATATCGTCATTCAGTGTTTGTGGATCCAGTGCGCCAGCAGTGCAGAAATGCCAGACAACTTAAGATAGAGAGTATCAGTAGTTAAAGTAAACTGCTGTGATTATTGAATTTGCATTTCTATTAATTAAACAAATAACATGCCTGTTTTCTTGGTTGCTTTTCTCCAGTGTACCATGAAAGAAAGGAGAGCTATGTAGAAGCTGATGAATTTTTAGGCCACAGCGTCCACATTAGCCTAGCCCACAGTGGTTGGACCTATGTCCAAGTTGTGTTGCTCTTTCTGTTACACTGTAGAGTTGAGGAGTGTTGCATCCCCTGATGCTTTGTGCTCCTGTGAAGTGAGTTGCTCAGTCATTCTTTCCCAGGAAACTGTAGGGAAGTGTGTCTTTCAGGCTGGGCATACAGGGTACGGACACTGAATGCAGAGCAGGGTGCTGTGAATAGGCATGGGAAGGCAATCACCTCCCAGTAAAGCAGACCTTATCTTCTGAGCTGCTTGCATCCATCATGGTCTCTGCAAGTGCAGAATTATGTTTCAGGCTGTAATTTGTCTTGTGGTGTAGTCCAGCATATTTGTGACCAACACTTGTGCATCATCATCATCATCCACTTGTGTAGCACATTGCTCCATCCAAAACTTCTATTCCCACTGTGTACTTGTTAGTTTCTTTGGAGGACCTGCCGACAGACACCTTATCTTTTATGTGTTGAGTAAACTTCTGAGAAACCTCCTTCATTCAGAGGAAGGATGTGGACTGAGTGCCCTCTTCTCATGGGACTCCTTGGAGACCACCTGCTGTATGATAAAATTCTTGTCATTATTAAAGGATTTCTCAGTGGGAGGCTGTGTGTTTCTCTTTCTTTACCCTGGTACCGCTTGTAAAGGTGACTCTGAACTCCCTTACTTGGAAATGGGGAAAACCCAAGACAAAGGTCAAAATGACTTCAGGTCTTGTGATCAGGAGGGGATAATTGTAGTTGGTGGATGGATGAGGGTTTAGTAGGATTAATGTGATTTCCCCCCCCCCGCCATTATCTCATATCTGCATTCAGTCAGTTAAACCTTAATCTCAGGATCTGTTTGAATTTGAGATTCACTTTTGACATTTTGCCTAGTATTCTCACACACCAAATTCATACAGTAATGCACAATACTAATAATGAAGAAGAAAATTAAATACTGTGACAGAGTAAGTCTCCTCAAGCGAACAGGTAAACACTGAGACCCCAATTCACCTTACCTTATTCCAGGGTCCTAAAAATTAAGAGCTTAGTGTGTGTTAGTCATGCAGACTTTCTCAGTAGTTGACAGAGACAGAAATTTTCAGAATGCAATTCCCCCTCAAGTGAGCTGAAATGAAGGTTTTGGTTTTTAAGGAAAAATAAATGTTCTTAAAGTTAGATGTGTGCCTAAATACCTTGCAGAACCACAGGCTGCAATATTGAAAAGATAGCAGGGATGTAGTTTTCCTCACTGAGTAGTTGTCCTGTTCTTTATTTTGACACAAGGCACCTTTTTCTGCAAACAAAACATGGAAATGTTTTTGCATGTGCAAAACATGACAAAGAGTAAGGTACATATGCGTGCAGGGAAGCAATGACTGAGTTGTAAGTTGGTCATCAAATATCCACAATTAGAGGAAGCAGAACTTAGTGCAATGTCAAAAGCTTTTAATTTGCTGCGTTCCTGCCATTATATCTTTAAGACTGAGGGCGGAGTCCCAGTGGAGCCTTTTGCCATGGTCTGATGACAATATTTAATTGAATAGCTGCTTGATGGAACTTTGAGTGCTCACTACCATGGAGTTGGAACAGAACACGCACCTGCTGCTGTTTCTGTTTCACAAGGGCTAAGGGTGATTTTGAAAGTCAAAATCCCTTCAGGATGTTAAAACTTTCTGCTAGAAAAATGCTCATTTTGCTGTACTTTGTAATATGAGAAAAAGTAAAAACCTTAAAGCAAAAGCCCTGCTTTACTTCCCTTTCTGACTTTCTGTGCTATAGTTACAATTCTAATCAATCACCGTCCTTCTGAATAATAATTATAATGTTGATCCCTGAGGCAGTCTCTCGATCCTGTTAGCATACTTGCTTATGCTGTGGCTATTCCAGACTTGTTTAAAATATTTAGATCAAATGAAGTCTCATTTATTCCTTTAATTGGTCCTGATTTTCCCAATGTAGTTTTCAACATATTTTAAACTTCTGAATCCAGAATGTCTGACTTAAGTTCATTGCCCTGCCCCTGACTCTTTGGATTGCCTAATTTCAGCAGGTGTGCCCTCATCTTTGGCTTTCTTAATGCTCAGCAGGTATTACAGTAATACTCCCCCAGGTATTTTTCTGAACGCTGTCTTCAGAAGTAGAAGATGAAGGTTCAGGATAGCATGATAGTGTGTGATGAAAAAGAAATGTCTAACTGTTACACTTCAAAAAGTGTAGTCCACAAATCTTATTGTTGCTTTTAGTTACATGTCATTTCTTTACTGTGCTTTTGTGGCATAATATAGTGCTGAAAAGCTCAGTGAAGACTCGGTGAAGTCTTGTGCACTAATAGGTCGAATAGTTTTTATGTAGTGATATTATTAGTCACTGTTGTAAATTAAAGGCACATGGTGGAATGTAATGTCCAAATTAGTACTTTTATTAGGGAGGGAGGGAAACTCAACCATAAATATGAGATAAGTGGTATGGCCTGTGGAGGACTTGATTCTTTTATCTGCCAATTAAAGCATGTAAACATTTTGTAAAAATGGCTCGCAGTTTGGCAAATGTTCTGAGTTGCTTTTATATAGTAGGTATTTCTTATGGGTTTAATTTTTATATTTGATAGCAATCCTTTATGTGCATAGCTTTAGAAACAGTATTTGTTGTTGGGAATGTTAATCAGCTATTACTCATTGTTGTTATTAAAAACAATTGTTCTTAACTTACAAAAGATCTGACATAATTTCTTAAAATGGGTCTGAAGTTACAGTTAATTTAACTATCATTCTGTAAAATATAAAGTGTCCTTTAGGCCATTCTCCTGTAGGGAGAAACTGTCAAGGTGGTGGGAGATTTATCATAAAATGCATTGAACTGGGCTTCCAAAAGTAGTCATTGCATTCATTGTGCTTGACTAGTGAAGACTTTATGTTACTGCGGACCCTGAAATTAGACCCAGCTCTGGTGTGGAATTGCGTAACCTCTATAATAACACCAAGAAGCCCTACAAATTAGGGCACAAGAACCACTGCATAAAGCTTCTGCAGTCCTACAGAACTGCCCCAGCAGTGAGGCGAAGCCTTTCTTCTGGAACCCCTGCACAGCTCTGCCTCCGCAGCAGCGCTGACCCCTGCTCTGCTGTTGTGGTTTTCACACTGGGGAGAAAAGGGGCTCTGAGGTCTGGGGAAGGTAAAATATTGTCCCTGTAATACCCAAAAATGGGGATGCCAACATCACAGATAATCTTGCCTTACTTCGTATTAGAGAACTCTGGTTCTGAGTATTTCAGTTTGTGCAGAAGCTGACTTTGGATCATGCCACAAAACACTATGCTTTGAAGTTAGTTGATTTTGGCTCATACCACAGTAAGGTGAATCTACTTGCAAACTCTAGATTAACACAACTTCAGCTGATCAAGTAGCAGCTGTCTGATAGAAGTTTCTGAAAGTTGTAACAGGTAATGCACATTCCGTTTATTCCTCAATCACACTACAAGCAGCTCTTTCTGACCTGAGCTGCCAGCCCTAATCAGGGAAATACCCTAACTACATCCTTTCTTGTTCATATGTTATCCTTTAAGATGTAGTCAATGTGTTGTGTTTTCTTAAAGCTTTAATTAAAGATCTTTTGAATGGCTCAGTAATTTTTTTCATATTTTTGCATTAATAGATCTATGTCATTTGCTTTAAAATATGGTTTTGGTATTAATTTGGTATTATTCCCAAAACATACAGAAAAAAGTACGTTTCAAGTCTTGCTCTCCTTAGCTTTCCTGACACTGTCTTCCTCCAGTTCTTCTTCAGCATCCCTTTAGGAAGGTCTTTGTTCCCACTCAATGATCTCACTTCCCTCGATGTCTGTACTTCTGCTTCTCCCACCTCCCTTCCTATGCTCATTCCTACACATTACTTTCATTTTGTGATATGTTGTCCTAAATACCTCACTTTCAACTCAATATTGTACAAGCAGAACTGCCAACCCTCCGTGCTTCCCTGTGTTTCCTTCCAGTGCTGACAGTATTGCTGTGCTCTTTTTACTTTGGACTGCAGCCCTCATAGGGGGATGTTTATCTCCTGAAAAACTGAAGTCTGAATCGTACAAATCCTTTCCCATATGAATAGCTTCAGTGTTCTGTGAAGAAATAGGCCATATGTAAGAAATAGTTATGAGCATTGAGTTGGTCTTTGTCCAAATCCCAATGGAAAAGTGGCTGCATGAGAAGTTTCAGGATAATAACTGACAATCATTGATGTATTTGCCTGCAGTCTTGGCAAAAAGACCAAGGACTGATTGAACCTGGACAATGGACTACCCTTTCATTTCGGGAAGTGTTTCTTCATTCCAGAATACTGCCTGTGAAGCATGGAGAGCTTCTTCCTTCTGGTCCTGCTCATTGTGATAGAGAAAAGACTTAACATCTCTAGCCATTTCAGTGAGGCATATTCACAGGCACTGACTTCCATAACTAAATAAAAGTGTAGCTTTTTAGCCTCAGTGGCTAGTTAAATGAAAAAGTGATATGAATACAACACGTACAGTGCTAACTGAGCAATGTTGGAAGTCCTGCACTTATTTTTGCCTCCTGCACCCCAGACTGTGAAGCTGGCATGCAAGTAATGACTTCTACATGCTGTGCAAGTGAAAAAGGCTGGTTCAGCTCTCTCTAGTTGGCATTTTTTATATTGCAGGTTCATCTGCAAAATACATTGTTGGGGATTACCAAATACTGACTGTCAGGAGTGTTTTATTAAGTTTCTGGATTGCAAGGGTGCCTCAAGTCCTGCTGAGAGGTTACTGAAGAAAGGGGGTGCTGACCTCTTTGCAACCACAAGAAATCAAAGCCTTTCATTTTAACCAGAGTACATGGGATTTTTATTTCATTTAGATAGATTGTTATTTTTATGTCTCGTTTTTTGAGAAAAATCAGTGCTCAAGACCTTCGGGCTTCATTACGTTAAGAAACTAATGGGCATGTACACGCCAGCCCTGTGAAATCAGTGGCACTAAGGTGTGTTCTGGAGCAGGTGCTAAGCACAATTCACACTTCCTTGAATCCCACTCCTGCATTGGTCCATGTCTGAGAAGCTTAGTTCAGGTACTGAATGATCATCAGATTTCTGCCTCTTTCTCACTTTCTTTACTAACATATCTAGCAAGCAGAGAAAGGTGGCGTGTCTGCTAATGCAGGGCATTTTTCACAGAGGTCCTTCAGTGCAGGGACCTCACTATCTTCTGAGTAATGTGCAATGCCAACCACGGCGTCATTATTCAAGATAACATCAGAGGCCTAGAAGAACAGTCATATTATGTTGAGGGAAGTTTTGGTGGCATAGATATATCTGTTAATACAGTCCGAGGAAATACCATCCTGCTAGAAACAGCTGTTCTCCATACCTCTACAATTCAGATTACATGAAGAGACATTGTTGTGGTATCTTTTTGAACACCTCTTGAGATCTATAGAATGCCTCAGATAGATGGTCTACCTGACTTTAGTTGTGTTCTTGTTATTACCACACTCCAGGAATTTTTATTCTTCATGAGCCAAACAGGGAGAACAATCCTTTCCTACATGTGCAGCACACAGCATAATGATTGTTCAGAACATAGTGTGTTTTTCTTTTGTACTAGTTTATGTCCAGCATTTAACTAACAAGTCATTCCAGTATTTTAATATTATGTATTGAGTCGATGGTGGTAGGAATGGAGGAAAATATACTATACTTTTGTATATGCACATCTTTCTTCCAATTGCATATGTATTTCAGGATTCAGACAAATCTTGGAAATTCCTCTATTTAAAGAGTTGTTTAAACTTTTAAGGAGAAAATGGAGAAAAGATTTTTAATGAATATTATTGTAATTTTTAGAATTCTCATGAGAATGCAATGTGTCATAGGAAGCTTTCTTTCTGTTGGGTTAAAAGAAGTAAGTAGTACGCATTCTGTTAGAGATAATGAATATTTTATCATCAACAATAATGGTACAGTGTGATTCTCATTCAATTTAAATGAGCTCTTTCAAGGTAGTCTTTAATTCACCTGTAAGGGCTTCTATAGAAATGTTTCTGTCTTTATAATATAATATTAGTAATTCCTAACACTAAATTATAATTTCCGTTATCAAATGAGCAAGACATTTTGCTCATTCTACTGGATGATTTTTTAAAATTTTGTCTGGGTTTTTATAAATCTTCAAGGCCACTACCTGCAAGAATATTTCAAATCTGAACAAACTTGAGTGAACAGGAAAAGGCCACATCAATATGGAACTGGTTAAATTCCAGCTGTTGATAATCCATCAGGTTTGACCCATGCTGCTAGATTACAGCAGGATATGGTGTCGGGACATTTACAGGAATACATCCTCTTTCAAGCATGCATTTCCAGAGTGGATTGTTTCCATTACTGGAAACAAAATACTGTTTCTACTTTAAACTTAATTCTTCATTCATATAAGAAGACTGTCAGAATTTTGATTAAGCCAGATTTCGGATTTTTTGGTGAAGTTTTTTTCCTGATATAGTACACATATTGGACAGCACTTCAACTTCACACGCATTGAGTAGTCATAGGCTTAAGCAAATTCCACAGCTGCATAGCAGATGTGGCATAGAGGTGTTTGACGGGTGCCACATGCTGATTCAGCTGTTTTACTGTTGTGTGCATTCATTTTGGCCACTTTATCCTTTATGAAAAGGATGCTTATGAAAGGTTATCCAGGATGACACTGACGTGTAAGTGAGCATGTCTCATATTTCTTCAGCAGGGTGGAAGCACAGTGGAAATGGAATTCACTGCTACTATTTTGCTCACACTTATGAGAAAGTATCATCTGTTACGAGAAGAGATGAGACTGGCTGTGTCAGCACTTTGAATAGCATCTGTGTAAAAGAATATAATAACTGTATGACAAGCTGAAGCAGATGTCATCTACTTTTTTGGAGAGTAGGTAGAAGGTCATTGTTGTAATGATTCCACAACGTGACTACAAGCAATGGGGCCCTGGAGAAGGCAGGACCTTTTCTGTATGCTTCTTTTGTTTCCTCTTGAGCTTTCTAAACCATTTGTCTTGAATAAATCTGTATCAGTCAACACACAGAGGGTTATCCACGCTCATTAGCATGCATATAAGGATGGGACTCCCAAAGACCTAAAAACATAGGGGAAGCAAGACTATTAATGGATAGGCAGTTGCCTGCCCAGTGCAAACATGGTTTGAACAGGGCAATGCCCCTTGAAAGATTCAGCTGGCCAAAAGCAAGAACATGAAGCACTTTTTCTTTAGGAATTTCAGAACTGTTATGCTTTCCTGGGAGGATACCAGTCTTCACACTGAATGGCCATACTGGATGACATGTAATGTCCATATGGCCAATATCCCTACTCTGAAACTTGTCAGTCAAGTAGCGGAAGTTACTTAGGCAAAGAGTATCAGAAACTCAGTAAGGGCAAATCTTGCCAAAGTATTAACCTATTTCTGACAATCAGTGTAGAGACTTTCTGTCGGTAATTTAAGGGCATTACTCCACCTGTGCAGTCATTGTGCATAGTTCTGGGTTCTGTCATGGTTCTGTCAAGAGAATGGCTGCCACTTACTTTGCTCAATACGGTTGTCTAGTAAGTCATTTTCCATATGTAGATACTGTCTGGCTATTTAGGTATCTATCTAATTTAGTATCACAGGAGGTGAAGCTGGTGCTTGTCAGGCTGTGTTAAGTAGGCAGGATAAATTCCAACACTAACATGAAAGGGTTTTTTTCCCCCAGTTCTCTCTCCACTAACCTAGGTAAACAACATTCAGCAAATCAACAGTTTCTGAAATAGGTTTCAAGGTATGACACGTGCTGCAGTGATGCCTTGGTGTGTATAAAACAGGCGGTTACCCTGGGTAATTGTACATACTGCATTAAATGAATGCACAACGAAAAAGCTTCATTTTTTTCTTCTGGGATGTGAGGTATTATCATTAGAGTATGCTCCATGAGGTCACGAAGTCCCTGAATTCCTCCTATATCTCTGTGAGAAGGTTTTACTTTCTTCTGTGAATCCTTTTGATATTCAGAAGCTGATGTCTGAAATAGATGTGTGAAGATTGAGGCTGCACATAGCTGTATGACTGCAATGTGCGTGCAGCCAAGGGATCGGCATGTGCAGTACTGGTTAGGGACAAATATTTCCAGGTATCTGCTCCCTGCATTGTTCACCATTTGCATCTGGCTCTTGGTGGCCCCAGCTGGTATGACAGCTATTGAATTGGTCCTAGCTGGCAGTTGAATGGGCCAGGCATGGCAACAGATGCCTCTTTGTGGTTGGGAGCTTGTACGCACTTGTGGTTTGGAGTCTAATAACCTGTGCAAAGTATTCACTTCAGGGTTATGACATTTGTGATGTTTGAGCAAAGATAAACTGCATAGGGGTATTATTTGATGTGAGGGCTCTCGCAGCAGTTACCTGACAGACTGTTGACTATAACTTCCTGCCTCCCCCACCAAAGTAAGAATCTCTTGCAAGCAGATGATTCTGAATTGAGGTTGTTGAGTGGGAAATTCCAGTGCAGCTTCACTTGAATATTGACTGTGCCTCAGTATCAGATAACTTTTATTGACAGCTCATATCCATGTTGTGGTTGTCTAAATTCTGAATGACCCTTAGAATCAATCTGTGTTCAGCCTTTTCTGTAGAGGTAATTTTACTGATGTTCTGATTTTTATGACTGTGGACTATCCCAAGAAGCTTACAGGAAGATTTCCTTTCTCGTCAAATCCATTTTTGCTCTAGTGTTTGGGAGCTTTCTGTCTGTGTGGTCTATCGCTGTGATACACAATGAGCACCTAAAGAAGCCAGATGGGACTCGGCCTTGGAAACCTTGAGCTGGTGAAGCTCTTTGAGCTGTTTCAGACAATGAATGAACTTCTTATGACCAGTCATAAGAATCTCTCCTGTGTTGATACCCACAAAACTCTGCAGTGGCTTGCTTCTATTACTTGGAAAGTCTGTCAAGTGGCAAAATTTTCTAGAAATATTCTTAAAGTGAGGGAACAGGTGGCTTAGATTACTATCAAAGGCAACCAAAGGAGTCCCAGTATAAAGGGTGTGTGCATTTTCTCTTACATCATTGTGATTTTTCTTTACTAGAAGCACAATTACATGATTGGAATGCAACACAGACGTACCAGAAAGCTGCAAAAGTATCTTAGTTCAATGTTGTGTTGAGATGCTAATTTTTCAAGGTTAAGTACTATACCCTTAACACACCCAAACAATCAGTCATGTGCAAAACAGCTGTTCTGAAATGTAAGAGGTGGCATGTAACACAGTCCTGTTGAGGCTTTCTTAATGTATTGGAGCACGTTGCCAGGTGAGGTAGCCAGCTGAGAATCTGGCCTATTATTTTAAGGGGAATGAAACTGCAGAGGATAACCTTCTCACTGTACACTAAAGAAAAGGTGTTTATTGGCATTAGTTTTAGTATTGCAGTACTTTTATATGGTTCAAAAAGCTCCTGATAAGATCTGTGTATATTCTGTTACCAGCTCTTCCATGTTGCCTATATCCTTATCAAGTTTGCAAATTCTCCTCGTCCAGATCTCTGGATCTTAGAAAGATCAGTGGACTTTGGAAGAACTTACACTCCCTGGCAGTATTTTGCTCGTGAGTATCAATCCTTGTGTCACTGCTCTTTTGTGGACAGGTTTCTTTAATCATTCACGCAGTAGCAGGAAAATCAGACCGTGGGTCTCGCTGAAGATTTCATCTGCAGTGAAGACACTGAACATGAAATACATTTCTCTTGTCTTAGTTATCCACAATAAGTTACTGACAAGAGTGTAACTAAAAATGAGTATGATACTTTGAAAGTGTAACTCAGCATAGGAATATTTTTCAGTCTGTTGGTAATTTTTGTTTCTTTTTGTTTGTCTTGGTTTTGGGGTATGTCAGAACTACAGTGTCCTTCATCCCATGGGACCCCAGAGTTCCTTGCAAAAATCAAAGTGAAATACAAATGCAAAATCTTGGAGCACATATATAGCTTTTTTGGTGAGGATATGAGAAATATTGTGCTATGTCTTGTCAGGCGCCATTGAATTGCTTAAGATGAGAAATGATTTGTTTTTAGGAATTTCCGTTTTTCTGTGCTGAGTGACACAATCAGTGTTATTATTCAATTACAGGGGAGAATTTACCTGAAAGGACAGGGTATACTTCTTTGTTAATTTAAATTAGAACAATAGTGTTTATTTTCACATATAAAAATAATTTTGTTCTCACTTGACTAGACTCCAAATCAGATTGCTTGGAGCACTTCAGAAAGGAAGCTAATCTTCCGGTGAGGAGGGACAGCGATGTCCTTTGCACCACAGAGTACTCTCGCATTCTCCCACTTGAAAACGGAGAGGTAAGTGCTTTTAGGAAAGTCATGTGTAACACTGGAAGCAAACAGCATTGGTTTCAGAAGTTTGCTGTTTCAATAAAAACCTAGAACTGGAAGTAATTTTTCAGCTATGACTGCTTGAATCTACATTAATAAGTCCATAACCAAGCACTTAAGTAGCTGGTGAGATTTTTGGAGGGTGAGCTGGCTCCTCCTAACTTTCACCATTCCCTGTGGGGGTAGGGGCTGCTCAGAGCCACGTGTGTTGATTTTTATTACGATTTAGGTACCTCACTTTAGCCATATGCATTTGAAGGTTTTGACTGCATTTTCTGAATGCTTCCAATGTACATAGCAGAATTTACTGCATCAGGATTGCTCATGGGAGTAAAGGCTGTAGAAACAGATATTTACTATTCAAGAATAAGTAGCTATCTAAGAAAAGAATGTATAAAATGCTACATGTTTATAATACATGTATTTGGAAAACATTGCTCTGATTTTAGCTGTTGTTCCTTGCTAGGCAGAACTGTGGCTTGTGTTATTTGAATGAATGTTAAACTCCTGGCTGTGCTGATGGCTCCTGCTGACGTTCTCCTTTTCTGCCTGATGTGGTTAGAATCCATATCTGAACTCATCAAGAGTTATCCAGATTTTTGAGCATAGGGATCCGGGGTTGTTGTTTCATATTAAAGTAGAATTTGTTTATTAACATATCTGGAAAATTTTCTTAATAAAATATTGTAAAGAATAATTTCCATAGAAGAACACTGCTGGTGCCATCCCCTTTACATGCTGTATGACTTTTCCTAAAGGAATTGTGCTGCAATCAGGACAGTCACCGTTCTGTTGTTACATGCTTGGAGTATAGGAGCCACTTGAAAATAGAAATCTGTTATCTGGTCAGTTATAAATAAATGAAAGTCCTTACTCAGTCCTCTACATGCACATTGGATTGTTAATTTAATAGAGATTCATGATTGCTAGGCTGCTGGCATCTGTTTCTTTAAAAAATAAAAAAGTACCAGAGCCCTTGTTTTGAAAGTCAGATAAACCTGCTTTCATGTGAGGGGATTTTCTAAAGCAACACTGTGTACTTTCTTCCAAAAGACCATTAATAGTCTCCCAGGCACTGGACTTGGTAACAATAATATTTTCCAGGAATGTTTGTGCCTTAACCCAAAAATAAATGTGCTTTGGGAAAGAGCCAAAACCTGATGTTTTTACTCAGGCAAAACTCCCATTGACACTATCAAGTGTTAATATAACTATTTGCAACTATTCCTGTTGTTTTTTCCTATTAAAGCATGTACTTTTTGTGTGTTATACCTACGGTTTTCAAAACAGATAGAGGTACTTTTTTTTCCCGATGTGCCATAGAGGTAATGAGAATTCAGGAGGGTCCAAGACTAAAGATTATTTTTCCCATGTCCTGGCTTCAGTATGAAATGTGTATTTGTTACTGCAAATATGGTCAGAAACAATAGTAAGTTCTTGGATTCTGTTACTAATTTTGCTCTGTGCCGCTACTGACACTTGCTGATATATTTTAACAAAAATTGTGCTTACTTCTTTGTTAGATTGTAGTATCTTTGGTAAATGGCCGCCCAGGAGCAAAAAACTTCACGTATTCCCCTAGTCTTCAAGAATTCACAAAAGCAACAAATGTCCGCCTTCATTTTCTCAGAACTAATACCCTTCTTGGACACTTGATATCGAAAGCTCAACGAGACCCCACTGTAACCCGTAGAGTAAGTACTGTTTTCACTGAGATATACTCAACAATTGTATTCAGCATGTTAGAGACCAAAAAATAATCTGAATGTTTTAACAATCAAATTTTACAGTGACCCACCTTTAAATCCCCATATTTTCTCCAGGTTCGTTTGAGACAAGAAGGTAACTGGGTCAGCACAGATTTATGGAGGGGAAGTAATGATTAACGGTTTTGTAACAGACTGTCTTCTTTCCCTGTTTTTGAATATGGAAGGAAGTTGGGTGCATCACGGGAGCTATAAGGAGCCAAAATCTTCTAAACTGTCTTACGTAGGGCTGAGGAACTAAATCTCTTCAGCTTTATTTGACACTACTTTCCCTTATTTATTCAAAGAAAGATATTCAGGAAACAGTACCCGAGTTTCTGAAGGAGCAGGAATCAAAGGGTGTACTTGGAAGTTACTATCTTTCCACAAATCATTTGAGATGCCTAGGTGTTTTCAGTGGATTTGGGGCTATCCAAGAGCTTGAAAGCCAAAGTCCCACTCCCATTCAGTGGGGAAATGTAAGGAAATTCAGCTCCCTCAAGGGAACACCGCATAGAAATTCATATACCTAGAGAGATTACAGACTTTATATTGTATTGTTATTTTTAACATTTTCATTTAAAATGAAGATTCGATAACAATTGGAGGAAACTCTGGGGTGAGGCACTGCACAAATGTGTGTGAGAGTTTCTGCATCGAAAAACATAAAACTATTCCAGTTACTTGATAGCACTCCCATTAAGTACCTTTATTGTCTTAAGTAAATTTTAAGATGTTGCTCACAGGCAGATGTAAATGCAGTATTTAGTTTACTTGGCAAGCAGCACAACTTTAGTGTAAGGAACTTCTGATGTTATCATAGCCATGGGATGTAGGATAGATGAATGAAATGTTGAGTGTTTTATTAAATTGTTAAAAGAGAGCGCAAGTTTTCATTGTAGAGACCTTCCAAGTCTAGGAAAGAGTTAATATTCTTAAGGAAAATCTTTGTGTTAAACTTATTATAGAAACAGATGAAAACCAGACCAGTTCTGTTCTCCTATCCAAGTAAAAGCCTAGCTTCCCCTGTTAATGGTTTGAGTTCATGACACACTGAAATATATACAGTATGTTTTATGTCTAAACTGTGGCAGTTTGGCCTATTAATTGTTTTGGCCTATTTGACTTATTACTGACCAGTGACAGTACAATTACTGTTAGTAGTAAAGTGTTGCTCTGCAAGGCTGTATGAAACTATAGACTGGGTTGTGAAGACTCTTACACAAAAACCAGTCAAATATGTTGGTGGGAGTCACAGTGATCATTTCTAGCTTTGCTGAAAACACTGAAAGCATAGGTTTTACTTGTGGTATGAAAATGGTATGCATAGTTAGAAATGAATGTGTATATTTGAATAGAGATAGCTCAGAAGGCAAAAAATATTTCCTAGTCTGTATATCCCATCTACTGTTCTTCACCTGCCTAGAGCAAAGAGAGAGCTAGTTGGAAAAGCTCCCTTAAAAGACGAGATGCTACATAAAAGTAGAGAACGTATGTGCAACCTACATAAAAGTAGAGAACGTATATGCAACTGAAATGAATCACAGAATGGTTGAGGTTGGAAGGGGCCTCTGGAGGTCATCTGGTCCAACCTCCCTTGCTCAAGCAAGGTCACCTAGAGCTGGTTGGCCAGGACCATGTCCAGACAGCTCTTGAGTACCTCCAAGGAGGGAGACTCCACAACGTCTCTGGGCAACCTGTGCCAGTCACCCTCACAGTGAAAAAGTGTTTCTTGATGTTCAGAGGGCACGTCCTGCATTTCAGTTTGTGCCTGTTGCCTCTGGTCCTGTCACTGGGCACCACTAACAAGAGCCTGGCTCCATCCTCTTTGCATCCTCCCTTCAGGTATTTATACACATTGATAAGATCCCCCCCCAAGCCTTCTCTTCTCCAGGCTGAGCAGTCCCAGCTCTCTCAATCTTTCCTCATAGGAGAGGTGCTCCAGTCTCTGTATGATCTTCGTGGCCCTTCGTTGGACTTTCTCCAGTATGTCCAGCATGTGTTGTACTGGGGAGCCCAGAACTGGACACAGCACTCCAGGTGTGGCCTCACCAGTGCTGAGTAGAGGGGAAGGATCACCACTGAGAGAGGCTATATATACCACTTAGAGGGGCTGTATTGTGAATAGAGTGAGCACAGGGGACATAACTGCATAATCTTCTGACCCTTTTTCTCTTCAGCCTCCAGTGGCATTAAATCTGCCCCTTTAATTTTTCTGGAGGTACATAGAGATCAAGATTTACAACCAGCTCTCCGTTCTGCCTGGTGCTCTAAGGAGACAAGGAAACAACTTCTGAGCTACAAAAATGTATGCAGAAGTTACTATTGATATATATACAGTAATTGTATTTTCACTGAGTTGAACCAATTAAATTTTTATCTTCTGTTTTCTGGATGCCTGCAAGGCATGAGGATGAGATACAAAGTGTTTCAGCTTCAGGTCACAATTTCAAATCCAGCTTGAGTCATGAGTGATTTTGACTGAGCTGGTGATTTTGGTCTGTTTCCAGTGTTTAGTGATCATGTCTGACTGAATGGGGAAACTGCACTGCCCATACCAGCGTGTCTGGTTTGTTGACCAGACCAAGGTCTCACAAATTGATGCTTTGACAGTGCTTTACATCTCCATCCTCAAGCTGGCTTTGAAGGAGCTTTGGGCTTGGGTGCTGGTAGCTGTGTAGCTGCTGGGGAATGGAGAGCTACAGCAATATGCATTTGGTGTGAGCACAAGCCTGTTGCTATCAGGCACTCCATGGGTATTGACTTTGATTTGCTGGTACTCATACTGAGACATAGACATCAACAGAGGTTTGACCACTGGCTGCCTGACTTTGGCTTTTTGTAAAGTCATGCCTTTAAAATTCTGATAAGCAAAGTTTAACAATCTGATATTGCTATTTCTGACGTAATACAAGTAAGGAAAGACCTATACATACTTCTTGTGCTTGTTCCATAGTATTACTACAGTATAAAGGACATCAGTATTGGTGGTCGATGTGTTTGCCATGGCCATGCCGAAGTATGTAATGCAAAGAGTGCTGAAAACCAATACCAGTAAGTAAACTGAGCATAACTAATTTAATGTGAGAAAAACAATATGTGAATGTTTTCAAATGACCTTTTTTACTATAGAATGATATAGTCTTACAGGGATTTTTCATTATATTTAAAAAACTGGAATCTGCTAATGATTGACAAGAAAACATGTCAAAAGCAATTGTGTGTGAAATATAATAATAAGAAGTCTTTACTTAGATTTTTCTTTTTAATTGAAATAAAAGTTTGGCAGATAGAATAATTTCTTAGAAACCCTTAGTTCTTTTTGGCAAACATAGTTGATATCACCTTCCAACAGCAGGAATTAGAAGCCCAACTTGAGAACAAAGTTGGTGAACTTCCTGGAGATATTGAGTATTATAACTGAGCTCAGCCAAGATCTAATGGCTTTTGGTCACTACTAGAAAAAATAAAAACAGAAACTGAATGAACTATTCCCTTTCCCTGTGAAGTTGCCTTTCCCTGTGAAGTTTATGATCTCCATATTGATTTCACAAGGAGTTAGATCAGACCATATGGCTCATGTGCTATAGGGAAGTGACTGAATAGTCAGGCTGTCTAAAACATATTTTAAAAGTCTGGTTTAAACCAGCTGTTGCTCTTATCCATGATGGTATTGAAACAGACTTTTATCAGGACAATGCAATATTTTCAGTTGTGTTTTAATGATGAGTAAGTGGGCAGATGGATGCCTCCTTTCCAGATGTCTATGCTAGAGAAAAGTAACTACAGAAGGTGTGAAATCTACAGGAATAGAATGGTTATTCTCAAAAATTGTATTGCCCCTTGGTTATTACACTACACAGATAAGAAAGGAATGTTGGAAAAAGCCTCTCCAGTCTCAAGGTCTCTTTGTTCCTCCTGGGTTTCAGTTACTATGCATGATAGTAAGACCTAGCCGATAATGAGAGCCTGCCCTTTAAGTAGGCTATTCAGCTAAATCGAAATAAATATGAACTACATTTTCTTGATGAATACTATGCACTATTTTAAAAATAACAAGATGAAGTTATGCTCTTGCTTTATTAAAAACACTAATAAGATTATTGTAAACAAAGCATAATGGAAAAATGATGAAGACATGCATATAAAGATGATAAATATTTTGATTTACTGTAGGTCAACAAGCTTGAGCCTTGGAATGAAGCTAAAATAGGATACATCCTAAAGTGTTCTATATCAGCTTGATTTAATATTCTAGAATAAAGTTTCATAATCCAGTCTATTGAATCCAATTACAAATGTTCTCTGTATGTAATTTGTGCTAATAAACTCAAAATCACATTATTAAAGTAATTAATAATGAAGAATTTTAGGAAAGTTCCAAAATGTTCTAGCATTACTGTTTGACCTCTTTACCTGTGAGCTTATGTCCTGTCCTTTTCACACTATGTGTAAGTCTTGGACTGCAATAAAATTAAGAAAAAAAGTTTAAATCCAGCTTCAGTAGAATAAGAGGCTTTCATTTCTGTAGGTTTCAGTGTGAATGTCAGCATAACACTTGTGGGGAAACCTGTGATCACTGCTGTCCTGGATATAATCAGAAACGGTGGCAACCTGCAACAGCTGGGAGCACAAATATATGTGAACGTGAGTAGCCTAAAAGATGCTCGGTTAAAAGAGATGTTGTCAAGTGGGTGGGAATTAGCCACAGCAGACACGTTCATGGAGCATAAGTAGCACACTGCATGTTTTAACACCTTTTTTCTTTACTGAGAAAATTCTTTCCATACAGCAGTAAGGAACAGATGATGCAGTGAATATTATTTATGTTCTTCTCTCTTATTAATCAATGAAAATAGTCATTCATGTGAGAATATCACATGAGGAAAGTGGAAGCCTTCTTGTAGTACATTGAGTCAACATCTCTCCCCAGTCATAGCTGTCTCCTGACAGATCATGGATCCCCCCTAGCAGAGACTATAGGCATCTTGTACAACTTCAGAATTTGCCTCCCCATCACCCAGCCTCTTGGTGTTCAGGATGCAGAGAGATTGATTAAGGCTGCCACTGCTTACAGGCGTGTGCGCTGCCCTCCATTCTCCTCCTGATGGTCGTCCCTCGCTGACTGGGCATCAGCGGGCACAAAGATGTTCCTGGTGGGGAGTCCAGGCAATTCCACACTTGCACCCCTTCCTGTGCTCGTAGTTGGGAGTTTGGAGTGCTTTGGCCCCACAGACTGAGTAGTCAAGCTGAAGAAGCCCACTGACCTTTCTCCCACCTCCCCTGTGTTTCCTTCTTTTGTGAAAGAAAATGACGGCATGGACCCCTTTTTGATGGACGGGTATGTACTGTAACACATGGGTGGTTTGCATCCTTCTGGCCAGAAACCAGTGAGTGTGGTACAGACAGTGTCAGCCATCTCTGTGCACATCCTATTCTGAGCAAATGTGGTGGCAGCCTGCAGTTTCCTTTGTGTCTGGCCTAATTTATTTTCCTCATCAACCTTTCCTGAGAGTAGCGTAGCCGGTGGGTACAAACCGTTAACAGGGGAACCTTATTTGAAAGCCAAAGAGATGTACCTATATAATTAGTCTGAGGAATAAAGAGATGGCTTGTTTAATCAAAACTGCAGAACTAAGACTGAGTGTTGCGGGATGGGGAGGAAGATGATTAAAATGCTTGATAGGAGATAGGCATGTTGGGACACAATTTTTGGACAATATTTGAAACCTCATTTAAATTCTCCTCTTTGAAAGGAAAGCATTTTCTGCCAGGAAAGAGATAGACAAAGAGCATAAATAATGTCATGTTTTTTAAAGAATGAGTTTATAGAAGATCATCTACAAGAGTCTGAGCCAAAACAACTTTGCTTCTAACCACCTCTGAAAAAATACCCTTTTTAGTATGGATTGCTCCGAGTGGTTTGAGGTGATTTGTTGAGAGCATTTGCCAGGTGCAGACCTCTTTTCCTGGCAGCCAGTAGGGAAGGAATTAAAGCAACCTCGTTAAGCTTCCCAGATGCCTGAGGTCCCTTGAGAGAAACTGATTGAAAGAGGTTGGTGGGAGCTTGTAGGGATAAGCCCAACGTTTTGCTATGAGTTTCCCAGTACTGTATGGGTCAACAAATGGCCCAAAGTGGTGAGAAGATGCTTGATGAGGTAGAAGGGGTTTCTATTCCCCTGTGAGAGAAAATGCTATTACTATAATCAGAGCAAATAATTTCCTGTAGCTGTTAGAAGACATACTTGTGAGCTGTAGCTCACAGATGGTTTCGCCCTAGAGGCAAGGAGCTTTTATTTACGTTGTAAATCTTTTTTTTTTTTGGATGTTCTCTTCTTTCCTTTTCTGACTTTGTATCTTGAACCAGCATCTCATTTGTGCAATGTTTTATTTTCTTGAAGAATTATATGAATAGAAACCCCAAAGATCTTCAAAAGCTATCACAACCTGGCCAGGGAACCCAGTCTCGACCTGTCTGGTTCCTGTCAGCAGACCATAAGGGAACCTGATGGCAGGCCACCACCTCAGCTGTGTTGTTGGTAGTTCCTAGGAAAAGGCTTCCTTGTCCAAAGCTGTTCAGATATAAAGACGTAGAGGAGATACAGAGAATGATCCAGTTTCTCTTCTCTTGTCTGTATGATCACGTGGAAAGGCATGGAGAATCAGTTGTCCCTGGGTTGTGCTCCCAGTTTTGCCAGGTACTTGGAATAGAGTTTGGAAGGATTACTTCCCATACACTTCCCTCATCATGAAGAAAGTAGGGCCAGGGCCCTTAGCTTCTGTTTTGAGGTGCTTTCGAGAACCCATTGCCTTCCAGAGTATCTTATCCCCTGGTCCAGATGAAGGGAGGATTTCCCTAAACATGAAGTCATAGCTTTATAAAATCAAAACTTCAGGAATTTCCTGGGAAGGTTTCCCTGGAGTGCTGGAACATCTGTAATTAAAAGCTCACCTAGCACCCAGATGCTTGGGGAAGCCTTTTTTGCTTCCTGCATTCTTTCAGAAAAATTCCTGTTGTTCCTCTCCAGTGAGAAAAGATCAGATCAGGAAAAAAGGGACATAGGATGAGTTTATGGCAAAACCATGGTCCTGCCCTCTGATTTATTCTGTGTGCTTGCTACTATGGTTGGTTCCTACTCAGATTTATATTATAGTTCTGGAAGATTTCAGTGAAGACAGGCAGAGCTTTACATGACCAGCGGGAAGAGATTCATTTTAACAAAGATAGGAAGATTATGAGATACACATAACTGATCTCTAGGAAATTAGATGGATGTTTCTCAGATGTTTTCAATAGGTGAACTTCCTAGACTGAGACATATGTGAGGCTGACGTGCAAGCAAAACCTCACAGGTATCTCTCTTTCGATGTCTTTTGAGCACTGCAATATTAACATCTGTTAGAAGGGGTTAAAAGCATAGCAGAACATGTATGTAGAGATGGATTCAGAGCCACTGTGAGTTCAGCTGTTACCTTTTTTTGGCTTAACAGAAGGGAAAAATAAAGGAAAGGAGCTAACCACAAACCACCCAAAGTAAAATTCATCATAGCTGAGACTATAAACAATCACACACTGGGGAAATGAGTTACCTCAGTCACCTAATTCTATCCTTTTCTATATAATAATAATAATTTATTATTGTTGGTGTTATTATTGTTCTTCATACCATACTTCTTTAAACTATACTTCTTTTTGAATCCACAATTCCCAGGAAGTAGAATGAACTCGTACCTAAAACTTCTCCATTCAGAAGACAGCAGCTGGGTAAATGTATAGCCAAGTTTACTGGTATATCTGTATCTATGGCTGAGTATGAGAGTTCTTTGGTGTAGGTCTTTTTATTCAAATGTGTATGTCTTCTCTATAATTATTTATTTTAAATAAAGGTTTAGTGCACACAGCTTCAGCCCAGATGTATTTTTAGACATGCAAAAGTAGAATAAACATTTGAACATGTTTTTGATAATTTTTAAAAACTGCTGTGACCATTCTTCTGGAGCTTCCTAGTTCTGCCTTTATGCATAAATATATTGTTTTGAGATGGTACAACTGTTGCCTCCTCTGATAAGCCTAGCAGCACAGGTTTTCCTCATATCTAGATGATCTTACTATGTTTCTGGTGTGAAAATCTGGTTGTTAATAGGTAAATATGTGTATTTGAACATACTCCAACATACCTGAGTATATCTATACATAAAAAATCTAAGCTTGTTTTTCACCTCTGCTACATTACTGAATTCCAGCATTATAATGGAAGCTGACTTGGAATATTACTTTTTCAGCCTGCAATTGCCATGGACATGCCACTGATTGCTACTATGATGCTGATGTTGATCAGCATCAAGAAAGCTTAAACATCCACGGGCATTATGAAGGTGGAGGAGTCTGCATGAATTGCCAGGTAAAAAGGAGGTTTTGGTCAGTTTAAATAAATGACATTTGAAGAAGGGCTACTGCAGTGGAACTGCGCCCACACCAATAGTTTGGAGGCTGACCAGTCTAGATAGCTCCATTTCTCTGGGGTTGTTACTTGTACACAAAGCAGGAAAAAAGGTGTCTGAAAATAATTTACATTGTACAACATTGCTTGTTAATGTATAAAAGACACATACAAATTGCATTTATGCTCAGTCCTGTGTGATTCAAATAAAGCCACACAATGCAACAGTTAAATCAACTACAAAAGCTCCCTTTGCTGTTATTACAAACTCTGCCGTTCCCCTGAAACAGAAGGAAGTAAAATTAACCAAATAAAATTCCATCTCAGGCCAGCTGGTTCCTTACTGCAGCAAAACACAGAGGGCTCTCCCTCATCAGTAGGAGTAAAGGAGGACATAGGCTATACCAAGAAGGAAGCTTATAGGTATTGAAAAAGCACAGAATCGTAGAAGGGGCCTCTGTAAGTCATCTAGACTAGTGCTCCACTCAAACCAAGACTAGATGCAAAGTTGTATCAGGCTGCACTGAGAAATGTCCAGTTGAGTTCTGAAAATTTCTGAGGATGGAGATTACACAGACTCTGGGTAATCTTTGACAGCACTTAATTGCTGTTGTGGTAAAGAGATTTTTGTTACTGTTCAGTAGGAATTTCCCCCAATTGCAACTAGTGACAGTTGGCTTTTGTCCTTTTGCTGTGCATGTCTGAGAAGAGTTGGCTCTGTCTTCTGTGTAACCCCCCTCTTAGGTAGACGAAAACTGCCATTAGACACCTCTACCCTCCTTGAACATCTCTTCTCCAAGCCAGCCAAAGCCATTCCGTCAGTTTCTCCTTATGTGTCACATGCTCCAGCCCCTTAACTCTCGTAGAGGTTCGGTGGGATTGAATCAACAAATGTAAATTTGGAATCAGAGACTTTACACTGTATCTGTCATTAATGAATAGCACGTTCTTGGAAGGAGAAAGAATGTCTGTCATCCTGCGTAACTTTTGTCCTACTCCGGCTAATTACTATCAGGAAAGATCATGCAAGGCTCTGATCAACTTGATCTAATCTTGGAGTTATCTCTGCTTTGAGTGGGACTGAACCACCTGACCTCCTGAGGTCCTTTACAACCTAAATTATTCATTGGTTCAGTGATCTCAGGGTTAAATACATTCAGACTTATTTGGAAGTCTGTCTTCCTTTTGTTGTCAAGTCATCTCAAGTATGATGACAAGCAGCTGACCAGAACGTAATTCAGAAGGAAAATTATCATCAAGCCTATGTTCTTATGAAACCTATGCATCATGATTTATGTATTACCATGCTGTGCATTTAAAAATATAGTGGTATTTAAGTAACATAAAAAAAGAAATATCCAGTAAAATTTATAGGGTATGTTTTCCATCTTATTGCCACAGCATAATCAGATATTGTCCAAAAGGCAGTCAGAAGAGAGTAGAGTTATTTTTACTAGCAAGAGTAGAAGAAATGTTCTTTGTCTTCCAGTTGACATTTCTGTGCAGAACTTTGTCCATGCAGTCTGGTAAGATTTATCATGTTGGTCCTTCCTGTCAGCTCTTTGTTCATGAAAGAACATTTATCTTATACTGCTTCCAGGATAGAAAAGAGCAAAATTAATCTAAATCTCTGAGTCTTAGTTATATGACTGACATTAATTATTTGTAACCTAATTTGGTGGAAGCTATGCTCAATTAAATGAGTTTATCATAAATCTAATTATAGCATTTTTTTTTCATGGATAAAGCACATGGATTTTAATTTATTTTTTTGTTTATGTCAGGGAAAAAAGTGTTAGGAATGGATGCTTGAACAAAGAAGTGATAGAATTGAAATGTTGCATACAAAGATCGATTCAGTTTCTTTAGAGTCTGATAACAAGGGAGCTCTGGAAATCATGTAGTCCAGCCCCCTATTCAGAGCAGGTCTAATTAGATCAGGTTGCTCAGGGACTTGTCCAGTCAAGCCTTGAACACCTCCAAGGATGGAGATGCCACAACCACTCATGGCAACATGTTTCGGTGTTTGACCACTTTCATGATAATTTTTTTTCCCTAATATCTAATTGGAATTTTCCATATTCCAATCTGTGCCTGTTGCCTCTCATCCTATTGCTGTTGACCTCTGAGAAGAGAGTCTGGCTCCATCCCCTCTGTAGCCTCTGATCAGGTAGTTGTAGATAGTAAGTTCTCCCTTCTCTTCTTAATGCTGAAGAGGCCCAGCTGTCAGCCTCTTCTTGGGTGTCATGTGCTTCAGTCCCTCACCATCTTGGTGGCTCTGACAGCACAAGTCATCTTATCACAGAGAGCAATGAGGTTGATTGGGCATACTTTGCCCTAGATAAATTTATGTTGAATACGTCCAATCACCTTCCTGTCCTTCATGTGTTTAGAAATGGCTTCTAAGCTGATTTGTTCACTGGATCTCCTTCCCCACTGAGCAATGGGCCCATACTCCCATTATCTTTTCTTTTGCTGCTGATGTACTCCTAGAAACCTTTCTTTTCACACTTCACCACCCTTGCTAGTTTTAACTCCAGCTAAGTTTTGGCTTTCCTAACTCCACTCCTACATGTGTGGGCAATGTCTTTGTATTGCCACCAAGTAGTCTGTTCCTGCTTCCACCTTCTGTATACTCTCTTTTTGAGTTTGAGATCAATCAGGAACTCTGTATTTATCTGTGCTGGCTTTCTGCCATACTTACTTGACTTTCTGCATGTTGGAAAGAACTGTTCTTGTGCTATGGAGGCTATCTGTGAGAATCAACTAGCTCTCCTGGTCCACTTTCCCCTCCAGGGAAGTTTCACACAGGATCTTGCCAAGCAGATACCTGAACAAGCCAAAATCTGCTTTTCTGAAGCCCAGGACCGTAACCCTGCTATTTGTCTTGCTTACTTGTCTCAGGATCTTAAAATCCACAGTCTCGGGATCCCTGCAGCCAAGGCTGCCCTCAACTTTCACGTGTTCTTCCTTGTTAGTGGGTGTCAGTTGGAACTGAGCATCTCCCCTAACTGGTTTATGAATCTCTACATACAGAAATTCTTTGATACATTTGAGATAACTTCTGGACTGTTTGCATACAGCTGCATTGTCCTTCCGGCAGATATTGAGGTGGTTAAAGTCATCCACGAGTACCAAGGCTTTCTCTAGCTGCCTAAAGAAGCCTTCATCTGCCTCCTTGTTCAGGTGGTTTGTAACAGACACCTACTGCAATATCAGCTGTGCTGCTCTGTCCTCTGATCCTTACCCACAAGCTCTGCACAGGTTCATCACCTGCCCCAGTCCCAGGGAGAGGCCCAGGCATTCTCTGCAGCCCCAGATCTGGACAGTGGCATCCACCCTCCCGGAGCTCTGTCTGGGGTGGGATCTCTGATGTGCCAGGGGTGTTAGCACCAGTAATGTCCAAAGAATGTGCCCTGCAATGTGTTGAGACCATCACTGCACAATCTCCAAGTAGCCCTACACAGTTCTGAGCGAGATGCTGGGCCCCGCTGTGTAGTCAGTTCAGTGTTATACAGGTATGCGTGGAAGGTCGGTCTGATCTAAATATTTAGATGTGAGAAGTATACTAGAGCTGGTGGAAGGCCGAGACATACGTAAAGTTGATAAGTGGGATTCATACTGGAATGTGGAACGTCTAATCAAGAATTATTGTCCTTGGGAGTAAAGCACATCCTGGAGAAATAGGTAAGCTAGTTAAGATGTTTTGGGAACAATCTGAAACTACTAGTAGAAGTGTGATAAGAAGCACCCTCATGTGAACTATCCTCATTATAACACTGAAAATCACACCCCTTGAGCTGGAGACCCCGGCCCAAGCAGAGACCCCTCACCTTTGAGCATGCACAGAATATTAAAGTAGCACTGTAGCTTTAAGATCGAGACAAGAAGATATAGACCAATAGAAAACCGCTTTGCGTAATTACTTATGCACATGTATAGCTAGGCTGTATAAATATTGTACCTGCATGAATGAGCAGTGTGCTAGCCTTGTGGAATTACCACCTAGCACCCGGTTTTGTGCAAAACCAGAAATAAATCGATATCTCGGCTCTGTGTGCATATTGGATGTTGCACACCAGGTAACGAACTCCGTTTGTGAGACAACAGCTATGCTCCTGCCTTGCTAAGTGCTGCAGCAACTACTGCATCTCCGCTGCTG
Organism: Ciconia boyciana; assembly: GCF_034638445.1. NCBI lineage: Eukaryota > Metazoa > Chordata > Aves > Ciconiiformes > Ciconiidae > Ciconia > Ciconia boyciana. Next base: position 51,967,833 of record NC_132935.1, on the reverse strand, counting down.
TGCAATGTGAGGGTCACCCTCCCTGACCTAGGGTCAGCCTTTCCCAGCAGTAGCTCAGATCTGAAGATGCTGGAAGAAGCTCCCAGCAGAACTCGAAGCAGAACAACCCAAAACTACTGCACAAACTGAGAGCTCCAACCACGAGCAGCAGCCCCACCAGCGTCCTGGGTGCCCTGCTCACAAACTGACCCACCTGGGTCCCTGCTCAGCCCTGAATTGCAACACTCCCTAAGGAGGAACTAAACAGAGAGTGGGAGCTGGGGACAGCTGCTTTGGTTGCTCCAGGGCAAAGCTTCCCCTCCACCTCCGGTTCCCCGCTCCGAGACTACGGGCCCACCAGAATGCCTTGTGACCATGATTTACTCAACTGGTGAATGCTGTCGCTGCTGCATACTCCTGCTGCCCCCACCACAGGGGAGAGCTTTGCTGCACGAGTTTAAATACACTCAGGACTGTGTTCACTGCGGATTTATATATTTTTGCTGTGGTTCAAGTTACTTACGATATTTTTTCTGTGTGCCTAAAACACATGTTTGTAGAGAGGTATGCTTTTCTAATGGAAGATCTGTTTTGTGCTGACTGACTGATCACATTTTGGTTTATTTAGATGTTGGTGATCTTAGGGTATTCAAAAAAGTAATATATAGTATGAGGAAAAATTAATGATGCAGTTGCCTGAACGATGTGTATGTTATAATAAGAAAGTAGTATAAAAAGAGATAAATATCACGTGATAGTGAAAACAAATTTTTTTCCTAGATTTACTTTTTTTTTGTTAAAATAGCTCTTTTTTATCATGCTTTAAAGATAAAGTTCAGCTGCTTTATGTGAGAATACAATGATTCAGAATTCTGTAGAGAACAGGTGGTTAAAGAACAGCAAATGATGAATGCTGTCTTTATTGCAGTCATATTTCATTTTTTTTCCTGTGCTGATCCTTTTTAGTTGTATATAGAAACAGTGTAAAGGATGTTATTATTTCTTAATTCTTCCAAGTTCCCCTTTTTATCTCATACTCTACTTCTGTTTTATTTTGCACAGCATAACACAGCTGGTATTAACTGTGAGAAGTGTGCAAAAGGTTACTATCGTCCTTATGGTGTTCCAGTGAGAGCTCCTGATGGCTGTATACGTGAGCCCTTTTCTATTAAGTATCTTCTCATGGTGGTGGCTTGGGGTTTTTTTGCTATAATGAAGGCATGGGATGCATCTTTTGGGGAGGAAAAATGAAAGAGTGGCCAAAAGATGCTGGAGAACAACTGCGAATGACTTTCTGTTTTGCTTTAGACCCTTTTAGACCCTTTCTTCTCAACTTATGTGTCATATGAGCCTAAAGCTTCAGTCCATCAGCAGGACAATAGGAGGAAGTAAGGCAGAAGAGGCTGCTGAGGAGATAGGATCATGTAAGCCTGGGGTGCTGCTACACACCCCACAGTGAGGTGGCATAGAATCATAGAATCATAGAATCATTTAGGTTGGAAAAGACCTTTAAGTTCATCAAGTCCAACTGTAAACCTAACACTGCCAAGTCCGCCACCTCTACGAAGCCACTCTTATCTCCTACCCTCATGACTTTGCTTCTCTTAGCTCTCTGCTGTATATATGAGGTATCCTTTGGCTCTTGGTCACTTAAAAATTTTATTCTATAGCTCAAAAGGTCATGAGGTTCACTACTACTTCTTTATGCAGTGCTGAACCTAACTTCTAATAAATAATGCAATAGGATAATTACTAATATAACATTTTAAAAAGAAGAACTGAGTATAGGTAAGAGATAAGAGTTGAATTACAAACAGGCTGAAGGAGCCTTGTGACAGGTAGGAGGAAGCTACAGTTTGTTGAGTTTGGGTATTGAAATGAATGGGAAGTCAACAGAGCCGTGGCATGCTGCCATAATGTTGCACATGGTGTGCAAGGGAAGGTGGATGGAGCGTGGTGCTTAGCCTAGACCATGGAGAGAGATGAGCGGATGCCACAGAAAAGATAGTTGCTGCAGTGCTGTGGAGTAATAACATGCAGTTTGCTGAATTAAAAATACTCAACGCTCTAAGAAAATAACATAGGTCTTACTTCTAAGGGATATCACAAAGATTAATTGTGATCCACCTCAATTAAAGGTGATATAGACTACTTCGAAAATATGTAACAGCATGCAAATGTTACTTCTTCAAACAATGAGGCATTCACAACTGCAAATTTACTATTATAATGTAATTGTGCACTGCTGTAAAAGGCAAATTAATTATTTTCCAAAGAGTGCCTAATTGCTGATACCTATTTAGCCTGCAGTTGTAACCTGGAGCATGCAGAGGGCTGTGAGGAAGGGTCTGGCCGCTGCTTCTGTAAACAGAATTTCCAGGGAGAAAACTGTGAACACTGTGCTGACGGATTCTATGGTTATCCGTCTTGTCTCCGTAAGTATACAAATAAAAATGCCTCTTTTCCAGTATTTTAAATGTGCATTAAAGAATTAGCAGTTTTCATTACACTTGACTTGGTTAAAACATCTGGCATTTCAGCTTCACATGCTTACACGTTCTGATAAATCAGTTGTCATAATACTGAAGAGAAACTGGTTTATTTTACAAAATGATGGTTACTTGAAAATCAAATAGATTGTGCTGCATTCTCACAATTCTGAGTTAATTTAAGACATCTTTCTTGAGTCTACAGCCTATGTCCTAGTAAGTCATGAACTTCAGTCCTAAAGCCCTGGACAAATTGTTTAAACATGTCTCAGGGTCTTAAGGTATAAAGACCACTTGGACTGGGAAGTGGAACATGCCTGTAGTGAGAGAGAGGGGAGAAAATGGTTATGTGTTCTCCTTGACACCTCCTAGGATTTGGAACTTGCATCCCTGATAAACAAAGCTTGTGCGCTTTTGGAGGATTCTAAAATAAATAAAAATAATTCTAAAATAGTGCCTGCGTGATGTTGGAAAGGCCCTCCTGGCAGAGCATAGGGCTCTCAGCCATGCCCTCTTATTTTTGCTGGACTGCAGGTAGGTGCGGATATGTGGTCAAAGGAAGGGTTCCAGTGTGCTTCAGATTTTTTAAGAAATGGTTGAAGGAAAGGTGTTTGTAAATCCAAAGAAAATAAACATATTAGAAAAACCAATGTGACACAAATGCTGAGTGCTTCTGCTTATTGGAAATGGTAACAGAATGCTATCTAATGCTATTGATTAATTGCAAATTAGATTTTTACTTTAAAATAAAGAGATTAAAATTAAGTGTTGGGAATTCAGCAAATTAAATGCTTTCCCCATAAACAAATTATGTATAAAATAACTGAGGAAAAAAGTAACATCAGGATTGTGTTTGCTGCATAAAAACATGTGACTCCATGATCAGATTCTAAAAATGCATCAGTGGGCTGTTTTGTGTCCTCAGGAGAAGTGTGCTTCTGACAGCCAATAAAACAGGTGTTGTTCTGGGGCAAGATTTGAGGTCTGACTAAAACAGAGGTACCATGATAAAAATGGAAGAAGAGGGAAATCAATATGAAACAAAGGAAAAAAATAGTGTAAAAAATGGAATGTTGTTTAAATGCAATGGCTGTGATAGAATAAATCCTCTCTGTACACCATACTCTAGATTATCACATCTCATTTATCCTCTTGTTTGTAATCCCACATTTTTAAGTAAGTTCAGGTCAGGTAGACTAAGTCCTGAGTCCCCCTGTTGTCCCACTGATGGACATCCCACTGGTGTCCCACTTGATCTAAGTCCCACTGATGTTTGTAGCACATCAACTTTGGATCCCATCTTAATGGAGGAAAGTTTGTTGGGATGTCTTTCCCATTCATAATCTCAGATAAAAGGATTCTCAAATAAAAAGCTCCCAAGATGTAACATGCATGCCATGAATTCTGGCAGTTCAGGTAGCAAGTGATAGTGGCACATAGCAGGGGATGGACCTTCAGCTGGAAGCAGGGAGTGTGAAATAAATATGGAGCTCCCTAGATAGCTCTCATAACACCGTCTAGCTTGAGAAACCTTTCTGTACAAAAGGGTAGGGAGCAGAGAAGCAACCTGGTAGCATTTCCAAATGGTGTCTGGCCTTTCATACTGTTCTTTTGAGAAGGGATGTTTGCACCTGAATTGGAGAGCAAAAGTAAAATGTTTCTTATCCTGTTCCTAACTGAAGGGAAACTAAGCTGAAGTTGGTTACTAGTTGGTCATGTGAATATCATGCTCTCTGTATTGACAGGAGATTCCTTCATGGTTTGTTATGATTTTTAATGAAATAACTGTGTCTGTTTCAAATACACTTCATTGTTTCTTTTGTTTTAAAGGTATTCCTGTATATCCTTTTACTTCTCCAAATCCAAGAGATGCTATGGCTGGTGACATAATTGGCAAGTTCTTGGTGGTTTTTTTTCCCCCTCATTTCACTGTTTTTCCTCGTGTGGCTATTTTTCACTGTTTCGGTGGTGCCTGCTCTTTCATGGAGGTTTATGTAGTAATTTTGCCACTGTTGGTATTATCGTTCAGAGAGCCTTTGTTCATGCCAGAAGTTCATCATACTGTCATGTTCATATTGAACAGTTTAGTAGGCTAGTTTCAGAAAGAGCTACAGATCAAAATAAGTTTGACCAGCCTCTGGCAAACATCTGCAGAATAGGCTGAGCATCTTGTTTGTTGCTCTTATGAACAGATCCATCAAGACTTTCTGACATGTACAACGTGTCACCTGCTTTGCAGTGTAAATCTCTTTCTTAAGGCTAAATGGCCTCTGCTTCTGGACTGTCCTCTTGCACCTGGCAGGTTGTACATTGCCCTTGGCAGTGAAAAACTTTCTGAGAGAGCTACGTATTTCTTATTTAGCCCACTGCAAAGCTGCCTGAAATCCATACAATGATTCCCTCAGTGGGCTTATATTTTTTAGTATGTATTGTTATACTGCAGAACAGAGACATCATCACAGCTAGAGCATACATACTTGTAATGCACTTCAGGACTAATAACTTTAAAAAATCTCAAAACCTTTTTCATATCCTAAAATAAAAATTTTTCCCCTTTATTTCTATTAGCTTTAATAGAACTGGAGTTTATGTTGGCAAATGAAAAAGTGTTTTCTTCTGTGAATGTCGCAGACACTTAGACTTAAGCAGACAGTATAAATCCATGTATGTATTTACAAGTCCCAATTGTTTTCTTGAAAGTGTCTGCAGTTGCCATCACAGCCCACAAAGCCTCAGTCCCCTGTACCACTTACCTCCTTTGTACAGCATCCAAAATAATTGCTCTGGTAGGCCTCTGGGTACGCTCTGTCGCATATCCCCTTCTCTCACATATTTTTAAAAGGAAGAAGAAAGAAAACTCCAGAGAAAAATGAGTAAATATAAACAGGAGGAAACAGATCTTGAGCTATTTACATTTTCAGCGAGTAGCATCTGAGTCATAAGAGCAAGGCTTAAGAAAGGCAGCTAGCTGCCTCTAAGTGGAAGCCTCTGTGTCTGTAGTTGTAAATTTGTGCTGGCAGACTGAGCATGACTATAGATTATTATTTTTTTAAATGAGATTTGCGTGTAAGGGTCATACAAATAGTTTTGTTGGTTCAAGAGTAATAATTACAAAGCACCGACCTGTTTTTCTCTGCAAAAATACGAGGAGTTGTGTGATTTTATGCATTTATTGTTCCTTGCTTTCTTTTCCCTTCCTGTTGTAACCAGAAGGTGGCTGCAAACCAGGGTATTTTGGCCTCCAGTGTCTGCGTAAGTGCCATAGTTTCTTTGACGCTTGGAGCCTGCGCTCCGATGTAAATGCCAGCCTTCAGCTTCCAAGTGAAACAGGAACAAAGATCGTAATGCTGCAAATGTTTTCTTTACAAATGTGCTCTTCAGCATGCCAGTGCCACGGTGCAGGAGTGCTGGGAGGTGACTGCGATGGAAATACCGGACAGTGCAGATGTCAGACTGGATTTCAGGGGTTTTCCTGTGATACTTGCGCAGTTGGGTATTTTCATTACCCCTTCTGCCAGGGTAAGCCAAAACATTCCCTTTCAGCAAGCATATCCAAAATACAGACACAAGTTTTACACTGAGGCAATTTCAGTCCTTTTTGCCACAAAGATATGTTCATAAGGGGCTCTCCCAAAACTCACAGAAGTCAAAGAAGACGAAAAATGTGATGAGGGGGGGATTTCTATCTAAAAATGCCCCTGTTTCATTGATCACTATCTACTGTGTGATGCAGCAGTCAGGCTCCAGTTTGAGGTTGGATTTAGTAACATTGATGAAATTTAGAATAACAATGGAAACATTTCTGTTACTTATCCTTGTTTTTTAAAAATTTTATTTGTGTTTATTTTTATTTAAAAATTGAATTTGAGTTTGCAGCCTCGCTTTGATGCATCAAGCTGCCCTTTCTAATCAATACTAGAAAACTGACTGTTTTTAAACTTTATTAACCATCTCCGTACTGTCTTTTTAGGCATTTTATTAACCCTTCCCACCTGAGATTGTAAATCCAAACCATAAATTGTTTCATTTTAGTCATAGAAAGGATGGAATTACTTTCAATAGTTGGCATACCCCTTGGCATTGATAAATCAGACTCTGAGGGGGGACAGGCTAAGTGTAGTACTTCAATGCTGATATTGAACACAGTAGTTACTGTGAGCCAGATTCTTTTGCTCTTTCATTGATGTCTCCCTCGATAGTGAATTATTACTGATGTGGGCAATCAATAAAAGCTGTTATGAATCAAAATAAATTTGATGGGAAGATTTTGGTCCTGTTGAGCATCAGGGAGCGGCACTTTTTAAATATTTTTTGTTTATTTAAAGAAAGATAAGAGAGCCTGTGTAGAGGCTGTCTCTGAAATGTCTTTTCTCGTTTGCAGTGTGCGAGTGTAACTCGGCGGGTACCCAGCCCGAAGTCTGTGATTTTCTTGGGAGGTGTCTTTGTCGCTCAGGGGTAGCTGGACTTCAGTGTGACGGCTGTCAGCCTGGCCGCCACTCATTCCCTGCCTGTCAAGGTAAGGCCGCTGATCGCATGTACAGCATCAAACAGGTCCCTGAACAGGCAGACAGGACTGCTTTTCAGGTACCATTTTTGCAGTGGCTGAAGCAATGTTCCCAGCAGTAAATGAGCAAGGGACTCTTGTTCTCTACAGTGAAGTCCTCATACATTCTCATTCTCCACGCATTAATTCCAGGAATGCTTCCATAGTAGGGAAGAATTATATAGTGGGTTTTCTCACAGGCTGTTTTTTGCATGGCCAGACAGTTTGATATAGCCTCAGTAAGCACTGCTATCTTACTAATAACCAAAGAATTTGAAAGCTGTTTTCACACAGAGACCTACAGCAACAGAGCATGCTTGACTGCTAAGGAACTGGCATAGTAAAAAACCAAGCAGAGTTGTGAAGCACTAATCTACTTTTACTGAGGATCTTTGTTTGGTACCTTGCAAAATGTGTGTTCTGTAGATCTGTAAACGAAAGCTCCCATTTTGCCCTTCACAGTGATTTCTCACTCATTTTAAGATCATAGGAGAGGCACCGAGCCAAACTCTCTTCATGTAATCATGGAACATGAATGATGTCTAGGGGGTTCCACCAGTGTACCTGCCACCCAGGGCTAGCCTGCTTTTTATGAGAGAGGAAAATTGATAAAGTATAACCTGGAATATCATAATGTCTTTGTGTGCATATGATGAACCCATCAAGTCCTATCTGGCCCCTAGGTTTCATTTGCCTTTGCAGTGAGTGAGAGAGAGGCCCTTAATCCTTAGTGAATTTTACATTGGGAAAGAATATAGGATATTGCTGAGTTCTGGTATGTACTTTCCTGTGCAGCTTAACAAGAGTTGTACGGAACATTATGATTTACTTTCTTCTCTCATTATTTTTGGTTGTTGGCTATAGCAGTCTTCTTCCTTTTGGGCTTACATACTTGTTTATGTCCTATGAATAGACAGCAGAATTCTTTATGCCCTTGCAAAGATATATTATGTTGTGTTACCAAACATAATGGGTGGAATAAAGAAATACCACATGACTGAGTCTTTATGGTCTGGAGCAGATTAACATTTTTTAATGAAAACCATAACATCAGGGTTCTGTGTTGGTACACGCTGTTCACTGGTTTTAAAAAACCACTTTTTTTTTTCTTAGAACTGAATCAGGTAGCAATCTTACAGCAATTCAAACCCATATTGAATACATTTAAACTTGTAACACCAAAAGCTGAAAAGAGACATAAAAGCTTAAAAGAGCGTGCAAAAAAACAGATTGTAAAAGACAGATAAAAATAGTTGAAAACACAGACTCAAAACTGCTGCAGTTCACAGCTTGTTCTGTTAACATAAGCTGCCATGGGTTTAAATTTAAACTAATGCAGCATGCTGCAAACTGTGGTGGAAAGTGAGGAGCCCAGCCTGCTACTCCTATTTGGAGTTGTCATCTTCGGAAGGGAGGTAGATCTATAACTTTTTGGCTCCTGCAGCTAAAACTGATCTCTCAGGTCTTGCCTTGTTGAACTCAATAGAGGCTTTATTCAATAGGAGTGATATCAAAATAAAGCCTTTAAACTATTCAATGTCATTAAAATGAGGAGAGAATGCACTATAATGTTCAGCTGGGGATGGAGTCCAGTGTATGTGATGTTTTTGGAAGCTTCAGTATTTGTATTTCTCTTAAACCAACTTCCCAGCAAGCCCTCCATCTTTCCAGGCATCTCTGAAGTAAACACAGCAAAGTCAGATGTCCTTGGCTGCAGTAGAAAGAGGAACCGAAAGGGGGAACCAGGAACATGAACACGGAACAGAACAACACTGTTTGTTTTATATTTCTGTCAGTCAGCCATTTCTGTTGGTCATAAAAGCCAGGTGATTAACTGCAACACTTCAGCTTGTACCTGGGGCAGCTGGGATTCCCAGATGGGTTCCCATTCATGTACCTATAAAGTGTGGGCCTGTGTAACTGCCAGCATCATTTCAATAAAATAGCACATCTCATCTGTGATAGAGCTGTTAGCCTAAAATAGTGGTAACTCCAAGAGAAGCAGCCATCCAGCTAGTTGTTACAGTCTGACAACGTGCCTTGTGTATTAGATGCAGATTCCTGCAATGCACTGCTTGCCAGCTTGTAGAATTAAGATGTCAGCCATTTTTACCTTGTGCATTATTTATTTGTGCATCATGAACCTATGCTTGTGCATCATTAACTGCTTGACTAATAACCTTCTTGTTAGCCATTAGACCTAGCCTAGCTTTGTGGATGCTGTTTCTCAGAGGTTATTTCTTTAAAGATGTTAAGTACTTCTCTCATGTGACGTTCTTCCCATTTTAAGATGGATTTCTGTCCCTTACACATGTGTTTTGCAAGGCATCAAACTAAATCTCTAAACTGTACATTACAGAATTACAGTAAGAACCTGATTATCGATGGTTGAGGAGGCAATTACATTATAAGTATCTATTTCAGGATTTTTTTTTTTTGTGGTAAAATTATGGTTCATCTGGATTCCTCATGATTACATTCAAAGGTTACTTTTTTTTTTTTTTTGCACTCTGGTTTAAATAACTACTGGTTTAGACATGTATCTGTTAGGACAGTTATTTTTTTAATCTGTGCAGAGTGTAACTGTGATGCTGTTGGCTCAGTGGAGAATACATGTGGTCCTAGAGGTCAGTGTCTGTGCCATAGTAACTACGCTGGACTTAGATGTGACCAGTGCGCTCCAGGTTATTACAGCTATCCCAGCTGCTTGCGTGAGTAAAAGCCTTTCTTCCTTTTACTGGAGTCACCTGTGTAACTATGATAGTTTTGTTCCATCCAAAGCTGGCAACAAAACCACTGAAGATCCAGCCAGTGGCCAGGCTTCTTGGCAGACATGCACTCTAGTAGTCCTCCCTGGCACATCATCGCTGTTCCTGTACTAGTTGGATTAATGTGAGCATGGCAGTGTTTGGGCTTGGCACATTTGTATCTCTTTTTTAAAATATGAAATCTAAAGCTTAGGCTGGGCAATGGGCATGTACCTTTATGAGTTCTGGCTCACTCAACTTACAGAACATAAGCTGTGTTTCAACTGGTTTGGGCTTCTAATGTTTGATACACTGTCTTGTAAACTTTTAAGTTCATTAGTATGTGCTCTTGACATGTGCCAATATTGGACCATAAATCCTAGTCTAGAAGGACTTGACTCTGCAAATCATCCATCATATCAGCAATTTTTCCTGCCCACATGGATCAATTGATCAGGCCCAGTATATTTGTATAGGTTTTTCACATCAAGCAGAGGGAAATCTGCAGGCTCTGTCATTCAAATCAGCAAGCCACTTGATCATCATGAACAGGACTGCTCTTTCCTAGAAATCAAAAGATTATTAGTGCTAAAGAAGCAATGTATCCTCAAAATTCTGCTATTACTAATCACAACCACAGCAAAAAATAATCTGACAGGTTTGACTGGCTACTACTTTACTAAAATAATTGTCATTAACCATTTCACCCTTAGACTCTATCTGAGCAAAGATTAGTCCCCTGGGATGTAGCAGCATTGTTCTTTTTTGTGGCATTATTCTTATTTACCCTGTGTGTATAAATCACTGCCAAACTGAGACCTTACATAGGAATCTGAAACAGTAAGACTGTTGCATGCTGTATTTTAAAGATTGCTTCTGGCCTCCTCTGCCCTCAGATCTAAAGGTGCGATGGGCATACAATTTTATATTCTATATTTTGCCATCATATTTTTAAGTGCAGGTCTAATTACAGAATTTGCCCTGTGCTTTCTGTAACCATAAGAAGATCAAGAAAGCAGAAAGGGAAAACCAAGTCTGCTCTTAGGATGGGACAAAGAAGTTGAAGAAGAGAGGTTTATTATGGTTTTAGATTATCCTACCTGTTTCTGTCAAGAATAGGGGAAGAAAATAATGCCAAGGTGGTACAGGTCACCTCAAACTCATAGGTTCCAAGCAGGGGTGAGGACCCTGTGAGTTATAGGAGGACCTTGTGAGCTATTTATTGCACAGGAAAATTAAGAACACTCTAGACAAATAGTACTCAAACCTCTAAAGTTTTGTACTAAAGTTTTAGTACAAAACCCAGTACTAAAGTTTTGGGAAGTTATTGCTTAATACCTATAGGGTGAACCCTTCCACCGCTATCAGTGTTTGTTGTTGTGTAGCTTGTCAGTGCTCTCCTGACGGTTCCCAGCACGGCATGTGTGAGCCAGCATCGGGCCAGTGCAAGTGTCAAACAGGCATCACGGGGCAACAGTGTGACAGGTGTCTTTCTGCAGCCGACAGTTTCCCCTACTGCAAAGGTAACACTTCTGACGGAAAATCCTCCATTCTGATTTGGATTGCCCCTGTTTTTATTGCAGTGTTCTCCAGGGCAGTCTGATGAATGCAAAGTTTTATAGAAACCCACTGAAGTGGAGTTTCTATAGCGGGGAGGGAGGGACACACCAGGAGTACATATTAGATGAGCTTATTCATCGTTCTCTATGTTATTTCATGAAGTGAACTATAAGTTTAAAACCTTTTTTAGATGATGGCACAGGAACTTTAAGAAAAGGTCTCTCAGTTCTGTAGGTTAGTGCTATATTTTTCCAAGTGACTACTTTGCATACCCAAACCAAATAGTCTAAAGTAGGCTAAATATGCATTTGAAAAATCATTATTAAAGGCTTCTGCTGGTCTTTGAAGTTTAAAGTATTTGAGTCCCTCCAAGGTAACCGTATTAAAAAGCCCTTTCAAACTCACACCTGCTACATTGTACTTCTGCACTACTACATTCCACAGCTCTGTTTTCAAAAGATCTTTCAATGTGTTTGTTTTTTAATTTCATAAAGGTGTCAACAGCGAATGTGACCCTTCAGGTAGCATTGGTTCTCATTCTGTAAGTATTCTACCATTGCAGCTAACAATATATCTTGATAATTCATGTGCCTTTCCTGAACACATTCACTTCATTGCTCAAGCCCTGAAGCCTGCCCTTAGACTGTGAAAGAATTGCACAAGCTTATTTGCAGAGTAAGAGTGGAAATAAACTTTGTGTTTTGTTCTTTGATCATATCAATGCAATTACCTGTTAAGGATTTTTTAAAAATCTTTTATATATGGAATATGCATACTGTTTATGTCTTCTTGGTACACTAGAACACTGATACATACATGCAGATGTGCATATATACCTATGCATGATGTCTCAAAGACCTTCTGGTTCTGGGTAGCAATGGGCCATTTCAGCATCAAATTATTCTTGAAAAAATTATCTCTTTGTTACTATTCCACTATTATTGTTATTAATACACTGATGGTTATTATTAGTAGCATATTACCAGAAATCACAGTCATTGCTAAATGTGTAGCAAAGAAGACCTAGAGGATAAGTCTGACAGATGGAAGAGGTATCTATATAGGCTCATTCATACAGCTATATGCGTCTTCCACTAATAAAGGAAGGAGTAAATATGAAAATTAATGATTATTTTTAAGGACATTTGCTTTTTAAACTTTTTGCAAAACAGTTAATACTTTAGAGCAGTTCTAATAAGGCTATAAAATAATTGGAAAGTACATCTGTTGGGACATTTAGAATAAATTGGATATGGAAAAAATACACAGGGTGGAACAATCCTGTGCTGATAGTATGAGACAGAAAAATCTAAGAAGTCTGAATCAGCCACAGTTTCCATGCATCTGTAAAAGTCAGTAAACTGCCTGAGCTGTTAATAATATTAGATTTTTCTTAGTACTAAAGAGCAGTATGTTTTTTATGAAACAGATGAACGCATATTAACTCCTTTCTGTCATTAGGGCTATTGTCAATGTCTTCAGCACACTGAAGGTCCTACCTGTAATAGATGCAAACCATTGTACTGGAACCTGGCCAAAGAAAACCCTGAGGGATGTACAGGTAGGGCTTAATGACATATTTCTTTGGCTTATGGAATATGTCAAATTCTTTTGAAAGTCATCTTTATTCACTGTCACCATCTTTGGTGCTCAGTGACTTTCACAACTCTTGTTAACAGCATGTTTTTCATGCTACTTAATTGTAACACCGTATCACCCATGATACCAGCAGTTACTTTTAGAAATTAGACCATAATTTCATGAGTGTTTGCTAGTGCTGGACCAAGGTGTGCTCTGACTTACAATGATGTGTACTTCATATGCCCTTATGGCAGTGTTACTGGAGTGAGATGGGATTTCTGCCCTTAACACTGAAACCAGAATTTGGTTCATTGTTTTGAGAAAAAGGTGTTTTTTCATTTATTATCATCTCCTAGCTTGTAGAGGAGTGAAAAGCCTTCTTGTAGCCTCAGGATGTGACAAATCTGTTATGGTTTATGTCTGCATAATACCAATCTGTTTGCAATTTTCAATGTTTGCTAACAGTGAGTGTGTGTTTTTCAGGCAGATTATAATAATTTTAAAGATTAAAAAAGGATAAAGATAAAAAATCTTTAAAGATTTTTTTCTCCCCAGCAAATTCCTTTCCAACAGGTTCCACCACAACAGCCACCTAGATAGGATGAGTAGCCTTAGAGCCTATACCAATATCATTACATCTTTCACTCTAAATCTCTAAATACTATACAGTCTAAATATCTCCTCAAAGATTAATTACTGCACCTTTCATGTAATACACCTTCTCTGCCTTCAGTCACAGAGTCAATACTGGGTTTCACCAAACCTCTAGGTCAGAATAGCTCCTTCCCACAATATTTGCTTCCTTTATATTTCATACAGAGAGTTGAACTGGTCCCAAAGTAGCACTGCAGAATAGGAGCTGCCAGTCAGGCTGGAAGACACTGTTTTGCATCAATTATCTGAATGTTTCTAAGAAAGAAAACAATTGTAAATCCAAACTCAAGACTGTTTTTGTTAAACACAAATTAGAACACTTTAAAACACACCAGTGAATCGCACATACGTAGAAGTCCTCATGCTTTCTCCTTTGCTTTTTCTTCTCACCTTGTGCCAGTATCTGTTTGCTATTCTGGACCTTCTGGAGTACAATCCACCTTGTGGCACTATGACTCAAAATTGCAGATTCAGGGTGGTGGGTTTTTTTCCTGCAAAGTATCTGGAAAAGACAAAATGCAGATTGTCTTTTTTTCATCTGTGCAGCATGCCAGTGTGATGTGAGTGGAACACTAAGTGGAGTTGGAGAATGTCAGCAGGTAAAGTGAAATTAAAAGAAAGACATGAATTAAATTGATTTTTTAAAAGATAAATTGTTGTAACATTTGGTAAGGTAGAAATCTTAGTACTGATTATTGCTTTTGCACATAAAGTGGCTGGTTTTATACTGCAAAGAAGCAGTTTTATACAGAAGTTTTGTACATCCTAGGGATGTATAAGTTCTGAAAATTTTTCATCATCTTGAGTTTACGTATTTTCTAGTCTGTTCATTGAAGATTATAAATGACAGAAGTTATGTCCGATAATATTTGTTGTTGAGACTAGAATGTTTTTCCTCTTTAGAATTAGAGGGAATTCAAAGTTTTGAAAGATTAAAGTTCTGAAAAAGGTGCTGAAACATTTTTGATGGAATTGTTTTCTTCACAGGAAAATGGGCATTGTTACTGCAAACCTGATGTTTGTGGAGATTCCTGTGGCACTTGTGAAGCTGGTTATTATGCTCTCGAAAACAAGAATTATTTTGGCTGCCGAGGTAAAATGAATAAAGGACATCTCTAGTAGCACATTTGCACTTAGCACAAAAGTCTTTAGAATTCCCTAGGTTGTATTCTGAAAGTGTGGATGTATTTGTTGAATCACTCTCATGCACAGCCTTTTGCACTACTGCTTGCCATTGCTTGTAACCCATGTAACTCCTCCTGTGCCTTCCAAAGGGAGAAAGAACAAGGCAGATGTTACCACTGTGGTTCCCAGCCATTTTGTGGCTCACTCACGTGAGGAAAGGTGTTCCTCTTTGAGTTCATTGACCTTCACCTCGCCTTCCCCGGTGCCTCATTTACCACTTGCCTGAGGCTTCTCTGTCAAAGCCCGCAGTGAGATCGCACCAGGCGCTGCTAAAGCTGTTATCAAATAAGATAACTGAGAGTCATTCCTCCTCTCACTCCTTCTCCCGAGTTGTGGGGCCAGGGATGGCTGATTTTCCTGCAAGCGTTACCTGTAAGAGTGGTAGTGCTCTGTTCCACTTAGCAGTTTTCTAAGGTCTGCTGCTGCAATAAGAACTTAAAATGTTACAACAGATACTAGCTTGATTTTTTTTTGCAGGTATATTCGTGTATTGCTTTAGCCTAGGGCTCAACGTGTTTTGAAGCAGAGCCAGATGCAGCTGTGATGTGAAGAAAGTGGTCCTTCTTCTGAAGGATACTTGCTCTGCCATGTGTTTTGAGTGATGTAGGGCTACTTCAACAGTTCCCTTCCCTCCTTGTCCCCCCACTGTAGATTTAGGTTTGTTAAAATTATTGAAAGCACTTTCATTGACTTCAGTGTGCTTTATGCCTGTCCAGGGTTGATGCAAGAGATTTATTTTTAAAGCATTGAAGTACTTCTAACAATCATTTAATATGTGCAAAGTTAAAAATAATGGCGACCGTATCAAACAAAGCTTTCATGCCTAATGTGCAAACCCAGGACCTAATGAAAGGGATCTGGTTTCACAAAGGTGTCAAATACTTTCATTATCCTTGATTTCAGTGAGATTACAGGTGCTTAACATGTCTGAGAAAACTAGACGCTTTTACACTACGATGTAAATACATGTTTAGGAACTTTCAACCTTTCAATTCAGTTTGAAATTTTTAGCCTAGGCATACTTGTTCCTTGGTACAATACATTATACCTCATTACTAGAGGTGTCCTTTAGTTTGTGCCACAAGTCCTGTCTCCTGTAGTAAGTCGTTCAATATTGTTGTCCAGTATTGGTTAAAAATATGCATATGCTATTATATAAACACATATGTTCTTGTTCTGTGCAATTTTTGTAAGATAAATTCAATCTTAGGGTAGCAGACTCTGAAAAATTAACATCTTACACTTTTTGTACATTAGGGTTTTTTTCTGTTTTTTAAAAAATAATTATTAATCCTGATACTGCTGTAGAAATTCTGACTTCAAATTTGAAAACATTTGAATGGCTGCTCTGCAAAACCGTAACCCAGCATTTAGTAAATGTGGCATGGCTTAATACTTGTGATTTTTTAAAAATTTTTTTGACAAAAAATTTTTTTTTGTCACGTTACAAGAAGAAAAAAAAGAAAACAACCACAATCATGGGAAGCCAGAAATAATTGCAGCTTATGCACGTGTGTTAACATGTGTTTGAAAGAGTCTGAGGGGAGGGGAGTCTGAAGGGTTCCAGAAGGAGGAAACAAGTCATTAACGGTGTTTAATTATCAGAAGTGAGGTGTGTTTGCTGGTAACTTTTATCACTTTTTTTCTGATGGGATATTTGGCTTCTGCTCTTTGCCTGACAGGCTGCCGGTGTGATGTTGGAGGATCCCTCAGCCCGGTGTGTGCCGAGGCCTCGGGTGGCTGCCAGTGCAGGGCGCACGTCGTGGGGACGGCCTGTCGGGAGTGAGTCTGGTGGTAGCTCCTGCTAGCTCGTGCTTCAGCATAGCTCTTTTGAAACTGCCCACAAGTCCCTTGCTATCCTTTCACGTGAGATTCTGGATTTGTTGATAAATAAGCTGGTAAATTGTGGTATTCGTTACTGATACTCGTTTTGCCTGGCAGGTTTCTTCTGTTATTTTAATAAGATTTTTTTAACTTGTTTCCCCAAATAACCAATACCTGTTGTGCAATAATATTGCATATGGATCTATATAGCTATCAAGAGTTACATAGGAAAATGTACAGTTGTAAAAGCTTCTGGAAAAAGAATTCTCATTACATCCATCTTATCAGCTGTCTTGAATTTATTAGCTGCAATCAGGATTCCTCAGTCATCAGTAGGTCACCTCCCTTCCACTGCTTTATGCTCTAAGATGTAGACCATATAGCGACTGGTAGTTCTTTGTTGTTTTTTTTCTCCTTGAAAGGCCTGAAAAAAACTATTTTTTCCCTGATCTGCACCACATGAAGTTTGAGATTGAAGATGGCACTACTGTCAAGGGAAGGGAAATCCGGTTTGGCTATGATCCTCGGGAATTTCCTAGCTTCAGTTGGAGAGGATATGCCCGGATGTCCTCTATACAAGTAAGCTGGTATTTTGCTCAAGGCTTTGGAGTGAAAACGTAAGTGTATGGTATGTAGGTCTCTCTAGTACTGCTATGGTTGTGCAAGGTCATGGAGAAACCAGAAAAAAGGACAGGATCTCACCAATCCAAACCCTTTGGCACTGTATCACTGTTTGGATTAGTGAGTGTTGGTATTATTGTAAGTTGGTCGTTGCTTGTGCAAATATGTGTTCTTCAGAAATGTTTTTTGATTTTTTTTTTGTGAGAAATACGCATTTTGCGATAGGTGTAAAGAAAAGAACTAATAGCTTTAAACTCTATAATATTAAGTGCAGAAATTCTTGTCATGCCAAGGACAGTGGAAACACCAGAAGATTGACACTTGGCTAAATAATTTGAATTACACAATTCCATGGCAGTCTGTGTCCATAAGATTTTTCAGGTACCATCACAGTGCTGTCACTGGACTCTTACACTTGCAACTTGTATTGGGTGAGGAATAGAAAGGTGCTAACTTTTATTAGGAATGATACCTTCACATTACAGCAAACAGGAAAATGTGTGATTCAGTAAACGAAGCTGTGAGCTGGAGCATATTGGCAACATTAATTTTAGTCTCATGACAGTCTACAAATAAACTAAATGACAGCAGAGGGAATAAGTAAATCACAGGAAGAATGTCACCATAATTTAATTGTGTGAGAAGGGACCTGTCTGACTTTGGACTGAACTGCTGAGCAAGTGAACCAGGATTTTAAAAGAGTAGATTTGAGCAATAAATGGGATTTGCTCACTCTTCTTAAAAGTAGTACTCTGGTATAGTTGTGTCCAGCCTCTGTAAGTTGTCCAAGGACTAACTTGGATCACTATAGACTGAGACATAAGCACATATTGCACAAGCATAGTGTGCAATTCTGTTCCTCATTTTTCACTCTTTCCTCTTTTTTTTTTTTTTTTTTTTAATCCCAGAGCTCATATGATCTTCAGAATTATTCTACATTCACAAATGAAGGCAACTCTCCAGTAGCTGTGATTTCTTAACTTCTGCTTTCTAACTCAGCTGCTTTTTGCATTTCATATCCAGTGTCATTTTGTAAAGAGGTAGTGAAAGGGCTTAGTCTCTAATCTTGCCAAAACTTGTGCATTATTTTGCTTACCTGGATAAAGCCTTTTACTCATGTAAGTAATTGCCAGCTCCAGGCCCTCCTTAGATCCTTGCATAACTGAGATAGATAGTCTCACGTTCTTCATTTCAAGGAACTTTCCTAATTTTGACATAGCATTTCAGTGTCTTGCAGGACCCTGAAATAATCCTCCTGACATTTATTTTGTAGAAGACAAACAGTGTTACCATATCTACCACAAAAAAGGCTAATGTAACAACTTTTTGTGGAAAGAGACTATTTCAATACAATTAAAAATTTCTGAGGTGAAATAAATAAGCTGTGTATGACCTCAGTGGAGGTCACTGGTGCCCTGTCATGCTGCCGACATGGGTGTCTCATTATAGACTGAGAAGCTGACAGTCGGGCTCAGATTTTAAAGCACTGGCCAGAGTTGCCTAAGTTTGTGACAAAGAATAATTTCACCCCACTCCCTGCCTTTGCTTGAAGCCAGGGACTGACATCTCTCCCTCCCTCATTCCTCACATATCTCTTCTTTCTCTCCCTTCAGTGTGTCTTCTAGATTTTCCATAAAAGCTTAGAAACCATTTTGATAAATCTCCTGAAGCATGTTCTTTATTTCTTTCGCCTTTTCTTTTTTGTTCCTATCCGTTTGTTCCCTCAGTGCCTGTCTTATCCATATAGTATCCTTCAGAAGTCATCCTTCTCCATTTAAAACAACACTTGTAAAACCTTCCCCTACTTGTCTGTATTTTCCATTCTGGTCCACTGCCCTTCTGCAGTCACGTAGATTTTAGCTATCTGTAGATCCCTCAGCCCTGCCATCTGTCGTATGCCTATCTTTGCTTTCTGCTTTGCATTTCTGTTAAAAAGGTGGAGGTCTCTGGGATGATGATGACAGAATTGACAATATACATTCAGAGCAGCATATGGGAGCTGGCAATCTTGCATTTATTGTAGCTTTTAGGAGTAAGAGAAAATGAGGCTTTGTGCTCCGTTCTCAAATGTATGGAACAGAGAAAACCTGCGTGCATTTGGGGAAGCAGAATGGACCACAGTGGTGGGGAGGTCACTGTACCACAAGCATCCTGGAAGGGGAGAGCGAGTGGATTGTGATGGGTGAACTGGTGGGAGCTGGATTATGAGGGGAGCATTAGGATTTAGGATGGAAAGAAGGAAGCCAAACCCTTGAGGTTGCACTAATCCTACTTTTTCCTAATCCACCACCAACCTTTGAACGTGTCTCTGCCGATTCTGTTGCTGTGCAAACTAAATAATGGGGGCTGTGCGAATGCAGCCTCCTGTGGGCTCAAGAACTGTGTGGCTCCAGAGTTGTCAGTTCAGCCCAAGGGCACAGTCGTGCATGCTATCGCATGTCTAAGAAGCTGAGGGATCTGGTGGTGGAGCAGAAGAAGTTTCAGCAATGGTGTGAGACATCTGCATGCTGTGGAGTGTTGTGTGTGATCTCAGACTAGGATCAGTGATTCTGGCCTGTTCCTTGGGAAGCCCTTGTCACTAGTTGCCCCCTTTATGGCACGGGAGGGGAGAATAACAGTAAAATACTGTCCATGTGTCAAGGCAATATCAACACACGTGTTGGTTCAGCCATTCTGTGTCTTTCTGGATAAGCTATTATTCAACAAGAGTTTTATTTCACAGGAGGTTTTGTTCTATATTCTTTTGTAAGCTGCCTGAGCCTTTCTTTTCTGTTATGGAGTTTGTCTTTGCCAAATGGTTTTTCTTTCTCTGGGTGCTAGTAATAAATAATATACTTTCCTTTCCTCCTTTTTCCCTTTCTTTTTATTTTTCCCAGCCAGAGGTGGTTGTGCCTATCACTGTGGCTTCCCCTAAGCTCTTCTACCTAGTCCTGCGCTATGTCAGCCTGGGCTCAAAAAGCTCTAAAGGAAAGATCTCAGTTGCTGAGGGAAAACATTTTGGCACTAATTATACTTGTAAGTGAATTAATTTTCTCACTAGGCTTGCCTGTCTTCCTCTGTCGTACACCAGCATTGCCAGTCCAGTATATACTTGCCTGCATGTGTGTTTTTCTTGTAGGACTTTAGTATGGTGCTTGCATGGCTTCTAACTGTTCCTCTCTTCAGCACTTTACGGCTGTTTTTGTTTATTAACTTCCATTTTTCAGAATGAAGTGAGGATAACTTTGAATGTGGAAAAATCAAACCTCTACTTATTTCGCATTATCCTGAGGTATATTAACCCTGGAGGTGAAACATTATCTGGTCGCATATCTGCTTGTCAGTCTCGGCTTGAAACAGGTAGGTGCAACCCAGCGGCACAACAGATCAGATGAATGTTAGATCAGAGGAGCCTTTTCAAGGTGCACCTAAGTCAAATTTGTAATGTTGCTTAAAATGCATCACTTTTAACAATGTCGGTGCTTTTGTGCTTTTCCTAATATATTTTGCCATGTAATTGATGTGGCTGTGTTTGCATGAAACCCCGGCTTACAGCAGTAATCAACATTTGTTTTTTCAAATTGTTTGCCAAACTCTATACTTCCAGTTCTGCACTTGGAAGCTCTGAACTGTGTATTTTATGAAGCTTTTAAAGAAGGGATAACAGCACTTATTTTGGTTTAGTTGCTTTTAAGATTTCAGTTTAAAGGTGGCTTCTGCCTTCATTCCATGAATAACATTTATTTAATGATGAATCCAATCCACCAAGTTAGCTCTTATTACAGACCTCAACAGCATGTGGTGCCTTTTGGGCCCTGATAAAAGATAAGTACTCCACATCCTTTGAATGGTAGAGGCATGCCAAGCCTATATGCAGAATTATCTCTTCTTATGCCTAACCTCAGCATACTGATGGTAGCTAATGGAATTTAGTCATAGATCCTTTTTGTAATTTGGAGGAGGCAAAACTGAAGACTTCACAGATGCTACTCACCAGAGTGGCAACAGTTTGTGGTCATGTCTGGCTTATACTGCCTGGGAGGCAGGGAACCAGCTTTTGTCTGTGTCCAGGGGCTTCAAAGAGGAAACCTTTAATATTCATAACAATTGATCCTCATGACTTCTGTTTGATAAAGCATACCACAGCTACGTTTCTGTTGTACATCATCTCTGCTTAGAAGTTACCTTCAGTTGCTATCTGTAACTAAACATTTTAGATGCTACTGAGAACCTCCCGTATCTGAAATATTTGGCTGAAAGTCACATGAGAACAGGCCTTGTGTCAGCTGAACGTATTGTGAGTCAGTGCAGAGAGAGGCTGAATGGAAAATAATGGAAGGGGAAAGTGAAGAAGTGAGCATTTCAGAATGTTGCAAAACTGGTCACTACAGGGGCAGAACTCTGCTTTTCTGAACCAATTTGCTCAAGACTAATAAGAACGAAGACAACAACCACTGCATAGGTCTGTAGCTTACTGTGTGTGGTCGGATGCACTGTTAATATATCTTGACAGAAGAGCATTGATCAGCTCCTGTTAGACCAAGTTTAATGGGTGAAATCATCAGTGCAGCACACTAAGCAAACAGAGATATTTTACACAGTCCCTTATTTTTTTACTTGATTTTTTTTTGCTGGCAGGGGCTGCTCAGAGCAAAGAGTTTGTCTTCCCACCCAGCAAGGAGCCAGCTTTTGTCACAATCCCAGGAAAAAGCTCCACAGAGCCTTTCTCACTGGTTCCAGGCACATGGACTGTCAGTATAATGGCAGAGGAAGTCCTCTTGGTAAGAAAACAATTGGGGAAAACAAGTGCTTGAAGGCTGTCATGATAGTATTGCTCTGGAGTTATTTGCCAGGAAGAACCCTGCAAGCAATTGAAAATCAGCACTAGTGAAAAGAATACAGCAGCAGAATATTGTTATGAAAATTTACAGTTCTGCATCTTATTTAATTTTTTTTCTTCTCTGACTTTCACCTGCTCTAATTTTTCTTGTGCTTACAGACTTTAAGTCTATCTGGAATCTGTACCTTCAAAGGATAAAGTAATATTAACATACAGCACAATTGGTTGAGCACAAATGCTCACAGAAATTCATAATTCTTACATATCAGATGTCGTATCTGAAGCTTGGCTCAGCTACAGATGACCAAGGCCTTAATTTCTTGACAAAGATTCTTCAGAAAAGTATTATAAGATGGGCTGCATGATTAGCAGGTCATTTTCTAAATGTTTTTATCCTCCCATCATTACTTTCCTTTCACTCACTGAAAAACTGAAAAATTTTTTGAAAGTAGTTCTGAGAAATTGCTATAAAAAGGCAAATTGTTTGAGGTGATCATTTATGAAAAACCTTAAACATACATGATTACAAAGACAGCATACTAAAATTCCTATGTATATTTTATAGGTTTAACCAGTAGCCAGTGTCTTTAGTCATTAAGCCTGAGGCTCTGTTAAATTTATGGAATACCACATAAAATGTTACTAAAGAGCTTGCAAACATATTTCTTGCTGAAGGTGACAGTACTTATTGTGCCTGATTTTTTACTAATACCTTTGAAAAAGAATTTGTTAATGATCTTAGCCCAGCAAGTTCTCACAATAACAGTTTTTATAAATAAGCTCTAATATGCTCATTTAAACCAGCTTTTGAAGCACAACTTAATAGATTACATGGAATATTTTTATCAAGTCACCTGGGATATGTGAATCTCCCTTGTTGGAGTCACACAGTTGAGTTGTGTGCATGTGGATTGCACTCACGGGTGAAAACTGCACCCAGCTGGCTGTGTGTTACTAAGCCATGGGGAGGCTCCTTTATGAGCACTGTCTTGTACAACATATGATGGGAGAGGGGCTTCAGAGTTTCCCTGCTCACAGGGCAGCTGTCTTCGTCCCATCTCTATGAAGGTATAAACAGAGTTAGGGAGGCACCTTCTGATCTCATGGGCCCATGTAACAACAAAAAATATCCATGTCTCGCAGATATCCTCTGCAAAAATTATTTACGTGGTTGGTGTTGTTCATTGCTACATTGTGAAAGTCTAGAGATGTTCCTTTTGTAATTTTCTGCATGATCTTGCATTTGTTGTATTCTTTGTTCTTAGGATTATATGGTGCTGTTACCTAGTGATTACTACGAAGCATCCATCTTGCAGATACAAGTTACAGAGCCTTGCACCTATTCAGGACACGCTTCAACAGAGCAGTCAGTATATATGCTACAGAATAAACCAGTGCCTTGGATTATTTTATTATTACCCTGCTGCACTTGAAAACAATAATAATCCTGTGTTTTGTTTGTTTTTTTTTTGTGTAAGCTGCTTGCTCTATCAGCATTTGCCATTGGGCAGATTTTCCTGTGTCCTTGGTTCAGAGGCAGCGTATTTCAGACATGGGGGAGAATACAGAAGAATACCTGTGCGACAGCCAACTCCTGATCAACCAGTGATGACCCGTATCAGCGGAAGAGAGGTCAGGTTCCTGCCTGCTAATTGCAGGCCTGTCTGCACTGTTGACTATAAACCTACTGGACTAAAATGGCTGCAGATTTACAGCTCAGGATTTGCAGATCTGTAACGTATCCCTAAAACAAACTCTGCACCAAGTTCTGCATTTTATACAGAACTGTGTGAACAGATCAGTGTAGGCAGATTTATAACTGTGACTAGACTGGACGTTTCACTCTGACAAAAGTATTTTATTAAATAAAAATCCCTCTGCTTTAGGCATACTGGCTTGTTCAGCATACTGTTTAATTGCAGCAGAAATGGCATAATGGTTTGTCAGCAGAAATGGTGTACATACATCACTCTAAATTAAACTTATTTTTTTTTCTTAAATAGCTATACTTATGTAAAATATTTGCTTTACTAAAAAACAAGCAGAAGCAATTGTGCCACTGCTGTAGGTCCACTGGAAGAGAAACATATGTTTTATGAAATGAGAAGTTATACTAGAAGTGTGTTTGGTAAAAAAAAGGTATTTTATCAATTACATGATAATAACATGTAAAACGATTATGCCCTCTATTACTGTGCTTGGATATTGCTTTTAAAAATACCAAGTGCAACAAGAATACTTACACGCCACAGGCCCTGGTGCTTCATGACTGATGCATGTGCAAAACTTTACTGGTATGAATAATTGCAGTGAAGTCAAGAGGGCTGTTGTCAGAATTATTTACATGTTTAAGTGTTCATAGCCTAAGGAAATATTGAAAAGAAACAGTTTGAATTTGAAAATAATTATATAGCCAACTGTAGCAAAAAACTCTGTAACCACAGCACTTTTCATGCAACTACTTCGAACTATTTTGCATCAAATATTGTGTTAATTAGTTGGTGCAGGTAAACTAAAAGAAAAACTTGATGCTTCAGAAAGTGGCATTGGCTGTTTGCTGGAGAAGATGCTTTCACTCTTTGTAGGGAATCAATATACAGCACTGCTGTAGTAGGAATTGTGTTCCTGGAAATATTCTTTTCAGTGGAGAAGTAGACTCAATTTTTATATGTTATTAAAGATAGCTTAGAGATGACAGCGACAATATTTTAGTATCATTAAAGTTTCCTCACTGGCACTTTCTACGGAGAAGAAGAGAAATAATAATATGCTCATTTCCTAGGCTTATTTTACAGCCTTCCTAGAACCGTTATAATGGCAGCTGTTTCTTGAACTTGGTTGACTCTTATTAGAGGTCAAAGTGATGTTTATAAGCATTGCTTCCATTCTGCTGGATGTCTTTTGCTGAGACATTACAGGACTGGCCCTGGCCTAATGCTGACCGGTTGGCTTGCAGGGCAGGAAAAGGGAGCTTCCTGCAAGAAAGGGAGTGAAAAATCTAACGGCTTTTTTCTTTTTCAATGATCTTGACCTAGGTCAATTTACAGATGACCATAAATGTTCCTCAAGTCGGTCGCTATGTTCTGGTTTTTGAATATGCCAATGAAGAGAATCGGTTATACACTGCTGAGGTAATAATACATAGCCCTGGACCTGTCACTGAAGGCAGAGTGAGAATATACAGTTGTAAATACAGGTAAGAATTTCTGAAGTAATCACTAAATGAATAAATAAGCATTTAGGATATAATTATACTTTTTTATATATTGGAATCCATTTTACTATATAGACTGTTTGAATTTTAGGGTGATTTAAAAGCAAGTACATGACTCTGGGTATTGTACAGATTTTAATTATCTCTGTGCAATCAGCTCATTAAATATTGCAACTGCTTCGGTGAACTGTTTTCCTATAGAAAGGGTTACTTTTTTAATGTACATTCGTAAATCCTTATAAGCTGTTAATCTCAGAGTCCAGTGAAAGAGCATCACTGTTCACTGCAGATGCCTGCACTATTTTTATTTAGTTAAAAGCATGTGCAAGGGCTTTGGCTGTAAAAAAGTAGCAGCCAGTTTTAGAAGGGTATTCCCACCATTTCTAACAAGATCTTCTGAAGCAGAAGTATGAATGTCTCTCTGAAATTCTGAGTGTAGGCATCCTCAGGCTGTTAGGCTGTAGGCAAGGTCTTCAGCCGAATGCTTCTTTGTCCTTGTTGACTACTGAGGTTACTGCAGGTGTTTCTGCAGCAGAGATTTTGTCTGTCCTGAGTGACACTGTCTTTAACACTTGAGCATTTCAGCTTATGATTCAAGTTAGGATTGTGATCCTGCAGACGTTTGTGGCCTTGGGAGAGTCTACCCAGTGCCAGGGCACTACAGACTTGCATCCCTTTTTCCCGTGACCCAAGTGTTTGGCAGACTGGAGGCTTAGGGATATTCAGGATGAAATTGCCCAGTAAGAAAAATCATCTTCATCAGCATGTTTGTGATACAGAGCAGAGCTATATGGAGCAGTGACCTTGTCAGGTTATTGCTGGGGAAAGCTCTCATTTTAGCCTGTTATGTAACACGTTGAGCCACAAACTATTTGCTACAAATCTTCTGTTTTATTGCTTTTTTTTTCCCCCAAATACATTTTATGGGCTAATTTTGAACATACTTGTTTTTTCATATGATACATTAAGAACTCGCTCATGAAAAGACAAAGAACACACTTGCTACTTTAATGTAGCAATGCAGTAAATCCCTTCTACGGCCATTCTGCGTGAAGCTAATAGTCACACTGCAAGTAAGTTGCTGTGTCATCTTTCCTAAGCAGGAAGCTAAAAGTCTCTTCTGTTAAAAAATAAATCGAGAAATGACATAGTGAGGTACATGCAGATAAGAATAACTTGTAGAATCAGGAATATATTGTGCCAGCCCTTCTTAAAGATCTGTGAGCTTGATTATTCCCAATAAAGCATTGTAAGAGAATAAAACATGGCAAGCTTCCAGCGAATCACAAATAAGGGACCTATATTTCTCTGGTCTTAAATGTCATTAGCCCTGAGCTGACCTTATTTCTGAGCTGTGCTCTAAACAAGAGTGAAACTTTCTCATTCTCTGATCCCTCGAGGGGAAACAGAGAAGCAGTTGTACGGTGGTTACAGCTTCTCACCCATGGCATGCTGGCTGGCCTAGCTGAGCAGAGTGCAGAAGCAAGAAGAGAAATTAGAGCCTTATATGACTTCTTCTCTTCAGCAAAACGGAACTGTTGCTACTTTTGGCAAATTGCAGGGGTCACACTCCCTGAACAAGGCAGAGTTCAAAGCCTTTAGCAAGACTGTTCCTCTTTAGTATGTATTTGTCTTTACCAAAGATCGCAGCCAGTCGAAGGTAGTCCATAAGAGGCAGACCTACATTTTTTCACTTGTATTGAGGAGTATCTCAGTGTACAGATAGCTTCCTAAAATAAAGGCTTGCCCAACTGCCATTGCATGGGTGAGAGCTGCTAATCCACACCATCAATGGCACATGGCAGTAGTGGAAAGCAGCAGCTGATACATGCTGGCACCTCAAGGAGCACGAACCAGGCACAGAATATTAGTTATATGTCATGTTACACAGCGTGGAAGCATCTGCAGATAGCATGTGTGTGTACCTGTCTATTCACATCCTACTTAAAGCAGTAGCTCAAATGGAGATCTGAGCTGAGGTCTGGAGGTTTGGGCTCTGGGTAGGTCAACCCACAAAGGACAAGCAATATTTTGTACATGGTACATCCTTTGTCTCACTAGCGAGGATACTGCATGTTCACCAGCGGCCAAAGGTTACTTACAATCCAGCAGGATGGCTAGGCACCAGTGGTGAGGCTAGCCAAAAGCTAGGCAGCTGAGCTAGGCAATGGCATAAACAACATGGCAATGCCAGCAGGCTCATTTTTAATCGTGCTTTCTGTCTCAGTTTCCTTTGTCGCAGCGTTGTAGTTGACAATAGGAATCGCATTGCAGTCTATGACCTTCTAGCAGATACAAAGATACATCTTAAGGCATCGTCAATTAATTTTCTTCTGGTAAGTTTTCATTTTCTTTTCACTTTTGTAATACTTGTTCCCTGAGTCGTTAAAAAGAGATTCTTTTCTCTCTATGTTCACATGCTCTATGGTAATGTGTGAAAGGAGATAATGTGTGTTGAAGATGTTTCTTTATATATACTCAGAGAATACTGAGTCAAACTTGGTCAGTTTCAAAGATAAACAGAAATTTGCCTTTCTTGGCAAGGGTTTTTCCAACTCTCTTGTGCTTTATTTCAGTTCCCCTCTCTTTTCTACATGTAAACTTTAAATGAAAAATCTGCTGGTAGCTTTTATACTTCATCATTATATTTCTTTTCCTCTACTTTTCACTTTTTTTAAATCCTCAAAACCAATACTGGATTTTCTTGGTCTCTTACAAAATTTCAGGTAATAAATGCATTTTTAAAATGATAGAACTTTTAAATACTTTGAATAAAAAGCCTTCACTGCCCTCTTTTGGCCACACAAGGAATAAATTTTTCTGGAGCCTGAATTTTCTTCTGTTTCTGTGTTTTCCATTGTAGAAACACAAGGCAAGTTACACAGTTGGTTAAAATCTAGAGTTGAAACCCAGCTATAAACACAGAGTAGTTTCGTGGAACTATTAGGACTAACAAGTGATACATGCTTTCTTCATTTCATGACGCAGTGTTCAGTGTGAACAAATACCATTTAAATTGTCTGTTAGCTCCCTGCAGCAACTGCTGTGCTAACAAGATCCATCCCCAAAAGACGTTGATATTATTAGTCTGTCTCTCCACATGTGCACATCTCTTGTGCTAGGAATATCTGTATTTTTATTTCTAAATTCTAGTTTTCATTCTCTGAATATGTTATTGATATATATTGATAGTCTTTATTGATATATATTGATAGTCTTTATCTCACACTGATGCATACAAGCTGCCTAAACCCAGACCATGTTTCTCACTGACATTTTAGCCGCTCATAAAGTGCAGTTCAGAGCTTCAGAGTCTACCCTTGTTCTGCTGCAATGGGCTGGAGTCCTGTGGGTTGTTACATGCAGGATAGGCACAATGTTTGCTGCTCAGGAAAGGGACTTTGAGCACTTTGCCTTCTAGCTTATAAAGGGTTTCTTCGTGCTCGCTACTGGTAAAACACAAGCTGAGCTCCCTTAGGACCTGCTTCTAAACCGAATCACTTTGCATATTAATGAATTATCCCAATGCAATTTTTATTTGCATTAATATGTAGTGTTAGTTATCTTACTGCTTATCAGGCATTTTTATCTCCTTTTCAAATAGTTCATGCACAAATTTTGTAACCTGCATTTATGTATTTTGTAAGCGTGGATAATATATTTTATTTGTGCAAACTGTTGT
Organism: Ciconia boyciana; assembly: GCF_034638445.1. Lineage (NCBI taxonomy): Eukaryota > Metazoa > Chordata > Aves > Ciconiiformes > Ciconiidae > Ciconia > Ciconia boyciana. The sequence goes on along the minus strand of NC_132935.1, from coordinate 51,938,935 downwards.
GTCTACCTACAAGCCTTATGTCCTTACCCCCATGGCTACAGCAGGACTACCACAGCTTCATTTGCTCATGTCTAGTTTTAGTAAAAAAAAAATCATATGAGGTCTCATCAGCTTTTAAAATGAGTTCTGAATCCACTGGGAGAAATCCTGGTGTCACTGAAACTCACTCCTAAGGACTTTGTGTGAGCAACTGTTTGTGCCTGCATTTTGGAAGGTCTAGGAATTCCCCCAGGGTCCAAAAGTCTCTAACACCACAGATGAGGGCTTTTCCCTCCCACCTCTGTACACTCCTTGGCTAGCTTCTGACCCCACAAGCTGGTCTTCTGTCATTCTCATTGCCACATGTATACTTAGGTTTTAATTTATTTAACTTCTCAACAGCCAACATTCTCCTGAGAAGGACAGGAAAATGCTATTCAACACTGAGGCATTCAGGTGCAGGCAGGTAAAGGGATCCAAAATCTTGTAGAAAGTCCATGACAGAACATGGCTTTGGACTCAGGTCTCCCTATGCTAAAACTAGGCTCCATCCTTCCTCTTCAGGCCTGGTCCTGTTGCTTACAATATTAATTGTTAATTGTGCCTTGTGCTTATTTTTCAGCACAAGGTTTGTATTATTTCAGCCGAAGAATTTTCTCCAGAATATGTGGATCCTAAAGTACAGTGCATAGCTACTTACAAGAGTACCCGTGATGGAAGGTAACTTGCTCATATTTACCCTTCATATTTTCTGAAAAAGACCTTGAAAGGCAGACTAAATGGCATTTTAATTCTTTTGAATGAAGCTTTGCTCAGTGACTCACAGGTGATTTGTAGGCCACTTCTGCAAAGTAGTATTTGTAAAAAAGCTGAAGTGTTAGTGTTAATCTAGACAGTCTTTGCCCAGGATTTTGTTAATATTAGCCTCTTCCTGGCCCATCTGAACTATGGAGTGCTGATGTGTTAGAATACACACATCTTTCACATGCTGTCTAGGCTTCCAAGCTGGAGAAACATTGCTAGTTTGGTGGCCTGAAATGCTTACCACTCTGTCTGGAGTTTCATTCTGCATGTTACTGCTTCAGCTGTTCCAAAATGGCTTTCATTTGTCATTAGGTAGGGAATGTGACTGCCCTTTCAGGCACAAATCCACTAGTTCAACTTGGCAGCAGCAAGCTACTCAACATGTAAACCCCTGCTTCACAAACAAGCCATTCCCTTGTCCATCTCATCATGGGGCCTGTACGGTAGGTGTGCCCTCAGCATTCACCCCACACAGCAATGCCAGGTGATCCTTCTCCTCCATTATACTTTTATAGGACCAGTAATTAGAGCACTTGTGTGCAGCTTGGTTGACTCAGGTTGATGTCTCTTCTCTTGCTGCAAAGATCTGAACCTGAACTTTCACTTCCCAAGTGGTCAGTTTGGGGTTCTGCAGAGCACTTTCTCCATCCTGTTGAAGGTCTTCCCCTCTCCATATGTTTTATTCTTTGGGCTGGAGAGGAACTATCACTGCAGGTTCCAAATTAGGGAGCCCCACATTTCAGTTCCTGTTGCACTCCCCAGGATGTCCCTCATGATGCTACTCCTGCCATGAGGCTTTCTTCCTGCCGATCTGGCAATGGGAAGGGCCTCAAAGTAAAAGTAAATGTCATTTGCAGGACTTCAGAGGCAGAAAGCGTTGGTGACTAGGTCTAATAGTTTTCCAGACAGTAGCTTCTAATATAATGGTTGAATTGAAATAGCAAGCAGAAAAATCTGGATAGTAAATTGGATAAAAGCATGTGACTGTACTTGGCTTCCAAGCATGCATAGCATTGAATCACAGCTTTAATTCTTCTGCTCAGAGTGCTACAACTGAGAGTAGCTTTCTAAGACTGAAGATGCTTGTCCTTGCACCAAAAGTATTTTGCATTCCTGTGCGTTAATATTCTGAGTAAAATGGGGGAAAGAGGCTGGGTAAAAAACATGATTTAAAATAAAGCTAATGTAGAAATTTGTACCTTTTACTTTGGTTTTGTGTTGGTTTTTTTTTAATCTCTTGTTATATTTATTGTATATTTATGTTCTGTTATTACAACCATTATCTGGCAGCATTTTTGCTTTCCTGAAAGTGTTTAGTGTTCACCAAGTTGAAAGATGCAGAGTCTTGGCTCAGTTTAACAGTATCATGCAGGATGCTGCACGTGATTTCCCACACAGGCCTGGCAAATACATCTCAATTCTGGCCCTGAAACACACTTGCCATTCCAGTTCTGGGCCTGTCTTGAGCAAAGATTAATTATTGTCTGTTGAGTACTTACGAGAAGTGAACAAATACTAGCAGGAAACCCCCCAAACCATTTTTTCCTGCAGTCTTGGAAAATACTTCTCTCAGTGAAGTTCTTGAGAATTAAATATACCAAGGAAGAAATAGTTAAACACAGCAGTGAATGAATAAGGATGCTTTCAAGGAGCACTGTTATTTATTTTGGCTCCAATTCTACAAGTATTTGAGTGTATACTTAACTTCTAAGTACTTAAGTAGTCCCATTGACTTCAGTGGGAAAACTTGCATGTTTAAAGGATACACCTATGTAAATATTTGTAGAACTGAGAATTCAATAGTAGTACAGATTCCGGTGAATGTAACTAACTGGATTCACTAAAATGTATTTAACTGGGGCTTTTTTAACACTCTTGGTTCCCTTAGGTTTCATCTTCCTTAGCAAACTCTTTCCATTGACGCTCATCAGGTTATTGAAATTTTGAGTGAATAAAATCAGTTAATGTACATTTTCCCCCTTCGTGAGTTAAATCTGCGCTCTTGTTTTCATTTACTTTCTGATCATTTACATAGAATCCAAAGAGTAACAGTGGTTACTTTGCATTATTAATTGTACTACATTCTAATATATTAACTTCTGTGAGTTGTCTGCTTTTTCTTTCATGATGCCTAAGGACTTTTCCTGGCCCCGAGAGTAATTAATATAATTCTGTGTTTAGGGCAACATGCATTCCCTCAGTGTATGAAACTCCACTGGCAGCTCTGGTTTTGGATGCATTCAAGGATGGGAAAATTTCTGAAGTACGGAGAAATATACTCTATGATCCACTGAGTGCCCCCTTACCTTCTGACTCAGTTAATGGAGTCACCTTGACACCGTTACAGGTATCTCATATTTTGAAAATACTGTTTCCTAAGTCACAAAGTATGTTCTTAGTAAAGTTGAGTAGATGAAGCACTTCAAGAGAATCAAAACTGAATGATGTGATATGATCAAAATGTTGCAGACTGAGCAAGCCACCAAGATAATACACAGAAAGAGAAACAAAAATGCCAGCTTCTTAATAAACTAGGCAGTAGTCTCACAGACTGCAGAAGAGCATTAGATATGCTTGACATGCAAACAGATAGGAACATGCAGTTGTAATGCCATACTCTTTGAAAAGAGATTGTTAACTTCCTTTTGAAGGAAATGTTAACTTCCATTTGAATGAAAGAGAGATGCTAAGTCCCCTCTCTTTCATTGCAGGTAGGTGGCACAGAGCACAGCTCATAAACCCAAGAATATCTCACAAAACAAATATACTATATCAGAGCTGTTCTTGTTTCTGCAGAACCAGATTACCTTGAGTGGCAGAGTGCCCCGCTTGGGCAGATATGTATTTGTGGTACATTTTTATCAGCCAGCATACCCAGCGTTCCCTGTGCAAGTGCGTGTGGATGCGGGACGTGTGTGGTCAGGTAAGCATCTGAATTTGATCTAACCCCTTTCCTTTCTCAGCATTTTGGCACATGGAGCATTTTTTGCATTACGTTTTTTCTTCTAGGTTCCTTCAATGCTTCGTTCTGCCCTCATACCTCTGGCTGTCGGGATCAGGTGATTGCAGAAAACCAAATTGAGCTTGACATTTCTGAACCTGAGGTCTCTGTTACAGTGATGATACCTGATGGAAGAATGCTGGTTCTGGTACGTTTATTACATAAATGTACTTGGAAATGTTATTCTCAGTTTCACCATTCATTTAGAGATAGATGCAAAGATGAAAGCCAAAAAGAAAGAATTTGTTTTTTAATGTTGTGTTTCAGATTTTTAGGATCTTGTGCACTGTTTCTGTTTTATTTTAAATTTTTAAGATACCATACACTGTTTTTATTGTACACTGCTTGTAGCATCACAGCTCTGGGGGGAAGATAAGTATATTTTCCTTTTTTTTTTCAGTTAAAATGTTACGGGTTTTGAGAAAATCCAGAATGCATGATGAAGCAACATTTAAATATATAAATGCCTTAGCTTGTGTTTTTTGCTTTTCTCTGAAATGTACAATTTAGCTTTTTTGTTGTTTTAAGGAAAATGTCTTAGTTGTTCCAGCAGACACCTACAGTTACAAAATTCTTGACAAAAAGACAGTGGACAAGTCATTTGATTTTATCAGCCAGTGTGGAGGAAACAGTTTTTATATTGAGTAAGCATCGCTTTCTAAAAAACTGAACATTTGACAACAAGCTGGGAATTAATATTATTTTCACTCTGTATTAAAGACATACATATAAAATCCCCATCACTGTGCAACATTAAAATGCTTTTCATGGCTTATGCTGGCCCATTAAATTTCCATGAGTCATTTTTCCATTACTTTCTATTGTAAATTAAATGTAAAGGTAGAGCTTTATTGCTCACAGTACAAAAGAGGAAAATCTATTTCATCTTTCTGTCTTTGGTATTTCCATCTTTGGTATTTGGTATTTTGCTTGGCATGTCTGAACTCATATGACTAATATACGCACTTTCTTTGAAAAAAAATCTCTTACCTGCATGTTCAAAGCTATTCACCACTAATTTAATTAAAGTATATCCTTGCATGTGTACCGATGCCATCCTCCTGTCAAAGAACAAAGTTAGGACCTTAATTTACTGAACCACTGCAAAGCACGCTCATAACAATTCTCAAGTGCCAGTACTTACTTGATTTATATTTCCATTTAAATAGCCCCGAAGGATCATCGGCCTTCTGTAAGGACTCTGTAAGGTCACTCGTGGCTTTCTACAACAACGGAGCCCTGCCATGTAATTGCCATAGCGCAGGTGCCACGAGCCCTACTTGCAGCCCCTTGGGAGGACAGTGTATTTGCAGACCTCATGTCATCGGTCGTCAGTGCAGCCGATGCCAAACTGGCTACTATGGATTTCCATTCTGCAAGTGTAAGTACATGCTCGGACTTATGCAGCACCTGACCCGACCTTTTATTTAATTCTCTGATTTTACTGCATAGGTACCACAGCCTCATGTTTCTTTACAGGGCTTGATCCTATGAGAGGCCCTATCTTAGATTTAGCACAGCATAGCTTTCATTCTAACACAGAAGTAACCACATTCCCTTTAAGTACACCTGTTTCACAATGAAGTGTGCCTTCGCATGTGTTGTCTGATCAGGTGTCGTAGGCTTACAGTTTTACTGGTTAAAATCGATATTGCCACTCTTTCAGTCAAATGGATTTTTCTGCACTGACTGCTAAAGCGTTTCTAAGTTATTACTCTTGTATCCCAGTTTATACCGTCAAGATTTTCCATACATAATCAGAGTCAGCATTCTTAATTCCTCTTTTTTCTGATGTTATTCTTAATAACATCAACAGATTTATAGATTACACCAACAGTCTTCAGCTGCTTTCCCAGATATTATACTCTATGTTTATTAACATTACTTTGTAAAAGTGGTGCCCTTAATGCCAAAACTATTCATTGTTTAAAGCTTGGCAGTTTCGGGAAGTGATAATAAATGCCTGTGGTGAAGTTAAGCAACGAATCTGTGGAAAAGAGCCAAGGTCTCAAGATGTTCTTTGAAACTACCATTTGAAACTACCATTACGGTCACATAGTTGGTTTCAATGACCCTGGTTTGTCTCAGTCTCACATCATTGTGATAGTTGAAGTCAAACAAGCCAGCTGAGCTGAAAACCAGTGGAAGAGAGAAAAGAATCATGTCTTTTGTACATAGAGGTTGTGTGTGTTTGTTTCATATACAAGTTCGATAAGAGTTGACCGTTGTAAAGTTGAGATGTGATTAATTTGTAGAACATTTTCTTTGACCTAGTATGCAACTGTGGGCAGCGTCTTTGTGATGACGTGACTGGTAAATGCATTTGCCCTCCACGAACTGTGAAACCAAAGTGTGAAGTGTGCGAGAAACATTACTTCAGCTATCACCCTCTTGCTGGCTGCGAGAGCTGCAACTGTTCAGAAAAAGGAGTCATTAATGTGGCAAGCCCAGAATGTGAAAAAACCAATGGGCAATGCAAGTAAGTTTGGGTCATGTGCACTATAAACAGTGTGTGAGTGGTTTGCTTCACCTTTCTTTTCAGGTATTTGGAGGGGATGTGGGAGACTTTGATGATGATGAATAGGGATTTAAGCAGTGCTTGGCAATAGCGAGGACTCAGCTGTTTCAGGGATACCTGCAGTGTTTCAGTGGAAACATGGTTTGTGCATGTAACTAATGGTGGGACCTGGGATTCCTGGGCTTGCATTCTGTTTGCCAGTGACATGCTGTGTCACTCATGGTAAGTCCCTGAATCTCTGTCCATCTCATAGAGGACCTCAGATCAGAGCTCCCAACTTCTGGACATGTACATCATTTGTAATGGTGTACATTACCTCCCAGATTCTTAAAATTTTGCGGTTGACCTTCCACAGTTTGATGTCTGGGTTTCAGTCTAATGGGGTTTTTAAGTACTGTAAAGCTTGAACGTTTGCAATGAGTTTTGAGAAACTTTCATGATAGGTACTGTCCGCTTGGAAAATATTGTTCAGTTGGAGCCATAGGTGATAATTGCCCTGAAAATTATTCCTTCTGTATGACATACGCTTATTTTTCTGTAACTCAGCGTAGTGAAGTAAAAATAAATTCTTTAGTTTTATTCTCTTATTTATATTCTCTAAAATATATATAGCATACAGCCACAATCATAGGGAATTATCTTAAATTCAGATGCTGTGAGTATTAGTATAGTGGAACATTTCTATTATTTCCTTGGGCAGATCAAGTCCTTAAATAGCAAGCGCAAATACTTGATAGCCAGTAGGTTGTGTAAGGCCAGGATTAGTTCAGTTTGATTGGTTTGGCTATGTTTTTGCAGGGTCCTAACAAAGAGAAATGTGATCCTTCCTGCTCTGCCATTAATCCTGTAAATATGACAGAGAATACTCATTTTCAGAGAATACTCATATTATTTCCTGAATTTAAATTATTTTCCTAAGTTTGTCCTTGTCATATAAAGTGAGTAATTGTCTTATCCCAAGGGCAAAACAAGAATTTTCATATGTGGAAGTTGGGGTTCAGCGTTAAAGTGTAACATATTCTGTATCTCCTGATGCACTCTCAATCTCATTAGTCTCTGCTTTCATTTTCCCCATACAATACAAAACAACATAAAAATAAATACTATGCAAAAATAAATAAAATAAATACTTCAGTCAACTAAAACCTAATACTTCAAAGAAAGGGCTTAGGATATTTCTACTCAAGTAAAAACGAGGATAATTTTTGCAGAAATAGTCAGATTTTTCCATTTCGGTGAAAAGCTGTATTGCCTGATTATAATGGTGATATTTCTCATGTGCAGCCTAGTTGGTAATACCAAAGAAATGACAGCTTATTGGTAAAAAATTCTGAAGCAAAACTTGACATTTAGCAAATACTTTTGGACTGCTTACTGAAGTACATAGCTAACTACTACATCCTGATTAATACCTTTCCTTCTGTGGATTACATGAAGTTCAAAGTCCCCATCCAGCTCCTGTTATCTGGGGGCAGCAGGTAATGCATTCAGAGAGATTCTGAGAAACCTCACCCATTGTTTGGTGAATTGACTAATTGCTTTCATGGATTACATGAAGTGCAGTCTACCTTGTCCGCATAATTTAACTGTTTATTTCCATTAAATTTGTAGTGTTAGTGCACATATAAATTCAGTGCTGAGAGACAAAGGAGACTCCACCAACTTACTGAGACTTTTAAAAATTATCGTATCACAACAAAATGTAAAGATATGGATGGTGGTGGTGGCAGACATTCTGTATCAATGGATCCTTACTGTCTTGAAACCTACTTTGGGCTGGTACAGACATTGCCAGCATAGACAGAAGCAAGAGGGATCATCAGACCTACATTTTCACCAGTTTTATCAACCTGTGCAAGTTTGTTGTAAAGGTAGGATGAAGTAGCTGCTGCCACTGAAAGATGTTCTCTCTTATCTCAAGCCTTATTCATATTTTGGTGGTGTTTTTTGCATCTTTTGTACTTCACCTACGTAAATCCAGGGCATTCAGCCTTCACTGTGAGCAAAGTGGATTTTACTCTTTGTGAACAGTTGTAAACTGTAAAACCCAAGCCTTGTGGCAGGTTGAAGTCCCCATAATTATTCATATGCCTGGGATTCTCCACCTTTTTGTTAGCAGGTGAGTGCTTTGAGAAATGCCCAGTCACATCCTCCAGTTATAAATCTTCTTCTAGCTCCACTTACCTGTGTAAAACATCCATGTTTCACAGTTTGGTGTATAGAGGGAGTAGTTCTGCACTGCAAGCACTGAATAGCTGCAGAAGTCTAATTCCACTGTGAGCATTTATATCCTTCAAAATCAAATCCATTCCTAATCAGTTCTGTGACCATATAAAACATCTCACCATTCAAATCTGAGAACAATACTAAACTGCTGCTGTTTCTCCATTGAAGTCATAAAGTTGTGTCATAGCCATGCAATCACTACAAAGATCCACCTGCCTTTTGTTTTAATCTCCCCTTCCTCGCTCCATTCCTGCCTCCCCTATTGACTCCCTCCTCTGTGTTTGTTTGTTGATAAAGATGCAAACCAGGAATAAAAGGACGGCAGTGTGATCAGTGTGCTCCTGGTACTTACGGTTTCCCAAACTGCGTGCCATGTAACTGTAACAGAGACGGAACAGAACCAGATGTTTGCGATCCCCAGACAGGAATTTGTCTCTGTAAGGTCAGATAAATCAAATTACTTCTGCATTCACAAGCATCGTTTGCACATCAGTGACTATTTCGTATTTAATGGGGTGAATGAAGTGAGTTTATCATTAAGTTTTCAGTAAGAATTAAATGCAGCTGTATGAAACGACCACACCTTGCAGTATGTGCACAGATTATCATGGTAGCAGTTAAATGCCATTTTTAATGAGTTCAGTATCTGTCAGTTTTACAGGCAGTCTTAGGCTTTGCAAGGTGTTAGAGTGCTACAGAGTAGATGTCCATTGATTCACCGAAGCAGCCTGTACCCTGCACAGATCCACTTTATGCATCTGCATCTCGACTTTTGGATGTTAACCAGGTCCCATGCTTTTTTTAGCCATATTATGTCAGTCGACATTTCACCACATCATTATATCCAGGAAATCTTCTTTTGTTCTGGTCTGCATAATTGAATGTGATAAATGTGAACTTTCACAAGTGACCTTTTATATTGTAGGTTTGGAAAAGCCAGCAGGAGGGTTTTGGCAGGGAAGTTGCCAGCTGTCTCTGACTAATATCTATTACTCAGTGGTTCACTTTATAAACTGGAAAGGCAGCTTGTAACTAAGATAGTCTCCAAGAAGTCAGTTTTATTTACATTTGGAATATGGTGTATCCAAACAATCACACATTTTCATTCATGTTTCCATACATTTAAATAAATATTCTTTCAGAAGATTTGTTTTATGTGCAGGAGGTTTTGGGGGCCTCACCAAAACCAAAAGGAAAACTCTGAGATTTCTTTCAACTATGCCTTAACAGGAGAATGTTGAAGGTGCAGCATGTGATACTTGCCGACCAGGATCCTTTTATCTGGACCCTTCTAATCCCAAGGGATGCACCTCTTGCTTTTGTTTTGGGGCAACCAGCAACTGTCACAGCACAAATCGTCGTAGAACCAAGGTGTATTCAATAGTTTTTTTCTTTGCTCTCATGAACCTGCATTTATTCCATTAAGGAAATGCCAGATTTCTTCCAAAATTGAAAATATATGTAATAGTTGATAATGAGAGATATATTTTAATAGTTGATGATGATGAGAAATATTCTCCGAGCAATTGTGCAGATTTAGTGCAGCCTTGTTAAGACTTAGGTGGTCTGAAAGTGCCTTTCAGCAGAAATGGCCATTTTCACGTGTTTGTTTACAAATCACTAGTTGGAGTGAAGTTGAGCTGGCCTTCTATTGCTTTATTTTCAGACACTAGTTCATTATTAAAGTCAATGGTGTCCTTCAAGATGCTTTGATAAGCGCATGTGTCATTTTACCTGTCTATATCGTAGGTGCATTATGAAACCTAAGAAATGTGTGACAGATTCCACAGAGATTGTAAATATTGTCTTTCTTCCCTCCCTATTAAAAAACATATTACATCAAGGGTGAGAAAAGAGGAAGATAGATTTTTAGTAGCATAATTGAATGGTAAGATGGCTGAAAAAGAAGGAACAACTGCCTGAAACAATGCAAGAGAAAGAAAAGAGAGAAGCAGAGCCCCAGAATGATGGATGAGGACTTTAGGGTTAGACATAGACTTGATACAATCGAGATTGTGGCACTTTATTGTTTACACACAAAGGACAAAAATCTGGCCTCAGCGAAGTCAGTAGCAAACTTCCATTTGCTTTAGGAAGATTTCCTCTAGTGATTACTTGTCCTCACCAAAGACTGTTTTTGAAAACATGTCTATCTTTTTGTTTTATTGCTCTGGACAGCCATGGTCAACCCACCACAGAACTGTTCTGATACATATGCATGATGCTGTCTTTCCCCCAGCATAATGATAAATAACAGGATGTATGGTCTTTCATGAAACAAGAGCCATTAACATAAAATGTGCATTATCAAAGAGCCAGAATATTAGGCTACATTGCATGCCTTCCCAAAATATCCTGCCATGTCCCCTCTCTCCTAGTTAATGTACCACAGCAGGTCCGCACTCTGTCTTTTAGGTTAGTGTCCTTGGTTTGATTTTGGAATGGACTTAAAAAAGCGCCTCCCAATTATGTCCTTGCGTTTGTGTACACAACTCCTAGTCATCTCCAGAAGGGTTATGCCTTCATGTGACTGAAGATAGAATTTAGTTTGCAGCTGATAAACCAAATGCCTGCATCCCAAGTAGCTTTGGCACATCTGTCCCACTTACGCTGTCTTTTGAGGTCCTTGCAACGTCTGTTGAGCAAAGATTTTAGGCTATCTCTGAAGGGGCTGAATTTCATGCTTGGGGAATTACAGAGGCTAAACGATTTCTCCTCATTACTTGGTGCTGGTAAAGTTTAATAAAGGATGAAACAAGCTTTTATTTCCTTTATGTATTTTCATTAGTTTGTGGACATGAGGAACTGGCGCTTGGAGGCAGTGGATGAAAATATTGACATTCCAGTCACTTTCAATCCAGTCAGTAACAGTGTAGTGGCTGATGTTCAAGAATTGCCTGCTTCAGTGCGTAGTTTGTACTGGAAAGCACCGCCATCTTACCTGGGAGAGAAGGTAAATGACACCTAGCTCATCTGTTTTAATAACATGTATTCATTTTTTGCCAGCATCATTGATAAACAGTCTCCTTGTTTTTCTTAGATACATTTCTGTCTCTTCCCTCACGAGATTCTTATCTCTCTTCCCTGACATTCTAGGAATCACAGCATTTGACTTTTGAGTACAGTGTTAAAATTATAACCAATAATACAGAATTAATCATCTTGCTGGGTGCCAGAGAGGTCTTTATGTGAACAGCATGGTCAGGAGCTATGGTTAAGGGAGCTGGTACCTTCAGCCGCTTTTCTGAAACCCAGAACACATAGAGCTTGCCAATGTGCCCAAATATCCTTTAGACTCCCAAGAGTACCTCCTGGGCAGATTTCCAAAAGAATAAAAGGTGATTATGTGCTCAGTGGCACGCAAAAACCCCAACCTTTTGCTTTCAATATGTTGCTTGGGAAGAGCAACACCTGGTTTTCTAACCTTTGTATTCTTTGAACTGCTTGCTGCTCTTTCTACTCATGCATGGGGGCAGTCCCTTGCTCATGATTAACACCTATCAACATTTCAGCCTGGGGATTACACCGACCAGGGGGACTTTGCTAGTGGTGCCTTGCAGGCCCAGAGCCCCAGGTTCTCCCTGTTTGCAACAGTGTCGATAGTTGCAAGCCAGTTGTAGGGCACGCAGGCTTTTCAAATGCAATCCTACTGTCACACAAGTGAAAACAAATGGGGTAGACACGAGAGCATTAAAGATGGTACAATTTTTGAAGTTCCTCTTAGTCCCCATTTTAAGGACTAGAGCAGTATTTTCCATCCTGTTCTCCTATGCTTAGAGGTAAATATCTTTTAGTTGAGCAGCATGTTTAGTTAGGGTGCATATTGTTAATGTTATAGAAGTTCTTGTTTCAATGTCTACAAGTGATTTTGCAAAGAAATTTCATGATAAAGAATACTTTATCTACTACAGTGTTAAACCAGAAGGACTTTTGTTGTTCCGATAACAAAATATAAAGCAGGCAATAACTCTTTTTAAACACAGCTATTAAGAACAGTGCTATGAGTTTTATGTTGCATGTCACAGTATCTAACTAGGCATGCCATGACTTGCTTTTATTTGCCATAACAACACTGTAAATAAAATAGTTATATTTTTGGACCTGCTTTTACCGTACACTGTGTGTAAGTATATGTTTTGGCACTGGCTGTACTACAGTAGTGAAAGTCCCCCCCAAAATGGTATCTTGATTCTTAGTTTTACAAGCTCATAAATTTACCAATCATTTACTTTATTGTATTCTGAAAATGTCAGGTTTTGGTCTACTTCAGTGATAGCACCTCTTTTGGAAAATGTGAACAAGATCACTCCAGACATTTTTCATTATAATGAGGGTATAAATACTTTTTTCCATTATCTTAAACCTTTTAGCTAGTTCCACTGGAACATTAATATTTAGCAGAGTATATTTCCTTTCCTCTCTCTATCATTTGTTTACAAAGTTAAAAGGGAATCAAATATAAAATCTATAGCAGTGCAGAAACTGTCATTGGGAAATTCAGATCACATCACCCCCATTTTCTGCTCTTGTGTATTTTAACATTCTCTTTGAGTGCTCTTAATGTTAGAAAATAAATACTGTACATATACAATACAAAGGGTAGTTTGTAACACCAATATTTTTCCATTAAAAAGTTAAAAAGCAGTAATGTAACAGCCTGTCATATGGTGCTAAAATGTGCGTTAAACAGGAAATTAGCTCTGATCTGAATTTTCTTATATTTTTCAAAAAAGTTATTTATACAGGGATGTTTTGATTGTGTTGGCAAAATATAGCCAATGTTCCAAATGACGCTTTTGAAAATGCAGTTGGCTAAAGGTAATAGCGTTAATTACGGCCCTGTGATCCCAGGAATAAATTTAGTACTGAGATGTCTGTGTTTTGTTTGTAATTCATCAAAGTATATGGAAAGAGGTAGAGCGAAGGCTGATGCTTACCTGCAGAACACCAAAACCTGACAAAGCAGTTCTTCCTCCCATGTCAAAACCAAGCATAAGCTATAAGGGCAAACAGCAAGGGGTGCAAAACAAAGTAGTATATCTGTGGCAAAACACCTGATTTCACCTAGTACCCACAAACCTTCCTTCTAGGCTCTTCTTGGAACAAAAACTGGCTAGGCTGTGCCTGGAGCTTCTTTTCCTCTCTGTGTGTTTTGAACTGACTCACTCATACACAACCCATGAAGCTGTTTGTCAGATGATTCAAACATACTTGCCTAAGTGTTTGTTTTGAGCAGCAGCCTATGTATTTGGTTGGGTTTGAGGTTGCCTGTGGTCACCTATAGTGGAGCCTAAAGAAATGTGGTTTCGGTGCAGCCTACAGCAACGGTCTGTTTACAACAGAGCTGATAATCAGTTGATATCAGTAGAAGTCCTGTCCTCCAGAAAGTGGAGCAAAGATTTCCTGATTAGATTCATGTTTGTGGTAAGGTTAGAAAATGCTGGCCTATGAAAGCCACCTTTAAACATGCTTAGTCTGAGTTCTCCTTTTGATCCATAGCTGTTCATGGGGTTCATTACCGCTTTCACTGTCAGTCTGACATCTGCTCTTGATGAGCCAAACCTGTTCTGTAGAGTCTTGGGGAAGAACAGTGTTCATGTGAACATGTGATTTGTCCATGACCACAGATGGCATGATCCCAGGTATGAAAAAAAACCCCAATGCAGGTAACCTTCCAGAGAACAGTAACAGGTACTGCTCAAAACGTGATGTCGGATACACAAAGTAAACAAAATTAAAAGTAATTTCTTCCAAGCAACACGTATTTTCATATTTGGACTAAAGAACAAAGAGTGAATATATTATTTACAGTGCTGGAAAATGGGGTAAACTTGAATACAAAGTTATATTAATATCAAGCAATAGTGCAGTAAAGTATCTCTGGTCCTGTGCATTTTATTATAGCTTTCTTCATATGGTGGCTTCCTAAGTTACCAAGTGAAATCTTTTGGCTTACCTAGTGAGGGCATGGTTCTTCTGGATAAGAGACCTGATATACAACTAACAGTAAGTTTTGAAATATTATTTTATTTCAAGCAATAACAATACCATGATTTTTTTCTGTTACCTCACAACTATGGCAAATTTTGCTCCTACAGTGTGCTTAACTTTTATAGCAACCTGCTGCATTTCTATAAAAGTGATTTTACTGCATTTTGCTCAAAGCTGTCAACACACCTATCTCTGTTGCCAAAGTAACATATTATTAAGCATAACTGACTTGAGAGCAAATAAAAACATAAAACAGAATTTTCTCTGTAAAATGCACCTGTGGAAAAAAATTAATTAATGCCTTGCACACTTGTCAACAAGTATAGCCTTGACGCTGCAAAATATGCCCTGGATTCCATGTGTAATTAGTCTAATTTTCTGTGAGAATTTTCTTCAGCATAAAATTAAGCATAATTATAAGGCTTCAAGGGACTGAAGTAAAAATGCATTTTAGGTTAACAGTTTTTTAATTTAACCACTTTAGGGCCAAAATTGAAATCTTTTACTGTTTGTTGACATTCCCAACGGGGTGGTTTTGTTTCTTCAGACCATCAGAAATACCAATTCAGTATTCTAGGATTCTTATTGGGAAACATGCCTCATAAACTACTACAGTAGTATCCAAAGTTGTTTGTGCACCAGGATGCAAAGGAGAGTGTTTGAAAATGCAAAAATATTTTTACTCAAACGTAATAACTAGTTCCTGTGAAAATTGGTCAGCATTAATTTAATTCTTTTGGTGTTTTATTTGAAAGTAAGGTTGTTAGTAGGCAAGAGCAGTGAAAACCCTGATGACACTAGAACACAGTGCTTGCTATACCACTTCACTGACAAAATCACATACAGTTTTCCTCGTATTACTTAGTTTTTATCCCCCAAAGAACAGGATTAATGTGCTTCACCAAATTTTATTGCATTTGAACACTTTACCACAAAAAGTAGTGAAATGGCAATGTTATATCCTCATTCTCACATAGGGCCAGCAAATGAAAGTTGTTTATATGGATCCCAACAACCCACTGCCTGACCGTCAATATTATGGCCGTGTGCAGCTAGTTGAGGTAAGAAATGAAAATGGAATGGCCTTCCCTTTTCTTCCCAGTGGCACATAAAAAATACGCAGGTAATACATGCAGAAATACCAAATACTTGATAATGTTAATGAATATGAACTTAAATACTGTAGACCTTAAATATAAACATTTTTTCTCTCTCTTTACTGCCACATTGAACCTAGGTTCTGGTTCATGCCACCTAATTTTAGCATCTCTAAGTTAGGCATCTTGTCCAATTTAGCCCTTAGCACTCCCTCCAGGGCCAGTGGAGTAATACTGAATCAGTCATCAATGGAAGATGATTCATTGCAGCCCCAGACTGTACTTAACAGGGATGGAATGAACTGTTATCTGTTTTACTTGGTGTCTAACTACCTAGTTTAGAATGGGTGTCCAACATTCAGGCAGGTGAACTTAGTAGGAATTATTCCTACCTTAAATCTGTGCTCAGAAGGTCCAACTAGGTTATTTATTTCTGTCTCATATATAGGCAAAAAAGATCATAGAATCACAGAATCATTAAGGTTGGAAAAGACCTCTAGGATCATCTAGTCCAACCGTCAACCCAACACCTCCATGCCTACTAAACCATGTCCTGAAGTGCCACATCTACACATTTTTTTAACTTCTCCAGGGATGGTGACTCCACCACCTCTCTGGGCAGCTTGTTCCAATGCTTGACCACCCTTTCAGTAAAGAAATTTTTCCTAATATCCAATCTAAACCTCTCCTGATGCAACTTGAGGCCATTTCCTCTCGTCCTACCACTAGTTACTTGGCAGAAGAGACCAACACCCACCTCACTACAACCTCCTTTCATGTAGTTGTAGAGAGCGATAAGGTCTCCCCTCAGCCGCTGTTTCTCCAGCGGAAGATGTTTCTTCAAGCCAGATTCCATTTTCAGTAATGCTCTGTCTATTAGCAGCAAGAAAGCATGTGAAGGAGCCCTCAAAGATTAGACTTCTAGGACGTCGCTTACTCGTAAAAATAAAAGCATTTTCCTCCACCCTTTTATGATTTGGTGGGTGATACCTCAAAGAAATTTGGATGACTGAAGAAGCACCTATATGCTTCTTCACTTTTCGATACCCCAAAGCCATATGTACCTTGCAAAGTAAAGGGTACATCCCTTTTTATGCTCATTATTCCTTTTCCCACCTATCCTGTGTTTACATTCGTTATATTTATTTTCCTGATGTCTATTTCACCTCACACTAATTGGCACTATAGGGGTCTGTTCCATGGGGTTTTTCTCCCTTTTTCTGTCATCCTGTCTTCTTTGCAGATGATACTCTTTTTAAGAAGCAGCAGGGCTTTGCTCATTTTGTACCCTTAATGTGCAGGGAAACTTCAGGCATGCCAGCAGCAATAACCTTGTATCCAGAGAAGAACTGATGATAATCCTGTCTAGACTAGATGGCTTACATATCAGAGGCCTTTACTTCACGGAGACTCAGCGATTAACCCTGGGTGAGGTTGGGCTGGAAGAAGCCACCAGCGCAGGAAGCGGCAGCATTGCATACAGTGTAGAGACATGCTCCTGCCCTCCGGAGTACGCTGGTGACTCATGTCAGGTAGGAAGCGTTTGCCTCCATACTGTACCATTATCTCCTCTCTTGCCTACAGCTATACCTACTGGTTTAGTTAGAGGAACAGGCTAGTTATTAAAGTAATTAAACATGCTTCTTGTAAGCCTGTGCACTTTCAATGGCTCAAATACTTTCACTGTCTAAGAAGCACTGTAGGGTTATTCAACTCATGATTGCTTTTGCGGAACTGTGAATGTCATTTTACATGTGTAAGGCACTATAATGAGGGATTCTTCTGTGATGCCCTACGAGAGGCTGAATAATCTCGGTCGATACTTACTTTAATGGAGGGAAGGTCAGAGTTGACTTGATCAAAGTCTCTGAGACCCTACATGTGGACAAGGTTCCTTATTTTATCAGGGAAATACATGATAAGGTCCAAGGGAAGTAACCTGAACCTAGACAATTCTGGATACTTTCCTATTTTCACAGAGTGACTAACACTTTTCCTATTTTTATAGGAAAATATTTGAAAGCTGAAGTTAAAATATTAAAAAAAAAATATTTGGAGATATACTTATGAAAGACAATGTAAGCACTGCAAAGTAATGCTGTTACCTGAAGAATGGTGAAATCCTAGACGCAACTGTATATCCTATCCCTGATGCTGTTCCTGTAACTGTAGTTCTTTTGGTTGTCACTTTGCTTAGCTTAGAGCTTGACTGTTCCCATGTGTAAGCACTCAAGGCAGCAGAATAAAGTAAAGTACTGGAGAGATAAGCGGTGTACAAAGTGCACAAAATATGAGGAATTATTCTGTCAAAAAATGGTTGAGGGTTACCATAAAGCAGCAATTGCTGTACTAACCTTGTAAATGTTTTCGAAATGAGAATGAAAGAATAGTATCTAGACCAGAGCAGCTGCAGAGAGACTGAACAAAACATTTACGGTTGGCTTATGTCCTGCGTGTACATCTACTGCTCAGGGCAGCTCTTCATCATCTGCCGAATACCATTTTGGAAATATTTCTAGAAACTCATTTTTTCACACATTTTATGTTCTGTGCCACATGCAAATTGACGAGCATTGACTGAAATCCCTACTGCCGTCCCATTGCTTTCAACATACTGCCTTCATAAACTAAGGTGTTGGGTTTTTTTATATAACCTAGTGGAAATACATAGCCAAAGGAAGTGATCAAGACACTCACCTGGGTAGTTCCTAAGCCCCGTATGTTTATACAGCATTACTCAGGCAGTGATTTACTGCTGTAATCACCTAGCTCTGTCTGGCTGCCTTAGGTGGGGAGGAGGTGATGCCTGCCACACCCCGATTTAGGTATATAATGAGCTACAGGAACTGCGGGGTTACTTGTTAACCTCAGGAATGGTAATGTGTGCTGTACAACTTGACTCATGTATAAAGTTTAAAGGTGGGGCCCATCACAGCACAGAGCCTCATTAATCTGAGTCAGAAGCTGGAGAAGGGAGAGTATAAGAGAAGGGGTGAGCGCCAGAAGGATAGCAGTGTATGTTCACAGTGGAGCTAAAGTAAAATGATGGCCCAGGTGAAGGGGCCGAGGAATGTAGGATGGCTGGTTGTCACGTTAGTAGCCCTGGGGTGTTGCTTAGCACAAGGCCTGCAACAGAGGCTGTGGTATCCTCACCTTCAGGAGAGGAGTCAGCAGCAGCAAGTTCAAAGGGATTTTTACCCGAGACAGGTAATTTGTTAATTTTCCCTTTCTCGCTTGCTTCCTCCTTTCTCTTTGTTTTTAAATGAACTAACTTGATAACAATTTCTAAATTACTTAATATAAAAGTAATAAGAAGGCTAATCTTATATCTCTAAGTACTTTGCTAACAAATGTGTGTGCGAGAAGCTTCTTTTAAATTCTTGTTTACTTGAAAACAGTCAGCCTGAACTGCTAAGCACTTGAAAGTGCCTAGAGCTTTATCTTCGTACGGAATCAATTTCTCAGTATCATGAATGCTGCTTTGACAACAAAGTGCCCACGTACTCCAAATGTGTTGTTTTAAAGACAGCATAAATAGAAAAACAAAAAGCTGCATAGATTTTTTCCAAATGCATTTGGATATATTTTTAAAATGAGTGATTCATTTTGCTCTCCAAAAAGAGACTTTCAGTAAATAAAATTTCTATGCATTAGAGCCTATATTTTACTTAGTCATGCAGTTTAATGTATTTCAGGCCCTGGTTTCTTCAGAAGATGTGTATATTGGCTCCCTGTTGTTCAAGGAACATATCCACCCTTTTAAAAATGTATCTGAAAAATTTCAAGTGCTTCTAAATTCAGTCCCTGCTCACACTGAAGTCAGTATTAAAAGCTGTTGATGATATTTGTATTCTGCATACTTTTTTTTTTTCCCCCCATCTATCCCACATGTAAAGAAGGCAAAGGTGCCACTAGCACCTTTGTTGTTTAAACAGCAATAACTCAATATTCCTTTTGGGATCTGCTTTGGGAGAGGTGAATTTTTTTTTTTTCTCTGGTAGTTACATGGTTGATAAATTCACTGGTTAATCCTGTCCCTGCATAAATACTTACACCTCAAACCACTGGTACATGATTTGAGACACTGTCCCGCAAACCCTTTGCTCTTCAGATTAGTCCCATCAGTCTTGATGGTGCAATTGCTATGAGAAAAGATTTATGGCTTTAAATTTCAACTGTCACTTGTTTTCTGAATCTCATTGGGGCCAGCCCCTAATGGTGAGGTACAGGTGAGGTATAGGTATGGTGCAGAAGTACATTGCTGGAGGCAGGAACCTGGGAGGTGTTTGCTTTGTGGGGAGCACTGCTTTCTCCCCGCTTCCATATAGCCTCTGATCTTCCTTGCACCACACCAGCTTAGTTACTAGTGAAAACGAGTTAGGGAATAGAAGCAATAGACTTATGTCCAGTCATTTTTGGTGTAGTTGGTGTGCCAGGAGGATAGTGAGCAGAGAAGGTGAGCATGAATTTTTGAATTGGTCTGTATATGGGAAGGCTCCACGCCCAGGAAGAGTTCCTTATACTTTCCCTACCCTTGTGCTTTCCCTGCCCATGCCAAGCAAGAACCTGGCTTTAACATATTAGTTACTGCCTTCCTGGTGTAGGCTAACAAACTTCATGTGTCTTGTTTTAGTTCATAATCTTCCTCTGGTTCAGCTCCCTATTTAAACCTGACTTTGATACGACAGGCTGTGCTCCTGCTCCTGTGCCCTCAATAGCTGAACATTCTTCTCAAGCTTCCCAGGTCTCTGGGACAAGCCTGTACTTAGAAATTAGACTGCTGTGTGTTTTGTTATATCACCTAGCTCTGTCTAAGCATGGCTTTCTATAGCTCTAGGTAGACTTATTGTGGAAGTCATGATGAATTCATGTAAGAGATACCTCATTAGAAGTATTTCCAAGGAATACACCGTAGTTAAATTAAGATAAATATTTAATGTAACCACTAGCTAATATGTGAGATTTCCATATGTTCATAGAATCATAGAATACCAGGTTGGAAGGGACCTCAAGGATCATCTGCTCCAACCTTTCTTGGCAAAAGCACGGTCTAGACAAGATGGCCCAGCACCCTGTCCAGTCGAATCTTAAAAGTGTCCAATGTTGGGGAATCCACCACTTCCCTGGGGAGATTATTCCAATGGCTGATTGTCCTCATTGTGAAAAATTTTCCTCTTGTGTCCAATAGGAATCTCCCCAGGAGTAACTTGTACCCATTACCCTTCGCCTCTTCCATGTGACTCCTTGTAGAAAGGGAGTCTCCATCTTCTTTGTAGCCACCCTTTAAATACTGGAACATGGTAATAAGGTCTCCCCTAAGCCTTCTTTTCTCAAGGCTGAACAAACCCAGTTCTCTCAGCCTTTCCTCATATGACAGGCTTCCCAGTCCTTTGATCATCTTTGTGGCCCTTCTCTGGACCCTCTCCAGCATGTCCACATCGGTTTTGTATGGCAAGGAGCAAAACTGAACAGTATTCCAGGTGTGGCCTGACAAGTGCTGAGTAGAGTGGGATAATGACTTCTTTATCTCTGCTGGTAATGCCCTTGATGCAACCCAGCATCCTGTTGACTTTCTTTGCTGCAGCAGCACACTGTTCACTCATGTTAAGCTTGTTGTCCACCAGGACCCCTAGGTCCCTTTCCACAGAGCTGCTCCCCAGCTTGGTAGATCCCAGCCTGTGTTGCACTCCTGGATTATGTTTTCCCAGGTGCAAGACCTTACATTTGTCTTTGTTGAACTTCATAAGGCTCTTGTTAGCCCACTCTTCCAGCCTATCCAGCTCTTCCTGCAGGGTGGCTCCCCCTTCTGAAGTGTCCACTTCCCCACTCAGTTTGGTATCATCGGCAAACTTCATCAGGGTACACTTGATCCCATCATCCAGATCATTTATGAAAATATTAAACAGCATTGGGCCCAATATCGATCCCTGGGGGACTCCGTTTGTTACAGGTTGCCAGTTCTAAAAGGAGCTATTTACCACCACCCTCTGGGTGCAGCCTGTCAGCCAGTTCCCCACTCACTGCACAAACCACTTGTCTAGACCGTAATGCATCAGTATCTCTAGGAGGCTGTGGGAAACCGTATTGAAAGCCTTGCAGAAATCCAGGTAGACAATGTCCACTTGCCCCAAATCAACTGAGCAGGTTGCTTTGTCGTAGAAGGCAATCAGGTTTGTCAAGCACGACTCACCCTTGGTGAATCCATGCTAGCTTTTCCCAATCACGTGCTTCATTTGACTTGTAATAGCCCCCAGGAGGATTATTCTTTGAGAAGACTGTAGTATGAATCTATATCTAAATCTTTTTCTGTGGTTTAAAAGTCATATTGTACACCTTTGTACGTAGCCACAGGAAATGTGTTTTGCTCAGAGGTTAGAGTCAAGCTGATAAAATCCCCACTACCACAAAGTGTAGAGCACGGGGTTCAGATGCTTAGGCTGAAACTTCTTCAGCTCCATTCTTAATTGTCATTTGTTGTGTTAAAACACTTACTATTTAAGCAATAATAATGGCTTAGAAGAGCTTGCCAGGAAACGTACACCTCCACTACTCCTTGGAAATGGCAAACAATTTCAAAATGCCCTTCCCATAATCTGTAAAACTTTCTTTCCACCAACACTCACTATTTTTTTTCTCTCTGCTTACTGCCTAGGAATGTGGCCTTGGATTTTATCGTGAGAATAAAGGACTATTTACTGGACACTGTCTCCCCTGCAACTGCAATGGAAATTCAAATAGGTGTCAAGATGGTACTGGAAAATGTATTGTAAGTAAATACTAATGTTCAAGAAATTAATTTGAAAAAAAGGAGAAAAAAATTTACCTTACAGCAGTATGCACTATATAGTATTGTTAAATTCCTAGCAACTAAAAATAATCCTTGCATGCTTCATTCTCTATATCTTGTACTGTTAATGAGTGCAAGTTGCATACACTTACATGTATGCTTAATGTAACTGTGGGTGATCAGAATAATTTGTGTCCTTGTTTTTGTTTTCTTCTTTCTCCTATATTTTTTGTTAGCTCATGGTACAAAAGGTCACTAAATTAGCACATATGTAAGTGTTTGCAGTTATTTATAATAAATATGGGGTTTTATCCTGGCATATGCAGTCCTTAGTTTTATACATATATACTAGGGTTTGCCAATGCTGACAAATAGCACATTCATGCATAGCATAGTCTTTGCAGGATCGTGTGTTTAATCAGCATCAGTAAATCACCACTTATCTTAATTTACAGCTAGATGGATTAAAAATACTGCATTAAATAAGATGAGATAAAGGGGGTTGAAGTTAGATTAATTAGAACATTTCAGCTGTTACAGAAGGTACAGTGGGGCAGATTTCACTCCCTGGCATACCGTATTAAACCTAAAGCAGCCTCATGGCAGTGGATCAGCCCTCGTAGCAATGCAAGTGTGACGTTTGGCCGACTGTGCTTCTCCAGCATATATCCCTGACGCTTCTTTGAACAGTTTGTTCTGAAAAATTCCCACTTTAAAACTTTTCACTAATTTTTCACTTACTGTATGAACAAGAACCTTGCCAACATCTTTCATGGTCTGTCTTCTCTGTTATTTCTTCCTTGTTCGTGCTGCATCTGTTCTGCCTGCGGTGCATTCCTGCGCGTTGTGTCATTCCCCCCGACTTTGTCTCAACCAACCCTCTTGCTTTAACGGAAACTATAAACCAATTCAGCACGTTCTGGGGGATGACTTACAGGCTGCTGCTTTGGAGAGGCAGGGCAGGCCGTGACAGGAAAGTGCCGCAGCAGAGCTATAAAGACGAGGAAGTTTTACTTCAGATGAAAATTATAAAGGAAAAAAAGCAGATTTCACTCTTACCTCGTGAAGTATGTGCTTTAGGTTTCTCTTTGTCCCCTCCTTGTCACAGCTGGTTTAATTTTCAGGTAGAGTTAAATTGACACTTGGCCCTGGGACAAAATTTAGGGCAAGCAAAGTCATCCAGGATAATGCGGTGAAAAATGAAAGCCCAGAGGGCCTATATTTCCATCATGAGCCTCCACCTATAAGGAACAAGTTTGTCTCTGTAGAGCAGCCATGGGACAAAGACCTGCAGCGGTGCAGAGAAGGCAAGGAGGCTTCCCAAAGCAGAGTCATCAAGTTTCATATCCAAAGTGCAAAGCTTGCTCACTTGGGCTCCTTCTTCCTGCTCACCTGGAGCACTGGGCCCCAGTACCTTCACATGTCCGCTTCTCTCCAGCGACAGCCTCCACAGAAGGCTTTGTGAGGCCAAGCCCAGGCTGACTCTTTCCTCTGTGGCAGCAGTGCAATCCTCCCCAGCTCAGGTGATAGCTATCCTGCTGTGTGCTGGTGGAAGGAGAGGGGTGCGGTGCTGCACTGCTGAAAGTGGAGGAGAACAGAATACAGGAGGAGGTGGAGAAGACAGAAGCACTGGTTCTCATGTGTGGGGAAAAGCTGTCCCTCTGCCATTAATCACGCTTTGTGTCCTCGTGGTCCCTGCCCCTCCTCCTGAAAGGCAAGTCCCCTCAGCAGCAGCACGGTGCTGAGACTAGCCCGTCCCACGACATGTTGTTTCATGTCACGTAACCCCATGTACATAGGTGTTTCTGTTGTGGCCCTGACACGCTCTTCTCTCACTTCCCTGTACCATATGGGTGCATATGGGGTCAGCTGAGAGTCTTCCTTTCAGAGTTTGCAATACTTGATGGTTTGGAGATGCTGTGACTCCAAGGGTGTCTCTGGCCCTATGAAACTTGAAGACGCATGAGGGAGTTGCTGCTCTGGCTTCATTCCACCATGCCTTGGGGGCACTGGATTATGTTCTCCAGTCCTTCTACGCCATGTAGCTAGAGGAACAGCATGGCACATTCCGAGTGGCTTATATGTGAAATAGCTTAAACTTTCTTCGGCAGTCATGGAATTGCTTCAGTTTCTACAGACAGAGTGAGCAAAACAAAAGCCAGGAGATAACTTGGGGGGGGAGGTTGCTCCAAGATGAAACCAACACAAATATTTTTAAATACCTCTCTTACTCTTTTGCAGTTTAATATATTCTTCAGGTTTATCAAAATGTGCAGTAATTATTCAGAAACATTCTGAATTTTCCATTAGCTTTTTGCAGGAATATATGCACCAGCTTTTACAGAGGCTGCGTTTTAAAATGGTTCCTTTTACAAACATAGTGCCTTCACATTACTTTAGCTTCCCCTAGTTAAATGGCCCATATGTGAACCAGAGCTTTTCCTGTTCTTTCTCAGGATCTTTCACAAGTGAGCCACAAATTTAGTTCTTTAACCAAAATGAAAACAAATTAGGGGTTACTACATGCAGAGTCTGAGGGAAGGGCTGTTGATGTGGTTGAAGGAATCTGGGTGTGAAGAAATGTGGAGGAGAATGGAGTGTAAGAGGTGGGAGAGAGAACGGTTTCTCATTTGTAGGGAAAAAAGCTGCTCTGCTGCAAAACATGGTAGTAGGCCTTCAACCATAGCCCTAAGCCGTCTAAGTTCATGAAATGGGAGTGCGATCTGCTCAGTGACTGCTTCCAGCCAATTTCCCACTTTCTTTTTCCATCTTTCACTTTATTAGTACACCCTCAGCTCTGTGGGACACTGGATCAGTCTGTTGCACATTGATGAAGACAGTTTTAGAACTTGGGAGCTTTAATGCCTATTGAGTGTTGGTCACATGGAATTTTTATGGCTGCTCAAAAATGTATTTGAACAACTTCTATTTTAAATTAGCATCGCTTTAGGTAATGCAAAAGCAACTTGCTCATCCTCTTCCCATAATGTATAAAGGTAGAATCATAGAATCAGAGAATCATTTAGGTTGGAAAAGACCTTTAAGATCATTGAGTCCAACTGAATGTATGTGACAATTAGACAGCACCAGGAATAAGAATGTTTCTAAAATAAGACATAACTCCCAACAATTTTGTCGTGGAAAAAGTGGCTCCGTTGTATCAGTTTCAATTGTTTTCCTAGCCTTTGCTTTTCGTTATTTATTCCAGTTACCCCAGATAAATAAGAATTACATATACACTGAAGAAAGTACATGAAATTCAATTCTGATCTGAATCTACTAAGATAAATACTTTTTGTATTAATTTAATGGGATTTTTTTAAGAATGTACTTGGGCTCAATTAATTGCATGCTTTTAAATTATATCTGCCTTCTAATTAGTGTTAAAATGCAAAATCTACTGTTCCATTTAAACATAGTGATTTTTAATTCAAATATCAAGACATTTAATTGAAATATCAAGACAAGAGAGTGCATTAATAGAATGTTCCTTAAACTATGCATCTGATTGAATTTCTTTAAAAATATGTTTAATGCTGCTTATTTGTATGTTGCTTTTGCACAATGGTAAGCAAATCGTGCTTTCTACAATTACAGAATGACTGGAATCAATCTATCCTGGTCATGAAGGCAGTTTGGCAGTAAATGCTTGATTATGTGGAAGGGAAAGAACATATCCTCTGAGTAGATTGGTTATAATTTTTTTAAAATAATAATAAAGCCATATTGAGTGGTAAAGCACTGATAACTGTCTTGCTTGTTTCCTTTTAAGAACTGTCAGTATAATACTGCTGGGGAGAAATGTGAGCGCTGTAAAGATGGGTATTTTGGAGATGCCACTCAAGGTTCCTGTCGGGTGTGTCCTTGCCCTTATACAAACAGGTACAGTAAAAGGTCACGGGTAGTCAAGCAGAGGGTAAAGGGGAGGGGAAAAAGAAAATAAGAAAAAGAACTTGCTACCATAGGAGGATAATGATCTTTTCCTGTACTCTCATATCACCCGACATGGTGGGGCATCAGACCCATTTGAGGCATGTTAGACCAGCAGTAACTTGGTGCTCTTGTCTCATGGTACTGCCTTTTTTAATAAGCTGAGTATTCCAATTCTCACTCAGTTCCTGAACCACAAAGGCACACTGCTCATTGCATGGGGGAGCCACAGGCAGTTGTAATGGGCTTATGCACAAAACCACCAGTAACTCCTTCATACTGAGAAATATAGGATGGAAGTCTTTTCCCTTACTGGGCATATCCAGAATCTTTCTTGTTTACTGAAAAGCATGATGTAAGTTATCTTTAGTCTCACGTTTAACACCATTACTCTGTCTAGGAGATAAGTGACAACGATGAAACAAGCCTTTTATATGAATTCAGAAAATTTAGTAAGATGCAAAAATAATATAAAAATGTTAAAGCTTTTAAGCACGTATCTAGAGTTCTGAAAGAGTATGGTTGCTCTTCAGGTGGAAGCTCCATTTGAAGTGCAAACATACTGAGCTAGAAAAAATTAAATTTCCTTGGATCTAATAAAGTTGCCAGGCTTTTAAAATTGGGCAGTAAATTGCATTTTAAATGCATAGTATGTTTAGCCACATTGTTTGTCATCATTGGTCAGTTCTGAAATGTGAAATGTGTTAAATAAAAAATATTATTTTAAAAAAACTAAGCTATAAATTGCTAAAGGTACCACATAGTATTTGCCAGGTACATTAGCAAACACCAAGTAGCCTTAAGTAAGAGATTTACACTAGCAGACAATAGACAGGTTTTTCATTTATCAGAGAACTCTCTGATAGATCTGGTTTCGACAGCATTGGCCTCTTCTGCAGGTGCAGGTGCCTGAGGCTGACTGAACATATTTTTGGTCATCTTGTGCTTTAAGAGTGCTGAAATACCTAGGGAGACCATAAACCCGTGCAGTTTCATAGCTGCACATTAGGGTGGTAAATACCATTTCTGTCGTAGGAAATGCACCCCACCTGGCATTATTGGAGTTGACAGTTTTCCACCTAGTCAAGTTATATGTAATTCTTAGTGCAGACATCTGTCTTTGATACACAGACTTTCTTTAACCAACTCTTCATAGGTTAAAAAATGGAAATAGCAAACATGGGCTATCCCCACTTTGCCTCCTGCCTTCTCCTTACCAAACATCAGCCAAATAATGGTTTTCCTCCACAGAGAAATGTGAATCTAGATTAATCTGCTAGAAAAAGCAGACAAAAATGTTCATTGCATTAACCAGATATACTCTAGAGCTCCCCAAAATGGTGCACAATTCTATTCTGCCTTAGTTAAAAAAAACCCAAACAATATTAGCTACATGAAAATATCCTCTAATGTTTCCATCCATTAAAAAAAAAAAAACAAGCTATCCAAACAGGAGGAAGTGTTGTCTAGCATAGGCTATTGATTCTTGCCTACTAAGATAAAATAGCTACCCAGACTTGTTTTATTTTACAACATCACTATTAAGGTTTATTTTAGGCATTCCTTTGGGTAATGAACTATTATACTCAGTCCAGAGGGTCAGGAAATTATTATTTTTTTGTCTAAGGAAAGAATTTAGAGGAAAAATATGAAACTTCAAAGAATTAGTCACAGCAATTTATCTAGAGGCAATTAAATTAGCTGAGAAGTAATTTGGTGGTATAAAAACTTTGTAATCTGAAAGTCATTTAACTGAGCTTAGCCTCTAGAGTGTAAAACCTATTTGATGATGTGCTTACCATAATGTTTTTTGCTTCTTAAAGATTTGCAACTGGCTGTGTGGCAAATGGTGAAGAAATTCAATGTCTCTGCAAAGAAGGCTATACTGGAGTTCGTTGTGAACGGTAAGTGACTTGTTTCTCAAGACCAAGGTTTTTGAGAGGCACCATAAAAGGAGGTATGTCTGTATTGGGTAATATATGGATGTATGCATATGCGTAGTATGCACACGCTTAGGGAGTATCTGTTTATATAAACAGCTGCTATAGTGTGGTGCTATAGTATAATTCTAGATGTAAACCCAACACTCCCTGAAGAAATGTAAACAATTCTCTACAGCCTATTTAGTCACTACACAATTTTTACCAAAAAGAGAAATGTCAGCCTCTTCGCTTAAGTGCCCTGTGTCTTGCCTTATCCTTGCCACTCTTTCTGATAACAGTGACTCCCACTTTTCCTTTTTCAAGTTAAAAACATTTTCCTGTTTCCTCCAATGTACCTGATGGTGCTTCAGTTTTCGTAGTTATCCAACAGCAACCACATTAACACCATATCCTTCATCCCAGATCATTCTGATGTGCTCCACAGGTGGAGCCTACAAACACAACACTGAAGCCATCTCTTTTGCTGGAAGATTGCAGCAGTTTGGCAAAGCACAAGAGGAAGAGCATGGCGGTTTCTGGCAGGCAGAGGAAGCAATTTCACTGAGTTTGAAATCCAGGGGGAATTTAAGCATAATGGAGTGGTGTTATCTGGTTTGGAAACTTGAGGCCAATAAGTCATGATGTCTCACCTGAAGACAATACCTCCAGTAGCACATTGTCTTGTGCTTCAAGACTGTTACCTTTGACATCTAAGCTGCAGGTTATAGACAGATTTTCTCTTCCAGATCTAGCTGTACCTCAGCTGCTCATCATGGCTCTTTAATCATGCATTACCGCTCCTATAGATCTTACAACAGAGTGTCTTCTAGAAATATTAGCTAGCCAGTCTGGGCAATATATTTTACCTATAAAATATTTACGGATCACTCACACAGACTTCTTTGCTGGCAGATGGCAAGAGGAGGTATCACCCAGCAGAAAGGTGATAATGTCATTCAGTGCCATTGCTGTTTTGAAATCTCAACATGTGCTTGCAGTATGATCCTCCTTCATATGTGTTTTCTGGTGGGATCACAGACCAGAATGGTGTGGTTTGCTGGGTTAAGCTTTGCCAAATTCTCTATATATGTATGTATCTGTGTGCATTGTGTTCTTTCAGATTAAGTGACCTATTCCTATATGAGCATTGTGGAAGTTCTTTTATTTTTAGAAAAAAAATCTGCAGTATTTGGGAAGATATTTTTAGCATAGTGCAGAGGATACTGTAAACCAAAAATACACCCTTTTTGTCTAAGTCAAGACATGAAATCAAAAGTTCTTGAAAGTTTATTCAGGAGAATAACTGGGTTTTTTGTCAAGGGAAAGTATTTCACAAAAGCAGCTTCAAATATTTAATAAAAATTATTTGTATCTCTTTATCTAGCTGTGCTCCAGGATATTTTGGAAATCCACAAAAATATGGAGGCTACTGCCAGATATGTAATTGTAACAATAATGGACAGCTGGCTAGCTGTGACCGCCTGACTGGAGGTACGTGAGGGCCTATGAACATGGAAGGGAGCATTGTTTTCTCTCTGGGAAGCAGAGAAGGAAGGTACTTAGATCAGTTGAACTGAAGGAAAGATGTAGACTTACAGGAAATGCAGATCATTTTTGACAAAAAGTAAGGTTTCCTAAAACATAACACCATGGTAGTACAAGGGCTGTCCTGAGTAATCGAGTTCACCCTTGTAAGCCATTTTATCATCTATTTCCTTTGATGAATACTACCAATTTTGTTTTGTTTTTCTGTTTCACGGGTATGTTTTTAAATGCATTATGGTTCCTCTTCTGACATGGTTAAGTCATATCTTGCCAGTTTGTGTTATGGGCTTATGAAACTGAGCAGTCTCAGTATGCATTTTTAAAATGTATTTGGGACAGATCAGTGACATCTTCAGAATCTGCATCAGGCACTGCCATCTTAGGTATCCAAGCTAACTGTGTTTACAGTGGAGGTTAGGAACTGACTCAGGAGGCTGTTTTATAAATCCTGCTCTACACCATTCTGCCATCTAAGACATCTGTGATTTTCCCAGTATCAGTCACACGTGTACTGCACTACTAGTAAGATCTTATGAGAATATTATGCCATTGGCATATATTTGCTTTATCTATTATAGTTCTGAAGTAAAGGGCCTGAGCCTACATTCCTCAGACTGTCTTTACTTCAATTCACTTTAATCCCTTGGGATACTCATTTCTGTTCAGAAACACATAGGCCACTGCTCCTGAAAAGGACCTTGGTTGGCCCATATTTTCATTCCCCAATAAAATTAAAATTTAAAATTAAAAATTCCCCTTTCCCTGTAGGCAGCTTTTCCTCCTCAGATGTTAGTGAAATGTCAAATTAATAATTCCTAATATTTCCATGCTCTTCATTTCTCTGCACTGCTCTTCATACTGCATTCAAATGACTGCCAAGGATCACCTTATTTTTCCTTGGTCACAGAAATTAGAAAACCAGCAAGTGATATGAATTGCTGTTGGCAGCTGGTGCAATTTTTCAATAGCTAGTTCTCATTTCATATTTCTTTATTGAAGTAATACATCTTTATTATATTTATACCTTGTGTGGAACAGATCCAAGCAGTGCTTGATGTTTTTTCATTCCTTTCTTCTTGAAGCAAGAGTTTGCTAGGACAAACTAATGCATAGGTGTCCTGGTTTCGGCTGGGATAGAGTTAATTTTCTTCCTAGTAGCTGGTATAGTGCTGTATTTTGGATTTAGCATGAGAATAATGTGATAACACACTAGTATTTTAGTTGTTGCTAAGCAGTATTTATACTAAGTCAAGGACTTTTCAGCTTCCCATACTCTGCCAGCGAGGAGGGGCACAAGAAGCTGGGAGGGAGCATAGCTAGGACAACTAACCCAAACTGTCCAAAGGGTTATTCCATACCATATGACATCGTGCGCAGTATATAAGCTGGGGGGAGTTGGCCATGGGGCAGTGATTGCTGCTCAGGGATGGGCTGGGATCGGTCAGCGGATGGTGAGCAGTTGCATCACTTGAGTTTTTTTTTCTCTGGGTTTTGTTTCTCTCTTTCTTGTTGTTTTCCTTTTCATTACCATTTTTAAAAAATTATTATTGTTGTTGTTATGATTATTATTATTAGATGTTATTTCCATTATTAAACTGTTCTTATCTCAACCCACAAGTTTTCTCACTTTTGCTCTTCAGTTCTCTCTCCCGTCCCACCAGGGGGGGAGTGAGTGAGCAGCTGCATGGTGCTTAGTTGCTGGTTGGGGTTAAACCGTGACAGTAGGGCAAAATTCAACAAGCCAGTTTGTTTTCAGTTTGTCTCCAACTCTATATTCTGATCAGCTGTCTCTTTCTCCACATTAGGAGTAAAACCCTCTGTGATCATCAGCACAGCATGTTCTAGCAGGTTTCTTGTGCGTGATGTTCGGCACTTGGCCAGACTTTTTCATTTCACCGTTTCTTGGCTGATGTTGTTTGTGCACAAGCTGTAATAATAGTTTTATTTAATTGGTACTTCACAGTGACAGTTGAAATGTGTCTGGTGTTAGCTGAATTACATAACAGCAGAACTGCACGGGTATTTGAATTTAGGAATAATTTCCTTCGTTCTCTTACAAATACATTCTTTGACTTGTCTTCTTTTGGCAGCAGTGCTTGCTACCAATTCCATTTTACTTCCTGATGACTTAATGTGCAAGTGCCAAAGGAAA
The DNA here is from genome assembly GCF_034638445.1 of Ciconia boyciana. Taxonomy (NCBI): domain Eukaryota; kingdom Metazoa; phylum Chordata; class Aves; order Ciconiiformes; family Ciconiidae; genus Ciconia; species Ciconia boyciana. Next base: position 51,906,983 of record NC_132935.1, on the reverse strand, counting down.
TGGCACAGCTAGGCAGTTTGTTCCAGGCTGTTTCATGCTGCTGTTAAAGTTCAGGTCCAATTTTATCACTGTAACCTCTCACAGTTGCAAGCTGTTGTTGACTCTTGACAGCAGCAGCCTATACCCCGAGTGCATCCTTTTCCTTAGAGCAAAAGACATGCACAGCCCTTTTCATTTTCAAGAGGAGATGAGTTTGGCAGTAGGACCAAGCCTGTAAAATGGACTTGGGCATCAAGGCGGGGAGACTCCTATCTTATATGATGGCATTTTTAGGAGCCAGTTCTTCTCCTACCTCCTAGAAGTTAGGATCCCAGGATGTTACAATCCCACGTGCACCTGAAGAATGTTAAGCTTCTTATAACAGGGTTTGTAAAACAAACAAACAAAACAGCACACTGGACAGGCAGTCATTTGTGCTAGCTTGTTGGAAAGTCTGAGGGCAACGTTTGCTACATACCACCCGTTTCTGTGGTCCAAGCTCCATGCCTTGGGTTACATACAGTGCCTCCTTCCATGAACACACCGTGGATTTCTCTCAAGCTTGATTAATCCCTTAATCTTGCAAGCTGTGACAGGTATGAAGGAAGGCCATAAACATTTCTTAGTTGCTTGTGGGTAAGACATCCTTTGGGGAATCCGAATCTGCGGTTTGAACGTGGATGCTGAAGTAGATAAAGGGGTTTGAACCTATGTTCTGAGTAAAATGCTTTAACAATGCAGTCTTGGCTCCAGTCGCAGTGGTGTTATTCTAGGCAAATTCTAGCAATACATTCAGCACACTTGATGTGAGAGAGGCTCCTGCTGCTACCCAAGTAGCATATATTGGGGGGGGTTACAGTCAGTTTCCTTTGAGAGATGAAAAAGGTATTGATCTCAGCAAGGCATAAGTGGGAGCTGAATGTTTTGGCAAGCTCAAGCCTTCTGGGCATTTCAGCTTGTTCACAGTGGGTATGGATTTATGAAGGGGCAGCACTGTGTTTTAATGGCTTCCAACCATGAAAAGTGAGGGCAAAAATGCAATAGTAGTATTTCTATAAGAAAGCTTTGGTTACTGATGAAAGTCTTGTGATTTCAGAATGTTTCAATAACGAACCAAAAGATGTGGATCCAAATGAAGATTGTGACTGTAAGTAATAAAATAGAACTGCACTTAGATTGCTGTCTGCTGACTTCAGACATATACTGATGACTCTCTTAAGGGTGGCAGAGTTTAAAAAGGACTGGAGGTGTCCTGTAATGAATCTTTTAAAAGAAACATTCAACCAAACACTTGGAAAAATTATAAAAGAGGTGGTCAGCTAGCCAGATGTAAATGGGGCTTCCTCCTTATTTCTGGTTTTGGTCACTCTCCTTAATACTGTGGGCTTTGTTGCCTTTGTTCTTCAGGTGGGACCAGGTGACAAGCATCAAAGTGTTTCCATTGCATCTCATTTATTAATGTACTCAGTGAAATATTCTCTGCACCAAATACCAATAATATATATATTTTTTTCCTTTGCTCATGCTCCCTCCAGCTTGTGATAGCTGTGTAATTACACTGCTGAAGGATTTGAGCACAATAGGTGACGAGCTTCAGCTGATTAAATCTCAGCTGCAAAATGTCCATGCAAGTACCCACACACTGGAGCAGATGAGACGTCTGGAAACACGCATCAAGGACTTAAAGGTAGGCACACATAAACAGAAAAGTGGATTTCAGATTAAGCGGATAAGAGCTGAACTTATACCATCTTTTTGTCAGCTTGCAAGGAAACATACATCAACTTTTGATATCAAATACCAGATGCTGACAGCACTGGGCTTCACCTGTTAGAAGACAGCTATTGTTTCCATGACATGCTCTGAAAGAGAATCAGTATCTCTGCTTTTTCTGAGGCCTGCTCACCTTCAAAGCTATATCTCTGAGGTTTCTCTATAGCTCTGTCTTTTTCCAGCACTTCATGTCTCTGCATTACCAAAAAACCCCAACATTCCATTTGCCAATACCAAAATTCATCCTAAAAAAATTTTCTTTGGTTGGAATAGCAGTTGCTATACTCACAGATAAAAAAGCTGAGGTTTTGGGCAGCAATTGGTCAGCCTTCATGTCAGTAATGCTGCTTTTATTTATCTTGGGTAAAGATCTAACCCAGTGAATTTTAGCTTTTTGTCTCCTGTGTATGGGTGATTTATTGGATTATGTTTTTTCTTTCTTTTCAGGTCTTATTGAACAATTACCATTCTGTTGTTCGTAATCAGGGTTCAAAGGTAGATGAGTTGGAGACAGAATTCATTAACCTAAATCATGATTTAGATGCTCTCCAGGAAAAGGTGACTTACCAAATCAATTTAAAAATACACATCTCTTGACTACATATTAGCATGTTGTATCCAGGTATTTTTAATCTAATCAGTTTTTTCCCTTGCTAGGCTGAAGTGAACTACAAAGCAGCTGAGATGTTATTTAATAATTTTGGCGAAATTAATCAGAAAGGAAAGGATTTGGTTTCACGAATACAAGTAGTTGTCAACAATATACAAGGTAAAAATAGTTTCTAACTCCATAACATGTTTTGTTTTATGGAATCTTTTCAGTTTATTTACAATATTCTTAATTAAGCATGAATTAAGAAAACAACTTCTTAGAAAAAAACTTCATAAATCAGAATTTAGACATAGCTGTGGAATTCACTATTCCTGTTAGAAATCTAATATATAATGTTACTTTAGGAGTCTACCTTCCCTATATGGTGAATAAGGACAGAGAAGCTTTACCACAGGGACATTTAGAGCAATAGGCTATCCTGACTTTAGTGTGACTTTAGTCTGGGTTGCTATCATAGTCTCTTCTAAGTTAGAAGCTTAAAATTATTGCTGTGAACTTGGTCATTTGGGACAAATTTCAAGCCCGATGCCATCTTACTAGCTCTGGTTGTGTGACATGGGATATTTTTCAGCTTAATACAATTAATGCAAAATGAATCTGCTTCATTAAGGAATTCAGGAATAGGCATGCCTTTTTCAGAAAAGAGATGGGCCCTCTCGTTTGTGTCTTTTGCATAGGCTTAAGCGCATCCTCTCTTTGACTTTGACAATACTTGTTTTCAGTGTTCTTGGAACAAATAGCTGGTACAAATGCAGAAAGTAACAACTTGCCCTTGGGAGATGCTGCCAAAGAACTGGCCGAAGCTCAACGCATGATGACGGAGATGCGAAACCGCAACTTTGGCCAACTTCAAGCAGAGGCGGAGAAGGAGAGAACAGAAGCTCAGCTGTGTAAGGCCTTGTTCTCTCAGCTTCTTACTCTCTAGAAAGATCAATCTTAAATCTGAAGCATTATTGATTATTTGGGATGGAGTGCAGGGAGGGGCATTTTGCAATGTATCCCTGGGATCTGTAGCAGTTGTTAGTCAACAGGAAAGTGGTAGTTCTGGAGAGGATTTAAAGGCATTTTTAGTTGAGCTCATGAGTTGAGCTGGGGAAGAAACCCAGTAGATCCTTCTTTAATAACTGATGAATCACAGTAAAACAAAGACGTAGCCAATCATGCAGCGCTTTGGTGTATTATAATATATAAGCTATGGCACATGCAGCTATTAGAGAAATTACACATGTAATTTAACAACAGATTTTAAGAAGCTGCTAGGGTAGTCCAAGGGCCAGATCATACAAGGATAAGGAAGTTCAGAAGTTTTAGTTGTACTAGTTGTACTCCCTTTTATGTTCTCTGCATGTATTTGACTGGGACATTCAGAAACCTGATTCTGGACATTAGAGGCAGCAAGAACAGCAAAGTCACAGCCTTATCTCCTAACCAGGGGTATAGTGGAGAAATGTGAAAGACCTTACGAGTGATAGTAATTTCCCCTAACTTTGATACCTACCTCTGAGTAACTCTTCTGTATTCTATCTTGCAGGCAGTGAAATGGGCGCTCTTAAGAGTGTGATTCATTTGACCTTTTTTATGTTTCTACCTTCTTTGAGATGAAATGTGCCTGTATCTCTCCATTGATTACAGAGGAAGCTTTGACTAGCGCAGATGTAGATGTCTACATTGTAGATGAAGTTGTTGATGAAATTGTGTTAGTTCCATGTAGAAAAAGAAAATGATTCAGTATTTGCAGACCATCTTCATCTTTACTTAATTTAGAAATAGCCAAATAAATGTTTTTCTGTGCTCTGTGTCTGCAGCAGCAAACTTGTGAGCAGATTTGATCCAGAGAGATGCTGAATAGCATCTCTGCTATAGTAACACTAAAATTAGCACTGCAAAGGATATTCAGTATTTCACACAACCACAGCTTTTCTAATCCTAAATGTCAAGCCCTTTTGAAGGAAGTTTGTTCTGGTTCCCTTCTTCTCTGAACAAAACTTTTCTTTCTGGTCCTGATACTGCAGTACTGGCACGTATTAAGAATGAACTACAAAAGTACCACCAGGAAAATCATGGGCTTATTAAAATTGTGAGGGATTCATTGAATGAGTATGAATCCAAAATCACTGACCTTCGTGAAGCTCTGAATGAGGCGACGGGACAAATCAAGCAGGCTGAAAACTTAAACAGAGATAATGGAGTTCTGTTGGAAGACATTAAGGTAACGTCAGGGTTCGGGAGAAGAAAGTTAAACCTCAGGAGATAAGAAATGCTTTTGATTGTTGCTTTTGACCTTGCAAAGCCAAGTAGCACTAATTCTTTAGACTTCCTCCAAGGTCTCTTTCCACCTTTTGATGTATGTATGGACAGGTATAAATGTAGTCTACTTGCACTTGCGGCCTCTTTGTGGGACCAGGACAGTCTGACCAAGATATAGCTCAGAGTCTCTGCCTAGCCCTTCTCTTCAGCTGCCACTAGCCTTTTTGTTTCCTCTTATAGATCAAATCCCTGATGCTGATGTACTTCTCATAAGTTCCTTCAAGTATTTGGCTTTAACAGCCATGAAAGATGGGAGCAATAATGTGTGCAACACTGTTAAATTATTTGGGCATTATATCAGATACTCTACAGAACTGCTTCTGAGGTCTCATTAGAAAGGTGACAAGAAACAGCTGTCATTCCGGAGCAGTGCTTGATTTCTTAGAGCTGGTGAAATAGTACAAGAAATAAGGGTGTGTTGCAGGACCCATTCTTTTAAATTAATTGTGGTTTTGCTGAAGTATATCACTGTTTTAGCACACTCGTGTCCATCCAGTTTGCTAACACTGCTTGAACAAAAGAATTTGTACATTCAACTGTCCCTTTCAATATTTAATTGTACCTTTATGTGCATGGACCGTACAATACGTGTGCCACACAAGTATGCACAGTTGTCTTAAAAGATGGATGCATCTGCACAAGTCAAATCTCCTGATACACTTCTCTGGTAGAGAGAGATTTGACATGTTACAATGATAGAAACCCAGCTGAAAAGAGCTAATGCATCCTTTCCTGCAACACCACTTGTCTGGCTGTGTTTGTGGTGTGCCATTACCCTAGATCTATGCTGTGGATTGTCACAGGGCTGCTCTAGATCAAGGAGCTTCATTCGTTTTCCCCTCAGAGCTTTCAAGATGATAAGGTGGGGAGGTTTCACACCCCCTTTCTGTTTACATCCCCAGATGAAGAGATAGTGTAATCATTTTATTTCTGCGTTTGAGAGAACAGAAAAGATCAGGGTAGTCACCAGGGAGCTGTTTTTAAAGTTACCAGGTTTGAAGTTTCCAGGTTTGAGAGATGGTCTGTCCTGACAGTTTGTCTCAGCTGACCCGTACTACTTTTACTTTGCCTGAGCTTTAATAACTGAACTACTATAGCCTGGTGCCCAGCTGTATGCTCTACTACTGCAGACTCCTGAGCTTTCTCACTCTCCTAATCAGTAGGATAGCTTTAGTCCCTAAACACTATAGGCATCTGATTAACACAGCGATACTACCTTTGGTAAATCCTACTGCAAGCTAGATTAGGTAGATATGGCTTTCCCTGCCTCTCATTTTTAACCCAATCACATGTTTTTCAACCTTTTCTTTTTCCTCAGAAACGGATTGAGGAGACAAATGTACAACAGAACAGTATCCTGGATATTCTGAGCTCTGCCCGATCTTCCCTGACGCAAGCTAACAGTGTACTTGGATTATTGCAGAAGAGCAAAGAGGTATAGTTAACCTTCTTAAGTTAAGGTTAAAACCCCCAATATCTTGCTGTCACTGTAATGGGTAGCATAGCTCAATGGCTAGGACACGAGGCTTATCTAGCCTTCCAAAAAGGGAAGGATCTCACAGCCCATCCTGGGTGCAAAGGGAGCCTGCCTGCACAGGTTTCTGTAAGAGAAGCTTATTGAAAGCTGTGATGAGTCTGAGGAAGACACTGAACTGCAGATATCTGAATTTGGGAGAATATCTGTGAGAAATATCATAAATGATTGTGCTATTCTTGTATTTCTTTCTAGGCAATTGCTTTTAGCCACTGTCAGAGACAGGATACTGGGCTAGAAGGGCCTTTGGTCTGACTCAGTACAGCAGGGTTTGTTTTTACATAATGGGTCTAGAAGCATAATGTAATGACTAGCAGTTGTTTCCAGTAACCTGCAGAGTAAGTTGGAAGGGAATGTTTTTCCCTTTGGTCTCCTCAGGTGCAAGGTATATGTAACACTGAAGGAGACGAGGACAAAATCAAACATGTATGAATACAAATAAAATTTTATCTTTATAAACCCATAGGAATATGAAAGCCTAGCTGCTCAGCTGGATGGAGCAAGGAAGGATATGAATGAAAAGCTGACAAATCACTCCTTATCAGCAAGCAAAGAACCGTTGGTGGTGAGGGCTGAGGAACATGCCAAATCTTTGCAAGATTTGGCAAAACAACTGGAAGAGTATGTTGCTATTCCTGTAAATGAGCAATTTTTGTACATAACATCCATAGTTGCAATGCTCTGTCTGTAACTTCACTTGCTTTAACGACCATTTGCAAAGTTAGAAAGAAGTTAGGTTTGTCTTTTTCTGCTTCTTCATGATGTACAGATGTTTTTTCTTTTTTCCCCCACAAACCAGGTCTTCCTGTATTTTTCCTGATTTTTTTTTCCCCCCAGAAGTGGGGACTCCTATAATACAGCTTTATATTACTGCATTAACACTTCATTAACTTCTTACTACCGAGAGAAAATCCTCGTGTACAGAGTGGGAAAATGTTTAGAATACCTTTTTTGTAGTGTTATTTCTGTATGTATACTCAGGGATACCTTTATGATGTCAATGAATTGGGGCAAATAACTGGAAGAAATGTTGTCTTGGCAGAGTCTTCAGACATGCCTGTTTAGCTTTAATGAGGAGAAGAATTCCTATAGTTTTCTCATCCTTCGAGGAATCTTCTAGAAAGGCAAAAATATGAAAAACTTGATATTAATCGTTTCTCTCTCCATTACTTGTACTTTACCTGGGAGTTATGAGTGAGGTTTTGGAGGCCTTCTATGGTACATCAGAACAAAATGAAAAAAGTGAAACCCTGATTTTTTTTTTTTTCCCTGTGCAAATTGTTTGCATTTTGTTGTTACACCAACTAGAAACTCTCAAAGTTAAATTCCAAAATACTTAATTCAGATGGAAAATTCTTGGTTAAAAAAAAAATCATTAACTTTTTGTTAGTTTTCAGTGTGATTTTTTTCAGTTAAGAAGACATTGTTCTCACAAATACAAGGCAGCTAATATTGGGCAGTTGTATAGCTCACGGGGAGTGGGTACAAGAGATTTTGTCTGTTGTTTCTGATTCCAGAGCTGCTGCGCTCGTTCTTTGGGAAAAGCCCAAGGGTCGTGTAGTTGCTCCATCTTGTGCTCCTTGCTGCTCCTGTAGGATGCTGGAGCACCCAGAGATTATCTGGAAGCTGCAGTTCTCTGAACTGGAGTGTATTTGGGGGGCTGTGATGGAGGTGGCTTATTGACCCTGTGCCTTGGTGAATTCTCACAATCTTAATCATTTAAAGACTGCTTTGGAGGCCCACAGCTGTCCTTTTCCAAGCACCTGAATCAATCCCATCTTCTGAAGGACCTTTTCGTATTGGTCTGCCTCTAAGTTTGATATTTTTGCAGAATGAAATTAGAGATCTAATTGAAAAACACTTTCTGTATTGGCATTAATTAGAAAATACTGAGTTCAGGTGGATTCAGAATACTTCTCATAGGCCATGGTCTTTGCAGAAGGCTGCATTTTTCACCCTGTTTCCCACAGAATAAAGAACAGTGCCAGGAAGGACGAGTTGGTAGGCTGTGCTGTGGAAGCTTCTACTGCCTATGACAATATTATTAATGCCATCAAAGCGGCAGAGGAAGCAGCCAACAAAGCTGGGAATGCAGCTGACTCAGCTTTATTGGTAAGTACCCCTAAGTGGCCAAATGATGGTAAACTTGTTACAAATAGATTTCTTTTTTTAACTATCAGAGAGGCACCAAAAAAAGACCCATGTGTCTTGGCAGGCCTTATTTGTCTGTGGCCATTATATGAGCTGATATTCTGCATGTTCATGAATTAGTCTTGGTTCAGCACTAAACAGGCTAGTTACTGCATTTCTGATGAGGCTGTCCATATGAATACTAACTGTTCCTTTCAGTGCAAAATAGAGAGATCTGCATAAGGCAAGCCTGGTGATCACTGAAGGTGATGTCAGGTATTCTCTTTTACTTTGCAGTAGTAATAGCCACAAGCTCTTCAGCAGAGGAGTAGCATCTAACAGCTGTGTACTAGTCATTTCTTCCAAATGCCCCAAAATCCATCAGAAGTTTGCTAAAGACCAAGGTTGTATTATGATTAAATTCATCTTGATAATTGTTATTTAAGGTGGTGTTCTTCACATGAAATCTCTGCCCTTGTATAGTTGGGTTTTTAAACTGGATTGGGCTATCTCTTTTACTCTTTAAATTTTAGTATAATTATTAAAGCAGTCTTACAGTACCGTGCTTCTGTTACCAGACTGTGAAGAGAGAAGACCTATCAGGAAAAGCTGCAAAGTTAAAAACAGAGAGCAGTGCACTCTTGAATCAAGCACAGGAGACTGAAAGGACATTGCAAGGTACTGGGAAAGAAAGTGATAGTAGAAATGTTGGCACAGCATGACAAGCTTTCATTGAACCATGAATTTTCACAGTTCAGCAAAGCTCTGCAGCGCACATTTAACCAGAAGAGGCTAGTTCCATTACAATGGGACATCTGGTGATGGATATTGCCAATGGCAAAAAGGCAAGAAAGTGGATTTCGTACCTCTGCTATGCTATACACCTTTGCAGTACTCCTGTCCAGCAAATCCTTAGCCTTGTACTTGTTTTGCAGTGCAAATGCTCATTCAGTGCTCACTGGCAACATGAGCTGTGTAAGAGTGCAGACTGTTGCTGCCACACCACCTGTCCAACAGGGAGGTGGTATTTCTGTATAAAATTCATACAGGGCATTCACTGTTTTGCAGCTGTTGGTCTAACCCTTGAAGACATAAAGCAAAGACTTGATGTTGCTGATGGAAAGAAGAATACACTGCAAATTGATCTTGTCACTCTTCAAAATAATCTTAATGGGATAAACAGAGGTCAGTTACTTAATGCTCACTTCTGTTTTGCCTCTTTCATCTGTTACTATAAGAATCTGCACATGCATTTTTGTGTGTTTCAGATGACATCGACAGCATCATCACCAGTGCAAAGAACATGGTAAAAAGTGCCAAGGATGTCACAACTAATGTATTGGATGAACTGCTCCCAATTCAAGTAGATGTGGAAAAAATGAAGAGTACCTATGGAAGCACGCAGAGTGCTGGTTTCAGTAAAGCACTGATGGAGGCAAACAGTTCAGGTAGGTGTTGTATTTGCTGTTGCAGGTGCTATCTGAGACCTGCCAAGTCACTGTTAGATGAACACAGGCAGTTTTGCAGCAGAAATTTTAGTCATGAAAAAGTTAGGCACCTAGCCTAAGCTAGTATTCTGAGCTTCCTTTATTGCCAGTGGAAAGGGACAAGTACAGCAGAAGGTGATTCAGGCCGTCCTGTGGTATGTGTTAAAAGCTGATACCATGACTGCTCTCTAAAGAGTTGGAGGCCAGTGACTAGCAGGGTATCCCAGGGTTCAGTACTGGGTCCAATCCTGTTTAACATCTTCATTAATGATCTGGATGATGGGACAGAGTGCACCCTCAGCAAGTTTGCTGATGACACAGAACTGGGAGGAGTGGCTGATACACCAGAGGGTCATGCTGCCATCCAGAGGGACCTCAACAGGCTACAAAAATGGGCTGACAGGAACTTCATGAAGTTGAAGTCCTGCACCTGAGGAGAAACAACCCCATGCACCAATATATGCTGGGGGGGGGCCAAGCTGGAACACAGCTTTGCAGAAAAGGACCTGGGGCTCCTAGCGGGCACCAAGCTGAACATGAATCAGCAATGTGCCCTTGCAGCAAAGGCTGGAACACGGGAAGTTCCCTCTAAACATCAGGAACATCACCCTCACTTTTACTGTGAGGGTGGTCGAGCCCTGGCACAGGTTGCCCAGAGAGGTTGTGGAGTCTCTATCCTTGGAGATATTCAAAAGCCGTCTAGACATGATTCTGGGCAACTGGAACAAGATGGCTGTGCTTGAGCACAGAGGTTGGACAAGACCGGCTTAGAAGCCATATTTAGAAAAATAATAGGTCTGGATTTTTATTTGCCTTCTGCATCATAGGGTTGCAGTCTGCTAATACTTTCAGGCTTTTTTTCAATCACAGGAGATGAAAAATTGTTTCCTGTTTTAATGAAAGTAGAAATTCTCATAGTATCTCCTTTTCTCCTGAAATAAACCTGCCCAGATTAAACCTGCCCAGAGTAAGGCTCACTACTGAATTGTGATGGCTAGCAACCCTGACACAAGAATATAAGACATGCCCTACTTGGTCAGGCCAGCAGTCGGCCTAGCCCAGTATTCACTCTCCAACAGTGACAGCAGGAGATTCTACTCAGGGAATGCACATAAGCCTGACCCCTGTCTGCTGTGCATTATCCTCATCCTACCCTAGCATCCACAGTCACTGGTTGATAATGTTAGAGAGCACATCCCTGTCTGTTCTATTTAATATTTTTTTCTGGACCTGAATTTATCTATTACATTTTTGAAAGTGCTGTTTCTTTCTGCTTCCACAAATACCTTTGGCCACAAATTCCAGGAGTACAATAACCTCTGTATAAACTGCTGGTTTCAGTGAGGGCTTCCTAATATTGTAGGACTAATGAAAACAGTTCTGTCATCATCTGATAATCGTGTAGTGGTATCATATTTTTGCATCTGTTTTCCTCCTCCTTTCTGTCATCAATGATTTTTTTCTTTCATTGCAGTGAAAAAATTAACAAACAAACTTCCAGATCTGTTCAGCAAGATCGAGAGTATCAACCAACAGCTGATGCCAATAAGCAACATCTCTGAGAACGTAAATCGCATAAGAGAGCTGATTCAGCAGGCAAGAGATGCTGCAAATAAGGTCTGTCCTGAACATTGCAATCATGCTTGACCTCAGCGATTTGGACACACAGCAGTACTTTTTTTTTTCCTCTTCCTCTTTCTAAATCACTTTGTTAAAATGTGTGTGAAAGACCAGACATAAATTTAATTCAACAGCACCACCCAGCACTTAAAGTAACTGTGATGATGGGAAGCATAATAATTTGTACATAAAAATGAGTGGATGCAGTAGCATCCTGCTCCATCCTCCTCCCGTAGGGTTTTTTCCAGGGCATCTCTGCAATACTTATTTGTACAATAGCCTCTTGCCTTCCAAGGTACGTTGTGGTGGCTTTGGCAGCAGGGGCAGTCGGCTCTGCAGCTTAGAGGCAGGGCTCTCGACCTCTGCATGGCCAGTTGAATGCTGACACTGCCAAAGAAGTTGTGTAGCCCTGTGCTCTCATGTCTCCAGCTGCCCCAAGACATTAGCAGTCGGCTACTAGCAGCTTTTTATTAGCCTGCCCTTTATCCATTTAAGCAACTGCTGTAGTTTCTCAAGGGATAAGAGTGGTCTCAGGTCCCTGAGGAGCATCCCTGAGGTCATCACAAATAACCTACAGTTACAATGAATAAGAGGAATCTGTGACCATGGTGTAAATGGCTGTAATAGGATGTGTCTTTATTAATATCAGAGGTGCATTATAATTTCCAACAGACAGTCAAGTCCAGCTAAGTGAAGCATCAGGATATGTATGTAGACATCTAAATAATTCATAGGCTTGCTCTTTAGAGCTGTAGGGTACATCCCTCCCTGTCTGTGTACTGAAGGTAACAATTACTTGACAGGCGTGGTAGGGGTTGATTAACTGATGTCTGGAGTGAAAAAGTGCTGTGTTAAGGGATAAGTATTGATAATACAGAATACTGTATTATCCAATCTGTTTCCTAATTATATTGCTTGGTAGGATCAGAGTCCAAATCTGTAGTAATTGATGGCTGTAACATGACTAGGATATGTAATAGGTTACTTCTGGCAATTAAACACAACAGTGAAATAAGTAGGAGTAGTAGCAATAGATAATTATAGTGTACTGAATTTTGTTTTTCTTAACAGGTTGCTATTCCTATGAGGTTCAATGGCAGCTCTGGTGTAGAGGTTCGACCTCCGAGCAACCTTGAAGACCTGAAAGGCTATACTTCACTTTCTTTCTTTCTGCAAAGACCTCAGACAAGCTTAGACACCCCCCAGAGGGCATCAAATAAGTTTGTACTGTACCTGGGTAATAAAGATGTAGGTATATTTTGAGACTTAATCTGATTTTTAGAATAGACAACAGGCTTTGAGAAATGGATGGGAGAAGATTTATTTTGACTGAAGTTTATAGCTACTGTTGGCCCATTTCTTTATAATTGCCATTATGTGGCGGCAGAAGTGTTTTGTGAAGAATAGTTCATTCCTCCACCGGCAAAGTAACTTGTTGGGTGACTGACTGCTTTGCTGTTTTGCTCCTTTGGAAGTTACTTCTCAGTCATGGATACCATCATACAGTCTTGTCAGAAGTGTCAGGTTCTGCAGCAGTCAGCACAAAATCAGCCCAAGTCCTGCCTCAGAGCTTTGACTCTTGCCACAATATAAGTCACTGCGAGTTTCTCTGCTTGAAAAAAAGTGATCATTTCAGTTTTAAAATTCAGTCCCTCAGCCCTTAATTTCTTTCTCTTCTGAATATGCAGAATAGTACAGACCTGCTTATGCATTCAGGCTTGCTCAAGCACCATCAAACAGTTTAAAAATTTCCTGCATGTGGTTCCTAAGTATGTATTTTTAAGTCTTGTTATCTGACAGCAGCTGTATCTGTAGGGAGTCTTGTGCATACACAGAAAGCTGTTTAAAGGTAGTTGTTCTACACTGGATTTCACCTTTTTATCCCTTGAATATCTGACCAGGACTTCTGTTGACAGCATTTTAATTGTTACTTGTGAAATATGGTATGTTGGAGAAATAAAACGTGAATTGTTTGGGGAAAATGACTGCTTCCAGTCACCTCAGTAAGAACCATTGTCCTTGACTTAGTGTTGTTCCGAACATCTTTTTTATTTCACAAATGTTGAGTCTAATTTTCAGTAAAGGTGTCATGTTTTCATGGCTTTAGCTGGGAGATGTTACAAATGTGAAAATTATTTTAGCTAGTATTGTTATAAAAATAAAAAGACACACATGACTCTTCAATTAATTTATAACTATATTCACTGAATCAGTGCAACATGCAAGATTACAACTTTTTCTTCCCAGAACCGATAAACTTAATAACAATTATCATGGTTAGGTGGGTGGATTTCTTATGACTCATGCAGAGTATGATCATGTCTCTGAGGAAGTGCTGCTGTATTTTACCTTCATTAACATTAATCATTTATGAATAATTATTTGCTTTGCTATTCTTAGGCTTCCAAGGACTATATTGGTATGGCTGTGAAAGGCGGTCACCTCACTTGTGTCTATAACCTGGGAGGCGGCGATGTAGAAATAGACGTGCAGACATCTGTGACTCAAAGCGAAACTGAGGAAGCCGTTATGGATCAAGTTAAGTTTGAAAGGTATAACATCCACAATGCACAACAGTCTTTTCTAAAACCTGCTAAGAACACCTTTTATTAGTGTGATGTGATATTTTGCCTGTCTGTTTTGGTTTTAGGATTTATCAGTATGTGAAGCTGAATTACATCAAAGCAGCAACATCAACTTCTCCAGAGCATACAAGCCCTTTGACTGCAAGCAGTGGAGGCAATGACACTCTCCTAAATCTTGATCCCAGCACTGTTGTCTTTTATGTTGGAGGATACCCACCAGATTTTAGGGTACAAACAGTTGCTTAGTCTTTTAAAGAGATTTCCGTGTTAATTATTCTGTTGTTCTTACAAGTAAAGATTGGAACTAGCAGTCTTTCAAAGGCTGTGTAAAAGTTCATCCATGTCAGTAGGAATAGATGGGATGCAAGGAGATGCTACTTCCTACAGAAGCTGCCTGGCTTGTAGTATGCTAGAACTCAAAGAAGGGAGCATGATGGTATTTCATCTGTTGAGGACAGCGTGAAACCTGTCCAGGCCTGCTAAGTACTATTCGCAATCCATCCATATGACTCTGCTTTAAATTGTGCTGCAGAACTCCTCGGGTGGTATCAGATGGTTTGGATATTATACATGAAGATATAATAGTTTTATGGTATTTAGAATATCATATTCTGTGTCTTAATATTTGAAGTAAGTCTTAGCAGTTACATGTCAATGTAAAACTTTGTCAGCTGATGTTGATGGAATGTTTTTGATAATACTGTTTTGCAGCCTCCACCTAAGCTAGACTATCCTCATTATGAAGGCTGCATTGAATTAGACAACCTAAATGAGCATTTTATCAGCCTTTACAACTTCAGGAGGACATTTAATCTCAATACCACTGAAGTGCAACCCTGCAGAAGGTATGATATAAAGACAGAAGTGTTTCACAGTTCTGTAACTCTATCATGATGAATTCTTGTCTTTTCACATCCAGGAGAATAACCACTGTGGCTAAACTGGTGATTTTTTTCTAACTCTTGGTCATTACTACATTTCTTAGAGAAAATCCTCAGTGTTGGCACGATTCACTTCTATGGCAATCTCAGTCCACTGGCCAACAATGTAAATGTTACAATACCCAGACACAGTTAATGGACTAATGTATTCAGCTCCTTTTTAGGATAAATATTACATTAAGTGCAAGAAGTCAGTTACTAATGATTTCCTCTCTAAATACCATATGCGAATCCAATAGAAGCCAGTGGAAGGTTTTCTCTTTACTTGGGTTAGATCAGAATTTGGCCCTATTAGTGGCCCTGTACCAAATGCTTTAACTTAAGCTTTTTTAAAATTATAATGACAGTAAGTCCATGTGGTAATAGTTTTTGCTCTCATATATTCACCTCTGTGACACTGAATTATTACAGGTATAAAGAAGAGACTGACCAAACCTATTTTGAAGGCACTGGTTATGCCAGTGTCACAGTGAAAGAACCAAATACCCCCAGGCAAGTACGCTACGAGCAGACAATTGAGACTACTGCAGATGAAGGCATTGTGTTTTTTGCAGCAAATGAGGTAATTTGTGCAATGCTTCTGTCTGTTTTGTGGTCCAAAAACATTTTTTAAAACTTCTCTTACTCAAGAACATGTTAGATTTAGTAATAACTGTAAGGAAATTTCTTGAAAGTGTTATTTTTGTCAGTGTGGCAGATTAGTAGATTCTGCTGTATGCTTAATGTCATATGGTTTAGTTTTAGGTAGTCCTGCGAGGAGCAGGGAGTTGGACTCGATGATCCTTGTGGGTCCCTTCCATCTTGAGATATTCTATGATTCTATAATGGCTGCTGAATACTCACTTTGTCAAGGCTGAGAAAAAAATAACTCCAAGTAGCTCCTCCATTAGGCCATGGAGAGAATTCAGAACGAGGGGCAGGCAGGGAGGATGTAATTTGGATCAAACCAATTTTGAAATACTGAAATCCTCCAAAAGTGGAAGTGCACTCTTCCCAAATCTAGCTATGGGTGGTAACAGAGTAAGGAAGAATTTAGAAAGTGATGTGGTAACTTATACCTGTAAAGGTGCTCAAAACAGCAGTGATGCTACTTACCTGATAATATTATAGGCATGTTTGCAATCACTGTGACATGTTCTGGATAATTTCTCAATGCTGTAAAAAGTCAGTAGACATCTTGAAATGACAAAAAGTCCTCTAGAGATTTGGAGAATACATCTGGAGCTGATACCAGATCTGTTTATAACAGTTTAAAGTAATTATGTAATTATGGCTGTTATTCTTATAAGTTTTAGTCTGCTTTGCATTATCTTTTCCTCCAAAAGCTTTACTGAAACAACTAGATAGCTTCATTAAAATTAATCACATGACAGTGAAATATATATGAAATGTTGGCAGTTATTAACTGTGATGGTGGTTTTTTTATTGCAGGATGAGTTCATCAGTGTGCTCATTAGAGATGGCCATACAGTTTTTAGATACAAAGTTGGCTCTCAGCCTCCACAAGAAATAGAAAGCAGTGCAACTGTAAATGATGGAACATATAAACAAGTATGTCATTTTAAACAATCAAGTGAACATTATTTGTAAAAATACACATCAGCTGAAACTAAACATCTTGTTGTAAAGTTTAGTTGTGAAGTTTTCCTTTTGTGTTGAGGAGATCAAGCTGTTGGGGATTAGTTTGGACATGTGAAAATTAACCTTTCTACTGTCTTGCTTTCCTGTGAATAAGTTCAGTTTTAACAGAAAAACCACCAGAGAAAAAACCTCTTTGACAGAGCATTGCTTTATTTAGAGTGAGTGGTATACATTGCAATTATTAGCATTATTTTAATACTTAGATTAGTGTTTTTACCACCTAAGGGTTTATTTCTTCAGGCCAGGCTTATCTTTACAGAGCTTACTTTTTTGTAGTCTTTTTGTTGCTTGTCTACTTAGCTTCAGTCTAGCTGTTTTATAGCACTACTAGAGTGAAATCATAAAGACATTGTTCAAACCTTTGTTTGAACAAAACAAAGGTTTTGTTTGAACAAAACAAAGGAGGTGTATTTTTAGGGCAATCTTCCTGAGGAAAATAAAACCTCACCTTGTATTTAGATAGTAAAGCATTTTCCTTAGGCATTTGCTTTGGCTAAATGCCCAAATTTTGCAAAGTATCTTTGAACTACTGCAATTATTCTGGATTTAAGGCAGTAGTAAACAAGAGGAGGGAAAAAAAGAACATTGTGTCCTGCTCTGTGGGAGTACTTTTAATCTGCTAAATGATTTTTGTTTCTGCTAAGTGAAGTAATTCTCATTATTCACTTATTTCAGATTCATTTGGTGCTTGCCCGAAGTACGAATACTGTTCATGTCAGTCCTAATATTAAAGCCCGCATAAATGTCTTCTTTTTCACTAAGTATTATCTAGGTGGAATTCCACCTTCTCTACGGGAACGGTGAGTAACTATAAAAAGACTAATACACAGTCTTTGTATGGAAACTCCATCTAAACTCTTTCCTTAGGCAATTTCTTTCACACTGTATCGGGTGTCATACACAATAGGAAAATAACCAGTGTATAATACATAATCGTAATCTGTGATTTTTGGCTAAGGGGATCTTTGTTGGACTGTATCCTGAAGATTGGATTTCATCAGCATGAAGTATGTGTGTGCAAGAAAGATTGGTCTTGTTTTGTTTTTCTGTTTCTTATATTGTCAGCATTTACAGGCTACTATACTGGTGTGTGCTTTGAAATGCAAGCCTACTGAACTCTTTTTCCTTCCACTCCCTGAAACCAGCTTTAATATATCCACACCTCCATTCCGGGGCTGCATGAAGAATGTGAAAAACCCTAACACTGCATCTGTTGTTTTTGATGAGACTGTTGGTGTCAGCAAGAAATGTTCAGATGACTGGAAGGTAACTAACAAAGTTCCTTAAAAACTTCTGCTAGAGTTCACAGAGTCTGGTTTGTCTATAAATCCTGGACCATTATGTTTTACTTAGGTCAAAAATTGTATTTGGTTAACATGTGATGGTAATAAAAGAACCTGAGCTTGGTATGAAGATATGGAAGAAAGGAGATTCCACTCCTACTGTGATAGCTTGCTCCAGGACAATAGTCCACCCTCTTAATTAATACTGTGTACAATTAAGAATTCACATTTACCATGTAAACTTGTTGGCTTCCAGTTCTGTTATTGATTAGGCCAGAATACTTAGTTACTTAATACTACTCAGGATCTTTCTTCTCGCCAAGGCGCTTATGCTTCCTAATTATATGACCTCTCAACCTTTTTTCTTGAAAGAGCTAAGCAGACCCTACTTCCGCCGAAGTCTCTTTGTAAGGCTATTGCTCCACTCATCTGACTGTTTTATAATTAGTTTCTGTGCACCCTTGAGTTTTGCCACGTTCTTTTTAAAATGAGACAATGTGACATTTCAGTGTTGGTTTAACCAATGCTGCATGGACAGATGAAAACTACCCTTCTGCTTCTACTTACTGCTACTCACATGGTGCATCATCCCATTTGCCCTTTTTACTATGGCATTGCACTGAAAGTTTGTGCTCGTTTGCTTTCCTTTTGTGGCATCTAAACTTTTCACAGAGAAATTTCTTTGCAGGCCATTTCCCTATGCAGAAGGTCTGACCTTCATTCTCTCTCTGTACCTGTATAACCTCTCATATTAAAACATGTTGTGTTCAAAAAGGCCCAGGTATATTCTGTCCTGTGACTTGCACAGTTTCAGTTATGTAGCTCATCTGCACAGCTCCATACTTATGAACCATTCCTCCAGCTGCTCACTTTTGTGTCCCCAAATGTGAAAGCTTGCAAAGCCATCATGTCAATGCAAAGAGTAGCTAGAGATGAACAGCTCGTTATACTCAGCAAGCTCATCTCCCTTAAGAGTTTCTCAGATCATAGTTAATGCTGGTGGAACCAATTCAGTCAGTCTGTTCTATACTGAAATAATTGTACTTGCAGTTTGCCTTGCCGACTGGAGTTAGTCGCACTTATGTTGAGTAGGGCAGTTGTCCCATGTTGCCATTTCTTCTGATTAAAAAGAAAATAACTGAAAACATTATTGTCTCTCTTTCAGCTCATCAGATCAGCAGCTTTCTCCAAGAAGGGAACACTGAGCCTGAGTGCAGCGGGTTTCCCAGTTCCCAAGGATTTCCAAGTTGGCTTTGGCTTTCAGACCATGGCATCGACTGGAACACTCTTAAATTACAATCTACAGGTATGAAACATGTTAAACTTAGAATACGTGATTGGTTTTATTTCTGGATCAGTCATGTCTATTTGTGACTGTGTCAGTTTGGCATCAGTTTGTCATAAGTCTCATGTAGATTCCTGTATTTTAAGGCAAGAAATGGCTATGAATCATTTTTTGAGCATGACATCTTGCATGTCATAGGCCACAGAAACTCATCCTGGCAATTTCTTCACTCAGCTAACAACTGATTCGACAAGTAACTGAGCTTTGAACTTGAGCCTTCTGCAGAGGTGCTCATGCACCATCACACCACCATCCCAGTAAGATAACTGTTGCCTAATACAGTTGGCTGGAAATTTTCTCAGGAAAAACTGGCATTCTGCCCACACCGAAATGTTGCCATGATCAAATATGCAGAGAAAAGGGGTTGATTTTGGCTATGTTCCCTCAGAAAGCAGGGAGATTCAAGCGAAACCCCATTCTTGGTGGCTGGAGAACTTAAGTGAGTGCACACCAGGCATTTGAGAGATGGAAAACTGAATCCTCTGTGTTTTGTAAAAATAATTTAAACAAGTATTTTAAATAACTGTTTGGTATTCAGAGTGCAGAGCTATTTTAAAACAGGAACTATGCTAATCGTGCAGAATGGGGCGTAATATCTGGTACTAGATGACTGAGAAATGCAGTTTCAGTGTAAGAAAATTTATTTCCCATAAGAGAGCACTGAGAACTGCATTAATGACAATATCAAGGAGATATTGCGATATTGCATTTACCTGATCGTTTTGTGGGATTCTTTTATAGCCTGATATTCTTACCATCTTTCTGAGACCTGGCTTTGTAATTGCAAAGATGGGAGAGAACAAAATTGAACTGAGAAAGAAATACGAAGATGGGTCAATGCATTATGTGACAGTAATAGAAACAGACAACAGGTGAGTCCAGTTCTTTATCTGGTTCTTTTATGTTGTGGTTGGAGAAAGATTAAAATTTTGTGTGACTTGTTCTTTGGGTACATAGCTACAAATGGCCTCTGCTAGCAAAGGATACTGAAATAATGAAGCAAAAGGAGATTTTTGTTCTATGAATGTGCATGTTGGTACCTGTGATGTTTCAGCTGTACATACATCACTATGCATGTCTTTTATAGATTGTGTGAGTTTTGACTGATTGTCAAGCTGGAGCTTTGGAGCTCTTCCCCTTCCCATAGCCTTTACATATGTCACTAACATAGGTGGTTAAAGGCCCAGGGGAGAAGCTAATATTGTGTCTGTTTTTTCAACAATGATCTGTTATGTAGATATCAGAAGACACAATTTACTGAAAAGTTCCTAAATCATATTGATTTCTGTGGAACACATAAAATGACATAAGTGTTAGTTAAAGTGGAAAGTTTTGAATGATTGGCTATAATTTCAGGTACTTATAACTTCATATTATCTGTACTAGCTGTTGCTAACATGTCAAGTGCACCATTTTGACACAAAGGATGAAATCCTGTCCCATAGTTGTCAATGAGAGTTTTTTTCATGAAATTTCAGTTGGACCAGGATTTCACTGTAGGACTGAAGTACTAGCTTCAACTCTTGCTCAGTATCTACTACCGAAAAGCAGAGCAGTTTCGTAGCAGTCAATGAGCACATACTGAAAAAATCCCAGAATTAAGCTAATGAAGCTCTAGCGTAGTTACAATATAACAAGAAAACACATCTGTCAAATGGTTCTTTTTTAATATGTATTTTTCATTTAGGTTCATAACTATTTCTTTATATTTCATGCTTATTTTTATTCACTTTGTTTCAGAGTATATCTGATGGTTGATGATGAATCGGCATCATTTGGCTCTCCAAGACCACAGGCATTAACTGAAACTATAAAATTTGGTGGAGATAATTTTGAAGGTTGCATCTCAAACATCTTTATAAAGAGGTATTTGGCCTAGAAAGATTTTAATTTCATGCATTTTGGCCTGTTTTCCTTCTTTAATCATGCAGAATCACTTTTAGCTAAATTGCTGCTCTTCTACATGTGTGAAGCCTTCATGAATGCATAACTTTGCTGCCTCAAAATATTATTTTATTCAGGCAGATTATACATGGTATCAAGTTGTAAGTAAATCTGCTGTTCAGATGTAAAGGAATTTTAGTCTGAATCATACCTGTTTAGTAATCTTTTAATCAAAGAATAAACTCAACACAGTGAATTGGAAGTATCCCAACAAGGCATCCAAAAAGATCTGCTAGATTGTATCATTATAGCTACCCAGGGAGCCAGGTAATGAAATGAAGGAAGCTTACTGGCAGAACCAAAACAGTTACACAAACAAATGAGGGCATATGTATAAAAATTAAATGCCTGATTTATGTTGTCTCTTTTGTTCACATGTGTTTTTCTGGTTATTAGAGACATCTTTCAGGCAAAATTTAGGAGAAAAATTAGGCATAAATATGTTTGGTTTTTTCTTTTTTAAAGAATAGTACCCCTTGGGTCACAAGTGATGTCCCACTGGGCTTTATTTTAGCTAAGTTTTGATGAATGTTTATACATGTGTAGAGTTTACAAAAAATAGTGTATTTGGATTTGATTATCATAGAATCACAGAATGGTTTGGGTTGGAAGGGACCTTTAAAGATCATCTAGTTCAACCCCCCTGCCACGGGCAGGGACATCCTTCACTAGATCAGGTTGCTCAAATTATATCTTCATTTAAAGAACTGCAAGACAATGAAGTAACTTGTATATTAACCTCCCCATCAGAAGCCAAATTTGGAAAATTGCTTTTAGTACAAAAATAGATGGAGAATTAATATTGTAGCTAGTCTGATCAAGTGAATGGAGAACTGGACAGGAATTGAAGAAGTTCAGGTTCTGCTCCCAACTGTGCCACTCTTCTCATAGAAAACCATGGGCAAGGAGCTTCATTGCTTTTTCTAGTCATAAAGTGTTTTGTAATTTACTGATTAGAGATGCTGTGTACAACTTACAAAATGATAGTATTACTTTAATATTATTCTTTATACACACCAGGAGTTGGTTTTGACAGTCTTTCTGATAATTTGGCTATAATACTACAGCTACATATTAAGTTGTGATGGGCTTTGCCCCTTGACAAATCTCACTAGAAGATCTTATTTAAGGAGAGAGTGAATCGAGTTAGCAGGACCTGATGTTGCCATTTTTTCTTGATCTGCCACTGGTTATGCATAATTAACCAGCAAAGTTTTGTAGCCTGATCCAGAAATCTTATTCAATCAAGGCTGCTGTCATTTTTTCACCTTTTTTTCAATGGCAACGTTTGTTTTTTTAAAATAGATAGCTTTTAGCAAAAAATACTTTGTGTAGAAGAAGATATGAGAACAAAGCACTGGTGTGTTTTCCATAGCCAAAAACAAATGGGCAGAACCAGGACAAATATGAATACTTTTTAAAGCATTGAACCTATGCTGTTCATTGAAAAATGAAAACTGGTACTTTAACATCAGGTCACTGGGAAATCTATTTTGTACAGAACACAGTTTTACAGTATGTTGTTGATTACACTAAAGAAAAGAAATGCTGTGTCACAGCATTTACTGCTTTCATCACTCTAGGGCCGGTCAGCTCCCTGAGGTTCAAAATCTTGTTAATAATACTGCGAAGACTGGTGTAGCCCTCGGAGCTTGCCACAAATACAAGAACCTTGAACCACTGCTGCTGGAAGAATTTAAAAATCCTTTCAGGTTTCGGATGCTCAAGGTATGCTTATTTTTACTGTCATCTTCACTCCATATTGTTGCCAAGGCTTTGTCTGCACAGCCATGGTTTGTAGAACTGAGATTCAGATGTTATTTTCCTTCCATCTCACATCTGAAGCAAGTTCTTTCTGTGTTGAAGTTCCATGCTAAACCCGTACCTGTCCAGAATGACAACAGCTTCTCTGTCATTTAGAGGAGGCTGTTGACTGCCTCAGGTGGGAACTCTTAAATGTTAGATTGAAATGGTTTTTTTTCATGTCCACGTATAATAAATATTTCAATTCTGTCTTACAGGTACAGAATGAAAAATACCTTGATTATTTGAAAGCCGCTAATGTGCAAAAGCACACTTTACCAACTCAGTTAAATGTCAGCGGTGAAGCATATCTCCTTGGAAACACAACCAACAGTTTCATATCCTACATGTTTTCTCCACTGTCATCTACAGACAGGTAATACAAATGTTCTCTGTTCTCCTCCTAATACGTGAATGGTCAAAGCTGCTTGAATCTTTGAGTGCTAAGAGCTAGGACTTTCTTCTTGCTCATGTCTTGGGGCATAACGGAAGAGTGGTTCTAACGGTTTAGGCATTTTTTTTCTTCACTAACATTTACCCAGACTGAGTAGATTGACTTGGATGTGGTGAACAATTACAGTGCATATTGATGCCAAGTCCTAAGCCTGAATATGTCAACTTTCATTCACATTCAGAAATGCAGGCAATGTAGAACACTGTGATTCCACCCAAAAGCTATTCTGCATTTCACAAATGGAGTTTCACTGGTGTTTTTCTGGAGAACAGAAAGAATACAACTGACAAAATAGACCTATATTTAAATATGCTTACTTTCCACTACAGGTTAAATTTTTCTGTAGATGTACGGACTCAATCAACAAGAGGATTAATAGTTTTCATGGAGGACAAGTCTGAGGACTCTTTTATGGCTCTCCACATTTCAAAAGGACGTTTTGTCTTTTCACTTGGCTTTGGAGGAAAACGAATCAAAATCAAAACCAGTATTAAATATAATGATGGGCAATGGCACACTGTAAGTAGTATGGCACAGGAACCATTGTGAAACCACAACTAACATTCAGCAGGCACAGCCTATTGAATTTTTAAGTTTAGAAATCCCATTTTGGTCACCTGAAGTTAATTCCTATGCCTGAAAGTTCATGTGGTTGACAGGTCTCTGTTATGAGAGAGCTTATTGATGGTCCCAGCATGTTATTTTCAGTTTAAATATTTCAACAGTATGGTGTTTAAGGTCAAGGAAAAAAATCTCCAGTGGCTTTCATTGGCCCTGGGGTTTTTCATTCTGTTGTGTTTGCACCCTGCAAAGGTGGTCTTCAGCACAGATGGGAAGAATGTCCGCCTTGTTGTTGATGGTCTAAGGGCCCAGCATAGAAGATTAGCAAGAAATTCTGCCATCAGCATTAAGCCACCAATCTACCTGGGAGGGCTGCCATCACTGAAAAGACAGGTAAGTAACTGACACATCCACCCCCACACACTCCCCATGCTGCACTAATTACATGTGAAACTGTTAATATGCAGGATTTCCATGCTGAAAAGGTTTGGGGGATATTTCTGAGCACCGAGTGAGCACCATCTGTGACTGGTGTTTGCAGTTGTTCATTACAGATCTTTTTCCTCACCTGTTCATACAGCTCTCAGCTGGACCCATATTTTCAACGTGTGTTGCTGAGACACTGATGACAACCATGTACTATTTTCATTTCAATTATTTAAAAAATAGAAAAGACCGAAGTCACATTTGTAATTCCAGGAATACCCTCGTCCCGCACAATATTTACCTCAGTGGACTAAGTGATAATCTGTAGAGAAGCAAAGGAATCCTTCTCATTAAGGAATTATGAATGTAGAACTGGATTTTAACCTGAAATATGTGTGGTTCCTATTACTTTAAAAATTGGACAATCAATGATGCAGGGCATTTTATAAAATCAGATTTAAATAAACAGCCTCTTTGGAAGGGAAGGGTGTCCTTGAGATTTCACAACTCCTGTTGCATTGTCTTTTTGACACATCATTGGGAAATAACATAATTTCTGCTTGCAGAACAGATAACTCAGAATCAACTGTTACTTTCATATTTTAAGCTCTTTTTTTAAACTTCAGAATACCCTTTCACTGCATCAGAGATGGGTTTTAGGTGCCTTTAGTACCAGTTGGCTTTCTACAGTCCAACAGTACAAAAGAACTAATGGGTATTCTTACTAAAAAAATTGTCATGCTTTAGTATTCATGTTTTGAAATATGCTTTCAGAATATACCAATGAACAGTTTCAAGGGTTGCCTGAGGAATTTTAAGATGAATGGAAAAGTCATGAATGCACCTCAGCAAAAAAATGGCATACTTCCATGTCTGGATGCTCCCATGGTCACGGGGATTTTTTTCTTTAATAACGGAGGATACATCACCATTGGTAAGCTGTGTAGAGATTATGGTGTATGGAATTATGTCTTAAGTGGGTATGTGTAAGGATTGATTTATTTATTTTTTACGTGGTTTTCCAAGTATCTCCTCCTATGATCATTCCTCTACCCACTGTTTAATTCTCCACAGGTAATTTGCTGATGGGCTTGGATTTTAGGATTGTATTTACCATTCGACCAAGGACTTCAACAGGTATACTCCTCCATGCTGGAAGCAAGCAGGACAACTACTTGACTATTTACATGGAAGGAGGAAAGGTAAGTACAGGCTGTGTTTCCATTTCAGCTGTATTGCCCTCATTCAGCAGGGGGAATTCTGACCTTGAACTTTGGACTTAACGTGTTACAACATTTGTCTGTAGGTATAACATTAAACAACTTCCTCAGAGTTGTTCAAAACCATTGCATGGAAAACTGAGCATTTAACCTGTCTCTATGCCTACATTAGCAGCTTCCATTGTGTGCACACTAGCTTGCACATGCCTTCTTCACAGTGGTCAGCAGCAGGGCACAGTCTTAATTTTCTCAGGCTTCTGAGCCTTTGCAAAAATGCACTGGGGTTTTGGCCAGGGGCTCCAGAACTCCGTGGCTTATTCCCATTCCTACATCAGCCATCATGTGGCTGTACTGATGCAGCTCGGTAACCACATCCGTTATAGAACTTGAGCAGTCTTGCTGTGTGTTAACATCTTCTCCTCTAGTTGATGGGTGTGTCATGGTGGTGATTATTATCACTGTTGCTTTTTCATAATGTAACAGCTTCAGAATGTGAGTCTTGGACTACAAAACTATTGTGGTTGCTGCTGGAAGGACATCAAATAGAAAGATGTCAGCGCTCCACAGAACCTGCTGTCTCATGACACGGTTTAACCAGCATGTGTCTACCTAACTCTAGAAAGCTCAGCTTTGCTCTTCTCTTCCCAGATTAGGGAACTTGCTTTTATTATTTATCCTTCTGTCATCAGTTATTTTCCCCCAGATCACTGATCTGGTTCAAGACACAACTAGAACATGGAAGCAGGGGCATCAACAGCTGGGGACTCCTTAAGGGCAAGATTGACCACTTTTTTCAGCAGTAACTTAGATTCATGCTGGCTGTCAGTATGGACAGGATGCAACAGGAAGGAATAAAAGGTCAATGCGACACCATCAATCAGCCTGATAGGAAGTGGACTCAGCATATCAGTTACCTGACCATTACCAAGTTTGTTGTAACCTTCACACCAAAAGAGAGTTTGAAAGGAAGATGTTGAAAAAAAAATAATGCACTTACAAGGAATGAGAAGCAAGATGTGAGAAAGCACAAGCAGGTGCTTGTTCAGAATGTCATCCTAAATAGTCAGGCTGCAAGCTTTGTCAGTGAATTATGAGTATTATGAGTCTTGCTGTGTGTTAACATCTTCTCCTCTAGTTGATGAGTGTGTCATGGTGGTGATTATTATCACTGTTGCTCTTTCATAATGTAACAGCTTCAGAATGTGAGTCTTGGACTCAGAACAGAAAACTGTGTGAAAGGCCAGAGAAATATATTGCAGAGATTCTCTCAGGAGATGCCAAGCGTATAGATGACTGCTTTGGGAAAGGAGGGCCCAGTAGGAAAGACCTTGTCTCAGAGAGATTATGTCAAAAGAATTACCATAATTTTGTAAGATTGAGGGGGAAAGACAAAGGTATGTATTTATGCTTGTAAAATTTGTCAGATATCCTCTCCTGGGATTCTATTAGGGAAATTTACTTTCCTCTGGGAGAGGATAATTTCTGAAATATGTATACAATGACTGTGACTCTTAAAACTAGGTGAAACCCAGCCATCACAAGTTCAGTAAATTACTTAAAGTACTGTATTTTTCTGTTGCTCTTTTCTTTGCCACGCTAACCTAAAAGATAACTTTTTTTTTACAGGTCATTGCTGCTGGAAATATTGGTGCTGGAGAATTCCAGATATCAGTCACACCTGAGCAACCTCTGTCTAATGGACAGTGGCATACTATTGCAGGTACATTATATCATACCAGTTCTTCTGAAACTTTGAAAGGACGGTGGGCACAGAGCCTTGCAGCTCCAGATTTTTATTAATCATTTCACTTCTGTTTATTCTGAAAATACTCTTTGGAAAAATGTAAGTGTCTTGTGTTAATTCAAGGCTTTACATAAGATGGGTTTGTTGGACTGTATTTAGCCCCAGAGTACCTAGATGTGTCAATCTGACTTTGAATTAAAATAAAATCTATTTTTCCTACAAGTTAAATTTCAAGACAGATGCTATTTAAAAATAGTGCCATATCTAGTTGATTCTGTAATAGGGATAAGAAAGAGCACTCATTTACCTGCTTCTTTGCAGTCTCACAGAAGGAGAACATGGTGCAGCTAGAGGTGGGCACACAAAGTAACTATACCACTGGACTTCCACCCTCTCCTCCTAGACATGTTCATCAGCCACTCTACTTTGGCAAAATTCCAGGTAATATTATTGCTTCCTATTTTTTCATGTATCTACTGGCTTTTTTTCCTTTCCAAAACAAAGGTCCCATTCATGCATGTAGTCCTATATAATCCCCCCTCTTTTGAAAGCCTTGCAGTAATTAATGTTCTTTAAAATTATTCTCATTTTATTAACTTGATCTTTCTGCCTTGTTTTTTGTAGCAAATTTGGACATGCTGTGGCTTCCAGTTAAAGACCCATTTTTTGGTTGTCTTCGGAATATTAGCATCAATGACAAACATGTCTCCACCAGGAGAATTTCAGAGGTTCACGGTGTAGTGAGTTTGCACGGGTGCCCAGCGAAGTAACTTTGCTGTTATGGTACTTGTACGCACATCGGGTTGGGTCTGCTGAAGTACTGTGTGAATTCATACAACGTGGGTTCCCCTTCTGCTGATCACCTTGTCACTGTCATCAGGCTGGTTATTCAGAACAGCTGGTGAGCAAATGCATCCTCTGGATGTGGACTGCGCCAAAGCAAATTAAAAGTATTTGCTTTGATAAACTCCCTTTTAAATGTTATTGATTTCCAAGGTAATCCATTGTGCCTTTTGAAATATATGCAGAAAATAGAATTGTATATACCCTACAGGGCCAAATTCTGCTCTCGCCCACAACAGCACAGACTTGAGTAACTCCAGTGTCTTAATTTTGGAAATTTGCCTTAATGCTGGTCATCTTGAGAGCAAATTTGATCCACTAATATAAAGAATTTTATAAAAATATAAATCTCTTTGGATTGATGTTTATACAGAAATGTACATTAATGTTAAAAGTAATAATAATATAAATGGAGTTTGAAGCACTTTAAGGAGTGAAACTCTGGGAGTTTGTTACAATGCTAGGAATTCTGGGACCAAATAAATGCAGTATGTTCCTAAAACCATCCATCTTCTTGTTTGGTTATTTTAACCTGGTGTTTATTTTTTGTGCTTTTTACAGGCTGCTAAATCCTGCTTGCTTTATGCAAATATTTCTGTAGCTTTAAGAAGCTTATTTTCCTGAATAAGCAGGAGTCCATCATCTCTGCTTATTTGAATTTGGTTATATAAAAACCTCAGAGTAATTTTTCTTGTAATCTTCAGAGCCAGAAAGTCTCCTCCATGGGCTTTTTTTTTTTTTTATTAAATGAAGACAAGTTATATTAGGAACAGCAGTTGCACCTGCTACAGTTATGTAGCATGAATTGCAGGACTAAACCAGCAAAACTGTTTTCTTTGACATTCAGATCTTTACTTTGTACCTGATCATGACCCATGGTGGAGGGGGGGGACCCAGTTTGCCTTATTCTTCTGAATACAGGGCTGGACTGAATAGACTTGACATGGCGGCTTCTTTCACTATCATTCAGAAGCAGCATTTTGATAGTTACTTTTTTTTTTTCCCAATTCCCTGATGCCAACCCTCTTTACCAAAATTAAAACACTTTCTAAGGCTGGTCCTAGGTGGCAGTAGACAGCGATGCAAACAAACCCTCCTTCCCACCTAATGCAACGTTTGCTCGCACCTTCCACTGCCTTCTTGCTCAAGGTGCAGCAGCATGTCCTCAGTGTGTTTGGAATGAGGTGCTAGCTGGATTAATAGAAGAAGATGCCAGACCAATAGCCCTTATGGCTTTGGTCATTAATCCCTTATCAAATTTTTGCAGCTTTGCAGGATGGCAAAAGTGTCAGAAAGCTGTTCACACCAAATCCTGTGTTGCTTTTTCATAGAATCATAGAATGCTTTGGATTGGAAGGGACCTTTACAGGTCATCTAGTCCAACCCCCCTGCCATGGGCAGGGATGCCTTTCACTAGATCAGGTTGCTCAGAGCCCCGTCCAACCTGACCTTGAATGTTTCCAGGGATGGGGCCTCCACTACCTCTCTGGGCAACCTGTTCCAGTGCCTCACCACCCTCATTGTAAAACATTTCTTTCTTAAATCCAGTCTAAATCTGCCCTCCCTTAGTTTACAACCATTGCTCCTTGTCCTGTCACAACAGGCCTTGCTAAAAAGTCTGTCCCCGTCTTTCCTATAGGCCCCCTTTAAGTACTGGAAGGCTGCTATAAGGTCTCTCTGGAGCCTTCTCTTCTCCAGGCTGAACAACCCCAACTCTCTCAGCCTGTCCTTGCAGGAGAGGTGTTCCAGCCCTCTGATCATTTTTGTGGCCCTCCTCTGGACTCACTCCAACAGCTCCATGTCCTCCTTGTGCTGAGGACTCCAGAGCTGGATGCAGTACTCCAGGTGAGGTCTCACCAGACCAGAGTAGAGGGGCAGAATTGCTGCCCTTGACCTGCTGGCCACGCTTCTTTTGATGCAGCCCAGGACACGGTTGGCCTTCTGGGCTGTGAGCGCACATTGTTGGCTCATATCCAGCCTTTCATCCATCAGTACCCCCAAGTCCTTCTCTGCAGGGCTGCTCTCGATCACATCATCCCCCAGCCTGTATTGAAACCGAGGATTGCCCTGACCCAGGTGTAGGACCCTGCATTTGACCTTGGTGAACCTCATGAGGTTCACACAGGCCCACTTCTCCAGCTTGTCCTTTTTCTTTTATTGGCAACTCTGCTACAGGCAAATCTTTGTCCATACAGAGGTTTCTTATCTGTAGACCTAGTTTTGGACCGAATGGGATGCAGTAAAAGCATGCCCGGGGTTGAGACCTCTGAGGGAGCAGAGGATTTGCACGTAATGGCAGAGCCCTCTCTCTGGAGATGCTCTGCAGAAACAGCTTCTCCTGTATGGCTGCCTGCCATGTGAGACAGAAACACCTGTCGGCCTGGAGGTGGTGGGGTCTGGAAATCATCTTTTCAGATAGCAACAACTGAATCCTTTCTACACGTAAAGCTCCCTGCCTTTGAAGTAGATTGTCAAATATTCAGGTGACCAAAACTGTGGAAATAGTCAATTGATTTACTGGCTTTAGTTGGCACTGAAAATTTCCACAAAGAGAAAGGAAGAACAGCTAGACTTTATCAAGCAATTCTCTAGTAACATTTCGTATCTCATGCCCACCAGGCTGCTCTCTGAAGCAGATTTTTCCCTAGTCACAAAAAAGCCTTTTCCTTCTTCCCTTCCCCCCTCAGAAAAAGCAAACATGGCAAAGATTTTTGCATCACAACCTGGAGCCAGTCCTGGATTTCAATTCCCTTCCATCTGATTTTATTTTATCAGAAGCAGCTTTAATGCTGACAAGAAGAAATGAAAAATGTATAAAGACTTGAGTAAATATAAGTTATAATGATTAGTAAGTATTAATTCCAGTACATTCCTAATGCATAACAAAAAAGTAGAAAAGTTTCTCTGGTTTTTAAGGTTCTTGGTTGTTGGGTTTTTTCCCCCAGTTGCTTCAGTTGTATTGCTTCCATATAGTCAGTCTGTCACATATTGTTGGGACAATCAATAAAAGCCAACTAGAGTTTCAGGTTTTGTACTTTAACATAGATAAATCTATGATAAACTGATAAACACTTAGTGTTTATAAACACTAAGTAAAAAGCTTTAAACACTTAGTAAAAAGTGATAAACACTTAGTAAAAAGCTTTTTGATCCTGAAGAGCCAGTGGATAATCTTTATATGAGGAAAGAAGTTGTCCTGTTTAGATTAGTCTGATGAAGACTTCTTATTATTGAAGAAATCCACAGGGACACTGAACTGTATTTCATGCATGGTCCGTTC
This sequence comes from Ciconia boyciana, assembly GCF_034638445.1. Lineage (NCBI taxonomy): Eukaryota > Metazoa > Chordata > Aves > Ciconiiformes > Ciconiidae > Ciconia > Ciconia boyciana. Next base: position 51,875,470 of record NC_132935.1, on the reverse strand, counting down.
TGTGCTTAGAATATTCTGAATTTTTCTCACATGGGAAACATCTTCTGGAAAACAAGAGCCTGAATTTTCACAGAATGATAGAATTGTTTAGGTTGGAAAAGACATTTAAGGTGATCAAGTCCAACTGTTGACCTAGCACTGCCAAGTCCACCACTACACCATGTCCCTAAGCACCACATCTACATGTCTTTTAAATACGTCCGGGGATGGTGACTCAACCACTTCCCTGGGCAGCCTGTTCCAATGCTTGACAAACCTTTTGGTGAATAAGTTTTTCCTAATACCCAATCCAAACCTCTCCTGGTGCAAATTGAGGCCATTTCCTCATGTCCTATGGCTTGTTACTTGGGAGAAGAGACCGACACCCACCTGGCTACAGCCTCCTTTCAGGTAGTTGTAGAGAGTGATAAGGTCTCCCCTCAGCCTCCTTTTCTCCAGGCTAAACAACCCCAGTTCCCTCAGCCACTCTCCATAAGCCTTGTGCTCCAGACCGTTCACCAGCTTTGTTGCCCTTCTCTGGACATGCTCCAGCACCTCCATGTCTCTCTTGTAGTGAAGCACCCAAAACTGAACACAGCATTCGAGGTGCGGCCTCACCAGTGCTGAGTACAGGGGGCCAATCACTTCCCTAGTCCTGCTGGCCACACTGTTTCTGATACAAGCCAGGATGCCATTGGCCTTCTTGGCCACCTGGGCACACTGCTGGCTCATGTTCAGCTGGCTGTTGACCAACACCCCCAGGTTCTTTTCCACCAGGCAGCTTTCCAGCCACTCTTCCCCAAGCCTGTAGCGTTGCATGGGGTTGTTGGCACTCGGCCTTGTTGAATCTCATACAATTGGCCTCGGCCTTGTTGAACCTCGTACAGTTGGCCTCAGCCCATCGATCCAGCCTGTCCAGATCCCTCTGTAGAGCCTTCCTACCCTCAAGCAGATCAACACTCTCGCACAACTTGGTGTCATCTGCAAACTTACTGAGGGTGCACTCGATCCCTTTGTCCAGATGATTGATAAAGGTATTAAACAGAACTGGCCCCAACACAGAGCCCTGGGGAACACCACCTGTGACTGGCCACCAACTGGATTTAACTCCATTCACCACCACTCTTTGGGCCCGGCCATCCAGCCAGTTTTTTACCCAGAAAAGAGTACACCCATCCAAGCCATGAGCCGGCAGTTTCTCCAGGAGAATGCTGTGGGAAACTGTGTCAAAAGCTTTACTAAAGTCTAGGTAGACAACATCCACAGCCTTCCCCTCATCCATTAGGCGGGTCACCTTCTCATAGAAGGAGATCAGGTTGGTCAAGCAGGACCTGCCTTTCATAAACTCATGCTGACTGGGCCTGATCACCTGGCTGTCCTGTATGTGCTGTGTGATGGCACTCAAGAGGATCTGCTCCATAACCTTCCCCAGCACCGAGGTCAGGCTGACAGCCCTGTAGTTCCCCAGAGCCTCCTTCCGGCCCCTCTTGTAGACGGGCGTCACATGTGCTAATCTCCGGTCAACTGGGACCTCCCCGGTTAGCCAGGACTGCTGATGAAGGATTGAAAGTGGCTTAGTGAGCACTTCTGCCAGCTTCCTCAGTACCCTTGGGTGGATCCCATCCGGCCCCATAGACTTGTGTGTGTCTAAGTGGTGTAGCAGGTCACTAACCATTTCCCCTTGGATTATGGGGGCTTCATGCAATTTTCAAGCATTTCAAGTCATGAATGGTAGACATAATTTCAATTGTAAAGATTCCTTCTCTTCAGGTTCACCAGCAAAGATCTCTGTTAAAGTCAAAATTAACAATTCCCCCAATACATTTTATAGCAGACCAGATGTGACTAAATCTTTTAGTAAGATGAACTGTTATGTGAATAAATAGCAATGTGAGCCTTGGGTAAACACTGTGTCATGGGTTTTTTATTGTTATAAGTAGTATTTCCAAGGCTTTCATCATCCAAGTGTTGCCATTTGACAGTAACTTCCATGGATTATTTACCTCCTCTGTCTATAGCATTTCAGGTGGCCCCCCGTTATCTATCAATTTCTGTGTTAGAACAAAAGTAAATAACTCCCACAGGAGAGGCTTTCCCTGTAATTTTTTATTCTCTAGTCATCTTTACTGTTTGCTATTCAAGCCTTTAACTAATACTAATATTTTCAATGGTGAAAAACTCTCAACTCCAGTCATCCTTTCTAAGCCTACATTTATTACTCATTGCTTGTGTTCAAGGGTGCAAAGGTATTACAGCTTGCATTTTGCTTCATCCACCTTAAAATTAGAAGTAATAACCAAAGAAATGCATATGTTAATGTCTGCTGGCAAGATTTTGCTATATGGTTTGTACTTCTTGAAATTCAAGCTTCTGAGGAAAGTTTTGAAAAGTTTAATGAAAAAGGATCTAATATAGTGTTCAATACACACAGAATGCATGGCTAAAAACCCACAATCTTTAACAGTGTGTTTAGATTGCCATAATGGCTCATCTGAATCCCAAATTAATTACATAAGGAGAGCAGAAGATTTCCTCTCCAGACTAAACCACATAGGTATTGCTAGCACCAAATCTCTCTCTTGTCCATAAAAGTATCAAGGGTAAAGGGTTCTCCTCCAGTTAATTTGAATTAGACTTAAGAGGATCATGTTATCTGAGGCGGACGACACCAAGTTCCATTTATTATAACGACAAAACACAGCCAGATTAATGGGAGCTGAAAGACAGTTAGGGAACCTAACACTGAGAACTGCAGGCAAATAAAACGAAATAGGTCACAGGGCAATGTAGGAAGAAATACACATTCAGTGCAGAAAAGAGCATATATATACAAGGAAAACATTTTTCCTTTTCAGTGCTTATAAACGATACTGTAACTTACGTTTCTAAAAACAAAAGCTTCCAAGTAAAACCTCTTAACAGCCTTCCTGTACCTGAGCTTGAAGGTCTGTGCTTTTGTTACTGTAAAGCTTTCATGTAAAATCCAGAGCCATCAACCTTTCACTTCTGTCAGCAGCAAAATGAATTGGGTGAGTTAACTTTCTCCAGTTTTGTAACCACTTGTTTGGAGTCACCTGTGAGCCATTTCATTTTATCCCTTCCTCTTGATAGTAGCTTTGCCTCTTCTGGAGTACTCTGTGAATTATTTGGGTTTTTTTCTCCCCTCTGCTTCCTTTCTGCTCCTCAAAAATAGCCTGGAAAATGCGGTCTTACTGAAAACGCTATAAATGCATTATGGCTTTGTAATGAACTCTTGCCATGCTTTTTGCGTCTTACCATTCTCTTTGTGGTTTCCTCATTTAAAAAAAACTGCTGCATCTTTCTCCAATGATGTAAAGAAATTTAGGGCACAATGGTCCAGTCTTCTGTAAATCTGTCTGTATTTTCTAAAAATACATTAAATGGATGTCCCTGGCAAAAGGAACTACTTTACGTTAAAGGGGATAGTGCCATAATACAATGTTATAGCTTCACTGGAGGCATTAAGACTGCAAGGCATAAGCATAAACCTCCTTTGTGCAGCTGGCCCAGACATCTCAAAACTGCAAGAGGCTGGTCATTGCCAGACCTGCAATGAAGCATCCTCTGAGTATAAAGAATTGCAAGCAAAATAACCAATGAGTCTTTATGTTCTCTCTGTCAATTTTGGGGATCCTCTGTAGCAATGAAACCAAACTATGACCTGTTGTTCGTATCATACTGTGTCTCCCAGTTTGCAGCTGATGATAGCATTCAAAATAGATAAGATTTTTTTAAACACTCTCCTATCATTACTTTAGACCTCAGCCAGTTACTGTGTTTCCTACAGGTTGTTCTGAATGTGAAGCATACATGAAATGTTCCATGGGACACAGTTTCTTTGTTAAGATGTCACCCGCTCGTTGATAAAGATTGAGCACTGCTGTATTATTACACAGAATAAAAAGACAGATAGTTGGCATCATGATCTTTTGTCTCTGTTCAGTTATATTTAAACTGGGAACAGCAACAGATTTCTCTATTGTGCGGGAGCCTATGTCTAAGATTCCTGTCACAGGAGGACTATGCACTAGTAAGAATGAATAATTACATTCATAGAAATGTCAGTAATTTATAAATTAATATGGAAGAATACTGTTAGAATTTCAATCCAGAAAGAACTGTTCAGATCAATTTTTTGAAGCCTGAAGGCATAATGAAGAAAATCATTTTAAAGGATACAGAAATAAATGGCTCTGTGTCCAGCTCTTGCACACACAGTTTTAATTAACAATGTGTTAATAACATAATGAGCTGAAGTCTATCAGCATGAGATATTACTTAATAGAGGATTTATATTGTTAGGTAACAGCACCTGCCATAAATCTTAATTCTAGATCCTTCTGATTACTTTCTGATCAGAATTACTGTCTGGATGCTACAAGCCTAGAAAGTCAGTAATACACCTGGATACCGATTCCCCTGGCTAAGGCAAGGGTTTCCACTAATAAAATTTACCTGAGAACAAGGTGTCAAATCAGTAATAAAGTTCTAACTTTCCTTTTGCTGTACTCAGTTAAATCAAAAGTAATGACATACCCCTGGGGACAGTAACATAAGTAGTAAAGAAGCTAAAGGCGCTCTGGGCAGTTCTCCAAGAACACACGTAGGGGTGATCCAAAGTTCAGTGGCTTAGTGGAAAGATCCAAGCACTTCACAGGACTTTGGCTCACACACCTTATTAAAACATTCAGAAAATCTTACATACAGTTTATAAAAAAATGTATTCTAAGATATTGCCAAGGTTTATAGGGAATTGTTATTGCAGATTAAATCTGTTACGTAATACAGGGCAGGACAGTCTCCAGAAAACCTAAGATAACCCTTTTTATGTAAATATACATAAATGGAAACTTTACACAAATGCAAAGGGTATTTGCATCAGCAATAGGGGTAGAGGCAAGGAGACCACGCAGATAAACCATTCTGCCTGATGAGTGTCAGTGGTGAAGGCAGCACTGGGGGGTGGTCTCAGACCACCATCTGTGAGCCTGAAGAGTCTGCCTGGGCTCAGCCCTTTCCTGTGTGGCATGGTTTAACCCCAGCTGGCAACTAAGCCCCACACAGCCACTCGCTCACTCCCCCCTGCTGGGATGGGGGAGAGAATCGGAAGGGTAAAAGTGAGAAAACTCGTGGGCTGAGATAAAGACAGTTTAATAGGGAAAGCAAAAGCCACACCCACAAGCAAAGCGAAACAAGGGATTCATTCACTCCTCCCCATGGGCAGGCAGGTGTTCAGCCATCTCCAGGAAAGCAGGGCTCCATCACGCATAATGGTGACTTGGGCAGACAAACGCCGTCACTCCAAACATCCCCCCTTCCTTCTTCTTCCCCCAGCTTTATATGCTGAGCACGGCGTCATATGGTACGGAATGTCCCTTTGGGCAGTTGGGGTCAGCTGTCCCAGCCGTGTCCCCTCCCAGCTTCTTGTGCCCCCCCAGCCTACTCGCTGGTGGGGTGGGGTGAGATGCAGAAAAGGTCTTGACTCTGTGTCAGCGCTGCTCAGCAATAACTAAAACATCCCTGTGTTATCAACACTGTTTTCAGCACAAAGCCAGAACATAGCCCCATACTAGCTATTATGAAGAAAATTAACTGTACCCCAGCCAAAACCAGCACACCATGCTCCTTGAAATCAGAAGTAACTGCAGTCATCCCACTATGCCTTTACCAGGCTCAAAGAAAAGAAAACCCTTCTGGAAATTTCATTATCCTTGCATGCAGAGGAGTAGGACCAAATTTTTAACTAAGTTGTATTTAGGCAGATTCTTGTAACTTGATATTACCATGGTAAAGGAAGGAAATGTTCCCACTGCTGAGCCACTTACAAGGACATGTGATCACTGAATCTATGTATATTGCATTTATCACAAAAGATAAAACAAATCAACATGATGTATATACTCAGAACAAATTTAATTCAAAACAGACACCACAAAACCACTAATGATCATCATTATTTAATTAAAATGGAATGAATAGGTTAAATCTTCCAAAGAACACTGAATGCCATCAAACAGAATAAAGGCCAGGTGCATGATCAGTATAAATCAACATAGCTCTATTGTTCCTGGCTTTGGGCTGATAGGAGAAAAGGATCTAGTCTTGTTTATGTAGCCTCTTGTTTTTAAATGTTGGGAACACAGTGTATAGATCTTATGAAAAGCACTTTGCTACAAAGAGTTAAAACAAAGAAAGTTTCAATTAACTTTCTGTGAAAAAAATACTGTATTTTTTTATCAGTACAAAAAATTACCTAAAGAACAGATATGAGTCTAGAGGATGGATAGAAAGAAAAAGACTTTATAGCTGAAGAAGGAAAGGTATGTAAGGAAAAGTAAGCCTTAGGACTGCTCCGAGAGGATTTACACCTGCCAAGGGAAATGTCTACAGGAGACAAGCTAGTTAGAAACTGTGATGACTGTTAGCTTGACTGAACAATTTCATGCTACATGGTGGTGTCAAGGAGCCCAGCCACTGCTCCCTTCCAACCCAAGACTCAGTGCTATGCTCCTGGGCAGCTCCTGCATGCCTGCATGGCACCCCGGTGCCCCAGCCCCCTCTGCAGCCCGGCCTCTGCCTGCTGCGGGGCTGGGTGCCTGCCTGCACCCCTTCCCCACTATTGCCCGGGGAGGGGAGCTGGGGGAACAGCTTTTCTCAGGCTTCACCTCCTCTCTGACCAGATGCTCAGCCTATGAACTCACAAATCTCTGTCTGTGTTGGGGAGTTCAGAAAAATGGTAGGCCAGGCCTAGCATATGACAGGAAGGAAAACAGCACGAAGCTGGCACTCCTGGCCCCCTTTATTTTGCTCTCTGACCCTTTTCCTTTTGTTTGTTGTACTTAGTATAATGGCAGGGAACATCTGGACTCTAGTGACAGCAAACCAAATTTGCATGCATATAGCAGATAATTAAGCACCTGCAGCTGCAAACAGCAATTAGTCATAAGAAAGCTTTCCACACCCCTTCCTGCCTATTCTTCTCTTCCCCTCGGAGGGCCCTCTCACGCATGTGTCTCTGAGAGGCACTGAGCGCTGGCCTCCTTTTTATTTGTGAAGACAGTTGTGCAGCTGAGCTTAAACCCTTCAATATAACTTTGGCTAGGATGAACTTCCTCTGATATATCAGTTTCTAGTAGAAACTGCTTTCTACATAAGACATGATGCAAGTGACCCAAATCCAAACACCAGTATCTGTATCCAGCTTAGCTGGGGCTATAGGCAGGTTTTGTTCCTAGCTCCTCCTCTCAGATCTGAGGAAACTGAGCTCTGGAGAGTTGTTTCTGACTGCTGATATTTCCTATGGCTGACCCTTACCTCTCTGCAGTTGCCCAAGGCAAATACTGGCTTCTCTACTTCCTGCAGCTATGAAGAAGTTTACATTTGCCCTACAGTTTCCACCCCAGGCCTATGAAGGGCATATTATAAAATCTTACCATGTCAGTAAATATATATATCCTATGCCTGTCTTTTCAGTTGTAGAGATTCCCCTGGCAATGAAGCCATAGGTAGCATTTTGTCGCCTAGGATAGGTGTCCTCATTTCTCCTGTAATAGAGTCAAATTTTCTAGACAGGAAAAACAGAAGTTACTCAGGGCTGCAACCAAGAGACACAGTTTAGAGTCATTTACATAGAGTCAAATTTTCTAGACAGGAAAAACAGAAGTTACTCAGGGCTGCAACCAAGAGACACAGTTTAGAGTCATTTACAAAGCACAACAAATTTCTAGTTTGGTGAAAACCAAAGACTGCATTGCATATTCCTAAATTTCAGCCTCTGGCATCATCTCTTTTAATTTATCTGTATGCTATAAACGGAGTGTAGTAATAGGGCGGGCTTCAGCAAGGGCAGGTGCAAGTTGGAGAAGAAAGGGCTGGAGTGTGATCAAAGGGACCACCATGCCTCGAGCAGGGATTAGATTCAATGGAATGGCTTTCACAATCTGGACAACAGTGATTATTCCATGTGGCCCTTTGCATTTGCTCATTTTATAACCAAGCTGCCTGATCAAGGCTTTTGTTGAGGTAAGAGTCTCATACCTACATAATGATCTCTGCTGGAGAATTCCTGTGCATGTTTGAAATAACATTCTTGGGTATAATTCACAACATTTCCATTGGATTTACTTGTGTGTGTTAATAGTATGTAGGCATTCCCAGCTACAACAAATTCACACAAATTGCAGAAAGCATTTGCATCAAGTAGTCATTTGAAAATACAACTGCAGCTTTCAGAAACTTATTAAGGCCCAGAGACCTGCTTGAAAAAAAAAGTTTGCTTTTTGTAGAGGTAAAATGAAGTCTCCTGTGTTTCAGTGGGGAATACTAATGTAGGTTTTTTCTGAATGTCCTGTAACAGCAATGCACAGAACAACCCTGGCTGGCACCAACAAGCACTGTAACGCTGTCACATGCATCTGCATTTCAGGCATAGCTGTGCTTATGGGAGCACAATCCAACACCAAATCCAGACAAAAATGTTAAGGCTTTTACTATTAGGGTAGGTGAACTCATTATTTTTCACTTGGGACCCACAGAAAGTTAAAAATATGCAGATCGACTTGATTTTAAGCAAATGGAATGGCTAGACAGACTTGTGTGCATATGAAACTGGCCAGTAGCACTGGTACTTGCTATGTAACACCTACCTGACTTCCCATAAGCGTAAGTAAGACCATAGCATTTGCAGAGTAGTATGGTTACTCATCTCACAACTTCAGTTGTATAAAAGTTGACTATCTACTCTAGGTTCTCCTTCTGTAATCAATGGAGAGGGGTTATTTATCCCCAAACAGAAACACACCCACACACCATCTTAAACATATGCCATAAGAGGACATGGCAGCAGCCAACCTAGGTCCGGCCTCCAAGCAAGAAGCCCACTGAACTAATTCCCTGAGGATGGATGGGGTGCTTGATTACACTTTAGTCCTCAGGAATAATTAGACCGCCTTACAACCTAACTATAGAAATACCATTGTGCAGTGTTGTCAGCAGGCCTCAGTGAAGAAAGGAACAAGCCACAGGGAATTACCTCCTGCTTCCAATTACAGGGAAAATTTGTCATTATAAATGCTTTTGTCACTCATCCTTTTCAGTATTGAGTTACCCAGACGTAGTGTGGTTAGCTCCTGGCATCTCCATATTACAATGCTGTGACTCATCATGATGATAAGACAGTGCTTGGATCTATGACACTAGATTTGCCAGCATTTCTTCACCTTCTTATTTTTCAGTGTCTTGGTGCTACCACTGGAAGAAACCTCTGTTGAACTAATTGCTTTTGTGATGAGCCGGACACATTGGTGGGCTCATGTATCGCTTCTTAGCTTCTACCTTACACCAAGGAAACGAACGTATTATGAACTATTTTTTCGGTGCTTTGTATGATTTGAAGCTTGAGAACCTAAGAAGAAAACATAGGCTGAACCCCAAGTGAAAGGCACATCAAATAAAGAGATGTGAGATAGAACATGTATTTACGTATGCTTGTGTACTTACAACCCCTCTAAAAATAGGTAAGTGCAAGAGCTATTAAAATGAAAGGAATGGAAGGCAAAAGAGAGGAATGCTTGCTGGATGAATTGCAGCAGAAAAAAGCATTTGAGAAAAATGCTAATAGGATGAAAAATGGGAAAGTGCACTGAGAAAATAAAAGATTATTTCTCCTTGTGCTATGTTTGGAAGAGGAACTCTGAAAAAATGGCCTGCAGTAAAAGCATAGCTTTTCTCACTGTATTATCCTGGTTATTGCTGTGCGTAACTCATAATGGCTAAAATTATGCAACTCAGTTTAAGATGCTTGCCTGGTACGTAGCTCTCAGCCTCACAAAACGTTGTTGGTAGAACAATAAATAGTGAGTCAGTACAGAATAAGTCACCCAATATGTTGTTTTAAAAGGCAATGTGCTGTTTAAGGACAAGAATGCTTTCAGAATCCAAATACACTTTAAAAAAGAGGAGGGTTATTAAATTTGTTATTCTGCTGTTACTTTAATCAAAATCTTGTTGCATGTTAAGATTTGTAAGTCACTCCTGTGGTTACCATTACATGCACACAGAATCTTGACTTTGCCATCTCCCTTTATCTGCAATGCAGCGTTTCACTTGCAGATAAAGCAAACACTGCCACTTCCCATAGTGGGAACCGATTCTGGTAGTCACTGCTTGGAGGAATCTTTAATTCTCAGGAGTGTTTCCCAATTCACATACCTTGATTAACAAGTGCCCAAATAGGAACATTTTATAAACCAATACGGACAGAGTACGTATTCCAAATAAATGGCCTAACTTTCCAGAACTGGAAGAATGGGAAAACCTAATGGTAAGCAAAAAGAGAAATCACTTCTTATTTTAGAGAATAGGAACCTCGGTCAAGTGCATGCTGCTTATTTCATTAAGTACCTGGAGACAACACATACATTCCTGGTTTTGCTTAATTTCATTATGGAACTGTCAACTCAAAATACAGTTCGTCAAGCATCAGCTTCCAGCCTCTTAAATTCTCTTTTAAATGAAATGTCGGACACAGAAAATAATCTCACCAAATGACAACTGTATATTTTTTATGTCTACTTTATAGTTTTACACATCAAAATGTGAAGAATCTTCCATTCATATAAACTGAGTCCATTCACATAATCTAATGTTTATGACAATAGAACAACAAATTAAGGCAAAGAAGAATAGAATGAAGATTATTTAAGCACGTGGCTCTATTTAGCTGTTGACTCTAAATAACGCTGTAACCTGAGTGTATATAAATATACATACTGCCTGAATACACACTTAATAGAAGACGATCCCTTCACTTTAAGTTTATTCAAATAGACACAATAACTTTTCACGTAAATTAAATGGTTCTCTAAATTAAATGGTACAACTAGTTATTTTCTTGAGTGAGCAGCAAAAGTGTTCAGACCAAAGCACAAGTTTCACAGATGAAAAGCTAGTATCCAGAAATAAAAACTTTGGTATCTGAGGTAGCATCTGTCTCTCAATATGTTTTCTAGGCTTTTTTCTGTCTTATGATATATGCTGCAGATCACACTGCTTCTTTTAAAAGCCAGTTGCCTTGTCTATGTGTGCAAGCCTCAGAGAAGAGTTTTGTAAAGAACAGAGCACTATGTTCCAGAAGACATGATTAAACTCCCCAAACATAAGGAACTGAAATAATCAGTGACAAAGATATTGGTAGCTAACACAGTGTATATGCAAGGGAAGAAGCTCACCATCTTTGTAGGCATATACAGTGCTGACAGAGCTGCTCAAATGAACATATTCTGTGTGGTCTATTCCAGTTACGGAAAAGTCAAGATGCTTTAGTTTGAGGCAGTTGTAGACTACTGAATGCCTTGATGTAGCATAGCCACCAATGTTAATGCACAAAATTATTGTGCATTACAACCCCATCAACAGGTATGAGAACCATGCATGGAGAATTTAAGTGGCTTGCTGAAAGACACAGGTGAGGCAAGGTTTCCTCATACGTGAGTGACATGACTATCAGGTGACAACGGTTTCTTAGACCTTGAAGTGGTAATCCCATCTACAAGCCTACAGCAACAAGAAAACACAAAAACAGGACAAAAGGGACATCTGCACAAGAATCCACTGTTTGCAGTTTAACTAATACCAGGAAAGGGAGATTCAGAGTTCTGCCACAGCTGCTTCATAACCTCCATCTGCCTCTCAAGCTGGGCTCTTGGCTGCCTTCGGTACCCAACCATAAGTCCACCAGGTCTTTCTTTCATGCCTTCCTTTCTGTTTACCTCAACTACTGGTCATTGCAGTTGTGAATATCTTTCAAAGAGAAGAGTGTAAAGCTGGGTCACACAGCCTTGCTCAGTCTCCTCTAGATGATTAGCTGGACAATCTGTCTACATAAACTTGTGCCTTGTGTCACAAAAAACTGTCGTCAATGGGGTCTACTGACTTTTTTGTCCGTAGAATTTTTAATAAAATATTCCCCACTCTCAGGCTAGGAAAAAGAAGGGCGGCAAGAAGTGCAGAATTCAAAACTGAAAAACAAGCATGACGTCTAACATGGCCAAAATAAAACCCCTGTAGCTCAATAGAGGCCATTCTATTTTTGTAGTGAAGGACTGAGGAATAAGCTAGTGAGAAATGTTAAGATGCTAAAAACACATATTATATGCTAAAACACATATAATGCCAAAAGTCCCAAATGGAAGTAGAAAAGTAGAAATGTTGCTGACAACTAATCTTTAAATAATCTCATTTCAAATCGCATTATGCATCAAGCTGCTTGACACCTGTGAGAAAATATTTACTGCTAAACTAGTAAATGGAAAATAAGCCTTAGCAAGATATTATGTTTATTACGTTCCAAACATTTCAAAATACATCCTACAAGGATTTTTGATTATTTTAAATTACAAGGATTGGGGGGGGAGAGCACTAACACAAAGGGTGTTTATTAAGGCTGATATGTTTGCCACAGGTTATCTATGGCCTTGCTGACTACTCATTTTTCATTATAAGCTTGAAAGTACAAAGGCATATCCTCAGTAACCAGGCAAATAATTAGTTGGTGAATGTTATACATGTAGTTAGATACATATACATGTATATAGAGGAATATATAGAGAAAAATCCTTCACAAATGCATCACGGTCTGTGAAATGGCTTCACGCATAATTGAAAAATGCAGAAAAACTGGAGGGACCCTCTAAAGCAGATCAGCAAAAATGATTAGAGTATTAAAATTTATGGCCTGCTTGTGAAAGCTCAAAGTGAATAGGTTCTTATTTGTTCTAAAAAGTGAAAGACTAATAGGGCCCCAATCAAGATGCCATAATATAGAAACAAGGGTATTGCGTGGGACAAATAATGTTTGTATTTTCCAGTTTGGGCAAGACAGCCTACCGTACTCTCCATACACAAATTCATTAAGCTCACCTGTTTTAATTTGATATTACCCCCCTGCTTCTGTAACAAAGATGCAATCAATTGTTTTCATTGGTCACTGGAGCAAGAACAAGAGGGAAAATTAATTTGCAGACTCTCCATACAGAAAAGATTTTAAGGACATTTAGACAAAGATGAATATGTTCTAACTCACCAGAAAGGACTAGGCTAGAACTGGTAGATTTCTGACAATCACTTTGGGCTTTACATTTCATGCTCTCTGGCAATACAAGGCAGGTACTTTTACAACCAAATGTAGATCTGAACTCTGTAGGAAGCCATTCCTCTGAAAGTAAAACATTTTAAATTGGCTCTTAAAAATTCAAGTACGATGATTATTTTATGTGGAAGTTTTTCCAATTAATTTTCATAAAACAGGCCAGCATGTGGCTGCTGCCTGAACAGAGCAGCTGTTAGTATTTAATATTTGTGTATTCCTTTGTTTTCTCTGGAACTGTGTGCATATGTTTGGCCATTAGCACATTCTGGGAAAAAAACCCCAACACTAAAAAGCTCTGTCATTTAGCGTCCTTTATATAGCAAAAATTACACACCTTCATATGCTTCAGTAAAAACAACTCTGTGTGACTGCACATGAATTTATCCCATTATATGACTGATTATATATTGGGTCCAGAGCAACAATAAGTGTGGAAAAAATAAAAATTATAAAATATAATAAAAATATGAAAAAACATATGAAATTGCTCCTACTTGCTCTGTCTCATCTTTCACTTTCCTTTTTGACTTTCCAATAAATTTACCTGCTCTGACCGAGAGAGATCGAGAGATCAGTCACTTTCCGTATGATATCTCTCCATACTTGAGAGGCTTCCTTTGAAAAATAGGCAGGGAAAACAGAAAGCTTGTGAGAGGAAGGACTAGTTGATTCTGGAGTAAAGTTCACTGCAACAAACGAAGGTTATTCTTCTAATTGTTATCACTGTAACACTCTTTAATCAGAGGAAAGGGTGAAGAGACTCAACTTCAGTATCCTTGGAATACTTTGGATGAAGAGGCCCATTGAGCCTGTTTTGTTTTACCAGGATATGTATGCATACTCCTTGCCTATTGACAGAACATACAAGTCATTTCAATAGTCATTTCATGTGTGTGTCCTTAGGCGGGGTTTAGCCCTCAAAATGCCAATGCATATTAATAGGCAAATGTGGAGAGCCAGCTCTGAAGATTAGCTTGGCTTTGTAGTATTGCTTAGTTGCTGCGCTGTATGGAAAATGCATGATGATAACAGATGTAGGGCTCACCACTGATAAATATTTAAGTGATAAGACACAATAGGAAGTCACCTTCATTGCTGCAAAACTCAGTTACAGTGTGAGGCACAAAGCCCAGGAACAATTGTGCCTTTAGCTACTTAAAAATTACATTTCCTTAGAAATGTACTTGTGAACTTAATTTTTTTCTTACCAAATACAAAATATTCAAAAAGGGAAGATACTCACATTTATGTATTCATTAGCCGTCATTGGCAGTCACTGACACACATAAGACCCCTCTAACAGCTGGTGCAGAAAAGATGGCTGTACCCTGGATTGTAACAACCCTTCACAACCAACAGTGGGACCACACCTGATATTTAACTAGAATAGCAAATCCTCGAAAGGAATTAAAAATTACAGGAGTGGATTCTGCAGGTTTGTGTCTGAGACTGAAAAAGTGTGGGAGATGTCCTTATGATTTTAACTAGTATTTTCAACACTTTATATACATACACAATCACACTTTCTGCGACACAGAGGAAAAAAGTTAATTCCATTCTGAAGGATTTTACTTCTCTCTACTTAAATGAGCAGTGACGCTTAACTTAATTGCTGATGATCAAATATTCTAAATCCACTGCTGAAATTTCATCTCCATCTTAAAAAGTGTAAATTGTACCAGCTTATTGAGGTGTTCCAGGACAGAGGTAGAGTTTTGGAACAAGATAAGTAAAAAGAAACCCAACAAAATCAGATTTAGGGCACTCTGAGACAGAAGCAAGGGGTTAGATTGCCTCATCCAGACACAGTGGAGAAGGGCCCTGGGACAAGCGGGACCTAATTTACAGAGTATGAAAATTATATTAAAGAAAATATGAATATAGGTCTGTTCTTGTTTTTAACTCTATTCTCTCTGATGCTTTACATAAATCAATATGCTTTTCTGTAATAATTTATTCCCTGCTACTTCAACTTTCACCCTTCTCTGTAGCTCACGGAGCTTATAGGAGGGCTAAATTCTAAATAGTCTTACAGAGGAAAAACACCAATGAAAAACAGTTTTTGACTCAGGGACCAGGATGTGAAGATGATGACTTGCAGGACTTCTCCCTGTCAGAAGCACAAAGACGTGGCAGAAACTTGGAAAGCTTGTCAAAGGGAAGAGCAATTGAGTATTCAAATGTACAGGCTATCTTGAACTACGACAGCAGTGTCCTGCAAAGGGGCTATAAACCCACCTCAATTCTGTATCTCTTACAGGATGTGAATACGGTAGCTCACTTTGCCTTTTATCTATCTAAAAACTTCTGGGAAACCAGAGTAAAGGTCTTGGAAATTTTAGGTCAGTTAATTTCTTAAAAGTACAATTCTTGCTCACTATCAGTAACTTTATTGTCCTTGAGTAATTACAAACCAGTAGCCTCAATCTGTTTTCATAAGAGAGAGGTAACATAGGCCACAGTAGCATGGGTTATTCAATACTGCACTGCAGTGAGCTGTGAGGCAAGGGGAAAGCTGGCCACCAACTGGTCCATCTGCTGAAACTGTTGGCTGATGGGTGCCTATCGTGCTGATGATAGTATGCTACCAGGAATTAAAAGAAAAACCAAAAACCAAGACAGATGTTTAGAGTGTTGGTAGACTGGGAAGTAAATACAAGCTTTGATTAGCAAGTACAAGTCGTCTATGTAGCTCTGTTCACTGTGGCTTCCTCAGTCCCTGGGCCATTTTTAGCAGGCTGAATCAGCCGTACCACATCCTCCGTGTGAATCAAACTAACTGTAACCCATCACAAGACCTCATTTGCCATTACAGGGTAGGCAGGGAGACTTACAGCCCTGCTGATTTCATAATCCAGTTCTGCAGGAAAATGCGGTTCCAGTGCAGTTGATAACAACATGGGCACTATAAAACTACTGCTGCTACTCAGCTGTTGAAGTCAAACTGCACGTCATGTTGCTTCATTACTGGTGTTCTAATGCGTTACTTCTCTACTTGAGCAGTTGAAATGCAGTTTCATTCTGCCAATTTCTTCTGTAGATTTATAGCCATGTTTCTGGAGAGTTGATTTAGCTATTCACATCTTGAGTTTCAAAATTAATAGCTAGCTACTGGATAGTTATAAAAGCATTTGTTACAGAAAATAGATTATCAGTGCCAGCCCTGAGCAAGGTCTGGAGCAACTAGGTGCTAGAAAGATCTCAAAAGAATTCTAGCTCCTTGTGCATGGGGCCAAAAACCTGCAGAGCACACACAGCCCTGCTACACTATTGTTCAAACACAGGGGCTAGGAAATAGGAGTATAGCTTTGGAGAAATGGCGTAGGTGTTTCACAAAGGACTTGGCTCTTCACTGCTCCTCAGAAATGGTACTTGGAGGTAGGAGTTAGCCTTCTCTATGCTGAGTTCTCAGGGAATCCATAAGAAGATTCATTGCTTCTTGATCGAATCAATTACGTATGACTAAGGGAAAGGATATTATTATAAACCACTCCACCACGAATCCCTGCCCACAGAATCCTGCATGGGAGATAACCTTACAGAAGTAATTTTTTTCATCTGGAATGCAGTATCTTGCACACACCTGAGACGGAGAATAAAGGTGGTGAAACTGCCTTTTAGGTGAAACTTCCTTTTAGCGAGGCTGCTTGAATTTCTGGAGTCCAAATTTCACAAATAACCTGTGAATACATGGGAGAACACGTCATTCCCCATTCACGCTGTGCTGACTGCCTACAAGCCCCTGAGGATTTCTAAGCTGTGTAGATCACACTGTTTTGGAGATGTGCATTGTAACAGAAGGCATGTTCTCTTCAAACACCCCTCTGAATATCCAGCTCTGCTCAGTAAGAGTAAGACTGGAGGGGCTGGGAATCAGCCAAAGGGCCTGATTCACACCTGACAGATTTCAGAAGCCTCCTGGCATTAGACAATCCTCACCTTTCAAAAGGTGTTGTCTCGAGGGGTTTTTGGTACAGAGTATTTCCGGAGGTGGTGGTAGCAATTCCCCTAAGACATGTACAGAAATATTGCTACTTGATTCATAGGAAGACAGACGTTTTTCTTGACAGGGAAGAGGGGTTGCTACTAAAAGTAGAGTGTGGTCCCATTCTTTTGTATGCTATCAAGTGTGTGTGTGTGGGAAGGCTGATCCTTGAATTTTCACAAGAGCAGCTGTAGCACAGTCCTAGCTGACAGGAAGCAAGACCAGGTTATAGGTGTTTGTCTTCATCTAAATTTAAGAGCAGCAAAGAAAGCCTCTTCCTGCAAAGGAGGGTGAAAACAACGTGGGTGTATTTCCAGTGTCCAGGTACTTGGCCATTTTGGGTCGGAATGGATACATTTATGTAGATGTACTTTCTCACCCATCCTGTGCTTAGAAACACCTGCCAGACTAGCCCATATCCGAACCAAACTTGCAAAATACTGATTTTTGCTGTCAAGCTTCACGGGCAAGTTCACATTACTGCTAATGCAGGTAGGTGTCAGGAGTTAGGGAGTAAATTCCTAGAAACCCTACAGTTTCCAGACTTGCACTGGGGAGGTCACAAAGTCACCATGGTACAAATAAGGAACTTCAGTCTGTGCTAGTGACCTCGGCCACTGACTAAAATCACTTAAAAAAAAAAAAAAATCAGTTCCCTGAAAAGGGAAAACTGCGCTATCAGACGAGGACTTCCTTACTTCACATCCAAGGCCCGGCTGCGGCCCCCGCTCCCGCACCCTACCCGTGGAAAACGCCTGTAAGTTTTGCGAGAAGCCTCACGGCTGTCGAGAGCCCTCTTTGCGGGGAGGGCGGCCGGTCGGCTGCCACCCACTCGTCTGCGCCCACCAGCGCGGCGAGGAGAGGGGTCCGCGGGGAAGGAAGTCACACCGAGGAGAAAAAACTCAAAGTGGGACAAAACGAGCAAGCTCCGCAGACAAATTCCCTCCAAGCCAGACATCAGCTCCCGCCTCCCTCCCGCCGGGGCCCGCCGTGCCTTCCCCGGTGCCAGGGGGACGGCAGTTCCCAGGCAGAGGACGAACAAGGGCGGCTAAGGGTTCCGCGGGGAAGCAAACTAGCGCCATCCCCCCCACCCCAGGCACCGCCACCACAGGAGCCACCACAGGAGCCGCCCCACGGCCGTTACATCCCTCAGCCCCTCGCCCGGCGGCCGCGCCGTCCGCCGCCACGCATGCGCGGCCCCCTCGGCGCCTGCGCGCTGGGGAGCGAGGCGGGCGCCGCTGCTTTTGGAGGGCTTGCGGGCGCGAGGCGGCTGCCGCGTCGCCGCAGCGCGGGCGGGTGGGGGGAGCACGGCCCGGCGGCGGGCTCCGCGATCGCGCCTCCGCGGGTACCGGGCGCCCCCGGCTCCTCCCTCGGGCACACCGAGGCAGCACCGAGCCTCCCGGGAAGGGGGTGCGGGCGGGCGGGTGGGTAGGTAGGTAGGTAGGTAGGTAGGGTGAGAGCCGGCTGGGTCCCGCTGCCTCCTCATCGTCATGGCCGGCTCGGAGCAGCCGCCGCCGCGGCGGGAGGACGGGGAAGCGCCGCTGCCCATCGAGGACGCAGAGCTGGCGCTGGCCGGCATCAACATGCTGCTGAACAACGGCTTCCGCGAGTCCGACCAGCTCTTCAAGAAATACAGGTAGCCCCGGCCGCCCCTCCGCCGACCGCTCCCCGGGCACCTTCTGGCAGCGCGGCCCCAGGCGCCCCCCTCCGCCCGCCGGCGGCGGCCCGGCCTCCGCGCACCTGTCCCCGTCACCCACCTGCGCGGCCGCGCCGGACCCGCTCTCCCCTCAGGCGGCGTCCCCAGGGTGGCGGCGCCTGCCCCTCGGCCCGCGGTGAGCGGGCGGCGGGGCCGTGAGGCGCGCAGGGCCCCGCGCCCTGGGCAGGGGGGCTTGGCGCAGGCAGCCTCGCCCTGCCCGGCTCCTCGGAGCGGAGGGGGTTGGCGCTCCCGGTTGCCGCCTCAGTCTGCGCTCTCGTGGGGAGAGGGCACGCGTGATTCGCCCTCGTGGCCGGGGGGGTGTGAGGCTGCGGATCCGCTTTGCGGGGTCTCCGCGGGGCTGCAGGACAGCGCGTTGAGTTGGCGCGGGGGCGGCGTGCTGCTGTGGAAGGTGCCTGCCGCCCTGTTGAAGGGGTGGGGAAGGGCTGGGCAGGGGTCGGCGGGTCCCTCGGTAACGTTGGCTGCGTTTCACTAACGTGAATGAGTAAACACACGTGCGCCTGAAGACGTTTCCTGGGGGTTTTCGCTTCAATGCTCCTATGATGCTGGCTTCAGCCGACAAAACGGGTACTGGCAAAAGGTCCTTGAATGCTGCTGCGATTATCTTCAGGCTGCAAGGTTATCTTCATAATCCCTACGTACCTCATGTCTAGGTTTGTGCATTAAGTAGTCATCCGGTAGGAATGGCATTAACACAGCTGTGTAAGTTGGTCTTAAAGAAAAGATTGCCTATACCTGTCCTTTTTGTCTGAGGATTAATGCATTCCACACAAGCTTGAGCTGCTATAATTGCGCATACATTCTAAATAATTAATATGCACTATACTGCTGTTGTCTGTATGGTTAAAAAAGACTTCGACTTAAAATAGCACTTCATAGTGATGGTGTACTTATGTACTTAAATCTTATTTACAAAAAGGCTGTTTGGAGATAGAGTGGGGGGAGTGAGACAAATTAAGAAAACTCCCCTTAATAGTAATGGAATAATAACTTCACTGTGTACCTGCCACAGTCTAATATTAAACATGTCCTTCTGTCTTTAGTGTGTACTGCTATGTTACATATGCAATACTGTTGTGTAGAACTAATTGGAATATTGTAGGTGACAAGTAAGGTCCCTATTCTGCATTCCTCACATTCATATGAAGTTGCACCATATGAGTTACTTCTTTCTTGAGTCTGTTGGAGTTGTCAGTTGTTCTAGGTATCTAAGGAACCTGTTGGTTTTGGTTGTTTGTTTTTGTGTTGTGTATTTTTTTAAGGTACCAGGTAAGGAACACTTGATGAGGTTTTCTCCCCTCCATTTTTTGTTGTGTTGTGCCATTGCTTTTTATCAGTAGTATGAATCTGGAAGTGGTCTAGGAATTCTAAATATGTGATGCTTCTTATAGTGTATAGTAATGCTAGGGAGTAAAATTGTTAAGATTCCTATTTTCAAAATGCAGCTTAATCCTCCCTTGAAAGGGTGAATAATGATATCTTCTGCAAATTGTTCTCTTGGTTATCTAGAAGGTTTATTACTAAGGATTTGTTAAATGCAGAAACTTATCTGTCTTTTTTCCAGGTGCAGGCTTTTCTTTGTTCGATTTTTATCAAGAGGTGCCTTTAAGTTCAGTGTACTGTTTGATCTTGGACTTTAAACACTACCTGCAAGGAGTAAATAGGAATTCCTTCGTTAGATTAAGTAGTTTTAGGATTAATAAATTGATAATCACTGTCTTAGTTTCTAAACGACTGTGAAAAATCTCCAGCCCTGTCTACCTCATCCCAAAATTTGTAGCAGGGTTCCTCTTGCTGTGAACTAGTAGACCTTCATTGAATTGCAGATTAGGTGTATGCTGAAACTTCGCATTAGAGGTAGGAGAGAAGATAAAGCAAAGTATGCTCAGCTTCCTATAAATTCGGATTTTGGAGACACATGCAATGAGGTTGACTTTTTTTCCCAGTGGTTTTTGGTTCTATACTTGTATTCGATGTATTCTTCCTACAAGGACTTAAGTAGTGCTATTATATATTTCTCTGTATACAGCCTTAACTGAGTATATTTTTGTTGGTGTATGTTTGAAATTATGAAATAGAACCCACCCTAAATGGGACTAGTAAGCCGAAAGAGCAGCTTTTGGGAGCTCTCCATAATTTAATACGGATGTTTGTAATTTGCAGCATTAGAGCTCAAACATGTCTGATGAAATGCAGCTTTTTGAACTTGATGCGTGTGTGTGTTGTCTGTATTTCAAGTGACCTTTCTTATAGAAAGTGTTAATTCTGGACTGCTGCCCATGCAGGTAGTTTAGCTCTTTTTCAGAAGCTTAACAGTTAGCAGATGAATCCTAGAAGTAAAGAGAGGAATGGAAATTTTTTTTCTTATGGAAACTGTTTAAGAGCCTGCAAGACTATTTAGAAACTCAATAATTCAGCAAAACTTCAGTTTCATTAGCCACATCATTTAAACTAGTTAAAACTGTTTCTTAGAAACTACTGGTTTTGCTTCTGCTTTTTATTACTTTAATTTTTCTTTGTGGGAAAGTAGACAACCTTGATGAGCCTAAGGACAACTGTCATTCCAAAGCAGGCTGGATCTGTTTGTTTCTTTGCTATTCTGCATTTTTGCATCTTCCAGAAAGCTGGCTGATGAACCTAAAATCAGTTATATTTGAAAGGTGGTCATAATGCAGTCCTTGAGGAAACCAGGGTGGAAATGGCAGCTGTGTTTCATATGTATCACCGTAACAGTAAAGTCTTGCCTTTGAAGAGTGGTGGTACTTCAAAGTCATTAGCTATAGAACCATTGTTTCTGTGTTGGGCATGGGAGCATACTATTTTGTCTTTTGATGTTTAGAGCTCATATATATCTATTTTAGAACCTGGAGAAGTTAGGTGAACATGTCTGTTTTGTGTCAGATACAACATGTAATTGGAACTGCATTGACTATCACTGTAAAGCAGTTGATTTGTGAGGTGTAGTTTGTGTCTTGTTTGTTTTAACTTATACTTGAGAGAAGATACCAGGGTTTTAAAAAGTATCCGCAAGTAGCATCAACATCTGCATATGCTTTTTTGTGAGTGAGGTTGTTTTTTTTTTTTTAAGAAGTCTAGATCCTTCACCTGCTAGTGGTGACAACCTTCTGAACATGAATCAAATACCAATGGATATGGTATTTTCATAAATCTGCAAGAGACAGCACCACCATCTTTAATGCTTGTAGCTGTGTTAGGTCACCACGGTGCGAACTCATATTTGCAACTGTCAGATATCAATCTTTCTGTTCAGCTTGAACAATGCTGATGCCATCCCATTTCGCATCAGTTTAAACTTTGAGTACTGGTGAAAGCTGCGAGAGATGGGGAGGTTAACCAAGGACACAGGCATTGGAGATGGAGCCCACAATCAGCTCGTGGGATGGCAGTCATTTTGGTGAACCACCCTGACACTAGCAAGAAAGCTGGAATTGGAGTGTTCTTCTTTCCCCTTCTAGCTTTGTGGATTCCTGAACATTCAAGAAAAGAAGAAACTGTCAGAAGACCTTTTTTTTGCTGATTCTTCACTTTTTAAGAGCATTTGCAATTCAAAAATGATTTTAAAACTTCCTCCAGCTAAGAGGAGAGAAGACAGTTTCAAATATAGTCCGGTGCTTTTTAGCAGAATGTTGACTCACAACATAAGGCATAAGATCAGGGATATTATCTTAAAAGAAATCCAACAGTCTTCTGTCTCCTACCAGGGAAATATTTGACTCTTTGTGTGAATGACTCTTACTTCTGAGAAGACTCGAAGTTTTCAACTTGCATCTGAATGAAAAGAGAAATGGTACAAGATGGATAAGTAAAATGTGTATAATAAGGTCATCTCCAAAGAAGAAAATGAAGATGATGTAGAGGAAATGTGATTCTAAGACAAAATGTGTAAAGATTTAAAGAATGGGGTCACTGTAGGAAAACATGCTGTGCAACCTGCTAGGGTAAAGCAGAACATGGAGAAGAATGGGAAGTTGGAGCAAATGGGAAAGTGAGAAAAAAGCTTAGTATGCTTCCAGAAATTTTTAAAGTTATGACATGTTACAGTATACGTATTAACAGACATACAAACTTCAGTAATGGACCAGAAATTCCATTGTGGGTAGGTGTTTGAACCTAATATTACCAATTTAAAATGGTGTCTGTGGCTAAAAATACTTTTGACCCAAATACAAGTTGAGACAAGGTGACATTAAGCCAGCATTGATCAGCAGGTAGATTATGGCCTATGTACGGGCAGTCTAACTGCTGTTGAAATTCTTGTTTATGGAGCTCAGCAAAGGAATCTTAAGAACAAAAATTAAGTGATTTAGTAGATGTTTCAATAGCTTCTCTAAAGGTAAGGACAGCAGGGTGATGTAAGTCAGTTGGGGGAAAGATGATGGCATCTTGACTGGCAGTGTGAGAATAAGTCATGAGTGCCTTGGTAGCAACCCTGTGTGCTTTTGTTTATTGTAGCAATAGGCAGATGAGCAGCTGCTCGATGGATGTATAGAAAGGACAGTTATATATGAGGGAAGTGATTTTTAGCAGCAATATTCTAAATGTGTACCTTAATGAGGTAAGATTTCATTGCTCAAGGCTAGGCAGAGCATGTTAACATAATAATGGTGCACATAAAAGCAGTATCAGTCTTCCAGTTACATGGCTAGGTTAGAAAAATTTTAAGTGTTCTGCAGTTTAAATCTTCAAGACCTGTGTACATAGAGATGATCACATTGAATGTGATGTTTAGTTTTGTGGCCTTCGTGACAGAGACAGGTGTTGCCAAAAGAAGGGTAAAGAGGGCAGGGGGAGGTCGAGAGATCCACTTGGCATATGAAGAAAAATCTGATGGCTAGAAATCCATGGAAAGATGACAGAAAGCTAAACAAAAATCTGAGTTTATAACTCAGAAGTTAGAAGTCAGATTTAGTGGAGATTGCGGAAGAGGTGTGATAGTAAGCAGATCTTATTTTAAAACTAAAGAAATGAAGTTTGTGAAAGATACAGCTATTGTAAAGACTTCTCACTCTTCTTAGTGCACCCATTCTTTGATCTACTATTTCTAATACATTGTTTCAGGCTATTGTAATGGGATGGATATATTTTTGTTTTAGTATACTTTAGGAGCTCAGAGATACTAAGAAGATGTATGATGTAAGCTGCTATAGTTTGTCCTGGAACATAATTTCAGTCAGGTTAGTTGAACCTAAGGTGGAAGAAGATTTTGCGAAAGTCCATAATTCTTATGGATTAAGAGTGTGCAATTGGACAGTTAGTACAAATCAGTTGATATGTTATAACTAGCTTGTCTCAGCTTTGTAACTACTTTTCAAAGTAAAGGTGCAATTTAAAATGCTTCTCATAATTCCCAGTGTTTTGATATTCTTGTGCATCTAAACTTAACAGCCTGAAGTTAGAGCAAAACAATCCCCTGTTAATTTGTGTAAGGACAAAACAAATCAGGTAAAAACTGGATGGGAAAGGGCCATTTCTCTTTTGGTTGTGTATTTCTAGTGAAAATAGAAGTGTATGATAAAAACTCATTTAACAATTAAAACAAAATTGGGCTGATTATGAAACATAAACTAAACCCAGATCTGACATTTGCAGTTCTCAATGTGTGTCTTAATGCTTTCACGACATTTATATTGCATTACCTGTTTCATATACCAATATTGGGTGAGATGTTTACTTGTATAAAGATCTGTCTTATGTTTGTAGTCTCACAAATAATTTTTAGAATATATTCTAGAATAATCTGTGATGGAATAATGACCCAAGGTTTTGTATGATTTTGCAGTAAATTACTTACCTTTATATATAGGTTATATGTATTTCTGCTTGTTTTAAAATATTCAGTAGCTGCTTCTATATTTATCTGTGAACTTACATTAATTCTTAATTTTTCATTATGTTTTACTCTCCTACTTTGGAGGAAACCCATTTGTTTTGTTTCAACTTGAGCATCACTATCAGTATGATGACTGGAATTCTTAGTGGACCATGGTTAAAGGTAACAGTGCCTAGAAAAGCAGGGAGGAAATGTTGGCGGGTTAATTACATTACTTAAATTTAAACCTGAGCTAGGCTGTAGTACTTTTAGAAGCTGATGTATTTGGAAGTGAAATACTACCGTGGAAATGGATGTAGAAAAAAGAAAATACTGATAAGTAATTGATTTTTCTTTTGGTGTGCTTCATTTCTGATTTATTTTTTTACGGTAAAATTGGACTGTAATATCTCAGCCTTAGTAAACCAAGGCTTAGAACTCCTGAATGTTATCATTGTGTGTGAAAATGAGGCACGGGAAACACCCTTCTTCTGAAAGTGAATTAACATCTTAAAGATAAGCCGTGAAATGAGGTGAATTAGTTAGGGTTTATTGGGGGAAGCAATGTCTCATATAACACTAGTTTATATACCAGGAAGAAAAGTCTACTTCAGTGCTCTTAAGCTTATGACTTAAGTTTAGTTATACATACCAACTTTATTGATATGTACAACCTTTTACTGCGGTATCTTGTAGAAATGGTGTTAATAGCACACTTTCTTATAAGAAATATATCTTCTGAGTCCTAGTTTGGTAGGTGAGGTGCAAACAGTATTTTACAAAATATGTCTGGAGACTGAATTTTTCTTCATCTTTGAGCTAATTAAAAATCTTGAGATTTTTATTTACTTAATGGAGGTTATTGCTTCAAAGTAGCAAGGACAACTTGGGTAGTGCAGTGTCCCAGTGTTCATTTGTATTCAGTTCCGTAACTTCTGTCAACATGAATATGGCCATTGGTTTCCTGTTAGTATTTTCTCAAGTGCCACCTCATTTGTTTGTATCTTAACAACTTTTTGGAATCTGTCAAAAGATGTAAAATAGCATCTGATGCTGAAGGTCACTTAGAAGGAGTTTGAGCCAATGGTTTTTTTCATGGAATTGTGCTTTTCTTAGAAATTTACTGTCATCATTATTCATGCCTTAGTGTTTACTGGGACAGTACTGTGCCATTGCAAACCTTTTTCCTAGGTCTCAAGGAAAAGATAACCCTAAACTGTTGAAGAATTTATCAGTCAACATAATATTCACAAAGATTGAGTACTAAATGCGTTGGTTGTTTAAAATGGAGTTTAAATGCTGAAATTACCTTAACAAATGATCTTCCGTAAAGCTGCAACTATAGTCTCTACCCAGTGACTACGTAAGAATGTGGCAGAAGCGTTCCTTGTTTTGTTTAGTGATGACATGAACTCTGCATGAGGAGCTCCTGCAGTGAAGTTTTCATGTTTTTATTGCCAAACATCATGGTCTCAACAGAAGCAACTCCCAGACATGGTGTAACATTATGCATCATGTTTTCTTGCTTTAGGGTCCTTATGTGCTACAGCCCATATGTGCTGTAATGACAATGCTTTTTATAGATTAAGTGACTGAAAATTAAGAAGGACTAATCTGCAACATTTTACCTCATGTATTACAGCTAGTGATAATTTCAGAGCTGTGGCTCTTGAGTTTTTTGTTGTCTTTAATCATGGTGGAAGAATTGTAAACAGTGAGCTGTGAGTGTCAGAGTGCAAGTGGGGAAGCAGTTTTGAAAGATTAATATTTATTTTTGGGAAAAACCTCAGTTTTACTTGAACAAATATATGTTAAAATACTTAGACAAATTTTCATTGCTTGCAGTAAGTGCTTTGATATCTTTTGTAACCTTGGAAGAGCAGTTGGCTCTCAACTGTAACTAATTGCCTCATTTTTTAACAAAGTGTTACAATTTACCAGAAAAGAAAGTATACTCTGAAAAGAAGTATAAAAGCTTTTAACATGTATATTTAAATGTGGATACCTTCACACATGTATATGTGCACTCTTAAGAACAGGTTCTTAAAATCCTGAAGAGAAAAGAAAACCAAATTTAAAAAAAAATGTTTGAATAGTATGCCCAAATTAGCATACATATTGACCTGCTGAAACAACATATATATGCTGTTTTATTCTCAACTATGTTCCTGTTTATTCAGTTTTAGTGGTTTCGCTTCCAAACATGGCCATCATTCAAATTGCTCTATTTGAAAATATTGTTCCCATAGACAGGGAATCAGTTTACCTCTAAAGCTGATGTATTTCATTTGTTCTTAAGCTTCAGTAACTATTTCTACAACAGGAGGATCTTTTTTTAAAGTTCATAGAAAATAAAAGTAGTCTAGAACTTAAAATGTTTTCATTTGCAACACTTTTACTATTTATTCTATAATTCCACAATATTTAATTTGTATTTGTTTTGCTGATAAAACTCTTAACTTTCTTGCCAAGTCCTAAGGAATGCCTGGATGCCACTTTCTTCTGAGAGCCCACTGCATACGTTGCTAAGCTTATTTGGTTTGCTTATGCACATTTCAGAGGGAAAAAAAACCCACTTCAAAATCTTGATTCTGTTATGCAGAATTTTAGTAAGAGTGTAATACTTATCAATTTTATAAGTAGACTTTTTACAGGTGTTCAGATAACTAAAATTTTAGTTATTCCATTAAAATACTTTCTTTGGATCCATTCCTGGTAATGAAGTAAAATTTTCAGCGTGGATGGAAACTTAATATTCAAGAAGTGTGTTCTAAGAATCTTACTGAAAAGTGCAAACCTAATTAACTATTTCTTACGTCATGCATTTTTATTTTTCTGGTTCTATTCAAAGACTGTTGTGGTTGACTTCTTTTAATTCACTCCGATAAACAATTTTTCTCTGACAATTTTTTGTTCTGAATGGACTTTGGTATGAAAGATTGATTATCTAGAGATGCCTACCTGCTTGCCTCCCCAGAACTTCCTTCTTTCTATGTATGTAGATATAAGGAAGCTCAAAAATGAAACATTTGATTTATTTTTGAGCTTTCTTGGAAGTATGAGGTAAGTGCAACTTCGTACATAAGCACATAAACATAAACAATTTTCTGTGCTGATCTGTTCTGTGGTTTTAGATCCATTGGGTGTTGATAATTCAAGGTGTGACCTTGAAACGTATGGTGGAAGTTATGTGCTGTGGAGTTTGGTGATAAGACTGGCTGCTGAATGGGTCCCACATGCCCCATGGGTTGAAAAGTGGATTATGAGAGCGCCATGTGCCCTCTGCAGCAAGAGTTCATGCTGAAAGTGCCAGCAGCAGCAAGTATAACTTGTGTAGTTGATTTTTACTGCTCTGTGTAACACATCTGTTGGTAGAGAACGGTCCAGGTACTGAATAGCAGAGGCATTTACTGGCAGTTGTTCTTGTTGGCCTGCCAACAAAGGGGAAAATACCTAACCTATTTTTCTTTTGAAAAAATAATGAAATAATGTAGCAAGTTATGTTCACCTTACATTTGTATGTATATCCAGAATTGATCAATGTATATAAAAAGGGAAGGTTTTTCAGTTCTAACTTGCTTTGTTTCTTAGCCGTTTTTCTTTATTTTTCTTCTTGTTCACATCCTTTTAGATATTTATGCTAAATCAAAAAGTGAGAAGGGGGGGTGGATATTGATGACTACCTTTAAAAAAATAATCTATTATAATATGGCTTTACTATTGGAAATCAGTGTTGTAATAATATACTATTTTCTCCATGTTTTTCAAGTGCTTGTCCTATTTTAAAATTCTACTTTAATCTGCTGCTTGCTGAATTAAGTTGGAAACAGCATAAGTACTGTACTGTAGTAATATATGTACCTATAGCATAAATGTTACCTCTTCTTAAATCCTGGAAGTCAGTGTTTCTATATAATTTTTTTCTTCTGGAGTGCTATATGTGTATTATCCTTACTCTGGCTGTGATATTTATACATGGACATATAACCTGGCAGCCCACTGCTGAACAGTGTGGATCAGTGGCACCGCTGAGATCCTGAAATTATTTTTTTAAAATGCCTTCTATGTGATATCACTGGAGCCTCATGGTCTGTGTGACTACAGTAGTCCTGAAGCTTGAAACCTGTCCCATATATTACCAAGATTTTGGCTGCCTACATTTTTTGATCTAGCAGTTGATTTCACTCTTTTGGAATATCCCTGCAAATGGAATAGGCGAAACATCTTAAAACTATTCCACGTAGTGTAGTAAGATACGTATTCTGGGCTTGAAACAAAGCAGCTATAAAACCATAAGCCTTGTAAAAACTTTGTATTTCCAACAACTTAGTTATGTAGCATATGCTTTTTTTTTTTTAAGTCTGAGTAGATTAACTTAAATTCATAGGAACAGGGAGAAGTGGGAATCTCTTAATAGAACCACTTAACATTTGTCTGCTAGGTCAAAATTGTAGTGATGGATCATAGAGAAGACTAGAATTAGCAGATTTTTAATTTTTTGTAGCTCTGAAATTTTTTTGACCTGCACTGGATGTATTTTGATGACAGTTGGTTTTTCTAAAAAAATATGTACAGCTTAATTCTTGAAAAAAAAATTTTTTAAAGATATATTCAAGTCTTTGTAAAAATGATTAAGCTTTTGGGTTTCCATTTCCATTATGTCTTGCAGAATGATACAACATTTGTTTGTAACTTAATATAAAAACCCCAAGATTTATTTACAGATGTATAAATTAAAATCAAGAAATGCAATATTGATCTTTACAATAGGAAATATGTGCAAATATAGTAACTACATTTTGTTTTCTTTACAGAAACCATAGCCCATTAATGAGTTTTGGAGCCAGTTTTGTCAGTTTTTTGGTGAGTAGATGGGAGCAGACATCTCTTCTCTTGTGATTAATGTTTTTATGTGTATGCGTGCATTTGTAATGGTGGATAGTCTAATTTGTTTCTTTTTACGAGACTTAATTTTTTCAAAGTTTTAGATTAAATGTAGCTAGAAAATAAGTTGTTATGTCCTGGTTTCAGCTGGGAAACTCATTTATATAAAACTTGTTTACTCATGTGGTTTAAATTTGAAGTAGAGGTTCTGTGATTCAGCTGGTCAAATGTGTGAAATATTTATGAGTTCCATTAAAAGAGCCATAATAAAACCCTCTCCTAAATGAGCAGTAGAGGTATTATCAAAATAATACTCATAAATGCCATTTTCCTGATAACTTTTGGTATTGAAAACTTCTCCATCCATACTGCTGAAAGTTGTTAATTTGATCCATTCACATTGCTTCCTTTTTGAATATATGAGAACTGAGAATGTTGACTGACTAAAGAGTCATAATGAGCAAGTCAGGTCTGTTTAATGCTTTTCTTCTTAATGTACTAAAAATGAGATTATCTTTTATGAAAACTGAGCAGGTGTATTAGAAAATGTCTGTATCTTGTTTTTTAGACTCTCCTTATTCTGACTTTGCTGCTTAATCTTAGATTGCACCAGAAATTATCTATGGTAATACTCTTTTTAAAGACAGAATTTATTATAATATGCCAGAAATAGATAAGTTGTAAATGAAATTAATTTGAATTCTCTCTAGTGTCTGTAGACTATGCAATATGGAAAAATATATTGGTTAGGAAACCTCCCGGGGCATATGTTTGCTTTTAAGTCAGTGGAGAAGGAGAAAGGAAAGAGGGAGAATCTCTCAGGCTTGCTTATCTAAATTGATGCGCTGAACCAGGGTAACATCACAGTGCAGCATCAGTGGATCTTGAAAATATCTTGCTTAGCTACTGTTCTAAACATAGCAGCAGCACTTTGTGTGCCTGTGTCATTCAGAGCCTTCGTTTAATAAAGCATTAAGAAAAGAAGTTACTTGTGCTGAAATTCTTTATAAATTGGTTCAGCAGTAGTTGCAGTCAGATGCATTTTTTTTTTTCTTCCTACATATGTAGGAATTGTGGTTATTATTTTGAAAAATGCATTAGCTGTTACTTGTTACTGACTTTGGAGGCCTGTTATTTACGTGGATGAATTATATATAAGCAGTATCTGCACAGATGCAAATCATGCCTTACATAACAATAATCGAAAATTAATTTATGTGAATTTTTCTTCCACTTAATGTAATGTGACAGCGCATTCAGTTTGACTGTGTGTGAAGCTTTGTTAAGACAAGGGGTTAGGACTTAGTATGTTCTGATTTGTCTTGAAATTTTGGTAAAGCACACTCAAATCTCTAGTTTGGTGTTTGTTTGTAGAAGTATGTGTACTGATGTGTGTGTGTATTATGTTGTTTTTTTTTAAAGTAAGTTTTATTGTCAGGCTTTTATGAAAACTCTTACTATCCTATAGCTTTTGTAGAAATAAAAATATTTGATTTTTATCATTCAAATCTGTTTGGGTTTTGGTAGAATGCTATGATGACTTTTGAAGAAGAGAAAATGCAGCTGGCATGTGATGACTTAAAGGCTACAGAGAAACTTTGTGAAAGTGAAGAAGCTGGAGTTATAGAAACAATCAAGAACAAAATTAAAAAGAATGTAAGAACATTATTTGTAAAATATGGAATTGTGTGTCAGATAAATATTTCTGGAAACTTCCTTTCTGGCCTCTTTATATTTTGAATAGATGATTTTTTGATATGTGAAGAGCAGTTGAGATAATAAATTTAGAAAGTAAGTCAAATATTTTGCTTGGATTTCCTAAGTATCATAAAATACTCAGTCAGGTAGTTCCTCTTCTAAAGCAGCAGGTTGTGTTGATGTTAGTAATTATTTTCTTAACACCTTTTCTTAACCTCAAATTAGTGACCTACTAAAATTATTTCAGGAAGCGTGGGGCCTGTCTAATTCAGGCTAACTTTAATTCATACATGCTCTAGTAATGTTCAAAAGTTGTAACATTGAGGCTGCATAGTGCTGTGTGCCAGGCATATTCCTAGGGAATTTTCCTTCCTTTTTTAGATTTTTCATTCTAAATAATGAAGGAAGAATAAAGCATGCAGATTGAGAACTAGTTAAAGTAGTAGTATGGAAACGTCCAGTGAGTGGCGTGCCGTGTGTGACATAGCAGATCTACAGCAGCAGCAGAAGCCATTGCTCTTCAATATTTAGTTTACTTGATAAAAAGTATTGAACCTGACATGCATAACTCTGTGCTCGTAAGAGGCACTGTATTTTCCCTGCCACTTGTCGTATACCCCTTTCTGTGCTCTTCCTATCAAACATCTTTTAGTTGCGTGTCTGATGCATTTAGTAATAGTTAAATGAAATTTAAATCTGTTCTGAATATTCATAGAATCTTAAGAAAAATAGCTGATAGCAAATATGTAAGGTTTCCTTGTTTATTAAGTAGGAGCTCCCTTAATAAAGCTCATAGCTCTGATGAGCTATCAAAGAACTTTTAGCACAGTTCTGCACTTCAAAATGCTGTGTTAAGTTACTAGCAATACTACCACTTGCAGTTAATTCTGGATTTTTTAATTTGTCAGTTTAAACTAGTGTTCTGTATTATCTTTGTTAACATTTTTCTGTGCTCTGTGTTTGTATATTCCAAACAGGTTGATGGACGAAAATCCACGCTATCCATGGTGGATCGTCTACAAAGACAAATAATTGTAGCAGACTGTCAAGTCTACTTGGCTGTGCTCTCATTTGTAAAACAAGAGTTATCAGGTGTGCTGTGGCTTTAATGTTTAGATATATTTTTTGCATAATATCTTTTTAATAAAGCTTGATCATGAAGTGTCAAGATGACTATCAGTAAAGATGATTGTTTTGTAAGAAAGAGCACAGCTCCATTTGAAACATTCCAAGATCGGTACACTTGCAGAGGTATTGTTCTACCTTTGTGTAGGTAATAGTGTCATAAAATAAGAGGAGTTGGATTGCTGTGGATTAGAGCTTTCTGCTTTTTTCATACTGATAATCATATTTAAGTGATTCTCCTTAGATAGGCTGGAATCCTTTGCTTGTTCCCATAGAGGCATTTGAGGAGTTGGTATGAAGATGGGTAGCATCTACGTGCTTCATGTGGCCTGCAAGATAAGAGGCTGTAAGTCCAGGCCACTGGGAAAATCCTAATTTCCCATATGCGTTATGTTCATGACATTCAAGGAGATGACAGACTGCCGGTGAAAGTAATTTTAAGTGAAGTGTGGTGAAGATAGAACTGCTGAATCAGTCCTTCTTCTCTGGTCACTAAAGTGCGTCCTTGCATGCCAAAGAGGTTAATCCTGTCGTGTTGAAACAAACCTCCTTGTCTCAGCTGTAAGGCTGTTTCTAATGTTCCCTTACATTCTTGGATCTCTTGCATAATCTTAAAACATGCCTTCACCCATGAGTTTATAGAAAATGTGGACAAGGTCATATACAAAGTGAGCACATTCCCAGGTTCTTATCAAATCAATGAAGACCGAGAGATAGAGTCAGACCAGATTGTCAGTGAAGACCCTGCTGATCAGCTGGAAGGAATTGGGGAAATAATGTTCAGATTATTTAAAATAACGCTAAGGTCTTCAGTCAAGGACATAATGCTTTCTGTGATGTGCAGACTTGGTTTCTTCCAAGCCATGGCATCAAGAATGTGTTTGGTTCTAGCTAGCAGAAATTCAGGGGGTATTTGTCTGCTGTGTGTGTACTGCTGCAGAAATGTTTTCTTACTATTTTTGATACAGTTCTGGGGTTTTGTTTGTGGGGGTTTTTTTCCCCCTCTTGAAGCTTTTTTCTTGTTTCAGTATGTATTCTGCAGCTGCATATAACTGGGTTGGATGCTGTAGCTGAGGGTGGTTTCTGTTCCCTTTCTCTCTTGTCTGCTGCTTAGAGAACTGAAGTGGGTAGCAGAGTACTGCAGAATATGCAGTATATTTGGGTTACTGTACTGAGTAAAAAATATACCTGAAATCTAGTTAAAATTCTGAGCAGTTAAATGCCACCTCAGTGACTGCTAGTTACTGCTGTTGCTGAACTGTTGGATCCGGTATTTCAGTTTTTTGAGTGTATTATCTTTCTGATTATGTATAAACATCTTTTGTTTTTGTCATGTTTCTGTATAGAAATAGCAACCAGATTATTGAAATGACTGTAATTGAAAAAAAAAAAGGCATTCTTTAGAGGTAGATAAATATTTCTCATCAGTGGATGGGTGAAAAATTTCTTGTGTTTTTCTTCCCAGAACAGTTTGACAAGAAGCATATGATGACATGCAAGCTGCTTTCTCATATGCCTAACACATTTTAGATTTTTTTTGTTTCCACCCTCATGGATGTATTAGAAATAGTTTCATCATAAAGTTAGTAACACAGCAACTTATATTAGCTTCCCACAGCAATATTGAACTACCTTTTCTTTATATTTACCACTGCTATCATGGACCTGACTACTTTCAGAAGTTCATGCTGGGAGATCAGCTCAGTGATTGGGCTTGATTTAATTTTTGTTTAAAAAGCCAGAAATTCATTATTTTCATTTGTTAGATTGTTTTATTTTAGTATAGCAAATCGATTAGGATTATGCTGTGTTAGTGAACTGTTCATGACAGCACACTAATGGAAGTAAAGGCTAAAACTATACTTTTTTTCCACATCATATCCTTTCCATTTGATGCATGCATTAGAACACAGTGTTAGCTATTAGCAGAAACACTGTTGATAGGACAAGTAAACCAAGGGTCTTTCCTTATTATTTGTCTGCTGCATTGCTATGCATAGTTGTATAAGCGTTCATCTTGTGGTGAACCGCATAACTTTTAAAATATTCTGTGCAGCCAGAAAGTGACCTAATTGCTTAAAATTAAAGTAACGTTAGTCTTGTAATGCAGCTGAATCATGGCAGGGGTTTACATTTTTTATTATAACATTTTAATATGGAACTCAAGATAGAGGATAAATTTTTTTAATACTTTAAGTTCACGTTGACAGAACCCTCTGTCACAAATGAGAATACAAATTTTGCAGTCTTCCTCAGTGCAGTTTCTTAAGACTATCAAACTAGCTTCATCCCCTCTTCATACAACAAGAATCCAAAAAGAGGTAGTCTAGTCTATGATGGTATTTTCTCTAGAAATTTTTTTTTTTGTAATTGGAAGGATTTTGTCAAAGATGTTGAAGGCTTATAAAGAGTTGTTTGATACTACTAGCATTTTCCTTTCCTTTGATGCACCCCACCTGTTATGATCTAATTCTGGCATCAGTTATAACACTGATCTCTGCAAATTTGGTGATACCTGTTTAGAACACTGCTGCTATAACCATGCTTTTATTTTCTCTCATTTTTTGTTAACTCCTTTTGTCACTGCAATTCCTAATTCTCAGGGCTCTGTCACAGACAAAATGCTGGTGTCTGCTTTTGCAATTAACATGTACAAGTATATTCTGTGTTTGTTTTCTGTTTACCACTTACCATTATCCAAGGATGTGCTATAACCAAGATGAATGCTGTGTAAATAGGCAAATGGGACATCTTCATCTTTTGGTGTCATGCCTTTCTTTACCCTCCTGTAAAGAGGGTATTGAGACTGAGAATTCTCTCATTCTCAACTGAGAATGCTCAAGACCAGATTCTTGGGGAAATGTAGGTACCCAGCTTGCATTTGAAATTGAGGAAGTTAGGCAACTGAAAAATGTTTTAAAAACATAAAATTTATGCATTCTTTTTTTTCTATGATTTTTTTTTCCTTAATTATAAGGGGCTGGTGTTCATATGAGGGGCAGGGAAATGACGGTGTTGAAAATCTTATTATCTAATCCAAAGGAGGGGATTTTCTTAGTATGTTCCCATCAACTGTCTTTTAACATCATTTGGGCTTAAGAGGTGTAAACTCTGAGTCTTGCTTCTCTGTCTGCCAGGCAGCCATTTCATCTCCACTCTATAGTGGAGCAGAATCCAGCATTAACTTCTCTGATTTCTCTATTTCTTTCTGACAGTTGTTTTGCTACATAGCTGAAGGGAAGTCTCTTTGTATTACATGCTGTTTTAAAGTCTCTGGTTGAAAAGCACTTAAGTTTGTAGTGCCCAGTATGAAAGACCTCTTCAAGATGACAGTAGTGATTACAAAATCCTTTATACAATACGTTAATGCAAATAGAGAGAGCATCCTAGGATTTGTGAAGTAACATTTACTACTTACTGTGTTCCATTTCTGAAATATGTCCTTGAAATATTTTTTCCTTGATTTTTAGCGTACATAAAAGGTGGGTGGATACTCCGAAAAGCCTGGAAAATTTACAATAAGTGCTATACGGACATTAATACACTTCAGGAAATATATCAGAAGAAAACAACTCGGGAATCCTTGTCTTCTGATGCTGCAAATGATAATCATATTGCTGCAGAAGGTGTAACGGAGGATTCGCTAAACAGACTGAAAGGTGCTGTTAGCTTTGGATATGGACTTTTTCATCTTTGCATATCCATGGTGCCCCCAAACCTGCTCAAAATCATCAACCTGCTGGGTTTTCCTGGAGACCGCCTACAGGGGCTTTCTTCACTGATGTATGCAAGTGAAAGTAAGGACATGAAGGCCCCTTTAGCTACGTGAGTAGCTATATTGAAATGCTTTGGTAGATAACTTAGTACTGAAAGTAAGTAAATTGAAAAAAGTCAAAACCAAAAAGTCATGTTGCTTTAAAGGAAACAACAGCAGGTAAAATAAACTTGTAGTTTGTTGTTTGACATGCCATGGTTTAGTAAATTCATCACTTACTAGTGTGTGAGATCTCTCTGCTGTTAGTTATATACATGTATTTGGGGTTTGTGTCAGTATTTTGCTGTATTCTTTGGTACCTGCTATTCTAATGTCTAGTAATTTATGTACCAGCAGGGTAAATAAAAGCACCCCCTGAAGGCTGAGTAAATTTACCTGAGTTATATTCTCGGCTATGGAGAGCATACTATTTAGTATGAGTCATTGGTCTCACTTAGCTATTTATCCTTACTATTAGCCAAAGTTCTTTTCCAGTTTAATTTTAGCGTCTGAGTAAAATGGGATGTTCCCTTATAGTCTTTTTAGAGGAGTATTTTTTGTGTACTCTTCTTTTCCAAGCCTTCATACTACATTCAGGTCTTTTTATCACGTGAAGGGTTAGCCAGACCTAATTTAAACTGTCCTCATAAATGGGTTTATTCCGTTATCTTCAAATTAATGCTTTTATTACTGGACCTACTGCAGGTACCATCAGATGTCACTTTTGAAACTTTGACAGCAGAGCTAAAGTCTCTTCAGCTTGAGGAGAAGAATTGGATTAAGAAAGCTTAAGATTAAATGTTCCTGTTGATTTGTTCTTCTTTCTGGGGAAGAAAAATGGTATTTTGGGGGGTGTTTCCTCCTTCAGATGGTCTTGGAAATCTTTGTGCTCTGCCCTTGTTTCCACAGGAGTGATGTAGGTCATATAGATGTCTGCCCTTCTGAACACCAGATGTATTTCTGTTTGACATTGATTTCAAGTGTGTCTGCTGATGTGTGTTTAGTTTTGTTGTTGGTTTTGTTTGTGTGTTTTGGTTTTTTTGTTGTTGTGTCTGTCCCCGCCCCCCCCCCGCCCCGCCAGCAATTCATTTTCAAAGTTTTCCTGTGGGTTTTTCTTTTTTAAAGTCTATAGAGTCCTAAAGGCTCAACTGCTTGGATATGAGCTTGATTGTTACTTTACCTTTGGGTAATGTGCACTGAATTGTATGTTCAGGTGCAGTTTAGGAGTACATTGATGTATGGCAATAGTATTGTGTTTGTTTTAAAGTCAGGTTTTATAAGAAAAGATTCATATCTTTCTTTATCTTCAGATTCATTTAAAAATTTGCCTGCGTAGAACGTTATCCTTAAATTTCTGTTTACGAGCTGTAATCCTTTTTACCCTTATGTTTCTTTTAGATTAGCTCTGTTGTGGTACCACACAGTTGTTCGTCCCTTTTTTGCCCTTGATGGCAGCGATAACAAGGCAGGATTGAAAGAGGCAAAAGAAATTCTTGCAAAAAAAGAATCTGCTTATCCAAATTCTTCTCTGTTCATGTTCTTCAAGGGAAGGATACAGCGATTAGAGGTATTGCATATTTTCTTCCTTTTGACTGATTTCTCCTCCCCATCTTTTGTTGTTTTATGTTTTTGTGATGTGAATGAACTGTGCAAGCTTCAGCAAATTGTGACTAAAGATATAGATACATGGAAAGATAAGAAAGGATTAACTCCTTCCTAGTTTCAAGTTCACATGCCAAACCTGCTCTTTCACTACTTCTGTCTGAATTAATGGCACTTCGAAATTCTTTTCCAGCTACTTGATACACATTTGTAGCTCTATGCTAAAAGGAGGTGCTTTTGGTCCCTCGTGAGTTTCTTGTGGTATAAATAGCTGTTTCAGTTTTTCAGTTTTGCTTGTCAAGCTAAAATCCGAGTATTATCTGCTGAGTACATAGCATTTGTCTTCCCCTTTTCATTTTATGCATTGTTCATATACAGCTAATTCTCTGCAGTAATTTCCCTCAAATACTGCTTTTGCTTTTAAGAGGTCAAACTAGGATGTATTCTGTTGCTAAGGGTGAGATCTGACCCAAGCAGAAATGTATTCGCTGAAAATGTGTTTGTGGATGCTGTTGCAGAGTGTTACTCAAACACTGCAGCAGCCTCGTAGTTTTTGGCTGAGTTACTCTTTAAGAATCTGTGATAATACAAGATGGTGGTGAGTACTCGAAACTACTCAACTCCTAGCTGCTGCTTTTATCAGACCAGAATATTTCCAGAGCAATTACATAACAAGAAAACCCAACACAAAAGCACAAACCCAGAATGTTCAAACCCTTCATCTCAACATCATCATTACAAGAGCTAATCCAGATCTTAATATTGGTGGTCATTCGTTGCAAGGGTTTGCAGTTAACTCTCTCAAATACAGCTTAATATTTTGAGGGAGGTAGCAACAGTAACAGAACAGAGGGGCAGGCTTCAGTGGCCTATCAGATTTTGAAGGCATATTCTTGCATGGGATTTGGATGTTGTTTTTCTTTTTTCGCTGTCTTTCTGAAAGCAACAGTGCATTTGGGGAATTACTATCACAGGTAAGCTGTCAGTCTTTGGGAAGTATTGCTGTTTTCTGAGTGGGAAAGATTTTTATGGTCTTTGTTCAACTATATGCGTGTTCCGTTCTTATGGTAAAAAATCAAATTTGTTAGGAATAGCTACACAATGAATGCAAGTGCAGTTGAAAATGTAAATATGTTGATTGCCAGAGTATGACTTGGTATTTGGAATTCTTTTTTTATGTTTAGTATAATGAGGAGAAAATTCAACTGGTTCTTCTGACTTTCAGGGCAAACTAGGGCAAAATTGTAAACACAAGTTGTCAATAAACTGGGTATATGTTTCTATGTGTAAATACAGAGGATAGGTTTGAGATGAGTGTCAGTTTTGTGTAGTCGGTCCCTTTCTGGAGTACCATTATGTTTCAAAGCAGAGTTCTTTATATGTTATCTTACAGTATTTGTGCATTAAATGATGCAGTATATAGATAATGAAGTTTAGCTCCAAGTGAAATAGTTTGTGCCAGAGACAGCGTGGCCATGTTAATGAAGTTAGTTAGCTTAGGCAGGCAGAATGCTGTGCATTGTGCTGTGTAGCCATACCCTTAGTCAGCAGAAAGCTTATAGGTTGCTAACAGGAATTAAAATGTCCCTTTGCTATTCATGTATTTGTTTGCATGAAAGCTTTTCCATTCAGCAGTCTCCCCCCCCCCGCCCGCCCCATTGCTTTGTTCTAAGTGGTACTGTATCACTGAGGCTTTGCTGTGTATAAATGTTTTGGTTAAATGTCTCAAGCTCTTCTGTAGACTCTGTTAGGAATTTAGAAGCTTAATTTGCTCAAATGTTGTTGATGTAATAACGAAGGCAGATATATGACTGGTGGCAATGGCATGGGGAGCTGCACTGGATTTCTGCACAATACACTTGTGGTTACATGTGTGTCAAATCCAGGCATTGGTCTTAAAGCATCCATTCTACATTCTGAACCAGAAGTGCACATATAGTCTTAGATTACAAACTAATATGCTGAGTCGTAATTTCCACCTCATCTCCAAGGCGAGTGAGGAGAGCTCCTGCAAAGCCTGGGAAGTGCTTATATGGCCTTCCTTGAAATTGTTAATACACAAGTAGGTTTAAATTCTTTCCGCCAGGCATGGGAATATTATTTTCAGATGGTTTACCAAAATTGGGAAGTCTGTGCTTTAACCTATATGCACTTAAAAGTATACCTTGAGCTGAAGCTTATATATTATAGTCTTTAACATCTATCATCTATAATAGTTATGTGATAAAATTTAATTGTACATAGATGAAAGGCAGCTTAGATGTTGTTATACAGAAGAGCTTGGGTGTTCTGGAAGTACAGATCAGTAATGGTCATTGTACACTTTGTATTAGAGCCTACTAGCACTCAGTTCATTGGATTTTTTTTATAGCCTTTGAGCCTGCATACGTTTTGTGTAACTTTAAGCTGATGGTATATTCAGCTTCTGTTAGCAAGTCTGCATACACCTATATATCTGTATGTGTGTGTTTTTTCTTTTCTATGGAGAAAAGAAACAGTAAGGAACATAGTTCAGCCATGGACACCTGGAGGCAGGGAAACTGTTCAAAAGGCAGAAGCAGTACTGTAAGACTGGACAGTGAGACACAAATATGACAAAGGACAAAACTGCCAAGGA
The DNA here is from genome assembly GCF_034638445.1 of Ciconia boyciana. Classification (NCBI taxonomy): domain Eukaryota; kingdom Metazoa; phylum Chordata; class Aves; order Ciconiiformes; family Ciconiidae; genus Ciconia; species Ciconia boyciana. The sequence continues at coordinate 51,835,114 of NC_132935.1, read as the reverse complement.
AGGCCATCAAGGAGAAAGGAAGATTTCACAGGGACAGTGCTACGAAAGACAAATGAAGAGCATGTGACTGTATACCACTTTGTGCACTAAAAAGCATGTATGAGTATTAGTCAATAAAAGCCTTAACAGACTTTGGTTTTCTAAGAAGTAGCCTTACAGGTACTATAAATGTGGACCAAATTATCTTTCAACTTTTTTCCCAGATTCACAGTTCTGAGAAATGAAGTCTGAAAGCGTTTGGAGACTATTGAAATGAATGAGTTAAGGGAAAGGAGAGGAGGAGGATCTGGGGAAGCTGGAATGAAAGTGCACCAGAAAGTTAAAGGTTGCACTGGTAGGCTGATCAAATGTCTCTTTTTTCAAAGAGTAGGTTAAGAGACTGCGTATTAAAAGTAGCATTTTTCCTGACTTTTACATAATTCACTCTAGGCTGTTTTTATGGACATGACTATTGCTGTGCTTGACTTGTGATTGTATAGTATGTATTCCAGCCTCATAAGTATTTCCTTGTCAGTGTCTGACTATTTCTGTCTTTGAAATACCTTTCACTGAAGCTGATAATGATATTTTATGTAAGCTTAAGCTACTAAAAACAGGTGAGAATAATGTTTTATACTTGTGCCTAAAGGGTACTTAAAAATGTAATTAGTATAATAGCTGCTGAAACCCACTGGTCTGAAATCCAGAGTTTCCAGCTGTACCCTTAGGCCTTTCGTATTACTGTGAAAATAAAAATATTGCCATCCATTTACTAAATGTGTATTGTCTAATATTATGATTATGTTAATAAATACCAATTTACTTTTGAAACTGTGACTTAGACTATTCAAGTGTGGTATTGTGGCCAGTAGTGAAAAATGGGCATGGTGGTAGCGTGGGAGAGGGCAGAATAAAAAGTGTTGTTCTGAATCTTGCGTATTTCTGCTTTTTAGCTTGCAATTTTGCTTCCCCCCCCCCCCGCCCACCTAATCAGCAACACTTTTTAAAAATCGCCATCTGCTTTTTTAAATAGTACAAATCACCCCACTCAGAAATAGTTCAGTAGATCAATAGCTTCATGTGGAGAGCGGTAAGGGTATAAAGCAAAAATAAAGTGTTTGACAGTGTGAACTGGACAAGATTGCTTCTCTTTGATTGGGAACAGACTCTGGGTGTGTATATTTAAACAACAATAAATCTCTTGGACTGGGACAAAAAACTTGGGTTCTGAGGCTTGATCTATAGAGTTCAGTTGGTATAGGTGCATGTTTAGAGTCTGAAGGAAAAAGTACCAAATACTTCAGCTGATGGGCAAAACACCAGTGGTACGTTCAGGTGTGCTACAGTGTGTTTGATGTGCATGCTGGTAAAAATGTGCAGTGGTATTGAAGGCTTAAATGTAATGCTGATAAGTACTCTTGCTTTTTTAGTTACCTTTTGTAGACATCTTGGTATCAGTGGTATCATTCTTATTTAGGGGTGGTACGGAAAAGTAGACTGAGGGCAAGAGTAATAATAAGCATTGAAAAATCTTAAATGAATTTTCTGGAATAAAGTCACAATGATGTTTTGAGAAATTTTCAGAGCTTGCATAATTTCAACGTTTATTTTCAGGAATTGTGCTGGCCTTTCTGGTTACTTCTGGGCTATAAAATACAGAATCCTAGTTTTACTCTACTTTGATTTTGTGGCATGTCTTAGGGAAAAAGGGCGGCAGGGGGTGTGTGTGTGTTAAGGAATAGAAAATACGGGCCTTGAAATTTCCACATAGTGTCCTCCAGTGTAAATTGTCCCCTTTTAGATAGTGGTTGCTGGTTTCCCCTTAATTATGAGCATGACTTCTTAAAAGCTTTACAAATTCATAGTGCTGATAGAGAATAGAGAGGTCCTGGGAGAGGGAAAGTGTCCTGAGATTTCAGAACAGCTCTGTGGGGAAACAAGCATTGGCTCAGGAAGCTGCCGTGGTTCAGCAAGCTCTGTACATGCTTAGTTGGTGGGTTGGGGTGTTTTTGGTTTTAATCTGAAGTCAAGAAATGTAAGATTATGGTTCTCACGTTAGCTTTAATAATCCTCTTTATGGTTATGTAGTTCTGTATATTATGTATTTTATGGATTAATCTTTTTTTGTCTTTGTATTATGTCCAAGAGGCATGAGTGATGCCTGTTGAAGGAATTACACAAGTGTGCGTGTGTATATATTTTTTTTAAATCTCAAGAACATAATTTTCAGGTGTCAGCCATGATGTTATACTTGCAGACTCTTGAGACTTTATAATTCTTTCTGTTTATTCTCTGAAACAGTAAATGGATAGTAATTCATTTATTTTAAGAATTAACACTAAGAGTAGAAATTCATATTTCAGCATGTTGTCACAATCCCTGGAGATGATTGAAACTTTAATTATTAAGGAATATCTCTGAAACATACTTACTGAGCTTTATGCTTAAGGGAAACTTAGGCAGATGTCAAAACACTTGAGAGAGCTAGACAGTTAGAAATATGGGTTGTAGAAAATTGAATATTCAACTAACTGGACTTGTATATTACTAGGTGGTCAGTATTTCATGTGCTGTGCCCCAGGCTGGTGTATGGCATTGCAGACAATGATGTAATTGCCATTAGTCATTGTGTGGATAACATGCTCTACAAATAAGTGATTTATATTTTCAAATGTTTAGGGTTTTTAGGCTTTTAGAAGGCAAAGTATCTTCACAGAGGACTAAATATTTAGTGGTGGGGTTGTTTGTTTTTTTTTTTTTTTGCATTTTCCTCAGAAGCATTCAGAACAAAGATTTACTGAACAACTTCTAAACTTAGCACAAAGATAAACTTTTAAGCCGACATTATTTTATTTTGTTTTTTTTTCTGTAAGACTGGGCTCATAACACTTATTTTCCAGGAAGTCGTGCTGGGGTGATGCAGCATCAGTGGAGTAATATGTAGTGGAGAGAATGTGCTGCTACAAAAGTAAACAAGGTGTACATTGCTCAGGCTCCCTGGTAGCTTTGAGGGCAAATACAACTTCACCTTGCTCTCTGTATGTAGTATATTCTTCTGTTATGCGAACAAGCATCTTAGTCTAATCGCTGTTTTATTTTCTAAGTGTACAGTGTTTATATTGGTACAGCTGTGGATCCCTTTGCTGGCAGTTGTGCTGTCTTGATGCAATATATATGATTTATGGTTAAATTGTTCCTTAGCAACTAAAACAGTTTTCCCTGATGAGACAAGAAGAAAATCTAATAAAATCACTTTAGAGCTCTGTGTGTGCATGTGGTCTTAAGATGCAATGCTTCAGATTTTTGCAGGAAATTTTGAATTCAGTTATACTTGCATAGATGACAGGTTTGCTTTTTCAAGGGTTTATTTCACTTACATGCTTAGCCAGCACAGAGTGGCTTAAATATTCTTCTGTTGCAGAAATTATTATAATTGTACATGAGAATAAATATAGGAACACTATTAAAGTCGGTATAGGCCATAGTGGGATATATAGTTTGTCTGTGTATAAAATTAAATGTTGATTTGCTTCCCCCCCTTTGTGATGATTGTTATGGAGAAGTCCCATCCTGGGAAAACTAAAAATTAAAGTAGTCAAAAGAACTGCCATTCTAGTTCTTATGAAACTGTCAGCCTCTTTTTGCTAAGCTGTTGGTAGCTAATGATTTTATCAAAATGTTTTTTATCTCATATGCTTCTTTATCTTCTCACATGTCATGTGGCATTTATGAGTTCTCTATTAACTGTTGCTTAAAGTGGTTACTGAAGGATGTGGAAAAAGGTGAAATAGTTCAAAATAAATAAAATTAAACAATAAAGATACCCTTATTGTGCAGAAAGCTAAACTTTATTGGCAGATGCTAAAAATATATGACTTTTAAAGGTGGAATGACTAATAAGAGTAGAAATGAGATTACTCAAAAGCTTACTGCACAAAACCAATGAATTTCGGACTTAATAGCAAATAGAAGGAGTACAGGCACTGATTTTTAAGGCTGAGAGATGATCTGAACTGGCTGTAAGTTATTGGTGATCGTTATTACATTATTAAACTCCTACTATCCCCCTCCCCCCTTTTAAAACTCTGTAGTGTTCCACATTTCTCTTTTTAGAGTGCAAGTTCCTTACCGTGTGTTTTAATTTTTACTGTTGCACATGGTGGAACTGATTGTTAGTACCTTGCAGGCAAATGCTTTGCATTCTTATCTAAAGTTTCATTTAAATATAAATCTGAGTTGCTTTGTATTAGTGATTCTTACTTCCCTTGTCTTTTATAATTTGGCTCTTGTATTATGTTTCATATCATGAATATGAAATATATGGAAAAATCTGCTCACTATGGGACCTCTTTAAGATGCTCGTTTATTGTGGTAAATAAAGGCTTTGTTGTAATTTGCCCATACTTCCATTCACAAGTGATCAGGTTGAGAGAGCTGGGAGAAGGGAAGGTGGCCAAAGGAAACGCAATGTGGAGCTGGTATATTGAATTAATATTAGCCCTTCTCCTTCAAACTGTTAGCTCTATGGTGGGCTTTAGCTCATTTAAAATAACCTAGAGTCTGAAATGAATTTTGAGGTTTTCCTCTCAATGGGATGTCGTGCCTCTTTCATCTATTCAAACCAGAGGCCACAATCTGTAAGACACTTCAATTTTTTTTAACCATATAGTTATTTTTAAATGCCTATTAACAGAAATCTGAATGTTTTCTTTATCAGAATAAGATTATCCAACAAATTTGACATATGATTTATTTTTTTCTTCTTTCACTTTTGTTAGTGTCAAATCAATAGTGCCTTGACCTCATTTCATACCGCTTTGGAACTTGCAACAGACCAAAGGGAGATTCAACATGTCTGCTTATATGAAATAGGTAAGTTGGATACGTTTATACTATAAATAGCTCACTTTCAAGTGAGCAACTTCAACTAGCACTAGCAACTTTGATAAGCAAACTGGATTACTTTTATTAGGATTTTAAAAAAGGTTTTAGAATACTGGCCTTTGTCTTGGATGGATTATGGTAATAATCCTGTCTTCCTTTGGGGCAAGTAGAATTCAACAATTTTGCATAATTTTCAAGTTTTCTGCAAATACAAGGTGATGCGAAATCAGAGAATAGAGTATAGAACCAAGGGCAAACTGTTCACCTACAGAATATTATTTAAAATGAGAAATTAATTAATCTGATTTGTCTGTGGAATCACCACTTCTGTGCCAAAAACTAATTGGTCTAGTGAAGCTTCACAATTTGCAGGACCTATATTTCATGGTCATTTCCATCTTTCAATAGCAATATATGCTATATGTTCTTAATTTGCATACAAGTCTTTAGAGTGGAGAAGACATGTTGGTTCAAGCTTTAAATGTGTCTTGTTAAGGGATCTTGTCGCAGTGGGGAAGAATAAGGAAGCAAGTAGTAGCTTTGTAACTTTCAGCATCCTACAAAATACAGTATTTTTTTTAAAAAGCGGTTTTGGTGTCTGTATGGATTTGTTACTGCTCTGAAGTGGATTCATTGTTTTGTATGGAATCTTATAATTCAACATTTTGCAGTAAATTTAAACCAAGCTTTAAATGTATGTCATTGATTTGTTTTGTTTTTAACTTTTCCTGTTATTGTTATAATTGTTAAACTAGCTCCAGCTCTCATGACAGACTGTGTGTTCCAGTAATGTTGACACCAAATTTGAATTACTGTGCTTTCTCTGAAGTTAAATTAGTCTTGCTTTTAGGTTGGTGCAGCATGATAGAGATGAATTTCAAAGATGCATTTGAAGCCTTTGAAAGGCTTAAAAATGAATCCAGGTGGTCCCAGTGCTACTATGCTTATTTAACAGCAGGTAAGTGTATTCAATGTGTTGGATAAGTGATAAATCAGTGACGTGATAAGGTTTTGGCACTGTTTTTGTTTTGGGAAACTTACTAGTGCACATAATGCCTTCCACACTGCCTGCTGCGTATGCAGCTTTATGCTGGACTTGACTTACATAATTTTGTTTGTTTATATAATGTACACTTGCATGCCTGTACATGTACATGCCTGTGCATACGTTCTCTCTCCCTCTCCCTGCCCCCCCCCCCCCCCCCCCCCCAATGTAGATACAATTATGATTGTCATAGTGACAGGTCACATAACAGTGTATTGCAAAGATTTAATAAATAAATCCTTACAGGTTGGGTGGTATTAGTTCCTTTAATGGGTATGAAAAAGAAGTACCGACTTGTTAATGATCACAGATGGTACCTGGGAGAGTTGGGATTTGCATGTTTGTCAAATCCCCAGTCTAGATACTTTCTGGAAGTGAGTGTGGTTTTTGTTTTTTTTTTCCTGTGACTATTTGATATCTAATCTTATCTTTTCCTGTTTCATATCCCAGTAGTATTAACACATTTTTGTTTCTGTGTTCTTACAGTGTGTCAAGGAGCCACTGGTGATGTCAGTGGTGCTCAGAATGTGTTCAAGGAAGTTCAGAAGCTTTTCAAAAGAAAAAACAATCAGATTGAACAATTTTCAGTGAAAAAGGTTTGCTTTAGCATAGGCTGACTTGTTTCAGTACAGTAATTACATTTGGTATTTTGTTGGATTCTTTACCAGTATTTATTTATGAAGGATGTATCTGTTTTCTGCTGTGTTGCTTCTGTAGAATTAGTCGGAAGGATTCAGGTGGAAAAACAATAGTGTCATGTATTTTAAGGACCTAGCAAAGGAAATGTGAATTAGCTATTCACTTTACAACTAAAGTAATTATTAAAGATAAAAATACATGATAGTGTAGTTGCTTTGGTAATTTTCCTTCTAGCTTTGCCTTTCTTACTCCTTTTTATCTTGTCTTGCTTGTTAAAGCCTTAGTTCTTTTTGAAAGCTAGGAGTTGTTTAGGCAGTATCTCCCAACTGATGATCTTGCAGATGTTACCCTTTCAGCATCCAGTCAGTGTGTACTTGGGATTGTGAAATAGAATAAAATGAATCAGGCTGCATACAAGCAAACTTTAATTCTGATCAATATGTAAGCCCTTAAATTAATTGAAAGATTTTGCTTTTTAGTCTTAAAGTCTTTAAGCTAAGTTACCACCGACTTTATTTTCATAAAATTGTTGCATGCTTTCATGAAACAGTTAGGATTACTGTTTGTGATACATTGTGAATATTATGTTCCCTATAAAAGGACAAAGGACAGATCTCCCTTCCCTCTTTCTCCCCACTTTGCAGGCAGATAGATTTAGAAAACAAATGCCGACCAAAGAGCTCTGTGTCCTGGCATCCATTGAAGTATTGTACTTATGGAAAGCCCTTCCAAACTGTTCCCTCTCAAACTTGCAGCATATGAGCCAAGGTATAATATGGTTCCTTGATTTATTTATTTACTTTTTTAGGAGGTGTATATTTTTCTTCTGTGGAGTAGCTGATTGTTGTAGCATGAAAATTTAAACCTGTGTGCATGTGTCATAGCAAAGCAGTTTGAGTAACAAAAGAATAATGACCCATTAAGATTCAGCTTAATGCTTCATTTTTACCGTTTTTATAGGTTTTGGGGAGAAGTTTAACTCCCTGCTGCATGTAGTTGTTTTTTAATCATTTGTGTTTGCCCATTGTTTAAAATAGCGTGCTAGTTATTGTTCAATCACAAAGCAGACTTTAACTCATTTAAATCTAGCTACAAAGTAAAAAAATAAAACTACCAATTAATTTCTGCATGTCAGTTTTCTTCTAAGCGGAACTACGTAGCTTGTGAGGTCATCTATGACATGATACGGGTTCTGTTTATCTTGGCTGCTGGGACCATCTTAGTGGTGAAAGGAGCATTTTTATGGTTGCCTCTTTCTTAGTCTCCAGACGTCTTTGGATGTCTGTGTGAGGCTTATGGTAGCAGTGTTTATCATGAAGTTTTCAGTACTCGTCGCTCCATCCAGCGATCAGTCTTGTTTGCATTCTGCAAACAGTTTCAAGTTATTACATGCTCATTTAGAAAATAAAACAAAAAAAGTCTGCCACTGAGATACTTCCTTTTTTTCTGTAATTGTGAAATTTTGGGGATTGTATACGATTTTTGTGTTAAGCTAGAAAACTACCAGTCTTTTAAGTCGAGAGTCAGGACTAGTTGTGGAGTTTTGTTCTGTTTTTAATTTAAGATAATTTGTCCATTTAAATTGCGTGATGGTGGTGGGTTACATTCAGATCCTTAGTTTTCTAGTCCCAAAGATAATGGTGAAGGCTTTAAAATTAGATTTACTTATGTAAAAATAAATTTCAGGATCTTTTTATCTGTCATTTGCCTTCAGAACAACCAGCTTTAGAGGTTGTAAAGAGTATGTACTGTTCTCCTGCGTACTCGGAAGCAATGTAGATCTTCCTCCTGTAAGCTTCTACCCCGTGGTTCACATTTTAATGTGAAATAGCAGTATAGATTAGAATTCAGAGATGCGCTTCTTGTAAGTATGAGACTGACAGATGTGTCTCCATCAGCGATCCCTGGTTGAAGATTTTCTGCACAATGAGAGTGCTATTGCTACACCTTATGTGTATCTCAAGAATGATGAGATGATAGGGGATTTTTTTTTTTTATTGGCTTCCTCTTTTCTTGAACAGTTGGAGTGTAATTTGCTGGGGTGAGTTTCCAGGCTTTTCCTAAGGGCTAGAAGTTGACTTAAAAATAAAAGAATTAATTTGTATCCACATGTATCTCTGTAAGTAAAATGCCAAGTAACTTGAGACTTACAATACAAGTGAGAGTTGACAGCCTTGTGTATTGTGTGATGTCCACATACTTCATGCAGCCAACTCTTGGTTATTCATAGGTGGCTTATTTGGGTTGTGTATTAACTGTGCTGTGAATGCAGAGCTAGTTAAGATCTGGCAGGGTTTATGAGATGAGGCAGAATGTGAAGTTAAAGGAGCTCTACTGCTCCAGGCATAGCAGTTCAGCTCCTTCTGAAGGGATGAAAAGCCCTGCAGGTCTCCCTGTACCCCAGCCTTTCTGGAGGCGACAGTGCAGACAAGTGCAAATGGCTCCTCATGGAGTTAGCCTTGATATAACAGAGTTGGCGCTAATAAGCTTGATCAAAATGGAGCGTGATTCATCTAGAGACAGTTATGTGCATTATGATTCAGTTCTTTCTGGAAACAGAGCACTACTCAGCTGAGGCACAGTCTGTCCCTGGGTTGTGGACTAGCTAAGGTCTGGCAAATAAGCCTTATCCTCTCATGAGCATTAAGAATTGTGATGCCAAAATACCATAGTCTGGGTTTTTAAGTCCAATACAGATTTTTGTGCGTCTGTCACTTGGCTTCAGTTCAGAACAAATCAGCTTTGGCTGAACTGCTTGCCCTGTGCTCCTTGTAACTTGGACTATGTGTTTTTCTTTCAATATCTGGGACAACCCAGTTTCCCATAACACCAGAAGGAGCTGATTGTTTCTTAACTTTACCTTTTAGTGGATATTTCAAAGACCGGTAGAGAAATGGATTCTCCTTTTCTTGTGAGAAGAACACACCAACTGCCTTTGACCTCAGCGCATTCATTCCTGTTAAGAATTGTTCTCATGAGTGACAGATTGCTTGATGATGTTCATCCAAAATGGGTTGTATTTAAAAGAAACCAAATTACTTTGACTTATATTAATGTTGCAAGCATCTCCTTTTTCTGGTTAAATTTAATCATCAGACTAAAAGTCACTGTAGACCACAATTCTTGTCTAAGGAAGGATTTCAATCCATCTTGTTTGTTTAACTGGAATCTTTTCATTAAGCTTGTCAGGATGTTGATGATTCATCAGCTGTTGGTTTGAGGAATTTGCTTCTTGGTGCCATACACAAATGCTTAGGAAATTCTGAAGATGCTGTTCAGGTAAGTTGTTAAATGATAATTTATGCCATTAATCCTATTTTACGAACTATTCTGTTAAACGGTAAATATTGTTGAGTAAGAGTGTTAAGCCATTAGTTGTCAAGTGCTGTCGATCATACTGTTTTGTGAATTCCAACAGAGCATGTCAGGTTCTTTTCAAATCTTCTGTTTAGCATGTCTTCATTATATTCTGTGTTGTAAAAGTAATTGGCTATGTTGAATGAACATGGTAGCTGAAGTGGCTTGTAGGAGCAAGAGGTAAGGGGAAGCTGGGAAGAAAAATGGAATAGTTTTTGGCTCTGCTGGATTTACTTTGTCCAATAAAGAAAAGTCAACTTTAAAAAAAAAAAAAAACTTGAAGGTCGACCTTTCAAAAGCATGGTACTTCTTCTCCAGACCTATTAGACACTGAGGGGTTTGATTATTACCACATATCAAAGAATAATTTTGCCACTGCTCCAGGATTTGATCTGTAGGCACAACTTTTTTTTCCTCCCCAAAATAGAATGCAATTCACATAAGCAACAAGGGAGCTGATGCTGGCTTTAAATATTTTTTCTTTTTTTTTTTTCTTTTTCTGCTTCTCTCAAGCATATCTTAAATAATCTGAATACTTCATCTCTAATATTAAAGTTCCTTGTTAGATCTAGTATTTTTTCAATATGAAGTTGGAAAACTCTTGAAACAGTCAATATATTACTTGGTAAAAATGCAAGCAAATAGTTTTGCCTTGATACAGTAGTGTCAGTGAAAATCTCTGGATCCTTGCTTAAAGAATCTCTACCATTGGAAATTTTTAATGTAGTCTCATTTTAGCTTTCGGCTACTTTCTGGTGCTTAAAGGTGAACAGTACTTCTGGATTTTTTTAAGTATCAAACAGTCAATTTTAATGTATTACTGCAATCTTTTTTTTTTTCTTCTTTAATTTTTATAGTTCTTTCAGCGAGCTGCTAAAGATGAACTGTGCCGTCAAAACAACTTATACGTCCAGCCATATGCTTGCTATGAACTTGGCTGTCTTCTGTTAGACAATCCAGAGGTAATAGTGTAACCTGTTTTTTAAACTCTTAAATAGGGTGGGGAGTCAACATAACACTATACAAACAATGAAACAAAGTTTATAGGTGATAATGTATGTTAAGTTTTAAAAATTCGTTTTATATGTACTGTAAAGAAATACTTACTACTTTGTTTTTTTGCAAACCAAGAAATGCAATGAGTTTTAGGTAACAACCTCTTAATTTTTCAATATCAAGAGCTATAAGGACATTCTGAGGAGCTTAGTTATCTGTTGGTAACACAGCAATGACTTTTTTTGTTGTTACTGCATTTTATTTTTACATAAAAAACAGAGCCTGAGACTCTCTGGGATTCTTCAGGGCAGCTGTTTACATTCCTGACCATTAGTGGTGTCTTTCACTAGCAGTAAAATGAACATGTCTGCGAACCTACAGCAAGCAGGAAAGCAAGAATTTTGATGAGTGTAGCCCCACATTGTTTTGATTATTATTTAGTACTTTACCCCAAAAAGCACCACAGAGACTTCACTTTTCACCTCTCTGATCGTGCCATGATGCCCATTTTTTTCATATGTGCCTTACAGAAACAGTATATATAAATACTGGGCTATGGAAATACTTCCGTCGCCCCTCAAGATGCAAAGACCTCTCTCCCCCTTCACTTGCCTTAGTGTTCCTGCTGCTGGTTGACAGCAGAGGCCTGGCAAGAATCCCTTGGGTAGGGCAGGGATTTGTTCTCTGCAGGTGGCATTTAGTGTGGTGAGTACCTAGGATCCTTTTCTTATGTATTTAATTTCCCATTGGATGTGGTTCAAGTTCAAAGATTACCTGTAGTTTTGCTCTCCAAATAGAATTTGGTGCCTTCCTAAAATAGCTCCATGTTTTTGGGATCAAACTTACACTTGGAACAATATGGTATTTTTCAAAAGTCTTTTTACTTCGGGATTATTTATCCCCACTCTTAGGACATATATCTTCCTAATCTTGCACATCAGTGCATCTTGGAAACCTAGCTGGACTGAAGGGTATGCATACCATCGTACTATTTCATTGCAGGGGATGTATAAGTAAAGTGATTTCAGTCATTTAAATTCTGTTACAGCTGTATGTGTTGGCATTTTGGCTTTCACCCTGAGTAGTGAGGGTTTTGTTATTCAGGATGAAGAGGAAAATAATCCACCTGGCTTTCAGACTGTCCAAATGGCTTGGTTGATGATACATCTGATCATTCAGGTCTTCGCACATACCCTGCCTCCTAGGGAACCCAGAGAATCTTAAACTAGGGCAACTTCTGCACCACTCTTTGTGTTGTTTCCCTTCTCAAATATGTAACACCACTGCTTGGAGTTTTTGCTGCTTTACGTAGTACTTCCTGAATCAGATTGCAAGTTAGGGGAAGCAGTTACAGGGTAATGACTTGAACCCCCACATCATTGTATGTAGTGTATAAAGTAGTTGGGCTGATAGTATCTCTCATTCTTAAGATTCTGTTTTCAGTTGTTTTTAATCTTGTCAGATTTAACTATCTAAGCTGAACCTTCCCCTTAAAGAGGGAAGGAAAGGAAAATCTTTCAGTAAAAATTGTTATCATGACATAGGACAAAACTAGAGAAAATGCTTTTAAAAATAATAGTTCTTTTTTGAAAACACTACTGCCCCATGACTTAGAACTGGGCCTTGAAGCCTGGTAGGGAGGTCTGAGTCTAGTAATATTCCTGCTGCCTTTTTTCCCATGTTCATATTTAAATTTGATCATGTCAAGTGTCTCTTAAAGAAAAAAAAAAAAGGTGGGGTGGGTAGTGAAGTTATCTGAAGATTTTGAGAATGTGGGAGCACTCCTTCCTTCCTCCCTCCCTGCTTTATGTGTAGTATGTGCACACAGTAACCAAACATGCTTCGTGTTGGGTGTTTGAGGACTGAACAAGCCTCGGCTTGTAGCTGTACTGAGAAGCTATGGTAGTGCTTAGTATGTGAAGGGCATGCAGGAAACTCCTTCTCCTGGCACTCGGACAATGAGGAGGTAAATGATGCTTGACTTGAATAAAGTGGGATGGGGTGGGGAAAAGCAGGAGCTAGAATTAGAGGCGAGTGGATGCTGTTTATAGAAAATTCTGTTTACGAGCTGAGGTGTCATGCGAGAGCTCTGTAATGACTGAGAGAGAAGGGAATAGGATTTTGTAAATCACATTTACCTGAGAGGCTGAGTATATTAAAGACTTGAGCAACAGATATAGATATGAATATGCATGTTAGTATAAAAAGCATGCTTTTTATACTAAATTTACTTTAAAATTACTCATAATTACATGTTTGCTTTATGTCATCTGAATCACCTTTGTTATTTTAAACTTAGTTCTAATCAAGTTCTTTAAGATTTTAATATGGTTACATCAAGAAGTTCACAGATTTTTTGTAGATGTTTTAGACACTGAATGTAATTTAACCAATATAAATACATATGTTCATATTCGTATTTCAATAAGAAAACTTATTTTTTCTGTCTACTTAAAAGGCAGTTGATTATTTATTTGTAAGGCTTAAAATAAAGTGCTGTATGGTAAGAAATAAAACATGAGCTTTTCAGTCATAAATATTAATCTGCAAATACATATATCTGAGAGTTTTTGAAATTGAGATTTCTGAAACAACTTTTAATGCTTAAAATCCAGTAACTTGTTTTGTAAATAAATGGCTTAAACTTTGGTTAAGAAACAAAAATTATTCTATTGATCAATTAGTCATTTATTTGTAGCCTCATTTGTTTCCCTGTGCATTGTTGTAGCTCACCATCATCAGTAGCAACTTGCATTTAAAGCTGTAATTTCTTTTTTTCTGTAGAAGACTAGAAATACGTAATACTGCATTTCTTGGGTGCCTCATTTGTGTTTCTGGTTTCCTAATTTGAGAGGGTTTTGTCTGCTTGGTACCTTGTTTTCAAGATAGAGATGCTGTTCTGGACTGACCAGGCCATATACTTAAGGTATTTTCTGTAACGTTTGCAATGCGTTTCTAATGCAATGTTTGTCTTTTTGTAGACTGTGCCAAGAGGCAAAACCTTACTTCTCCAAGCCAAGGTAAAAACTAAGACACTTTCAAATTTATATTTCTGAGATGAGGGTGTTTGAGAGGTGGTGTTTTTGGGGGCTTGGGGCAGGGGGAGTGGAGGTTAATGTCAGTGTCCCTTACCTGTAATCTATAACACTATCATGTAGATAAACATTAATGTATATGATACATGTTTATATATGTTACGTAGATACTATTTCTACGTCAGTCATAGCACAGAGCCCACATTAGTGACCTCTCCTGGAGTGTTAGAACCTTGACAAGTTTTTCAACTAAGGCTTGGCTACAGAAAGTTTGAAAATGACAACTCTCTACTTCTCAACTGTTCCATCTGGTGTCTGCCTTGGGCATGTTGGGATATTCTAGAGCTTTTGGACTTGCAGAAATTCCTAGGTGCTGTTCCAGCTACATGGGATCCAAACAGCATGTTGGAAATGGAAGCTTTCTGCTCTCTTCACCAACTTGGAATTTCTGTAATAATTCTGTTACTTTGGGTAATGTGGGGATATTGCAACATGCAATCTCCAGTTCACCTCTTTTCTTCGGTCTGTTTTGTAACACAACTTCTTAAGCATTAGTAGTAAAATTATCTTCATATCATAAAGTGAAGGAGATTAATAGTTATATGCTTGCTTTTTTTTTTCCCCCCAGGAGGAATTTACTGGCTATGACTTTGAGAACAGATTGCACGTCCGCATACACGCAGCCTTAGCCTCTCTAAGGGAAGTAGTTCCACAGTGACGGACAGGAAGTCTTGTTATCTTTTCCCACAGTTTCTGCACTTTAAGATGAAGCAGAAGAAAAAGCTGTTGGGAAGACCAGCTTTTCTTCTGAAAACCACTTGTGCCAGAGACACTTTCCTAGTATGGTCAGAGTTGGTACGGCTTAGTAAAACATTACAATTTTAACTAAAAGTAAATCAACCAGGAAGAAGGTTAAGTGACCTTGTGTTTTTTAACTCTTCAGTTTTTATTTTGTTTAAACCAAGCTGAACACAAGTGCTTGTAACTCTGTGGGTGGGCCTAAATAAGCACACATTATTTACTTCAACAATATTGGCAGGTGTGATTTTTACCTTTTAAAATGGATCTAGATCTAAAATATGCCGAGTGGAGCACTTCTGTTTTGATTAGAATAATACAATAAAAGTAATTGGTGTAAATGCTGAAATTGGGACTGGTCAGAACACTTTTTTTTCTTCAAGCATTAGCCAATACCCAGGAGGAGGAAAACTGTTCAGCCACAAAAAGTAGATCTTACCAAATTTTAGTGGCTTATGTCGGTAACTTCATGATGACTAGTGTGTGAATTTTAAACCTCATGTCCCCTTCCATTCTTCATTCCTTCCCTCCCAACCCAGCTCATACTTGTGATATAAATTATGTCAATACTTAGGATCTCTGCTTCTGGTACATTCCAGCCAAATACTTTGTTTGACATGCAATTACCGTGTCGGCAGTTCTTATTTCTGCTCTTAATATTCTGAATATTATGTTGAAATACATAGGGCAGATACAGTAATTTTACATATTTTTTCATTCAAGCTGCTGAATCTTTATAGCAGTGACCTTTAAAGGTATTAAAAAAAAAAAACAAACAACAAACCCAACCAAACAAAACACAGAACCAAAAATCTACTTTGGTAGTCATACCAATAGTATGATATCCTAAGTCTCTATATGGTATTCCAAACCTGTGGTGTTAAGATACTGAAATACCTCAGAGAGCTTAAAACTTTTATTGTGACCATGTAATTTTTAATACTTGGCCATCCGTGTGCTCATCTGTAGCTTTTTTGCTTTTGTCTGTAATATGTAGTATGTCCTTATGTTTTATATTCAGTTAATATCATATTCTAGGAAGGTAAATTATTTTTTTAAAGAAGCTTATGAATGGAAATCTGACCAGAAAGTTAGTTGAATTATGTTAACTTTGCAAAGCTAAGAAAACTGGATATCCTTGGAAATAGTTATCCAAAAGCCTTATCTTTACTTTGGTCAGGTTGCCTTAAACAGTTCCTTAGCTTAAACTTTTTTTTTCTTACCTTTTTGTAGAATATGTTGCCAGAGTTTTAGACCTTGCCCACACCTAACCTTCATTGATTTGCTTTTGAGGTTGCATCTAAAGCAAGACTGATATGGAGGAGAAAAGTAATATCCTATTTGGTAGGCCAAATGAAATGGTTGAGACACTTCTATTTCTCTCTAGAAATATGCAGTTCCTGCTATGAAAGGCATTCCTAGAGCAGTTAAACACTTCTGTTGCAGTTCCTGAAGGAGCAGAGAGACTCTTAAGTCTTAAAAAAGCAGTTTTATTTTTCTATAATCTAGGTGTGTTACAGATAGTACACTGTTTTTTTAATTCAACTTTGACAGTAATATTGAGTCACAAATGAGTGTTCAACCTCATTTGGTCAATCCAAATGAGTATTGACTAGAAAACAATATATTGTATATATAGTGACTACTTAGAATTCAAATAACGATTTTAAAAATGGGCTTTCATGTACTTGAAATCTGATTTTGTCCTATCTGACTTTAAATGTTTTGCAACGAGAGAGACAGTCCATTCTGGGTAAATAGCTAGAAACAGTGCAGTTACTGACAAAATTCCTTTTAAATACACTGCTTAAATATAATGTGAGACTAGGCTGTTCAGGACACAAAGCACCTGCATGCGATTTGTGTTGGGATATCTAGGGTCTACATACTTGGAGCTAGCTAGCAAATTGTAGTAAATTTACTAAAAGACCTGTTGTTCTCACCAGGCCAGGAGTGGGTATGGAAGGACACTATATACTCATATAACAGTTTAACTCTGTGCAAATTGCAGCTTTTCTGTGGATTTAGTGAATCATCACTGAAATAGAACTATCTGTTTCTGTACTAATTTTTTTTCCTCCCCTCATAGAAGAATCTCCTACATTGTAAATGTCAGAATTATTTTTTATGTTAGATTGTGCCTGTGATGAGAAAAATTTCAACTGTATTTTGTGTAAACAGATAAGTTTTTATACTTTGGAACTCGGAGGCATGGTCTAATAGCAATAATGGAATATGCATCTTGCTAGTTAATATCTTTACTGGGTCAGGTATTTTTGTTGATGTTGATGCAGTTTTTATCTCAATATGACTCATTTCAAATAAATAACTAGAATTTTTAGATGTCACAAAGTGGCATATTTATTGTGATGTACTGTAAATGTTGTTAATTTACAGAACTTGCACTTTTATATTTCTGAGTAAGATTAAAAGAAACGTGGACATGAGTTTTGTTCCCTTGCTCCTCGAATTTGTCTTTTAATTCGTGGCCTCCTGAACAAGATGATACCAAGTATTGGGAAAACTTCTGGGATGTCAGGTGACTCTGTAACAAAGTTTTCTAGTCAGCAATTACCTCAGCCTTTGTTCTTCCAGTATAATTATACTCTCCTGGTTTAGAAAGTGAGTTATATGTGTCATGTTGAGATCAACCGTAGAGTGAACAAGGTTTAAGATGCGTTTTTAAGACATCAAATTTACTTGTTCTTCATTAAAGAAAAAGAACCACACAGAATTGTATTTGTTGTATTCCTACATCTTTGAAAAATGTTTCTAATTTACTCTAAAGCAAGCACTTTAATTTCTTCTCTCTCTGACTTTGAATGCTTGTTTCATATTCTAGTTATGCTTTATTCTTAAATAAAATTCCCCAAATGTTGTATTGAATTGCTTTTCAGTTTACAACAATCTGATTGTCTTTCCAACAATTGATCGTACTCATGTTTAAAAAATTGCTCTGTAATTGTTTCAAGTTTGAACAGGAGCAAGTGTTACGCTGGTGTAGGGCTATGCGTGGTGTTGCAAGGGTGCTAATTGAACCTATCAGTGGAGTGAAAGCAGGGTAGCCTATAAATGACACTCAAATTCCCTTTCCAGTCATCATTACAAAATACTAACAGCAGTAGCAATCACTTTCATGAAAAACTATGCAATCACAAACAAGTATTATTAAAGCTAACGTTAAGAAGTAAATTTATACTTACCTGTCTTCTAAGGCAATTGGGCAGCCAGTGGCATCTGACCAGCACACCTGTCCTTGGCTCAGCAGAGGCTCTGCAGGCAGCCTAGAACATACATGGTAGACTCCACTGGACTTTAGGAGTAAGTAGTACAGCTATGTTGCTTCTGATCCTTCATCCTGAAGGAACTGTACAACAAATTTTTTTATATACATTAGGAGTTTAGGAAAAAAGGCAGGATGGGGAATTGTTTCTCTGCTAATTACAGTTTGAGTAGATGCTTATACAAGATTGTCTTGCATTCTAGTGTTTTGAGGTGAGCTAGAAAATACTGCTTCAAAAAACTACTTTTATCTGGAAAAGCTGACTTACAGAAGATGGAAATATATAGGTAAGTTCCAGTTCTGGTTCATTTTCACCAAAGAACAATTAAATTATGGTATTCTATACAGACATTCAGAAAGCATGGGAACTTGCTGTTTTTACATTGAATTATCCGCATCTGTATAGAATACTCTTAATTTATGCCAAAGCAAATTCTTGTATGAAATTAGCCGGCATACCAGATGTACTGGAAAAAAGATTGAGTTATTTTACAAAAGGCTTAACTTTGTCACAATGTTGCAAATCTGTATTCTCCCTGAACTTTGAAATTTGTTCAATCGATCAGTTACAAAATTGTGCCATTGTTAGTAGATGGCAAAAAGTGATTTCCCTACCCCCAACACGTATATACTCAAGGTTGTTTCCCTTGATTGAATTACAGTTACATATTGTACTGTTTAGTATCCCTCCCATCTTTGTAGGGTTTTTTTGTTGCTGGCATGGCATATATCTCCAGAGTGCTTGCAGAAGGAACCATGCACCAGCAAATGAGGTGCAGAAGGTCAGTGTGGTGAACTGCTGCAGAAGGACAGCACCTGAAAGGATCCAGTCCCTCTACTATTCTAAACCTAGAGGTCTCTAGCTTTGGTTTCTGGACACTGCATGTCATTGTATTTTCTTCTGCTGTACCAGATGCTGTGTTCTTTGCTATGTCTCAGTGTAGGCATTATAAAGAATGTTCGGGTCACCTCTTACTCTTCTTTTGCATGAGCAAAATATAAACGAGACAGTAAGAAAGTCAACGTGAGGAAGGCTTTCTAGAGTTAAATACTGAACTACTTCTATTTTTCACCATATATTTTTTTTTTAAACGTAAGTTCAGGCTCCAAAACTGGACCCAGCATAGGCTAAGAGGGTAGGTGCATATTGCAGTTATGTATTGCCTTCCTGCTTCTGCTCAGAACCTCTTTGCTTAATTACCCAAGATTTTCGTGACTTATTTAGCCGCTGTGTTTTAATCAGTGTGTTTTAGCCATGGGGAGTTCGTGTTCAGTTGTCTTACTCTTACCCCTATTTTTTTCGTTGCTGCTTTTTCAAAAATGCTGTTTATCTTTTGATATGACTTCTTCCAAGATGGTGTTCCAATATTCAGTTTGATCAAGTAATCTGAGCTCAGCAGGACTGGCTGGTCCTCAGTGTTTTTCAGTCATTTTTTTGACAAGCTGTGCTTACCTATAGGAGATGCCCAGAAAGGCTCCCAGGTGAAGAGGTTAAGGGGAAAAAAAAAACTTGTTTGAGTTGAATATTTGAGAGGGGATGGGAGGGAGAGAGAGGTTGTCAGACTTTGCTGAGCAAAACCATTTATGTAACAAACACCTCCCAGCCTTTCACTAACATCAATATGTTTTCTGTATTGAAAAGAAGGTAATTGTATTCCTGGGACATACACTTCTCCCCTCTTACAGCAAAGGCCCCGACAAAGGGGAAGATGGAGAGAGTCAGAGATACTGTTTTTATTTAAGGTGTCTTTATGTGTGTGTATTGTACCTTTGGTAGGAAAAGCGGGAAGGTTTTCATGGAGATTTTTGTATATGAATGCAAACCCCCACTTAGAATTCTACTGAAGTCTCTGGCAGGTTGAAACACAAAGATGGTGCTTGCAAAAAAATGCAAGTCCTCTTCTCCTGCCTATTTAGCTGAAGCTTTGAAAGAGATTGCAAGTTAAAAAAACAAAGTAAAACTGAACACACCCCACATGCCCCCAGCCAGTGTGATTCATTAACCAGTTGTGAACTATCTAATGAAGAATTAATGAATGACCTGATCCTTTTTTTGGCAGAAAAATAAGGCTTATCTGGGACCTCGATTTGCTGAACTTCTGTCCAATCTCTATCTTCTAAGGCTTTAACATTGTCTGGAAGCTGCTACTTCTGCAGATGGGGCAAAGGATGGTAGGACAAGGTAATTACCTTCAGTTGGGCAAACTGCTCTTAGGCTGACAGGCTCTTCAGTTTGGGGCCAAAGGGACACATGTTTTAGTAGAGTAGGTGGTACACTTCGTGTGATGGATTTACTCTAGATGGTTTCCAAAAACGGCATTCAAGTTCCAGCCCAGTGAATTAGCTTCCAGACATTTTTTTCCTATATGCTCTTCTTAAGTTTCAGACAGATGTTCTTTTATGTTAGTGGCTGAAGCCTTTTTAAATATTTAAGGAGGTTTATGCTTCTGTTTGGTTACCTCTGATAAGTTTTTCTGTGGTTATGACATCTGTACTTAAACATATTTGAAGCTTTTACTGTGCAGAGCTTTGCAGACCTAGAATTTTGGAAGCTTTCAAAAGAAGCAAATTTAGAAGTTATCTTCTGATCTATATTCATTGAGGATGGTTTCAAAGTAACCACATGACTGCCTTTGCACACAGGTATGTTTAATGCCTTCATGAAGTCTTGTTGATTCCATATGTTCTCCATACAGAAATCTAGACTTCAGATTACTATCCTGACTTCAGAAATGATATGTTTTCTAGTCCTTATATATATTATTGAAGTACGTCGTATTCTTTCTCTAGAAAAGCTATTGTTCCTAATTTCATAAGTCATAGCATATTCATATTTAACTTTTTAATAGCGTGGTCTGTTTTGTCACTCTCCAGGACTGATAAGCTATTGTGAGAAGTTTTCTTAATGAGAAATTTCTTTCTAAGGATTCTTCTATGGAAGAAGCATTTTGTGGTGAGTTTACCATTAACATACTTTCCAGTGAACTAACTTGAAAGTGATACAATATTCTGTTAATTTTGAATGAACTATTATGAATATAATGTTACTTACCTTATTAAAGGAAGCTCTTGTAGATAGTCTAAATGCTTTAGCAGCAATGACACTTGAGCCTTAAATCTTCAGTGCTGCTGGGATTCCCCTCAGGTTTTTGTAGATGCAAACATCCAGGAATGCAAGAGCAGGTGTAGTCTAACAGGAGCTGGTGGAAGGCCAGGGCTTATGTAAAGTTGATAAGGGGGATTCAGACTGGAACATCTAAATAAGAATTACTGTCCTTGGGAGTAAAGCACATCCTGGAGAAATAGGTAAGCTAATTAAGATGTTTTGGGAACCATCTGAAACAACTAGTAGAAACGTGATAAGAAGCACCCTCACGTGAACTATCCTCATTATTAATACCAAAAGTCACACCCCTCAAGCTGGAGACCCTGGCCCGAGCAGAGACCCTTCGCCTTTGAGCATGCGCAGAACATTAAAGTAGCACAGTAGCTTTAAGTTGAAATAAGAAATGTAGACCAATAGAAAACCGCTTTGTGTAATTACTTATGCATATGCATAACTAGACTGTATAAATACCGTACCTGTATGACTGAACTTTGTACTAGCTTTGTGGAGCTACCACCTAGCACGCACCTCTGTGCAGACGTGAAATAAAATACCTCTGCCCTGTGTGTATATTGGCGTCTTGCACACCGGGTAAATGACCTCACGCTTGAGGGATAACACAGGTATGTAGATGATGGTTTTCCAACTTTGATGAAGGCTGATTTGTAGCGTTGTTGGCGGATAAAAGTTTTTATCCCACAGCAGACTCCTGATCATGGCTTCCCCCATGATCATCTTGCCTTCATGGTCCTCAGGAACCCAGTTAGTGGTAACCTTGAAAATATGGCACTGTACAGTTACTTTTTCTGTGGTTGTTTTATTGGAACAGAAAACGATCTTGTGTGTATCCACTGAAAATGGGTACTGGAAAGCAAACGCTATTCCTGGGGCTGTTGAGGTTTCTTTCAAGTTTTGCCCTTGCAATCATAAGGTTCTGCAGTATGAATGGAGCTGTATTAAGGAATAATCTGGTTCCTCTTTGGGTGTAGCTGCTGTGGCTGAAGAGGTTGCAGTCCCCAGCTGTTTGCTCTGAGCTCCTGCCAGAGGTCACCACAGAACATTGCTTCTCAGGTGCTATATTTTGCAGTCTGTTACGTTGGTTTAAATCCCTTGAGTGTTGTGTCTCACCTGTCTTAAAAGGCCAGGCTGTGAACCGGGGGATGGGTCTGTGCACCCACGCGTTGTACCACAGCTGGCAAAGGGGTGGGAAGGATGCGGCTGCAGCCTTTCTGCTTTCCACAGGTTGCAGTGTTGGATCTTGCGAAGTCATTATAACCTGAGACTGAGCACAAAGTTACGCTCTTGCTGTGCCAGGAAGAAACGTCTCTGGTTTGGCTGCCTGTTTCTGGTAAGGAAAAACGATGTTTTAGCAAAGGCAAAACAATTCTCAGAGGAGTTCTGCCTGCACTGTGGGTTCAGCCGGTTACGTGCTTGAAGGCAAGTCAGCAGCACAAAGCAGGAATGGGTTTCACAGTAGCACGGGAAGGGAGAAAAGGCAGCGGCTCACAGGGTGTGAGTGCTGTGGGTGCTCGCTTTCCCCACGCCATGTGGTGGGCAGCACCCATAGGTGCTTGGCCTCACCCTTGCAGCCTTTATGCTGCTTGTCCTGAGCGTCAGCAGCCATGACACTGTACTTTGGTCTTAAATTACGTTATTAAAAGGGCTATAGAGTTGTGCTCAAACAGTCATGTCCATTAAATGCACCGGTTCTTGTGCGACAATGAGAATCAAGGTGTTTATTGCAGGAGGAAAGCCCTTGCTGATGAGCTGCAGCATCACCTGGCTGCCCAACTGTAAATCTGAATCGTGTATTTCGCCTCCCACTCCTTTTTTTTTTTTTTTTTTTTAAATCCTTTTCGACCAAGAAACAGTAACGCTGCAGAGCCGGAGTGCAGCCGCTGACTGCTGCAAACCTCAGCACTGCTGCGCCGATGACGCATGGGCACTGTGACATCACACCCTCCCGGCTGGGTGTGGTGGCCCTTGTGAGGCCAGGCCCAGGAGGGAGCAAGTGCTGGAGGGGATGAAGGAGGAGAAGTGTGGAAGAAGTGTCTTGTAAACTCTTTGCTTGAACACGAATGGTTTTTGTGGCTCATTGGGGGGTGCTTTGGTGGGTTTTATCTTTGAAAAAGGGAATTCATGTCATGGGTTTGAATTCACATCGTTGTTCCCTAGTTGGCTGGCACCCCTGACCGTGCCTTCTGCCTAAAGGTGCAGAGGGGAAATAAAGGATTTGGTCACTGCAAATGGTAAATACCCCCTTTAGGTTAAAGGAGTGTTTGGGAAGGGGTGGAGGAGGAGGGTTATTGATGGCATGGCATGCCATTGGTGTTAGACACTTCACACTGGGGCAGGGTGGATGATCAGCTGAGGGGTTCTGTTTGTACAGATGAGAAACCGTAAGCTGACTTGAGTGGGCGAAAATGCAGTCTTCAAAGATCAGGCTGGTGGTTCCACATGGCCTCAAGACGCTGCTTGAGGGAGTGAGCCGGGCTGTCGTGGAAAACAACCCGGATGACATTGCTGAGTTTTTCGCTCTCTATTTCCAAGACCTCGTCGCCTTTCGAAAAGGTTTGTTCCTACCAGCGCTTCATCTGAAGAGCTGAGCTATTTGGGAGTGCTATCCTACTCCAGCTTAATTTCTGCTTCTGTTTTCAGGGAATCCAAATCTGGATATAACAGAACTGGTTGAAAAGTTTGAGTTCATTAGCGGTAAGATAGTTGCTGTTTGTTCTTTTAAGATATTTTGAGACAATGTTCCAACCTGAATGGATGCAAGTAGTTTTCACTTATCGTGGACTGTATCTGGTCCATATCTAGTCACGTGAAAGAGGTACATAGGCTCTGAGCTGTTGAAGAGGCACCTTCAGAAAGCACTTGCTTCTGTTTAATGTGGGAAGAATTAGTCCCCTGGGATGCTGTACTTTCTCCTTGAGTATAGACAAGAGCCTGGATGCTCTTGGTCATTTTAATTTTAAGATACTGCAGTGTGATTTATCACCCCCTAAGCAGATAGCGACTTTACCCTTATCTATTTTTTACAAATAAATATTGTATCTCTTTGTTTATGAAAAGATTAATTAATTCCATGGAAGTGCTGGGAGCTTTCATCTGCTCCCTGGGTTTGGCTGTAAGGGCTGGAATCTGTGGTGCCACATGAAAGTTGTGTGGGAGCAGTGATATGGGTGCATTGTCTAGCCCACAGTCTGTTTGTATCTGTCCCACTGGTTTGGGTCTCTATCGTCTGGTTACCATAAGTGTCAGCAGCTTCAAATATCCCCTTTATTCAAAAGGACGACCTAAGCTGGGTTCCGTGTAACCCTGGAACTAGCCAGCACTTGAGACAGCCTTGGTCTATAGATTGAGCGCTATACACTAAGGTAATTACAGCAACGAAGAGAAGCTCCAGCTATGAACAGAAAGTGCTACTATTTTATTCCTAGCTTAGGATCTCCTCTAAAAAAGCCAGCCACAACTGATTGCAGCACTTGAAGCAGTTTTCTTCTTGTGAAAATACCTGGTGGATATTGCAGTGCAACTTAAAGTATCACCGAAGGCTGAATTTTGATGCATTTGCAAATGTTGCATTAATGATGTCACACAGCAAGTTTTGCATAATCATGGAATCATAGAATGGTTTGGGTTGGAAGGGGCCTCAAAGATCATCTAGTCCAAGCCCCCTGCCATGGGCAGGGATGTCTTTCACTAGATCAGGCTGTTCAAAGCCCTGTCCAACCTGACCTTGAATGTTTCCAGGGATGGGGCATCCACTACCTCTCTGGGCAACCTGTTCCAGTGCCTCACCACCCTCATTGTTAAAAAAAAAAAAAAAAAAAAAAAAAATTGTGATAACTAATCTCAGTCTATCCTCTGTCAGTTTAAAACTGTTGCCCCTTGTCCTGTCAATGCAGGCCTTGGCAAAACATCTGTCGCCATCTTTCTTATAAGCCCCCTTTAAGTACTGAAAGGCCACAGTAAGGTCTCTCTGGAGCCTTCTCTTCTCCAGGCTGAACAACCCCAACTCTCTCAGCCTGTCCTCATAGGAGAGGTGTTCCAGCCCTCTGATCATTTTCGTGGCCCTCCTCTGGACCCGCTCCAACAGCTCCACGTCTTTCCTGTGGTGAGGGCTCCAGAGCTGGACGCAGTACTGCAGGTGGGCTCTCACCAGCGTGGAGCAGAGGAACAGAATCACCTCTCTTGCCCTGCTGGCCGCACTTCTTTTGATGCAGCCCAGGACACGGTTGGCCTTCTGGGCTGTGAGCACACATTGCTGGCTCACATCCAGCTTTTCATCCACCAGTACCCCCAAGTTCTTTTCCGCAGAGCTGCTCTCAATTTGTTCCTCCTCCAGTCTGTATTGATATTGGGGATTGCCCTGACCCATGTGCAGGACCCTGCATTTGGCCTTGTTAACTTCATGAGGCATGGGCCCACTCCTCTAGTCTGTCAAGGTCCCTCTGGATGGCATCCCTTCCCTCTAGCATATTGACTGCACCACTCAGCTTGGTGTCATCCGCAGACTTGCTGAGGGTGCACTCAATCCCACTCTGTCATTGATGAAGATATTAAATAGTATTGGTCCCAGTAAGGACCCTTGAGGTATACCACTCACTAGTGGTTTCCACTTGGACGTTGAGCTGTTGACTAACTCTTCGGACATGGCCATCCAGCCAATTTGTTATCCATCAAATAGTCCATCCATCAAACCCATCTTTCTCCAATTTAGTGGCCAGAATGTTGTGTGAGACTGTATCCAGGGCCTTACAGAGGTCTAGGTAGGTGGCATCCATAGCTCTTCCTGTGTCCACTGATGCTATTCCTCCATTGTAGAAGGCCACTAGATTAGTCAGGCACGATTTGCCCTTGGTGAAGCCATGTTGGCTGTCTTTATATGACAGGGAAGACCCTCCCTGTCTTCCATATGTTTCAATGTATCTTTGGGAGGATCTGTACCATGATCTTACTGGGCATGGAGGTGAGGCTGACTGGTCGGTAATACCCAGAGTCCTCCTTACTACCTTTTTTAAAAATGGGTGCAGCATTCCCTTTTCTCCAGTCACTGGGGACTTTGCCTGACTGCCATGACTTTTTGAATATGATGGACAGTGGCTGCACAATGCAGAAATTTTCTGTCTGAATGCCTGTCAGTGGTTTGCTTCTTATGCGATTTGTGAACGGACCCCTGCATGTTCACCAAGCTCCAGAACAGGTCTGCCTTGCACCTTTTTCCTTATAGACCACTTAGTCCCTTTCTTTCTGTGTTGTCCATCCCCTACTATGTGGTCACATAACTGTGTTATGAAAGGGGATGATTAGAGAGGAATTCCTTAGCAGGCTCAAGCAAGGTTTCCTCTGGAGTCTCCCACCCACAGTGCCAGCATGGGTTTTGGGACCGGTTGTGCACCAGGAGGTAGCTAGCTCGTTTGTGTAGCTGCAAGGGAGCCTTTCTTTTCTGTGGCACCCGAGACGGACATTGGATTATAAATGGGGCTGTGTTGGCTTGGGATGGCACTCAAAATAATGTTTTTTCAGAGAGGATTTAGCTCTGTCATCCTTTCAGTTACATTTCTCTCATAATTTCTGATCTCATCCAGTCATGACTTCAGAAAACAGCTCAGCACTGAGCTGTGATGATGTATTAGAGACTCACCTTCTCTGCTACTGTGCTGGTTTTACATACTGTCCAATGCTTGCTAATCATGGTAGAAACCACTCCTCTCAGTTTGGGGTTTTTTTTCCAATGCTGAGGGTTTTATTAACCATGTGATAGAACACTGGTTTGATCCCATGAGTACTCTCTTGTGTTCCTCCCTTGATAACTAATCTAGAAGCCATTTTTCACTCCCTGTCTAAAATTTGTTCATGGCTTACCCTGTTCTTCATTTGGATGCCTGTCAGTTCAACTAATCAAGATTCTTGAGGAAGCTAAAATGTCACCATCGCTGCATCTAAAATAACTTGTAAGGATCCAAAGAGTTCTGAGGTGTTGCAAAGAGGAGGTCTTCTAGCTGGCTTATCTGATGTGCTTAGTATAAAAGGTTTAATCTTTTAAGAGTAAGTGTAGCAATGTTTGTGGCAGTAGATAAGAATGTAGCCATCACTGCAGGATCATGAATGCAGGTAAGGCTTCCTAGATTTTGAAGTGGTACCACTGCTTTCTGAATTGTCTTTCTCCTTATTGATAGGCAAGCAGCAAACCCTCTCCTTGAATTATTTGATCTCTGCAACCCAGGAAGCCTCATAGATGTGCTACAGGCATCTAATTGAGTTGATGCTGAAATCACTCTTAAGTTTACTTAAATGGCAACAGGTGCTCATGTATTGCCATTATGTGCTTTTTACCTTGCAGAATACGGGAATGAAGGACTGGAAGAGAAGACATTGGAGTACACAGATACTTTGTTTTCTGGGGAGCCCAAGCAAAGTGACAAGTGTACTGACACAGAGGAAGACCAGCTCCTTGAAGAACCTGATATTCAGTATAGCTCCAAACTAGCTCAACACCCATCAACTACCAGTTCCATTGCAGAAAGCAAATTCCCCCCTGGAAGCTCTGATGGAGCTTCATCCCCTGAGGGACCTGAACTGGTGTATGTTCCTGCTGAACCTGCACAGCTTGCTGCCCATGTGCTAGGTAACAGTGATTCTCTTTATTCTGTGAGGGATGTGGCAACCAGTGTGCAGACTCTTTACGAAGACTCTCAGACCTCAGAGGATGAATTTACACCAGTAGAAGGTGCTGCTGAAGACGCTTCTGCTGTCCCAGCAGCTGAGGCTTCTGTAGAGGCTCTTGGGTCACAACGAGGAGTGTGGAGTCAGTGCTCCATAGCTAGAGAACTAGGTCCTTCAGACAGCCAGGCTGATATCTCAACAAATGATGTCAATCAAGCTTCCTCGGTCCCCTTGTGGGAAGAACCATCACCATCACCTCTTTCACCACCACCATCACCTGCTCCTAAAGATCCATTGCAGGCTGTGCCTTCCTGCAGTGAAGCTGAGGTTACCCCAACCACTGAGGTTGTATCACTGTGTTGGGATGATGAGCCAATTATGGATGCAGAGGTTCCACCCTATGTAGAGCAGTTTCCACAGAAAATAATCATTCCTTTTGTAGACCAAACAGCTTATCTGTTAAAGATTGGGCAGCCATTAAATGCAGGCCAGGGTTCAAGTGCTACAACCTTAGGTCCATCTGCTGATGATTTAGTGTGCCATCTGGAGAGAATGGAATCTACAGCACAAGTGGAATCTGCTGAGCAAGTTTATATCTTGTCAGGTAAGAAAGTCTGGGTCATTGTGTCATTTTCCTGTTCCAGCTTCCAGGTCTACAGCTCCATCAGTGGTCATTAAATGGAAAAGCACCTATGTCAGTGCAATGCAGGGTAGAGATGACTTTTAAGAAATTATGTACCGACACTATCTGCTTGGCCCCAGTGCATGTGTGTTAGATCTCTCTGCTGTCTGTTCCAAGAAATGTGGCTATCTCTGGGCAGGACTCCTCTGTGCAAATATGCAGATAAGAGCGATGGGAAGGTGCACACTGATGCCAAATGGTCTTGCTCAAACCAAGCTGTATTTTCTGAAGCAGGTGTCAGAGACCTAAGATGTAATACACGTGCCCTGTGGCTGAAGAGAGGTGACTGGTTGGAGCCCTAGTTTTGATTCTCCTCCCCTGTAAGATCTCATATTCCAACACTGATGTAGGAGGTTTTCCATTTAGAAAAAAAATGGTGGTGGTTGCCTGTGCTGTCTTGAGCTTGGTGAGTTTCTGCAGCTGGGCGGAGTGGGCTGAGCACAGGTCATCGTTTCCACAAACAGCCAGAGAGCTGGTGCTTATCTTTCTTGGTGAGGCCCTTGCCAGCATCTCTTCCCTGTGGTGACATGTGCCCAGCACCTCCCTTGCCCAGCTGGAGAAACCCTCCAGGGTGGAGCTCCCCTGCCTTGAGTCTCCCTGGTACTGCAGAATCTAAGCCATGTCCCAGGCCCCAGGAGCAGTAGTACAGCCGTGAGGTCTCAGCAAAGCATTTTGTAGAGGAGAGCTGAGCTTAGGCAGATTTATAAATTAACATGGCTCTTTTTTTAAAAGAAAAACCCCAAACTTTTAGGGGAGTTTGACAAACTTCAGTTTCAGAAATTGCTTACCCACCCAGAAGAGCCTCTGCTCTGACCATAAAGAGTTTTATTTCTTATAGGCTGCAGGTGTTTGTCAGCCACATACTAAACAGTGTTTGCTATCCCAGCTCTCTTCTCTAACATGCTTGCTTTCACCAAGTGTAGGTATGTTTGTTTTAGACATAAGGATTTACAATATGACTGGAATTCACAGCTTCTGACACCAGCACTCTTATTTTTGTTTTCGTAGCCATGGCATCAAGTGAAGCAAGACAGCTACCACTATGTTCTAATGTGTGGACCCTCTATTGCCTAACTGACTTGAGACAAGGTCAAAAATCACCACCATCCCTTTCTTCTGCTAGAGCTGGTGTTCCTTATTCCCAGGCAGCCTTCAGTCTTTCTAGGGGGGGAGATCAACAATGTGGTCAGCTGTCACAAATATCATCTGCTCCAATTTATGTGATACAAGAAGAAAGCAAGAAGAGAGATGCTCCACCTTTCATTTTAGTGGGCTCTAACATTCAGAACATACAGGACTGGAAACCTATTCCTAGCCATGCTGTCTTTGCACAGCAAGATGCAGGTGCTAGGAAGAGATTCACTACAGTTCCAGTCCCAGTTGCCAGGCCAGCTGATGAGAAAACAGATATGGCAAGCCCCAATTCTAATTCTGCAGAGGAAACTGCAGCGAAGCCATGCATACCCAATGTTTTCTCAGTTGCCATCCCTCTAGATGATGTAATGTCTGCAAAGAAAGGCTCGCCAGCTGGTCATAAGCACACAGGTACAAATACTCTTGCACAAAGCTATGGTACTGCAGGATAGATTACTATTACATCAGGCCCCGTGCCCAGAGCAGGGTCACGAAGAAGTAAGCTTGCTTCTTGCATAGGGAGATACTAGTGTTTGGATTTTACTAAAAGCTTAATTTAACCCTTTTCAAAATAAAATAAGGTTTAAGACCAGTGGTTAAACTACTTGTCATACATGACAGACCATGCCTTCCTCTGCTTGTTACACTTTGCAATTAGTAGTACTAGTCATGGTCTGGTATTAGTCTAACCAAGTTTTTAATCTCACATCCATACACATCTTGAACCCTTAAAGTTCAAGCTGCAGGCATTGTGTAATATTCAGGGTGTGGTAAAATGCCTTCAACTTAAAGTGCATTAGGTAGCAATTAATGTAGTTCTTGCTGCATACTTTCTACTGAGTTAATGTTTTTTAAACAGGTTGAGAAGAGAGACTGTTTGGACTTCAGGAGGAGTTCACATTGTAACAAATCAAATAAATTAATGCAAATGCTCAAAAAAAGCCAGTGATTAGAACTGCATTTCCATGCATTTTATACTTTCCTAGCACAGCACAGCATCCTGAATGTTAACTTTGTGTGAATTATACCCACTGAGACACATCTGCTGCAGCTGTTTCATTGAAGAGCAGCCCAGCCTCTTCACTGTGCTAACATGACACATGCATAAGCCCCAACAATACTGACAGACTACATACAGAGCCAAAAAGTTAGTTCAGTGTAACCAGGTGTAGCCTGTACTCCTGGGGTTATACTCCAGGAAGGAACTGTATACCACCACTGTCAGGAGGAAGAGGACAGTCATACTTTCAACTAGAGGACAGGGTTAAGTACCTTTATTTTGCTTTAGAGGTTTCACAACTACACTTAAATATGCTAGACTCTTGATGTAGGAATAGGTCTAGGAAAAAAACCCTGTTCTTATGAAACAGAAGTTGCTCAAAACAAAAGAAGAAAAGCTGATGCTGCACAGAGGTTTCTGCCTCTTGAACCTGGGTGGGCAGGCAGGAATGAAATGCTTTGTTTTTCCTAGCACTAAGTGTTCAGTACTGTGTGACCTGCTGAAGCACTGACCCAACAGCTAGACTGTCTACATATCTCAGAATCCCACTTGAAGTTGCACAGGAATTAAGGCAGACTTTGAGAAATGCTGGCCAGAGTAGAGGCTTGAGTGCAGAGATGAGGCTTCCAAGAGACAGTGCAGGTATTCAATTTCTGCATCTCCAGGTCACTGTGAGAACTGAGCCCTCACATGAAAGACTGCCAAAGAAAAGGCTTCCCCTTATCTATGCAAGTATGTCTTGGCATGACTACCTGGGTAATTCTAGTAGTGCACAGAATAAAAATATAAAGCATCTTACTTCCTTATTCACAGTTTCAGTAGTCCACCCTCAAGGCTAGAGCTGCAGCCTCTCTGCATATTCAAGGAGAAAGCTCTCAGTTCCCCAGCCATCCCCCCCAAAAGCAGATCGTTCCTGTTTAGGGGAAAAGAGGTCCCTCAAGTATATGGAAGCACACTATACAACTTCATTGCAGCAGCTTTTGGAGTAGGCTTGCTCAGGAAGGGTCAGCACTGTCAAACACCACTCACCTTAGACTAGATGCAAGAAGTTTTGAAGCCTTTATTTAGTAGCAATTAAATTATTCAATTAACACTAACCTCCAGACAGCAGTTAAAATATTATACAAAGAGCAGCTTGCCCTCTAGAAGCTCTGTACACAGTTCAATATAAACTTACACTCTAAGATTGAATGCACCCCACTGAAAAGGGGTAAAGCAGCTGTGCACAGGAGGCCTCACTGAGGTGCTGTACTACCTTTGAAATGCACAAGACTTCCTCCCAGGGAGTTTGCATAGTACAGACACAGGTCCTGTCCCCCCTGCCATGTTCTACCAGTCCTGGACTGATTAGGTTCTTGCCTTTTTGCAGTGGTGCTGGGCACCAGAACTTCTAGTGCATGAAACAGATTCTTTTAAAACCTGTTACTAGTGTGCCGTTCAAATCAAATCCGTAGATAAATGGCTCTTAATTCCTTAAACCGTAAGGTTGGTAGCAAAACAGGAGAGCAAAATTCAAAACACACTGCACAAAACATTGAATAAATACCTCTGAGTAATGTTACCAGCTTAAACAACTGCATTAATGCTTCAGAGACGGGAACACTTCTGGAATCTCTGACCAGAGCTCAGGACTTAAGGGAGTTACTTCAGTAAAAGAAAAGTCACTTTATGAAAAATTACATCTCTACAAAAGTGACACACCCTTCTTCATTTAAGAACAGAATATTGCAATTACTGTGTGTGCTTTTAAACATTCCCATGTCACAATAAATAAAACCAGTTTTACTTGTGCCAGTGTTATCTATGAAAGAAAGTATTCACAGAACAGCTGAAGGTGTTCTATTCCTCATACACCACAACCTAATATAGGTGTATTCAGCAAACAGGGCAGCTCAAAACCACGGTGACTTACTTTGTCCACACAGGACCCACCATCAGCTAGAAAAATTATTCCTCTACCTATGGACTGCAGATCATGTACCACCAGATTTACTGTGGAGATGCTTAATATTCTGTTTGATAACGTGTCAGTTTTTTCAGGAGATAAGTAAAACAAGGGAAAACATTAAAACAGATTAAGACTTCTTTGTATCAGTCACAGGCTCCTTATTGCATTTTAATAAATATCAGGCAAGTTAAAGTAGTTTCTGTCCCAGTAGTTGCCAGAATAAAGCCAGTCCTGTGTACCAGTATAGGGATTGGGGCCTTGGTGGAACCATCTGCAAGGAAACGTACAGCATGTTAGCGATGCTATTAACATACTTTTATGGAAGTTCAGAACTGCTTTGCTGCATCTTCAGCAGTTTATTGTTCAAAGTAATTATTGTGACTGCAGAAGCCCTCTTGGTTTTAAATTCATATGTGAATTTAAGGTCATCTTCAGTGGCTAGATCTCCCCACTTGCCACACTGCTTAAATGTCTCCTAGGTGAAATTACCGACACCAGTATTTTGTCACTTGAAACAGTCAAGACTACCACATAAAAAAAGGACAAGTACAGTTTTACTTCAAAGCAGTTGTGAACAATCATTTTGGCATGCATAAATAGTAACAGTTTTTGCAAAACATGTAAACACCACAAGCACCGCAGTCCTGAAAACAGAAAGACGTTTATTTCTCCAGGATCTAGATTTCCCCTTGTTTTTTAAAGCCTTGTTTTGCAATGCACTTAACTTGGAACAAGTGTGCCACCTACCCTCGGTGTAGATGAAGTATCACCCACAGGCTGCAGAAAAGTCCTGGCTTATTACAACTTAACTGTGTTGTCTTAACTATTAGCACTGGGGGGCTAATCTGAATGGCCAGAAAGCTGATTCCATCTGCATGAAGTTACTTGCAAGCTTTTGCTAAGCTGGTTGTTGCTAGGATCACTGAAGTTTAGCACCTTCTTTCTTTCCTTCTCTCTCCCCTCCTAACTAATCTGGAGGCACTGTGTATACACACACAGATTACATGTACCTGTGTATATAAACTGGGAGGGGTGGGCAGGGGGAGGGGGGGGCTATCTATCTGTAAAATAAGGTGCACTTACAAGGGCATACTACTGGTAACTATCCCCCAGTGGTGAGCACAACCCTGTCAAATCAGCATGGCACAGAAATTTGTCCTTCCTCCTCTCCCACACCCGTTTCTGGCAATCCTGCAGCCTGTTGCTGAACATGGCTTTCTGTTTGGGCCCAGTTACTCAATCTTCTGCCTCAAAAGCATACACTGCACAGTACCAGACCTCTAGCATTTTAACTTGCTGTATTTTGCCAAGCTGTGTTTATGGCACAAGTCAGCTTGCTAGAAGCTGTTTCTGTGGTTAATATGCTCCACAGCTTCTTTTCACCTCCTCACTGGCCACAAAAGCCAGTTCTTCCTTTACATGCCTCACCACAACGAACACACTCACTTACGTAAATCATGCGTGTGCAAGGCAGCACATTTTAACTCGTCTCTTCCCTTCTAGGGTACCATAAGCTTTCAGAACAGAAATTAAAGCACATTCAGACCAAATACAACTTGATCTCTTTAAAAAACAAAAGCATGAAGGCCACCAGTATTGCAGTGTCATGTTACAAAGCAGGGCAGTTAATAGGCAAGTCTTGCTTGGCTCAAAAGATTTGAAATGTGTATCGGAAGAAATGCCTTGTACTGCCTTCATGGTGGTAAACTGAACGGCTGAACACTTCAATGGTTCTCCTGCTGCCCTGGTTAAGCGAACTGAAGTCAACAGAAGACTGAAGTCATTCAACCCTTGTACTGCACGTGGTTCTGTACCGCATCACCTCCACAGAGGATGTGTCAGCTATTCCGAAGTAACCAGTGCGCGCGTGTGCACGTGCGTCTAGTTCAGCTCCTAGTTCACAGGTAATAGCAGCTCATTCCAGAACACACAGAGTTTGCTGAGAGGCAGGGCTACAAGCACAGTCACCTCATGCCTCACTGGTAGGAATTCTAGAAGGAATTCTCTAGAAAGAATTCCTCACTAGAAGGAATTCTACCACCCAATACCTCACTGGTGTCTCTTCAACACTTGTACAGGTCAGGACAACGTGCCCCTCCGCCACTGACCACCTACTTTAATAGGAAGGGGAAAAACGATGGGAAGAACTAAGTTTGAGAGGCATAGGAGACCCAAAGCACTCGGATAATCTAGCCAGGTAAGTGATGGGGGAAGGAGGGGACTGATTTTCATCAAAAGCAGCAGACCACTGCTGTGTTTCAGAACTGAACTAGTCTTTTACTCAAGACTTAAGACTACTGGTCAGTCTCTAAAACATTAGGTGTTCAACATGAATCACTTCTTCAGAAACCCCAAGACCCCACTTCTAAAGTGGATTCAAAATAATTTAAAAAAAAAAAAAATCACTAGGCACTTTGGAGAATTGTCTTACAAGGGAGGAACTCTACTAGACAAACTAAGAAGCCTGCTTTCCTGTGGCAAGGAAATTGCAGTAGTTTACATCGGAGTTTATATTACACTGCAGATTTAAGACCTACAGTTGACCTTCTGGGAACAGGTAGGAGAGTTTTGCTTCCCAGTATGCTTTTTCCCTCCCCCAAAGCACAATTCCTCCTCCACACTTTATGTTCATCCTTTGGAGGCAGGCACACTTGGCATTCCTACTAAAGAGATCAGACACTAGGAATTTTCTGCCAAAGCTTTAGAAGCATCCTGGAAACAAAGGTTTCTTAAAGGATATCCCAGGCAAGTGCTGAACAGGTCTACAGTACCTGCACAACAGCAACTGAAGAACCTTGTGAATGGTGTCTGCACTAATTATACACCCTGAAAACCATTGCTCTGTGTTATGCCCTGGGAATTCCCCAATTTCCAATACCAACCTCAGGTGCTTTGAGCTATACCTTAAGCTACTTCAGGCACCTGAAGAACACAATATAACTATCCCTTGCTTTGAAAACACTTGGTGAGAACTAGAACCACTCTGAATTCAGGAAAGAGGGAGGTGCAAGGCTGTCCAGCACTTAAGATGTTTACTTGGAAGCATTACAAAGATGTTATTTTCCACCAGTCTCAGGGCAAACCAACCCAAACAGTTCAGGAGAGCAGACACAGGAAAAAGACAAAGGCAGGCATGTCCAAACCTGGGACTCTGGGATGATGGGTGACTTCATTTGAAAAAAAGAAAAAAGTGATTTATAGTTACAAACAGACATTTTAAAGATATTTAATCCACAGTGTCTGGGTGTATCAATAGCTAGTTAATAGGGAAGAGATGAAGCTTATTCACTTTTAGAGAGTTTAGCGCTACGATTTTTTTTTCTGTGAAGAGATAGACAATTTATTACTATACTTTTAAATAGACCTTGTCTGGTCAAACTAGATTCATTTGGTCATGTTTTCACAGTTTCTACTTAGCTTGTGTGTAAGAGCTCTCGGCTGACCCCTCTCATCTTATAGTTAAAAAACAAAACCAAACCAAACCCATCCTGGCAGATCCCTTGTAATTTTTCCCTTAGCTCTTCTAACTTGTGTAGTTAGTAACCCTCTCAGAAAGGAGACAATGACTTGGATATCTGGGTGATAAAGTCATTTCACCAACTTTGAGAATAACTGTATGCAGTGGGAATACAGTATTGCCAGTACACAGCAACTGATCTGAGAAGTCATGGGCAATAAGCTATCACGTTCACCGGAGGAAGCATTTCCTCCTCTCTTTGGCCAAGCATGCAAATTTGAGGCAATTTTAAATTAATCAGCAACAACGGTCCTTACAAGCAGCTATCAGTGGCAACGTCTTTTTCATGTCAGAACCAAGAGGTGCTCAGAAAAGAAAACACAGTTCGTATTTGAATATGGGTGTGCAAGCAGTGAGAGGAAAGGAGCTGAGACCAAGCCTGATGCTTCTCTCTGGAAGCACTACAGCCTGCAGGGACCAAGTCTGCAAATACAACAGTGGCACTACCAAACCTGGTGTTGTCAGCTCTTCATGCTGACACAACACTGCGCATCACCGGCGTGGACTGGCAGTTAACCTGAATGTTCAAAACCTTTATATAACTACACACACACACAGAGGCAAGCACACTAACCTCGTCTTCCAGTCTTCCTCTGACTTGGAACGATTTTTGCGGGCAGTCCTTTGTTTTTCTTCTAGCCTCTTCTTTTCTTCACTAGCTAGATCTTAAAGGAATAAAAATATACAAATAAAAATAGAGAAGACATTAATGTGTAACGTAAGACAGGAACATTACTCCATCTGACCTAGCAAATAAATAAGAGATGTAGTAAAAGTTGTCCATTTAAAAAGCCTTCTACATAACACAGAAGAGCTTCTGGTTTAGTCTAAAAGCAAAGCCAGGCCAGCTGTGGCACAAGATCAGCCAATGGAATTCCAGTCTTTAAGAATGCTACATACCTGTTTATCCATGGTCTGAGGACGCTGAAAACGTGTTTACGTGACAGCGAATGTGAGCTAGGGGAGGTGGCATACCTCAAATGTATTTCAGTAGGGAAACTGATTGAGATATGCTGGATTTATTTCAGAAGTCTGGCCACCTGCTTCTTGTTAAGGTTTGGGGTAAGTTGTTACTAGTGCCTAGTTCCTCATCAACTGGGGTTTGGAATACTCATTTCCAAACCACAAAGAATTGTCTCTCCGCAGCATCCCTTCATTTTTTTTGTTAACACACTAAGGTAGCGCAGGGCATGGTCCTAAACAAGCAGAACAGCTGCTTCTATTTGGCAGAAAGGATGGTCAGAAGATCTGAGGAGTAAGTCAGACTAAGCAGCAGATTAGGTGAAGGGCAATCTCTTTCATACCCGAATCCTCAAAAAGCATTTCATAAATACCTTAGAAAGAAGTAGTTGAGAGAATAATTTTTGGAAGACTATCAGCCATTCCCAGTTACCCTGCCAGCTACTAACACACTGCGTATTACCAGTCTATCTGCTAGACAAACTTTATGCTGTTAATAGAGTTAAGGAATATGGTCTGTTGCTAACAGCACAGTTATTTGCACTTCAAGTTTAGACAGACAAATTTACTGGCTATGCTCTGAATCAAGTATGTCCATCCTGCTGGCCACAAAAGAATCATCCAGGCAGGAGAGACCAGTTGTGGGAATTCACTGATCTGCTTTTTTAAAAGCCTCAAAGAAGTGGTTATCAGCTTCTGAGAAAAAACACATGCACAAGTACAACTGCACTGTATTATGCCTGTGTCACTATTTTTCATGCCTAGATGTCAGACTATCAGAAGTAGTCACAGTCATTGCCCTATTACATGGGTGAAACTGAATCAGAGGTTTCATGACTTACCTCAATCACTTAGCAATCCAGAGAAAGCAAGAGTGCCCATGCTTTTAGTCTACAAAGCTAGCCATTCTGCTTTAATATGCGAAATGCCAAAGAAAAAGGAGCAAAAGAGGGCCAGGGGGAGGCTGTTCCAGTCAATATTGAAGTATTTAACACCAAGTCACAGGTCAGAAGACTGAAGGACACTTTTCACTCCATGGCATCTACAGTAACAATCTCTATAGGTTTCTAAAAAGCACACTATTTCTATTCACTGAAAGTCTCATAATGGATTTCTAATTCACTATTCTAGGATAACAGAAGTGTTCAACTCCCAGGGAAGAATAATTTTGCATCAAGTATATTTTTTGGCATTGCAGTTTCACTTCAAGTGAAGACTGCATTTCTGAGAATTGGCACATCAAAATACTCCTTTTGCATCAGGCTGATGGAAACAGAAAACTGAAAAGTTCACAAATACTTCCTTTTGATGCTCAGAGATGCTCTCCTTAGACTAGTTTCCAATTATAGGGCTTGACTATGGAGCACAGCAGAGGGCCTAAAGCTAAATAAAAAGCATAGCATCGTGAAGTTTAAGATTCTTGCTTATATGGAAGAACATAAGCAAGTAGGTGGTGTGGTGGGTTCCTGGCCAGCAACTAAGCACCCACAAGCCACTTATTCACTCTGATCCACTCCAGCAGGTTAAGGGAGAGAATCAAAGAGCAAAAGCAAAAAAACCTCATGGGTCGAGGTAAAGACAGTTTAATAACTGAAGGGAAAGAAAAAAGGAGGGAAAAG
Source organism: Ciconia boyciana (assembly GCF_034638445.1). Taxonomy (NCBI): domain Eukaryota; kingdom Metazoa; phylum Chordata; class Aves; order Ciconiiformes; family Ciconiidae; genus Ciconia; species Ciconia boyciana. Next base: position 51,796,460 of record NC_132935.1, on the reverse strand, counting down.
TGATGCAAAGGCAATCACTTACTACCTTCCACCAGCAGACCTGTATCCAGCCAGTCTCCAAGCAACAGCTACTTCCCCTCAACACACACAATTTATTACGGAGCATGATGTTATATGGTATGGAATATCTCTTTGGTCAGTTTGGGTCAGCTGTCCCAGCTGTGTCCCCTCCCAGCCTATTGCAAACCCCAGAAACAGAGAAGGCCTTAACACTGTGAAGATGTTGTTCAGCAACAGCTAAAACACTGGTGTGTTATCAACACTGCTTTGGTCGCCAGTCTGAACCACAGCAGCACATATGGGCTGCTATGAAGAAAATTAACTCCATCCCAACCAGCCGCAGTGCAGGTAGGTGACATACCTTTCACTAGAAGCATACCACAACATGCAGACGGCTGTATTAAAGACTTACTGTCTTGTAGCATGGAGGAATGTGTCTTTATAGGTAGCTACTTACTCTAACAGTTCATCTAACAACTTGAATGTGGAATTTACTTTTTTCCCAATCTCTCAGTTTTAACAAAAAATAAAAACACCTTTGCCAATAACTGAAGTTACCTATTTCTCCATTTTCCATGGCTCTGATATCTGGTCGTAGCCGGCAGTCAGTTTTGGGAATCACACTCTCCATGTCTTTGTCCAACTCATTCAAAGCCATAGCAAAGCTAGTAAAATTATACATCTGAAATTCAGAGACAAAGATAAAAGGTGACTTTACGATGTCTCTAGCTGCTAGTCTTAATACACAAGAAAGCTGCTGTCTAAAAACAAACATCCAAGTGCTTTTTTATTATTTAATCACTCAAGATAGGAATACTCAAGATACCAGCAAAACTGCACTGTCAGGCAGAGTGTAGGTGATCCTTGGTGTTTCTGTTTAAGCAGGCCAGCATCCAATTACTCAGTGCACTATTTCTGTCTTATCTTCTTTTTCCAGTCCTACTGCTATTTTCCCTATCTCTGTAGAGAGATTTCCCCCTTGATTAACCCACTGAGGGCACCTTTTCTTATTCCAATTCTTTGTCTTTGCAGTCACACACATACCCTTGTATTCCGCCCACTGGCTCTCCAGCTCCACAGCCCTTCACACACCAACTCATGCTACGCAGGCTTTGCAAGCATCTCCTAGGAAGCATCTGTCCTCTAATAAAGCCCTTCAGAAGAGATTTCTCACAAGGCAGGTGCCTCAGTAGGGGGAGCAGGGTGGAGAGAAGAGGTGAGGAAAGCCCCCATACCGCTAGCTACATGAAGCATCCCATTTTCCAGAGAAATTCCGCTAACTCTAATGCCTGCAGCAGTTATCCCTCCAACCCCAAGTTAGAGAGTTACAATTGTAGCGGGAAAGTTTGTTGCAATAAACAGGCAAGTCCAGACTTGTTAATGAAAAAGACAACAAATGGATTTACTTTGTGTTGAACATACAGAATAACAGGATAGCACACACTTCCAATAGCAGAAGCATAGCTGACCTGTGCTGAATTTGGAGGTCTTGGAGTTATCTTCCATAGCAAAATACTTCCAGGAATAACATACACACTTTCAGAATCTGGCAACGGCATCTCATCTGGTTCCTCAGTATTGCCCACCTAAAGGCAGCACACGAAGAAAAGAGAAGGAGTTCTTTAGAGTCATAAACCATTTACACCCATTCATTCCAACACTGGAACTTACATAAAATTATTTCCTTGACCAAAAGTAAATAATTTCAGCAACAAAGAAACTTTTCCAAATTCCTGTCAAGAAGGATAACAGCATTAACATAGCATACATACTCCCAATTCCCTCCCAATGGAAGGCTACCAACAGTTTCTTGCATCAACATCTTTGTAGCTATAATCTGGATGTTCAAGTGTTAAGAAATGTCAAGTTTTCCACCACAGAGATGTCCTGTTTCCTCAAACACAAGCATTTCCATGCCTGATATTTAACTCCATTACTGCTTCATTAAAGTCAAAGAACAGAAGTCACATTCCTCATCCTTCCACGTCAAAGAAATGCCAGCACATAATGCAAATGCCATCTTCAGTTTGTGCACAACAGAAAGCCCTATGCTACTGCTCTTTGCTCAGAGGAACCTTCCTTTCCATTGACCACTACACTACTGAAATGGCAAACTGCAAATGTTAAATGAATATCCTAGGTTAGCTGCTTCTTCTGGGAAAGGGTATCGTATGAAGGCTGACACATACGGCCTGAGGCAGCTGCAGCCACAGAACTGTGAAATGATTTTCCCAGAAAGGGAAAAACTCCACCCTTTTTTACTAGGGTGAAGGGTTAGTAGGTTACTAGGGCAGTAGGGAATAACTGATGGTCACAGTGTAGATATGGCCTGAACTAGTTCTAAACCACCACCCTTTTTACACGCAGCTTTAAAGCAGCTGGGGTCCAATGCTGTCGACATTAATTCTGCCACACAAGCATATATTACAATACTGAAGTAAAGCCAGCTAGACAATGAATATGGCTTTCCCAAGAAAATCTGGTGTCACTATCACAGCTAAAAACAGCAGCATGTTTCAGAGACCACTGCAGAGTAAAGCTGAACTTAAAGGCAACTAATGCTCTAAATACTTTGGCTACATGCCAACAGCTTTAATCCTGCTGCTAATAAGCTTTGCTCTCTGATGGTTGCATCAGATAATACAGACTGATATTTTAGTGCAAAAAAAAATTCCAGTACCCAAACTGGACTCAGTTGTCCTCTGAGATGATTCATGTGTTATGCCTCCAAGACAATTAGGACGTATTAAGGATTCTGTCTCACTGTGGAGCACTTGGGTACAGTGCTTTTAATAATGAACAGGTTGCAAAGTAACCAGAACAACATGCAGACCACGTTCAGTCCCTCAGCCATTAGGAAGATAAACAGGGCTTTCAGCTGACTACATCTGAGCTGTGCTGGCAACCAGCCATTCTGTCCTTTAAAGGATCAATCTTTCAGAAATCGGGAATTTGAAGCAGAACAGATCAGAAAGATATCCTCATATTAAAACAAAGACACTTCAATACCAGACTGTCAAACTCCAAACTTACTTTTATAGAAAGGCTACAATACACACAGCAATTTGTGCCTTGCTGGATACATAATCTTAAAAATGTTTCAAGAATTACAAAGAACTAGGTAAAAAGTGCATTTTCATGTGCTCTTGCCACGATGATCCATATTTTATGCTCAACGCTGCTCAACCTCTCAGTACATTGCTAGGAGGGTAGTAACAGACTTTGCCAAAGCAAGACCTCTGGTGTCTGTGAATGAGGCATGTGTGAGGGCAGTTGCTGTTGCCTTACATTATGCTCTGCCATATATTTGCACTGAAAATTCTGCACAAAATGCTTCATCTGGATTAAAAAAGGCTCTAGTTCATTCAGAGCACAATCATCGTGGTCTAACCCCAAGTCTACTATAACTCTTCTGATGGTGGTAAAATATCACCTTGGCATACATGAAGGCTCGTCTAGCTCCCTGCAAAATTATATTTCATTAAGTTTTATCCCTATAAAAATCAAAGGGATTTGGGTGAAAATCTGGGGCAATTTGCAAAATGATTTGCATCCAAGCAGGTCCCCTAAAGGGAGACAGAAGTGATTCTTCATTAGTAGCAACACAGCATGAAGGAATAGCTGGAAAACAACTAAATAAATCTGAAAATTCTAATTAGGGGAGGTTTGGAAGGCCATGTACTTTCATGCCTGAATGAATCCTTCACTACCATGAAGGAACAAACCACATCCACACATTATTCATGAGACTTGGCTCACCTAGATGCTCAAAAGCCATAAACAATATCAACTCCTCAAACACAAGGGGGCAGTGAGAATACATATTCAACAGACTACCTGATTCACAGTATGCATTTACAAAGATTTCAGTTTTCCACACAGAAATAGTTCTGTTAAATGAGTAGAAAAAGCGTGCTTTTCTAGAGTCAGAGCAACATTGCAGCTTGAGCTTTATGCAAATAGGATGCTTCATTTTGAAGTAAAAAGCAACCATCATCTTAAGCATTGTCAGAAAATGCAAGGGGTAGCTGAACAAAGACACAGGGTATGTTTTTCTTTGCTCCTTCTCCCTAGAGCTCACAGGGTCAGACACGAAGAGAAGCAGTAATCCCCAGAGCTTTAGCACTCTCCTGATGACAAGCACTGGAAGATACAGCAATGATCTGAACCTGCACAGGAACAACTGCTTTCAGAGTTCTCTGTCTCTTTTTTCTTAAGTATAAAAACTACGAACACCCAAACCAACAAAAAAATCTGGCTTCAGTCCAAGGGGAACAATCCCTGTTTTAAGCTACTACGTGAGTGGTTGTTCTTCATCAAGCTGTATGTTGTCACCATCACCATTCACCTTAAACAAAAAGCATGCTGCTGACCAGAAATCTGGAAGAATTAAGAATGGGCTTTTTTTCCCAGAAGAAAAAAAAATGCAATTGTGGAGAAAAAAAAGCAAGCATTTTTATGGTTGTGAAAAATTAATAGAAAGCAATACAAAAATTCCTTGTAAAAGCTGGAAAATAGGATCTTCTATCAAGATGATAAACTAGTCTATCCTGCCTCTAGGAGTCCAAATCCTCCTATTAGCATATAAATGTTATCATATATGATCAGAACCATGGTCCAACTAATGGATATGCTATTTCCTCCATGTGACTTTGGAGGAAGAGGCAGGTAATGAACCAGCCAAGTATTTTGATCACTCCAAGTTTTGGGAAGTTTGAATACAAATCCTTGAGAGAGAAAGCATTTTATCCCTTAACGCTGGTACTCATCCAATCCGTTTGTATCCTACTAGGAAAGAGAGAATAAGTGAAAAGAAATCTTAAGGCTCTTAATGCTACTAAAATATTTAGCTGTTTTATCATGCTTTTGAGATACCACCTCTTTACGTGATTAATACCTGTTTACCGCTTTTCTTCTCTTCTGTGTTTTTCTTGTCATTTTTTTTGTAAGCTTCGAATGTAGCTGGGTCAACACTGTACAAACACTCAGTCCACTTCCCATACAGCGCACAAAGTTTCTTTTTGCTGTCAAAAAAAGACTACGTTTACAAAGGAGCTTAAAGAGATATATTTCATCATTCCAGACAAAAACATTTGAAAGAAGAACTTTTGAGAGCAGCTCTTAAAACTCCATTATTGGTGTTGCACAATTCATAACCTTGCTGTTGCAGGTTCATGCCCTTGACAGACTAGGTTAAAGGTATTCAGTTCTACAGCTCCCATCAGAAACAGAGGGCAGCCATTTCTTTCCTGTTAGGAAATGAATCTGTTACCTTTTGTCCTGAATGTAGCCTTCAACTTTGTGCAACTCCTTCCCAAAGAGGCCGCACGGCTTGAAGCTTAGTACACATTTCTCACCAGTTCTAAAGGCAGAACAAGAGGGCACTAATTACTTCCAAATGCTTTTCCTCTTCAAACTTGCAGCAAGTGAAAGCACTCACGCTCTTAACTTACTTATGGTTAGTTATTTCCACATTTCCATACTGCTCAATCCAAAGTTTGCCCACAATAATATTATGCACACAGCATGTAGGATTTGTCCACGTGTAGGCTTCGTTGTGTCTAAGGGAGGGGAATAAAAATTAAAATACTATACCTTTGTACTGTACCACAGTACTTTGCACTGTGACTTTGTCACTCCTGCACAAGCCATCATCTATAAATTAAACCAAGTCTTGAAATGGACATGGCAATAAGTCAGGAAACCCAAGAAGTTTATTAACCTATTGCTACTGATCTTATCAATTCCTTAAAACAGCCACTTCAGTGCAGTCAGTGTTAGCACTGAATGACATGAGGAAAGCCAACCTCAAGCATGCTAGTCTTAGTAGGACTGATGTCCAGGCACCTGCAGAACATAGAGACGCAAGCCCCAACTACTGCTATTAGTATGCAGTGTATTAGAAGGGAGGATGAAAGAACTGCCATCATTTCATCCCCTCCTCCCCACAAAGTGATCTGCCATCAAACATTAGGATGTTGTGTTAGACATGTCCGTTCCCAAGCCATGAGACTCTAATGCACACTAATCATCATGGATGTGGCCACTGTGCCTACGCAATTATTACTTATCAACTTACTCAAGAAGCTCCAAAGTCATTGTGCCTTTTGGTTCCGCTTCCACACTCTTGCCCCAGAATTTGAGTTTAGGATAAATTGATCCATGAAATACAAAATCATTATTTAAACCTTCAGCATAGAAAGCACTGATTGGTGGATGATGGCTAACTTGCTCTGAAAGAAGTCGAAATCCAAGATCATCTCTGCAAAATAAAGATAACCAAAAGCATGTATCTATGTATCAAGTGTTCTTTTCTTGAGCTCTATTTGTTCTTTTTGCAGTTCTATTTGCAGTTCTTTTTGCAGTTCTATTTGCTGTTCTATTTGCAGTTCTTTTCCCCAGAGTGAAACAGATAGTTGGACCCATGCATAGTTGCCGTACTCAATGCAAGAGTTAGTTAAAACCCTACGATGAAACAAAAAGACAGATCAACTAATACATAGAACATCCTCATTCTAAATAACTGAGAACGTAATGTGAAAAGGTATCAAGAACTACCAAATCTGATCAGCCAATATGTTTACTCTTGATAGTGACCTCTTTCTTAAACTTTTGCATAACCATAGGCCAAAACCTCACCTGAAAGAAAAATCTGCCCTGCGTGCAGCTGCACACTAATAGCCTAACATTGCCTATTTGTATTCTGGACACTCATATAACGAATATTACATTGTAACACCTCCCTTACATACCATGCATCTTTTCATTCAGAAGGTTTCAGGAAAAAAAGTCATTTTTGTAAATAAAACTTGCTTTTAAATGTGGCAAATTTCATTTGCCTGTTCTAAGTTGAGAAGTTACGTAGTTTCCCTTCACTGGAAGGTGCACTGCTGAACACCAACACACATTGCAAGCACCTCCAGCAGCTGCTAGGAGAATGGGTGGAATCTTACAAGCCAAAGAGCAGTCTGCAAGCCACCTGACAATTCTAATGAAACATCAGTTACACGGAATACCACTCTCCACTCTTCAGTGCATCAGTTCATTACCTGATCAATTCATATGTCTCTCCAAGCAACGGGTTAAATGGCTTTCCTGTACGTTCCCACTGCGAGGCTACAGCAGACACAGCAAATGCAGCAACACACTATTCAAAATAGTAAGAGTACACAGTTAATCTCCTGGATTTTAGTGTTTATCAAGTATCAACAGCAGTCGTGGTATTACAGAATGATTCTTCTGAAATAGCTTAGTAAAGTTCTGTTTGCAAGGCAGGGGAATAAACAGTTTTCATCAAAAGGCTAAAGAAGCAAGCCTTAGGAAAAGCAAAACATTTTCCTAGATAAGCAAAACTGATTAATGAATAAGAGAATCTGACATGCAGCAAACTACAGGAGTTCCTCCTATAATGAGACTATCTATGAAGAAAAAAATCCCAACACATTCATCAACAACTAGCACAAATTACCACATGCAAAGTACCTGCATTCGCTCAGTTGTGCTGGAAAGTGAGCTGGCTTTGTGGATGAGGTATGTATGCTCCATATACTCTGTGAGTCGCTGTAGAAAGCTCAGTGGCTCATTGAATATAACCGGCATTGTGATCTTCGACAACTCCTGATGCACAAACGAAATTCGTGTTAAAAACCAAATGATTAGATACACTGACCTGCAGTAACCCAAGCATAATTGGCTTATTACAAAAATAAATGATGCTCTTAGTGCTAATGCAATGTGCTTGACCTGGCTCCACTAATGCTGAAAGGAAAAAAACCCTGTACATCCCTTATGAGCTTGATAAGCTTATCTGTGTTGATGCTAAGGCTACTTTTAAAACAAAAAGAAAACCAAACATCAAACAAACAAACTTCCTATCAACAAATGCATTAAGAAGGTGAGATGAAACAATGGAATGAAGTATTAAGGACCCTTTTTAAAGACTAAGTTATTTATTACTCTTAAAATAGATATAGGCCATCTAATTACTTAAACATATTATCTTTTTTGGAGGCAGGTGGGCAGGCAGGGGGAGGAGGATGAGAAAGGACAGAGAAACATAGTGGCACAGGAGTAAAAACAGGGATTCTGTATTCTGAAGAAAAAAGGAATTTTTCTAACAGGAATAAAAATTTGAAAGAAGTCCTACAGTTTTGATGCTGTTTATTCTCCTTCCCATTTTAAAAAAGCATGCCCTCTAAATGCATAACACAGCAGCATTTTAAACTGCCTGCAGTAGCAAATTAAAAGCATATAGTATGACCACTGGCAATGTGCACAGTAAACAGCACTGTTCTTAACTGTAATAGCAGCAACCTGGCACTAACAGCTCTGGCAGACACTTCGGTACAATCCATTCCAAGTTCCGCCCCCTCCCACCCCAAACTGCAACTTCTGTGCCGCAATTTCTGCAAAGCAGAATTAAGACCTTTATGGATTTTTTTCCTGCACACACCTTATGCAAGACAGGCTTTCAATCTGCTCTTTGTATTTCAAGGGTATAACACTTTACCGCTAAAGCGACTGTGAGAAGCCTCAGATGCTTCACAACAACTCAGGAGATTTGGAGCTGCTGGTAACAGGCATTTCCCAGCATTTCCACATGTTATTGCTTGGTGCTGTTTCTAACTATACAGCAAGGGGAGGAGGAGAAAACAAAAAGGACTAAACACACACATAGTCCCTTTTGTAGGCTACTGTTACAGGCTGACAGAGGTTTATCAGCAGTAAGTACTTTCAGCCTATTGCAGGGTCTAATGGAGAGAAGAACTCTTCTCAATTCACCCTTAGCTGGAAGCAGATTACGGGCCAACCAGCTAACCTCTGATCTGGCCACTGTCTGGCCAGTAACACCATGGGGCGGAAGACTGAGATACTAAGGGGAAGGGAGAAGAGCAAAATTAAAGTAGTTGGGGTTTTTTTGTTTGTTTGGGGTTTTTTGCTGTTGTTGTTGTTTTTCACAGTCAAAGTAAAAAAAATTTGCTACCACAAAGTACTTTAAGAGTTAAAAACAAGAGAAAATACTTTTACTGAAGGAATATTGCTCTGACCAAGTCTTACCTTCTTGAATTGTGAAAGCAAATAAAGCATAAGCAGCAAATTAAAAAAAAAAAAAAAAAAATCCCTCTCCCCAACAAGTTTTCATTTGTGCCTCAAATGAAACAATCACTTCACATCTTTTATCATAGCTTTCTGATTACCTACCATTCCAATGCATTTTCTTAAGATACTCCAGATACTGAAGTCATTTCTGGAAAACATCGGAGATGGCAAGCTTGTTCTGCAGAAAGGAACAGGGAAGAATGCAGAAGTGAGAAAAGTTTTCCATTACTAACCGTGACTAAGAAACCCAAATACTCTTTTTCGAAAGTAACAGTTTTCCAATTTTTAAGTTAAAAACCAAGGGGGAACAACAGTGCTACTCTGAAGCACTTTAACTGTTTTACCTGCACAGAATTTCTCCAAAACCAGAACCATTCCCTTCATTTTGCATAACAGCAGTGGAAGAGAATTTCTACATCAGTTATGAGAACAGTGTTTTCACAATGGCACCATTAAGATATTTAGTTGTGTCTGTGAGAAAAAGTAAGTTCTTTCTGAGTAGGTACATAGGTATGTTCACTATATCTGAACAGATTTGAGGGTTAAACAGTGGGGGGTTTTTTTTGCTAGTCACCTGTATACTGACAATGAAGGGCCATGACATTTATTGCCTATATTAAAATCAGCCCTCAGGAACAACAGAAAAAGCAGCATCATTCAAGAACAGAAAACACAGCAGCCTGTTCTACAGGGGGCTGACATATCCTGAAGCAAGTCTTAAACATACTTTCAAGACCAACATTTAGGCTGTGTAATACAGCCTGTATTTCTCAGCTTTACGAGAAATCAGGCACAGATTTTGTTCAGTTTTCTTACTGCTACTGACCAGCTCAACTATTAATCCAATTTACCTACAGAAGGGCTTAAATATAGGTCAACGCCCTTTGTCCACAACAACACTAAAGTTCGTGTTTGGATCATGAAGTTATTACCAAGGAGAAAAATTCTCAATAGATAAGAATTACCTACAGCTCACTCAAACTGCATGAACTATTTGAGTTTCAAAGTTTAGTTAACTCTGTCTAAATAATCGTGTTGCCCTCCTAACCAAGGTGGTCTTGTCTCCCCTCGAAGTAGCTAAAGCAATATCTTTTTTAGAGTGTGAACAGGCTGTAGCTGCCTCCTCCACCCCACTTGCCTGATAAACAGAAACATTGCCATGAGAAAAAAATAAAATTAGGGGAAAAAAAAAAAAAATCTATTCAGGTTGTTAGTTTCAGTAGCCCTACTTGCTGTGTTACCTCCCATACTTATCTGCTACTGAAACACCTTTACCAGGGCTGATGTTTCAGTTTTCAGAAAGAACAAAACAAAAAAATACTCCTTAAAATACAGCAAGCCCCATCCAATCAAAAACCTAGTCATATGCCTGAACTCCTCACAGTACCAAACTATGTTTTGTTAGCAAATAGCTAACAGCCTAAAACTGACTTATTTTACTCAGCTCCCATGCAGGGATGAGTGGGTAGGAAGATTTATTTTAATTGACCAACATGGTATCACTCACTCCCTATTCTGATTTTCCACTAATACAAAAATATTTTGTGAAACAGATCATCTTGAATAATATTAAGTATAAAATACTTCTGTGGATGCTTTGATACAAATGTCCAGGAGAGGACAGTGTCCACCAAGTATTCAGTCTAATCTTCATTTGTAGTGTTTACTTATTTTTTCTGTGTATTCTTTAATGAAGGCAATTAGCAGAGCAGGTATTTGTGTTTAAGTAAGCCCTTCTGCACATAACACACACTCATATGCCTCTAGTTTACTGAAGTATACACAGGGATTGCTTTCCTTACATATTAAAACTTAGGTTTTCATTAAAGTTAACCTGTCCCTCCATTCAATTTTTTAATTACTTGAAAGTTGGCATTAAGCTTCAGCCATTCATCCATATTTCTTCATATATCAGCCAAACCTGATGTGGGAGTCAGTTCTTTTCTCCATATAACACACACATACCGAAGAAACAAAGCCATTTTAACCCACCAAGAAAGATCCTAGGGACAAGTAAGGACATGTGGAAAAGTGAAAGGCAGCCAAGATGTGAGGCCTACTAACCTTGACACACTCCCTGTGATTAAGGGAAAGGTTTGTGAATGCAAAAATTTCCTTCCAGATGTCAATTTTAGAAACAACTCAGGAAGTTAATTTTAGCTTTAACTGACAAAAACATCTGCTGGAATTTCTGTGCAGTAGAACAGATAAGATGAATTTAAGATCATTCACTTAAAAGAAAACACTTATTTGAAGCATTATCTATAGTAGATCAGCCACTACAGGAATCTTGTGGGGAAGACGACATATGGTGTGAAAAAGGCATGTTTAGCCTGCTCTTCATGTAAACCTGATCAAATAACCTCCCGGCTCCCAAAAAGCCAAAGCCAAACACAAACACGTTGACATTCCTAAAGGCCCCCAATGAGGGGACCAAAGGGAAAGCTGACTACAAAAACTCAGCAATAAGAGGGAAACAGCAGTGATAAGTGGATGTTAAATGTTGGCAGGTATTACAGAACATTTTTGTGCAAGGGTTGGGGGGGGAGGAGGGTGTTGGTTGTTTTTTGTTGTTTGTTTGGGTTTTTTTTAAAGTTTGGCTCAGATTAAGTTTCCCTCTTAAAAAGAAGTGATTTGAATACTTCCACATTTAATGTACTATTCTCCTATCTCTCAAATCCTCTCCCAAAAAGTTTTCAAAAATTAAGTCCACTCTCAAACCAACCTAAACTACAAGAAGTCACATCGCCTACATTCTTTCAAACACTCTATGAACAATCAGTAGGATGCAAACTACATTTAAAAAAATCAGAACAAGACAGCAGGTAAGTGGCACCGGCTTCACCTACCTATATATGTACATGTCACCACTTTTAATTCCTTGGAACCAACAGATTTATTCCTACATCTCCAAAACCAAAACACACACACCTCCCATCAAAAAATGACCTCCACCTCCCTGTGCAAAACCCTCACCACTCAAGTAAGAGAGGCAGATTAGAAGTCAGGTTTTCTAGATGAAGGTAGGAAATAGTCTTATTTATACTGACTGCTAAACAGTGTTAGGTACTCTCAACCCAAATGCAGCTGCAGATCCTCTATTCATCTGTGGAACTGCAGGAAGTTATCAAGATTTTATGCAAAATAAATTAATCTGGTCTATTCTCTAAGTGACTTGTTTCCATGTGGTTATCACAAACAAAAGAAACAAAAAAGTTGTAACAAACTCAAGGGTGTAAGGATGGAATTAAGTGCTGTCAAAATGTTCTGACCCCCTCACTTTGCACAGCATCAAGAAGTTAAGGTTTCTGCTCCAAAAAGTACACAGGTGGCATCACAGACAATGCATATTTGACCACATGCCCTCTAATGAGCCCTCAAACCAAGAGAGGCACAAACTGAAGCCAGCAGCTCCAGGTAGGTAACACAGTTCTAAAGTCAGAACTGCAGTCAGACATGGCAAACAGATCCCGTACCAGGGCAAACATCGCTCCCACCAAGAGCCTCAGAAATGAGGCTAGAAACACCACACAACTCCCATCCCCTGAGAAGGTTCTCTTGGAGGTAAGATTTAAATTGGCTGAGCTCTGGGGAGAAATAGTTTGCATCAATATATTTGTGGACAAATCCCATTGTGTCACCAAGGTGCCAGGTAAAAAAGCTTGACATTACAGCTCAACCCAGAATGTGCTCTACAGGCATTTAATCACATAAAATATGACCATACATTCTTAGCTATACATCAAAAAAAATGTTTTCAATTTTCTTTAGTAGTAAGTTATTAGCCAGCCAATTTATGCACTCATTTTACTCCAACATCCTATATTCTCTTTACTACTAAAAGACACATAACTCAGATAAACAACTTACGCAGAGGTACTTGTTTATTACTCTTCATTCCCCCTTATAAAACCAGCAGAGTTTAAATGCTCCTCCAGTCACCTGCTCCCTAGAGTTCTGACAACATAGTGCAGCATTAGGGAAACTTGCCAAGTTGTTTCTTTTTTATAGTAAACAGAAGATCAATTCCTGGTAAAACTCTTCAAGACAATGCATGTCAACATGCATCATAATTTTCATGTTGATCATGAATTGCCTCCTTTCTCCTCATTGTTTCCAAGGCAATGAATGCAATTCAGATGTCCACCTTCACCTAGTGCTTCCCCCCCACCCCTGAACTTCCTGCTCTAATTAGGGAAGGCACTTAGCCAAGGCCATAAATACCACCCTCGCTAACAGCACAAGAGTGCAGAGCAACATGCTTAGTTAGCTGCTTTATGTTACCTTCCCAAACCACCCCATTACTCCACCCAAGCCCTCATTTGCCTTAGTCGTTGTCTGGTATGGGAGTGATATACATGCAGAGGTTGAACCGTGAAAAAAATCAGGTCTCTGACATTACCACATACTTCAACAGTCACTACAATTTAACTATTTAAGATACCAAGTAATTAAAGCATGTCTTGCTTGCTTCTGCAAGATTAAAGATTAATTTCCTGTTTTTACAGAAATCTGGTGTCCCCATCATCATTCCGCACATTCAAAACACTTCCAAAGTAGTCTTTTTGAAATACACTGAAGTCTGGCTTGATGTGTAGCACAAACATTATATTGCCCCCTCACTGAAACTGGAGAATAGTGGTGTCTATTACATCTCATTAACTTCAGACCTATTGTCCTCCTTTATCAGCAAGGAAACAAACAAAAATGGATCATTTGACAACACAAAATAAGCACATAAAACATAGATGAGACTTTTAGAATAGGACTCCCTTTGTTCACATTTGAGTTTCTGATGCTAGGCTAGCAATATTTTTCATTCATTCCCGATACCAATAGAAGGATCAAATGACTGGAAATTAAAGAGGCAATAGGAGGCATAGGTCATTAAAGATACATGAAGGAATTAAAATCCACATAGATTTCAATAAGATCTATTAAAAAACAAGCATGTCCATTTTTACATAGCACATTATATTTTATTTTTACTTATTCATATTTAATCACCAAAAAGCAAGATGTAAAGGAACACACTAGCCTTGGAAAAATATTCTTTATAAAATCATAGCACAACCAACTACTTGTCAATCACCCCTAACAAAGTTTTTAAAGTTTTCACAGTTAGCTTTTCAGAGATTCCTGTGGTCTTTTACTCACCATTAATGCATATTATAATACCTTAAGAACAGGCAACATCCTACCTGTGTTTTTTGATTCCGTTAGACAGAGACTCCCCACTGCCACAAACCTTTTCTTCACACATGCTTGAAGTTATTGTATCTTTTGAATCCATGCTGTCCTCTAATGAGTAAGCTGTTGTTGTTTCAAACCCACTTAATGATTTTTCAGATTCTGAATCTGCAAAAGAGCAGGTGCATGTTAATGAATCTGCAGCCTGTGCTAGACTTCAGTCACTAACAGATCTTCCCTCTTTGTACAAAACTGAAACCTAAGTAGGCTACTGTGTCCTGATGACAGCATCCATTTGGTAAGTAACTAGTACTGTCACAGACCACTGCAGCTCTGTATCTAGGTATAGACTAAAGAGATTGCGAGATAAGCATGAACACAGTAGATTAAAAATCCTCTATCAAACAGAGCCAAAATATGACATTTTTATTAAATTGAAGCTACTATAACTTGCTTAGGACAAGTACCAGTGTCATGTAGATGCCAGTATGTTACCTAACTAAATACCAGTTAGGTCAACATTCAAGTATTGACTCCTCTCATATAAGATTTCAGTTTGGTCTAAATTCTTAGACGCTCGGTGCTGTTCAGTAACCTTCACTTCCCAACTTACTGAACAAGTATCAAAGAACAGAAAGAGATGTTGTACACAGTGGATTACATTAGCCACGCAAGTCCCAGCAAAGTTGAAACGATAAGCTCACCAATCAATAAGATAAACTTTGTACTGTGGAAGGCAGGTTAATAGTACAATCCACATCACACCTAAAACTAAAAACAGTATCAACACCACCACCTTATTTCCAACCAGGGTTTTGGTCAGGTAGTGCTTGACCAGGTCTAGAGAAGAGACAGTCTTGCCCCAAATCATAAAGTTAAAATTTCCTGGCAAAGGGCTGTATTTTTGTTCCACGTTTTTCTTTCAAACTTGACAAGAATGTCAAAAGATTATCCAATTGCAAGTTCCAAGAAGCAAGGGAACAGCTCAAGACAAGTAAAGATGCACCAATTTCTGTTCCATTGGGAAATCTTTTAGCAGAAACCAGGTACAACACTGAGTGATAAACAGCTTAATGCAAGCCTCACCACTTCTGAAAAAAAGTGAACCCAAACCATAGTAGACACCATTCCTGCTATGTACTTCTTTCAGCATATGCTACTGCTCTTGGCTGCAAATACCCAGAGAAATAATTGCAAGATTAGTCATTCTCTCACACACTGATTCTAATTCAAAACTAGTAATCAAAACCTGCTGAAGTAGTAGTTCATCCAAAAGAATATCTCAGTCACAGCTGTCGATTGCCAGGTGCTTTCTTGTTTCCTCTTAAAAAATGATGCCAGTAGCTTCTCCAGAACATGTAAATTATATGTTGCTTTGGTGAAGGGGACAGTGACAAGAGGACTTTCTACTACATCCAGATTACAGAAGGGTCAAGAACAGGACAAAATCCTGATGAATGGATGGGCTGTGCCACAATGTCTCCATCCTCTCTAGAGAGAGTGAGATCTAGAAGCATAAAGGAGATCTTTGCTTTCATTAAAAACATCCATCCCTATCCTCGTCAAGACAGTACTGAAATTAAGCCAGTTGCTAGGGAATGAAAAGAACTGCCAGCTGGTGCTGAGGATATGTTAAAAAAGTGGACTGGCACTCCAGAGAATCTTCTCACAAGTTTCCCCAAATTTGTCAGTCTAGTTCTGTGCCAAATTACGATATAAGATATCAAACCATTAGTTTGGTGGGTACTGTATATAACAAGTAGAATAAGGAGAAGCATTTTTACTTGTGGACAAATCTGTTGTATAAAATACAGATTTCTCCAGAGATCGTAAGCCCAGGTAGTCGGGAAAACACTGATGCGTATCCAAATATCACAGAGGAAGAGACACTCTAGCAGTGTAACACAACTTGGGCCTCGGCATCCTGACCACATGACAAGCTATAAATCCCTTCAAGGTAAGTATTCCACCTCTCTATTGAAAGAGCTGCTCAACTGTGCCAACAGTTATCATGACAAGAAAAGCGTGAAGCAAACCCTGTAACATAAAGCAAAGAGTCTGCCTCCTGTAAGGCTCCTTTCTTCTTCTGTACCATTTGGGACTGTCTTGTTTTCAGACAAGAGTTACAACACACAACGCGCTCCATCTGAGTTTCTGCAACAGACCTACGACTCCAGAGGTGGAAAGGGTGGAATTATGCTGGACTGAGCTCAGCACCTGCAAAGCTCTCTGGAGCTGTAGACGCCGACTAGCCAGCCTTCTCCAGGGCATGTGCCTTACTTAATACAAGAGCATCTATACAATAAAGAACAGTAGAAGAATGAAACCAGACAATGTTATACAAAATTGCTCTCTAGAGACATCTCTACCATTTTCCTGAGAAATGGCTCTCATTGAGAAAGTATGTCTACAACAGCTCCTGCCATCAAAGATATCAATCTGCAATCCCTAAACCTCAGCTACCTCCTTTGACCCAACGAGCTTAACAAGCCTTGAGAGTTTGTTTAGGTGTCAGAGTGAACAAGCCTAGTATTGTATTGTGAGCACAGATCAACAGGCAACTCAAACTGAGCTTTTCCCTGTGTACTTGCAGCTAACTCTTTTCTGAATTAAGATTTGCATACTCCCCCGTCACTGCAAAAAAAGATTTGTATTCACAAGTTGCTACAGAGCAGCTGTCAAACAGATGACTAGGAGAAAATGAGATTTTTTTTTTTTTCCCCTATTGAGCTTAAGGGGGTGTGGGCTGAGGAGGGGGGAGAAAGACTAAGAGTCCCTGTTCAGAAGCCAAAATTTTTAAGTGATCTTTGAGACAAGACCAGGCTGACTAGGAAGTACTCCAGCTCACGAAACCTGAAGTGTCAGGGTAACAGTAAAAACAGCGGCTACATTTTGCAAGAGTGGGAGAGCAAGGGGAAACAGCAGAAGCAATGACAGAAACTTAATTCAAGGGAAGTTCATCTCCTATTGCAACAACTGGTAAGTCTTCAGTTCCAGACAGAAAAGTTTGGCCAATGTATTTGATTAATAAATACACCTGAGAAAGGTAGTGTTTAACCACTGCCAAGGCTGGGTTTGAATTCTGACCATCCCTGAGATACTTGAATTCATTCTTTTAAGTATATTCAAGGCAAGAAGTCCACAGGCAGCAGTGTTCTCACAGAGGTTGTGGAGTATTTTTGGCATGCGTTCAAAAACAGCCACTTGACAAAACTACCCTAAACGTGGAAGGAAGGGTAGTAAGTTTCTATGCTTTTTGTACAATTTTTACTTTTAAGTGAGCTGATAAATGGAGACAAACTAGGAAGTGAGCAAAAGCAACAGAACTAGTCTACTACTTCTTGTACCATTTAGGAGCATTATTTATAAACACAGCGCCCATTAGTGGTACGTAACACTTGAAGCTGTACTATGACAGGTTAGCTTTAGATTGTACTAAATATTCCTGTAGCTAAATAACTGCCTTTATAGTAAGACTGCATCTATGTAAAACCATCAATAGCCCGTTCAACACACGCAAAAGCTGTGTTTGCAGAAAAACCCACCTCTCAGATAAACCCTTTAAAGAGAAAAATCAGGATAGTCCTAAGCTCTTCCCGAACTGGGTGTGCAATTTGCATATAATCAGGGAATCTTATCTGCAAGGCAAAAATCAATTAATTCTTGACCTGCTTAGCCATTTTTCAGCATTGTGGATGGACTCTGCGTTTGTATTCTGTTTTCATATGCTTCCTGAGGTCTGCATACTTAATCAAAGCTAATAACTTCTCCAGCTCTCTAGGAGATGCATTGGTCTTATTAAGTTTTGCTACTTGTTTAGTGCTTCTTCCCTTCCCCAACTCCCGCCCCCTTCCACCCCACCCTGCTTTAAACATAGAAGCAGAGTTTGACACGTTAAGCATTCAATCCTGAAACCCAGCGCTCCAGCACTCCATGTGCTACTGAGTTTAATTACACATTTCCACCACTCCCACGGCAAGAGGATCAGCGCACCGGGAAGCACTGTTAACTGACCTATTGCTGTCAGAGTTCAGATTAAGAACACCCTTAACTTTGCTGTTCTTAACACTGGATACCACGCTTTGGGAACACAAATAACTCCCATTTCCTGTAGGTTCTTCCTTTCATGTTCAGTGTCTACTGCTCTCCCATTGCAGGGATTTAACCGCAACAGTCAGAAAGCATTGATAACAGCGTATCACTTAAAAATAAAAGGAGGAGAGACTTCAGCAAATAAACTACTACTTCAGTAAGCAATCTTACCACATTACAAACATTTTCCTCACCCCAGTTTTGGAAAAGAATGAGGATATTTCTGTAATTGTGCCCACAGTTTCTACAAACAGAACTACACAACACAGAGTTTTATCAGTGACCAATTTAGTCTATGCCAACATTAGCAGGTAGCATGGCTCAGTTGGAGCAGATTTGCAAGCCAAACAGATGGTGCTGAGGACTTGACACTTGAACTAGCTACATTTCTGGTGGTGTTCTCTTCATAGTAGCTCTGCTTTCCTACCATGGACTGCGTGTCCAATAGCAACTGGACTGTATCTTCTGATTCAGCTTCATTCAGGAGTCTGGTTCATGCAATCACATTGCTCTACAACGTGAATCAGAGCATGGTAAATGGGGACAAGTATCTGCTGCTGTGAACATATCCTCTTTAATACACTTCTTGTTCAAAAACCTCTTTGAAAAATCTTGCACTACTCTGAATTGTCACAGCTACTGATAGTTTTGTTGAGAGTAAACAAGCAGAAGTGTCTAATATGCAGACAACATTCTTTTAAAAAAAAAAAAAAAAAAAGCAGTGGCTTCTTCTTTCAACCTGTCAAGTCAAAGCTAACGATTCTTCAGCTCAGAGTGCAAGCCTAGTTATGCAATACTCTCACTTCTAAACTCACTCCTACGGTGGAGATTTAAAAATTCAGAGAACTGTAACTAGAAAAAGATGGTATCCTAATAGAAAAAATAGTCTTGAAGTAGTGGCATTTTTCCACTGACAGACATTATAGCTTGTCACATCACCCTGTCAGAATACATTGGTGTTTGCTCAATCTCCTATACAGCCTAGAAAGACAATTCATGAATGTCTATCCAAAATCAAGATCATTTAACTTAATAAAATACTATCAGATTGCAAATGAGGTTTAGCAAAAGCTTTGAAGACCAAGTCCTAGTAGTTTAGATTTCTGGAGATACAAATTTTTAGCTTCTGACAATTAGGCCTAGTCACTGCTCTGTTATGAAAATATTTATGATCATATCCCCTGTCTCATTAGCCCAGGAAAGACGACCCATATTCCCAAACTCTGAGCCAGGGTCATATATCCCCAAATCCTCTGCTCTCACTGTATTCTTGTCATACAGAGATAAGAAGCCTTCTAGTTGAGACGCCACAGACGTGGCAGAAAAGCAAGGGGGTTATTACCAGAATCCCAGTGATTAGCAAGAGAACCCCACCCCAAACCACACCCACAAAAAAATAATTCCTTTTCTGCTCACAGTGAAAGTCATAGCATACATCCAGCAGCCAGGAAAATACGTCACATTTCCCTTTCTCCAGCCCCCCCCCCCCAAATCAGTGCCCTTCCCCCAAACACGTGCCTTCAGAGACAGAGAGGACCCTAATCACTGCAAAGCACTGGATGTGAACAACCTAGAGAGGAGAATGTAACACAAGTCTGATGAAGTTGACAGACAGTCAAGAAAGTGAGTCTGTCCTGGAAAATTATTTAAATTGCAATCAAGATGAATTATGTCAAGTGACTTCTCCTGAAGGAGAAGAGAATTGACACGTTTTTTAGATGTCACACACACACACACTCAACAAGTTTCACAGTTATGCAAGTCCACTCAACGTGATTTGTTTGCAGCTTCAAGTGACAAAAACACCACCTCTCCCAGGTAGAGAGGAGGCTTTGGACACTTTCATTCAAGAAGATGTAGAGACTAGATCAGTTATAAGATGTATAGACTAACAGCTCTTTAAAGCTGAGTACTCTTTCATATACACAAGCCTGGCTGGAGAGACTCCATTCCAGCAGCACCAGATAAACAACTGTTCTCTGCTTTGTTGAGACAAGCAAAAGCGCCTGAGGCTTTTCAGCAGAATCATTCCTTTGGTTCTGGTTGAAGAACCTGTTTCTAGTGTTCCTCAATCTCTTCTCCTCCTTGAAGGCTTGATGAATTTGTTACTGTGCCAAGCAGCAAAGTCTGCTGTTGACTCGCTGTGTTCCTGTGCTAGTGCTATAGTTGAGCATAGACTCCACTTTGCCTGTTTTTATTCTCTGCTTAAGTTGCGCACTGCAGAACACCTATCAAAGAGTCTGGGAACACTGCTTTTCTCCTCTGACAGAAGCATCAGACAGTTCAGCTTGCAGAATAAGTAACTCCACACTTGCTTGTGAAGTATGCCATCACAACCTAATTATCTGCTACAGTTAGACTATGTTCAGCCTCAAGTTTTCTCAGATCCTTCATAGTTGTAGACAGCTGTGCGCTGCAGGATGACCCAGTTAGAGCTATTACTGAGCTGGACTATGTACAGCCTCTCTATACAAATGCATGTTGTAATCATCTTGCGCAGTTCAAAGTTTTCCAAAATCACCATTTGCATGTTCTGCACATGAAAATATTAGATACTAAACTGAAGAGCAGACAGGGAAAGAAAAGGTATTTCAGAAATGCACACAGGATCTTGATTCATCCTTTTCTTCCACCTGTGACACTTAAGGTATACAAAAGTGAAACAGAACAAGCCTTTCTTAACCTCATTATCCCTCAAAACTAGGGATCTTTATGGACTGATTTTAACAACAAAACAAAAGAAAAACCATACACCACCATAGAGAAAGCAAGTCAGAAGGCTACCAGATACAGTTACATCTCCTAAAATAGGAGCCTTAAGTTTTGCTATTTAAAAAAAGGGCACAGACACCCAAGCAATCAGACCTTTCATGGCTGCCCTGTGGTTTTGTAACTTTCTGTCATACTAAGGTGAAACAATACAATTCTACAAGTGAACTCAGGTAAATTTTTAGAGGCCCGCTCATAAAGCACATGAAAGATTCTCCCAAAATTAGTTCCACATTAGAAAGGCAGAGATTTCACTTAAAGTAAGACTGTTCCCACCCCCTCATCACCCTCCAATACATTCACCACACACATGCTGGCTACACACTCACATTCTGGACATCATTACTTACCTGAGACAGCATCATAGAACTGCTCTTCACTGATGATGCTGAGAGGCGGAGATCCCTTAACCAGAGACTGCTCTAGTTCATGATGTTCAGTAGCTAGTGTCTCTAATGCTTCTGACAAGATCTTGTTTTTCTCCTGCTCATGCTCCAGTTTCAAATTCCTCACCTATAAGTAGATACATGTATGAATAAAATCTCATCTCTCCGAAGAATGTGTAGCTGGAAGCTATTCAGAAGATAGATTCTAATAAATAAATAAATGGCAATCAGCTGGAACTAAAACCACATGGATTAATGAGAATATT
This sequence comes from Ciconia boyciana, assembly GCF_034638445.1. NCBI lineage: Eukaryota > Metazoa > Chordata > Aves > Ciconiiformes > Ciconiidae > Ciconia > Ciconia boyciana. The sequence goes on along the minus strand of NC_132935.1, from coordinate 51,774,658 downwards.
ACAGTATTTTTGTGATGACACGGTTGTTAATCAGCATTTTCAATAGCTGAGAAATCTAACAGTATAAATCACAATTCCACAAGTGAATTCAAGTCAGATAACTATACCTTAAAACTGAGGGGAAATATTTACAACTCTACTTGGATGACCTTAACTATGGAGTTAGCGATCAGTTTCTACACGCACCAAGCTCCTTGTACTAGTCTGCTCTAATTTGGGCCAAGCAGCATCATCTAAATTGAATTACAGAGCAAATGTGAATGCCAGCTACAAATAACTGCAACTGAACTATGAGCTGAAAACATTTAACCCTGAGGATTACAGAAGGAGGTTAAAAAAAGATTCCTCTACTAACTGATTTAACGTCGATATAAACAGCTCTCCCTCTCCACTCCCAAAACAGTTTACAGAGGAGCCAGAAGCTGACAAAAAAAAAAGAAGCCCAGCCACCAGATGGTGGGCCTTTTTAAGCCCACACATGCAATCGGGTCCGGCGAGGATGATGTTATCCACATTTTGAGTCCAGGACTAGTAAAGGCAGAGCAACATGTCCTTCCTATTTCCTCCTCAGTTTTTTTGCTGGTGCTTTCCTGCCTCCTCTTTCTGCCAGGGGAGGGGAGAGGGCTGTAGCTGAAGGGCCTCTTCTCCCAGCCCAGCAAGGCTTCCATGTGCTGCTGCTACTTCAATCCCTAAACCATTGACTCTTTTCCTTTCAGTTCCTTTCTCCCTTCCAGTCCCTTTTTAAAAGCATCCCCAGCCCCTGCCTTGTCCTCCAGTCTACCCTCAAAGGTCAGTTTAGAACACTAATTCCCCCTCCACTAAGAACAGGCAAGGACATGACAATCTCTTGGAACAGTTACAGGGACAACTTACACACTTTCCTAAGCAACTTACACTTATACCAACATCACCTTTTTGAATCTAATTTAAGAACTGTTCGTATATCCTATCTGGTTACATTTTACATTAAAGCTTTACTTTGGAGGCTTCAGCCCCCTCAGTTATAACAACCACTCAAACAGTGGATTCAGAATCAGGCACAAACGAGGGGGTGCAAATTTAGAAGCTAGAAAGGAGATATTGAAGCAGATATGCCACTTCCGGAGAAGAGTTTCTATGCTGGCAGTAACATATCCTCTGTAGAAAGATTTATGGAAGAAATTTTCACCCCCTCAGTTGTGCCAAATACTAAATCAGCTGGTTTGGCTGCCAGGCTCTGAGTGTAAATGGGCAATCCAATTAAATGATAATTAAAAGAGTATAAAATTGGGTTGCTAATTGAAAGCAATAAAACCAGTAAGTCACTTACTGTCTAATAGTTTTACCCTGAACAAAAAGAAAAGTCTGGACTAGTTACTGTCACTTTCATTTAAAGATCACTCTGACAGTACCAACGAAGCCAATTACTGCAGTGTTTCATACAAACCAGACATGCCACTGCAAAAGATCTCTTATAAAGCAGTTTCTGCAGGGGTTACATTTTGTATGGTATCAAATAGTGAAGAAAACGCCCAGCTGGAGAAACAGCATCAGTATTTCACTCTCCTGAGAGAGGGAGGGTGGAGGACTGAAAATAAAATGGTACTTTTCGTTCTTATGAAACAGCAAAGTAAAACTAGTTATTAAAATGGTATTTGCAATTATTTTGCAGTATTGAAGTAGATGCCTTTATGCTCTAACGTTTTGTTTTGATAAATGATTTGAGTGATTTAAATCTTTACCTAAAACTTAAGTTTCAATGTTATTTAACAGCAAATTGAAAGGAAATTGAAATATATCTAACAAAACCCAGATGAACTTTTTTTTGCATTCCCTAGAAGCACAGTAGCGTGATTAAACAAGCAACAACAGATCTAGGCTTAAGATAACACTCCCTCCCCTCCCCCCTTATTGCCTTTAAGGTTCCTCTGCCCTATCATAATGTACAGCTACTCAGAATTGCAGAAGGTGTATTGGAAACAAATTCCCTTTTTGGAAAATAAATAGCCAGCTTTATAGTAAGGTTCACTTTTCTGTGTACTTCTAGACTTCCTAGCTGCTAAACACTTACTAGCACAGCAATTAAACATTACTAGGAGGTAACAAAAAAAAGCTTTTCATCTGTTACATTAGCAGCACAACGCTAGCCAGAAGCTAAGGAAAAAAGAAAACATGTTTAAGTTTGTTGCTTGTAACCTTTGGGATGTTCATTCATATCTGAATGAACTGATTTTAAAGCAACCTTAACAATACCTGGGGGCTGGAGATGAAAGTCCAATATAAAACTTTTGCCTGCAGTACTGAGCTTGTGGGATGGACACATTCAGAGAGCTGAGAGGTGGCTCTAAGAACCTCTACATCTTAGTACTCAGTGAAAGGTAAGAGTTTACACTACCAGCTCTTTGAAGGTAGTGGTCTGGAAATGCTGTCTGTAACTATACTATGTCCTTACGCACCTCTACGGTGTCAATGTGAGAACTAAAAAAAAAAAAAGATGGTTCTACTACCATTATTTGATTGATTTCACCTCTAGAAAAGCAATGCTTGCAGAGATAGAGTTAGTACAACCTTCATGTACTCTCAGTGGAGAAATAACCTTGTTTTAAATAAGCATTCTGTTTATTTCTTAAACACAAAGCAGCTTTAAGCGATACCACCATTTTGTCACCTTGTCTTTTATTATTGACGAGATAAATCTCCTAAAACCTTCCTGCAGTAATTTGGCTATAAGGGCGTGATGTTTTGTTTTTTTTTCCAGAACTGCACACTCCATTCTCCCAAGCTTAACAGGAAATATGCAGACAGATTGGCACTATTTTCAAAGCATAAAGTTTATTGAACAACATAATGGACCAACCGAGTGACAAGTTTTCCCAACATGTAAGAAGTAGATTGCTGTTATGCATAATTTTGCCACAGTCTATTTTTCATTTGCAAGACTTGGCCAATGATTAAGTTCTGAGGTGAATTATCATCTTCCTGGCTACACCACCACCATTTTTGGAGATGACACTTCAGCTTTATCCCTTTTCCCAAAGTTTTTTCTTCCCCATCCTGTCCTTCTTCAGCATCCCAACACAAAAACAACTGCAAGATTACAGAAGGAACCTCCAGACTAGTTTTAAAAATGCTTATTAACAAAACATCTTTAGGATCTATGTATAAAGCAGGAAGAGGTGCATAAAACAACGAAGAAAACACCCGCTTTCAGAAGCATATGCATTTCAGTCTATTAAACTGGACGCAGATAGACCAACATTTTTCAGTGGAATATCATCTGATTTTGTGGAGGTGCCTTAGCTGAGTACCATGCTATTTTACATGGCGATGCAAATATTTATATAAGGTAGTAAATATCACAGCAAAATGATGCAGGTATCAGCATATACACAGCTCTGGAAATCCAGTCTGAGCACACCCAGGAAAATATCAGAAGACACATTTTATTGACAGCCTCCATAAGGCACAGCTTGTGATACAGATGTGGTTTCTGTACCTTTAGTAGTGGTGCCTGAGCTGAGAAAGAGACAGATAGCAATTCAGATTGTACTGGGTTCAGCTCCTTATCCTCCAGCTATGGAACGGCTGCCATCTTTTTGATCCCTCTCGCTGGTCCCCGCAATGCCAGTGCCACCATCAGCGTTATAAGCTTTCATTGAGCTTCACAGGGACAGCGGCACAGGGTGCTCTAGCAAGCCCAGCAAGAGGCCAGCTGAGTTCCCAATGTTCAACTGGTCAGGCTTCCTACCTTACCCTTGTCAGGAGCTATTCTGCACAAGAGCAATTACAGCTATCAGTAAAGTTGGGCTTGTGCTTGCACTGTTAGACAGCAACAGTTAAGATCAGTCTTGCTTTCATCTCTAAAGACAGTATTATTATAGTGAAACTTCAGATTTATAATGGCTGATGGAAACTATCTAGCTTTGTCTCACAGAAGTAAATAATCACTCAATCATTAACCTTATAGCTATAGACACAGCTATAACCTGATACTGAAGTCTTCGTGGTTCTGTGTCAGTGTATCGAGTCAATGCAACAATTTATTATTTTAAAAAATCATTCTCCAGCTGAAGAGGTTTGATATCCAAGTTCTGGTAACTGGTTTCACTTCTAGTTTAACTGAATGGGAATCTGCTTCCAACAGCTTCCCATAAATATTTGAGTCCTTCAGGCTGTAAGCACTGAATTGTGAGTTTAAATAGTAGAATTAAATTATTTTAGCAGTCAGACCTCCATTTATTTTAATTTTTTTTAAAAGAAAAGCAACAAGCTATTTGCAGACACTTCTATTGTCTTTCCCTGCTATTAGAAATCCTGCTAGGCACAAGAACATGGTTTAAAAGTTAACTCCTTCACTCCATATTACTAGCAGAAAATTCACGTGCCTATTCCAAAATATCAAAAAGCTTATCTGTGTGTAACAAAGAGTAGTCCCATTCCTTTCTGTACCCTCAGCCTCCATGAGGTAGGTGGGAGAGACTAGTAACATGTACCAAAACACTATGTTTTGTGGTGGGGTTTTTTTGTTTGTTGTTTTTTTTTTTTTTTTAACATCTGAAGTCTTAAACTATATCGGTGCAGCCTGTAACCAAGGCTTCTCTGTCATCCTGAAGATATCTCAGTACAATACACAAAATACTTGCTTTGTTTGGTGCTGGATGCTTTTAATTTAAATTAATGCCCAGCAACAGTGGCACTTTTGTGGGATAGAAAAGGGTCACACCACTGTATGCCCAGCTAATAAACGATCATCTCAGCAACATGCTATTGCAGCTGCAAGTAAATCCTAAAAACACCACATAGAAAGCAAGATATAGAACAAATAAAGACACCTCAACAATATGTAGGGCTACCTGCCTTTAACATTAGAATAGTAAATTAAAAGACAGCATACCTTAGCTTTAGGTTCTCCAGGACCGAGAGAGAGAAAAGACAGACTTCACAACACTGCAGTGTGGTTTAGTCGAATTTTACTTTCAAAAGCACTCAAATTCAGTGTAAGGAATAAGAATGCCCAAAATATGCAGACTTTCGAGTTGTGTAGGAAGGAAGAACTACCTCTTTCACATAGCAACCACCAGGGGATCTGAAGCCAGACTCTGCCAGTGTGCCAGTACGCTGCGTACCAATTCTGCTCTGCAGTAAGCTGAGTGCAGGAAAGCAGTCTATGACGCTGCCTCACCGATGTCTCTGACTACTCAGAAGTGGGGTTTTGGTTTTCAAAATGAATGGCTTTGTCCAACTGCCACAGAAATTCCATCCTCCCAAAAATGTCACCGCTTATGGGACATTTGCCATGAAGCACAGATGCAAAGTGCAAGCAAGCTAAGGGCTAGTCTAACACCTGTCTGGAAATTAACATATAATCAAGGAATTAGAAAAACTCTGCTATAGTAGAAATGGCAGTTTTCTGTGGACATCTCCTGACATTAAGAACTGTAATCCTGCTTTCTGTAATGAAGTAAATGCCAATCAAACCTGCCATTTGTTTCACACTACATCTATTTATATGAAACTGTTAGTTTCCAGGGTCAGCTACTCCAACAGGACATACTATCGTGAAAGACAGAACCTACAAAGCTCTGTGTTGCAACACATTACCCTATGGAAAACTACGCACAGGAAGCACTGGGAATCCAAAGCGAGGATTCTTTACCTTCTTCTGTGATCTTCATATCAAATGAAAACCCCTACCAAAATCTGAGGCTAGCAGTGCAAATCACAACCTCAATGCAGACAGTTTGATATGGACACTGTTTGTCTATCCTAACAGACAAGCTCACATAGTTGCAATTTTGCTGCTAGTACAATACAGTCCCTATTGCTAGCGCCTGCTTGCATAAGCCAGTTCTTTGTGATGCATAAGCCAGTTTAAACTAGTGCTAAGTAAATCTGTTATTCTTTCACATTTAATGTAAAATGAGAACTACATAGTTTCGAGAGGAGTCAGGTATGCCTCCACGTCTTGAAGAAAACCTGCCTTTTCATTTCATCATGGAAGAAATGTAAAGGCTTTGAATATCCTTCCCGAGGCACATCTGTTTAGAAATGGAACAGTTCTATATATTTTGTTAGCTAACTTCGAAGCATGCTACTGCAGCACTAATTCTACAGGATATGCTTCTAAGAAAAAGTGCTTTTAGATTTTCTGCTATCTAGAGTAGGACTAAGTTGTTGCTTAAGCTGCTACTGAAATGAAAACTGAAACCAGTTGCTCTCACATGGAGTTCTCATAGTTTTAACCACATTTGAGCTTCAATAGAATAAATTTTCCAGAAAGAAAATAAATAAAAAAAGACACTTGATTTTTACCTCTACTCATGAGACTTAACTCCCACTAAGCACACATTAATATATCATATGAATATGTATGATCCTGCTTTTCTCGTAACCCTCCCCCCTCCACCCCCCAAAAAAGAGGAACAGTTTCAGTATGTTTCTTTGCAAGCATGCCTCAGGTATTTGAAGTACTAGAGAAAGGAACAAGTGCTTTATGAATACTTCTATGACACATCATAAAACTGCAAGTGTGACAGCTCACATTAAAGCAAAAACAAAGTGTTCCCAAAGAGATGCAATCAGTTTCATAAACACATCACTAGATTCCTAAAGCCCTAAAGCATGTAAATATTTTATACAAAACTTTCGGAGTTCTTATCTGTTTACACATAGGCCTTTCCACACAGAGTCCCCCTGTTGACTCACCACTCCCCATCACCATCAACCACAAGGAACTTGTGACAAACATCTGCTATCTTAACATATGTTAAGGCCTTGTATCTTAACTCTTCATTTGCTGGAGTAAACTAGCTCTTGTAAACTTCATCATAGCCTTGACTCACCCCAGGGTACAGAGGACTGATCCAAAAAAGTCATGCATTACTTCAACTATTGTTTCTTGCTTGGGTTTTCTCTCTCTCTCTGTGCTATAAGCTTACCATTTACCCGGCTTCAGAGATCTATCAGATCTCCAGTTAAAAATAGATTAGTTAGATAGCACTTGCCAGTGACTTGACCTACTGCTAGTGCAACTACTGAAATGCAAAACAAGACGTGATCAGTTAATGAATGAGGTAAGCCAAGCTCACTGATGATAGGTAAAAGGTTACTTACTGTATCACAAGACAGCATCAGTCTTCATCTCAGAATTCTGGCCAGCTGACTCTAACGGCTACAGCATCAGAGTACCACATCTTACTGAGATCATCAAATTCAAAAGCGAAAAAAATTCAGAAGGCTAACAAAACATTTTGCTTTCTTTCAGACCCATATACAGGAAACATCACCAATAAAGTTCCTTTTTGTACAAAGGCTGAAAGACCCCCATACACACAAACAAATCCCATACATACCAATTTGAAGTCCTGGTAATCTATTCACTTACATCCCAACTCAAAGCCTACAGAAGAAACCAAAGACTTCGTAAATCAAGTCATAAGACTCTGCCTCAATCATTCCCCAGACGAACACAAGGATTCATTGTTAGTCAACTATGAACGTTCACCTCAAAAGTTCAAGAGGAGGAGTTTAGCAGGGCTGATTTGGAAAGGCTACATTTCATTCTCCTGAATACAGAGTCATAGTATTTCCCTATATTTGATTTATTAAAATAATAAAATTCTGCTAATGAAGGAAAGGACCAGATATAATCATAAAACTTGGAAAGAGACAGTGGAACCACTGCTAGAAGCAAGAGCCAAGCTATCATCCACAGAGAAGAAACTCAGACTTTGGTGGGATCATGTCAACACAGACAGACATCAAGGCAATAAGAGAACTGTTATTCAAGAGAAGAGCTAGAGATGCTGAGAGTAGTCAGCACCCTTCTTCCAACATACAAATCTATTATAATAAATTCATAATTCAAGACTGTCTGGATTAACAGTTTCTGAACTATCTATGTGCTAGGGACAAAGACTGTTTGCCTCCCGCCTTTCCCTCCTAAGACACTGACACTTCCTCCTCAACATGGGGCTCGCTGCCTTCCTTCCCCTCTCCTGTTTCCACGTTTGACTATGTCAAAGTTTGTTTATTCAGAGGCTGATGAAGCACCGCAGTTTTAACCAGCAGAGAATGTGGCAGCTCTGAGCCAAGAACCCGTCTAGGAGTGCAAGAACAAACTGCAAAGACTTCATTTCTAGTTGCAGATTAGAAGGATGGTTTTGGCTTAAAAGCTTGGGTTTAAGCTTTTCTATCAGAGAAACTGCTTTCTTAAAAGTGATTCTGCACTGGTCAAGACTGAACAGAGATGCTTCTGGTTTGTTTCTGAAGTGAGACTTAATGGCAACTCCAAGTCTTCCTCTCAAAAGTATTTGTTTTTTACATTTTACTTAGATGACTTAACCGTAAACTGATAAATCTCATGAAGTCTACTTAGGTTTGAGAGCTGCAGAAGTTGCCAAGTTCCAGAGTGCGTTCTGTCCCTACTCGTGTTCCAGTATTATAATAATGATTAGTCAAGTATCAGGAGTTCAAACAAAAAGCCTTCTGATTTTGTCATTTTCTGTTAAGTATTGTTTCTATTCTGAGTAAAGCTGAAAATAAATATGGCTGCTATTCACGTCTGCCAGTAGCTTATGCCAAAACAAGCTGGGACTGAATGACATCAGCAGTAATGTACATGTTTGGGAACTTCATTTCAAGTTGCAGAGCTGCAAGGTTACCAGAAAAAAAAAAACCACACCCCAAAGATACGTTGCTGCCCTAGTGAGATTATGCATCTATTTCCTCAGAGGCATACACCACAAGTAACCTTACCCAAACTAAGGGTCTCACTGAAGCTGATATATTATACTGATGCCAACAGGACCAGAACAGTAAATTGTTGCATGTTTTCAGATCTGTTGGGGACTTTTTTTGCGTCTTTTCCCTTTGAGAGACTCTGGACATCTTTGAAGTTTGCTAGTCTCACAAACAGAGAGACCAGTCTTTAAGATGTAAGAGTTCTTAAGAACGCACACAGGAAACATTTCCTTTTTATTCTTAAGGACTGTTTTGAAAATAGATCTTAAGGCAGTTTTGATCTAGCTACTTCCCTTAAGTATTTTTCGGTATACACCACTGATTACTTTGATCAACCCCTTTGTGTCCCCTCCCCCACACTTCTTCCCAGTTGGATCACAGTGAATGCATGTACTAATGTTTTCTCTTTTGAAGCAACTGTCATGTTTTTGCTATGTTTTTGTTGGCTCTTACTGGCTTACTAGTGCTGCTACACAACTGAATACGTTGTTGACTCCAAGTGAAACCAGCTTCCTATTAAAAAATTAACACTTCTGAAGCTGGTTGTCTGTTCTATAAGCTCTGCATTGGGAATCTGGTTAATTATTTATGAAGAATAACTATCAGTTTTTTTAAAAAACACAATTCCAAAACAAACATGCATGCTGTACAGTTGTTCTGCATTTATGAAAAACTCGGCCATCTTATTTGCTAGTATTTATTTCATTTTGGATGCTAACCAAACCAGTTAAAAATGAAGAAAGTTGAGCTCCTATATAGTCCAGAAGTCGACGGTGAATTTCACAACACAGTGCTGAAGTTCCGATCTGCAAACGAAATCCACCTTGGAAAGCACTCTCATTTGCTATAGCCCAGAACAGGCTCTTTTCAACTTTCCAATATTAAAGAGTCAGACTTCATAGACAGACACAGATGCAGAAATCCCACTTCTACTTCAGATTTTAAACGGACTTGCAGCATTAAGAAATTTGTCTCTTCTTAGGGACGATTTTCCCTGAGACACTGTTTTAACCTTACCACTAAGCGGGAAAGAGCTGGCAGACATCAGCTAGGCCCTGGGTAGGCCAATAAGGCATTTCCTGAAATTAGAGTATGTCGTACAGAAGTTCGTCCTGCAGTTAGGGCAGACAGATAACTATGCTCTGGGCTTCAAAAATCCAAACTGAAAGTTTACAACCTTAGACCAAATTAGCAAAAAGATATTTGCATATTGAGAATGAAATCTGAAGTACTGCCTCTCAGTTCTTATTTTTGTTAGAGATAATTGCTAGAGTCTAAAATCACTACGATTATCCCAAAGTATGATACCTACTGATCTATTACAAGGAGACACTATAGAATGCCACCATTGCCATGCAGAACAGCTACATAATCCAAATATTCTCACTCAGCGGAATAGATCTTCTCTCCTTATGAATGATGTCAAACACTTTTGCCTTTATCTGTTGGGGGTTTTTTTGGTGGTGGTGGTATGTTGGGGTTTGTTGGTTTGTTTTTTTTACTTTGGTGCAAGAATTGAGTGTATTACTCTGAATTACTGAAATATGAGTAGCAATTACTCATTGCTACTCAGGTCCTTGTTGTGCAAAAAGTAACTGAAGATGAATTGAGTAGATGAAACAAGCCTGCTTCTCCCTCAGATACATACTTAACACTGTAGCAAAGCTATTAACTGATAAATCTTCTATTTATTACTCCACGATATGCAACCCAGTAGCATCTACAGTTCAGAGGAAGGAGTGGCCCCAGCTTAAACTTCTAGTAAGCTCTTTTATGAACTTCTCCCATAAAAACCACTGGCTGCTAGAATAAAACTAGAAGGTAGATTTGATGAAAGTCTAAGTCTAAAGGAACACCAAGAGTTCTCCCCACCCCAGGCTGAAGAAAGATCTGACAGCCTAGAGTGACACGTTATTTTTTAGATTCAATGAATTGTATGTGGGAGCAAAGACAATAGTAAACACCGACCGTATGTTATCAGCTGATCTGTGACACATGGTTCCCTGAAATTGTTTAAAACTACTGTACTGGACTGCCTCTTAAGTACTGTGTGGATGTCCAAGGGCTCTTCAGGCTAGAGGAGAGAAGGCTCGGGGCAGATCTCATCAATCTATATCAATACCTGAAGGGAGGGTGCAAAGAAGACGGATCCAGGCTCTTCTCAGTGGCGCCCATTGAGAGGACAAGAGGCAAATGGGCACAAGCTGAAACACAGGAAATTCCCTCTGAACTTCAAGAAACACTTTACTGTGAGGGTGACTGAGCACTGGCATAGGTTGCCCAGAGATGTTGTGGGGTCTCCAACCTTGGAGGTACTCAAAAGCTGTCTGGACATGGTCCTGGGCAACCAGCTCTAGGTGGCCCTGCCTGAGCAGGGGGGTTGGACCAGAGGACCTCTAGAGGTCCCTTCCAACCTCAACCATTTTTTTCATTCTGTGAGATTAGAGTTTAGCCCTTAGCCTGAAATATGGCTTCAGAGCTGGAGGACATGCAGGTCAGACAAAACTAGATTTCTACTATCCATAAGCACAGATGCAACTGTCTAAGGTTTCAAGCTGTCTTAAGGGCTCAGCCAGCTCATTTTCACCTCAATTTGATTTGTCTGACCTTGCAGCAAGGTGTTTGACTGGAACAATAGACAATCCAATTTGCATGCATAGCACAGAATAATCACAATGAATAGTCTTGTTGGTATTTCCAGAAAGGTATAAACTACTGACATATATGGATCACCACATTACCGAGAGGAGCTATACCATTATCTTGACAACTTAAGATTATTCCCCACCACAATGATAAAATTCCTGTGTATGACTCTGCCCCATTAGTTCATGTCTATCAGTTCAAACCCTCCAAATTCCTGCAGATGCTTTTCTGCTACAGTAGACCTGCACAAGGCCTAGAGGCTGATGCTCTGCCCAACTAAACAATGTTTCCAGACAAGGCAAGAGTAGTTTTGTTATCCCTACCCTTTCTCCCACCATACCTCTTGACTCAAAAGAAGGGACCTGCAACAGTGACGCTATTAAATTCCAAGATTAATAGGAAGTTGTATTTCTATTGAAGGGTCAAACAACATATCTAAATGAGCTTATGTTGTGGAAGCAGTGTAGCTTTGGCAGCACAAAACTCTCTGAAACAGATGAAAAAGTTTATAGTCTGCTTCTGTGACTAAACTGTTCTACTTCTAAGCTAAGTAGTATCCCTACAGTATGATGTCCACTGCAGACTTCCTTTAAATAGGCATGCTTTAAAACCATTCTCAAAGTCTCCTAGTGTACCTACGGATCCAAGAGTTTATTGCATTGGTGTCCGAGTTTTAACACTAATAATGTAGCAGTGACAAGTATGAGAGGAGGGAAAACATTCCTATTCAAAACCACTGACCAAGTCCATGGTTACCTTGCAAGCGACTTAACATGAAGCTATGCAAGCAAGGTAAGCACATCACAGGTGTCACTCCCAAATGCATTCTATAAAGACGAGATATTCAGATGAGGGCTATCCTTACATCAAAGTTGGACATCCTCTTATACTGGACTCTTCAGGATATTCACAACAAATGGATGCACTTTATTCGTAAGAGGCCCTCTATCTTACCACTCCTTTGCAGCAACATTCAGCTCAGCTCTTTGCTATAAACGGAGCACCATTTGCTTTGAGTGTGCTTATCAGCTATCCTTATAGGATAGCATAGGCCTGCATTTCCCATTTGTACATAGCACTAGACACATTTAAAGTATATTACTGATGCATTTAAAAGGGAGTGATGTTAAGAACAATACAAGCACTCTGGAGAAAGAGGTTACTAACATTCCTTGATGACCAGGCCTGGCAGGTACCTTCAAGGAAAACTGTAATACCAGTGATTTATTTTCAGTACATACATACTTCCTAAACACAGCCCATTTACGAATTCTAGTGATAACCTCAGTGACTCAGCATTATACAAATGCATTTCTTCACTAAACAGCACAGCAAGCCAGAGATAACACACTTCTGAATATTAATATTAAACCCAAAAAAGCATTTAAAGTCACTGGCAGTCTGGGAGACAGAGAGAGGCCAACAAGTACACATTCAGATCACGAGATTAAAAATCAGACAAGAGGTCAAATTCCACAATGGCTTACCTCTATTATAAAAATGGTATCGGCTCTGAGGATTCATTGAATAAAAAAAGTGAAAAAAGCAGTTTTGGTTGAAAAGCCATGATTGTGGTCAGGTGAAGTTAAAAAAAAAAAAAAAAAAGAAAAGACAACCACCCTCACAGATTCAGTCAATCTTCTTTATTCAAGGAAAGGCTACACAATTGCACATGGACAGCCTGCTAGGCCATAAGGCAAGAGATCTGAAATCACCAACGTTTAAGGAGGCCAAATAAAACGTATAAAAAAATCCCACCACATGGCAAACTTAAGATGATGTGACAACAGTTAATTAACTGTTGTCTTACATTAACCTGTCTTACAAGTTACTGTTCTTAACAGTAACTTAAGAAGCCTTAAGTTACTTATGCTACTCAGAGACAATACCTTTAAAACAACCTCACACAAGCCATGAGTAATAAAAAGTTAAATATCATATCTCCCTCAAAAGCATATGCTAATATCCAGTACTGGACAGGCTACATGAAATTTGTTTTTCATATGTGTAGAAATCATGTTTTTATTATTATTTTAAGAAACTAGCTTTTATCAGCTTTACAAGGAAAAAGGCATTATAAAACCCCTAAGTTTCAAGAAAGAAAGGTCAAGGAGAATACATCCCCAGACAATTAGTAAACGTGTGTGACCGCACTCACCCAGTTCAGCATTCTGATGTTTTATGCAGCTGAGAGAACCAGACCACTCAGCCAGACTGTATCAAGTGCAGTCAAGTATCACACACTTGCAGGCAAAATCCCAGCAAACATAAAGTTAACAAGTATGGTGCTATACACAGAGGTTCACCCTTAAATCCTGGTTTTTGCCATTTCATTTTTTTCCTGAAATGTTACCAGTGCTTAGCTGACAATACACTGGCTGGCTGGGAGCTAGCAAGTTTTAGAACTCTGCTGTTCATCCATTCTTCCAAAACACATCAGATACACATTAAGCCAGAACACTGAAAACAAGGTGATTGGTTTTACACGCCATTATGAAATCACAATGACACTAGAAGGATGAATGTGTGCACCCTTCTCAGTCCGGTTTGTTTTCCAAGCATGACGGAGAGGAAAACAAACAGTATCCTCATAGCAGTAAGTAGCAAGAACACAGGAAGAAAATTTCCATGTTATGTATTTCTTTTTTGTTTCTATCAGTTTACACAGAGATAAGAGCACCATTTTTCAAATACATTCACAGAAAACAGAATTGCTAATTCCAATTTTAGAAGCTTACTATATCAAATACTATTCCATTAAACTTGATTGCTGCTTGATCTTTCCTCCCCGCAGCCTCAGCTAAGCCCCTTTTCTCCATGTTTTTGCATTAAAAAATAAAATTCCCAATCAAGTCTAGACAAGACCACAGAAGTAAACCTCAGTGGGAGCTGCAGAAGCCCTGTGAGCAGGAGTCTCATTTCAAACTAACACACTTTTACACTGTGTTTTCCCCAGAGGCCCACGAATGGATTCCAAGTTAGTTTACACAACACTGCTTAACAACTGCCAAGAAAATAAAAAACCAACCAAACAAACAAAAAACCCCCACAAACCTACAAGCCAAGCTTTGAAAAAAGCATTAATCCATTTTGGAAAGTGCAAGAACAGGTTAGCAGTGTGCTTTGAGTTGGGCAACGTGGTATCGAGTGGAGAATGCCTTCAGACCAGTTGCGTGACCAGCTTTCACACAGGCTCATAGAGCTACAAGTCAGCAAGTTTCCCTGTCACTAGAAATTAGTATGTCACTTTGCCAATAGATTAAATTCAAACTTATCACCAGCTACAAGGAAAAAGGTTAACTTTTGAAGTGCACGCTCTTAAGGAAAAAAAAAAAAAGTTGGGACCCTGTTGTACTACAAAGATCAGTAGCATTCATCTTTTGTCCTATAGTAACACCCAGGCGTCCTTCTGTCAGCCAGGACCACCTGCCACCCAGAAGCCTTTCATATATACAGCACTCGACCAAGGATCTTATCAACCGCTTCAAAATGTAGGCATTCTGTCAATACACATAATACCCTTTTATAAGAGAAAAGCAGTAATATTTACTTATCTTTTCCCTGAATGGAGTCCCAGTATTTGTTATTTTAACAAGCTTCTGTCTGGGCTGCTGCTTAGCTTCTCTGCCCACTCTGGTGACCTATTCAGTCTTGGCTGCTCTAGGAAAGTCTCTGAAAAAATGTTATGTTCTTTAACTTCCCTATCTCCTACATACTTTGGACTCACTAAACTGCTTTATATAATACTGATAAGGTTGTTGTCTTCACAGACCTGTAGTTAGCTTTCTATCTGCAAGGCTGCAGTACAGTGGCAGAAAGAAAATGCTTCCAGAAGAACACTATGCCGTCTGCAAATATTTCACTATCAAGTTCCTCCGATTTGAATATCTCATGTTTAGAGCTTTAGCAGAGGTGAAAGACATATGCACGTACAGCACTCAAAAGTTAGTACAGCAAGAATCATCATGGCATGACTAGAACTGCTGATGTTCTAGCAGGAGAAACAACCTGCCAAATTACTTTCCTATCGGTAGCTTTGTTCTCTTATATGCCATGCCTATACATCATTCCACATCATGTTATATCCCATGTTCTTCTGCGTAAGGGAAAAATATCAGTCTTTACCTAGGCACCTGTTTGAGCATATAGAACCTTCCAATTAACTTGTTGCTTTGAAGCAAGATTCAAGGTAAACAAGCTGCACTACGTATTTCTAGTACATTTCTACTCATTTGGAGGAGAGGGGAAGAAATAGGGTCAAGTCAGTTAGAGACTCATACAGCCAATAAAGGTTTTCTTGATGCAGACACACCTTGAGCCTCTCAACACCAGATACCTCTTGCTGGGCCCAGTGCAATTATCAACTGTGTGAAAACTGTTCTCTCCTCCTTTCCCCAAGTGTACGAGCTAAATAGCGTTTCAGTTGTTCCGGGCATTGCCTACAGGCCTTAACACACTGAGGTCTTGCCTTGATTTCTACTACTTTCAGAACAGACAACAGAATTGCTCTGTTATGCTCCAGTGATTGAAAAGAAAAAAAAAAAAAAAAAAAAAAGGCTGTCACAGCTGTCACCTGTTTCTAAGCACAAGGAGAAAATGGCAGAGAAACTGGTTTCATGACTTGAGGGGCTAAGGACTCTACGGTTCTAGGTCTAGTACAACAGCCAGCCAAGACATGAACCCCTCCCCAGCCTTAACTCTGAAATCATAAAACTAACCTCTTCCTTAGCTTCCCTGATTGTAGTTGAGTCCCTCACCCCCTCTTCATCTCTCTCTCCCACACACCAAAGGCTCCCAATACCTGACAGATTAATGTAGCTGACTACATTGCCAGGTGGCAGAAAAGGATGATGGACGCCAGGACTTTTCTAGACAGATTTGCTCAGGGTGCCCATATCAATAGCTCTCCCTTGACTGCAGAGTGTCATCACTGCTCCCCTCACCTCCACCCTCACAAGGAAACAGATAATAAAAAGTCTCCTTAAGGAGTCACTTGGACACAGTTTACAGGCACCTTCTTCATTCACAATCCAGTAAGGTAGTAGGTCTAAGTGGTAACAGCCATGCTCATACATGTCTCCCAGACCACAAACCAGACATGTATTAAAGACAACTATTTGTACCCCAAAGAGCATGCATGCATTCATTCACAAGAACACAGACAGACACATCTAACCCTTGGACATTCAGTTACGTTTCCAAGAAACATGAAATAAACTAAGGCAGTACACTGAACTTCTAGAGATTACTATTTGCTAGTTGAACTGTGTGCACATTTTTTATTTACAGTATGTCAGTTATACATACAAGAGATAGCATGTTACACCATGATAAAGATAACTAAATCCAAGGACTATGTCCCATAATATTTTGACCTTAGAGTTTCTGTAAAAATGACAAACTTAATTTGTTATAACAAATTCTACCTAGCTGAGTATACAACTCATTTAAACCAAGAAATGAAGAAACCTTTTCCGAATCCCTTATCTCATCAGCTAAGGTTTTTCATCAGCTTGTAAACAAATCTCCTTTTCAAAAAACAAAACAAAACAAAACAAACAACCAAAACAAAAAAACAAAACAAAACCGAAACCAAACAAAAAACTAGAAAGAATTACAACACCTACAAAGAGAGAAAGATCAAAGCCACAAACAGGCTACAAATGAAGTCAGCTTACAACTGCTATTTATTCTAAACTCATGCAATACGAGCTCTTAATTTACTGTTAAATATAACCTTAGAAGAGTCAAGATACTCATCAGCACACTTTACCTAGCACGGGTTAATGAAGAAGTAAGCTTAAAAAAAAAAAAGCCGATTTCTTTAAAGAATAACTTTCCTATCAGTTTCATACAGCTTCAGTGCATGCAGCACAAGCATTGGAGAGAAATTTTAAACTCGCCCAGAAAATCTAGCAGAGATAATAGTGTGCAAAGGACCTTAAGTTAAACTTCTCCTACAACTATATAAAAATACCTTAGAATATAAAAACACGAGAATCAAACTGCTTTTGGAAGGCAGGTTCTAATATCTGCTAGAAATAGTACAAGGGAAGTCCTGCTTTGAAACAATACTTACTAACCTTGTGCCAAAGTCACTGCAGAAAACGTTTCAAGTTGCACTAGCTCCGACACAAACGCCTCAATAAATAGTCAGATTAAAGCAACCAAATTATCTTCGGGTTTCCCTCACACGTTTTAATTGTTTGGCCAAAAGTATCCGTCCTCATCTCTACCTTCTCGGCTTGACGCTGACGGGTTCATCCCAATGTCAAGAAGGAAGAAAACCAAAGCCAAAACCCAACCCATCACGCACGCTACATACCGCGGAACCGATTTCGGGAGGGCAGCCGCTCCGAGACCTCGCCCCGCGCGGCTGGGAAAGCCGCCCCGGGTTGCAGCGGTTGCAGCAGCAGCCGGCGGCGGCGGCGGCGGGCCGGGCAGCGCAGCGGCGGCGCCTTCACCTTGCAGCACGCCGCGGACTCGGGCGGATGCCCCGGCGCGGCGCGGCGCAGGGCAGGGCAGGGCAGGGCAGGGCGGGGGAGCGGCGCCCGCCCCGCGCGCTGCTCCGCGCCCCGGCGGCGCGCACCGCCAGGGCCAGCGGGTCCCGCCGAGCGCGGGGGGATGGAGAGGGGGCGGAGGAAACCAACCCGAAATAGCGGGGCGGCAGCCGGCTCCCAGCCCGGCTAAAAATGGCCTGCCAGGCCGAGCGCTCCCGGCCCTGCCCCGCCCTCACCCCACCGCCGGGGCAGGGGCGCCTGCCCGCCGCTCACGGGCCGCGGCTCCCCAGGCAGGCCCGGGGCGGGGCGGCCCCGCCGCAGCCGCAGGGAACGCGGCTCCCACAGCCCGCCGGGGCCGCCCCGCACGGAGCCCCGCCGCAGTGGTTTATTTTTGGAAGCTCCCCCACCCCCCGCTCCCCTCTATGGCGTCACAGCAGCCCCCGCCGTGCGGAGCGGTGAGGTCACGCCTTCTCCGGCACGGCTGGCAGGTGGCACGGTGCTGCGGGGCTCCCCCCTCCCGGAGCCGGCACCGCAGCGGGCCGCAGCACCCCTCCGGAGCGAGTGGCACGGCGCCCGCCCGCCGGGCGAGGAACGCGGCCGCGCTCTCCCGCAGCCCCGCGGAAGCGTCACCGCCGCCGACACCGCGCACGGCGAGCCCTTGCACGGCCGCACCGGGGGTAAGGAGAAGCAGCAGGCAGATGGAGTGTTTGGAGACCCGTGGAAGATAGTTGAAGCTTTATATCTTTTTTTTTTTGGTGCTGTATGAGTTTCATTTGCATATTGCACAATTATGCTACAGTTTACACAGCACAGAGATGGGTAATACTAAACAAAAAGTCTTCTCTAAAAGGCAAAAAGTAAGGATAACCACAGCGAATGCACTTCAGTTAGCAGCCTCTCCTCATTAGTCAAGCAGTGGCTTCTGGTATGCTGACAATTTCAGTTAGAGGGGAGAAGAATTCTCCTTAAAGAGGCAAGATAAAAAAGGTACCCAGCTTGAGAACACATTCGTTCTAGAGAGAACCAGATTTCATGGGACACACAGAGTACGGTTGAAAAGTATTGTGGAGCAAGTAATTCCTCTCTACTCAGAGGAAGTTCTACTAGGTAGTCCCCGTATGACAAGCTGCAGTCAAACAGTCCTGTTGACAACATGGAAAGGCCTGGAAACAACAGGGCATGCAGGAAAGAAGTTTTTAAAACAACAGTTGCAGAGTTATCCTTCCTGAAGGTAGTTTGGCAGTTCTTAAGTTAACAGCAGCCAACTACTGCCAGAGCAGAGCACTGATGGCAGTTAGCTGTTCCCAAACATTTACAACACCTAAGCCTTAACTTCACTGAGATCATGATCAGAAGAGAAACAAACAATAAAAAAGATCTTTTTTTAGGAGTATTTTAGACAAGTGTTTTTATATTAGAGTTTGACACTTTAGAGTTATGCTTTAGTATTCAATATACTTGGAAGGAATATTAAAGCATTTCATTGGGGTCCGATCACTCACTAATGCAGAACCCAATATATTGCTTTTGCAATGCCAACAGAACTACAGTCTAGAAATCAACACTGAATGGCAAAGAACAGAGCCCTGTCTTATAAAAGACAGCAAAACCAAATGCTGTGGGTTTAAGAACAGGAACATAATTTTTTGGAAAGGTTCAAGTCCGGAAGAGATTGCTGCTGTAACTTCCCTTATGAGCTTATGGCATCTTTAAAAGCTTGCATTATATTCTGGAATTGCAATAGCTTGAAGTTTAAAAATACCAAGACACAAAACTCTCCAGGATCACATCTTCTCCCTGTCATGACCGACTGATTTCACTAGCTGTGGTGGAAATTCAAGTTCACACCTCAGCCTGTCCCTCTGTGCCCAAATCTATGTGCTTCCAGATTAAAATGAGGCCTCTATAACACCTACTGAGACTCTTCAAGTTTAAGTAAGGTGAAATTTCAGTTTCACCATATGTTTTGCCATACTCCACTCTGGAAAGCTATTTTAGTCTGGCTTGAAGCAAGATGCCAGCACAATTAAGGAATACTAACTAACACTATACACCCACTGTTGTAACAATTTCCCCCTCATCCACAAATGGAACTGGCAACTTTAATATTAGATTTTCTTGAAGAAAAAAACCCTCAATGTAAAAAAGCAATGCTTGTTCCACTCTGCTAGAGCTTGACTCAAGTAAGTCTAGAAGACTTGTGACTGGAGACAAAAAGGCTTGGAAAGGAATAGAAAAAAAAAAAATCTTAAACCAAACCTAGACAATGGAACCAGTGTTTGCAGCTCACTGTTAAATAACTGGAAGACTAACAACACCGACACAAACCTCATTTTGCAACACAGCTTACTGATGACAACAAGAGCCTAACTGCGGGATTACTGTTACCACAATACAGGAAGACAAATTTATTCCATGGTACTAAGGTATCTTCTAGAGGGGAGAAAACTACCACATCTCCTACCCCAGGAATTAATGAGTTTGACATATATTCCCAAATTGAAGCATTTGCATTACGTTTAACACCATACAAGATATTTGTCACTGGGAAAGCCAGAAGTTCAATAGATAGCATTCACACACCCACTAAGCACATGGTCTGAAAAAACAAATTCAGAAGCAATACTGTTCAACACTTCAGTTAGGCAGTACAAAAAAAAAAAAGATGTATTTTCTCTATATTTTAACCTTCAAATCAGCAAAGCAACTGCTTTATTGAATTCAAGCATTCAGTTTGAACATTGCAAGCAAATCTGGGTCTCTTCTGAACACTCAAATACTAAGATATCCTTTCGTAGAGGAACTCAGCTACTCTCTCTAGAAGCATGAGTTTTCATCGGACATTTAGCATGCAAAAGGACAGCTTACCAACAACATGAAGTTCTCTGGGTATGTGTATTTATTTTTGCAACGGGTAAGAGGGAACTAGCAAAATACACTAAGCTATTCAGACCCTTTATAGACCCATGCAGCACAATACATACATACCCCTTCTTGCTTTGAGAATAGGTTGAGACAGTCAGACAGGGCCTCACAGGTTTCCTGGGATACTTCAGAGACCACATCAACTTTTTGCAGGAGGGGAGAAGATATTCCTGAAAGCACAAAACATTAGTAGCGTTAGGAGGACATTGTAAACTACAGGATTATTTTAATTATTTTTTCCTCTAAGTAATACAGACATAACATTCATATTCTACACGAAGGCTGGTGCACTGTAAGATCTGTGTCAGGAAAAGGCAAGCAAAAGTAGCACTGAGGGAACCTAAGTTCTTTCTTTTAAATCCTTTCCCTAGTACTGGTATAAATGGCAGCACATGAATGGATTGAGTTTCTCTTTCGGCATGGCTTAGAAAGCAGAAGTAGTAAGCTATGGCAATGAGACACTGGAAAGTGACTAGCAACAATCTCCTTCTAACCACTTTCTAGATTTAAAAGCCTCAGAGTTGCCAGGTGACAGAATTCAAATGCAAAGGATACTGCACTAGTTTAATATAAGTTCAAGTGAGAAATGTAGCTTTTTTTGCCTTCTGCCATGGTATTACATAGAAGAGGAAAAGCTTACCACAGTGCAGCTGGAGATTTAGGTTTGAAAAATAGATGGGGAGTTACAAATACAGTGATCAATAAAAGCGGAAGGAGATCTTATTTTCATGGACTTATCTTCTGGATAAGTAGTACAGCTTGCAGAGCAATGCCACCTCACATCCTGACTTCTATGACCATTTATAGAAGGGGCTACATGTCTAGAACCAGCAGGAAACCATGATAACCCAATCAGCTCGTAGAAATTATTTAATATTTGAGGTCATCTTTGAAGTTTTGTGATGTGCAGCAATTCCTCAGAAGTCAAGCAAGCCATTCTCTCAGGAAGAATACTTGTTGCAATTAAAATAAGTGTTCATTTAGTGGCCACAGACTGCTGGATCAGTTGACACCATTTAGTAACACAAGTGCTTCAAGTTGATGTCACACCAATAAAGATTAAGAGGTCCAGTAGTGACAGTTCTTGAATTTATTTTTCAATTTATACTGCTTGTGCAGGACAAGATACAGTACATATCCACACACTAATTGTTGTCTTTGATACCAAAGCTCACTACTGACTGGAATTAGGAGTCTCTACTTACAGCATCTATCAAGAACAGCTAGTCCCTCTAGAAGAAGGGCAGCACATTGAGTGTAGGAGCAGGAGACATCTTTATTTGTAATAAATAATATGCATAAATCTCAAAGATACCTGGATTTAGAATAGCATGTTGAGACAGTTAGGGAGAGAATTTTAAACATCGAGTCCCAAAATAGCCATTTTTATATTACTCAAAAGCTTTTAGCAGAAGTTCCACCTGGAAGGACTTTTAACTCAGAAATTTACATTCTTGGAGCCAGAGGACTTGAAGATGTTAAAGATACCACATCAACCCAATGTGAGAAGTGGGAAAGCTGCAGCAGTTTTCTGTTGAGACCTACAGAGGTTACATGTGAACCTGGAAACAGTTCACTGACCCATCAAGTTACAATTCATTGGGAGGAAAATAGGAACTTACTACTGCTATTGGCCAAGACTAGCAGTTTCTAGGAAAGAGATAGTATCTGGTTTTGCTTTACTATGGTTTTGGTTACTCAAGTTGTGTATTTTAAAAAAAAGTTAATGTCCTCACTGGTTCTTAAGGTCAGCAATTTGGGGTCAGAGAAACTGCTCCTACATCTACCAAAGGGAATTTCTCCATCTCATACTAATTTTCAAACTGGTTTTTGTGAAGAATTCAGTTTTATTGTATTATTAATTACAAAGGCTTCCCAATAAAACACTCATATGTATTATGAAGCCTTACTTTTTACTGAATTTTTGTTTCGCAAAGAAAATTCAATTAGTGCAAGATGGGTTAACATCACACAGTAACTTACCCCAGTAGCATATGGAGAAAAAGCTGTATTTTAGACTCCTTCTGGGAAGGCACAGGGATGGAAGAACTTTTTTGCTCCCCAAACTGCTATTCTATTACATGCTACAGATTTGTACAGATAAACAATTGTTCTCTAGTTTGAGCTTCATAAATTTTAGTCACAATATGTAACTAGGACTCAGGTTCAAATGAGCAAGTTAGATGTTCTTACAGAACTCCTACATGTGTTTAATACGTAGCAACTTTTGTACATGTTTAAGGCATTAAATGAAACAAGTTCTAGTCTCTAACAACTTGATGCCTGTGCTCTTTTGTGGCAGTTATGCTGCAAAAATCCAGGTAAATTTAAGGGTTATTATTTAAAATGAAGACCAAATCTGGCATAAAACTCATGGCAGAAGTCTGTGAAATATATCCCATCACGCCATGCCTTCAGTTTCAAGTTTTGTGATTTCACTTCACATCTTGTTTATCATGCCTCAGCTTTCATTGTATTTCTACTCACTACAAGACAAGCTTTTTGAGGGGAAAGCTAGAGTAAGACAGCTAGCTCTTCGCACCTGTCAGGAGACACTTATGCTCTGCAATAAGCTACCAACTACAGATTTTTAAAACCTTGAAAGTGAACCCCTAATGTTAAATTCCTATAATACTACTCAGTAAGCAATATATCTAAAGGCAGTTTCACTACATTTACACCCGCTAATAAAATTTATTTCAATCAACGTACTTAGTTGTTTTTCCAAATCTGAAATCTTAGTTCTTAGCAATTAGTATAGTTACTTTATTTGAATCTTTTTCAATGAGGAAAACAGTCCTATATTTTCAAGTTCCTGAAAATTTAATTTCAGTGAAATTAAAGCATGTGCTGCTTGAAAGAAAAAAGTTAGTTGCCTGGTAACAAACTGCATTTTAGAAGAATAAGTTTTACCTTTTGTAGCATCCAAAGATTTAACCATTGCCAGAAAGTCTGAAATCTCTTTACTGAGTCTTTGTTGGCATGCTTGTGCTTTCTGAAAGACATTAAGGATAGCTAGTTCAGAAGTGCCTTGTTCTAAGGAAAGTGTATGTTTATTCTCTTAACTATACTGAAATCTTTACATTTAGAGAACATTAAATCTTTACAAAGATTCCCAGTGACAGAGACCGATACATTAAAACTGAAAGAAATTATTTGAAGTATCTTCAAAGACACACAAGGAAACAGAAGATTTATGCACATTATATTGCTGACTGGCTTCTCTTTAAATTAGCATAGCAAACCAAACCCCAAAGCCATGTTGTATGTACCACTTTTGCATTTTCTCCCCTTTTTTATTAAAAAGTCTGAAAATCCAGGAAGAGCCACTGCTTGTTCTTTGACAAACCTAAGGCCAAAATAAGCAAATACATAGGTTAACTGATGTATGGCAAGTACAGCAACATGCAGAAACCCACCCCAAGATCATATTCCAAGCCTGCATTTGAACTTGCAGATAGTTATGTATTAGATAATACCATCTTCTTCTGTAGGCTGCTGGGAACTGCTAGCACAGTTATCCTCCCATCTCTGTTCTGCCATGAGCTACTTTGAGTTCCTGTACCAAAAGGTACAGTAAAACCACTTGGAGTTCAGTCACATGAAGATTTTTGCATTGCAGTGTCAACTTTCCCTTAAAGGTTTTAGAAGTGCATGTATGGCAAAAAGCAAGAATCACAGGCTGAATGCTAGAATTATCAAGGAAGACTCATTTCCATTGCAGGTCTGAACAATCACTGTACAACGCATCTAATGTGACCTGAGGTGTCAGAGGATCATTTCTAAGCCATTTCATTGCCTATTTTATAGAGGAAGAGCTCGCTGGAGGGTAGCTTTGTTATCCTCCAGTCTTGGTATCACCAAGTACAGTACACAAGGCTCCCTCTCCTGGCTGAAAGTCTCAAGCAACTTTCTACCTTGCAGTAGTGCTGGTAAAACTGAAAAACACAACCCTGTAGCAATGATAAACATGCCATTTTATGCATACAGTCCAGACAGGAATACATGACAGTAAGCAGTGCAAATACAAGCAACATTTATGTATCCATGGAAAGAAAGAATCATCACTTTTAGCCAAAAGTACACTAAAGTATTTCAATACAAAACAGTACTAATATGCAACTGCCTAGATGCATGAGCCAAATAAGTACTCAGTACATACTTTCAGAGTATCCTGTAGGTCTGTAACAGATACCGTATCATCTTCCTCATCGTCACTACTCAACTGTTCCTGTGTGCAGTAATGAGTGCTATATGCAGAGTGGTCTTCTATTGCTTCCAGCCAACTCTGAACAGAAAAAAAAAGTTAATACACATTTCAAAGGCCATCCCCAGAAAGCAACGGCATACATGCAAAGAACAAATTAAAATTTTCTATTGATGTGAATAAGATACTAATTAGTAAAATGAGACACCTTAATGAGTAGAAAGTAGATCGTTAAAATTGTAACATATTCAGGATGAGATACTCTGTGGTCAGAGTGCTATCTAGGAGTTAACTGCAAACTTTAAGCACAAATGCCACCCACCCCTCAGTCTATCCAAGGTCACATTAAAAAAAAAGTTGCATCAATTCAGAAAAGACTGTAGGGAATGTATTTTGCGTATTTGGGTTTCTGTTCAGACTGCAAGGTCTCTGTGACAAAGCCTGCTTTCTTATGCGTGACAAACTGTGTACAAAACCTTAAGCGCTATCATAATTAAGAGGTAAATTCTTTTCCTTCATAGAATCACAGAGTGGCTGAGGTTGGAAGGGATCTCTGGTCCAACTCCCTTTGCTCAAGCAAGGCCACCTAGCATGGTTGCCCAGGACCATGTCCAGATGGCTTTTGATTACCTCCAGGGATAGAGACTCCACAATATCTCTGGGCAACCTGTGCCAGTGCTTGGTCACCCTCACGTTTTCTTATGTTCAGAGGGAACCTGCTGTGTTTCAGTTTGTGCCCACTGCCTCTGGTCCTGTTACAAGGCACCGCCAAAAAGAGCCTGGCTCCGTCCTCTTTGCACCCTCCCTTCAGGTATTTACGTATGTTGACAAGATCCCCCCTGAGCCTTCTCTTCTCCAGGCTGAGCAGTCCTAGCTCTCTCAGCCTTTCCTAGTATTAAAGATGCTGTGGTCCCTTTAATCATCTTAGTGGCCCTGTGTTGGGCTCTCTTCAGTATGTCCATGTCTCTCATACTGGGGAGCCCAGAACTGGACACAGTTGCCTCCACCCCTACTTCATCTCTAGTTAGTACACATATAGAAGTACAATAGTAACTACACTCCAAATAGCCCTTAAGAAGAGTTATCCTCTTCTTTCAGATCCACCTTTTGAGAAAATATAATTTATTAGGTCATCTTGGAGAATGGCTAAGAGTAGAATGTACCATTAAACATTCTTTTGTTTGGGATAATGAACTATGAAAGAAAGTGCAACAGAAGGAAGTTGCAATAGAAATTTACCACATGGAGAAGTTAAAAAAAAAAAAGAGGAAGTTAGACTACAGGGCATAATACAGGCACAGAGGAGGAAAACAAGGTGGCACTAATTTTAAAGATGAGAATGGCAATCTGTCCACTTTTGCTATTTAGTCTATAGTTGTGCTAAAAGATTCAATATATGCATTCATGTTACCAAGTCCTGATCAAGATACTGAACCCACTACTAATGCACCTGTAGCAAGTGGAATGCACATTATTCATTACAGAAGTTATTACATTTCACAGCCTTTGATAAAGAGTCATTATTACCTCTCTAGTTTGAGAAGGAAGGCTATTTTTAGGAATCTTGAAACGATGAACAGTGTCATCAAAACATCTGACAGAAAAGAAGCAACTGTCTGTAGATTTTACCTAAAGCAGTGTGGAGAAAAGACAAAATTAGTATAATGAATCAGTAAGAAAAGACAAAACTTAAGAGTAAGCAAGGTAGAGAATTACTCTTAACTCAGTTGTTTTTGCCTCAGTTTTAATGCGAAACAACTATAGCTTGCAAAAAGCTTGGTCAGAACAGTTTTGCAAAGCATGCTGTCTTGCATTTTACATCATGAATGAGAATACAGAGGTTCTTTATGTCAATTTTATATTTGCATGTTTGCACCACTTGATTCAGACAAAATCTCAGCAATGGTGCAAGACAACCAATATTAAGGAATTTGTAGCTATAGAAAAGCAAGAGTCACTTTTCATATAGTACTGTAGCTTAACAGAACTTGTGGCTCCAATCTATAGAACTAGGACAGGTTAGTTATAGAAGGAAAAGTATTGAAATGATCCTAAATGCATTCTCCTTAAACACTTCATCTTCCTGTGTATTATACATGACATCTGGCTTGTTGTTTCTCTGTCCTCTGTTCATCCCTTTCAATCAAGGAAGTTTTCCAAAAGTCACCTTCAGAACCGATAAGTTGATCTCAGTTGGAGAAATGAAGTTACACAATCAGTCACAAGTAGCCAGTGACAGCTACAGGAGGAACTAGAGCTTTGCTATTCTGTATCACATGCTCCAAACAGTTGTTTTGCACAACTGAAGCAGCATGCTTTTAGGAAGCCTTATGTTTGTTTAAATCTTCATGACTTTGAGAAGAAGTGAAGGAGCTTTATGGCCACTTTACATATAAGAATACTTTGCAAGAAACACTGGTTCTTGTCAGGCAACAGCACAAACTCTTACCCTTTTTTATAACAAAGGCATGCTTACCAACCTAGCTGAAGTGTTCATTGTCTAGGTATAGAACACCATCACATAAAAAAAACAGTAGTTACAAGTAATTTCACTTCCTACCGTGCAGACAGCTTGTGTTAGATGCTTGCATCCCTGACGATGATCATTATTTACTGCATCAGCTCTTTGAAAGAAAGAGAGATTTAATAAACTGAAGATGAGAATTATTTAAATCACTTATCAGAAATTTAAACACAGAACTTACTGTCTTCGATACCAGGAAAGGACTCCATGTTCTAGAACTATCCAGTAGAGTTTCCAACCAAAAAATCGTGAGCTCTAAAAAAGTTAAAACAAAAGCAAAACAAGATAAGGACAAGTAAGGTTAAGAGCAGTAGAGTTACTATTCCCAGTAAGTTCAATAGCTTGAAGACAATTACATAAAACTGGCAGTCATTAGGAAAACATTTTAGGTTTTACGTATCTTGGTGACCACAGCAACCTGAGAATACTTTACAGTTACAGTGCTACTTTCTTTTTTGGAAATACCCAAAGACAAAAGTTTTGTTGAGCCTGCTATTCAGTAAGAACTGAAATATTAAAATACTGAATTTTTTAACATTACAGGGGTCATTGATCACCACATAATTCTACTTTATAAAATCAAATGAGAAACAAAACATATTGAGATATCTAAGTACAACATTTTACCTTTCACAAGCTTTAGTACATAGTTCTGGTCTAAAACCAGTTCCTTATATTACAATTTTGAGTAAATACATAGGAAAATTTACACTGAAGAAAGCTTCAGAGAGTCTTCAAAGATTTCATTAAGGAACATAAAAATTAAGCATTCATGTAGAAGATGGAGAACACTTTTTGTTTTAACAAGGGAAAAAAGAAGATACTTGAGTATCAGAGCAAAACAAGTGTTTGACTGACATCTACCCTCTAAGTTTTAAAATTTCCAGAGGGTGAACTTCTGTCAAAATATTAGTTACAGATTATTAGAAAGTAAGACATCTATTCAGGAAAGAAAAAAAAAAACCACACAACCAAAACCATTTTGCCCACCACACAGACAAGGCACAAAACCTTACCACAGTGAAGCTTTGCCTCAAAAAATTACCAAGAAATAAAGAGAGATTTTAGGGACTGAGGTTAAGATCAGCGCACCATGAATCTAGTAACTGCTCCACTCAGCCTGTCCATCTATAATTTATCCAATATACTAGATTAAAGTCAAGTCATTTAAATGCATTATTGAAAAGCTCCCTTATTCATCAACTCACTTAAGTACAGAAAATGACATACTTTGAGATCTTATAAGCTACTTTAGAACAGGAAATAACACATACCTTCCATAGGAGACCTTCGTATCGTCTCAGGGGTTTGTTGACAATCTGCATAGAAATCAAAGCTTATGCAGAAATAGCTTCAACTAGACAGCCTTGGCAGGTGGCATGTTAAATGGGTACAAAAGTTCCTACCTTTCCAGTTTTACCTCCCAGTATCAGTTTCATTTCTGCACCTTGGGCTAGATCAAGGGGTGTCTGATCTGTTTAGTAACCAAGAAGAGGCATGAGAATTTGATGCATATAAACCTAGATGTACTTAACTTAAAAATAATCACTCTGACACTGTGTTTACCCATTGAAGTTTGGTTCCACAAGCATCCAAGTTTACCTGGAACTGGGGAACATAAGCTCCTCAGGGACAGAAGACCAAAAAAAGGGCTCTGAACTGCCCTCCAGAGTTCTACTGGCCACAGAGGGGGCCTTTGCTCTTACTTAAGTTTGGTTTTGCACTTCAACTATATAAAACAGTTCAGAACATTCATGAATATCAAGACAGAGGCATCTTTAATCAGATGACAAGTACACAGTCTGCATAACATCTACATAAAATTTTCCTGGATTTGCTGCATTAGAAGCCTTCTTCTGAAAAGTCACTTTGTCTGGGCCACACCTTCAATCTCATCACTTTTTGTTACCTGCATTCAGAGTTTAGCATCAAAAAAAAAAAGCCAGGCACGTTTCACGGTTAAGACAGACAGCAGGTAAATTTTCTAGAAATGGGTAAGTTTGGAAAATAAAAGCATATATGGTAAGTATTGTGCTACAGTTCTTAAGTCTCTTGCAATTTAGTCAGTGTTGGGCTTCCTTTACTAGCGATACAAAGCTTGTAAAGTACTGTAAGATTTTCCCTGAACATTGAGTGGTAAGTAACATAGCTTATAGAAGCGGTTAAATTTCTGTCTCTTTTTAACACTTCATGTACTTTCATTTGGTACTCACCATTTTTGTTTCTTATTTTAGGATCCGCTCCATTTTTTAGAAGTTTCAATGCACAGTGCTTATGGGCACGGTACGCTGCACAATGCAATGGTGTGTTCCCCATCTGATCTGTACAGTTGATATCAGGTGGTTTGGGCTTGTTCAACTGGAAAAAACAAAGTTTTGCTTACTTATCAGTTTTCCTCCCTCTCCAGATGCCACGTTCATTCTTTTGAAAGTCAGCTGTTCCTAAGTAGGATGCTTCAGTGTAGATCTGGCAACAAAGAGGGCATGTAGCAAGTGTTATGAGAAGGGCAAGGACTGCAACAATCAAGAGAGATGTTCAGCTAGAGTAAGGAACTTCTCAGTTTTTTGCTTGCTATACCCTTTCCACATCTACTGCACAACATGGAAACATTTATCCTGCTCAGTTGCACAGTGCCAGAGAGTTCCCCAGCATTGCAGTTCAGTCATTTATATTGCTAGAATGGACCTGTGATTCTACTGTCAAAATCTACTGTTATCTGTAGAAGACTGCCAGGCACAGTCTGAAAGTTAGTGCAGGCCAGTGCTAAATCCACAACAAGTTTGTGTGGCCTCCCTGTTTCAGAGAGTAAGAACTTTGTACAGAAGGGTGGCAGGCTTGCCAGTCTCAGTGACAGAGCTATCCTAGGCCATTTAGAAGCTCCTAGTATAGGCAATCTGTTATACAAACAGTTTTGCTGCATTCTGAGGTCTAACTATTGCGGGAACTTAAGATTAGAGCACCTATGTAACTGAGGGAAAAAAAATGTGAGTTTTACTTGGACATAATATAAATGTTTTGAGAAACTGACCTGATCAAAGAGAACAGTCATTAAGCATAACACTACTAACCACCCTAAAATACCACTACACTTCTACTCAAATATGTGGCTATTGCATGTGTACATGGGAGGTGGACTAGAAGATCTTTAAAGGTCCCTTCCAACCCAAACCGTTCTATGCAATGTCAGCCATTACAGTTAAGCTTCCAAGCCAAATGGGACTGCCTTAATAGAAAGGCTAAGTTACTATTAAGCAGTCTTAGGAGACTAGAGTCACAAGTGCATGACAACAATTTTAGAGAAACTCAGTTTAAGCCTTCCGAATTATCCATATGCTATCTTAGAGAAATTACTCCATAATAACAGAATTCCCATGGCAGCAATTTAAGATAGCATCAACAGTAACCACCTTAAATGTGCTTCAGAAATAGTCCTATAAAGGATAAACTGCTACAGCTGTTATTTACAGTTCAAGTGAAAAGAGAACACAAGTCAAAAAAGACAGCTTATGGAAGTATAACCTCATTAATACTGAGGTCATAAATACCTGAGTTCCTGAGCATTCCTAGGTTTTAGCTCTTTCCAACCAGGTGTTTTACATCTGCCTTATCTCCACCTCTCCTGGCTCCTTGCCTCCACACCTTTTAAGCTGCATGCCTGTGCTTTCAGCAGCTCACACCTTGTTACAAGGCAGTATTTTGAAGAAAGTTTCATGCCTAGACTCACTGAGATAAAAAGCTCTCCAGTTATTTCAGTAAATACACAGTATATTTTTGAGAACTCACAGGAAGAACACACCGGTTTTGCCTCAAGTAGCCTAAAAAGCCTGGGTTAAGATTCAGCTACTGAAGGTGTAGGTTTTACCAGCAAAACATATTGTGATCTAGTGAGAATCCTGACAGAAGAGAAGCACACAAAAGCCACCATTACCATTGGACTTCAAGTAACTTCAATAGAAGGAGCAGTTATAAAGTTAAGGCGCATGCAGGAAAAGGAGAAAGAATGGTCTGAAGTCAAATTAGAAGGTTTAGAGAAACAGCACCATTAAATTATCTCTTCCAGACAATGGTGGTAGAATATGCAGTACAGTCTTTTTTGGTAAAACTAATCAAGATAAAGGAGAATTAACAATAAAAGGGTATCTTTCAAGTGAGTGGCACTCTGTTCCAGAAGGAGGGCAGTAGAGAAAAAATTCTTGTGTGTTAGGTCTCACAAAAAAGTAGACTTCAGCAACTAAAGAAGTTTCATAAACATAATAGTCTGCTAATTAAAAAAGACACAGTAGGAGCAGAAAGGCCTGAACATCAATAGGCAAAGTGCAAGGAATTCTCAAGATAAAGGGCAGTTCAGAAGAGCTACACAAATTCTCCAAAGAGGTATTAACCTAAGAGTAGGAAAGTCAAGGAGGTTTACACCACAGAACTGTAAGTGGAGAAAGTTCTTTGGACTTCCTCAAGAGTCAGCAGGAGTTTTAAAATGGTACTTCAATGGCCACAGGTCCAAGTACTCACCAAAGGACTCCAGGAAAAACCTGTTACGACTTGACTTAAAAATTGCCTCAGGGTCAAAAAAAGTGGTAACTACTTTGAAAAGTCTTAGAGGTCAACATATAGCTGTCCTCACATATACAGAGCTCAATGATACTAAATAAAAAAAAAAATCACTCAAATGAAAAATGTTTACAGGAAGAGTTACATGTGCATGCATGGTTACATGCCACATGAGAGAAAGCACAAAGTTCTTTAATGACAGGTTTCTATGAGGAGTCACCTTTTTCTAATTTTTTCTGCATCAGTTTAAGGTTTAGTCAGCAGGCATGCAACATCAAATGCAACAAGTGTTAGGAATCACCAGACTCAAGAACAGATCACTTATGCCAGCTTATTAATTACAATTAATACAATCACACCAGCATATTAATGCACTAGTCTTCCACATCTTAAGTATGGTGTAGAACTCTGGTACTCTCTCCATTTCAGAGAGGACAGTACAAAAAGTACAAGTAAAAATTACAAGGATGACCAAAGATATAAAACCAGGTGCCCTCCACTCTCAATTCTTCTGTGATTTGCTTCTCCTATAGCCTTACCATGGTATTCTTCAGCTTGAATTACTACGAGAGCATGTGTACACATACACTGTTTTCAAGTCCTGCTCAGCATGAAATTGTGTTATGCAGATGACTGTCCATTAAAAACTACAAAGACTTCAGCTGCAACGCAAGGTAACGACAAAAGCTTACTTTCAGGATTTAAAATTGGCGATACTGTGGTGAGAACGTAAGCACGCATGACATTAAGGTAGCCACAAAAACATAACAAGCTTATGTCAATAGATCTAGAACCATTACACTGCTATTTACTACTAACTGAAGAGTATTTAAAAACATTAAAGAAGCTGAAAACCATTGTTTTGCAGACTCCAACAAGGAGGCTGGAAAACCCTTGAGGGTTCAGCACCTTACCAACATAACACAGTGCACAGCACTAATATTCTGAAGTCACAGCACTTTGAAATGCAAGGCCTGATGTCACATGTTGTTACGTTAGCATTATGGCTCCAACCACTTGACACAAAAGTATTACAAGCACTTGCATTCTTACCAAGGCAGTCAGTTTCCCTGTTTCCCCCTCTCTTGCTGCTCCTAAGAGTTCTTCTTCCAGTTTCCTTTCTTGTGTCCTTTCCACGGCTATTTAAAAAAACCCCAAATTTAAGGTCAGTCTCAATAAAGTAGCAAGTACATATAAAGTACAGCATTCAAGAAACTATATCAAAACAAGCCTAGAGAAACAAGAGTTTCCAGTATTATTTATTTGGGACAGGTATAAATGGAATGTTTATTCAGAAAAGTCTGTGTCAGAGCAAAAATATGTTCAAAACCATGTAATATTTGACAAGATGCGCGAGTGTGTATACACATATATGTTATCATTATTTTTTAAACACTTAAAACCCAACCCCACTCCCTAGTAAAAGGGAAAACAGGGGAACTACATGACACCCCCATCAGATCTTCCCTGTGTTCTTTTCAGTTTCTCTTCTACTTTTCCTATCATCCTACAGAAATTTTATTCTTCTCTAACAGTCCAGCAGATGAGCAGTGAAAAGACTGTTATCTGTGCACTTGCATGTAGAATCAGGATAGATCACTTTTCACATATACAGTCTATGGTATTGGACACAGAGCTTCAGCAGTATTTAGGGGCATCGCAGAATAATACCAGGAAGCAACACAGTTCTTGAACTCTCCAAAACTATAAGCAGTGAGCCTAAGTAAGTATTTGGACATCATCTCCCTCACTTTCAACACCTGTGAGGCAATGCAGGAAATGACGAGAATGGTTTTTAATTTTTTTTTCCCCTTTTGACATAACCTGTAGGACTGCAATAGCAAGTTCTAAACTTGATACAAAAATCGATCACCTTTTCAAACTGTTCAGAATTTTGCTCTTTAATGATTTTGTTGACACAAAGTCACTTACTATTCTTGACTTGAGTTTTTCCTCTTCCAGTGAGCTAAGGCTTTGACTGCCATGTACCATTCAGAGCTGTAGCAAGGACTACCCCAACAGGATTGAAATAGTTACTTGAATAATGCTATTGGCATTCATGATACTTAACTCTCCAAGTCACTTGCAGACATATTGTGGGAAAAAAAACAACTGTCAGTACTGCAGACAGGAACCAAAAACTGTAACTTTTTTCCTTCAATTTGGGCATTAGACTGAATTTAAAGAGAAAATTCAATTGAGCTTCTGTAACTTGCAAGAGAAAACTGGCTTTTAGAATGTACAAATGTGAAAAAAAAAAACAAAACAGGCTATGATCTACTGAAGTTACCTTCCAACATATTCCTTATGTCTTTATCATGAGTAACTTCTTTTGCAGTCTCTCCGCTCCCATTAACAATAGAAGTGTCAGCATTATGCTGCAAGAGTAACATCACCACCTCCTGGAAAACAATTTGAAAAACACTGCTTATCTATCCCTGGGAAGATATGGGAAGGCCACAATCAGGCTTTCCAGCTATCGACATCCTGTAAGATGAGCTGTATAATGGCTTCTCACCACTGCTGACTTCTGAAAACAGGAAGGGATGTTTAGAGAGATTGGAGAGTGGGACTAACTGCAACCTTCTCTCTCGCATCAGTCAGGCTGAAGGAACTAACAGGAGATTAGTTATGGCTGAACAGACCCACTAGCATTTAAAAGCTGATGTACCCAGTACAAATGCTGAATTTGACAGATAAAAATAGTACAGTTGGCTCTTTTGATAACAGACTAAATAGTCCCTCCTTCAGAAGGGCCAAGAAGTTATCCATAGACGTAGCACTAGTTTGGGAATGATAGTGGCACGTGGGGAACAAACAAACTAGTCTCACATTACAGGCCTATAAAAAGCTCTTTAGTTCTAGTTTTCTATGAAGAAACAGCACTTCCAGACATCAAATGGACCAGTGTGACCTAATTTATAGGTTTTCCCCTCCAGAAGCCACTAAGATTAAAACAACATGGTTTCTCTCTATGTAAATATGCTGTTAGTTAGGAACAATCTCTACTCCTTTTACTGTGTCAAACATACCAGGCACAAATGCAAATTAATCTGTTGTACTTTAGCAGTAGATGGGAGATCTTTACACTGGTTTCCACATGGTAATTCGCACCTGCAGCTAGAGGGAGTGCTATGCTTCGGCATTTTCTCTGACACGAAGCCGAACAGAAGCAACATCAGTTAGTTACACAACTGATGCACAGTGCTACAGTGGAAGACAGCTACTATTTTTTCGGTGTACCAGCAAAATCTTTGCCAATAAAAAGCAAAAAAAAGATACAACAAAGTATACTAAGGAAAACCATGGACTAGTCGTCTTCTGTCTTCAAGAAAAGGTATTTGTACCATGTTTTTGTTTTGGACAGAGTTGTACCAGCTAGGCAATATGCCTATTTCTTTTGTACCGAAACAGACAAGAACTCATTTTTAGACACTGTAAAAACATCTTTTTGAAGTGATCTTATTGCTAGTATTTCCTTAATAATTCTATGATTGAAGCTTAAAAAAGCATACTTTACCTTACGTCCTGTGAAAGCTGCACGATGGAGGGGAGTGTCCCCCATGTCATTCAGCACATTCACATCTGCACCAGCCTAAACAGCAAGACGAAAACACATCTGAATGTCCTTCCAAAAAGAACTACATAGCTATTCCCTTTGACTGGGGGAAGGGGGAGGACAGGACACTAATATAGGCCTCGTGGCAGATCAGATCAGAACTGTAACACAGCCATCCTGGAAACGAAGA
This sequence comes from Ciconia boyciana, assembly GCF_034638445.1. NCBI lineage: Eukaryota > Metazoa > Chordata > Aves > Ciconiiformes > Ciconiidae > Ciconia > Ciconia boyciana. Next base: position 51,738,838 of record NC_132935.1, on the reverse strand, counting down.
CAAAGTACATATGTAAGATTCATAACCAGCACTGTATAAACTGCTTCAAAAAGGAAAAGCCTCCTGCATTTTTTCCAGGCATCCCTCTGACTTTTGAGAAGAAGGTATATAGAAAATAAGTTTAACACAGGGGATGGGGGTATTGTTGGTTTTGGGGTTTTTGGCTATTTTTGCTGGGGGGGGGTAGGTGTTGCGGAAAAAAGAAAAACAACGCAAAAAAACAAACAACTTACTGAAAGAACTGCAATGGTACTGGATAACATGCATACACATATATTACAGATGTACACACAGTAGCACCAGCCTCCTGGTGCTCCTCATTTAACAAGTGGCATTCTCTAAGCACCTATTGCTGCTCTTTCACTTGAAGTGAAAACTTCCATGTCAGCATTAAGATGGTACCATCTGAAACTTAACCTTTCTCCTCCCTTTTCTTTTCTACAGTCTTTGTCCTGAATCTCCCTTCCTCTTGTCACACACTTTCTCCATCCCATACCTTTTCTCTGAAAGGAAGACTGCTTGCACAGGCATTGTTCCATGAAACCAAGAAATCCTACCCTTGTACATCACTTTACCTAACCTCTCAAAAAGTCAGAAAGAGGGCAGGACATACATAACTATCACATATATTTACATCACATAATTTAGCCAGATCACTGCTACCTGCCTAAACTTAACTGATGAACCTGACTAGTTCTAGAGCTCTATTTCTGATAATACCTCATTCACTCACTCTTTGAGCGCAAAATCTAGGCACAAGTACACAGAGACACCTATATATGCCTAGCTTTCAGAAGTGCACAGCCTCCTTTGTTATTCCACTCATTCTTTAAATAATACCCTTTCAAGAGCCCTAGCAGCAAAGAAGAAAGCACGAAGTTACACATACTCTTCCAACTTAATGCTTGAGAACAGCATTATCTACTGAGTAGGTGTGTAGGCTAGAGAAGAACTTCTCAAAGAAATCCCAACTTTGTTTCCTGCCTTAGTCACAATTATGGCTGGTAGCCTTTACTCTGAATGGAATTCAAGTTTAGGTTAGCTACCTTTGTATTTGAGGCTGTTTAGCGTGGTCCTGGCATCTACAGCAAAATCTTTCAAACAGGAATAGGGTATAATACAGTTGAGGTTGGTTGAAGCTACCCTGAGAGCTGAGGGTAAAAAAAAATAAACTCAGCCAGAAACAACTGCAAATGCAGTGCAGATATGGCTATGAAGATACAAATAGGTCAGCTTTGACCACACAGGTTAATTACTTCAAATATGTTAGAAAGAATAATGAGTCAAGCCACATTAGCCTGTGCCTGGAAAGAAACACATACAAGTTACACACTTTATGTACTACAGTAAGCTTGATCAGGCCCTTGAAACATTTGCATTACTAGCATCAGATGCTGGCTTACCACTAAGCCTGAAAAGGGCTGAAGCTTTCACAAGTGCATACCTATATACTATACGTCTTTAATTCTTATATTCAGATGGTTACACAGACAAACACACATACTTCGTGAGAAAGTTAAGTACTGATAGCTGTAAACACTGTTCAGAGTAACAGCTGTATACTATGGTATAGACTTCCAGTGTCACTATTTTGGGTCCTTATAAACTGGGCTGATCTTAATACCACACCTATTTCTTTCCTTAGTTTTAACAATCAGCTTAGTTAACTGTATGTTACATGCAGATAAATTCCACCTCTCTACAAAGCTGCCTTTCTTCCGTCACAAAAACCTGAATAAATACTAACTGCTTCTAGCATAACAAAGCATTTTCTGCCTTAGACAGAGACAAATAGAAATATACCTTCAGCAAATCCTCTACCACAACAGCATGTCCAAAGTAGCATGCAAGGTGAAGAGGTGTCCAACCCATATTAGATTTACTTCTGCCTAAAAGACAAAACAGGTAAATTAAGTTTTGGTCACACAGTACAAAAAAAAAAATCTTGTCACATGCTTGGAGGTTGGCATGGATGATCATTCTTCACAGTAACAGAGGAGCAAGGAGGCTGGAAGCATCAATACTATTCACATCATCTGAACTACTAAATCAGGATGCAGTCTAAGAACATTAGCGTCAAACCTACAAAATCTTTCTGAAAGGAGAAAGTAATGTAATCTGATAGAGAATAAAAATTTTTTTCATGTAATACCTTGTTCTTCAACAGTAGGAAGAAGCTTCAGTTACTTTCATTCACTATGAAAGTACACATTTCTCTTGTTTATCAAAAACCAGTTTGGTTTATCTGATTTTATATCCTGCACACAAATGAGAGGTAGGACATCTACCTCTTTCCAAACAGATGATTCAAACCAAAACAGGTGGGATGACCTAATGTTAGGGTTTTTTGTTGTCTTGTGCTTGTACTCAATTTTAATAAAGATAGCCTTACTAAGTATCATGATTTAAAATCTTTGTGCACTGCAGAACTCGTGTACCATCTACAGCTGCAAGCCTCTGCAGGAACAATAAGCGTAAGTAGGAAGCAAGCACAGAAGTGACCATGCAAAGGAAACTACCATTTATGCTTTAAAGACCATTTAAAGCATGTCCTGGAGGACTGGCTCTATGAATGAAATTCAAGAACTTTCCCTCAATCACTTATTTAAAAGCAAGATATTAGAGTGTTAGAGATTACTAATTTAACAACTCATGTTAGTTTTCAATTGCTACACTCAATTGTACTAAGAAAAGTTGATCTGTGCTTTGTTTTTACTGAGCAACAGACCCACAGGATTCCAAGTGCCACCTAAAAGCTATCATTTTGTATTTGGAAGCAAAATGAAAATGAGTAATTAGAAACAGTTTTGAAGTTACTACCACCATTAAATTTTCCCTTTTCATGCATCCTCAAGCACTGAGGTCTGGAACATGCACAACATTACATTAGCCCTGAGGGGACAAACCAGTAGCACAAGGGGAAAAAAAGAGACTGCGGGTCATGCAAGTTCATCATTCTCTCTGCTCTCACATTACAAATTAACATTAGAATGTTGTTCACAGCCAAAATATTTTCCCATTTCTTGTAACTGTTTCCAGCTAACATTTCTGCCCACTGTTGGCTAGTTGTTCTGTTATTTCATTCTTTTTCTTCTCAATTCCTGCTGTTGTTCCAACCCTAGATTTAGTATCTTCCCCTCATCCCAGTCTGGCCTACAACAGAACTCCTGCCCTATGTGACTGATGGGCTAAAGTACCACAGAAGATACATACTGTGTGGATCACTAAGTCTGGGGCTACGTATGCTGGACAACGTACTAAACGGGACATCATTCATCCCTCAGTCTGGTAGGGAAGAAGGTTCTTTCAAAGAACACAAAAGAGGTCCAAGTTGCACTGAATTCATACAATTAGCTCAAGACAGTCATTAGTTACAGCACTGACAAGACTGTACTGCTGCTAAGGAATTAGGTCATGAAAAAAATCAGGAACCTGGCCAGATTTGTAGTTCTTACTGAATAAAGTACCAGAGGCCCTTGTTCTGCATCCACTCTGAATGTTGCCATTTCTGATATTAGCCAACCAGTTACTTATCAAGCTCTTGAGGTGTTTGTTACTTCTCTTCAAGTGACCACAAGTGCTTGCACTTTTTTTTATTATTAGTTTAAACCAGGATATCACTACACTGAGGAGAATGCAAGGATAAGAAAGTAGAATCAACACAACAAAAAAAATTCTCCTAGCCCTCCCACCCAGTTCTTTGCTTTGATGCCAGTTAGCTGTAAGTCTCAAGTGTCACCATTTGTGTAGAGAATGGAGACACACTAGGTAGTCATCTCCAGGTTGTGGTCTGCCCGGCTACTGTGCAGTCATTCAAATGTATATTTTAGCATAACACACTGTTGATCATTGACCTTATTTTACAGTTTCCTTACTTTGCAAAGTCCCAGATATTCTATTTTCTCGTATTTAAGGTGAATAAGCTAACAAAGCGTTAGAAAATACGATCGTTTTGGATGAAACCCAGGTTTAGTCCTGTTTTAATGTGGATACCTTCTTTTGAAACCAATGAACTGAGAAAACTGGAAATGGAAGTTCACACCATTTGGCTGGATTCCCATCAAGCAAGTCTTGCTTATCTGCAAGTGTTGACTGGCTAGAATCCAGTCACAACAGAAAAAGTAGGAAAAGCCTGGATTTATTTTCTCTTCCTTAATTTTGGCTGAAATCAGGATGTTTGGGATCACTCTTGTCAGACTTCACACTTGTGAATCTAGAGCACAGCCTCAGACACAAGCTCACCCTTTGAAAGACAAGGCAGGTTTTACAAGATGTTGAAGGTAGGCTTTGACACCCAGGCACATTAATGCATTGGATTTATGTCTCCCAAAGCATCCTCTGGGGAAAGTTTACACTACCTCCAGTACAGTCCCCCTCTGCTCCAACAGTATTTTATTCCAAGCCAAGTGTCATTGCCACATCAGATGCAAGTCCTGAAGGAACTGCTGCAGCATTGAAGACATTCCCCATACCCTGACCTTCTAGGGATATCTGATTATCCAGAAGGTAATGACTGAAGGACAAGAGGCTGTAGGGAAGAGAAGGAAGATTGAAGGCTGCAAAGAGTCAGTTACTGTCTACAGCCTGTATTTTAGATCATCATCATGTGGTTGTGAAATTATTATTTGGTAGTACCCAACAGATCAGGATTTGTAGCAAGACATAGTGGTTTTGCTAGTGAGGAAGCAGAATGGCAGGGGTAGTTATACTGCAGAGGCTGGCTGGCCTGAATTTGTCTTAGACAATTTCCAATGGCATACTCTACAGGTGCAGAGTGACTGAAACAATCAGTCTCTGAAGAGTGACTGTGGAAGAACAGAGATTTAACTCTGAAGTTTCATACAACCAGAACAGTTCCTCCAGAGAACAATTTAGTTATATTTCTGTGTCCTCTAACATTTAGAAGAACCAGAACCTAGAGAACAGATTTCACTGTGTATAGATTCCATAGTCAGAATTATTTTGTTTAACCTAAACTACCCACCAGCACATTCCCTCTAGTCTCCTAGATTTCCCATTAGCAAGCATATTATCATCTGGCTGGCCATGTGTTGCTAAATTGGAAGATAAACAGCTAAGCACCATCTATATTTCCCTTCATTAGCTGAGTCTCTTCTACCTAGCTGCAAACTTTCACAATACTAACACCTGACTTTCAGCAGGAACGCTGACCAGAGACCAGTTTTCTTGATATAATACAGGACTCCAGATTATGCCATTTCATTATGCTTTCTTAACTTCAGACTACATTTAAGAACACATCTGAAGCTTGAAACCTCTTCTAAGCACAAGAGACTTCAGCAACTTATTTATGGGTACTGTTGCATGAATCTAAAGGTATTTTTATTCCAGCTGTTTATGCACTACACACAATGTCAAATATTTGCAAAGGACATACTTGTGAGGGTGGAGGGCTCTAGCTCCATCAACCTCTGTCTATTTCCCCTTTAAATTATGAACTAGCTCCCTGAAGATGAAGTATTAAGGATTTGGGTTTTACAACTTGTTTTTTGGAGGTGAGCATATTAACTATTGGGAAAACACAGACATGGCTGAGTAGTCAAACAAAAGGATGAGTAAAGTGATGATTAAGAACTAGAGTTGGGAAAGGGATAGAGCTTGTTCAGATAACAGGCTTCCCTGCACTTAGGGCAAGGTGTTCCCTCTGTTGGGGCTGAGAGGAAGCATAGTTGCTCTCTCCCCTCTCCCTTTGCGGCATTATCTTCTCAGTGCTACTTAACAGTTAAATGCTGAACAAAGAAATACCAGCCCATGTAGAAAGAGTGGGATACACATCCACTTTTTTGAAGCATCCAGAAACACATTCATATAAACAAACAGAAACAGAAAGCTACTAAATGAATAAAGAAATAGGGCAGTCTGTCACTGCTAACAAGGTTGCAAATCCAGACCCAGTTTGAAGTTTTAATGCTCAGCAAGTTGCTTAGCCGTAACTATGTTAGCTATGCATGTGCAAAACTTTAATGTTGGCCAAAGACCCAGACACAGATGACTGGCAGTTTTACTTTCTTTTCCCAACTAACCTAGTATCCTGCTAATAGTAAAAAGTATGTATTTGTTCCAACCATTCCTGCAAGTGGCAAGAGACGTAGCTGCTCCTACTACACAGTAACAAAACATAGGCCTAAAAAAAAAAAGAAAAAAGAAAAGAAAACGCATACCTAGCAGAGCACAAATAAACTACCAAATCTTCTCTGCTGCCTTGTTGGAGACTTTTTACCTCCTTGAACCATCCCCGGCCCCATGGCCTGTTTTGTTTAATATTATAAAGCTCCAAAGTTGGCATAAGCATGAACACAGGGAGAAAGAGGTACTGATTCTTTCTCTTGTTGACATTTCTAGCTTCTGTGAATTACTCTGAGGTTTTCTGTACATTAGAATTATCTGTAGTCTGCTTTTATGATCTCTCCCCTATGCAAGTATGGCCTTAAGAGTCACACAGTAAAAGCAGTTGTATAAGTGGTTTTTATTACTCTATTGAGCACTCCAAAGAATGCAAGGTTATACTATCAGTAACAGTTTCACTACCTGTGGCTTCAACAGTGAAATTACAAACATTTGAGGAAGGCTACTAACCTTTACAGTTGATATCAAAGCTTATTTCTCCTTTGTTCATGGTATCCAACAGCTGTTTAACTTCTTCAGCATTTCCATTTCTAGCATCATGGAGAAGCTGCTGTTCTGCTTCAGTACTCATCTCTAATAAAGATATGAAAGAATCAATTTTGCAATCTCTTATGCTGCTATAAGTTACGGCTTAATATTTTGTTACTTTTCTCCCTTACTTAATATTAACACTGGTATAAGACAGAATTATTTCCTATGTGGAACACATTTAATGTGCAAGCTGTTTTCAACTATCCAGCACCCAAACATGCCACTAAGAGGCATTAAAATTCCTCATACAAACAAAGCAGTTAAATAACAAAATACCCATGTTTTCTTGCTTCTCTGTTTTCTAGGTTCTAAGTGTGGCTTTAGAGTTGGAACTGTATGCCATAAACGAGGCAAGCTTTGCCACAAGCATAACCAGTAAGCATGTACTTTTTTTCCTCATAAGGTTTTTACCTTTACCCCTTAAGGTTTCCAGAGGCAATAAGAAAAAAAAAAAAACCAACAATATATGCCTTTTAGCCCAAGTATTTCTTCAGAATTAACTGAGACTTATTTTGACTGCCAGCCCTGGGGAACAGAATCCATCTTCACACGGAGGTCTCCAGATAGCCATCAGTGACTGATAAGATCAGCTCTTGAACTCAGATACCTGACCCCCTCCAACCTTGACTTGAAGGGGAATCAAATACTCAAACAACTTTGTAGATTTGACCTTATCTTTAAGCACAATAGTACAATATAAAGAAGTTAACATGCGACTGTAAAACATAGCTAGCCAATTCTCATCTTACCACTGCTTTTGAAAAAGGTGCATTTACACCTTTCAAAGAATGGAGAAAACAAAACCTATTACCATTGCTATTTTTACAGTTATCTACTAGACAGTGAGCCTGAGACCTTTGGGCAATTGATACTGCTACTTACCAGGTCTCTCACTGAATACAGTTATTAAGTGATGTCTTGACCAATCTTTTCACACTGACAGAATCACAATCTGAAGTTGTTTTGTTTTGGTTTTTTTTAATGCTATCACAACAATTAGACCCAGATGCAGCACAGCTCAGCAGAGGCAAAACCCAACTTTAATGTCCCATTTAAATATACTGCTTTTAAGATGGTCAAGAAGCGATTTTAAAAGCAGCCTCAAAAGACTATGCTGTAATACACAATTTATTGCTGCTAAAAACAATAGTAAAAGAAGAGGTTGCCCCAATTTAGTGTCTCCAGTCTAGCATCTTCACCTGACACACTAGGTTTACCAGATCCTGCAGAATCTAGATGTCTAAAGTCAGTTAATGATTGCCAAGAACATTACGGGCCACACATAGTTAGCTTTCCTATACTAGCAGAGGTTTTGATTGGTCCCACAAACTGTTTACATTCTGCTGCACTGGACAAGCAGCTTGATTGCACCACACACACTCATAGCTAAAATAAAATAGATGCAGGGAGCTCTTCAACTCCTGTAACATAAGCCACTCAGCAAGAAGAGAGACAGTGAGAACACTGGGTAAGCCACAAAAAGCCTGCAACAGTGACAGATCTTGTAATATTCAAGACTGAGACAGAAGACTAGAACAGGACAGACTGCCAAAGCACTAACAATACAGAGAAGAGAGTTTTCCCCTACCTTTTGCTCAATCAGCAAAGGGAAAGAGGGAATCCATTTTCAAAGAATTTGACAGGGAGACTAAGCAAGCCCTTTTTAGCATGTTTCAGAAGAACAGACTGGATCAGTCACCTGCAATCTACCACAGACACAGGATACAAATGCCTTCTCCAGCAGTGGTTAGACAATACTCTTGTTTGTGCCTGCTTTTCAGTTCTACTAGAAAAAAAACAAAACAGTACTAGTCCTTCTAGCAATCCTTCGAGCCCTGAAGCTACCTTCTCCTTTAAACAGGAGTCTACCCACTTGTCTGAGGCAACACACCACAGTTTGTTGTTACTGGGGCACATATAATTTTCCTCAGTGAATCAGTTCTAACAACGTCTAGAGAAAGATCAAAATCAAGTATGTTAACGTATTATCAGTCTGCAATACTTTCTCTGAAGCCAAGTGATACTGTTTCAGGGGGATACAGAATGCAGCACTGAGAATCATACAGACAAAAGCTAAGAGGATAGTTAGAGCTCATTTTGCTGGCATACCCATGAAGGATAAGAAAAAAACCCAGCAAAGTTCATCCTTCATTTTCACCCCCTCCCACACAATATTTCTTTAGTGATCTCTCAAATGTCTCAGACGAGAGAAACACACTGCTCTCATTACCCCGTATCATTTGTGAACATCCCACATACACAGCAGGTATGAATAGCATTGCACTTTCAACACATTCAGAACCTGCAGTTTCCATTTGATATTGATGAGAAGGAAGAAAAGGCTGCTTGGGAAGGGAACCAAGAAGCTGATCCAAATGCACAACTGTAGTATGCAGCAAGGCCAGTTATGTACATGAGCAGAATCTTAAACAGCTTAAGATACACGGAAAGCTGAATCACTGTGTAAAATTACTTGCACAATTTTTCTCCCCCCAAATAGTCATTAGGTTAAAATCACCAATTTGTTTATACTCTTACAGCAAGTAGAGTGACATGCACAGTAACATGGCTAAGAAAGGTCTGTCTGCTTCACTGGTTTAGTCCCCAAAGACTCTGCTGTTTAGGCCAAGCCTCCAATTTCAAATACACTTTGTAAGCTTGAAGCATGCAATGATGCAGAAGAATGACAGTCTGGCTATTAGTCATAGTTAGAAGGATCATTCGCATGAAAATGTTCCTACATTTGGGGCTGGAAAGTGAATCTGTGTGCAGTTACTCATCAGACAAGTGATACAGAACCTAAAGTTTTAGCTAACAAGCTAAATGAAGTGCCTAAATTAAGCTGGCAGCAAAGGGACTCTTAACAGAACTTAGCATACTCTTGAAAATCCTGTTTTAAGCAACAGAATTTGCTATATAATGGAGATGAGCAACCACCAAAGGAAGTTTGAATGACAAGTTTAGAGTATGGAAAGAAATCAATACATGGGCACTCCAACACTATGCGCTTACAACCGTACTTCGTACACCTGCATCCTCCTACAGATGGGAGTTTAGTCACATGACCCACCACCAAGACAGCTCCAAAATCCCCCCCACTGGTTTTGAAGTACCGAGCCAGACCATTGGCACTGAGGGAGAAATTTAATAGTTTAGTTTGGATTTAATAGCCATAAGATACTACTAACAGGTTAATCCATATGAATTGTGCTGCCTATACGCAAAGCTACTAGCCACTTAAGAGAGCTGACATCTGTTCAGTCAGTTGTGTTGCCATCACTACTTTATTCCGTTAATCAGCTGGTACAGGTTAAACTGCCTTTCATAGCTCATCTTTATGCCTTGTGCTGTTGAAAGGCTTGTATGGTAGTCTCTACAGTCACTGGTACACCATGAGAAAACAACGCAAGAATAGTATTTTGTGCCTCCTATACAGCTGAGATGGGACTGCAAGGCACTTCTGTTGAATTCATTAGGACTACCAGAGCAGTACTTGACTGCTAATTGAATCTTATCCTTTAAGAAGGTATAAAGAATAGCATTGAGATGCTCCCCTTTTATCTTCTTCTGTGAGACCTATGCCAGAGTGATCTTCTCACGCTATTACAGCATCTGTCTTCACACAGGGTTTGTTTCCAACACAGAGTAGAGAGCCCAGGTTACCATTCTGCCTGCACACCTGCTTAAGGAAGTTTTGCAGAATACTTTAACCATGAAAGGCCACCTAACTACCGATATAGAGACTACCAACTTTACCCAGCTGCTAGGAGAGAGTCCAAGCAAAAAAAGCTGCTTTTCTCATAAAGCGGTCTGCAAACACCTAAAGTGCCATCCCTGACCACGGGTCAGCACTACTGATAAGACCCACTTGCTTTTGCTTTGATTCCTTCTCCTGCTGAGGCCTCCTGCCACATACGCAGCCCAGAACAGCAATGACACACACTAACCAGAACACGGCTGGTTTTCACTCTGCTGCAGCTTGACAAGCAGTACTGGCACTGTCCAATTTAACATTAAGGCTCTAAGTCAGCAGCTACTGGTTGCGTAGGAAGCTTTGACAAACAGTAAGGTTGGTAAAAAGCACAGCACTGGCTAGGATTTCAAGAGATCTCCCTCTAGCAATGAAAACTAGATTTCTGTAGGAAAGGATGATACTTGCTTAGAAAGACGTCTTACATGTCCCAGCAAGCATACATTATGAAGTGATGCTTGTAAAGGAGGAGGACAAAATGCACCAAACCGCACAAACAGACAGAACCTGTCTACAAACCCACACAACACACTGCACTGACAGGAGCTGTTCCAAGAAGAAAGAGTTGCAGTACTAGAAGCACGAGTGATGTTATCTAAAAGTAGTTATTTTAATCCTCAGTTAAAGGGTTCTAGAAGTTAGAAGCTGAACATGCTTCTATGACACAGTCTCATGGTACTTCATGTGAAAGCACCACCTATCTAAAATAAAGCTACTGCCTGCTCAGTAGCAATTAGCACAGATGCAATAACACAATATCTGCTCAATACCATTGCCAAGGCAATAGCTATTTACACTAATCCTCGTTCTTAGGCATCTCCTGGCTGTTTTCTGCACATAGTTTAGTTCTGTCACATCAAAGACTTTCTTTCAGCCCAGGAGCTCTGAATAAGCTTACCACAGCTAGCGCGAGATCCCACCGGATCAGCAGGCAAGCACAGTTCCAAGCAAGAAAAAACTTCAACAGAACCGCTGGAGCTCTCTACGTGCGTCTGAAATCGAGCAGTTCGTTTCAGTACCAGTAATTAATCACTTTTTAAGGTGACAAGCTCATGCGTCACAACAACTGCACTTCTTGCCTACGGGGAAAGGTGCGCTCAGACCCAGGGCGCGGACCACCGCGCCTGCAGGCAGCGGCCACCCGCCCGCAGCTTCGCGGCGGCTACGGGGCAGTTGCAGGGAGAGGAAGAGGGAGGAGGAGGAGAAGGAGGAGGAGGAGGAAGGGCCACCCGCGCACCACAGCGGGCGCTCACACCGCTTCGCGAGGGCCAGAGCCTCCCCACCCCCGGCTACTAAGGCTGCCTCTGCTTCGGCTCCTCAGCCTCGAGCCCAGCCTTACTTTGGGCCGCCCCCCCGCACGGCGGACGGCTCGCCGCGTCACGCTGTGAGAGGCTCTGAGGGGGGGAAGCAGCGACATCCCCATCCCACCCCCAAACACGCTCCCGGCGGCCGCAGAAGAGATGTGGCGCCTGAGGCGGCCAGCGAACCGGGGTCCTCCGGGGCGGGCGGCCCGGCGGGGTCACGCACCCCCTCACGCAGCGCCAGCGGCGCAGGCCTCCTCGGCCTGGCAACCGCGCCGCGCCCCTCGCTGCCGGCTCCGGCGGAACTTGGCGCCCCCTCCCCGCCCCGCGGGCACGGGCGGGAAGCGCCGGCTCGGGAGCAGCCCGGGGAGAAGGGACGGCAAAGAGACATAACAACGGCAGCAACAAAGCAAACGCCGCAGCGGGAGGGCGCGTCTCCTCCCGTTCCCGTGTCCCCCCTGCGCGCCGCGGAAGAAAATACGCCCGCGGCGAGTGGGCTGACCCGCCGCCAGCCTCGCCTCACCGCTCCGCGCAGCTCCTGCCGCCGCTGCCCCCCCGCTGTGTTATACGCACTGGGCCCGCACGTGACCGGCGGCGGCGCCTCGGCAGCGCGGGCCGCTCTCCCCCCGCCGCGTAGGGCGGACGGCGCGGGCTCCCGGCGGGGCAGAGCTCCGCCCCCCATGCCACGGCCCCGCCCCCCCGCAGCGCCGGGTGGGGGGGGTGGGAGTAGGCGGCGGGGTCGTTGTGCACGCGTGGGGCCTGTCCCGGGGGTCCAGGGCTTGCCGCAGCCTGCCCGAAGAGCCGGGTGGGGCGAAGCAGGGCCCCGCCGCGGGACCTGTGCACGTCCGTGTTCTGAGAGGAACGAGCCCGCAGCGAACGCAGCCGGCGGCGGCCGCCCTTCCCGGGGAGGGACGGTGACGCCCTTGCCACCCGACAGATACTGCCCTGTTCTCGCTTGGGCGTGCTCGCCGCTGCAACCCGAGCTGCTCCCCTCTGCCCCGAGAGCCCCCCAGCCCGTGCCTCTGCTGAGGGGAGCTACGAAAGGGGGACGGGACAGGCGGCGGGAACGTGAAGACACTGACAGGCATTCACAGAGATGTAGAGGGCTTAGACAAAACGGCCTCAAAAGAGGAGCATCAGAGTACAAGAATGATGTATGCCCGGAGGGGGAAAAGGGGAAATCGCTTCAGTCTCCTACACAAATGTGGTGCAAGTAAGAGGAAATTGTGCGTACATGCACTGCTCCTAAGAGCAGCATGCCCAAAAGCAACCTAAAAGAGCAGAGAGTTTTGGTACTACTGAGGACAAAAAGTGAAGTACTCCCTTGGTTCAAGGCCCTTTGGTCCACTGCTCCTTCCCATCTGTTCATCCTGCCCTTATTTATTCTCCATGATGCCTTTCACCTGAAGCCAATAGCCGGCACCTCGTTTTTCTGCCGTTAGCACCTGAGAGGGGTTTTGCATTTTGAAAGCTCCCACAGCGCCTTTGAAATCCTCCAGGAATGTATTAAGGAAGCAGGGAAGCTTTGTGGTGTTGAGGCATGACTGAGTCTGTGTCACATGCAGAACGAGCACTGAAAAAGGCAGGGCAGGAGCCACTGGTGCTATGAGAAACTATCTCGAAAGATTGGGATGAAACTTCTGTTCCAAAAGTGGGCAAGTTTAAACCTGAGCGATTCTTGTGAAACTCTTGAGACATAAGTAATGAGGCATGCTTCGTTTTTCTGTATTGTCTGTAGCTGCATATATTTTTAATGTTTTAAGAATGAAGTACCAAAAGAAGAAAAGGAACAGTTCCACACCTGCAGAAATGACACAAATTTCCCAGGTTTGGACTTCTGCTTTTCATTACTTTATATTAGTTTATCTTGGTTAAGAGACCTGCTTCCAGGGGTGCTTCAGCAGTAACTGTATGACATCCGAGAGGCTTCAGTGAAGGATCACATTGACTTTCCTTCCTTAGGAGCAGGTCTTCAAGTTGCTGTCCTTACTTCAGAGCACTAGCTGTTTCATGCCCACATTCCTATCTTTTCTTATGCTCTCAGCCACTGCTGTCAGCCTGTACAAGCTTCTTTCCCTTTATTTCTTTCTCTTGCTTCTGGCTTTGAGGCATCTTTTGCAATGCCCTAACTGCTCCAAGCAACCTCACAATAAAATCAAGCATCCCTCACTTTTCCTATTTTGTATTCTATTTCACATACACAAATACTATATATAAATATTTATATTATTTCCTCATATTCATTATATTTTTTGTAATAAAATGAAAGTATCAGCATCCATCTACTCTATAACTGATTGCAATGCAGCACAGAGTTTACAGCACAGAGCTTTACCCTTCAGCTAGTTAGTTATATTGTAGCTCCCTGTTCTGCACCAGGGAGTAGGGGCAAAGAATTGAGAGGGACGGTGCAGGGTTTTTCTCTGAATCTCAGTAAGAAAGGCCTGACAACAAATGGCTTAATAAAATTACTGTTTTAAAAAGACAGAACAGAGAAGAGAAATACAGATAGCAAGTAAATCTTATGTCCCTTCAGATGCTGTGAACCCCATGTTCCTGCAGCATTGGACTGACCCTGGATGGACTTCTCCCACAGCACACTGCACAGATCCCATCTGTGGAGGGAAGCTCCTCCTTGGTCACTTGAGTTATTTTAATTTTCTTACAAGAAAACAGCTATTCATAAAGGATGTTCATGTGAGAACTTCTTGCTGCACTTCTAGATAAAGGCAAGGCCACGCAGGTGGTGTAATCGCCTGCACCGAGCAGGAGCTGCCCGCAGGCTCCTCTGTGACAAGGAGCTGGTGGAGTTTATCCTGCAGCCAAGGTATTTGTGTGCCGCATCACTGGCCTGAAGGCAGCACAGCACAGAAGTGCGCCTGTTCAGGTTAACTGTACTGTGGATCACTGACTCCTGGATGTACAGTGGTCTCCTGGTCAGGATCACTACACTCCCTCTGCTTCCAGCGTCTTCGAGGAGGGTCTATTTTTCACCAATGTTTTGCCTCCTTGCACATCCCAGAGTAATAACATAGCGCGTTTTGGACTTCGAAGTGCGGAAATAAGAAAAACGGTGTTGCTGATATCAAGAGTTCTTTCTGTTTTGAGCATGTTTTTTCTTTTTTTTTCATGTCTTTCCTTTTTTTAGATAACCTGCTGATATTAGCGATGCAGAAAGCATGAAATGCTTCCCACGTTAGGGCCCAATGCACTGGCAAACAGCGTCGCACAGAAGTCACTGAACTGTTTTGTCACTGATTTTCACAGCATAGTATATTTTACATCATCTTGTATTCTGGGATGGGGCGATGGAACAACCTGACCGCAGAATTCGAGGCTATGAGGCCACAGCACTTCCTGAGGAGAAACTTATTTAGGGAGGGAGCTTCTGCTGGGTGTAGTGCATAATCAACTAGTTGAATTAATTGCTGCAGGCAACCAAACCCTATGACTAGAAGTATTTCAGCTGGAAATTTTGAAAGAATACCATTCTTCATTGCCATTACTTGAAAAAAAATAACGACACTATTGTGGTTGGTGTCATCATTAGCAACTATGCAAGCCAAGATGCCAATCATTTCTCATTTTGCAAGGTACCATTAGCAGCTGAGAGAAGACAAGCAGCACCTCCCTACGCCCCTTTCTGCCTCTGCACAGTTGAGCTAGGTTGCTAGTGGTTTATCCAGGGCTGAACTAAAGAAGAACTTTTGGAAAACATTTCAAACTTGTAAAGGGACAAGAATTACTGGGCATTTATATTGCTATCAACCCCCTCCCAATGAAACATCACTCTTTATTGCACTGACACTTTTTGTTTTCTTCCTTTTCAGACTAGAGGTCAAATTTGAGATATACCACTTAGCAAGGGAGCGTACACATGGAAATGCTTAGTGAAGTAATAAATGATACATGACAGGTTGCATGTGTGTTTTCATGCAATAAAATGTTTAATGACTGAATGTTCATTAATTGACCAACAGTCATTGGACAGAAATTAAAAATTTGTTCCCTAATAGCTTGCATGCAGCCCTGGTGCACTTCTTGAGAAAGTTACTCCTCAACTCTGTCTGGAAAGCAGTTCAGCAATTGCCGTATTTCCGTATTTCCGTATTTCCATACTGATTGCCGTATTTCCATACTGATTTTACTCACCAGGCTGGCAGAAGACAGGCACAAGGAGAATTAACTAATGTGCTGACACTCTCAGACATGATTCCTGTGGATCTTCTCCCTGGATTACCAAAAGCAACTTCCAGTGAGTGGTGGAAGCAAATTTTCACGTTGTTCTGAACTGCCTGCAAGAGGAATTTTTACAGATGCGAGTCTGTTCCTGATATTTATCTCATAATTTGCAGGAAGCAACCATGTAATGTGGTTAATTTGTAGATGGTGTGAGCTGGATTAACTGCTGAGATTAGGAATGCTTTTTGCTGCTCAAAGTAGCACTGAAGCAAGCTCAGGCAGTTTCTGGAGGTATCCTCCAGCAGAAAAAAAAAATCATATAATAAAGAAGAGTTAATTTTAACATGCCCTTTTTATCTGAATGCAGGTATAGCAGGAGAAAATGTGAGAATTCACTGATCTTCTTCTGCCAGGAGGCTCCTAAAACCTGCTAGCAGTTATTACTTCGTAGAAAAGCTTTCGGATTTCTCTAGCTTTACAGAAGACAACTGTACACTGCTATAGCCAGCACACAACTGGGTTGTGGCTAAAAGAGAAGAAACGTTCTTAACCAAGGTGTGAGTCACCTGTAGATGTACTTCTTAGTCTTACCAGACATGTAGTCTTAGATCAAAATTTAGGCTTGTTTAATGCACTTTTTTGTTCTTACGATTGAATCAGTTTGGTTTGGTTTTAGTTCCAAAATAATAAATTAGCTGCATGTGGAGAGCTTATAACTACGAACTTTATGGCTAATTTATGTCAGTTTAGACCGCAATCTAGCAAAACACATCATTGTGAAACTGAAATCAGCTGAACTACTTTGTCCTTGAATGTATATATGCTCCTTATTGGATGGCCCAGATTGAGATTTATATTGGATGTAGAGTGGAATTGGAACATTAGAGAAAATTTTGTGTTTTGTTGGTAAGTTACTATAGCAAAATGCTCTTGTTGAGCTATTAAGAGAAAGCTATAGTACTGGCACAGCCTCAGTAGAAGAAAATCCTGCTTAAAAACAGAATCAGAACTAAGGGCATTAATTAGTAGTACATGACATGACATTGTCCTAATTCGTTCTTAATCTTCCGTTTTTTTAATAAAGGAGAAGTTGCAAATACACTGTGCTGCTTAAGCCATTGTATGCAAAATCAAGCAGGGTTATCGATATTTTACTCCAGTGTTTTAATTCTTATAAATTTCTTAGTTCTATATTTTTCACTTATTTGTGATTCAATCCTGATTTATCCTCCTGTGTTTACATACTGTGGCCCCATCAAAGTTAATAGTCAAAAGCCCATCAGCTCTAGAGGAGTTAAGATTTCATGATGTATGCTTTACATGTGATTCTTACAAATCAGAATTCTTCATTCATATCAATTATGGCATTTTATTCCTAATCAGCCTTTACTTTGTGCTGTCAAACTCTATACTGTTTTCCTCTGTCTTCCTGACATCTTTTATGTAGCACCTTGGTGTATTATGCAAATCTAAAATTTATAAGATTTGGATCATGAAGTTAAAAAACGACTAGCGAACATAAAAGACTTTGCAACAAATAAAGCTCAGGTGAGCTGAAGTTATATACACAGGGAGAATTACTATGTTTCAGCTAGTTCCCTTTTCTTTATAGTAACATAAAAATGTGGCTATTTACCTCCCTCCTCTGGTCAGATTTGGTAGTAGAATGTAAGCAGTATTTCATAAAATAAAAAAGCATTCTGATATTTTTTTTTCTTTCAAAATTGTTGATAGCTTTTGCATGCAGTACACTTAAATAACATTATTCTTACTTATGCTTTCTGTGTAAATATTACTTCCTTAGCTACATGAATATTATTTGTATCTGGTTTAAGATTTTTGTGCTCTAGCATTAGATGCTGGTTCCAGAAAGGCATCAGTAATTACCCCATGTGTTATCTTGCCCTGACAAGACAGAACAAAGAATTTTAATTCCCTGTAGTAATTTGGGCCACTTCATGACCTTCAGGGTCTTATTTTGCTTAATTGATTTGATTTGAGCTTTAAATGTTTTCATTTGCTATCTGTAGTTCACAAAGACAGAACTGATGGACCAAAGGTTAGATTTAGTAACCATTTTAAATATCAAAGTTCATGCATTGCTGTGAAGAGTATCAGTTTGGGAGATGCCTCACCATAAAGAACAGTGAGGTTTGGTGATGTACTGAAAGAAGACCCCAAATATTTCAGTCAACTCTACTATGCTGTTATCCCTCGTTTGAAAGCTGTGGCTATGTATTTCACATCCTGCTTTAACAGAATGTTTATTTCAGACAGACAAAGAAAGTAATTAGCTGTTAAATAGTCCTGAGCACCATATCAATTCAGTTAGTCTGTTATTAATTTAGTATACATAAACATGTTGGAGATTCATTAACCACATTTGTCTCCATTTCAATATAATAAGACTTACCACAAATACAACTGACAATGAAAGGAAATGACAGAGTCCTCAGAAATCTGTCAGAGATGTCTACAGTCCAATCAGTTTTTGTGATTTATTCTTTGTGTCTTTTTATCTGGTACAGTTTCTTCATAGCCCGATGGTAGGTTGCTAAACTCCTTCATATCAATGTTTTTATATGGATTATAGACAACAACAGTCATAAAAAATGTCAATAACAACTTTATGTTATTTAACAACAAATAATGTGTATAGTCATGTAAACTCGTTTGTTTAGCTAAGTCAAAACTAGCAACTTATAAAGCGCAAGCATTATATAGAGAAAGTTTAAAAATGTCTTGTAGTGTCATAGCCTTCTCTTTAAATTTATAGGGCAATTTAGTATTAGGACAAACAGATGCAACACCATCTTTTCTACGTCCTTGTAGATTAAAGCTTTCTGTTATGTTTTGGTCAGAAGGCAATTGTTTAAAAAAGCCCTCTCTCTCTCTCTTTTAAAATTAAGTGGAATATGTGACTTTGCCTGATAAAATGTGCATTTTTGCCATGTTCTGAGACCGGGTATATTCTTTTTATTATTGTTTCAAAAATAATTAAAGCAACTCTGTCCATGACACCGAAGACAAAGAAGCCTCACTGATCTTGGCAAAAATTACCTTTCCATTTATCAAATATGGAACAATCTTTAGTATTTATAATCTCACAAATGGAAAGTTATATATTTAGCTATATTGGTACTCAAACAACATCAGGATAGAGGTCTATTTTATTTTTTAAATTACTATAGATTGGCTAAACTAAGCAAAAAGTTTTTTTTCAAACTTCCACCCCTGTAATCTGAACGTGGGGTTTAAGATTTTGGGCTCAGATAGCACCAATAGCATTGTTCATAAAGTTCTGATATGCATGTAAAAATATGCATGTTCTTAAATACTTCCAAATTCCAATTAATTAAAATTTAGGAGCCAAAATAGGAGTATGAAAACTAAGTATTTTCTTGAATCTAGGTCTAAATGTGGAACCAAATTTTGCCTTCTTTACCATCTCTCTCTTTTTTTGCCCTCAAGTTAAGGTCGTAGTTAATAGTGGCAATCTAATTTCCAATAGAATTACAAGCCCAAGAATACATTCACATAAGCATCCTAGGAATTACTGCTTTCACAGCAATCTATCCCATTTTCCTGCCCCAAGACAAGATTAACTTTGTCCAGGCCTAACCTTTCTTAGAGCTTCCAGTGAGGATGGCTCAATAAACTCCTCAGTGCTTAGCTTTTCCTCATAATTGTCTGAATCATCCTTCCTGTAATGTAAGGTAACATGTTGCTTCATCAGCATATTGTATTGTGCCCATCTTTTCAACAGCCAGTCTGTAAATAAAGGATGATGATCACACCACCACCCCTCTTCATTCAGGATGACTTGTTGATGAATTCTCTGTAGCATCTGATTTGAATCTCTCAAACATCAAAATTAAATCTTTGTACTTCACATCCTTTCTACATCTGAGAGGGAGAAAAATGTAGTCTCTTCTCTGCAGCACTCTGTAGCATATTAAGGATGCTTACCTCTCTCAGACTTCTCCTTAAACTAACAAACTCCTCCTCTCCAGTCTTTTTCAGATGTCAGGCTTTCTAGATTTGTGATTGATTTAATTGCTTTAATCCAGACTTTAGTTAGTGCACATCCTTCTCGAAGTGTCTAAAATTGGACACAGAATTCCAGCTAGGGCTTTAGTGGTCCCATACAAAGCAGGATTATCTCATGTGTCTTACATTACCTCACATGTGTTTGGACATCCTGGCATGATGGTTCTCCTTTAAGCAAAAGCACAGCACTGTTGGAGAATGCTTAGCTTGGGATTCACTGTAACTCCCAAATCATGTCTGTGGAACTGCTGTGTAACCAGTAGTTCTCCACCCCGAATGTATGCAGTTGATAATACAGTGCTGGGTTTGTCTCTACTCAGTTGCATCCTGTGTTTTTTGTTGCCACCGCTTTTTGTTTTTAGAACATGTCCCCTGTTTGTCAAAATAATTCTTAACTCTACTCCTGTTCTCCAGAGCAGGTGCAGATTATCCCAGCTTTTGAGAAAGGGGGAAACAAAGCTTGCCTTGAATTCTTCACAACTAAGTCAGTATAAAAACATATTGGAAGAAAACATATGAACTGCAAACTGCAAAAAAAGGTGACACCCATACTTTGCACTCAAGCAAAAAGAGATCTTTACTGATCAGTGCTGTCTTTAAAAGAGATACATAAAACTTGTCAATGTTAAATAAGTGAACTGCATTTCTGTAACTGTAATTAAAACTGCATGGAACACTTAATGATTTTTCTTCAATCCTTTTAGAGGAAATTATGTAGTTATAAGAATGCCAATTGCTCATTTTGAGTGACATAACTGCAAGGTAAAAATGACTGTATCTGTAAAATCATCATTGAAATGTAACTGCTTATACACTTTATTTTTAAAATAGGATGTCATGAGTAAGGGGAAAGTACCACCTGACAAGTGTAATCTTGATTCTGTGGCAATACATGACAGAAGTAGATTTTGTAATGATTAATTAATGCTACATCTTGACCTGGTTATTTGGGGTTACTTGCTGTAGGAATATGTTGAGTTTCCTTTACTTGGGGCAGCAATTAAACCTAACCTGGAAACAAAGAGATCACTCAGGATCACTCATTCTTTCAGAAACACGCCAAGAATGGTTCAGGGGAACAGCATTGCAGCGCACCCGGGATGAAAAGAGCAGAAAGAGCGACTGCTCAAATAGTTAATTGGGAGTGAAGCTCGGATGTAGCTATGGTTTGGTGTCTGAAGATCTGTTTGGGCCGTGGGATAGTCCTGCTCTGAGGTACACTGTTTGTACATAAGAAAGATGGGCCACAGGAAGGGAAGGCAGCGGGTGCTGAGACGCACAGGGTAAGCACAGCCACTGCTGACAGAACCAGAGCTAAGGGGCAGGGCAGGGAGGCCCATGGCAGTGCCTCACACAGAAGTAGCTGATACGTGGACGCTTCGCCAACTCGGCCTCGGGCCGGACGCTACCGGGCCTGGCCAGGCCCGCAGGGCAGGAGGGGTCCCGGCGCTGCCCTGCCCTGAGGGCGGGTGAGCAAAGCCCGGCTCTCCCGTTAGGAATCTGCGAGTCCCCCCGTGCAGCCGTCTCTGCCCTTTCGATCCTCTCGCCAGTTGGGATCCGGGCTCCGGGACGCAACAGCAACCGCACGGCCACACCGGGACGGGCCAGCCCCGGCCCCGCAGCGACCGACACGGACAGCGACTCAGCCGAGCCCTGACAGCGGCTTAGCACCAGCGCCCCACTGAGAAGCACTGCGCATGCGCCCGCCCGTCGGCGAGGCAGGGGTGCTGGCGGCGGGAAGGGCAGGCAGCTTCACCGCCACTACTGCGCAAAATCCCCCTTCGGCGCATGCGCACACAGCCCTGCGCCGTGCAGCCGCCTGCCTTTTCCCTCCTCATTCCCTCCTCACTCCCTCCCCTCAGGTACCGATGGCGGCGAGTGACGCGGAAACGGCCCAGCAACAAGTGAGCGGCGGTGGGGGTGAGGAGGGCTGTGGGGAGCAGCGGGTGTACGCCCGGCGTGTCGCGGTCCCTCCGGGTCGGGCTGGGCCGGGCCGCGGCGTCCCCGGGCAAGCAGTATGAGCGCCGCGTCGAAAGCCGTGGCTTTAGGTGACTTCTGGTGAACCCCCGCCTTGTGAGGAGCTCCGTGCCCATGGGCCGCCGTGCTGTCCAAGTGGCAGCGCGGTTGTCTTTGTTCAGGCACCAACGGGTGACTGCACGTTTGCACTGAAGAGCCATTTCAGGTGTCTGATTTCTAGGTGGAAGGTCGCTGTCCGGTTTTTACGGGAATTTGCTGGATAAATTTATTCAGTCTTAGTAAGAACTAGTGCCAAGGCCTTGGGGGTTTTTCTCCTAATGAGGGATGACCCAGCTAGGAGTGGCACTGGTTGGGAGTTGCAGGGATGTGTTGTAGCTGCTCTATGTCACTTTACTCACCTTGGCACTGCTGAGAATTACAGGATTATGCACAGAAATTTGAAAGCTGGTGTGTGTACGGAAGAACTGAGCAAAGTTTACTTATGCTGTGAATTGGGACAGGATCCCCAATATTTATGGCCTTCCAGCATACTGAGTCTTGTCATGTTTGTAAATAAGCTGTAGAAGAGCAAGACTTAAAACTGTGATTGGCACACCAGGCTTTGGGGGGATTTATTTATTTTTGCATAATGCTTTTTCTAGATTGATGAAATTGAGGCCCTTTCATCCATATATGGTGAAGATTGGTGTGTTGTTGATGAAGATGAAAAAATCTATTGCATTAAGATTAATGATTGTCTGGATCAACCAAAATGGACCCTCTGTCTGCAGGTATAGTGGTGTTAAGGAGTTTGACACAGAATTTGCAGTTGGACAGATGCAGGCAAAATCTTGTGCCTGCATGAAACCCTTTTAAATAGGATTCATTATCTACTCAGATGGATTAGGGAGCTTTTGGATTGGAATCTGTGATAGACTTTTCAGTTTCCATGCCTGACGAAAACTAATTTCAGTGTTATTATCCAAAGACTGATTTTTAAAATATTTTTTACATTGGCTTTGTGTAGGACACCTCAGTGACTCTGCTGCAATTCCTTCTAGATGTACTTTCTGGAAAGTGTGGAGACAAAACGAAATTCGGATCAACTTAACTGAATAACTTGCTACTTTATGTTTACAGAAGTGAAAACAATAAGTTTACTTAGTGGAAGAAACACTGAAGTGTCTACTTATGGAAGTGCAGTGCCACTTAAGTCCAGTAACCATGTATGCAGTTCCTTTCAAATTTCTTCTGCACTTTATTTTGCATGACACTTCATCCACAAAAATTGCACCATGGAATATAATATTTGTATGCATTGCCATTATTGGAATCCTAAATACAGATATTCAGGTTTTCTTGTCATTCTGTAACAACATAACCAACTCTTTTCTTCATTTGTAGCACTGATTGTAGTCCTAGTGCTCGACATCAGAGTCCATCAGTAAAACTCAGCTAGCTGAGAGGAATAGTCCAGTGAATACTTATCCTGAATTTCTTTCAGGTGATTTTGCCGCCGGGATATCCAACTTCAGAGCCACCTATTTATCAGCTAAAGTAAGTGAAGTTTTCTTTCAAACATTTGTATTCTCTGAATTACCACTGTTAATTGTTTACAGTGTAAGCTGAAGTTTAGTTAAGATGACTCCTTGAATTAAACTATACTGGGGATGGAGGATGTTTCCAGCAAGAATATTCTATTCTTTCTCCTGAGTTAGCCTCATGGAGCTCCCTGTGACAGTTTGCTGTCTTCCTTCAACTCTAATTCTTGCAGCATTATTTTGCGGCAAGGCAGCAGTTAGACTGTGGAGGTATGGTGGCTGCTGCCCATTGTGTTGGACAGTGGTGTCTCATCGCTTCCTTGCATGTACCCCTCTTGTCTGGATCCTTGTTTCAGGTTGTAAGGCACGCTTTTCATCTGAGCACAGACTCTTGTTAGGGTGGAGCCATGGCATGTGCCATCTTCCTGTTTTCCTTCCCTGCACTCCCCTTGTCTCCTGACATGTAAACGAGATGTGAATGGAGACGCGTAAACCAGGTCCCTGATTTGGATGATAGAGGGGACCTGCAGGACGTGACACACAGCATAATCTACTGAGTTTAGGTCAGCGGTATTGACAAGGCAATACAAAATAGTGCTGGTAAACTTGAGGCAAAGTTTATAGTTTAACATGAGACCAGGAGGATACAGGTACAGAACTGAAGGGTCATTCTAAGTATAATAGGTACTATGGTGCTGAAGGAGTTGGAAGGGTAAACTAATAATACGTAAGGTGGCTCTGGAGTGACAATGGCCTACCATGAAAAACGAGTCCAGCTTTCTTACCTGAGGTAAAAGAAAAGGCAACCCAAGTTAGGAGTCTTGAAGGAGAACTGGGTGATCATGTTTTTACCAAGATGTTTACAACTGGAATCTTGTTAAGTGGGAATGATTGACAATGTTTTATTTTCAAGGTATTTATCACATTTATTTTAAAATGAATGTTTGTTCAGTTGTTGGAATCAGTGTATGGACACAATTTTCATTGTACTTCTTTTTATTCTAGTGCCCCTTGGCTTCGAGAACAAGATTATATGGAACTAGCAAATAGCTTGGAAGAAATATATGTGTAAGTTAGAGACTGTGGAATATAGTAAAAGGAGACAATGTATTTTCATTTTCATGCCCTCCTCAATGTATGCTTTTGAAGTACCTGCATGAACTAGTAGCTGTGAAGTGATTGCTGCAATAGCCATAAAACAGCGTTTCTTTTATAAATCTAACAGTTAAAGATACCATGTATTTACTAAGCATTTTGCAAGAAGAAATTGTGTTAATTTCTGACAAATTTCTTTTATATTGTTTAAACCTGGTGTTCTATAAGGATAGAAGTCTTTATTTTGACTCCCTTTAGAATCTATGAGATTGCTTATGAATTGGTGCTATGACATATGAGATTTCTGCACTTACGCTGCATTTGAATGTTAAACTGCATGACGTGAAAACATTTGTTCGTGTCTTAGAGCGTAAGTGGCAAAACAGTTTTTCTTAAAAGATAGCTAAGGGATAAGTAGGTTTTAAAACAAATTAAACACGTGTAGAATCTATTAACTAGAATCTGTAACATAGCGGAGTGTTTATTATCACAGTGTGCAGCTAACAGCAACGCATAATGAATGCATGAGAATAAATGGAACATTTAGAAATACTCAAATTACGTGTTTTTGAATTGCTGTGAAATTGGGGTAGTAAATGTAGTAATTTTAGATGGTTTATTTAATTCTTTCAGATCCCAAAGATAATATAAACTGCATGAAATTAAAATATGTCACAAGGAAGCACAGTCATGCCCAAAATACTGAAATCTGAACATCTTGCATAAGAAATGTTTTTTAATGCCATAAAATAAGGAAGAGAGCATGTAGTTTGCGTGAGGGTTTTTTATCTAATTACTCAGTTACT
Organism: Ciconia boyciana; assembly: GCF_034638445.1. Taxonomy (NCBI): domain Eukaryota; kingdom Metazoa; phylum Chordata; class Aves; order Ciconiiformes; family Ciconiidae; genus Ciconia; species Ciconia boyciana. The sequence continues at coordinate 51,713,478 of NC_132935.1, read as the reverse complement.
TTGATTAACTGGGTTTCTTATCTAATTAAGCAACAGATAATTTAAGCAAGTAAAATTGAATTTGAAGTGTTAAAAATGCACAAGGATTTTAGGTGAAGAGTTCTGTGGGATCATATTAACTGCAGTTGTTCAGTGCAGCAAAAAGGACAGAGATTGTCCTTAACTCTGTCCAGATTCACAGGACTTCCTGGAGTCTCTACCAGAGGTAGAGCTGCTGTAGGTGGTTCTTCAAATGTCCTGAGCATCTGGTACAAGTTGCCATGTGAGGACTGTGAGGAGAAATAGCATGGTTGTTGAGCACTTTTTTCCTTTTTTTTTCCTTTTCTTTCCCCCTGCAGTCTTGTAGGCTGTTAAGTTGTGCTAACTAAATCAGTCCCTTGTAGCTCTGTTCTGTCTATGTGAGTTGCTGTTCAGAGCCCTCTCTAGTCTCCTCTCATTTTTGTTTGTTCAGCAGGAAATTAATGCGTTTGTACTTCAGGCCATATATGTCATTTTAGACTGTTTTAAAACCTTGTTGAGTAGTTACTGATGTGCACAGTGCTTGTGACAGCCTTTTATCTATCTGATGTCTAAATAGTTGTCAGGTAAACAGAGGTACTCTGCATTGTTTACAATGCGTGTTTTACCAGGTTTCAGGTCCTGCAGTCTAAACCAATGTGAACTATACTGTCTTTCACTGTCTTCTCAAGGAGGTGGAAAAAGCAGATAATAAGAGATCACAAGTCTGTTTTGGGAGACCCAGGGTTCTTAGAAGTTAAAAATGTAGCAAATATTTAGATTTTTTTTTCTCCAGATATTCTTCTGGTAAGACTTTTATTCAATACAAAGCTTTGTTTCATGACTTAGACACAAGTGACAAGAAAAATAGCAACATAGAAAGGTAACCTTTGAGACTAAGTGTAATTTGTGAATAGGCAGAAACTGAATTTGGGTTATAGCTGAAGAAATTGCTATTCACTTTTGCACAACAGAGGAATCTTATTCATTGTCTAATCTCTCTCATTCCATCATGAAAACAAATACAGTTCTTCATGTATTAAAGTAGTGCTTCTGTATGATAAGAAGCAGCATGAAATCAGGGCATTGAATTGTTCTGGAGTCTGCCCATATTTTGAAGACAGAGCTACAAGGTTATTAATTCCTTATTTTTGCTTGAATATTTTTCTTAAAATATGTATATTTGTTTGAATTTCTGATTGCATTCAGGAATAGTGCTGTATACATTAAGCAAAGTAAGAGTTTAGGAATGTAATTCTGTCACTGATATGTACTTATGTGGTGTCCCAGATGGTGGCAGTAAGAATAAAATTAATGAGAAAGCACGAGTTACCTACAGCTCTAAATCTTTAGTTTTGTTTTTGAGACAAACATGCACAGTTCATAAATGTATTAAAACATAATTACAAAGGCAACTTTTCAGGATGCCATTTTAAATATATTTTGGTTTGTTTGGCCTGCTGCACATTAAGGCAGTGTTTCTTAACTCTGAATATGCACATAAAAAACATGTTCATCCCATCCTCCCCCAGTACCTTAAAACACACCTGTGCATGCCCTCTGACTAAGGACTCTAGACCTAAATCGTCACCTCACTGTCCTATAGGACTGCTTGTTACCCAAACTAGCATATAAGTCCAATGCCCCACTGTGTCTACTGCCACTGACCTACTATCACAGTCCACCAAGATCAACTTCTGCTGTATGTGCACTGACTGCTTGAGGGGAAAGAGAAGTGGTGTAGTTCCAGGGAAGAGCCTTCCTCCCAAACATGAAGGGAAAGAGTCCCCTACAGCCACAGAGCAGCTGAAGGAGCTCACCACTGGTGGTACAGTACTTTTTGTAGAGAAAACTGATCCAGAGCAAGCTCTAAGGCTAGACATCCTGGCTTAGTATTTTTTTGAAAATACTGAGGACTGTCCAACTTACTCTTCTCACAGTTGCTTTCCCTTTCTTTAGTGGACAGAAAGTTTCCGTCAGTTGCCTGTTTTCATCCAGCATTGGTGCTTTTAATGTTAAAAAAAAAAGGGCAAAAAAAAAAAAAAAGCAAGCCACAGAGAGTATATAACTATGCAGATATGTGTTTCACTCAGTGAACTACTGAGACAGAACTTTCCACAAGCCTAAGCTCTTTATCTCACTAGATCATAATGTTCTATTTCTGCATGTCTGAGATCTGTATGTTTTTTGGTGTACTTCCCAAGTGAAATCCGTGAAAATAATTATTCATTCACTGTGAGTTTTAACTTCCAGACAGAACCTTGGTGAAAGTATACTTTATTTATGGGTGGAGAAGATACGAGAAGTTCTCATAGAAAAGGCACAGACATCAGATCCAGGTACTTCAGAAAATACACAGGTTTTTCAGTTTACTTCTTGTTCAACTGCAGAGTAAGATTTCATTACAAGTTAAAGCTTTATGCCCAGTTTTGTATTGTATCTACATAACAGAAAACAACAGTCTCCAGTGTCATGGCTTATTGTTTTACAGTGATAGCTTCCCTTTTCAAAAAGCAGTAGGGAAAAAAAGGAAGGAGTTGGCCTCAGTGAACTAGAACAAGGTCCTCAGTTCTCTCAGGAATTAAATTACTTGCATGAAAGCAGAGTACTGCACATAGATGCACTATGCATTGTCTTCTGTTCTGCAAAGGAATAATTTGTATCAGTAATTAATTTCTGGTGTTGAGTGCACTCTTGGAGGATTGGAATTAGCCTCAAGAGAAGATAAACTTCAGTGGAATATGCAGACAAATGACCAAGTATTCCATCTTAATTGAATTTTACTATATTGGGATGAGAAGTACATCATCCCTAGAGTTGCAGTGATTCTTCTGCTGTTACTCTTATAGTGATACAATTTGTGTAAATTCGCAGTTGTTCTTTCAAAAAGTGGTGGGGGTTTTTTGAGGGTTTTTTTGTGCATTAAAATGCTAAACTGCTATGAAATGCATGAGTGACATGCCTGCATGCACTTGTGGCAAAAGGAGATAGAAGTATTTTTCTGTGTCATGGACGTTAGCTTAGTCCTGTGAGAAATAAAAGACTGAAGAGGAAGAAAAACTATATTTTCAGTGCTCCTTCATGATAAGATCTAGTTTTAGTCCTTCAATAAACTGCATATTTTGTTGCTACATCACAGACATTTTAAAAAGGCATTTTTCACTGACATGACTAAAGGAGTGGATACTGAGAAGTGAAAATTTTACTGACAATATTGGAAGTTTGTTGGATATTTCGACAGCAGCCTTGTGGCTTCTACTTAATACAACTAATGATTTTTCTAGGCCTTTTGAACATGCTATATCACCCCTCCGCTTTTTTATTGAAATTATCTATGTTATAAAAAACTGCATCATCACCACATCATGAGCTCTCTAAATAGGAAACTAGATTGTGATATATTAACTTGTCTGTATGGTAGATTCCCTCTAAATCCAGTTGAGAGAGCACTAACTGTGTGTGATATTTACTCTTTTGCTATTGTCTCTTTTTTTTTTAATGTCCTATGCATGAAGGAAAATAGGATTTTTGGAATCCCAGAGTGCTTGAAACATGCCCAGAGAGATGTTTCAAGTATAATGATTTTATAACCTCATGAAGTAGCATTCAACAACAGCTCTGTTTTTCCCCAAATGACCAATAAATGACTGGAGTTCTTGTGAAACATCAGATTATTTTGGTCTCTAAATTCAGATTAAATTAATGGTAGCATTGTAAATGTTTAATGGAAATGGTAAACATTATTGTTCTTTTCTTCTTAGAAATACTGTTAATTAGCATTGAAACAAAAGATACTATGCAAGCATCCCATAGCATGAGTATTGTATTCCTAATTCTAGGCAAGATTTTAGTTAATACTGGACTAAGAATTTCTGGGTTTTGTTGTAATTAATGTTACTATTCTGCATTTCATAATTATTAGTGGCAAACTGATTTGAACTGAAAAGCCAGAGATTTTTGAGAAAAAGAATTTGAAATTTTGTCTTACTTGTCTCACAAAAAATGTGTAATAAATTCTACTACTTGTATCTTAATAGAACCAGATATTAAGAAAACCAGTGAAGAAGTTGATGAAGATCATGGAGATGATTTTCTCCTAGACTATCAGGCCATTCAGGAAGATCCAATTAAAATGTTAAATTACATTACATCTGAAAGTCAAGAAGGTAAAAAATATGCCCTTGTTAGTTCTGATTAAATAATTTAGAAGAGAGAGGCCTTAAGATTCTGGTTTTCTACTAGGCTTTTGAGTAAAATTAATAACATTAAAATTATAATAAAGATTAATAACAGTTGTAAAAAAACACAACATTTTTGGTGGTTCTGTATGTCATCTTGTGTACTTAATTTCAACAAATCCCTTTTCTAAAGTCGAGACATTCTTTACTTATGTAGCTGTATACATTGTTTCAGTACCCTTAAAAGAAAACAAACACTTCTTTGTTTGTGATCAGTAGATGAAGAAATGCCATCCATACATCATGGAAACCCAATCACAGATCGAAGAAGTACTTTCCAGGCACATCTGGCTCCTGTGGTGACACCCAGACAAGTTAGTAGAGATCAATTCTACTCTTTTTGTCTGCACTTTGAGCTTGATAAAATATTACTGAAATATTTGGGATTAGCTGAATATGTCTGTCTGTCTTTGCATCTTTGTGTGCTAGTATTGTCTGAGTAGTCATCATTTTCTCGCTTTCATTATCAGTTAAATGGCTCTAAGTATCAGCTCTGCAGTGCTTCCTGCTATTCTGTTAGATGTAAGAGAATAGGAACATCAAAATTTGACTTTTGGATGTTGGCAGGTTTATTGTATGATATTTGGAAGCTACTGAGTCTGCCATGTGTTACTTGGAAAATGAACTAAAATGAGTTTATAAATGTTTTCCTCCTTCAGAAAGGAATTCTGTTGAAAAATACACTTGGATAATGCATGAGTAAATCTTTATCTAGACCTAAGTGAGAGGGGTAAGCATGCTTCTAGAGTTGTATTTGCCTACAACTAGAAAAAATGTCTGCACTAGTTCCTGTGTCTTACTGGAATCAGTGGTGAATGTAGACCTAGACAGAGTGTTAGACAAGGGCAGCTACATTTTGTTTCCTATCATGCTTCCCTTCTTTTGGCAGTTTAACACAAGGTAAAGAAAGTATCCTTGTGTTTAGTATTACTGCTTTTTTTTTCATCCTCTGTGGAATTTGTCCAGTTGCTTCTTGCACCAGAATTAACTTTCAGAATCAACAACATTGTATGAAAATATGCCTTCCTGTGTTTGCTGTGAATCAGTCACTCATAACTTTGTTGCACCTTTCTGATTTCTCCGTGCAGTTTGGATTTTTGTAAACATCTATCATATTTTATAGACCTGAGGTATCTGTTTTCCAGGCTCAAGACCCCCAGTCTATTTTGGTGCCTTGTAGGTGTAGGCTGTTCTATACATGTAATGTATGCTCTAACCTTTTTAAGATGCACACTGGAACTACGCACAACACTGAAGATGCAATCACTCCAAGGATTTATAGAGTGGTGTAAAGAGTTTTCTGTTTTCCATGTTCTTTTCCTAGTAATACCTTTCAGTTTACTTTTTTGACGTCCACTAAGAACTGAGTGGTGTTCTCATAGAAATGTCTGTTATAACCCCAAGATCTCTTTTTGCAAATGCTAATAACTAGTTTGGAATCACTTTGTATGTCACTTTGCATCTATTAACATCAATCTCCTTTGATGATCCCTATTTAGTGTGGAAACTACTGATCTACTCATCTTTTCTTGTCATTAACTGAGAGTTAAACCCTGAGAGGATTTTCCTCTATCCTTTTATCCAATCCTAGCTTTTATTTTAAGAATTTTTGGTAAGGGATCTTGTCAAATGCTTTTTGAAATTCCAGGTAAGCTAGATCGACTACATGCTCAGTGACTCTGAAAGAATGTTGACAGATTGCCAGAGTTTTGAGGCATATTTCTCTATACAAAAGCTGTAACATTTTAAGCTGTCTGTGGGGTTTTTTTTTTGTTTTACTTCACCTCCATTAGTTTGCCTAGTATGGACAATAAGACTTGTTGGTCTTTAGTTCCCTACATCCTTCCTGGAGTACTTTTGAAATATTGGTATCACATCAGTCACCTTCTGCTGCGGAAACAGTTTTAACTGGTAGGTTAGCTATAGTTCAACAGCTTCATACTCCAATTTTCTTTAAACTTTTAAATAAGTACGATCTGGTTTTGCTGATTTGTTTCTATTCATTTTATCAGCTTGCTCAACCTTATTCTGTGGTTAGGCTCCACTATATCATCCTTGCCTGACCTTTTAAGTTCATAAATACTGTATATTCATTTAGGTTTTTGTGCTATGGCTATATCTTCAAGTGATTCTTTTATATATATTATATTTATCTGCTGGCAGTACAGATCTCTGGTAAGCTTCAGCTTCTTGTGTGTTTGAGGAAAAAAATTACTATTAATTTTATTTTTACACCTTCAAAAATGTGCTATGCTTTTCACATTTGTCTTGTCATCTATCTCATTTTTCTCTATTTGCATACAACTTGAGCTTTTTTGAACACACTTTCAGCTTTTTTGAGCTGTTCTTTTACTGCTTGCAAGGTGAAAGTAATTTTATTCATTAGGTTAATGTGGAATAACTCAGTGTTTTAAAATACTCAGTACATTACCATTTTCATTAAAGTAGCACTGCACTTCAGGGACTTTCTTGGCTGTGCTCAGTCCCTATGAACTGTAAGTCCCTATGAACTGTGTTGCTTTAGAAAGGGAAGAAATTGGAATCATTTGCTTAATGTCCTTTTCTCATTTTAAAAAACTCTCGCTCTTTGATCATGATTTATGAGTAAGATTGTTCCTACTTACGAGGAAGTCTGTACCCACAGACATGGGTTTGCAAAAGGGCAGGTCTGTGTCAAGAAATAGTACTCACTTAAAGCAAGTTAGTGATTTCTCTTTTGCATGCAAAAACATTCTTAATTTCTTCTTTTAGGACTTTTTTTAAAAAGACAACATATACTCAATAAACCTAGGAATTTCCAGTCAAGACTTATTGGTATGTGTTTAGTATAAAAATAGAGCAACTCCCAAAGTGTCAAATCCCTCTTGTTTCGCAGAGTCTTGCTGTACGGTGTGAGGTGATTGGTCTTTAGACTGCAGGGAAGCTTTACTGTGGTATGGACTAATTTTTCTGAAAGCAAGCCAAAAGAGGTGAGGAATGAGGTGAACACTGCACCTGTAGTGAAACCTAGCTTCTTTACCAACCGAAGAGATTAGTGTGTTCCCATAATACTTCATCTGCATAATCTATATGCTGCAATGGTATTCATCAATGTTTTAAGACAGTACACAGATTGCTGTGTAAATTCCTTTATTGAATATATTTAATAGTGGAACTTAACTTATAATGTAGTTTTCAATAATGATAGCCAGAGTAATACTGTAGTTATCTATGTAACAGAATATACCATAAACCTTATGAGGCAAAGAAAATGATAGGCGTATTTCAGGTAGCAGGCTATATTTGGTACCATTGCTTTTCCTTGTCTCAATTTGGCTTATTCTGGCATTTAAAATGTATGTGGTTCTTGGACTTGACATTGATTTAGTAAGGTGGGACTAAGAACTGATGTGTTGTTTAAGCATCTTGTGTCTTTTATGAGCAGGTGCCTCATTGACATGTAGAGAATTACATCCCTTAATTCCCTAAAGCAGGAATAATAGAGGGGAACAGGAGGAAAAAAAGGCTCAGGAGCTACAAGAGGAAAAAGGATAAACTATTGCTTAGCTGTTAAGATGTCTGTCTTGGAGGTTCATTGCTAATACAGACACATAATGAATCTTTAAGGTATGTTTTTAGGAGCCTGGTAGCTGACAAATAACTAATGTCAAAGGTGATGATCATTTCATATGCTTTGTACCGTAAGTCCATGTATTGAAATGTATTTATGAAAGTGTATTAAGTAATATAAGTTGACTTTATTCAATATTTCCCTTTAGGGAAAAACAAGGGAGAAAACACGTGTCTGTAGCAATGTTCTCCATTAATAATAGGAGTTTTTTCATTGAGGTATCTTGTATTTGAGGTGATTTTTGTAAGTTGAATTTCTTCCAGGAGAATTGGAAATAGCACAGTATAGCTAAGACAGATATTAAAAATGTATATTGATTACTCCTCAGAGACATTTTTCTGTTTGCTAGATCAAATTGGAAAGTGTTGAACAATTGCTAGCTTGTTTAATTAGAAGATGAAGTGATATTGATAAATGTTTTGTATTTGGTACTTCTTAGGAGCAAAGAGGTGGGAATATCTGTTTTCTGGGAAATACTGACACTTTCTGACCCATAATAGAACATATTTATTATTATTATTATTATTATTATTATTATTATTCTTTCTGTGAAATGGAAACTCTGAAAAAAAGTATGTTTGAGGAAAAAGGAAAAACTCAAAATGAAATGTAGTAGAGCTTTCTAAACATCAGATGTTTTTGTGAAATAGGTAAAAGCAGTGTGTAATGGGAAAATGTATATCAAGTTGTGTTATATTCCAGCTTAATGTTATAGTTTAAAAAGTAAGCAGGTGTAATTGATATTTCATATCAATTAAAAATGCTTTCTAGATCTTACTGTTTCTGTTGTTTAGTAAAGCAATTTGACACTTCTACATCTTCAGCAATAACATGAATGTACACCATGTACAAATTCAAGGAACAGCTGTTTTCAGTATCCCAGAAAAATGGTTTGAAACTAGCATGAGGGTATTGAGAAGCTGCTTCTTGAGTTATCACACTGAATATTTAATTCGTTTTATGTCAAAGTGTAAAACTGTTTCATTATAGTATTAAGGAGATGTTTGTTTATCAGTGATATTGAGATGGTGTGTATGAAATCCCCATTATAAAAGGAAGCTTATTTCTGTTTTTTTTAAAGGTAAAGAGAGTTCTTGAAAAATTGTACGAGAATAAGAAAATTGCGAGTGCTACCCACAACATATATGCATACAGGTGAGAGATGAATAGTGATTTTTTTTTTTCCAGTGTTCTTTGACAAATAAGTGCAGGACATGAGAAAAGTAAAATCCATCAAAGAAATTCCTTGCTATTAAATCTTTATTGGGAGTAGGTTTCTTATTTGTGTGGTAAAGGTTTTAGGCTCTATTTTGAATTTGAGGTCAAGAAAGTAGAACATATAGTAGGAAATATGTTAAGATAGTAAAGCAGCATTAGAAATAAAAAAAGACTAAAAGTGGGTTTGAACATGTGTTGTTATACTTTGTGTAGTATTGTGAGCATGGAAATGCTATATCATCCTGAACTAAATGTGTTTTACTTGGGCAAAGTAACTTTTTTTCCCCCAACCGTATATTTAGAAATAGCTGAAAATTTTTAGTTGAAATTTTGAGCTGAAACAGGAAGCCTGATGCAGACTTCTGGCATATGAAATTACAGCTGAAATACAAGAAACTTGAGGGAAAATGAGAAACAAATGAGTTCTGCAATGGTCTGTTTCTGGCAACTTTTGTGAACATAGCTTATGTGAAATGAATTGGTCTCAGTCCAGATGGTGATGTAGGTTTTCTGAGGAATGTGACAGAAAAAGACCCCCTTTCATTACTGGAGGAACCAGTCATCTGAAAAAGCATGTATAGACACTGATCCATTCATGCATGTCCTGGCGTGATCCTAATGAAACATGAAATCAGAGCGTGCAAGCTTACTTCACCAAAAAGTCTACCTAAGTAAAAGGTTTCTGTAAAGAGGGGATTTCTGTTGTTGCTGTTGATGATCTGGCTTCTTTCACTCGTACTATCTAAATACACTTCAAAAAAGCAACAGAAACATACTTACTGCTTCATATTTGTCATCTAGTACCACAAGCCTCTTTGTCATTGTGTCACGTGTGTATTAACTAAGTTCAGAAGTTACGAAATCAGTTGGTAACAAACAGTAGACCTCTGAGCATTACTTCTGGAAAATTAGACCTGGGCAGCTGTCCTTTATGTGAAAAAATACACCCCAAAGTTTCCTGGAGTCCTCTGAGGAAGGAGTTGGCATGGAGAATCTGAAGACAGATTTCAGTAATAGTTTCACGCTGCTGTTGAAATATAGACCTAATTAAGTATTCATAATATTTTTGTCTGAGTTCTTCTAACTTGTGGATGTGTACCATAATTTGAACCTGTATCTGATAGAGTTGGTTTCAGCTAGGCATAATTATTAGGCTAAAAACCTAAGGAGTTTTCTTATTAGGGACTTTATACTGGTAATGAGTCTGGAGTTAACCTGAAGTAGCTAAAGTCTATGTAAAAGCTTCTCAAAACTTGTTCTACTGTACAGATAAATATTTGTGGTTTACCCAAGCCTCATCCTGTTTTCATGTAAATGTCCTTAGTACAGAAATAGAATTGATACACATGTGTGTGAAAGATTCCTAACACTTCATTAATCATGTCACAATATTAGTTGACTGACATTTTTTTAATCTATTTCATGTTAGTTTTTTTTCTTTTCAAGAATATACTGTGAAGATAAGCAGACATTCTTACAGGATTGTGAAGATGATGGGGAGACAGCAGCAGGTGGACGTCTTCTTCATCTTATGCAGGTTATAGAAAATAATCTTTGACTTCTGGAAGTCTTGAACAGATTTTAAAAATCACTAAAATGTAAATAAACTTGTAGATGATTATTTTAATTCTTACTCTGCTCCTAGCCAATGTCGTAGTTTAACCCTAGCCAGCAACCAAGCACCACACAGCCGCTCACTCACTCCGCCCCACGGTGGGATCGGGGAGAGAATTGGAAGAGTAAAAGTAAGAAAACTTGTGGGTTGAGATAAGAACAGTTTAATAATTTAAATAAAGTATAATAATAATAATATACAAAGCAAGGGATGCACTATGTGATTGTTCATCATCCGCCGACCGATCCCAGCCAGTCCCCAAGCAATGGTCACTCCCCCGGGCCAACTCCCCTCAGCTTATATACTGAACATGATGTCATATGGTATGGTATATCCCTTTGGCCAGTTTGGATCAGCTGTCCTGGCTGTGCCCCCTCCCAGCTTCTTGTACATCTGGCAGAGCATGGGAAGCTGAAAAGTCCTTGACTTAGTGTAAAAACTACTTAGCAACAACTAAAACGTCAGTGTGTTATCAACATTATTCTCATACTAAATCCAAAACACAGCACTATATTAGCTACTAGGAAGAAAATTAACTCTATCCCAGCCGAAACCAGGATAGCCAAATAGATGATTACTTTCTTAAGGGCGAAAGAAAAAACACAGACTGTTGCATGCATGTAGTAAATTGGGATTTCCAAGTCTTGGATCATAGAAATGAGTAGTATTTCATAGGTGGTAGTAATAGTTTGAACGATTTAAAAGAGAAATAAGTTTTGATTCCTCTGCTTTCTATGTGATGTAAGGTATATAGAAAATGAAGACTGGAAGAAGCTGATTGACAGAATGTAACAGCTGACCTATGCACAGCCTTTAATTCAGTTTCCTCAAATATTCTTAATAAAAAGACACTTATATTTGAACTTGCAGAGTAGAGCTTCAGATGCAAAAGGTACTGGGAGTGAAGGAGTTAAATTGTTTTGATCATTTAATCTGTTTCTTTGTGCTGTTTCCATTTCTGGGTCCTTAGCCCTCATACTCACATGTATGTTAGTTTTCAAGTGTTGAAATAATATTCCCTCAGCAAAGTTGCTACTAAATGTGAATTGAGATTGATATATTTTGATTTACTGGCATGATGCCTAGTAAAACCATAAATAAAATACCATAACTACAGGGGACAGCTGGGTACATCTTATAGCTAAGTGACTTGAGGCACTGCATATCAGCACACTAATTACTGGTTTTAATTTTGATTTTTAGATTGATGTCCCCTTCAAAACAAAGGTTTTCTTTTCCCATCCTTTGCTTGCTTGCATATTCTGTTGCTTAATGTGTTATACTCTTAATTCTGGAGACTGTTTTAAAGCTTTTTTTTAAATTTATTTCAAAGCTTTCTTTTTTCTGAAAAAAAGACAATTGATGGAAATATTTTTACATTTTTAATTTAGAACTTTTTGAAACTTCCTAAGAACTCAAATCTGACTTGGGAAGGAAAACTTACTTTATGTAATATATGCAAGTATATGTGGTAAGTGTGAAAACATTATTGTAATAAAAATAATGTAAAGAAACAACTTTGCAGTTACTGCATCTCAATTTGTTCTGAGCTTATCAGCTTTTTCTCAGCATGTTAATGTATACTTTTGAAAGTTGTCAGAATTACAGTGTCTAGGCACTTAACATTCCATAAAAATCCAGTTTAGAAAGTGACATGAAGTTTCCCCTTTCAAATGTGAATGTGTCTAAATCATATGGATCATCTCTCCATCTGTAGTCCTGGTTACTGGGAATATTTTTGTTTTGGAGGAGTACTAGGGATCAGAAAAGTGCAATTTTCACCCGTAGCAAAAGATTAAAATAGTTTATGGACTGATTTCTAGAAGTTCATAGGTCTTGTCGTTTTTCTGTTATAAGCACTTAGACATATGATATGGGCATGAAAATTAGGTGGTTTAATACACTTATTGTTGTTATAGTTCTTATTTTGCAATAGAAATCTTATCTCCTTTCAGATAAACCTAGCACTTCAGTCAAGATAGCACTTTCCGGTTACAAGAAACTGTATTTTAGATTAATTCTTTCAAACTTAGAGTTAAAAAATTTCCCAACTATGTTTGGCATCCTGTTTACTGTGAACAGTTGCTATACATAGACTTTATGGCCGATGTGTGAATGTAGAGTAGAAGATGCCTGTCACAAAACCTGCCCCAATGCTTCTTTATTTTTTTTTACATTATCTTTTTCATTTTAAAATTCTAAGAATATTTATGGTTTCATAAACGATGATAGAATCTTCTAATAGTATTGTTCAAATTAGTCATATATATATGTCATTCCCCCCCCCCCCCACCTTAATGGAGTGTCCTGGTTTCAGCTCGGATAGAATTAATTTTCTTCCTAGTAGCTGGTATAGTGCTGTGTTCTGGATTTAGGATGAGAATAATGTGATAACACACTGATGTTTTAGCTATTGCTAAGTAGTGCTTACACTGGTCAAGGACTTTTCAGCTTCCCATGCTCTGCCAGGTGCACAAGAAGCTGGGAGGGGGCACAGCCAGGATAGTTGATCCGGACTGGCCAAAGGGCTATTCCATACCATATGGCGTCATGCTCCACTGGGGTGGGGGGGTGGGAGGGGTGAGCCAGTGGCTGTGTGGTGCTTACTTGCCGACTGAAGTTAAACCACCACGTGGAGACGGTGAATGGTTTTTAACATGCTTTACTGATAGCTAGATCTTAAGAGCTGTTTCTTACCTCCACCAAACCACCCTGATTCTTGCAGACCACAGTGTTTTTGCTCAGCCTTATGCAAATAAATCTGTGTTTGCTCTGTCTGGCTCCAAGCCATCTGTATGCATTAGTGTAGTACTGTGCAGGACTTGAGAGAAAGCTGTTTGTAAGTACAGACCTTCCACAGAGATTTCAGATGCCTTAGTTTGAGGGACAAATTTGGGATCATGGTCACTAATCATGCAAGACTAATTTGAGCAAAAATGCTAACTGGTGGTTGTCACTACATGTTTCCATGCAGTAATGTGTATCTTATATTTTGACAAGATCACAGAATTGTATAGGTTGGAAAAGACCTTTAAGATCATCGAGTCCCACCGTAAACCTAATACTACCAAGACCACCACTATACCATGTCCCTAAGCACCTCATCCAAACGTCTTTTAAATACTTCCAGCGATGGCAACTCAACCACTTCACTGGGCAGCCTGTTCCAACACTTGACAACCCTTTCAGTGAAGTAAAATTTCCTAATATCCAGTCTAAACCTCCCCTGGCACAACTTGAGGCCATTTCCTCTTGTCCTATCACTTGTTACCTGGGAGAAGAGACCGACCCCCACCTCTCTACAACCTCCTGTCAGGTAGTTGTAGAGAGCAAGAAGGTCTCCCCTCAGCCTCCTTTTCTCCAGGCTAAACAACCCCAGTTCCCTCAGCCGCTCCCCGTAAGACGTATGCTCCAGACCCTTCACCAGCTTTGTTGCCCTTCTCTGGACATGCTCCAGCACCTCCATGTCTCTCTTGTAGTGAGGGGCCCAAAACTGAACACAGCATTCAAGGTGTGGCCTCACCAGTGCTGAGTACAGGGGCACGATCACTTCCCTAGTCCTGCTGGCCACGCTATTTTTGATACAAGCCAGGATACTATTGGCTTTCTTGGCCACCTGGGCACACTGCTAGCTCATATTCAGGTGGCTGTCAACCAACATGCCCAGGTCCTTTTCTGCCAGGCAGCTTTCCAGCCACTCTTCCCTAAGCCTGTAGCATTGCATGGGGTTGCTGTGGCCCAAGTGCAGGACCCACCACTTGGCCTTGTTGAACCCCATACAATTGACCTCGGCCCATTGATCCAGCCTGTCCAGGTCCCTCTGCAGAGCCTTCCTACCCTCAAGCAGATCAACACTCCCACACAACTTGGTGTCATCTGCAAACTTACTGAGGGTGCACTCGATCCCCTCATACAGATGATTGATAAAGATATTAAACAGAACTGGCCCCAACACAGAGCCCTGGGGAACACCGCTTGTGACCGGCTGCCAACTGGAGTAAACTCCATTCACCACCACTCTTTGGGCCCGGCCATCCAGCCAGTTCTTAACCCAGCGAAGAGTACACCCATCCAAGCCATGAGCAGCCAGTTTCTCCAGGAGAATGCTGTGGGAAACCGTGTCAAAGGCGAAGATGTGTGTTTCTCTCTGATACTTAGTCAGTTGGCATTCCCTGTGTTACTAGTGTTTGCTGATGATGGGGAGATCTTGAGGACAGAATTGCTGTAAGGTGGAATAAATGCTAGTTTTCAAGTCTGGTTAAATCACATTTAGATTTTGTGAAAAGTAAAGCTGTTGAAGGCCTTCCATGTTTCTTGCCTTTAATTGCAGTAAAAGAAATCATCACTTCTGTTTAACTCTCTATTTGATTTTGTCTTTAAAAAGTCTTAAAAAAGCTATATAAAGGTTGTTTAGTTCCTTTCAATCCTAATTGCTAATACAATTATTTCATGTTGTGTGAACTTTATATATGCCTTTTTTAATTCAGAAAGCAACTGCTTCATTGTAAGGGACTAAGACTCAAGCCTGGAAAATGCAGAGGTTTTTATGTATTATCCAGGTGCTGTTGCTAAGTCCTGCACATGGCAACAGCACTAGCTTATGGCATTTTAGGTATCCATATGTATGCCTGTCCCCTGGCTGTTAAGAGCCTCATCCACCAACACTTCCGAAAATGTGGATTGACAATCTGCTTAGTGACAGAGGTTCTCTGGAAATAATAATTCCTCATATCAAAGAATAATAAATGTAACTCAGTAATTTTCCTTTTAAGTAATGCCTGAAGCCTTTGACACATGAATGAGCAACTGTAGTGCACGCAAGATAGCTTTGTGCCCTTTCTGAGGGATGTATTGACTCATTTTACTTTGAATTTACCTTTGGGTAGGATCTTGGAGAGGGAAACTTAAAACAACTGCTGACTTGTCATTATTTGTTACCCTCTGATAACAACATATGTGTGACACGGACCTGACTGTAAGTTCTTAAAAATGCAAGATAGTAGACTTTTTTATGTTTAAAATAGGTGTCAACAGTAAAACCAGTTCAAGTAAAAAATAACAACTTTTCTTTCTTTTTTCTTTTCTTTTCTTTTCTTTTCTCTTTTTTTTTTTTTTTTTTTAAACAGATTTTGAATGTCCACAATGTGTTAGTTGTGGTATCCCGCTGGTATGGAGGTATTCTCTTAGGACCAGATCGTTTTAAACATATAAACAATTGTGCAAGAAACATACTTGTGGAATACAACTACGTACATTCAGTGGTAAGTTTCTGCCACTTAGAATGAAGGCATTTGTATGTCAACTTGTGTAAATTGTAACTTTGTAACTGTTAGATGACACCAGAAGAAAAGTAATACTACCTGGTGTCATCCTCTGGTTGCTTTGATGCACTGATAGTAGGCATAGGATCAGTGCAAAGACTCCCAAAGAACTTTGAAAGAAGTTAGTGACCTGGTTTGTAAGTGTGAGGTGTGCAATAGAAGGGTGGCAGCCATTGAGGATATTGGTCCAGAACACAAATTTGAGAGTTGCAGGAGGATGGGAAGGGGAAATGCCTCTTTCTGTGTGTTTAGAAAACTGGAAGCTGCTGCTTCTCATGCTTACCTGTGCCACCAGTTCTTGTGTGTAGGCAGACTGAAGTTGGGAATCACTGTAACTAGTAGGCATTTTGAAAGTTGAAAGCTTTATTAGACCCAAAGAAGTTTTCAGAATTATAGATGGTAGACACCATTTTAAAAAAATCTAGGATGGAAGAATTCAAACAAAGTAACATTAACTATTACAGAAAAGATCAAGGGAAAATGTTTCAAGGGAGCTTAAGTAACTCAGGAGATGAAGTTCCAAATGTCTTTAAATGGCATTTTACTTCTTAAGGGACTTAGGTCATTCAGTCATGTAATATTCTTGGTTTTCAACATTTCTTTTCTTCATCCTCAGAACAGCATATTAGATATGTCTACGTACGTTATAGTATGTAATTGCTAACCATAGAAAGTTTAAGACAGTAGGAAATACTAATGGATACTTGAAAAAGTTTGCAACTGTCAGTTTTTCTTCTTATATGAAAGTATCTAAGATTGCTGTGGCTGAAAGCTGAGCATTCTTCCCCATTCCTGCCCCTGCACTTTTCAGTTATTTGCTTTTTGCATTTTAGAGGTGCTTGTATATACTTACCGATTTACTTTGTTAGCAGTTTATCAGTATTCTCTTACTTGAAAGCGTTGCTCATAAAATAAAAGGAAACTAACAAGACTTTTAAGCATTAACCCTCAAGAGAAGGTTTAGTACCAAAAATGACATTTTTTTTTTTTTTTCCTATTTTTAACAACTTAAGTCAGGCTGTATTTCTTTATTGTGTATTAAGAAACTTATTTTGTTACCAGTGTCCATCAGAAAAATAACAGATGGAACTTATGGTAATTATTATTCTAGTACCATAGATGTAGCTCTTGGAAAAAGTATTCTTTTAGCTAACTCTCTTCAGAATAGCAGAATTCAAACATCCTGTTAGGGTCCGTTTCCCTACCATGTGCAAGAGGTAGAAGGGAGAAGATTAAAAAGTCCCAGGTTCCGTCAGATATAGTGGCAGATTCCTTCACCATTTTGGGGAGTGCTTGCAATGAATGCCTACTTGTCCTGGTTTCAGCTGGGATAGAGTTAATTTTCTTCCTAGTAGCTGGTATAGTGCTGTGTTTTGGATTTAGTATGAGAATAATGTTGATAACACACTGATGTTTTAGCTATTGCTAAGTAGTGCTTACACTGGTCAAGGACTTTTCAGCTTCCCATGCTCTGCCAGGTGCACAAGAAGCTGGGAGGGGGCGCAGCCAGGACAGCTGACCCCGACTGACCAAAGGGATATACCATACCATATGATGTCATACTCAGTATAGAAACTGGGGGGAGTTGGCTGAGGGGCAGTGATTGCTGCTCGGGGACTGGCTGGGATCGGTCGGCAGGTGGTGAGCGGCTGCATCACTTGTTTTTTTTCCTGGATTTTGTTCCTCTCTCGCTCTCTTGTTTTCCTTTTCATTACAATTTATTATTATCTCCCCCGCCCCCCAGCTGTTCTTATCTCAACCCACACGTTTTCTTAATTTTGCTCTTCAGATTCTCTCCCCCATCCCACCAGGCGGGAGGGTGAGCAAGTGGCTGTGTGGGGATTAGTTGCTGACTGAAGCTAAACCACAACACTACTGAAGAAAAGTCTTGTTTTTCAGAATTGCCAGTCAGAGGAAGCTGTACATTACAATGTTGATCCAGCAAGACTGGCAAATTAATTTTTTCCTGGTGTAGGTTTGTTTCACTTAGGGAAGTGGTTTTAACATACTTGTGTACAGTATATCTCTTGATAAGGTCATATCCACACTAGAAGCAGTTTTGCAGTATAGTTTAGATGTATTCCTATACTGGTAACCTCTTCCTTGAGTGGAAATGGCTTAGATTATTTCTACATTATTACTATTCTGTTGGCATACCTGTGTCTACAATTTTATCATTGCTGAAGGTGGAAGTTTCTAAATAGCAAGATGAGCAGACAAATTAATGAAACTGAGTGGTTAAATATTATACAACTCAAAACTTTTGTAAATCCCAGTGAACTATGAACATTGTTCATCTTAAAAATAATTCTCGTGGGTGACCTTGAGAGAATGCTCACAGTATATAAGAATGTTAATTAAATTTTGAAATGCTTGTTTTTCATTTCAGGAAGAGTCATCTAAACAAGCAGGAAAGAGCAAAAAGATAAGGAAGGACAACAAGAAGAGAGCAGAACACTAATTTACTTTTTAAAACTATAAAAGATTATTTTGTACATATTTATACAAAGAAAACATGGACACTATTGCCTTATCCAGTACAATGGACATTTTGTATTCAAAAGAGAATTCAGTAAAGCTATAGATATATTTTCATCTTGTTCTGTGATTTCTTCTGCTGTTGTGAAGTAGAGCTTAAACACAAGTTTTATTTATTCTTACACATTTCAGCTCCTTGCTTTGAGGGCATTGTAACACCTGGAACTGTTTCCCCATCCCACCCCCTCCCACCCAATGATTTTTAAATGATTTAATTTAAAATGTGGATTAATTCTCCATTCCTGGGTTCGAACTCAAGCACCTATCTTGTATGAGTAATTGAATTCCCTAGTTTGTTGTATTGAGGGTAAGACTGGAAACATTCACAGACAAGGTCACTTGCAGAGTTTTAGGTTTTCTGTACCTAAAAGGAAAGTGTGTGGCCCAGTGCTGTATGGCCTTGGAGAGCCTGGTCCTGCCTATGCAGTTCTTGGTCATGCTAGATAGGGCCTGCCTGGTGACATGTTCAGTCAGAAAGTCTGAACATGGGTGATGAACTAAGAAATGTGAAGAAATTACTTCACAATTTCTTTGAGGATTGATCTGTGAGTGTCAGGACTCTAGGAGCCTGTTGAAAAGCTGAGGATTAAGTGTTGTATAATTAAAGGAACCAGTGATTTCAACAAAGAATATGGGGATTTTGAAATCAGACTGTTACAGCTATTAGTGAACATTAGTAAACATTCTGAAGTGACTTCCGTTGGTGTAGAGTGGGGAAAAAACAAGTGTTAACGATATGATCACAAACACTCGAATTTTCTACTCTTTTTATACCTTCCAGTACATTCATAATACCTTCCAGACTTTTGTCTAATGCATTACAAAATAATTAACAGGACTTTTTGTCAGTTAATTGTTATATTGCTATTTAGATGAGATTTAAATAATTTCTTTTACATTCCCTTCATATCTTCCACTTGGGGAGGATGATGATCTGTTGGTTTTTTTCCTCAAGTTAATTTCGAAACTTCGTGAACCATTAATTATTAGCTGAGTCACAGGTGCTTTCTTAGGTCAGGTACACCTTATACAGTTTGCTCCTATAGTAATGTCAGGGCTGTGACTATTTTTAATGACATTTCTCTAGTGACACTTGCATGGTTTAAAGGTGTATTTGTAAGACTAGCTTATTTGACCACCAGTTTGGTATACGTCTTTTTGCTAATATGTTCTTACACTGTACTGTTCATTATAGTTCTCAGTAGGGGTACCCCAGAAAACTTCTCTAAGGCAAACTTCATCTAATCAAAGTAACTGCTCCAGAGTTTGATATAGCAACAGAGATATTCCTTAAGAATTTCAGTAGCTTGAAAAGTACCACTAAAATACATGATTTAAAAAAACCCAAACCACTAATTCTCTGGCAGGTAGATCCTGCATTGATTTATTTAAACAATTTTATGCAGTTACATTACCTTGTCTGCATAGTAAAGCTCTTTTGGGTTCAGGCTTAGCATCTGTACTTATAATAATAAAACGGCATTCGTCCCAGGGAAGGAGATCCATATATTACAGTATGTAGTAGTCTTGCACTTCTTGGGTCATACAAGTATTTCTCATTCATATTTTTTCTATTTTATTGATAGACTCTATAGATAGATTTATTGATAGACTTATTGATAGACTCCTGTGGTCTAACCTTGTCTATCTTATTGATAGACTCTTTTATTTTGCCGTTCACTTCCAGTACCTTATTAACTTAAGTATTCCAAAGTTTCCATTGCTTTTATGAAAGTTTGAAATGGTGGCTATTACTTAATATGGGAAGCAGGTGAATTGTGAGATGTTCTGCTACAGCTGCCCAGGATTCAGTTCCGCTCATGATAATGCATGTTCTTTTTCAAAAGAGCATCCTTTAAGCTTGAACGCTCAGAATCAACAAGTGATTCTGAAAGTATGAACTTTTGGGTGTTCAGTCTGAGGTATGTGAAAGCTAGGTGTCTGATTATTTTTTTTTTACTACTGTTTTTTTAGAAAGTACTGATCCTTGTCCCCAGGAATCTCATGTTTCAGTGTTGTGTGTTAGCAAAAACTAAAACCCCAAAATGGAAGAAATAAGTGGTTGATAACCACTTGCTGCGTAAATTAAATAGACCGTATAGGTCATCCAATCGGTTTGCAAAATGAATCCCCTATCCCTTAAAAGGGCTGGAAACAGACCATCAAAGTGGAAATATGTTTGTATTTTCATGCTGTTTCTTTCAGAGGGAACATGAAGTGCTGACTAGCTGTCTTGTGGACACTTTGGTTAGAGGAGTTGCATTCTCTTCCTATTTTTGTTTGTAAGCATTTCCTAAGTTTAAACTTCCTTTATTCTAAGAAAAAGTTTTCATGTGGCTTTCCAGAAGAGTTTTGCAATGCAGGATTTTGTCCCTTCCTTTGAGAGCGATGCTTCAGCATACCTCATGGCCTAAAGAACTTCTGATTCTTGCGCTTTGATTATTAGCTATGCTTCAAGGAGGCTGTATCCCCTTACTTAACTGAATACAATTGTTTCTGCTTTGTAATTCAGAAAATGTTAGCGCAGCAGCAGTCGTTACATGTCAGGATCAAAAATTTAGCATTGATGCAGCAGTTGAAGTCCTTGAGATGTCAAGACTGTTTTCACACTGGGACTGGTAACCAAAGGGCACAAATAACCTATTCCACGTGTACAGCAGAGCAGGAGCAGACGCACAGAATATGTTTTGATCCTCACATTTTCATCATTGCCTATAATGCATTTGGCTTGTTAACAAAGAAATCAAGAACCTAAATTCTTTAGAAACTGGGCTATAAAACATTTTGTTTCTCTTAGTGGAGAACAGAGGTCCCCCAGGATCTGAGAAAGAAAACAAGTCAGCCTACTCATGCAAGCAGCTGGCTTGCTTCCTAAGTCGCTTGTGCTCTGAGGCCATAAGCCATTGCTCCAAAAAAAAATGCAGATATCTTTAAAATAGAAAAAAAAAGAAAAAAGAAAAAAAAATGAAATTATACTTCATACTATTTGTGGAAGTTGCAGGTTCCTGGGGTCTAGCGTTGGATAGAGACTGGTATCTCTGATGAAGTTTGAGAGAGCAGAAGTACGTGCCTTTGAAGTATTTTATTCCGAAGCCAGTGTATTGCTCTTGAATGGACTGGAAGTACTGACATCTTTTGTCTCTGAACTATAGTAATTTTCGATGGGTATTCTTTCATTAATTAAAAAATGTGAAGATAACAAAATAGGTAGCTCCCTGTAATTATAATAACCCTGTCATTTTGATAACTAACAACCATTTAGTTTTTATGTTGCTGACATACGTCATCATTTTTTATTTTGGAGTAAGGTTTACAAATCCTGGAGAGAAGTTGTAGCCTTCAGTATTTGTCTATGCAGAAAAGAGAAAGGTTTGCCTTTTCTGTTAAGTATGTCACTAGGTATGACAAACCTGCAAGGTATGTCACTTGCAGGTTTCTGTGGTGAAATGAAATTAAGCAGAATCAGCAAAAGCACCCCCGATGGTGGGAAAGGAATGAATTTTTGCATTCTGTTATCTGAAGTGTGCTGACAGGAGATCTGCTTTAGATTTGGCACAGCTTCCTCCCCTACCACATAAGAAGGGTGGGATCAGCCTTTGCTTTTGAGTAAGTTGGGGATGCAATCTCCATACTCCTGTTAAGTGCATTATTATGAATATCGATATTCTAAACTTCTACTGCTAAACAATGTAATAATCTTGTTTATCAGTGTAAACTATGATAGTTTAATATTTTCCTGCAAGTTAAAGGTTTATAAATAAGGATCTAGTGGAAGGTATTGAAAATCAACTAAGTCAGAACGGAGCCCCGCTGTTACTCAGTCCAGAACTTGACAATGCAACCTGATGAGAAATCAGATTGTGTTAAATAAATTATGTGTGTGTGAACTACCAAGGGATCCAGTGAGGGAAAGAGATTACAAAAATGGCTTGCAACAACTTTATCTTTAAAAATAATGTCCTGATAGAATGTATAATGTTAAACTGAAGCAGCAGTTTTAACAGTGAGTTTTTGTTGTCAAATATTGTAAATTTGTTTAAGACAATATAAGCTGTATAAATATCCCCTACTTGTGGAAGAATTACAAATGTCATTATCTGGAAAAAAAATAAGAAGAAAAGGATTATAGCATTAATTCATACCTAAATTACAGTTGCCTGTCATAAAAATATGTCCGTGAACAATCAAACACTAGCAGAAAAAGGTGGATTGTGACTTCTGTTTAATCTTTTTTGCCACTCTGTTGTATTGCCTCTTTCTTTTACTGCTTTTGCTTTGCTCTTCTGGAAATGAATCAGGAGTACGGCTGAAACCAGATTAGCGATTACAGGACCCCAGTCTCCTACGAAGTAGTATCAGAATGATTATTTTTCTTTGTTGCTCAAACTTAAGCAACTGGACCAAGAGCTGAAGTTTCTATCTGGTCTCTAATCAGGGTATTTCGTTAGCAAAGTATCTTCTAAAGAACTGCCAGGTGGTTTCTCTGTAAAACAGAGACTTCAGTAATAAATGCAAGACTGCTGAGCTGTCTTGCAGCTCTTACAAGCTTCTCTTCAAGAAGTGGTGATGAGACAGAACATTTCATCTGAACGTCCTACCATATATCTGGAAATCCATGCTGAAATACGGAAAGGTCACTTGTTTTTAAAATCTATGGCCCTTAACTTTTAAAAGTGAAGATAATTGTCTCTCTAATTGCAGCATAGCAATTCTGGACTGTTTGTAATTTCTTGATACTGCAAAGTCTGAACACTAATAAGCAGGTAATTCAGAGTGGTGCTTTTACTGTTTAGTGTGTGTTCTTGTTTAATGCTTGGGCAGGAAGGAAGGGAAGAGAAAGCTGTAACATTCACCTGTGGATCCTTTTGGTGTATTAATCTGTGCTATGTATTTATTGTCTAGCATGTCTATTTGAATAAAAATTCCATATCTTTTTATAGGATTATCATCAAGCAGTTCATAGGCTGCCCTCACCCCAGCAGGAAATGAGCAGTTTATTATCTACTTCAGGTATTTTTCTATCTAGATACATTTTCTAGAGTGGCTTAATCATAGGTATAGCCACAGACACACAAAAATCTCCTAAAAGCTTATGTAATGGTTCTTCTATTAAACTTCACTTATACTGCTGATGTTTTAAAAAAAACTTGCTGGCTGGTGTAGATTATCTTCTGGATGTGAGCAGATTAGTTACATGGCATCATGACTTGTGCTAAACAGGTCTGTGATGTCAGAGGTACATTCACAAGGCACATGAGTGTAGCATCCATATTTTTAGGTGCCCTGCTGCACACAGGCTTTCCAGGCATGGTGTGGAAGAGTTAGATATCTAAGATCTTGAGAAACTAAGTTAGATCTAAGTTTACTCCAAGCATAAATGTTGAGGGAGGGAGATGGAAAGGAACTAGGTAGCTATATACTCCTAGAAAGCACCCTAGGATTTAAACCATTGGGCAAAGTCAGGTGTTTCTCATAAAAACAATGAAGCTGCTGAGTCTCCTCTTGAGACTGCAGAGTATATGGGTAGAGTGCTCAGCTGGGATGAATCCTGTCTTCAGCTTGATTTTGGAGGCTGTGAAATCTGGCTTCCTTGCTTCCCAAATGAGTTATCTTAACTAGTACACTCTCCAAAATACCTTTAGTCTATCTTTCACTCTCTTCCACTGACATACTTTATTAATTAATGCAGAATTTCCCTCAGATTTTGAGGAGCTCGCTAAGCATTACCTTACTCTTAGAGTTGAGGAAACTGAAGCAAAGAGATTGAGTAACAGACTGAAAAGTTACAAGGGGGGTCCACTTGGACCAGAATTTCCAGGTTCCCAGGGGACTCTATGACTGCTAAACTTTATTATACTTAAGCTGATGTCTTAATTCTTGCAGCAATAAATAAAGATGTCAAAGAAAAGCAAGGAGTTCAAAGTGATACCATATTTCTTAGCTTAATTGTTTAGATTCTTCTCCATATCTTACCTTAACAAGGTATAGCACAGCTACTGTATATATGTTATATGTAGACTATGATAATCTGTTGCATGCTACAAAAGTGAGGATGTGGTGGTTGTATTTTGGAAGCCGTTATGTGGGCAGCCTCCTTATTTAATACTCATAATACCCTTCTAATTCAGTTCTCAGCACGGAAGATTATTTTGGGTTAAGATACAATGAGAACCTTTCTATTTATACATTGTAAAGCAGCTTGAGAGAAAAGAAAAAAGTCCAAAACATTATACTCACTTTTGCAAAGAGCTGTAATGGCACCATTCTAAGGCACAGTAGTTGCAAATTACATCAGTAACTGAACTGCTACTGTAGCTTTAAGTATTTTAGCATAGATTCTCACTGAAGAAAAGAATGCATAAAACTTGAGTAAGGGCTTTGCTATTAAGAGGATCCAGTTTTAACTGCAATTGCTACAAACAGGGGCTTTCAGCCTCATGGCTTGTGTGTTTTTTAAAAACAATATTCTTTCAGAAGACAGTTTGGATCTATGATTTTTCTGCTTTTATAAGATTTTTGCAGCCTTTTGGTCCTCATGGGGCTTTCAGGAGACTGTAACAAATTCTTTTCTTCTGAGGCTGGTGGCTGTGCATTGATTCGTCATAGCTGCCAGTCTGTAGAAAGTCTGCCTGCTCAAGCTGGCATTTCTGGCCATTCAGGGCCAAGTTAGGAATCGAAAGTATACCTGAAAGTTTCCAGTAGAAAGAATACTGAAGAGCTTGGGTCTTCTCCCCTCTTCTGCAGTTGAAAACAGGGGAGTGTTACTGGGATGGGGAAACCCGTTCCAGGACCCCTTCCTGACTGAAGGCAAGCAGCTCCATGTCTAAAAGAAGAAAACCTTTTATGTACTTTCCTCTAGGATATGTGACTCAGTGCAGTTTCTGAGCAGCCCCTGACAAAGGTTTGCAGCAGGTATATTGTGTGCATATGAGCTGCCCTAAGTTTAGTGATTCTTACCATGGGATTGTCACTTTGGATGCGCAGGAATGAGCTGTTGCTCCCATGATAAGGTGAGACCAGTCAAAAAGAACTGGTTGCATTAGCTTTGAGGAAAAAAAAATTATAACTGGGACATGGTAACAGTT
Organism: Ciconia boyciana; assembly: GCF_034638445.1. Lineage (NCBI taxonomy): Eukaryota > Metazoa > Chordata > Aves > Ciconiiformes > Ciconiidae > Ciconia > Ciconia boyciana. Next base: position 51,687,856 of record NC_132935.1, on the reverse strand, counting down.
TATACAGGATCCATGATTTGGCAGTATCCACGGCAATTTTCCTGCTGTTCTCTGGATTTGAAGGCAGGGAAGCAATCACAGAAGGACTGTTACCCTCCTTAGAGGCCTATAGATGCCCTGTGATGTCTTTTGTTATCAATAAAATGCAGAAGCAGAAATTCTTGGGGTAAGGAGGTGACTGTTTAGAAGATGAAGTGAAAATAAAATGATCAAATGTAATTTCTGGTACCATATTGGCACCCTGAGCTGCAAATAGCTGGAGGCATGGGGAGCACACCAGCAGTGTATTTTGCCATGTTCTTACACTCTTTCTTAGGCTATGGGCAGCTGACACAGACAGGATACAGACTTGGCTGAACCTTTAATTTGACCTCAGATTTTTTCACCACTTTCTTTTCAACCATGTAATAGCTTGGACCTCAAAAACATCATGTAGATCAGCTTCAGTATTGCTAGCAGAAGGAAGGCTAGCAGTATTACTTAGTAGTCGTTGCCAAAGTGTGTTTTCTACATTTCCAGCATTACCTGGAAACAAAATAAAGCTTAAAGCAGTAACGGACAAGCATGCTGTGAAGACATTTGTATGGATAATAAAGTTTTGCATTTTTTTATACTGCTGCCATTCAAACATTTAGTAAAAGCACTTGGCAAATGCTAATGAATTTGTTCCCACAACAGAAGCACAGCCATGACAGCCAACATTTTTCAAATTTAAGTATCTAAAATTAGACACCAAAGTGTTTTTAGAACCCGTAATAAAAATGATTGAATTTTTACAACTGTGGAATACTCACAGCTCTCTGCAAGTGGCTTCATTACTCATACAAAATACAAGCACTTGTGGAAGATGCACAATTTCTCCCACCAGTGTGGAGAGAAAAGCCTTGTCCTATTAAAGTTAATTGCCAAGCTCTCATTCACGTTCAGGGAGTCGGTATTTCGTTCCTTGGTTCCGGGAAGGCAGCAGCCGATGCTGTGTCACTGAGGCTGCTAAGAGTTTTGAAACTGATTTCAGTGAGAGTTTTGCAACTGATCTCTGAGGGTTGGACCATTACTGGTTAACTGCTCTGGTAAGTAATTGTACGTATGCTTACTTACAGCATATCGGTTTTCAGCCCTAGGGTCCACAGAAAGAGGAACAACAACAGCAACAACAAAGTTGACCATGACTTTGGTCAACAAAAATATATGGCACAACAGAGGGGGACCACAGACTTGCCGAAATACAATGACACTACATAAACAAGGATGAAATTAGAAAGTAGTATACATTCTCATAAGGATAGGTACCCAAGATTAAGGAACAATTTCCAGAAAAAGCTGATGTCCATAATGGTAACAAGAAAAACGCTTCTGTGAGGGAGGGAGGAAGGGAGGAAAGCAAGAGATATTCTCAAATCAGCCCTCCTGACCTCCACAGATAAGGATCAGGTTGCATAAAGAAGAACTTGCATTTTAAAATACGAGCTTGGAAAAACTACTTATTTCTTACTGGTAACTTCTAGAGATATACATGGTTTCAGACGCATCCGTATTTATTAAAATTACAGAATCTTAGGAAAACTAGATTTATCTAGCATCAGAACCTTTTAATTTTTGCCCTCCTGAGTCAATTTTTTTGGATGTTTATTGGATTTTTGGCCCATCCTGTTTATGCTCCTTATGAATCTCAACCTTTTGGATAACTCTGCCAGATGCGAATTTCTTCCCAGACTGAACTGACCTGGATATACAACATGCACAACAGCACGGCTGAAACTCCGCATATGGCTGGAACGTGTAATGAGACTTCGTCCACACCGCCACCAAGCTACGAGTTTTCACTGGGTGTGTTGGTGCTGCTGGCTTTCCTCATGGTGTTGCTAGCTCTGGTGACCATCCTTGGAAATGCCCTGGTGATCCTTGCTTTCATCATGGACAGAAACCTCAGGCATCGGAGTAGCTATTTCTTTCTCAATCTTGCTATTTCTGACTTTGCAGTGGGTAAGTTACAGCCATGGAGGCATGTACTATTTGTTTCCTAGGAATCTTAGGAGAAGCAATGGGGTTTCTTTTGCTGAGTGGTTTCTTCTAAGAACTATTTCCCAGCTGTGTGTCTAGGGGAAGGGTAAGGAATGGTGAGGAATGGTGGAAGCTGCGTTAAGTGTTTTAGCAGCCTACTATTTTTCAGAAATACATTATGATAAGAAGTGGATCCTTTGCCAGGTAAACAGGTAATGTTTAATGTTATTGCTTCAGGAAAAAATACTACTGTGTGTGAATCGATGTGGAATAACAGAGAATGGGAGCTGTTTGTGTAAAGTCTTGACTGAAGTCTAGATAGTCCAATTGAATATAGCATATATTATCTGGCAGATCTGGCATACATGGTTGATATCTTCTATTTCAATCTACTCTCACACAATACAGATAAATCACCTGAAGTTTGCAACTAAATAATGATGAATAATATTTTTAAACATCTTGCTCTGTCTAGAGTCATACTTTAGGAATATGTGTTTGTATAGGTAAATAAAAATAACAAATCAAACAATTTCTAAGAAGTTTGATATTATACATATGTATTTATACATAGGGACAAATTTATTTTGAAAGTTGTACTGAGAAAAAGTACAATTAAAATGCTAGTGTGATGTGCAATTGCAGATTGATGTATTGCAATATTCTGTGAAGTGTTGAGAGTCTCTGGTAAAAGTCTTGGTTAAATTATTGAGTAGGCAGAAGAATGGTTTTAAACAGGTGTGGCTATTTCATGAAATCTATATTCTGACTCGTCACTTCACAACAAAATCTTTTGCAACTGAAAGAACTGAAGAAACTGTCCTTTTCTTAAAATTTATTGCCAGTGTCAGAAATTCTGTTTCTGACAGAATTTCTGACAGAAATTCTGTTTCTGACAGGGCACGGCTTCTAATAGTCTGGTACTCATGATGTCCAGATCTCCTTGTATAATGTTTTGATCCCTTCCCCCGTATAGATGATGTCTTCTTCCAGCTTATAACTGCCTTGTTGTGCCACAGAGATCTTGCTGCCTGCTGTCCAGCTACGGTACCCAGGGAAGAAACCACAGCAGTGAACAGAAAACCAGTGGACACAGGGGTGTTCTGTCATCTTGCTCACAATATAGCACCATATTGAACAAATACCAGCATCTAGCTGAGAAGTACGAAGTAAACAATGTCCTCTATCAAAGAAAGAAGTAGAGTTTACTTGGCATTACCTAACTTCTATAGATTTTTCTTTCATGATATTATGTTTACCTGAATATCTAGTTTTTCATTCTAAATTTGGTCAAAAGTTTTGCATACTTCAGAGTCAAACTGGTTTAAATTTCTGTAGCTACATTATTTAGATTCAGGATATACTTAGATTATCCTTAATTTCTACTTAATCCTAATTGCTAAAAGCACACACTTTCATGCTTGCAGTGCCCTTTGCTTATTCTTTTGATATATTTAATCTGTCTGATTTTGACCTTCAACAACTTTTGCTTTATCTCTATATAGCTGGATCTGAATAGAGATCTCTTGATTCTTAGTAGAGGGAGAATAACAGAAAGGGAGGGAAAATTGTGAAATTTTTAGGGAAATGGAAACTCTCAAGATACTCTTTGGTACCTGTTGTAGGAGTACACACTATCATGAAGTAAATCTAAAGTTGAAATAATACCCTTTCCCCCCCGCCCCCTTGTGAATGTTAAAATGTATAATATAACCTTTTGCTGGAAGGAGCAAGTGTTAGTTGCTCTGTAGATGCAGTGATTCCATTTCATTGCAATGTCGACACTGTTCACTGCATTTCTGTATTACAGCAAACTACACCGTTAGCTCTTCAGCCTCGCAGGGCTGCATTGTGACTGTGTGTAGTATAATCACCTAGAAATCCATTAAAATGACAACATATTGGCACTTTCACAACATTTGGATTTAACAGCTTAAATTTAGATAGCCATGAGTGCGTGTCACTCATGTATGTTCCCACCACTTGGTGTGTTCCCATAGATAATACCATATCAGCTCACCACTGAAAAATGGTTATGATCAAGAATTATGATGAGAAGAAATGTTAAACTGGATGTACTTAATTAACTGTGCAGTTTTTGTCAGCTTTCTGATTAGATAGTTTTAAAGATTAGTCTGAAATTCATATTGTATTTCTATAAAAGTTACTTCTGAAGCACTTTCGGACACCATATCATGCTTCTAAGAGGACAGAAACATGGCAATTAGATTGTTTATTGTAGAAAACAGTAAATTACGTTGTGGGGGGAAGATTTTTTGTTTGTTTTAATTTCAGTAGCTTAATACAGAATAGTGTTTACTTCAGCAGGTAAAAAAGTCAGCTGCTCCTTCCTTTAGCAGGTGATATAAACAGGAGAAGTAATAATGATACACAATAAACATGATACATCTTTTGGAAAGGTATTAATTATAAGAATGTCACTGGTACCTAGTTTGTGGTCAAGTGTTCATTGGTTGCATGAGAATACAAAGCCTTCCACATGGCAATTCCAGTCAGTATTGTGCTTTTATCAGATACCGCAGAAATGTTTCTTTGCTTTCATGAGCACTGCCTGCAGTGCTGACTGACATGTGCATTTGGTTTATTTCCATAGGTGCATTCTGTATGCCTTTGTACATCCCTTATGCCCTGACAGGGAAGTGGCACTTGGGAAGAAGCCTGTGCAAGCTCTGGCTAGTTATGGACTATCTCCTCTGCACAGCTTCAGTGTTTAGCGTCGTCCTTATCAGCTACGACCGTTTCCTGTCAGTTACAAAAGCTGTAAGATGAACATTTCTAATTATTTCTTTATATATCTTGAGATTTCTATAAAACTCAGAGTGTTCACAATAAGACTAGAAGCTAAATAGTCCTTCATTATTGTACCATTTTTTTTCTGCAGAAACTTTGACGCTTCAGTGTTGCACTGGGACTTAGAGATAGGACAATGCCTTGCCTATGATTTCAATGTTTCCCTCCTGCCACCTGGATTAAAAACTATTTAATTACACTCCAGAGGAGGTGGGAAGGTCAAGGAAGAAAAGGGGCAGCAGGAGTGTGGAGGACTCGGGCTTTGGTCATTAGACGAGTGGTAACAAAACTAGGTTGAGGCAAGAATGTGCTTAGGCTTGGGATAAATTTTAAAAGGAGAAGAGGGTATGGAGAGAGATGTGGGATGGCCTGACTGAAGATCAGATGAGGATCCGCATTACTGCAGGGGGTGATTGACATGTGCTGCCAACAAGCAGTTGGGTGGAAACTAATCCCTTGAAGCAAAAAGAAGAATGAATCAAAATGTGCGGAGAGCTAAGAGGTGTTTCTTGAGTATCATAATTCTTCTGCTTCAGAAGATATCTGGGGAATCCAGTGATAAATATTATCATTCACCATTTCTAAGCTCTACCTGGTGTTTGGTCCAGATGGAAGATGATCAGTATCCTTTGCTTTTGATGAGTCTGCTAGCTCAAGTGACATGGGCTGTGTTAGATTGGGAGCTTCTCGTTTGGGAAGTGCTGATACAATGCCTAATCTCTTTCTCTTCTTCCCCAGTGTTGTGGTTTTAGAGTTGGTTGTTCCTGCTTTTTTTTTTAAAGCTGAACAATGAAGTATGAAAACCCCTCTATTTAAGAAACAGTAATACTGAAAAAATTAATGAAGTTGCAGAGCTCAGAATGTGAGAAATGTAAATTAAAAAGGCCTCTGCAACCCAACTGAGTTCCAAGTTCTTACACACTGTTGATGGTCTTTGTTTATGTGATCACATTCTGGTTTTCTCCTCTAGGTAATTAGGATGGAGTGAGTCCAGGAGTGTGTAACACAGGGCTGATATCCAAAAGAAAAAGTTACCATGCTTCCTCATGGACTTGGAATCCACCTCTGCCTCTGCTGCAAACCCAGCTTGTGGCCAGGGGCCAGTCATTTCAGACTTAACTTTTTGTGAAGCTGTGCTAAGCTTCCTGTTTTCTTCCTACTAAACTGAGATGCTTGTGGTCTTGCAAAGGGCTGCAAATTCATTATTGCAGAACTGGAGCTGTGCTCTGAGCCGATATGTTGCCTTAAGATGTAAAGGAGTCTGAATCTTCAGGCTACAGATATTTAAAACAGAGAATCTAAAATAATGTGTGTAACACTGCATCATTGCACTGTTACTCACTGGTAAAACAGGGACAGTGCCCCTCGTGTCGTATGCGGTTGTGAAGATACCATTCATTAATATTTGTATAGCATGCAGGTGCTATGCTAATGAACAGCATAGGAAGCTGATGAGGAAGGTAGTAGTTGTGGGTCTGAGTAAAGCCTGGGATGACAAGTATTGAACAGTATGGAGGAACTGTCCAGCTTCTTATTAACATTAACAAAAAAATTGTCCAGCTTCTCATTAACTGATCATCTTGTGCTCTGAAAGATGGAGGGGACCAAGAGCTAGAAGTATGTATTGTACATACTGACTGGGCTATTACAAGGGCGGTTTTAACTCTCAATATTTCCTAACTTTGGATGACATGATTTTAATTATTTTTTCAAATTCAATTCTTTTTTCAATATTTTTTTCAAAGAGAAAATGGCTAGAGAGTAAAATAAATTAATGCAGTCTGGGTAGACATAAAAACATCAAGATTTGCAGTAATACAATGAGCTGTTTACAAGGTAGAGTGAGTGTTAGAATGTTTCAATATAGTAAGGGACGTTAAAGTGTGTGTGGGGTAGATTTTTCTGCTATGGCAAGAGGAAATAGTATTAAAAATTACATCGCCTAGTGTTTGCAGTCTTACATGGCAACCTGTCTAATATGGAAGGCTTCTACTTTTGCCTTCGCAGCAAAGAATTCCCACAGCTGCTTTCACTGTCCTCTGAGCCTGGGCATTCCATGAATCACAAACTGATTCCCTATTGCTATATTACTGTGGTGGTGATGAAAACAAGCCATGTCCTTTCACACCTGGAAGCCAAACAGTAGTTTAGCCATCATAACTTCTGCTCCTCTCCAATCCCAAGTATTAAAATCAATCACAGAGCTACAGTATCTGATGAGCAAGACTAACAAAGCTTTTTGGGACCTTACATAAGTGAAGATGTTCTCAGTTACTGGGGAATTACAGAATGAATATTATATTTGACTTGCTTCTTTATGTTTTTTTGAGATAGTTGTTCCAAAATGTTATCTGAATACGTGACAATTCCTTTTCGTTCACAGGTATCTTACAGAGCCCAGCAGGGAATAGCATCCAACCCTGTCGTCAAGATGGTGGCCATCTGGGTCTTTGCCTTCCTCCTCTACTGCCCGGCAGTCCTATTCTGGGAGCACGTGGCTGGATGCACCACGGTAGCGGCAGATCAGTGCTACGCCGAGTTCTTAAACAACTGGTACTTCCTCCTGTCCGCGTCCACCCTGGAGTTCTTTGTGCCACTGCTCTCGGTGACCTACTTCAATGTGCACATCTTCCACAACATCCAGAGGCGCCAGCGGCATGGCAGCACGCAGGACTGCGAGCCCCCAAAGAGTGGCAACCTGTCCTGGAGATTTTGCCTGTTGCCAAGGCCAGGAGCATCTTCTCCTCCATTGGAAGCAGAAGACAGTGTTTCGTCATTAATGAGGTCATGCAGACCAGCAGCAACGGCTAACTGTCCCTCTCCAAAAGAAACCAGTCCCACGGTCCTCAAAAGGGAGTTTTCTGTTTCTTTCCATTCAAGGACTGGGTCAAAACTGCAGCGGGACAAGAAAATAGCGAAGTCGCTTGCCATAATTGTGTGTGCCTTTGCTGTTTGCTGGGCCCCATACACTTTACTAATGATTATTCGTGGGGCCTGCCAAGGAAAGTGCATCCATAACTCCTTGTATGAAATAACCTTTTGGCTTTTGTGGATCAATTCCTTTTTGAATCCATTTCTCTACCCTCTCTGTCATATGAGGTTTCGAATGGCTTTCCTGAAAATATTATGTCCCAAAAAGTTTGCAACATTGAGATCACATAACACACCTTCTTTTTAGAGAGTTAAAATAAATGACTTATAGATAAGAGGTTCCTCTCTTAGTGCTATTTTTTCATATGTACCTTCAACAGAAATAGAGGAAAAACTTTTGTTTACTAATGGCATTGGTTAAGAGTGCAGCAAAGGCATGTATTTGCCCTGATTTTGCTAGTTTTCAGGACTTTTTTTTGGTTTTGCTAGTATAATGCCAAGTTAAACACCATCTAGTGCAATGAAAAGAATAACAAGTTTTGCTGGATGTCCTTCTTGGTTTGTGGGTTTGAGGTACTTTTTTTTTTTCTTTTTTTTTATATATAGCTGAAAGAATTATATGAAAGAACTCTGCTATAGGTATCTCCATAGAGGTTCATTGGAGAGAGATAGCTGTTTATGTATGTGTTGAATTAAAATTTATGTCCTATTTGTGAACCTAAAGCTATCTGAAGAAGCAGTTCTGCTACATTTTTGAAAGGTTGTATAAATACTCATAGGAGCAGTATAATTTAGTTTTAAGAATGCTTATGAAGACAAGATAGTGCCCTGTAGTCATTATAATCACTACAGTGAGCAATATGCAAAGGAATGGACTGCCTAATCTGGCGTATCTGTCCTTTTCTAATTTTAATATAGTCCATACCTGGTGTTGCAGGACCCAGTACACGTAAGTTAGTAATTCTGGATGGTTTTCAGCGAATGAAAGTTTCTGTGGTAATGGAATTTTGAGATGGGTTATCAAAGTTGTCATAGGCATAAATGGTTGTTACTCTTTTCACCAGTACTGTCTTTTCTCCTGACAGTGGCTGCCTCTTTGGTCATGCTTAAATGATATTTAGTGCCAGATTTGTGCACTATTTGACTACCTAATAGATACGCCCATGACTACCTAATAGATACGCCCATGATCACATTCCTGTTGAATTAGCAGAGCAAGCAATACAAAATTCATGCTGGATTTATGATTTTGGCTGGCTGTGCGAGAACAGACAATACCCTCTCGGGTGTAAAGCTTTGCAAGTGCAAAGATACTCCATCAAAGCATCTGGAACAAATTTGAACCGACAGAGTGATTTTTATACTAGATCAGTTCTTTGTGTCCTGTTACTGTGACATTATATAGATTTTCTCTGCCACTGAACCAGTATCAAACTGGATTTTTTCTATCACTGAACAAGGGCCATATTCAGTGCTTGAGAATGGGATTCACAGAAGTCTATCTGAAAGCTGACACAGAGGTGTCTTAGGCAGCTATTAATAAACAATGAGGGTGAATATGCAGTGCTGAAAGGAGTGGCTGAAGGCAATGGACCTTGATTATAACCCATTCCATGTACCAAACTTTCTTGCCTTGTGTTGGGTGTTGCAACTCACCCAGAAGGCTTTTATGGGATGGGTAAGTGAGAGTCTCTGGTTAAATTTTTTTTTCTCTCTTTTAATGTGATTTTCTTTCCTCTTTGTATCTATATAGAAATGTATAAAATATGGAAAGAGAAATCTGATGCACAGAACGATGAAGAGCAATAGTAAATTTAAATAGTATTTTTTATCTAATTTGAAATTGGCTGTAGAAGTGTTGCAAAAGCAGAGTACTCCTTTGCAAGCACAATTCAAACGCATGTAAGCAGCTTAATTGTAGCACAAAAGTTGATGGCTTCAAGGAGCTAAAATGCCATTCTGTTCAGAGGTCTGGAACTGAAGACTTGCCAGTTTTCATGCTGGTAGAAGATTGTCTTTCACCACTCATTCTTGTTATGCTTCCTTGCCTTACATGGATAGCGTTATGGATTGTGAGCCTGATTGCTAAGAGAGATACAGCTTCAGGAGGAAGCTGTTGATTCAGCACAGCTGTTTTCACTGTCATGAGCTAAGGTGCTGGCATAGATTTTGTGGGTTTTGTTTTTCTGTGAGGCTTAAAGAAACCAAACACATACACACACATTTAAAACATTTATAGAATAGCTGTTCCACTAAATAAACATATTTTAAACAGAGAAACTGTAGGTAGGCCCAAAATGGGAAAGTATTTGAGTCGTCTGCTTTTCTTCCCCTACCCTTTTAATATAAAAATTCAGTTTGCATTTTGTAATTAAAGAATGTGTTGTTTACTTTGGAAAAATGGCCTACAAAATTATGGACTAGGTAGACTGTATCCACATTTTGCAGTACTGGAAAACTAGAGTTTGTCAGGGAGCACAATGTGCAGCAAATTTGAAACCACATAGAGTCGTGAAGTTACTAGAGATCAATATTTTTGATGTTTTGTCACACCACTCCTGTATCTTTGAAGAATTTGTTGTATTTTTCTAATTGTTGAAAATTCTGCTCAGTGCTCCCAGGCTAAGTCAAGTGCTTAGTTGCTGTGCTCACATCATTAAAGCTGTCTTGGTCAAGGTGGCATCCTAAGTCTTCTCCTCCCTATCGGACATTTTGCAGGGTTATGGTAAGATACTTATTCAGCATTTGTTCTTGGGCATGCCTTTTATGCACTGACACAAATGGACTTTGCTTGCCAAAGAGATTTCTAAGCCAGGACTCTCTATCCACTCACTCATCCATTTCACCATTTCATGTCCTTGAATTTTCTTCTGTCTTTGCAGATGTCCAATAGGTCTTGTAAATACATGGTGACAGTAGGCGTATGACTCTGTGAGGTTCAACTCAAATGACAACAGTGTTTTTCTAACTTGACCCTCTCAGGTCTTTAAAAAAAAATCAAAACAAATAAAACTTACATATGGGAAGAAATTGTGTTATCTTTTGTTTGTTTGTTTGTTTATTTCTGGGATGAGTATTTAACTCTAATGATCCTCCTAATGTCTGTCTCCTTTATGTTAGGCTATGGTTTTCCTCCACAGGAAGGAAGGAAGGACAGACCACATAGATTTCTCCCTCAGCCTCTTGAAGGACTATGATTAAAACTTCAACATATGATTTATTCCCTAATTTTTAAAAGCACATGACTACTCTCCCCTTGTCCACTAATCTAGTCATTTTATCACAGAAGACAACCAAGTTGCTCAGGCGTGATTTACCCTTCGTAAACCCATGCTGACTGTTCCCAGTCACCTTTTCCTCCCTCAAGTTGTCAGAAATGCCTTCCAAGAGGACTTGCTCCATTATTGTGCCAGGGACCAAAGAGAGGCTGACTTTTTGTCCTTGTAGCATCATTTGAAGACTGTTGCAACATTTGCCTTTCTTCAGTTGTTGGGAACCTCCCTTCATCTCCATGACCTTTCAAAGAGGATAGAAAGTGGCCTTGCAGGGATGGTAGCTGGTTCTCTCAGCAGCCTCAGGTGCAGCCCATTGGGTCCCATGGACTCTTATGGGTCAAGTCCTCTCAAGTAATCCCTGCTTTATTCTTACCTGCTCCTGACAGGTCTCCTCCTTGAACTCATTCACTAATCATGGAGGAGAGGGAGACCTAATTAGTGAAGAATGAAGCAAAGAAAGCATTGGGTACCTCAGCCTTATCCGCATCTGCCGTCACTAGATCACTGGCCCCATTCAGCAAAGTGCCTACATTTTTTTTATTCAGCATTTTACTGTTAATGGGGTGGCTGAAGTTCTTCATGTTGTCCTTGATGTCCTTTACAAGCATCAACTCTAGGTGAGCTTTGGTTTTCCTAACATCGTGCTTATGTGGCCAGGCAACATTTCTAAATTCCTCCTTTGTAGCCTGTCCTTGCGTCAAACTCCTCCACACTGCCTTTTTGCATTGTAGCTTCCCTGGTTAGCCAGTCTCCTGATACACCTACTTGGTTTTTTGAGAATTGGGATGGGCTTTTCTTGTGCGTGGAGGCTGCTGTCCTTAAAGGCCTGCAGGTTCCCTGAGCTCCTTTGCACTTCAGAGCCGCCTCCCGTGGGATCCCACCTACCGCTTTCCTGAATAAACCGGTCTGCTCACCTGAAGCCCATGGTCTGTAGTCTGCTACTCTCCTTCCTCACCCCCTTTAGGATCTTGAACTCCACTACCTCATAGTCACTACAGCCAAGGCTGCCACTGATTACACATCCTTAACCAGCTCCTCTTTACCAGTGAACAGCTGATCTAGCTGTGTGTCACCCGTTGGCCCATTCAGTACTTGTATCAGAAAGTTCTCCCTGCCACCCTCCAGGAATCTTGTTGACTGCTTGTACCTGCTGTGTTGCCCTTCCAGCAGATGTCAAGAACGTTGAAGTCTCACACAAGAAACAGGGTCTGTGATCCAGAGGCTTCCTTGATTTGCTTAAAGACTTCATCACCTCCCTCACCCTGACTGGGGTGCTCTGCAACACACTCCCACCACTGTGTCACCCATGTCACTGGCTTCGTGACTGGTGGCTCTGTGACTGCACAGGGGGCTCTAGTTCCTCCTGTGTGTTTCCCAGGCTGTGTTTGTGCACATGCACCTGAGTCAGGTGTCTGCCACGTTTTGTCATTCCTGAGGTCTCTCCTGTTCCTGTTGCCCTACACCTTTTGCTTCAATTACTCTTTACAATATATTCCTCTTTGTTCCCCAAGACAGGATCAGAACACCACACCTCCCCTCCCCACACCTTGTCCACCCTCTCTTTCCTTGTTTCTTGCCCTATGTCTTCTCAAGCACCCAGCATTACGGCTGCAGTCCGAAAAGCCGGTCGCAGGGTGTGCCGTGGTGCTATGGAGCTGGTGAGCTGCAGGCATGAGTCACAGCCGTGGCCTGCCAACCTCTGTGTACTCTTACCAAAACAAATGAAATAATTGTGATGAGGAAGGGATATGGCTTCTCACACCCGCAAAGGCTAAGGGTTTGGCACTTTGTGGAGTGGAAGCTTACCTGGAATTACTTGGGAAGTGGAAGAGTAGATGGGCCATGCTTAAAAGATCCTCCAAAGCCCAGGTATTTGTTTTGCTGTGCCCAGGGCAAGACTTGCTTCTGATTAGGAAGAGCTGAAAAGGTATTGGTGATACTTCTGCTGTGTATAACGGAATTTTAAATGCTCTGTAACCAGCAGCATTAAGAAATATATGTCTCTCTTCTTAACTGTAAAATTTAGTAAGTGGTATAGCAGCAAGCACAACGGTGCTGACATTTTACCATAAGAGAAATAGAATCGTAATAATTTAAATCTTGTTGGCAACTGGGGAAGTGAAAATGACATCTGTTTTTAGCTTCAGCAGAATTCAATGAGTAAAAATGCTTACACAATGCTAATATGCAAACTGACTGTAAAAAGAGTTGTTTTCAGACTAACTTTTCTGACCTCAGTAGATAAGGATCAGCATTCAGGAGAGAAAGAGATAATGTATTTTAAAGTGTGCACTTACTGCTGCTTATGAGGTGTCTTTTTTATAGATTTTATTTTCAGGCCAATAGGTGCATTCAGATCAAGGAACGTTAGAGACTCCAGGCCTTGAAGTCTTGTGATCCTTTACTTTGATATTGTGAATTTTTTTTGATGTGTCAGTATTCAGCCCATCCTGTTAATAGACTTGTCTCAACCTTTTGGATAACTCTGCCAGATGCGAATTTCTTCCCAGACTGAACTGACCTGGATATACAACATGCACAACAGCACGGCTGAAACTCTGCATACGGCTGGAATGTGTAATGAGACTTTGTCCACACCGCCATGGACCTACGAGTTTTCACTGGGTGTGTTGGTGCTGCTGGCTTTCCTCATGGTGTTGCTAGCTCTGGTGACCATCCTTGGAAATGCCCTGGTGATCCTTGCTTTCATCATGGACAGAAACCTCAGGCATCGGAGTAGCTATTTCTTTCTCAATCTTGCTATTTCTGACTTTGCAGTGGGTAAGTTACAGCCATGGAGGCATGTACTATTTGTTTCCTAGGAATCTTAGGAGAAGCAATGGGGTTTCTTTTGCTGAGTGGTTTCTTCTAAGAACTACTTCCCAGCTGTGTGTCTAGGGGAAGGGTAAGGAACGGTGGAAGCTGTGTTAAGTGTTTTAGCAGCCTATTATGTCTCAAAATATGTTATAATGAGAAATGCATCCTTTTTTCATGTAAATACTTTTAATGTTGCTTCAGGAAAAGGGAATAACTATTGTATGTGAATATAAATTGAAGAAAAGAGGTTGCTTGCTACAGTTTATGATTTACCTTTGCTCCTCCTGTAAGATCACACACTTCAGAACTTCCTTATATTTGACAGTGTAACTGTTTTCTTATACAGCTATCTGTGGTACAGTCAGATAAATTAATTACTTCTCTACATAGTACTAATGGCGTATGAGGTTATTACACTACAACAAAACACCACTATGACTTTTTACTGGCTTCAACTCAACGCAGGCTATAGATCAGATGGCTTGCCCGATGCCAGCAACAGTCTGTTGGCATCTCCCATCTGTTTTCCTTGTTAGTCCCCTCTTCCCATAGTGTCATTGCAGAAGTCCAGGAGAGTTGGCCCCTGGAGGTGCCATGGATCCAGTCCTGGCGGGTGATGCCAGGCGAGTGGGTGGGGGGTGAATGCCTTCTGCAGCAGTCCTTCAGGCTTCAGGCCAGAGAAACAGCCATGCAGCAGAGAAAGCCTGACAAAACCATGGTCCCGTGGAAGATGTTCCAGCAAACCTCTTGACTTGAGGCTAGCAAGGAGGTATTTCTGCACACGAGTGCTCTCTCTTCAGGACAGTCACAGAGACCAGTATTCACTAAATCGTGAGGAGGGAAATAGCATCTATTGACCTATTCCACTTCTGGCAATACCATCCCTCCTAACTGCTGTTCCTTTGTCAGTGTTGTGTAGTGAAGTGTATTAGTTTAGCCTTTAAGATTTCCCTTCGTTTATGCCATTTATAACCTGTGGTGCCTAATTCTGGGGCTCGCCCCATGGGGCAGAAACCAAACGATATATGTGCTGGAGCCTTTGCTTTCCTGCTCCAGGCAGACAGTTTGCTAGAGCTGCCATTTCATTGCTCAGATCTTCTGCAAAAGTCTGTTTCTCCTCGTATCTTACAGTTCAGTCAAGACATTTAAATATCTACCTTCTACATCAGTTCTTGTTTGTGGCTGGTGCCTCATGGAGTCTTAAAACAGCCAAGCAGAAATTATTGGTATCAGTATTATGTTGGCCTATAGACCATGTAAGTCTAGGACTTTGTTTCTGGGATCAGTCAGAAAATGCATTATTTTCTGAAGCTGCTGTGGCATTTTTTTAATTTCGTAGAAGTCTGCAATCTTTCCAGGCACATGAGTCATGTCTTTTTCATCCTCTAATTAGTAAAAGTGAGAATAGTTTCAAATATAAATGCTTAAAACCTGGTTCTTGCATCTGTATTTATACCTGTAGCTAAAAGCAGTCAGTACTTTTTGACATGGCACCAAAGATTCATCGCGCTGAAGTTGATGAGAGCAGTAGCTGTCATGAGCAACTCTGAAAAATTAGTATTTTGTACAAAAGTGATGCTGCTTGTATTTAAGGTATATGTTAAAACAAGCCATCAGTGTTGAAATCACTGTGCACATTTGCCTGTTGATAACAGTCTGTCACCTCACTGCCAGAGGATTATTGTCAGTGGGCCACATCAGCCTGGGTATGTTCATTAACTTCTAAGATCTTGACAGACCGTCCTGGTTTCAGCTGGGATAGAGTTAATTTTCTTCCAAGTAGCTGGTATAGTGCTGTTTTGGATTTAGTATGAGAATAATGTGATAACACACTGATGTTTTAGCTATTGCTAAGTAGTGCTTACACTGGTCAAGGACTTTTCAGCTTCCCATGCTCTGCCAGGTGCACAAGAAGCTGAGAGGGGGCACAGCCAGGACAGCGGTCCCCAACTGGCCAAAGGGCTATTCCATACCATATGGCGTCATGTTCAGTATAGAAACTGGGGGGAGTTGGCTGGGGGGCAGCGATCGCTGCTCGGGGACTGGCTGGGATCGGTTGGCAGGTGGTGAGCGGCTGCATCACTTGTTTTTTTTCCTGGGTTTTATTCCTCTCTCGCTCTCTTGTTGTTTTCCTTTTCATTACTATTATTATTATTATTATTATTATTACTACTACTACTACTACTATTTCCCAATTATTAAACTGTTCTTATCTCACCCCACAAATTTGCTTCCTTTTGCTCTTCAGATTCTCTCCCCCATCCCACTGGGGGAGGAGGGTGAGCAAGTGGCTGTGTGGGGCTCAGTTGCCGACTGAAGCTAAACCACAACACGGACATATTGAAAAAGAATAATCCGAAGAGTTTAAAATGGATCTTGAAGCTGCATATAGTTTTACATTTGTCTTTAGTGGATCAGCGTTTTCAGGAATGTAGCCTCAGATATTGTAGGATACTTTTGAAAGAATATTCATGGTAAAATGAAGAAGTTGCTGGCTTAAAAATAAAACACAAACATGACTTTCTTATAAAAGTACTTCAGGGAAGGCCTTCTGGAGAAAAAACAAATGTAACAACCCCAAAAATAGTTAATCTCAGCTGAAGAACTAGCATGAGATTAAAACACCTCTTAAAAGTGCGAGAGGGTTTCATACCTCTGCTGTGTCTGCTCTATCTTTGGTAGAAGAGGTTTCCAGCTATCACAGACGGTCCAATATATTGTCTCTAGCTTACAAATGCTAACCAATCTTACATTAATAACAGACATTAGCAACATCTGTAGATGTGTTTGGGGGAAATCTCTAACACAGATAAAAGATTAGAGGATATACAGCAATGGGGTTACATGCCAGAGCGCAACCACAGTGCATATATGCTGCAGCACTGGTTATATATCTTTAGAAACTATAAGTTGGTTAGACTGCAGTTTTCTTCTTCTGCAGATCGTTCTTTGCTGATTTGCCCTGAGCTTATTCCCAACAGTCAGCATACCCAAATACACTAAGATCTAAAACATAGAAAGTCACCGTCAGATTTAATGAGAATGTAAGAATTTCTGTATTTAAATTACATTTTCACCTTTATAGATTATTTTTTTTTCAGCCAAACACCAGAATAGTGTCTCTCTCTGCTTCCAGGAGTACTGTTTGCAATCCCTATGAACTGCGTGGTGTCTCTGTGGTTGCTTTCCATAGGTGCATTCTGCATACCTCTCTACATCCCTTACAGCCTGACGGGGAAATGGCACTTGGGAAGAGGCGTCTGCAAGCTCTGGCTAGTTATGGACTATCTCCTGTGCACAACTTCAGTATTTAACATTGTTCTTATCAGCTATGACCGTTTCCTGTCAGTTACTAAAGCTGTAAGTACCCTCTTTAGAGCTTTTCTGATTTTGTCACAAGGTCGTTGGTGGATTATACTGACCAACCTTTGCCATGTTGGTAAGCATAAGCCCAAATTTAATCGAGATAATAGATCTCAAAAATGTGTTGGCATGTGGAGATTATTGGATATTTGCAGCTAGTTGTGGTAAATACTCTGCATTGAGTGTGCCCCAGCCTAGAGCCAGTCAAACAGGACTTTTCTCACAATTTCTGCTGCCAGTTGCTGTTGTGCTACTGCTTGAGGGAAAGCAGGCTGAGGAGTGGAAAGGATAAGGCAGGAGGCTGGTAAAAAGGGGGAAAGGAAAGAAGAAATTTGAAATAAACTGGATTTGGGGTCGGACCTAGAATCAGGCATGGAAGGAAAAGGCAGTGGCACTAAGGCAGTGAGGTGAAGGACACTGGAGATGTGGCCCCAAATGTTCCTTGAGAAGACTGGGAGCAAGAGCAAACAGGGCAGAGAGTGGGACAAGGGGCAGACTGCAGAGACTGCCTGCGGACATGCGGCAATAAACTCCTCGGTGCCTGGAGCAGAACCCCAAACTTCAGACGCACTCTATGTCTCTGCTCTCTGCAGAACATCCTACCCACCATACATGTGCTTTATGTCTTGGTTCAAGCTAAGGATGGAGACCAGATTTCTCACTAGTCACTGTTAGCTCAAGTGGCAGGGAAATGTCGGCGAGAGCTAAAGGTACCAGCTCTTTGGTGATGTATGAGAATGTCAACGTAATGTCATATGACAGAATTTCAGTTTTATTTTTGTTAATTATTATTAATTTTACTTATTATACTTGCCTTTTTATTGCCTTTTATTATTTTATGTTATTTTATTTTATTTAAAGGGAAAATGTGGGAAATCAAACACAAAAACATTTTGCACATAAGAAACATTACACTGGAAAGCTAAAGACAGCATTCACAAAGTGCAAAATTAAGACCACCTGCGCAAATGTAACTAAGACTTATGGACATTTTTATGATAGTCTTTAACGACATTAACTCATACTTTTTTTTTTTCCCAATTGGATATCTAAACTCCCAGAATTACACATTCACCCTGTCATCCTGTGAAAGGGATAGAGCAGGATGTGAGCTACAAGATATCTATCTGTTCTGCAACATATAGTGGAAAATATCTACTGGCGCTGGAATGGGAGGAGAAGGAAGAAAAAGGAAGATTTTGTGGTTTCATCAGCTAAACCGCATACATTCCATCTGCAATGCAGAGCTGGAATATATTCCTACCTCCTCATGAAGTGTGCAATAAACAATTTTCTCAAGGGTGGGTGTTAAATATATGTGTCACATTTTCTGTTGACCACTGTGACGCATATAGTCCTATTTGCTTGTAAAATGCTGTAAAAAGCAGTGCAGTTGTCAGTGAATGGGAGTCATGCTCTGAACGACTATAAAATGCTAATTACTCTGGCACTTCAGACTACAGATGTCTCAAACAAGGCACACCAAATTACTAGGTACTAATGGATGATCATGTCTCATCACCTGGACCAGGACCCTAGCACAGTTACATTAACCTGTAGAAAAACACCCCTATGTTATGTCAACATTAAGGACTTAAACATACTTGGGTGAGCTTCACCTGCTCAGCATAGCCGCAGCTCTAAATTACCAAGCACTCCGCTAAGTTCCTCTCCTGCTACTTCTGTTCGTGCAAAACGTGTCTCTACAGGTGTGACCTTTTTCTTTTTTTCCCTTGCAGGTATCTTACAGAGCCCAGCAGGGAGTAACGTCCAACTCCAATGTCAAGATAGTGGCCATCTGGGTCTTTGCCTTCCTCCTCTACTGCCCGGCAGTCCTATTCTGGGAGCACGTGGCTGGATGCACCACGGTAGCGGCAGATCAGTGCTATGCTGAGTTCTTAAACAACTGGTACTTCCTCCTGTCCGCGTCCACCCTGGAGTTCTTTGTGCCACTGCTCTCGGTGACCTACTTCAATGTGCACATCTTCCACAACATCCAGAGGCGCCAGCGGCATGGCAGCACGCAGGACTGCGAGCCCCCAAGGAGTGGCAGCCTGTCCTGGAGATTTTGCCTGTTGCCAAGGCCAGGAGCATCTTCTCCTCCATCGGAAGCAGAGGACAGTGTTTCTTCCTCCATGAGGCCAAAGAAAGAGTCTTTAGTAACTGAGAGCTCATCTCCATCAAGAGGCAATTCTGTAACCCCAGAAAATGACTTATCTGCTTCTTTCTGTGCAAGGACCAGGTCAAAACTGCAGCGGGACAAGAAAATAGCGAAGTCGCTTGCCATAATTGTGTGTGCCTTTGCTGTTTGCTGGGCCCCATACACTTTACTAATGATTATTCGTGGGGCCTGCCAAGGCACCTGTGTCCATAACTCCCTGTATGAAATAACCTTTTGGCTTTTGTGGATCAATTCCTCTCTGAATCCATTTCTCTACCCTCTCTGTCATGTTAAATTTCGAATGGCTTTCATGAAAATATTATGTCCCAAAAAGTTTGCAACACTGAGATCAGACTCTTTTTAGAAGGAAAAGGGAAAAAAAAGGCTCAAGAAGAGCTTTGGATGAGGGATGTGAGTAGCAACAGTTTGAAATTAGAGTTAGTCTTTTCCAGAAGATTAGTCTAGTTAGAAAGCCTAGATAAGCCTTCCGTGAAATATATCCTCCTTCAGACAAACATGCTGTGTTTGTGTACTTTTTCCAGCTATTTCAGTTGGTTGGTTAAAGGATATTGCCTCTGCCTGACTTTCCCTAGTAGTCTATCCACATTATCTTAATTCTGGTTGTTGAAGATACTATCTTCAACTGCAGTACAGCTTTTATTTGTGTTCATGGGTGGTATTAGTTAAAAATACAACAAAGGTGGGTATTTCCCATAAGGTCAATAGTATTCTAAAGTTAATATCTTCTCTATTCTATTTATTTTGAACAGTTGATACTGCATTCAAAAGCATTTTTTTCCTCATCATAAAACATCCAGTTAAGTTATGACTTCTGTTGTCACGCACATAGCAGGATTACTTCCATTCAGTAAGGATGTTCGGACATCAGGGGAATACAGGGACTACTTTTAAAAACTTGAGTGAAGGTGTTCTCTGCAGAAGGGATTAACCTGCATACTTGCTGAGATGCAGCAGTATAGAATTTAGGCGTGTAAAGCATTTATGTGCATCTCCAGCTATTCTTTGAGAAACAAGCCTTCTACAGCTATAGTTTTGAGAGATCATAGAACAGAGTAGTATTTGTTCTTACTCCCTGAGGGAGAAAATCTGCTGCTGCTGGCCCAGGGGAGGACGTGCACAGCAGTCTGAGCAGCTCTAACACTGCATAGCCTCCTCTGGATCGTTTCCTGACTCCCAGTGAAGCTCTAACCCATACTGTGAAAAACGCTGGCCTTACAAGCCCTGCTCACTTCCAAATATGACATAATGCACAGGGACCAACTCAACTCCACACCTGAGCAAATCCCCATTCAGTTTGGTTTGCCAACAGGCAAGCAATTCGAATAACAGAAACGGGCTAAATGTGAATATTATATCTCATTTGTCCTCTTCTGTCCTTCTACTATTTCTGTTACAAGCCTTTTGTTGGAGGTTAGGATAAATGGGTAAATTTCTTACACACTGTGTAAGGCTGTGTTTGGTTTGCTGCAGGAGTCAGGAAAAGGACTGACCTTGATGGCTCCCTACAGTACATGGGGTGACTTAGCGGAGACAGCATGGACGTAACCTTTCAATACACAGTTTCCAGGCTGTTTAGGGTGCACAGTTTAGTTGCACAATTCTGGAATTACCAGGTACTAGATTCCTTACTAAATAAACAGTGTGACTCTTTAAAATACAAATAGTTTCTTTTCATCAAACTGTCAGTAAGTATAAGGCCAGCAAATAAATGGAAGAATAAATACTAAAGAAATGTAAGAGGTAGCAGATGTCCCTGTTATCTTGTGGTTTTATTTAGTGTATATTCATATAGTATATTAGTATATTGTACTTAACACTCTTCTGAATGTTCTCCTTTTGGGCTGAACTACCACTTAATCACAGTTCTTTGTCTTGCTGTACTGTATGATAATCTAAACTCATCTACTTACACAAATTACACATGTATTCAGTAATGTAGCAAGTGTCTCTCAAACATGAGCTGAGAACCGTAAGAATCGATACAAACTACTTCAAAGACCTGGGTTTTAAATAGAGCTTTGCTGGAGATGTTACTCATGGGATACAACATATGAACTGAAAATAACATGATGCAAAGAATGCATGAAAGAAATAAATAACTTTTCTTTTTTTTTTAAACTTAGAGGGAAGAATCTCAATTTTTTATTTTTAAGTTTTAAAAGTTTTTTTAGTTTTTTAAATGCAAAGAAGCACTGATGGGTAGTCAACCTTTTGGGAATAAACTTGCCTGAGATTCAGGTGTGAATTGCTGAGGAAGGAGGTTGTTCTTACACCTGCAGGTGAAAACATGAAGGCGAGTTCAGTGTGAGGAGAGTGAAGGCCAGGGACACAGCCCTTATTTGACTGTCTAATAACTAATAAAAAGCTGCATTATGACAAATACAGGAAGAAGATGTAATTCTGTTGACATTGTCTCCAGGCAGACCAGGTGATTACCTAGCCTAGCCTGTTTTGTTCCAGTGTCACACTCAGCTGTTGAGGTGAAAAGTTCTTTCCTTCTACAGACTCTGGCCCATTATAATTTCCTTTGATTATTTTTTTTTCTTTCTGTGACATTTCTTTTTGGATTAGCATAGGCTAAAATGTAAACTTAGGAAGCCTATGGTGTAACTGAGAGGTTTACAAAAGCATATTGGCTTTTCTACCTCCTCTCCAGCATTCTCTGAATAAACTTCTTATTTGTTCTTTAGACTAGATGTAATCTTTTTAGTTGATGTCTAAACAGCACCAGGCATTATAGGATCTTGACCAATGAGTTGGGCTTATAATTACTGCTAAAAGTCAACAGATATATTGAAGGCAGTTCAGAACACAAAACACAAGTGCCCACTACACCCATCTGTTTTCTTTAAGTGCAGTGTGTACCAGTTTTTTACCCTGCAAAGCTTTTGTCGTTCTTTTAAAATGCAGCTTGTAAATTCAGTAATGTTGAACATGTGCAAACAAATCCTTTTGTGTCAGCCTTAAGAGCAAATGGCTCCTTAATAGTTTCTAAGACATGCTTTTGATAGTGCTAGCAATAGGGAGTTACAGATCTCAATCTGGTTAGCTTATCAAAAGGCTATCTGTGAAATTAAGCCATTGCCATATGTAGATAAGGACACATACTCTTATATCTATGACATGTTCTATTTTTTTTGTTCTTCCTCTTCCTTGCTCCCATCTTTTGCTTGCTTCTCATGCCAGCCTGGTCTCTGCCACAACTGGTTGGTACAGGCCAGAACAACAGCTGAATGCTGGTATCAACAGGGACTTATTTTTAAGCAGCCTGAGGCCTCGTGAAGTCTGCAGCAGTGCCCTGTGCAAGGCCTAGGAAAGGCAAGTTGCAGTTAGTTCATAGAAGATACTGAGCACAAGCCTAGCTCCTCTGAGGGGCAGTGGAGTACCTAACGCTGCCTCTGTTTGGGCTTACTTGACATGTTAGAAGTTACCAGAATAATTACTCTAACTGGACAGTGCTTCTTGATGCAAACTTGGTTGTAGGGGCATGGGTAGATATTTCACTAATACCTCTGGCTTATTTCTGGCACCCTTTGCAACTATACTGGCAAATAAGTTGGGGATCTAGTCGCTCTTGTCTTCCTCACTTTTTGCGAGCTATTGTTTGTAGGATAGAGGAGTAAGAAAAGCTGATGGGCAAGGAAAATGGAGTGGTTTAGGAGAGGGGCTAGATTAGTCTCTTTATTCTTCTGATGTAGAAGTTATTTCCAGCAGAGAAAGACACAGGATCTTTGTACATTGTACTCCTTATCTTTCAGTCAGGCAGCAGAAATACTGGGAACTGTCAGAGGGACAGTTTAGTCCAAGAAGGTTCTTGTGGACCATGGGTCCCTGCGGAAGTTGCACAAGTAAGCTGCATTACTGACCTAAGTGCCGATGACATGAGATTCTCCCTACACCTGTTCTGAAGTCATGGTCAGTGCAGGTCCTGCAAGCCATGGCATGGGGTGTGTGCTGATGAAAGGCGTCAGTAAGGGTGCTGGTTAGCGGGAAAAGTGATATCGCTGTCAAATGCAAATTTCACTTCTCCCTTGGATTGACAGAACCATATGGGCCTTTTCACGTATGCATTATTTGGTAAGTGAGAGTGACCAGACAACTTCCTTCCTTTCTTACACATTTAAAAAAAAATCCTGTTTCAAAATACCAGAGTAAAACTTTGCTTTGAAGTACAGGATTTACTTGAAAATTGTTATGAATATGTGTGAAGAAAAAGCTTTTATAAACAAAATTCAGATGTGTATGTAAGTGCAAAAGCTAGAGTTGAATAAAAGATAGTGTTGCGCTTTTTAGGAGGCATCTGTCTGGATTCTGGACACATGGCTTTCTAGTTTCATTACTGAACAACAGTGTAATCCTTCATAAAAAAATCTTTGGGCTCTAACCAAAAGAACTCATGAAGGGAAGGACTTCTTGCTGAGCAAATCTTAGTAAAGAACAATTGAGTCTTACTGCTATTTGTGTGAGGACCCTATGGGCACCCAATGGGCCTTAACTGCCATGACCAACCTCACCTGGACCCCCACCACCACCATCAACCTTGGGCCCTGGAGCACCATGAGACGTGTGTGGGGGGTCTGAGCTACGTGGTCTGAGCTACGTGCATTCCTGTAGGCTGCTCTTAGCTCTGTCTTTTGCATTTTTTTGAGGTTTTGACTGGACTTCTGAGATTGGCCTTGGACCCAGCTTGTCACCTCATGTTTATGTCATGATCTCCCTCAGCTGTACCTGGGGAACAGAAGTCTTCCACAGTGGAAGACTATCTGTGATATCGCTTGTCTCTCAGAAAGAAATCACACAACTGACTTCCAAGCAAATCCAGTCTGGTCAGGGGCTCCCGAGGAGGTTCCCAGCTCTGCCTGACAAGGGTCTCTTGCCCTTCTCCCCCAAAAAGAATTCCAGACCCCACCCTTTCCTTTTATTTTTTTTAATCAGGTTACCATGGCGTGTTGTGCCGTGCTATCCTACTACATTATTGTTATATCAATCTTCCCTTACTATTGCATCCTTCAACGCTGTTTTTTTCCTTGCCACCTCACCACATTTCTTGTATTCCTGTAGTACCTGCTTTCCCATTTTGCATCAGGTAGTCCATGTTTCTCTATATTGTTATAGTGCCTATAGATTTGCTATGGCACATATTTTTGTGTGCCTTGCTCAACAGTTCCCCAGGCATCTTGGTACAGCTTTTTCACTAAACATATCATAGATCTGATTGCTGTTCTCACTCATGTTACCGTTTTCTTTCTCACTTCCTGTACTGTAGAAATATCTTTCTTTTTAAGAGATCTACACAGAAATTGAATATTCCCTGAGTAAAACTTGTTGTTGTTAACGTGTTAGCAGTCTACCA
The DNA here is from genome assembly GCF_034638445.1 of Ciconia boyciana. Lineage (NCBI taxonomy): Eukaryota > Metazoa > Chordata > Aves > Ciconiiformes > Ciconiidae > Ciconia > Ciconia boyciana. The sequence goes on along the minus strand of NC_132935.1, from coordinate 51,663,183 downwards.
CAACCATAAATACCTTCCCTTACTTTATACAAACTTTACCATTCATAGCCTACCTGCTGTTAGGCTGCTGTAATTTTGGGGTGGAACACAGGATATCATCACTATCTTGCATATCATCACTAAAATGACAGTGCTGCCTTATCTCACAAATGCCAAAACTTAATGACCTCTGTTCCTAACAAGTATAAATAATCATAGCTGATTCCCTTTGATGATGTGGAGGTTCTGGCACACTATTTTGTAAGGGTTTTGAGAACGTGGATTAAACATGATGTAAAATGCAAAGTTTTTATTTAAGACAAAATTTAAAATAAAAAAAAAAATCAACCAAGATCAGAAATTAATACATTTTAAGCAAAGAAACACAACAGATATACCCAGGCCAGAAAAATTCAATTCCTTTCTGTTCTGGTTTTTTACCTGTGTGACTTTCGTTTAAAAACAGTGTTTCAACAGCAGCGTTAATGAAATTAGTTAGAAATAGCTTTCCTAGTGTAAATAATGAAAAGTGTTATAAAGTAGAGTGGCTGGATTTGTGTATGGTAAAACTGGAACAGTATCATATAATGAGAGAAGATGGAGTTCAGTTTTTTACTGTGCAGAAGGGATCGCTTTCTTGAACAGAGGGGAAATGAAAAGCAGACTGTCTCCTTCCTTACATCATCAAATCTAGGTATTGCCTACCTAAGACTTTTCCCCTCTAGCTCTTTTTTCAGGATCTGGCTACTGTACTTCAGGCTGGATCAAACTTTCTTTAAGTGTTTGCACAGTGCTCTGATCTTCACTCATGTGCATACTCGCTCACTCATTTTCTCTCCTTGCTAAACAACTCTGCCCAAAGTTTTTATCTTGAGGATGGGGTTTTTTTTTTGGTAGGAACTCTCCCTTATCACTGTATCTTTAAAGAAGAGCATTCGTTACACCTATAGGTTGCAACAAGACTCAATGCAACCAGTAGTGACTCTTCACTGATGTGCTCTCTCTTGAGCTGTGGAAACATTTTAAATCAGCTGCTCCCTTTCCCCCATTTTCTGTAGGACAAGGTGCAATGATTTGTGTTTGTCCCCTTCAGACTGGTGTCTCTTGGTCACCCTATCTAGGTCTGACCCAGGAAGCAACACAACCTCCCCCTGAAGAGGACGCTTTTATTTCTCACTCCTAGGAAGGAGGACAGTCACACTGCTGTGTAGGTGCCTTGTAAAACAGGAGGCCAGCTTTCCCCCGCCACCTCTATTGCCAACGAAATGAGAAGCTCTTCCACAGTGTGATTTAGAGGAGGGGTCTGACTTAACCCCTTGAGACAGCAGTTGAGGGGGCCTGTTCAGCCCTTGGTAGGCTTGTGAAGGCAGGCGCTGGGAATGTATCTGCTGGTTTGCCTCATGAGAGTTTTTCACAGAAGCCTGATTTTTGGCATTTTCCGCTTGCTGTTCCAGCTGACATGCTCCTGCAGATGTCACTAGTGCTACATGGTATTTTTAAACCATGCAAATCCATGGGTTTTTCAAAAGGTGCCGTTTGTATGTACAATCCTGCATGATATGACACCAGCACCTTTCTGCTAGAAACGCCACCAGATCTGTTATATTACATCTAATATTTACTCTGCTGCAGAAAAGATTAGGGGTAGAGCTTATTACCTTGGCAAAGAAAGGGAGACTTTAGTCATATAGATAATCATAAGTCAGTGCAGGACTCCTTCCTAAGTTGCCCTGCATAGAAATCATCCTGTGCCCTGCATTTAAAACACAGCCTTATATCTCCCGTGGAAAAGGAGAGTCATACCAAGCTGAGAGCAGGTCCTCAGTGTTGGCTCATTGCAAAAATGTGTCCTCTCTCTGATATAAAAGGTTTTGTTCTCATGATTGCTTTAAGGCTATTCTAATTGTGGACGGCTGCTAAAACAGCTGTCCGTCTCTCCTACCCTTCCTGCTGTTGCTGCTGCTCCTGGCCCCGGGGTCCTGCCCGGCTGCCGTCCTGGGCGAGGGCTTGCGCAGCTGCGCAGGAAATTCAGTCTAGGGGCTGATCTAGGTGACAAGTAACTGGTTTTCTGTTTGGTTGGTTAGTTTAGGGAGAGCACCTTACCTAGCTTATCACACAAGCACAGAAGCACTAGCTGCTGGCGTAACAGAAGAAGCAAGACCTCTCCCTTTGTCAGCAGCTTACTTTTGGGTCAGCTTAAAGTAACGATGAAGCTGCAGCTTTGGCTATGAGTACTTGGATATGTTTCTTGATCATTTTCTACACATCAGAGCTTTAGCTTGGCTGTGTTGGTAAGCCCCCAGCAACTTTAGCGAAGTTGTGCCAAACTAGAACGGAGTAGGACCTTGCCTGATCTTTACGGTGGACAACTTCAAGGGGATCTGCTCAGCTGGGCTTTTGGGGATGGAGAACTTCCCCGGCAGGACAGATCTCAGTTCTACTGCTTTCCCTGGTGTGCTAAGGGTCTTAGCAACTTTAGCTCTGTCTCGAGCCCTTCGTCTGGGGGAAACTGTCTGTAACTGTTAAAATTAGTGGAGTTCCCTGCTGAGACATTTACATTCAACTGATTCTGCCGCTTTTGACAACTGTCTGCAAGTAGGAGTCAGTCCTCAAGTATATACAAAGACAGTATGTCAGTGCAAATGCCTGCGTTACAGGACAAGAGCCAAATTAATTTCTGGAATAATGCCATGGAAGTTAATGGGTATAGACTCTGAAGTTTAACTGCTTGCATTATTTGTATTATAATTCAGTAATAATTCCTGGTGTACACAGATCAATCAGTTTTCAACCTGTTCTACTATTGCTATTTCAAGTTAACTCATTGCCTGGCTTTTCTGGTATTATACTGACAGGCACACTGTTTCTTTTCTGTTCTCTATCAGTGGGTTGTTCACACTGGTTAATGTCACAGTACGCTGGTTAATTTTTCCATTATTATACATCAGGTTTCCTTTGCCGTGTTCTGCCTGGGCAGTTGCCTCTTTGCACCAGACCACCAGGCTAGGTGTATCCTGATAAAGAGCAAACAGCATTGGCCTCTGACTCACCTCCTTTTACAACCTTATGCCTAGTGTTGTACTATTCCTCTCTACCATGTTGGAAGAACTGGAAATAGGGTCCTTTGAGGAGCCATGTGTAAATGCTTTTATAGTCATAAAAAAAAAATGCTATGGTATTATTTTATAATTCCTTTTTCTAGTGGTCTCCAACCTCATAAATGACAAAGAGGGGTCCCCAAACTTAAGGGATGTCTGCAATACAGAGTGTAAACTATCTCTGGAGTTTGAACCTTCACACGAGCACAGACTGCCTTTGTGAAGTCAGCTAAAAGCCACATTCAGTCATGACATTTCTAAAATCTCCCAACTTTTTAATAATATGAAGTTTATACTTTTATTTACATACTTAAGTTTAATAAATATTGATCCGATTAATGCTTGATACAGCGACACAGGGAGTTTAAGTTATTTTATTTTAAGGTCTTAGGTGAGCTAAGAGTTTAAGGTGATTTAAGGATTTAGATGGGTAGAAAATAATAAATTGTCTTTAAACCTTTAACACAGCTTAGCTGCAGCTTTGCAGGCCATCCCTCAGATATTTTAAACATTTTAAGGCTTCCTCATGCAGCAGAGGTTGCTTCAAATCCAACATGTTTCAAAGCTGACTCGGTTATACATTATGTCCCTCTCAAAGTGATCTATGCCACTGAAATGACTGGTACCCAAAGTTTAATTTTTCCCCCCCAAACGTTCATGAGTTTAGGGATGCTGTAAGCAGTTTCCTTATGGCTTGGTCTTGCAGTGTCACCCTTGTAGGTAGACTGTACCTGGCCCTGAATGGAGCTCTCCTGCTCCCTGTTGTTTCCAGCTTCTGTGAGAGTGGTCAGCTGGGAGAAGAGGCTGAAGGGGCCAGTAGTACCACTTCATATAATTGCAGAATAATTTTGGTTGGAGGGGATCTGCGAAGGTCATCTAGTCCAAGAGAGAACACTTTAAATGTGTAAACAAGTTTTACCTTTTATTTTGGTCATTTCTTTCCCTGCATCAGTTCTCTTGATTCTCTGAGGAAGCAAATAATAAGTGGAAGCACAGAAAGTACAGTGCTACAGTTCACAATTGTTTTCCTATTTAAGAGACTTCTAAAGACAAATTTTAAATGGTGGGGAAAGTTTCTGAAGCAGCAAAATGGGAACTGCTATGCATGGGACCCACCACAGCGTGGTACTTACCTCCCCACCGCACCCGGCCCCATCAGAGGGAGAAACGGGCTGTCACGGGTCCAGGGCACTCTGTGAGGAGCCAGCAACACCTCCTGCCACCTCACGTCCTGCTGACAGGTCCTCTTTTGTTGGCTAGTTATGTGATAACGTAGTCGGTGTCTAATGAAAACTGGACATTAAAGGTGGCAAGTATTAAAAGTGGTAGCAGACATAACATGAAACCAACTTCTTTCTCTGTTTCTTTCCAGGGCTTTGCCTACATTTACTATGTCAACGTCTCCCAGACTTTGTGCACCTACAGAGCACTGTGAGCCATCACAATTTCTTTCACAACCTGGTCAGCCTTAATAAAGTTTTGGTTGAAAATGCTATGCCCTGATACAGTGCTACAGATGGGGAAACCAAATCAAAAAGTGGGGGAATGTTTGACTCTTGTCCAACTGATTTAACGGGAAACAGAATTGGGCTCTTTGCATCTTCTCTTACTCACATGGGAAGTCCATGTTAACGGCTAGTAACATCCAGCCTATACCTATACCAGTAACTGTGTATTGCTGCTGGGCTTTATTTCCATTCCTAATTTTATTAACTTATTCACGTGATAAATTATTTTTGAGATAATATTAATTGACTTTAAAATACAGGAATTTTTGAATACAAATTATGTGAAGTGTTAAAATGACCCACTTATATTGGTTCTCAAGTAACCTTGCATTTAATTGCCATTTTGCAAAATTAGTAGTAATGCTAGTTTTATGCTGTATTTTTTAACATGATCTAATTTGAATAATTTGATTCGAAAGCTAGTTCAGAGCATGTGTTTTATGTAAAACCATAGCAATAATCTTTGAAAAGCACTGAGTGGGAACTGAGGAAATAAAGACAGCCCCTGAGTGTCTGACAGTTCCCTACTCTCGGGTCACTTCGTTGGGCCACCCGTTCTCAAATACCCACTGCTCATCCTGAGATGTAATTAGCTTTCTGTCTCGCAACTCTTCTTGGAAACCTTTGCCTGAGCTCCAAAGCTTTTGCAGCTTGTTTTCATTCCAGCCTAAATTTGCTCTTGATCACTTTGTATGCGTAGGTTCTGCTCCAGTGTTGTCTTTTATTTCAGGTAGGTCTCCTTTCCCCAGGCTGCTTCTCACAGCCACATCCCAGTCAGCCACCCCTCGTTAGGCTGAACAGCCAGGCGTCTCACATCCATTTCCCTAACCTTCCCGCTGACCTCTCTGCGCCTCTTCCAGCTGGAAGGTATCTCCCCGAAACGTGGGTGACCAGGATTGTACGCAGTTTTCCATATGGTACCACCCGGGCCTTGTACAAAGACATGAATGCTTCGCTATTTTTACTGGAAATACCTCCCCTGCTGCCCTCATAGTTACCTTTTCAAAAAAAGAAATTGAGTGAGTCTGGCAAGGTCTACCTTTAGTAAACCCATGTTGCATTTTATCCCATATTGCTTTTACCTCTGCATCATTAATTAGACTCCCCACAGAACGCTGTTTTAAAGCCTAGCAAGCTATTCAAGTGGCTCTAATAGACGGGTAAATATGGGTCAATTTTTTCACCTTCTTAATTGCAGGTCACACCCTTGCCGTTCCCCAGTCCTGTGGCACCGTCCACAACTTGATTACTTTACCAAAGAGATTTACTACCAGACTTGAAAAATCATGTGACAGAGCTTTCCTAACTTAAAGCAGGATATTTCCTCATCCTTCCTATTTGAGCACGCTGCTCACCTTTGTCTTACAGAAGCTGTACATTTTCTTTGTATTCAATATTCAGTTTGACTGACTTACCTGCACTGTTGTTCTTTGAAATCAGTGATCTTAAAAAACATTTTTGCTCTGTTTCTCATTTAATTTAAGATGAAAGAGTTTGTAATAACTTTGTTCAAAATATTTTCTATGATCAGCTGTCTTGTATAGTGCCTTTAATATGAAGCAAACCAAGTCTAGACTGTGATCATCTCATGTTTGTTGAATGAAGGTTGCTGAGGATGAAGACACTTGTTGGCCATCCCAGCTAACAGTATTGTCAGACCATACTACCATTAGAAGCATTTGGTTGCTAACCTATATCTAGGTTGTCACAGTTTGCCATAATAACATTTCTGACAGCACTTACCTTTCCAACAACCTCAGTGAGATTGTTGGGCATAGCCAAATGTGGTGGTGCAATTTAGGGGCTGAACATTGGAAAATTCCTTTGTTCCCCAACAGTGATTTTTTTGTCCTCAAGCTCTTCTTGTGTATTGGTGCCATCTTTCTTTCTTATTACGGCTTCCTTCTTACATAACTGCCTTATAAAGTTCAGGTTATTTTTAAAATTTCATGGTGAAATTCAGTGGTATCAACAACAAAAAGAAAAAAAACCAACTATATTCATCTCAGGAATTGTATTGCGTGCTTTAAAATATACCCTTGCTGTGGATTTTGGAAAAATCAGTGAGGCCAAGCATATTGTATAAACTATGTTAGAAGTGTTCTCAGTTGTCAAAGCGGGCTTCTTTTATTTATGGCTTCGATTAGCTGCTATTCAGTTTGGGGACACAGGGAAAATTTGGGAAGAGTGGAAGCCCATAATGAATGGCCAGGAGAACACATTTTTCTAAAACAAAAAAAAGCACCAACCAGACTATTCTATAAGCAAATGTGCCCAATGGAGATAGTCCAGACAACTGCACCTGGACACCACCTGGATATAATTAAGGTCCCAGAATGGAAGATGTGTTAAACTAGATACCAGAAAATTTAACACTGTCTCTCCTTTATTCACCTGCTGTAAAGGGATGGCAATTGTTCTGAGCTAGATACTGCAGTAGCATGGACCCATAGGACTCTCAATACCTCCAAGGAAGATATCTTTTTTTGGCTCTATCAGTGTCTCTCTCTATACATATATATGCATTGTTTTTTCACTGCTTCTCTACCCGACAAGGAGCAACCAGACACAAAGGATATTGCTATGGCTTACACTGGCTGTGCAAGAAGGAATTCCTTTGAGTCTCTCCCGTGCTCATATCCATGGGCCAGGCACAGTCCTTGTGTGTCTCCTGTTCTCCTTGAAAGTGTTAATTCTTCTTAAAACAGCACTCACCATGTCATTTCTTTCTCTCAGCCATTACTGTCTGTGTTATTTATTTCTCAATGTGTCATTCAGCACTAAACTTCAGAAACACTCATTTCATGTGCTGCTTTACTATCCCGAAGTGGAGAAAACACAAGAAAGTTTGCGGATATTTAAATTTGGGCTATTCAAAGACTGACTGGGTTGAAATGAAATGTAGTGCTCAGGCTGAAAAAAGTGAAGGGGGAAAATTAAGTTCAGCAATGCGGAATATAACAATCAGTTCATTAAAAGCTAACAAAGTGCCTTCATTAAATGTTAAAAATCTCTGTTGAAACAGTATTAGCACAGCAGGGTTGTGAAGAGCCAGAGGTAAATAATGACTCAGAGCAAATAGACCTCAGCAGGAAAAAAAAAGTTTGTTTGACCTTATTGTGATCAGAAACTGTCCTCATATGTGTTCAAAATTACGCTTAATCCATTATCATTATCATTATCTTGCTTAGATTACATTGTCATGTAATCTTGCTAAGTTTCTATAGTAAAAGTAAATGGAAAAAAAGCAGTATGAGTGAAGATTTCCTATATATTATTATGTTTTATTAGTTTTGTAGAGGAACTTGGGACAAGAGTCTGTTGCAATAGACAATGCAAAAGGTGACTCGGCCCCTGATTGACTTTCTGACCTGATGCTCCGAGGGAGGGACGAAGGGAGAGGCATGCAATCAGATATTATCATGCTTTGCGTAACTGGAGGCTGACAGACAAGCTGGACCAAGATCTGGTCCTTGTGCTAGGTGCTTTATAATCACAAAATGATCTGGTCTTTGCCTGAAGAAGTGTTAACAGCCTTGATGCTCGTGCAATAAAATAAAATAAAATTAGTACATGAAGAGCATCTCAGCCATCTGTGACTCCTTCTCAGCCTTCAGAGATTCTGGAAGAGGTGGGTCTTGAAGAGGGATCTAAGATGGTGGGTCAGGCCTATCTTGTCTATCTGTCTGTCGTTGGGTTCAGTGTTGTTCCTCATTAACAGAATACATGGCATATATATGAATACGTGGTGATACATATGTAAGAGCAAGAGCAATGCTGAAGTCCCTGCCAGTGCACAGGGTATTCTGGTACCTCTCTCTCTCCTTTGGGGCTTGAATCTCCCTGATGTGGAGTTCTGGTGATTCATCTTCATTGGAGAAGCTGGGAACAGCTTGGGGACCCAGCAAGTGAGCAGTATTGTGGTGGGGAGAGCGTGCTCCAGGAGAAGGGATCAGCACAAAAGGAAGTGTGAAAAGGAGACAGGAGGGAACAGTAGGTTCGTTTTGCTGCTTGTGGCTCAAAAGGGGAAGCAACGCAGATGGAGGAGCGGGGCCCTTGGGAAGAGGAGGGCAAGCAGAGGGGGCCTGCACTTCGGGAAGCTTGGCCCTGGCGCAGCAAAAGACTGTAAGGCAGGAGGTGAATTCGAAATGGGGATCAGCATAAGGGAAAGGGCAGACAGCTACAAAGGCGTCATGAGATCTGTTTTGAATGGACACAAGAAGGAATGTGTATCTTGGATTTTACCTCAGCGAAAAGCTGCTGTGATCAATGTAAATGATGATGGAGGATTCAATCATATAGATGGAGATGTTTGTGTTTTAAAATAAATTTGAAGTGACTGTATCTTTGGATAGAGCAGGAAAGAGGGCTGTGGTGTTAGGATTTTCCCCATCATAGGGAATAAATGCTGAGCGTCCTCACACATAAGGTGTCTGTGTAAAAAAGGAAATCAGCCTTCTTTCTTTGTATGGAAGCATGGCTCTATCCCCAGCCAAACTTTCGTGATACAAGCAAAGTTAGAACAAAAGAGCATCAAACCGACTAGAGAAAAAGAATGCAGGCGCAAATAAGTCTTGAAATATATATATTTGGGCAGAGTATGAATGTTTTAAAGATATTAATACACCCTCTGAGAGATGAGGAAAGGTTCTGCCACCTCCTATTATCTGGCTTAGTAGGCTGAATAGGTGAATAATTCAGAGAGCAAAGTTTCTCCAATGAATGAGTCACCTAGACTCCAAACTATTAGCATGCAGCCAAGGCACATTGAAAAAAGAAAGTTCATCCACACTGGTTTTAGTAACTGCTCCACTCAGTGGGGAAATAAATCAGGTTTTCCTCAGTTAACACAAGATCTGAATAACCATCAATTCCCTCCACAGTATCTGCAACACAAATGGTATCACAGATGCTTGATTGTGGGTATAAATTAGCATATTATGCCCATAGGGGGAGGCTAGATGATGATGGCTTAGTAGCTGAAGCCTGCTGGCCTCTGGGAAAGTGCAAATGTAATGTCAGATGACTCAGTCTGCCAGGTGAGCAAGAGGGGCCGTGCCTCTGCAAAACAAAAAGGTGAAAAATGAAGACATGTTGTAGAGCTGTGTCTGTGGGCATAGATGCAGTGGGTACCTGACAACACTTACTGACATTTAGAGGGGAGGAAAAGCCCTCAGCACCTTTGAAACTTAAACTGATGAGAAGAAAGGATGGAGAACTACCCAGGTAAAATGCCACTGCGTGCTGGGTCTTTCCTCTCACCTACTGGGCCCTCCTGGAGGAAGGGATATGACAACTACTTGGAAGTTTAATGAGTTAAAAAGAGTTGTAGGAGCATCTGTGGAAATTCAGACCTCCATCTAGAAGGCAGTATCTGTGACTGAAAATCCTGACATAGTTTAAAAGCGAAAGACAGAACAGGGTAGAAGTCAGCAGATTTGCAGATTTTTGCTGGCTGCAGAGACTTAGGGAGAGGACAGAGCTGCTGTAACATCATCTTGGTGCCAGACCAAGATGAATATGGACTTATTTAAGAATCGCACATTATTGCATACATAAGCAAAACATTTCAAGTTCCCCACTCAAACCCCAGTGGGATACCATGAGTTTGCGAAGGACCGCTGGGCTAAATATATCAGGAGTCAGTAGGATCATGACAGCAAAGAGCAACAAGCGATGGACTTTACTGGTGTTTTAGTGGAATCCCATCACAGCCCCACTTCTGGTCCCGAGGGATAATAACCAGCATCAGTGCAGGATCAAATCAGGAGCAGGGACCAAATCCAGCAAAGCATTACAATTCACCACACCAGCCTGGCTGGGCCACCGTCTTCTTTCCTGTAGTTTATTTCCCTTATTGTACTTCCTCACAGCAGGTTTTCCTCCCTGTCTTTTTTCTATTCCCACCCTTTTTGTTCTTGCCACCCACATTTTTTCTCTTTTACAAAGACAAGTTTGATTCCTAGAAATCTTCCAACACTCAACACCTCTCTCCTGGTGGTCTGTTGTTCGTGAGGCAGCATCTGCACGGTACCAGGTGGGATCCTTTGTCAGCGATTGACAGGAGATGCTGCTGCTGCTGCTGGAAGCTATTACGCACATGAAAAGGAAGGCGATGCTGAAGCGAGGTTGTTAGAGAACCACACGGCTCTTTCCTCACGTTGGGAGGACAAGTCTACAGATTTCTCCTTTGTTGCTGCCTGCCAGCATGGAGCTGTCAATTATCGCCTGTGCTTTGACACCCGAGCAGCAGCCTGGCCTCCCCCTCCTCGGCCATCCCTGCCTCCTCCGCTGCGCAGAGCTGCCTCTCCGGGTTAATGAGGCGCTGGCGTAATTTTGGCGCCTGCCCATTGCGCTGACAGCCGTACCCTGTCTCCAGGAGTCCTGGCACGTTACCACCGTTGTCGCTGACCTGGGCCCCTCACTGGAGCTGCTGTGCACCTAGCAGCAGCTGATTTCCCATGGGTTTTTCCCTGTTAGGCTTGGGGAGGGAAGACAGCAGCAGTAGCCAACACTGTTAAACAAGAAACTTGGGTAAGAAGGTTATTCTTATGGGCTGGGTCAGTCCACCTTTCACTGGAGCTGCTGAGTGAGGAGTGGGACAGCAGGGTCCATCCTCCTCCTCCTCAGCCTCCACACATGGAGCAGTCGCAGGTGCCCTGTGATGGGAGTAGCTCCCTGATGAGGACAGGGAGCATATATCCCTCTGCCGGCCAGCCAGGGCAGCCAGCAATGGTAGCTGCGAAAGCAGCAGTAGTAAAAAGCCATTTTATCATCATGAGGTCAGTGGCGTGTATCCTGAGAAAGGGGAATTTTTCATGTCCTGGGTGTGCACCTGCAGACGTGCCTCTAGAAGTGACACCTGTGCAGGCTCTCCTGTGCCATCAGTCACCTGCTAGTGCCATCTCATCCAGGATAGCTCCAGCTCTGCTCAGGGGCCTGTGGCATCCCCAGAATGTTCACTGCTAGTGAGGAACCCACCTCCAGGATTTCTAGAAAGAAAGCGATTCTTTGGAGGTGTGAGCAGGGCTGGAGCAAGGCTGGGGCAAGGGGGATGTCCCAGGCACTGTTGTGAGACGCACACAAATGGGAGAAGCAGGCAATGATTTGGAATGAGATTGCAACCCTCTGCTCTACCAGGAGGCCCCAAAGGGACCTGTCCTCAGATCTACCATGTGGCGGGAGGAGGTAGCCACACTAATGCCCTGGCAATGTCTTCAACCAGCTCCAGGGATGGAGATCTTACAAGAACAGGGTTCCCCTTCCATAGCTTGAGGTTGCAGGGGATGACCTGTAACGGTGAATGTTAACTTCTCAATTAGTTATTGATTTTATTCCAATTCACTGACAATCCTGAATGTCGCTGGGACTACTGGGAAAGCTAGAAATAAAGCTTCTAGTTACCTTAATTAATTATCTGTTTTTCTTTCCTCTCAGGAACCAAGAAGCCACTTCTCAACATTCATGGGTCATAGATTCCTCTCTCAGCATCCATGTAACTTATTTAAATGTTAGAGCTATGTTTAAATGTACAGCCAAGGATGACGACATTGGGAAGCAGCATCTCAAGTAGTTACTCTGGTCCTTGATCTTTAATGAACAGGCAATGACTCAGATGCACGGAGCCCTTCTCCCTCCTTTATGATGGCATTTTTCCACCTGATGAGTATTTTTACTATTAGAGATCTTACGAGAGGAAAGATTGGTGTAGGAGTTGTGGTAAATTGCCTTGAAGTGCTTGTAATCAGTACCGTTGCCAGTAAATTCATATTCTTGGAAATACTGGGATGTTGCTGTATAACAGGGATCTTGCAGGCAAGGGTGATGATGAAGGGCTGCTTTGTAGCAGGAAAGCTGAGCTGGCGCAGGCGCAGAGCCCTCCAGCACAGGCACCGCTCACAGCAATGGGCTGTGGTTGGGAGGGAGGAGGGTGAGGAGAAAAGGACGCTGAGGCCGAGCTAGGGCTGCCCCAGGCACTGCTAGTGAGTGGAGACTACTGCCTGTTAACTTGCCTCCCATCACTCCTTCACAGGAGCTTTTGCTGGTACAGCTAATCCTGCTCTAGGGAGTTACCAGGAATAAAAAACAGGAATAAAAATGTCACTGCTTAAACCAATGTGGTTCCACAGATAGAGGTTTCTAGTGTAGACTTATCCTGGGGTCAGCTTTGTAAGGGTAGCTCTTGTCATCGTTTACACTAAAGCTGGACTGTTGGGGAAAAAAAGTCATAGAGGTTGCAGCTTCACTGGCCCTTTGATTTTGCCTGTTTCCCAATAGTCACTGTTTTGGAGCCAAGTTTCCAGTGGTAGGCAGATATCAGGAGAATCACAGCATTTGTTGGTTTTTCTTTTTTTTTTAAAGTCCCTTGACTATCGCTGGAAGATTTACAGCCACAGTCGTAAGGTCTGAAACAATGAGAAGGAAAAAAACCACCAAGCCAATTTCGCTAATGTGGGGCTACACCCCACCACTTTTTTGGTTTTAGGAGTAGTGGCCAGAGGCATGGAGGTGACCTTTCCCTTCCAGACATACCCTTTCCCTGCTTACCGAAATATTTCAGTCTGCATTCTTTACACAGTTTCTGATCCCAAGTCTCCCTGGCTGAACCGTGACTCTACCTTTTCAGTTGCCTTTGGTAGCGCGCAGGTTTGCTGATGAAAAGCGAGACCTGCATTTCCCGTAAGGCTGCTGTCCCACCAGCCTGGCAGCGCTTTGCACATAATTATTATTTTTTTCTTTTTACATAAGGAAGGCAAAGCATCTGAACGCTCCCGAGTAGTGCCTGCAGCAGGAATCACACGGCCCGGCCGGGTGGCTGCGGCCACTGGATGTCACTGTTGTTCCGCGGGTCGGTGGCGATGCGGTGGCGAGTGGGTGGCACAGCACGGATTTTTCACACCCTCTGCGGGGTCTGCTGCATGATGTGGCTCTGAGCAGTCCAGTCTCACGCAAAGGGTCCTATGGATGCTATGGGTGTGGGGTATGGATGCTATGGGTGCCACATTTTGCAAGCTCTGAGGTTGTGCCCTGCCGGTGCTGCGTGTTTTTTGCAGTAGTGTCTGTTCCTTATGGGCGCTGGAAGGAAACGGTGACAAAATTAGCTGATTTACAGGACAGAAAGAGCTTCCCTGGAGTGACAGCTTTGGGCTGAGGAGCGGTTCAGAGGATTCTCAGCTGCCCGGCACACAGCCCGCAAAAATGCAATAGGCACAAAGAGTGAAGAAATAAGGCAACACAAATCTCCGGCCCAAATGAAGCCTCTTTTCAGCCAGTCCAAGCAAGACAGCCAGCAGGATCCCCCAGCAGCAGCTTTAGGGTGCTTCTGACATTTCTTGTGGCCACTCACTTCATCCTTTCCCACTGCACACGGAGGTCTGAGGGCGGCAGGAGTCCAGCCAGGGTGCCTGGGCTGCATCTCACGGAGCAGTGAGCGTGGGGGCTGAGCTGCAGGGTGCCAGGAAGGGGGCTGGGAAGAGCACGTCACCCCCTGCCAGCACGCCTGTGCTTGCTTCCCAGGGCAAGCAAGACCTGCAACAGGCAGCGCGTGGCCAGTCTCGCTGGGGCGAGGGGCCGGGGTGCAACTGGGCTGCCCAGACAGGGAGGTGGGAAGTGCCTTTGGGTGCTCCCAGTGCAGAGGACAGTCAACAAACACCACTGGGGCTGTCCAGAGAGGATGACTGCAGCCAGTACAACATCAGACCAACCTGTGAATACTCCTGCATTCTGTAGGAATAGGTTAGGCCCGCAGGCTGTAGGGCAGGAGAAGCAGAGAGATGATAGAGACATAATTTTTCTTCTTTTTCCCTCATCCCCGATACTTGTGCCAAATGCAAGCCCCTCGCAGATGAGGATTGGTTTCTAGATCTGAGAGTCCAACACAGAGCTGTTGCTCTTCTGTGCTTTAGGGAAGGTTTTTTGCTCCCAATTGCCAGTCTAGCTTTAGATTGACTCTGTAGAGATCTCAAGATTTGTCTTCTCATGTGAAATGTCCTACCTGTCTTAAGGCAGAAAGTGGACGCCTGCTGTTTTCCTACTAAATCCTCATTGTCCAGTTGATGCAAAAACTTCCAAAAGTGTTTCTAGCAAAAGGAGGTAGTTAAATGGTAAGAAAACACACCCGTACAAATTAATTACTTAAGTAAAACTTCAGGAAGGCATAGGCTTTTCCAGTACCTGAAGGAAAAACATTCTGGTGAACAACATAAAGTGTCTCAAAGTAATGCTACTCCTTAGGAGATATTTATTTTTTCTTTTAACACATTCCCTTTCACTGGAATCTTTACCCAATAAGATATCTAAATATGTGACTAACTTTAAGTCATTTAGATCTAATTCTCTTGGGTTTCTGCAAACAAGGAACAGTCCCATGAGTGACACCCTAAAGTGACCTTGATTGTACTTTAATAGTAGCAGTATTAGAAGGAGTGAGGAAGATGCCATGGAGAACAAAACGAAGATAGAAAAAATGAAGCCAGCTAACAGAAAAAGAAATGCTGAAATTCCATTACTAGAAACAGATACTGAAGAAAGGCTGGAAAACATCCAGCACCTAGTAGGTGACCTAACATATTTGGTTAAGTGGTAATCTGTGCGCAGTGTAGGCATCCCCCAGTTAGTGTTAAACCCTCAGAAAAGCTCCCATGGCATAAAGGGGCAGTCAGAACATCCCAGCTCTGGTCTAGAAACAAGTGTGCCGTTCCTCAGTGTGTTCCTTGAATGCCTTTGGAGGAACCGTGACCTTCCTGGTCCCCATGTCTCTGCGCTTGGCCAGAATGGGACCCTGGCTGTGGCAGGCAGAAGAGGCAGCAAGGTGCCTAGAAGTCTGTAGCTCTCTGAGCCCATCATCCTAGCACTACGCTGCTCACAAGACTTGCTGTGAATCTTGGAAATAATCGGCACTAATGTTGCTACCTGGCTCGTGGGTAGGGTCTGACTCTTTTCTAGATGGCTGGGAGAAGGGAAAAGTGAGTGCACAAGGTCTCCTCCTGCCTGTGTGGATGTGCCCTATGGATGCTCTCCCTCACCTGTGGGCCTCTGTCCCTGGAGAAGCACGCTTTGCCCCTTAATTTTTGTAACCCAGGAGACTGCTTGAAGCATGATGGGCCACTCTAATACAAGGAAATACCCAGACTAGTGACTTCTTAAGATTTTTTCTCCTTTGATCTTTTCTTCCTGGAGGCATTTATTTGATCTTGGAAGGATCTTAGGGCTACAGTCTGCCCTAGCAAAGATATGACAGAGAGTGGAGGAAAGAGATTTTGAGTCTTTTCTTCTGACTATTCCCCTACATAACACAGGCAAAATATTGGCATGTTTCTCCCAGGAGCATAGGGGTAGGACATAGCAAATCTGAATGGAGAGAAACTAAGTGAAATTTCTAGGATAAAAGCAATAGTAAAACATTAGGGCTATGAGGAGTAGGATACTCTTCTAGAAAGTACAACATAGGTCTCAGGAGGCTTGGATCCAGGAGACCTGACAGCCTGTGTAAAACTATGTAAAGGCCACCTGGTTGTTTTGTTCCTCAGCTCCCCACCCGTGAAATGTCCCCTGTCCCTTCTCTGTTTAGCCCTAGCAGGACTGTGACTTTTCGTGTTAATACAGTGATGGACCAAGGGGGTCTCACTTTCTGTTGGAGCCACTAGAGGGGACCAGAGTAAAATAATGAAAATAATTTCGCCATGTAGGCCAATAAAGACATGTTATCTTTACCCTTTAAATACTGGTCTCGGGAATCAACCCAAAGGTCTGTTAGGCTGCCAGAGTTACCTGCCAAAAATTAAACATCTTCTCCTCTTCTTCTTTCTTCCTTCTTTGAAGTCAGCTTCATCTGCATACCTGGTATTTGCATTGCCTTGTTAGAGGAACCAAATGGTGTCCATCTGCAGACACAAAATATTGGAGGGGCCATTTGGGCTGCTGAAGTGCTTCCCTCCCCTCACCACACTCATTCCTGAAAGCACTGAGAGGAGTGTTAAATACCAGAGAGAGACCAGATTCAGACACAAATGGAGAAAAGCTGGGGAAAGCAAAATAAAGCATCATCTTTATGATTCCCTCCCCACCAGCTGTGGCTAGGGAAATAAAGCAAAACCAGGTCTTCAAAATCCAGCTAGTGAAATGAAGGCATGAGCAAGGCAGCGGCTCGCCCTCCTTCCCCCATGGCAAAGTAATGCCTAATGCCTTCCTCCATGGCAAAGTCAAGTCGCAGCACTCCCTTCTCCGCTGCCCACCTGTTTGCCAGGAGCAGTGACGGTGAGCCAGGCAGGGCAGGGACCCTTTGCCCTGACTCTTTGTGGAGGGGAGGGCACTGGCAGTGCTACGGGTGTAACAGCATCTCCTGAACGACATCGCTGACAATCAGTCAGAAGCTGGAAGTAAGCAACTTATTTGCATGCATTTTAAATACAGCTTGGTGCCCGGCAGCCCGATTATTTTGAAAAGTGGGTTAAAAAAGTCACTGTAAGGCAAGGACCTTACATACCAAGCTCCAGCCCTCAGTGCATTAATATGGCTGAGTGGAGATACTAACATAACCTTACCTGTAATGGCATGAACACACCACTGTAATAATTCATTTAGAATGATGACACCTGAGACCTAATTTAAAACTCCTAGATGAATACTGTTCTCACATTCAAACCCCAAGGCTGCTGCAAACATACCTAAGAAATCCTAAGAACTATAGTGAGCCTAATTGAATTGGACTTAAATGGACCATTGAGGTGGCCTCACAGAGCTCTGGGGAATTTATATTGTCTATACCGTATCAGAATCACAGCTTGAACTGAATAACGGGTTACATTCAATCATGTTACTGTAACTCACGCTTGAGGAAAAGGGGAAACCTTTTGCTATCAGCAAGGCTGTATGGAAAACAATTTCAAATCACTTTAAACCCAGTTGGCAACTACTTTGCCAATTATGGAGTCCTTTGGGAAAGGTGTGTGCTAGGGCTCGGGACTAAATGATTTATGTCAAGCTCCCCAGTCCCCGGGGGCACATACAGGAGGCTGGAGAGGAGGTGCTTGTGGCTAATTATTTCTCCTAAGAATACTTTAGCAAGGTAATTTGCGCTTGCAGATGAGTCACTCTGCACACCGAATAGAACACAGGGAAGGCAGAGACTTCAGCGCGACAGCACGCAGACAGATGAAAAGGAAACGAAGGGGGTCTCCAGGCCTTAATCTCATATGCAAAACCCCAGCCCCCCGGCGCCCCTGCCTGCTCCCCTCTCCCCCAAGGGGCCCTCACCAGCGGTGCTCAAGGGGGGCCGCAGAGGGATGCTGAGCACAGCCTCCTCACCGCGCCTAGTTACAGCGGGGATGGGCACTCGAAAGGCTGATGAAAGCGTGTCCTCGCCCACTCCGCGTGAGGCTGGTGCAAACGTGCTGGCGGATGGGCAGGCAGGAGGGAGAAGCTCGGCGAGCCGGAGCGGGTAGCAGCCAAATGCCTTTCCAGCGTTTCTGCCTGTGCATCCCCTCGGCATGCTGGCAGTTTCTTCGCTCCTGTTGTCTCAAATCTCCTCACAGGTGCACTGTTGACACTGTGTTATAATTTATGAAGCCGCAGATGCCTGGAACGTGTAATTCATTTTGCAGATGGCAAGTGTAAACTCTGCTGTTCCTCACATGGCACAGACTTACCTGTTAATAAAAAAGCCGATCTCACAGATCCAGCTACTCCAAGAGAGGTGTAGCAAACCCCTTTTTGGATGTGTTGCTGCCATCGGGTAAGGTGTAAATAGCATTGATCTTGCAAACGATTCAAGCCTGATTTCATGATCCCCTCTGCCCCAAAGCTCAGGGGTGTGAGGTTTGGGACTGACTCAAAGAGGGGTGAATTACTGTCCGAAGTTTGGGGTTGATTTGCAGCTGAAGCACATGTTAGATGGTCATGCACCTTCTGAGCACTGCCTCCCAGATTTTCAACTGATTTTAACCCATATCATATAATTGAAATTGATTCAGCCCCTCTCATTCATGCTGGCTGAGGTGCTGGCTTTGGGATTTCAGGACCAGTGAGAACATGGATTTGTGACAAACGCAGAGCTGCTTTTCTTGATCAGCAGTCAGGAGAGATGTGGACACACTCCCCTTTTGAAAAATGCATTTGTGGTTATCTGCTGCTTTGAAGCAGCTGAGAAGACAAAAGAGTGATGAAAGTCCTGATGGAAATGCCACTCAAATCTTCTGAGCCCAGACGGGTGCACAGATGAACCCTGAGCCCCCTGCTGAGCCCTGGGCTCTCCACAGCAGATGCACTGGTTGCACTGGTGCCTGCTAGTATGTGGGTGGGTAGTGAGCCACCAGGGATGCAACCTGCAGCTGCAGGGCTAGAGATGGATCAATCCACAGTAATAACCTGGGAAAGATGGAAAGCACCTTTCTTTTTTTCCTGCAGTGACATAGGCAATAACACAGCTGTCATAGATGGAGAGGGGCCAATGGATTTGCTAACCCATAGCAAACAGATGAGTTGTGAAATACCGAGCAGCTAAACTGACTGGCTTCAAAACAGCAATCCAACCAAACGTGGCTCCTGGGTAACCCTAGTTTGTCCAAAGGATCTGTGGACTTCTAGTCTGCTCATGCGACAGCCTTTTGTCGGGAGTGCGAAGCAAAATCCATTGTTGTTGACCCAATTAAGGCTCGGCTGCAAGGAACAGCCACTGCTGAGAGGCTCATCTCTCAAGCACCAGCCGCAGGGGAAAGCCAGTCTAATGCCGGCTGCCAGGGCAGCGAACGTGCAGCATTAGCAGGCATCATAAACCCGTGGCTGGCAATAAAACGGTCTGGGGTTTGTAGCATTCTGGGCTATATATGCTGAAGTGAGCAAGCTCCACAAGAGCTTTCAGCTGGGATTTGCTTGGGTTTTTTTTGCTTTTCTTCAGCCATATTTGAGCCTGGGTTCAAAACATTCACATTGTGCTGAAGAAGACCCTGACTCATGGTATCTGTTGGAGAGGAGAGGAGAGGAGAGGAGGGGAGAGGAGAGGAGAGGAGAGAGGAGAGGAGAGGAGAGGAGGGGAGAGGAGAGGAGAGGAGAGGAGAGGAGAGGAGAGGAGAGGAGGGGAGAGGAGAGGAGAGGCGAGGAGAGAGGAGAGGAGAGGAGAGGAGAGGAGAGGAGAGGAGAGGAGAGGAGAGGAGAGGAGAGGAGAGGAGAGGAGAGGAGAGGAGAGGAGAGGAGAGGAGAGGAGGCAGCTGAGAGGCAAAACACACGACTCCATTTTCCCTGCCCCTGCTCACCCTGTCTCCCCTGCCTGCCAGATCTCTCCGGAGTGCAGGAATATGACCTTAGGTGAGGAGTCAGGAGTCAGGGCATGACTGCTCTTCCCTTGTGAATTTAAGTGACCGCGAAGCTTGTGTTGGAAGCTGTCACCCGGCATGCTGGCAGGGTGCTGTCCTCTACACGATTGCCCCAGCCCCCCAGTTTCTTGGGCACTAACCTGCCCCAAAAGCCTGCCGGCAAGACAGCAGCCGGAGCACATTCAGCAGGGAGTGTGCGTGAAACAGGGCACTGGTTCAGCATGAAGTCTTTCACTTTTTTTCTTCTTTTTGATCCACTTCCCTTGAGTCTTTTCAGGTGTGCTCACCATCAGCCACACAAATCCTTGCCACAACAGCTTAAGAGTGATTCTTTCTGTCCCAGCTGATGAGAAAAATCATTATTCTGCAATACGGTCAAGATCTTCCAGGTCTTTTATTACCCGGGGAAGGATCACAGAAAAACTACTCACAACTTTTCCTCTTTCAGTACAGGGAGTTTACAGCTATGTTATGCAGATCTTTTATGCATTTCTTTGTGTTTTATTTTTTTGTTCTTCCCAATATCTTTTAAGCTTCTTCCCTTTTGCACATCTGAGCTTTGCTGATCACAGAGGTCAAACAGATTGAAAACATGTGTGCAAGTAAAGTGGCTTCACCTTTGACCTCAAGCTATTCCTCCTTGGGAACATTTAATTTGCTCTAACCAAATGTATTTTTATTTTAATGGAATGCTCTTTGCCTGAGGCAAACTGTGTGGAAGTCCATCAGATGTGTTTTCATTTTACCACTTTGTAGAAAAGTGTATTAATCCATTTTGCTTTACATCTGGAATTTTTTTAACACAGCCCTGGGATTTTCCCCTCTATCTGCAGCACTACTCATGGCTCCTGTGCAAAAAACAAAACAGAGCAATATGAAATAAAATGGACCAAAGAGGTGTGTTAAGAACAAAAGTTGATCCTGATTGCAAAGGGCAAATTTTTTCGGCATCCTGGGTCTATATATTTCTATTTCTGGTAGGTCATATATTTGCCAAGGATGATGCTATGCGCTATTCCAGAGTGCAAAGGATGTGAAAATTTGGCTTATAACGCTATCCTGGATCCTTCTGGTGAGGTGAGGTAAGCTTTACATTAGGATCCAGCTGTGGCTACAGCTCCTCACTTTCAGCTTGTGTCTCTGTGATTTTATTCAAGGCTCACAGCACTTTGTGGCAGAACACAATGCAGAAGATGCAACCATTTCAGATTCTGTTAGGGTTTTGATTGCTTTGAAAGTCTTACACATTAGTTTCTCCTCAGCAGCTCCCCTAAGCCGTTTGGAGCAGTTTTCAAGCTGCTATCCAATGCATTCATGCATAGCCTGTGCGTATCTGCCCAGCCTACCTGTTATTAGTATAATAACCAGGAGATATAGCTAGCTTTAGTTTTATTTTTTTTGGTTTGTAAGAGATAATTTCCAGCTCATGTAATCTTCGTTGTTAACTGTCTCACCATTCTGATCCTGCCACCTCTCATTTCTGGGTCGAGTACTGAATTCGACACAACATGACAACCCAACATGAGAAAGCCGGAGTAAATGTCATCCCCTGACAGACCCGAATGATGGAGCGGGTCTGTGCCCAGGCATCCCACTCATTTTGCATAGTCCCTGCATCCTACTTGGGCAACTCGCTACTGGAAGGAACATCGCTCCCCGCCGAAGCCCAAAAGGGTGAATGAGCCCCTGCATGGCTGCAATGTTGTCCTACTTTTCCACTGTGCCTCCACTTAACAGTCTGCTGTCAGAGGAAATTATTTCAGTACTACTATTGTCTAGAAAACTACAAAAACCCATAACAGCAACAAGAAAAAAAGATGGTGTGTAGATAGATAAAGCTATATTTCTCCCTCTTGTGGATCCAAGGGAGGATTCCCGTAATTGCAGGAAAGCAGAGCCTACTGAGATTATTCACTGTGAGTAAATACAGTAAATTGTGGGGATGTGGGGGAGTATTTTTTTTTCCTTTTCTTCTGTGCGTGCATCAGTTATTCCTCAACAAGATCCAGTTTCTGTCAATGGGAATGTTATTCCTAAGTATTTGTTAAACAGCTTGGACAAAGTATTTTCAGTCCAGTGAGAGGTTCACTTTGGCTATTCACTATTCATTATTCACGGTGTGTGAGTGTTCACATAAGTCATATGGTATTGTCTCTGCTCCTTACTTGAATAACTCTAGTTAAACAGGAGACTAATGAATGTTGGAGCACACATGGTGAATAGCTAATAACGAGGAACATGTTCTCTTACTTGCACCTGTACTCAGCAATAACCAGGGCCATCTTACAGCATGGGGCGGTGGGGCCCGTAATCTGGACCTCCCAGCTCCAAAGACCTCTTTTCCCCCCACTGGGGCGCTGTGTTTGCTCTGCATGTGTCATACAGGTTACTCTGGGTGTGTAGCATGTTGCTGCGTGCCATGAGACACGACTGTTTTGCTCAGCTGGACTTGGGGCCTCAGGAACCCATGTGAGGGCTCTACCAGTAGACACTAGTATGTAAACCAGCTAACTTCTCAATATAGGGGGAAGGAAATGGGAATTTGGCTATTTAAATGGTAGAAAACAGGAAAGAAACATGGGACAAGGCCATGGTCAACCCAGCCCGTTACGCTTTACTTTAGCAGGAAATCCATCTCCCTCATATTGTGGTTCTGATGCAGTGGAATCAAGTGATGTCATGGATGTACCTCCACAGCAAACCGAAGGTGTGATTTTAGCACGAGAAGAGGAGTCGGTGCCAGGTGCCTGTTAACCAGCATGACTGTCAGTACCCCTGAAGGTGCACTGCACAGGCTTCAACACCCGCTGGCACCCGGGGACTCGGGTATGTGCCCAGTGACTAGCTTGGAGGTTGGACAGCTGCAGCCAGACTAGAAAGGCTGTGCAGTCATATGGCTGTGACCACCACCTTTAATGTGGAAGGCAAAACCATCGCTGACCAGGCACCTTTCTTCTTCTTACCACCCTTATTCATCCTTTGTAGGCACGTTCTGTTGTGTCTTCCATGGTCTTATGCTTGCCACTACTAGGTTAAAGCTGGCACGCTCATGATATCACCTCCCCCAGTTTGCTTTGCAGCCATGTCCACTGCTGCTGAAACCCAAAAGTACCTCTGAAGACATAAGTATACTTCATATATACCATCATAGTCACTGATGAAGGAGTGTGGAGGAAAACATTCTCCTTTCAAAAACATCTATTCTTATTTCTCTGTATTGACATCTTCATTTCATGCACTAGCATATGCTCACCCTCCTCATATGCTATGCTAAGCCGTCTCTCCAAAGGGACTGAAGGCATGTGTTAAAGCTGCTAGGGCTCATAAAGTCTGTGATTTAGATGAAAATGTGTGTGGTGGAGATGCTGTCTGCTAAGCAGCTCCTTTTCCATGCCCTACTGTCTGATGCTGGTCAGATTACTTCTAAGGGATGGATAACTTTATGAATTTAACGCTTTGGCCCAGAAAACTTTCAGAATTCAGGGAGAGTTTACTGAAGTAGCATTTGTGGCCATCCAAATATATCAGGTGACTTATTGCTCACAAGAAATAGCAAATTGAATATATCACTATGGATATGCTGAAAATATCTTAAAAATAGTTTGTACTCATCAGCTAGCACATCTCTCTGAAATATTCAAAGAGCTGGTATGTCTGAGGGGAAAGCTAAACATTTTCAGCTGTTGTTTTTGAGAAGCAGAAGTGGACCTGCCATTGCGGGTGTCACTAGGGAAAAGGAGGAGGTTTGGCTGTGACCCCAGGTGATGGTTAGACCTTGGATTTATTGGATCTCTTCTGATGGTTAGTTCCATCGCCAGATACCTTCAGCCAACAGTGGTGGTTTTGCCATCACAATTGCCTTCATATTTTTAGGGGTTGTGTAGCCATAAAAGAGGGTTTTATGCCTCCTCGTTGTTAGTTAGGAAGCTGGTGGGGCAGGACTACATTTCTATGTGGCTTTTGTCACTTCATAGTCTTGTGCTCTCCCATCTGCTGACAGCTTCTGCCTTTTTCATTTCTCATTGGGGAGACTACAAGGTCTCTTGGTGCTGGCAACATTTTTCCTCATGTGTTTGCAGTGTTTAGCTCAACAGAGCTCTGCTCTCTGCTGATGGATACTAGGCACTCAAGAAATACAAACAATAAATAATACTCATTCCTGCTGCATTGGTCTACCTGTACTATAGATCAGATGGGAGAAGGTGGCTTTTAATTTTACTGTCTGGATTATACAGGTATATTTCTGATAGAGAACTTTTAAACTACCATACAGTGAAACGTTGGAAGGTCTCTTGTAAATCATAGTATACTCGCATATAAACATAACCTAAATCAAGCTGATGAGCAATACCCTCAACAGGATAAATGTCTGATACTGAATTTATTTCAGATCTGTTTACACAAAGGATTGATGACAATCGATATCTGCCCTCGGGATGAGTGAGGAAACAAAAATGCTAGCGATCAGCTAAGCTAGACCACTTGATGTCACTATTGCTTGACAATGTGCACACGCAACTGCAAGAGTATAAATGGGGTTAGTTCAAAAGAATAGTGGGACAGGGGGTTTAAAGAAGGCCTCTGGGCCATCTATTTGAAAAGAATGAGAAAGATACACTATTTAGGAATGCACATAAATTCTCCTTCTGTACATTTAGCAGCGTTAGTGGAGAACTCCCTTTCTGTATGCACAGCTGAAAGTGCTCTGTCCTGGGTTTTGAGCAGAAGCATTTGTACGCTTTTCGCTTGTTCACTGTAAGAACAAGACACTTTCCTCATCTCTCTGACACCTCTGTGTGAAAAGCATTGTGGTACTGGGCAGAAGGCCCCTCTGATCCAGAAGTCCAGGCTTATATTAATAAACCTCCAAATTTACCGTACACCAGGTAGGACTGGGTCCATAATGATAACTATGAAGCAGAATACTTTTGTCCACTGCCATGAAGCTTTCTGGCTACCTGTATGATTTTTATAAAATAGAGCCTGGATTTCTTTTGATGAGTTTGGGACCTCACCTGTGCAGTCAACAGAGGAAACATTTCTATTTGCTTACTGCAGAGATTTCACCATTCAGCAATCTTGTTAGTCACAGTTGAATCGGTAAATTATTTATCAAAGTCCATGGTGAATAAATATCTAATACTCCTACCCACACGACTTCATCTAAGTCCCATGGAACCGGGCAATGAGTTTCTTCTCCTTTTGAAAGGCCTGAGGTTACTAAATAATTCAGAAGCTTCTCTCCTGGCTGTGATAGGATGCACAGCTTTAAACTAACTCAAAGTGCTTTTTGTTAGGAATTAAGCTATAATGGTCACTCCTTTTTCTTTGTCTTCTGGTGTTGGGGTTTACACACAGCCACTCAGTCACTCCCCCCCGGTGGGATGGGGGAGAGAATCAGAAGAGTAAAAGTGAGAAAACTCGTGGGCTGAGATAAAGACAGTTTAACAGGGAAAGCAAAAGCCATGCACGCAAGCAAAGCAAAACCAAGGAATTCATTCACTCCTTCCCATGGGCAGGCAGATGTTCAGCCATCTCCAGGAAAGCAGGGCTCTGTCATGCATAACAGTGACTTGGGAAGACAAAATGCCATAACTCCGAACATCCCCCCCTTCCTTCTTCTTCCCCAGCTTTATATACTGAGCATGACATCATATGGTATGGAATATCCCTTTGGGCAGTTGGGGTCAGCTGTCCCAGCTGTGTCCCCTCCCAGCTTCTTGTGTACCCCAAGCCTACTCGCTGGCAGGTGGGGTGAGAAGCAGAAAAGGCCTTGATGCTGTGTCAGCACTGCTCAGCAGTAATGAAAACATCTCTATATTATCAACACTGTTTTCAGCACAAATCCAAAACATAGCCCCATACTAGCTACTATAAAGAAAATGAACCCTATCCCAGCCTAAACCAGCACATTCTCCACTCCTTATTTCATACAATTTACATCATGCTCAGATCTCGCACTATCCAACACATTCTCATTACCCACCCAGCCCCCCTCCCCATCCTTTGATACAATACACAGATATCATTCCCTTAGTCTATGGACCACCCCTGTAAAATGCCCGTAAATGTCCATTGAGTTCATTTAGTCCATGACTTTGGGCTCCATCTCTTATGGTGGTCACTCAGGACAGGAGAGGTGGTATGTTGTGCGGAGTTATTGGGCACCAAAGCCAGCTCAGGTCAGGTCACTGCTGCACTTGCGCTGCTTCTTGTAAGGCTTCTCCTCCATTGGTTCAGGTGGTTCCTGCTGTAGTAATTCCTATAACATGCAACTCAAATCATGGGTTACAACAATTTAAAGGTATTTCCATTACAATCTCCACCCCTGGTCCCTTTGGACCAGACCATCAGGTTTAACATTGCAATGAACTCCTCCCCTTGCCCCTGCTCTGGCTTGGACTTCTCCACAGACTGCAGTCCCTTAGGGGTGTACCTGCTCCAAGTGGAGCCTTATCTGTGTGCCACAGTCTCTCCAGGGGTATACCTGCTGCAGCATAGACTTATCCACAGCCGCAGTCCCTTTGAGGTGCACCTGTTCCAGCATGGCCTTCTCCATGGGCCACAATGCCTTCAGAGATAGACCTGCTCCAGCGTGGCCTCACCCATGGCTGCAGTCCCTCCAGGGGAGTACCTGCTCTGTCGTGGGCTTATCCATGGCCACATACTTTGAGGTGGTCCAGCATGACCCCATGCACAGCCACTGATGCTTCAAGGTGTACCTGCTGCAGCATGGACTTGTCCACAGACACAGATGCTTCGAGGTGTACCTTCTCCAGCAGGGACTTATCCTTGGGCCACAATCCCTTCAGAGGTATACCTGCTGTGGCACAGACATAACCATGGCCACAGACACTTTGAGATGTATCTGCTCTGGCACGGGCTTATCCACAGACGCTTTGGGGTGTCCTGCTCCCGCGTGGACTCATCCACAGGTCCCAGTCCCTTCGACTCGAGTTCATACCGGAGTTCCAGCCTGTCCAGTACAGCAGCACAGAAACAGCAGCGATGCCCTGGCCATCTGCCAGCCCAGGCGCAAGGCCATTGCTGTTATCAAAATGTTCCCAGGCACAGCAGAGTAAGATCACAAGCAGTACAGCAGCACGGCAAGCAGCAAAAGCAAAAAGCAGCTGCTAACAAGCACTAGACTCTAATATACAGTAAGGCAAGCAAGCCCCATGGCAAGCACAGGAGCTTGCCGATTAATAGCTAAACAACAATAACAGCTATAAATTCGATCTAGCACATTCCAATCAAATCTGTCATTATCTCGAACCCTTTGAGCCTCACGTTGGGTAATCCAGGTGTTTACACATATGAAAAGTGGGTGAAGGCCTCTGTGTGTGAAACTCTGACACCAATTAAAAAATAAATTCTTTGTTCTTGGAAGGACTAAAATCACAGGCAGTTTGGGTACCTCTTCCTTAGATCATGCTCCTTTATGGAGAGCTCTTGGAATTGTCCTGTTTGGGAGGAGCTGCAAGTGTGCTGTGCTTGCTCTGAATATTTTTATTTTACCTGGTGGGAACTTTTAACTTTTTAAAAAAAAAAATATTAATAATCAATTCACTTTTTCCCTGCTGTTGGCTCTCTCCATTGAGCAGTGGTGTTAGTTACAGCTGCTTACATGGCTCTGATTACAGGTGAGGGACAGAGACAGGCACAAATTATTTGCACACGCAGGATGCCCATAGGTGGGATTTAATCCACATCTCCTAAGCCATGAACCAAGTGCCTTTACCACAGGACAAGGTTCCTTACTGTTAGGAAAGTAACGCTTGAATCTCACCAGGTCTCCAGCAGGTTCCATTTCTTTCTAAAAGAAGTTCAGCATCACAAGCAATGTCTGTAGGAACCTAGGTTTATTTCTTTATTTTCCCTATAGGAACCCTGTGTGGATGACTACAGTAACAGATGCTGTCTCTCTCCTTCCCAGGGAAAAGGGAGATGAGCCCTTGCAAGGGGGGTGATCTTCTATCACTTCAGCAGCTTGAGGACTCCCATTCCTGAAACCTGAGGAACTGGCTCAGGTGTCTTTTGGCCCTTCTTACCAAAAGACCAAGATACCACACTGAGTAAGTTTTAAAGCTGAGGTAATATGTGGCGGCTCCACTGACATATCATTGGATGGTCACTAAAAGCAGACAATTCAAAATAATGGTGCACTGAATCAAAAATCTGCTGTTTTGTTTGCAAATTTTTCAGTCCAGGCATCACACTTTGTATGAGCTGGAGAACAGAGGCGAGATCCCAGCTGGCACCTCAAACAGAAATGTTGAGGACAAGCCTGTGCACCCTTGTGGCATGGTGCACTCTTTGCTGTTAGTCTAGCTGGCTCCAGTGGAACTGCTCATGCTAGTGCAATCATGATTTAACCATATTAATAGTGCTGAGCAATTGAGAGAAGCATGGCAGAAAAGACAAAAATGCATGAAAAATACCCTTTCTGCCAAGCACTGTATTTTTTGTACAGAATATTGCAGCATCTTGAGAATTTTAAACCACCTGAAAGAATTTTACCTTGGGGCAACTGTTCTTTACCAAGTTCTGTAACTTGTTTTAAAAATATCAGTAGAAAGCCTTTTTTTGGTCTCTTAAACTACATATGTTTTAAGAGTAATTTCCATGGACTCCTTATTAATTTCTATAGCTCCCTGTTTAATTTTCTTTTTTTCATAAAGAAGATTGTAAAACTCTAACTAATGTGATTGGTGACCAAGTTTCAGGGATGTGTCATGGCATCTTTAAATGAGTTGGCCTTCATTTCATTCAGTCCATTCTCTGGCAATCTCCAACCAACTGTACAAGAATGGAAGAAAGATCTGAGCATTTAAGCTGGATTGTGAGTGGGAAGGCATTGGAATAGCCTTTAATGAGCTGTAGCAGTTTGGTTTTACTTCTCCGACAGTCATGTATACTTTAAGTGAAAGACCAATTTGAGCATTTTAAGACATCTCAGAGTCACCCTATCATTTTAGCATTACCTGGGCATTCTGATGTGCTCTCCCATTACAAGACCATTCTGGAATTGAATGGTCAGTGATAATAAACAGTGATAATAGATTACCAAGTAGGGGGAAGGTAGGAGATATTAATAAGGTAAGATTTTTAATTAATTTTTCAAGTTAATTAAAATGTCCAAAAGCACAATAAAACCGCAGAAAATCTGGCAAGGGAATGGCAGCCTGTCTGATTAATGCAAGTCAACTGTCTTCTGAGGGTAATAGTAATAATGATGAGATTATGGATATGGAAGAACCTGCTAAAGAGATATGAGATGCATGTGGAATACAAACTGTGTCCTAGTTACTATTTTATGGTGCACAATGGATCTTATTAAGGAGGAATAGCAGTAAGAATTACCACTGAATTGCTCAATAAAAGTATTGTGTAATTAACAGTGCTGCACCATCAGCTTGAGTGCTACCTCCCATTGATACTCCATATCCTCCATTTACTTTTGGTTTTTAACTAAAGTATGGGAGTTTCAACGGCAGTTGCACGCAGCTTGAAAAACGTTGCCTTGTGCATGACGATGCTTGCGGAAAGGGAGGCAAGCACTGAAGTGCTGGAGTGGAATATGATATTCAGAAGAGACTCAGAAGGTCTTCCACAAGTGACAGTTTGATACTCCATTCCCTCAGTGAAGATAACACTGAAAAAAAATAATAACAATAACCATGATAGAGAAAGTAAAAACACTTCTTTTCTGGCATGAGGTTCCAGTTTTGCAAGCATGTGCTCCCCATCCAAGCAGAAAAGAACCGCACTGAGGTCAGTGCAAAAGTGATGAATGGGATTCACGGATGGCTATTTTTTCAGAGCCTTAAGTTTCTTATTAGATATACATACTATGTGCCTGCTGCAGTGGTGCTCTGGCCTTGGTTGGGTGTTCTAGGCAGTGTCCAATAGAAATGTTGTAATATATTAATTAGAGACATCAGTATCGTACAAGAGATAACACTTCTATAGTACTGTCCTGATGGAAGTCAATATCATCAGAAAAATTGTGGTGTTTCTAACCCAGTTTTGCAGATCTAAGTGCTCACAGTAGTTCACTTAACTCTCAAAGAAATATCCTTGCCCCTTGCCGTTGAAGGATAGATGTAAACCAAGGCTCATACCCTTTGAGCTTTGCCTATCATTGCTTTTTATAGAAAAACATAAGCTGCTGGCTGCAAAGCCAAACTCTTCAAAATTAATATCAAAAGACCAGTTCAATCACAGATTTGGCCAGACTAGAAACAAGATCTGAACTGCGCATGTGTTTCAGGACGTTTGGAGCCTGAGTTATGATAGAGCGAGCCTGTGCTCATAATGAATTGCTAGCTTTTTTTTTTTTTTTGCTAGCTATTTTTTTCAGGTTTCTGGCTAGGTTATGCTATGTCCCACGTTCATTTTATTCAAGCTTCTTTCTGTCAAGAGCAAAGTTCTTAATTCCATCTTCAGTGTTTACCCAGGCTGCTCTTAAAAATGAAAATAGTATCTGGAGGATTTTAGTCTTGGTGAAATAATAAAGTAAAGTAAAAGCCTCCTGTCTTGAATTCTGAGTAGGCTGCATCAGCACATGCAAGAGAAATTGTTGCTATAGATTGCCTCGTTATTAAAAGGGGAGGGTGGGGAACAGCAAGGAAGGTTTGAAGCCTGTTGATGTAAAACAGAACCAGTTTATAGGGAGCTGGCTGAGGACTGAAGTTTTATAAGGTGCACTTTAAACAACCATGCAGTGTACTAAAAATATCATAAAAACTATAGCTTCTAGCCACAAGTTTCAGAAAATGCTTAGTGGCAAAAAGAGAAAAAGCTGCAAGATATAGGGCATAAAGAAAATCTGATACGCAGAATGGAGGAACATTTAGGTCTAGGCTTTTGCTTCAGGCTGCAGTTTAGTACAAGCACAAGAAACCGCTGCTAAT
Source organism: Ciconia boyciana (assembly GCF_034638445.1). Classification (NCBI taxonomy): domain Eukaryota; kingdom Metazoa; phylum Chordata; class Aves; order Ciconiiformes; family Ciconiidae; genus Ciconia; species Ciconia boyciana. The sequence continues at coordinate 51,632,374 of NC_132935.1, read as the reverse complement.
ACTGCCATAACGTTCAGTAGGACAGTATACGTCTCCTTAGTGGCAAAAGTATATAAATGCCACAGGAGGGGAGTCACAAAACATTCAGTATCTGAGACCAGTTTAGATCTTTCCCTCCACCCTCTGCAGATCCCATTAACACCCACAGAGATGCTGCCACCCATTCTGCTATTTTTCTCCTGAGACCTCGCAGGATTCATCGAAGCAGCTGAATTGCTCAATGCTTGTGGAAGCCCATTGCTCCTTCACTCCCGTTTCATCAGAAGAACACTGCCTGCAGAGGCTGGGGTGAGCGGTTCCCTCCGTAAGGCCTCTGGCCAGCCATGCTCCCCAAATGGGACGCCCTGCGGCTGGAATAGCAATGGCCCAAAAAGATGGTCTGCCACGTCGCAGGCTTGGAAGTCAGTCCTAAAAAGCATTATCAGAAACCAGCCACTGGTGTTGCTTGCACCAAGGTTTTCTTAAGACTTTTCTTTGTGGGTGGTTGTCCCTAGCATCTACTGAAAGGAGAGGTAAGTGCTGGTCAGGTTTGTTTGCATCTCATGTTTATGTGTGAATTGGCCTCTGGAATTGACGCTCTTGGAAACAAGAGGAGAGAGAGACCGGAAAGGGCAGGAAGGTTGAAATGAAACAGAAAAACTTGCAGGGATGTCATGCACATTTGCTGTACTTACCAGGGCATTTAAATGCTTCGTTAGAAGTCCATGGCATGGCCCTGTCAATCACAGGATTTTAAGAGGCCCATCAGAGACATGTCTCTGAGGCAGAGTACCTGCCTCATCCCCCTCCTGGCTACACGCCGTGTCGGAAAGGTATTAACTCGCCACTGATCTATGACAGGAGCAAACTAAAACATCCTGGTGCCAGCTCAGCTGTGCTGCCTGGCACAGATGGGATCAAACGAGAGCTCCTTCCCTCCCACCTCCCTTTCGGAGTCAGCCGCTCCATCTGATTTAAGGAGAGGGGATGATACCTCCGTCTGCAGTTTCAGTAGCAAATCCTATATGGTGGTTGCAAGGCAAGAGGGAGAAAAAAGGCAAGAGGGAGAAAATACCCATTCTGAAAACCACCACAAGTATTTTTTTTTACAGGATGTTAAAAGCCTGCTTTCAAACACTCCTCTCCCAGTCCTCACTTGCAATAACAGGAGCTGGGGTCAGGCATCCTTTCTCGCAGTGATTAGTACCTTACTACAAGAGGACTGCCATTAAAGGGAATGAGACAGCCCGCCGAGCGAGGCTTTCCTCTGCGGGAGAAAGAGTGGCTCTGTGTCTGCAAACCATGGCAGGCACTGAACTTCCCGGTTTTCTCTGCAGCTCAGGCAGTCAGATCTCTAACTGCCGTCTCTCGCATCCTCGGTTTATGGCAAACATAAAACAGGAGGCTATTTAAAAAAAAAAGATAAATCAGACCCTAAATTTAAATTGTGCTGATATAAATCATTCATGCAACAGATTGCATTTATTTATTGCCTTTGTCTACAGCGCAAGAAATCTGTTAGATGCACCTCTTAGAATTCATAGATTAAAAAATAAAAATCCTTAAGAGATACAGGCTTTGTGCCCAAAATGCTGCACTTTCCTATTAAAACCTTTATTCATCTTCAGGGGGAATATTCTGGCACCATTTCTCCCATCATCTTCTTCCTCCTTCTCACCTCTGAAGTTCCTTCCCGGCCACAGGGATGCATTTTGTGCTCCAGCTCCGGCAGCCCGTGGCCCTTCCGACCTCAGCTCCAGCCCATCTCCTGCCCAGAGGAGACCCAGAGGCAGCCTCACGGGCAGCAGAGCACCGGGGAGGGGAAAGTGACCTCTTGGGACCAGAAAGAGAGGACAAAAGTTCATTTCAAAAAAACCAAAGTGGGGCAGTCCTTCAAAGACCAAGAGTCACCTCTCAATAGTGGGACATCTGGTGACATTAGCTGAAGTTTCATAAAAGCTCCCTATGGCCTTTTCAGAAATAGAGCAGGTTTCAAAAAGAAAGAAAGAAAGAAAATACAGAGCCCTACGTATTGGTGTTGATTTATTTCCATCTTCTGTCATAAGGTACTGCTAAATCCAGCAAAGGATCTTAACTTGATTTTCTTCTTCTCTGAAACAGGAGAGATGGCTAGCCATGAATGTATGTTATTTACAAAGATGTGGTTTTGTCCTGCTTTCTTTCTTTATTTCATTATTTATTGAGTAAGATAATAGCTTATGGTACTTACACAGAGCCAGCTGTTTGCAGGATGCCAAGAGCAGGTGGTCTGGGAGGCCTCTGATGAATTGCAAAAGACACTTAACAGCTGCTATCGCTGTGTGAAATGAGCAAACCTGCAAAATCTTTATTTTCAATTGGATTGTACTTTTAAGTAAGCAAGGGAGACAGCCAGTATAACTACAGACCATGACCAACAACCCACATAAAGTGTGTGCAAACACAAGTGATTAATGTACCAGGATTTCAAAACACCCAAAACGAACGAGTCAGGTTTAATAGGGTGCATGAGTGGGAAGGGGAGCAGGAAAGGAAGGGTGGGAGCTGGGGTATGCATGGGGGGGTTGCAGGGCAAGGGGTTGCTTACATGGGAAGAGGAATAAGTCAAGAAGGAACTATTTGGTGAGGCTTAATAGTCTATACTGGGTTCTTAGCAACTCCCATATTTTTATTCTCTGTTGTAAACAATGATGTTGGACTTGAAAGTTTTTATGGCCTTTTTCCTTCTTTCTCTCATCACCCCCACCCCTCCTTTTTTTTTTTTTTTTTTTCCAATTATGTAGGGCACTCCTGTGTGCTGCCTCACCAGGGCACAATCCTTTGGTGGTAACCACATCCTCAAATGGTCACTGAAGAGATGCAGGGATAATGGGTTACAAAGACAGACATTAATAAGGTAAGATAAGAGAGGGGAGGTTTATTAATTTTTCAAGTAAAGTTAGGATGCCCAAGGGCACAGTAAAACTGTAAAGAATCTAGTGAGGGATGAGAGGCCTAGCTGATTAATGCAAGTCAGCTGTCCTCAGAGGGTGATTGCAATAATGATGAGATTATGGAAGAACCTGCTGAAGACAAATGAGATGCATGTGGAATAAAAACTAAGTGTCCTAGTTACTCTTTTGGAGTGCACGATGGATTTTATTAAGGAGGAACAGTAATATAAATTACTGCTGACTGAGATGCCAAAGCGAGGAGCCGGGCTTGCTTTGCTGGAGTTTCTTTGCCTGAGATGTAGCACGCAACCCAGGGTGCCTCGCTTGAAAACAATCCAAAGAAAACATGGAAAAGTTGAATCGGGGCTTCCTCCCCTACTGCAAAAGAAGAGAATACTTCTGCTTGGTCTCTTTGATGTGCCTTCCCCTCCACTCCCCCACCTCCCCTTCAGCTCCATTACCTCATTGCTTCCCTATGCTGGGGCGGATAATTCAGGGCTTCCCAGTTTGTCCCAGGAGTCCTTACCCTGTCCACAAGCGGCTCTTCTCCAGGCAGCCCCACCACGCAGTGCATGAATTAGGCAATGTTTCTGAGGGCAGCAGTTTTTCTAGGCTGCCTTCCTTCCTTTTCTGACCTACCTTTCCCATCTTCTCATTCCTTGCCTTTTCCCCCCATTCTCTTGCCACCCCTACCACCTTGTCCTTGATGCCCCCAGCTTTTCCTACCACCTGCTCTGGCTTTTCCCCTATCCCCTAGTGTGGTGCTGCCTGCTGGTCCCGCATGGATGGACCCTCCCACCAGCCCTGTGACCACCACCATGGCCTCCCGGCACCTCCCTTCTATACAGTAACATGGGGACCAGAGGCATGATAATTATCACTTTCATGGGTGTTTGGGAGTTGATGAGCACATAGTAGACTTGGCGGGGTAGTGTGTCCTCTGCAGCGCCTAAAAGGCATAGGATTATCTGCCCAAAGTGGGAGGGCAGGGGATGGCTTCCAGATGCGGGGGGCTGGCGAGCCTGCACCGAGTCGCGTGGTGGGAACTGAAGTGTAATTAACAGCGTGGTAACAAATGGCACGACGTGGTCTCTTGTATAATTTTTCCAGGTCCTCTGTTTCTTTTCAGTGTATTAACTGTCCATGGTAACAGGAAATAAGAAATTATAATATCGACTGCTTGTGTTACAGTGCAAAGTCAGCATTTCCATTAGAAAATCTGTTTCTAATGGGTTTGAGTAATACAATCATGAACTTTCACTTCAGGATTAATCCTGGAATTTAGAGGTCCCAGGCGGACTGCGTTTTTTCCCCCTACAAAATTCAGTAGGTCAGTCTGGGCATTATAAGGCTTTACCACCTCCCCGCAGCCCAGAGTTCGTTTTCTCCTGCACACTCTCATCTTCCCTTTATTGTCCTTGTAAAGTCACGGTATGGTCATCTTGTCTCTTTTGCTTTCATTATTTATTTTTTGAATGGATGTAAGTAACTACTGGATGTCAAAACAGCCTTTTCTCCCACAGTCTAAATACGTAATTACCTAATAGATGGGCATTTCTGTATTATTAAGATGGTCTAAATACATATTTATGCGGCAGACAGTAATGACTTCATTTTAGCAGCTCCCTACATATATATTTACATGACAGACCATAATGTTCTGCAGCATCAGCCCCCATAAACTTCATTTGTGACACCCTGAATCTGCTGCGTTTCGTGCCTGGTGCTGCAGATGCGTAGCACAAGTTTACGTGGGCATCCCCTCTCACTGGGGGAGCAGTCACTGCCGGACAAATGGAAGATGACGTTACATAAATAAAATGTATTTTCCAAAGCAAAGGAAAAAACAAAATCGCAACCATACAAAAATAACAGCCCTAAAAGATCATGTAAGTATCGCGCCTCTGATTCCCAGTAGCAGATGTTTCGGGTGTTGAAACTCCCACCAGAACAGCTGCAGGAATGTAGAATCACATCTGGGCTTGCGACGGGGCTGCATCATTACCCACCGACAGCAAAACAGCCAGATGCTTCCAATTCATTTTAGGGAAAGAGCTTAAAGTTTGAGCCCATGCACATCCCTGCTTTACAACCACTACTTACTGTTGGCCATGGACGTTCCTGGATGTGCCGTCGAGGTGGTGGCACAAGGCGGCGCGTGGCTGAGCTGCCAAGCGGCACCGCGGTGGGTGGCTCACCAGCAGTCCCCCGGCATGAGTGGCATAGCTGGGGCAGGGGTTCTGGGCTGGCTCAGGGCCAGCAGGGACGAGCTTTGGGAGCTGAGGATGATCTCTTTGGCCCCAGAGAAGGGCAGTGGAGGTGTTGCTGCTGTCAGTTATGGCCACAGTCCTCCGGGGGCCGTGCTCGCTTGTCGCAATGGCTGCGATGCCTTTCCTCTCCTGCCACTTTCTGCCTCCAGCAACTCCACGCTGCGTGTTTTGGGATGGTGCTTCACATGCTGCTGCAGGATGTGTAATGGGAGAGTGCCTCAAACGTAGGCACCGGAGGCAAGAAAGGGCAGCTGGCTCGGCCACCGAGCCCCGGTGCTCACGTCTCCTGTCACCCCTCCTTCCCTGCACCGGCTCTGCTGGAGTGACCTGTGGACTGACAGTGTCCCCCTCCAGCAGCACTCACATTCACGTGTTAAAGCTGCTTGGAAGGAAGAAGTTTTGCTTTCGCTCTGGCTCCTTGCACGAGTCCAGACCAGGACTCCATTTCCCATTGCACAAGTAGGTCAGCTGAAGACGTTTCCTCCAGACGACGGTTACTTGGTCTGCCGAGTACCTGAAGTGTGACTTACTTGGTTGTTCTCTAGCAGTGTTTTTCCATCTCTCTAATGGGACTTCTAACTCAGTGATGACAGCTCGGTTGTGCTAGTTCATCGTTTTATGGAGGATTGCTCTTACTTACCTGCTGTACCACATTTCGGCACCGGTTGATGGCTGGCAGCGGTGAGCCCTGCTGTTAGGATGAAAGAACAGCCTTGTCTCCCTTGCTTCTAACTTGTCTCAGTGGGAGTGCAGGCATAGGCACCGACGGCCACTTTCTCCAGCCTGATATTCAAGAGGGAAACAGTCCTAAGGAGTAAATATATGGCTCTGGTATCAATATCTACATTCTGTATAAAATCTAGAGTCTGAACCTGATCAGAGGTAGGTACTGACCCCTGGGCCACTGGGACAACTCAGACAGACAGTACTGCCCTCATCATACCATAGTTATTAATATGATAATTTATTATTTTGCATGTAAACACACGTAAATAACTGAAGATGATTAGTTACATGATTTGCAATAAAATGACTGATTTAATCAAAGGCTGTTACTGCACAACCAAAGGTTGTACAATATCTTTAAAAAAAAAGAACTGGTAAAAAAAGAAAATGACAGTGGAATTATTTACCACAATGTGCTTGTCCACCTTGTTGTCATCAGCCCAGTAGCCACGGACTACAGGAGAGGCAGCAGAAGGTTTTAATATAGCTTCTAAAATGCCTACAAGAATCGCACACAGGCTCCAGTTGACTGACGGTGCTGAGGTTGTTTAGTTAAGCTTACCAGTGTCAAATGGTTTAAAGGACAGACATACAAGCAGATGGATTTTTCCTTCCAGGGCAGAGGATAAATTGCCAGTGAGGTGAATGGCATCCATGCTCTTGCATGAGGAGGAGACAATTCGCTACTTGCATGTTGTCAAGCAAGACCATTTTTAGAGGAATTGATGACAATCTTTGGGTTTTAAAAAATTATTTCTAATCTACAAATCAGAACATCCCTCTCCCCAGGGAGGGGATGTTGTGTGGTTTCATATTGTTTTGATTATTGCTGATGAATGTATGTTATGACAGTAGTAATGAGGTTCTATAGGGTTAGGTAAACTTCGAGTACTGCTGTGAATGTGAATTGCTCTCTCAAATTGATCCTTTAACTAAGATCTTCCCCCCTCACCACCACCACGTGAGGATCAGGAGGAGGAACAGAACAGCACTCGAATAAGATGGGAGGAGGATGCAGTGAAACCCTTCCTGGTGCAGGGAGCCCCATTTTCCGTGTCTGTGGTCCCCAGGAGTGTGGGTTGCCATGCTGGAGAGCTGCTCTTGGAGAAGCCCCATGGGGAAGGGTCTCCAGCCCATGCCATCTGTGCCCCTCTGTTGCCTTGGAATTCCTAGGTCCTTATTTCATCTCTTTCTTTTGGGGTTTTCATAAGCCTCCTCCTTCTTAGCTTTACTGAAGGGGAAGAAATGGTTGGAGAGAGGTTCCTCCCTTTGAATGCTGTGAAGCCCAAGTGGTGGGGCGAGCACAGGGTGCCCCTGAGCCCGCGGAGGGCTGTACTCACCCTCCAACATGCAGGCACTGCTCTTCAGCTTCTGAAGGAGAACTGGATAAATAGCAGGAAGCACAAAAACCCAAAAGGGTTCACAAGCACCTCTGAAATAAATTATGAAGTGTAAAATCCCCAAGGCCCAAGGCTGCTGTTGAGGTGGCAATGACAGCCAAAGCAGACCTTGCTTAAAAATACCTGCAAGGTTTCTTACGAGTTCACCTATGAGTGCAAATCCTTTCGCTGCCTGCAAGGTTCATCAATGTCATCATTGCGTTGCGTGGAAGCAAAATGGCAATACAGAGCAACTAATGAAAACAAAGGTTAAGTACAGTTTCCCTGGTTCCCAAGGGAACAGGTTTTTTTCAGGAAATAAATTTCTGTTTACGCGTGAGAAATTATGCAGCTTTCTTTTTTTGCTTTCCATAAAATTTTATACAAAACTTGATCATAAAGAAGAGGAACACATTAAAATAGTGTCTGTTTGGAACATAACATGTTATTATAGACTAGAGTACATGAGAGAAATCAATAGCTTTGTATAAGCATGAAGTCCATAATCACTCTACAGACATCCCTTAGAGAATATATGCATTTTAACTGTCTTTGTGTAAAACCTTCGAGGGAACCAAACATAATAATAATTAATCATGTAATTAATACTTAATTTATAAAGGGCACAGTACGCCCCACTCTCCTGCAGAGGCACTTGGGGTGATAAGCAACTGAAAAATAGAATTCAAATAAAAATAGCTTATTAAAATGAAGACAAGAAAGATGATAAATAAAGTGCATACGGAAGCAGTACAAGGGGAGGAAAGATGTGCCACTGCAAATGCATAGGCAAAGCAGAAAAAACTTAAAAGCTCCCAGCCTCATCCTGCTCCTAACAAGACTCCCATTCGCTTTGGTGGAGTGGAGACAGGGATATCACTGAGAGCCTTGGGAAATCATCATGTGCTGCCTTATAAAACCAAAAAAGACTTCTTCCATCTTCCATCAACTGAAAGCCTAGTGGGTTGGTGAGCTGGTAGCCACCAATAAACCCTACTAAGTGAACTGAATGCCACTTACTGGTGCACTCACTGACTTCCTCAAAATAGATTCAAGAGGACTAAAAGGTGCTGACTTTTCCCCAAATTTATTTATTCCTGTGTCTGCCAGTTCCACTCTTTATCATAGCTTTGAGCATTTTCCTGGTGCAGAAGTCAGGCTTACTGGTTTGTAGTTCCCAGAATCACCCCTGCAAGGCTTTTCTAAAGGCACCTGTCATAGCTGCTATTTTTCAGTCCTGTGTTATGAAACAGGACTGTTGGATAAGCTATTGTTCAAACCAAAATTAGTTGTGATCAACTTCATATTTGAATTCTTTTGGAGCTTTTGGGTAAAAAAAAATAATCTTACCTCCTGATTTGTTACGATTTGAATTATTAATTTTCTCTGAAACATCTTCACTGACACTTTTTTTGCAATATAACTTTCAAGTTCATTCCCCATGTAGGGTTACTTTGATGTGAAAACTTTCTGGCTTCTCATGTGCATGCTAATACAAATAAGTCAGTTAGCTTTTTGTGATGAGCTTGTCTTTGATGATTTTTGATCCCACTAACCTTCTTGTAGGTTTTCTGCTTGCTATAGAGGTAGGTGCTCCTCAGTCTTTCTTGTCTTGCATTAGTGTGTTTTATATTTTAGCAGATATATATATATATTTAGATGCATATTTTATACTTAAAAGTTCGTATTCTTGTCTATTTCCTCACCTATGCATGGATTTCCTTTTTTTTGACAAATGCCTTTTTACTCATAATAGTCTCCTTTATTCTGGCATTTATCCATACTGGCATGTTTGGATCTTTTGGAGTAATATACCTTTAACCTGAGCTTCAATTGTGGAGTCTTTAGACAGCCTCCACAACAGCAAAAAGCATTTTATCTATTTTAGCAGCTCCCTTTATTTTGCTTTAAACTATTTCCTCATTTTTATGTAGCTCTACTTTTAAAAATCAAATGTTACATAGTATGGGGTTTTTTTTATTTTTCCTCTGAAAGGAAAAGACACTGAATTTAAATGCATTATAGTCACTATTAGAGGGTCACGGTTGTATCTTGTACCTTTTTTTAAGTCGTACTTAAAACCAAGTAAGATTACAATTTACACCTCTTCTTGCAAATCCTCAGACTAACTGCTCTGAGGAGTTGTTTCTCATGTCTGAAAATTAGCCCTTGCGTTACAACTGACTCAGAGATGTAGCATGTTTATGTGGGAGCATCTGATCACTGTATGCCTTCACAGATTTGTTAATCTCCCTTCCTCAGCGGGTTGTGGAAGACTATAACCCTGTGCTCCTAATATGCGTGGAATTCCAAGCCATGTCCCAAGTTATTTCTAAGATGATTATTTAATCTTATATACCCCAACACTTTAAAAAACAAATCAACTTGTTGACTGAGTCTCCTTTGTATCACAGCATTACAATGTATCACTGATCATCTTTACGCCTCTAAATCACAGGTGCAAATTAGGGATACTTTCATTTTAAACCAGGCATTTCAGCTCATCCATCCTAGTTTTTAGAGTCCTAATATTTGTTTACAGTCACCGATACGTTTACAGTGATCTAGTGATCACTATGTCTGTAGTGATCTAGTGAGTCTCACATTAACTAGTTAGACTGTGCTTCACTGTAGATTTTTGTCTTATTGTTATTCTAAAGTGTGGAGTTCTTGTGACTCTGTCACTACAAAACATCTCTCCCCACACTGTGCCCATCCACCTCATGTTTTTTTCCTGTATTGGCATTTTTTGGAAGTCTTACTTTTGGGCTCTCTCTTATACAAAAGACCTGACAGCCCTTCCCAGGTCTTTTTCTCAGTGCTTGATCGGGCAGAGAGACCTCCTGTGCACAACGGCCAACACAAAACCCACAAAATGCCAAATGAGCTCCATCTCCCACTGGAGCTGACCTCAGGGAGCTCAGCACCACTTCTCTTCCAGCAGCAGGTCATGGTCTTGGGAGAAGTTAGCACCTACCAGCCTATCTGAAATCCCAGAACTTGCAGGATATATTGGACAACTGTGGTTTGACGCTTCACATCATCCTTTGGAAAGCCACAAAGCAGTGCATACCAAGTGATGAAATCAAATACACTTTTTTTTTTAATGGGTTGTTTTCCCTCATATTTCTGTACTTCCTCCATAAGCAAATAGTGCCCCAGTGGGGCATGAGAATGAAGTCAGAATTTGCAACTGTGGCAGAGAAACTATTAAAAGTCTATAAATAAATATTTTTATTGCAACAATGTTGCATGAGCCACTACTTTCTGAAAACCTTATTCACATCAAGATGGGCTGAGGGACTATGTTCAGTTACCAACGATGGTTACTTGGAAGTGTTTGACTGGGAGATGTACACAGCCTTCTCAGTATTCTTATTCAGCTGTATAATTCCAAGCCCTGCAGTGTTGTTATCCCTTAAGAAAACTGCTTTCTATTTCAAAAGCACCAACCCTGAACGTTAAATTGAAAGGAGATAAAAGAATCAGAGTGGTAAAAGCTGCACAATTCTACCCTCTTCATTATACAACAAGCTGATTCAGTATTTGCTTCTTTACATTTTTATGCAGATATAAAAGGCTACTTTGGGAAATCTGTAACACTATTATTAAATGTCACTGAGCAGAGCTGAGTATAGTGATGACTCATCCTCAAAAGATTTGATTTAGTGTGCATTGGCTTCCCAAGTATTGAGTTCTCATTTTGGGCTATATCAGCCACGGTGCCCAGATCTAATGTAAGGACCATTCACATCAGCAGGAGTCCTCCCTCTAGCTTCAGTGATCTTTGGATCAAGATCTTATTGAGAAGGGATGCTCTAGAAATTGTAATATTGTTAATCATGAGTAATAATTATCTATAATTCATAAGGGCCAACTGAAAACTCAGGCCTTGTTGTGCTATACTGCACAGACAGTGGAATATCATCTGTGCTATAAATCTATAAAAACAATCCAGATAGATAGAGTAATGGGAAGGGATGTGGTCCACCATGAAGATATATGTCGCAGCAGTAGTAAATGTCATGTTAGTTCAATTTATTTTTTAATAAGTTAAGAAAGACAAGAAAAAGGAAAGGAGAGAGAATTTTGAAGAAAAATAGGATGAAAGAAAGGACTAGGAGAAGGAAGTTTGATAGTTTAGAAGGTAGAGAGGTTAGGGGATGGGAAGGGTGTGGGTGTTGAAGCCATCGGCATAGAGTCAGGACTGGTATATGACTAATCAGAATATTCCTGCCAATAAATTAGCTAAGAGTCCTTAATGTGAACAATATTAATCCAGAATGGCCTGAAAAGCCTCAAGTATCAATGGACTTGCTTCAAGTATGATAGATAACACTCTCCGCACCCCTGGTGTGATGGCTTCCCAGTCAAATAATTCTATGTGTTAGATAGCTTCTAAGTAGGCACCAGACTCAGGGAGTTACATGAGAAAAAGTCCACTTTTAATCAATAATGCATCCACATTTGAGCTTCTCAGAACTGTGGGGCAGTTTGGGTTTGGATCTAGACTTTAAGTCATCCTGTGGCCCTGGGAAGGGAAGCTTGATTTGTTTTGATGTTCCAGTGTTATTTAAATTATGGACACACTGGAGAAGTTTAGCTCCAGTACAAGGCTAGTGAAATGGGAAATGTATATAACAGTTGACTCTTCCTCCCCATTTCAGGTAAGCATAAAAGGTCTGCATGAATAGCTACATTGCTCCGTAAGGAAAGGAATTTTCCATCTTACCCTTTTAGAACTGAACATCAACGTTTACTCCCGCTTTCATGACCTGCTTGAACAATTATTTCTATTAAGAAAATGGACTTGAGACTCTGCTACTTAAGGCAACCTTTGTATTAACTTGCTTAGGTTAAGGGGCTTTAGTGGCAGTGGATCTTCACAGCAGGATGTAGCTGTTGCACTCAGGGACTCCCTGCTTTTGGTAGATATGCAGCATTATGACTTCTATCTCCCTTGTAAAGTCCAAGAGACATCAGGGAAGAAAACACGGAGAAGAAATGGGACAATGCTGGAGAGCTGCTCCCTTGGAGGCAGTGGGAAGCACAGAATAAATTAGAACAGCTCTGAGTTTCTGTAATTTTCACAGCGGGTTGGACAGGCAGAGTTGCTGAGAATTAACACCTGTGCTTCTGCAGAAGCAAATCCTCAGGAGAAGTGTCACAGACTTTGATAGAGATGGAAGCAGCAGGGTTCTACAGAAACCAAAAGGCGTCCCCTGGAAATGTTTTCAATGCCTCAAGAATTTAAGGAGAATGCTATTCTCCCTGCAACAAACATATTAATTTTAGGTATCAGGGATGCATGGAGATGCTATGACACTAGCATATAAATATGGAGGCATGTGTTCAGGCCTATAAAATCCTCAAGAAAAGTTTAAAAACCTTAAAATGTATTTAGTTTTGCAGTTATTTTCTGAGAAGGAATCTCTGTAAAATAGAATGGAGTTGCAGGTGACAGAAAGACACCACTCATTGATCAACTCCCTACAGATCAGTGAAGGTTTAAATCTGTGGGTAAATTCCTCCAGTTCAGAGTATGGCACAGAAAAGGTTATTTCAATGTCTAACAAGAAGATGGATATAAACAAAAACTGGCTGGTGGCCTGAAAATCCCCAGGGGTTTTGAGACATGTGATAGTGTCTAGAGCAGCTTTCTGCCTTTCCCACCCCAGCATGCTGCTTGACTGCCAAGGAGCCCTCACACTATGAAAACCACCACCTAATTGGACAATGCTGTACTTGAACCTTGTGTCTGCTCCCTTGAACAGAGGTTGTTACCTGCTTGCAGATTTTCTTCCATTTTCTCTTGTGCAGTAAAGACATTTAGTGATTTTGTCCTGTAGTTCACTTTTGTGATGCCCAGAGCCGTGCTACTGTATGAGGATTTGGCAAGGTACTGGTGGTGAAGAGTCCAAGGACAGGAAAAATTGCCAGACAAAGTCTGCTTGGGATGAACAAGAGGTGGGAGTTGATGAGTGTTTTGAGAGAAGTGGGAAAAGATGTGAAGGAGACAAAAAAGCATTTATGATATGAGTTATAAATACAGTATATGATGGCAGTAGAGGCTATAGGAGTGGACGTGGAACTTCCAAGAGAAAACAAAGGGACAGAACCAGATGTCAGAAAAGACAAGAAAACAGGGAAGGCATGCTACACATCAGGCCTTAAATGTTATTTTTCTCCTTTCATCATTGAATCCTTTTCAGTGCATTTAATAATACAATAGTTGAATTATAATACACTAATTGCACTCACTGTAAGACCTTGTGGAAAGATAATTAAATTCCCCCAATTTTGAGCAATTCAGTTACATCATACCAAATGTGGGCAGAAAAGAAAAAAAAACCACTTCTCCTGTGCAGGGTTAGTGATATATAAAGCAAAGGAGAATCAATTTAATACATCACCACTGCAATGTGAATTTCTAGAACCATTGAGCTGAAAAGTACAATCCCACCAGTCTGGTACCATGAAAATGAAAGTTGATGTCTGCCTGGATCAATTTTATCACAAAAATAATGGCATCACTCTGGGCACAAGATTTAAAGCCTTCAAGGCTTTGGGGAAGACACACTCAGTAACCTACATACAAAAGTAGATTGATTGAGAGTGGCTGGAACACACATAAAGCTGACATTTTTACCCATCTGGGCCTTTATCAAGACTGATAGGCTGAAACATTGTCTTTCTGAATGTTCCCGCTGCTTTCATATGTAAGCTCCTGGGTTTGCATTACTCTTGAGGCTTTCACAAGGTGTGTGCATGGTACATCTGATATACCACCGCATATGTCTTGATGGTGCAAAGAAAATGAGCTAAATTCATCCTCCATCTAGATGCCTCAGAAAGGAGAGATTATTTTCACTCTTTAATCTTCTTTTTATAAACAAAGTAGTCTAGACACCAACACGTAAATGTTCTGAGAACAAACAACCCTTTGTGCAGATATAATCTTTGGGGCGTCCATCACTCAGCCTTGATTATACAGGACCTTTTACCTGCGATACACCTAGCTTACCACCTGCAAATCTCTGGCCCCTCTAGCTTTGCACCATTCAGCAGACATTTGCCCTAGCTTAAAATAAAGCAACCTGTTGGTAATTACAAGTGTGAAGAAAAGTTAAGAAAGTGTGGCAGTGAACTAAAATGAACTTGGGTTTATTTTAGGAAGTAAACAAAGGCTAATGAAAATGCTCATAAAGAAGAAAAAAACTTAATATGCTGTTATGAAAACATATAGTAATTATGAACATTAACAGCATCAGAGGCTGGTGCAAAGAGAGTTGCTTGGTATTTCCCTGAAGATAAAAAGCCATCTGTGTGCATCAGGAATCATCATTTTTTGGTTCTCCAGGGTAGAGGATGATATGCAATTGCTAAGCCTCCATTTACTATATACAAACGTTACCCTGTGCGACAGTGGCTGTCAAAAAGTGTTCCACACCTAATGGCAAAAAGAAAATGCCTAGTAAGATAGATTCACAAGTTACCATTTAGCTGAACAAATCCAAGGAAAGCAAAAGTTTTCAAGTAAATCAAGTGAATTCTGTGGAATAAGCTACTTTTCAGCACAACTTTTTCCTACTTTGCTCCAAAATGTCAACAAATTTCTACAGTATTTGAAGAAGGAAGGAGATGCAACCTGCATCACTGTGATCTTTGATTCCCAGTGATGAAGCCCTGCTTTGATAGTCAGGAACAGCTGTGGTTGGATGGCTTTGGTGCTGGAGAGGAGACCTCTGAAGATCTTGTTTCTGATCGAGTTTTTGCCATTGTCTTCTGAATTTCTGTCTCTTTCTTGGAGTTGCAAATGCAAATGCCAATTTTTGGCCCAATGTGCCCAAAATTATTTACTCATGAAAAACCACAATCTAAAATAAGAAAATGTTTGGTAGAAAATGATAAAAATGTCCAGTCTGCATATTTTTAGAAAAAATAGGACTTGTTACTGACTGAAAAGGGGAAATGTGGCTTACGCCAGATCCTAGTATTTTAATATTTGGTTTTGTGTCCCAACAAAGGAGAAAAAATTAATTACCATGAAGTGAAGAACTCAGAAAGCTATAATTTCAGGAATGGCAGCATTTTCTATCAAGATTGCAAACATTCCCAAATGGACATATTTTGATTAATAAGGTTGGCTTTGTGCACAGATTTGCTCTAATGTTTTTTCATTATATAGAGCATATCTTTATACTCCCTCTCTTCTGTTCATGTATTGCTATTTGCTCTGTCTTTCTAGGTTATTTATGTTGTTTTAGCTTTTGAAAGCTCCAGCCTGAGATCATTTACAAGGTACAATACAATGAAAGAGCATATGGGTATACACTAGTGTTTTAGCTCAGAGCAGGAGTGCAGTTTTCAGGCAAGTCTCCTGATCACCTCTACTTACCACAGTCTGTTTTGCATCAAGGAATGGTTTTGGAGAAAGCAAACTGGATTGCTTTTGAATGAAACTGAACCAGAAATGTAGGTGCTCTGGCTGTTAATGGGATTTTGGTGCTTTGAATCAGACTAGAACAAAACGCATAGAACAAAATGTGCTACATAAAACAAGAAATGAATAGTGTGGCTCTTGGGTCCCCAGTTCTGACAGTTTTGCTCTACGGTTACATGCCTGTTGTGCCAAATTACTTGCTAATGTAGTTCGCTATGCCCCAATCACCTTAAAATCCAAGGAGGCAAAGCAAGAAGAAAATGCACATACACACACAAAACCAACTGAGGGGTAAAAGAATCATTATTCATATCGTAGGCAAGCAAGCAAGCTAGGAATAGTTTGTCTTCTGGTTCCCTGCTTAGAGACCACCCACTAGATGGCTGGTGTTTCTTTTATCAGTTGTAAGTTATTACTACATTTGAGATGGTGTCAGTGTGGAACTACTGAAGCAGGGAAGATCTTAATTTGCCATGAAGGCTAATTAACATTATCCTGAAAAATATGGACATCATTAATAATTTTCCATGTTCAGCACACCTATTGAACAAACACACTGTCCAATACATATATTGACAGATAACCCAACGTGATCATTTCAGAAGACTGGAATGGAGAATCATTTGTTCACATATTAAATGAAAAAGAGATCAAGGGAATAGATTAATTCTCAAAAAATGAACCCATATATCCCCTTTTCAATGAGCAATTAGCCTAACCAAAATGCAAACTCAAAGGTTCAGAATTGAGGGTGTTATAATTTTTTATTCACCAATGGTCTTGCCATATATTCTTGGGTGTGTTTTTTAGTGCAAGAGGTGGCTTGAGAGCCTTTGGGAGCTGGGACCATATCTTATGTTCCCAGTCAAATAATTAGTTGGGTAAACTGCTATTTATAAGTGCTTATAAATAGTGAAACAGTTTTAAACTGGAATGCTGCATACAGTTTGGGTCATTGTAGTTCAAGAAGGATGAACTTAACCTAGAAAACGTGCTCTGAAGGGATTCTATGATGGCATGAGGAGTGGGGGAGCTCTTTGCAATAGAAAAGACAGACTACAAGATTTTTGGCTTGCTTATGCTCAGAAAATGAAAGCTGGGAGGGAGTTGAACACAAAAAAGGACTTTACCAAAACTAGATTCTGGATCAGCCCTTTAACAGTGATGTCAAAAAACCCACCAGACTGGAAGATGGCACTTGATGAGCTTCCGAAAGGGCTTTTCAGACAGTAGTGTCTGAGAGAGCTGTGGGCTAAAGCTGATGAACCAAGAGATGTCATCCACTCCCAGCTTTCTAAAACTGATATTTATTTCCATACACAAGGCCTGTTTAAACTGTCTGCCCCGGGAGCAGACCGAGGAGCTGATTCTGGCTTCCAGTCACATACCTCCTGCTCCAGGGAGAAAATGATCTGCGAGAGACTCAGCCTGCTTTTCCACCTCAGCATCATTTCTTGGAGCAGTAGTGAAGTGAGAGTTGTAGATCAAATAGTAAATTGTGATACTACTATAATAATAGTAACAGTGGAGCTGTTTTATACATTTATAGACATCATTAAGCCAAACGGCAAAGAAAAATGAGTCTCAAACCCAGCTGGTCAGAGTAAGCTCTTCCAGGTAGGAGCTATCTTCTCCATTCCACTGTGCCTAAAATAGGTCTCTTCTTGGCTGGGCCTGGCACAGTATCATACAAAACTTACAAAAGTCCACATTGACACCACCAGGACTTATTTTCAGACTGTCTTCCAAATTTCTATGGGCAATCTTGTGCCATTCCCCTTCTCCCTTTTGAACAAATAAGCAAGTACTTGTTGCTGAAACAAAATTTTAAAATTTCAGAACTGGTCCAATTCACTGTTTCAGCTGACTTCCATGCACAATCCAATTTAGAGGCATTTTGAAATCTACATTTGTCACATGTTTCTTACAGGCAATCTTCTGACCCCGCAGAAAAGCTTTTTACTGCTTTATACATTCCCTCTGGATATTCAGCTGTATCAGTCGCTATTGATGGAGTTGTCTGAGTTCCCTTCAAACCGTGGTTTTTGTCAGGAAAATCTTGCATTCTAGATCTGTATGTGATTTATCTGAGATGCTGTCAAATCAATAAGTTTCACTTCAGCTGCCAGAAAAAATCTATGCAGTGGTTATCCCCATGTGGATTTAACTAGTCATGGTGTAGGTGGTGATAAGTGAATAGAAAAGGGGGCAAAATGGATCTCACATAACATGGCTTTTAACCTCATCCTCTCTTCCAAACTGGCCTGGACTGTAGACTGTGGCCTCTTTATTTCAGTTTGGTTCAGTTGAGGGTTTCTCTTCTCTTTCATGTCCAGGGAAAAGAATCCCCACAACATAGGTCCATGTATCAGGCTGGTTACCTTTGTAGCAATGACATTTTAACGCCATTCTGGTACCAAAGCCAAGCTCTGCTGGGTGCTGTCACAGCAAGCACTAGTACGAAAAGGAGAAAGGCAGCTTTTCCAACCAGTTCAGTATTTCTCTGCCACTTTATAATGTCTCACACTCTCTTACTCTTTCCTCAGGCAATGGGACTGTGAACTTCAGAAATATGCAAGTCTAATTCAGCTACTAATACTGAGTTTAGCTGTTTCTGAGATTATTTATTTATGTATTTGAAAATGAGTGTATGTGAAAAGTTCCCTATTAAATGCCCTGCTTGTAAATCCTTCATCCACAGAGTAATTACTTCATGCCTGGGATGAAGCCTGCATAATCCATTACTGGGTCACATTAAAAAACAAGAAGGAAAACTTGACAAATGAAAATGAACAAATTTTTTTTACCCCTAAAGAATGGGAAAAGCTTTACCAAAATTATTTTCTTTCAGTGAAATTTTGTATTTTTGTCATGTATAAAAATGTGAAAAAATGCCAGCTACCTTTCCTCAGTAGCCCTAGATATTTGATGCAATTTAGTCTGCGGACTATTGGTGTATCTGAATTAAATCTATGACAACACAGGGGCTTCCTGAGCACTAAATGCCAAGTCTGAAACTCATTTTTCTCTTGTCTCCAGTGAATTGAAAAGGAAAAAAAGTGGTTTGGTCGTTCCAGCTTGAGGCTCAGGACAAATCCCCAGCTCCACCGCAGACTTTCTGCATGCCCAGGACATGGGAAGCTCCTCAGGACCCAAGTACACAGCTCTCGGCCCAAATATGAATTTTCAGAACCTGTGATGGTAGCTCTTTGTAGCATCCAAATGTCTGCCAGTGAAGGTCCAAAGTGGCCAAGATGCTGCTGGGAGAGCACAGAAGGGCTCATGCTCTGACAGCATGCTTTTCCTTAGCACCCCCGGTCCTTAGGTCTGAGCTATGTCTGCAGCCCTGGGTTCGGTGCCCCATGCTTCCCCTGCAGCAGACACAGGGTCTCGGCACACCAGGGGCAGAACGGGGTCCACAGTGGCCTGACAGAGCTGGCCTCTGTTCAAGAGATGTCAGGGCAGTGTCCAACCCGCTCCAGGATGTAGGCATGCTACTTCATGCTACAAAGAATTTTTTCGCCCTCTTACAAGCCCAAATCCTCAGCTGCCCCCTGCAATGGAGCACTGGAGCCTCTCTGAAGACCAGTGAGAAACTGCTCCCTCTTGTACAGCACAGGTGCTGTCCTGCTTGGGTCCCTGGGGCCATCTCTGTACCATTTCCTTGGCTGCCTGAGATGATTTGAATGGTGATTTTTACCACCTTGTGCAGTGCCCTGTGCATGGGGGTGTGCACATCTGCTCGCTCTCCATCCTGCTGCGGATGTTCCCTTTTGTATGGGATGCACCTTTGCCATAAACTCAACTAGCAAGGTGTTTGCTGGAAGAAAGACCTGCATTCGGGGCCATCCCTCCTTGAGGGATGCTCCTTAAGATTAGGATTTCCTCTGTCTCTGAGACCTGTTTCATATATAATTACTCCACACTAAGTGGGACCGCTTCCCCAGAAGGTAATGAGTGCTCCTCTCCCCCTTCCCTCTGCCATCACCTGGCTGTCTCAAGGCTGCTTCCAAGTTTTCTCTGACAGGGGAAGGGATTACTCCTCTGTCTCCCCCTGACAGCTAACACCTTGGAAAAGCAGCACAGGGAACGGTGTCCTCACCACCCACGCTGCTCTTTGAGTGGCCTTTATGTAGCGTCCAGCTTGCTGGCTGGCACTCAGAGCGCTTTTTGTGTTGAGTCATGCAAAGAGAGGTGTGGAGAAATGTCTGCTCCATGAGCAGCAGCCTGGCTGATGCATGAAATTGGTGCCAACCTGCTCAGTTCTGTCAAGAGTAAAGTGCTCGAGGGCAGCCCTTCAAGGCTCTTAATGAAATTAAAACTGAAGATGTAGACACTTCTGTATAGAAAACTCCTAAAGGGTTTGAGACAGGAGCTGAGAGGTGGTGGCTGGATGAACTAAATGTGGGATTTTGGCACTGATAGCTGCAGCTCTAAAACATTGCATGAATTTTTTAATGGATTTAGTTTATAAATCTTGCTGTAATCAATAGGGCCAAGGTACTTGCACATGCTTAGGGACCTTCACTTTAGGGCTTCTCCTCCTCCCTGTAATATGGGAAAGTATATAACAAGGTGCTGTACGGAATAGCACTTCCACAGTGTGATGGGAACAGAAAGTGAGGAAAGTGAGTGGAAAGAGGTCAAAACTAGGGAGAAGGAGACAAGCAGGGAATGGCAGGGCAAAAGGAACCACTTAAGGCAGAAGATACGAGTGCTGAAACCAGAGCTAACTTAACAACAGATTTTCAACTTGATTTGGCCCGTGAGTAAATCTCACCCAGACACCAAATGCACCAAGACATGAGATGTCTCTTACAGTCCTGCAGAGATCCTATATTTTCTAGCATCCTCCCAGGCTCCTGGGGAACAGCTGCTGGTCACTATCAGAGTTACCAGCCCTGAAGTCAACATATAGCAGCTGCCACAGTGCTTCCTGCAGAGCACTCCTCAGCAAATTACCCAGTAGACCTCAACAGAAATTAATTAAATAGCCGTGGCTTAGCCTGTAATGTAATCAATAGTCACATCACTGTGTTATGTGGATGTAACTGTCTGACTGCAGAAAGATTATCCAGCACAATGTGGTTTGGGTTTGTGTGTCATTATTTAATGATCATTAGCCCCTCAAGGATCAAAAGCTACCTTAAAAATCCAGCTGCCAGTGATGCTGGCATGTTTGCCCTTCATACTAATGAACAACTGGTAAAAGTTTCTACATCTAAGGACCAGCTTAGAAATCATTTACTTTCAAGTTTTCATGTTGCAGGAAAGTATTTTGTACTTATTTTTTTTTTATGAAACTCACCTGCTGGTGATGGAGCTAACAGCTGGCTGCATGTGAAGAGTTTAACAGAGTGCTAATTAAAATCAATTACATGTTGATTGACCTACCTTACCAATAAAGCATCCTGGACCACTTTGAATGCCTCATAGCTCTCAGCTGGGGCTTGTCTGCAAGTGGAGGTTTGCTTTTGCTCCACCGTAGCTATCACTAATCCAAACCATTATTGCTTGCACACCATCTTTTGCAATTTACTCTGGTAGGAGGATGTTCTCGTGCAGTCCTGCTGGCATACCAACACTGGGGTGAAAGATCACCCGAGGAAGGGGGACTGGCCTTCTGTTTTAACAAGCTGGAAATTTTTGTTGATGTAGGTTCTTCTGGGGAGTTCCTAATGGTGTGATCAATAGCATGTAACGAGCACAAAGGTGCAGCTGTGCACACTGCACTGCACGATGCTGCCTGCTACTTATCAGGGTTTGCATAAGCACTGGGATTTAGGCCTTGCTGACCGTTCTACATTATTTTGGATGAAATAAGATACAAGTTTAAAGAACAGCTTCTACTCCTAAGGACCTCCTTAGGCAAATATGTCCTTAACCATTTTGAGATGCCTCTGCAGCCACTGCCACTGTCAAGGGCAAAGGTTTCTTTCAAATGGCATTCTCTTTTCAGACTTCATTGATAAGTGATGTCATGTTAAATGGGAACTGTGGCCTTCATGTATAGTGCAGAGAAGCAGATAAACATGAAATACAGATGTCATTTGTGTATGCTTGTTTCCGCAACATATATTCTCTCTCTGACAAGTCTTAATACTTTTTACCAGATACATTCACGTTCATTCTAGCTATAAAGTTCAGATTCAGATCAGGAGCTGGACTCTCTGAAGCATCTTCTTTTGGATCATACTAGGCATTTACATCGATATTATCTTGATACAATGAGACTAATTACAGGGTATGTAGAAGGTATTTCCTTTTACCAGCCTTTCAGAAAAATTTAGTGTATTCTATGATAAATATGAGCATCTCATTTTCCTTCTTTATAACATACCACTCTAAGTACAGCAGTTTGCCTGTTCCTATTCATCTCCTCTCTGTGCTAAAGTGTCCCATTCTCTTTGGTTCCTTTCATACAGAAACAACATCAGGCTCCTATTCATCTTGTTTCCTGCCTCTGCCCTATCCTTTCAAAAACTGGGTGTACAGAATGCTGTAGCTGCAGCATGAGCATGATTGATGCTTATTGTGGGACTGGGTAATCTCTACTTTCTTTTCCTCTCTTTAAAAATCAGGATAGTGTTCAACTATTTTTCTTTTAAAGGCAATTAAATTCTGAGCAGAACTTTTCATTAAATGATCAACAGTGCTACCTGGGGACTTCTCCTTAAACATCAGCGTAGCTACATTCTTCATATGCCAGTACAAAAGGCCTGAGATCACACTACACAGCCCTCCATTTTCTTGTGTCAGATATTAACACTTAAAATTTAACAACTGATGAGCACATTTTGCAATCGGCTGCATTTCTCCATTTTATTCTCTTCTGGGTTTTTGATATCCCTGGCAGGGGATGTAGGAAATGAAGGAGACAGTCCTTCAGACTGTGAATTATCCAGGAGTAGCAATAAGGTCTGTAATGTCTGTGCAGCAGAGACAGAGGAGAAGGAGAACAACTAGGGATCCTTTTTAGTCCAGCAGGGTGAACGACTCTATAATTATCCTAAATGCAGAAAGATGTGGAGTTTTATTTGATGTGATGAAAAGGTAAATGTATTGGGTTTACGTGGCAAGGCTTTGGTAGCAGGGGGGCTGCAGGGTTAGCTTCTGTGAGAATAGACCAGGAGCTGTCCCCATGTCAGACAGAGCCAGTTCCAGCTGGCTCCAAGACAGACCCACTGCTGCCCAAAGCTGAGCCTGTCAGCAATGCTGGTGGCTCCTCTGTGATAATGTATTGAAGAAAGGGTGAAAAATGCTGCGCAGCAGCTGTGGGAGTGAAGAGTGAAAAAAATGTGAGAGAACCAGCCCTGCAGACACCAAGGTTTGTGAGGAAGGAGGGGGAGGACGTGCTCCAGGTGCTGGAGCAGAGATTCCCCCATAGCCCGTGGAGTAGACCATGACGAAGCAGGCTGTCACCCTGCAGCCCATGGAGGACCATGTTGGAGCAGATATCCACCTGCAGCCCATGGAGGACCCCACGCCGGAGCAGGCAGACATGCCCTGAAGGAGGCTGCAGTCCATGGAAAGCCCAAGGTGGAGCAGGCTCCTGGCAGAAGCTGTGGCCTGCACAGAGGAGCCCATGCAGGAACAGGTTTTCTGGCAGGGACTGCAGCCCATGGTGGACCCACACTGGAGCAGTCTGTTCCTGAAGGACTGTAACCCCTGGAAAGGACCCACCCTGGAGCAGTTCTTGAAGAACTGCAGCCTATGGGAAGGACCCATGTTGGAGCAGTTCATGAAGGACTGTACCCTGTGGGAGGGACCCCAAGCTGAAGCAGGGGAAGAGTGTGCGGAGGAAGGAGTGGCAGAGATGAAGCGTTATGAACTGACTGCAATCCCGATTCCCTATTCCCCTGCTCTGCTTGGAGGAGAAGAGGATTAGAAGAGTCAGGAGTGAAATTGAGACTGGGAAGAAGGCAGGGGGGGAAGAAGGTGGTTTTAGTTTTGTTTTTTATTTTTCACTATCCTACTCTGTTATTAATTGGCAATAAATTAAATTAATCTTCCCCAAGTTGAGTCTGTTTTGCCAGTGACACTAATTGTTGAGCAATCTCCCTGTCCTTATTCTTGACCCATGAGCTTTTAATCTTATTTTCTTCCCCTGTCCTGCTGAGGAGGAGTGAGAGAGTGGCTGGGTGGGTACCTGGGTGCCAGCCAAGGTCAACCCACCACAGTGGGTAATGCACAAATACCTTAACATTAATCTGTAATATTTAACCATAGTTGCCTTCCTATAGATGAATATAGAAGGACATGCCATGTGCTTCTGGTCAGCTTCCTTTCTACCTGATCTTGACTGAATGACCAAGCACAAGTTTAAGTCAGAGAAGACTTTCCGTATTATATTTCTCTTCTTTTCATTCAGACCACATTATATGAACTCATGGTACATGAACCAAGCAAGAAAAGTACAGTAGTCAGAACTCTGAAGGGCTTTAGTATTGCATTAGTGAGCTTCGGTCCCCTTGGTATAATATAAAAATGGCAAAGATGGTATGGAATGAGCATTTTTAATAACTCTCCTAAGTGTTCTATTAACTGCCGTGTATCATACAAATGAGATGCAGAAACTAGGGAAGCATTTTGAGTTGCTGAGTAGAAACAATTTAGGGTGTAAATGTACTTCCAGATCTGCACATAGGAATCCTACCAATTAGGCTTCTGTTAATTTTTATTATTTTTTTAAAAAGTTTTAGGAGAGAAATTTGTGACACAACAGCTCTAGAAATATCCTTGTATCTAGTCAGTGTGCTTTCAAGGCTAAGAATAGCCTGCAATCTGTGCCACACTGTAATGGTTGATGGTCACCTCCCTGCGTTGGACAGAAGTCAGGGCTCATGCTGGCTCTCCGAGATGTCTTCTGTCCCAAGTTTTCACCTGAATACCTTCAACCTCAGTATCTGAGACCTGTCAACTGCCTTGGAGAGCCTTGATCTTCAGACACATCTGCAGTCCCTCACAGGGGCTGGTGCAACCAGCTTGGAGTGGCATTGCTGGGATGATATTTTTATATATATATATATATGAGTAGAAAATGCTTATGCAGCTAATTAGAGGTAGCTACGACATTTTGTGGCATGTTGATATAACGTCATTAAAGTGAAAGGTCTGTCAAACACCTGCTGCTCTCTGCAACCTCCTACCTGGCAGCACTGCGAGGACAGAGATTAGAGGCATGCACAGCAGAAATGCTGCTGTGTGGCATGCTTTTATTTCAACCAGTGTATGCCACACACAGCACAAAATACTGCAATCTTTATTGTTTTCAATTCTCCTTTAAAGTCCTTGGTGATTGTATTTCTCTTTGTCAGTACATAGATACCATTGTGAAGAGGGATGATACTTCTTAATAATGTATTTCTCTCCCTTTCTCTCTCTCTTTTCTTATTTGTATTGGGAAAAATGGATCAAAGAAGTGCGTTTTGCTTAGGAGGCACAAAAATTCATGACTATCCTGATCTTTTTCAGGAAGGCTCAGAGGAAGACTTATACATTGACCCACTATTGATTATCTCTTTCAAAAATGTAATGCAGAAAAACCCTTAGACTTGCGGTACAGAATCTGACCTTTATTAAAAGGCTAATAATGCTCTAGAAAAGCTGTTTTAAATGAGAAATATCATAATTTTTGGTACCAGTGTAAGCAGGAAAACCACTGTGTTGACCAATGTAAATGACTGTTCTGAATTTGAAATAATGACAAGAATGTAACTGTAGATCTCAGGATTATGTAGGTTATGCTGCTTGAATACTTCCTAAGGATCACTAAAACTTCCACTAGATCTGAACTGGGACAGTGGGCAAATGCATTTCTGACAAAGAGGAATTATCATGAGTTGCATTTCCCTTCTTACATGGTAGGATCCACTGGGCAAGTATCTCCTTGACAGTAGAAATATACACAAGATTTCTTGAGATGGATCATTGGTCATCGTATAAAATGTCTTGCTATAATTGGTAAATGGAAAGGATAAGGATAGGCTACCATCTAGTGGATACATTGCAAAATTATTACATTTTTATTTAACCTGTTTTGTGAATTGAATGTCTAAACCAAAGAAAATCAATTCAACTCTTACATGCTGAAGTGCCACCTGAAAGCACTCTGACGAAGTATGCATTCAGACTGATTTTAAAAAATCTTGCTGTGCTTTCTTCTGATACCTCAAAGCAGCTCTGCTAGTCCCAAAGCTAAAAGAGATGAGGCAGATAATACCATATTTGACAGATGTCCTTATTCCTCATTGACCTCTAGTATCAATATACAAGCATACCATACATTAGTATCTGTAAGGCAATTTTAAGGTGTAAAGCACAGCAGAGGTCTAAGATAGACAAAACAGAGTAAATAAGACATTTAACTCAAATATCATGGCGCATGTCTAAAGGCACAACATAAAATACCTAGTGTCGTAGTTAAGACCTAGCAATTGCTAAGGAAGGAGTACAAGTCCAATTTTGTTTGTATCTCTGCTATATCCAACTGGCTTCAATGCAGTGATTTCTAACCTGAACTGCCATGCTTGCCTCTGGAGGAATAAGGCTCCAGAAGCATCTGGGTATACTGATGTACCTCTATGTACACTATGGTCTTTGTGTGATGTGAGTAAGAATAACAAGTGTAAGTCATGCAAATTATGACTCCTGAGTCTAATATAAATTGGTGGAATCATCACTGCAACTGGACAGACAGAAAGGGAATGGAGTTGCTGGATGCATCCACATGTCTTTGTTGCTCTGAGAGCTGCGGCTCAGCTATAAAGGACGTGGTATTAAATACAAAACTTAAGGATAAAGAGTTGGGGACCAGGTTCCTTAGATGAAGATTCTTGTTACAGAAAGTACTTGCATAAGAGAATGAGAGACAAACACAAAAACAGAGCAGCCTGGTCTATCAGGTCTGTGGATTACACTG
Source organism: Ciconia boyciana (assembly GCF_034638445.1). NCBI lineage: Eukaryota > Metazoa > Chordata > Aves > Ciconiiformes > Ciconiidae > Ciconia > Ciconia boyciana. The sequence goes on along the minus strand of NC_132935.1, from coordinate 51,605,723 downwards.
ATGATGCTCTGTTTTGATCAGATGGTGTAACTCCCTGTGATAGTGGCTTCAGAATCGTTTGCCATTGTCTAATGACAATGAGACCTGACATGGAGCTACCTTATTAACTGAATGACAGATATGTCTAAAAATCGATTTCTTAAACAATGGAAATATGAGCTGGCCTGTGTGCCAAACCTCTTTGTGCTCCCTGCTGACCTACCTTGACCTTCCATATCTGCACGGATAATAAAGGGTGTGTGCTGTGGGATGAACACATGGTACGTGCCTCCCTGCAGGAATGTGCCATGAGCTGAAGGGAGTGTTGGGAAGGGTGCTGTTGTGGCTGGAGCCTCTCCTTCTCTCAACACTGAACTGGTATTGGGGCAGCAGGGACAGAAACTGCTATTTTTATGGACCTGTAGTAGATGGCTGCTTCTCTCAGCAAAGAAGAGGTAGGCGGAGGACATGACAAGCTAGATCGTGAAATATATTCCAGCTAACTTTAAGCTAGCTGTCTCCAGTGGTGTTAGCAACACAGGCATGGGAGTACACAGTTCAGTATAGGTATTTACCAGCTATTTTTTTCACCCAGTTTTTTGGGCAACCTATACCACTTCTGCTGTTTCAGTCTAACTGAAAATAGCCCAGGCAGCCAGCTCTGTGTTACAAATTCTTTCCTGGACTGATGGTAACCATAATAACATGCAAAATACAAGGTTCATATCTACCTCATTAAATGTGCCAACAGCTGTTTTCTTTAACTCAGTACCTATGTAGCTTTGGACCAGCCTGGCTCAAGGTTTCTCAACCTACTGTAGCTGTAGCTGTTTTGATAGCTCAGTTTCTGTGCCTAAGCAGACATACAAAGCAACAGAAAGAGAGGAGGTTGGAAAGAAAATTTGCTCACAGTCAAATTCAGGTGGACAGTTGTAATTCTGCCAGGCTGGAGCAGCAGTTCCTCCCTAGAGATAGCAGCTTCCTCTCTGGTCCATTGGTTTCTGGCTGGAAGCTGGAGTTGGAAGATAAGTCTTTTAGCTGCATGATGTTTCCTTCTATCTCTTGGTGGCAGGAGACAGCACAAAAAGCATTGGGTAAACAGGCAAAGTCCAGATTGAGAGTCCTTCAAGTTAAACAGTGAGATGTAGCAAATGCCAAGGCCTGAGGTTTATTGTTAAAGCCCATGGGGCTTGGTGACAGGGCATTGAGACTACAGAAAAAGACAAACACAAAATAAGAGCTGTGGAAACTCTCCACCTCTGATAAGGTATAAACTCTCCACTTTTACAGATTTTTATATTTCTGCTCCACAGAAACCAAAGAAATCCTCTTCTAGATTTTTCTAATAGTCTTTGTCCAACTGATCTTAGCCCACCAAGGTCATACCAGTGAAGTCTGGTTCCCAAAATAACGTTCCTAACTTTCATAAAGTCTGCCCAGGTAGGATATTTTTAGACAGGTCTGCCTGAATTGATCGTCTCTTTTCCAGGCGTCACCTGCTGCCTGTTACCCATCACAGCACCAGCACTGTAGAATAGGCATTCCTGAACCAATACTGAGAAAAACATTCCTATTTTATAGAGGAATAGGATATGATTATGTCTGGTGTTTTAGCTACCTCATTATCCAAAGCGTAAAAATTATGCCCTGTACTACCAAAAAGGTTCCCAAATTGTAAGAGAGGCCTCAGTCCATCACCCAAATTTTGAAAAAAGAGGCACAAATTAAGAACATAATGGTATTTGTACATATGTGTGTTTTTTTCCTGGGTTGCCAATAATATCTGAATCCTTATAATGCTTTTCCAGAAAAAAAAGTTGGTACCAATAACCACAAACCCCTTGAATTCAATATAGTGAGGTGTAAACATGGAATAAGTTCTCCAAATTCAGCAAATCAAGCATAATATGTAACCAGAGGACACGTTTTGGTGAACTGGGATGTTTTGTGAGCAAGATGTGAATAGTAAAATTTGCTGGCATGGAAGGGAGCTGGAGATTCCCCAAGACATCAGAGTCGAGGCACAGCAGCTCATACATCTCGGGAAACAAGGAGGAAAGGACAAGGTGCTGAAGAGGCGAGAGGGAGAGGAGAGCAAGAGTCCTTATGCTGACATGTTGATAGTCAGCTTCCCAGGATGGGGAAGTTTTCTTTTGACCCTTCTACTTAGCCTGGTTTCTGTCTGCACTTACGAAGATTTACGTCTCCCAAATGGACGTTTCTATCTGCTGCTGCATTTGAATTTTCACCCCACAGTTGCACCAGTTCACAGTCATGTGCTTATGTCTGTTTTAGAGAATGGAAACATTTTAAAAAGCCTTTCCCCCATCCAGTCTGTGTGACCTTGCATTGAGCAGAGCTGGGCAAACATTCAGAACAAAATCCAAAAGTGAACCTGAAACCTGCCTTTGGGTTTTGTTATGAACTTGAAACTGAATTTTACCATAAGTTTTATGAGCCTAGACTGAGTTGGAGGGGACCTGGGCTGATTTAAGGTTTTACAGGGAACCATTTGATACTCAGAGGCTTAATGTGATTTTGGCTTGAAACAAAGCTATCCTTGGCTGACTTTGGTCGTTCGAATCCCATATCCAAGGTGAAATCCAAGGGCTGTGTAAACTTAGGGCAAATTGAAGCTAGCGTGTGCACACGCTCGCGCACACAAGTTGCGTCTTAACGCACATCGCCAAATTCTACACAGGATTGTGGCTCTGTTGAGGAGCATCAGGATGCGTCTCCTGTAGAACCACACCAGAGCTGAGCACGCTGGCAAAATATGAGTTGTAGACAATTAAAAACAGACCCTGCCCTTCTATAAACAAACACCTCACTCTCCGTATGTTTGTGGAGTAATAGTGACATCCTGTGGCCAGTCCTGATTAGTCCCAAGCACGGACAGGCTGTTTATTCCTCCCGGTGCTAGACATGAGGACCTGCTGAGGGAAAGGATGAAGGCAGAGCTGGAGAGGGAAGAATTCCATTCTTCCTTAATCTAGATGTTAAATTTCAAAGGAGAGGAAAGAGTTACAACACACTTGCTCTTTAGTCATAATCCAAACATTACGGCCCTCAGCTAATTTAAATGTAAAGTGATTTTAAACATGCTTTCTGAAGCCGAGCATAGAAATGAATACCCCTGGGAGCCGCTGGGCATAGCTACTGGAAGGGGGAGTAGGGAAACTGAGCTCGGAGCCTCGCACAAGGAGAGGCCACCGGTGAGGTGGGAGGCAGGGATGTTTGAGACCGTCCTCCAGAGTCTTCTGAGATGATCCAAATAAGCCAAGTATAAAGGTATGAGCAGGAGGTAACACTGAAATGGAAGAACGTTTTCATTTCCCAAGCATGCTGTATTTTGATGTTAACAGGCATGGCCGTGGCACTGTGGCAGGTTCAGTGAGGGATGGCTCTTTTTTTTTCCTTGCAGTTGACACGTTCTTGCTCAAGTACAAAGGAAATATACTGCCAGGTGAGTCAAGTATAAGGCTTGCCCAGAAAAGAGAAAATTTAAGAGGGGAAGAAAAAAAAATAGGTGTAGGGCAGCCAATAAATTGTCAATGAAGAGAGAAAGCAGGCAAAGAGAGCAGCTGGCTAGAGCCCAGCAGAAGAAACTCAGTGCCTGGGAGACCAGCTTTCTGTGCTACATTATTTCAAAAGCCAAGGAGCCATTGGAGTTCAAGGAGAGAAGAAGCTGGACAGCCAAGGTGACTTTTCTTACTGGTACTCTCATTTTTATTGCCTAAATTATGGTAACTCCTGTGATGTGGCAGAGATACTGGTCCTGTCCTGAGGTGTCCACCAGTGTTTGATGCCTTGGACAGTGTGATCCAAGGCTGGCCAGACTCAAGGAAGCCAGCTAGACTCAAGGAACACAGTGTGCTGTGGGATTATGGCTGAGCTGAGTGGCAGAAGGGAAATATAAATAGGGATAGAGCGTCAGAGAGAGAAAGAGGTTTCCCATTGTGCAGAGGAAAGGAGTGGGGAAGACGTGAAGTTGTGATGTGTTCTAGTGACCACGGCTTCCTTGTAGAATTTGATTGTCCCAAGATATTTCCTGAATTGCACAGGTTTGTTGTATGGGATAGAGCTCATGTTGTATCTGGTCTTTCAGAAAGAACGTTTGCTCTTGCAAATCTTTGATTTGCATTTGGAGCCTACAAGATAGTAGTGGATATAAAGTCATCTCTTGATGCTGGCTTGAGGTTCAAGTACATGTTTCCTACTGGGGTAAGAGACCTGTTTCATTGGACAGCTGGCAGAAACAAATGATTTAGTGAATGTGCAGAATTTTAAGCTACTATCACACGATGGACTGAATTTCAATTGATGGGACTAGTTTTCCACCTTCTTTTCAGATAGCTGTAGAAAGCCACAAGTGTCCTTTTGTGATATCAGGGATCTGATAGAGAAGGACCATTCCCCAAAACAAAAAGTAAGCAAAATTTGCACAAAGACACATTAGCTAAAACCCAATCAATGTCCCTGGTGGCTGATACAGCAAACTGTGGGCTGATACACTGGGCTGTAATTCAGTGTCTCTGAGAAACAGCAGAAAGACCAGAGCAACTGAGGGAAGAGTCAGTGAGGTAAAACAAGACAGATGCAAGAGCACTACTAATGTGTCCCTGAAACAAAACAGCTACCTGGAGAGAGAGTTGGGGGACTGAATGCTGACTAAAAGAAGCCAGGAGCCGTAAAAGGTGAAACAGACTCCCGTTGTCTGGTTCTCTGCCCATGCTCTGGGAAGCAAGGTTTCATGCCTTTCTGTGAAATAAAAGCAACTATATCCAAAATAGTAGATTGCCATGATTTTCTGACCCTAATGGGAACAACCCACATAGCCTTGGATTTGAGCTAGCTGCTTGGGCATCAGCAGCTTTGGTCTGATAGATCAGCAGAATCTCTGTGGTGAGTTTGTCATTGCTCCTGATTCAGTGCCCTCCAAATACCTGCCTCTCGTCACTGTAGTGCACAATTCCCGAATTAGGTTGTGGTGCCAGGTGTCGTACTCTCCCACTTGCTATGCTCTGATTGAGTTTGTAGGCCTTACTAACACAGAGATAATGCTATTAGTTTCCAAGAGTGGGATTCTTCGATCTGATCATTAACTTTCTCCATTGCTCCTTGCCCCCTTTGCTGTAACTCTTTTCTGCTAGATCCACAAACTGCTGCTTCTGCTGGAATGGTAAGAGACAGGAGTCTCTTAACCAGCCACTGGAGCTTCCTCCACTTTCCCAAAGCCTGAGGTTTAAAAAGCAGCTTTCAGGGCCTCTCATGCTAGAAGAAAGTGACATGTTAAGGTTTAGCCCTCTTCTTGCTGAGATTTTGCTTTTGTTTGATTGGGAATGTAGTACCTCCCAGACTTAAAATCAAACATTTGCTTACAAGGGACCAGCGTATGCAACTGGACCATGCTTGATTATAAATCTGACCTGTGATAAAAATTGTTGCTAAATAGATCACATCACAATAAAATTCTATGGATCTCTTTAAAATATATAAGCATACCTGGCCACTAACATGGCAAAGGTGTTTAGGAGGGGACGAAAGTTAAGGAGAAGTCCTAGAGAATCAGCTCTTCCATCCCTTGAGATCTGGTGAAACTGATGGAAACTGATGAAACTGGTGAACTGAAACTGGAAACTGATGAAACTGGTGAAACTGATGGCAGATCCTTGTTTTTTAATTTTGATTTCTTTTCCCCTTTTCTCTCTCTCCCTCTCTTTCCCTCTATTCCCAGATTTCAAGATCCTTTATTCTGCTGTGAAAAAGCATGGGGTGGTTACTGCCTCTGTGAGCTTATAGGCAAAGGAGAAAATCTCCTATTTCATGAAGACTGGTACAATTTGGAGATTTTTCTGCAAAAAGACTGGCATTTCACCTGTTTGCCTTGTTCTGCAGCTCCTTTTCACGATGGCCTTGAGTCCCCAGCATACAACTGCCTCCCTGCCAATAACTTCCTCTTCTGGAGCAATACTGGGTAAGTGCATGTGTGACCTATTGGTGCATGTGGGCCACGACCCACCCTGCACTTGGTCCATGCTAGACCTGAACCATTTACAGTTCAGCTGCGTGGCTCAGACTGCAAAGGTGCATCTCTGATGGGCCACACTGAAATCCTTGGAAGTCCATAACTGAGTCCTGTGCTGCGGAAGAACCCTTTTCCTCAAAGTGCCTCTTCTCTTTTACCCCACTCAGTGCTCCCAAACTGTTCTGTACCCCTTGTAGACAAAGGGATGACGAGGTCTAGGACCCTCACTGTTTTGGAGCAATGGTCAGGGGCAGGGGGAGCCCCGGGGAGGCTGAGCATGGGCAGTCAGGCTGGCAGTGCCCTCAGAGCCCTGAGAATAAATGTCAAACATATCAGTTCCCATTAAATTTAATAAGCAATTAATTCAAGTAGTCGTAAGTTTAAGGCAGTACTTTCTTCAAATAACTAATTACCAGAATGCCCCCAAATTGGCTTTACTAATACGAGGTGCTAGTATCTTCACCTAGTTTTCCCATGGAAGCTGGTGGAGCTACGCAAGAAGGAGCTTGTTTCCAGGCACAGTACATTTCTGGACTCCACGAAAGGCAGACGAAGAACGGCAAGAGCAGCCTGGTGCATGTCTTCATTAGGGAGGTTCACAAAGCACAGTCATGGTGCTAGTAACACACATCCAACATTGCTTTCTGCTTCAGCCAATTCATTGCTTCCTGTACGATAACTGGAGCACTGGAAAAGTACATATTAGAGCAAGATGTGAAATCTAGCAATTCTGTTAAGGTTAGAAAAATTCTGGCTGAGTTGCAGCAAGAAAACAGGTTGTTAAATGCCAGCTGAGGCAGAAGGTTTTGTCTCATTGGAACTCTACTTATTCCATGCTTGAACAGCTCTTGCAGCAGCAGGAACCCGAGTAAACCTATGTATACAAAAGACAGGCTTAGCAGATATTAAGCTGGCATTCATTTATCGGAATTCATTTTGGCTACTTTTCCTATTTCTCTCCAGGAAGCCTTGTTGGTGGCAGGTGGGAGTTAAGATAGCTGTATTTCTGATACCTGCATCACTTACCTGTAGTCTAATCTGAAAAATTAAAAGGGACACTTACTAGCACTAAAAAAGATGGGGTTTTTTGAAGAAATTTGGGCTCCTTGTTATTATTATTATTTTTATACCCTGAAATAATGCTGTGTTTGATGCCTATTTCACAGAGGAAAATGAAACCTTGGGACAAATATATTGGTCCCTGGAAGGCAATTCCTGTAAACAAATTAATACAACTCAGGCCTGCCTCCTCTACATTTTGTTCCTTTTCTTGTGCAGCCTATTGATTGATTTACCTCAGGGAAGAGATTCCTCTGACTCAGATACTAAGCAAGTTCTTAAGGAAAATATCAGCTTTAAAAAGGGAGCAGAAGAAAGAGCAGCAGTTGCAAAAATTGCTAATCTTTCATTTGCAGGAGCCACTGAACATCTGGATAGTATGAAGCTCCTTTAACCCCCTGAGTGCAGAAAGAATTAGCACCAAAGGGCAGCCCATGCTAATTCAGTGCCATTAAACTTGTATAAGCTAGAAGAATGTGATGTTATACTTCCATAGGGCCATATGGATACCACTTTGCACTTTGTATCCATCAGAGGGACTAGCAAAACTAGTTCAGTACTATACAGTACGGCTTTTAGAAAGATAAAATAGCCCCTGTACAATATTACACAATATTACACACGTCTGTCATATCACACCTTGGAACCAACCTACCCTTTTAATTATAGGTGGAGAGCTTGTCTGCTGACTTGTCTAAGCTTCCACGTTCAGAAGTGCAGAAGACTAAATATTGCAATAAAAACAGAGGCTTGATTTTTTTTTTATGATTGGGAACTCTTTTTTAAGGAACTTGGCATTTTATTCATCCTGCTGACTAGAGACTTTGTTTTCAGACGAGTCTTTATCTTATGTCTGCAGCATTAAAATATGACTTCCTGTTAATCTTGCTGCTCCCTTCATTCACCTTTGTCCGTAACAGAGGGGAAAGCGTAGCACTTCCCTTGGAGCCCTCTTCATAGCTTTCATGTTACCTTCAGTTAAGCCCTATTTTAATTCTCTCTCAATATCATCTTTCTGAATGGTGGAAAGCGAATAGGCTTTGCTTTCAAAGTCAACATTATCTGTGCTCAACAGTAACAATATGCTTAACATTTTATAGTGACTTTCATATGTAGATGTGAAACTGCTTTAACAAAGACAGAGAAATTATTTTTAGGCCATTGGTGCAAAGGGCAGATGTGCACAGAAGTTAAGGCTGAGATTCTCAAACTTAGCCCCCCCGTGAGGGCCTGACAGCCAAGGCGCACAACCCCGAGTAGCTCCTTTGCTATGAATTAGTATCAATGTCTTCTGCTGGAGTTATTTTGCCATTACATAGGTGTAACTTAGGTATTAATAATTCCTAGTATCTTACCTTTTAAATGACCTGTAAGATCAGTCAGCATACACCATACATCCTTTCATGCCTTAGGAAAATTGAAAAGAATTATAAACCAAAACTGTACTTTAAACACAATAAACCAGAAGGGGAATACTCTGCTTACAAAAAACCCTACTTCAAACTATGTGTAATTATGCAAAATCCGAGTAATCCTTATCTTCCCCTACTGCTATAGGAAGCCTCCTCACTGAAACTCTGACTGCATGGGAAGAAGTCTCTGGATAACTCTTCAGAGACTCAAGGATTGCCAGACCCCAGCTTTTGGAGTTCCCCGGGGCTGGGGGTTTAGGTAAGGACTCCACACTTGGATGGAGCCTCAGGATGTGCTTGTTTTCTCTCCTACAGTGGTGAGTCAGATCAGATCCGATTCGCAGGCTCAGCATCCCGCTGGGCAATAAAAACACCGCTCTCCTTTTGGGTATAGTTTCCAGCTCCAAAATAAACACTGAAACCAGCCAAACTATGGTCAAAAAACATCTAGAATGAGCACACTGGGTTGCAAGGGGGATGTCAGGAGGCTGTCGCTTCAGACAGTGCACCCTGCCGAAACTTCTCACATGACCTTCAGCATACAGACAGGTCTCTGCTCCTGTCAAACCCAGGAGAAATGTTTGTACATTGCAGTTAATTGCGAAGCTTGGCAGCGAAGCAGCAGAAAATGACTGCAAAGCACAAAACCATCACAGAGCTGTAGAGTGGCCTGCAAACTGCACAAGCTTAGAGGGGCTGAATTCAACACATGCAGGCTCAGTTCAGAAGAAACCCCCCAAATTATACCAACCCCACCCCCTGATTTATGCCCCAAAAAATCCCAGAGTGGGATGCTAATGGTATTTTTTTAGGGGAAATGAGCCTAAAGAGTACAGCCTTATTTATTCCCCTGGATTATTTGTGTGCATTGTCAGACTTGCCATACAGCGCTGCCCTCTAAAGCTGTTTAAAATAACACACCTTATTGTTGTAGCATGAGAGGTAATTCACAAATCCCAGGGGAAAGACATGTGACTCCTTTGGCAGAAGGGCTCTCAAAAATCATCCGTCACTTCGGAGCTTCTAGGCTACGCCTCCCATCCTGGAAGGCCGCTAGAGCAGGCTATGCTGTGTTAATGATAATATCAAGGTGATTGCAAAGGCCAAATGTCTTGTTTTGAGCTATGTTTCTCTGAGGTGAGTATCCAGCTGAGGTACTCCATCCCACAAGAGTTCATTCCCAGTGCAGCTTACAGGCTTCACTGGAAGCACAGTCTTTGGTCCTGGTACACGGAGCAGATGCCTTTTTAGTGTCCACAGACCACAGAGAACTTAGTGATTTCTTTAACAGTGAAGGAGAGTTGACATGTAAACCACAACGGGCTGCTTTTTTTGAGTGAATGCTCCATGGGCTTAATCAGGCTCTGGGTTTGTCCATAACAAGTTCAATAGTTGCTATTTGCTCTTAGATCCTCAGCTTCATTAAATGTAAAAGTTTCAGCTTTTGCCAGCAGTTCATTGCTTCTAGATCTATAAAGGCTGTTCTGTCTCTCTAAGATGAGACATAAAACTGAGGTCTCGACCATCTGTGGTCATTAAGGATCCCATGGCATGCTTCAAAAGGTGAAGGTGGTAGCTTTCGTCTCAGGACCGAATTCTAGTCTGAGGAAGTAATTCTTTCCAACCCGAGCTTTTAATATGAGATACAGTGTTTTTCTTCAATGTTCATGATATAGTGGTGGATTGCTAGCTGGTTGCCACATTCTATCCCAGAAATTACAACATTATAGCAGTGGATTAAATGAAGTGTGCAAGTACATGTTCGTCCTGTTGGTCACAATATGACACAGACCGAGCCTGTCTCAGCACAATAACGTACACACACGCACACACACAAGTACATAGCCCACTCAGAATTCCAAGGTTTTAATTTTTACTTACTTATGAAATTATAAATCCGGTATCTTACAGATCCTGAGCCTTCGCTGGTCAGTAGAGAGGCAAATCCCACTGGAAAAGAGATAATGTTGGCTGCAAAAGGATAGCCATTCCTCCCATGACTGGAAGCTAAAAACAGTGTGTAAAAGCAGAATAAATTATCTGCCATTACCTCAGTGAAGTGTTTTTAATTTACTGCCCTGCTGGATGCAGAACATATACATGACAAAAATAAGAAGGACTGTATTTGTCTTGAATGTGCTTTGTGTCCCATAATGCAATACACTGCACGTTTAACATCCTGCCATAATGTTTTGGTTGACTTTTTTGGAATTCTGATGAAAAGGGAATACATTTATCCCAAGATACCTGCTATTCCAAATTAGTGAACCCATCTGTCTGGTTTGTGTGTCACTGCTGAAGACCTGTTCTGAGCAGAGCTGAAAGATTGTATTGCCTGTTTATTTCAGTACATGTTGCAAGTACTCGGGCCCTCTCTACCAGTTCCTAATCTATAGAGAACTTCAGGTGTTTTAGCTCTCTGTATCATTTATCTGTGCATGGACCAAATCCCTGAAATAGAAGGGAAGCCCATGGAAAAATGTCTGGCAAAATAGAGACCATAGATTGCAAAGTACTTGGAGACTCCACTTGATTAAATATGATAAAATTATTTGCAGTTACATTTCTTTTTAACTCTGAAAGATAGAATGGAAGATAGACTACTTGTAGCAGAGCATGGAAGAAATCTGGACATTGCCTAGAGTACAGACCTCTCAATAAAAACCTACTGAAGCTGAGAGGTCAGTGCCTGCTTTTCCGTCTGCTTTTGTGGAGAGTGGAACCATAGGTCTAACCATTGGAAACAATTTTTCTATAAACTTCAGTTATTCGTAATACAATAATTATTCATATGGGCTATAAACTTTTGGTTCCCCTCTTTTCCAAGCTGCAAGATTGAAGTGAAACTTGGCAATATTCTGTTTGTTGAAATGAAAGGCCCTAGGTCAGATCCTGATCTCCCATTGGCCTTACACCTGTGAACTGACTTTGATGGAGTCATTTTTGACTTACTCCAGCATAAGCAATAACAGAATCAGACCCTGCATGTGCTTTTTATCTAAAGCTGTGTTCCAGATGTGTTTACGTAAGCTGTTTTCAATAAAACGTGTGCATTTTAAAATGTAAATGGATTTTTCTTTAATTATAACCATATGGACTGTTATTAAATTTTCATTTTAAAAAGTGCAGATATAGCTAGCCCAGCCATACCAAAGCGTCACAACGGGTTCGCTTGACCAGTGCAGCATTCACAGAGCACCCAAGCAAATGCAAGACTCTTAAAGCTAGGAAAGATGGGGAAAAATGTGAGATGGCATCCTCAGGCTTCAAAGTGTGTGAGACCATCCCTTGGAAACCTGTGCCCTCTTGATTTTCCTGATATTGGAGTGCCTCATACCATTGAGGTATTTGCCTGACCCCTTTCCAAGAAGAGGCAAAATTAAGTGCAAAGCAGGTTCAGTGTATCCCTGCAAGCTGGGTGATCACTGCTACTGGGTCTCTTTCTGTCTTTGCTACAAGTTAGCAGCAGTGCTCAATGATCAGCTTTTTTACAGATTCAGGCTGTGGCTGGATGCCTTGAGCTAAATAAGCCCTCGAAATCAGAGTTACATGGCTGCATCGGTCTGTTAGGAGAATCTGCATGTATTTGGGGGGCAGGTCTGACACAAACATATTCCTGCCCCCCCTTTCCGCCTCTATGCTGCGGTACCACACGCTGAGGCTCCGGGAAGGAAAGGTCAGCCTGCTGCTGCCCCCAAACCAGCCAACGGCTTTGTGCACAAGATCAGCAGCGGTGCCTGAGGGGACGAGACCTCCCTGACTCTCCTGCTCAATGGTGCCCGTTCCTGGGGGTCCCTGTACCCCACACAGCCTTTCGTGCATCTCCGCACCAAGGGTCTGGTTCCCAGCCCAGACTGGGGGATTGATTTTTTCAACGACGGAAAAGCAGGGGCAAGTGAAAAAGTTTTGATTGATGGATTTTCCATTAAAAAAAGAAGACAGATTTGTTAATGAATAAATGTTTAAGAGAGAGATGTCAGTTTTGATGGAGTTTTTCATGTGATCTTTCTGAAATGAAGCATTTCAGCAAGGTAAAAGAAAATTCACTCGAATAACTTCTTTTAGTTTCACATCCACAGGTCCATGAAAGATGTGCCTAGTACAATCAACACTATGCTTATGTTTTTCCTTAGCACATTTTGATGTTACAAAATGGAATGTTTTCCACTACTGTTCCATGAGAATTTTTTTATTTATTATCTTTATGTATGTGTTCTGTTTGTCCATTTGGAACAACTATTTCCAAGTGCAGAGATATCCTCTGAAAGTGAATTTTATCAGCCAAGCCTGAAAACAATTCAAAGTTCAGTCATGCTTCTGTGCTGTAAGGATGCTTTCTTCCTTGGACAACTGGAGAACACAGACTGTGCTTCTCTCCAGCTATCATTATTATTTCCTCACTCCTTGATTTCCATGTTCTGGGTATGTTCAATGTTCATGTTTGACCCATGTCTTCTTCAGAATACAGCTGCCAAGTGGTGGGGAAGTTCAGTCATCTCAGACTTGGACAAGTTAAGAATGTTTTTTCTCCTGGACTCAGCTATTGAGGGCTCCTGGGTCATGTTCAGCTGTGTCCCAGTAATGTGTGTCAAAAGAAGGATGCTCACACAGAACAACCACCCTGGCCAGAGTGCTCCTGTGCTCTCTTGAGAAGGGAAGAGTGTGATAAATGGAGAAAATGTCTATTCCTGGCAGTGGAGAACGGCCTCCTTCACCGTGGGGCTCAGGCTTTCCCCAGACCTTCCCAGGGCTGCAGTCATGAATGCTTGGTTTGGCTGCACTGTGGTATGTTATGAAGATGTGAAAAGTGAGTGAGATGGCTGAGCTGCCCCATCTGCATTTTTTTTTCATTTTAAAATTTAATAAAACCCCATGTGGTTACAATTGAAAAAAAATTCCATTAATGTTCCCAAAATGATTCATACCTAAACCAAAATATATATTAACCTCCCATCCCCCATCTCTAGTGAACAATAAGATATATTTTTCCATTGAATCAGTGAAAATCATGAAATAACTTATTACATCATCAACCCAAACCATGTACTTTTACTTATTTTTCTAATGACTAGCAAATGAAGTTTACATATCAATGTTTTTATATGCATCAGGGAAGAAAGGGTGGGGCATGTGAATGAGGAATCTAAACAGAGATTCTTTCGTATTTTTATATATTTTAAATAGAGGTAGGTGTTTCTGTCTGGAGACCATATGTTCAGTTATTTTTTTAACAATCTGTATGTATGTAAAAAAAAAATTATAAGTGGTATGGACTGCTACACTGTGGGCTCCTCTGGAGTTCTGGTGAGGTGATCTAGATATGAAGAGATGTCCAGATGAAAAATCCTTTCCCTCCAGGCACATGTTCCATTATTTTGATCTTATCCGAACAGCACCAGTTCCATGAAGTCCTGGATGTGCTTTTTGGGGAGCAGCGGCAGAGTGGAATTACCATCAAAGGGCTTAGCAGCATCAGTCTGGATGACGGTATGGGGTGAAAGGCTCGTGGGCAACTTAATGGCACCAGTGCTCTGCATGTGGAGACACTGCAGCTTCGTAGCAGCAGACAGGATCAGTCCTTCAGCCCCAGAAACTCGAGGGCTGAGTGCGGGAGGGGTTCTCTGCATCTGCTGCACTACCAGTGTTTAATGCATACAGCAGGGCAGTTTTAATTTCATCCAGTCTAGACAGTGATCAGTTCGCTGCAGAAACAATATCCCTAGAACAAAATGGCACTCCCAGCTGCAGAAAAAATGAGGCAGCCACCTTTGAAGTCATCCTCAAGCCTGCCCCGTAAACAGCCTGTCTGGAGACACAGTACGTCATCAGGTTCATCTCCCACCCCTCGAGCTGTGTGTCATCACCTCTGCAGTGTGCCTAAACCCCAGTGAGGGCTCCTGAGTCTGTGTGTGCCATGTTGCAAAGTGCAGTGCTGCTGCCAAGACATGAGACCAGCTGGTTTATTCATTTTACACAGTGCAAAAATGTTATTAAACTGCACCATACAGATAAGTACTAGAAAAAATGCTAGGTTATTTTTTTTCACATAAAATTAGCCAATTTGCTGGTGTATGTAATTGTAAAGAATGCAAAGCATCCCATTCAAGTGATTAACCTCTTAGTTAATAAAAGCAACAATTGCATGTGCATAAATAATATAATAAAAGGAACATTCATATCAAAGTAATATAGCTCATACTATCCTGTTTCTCTCCTTAATTAGTAAATAATTCATCAAATTCTGCAATGAATTGTGCTCCCACCCACATTTCTTCATCCAATTATCATGAAATAGGAAAGCAGGAGTCTTCCTTCTTTGAAAAGGATGTGATAATGAAACTGTTCAATAGGTCTTCTCAGCCCTCTGCTAGTCTAAATTAGTACTTCCTTGGGCATACTGTTTCTTTTGTTAATTTCTTCCCTGATTCATTACTTTTTTTAAAATTGAAGATATCTTCTATGTTAAATGTCATTTTACACTGGCACACTTTAAAAGAAGTACGTTCATCACGGTTTGTTTTCAGCAGACACAAATTAAATTAATTCTGCAGTACAGATGAATGGCAGTGCTTGATTGCCAAAGTGATCCTTCATGCTTTAGATTGTATCACACAAACAAAATTAAAAGAATGTTATAAAATACAAGATACAAAAGAAGATGCATAAGCAAGAACTTGTAAAGTCTCAAATCTAGAATTCAGACTGTCCTTGAATCAATATCATGTTTAAATAAGATTTTTTGTTAGCTGATCAAATTCTGTTTCTTCCATGGGATCTTTGCTGGACTCAGTGCCTGAAACAACGAACAACTATCCCGTGTTGTCTTTTAGCTATTTGGTGTGTGGTCACTTGTTTTATGTACCTCACAACATTCAAATCCTGCTCAGAAGACAGAATTCCTCATCTCCTTGTGGACGTGTTTATGGTACTCCTCACTGCAGTACTGGATGGCCTCCCACAGTAAGGAACTTATTTTCACAACACTGACATAAAACAAGGAAAGACTGTTGTCTGTGTTTTATGAATGGCAAACAAAAGCACACAGAAACAAAGATCCAAACTATTCAAGAATTTCAAGTCCTGAATTTGAGGTATCAAGAATCTGAGTTTTCTGAACAATCAATGTGTCTTTGTGCATATTGAGTACGTACGCTCCTTCTGTATATGGTGTGTGCATATGTGAATATGTACACATATATTATACAAAGCACTGCATCTATTCAAAGGACTGCTGTTATTAGGGTCCTCAACAGCTCTGAGTGCTCTGATATTCCCAATGGGACAGGAAAACAAAGGTCCCATGAGAACAACCATTGCTGAGCAAGGCTGCTGGCACCTTGCTGGGAATCCACCGTGAACACAGGAGGAAAGAGCTCCTGGGAGCTTGCATCGAGTCTTTACCCAGCCCCAACCCATCCGCGCCAGGAATTTGCAAACTTTGAGACTGGTTGATCTGGTTGATCTTTGGTGGGACCATGTCTAGTGGGAACCAGACCTTGAGACATGAAGCTGCTAATATCTGACACTTCAGAAGCTTGGTGCCTCACCATGTTTTGAAGGGTTTGCATGGTAAATCACCTCCCATTGAAAAGGTCACACCCTGCCAAATATCAGATCCTGGTTTTGAAGCATAAGGCCTTTGAAACTCTCAAAGATAAGACTACCAGAATTTTAAATTTGGGAAGAACAATACCCTCATTGGTTTTCTAATGTAGTTTAGAAAATAATTGAAAAAAATTGGTGAAGATTTTTAAAACCAGTCAGCTTGGGTAGACACCTGGTATTGAGAACTTCAGCAAAAATGGCTGGGTATGGTAAGTTAATAAGCAGGCACTTTTTTTTTTTTAATAGAACTATATAACACAAGGCCACCAGCTTTGCTTATTATAAGGTCATTATGGAAACTATATTTAGGGAGCTATATTACTATTTGCTTTATTTTTCCATGTGGGGAAGTAAATTTCACTACAGAAATAAAACAATGAAAAAGTGTTAGCTAGTGTGTGTTGCTGTTGTTGTTGCTTTTTTACCTTTATGTGTAAGCATTCTAATACTTAATGTATTGTAGGTAATACTTAGTGCATTGTAAAACCGATTTTTTTCACAATCTATTTCAATTTACCTAGTAGTGATATACTCTCTAGTGAATATTGATATTCAGATCTGTTCTTGAAGATTCTGAGTCCACCATGTTGCATGATTTGAACTCAAAAGCTCCCACAAGGATTAGAAGAGACAGATTGTCCTCTTCACTCTCTCTGGAGTGCCAGCTTTATTTTTCCTTGTTTTAAAAAGAAATCTCTTAGTGTTATGATAGCAAAGAAAATCTGAAAAATATGACCCCCAAGTGTCAGTGGTGTCCACCTGAAAAAATAGCCATATACTGTGAACTTCCACGCTCAGGCTGCTGAGTTCAAAGGCTGCTAAATCAGGCGCCGGTTGTGTGTTTTTTAAATGAAGTTTTTATTGCTCCTTAAAGCAAAGGTCTCCTCTTACAAAGATCTATGCTATCTACTTTGATTGACTATTATTTTGGATAATCTTTTATTATAGCACAGAGGTGCTGAAGTGAGGAATTAAAAGAGTCAGACATCCATGACTGATGACATGAGTCCAGAAGCAGGCACTCCGAGAAGGACACACAAGTACACTTTGAGAAAATCAAAGGTGTGGTCAATACTGAGGACTCCTTGCGAGGAAAACCAGGCATAGTTTTCCTCTGTAACTATGGCAGTGTGGAGCTCTATTTTGAAGGCATCAGCTTCTAATCCATTGTTTTTGTAAAGGCTGTGAGTAGCTCTTCCGGTATGGAAGACTGGGTCTCCAACTCTTCAGCAATTCTGGTGACACAAGCTGTGGTAGGTGGTACAGGATTTTATCCTGTTTTTTTTTTTCTGTAGGCTTATCAGGCAAAGATTATTTTCATCACAAAGTGGTGCTCAGTCTCCGGGCACACAGGCAATACCAGTTTTCATGGTTCTGTATATTTCCTGTAAGCAGAATCAGGCTTGGAGTGAAGGTGTAGTCCTCTGAACCATTAACTCTTTGACAAAATGTTATCCCTGTTTCCCCACATAAAGTGAAATGGCACCATTAAAATTAAAGCACAGATAAAATGGCGGCTTTTAAAATACCAAGCGACATAGTGAAAGACTTGCTACATTGCCTTACTATGAGAGGACAGAATATTAAAGATTATTTTTTAATTAACATATGACTCCTCCCCCCAAATAGTTGGATCTAAAGCCTGATAAATCAAAGTATTACTCACCAGACAATGAAAAGCTTTAGTCAAAGGAATTTAAAGATGTGTTAATTAGTCAAAAGAGAGAGTCCATACAGTCTTGTAAACATTATAGGAGAAACATATTAAAACCAGTGAACAGATATTAATTGAAAACGTTGTATAAGAGCTACAGAGTTCACACAAAGTGCATCTCACTTGATATTAAAGCCTGTGTATATGCAAATTCGGTAGCTAGCAGATTAGCTTGCACTCTGTTTCGATGTCTAGCTGTGAATAACTGAAAAACGACCTTACACGTTGGCTGAATGTCTACTAGCAAAGCTTTTATTTGCTTCATGGATATGAAGTGTAAAATAACTGGTGAGGCGTTGCTGGGCTTCATCAGCAGCATAGAGAGACTCCACTAAACACCAAGAGAATCTCTTCTGAGATGGATTTCCTTTCCTTCGTCTTCCTCGGGAAAGAGTCTGTGTCAAGACACTGAGGTCTTGTGCCAGAATTTGGCCCCTTTCTCGAGTTAGATTCATGCACTCCCAGATTTCTTTCCTGTGGGAGCTGGAGCATGAGGGATCCCGTGGGCTCAG
The DNA here is from genome assembly GCF_034638445.1 of Ciconia boyciana. NCBI lineage: Eukaryota > Metazoa > Chordata > Aves > Ciconiiformes > Ciconiidae > Ciconia > Ciconia boyciana. Next base: position 51,587,414 of record NC_132935.1, on the reverse strand, counting down.
CCAGGGCGAGCACCCGGCTGTGGGAGCTCAGGAGCACTCCTGGGTGCTCTCAGATTAGACGTAGGTGGCTACCAAGGAAAAGCATGCTCGTTTCACAAATGGCATCTCTAGGAAGCTGAAGGTAATCCCTCAGGCGTCTTCTTTCCCCCATTCACAAAACACCCGCCTGCCTTGCTTTTGTTTTGAATGACAGATTCAGAACCGCCTCTGCCAGTTAAGGGAGAGGAATAAACAAATAGTCAATCCCAATCGATTAAATCCTAAATCTGCCCCTGGTCCACCCTGTGGCCCTGTGCCATCCTTACCTCCCCTTGCCTCTGCTTTCTTGCCCCTAACCAGCAGGTACTACCCCTTACTTGTCCTTAAAGGGACTCGCAGGGGGCTGTCAGACAGCAGGCAGTCCCAAGAGAGACCAGCACTAGCAGTATGCAGGGAGACGGCTGGGTGCCTTTCTGAAGCATAAATTCACTCCGTTTATTTCCTAATAGTGCCTTGTTGCCCTGCAGTAAGTTGTTTGAGTGTCTGAGCCCAAAGGCCTGGGTTCACCCAAACTGCGATGCCCAAGTCACCAGCGTGGCACCTGCGGGGTCTCCGTGGACCCAGGGCTGAGAGACAAGCCCCAGACGGCCTTTCACATCTCAGTGGGCTTGAAATGGCTCCTGGACGAGCCACTCTTTCCCTCTCATTTCTTGGCTGGAGGAAGCCCAGGATGCCTGCACTCCTAAATTTGTGGCCTTATATTAGCTAGGCTTAATTACAATTCCTCCTCCTCCCCGTTCAGCCCAGCCCTCCAGTGGCAGCCATGCTCTCTCAGCTCAGGACTGACCAAACATTAGTTTCCCTATCTTTTTATAGCAGCAATAGTAGTCCTAATTCATAGGGTTTTTTTAAACCTCCCGCTCTACAAAGGCAGAGGCTCCTGCTCCCCGGTGTGCCCTCCTGTACGTACCTCTGCAGCACGAGGTTTGCTGGTGGCTGGAAACACTCACATGGCTCCGGTTGTGGCAATGGCCATGCTGCGATCGTCACGTCTAGATGCGCATGCACGTTTCTGGAAGCACTTTGGAAGCTCCTTGCTTATCAGACTAAAGCAAGTGGGTGAAGAGGGAGGGTGACGTCGCAGATTTTCCACTCCAGCAACTTCAGTATTAAATTGTATTTCCTTTATTTTCCCCGGTGCTGAGATACGCATACCAGGTCTCTAGACAAATCAAATCGTTGAATGGCAGTTAAAATCCCAGCTTTACTGCTGGTACAGTGTCAAATTTCCCCATCTTTACTGGCTGGCCAGTGAGTACGGAGGCGCTTCATGAGCCAGGAGAATCAGAGAGGCTGTGTCTCGGCTGTGCTCCTCGCAGATCCTGGCCTGGACTGGAGCCAGCATCATCTCTGGTGTAAATTATAGCAATCCCAAACCAGACTGCAGCTGCTCAAATGCCATCTTCCTGTGGAGTAATAACCAGCCAAAGTCCAGGTCATCCACGCATGTATGATCTTACCTCCTAAGCCTCAGGAAAGGTCTGCCTACGTTGTTATATAGGACTTATTCCATCCATGGGTATACGCAGTAAGGGAGTAAGTAGGGAGGCACTCCGTGTTGATGATGCCATATGGTAAGTAAGTTCTTCCATGACCTAGGAGGAAGGCAATAGTGTTTCTAATTCAGGACCACCCAGAGATATGCCCTCCAGCTTGTGGTACCTTTTGTACTATGGATGGCTTCACTGCAAGCTCTGCATGGTTTGCGGGAACCTCATGTCTGAGCCAGAAAGCAGGTTACAGAAGCAGTGCTCTGCAGCTCCAGATTGCTCCCTTGTCATCAGCCTTAAACTGGGCCTTGCCTTTCAGAGGAAGCTGATAACGGTGTTTTCTAAAACCACAAACATTGTTATATGATGCCTCTTTCCTCCTCCAAGGATCCTCTTTTGGGAACATGTCCTCATCAGCCTGCTTCGAACATCAGCCCTTTGCTCCCCATCAGACATGCTGCAGGTGCAAGTGTATGACCAAGAATTTGATGCATTTCTTTCAAATTTCCAAAGTCCAGAACAGGGACTACCCAAGCAGCTGAATCCAGGGAGTGTTGAGAGTACAACTTAGATATCCTGGAACTGATTCAAAGCTCTGGAGATGTACTGTACTGGGTTACCTCAGATCCAGAGCTGGTTTGGCGATCACCATCCTCCTTACTCTCTTCGTCCATCAGAAAATAGAAGGTGTTACAGTTCACTACAGTCATAAACACGTCACTACCAATGGAAAATTATGTTGGCAGTTTCTTTTATACCCAGCCAAATTTAGACAAATGGAAAGGTCAGCTATGCAGGCACTGGTTTTACATATGTGCATTAATTACAACACAGTTGCCTTTTGCTATTCATTTCATCTGCTACATATGTATGAATTTGAATGAGAAGAAAGAGGAACCATAGAAAGACAAACCGAAAAGGGAAGCCAGGGTGAACTATGAATGGGACTGGTCCTCCCTTTCTGGACCACACACTGGAAGAGATTCAAAACTGCCAATTGCAGGGAATGGGAGAAGTAAAGAGAAATATATCCCATGTCAGCTATAGCTTTTCCTATAAAGCTTGCAAAGGAGAGCAGGTCCTAGGATTGTTTAGTGGGCTCAGCTCCTTGGAGAACCTCTGTGCTGGGGTTTTTCCCAAGTAAGGTCTGTGGGACTCTGGTATATTAGCTGCTTCTTTACTATACAGCCATGCTCTTGAGCCAAATTCAAATTCTAATTAGTCCAACACATTTTTCATTAAGCACCATGACTTTCCCCCACACACACTTATTGGGGATACCTGGCCTCAGTTAACACTGGAAACTGGGAGAAAAAGAATCCTGAACAATGTCATCAGGAAATTCAGAACATGAATTTGGAGTCATGTTTGGATTGAACACTTTTGGATACGACAGTGTCTGAAAATCAGACAACATAAAGTAAGTTGTGGTTAAGAGACTGACTACAACTTTCATTATTGTAGCCTGCACACTGTTCTTCTCACAGCTATATTGTAACTCTGTACTGACCTGACAATGTAGTGCCCAGATATGCTAGGCAATAGGCCTTCCGCTGTACGAGATGCACACAAAAGTTGTCAAAACCTGTCCATTCTCTTCCCAGGACAAGAAAGATGAATGCTGTGAAAGAATCACAGAAAAGGACAGGACTTCCTCAGGGAACACAAGGTAATGAGCATGTGCATTACAACCAGACTCGCCAAGACTGAGTTACTGAAGCCTCCCAACTATGCCAACCTACTTCTTCAGCTTCATGTAGTACCTCATGGTCTTGGGTTGTGGAGGTCCCCATTGAATTCATTTAGTTAAACTCCTTTAGTCACAGGAACCTTGTCCAAGTAGGGAGAGCTTTCTGCTATGCTATGGCTCCCCAAAACTCCTGAGCCAGGGACCTCCGGGACTGTAAAAAACCCACAGTACTGCTTAAGAGAAAAAGATTGTGATTTATAATTACAACATAAAAACTTACATCCTCAGATGATTAATGCAAAGAGAGCTCTCCTTAGTTTGTAAAATATATTTCATTATATACATATGAAAAATACGTTATGTAGAATAAGCTGTGTAGCCAGGAGGGTACCAGAAGGTTTAGTGTAATTAACTTGACTGCCTTCTCTTAATTTCTAGTCCAGGTTATGTGTGGAGACAATAATACAGATATTCTCGCCTCCTCTGCACTTCCCCTTTCTGGTCTTTTAGTGTGGATTACCCAACTATATGGCTTTACTAACTGCTTAGGTAGTCCTTTCATAGGAAGGCTCCATCATTTGCTATATATTGGATACTAGTATTGACTTCTAGGGAACATGGAAGAAAAATGTCAAAGAGCTAGAGGCTCTTTGGCAGGTAGATAGTTCAACAGACATTCTTCCTGAAACTGTTCTTGTCTCTTTCAAGCTATCCTACAAGAATGCCAGATAAAACATCAAGTCCACAGCAAATACAAATTGAGCTGTGCATTTGTAGCAGTCTAGTCCAGATCAAATTAGCATGGATTTTCTCTAATCCATCCATCTACGTTGCCATGCATGGAGGTGGGCATTTACCCCAAGAAAGGTGGAGTATCATATTAAAGCTTTCTCTGTGCTCTACATGGATGTAGTAGCTTTAATTCCTTGCAGAGCCCACAAGAGCTGCACTGATAAAAGACTAACAGGAGGTGCTTAATCAGTGAGCTACAATTTAGAGTTTCCTGATGGTGTGATTCCTGCAGCCCCAAGAATAATACTCACTGTGTGAGTATAAGCAATAACATGATGCCTCTACCCTGTTCTCTGTAGGTTGCAATTATCTATATGCTCTGCATCTTGCTAGTCTTCTTTTAGTTAGTGTATTTAGTATGCTTGTAAAGGATGGGCTGAATCCTGATCAGATACTTCTTTCTGTATTATCACAAGCAGGTGTAGGGGGCTTGCAGGAGACGTAGCTAAGAGTTTCTTGGAGCAGCTGATTACTAATTTGATGCAAAGTTAAGTAACCATACAAGAAACTACTGACCAGATGCAAAAGCATGACTTAGTAACAAGGAAGGATTTGGACCTTGCATGCCTCCCTTACCTGCTGCTAACACACCAATGTGAATCAGAAGCAGGTAGCAGCTCTGCGATGCCAGTGCATCTTTATACGCTGTTCACATTCCATTGCAACATGTCACATTTGATATGGCGTAATGCAATGTGACTAATTTAATCAGACGTGAAGTGCACTACAGCAACACATCAAGTCTGAAAATTTGAAAAAAAAAAAAAAAAAGAAGTTGGGGGGAAAAATAAAGCTTTTGCCAATCCATGGTTGGATTATTTTTCTCAGCTGGAGGGCTTCATTTTCTGAGCTTGGTCTTTTTTATTCTGACCTTCCAGCCAAGGGCATGTGTCAGGAGGCTTGTATTTCCCAAAGGCAGTGACACAGTCTATTAGGTCATATGAGCTGGATCATCAAGCCTTCGCCCACCTCAACTTCTGGGCCACCATTCCTTGCCCACCCCCGCCTCCCCCAGCGGTAACTCATGATACGATGCCCTTGGCTTTGACAGATCGGGAGGGAAAGAAGCATTTTATTGCTGAACACGTACATAGCCCAGAAACTAAGCTAGCTTACTGTGGTCTGGTGCTAGTCATTTAGTAAGTCTGCATTTAATTAGCTACTTCTGAAATATGACAAGGAGAAAACACAAGATTTAGCAGTGCAGTTGCATTTCTAACCCAGAGCTTAGCATTGTTTTGGTTTAAGGTGATGATTATAATCGTAAATATCAAAACAGCCCCTGTCCGCAAGAAGTTCATCAAGCTTTCAGTACTTTTAGAAAGCGTACCCACACACATACACTTTGGACTATCTCTTAGTCTGTGGGTCTGCAGACAGGCTGCCATTCACAGACATGAGCAATTTTGCTCTTTCAAACACAGTGACATTTGTTTAAAAAAATCAGGCAAGCCTTTCTGTGGTTTAGTCCTTTCTTTCAGAGCTGCCTTTTCTCTTTGTACAGCACCTAGGACATGGAAGGCAGTGCAGAAAGTCATTTGCCTCCTCTTCATTGCAGGCCTGGGGGTTTTTTTGGTTATGTGTCGTGGTCCTTAAAGAGTTGTGAAAGGGTCTCAGAGGAATTCACAAAGTGCTAGAAGAAGCTTAAGAAACACTTAAGCTAGTGAAAATCTATGAGCTAGTTGGACCTAAGGGGGGCTGTACAAGGGTCAGATAGTCCAGAAGGAAGACTGTATTTTCACAAGATCTGGGAAACAGTGCTATTAGGAAGAGAGGAAAAAGTACCTTCCTCCAGCTACTGCAGCAGACACACAGAATAAGACTGAAAGAAAACCTTAGAAAACAGTATGATAAAATATGCTTATATATTACAAAGAAGTAAAAAGTATTTATTCTGCCCTTCTTTTGCCCCTGTACTGAGCATATGTCAGCCAAGGGAGAGATTCAACCTTCCTTCTCCTTTCCCTCTTTGAGGACCGAAGACACTTTGCCGTGCTGTACTCCTTTAAGACCCAAACATCATGCACAGCTTTTGCAGGCTCTCTTCTCATTTCATTAGGCCTGGAAAGGCTTTCCTGATTACAAACGAGGAGATGCTGTGTTAGCTCCTCCTCCAGTGGTTTGTTTACTTCTTATAGTCCTAGTCCCCTCTACCTCCCTGTATCAGTGGAGTTACCTTTGTGTTCCTGCCTAGGAATAAGGAAAGGTGGCTCTTGCACAAAGAGGTAAGGCTAAACTATAAGGTGAGTTCTTATCGTGCCTGGGAAGGGTTGTTGGTGTTGACTTAGCACTGTGGCTTCCCTTTGCTCTGTGAGGTATGAGGTAAATCTGACTTTTACAGCTTTTAAACCTGTTTCCTGTTTTGTCCTGTGAGACCAGTAACTTCCTGACTGGTCCCCTGTTCATCTAACCTTTACTCTTAGCTTTAGGTGGACCCTAATAAAATGGTTCATCGGAACAACCCAAGAGCTTTCTGTTCCTCTGGGGAAGAGGATGTTGCGGGAGGCAGCCAAAACCAGCAGCATGCTAGATCACGGCTAGCTAGATCTCTGAGAAGAAGGTGTAGACAGACAACTTCAGAGTGGCAAGGAAGAGACCAAGCTGGGGCCTTGCAAGGTGATCAGCCAGAAGGGGGTAGTAGTCCTGGGTCAGGAGGAGGGTGACTTTAACTTGATTTCAGTTGCAGATGGGTGCTACTGAAACTGAATTCCTTGTGTGTCTTGTCCGTGCAACTCCTTCGAAATAAGGGCTCAAAGGTAAAAGACCTCCAGGTGACATCCTTATGGCTGTCCTATTACTTCATTTTCAGAGCTGCCATTCTCTGACCTGCACAAAATGTTGTCTTGTGTCCTTGCACTGCTTGCTCTGGCTCTTTTCCCCAAGGCCTAAACCTCCTACTTATGAAGTAAACAGAAAAATATGATCTTAGAGTACTTCTGGAATTCCTTCATTTCTGTGAAATATGTCTGGCTTTGAAACTTAAGTCAAGGCACTCTTTATATAATATCAGTGCTTGGAGTTAAAGCTGGTTCCATATGCTTTGAGTGGATTTATTTCCCAGCCTCAGGAATGTTATCCTCCACTGTGCAGATCAGCTCTGCAGCTCACCAAGAACAAATGGCATGCAGGATCTATTGAGTCTGCACCTACCCAGTGTGACTTGGAGTTATAGAAGAAGCAGCACAGTAGTTTCCTACTGATCTGATGTTTCTTGTCCTGAGGAGCCCAAAGACTACTCTGTAGCAGAACTGCAAGGCAAAGATGCTGCAAGATGCCTTTGTTATAACTGGTAGGCAGCTAGCTTACATGTGAAGGAAGTCTCCTACCAAAGTGCAGAGGTGTTTTATAAGCATGGAGCTCCTCTCATAAGGTTGTAATCCTCCTGGCCAACTCATGGAGGACTCCAGCCATCCTTCTGTGCTTGCTGTCCAGGGTGGTGGGAGCTCCCCTAGACCTGGAGCAGGCTTAATTGTGTAACACAAATGCCTTTCAAAGGGCACAGCTGGGCATTTGATAAGGTGTATGTAAAGATTGTCTGGGAATATTTCAAGGTCAGAACTAGGGAAAGGGAGTACTTCTGAGAAGAGAGAAAGACCATAAAGAAATAGAAGCCAAGCATTATTATATTGTGGGGGAGGCAGAGGGGATGACAAGACTCAGGAGTAAATCAAATGAGTTGAGCTCTTGAATGGAAGGCAAAATAAAGTATTGAGGCTCAAAATTTGTAGTTAGGTTTTACCTTCCTCCAAAATTTTTTTATGGCTCTAGTCTTCTGTTTTCAGACCCAGTTAAAGTTATCAGGCCAGGTGGATTGCAGGACTGTTGCAGTGGTTTAGATGGAGTTGGGAGAACATTGAAATCCTATGAGCATTATAACCATGGTCCCTGGGTTTAGTTCCAGGCCTAGCTTCCCAGAGCATGAGATTTCTCTGCCCTTACTGGAAAGACAGAAAGGGTTATTTTCACAACAGTAGAGGCCACTGAAATGTAGTGCAATGTAAAATTTAGTTCCTTAAAGATTTGACTTTCTGACCTTGGACAAATGATGTTAGTCTTGTGATAAGCCTTTGTGGAGGTAAATTGGTTATGGTGAGGGAGGGGGGGAAGTGGTATGAGACCTATAAAATATTAGTGATTAGGTGTTGAAAACAGTCAGATGCAAGCTTTTTCTTGGCTTTGGATCTTTAATTGGTTTGTTCTGCTTGGTCTATTTTTGTTGCTTTTCTTTCCTACAGTCTACAGATTTAGGAGCCGTGCCCCATCTACCAGTGTGCACTGCAATGGTGAAGGCTCTTTGGGGCTCTCTAGGATTCCAGCACTGACAGAGGATGGAAAGATTGTGGAAATGCTGGCTAGGTCTGCCAGCTATTGGGTGCAGCAAGAACCTGCTCGATGTTGGGTCAGAGACTGTACTGGGCTGGCTTGCTCAGCAGCAGGTCATCCTTCTAGGAGACATCTGTTGCAACACCATCTCCTAGGTGAGGAAGACAGCTTGACCTCCCTGATAAGAGAGAAATTATTCTCAATGAATGAAGGCAATGATGGCAGCATTGGGGACACTGGGACAGCCCGCTCCCAGGCAGATGTTACAAGTGGTGATGCTTCCAGGAGTTTTGTGGAGGAGTATTCGTTGGCTCCCTTAAATACACAAAAGAAATATTCTGCTCAGAGTTTTAACCAGCAAGTAGAAAACTATTTTAAATGGCTCTGAGCTTCAGCACATCTGTTTAGAATTTGGGAGCCAAATCTTTTGGAGATGCAAATGCTAGTCTTCATGTGCACAGTTTATAGCAACACAGGCTGAAGCCTCCAGCAAAGCCATGAAGGTTCAAACAGGGTAAAGCCCAGTATATTGCTCTTAGATTGACAGACAGCTAGAAAGGCAAAACTGGAATGCAAATAGCTCCTTCATATGAGTTGCTGCCTTTTTCGGGAGTTTAAAAACCTGTCATAATCATAAGACATTAAAAAAGGAAAAATGACTTTGAGTCTAAGCTAATGTAATGACTATTTCTTTTGCAATTGTAAGGGATATACCAAGAAATATGGCTGTATTTTGTCTCTTTCTCAGCAGTAGAGTCTCTTTTTAATAACTTCTTGAAGGATTTTTGAAATTCAAAGCCCTCATATATGTCAGTATTTCCTTTCACTAAGTGCTTTAATTTACTCTATAGAGGCCTAGAGGGTTTAGTATTTTTTTGTTTTTTTTCTTGATCTACATCTAAAAATTCTACTCCACTGCATATATTTGATTATTCATATATAAATGGCTATGTATGATAATGTGAGACAGCTAGAGCACATCCTGCTTAAAAAAAAAAAAAGGAAACCCTCACCTTCTAGCTGTGATTAACTTGTCACATGAATTAAATTAAAAAAAATAAAATCTTTGTTCTGAGGACGTTATTGAATTTTTCTGTTCTTCTTGTGAGATAGTGTGTAGCTGAAAATCACGATCTGGATTTCTCAGCTTAGAAATCATCTGAGAAATTTCAGCTTAGAAATTTTTCCTTTTAGTCAAGGGGTGGACTTTAGAAATATAGCTTAGCCTAACAGTAAAACTGCAGTGTGTGGTCACTGGAAAACAAATATACTTCAGGAACCTAATCTTTCATGTTATTTGGAAATGCATCCTATTGACAAGGTTTGGCTGTGTCTCAAAGGTGACTCTCTTTACAATGAACAGACTTGAAATTTGGATATAACTAAAAAATAGACTCTTGAAGCAAGATTTTGGTAGTGGATTTTTTTCTGTACGTTGGTAGGTAGAGAATCGTATAAGTTATCTCTCTATTACTGCTAATTTGGTTTCTGCAGCTTCTGCTATAACCCTTTTAAATGATGTTACATATTTGCAGTGTATTGCTTTTTGCATGGTTAAACTCCTGCAAGCAAAAAGTGTTTCTGCTCCTATTATCCAAAACAGAAGACTCAAAGGGGTGGTGGCCATCTCTATCCTGTCCATCACATGCAGGAGCTGTGCAGTTGCAGGAAAAAGACAGTCAATGTCATGAAGATACTGCAAATGTTTGCATCCTAATCTAACAAATGGTATGCTTAACCTCTAAAGAAGGCTTGTTGACTTCACTTAACCTGCCTATGAGCTTAAAATTAAGTATATGCTTAATCCTATTTGCTGAGTCAGTCTCCTCCTTGCACAACAGAGACCCTATATATGAGGTAAACTTTACATGCTGTGTAAAGTTATACTGGAGTGGATCAGGCAACTTCTGCTTTAATTTAAGCAAGTGTCCACATCATGAATGGGCTGCTGCTTTAGTCAGATTTTACGGAGTCTGCAAGTTTGTTTGTTTTTTTTTCCAGAGATCTGTCAAAATACTCAAAGATGAATGTTAATTCTATGTATTTGTTCCTGGGAATGGTGAATGTGAATTGCTCTTCCTTCCCTGAGCTGCAAATTAAATATCATTCATTTGAGTGATAACTGCTCAGCTTTCTAGACTGTTCATGTAAAATTTTAAGCTGTATGTTTTTTTTAAAATATTATTCATTGAACTAGAGTGAGATTTTGTCTGTACCTGTTAGTAAGGCATTTGGCAAATATTTATTTGGGACTACCTGATGTAGCATTAGTAAGGCATTTGGCCAAAAAAAAATTTGGGACTACCTGGTGTAGCAGTAGTTTCTTACTCCTTCCTGATGTGTGTTGTAATTAGGGGTTTCCAGCAATGCTCAGAGCTTCTGCATCAAATCCCTTAAGGCCTATGAGTCTAGACCAAAAATGGAAGCTTTTTCTCAGCTGAAGCTAATACTGTCTTCTGTTTGGTCTATGTTACATCAAAAAAATATTGTAAGCATGCATAGCTCAATTCACCTGACAAACTTGCTCTGTGAAGGTACAGGGTATGATGCAGAATTAACACTGTCATCTGGTTGTTATAGCTGGAACACTGTAAGGTACCTACAAATACCTCTAAAATTATGCCCTTGATTATACATGTTTCAGAAAGTGATGTGTTGATGAAAGTCAGCCTGGCAATGCTTCATGTAGTCTTCCAAGAGCTTTTGTTTTCAGAGAAAGGCTTGTGAAACATTTTTAAATTTTTTTTTTTAATAAAACAAAACCCCCCAGAAATGTCACCAGTAGGTAGTAAGATACCAAGCATTGTAGAGGTGTCAGCTTTTTGACAGCATGATTCAGTATTGTGCATTTTCAACTTGACAACTATACAGTTTTTCCTTGTGAACCTGAGATCCTGTAAGCATCTTTGTGCATGCTTGTCTCTTTTTCACAAATGATCCTACAACCGGGATTTTTATCACATGTTGAGTTAAACACAGATATAAAGGTCTAAAAGATCAAGACCTCTGAGGAAAAAATCCTCTGAGTAACTTCCTAGGAAAGAAAAGCCTGCGAGGCATTAACTTGAAATATCTTCTAAGAAAAATAGATCAAGTAAAGCTGAGGAACAATTCGGGGAAAAAAAATTTAGCTATCTCTTGAAGAAAGTGGATCAGAGGAGACAATATTTTTTTTTTCTTTGAGAATTTTAATTCCTGTGCTCCTTTCCAGTTTGACTCGCAGCTATGTGCCTGCTTGTATATATGAGCAAAGTCAAGGACTCCAGGGCTAAAGTCCAGTGCTGGAATAGCAGCTCCCATGAGTCTAGGGTTTCTCATGTTGCTGAGCTTTAAACCACCGGTTTCTTCCAGTGTGGGGGTTATAATGTCTCCCGAACTCATTACATGTGCATGGCAATAAAATAGCAAGATTGTTGTATCTATTAATCTAGCTAGGATGAATAATGAGAAAAGTCAAAGTAGCACAAAGCAGGCTAGCCCTTGGTATATGAATGCATCAGGGGTCCTATGTATATGCTCTGGCTGCTGGTACATGCTAACTTCTACATCACTGCATCTTCACTGCTGCTGGCACCCTTCCTTGGTCCAGCCAAGAGGTTTCGAATATCTGGACACCAAAGAAGGCTGTTGACACTCTGCAAGTATTTTATTTTTCTTTCCTCGATGTAGGTTTACAGGGTTTCCTTTTCTTGGTCTGATGGAGGGTCCATGAGAGCAGGTGTCCCACGGTGCTCTTACTCCTTGCCTACATCTGCAGAAGTATCTGTGTATTTTCTTCAAGTAAGAGCTGGCAGGAATAAGAAGGTTTGAGAGAGGAGAACAAAGTCAATGAGCTTAGAGACCAGACTGAGACCTCCTGAGTGTGGGAGCTGTCTTTGTTCTGCCTTTCCACCATAATTAATGCAGTAGGGCCCTGATCCATGACTAGGGCTCTAATATAATATACATGATCATTAATTCTTTCATTACAGTAGCCTCTTTTCCCTTCCCCATGTCTAGCTGTCATGTAGAAAGACACTTCACAATATTCAAAACCAGTGCTGTTTTTCTGGGCCCAGATTTAAAGCCAATAGACTATTTTCATTGCTCTGAGAAAAGATTCAAGGCAAACTTTGGTAAAGGATCAGGAGTTGGGGGTTTTTGTGTGGCGTGTTTTTTTTTTTATTTAAACCAGTCTGTTGGTGCCTACTTAGAAAGATCCAAAGAACCTGTGTCAAAGTGTTAGCTGAAGTGCTACAAATAGCATTTTATTCCTTTCTCCCCACCTCCTCCCCCAAATAACTCTATTGTTCTTATAAATCCGCAGCATTCCAGCTGTGACTTGACAAGAGCCCTGACAGTCGCAAAAGCCGAATCGCACGAGCAGTGTTCTTGTTCCCTGAATTATTTTACACAGCTAAATTTAATACTTTCCCCCCACTTCCCCACCTTTCACTCTGGCAGATATTTAAGCTGCAAATTAGAGATGTACTGAATTAGCCTTCAAACCTCGCAAATGCTGTCAAAAAGCTGACTCTGTAATGATGTGACTTTGATATCAAACAGATTATCGCTTATGTATAGCGGCACTTACAAACATGTGCATACTTGTAACTCCTGGCCTTTGTGCCGCTAGGCAGCCAGCAGGTCATTAATGTACAGCACAAACAGGACGGAGCCCCGTGGACCTCGCAATCGGCGTGCCGGAGAGGAAGAGTCAGAGTTTCCAACAACCACTTTCAGTTGGCAGAATTGTGATTGGAACCATGTGACAGTTTGAGGCAATGTACCACAGGCAGCCAATTTATTACATATGGCAATATGATTAATGGTATCAAATGTTTTTGTTAAAAAAAAAAAAAGTCCAAGAATATTACAGCAGCCAGTTGCATGGAGTCCAAGGCAGTATGAATCTGTTCCATGAATTTAAAGTCAGGCAGATGAGGTTAAATGAGAGGGCCAGAGCCAAGATAATGATTACAAAGTAAGTTGTTTCAAAAAAGCAAAGTGTTTAGAATGTGTTCATGAGCAACAGCCCCTTTTCTCTCCTGTCTTACAGCCTTAATGGATACAGTCTGAAACAGGTCTCTGAAACTAAACTGCCTTCTGCTCTTAGCCTCTCTTCCTGTAATCCAAAGACTCGTTAATGGTATCAAACAAAATGTACAGTCCCGAGGCAAACAGCAGCAGGTTAAGAGGCAGAATGGACTATTATATTGGTGAAGACTGTTTGCTTGTGATGGTGATTTTTTAAAAAAGTTTTTTTTAATCAAATATTATGGTTTAACAAACACATGGTTGGTTGTAGTGTCTGTCAAAATGGAGAAAAAAAAAAAAAGTAGTGCTAAAGGTACTATTCCTGAGGAAGAAGTTTCAGGAAATGCAAGTATCGAGGGCAGGTCTGTACACCACAGGATCTTCCCAGGACTCTTACTGTCCATCCTGCTGAGTCAGAAGGTCTGGCACAGTTTTGGCCTGTGTCAGGTTCCCAAACAGCAGCTGGGCACAGTTCAGGAGTTGGCACAGCGTAGAGGCGGTTCCTCCGAGTCTGTTTGCAGAAGGCCATGATGCTCTGGAGGGTGAGAATAGGCACAGGCTGGCTTGTGCTGGTGTGCCTCCATGCCACAGAGCAGTCCTAAGCATGGTTCAGTTACTAGTGGTGATATAGCTGAAAATTACAGCAGTAATAGTAAATTATTCTAAATCTCTTGTGGTTTGTTTGTGCAAAGCACAAATACCAATAATGCACTTAAATAAAAAAACCCAGAAGCATGAGTTATGCCCACCTAAAAACTGTCATGCATGCCACCTTCCATACACTTCTCTGGCCAGCTCCTTACATACGTGGGGCTTCATGTTTGTAGGGCTGTGTCCCCACCCAATCTCCTTTTATGTGCTGAATGCAGCTGGGTATCCTACGCATGACTGGTACCTTACCTGGGTTGTGGAGCAAGCGAGACACGGAGGAATTCAGCCGCAGCTAGAGGCATAAGATGGGAGCTGCTGCCCCCTCAGCAACAGCTCCTATCTGCTGGAGGACTGCTGGAAGACACTGTCCCACCTACAGGCACATCTCTTGTGATCTCACATAACTGGGCTGTGCTGGTCCCACATTTATTCAACCTGCATGCAGATTGCCCGACCACTGCCAGCGCCACCTTTGCTTCCACACGGTTGCACGACGCCTATGTGTGTTGACGCTTGTGTGTTGGGATGCTGGGCGGTTGATGGGATTGCTGTTAAAGACTGCGCATGTGTTCAGGCTTAAATCTCAGTGTCCCATGGAACAGAAACCCTATGCCCCAATGCCTTTTGCCTAATAACTGCAGCAATTGCAAACTGCTGCCTTCCCCAGGATAGCTTTGAAGGTACGGAGGTGCTAGTCCTGAGTGAGCACAACTACAAATATTTGGCATCCAAGTATGATTTCTTTTGTCTACTACTTTTCCTCTTTTCTCACTCTGCTGCTATTATCGATGGTAGCACAACCCTTTTGTTAATACCCAAGACTCCTTTGCCAGAGTGCTGTAATACACTGCATGAAGTGTGAGGTATTTATACCTCTCCTGCCTCAATACAGAGCATACAGCAGGAAGTCCGATATGCCCTACTGCTTCATTTCATACGGCTTGTGGCCACATGGTCTCTCTCTTATGTGTGTGTGTGTGTTTATTATTGTTGGATAATGCTAAACTTTGTAGTAATGTGGCCTACCAAGGGGATTTTTCAAAGGTTTATTTGGTCTGCAGTCAAGGAAAAGATTTCCTATACTTTGTCTGCGCTAAAGGAATAGTTGCCTTGCCTAGCTTTAGGCATCTGTTGTAGATGTTGTGCATTGCACTTCAGAGATGCCCATCTGTCTCTGCTGACCGCGGAGGGAGCTGACAGCCCTGACCACAGGAGCTCAGAGCTGCACCCACCCTAAGTTCCAAAAGCGGGTGATGCGAATTCCCCCTTCCCACAGCCGCACCTGTCTGCACCTCGTGGCCCTCCAAGCTCCTGCTTACGAACGACAGCCTGGCTGTACGTGCGTTAGCATTTTAACAAGACACGGAAACCTTTGAACAAATTGCCAGAAAACTTTTAGCAGGGCGAGCGTGCGCGAGCGCTGCCTGCACCAAGTGACCCTCTTACCGCCAGAGAGGGAGAGACAAAGTGTGGCACAAAGAACAAGCAAATGAAAGAGCTGGCTTGCAACTCTGATCCTTACGGACTTTTCTTGAGGTCTAGCAACAAAAAGTGTAACTCTTGTGATGAATACAGTCCTACTGTTGTATTCCTACCTTCCAACAATAATTTCAATTGAACCCTACAGCATGTGGAGTCCCTTTGCTTTTTAGGTCATAAAAGCAATATGTGGAGTAGAGACTTAAAAAATGGACTTTTAAAAGACTCCAATGCCTCAATCTCTCCAAGAACTCGGCTGATAAATCTCCTGTGTAAAATGATCACATTTTATAGAGAAGAATCTTTGTTAGACATTCATTAGCAATAACATGTGAGCCAATTTAGGGAATGAAACCTTTCTTCTATATAAAACCCACTGTGGTCACTAAAACTAATGACTTTTTCGGCCTACCACCCTTTAATTCAGTAGCGAAGCACGTGAATTTCCTGTATTGCTTAGTTCTCCAACAATTTGTTTATCTTTGAAGAGCAGGTCCCTGACTGTGTGAACTCAGGCACATCCAAAAGGTTAAGTAATAATAAAAAAGTAGATCAGGGCCACAAATGTGGTATTTAAAATCATGACAAAGTTCTGACTGTATTGAGGAGGTCTGGAAGAAGAATAGTTAATGGGCTTACTTCTATTTCAGCTCATCTCCACATGAGAAGCAGCCTGGGCAGGAGAGAATTGAAAATACAATATGAATTTAAGTGCTCTGAGGCTGATCTGAACCCATCAAAGTTGGTGCAAAAAAAATCCACTGACTTCAGTAGCCTTTGGAGCAGTTGATGCATGTTCTGCTAATTACCAAAAAAAAAAAAAAAAGAAAATTAGTTTGTTCGCTGCCATGCATTAAATGGAGGTAGGAAGAAAGAACACTTCAGGTTCAGATTTTTTGTGTGTGTTTTTCTTTAGATATGAATTTTTTTAACAATGAGATATACAGATGGTAGAATTAACAAAGAACAGAATAGGCCAAAAAACACAGAAAGGTATTTTTTGTATTTTGAAAACATAGCTGACAATGGGAAGACTTACTGTTAGGTTCAAATAAGATAAGTTGTAAAGAGGAGAAAGATGTAATTGGCCTCATAATTGTAAAACAAATTCTGTCCTGCATTTGCCAAAGCTGTATCTATGCTTCTGAGGGGATGTTAGCTGTAATGTGTCTTGCCTGGAGGGCTGACCAGAGTGTTCTGGGACTCCCTTTTGGCCTGAGTGCCAGGCTTTCCCTACCATTAAAAGGGAGAGAGGGAAACTGCCTGTGCGCGTCTTGTCTAGATATGGAGCCAAGGCATGCACTGGTGTGCACTGGTCCAGTCTTGGAAAAAGCCACTGGGTTTCTGAGGTCAAGTCTGAAAAGACTCCTGGATTTATTTTTCCTAGAGGAATACAAAATTTGAAGCCTGTTTTGTTTTTACGTAGTCTCCATAAGAATGTAAGCGTCTCTATAAGGCACAATTCCTTAGTGCCTAATTTGCTTCTATTATATTCCAGGCAAATTAAGAACAAAACCATGGGGGAATGCATGGAAAAGTGTCAAAGTGACTGAGACTCAATTTCCTGGGACTGTAGCTGAAATTTTAGTTCCCAAGTTGCTTTTAAAACATGAATTAGGTTCCTGAGTCACCCAGGAACTAATGAAAATGTTCCTTTGAAATGTGACGAGGAGCTCAGACAGAGCAGAGTGACACACAGTCCTTGGGGCAGGATTGCCCAGAGAGAGTGATGGTAAAGCACATTTCATGTTAGCTGTAACATTTTTAATGCAACTTATTAAAAAATAAAATTAACAGCATTGTGCAAGGAAGCGATAAACCTGGGTGGATGAAGAGGTTTTAAGGGTGCTAAAGAGGGCACGCACAGCATGTAGTGCTTGGAAATGGTGAGACCTCAGAAGTGCTGGAGTGCACTTTGGTCCCTCAGAAAGGTCTGGTGCAGCCTCTTCAGAGTGGTGGCACATTGTGAGGGAAGCAGTGGATGTGAGCACTGACACTCACAGGATGCTCTCCAAGTTGTCCTGGTACAAGCAGCCTCTTTTGTTGATTTCCCCAGGCTTAGAAAGCTTGTGTTGGGTTTCATGATCCCTTGATGCCAACATACTTACCTGCGGGCTCCCAGTAAAAGTCATCTTCTTGGCTGCACGTTCCCATGGCCTCCCTTGTGCTGACAGGAGATGGGTGAAGGAACCGACTGGCTGCAAACTAATCCAGCAAAAGAAGGCCAGGGGTGAAAACTGATTTTCAACCAGATCAGTTTCTCGATCTGGCTCACACCATGGCTGGGTGGGGCTAACGCTGGCGTGAAGGAAGGGGCCAACCTTTTCACAGGGAACCTGCACCTCCATCAGCATAAATCTGGTGCGAAACTGCAGAGTAACTAAAACCCAGCAGATTATTTTTGGATTTTTTTTTTCTCTGTTACAGCAGAAAGACTTTTAATTTACCCACATATTATGACTTCATCATTAATAAGGAGGAAAGTAAGTAATGAGACAATGTGTACAAAATGAACAATTTCGTACCGTAGCAAGTTGTCTGGCGAATTCTTTCATGAATGCTCTCTGTGTGATATTTCTATAGTATAATAGATTCTGGCTGTTCACTCTAATAATTCTGAGCTTCAGGGTAAGATTTTATTTCTCTTTTGAAAGTAATATAATCAGTGGTGCTAGCACAAAATTCCCTGTGTGTTTTTGTGCATCCTTAACACTTCTTGGGATGAAAGTGAAACTTATATTATTTAGAGCAGTTCAAAGAACCAAGTTCCTTCTGTAATGGTGGTTCCTGCTAGAATTCCTTATGAAAAAACATTAACCAAGCTAATGGTACTACAAAGCATAGTAGGTATTCTATGTTTGCAGAAGGAATGGGTCCAAAAAGCTTTAGAAAACGTTAGTTTCTTTGCACAAAAGGCGTATTTTAAAAGTCACCCGAGGACAATGTGGATATTTGTCTATCCAGGAATTTTATTTATACGCTATCTGTGTGAACAAAGCTCCTGGAGATGAGGGTAAAGGGGTTTTGGCAAAGCATGAGGTAGATCAGGACAATAATGATGCAGGCACCAGCACATGTTTCGATTGAATTTTGTCTTTGCTTGTTAGTTTAGATTCACTGCTCTGTCAAGAGGATCACAGAGCTTTCCTGCCCTCCCTTCCTTTCCTCTGCTTGCCGGGGGAAGAGGACCACTCCTGCTGCATCCATTCAACTCCCAAGCTCCCTTTTCTTGATTTCCTGTGAAGCTCCCTATTTTTTTCACGGGAAAGTTTATCATGTCCTCTCCCTGCAGAGCTAGATCTGTGTCTGTGGCAAGCCAGACTGCACAGTTGGAGAACTTGCTAAGGCAGTTCTTCTTCCCAAGGCACAGGGAGGAACGAGTTTCTCATCTGCTGGCACAAGTGTGTAGCTACTAAGTGGTTCTCAATATTATAGGGTCTGAGTTTTCCCCTCAAATTGCACAAAGTTTCTCATGCAAGAAGAATAACTTCAAAACCAGAATGTGGTCATCTGTGCCAGAAACATCCTTCCACTGTCTTCCCACAGTTGTTTCAGTCTCTCTAGTGGCAACTATCCTATTTGCTTCAAGACTGAGAAAAGCTTTCCTGCTGCCTCCTGGGCAGCAAGGACCTTTCCTTATGCTTGAACAGGCAGATCTCCTTCCCTCCTCTCCTCACTACTGTGCTAGGCTGTTCATGCACGTGTCCCCAAGGCCTTCAGGGGACTTTGTTGGGGAAAACTAAGGTCAGCCTGGAATCACTGTTGTGTTTTAGCATGTGGTTGCTGTCCTATGAACTGGATTTCTTTGTAAGAATATTCACAAACCAGAGTAACTTCTGTGCTTGTTTTTTTCGTTCTAACCAACTTTATCAAGGTCCTAAGTCATTATTAGCTAGTTCACAGGACTGTGAGTTCATTAATATGTAGTAAGTCATCACCTTATGATTTTTATCCATTGATATGAACTTGGGTTTAGCTGTTTGCAGCAATTAAATTAGACCTTGGTATGTCTGAAAAAAATTGTGCATCAAGCCCTGCTATTATGAGGACTCATTAATAGACAAAGCAATCTTTGTGATAAATCATGCCAGGGGTTTTAAGGAAAAGATGATTACCTGCTTCAACAGCAATAAAACTACCAGGAGAAACTCTCCCATCACCTACACAGACACACACGATCCCCTAAAAGAAACATATGTAAGTACTTAACAGATGGACAAGTGAACCTAGGGATGAATGTATTAGAAAAACAGAGCAATCACTGTGTTTTTCAGCAGAAATGATATTAACATCTAAGGATCGGGTGAGAAATATTTTGACTAGCTGGAAGCATAAGCTCAGTTTGTAGCAAAATCAGTTTAGGTCTTCATCCCTGTTACAGAGATAATATATGATTTGTGTCACCTGCTGTAAGATTTTTAGATGGCATGGATCTGTTGTTGGATGAAATTTTTGCTTTGTCTTAAACCAGTAGCAGCCTTGCTATCATATTTTTCACCCTCTGGGCACACTGAGGTCCTACAGTAGTTGGAGAGCTGACGTTGCCCTGATGCCCTTGAGGAGTACTTTTTGCTACTCAGCCGTGCAAAATGCCATGTGTTGCTTCTCATCACTGCTCTGCAGAGATGACTGCATTGCAGTGGACTCCTATCAGTTCACTGTGAAGTCTGTTGTGTCTTTTTGATGGTCTGAAAGAGTCCATAGAACATTGTTAAAAGCTGAAGAGACCTACAATGAAAGCAAAATTAATGGCCAAAACAGACCTCTAATCTAACTAAATATTTCAGATGAGGGACTTTGTTTCTGGAGGCTGCCTTAGCAAATTTTGTATTGTACTCCGGGATGAATTGCATTACGGAAAAAAGAGATATGACTGATAGCCACTGTTTCACCTCTTCAGTTCAGCTTGTCCTTGGATCTCTGCCTTTGAGTCCTTTCTGTGCGAAGAAATGCACTGAGATCCTCTTCATCAGTATATTGTGCAGCAGTATAAATGATATAAAGGAACAGCAACTGAGAGATGAAACCTTCACTGAAGGACCAAGTCATGAGTCAGGGTCTTTGCATTACCAAGACTTTGTTGAACTTCCATCAGGATGAAAAGTGCTCTGCTTGTCCTGCCCCCACCCTCTCAGTGGATTGGGGTAGCTTTCCAGTTTGGTGGTTTTACCATTGCAGTCAAGGGATAACGGCAGGCACTATGGTTTGTGAGGGGTTGCAGTGGTGGGGTTTTTCCATCTTAGTGTATTTCCTAATTTTACTTGGACTAAGAAACTTCTGAAGCTGGTAACTTTTAATTTTACCCATCAGGGCAAGCAGATTCAGATTCCCAAAAGTCAGTCTGTGACAGTAAGGTTTCCTGCCTAATTTTTAAGGAACAAGATGGTCAGATAAGGTTTATCTTCTCCTTTACAGTTCAGGTTTTTCCCTTCAAATAACTAAGGCAAACAAGCATTTTAAAATCTGAAAAGTTTCAATGCCAAATCCACCCGTAAGTTGAGCCGTTATTTGGGGTTTGTTTGGCAGTAGACTCCTCTGTAACTAATTGATAAATAAGCTGAACTGGATACCAGTTACTGTCTGAAAACTATTTTTATGTTTATGGGAGCCTTCTAGTTTTCTGTGACTCAGATTTTACTTGTGAGGTAGTTTCATTATATCAAAATACAGATTATTATTATGAGTATCCTTTAGTCTAGATTGGGATGGATGGGGTTTGGATAAAACTGGATCTCCCAGTTTTACATTGGTTTACAATTCTGTGACTGAAATAATAATTTTCTAAGATTAATAAAGTTCTGTAAATTGGATTCAGAGGCCATTAAGGTCAAGGATAAGATCACCGGTGCCAACTTCAGAGTCCTCTGGGAAGTCTCCTGTGCCTTAATTGACTGCAGCAATATCAGAGTCACAAGGTGAGGCTATGAATGGTGCTCTACAGTGCTGGGAAGCTCTTTGCTGCTTTTCCAGGAGATCAGGTTTCCTCACATTGATGCCCTGGCACGGACCTTTGGAGGTCACCTTGCTATAATATTATGATTACATTTCCAGATCATTCCCTTTCCAAAAGGCTTTTGTTCCCTGGAAGGTGCCACCTGAATAAAATAATATTAAAAGACAAGAAAAGCCACCAGCGATGAAAATTATTCTCTGCAGATTTAGTAACTGCTACAGCATCTTCTTTCCTCTCTATTCTATTTCATTGACATTGGCAATAAAAAATAATCACTTAGAGACAATGTCCTTGCAGGCTGGCAGTAAGTCTAAATGGCAACAGCTAAAAAGACCCAGAGAAGAACATTTAAGATACATCTATTATTGCTTTGGCTTTTCAAAAAACATCAAAAAGAAAATTTCTTTTGCTCAGCATTTGTGTTTGCTTGGTGGGATGGGAGGAGACAGAAGATACTAGGATATTCTTTCTCCTGTTTTCATTAGCTGTTAGATAGGGTGATGACTGTATATAGAAGGCAGCAGACACTGAGTTTGTGCTTAGAACAAAAGAAAGACCTAAACCAGACAAAGCTTTATTTTGGCACAACCACAGCACTTTTGATAAAGACTTCGCTGTGCCCTTCCCAAAGATAATGCTCTATCTCCTTCCCGAAAGCTGAAGAGGGCTACTGAGGGGTCAGGGAATTACCTCCCACCACATTTCCTCCTCTCTGTCCAAAAATTGGTTTCATATTTTTCTTTCCTTCATGCTTCCTAGCACTTTTCTTTATGAACAGAAACATTGCACAATAAATAGTCTATCTGTTGAGACAACTCATTGTGGCAGATCCCTTAGGAAAGCTGCAGCTGGGTTGACATTTTTGTCTCATCACTGCTCTGAAGAATGGTTTTGCTTGTGGATTCTGAGAATGACTCACATAATGACCAAATATAAGTGCATTTCATAAACATAATAGGTTAACAGTAACTGCATGGTTGGCCCATGTTCCTCTGCCTGCCCATGTTTGTGTAGACTTAATGATAGATGTTCTTCTGTATGGAAGGATAAAAAAACTCCAGCAAAATCTGGGCATTTGGATGATTCAGCCAGTCAAGCTTATCAGCTGAGTGTCTTTTCGTTTATAGTGAAAATATGTATGTAGTGGATTCCGATTCTGGCATCCACGGTGTGACACTAATTGGAGCATGTGAGGACCGCAGTTTTCTAGGACAGTTGGAGCTGCTATTCGGTGGGAAGGGGGTGACCGGGTCCTGCCTGGGCTCCCGCTCTCACCTGCCTGACTCTGCGGGCACAGGGGTTTCCCTCAGCAGCTCTGGCTGCAGGGCTGGAGCGGAGACAGCCAGGAGGGGAGTCAGCCTGCAGAAAGCCAGACATACTTCCTCCCACGCACATATGTGTGAGTACTTTGTATAGCTACAACCCCGTTTCTGATTACCTATCTGTAAATAATGAGGGACAAACTTGTCCTGTGTCCCTCTCTCCATCTACAATACTCTCTTCTTCCATCTTCTGTGTTAGAAATACAGACTACCGAATTCAGCGTAGCGCTCTGTGTATCTGACTTTCAAGGCTGCTCGGAAAACCCTAAGGCCAGGACTGAAATAAGAGCTGAAATCCAAACAATGTGTGACTGAACACAAAACAAATCATGGCTTTGCAGGAATATGTTGTGACAGCTCTGCCTTCTCCCATAACTGCTAGTCGATTTTCCCCCTTACATTTAAATAACACAATATACATATTGAACCAATAATCGGGTACAATGGAAAATGCGTAGTGAAGCTAAAAAATGCTGAGATGTAAAATCTTCTAAAACCCTTCTGCAGGGGCCAGTTGATATTCTCTCTCTCCCCCCCTCTCTCTTTCTTTTTCTCTCTTTAAAAAGCAAGGGAGGGATAGGGTTTGCTTCTAAAAAGGTAACAAGTAACAAAGGCCAATTCAAATCACAATTAAGAAAAAAAGGGTGGAATTTGCGGTAAACTTAGGAATGCCCATCGTAACTGGGCAGTGTCTGCATGTATGTCAGGTGAAAACTCTGACCTGCTGAAGAGCCTTGGCAATAAAGTTAAAAGTTGTCCTTCCTCATGCAGTGAAAGCGTCTAATAAAACGGCATGCTCCTGCAACATCCTCCCCTCTCCTCTTATGCTGCACTCCCCCATCCCTGCTTGTGGGAACCACCCTGGGGTGGTGAAGACCAGAGTCCAGCCAGGTCGCTCCCCTCTTCCTAGAGGCGATGGTGCTCAGAGGACTCCGCTGTGTTAGTTCCAGGTAGTGAGGTGCTCGCCCGAGCCTGCCTCTGCTAAACCAGGGTCCTCAGGGAGCAACTGCTGGCATTAGGAGAGTGGGTTTTGAGCCCTTGCTCTGCCCTGGCTTGTGCTGCGTTTCCGTGCCCCAACAGGGAGGAGGCTTAGCTCAGCTGCAGGTGGCCCATGAGCATGTGGGTGCAGCTCTCAGCTCCTGATGAGGGCAATGTTGGTTAAGCAACTCCCATCTTCAGCTGGATTTTGACCGAAAGGCTTCAACTGCCTCACACAATGGAAGTGCAAACGAGGCCTTTCCCATTTCAATCATTTCTCCTTGCTCACAGCAATCTGCTGGCAGAAATCCTTCCCTCCTGGGGTCCCTGTGGGGCTTTTTAGGGGTCAGGTGTCAGTGGTGGGCACCCTGAGCTGCCCGACGGGGCTCTGCTCCTCCACGAGAGCACTGGTGTTATTAGATTCCTGTACAGGCAGCTAAAGAAGAGGCAGATGAGGAAAGAGCACAATGAAGAGGTAGCGGGCAGCTCCAACTTGCCTTACTTTTCCCCTTTGAAAACATTCTTTCTTTTCCAATTTCGAGTGGTTTTTAGGGTACTCATTAATCTGGAAAACAAGAATAACTTCCAGACCATTAGTGCCATGGTGAATTGAAACACTAGCCAGGCTGGGCTAATAGTGCCAGGGTCATACAAAATATCAGTCGGCGCAGGCTATTAAGTGCCAGGGTGATTTGACAGAACAGCTTGCCCAAGATACGAATGCCAAAGTAATTGGAAATACCTCCTCAGAAGTCGATGTAT
Source organism: Ciconia boyciana (assembly GCF_034638445.1). Lineage (NCBI taxonomy): Eukaryota > Metazoa > Chordata > Aves > Ciconiiformes > Ciconiidae > Ciconia > Ciconia boyciana. The sequence continues at coordinate 51,562,919 of NC_132935.1, read as the reverse complement.
AAATCAACAAACTGTTTTAATTTAACAAAGTATGTGTGATTATCTTTGGCCAGGAGAAGGAGCAGTGCAGGCACTGAGCAGGGAACTGCTGATAGTTTTAGTGTCTCTGAGTGCTATGTTTCCTTATTCTTATGGCATTGTGGGTAAAATTTCATTACAAAAGCAAGGTTGCCAATCCCTGAAAGCTGCATACTGTGCGCTTTGATATCCTTTGAAGAGTGGGGAATTCCTGCAGATTCCAGAGACCTGTCAGTATGGGAAGTGGAAACATAATTTAACGCTTATGTCCTACAGATGATTTTGGCTTGAAGAGTATTATTCAGCACTCTCCCCTGGAGCTCTATAAAGCCCATGCTAGCTTCCCTAAGTATCTTATTGTCCAGCCACTGTTCTGGCCTGTCACCTGGCTCTGGAGTGTCACCCTGTCTGAAAAATCAATTTATGTAACTCTACACTAATGGCAGATGGGATTCAGGGTAGACTTCCAGCTCAGAAAACACGACATACCCCCCACACACACTCAGAAACTTTCTACTTTGCTAAGGGAAGCTATGTTAAGCTCCACGGCTTCTGGGCTGCACGGTCCAGACACCCCAACTGGATCAATGGTGATGAACGGTCAGAGTATTGTGCTTGGTAGTAAAATGGTGGGAAAGGTGGCTGAATATGGAGAAATAGAGTTACTGGATGGGACCGTGTTTGTTAGATAACGTAAGAATGGATCTGAACCCTTCTTTGAAATGTCAATCACACATTCCTTTAGTTAGATTTGAGAATATAAGGTTAATTTTCTTAATGTTTCTAAAACTCCTGTGAACTTTCTAGTTCTACAATAGCCATAGGAGTTACAAAATTCAAAAAGGGGTTGTTGGGTTTTTTCTATGAGCCTTGCTCAAGGAAAGCAACACAACTGCGCTAAGATTTGTCCTCTTTGGCTTTCAGGCTTGATTTTTGCAGTTGAAAGAATATAAGGAAGGTTTGGCTACAAGTAATCTAAACTTCTGACACACCTGAGGTTAGGTCATCATGATCTTTGAAAAGCCTTGTAAAAGGGAGCCTGAATTCATCCCAGAGGGTCATAAGAGGTCTTAATGCTGCATGAAAGAGTCCAGAACGCTTAAAATGGGAAATATGGAAGCACAGACACATCACAAATGTGACAGAAATGGGATCAGTAATTGATGGGGATGTGACTGGGATGGATGGATCATGAAATATGCTTTCAGTAGTGGTGATGATGGTAACTTCTTTTGCACAGCAGATTGAAATCTATTAAAAGAAGTGTTCATAACATGGTCACGTAACTGACTCTGATACCTAAGCTGTATAAATCCCATCACATGGACATAACAGGCAGCTTCCTCACATTAAAGGAAGCCACACCAATTAACAGCTGAGTAACCTGCGTGTAACAGAAACTTAACCTCTTCTCAGTTATTGTCAGCAGTACAGTGCTAGACAGAGTTGCTGGGCAGCTTTGGGTGACTGCGGATTCATTGTTTGCAGAAGAGATCCCACAGTATTTCAGGAAGTATTATCAAGTGATTTATATCGAACTACAATTATCTTACCGAAACATGTATGCTATATTTTGCAGGATGTTATTCTTGCTAGTCGGTGCCCCAATTTGCCAAGGTCGTTTATGTTTGATGGGCCTTCCATTTATTACCATGGGGGCTCTGCATGCCAAAACCTTCTTTCCACCACCTCAATATAATAAAAAAAGATCCCCTGAAATCTAAACTCCCCACTGCAAAAATAACAGTGGAGGAGAATATCTCCAGCAGTGCCTTTCAGGAAAAAATAAGCCCAGAATCCCACATGTCTGCTCAGAAAACACAAAATGTGCACCCTAAAGAAGAAATGACATCCCCACGCTAGCACAAACATCCACACATGATCACGTATGTGCAAACCCAATGTCTACTTCCTCCCAGAAATGCACTTGAGCAGTTCAGCATTTTGTGGTTCTTTTACGGTTGCAAACATTTCTGACAGGCTGAACATGCACAGCCCATAACCCACAGAGCTGAGACCTAATTCAAGATGAGGCAGAGATAAGTACTAAGAATACTCAAAGCCAGCAAATTATGATCAAATTAAGATCCCCTTCCAGTATCTTTTGCAGTACACAAACCAGGGGTTTTCCAAGTATTGTCTTGCATGAAGCTCAGAGAAGCCAGTACATTTCTTTTAGGATACATGGGAATTTTCTAGGACTACAGGGTCAGTTACTAGCAGGTGATCGAACGAAGATGGAAGAAAGAAATCGTTAGAAAACAAAACTGTCAGTGTTTCTGTTTTCTGTTTCATGCAGCTAATTTTCCTGAGGCTTTTTGGGGAAAAAAAATTAGTTGCATTTAGCATTATTTAGGATAAAGGAGACAGATCTTGGCCAGGTTGAAGCTTTATAGAGGCTTACAAATGTTAACAAATGTTAACAAACCTGGATTGTATTTTTACATCTCCTGAGACACTTTTCATCCTATAGTTAGATACCTACCAATTGTTGACACAAGTGGAAACAGCACAAAGTATTCTGTCTGCTGCAAAAAAAATCAATAGACAGTATTTTAGTCTACAGTACTGAAAATAAAATATATATTTCAAGGAATAAATTCCACACATGTATTGAAGGGCAGAATCTGGCCCTTAGATTGAAGAGAATTTCAGACCTAACTAAGACAAATCCCTGCAGCAAAGAACAGAATAGCAAGCAGGGTCTGTAGAAAAAGGGTGGAGACACTTTTCCTTACCTTTCTATGCATAGAACAGGCTTCTTACAACTTCTTTGGAATTATAACTCCTATCCACAAAGGACCACAATTTCTGCAGTCCTCAACTGTGTCTTTATTCAGGACTCATTACACAACACCTACTAAAGCCTCCTGAAAGTGCAGGTTAAATCACGTCTGAAGGATTTGGCTCTCTATAAGCAAGCTCGTCTTGTTAAGAACATAATAGAGTCAAAGAGAACACTCATTTCATTTATTTTTTGAGTGAGAAAAACAGATTTTGCTTTTGCAGAAACCTTTAATTTCATATGGGAAGCCACCTTTAAGACTCATCATTTGGCAACATGCTCTACCATTCCCCTGGCTCTTTTTCCACATCCATTGCTAGTGGCTTGGTGTGTTCTTTATCCCTTGGGCCAGCTCATTAGCTGGATGCATGGCTGCTCATGTCTATCATCAGAGCCTGCTAACAAATCCTGTAGGACTACTCCAGGCCCAATAGGAGATATATTTGTTTTGTGGTTTGCGTTTTGCAGAAAACACTATGTACTTCTCAAAGCCTAAAGTATAGGGGTTTTTTAAAAAAATGAAGCAGCAATTTTCATACAGTGCTAAATAAAATAAATTACAGGCCCCAAATGATCTAATAATTCCTAAGGCAGAGTTCAGATGCAGTAATTAATTATCCCAACAAGGAATTCATAATGATCAACTATTAATATGTGCATGGGGGACCGGATGTCTCAGGATTTGGTAATGGGATACGGAGACTTTCACCTCTAGGTTGCTGATTTGAATCTGACCCAGATCTCTAGTGACTTCTGAAAGCTGCAAGCATGTGCTGTTTGTTCTGTAGTGTATATAAATGATCTAAGCTGCTTCCTAGCAGTCCTGTGTCCATACCAGTGGTGCCGGAGTACAAATAACCTTCCATTTGATTGCTTTAGTTGGGAGGTCAGGGGCTCCACAGGTAACAGTAATAGCACAGTCTGTCCTCAGGAGTGGCTTCCAGAAAATATTCCCCTTGGGGCATGCCTCTGTGGGAAGCATCCCCCACATACACTGTGGAGAAGAGAAAGTGTAGAAGCCTGTGCCACAGCTGGTTTCGGCTACATGTGCCCTTAGCTGCAGCAGGTGCTCTGGAGATCACGGCGAAGCCCCACGTGCTCCCCAGCTGCAAGGGGCAGCTTGCCTCCCTGCCCACATGCCTCAGACGGGAAAGAGCATCAGTGTCTGGGGCTGCCAGTCCAGGGCTTATCTCAAGTTGTAAATCCAAAGAGGAACAGAATAAATAAGTCTTCCAGAAAAGGGGAAGCAGAAGAAGGGCTGAGATTTGGGTTTGTAGAGTCTGGTGGAACCACATCTCTTTGGTTCAAAATTTTACCAAACTCTGGCCAAGTCTGGTTGAGTCAAATTTGCCCAGATCAGAGCATTATCAGGTTTGCTCAACTCCCAGCAGTTGAAAAATCTGAAAGATTGGGTAGCTGTTGTATAAGAGGCAGAGCAAATCTCCTCAGGCAGAGGTAATACTAGGGCACAACGTGGGAGTGTGTATGCTTGGGAAAGGGGCCAATGCTGTCAGGACAAGGTAAGGTCTTTTCCACCTCCACCTTATTTGATTTTATGAATTATGTTCTGTGGTACCTGTTTTGGCACGGAGCGGGATCCTGGTAGCTGCCAAAGAATTTAATATTTTCTTCCATTTCCTTGAATGCTTGTAAATAGGTTGAGGTCCTGAGTGACTGAAAGTAGGAACTCTGCAGAAAAACACTGCTGCAATCTGCAGAACATGTAAAAATCTGCACCCTCCTGAAACCAACATATCAAAGAACATCTGTCTTAAAAACAAACAGCCGAAAAGTAGTTAAAACAATTTAAGCAGAAAGTTTAATCCAAATTCTATGCTTGGAAGAAACCACCTAATTTCTGAGAAATAGGAGCTCTGGGCCAGTTCAATAATGGATATTGGTCTTTTCCAGATTTTAGCAGAGTTTGTAACTGCCATTAAGTCCATCTGAGCACTGTACTGAGAATTTAGCTCCTCTTTGTGAATCTTGCTGAATGTTTTTGAAACAAAAATGTACACCATCTCTTTCTGTGCAACGATTTTAGCCATAGTTTAGCACTTTGTATGTTAGTGGGGTATTCTTTGTTAATGATATTGCCAAGTTTGATGCAAGCATTCTTAGAGAAGAAAATAGAAGTGGGTGGGAGGTGGTAGCTTATAGAAAAAAAATTACAGCAAAGAGTAAAAATGGGCAAAACTACAACTATTTCCAGTTATTTCTCAATGTTAAAAATTGTGCAGAAAAAATTGCCAGTATGTTAAGAACGGAAAATATTTTAAATTTAATTTTCCTTTAAATTGTAAATAAAATTAGCTGGGCAGTAATTACTGCTAATTAGATCTTTCTGTCGAGTCATGAGAGAGAAAAACCTTTCTTGAAATCCACATGATTTTTCCATTTCTACTGATACAAACGAGTATCAGGGGATATGTTGCTCTGTGCACTAATACAGGCTTCTGGATTCCTGCTGAAGGTAATTTGGATTCGTCTTCACTGTATCCAGTGCACCAATACGCACATGTTACTTGTCAGTTTTTAGAGTTCCTTTGCCTTTTTCCAGCTATATTTTGAGCGGATGGTAGTAATAACCATCCCTTGTATAGCCCTTTTCATTGCTAAGGAGCTCAGTTGCAATACACTTTTCTAAATGCAGCAACATCTTTGGTGGAACAAGACAGATTTTTAGCTCAACATCGCACTGTTTGGCGACTGAAAGCGAAGGGGAGGATATGAAAGTGGAAAAGTAGTTTTTGAAAGAACTTGAATAATCAGAACTTAATTTACTAAGTTGGAACGAGAAGTGGGGCTGATACCTTGTCCGTGTGGAAAAGACAATGGGATCCTTAACGGCTACGTGGTTTCAGGAGGGTCTTGTACTCAAGCGGAAACCTCTTTCTTTAGGACCTTTTAAAAAAGCAGTCATGCTGATGTAGCATGTGACGGATATGTCCAAGGAATCACTGATAGTGGGGCTAGACAAGACAACAGAATAGGTCTTACCCTCTTCTGATTTCTGTGACTTGGGAATCTTGGCTTTTTATTTCTCTGAAAGAGCTCACCCACAACAGTGTGGTACCTCTAGTGGTTTTATATTGATCATGAGGATTTCCACTTCTGGAAGCAGTTGCTTGGCTTGGCAGGCTGCAGCAGGGATCAGACAAGACTTGTCTTACTTTTTAAGCCCTAATAAGGTCGTACACCTACAGACAGTAAGAATTGAGTTCGGTGCCACTATGTCAGATTACATCTCAAGATTTCTTGGGCTTTGCTTAGTGCTCTCACCGTCTTTTTCTTTTCCCTTTTGTGTAAAGAAAGCACATTACTTCCTCCACATCTTTCTCTTGTGTTGCTATAATGAATTCCTTGCTATTCCCTCAGGGGGCTGACTCACACTCTTGCATTTGAAGTGAAGTAAACTGGAATTTGTATCTTTGGGAAGGTCAGTCGCAGTGCATATGAACAGGAAAGAGGGGTCAGAATGGTAATGCAGATCAGAGATACGCTGGCAGTACAAATGCAAATGCTGACCATCAGAATATTTCAAGGCTGTCAGCATGCCACAGCATTCGTTGGGCTGGGCAGTGTGATGCTAGCTGATGCCCATTTAAAAGGTTCCAACCAGCCAGCGGAAGCTTGCCTGTACAGCAGCAAACTCCCCACATCTCTCAGAGAAGGAAGGAGATAGCTATTAATAAAACCTGCCAAACCAAAAAAACCCTTTGCTTGCCGCTTCCTAGAATATGCCTTCTTATGTCTCAAGATTCATAATCCACAGGTGAAACGACTGGTGTTTACCGTGGCCCTAGAGCTGGAGAACGAGAGAAGAGCACAGAGTTGCAGTCACTTTTGTCTTGCGTGTGGCCAGTGCAGGATTGCTTTCTGCAAATGCTTTCCCCAGTCTGGCTTGGGTGGGTTCACACACAGAAAGTTTCTGCCCCTTCCTCTTTTTTGGCTCATGAAGGGCTGAGCAATCCGGTGATCCTGGCCCTGTTGTTGAGCTTTGTTCTGGATGGTGAGCGAAAGGTGTGGAGAGATGAGGAGTTGGTGGCAGGTTCCAGTTTCAATAATTAATTTGCGAGCTATGGAAAATGGCTTAGTGCCTAATTGAATAGTTTGGCCTTGTGTTTTGAGTAGCTGTGAAAGATCAAATCTTTAAAATAATCATCTAAATACCATCTCTCTTTCCTCTCTGCTTGAGTTCTCAATGCCGTTAAGCAAGTGGTCTTTGAAACAGGAGTTGTAGAAAACAATGCTTTTTACACTGCAAAACAATATCCTCTGTTGTGGCATTTCAGCAGCTAAAAGAAAGCAATGGAAGGAAAAAGAGAGAGTCAGGTAATGATCAAAATGAACATGTAGCAGCTTTTCAGAATTAGTTGGCCAATACAAAGTATTTGAAGCTCAAGATAAAATAGTGAAAAGAAATGAAAGGGAAAGCAACAAAATGTAGCCAACAAACAAACAAAAAAGACCAGCAGCAAGAGGCAGGAGGAGAAGGAAAAAAAAAACCCCCTGACCTTCACTAACTTAAAGTTGATTTTGCTTCCATTTGTTTTCCTTTGCTCCAGCATCCCAGCTGCACCAATGCACCTCACTAGATAATTCCTTCCCCATTGACATCAATTTTAGGTAAATTTGGGTCGATGTCACTTACTCTGTTTACTCATGAACACCTCCTTTATTTCTGCAATTTTTGGTAAAGAGATGTTTTAACACACCATATACATCAACTCAGTTATTTTTCTTTAACCCTTCCTTTATCACTTACAGGTGAAAAAATTGTATGCTGGCACTTGCTGAGCAGTAAGGCCAGAGCCTAGCATATGCAAAGCTGTCCTGATTTTTCTTGGCTCACTGAGCTCACTAAGGAAAACAATATCTTCAGATCTTCGCGGCCAGCAGGCATGAAGACGGATCCTGCAGCCCTAACTACTCCCACGAGCGGGGGCTACATGCATCATGGGTGCCTGAGCCTCTGAGGACCAGCACACAGCTTCTGCAGCCTCTGATTGCACCTGAAATTAGTTATTGCTGCAAGATTTAAAGTGGTTCTCCACGTGCTGTCCTGCACAGGGCCAGTGTGAGTTGGTGCAGTGAAGCCAGGGGTGTTATCTTCTGGGTGTTTTCTACACTGCCCGAATAATGACTTGTTCTTCAAAACACTATTTTATCCAGAGTGAAAACCACAAGTTACATGGGTCCTAACTTCTTTCAGAGCATAAAAATCCAATGTGTCCAGAGGTTGCCCATCCCCTGCTGTCTTTCCTTGATGATCGTGCCTCTTCACTTGCACAGACATCTTCTAAAACTGAAGGAGAATTATTCCACTCATGAAAAAAGCAGAAGTATAAACAGACCACTACATGTTATATAAAACTATGGGAAGAAAAGAGCATCTTAGGTAAATACCAAGCTACTTATTTTATGATTTTTAAATGTCATTCTTTTGTCCAATATTGACTTTTTTATATGGAAGTTGAATTATAGATCTTACAACTCTTGGGAGCCTATGGCGTCCTTGCTTTGACACAGCTGGTCAAGTTAAGAATTGAAGTCCCAGTAATTAGCTACGAGTTTCTCTGCACTGGGGAGCCAGGCCAGGATGAGAAAACTTTGTCAGGTTTCTCCTCCCTCCAGGTAAAGCCAAAGCTACCAGGAGAGAGCCAGCCTGTCCTCTGAAGGAGAGCACAAGGTGGCATCCACATCTTGTTGCTGCAAATAGATATTTCTTCGGGCAGCAAATCTGTAGGCAGAAATGCAATGGGTAGCCTTTCGCCGCTTTGCCTTCTCTCTCCAACAACTTGTTTTGGAGCATCTGTATGCATGATGGAAAGAGTGTGATGAGAACTGAAAGTAGAGCCTGAATCTAAACTTCAGAAATTGTTGAGGCAGAACCCCCGGGCTGATGCTGAGGAAAAATGATGGGGGAAATTAGAGACAAAAAGCAGGTGACAAAGGACAGCTCACTGCAGAAATTTGGACAAAGGAAATGAAAAAGGGAATGAAGGAAGGAAGGAAAGATGGAGAAAGAAGGAAGAGAGGAAAGAGGGAGGGAGGGAGGGAGGGAGGGAGGGAGGGAGGCTGGCAAGAAGACTGGCTGTTTGGGAAACCAGTTTCATGCCAGACATGTGGATCCATAGCAGTCTAAAGATCTGATTGCTCTGAGAACCTGGAATTTTCCTATCTGTACCCAGGGTGGCAATTCCTGGGATGCACACGTCTCTAGTCTTCTTCTTTAAATGCCTTTAATTGCAGTTTTAATATTATCCTGTACGTGGAAGCAGGAAATCAACATTTCACAAATAATGAAAACACACAATGTAGTCTTTCTGAACACTGGACAAAACCTCAGAAGATCTGGGATTTCAGAGCCATCGCTGTCATAGAGAAATCCTTCTCTCTTTCTCTGTCACCAGGGGGTCATTAGGAGTTCTCACAACACAAATAAATAATGGAAAAACAATACATTATGCTACCCACGGAAGGGAAGGGTCTGAAATCCAGATCTTCTGCTTCTTGGTCTGGTATTCTTAACTCAGGACTATGCTGGCTGTTTTATTTTAATTAACTTTTAACAATGAATGAAGGTTCATTTCTGACAGGTTCGAAGAGGCACCCAGACTTTAGCTTGTTTTTCAGATATAATCTGCAATATTTATGTGTTGTGGGCATACAACACCATGCAGGAATTCTTGTGATGAATTCATTGTTTCTACTGTTTTTTAACCATCAAATAATGTTTGATTCACACTGAATTTTGGTCAGGTTTTAAAATATTTCTTAAAACGTGGGAAAAAAATTAGCTGAAACCAGGACACCTATTTGTATTTTTTAAAAAATCAAAAAATAGAAAAAGGCAAAAAAGCAAGCTATTTATTTCATAAGCTTCCCTTTTGTTTTCACATGCAGTTGAAATACTGTCTCTCTTTCTCATAACATCCACATAAAGGATCAGAAAACTGATCAAAAAGACTGGTGATATTTCTAAAATGTTGTTAATATTAATGATATTTTCCATGAAAATGTCAAAACCTGAAATTATTGACATCTTTTGAGAAGGTTTGGATAACTGTTTATAGGAGTTTATTTTTATACGTTTGTTTTCAATATGAAAACATTTTCCTATTTGACTTATTTTTAGTTCTTGTTTTTTTCATTTTTTTAATTTTCAGTTTCCTATTCTTTGCATTTGTCGTCTTTTTTGTTTTCTGTCTTGCTATGGAGGAGAAAGAGAAGGGGAAACTAGAGCAAAACAAAACCAAACCATAAACAACTGTTAGATGTTCATTTTCTTTTTTCTGCAAAGAACAAAGATACATATCGTGGAAAATTTCAGCAAACTAATAAACCATTTCAAGGAAACTGACAATTTTGCGACTGGTCACTTTTCAGAATGACTGTTACTCTGTTTTATGAGCTTCAAAGATGTATCATGATGAACGGAAAATATTTTAAGCATGATTTTTGACTAGACTGTCCTTTTAATTAACTAGAGCTAGCACTTTAATTGGAAGTTAAATATTCTTTGCAGATTTAAGATTTCCAAAGGCACTGACCTAATAATTCCAACTGGTGTCAATGGAAGAAGTGAATGTTCTGCAAATCTGTGCTGTATGGTTTTCATAAAAAAGGAATTAGCCATACACTGCTTATGAATTTTGAGTGTATTTTATTTTCATCCCCAAACTTCAATATGTTTTTCTTTGGTAATAAATTAATACTTTAGGAGCAGTATTTTTTTAATTATTATTTGAGATTCTTACTTAGCCATGCGTGTACAGAGTAAGTTCTTGTGCAGACCTTCCTGTACCTAGAGTAAGACAGCTATGGCATGTAAAATGTTACCCTTGAAAACTGCAACTTCTCATTATGACAGAGGCCCAGCAGGTGACAGAAGGAAAAGCCACTGGCCCATGAACTAGGGGCCCAGAGCATCATCAAGCTTCGCTGCTACCCCCGAGGAAATAAAAAGAACAGGGTGAAGAGTGAACCTACAGGACCCAGAATGCCACTTTGCTGGACGACAGATTCATTTTGTCCCTTCTCTTTGCTGCTTTGCCACTTGTCGAAGGGCAACTGTTAGAGGCTGGAAATGAATGCTTCTTAAGAGTGCAGGAAGGGACACTATTTATTTCTCCCTCATATTTCTATGAGGGACCGTTCTGTTGTGGGTTTTTTGCTTTGTTTTGTTTTGTTCTTTTTTTTTTTTCAAACCTTTAACTTTGCTTAGGTTAGCTTTGGGAGAAAAATGGCACAATAAAACGAGCAAAGCCTGCAGCCACTCTGATGTGTGTTTTCACACGTAAACCAGACCACCGAGGTGTGCATGCTTCACTTGCTGTGTCAGCATGAGGACTGGCTCGTTTCAATATCAAAATCAGAGAAGAGACATTAAATGTCTCTTTGCTTGTACGAAACAGATACTGTGTGAGGTGTATACAGGTCTAGGTTACCTGCTCAGAGGACATACTCTATTCAAATAAAGCATGATTTTGGAAAACTAGTAGGATCCTATGGCTGCACGGTGTATTTGAGACTGGAGATACCTTGTGGTTTAGATTTGTTTGAAAGGACTTAATTGATTTTTATGTGCTTATCCTCTTAACCAGATGACACACACAGAGGCATCAGCCACATCCACTGAGGCATTTCAGCATCCTGCAGCACCCTTAAGATTTTATCAAAACCATGTCTTACCTTCCAGAAAGCTTCTCCTGAACAGCATGACATTCCCACCTTGTCACTGTCTGGAGCACTGTGGATTTTCTCTTTTGTATGGCTATACAACTCACTGGTCTTGCGGCAATGTGCATTGCGATGTCTAAATAGATCTGACAACACTGAAAGGAGCAAAAGTAGCTGATCCAACGTAACATCTGCCTGCCATATTACACTTGTGCTCCACAGTGGATCTGCACATGTACCACATGGTTGATATGTCCCACGTGCAGCAGATTTATTCTCTATAATAAGGTCAGCTCCCAGCATACACTGTTATGTGTCACGGCCAATTGTCCAGGGAGTGATGAAGTCCAGATGAAGTCTCACCATGGCTCTTGCCAAGCACTATTTGGGTGATTTCACTGGAGTGATGTGTGCCACTGGTGTCAATATAAACCCATCAAGGAAGCTACGCTAGAAACAGGAACCCTGAAGACAGAGCTTCTGCTCTGTATTTGCCATGGGAGTGTGAATGTAAATAATATTGCTGTTCTTCTCGTTCCTTGCTGCCAGTGTCCACATTGTTCTGCATTTGGCATTGCATTTTGTATTTTGTTACATTACAGGCCTCATGTCCCACCTATTATACTCTTGTTATAACTCCGGCTCAGGAGTATAATAAAGGCCAACTTCTGCCACGGTTTTTTACTGAATGCAAAACTTTGCTACAAGCTAAAAATTTTCACTCATTCATTAATGGATTTATTCCCAGAAACTGAGGGTGTGGTGCTGCTCTGAGTTGGAGACAAGTGTTCAAATGAGCTAGGAAAGGTTTCTAATCATACCCCTGTTATTTCTTCATTTGTGGTGTCAACACAGGACATGAGACTCTTTTTCCTTTCTATTATTAGACACATTTATCAAAGCTGCCAATGGAAGACCTATTCTACTGCATAAATCCACAAGTACATTTATCATTTCAATTTTTTACTAATTACAAAGTAGGTACCAAATATTCTGGGAAATCCCCTTTGCTGACATTCACAATCATTGTCTTAATTGAATGGAATGCAGAACACGTCCCAGATTTAGTGTAGGGTTATTTTTGATCAAACCTTCATCCAGAAAGGAGCCTGTCTATGCAACAGTCTATGCAGGGTGCCTTGAAAGTCAACAGACTCTTGTGCTAATAAAATGAGCAAGTTCAGTCGTTATAATACCTTTTCATTAGCATTTCAGCTTGCCTATTCTTGATCTCAACTTTTGAGATAGCATCTTAAGGATAGGCACTGTATGCAGTTGTCAAGAACATGGAGACAGTGGTTTTCAGTCCATCATCCAAAGACCCTCAGGGGCTACATCTAATGGGTTCTTCAAATGGAAGCAAGGAAAGCAACCTGTTATCAGGAGTCCACACCTCTACCAGAACATTTTTAGGAATACTGCAGTCAAATGAGATCAGGCATCAGTAGATAAAAATAAACTACTTGAAACTAACTCAAAAGCGTGTAGAATGCCAGTGCAACAGAGCAAAGATTTTGTACGTTTGACATGGCTGCCTTTGCTAAATGAAAAAAAAGGCCATTATCTGCATTAGCTAAAGTCTCTGGGAAGCTTCCAAGCACCGTGCATCACTGAGATACTCAAAACTGAAGAGACTTAAGCATTTATCTTGAGAGCCAGTAGAGACATAGTTATTGCTTGACAGATTTGTGTGGGGTACATGGCTTTGTTTTTTAAAATCTGTATGTTGCTGTTACTTTGGTGCAAGCTGTTATTTGTATGGCTAGGTGTGGCATACCTCCAGAACCACTCAGACATGTAAGGATTTATTTTCATTTCTGAGGATTACTAAGTGACAGTCTGTACCATATTTATCCAGGCTGGCTTGATAATATCTCCATAACTCATTAAGTCTGGATGATAAGCCTTGTTTGTCGAAACAAAATAATGACACAAGCTGCAGTATTTTAAAAGTACAGCTCACTTTTTGCTCATGCAGAATTGGCTACCCAATGATGGGTAAGTTACCGTGGCTTATCTAGCTACCCCACATCAGCTGTGCCCTTCCAATTGTCTATGTTAGCTACCTGCTAAAGTGAAATACTTCAGGAATAATATTGAAAATGTGAAGAGGTCTCAGAAAAAAAGTCTTTGGGAATTATGAAAAACACAGAATACACTGTTTACAGTGAAAGATTGAAGATGCTCAAGCCTTTTGGCTTATCAAAGAAGAGAGGAAGCAGAAAGTTTATCACAGACTGCTAATACTTTCTTAAGGAACAAAACCACAATAATAGATGGCTCTGCAGTCTGGCAGATAAAGAAATAACAAGAATGTAAGTCTAGAAAATAGACAAAATCATGTTGGAAATAAGGTGAACATTTTAAACTGCAATAGTAATTGGTCATTAAAACAGTTTACTGTTATTTCAGTGGAATTTCCATTGCTGGATGTTTTCAAATCTAGACTGAATTTTAAAAAACAATATAATTCAAATCAGGAGCATCTGTTGATCTCAAACTAGAAATTAACGCTTGTGAGTCTTTTGGCCAAAGTCATGCAGAATATCAGATGATCAAAATGGTCTCTTTCCAGCCTTAAAATTTGTATGTCTAGCACAATACAGAAAATGTTCCCATTAAGAGAAGAAACTTAAAACAAAACCCTTCAAACCCTAACACTGTTCGAAAAGTGAATTTGCACCCTGCTTCTGATTATTTGGGTCAGCATTAGCTTCTGAAGACAGAGAGGTGACAATACCATCCAACCTCCTTTTCTCTGTTAGTGGCTCTATTCTTACCAGGTTTAGTAATGATTTTCTGCTCTTGTTATGCCTAGTGGACTGAAAATTTATTATCATCAGCTCTGTGTTCCTCCATGAAATAAAAATAGTGTTTGATCAAGTTACCTCTTAACCTTCTCTTTGATAAGCTAAGTCGTTGAAGCCTCCTAGGTCTTCTGACTCTGAGGCATATGGGGGGAGGCCAGAGGGGGGGGTGAATTTGCTTAGGTAATGTCAGCCTAAAGCTTGTTTTCTTAGGAGTGTTTTATGATATGGACTTAATTGATGTTACTAATAATTAGAACCGGCCAAAAATGTTCTAATCAATTTTTATCTGTACTTCAGAACATATTTTGATTGTTTCGTCTAGCTGCTTCCTTTCACTCTCTGGTAATGGTTAAGGAACAATGACTTCCAACAAATGTCTGGGTTTTCATGTATGAATGCAAGTCTCTTCTTTGCCCTACTCTTTCAATAGCTAGATCTTTTCGCCTCTGCATTTAGATGTGCAAAGAAGATGCTCTGCGTGCAGTAAAAGCAGAACAATCAAAATCCACCCAGAGAAATCCCAAAGCAGTGATTTGGAAGGGAAACGGAGAGCTCCTTTTCAGACGGTCCAGCCCCACCCCCTTGTCATCAGGATTAAGATAGTAAGGGTGCGGGTTGTGTATTTGCAAGTGAATCAGCTGCTTTCCGAAAGACTGTTGTTTTTCAGTGAAAGAAATAGAATATCATTGCTAACTTACTATTTAAGGGAAAAGAGTGTTTTGAGGAGGTGTCTTTCTGAGAAGCAACTAAATGGATTTTTTCATGTATTGAAATATCACAATCTTTGTTTTGGCTTGAATATAAGGATTGTGCTTTAGTTGTTTATCAATATGTACAAAGTGTAGAGAAGTCACCAAATTAAAGTAAAAATAATAATTCCCCACTGTCTTTATAGCCTCCCTCTTCCCACACATAGATCTCCCAGCATATATGAGTCTAAATGGACAAGTGGTTTTGGGTGCATCCATTTTACTCTTCACATCTTCAGAAGATGACGGTTCAGTGTTATAAAAAAAACAGGTCCCTGAAAGATTTGTAAAGGTGGGTGAGTGTGCAGTAAGATATTGCAAATCACAGTCCTCCTGTGTATGTATCTTCTGATCAGTGTAATAGCCTCCTCTCCCAGTGACTCTTCTTCCCCTAGGTGCAAAATTATACTTTACAGCAGTTAAGTATTATGTATCTTCATTTAAAAAAAAATATTTTTTTAATCTGCCAAAATTTGAAAATCTGAAAGCAGTTGCTTCCATATTTCTCTGCAAAATTTCCTGGACAGAAACAATTGCCTAAGGGCTATGTGGTGAATTTGTAGCATCTAGGACTCATCAGACCTACTGCGTGTGTGCTGTACAATTGATTAGTGCTTACACAGCAAGTTCAATGAGTTACTAGATTTACTGGGTGCGTGCACAGTGGTGCAGGGGTACAGCACCGCAGGCTGTGGTGTCCCACGTGTGTGGGATTTGGTGTGCAAGCTGTGCAGAGCCAGCCTGCGCCTGCACTGGCCGTCTGTGCAGGAGCTCTGCACGTCCAGCAGTCTACGCAGAGCTCCAGTAACCTGAAACACTGTTTGCCTCAAAACAAAACAAGAAAAAAAAAAGAGAAAAAAGAAAAAAGAAATAAACCCTACTCTTGTACATACATAAAAACTTCTTCCCTTAGAGATCCTGCCCAGATGACCAGGGAGTGCAGCAGGGCAGTAGGTGGTGGATAAACGTGGTGGAAGTGGCAGGTATCTTTGAAGGATTTATTGAGTTTAACGTGCCATTTTTCGCCATCACCGCGGCAATTTTCTGTGGCAGTAACAATACCAGCGCTGATGTATGGACCAGCAGATGTCAGTGTAGTTCTGTTCATTCATCTTTCCTTTTGATGGAATTCCAGTTATTTTCTTTGGTCCCCGTCGTTCAGCTTTCTTATTTAACCATTGTCTTTCCACAGCTTAATGCATCATAATATTTGTAATTCATGTCTTCTGTCAATGTGTTTGGAAATGGACATACATCTTAACAAACAAAGTCCAACCAGAGAACTAACGCTGAAATACCGCCACTGCCAGGTGGACCACAAGACAGCGGGAGAGAGGGCAGGGAGAGAAGGCACTGGGGTGCTGAGGGGGGCTTTCCTGTGAGAGACACCAGAGTCCCCGTCGAGACCCAGCCTTCCCCAGAGGTCAGGTGTGTTGCAATGCAGATCCACCCCCAGTTCTTATGATCCCTTTTCCTGCGTTTTTAAGGAGAAGAAAATACAACATGGACAAGAGAAGAATGTGCTCCCATGTCCCACTCTCTGAAATTGTTTCTTCTTCTCTTGATAGTGCCAGCCAGGGTGCTCTTTCCAGCCTGGCTGAATCTCCAGTGAAAGCTTGCTGAGTTACAAAGTGGTAACAGAGCTACATGGTTTCTAAACCAGGTAATAATCTTTGAGACCTGAGCAGAAGAAGGGAGTATCGGTTTAACCACCTGGTTCCAAGACTTTCTGCAGGAGCTGAAGGCATGAGATAAAGAGAAGAAATTCCTGAAAAGTTAACTTAGAATAGTTTTCAGTTGTAGTCATAGGGATAAAGGGAAAAAACTGTGTTCTAATGCCAAAGATAACCACAAAAAAAGAGCTGTATTTTCATGTGTGGTGATATTATATTTTTTGGATGCCCTAACATCTTGACTACATGAGAAGTCTGTCCTCCTTCGTCTTGGACTGAGAGCTCTTGGATGCAAAAGTAGCTGCTCTGTCAGTAAAGCGAAATAAGATTTGTTGGCAATATGAGCAGCGGTGCTTGTTGTAGTGGGATAGCCTATTCAAGCCTCCAACCACGAGCAGTCCAGACCCCGAGCTTAAAACCTTCTCCTGTCCTTTAAAGGACTAAACCCAGTAGTCTGCAAACATGCAGAACTTGTATTATAGCTCATTTTTGGCAGACCTGTAGGTGGGAGCGTCAGTCGGACTCACCACAAAGGCTGGGGCTGCTCTCGCACTGCTGGCCACTGGAGGCAAAGACCCAACCCAAGAGCGTGCCGCACATCCCTCACCTGCAGCGAACGGACGGCAGGTCAGTGCTAGCAGCTTCACAATGCCGAGCTCCTGGAAACAAAGACAGGGCCCCATTTTGACAAGTTTTGGATCTGGATGGATATGATCCCAAAATAGATAGGCTTCTGATCCAGGATTTTGGCACAGCCTGTTACAGAGTAATTGGCTTTGCAAAGAGTTGGACTGGGAGCCAAATCTCAGAGGTTGGAATTGTTTTGGGGTTTGTTTCAGGTCCATTTTTAGTGTAAGAGAAAATACATGATATGCTATGCTAAACTTGTGACATGGCATCATTATCAAGTTATAACATGATGCTATTAATTCATCACACTCTCTGCAAGTTGCTGTGACCACAACCCTAATTGTTTCTTGAAGCTCACAGTAATGTGGCCTCTGGCTCCTAATAAAATTACATGCAGAATCTCATGAGATGCAAAAGGAAAAGAAAAAGGAATGAAAATCTCTCTGTGGACCTTTCTGTGTTGTGCAAGTCATGGCTTTTAACAGGGAGAAATATTCCAATAGCAGAGATTGGCAAATATTAGAAAGTTTGGCTATAGATACTTGGAAATTTCTCAGAAGCTTTTCCAAACCTCATCTTAAGATTATCCAAGACACTACACAGATCTGTTTGGTTACAATTTCTGGTCTTTGCTGACTCCAACAAGCACAGACTCATGTGAAAATTGAAATATAAAATAAACAACTACCTACCCCAGGAAAACAAATCTCTCCCCTTTCTTAAATCTTGACTGACTAAATATTTTGAGCTTCAGAAAAGTGTATGCATATATTCACTTGGATAGAAGATTTGGGTCATATCCTAATATTTAGCTGAACCAATTTGAACAGCCATTCTGATCCAATAATTTGCTTTTAATGAATACGACATGGAGAGCCAGACTCTTTATTGCATTTAGCCTTCCCTGAGTAACCCAGTCCCTCTTTTTCCTCCTGTATATCCCTCCAGCTGATCCCGCAACACCAACGTACCACTCTGACCTATGCCAGGTGACAATGGCTCTTAGGCTGGTGGTGCAGGACAATGTTGTGCCCTGGCTTCATATGTTTGCACGTCACTGTGCTGGTAGCAGATGACCCGTGTGGGACCTATCAGCAGATCTACCCACCAGGGGACCCTGCCAGAGTGGGTCTCCAGGCAGTCACCGCTCCCTTCCCGTGTCTGTCCCGGTGTTTCCACCCTGATGCCATCCAATAAGAACATAACCCATCAGGGTGCCTTCAGGATTGCAACCTCCTCTTGAGCATGTTTCTCATGGCCGGAGCAGAAGTGCCCCCACACCCTGTGCTAAACCCCTTGCACGAAATGGTGCTAGCTTCTTGGGAAGAGAGCGGCAGGAAATGGATTCGGTGTGTGGATCAGAGGCACTAAAAACTGGTTTGGATAGTCTCATAAGCACCTCCAGGTGTTCGATACATTAAAATAGCTGTAAAATAAAATGGAGGGAGAGGCTGTCAGTCATCTTAAACAATGTTGTGGGCACTTCTGACAGTCAATGCTATCTCATACAGAGAGAGCTCCTTTTACTTTGTGCTCCCAAGAAAGGTTTTGTTTGGTCTATTAGTCTTTGGGTAACTCAGAGAAGGGATGTGACAGGAATTTAATGTGCCCCTTCTTAAATCCTCACTGTTCTGATAATCACAAAGAGTTAAAGTAACGCAGCAGAAGGTTTCTCTGGGCCTCTAGGAGGTTCAGCAGATTACTAATACACTACAGGCAGTTTTAATGACAGAGCTTCCAGCTCAAATCTGGCCTTTTTATTATGATGAAGGGCCTGGCCCCAAGTGGTACAGAACACCTGCAGCTCTCATTGAATACAATGGGATCTGATGCTGATGAAAGGGACCATTTTCAAACTTCCTTAGAAGTAGGCGCTCCCCAGATGTTATGCAAAAAGCCCTGCAGAACAGGCATCAAGTGCTGTGACACTAGGCAGGCCAGCCACTATTTTCCTCAGCAGGATAAACCCAAGAGTTTGTGCGAGCGGCTTATGTGATTGGATCTCCTATCCAGGAGCAAGCAAATTAAGGTCAGTGCTGACTGAATTAATGGACGTATTAGCCATTCCTTGAGAAGAACTGGACATTCGAACAAAGAGGATTTTCTCTCTCTGGGAAGGTGCCTGATAACATCTGAGTTTTGTCACTGACAATAGTCATAGCAGGACTTCGAATATAATCCAGATGAAAACTTGTGAGAAACTGGGATGCGTGTGTATAATGAAAGACAAAGGGACACACACAACTTCTTATGCGTAATTTCAAGTTGTGTGTCAGAGCTTCAAGACAGACTTATTTTATCTGAACTAGTTCATATCTCTAAATTTCACTGTTTACCCACAGTCAAGAGAAAACAATGCTTTCCAGTCTATGCTATCACACTTTTGCAATTCCCCTTCTTTGCAGTTCCCCATTAACCCCTTGGTTAATGCAGATGGGGATCTTCAGCCCTGGGTGGTACTGATGCCTCTGGGACAGACTACTGCTGTAGGCATGGGTGGGATTGGTGCTGGCAATTATGGGTGAAGTACTGTAAAACTGTTGGTGAAGCGCAAGGCTACACCATCCTGTTGGGTTCTTTATTGGATTTTATTTTGTCTCATTCTCTATGCCTTTTAGCCATTGCTCCCTCCCTTCCACATTTTATATATCTACTTATTATATAGAGAGCTGGTTCTAATTAAAGTCAATCAAAAATAAAACAATACACAAAAATCAGAATATATTGTATACTTGATTAGCCATGGCTGGGCAATAATATACAAGGAAAAATCTACATTCCTACTCCTCTCAGCTGGGGATAAGATCCAGAATCATATTACCAATATAAACAGCATAAAGCAGTCTGCTTTATTAATACCTAATATATCAGGTATCACACATTCATTGCAAAAGGCAAAAGAATAAAAGCATGCCTGCATTCTGACTTTGACACAGATATTAAATAACACATGTCCTGTTCTGGATTTTCCTTTCTTTGTTACAGGGTGGCAGGGGAAGAAAGGAATAAATACAATAATAGTAAAAAAAAAAAGTTCTGTGACAGTTATGTGGTGATGGCAACATTGGCCCATTGTATGCAGTGAGTCAACATAAAAATGCAACAAACCCCCCAAATAATATCCATGTATCGGGCCAAATCCCAGCCATCACCAGCTGTCCAAGCGCTGTGGATTTGCTGCGGCGGTGCTGCATAGCTCGGAGGAGGGAGGACTTGGGCAAGTGATTTGTACAGCTCAGGAATGTCACAGAAGTGCTGGGTGTTGTCGGTTTATTTTTCTGCTCTTGGGTCCTCATAGGGGCCGGTTTATCCTTTTCACAGGGCTGTTGTAGCTCACATCCCCAGTGCTGAGGGACTACTGTCAGGCAGAGAAAAACTGAAGACTTAGTATTCCCCGGTGATGTTTCCTTTCTGGTCTTCTCCCTCTATTCCCTAATCCCTTCCTCCACCATCATGCTGGGGGTGGAGGAGGAGGGGAGGTCCTGAAAAGGGAATGCAGAGGCAGTGCTAGATAAATGCTGCCAGATAAACCCCTCTCTGTCAAAGTTATTTCCCTGGACAGTTTCTTTGTGTCTGTGTAGCTGGCATAAAGTGGCCAAAGCATACGACTGCCTCTCATCGCAGTGATTGTGTGTACAGTGTGTGTATGTGAGTATAGAAATGAATAAGGTTGGGCTCCATATCTCTTACTGGGATTTAGGTTTTCTCCAAATATGAAACCCAGTAGCTGTCTTCCACTGGATGGAAATAAAACCATGAACTTTAAAAAGCAGTGAAGTAAAACTTCCACAGTGGCTTTGATATGGCTGGTTCTTTTTTAAGCCACTTGGACTTGGCATTGCTTCCTGCCAGCCTGCCAGCCTGGGATGCTGTTGTTTTTATCCATGCTGGAGAATCAGACGGCTTGCTGATGGCTTGCAGTGTATGGTGCTTGTATGTGTTACCTGGCATCGTCCTGAACTCAAGGAAACTGCAGTTCTCATCCTTTCACGTGTGTGTGGGCAGTGGCAGTACAAGGCTGAGCCATGCACAGGCATGTGAAAGCCTCTATTCCCTTTCTACTGAACATAACAGTCCCTCAGACTGGGGTTATGGTATTACCTCCTTCATCCTCTTCCCACCGCTGCTCTCTGAAGCCAGTGACCTAGGGCCATACTGCACGTATTCCTCTCGCCCCACAGCCGATTCCACCTTATACCTTAGCCATCTACCTCTGCCCCTCATGCACCTGCCTTGACACTTTAGCCATTTGCCCTCCACACACAGCAAGACTCTGGGAGCTGACGAAGTTACTACCAGTCAACTGATTACCTGCTAATCTGCTGCTTGGCAGCAGCTGGTTGTGTGAAAGCTCTTATCCTGCAGCTCAACTTTTTCACAGAGGGAGGTATGGCTGAACACGAACTCCTGTACAGAGGCAATTACACAAGCTACAGGGTTACTGCCTTGACATAGGCAGCTGAAGCCTGCCGCCTCCAAGTATCATTTGAAGTATTTCACACACCAGCAGTGGTGCACATATCTCAGCCTGGTTTGGTGGACTGGGCATTTGTGAGCCTGTCAGGTTGGTTGAGGTCTGTTCTGCGCTGATGTGTGTGTGTGTGTGTGCACGGTGAAATTGTTTTGCTTCCTGTTTGCAAGCTTGTTGAGGGAGCAATTGCCTCCTGCAGCATTTATAGGGGTCTTGCATAACGGGATGCTTGTCTGGTGGAGCTTTGAGGTGCTACCAATATTGGCAGTCCATTGCATGCATTCAAAGAAAATCAAGACATTTCCTTGATTGCATTTGCTTGACTGATGCTTTGGAGTGTGGCACATGGCATTGGATTTGTTGATTAAGTATTACGGTGAGCCAGAAAGTGATTCGCCGTGACATAATAAGATGTGACTGATGTGTCCTGATGTGATATAAACTGAAGTGTTGCAGAAAGATGCACAGTCAGACCCACATGGGGGTAAAACCTAAAGCACTTTTTCTAACACCCAGTTGTCAGATATTTGACTTGGACAATTACAGATTTGCCACCAACGCTCTGCTGTCCTCAGTCACCACACTAAATCTTCCTAATTGGCAAATACGTTAGTGAGAACTGACATCACCATGTTAGTCACTGCGCAAACATGGAGGTTGGCGGAGAGGTACAATCGTTCAGAGTTGTCCATAATTAATCACAGACAGGTAGTTCAGAAAGGCTATGGGAACAGTCTCCACATTCACTTACTAACACTTTATGATCCAAAACAGAATCCAGAAGTTATTCCAAGGCAGGCGGTCATAAAATCTTGAAAACTGGTACTGAGAGTTGCTTTTGTTGTGCCCTACATAAATCTGTCCGATTTCAGCTAAATTATATACTGTTTAAAGTCAGCACTTAAAGTAAAAACAACCTGTGTTGTGTTTAGAAGAACCTTTGCTGCTGAAACCTCCGAGTATTTGCAGTATGCTGTGTGCTGCAGAAGATTAAGCCTTGGAGGACCTGAGCTTCCTCTACAAGGAAGTCCAGATGGGGCATTGCAGAAGGCTTTATGGCTATATGCAGCCATATGGGGTCAAACAACAAACAACACAAGAGCCTTATCAGCAAGGGTATGTCCACCCCGTACCTGAGCTAAACGTAAAGCACTGAAACAGCTCTGCTCAGTGTAACCTACCCTGTGTCTCATGAAATGCCTGTTTCACAGCTGTGGACTGTGTGGTATGGGCAGACCCAGAGCGGCCACTCAATGCCATACGGCACTACGAGTCAAAAGCAACAAGGAAAATAACCTCCATGCAAAAAAAGGAGCAGTGGCAAGTCCTGTAAGAGTTAAAATACTTGGGGAATACGGAGTACAATTGGAGAAGGTTTGAAGAGTGCTTCTTCCTGTGTCTGCAAGTGGTGGGGGCAATCACAAAGCAGCCTTATTTCTAGCAGTAACTGGTGTGTCTGCCAGACTGCCATTAAGTTAGAGAGCAAAGGCTGATTGTGAAGCTGTATTTTAGAAATTTGAAGAGTTTCTGTACTTCATGTAAGAATGAAACACAGGAGAGGAATGTTATTAAACAAAATGAAAAGGAAGGAAAAAAATCACAGGGGTGTTCGTGGCTGGGCTCAGGCTGAAGACTAGGTCTTACAGTTCTGCAGGCTACCCGAGGCCTGATAAGACTGTGACTGTGATCAAAACAACCTGGAGGTGATTACTGGCAGAACTCATATTAATCCTTTAAGAAAACATTAGAATTCATCACAGCACAGCGTATAGAGGATGGACTCTCCTACGGCAAACTAGACAGGATAAAAAGAAACTCAAAATTACTAACTGAAACTGAAACTGGAGGTCAGAAAAGTCCAGCAAAGCAGCGCAGGGTATTGCCCATGGTAGGCTAACAGCACATGCCCAATAAGGGCCAGCAGGTGGGAGAAGGTGCAAGAAATCCCTTGAAATTACATCAGTTTGCCAGCTTTGCAGGCAGCAGAACAATATTTGCAGTACAGAGGAGGAAGCAGATAGCGACTTAGTCAAACAAACACTTCCTAGGAGCCGGAGATAGTGTTGCGTTAGACCGTTGGACTACCGGTTGGAAAGCAAATGTGTCCTTAACTTTACACGAGCTGAAGACCATTAAGTCTATGTTCCCACAAAGATGTTTCTTCAGGCTCCAGGAAAAGCTAAGGCACTGGAGGAAAGACAGCTAAGACCCCAAAATCTTCATGGTGAACTAACCCTGGGTGTTTGTGGAAAAGATCCCACTCTCATTGCTACCAGAGAAAAGGCACTACTGAGAGGTTGGTCTCTTAAAAGAACCTCTCCTTGGTTGAGAGGAACCTGCCCTGTCTTGACTTCTGAGCTCCTTTGGCATAAGCCTGTGTACCTGTCCCACGTTTTGGTCGCATTTTGTTTCTACACTTTCTCTGAGTCTTTACTACTCGGAGATATTTCTTTAAGTCCATTAAATGGAAATGTTTGTCTCAATAATCTCTTCCTTATTATCCCTTTTTTAATTAGCATTAAAAGCATCCATCTTGGGGCAGAGCTCGTAGGTATCTGTTTCCTTTTCTCCTTCTTCTCCCATCTCATTCAGCATTGGGTCATTTGTTCCAGTGTTTCAGTTGTTATTTTCCGTAATGTCCCTCTTCTCAATGTTTTTCCACAGTAGGGCAGTAAGGCAGTGTTACGTCCCCATTCTCACATTTACACCCCACAGCCATCTTTGTGTACAGCTCCAGTTCTGGCTCTGCTCATCTGCTCTCCTGTGGTTTCTTTGCTTGGAAATTCAGGCCTCCTAGTGTCTTGATTCTCACTGCAGAACATCGTAGCTGTTTCTCGGTGCTACTTTGTGTTCCTCGCTCTCCCCGCCTTGCAGCGAACCCCTTTACTTGACCGAACACTGCAGTGGGTCTCCAGAAGTACCTCCCAGGCAATAACAGCTATGGATCCTGTGCCTACGCACTTTCACTTCTAGTTGAGTATTTACAGAGGAAAGAAACTAATGAAGAGAGTGGTTTCTGAAGAAAGGCAGAGAAAGGGAGGAAACATGAACCGCTGGAGAAAGAGCAAATGCTTTTTACGGGCATTGTGGGTAACAAGAACCACATGTGGATGGAGCTGGATGGAAGGAATCTAAGTTGGTGCATTTTCCCAGTTTTAAAAGAGAAACCAATGCCTGGCTACTTGGAGGTGGGAGGCAACAGATATGGCAGGAGAACTGTCTTGTGGCTGTCACTGTGGCTGGGGGCAGAAACGGTAAGACTACAACATTCTTGGAAGTGTTAAAAAAGATCAAATCTGGAAGTGTTAAAAAAGATCAAATGTGAAATGAGAGCTTCCTTTTTCTGTCCCCTCACATTCCCTGTTTTACTTCATAGTGCAAATTCTCCTGAGCACTGGATGAAGACAAACTTAATTCTTTCATTTCCTGGCTCTTCAGTGCTTGCTTTGGAACCTTAATGTTCTTTTAATGGATGTTTTTGGATGCAGTATAATTATATATAACATAAGCTACAGTTAGATGCCGATCAGTGGCATTTATCATACCCCTTCACTCTTTCATCCACGTGTTGTCCACTAATTCATATCACCCTGGGCCACATGTAACAGCTTCAAACAACTCTTCTAAAAAATCAAGGCAAAATGCCTACATCTTGCTCTTTCTGCTCCTGTGTTTGTATGCGTAAAACGCAGTAGCAACTGCCTCTGAGAACAAAGGAGTAAGATACCAAGTGGGGGGCAGGGGAAGAGTCCCCAAAAGTCAGGATGTGGTATTTCCTCAACTGTTATATAATATTTATATTACAGTAGTGCCAAGAGGCTCCAGTCGAGATCAGAGCTATCTGATTATATGAACTTCACAGAAACATACCAAGACACAACCCCTGTCCCAAGGAGAAGATAATCTAAAAGGAAAGAAATACAGATTACTCTAATATGAGGAGGGGTGCATGTGTGAGTGCAGCCGATGGGGGGGGACGACAGCCGTCTTAGAGCTGAAGCTGCATTTCTCTCACAGTTATAAAGGGCTGGCTATCCACAAAGCATCTAAGGCAAGGTCCCTTCTGTAAGCAGAATGATTAGCCCCACAAGGAATTCCCACGGTAAGTGGTTATTCATGAAGAAAGGTGCTTGAAGAGAGGGGATGAATCCTTATCAGTATCAAGAAAAAGGTCTTTGGAAAAAGACTAATAGATTTGAAGATTGACCCTGGTTTTTAATGGTAAAGAAGGGTATTTTTATCCATTTGTTTTCTCCTGGATCATGTATTTGTGCTAAAAGCTGAGGAGCCACTATGGACACTGGTAGAGTTAACAGAGGGAAATTAGTGAACTCTGTACTTAGTCAAGAAGATGCTCTGTTTCATGAAACTGGCTGATTTCCCTGCTGCCTTACCACACTGACTTAGTCAAGTCTCCACAGCAGCTCTTATTCTCTGAATTTAGTGGCAGTCCTTGCTGGTTCTGTCCTTTCTGGCTGGACTAACTGCCCATCATCTCAGCTTCATGGAGACCTTGCCAGAAAACTGCCAGGCACCTCACACAGGGCTCTCTGAGCGGAAGGTGCCTGGGTCGCCTCTACAGCAACCCTGCGTGAGGGGAAAATCTGCCCATTCTCAAGTGCCAGGATTATTGCTTGAGTCCTCTGACTCAGGGGCCTTTCCATGGAGCTAGAAGCTTTTCTGGAGAGGAAAGGTTGCTAGAGCACTGACCTCCCCTACTCCCCTGGTGGGATCTGAGGAAAAATTGGAGGCATGGGTGGAAAAAGTTCTCATAAAAGTGAGAATAATCGTATATGGGATGTCGTACCTGTTTGCATTGAAGAGCTCTGTGGCAGGAAGGGAGACTGCTGTTCCTGGGAAAAGCCTCTCTGCCAAGAAGCAGGGCTGACCCGTGCCCCAGCCCTTCTACTGCTGCTGGCAGCAGCAGCAACGAGCCTCATTTTCCAATCTGGTTGCTTGGGCAAAGTAGGCAGAAGATAATATCTATAGTCTTGCCCTCTATTGACCCCTATCTTGCCAGAAAGTCTGCTGACTGAGACATCTCCCACTCTGTCCTACTCCTAAAACCAACTACGTCGTTCTGTTTTTCAGTGCATTGATGTGTATTTTGATAGTCCCTAAAGGCAACACTCATAGTGCAGGGCCATACTAGTCCAGACACTGGTTAAATCTGTAATAAAAGTATACATTTTACTGAGGAGTTATAAGTAAAGCAAGTTTCAAGTCCCAACTGGCCTTCAAGAAGAGTTGCATAAAAGGCTGCAGATATCCATGGAGCAGCTGAACATAAGCTTGGTCTTTCAGTGGCAAATGCAGCCGCGATGCTCTTGGAGAGAGCTGGTCTCTCTCCAAGGTCTCTCTGTCAGGGTTTGCAGAGGAATGTGTCACAGTACACAGTGCTCATGGGAGGGCTTTAACCCTCTGAGCCCTCCACAAAACCTGTCTGTGAAAATCTCCCACTGAAAGCAACATGGTGAAACAAAAGCGCAGAGAAGGCTATGGTATGGGGGCATTAGGCTGAACTGAAAGCACTTAGCAGGTTAATTTATCTATAATACCTGTTGATAAAGTGAGTAAGTACTCAGGCAGGTGTTTTCCTAGCTATGGAAATGAAAGACTGGCCAGATGTATTTGGTGGGAGCTGGGCTGGAGAGCTTATGGCAGCCCCTTGCTTAGTTTGAAGACATCTCCGAACTACCAGGTACTCTAGAGTGGGAACCAGTGAAGAAATGGGCCTAAGGAAGCTTGATTTTGTTGAAGGCTGCATACTTCTCCAGTTGGTGGCATTTAGGGGCCATGGCCACAATTGCAGCCTGTGTTGACAGGGATGATACACTGCATGGACTAAAAAAAAACCTTTTGAACCTCACTTGGTGGCTGTTTGCCACACATTTCATCTGTAATTGTCTCTAATCGTGGCCACTTTCCCTGTCTGTTGGTGAAACATATTCACATTCATCCTAAACAAGTAGAAATGTGAAAGCAGATCTGGCGTTGCAAGCATTAGATGCACAAGTAAAGAACAGAAATTACAACCAAGCAATAACAAGGCATTAGAAATTGTGTGTGTCGATTACTTTTGAAATAAAGAATGACAAAATAAATTAATTCAAGGGAGAAGTCATTGCAATTAATAAGCTGTCAATTCATGTAATGAATGCAGCAGAACAAAAAGGTTATGTCTATAATCAGTGCTGTGACCCTGATGTCCTTAGGGCACAATGGATCAGAAAGATTTTTTCTCCCCAAAGGTTATAACCATTCAGAAATAAAGGTATGGTCAGAACATACAATTTTACAGTACTGCAAGAACGTATAACTGATTATTAATACTAAGGTAGGATAACATTTTATTCCTAAAGATATTTTATAATTGTGTGGTGTCTCTTGTTTTATGGCATAACCACGGTGTATAATAACTAGCTCTGATTCAGTACTTTAATCACTTGATCATATGAAGCATTTGATTTCGTGAAGTAATCACAGGTGGAATTTCCTTGTGCCTCTCACTCTATTGTCTGAATAATCTAATGCAAGGCATGATATGGCGAAACTCGCTCTCTAGCTTCAGTTTGGGCTACTCATGTAAAATAAGTCTGCAGGGCTGAAGGCTGAAATGTAACCAAACAGTAAACTCATTGGAAAAAACAAGGGTGCTTTTGGGGCAAAAGGCACATATTCTATGATGCTGGACTCCAGAGTGTGTTTACCCTGCATGGTGTGTTCATCTGTAGACAGCAACATGCACTACATCTCACAGCATATCAGAGGCACCAACCAGTAGCAATTTCTGTGACCTTTTCTGAAGGAAAGGGACAAGCTGTCTCACCGTAATTGTGCTTCAAAGTCAACACAACTGTTGCCATCCTGACCCTTCATCTCTCCTCCTCAAACATCCAGCATTTCTATGCATAATATGATCTTAATAAAAGGAAAAGGAAAATAATGAAAGACTATGCTTTTCCCCTCTCTAGTTACAAGTATCATTGAACACCACAATTATGTCAGCTCCATAAAAACTATGCCATTAAAAATATGACACATATCACAAATATTACACATACTTCCACCTACTACATCATTAAATCAGTTATTCTTAAGTGTATAAATACACATCTGACAAAAATAAATAAATAATCACAATGAAGACTTACAGCAGAGTTGTCTAAAACTCATGAGGAAAAATACAACATACCCAAGAAAAGTTTAAATCCCAAGAAAAGTTTAAAGGCCAAGTTTTTCTTCCACTAAGTAACTCAGTAAATGTCTATAAACCCACATAAGGGACAATATAGAAAAAAACAAGAATCTGTATATGCTATGTAGAGTAGAGTGATCAGCAGCTCTACATTGGGTGAACTTTTGCTTTGGTTACAGATGAACAACCTATTCCTAAAGAACCATCTTGGACATGTTTCCACAGCTTGCTGTCCCTGCTCACTACTAATGTCAATGGGAGCTAGACGTGCACAGTGTCCACCAAACCACAGTGCAGTGAATTTCTTAGTTGTTCTGGAACTATTCCCACTGAAGATTCAAAGCTAAATGCTAAAAATGAACTTACAGAGCAAAACAAAAAGTGAAATTACAGTGGAGCATGTGCCCAGCAGCTCCAAGCAGGCAGTCACTGGTTGCTCAGTCCTGGAGACCTTGTATTATCTTTTTGTCCTGGTGATAATTCATTTTGTCTATACATCACCTTATACACTGGAAATGGAAGAATACAGGGGCTTCAGTTCAGGTCCTAGAAAACTCTCATTTTTCTCTGCTGCTTGTCCAGGGCAGAACCAATGTATTGGTGGGTTTGATTTTATATGAAAGAAACTTTGAATGTTTTACATTTGTTGAGTTGCTTTGCCTCTTTTCTTCTTTAGATAAGTGTTGTCTGATTTCAAAGGTGGAAAGTTTGTGAGAAGCAATATAAATTGATATGCCTAATAGGACTGATCAACTACACATTCTCTGGTATTAACAAAGATGGAAGCTTGCACCAAGTGTCCTCCTACTGTCAAAGCACACCTGCGAAAGAAACCAATAGACAAAAACATCAATTCATGTTACAAATGAAATGTCGCTACAATCAAAATACATGTGAAAGAAAAAATTCTGCAAAGAGCTTGTCTCTGATTTATCTGTGTTGCAGTCTGTGTCTGCTTATGTCTCACCTTGTGTCAGCATTTTCCTCTCCGAGCAGCAGTGCTTACCCGTGCGCCCGTCTGTCGGGTATACCGGTTCTTCAGGGGCATGGATGGATTTCTGCTCAGTGTTGTCAGTCACCTGAATTTCTCTGTTCCCAAGCATGCCAGCTTGCGACTCCTGACATCACTAGAAAAAACAGCACTGGAAAAAGACACAGCTGACGCTCTTCAGTTGCATTAAGGTCCTGGATCTCTCCAGAGGTTAAGTATCATTAGGAATAATGTCAATGGCACTATGCATTAGTAAACCAGGTGAGAGAAGAGAATCAAGGCCTCCAAATATAATCCCCTCTCTTGCTCGCCCAAAATGAACCGGGTGAAAGAAAGCCTGGTTCAGAACAAAACGCAAATGGTCTCATGAAGGCAAAACAAAGCCCGTTCCAGTTGGGGGGAGCTGGTGGCTGCCAAGGGCTGGGGGGGATTAAGTGAGACAGACAGGCCTGCAATGAAGAATATTGCGATCCCTCTTTTTCGTGCGCCTGATTGATGGAACTACAACAATAGAAACAAAAGATGTCTTGGATGGGCAGTGAGGTAGCAGAAACAGCCTGATACACCTTGATACCAGACTTGCACAGCTGCACATATGCCACTGCTGATCCATCAGCCCAGCATGCTGCTCACGATGACTGATCAATCTACACTTGCCATTGCTTGATGTTAGCAGCAGCAGATAGTAAGGGAGAGGAATATTCACAATATACTGGAGGGTATGTTTTTGTTTCCCTTTTAGTGGTTGTTTTTTCCCCTCACAGAAGAACCCTATGGTTTATAACAGTGCAAATATACCTCCACTGGCTCCAGGGACCATGTCTTTTACTTAAATAAAATTCTCATGGACCTAAAACCTGGGACATTTGTGTCCTCTCCACTCTGCTAAATGCTATGCTTTTCAGTGAGAGGTTGGGGAAACGAATGAGGAAGGAAAGGCACAGCGAGAACTGGTGCAGGTACTGACTGTTATGAGCAGGAGTTGCTTCAAACGAAAAAGAATGGCCAAAGGAGCTGCTGCAAAAGGATGAGGCAGCCTGACCTGTCTCGTTTCCAAGAAGAGTTTTGAGCAAATGATTTGTATTGAAAAAATATTCTTCAAAATAATTTGTAGAGTCTAGACAATAACTGTCACATGAGAGAGACTGAAATTTTCAGATCAATAGAGGAGTTTGCAGCAACCCTCATTATTATTATTTACATTCATTACTGCTGGAGTCCATAGACTCAGCACTCATTCGGTAAAGACCTTCCTCAAATCATTATTAGACTCTTGGCCCACTTCTTCTCTACTCTAGATATGCTACTGGTATCAAGCAAAGCAAATTTCTGTAAGACCAAGCAATCAAAGTAGAAAATGCTTAAAAGGTCTGTATTGTGGTTAGTGCTTGCTGATTATTTGGATGTAGCTCTGTATTGAGAACTCAATAGTATTCTTAATATTCAAATATCTTAGAAGAATAGCCTAAAACTTGACACAAAGGAAAAATAAGGAAAAACCTGACACTCTAAAATGAACCAACTGCCCATTCATATAAATGGGAATTTTGTGCCGACTGCAAGGATAACCTATGCACGTTATAAATCTGCAAGTTTTATTTCATTTTGCACATGTATTTAATCCATCTGTAAATTGTTCACTGGATCGCACAGGACGATGCTCTCTTGGGAACTGTAAGGTATGTGTATTCAACAGTGGAGAATAAACACAAGATTTTATTACAAAATGCCACTGCTGCTCCTGGCATGAGTAATTTGTGCACCTGCATTTTTAAAATGTTTCAAAGTTTTTCCCCTTTGTGAATTCAGCGGCAACACACATTATCTTCCAGGCTGCCACAACACAGTATTTGCAGACTGGGTCACGTCAGCCCTTGTTATCCAGAAGCCACTGTTTTCTGAGCAAATAGCAACTGAAAATGACAATGGTTCGCTCCAGACAGGGGAGAATAAGACAGTGTTTCCTTATGGCCTAGTAATGCGTGTCTGCAAGATGAGCAGGAGACATATGTGGGGTTCAAATCCAAATTCAGAGTGGGGTTTTGAAGAGGATAGAGGCCTGAGGAAACATGGAAGGGACTGAATGTATCAGGATGGCACTTCCTCCAGCACTTTGTCCCACATTCGAGCATATTCCTCCTTGCAACATGCCTGGATCTGCAAGCTTGGGGAATGAGAGACTGGGTCTGGAGATTGAAATACACTCTCTGGTGTAGCACTGCACAGCCAAAGTGCTGGGCCAGCCATAGATATCATTAAATGTAGAGTCCTGAATAATTACTACTGTGCTTTAAATACACCGTCACCTTCTGGAAAGCTGGGTACCCATGGGACCTTGACTGGCTGATCAAGGTTTGGAGCAGGTAGGGGAATTAGGACATTTTAGTTAGTTTAGGCTTAGTAATTTAATTTTTAATAGTTATTCTGCAGGTGTCTAAAGTCGGCTCTGTATATACAATTTTTTAGTAAAAATTTCCCTTGTGTTCCCTGTAATCTCTCTGAAATGTTCCTTGATTCTCTCAGAACTCTCTCATTCAAATATGTAAAGTGTATAATTCCAAGCAATCTTACGTATTTGTACATCTTAAAGTCATATTATCATCTTAAAGTCGTATATCACACAATTCCCCCATTTGCAATGGATCTTAGGCAAAAAGGGATTGAGATCTCATGTTGTACCAGCTTGATCATCAGAGACTATCTCCAAAGGCAGTCACAAGCAGGTGAGTTTGCAGCGTGTTTATTTAACTGATATTGCAAATGCTGATGGAGAGATGGTGCTCATGAAATTGCCTTGGATGAAGTTTTATTTTCTTAATTTGTCAAGGGTTGGAGAGGCAAAACAGCACAACTAGCTTGCAGTTTCCAAGATGTCCATGGCATATACATATTGAGAGAATGAGATTTGAATAGTTGTGTGCAAGAGCCTACAGCTCCATGGAGATGGACATTTCAAATGATGCAAATCTGTGGAGCTGGGAAAGCCCAGTTCCGCCTGCAAGAGGGGAAACACGGCAGGAAATCAGACATCTTTGCCATGAGAGCTGTGTCTGCCTCCCACCCTTCATCTATATCTGACCATGAGGTGTACAAAAACATGTTCAGGTCTGTATTTACCACCAGTCCCCACAAAACCTTGGTGTCCCCTTTCTCCTTCAAGCTTTATTGCAGATTAGGATCATAAACGCAGAGCCTCATTCTTTCCCTCTTTTGTCGTGAATAGCTGGAATGAACGTTATCAAGGCATGAGGATGGAGGGAAATCACAGAAATGGGAAATCACTGAGCAAGAGCCTCAATACCAGGCTGCTGTTTCCTCTAAAGCCACTTTCAGGACCATTTAAGTTGCCATTGGAAAGGTCTAGGCAGAGGATGCTACTGGGACACTACCTCTAGCATGTAACTGGGTACCACCTTTTCACTGGAAACTCTTCCTAGAACCAGGGTAAACACAGCTCCTCTGCTCCTGTCAGGTACCAGCCCAAAACTGATCAACAACCCTACAAGAGGAACCTTTCTTGGGCATTTTTATCTCCTAATTAACACCTTTTAGATGTGTTTGTGTGTGCATGTGTGTATCATAAGGAGCAGAGAAGAGACTGAGCAAGGGGGTGGTGACCTACGGGAATGGCATGGGTACAGTAGAGGTAGGACTGCAACCAAACCCGTGCTGAGGATGGCATGAGCACTCAGGCATGCAGCAATTCTGCAGGTTCGTATTCAGAAGGTTTCCACTTAGACATCAGTCACCTCCTCCGTGAGCTACTAAATCCATTAATAAAAAAAAGAAAGTTAGGTGTATATAGAGACAATAAAAAACTTCTGGAGAAGGGAGCAAACAGGTAAGACTGCAGGAAAAAGAGGCGGACTTGGCTCTGGTGGAAAACCCAAGAGTGAGCAGTGATGTCTCTTCTGTCTGTTGGCAATAGAAAGCAAAGAGAGGTTAGAAAAGGAAATGGGGTGAGGAGGGAGGCTGCATTTCTTGCAGCATTCATACAGCAGACCCGGCTGGTGGGACAGCAACAATTTCAAACACACTGCAGGGTGCCAAGGTCATGCAGGACATATCAAGCTGGTTGGGCCATGAAAGATCCCCCCACTGCTTTGCTCCTAGCCAGGCTGACTCTTGCTAAGGAGTGGTTATAACCAGAAACACGAGGCTGTAAGAAGGTTTGGACATGATGGAAAGAAAAGGCAAAAACAGGGAAATGGTTGAGAATGGAAACAGCCGGGTGAATAAACCAGCTTGAGGAAGATGTTTACAAACCAAGTCATGCAAATAAAGATTTTCCACATCCTTCCACAGCACTGACAGCTGAGAAAATCTCACTTTGGCCAATAAGGGAGAAGTGGCCAACCCTACTATGCATTTTCCCGGACAATGCAAAGAACCCAACTCAGACAACATAATAAAGCTGTGACAAGGAATAACCATTAATAAAACAGAGGCACACTGAGAAAAAGTAATTTTCAATGTCTGTAAAGTAAAGAAAAATGGAAAACAGAGAAAGAAAGAGAGAGAAGCAAAGAAGAGAAATGAAAGAAGAGTCCCTCCAGACGAGACTGAAGCCTAACTCCAGTCTCTAAACATCTGACTGGAAAGTTCGACTTGTCTGCACTTTGAAGTTCAGAAACACAAATATAACTTAATTTTGTGTGAAATTTCTGAAAATGCAGCCAACCAACAAAACCAACAAGATGCACTGTGCCTGGCCAAGCATAGTTTGCACAGGACCATATTTGCCATCCTACCCAAACAGTACCTCACATCACTAACACCTCCCTCTGTGGTGGGCTGCTCTCGGAGCACTTGTGTGGGGAGCAAAGACTGCCAGGGATGCTGCTTAGTACCGATACTCCCAGAGAATCAGTCCTGACAAATTCACAGTCTAAGGAAGTGTGTTAAGTAATTTCAAATAAATATGTTTGAAGACAGTGCAATCTGCCCTCAGATACTCCGCAGGCAGAAAAGTAGGCTAAATTCATCAGATTAATTATTCATTGCAAATTCTCTCAGCTCTATCATTGAGGTCAACAGCAAAAGTGCCACTGAGTACAATGGGATGAGGTCTCCAAAAGTGGATAACACTCCTTTACTCCGCAAATATGAGCAGCTTTGCTAGTTTCCGAGGGACAGGCAGAAGCAACCAAACAAGCAGAGGTACGTGCAAATAAGCAGTTTTGTTTCTCAAAGATTGACTTCTGTTTCAATCCACGTGGGACTGTATGTCCCATATTCTGCTCTGAGCTTTATGTTCAAATGAACCCAAATTCTCAACTCTCATCTGAGTTAAAATATATACATATATATGCATATATATACACACACAAATATATGTATATTTTTATATATTTACACACATTTATCATGTGGTTTTGCATCAGAACTCTCCAAAACAATGTTTTGGATGCAAAACCATAACCTAACTGACAGTCTCTCAAAGACTTGTGACCTAATTGGTAAACAAGGTCTGAACTTTTTGAATTTATAATGAAACCCCAAAGTTAGTCAGTTTGGAAGGGGGAGGAGAACTGGTTGCGTCACAAATGCTTTACACAGCTGTTCAAATGAAAACACAGAACACTTGAGGCCTCGATCTCAAGAATCACCACGCTCTTTGTACTCCACAGAGGTCTTTCAGTCAGTACTGTACACCTGTATTTTTTAGACCCATCAATTACGTGCCTGAGCAATGTAATTATAACCTAAGCCATACCCTCTGATTAAATACATCAGCCTAAATTTGTGTTTATTTTAACTGCCTGTAGTTATCCAGCCCAATCCAGCCTCCAGAACACATGAAAACACTTTTTTAAAGAGTTCCTTCATTTTCCACTCCTCCCATGTAAAATCAGAGTGAATATTTTTACTGGGGGAGGGAGGAGAAGAAAAATAAACAGAGAGGAAATGTAATTGGAGGTGGCATGAAGAACATGGCCTCTCTGTTTTCTCTACTGTTAAAGCCCTTGGGGGATTTAAAGGCCACAAATGATGTAGGTCTTCTTCTTGAACCACTGTGAACTTTATCTGCTTGGGCTTAGTATCACTAAATGTGTATTAATGTCAAGGATTGTTTGTGTGGATTATTTATAAGGCATTCACTTCAAATTAGTGCTGCTTAAAGTGTGTGAGTTCATAACTTGCCAACAGCAGATGCAGTCTGCAGCAACCGAAACAGCAAGCGGCTCCATAGATGTATATACAACAGCTGGATGCAGATCAATAATAGAAACATTAACCATGGTATTGTTTTAGAAGCAATTCTTTACTTTGGAGACATATTTTATTCCACATTAATGGTACCTTAAGTAAAAAGATAGAAGACATGTAAGGATGCATCTCAAAGTGGTGCACTGGGACTTGCATGCTCTCATCCGCCTGTTACTAACATGGCTTCTCCGTGTGCTGTGATTCTGCACATCTCCCCTCCATCACCTGCCCCACCGCAGGGAGAACCTTGCTATGAGCATGCGTGGGTTGTCAGGCCACCTCCTCTAATACCAGCTAGCCACTTTGCCATGCACCATCTACAGGCTTTAGTACAGGGCCCATGGCGGCTTATCCTATGTGCAAGGAAACCTGCACATTTCTGTACCAGAAGAAAGAGGAATGAGCTGAACACTGCATGTCAGTGGGAGTAATGCTGTCTCACAACAGCAACCATGTGCAAGGCAGGGGCCCAACCATGTGCAAGGCAGGGGCCCTGATGTGACTCTTGTTAATGACCTGGTAGAGATCAAGCCCTTCGGCTGAGTGTATGGAAAAATGAATTTTCAGTCACCTTTACCTCACACGACCATCCTCTTGAATGGGCCAGAAAGGTGTCCATTTGACTGCCTGTAAGTCAACCAAGTAAAAGCCAGTTCCTTAGAGAAGTGATTACAGACACTAAAGGTCATAGTTCAGGTTTTTCAATGAACATTAAATATGCCTTGACACTGCCAAGGGTACAAACACGCACAGATTGGGAATATATAAAAATATATACAAGCCTAAACATGCATCTAGCTCTCTCAGGTTTGATGTGAGCCTCGTTTGATGAAGCCATCAACTCAAGTCAATGGGAGTTTTAGACTGTTTTGCCCATGGCTTTGGGGAATGTACCAAGACCAGGATGGGAGAACTATGCCCTGCTGGTCTTCACACTGTGGCTCTTTGGCACAGTCCCTGTGCACAGCCCAAAACCAGTGAATGACTTAAACGTTCTTCTTGCTCAGACAGATCACTAATTTTGGGGTCCAAATGTAAACTTGGCTTTCTATTGAGTATGTAGGATCAGTCTTGGCACTGAGGCCCATGATACTGGAAGATCTGCATTGCCTTGGACATCTGCTTAAGGAATATCTTTCCAGTCATCGGCAAATGAATCTAGCGGAAATAGCTGTATTTAGTTATATAGTGATCATTTTTGTTATAGTCAGGCTGCCTTTGCATAGCCAGATGTGTTCAGCAGCATAAGCTCCTCCAGTCTGACCACTGACTGACACAGCTGTGAGAAAACTTCAAGAAATGGCCCCCCTTTGAAGCACTAATTCATCAGTGTTAAGCAATTAAATTGTCTTTGGAAGTGCTTGGTACTTCTCAGCAATGCTGCTTTAGAAAGAGTCTATTGAAAACCAGCACTGGTGCCCCTTACGTTAGCTTGGGAAGGCATTGCAGTCATATCTTTGGGTTTACTTCTGAAGACAGAACATTTTCAACATCTCATTCCTATTTTCTCTCCTCCACTTGCTCTCTGGTGCCTCCCACTCTCGTTTTCTTGTACTGTTTCTTACTCCTCCTCTTCCCCTTCCTGCAGTTTCCCTGACACCTCACAGCATGCTGAGTTTTTCTTGGGCCGCTCGCCACAGTATCTGGGGGTTCTCCTCCTCTCCATTTTAGTTACTTTTGCTTTCCTCCACCCTTTTTTACATCCTTTATTTTTCTCTCCAAGCTGTATCCCTCTCTTTCTCTTTCATTAGCCTCCTTATTTTGCTCTTGAGAATAACGTGGGTTTTCACTGAGAGTACAAACAAGGTCCGACCACTTTCCAAAAGTATTTTGTGGTGCTGAGTGGGTGTTTTTTGTTCCAGGGCTCACTTTCTTTGTTGGGACCTTGAGAATTATCTGGCATGAGCAGCTCCTCCTTTTGCTCCTTAGCTGCTAGCAGCCATCTGCAGACCTTCCTCCCAGCACACGCATCCACACTTGTTGTAAGCTGTATTTATTTAGGGCCGTAGGCTGTACTAATGGCCTGAACTGGCAAAATTCAGAGTTCTCCCTCAAAGATCCTGAGTGCCTGTCCCCACATGTGATTTCCTGGGGAGATGTGGAGCCTTTGCACCTCCGAGGAGCTAATCAGGACCTTGCAGGATGGCACTTCCTGCAGTAGGCATTGCTACATTAAGCAATTAATAAAGATGATTACAGCTCAGAGCTAAATATGGTATATTACGGTGTTGTACTTCACTTATATTACCCTCATGGTAAATGAGTCAGAGAGACACTGCCATGTATTTTTGAGGAGTGACTCTTTATGCTAATTAATGATATCAATATGCACATGATGATGCTGGTATAATTAGCACAGTGGATAGCACCAATATAAAACAACAGAAAGAACCTGTCTTAGAGAAACCAACACAGTGGATACGTACTTAAAGCTGCATGAAAATCCTGTAGCAAAAGCCAAGGAGGTTCAGTTACAATCCCCTCAACCTGAGACAAGCTCACCCAAGGCTTACAGATGTTTTGGTGAACCTGGGGTTTGTTTGCTATGATTTGGACAGGTGTATAGACACTGAATTAAACTTGGAATTACAAAACGATCTGATACAGAGGGAGCTGGGTTGGGGTTTGCATTGGTTTGAGGCTAGATCTCAGAACAGACCTCAGAAGTTGCCAAACACAAGACAAACAAAACTGAAGAAATAAACTGTCTGTGGAAGCCCTGCAAAGTCAGTCCAAGGTGTTTCATACAGCTGTACTAAGTCCGGAAGGAAAAGTCAACATCCAGGCTATCAGCTCTCTGTCAGTAGATACACTCTTCAGGAAACAGTATACAGGTTTTATGGGCCAGATCCATAGCTGACAAAAATTGATGCAACTCCACTGCAGCCACTGGGGATCAGCCAGCTTACATGAGCTACACCTCCAGCCCAACATCATTTACACTTTCATAGTTCCAGTATCCAAAAGGAGCAAGGCTGAAGCAGAGAGTTTGTGTGGTCATTGCGTGTCTTCCTTGAGTGAATCAATGTGAATGACTTTAAGACCTTTTCTTTGGTCCAACCTCCCACTCTCCTTTTTTGCCACAGTTTGCTGCACCCAGGCACGCCCCGGTACATGCCTACATTTCACTCAGCAGGGGTCCCTTCTTACAAAACACATTGCAAAAATCAATGATCTGTCATACTCTTTACCTCCTATTTCAAGCCAGGCTGTGAGCTGTCAGGAGAAGGACCATCCCCTAGTATATTTTTATCCAGACTGGGTGCAATGGTACATAATTCCCACTGATGCTCTGGGTATTCCTATAAAAAAACCAAGGACACTGGAAACTCCTATCTCATCTCAGAGTGCCTAAGTTGTTCAATTTATTTTTGCAAGGGATCAGGCCCTTTACATCTATAAAATCTGGGCACAAAGCACCCAGTGAGATATAAATTTTTAACCTGGAGTTCTCCCTACAACCCTGAATTTCGTTGAATCTTCAGTTATAGGTTAAACACTTCAGGTTAATCACTTAAACATTTGTGCAATGAAACTACAATGATTTTGTGCAGAGATCATCTGCAGTATGTAACAATACCCAGAGCTGTGAGACAATTTAACAGAGGTCTCTACCTGCTGCAACACCTTAGCACAAGGGTGTGATTTAAAGGTAATGTGGCAGGTTTAATGCAGAATTTCCTTGCTTTCCTAGGTTTAAGTCTCAACCTTAATGGTATAACTTGCATTGACATTGTTTCAGTTTGTTTTGACATCATAATTGAGTCTAATCTCCACAGACTTGCACTGCAGTCTTATTTCCTATTGTAGTCTCGCAATGTAATTTTACCATAAGAGCACTGTAGTGAGGTCTTCTCCAAGTCATGCTTTGAAATCACATTGTGTGTGTAATACTGCCTCATAATGGCTTTGTAAGAGGGTCTCCAAAGATCTTCCCTGCAACAATTTGGCCATCTTAATCTCAAATTGTAATGACCTCACAATGCCATAAAGCAATTACCATTACAAATTTAAATGGTCTTATGTAGGAACTTCTGTGCTGCCTCATTAGGTGACACATTTTGCTGTGTCCAACCTCTTATTTAAATATAGCACATCCACTGGATATCCACTGCTCTTTTAAATTCCAAAATTGGGCTAGAGCATGCATTTTATTACAGTTCATCTCTTTCCACTGCAAATGGACTGATGAGAATCTACTCTAGCTGCACATTTTGTTAGAGCTGGGCTGGGTTAGTGGCATCCAGATCTGGATGCCACCACTGTTGGAATTTTATTCACTTGCTGACCATAAGCCAAATCACAGCTAGGAATTTGCTTTGAAACCAAAATAACAGAAATCTGCTGTGCTCTATTGTCATCTGATATAGCTCTACTTCTTCACTGCTTTGTTCCTGAAAGGGCTTGCAGCTGGGGCATTGATTTCTATTTTAGCGATTCTTCGGGGAAGTGATGGCCAGCACAATTCCTGTCCCTTTGTTAGACACCCAAGACAGTAGGAGCTGGTGATTTGTGTTGGGAGGTAAAATAGGCTGCTCTGGCTTTTATAGTCAGAAATCTCAGAACACTTTAAGTTCTTTCCCAGGAAAAGCTTGGGCTTATCTAGGACACCTGCAAGACCTATGGAGGACCTCGGGGTGGTTTTCCAGCCTGACTGGGAAGTTAGATCAACTCCATTAGACTGGGGAGGTTGGTCTGGCTTCTCTGCGGCTCTAGGAAGTGTGAAACTGTTCCATTCTTACTCCTCTAACTCACTTTTTATTTAATTTCTGACTCTCTACAGGTGTATTTAAGACAGTGATTTTATGGCCTGTGGAACACCAGAACACGTGTGGTACGCCGCGAGGACGAAGGCCCACTGCCACCACTTACAGCCAACTTTCAAGAAGCAGCCGAGACTTATAACTTCTTCAGTTCAGAGACGTACTCCTGAGAACATGTTCATTATTTTAATTGAAGTCTTCATTGTTGGCTGACTGCCAAGTGGCCTACCAGATGTCTCTCTCTTTACTATGGTTGAAGCAGATTATGATGTTCCAGTTCATTTTTCCTTCACTGACAGCCTGGTTCCAAAAATGTGCCAGACTTTAAGGGCAATATTTTCAAAAGCCAGGTCAACTCACAACAGTACACCAATGACAGTGCATGCAGATACTACAAAACCGTATGATAGGCAATTAACTCGATGTTATTTATGCTAGTTAAGTAACTTTGATTTTGTTAAGAGTCTTTAACACTGAGGAGGAGGATTCTTAAAGTGCCAGTTCCTGGAGTCTGGTGAATATGGCAGAATTGGAACTTTCACTTGGCAAATATAAAGTTTTGGCACCTGTGGTTAAAAGGGAGAACCTGAATCTAGCAGCTTGCAAAAAGAGAGAAGGAAAAAATAAAAGAACTCCAAATGGATTTATTTTAAGTTGCATTTTTTTCAAAGCCATTAATGGCATCCCAGGCATAGCTGCACTCCTTGTGTATGTATTTTTACACACAGATCCCAAAGTCCTGCTCATGAAGGGTCTCTCTTACATCTATGGTCTCTCTCTCATCTCCCCCCCCCACCAGAAGTGAAAAAGAGTTTCACAGAACAAAGGTTATTCTCTGTCAGATCAAAAGTCTTCAAGACATTTGCAGTAACTGGTTTCAAGGGAGGTCCCAAAGTCTTAGCACTTAGCCAAAATTTTGAAGGTCTCTAATGCCCTGTAAGAAACATTTTTTACAGAATTCTCTTTCTCACTATAGGAACTTGCATTCATCTGCCAAGTCTTGTCTTTCCAGCCTTCATATACTCAATATTTTTTTCCTCTTTTCCACCTGCTCAGGTAGTCCCAACTGCTTTTCAACTAACTCCTTACCTGTCGAATATTCTGTGGATGTCTGATCATAAACGAACACACATTTCATACTGTGGCTATGCATCCCGAAGAACATTGTGCATGCCAAAACAGGTAGCTAGAAGACAGTAGGAAGACTTTTTCCACAGTGTCTTTCTATTGCTCTTGGTCTCTGCTGTCGTCTTCACCATAGTACCCCATAGGTATTCAAGATTATTTTTCAATGTGCATGTGAGGTGTACATCCTCTCTCTATCTCTGCCTCTCTCTTTTGCTTTCAGATGGAAGGACTTAATGCAGTTTTCTTTTTATGAAGTGCAATTCTATAGAAATCAGAAACCAAAATTACATTAGATGGTAATTCTCACTTGAAACTTTTAATAAGCCACATGGCTTTTGAGACTCCTTGTCTGCATGTGTTCATGCAGTTCCATTTCCTAGTTGTGGTCTATCTACTAGGCAAAAATATTACTATTATGTTCTCTTTATGCTAGTCTTGCATTGCCCTGTGTCGTGACACTGATACAATACTACTTACCAAAACTTTAAAGATCCAGCACCATAACCTCCAGACACCCCCCTGATATGAAGCAGCAAGTTTGCTGTGTTAAGCAAGGGGCTTGACTGGAAGGAGGGAGTGCTTTGTTAATAAACTGCGTTGTCTGAACAGTTTTACTGGTGTGAAGACCCTTGTACTGATGATTTATTTGGAAGTTCTGGGTATATTAACTTTTGCTAAGAGCTGAGACTAAAAACTTTATGGGGAATGCTACATACACTCCAAAGACCGACAAGAGAATTTAAGTTAGATGTGATTAGTATGAAGAAAGTTACATTTATTATACTCTTATGTATAATTGATCATATGAAAGGCCTTTTGTAACTATAAAAGAGACAGCACATTAAATTGTTTTACCCTGAGGATTATACAAATTTGTAGAAATCGGATTGGAATACCAGCCTATTGGTTTCATTGCTATGGTAAATCATTAAGATGTTCTATGTTAATCATAAATCTTTGTATCTATTTATTATTAATCAAATAGCTCCTCCCAGCTGCTGCTTTGCTTCATCCATCTGAGCCAATCAAACCAAAACCTAGTAGCATTAGCTCTGATGAAGGGTGGCTGCATACACATAATATGCATGGCACATAGCATGGATTATACAGTGCTAGACATGGGGTATGAGAGCTGATGGGGTGTTAGCTCTCCACAGCAGGGGGGCCTGGTTTCTGGATTTGCGAGAAGGCATGCCTCATTAGTAAGATGATTCATGGTGAAAGGGAGTTTAGCTGGGAATAATTTAGTGGCTGCTGTGGTGGAGTAGAAATATGGTTTGGGATAGAGAGGTTATGAACCTGTATTTATTTGATAAAGCCTTGAATGCTGACTGATACCAACCTGCACTACTCTTACCCGTTTCAGTTTGGAAAACAAGGCTACAAAAACCTCTCAACTCACAAGTAAGTAAATGAAAAAGACAATCTGAATACTACCTAACTTAATGGTCTTGTATTATTTGTGGATTATCCAAGCTTCTAAGCAAAGCTAGTTGGCTTTCAGAGCATTTCTGAGCTGGTATGTCTACACGGACTAATGGTTCATTGCCAAGTAGAAGTCAATTCCAACTCAATGATATAGCATATTGATTACTGCCTATTTCCTTCTACTATATCCTGTGAGTGTAATGGTATCTGACATAAAATTTTCCCTAAACTGCTGAAGTTGACATACTATTTAGATTTGGCCCATATTTCTTCAATTAGCAGGAGTATTATAAATGATGTACTGCTCCAGTCTTAGACACTTCTTGCTCATGCCATACAAAATTAGGTAAGTGTGGAAACTCATTTCAAGAGGAGACAAAAATATTATTGAAAGAACTAGATATTTGCAGTAGTGCCATAAGAAGATGGGAAACAAGAAGAGTGAAAAAAATACAGTCCATTCAAAACTGAGCAATGAACTCCATTACTGTGACAGATTTTCCTTAAGTAACTTAATGTTTAAAAGCAAAACATCCCTACTTTACTTTAAGTGGGCCAGTTTGCAAATGTAAACAGACATCTTTCAAACAATGACCAGTTCACATTCATCTTTACAGTTTACTGTGAAACTAACTGTACGTTGGGAAAGCATGCACAGAACATATATTGCACACTGTGATTTGCAAAACAAAATATGAAAATTCTTGCAATGATTTCCCTGTAGGCTGCTGAGATTAGTGA
The DNA here is from genome assembly GCF_034638445.1 of Ciconia boyciana. NCBI lineage: Eukaryota > Metazoa > Chordata > Aves > Ciconiiformes > Ciconiidae > Ciconia > Ciconia boyciana. The sequence continues at coordinate 51,518,639 of NC_132935.1, read as the reverse complement.
TGGGGTTTCTTACGGGTAGGAAGTATGGCAGCAGTATGTAGCCATAAGTGAGTGCTTTCACGTGACTTTGTTTCTCCTCCGGTGTGTTCAGTAAGCTCCCGGGTAGCGTCAATAGCTGTTCTTGGCTGACACTCTATTAGTCTTGCACACTTCAGTTCATGGGTTCATGCATACGGGTGTTGTGGTTTAACCCCAGTCGGCAACTAAGCACCACACAGCCGCTCACTCACCCTCCTCCCTCTTCCCCCGCCTGCCATGGGATGGGGGAGAGAATCGGGGGAAAAAAAAGTAAAACTTGTGGGTTGAGATAAAGGCAGTTTAATAGGACAGCAGATGAAGAGGTAATAATAATAATGATAAAAGTATGTACAAAACAAGTGGTGCACAATGCAATTGCTCACCATCTGCCAAACGATGCCCAGCCCATCCCCGAGCAGTGATTGCTGCCCCCCAGCCAACTCCCCCCAGTTTATGTACTGAGCATGGCATCATATGGTATGGAATAGCCCTTTGGCCAGTTGGGGTCAGCTGTCCTGGCTGTGCCCCCTCCCAGCTTCTTGTGACCCTGGCACAGCATGGGAAGCTGAAAAGTCCTTGACCAGTGTAAGCACTACTTAGCAACAACTAACACATCAGTGTGCTATCAAAATTATTCTCATAGTAAATCCAAAACACAGCACTATACCAGCTACTAGGAAGAAAATTAACTCTATCCCTGCCAAAACCAGGACACCAGGAAAAAGGGAAAGTAACAAGTTAGCTAAAAGTTGTAGAAATTTCCTATGCCATGAAAGTCTGCTTCTTTTCCATCACTTCCTCTCCCGGTTCTCCATTTTGCTTTTATTTCCTGAGATGAAGTTTTCTGTAACTAAAATACCAAGGCAAAAGCTCTGAAAACCAATGGGTTTTGAAATATATACATTGGTCTGTGTAGTTCTATGAGGTATAGGAGCATGGGCTCGAACTGCATAGGTTGTGAGATCATGTCTTCTTTCTTTTCCTTTATCTTTTCATTCTTTTTTTTTTCCTTTTCCCTTCCTTTAAACACTGAATATGGTCAATGTGCAAAATTTAAAAGGCTACCTTTTCGAGTATCTGGCATTGTATTTTAAGACTCAGAAAGAAGAGAAAGCTTTGTAGCCTGCCAAATGCACGTGTTATATACAGGGCTAAAGGAAGAATGAACAGATTAATTTTCTGCTCCCTGTCCTGACCCATCTGTATTATTTATTTATTCTGAAATAATTCACTGCACAGCAAAACCACCACTTCTTAGTTCCCACACAGAGCCTGACCTTCCAGACTAGACTTCCTATGCCAGCTGATACTGTCGTGGCAGGCAGAAATGTATGAAGGGAATATGTATTCCTGGACTAATGGATGCTGTGCCCATCAGAGGTATTTTGCTCCTGTCTTTGCAGATGCAAGGGGAACATCTCCCAGCAGAACGGGTGTGCTCCTGCAGGGGAAGAAGGTGTCAAATGCTGAGAAAGCTGCTCTGTGCTGTAAAAGATGTCTAATGATACAGATGCTCTTGTCCTTCCCTCTCAGGGAACGGGTGATAAATAAGTTGCCTTCTTGGTTCCCCACCTTTATCCTGTACTGAAGATTTTTAGCAACAGCCAGTGTTTGCACTGCTACTGAGCCGAAGCACTTGCTCAGTGGTCACACACCTTAGGGCTAAACCTTTGCTCCAGAGCCCCTCCCTGCCCCAGTTATTAGGTGGTTTGAAGTTGGCTTGGGATTATATTCAAGTAATCCATGCCACTTCCTCATTTTGCATTATATGTGTCTTCATTTTACCTTCTCCCAGACAGTGGCTGCATGTTACTGTCGTTCTGGTGGTTTGAGAGACAAGCTGGAGGGATGCTCCTTCCGAGCCTTTGTCTTTTTGTGGTAACATCTTCTGAAATGAGCACTTTCTCCTTGTACCTGCTACCATGTCTTCAAGAGAACACATTTTTCTGCAATCTGTTTTTAAAGCTAGTGCCAGTGGAATAAAGAATGAGATGTAAAGAGTGATACATCCCAAACTGCAGCCTCCCTTGGGTGTTGGTTTGGTTATGAAATATATAATTAGCAGAGCCCAGAGCTCTGTGGAAGAGATCCTCTAAACCAAATTCTGTCACAAGTATAATCTGGCAAATAATTAGTTGTGAGTAAATGGATAAAAAAAAATTCTTAAAAGATGCCAGCTGCTTGTACGTCAGGTGTGTCAATCTAACAGAGGCGATATCGGTAGGAAAAGATAACCAGATTCTGATCTCATATATACCACTGAAAGCTCGGAATAAATCAGAACAACTCAGGCTTACCTCCAGAGGACCTGAGATCAGAGCTGAATGCTCAATGACTGAACATTTTAGCACTGCTCAGGTACAATATGCAATCGTTATGACTCCTTAAAGCCCAAAGAATGAGTTGTTCTGACCCACCAGGAGAAAATGCAGGCCAAGAATTGCACGAGTACCATTCCGTCTCTCCTGGAGCTTGAAAGGGCACAGAGTTATCAATGAAGCTGTCAGCAAGCATATTTGAAACCTGCCTGGCTGACAACAACTGTGCCTGGAACTGTGTCTGGATGCCGCATTCTGCATTTTCCTTCAGAGATGGGAAGCATGTGGATAGGCTGTACCTTAGCCAACTCTGGGATTTGGGCATACTCCTGATGAATAAAGAGGATGGCATGGTGCCTCTGGAGACCTGGAATGCAGGGCACCAAGTTTGCTCCAAAACAAACGTCATATACAATATATGTATAAGGTTAGCTCGGTTTAGCCGTGTTGTCAGGGTGCTGCCTGGCAAAGACACTGAAACATTTAGAACTCTAAAGCTAAATGGTGTTGTTTGAAAGTCCCTGGGCAGCATCTCTCCAATGCCATGTGACGTTACCAGAAGTAACTGTACAAGCTAGAACTGCATAGTCTCAACTGTGTGAACAGCAGAATGTACAGGCATTGATTGCACCGGTGGCAGCAACAAGCTGAGACTGAGAAATTCACCACTGGGATCAGTCCCAGATTTCAAGCACCCAAGCATGTTAGGGAGTTCATGGGGATTTGGTTGGGCCCATCATAAACAGGCTTTCTGCTGAATTCAAAGCCAGTTCGAGGTCCAAATCCTAGAAAATGCTGAACTTGCAGGAAATTTATGTTTATGAATTTTCACTCATTCCTAGTAAAAGATAATGGGTTTGAACCCACTGCCCTTATTCTAGACAGGTTTTTCCAGTCAATCACCTTTATATATTATATCTCAGAGGCCAAAACACTTTACAAACCATCATTAAAACTAGGAAACCCTGAAATGCATCCTTTTTTTTTTTTCAGGAACACAGGGACCCTGGTTCCCATGGTGAGGGTAGGACTACGAAGAGCATCCCAACCTCATCAACCCTATGGGAGAGCTGAGAGCCACGGTGAAGGAGGCCTTGACCTGCTTCTACCCCCACTTGCAGCAATGGCTACAAACATCTACAGCTAGGCAGAGAGAGGCAAACCTGGATAAGGACAGACAATGCTTCACAGTGCAGGCTAGTAGGCTTCTTCCTCTTTCCTTTTACTGACTAGCTGGAGTGTTTATAGTTAATAATTTTCAGATGAAAATATACTTTACAGCCGTATCAGTGTAGGAAGCTACAAAGAAGCTCAAGAGATGTGATTACTTGCCAAATTCTGAGGTATAGAAGTTGTTAAATTAGGGTGGTGGGTTGACCTTAGCTGGACACCAGGTGCCCACCAAAGCTCCCACTCCCCTCCTCAACTGGACAGGGGAGAGAAAATATAACTAAAGGCTCCTGGGTCAAGATAAGGACAAGGAGACATCACTCACCAATTACTGTCACAGGAAAAACAGACTCGACTTGGGGAAAATTAATTTAATTTCTTACTAATCAAATCAGAGTAGGATAATGAGAAATAAAAACTAAATCTTAAAACATCTTCGCCTCACCCTTCCCTTCTTCCCAGGCTCACTTCAATCCCGAGTTCTCTACCTCCTCCCCTCCAGCGGTGCAGGGGGACGGGGAATGGGGGTTGCGGCCAGTCCATCACATGTTGTCTCTGCTGCTCCTTCCTCCTCAGGGGGAGGACTCCTCACACTCTTCCCCTGCTCCAGCGTGGGGTCCCTCCCACGGGAGACAGTCCTCCGTGAACTTCTCCAACGTGAGTCCTTCCCAGGGGCTGCAGTTCTTTACGAACTGCTCCAGCGTGGCTCCCATCCACGGGGTGCAGTCCTTCAGGAACAGACTGCTCCAGCGTGGGTCCCCCATGGGGTCACAAGTCCTGCCAGCAAACCTGCTCCAGCGTGGGCTCCTCTCTCCACAGGTCCACAGATCCTGCCAGGACCCTCCCCAGCGCGGGCTTCCCATGGGGTCACAGCCTCCCACCTGCTCCAGTGTGGGGTCCTGCACGGGCTTCAGGTGGAGATCTGCTCCACTGTTAACCCCCATGGGCTGCAGGGGCACAGCCTGCCTCACCATGGTCTTCACCACAGGCTGCAGGGGAATCTCTGCTCCAGTGCCTCCCCCTCCTTATTCTCTGGCCTTGGTGTCTGCAGAGTTGTTCCTCTCACTCCTCTCTCTGGCTGCTGTTCCACAGGTTTTTTTCCCCCCTTCTTAAATATGTTATCCCAGAGGTGCTACCACCATCGCTGATGGCTCGGCCTTGGCCAGCAACAGGTCCGTCTTGGAGCTGGCTGGCATTGGCTCTATTGGACATAGGGGAAGCTTCTTGCAACTTCTCACAGAAGCCACCCCTGTAGCCCCCCGCCACCAAAACCTTGCCACACAAACCCGATACAATTAGGCCATGTGATGGGTCCAAAATGGGCTAATTTATGCTACTTTGAACATCATTCTAGCCCTTTTAACATGTTTCCCCCAATTAAGCTGTTCAGGCCACAGATCTAAATAGCTGTCTGCACAGGCTGCCAATTGATTAATTCCCTAATGATGGATTGAAGCTACAGCTTTTGTTTCTTAATCTCGCTTTTCTCCATTAATGGCAAATCATTCATAAAACAAATCTTATAAATATAAGTAAACACACAGGAGTACAGGCGACAGATTGCATATAGATTTATTGCAGAATTAATTTTTGATTGCCCTTAACGATTTATTATTATTTTTGTTTTCTCTTTTCTCACAGAGCCACAGGAGTCTGGTAGGCAATTTCCTGAACTTGAGCTTATGGTTTTCAGACTGCAGCCTACAAAGAGCTCAGATGGCTGCCCATGCAGAAGACACACCGAGGATGCTCTTCAGGGGGCACTTTGTAGGATCAAGGCTTCTGTGGACAAAATGTGGAAGATCAGACTGTAAGGAGATAACTGCCCGGTTCCTCTGTCAAGCTCTGTGCCTGTATTGCACTTGCAACAGCAGAATCTGGGTGTCAATGCAGGAAGATGGATGAGGTCCATGCAAGCAATGGGAATGTCAGAGAGAATAACTGTGTCTTTTCTGTTAAGTAGTCTCCTCTTTGGAAAGAGTCCATAGCCCCATGTAATCACACATGCCTGCGGGTTGTAGGAAGGCTCTTAATCCTCTTTGGATGAGCATGCTTGGAGGAAAGACTTCCAATTCAATAGGCCACACAAGTGAAATCTAGGTAGTGGTCATTAAGGAGGATGTGGAAGAGGTCTGAAGAAGCCTCAGCGAGGAGTGTCTCTGAGTCCTGCTGCTGCAGAGACAAGGCTGACTGTTGAAAGCTCTTTCACACAGCGCAGGAAGAATCACTGCTCTGAAGTGCATCACTCAGCCTGTCACCTCTGTGTCTCAAGCTGCATAGCAAAAGAGAAACAAAATAATGGGTGTGAGAACTTAATTAATTCAAGAATTAGAAGAGTTGAGAAATGGGGCCCTTCAAAAGTGTGACCCAGATAAGATTCACTGTATGCTATAAATCATCCATTATTGTTTAGAGTTTCTTTCCTCCACACTTGACCTTCAACATCATTCTCTCGCCTGAGTTCGGGTGTCATCACAGAAGTACTGCGTATGTGGATGGAAGCATAGGAGACATGTTCGATAGCATTTCCCTGACTGCTTGCATTTTTTATGGAACAGAAAGGAAACAATGAAAACTGAACTGAGTTTGCTGTCTAATATTTCTCTGAGCACCATGTGAGGTAGACAGCTCTTCAAACAGAAGAAAGTTTCGCTTGTGACATTCCCAATTAAGCCCTTCATCTTGGAGATAATTAACCAGTGTTAGAGTCTTCCCAGTCCTGGACAGCAAAGGATACATCCTCCAACAGCAGACGCCCGTTTAAAAATGCAATGCTTTTCCCTACTTGTACTTGTCCTGGAAGTGTTAGCATGGGCTGACATGGTGAATGTATTGCAGACAGGTAGTTACTTCTGTACATCGCAGATTTGGGTATTGGCCACACCTGGGAAAAATTGTGGAGGCTCTTCTGGCATAGGTTTTGGTGGCTGAGAGACAGAACGTGGATGGTCTTTTCTTCTGGGCAAAGCAGGGGTGAAGGACCAGGCTTTGCTCCCTGCTATAGCACACTGAATCCAGACTAGCTCTATTCAGTTTGCTCTCAGATGCCCTTGAGTATCAGTCAGTTTACCACAGAGTGGGGATATAGTGGGCTGTGCCGTACTGTATGTACACCCCGAATCCTGAGGCTGGCTGGAGGCAGGTTTAACCCCTGGTGCAATTCAGAACAGCCTCAGGGCTGCTCTGGGTTGTGCTGTTTTTTGACAGTCCCTCTGGGGCTGCCCTTTCTTGGCATGCCTCCGAAATGCCACCTTGGAGGAGAAGCAGGAGGAAAGGGTGAGGGGGAAGTGTTGCATAGACCTATACACTTACCTACACACACTATAATCCAGCTGAAAGTTGCTCCAGTTAAGAAAACTGCTTGAAAACCTATCTACTGACAGAGTGGTGTAAGAAAGTGGTATGGAGAGGAGTCTATGGTTGGTCCCATGGTTTTTTTTAAGTAGTGTTTTGAGATTTAAACCAATTTGTTTATTTCTTGGTTTTAATGTTTTATATACACTCTGGGAGCGAGCTTGTCGTATGAACTGGCACACAGCCATGGCAGAGTGAGTACATGACCATCACCACCTTGTGTCTGTGCAAGCAGTGCCTGTGACCACTTCACAAATTGTTTCTCTAAGAGAAAAAATTCCTGGGTCACCTGCCATTGCTTCATTCCCCAGCTGCATCCTCCACAAGCCAGGATGCAGCAGATGATACTTTCAAATTACAAGTCAACAGTATTGGTATTATTAATATGATTAGTAACAGCCTTAATAGTGCACTTCAATGGTAGTTACTTTCAGCCAAATCCCTCAGAATACTTACAAAGCACAATGGAAGATTTTATATACAAGCAGTAATTATTTATTCCTGTATCAGTCTTCTCTTCTGTTGATTTATTACCCTATGAACATCAACAAAGGTACAGTAGACAGTCCCCTCATTCATTCTGTTCATCAATTTTAATCTGGTATTTGAATATTTGGAGTGCATATATTCCAGTCTTGATCTGCCTGAAACGGGCTGTGAGGTAGCTATGTCTCCTAGTTATTGCCCCTCGGGTATCAGTCCCACAGTGTTAAATCTTGACTCCAACTCTGAACTTCAGCAGCTCTAATTGGCCTCCATGTCCACAGAAAAAAAGTGGAAGTTCTTCAGAGCAGGGATTAGGCATGCTTTTGTGTTTGTAGAGCACTGAGTGTAATGGGATCCTCACAGGATCTCTGGTTGCTACTATAATATGAATGTTAAATACTATTCTTTACAGTGCTAGCTAGTGGGAAAGGTTTCGGGTAATTAGAAACACAGGGAATGCAGGCTATCCGGATGAGCATAGAATGAAGTGTTTTAAGCAAACTCCCAAATTCTTGCTTGTCTTTTCATCATATATTATGTTGTTAGTCTCTATAACAGGTGATTTGCAGGTTAAATCCCATTTTCCTTCTCTATAGACTAAATTCATCTTTGATATAAGCAGGCTCAAGTCCATTAACTTCAATAGAGTTACGTTCACTCACTCCAACATTGAATCTGTCCCAGTGGGTTTATGCTGTAAATCTATCCCAGAAGCAGTGGTTATAGAGGCATTGGTTCTGCTCTGAAATTCATTCAGTCTTTTCAAATAAGCCCTTTAGAGGAGCCTGGGAATGTTTTTAGCCTCTGCACCAATGCATAAGCCTTACTCCAGAACCACTTTTTAGCTTCAGCCTCTTCTTTTCTCCCCTGCCTTGATTCTCCTTTTCGACTCTTTGCTTCTCTTGCACGTTACCATTTGCAGCCTATCTCCTCCTATCTGGGTAAGGGTGGTAAGCAACAGTCCCTGCACTGCTGCCTGTAGCCATGGCATCTTGGTCTGAGGTGGCCTTGTCAAATCTTATAAGCTAAGTGAGGTTGGGTCTGGTTAGTATTTGGACAGAAGCCCTTGAAGGAAAGCTCCAGGTGCTGTACACATGGGTGCTGGGGTATCAGTAGGTGCTGTTCTTCCTTCCTAGGCCAGTGCCCTAAGTAATCTTAACTGATGCTCTAAAATACTGTCCCATGGCACGGCAGTGCTCTGCTGAGGGGGTCCTCACTGGCTGATGGCTAAATTTAAGATGAATCCTACCCGAACTGTAAAAAATCCTTCTTCTTTTCAGCTGTAATTTGCCTGTCATCCCAGCTAATCACAGCACAGAGTATAGAACATGTGGGGTTTTTAACACTACTTTGCCTCTGTTGCATTTAATATTACTACTTCTGCAATACATTCATTCACAGAACAATATGGAAGCCCTCTGGTGTCCAATTTAACACCTATAAATTTGTCTGTGTAATCTCTAACCAACTGGACAGATAAAATGTTTGCCTTCTATTCCAGTATTCTTGTGTTCTCTTTTGAAATACAGCTCTTTGATTAATTTCTTTTTTCCCAGTGGCAGGTCCCTGTGTTTGGACGCTCAGTCCTGTGGGTATTTGGAAAGGAGCAGACCTTCTCCAGCCTAGCTGAGCCCTGGGCTATGCCACAGCCATTACCAGACCTGCCCTGGGATCCAGAGACCCCCTTTCCACACCACGGATAGTTCTTGTTTCTTCTGGGAGAGCCAGTGCATTGCTTCAGCTAGTGAACCTGTGCCAGGGTAGAGTCTTCATCTCTCCTTTGGACTATGCCAGTGCCGCAGCCTTCCTTGCACACTGGGCTGGTCACCCAAAGCCAGCTTCCCCCAGACAGGGAGCTAGATCAGACCTTCCTGTGGCTCAAAGGGGAATGGGGGGAAGGAGGATTTGATTCCTTTCTCATGACAGTATTTTAGCACATTGTTTCCTCGATGTTTCGCTACTTCTTTCCCTCCAGTGCAGATAGGAATTTACCCATTGTTGTTAAGGAAAGCCTCCAACCATCTATTCCTCTCTGTCACCCCTAAGTCCATGCTTATTCCCAGGGGAAAGCTCAGGAGTGACTACATAACTAGGCAGCATTATGAAGATCTCTTCACAGCAAAGGTGGAAGAACCTGTTCAGGGGTTGAAACGCTGCTCCGCAGTTTTCGGGAACAGCCTAGGCTTGTCAGGCTGGTACCTTTGGTCCTTAGAGGGGACCAGGCTGGAGAGGATTGCCCTCTGGTGGGTCTGGGCAGGATGGAGTTCATCAGACCCAAACATCTCTTTTTGCATATGGTATCTTTATGCAGTTCACTGAATGGAGACCTTATTGCTAAAAGGAGAGTTCCCTGCACTTCTGTCCATCTGGGCTAATAAAGGGCAGATGAAAGGGAAGAATTTGCTCAGAAATCATGGCATGGTCTTTGCAAAACAATAAGAAGATTGAAGACCATTTCAAGGCAGAGCATAGTAAACATTCAGTTAATAAGGGCCCCAGAGGATCCAAAGGATTTTAGTTCAGAGATGAAGATTATGTAGGCAGTAGTAGCCCTTTAAGGGATCTAGGAAAATTGAGGGTGAGGAGGGGGAATGCATTTAATCCCTTCATTGAGTACATGGGAGAATTATACAGCATACAGGCATTGCTGATGCTCAGCGTCACGTCCTAGGATTGAATATAACTTTGTTCCCAGTCTAGAATTTACCCACCAAACAGAGAGGTTGAAAGGCAACATTAATTACACATCTGTCCAGCACGTAGCAATACTCAGATGTCGGGTGTCATATAAATGCAAAATGTTGCTATTCTACAGGGTGGTTTCTATACATGTGTAGATTAAACAATGGCTTTGCGCAAGACTAAAATCTGCAGTGCTGCTGATGAAAGGAGTTAATTGTATGGCTGCAATATTACGGACAGTGTGGTTTTACTGAGCTAAAAAAGGAGGACAGTGATTCATGGCTGCACCCATGCTCTCCGTCATGAAATATAAATTAAAAATAATTGTATTATGGTAGGCTACCTGTATTGTTACATTCATAATGGATATCACACATCTGTCCTTGCTCGGTGTTGCAGGCAAAGCATGTTAGAGAAACTATGGCAGTATTTTTCTTTTAGGTGTAACAATCTGTCAGTATCAAATTCTCTTAGTCAGTAGGGAGCATATAGTGTTGATTTACTGAAAATCTGGGATTATGTCTGCTCTGTGGTGAGCATGGATTTAAGAGGGGAGAGGTAAGGGGTCTCCAAAAGGTGAGGAAAAACACAAATGAAACCTAGCAAGGAAAAAATAGCTTGACAGTTAAGATGCAGTACAGTCACCGTCAAGTCTTCTTGACGGAAAACCCTCGCATATAGGCGTGCTCTGAGCACTGCATACTGTACCTTAAACAACCCGCTCCGTTACCCACTTCATGCCACTGAGCTGTAAATGTACAAATGAAGCTGTGGCTCTTCAGGCTTAGAAGAAAAAGCCTTAATATTTCCGTGGTCCAGTGTACAAATGTTTTTGGTGATGCACTGGAATTTTGGGCGCTCACATTTTGGGGAAAAACACAACAAGAGACAATTTCCCTTCTCTTTTGTTCCTTTCACAGCAAACCGCATTAAACAAAGAGCGGGTGACAGGCAGGTTTAGCAAGACCGGCTCCGGATGCTACAGAGGCGGCAACTTGACCCTCACGTCGCTCTGCGTGCTGCGTCGCTCTGCGTGCTGCTGGTTTGCACGGAGCCTCCTTGGCACAGCATGGCATGGGAGGTGTGCCCAGCTCACCTGAGGCTTAGCACCGTACTGGATCAGGCCAGAAAGATTGGGGCTGCTAATTCAGGCCATTTCGTTAAGGACCGAAAGTTGTAGCCAGCCGAGGAGTAAAGGTACGGCAGTTACAGTCCTGCCCTAGTGGAACGGTGCCTCCTCCATCACAAAATACAGTTTGGCACTAATTGGTATCTTTAATAGCGGTCTCAGCAGAGAGCCTGGGAAGGCTTACCTTCATCCTTGTTCTGGGCCTTCCACGCCGGCTGGGGACGCTTTCATTGCTGCTGCCTGCATTGTAATTGTTCTGGGGATAAGTAAAGGATTTCCAACTCAGGGCTGCCAATCTGTCACCCTTCAATAGCCACAAAGTCACAGTGAAATTAATTAAAAAAACCCCAAATATCACATTAGTAGCCACAGCACAAGCAAAACATAAGCAATTAAAAAACCACCCTGCAAACGCCTAACGTACTGAACATCCAGCACGCATGTTTCACTTCATTTTAACCGACAAAGAGGGGTGATTCATTTGCGGAGAAGAGAAGAAAAGTAACCCCAAACCCTGTAACTCTTCTCTGCTATCAAACACTACAAAACTTCACAGGATTTATTATATTTTTAAAAAAAGGCTGCTTTCTCTTTAAAAAGAGAGGAGCTACTTGGTCTGATGCTGCTGCCTTTATCAGCCATGAAGTTCCCAGCAAGGTGCTGTTAGTGCCTGATTAAACCTCATACCAATCTCTGTCCCCCATGGTAACCCAGAAGACATCCACTGAGAGTGGCAGCTCTTATTCATTTTAATTGCCAAGGATCTCTCTGTGATGGCCAGTTTTCTTGTCTCTCAAGGACTCGAATGGAAATCCATCTGATTACACGAACAATCCGGGTGCTCTGACAGATCTGAAATATGAATATGGAGATGGCATTGTGCTCTGCACTGACTCCTGAAACCCCAATAGTAAATTATGATCTGCCACTAAAACAATTTCAGGGCACAGTACAATTCACATAAAAGCCCATTTTTTGTAATGGAACACAAATTATTAATAAATCAGTCCAGAGGGGGGAAAAGTGAAAAAGAGATTTCATCGCTTGGCGTTTTCATGGAACGCCACAAACACAAATGTACGCACACATATAAGCATGCACCTCTTTCTGTTGTGCACCTTTTTGTACAGCTTCAAGTGGAGATTACATACAGAATATAAACAAGTCCCCTGGGGCTACCACCGTGTTCCTGAAATTAACCTCGTGTCCTCTTGCTGTAAACTTAACCTCCAAAGCAATACAGTACGAGAAATGCAAAGTCCCAGGTGAAAATATGCAGGAGATCAGACAACATAAGGGAGACGTCCCATCCCTTGGGTGAACTGACCTCCAGCTTATGCAGATCAACATGGAGGGACATTTTTATTGTCTAAACAAAACTTGCAACCCTCATGCTCCCAAAGGGAACAGCTCATCTTCCTCCTCCATCCCTCTGCCACGTGCTTTCTGGTGGCAGGGGACCCTCTCAAGAAGACCAGCCTTGCTGGATGTGGCCCAGAGCACCCACTATGAATCCAAGCTAACCAAGAGAGAGACCAACTGCCTGTATAAGATCCTATAAAAGAAGACCTAGCCCAAAACAATGAGCTTTACTGCCAAATCCAGAAGAGCAGTGTTTGTAGATTAGGAGAGGGGTGGAGGGTAGGAAGGAAGTCTGCTCAAATAAGCCGTAACAGCCCAGGGCATCTCCTGAACACCCCAGAGCACCCCACACCAGCCTGTACAAACACTGAGCCATTTGGGATGGATTGAAATCAGCACAGATAGTTCAGCAACAACATGCCAGCGATCCCAGCCCAGCCTGTGCTCATTGCTCTGCAATGTGCTGACACACGGGAGGAGGAGGAGGCCACACAGGCACCTGGACGCAGCAAACATCCGCTGCCAGAAAGGGAGGCCAGCAAGGGTACTTTGGGGCTCGCCAACAGCTCCAGGCAGCTGACAAAGCAGTGTGGTGACAGTATTAACATGCACAGCGCAAGCGGCCGCATTATTATTACTACATATTTCTACTAAAGCAACGCCTGAGGCTTCACAGGACCGGCTAGCCAGCCAGCTGAACATACACTGCAGAAGCCATGTCCACAGGGCTTTAGGTCCTCTTGAAAGCCATGGAAAGAGTAGAGGAAATATAATGCGCATAGAGAAGGACAAGGGGGTTTAGTGGGTTTAGCACTGCCTCAGAGGTCAGGAAATGTGGGTTGTAACCCTGGCTTTAGCCCAGCCTGGTGGATGACCTTTGGTCCTCTGAGTGTTTCCTGTCTGCAAAATGTGAAGCTTCCATATGTTTGGCTTTCCCTGGCTGTGGCATCAGTTTCCAACTGGAAAGTTTGCCTGGGCAGGGAAAAAAAACAAAGACACTGGACTTTTGTCAAAAACTTCTGGACATCTGGAGGTCAGGCCTCCATAGCAAGGACATGACCAGTGGACATGCACGGAAAACACAGCAGTACAAATACGATCCCAAAAGCATCCATCTCCCTATACTTTCCCTGAATAGCACACAAGCACTTTATTTTGTTTCGAAAGTCCCAGAGCCCCAGTAAAATGAGGATAATGATGCCGTTTTTGTGAAGCGTTTGGAGATCTGCTGATGCTAAGTGGTAGACAACAGACTGGTGTTATTCATCAGGTATGCATTCCCCCAAAAGGAAGAATTTTTGAGCGTGAGATTTCAGTGCCGCCAGAAGATACGGAGTCTAAGGCTGAGGCAGAGACACACAAATGCCTTCTGCACCCAACAGCTTTGGCATCCCATTTTCCTGTAGAATTTGCTAAGGAACCAGCAGGTTTGGGCATGGGGCCTGCAGAAACCTGTTTTCTCTATTAGATAATGCTGGTAATATCTGAGAAGAAAAATGTCTGAACCCCTATCGCATTTGTTTCCCTAAAGGGAAGAAATAATCTGATCAGTTACTTGTAATTTATTCTTTAAATGCTAAAGAACCAGAAAGGGAGGAGGTATAAACAGTTTTAGTCATTGAAGAAAAGACTGAAGTAAGTAGAGTTCACAACCTCCATAATTCATTTAAGAGGCATAAATGCCTCAGATTTCCATTAACTAGTGAATATGTGTTGTTTTCTTGGAGTGCAAGACTGACATTTCTGAATGCCAGTGAAGGAGTCAATTGAAAACTGAAACGTACACGTTAGGAATCTTACTCCAAAGGACTCTTTCAGAGAGATTAGGGCAGGAGGCAGCTGATTTCATTTTTTCCATTATTTCACCCATACATGAGATGGTTACTCTAAGCGCTTGCAACCAACTGAAACGTAGCTGTTCAGCACAGGCTGGAGGGCGACCACAGAGAATAAAACCCCCATCTCTGAAGTGCTGTTTAGTGACCTGCATGAAGCGGATTGGTAGTTTTGGCCATTTCAAATTTGACAAGTGTCCAAAGCACAAAAACCTGGATTCTGCTAAGCTCAGTCTTAAAGTCAAGTATGTGCCTCTTTGCTTTACTGAACAGGAACCAAAATTGTCACCATAGTTGTCACCCATTTGTGTTTAGCTCAGCACTACCAGTTGAGGTTAAAGACTGCATGAAACACAAAAAAAGAACAGCTTCATTAGATGCAATCTCTCTAAAATACAGTTACAGGGGTTTAGCGGGATGGGAGGAAGCTTCTATTATTGCTACAAATGATGTGCCTGTTTTGTACGTAAATAGTGGGCTTCGTGTGCCAATGTATCAAGCAAGCACCTTTGAGGATTCAGTTTTATTCTTTTTTTAATTAAGTGAGAGCTCTAGAAACATTCCTCTGCTTTCAGGATGGTACAATGGGCTCCTTCCTTTCTTCCTTCCTTCCTTGCTTCCTTCCTTGCTTCCTTGCTTCCTTCTTTCCTTCCTTCCTTCCTTCCTTCCTTCCTTCCTTTCTTCCTTCCTTCCTTCCTTCCTTCTTTCTTTCCTTCCCTCTTTCCTTCTTTCTTTCCTTTCTCTATGAAAGCACTAAGTGAATTTGTCCAGGGAAAGGCACAGCAAGAGATTTTAATATGAGCCCATCTCCAGTAACATGATCCCTGGAGCAATGGGATGAATTTGAGAAAGAGAATATTTAGGCTGAATATCAGGAAAATGTTCCTAATGGCTTGGACTGCTTGAGCAGTGGAATTGTCTTCCAGGCAAGTGATGGAAACACCAACATTTGACTCACTTGAAATTGGACTGGACAGCGTGCTGGCAAATGTACTGGAGGGAGAGATCCTGCTCTGGAAGGGGAACTGTCTCTTGGACACCAGAGCTCTGTGACTCTGTTAAACCTTCCAACGCAAAGAATGCAAGGAAAGAAAATATTAGGAATCGCCCAGGGACACAGCTAATCCCGCAGACATAACACTTGCACCAACTTCAGTAGAAGTTACGCACCTGTACGGGATCCAGGTTGGGCCCCAAGTGGGAAGAGGGCATCGGCAGCCCAGCCGTGGCCGCGGAACAGGCCTGCTGCTCATCGCCCCACACTCGGAGAGCAGGGCATGGGGATGGAGGGAGAGGGAGAAACGCTCCCCGCCTCTTGCTGGCAGGAAACCTGAGAGCGCTTGTTGAAACAAACAGCCGGAAAGAAAAGAAACCCGAGCCCTGGCAGCGCCTGCTGCCTCTCTGCATACATGACAAGGTATCCCTTCTCCTCTCTGTCCTGGTGAAACACCTCTAAACGTGTGTCCTGTGTCTATGTCTGCTGCCCCTTTCCAATACCCCTATAGTGCAGAGGTATTGCAAAAATACATGATATTTTGAAACCGCGAGCAGCACTGCGCCAAACAAAACCACCCCTGTCTACCAGGGAGAGGGCTGCCCGTGGTAGCCCCCCATGTTTCTTCAGTCGGGGCTTGCCTCGGTGTTTTCAGCAGGGCAACCCGAGTGTAGCTGAGAGCAGAATGAGATCTCAACTGTTGTTTTAACTGAGCCCTGGTTCCTTTTTTGCTCCCTCCGCATATGGATGTAATATATATTCACAAGCTTTTTTTTCCCTACCGTTTATAATTTTTTTTTTTCATTTCCAGTCACGGAGCTTTTCTGGACAAAACAATTATGATCCGAATGTCCTGAGAACCAGTCTCCAAAGAGGCAGTTTTCCTGAACATGTACAGACAAAGGAAATGATTTCCTTACTGAAAGAAATAACTTCAAAGTGCCTAGACCAGACCCCGCTCCAGCTCAGGTTTCCTTTCTGCGCAGCAGCTTGGACAACAGCTCTCATGGAGAGCTGTGCTCCGTGTGCCTGGTTTGAATTTAAGCAGACGCCGGGCACAGGGTAGCAGGGACTCACAAACCAGCCCAGCCACCTCTTTTCCCCTTCCCTCCGTCTTCCCCACACACCGTGTCCGTCTTCCCGCACCGTGTTTGCCGCTGCTCAAACATTGGTGAAGTTCTTGGTAACGCGTCTCTAACGTTCAGCACTCTAGGCAGCGCTGTTTATAAGCCATTTTGGCACAGCTATGTTGATCCAACACATCTCCTTTCCTAAAACTCAGCTTGAGTCAAAAACACTCCCCGGTTAGTCATGATCTTCCTATCACCGTCTCTTGTGAAGGTGAGGTGGAGGGCAACAGTACTCGTGAGGATGAAATGGATTGAGAATGATTTTGCATGACAACTGCTGGGGATCCAATATCTTTCTGTTGGTGTTGCTTACAGAAACAATAATGCCTGGAAACCATCCAATACCTGTGTGTTGGCCCATCTTCAACACATGCCAAATTCTTCTCTTGTGGGACAGCCTGGGCACAGCCCACATATATTTATGTGTGATCTCCTAGTCAAACTGCGATCTATTTTTGCCAGTCTCCCGAGCATAGTCCCTCTTTCCACATCCTGAATGTCATCTCAAACTAGAAGGAGGCCGACTGGTCCAGGAAGGGTCGGATGGCACTGCCTCTGTACACCTTTCTTTCTCTCCATGCAGAACATGGGGCATGGACCTCACACCAGGACCTCGCTGGCCTGGACCATGTGTCAAGAGGAGTGTGAGGCTCCTTATTATAGCAGAAGTAGGGCTAAGTACCACCGCATGGATCACTTGCTTGTGGGAGAGGAGACCTTATGTCCAAACAGAGATATTATACCGGTGGCACCTCTGTCCTTCACCAAGACAACCCTCTCTGCCACTTCTTCCTTCCGTGGATTTGGCTTTGCGCAACTGCTCACATCTACTTGCCTTGCAGAGAAGTACTGTACAGCACTGCTGTGACTCCTGAACTGTACAGAGGACTCCTCTCACTGTCATATAACCTGCTCTCAGCAATGTCCAGGGTACATTGAAAGAGGACAATAAAATCTCCCCCTTCCCTCAAATGGCCTCTATTTATTGGCAAAGTCTGGCTTACAGTATTCAAAGAAAGAATTTGGGACACTGATGAGCTCCATCATTAGCCTCATTTTGCTTTTACTACTAAAACTTCTCCAACTTGGTCCCATGGCTACCTCCTCTGACCTAGTTAAAACACCACTCGACTAGGGTGTGTGCATCATTTTACAACTCAGAGTAAAGGAGAGATCCCACAGTCCCCCCTGGCCAAGGCTAGGCTGGCAGCGGTCTGGTTTGAACCTTCAGACCACACCTGGAGCTTGAACAACAGCTAATCGTCGATACAGTGTCCTACCTGTCCATGTTCAGAAGCTGTTCTGCCACCTCACCCAGCATTGTGTCACTGCTACACCATTCCCCAGAGGTCTGCACCCACACTCAGACTGGCAGGTCACTGTGCCCCTGCTCTCCCTCCCTGCACATCCACACCCAGACTCAGATGTCCCCTACCAGCTCTGGCCCTGCCCCTGTTCCCAGAGCTCTGCTTTATGCTCCCGAGTAAGATAATGCAGAGAAGAGCAAGCTCCTGCTTTGGTGCAAAAGCCCATGTTAAAGGAAGCCCTCCGACTCTTCCTGAGGATCCTCGACAGAACGCCCTGCACCCCACCACCTACTCCTCTTTGGTACTTTTTGACAGTGCCTCCATTAAATCCCAAAAACGCTTGTGGAAAAACACCCGGAGGAGCTTCCCCAGCCTTACGCTATGCCAGTGCTCTGCTCTCTGTGCAGCATCCCAGTTGACAGGTAGGTGAAATTCAAGGTTGTGGTCACTACAGCCAAAGGCCAGGATATTTAAGAACAGCCTCGCTACCTCCAATCTGCCGTACGAACTATTCTTAGCTGGAAGCTGGAGCCGAATGCTCACCGGGCACGCCAGGTTCACACCTCTGGAATACGCCCCTGACAGAAATATGCTTCAGTGCGAACTTGGCCGCATTTAGAAGGAGCTGCAAGATACACCTCTTTGCCCAGGCCTTTCCATCTGTTTAAACTGTGAAATCCTGGGTTCCTCGCTGTCTGGTCAGATTAAAAGCTGCTGGCAGTGGGGAAGCATGACAGTTCGTTTCTCTTACTTGGAATGATAATTACTCAACGTAATCCCCATAAAACAAACTCATAATCTATGATGATGAGTGCGTGCTAAGTGCTCATAATAACTGAAATAAATAAGAAGAGGTCATTAATAATAAAGCATGGTCCAGATTACAGCGTTCAGCAATGCACAAAACAACGGAGCTAGAGTTGGTAAAGGAAAGCGGATCATAGCCTTCCATACTCGGGAAGCACGATGCTGTAGGGTTGGAGATACTGTCTTCATGTTGAACGGGCATCACCAGTATGCAGCAGTGATTTAATCATAACCTGTGCACCGCCTGTGAAGAAAGAGGTGAAATAAAGACAGGTTATGATAAATGCAGAGCTCTCTGGGTTCCCCTGCACTGGCCAGCTGTACCTCGCTGGCTGCTTTACAGCCCACTTGCTCAGCAAGGAGGGACTTCCCACAACCAGGAGAGCTACCGTGTACTGCTAGGAGAGGTCTTCCTTTACCTGTGCTGCACCATTTCAGTCTTGTCTATCTTAGTAGCTGCCAAGCAGACCTGGCTGTTGTGCACTGAACTCTTCTCTGCCTCCTCTGGTTCACTTGGGCCGACATCTGGACGCTTTGTCCTCCAGATTAGTGGCTCTTCCCAGACACAGAAGCAAATTTTGTGCATGGACAGGATGAACATGGCAACGATCCTCATTGTACAAAAATGCTAACTAGGTTTGTGTGCTCTTCCCCATCTGAATTCCTAGTGGCCATTTGCACAGACCATCCAAGAGTAAATGAAGGTTAATACCAAGAAGACATAGGACTGGACACTCCTGTGGGATCCAGGGGAAGCCAACATAGCCAGTATTGCTGGTACAGTTCACTGGGAGCTGGACTGATGTTCCTGGTGCACCAAATAGAACTGAAATTTGGAGTTCTTGTCAAAATTAAAAAGAAGTGGCTACATTTGTAGAGCTTGTATGTGAGGGATTGGAATACATGGCAAAGTTCAACTATCACTTTCCTGTTTATATTCATGGCTTGATGTTTTTCTAGGCTCAGCCCTGGTTTTGCTGATGAGCTAAAATATAACCTCTTTAAACCCCAGTGGAACAGCATTTAGTAAGTTCTGACTTTAAATAATATTTTAGCCAAGGGATTAGCTCCTGTTTGCACATACAGCTCACCTGGAGGGAAGGTTTGGTGAGCAAAAATACCCTGGAGGGAGAGGATGTATTTGCAGCAGCAAAGGCCTGTTCCCACTCCTGCTGAGGTGCAGGGAAACTCCTGCTGGCTGCGGTGGGAGGCGGATCAGGCCCATCTCCAAACTCACATAAAAATATTTCTGTGAGAGCATTTTCAATTAACTACTGCTCATAGGAGGAGGAAGGGTCAAAACGACTGGGTCTATAATGCGGCCGCCCACACCGAGAGCTGCATGCAGCTTTGCAGCTCCCCTGGGAGTGCTCCAAGCAGCGCCGTGCCTCAGGCACACCCTCACTACCTTCAGAAGCATGGAAAGCACGACGAGACCGTGTCTGCTTGGACGTCCCCTGAAAGGATGTCTCCTTTGTGCCCACTCACGTGCTGGCAGGTTTTTGCAGACCTGCAGTGGGGTGCTATCCTTCCCTCACCCGTAGTCTGGATTGCCTACCCCAGAGAAGACATTGCTCCTACAAAGAAGCTGTAAGCGCTGGACTTGTGACTTCTCTGTGTGCAGGGGTCTCAGGGGTCCTTAGAGGGACTGGGGTGCAAGGGGTTTTGCCCTTGCTCTTCAGAAACCTCAAAGGACTGGGCTCTGTCTAGCCCAAACACAGGACTTCAGCTCTTCCCCTGAAAAGAGCAGTATCATGAGCATATGGTTAATGACTCATCCCAAGTGGAAAAACAGCGTTTGTTATATTTTATGAAAATTTTATACATCTAAGGTACTGTACATCTGTTGCTATTTAGGCTGACATGTATGTAGAGATTGGCAGAACAAGTTCTCTGTAGGGATGACTGAACTCCAAACCAAACCACAGAACTTTCAAACGCTCAGGCTGCTTCTTGAAGGGGAATGAAGGGAAAAAAAAAAAAGGAAAGAAAAAAAAGAGGATGTTTTTCTGCTCTGTTGAAATGCTGCCTGACTGAGCAATATGCAAGGAAGACACTCTTCAGTTCTGTCTAATTTGCAATAGAAGAGAGGCTTATTTATGGAGAGAAGCCTTCCCTCGTAATACTGCAAATCACAAGCAAGAGCTCGTTGCTGTGCCAAACTTTTTTCCCCAGGTTACCTCTATCCAACGCTCAGGGAAGGGTCAGAAAGTTCAAATCCTTGTCCGAATCCTGCACCTCTTCTCTGAATCCTGTCTTCTGAAACCCTCCCTCAGACCTGCTCCTGTCTCCTTCCTCGCTGGCAGCAAGCCTTTCTCATGGTGAGGCTAAGGGTTCTTCTTGGGTTGTTCGTACATCTTTCTGGCAGCAGCATCTGGGTGGCAAGGAGGCAGGCAGCCTTACTGGTTAGCCTGGAAGTGTTCTGGGGCTTCCTGGGGAGGCACTGAATGAGTGGGCTTCCATGGAAAGTCATGTTTTCCACTCTGCATCTGTGAGTGTTTCTAAGGACTCTGGTGCAAAATCCCCTGGGGTGGAGGACTAAGTGGTGAGAACAGCTGAGGACATGCCTGTACGGTCCAACTCACTCCTCTGCGAAGAGGAAGATGAAGCAAGCTGTAAAGAACTGCTTGCTCAAACATCTCTTATTTATTAGCCTTGTCAGCCCAGCCCTGCCAAGATAATTACTTTGGGCACAACAGCTATCCTGTGCCCAGCTCCCAGGCTGGCACAGTCCGTGTCTGCTCAGGGATCCTTCAGCTGTGATCTGTTTCTAATCTAACCCCCAGAGCACAGGGACTGGAAAATAAATTGCTGTTGTGAGGCTTCCTGCTGGCTCGCTACATGTTTGTGGGACAGATTAATATAAGAACATATGAAAGGCCATACTGGATCAGACCAAAGGGCTGTACAACCCAGTGTCCTGTTTCTGCCAGGATCCAAAAGCAGAAGCCCACAAAAGGGTATAAAATGACACCTCCACCAAGTGGTCTCCCATCCTCCAGCCATTAGTGGCACAGGACCTCCTGGACCAGGTGTGCTTTCCACAGGTTTGTTGATCTTCGGTGCATTTGTCTGCCGTGAAATTGCACAGTCTCCCCAGGAAACCACGTGAACTTCTCAAATCTGTCACATCTTGCAGCAAGAAGCTCTAAAGCTCTTCATTTTTCTTGTTTTGAACCTACTTCCTGCTAGTTTCATTTGATGCCTCCAACTTAATACCGATGAGAAGGATCAATTCGTGTTCAGAAATCAATCTGTGCCCAGAAAGCATGTATGACAACAGGGTGACTGGTGAAGAGAGAGCATTGCCAGCTGGAAGTGATAGTTCAGACTGGCCATTGACTCACAAAATAATTTTCCAAATACGACAGCAGTTTGGTTTGGTGCAGTTTGGATGGCAGGATCAGTAGGAGAGCTGTGGTGGTTAATTCAGTCACAGTGCATTTAAGCCATGTAAGTGGAAGGGAAAGAGCAGTAGGAGCGTGGTGAGACTGAGCGTGCTGGCAGGAGCGGGGAGGTCCCGCGGGGGAGAAGGAGAGGGGAGCAGGGTAGATTTCCTGGCAGGAGCCAACATGAAGGCATGAGTGCTTGACAGGAGCAGCTGAGGTGGCTCAGTTTCTGGCCATAAGGAGCAGGGAAGCCACCAAGCTGAATGAGACTTTGGAGACTCTTGGTGAATGAGAAAAACAATGCTAGGAGCTTTCTTGAGAGCAAGAGGAGGTACCAGCTCAGTCTGTGGTTTACAAGTGTTGGATCTTACCCCCTGCGCGGTGCCCTGCACCTTGCTCTCTCCTGGCTCACACAAGCAGGGTCTGAACATCCCCAGGCTGGTGGAGCCCTGTCCGGGCAGGCAAGGATTGGGTCAGGAGACCAGTGAAGGTGACATCCAGCAGTGCTGATGTGGGAGCTCACAATTCCCCAGGGCGATTCCAGCCAGTGCTATGAAACCCAGTGGTTTCTTCTTGAATAGAGGAGTTTTTATAATTAAGACCTAGAACTACTGAACAGAAAGGTGACGGGGAGACGGGGTGGGAAATAAGGGGGGCTTTCATCCCTGCTGATATGTGGTGCACAGCTCTACATCGGGGGGCACCCTTGTGCTGCAGTCAGATGGGTGGCACCCACCCCTGTGCGGTGTGGACCTAAAGGTCTGGGAGTCACTCAGAATAAATCACTGCCCTCTCTTCCCTTGCTCTGTGGTTTTAAACTGTGTGAGGTGGGATGGGATGTCACTGTCATGAGTTTTCTTTACGGACCAGACCAGAACCTGCTGACATAAAGGCCAAGGAGATATTGTGGCTGCCCTTGAGGCTCGTTCTGGTCAGCAGCTTGCCTCAGCAGCAGTGTTGGGACCTCTTGGAGGTGGCAGGTGGGAATGGGTGTTGACCAACATTGTGATCTTCTTTCAGAAATGCTCAGAGAAAAAGCATCAAAATGCTGATAGCTGCCCTCAGCGTTGTACTACACCATCTGGTGAAGAAGCAGGTGTTGCAGCAACCCAGAAATACTCCTATTTCTGCCTGTCCCAGTTCTGCTGGTGTATGTGCAGGCTCCAGGCTTGAGATAACTGAGTGTTGCACAGTTCACAGAATCACAGAATCACAGAATCGTATAGGTTGGAAAAGACCTTTAAGATCATTGAGTCCAACTGTAAACCTAACACTACCAAGACCACCACTATACCATGTCCCTAAGCACCTCATCCAATCGTCTTTTAAATACTTCCAGGGATGGCGACTCAACCCCTTCCCTGAGCAGCCTGTTCCAATACTTGATAACCCTTTCAGTGAAGTAAAATTTCCCAATATCCAGTCTAAACCTCCCCTGGAACAACTTGAGGCCCTTTCCTCTCGTCCTATCAAACAAAAGCTTGTGTCGAGTCCTGATTCTCAATAGATTGCACCGAAGGAGCTGCTCTGCTACGTACGAAACCCTGACCCAGAATCAGGTCGTCTATGAATGATTTAGCGCCGGGTGCCCCACGATCATGCGGTACGCGATGGGGGAGAGGCGACGCCGCATCTCTCCACCCCTCCGGTCCCGACCACGAGCGGCGCTCTGCACCGGGCCTGCCCCAGTTTCTTGACTTTAACCCAAAAGAATGGTGTCTTACATTCATTTACCTTTTCTCAAAGTACTTTCTTAATTTTTTATCAAAAACCTTTTATAATTTTTTTTATTATTATTTTTCCGGATTACTTCTTAAACAAATGCTTTGGTGCTCTTTTTAGTAGCATATATCCGTGGTGTTGACCTATCACTACAATAATAACATAGTTTCTATACGGAAATAGCTTTGCCTGAAGCTTTCTGGCTAACAAAACAAGCAGAATAACTTTGTCGTCTCCACCCAGCGCATAGTAGACATACAACAGCATTATGCAATTCGACATGGCTGGCAGCTCCAGCAGTGAAGGCAAAAGCTAGAAAGATCCTTCTGTTGCTGGAGATTACAACACCGTAGGACGTAACAGTACCAACAACATCGTGTAAAGCCAGATTTCTTCTTAAACACATTGTGGACATACTTCTCTGTTAAAGGCTATCTGGTATCTCTCATAAAAGCCCCTCATTTATACTTCATCTCAGACAGCCTCTCTCCCAAATGTCAGAGTTTGGCGTGATATCTGAAACGAAGAACACCCATTCCTGAAGACCAGTAGTTTTATAGGCTTGAATACATTTTAAAATATATCAAATTATCTTTCTTCTTAGGCTTAAAGGCAGGCACAGTCTACCAAATCCTTTTAAGTAATCAGTTGTGCCTCAGAATCTGAGAAGCATTTGGGAAGCAAGTTTCTTGTTATTAACCCTTCGGATAAACTCAGGTTTGCTTGCTGCCTCCCAAGGTGGCTTGTAGGAAATCAAAGAGCAGTATGAAAAGAATAAACACAGAACACACAAATCAGTATCAGCAGTATTGCTGTCGTTACCTTTGGTGACGGCTCCACTGTATAGAATTATTAGACAACTCAAATTACTACTAAAGTATTTTAATACTATGCCTTTGCATCTGAAACTGATAAAAATCTTGAGTGGAGTGGTTCAAGAATGCATTCGCATGAAGAAAATAATGGAAAATATATTTAGCATTCACATGAATAATGTAACTCCCTTCTTGGAAGGATTATGAAACTGTAATTTCTGCATTTCTTTGACTAAAATTTGGCTTTAGTGAAGCTAATGGCTAATCTCTGTCTTGGCCTTCTTCAGCAATATAAAAAGAGATAACAATTCCTACTTTGCTGTATTAAAAAAAAGTTGAAAGCTATTTGAAGTGGACAAAAGGCTGGCAATATAGTGTCTAATTTAGAAAGTGATTAAAAATTAAAAAGTGCTGCTATAGATCATCAGAACAGTAAGGCATGTCATTAAAGGCAAGCATATAAGTAAACTGACCTGCTCAATCAGGGCCTAAAAGAAATTTCAGTCATCTAGGACACAGAGAAGTTAATTATCCTACAAAGGGAAATTATCTTTCTGTAGCATTGGGGTAGATTATTAGTGTAATCCACTGTAGCACATAGATGTCCCTGTTTACACCAGATCTGAGGTAGGTGCTTATGAGTTTGTAGCCTTGTCTTATTCTAGCAAACAATCTCCATCAGAGTGTTTCTGATATCAGGAGCAGTGCCCATACCTGCCTCACCTAATATGCCAATGGAAATTTTCCTAAAATTGTAATTTCTCCTCTTAGCTATGCTTTGCTTTTCATTTGACTCTAAGGGTAAATGTGATTATTGAATTATGTGAATTTGCTAGAACAGTGTACAAAACAAAGTGGTGGTATGTCCCATGATTAAATCTGTTGCTGGCCTGTTTGCCTCAGATTACCTATTGGAAGTTTTTATTTCACCTGGTCCAAGTTATGGCTTTATCTTTGTCCTGTAGTGTCCCTAACTCATGGGCAACAAATCTGAGAGAAAAATACACCTTTATCTTATGTTTCTACTGCCTTGCGATAGCCAGCGGCGCTGAAAACACGCTTCCTTGTTTAGTCTGTCTGCTGGGTACCTCTTCCTCTTCTTCTTCAAAATATTCCAGAAATTCCAGAACTTCACTCCTCCATTCCTTCCTCCTTCTCCGCAGATACTATGCATTTCCTCCTTTCCCTTTTCTCAAAGTGCTGGTTACTACTCCCACTTGCCACATCCTCAGGGTCTCTTTTCCTCCATCTTCCCATTGTTCTTCTTGCTCATTGGTGTGGGCTTGAGATTTCATGGGCATCTCTTCTTTCTTAGCTGCTTCCTGGAGCAGTCTTTACTTTTTTTGCACCCCCAATAGTCACAGCTAAGGAGAACAACTATCACTGCAGCCACATGCCTTTTGTTTTATGCTTTTTTTATGCTCTCTTCTTCTGTCATTTGCACTCTAAGCTCTGACAATGATGTCCACCATAGGTTTTTTTGTTGTGTGGAAGCTACCCAGTAATACCACAGATACCATCAGGAAAGTCACCTTCTGTATAGTTTTTGTCTTTTCTCCTGGAACTGTGACATCTATCTCATTCAAAACTCTTCTGTGTTTCCAGCTTCGGTTTCAAAAGTAATAGAGCCATTTTTTAACTTCATGCTTTCTTTTCTTTTTCACTTCTGAATCCTTTTGCTTCCTTTTGTAAAACATCTCCAAATCTTTGCTGTTTTAGATCGTAGTTCCACAGTCATGAGTCTATTTATCCTGCCAACTCTTGTCAAGATTACCAAAGCCACTCATGTTCAACCAGTGGGCTCATTCTTCCTTAATAATACAGGGTCTGAATTACACAAGGGAAAGAGTACCACTGGAGAGCACTCTTATACAGCTACAAATACTGATTTGTGTCCATCAGCTCCCTAATTCAACATCCCCTTCTGTTCATTGTTTGCAACATCTGGCAGGTATTTTAAGTATTTGACCACCGCTGGTTATTAGAAGAGCTGGAGGAAGTTTTTCTGATGTTCTTCAGAAGACTGGATCCTGTTACACTACCTTCCACATTAACTGCCTTTATGTGCTTGTGGACAATAGCACTAACCGAGTTTGCCACTGGAGGTGGTCTCAAAGCCCAGGGGAACCTTCAAAGCTTTGCTTCATGCCCCCTTAACTCATACTCTGAAGGGACTTGTGCTCTGTGGGGTCTAAGAAGTCATTTTACCAACTGTAATCATTGCGAGTGTCCATTTCCATCACTTTCTCCACCTGTTGAACTTAAGGAGAAGAGCAGCTCTGTTGTTTAGTTAAGCAATCTACCAGCAATCAGTGACAGCTTTCCTGAAATTTACCCAATTAATAGTTGGGTGGGTGATTCCGGGCTGGGATTTCAGGGGCATTTATCATGCAACTGCAGCTGATAATGCTCTTGACTATCATGGGATCGTTGCAGTTGCTCAGGGCACCAGCAGGCAGCTATTAGATGCTCCCAGAGCTATCTCATCTCCAGGTTGAACCAACCCCAGTCCCACAGCAAGTGGGCCAGCCCTGAGTGTCCTGGTGGCCTCCACTGATATCACTCCAGTTCACCATCTTTCTTGTACTGGGGGGCCAAAATTGTGCACAGTATTTCAGTTGTGGTCTGATAAGCACCAAGTAAAGGGGAGTAATCATTTCCACTGACACCCCTACTATGCTCCTGTTAGCACAGCCCAGGATGTTGTTTGCCTTCCTCGCTGCCAGCGTGCACTGCGGATTCATGCTTAGCCTGAAGTCCACCAGGACCCCCTGGTCCTTTTTGACAGAGCTGCTG
Source organism: Ciconia boyciana (assembly GCF_034638445.1). NCBI lineage: Eukaryota > Metazoa > Chordata > Aves > Ciconiiformes > Ciconiidae > Ciconia > Ciconia boyciana. The sequence goes on along the minus strand of NC_132935.1, from coordinate 51,491,325 downwards.
CGCAAGCAGTCAGTCTCCAGCCTCCTTTGCTGTCCTGCGTATGTCTGTGGTGGTCTGAAAGCTGATTTTAGTAACTGGCTTGAGCTGGCTTGGCTTGGGATTCTCTGGACTTGATGTAACATCCTGCAAAAATACCCAAAGAAAATTCCCTCTACTCTAATGGGATATTTTGTACCATCAGTTGAAACCAGGAATCATCCAGGATTGGGACCAAGTCTTGTGAAGATATATTTCTAATGGCAGAACCCTTTATCACTCTAGACATTTTCTGAAAATTATTGCAATCCAGCCTGAATATGCATCAGCGGTCATTAAATCTTGTATTGTGAGTACAAGAGGCCAGATGATACATTTTGCCAAGGTCTCTCCAGTACTTTCTGGAATGCAATGGCTCTTTAGGCTCTTTTGAGTGATGCATGTCACATACTGCACATAAAAAAATGTACAAGCACTCCACGTGATCGTACCAAGCCTCTGAAGATTTCTTTGGCTCTTCAGTTGCTTAGCTCAGATCCATAAGTGGGACACAGCGCTTCGTTCTTCAGCTTGCATGGAAATGCTGACTTGTTTAATTTAAGAATTATTGGTGGGATTTTCAGAAGGGCCTTAAGTGACTTATGAACATAAGCCCCATTGAAAGTCAAATCCTACTTTCCATAAATATCGACCATATTTCTTCTGGTAAAATGTTTCTGGCTCAAGGGCCTCCTGCCAAAAACAACCTGTCTCCTTTTCTAGACAACTTTACCCTGCATTTTTGATATGTGCAACGTCCCCATGGAGCACAGCGTTGCAGGCCAGGAAATGAGTGTGGAACAAAAGGAGCGTAGGAAGCTCTGCCGGCTGCGTATCCGACCTGGAAGACAAGGCATCGTGTGGCTGCAGCCGGGCTGTGAGGGCTGCAACCTCCCTGGGACTCCAGCCAGGAAATTGCACAAAGTCCGGAGCGAGAGCCCCCCGTCATTTTTTTTCACACTGACAGATGTCCCTCTCTAGCAACCTGTCATTCTAGGAAAAAATGACAGAGGTGACAAAAACTGTCAGTTGGGGATTATGGCTGTTTCTCTAACTGGTTTCCATTGTCTGTTGCCCAGAAAATAGGTTAGCTGCTGGGGCACAGGCTGTGGGCAGAAAGAGACTGGGGACAATGAAGCCTGCAGCTGGAAAACACCAGAGGAGGGAGGAACTCCTATGTCCCTCTTCCTTTCCTCTTGCCCCTGCCTGTACTGGCGGTTGACTCTAACAGCTAATTCTTCCCCTTCCACACACGGCTTATTAACCATTTCACTGACCACTGTACCAGGACATTTCCAGAGTGATTTGAATGCCCAGACCAAATACCTGATCAATTCAGGTTCTTCTACGCAAACAGAAATTCAGGACAAGCAGGATGAGGTGAGATTTCTAAAGGGAAAATGTTACTGCATCATCAGTTGGAAAAGCAAGTATTTGCCAGTGTCCTTCTGCGTTGAGGATCTCATCAGCATGGGAATTTCACCATGGTCATCACTGGGTTCCCTCGGGCAGGGAGGCATTTGCTGCAGTGTTGCAGTACCTCCCATCTTTAAAACACGTAGGCATCACTTCCGAAGCACCTTTAATGGTACCTCAGGTTGGATTCCTCCAATATTGAGATACTTCAAACAGCTGCTTGCTTTAAAAAAATCTTTAAAACAGATGTATACCAATTCCAAAGCACCTTTAATGGTACCTCAGGTTGGATTCCTCCAATACCGAGACAATACAAATGGCTGCTTGCTTTAAAAAAATACAGGTCCACACCCTAAAATGTATGTATACTGATAGCAAGGCTTTTGACATACAACTAATAGCAAATAAAACAAATAGCAAAACCACTGTCACTGTGGGTAGACATGATGTTCAGAGAGACACTGGCTAAAAAGGGGTCAGCTTCTGGGGACAGTGTGGGCTATCTAGGGCTATGAATAGATCTCAGCTTGGCCACAAGCTCTGGTCTTATCATCATCCACATTGGCGTCCTGGCTGGAGGATGACACAGCTCCCTCTGGCCTGGTCATCCAAGTCCCCTTACAGCAGAAATAAGGGTGCAAGACTGAGGGAAGGAAGAGAAGATGAGCCCCTGACCATTACCTGAAGACTGAGTCTGGGTCTCCCAACCCAGAAGCTCACATGTGCCTCTGGTCCTATAGAGTAGATTGACCCTATGGGATCTGTTCCCACCTTTTTAGATGGAACAGGCCATCCAACAGACTAGTAAATATTGCTGAATGGCTCATTTCTGGTAGGTATAGGCTCATTCGATGTGGATGAAGGAAAGGAAGACTTAAGAGAGAAATAGTGGAGAAAAAAGAAATACATATTTCTTCCGTTTCTGTTTTATTTTTGGAGGAGCAGACCACTACATTTCTGTTGTACTTTCTTAACAGATACCAGGAGACTTTTTAAAGGTTATTTTTGGAGCCACTATATCTCATTCTTTCCTGGAGCCCTGGCCAGGTCAACGACACTAAGGAATGACTATTTCTACCAGACGAGCTCTGCCTCTCAACCTCTGTGTCCCATGGAGCAGGCACTATTGCTTGAAAGAAATCTAGCAGGGTTCGGTTTAGGGTTCAACTTGTTTCCTTGGTTCACCTTGGAAAGTGACCATGGCAATCAGCAATATTAATTGAGCTGCATGGAAACTCAGCCAGAAACTCGGGCTCCCCTTCAGGGAACAGCCACAGAGACCTGGCTGCCAGCTGAGGTCTGCGAGGGTGGTAGCAGCAGGCTGCTAAATTCAAGGGCTGGGGCCAGCTCTGTGCTGGGGACACAAGCCGTGGCATTGGCTCATGGCTTGTAACAGCGGTGTGGCACAGCATCTTCACACGTGTGTTCCTCCACGCCCGGCCTGGACGCTCACGCACTCACATGTACCACTGCAAGACTGGATCTGTGCCAATCCCCAGCCTGAGCAGTGTCGAATGTAAGCAAGACGCACGCTTGCACGAGCAACGCTGAAATCCCAGCCCCGCTGGCCAAAGCGTCTCTCTGGCCTCTTGTGCAGCTGCTGGCGCTGGGGAATGCAAGAGCAGCCAAGATCTCACCTTTTTTCATCTCAGGGAGCTTTGGTCTTAAACCCGTAACCTGGGGGAGAAATACTCAAGCTGTTCCCTCTTGTGCCCTATATTTTTAATGTATAGCAGGAGATTTCAGTAAGCCATTACTTTCCTTTTCCCCTCCTGCATGATCAGTTTTGCGAAAGAGTCTGCCTATGACAGAAATAGCGATAAGCACACACAGCTCTTCACCCGCTTTCCGAGTGTGTGTTTGGGGCCAGCCCGCGAACCGTTTCATCATGCTGATGAAGAGTCACACAAGCAGCTTCCATCGTCCTCGGCGGGAACAAAGCCCGTGGCTCTGCTGCGGTGCGGTGCTCGCAGGCTGCTCCTGGATGGAAGCCGGAGGAATGGCGCACAGGTGACATCGCCTGACTGGCAGCTGCGGAAACAGATGCTCGGCTTTATGCACTCAAGGGATGCCTGTTTCCATGCCGTTAGGAATAGCTCGCTATTAGTGGCTGGTGGGATGGAGACGCCATAAGTACAAAGGCCAGCCGCCATCAGCACCTGACTTTATTTTAGTTTTCTGTAGCTGCAGCCTTAAAAAGTCTGGAAAAGGTTTTTCACACTAAATGAATTATGTTTCAGGCTAGATCCACAGTCATGAAGTAGTCTACTGGTTGTCCCTGTTCACAGAATATCATATTGTGTTTATAGCTGGCAGTGAACATTTGCTGTAATCATTGAGTATGTGTAAATGTTTTAGACATAAGCAAATGCCATAGCTGGCTGAATTTTAGGAAACACCAAAACACACACGTCTTCAAGGCATGCAAAGTACTTAATGACAGTGACTAGTTAACAACAGTAGCTGGAGAGATGAAAATAACACTACCAACTTAAGTAAAGCAAGTGAACTCACAAAAGGTGATTCCTAATGTTTTTTCAAGTTTCATATCATGACTCTTGGATATAAATATCCTGATCCATGTGCTGTTTTGATAAATGGCGCACAGAAAAAGGAACTGTGCATCTTCTCTCTTCATTGGGCGCTTCACACATGGCGACTTCCACTTCCATCTCAGCCTGATCGGTTTGGAGAGGAGTCACCTTCCCACACACGGCCCTTCCAACTTTCCGTGAGGAAAGGACTATCTTTGGGCCAACACAGCCTCCAGTCGCAAGGTGCCACCTCACCGCACTGCAGGATGCACCTGATGCACGAGTGACCCTCACTCGTCCCAGACCTGGGTCTTGCAGAAGAAGGAGCAGCTCTGCCACATCCAGGCCACTACAGGTGGTATGAAGCTGTACGTGCAGTTGTTTTCCTGATGTCACCATGCTTTAATATAGAAACACCATACCTGACAGCCCTACCTTATACATTAATCAGCCAACATGAAACATTCCCAAGTATTATGGATACCCTGCTACCAAAATCTGAGCATTGGAGAGAATCTAAACCTCCTTTTTGTTCTGGCTTCTCTCTGTTTTATATTTGTCAATGACACATATTATAGGGCAGGATGAGGAGTCTTTGTGGAGTTTTTATTACAGCACGAGAACAGTGGTTTTCTTATTTCTAGCCCAGTCTTTGAGGAAAGATACCCTGCAATGGAATATATCCTGATCCATCTGTGATGAATGATGGGGATCTCTTTATACGGATGTTTATACAGTGTTAGTTAATTGTACTTACTTGTCGTATTTCGAAGCAGCTGCAGTATGGCAAAGATCTGCTAAATGATTACTGTTCTTCAGACATGCTGTAAACATTGGTTTCTAAAGGATAGGTGAGACCCAGCGTGCATTTATACCACAGAGATTCCCCTGCAAAAAGAGAAAGATGAAACTGAGTTTGCTCTTAGCAGCCCCATTCCAGCCTCCACTACTGCCGCAGACATCGGTGCCCTTAGCATGACGTGGTGAGAGAGGAATTTCAGCACGAAGCGTGGCACAGATGGGCCAGAGAAGGGACATTTTGCACGTCCGCTTCACCTCTAGTCCCCCGCCTCATCCAGCTCCCTCCTGCCTCTAGAAAATGTTATTTTCTTTAGCTTTGTTGTGTGGGTGCTGATAAAATGCAGACCTACAGCAATGTTTTTTCCACTTGGGGAAATAGGGAAGCCTGAATTAAGCCTTCCTTGTTGATATTTGTACTGTGCTGTGTTTGTTTTTTTTTTATTATTTTTACGTAACTTACAGCTCCGCTAATTCAATCGCATTTACTTCTCCTGCTCACCCACAAGCAGTTCACCATTATCAGCTTCTTGCTTGCTTACCACCTCTGTCACCATCAGGTGTATGAAGCTCGTTCTTTGCTCCCTCCACATTAAAAGCACTTTGGAGGGTTTGCTTTTGCTGTTCAGAACCTTACATCTTCATCTAGCTGCTGCTGCTGTGCTGCTTCAATATAGGCAAAGATTTCCTCGATTACTTTAGTTTATTTTAAATTTCGTCTGATAATTCAGTCTACTTTTCCAACTCATCGTCATCTGGATCAGGCTAGAAACTGCACTTTCATTTTCCTAGAATCAGAAGGACGTGAGAACAGCAGTAGTTTGGCTAGATGAAAGGTCCACGTAGCCCTGTGTCCCATATGCACTGATCAGTGACTGATGGCTTTTGCCAGCTGCAGTGTTCTGCAGCTCACGGCCCTCCTCAGTGAGCTGGTGCTTTCATATTTAATACTTGATCATTTTGTTCCATGAATTTTCCTAATGATTTTTTTTTAACCCATGCAGGGGTTAAAAAAAAAAACGGGGTTTTTTTAACCCCGTTTAGCTTCCACTCTATCCTGCGGTAAGGAGTCGCAGAGCATAGCCACATTGTGGGTGGAGGAGTACTATCTTTTGTTTGTGTCGAACCTGTTAGCATGTTGTTCCTTCACCAAGATACTATTAGTGCTGTGCTATATCACTTATGCCACTATAAGCTAAGAAAAGAAAAAAAAAAACCTCCGTACTTTTTATTGTTTTGGAACAAAACATGTCAGTTTTGTAAGTAAAAATAAAGTGGCTCATAATGGATATGATGTCAAGTGTAAATCGCAAATCAGAGCTGACAGTTGAATGTCTGAAAATCTGATGTTGCAATTTCTTCCTTTTCTTTAAGACCTTTGAACAAATCATTGGGGGCTGGCAACATCTGGAAGTGCTTAGGTGAAAGTGGCATGAAGAGGTGTGATCAAAGCCATTTTCATAGCAGACATAAAAATCATAGCATATCTGATTTAAAACAGGGTAAGCAAAACCTAACCTGCCTGCTGGAGGAGATTCCATTGAAACTAGTTTTAGCTATCACGATGCTCAAGTAGCTTGCTTGGGACGCTGGAGATTTGGATCTAAAGCGAACCCTCACCAACAGGCATTTAAATATGCTAGAGACTTTGAGTCTTGCAATGTTATGATATTATGTATATGAAGAAAACTCACTTTAAATTATGCAGTCTGATGTTAGGGTGAAGTTAAATTGCATACAAAATAATAATTTTTATTATCAGTTAAAAAATCACCCCGCGTTTTAAAAAGATGTTCATAGGCATCTAGCAATGTAGGTTAAAACACAAGAAAAAAAAAAACTTTTTAGCAAGGTACAAAATAATGTGTTTAGCTTCAGGCATTCTTTAAACTGCCTCTTTTCTAGGAAGGGAACACAGATGTGTGAGATTCCTGATTTAGTTCCAAGCCAATACTCTTAATTAACTTCAAATTGTTTAAATATATAACATCTTAGTGCAGGGAAGTAGCATCCTGGGGGTGCTCTGTGCTGCACTCAGGTGTCAGTTGTTCCCCAGGTCTACCTGCAGCACCCCAAATTACTGCCAGGGGCCAATGTATGGCCCCGGTTTGGCACATTACTTCACTGTCTGTCTGTTCTTTGGACACGTAAATAAGGCCAGAAGGGTGTTTATACTGAGAGAGGTGCCTGGGATAGGAAATAGGGATATTGGTTAAAGCTAGAAGAGCACGTTTGGCCACTGCTTTCAAATGATACCGGGAATGTCTGGGCAAAGGAAGCTGGTACTCAGGAAAGACATGGGGGCTCTGGAAGATGGAAACTGGTCCTAAACTGTAGGACTTGAGGATAAACAGTGGGCAAGAAGCAGGTAGGGGAGACTGGGTTTGATTGGGCCAAGGGATGGATTCTAGTAGTAAACTAAAAGGAAACTGAAAAAAGTGTTTTCAATAGGTTTAAATTCAATATATATGGTCTGTTTCTCCAATGGAAAAGTTTTTGGTTCACAACCAAAAGGGAGCTGAAAGTGCCTACCTGTGGCCTCGGGTAGGGCTGTCTCCCTCAGCTCCCAGAGCCATTTGTTTGTGCCGATTGTGCACTGCACCGATCCCGTGGGTAGCAGCACCAAAAACAGGTCTGGGGGAAATTAATAATTCTGTCTGCGGTAGTGGGTTTGAACAGCGTGCAGCAAACAGCACCTAGAGCTGCCAGCTGAACACCTCGGGTAAAGGAAAACATTAAGCTACTGCTCGTTGTATGGTCGATGTCCTCCTTATGTACCCACTGAGGTTGTGGTCCTAAGGAAACTTGCGTGTGTGAGGACATAAGTGAGAGATCTTTATCCTACACACAGGCAGTTGCAAAGAAATCTTCTGATTTATTGAATCGGCAACTTTAATATTGTTCTTTGCAATCCATACATTTGTATACACATGCATGCAAACACGTACGCATACACATACACATGCTTTTTGTACCTGATTTTTCTCCTGTATTGCACTGGTAAGATACCACTGTAACTCCAATAACTTCAGGAGAGTTGCTCCGAGCTAAAAATACTGTAAATGAGTGGATAATCAAGTCTACAGTGTCACCCCCCAGTTTCTGGGCTACACGCAAGGCAGTGTCCCGAGGACATATCTATACCGAATGCCACACTGTGAGGAGATCCCCAAGCAAGCAGCTAGAGAGCAAGCTCTGGATGGCTGTGTCAGTGTGGTATGATGCTATTAATTAGTCCTGAGTTAATTAGCCCTTGTGAGAGGCAGTGCTAATCTGGTTGTATTGCTTTGGGGACCCTACACAGCGTCTCTGCATGGGATTGTGCTGTGTCATACCTTGAGGACGTACCATCCCCTTCTGAGCCAAAGCAAGATCTGCCGCACTGCGCTCCCCCATGCCACATGGGAAGGCCATTGGATTTTGGTGGGAAGGATGGTCTGTGTTGCTCAGTAGTGACCTCTTTCATTTACTGAGGAGCAGTGAGGAAGACCACAGGGGTGAAAGGAAAAGGCCACGGCAGAGGTCTGTAGAGTGGGCCCAAGTCACAGGGAGAAGGTGAACATGGGATTAAATGAAAGAGGCTCAAAACAAAGAAAAGGAAGTATTTCTTCATGCAATGTGTAGTTAAGAAATGAAACTTCCTGTCTCATCTTTTTGTGCATGTTGGACATTTATACAGGCTCAAAAAGCTAATTAGACAAATAAAGAAAAAAGCCACCCAAAGCTGTCAGGTGGCAAGGCTCACTTTTGGCTAAGGAAGTCCTGGGGCAGCAGTCACTCAAGGCCAGGAAACTGTATCAAAGAAAAGTTACTACACCGTTGCCTTAGTCTTACACTTTTTCCCAGTCATCTACTAGTGGCCCGTGCTGCTGCCGGGCCACTGGCTCAGGTGAGTCTTTGGTCTGTCCCAGTAGAGCTCTTCCCAGGTGTCACGGTGTCGTATTTGTACCGCATCTCATGGGTGGTCTCCAAACTCAAAGGAGCCTCTTGTGGTTAACTTACTTAAAACAAAGTGCCTCCATTGGAAGTGGTCAGCTAATAGACATGTCCTTGAAAGAGGCAGTCACCAAGACTAAGACAACAGAACAAACAATAATGCAAAATCGTGCGATTATTTCATGCATACTGCAGAATAAATTTCATGCATTCATATATACTGCAGAAGAAATGCATGCCACCAACTCATGGCTTACACTGAGAGCAATGAATAACATAACCCAATAATACATTTCTTGGATAAAGGTTTAGGCCAACTTGGACCAAATTAAGTAATAGTAGAAATACAGTACAAATACCAAGACACTGGGTATCTCATACTGAGAAAAAGGAGATAACAGTTGAAGCATGTGTTGCCACAGATAGATTAGCACAAGTATTTTTGATCTTTAACAAAAGCTCTTGCTTAGTAACATCAAATACTACAGAAGCATCAAGTAGCATCTAAAAGGAAATGAAACCTTGGTTAGAGTGAACAAGTGAAGTAAGCACAGTCGTGGTGCTGTACACTGAGCAGACTGATTGATATTTGTCAGGCTTCCAAAGCTGCGCTCCATCCCTACATTCAAGGCAAGCAAACAAGAAAAGGAAATTCAGGAAAGGATGATAATTAGCAGTTGCTCCCTCAGAAAAGGCTTGAAGGTTTTCAAATTGGCTCCTGCCTTTCTAAGCCTGACAGGAGTCAGCCCAGAGAAACTGTGTGTATTAAATAAATATGGGTAGTATAACAACATCAGTTATATAATATAACAACATGTTCAGGCACTCCTTTGAACAACCAAGTGAGCCAGGAATCTAATGAACAAACAGATGAATGTAACCTCTGGATAACCCTTTAATGTTCTGCTCCGTTCCCCTTGAAAATCTGAGGAGGGAAACACTAGAAGACAACAGATTGAAAAAGCCCGACCAAGGGAACTAGTGGTGGACAGCTAGGCATGGGTGTTTCTCTTGTCTGCAAATTTTAGCAATTAAGGAAGTGTTGAAAGATTCTGAAAACATGTTATCATTGAGAGAAGAGAGACTCTTAGGGTTTAAAAGTCAGGCGATCTGTAAATAGGGTAGAAGACTGATTGGCTTTAGTTGATGATAAGTCAAAAGTCAGTTCAGACATTGCCCCTCAAATAACATTAAAAACATAAGCTGTCAAATCTGAAAATGGGCAGTCATTCTTCTTCTGATGCCACAGCCTGTGAATACCAAAGCAACACATACCGTAATAACAAGGCACTGTTGAGAGGAGCTCTAAAACCCCATCTGATCCTCCATATGTTGTAAGAGAAGTAAGAGTTTCTGAAGGAGACAGACTCCGCAGTGACCAGAAAATGCCTGAAAGACTCTGGAGATGGCTTTGTGGGCAGATATTACTATGAGAAGGAAAGCAGAAGTCAAAAAGTCAGATATTGATTAGGAAAAGCTGTGAATAAGGTTGAAAGATTTACAAACAACCCATCAGAAGCTATCATCTAATAAAAACCATGATCTTTCATTTTATGCCAGAAAGTTAATTACATTGAATCAAGCCAAAAGAACAAAGGTGTTTGGAAATAAAATATGTCAAAGGATGAATGGATCAACACGAATTTTAAATTCATCAGGAATGATGACCTAGCCGCCAAATCAAATGTAGGCTCACAAATATAATTAAGAAAATCAAAATAGTCTTGCGTCAATCATTAAACAATTAGAGCATGGGGAGTAATGAGAGAAAAAAAAAGGATGGCAATCAAGAAAAAAGGAAATATCTAACTGCTGTTTTCTGCAAAAAGTATGAATGACCCTGAAAGGTGGGCATTTCCCTGAATTAAAAATTTCTTAGTATGTCTTTTGGCTTCCAGATGCTGTCAATCTCTGTCTCATTTGCTGCAAAGACAGTTTTGTTTCCACTTACCCTCTGCCCGTTATTTGAGCAGAAGGACGTAATTCATCTTGTGGAGGTGTTGCTATACCATGTGTCTACATAATTTGATCTTGCCAAAGTGGCTGGGCCAACAAAGTGGCATAATTTTGTTATTGAACTTTTAGCCACTTTTCTAAACAAGCGTATCGTTGGTCCCACAAACAAGGACAAAGGTTGCATGAGATCAAGCGTCTAGAAGGGACATAAAGATTAAACAAACAACCCAACAAGAAAGAAATCATTAGATTACAGACATCTACTAGTCCAGAGCTCACTTGTTGGATGCAGCCAACATAGTAGCCTGTACGGCGATAAGATTTTTAATTGTAAGCATCTTGGATCTGCTTTACATTTTAAATCTTAAAGCAAGGACTCTACATTGCTTCCTGTGGTCCATGCAAAAGTAATGGTTTGGTAGAACGCTCAGTGGGAACCCATGCCGCTGGCAAAGTGAACAGCACCATTTCTATAGCAGATTCTTCTCCACCAGCTCAGTGATTCTGGTCTGTTCTGCTTTGGACATCCAGTAGAATCACTGCCCAAGCAGGTATGACACCTACAGCAGAAAGAGCCATGAATGCACTTTGCTTCGCACCATCCCACAGAATTCTGCTGTTGAAAACATATACTTAGAAGATAATGAATGAGAGAAGCATCACAAGCCAGCCTGAACCATCTTGCGCCTACTTAAAATCTAGTGGTGTGCTCAAAAGAAAAATAATGGCATAGATTAAATGCATTTTCCTGCAGAACAGCAGAATTCTGTCTTCTCTTTGTCCAACACGTGGAATGTTCCCATTGATGTCTAGGACCAGATGCACCAGAAAAAAGCATTTTATTCTTGGAGATTTTATTCCAAAACATAACTAAGGATCAGGATAATACTCGTATAGATGATTGCTTACTACAAAAGCCAGCTGTTTAATACTTAAAAATAAATAAAGATTGAAATATCTCAATCTCAATTTCATTTTATCCTTTACTAAACTGCATTTGTGTGCTTAATGTTAACCTTCCCATTCAAATGTCATTAGCTGCTAATTAAGATGTTGATATGCTGATTGTATATCTTGCAGTGGAGATGATTTGCAGGCACTTACTAGGTGTTTATCAAACTCCAGCACACATATTGGTTTAGCATAAGTGTGGCACATTTAATTTACTGAACACTGTCCCAGTTCTCCACTCTTTTCTTCTAACACATAATGAGCAAAAGAAGTAAAAAACATGACAAGTTGTCAGGAATCATCTCAGAAAAGAAGAAAAGTAAAGTAAGTGACCTAGGCACTCTCATGCAAACAGTTTTTACCTCTGATTTCAATAAACCTTATTTAGAAATATCTAAAAAGATCCCAGCATATTAATAACAAAATGAATAAGCCCTTTGAATTTGTCTACAACTTACATTGTCCCATAGTCAGGAACAGAAGGCTCTTTAGTATTAAAGGTTTGTTTCAAGCAATTTCTGTGTTACTAACAAGAAGAGTTTAAATCAAAGAAAGGCAGTGATGATTCCGCTAGTGCAAAAGCAGTTCTGCAACACAGGGTACATTTTTGCAGGACTTTTTAATATAATTTATGAATATTTGCTCGCAACATAATTGTCTTTTCTGCTGACATTTTCAAAGCAACACTGTGATTTGTTGGGTCTCCTGAGAGTCCGACTACAAAACTGATAATTATATTAAATATACATAGACAATAAAGAGTGTGTTTACATAACTATGCCCATAAATATCTGATTGAACAGTCATTGTTCTCAAAACCCTTTTAAGCAGCTCTCAGAGGGATCCAATTCTAATGACATGATGGTTTAAAAGATGTTGCTCAGTCTTGTTCCATATTTAATTAACTTTCCTTTTTTAAACTTGTGATGGTGGAGACAATAACAAATAGCTCTGAAAAGAGAGCGAGCTTTGAAACATGAGTGAGACCTTGTCAGGCTTTTGTGTGCCACACACAGAAGATCTGCACACAAGAGTTGGTGGCCAGGGACCGCCCAGCCCTGGGGGAGTGCATTGCTATAGCATGCAGTTCACTATTACTACTAACACCAGCAACAACAATAATAATAATTAAAGAAATCTTCTGCATACAAATAAGGGAAGCAACATGAGGAGGGAAAATGGATGTATTAAATGGAATTGGTAAAATAGGCCTAAACTTGTTTATTTTTGTGCTGCTACAGAGCAGTGAAGCAAATACTTTAAAGAGAATGGCACATTGCCCGCTAAGATGTAAAGGGCGTGTGAACATTAATTGGGCATCAGTGTATGACTGAACACATTAGACAGGAATCAAGGTAACATTTCTGAATTCATGGATGGTCTTGTTCTACGGAGTCCTTCACATTGCCTCATCCTAGACAGGGCTGCAACAGCGGCACAATATTCTGTTTTCACACTGAGCTATTTTTAATTGTCACCAATTATAATTCATTTACCATTATGTGTCCTGATTGTCACAATATTAACATTTGTAAGTCTTTCCCTTTGCAGGCTGTGAGAATCTGTTGTGACATCTCAATAAAGTGGGATTCAATCAAGGTGTGAATGAATTGTTAATCTTGTTATAAATAGAAGGTGCCATATGTTGGTAAGGAAGGGACGTCTCTCTTTTTCTGTTGTTGAGGACAGTGGTAATGAAACAAAGTGAGTGGTCATGCCAGAATTACTAATAAAAGCCCAGTCATTGAGACATGGAGAGGACTCAGCTTTCCACGTGCTGTCGAGAAGGAAGTGACAACTGTCAATGTGTCCTAGGCAGAGACTTTGAACTATTCTTTTTGGGGTTTGTCGAGTGACTCCTAAATCAGGGAAAGCAATGAGAGCACTGGACTAGGAGTGAACCAAAGAAGTTCAAAGAAGCCAGCAATGTGCGCTCGCAGCCCAGAAGGCCAACCATATCCCGGGCTGCATCAGAAGCAGCATGGCCAGCAGGTCGAGGGAGGTGGTTCTGCCCCTCTACTCCACTCTGGTGAGAGCCCACCTGCAGTACTGCGTCCAGCTCTGGAGTCCTCAGCACAGGAAAGACCATGAATCCAAATGATCAGAGGGATGGAACACTTCTCCTATGAGGATAGGCTGAGAGAGTTGGGGTTGTTCAGCCTGGAGAAGAGAAGGCTCCGGGAAGACCTTATTGCGGCCTTTCAGTACTTAAAGGGGGCTTATAAGAAAGATGGGGACAAACTTTTTAGCAGGGCCTGTTGTGATAGGACCAGGGGTAATGGTTTTAAACTAAAGGAGGGTAGATTCAGACCAGACATAAGGAAGAAAATTTTTACGGTGAGAGTGGTGAAACATTGGAACAGGTTGCCCAGAGAGGTGGCAGATGCCCCATCCCTGGAAACATTCAAGGTCAGGCTGGACGGGGCTCTGAGCAACCTGGTGTAGTTGAAGATGTCCCTGCTTATCGCAGGGGGGTTGGACTACATGACCTTTAAAGGTCCCTTCCAACCCGAACTATTATTATAGAATCATAGAATCATTTAGGTTGGAAAAGACCCTTAAGATCATCAAGTCCAACCATAAACCATAAACCCTGCTTTAAGTGCAAGCCCAATTACTTAAACCTTACGGTTTCCTCCAGGGCGGGAAAATGCATTGCTTTCAAAAGTACAGGACAAATGCTTACACAAAGCATGATATCCTGACAGCAAAACAAAGAAGGAAATCTAGGTGCCCTGATCTCCTGTATCTGACTCCCAAGGTAACAAAATACTAATACTTACTTACACTGTAGAGAGACTCATAGCAAGAAGATCCATGATGGAATGGAGGTACTTCTCAGAGGCGACACTACATTCTACGATTCTATGATTCTAAGTTCTGATAACCTCCCTGTGAACCGAACCACCTAAAAAGGATTGGAAAGTCTAACTTAGGCAACCGGCTGTGAAAATGTACATGATGGTAAAAACTCCTATTTTGTGTAGCTGAATTTCATAAAGGCCTAATACACATTTCTCCCCAGATCATCTTTTGTTCAGATAAAGAATCAATGCATTTCCTCATAAATCCTCTGCTCAGATATTATCTGGGTAGATTGCTTCACTTCTGCAGTACAAGTTCCATATATATACCTGCTTTAGGTCTGTGACATTTCCTAAATACAGCTCTGGCAAACAAGCAGAAGGACTAATCGTTTTATTAAACTATCACTTACAGTGAAACTCATGTCCACTTGAAATCTTGGGAATAAAGCCAGTCTCAGAGGTAAAAGGATACTTTGTCCATCAATCTATCCACACAACCTTTGAACAGATTTATCCTTTCACATTAGGTTAAGGGTATGAGGAGGGGCTTCTCTTAGCTTTTGCTGACCCAGGACAGAGAAAGGCATGCCATAGCTGAAATGCACACATGCACACAGAGCGTCGTGTCTCTTCTTCCAACAGGCAAGATGATCTGCCTCTCCTGTTGATTTTTCTAAACGCTGTGGTAATTCCACAAGGAATACTCCGTTCTCATTGGGAAGTTCGGATGTCTTCCATAATCTATTTAAACAGCTATTTAGGTATCACTGAGAAACCTGTTACTTTAGAAAAGGTAAGAGGATTCCAGCACTTGATACTAGCAGCCAGCTCTCAGAAGCCACCTGGGGCTGCCTGCGGCCGTAAGACCCCTCTATTCCCCCGCATCGACCTGGAGGGACAATCGATGCATAAAGTCTTCATCACATTTGCTGTTGCTCTGTTTACTGTTCCTTTATTTACATATCTACAAATTCAACATCTTTGCATGTTTTGCAAGCTGTCATGACATGAGACGCTAGTAATATGCTATGTTTTGCTTGCTAACATATTTTTGACATATTTTAGCTTTTGATTATAAGATTGCATCTTTCCCAGCTACCATCTGTCTCAACTCAGTGGCACTCTGGCATTTACAAAAACAGTAGGGTGTAATATTTCTTATATACTTGAACTCTACTAGAAACATGTTATTTTCAGTCTTAACCAATATGTCACACTTTCACACATGAAGGCTGAAATGTCTTATATCCTTTAAGGTATCTGTCAAAAATAAAGAACATATCATCACATTCAATTTGGCTGAGATGAGTAATATAATAATAAGAATGGGAACAGTTTCTGACTTATAAATAGAACTGGCATTTTACAAGCCTTGTGTACTCATGCCTGTATTTATCCTTTTGTCAGCACAAATGAGATATTCATACAAAAGCCTGGAATTTCTTTTTTGTATTTGGCAAAATATGCACAATATTCTCAAAGCTGGAGTTTTAAACATGACACATTTTTTCGTGGAATACTTGGTAACCAAAGACTTTCAGACTTTACTTCTTTCCTCTCCATCCTCCATCTGTGGAGAGTCAAAATACGACATTCAGCAAGCTGGAAATCACACTTTATATCTACCCTGACAGCAATAGGCAAGCAGCTCCAGCCATTTGGACTGTTGCGATGTGCAGCTCTTTAACTGCAGTATTTCAGCAACACTGGTTTCCATGGGATGAATCCAGTAATTCAAGCAATAGGGTAAGACACTAAAATAGCCGGCGAATGGTTTTTTGGTCCTCTTTCGCAGGTGAGCTGGAGTAGTGGGGGATACTGATAAGCAAGGAGAGCTTTTATCCCCTTCTTTCCTCTTCTTGAAATTGCAGGCAGTCAGGAACCAAAAGCTGTGAGGTCTTATGACAGCTCCCTCGGGGCCACGGTGCTAGTAGTGTGCACCACCTCCAATTCTGCTACCCATGTCAGAAGAGAGGGTGAGGAATGTGAGGTTAACAGTGCTACCGGCAGAGCTGCGGTGGCTCGCCGTTGTCAGTACTAGAGCCAACTCACTAAACAACATCACACTGAAATACACTGATAATTATACACAGAAGATGTGCGGTGACTCCTCTGGCAATGAACATGACAAGTGTACAGGTATGAAATTGTTGAGACTGCCAAATAAAACAAAGTAACAAACAAAACCAGAAAACAGTGAATATTACCCTCAAGCACACATTGCTTTGCAGTGGGCCAGCAGATCTGTTTCTACAGTTACATTTAGTTAAATGCCCAGCTCTGAGAACAGTAACTTTCTCTTACTGAGCAGTGTATAGGCCCTGATACAATGAGATTCCAGATCTTGGTGGTCCTTTAAGTACTACAGGAGCAGTAATAATAATGCTACTTTCAAAGGAAAAAGACAAGACACAAGCACGCTCACACATAATGGTAAACTGAATTTATTTCCTTTTGGAAAACAATTCCAGTAATCTCCAGGTTCAGACCGCAGAGTAAACATTAATAACAGTAACATACAGGTTAGTTCAACTGATTCAAGAATTTGGCCATGTGAAATCATTAAGGAAAGTCTTGAACACTCAAAGCTTCAAATGGTATCCAGAAAAAAAATTTCTTTGACAATCTACATAACAACTATTGCATATATGGTAATGCTATCTGTCATATCGCAAGGCTTACAAATATATATACGGGCCTTATTCAACTGTGGGTTCCTGCTCTGTGAGAAAGAGTCTCTTCATATTTTTTGCAAGAATCTTCAGCAATAAAAAATAGTCTTGGATTCATCCGTTTGTATACCAAAAGAGAGATTTCTAGACTGAAGTTTAAACGAAAGGAAGGCCAAACAGAGCTGTAACGGAACATAGCTATTACCTTCTCCCTCCTCCTTGAAAATGACACTTTTTCTTAAGCTATTTTTTTCCCCTCACACAGTATTATTATTATTTGTATCTTTCTTGAATAGGGCCCAAGTCCACTTGTCTTTATAAGACCATTTTAGTATCAGACAACATAATACATGTGCAACACTTTATATACAGGAAGTCTATCCGGTGCTCAAAAGTTCAAACACATGAACATCCAACAGTTTCGATAATACAAGTTTTATGGTACAATACAATGTTTCTGAATAATATACATTAACAATGAAAGTTTCGTGCAAAGAGTAAAACGTGTTCCCTTTTTGTGCCACAAAGAATTCTCTGGAAGAGACGGGCCTTGCACTAACTGCTGTGCTGGGTCATCGTATGATTCTGTAACAAAAAGAAAAGAAACAGCTTAGTCACAGGACAGGCATTTCTGTGCAAAAGAAAGATGCAAGAACAACTCTCCCAACCTATCTCGCAAAGTGGTGGACTGGAAAGAGAATATGTTTGACCCCTCCCTGTTTTAAAGCAGCCAGAAGAAGCATCGTTATCAAAGAGAGGAGTTTTCCCCAGCTGTTTCACACCGCTGTTCTTTCCATGTGCCACAAGAAGGGCAACGCACTCTCTCTAGGTAGGTTTGGGCTGACCTGCCCCAGTGAAACTGCATACCAGGTCAGCGGTTCTGGTGTCCACTTACATAGGGCTCATGGTTTATGCATTATGCAAATGAGAAGTGCATTTATTTGTCATAAAAGACCTTGCTGCCTACAAACCAAAAATATGCTAATTGGACTGTGCTTCCCAGACTGTGGCACAACTTCAAATGTTTTATTGCATTAAAACCTATTTCCCCCTAAACAGTATACACAGTATATTCTGCTAAGAGTCATTCTGTGCCGAGCAGTGAGCTCAAAGACCGATGAGAAAACAGGAGGGGCTGCCACAGCCCTTCCTTCGGTCACCAAAAACCACAGGTATTTTTCTGCAAGTGAATGCAGTGCCTTATGCGAGGTGACACAGCATGGACTTTGGAGCCTGAAATTCTCCTTTCCCATACAAGTAATCACCAAATCCAGCAGCAAACACAAGTTTCCCCCTCTTTCCTGCCACTGCCCCAATTGAGTCGACCACTTCTAGGGATGAGAGATGCTATTTCAATGCCTGCAGTGGCTCAGATCCTTCACAAGCATCGAGCTAAGGGCAAGGATCCAATCTAATATGTGTTAAGTCTTCTACAATGTACACTGGATCCACAGATAACTGGAAAAGGTCTGTTAATGCTACTTCTCAGACAACAGGGCAGCCACTGATTAGCGATGAATTTTCCCCCTAGTAATCTGGGCCAGATTTGGGCCAGTGACCCAGAGGGCAGGGGTGTCACGTCCCGTAATTTGCTCCCAGCACGTCCAGTCCCTTCACTCTGCTTTATTAAGTTAATCTGTCTTAAAACCCCTTTGGACCAACGCACTTCAGGATGAACCTGATCCCAAAAGACAGTCATCATTTTCAATGAAGTGAACATCTACTGAACCATACCCTCCAGAGCCACCCATGAAAACAGCCTTGGTGAAACAAATGTGAAATACAGCGTGACTGCAGGCCAGCCTGATAGTTCTCCCTCCTTTCCTCCTTCTCTCTTCCTAAACTGTGCACGCACACAAACAATAGTTCATGGGACATTTGGCAAGGAAAGGATCTTACAGTTAGACTGAGGAATTTTTAATGTAGTGCCATTCTCAAGATTAAAGGAAAATGACCCAGTGACACTTAAAGATGCAATTTCCAGATGTGAATACAAAATTATTTAATGCTGATGGCAGGAATTCCAGACTGTCCAAGGCCAGAGAGTGTTAAAAAAATACACTCTATCACTTGATTTCATCTAGCTTCTTATCCTTCCCATAAAATCATTTGAAAATGCTGTAAAGCAGTAACAATAGCTGCAGACTAAAATGTTGGCTGGTCACAGGTAATGGGCTCTGACTTTAAACCACAAAAGCAAGGAAATTAAGAGTTAAGTCTGACAGTCAGCCCTTTCGTCATCCTGTTGTGTCCATTTATTGCAGCACTTACAGCATAACACCACAGGCTTATTGGAGACCCTGCAGTACCTGGAAACAACAGGACAAGTTAAATATGGGGTGGCAGACTGAATTCTGATTTTTTCTCTGCTTCTGAGTAGGTCAAGTCATATACCAGTTGTTACATTGCAGAGAGATATTTGGGGGGGTCTTTTGTTTCTAATCTACTGAGAGCAAGCATGTCAGTCATGCCTGTTTTGTTTTTTTTTTTCACTAAGTGAAAGATGCATAATCAGTTTGGGGCTGGATGAACAATTACATATGATGCAGTTAAAAGGTGTTTTAGAAGTGTAGCTGTAACTCTGGCTGCAATGACATTTTTGATTAAAAAATAAAAAGGCCCAAATATGAAGGAGACAAAACAAAACACGGCATAAGGACTACTTGCCCCTGCTCTCAGTGTCCCTGACTCCCATGCCCTGGTGAAAAATGAGATTCTCTAGACATAATGAAGAGATAATAGAAGAAAACAAGTGTTGCGGAGAAAAAAAAGACAGGGCAGGATACGAATGTTAGAAAATGCTTTGAGCAGTTTAGGCCTTAAAAAGGCCTCTATACTTATTGTAAACAGTCAAAACAAAACACGGTTTCCAAAGTAATTAAGGCTCTCCAAACATGAGGGAGTAGGGAGAAACACCTATTTGGCTAAGTGGCAAAAAAATACAAAGCGGAAGCAGTTCAGAAACATAACATTGACAAGACAAGCAGGCGAAGGATGGGAGGAGAGAGATAAGAAAAGGAGGAAAATTCTGTAATCCCACAGAGAGCCATATTCCACTCCACCAAAAGCCATCTATTGGAGACCCCATGTCTAAGTGACTGAAAATTGCAAACATTAATCCCAGTTATGAACTGTTGTTGTTTTTATGAGGGGTGTTGTGTTTAAAAATTTAGGGCAAAAATTCTCCTCCATTATCCACACAGCAGATCTCGACTCTGATAGTCTCTTTGCCTTGTGTGCAGCGAGCTCCCCGCCCCTCCGGCAGTGGGAGTTCAGGCAGGCGGGGAAAGCAGAATTTGGAGCTCCCGCCGGCAGAGACACGGCAGGGACACGGGAGTGCGGTACACCCAGGGAGAGCACAATATTACAGTCGAGATCCCCTGTGTGGCTCGGAGAGCACACTGCCCTTCACTAAAGACACACTACACAAGCTTGAAACACGCCTCCTCTGGAAACTTCAAACTAGTTTGCCTGAGTTCGGAGCAATTAGTATGTCCACTTGCCAAAGAGAAGTCATTTAACTAAGTAAAGGAGATATCATATGCTCCCCTTCTTTGCCTCCCCCAAATTTGATTGCACATAAACCCATCTGTTTAATTGTGAGGTAGTCTCCCTACGAAGCAAAAATTTCGATTTCCTACTTACGCCTGGAAAGGGAAAAATATTTTTTCTTAACGTAATCTTTCCTGGACTTCAGCAATAGCTATGTTAACATTTCCAAGAGCTGTGATTTCATGAGGAGAAACTAGTTTGCAAACACAAACGCCAGCTTTGCATGCACAAAATGGAGGAACAGTGAAGCAGGAGGTCTGTGTGTCACTGCATTTGTTACCGCATTAGACACAAACCCAGCCAGGAAAACTGTCCTACATCCCCAGTTTCTCTGTCTCGGTATTATTTGGAAAGCAGCTATATTACCTGGGAAAACCTGAATTCAATCTATTTCACAAGCAAAATAAACACTTAAAATGTATTTGCTCTGTTCCTAGAGATAATTATTTTTGTTAGCAGACCCCAGAATCCCAACTGTTACGTGAACTGCTATAAAATTACATGCCACCACTTTTCTGGATGAAAATGCTTTGAGATATCCCTCTTGTTACTGCTAAGGAGTTAAAAACGTGCACAGATTTCACTGTAATACTGGGTGGAAGAATCTCCTCTGCAAAAAAAATATAAAAAGGTTTATTTGCAGAAATGCCCAAGACAAAAGAGGTAATAATACTTTTTGTTGTTTGGTATACGTCTTTGTGTTTCAGATAGAACGAGAGAAGTATTAGCTAGCAAAAAGTTCCTGCCCACAGCATCAAAATTAACGATGAAAACAACATCCACAGATAGCCACAGACTCACTAGACCATTAGAATCTTTAATGTGAACTGCGGTTGCATTCAATTTAAATGGGACTTCTGTTTTTTATGACTAGATTAAACAAGATATGGTTGTACCTGACAAACAGTGCAAAGAGGGTACATGTGAAGAAATAGAAAGATGAAATGTAGACACATTATTTCAACAGATGGTAACAGTACCACAGCAGCATGTCATTTTTTCCTTAGTTCAAGAACACAAACATAAGTAATCAGTCATCACTGATTAAGTAATTATGGTACCCTACATGTTATCACTTATCTGGAATCCTTTATCTGTGTACATTATGGATCGTCTTGTATTTTTTTGCATTAAAAAAAAAAAATGCACCCCACCGCGCTGCAATACAGTTCCAGGTTGTAAAACAGAACTCTACATTACTATCAACCTTTAAGCGCTACATTTTTTTTTAACAAAAGCAATTGGTTTCCAACAGGCTGGATAATAAGTCTTTTGACCTGCATTCTTCTCTGACCCATTAAGGTCACCCCTGTGCTCGGGCATATAGCTGACTTAGGAAATGCCTGCAAGTCCTGCATTTCATCTCCTGCCCACTCAAAATAAAGCTTTCTTTAAATGTGTCTGTACGGGTCCCTGAAGACCAGGGAGGCATCCCTGTAGTGGGCAATGGAGGGACAGAAGCTTCTGCCTTTATTAATGAATGCAGACCATTATGAGTCTGGCTGGCTCCTGCACTGTTCCCAGAAGCATATACTGTACGTGACTTAAAATGCTAGAATATTGACACAAAGCGAGCTGGGCACCCCTAAGGAAAATTACTCCTTGGATATAATGTAGGCTCGTAACAGCTATTAGAGTACAAAATAAAACCCTCCGGGATCAAACTGACATATACCGCATTCTACCTACTCCTCAAACATTAGAAGAATTTCTTTGTGAAGGCATTCTCAAGGACAGCATTAAACTGACTTTTGTAGCAATCTGCAACAGCTTTTTGGCTTACAGCTTTTAGTACTAAATCTCTAGTTTGAATCAATATAAGTACTATATCTTCCACATTAATCAATACATTTGGTTCAATACACGTTCTATTAAATTATACTTTCTAATCAAGATTTTCTGCTTCTCTTCCCTTCTTTTTATTCCAACTTCTTACCCTGTACCATACTTTTCAAACTGTCTGCAGCTAACAAGAGGATGTTGGATTTTCCAGAAGCGATGGGGAAGAAAGAAAGGCTGGTGGAAAAGGCAAGACGAGCAAAACCTTAAGTGCAGCGGTAATGACAAATCAAAAATGCAGTTTCACAGTGTCAACATGGTTTCCAGAACTTTGGTCTGATGCTTCGTTACTTAACTGGTTGTCATGATATAAGACCTCTCACACAGAAAGCTCGGCATTGGGAACCGCTGAAATACTGCATTGTGCAGAAAGGAGTGTGGCGCAGGAGGGAAGAGGGGTATTAAGCGGTAACACCAAAAACAAATAAATGAAACTTATTCAGACATAACTATAAGAAAAATCTCAGTAAATGTTGATTTTTATACCCTTTCTTCAAACTTGTGCTGCTTCAGTACTGCAGCACAGAGTTTCTGTCAAAGCCCCATTATATTGTGGCAGGGTTCTTTCCTGGTAAACTGTAGTATGATTATACCCAAGACTAAATTGATGAGATATTTAGATTTGTGAGATACTAAGATTAAATACATACTATAAATTAAGATGTAAAAAGAAATTATTTAGTCCAGGTCTTCAGGGATATTTGAAACATTTGGATAGAAGATGTCTTCAGCAATCTGAGTGATGTACGCAGTTACAGTAAATGACTTTTCCACACCTGTGTTAGGTTTGGTGGAATGTGATTATTCTTCATAAGCAGAGAATACGAAATGTAATGTCAAAATGATAAACATGTATATTGCAGGCATTTGCCACTGTCTTACAGATGAGAAACACTGCACTGATGTCCCTGGTTTACAGTCAGTTTCTCTTTTTCTTGTCTCCATATAATCACTGTGAACCTGCAGAGAAACTGTTGCATTTTCTTTTGACATTTAACATCATCTTACTCAGCTCACAATAGCATAATACTTTCTAGATGACATTGTGTCACCATTAAAGAAAAAGGTGAAATAGCATAATAAAAGAGAAGAACAAGAATTCATAGAATTTAAAGACAGAAAAGGCCCATTAGGGCGTTTTCTCCACCCATCTTGCCAGTGTTGGATTATTGCCTATAGTGTAATTTCAAGTGTTTTGCCCAGTCCAATTTTAATTAGAGCTTCCAATGCTCCTCTTGGGAGGCTATTTCACAGCTTCACAGACCTCAGGGTTAGGATTTTTTTTCCTGATGTTCATCCCAGGAGAGGAAGAGGCTCAGCCAGCCCCTAATCACACATGAAACCAAATCTGCATAGTCAGGAGCTGGTTTCAGTAGAATATCTGGGCCATTTCAAAGTGTCTGAAAGCAGTAAACTTGCTTTCAATGCCCCAAAACATTAAGGCCCTGGCTCCACTGCTGCTGCAAGCAATTAAGAAGATTCTGTTACATGGGCTTCTCAGGCTCAGTTGCTATACAGGTAAAAATGTAGTATAGGTGGGATTTGTGTTCCCACAGTAAGGGTAACCACTTCCACAGTACACCTCCACCAACTGAGTTAACTGAAGGTTAGGGACATATCTAGGTCCATTCTATGCTATAATCCTTAATTGTACTGACAGAGCATCTATGAGCACTTGGATTGTAAACATTTCCATGTTTTTCACATAGATGAAATACAAAGAGCAACTTCAGTTGAAGCTCATCAACAGGATGATGTGACCATAGATTATTTTCCCTCCCAGGTCCCTCCCCTCCTTTCATAAAACACAAACTACAAGAAATTACCTTAACTGTTATATCTGAAATCATGGAACTAACAAATGGTTCTGTTGTGTTTCATCCCAGGAATTACAATGCTTCTGACACAAACATGAACATATGTTCAGATTTCAATGGTCACACTTATCCTGAGTGAATGAGGGAGCTGGAAAGGAGATGATGTCTGATAGTTTTTGATAGGTGAAAAGTAGGAAGCCAAATGGAGACTTTGGAGTTCTGGAGTGAACAGAAAAAGTTCCAGGCAAGGTGTCCCTGCCACTAGCATCTCCAGTATTGCAGTGAATTTTTAAATGCACTAAAGTAGGCATGGAGTTTCACCCAGGCCAAGTTTGATCACCAGCATAGACCTAACAAAATACAATCTCTGAAACCTGAGATTCCCAAGGAAATAAGCATTTGATCTGAACTAAACAGAGCTATTTCCACAACAAAGAAGGGGCCAAATCCCAAGAGAATCTGTGTTCCCATAAATACCACTTATGTGTGGTGAGTTGATGTCTACCAGCCTTTGAGAATCAGGTCTGTTCTCAGACATGATGGCCAATTAAATGGTCATCTTAGGTCATGACTGACCACTGTTGACAACGATAATTTAGGGAAGTCTACACTGAATTGCAGTTATTCATATAAATTAGTTCACCTAAGCTATGTGATTTGATATTATATTAATGTCTCTGAAATGGCATGACTGCTAATCAGATCGCACTCTTAATTATACCTATGTAAAACTCTCAGTATTCTGGTTCTTCCAAGAATTTCCAGTTAGGCCAGAGAAAACCAAACCATAAAAAGATCTTTGACTGGATAGCATGTTCTCAGAGATGCAAACTGAAAATTAAAAACAAAAACAAAACAAAAACCCCCCTGATACCTATTTTTCTTCAGAGACTTCCAGTAAGTAAAATGTCAATGATTCCTCTTTGTATTCATTATTGTATGTGGGTACATATATCACAGATTTGCTGTATGGAAAAAAATGACATATATTCTTAGGTACAGCAAGTAAGACCTTCATCATTGTCACCAGAAGAGAACAGACACAAACACAGGTGTCTGTTCACCATCCTTGCACCTTCCTCATTATGAACATTGGCAGGGGCTCCTGGTTAAGCCTCTGACATAAATCAGAGTAGCTCCAAGGCTGTTTTAACCTATGGTGCCAGGTAATAGCCTTCCATAAGCTTTCCTTGCCCTGTTTGGTGATTATTGAAATGCAATGGAACTTACAACAACCTCTTCCATTCCAGGCAAGGTGTGTCTGGATGCAGAGGCAAGGTGCAAGGTGCATGTATTACCCCCATAAATGATAAGATGGTGGTGATGAGGAGAGAGGGCAATGGTTAGGACATGTTCACAGCAATTCATTGAAACTGGGAAACCTTCCCGTTCTTTTATGCTGCAAAGGAGCTGTACTGCTAATCAGAATCCAGGCCTAAGTCTTGTTTGTAGAAAAACAAGGCTTTTGTGATACTGCAAATGTTTGAAATTAGTACACAAACATCCTTCCCCAATAAGAAAATTGTTCACTAAGTGGGCATAAAAGTTTAAACAAAAAAGGCAAAAGGAGGCACTTCTGAGGAAATATCTCAAAAGTCTTACTCCTTTAGAATATGGTGATGATTACCCTGGTGTAACTTAAGAGAAACTCCTCTGAAATCAAGGGAGTTTCAAGACAGGGACAAGTAAGAACAGGGCCAGGCCTGTAGAGTTTAAAACAAAGTGAATATTGCTCACATACTGATTGATTCTTGCACACCTTCTGCAGAGGCCACAGCCAGAAGTCTCTTCACCATGTCAGACACAGCCAGGCAAAGAGCAAGCAGAAAGCAAAGCTGAACAAATCCAGGTTTATCTGCCGCTATTGTACAACAGAGTAACAGGGGACAACAAGCTTTGGTAGGCAATACTGCCTAATAAGATATTCAGGGATTAAGTCAGTGTTTTACAAACACATGTGTTCATGGGCTAGTTGTTGCTCTGCTTTGATTTTTTTTCTTTGTTATGTTTAATTTATCATGCTGGTGCTTTCTAAACTACAACATCTGTAAACACGTTTAAGTTTGACCTCCCTCCCATTGTACATCCACGAGCAGCACTCCTACTTTGTGCTCTAATTTTAGATACTTTACAGACAAATAAATCGGGGGGGGGGAGAAAGGTAAAAAACCCAAACAACAAAACCAAAACCCCTTGTCTGACAATATGTGTTAATCTTATGTGAATACAAATTTGCCTAGCTGGGAGCAAGGAACTGACTCCTGGAACTGGAGCTATGCTATGTACAGATTCCTTTATAGGTCAAACCCAATTAAACAAACTACTACTAAATATTTAACAGCTCAGTGCAGTAATTAGTGACAAATAATGGAAGCTTAAATTGATAATTGCACAGGAATGTCCTGTTGGAAACATTACATGTTTCTTGCTCCTCCTGTTTCTCTCATACTCGCTGAATCCTGATAGGTCTTTTCAGGGATTAAACTGACAGATTAATCTGGATTTGACACACACATATTTGGTCTGCAATAAAGTTTTCTATGAATTGTGAGAAGGAACCTTCCAAGTGGAACTTCTTATCAAATTTCCATTCTGGGCTCTCTGATTTAAAGCAGAGTAACTGCTAGATCATGAATTGATTTCAAATCTTAAACCAACCGGCAGGTCCAGAATTTAAGCTCCTGTCCATAGGATTCAAAAGGTCACCCAATTAAAATGGGGAAGCACACAGAGCTGTGATTTATATGCAAAGGGCAACCTTTAAAACAATGACCCTTTCCAGTTTTCCACAGGTGCATGTACAAGACTTCCGTTGAACAAAATTACAAGTGAAATTACAAGTTTCTTGATACAGCCTGAAAGAAAAGCGCTGTAACTTGTCTGCACTCTTATTATACAGACAGACGCATCCCACACTTGTATCGATTACCGAGTTCACCTCCCTGCCTCGTGACATAACGCTGGGCATTGTGCTTATCAGGTGACAAAGGGACAGCCTGGAATTTGGATTCCCTGCACATTGCCAGCCGGTGCATGGGGCCTTGTACAACAGCACTCAGCACATTGGAGGTTATGGATCAGCCCGAGTTTAACTCAAAGTGACTAACACCGTTTTCGCTCAGCTAAAAGCAAATCCTGAACTAGCCCAGTTTTTAAATCACCAAACCTGCCTTCTGTACATGGAATCATATCTTGTAGTTATCCAGCTAGTAAGCGTACATACACCCAGTTAAGACAATGTGTAAGTGGACTGATGCGTATTTTGGATCCCGAGATCAGGAACACAAGTGAAAATATGTCCCCTCGTTCATGGCATGTCAGTTTTAAAATGTGTAGGAAAGAAAAGGAAAAACTATGGAGTTCTGCTAGCTCTCCTCCTCTTCTGAATGCCCCAAAATCTGTTGCACGTTGGTGCATCTTCTTCCTTCAAGACAGTTTGCAAGGAAAGCCAGATTGAGCAGATTTGATGGTAACAGTCAAAGATTTCTGAGCTGATAAGCAGAGGGCCCCACCAGTCGCTCTCTGACTTCCTTCACAACTGGTTACTGTGCCAGCCCATCTTGGACATCATATAGTCCTTATTCCTATAGCTCTTCAAACAAGGAATAGTGGGAACTGGGACAGTGCTTATGTGGCAGGCTTGGAGTGTGTGTGAATTACAAATCTACTTGTGAAAAAGAACATAAGGATGATTTTTATCCCTTCATAGCTGGTAACTAGTTAGACAGTTAAGAACCCTATGCTGAAATGTTGTGTTCTTATAGCAACCTCATTTGCGTTCCCACCTTTTCAGTCCAAGAAACTCCATGTTGTAAAGGTGACTTTTAGAGAGACCAGAATGCTATTTTGCCCTTTATAACGAAGTCACTACCTCTCTAAATTTTGTAAGGACACACACTGTAAATCAATAAATCTGAGTGTTTACTGACATGTGGTACCAGGATAATAAAATTTTATGTTTGTCATTGTGGTTGTTGGTTGCAAAATGCAGAAGTCTGGATTTTCTATTGTCTTCTGTTTTGTTGTCATTTGCATTTGTGTAAAAGAAGTGTGAAATGTGACCACAACTAAATGGGAGGAATTTTACTCTCACTTTCTGCTGTTTTCAGAATAAAAAAGGGGTCCTATAACCCCTTACCTATAAAAGGGGTAAGACAGTGAAGTCCAACTCCTACATTTCAATACTCCCCCCCCCCCCCCCGCCCCAAGAAGTACTATACAAAGAAGCATCCTTTTATGCCTTTTTCCTTCCTCCTCGTGAGGGAAGAAGTATACTCCTACCAAATGTCATCCTTTGAGGTTGGTCATTCTGGTTCCTGTCACACAGCTGGCCAGTGACATGTTGCAAGTGAGACATGTCGTTAGATCCTGCCTTGACCCTATACTGACAGTTGAAGAAATGCCCCCCCTCACCTCTGGGTTTGGCTTGTGATGCCGTGGTATTCCTGTCTCCTAGGCTATCTCCTGCTAGGGGATCCAGCCTCCTGCAGCTGCCGCTTTCACCCCTTGTTGCCCGTTAGGACTGGTTTTTAGTGTGGCAATCTTCTGATCAAGTGAAAAGAATCACGTTTAGGAGGAATGTAACTGGAGACAACACTTACGCTCATTTGCTGTCTATGTTTAGTGCCAAGGTGTGTGAAATACAGAAGTTTAATTCCTTTACAAAAAGATGTGCTGTAGCTATGGTGAGGCTAATCTATAACCCTCTCAGTCTTATATAATTTGCTACTCCAAGTTAATTTTAATTCATTACATAAAACCCATCTAATTAAAATAACTCTTTAAAGTGAAGTAGTAGCTTGATCCCAGAAAAAAAAGGCAGAATCTTCACTATTGGAGGGTGATTCATAACACAGCGCACACTTATATAAATTCAAAGGTAAGCTACAAACAGGTACCCACAGCAACAGTGCCATGCATAAAGGGGCAGACAACAGGAGGCCTGCTTTCTAATCAGTCCTCAAAGGAACCTGACACACAGAAGTGGCACTTATTCTAATTTAAAGCTCTCACAGTTACTTTACCTTGGCAAAATTTATAAACTAATAACTTAGTAAACAGACTGGCACTCCAAACAGAAAAACAAAACCAACATAACAGTTCAGGCCCACAGAGAAAGCAGCTTTCCCAGAAAGGCACTGTCTTCAACAATGAGATAAAACATTTGTTTGGGGGCTACTCTTACAGTCCCTGATGTTCACTAACAGTTTTGTACCATACCATTAGCACCAGCAAGATCTGTACTGTCACTTCACTGTGGTCTATAGCCTACTGTCCCCGCAAATCTTTTCAGCATCTTAAGGCATTTTACACACCTGTATATTTGTGTTCTGGTCAGCTCAACCAAAGAAATACTTCTGGATTTGAAAGAGCCTGCTCTGGGGATATGGCTTTCCCTTAAAATGTCATTAAATTGTCAGGGCAATCTGCTTTCAAAATGTCAGTTTAAAAACTTATTTAATATTTGCAATTAAAGCTCACATTCTTTCTCATCTCTATCATTTTCGCTTCTCAGTAACTGTTAAAAATTACAAAAAGTATACTGTTCTCCATTTACATACATGAAGGAAAAAAAGGAAACCAGAAAGCAGTAAGGGCTAAGCAGAAAATCTCTGTAATACGTGCAGCACAGTATTGGAATTTTTTTTTGTTATATCCTAAAACACACCACTTTGTAGAAAGTTTCTTTTCAAATCAAAGCAATACTACAGTAAAACAACTGCAGGCAAAATTTCTAAGACACAATGCAGTTTGTGTCAGAACGCTCATCACTTCAGGCTGACCTGTCAAACTATCTTGGGGAACATGGTAAAAAGGCAAATCTGCAAGTTGGTAAGAAACTTCTGAATGATAAAAGTATGCGTTGCTCACAAACCACAGAACGCTGTGCCGTGTTAACCGAGCTGTACTGATGCTTACAGCAGATGTCCATCGCTTCCTACTGCTTATAGGCACACCTGCTCAGGCTGTGCTCCTAAGACCACTGAGAGGGAGCCAACATTTTGAAGCTCTAACAGAAGAAAACAAATAAAAAATTTGTGCTCAGATGAGTGATGTGGAATAGAGAGCAGAATTTAGTACTATACAGAGATACCTGCTATCAGCAATACAGTTATGTTGTAAATTCGATACGGGTGAAGTCAGCAAGATGACATTTTTGAACCTTGGTAGGCAATTTCTGGCACCTACATTTTCAGGAGATTCTCAGCACCTTGCAGAATCTGACACCCGCACCCAACCCACTTCCTTAGGGGACCCAGTATGGTCTCAAGGTGCCTCTTTTTAGGCATCAGGGATTAACATTTTGGCCACAGGGCTTTTCCAGAAACTAACACAGTTGTCAAGACAGTCTGCAGAACTCACCAGAGAATCATTTCTAAGGGCTTTTGAAATTACTTTTCATAGATATATTTCTCTATTAATTTCTGCACAACAGTCCGCAATCTGCAGAGACTTACCATTCTCTGCTAAATTGTGTACATTTTCAGACTAATTCCTATACAACCACTGTGTATTTTTGTAAATCCATGCGGCCTAAACATTCAAATCTTGGGCCACCACAGTCCTCAGTGCACGTTAGAGCATTCATAAGGCTGCCCGAACTTATACCAGCTCGTAATAGCCCCCACGGGATTGTTATATCAATTAGAAATCCCTGGAATTCATTGCAGTCTGAGACACGCCTGTGAGGACCAAAAGGGAGTGATACAGAACCAGCTAGCAAAATAAACAGGAATTGCTGCGTACTACGGGAATCCTTGGCTGTCTGACTAAGGTACCTTTTATACTGGCAGGGGATGCAAATTGGAGCCTGAGGATCTGCACTTTCATTTTCAAAGCACTTTGCAAACATCAACCATTTCACCTTCACACCATTGCTGGGAGGGAAGTAAATATGTACAGTTCCAGCATCCTCTGTTTTCTGGAGGTGCAAAGAAGCACAGGGCATTTTTACAGGCACAGTCTGTGTTCACACACAAAAGAGAGCTTTTGACAACCTCTTCCTTCGTGGGCAAATGAGTTTCCCAAGGCCACTGAGGAAACTGGTGGCAGAACAGAGGTTACTGGAGAGATCCAGCCCGGTGCTAAGTCTACCCTGCCTCCCCTGCAACACACTGAAGCAACTTGCTGAATTCCAGCCGTACGCTGCTTTGCTGTAGAGGACAGATTACTGCATGTCATCCTCTATAATCTCTCCTCTAAGAGGGATTCTACACACTTCCCGCGGACCCCCCCCTTTTCTTCCCCCCACAAATGGTGGCAAGGTTAGACACAAGTTGTTTTCTCAAGCCTGAGATTAAAAATGGCTCTGTGTTTTGCTAAGCATTCCTCTGAAGCATGGGCAGCGCGTGCATGTGTGTCTGAAAACGACCCCAATGAAAGGAAGGAATGAGAGATGCTAAACAATGCTGCGCAAAGTTGCAGACTGTTCGGCTACAGGCCAGAAAATGAATCCAATTTTTCATTCTGTCATTATAAATATTTCAGTGCAAATGGTACTGATTTTCTGCAACTGTGGTTAAGCAAAGGGCCTCCGAGTGAACATTTAAGGAAAAAAAAAAAAAAGGAAAAGAAGAAGAAGAGGGAAGGGGGAAAAAAAGAAAGACAAAGAAGAGGGAGGGGGGGAAATTAAGGTTAGCAAGCAATTAATTTCAAACTTTCGCTGTAAAAGATTCTGGGAAAAATTCTACAGTGATGCAGCGTGTGACTCAAAGAAGGAGGAAAAAAAACATTTACTCTGCTCTTCTTCTGACAGTTTCTCATAAAATATCTGCAGTCCATCTATCTTTTAGTACTCCAGGCTCCTCTGGAGAGCAGAAAATAGTAGTTTAAAGCTCACTTCAGTGCCAGTCTGCGGGAGATTGCTTTCCACAGGACCCCTGCTGATGGAGGCCTAGGGGAAGAGGCCCAGGAGTTATTCAATCAGTCCAAGGCTCTGGGGCGGCCGGGGCTCCTTTGAGGGCTGATTATAAAGCTGCCCTCCTGTTGCCTGCCTCCGAACAGAACGAAATGAGCAGCCTCTTGCTGAGCAGATTCTGCAAGAAGGAATTTCACCTGTCATGGAGTTTGTCAGAATTTCAGGATTTATCTTGGTGCAAAATTAATAAAATACCAACTAGGATTTCAGTCTGACTACTCAGCTGTGTCATCTCAAAGTGATCTTTCACCTAAGAAAACCTGGACACAGAGCTACTGAAGTCATTCTTGCCCTACTTTTGCTCGGGTGCTTTGGCAGGATGCTATGACTGAATAACAAAACGATTAGAGCTGGATTTCCTGACAATTACATCCAACGTCAAGCACTGGGTGGGTGCTACCGTCCTAACGCGTGACCTTCCACCTTACTTCTGTGGTTCCTAAATCTCCCTGGAATAAGCTAGGAATCTGAAATAGAAAAAGATCATTTCTGCAGTTTATAACCTAGCAGGTCCCTTATGGCAGCACATCTGTTAAGTCCATACACTGGTATTCCAGGTCTGGATTTGATTTATAAGTTTTAAAGGAATACAAACAACAGACTACATAAGATTACATTCAGTGAAACACTGCAAATTAATATTGCTGTGACAGTCAAGTACATGGTCTTTTAACCATATTCTGAGTCTAATATTGCGGTAAGGTGCCAGGTTGATAAAGCATCATCTCAAACCTCTGTGAACTGAGTTCAGTTCTTTTGAAGCTAGACAGTCTCACCGGTCTTCTGACAGTACCTTACAGCAATAATAATAATAAAAAATCTTTGTACACTACCTATTTAAGTAAGGTTGTGCTAGCTTATAGCACTTGGTCACATTAATTTCAAGTCTCAGGTAGCATAGAAGCAATTAACTTGCAGCCTGCAAGAGAGCTTTTCAGCTAAAAGAGGAGATCAACTTATAGAAAATGAAACAGCTGTCAGCTAAGCCAGCTGATGGGTAAATAAATATTATTCAATTTACAATGCTGTTGATTCAGATCTTGACATGGAGAAACAGAGATCCACTGTACCAAGAAACAGCAAAATATGCCCAGATTGGGAACAAAGATGCATTTGCCATTAATAGCTCTTACCCTACATTGTGGCAATTTCTGTAGGCTGTTCAAAGCTGTTTGCTTTTTGAAGTAACAAATCTACCTTCCCGTCTATTTGCTCGTCAGCATTTTCTAAGGAGAGCTTAAAACAAATGGTAACATATCCCTTTCCTACCTCCTCACCCTTTAAATGACAATTCAACATTAATACACATCATAAAGCCACCTTTACCAGGCAGTAGTAGTCTGACAGTTTTAACACCAAGAGATCTCACAGTAAAGAGAGAGAGAGAAAGCACGCAAGTGAATGCACAGATGGTGGGAGGGGACACAGGGTGCTCTCAGCAGGCTACAGTAGAGATGCATTAACTCCACAGAGGGATAAGGGCTTCCCACCAGTACAGTCATGAATTATAACTGAGCATGGGAGTGAGTTCTTAGTGCCTGTCTCACAGCAAATATACTGTTCCATTTTCCTGCACAATCACCTTTCACCTTTACAAACGCAAAGCAAAGCAAAATGCACCACTAATATTTAACAATATCACAGGTTCTTTATATTACATAGCACACATCTATACACACAAAGTATGGGGGGGAAGCAGAGTATTCACTGACACAGAGCATCTATCCCCAAGCAGATTTCCACACCCGTGATCAGTGCCTGTGTCTAGCGATTCTGCTGCAAAATGAGACTATAACAATACAGATAAACAACTAAAGCTGCATGTAGAAATGTGTGTAACTCAGCAGTACGGGTTGGTGAGAACTGAATCATCTCTTTCTCTCTTCCCTTGTTAACAGGGTGGAGGACACTCAATTTCAGTTTTGAACATGAAGCTCAACTAAAAAAAATAATCATGAGAGCCTGCAAAAAACCCACTCTTTTTCCACTCAAAATCGTATTTCAGCCTCAGTTTGATCAAGGCATGGTGATCCTGACCCCAATAACAGGTAGAAAAGCTAAACCTAAAAGCTGTTCCTCCTGGTTGGGGTTTTGTAATGAACAGCTCCAGTTGTGTAGCCATCTGCATCTGAGTCTTTTTGACTAATGTTTTAATGGAGCAATGTAATGATGCTCTTTTTTTTTTAAAAAAAAAAGAGAGAAAGAAAAGAAAGAAAAAAGAAGATAAAGAAGGAAAGTCACTGCTTTCGAGCCAAGATTGCTGTTTACTGGAGTTTCCTGGATGTGTCTCTTTATGAATCACTGACCACACCTTGTTTTCACAAACTATCTGCACCTCCTCCCTAGGGGAATTCAACCCCTCCCAACTTTCCTCCTACTCAATGAACCTATCAATGGAGAAAACTTGTTATTTTAGGCAGCTGAAAATTTGACCAATTTTAAAGGATTCATTTACCATGCCTTTCACTTTCGTTTAAATCCTCAGTGTTCCTGTTCTAAATGACAGCACCGCAAGCACTGCTTTTAAGCACTATTCATCTTGCCTACCACATCTCAGCCTTCCACACAGAGGGCTGCTCGCTCTCCAACAATGGAGCCTTACTCCTTTATAGCTTGAGGGCAGAGACTGTTACTAGCTGTAGACTTGCTGCAAATATCACAATAAAGGATACAAATGTGAATTTCTCTTAAAATACGGGTTCAGCTCTGGAGGCACCTTGCTTTAGAAAACTCTGTCAAGAGCAAACAATATATCTTTCTCCAAAATGCACAGCAGCCACCCAGTTGAAACAGCTTCTCCAAATGATCTAATGTGTCAATGGAATTAGGATGGTTGCAAATTTTATACTTTTCTCCACTTTGGGTCTCTAATCGATATTTTAGCTTCCTTCACACTTAATATATTCAATCTTGGTTTGGCTGCATGTATTGTGGAACATTAAAAAAACAAAAAACAAACATCCCCCCTCTCTCCAAATCCCTGGAGCTTGAGGAGATGCAGGGCTACCGAGCTAAGCTCTGTGATGGAAGAAGGTAGGGTTCAGACTACAGATCTTAAGAGGTGGCAGGTTTGCTGCTACCGAGCCCGTCTACCTATGCTTTGGTACACTGAAACCATGGAGGGGTGACGATGCTGGGGTATACGGGGGCCACAGCAAGCTTCTGCCAGTGCTGTGGAGGGAAGAGGGGGCAGATCTTGAGCAGCAAACTTTCAGTGATAGTGTTGTGCCATCACTCGTTGGGAAACTGCAGGACCAGTGAAGAGTGGAGCCAGGAATGAAGAGCTTATTCATGGGGATGGAGTAAGGGGGGCCAGCAGCGGGGTGGGGGGAAGGGAGGCAGATTTGCAGAACTGGCCATGAAGCTCTTCAGTACACCATAGCTGGATGCTTCATAAAGTCACACTGATGGCAGTCCCGGAGATGGCCATCTGTTGTCAGCTCTGGGCCAGATGAAAGATAATATAACGGCAGCTACTGGTAGCTAACAGCAGGGCAGTTGTAGGAAGGAATGCGTCCTAGAATGAAGAAGTGGTGCTTCCTGTTTAGCACAGAAAATCAGTCATCGATATCAACTACATTAGCAAGAAATTAATGGATGGACAATTAAGAGAACTGAACTGATCTACCAGGGAAATTATTCAAATGCAAACAGAGTGCTTATTTCTTCTGTTTACTCCAGGTGTATGAGCCAACTGATCTGACTAATGGCAAGGTGTAGGCTGAAACGTTCAGGGCACAGATGATAAAACCTCATTTTCTGCAAAGGGCAGAATTCCATTTCTAATGATTATTTGTGGGTCAGGGAATATGTTTACTGCTTTCCCTGCCCTCAATCTACAACAGGACTCCCTGATGTTCACAGAGGTTTCTACAAGGACTGAGGTTAGAAATCGGCCTTTATGTAATAAGTGAACTTCCCCTTATTATTATCATGATTTATTTTTACAAGTGCCTTATCATTATCATCAGCATCACTCAGCAGAAAAATGTTTGCCTCCCCAAGCACTATTATTTCTATTTTGTTTCTTTCTTTGCCCCATAATCTCCTTTCTACTTCTCTTCTACTCTTTTGCCTTTTGTTTCCTTCTTCTTCTGCCTTTCTATGCATTTTCCTTTCTGCAGCAACTTCTGCTTTGCTTCTTTAGGCTGACATCTCGCACACCTCGCTGTTCCATTTGTTAAAACAATCAGAAATCATGATGTTGACATGTAACATCACTGATATGTTTCAGAGTCAACACTTAAAAAGACAAAGGAACAGTGGAGCTTATCTTCTGATTGCCATGGTTTCATGCTGCTTTCAGACTGGAGACAATGAACTTGACTTAACGTATTTTCATGACACAGTCTTTGCAGTCACAAGGATTATGAACTGTACTATCTTACCTGATTCTGCAGAATCTATTTAATGTTGACCATACAAGGCAATAAGGAGAACAGATCAAAAGTGTAGGTTAAACTATTTTGTTGCTACTGATTTCTTTGAAAATAGATACCTATATTTTACAAGAAGAATCCAGGCATACGAGAGCATAAACAGGAAGGAGTAGGCAAAATAGGGACATAGATTCAAGCATATACACATTTGGGTATGACTCTATCCCCCTTGAAAGAGAAGGAATATACATTTTTGCTTATTTTTGTATGGGTACTTTGTGGGTGTAGCTCAGTACTTATTTTGGACAGTATATTTAGCTTCCAATCCTTTGCCATTTTACTGTCTGAATTTCTTTTCAAGATTAAAATGGTTTATTTAAAGGCAATATTCATCACTTAACTGCTACAATGTCTTTGTCAATTAATTCTGTAATTTCATCAATAATATCACTCAAGCATCTGAAGAAAACAAACCCATAATTGTGATTCAATTACTCCAGAAATTTAAGGAATGTTCTCTCAGGGAATGTATAAGAGATGTTGTGAACACATTGTTTCCTGCTTATTTGCAGGAAAAACTGCAGAAAGTTTCACAGGCTGATTGTCACATGTAGAGTTAGAAGTATATGGAGTATGTAGAGACAAGTAAGAACCGTTAATACTCAAGCCCATCTTTGTCAAGCACTATTCAGTGAAATCAAAATGGTCCCTGAAAAACTCTGACACTTTGGGCTTGGTGGGCTTTGCAATGTGCTGTAAATATTCATGAACTAATGAAGTACCCGCAG
Organism: Ciconia boyciana; assembly: GCF_034638445.1. NCBI lineage: Eukaryota > Metazoa > Chordata > Aves > Ciconiiformes > Ciconiidae > Ciconia > Ciconia boyciana. The sequence continues at coordinate 51,453,947 of NC_132935.1, read as the reverse complement.
GGACTGTTTACATTTGAATAGGCCAATCAAAGGCGGGTGAACTCACAAGCTCCAAACCTGGAAATTTCTTATTTAGAAAAGAATTACCGCATGAAAACCTAATATGGCTGTAACGCCCCTCAATCCCCAGGAGGGAAGGGGCACTGGAAGGGAATTCAAAGTATTTTTTTTTGTATTTAAACTTTGTTTGACATTGAGGCAAAAGACTTGTAGGGGAAACACTTTGAAGGTATGTCCTTCAAGAGCTAATGCATGAGTGCCTCCACCATGCTTCTCTTGATGGCCTTTTTGAGAAAATTTGCAAAGAAAATAATTCTCCCTTCTAGGGAAAGAAGTCTCAAGTCTCAGGAACACAAGCCTGAATTTTTCAAATCTTGGAAGACATGGAAAAATACTCAATGCACATACTGGTGCACACTAATATCCATATATCTATCGGAAACAGAAAGCACAGTAAGAGTTCAGGAAAAAAAAGCACTCAAACTAATAATACTTGCAATGCATGCGTCTCTATCTAATTCTCTCAAAACATAAGCATTAATTACAATCCTAGTATCTCTGGCACACATATTATTATCATCATCCTCACTCACGAGATGGAGAGCATGCATGGTTAAGTGGAGCAAGTTAGTACCAGACCTCGCAACTGAATCCAGCTCTCCTGACTCCTAGGCATTTGCTCTGACAAAAGCAACCTGATTGCCTGCTAAGGACTAAGGCCAACATTACTGAATGTGGCATCTGTATTTAGGCATCCAAAGTGTTTTGCTGAAACCTTAAACGAGACTACGGCTGCTCAGTGCCTATGCTTTTATCAAGGTTCCTAACTTCAGGCATTTATGACCTGATTTCCTGAGGTACTCAGCACCAGCATCTTGCATTGGCCTTAACTGCAGCTGAAGCTGCTCAGCACCCTCTCAGAAATAGGCCATTGAGTTTGAAAATGTTGGCCTAAAGCTTTGATTGTTAATTGGATTTCAGGTAGGCTTCTTTTTAAGAAGAGCTGACAAAGTTATTCCCTGCTGGCTCCTGGCCTTTGGGGCCTAGAAAGCCAGCATCTATGTTCCACTCCTCACCCTAAGAGTTTGGGGACCTGGAAATGCCAGAGCTAATCTCCAATTTCACTTAAAAAAATGTTTTGAGGCCTTTTCTTTGTGAAGAAAACATCATTGAAAATCTAACTTCACCTGCAGGTTTGAAAGTTTTGTCCCTCTTTTTGTGTAAAGAGTATAAATTATTCATGGTCTCCCCTGCTGTCATGGAAGGCTCGCCGTTGGGTCCTACATGATAGACTCAACTACTGTGGGGGCCTTGGCAAAACAATCCCATATGGAGGTAGCGGTGTCACTGCTGCTATGGCTGATGCTATTCCCACATCAATCTCTTTCCCAGCTGGCCCCAGAAGGCCTCTGCCACAAGGAGACAACCCCAGCCCAGGTTAATTAGCAGTTTTCTCTAGGTGACCCCCAAATGAGAGAATACAGTGTTTGAATCCCAGCTCTGCTACTGTCTCCACTAAAGGTCTCAGTCAAGTCTTTCAGTTCTTGAAATAGCCTAGAGCTTGCTTAGTTCTGCTCCGGCTCAGGTCAAGGGTATTTTAAAGGCCATTTTAAAATGTTGAGATCTTTGGGAGCATTTTACAATGCAGAGATCTTTGGAAAGTTTAACCCTTAAAGAAATGAGGAAGAAACTGGAAGATTAGTTTCAACAGTGCTAACCTTGGAACATGAAAATATTAAAACTGGACATCCAGAGAGGGACACACATAAAGCTACATAAATCTTCTGGAGACTCTTCTATGCTGCCTCTGCCCCGCTCTGCTTCAGCTGCTTCCACCAGGCGCTGAGAATGTTCACCTGCTGTTTTAAGCGACATGAGTAACATCTGCTATGAGTGCTTCATTCTTTCTTTCATCCTTTCCCTGGGGAAGGAACTGTGTATTTTGTTTTGGAAGGGCTCTGTTGTTGTGCATTGGGGTTTTGGGGAAGGTTTAGAAAGCTACATGCAGGTACACGTCTATATGAGAGAAGGGAGCTTTTGGCACCTCTAGGTGCACCCTACTCTTAGAAGCCTAAGTTGAGGACATTCATGGCAATACTTAACTTCTGTGGAAGTCTGTTCCATGCTCCCAGGCCAGCCTGTGAGAAAGTTCTAGCTCCTGTGCAAATAAGCTTCAGCTCTTTAATAAAAACACTCACAAAGCAGGGCTGCCAACTACTGCGCTGTTACCAAATGGGAAGAACTTTTCAGGTGATCTCTGACATGTGCTGGACCCAGTCCACCAAGAATATTAAGGACTGAGTCTTAGAGCACCATTGGACAAACATGTAGGAAGGCAGTATAGACAGCAAGAGAACTGGTTGAATATGCTCCCGGTCTCCTTTGCTACTGAGGAACAGTGCTGCAGCTCTCTGTATTAGCTGGAACGTCCCACAGACTGATGGCTTCATGCCCAGGTATTCTGCACTGATGGAGTCCAGACGGGAAGCAGCAAGGGCGTGAATCACTGAGGCCAGGTCCCTTTTGAACAGGATGGGAAGCAACTGCTGATCCAATTATTTCTTGCCCTAGTTTTCATGTCTGTAAAGCGGGGACACTTAACTACCCCAGGGGCAACTAATTATTAGTCACAAAAAGTTAAGTAAATGCTCTAATTCACTAAAAAGAGATATAATTTTTGCACTGGGCAAAATGGTCCTGAGAGGCCATGTAATCTTGGCTAGTATCATATTCAGAACTAACTGATATCACTGATAAAACACTGATAAAACCAGTACAATTATTCAGCAACTCTACTGGACATTGGTAGCTCTCTGACACAGGAACATCTAAAAAAATCTAAAATTAATCCATTGACTCTGGGTAACACCTCACAAGAGCGTCTCATTCCTCCCCACAAACACCACAATACGTTGTGTTGACCATGGAAGTAACACTAGGACTGGGAATAGGAAAGGAATGGCTAGTCCTCATCAGGGACAAGGGAAGCACAAACACCCATTCAAACACCTAAGCCTAAGTCCAAAGACTAAGGCAAAAAAACAGGCACTAGAAATAGCATGAGGACAAGAAAGGGAAGTTTTAATAGGCACAAATTATCATAATTTAATGAAAATTCAATATTAAGTTAAATTAGTGATAAGTTTATTTGCTTCCTTATTAATTAAAAGTTCAGTATTATGGATGATGGATGGAGAAGACTGTTTTAGTTATATCCACCCTGCACAGCAAACTGTATGGTCATACTCCAGGTGTTCAGTTAGAAGAGTTTCAACTTTTGGGAGACATCTAGGCACCCTATAAATACACCTACCTTGCAGTTTCCTTATCTGATACCTAGATGGGATATATTTCTGATTTTAAAGTTTGTTACAAGCCTATTTCTGAAAAGCCCTTATTGTATTAAGCGTGCCTTATTAGAAGCTTTCCATTCTAAAGGACAAACATTTTGAGAGACATACTTTTTCAACTCCATTTCAAAAGTGTAAATAGACCACATAACCTTTTGAACATGTAAGTATGAAAATTCACAACTCAGAACACTCTTAAAACATACACTTCTAACTGTTACAGAAGGTTTCCCTTTGCTTCCTTTCTATGGAGGTAGTATCTCCAAAAATTTAAAGCTGGTTCAATAGCTACGGAGCACAAAGCCATCTAAGGGAGGTCTCAAAGGTGGGAGAAGAGCTATGGAGATGATCTTAAAAAAAAGAGCAAATTGCTGTAAAATCTCATTATTTCAACTTAAAGGTTGAGTTGCAGGGTTGATTTTCAGGACTAGTTATTTACTCTCTGTTCTCACCAGAATGTGGTCCTATGGGATTGTCTTGCATTCCTAACAGGGGTCTGGAGTGAAATCATGGAAACCTCTAAAGAGAGTCCTACTTGTTTTTTGCTTTGAGAAGATCGGTAATGAGGGGATAGTAACTTCCCCGAGGTGAGATGAATGTAGTATGTGGGGATTCTTATGCTCCTACAGCCTACTCTTCCCAGAACAGGAGTCAGAAAATGCTAAGCAAAGAATCGCACTGAGCCAACCACCAAGTTAAGCATCATTATAATGCACTTATTTGCTGTATCCCTGAATTCATTCCCTTTAATTATCAGCTGTACTATATGTGTGGATAGGCCTTCTATGCTTTTGTGTTCTGCTCTGCTCTACCTTGTTCCTGTTCTTACTCTGCCCTACAGCCATGGAGTGCTGTCCATGGCTTCTAATCTGAGATGATTAGCATCTCTCATGCATGGGAGATGCACTTTAGATGCATGTTTAAATTAAAAGCAAGGAACAGTTCCTGATGGAGGGAATAAATACACTGTTAGGCTGCAAGCCCCAACACAAACCACGGTAATGTGAAAGGATAGAGAAACATAACCCGGAGGCTAGTTTCCAAAGATTCCACTGCTTCAGCTGGTAGATAGCCTGAACAAAGTGATGCCTCCTAGAATAGGTTTTAAATGAGAGTGGGCTCAAGATCAATGCATTTTCAGCAAAGACAGACTCCAAAGGTCAGTACCTACTGCTCTGCCTAAGTGCTTTGGTGCCCTTTCACCAGCCTGGGTAGATAAGTGGAGGTTAGAGCAGAAAGCCAGTGATCCCAACAAATAAATGAAAATGGCATGATGGTACCGCATTTTTTAAAACATAATGCATTCTCAACTGGGGTGGGGCTACCCAAGTTAATTAAATTAATAAACATAGTGAATTAAGTGAATGAGAAAATGAATACCTTTTCCTTTTTGCAAGTGTAGATAAGCCAGAGAGAGGCTGTCTCTAAGGGTGTGGAGACGTGGTCTATTAAGAGCCTTCTGCAGCATGGAACAACCAACACACTGATTGTCACCTAGCCAGTGTAGGGCATAATTTGTCTCTCTGTAGTGACATCCTTTTGTGCCCTTCACTAGAAAACCAGGTGCTTCAGTTATGCTGAAGTTTTAATGAACTAGGCTTAGATAGAGGGAGCAAACTCTTGCCCTCAGTCTTGGGAAGGGATGAATTTTGAGTGGAAAAACATGTGCTTTTATTATAATAAAAAAGCTGAAGGCAGCTGCTTGGGACTCCATGTATTTCGAAACGAGAGCGTATTTTAGAGGGGACAGACTAGTAAGGAGGTGATTGTACATGTCACAACTACACCTGGATCTCTGTATATTTTGCATCTTCAGAATCCAGTTACCTATTCTGCCCTTTTAAAATCCAGTCTGAATTCTGCTGTTAAAACTAATTTCTATCCTCTTGTTCCCATTTCTTTCTTTTCATAATTGTCTTTTGCATACCTGCACCTTCTCTCTTGCTGAGGTTTTTTTTTTCCCCCTTTTGGTCTTTCTTCCCTAACAATCTATCCTTTCTCTTTCCAGAAACTCCTTATGTCCTTACTTCTCCCTACTTCCTCATTTTGATTAATCAGTGATGAACAACAGAATTTGTGAAAATCAGTAAGCCAAAAAGATTTAAATGTTTTTTTCCTGAAAAAGCAGTTTCACCTTACTGGAAACACTTTGCAAAAAAACCCCAACGAGTATTTTGACCAAAAAAAGCAAAGAAAATGATTGCACAAAATCCATGCTCTGAAAGAAACACATACAACAAAATTAGTTTCTGACCTTTCCTCATTCCACTCAGTTTCTCCTTTATTTTTCCCACAAGTCCAATAACTTTCTACACAACCCAGACCATTTTCTGACTTCAAAACTCAATCTTCCCTCTTCCTGTCCATCACTATGTATGACTGTCTTCTTCCCTAAATGTCCAACTTTTTATTTTCTTTTCCTTGTCCTCCTCTTCCACTTTAGGTCAGAGCTTGCATGCAATACCTGGTACGGACAGTAAATGAAACAGATTTGGATCTATTAAAAATAGGAGAGAGATGCAGCACAGGCACCTTAGAGTGTTACAGGTATGGTACTGCGGGTACTACAGGAACTCCCGTGACCTAGGGTCAACTGAGAAAGAGGTAGGGAAGGCTATCAGAAAGGCTTTATTCCATATTGTTTTCATGCAGAAAGAAATTAGGGAAGAGAAAATGCAGTGCAATCAATATAAATACCAATCTCTCCCACAATGAATTCATGCATGGTTTAAATGCTCTGATTTCTTTTTTCTCCAAAGAAATATTTCATATCATCATGCCAAACATTAATATCAGGTTTTCAGTGTGTAAAACTTTCAATAAGTGAAATACTAGATGGCCATACATGCACACATGCCTCACTAGCCTTTTGCCTCTGTTGATGAGATGAAATCCAGCTCTGGTCCAAAGCAAAATTAATTGTGGACACCTCAGTCAAAGGACTTAGAGATGGGGGCCCATGCTATAAAAAACTACTGAACAATCTTAAGTGCTGAAAAATCTTTTCATTCCAAATAAAAATCACATGGCGGATGGCGTAGGAAAGGCCTTACTGTACAAATATTTCTCCTTGTTCCATCCCTATAGACCATTAGAGACCCTAAAAATTTTTCTTCTGTCAACCTATCTTAATACTTCAATATAAATTAAAATAATTTAGAAACAATCTTCTGCTGCTGTTTCAAAGTGTCACACCACATCAGGAATAACACACTACCACTTCTCATTGCAAGAGAAGCAGTGCAGAATGTTAATATATAGTAAATAATCCCTTAATCCAAAATTGTTTTCAGATTTTCTTCAACATTTATTTTTTCCTCTCTGTCCTTTTGTTTACCATTAGTAAACAGTATCATTACAAGTCTGAAAACAGCACACAAGAAGACAGTGTACCATTCATTTGACCCTATTATTTTTTTCCCCCACCAAGTTAGTATTTATGGGAAATGGCCAGCAGGTAAACCAAGATAAATTCTATCTACTTCCCCCCTCCCCCGCCTTGCCCCATCCCTACACTCCTACTTCACTTCAGTGCTTAGTTTTTCACATTTAGAGACAAAAGAATACACTTATTTTCCATTTTGCTACTTGAGTAAATGTTTTATGGATATCAAACAGAAAAATAGAATGCCCATTTCTCTCTTTTCAAGAATATCTTGAGCTGCAACAACCTACAGAGGAAGAATCCAAAGGTGGCTCCCAAAATTCAGGTCTGTACCACGTGGCTTTCTGCCAGCACCTTTTTGAAGCAGCATGGGTTGAATCACCTGCAATTTCTCTTATCCTTTCCTCATCCCTATCCTGAAGATAAGCAAGTATCAGAGGAGGTCATGGCAAGTAAAGCTTTGAATTCAGCTGTCAAATACATAAGGCTATTATAACCCCCAGGTAACAAGTGTGGTACCTGCAGCTCTGTTTGGAAGAAGAACTTCTGTGGACACTGTGTGCAGTCATAGATCTTGTCTTCTTGTCCATGGGCTGAGAAAATATGCTGCTGCAACTTGTTTGCTTGGACAAACACTGGAATATGAGACAAACAACAAGCTTTTCATTATTTCATATTGCAAGTGAAGAGTTTTTTACAAACAATTTGCCATTAACACTCAGCAATTCCAAGAGGTAAAATTAGGCTGGCGCACTCTGATTTCACATTACACTGTTGCTATAATGGGTACCAACGAACACTATTTATCTACAAAGTGTGATCCTTCTTCTAAAATGAATGAATTAAAACAGATAAACAAAGAAAAAAAAAAGACCCTAACAGGAAAACCAATGAAGATTTCAAATTTAACGACTTTAAAAATGTCATTTTCTCTTCAGAATTATTTCTTCATGCTTACCACAATTTTATTGAACACACACAAAACTTACTTCCTAGCAACCAACAGGTTTGAAAAGCATAGCTGCCAAAGTCCTGTTTAGTCTGTGTGCATAAAGTTAAAGCTAACAAACAGCTCTGTATTTAAATGTGTTAATGCTAAAAATTATATCCCACAGCTACACTGGGGCAATGTCTATAAATGTGAAACAGAACTGCAGGTAAATTCTCTTTGGATACTTTAAGATCAACTCTGCCTACACGCTGAATGCAAGGGTTTCAATAATATAAACATGTTCAATTTTAATGACTACAAAACAAGGCCCTAAGACTGTGTAACAGTTTACCTAGGAGACATACTATTAATAATTAAATTGTATATGCCAGAGGCAGTGTTTGGGTTGGCAGCAGTGACTTCTGATGGATGCCTGGTGCACTGTGACCTAAAAAAGTTTGCATCTACAATATTAATCTGTATAGGCAGAGAAAGGATTTATTAAAGATGCTGGCATTTGACTTTGACTCCACTCCTAATCATTAAAATTATTCTAATTGCAAGGCAACAAAAAACATCAGAATATTGTTCTTCTGAGTCATACATTTTAATCACATTTCTCATTACCCTGAAAAAAAAAAGATCAGATTCCATTTTCCATATAAAACTTATAATGGTGATTTTTACTTCTTGTTAATATTCTAGCAAGACATGCTGAAATAATTTAATGGCATATTGCTAATAGAACACCGTTGTTTATGATTAATGCTCGGTGTCTATTTACCCCATCAGCAAAAAGGAAAAAGTGTTTCACACAGATTGGAATCGACTTATCTCCATACTCTTTAACACATTTTACAAGGCTACCGGCTCAAATATTAAAGGATTAGTTTTATCAGGGATCTTGCTCACAAGGAGAACCATCAGTGGGTACTCCTTACATACGCAAGTTTTTATATTGTGCTTACAACTCCTCTCAATTTGGAAATCGAAGACCCGTGGCATTACACTAAAAAAAGATCACCTCATAAGGTATACACAAAGACAAGGGAAAAAAATTAGTAGAATCAGTAAGAAAACTAAAAACCCCCAAAAACGCCTAACTGAAAGAATTATTGAACACAGGTGCCTAACAGGCAAACTGTTTACAGCAGTACTATCCGTGCTCAGACATTACTATGACAAGCTGTGCAGTGAAGATGAACTATGTATTTTTTTAATTTTATAACCCACAGAGATGTGTGAAACCTGAACACAGTGAGGTAATAATCATCACCAGCCACTGTATCTGAGAGATGAAAAACTCAACTTTAATTTTCCTCTGTAGCGCGCGCGCACGCGCGCGCACGCTTAGGTTCTATTGGGAGGGAAGCTGCCAAACAAAGAGAAGTAAAATGAAGGTATTAAAGGGTCTATTTGCCTATCAATGAAAATCCTTCACTCCCGTTAATGGAGAACAGAAACCTTGAATGCCTTCCAGAATTAGCATGCCATTGATGCGAGAATACCCAAAGTGTGTTTTGTCATGTTTGTGATTATCTTTGATTTTCATCTTGTAAAGCAAAATTGGGCATGTAAGCTACATATTAACGCTTATGTTTTAGGTTATCATTTTATGAAATGTTCTATTAAGAAGTCCTTAAAAAAACTCACAACAACTCTGTAGGCATCCTTTTAATATGTTTTCATTTCCAGCAACAGCATTTTTCTGTTCCTCATTATGGCCCAAACACTGCAGTGCTTAGCCCTACTGGGTCAAGTTATTTTCTCACTTGGGTTTTACTACTGAATAACACCACTGACTTGGGGAGGATTATTCCACACTTGGACTTGTGTCAGGGGAGAGCAGAACTTGACTTGTGGCAAGACAGCATGGCTTGTTTTCTAAAGCACATTGCAAGGGTGTTTCTTCTCACCACAAGCCAACAAACACACGCAAGTGCGCTTTCTTACCCGATCAGAGGAGAATGCTGCTGCACGGGCTATGCCTAGCAGCCCTTGCCCGTGGGGCCAAGTTCTGCTCTGAATTATATCGTTTTAGATGAAACATCTGCAGCTTTAAAGCACAAATTTATGGGCAGTTTTAACCTCGGCAAGTTTGGAACATGAAGGTAATGAACATGATACCGTGGAAGGTAACAGACTATCACTTCTGTAATTATAAGAAACTCAAACTTCTGATAGAAGAGCTTGAAATGCAGTTCTTACAGATGGATGCCTGACCTTCCAAGCTCAGCTTTCTAAATTATTTCTAATCAATATTACCAACTAGTACAAATATAATGTTCCCTCCTAAAACTAACCTAAAGCCAGCACACGACATAGTTGTAAGTGGAGTTCTGCACACGTAAGCTAAGGGCATGACTGGGACAAGCAGTGATTGCGTCCTACCTGTAAAGCACACCGGACATTTGAAGGTGCCCCCCATGCCTTCAAAGCTGTGCTCTATCAGGTGGCACTGAAGTTTGGCAGGAGAGTCGAACGTCTGATTGCAGAGTTTGCATTCATGGTTCAGTCCTTCATCTGTGGGAGAAATCAAAGGAAAAGTGAAATTCACCACAGCCGTTACCAAAGAGCCAGTCCAACTCAATCTATGCACTGAAGAGACTTTTTGTTTTCCTAAGCTCAGGAAACTGGATGCCCCATAGCACCTACGGCTGCGAATGTATTCTTTTACCTGGACGGTTTCAGAATGTACAAAGCTTAACTGGGCATTAAAAGCACCGATTTTCCACATACAATTACCACTGAACAGGAATGCAGAGCATTAGACTTCAGTAGGAAATGATGAGAGGGACCTGAAACATCATCTCTTAGCAGAGTCACCCTATCATGACTGAGTACATTTGCAAAACAGGGCGTGAGGAATTTATCGCCGATCACACATCATCCCGCCTATCACGGGTAAGAACTGCGAATGCACACATTTTTGGCACTCTGGCTGATGTGGCGTTTCTCATAAAACCACCATGACAGGGGAAGGTAGTTTATACCCTCACATCACTCCTGCTCCACGTTTCCAGTCCCAGGGGCACAGGCGAAACCTTTTGCAAGCCACAGGATTTCCCAGCTCCCTTTCTGACAATCCTAGATTGTTTTCCCTTTATTTGCATTTCTCCTCTTAACAGCTCAGAAAAGTCCCCATGCGTCTCGTGATGCAGCTTTCCCATCAAGGTCCTGCAGCCTTAAAACCCTTCCCACTCCCCGCTGCTTGTTCCTCCGCTTCCTCCCATTGTCCTCCAAAGGCCGGCTGGTGCCTGGCACCAGGTTCCCTTCCTGAGGGTGCTGCAGGATTCATCCACTCCGCCATGAGGGCAGTCAACGGCTGTCCTACTTAGAAACAGTTGCTAGGTAAGAAGTGGCTTCCAGCCCTGCTGCAGAGGCCTCAATTCCCACAGCGCAGCTTAGAAAAGGTCCTTCTGTATGTCACCGGTGTGCTACACGAGTAGCATTGATCTCGCAGGTAAATACTGTATCTGATTATTAAAAATCAAGTGGGAATAAAACGCTTGGCGACTGGCACAGCTCCCTAATGTTTCTCAGGTGAAAAGGAGTGATTTAGGAGAGAGCCCTGCCCACCCCGAACACCTAAATGCCACGCTGCCTACCTCCTGCCAAACACAGCGCTGCCTGCAGTGATCAGTGACCGCAGTGACGGACGCTCGCAGTTGGCAGTTGCTGTAGGTGGTGACGGCAGAGACAACGTTTTGTACTGCACGCGCCAATCCTGCCCACCGATGTAAAGAAAACACGACACGGTGCTTGTGTAGCTGACTGGGGCCACACGCCCTCTCAAAATGATCCTTAGTAACTCAGCAGAATTGAAAAAATTTCAATGGTAGCCCTCAGCTTTCACTTCTCATTACTCCAAAAGCTAAACTTAGCCTTCACGTAAGTCACGGCATCTTTAGCAAAGGGTGGGAATTTGTGGGCTTTAGACAGCGCAAGCTAAGCCGGGCGGTGGTGGCCGTTCTGCAGGCGCAACTACTGAAAACTACCGTCGTGTGGTTTTCTACGAGGTGTCAGGGCTCTTTATAATGAGAAGGTAAGGGGCAGATGAAAACCAACAAAGCCAAAAGATTTACACAAAATCAGGGTTGGGTGGTGGGGTGTCTCCCTTGGAGTAAACAGGTAAAAACACACTGACTACAAAAACTTCTGCCCTGACAACAGTCCATAACTGGGGAGCTCCCTCTCCACTGAACAGCTAGCTCTCATAATTTTCATATATACAGCGACTCCATTGCCTTTCACGGTAAAACCGTGTTTTTCACGTAGCGACTGTGAGAAGAATGTAGGACTCCATTTTGGCTCTTTAAAATGGACACACTGGCACGTGGCCATTTTTTTAACTCTCCTGTCTTCCTGTCAGTCTTAGTGCAACAGAGTGGTGCCATGGGTACAGACAAACATGCCCCGGCATCGCCCGCACGCACACACAGCAAACTGCAGACTTCCCTTCGTCCTCTACCCAGTCCTTCATTAAAGCAAGGTTCAACATTCCTGCCTACCTCCACACACTGAAAAGCTGTCAGAGGGGTGTGAAATGGCAGGCCTGCTCTGGGAGTCAGCTGAAAAAGGCCAGTGGTCCCGTCGATCCCGTGCCCACGGAGTGCTGCTGCTGAGGCAGCGGAGCACAGGCTGCTGAGGTACGTGTCCCGTCCCGCACTGCCGGCTGAACATATTCTGTGCAATAGACTCCCAGGGGCAGATTAGGGGCAGGTGACACATTCTCATCAGGAAGGTGACACCTTTTGTAACTCTTCATAGATAAATTAGCAACCATTTATCAAATATATGCTAACTATTTCCTTAGCAGGGAAAATTTTAGTGGATTCTCAAGAGTTGCCTGGGATTTGGGGTTTTCCACCATCACTGACAAACACCTCCAGTGTATTCTGCTTTTGCTACTGCTGAGAGAAGACAAGTATGGCCCATGCAAACACCGTGAAGGGGAGCATGAGGGAAAAGAACCTGGCACGCACCAGCCTGTATATCTAAGAGAGATGGCAGCATCCTGCGAGGCAGGCTGTATGCCGCGCTCTCCCAACAGGCAGCAACCCACAGCTGTGGGCAAAGCTGCAGAACAGCGTACTGAAAAGAGGAGGAAGGCTCAATAAACCGTATATAAATGCCTCTTCTTCCCTCAACTTGCAAATCCATTACGAGGAATGTACAGACTGTCACACGTGGTCAGATCATTTCTCCTACATCCAGATCCTTGCCGTGGTCATTACTAAACAGATAGTTCTGAAGACGGTGCAAGTCCCCACAAAGGGTAATTACGGGCTAGAAAGCCTGTAGGGTGAAGTTTCTTCATCAAACTGTTTGTGCTGATACACACAGTCAAAGCAATTAGGACAAAGGGAGCTCCATCTCAGGATCTTCCACATGTCAAGGTGAAGATAATCGATGCCAATTCTCAAATCACAGAGTTACTGTTGGCAAAGTGTAAATGAACCACTCTAATCATTCTTGAGCATGGGAACACTGAACAGGGAGTTCTTCAAACATTCCAAGGGAGAAAGACTTCCTAAAAAGAAATGTTTTTTATGGAGCTACAGAAGACAGAGAAGGCTTTTTTCTCTTTCCATTACCTTGGCTAATGAGGAAAAAGTAGGAAGAAAGGCATGCACTCCTGATGCTGAAGCAAAACTAATTTTACTTACACAGTATTTGTACTTGTTCAAGAAGAATTGAACCCCATTAAATGTGACCCTATTGTATTTCCCATATCACTCAGATCCGAGGCGATCTCCTGGTCACAAACATCAAAACCACTTTGATTACTGTATGTTGCAAATCCGATTTTCCTAAAGGCTTATAAACAGGGTTTGAAAAATCCCCTCACCCACTCGCCTGGGGCAGATAGGAAACTTCCCCAGGCAAGAGACATCAATTTGTGCAGAATCTAAGCTTTCTCTTAAAATGTTTTTAGTCTCCTAGTTCTAAAGACCGCATTTAAAATATGACTACATTTGTATAACTACTAATTTTTTTCCTAAGTCCTACTGTTCAAGGAGTTACCAAACCTCATACCCTTTTTCACCCATTTTGTGCACATCACCTGCTCTGTGCTACATCCTCGGAACAAAGGACAAGGTTCCAGTCCTTGAATTCAAGAACGTGAGACCAGCATGATTTAAATTTAAGGGAGACAGACAAGGTTACAGTATTGGCAGAAGAGTCAGGAGTGCTGGGTTCCGTTCCAAACTCCGACACTGACTTAGTCTTATCACCTTGAGCATGACAGTACGGCCTGTGTTTCTCAGACTACCCATGTCTAAAGAAGAGGTGTTAATTTTTAATTTCTACTTTAATAGGCTGACCTAATTAGTATCCCTTAAGACTTTTAATACAACTGGGACAGTGGAGCTGGAGAAGAGTCCAGGACTAGCTACCATACACAGAAGACCCAGAATCACTGCCAATCTGCCTTTGAAAAGGCTTAAGATAACATGTCTGGGCACACAACTGCCTGCTCGCTTGGGTCACACAGCACTGCGGAAAGATGAGGGAACAAGGCTTTGTCCCTGCTCTGCTCTCCACAGAGAATTTAAAAGCACAGCCAGCATTTTATCTCCCACCGGCATGAAAGAGCCAGGGTGTGGCAGCTCTTGCAAAGGTGCCAGATGTGGAAAGAGGATGCAAAAGGCTCTGTTTACACGCTGGCCCCTGTCTAGCTCTTCATGTTTGGCAAACAATTTGATAGGGTGCTATGGAAGTGCAAAATATGATATCATTAATAAATAAAGGGCCGGTGAAATGCCACATTTTCAGTTTCCATTTGGGATAAATCTGAAATGGAATGGAGTGTCAAATACAGTCCAAGAGGCTCTCCTTCCCTGCAGAACAGAGCTACTGCTCTTTGCTCTTACTCAGGGAAAAAAAAAGAAAAAAAAAGAAAAGAAAAAAAAAGTGCTGAACAGCTTTAAAAAATTCAATCAAAATAATCTGCTCTTTGGAAAGGTGGCGGCTGACAGTAATTGGAAAATACTGTCTGACTCATTTATTAAAGTGAGATTCAGAGTCAATTGATTTAATAACCATTAGAATATTCTATTAAGGATATAATAGGTTGGCACAGCCCTATTTTTTATTAAGAGTTATAGGTAAGAAATAAGCAATGCTATGGAATTTTAGACAACTGCTGTATGGATTAGACTAAAAATATGGCTTGAAAAATAGGTATAAAAGCAGCAACTATCAGGAGGAGGAATAGGAAAGTACATTACAGTGCAAATGAGTTAGCTGAACGATGAAAAAGAAATGAACCTTTAATATCAAGCCTGCACTTTTCCAAATCTAAGAGAAAACGATGCACTGCATTCCCTGATGTGGTACATCGTAAAACAAGTCAGCACGTCCTTCACATTATGGATCCAACAACTCCATAAGGAAGGCAAGAACAAAGTACCCACTGTACAGCACAGAACTGCTGCTTTCTGTTGCCCTTACATGGTTAGGATACGAGTTTGGGCATGGTTAGGACCTTGCAACATGGAGGTCTTATGGTTTACCCACTGCTGGTAGACAAATGAGTTTGATGCATGCAGAATTTCTGCATAAGGAAATTACTTTCCATTTGTAATCTTTATTCAGATAGTGGGAAAATGTAAACATGAATCAATTCCAAATAAATGCATTTAATATTCATATAAATGTTTAATATTTACACAAATATTAAATGTTTCAGTGGGGGTAGGTAGATTTTAATTGAGGTGCAGCTCATTACCTCAGCAACGAACTTGATAACCAGCTATAAAAGCAAACAAAGTCAGTCTTCGTGCTGAGCATATACTCACGTTCGGGGATCCTCTGTCTTTGCACCGGCTACCCACGCTGCAGAGTTACCGAGCTGCTTGTACGGCAGGCGAGATCCCCCCCCACGTAAGGCACTGCTTTAGATGACCTGGCCCAATTTGTGTTACCAACTCAATGCATAACTTGTTCATTTCACGGAAGGCCCTGACATTTCAATATACACTTTAAACAAGTGAAACCCTTTAAGCAGCCTCTAGACTGTGTGTCCCATGTTTATGCTTCTTGCTCTTCAATAAAAACAAAACTAGAGCAGCTACGAGCAAATGTTCACTGGCTGACTTACATGCAGCTGTTAAGTCGGTAACCACTGGGGGCCCGCTTATATTGTCTGATCAACACTACAGCCATTACCGAGTACCAATTTGTAACAGTTTATAAGTTACTCTTTCTCTTATTCATCCTCGAGATTGTCCAGAAGGGTCCTTCTGCCTTTTACTCTGAATAAATCTATAGGCAAAGGTCCAAAGATGATGATGTCCTCCTGGTAAATCATCATGAGGCTGGGTCCATGCTTAAAAGCATCTGCTAAGAAGTAGTGTAAACTCTGCCCTCCACATACAACACAGGAAAGAAATGGCCTGTAGTCCCTGTATTTTTTTCAGGTCTAAAGCATGCACAAGTCCCACAGTCAACGTGTTTTCTTTATAATTTTTTTTTACCAAGCAAACCATGCCCCCAAACCAATTTCTCTTTCTTCACATTGCTTCCACTCTTCCCCGAGTTAATTTTGCAGCACACATTTATAAGCCAGAGATCTGAGGAGTAAGGAAGGAACGCCACAGATGACAGCTAACCCCTCGGCTACAACATCTCACACTGAAAACCAGGGAAGGACAAAATACACTGTACAACACTATGATCTGCAGAGTATAGAGCCATCCGTGCCTCCAAGTTTATAGTGCTGTGTTTGTCTGCATCCTTTTAATTCTACCGGCCACACACCCACACACTCATCAGCCTCTCCGTGCCACTAAAGTCAATCTCATTCCTGCTCGAAATTTGGTCTTAGGGCCCACTATGGCAAGTAAGTGCGTGACAAGTCTCCTCACCTGCTAAGGAACATACACCACCTCTTCCAAGCCTAGATGAAACAGTGCCTGAAGTCTCCAGCACCACATTCATAATTTCTCCCTGATTGTAATAGTGCTTCTGTCATTTTCAATTTCTCAAACATTATCACAAATCCCCCCCATGAAAAACACTATCTGCCACGGTGTTAATTTTGGAAGCTGACATGAAAAGCACGGGAATATAGTGATAGAGAAGGAGACATAGTAAAGGCAAAGCATACAGCTGGAATTTGCAGCAGGAAGAAGAATACAGCTGGAATTTACAGCTGGGAGAAGAACATGCCACGGAAAAACATGGTTTTTTAAAGTCCTAACTAACGGTTCAGTCCTGATGGGACAGGATGGAGGACTGGATGGAAAGTACACCTGTGTTTCTCCTGCAGCGTCCAGGGCAGATCACCACGTGTATGGAATCGGCAGGGCGTGGGAACAAAGTATTTTCCTCACCCTTTCGGCACTGTTATCCTGCATTTCCCTGTTGTGCCACACACTACTGCTTGCACAGGCAGGCCTGCATGGTGGCCTGTGTTTACTCTTAATACCACTTTTAACCGAAATCATGATGTTAGCTAGAGCCTGGGAAACTTGACACATCAGGCTGCAACCTGAGCAATGCCTCTCCCCTTGCTTTTTTTCAGTTCAGAATGATTTTTGGGCAAGGCTCTGCCCATGCCCGAGGAAGGAGGTGGACAAGATGTAAAGAACAATCCTAAACTCTCGAGTCCCCAACAACTGTAGCCTCCCAAGGGGAAAGTTGAGACCAGGCTATGACTCTGTCTTGAAGGACACTGGCCAACGTTAGAAGGAAGAGGATGGGATACACACTGTGCTGTTGAGGCCAGGCCACGCTGGCTCCTAGTAGCACCAGGTAGGAAGCCTTATTCTACACGCAGGGAATAAATCCTACAGCCTTCTGCAGCATATTGCTAGAGCTACAGCAAAGGGTGCTGATTGATGGAGTGACAAAGAGCTGGGATCCACCTCCTCAATTAAAGCAAAAGTTCATCTCTCCAGGGCCAGATTTTGAAATTAGATCTGCTTAAGGGAAAGCCAGTCTACTGCATCTTTCATTCCACTGTATTTTTGTCTGAAGCAAGGGATGCATTTCACTTCACCAACTGTTCACTTTTTTGCTTGGTTGCACTCACTTTGGCTGCTTGTAAGTGAACTCTTCTTACCACATGTGCCTTGTATGTTCTATTAAAGCCATGAATTGTCTGGCTTCGGTGAGGCTGGATGAAAATAAAAGAAGGGCAACTGGCAGGGTCTATTTCTTAGTAACTGACATGTTTTCAGCTCAAGTAAGAGTGATTTAAATGCAGCAAATGCCCTCTCCATCAAAGAACAGCATTTGCTGGGCAACTGGCTACCAGGAGAGAGTTCAGGAATTCAGCAACAGGGCTATTCACCAACTGATGGGACATGCATAATTTGCTACTCCTTGTCTGTAACTGCACCAGGAAAAGGTATTAAAATTTGTTTGAAAAAAAGTCTGTGTTGCATCACGTAGCTATACACATTACAAGGTTACACCTCATCACTGCAATAAAATCCCACGTGATAGAGCTTATTTTGGAAACAATTTTACCATGGGATATAAAAAGGAATTTAAACTGGTAGGAATAAGATGAGTGGTATGAGTTATTTGTAGACAGATGATCCAGCTCAATGTTTACCTTTTCAAAAAGCACTTAGTGCTCACTGATTAAAAACTTGGAGACTGATCTTTCAAACGCTGGTGTAACTAACTCAGGGGAGCAGGCCTCCTGTCTTACTAGACTCTTGTCTAGACTTTTTGTGGGACTAAATTCTGCCACTTTGGTGCAAGGTCAAGCCCTCCATCCTTACACTGCACAGTGAGATATAGATTATTATCCGCATATTACAGACAAAGAACCCAAACCCCAGAGCTGCTAAATGTCTGTTTTCCCACCCCAAAAAGAGAATGAAAGTTCTCTTACTAAATTCAAGTGGATGAAGAATCAGGCCCTGCTTAATCTGCCCATTTTTATGAACACAGTGTCAGCATCCAGGTCAGAATTAAGTTTTTCTTCGTGCTCTTCCGTGAGCTAAGAGCCTGCCTATTCTTTCCAAGAATAAAGTTTTTTGGACCAAACCTTCTCTAGTAAAGTAAAATTACAATTTGAATGGCTCAGAGATTGCCTGAGCAAAGTAGTTATTAACAATTTAATCAAACTGTAGGGGGAAATCTAGTAAAAACGTCACATTCATATTCAGAAGAATTAAGAACAGTAAAATGTAAGTAAAAACTTCTGGCTTTTTTAGCATTGTTCATTAATTTCAATATTTTTATTCACTGTTTCTTCTTGTTTTCTGGTTGGAGAACCAGCTTTCTCTGTTAGTTGATGTTAAATACCTACCAGTATTGCCCAACCACCTGGGACTCCTGGAACTGGTGGAAGTACAGGTATATCTACTTTTAAGTATTGCACAGAGAAAACACAAATTGTTAAACTAGGAGAGGATACTTCATGTTGCATAAACTAAATGCAACCTGTTCTAAATTTAGGGCTACCAGGAAAACATCTTCTTGCATGGAGACAATCAAAGTTTCAATATTAATTGCCCATCACAGTGGACCAGCAGTAGACATTACGTTTTGTACACAACTCTCATCAGATATTTCTTTTGTTCTGAGTATACAGAAAGGGTCAGAGTTGCCTACCTTCTTTTGGCATGAAGCCTTCAGATGTCTGGAAGATAAAGTCTCTAAATGCTGAAATGCTGTTTATCCAACAATTCTTTAACCTACAAAGAATTGCCTGCTTACTCTTTTAAGAAGGGGAAGAAAAAAGGAAAATGGAAAAAAGAGAGTGGGATAGGATAGGATAGACTAGACTAGGGCTTTCCTGCATTACTGAATACTTGAATTGATAACATGAAGAAAGAACAGAGCTCCTCATATTTTCTAATACATCAGATACTATTGATAATTTTTTCCAAATCTGAATGCCATCTTCTTAGATAGGTGAGGGACACTTTGAAATGAGCAGCAATTGCTGGGATATTGATCCAGCTCTTAAACTCATTTAGGGGTGTATCAACTTCCTGCTTTCTTTCCTCTTAACCTCCATCTCCTCCCTCCAGCCCTCAGAAAAACCAGGGAGGAAGAAGCGGTTCAGGCCATTAAGGCCCTCAGGTCTATGCTGATAATTGGGCATTTAATTAGATTCTTTTCACCCAAGCAAACTGCTTTGCCAGTTAGGGGAGATCTTCTTGTACAGCAATGTATTAAAATGATAAAGCTCCATTTAATATAAAGTATTATTTATATTGCTCATCTGACTTAGTTTGCTGTTTTATTTAGGAAAGCATGAGAAAGCTCAGTTTTGATTTCACTAACCTTTCCCTATGTCTCTCTTTGATCCTGCTATAAAGCAAGCAAGCAGCTTTGGGCTCACATATCAAAAAAGGACCAGACTTCATTCTAAACCTACTCCACTCTCCTTCCCACTTTCTCTGCTGGTACTAAGACTTCATGCTGAGCTGAACAAACAAGCTGTTGGAATTTCTACATTAAAAGTTCTTAGTTTGTGGATAAGAGAATAATGAGGGCCAATTATTTATTTTTCCTCTATTTGTTACATGTTTGTGGGTTGGCTTTTTAAAAAAAATTCTAAGTGCTACTTTTACAGATATATTCCAACACTTCATCAAACCTAATTCCTCACTGAAGCAAAGCCATCATTTCCCACTATGCTAGTAACTGAGGAGTGGTGCCTAAGAACATCCTCCCTCTCCAGTGAACTTTCAGGTAGCAGAATGGCAAAGTTATGAACATGAAATAATAAAGGAGAAAGAGGAAAAACAACAGAGTAGAAGGAATAGAAGAGTTGGCTGAAAATACATGTATCATTGACGGGCAAAGATTGGTTGGGGATGGAGAACAGACTCAGTAGGAACAATAAAGAAAAAAGGGGGTGGCCTGAAAAGGCTGATGGAGGAGAAGAGGTGGTGAGCAGAAGCAGGACAAGGGCATGAAACCTAGCTGGAGGCGAAGAGGCCAAGAAAGTATTGACTTAACCCTCATTCAAATTTTGCTGAAGAAATGCAGAGAAGCATTCATTTCCAGACAGAGTTTGGGTAATTTAGTGCAGGTCCAATGGCAATAATGATGGATGTATTTTTACAGCCAAATCTTTCAAGCCCACAATGTTACCACTATATAATTAATAACAATAAGCAATTAAAAAGAACAGCAGGTACAAGTATAAGGCATCAAACTGTATTACCAAAGGCAAAAAATACAGCACTATTATCAGAAAAATAAATGTATGGGCTGTCAGGTCAGTGTATATCCTCTCTAGATAAAACTTATAGAGCTGGAGAAAAATGTGGCGTGACATTAAATGACAATGAGGTGATTAACATCACTGAAAAACCAAGAAACTCTGAGGAAATCTGAAACACGATATGAAAAACATGCCTGTAACAGCAAGAGAGGTGGCTGACCACTGTAAGGCATTACCTTTTACTAAGACATACTCTAGTAACTAACTTACAAGACTGCATTCGTTAGCTGAAATATTCTCCAAAAGGCCCACAGAGTTTTCACTGTGTGTGTGTCAGTTCATTTAAATAAGAAGAGGTAGGAAAAAAAGAGGAACCCAGGAAGAAAGGGAGGAGGACTCAAACCCCGCTTAGCAGGAGGGGTCAAGAGACGCGGGGTTTGGCTGGGGTTTCTTCCACCCCCTTCTCTCCCCGGGGGTTTGGGCAAGTGCCAAATCCCCCCTCTCCCTCGCTTGCACACACACGCACCTCCCAGCCGTCTCCCTGAAATGCATTACTCAACACCTTCCTTTTCCGGAGCCGGCTCAGCTGCTGGCAGCCCCGTTCACGCCCGGGAGCAGGCGGCGGCCGCGGCCCCGCGCCGGGCTCCTGCTGCCGGGCTCCCGCTGCCGGGCTCCTGCTGCCGGCCCGCCGCCGCCGGCCCCCAGCCGGGCTGCCCCACCGCGGCTCCCGAGCCGCGGCTCCCGAGCCCCGGCCCCCAGCGGAGTCCCGCCTCTCCGCCCGGCCCGCCAGCTACGTCCGAGCTGCCGGCCCCGGAGCTGCCCCCGCGGGACCCGAGGCTCGGCCGCGGCAGGCGGCGAGCTGCACTGCACGGCCGGCGTGCCCGCTCCTCGGCAGGGAGCCGCAAGGCGCCTCCGCTCCTCCCGCCACGGAAAGTCCCTCCGCGGCGGGCCGGGAGGGCAGGCCGGGCAGTGGCAGAGCTCCACAGGGCTGCGAGGGCCGGACTGGACTCCGGCCGTCTTCTAGTACGGCCAGGAGGTGTGCACAGGGCAACCCAGGCCCTCGACCCCCCGCGTGGCTGTCACACCTCCTGTGGAATTCCCTTCTGAGACAGCGAGAGGCTGGAGCTGAGACGTGATCCCCACGCAGTTATGCCTATGAGCCATTCAGGCTCGCAGGAGAGCTGTGCTTCCCCCGCCTGCCAACCTGCGTGCCTCCTTCTGCACCATCCAAAGCTGACCCGCTCCAGCCCTGCGGGGCTGTGGGTACACGCACGAGGTGCCGAAACCAACTTTATTAATGGCAAGTGCTGCAAAATCGGGAGAACAGGTTAAAAATAATGAGATTTAACCAAAACTAATGAGATTTAACCAAGCGTACGCCTGGAATTCTGCACTGGGCCTTCAAGTTTGGGCAGTTTCCCCTCAGAGGGCTTCTCTGTAACAAGGAAAGCGAGTCTTTGATTTTTTTTATGAAGATGACTGAGATTTTGATGCAGTACTGTCATTTCAGGGGCTCAGGTTGAAAAAGAAGCAGTGAACATTGTGAGACTTGTGATCAAATTGTGAAACTGTGAAACCTAATTTACCCAAATGAAATGGGGGACACAAAATTAATTCAGATAAATGAGGATTTTGAATAAGCAAGGGACTATTTAGTGCTTTTAATACACATCCTGGGACACAACCTCATTACAGATCAGGAGTGTTTGTGCTGTGAGTTTGTGTCAGAGTGGAAGTGTCACTGACACAACAAATAAAACCAAAAATATCCTACTCCCTGATCGCTTATTTTCTGTTTCCATACGCACGCTACACGAGCCTGAAGAATAATTAACACTGCTGAGAAGAAGCAGCAACAGTGGATGAGTCTCACTACAGCAGACCTCTCATCATAGCAGAAATACAAATGTACTAGTTATCGTAACTGTGTTATGTTAAGTAGACCTTTGCCCCACATTATTATAAGTTAGAGGAGGGAAAGGGGAAAAGGAAGATGATATCAGCATTCTTGATATTTTATTTATCCACACCTACTGTTGGCACAGTTGAAGAATAAGCAGAAGAATGGAAGGAGACACACAAAGTGCTTGTGGACCCAGGTTTTTTCACATTTAGTCAGGGAAAAGAAGACTGCCAGGAAGACAGCCATGCCTTTTACAGAGCAATCTCAGGCATTACTGCCCGCAAAAAAAAAAAAAAGAAGGTAAAATATTTCTACAGCTATCATGTGGAATTATAAAGGTGCTATGGGCATCTTTACTGTGGGCAAATTTTTAATTTCTTAACTTTATGACAATTTGTCCGAGACCTGAGAAGGTTGATTTAAGCTACCATTCAAATATCGTATCCCCCGATTATGTAACGAAGGCCAGCTCCACAGGATTTTGTTTCCATCATCAACCTCTTGATGATATTAAGAAATGAAAGTATTTCGTAACAGAATTGTACAAGACGTGCATTTAACTTGCCTGGTCTTTTCTTTTTGGAAGGTGGAGGGCCATTGTTTGGAAGCCCTGACTGTTTAAAATAAAGTATCTTCATCACAAACCTTGCAGGCAACAAGTTTCTGTACTTGGCACGTTATGCTCACTTGTCAGGCTTTCTCCAAACAAAGTGGGGAAAACAAGCACCCGAGATGCAAAGATGTAAAGCAGACAGAATATATCCCCTAGCCCCTTCAAATGCATCCTTCACCTCACTAAAAAAGCAACTTGTAATTTATTAAACCTGGAGGTGAGCGGAGGGATTTAACACTAGGCAGGATTTGAACAAAAGAAAATAAGGTCAAGGAGGAGTATTACCCCTCTAGTCATATTTGGAAAAACAGGGGCATTTTAGAAGCCAAAAAAAAAAGGAAAAAAAGGGATAGTGAGGAGAGCAAGAGGGCAAACTCACTTGCTATGTTGTGTATCACTCTGACCAGCCAGAACCCACTGTTAGATTTGGTAATGCATATTGCTAAGAGTGAAGCATGCACATTTGTGATCCTGTGACACTTTCACAAATAAGCAACATATTTTGTTGATGTTCATTTCTGTTTGATTGCTGGACTTGATATACGATATGGCAGCAGAGAAGAAGAAAAATTGCTGTGTTAAATCCTTGAAAATTATACAGCAGAAAAGGTGGGCAGCCTCTGTAGTTCAGCTGGGTACCAAAAGCCAAAGATCAGGACTGAAAATAATAGTTGATGAAGAATACCTGCAGAGCAGCAAGCAAACTGAGGTGGGGCAACCGAACTGAGAGCCGTACTCGCAAACCATCTACCAACTCCATTCTCTTTCCAACATTTCATATATGCGACTGACACACCCTTCCTCTCCCCCAAAAGATAACAGCAATCTGGCTACGAAGAGAAAAAAAAGAACTTGAAAATAAGCTATAGCAAACAGTAAGTTGGCCGACATACCAAAACACCAGGGTTTCTTGGAAAATAAACCACTCTGAAGGTCTCAGTAAAAAGTGGCAAAAGGAGGAAAATTCCAAATTAAAGCTGTTGCTTTGCCCTTAGGTCACTGTGTTGGTAAGATATTGCATCATGTACAGTACATTATCTTTGAAGCACACGTTCTGTGCCCTCTGTGCCCAGATCAAAACTCTGTCACATCATGGTAAGCCAAAAATACCTGCCAAATAACAGGTATCTTCCACCTTTAATTCCATGAAAGGCTCACGTGAAAGAAGTGCATGTTGCATTGCCAAGGTTTGCAGTGATGTCTCTGCCCAGCAGTACAAAACAAATCAATGTTGGAAGGGAAGAGTTTGCCTACAATCCTGCATGTGTGTTTACATTTGCGTTAGAGAAACAGGAGAAAGCTAGAAAACACTGCAAGTATAATGGTTTCAAGCATGAGGGAAATATAATATGACGCAACTCTTAAAGGGTTCATGCAATAAGTAACAAATGTCACTTCTTAGGGTGACCTGGTCATTTTACCTCTTATAATAAAAAGAGGACGTGTGCGGTTGACTGATTTCAGCCGAGTGAACACCAATGGAGCATACAGTCTTTCATGTTGGACAACTTAGGCTGCATGTTTTGTAATGTATTTTTTTAAGATGCAACACGAACGATACATTCAAAGGTACCTTGATTTCTCAACCCCAGTGACTGCCAGTGGAAGTTGGGTGCCCACCTGCATTTACACACCTTTAAAAAATAAAATCCACCTCTCTGCTGTAGAACTGCAGAATAAACTCCCTTTCTGCCCCCTCCACCCCCTGCCCATGCATGCCGTTTCCCCAAGCCCCCTCACTGCTTTCACCCAAATATAAATAAAAAGGAAGATCTTCACTACATTTGCTTGCATTAATTGATGTTAAAAAAGTCTGTTAAAAATAAAGCCCAGCAGTGACATTTTTCTTTGCTAAAGCACGATAGCAGCACATTACAAACATTACAAAAAGGTCCCCTGGTAGGATTGTGAAGTTCCACTCTGGCAGTAAAATGCATCTACTGTATGTTCCCTGATTTATTTATTTCTTTCTTTATTTTTTAACGCAGGATGTGTCACAAATGCAGACAAAACTCCCTGGCTCAGCAGCTGGGTTGCAATACTGAGTGGGAAAACTGGATGGGCACTGTGTATTTTTAGCATTCATTTTACCCCGGTCAAATAAGTGATCCTGTTTACTGGTGGCAATGACGCTCGCAGCTATGCAGTCCCAGCTTGACATTTTCCCTATGGCTGCACCTCTCTTGCTTTTGCACGAGTTGGGTGGTTCTGAAGGACGCGACACTTTGTGCCCAGAGGTCCTTTTGACATTTTAGAACAATGCATTCATCAGGCTGCTAGTCTCCTGAGGTACACCCAGAGCAGCAGAAAAACTAAGGAACCACAGACCCCAGCTCGCACACCCATTCTCCAAGAAATCTCTCCCTATGCCAGCTGACATATGGGTTTCTGGGAAAACAGTTTCAAGCCAAGTAAAAGACTGCATTGCCTTCAGGGAAGGTGAGTACAGATGCTAAATTAGGCCTGGCAGGGTTGCAAAAGTGGGGAGAAATAGAAACAAAGGGGTCAATTGTTTTCATGTCCCTGGTGTTGCCTACCAGGATAAATATAGCCTCTCCTCTCTTGCCTCTCTCTGTACTCAGGGCTTTGTAAAATGCTCTGAGTATCTGCAGGATCAGGTCCCAAATCCTGCTGCTTGCATAAGCTTTGCCAAATCCTTAATGCCCAGTCACTTGAATCTTCTTAAAAACATATTTTTCTAGACCATCTGAAGATGTCTGAGAGCAAAAGAGATGCGGGCAGGTAAGTGGTTCTGTGGCTGTAACCTGTCAGAGTTTGAAGCAATGAGAACAACAGAGTATACTGTCACCTGGCCTTGTGACCCGTTCCCCGCAGCTCACACTATATTCCAGGTGGGTGGCCCCAGCCCAGAGAACCTCTCCGTGTGAGGACAAGCAGCCAGAAACGAATGGGCCTGGGAACACTCAATAAGGCACACATATTTGTGTTATTTTTTCTGAAACAAATAATCACTCCAGGCAAGCATGGCAGAACTTAGATTTTGAGGAGGACACAAAGTTGGACAACGTAGAGCTGTGCAGGAGTCCTGACAGCACTTCTTCAAAGCACAAGAGCCTTGTGACAAAAGATAATGGGACATTGCCTGTGACCCAAGAAACAGGCCGTGAGTACTAGAAGAGCACAGAGGTATGGGTACAGGATCTCAAGGGAGTGTAGGCAGGCTTGGATAGAAATCTTTGAAAATGATCACAAGACGCTTGATACTTGATAAAGGTGTAAGAGTAACACAAGTAACTGTAAGTAAACCACATAAATCAGTATCCAAAACCAGCTTGGTGGCTGCATTTTTCTACTCTGAGGAAGAGCAGCATGGTTAAAGTGAAATATAACTTGGCTTCTAATAAGAGAACTGGCTGGAGAGGTGGAAAGAAATGGAGAGATCTTTGAGATGATGAGAAGGAAAAAGCAGTGGGATTTGGAGACGGGAATGGGTGGATTAATGGAGCAAAAAGGAGCCAAAAATAACAGTGGAGGAATATTGAGAGAACATTACTGACAGGTGTCTGCTAGTTATAATTATATATCTCTTCTAATGCCAGTGTTATATTAGACTCTATCTAAACACAGATATTATTTCTGTCTTTGAAGCTCCTAATCAAAAGAGAAGAAGAAATACTTTCTGCTCCTTTGCAGGACTTGACAATCAAGCAATGAATGAACTGCACTGAAGAAAGAGAAGGTGGAAGAGCAGCAATATGGACATATGTGTATCAATAAAAGATACGTGCATATGCATTTCAAACTGCATATAGAAATGATGCTTGAACTCCTACTTAAGCAGGATTACTCCTTAAATTTTGAATTACTCCTTAAACCATAGCCAGAGCAGGTCTCTAATATCAACCTGAATGAGGAGGAGCAGGCATTTTTCCCCCGATCCAAGCCTAATCGGGCTGCATGAGAGAACAGGAGATGCTTTTATGAGAAGCTGGCAAATACCTTTTTTGAAGGAGGCTGCAGTCAGCTTGATTGCTGTCTTTTATCAGCAAAATAACTGCAGCTGCAACCAGCTACAATTAGGTGCTTAGTAGTGTGTTAACAGGTAGCTATGCAAGCAAAAATGAAATCCAGTCAAGCCAAGCTGAACTTTGATCCTCAACCTATCTTTTACAAAGCAGCACCAAGGGACTATGTTTTTTCTTAGCAGCTTTCACACTGATACTATCACAACAATTAGTGCTTTTGAGACACGCTGGTGGGATTGACAGCTGGCTGATGACACAGCACAGCTTGGAGACTGCCATTAGATCATCACTATTGACAGGTTATCCACTTGCTCCTCACTAGCGAAAAGTTATTCTGTCTTTTGGCAATTGCAACTTATTCTTGAAATAGGCCTCAAAACAAGCATATTCCACAATTTTATATTATTCACACGTAAACTAATAACACAACTGTCCCCAAACTGTGTTTCATAAAGAGCAATGCCGATGCTTTAACACCATCATTACAGACACCCTGTAAATGTCTTAAAGCAGATTTTCTCGCAAACATACGGAAAAATTGCTGGACCAGGATTTTCATTAATCCTTTTAATTGCTGTGTAAACTGTGGAAAAGTGAGTGTGTGCACACATATGCATACACATGTATTTGTTTCCATGTCAAATTTACAAATCTAAAAGAGGAGCAGGGAACTATTGTAAAGATCAGCAAGTGAGATAGCTCTGCATAGGAAAGAAAGTGTAGTATGGTGAGAGCATCCCAGCTGAGCAGAAGGAGAAGATGAACACAAGTTACCCAAAGATTAAAAACAAGCAAACGATTCTGCACAAACCAGAAAGCAAGAAAGACTTGCTTTCTCCAGTTTTGTGTTTCCCAGCTGATTGACTCCGTGTCCAAGAACATACATGCGGAAGGTCTCTCCCAAGACCTATTCTTCTGGTCTCTACTACAGAATCCATAATGTTTAGAAAGGGCTGAAGCTCAGCATACAGTTTTTCCTTCTCTGGGAACACTATACAGATTGCTGTCCTCCACTCAGCTGCACTCTCACGAAATGCGTAGAAGCACAGCTCTCTTTGAGCCCTCTCGCCTTCTGTCAGACATGAACAAAACGGGCAGGACTGACACCCGGACAGACATATACTTTGGCCATGTGACTGCGGCATAAGCGTGGTACCCTCAAGAAACAGGTCTTCATATGTATGCTGAGCTTTCTAGCTTATGAGCAACATAAACAACAGCGTTCTAAATATATATCATTGAGTTACTTATCACTTGGGGTGAGGCGTGGGGAAGGGAAATTCTCTGCTCTCCCAGATGCCCCAGGACATCCACTCTGTTGCCACCTGCTACAAGTCCCACCTAGAGCAGAGCAGGCTGGCTGATCCCAGGTGACCCCAGCACTCCTCCCCATGCCTCACTTTACAAAAACCCCAAAACAGAGCATGTTCTTCGTGGTCAGCCTGGCTGACATCCTTTGAGCTCACCTGCTGTATGGCTTGGGATGTGGAGTCACTGTTAGAAGGCCAGCCTGCAGTTATTTACCAAACGAGAGAAGTGTTATTTCCTTTGCAAAGTGAGCACTTGGAGCGCCTTTGCAAACGTTTGGGGCAGGGGCTGCTTTTTGCACATTTCTGTATTATCACTGCATGTTACTGTGGTGCTGGTACAGGACTCCACACAAAACTTCAGTGCATTCCCTGAATGCTGGTTTGTTTTTCCCCACCCATGCAATAAAGGAAGCCAAGCCAAGGGCTTCTTCCTGCACACTCCACAATGCCTCAGGATCACGCTGAATTCCCAAGGTGCTGGTGGGTACCCAGCATCTCACGTGGCTCTGACACCCTGCTGAACGAGGCCCTCGCAGCAGACTTCTGATTGGCACTCTTGCTTTCCAGGACTGCAGAACAGGGCTACTCGCGATGGTAGAGCTTGGTATGGTCCATCGAAACACAAAAAAGACAAAAGCCTAAAGCAGCAAAATACTAAATCAAAATAGGCAGCGGGCACTGGCCTCTCCTACCGGTTATGGATGTGAGGCACTGTTTCATGGTAATGCCTTGATAGCCTTCTCCCTTCAGTAAAATGAGGGACTTCCTTGGGGAGTGGGCAGGGAGCTAGAAAAAGGCTAATCACTTTCGAAAGTATTAAAAAAAAATATATCTCTATCTATCTATATGGATAAAGAAAAGTCTAAGTCTTTCTAATTTGGAGAAATAATCTCATGGAGCATACTAGACAGTTGCTAGGGGCCTCTGACTGAGGGCTCTTGGGTCTTCTCCATACCTTTGATCTGCATTATGAAATGTTAATGTCCAGCACGTCAGGACTTGTTACATAAACATACCCTTTCTCTAACTGCTCAGTCCTGCCCGTTGCAACTTCCATTCATATTATCCATTTATATTTAAATGCTGACTTGGAGCTTATACCCAGAAGCACTGACATTTTTAAACAGGAGTAGCTAAACTAGGGTAAACTGCTAAATATAATTTATTGATGATAAAGAGCTTGGTTCAGATTAAATTCCAGCAATTTAATAATGAACACATTCACATCCTGCATCCGGAATATGTATATGTATGTGTTTTCCCCTCCTCATTTAACTGGGAGAAGGGGGTCTCGGAATCTGTGATTTCCTGTTGATTAGATATGAAGCAACCACAAGCACATATTTTTGATATCTCTATTAACAGACTGTTCATGTCTAACTGCAAAACTTGGTTGCACTTCTCTCAACATCTTTGCCCAAGACAGACCAGTAAACACAATTCCTCTCTCTATAATTAGCCTTTTCTCTAAGGGCCCCGAAGTAAGTCTGCATGCCGTAGATTTAATATCCAGTGCTATATCCATATGTGCTGCCCTTGCCTGGTCCCAGAGCATATAAACTCCCCTATTAGCAGCCTTGACTGCTTAATTATGCAGATTTTTTTTGTACCCGCCTGCCTGTAAAATTACTGTGTCTAACCTTTTTTTTCTCCCTCCTCTTTGCACCATGCTGGCCATTCTAATGAAATCGGCATAGGGGAAAGGGCCTGATTTGCAGTTATGGAGGCTGGATCGCACTGGCAATCTGTCCTTAGTGGGAGTTACAAAAGAAGTCAAATGCCTTCATCTGGTTCTCCCCGCTCATCCCCAAGGTGATTGAGTTCACTTCCTGATGCTTCCCAAGTTTTCCTGGGGCTGTCCAATCAGCGCATCCACCAGGGAGCCCAGCCTAGCTTGCAACAGTCTCCGTATCTAGTTACAGCCCCACCAGGGACAGTCAACTATCCACCCCCAAGCCTTCAGATGAAAACCTTTTCTAACAAGGCCGCCCAGCGCCAATGAAATAACACACATCTGCATATCCACTGGGTCCCATGTTTCTTGTGCTCATGGATTATGTATCTTGCAGCCTCTAATAAAGAAATGCAGTTCTTTGTTTAATGTTTATCTTGTGCTTGTTAAGCAAATGCTAATGTTGTATCAGAATGCTTTAGTGCTATTTGGGTTTTTGGTGATTTACTACAAGACAATCTGCTGTGAAGTAAATTTAGAGGGGAGGGGGAAGGAAAAAAAATCATTCCGGCTGAAGGGGAGAGAGAGAGCGGGAGGGAAAATGGTTTGACAGAGAAGGAGCAAGAGGCAGAGGGAAAGACAGAGGGAGTGAGACGGGAGAGCGAGCGCAACAGCTCCCGCTATGACTTCCCTAACCCCCGGCTGACATGCCCACTTCATCACTAGCCGGTCCGATACCTGGAGGTACAGAATCAACCCCGTACGATTTCCAAAAGGGATGAGATGATAACTTCCCCTTCAGTGATAAGGTAAACAGTGTCCTGAAGGGTAAACAAAAAATAAAAAAGCCCCTTTTGTTGTCTGCCTTTGTGCCCTGATGGTTAGCACTGTGCTGTGTTATTCACAGACCACAGGGAAGCCCTAGATTTAATTGTTCATGCCTGGCTCCGCTAGAAATGGGCAAAAGAGAATATGAAGTATTCAGAACCCCCTTCTCCAAATTATTTTTTCTTCCCTCCCCCCTTCGGGAGGGGGAGAGAGGAGATTTGGAAGCTGATGAACAAATGAATGTCCTCTATTTACCCTTTGGCAAGACAGAATATAGATATCCACAGCGCTAAGCGCTCCTGTCAGTCTCCGTTCAATTCCTTCAACCCTGTTTTGAAAGAAGATGTAAGTTCTGGAGTTCTGTTTATTTTTCTTCTACAAATGAATTAAGGTCAATAAAAGGCGGATCTCCAAAAGGAGGGGGCTTGAGCGCTAGCTAGAAAAGCAGCTGCCCCCATACCCCCTTTTCATGCTATGACATCCCTTTTAGCGACTACCCTTTGTCACACAGATCAGTTGATTTTAAGGACTGCATGAAATAAGGTTGCACAGGGTCCCCAGGGTCAAACCAGAATTACAGATTAAAAGAACTTTGTGGACAAACAATTCTACACCTTCAACGTGACAGAAGTCCAAAAGATACAGATAGATTTCAGTATGGAGGCATCTTCTGGAACTGCAAAGGTATCGTGCAGTAGGGCAGTAAACGAATGTTCATTCCCTTTGCACACACGTACACTCTGAGCACATGAATATCCCATTTACTGCTGCGCTCCTGTTCTCTTAGCATACCTTTTACCCCACTGTCCAAGAGTGTGATAATACTTGAATGCATCGTACTGCTGCAGATGTATACATTCACTAATTGCCAACACTCAACATTTTTAAGTCTTACATCGTTTATTCTGAAAGAATAAATTGGCGCTAGTGTAAGTTGGCGCTCAGTCTTCTGAGAACACTGAACTTCTGAGAACACTGAACACTGAAAGTCTTTGATAGAAAAGATGGAAAGTATGAGAAGTGGCTATGTGAGTTTTTCTGCCTTGTCCCCTTTTTTATGTGCCTTGATTTTCAAAAGATCATTTCAGCTGGTAAGAGGGCCTCCATTTTTTGAACCTACTCAATCTCTAGGTTATCTGCTGAAACTGCTGATAAAACATGCCTCTTTGTAAATACCAGATGGATGTTTCTGTGCTATTTATTTACAAGGAATTGAATTCTCATTCTGAACATAAAATCTACTATCATCAAGTCGATTCATGTAAGATCGTATTTGCTCAATTAATTTAAAGGGGAGGACTCTGTCTCTCATTAGCTAGCTCAGCCAGCTAAGTGGCTTAAGAGCACAAACTTCCTGTGTTTTTCTTCCACTGCCTTCTCCCTGCCCTGCTTTCCTTAAACCAAACCCAGTAAATTTTCATCTAAGTGGTATACTTCATTGTTTTGTATTTGGGGTATTACTATACAAAGCCATCGTGAGCTCTGCTAATGCCCCGTTTATTACTAGATACAATTCAAGGTCCTGACTGTAATCTTTTAAAGCCCCTAATGACCTAGGGTTGGGCTGCATTTGAGACTTTCTCTCCACTTACAGTCCGCCAAGAAAATTGAGCTCAACGGGAACACTAAACCTGACAGTGTTCCCATTTAAATCCTCTAGAGCAAGGGAGTTTCTCCATAAGCCGACTGTAGAAGTCCGTATCTGACCTGCTGACTTCAGCCGACTCTACACAACAGCATCACCATGAACTGGCTGCATGGGAACCCTGTCAGAGACTTCATTTCCCTCCTGCGGTCTCCATCAAAGCTACCTTTGGTAATCACTACAGCTGAGAACACTGCTCAGCATAAATTAAGAAAGAGGCTCAAGGACACAATGAGTCCATGATGTGTATGCTTGGCCTTAAAAATAGGAAAGCTTCAACTCCAGCCTGCATTTGATAAAGAGTGTCCATTATAAATATGAGGCTTGACCTAGTGACTAGCATTTGTGTACAGGTCACCTTACTGCAACGTTAAAGTCATCTTCACTAACCAGTCTGTGCTATTCCAGTTTCCACACCAACGGATTCTTACTAGACATCACTAATGCATGTGTCCCCGATAGCCCGTGGTTCACCTTGTATAGCTAGCCACGCTTTTAATCTGTGCTGAATCGTGGTGGAAGCCATAGAACGGGAGATGTGCCTTTGTTACATGCCAACAATCCCTGTCTTTTTTCTCTTTTTTTTGAGGATCTGAGGGTTGTACAGACATTTTCCACCAGCATTTAAAAAGCACCTCCTAAAAATCAAAATTGACTGCTAGGGATCTAGGCAGGAAAACTGCATAGGTATCAAACCGTATTAGTGATGAAGATATATCCTAAATACCCCTAAGTACCTGTTCATCTATTTTGTCTTGACAGATCATATCATAGAATCATCGAAAACAGAGTTGGAAGGGACCTTAAAAGGTCACCTAGAGCATTCCCCTGCCTTAAGGCAGGATCAGCTATGCTGTAGAATTTAGATGACCTCGAACTAACGAAGCAGAAAGGATGATGGCTAAAATGCCAGTGGATTAAGCCCAGTTCTGAATGTATTGATTACAAGGAAAAGAGCATTTGAAATCTGCTGTAACTGTGCAAGAGTCAAAGAAAACAGGTGGTTAACAAGCTGGTTAATCCAGGTTGTTTGCTTCAGGTGATGGAGTCAAGTGTTTCTGACTGTGAGGAATTATTTTCAGGATCGAGTCAGATCCAGCTAGATTTCTTGTGGCTGTGCAAGCTCTAACGGAGATACAGGCGTGTTTGATAGCTACCTGTCAGAGTCAATTTGCAAGAGTCACCAT
Source organism: Ciconia boyciana (assembly GCF_034638445.1). NCBI lineage: Eukaryota > Metazoa > Chordata > Aves > Ciconiiformes > Ciconiidae > Ciconia > Ciconia boyciana. The sequence continues at coordinate 51,419,990 of NC_132935.1, read as the reverse complement.
GAAGTTTTGAGTAACAGACTCTAAGAATAATGAGTCTTTTCTGCTTGAATTTCAGCCTGTGATGTTTCCTGAATTTCTGGAAGTGACAGGACACACAATAAAACCTTAGAGTCAAATCCAAGCCTCTCCTACATAGAGTACAATTGCTCTGTCAACGTAAGATACCAATGACCTAAAAATGCCCGAGGAGAGGGAGTTTGGCTTCAAAAGTTGCCACTTATGCCATTTACCTTCATTTCTGGGGTATTATTGAGGGAGGATTCATGGTGTGATTCCCTACCCCCCCACAGGTCACAAAGATCTTCACTGCAAGGTTCTGCTTTGTCATCAGTGTTGCAAACATGTAAAGGGAGAACCAGGAGAGATGCAAGAAAAGCAACATGAATCACAGCATATTCAGCTACCAGGGTAGGCACACCTTTAAACCTCCATCCCTTCTGATTTGGACTGGGAAAGTATTCTACCTAAGCATCTCATAGGTGTTGATGAACAGGGGAGAGACAGCTGGTTAGAGCTCCACCCAAATAAACCATGATAATTCTGCTCTCGTAACTAACGTGGGAAAATACGTGGAAGTACATTGGCCAAAGGATTAAGGCTTATCTTCTAAGCCTGTTTATTTGGAGAATAATTGTCTGTATTAGCTATTCAGGTAATAGTGACTACTAGGTGCTCTTCTCATCACTTTTGCTTAGCAGGAAGACTTCTATTTTCATAAGCATATGAGCTGATCGAGATGATCTGCCTTTGCCTTTGGAGGTAAGATATTTGCACCTATGGGGGTTTCACTGCAGGACCACACGGTAACTGCAGGTACTGCAGACTATAATCCTTGAAGAACTATAGTGGCTGTCTACTGACTTCTAGGTCAAATTCAGCTTGTTGGTTTTAAGCTATAAAGCCCCAGCTGGTTTGAGCTGAGAGACAGCATTTTTCTTCATAGAAAAAGTGGCAACTGTGGTCAGAAATGCTCAACTCACCAGCTCTATTCTGGCACAACCAGGCGAATACTAATGCCAGGAGGTTTTGTTTAGGGATTTGTAGATTTAGACTTTGTTATCCAAAATGGTTCAACAGGACTGGAATCGGCTTGCTTTTGGAAATGGCCTTTCACAAGATGCTGATTGGCAATTAGAGGGGTTCATGTGGAACGGTCTGTAGGACAAGCCTCAGACTTGGTAACATTCTGGAACTGGGAAAGATTTATGTGGGTTTGTTAAAGATTTAGTAAAGTCTATTCTACTTGTGTGCCATGAAACACAGCGGCAGCACAAAATCAGTTAAGTAAAATAAACATAGTAATGTCAAACTTCAGAATGGCAGAACAGCCGAGGCAGAACGGCAGAATGGCAGAACAGCCATTCTGAACAGCCAACCTTCAGAATGGCAGAACAGCCATTCTGAACAGCCAACCTTCAGAATGGCAGAACAGCCAAGGAATCCTCCCTTATCGACCTCACTCATATCTACAGCACTGAGGAATCAACAGATTGCACGACAGGATTCTCCTTGCTAGTTTCTGAAATGGCATAGACAGTCTGTAGGGTGGACTAAAGTGAATTGTACAATATCGCAATGTAAAGGAGAAAATGCAATTATTGACCGATCATCTCAAATCCTCAAGTATGTGTTAGCAGAACTCAACGATGCAGCAAAAAAGCTAGCTAATGACTGTGTTGGAAGCCCGTTGGTCATGCTGACAGCTTCAAAAACGATGAGACAATATGTATCAGCAATGTTTGTATGAGTATCAATGTCTGTGTATATATTTATGAATATATCTTCTCCATTGGTCCCAGTTGTTGGCAGATTCTCATAGATAGCACCTTGGTGTACCTGAATGGGATGGATGATTTGTGGAGCGTGGCACTGAGTGGTGGGAGCAACGATATTGTCAGGATGTGACATTGGGTGGCCGCTACTGATGTCCCACAGGGAGAAACGAGAACAGCTGCAAACCCTACGCTGCAATGTTGGAAGGAGAATTCTCTGATGGTATACTACAGTGGGTGCGACCACTTTCAGCTGTATAAGAAGTGTCAGAAAATGGCAATCAACATTGTGACAGTTCTTTTGTTTTTAGCTGAATATTTAAAAAAAAAAAAAAGACTAAAAGCTCACTGCATTATTTGAACTCCATTCAGTCTTAAACTACATGCTCTCCCTTGCATTTCTCTTCCGGTCTCTGATGGGTCAGACTTGGGGATTTTTTAAATTTAAAAGCCCAATCAAATAAGCTTTTTTTTTTCTTTCTTCTAAAAGCTAATATTGGGGTTGAGGGCCAAACAATATAATGATGCAGTACTACTTGCATTATTCCTGAAGCTATTTGATTTTGACAAGCCCACATTTGGTAATTAACATGAGAATGCCCCCTTGGGCCGTTCTCCTGTTAGCTAAAATATCTTATAAATTACTGTAATAAAAGGAAAAAGTGAACACACTGCCTGTCAATGTTTCAACTTATCTAGCAAGAAGAGGAGACAATGCCATGATCTGGAAACACGCACACGCCAAATGGATGCATAAATTACACCGTCTATGCCCATCTGAACCAGTCACCTGTCTGTCAGTGAAAAATATACACATAATAGTGTGTAGTAAAAGAAAAGCGCATTACTATTTGTATAGTATTTCTGTGGATATGAAACAGAGGCTCTCATGGTCCACAGAGGTACTTCTATCACCTCCCCCAGCCCATTACCAGACAGAACAAACTGTTCTATATTTTTTTTGGTAAAAATGGTTACCAATGTAGAGTGTGTCAGATGCCAGGATTCCCCTCTTGTCCTGTTCTGTTAGAGGTCATGTTCATGGGGGCTGCCTATACTTGGTGCCACTGGAAATCACGTTCCAAATAGGCCCACACTGAATGCCCTGTATCTACCGTCAGTTTTGCAAATACACGCCTCTGTGCTTTGAACTTGGAGAACGGCAGCCCAGCAGCTAGACTTACAAGGCAATTCTGCTGTCCTGTCATCTGTGGTGTAATATCATCCTGCAGCAAACATAAAAATCCACCGCTAACATCAAATGTATTCAAATCTGGGTGCAAATATAAACCACACGAACACACCCTGCATATTCCAATGCAGCAGGCTGAATGCCCTTACACAACCTGCTCAAAATAATGGAAGTTGACATGAAAGAAAGTGCCTTTTATAATACTTCCTGGCAGGTACAACATTTTCTTTTATTTATGAACGCAGGTGCTGGCAAAAAAAGAGAAATGAGTGAAGGCTTTTTTCTTAGAAACAAATATCTAAAAACATATTTTATGTTTTTTCTCTTCTGATTCCAAAACTCTTAATGCAGAAGAGTAGGGAAACTGGAGGGAGAAAAAACCTGTCATTTATACTGTGCTACTTCAGTCTGTGCATATCGTTGCAAGACTGGATGTACGGAGGATGAACAGAACAGACAAACTGACAGGGAACTTACATGACTACTTAAAGGGTTTACTTCTTTCCAAAAGAAAACATTAATTAAAAGCACCAAACATCCCAAAATAATCTCTGTGACAACTTATTGTCTAGGCTGTTTTGATCAAAGATTTGCCACCTTCACTAATATAAAGTACCAGATTTCTGCAAGACCAATAGTTTTTGAGTTCGATCCTTGAGGGCCCTTTTTATTCTCCTGTTAAAGGCCTTGCAAAATCAATGCCTGTAAATCGTAGACTTATTGATAAAAATTCTGGGGCATGCAATTGAATGTAGATCAAAAAATGCTTGTGTTGAATCTATAGCAGACATAATTTGCTACTATTGCTGAATTTTAAAAGGAACTGATCCAAAGCAATGCCATCTTCCCAGCTCTGTGCCACAGCCTAGTGACATTTAATCAGGCATATTACTGCATTCTCCCTGTGACAGCCGAGACGCAACGCAAGTCAGCTGACGGAATTCCTCTTCTAAAGCCACCAGCCTGTAAGGAGCAGGACAACACAGAAAGCTCACTTGTCCCAAGGATACCGTGCGCTTTTACACATCGGGCTGCAAAGCTATCACGTGCAGCCTACTAAAACTTACAAATGACCATTTCACCTTTGCTTTTTCTACAGCAGACAAAAACTTCAGGTACGATTCTCTTCTGGATGAGTTTTCCAATGACTTGATGCTGGAGTCACCAGGTCAGAGGTAATGAGGGCTGCACAGCTTACAGTGCCATAGCTCCAGCTTGGTTAGATCAATGGCCTATAATTACCTACAAACAAGTCAGACACCAATCAATTGTTTGTTATTTCCTGTACAAGTTGCACAGGGAAACTTTCCTAGGTCAGGGAAAAATCACAGTGGAGGCAACGGCTGCACCTGCTTGCGGTGCCGATCATGCCAAAACACCTTATGAGTAACCTTGAATATCCTGTAATATGGTTAGAGGCCACAGGGGCAAGCTGGGTTCCTCAGATGAGCCTGGTTTCTCTGGCCTGGCATCAGGTCCAAAAGGACCTCTGCCACCGTAAGTTGGAAAACCTAAAGGATGCTAACAAATAAAAAGAACCCAGCTCAAACCCCAAAACATGAAATTCCAAACCTGGGCACATCATGGCACCACAGCACAGCCTAGCTCTGAAGTTTTATTTTTACAGCTACCATGGCAGTAAAAACTGCAATATGAGCCAAATCCATTCCAACGGATTCATTTATTTTTGGGGGATGTCAAAGGTGCCAGATTGATAGCCCTGGCAAGCAACATTTTCAATTTCTCTGCACACCAGGCACAGCACAGGCAGCAGCAGTGCTAGCCTCCTGCCCGCGGTTCCCATCCAAGCTGCCTCGGTCCTGAGAGGCACCACCTAGAAGTGGTACAGAGCTATCTCCATATTACCTAGAGCTATTTCCGTGCAGTCAGCCTGTGTCCTCTCTGCTGTGCTACAGGCAACGAAAGCACCACCCACGGCAGATGTGTTTTTGTGGGGAACATTTGTCTGCCGAAAACCGGAATGGGAACATCAACTCATTTGTGCACTAGCCATCAAATGTCTATGAGATCTTAACAGCTGTGCTCACACTACCAAGGTGGTATGACCTGGCAACGCTAACCTTAATGCTCCCACCCCTCATTATTGCTGTTGTTCAGTGCAGACAACACACCTACCTTTGTATAAAGACACTGGACATGGGCAGTCTTGGACACAATTCCACCAGATTCCTCAAACATCCCGGTTATGCTCTTTACCTTTCCTGCACACATGCGTGCAGACGCGTCTGCTTCCTACTCTTTTGGTGATGCCTCTCATGTTCGAAATGCCAAGTGGTTAGCTAGGAACAGCTCCTCTCTACAAAGCTATCATCCAAATTTTAAAAAAAGCCAAAAAAACTCCCCCAACCCCCCAAGGAAAAGGGTTAGAGAATGCCACTTGATCAAATACACACATAACTAAGCTGACATAAACATGCCTCCATTTCCTGTAATACTTTTTTAAAAGTAGAGGAGCAGAGCAGGAGTCCTGCTGGATTTCCCTTAGCAACCTGACAGGAGCCCACAAGGTCAGCTAGCAGGAAGCGTAGAAAATTATACAGTGGGGAATTATCAGCTAAATTATTTCACTATACTCAGGATTTTTACTGTTCCTCCCAAGACGGTGGCCTCTTGCTACTTGCAATAGAAGCAAGAATAAAAGGACAGAAATTACAAAAGAGATCTTAAAAAAATTGCATGTTTTATGTGCCTCCTGAAGATGGTGACTTTAATGCCCAACTCATTTTTTGTTGTTGATTTTAGATCAAAGGCCTGATCCGTAGCTGTGGCTAACATGCACAAAAGAAGCTGCGTCTGTGTGCACGCAGCTGCATGTACCCACACAGGTGCATGAAGGTGACTTGAAATTCACCTTTCCCTCTTCCAGTTCTGCTGCTGTCTCTAGCCAAGCCCAAGCCAAGCTACAGCAGCTTGTGGTCTGCTCAAAATCCGGGCAGCTGAGAATAAGCCTGGGAAGGAGGGCTGCAAAACCTGCCTTTGCTGTTACCCCAGGATGGAAAGGGAGCCCTGCACAGTCTCCCAGCTGAGGCTCCAGCACTTGAGGAGCTACATCAGGGGAAGGCAGTGGCTCCCCAGCCAGCTCCCCTGCTTTAAGAGCTGCTCATGGGGCTCTGCTGCGGGGCGGAGGCTTTCCCCTACCACCAGTGCTCTGCTCCCAGTATTGGATATGTCCTGGTTCTGAGGGAGGAGGAGGAGGAGGAGAAATCTGGAAGACCGCTCACAATGTGGCTCATTTCACAGACCTGCGAGCATGATTTATCAATTAACAGGTAATGAAAAAAAATTCCCTGCAATTAAAGCCTTGATTTTGCTCAAACAGGAAGCAGTACCATGCCACCGTGTACTCCTGAGAGAGACAGGCAGCTCCTGTCACTAATGTGGAACACAGCTAATCTTAACAGATTCGGTGCGGGCCCCTTGAGAGATGCCATGTTGATGAAGGAAGATACAGTAGGGAGCCCCCCTCCCTCCCCACAGGGCCTGCCTGATTGCAGAGCCGGCGGAAAGGTGGAGGGAAACCGGGCTCCCTGTTTCGTAGCAGAGTGGCAGAGTTGTTGGAAGCAAAGGCAACTTCCGACTCCGAGAGACCATTTCTGCCAGGTTATTCTTTCCTTTCTGTATCAAAATATTATCTCTATTTTCTTTTCCTTTTTTCCTTTGGGGTTTTATTTTATTTATCTATCTATTAAAACCCTTCACACTTTAAAAAAATAATGTACAGATGTATATTTGCTCTACAGAGTACAAGTACATACATATATGTACACATATGTGTGTGTATATGTCTATCAGCTTAGTTAAAACCATTCTCTATAGAGTGAATATATATCTCTACATTATTTTTTAAAAGTGTGAAGGGTTTTAATAGATTTCACAGGATACAATGCATTAGAGTTACTCAGGCAAAAGTCAGAGCAAATTAAGGGAGATGTTTTTCTTTCCTGCTGCTTAAAAAAAAACACAGAGCACTCAGCAGGAAAACACACCAAAAAAAAAAAAGAAGGGAAAAAGGAACAGCAGCCAGGATTTTGAAAATAAGTTGTTATGGGTGCTAGGATATCTTCCCCTTCCAGATCACTTGCTGGTAATTTCGGTAGGAACATGGCATTCCAAGCAGGAGCTGGTTATCTGAGGTGACATTCCTCTCTTGCAGTCAAGTCAATAGGTTGAAAATTACCCCTGCTTAACTTCTGTAATATATGTTCTGTACAGTGCTGTTTATAGACAACATGTATCTATGTGCCTTTCGCTAAGTATTCACTTGTTCATCTTTGTCTGTGCAGCAGGATCTGTATGCAATTATGTTACCATACTGATGAGAAAAGTTAGACTGATGGAATACTGAAAATACCATTACACTAGTAACAGATAACCATAAATTGCTGACATTTTGAAAAAGAAACACACACTATGTTATTTTGTATATTCATTAAAGCATCCCCAACACATGTTCCCAACATCATTGAAAATCACCACTTTTTCCAAGGAGAAAAGGCAAGTCAAGCCTGAGAAAGGTAAGTACACACAAAGATGCTGGGACACTCCTCTAGATAAGTCTTAGCAAGCCACGCGCGCTTGCTGAGATTGCTGTATCACACACCAGAAGTGGCTGCAAGACAGCACGTGTATGGCTGATCAAAGACACAAGATACACTGAACTGATGTGCTGCAACCATAAGCCCACTAAAACTGTGAAGAAGGTTTCTTATCCAAGTGTAGTCACATTCATAGCTCAAAACAGATAGGAAGGTACAGGAAACGGACACTGATGTTGCCAAACACTCATCTGAGGCTGTGGCAATTTGCTGGTCAATGTGAAAACATTTGAAAGGTGTCTGAACAAGAGTTGGAAGAACTACAGTATGTGGAAATGGGAGTTATTCCAAAGATTCATACCTGTGCAAAGGTAGGAGAACAGACCCCGGAGTATCTATTGGTCTGTGTGCTTTTAGAAGAGCCATCTAATGCTAAAGACGTAGTCATAGCATATGTCTGATTTTGGAACACTACCCGGTTGTGGTGGAAGGTCACAAAACAAAGAAGACCTATGAACGCCAAAAACACTTAAAGTGGTATTCATGGAAATCTGGCTTTACGATAATCTCCAGTCATTAAGCTTTCTTTGAAGCAATTTCCAAAACGACTGCTGGTTATAAACAACCTGAATTTTAAGCAGAACCTGAGAAACAATACACAGTGAAAAATGTATTCAGTGATTCTCCCTCTTTATCCTGGCTACTACTTTTTAAGGGCGGATTTTGTATGTGTTTATCATTTGCAACCCTTTGACAAATGTTCCAGTCAAACAAATTTTATCCTAGCATTGTTCGTGTGGTTGGATTGCAGAGGGTCTTCCTAGCTCTGCAACGCCTTCATTAGGCAGTGTCTTCTGTTATTGGCTTTACTGATTAGCAGGGCAGGTATGCCCTGCTAATGCAGGTATGCACACAGCCCAAGAGGGAAGGAGACGTTTTTAGGCTCTATCCTGATGCCAGTGGCAGTCCCAACTTTGGGATCCGTAGCAGAATGTTTTCCAACTTCAAACAGTCATGCCGCAGGCTGAAACAGTCGCACAGAGAAACTCCTCTATTTGCACTGTGCAGCTGTGAAAGAGGAAATCAGGGATACGGATTGTGGCAGGGCTGTCGGGAGAACAGAAGAACTGCAATGCTCTTGGCTTTCATGGCAGGAGGATGCAGAGTAGGGCATCTTGAGAGGAGAGGTCACCAGGGACGAGTTGTAGCTGGTTTTATCTTACCCTTACACTGCAAAAAGAAGATGGGGGCAGGGGGAGTCACTGATGTGAGATCTTCCCTAGGAAACTGAGAAGGACAAGTATGAAACTCACGATGGGATAACAAATTCTGTGAAATTGGTTCCCATCGTCAGTTGTTTTATGGTTAATGGTATTGGTTCTGGTTCCCTTTCAACTTCTTTCTCCACTATCCTCGTCCTATCTTGCCTTCTGTTGACTGTGATGGCTGTTACACCTACAACCAGTTTCATTTCCTCCTAAAACACTTCTTGGTTACGTGCCTGAAATTTCTTCTCCATTTGCTTTGTTTGCAAAAGTGGCATTTAGAAATGGACTCAAACATGCTATGTAGAAGAGGACTTCAAACCTGGTGTCTAAATTCACCAGACTGTGATTCAGTATTTTTAATAGAAGATACAGTGCCTATTATTCAGAACGAGGACTCTCTAGTATATTCCTCCTAGGAAGACAGTATACCTTCACTTCCAAACCCCTCTGTCCAACAAGTTTCTCTAAATTACGCAAATTCCCCAGCTTCTAGCACAGCTTTTAAGAAGGGTTGCTCTCTGCTTACTAATCAGGCATGTGAATGGCTTTCCTTTAACAAAGAAACTTTGAAAACACTTGAAAATCTACTGAATATCAATCATTATGGAGGTCCCTTTAAACTCTGTCGTAATACTCAAGAGAAGGCTTCCCGCTGAATTAAAATCTGCAGTTTCAAATGCGCAACCTTTCTTTAACTGCACTGACACTCTTCTGTTTCATTTTTGTTTGGGGTTGATGATTTTTTTCCCCAGAGATTATTTATTTTGGACATCCCTTTAACACGGTCCCAACATTTACCCTGCTTTTGTGCCGAAACAGATTTATTTGGTTATTGGACCTGGTCCTGATATCCTCCAGTTAAGAGACTTGATAAAAAATAAATAAATAAATTCACGAAAATCACAGACTCTCTCACACGTTAAGAAATTTTAAACACATTTTTGAGCACTCTTCAAAAGCAAGGGACTGGCATCTCCTAGGGAGTGAAGCTTAGCCCTGGAACGGACATAACAAAGGGTGAGTAGTGGTGTAAACTTCCCCCTGGTCCTCTGCTAAAATACATCATTCCTGATCTTATGGGACCACTCCCAGAGATAAGACAGCAATTCATTAGGTATGGGTGACGCTTCCCCCTTCCTATTACCCACCACTGGTAGGATCATAACCCTGGGAAGGACTTTAAGAAGTCTTGTCATTGATCCCTCTGCCCCAAGGAAGGATTAACTCTTTCTGTGTCATTCCTGCACAGCTATTTGTTACCCACCTCTTTCAAACAGAGCCAAGTGCTACAAGGTCTTCTGAGGTGCCCAGAGACAGATGCAGTCTGATAGCCAGACCTGCCAGCATATCTGGCCATTTGCAATGGTTTGCAGGCTGGCTCAGTGGCCATACGGTTGTTTGGATGATATCTCTGTGGGATTTATCTTCCACCTTCAAAAACAACCAACCATATGAATGGCTGCCAAATGCCCCAAATGTAAAATCTTTACACCAAAATGCTCTGTGTAGGATGTAGTGATTTATTCTTGGCTATTTCTAAAGAACTGAGAAAGGAAAGAATATTAAACCTCAATTCAGATGATCACAATTTGAAAAACAAAGATAATCCAGAGTTGTATTATAATTTTTATAGGTACAATTTGTACCTATCTTTCAGTAGATGAGAGAGGTGGCACAGGAGAAACGGATCATTAAACAGTAGTGTGAAGCCAGGGAAATTAACCAGCTGCTGTGAAAGCCACCTCGCTCCGTCTCTGAGCGCGCGACAGACACGGCAAGAGGGAGGGAGGGAGGAAAAGAGAGAGGTGCCAATTGTACCTATAATGCAATAATTAAAAAAACTCTGCCTACTATCTCACCATAATGGCTTGCACAGGTTAGATCAAAGAGACGCTGCTGCTCACAAAGGGGCTTCTCTTTGCATAAATACGTGCACTCGCAGGTAGAATATTCCAGCCAATTCAAAGCTCTAATATATAGCCAAGGGTAGCCTATAGAGAGCACCGTTTTGTAGGGTTCTCTCTCCTCTACCTGCTGCAAAAATTGCCTTTGAAAGAGGAAAGGTGGTGAAACCAATAGTGGAAAAGATGGGGTGATATTTGCTTGACATGCATCACTCCAAGCGCGTGGAACTCACTACTAACAGCTCGCCCTGAGCACATTTCCAGACGCGTCGGGTTACCCTCATTTAGCCGTAGGAGGCACGATTCATATTCCACATGCCCCACTAAGAAAACTTCCTTTTGTACCGAGTCAAATGAAGGGGGCTATTTCCATCACTTGCTTCCGCACTTCCAGCTCTAACAATAAAAGATGGCACAAAACACTTTAAAGAAGTAACATATGCATCCTCGGATTATTGTGCCGAAGAAAGAGATAAAACAGGAACAAAGTAACAAATTATATTGTCAGAAAAAATGTGAACTTTTTGATTGGGGATGACATTTATTTTAAGTGTGCAATGACGGCAGGGAATCTGTCAGGGTAAGACATGGCAGAGGTTTCAACGTTTGTTAAGAGTGTCATGGGAATTTAACTAAAACTGTTAAAACTGACACTATTGGCTTTTGTTAACACATTAAGCATGGGAAAAGTGCCAGTCAGCATATCCTCCATAGCATCAGTTCAGTTAAATCATCTGGAAGATGCATAAAACTGGGTGTGATAATAAATGCGACGTTTTCTACACATGGATAGAGGGAGCAGAGAGGGACAGGACCATTTTGACAAGAACAACAATGAGATCACTTTTAAAAATGTGCACCTGCTTTGTAATTTAAAAGCGTGCAAGAGGGAGGAAGGAGTTTTAGAAAAAAAAATATTTGAAAGACAAGAGAAGCAAACTTACTAAATGCAATACAAATGGTTTCTGCGTAAGTGCTTATAGTAGAAAATAACTTAATACTGGAGTTTATATTTATGGAATTGGCTTGAGTACAATTAAAGCACTGTCTAAAGCATTCCACTTTAAAACAGACTCAATTACCACTTCATAGTTTGGCTGGCAGACCAACAAAAACAGAATGCCAGCCATTTACTCACAAGAACAGGAGATACATTAATACAAATACAGTGGTGCTCCAGCCGGAGGATTTGAACAGAGCTTTGCAGACCTGAATCTTCTGCAAAATATCCCACTCGGAGGCAAAAGAACCAGAAACCTGCTTGGTGAGTGCATGCACCAAACGTTAATGGGGTGAAAGCCCCCCACTCTACTATGAAATCTCTTACACAAATAAATGCTAAGAATGACTTGAAGCTCTGCATTCTGAAAAGGCAAAGCATATTACATAGATCTAACCATCTGTATATGAAGAAGCATGTGAAATGGATACATTTGCTGTGCAACCATCTGTGACCAAGCAATAAGCAAGATCTAAAACTACTGAGTCAATCTCACAGTAAAATAAACTGATCAAGGAGTGAGGAAAAGAAAAAAAAACAAAGAAAAAGGGGCTTTGAACACCAAAAGGTGTCCATGTGATTTGAAAATAATCATATGGAAATCATGATTTCTTGTATAAACGAGACACCACCAGATAAAAACATTTTAAACAATCACTTTGCCACTTCCAGAGTGCTCTGGCTGCAGCACAGCCATTTGCTCTTAAAATGACCGGTTTTACTTTCCTAAAGTCCTTATGCAGAGAAGTTTCTGCTCATCTGTTGCTGTCTGCTTCAGCTGATAAAACACAGATGCAGAATTAAGGATAAAAACACAGAACGTGGCTGCCAAGAATTGTTCTTTCTGCCATTCGAACATAACCTCATGTAGTTTGATCCATTCAGCGTTTACCTAAGGGCTGCGTCTAAAAAAAAAAGAAAAAGCGGTAACATATGGAAGCTTGGGTAGTGACCAAAAGAACAATATTTTTTTGGCCACGCGAGCAGAGCAGTACGTTGCCTTCTGACTGGTAGGAAGGCGAGTGCAGCACAGACATAACCTCATTACATACTGGAGACTTCCACCCTTCGAACTTTCAGCAGACTCATTTCTTAGAGCCTTCAAGCTCTCTCATCGATCCGTGGCCATTGCTATGCACAAGGCAGCCTCGAAGGGCACGACACCTGTGGTATAATGCCATATGTCTCAGAAGGTTTTATTATTTATTTTTAAATGAAAGTTAAATAGCTATACATAGTAAGGAAATGGTTTTCACAGGGACTAGAGGACTGATTTAATAAAGATTACAGTCAGAGATTACTGGCAGCTACAAAGAAACGCCAGGCGCCGAGAGGTTTTCTGCACTGCCGAAAGGTAGGACATTTACAGATGTAGGAAGAAAGAGTCTGATTATGTGTATCACCGGGAAACCTAAAACTAACGCCAGCGAGAGACAGGCATCATTCCTATATGTCTTCATTTATAGCGGTAAGGGCTAAGGAGAGAGGAGGGTCAAAGGAACGCAGGCTTACCCTGCTACCAGCTATATTGTATAATAATTTAATTAATTAATTGCACACATTCCCAACCTTTAGACCTACTAATGTGTTCTTGGATATTCACAGAGCTTTTATTTAATGCAGAACCTACAATACATTCTTTACTTAGAAGAAGAGAAGAAGGCTTGATTCCATTTCTGGAGAGATTTGCTCTTAATCCGCTAAAGGTTATGTTGGCTCTCTGTAGTATCAGAAAATTAAAAATGAGGCTTTTATTTTTATTATTCCACCACGTTCTACTTCATCTTTTTGCCTCAGATTTTGATACAAAGCAATCCTAAATATTCAGCAAAAGCTAAGCGGTTTCTTGGTAACGAACCTGTTTTACCAAATTAAAATCAACTACATGCAAGCAGGCACACGACAAAGATAATTCTGTTGTGATCATCAGGTACGTAAATACCCGCAGCACTGCCCTTTCCCTGACACATGCCACAGAAAGCTACCGGCTGGAGCTGCCTCGGGGGGCAGCTCAGCTCTCCTGGGAAACTTTGAAAAATAATCGCCTTAATAATATGACAGGCCTGAACAATATGGGCCAGATCCTGTGGTTCTGCTCCGGGAGGAGATCCGCCGAAGCCTACTCCCCTGTGCGCAGACAGGGACATTCGGGTGGCAGGATCAGACCTGTGTTTTCGGTATATGTTTCATTACATTTCTTTTCTTGCTAAGGGCAACAGACTGAAAACGGTCCAGTCAATTAATGGACTGCCGCAGCTCATTCTTCCCTTGAAATTTTAATCCCGTATGACACCATGCTAACAACTGTAATAGTGATGTCACACGGGGGCGACCGTAATTTCAGGTGGGAAGCACGACTCGGTGTACACTCTGAGTTCTGTCCCAGTGTCTTCGACAATAAGGAAAAAATGTAGAAATGTGGAAACCCACAGAAATCGTATGTTCAGTTGCTAATATATTTTATTACACAGAAAAGGATTTTCGAAGATGACTATGAACTATACTCTGCTTATAAAATGCTCTTCCTATTTAAAATATATTCATTTTTTACTTTACACCTTGTTTAATAAATTATAATATAAAAAGAACACCTACAGGTCTTTTTTCAGTGCTTGGCCTTTTTTTATGAGGAATGGGAAAAAAAAAAGGGTGGAAAGGAGAAAGATTTCACAATTACTGAAGAGACTATGGTAGCGAAAGTTGCTACAATTACCAGCAATAAATTCAACTGTCAAGTTTCATGCTACTGAACTTGCACTGACATTTTATGAGCAAATTGCTCGATTTGTTCCTCAACTAATGTAATGCCATCATTTATTTCAATAAGGTAGTAAATATTTTCACTATTACATGAAACAACCTTTTGGTTGGCTTATAATTACAAGAATGATGCTAACTGTATTCCTTGCTTTGTTTCGATATCCCTTGTCAGTGCCATAGACCTCTCTGCCTCTCTTGTTTTTCTCAAAAGCAATTTAGAAAATGCTTGTATTTTAGACAAAAGGAGAACATTTGGTGAAAGAAAATTCATCATTAGGTATCTAGAGGTTTGTTAATAGAAAAGGCAACTCCCACAGTGTATCCTAGTGCTCAAGCCAGACACACATGCTCAGGACCAGCAAGCTGCCTTCACAGTGGGCCAAAAGTCATTATCATAATTTTATATTACATAGACTACATTGAAAATTTAATATATCCCAGCAAAAAGAGACAAAAGACATTTTGCATAATGCTTCTGTGAGCGCACTCTCTCTTGCTACTCTTTTAGCCACCCCATGCAGATAATCACACCAGGAAAAAGAAGTTCATTACCTAAGCCAAATCAAAATTAGGCTTTTCTTTTTGATAGGGAACTTCATTAGTAAGCCCTGTCTTATACAGCTGGGAGATTTGATGAATCTATCTTGGAGTAATAATTCAGCACAATCAGCCACATTTCTGCTCTAAGTTTTATGTCTTTGTTACAAAAATTGGAACTATACATATAGTATGCAGTCATATATCTACAAATTCATAGCCTATCTATTCTCATTTCACGGCATTTAAAACATGCCAGAGTGGCAGCATCACACGATGTTAGTAAACAGGTTTCCTCATTTCCATGGTTGAGGCTTCTGGAGACTAAAAGTCCTCAATAGTTGGAAAATGGATTTTGCTCCTTGTTGCAGAACCTGCAGTTAAATTACATTATAGAATTTATTTCATGAAAAGGAAAGATTGCCTCCCTTACCTCCAATTTCCCCTACTCCCCATGTTAAGCCCTTTCCTGACTATGACCCAGGTTGTAAACCTAGCATCCTTCCTGAATTTCCAAAGGGTAGGAATGCACTGAGGGAATGTCCCATTTGTATTACACTAAAATTAATCTCTAAGAAAGACAAGAAACAAAAGGCTCTGCTATCTGTAGATATATGGTTACAGACATGTAGGCACTGCTACATAACCACTATATAAATTGCAGAATACAGCTGGACATCTGCAAATCACAATGTTAAAGCAACAGCGACAGGATTCTGCTGTTTCAGAGCATACCTGGTACGGGGCTGCAGGTGGCTGTACTGTCAGCTGGGGCTCTTTTTTATGCATGTTTTCCCCCACAGACATGCCTGGATACTATGCCATCTTGTCATATTTTCAGTGCAATAGTGTTTTTCATTGGGATCACACAAAACAATCTGCAAAGGTCTTATTCACACAGAACTCCCAAAATGCTTTACATACCAAGGGAAAGTATCACTGTCCCCATTTTAATGTTGTGACCAACTGCAGTTCACAGCAATTAAGTGATTCACTCAAGAAGACAGAGGAAATCACTAGGAAAGCTGAGGAAAGGCAGTAAGGATGGGTTGGTCAGCTTCCCCAAAGCTATAAGCAATGGCCTCCTGGCCAGTGGGAATTACTGTAAAAATCCCTTCAGGAAGCAGGAAGATTTAAATATGCTGCAGTTGCTGAAAAATAATTTTATTCATACCACATCTTCTTTTACAATTAAATACAAATGGCTTCAGATTGCAAATGTGCCTCAGGGTGTGTCTCCGAACAAAGGTCCTTTTTTACACCTACGGACATTCATTCCATTGAATCCTAATATCTGTATGTGCAGGCGTGTCTATACACCCGGTAAAGCTGGATTAGAGTGCATAAATACAGCCGAGTTTGTGGTGTGGGAGGGTGAACGTTGTGATCCTGACACAGAAGTCATCCACTTGTTAACACTGAAACACTGAGATGACACATCCATACACTCACGACGCGGCTGAGATAAGGGTGTTGAAACTTTCAGGATACCGGCAGTTCCCCCTTGAATACACATTGGAGAAGACACTTATTATTACTTACAGTGTCAGCTGTTCAGCTCTACTCATGAAAACGGCATTGAAGCCACACAGGTAAGGTGGATGGATTGGAAAGGCACACGCTGTGGAGAAAAGACAGACCTCCTCTCCGCACCTCCGCACGTCACCGGAGGGAGGCTTAGGTGCAGTCCCAGAGGGTGAGGCTGACGCTGGCTTTCAAGGGTAGGAGACTTTACAAGGCTGTACTGGGACATCTGGGTGCTAAATGGGAAAAGAATTTGGGGTGCTTCTAGCTAATTGACCTCTGAAACTCAGTGCGCTGGAATCTGGGGAGCTTTTGTGCGGATAGGCAAAGTCAACAGGGCCATGTTACAGACTCCCAAAATCTCAGCGCGGTGAAGAGGCACCAGTTGCCTTTCCAGCCTTGAACAGTGTGGGGAACCTGAAGGGCAGGCCCTTCTAACAAGCTGCTGGCTTCATCCAAAACTGCTTATCCAAAGCTTTCAGGTGTCCCTCAGACCTTTAGATAAACTGGTTTACATTGTACAAACAAATCCCACTTTTGGCTCAGAGCGTTTTTGACAGCCTCTCAAACACAGAGAAATCTTAGGCTTGTCAGAGGTCCTTCATGTGACTCTCATAATGCAAAGCAGCCCTACATTTTGAAATATTTCCTTTCTTCTTGTTTTCATTGAGGGAAATCACAGAGAAAATCCCTGCAAATTGTCAACAGAATCACAGAAGAATGGCTGCGAAGAGCTCTGTGTTTACTATCAAACACATAAACTGTATGTATTTAGACACTGGAGATTTATTACACATCCAAAGCCAAAACAGGCAGATTTACAATTATATCTCCCCTCACTACTTTCAATGTGAATGGCATAAAATTCTTTCTGCAACTATTTAAATTTGAGTTGGAATTTATCACAAAAATCTGAAAGTTCGCCTTAATTTACAATCTGATCAGCAAGCTGAATTTTCAAATATATGGATATATACGTAGTTAATCCAAGGACACCAAATCCAGTTCAGCTATTTTCTTTTTCACTAGATATCCACATGTTATTAGAAG
Organism: Ciconia boyciana; assembly: GCF_034638445.1. Classification (NCBI taxonomy): domain Eukaryota; kingdom Metazoa; phylum Chordata; class Aves; order Ciconiiformes; family Ciconiidae; genus Ciconia; species Ciconia boyciana. The sequence continues at coordinate 51,402,427 of NC_132935.1, read as the reverse complement.
TACACAGCTAACCAGGTTTCATGCAGTAGACAAAATAGCATTGTGGGATTACATTAGTCCGACAGCTGCTTTATGACTACAGCTTCCAGACCAATTTATTTAATATTGATCTTTAAACAAACATCAGTACAAATAAATTTGAGCACTCTAGTCCTGAGATTTTATATCTATAAAAGAGGCCAATATTCAGAGAAGCAGTTCTGCTTGTATTTTGCTCTTTGATTCCGTTTTCTTTGATCCTACCAGGTATCAAATACATCAATGCCAAATTAAAACAAATCCATCCTCAGATAAAGCTCTGTTTATAATCTTTCGTGCAGAAAGAATATTTCTATCAATAACTTCCAGCAAGCATTTTAACTGATCTTTTTATTGCTTTATTCTGATTACTACAAAAGGCAGCAATGCCATGTCCTGACTGAGTATCACACTAAACTCTCTCCAGCAGAACTGTCAAGGAGGGCTTCGAGAACAACGTGCTCCATCTTTCACACTTTCATGCGGTTTTCCTCCTAACTACTTTCATCCAGCATCAGGGACAGGCCCAGCTCCCAATGCCCCCTTTGCTGAGAAAATTGCTGCACCATGATACAGGTCTGGGAGACTGATGTGAAGTCTTTTACAGGGCAACAGTTGACCATTTGGAGGAGGGGACAGCTGGGTGCTAAACATAAATAGGAAAAAAACCTTAGATAGGGAAATAGATAATGAACCCTGGGATTAGACACTCAATTCAATTAGGCGGGTATATATAAATGTTAGGCATAAACTGATCCAACATAATTATTTGCACAGGACTTATTTGTGCCCTTCTTAGCTATGCCGAATGAGCACAGATACCAGATTCACTGGGGACGCATCTTCCACTGGTGTGGAACTGGGCTAAAGTTCAAAAGTTTTTGGTCACAACTTACTCAGATCTGCCATCTGGCTTATGTGCACTGAGTTCTATGGATTATATCCATCTCCCAAATGGAATAAGTAGACATTTCTGTGTGTCAGGAAAAAAAAAGAAAATAAAATTAAAATCTGCTGTCCGTGTTGACCAGAAGAATGGCCATTAGAGTGGCTCACGGAGCCCTCGCTTTGGCAGCAGATGGAGGGCTGTCGGCTCTCCCAACGGTGTGCCTTTTGGAGGAGGCGATGTATTCCTTCAAACCTGCAATCTGCTTGACTCCAGTCATCCTGACTGGGACTCAGGATGTGCCAAAACTTCTGCTAGGATCTGTGAACAGTAAGTCTCATAGGAAATCAGGGCTTCAAAAAACTTTGCTTTTGTTTGTGGTTTGTAGCTGTCTGGGGGAGGAGACTGGCTATGCAGAACTGGCTGCTGCTGCAGCAGTACCTAACAGTAGGGCATGTTTATGAAGAGGAGGCACCCTTACTTAAGATTAATAGCTTCCAAATTAACATTACAGAAAGGATTGCATTTTTCCCCTCAGATACTATGCTTCGTGTTGCTTTGCTTGAGACTGAGGAAGGCTTCTGCTTTATATGTCAATGTTAACCAACAGTTGATCTTCTAAATACATTTGTGGTGTTCCCAGCTAAGTAGGAGCAGGCTACGGAAAATACCAGCTCATCAGTCTAAGGCTTCATTTTGAGTACATCATAAGCCTGGATTTTGAAGAAGTCCACCCACCATTTTGCTGGTTAGTGCACAAAATAAACAGGCAGCAGCCATTGTCGTGCGGGGAAAAGTTTGGACATGGGTCGCAGAAGACCAAAAGCCTGGCAGCAGTACACACAACCATGCTGCAGAAACTGAGGGAAAACTAAGGGCATTTTTAAACTGCTTGCCTTCTGAAAAAAACCCAAACTCTCTGTCCCAATTTTTGGAGACCCATTCCTACCACAGATCTTATTTATTTGATTTTGATTGCTGTTTCCCCTGATCCTAATTTTAGAAGACACCCCCACCACCACCATTTTCTGACGGTAGCAGAGACCAGATAGTGATTACAGGTGTAGACAGAAGAATACAGAGGTTCCCAAATGTCCCACCTCATTTGGGTTACAGATCTGGCCACCACTAAAAATATGAAGCAAAATTATTTTCCTGAGTTTGTTTCTACCTATTGAGTAAGCATCCAGTGAAGAAATAATTCACCAATTCAGCAAGTAACTTCACACTCTAATGCATGATAAAATGAAAGGATAAAGGAGTTATGAATTTGGCCAACAAATATTCCTTCAAATACATGATCCATAAAAAGTTGCATCTTGTTTACTGCTAACAGTTTAATGCCAGTGGTTTGTCCGGTTTGTGAACCATGATTCCTAAGGCAAAGAAAACACACAAGAGGTTTGTTTTTTTTTTTTTTTTTAAATTGATGGCACTAATGACAGATCAGCAAATTATTATCTTGCTGTGTGATGCAGTAAATAGAAGGCTGCCCTATAAAGCAAGCTGCCATCTCGGAAGACTGCTTACAGTTCCACCCATAGGTCTGAACTACTCCAGATTTAATTTTAAAAGGAGTGAATTCAGATTATTTCATAACCCTTAAAGATGGCCCCAGCCTATTTTTAATGTGCTGCTGGCATTTGTGAAAACAGTACAATTACTGAAGCTGTTGCTAAAACCCACAGCTACAGAGTACTACTTGCCTAAAATGGTCTCTGGGACCATTGTGATGGAAAAGCTACTGACACTGCAGACTGTCCAGGAAAGCTATTGGAAAATCTATACGGTGCTAAGTCATAACATGAACTTCTCACAGTCTCTCTTTTAAGGGAGCTACATACATACAGCATAGTAAAAGGCAATTCCTGGCCGTTGAGTACTGAAGTCTATGGTGTACGTAAGCTTGAACAAGATGAAAAAGCAATTCTGGTTTACTTCTCACATTAATTGTGAGATAACAACCAAGTACAGTGTAGCAACCACACAGCCACAGTGGAAGGAAAGTAGTTCTTCTAACCCTTCAGAGTTATTTGCCGTTCTTACTTTGAGGAAACCCAAATGCTCCTAGCTCTCCCATAATAAACACTTGGAGTTTCATTTTAATCATTGCTGACATGGTGTATAACTCTGCCATTAAAAGCATCCAAGAAGCTATGGCACTCTGCTTCCCCTCTCCCCAAAAAATGTCCCTGTAGCTATTTTGGTTTTGGTGGAGAACGGTCTGGTTGAAAGGCAGAATAAAAACCTCTGGCCCTTGCTACAGAACACGTACTCCAGCTCCACAGGGTCTTTGCTACTGAGACTCCACAGGACCCTGCTAAAACTGTCTGTCTAGTTCAACTCGGCACAGTCTCACTCCGGCTAGGCCTTTGGATCAAACCCTTCTCATGTGAACACAGAGAGCGTCTGTGAAACTGTGGAGCAGATGTCTCCACAGAGACTCACAGATGCTGTCAGGACGGAACTTCAGGCTCAAACATTTGATGCATTTTAAAGAGGGATTCAGAATCAGACTCAAGCAGACAGATTGATCGTCTAACACTTCAAAGGCTTGAGCAGAATTGTTGTTATATTTTCCTTTGTGTGTCCCCCCCCCGGCACTAATGGAGGTGACTTGTGTTTAACTTGACACGTTGTGTGGGGTGTACAGGAGGGGACTTCCACCTTCCAATTAAAGGATTCGGGCAAGAATCATTAGCTGAAGCAACGGAACAGAATGTGCGGCTGAAGGAGTTTAACACACCAGCGGAAAATGAACGCCTAATGCAAATGGTGCTTTGCCGCACCTGGCTCTTGTTCTGAGCATGCATGTGCAGCCTAGCCTCGACTTGCGAGACGTTCATTTCATTTTAGAGTAGGTAGTTTAAGAAAACCCCAAAGTCTTAAAATGCTTTTCCTACTCCCCATCTTCAAGGGCTGAAACATGTTACAAGACAAGACTACTTATCTCTTCGAACAATTCACAGAAACTATTATGTATTTTCTCCGTTACTTGTTTGTAGGGTTTGTTTATATGGGACCTGGAGTCTTTTTGGAGGGCAGGGAGGGGCATTTACAAGTTAGTCATTTGACAAATAGCACGTACAAAAGGTTGTATGTGAAAAGAAAGTGAAATGGGGAGGAAAAGGTGAACAGATTTCTGCTCTTCATCTAGCTACCTTGGTAAGGTCTGTGCTTAGTCTAATTTGGAAAGCTGAAGCCATCAAAAAAGGAAAAAGGAAGGCAGCCAGAAGTCCAGAAGAGACGAAAGGTGGGCAGGAGTACTGGTGATACAGGACTACATACATAAACATGTGACTGGAAATGTGGAAATAATTCTGGAGAAAAGGGATTTGCCTTCTTTCAGCAGCTGCCATTTTGACATGTTTTGCCATCTTAGATACAACTCCTAGGCATCCCTCTTGTCCTGGGCTGAAGAGAAAGACTTGTCTGGCAGTTAGTTCAAAGGGGACCTTTCATCACTTGGGTTGAGCTGTGAGTTAGTAATGGGCATAAGTGTTTTACTGAAAATATCCCTCCCTCTCCTGTCATCAGCTACGGGAAAACAAAAGAATAGAGGAAATACAGCTCTAAGTGTGGAGAAATACCAGTGAGATTATTAAGGGAGGCTTCAAACAACTCAGGGGATTACATGAACTACATAGGAACAAAGATCTGCTGATGGGAAGAGGAAGTAAAACTGCCTAAGACAGAAGTCCAAGCGTCTATCTTTCTCTACCATGTGTTCTCTGGATCAGCTCATTGAATATAAGAAACAATATAAGACAAACTTCTCCACGGAAGAAGGAGAAATGGGGATAAATGCTACAAGACAGAGAAGGTTGTAATTCCACTGGTGTCAATTTAATGAGGAAACAACACAGGATTGTTAAAGGAAGATGCCAAAGCTCAATCCAAAGTTTACCTCAGAAGGTAAAGGGACAGTTATTGCTTAGGAGAAAGTTTGGGGGTCTTGGCAGGCAGAGGCTGGGGAGAAGGTCACTTTCAGTGAGGTCCCTGCTATGTCCATTACTACATGAGGTCAAGGAGATCAAGGGAATAAAGCACAGAATAACCTCAGCTCTCTCTCATGTGTGCTAGTAACAGGGCCAGATCAGTCATGAAGAGAAAAGAGGCACTTAGGCACAAAGGAAGAACCTCTACTATCACCTGCAACAAAGGCGCTGAAGGAATTACATGTCTGAATATTTTCATTCAGCCGACTAGGAATTAGAGATGGCTCAAGGGGACTTAATTTCAGCTGCAACCTTTCCTTCCCCTCAGCAATCCTGTTTCCCGGGTATATGTTAGTGCATAAAAGGCCTGCTGGGAGACTGGAAGGGTAGGGGGTTCTTGTCTGTCCGCTGACACAAGTATCTTGGGAATAGCTGTCATCATGTTATTAAATATTTAAATATTTCAAGAGCAAGCTAGATTCATCAACCTCTGGAAAAAGTAATCAAGAGAATGAAAGGTAGACAAAAATAAAAGGAAGAGGTTGGTTATTTTGGGGGAAGAAGATGGGATCACCAGAGGAGAAAATATGCAAAGAGGGGAAAAACTGGCAGAGAAAATTGATGAGAAAAGGAAGAATAATGAGAGACAAACAAAAGGGAAAGCACTGAAACAATACAAAAGAAATAACAAGCAAAATAGAATTGGAACACAAGCTAGAGCAATACCTGGAAACTCAGTGTCTGTACCAGTGAGAAAAAGCAAGCAAGCCAGCAAGCAGACAAACAAAAAGCAAGCGAGCAAGCAATACAGAAATTCTGGACAAGGTGGTCAAGACAATCAAAAAGCAGCAAGAGATGGATAGGGTAGGTAGAGAAAAGAGAGAAGATGAACATTATCGAGAGCTAGAAATATTCCAGTGATGGGGAAAGAAGGTGTATTTCATTATCATAAACGGGAAATAAATGTATTTCATTCATTGTACTGTTTCCCTGCTTGATTGCCAAAACACTGTTTTCTCCAGAACCAAACACAATACCTAGTGGCTTAGCTTAAACACAGTTTATGAGGGTCAAGAAGACGTTTTGGGGTTCTCCCATTCTTATTAAATGTATACCTGACAGCTGTAGCAAAGGAAGACACCTGGCACAGAGAGCTGGTGAAATGTATTTCATCCCAAGCCTGCCAAACAGGAGTTTGAGACAGAAAGGGGTTCCAAACAAAAAAGGAACGTAACTGAAGTGGTGATGGCAGGGCAGCAGCACCACGCTCTGTAGACACCGTTCAGATGTTTCACTTGGTGCTTTTGGGAAGAGAAGCCCTGGAACGATGGTGAGCACTCATCAGGGTGATGGGACACAAGGTGCTGTAATAGTTGGAGAGCCGTGATCTAAACAGCTTAGGCTAGTCAGGGAGCCAAAGAGGCCGGTTCGATTTTAACAGCATTCAGACAGCATTTTCAGCTGCACATCTCAAAGCTCCTTACAACCAGAATTTAAATATCATGGTAATCATTTCATGGAGAGGGACCTACCACCACCGGGGTGCCATAACTCATCCAAGGTAACAAAGCAGGTAGCAGGCTAGGAACAGCTCCAAACTCCCCACCCGGTGCCCTTTCCGTTTTACCCATGGACTTGTCAGATTCTCCTCCTAACATCAGCCTCAAAAGCTGCAGATGTTACAGGCTGGAAGTCGAGCATGCAAAAGTCAGTGCGGGTGGGAAGGCAGCCGTGCAGTCAAAACAAGTGTAACCCACAGTATTGTGGGGGAAACTACCAGAAATAGGCCAACACAGTAAAAATAAAACAAAAAAGAGAGCGAGGGATAGAGAAAGAAGTCAAGGATTGTTCAACAGAGAATTAAAAGGCGTTTATTCCATCCTGGCAAGGATAATCTAAACACTATTGTGGTTAAATGTTTGCCTACTGCAGATCATGTTACAGCAGATTTTTCTATTCAAAGGGTTTGTTAATGGCTTTGCTGTTCCTTGCATGGGTCTTGAAAAAAAAGCACATGCTATGAATGCGATATGTTTGCTTTTGATGCCAGAGGTTGTGAAAGGAAAGTTGGGAAAGAACTGGCACACAGAAGGAAAGCAGCCAGCCCATTTAGGAATACTCCATTAACTCATAGGAGAAGATTCCCCCAGGACACAGTCCCAAAGACCCCTGGCGAGTTTAGGCTTGTATATCATTTGTCCTATCCAGAGGGCGAGAGAGTTAATGATTATATAGACACCTTGCTGTGTTCAGTATCGTTTGTGCCTCTCCATCAAGTGATGCAGATTACAAGGAGCAGCAGACTGAGGGTTCAGCCATATAGGAAGTAGAGAGAAAGAGAGAGACACACCAACCCATACCCCCGCCTCCCTGTCACACACAGAGCTGCTCACATGTTACCAGAACACCATGATAGATTTCACTTGCCACTTAAAGGTTTCAGACTCCAGGGCAACATTTACATATATAAAGGTACGCATATGGGTTCTGTAGCTTTGCACTAGTTACTTGACGTGCTCAGTACATCCCCATAGTGGATGCGTAGGCAAAAAATCTGGATTAAAAAGAGGGACGAAAAAATCCTCCTACCTAATTAACATAGCTTTTTGTCTAAGGAAGCACCAAACATCATGGCATTTCAGGAGTTATTGATGGCATTTGGGGAGGTTACCAGGGATTTCATGGTCCCTACAGCAGATGATAAAAGGGGGAGGGGGAGGGAGAGCAGAGGGTCCAGGAAAACTTATTAAATTTTGGGCATCAAACTGGATTCAAGGAGAAGAGAATCACACCCCGCAAGGGACCGGGACAAAAATCCTATGAGATTACTGGCTCAGCTGTGGCAAGCTAATAAGGTTATTCTGAAGCAGATGCAGTCGTTAATACAGTGGTGGCATGGGGATCTCCCGAGAGGGGTCAGAGCCATGATAACTCACAGTAGAGTAATGCGCAATATATTTGTGGCCAGATCTTGTGATGGTAACTAAATGAACCTGTATCAGCGCTCTGTCGTTTAACCCACTTAGTTCTTAATCCCATTTCGGCGGGGTGGGGCTTCCTCGCACCACCTAGTTTCTTGAAGACAGCCTTGAAAAGTGGCAAGGTTTTAGGCAAGTTATAGGGCCATTAAACAGGAGATTCGGGTGGACTAAAAGTCACTTTCAGGGAAACTGCTACATAACAGCTCGCGTTAATTCCAAATTTATAAAAATAAGGCAATTTCTGTTATTTATGGGTGCAGAGAAGAGAGCTGTTGGCAGTTCTTTGTGCTCTATGGAATGACCGGAGCAATGGAAGAAAGAGGTAGGTTTGACATGAAATGTTGCATTGCTTTTCATGATATTTGCAGTACCGGCAAAGTAATTTGTGATAAATGGTTAAAGATTGTTGGATTCTATCACAAAATCTACAAGCACTGAGCTTATTGGGGACCTGTGATAATGCTGCTCAGGGCCTGCACTCTGTTATGCTTAGTGCCTGATGCATTCTTTATGGCCAGATACGTGTAAAGGGAACAACTATTCACTTGCTAACTCTTGTTTCTGCCTAGTGGCAGTGGAAGTCAAAAGCCAGCCACCTCATGATTACTGATGGCTTGTGTTTTACCAGTACTTCAGTACCAAGTTCTCTGTACTGAGGAGCTTACTGTGAATTAGATGAACAAGTAAGGATTTCACTGAGGGCCATGTTGAGGAGAATGGGAAGATCAAAGCTAGAAAAGAGGGAGGGATTTGTAAAAAGGACACCCACTTGAAAGATAAGATTGTTTTGAAACACAGTGGGTGGCACTGGGAAGTTGCAAAGTCAAGGCTAAAGAGAGCCAGCAAAGCGCAGGGTAAGGAAAGACTACACAGGGAGGAACATGGGACAAAAAAGGACATCCTTTGGGAGGAGAGAGCTTCCAGTCCTAAACGAGAAAGAAAGAAGTTTAGTAGACTAGACACATCCTCAATGAAGTAGTCTTTAAAAAGATTGGCACGAATGGCAGAACTCCACAGGTGAAGCCACCTGTGGCGTTTAAATTGCCCTGTAGAAAAAACATCAAAGCCTATTTTCTGTGCAGAATAGTATGCTCCTCTTCCTTAAAAATTGGACATTGAAAAAAAAAAATACACTGGACAGATGATAACCAGGTAGATGATGCAGTACATCATCAGAGCAACAGCACTGCAAAAGGCTTGACATTCCAGGGCAAGCCTGGTAGGCAGGAAAGTTTACAAAAATAATTGAGGCAGAAGAAGACAGCAAAAGCCCTTTATTACTCTGGAAAGGAAGACGATCCAGGGAACAGAAACCATAATGAGGAAAGCCCAGTTCTAGGCTCTAAACTGGCCTGGATGATTCACTGTGTGATTTGGTTGAATCACTTTGGGCTTGTCACCACAGGGAAGCTACCTGCTAAGTATTCCCGGCTGCGACTTTGCAGTACTACAGCTCCCTACATGGATGCCCTTAGTGCGCAGTTGGTGTCCATTGCCAGCCATTCCTGTGCCCTAGGAGCAATCTGCAGAGGAAGACAGGGTAGAATACTTAGCACCCTGCAAATTTACACCCTCCAATCTTTTGTAACTTGCCTATGTGGAAAAGGCTTTATTCTCCGTGTACTTGCAGCCCCCTTTTGTAAAATAAGAGTCCTTGGGGCCCCGTTGTGAGATTTAATTCATTTTTTTGCAACACGCTGAGATTCCAGGTGAGAAGTGCAGCAGCCAGTAACACTGTTTACACCTCCAGCGTTTCACCAAAGAGCAGGAACGGCCAAACCCCAATATGGATGTTGATGTAATTCTTCACACATAACCTGTGCAAGGCTTTGTGTACGTGCTCACGTACAGTTTGTGTACATGAGCATGCAGTTTACAGGGGTGGAATCTCAAATCAGCTGCTACAAACCCCCTCTTTGGACACCACGGTGATTGCCACTGCATAATGGCAGATGATGCGCGTCAGAAGGATTTATCCAGATAAGGCAAAAATCTGCAGATGTTTTAATCAGTACCAAGATAGATCTTGTTTATATGAAGAACCTTTTTAATGCAGCATTGCTGGTTTGGTCCGACATCATCTCCTGCAGTGTGTGGAGACAGGCCAGGAGTGTGAAGGCTACAGAGCAGAGCAGGAAGAAAGTCAACTGTGAAATTGGTAATTTTATGAGTTTCACGGGGGTTTTGTTGTTAGACACAATGCATTTGGAACAGAGTGCCTGGGGTAATACCATCCACATAGTGTCCATTTGTCAGCTATAGGTAACGATATCTTTAACCTAGAGTTGCACAGATACGTACAAAGGGATTCTGAAAGTAGGGTTTAACTGGCTAAGGGTGGAGATGTGCCCATCACGGAAGAGTCACACGATATTACCACCACATTTGTGGGTCTGGGGAGCCCATCAAGAACCGAGGCATGGTTTGCCCTTGGGGAGGGGTGGGAAAAGTTACCTCATTTTTCAGCAGCCCAGCAGAGTCCCTTTCTCCCCAAAAGCCAGGCAGGAAAGAGTCCCTTGCTGGTGTCCCTGACAGTGCACGTATTC